>NC_140587.1:230382453-235382453 GCF_964204655.1 Triturus cristatus
CGCAGAGTTGCGTTTATTGATTTTTTGAAATGTTTCAACTGTAGTCTTTGATCCTTTGAAATTTTGTTTTTTTCCCATGCTTTCTGGGAGTTATTTTTTGTTGCAAAAATGTCTGCATGTCGATCTAGTAGCTTGGCAGTGAACTGTTCCAGTGATCTATTTTTTCTTCTGGGCTGAATGCTGGCGAGTTGAAGAGTTGGATTGCTGCTTCTGCCTTACAGTTTGTATTGTTTATTGTTCATTTGATCCTTCCTAAGTTGGAAGTAGAGATGGACCCCAGAGTTGCATCCATGCTGATCGATCTTGCTACCGTCGCTATTATTTGGAATTCTTGGGGGTGATGATCGCTGTCGACCTTATCCCCCATTCTATACCCAGATATATATGGGAAGAGTGCGAGGCTTGCAAAGGTATAGTCCAATGTAGAGCGTGTTGTAGGGGGATAATAGGAGTCAACTGGTGGAGTATCGTCCAGAAATCTTCCATTTAAAGCTTGAAGATTTAGATTTTCTAGATCTGCAAGTAGGCAACTGTTGCAGTGCTTCTTCTTTCTGCACGATGGATGACTTTGTGTAGAGATATTGTGAATTTCGTTTTGTATAGCTACCTCCTCTCCTTGTGACGAACCTATAAGATATTGGGTTAGGTCACCTGTCAGAATGAAGATCGGGTTTTTCATCACTGTAGCATACTTTGCTGCTTGGTTTACAAGTGCTATGGAGTCTTTACGTTTGGGGTGGACGTAGGAGTTAATTAGGCACACCTCCATTTCTTCGTCCTCGAGAAGGATTGAAATTGTAACTGCTATTGTTACGTTTGACATCGAGTCCGTAAGAGGTGATGAAGGTATGCTTGTTGTAGAGACGTAGGTTTCCAGCCCACCAGAGCAATGGCCAAATCTGCCCATCCTTGTTACTGGAGTAGCGTAGCAGGAATAGCCCTCAATATGCTGAGGAGCCAAGAACCAGTTTTCCTGTAGAAAGATTATATCGAAAGTTGTGACATACTGCAGGAAATCTGGATCCTCAATTTTAGTTGCTAAGCCATTTATATTCCACGAGCACAGTCTGCGAAGGGACTCCTTAGCTCTGCTGTTGCTTCTGTCTCGCTGATCGCATCAATGCTCCTCTGTGCGTGAGATGATGGTACGCGATATTGCTTCCTTGTTAAAGTCTTGGCTTGTTCTAACAGCTGCCCATGGAGCCGTTTCTTGTTGGTCCCGGTCGCTGCTGGCACTCTTTTGACGGGATCTTCCCCGTGCTCCTCTAAGTACACAGTTTAGGTGTGCTTGGCGTGTTTTTGGTTCTGGGCTTGCATTACTTAGTAATGGCGATGGATACGCTGGTTTTTGGAAGGGGGCAATATCAATGCTTTGAAATATGCCCAGTTCGTTCAAGATTGCCTCTGCAGTTTCGCTTGTGTTCCACGTTTTTTTTGTGGTCTCTGGACATTGAGGGCTGGTGGTATGTATGAACTCTATAGAGAGTAGATCCATTGACCTTTTGCCAGCAAGATTTGGTATTGACGCCGTTAGTCTTAGGATGTTACCTCGATTTAGTGTGTCCTGATGGCCCTTGGAAGTATATAGAGGGTAGAATACCAGAACCTCTACTTTCTGGTGTCTTCTTTGTTTTGCTGGCGGCAGTGGGTTTGCTGTGGCCGACGGTTCAGATTGGAGTATACTGCTGGTTGTTTCTTTGGACTGTGTTTCCAGTTTAATGCTTAATATTTCAGCCGTGGAGTTTCTAGGGATGGGCTCATGCTTTCTTGACGTGGGGAGGTTTGTTTTGTTTCTTGCTCCCCGTGCTGTACCCCTTTGTCCGGGAACCTCCAGCTGGAGCTACCATTAGGCAATGTGATAGGCCCTTTAGGTTCTTTGAGCAATGACTCCTGGTTTGGGCCAGCTGGCCTATCTGTCATTCCACAAGCTTCTCGTCTGGACCCTTTGTTTGAGCTCGTGTTGGTGTTTTTATGGTTTATGTTGATTACCTTTTGGGCCTCGGCGTTGCACACTTCACCCCTTGTTTCTTGTGAGTGTGCAGGTTTGTTAGGTGGAACCCTTATCTCTCCCCTCATATCCTGGCATTGTATTTGCTGATTATTATGGCCGCTGTCCAGTTTTGTTGTTAAACGAGTGATAGTGAGATCTTGTTTTTTCGCTTCTTTATTTTCCATAATGACCCTAGATGTAACTCTTTGTCCATTATCTTCTCCAATGTCCCCATGTGCCCTAATTGCAGAAATCTGATTTAGGGCTTTTTCTTGGTCCGTGGGATGGTTGGAGATGATTGAAGACAGTTGTGCTTGTTTTACAGAGCTTACATCATCTGGGTTAATATCAGGTTTGTTAGCTGGGTCTGAGAAGATGGGAAAGTAAGCTGTTGCTTTTGTATGGTGCTTTTGGTTGCGCCCCTTCCTTTTCAATTGGCGGCGTTGCTTTGCATTAAGTTTTGGTGATCCTCCGTTTCCGGGACTGCCCTTTTTCTCAGTGTCCACCTTGACGTTTCCTCTGTGCATATTGCTGGTTGTTTGATCATTGGTTGTTCCCTCCAAGCTGTTAAGATCGCCCTGGCATTCCCTGCTGTTACACTTTTAATGTCCTTTAACAGACTGCTTAGAATTGAGGGCAGGGTAGATAATTTATCAATTGCCTGGTCGCAATTGCATCTGAGTTGGGAATTGAATTGTGCTCTTGTAATTAGACCATTCAAATTTCCCAATTTTTCGTCAATGCCGGCAGTAAAAACTGCCAGTGTATTCAGTAGTGCTAATTGGATCTCCATCTTATCAGATTGAAATTGCAGTGTATTGACGGCCAATTGTATTGTATTTAGTAGTGAAGTACTCCAATTTTTGAGACCCCAGAGGTGCCAGGGGTAGCACCCTATGACTTCGAGTACTTCCTGATGTGGTATTATAGAATTCTGCATATCTTGATAGTATAACAAAGAACTTGGCAACAGAAGCTGAAATATGAAAAGACATCTTTATTAAACTCAAATGAGTGAGACTACGTCGCACAGAAGCCTTAGCAACTGAATGAGGCAGTCTGCAGAACAGAAACCAGTCTCCTCTTTTATGGAGAATGTTACGCTCTGGGCAACACCGCCCTTCTCTTGCAGTTGGTCATTCACATATTTTACTTCAAAGAACAAGCAGAGTTATGATGACCATCCCACATTCCAGTTAAGCCAGCCCGTAATTATTTACCCAGCAAGGCTCAGATCCCACATCAGATATCGATAGGCCCCAATAAACATGAGCATCTCCTGTTTTGGGAAACAAGCCATAAAGCAGGAACAGTCAGGTGTGAAAGAGATTAGCCGGAGGCTTGTGTAGGATGAAAAGACTTTATGGTGTGTCAAGCCCTGATGCTAATCACAGGTGGCCAGAGGACAGGGAACTCGTGAGACCAGTTTGACCTGGGGTGGCGGAGCCAAGCTGCCCAGGTCACAGAAAAGTCAAAGAAAGGCACATGTGCTCTAAAAGGCCCATTTTCGCTTCATGCTATATAGCCTATGTGAGGGCAACCATAAGATGGCCACCGCTACAAAATGGAACCCACGGAGTCAATGTATAATAACGTATACATAGTGCATTCATAGCTTAAAACGTTACACAAAGCACTTGTACATACCGCATTGACCATTCGCGGTTCGCTAATACCGGGATAGACAGGGGTAGGGCCCTGCCTCCTACGCGGTCCCATATTATAAAGTACGACAGACCCTCCTTTTGCCCTTACATAGGCAATAACTATACTCTCATCAATCCGAGTCCAGGTCTACAGACATGAAGTCATGGAGATGTTGCTGTAGCATCATCCTATTACTTAGCGACTCTCACGGGACACGTCTCCTTACACATGTAGTAGCACAAAGGCCACATATGGCAGGACAAAATAAGGAATACCTCTATCTAGGTGGCATAAGATCACACCCCCAACAATTAGTGATGTTTACTACTAACTAGTGTTGATGCAGAAGCTGTACAAAAGAATTGCTTACGAATTCTGATCTTTTAACCTGCTCATGTTCAGGAAAAGGGTGAAAAGAATGCAAAGAAGCAGTAGTAGGAAAGGACATAGGTTGGGAAGCGGGTGCAGAAGTCAATTGAGTAGAGAAAAAAGATCCCACCCATAAATGACAACGTCATGTTTAAAAAACACTAGAAAACTTGTTATTAAAAACATATAGACAACGGGAGAAAGTAGTGACCACTATTACAAATGAAATGATAATTTTTATGTTCAGGTGAAACAGTGGTGACCCTCATCAATGCTCTGAGGTGAAAAGGGGGTACTCTTCCACAGAAAATGGATTTTATTCTGCTTATACTAGACAATGCCAGCAAAACAAACAGTCTTCTAACACCTAGTCTATACAATCACACGGAAACCTCTTGTGAAACCACCTATGCCCAGAGTCCGTTCAAAAAGCCTCTCTCGCAGGCTTCTATTGTCCATCAAATCTTCTTCTGTTGTTTTCTTTTGCCTGGGCCTCTTCATTCAAGCCTTTCATGAGAAAAGTACTGCTTTTAGTTGGAGTGCCCTCCTGGCAAACACCCACAGCTCACTCGAAAAAAAGTCTCAATGTCTCAAGGCAGTGCGCCAGTATTTTTCCTTTGCGGCAGGCACTACAGGTAGTGTGCTCTCCATTGATAAAGGGCACAGGTCATCTCGTGCAGATTCGGGACCATTCTCAGACTCCAACACTCGTCATTCAGTGTCAGAGGACGCTCAGGCTGCTCTTCCATGGGCACTGGAATGTAGTGCCTTCTGTCAATCTTGGATCCGCCGGTGCACTGCACTTCCATTGAAGCAAAGGAAAAGAGGGGGTGTGTGGCCAAAAACTCAGGCCAAGGGGCTCAAGGGACTGCACACTGTCAGAGGTTACCAGCACATGACAGGCGCTCTTGTGCACTGAAATTCTGATTCTGTGGCAAAACCAGCTCCTCCATCTTTTCTGATGTTGAACGCCTTCTGATGAAGCAAGTGTGATGCTTTAAACAGTTCGTTGTATAACAAGGGGACTGTAAACAGGTGGTCTGCGAGTTTCAAAGGAGTGGCCACACGCCATGGGACAATTTTCGTCTCGAATACACTGTCTTTCTCAGGAAGCAATACAAATAAAAAGGCAGTAGGCAAAACAGTGCCTCTAAGCTTTTCAATTGGGTTTCCGTGTGAGAGCCTCCATCATCTAAGGGTAGATAACTACACGAGAATTCTATCTAAAATGGATGTCTTCACATATGGTGGCATTGTCTAATAGGGCAAACACATTTTTTTTTTCAATGATTACATATAAGTGTTTCTAAATTCCTTATCTAGGACATCTCAATAGAGAAATCACGTGGTACAGATTATCATAGGCATGTAGAAACCTTTCACATCAGGTGCACTAGGCAATACACAGGCTAATAGTCAGATATGAAAACAAAAGACAAGAACTAGAGGGTCCTGATATTTGCATGATTAGAAAATTCTGATCCCACCGAAAATTAAAGCAGCAGGAACAAAAAGGGTAAAAACCACATTAAAAAATAGACATTGAAAATTCGTCATGTTCAAAAAAAGGTAAACGTAAGTTATCTCCTATCGGGATGGAAAACTTGTCTTACTATAATATAATATACTTGACAGTCAGGCTGGAAAACATTGAAGCAGGCCTAGGGACGATTCTTGAAAACCAGTCTGGTCATACAAGAGGGGATTATACATAATATGGAGGTTCCTGGTGCATCACCGCAGTCTGGAAGTGTGTACCTGAACAATACACCTACAATAATAAATGGGCTGACTGGTGAAAGGAATACGGAAAAGGGAATTGGAACTAGGACACAACTAAAATCCCTAATAACTAAGCATGATGCGACATCGGTCAGGGAAGAAGCAAAAGCAAAAAATAAAAATCTATAGGAAGGACAAGAATTTACTTGGGTGATAGTCAGGCATGTGACAACACCAAGAGTACGGGTGATACACAAAAGGCCAAAGTCACATACGTTTTAACTCTACCGCTGGCGACTACACCATATACGGTAATCTTAGGTAATGCTCCAGTTCCTTCTTCAGGTAAAAATGAAAACCTAGTTTTCTTTTAAGGAACAAAAGCCATAGGCTACTTAGGAAGCAAAACATCATTCACTAATGTAATATAGAGATTAGGCCACCTTGAGTCACAGATCTATAATTTCATCCTTAGGTCCAATCAAGGATACGTAAATGTAGGGCTGCCTGTTCCTTTAAGGGAAGGGCAGTAACGTGACACACTTCGATCCTGTAGATCTCTTTTAGTTTTCTGTAATACCATTATAGCCAATTTAGACATGCACTGGTGAAGTGTTGTCTCTCATGTTCACAGCATGAAATATCATTATCTGTGGAATTTAGTAACCAGAACAAGTTCAACCAACTGTTGCGTAGCGATGGGCATCGTCATGACCATCCCCTCACAACACAGGTAAACTTGTAATAGTATCAAAAAGCAGCAACAAAAACAACGAAAACATGCAAAAAATAATAAAAACGCACAAAACGTCAATCCATCAGATATACTTGCTGTATATCAAGCACAAAAAGCATAGACAAAACAATAGCATATGTAATAAGCGGTGACACACAAACACCATGTCATGTACTTTATGCACTGTAAAACTGCAGCCCAAAACCCAATATTTGGGCCTGTTTAATTTGTCAGGTTTAAAATACTTACCCTCCTTTTTGACAGTAGATCACCAGGCAATGGAAATCTGCTGTCAAATATACCGTCTCTCTTCTAACATACAGGACTAGCAAGAACAATTCATGTTAGCAATCCGTTCACATTTAGGCATGTAGCCTTAAAAAAATTTTAGAATCTTTTTGTGTGTCTAAGACTTAATGCAACACTTCGTTTTCTGTTAAAGAAGAGCAACTATAGCAGGCATCATTCTATTTTTTTTTTTAGAGCACCAATGTATCTGCAAAGCATTTAACATGATGTTTGGACTTTCAAAGAAAACCCCTTTGCTATATTTTCCCTTTGGAATTGAGTTCTTTAGTTTTAGCGATGCTATGGAGAAACCAGAAACCCCACCTTTAGAGGCCCGTGTAGCAAGGTCATTCTGCATTCCACAGAGGCAAGGCCCTAATTTAAAAGGTCATAAATGTCAACTCCATTGTTTACGGGAAAGATAGCATCTCAGCAGCGTGATCGAGCCAGCCTCTGCAGCTCTCCCAACCCCCAGCTTCTGACACTCTGAATTCGTCAAAGCCAGAAGGCCTTCCTAATTCCTCCTAACTTGCAATAATTCGCTCTATTTTGAAAAATAATTTCTCCTTTTTAGGCGCTAAAAAAATTATCTCTATTCCCATATTATTAAACTACATTTACTGTGAATAATTCACAAAACTTAATAACACACATACCACTTTTTAGAATAAATCCTTGTTACAATCCTATGTAATGGTACACATTTCAACAACCTTAAATGAATGAACGTCTCAGTAGGCCCAGCTAAAGTTAGACTGAACTCCAGCGATTGAGACCGCTTTCTGCCCCAGTCCACTGGCACTGTGAATTGTATTTGCAATGAGTTTTGATATTTTCTTCATCATTTAGTCACTTGCCTTTATTTAAGCTCTATTCGTAGCTTTCATATTAGCATATGAAACTCAGTGCCTCCCGTTAGGTAATCACAATATTTTCACCCCTACTGCTAGAACTTGCAATCTCATCTTTCCCCTCCCACTTACTCAAACCGATACCACATTCCTTTTTATTCCCTTCGTCAATACAACCTTCCTCACGCTACTCTTCATGTCTTTATTACTCCCCTTCATCATCTCTCTTCCCTCCACGGCATTCTATTTTCCCAATTGTTCTTCTCCTTCCTACATATTACCTAGTTCCTATAACCGTAATTCTACATTTCTCCACCCCTCTATCATTACTGACTTCATCACGTACCTGCTCACAAACATCCTCTTTTTCCCTCATCAAAAAAGAATTCTCCATTTCTCTTTCTCTATGTGGGTGCTAACTCCATTAAGGCCTTTTTTTATTAACATCAAATAGTTGCGGGTTGCGACACCATATTTTATTTAATTTCTCCAAGTTTTAAAAAGGTCCTGTTTTTCATAGCGTGTTCAGTAGTATCGTGACAGACACAGCTAAAGTTAGAACCTTCAACCCTGATATTAAAACAAGCCTTTGTACTGGCACATTGACTCATTGAATCATAAGAAGGCACAACCTGTAAATATATATCAAACCTAAACGTATGCATTTACTGAAGTCTGAGACACTTTAAAAGGTACTCTGAATGGAAGAAAATGCAGTTCAAACAGTGTTTTCTACCCAAATTCGACTTTCATTCTTTTGGCATTAAAAAATGAATATCCTACAATTTTTTTGCATAATATGCATTACCAGAATGTTTATTACATAACCCATGAGTCAGGCGTTGGAAATAATAACTTATACTTTATAGAAATGAGCTTGTTTGCGCCTGCGCCAAGGGAAAATTGTACACGCGAATGCTTGTCATTTTAGTGATGCAACACAACTTAAATCAAATTTTAATGCTAGGAGGTCATAGTATGAGTATTAAGCTTTATAAATATCAAAAAACGATTTTGAAAAGCACTTATTTTTTTTGTAAATAATTTTTCCCATGATTAATAATTTTCTTTTAAAACATCCCAATTATTCATTTTTGTGATAATTCCATGTATAAAAAACAAGCTGCATCCCTTGCCTTTCATTTTGGACACATTTAACTCACAAGCCTAAGCGCATAAGCCCAATTTGAAACGCGTCACATTTTTGCGCCACTTTCATTTAAAAGGACGGTTCTGCAAAATTCCACCCGTGTTCAACTGGGAAGGTGCTGGCTGAATGAACATTTCTATCAAATATACTGCAGCTGAAAAGTTTGCCTGTGAACATCTAATACAATGCATCTAAGGAAAATGCTGTAAATTTATTTACTTTTGCAAAAATAGATAATTTCGTTTTTGGGGCCTGATTTATATCTATTGAATGTGTTTCTAATTTTATTCTTTAAGCATTTAACGGCAGTTTTGTATATGTGCACAATTGCTCATTCTATAAATTAAAGAGCACCATATAGCTATTTTAGCACGTCACATGGTTAGTTTCTGGATTTCATTTTTAAGTTTCTACTTGATATAAATTAACCAACACTTTACTTAACAGACTGGAAACATCAGAAGACCCACAAACACATATTGAGCTCATTTCAGCCATAAACAGAAAGGGGTTAAACAGACAATACAGCGCGCTTTAGCCATTTTTCATAAATAGCGCCGTCGCAATTTACTTACAGAAGTTGCACTAATGAAAAAAAAACCACAGACATTTAAACACACAGTTGACTTACAAATCAATACGCATGACAGAAAGAAAGAACAGCTCACAGACTATACTTGAAACAAACCACTTGCAAATACTAGTTGTAGGTCATATTTACAAGCAACGCTTTTCAATAGTGCATAAACAGCCCCACAGACAGATGCATGTCCAAGAAGTAGTGAATGCGCTCAATTCACTAGCTTTGCCTAGCAGAACACCACACAAAATCGTTCTGCATATCTTCATTCATGAAACTGCGCAGAACGAAGGATCCTTGTTTTGTATTATGTCATATTTTAATTCCCTGGGGATACAAAATCACCAAGGAAGAAATATGTTTTTAAATTTAACCTATTTAGATATTTCCCACACTATGGTACCTTTCAAAACAAAAAGCAACACATTTTTCCATGTGAGCTTACAAACAGGCATGCCAAAAATACTGCGGAAAACGCAAGTATTATAATCAAAACCAAATGGAGAAATATCTCCTCATTACCTGCCTACACAAATTGCAATTCGCATATCCAAACCTATACAAACCAAAAGCTACATTTCCAAATTTGCTAAGATCAGGCATCTTATAGCTCACTAATCTAGCTTCAAACTTCAAGGGGTTATCTCTACCAATACACTCGCAAATATGCGAGACCCTCGGTTTTGGTAATTGCAATGACCAAATCAGAAACCAAGAAACCAACCCCTCGGCTTTGGTAATTGCGATAACCAAATTAAAGACCCAAAGAACCAAAGGACTGGGAGCGACCCACTTATACTTAATTCTTATTCTTAATAATCAAAAGGTTATCCAAATTCTAATTGTCAAGTTCTACATGACCAAACGTCTTCTATAATACTCACGCCAAAAGGGTTTTTTTCTCACCTTTTGAGTGACATCATGTGGAGGATCAAAATCAGGAAGAGCAGAAATATACCGGGCTACATAATCAAAGAATCTCCAGAATCCCTGTGCACAGAGTACCTTCTTGGTAGAATCCCGTTCTGTCCTCCTCAGTAGATTTCAGTCTCCTGACAAGATCACTCCCACAGAAAGTCACTTCTCTGATGAGGCCGCGCTGGCGGGCGCCAACTGAAGTACTCCAATTTTTGAGACCCCAGAGGTGCCAGGGGTAGCACCCTATGACTTCGAGTACTTCCTGATGTGGTATTATAGAATTCTGCATATCTTGATAGTATAACAAAGAACTTGGCAACAGAAGCTGAAATATGAAAAGACATCTTTATTAAACTCAAATTAGTGAGACTACGTCGCACAGAAGCCTTAGCAACTGAATGAGGCAGTCTGCAGAACAGAAACCAGTCTCCTCTTTTATGGAGAATGTTACGCTCTGGGCAACACCGCCCTTCTCTTGCAGTTGGTCATTCACATATTTTACTTCAAAGAACAAGCAGAGTTATGATGACCATCCCACATTCCAGTTAAGCCAGCCCGTAATTATTTACCCAGCAAGGCTCAGATCCCACATCAGATATCGATAGGCCCCAATAAACATGAGCATCTCCTGTTTTGGGAAACAAGCCATAAAGCAGGAACAGTCAGGTGTGAAAGAGATTAGCCGGAGGCTTGTGTAGGATGAAAAGACTTTATGGTGTGTCAAGCCCTGATGCTAATCACAGGTGGCCAGAGGACAGGGAACTCGTGAGACCAGTTTGACCTGGGGTGGCGGAGCCAAGCTGCCCAGGTCACAGAAAAGTTAAAGAAAGGCACATGTGCTCTAAAAGGCCCGTTTTTGCTTCATGCTATATAGCCTATGTGAGGGCAACCATAAGATGGCCACCGCTACAAAATGGAACCCACGGAGTCAATGTATAATAACGTATACATAGTGCATTCATAGCTTAAAACGTTACACAAAGCACTTGTACATACCGCATTGACCATTCGCGGTTCGCTAATACCGGGATAGACAGGGGTAGGGCCCTGCCTCCTACGCGGTCCCATATTATAAAGTACGACAGTAGGGAAGCCCAAACGCCAGCATTTTGTTCATTTGTTTGCGCAATCTTTTCTGCACCCTTTTTTGTTTGTTCTGTGGGGAGTGCATTCCCAGAGGGTTCTGTGGTGGTATCCACCCTTAGTTCCTGTTCCTGTTCATGGTTTGGAGAATAGGTTGCCAGCATGTCCTCCTATTTTTGTGTATTCAAGTAAGACATAAACGCCCTCCCCTCTTTTTCTGGTTTGGTTCCAGTGTCTATGCTCCTGTTCCTCTATTTTGTATAAGTAGACACCCTTGGTCAGGGGGTGGTATGGTTGTAGGTGATTTAGTGTTTGGTAAGTACATTCTTTTGATGGGGTGCTGTGGCTGCTGGACAAGGTGTTATTTCTAAGACTAGCGTTAATTGCGCTGACTTTTTCAGCGTCTTCTCTCCTTGAAGCTTCTTTAGTGTCACTCGCAGCCTTAGTTTTTTTGGTAGCCCAGTCCTCGTCCCTGGCGTCTAATTGTGGTAGGGGAATAGAGGTATCTTGGAGCTTGTTTTCCACGGTAGGGATCTCTTGAGGACTACACTGTTGACTAATTTTTATTGGGGAGAGTCCTAAGTTCCCGGACGCATCCACAAGAAGTGCAGTTTATGGCACTTGCGCCCCTGGAGGTTGTAACATGGTTCAGAGTTGCTGGATTAGTTGCTCTGGTGCCCTGCCTTCGTCGTTTGGTTCTTTAGGCTCTGCGTTTTGGGATGAAACCTAGGGTCTGCAGCGGTAACAGCAGGGATTGCAGACCTTTTAGGGTTGCGGTGCTTGAAAAGAGGACTGACCCTGGGTCCCTTATAAAGTTGAATTTCGTATAGATCTTAGGTTGACTGGAGCTTGTAGCACTACTGGGTCCTGTCCGTGCTGTAATCTCGCTCTGTCGCTGATCCATTGTAGCTAGTTTTAGTTCAGCAGTTTGCTCAACTTCGTGATTTTTTTTCTTGCCTTTTCTCCCCCTTTTCCTGAGTGGCAATGCCTCTCTTGTTCTACCAGACCTCATTTAGCGTGTGTGCAGCAGGTCAGCTGGTCAACAGGTCAGTAGCCGCTTTAGCACAGCCTCGGTCGTCTGCTGGTTATCGTTCTCCGATTCCCTGGCGTGATGATGTGATGGGCTGTGCTGAATGGTTAACCAGTATCCAGAGCGCAAAGACCAATGTTCAGTGTCGGAATTTCCCCTTTTGAGCGGTGCGCAGCGTATGGAATGGTCTGAGGCAAAAAGGGGGTGTGGAAGTAAGTCCTCTCCCAAGAAGATGTCGTAGGCAGGAGTGGATGTTGAGTAGTAGTTTATTCAGGAGAAGGCATAGATTAAGACCCCATCCAGCAGCAAGTTCAAGACAACTGACACCAGTTCAAACAAAGCTAAGTAGCTCACATTCTAGCCACCTAACATTCCAGAACCCACTACTGCAAGAGACGTCACTAGAAAAGCTAAGAACACCACATCACCTCCCCCTTTCACAAATTAATAAGTTGAAACAATATCAAAGAAAACAAAATAAAATAAATACAATAAAAATACTGTATAACAAAACACATGAAATATCAGCAAAGAAGTAGCACAATCAAGGAAGACAATCTTGCAACCTCAGAGGAACGCGTTTCACACGAATAGGTCTGGATCGTCTTTCATCAGAACCAGACTTTGGGAACACTTCATGTGTAGGAGGCACAATAGTGCCATCAAGAGACGTGCCAGGGCAAACTCTCGCAACCCTACTCAGGTTCCAAATTTTATGATCACTTGTCTTTATAGTATTTTTAAACACCTTGATAACCTGAAAAGGCTTGCTGAACTTGGAGATACCTCCTGTTTTCCTAGGAGATTTGATTTTAACCCAATCACCAAGACCAACAATTGTACTCTTCACAGCTTTTCTTTCATCATATCGAACTTTCCGTTCATTAATTTTTCTTTTCTCCCTTTCTCTCCAACCATCCGTGCTACCCACATTATCACACATCAAGGATCTCTTATCACACACCCACAATGGGACAGCTTCAGTATTTGCCATCCTACCCTTAAACAAACGAAAAGGAGCCACCCCAGTGGAAGAATGAGGAGTGAACCTATACTCCCTGACCTTTTTTTTTTAACGCAACCTCCCAATTTTCACCAGCAGACCTAGCTTGTTGCATAGATTCCTTCAAGACTTTGATAAATCTCTCTACAACACCATTGCATTGTGGATGATACAAAGCAGACCTCTTATGCTTAATTCCTCTTGAAGCCAAAAACTCTTGCATCAATCCTGAAGTAAATTGTACACCATTGTCTGACAGAAGTGTTTGTGGAAATCCCTCACTTTCAAAAATTTCATCTAAGAATTCAATTACAACAACCGCCTCAACTGAGTGTACCACCTTAATCACTGGCCACCGAGAAAACAGGTCCATACAGACAATGACATATCTATCTTGAGAACTAAACCTCACAGGCCCTAAGATGTCTATCGAGATGTCTGACCAAGGACTGACAGCTTGCTCTCTGACAACCATAGGTTGGGTTCTGCATTTAAGCAATTTGTCACAATCCGCACATTTTACACAATCTCGAACAATCCTTTCCACAAAAACGTCCATGGCTGGCCACCAGTATGCCTCCCTAATTCTTTCTTTGGTCTTAGCAATGCCCATATGAGATGCATGAGCACTATCAACCAGTTTACTTCTTAGTAAAGAAGAGGGAACAAGCTTACTTCCACGTAACAGAAGTCCATCTACTAGAGCCAATTCTTCTTTCACGTTCCAAAAACCCTTCAGGTCCTCGCTAAAATCTTTCTTGTCACACCAACCATCTTTCACCATGGTGATGACCCTCTGCAAAATATCATCACCCACAAGACATTGCCTCCACTCGCTCTCAGAAATTATTCCTTCCGTAATCAAACACACATTAACTTCTTCTTCAAAACACTCACCACCAAACCACTCTACATCATCAACATCATTATTGCTATCCAACCCAAGTCTCGAAAGACAATCAGCAACCACATTGTTTGCACCAGGTAAGTAGGAAACATCAAACTCGAATTCCTGAAGAGCTACCACCCACTTACGAATCCGATGAGAAACAAAGTCAATACCCTTCTTAGTAAAGACTTCTTTCAGAGGCTTGTGATCCGACAAAACCCTGAATTCCTTGCCCCACAAAAACTTTCTTAGTTTACGAATAGCCCAAAATACACCAAGAGCCTCTTTCTCCACAACAGAATAATGACATTCTGCACCCCTTAAAGGCCTGGAGATAAACAAGATTGTTCTTTCTTCCCCATCAACCTTCTGTAACGAAACGGCCCCCAGTCCAGTTGAACTTGCATCAGTCATGAGATAGGAAATTTTTGTAGGATCAAAACTACTGAGTGACGG
This sequence comes from Triturus cristatus, assembly GCF_964204655.1. NCBI lineage: Eukaryota > Metazoa > Chordata > Amphibia > Caudata > Salamandridae > Triturus > Triturus cristatus. Next base: position 230,397,166 of record NC_140587.1, read on the forward strand.
AGCATTACTAAGATCCTCTTTTATGCCAACAAATTCTTCCTCACAACTTTGTGACCAGACAAACTCACAACCCTTGTTCAAAAGACACCTCAAAGATTCAGTTTTTGCAGCAAAATTCCGAATAAATTTGTGATAGAATTCTGCCATCCCCAAAAATTTTACTAATTCCTCCTTGTTTGATGGTGAACGCAAGTCAAGAATGGAATTGACTAAAGCATTTTTTGGTCTGATACCAGCCGCTGAAACAACATGACCAAGATATTCTATTTCTGCAACTTTGAATTTACACTTCTCAGCACGAAGTGTAAGTCCAGAATCCTGTAGAAGACTAAGCACACATCTCAACCTGATATCATGTTGGTCCAGATCTGCCCCAAAAATGAGAACATCATCTTGATACACCTTAACCCCTTCGAGACCTCCCAGTATGCCCTCCATGACTCTCTGAAAGACAGAGGCTGCCGAAACAAGTCCGAAAGGCATCATCACATATTTAAAGGTCCCAAAGGGAGTTACGAAGGTAGTGAGATCCTGAGAAGAAGCATAGAGTTTAACCTGGTGGTAAGCCGAGGTTAAATCCAGCGAAGAGAAATATCTTGCTCCTTCAAGAGAGGACAACTTTTCAGTGATATTTGGCAAAGGATAGTGATCTACAATTACTGCCCTATTAAGCTCCCTCAAGTCAACACAAAGCCGGGCCTCCCCATTAGCCTTTCGGGCCATAACTACCAGAGAAACCCATTCACTTGCCTCAACCTCTTGAATAATACCTTTCTTTAAAAGTTTGTCCAACTCACATTTCATACTATCCCTCACTAGAAGAGGCACATTTCTTACTTTCGCAACTTTCGGTAGAACATTTTTTTTTAACAAAATACGATGTACATATTTTTTTAAACAACACAACTCACTCCTGAAAACGGCGGGAAAGGCCTTGATCCATTCTTGAGTAAAATAATCAACAACACTCACCGGAGTTAACTCTTTCAAACAGACAGAGGGTTTCTCATTGGGGTCAAGATAGATATGAAACCAGCTAATAAGCGAATCACCCTTCATAGAAACATACATTTTCCCAGGAATGATTCGTCCTTTAAAATCAATGGTTCCCCAGAAATATCCTAATAAATCTATTGTGACACCACCATACCCTTTGGGCTTAATGTCAGGTTTCGTAAGAGACACCTTCCCCAACAAACTTTTGTCATAAAAGGTTTTCGGTACTAGTGTTATCTTTGCTCCAGAGTCAAAGAGCATATTAACAGGAGCGTCATTGATTAGTACCACTTCGTAAAGACCATCAGAAGACTCCCCTAAGATTTGAGAAACTACAATCTCTTCTTCATCATCATTTTCTACAAAGAGGTCAACTTCACTGACTTTCTTTTGGCTTTTGCCTGACCTGCAGCATTTAGAAGTATGACCCCACTTGTTACAAATCTTACAAATGGTCTTCCATCCAGGACAGTCTTTGAAATTGGCTAAATGACCAGAGTCTCCACACCTAAAAGACTTCCCCTGAAAACCCTTCTGAGATATTGTTTTCTGAGGAACACTGTTTTTGGGTTTGTGCTTCACAGATTTGTCCTCCGACTTATCAGTAATCATCAGGACCCTCTTTCTTTTCAACAGAAGAGTCTTTCTTTATGACCTCAACACAAGCTTTTGAGTGTTCATGGCTCTTAGCTATCGTTATAACTTCTAGGAGTGTAGGATTGTCTTTTTGCCACAAGGCATCCCTAGTCTTATCTTGAACACGACCCAACATAAACTGATCCCTCAAGCGTTCCTCCAAGTTAGCACCAAAATTACAAGTTGATGCTAACTTCCGTAGAATTGCGATGTATTGTTGCACTGATTCATCCTCCCTCTGCATTCTCCTACCAAAGTGGTAACGTTCAAGGACAGTACTTATTTTAGGCAGATAATGTAGATCAAGCTTTTTTATGCATATCTCATACTCATTAAGAGATGCTCCGTCACTATCAGATAGATCAGGAAGGTGTTCGAATACCTCCTGCCCTTCAGAGCCCAAACAGTGCATGAGAAGAGATGTTTTCCTTTCTGCACTCAAGGAGGTGCCGCACACTCGTGCATAATGCGCATATACTTATTTCCATTTCTGCCAAGAAAGAGGAGGATCACCTGGACAGTGAGAAAAAACGGTGGTGCCGTGACATTCTGCATCGTGACAGAAAAGGGAGTGTAGCAGAGAAGACAAAGTAATAAACGTTAAATTAATTAAACAGAAATGAATTGAGGAAATTGTCTTATAATGAAAACTGTGTGCATCAGTGAGATAAAACAGACGACTGTGCACATCTGCTGTGCGCATCAGCGTCAAATATGTACTGTAATTTTGCGAGCTGTGAGCATCAGTGTTCCTCAATCCAAGTTATACACTGGCCAAGAAGGCTGTTGCAAGAACCATGAATGTACTAAAAGACATCAAAATCCTCTCAACTGTGTTTTATTCTTTATAGAAGAACAGGAGAAGCTGTGTGCATCAGCGCTGTATCCAAAACATGTAACTGTGCACATGAGAAATATAGAACAGGCTGTAAGTTCTCCTTTTTTGAACAATTGTTGAGAGCATGCGCAGCCAGAACGTGTTCCCCTAGACTTAAGCTTGTCAAGTCTATTCTCTACGACCACAGCGCTCTATTTGCGTGATACAGCAACGATGAAAGTAGAGGCATCGATTTCCAGCTTAAGAAAACACTGTAACTGCAATGAGCATGCGCAGTGAGAACGTGTACTGAGTGTTACAGTTGCACGTTACAGCAACGAAGAGAGAGAAAGAGGAAACGTCAAACCGGAGCATGCGCAAACGAACAATATGTTTCGAGGTTCCGTTCAATAAAGATAACGTGGGAGTAGACTCTTGAATATCAGAGAAACTACCCAAGATGTCCGTGGATGAGGAACGGGACACCGTGCTGCAAGAAGGTAAAACAAAGAGAAGATCCTACCGTTTCACGTTGTTTTGTTGTTAGTGGACGCTTGCGAATTCATGGCAGTTGTACATTTTTCTTCTCAACTCACTCTCATTCGCTCACATTGAAGCGGTCCTCCAATCTTCATTTAAGTGTTGAGATGTGTTGAGTAAGGAACGGAGCCTTTTTGTAAATGGTTCGCTGTTGAGGTCTCTTATACCTTTAACCGCTTCTATGCCCATGACGAGATAGTCTCGTCATGGAGCGCGGTTGCGCTGTGCCCATGACGAGACTATCTCGTCATGGACCCCGCCCGCTAATACAATGCCCGGCACAGGAGGGGGAAAGGGCGGGGCACTGAAGCGGTTAAACGCGCAGGTAAATCGTCGCCAAAATGTGGAAGTAAGTCCTCTCCCAAGAAGACGTCGTAGGCAGGAGTGGATGTTGAATAGTAGTTTATTCAGGAGGCATGGATTAAGACCCCATCCAGCATCAAGTTCAAGACAACTGACACCAGTTCAAACAAAGCTAAGTAGCTCACATTCTAGCCATCTAACATTCCAGAACCCACTACTGCAAGAGACGTCACTAGAAATGCTAAGAACACCACAGGGGGGTGGGTAGGTTCGTCAAATAGAGCTGGCTCAGACCACTTCAGACCACCTCAGACCACCTCCCCCTTCCCCCACACTCACCGCCTATACTGGATTCGCTGCCCGGGTTCACCTGATGGATTTTGCAGCAGTGCAGTAGTGTTCCTCCGCTGTGCTTCAGAACGTTTTTTAGTAGCAGATCAGCCCGAAACTCCATTCCAGTCCTTCCTCAAGATATGATATGAAGATGCAAGGACGTAAAGATGCAAAGGTGCAGATGCAACACTGAGGGACTCTGGGTGCTCTGAGGGACTCTGGTTGCTCCTTGCTTGCTCCCTGCCATGAGGTTTGTGCTCTTGTCCGGGTTGCTGCTCAGATTCCCGGCCTTCCCTGCCTCAAGTGCCTCCTGGAGGCTGCCATAGCCTGACAGACTCTCAGCAAAGCTCTTGCACTCAGTGTATCCACAGGATACTTTTGAAATCGTTTCTGAGGGGTGATGAATATTATGATTATATTTTTCAATAACCTCGCCTTCCCCAGTATTTGCAGTCTCTGGGACCACTACAGACCCCCGCAGCCTTCCACACGGCTCCGCTGCAGCCTCTGTGTGGCTCCTGCTCCAGTCCTGCTGCGATTTGTGGCTTCCAACCTCGTCGCTACAGGCACAGCCCCAAATGCCAAAACGTCTTCCGCTGGCCTGATGCGGCTCGCGGTTCTCAGTGCTTTTCTTCAGCGGTTTGCGGTTCAAGGTTTTCATGGCCTCCTGCTGCTCCGCTTTGCCGCCACTGCCGCCTCTGCTACCGCTCACGTGCTCACTCCGGTCTCCTGCAATAAATGGACTGGATCAAATTACCGGTGTCGATATAAATTGGGGAACTCAGCAGGGTTGTCTCTTGTCCCCCGTATTGTGTACCAATTTTATCAAACCATTGGCTGTAAGGATTAGGGCAAACTTGGGTAAAGAAGCACCAATAGCAGGAATGCCTTAGGTAAAATTGTTCACAGATGACATAATTCTATATTTTAGGCCTGAAAAACAAAAGATTAAAATGGCATTGACAGAGTTTGAGTAGGTCCAATCGATTGGGGGATATAAAATTAACCATAATAAAACAGAATTACTCTTATTTAACACCTCTTTTAACATTCTTCCTTTTAATCTTCAGCAGCAAGCTTCCTCTTCCAATATGATCGATACTTGGGGATGTATGTAACTAATTAGTATGCAGAGCTTTATAAAGGGAATTATGTGGAAATACTGAAAAGATTAAAGACGTATTAGGCAGAAGGACATTTCTTCCTCTTACACTAAAAGGACGAGGAAGGATTACCTTTGCTGATTATTCTTTTTACAAATGTCCCGATAAAAAATAATATGACCTATTTTAAAGAATATTGCCTCAGATATGCAAATATTATGAAGCATCTCTTATGGATATACTAGTTTGTTTAATTAACACTAAGGGATCCTTGGATAATTTTTTTCTGGAAAAGATGGTTCAGGATCTCAGCTTCCGGTTTTTATGAAGAGAGCTAAACTTCTGAAAAATAACCAAATACAAAACATTACAGGAATATTGCACTATACTTCAGGCATTCTATTCCGTATATGCTCATTCTTCAGGGTGCAAATATTTGCAGCATAAGGAATGCAAAGTTCTAGGCCTCCAAATACAGAACAGTCATTTTGTTTTGGAAGGTAGGTGGTTTTAAAGAATTGAGCCATTTTCTCGTGGGGGGAGATGTATTACTTGGCTGGATCTTCTGCTAGATGCGGGGATCGCAGCAAGCTTTTCTATTTTTTAGTATCAGCAGATTACATGTAATGTCGTGACTGTGACACGATACGCCTAATGCGTACGCGTTCGGTCACGTGGGCTTACCAAATAAAAGACGGTCGCGCACGTACATATGCCACTAAGGCTACGACGGCGGACCTAGTAAAACACTCACCCGGTCTCCGAGTTTTCTATTAAAGCGTAGGACTTTAGTCGCGACTTCCCGGCGGTTTCATTCCCGTCTCTTGACGACGGGAACCGGAGGACACTACACAAACTGGCGACGAGGGCGGGCGTGCCCTCTCCGACACGTGGTGCACTGGTGTGGCGGTCGCGAGCGCTGCTGTTGGCTCATGGCGCTCGTGCCCCAGCGCAGCGCGGAGTGCGGATTCCTGCGCCCCTCGTGGTGTGCCTGGTGCGCGGTGAGTTCACACTGCCCGGCGGAGGCGCTGCAGTGTTCACGCACGACGCGCGCGATTCATCGGCCTGCCAGCCACGTGGTCCAGGCCTTGAAGGGTGCCGGTCGTGGTGCCCCAACGCGAGTGAGCCCTGCTAGTGCACGAGTGGGCCCTGCAAGTGCCTGCTGATCGTTCTACAGAAGGGGAGAGAGCCCCTGGGATGCCCTGTGAGTACCTGTGACTGAGTGACTGTGGCCCCAACTGCTGGGAAAACAGGAAAAGCTCATATCAAAGCACAGAGGCCTAGTCTTTCATTACCTCACTTAGGAGGGAGGCCTGTCAGTCAGGGGCAGGCACAGTGCACAGTGGAGAACCCCAAGCACACACGTACAAGAACACAGGGGGAGCGCCCCGGAGAAGGGGAAGGCCCACAAGGACTAGAGGCACAACAGGCAGTGTGCACACACACGCAGAGGCCAGGGAGGACCGCGCACAGCGCTGAGCAATAGCCATGGCCACGATACCACCAATAGAACATTTCATAGTAGAGGGGTCACCTTCTTCGATTGCGGCCAAGTGGAAGGACTGGGAAGATCGGCTGCGTATATTTTTCGAGGCCAGCAAGGTCCATAGGAACCAGAAAAGGGCAATGATCATACACCTGGGTGGAAAAGACATTCACAACATCGTCAAAACGCTAGCGGAGGCCACTCCCAAAACACACCTGACACTGATAGCCGCCCTTAATGAACACTTCAAACCGATGGCCAACCGCGATTATGAGAGGTCATCTTCCGGCAAGCGCGCCAGCTTCCGGAAGAATCACTAGACACGTATCACGCCCGCCTGAAGAACCTTGCAGCCACGTGTGGGTTCCGGGATGAGACTGAAGAAATCAGGGGGCAGATCATCCAGGGCTGTGCATCAGCCAAGCTGCGAGAGTGCATACTGGAAGAGTCCGGGAAGCCGTTGGCGGAAATCCTGACGATGGGTCAGACTAAAGAGCTGTCGAAAGCGCGGGCAGCGCACATGGAAGCAGCTCTTCAAGCGCCAGTGAAGACCGAACCTGTAAACGCGGTGTCGACCAGAGGTGGGGCAAGAAAGGAGCGGGAAACTCCCTTCCCAGGACAGTCAAAGTCGTGTGGATACTGCGGGGGATCGCCGCACGCAGCAGCAGAGTGTCCTGCGAAAAGCAAAAGGTGCTCGGGGTGCGGAAGATTCAATCACTTCGAAAAGGTATGCCGGTCAAAAAAGTACCACAGGCCCGACAAGCAGTGAACACTCTCAAGGAATTAGATCCAGCACCCAGCGACATGGATGACGATGAGGAGGAAGAGAGAGTGGTGCACAAAATCCACATGATTGGCACCGCCACCCACAAGGCAAGACGCCTACCACAATGCAACATCCGAGTAGGGTCGCAGGAGGTCACCGCAGTTGTGGATACAGGCGCCACCATTAACATCATGGCCGCCGCTCTACACAGCACTATGCACCCGAAGTCGGCTCTACACCCCTCAACGATAACAGTGTTTGCGTATGGCCAGGAAGCACCTTTGAAAATACGTGGGCGGTTCCGGATGGTAATCTCCCACGGCACGCAGTCGGTTACCACCAACATCTACGTCACAGAAGACGGTCAGGGGATGCTGCTAGGGTGCCGAGCGCCGAGGACCTGGGAGGCATGACATTTGCTTTCTGAGTACACCAGGAATCCCTGCAGCACATCCTGGGCGAGTAGAGGAAGTCTTCAGGGGGATCGGGAAGTTCAGAGGGAAAGAAATCCATCTCCACATCGACCCAACGGTCCAGCCTGTTGCCCTACGACATTGGCGGATAGCGTTTCACCTGAGGCCGTTGGTGGAGGAGGAACTCAAGAAGCTAGAAGCAGCAGGAATAATCGAAAAAGTGTCCGGTCCCACTCCATGGGTATCCCCCATCATTGTCGCCCGGAAGCCCAAACAGCCGGGTGCGGTGAGGATCTATGTCGACATGCGACTTCCCAATGTCGCGATCAAGCGGGAACGCCACATCACTCCCACGATAGATGATCTCATCAGAGAGATGGCAGGAGCCTGTTGGTTTTCAAAACTGGACCTCAGGTCCAGATATCACCAACTGGTGCTGGACAAAGCATCCCGCAACATCACCACCTTTTCCACACATGTGGGACTCCGGAGATACACCAGGTTAAGTTTTGGAGTATCCAGTGCCGCAGAGGTATTCCAAAATGTGATACAGGAGTTAATTGCAGGCGTCCCGGGGGTAATCAATGTCAGCGATGACATCATGATACACGCCAAAACTATCCAAGAACACAATGAGCGACTGCTCCAAGTGCTATGCCGGATACGAGATACCGGCCTCACTCTTCACCGAGAGAAATGCGAGTTCCTGTGCACAAAACTGCAATTTTTTGGCTATACATTCTCCGTGGAAGGGATCCTGAGAAAGTGCGGGACATTAAAGAAGCTGTCGCTCCCACCAATGTCAAAGATTCATCCAAGATTTGGCCAACCTGAGGGCACCGCTGAGGGAGCTGACCAAGGAGTCCACCACCTGGAAGTGGGGCGGTGAACAAGCCCAGGCCTTCGAGAAAATCAAGGAGTCCCTCTCTGAAGCCACTACCCTGGCGTTCTTTGACCCCACCAAGTTAACATTGGTCGCCATGGATGCTGGTCCGGTCGGGTTAGGAGCCGTCCTCCTGCAAAGAAGGAACCCTCAAGAAGAGTGGATCCCCGTGGCATTCGCCAGCAGATCCCTTACCGCAACTGAGCAGAGATACTCGCAAATAGAAAAGGAAGCCATCGCTATTCACTGGGGGTGCCACCACTTCCATTTGTACTTGTATGGAAAACCGTTTGTATTAGCAACAGACCACAAGCCGTTGGTGGAACTTTTCTCAGGGACCTCGACTAAGCCGCCGCCACGGATTGAGAAGTGGATGCTACAACTCCAGAACTATAATTGTAAAATAGAGTATCAGCCCGGATCCAAGAATCCGGCCGACTACCTGTAATATGTTAGGTGTGTCACCGCTCGATCATGCCCCATGCCCATTTCTATGGCCAGTCTACGGGAAGCCACAGGCCAAGATGAGTGTCTGCAGCGCGCCAAGGGAGCTATCCGGAGCAGTAGCTGGCACAAAGCGAAGGAGGAATGGAAGAGCTTGACAAACACGGCACAACGAATAATGGACGGTTTGTACCATGTCTGGGGCGAGCTCACCGAGGATGACACAGGGTGCCTGCTACGAGAACACCGGCTAGTAATTCCTACATCTCAAACACAGAGGGTGGTGGACCTTGCCCATGTAGGACATCAGGGCATGGTTAAAACAAAATCGAGGCTTCGCACAAAGGTTTCCTTCCCACTAATGGACGACCTAGTAGAGGCCACTGTCCGTGCTTGTCCATCATGCCAGGTCACTGGGGAGGCACCCCGACCTGCCCCTGTCATCGTGGAACCTCGGCCGAGGGTCCCTTGGTCCCGAGTGAGTGTAGATTTTGGTAGTCTTCCAGACGGATGCCATACCTTGGTAGCCATTGACGACCACTCCAAATATCCTGAAGTGGAGATACTGTCAGCACTCAGTGCGACTGAAGTGATACCAAAACTCAAGAAGATCATGGCTGCCCATGGACTCGTGAAAGAGGTAAGAACTGACAATGGATCCCCTTTCCAAAGTCAAAAATTTGCCTCATACCTGCAAGCGCTGGGTATACATCATCGCCGGATCACCCCACGCTGGCCGCAAGCGAATGGGGAAGCTGAGAGATTCAAGCGAACACTTAATAAAGTAATACGCATTGCACATGACAAGGCTCAATCCGTAGAATTGGCCATATTCACTTTTCTACGGAGTTATCACCAAACACCCCACACGACCACCGGGGTAGCTCCTGCACATCTACTAATGGGAAGAATAGTCGCTGACATGATCCCTCATCACCCCGAGTGGAGCATATTATCAAGCCGTGCTTGATAATATGCCCCCTAGAGTGGCATTTTAAAATGAACCGAACAAGAAAGCTGAAGAAGCCTTTGCAAATAGGTTGTTGCTATTAATAGATTTACCACTGCATGGCAATATATGGATGGAATAGAAAGTGTTGAAATGTAGGATGGTGGAAATTATACCAGAGTACATTGTGGAATGAGGATATTCTATGTTAAATTGCTTAGGCACAATCACACTTTATATTAAGATTATTTGGTGCTAGTTGGGGTGGAATATGGAATGTTTCACTTCATTAAGGTTTAGAATAATATTGTTTGTTTGAATTAAAAAAAACCCATAATAATAATAATAATAATAATGTTATATGCTTACCTTAGGGACAAATGCACTTTTTTTTTAAAGGTAATGATGTATTGCACTTGTATATATATAAACATTATTCAGTTATTACAACAATCAGAGTATGCATCCATAAAACATTAAAAAACTACATTATTGTTTAAATTAGTAAAAAAACAAAAAACATGCATGCCAATTGCTTAATTAAAAATACTTTACAACTCCCCAAGTTAAATAAGTCAAGCCAAGGTTGAAAGATGTAAAGTGACCCGTGCTTTACAGACAATGCAATGCCAATGACAACTAAAAACACATATCAAAACATGATGGATAAAATGACAATCACATATCCCAAGATGACTACCAAGGATGAAGTAGATTATGAATTAGCATTAAAAACTAGATCATATATAAGAATAGCAAAAAACACGTAGCATACATCCAATTGCCTATAGTAATAGTAGATCACAGCACCCAGAGCAGTTAGGTTACACCAGAAGGTAAAGTGACCTTTGCTTCAGAAACAGTGCAATAGTAAGTAACAGCTATGGGCACATAACAAAGGGTGCAATAAACAGAAGAAAAACACGTCACGCAGGCAAATACCACGGTAAATATATAAACATATTCAAAAATATTAAAAATGATTTCATAGTTCGTTACCTAGCGACTTTTAAAGTTGTTCTTCAGTTGTGCCAGAATGCCTCTAGAAATGTGCTTACAGCTAAAACAATTTTAAAAGAGGTGTCAGTTTTTAAGACCCTTAGAGCTACCAAATATCGAGTTATTCCCAGGTCATGACATATGGGGAAGATACATGACGAGAGATCGAATACTCTAGCCAAAAAAGCAAAAATGTGATTCATTCTGGTCGCCCAGTTCACACATAGGACAAGCCACGTGTTCCTGTTCTTTACCCCATTTGTCGGTAAATGATCTTAAAGGAAGAGTTCTAAAACAAGATTGTAAATATAGACTCTTGGCTCGAAGAGGGTATTAAGTCCAAATATTTCTTAAAAGATGGTGTTAATTTGTGGTCAAGAAATGCATTAGTTAAGGAACCAATTGAACTTCTATTTATGTGTTCTTCATTGATATGAGCCCAGTAAGCAGCCTTCAGTACGTTCAAATTTGTCTTATTTATTCCTGTAGGGTCAGCCCAATAACTCTATAGACCCAAATTCCCCAACCACATGCATTCAAATTTGACCCAATGGACTGACCCTGCACCTGGCATCTTTAGTAGTTCTGCATACGAGTCCTTATAATCAGCTAACTCGGGCGTCCTCCAGGCATGGACCCAACAGTCTAATATTTTTAATTCAGCCCATCTACTCTACTTTTTAACCCCAGTTCAAAATATAAACAGATGAGGGGAGAGCTAGGTGGGGGACAGACCAATTTCCTTGGAAAGTTGTTTTCACCAATGGCTAGGGGCTGGACATCCACATATCCCCACATTTCTGCGCCATAAAGTGCAGCGCCTTGTGCCTTAGCACAATATATTTCCAAAGCTGGCGATACTGCATGTGACACTGTTGACTTATGCATCCTAATGATAGTGTTCGACCTATGCTCGATTAAGATGCCGCTCTTAGTTAACTGCCCCAGCCACTTGTAGTTTTTCATAAGTTGCACTCCTAGATAATCAAAGTTATCTACCCTTCCTAGTACCTGATTGTCCACTCAAATGTCCGTTTTTTTCCTTCTCACCCCCTTACCCAGCACAATAAATTTGGTCTTATTAACATTTAGCTTAAGTCCCCTGGACTTACAAAGATTTAAAAATCTGATAACTAGAATTTGCAGGCCCATGGGTGTCTTTGAGATAAGGAGGGAGTCTTCAGCGAATAATAAAATGGGTACCTTCCTATAGTTCTGACTCTTCTGAGTAGGGGAATCATTCCTACAATTTTCTCGAATTTCAACAATATCATTCTTATACAGTGAAAATAACGTAGGTGTAAGGACCCTAAGTTCAATCGGGATAGGTTCAGTCAACTCAACATTTGGACCCCAGCGAACCTGGGCAAAGTTGTTCTCATGCAATTTACTTAAGAGTTGTACTAGGTTGCCAGGGACTCCTAGTTTTGTTAGAACATACCATAACTTTGAACTTGGGATAAGATCAAAAGCAGCTCTTAGATCTATAAAAGCCACATAGAGCTTTTGTTGCTGTAATAAAACTGCTTTTCAATATAACATTGACAATTTAAAAATCTGATCAATAGTGCTAACCTTTGGCATAAAAACAGCTTGAAAAGGTGACATTATTTTATCATTATCTGCCCAGTCATTCAATTCATTCAAGAGTTGCCTAGCAAATATTTTCTGCATGTTGTCAATCAAGCTTTTTGGCCTGTAGTTAGCGGGGTTGCTTGCATCACCCTTTCTAAATATGTTTATGATCTCAGCTCCCCTCCATGATTCAGGTAGTTCTAGCCCTGCAAAAATGGCATTTGATAGCATATTCAAATAAATTGACCAGTTTTGAGGCTTAGATTTAAAAAGATCTCCTAGGATTTTGTCTGAACATGGTGCCTTAGCCATTTGTAATCAATCGCACTAGCTGTTTTTCTAGGCTAAAAAAACCTGTGGTACCGTTTTCTTCTGTATCTGGATTTAATAACAATGTGGCACATCTTTGGCTTTTGCTAAATCTACAATCAATGAAATCTTTTGTAGTATAAAGGGTGGAAAAGTGTGCCACCCATCTTTCAGGAGATATATTATAACAAAGAGATTTCGTACTTCCTGGCTTAGGTTGTGCTACCAATTTCCAGAAGGTTCTATTGTCATTAGTTTTACTAGCAAAGATTTTCCTCCCAGTCCCGCTTGGTCTGGTTCAGTTGGGCTTTGTAGGTACATCTGGCTGTGCTAATTGTAGATCTATTCCCTTCTGTGATAGCCAACCTTAGAGAACTCTTTGCTAGTCTACATGTGTGGTCAAACCGTACATTGTCCTTAGGGACTTTAGTATTTGTAAGGGTCACCTTCTTATAAAATATTTTTTGCAGTTATCCAAACATCTGGTTGTACACAGTTAAAATAGGAATAACAATTACATTCGTCCCTTCATATTGTTCTAAATGAGCAACAAACAGTGTATAACTCTGAGTAAAGTTTTTGGTTTGACATAACTATGGGCCACTTGACAGAACAACGATTATTAGTTACAGTGGGGGCAGGAACAACTGTAAGGAAATAATTATTCCACTGTTTTAGGGGCTCTCCATGTAAAGTTACCTCTAGAGATGTATAGTCAGATTGCACATTAACGTCCTTTTCAGCCAACAGCAACCATAACCTCACATCTATAAGTACATAATCGATGACACAAGAACAAGTTCCCCTCTGAAAGGTTGGTGCTCTGTCAGGGTCAAAGATGGTACAACCATTACAAGCTCTGAGCCCTTTACTAGCTGTTAGTGAGGCTACTTGGAGTGCAATCAAGGAAAGATTTTTTCTTGGTTGTCGTGACAAAGCTGGTATACCCCAATATTCGTCCTCCTCTCCTGTAATTTAATTCAAAAGTGAACAGGGCTCATAAGAAGTATGAAAATACCCAGCCACTATTGTGCTCATGTCCTGATGAACAGTATCCAATGTAAAAATCTAAAAGGGATATTGCAGGGGATTTATCATTAGATTGTAGCAATCTAACATACATGTTAAATAGGACTAAAGAAAGACCTGTGGATATAGTAACTATAATCCCCAATAAATCAGGGCTGTCAATTATCAGGGGAATCAATTCATTAAAACAACCATTTCTAACTAGAATTAAAAGCCTCCTTTTACCCTTCCAAAGCGCCCAGCAGGTTTAGCTTTTACACTGAAGGAGGTGAAACAGTCTACAAAATGTTTTCTCAGTAGCCCCCGTTTCTTGGAACATGCACACGTCAAATTTCCCAATGTACATTACCAAACAGGATTGCTCATTTTTGCATTTAACCCAGCTACATTGCAAGACAAAAGGTTGAGAGTAGGTAGAAAACAAAGCTTGCTATCAGACTTGGACCCTGGATAATCGCTAAGACTACATAGCTCATCAGAAAATATGATGGGATTGCTGTCATCCAAGTTATATGATTCAGGCATTCGAACACCCCCTTCTGGAAGGTTATCCCCCTTATCACTAATACTCTGAGTAGGTACAAAACCGCATAGTGATTCATTACAAGAAATAGAGTGAGGAGTTCCTTTAGTGTAAACACTTTAGTCTTTTTGTATTACCATTAGTTAATATACAAGTTCTGTGTCCTTGATAAATACGTGATGGTAAGCGCATGTTATTAATTAGTCAATTGATTGCATTCAATGATGATGTAGGGGAGAGTAGAGGGGTAACAGTATCCCTTGGTGCCATAACGAGACGAGGCCTGGACCCGTCTCCCATAATATCCAGGGGGGGGGATGCTTTTAGCCGTATGTCGAGTTGTTTACCCCTGTAGAGATAACAGGTGCGTAGTGCAACATTTAATAGGTTTTCAACCAATTAGTTAGAACACATGGATATGATCATAGGACAATGTAGTAACAGAACTTCTTTTTGCATAGACTATATCCGATCTAATTATGGATAAACAGTTCAGCTCCGAACTTATCCAGTGGATCACCTTATTTATTATTGCATCAGTGTCCTCAGGGATGCCTGGCTTCAATTTTGGGACCTGTATAAGGTAAATCGATCGATTGGATTTCCGATTCTCACAATGCTGAAAGGGCTGGTTGTGTGAAGGACATAAACAGCCTAGAGCTGCAAAGGACATTCCAAGGTTGGCTGGTTGATACAAAGGTTTTCTATGGGAATACTTCCTCTCATCTGATTGGATGCCTGAACACATTGAAGTAGTATTTTGAGAGTTTAAGTGGGGAGCCGTATGAGGATTGAACGATTTATTGATGATTGAACGATGATGCTAATTACGATCAGCGCTTGTTGGAAGAGAGCTACCACACAAGGAAATAGTGGTTGGGAGGCATATAACTGCCTTCCTATTGACAGAAGTGGAATTCAAATGTACGCCCCTACTTAGTACGTTAACTGAATTTGACACTTGGGGAACTATTAGGGTGTTCTCTTGAACATCGCAATTACACCCACTACAACAACAGGATATTTTAGAAGCGATTTCCACTACTTGCGCAGATAAAGATGATACTTGATGATGAATGTCATTCAGTTTGCTGAACAGCAAGTAAAGGTTCACTGGTTCTAAGGGGACATTATGTGATCCTGACATAGGCAAAATAGTAGATGCTTCCGATGAATTTGTGACAGGCTTAGGTGTTCCCACAGTCTGAACAAGTTGTTGTATAGGGTCAAATCGAAAGTAACAAGGCACATTGGGAACAATGGTAACAGTGGGATATAAAGAACATGGGGCCCGATTCACAGAACTAACTTAAGACAAAATCCTAAACTTACTACTTTTGGTATTCACAGAAGGCATTTAGTAGTAGTAAAGTTAGTCTGCCTTAAGTCTTTCTTAAGTCTGTCTTAAGTCTGTCTTAAGTCTGTCCTAAGTTTGTCTTAAGGACAAACTGTTATCAGATCTGTGCGAGGCTGCCAAAACCAACGAGCGAAGAAGATTTTGGTGGCTTGTTAGCAGTGGTCTCGGGAACTATCAGTTCCCTAATTGGTCCTCAATACTCTTGTGTAAATGGACTACCCATTTTAGCAATCTCTACTTAAGTTTGTCGAAGTCTGTCTTAAGTCTGCCTTAAGTCTGTCTTAAGTCTGTCCTTAGTTTGTCTTAAGATTGTCTTAAGTCTGTCTTAAGTCTGTCTTAAGTTTGTCTTAAGTCTGTCTTAAGTCTGTCTTAAGTCTGTCCTAAGTTTGTCTTAAGTCTGTCTTAAGTTTGTCTTAACCTGCATGTTGGACCTCTCATGCTTACCTACTGGATGTATTTATTAGACAACATGCGGATCGGGCGGTTGGTGCTGCCTTATAGTCACACAATGCGAGAAAAAAAAGAGTTTGAAAAATGCATACTTGATAATTCAATGTGGTGTGAGCTTTTTGTGCAAGGAATGCTCTCGTAGCTGTGCCACACATACTTTCTGATTGTAAAATGCATGCTCAGTCTACAACATTCTTACTCTCGTGGTTTACTTTAGTCCAGATGCCCCCGTTATTTAATGTGATCTTATTAATTGATATTTGATGATCACGGTGTGAATCCATTCTCGTTTTGGTGCTCATTGCCTCCCAAAATGCAGTTGCCTATCATCCGCATCAGCTTGTGAATTCTCACTGTGGTTCGCTTGTGATTAGCATATATGCATTTACGGGGATTTATGAAGTGGCACATTACACACATCCTTCGTGAAGTGAGGCTCTCTCGTTCATCCCAGGGTGACAGAATCTTTATTCACCTCCTTCATGAACGTTGCCACACTAGGCTGAATCAACTGTACCCTCTCTCAATTCCTAGAAATCTTAAAAAAACAGCAAATCTTCTAACAACTTGGAATAGAGCAATCTATTTTCCATAGAAAAAATATAATATCAAACAACAAAAAATGTACACAATTTACAAAGGCTTATTAATAAGAAAGGCTTACCCTACCTAAATCAATATCAAGATCCTTGTTATAAAAACCTAATAATCCAACTAAAAATAAAAACATCTATAAATAACAAACATTCTAAACACATATATGTTGAAATAATATTGATTTTTTTTCTATTATTCAGTCGAAATTATATATGATATTTAAATCACAATACATTAAGACCGCTAAGTAAAAATAAATTACAATTATATTATTAAATTAATTAATACATATTAAAAACTAACATATACCTTCACATGATAAACAAACTAAACCCCTACTACCAGTTTCTGAAAACTACACAAAATGATACATAATTACACATTACAACAAATTAAACAACTGTGAAATGAACAAACATTTAACACTTATTAAAAATAAAGTAACTATAACTTATAGAGCCAAATTTTGTTGCTAAGGTTTTAAATTATGAGGAAGATCAAGTTTGGGGCGTCCTTGAGTTTGAAGATTGACCTAGTGATGTTTGTCTAGAGCAGCCCAACAGGTGGTAGATATCGCCTGCCCCCAACATTCAGGCGAGGTTCTTATAACAGTCAAATTGACTATGTTCTACTAGATATTAGACTTTGGAAACATATGTCTGACATGGAGGTAGTCAAGCATGAAGAAGGTGATCATGGCCTCTTAGTTCTTTCTATCAGTGAATTGTTATCAATTGACACTCCACCTAAATCTAGGGTATATGAACAGCCGCTTAAACTGACTAAAAATAGTAGAGATGTTAAATGGGAGGCTATAAATCTTGTCCCCGGGGCAAAAACCACACTACATTAGTCTCTTCCTGTTCATATGGAGGTTGTGCTTGCACACTGGGATGAATGTGGGAAGATTATTATGGAGCACATTGAACACTATAACATGAGGGATCTTTTTGTACACAGGTCTGCCAGTACAGGCAGGCAATCTTGTAACAGAGGGTGGTTTAATAAAAGTTGCAGGAAGGCCAATCATACGCTATTAGCATCATTTAAGGCTGGGGATAGCCAAGAGATTGGGCCTCAAGAGCCGCCTACAGGCGGGAATTAAAGCAGGCTAAAAGGGAATGGGAGGACAAACTGTTATCAGATCTGTGCGAGGCTGCCAAAACCAACGAGCAAAGAAGATTTTGGTGGCTTGTTAGCAGTGGTCTCGGGAACTCTCAGTTCCCTAATTGGTCCTCAATACTCTTGTGTAAATGGACTACCCATTTTAGCAATCTCTACTCTTCCTCTTCACATTCAAATTGCATCCTAGTGACCCCGCAGTGTGATAGTTTAGTCCTTCTAGTGTTTACATGAACAGAAACCTTAATAGCAGTCACTGCACTAAAACAAGAAAAGGCTCCTGGCTTGAAAAGAATCCTAGGTGATTTATACAAATAAAAAAACAATGTCTCGGTGCCATGCATTATTATTATTATTACTAATGCAATTACCGCCGGTGCCCCAATTCTTCAAACGTGGAAGGGGGCTGCTGGCATTGAAAGTATGTTTCAGTCTGCATGTCAGAATGTTATTCTGACATGGATGAGAGAGATATTTGAAAACTCACGGAAAGCTGTTCTCATTATAGGTATCTAGAGCACTTACCATGGTTTCTAAGACAAACAAATCCCCTCATATTGTTCATTTCTAAAGGGAATGCTTTAAGTTTTTTCAGGTTTTATTCCATCAAGTTGGCTTTAGGCCTGCAGAAGTTTTGTCATAAATATAGACTGTTAGCACTCTAGTTGTTCATTAGAAAACAGTGGGAAGCTGCAGTAGAACACTTGGGAAATTAAGGCTGCTGCTTCTGCTGTTAAAAGTACATGTCTTACTCAAAATATCAGACTGAATTCTCACATAGCTCAGAAAGATATCATGGTGTTATGGAAAATCTGCTCTCATTTTCACTTCTAGAGCACCTTCCATAATATCTTTGAGAAAAAATCACAATAGAAAGCAGTTTTCTTTCAAACATGGTTCATCAAATCCCAACTGAGGTTAAGCATTGTTTTAACAGGATAAAATGACACTAGAGTACACTAAATTTACTAACATTATGGGGCCGATTCCGATCCTGTATTTTTTTTTCCCGTACGACTCGTATCCGTATTTTTTTACGTACGTATCGTAAAAGTACCATACAAACGGTGAAGTACGATTCGTACGGGAAAAGTACATACGAATCGCCTCGGGAAAAGACGACGAGACGTCCCCGGACAGTTTTACGTACGAGTCGTAAAACTGAAGTCCGAGCGCACAAGTCCGATCCGTACCGGCGTTCCGAATGCACAAGCGTATGGAAAACGTCCCGTACGGAGCGAACTGTGTACGACCCCTACCCCGGGTACACTTGTGCCCGGGACACCCCCACCCCACCCCGTATGTATGGACCGTACCCCCACCCGCGTATGTACGCGCTGTACCCCCACCCCAGCCCCGTATGTACGTGCCATACCCACACCCCACCCGCGTATGTATGTGCCGTATCCCCACCTGCATATGTACGTGCCGTACCCCCACCCCAGCCGCGTATGTATGCGCCGTACCCTCAGCACCATATGTACGTGCCGTACCCCCACCCCAGCCCCGTATGTACGTGCTGTACCCCCATCCCACCCGCGTATGTATGTGCCGTACCCCCAGCCCCGCAAGTACGCGCCATACCCCCAGCGCATAGCGCTGGGGGTACAGAGCGTACATACAGGGCTGGGGGTACGGCGCGTACATATGTGGGTGGGGTGGGGGTACGGCGCGTACGTATGGGGCTGAGGGTATGGCGCGTACATACACAGGTGGGGTGGGGGTGCGGTGCGTACATACGGGGCTGGGGGTACGGCGCGTACATACATGGGTGGGGTGGGGGTACGGCACGAACATACAGGGCTGGGGGTACGGCACGTACATACGTGGGTGGGGTGGGGGTACGGCGCATACATACGGGGCTGGGGGTACGGCACGTACATACGCGGGTGGGGTGGGGGTACAGCGCGCACATACGGGGCTGGGGGTACGGCGCGTAGATACGCAGGTGGGGTGGGGGTACGGCGTGTACATATGCAATGTTGGGGTACGCACCGTACATGATGACATGCACGATGTGGGTGATGGCGTGAACGGCGCGTACCGGGCTTTTGTTTCAGATTACTATTGTGAATCAGGCCCATTGTTCTTTAATGATTACCCTCACATGTTGTCCATGTTGTGGTCATCCTTTTGCTCATCCTCCACATGCCCTTTGGGATGAAGGAGCACTCACCCTGCGTCGTTATATTTTTAAGATACATTTTCAGGATGCAGCAACCGTTTTCCCGACACCTGTAATGGCTTTTACAACATGTTTTTCAGGTCAAGTCAAGCTAATAGAGATTGACTACTCCCTTTCAGAGTGACCAATTTTAGCATTTTTGGACACCAACATTCCTGACAAACTTTTTTGTCTAACTCCTTTATGATCATTGGGAGCACATTTTAAACACAATTTTCTTGAAAATGGCTGAACGAATTTTCATCAAATCATTTTAAAAAAACATGACTTTTGAGGAAAGTTCTACAGTTTTAACAAATTTGGTTTCATTCTGTTTAGCTGTTTTATTTTCTGTAGCTATGGCAGAAAATTATTATTTTTGTCCGCCCAATTTTTGTGGGCCTCCAATTGACCCATCACTCTGAAACTTTCCACGAAGGACATGAGGTGGATGCACTTTAAAGTTGTTCTTAGCAAGCCAAAATACACTCTTCCTTTGGAACATCTGACCCAACTATAACTACACAGTGGCGATGGCGGCTATGTAATAAGGTTATACATATATTATTCTCTTATACGATATGAGCGAGTGGAGGAGAGTGGAATAGCATAGAGTGGAGTGATATAATGTGGAGCAGCGGAGAATAAAGCACCGTAGAGTGGAATCGTGTATAGGTAGGTGAGTGGCATAGATTGGAGTGGCGTCAAGTGAAGTTGCTTAGAGTGCTGTGGCATAGGGGGATTGGTGCAGAACGAAGTACCCTAACGTGGAGTGGCATAGAGTGGGATAGCATAGAATGGAGTGGCGTAGAGTGGTGTACAGTTGAATGCCATAGTACCCTATGGTAGAGTGGTGTACAGTTGAGTGGCGGTGAGTTAAGTCAAATAGCAGATAGTTGAGTGGCCTAGAGAGGAGTGGGGTGCAGTTGAATGACATAGAATGTAGAGGTGTAGAGTGAAATGCCATAGAGTGGAATAGCGGAGAGTGAAGTGGGATAGAGTGTAGTGGCATGGAGTGGAGTGGTGTATAGTTGAGTGCCATAGAGTGGAGTGGCGTAGACTGAAGTGGCATAGAGTGGACTAGTGGAGAGTGGAGAGCTGTAGCGTGGAGTGGTGTAGAGTGGAGTGGCTTACAGTGGAGTGACGTAGAGTGGAGTGGCATATATGGGAGTGCCACTGAGTGAAGTAACATTAATTTGAATAGCATAGAGTTTAGTGGCATAGAGAGGAGTGGCGTAGAGTGTAGTGGCGCAGAGTGGAGTGCGTAAAGTGGGATAGTGTAGAGTGCAGTGGCATAGAGTAGAGTGCGATAAAGTGGAATGTCATAGAGTGGCTTAAAGTGGAGTAGAGTACAGTGTCATGGCATAGAGTGGAGTGGCATTGAGTGGAGTGGTGTAAAGTAGAAAAGTGTAACATGA
The DNA here is from genome assembly GCF_964204655.1 of Triturus cristatus. NCBI lineage: Eukaryota > Metazoa > Chordata > Amphibia > Caudata > Salamandridae > Triturus > Triturus cristatus. Next base: position 230,418,378 of record NC_140587.1, read on the forward strand.
AGTGGCATAGAGTGGAGTGGCATAGAGTGGAGTGACATATAGTGGAATGACATAGAGCGGAGTGGCATAGAGTTGAGTGGCATACACTGGAGTGGTGTACAGTGGAGTGACATACCATAGGGTGGCACTGAGTGGAGTGGTGCAGAGTTGAAAACCATACAATGAAGTCATGCAGAGAGGAGCGGTGTACATTGGAGTGGCGTACAGTGTAGAGGTGTAGAGTGGAGTGGCGTAAAGTGGTATTGCATAGAGTGGAGTGGCATAGAGTGAAGCAGCATAGACTGGATTGTCATAGACTGTGGTGTAGAGTGGAACAGCGGAGCAAGGCGTCACTTAGAGGGAAGTGGCATACAGTGGAGTGTTGTAAAGTTGCGTTGTGTAGAGTGGAGTGACATAGATCGGAGTAGTGTATAGCTGATTGGCATACAATGGAGTGGCGCACAGTGGAGTGACATGGTGTTGAGTGGAGTGGCATAGAGTGGAGTGGCATAGACTTGAGTGGCACAGAGTGGAGTGGCATTCAATGTAGCACCATAACATGGAGTGGCATACAGTGAAGTGGCATACAGTGAGGTGGCATACCGTAGAGTGTCATTGAGTGGAGTGGCATACAGTAGAGTGGCATTGAATGGAGTGCATAGAGTTGAATAGCATGGAGTGAAGTAACGTAGAGAGGAGTGGCTTACAGTGAAGTGGCATAGAGTGTAGTGGTTTAGAGTGTAACAGCGTAGCGCTGAGTCACTTACAGTGAAGTGGTCTACAGAGGAGTGATGTAAAGTGGAGGGGCATAGAGTGAAGTGGGATAGAGTGAAGTAGCATACTGTAAATTGGTGTACAATGGAGTGGCGTACAGTGGATTGGTATAGAGTGGAGTGGTGTAGAGTGGAGTGGTGTAGAGTGGAGTGGCATAGAGTAGGGTGGCATAGACTGGAGTGGGACAGAGTGTAGCGGCACAATGTGGAATGGTTTAGTATGGAGTAGTGTAGACTTAAGTGGTGTATAGTGGAGTTGGGCACAGTGGAGTTGGGAATAATAGAGTTCATTGAGTGGAGTGGCATAGAGTTGAGTAGTGTATTGTGTAGCAACTTAGAGAGGAGTGGCATACAGTGGAGTGGCATACAGTGTAGTAGCCTAGGGTGGAGTGGCGTAGAGTGGTATAGTGTAGAGTGGACTGGCATACAGTGGAATGGCATAGAGTAGATTTGCATATAGCGGAGTAGCATAGACTGGTGTGCTGCAGAGTGTAATGTTGTACAGTGAAATAAAGTGGCGTGGAGTGACATAGGGTGAAGTGGCATAGAGTAGAGTGGCGTAGAGTGGAGTGATGTAGATTGGAGTGGCGTAGAGTGGAATAGCACACAGTGGAATGGCAAACAATGGAGTGGCATAAAATAGAGTAGTGTAGAGTGGAGTTGTGTACAGTGAAGTGGCATTGAGGCGAATAGCATAGAGTGAAGTGGCATACAGTAGAGGGGCATAGGGAGGACTGATGGAGAGTGGAGTGGAGTACAGTGTAGTCTCATTCAATATAGTGGTGTAGAGTGGAGTGCCATAGAGTGGAATAGCATGGATTGAAGTGGTGTTGAGTCAGGTGGTATAGAATGGGGTGATACCCTGCCCCCCAGGCATGGGTGTGCATGCAGCCTCTCTCCCTGAGCAAGTGTAGGGGTCTTGAAAACTCATCCGTCAGGGTTAAAAGTAAAATGAAGGAGAGAGGGATGTGCAGCTCCCCCCCCCGAGACACTGTTGGGGTGAAATGAATGCTGGAGGGGGGGTATCGGGCCCCCCTCCCTGTGCCATACACCAGCTTCAGGGAGCCCATCCTCCAGAGTCAAGTGCAGAAGTACCCTAGGAAACCCATCTGCTGGGGCACTATGGTTTCCTATCCAGGCAGAAAAAAGAACTTTGTAAAAAATGCTGCTCCCGCCAAAGCCGGACCAAAGGAATAGCACCTACTCCCGCCAGCATCCAATATGGTGCTGGTTGGAGAGTCGCCTGGGGCCACAGGGGGTTTGGGTATTCCTTTAGGGCTCCCAATATCTGGCCAACGGGTTGGCACTAGGGCATCCACAAAAAATTAAACAGTTGCGTCTTCGACAATGGGAGCTGACTCATGTGCGTCAAGGGAGCCAGCAAGGCCATGGGGACACACATTTAAGATGTGGATGTCCCGGGTGGGCATCAGAGCCCCCAAAAAATAAATACATTAAAACAATAGCTAAATAATAAATGAGCATGAAGAGCCGCTCATTTTTTATTCACTGCTAAGGCCTGGAGCGCCCCATAATGCCCTTTGATGGCTTTTTATTTACATTTTTTTTATCTTGTTCGTCCTCATAGAAGGAGGAGGGGCAACACCAAGTATTTTTTTTATGTTGTGGGTGGCTAAAGTTCTCAAGCAACATTAAAAAAAACAAAATACGTTTACTGGGTCATTAAATCCATGGACCCAGGGGAGCTTGCCATTTTTTTGTGAAGTATTGCCAGCTGGAGCTGTATGCTCTTCAACTGAGGTGCAGGGCCCTCCTGTATGCATTTTGCGGGCTGAAAAATGATAAAAGAAAGATTTTTTAAATAAAACTTTATTAAACACTGTTTGACAATCACTTTTATTAAACATTGCATTTTAATAATAATTTAAATATTTATTTAAATATAGTTATTGCTGATTTTTTGGCAAAGATAATAGGCCTGCATTAGATATGTTGATGGAGTGTCCCCTTGATGAAAAGTGACAGAAGGACGACAATTGTGCTGAGTTGTGTGACTTTGGGTTACAAACCAATGCAAATTGTGATTTGCGTTGATTTGAAAAACAAGTGCATAACATTGTATTACATCACGTTAAAAAGTACATCAAACCTGACCCAAACTATTTATAAACTTGGGCAGAATATACTTACACCTAGAAGCCATCATGTTCTGCTGTGCATGTTGTACAATTGCACCCCCAAAGCAGGGGTTTTGTTTTTGAGAAAAATTCAGTGGTATTGATGAGTAGGAAGGTTTTTTCCTGCATGTGGTGGTCATTGTGGGTTTTTGCCAAACTGATTCCACCATGGCTCGTATGACATAATATAAAGTTGTGAATATAATCCCAACCACAATTCAGCAAGCATTTTACTACCTTAAGACTTGCTTAAAATAAGAAATAGTATTAGGAGTATGGTCTATTGTATCAATTTATGAACTGCAATTCATTTGCATTTCATTGAGTTTAATGACTTTACAGATATAATGTACTCTTAGTTCCTATAGCAAAGTCTTTGATTTATTATTTTAATTGTGTCGCTAATAATATGTTTGGCTTTTACCTTTTTGCAAGTCAAATAAGATAGATGATTCTCAGAATCCTTTAACTGTCCTTTGCAAATTTGTTTTCATAACATTTGCTTTAGTTAATTTGTTTTTCTTATACTCGGGCACATTAAACGAAATTCTCATTACTTCAGATGCAAGAAACACAATGAAGCTAGCATCCCAGAATACAAAGTATGATAATGCCAACAAATGATTCTTATCCTGGTTGTTCCCGTTTTAGAAAATCACATTTAATAAAATTATAACGTGTTATGCTTAAAACAAATTATGTTATGTTCCATTTACGATAATCAATCACATGTCTCAAAACGTTATATAATACTTCATAGAATTTGACATTATTGAATTGGAAAAGAAATAGTAAAGCCGAATGCATCGATGTAAGATAGAGGGTGTAGGTTCCAGCGATGATTTAAAGAGAGGCAAAGTCGAATCCCACGACAGAAAAGCTAATTGTAAATAGAGCATCATTGAGGGAGGCCAGCATTTTCGGCATTTACCTTTCTTAGACATATAATCATAATGACCGGAATGAATGTCCCAATAATTCTGACATATCATGCATTTAGAACGTAATTCGGAGTTCAACACCACCAGTTCCTGTCTCCCACTTCCGTAAGGCCACTGGTAAAGCACCATTTCCCAAGTTCGTTCTTTGTTCAATAAAGCCTTGTTTCTAGTGCACTGAATCCTGAATGCAATTATTGATTAGCCAGCAGTCAGTGGACTGACCCCATGTTTGGTGGTCTCAGTTTTGGAGGCTGAAACAGATGATGGCCGTCTCCCTCTGTATTCCGTGAAGCCTGTCATCCTGTCGCCCAGTGTAGACAGCATGGAAATAAACAGGTGTGTCATCTGCAGGGCTCTTGTCAGCGTCATCCAGTGTTGGATTTGAAGGAGCAGAAAATGGCTAGTTCAACGTTACTTCACCTTTGCTTATATCATTTCCACCCTGATGGAATAGCCCGGCTCTGCTTGCCAGCCCACACCATCTTAAAAACCAGCGACATCATCGAACAAGCCATCACGGCTGGCACGGCTGGCACACATGCCTATCAAGCTGACAAGTCTGCCATCTTCGGTGGCTTTCAGCTCACCTACAGCCAGGACATAATTAGAATGGGCATTTAAAAAATGCAAAAAAGAAAAAAAATACAAGAGAGCAGGCCTCTATTCAACAGTGATCTGGAAAGATACCCCCACGTGCACCTCGCCTTCCCCGGCCTTGCTACCCCTACAGCCACATTTTTGTTTTGTCTTTGCCTTTTATCTTGTACAGTGCTCTGATGCCTTCCAGCTAGTTTTGCTGTATACAAACGACATGCAGTCATTCCGTATGTAATGCAGCAGTTTGGCGGATTATCACGGTGTGGCACAAGCCGCATCTCTCATTCGTGCTCTTTGTGGAGCAGCAGAACATCCGTTTGAACCCTTCAATGTTTTTCTGATGTCTTGCTATAAATACTGAAATGCTACTGTAACTATGTTTTCTGTGGCTGATGCTGTTGCCCGCTGTGTCCAATCTGGGACCTCTTTGGGTGTCCATGCATGACTGTGTACTTGAAGAGGTCAGTGGTGGTTACACCTGTCTTGGTGTGTGTATACATCTCTACAAAGCGTGGATCTATCATCTATTGTCTGTGGTGCACTGGAGTTCCCTTTTTCACTTTCAGAAGTTGTGGTGATTGAAAATATTATAATGGCCTACATTGTGAAGAGCTCTCCACTCTCCCTAAGAGCTGGTCGTGTCTCACTGAATTGGGAGGGAGTAAAGACGCCCATGTGGAGGAGATTTATTGAGTGATTGATGATGATATAAAAGAAAAAGTACAGGGCGTATAGAGCAGGGTGAGGATGGCTAGGATGGCTGGATGCAGGACTTCCCTTCCGGGTAGGAGGCATAATAAGAGTTCCCTTTGGATCTTTTTGTGGAATCGAGCATAGTTGGCTGGTACTTGGTTTTTGTATGTATCAGTGTACTATGGTTTGTGATTAACGTTTATATGTACTGGAGCTATTAAAAAAAGGCTACATCGTTCAGGTAGGGACTCATCAGAGTGCATACATGCAGTATTCTTATAAGCTGAAAATTCTAGTCCCCTTGAGCTCTCATTCTGACAAATTCATACTCCACTGTCTTAATCCTATTCCGGGCTGCTTTTAGCCATATCTGTTATGATCAAGGACAGCTGGTTGACGTCCTTTAACAGGTTAACAAGACAGAGGTCAACCTAAGCAGATGACCAGTTTTTAGAAAACCAACTGGGCTTGCAGAGGTAGGGGAGAGAGTAACTTCTTGAATAGCTGTACCCCAATGCTAAGACCACATGAACCAAGCTATGCACAAATAGCAACAAACCTGGGGCCTGATGTATTAAAATCTGAACTTGCAAATAGTAAATAAAAAATAACAAAGTACAATTTCTGAATTGCAAAATAATATGTAGGTAGCAATGTCAGTAGCAAATATCGATTTCTTAATTTTTTTCTAACTAATTTCCAATTCGCCATTCTTTATACCATGCAAATTGTGAATTGTGAGTCACAACAACTGATGGTATCAAAGACTGCAGGGAGAGGAGCACATCCTACAGGAAGTCCATTAAACTCCTGAAGGACAACAGAATATCAAGCCAGACCAACAGCCACAGGAGGAGGAGGTTGGGAGGAAAAGGAAACATAAATGTATTGACCAGGAACTGGAGATCCTGTGGGAGAATGCGCGGCAGAGAAAGATACATTGTTTGTCAATGCCTCAATAAAATTTAGGTGTGTATCCAACAAACAATGCTGTGAGGGTCACCAATAGTAATGCTGAAGAGATTACAAAACATTGGAAAGAACTTTTGTGGCGGACAAAAAAAGAAGATGTGAACAGGAGGCAGGATGCATCAGCAATAGGAAGAGAACCTAGCACTCAGCAACATCCATCAGAAAAAAACTCCTTCAAGAAGAGAAGAATCTATTGTTGGACCACTGGACCCATTGCTGACATTTACAAGCACAACTTCTATTTCTACTGCACCTGTAACTCCACCAGTAAACACTGAGGAACATATTTACTTGTATTTCATGCAGCATAGTGCAGCACCAAAATGTTGTTGTGGTGCATTCCTAGACCGGAAGAGAGCAGGACTGCACCATATCTACTTTGATATGGCTCTAGTGCTGCCATCCCAAGCACTGGCACATGTTCAGGTTGCCTAGAGTCACACACACAGCTTTGCACCACAGTGCAAAGGTGTGAACAAGGGGCCTGATTCAGAAAGGTATGCTCACATGTTTATGAAAGTTTGCTTTTTCTCGGTTTTCACCAAACTGCCACCTAATTGTAAGTTTACGACCGCAGACACTCCACAGTTGAGGCGGAGAACTATGCACAAAGATAGGGCTGTCCTATTTTTTTTACAATTAAGTTGCAGGTTTGTGAATATCAAAAAACAGTAAACTTATTTAAATTTGTAAGTTTACCTTTGTCAATCAGGCCTGTCAAGTCTAGCATCGACTTTATGCTGAAGGATACCCTTACCTTGAAAAAAACTTTGCTAAAACATACTTTAAATCTTTTGCCTCTTTGTATGTGTACTGTACCATGGGGAAAAAAAAACTTTCTCCTACTTTGCACTCCCTCTAGGAGGTGTAATTTTTGGCACAAAGCCCTGTCTACAATATGTTAGTAACTAGGGTTTTGCATCACACACCACAGGAGGGCAGATGGGAATGTTCATGTACCACCCATCAAATGACCCCATAACACAAAGTAATGCAAAGTAGTGCTAACCACTACTTGATTACCTGTAGACAGCTTTCCAGTGTAAAACCCATTTTGCTCTGGAAAGTAAATGGTGTAGCAAGAATTTGCATCACATCGTGTCACATTTTGTGACTATGCACTTCCTCAATGTCTGGATAAATCTGCCCGCAAATCAACACGAAAAACTCTTAGACATAGGACTAGTCATCAGTCATTAGACAGAGAGAGACGGCCCTCTTGGCAACTTGTCCAAGAAATGTTAGGCGAGGTACTTATTGGCAGTGCTACTTTATCACAATTTAATTCTTTAGAAAACTCTATCATCTTGATTCAATTCAGGAAGCGTAGGGCTAAGTGTAAGCTCAGTAGGAGTGATGAGGAGCATACATAGGAAAATAACGTCTAGGGGGAAATAGATCATTGGATCAGGTATGTGTGACTTAACTAAAGCAGTGAAGGAATTGTGGTGGGTCATTTCTGTTGTTTCCAAATCAAACATCTACAGTCAAAGAAATACATATGTCGGTTTACATGCCATAGGGTGCTCTACCGAAATCCTGACTTCTGTAATAACAAACATGTGGAGATGCTCAGCAGGTTTGCAAGTAGAGATGGATCATCACAGTAGTGATATAGCCAGAAATCTTCATCAATTGGCAAACACTCTTCTGGAAAAGCAAGGTGCTAATAACAGCCTTAATACTACACCAGTAGAGTGAAGAGTCTTCAGGTGTGGGTTGTGTGTCTGTGACATCGCATCCAGGCACTACAAAGAGCAGAATAATATACAGGGAGAGTGGAGTTGAACTCAGTGTGCTACAGAGAGCCCATGTATTTCAAGCTATTAGTGTATATCTATATATCCATATTTATATCAATATCAATATCTATAGCACAGAGATTTGGGCAATTGAAGACAGGTATGACGACCCTGTAAACAGCCAGGCACCGACGACGGTTTGGAGCCAGTCGGCATCCACCATCATTAAGGATAGATATAGATATAGCCTTACGCCCTGATAGTGACTTTGAAAATAGGGAACATGGGCATGTCTAACCCACCACCCCCTCCTACTATGGAGACCAATGCATTAACGCTAGCTAATAATAGACGGAGGGTTAGATGGAGCCATATCCAGCAATCTCCATCCAAGTTGGCTAATATTTATCAGCTAGCATTACCATTGTTAGCTGAAATGTAGGAGGAGGGTTGGGCCGAGGTTTATACAGGGACTCAAGATCGGGCATGTAAAATTCATGAGCAGCTAACGGCAAAACTGTTTGGCGTATTCTACCCAGTGATAAATCTTAAGGAAAATCATCACCCTAAATGCTCTTGGTTTAACGCAAGCTGTCGCATAGCTAAACAGGAGCTACTAGATGCAGTGAAGGCAAAGGACGGGCCACAAATTAAGCAGCTTGGGGCCAGGTACAAAAGGACTATCCAAATGGAAAAGAAAAACTGGAAAGCGGATAATTGGGAAGCCCTTAGGACTGCCCTGAATAACAAAGATTTGAAAACATTCTGGGCAATAGCAAGTTCAGGGGACAGGGAAGGGCGACCCGCCCTAGAGCCCAACATTGCGCCCAAAGTCTGGGAGACACACTTTGAGGCACTGTACAATGAGAAGGACGTAGCAGGTGTTACCACTGGCTCTCCGAGACCATCCCAGGAGTTCCATCAAGAGGGGCTGTGGGAGATTTCCATGGCCGAAGTGGGGAATGCTATCAACAAACTGCAGTGTAACAAAGTGCCAGGTTTAGACAAACTACCCGGGGATCTTTTCTGGATGGAACCCAAAATTTGGGTTCCTTATCTGCGTGCCCTATTTAACGCCATCTTGAATATTTTGAGTGAGATTCCCAACTGGCCAAGGCAAGGCTCAAGTTAACACAGACGGTGGCGGGGATTATGAAAATGTACAGAACTTTCACGTTTAAGCCAGCTACCCCCGTTGTTGAAATATATAAAGCCCAAGCAAGGGGGGCCACCTTATATGGGGCTGAATTGTGGGGGCACTGTTCTTCCTCCAATCTCATGAAAACAGAGAACAACTTCATGAGGCAGTTACTGGGCCTTCCTTGCAGTACCCCCCTAGTTCCCCTTCGTATGGACCTGGGCATGAGGCCCATTGATGAAGAGATTGCCCTCAGGCCCATTACATTCTGGCGTAGGGTATGGGTGACACCAGAACCATCCTGCTATAGAGCCGAGCTCAGGGAGATCCTCTCTATTCCAACCAACAAGAAAATACAGTGGCTTTCCCACATAAAGGATCTCACTGTTAGGCTAGGAAGGCAGGACCTCTGGAAAATGCCAGAGTCATCGTGCCTATCAATATCCAGGATAGATCTAGTGCAGCACTTTAGGCAATTACATCTATCATCCCTCCTTGAAAGTACTACCAGTGGTCGGATGACAGCAGAGTTCCTCCAAGTAAAGGCTGTATATAAGAAAGAATTATTCCTGGATGTGATTCAACCTCCCTTGGCCAGGAAATTGTATATGCAATTTAGACTGGGGAACCTTCCACTGATGAGTTTTACCAGCAGATGGACCGCAGAAAACAAGGAAGATTGTCCTGCGTGCAATTACAGGGTAGAGTCTGAAATCCACGTATTGTTTTTCTGCCCTGCATGCCACCTGCCACGTAAACGTTGGTTAATTCAAATATGCAGAAATCTAGGGTTTAGGCGCTGCATAGAGACCTATCGAATACTGAAATATGATATTCACCCTCCAATTGTATTTGCTGTGTCGCGCTTTCTAAACAGCATGTGGCACAGGCGGTGGGGCTTTTTAAAGGGATATTGTGGGTTGTATCATGAAATTTTATTTTAATGGGCAATAAGTGGGTTTAGCTAATAGGGATCTTTGTCCCAGTTTTCCACTCCATTTACTGCTTTTTATATCTGAGAACTTTAGTTTGGAATCAACTTGACAAGCGATTTAATTGATTTTAAGAAATGGAATGATACTATTTTATATCTGCATTGATTGTAGATACATGTTCGTGAGTGCATTTGCCTTTTATTTTTCTTAACGCAGCTGTGACTTTTTTTGTAATGATGTACTTTTATGGTCCTAGCGGCCGAAATAAAGTGATTGACTGACTGATATAGATATACATATTGCCCAGTGGTGGTTGCTACTGGGTAGTTATAGTTAGGATTGCCTTTCCAAAGGCAAGACATTTTTTGGTTTGCTAATAACTTTGATGCCATTTGACAAATCTTCATGAAACTTTCAAAGAAAACAAACAAATCCACTCCAGCTCCTTCCTGGAATGTTTCTGAGTGATCTGTCAAGTGGGGGCAGAGAAAAAAGGGGGGTTCCAAATCACAAAGCACCCTATGCATTTTCCATAGTCTTCTTTAAGAAGTGTTACCACAAAAACTGCTCAATGAAATTACACCAAATTTAGTAGGAAGTTAGATCTTGGTATTTAGTTTGGTGTAAATCCATTCAGTAGTTTTTCAGAAATAAAAGTTACAAAATATTTATATATCTTGATGGTGGGGTCCGCAAGAGTGACTCAAGAGTCTTGCGGGAGTGCCAATTTAAAAATACAGTGTTCTCATTTACTAGCAAGCTTTTTTTCACTTGGGCCATCTAGATCCCATGGGAGTTAGAATCCTGAAGGAGCGAGTGCTCTGATTGGCTGCCAGCAACATGAGTAAAATGCTGCTGGCGGACATTCCAGGACTCTGGGGCTGACGTTTAAAAAAGAAATGATATAAGGGGATAGGGTAGGGATAGCCTACCCACCTAGGCCTCATGGTAGGCCCTGAGGGATCCTCTCTGGGGCCAAAAGTTTGAAAGAAATTGGCAAATGTTGCTGCAATCCTGCAGAAGTCCTGCAGGCTTGTGGGTAAAAGAAAAGAATTGGTTACCGCCATTTCAAAATATATGTATGGAGAGTGGAGCATCACTAGGCCCCTCTACCAAGTTCATTTAGAGCCCTAGTGACTCCATCCACCAGGGCTGGGTATATTTATGGGGAGGGAGACATATGACCCCCTCCCCGAGCTGTTTTCGTACCATGGGACCCTATGCCCTGGTGCGCAATGTATTTAATAAAGGGAGGGTGGTACGCTGCCACCTGCCTCAAGCCAATTCAGCCCTGGAGACCCCATCCCTGGGTACCCAATGTAAATATTAAGGGGAGAGGGTTGTGCGTTTTCAGGCTTGGGAACCCCATCCCATGGGGCCCAATGTATTTGTTAAGGGAGCGTGGCCACGTGGCCCCCTCCCTTAAAAAGGCTTTGGGGACCGTGTCCACCAGGACTGTTGCCTAAATTAAAAGGGAAGTGTTGGACTTGGCCCTTTTTGCAGGGTCATCTCTGGACTTTTTGGCTTCCCCCTAGTATTTTTTCTGACCTGGTGTTGGGGGTCTTAGGACTCTGGGTACTTTATCACTGCTGTCCAGTATAAAGTGCATGTGCTCTCTATGGTAAAACGTGGTAAGATTGGTCTACACCCGATTGGCACATTTAATTTACCTATCATGTCCCTTGTAACGCGGTATCCCAGATAGCCAGGGCAGTAAATTAAATGCTACTGGTGGGCTTGCAGTGCTGATTGTGCCACCCGCCAAAGTAGCCTTCCAAACCTGTCTCAAGCCTCTGCCATTGCAGGCCTGCGTGCGCAGTTTACTGCTGCTGTGACGTGGCACATAAAGTGGTTGCCACGTCTGTGACTCCCTTTTTACTACATATCAGTCACCCCTAAGGTCGGCCCTAGCTAGCCCTATGTGCAGGGTGCAATGTAGGTAAAAGGTAGGACATGTGCCTTAACTGTGTGGCTTGTCCTGGTAGTGACCATTTTGTGAGGCTGCCCTCTCTTAGGAATGCATTGGGAATTTCCTGATAAGTGTTTCAGTGGTAATTCCTGATATGAGAGGAGTAGTGTGATCAAGTTTGGTATATTTTGAATAATGGTGATAAATGCTGCATAATGGTGTGCACAGATTTATTATCACTATTTTAGAAATGCCACTTTTAGAAGTTGGCATTTCTGTGTGCTATGTGTCTTTGTGCCTGCCGTGTATTGCATGTCTGGCTCTGGAGTGACAGGGGCTGGGGGGATGCAGTGGCTCCAGAGGGACTGGGGGACTAGTCCCTGACCCTGAATAGGTCTGTGCCTGCCTTGTACAATGCTGTCTCTGCCCCCTGTGTAGCGTCTGGGGCCAGGACCTACTCTGTCAATGGGGACTGTTGTGCACGGTAAACAAATGTTGGAGTGCCCCCAGAACTGGTTTGGACCGGGCGCAGAGCCCTGGGCCACGGGGAGAACAAAGACATTTGGGGTATACGTATGGGGGCTGTGACCCCATAAAAAGGTGCTGCAGTTGCTTATTTGGACCTGCAGAAAGGACCTGGCCAGGAGGTACCCAGCATCTGGAATTATGCTGGGCACAGGCTTGGGCATTGGAGGATCGTCTTGCTCAGTCTTGTGCAGCGTGCTTTGAGAGCGCCTTCAATTTCGTGGTCCCAAGAGGGGGAGTTACTCTGTGTGGGAGCCCGGCGAGGAATGCTCCTAGCCCTACTGCGTGGGCAGCACAGTCCTCTCCTTCGGGACTTAAAGCAACGGGAGGGGAGAGCTGAAGGAGAGAAGCACTCGCCCTGCTACGGCCGAATTGCCTGCCTTTTGTTTGGTATAAGGGCCGGCAGCAAGGCTCTGTTACGTGGCCCCAGGCTGCGAGGCCTTGCCTGGACAATTAGAAGTCCCGGCCTGGGAAGTCCTCCTACATCAGGCGGAAGGACCCTGACTGTGGGTGGTGCCGGCCGAAGAAAGAAAGGCCGCTGGAAGACAGGCGAGGTCTACGCCTAGTTGTGGGTGGGGCCCACGACAGAAAGGAAGAAGAAGAGGAGACCTGTAAGGAGCACCGTCGGTGGGGACTTCGCTCTATGTGGTGCTGACTGTCATTCCCCTGGTGTTCAGAAGCTGCAGCAGCCAAGATAGTGACCCCCCCGCTCCAGGAGGACCGGGGGCAGAACCTGGCATCATGCTCCGATCGCCATGTAGGGGGGAGCCTTACCCCTTCAAGCAAGGGTAGAGGAGGGCAAGCCTGGTGTTGGCTTCCCTCCCCCCTCGACGCCAGAGATTGCCCTGAGGCACTTTCTGGGGGTTGCCATGAGTTGGGGGCGAGCATCACTGTGAAGGCTGCACCGCCCAATCATGGGCAGCAGTGTGGGTAACACTCGATTCAGGGAGCCTTGACTCTCTGGACAAGGTGCATTTGGGACAGCCCAAGACCGGTCCCCCGAGGAAGGCCAGTGGGCCTGAGAGCACCTTGTGTTCTGGTAGGGCGCAAGACCCTAATGTGATGGATGCACATTGTGAGAGTTACTATGGTACACTGTTGACCTTTTGTGATTTCTGTCCAAGAGGGGCAGGATGAGTTATGTGTTCACCCCGGTGCACTATTGCTGTTTATGTTTTGCATAATGTATTTAAGATAAATGCCTTTACCAGTAGTTACTGGTTGTTTTATAACTTACCAGTTCTAAGGGTGATGACAGTGGCCCAATTGGCCCTGTGACGTATATAATCCCCTGTAAAGTAATACCTAGTGCCACAGTGTACATATGTGATTACTTTCTAATGTGTTTTGCGAGTAATACAAAGGCAATTTTTGATATAACCTTGTGTGGCGTTTATTTTGTGGTGTGCCTAGTGTGTCGCTGCTGTGTGAGCGTGTTGTGCAAATGCTTTAAACATTGCCTCTGTGATAAGCCTGACTGCTCGTGCCACGCAACCAAGGGGTTGAGCAGGGGCTATCTTCAGTGTGTAACTCCCTTGCCCTGACTAGAGTGGTGGTTTCTGCCTGAATTAGGCACTTGCCCTAGACAACCAGAAATCCCATTTCTAACAGGAAGAGTCACCTCCTCACTGAGCCTTTAATGGCCCAGAGGACCCAATCCTCTGGAGCCGGTCCACTGATTGTGTCCTGGTGAGGCCACCACAGCACGCTGTATTTTCTCTGCCTGCACTAGACTAAGTCTGTTCCCAGCCGTCGGGAGCTGAAAAAATGCTCCTGCGGCTAGGAGCAGATTCATGATCTGCTTCCCTGCCCACACTGATCCAGGCAGGGAAACAGAACACATGTTGCTTCCACCTGGAGGGGAGCAATGCTGGCTTCCATAGCATGTGGGGAGTTGCCTGGGGCCGCTTGGCCCTGAGCCCCCCTGCAACACTAATGTTGTGCTTGGTGGGTGTCCTGGGTGCTCACCAAGGCACCCACCTATAAATAATGAAGGCCCTGGGAGATGGGCTTTAAAATAGGCTCAGGGAAGGGGGTCATGTGGCCACCAGGGGGCTGTTAAGTCTCCTCCCTTTTATATAAAATATGGTTCTAGGGGATGAGGTCACTGGGGCCTAATAAGGCTTGTGTAGAGGAGCTACGCACCCCTCTACCCTTTATAATGTAATGTGGCACCTGAGGATGGGGTCCTGAACCTAACAATGCTCGGGGAGAGGGTGACGCATAACCTCTCCTCTTTTAAAAAATGGATGACTCTTGGGCATGAGATTCCTGGGGCCCAAAGAGGCTTGGGGAGGGGTGCTGTGTGGCCCCCTCTTTTAAAAATGAATGACTCCGGGGATCCAGTCCCCATGACCTTATAAGGCTCAGGGAGGGGGCCGCTACCCTTTATTCATATTTAGGGCACATGAATAGGGTCCTTGGGGCCTATTAGGGTTCAATGAGGGGGACCCCTCCACTTTTTTTTATTGTATTTGGCCCCTAGGTGGGGTTCCATGGGCCTGTTAGGCTTCCGGGATGTGGGCTGCATTCCCCATCTCATTAGATTTTAGCCGTGGAGGAGGGGTCCCTGGAGCCCAAGAAGGTTCTGGGACGGGTATTGCACGCTCCCCTTCCCCTGTTTAATTGTATTTGGCCCTGGGAGATGGAGTCTCCTGGGGCCTTTCAAGGCTGGGGAAGAAGAGCCACACTTACCCCTTCACTTTTTATTGAAACTGACCCACTGGTGATGCAGGCCCTGGGGCCAATCGAAGGCTCGAAGAGGGGGGCTACACGCCTCCCTCTATTTAATATATATGTTTTAGCCTCTGGGGATGAGGTCCCAAGGACAGGAAGGACAACTCTGCACCGCTAACAACAAAGGGTATGTGCAGCATTGGGTTGGCAGTATGTTGGGGGTTTAGCCATAGGGCCTGATGGCAAGGTAGCCTTTTACTTTAAATGCATATTCTTTCTAATAATTGATTATTTTAACTGTGGTAATTTGTAACTGAATTATTATATTTATATTAAATGTGGGTTTTTTGATGATTAGTGGCCATGCTGATCCTCTTATCCATCAAGTTAATAACCCTACTAACATAATTTCAAATACCAACGTATATAGATTTGGGTAGGAATAGCTACATGAACAAGATCATAATTGGGTTTCATATATTACATAATTCATTGAAGTAAAGTATAAAAATCATTCTTTTATTCAAAAAAATGTCAGCAAAATTGAATAGTAGTTACAATTCAATGAAAAATCAATGGTCCTGATGATTGCTAGTAACAGAACTGAACTTCACAAGAAAATTAAAAGTAATGTTGAAATCCCCTGAAGATCCACTAAAACATTGCAGTCAACATGTGTTTTGCAGTTGTAAGCTGCTTATTCAGGGCTGCAACATATGCATAAAGAACAAAGAGATCAGCAGTTTGCTCTTCCAGAGATATTTAAAAAGTATCGCACATCATAGACTCCTTAGGTTTAAATCAAAGAAAACTTGCAAGAAAAATATTTCATTTATGGGAACACGAAAAAACTTTATGGAATTACAGATTAGAAAAAATCCAAAGGACATTTTTTTTAATTTACTTATGGTTTTATTGATGTCTAATACCCTTCATCCATCCTCAAAGTCATTAGAATTAACAAGGGAAACAGACGACTCGTAGGGCATTCCAGATATGAATGTATCCGTCGAAAGAAGACATAGGTACAGTGTAAGCTTTTGGCATCAGCTGTCATTTTGTTTTCTAACGTGTCTAAACGGAATAATACATCACAGTATCGCAGCTAGAGCCACTCACTGCTCTTGGAACTAGGACAACCTCTTGGATTACACCTATTTTCAACAGATAATCTCCTTTACAATAATAGCCAAACTAGACAGAGACCACAGTCCTCAGGTTTCAACTATTAATTGTGTATTTTAATCAAATTCCTGATTAGCAACTCTGGGACAACAACAGAGGTCTAAATCCTTAAAATGCTTTAATTGCCCAAAAGAAATAGAAGAAGGATATGAGAAAACAAGCTGCACACCCCTTAGCAACATAACATCATATCAGCTACCCAGGTGTGGTACATCATATGGTTTTGTTAGAAAGATGGAAATAGGCATTGTGAAAACTCAAAAGCTGATACCGGAATAATAACTGGTCGGTACCCAAGAGAATTGAGGGATATGAAGAGTAAAATCAACAAAGGGAACAAGAAAATACACGTTTCCTGAAAATGATGCTCTCATTACCCTAATACCTAACACGAATAAGGGAACAGAAAAACTCATTGAGAAGATGCCTTCCCTTACCGAAGTTGAATACTATATTTAGTGGTTAACCTGTCTTTTTATAGCATTCGAAGACTATTTTACGTCAATTTTAGTATTCAGTGGTATTCTTTTTGTGAAGCCTAGTGTATGAAGACTACTGGAATGTGAGTGATACTTCTTGAACACTAACAGAATACTTCTCAAATACTTATTTGTTAATCAAATAGTCTTCATTTACAATGCAGAAAAATCAGTGAATGTGAATACTACAGGACTGTAATGAATATTACCAGACTACTGATCACATTCTTCTATTCAAGTGTTGCATGCTGAATTGAATGATTGTGTATGCAGAGATTTGTATGAATACGAGCTATTATATGCTTACTACTAACATATTAAAAGATGTATGTGAAAAGCATTTTTGTCCAGATCTTTGAAAGCTTAACTGAATGGTATGGCTAGGTTAATAATATTTTATCACAATACTAACAAACAAACATGCATGTGTGTGTATATATTTTCATTATTATTAGGATCAATTTTAATTATTAGAGCCTTAAATGTAGTGCTATTCGGAAAAAGATGTACCATCTTGTCTTCATTGCTTGATTTTGCTTGTGCGAAAGTGTCACTCATAATCGTTGAATGTCACTCATAATTACACTAAAATTATGAAAATGTCACACAGCAATCTAAAACATTGGCAGCTATGACAGTGACATGGATAAAACTGGGTTAACATAATATTTGGTTAAGTGAATTAGAACTACAACCCCCAAAATGCACTTCAATTTTAATTAGGAGCTAACAAAATGCAAACTAACTTGTGTAACTTAGTCACCTTTTGACACTACTACTGTAAATGGTTTGAGCTTTAAAAGTTGTTTCTGCGTTTTTCAGAAAATTTAATTCAAATATTTTACATTCATATTTTTATTTTCATGCTGCAATACGTTATTAATTGAACTACATATATAGCTGTTTGCTTTACAACGGATAATAAATGTTTCTCCTCGATGTGCTTGTTCACTTTTGTAACCTATTTTCATCATTATGTGGAACTCCAGTTCTTTCAGGCTTTCGACTTTCTTCTTTTGGTCTTCTGTTGATGTGCGTTGGGCTTGTTCTGTCGAGGAGAGTAGAGTTGGGCTCTTTTGGGGCTCTTTTAGGGCTCCATTTTGTCCACCTTGGGCTGCAAAGTTTCCTTTGCTCTGCTGCGCCTTCGCAGTGTTTTGAATTGAAAATGAAGAGCGGTAAAGTTGGTGGAGGGAGAGCATGAAACTTTGTTACATTTTATTGTATATATTTCCTTATTGTCTTTCCTTTCCCTTTCATGCCTTGTATACTTTTGATTGTGTCTCATGCTTGTTCTTCAATGTTCCTTTTAGAATTAGCATCTAACTTGTGTCAGACTGCCTGGGACTTTGAAGAGAGCAGTACTGTGCCTTACTCATTAAAGTCCTTTTATTACTTTGGACTTTGTCAGCAATTTTATTTGAATTTTACAATTTGGCGACGAGATTTGTTGTACCTGCTACTTATTTGGCACAGGAGCAGTACATTTTGGACTTAATTTTTTATTTATTCTCATCTTTCTACGGACACTTCTCTGGAAATCTGGAAACTTAATGCTGAAACTTTACGAGACCTTCGCTGGATACTTTGCTGGAAAATACGCTTTCACCAGTACTTTTATTCTTATTCTGGACCTTTTCAACGTTTTTGAGAAATTGCGGCATCTTTCAATCTCCAACGACTTACCTACGCATGTGCAGAGAAACTTGCCGCACACCAGCTCCATGGAAACCTGAAGCGTCTTCCATTGTCCGACGCAAGGTGTTCCTGCGTTCCTGGCTATCGCATCATTCAGGGAAGGCCGTCTCACGTCATCACGTTTGCATGACACTACGTGGTGTCATCATCACGTAGCGGCCATTTTGGAAGTATTCTTCATTCTCCGGACAAGGAAATTCCCCTTACAAGTTGGTGCTCCAGTTTTCTAAACGTCAATGCGCTTGACAGCGCATTACTCAATTCTCCATTTCTTCGTCGATGCGCACAACAGCACATTGCTCAAGTATTCATTTCTTCGTCGATGCGCTCGACTGTGACTGCACACTGTGAAATTCAACAATTTACTAGTCATCTGTTTTACTTGAACATTCGACCCACTACAGTACAACGTGATATACTGAATTTCCGCTGAAGGTACTTTGTTGTTTTGACTATTTGAGTATATCTGCACATCACGCTGATGTGCACAGCATTATTTTAAACCTCATTTCTTTCATTTTATTAATGACTTGGGCCACCTATTTTATTTACTGTTATTGATATTTTCTGCTACACCTATTTTAATACTTTTACTTAACATTACTATTGAATCATCACCATGCAGTTTGATCCTCCGTCCAAATTTCTTCAATCAAAAGGTGATCCTCCAATTTTATGGTCCAGATGGAAGGAGGAATTTTTAACCTATTTAAAAGCTATTGATGGAGAAAGCATGGGAAATGAAAGAAAGAAAAATATCTTTCTTCATTTTCTTGGGTCAGAGGGGCAAGCTGTTTTTAGGACTCTACCTACTGTTCAAGGTGATCTTGGAAGTTTCGATGAAGCTCTTTTACGTCTTGAAACCAGGTTCAAACCAACAATAAGTATAGCACTTAATAGATACAAATTTTATACTAGAGCTCAAAGAGATTCAGAGTACTTTGATGACTTTTTAAATGCACTTAGAACGCTTGTCATTTCTTGTAATTTTGGCGCTATGTCAGATGAGATGATTAGGGATCATATTATTGTAAATGTTAAAAGTAAGAAGACACAAGAGCAATTGTGGATATAAGGTAATCCAAACTTACATGATACCATTGCTACAGTTAAAGCATTTGAGCAATCAGATATTTGGATGAGGACTATCGAAGATGTTAGTGCGAAGGATGAGAAATGCAACAAGATTTGTGAGGAGGTCTGTGCTATAAACAATCCTAACAAGAATTCTCAAGCAGGGAAGCTTATTACCAAAAGTGTGATTTGTTATAGGTGCGGTAGTAACAACCATGTTGCTTTCTTTAAGTTTTGTCCGGCTATTGGGAAAGAATGTAATAAGTGTGGTAGAATTGGACATTTTGGAAAAGCTTGTAGAGATGATAGGAAGAAAACCTTTGATAAGGGTAAGAATTTTAATAACAAAAACAGCGGAGTCTCTATTGTTAGTGGTGACCTACCGTCTCAAGTTACTTGTATTAGATGTGATCATTTGTATAAGGATGATTCTCAAGTGGAGAAAGGAATTGTAGTGTCCTTAATGAATGTGTGCACAATTGATGGAGAAACCCTGAGTTCTCCAAAGTGTGTTGTTAAATTTTTGGATGAGGTACTTGAACTTATGGCGGACTCAGGTTCGCCTTGGACCATTGTGACAGAGTGCTACTTCAATGAAAAATATGGAAATAAGGAATCAGTTGGAAAGTTACATCCTCCTGATATAGTTCCTCAAGGTTTTGATGGTTCTACTATAGACTTCATAGGATATGTTAGTTACCAGATTGAGTTTAAAGGTAGAACAGCTGTCATTAAATTGTATGTTGCTAAAAAAGGAGTCAATGTGTTGGGTTGGAGCGACCAATGGAGATTAGGAATAATTCTCAATCCACGTTACAAAGAACCAATTATAGTTCTGGAAGAGCATGTCAAAAGTAACAATACTCAAAAAGGGTAACATGTAGGAACTGACTTCCAGAAGGAATTTCCAAAAGTTTTTACTGAAAAGTTAGGTAAACTTAAAGGTTTTACGCATTTCATCAAACTCAAACAAGGTGCATCACCTGCTAAACAAAAGTTGAGAAATGTTCAAATTAATGTTAGTGAAGAGCTAGGGAATGTGTTGAAAGAAATGTTGGTTGAAGGAGTGATTGAAGAAATTGAATCCTCAGAATGGGTTTCGCCAATTGTTTTGGCACAGAAACCGGATAAGTCTTTGAGGCTATGCATTGACTTGAGGGCCCTTAATGCAAATATACTCATTGATTGTTATCCATTACCCAACATTAATGAGGTTGTGTGTATGCTAGGAGGTGCGACTGTTTTCTCAACTCTTGATCTTAGATCTTCATACCACCAGATTGAACTGACAGAAGAATCCCGGAGTATGACAGCCTTCATCACACCTCAAGGTCTTTTTCAATTTAAAAGGATTTGCCATTTGGATTGGCATCGGCAGCGTCCGTTTTTCAAAGATCAATGTGTCATCTGTTTAAAAACATGCAAAGTTATGTAAAGTGTTTCCAAGATGATATTTTGATTTTTTCTCCAGATAAGATGTTCCACACAGATCATCTCAGGAATGTATGTAAAAGCCTGGAGGAGGTTGTCCTTACACTTAAGGATAAGAAGTGTAAATTGTACCAAGACTCTGTTGAGTATCTTGGTCATACTGTATCCAAAGAAGGTGTGTTTCCTAAAAAGTCTCTAGTAGAGGCCATTTTGAAAGCGCCTTCTCCAGATTGTAAAGATAAACTCCTTTCCTTTTCTGAGTTATGTGAGTATTACAGTAAATGTATTTCAAATGCTGCCACAAAGATGGAACCTTTGAGAGAACTGTTGAGGAAAAATATTGAATTTACTTGGGGAGAAAGACAACAGGAATCTTTCGACAACATAAAGGCTGAAATGGTAGCTCCTCCCACTCTTAAGCCATTTTGTATGAATAAGCTATGTGTTCTTACAGTTGATGCCAGCTTGTATGGTCTGGGTTGTGTTCTATCTCAATTCTCAACGTGCAGGGAAAGATGAATGGAACATTGTATTTGCTTCACGCACCCTTAATATTACTGAAAGGCGCTATGCTGTCATTGAAAGAGAATTATTAGCATGTGTCTGGGGAGTGGAACATTTTCTTAACTATATCTGGGGTGCACGTTTTGTTATAGGAACAGTTCATAAACCCTTGGTTTCTATTTTGTCGCCAGGGGGTGGTCTTAATGCCACTGCCAGGATTGCCAGACTCATGTCTTGTTTACAAGAGTATACTTTTACAGTGGAATATGGTCTAGGGAAAAGTAATGTGACTGCAGATTATTTGTCAAGACTTCCATGCAGTACGGATGACAAATGTGATGATGTTGAAGTAGTTGCAGATATCACAGAAGTTGTAACAGGAAAATGTGGTTTTATATCTGAGGAGATATGGAAAAAAGCTATGAGTGAGGATCAACTTTTTAAAAAAGTGATTCAATTCACTAGACAGTGATGGCCATGCAAAAATGATATTACAGCTGAAATTTTTCCTTACTGGAAGGTTTCTGATGAATTAATCATTGAAGGTGATTTAATATTTAGACGAGGGAAGTGTATCCCTCCCTTATCTCTTCGTAACCAAATTCTATCCATGAGTCATGAAAGTCATTTGGGCATGTCTTCGATGAAAAGATTGATCAGGTCAGTAGTTTTTTGGTGGCCTGGTTTAGATAGATTTGTGGACAAGGTTGTAAGGGACTGTTCTGAATGTATTAGCAGTGAGAAGATGTGTAAATGTGACCCTGCTCCTCTTGTTCCAATTCAATGGCCAATTTTCCGTGGCAGAAATTAGGACTAGATATTGCTGGTCCTTTCAATTTTTTACCACAAGATTGTAGGTTTGCTTTAGTCCTTATCGATTATCATTCGAAATGGCCTGAGGTGAAACTTGTACCTCGCCCTATGACTGAAAGTCTCATACTATTTCTGAAAGAAGTTTTCTCTCGAGAAGGCTATCCTGAAGTTCTTATTTCTGACAATGGGGTACAGTTCAAATCTCATGAGATGCTTGAATTTCTTAAGTAATTAAATGTTAAACATATGACTACAGCTTTGTATGAACCTCGTGGTAATGGTCAGGTGGAGAGGTACAACAGGGTCCTCAAACAAGACATTTTGTGGGCACGTAATTTTGGTATTCAGTGGAGGGACAAATTGAGGGAAAAATTATGGTTGTACCGTATAACTCCTCACTCCACCACTGAAATGTCACTGTTTCGTTTTTTAAGAGGTAGGGAGCCCATTTCCAATTTATGCCCTTGGTGGTTCAAAAAGGCTACAAGGTGTTGTAATTGTGAAATTGATATTGAAAATGTTGCCAAAAGAATTGAGGTTAAACAATACAAAAGCAAATACATTTATGATACCAACATGAAAGTCAAAGATCCTTTGTTTCCTGTTGGGGAATGGTCCAGAATACGCAAACCTGGTATACTATCTAAGGGTGAAATGAAGTTTGGTAAACCTATTAAGATTGTCAAGGTTAATTGCAGCAATGTTGTTACACAAGATGGAATAGTATGGAACGTCAGACGTGTTAGCAAATGCATTCATTACAAGCCTTGAGTTTTTTCCTTAGGGGGGAAATGTGTTACATTTTATTGTATATTATACTTCCTTATTATCTTTCCTTTCCCTTTAATGCCTTGTATACTTTTGATTATGTCTCATGCGTGTTCTTCAATGTTCCTTTTAGAATTAGAATCTAACTTGTGTCAGACTGCCTGTGACTTTGAAGAGAGCAGTACTGTGCCTTACTCATTAAAGTCCTTTTATTACTTTGGACTTTGTCAGCAATGTTATTTGAATTTTACAAACTTGCTGTTTCCATCACCAGAAATGCCTCTTTAAGACTAACTTCCCCTGATCCACTGTCACCAGTCGAAGGTAGGGGACGTTCACGCGGGGGGGGGATTGGGTGGTGAGCTTCCTGGCCTAAGTGTGGTGCACATTACCGACTAAGCTACGGTACAGACTGGTAACTTCACTCTACGTCCTTTTCACTATTTCTTTAGCATGTACAGCGCTACTATAGGCCCCAGTATTTATAGAGAAAATCTGCACAGCTTTGGAAAATGGCAGGCACGCTCTTTTACAGCGCTTCAGCTGTAACAGAACTGCCTTAATAGCACTATTCTATGCCTCCACCTACATGCATGCACTCGCCACTTCCCAGTGGTTGACGTACCCCTTTCACATAATGGAAGGCACACATCACGTTCTCAAACAGACGCAGGCTCTGCCAATCACTATTTAATAAGGAAACGGCGGGGCGTTCCATCAACTTCGTTCGCTTAATTTCACCGTAAAAAGAATCAGGAAAGAGACCTGCTCCCGTGTCAGGGTGCTTATCAGGCCCGGTTCTAGAGGGTGGGCCAGGTGGGTCAGGGCCTCCCACCCTCCCAAATTAGCCCATGGCCCACCCGAGGCTCATTCACAAGTAGAAAACAATCTTTTGTTCTCTTAATGAAAAAATAACACAAGGCTGCGGCTTAGCTATCAAAGCTAATAGTTTATATTTCGTGTAAAACACCAATGCCATGGGCAGCTATAAGTGCCTGTGGACAGGGGTGAGGTTACGAGGGATAAGTGCTATTATTGTGTATGTGTACCTGAGACACCCCCACTACAGCGAGAGCGCAAGCTCCAGTTTCTCAGTAGTTAACAGAGAATGGCAAAAAATTGAGTAAAGGATTTTGCAACTGCAAGAAAGGTAAGTAAAAATGTTCACGCAATCAGGATATATATATCTTAGTAGTGGTTTATTTGATTTATTTCTGTTGTGATGCTATTCCTAATTTATGACAGTGGCCACTGGAATTTTGCGGCCGGTGGAAAAGTGAAAGTATTATTTCATTTTTTTCAGATTGTTATAATTTAACACTGTCTTTTGGTAAAGGACCTTGTTAGAACCAGTTTAGCACCAAAACACTACAAAGGCAACTGAAAGATGGCCAGTCCGCTTTGGCGAAGGGCTTTCCACTGCGCAGCAGTGTGCCATTGCATTTTTAGTAACCTATGATCCATTTGAGCTAGTAACTATTGTTAAAATCTGCAACTTATGCAGCAGGTGATGGGTAATGTGACAAACGTAGCACATCTACTAATATGCGGAAATCCCTGCAGCTGCAGAATTGCATAATTCATGTGGCCCTGTTTATTGCACTAAAGTAAGCACACAAAAAACAAAAACACTGATAATAGCAACATTTTGACTCTTAAGTCAAAAATCTTGTCAAGTTTCACTAAAATAACACTCAGACAGAATGGGAAGGAGTTGTATGAGTGTCTATTATGCACAGGAAAGCACTGGCAACAATTCCATGACGGCGCCGGTACCATGTGATGCAACTATCTTCTCTAGTCTCCATCTCCCGAGGTGCTTGCAGGAGGCAGAGCTCACTAATATAATTAGAAGCACCTTAAAGACCAGACACCCCACCTCGGGGTGCCAGTGACTGTGCATTTATTCACTCTCAAGTTATTCTCTCATTTTGTCACATGAATAGTCAGAACTGCATATAATCAGGGCCACTGGAATTATGTGGTTCAGCAGCTTGAACAATTTACCCTTAGTTATGGGTGTCTCATATTTGCCATATAATCCATCATCTGCTGCATAATTTGCCGGTTTTCACAAAAAGCTATTTTAAATGGACCAACAATGACTAAAATAGCACTGACATGTTCCTGCACAGTGGAAAGCCCTTCGCAAAGGTTTATTCATCACCTTTCAGCTGCTAATCCAGATACTTGCATTTTGACCTATTACTTATCATTCTAGACAGTGTTAACATGAGTAAAAAGTGACTAAATAATAAAGTAATACTAACACATATTAGCATGCATAATGTTGTCAACCATACTGCATAATTTGGTCCTTCTGTGTTGCATAATTCCATTGACCCCGATTATAGTGCTGCTGTTACTCCTTGGGTCCTAAACTGGTAAGAGAGAGAAGGGAGGGGTGGATAGAGGGATGGGAGAGTGATACGGAGGAGACTGAGGTATGAGGGAGGATAGGGAGAAAAAGGACTGTGAGGGAGAGAAGGAGAGCGAGTCAGAAAGACAGAGGATGGTGAGCAAGATTGAGAGGTGGTTGAGGGACAGAGAAAAGGCGAGGAAGAGAGAAGGGTGAGGTAGCAAGAGAAGGATGAGATAGAAATTGAAGAGTGAAGCGAGAGTGAGTGGATGCACAGGGAGCGGATGGCAAGATCACAAAGGCATCTCCTCCACTAGGGCGGAGGAGCGTCGCCCCACTGTTTTCTCGCAGTGCCAGAAGCAGAAACATAAAATGGTAATAACTACCATTTTATATTTCTGCTTCTTGCACTGCGAGAAAGCAGAAGGGTTTGGTTGGGGGGCGGGCGGGTCTGCTCTAGGGCAGGGGAGGAGTGGTTTGCTCACTTCTGAGGCCATGACTGTTTGTTAGGCCCTTTGGGGCTGCCCAAACCAGTCATGCGCACTCTATAGTTCTCCATGTAGGCTGCAATGTAGCCTACATGGAGAACATGGCCTCCCCGTAAGCCCCTTCCTGGGTGGCGTCCCGACCAATCACAATGCGTTGTGATTTGGCTTAGGTGAGGGAAGCTGAAGACGTGGGACCCGGCCGGTGAAAATGTAGGTTTAAATATTTTTTTATTAATAATTAAATTAACCCCCCGCGTGCGACACCCCTCCTGCCTGCGACCCCCCTCCTGCCCGTGACCCCCCTCCCCCCTGCAACACCCCCCACCTCTCCGGCTTAAAGGGCTCCCACTACAGGTTTTGGACTCCCTGACAATTGGTGGCGCCTCGGCAATGCAGGGATTGTAAGGGCCTGCATTACGCCCCTGTCTCTGATGAACAGTTCTCTGCAGATGAAGGTGTCACTGAGGGGAACCCCTTCCATTCTCCAAAGGCGCCTTGCAGGCTCTGCCTGAAAGCAAAACTAAGGGCATATGTACAGGAAATGGTTGCAGCGCTGCAGCAACTTTTGCAGCGGCACATCATTTAAAAAATGCAGGGGTGTGCCGTATTTACAAGAACACAGCGCACCCCTGTGTTTTCCCTTGCGCTGGCATTTCAAATAGCTGCCTAGCGCCAACACAGACACCCATGTGCAACAGTACGAGGGTGTCACATACCACAATTAAAAAAATGCTTACTAGATGCATGACTAATGAGTTTGTAAGAGGCGTATTAGAATCATTGACTCCCAAGAAATGTAACACATAAAATTTAGTCCAAAAGCCATCATTAAAAGAAGCCTTGTACAAGCAGCCAAAAGAATAAAATTGCTATAAATTAATCAGAATTAATGCGACTAGTGTTCAATTAACATTCAATTTGAATTCTGCTAGTCTTACTTAACTCTTGACAGTCATTACCATTAGTCTTCAGATATTTCTCACAAATATACCACTAATCTTCAGAATACTGCTAAGCTTCAAATACTATTCTTCTGGAATACTACTAGTCTTCATGCATACTAAATGAATACTACAATTTAATAGTAAATAAATACCACTGTAAACACTGAAATCACACCAAACGAAGAGCTTCCATTTTGGTGAGGGTAGTGTTCAATTAAAATTCACTTTAAATTTCGCTAGTCTTACTTGAGTCTTCACAATCATTGCCGTTAGTATTCAGATATTGCTCACAAAGAATACCACTAGTCTTCACACAGTGGTCACAATCAATGAGATTAGCCTTCATTTTGCTCTTGAAATAGCACAAGAGCTGCAAATAAACCCTAACAGAATATTACTAAGCTTCAAATACTATTCTTCTAGAATAATACTAGTCTTCTTTTAGCAATCAATTGAAGTGTTCATCATGTATGTGAAGGGTAGTTGAGTAGAACTAGTATTCCCTCATTTGCATATTTCGGCTTGTGGGCATACTACATGTCTTCATGCATACTAAATAAATACTATATTTTAATAGTAAATGAATAGTAAATGAATACCGCTGTAAACACTGGAATCACACTAAGTAAAGATCTTCCATTCTGGTGAGGATTACTACACCGTCATTCACCCACCACAAAAAATCCTCATCTGAGAATATGCAGGGTTGCAATCGGAAATTACCTACATGTAACCATTGCTGCATGAATAATTATGTCATTCGCTACTGCTTATTTCATGTTAGACCTTGACAAGGTGTAGACAATGTGGGGACCTGGGGCAGGCATTATATACTCCATCTACATGACCTAACATAAAAAAGAGAAAGTAAGCCACATGAAGCAAGATGTAGCAGCAAAAGGATTCTGCAGTAACATGAAGGAAGACGAAGTCAATGATAAATCGAAAACAAATTGCCAGCGTAATCAATAGTACTAACTACGACATTGGCCTTAATGGAAATCAAGCCGTATATTTTAGAGGTGAATAATTTGCTTTACCATAATTACATGAAATTTCTGCAAAATTACTTGACATTATCGGTAATTGCGTAAAATGCAAATCTATTCATTTGCACAATATTTAATTCGAATTACGGCCTTGTCTCAATTTTTGGCATGAAACGCATTTTCCTCTAAAAAATAGTGCCTAGAAACAGAGTAATCACAAACAACAACTGCGTTTTGCTCTTGCTGTGAATTTGTGTTATTATTTTGTTGGGTAAATGTTTACCAGGAATGGTACATATTAACATGAAATCGTGTAATGGCGAACTTTCAGAAATTTAATGTATCAAACATAACTTGAAATGACTCGAATTAAACTAGAGAAATTTATATTTTACCCAGGCCTAATACTTTCCAAATAGAAAGTTATTCCAAATATTCAACCCTAACTTATTTTTTTATAAGATATATATCCAATGGCAGGCTAAGTATACATTTTTGTTTCAACTTGTGTATACATCAGAAGGTTTTAGGCTTCATGCAGTCAGGCAAAGTTCGCCAACTACATCAGAGTCTCTTCGGGGCACAGATTAAGAAAAGACAAGTACAGAACCCTTAGCCTTAGCCTACCACAGACAAACTCCAGCACCAGGATGTCAAATGATAAGAGTGGTGGGCTACTGTGTGTGACATTGAATGTATTTATGCTCTTGTCCTGGAGAGGTTTAGGATTGCTCACACCACATCTGCCCCAACAAATGTTTGATTTGTTTTTAGTGGGAATAATTTTGGAAATCAATAAAAATTGTAGGAGTAGGGAAATTAGGTAAAGTTGAGAGAGAGACAGACACAGCACAGATGCTCCTCACTAGGGGTGTTTATAATTTGCATAATTAGCTTTTGTATAATTCCTCAAATTCTTGTAAAATTATTTGAAATTACACAAACTCAAAACTGGCATGTGGCAATGTAGTTTAGTGCAATATGCATCCTCACCTCCTTTTTGATGCGAGGATTAATTTCATGCTAAAAAATAGTGCATGAAAACAAAAGCACCACAAACAACAGCTGCTCATGTTCTGTCATTTGCATTTTTTTTCCGGTGCGTTTGTGGTACCTTTTGCCATGAATGGCACGTAATTACGCAATTTCGAATCTTACCAACTTTCCATTCATTACGTCGCTGTTTCACCCGGACCTAGTCCTGACACGAGGTAATCACTGATGGACCTTGAATGCTACATACTCTACCTCGGCCCTACTGTCCTTCCAGAAGCACTGTTATGGCCCAGCAGGCCTTCCATGGACCAGAGGTGGGAGCATGACATCTGACTCAATGGGTATTTGCACTGGGAGTCTTCCCCGAAAACGTTCATTTGTTTATGTTCCAGTGTGTACTATGGATACCTGTTTCATTAACTAATATTAAGGAATTTTGCTTATGTTTTACATGTTAGAAAAAAAACATTGTTCTGTTTATTTATCTTTTCATTAATTACATAGATGAAATATATATTTGAATGGGGGTGTGAGTTTAAAGGGTGAAATTTGGACTTGACAGTGTAAAGCTAACCTAGGCCAACCTGATTTAAATTTCTGAATGTAATTTATAGGGGACGGGAGAGCAGACACTCGATTTGTCAAACAAATATTGTGCGTGTTTCTTTCACCCCTCATTTGGGCACTACCTGAAATAGTGAAATCTATACTCAAGAACATATGAATAAATTAATTAGGGTATCAATTAATTACGTTTGAATAAATGCTATTTATGTTGGGCCCAGTTCACAAAGGCAAATCAAAGGGCATACGTTTCTAAACAAGTAGATTTATATATATTCCTAGGCATAAATCTACACCTAAATTAAATTTAGCAACTCTAGGAGCAGATTTACATCTATTAATATGGGAATGTGCCCTCACTCTCTTACAAGAAGGGGTGAAGACAGCTACATTTCAAAGTAGAACTGTGAGAGGATTTTAGGCAAAAATCAGCTTAATGTTTTTCTACATAATAGAGAAGAGGGCTCTGCCTTCGCTCTGTAGAACTATGAATTTAAAAGAATAGGAAAACAGGGCTCACCTGTGAAAATAATACACATATCACCTCTTTGGTAATACAAGGAAACTAAAGAGACATTTGTATTGAGTTAGTAACTAAAACAATTACCATATGTTATTAGTAAATGGAATGATGGTATAATACATAGAGAATGCGGATATTTATTAGGTACCCTAAACACACTTGAAAAATGCTTCTCCTCACATGGTGGAGTATTATGCTATTGAGAATGGTGTTCCCCCAAGCCATTTCTCTTTTTACTCCAAAAGCGAATTTTCCTAACATTGGAGCTGAGGAGATTAGTCTGAGGTGAGATGTTATATTGTTTTGTTAGAGCAAAGATGCAAAATGTATTTAGGTAGCTAATTTATTAGCTGTGTTAATTGCAAAGCACATATGAATTGATTTAAAGGTTAGGAATTACATCTGTGTGTTGCATGTTAGTAAAGAATTATGTCAGAAATGTTGCTTTGATTTTCTGGACCTCGAATGGCATTGGCCACATAAGTGATTGGACGTTAGCACCCATTAGTACGTGTACATTAGTCCGCGTACCATTACTACGCAAGCGTTACAACGCATGCGATGTAACAACACGTAGCCTTTAGTACGCAAGTGGTTACATCGCATGCGTTGTTACAACGCATGCGGTCGAAGAGGGGGCATCCATTTTAAGGAAGAGGGTCTGCAGCGTGCGCAAGTCAGTAAGGGGGTGCGCGCCTGCCCTTGGGACTCATTATTCTGCCTGCCCACGACGGAAGAAGCTGGAGGAAGCAGGAAGGGGAGGAAGATTGGAACCAAGCGTGGAGGTGAAGAGAGGAACCACGAGGAGAGAGAGGTAAGAGGGGCTGTGTAGGGTTGTGTAGGGGCTGGGTATGGTCGTGCAGGGTTGTGTACTTGTGTTGGTGTAGTGTAGTGTCGGGGCCGTGCAGGGTAGTGTTTGGGAGTAGGGACTGTACTGGGGTAGGGGCAGGGTCGTGCTGGGGGTAGTGTTTTAGGGTTTAGGGTAGTATTCTGATGTTAGTGTAGTGTAGGTTACTGTTTTAGGGTTTAGGGTAGTGTCAGGGTGTCGTGCAGGGTAGTGTTTTGGAGTAGGGACAGGACTGGGGATAGGGACAGTGTCGTGCTGGGGGTAGTGTTTTAGGGTTTAGGGTAGTGTTCTGGTGTTAGTGTAGTGTAGGGTAGTGTTTTAGGGTTTAGGGTAGTGTCGGGGGGTCGTGCATGGTAGTGTTTGGGAGTAGGGACAGGACTGGGGCTAGGGGCAGGGTCATGCTGGGGGTAGTGTTTTAGGGTTTAGGGTAGTGTTGTGGAGTTTGTATAGTGTAGGTTCGTGTTTTAGGGTTTAGGGTAGTGTCGGGGGGTCGTGCAGGGTGGTGTTTGGGAGTAGGGACGGGACTGGGGCTAGGGGCAGGGCCATGCTGGGGGTAGTGTTTTAGGTTTTAGGGTAGTGTTGTGGTGTTAATGTATTGCAGGGTAGTGTTTTAGGGTTTAGGGTAGTGTTGGGGGGTCGTGCAGGGTAGTGTTTGGGAGTAGGGACAGGACTGGGGCTAGGGGCAGGGTCGTGCTGGGGGTAGTGTTTTAGGGTTTAGGGTAGTGTTGTGGAGTTTGTGTAGTGTAGGGTTGTGTTTTAGGGTTTAGGGTAGTGTTGGGGGGTCGTGCTGTGTAGTGTTTGGGAGTAGGGACAGGACTGGGGCTAGGGGAAGTGTCATGCAGGGGGTAGTGATTTAGGATTTAGGGTAGTGTAGTGGTGTTTTAGTAGTGTAGGGTAGTGTACTTTTTGAGGGTTTGGGTAGTGTTTTTAACTTTTTGATGTGTACTGTAGTGTATTTGTATGTAGTATTGTTTTTTTTTTTACTAGGCAAGTTTTTAGTTCGCATACATTAACACTTTCAATGTAATGGTATGCGAACTAAAAACTTGCGTAGTACTGGTTAATGCTAAGAAAAAACCGCGTAGTAATGGCATGCAAACTAATTGCATGCGAAATAACGAGTCATATTCGTGATTGGATGTTATGAAGGCAAAACAATGGTCTATGTCATATGGACTCAGAGTTAAAGTACAAACTATTTTATTGTTGCAAAGGCTGCAATGCCAAACTCCCAAGAGCCCTGACTACAATATATATTTTTGTGAGAAACCAGGACCTGTTTTTTTGTGTCTATTTGCTCATAAACATATAACCTATGTTTATAAATTGGTGTTGGGTTTTTATTGTGTACTGTGTCTTACGTATTTAATGTATTGGTGTTTTTAAATGCTCTACACACCTGTCTCTTAAGATAAGCCTGCCTGTTCATTGGCAGGGACCAAGGGTTGAGCAAGGGAATCATTTTGACTGGACCTTTTATTGTGAGTGTGACCTGATTACAAATGGTAAGTCCCTACTTATCCCTACTACTATTCCATTTTTCAACACTTTAATATATACAAAGATGTTTATGAATCACAAATTAAAAGGAACATAAAGCGGACACCTCCTTCTACTTTTTAGATGCAAAGGTATGTATCCAGGTTGTGCAACAGAAACTGTGACCATATATCAATGATCGGATACCAACACCCAGACTTTGCATAGCTGATTCCCAAGCCTCAATTGGGGTTCACCATGGCTCATTTAATTTCGATCTCTCAAGGAGATCAAAAGGCATAAATAAGTGTTTCGTTCCAATTTTAAGTCCCAATAAGAATCTTTTGTTTCCACTGCAGAATTAACCAACTGAACAAAATCACGTCAAACTTAGTATGAACTTAGAATGTTACTTGGAGAAATGCTTTTTCGTGCTCTGGAATAAATCCTTTTAGTCGTTTTAGAAGATATTGGTATTTTGTAAAAGTGAGCTTCAAAGGGCTACACTTTGCAGATATGTGCACAGCTTCTCTGCAGAGATCCTCAAACTGAGTTCTGTGACCTTCCATCAGAGCATTTTATATCATCATCCATTTCAGGTCTGCAGATGCAATGCCAGGTACGGTGACCTTGTTGGCTGACTGCAACAGAGAAAATGTTGCCACGACCCCATTACAGGATGCAGTGCTAGGTTCATGTAACCTGAAAAAAAAATCTTAGACATAAGGGAGCTAGGAGAGGATCCAATGAGCTACTGACTCAGGTGTGGGGTGGGTGGGGCAGGGAGAACCCCCGGAATCAAAATAAAAAATGGTGTTCCATGTTCATGGGCATCAAGCCAAGGCTTGTGAACCTGGAGGGAGCACTCAATATTTTAAAACCCTGGCTCAGTGTCTGTGAACCAATTGCAATGCCTATTGGACCTTTGTTAACCCAGAGTAATGGCTCTTAATCTGTCACATTTGATGCATTCTCTCGAACTGGCACATATGCGTCAATCTCTTAAACTGTCACATTCTCTGTCATTTTGGTCTATCACGGACTATGCATCTAAGTTTTTTCTGTATATCTTATATCTCCAAGACTTCTAAACATAAATACTCTAATTAGGAACACAAAGACTACACGCACTCAGAGGGAATCCCAACACTCTAAGACATTTTTGCACATGCACTCAGAGCACCCAATTCACAAAGGCAAAGTTAGACCAAAAGTCTAAGGGGCAGATTTACAAGCCCCTTGGGTCACTTTTGCTCCGCCATTGCGTCACTTTTGCGAAGCAGCGATGGCGCAAACAATGCAGCTAGGGAGATGCGTCAAGTTGTAAAGCCCTGCGTCACATTATGCCAGCGTCAGGTATAATGTATTCAGTGTAGGTGTTTCAACGCAGGAAAGCCTTGTAGAAGTGACGCAGTGAAATCTACAAGATTTCACTGCTCCACTTTTAGGATGCCACTGCACCACAACCTTACGCCTGCTTGAAGCAGTCGTAAGCAGTGACACAGTATAATAAGTATGGGCCTCACCATGCATTGCTGGAGGTGCGTTGTGCTTGCGACACGACTCCAGCAATTTGTGACTTTTGCGCCAACAGATGCATCAGAATTTCTGACGCATCTGTCAATCCTTGCACCTTGGTGTGCCGTATTTTAAATACGGTGCATCCATGGTGGCGCAAGAGTATCACAGGCTGGCGCAGGGAAACTGACGCACCTCTACAGATGTGTCAGTTTATTGTAAATCTGCTCCTAAGTTTAGACCAAAAGTCTAACTTTACTACTTTTCGTTGTTCACCGAGGTAAGTTATGGGTAGTATCTTTACAACTGTGGAAGCTCTGCCCTTAGGGTAGAGGTTCCGCACACAGGAGGATTCAGAGTGCGTAATACAGTTATAAAGATACTGCTCATAACTTATATGTGAATATCGAAAAGTAGTACAGTTAGACTTTTGGTCTAACTTTATGTTTGTGAATTGGGACCTGTGTGTGTCATTCCCTGTTTGTAGGTTCTCATATTCTCTTTATTTGCATTGCATTGGTCTGTGATTTTGTCTGCCTGACTGGCCTTTTATTCCACTAGGCATTTCCACGGTGGGCTAGACCATTTCCGGAGACTCGGATTTCGAGACAAGGATCGCCGCCTGCTCACAAAAGCATTTTGGAAGCCATGGATTCAGAAGGAGCCTGTAAAGCATTAAAAAAGGGTGGAGAGACGAGGAGAGTTCAGAGGAAGCCATCCTCGTCCATCCAGTTCCAGAGCCAAACAGACAGCAAAAAGCAGGAGAAACCCCACAGTTTGCCACAGACCAGCAACCACTGTGCAGGAGACAGTAGAGCACCACTGAAGGATCATGGCATTATCCTGGCTTCACTTCCTTTCCTTCCGTGGTCGGCCTTCACCGCTGCTACAAACATACAAAATGGCTGCTGGCTGAAGACTGAGCAATGGGTTTGCATGCCTGCACTTTCAGTGTGAGCGTGACAGCCCTGTGTACTTTCACATGTGCAGAGGCTTAATGGTACCAGAACACAAGTAAATCTGTTTGTATATGGTGGGACAGAGTTGATGAAAGCAGTGTTCTGTGAAGGTGATGGCAACTGTCATTGAAATGAGTCTTTAAGCCCTCAGCCCACTGCTTTCAGTTTGTTGCCTGTATAAAGACCCTTGGGAGGCAGAAATAAAGGGAGGTGCGACCTACCAGCAAGCACTGGCACAGACGACCACAACAACTAACTAGTGTTTTATAACTTGTTCAGCTTACATTAAAATGCTTCCAGTATATCTGGAAAGTCTTGCACTGGTGGGATGGGCACACGTCTGGCGGGCGGTCCCATCACCGGTATGATGGTGGGCAGTCCGCCCGCCATCATAATGAGCCCCTTAATACTGTCTACTGTCTACATTTCTTTACCAATGGGCCCTTGGAAAGCGAAAAGCCTGTGCAGTTGCCTACTTTGCCCATGCCTTCATACAGCTCTGTATCACAAGCGGCATCTGTATGAAATCGCTGGTCTGTTGTAAAATCCCTAAAAGCATCATGTGGCCAAACTTTGTGTTCAAGTGTCCTCACTACAGGAAGAGCACAGACTAAGCAGACGCACAGAACATTTATAATAAGTACAGTATATATATATAATATATATATATATATATTCACTTAAAAAACCATAGGTTTCACACATGTTATAGTTAGGTGGATATTTCACTCGTAAAAAACCAATGAAATTCCCCCGTTATAGTTAGTTCAGATAACTATAACTCGCGCGCCCGCAATCCACTGCTTATGACGTCACATATTACATCACTCATGACATGGTCAGTGGCATCACTCATGACATCACTGATGACATCATCCTTGTGATAGAGTGGCGGTCGCGCGAGTTATAGTTATAGGTATATATATATATATATATATATATATATATATATATATTTATAATTCAGATGATTCTAAAATAGTAATCTTTATGACAAGTCTAAGGGGCATATTATCAAGGGCCCATCGCCGCTTTAGATGCACTTTTTGCCGCTAAAGCGGTAATTTTAACTCACTATTTGCAAGATGCAGCAGACGGGCCTTAGCGCAATTTTTGGGGCGATAGCAGCCCGTTTTTTCATCTCAAAGCATGTTAGCGATATTTATTGCTAATTACAGGCAAAGTAGGCATTCCCGTGCAATAAGGCACGCAAACACCACTGCTCCATATTATCAAGGGGCTCCTTGAAATTCTAACTCGGGGTTGTAGCTGTGAAGTGTCCAAGAGGAATGCTCCTTGGTGCTGAGCGCAGTCCAGGGTCAGACGGACACAAACGGCGTAGCCTATGGGTTGCCTTTGGCACACGAGACGACCATTACAATGCAGGCAGTACATCGTTAACAACGCAACTCCAACAACGCGGGTGCCTTAACATCACATTTTATCTCAACGCATTGTGAGGTCGGTAATTTAAAGTTTCTCAGGTGTGTATGGGTTTTGGGGTAAAATCTGTAAATGTACTTTTTTTTGCGGTACAATATGAAAAATGGGGTGTTTTTTGTGGTAAAATATGAAAAATGGGGTGTTTGTTGGGGTAAAATATGAAAACTGGGGTGTTTTTTGGGGTAAAATATGAAAAATTGGGTGAATATTGGGGCAATATATGAAAAATTGGGTGTGCATCTGTCTCAAATGTGATTTTTGTGTGTGTTTTGGGGGCTCAAAAAAGGAATTCTAGGGTTCACTGTTGGGTTTGTGGTGCAAAGGCTAGTTTTGGGTTGCACTCACTGAAGTGGGAACAGTGATCTTTATGTCTGCGCTATGCAACACCCACTCTCTGTTGCAATGTGCCTAGTAATAGTATGCATTGGAATGGAATGCAAGGTGATGGCATGCGTCGCAACTACGTATGTGCCTTTGGCAAACGAGTGGTACGCCCGCTGTGCATGGTTGCATAGCGGCCACCATCGAGAAGTGCGGGGTGGGCTGGACAGCTGTGAGGTGGTAAACACCAGAAATAACACTGGATGGTGCGTGGACGTGGAGATGTGTGTGTGCACGTGTGTTGTTAAGAATTGATTGAGGGAAGTCTTACCTCAAAGCTGTGTCCCGTGTCATTGTAGCTCCTGCTCTCCTGCCCCATCTTCCACGAAAAGGAAGTAGGCAGCCAGGCTCCCTCCCCTGAGTCAATCACAATGCTGCGATGCAGCGGTGGGATTGGTAATCGGCAACGGGACAAGCCATGCAGCCAGGGGCCGGAGGGGTGGCCATGTTCTCCATGCAGGCTGTAATACAGCCTGCATTGCAAACAGGGAAGTGCGCATGACTGCTTTGGGAGGCCTAAGTGGGCCGACCAAACAGTCATTGCTCACTTGAGTGGGCATGCCAATCTGCCCATGCCCTGCTCTGTGTTTGGAGCAGTCCTACCCACCCTCCCACAGCCTGTGGATACATCGCACGATTACAACAGTTCGTTATCCCTTGTTTTTAACTTTTGATCTGTTTTTTGGCTTCTCGGAGCCTGCACTTCCCGCTTCCTGCCGCTGCTGCCCCTGTGGCCCACACCCCTGTCCTCACCCATTGCCGCCACCCAGCTGATCGTTCCTCCCATGCTAAATGGCACACACTGCGCGGTTGCGCCACGGACGTGCGCCACTGGGGAGCAGAAGGCATGCCTAAGCCAAGAATGTCTGGGTCCGTCCGTGACCTGACCGCGACCAGCACCAGAAACCCTGGATCTCGAGTCAGCCACCCTCCACGCACTCAACCACGGAAAACTCAGAGACTGACAACAGGCCTCGCCAAACACGACCCATGGCCAGTTCTCCTGCCTCCACTGCCTCTAGACCTTAACCATCACCCCGGCCTCCAACACATCCAACGCCACCGTCGCAGCCAAAGAACTCCACACTTGGATCTCCAACTGCGCATACAAGCTCGCCCCGCTACCCAAGCCCGACAAACAGCACCCCAGGAAAGCCGCCTGGTTCACCACCGATCTCCAAGAAGCAAGACGCACCTGCAGATGCCTGGAGAAGAACTGGAGAAACACCAAATCATCTGAAATCTACACCACCTACAAGGACGCCATGACGGACTACCACAACCAAATCCTCAACAACTCCACCAACTACAAGCAACTCTTCAAGGTCGAAAACAGAAATAGCTCAGCACACAACTCAAATTCATGTATTATAGACAGAAATATATGTCAAAATCAATAGACAAACAGGTATGTGATATATACCCAAAGATTCACGGTAAACTTCAGTATCTTGATGGTGAATTTTTCTTTATTTTGTTATTCAAGTTATTCTGATTTAAAAGTACAGCATACAATTCATAACCGATGCGGCGCGTTTCGTCCCAACGGGACTTCTTCAAGGCTCACAAATAATGTCTATAAAATCCAACGCAAGTTAACGTTTTCTCTTCTTCTTTCTGTAATTGTATATTCAAAGGTCTAAAGTCTCCATATTGGCAAAAAGCCTCTATATTTGTGTAATGTAGAGGTAGAAGATTCAAGGTGCGATAGCCTTGATCGTAAGATATGGTCAAACGCCACAGGGTCCGCGCTCAGCGTGTTAGAAAAAGTGGAGGTGATTGGTGCAGGTTTTCTAGTGCCCTGATCTTCTCTCTGCTGTTTTGTATCACAACTCTTCAAGGTCATTCATAAATTCACCAACCCACGCAGCAAAGCCACAGACATCACCCTGTCCCAAGACCTCTTCGATAAGCTTGGAACCTACTTCCACCTCAAGATCAAAAAACTCTACAGCAACTTCGCCGACCATCCACCAGATGCCACAGCCGGCCCCCACCCCCGACACACCAGCCAGCCCACCATTTCTACCTGGACACTGGTCACAGCCGGATACACTACCCCGACCATGAAAGGCATCCACTCGGGGGCCCCCACAACTCCTGCCCACCTCACATCTACCACAGCACCAAGATAGCCCTACTCGCCGCCACAGACGACATCTGCACCCTCCTGGACCAAGGCCACTCCACAGCCCTCATCCTACTCAACCTTTCAGCTGCCTTTAACAACATCTCCCACCGCACACTAGTCACCAGACTGCACAATGCCGGCATACAAGGAACAGCCCTAGACTGGATCCGATCATTCCTCACCGGAAGAAGCCAAAGGATCAGACTAACACCCTTCCTCTCTGATCCCACGTAAATCACCTGCAGAGTCCCACAGGGGTCATCTCTGAGCCCGACCCTCTTCAACATCTACATGGCCCCCCTCGCCGCCATCGTCCGACAACATGGCCTCAACATCGTATCCTACACTGATGACACCCAGCTCATCCTCTCCCTCACCAAAGACCCCACCATCACCAAACTCAACTTCCAGAAAGGAATGCATGACGTCAAACTCTGGATGAACAACAGCTGCCTGTAGCTCAATGGCGAGAAGACAGTTGTCCTCGTCCTTGGAACCACCCCTTCAGCATGGGACAACAACTGGTGTCTGCCGCCCTTGGAAGCCCACCTACCCCCTCAGATCACGCCAAAAACTTCAGCATCGTACTCGACTCATCCCTCACCATGAACCGACAGGTCTACACCGTCACCTCCAGCTGCTCCAACACCCTCCACATCCTCTGCAAGACCTTCAAATGGAGCCCCCCGGAGTCAAGGAAGACAGTCACCCATGCACTCATCACCAGCAGACAGGACTAATGAAACACACTGTACGCCCACCTTTACAAGTCCCTACTCCGCAAACTCTAGAGATTACAGAACACTGCTGCCAGGCTCATCCTTGGCATCCCCCGGCACGAACACATCAGCCAACACCTACGTAGGCTCCACTGGCTCCTCGTGGAGAAAAGAGTCACCCTCAAAATCCTCACCCACGCCTACAAAGGCATACACAACAATGGACCCAAATACCTCATTGACAGAATCAACTTCCACGTACCCAAAAGAGACATCCGATCTTCCAAGCTCACACTGGCAGAAACTCCGCTTATCCACAGAGCCAGAGCAGCCGGAAGATCCTTCTCCCACATTGCATCCAAGACCTGGAATGAACTCCTGGCAGACATCAGACGCGCACCCTTACTGAACACCTTCAGGAAGACCCTCAAGACCTAGCTCTTCAGCTAACTGTTCTGCGCCCCCTCCCTCCAGCGCATGGATACCCTCACGAGTGAGTTGCGTGCTCACAATTTC
Organism: Triturus cristatus; assembly: GCF_964204655.1. NCBI lineage: Eukaryota > Metazoa > Chordata > Amphibia > Caudata > Salamandridae > Triturus > Triturus cristatus. The sequence goes on from NC_140587.1 coordinate 230,458,201, forward strand.
CCTGATTGATTCATTGATTGAGTTATCATCATGTGATGATTGTTCCTCTTCTACCATAGCAGAAGAGCCGCCACTGGGGGTGTGTCATCTACGTGTGTTATGCATGGGCAACTCACCTCCGACCCTCCTGCGCTACACGTCCCACCTTCTCCTTACCTGGTCATTGACACCGTGGTGCAATCCACTGCACTCTCTTCAAATCTGTGACTCAGCCAGCAGTAGCCTCAGCCAGGTGTGATTTCACTCGGCCGGGTACAGCTGTCGCCACCTAGTATGCTGGTGGACCTCCTGATGAAGTTGATGCAGCAGGGCTCCCTTAGCCATGGAGGCGCAGAGCTCACGCCACACACGTTCGCGGTAGTACAGGGGCCTCAGCCTCCACAGCGTACGGCAAGCCCAACATCATCTGGTCTGTAATGCATGGAGATGGCAGACACCGTAGGTAATCCCCTCCATGCACCCTGGTGTAATGATGGATCGTAGTATGCAATGCGGACCTCACAGCGTTGGTGCACAGGAGCGCTTCTACCATTAACAGCTCCAAGGGTCGCAAGGCGGTCTTCTCACACAGGTCAGCAACGTGTATCCATGCGACCTGCCAGACTTCACCACCAGGTACGGGCAATCTTCGTGCATCAATGTCTCCCGCCACGGCTCATTGACTCCACAGCTCCTCCACATCCCACTCCAGACTCCAGACACAGGTCCAGCGGGGCATCCAGCTTCCAAACGCAGGTCCAGCGAGGCATCCAGGCTCCAGACGCAGGTACAGCGGGGCAAGATTACCAGAACATACAAAACAGCTATAAAGGCCAAAGTAGTGCAAGATTAGAAAAACACACATAACAATTACAGCATGTAAAGCAGTAACGGAAGCCTCTAACAGCAAACATCTACAGCAGAGGGAATACTTGTTCAACTTCTTATCCTCTTAGCAACCTCCCAGTCCCACGCTGACAATAGGCAGAGCTCGGTAATGCAAAGCTGGCACCATTTTATTGAAAAGTTGTTGATGGTGTGAGGTCTAGAACGTTGCAACATTGAAACAAAACAATTTTGTGGTAGCAGGTCGGTGAGGTTGCAGCAGGACATTCTACAGCAGTAAACAAAATGTAGGCCATGGCTGGGGTCGAGGGCTGAGAGATTGACTTCTGAATGAAGTCCAGAAAGGCTATATTTCTCCTTAGGACTTTGCATCCACTCCGATCTAGGTTGTGTGTAACAGGAGCTCCTCCCGAGGTCAGTGTGTCCTGAGCAAAGATAACAATGACCTCTTATTTCAAGGTCCCAAGTACCTCTTTCAAACAGAACCTCCCCGATTTTCTTAGCCACGAGCCCCAGATTTACCTTGCAATATGCACTGTCTCTGGACTAAACGTTTGGCATTGCAAGTGCTTGTTTACTGGTTACAGGCCCTCTTCATCTGAATGTATTTAACATTTGTTTTTGAAACCAAAGTGATTCTTTGTAACTAGAGCACTCTGCTGCACTGCAGTCAGTCTTCTTAAGATTGCAAGTTTCACATGAGTCTCATACCTTGGTGTCCCTCTGCTCCATCTGCTTCAATGGAACTTCACATATGGTAATTTACTGTAACGCTCTGTGTTAACCCAAAGAAGCTCTGTAGGTCACATTTAAATAATAATACCAGACTGGAAGAGCACCTATGAATATATTTCTATGTAGTGTAAGTATTTAACTGTGGTTTGCTGGCTCTGTGTTTTAATTTTTGGACTTTGTCACTTTAATATTTCAGAATCCTGTTATCATGGCCACGTAAACCTATGGGGTCAGTGTCGTAGCAAGAATGTCTCCAATCATTCAAAGAAGGAAAATAGAACCCTCTGCTCCCCAAGTCAGTAGTAAAATCAGTCACCAATTCAAACACTGCAGCACCCCTCCCCCCTTTCACTGCCTTTGCTGTAACGTCAACGAGTCTCGTTATAGTTCTTTCAGTCTCATCATTTAAGGACAGGAGCATTTTCAATATTATATACAACGAATCTATAGCTATAGCCTATTTATCTTACGAAACTAACAACCATTGACAAAGCCAATAGTCTTGGCTTGTTGTTGGTGTTTTGTTACTTGTATTATACATCTGGATGCAATGACAGAAGCAGCAAAATACGAGTGGGGCGGCACACTATGCTAAGAAGAGATTTTTAGCTATTGTGTTTTGAAACCATGCCCTCAATTACAACTGCCACGTCCCTTTGAGAGACCCTTCCCCCACCCCAATACGTTTTTTCATCCCACTAAAGCCTTGCTTAGCGCACAGCTCTGCCGCGAGCCGCTCTGAGAGGCAGTGCATCTGAAGCATGCGTCATAACACTGTCAGCAGGCAGGCCTGTACAGGGCCGCCCTCGTCTTCCAGCCTCCTGGCTCATCTACCCAACTATCCATCCTTTTGGTCTGCATCTCAGCCGTCCGTCCATCTATCCATCTGTCCAGTTCATCTCTGTTCCCTGCCCTGCCTTCCAACTATCCACCCAGTTGGTCTACCTGCCTTTCTCTCTACTTTTCTATCAATGCACCCACCCACCCTGTTGCGTTCCCTGTCTCTAGAACCCTCTGTTCACCCACCCATTCATCCACCTGTCCACCCAACATTCACCCTGTTGATCTCTTATTTTCTTTCAGTCCGTCCATCATTTTCACTCTCTACCTTATTGAGCCATTCATCCATCTGTGCTCCCGTCCACCCACTCTCTACCCAGCAAACATCCATCTGAGCATCTGTCCAACCACCTTTCAACCATGCATTCATACACCGACCTAGCCAGCTAACAAATCCAACATGCTTATGTCCGTCCATCCATCCATCCAGTCAGTTCTCTCTGCCAGTCGACCACTTTGCTAATCGTTTCATGCTCCTATGTGTCGTCCTGTCCTCTTCCTGCTTGCTCTCTCTCACTCTTTCTTTTGATCACGTCGCCCTCTATCTATTCTGTCTATTTACGGTCTACCTGACTGTCTATCCCTTTGCCTGTCCCTGGATCCTTTCAATCCTTGTCCCTCAGCTCTCTCTCTCTCTCTCTGGGGCGTTGCTCTATATTGATTTATCTCTTCATTTATCCATGAATAAGTTGTTGAAGATGAATCCTGCTGACCAGGGTTCTAATCCCAGCTTCAACTCTTGACGTAGAATCTTGTGATTCTAGACAAACTACTTTAGACCTGCATGCCTCCAATGATACATTACGTTTCCGTGAAAAGCAGAAGAGTTTGTCCGGATTAGGTCTGGTTTTCACTAGGCCCACACCCAGCACCGCTCTGTGTAAAAACCCTCATGCTCTCTGTAAAGCGCCCTGATGCCCCTCGGAGCTTGGCTCACGCTATATTGAATACCTACACATATATATGAATACAGGGATCACCTGCCTGTAAGCCCTTCTGTCTGAATTACCTGCCTGTCAGCACCTCTGTCTGCACGTCTCATTCTCTGGGGCATATTATCACGGATTTATCACCGGGAGGGTAGAAGGGATTTTTCTGCGCTGATGGCCTTATTGCTAGATTCCTGTCGCTATCGCAGGATTCCCTATCACCATCGCTAAGAAGTTAGCGGGAGTTTTCTACGCAGTTCCCTGACACTATCGCCTGTTACCGATGTGTTGAAAATACGTCCAGGGCAGACTGGCTACCGGGCCTTATTTGCTGGGGTGACAGGGTGGGGTCAAGGTTCACTGCTGAGGGGCTGATTTTGGTGCTGGGAGCTGTCGCTGCTTCTAAATAAACAGTGCAAAACAAATAGCTTTAACCCCTTGCGTGCTCATGACGGAACCACTCCGTCATGAGCCACGGGCGCCGTGTGCTCATGACGGAGTGGTTCCGTCATGCTGCAGCCGCTGCGGCCGCTCCCCCCACGTGGCGCTGATTCCCCGCCTGTGCGGGCGAATAATGCGAGCGGGCGGAGTCGTGATGGAACCACTCCGTCATGAGCACAGCGCGCCCGTGGCTCATGACGGAGTGGTTCCGTCACGAGCATGGCGGCGCCGCGCTGACCCCGACCCCCCCAGCGCCGCGGCGGAATTCGTTCCGCGGCGAAGGGGTTAAAGTGTGCTTTTTAAACATTTATTTTGCATTGTTTATTTAGGAAAGCCCAGTAGCCTGTCCGGCCCTGAATACGTCGGTAACAAGGCAATAATTATCAGGGAAAGAAGGCGATAAAAAAACTCCCGCTAAATGGCGCTGTCGATACTTATCGCCAGGACTTGATAATATGCCCCATAGAGTGACAAGATGCTTCATATGATGTGGCACATAAATGTCGTGAGTTTCATTTTCAGTGAGAAAATAAACCAGGCATTTTAAGTGTAAGTTAGTTCTTATACTACACTCTGTATATTCTTCCCAAAGCACGCAATTACCAAGGAAAGAAGCAATCTAAACCCTGCAATCAGTCTGTAAACAGCAACTTCCTCTTGAGACTCAGAAATGTTGCCAAAGTCAAGGTCGTGCTGACCTCTAAATGTCATATCAATATTATTGCACTACTGCTCCCGTCAAGTGTATTCTAGATGGGAATGATATCATGACTTGATAAAGCATAATTTCAACAGAGAAATAACATATTTCCAAGAGTGAAGTGTTTTTCCCAATCATGGCTAGAAAATACAGTGTATCAAAGTAATTGGCCACAGGTAAACGTATGCTTGTGGCAGAAATGGTTGTGCTTTTTACCGTACACCCTCGTGTATTTTGCATCCACTTTCTTGTAATCCCTAAAGCAGATGATGATAAAGGCTAAAACTTCTTTATGATTTTATACTAAGTTAAAACAATAGACATGACTACGCATAGTCATTGAGTGCCAAACATATGTGCTGCATGCGGTAGACAATAGTTTTTTGTTCAGACATCTGTATTTTGTAAATTCATCGTTTGACTAGGGACCTAATATAGATCTTCCCAGAGGATTTACTTCGTCACAACTGGGACGGATATTCCGTCCACCGCAATATAAATCTCAGTATATCCTATGGGATTTCTTTTGGGCAGACGGGATATCTGTCAAGTTGTGGCTGAATAATCCATCCACCAAGATTTAAATTAGGCCCTGAGACAAGATTTTTAAAAATTCCCTCCTTTCTGAAGAGCCGCTGGTCTACAGGATCACTCCAGACCTGCAGGTCTCTCTTCACCGTAAAGCTCTTCAGAGGTAAATGCACCATTGGATTTCTTGCTGCTCTGAAACCATCCACAAGGGCTTGGCCATCTGAAACACACACCCTACAGATACTCATAGTCATGCACATCCCTTTCTCTCAAGCACTTTTTGTAAGAAAGTCACATCTCCCACCATGCTGCTCTTCAAAGCTAGCTAAAAGCGCAGTGAAAGGATTTAGGGGTAATTTGACTCAAAATATAATGAATATCATATATGTTTAACATTATAAAATTTCACTTCAAAGTGAGGATGCCAAGAATTCACTGAAATATGTTGCCAAATACAAATAGCTTGATGCCATACATAACTCCGTCATCTTTTTGATAACCCATGAGATATAACAATCTTCATCCAGTTATTTAGAGAAGGTAGATTCCTGGTAACTACCCGTAAATGTATTCTTATGCAATCCGGCACAGAGTTCATGAAAACCCTGGTAATGTAAACAATCTGATAATTATATGTTTAATCAATGTTTCATACATAGCTAGATAAGTCCAATATCTAAGTGTTTCAGGTGTGGAAAATTATATGTTAATCCTATCCTATGTATTTTGTGTTCAGATAGCAGCATGATAATTGGCTGAAGGAAAATATCAGCACATAACATACATTTTAGGAGCTCTTACCTCTTCTAACATAAAAAGGGCCAGCACAGTGTAGACACTGTAAGCTCGTGTGAAAAAGGATTTGGGGCTGTAACCTCCAGTCTCCATGTTTTTAAATAAGATCCGCTGCTGTGCAGCTGGGGAAAGATGCTCTGTGCCAATGGCACATAAACATATGCAGATGTGTGCAAGCTAAGCTAGGAGCAAGGAAAACGCTGGCAAATAGGGCCTGGGCTAAATTAATATTATTTGGTTGGAGAAAAATAAAGAACACACTATTCAATGTGGGATATGATGTAATATGTGAGAAAGTGCCTCATTTTGCATGGTTAGTCCACCACTTTTTGCCTGGTTTTGATGTAGTTTCAAATGTAGCGCACAGGGTCCATGCCAACCAGGTCTTCTGTGCCAGTGCTCCTTTCCTAAAACAAACTCCCAATTGGTAACTCTGTCCCCTGTAAGTCCCTAGTAAATGGTGCCCTAGGGCCTGAGAGCTGAAGATGGTCCCTTGGAACTCACCTCACAGGGAACATGCCACTGCCCTTGAAAGATGCATGCCCCAGTGAGGGAGAAAATGACAAAGCCGTCATGGCACACTGCCTGCGTGTTCTGCCACCTAGCCCTGCCCGGCAGCATAGTTAAGTCACCACTCTAGCAGTCCTCACAGCACTAAGGCAGGGTGTACTACACTACAAGTGAGGGCATATCTTCATGAGCAGATATACCCCTACAATATTGGGCACCATCTCCTAATATTGTAAGTGGCAGTGAAGCCATAGAGAGTATATGGGCTGGGACAACTCAATTTCCACAGCAGCATGATGGCTTTACTGAATACAGGAGTGTTTGGTACCAAAATACTCATTTAAAAAATCCAACACTGATGCCAGTGTGGGATTTATTGCAGCATGTACCCAGAGGGCACCTCAGAGCTGCCCCCTAAATCCCTACCAACCCTGGTGTAGTCTCTGACCGGCTGTAGGCAGCCAACCACCATCAGACATGTTTCTGGACCCCTGGGTAGAGAGCATCAGCTCTCTGGGACCAGAAATAATGCACATCCTGGGCAGAGGTGTCATGTCTCCTCTGCCAGGATGGGCCAGTGTTCGAAGAAGAGAAGCTTCGAAGGCCTGCCGCCTTTGTAATGCAACCCCCAGCCTACTAGCAGCAGATGGCAGCCCTTGGTTTACACCACAACTTAGGGTGGAAAATCAGTGGGAAAATTAAAAAAGATAGGCGGTGTGCTCATCTCTTCCATCCCCACCCCTAAGGTGGAGGAAGCAAGGTGAACCACAACTTTCAGTCACCGCCATCTTGAAGATAGGGAACCCTTCCAATTAAGGCTAGACCTATGACCCTCCCACCATAGGGTGGCATAACAGAGGGTGTAGTCACCCAAGTTAATGTGCCCATTGGCCCTACCTGCTACTCCCCTAAAATGCCTCCTACATTTTGTATTTAGCTAGCTTCCTGCACACCTGACCCTCAGATTTGATGGACCAAAAAAGAAGACAGACGATTTCTGTTGTTGGGCCAGAAACTGAAACGCTGCAGACAACCTTGCAAGAAACCCGCTCCTGCAACTGGTTCGACCACCGGACCTGCTGTTCTTCCAGAAACTCTGCAAGGCCTGCAAGAAATTCCAGAGACCTTCCTACCTTCACCAAAGTGCCAAGAACATCCCTTCTGACAAAAGGATCTACTCCCCGGTATCTGCTGGCACCAGAACCACAGTGGTGAGGACCGACCCTTGAGTTGACGCAACTCACTGCTACCAAAGAACTCCATGACCGCAGCGGTGAGGATCTGCACTTGTGTCGACACAACTCTGCCTGGTCAGAAGAACACCATGCAGCAGGACGGCCTTCATGACCTCGAAGGAGCCTTTCGGCCACACAACCTGAGCTGTACCCAGCCCGTGTCTGAAAGTCCATACCCTCCTGCAAGTTTCCCTGCCAGCTCTTGCACTGCCTGGCCACCCTCACCTCCCCATGATGGTCCAACGACAGTAGAACTTCTCCATCCAATCAACAGCAGCCAGCCGCCAGGGCTACCACGACTGCAGCCATTTTGGAGGTCTGCTGAAAACCAACCCACTTCATTGCTCTCTGGGGACCGCAAGGGTAAACCCATTGCCGGTATTGACTGCCTCATTGTAGATACTGAATCCCTCAATGCTTGGGTGCCCCCAGTTTCCTACGACTGACGTTGCCTGCAGTGCTGGCCTGAGACACCAGAAGGTTGGACTGTACATGGTATACATACCTATTACCCTGCACAATTTCTTTCCTCCACATGTGAATATTGCAGCAGCGGTTCGTTCATGGGTGCGCAGGGGCATTGACGCCCCTGCTGCAAGCCATGGGAATTTAAATTAGCCCGATCCTACATTCATTGTATTTCCTTAGGGGTGAGGCTACAGAGCTCAAAGTAGGTGAGACTGGCAGCTGAAGCGGAAACTGAGCAGCGCAAGTCATGTTGGCCGCATGATTGCTCTGGCCAGCCCAACATGCGTAGTTCAGGCTTCCACATTGAAGCCACCATGGAGCTCGGTCATCAAAGAAGCAGCCCCATCAGTCTTCAAGGGAGCGTTGTGCTCGCATGCCACAGCCAATCCTAGCACTGCTCATATGCTGCTCAGTATTACATGCTGCATAAGAGCAGCACACAGATTGGCTGTGGAGCACGCTCATACTCTCACGTCTCATCCTGCAACACTGCGTTTACAGGGGCGAGCTCCGATCTTCCCCCACAACCTCCAGTTACCAGCAGCGGCGGTTCGTTCATGGGGGCACAGGGCGTTGACCCCCCTGCTGCGAGCCACGGGAATTTAAATTAGCACGTTCCTCCATTCATTGTATTCCCTTAGGGAGCGGGGCCACAGAGCTCACAGTAGGTGAGACTAGCAGCTGAAGCAGAAACTGAGCTGCGCAAGTCATGTTGAATTGAAAAGGCATTTCTAAATTAAATTGAAAAGGCATTTCTAAAGCGCATGGCTACCTGAAAGCATCCCAGTGCTAATGCGACCCTTAAAGCAGGTAGAGAATTTAAGGAAACAAAAAGGTCTTTAAAAGCTTGCGAAAGGTAAGATAGTTCGATTCACAATGGATCGTTAACGGCAAGTTGTTCCACAGTTTAGCAACATTGTACACAAAATGGCGTCCTCCGCTGCGAACTCTATTTATTATTGGGACTATAGCTAGCTGCTTTTTGTCAGATCTAAGTGATCTGGCAGGGCGATAGGGCTGAATAAGAGATAATGGGGGGACCTTTATCAGAAAGGGCTTTATGAGTGCTACACAATGCCTTGAAATAAACACTTTGGGAGATCGGCAGCCAATGAAGCGCCGAAAGCGACGGTTTAGCTGAAGTGCGCTTAGAAGAGTTGGTAAGTAAGCGTGCTGCAAAATTTTGAATGACCTGGAGCCTTTTAATTGCGGACAGGGGGGCTCCTAGATAGAGGGCATTAGCATAGTCCAGGGGAGAGAGGATGAGTGCCTGGACCAATACTCTTACAGTTAGTGCGAGCAGGGGAAGGATCTTTCTGAGCATTCTTAGTATTCCATAACAGCCGGCGGCTACCTTACTTGCTTGCTTCTTAAAGTCCAGGTTATGGTCTACCCACACTCCACGATTCTTAATTTACGCTTTGGAAGTGGGCGGGGAACCAAGACAGTTAGGCCAGGAAAAGGCTATTGTACGAGGGGAGTGATTTCCTAAAAACATAAGTTCAGTCTTGTCCCCGTTGAGCTTCAAATAAGAATTGTCCATCCATCTGGAGACATTTTGCAAACATAAAGCCAGATTAGGAGCTAAATTGTCCTCTTGACTAAGTGATACCACTAACTGGGTGTCATCCGCATACGTGACAATCTGAATACCAAAAGGAATTACTAGTTCCGCCAAGGAGCTCATGTACACATTAAAAAGAGTGGGGCTCAGGGACATTGGCTCAGAAGTAAAGTTTTCTCCGAAGACTACAAAAGAGCGGTCTTCTAGGAAAGATTGTAGCCATTTCAGTGCCAAACCGGTAATTCCAACTTCCCTAAGCCTTTGAATCAGAAGCTGGTGGTTAACTGCATCAAAGGCTGCGCTGAGATCGAGCAGGATTAATGCAGCGCAGCCCCCGCTATCCATAATTTTCCTTAGACTTTCCACCACTACCAGAAGTGCCGTCTCAGTACTCTGTTTGGCTCTGAATCCGGTTTGAGTGGGGTCAAAACAGTTATTATTTTCTAGAAATGTAGAAATAGTGGTATTAACATATTTCTCTGCCAGTTTCCCTATACCTGGAAGCAGCGAGATAGGGCGATAATTGGCTAGTATCTCTGTATCAAGATGGGCTTTTTTTAACAGAGTTCTGACCATAGCCTGTTTCCATAGGGGAGGTACTATACCCTTTTCTAAAGAAGCATTGATTACTTCAAGAATCACCGGACCTACAGTCTCGGAGACTCGATTTAAAACACCATGTTGGTTGCATGGTTGCTTCAGCCAGCCCAACATGCGTAGTTCAGGCTTCCACATTGAAGCCACCATGGAGCTGCGTCATCAATTAATGGAGCGTTGTGCTAGCATGTCCCAGCCAATCCTAGCACTGCTCATATGCTGCTCAGTATTGCATTCAGCATAAGAGCAGCGCACGGATTGGCTGGGGAGCACGCTCCTACTCTCACGTCACATCCTGCAACACAACGTTTACAGGGGCGAGCTCCGATCTTCCTCCGCAACCTCCAGTTACCACACTGCATGGCGCCATACGGACCCTCTAATGTAGGTGCAAATGAGTTAATCGTACAAATTTACACTGTGTGCTCCTGCCTTTAGCAACAGTGTCTGCATGTGCTCTATTTTGTGTACCAGTGTCACTGTCGGATTTCTACCTTATCATCCGAAGAAGCCACCTCTTTGCTTACCCTTCTCCTCCTGCTAAGCAGCCCCCTCTGTACCTGTCAGCAACCCCGTCTATGCCTTTCAGAGCCCCACCCCATTTCTGTCTGAATGTACCTTGCGTTTTGACTGCAGACCCCCGGTCTCCTGTCTGGGCTGAGCCTGCAGTAACACCTCTGCCCGACCTTTGTGTGTCATGCCCTGCTAGGTGGGTGCACACACTTTGCTCCTGCACAGCTAATCCTCCATTTGTCAAAAGCCTTTAACATGCGCTAAACAAAGTCCTTTAACGTTCACCTCCAAGGGCTGTGAGCAGCCCTGTAACAATTGCACAGACTTTGACAATCAGCGTACACTAAGCGGCATGTTCTCAAGGAGCTATCGAAGGAGATATCGGCACTTTATCGCAGCCAAATTGGCGATAAATTTATCGCCCCATTCACAAGCAAACAGCCGATATCACCAGTTTTCCGGCGATAGCATCCTCAAAAAACAGTGCCACAGATGACCCTGGCAACTATTGCTAATGAGATGCAGAGTAGGCGTTCCTGAAGAAAAATCAGCAACAACACCACACCGCAACATTCTCAATGACCAGCTAGATCGGCGATAAGATCTCAAAACATGCAATAAGATGTGTATGCAGCAGGAACATAACACCTGCTCTGACCTGGTGCAAAATTCGACGACAACTGGCACCAGACATGGGAGCCCAGACCACAGCCACACCTGAAGAACAACAGATGCCATGGAGCCAGTGATCATGTAGCACGGAGCCCCAACAGGGACACAACACCCACTGCCACCACACCCAGGACAGTCTTAATTACGCAATGGCAGAGTACACACTTTGTGGCTGCGTTTATGTCACTATACTCATTTCGATCTGGTGCCATCAACTCTGTGTATAGCATCCTGCACAACACCTGTCTGTGCTCCCTTTCTGATTACTGCCATCGGCCTACACTGTGGTCGAGTAGGTCACACAGTTGGAACTGAGTCTTGATTTATTTATGGCAGACTTTATCTCATTGTACTGGCCTCATCGCAGACTGCAACCCCTTTCAGCAACGGTGCCACTGTGTCTGTTCCCCGACATTCATGGACACTTTCTGGTTGAAATTTGGTGGCGACTGAGTCTATGGACTGGCGGTTGTCTTCACAATCATGTCGGTGATGCTGACTTGGTGGCAAAAACGAGGCTGTAGCATTCCACTCCTTTATTTGCCGATTCCGGACGGCTTCCGCCCTTTGCATCATGCCCTGGAGGACACCTTCCACTGTCCCCCGCAAACCTCTGCCACATTCACCTTGGACATCGAAGAGGACCCGCTCAGCTCGCGTGGCCCTATTTCACTGCACCACAAGTCACCATCCCATGGCGGTGTGCCTGTGCCGGCCGCAGTGCATCCAGGGCCACTAACTCTGTGCAGCTCAAGTCAGGGACTCTGTCCGGTGAGATATTGGCTGGACTCTGAGATGATGGCCTTGGGGTCCTCAACGCCATGTGTCTGTGGCCCCGCGCTGTCCGCTGCCTCCGGACTCGAATGCGGTCCACCAGGGCTCACACATAAAATCGAGTTCTGACTGGCCCAGACGTTGCATCACCGCAGGTGGCAAACGCCACCACCGCCGGGACGTCGTCCAAACGCCAACTGCCAGATTCAAAACAGCCATACTGGCAGACTTACGGATTTGCTCACACCTGTCATGGGTGCCATCATCAGCTTGAATCCCTGCTCAGCTCTTCAGGTGCCAATAACTTAGTGCACCACAACTCATGGACCATTCTGGTTGCATATTGGATGAACACTGTACTTTCTCCGGCTACCACCATGATGCTTCACAGTTGTTTATGTTTTGCTGGTGTTTTCAGTTTCCGTTTTAATGGTGTTCACTGCTCAAGTTGTTGCCAGCACCAACCACACCGTGCAGGCTGGCTTACACTCACCCCACACCCATCCCGCACAGGCGTCACTGTACATGTGACCCTGCCAATAAAGGGTCCGGGCGCACATGCCCGTAGCCATTCCACAAACTATTTGCGTGTGTCCGTGTGGTCATGATGTATGCATGAGGGGCCAGGGACCTCCAACATCACATTGTGCTGTGTACAGCGGACGCAGCCTTGTCACCGCTGGCAGCGGGTAAGACCTTGGACATGTAGCTTTGTCGTCAGCTACTAAATTGTGTAAGAGGAGTGGACTGGGCAGTCGTACGGAGGTCCAGCGTAGGGGTGTGAATGATGATTCCGTTGATCTTGGCGTGTTTTATTGCAGGAAATGTGCACATGCATGTGTATCTGTCGTGGTGTGGGTCTCCTTTGTGCAGTGTAGGTGGTCCCTGATGGGACTTGAACGCCCATGTATGTGATCTAGTTTGGCTTCCATGAGCTCTGACCCCACCTGCACCTGTTGGGCCACCTCCGTTTGGCATTCTGACAACTTGCATTGGAATGCGTTGTGTGCCCAGGTAAAGTGTTGGGAGCCAGCCATGGTGGCGGGTGCTTCCTGCTGTGTGGTCTGTGCAGGGGCCGGGGTCTCCTCTGTGTGGCTTGGCTACCCTGCTCCTGGGGGTGGGTTGCCTGAGATGTCCATGGGCTGTTGTAGGGAATCGGTGTCAAAGGTGTGGTGGTCCTCTCCAGCATCATTGATGAGTGCTCTGGTCTGCTCTGCTGGAGGTGTTGTTTGTCCATCTGCAATGTGAAGGGGAGATGCATGTTGACATTGTGTTGGAATGTATGTTGGCACATTGTTCTAGTTTACGTGCAGACTGTATGACTGTGTACATTGTGACTGTTAGGGAGGTGCTGTATATTTGTTGCGTGACAGTGGACATTTGGACTACATGACAGATGTGTGGTTGTACACGTGCATTTCCATCTCACAGTTTCCTGCTATGTCAGATGGCCTGTTTCTGCGCATGAGCTGACCCAGTTGTGTCCTCTATGATCCAGGGTCATTGTGGGTGTGCAGTGTGCTACACATATTTGTGCATGTGTGACATTGTGCCCATCTCCCCCCGTACTCCCAGTCCCTGCTCGTTACTCACCTTGTTGATGTTGTGTCAGTTCCCATCGAGCTGTGTTCGGACTCCCAACTCCTTGCGCCGTCTCCACCCTGATGACTGTGGCCTCAGTTTCCTCCAGCTCCTCCTGTGGTGCAGGACTCCCACCTCCTGTTGCTGTTGCTGCCTTCCTGTTGGCAGCGGGTTTGGGCTTAGAATGGGTTTTCACATCATGCCAGCATCTCTTGTCCTCCTCCATTGACCTCCTCGACACTCCGACTGCATTCACGTTGGTCTAATTGTGTGTCAGTTGATGGTAGTGTTCTGTCACCTCCGTGACGCTGATCTGCTTATCCTGCGGACTGCACCCTGTCTTCCTCTCAATCTTCTCCTTGGCCTTCCCCGAACCCGTTGTTCCTTGCTGGTGGTTTGTGGGGCTTGTGGGGATCGTGTTGACCTCTGCACCCAGTCCGGGTGCATCCGTGGTGCTATGCAGTTACTTTTTTTCTCCCTTTTTTTCCCGTTGCTTTAATAGTACATTTTCCCTCATGACATGTGGGAATTGCAGGCCTGTGGCTGGTTTTTGCTGGTTTTTGTATCGTGGTTGGCCTCATCGCAACTTTTTTGGCGTTGGTGTTACGCATTTTTGCGGCGTTGCGTTGACTTTATCGTGGACATTAGATGCGTTATTGTGGGCCTATCGCATGGTACCGCCGGCTTGGCAATACCATGTTAAAACAGTGTTATTTTCCCGCGATAGACTGCGATGAGAAGAGTTGCTTTAAGCTACTTTTGCGGTTATCACACGTTCTTGAGAATATCCCCCCTTAATATTTTAAATAACAAGCCCGCGGTGAGAGCAAAGCCTATTTGCATGCTTTATTCTCTGTGTTTTGCCTCAATCTGTAACTCGGGCCTAAAACACACCTAGTAGTTGTCGAAAATTGAGTTTATGCTAAGATAAATGCGCGTAGTAACCATTGTTGTATCAGGGCCGGTAGTCCTAAGGTGCCAATTAAACCCTGTCTATTGTTGTATTTTTTACTAATCCAACAGCTATAAAGGAGGGTGGTGGGTATTTTCCTTGTCTGCACCGTGTCCCCTGGCATCCCTGCTATGCTTTTGCTAGGCTGTTTACATGCTACATTTTAAAAGAATCTGGGGCATATTATCAAGAACGGCGTTTAAAATTATCGCCGCTTTAGCGGCAGGACACTGCCTCTAAAGCGCCGATAATGGGCTTGATAATATGCCCTAGAGAATTCCAATAGGAGCGGCCATAATTTTAACGCCGTTCTCGATAATATGCCACTCTTTATTTCTGTAAATGGTCTGAAGAAATCTGTTGTTTAAGTGTCGTATAATATTGCCACATTGCCAGCAGGATGCACTGGCATGTGTAAGTGAGAGCTGACAAATACTTTAATGATTGACTAATACTTCTGTTACTGTAAATGTGGCCAAATAGTGCAGAAATATAAGCCATTAAATACCTCTGGTTTATTACAAAGACAGAATAAACATGTAGCTGAATAGTTGATCAGCTGTATTTCCCTACTATAAAAGGCAAGTATATTACTAACTTGTGCAAGAGGCTCTGGGTAGGTCAAAATATTCATGAGTTGATATATACAGCGCACACAAAAAAAAACCACTCTCAGTGTTACATAACAATAACAGTCAAACACATTTGGTTGCATGATTTGGTTACAGATTACATTTTATAGCCTAAAACTGAACTATACTTGAATGCATCATGTACTTTCATCCATATTAGCGTGGAGTATGCTTGGCGGTCAAGTTGTGAAATCAGGGCCTGTCCCAGAGAGGGCATCAAGTATAGAGGTAGGGTGCCAGTGGTAATATCAATGGCTGAACACTACTGCAGCGTGGAGGGAAGCATTCATCATGTCTGTAGTGTCTAATATAGAATCTGGGAGTAATGTAGTAAAACAAGGCTGAGCTAGGGCTCCATGCGTGAGATGGGTTGTTTTATCTTATAGACCAGGCTGGGCATCTTGGCAGGCTCCAGACACTGCCATAGGCATTGAAAGTTTGTGACAAATGTGTCATGCCATGAGTTAGCAAAGTACTGGGATGAGTTTTAGCAATCTTTGGCCATAGATTTTATCCCAGTCATGAATGAAAAAGATAAGTCTTTGTGTGTGGATATTGCTGGTAATATTTTTGAAGGATTTTAATGAGAGCTGCGGAGGCTGCTTCAAACTACATCAATTTATATGACCAAACTGCAAACAGGAAGTCCCAAAGTGGGAGAACACTACTACTCAGTACTTAAGAATCCCTGTTCTCTTCAGCACTCTAGCATCACTGCAAGTTCCATGTTGTTATGCTGCCAACAGTGACTATTTGCTTTTTATGCTATGCGTTTTCTTCAAAATTGAAAATAAAACAATTAAAAAGAAATCCCTGATCTCCAGACTCCTCAAGACTCCTGATGCAGCTATTGCTCTCCATCCTGCCTCAGAGAGTTGTGTCTGTGGCTAAAAAGCCATTTTGTTGTAATTTTAGTAAACTGGCACTGTGGGTTAAATCCTTACACTGACAATTAATGGTTAAAACTTGGAAAGACCAACAGAACCGACTCAATCCTTCATCATTTCGTGGTGGATAGTCTGAATACTATTTGTTTACATAATAATACCAGTTATTTGGTGCATAATCACATTTCAGGTTGTGGTATATATTACTATCCCTAAATGTTTGGTACGAAAGATGAATTGATCTTGAAATCTCAGAGAGCGGACATTGGGTTTCCCTATGTGAATGCCAAATAGCTAGAAAGATGCAGCAGCGGTTCCTGCGTTAGGGCATTGAGCCTTCTTGTTTTCTCTAATTTGTTTGAAAATGCCCCATTTGCCCACTCTTTTTTAATTCATCGTTATGGGGGTTGAGCTCACTCACTACGCTCGCATGCCACCAGGCACTCATCCAGAACTTTTACCGCTCACCACTTTAAAATGTCACCAGCCGCCACTGGAATATTGAATTACTATGAAATTTGCACTGCCAAACTTCTGAAACCTGAAAAGTATTTTTAATGAGAACCGTACTTACCGTGATGGTCTTAAAAATAAAAAATAAACAGAGTATAATTTTCCTAAATTGGCCTGGATCCCATTAACCCCTTCGGTGCTCATGACGGAATGGTTCCGTCATGACCCACGGTTGAGCTGTGCTCATGACGGAACCATTCCGTCATGACCACGCCCGCGCAAGATTCCGCCAGCACAGCGGCGGAATCTGCGCAGCATCGAAGGGGTTAACTAGTTTTGTGTCTATTATTGATCACTGTTGTGCAACAAATGGCTTACGATCCTCTATGTTAGCCCTAAGGCTGCTTGACCACACTACCACCAATAGAGCACTTTGGGTTTTACATTGAGCCCTGTACACTTTTGGGGTACCTCTGGATTCTGTGTATGCTATTACCACTGGGTAATTAATACCATATGCATAGGCAGATTCCTACATATTGTGAATTGATTTTTTTAATGTTCATTTTATGTGTAAATTGTGTATTACTATCACCATGTTGGTTTATGGTATAAACCATAATTATATTCATGCATTGAACTGCCTTGCTGGGAGAGATAATTGCTCTGTTGCCCTAGATGACAGATTATGTGTTTTTCTGTCCCCTCTTTGTTTATGGTACAAAGGTGACAATCACTGCTCTGAATCACAATGAGTGGGTCCGGAATTCAAATGTGAGGTGAGGTTTGACGTATTTGAATTTCTTCATATGAGTAATAATTCCCCTGAGCCAGCATTAATCATTTTCGTGCTTTGAGCAGACTTTCTGGGAGAGTCAATTGCACTAATGTCCCAGATAATATATTACAGCTCACTGAGCAAAGTGGACCCATTGTATGGGGATTTGAAGATTATGCTGCTCACAACAGAGGAAAGGAGTTGGGGTGGAATCTGCAATGCTTTTCGCAGAACATCTGTTTAAATTGAATTGGAGAACTTTCCCACATGCGGCAAAGAGAGTACAGTTTGACCTCTGGCTCTATTCACCTCAGGAAGCCTCTTTGAGGTTTGAGAGGAAGGAATCCAGGCCTGGATGTGTGGAGCTTGGCTCAGAAGAGTGGTGTGCTGCACCTTTTGTGGCAACTGCTATTTTCAGTTATTCCCTAAAAATAGTGGAAGGTGTGGAACACCCTGGGGATTAATCTCTAGAAGTACCAGTTATGTGTGGAAGGATAATATTGCATTTCAGGATAGGGAATACCAATGTTCTAGCATGCTGCACAGGGAGTATAGCTGAGAAGCGACCAAAGACAGGAAAACAAGGGTTGCTGATGCACCCTTGTCTAGAGTGAGGGGGGTCACAGTTTGGACTGCTTTTCTAACACTCTTGTGGACTCTCTCTCCACAGCTAGTGGTACTAGTTTCCTGGTACCGTCTCTGGGTCAATAGAGGGTCAACTGGCTGAAGGAGGGTGAACTTGCTTCTGCAGACTGGTCCGTTTGAGGGTGCCCCTGGAATGTTCTTCTGGACACACAGACACTTTACAAGAGGTGTTATAGTGTGTGTGTCTGGGACTGCAGGCAGGAAGAGTGGTCTGCTTTAGAGGACTTTGGGATTCTTTTGCCAGAAAGACCCCAGTCAGATGTAGTACAATATCATCTACAACAATAGAGTAGATGCAACATTTATTTAGGTATCTAGACACATAAAACATACAACTCAACAACAAATTACATCTATCTCAATCAATTCATTAGCACCCACAAATCCCTCATATATGAATATAAATTCAACTGTATCACAAGAAATAATGTCGTACATTTTTAGACGTGTCATACATAAAAGCGATTGAACAAACCTAGCCTAGTAGACCTCACATTCATACTTTAAATGGCTAAAAGTCTTGTAAAAGAGAGTTCAACTAAACATGAAGCATTTCCTTCTTTTCCTTTTTTTTTTTTTTTTTTTAAACATCTTTATTGATTTTCATTCTACAATAACATTACCCCTACCCCGGGCCCCCCCACCTCCCCCCCCCTCCCCACCATTTCGAACAACGTTACAATGTTCAGAGTTTCCCAAGACACATAAAACATATAGAACTAAGAGGAGTGTTGAAGCACACATTAGATAGAGTTGGCAAAAGAAAGAATAATATCTCTAGTTTATTAAGTATTCCCTTTTTGGAAGTTTTTTTTTTTTTTAATATACACCTAAATATAGTTGGACATCCATTGTAACAATGGATCCCAAATCAACATACCTCTTTTGCACTTATTACGCCCTTTTCTTCTATATATACCTACCTCCAGATTGCATGTTGCTAGTAGGCGGGCCCTCCATTGTTGGAACGCCGGAGGGTTTGGATCCAACCAAACTGAGGCTATGCATAGCCTAAAGATGGCCATAGCTACAAAGATCAAACCGTGCATGTTTTTTGGGCGAATACAATCTGTTGTACCCAACAGTATTTCCTCTGTAGATATATATATAGCTGTTCCGGAAATTTCCGATAAAAAATCGGAGATCTCCCTTATTAAATTTGTCAGAGCATTACAGGAGGCAAACATATGAACACTATCAGCCTTGAATAATGAACAGCGTGGGCATGTAGTACCTTTCCCGGTCCCCCACTTTGCAATTTTCTTCGGAGTATAATACCATGAAAAAAATGTTTTATAATACTGAGCTTGCAGTTTAGCTGACATAAAACTGGACTGCGACATTTCGAAGGATCGAAAAGGGGTTTGAGGTGGTACAGCTAATTTTGTCTGCCATGTCTCGATCTGTTTCTCCATATCGTCGGAACCCAATAAGTTCAAAAATTCATATATCTCACCAATAGTTAGAGGGGATTTTTTACAAATCCGGTCCGTGATTTGCGTAGGGTGGAATTTTTCCCTAGCCCCCCCCTTTGTTAACAGAAAGTCTCTAACCTGTAGGTATTTGAAAAAAATCTCTATGACAGAGGTCATAGTCTCTGCGTAGTTCTTCGAAGGTCTTCAGACCTACTCTATTAAAGAAACAGCCAAGCTGTAATATCCCTATTTGTATCCACCGATTCATACACCTGTCATCAAATATCTCGGGGAGATCGTTGTTTTTGAAAATAGGGGTATAGTATGAGTATCGTCCAAAGCCCAGCAATTTGCGAGAACAGCCCCATACCTTATAAACCCCATGGATACTCTTGAATTTTATTTTCTTGAAGTAATTATCATTCATATGTCGCCACAAGCATCCTTCAGAGCCTCTACCTAGTATGAGTGCTTGTGGGGTAGGTATACTATTGCCAATGGGCTCCAAAGAAATAAGTGCTGAGCAGTATCTCAAAACCGTGGCCCAATAATAAAATTTAAAATTAGGCATTGCCATACCCCCTCTATCCTTTGGAAGAGTGACGTATTTTAAGGCCCGGCGTGGATTTTTATAGCCCCATAGGAATTTGGAAAACATAGAATCGATAGACCGGAAGAGTTGAGGTGGAAATTCTAAACAAATGGCCTTAAAAAAATATAGAAATCTGGGAAGATACAGCATTTTGATCACATTAGATCTTCCTCCTATCGTTAGATGAAGGTTGTTAAGACGTATCAGTTCTTTTTTTGTACGTTGGATCAGAGGCTCTACATTGTCCTTAACTATGTTGTCCACGTCTGCCGAGATGCTAACTCCAAGATACGTAGCTTTGTTGGTAACTCTAGCATCGTTCATCTTGATCTTGTCATTAAGAATAATCTGCGTTTTGGTCTGATTTAATTTATAGCCAGAGACTGCTCCAAAGAGTAGAGCCTCTTTTTCTATCTCAGCAATTGCTTTGCTTGGATTGCTAGTGACTATGGCGATGTCGTCTGCGAAGGCTAGAGTTTTAGTCTCGAATTCTTGTACCCATATTGGGGGGATTAATATATTTTGCTCTAGCCTGCGAATGAACGGGTCAATATATATCGCAAAAAGAAGGGGAGAACATGGACACCCCTGCCTTGTCCCCCGTGAGATGGTTACTTTATCTGACAACATCCCATTTATTACTACCCTAGCGATAGGTTCAACATAAAGCATTTGTGTTGCCTTGATGAATCGCTGGCTAATCCCATAGTGTAACATTGTAATCCAGAGGTATTCCCAAGAGACCCTATCAAAGGCTTTTTCGGCGTCGAGTAGAATGAGCGCCATAGGGTCTCCTGTCACCTGGGTAAAGTCAAAAAGAGATATTGCCCTTTGGACGTGGTCAATTGTGGATTTCCCGGGGATGAACCCATGTTGTCATTCCGATACAATCTTATGTATAATGGGTGCTAATCGGTTGGCTAAAAGTTTAGAAAATATTTTAGAATCGCCGTTTATCAATGTAATGGGGCGATAGGACCCAGGTTCTAAAGGATTTTTGTTTTTTTTTAGGAAAACTACGATTTTAGCGGATGACCATGAAGCCGGTGGTTTTCCACCCTCGAAAATATGGATGAACAGTTCCTGCAAAATATCTTTTAGTGGTAGTGAGAATTTGACATAAAATTCTGTTGGAATACCGTCCATACCAGCGGCTTTCCCTGTGGTGAGGCTGGTCATAGATGATAGAATTTCCTCCCAAGATGGAATACCATCTAAGCTATTCTGATCCTCTTTTTCCAGAACTGTTGATGTATTTAAATTTAGATACGTCTCCGAGCTACTCGTTTGGTTCTCTGCAGTTTCGTAGAGATCTGATAAAATTTTTGGAATACCATTCTAATCTCGGAAGAATCAGTTTTGAGGCCGGTTTCTGGGTCTAAAATCTCTTTTACAAAATTAGCAGAATATTCTTCTCTGGTACGTATCGCCAGTTGGTGGCCAACCTGTTCACTCCACTCATAGATTTTCTCTTTATGGACTGTGGCTTTAGCAACTACCTTTTCTGTTAGGACATCGATAATCTGGTTTTTAACGGCTGCAACCCGGTTTAATTCATTCTCGGGTGTACCTCCATCTTGGATAGCCTTGGTTAGCTCCTCTTCCGCCCTGCCCAAGTTACCCTGAAGTGTTGCCATTTTTGTTTTAGCCTCTTTGTTGAAACGGAAAGAAAACTGCATTGTCTCCCCTCTAATACCAGCTTTTAGGGCGTCCCAGACCACATCGACTGTAGTGCTACCAACGTTGACCTCGAGAAAACCTGTTATCCATTCTGTCATGTGTTGGCAGAATTTCTCATTCCCCAAGAATGCTCTCTCGAAAGTCCATGTCTTCGGCATGTTTAGACCCTTATCCAACCTTAGTACAAGAGGATTATGGTCCGATAGGATTCTGGGTGTTTTTACTATTGTACTACCAGACCACAAAGTACTAGATATAAGTATATAATCTAGCCGGACAAGCCGAGAGTGTGGGTATGAATAGTATGTAAATCCCGGGTCCCCGGGATGCCCATTTGGCCAGCAATCGACTAAGCTGTGTAAAACACACAGATTTTTTAGAGCCTGGTAAACTTTTGGTTTCCGTCCTGTATATCTGAAATCTGGATCTCTCAGCCACTCCCCTGGCAGATGTATATTAAGGTCACCACAGACGATTAGGGGAAGAGGCCACTGAGATAGTTCATTAGCCATCAGGGACAACACATCAGGGTCATCACTAGCACTTCCATAGATAGTACACAAAGTCATTTTGCTTTTTCCGGAGTCGTAGTGACACTCTGTGATAGCCCAACGACCAAATTTATCCGCTAGTGTACGTATAAACTGGAGATCTCCCCCTTTAGCCAAGATTGCCACCCCCCTTACTCGTGCCCCTTGTGTTGAGGCTGTAATCAGTTGATACCCTAATGTTTTGAGCAAGTAATGTTGTGACCCTTCTACATGTGTCTCTTGTAAACAAAGGATATTAGCCCCAATCCCCTGTAGCCCTACCATTACTCTCTGCCTTTTCTTGATGTCGTTAAGGCCACAAATATTTATAATGGCAATTTTCAATTTAGCCATATTGCTATTTGATCAGGTGATCTGCACCAAAAAAACGATACGCTCACCAGTTGCATAATAAGTTTACCAAAAGCTAACATAGATATTTTTAGTCTGTTCTTATCTTGACTCCTCCACTTTCTAGTCGTCACATAGTCGTTGTGTCTTAAACTCCCCCTCTCCCTCTCCCCCCCCGTACCCCTACCCCCACCCGAACCCCCTCCCCCACCCTCCCACCAAAATTTAGGCAACCAGGCTCAATCCTGAGCCTGTGTGATAGCGTCTGAACAGACCTCACCCACCTTCCACCCTCCCCATCACCAAGCCGTTGATACCAACAGCTATCTCTTATCTCTTTGCTACTCCACTTCCCTTCTTTCCCTCTCCCCGCTCCTCATCAACCTCATAATCCCATCCCTCACATTATCACAGGCTGAAAGGAGAGAAGAATAGTAGGGGGATGAACAAATATAGAGAGATTGAACATCAATAAATCTAGAAGGAACACCAGACTATAGACCGATTTGAATAACCCAGAAGAAAAAAATGGGAAAAGATATATTCAATAAAAATTAGTATTCATAAAGTTAAGTGGGACCTGCTTTGCCAGTTGTTATCTCCTTAAGTAATTGTTCAGCTTGAATTTCTGAGGTGAAAAACCAGGTCCGGCCTTGCGAAATAACTTTCAATTTGGCAGGATTTTGAAGGAAAACAGCAGCACCAGCTTTTTGGAATGGTGTAATCAGCTGCCGGAGTCGCCAACGTCTTTCTACTGTTGCATGTGCAAAGTCTGGCTTGGCAAAAAACGAAAAATTATCCCAAGTCCGTTTTTTATTGGGTCTAGCCAGATCGTATATTGCTTGACAGAGCAAAAAATTCCCAAAATAGATTAGAATGACTCTGGGATAAGACTGGTTATTCTGTGGGCGTTTAGGTACAGACATTGGGAATCTATGCACCCTCTGGATCTCCTTTTCCCAGACACAGTGTGCTAGTTCCGGGAACGCATTTTTGAACAAATTGATAGTAAATGCGCGAATGTCGCTTCCCTCGCTGTTCTCAGGAATCCCTAAGATCCTAAGGTTGTTCCGTCGTTGGCGATTTTCCGCCTCCTCAAGTTTCCACATGACATCTTTTATCACATCTTCTTGGGATGTTACCTGAGTTTTTAACATATCGACGGTAGATTCCAGGACCTCTGTCCGATTTTCCACCATGGACATTCTTTCTGCTATTTCAGTGCAAGTTTTCCCGATTTTACGAACCGACCCCTGCAATTTTTTCCCAGCCATTCGAGCATGGCGGTTTTCAGTTTTGAACTCATTTTGAAATGAATTTAGTTTTTGTAGAATCGTTGTTAGTATAGGCTCGGCGGCAGACTCGGGTTTTCTAGGAGCCTCAAAAACCCCCTGGAGTTGCCCCATGTGATAGCGCAAGGGAATGGATATGTGCATCTGAGTAATCCCATTTGATTTCTTTCTCATCCTCTATTCTGTCTTGAATATGAGTAATTTTCTTGCCTTCAGAGAGTCTCTTGGTTTTCCTGTAGGTTCTTCGGCTCCCCTGTTGGCTATAGTGGCTCGTAGAGGTATCTGCACAACCATCATCTCCGCTACCACTTTGTGACTTGATGGAGTCCGAATCGACAGATTCCTCATTCAGGGAAAAAAAGTTCTCCGTGGGGTCCGTGGGGTCGGGGGATAGATAGCCCAAATCTGTGATTCCTGCGAGGTGACCCCCCCCCCACAGCTGTTTCAGGGATGGCGTGTGCATCGTGTGCATCGATTTCTTTAATACCGTTAGCTTTAGTTTTAGCTTTAATACTAACAAGAAGGGTAGATGCTCCCACACAGTCCACACAGTCCACATTCTCTTGCTGGATAGTTAAAGGGGAATTAGCCACAGCCATGTCAAGCAAGGTATCCTCATTGTTCTCCCCACAGGAGGCTCGCTTATCTCCCAGTGAGTCTTCGTCTAGCAGGGCTCCCTCTACCCTCTCAGCACTAGCGACGATATTAGTTAGATTAGTATCATCCTTGGGCATCTTGCACCTTTGCTCACCCTCTTTGCTAATGCCTTTTTTTGAAAACATGCTACTGATTACCGGTTGATTTCTCGCTGATCCGCCGGCCGATGTGCTGTTTTCTGTGTGAATATTATTGCTTTTCCCGCTCTTAGTCCCGCTCTTAGTCCTGCTATTTTGGAGGCTCTTACCCGTGCCAAGTTTCTTAGCTCCAACATCTGGTTTCGTCTCCATAGCCGGGTGCCCAACAAGACGCGCTCCTCAATTCCTCCTTCTTTTCCATGTCTATTAACATTTAAGGTTTGTATCTTAACACTCTTCTCTTATAGCCACACTTGTCTTCTCCTATTATCGCTTATGAATTAATAATTGACCTTTTGTTTCACCATATAAACGCCCAATCATCAAATGTTGATTTAGCTGCAAAATGAAAAATAATACCTTAAGTATTTTTCACTAGATTCATGATCGCTATAAGAAATTGAGTTTCTGGTTGGTTGAGGTATGCCCTCGATCCAAGCAGGAACCACGATCCTAGTCAGGGTAAGTCACAACACACACTAAATTATCCTGTGCTCACCTTTGGTAGCTTGGCACTCAGCAGTCAGGCGTAACTTAGGAGGCAATGTGTTAATTATTTGTGCAACACTTCAAACAGTAACACAGTGAAAACACCACAAAAAACTACACACCAGGTTAGAAAATAGAAAATAATCTAATTAATACAAGGCCAAAACGACATAAATCAGTCGAGATGCAAATTTTCAACTAATAAAATGTAAAATGAGCATTGAAGTGATAAGCGCTTAAATAGGATAGCTGGTCACGCCGGACTGGGGCAAAGTAAAAGGTTCAGGCTGAATGTGATGGGGAGCAGGCTGGATACAGGGAACCACTTAGGCCCACTGAACAATAGTACCTCAATCTTTCATTGCATTGGTGCTTACACAGCAGTCAATATGTCGATTCAGACGGTGATGCACTGCTTCCGAGTGCGATGCCACGGCTCCGTTTCACGCTTCGACGGGGATGCACCAATTCCTACCTACTCAAATGCAAAGATACACCGGTTCAGATGAGGATTTGTGGGTTGGCTTGAAAAAGCACCTTAGGCCTCACTTCCAAGGGTCCAGGACTGGGGTGGCACCACTTGGAAAGGAAGAGTCACAGCTTGCTGAGTCCAGATGCAGATGTTGGTAGCTGGAAGTATTTTGTAACTCTGAGACTTCAATCAGGAGGCAAGCCAGCAAGCCCTTGGAGTCAGTCTTGGTTCAAGTGGCATAGGTCCAATTCTTCTCACCCAGACAGGAGAACCGCAGACAGCAGGACAGCTCAGCAAGGTATGAACACAGCAAGGGAAGAGTCCAGTAGTCCAGCAGAGTGTCAGTTCTTCCAGCAGCACAGCAGTCATTCTTCCTGGCAGTGGTTACAGGTCCAGAAGTGTACCACAGTCTTTGTGTCAGAGGTCCAGTACTTGTACCCAGTTGGACCTTTGAAGTGGGGGAGATGTCAAAGAAAGCTTTGATGTGCACAGAGGTCCTCCGTTCCTTTCCTGGCTCCAGACTCACCACAGGGGGTATGCAGCCCTTTGTGTATGGACAGGACACAGCTTATTCGGATGTAAGTGTTAGGCTGTGCCCAGCTCCTCCTTCTCAGCTCCCAGGATGGCCCATCAAGACACACCTAAGCTCCTTTTGTGTGTCACTGTCTGGAGGGAATAACACAAACCCAAGCTGCCACCTAACCCAGACTAAACAGAGTCAGACAGCAGGCAACACATGACTAACTTTAGTACATGCCATCTTTCTAAAAGTAGTATTTGCCAAACTGTGATTTAAAATCTAACATTAACATAAGTTGTGATTTTAAAGGATCATTAGATTTGAAATCTTCAAAGTATTCAGAACATTATGAAATCCGTAATTATTCATTCGGTATAAGGCTTGCATAGTACAGGCTTAGTGTGGTCAAAAGTTAGACCAAAGTCTAATGTAGACCAAAATTCTAACTTTACTAATTTTCGGTATTCACAAAGATAAGTTACTACTAGTAACATTACAAATAGTAAAGTTACTAGTAGTAGAATTGCTAGTAGTAAAGTTACTAGTAGTAAATTATCGTTGTGAATTCCAAAAAGTATTAAAGTTAGAGTTTTGGTCTCAGTTAGACTGGAAGGATGGAACAGGGGTGTGGCAGATTGTGAACGAAGGACAAGCAGAAGAGTGGCATTGGGATCATGTCATGAGTTATGTCATAAATATTGTTGTTTAACATGTCCTGAGTGTTGTAACATGTGAGGTCATAAGCAGTGCAAGGTATACAAAAATCGATGGATGGAATGTTTGGATTAATATCAGCCACTGGTAATTACTTGGGGTTACATCCAAGTCCATCATTATTTTGCACACCCTGCCACCTCATATTGGACCCAGCCATATCCAAATCACTCTTGACCCTGCTCCATTGCGACAAGTTTAGCCTTAACTGCCAAGCCAGGTCCTCCCAAAACTGGAACACAAGCAACCTAGGACTCATTTGGCCCTGATTAGGGCTTATCTGCCAGGAATAGCTTGGTTCCAGTGATGCAGTGTGCACAAGAGTTCTGGGCTTAACCACCCCACTTGTGGTGACAAACTGAAATATAAAAAAGTAATGGACGAATGCTTGAATGATTCTCAGCTACTTGTAGTTACTTGGGGTCACATCACAGTCCATTATTATTTTGCACACCATGCCACTTCAGTTTCGACCAAGCCATCTTGAACTTCTCCAATGGGAACTGTCCAATTTGAACTGCCTGGCCAGGTGTCATGGGTATCCAAAGAAGGCTGGGGGGGAAGGGGTCAGCCGCATCACCTTGTAGGGCTTTACTCCCCTGTACGTACGATGCTGTGAGTGGTGTGAGGGTAGCGCCGCCTTCATTAGACTATTGGCGCCCGTCCTGGTACTACAAGTCCCAGAATTCATTGGGACCCAGGGCTGGACGAAAGATCTGGCACAGCCTAAGATTCAATGCCCTATAAACCCCTTCCCTTCCTGGGGGCGGGGCTTGACAATCGATGTGTATTCCTGCCCGGAGTTCCGTTTTTTTTTTTATTTGTGTCCCTCTGCTGCCTGGAGGCGTTTTCTCTTCGCCGAGCTAGTGTCACAGATCAGAACAGAGGAAACCACAGTTCCTGAGTCCTTAGTCTCTGGCCACCATCAGCAGAAGAGACCGCAAGAAAGCCAAGGTACTGTCGGTACAAGCCGGAAGTGAAGTGCTGGAGCGTTCCTCCCTCTACCGTGACTGCTTTACTGAACCCAACCCCGTTGCTATATACAGCAGGTGAGCGTGGGAGGTTGTCGTACTCGCAATGCTGTGCTGGTTTGAACTGCGGAAGAGTACAGGATCTCGCTGTGATTTTAACAGCGTGTACTTTCATTTGTGTTTGTTTTTAGCCGTCAGCCCTAGGGAGCCCTGTCACAACCCACCCTTCTATCAGAGACTAGTGGCTGCTCTCAGGAATCTGGAATTGTGTGGGCACACCCATTACTGGATATTACTATGGGGAGCTAAATCATGACTTGGGTCCTTCATTGTACGCTTCTGTTGTCAGCCAAGACTCACCCTCAGTCGTGGTCCACTTGCCTTTCTGATGTTTCATGACCCCTTTGCTCTTGGCTCATGGATTAACATTTCTGGTCTTGATGAGATGCATTGCTGCTGATGTGTATGTGAGAATGTGTAGTAGTACTGTACCCTCTAGTTAATAGAAGTGAATGTTGTTCCCCATACAGCACCTCACATATCTCTCTTCTTTTATGTACACAGCATATTCCAGAGGGGTGGCTTCTGAAGATATACCGAGATCGTTACCAGACATAGGTATAAGAAGACACCTGCCTGAGCAGCCTTGTTTATTGTTTTATCCACTTCCCTCTTCCCCGGAGTGTTTCCTCTCATAGCAGTGTAACTGCACTCTTTGGGAGTATGCGCTCAGAGCATGCTTCGAACCATCGTCCCCGCTGGATAGCTTCCACAGGTTAGTGGCATTTCATTTTTTGGCGCCCTGACACCAGGTCATCCTTGAACCAAGACACAAGCAACCTAGGACTGGTGTTGCCTTGATTAGGTCTAGTCAACCACATGTAGCTCAGTTCCAGTGATACAGGGTTCACATCTGGGAATACTCATCCCACTTGGAGTGACACACTGAAGTATACAAAAAGTGATGAATGGAATGCTTGAATAAATCTCAGCCATTGGTAATTACTTGGGCTGCATCCCAGTCCACACTTATTTTGCACACCAAGCCACCACAGTTTGGACCCAGCCATATGCAAATCATACTTGACCCAGCTCCATGGGAAGAGTTCAGCATAAACTGTCAGACCATGTCCTCCCTGAAATGGAACACAAGCAACCTCGGACTGGTTTCACTCTGATTGATACCCATCTGCCAGGTGTAGCTAGATTCCAGTGACACAGTGTACACAGGATCTACGTCTGAGCATATGCATCCCATTTGGGGGTGATACACAGAAGTATACAAAATGTGATGGATGGAACTCAATTATGCTCAGTCACTGGTAATTAGTCAGGTCGCATTTAAGTCCATCAACATAAAATGGAGATGTGAGGGCTCTGGTAGTGATGGCTAAGTGCCCTTATCCAGAGACACATGGAGATATTGAGATGCCATTTTGGTTAGCATTATTCTATTTAAAAATGTCGAAAAAGGCAATTGTTGCATGGTTTCTCCCCACTGGGCATCTATTTTTCTGGAATTAGAAGTCTGTGCACTTTACTCCTGCTAAACAGGAGTGAAATGTCTGTTTTCCCCATTCCATAGTTAAATTGGCTTACCACTTAGTGACTTATTTAACTTGCATATAAGTTGCTAGTATTCACTAGACAAAATGTACTCAGGCCCTGGAACATAAATACCACGTGTGGACTGCATCACCTATCATGCCAACAACAAACAAATGATGGACGGAATGCCACAGACTGGGCCTGGAAAACATGGCTTCAGGTCTCCCATGTGTAGCCTGATCATAGAAACCTTACAACATACTGTCACACTTTTCAAAATAACCGTTTGTGACAGTCAGGAAACCCTGCTTTTAAATATTAATAAGTTACCCCAAGTAGACCTTGTTGCCCACAAGGTGCTCAGCCTAATATTTAAAAGTGATTCTGTTGGACTTGGCCCTTTTGGCAGGTGCACCTCGAAACTTTTTGCGTTCTCCTAGCTTTTTTCTGTAACCTGGTGTTGGTAATTTTAGGCCTCTGAGCACTTTAGCACTGTGGTCCAGTGTAAAGTGCGTGCGCTCTCTGTGTATGTGTGGTGAGATGGGCCTGCCCTCCCATAGGAATGCATTGGGGATATGTGTGTCCATAGTAATTCCTGGTATGAGAGAAGAGCAGGGGCGAGTTTACTATGTATGAACTCGCGAGAATAAATGCTGTGAAATGGTGTGCGCAGATTTATGGTGACTGGTGGAGAAGTGCCACTTTTAGAAGTTGGCATTTTTGTCTGCTGTGTGTCTGCCTGCCTGATGGGAATTGCATGTCTAGCTTGTGATTGACAGGAGCTGAGAGGGCTGGGGAATTCCAGGAGCCAGGGTGAGTCAGCCCAGTGGTGAATAGAGAGATCTGCATGCAGATGGGAGGGAGGAGTTGCACCTGGGACCTGAATAGGGCTGTGCCCTCCCTCCACAATGCTGGCTCCACCTCCTGTGGTGCGTCTGATGTCCCTGGCCTGTCCTGTGAAAAGAAGGAAGGAGTCATGTACACAAAGTGCTCCTGAACCAGTTGTATCTGGTTCCCCCAAACCCCTCACCTTTGCACAAAGGAAATGTGTGTATAAAAGAAGGGGCTGTGACCCCATGAAATGGTTCAGTTCTGCAGTTCTGTTCCGTCCAGGGCATGCTGCTGCTGGGGCCCAGGGGGGGCGCTACCATGAGGGCTTGCCTCCTTGGGCCCTGCATTGCCCTTTTCATCTTTAAGGACATTTTTTTGCTGGGATTTATTTCTTCTTCCTACAGGACCTTTTTGCTGTCCTAGCACCCTGAGAGAGCTTTATTTCCCTTACAGCAAAGCGCTTTAATTGTCCTAAGGAGGAGCGCTTGAATTGCAGGTCCCCTGGGAAAAAGGAGCACGAGGGCTCCGCAGCGCAAAGCTGCCCATGCAGGAGGGAATCCCCGGCGTAGGGATTCCCCAGCTTTTTGCCTGCCAAAACGGGAGCCCACCCCGCTTTATGAGGGAGTTACAATGCGGGTGCCCACCCCGCTTCTAAGTGAGTTTTCATGGCGGGTGCCCACCCCGCATGGGCCTGCTTAAAGAGGGAGCCTACCCCTCAGTTCGCCGAAGACGAAATCACCGCTGCGGCCCGGACCAGGAAGTCAGGCAGTGCTGCCTGGCGTAGGGCGGAGCGGGGAGAGGAAGTTCAGCCCCGCCGCCGGAAGGGAGTTATGCCAGTTCGCGGGGCTCTCGTAATGGAGAGAGAGCCCCGCGTAGTAAGAGCACAAGGGGGAAGTGAGGCCGGGCAAGAGAAGGCTGCCGGTGTTGAGGCGTGGCTCCCGGGTGGAAGAGGAGAGCCCCAGCCTGCATCATCTGGAGCCTTGCAGACTCCCTGCCCCAGGCCCGGTCCTGGGAAGAGGGACAGGGAGAAGAGCAAGCCAGAAGAGGTCTCCGAGCAGCCCGGTGAGCGGAGCCTGTCGGTGAGTGGGGCTGGAGGTGTTGGGCATTGTTTTTTTTCTGTGCTGATCGAGGGCACCAGGGGAGTCCCGGTAACGGGGGCTGCAGTAGCACAGGGAGTGCTGATTTCCCTTTGCAGAGTTTCCAGCTGCCCCATCTGACAGTGGGCAGCTGCAACATTTGACATACTTTTACTAAAGTCCCAGAATGGGGCATGGAGGCATGTTCTGTTCTCAGAGCCTGGATGTCCCCTACGAGGGGCACAGTAGTTGTAGGGCCCCAGAGGGGGGTCCCAAGGGCCTGTGGTGTCCGTGCCTAATATCTATGCGGTGCTTTTTACAGCTACCCTGCCTGAGAGTGGATAGCTGCAATGCGGAGGGCACAGTGGCGCCAGTGATGTTCACAGCTGCAACGTTTGGGCGCAGTTGAGTTTTAGAGTCCCAGTGGAGAACTCTGGGCACGGGGGTACCCCTACCTATTTATTTATTTATTTGAACTTATAACGCACAACAGCTACCCACAGTGGGTTTCTGGCGCGAAGGGATAGACTCAAGAAGAAAAACAGACCTCTAGAAGCAGCACCATGAAACAACTAGATCGACATGCAAATCACTGGAAGAGTAATGTTTTCAATTTTTTTCTAAAGGTGAGAAAATTAGTCTCCGTTTTCAAGGTGGAGGGTAACGCATTCCAGTGTTTAGGGGCTAGATGAGAGAAGGCCCGCCCTCCCATTCTTACAAGCTTAAATCGAGGAATAACAAAGTCACAATTAGCAGAGGATCTAAGTGTGCGATTTGGCTTATAAGGTTGGACAAGGTTTCGCAAGTACTTCGGGGCCGAGCACTGCTTAATTTTAAAGAGATAATATATGGCTTTAAAGTTGATATGACTAGAGATCCTGAGCCAATGTAGATCACGTAAAGCCTGAATGGCTGATTGTCTTCTAGGGATATTACAAAGAAGACGGGCTGCTGAATTCTGAACAACCTGAAGTTTATTTACAGTGGCCGCATCAGCCCCAAGGTAGAGGACATTTCCGTAGTCCAGGCGAGAGGTTACTAGCGCCTGGACAACGGTTCTCCTGGTGGATAGAGGCAGCATCCATAGAATTTTCTGGAGCCATCGTAGAGTAGTAAAACAGATGGCGGCCACCTGAGTGGCCTGCTGTCTCATGGAGAGTTTGTCATCGATGAGAAAGCCGAGGTTGCGGACCACTGAGGATGGCTGAGGAAGAGGTCCCATCTCGCTAGGCCAATGTGCGGGCCCCATAGATCTTTCTGTTTCCCAAAAATGAGGATTTCGGTTTTGTCACCGTTTAGCTTGAGGAGATGCCTTTGCATCCACTCAGCTATACGTGACAACCCGATTTTCAAAACCGATATATCATTGCTTTCACAGCTAGAAAGGGAAAAAACAATTTGCGTGTCATCAGCATATGAAAAGATGGTCAGCCCGGCGTCTTCTGCAATAGAAGCCAGGGTCTCACGTAGATGTTGAACAACAGAGGGCTGAGTATGGACCCCTGAGGGACGCCATATGCCGATGTACAAGTGGAAGAAGTGGCTTTCGTGGAGAAGACTTGGAAGGTGCGCTCACTTAAAAAGGAGGCAATCCAAGCCAAAGCCGGACCGTCCAATCCCAGGGATCGAAGAGAGTTCAAAAGAATGGAATGGGACACGGTATCGAACGCCGCACTTAAATCCAAAAGGATAAGCGCAGATGTTTCGCCGCGGTCGATACCATGTCTTAAACTCTCTGTTACCCCTAGAAGGGCGGTCTCAGTGGAATAATGGGCACGAAAGCCAGACTGGGATGGATGCAAAAATCCCGACGATTCCACTAGATGGTATAATTGGGTGTTGATATGCCTTTCCAGCACTTTAGAAAGTACGGGTAGCAAGGATATCGGTCTGAAATTGGCAAGATTGGACATGTCAGCTCCAGCTTTTTTCAGGAGGGGGACAACCATTGCGTGCTTCCAATCCTGTAACACCTGGGATTCACATAATGAGGCGTTTAAAAGTCTCATAAGAACCCGCCGAATTGCAAGATCCAGTAATTTAAGAAATTTTACAGGTACAGGATCACGCGGTGAACCAGATCGTATACTGCTTAAACAGGTGGAGAACGAAATGTCGTCAAACAGTTTCCAATGTGTCAACTTCACCATAGAAAAAAGCAGTTCAGTACCTCCAGTCTGTCCAGAACACAATTCCTCTGCATTCAAGGGAGGGCTCATAGAATCATATATACGTTCAACCTTTGCGATGAAAAATTTTGCAATAGAGTTACACTGGGCCTCATCTAAAGCTGGAGGTGTTGGGATGGTATCAGCTCCTGTCAGTTTTTTAACGACAGAAAAAAGGGTACGAGGGCAGTTCTGAGCTTGTGTAACAGTGTCCGCAGTGTAAGCAGCTCTCGCGGTTCTACATTTTAGATGGGATTCTCTTTAAGCCTCTTTATAAACAGTCTTCTGTGAGACTGAGTAGGAGTGCCTCCATTTCCGTTCTAAGGCCTTGCATTTAGTACGCAGGGCTTTCAAGTCAATGGAAAACCAAGGCGCCGGGGGGCGATGTGACCTGGAGTGTTTAGAGGAGAGCGGAAGAAGAGTAGTAACGGCGTTTATAAGCCAATGGGAGACAGCCGTGTTCATCTCAGCAGCTGAAGCCTTACATTCCTCAGGACAAGTATTAGAGAGGTGGTGGTTGAACTTATTGATATCGAGTTTCCCCCAACGATGAGATGGAGCGCCCTTATCTAGGATTCTATTTACCTGGTTTTTAGTGTACAGTAAGGAAAAATGGACAGCAAAGTGATCTGACCACTCCAGAGGACGGGCACTCTGAGAGCAATCAAAGGAGACATTGCTATTAGTACACTGAGGATCTTCAAGATGTAAATTAAGGTCACCAAGAATGGTGAAATTGGCTGCCCTAAGAAGTAGGGGAGCTATGATGTCAACTAATGAAGATATCCAAGAAGAGGCATTCCCAGGAGGGCGATAAATCAAAAGGCCAGATAAGGTAAATTGAGGATTAATAACTAATTTAAAAAATGCAGTCTCACTTCCAGACATAGGAAGGGCTTCAAGCTTGCATGTATATTTTGCCTTAAAGATAATGGCAATCCCTCCCCCCTGTCCGGACTTTCTATCCAATCTTACTGTGACATAGTTGTTGGGAACAGCAACGGCGACATCAGGACCTGAACAATCCTGAAGCCAAGTCTCGGTAAGAAACAATGCATCAGGCTGCTCTTCGACAATAAAGTCGTAGATATGATGCTTATGTTTCGGGAGGGATCGGCAGTTAATACTCCAGAACTGGAGTGTGTGGCTTCTAGGATGTTGGTGCCGTCTCCACCTTCTACCCCGAGTATAGGACTGATGTGTTACTTTGCCCAAGGACCTTTTACCAAGAGAATAGCCGCAGCCAGCACAAACAAACTTATAAATCGGGAGAGAGCAAACGGTGCAGTTTGTAAGGCGAGTGGGACAAAGGGATTTTAAGACCTCACCTGAATAGTTGACTCTACCGCAGGAGCTCGTAGAGGGAGGCATAGCCCCTGGCCCAGTCTGGCACGGACGGGCACAGACGGGCTGAACTCTGGCGTAACTCCGGCGGAAGTTCGGCGGAAGGTCGGCGATCCGCAGCGCGTATCCGCTGCGCGAAGGCGAGGCCCCCTTAAGTAGAGGTCTAGCGTCCTTATGACGTCTAGAGCATCAAACAACAGTGGCGCCGTCCGGCGTCCCACCCACCTAAGATGGCCGCCAAAATCCGACCTGTCAGGACAAGGGCCCGCCAAGTGCGGTGAATTCACAATTTAATGTGCAGGTGAGGGGCGTCAATAAAAACAGGGCAAACAACAGAAATTAAATTAAATATTAGAACAGGAAGGTTTAAAAACACGCAATTAGCGCGAGAAGCGGCATAAAGATTTCAATATTAGGCGCAGCACGCTCACAGACTAGCGATCATCACAGCGCAAGCAATAGAGTGGTCCATAAGTGGATGAGCGCCTAGTTTGTCCCCCTTAAGTAGAGGTCTAGCGTCCTTATGATGTCTAGACCATCAAACAACAGTGGCGCCGTCCGGCATCCCACCCACCCAAGATGGCCGCCAAAATCCGACCTGTCAGGACAAGGGCCCGCGAAGTGCGGTGAATTCACAATTTAATGTGCAGGTGAGGGGCTTCAATAAAAACAGGGCAAACAACAGAAATTAAATTAAATATTAGAACAGGAAGGTTTAAAAACACGCAATTAGCGCGAGAAGCGGCATAAAGATTTCAATATTAGGCGCAGCACGCTCGCAGACTAGCGATCATCACAGCGCAAGCAATAGAGTGGTCCATAAACCTACAGTTTTCCACAGCTGCCCAGCAATTAGTGGGCAGCTGCAACGTTTAGGCTTGTGCACACTTTCTTCTGCTGCATTGGCAGCCGGCCCTGACATTGGGACATAGGGCATTCAAGCCCTTTGAGAAGGCCAGTTGGCCTGGGGGCAGTTTGGTGACATTGGTAGAGCGCCAGGCTCTACCAAATTGCGTAATGTGTCTATTTCTAGGAGTGTTGCCAAAATAATGATTTAGGCCCATTGTATCTACGCTAATGTGTTTATGCTAATGAGGTATGGGCCTAATGTGATATGCCTAATGTCATGTTATGATGTTTTGGGGAGTGCCTATGTGCGTAATGTGTTTATGCTTATGGGGTTGGTGCATAACGTGTTTATGATGGTAAGGCCCATTGCGTAATGTGTTTATGCTGATGAGGTTTGGGTTTATGTCTAATGTGGTAATGCTTAGGTCCTTATGGTACCAGTAGTTACTAGTTGTGGTTTGCATTTACTTACCTGTATTTTGATGATTCTGACCGTGGCCCGATTGGCCCGGTCCGGTATATAATCCCCTTTGAATATTGCCCGTGCCAGTTGGCACAGTGTAAATGTGTGATTATGTTTCTAATGTGTTTTATGACAATACAAAGGCTATTTTTTATATAACCTTGTGTGGAGTTCCTTTTGTGGTGTGCCTAGTGTGTTGTTGCTGTGGGTGTTGCGCAAATGCTTTACACATTGCCTCTGGGATAAGCCTGACTGCTCGTACCAAGCTTCCAAGGGGGTGAGCAGGGGTTATCTTTGGCGTGTAACTCCCTTGCCCTGACTAGAGTGGTGGTTTCTGCCTGGCTTTGGCGCAAGCCTTAGCCCAGAAATCCCATTTCTAACAGATTCTCTGCAAAAATTGCCATTGTCCTCTAGTAAATAGCCGTCACAAGCTCCCTTCAAGGGTGGGGTAGCTGAATCCTAGAAAGTGTCAACATACAGATTATGTATTTTAAACTGTAACTTATAACAGCACAGATGCAAAAGCCATTCAAAAGCTATATGTATTACAATCCAATGTAATGGTAAAGTCATATATCAATAAATATGTATGGAAAGTATCTTTGGAAAGTTACATTTTACCTGCCTGAACCTCCGTTAAGCTAATTAAAACTAGCCTACTGACAACTGGTCTGTGAGTGCTTGGTCTTAATGAGATGTGAAAACTGCTCTCAGAGCAGGAACGATGAAGAGCATGGGTGGAGGTGGTTTCTCCACCTTGCAGGAAGACCTGGGGTGGACCTAGGATCTTTATTAACTTGTAAAGGGGACTACCCTTTCACAAATAAATATAAGTTGACACCTGGAGAAGGCAACCCTTTGTCCCCAAGGAAGGCTGGCAGCAAACCCAGTGGGAGGGGACCTACCCTCCGAACTGGTATAGAATGAACACAAAGGAAGGGACTGCTCATTTCCCTGACCACACTCTGGGAGAATGCACAGGTTCTGCACAAGGTTGGAAGAGCTTCTCCATCCTGAATTGTCGTGTAGTTCCTACTACTCCATAGGATCTGGCATTGTTTGACAACATAAACTAACGGCTTGGTGTCAAGACTGATTCCGGACACCCTCGCAGGATATGTTGGCTTATAGACGAGCTAACTCACAGTGCCACTGCAAGCCCCTCTAACTTACCAAGGAGCGAACAGTTTCTGGCAACCACTGGACATGACAACCCTGATTCTGCAGGAATCGTGGAAACAGTACAGAACTTTTCGCTCAGTCACTCGTGCTCACTTGTTTTCAGAGAAATATGCAGAGAATACACCGTGGGACGTTCTCAATAATATTTATTGAACCAATGTTTTTCTTACGTAAAATATGTGTGTTGCAATGATTAGGAGATAGAAGCAAATGAGGGAGATTACAAGCACCTAGAGAGTAAACGGTAGATACATTTCTATCCATGGTACTTAAGCAATGAATATATACCGGCATATATGCAAAAATGGTGATCTAACAAACTCATAAGATGTGAACCCTATGCTAAGTGTACCTAGAGTGTATGTATGTGTAGAGCCAAGAATCCCCACTGAGGATGATTCAACCCCATTACCTGATGGGATAGAGTGAAGGACCCCATCTTGGTCTCGAGTTGGAGACCCCTCACGGAGTGTCATATAGGTGCTTGGTGAATTCTCAGCAGGCAGGGACCTTCGGGGTCAGCAGAAGTGCCTCCTTTACCAATCTATCAGGATGCCTATTATTTATTTTTCAAAAGCAGCCTTCGTGATGTGCGCACTAGATTAATGATGTTATGATGTTATGGATATGTGGATAGCCCTGTCGCCCTGTGGATGAAAATAGGATGACTTTTGTACCTAATGCGTAGAGAGTCCTAGTACATGATGTTCAGGGCATTGTGACAATGTTGTGCGAAGCTTGATGTGTAAACAAAGTAGTTTCAGGGAAACGAATCATACATGCCAATGTTTGCACAAAGTCAGTGCTGCAACATTATTTTCGTAGGACAATGTAAGGAATAAGCTGCCTTGCTACATGGGCCTAACTCAGGAATATAACAGACTTTTAGGAGTAATGTGCACTGTGGGATTATTTGCAATAGGGCAAACATGAACTGCTGCAAAAGTGGGTAGGGTTGCCCCTTGTAATTTTAACCTCATTGGTTAGAGAGGAGCCAGGAGTCCCAACCACTCACTTGCTGGTGAAAACCATAAATGTGGCACCTCAACGTACCCTCCTGAGAAGTCTTTCTGGCCCGGCAGAAGAACATAACATTTTTGGACTTCCAGACCTTTGGAGGACCAGGATCAACCACCAGATTCAATCTGGGGAAGGCAAACCCCCCAAGGCTGAAGACATAGGTGAGTATCACTTGGAGTCTCCTTGCGGCAACAAACCCCTTTCATTAGGATTTCAGTAAGGAGGTACACTGCCTTGTGGAGCCTGGTTCGGATACAGCCTGCTGCTTCGAACTGCTGGAGAAATACAATGTCCAAAACAAAGACTAAGGGGCTAGTGACGGGGTACCCTCTCTGCCAAACTCTCTGTCCGCCACCCAATTTCAAGGAGGGAGGTCTTCCAGGTTTATAAACCAACGGAGTAAAATTTACTCTGTCAATGTAAACCTTCCTTCAGTGGCCCAAGGGAGTAGCTGCCATTGTAGGTAACCTATCGACTGTCCTCCCAATTTGAAGTGGGTGGTCAGATGGTCAGGACACCTTATCTTGCCACTGTATAGAGAGATGTCTGCCAGGCCGGCAGACATCAGTAAACTTGGAGAGTCGGCTAAAAGCATGGTGGAAGCCCCGTTTGCCATTACTCCTTCCGCCAACCCGTATATCAGGCCCTAAATTTCAAAGTAGAAAATGGAGAAAGGTGTCAAAATATCCAGGTAAAATGACAACTTCTCTAGAAGCGAAATTTGAACTTTTC
This sequence comes from Triturus cristatus, assembly GCF_964204655.1. NCBI lineage: Eukaryota > Metazoa > Chordata > Amphibia > Caudata > Salamandridae > Triturus > Triturus cristatus. The sequence goes on from NC_140587.1 coordinate 230,497,291, forward strand.
CTATCAAAATCAACAGCTTCAGCTGGAGTCTGCTCAAAACCTATTCAACTTCATTGAGACCTTCCTGGATAAACCCTCCCGCCTAGCTCCACTGAAAGATTTTGGAAATCCTTGACCGGGCCGTCCCATTTGGTGTATCTGACCTCGAGATCCATTGTGGTCAGCCTCAAAGTGTAAGTAGGTCTCAGTCTGCATTTAGCTTTCACTTAAAACTTTAAGTCCCGACCGTGGAAACGAGCGTGGCTTGTCAAAGGCTTTCCGCCCGACATTGTAATTATGCCAATTGTCTCTATTCTTTTAATTTGGTTTGGGATTTTGCCCTAAATTTAGCCTTTCCGCTCTGTGCAATAGCTACCAGGGGTTGAGCTCAGGTTAAATCATAGACTGCAGGGTTCACTGTGACAAATTAGTGTTATTATTCCTAGAGGTGGGCGACCACACACACACAAAAGAGCAATCCACTTTCTTACAATAGACATACATCCTCCATATACAACACCACTCAAAGCGGGTGATTACCTAAGAAAAGTATCAATCTATCTGGACAAGAATCTGGAATTGGTGCAGAAAATGTTTGCTTTTCAATAAAAGCGTAAAGTATTATGCAGTTTGCATCTTTATGTGGCCAATAATGATGAAGAATGTGAGCCTCAGCTTGTACATAACCTGCTTGGATTGATTCTATGAGAAGAGCTGTTTCCAACACACATAAACATAATTTGTAGCGAAATTGTGTGGCGAAACTCAGGCGAAATTGTTAAAATAAAAGTATGGATTATGAGTTTCTGTAGGTTGAAAGCTTTTATTATATTGGAAATGAAATAATGAAGAAGACATTTGGAAGAAAAAGAAACATCGTAAAGAATTCCGCACTGAAAAGCTTGATATTTTCATGCGGGAAGCCTGGGCTAATGTGAGCAATTCATTTTGTTCACGCAGTGCCAGTCTTTTTATATCTGCCAAGAATACCATAAGAGGAAATTATAAATAAGGGGAGCGCTGCAGGTGCCAGTAATTGATCCATGTATGATTTTAAACGTGCTGGCTTATCAGGAGGTGCATCACAGATGGTAAAGAAGCCTGCAGCAGAGGGGGTAACTCTGGGCCTTTGTGTGAAGAAACACAGTCCAATGCATGGGAGCAGTATGCAGTGAAATATTAGATTGAAGATGTCTTACATCATCTAATAATGCACTGGGAATGGTGGAGTAAATGTGTCTGAATATGTCTATAACGAATTCTTTGTTCCTGAAGTTATTGCACATTTCTAATAAAGATATCGCTCAGTTAACTCATTAATAGATATTTTCGAATATGTTTCAGCCTCAAACCGATTAAAAAAAACAGGTTGCACGCTTGCGTCTTCTAGTTTAATTTCCTTTGAAATCACATCTTGGTAATACAGAAAGAGTCATGAGCCCAAAATTTGGAGGCGGTGAGAAGTCCTGTAACTGTTCAGTAAGATGTCCCTTGCATAATAAAGAAACCAGTGCAGTGAGGATATTTTGTGCACTACACACCACCCTGAAATCCTCACAATTATATAGGAACACAGGAAAAAACAAGCATTTGCAATGCAATCGGGCTCGCCTTTGGGACCTTAAATGTATTTAGTTATGCAGCACATTAGCGTGGGTGCTGAAACATCTACTGGGGCATATTTACTAGGACGGCGATAAATAAACCCAAAGTGCGCTTAGCGCTTGTTTATTTATCGCCGTCTATCGCAGGAATTTATCGCCCTGGTAACGCATTATTAACAACGTGTTACTCCAGGGCGATAATATTCCAGGGAAATGGGCCAACATCGCTGGAAAACCAGCGATGTTGCACCCAAAATGGAGATAGCCTTGTTGATACGACCCTGTGCTCGTATCGCCATAATCCACATCCCAAGTTAGCTATGCCTTAGTCAGGAATTTGACAGACATTAAATTCCTGCGTTAAGGCATAGTTAACGGGATTTAAAATATCGCTACCCCTCGTTGATGATTTCACGAAGCTGGGGTAGCGATATTTTCCCATGGTGTTTTGTCAGGCACGCCTCCTTTGCATCTCATTAGAGATGCAAAGCGAGGCGTGAACAAAACGGGAGCTGAATCAAGGAAACACGCACTAGCTTGTCCTTGCAAAGTCCCTAAGCAGAAAGAAATTCTGGTATTTTACTGACCTCTACTGGTCGTTTTTTATCAAGAGAGTTAAATACATGCAGTTGAGCAGAAAAAGGTCCCTAAGCAAAGGCGGAAGCAGACAAGTCCTAGTGCTGATCTCCAGATTCCACAAAGAACATACAACAGATCTTCCATACAGCGCTAGCGCTGTCTAGACTCGACCTAAACATTGCTGCTGCTTCTGTACTGTGCAGTCGGAGGTGGAAAAGGCATTTGGGGGGCGCGAGATATCCGCTTGAAGAGGTTACAGTCACTGGATGTGTGTTAGTTTCTCTCACACAATTGTTGGTTTTGCTGAGGTGCTAATATCTCTAATACACTTTTTTATCACCTCTCATGCTCAAGGTTCCCTGGAACATGTTACAGTCTCTCGTACAATTATTGTATTTACGAAACATAGATAAAGACTCTTTCCATATTTGTTATATCCATAAACACATATTTATTCACGCACTAACCTTCTGCTGGGGCCCAATTTTCTTGTATCCATTTATCTCAAGAACCCACTCTGGTCGACTGGACCTTTTTACTTGCCCAATAGCGTGGAGGGAGCAAACACAATTATCAAAGAATACCTTCCGCAATTTGACATAATTGAAGACTCGAAACTCAATTTCGATTTCTCTCGGGATTTTATTATCAAGAAAAACATCTGCAGATACAAGCACCTTAGGACAAGGCTCAACAGGTAAATGGGTACTAATACAAATGCCACTCTACGAAGAATCCGCATACGACTGAATATGAACAAAAGTACAGCTTCTAAAAGCATGAGGTAGATAACTACCAAGCTAATGTCGATATTAGGAATCATTCAACCAAAGCATTTCTGTCCCTACTCTATGCTAGATGACATTCCTGCTTACCATTCCCTAAAGACCCAAGAAATCTTGAAAAGGTGTGAGAAGTGAAATTCCTAAGAAGTCTTCACTTGGAAAAGCTTGATCTAAACGCTCCTTCTAGCTCCTCGCCTAGCTCTTCTCTGCTCAACCCTCGGGGCGCTGTCCCTAATACGAAACCCCAAAACCCAGAACACGCCCTCCGGCACACCTCCTCAACCAGGTCTTCTTCCAGTAATTTTCCATCCAGCTCCGTCCATCTTCCATCGTCCATCAGCTTGGCCTTGAGTCCCAGACACCGTCAGCACTAGGAGTTGCAATTGGCACATTCCAATGCACTCCCATGTCTGGCTTCCTCCATAATTTCAATCCGGATCTCTGGGCCCCCATTCTTACGAGAGTGTGTACTGCAGCCGCAAAAGTGGGTCTGATAAAATCTTTGACCAAATCATGGTCCCAATTTTCAAAAAGGGGGATCGTCAGGACGTCAAATGCTACCGCCCCATCTCACTGCTGGATTCTCTGGGCAAGGTCGTCGGCAGGGTCGTGCTTGAGCGACTCCGGCAGTGAGCTGAGGAGGGAGGCATTATTTCCGATCTCCAATTTGGATTTCGGGAGGGGTTTGGAACGGTGGAGCAGGCCCTCAACCTTAGTTTGATAGTGGGCAAACATATCCAAGCAAAGAAGGACACGGTCTATATGGTGTATGTAGACCTGTCCGCTGCTTTCGATTGCGTTTCACACGCAAAACTCTGGATGGTTTTGAGACAAATGGGAGTGGATCCCCCTCTTTTAGATTTTTTGAGAGAGCTCTATTCTAAAGCCTCTGCGAGGGTGCGCTTTGGCATGAAGGGGGAGTTGACAGCGTCTTTTGGAGTAGAGCGGGGAGTCAGGCAGGGGTGTGTCCTGGCCCCCTTTCTCTTCTCATTGTATACGAATGGCCTGGAGGAAGAGATGTTGAGGGGGGCCCAGGATCTGCCGCGGGTAAAACAGCGCCTGATTCCCGCTCTGCTCTATGCAGATGATGCTGTCATTTTGGCGCGCACTCCGCGTGAATTACAGAAGTCCCTGAATAGGTATGTTGATTTTATGGGTGGGCTGGACTTACATGTGAACGTCAATAAAACGTTTGTCATGATAGCAGGCAGTGGGAAAAATCGAGCTAAGGATATCTATCTCAAAGACCAAAAACTCTAGGAACTGCCCAGTACTCGTACTTGGGTATCATGATTGACGAAAGGCTAAACTGGAGGCCAGCAGTAGAGGCCAGGTGCCATCTTTTTAAAAGAGCCATAATGTCCCTGATGAGCTTCTCCCAGAGACTGGGGAGAAGGGCCCCAGTGGAGCTACTAAAAATCTATAGATGTTAGCGCCCTTCAGGTGGCAGAAAACACCTTCCTCAGATTCCTTTTAGCAACACCGAGACGTACATCAATTTACGCATCCCACTTGGAACTTGGAATCCCTTACTTAGAGGATTTGTTAAGGATCCAACCATTATTGCTCTGGCGGCGCATTTGGACCTCTGACAAAAATGCCCTAACCCAGGCAATCGTGGTGGAATCAATGACTCTTGATCAATCCTTAAAAATAAAATGGCTTCGGTATGTCAGAAACTTCTTCAAAGATCTTGGTTTGGAGAAATATTACCTTGAACCCAAAGATATCATTGATCTACCAAAGAGAGCGTTGAAACAACTGGCTCTGAGTCACCTAGAGTCCCTGAGGTTGACCTCTGAGTCGACAAAACCCTCGGTCCTTCATGCAAACATGATCCAGTCCACTTATTTTATCCAGCCTTATTTAACACTACAGATTAGTACGTACGATAGAATGTTATTGACAAGATTCAGATTAGACTTCTTCCATAGACTAGTAGCTTTTCCCGAGAGAAACAGGTGGGATCCAATTCTCACTACTTGTCCCTGTGATGAGGAATCAGTACAGTCTAACTTACATACAATATTGTTTTGTAAATTCCAACATCCACATCGGAAAATCTGGATACTACCTCTATTAAGGCGATGGGGACTCAGAGAATGTCGCCCCGCAATGCTACGTCTCCAACTGTTAGAATCTGAACCGGTTTGTTATCATGTCCTTAACTTTTTAAAATGCACTATGAAGCATAGGAAAAATCTATAAAAATTACGCTGGATCTAGTTCCAGACGACGTAATGAAATCACTTGATTCTTTGTTTTTAATATATATGATTTTGTGTCTGTATGAACTCCATTTTGTAAGATGATCTCTCTTTTACTATGAATTTATACTATCAAAATGTTGCTTTTATGGTTTTCCAATGTGTAAAGCCGAATAAAGAAAATTAAAAAAAATAATTCAACTGTTAGACAAAGATCTTTTTACTAACGAACCAACTGTCCTTGCACCTGCGGTGAGATTATGGGATGGAGAAATACTTCGCATCTTTTAACTCTACGATTTACTGCAGCCCAAAACCTCTACTAGAATAAATCACTTGCGGCCTACTGCATTCAGCTAACATAAGAAATACCAGGCCTTTCTCTTCAACGATATATGTGACTTCGGGCCTCTACTAGGTTAAACACACTATTAAATTACATTCTAATATTAGTGCTTTTACTTTCACATACGTGGGTAAACGACATACATGAATTAATTCAATCAGGTTACACGTTTAGTCTAGTACATTGCATTAAACAGAAACTTATCGTTATGCATTTTGCTAAATACATTCATTATATGTTTTCGCGTCTCCTAATGCTTTTAGATGGCGACGTTGCTAACACATTTCTTAATACGTTTCGCACAGCATAACTAAAGATACATTCATTATATGCGGGTGCCAACTAACAGTGAATATGATGCACCCCTACAATTTTCAAAACCTTTAGGCGCTACATCAGTTCCCCCCTTTGATGACAACTGTCATCACACCATCATTCTCATTTCTCCTGGAATAAACTGGTCTAAACTGCAGTTGCTACCATCCCACCATGTCGGACCCCTTCCATCCTTTTAAGATTCTGATACTGACGGTCCTGTAATCTTTCCATTCTCTACTCATTTGCTCTGAGGGCTCTTTCGGCCCTATTCCCTCTGTACCACTTCCAGGCTCTTAAGAGTCCCCACAAACAGATCACACATACCACTGCAATTATAATTGGCTTCAACACAGAACCCAGGAATCCCATTACCAAGTTCACAAACCAAGTCCCCACTCGACCAAATCCTTGGCTAATCTTTTCCCACACATTCTCTTCCGTCAAATCTTCTATTTCCTTATGGATCGTGGTAATGTTGACAATGTACTTCGCCAGGTCCTTACTGTTATCTGGAATATACGTGCAACATTCTTGGACCTTCAGCAATTTACAGACTCCGCCCTCTTTTGCCAATAATACGTCTAACGCAAGTCGATTCTGCAAAACCATATTCCGTATCGACAACATTTCTCCATTCACCAACAGCAATGACCTCGCCGAATTCATTGACAATTCATCCACCATAGTCGCCAACCTTCTTATCTTCACATCATTCAGGACCACTCCCAAACTAGGTATTGTCACTCCGTATATATCCCCAATCACCATTCCTGCATTCGCAGCTCTACGCACTTTGGAATGGCGTCCCGTCTCTAGTAGCTTCAAATCTTCCGTATGATAAATCTTTGGGAAGATAATTGCCAAGTAACACGTGCCATACCAATTCGCAGGCAATATCACATATGCATTTCTCCCACACACATAGTACACAGTCGGAATCACCTGTACCGAACCTTGCAAGAAATTCTTAGCAGAGTCCTCTATGGTAAAGGTATGTTCACATGTACTATGCCCCACTAGAACCTTCTCCTTGGGAGTTTGAGGACGAGCAACACACAATTTTCCCTTTTGTACCTCATCCAATGCTATCGGTCCATAAATTCCCTTAGATTTATGCAATCTCTCCTCATCCGTCTAGTCCACTGGACTATCTCCTGTATTCCGTGTCTGGGTCAGTTTTCTATACCTATCCTCTATCTGACCTATGAACTTCTTTTTCGACCAGCATGTCAAATTATGTCTATGAGCATAAGCTGTATCTAGCTTCACAGTCGGCCTAAAATACTTCCGAAGCCTATCCTCTGACTTGTAATAGTCGTACTTATTCAAATGCTTGTATGCCGGAACTTCAGGAAGTACTGTATCATAATTTGAGAAGAAATACTCAAACTGTTTCCTTTCATAAAACAAACTAAGCAATAGGCTGCAGGAAATCCCATATTTCAGTGGGAGATGATGGTACCTTATACCCTCGTCTACCGAAGCAGGCAATTGCATGCACACATAACAATCTTTCGCATCCATCGCATCCACATATTCATACAACAGCTTCGCATAAGCATTAAGTTTAAAATCAGCTCTGGACAAATCTATGTGAAACATACGACTCTCCTCGAGCGTCTGAGCTCTCTGATCCCTAATAGTGACCCCTCCCTGACCTAGAGTGGTAGGCGTGGGTGCTCCCTGTACCTCCCCCTCCTGTCTATGGGCCACCATGTATGAAGTCACTAATACTGCAAATATAACCACTATCACTACTCCTAACAGTGTGCCTATCACTATTTTGGCTCTACAATGCGTATTCCCAGGTTCCGCCATCTCTGAAATGTGCTCAATGTTCAGTACAGTCTCAGCGGACACAAGTCTCTTTCTCATCCAGTAAGTTCAGTTCAACTGCTCTCTCGAACCAGGGAAATCTTTAACAAAGTTCAATTTCTCATTTCTTCTGATCGGGAAGACTTCCCTAACTCTTCTTCGTCCTTCAACGGAAAATCCCTAAATGTATTCTTCTTCCTCTTGGGCCTAGGTTATCTTCTTTTCAAACTTTATATACAACAACTTTACAATCAGTCCAGAATAACTGCCGGTCCCAACAGCTCTAGGACCGCCTGCAGTATTTCAAGCTTAAGGGTTGTCAGTTCTTGGGGTGCGGGTATGACTGCAAAGGTTGGGAAGTCTAGCGTTTCCAAAATCAGGCCACGGATGATACTCAAGAATGGTGGATTCGGAATATTGATGGTCAGTACTCCTTCGATCTCCAAGCCTGGGATCTTCAACAACACTTCCACTCTCGGAAACGGGAGACTGTTGACCAGTGTGATCGATCTCAATCTTCCCGTGTTCAGTAAACTTGGCATCAGTCACTGTGTATGCCCACTCTGGTGAGGCGTATTTTTGGCACGGCACTCGAGTTCTCTTCGACCTTCTCAGAGCTCCTTGGGGTCGATCTACGTCCTCTTGCTCCGCTTCAGATTCCTCGGAAACTGGGGCAAGATCTTTTCTTGGTGCCGACCTCGAGTTTACCCGCCTCTGACTCACGGGCCAAACCCTTTCTGCTTCTGTGGCACCTCCACGCTCCCTACTGGTACCCTGTGCACTGCTTTCTTCTTCAGCGGAATCCGACTCGGTACTGCCCCCTGCAGCTCTTTCTTCTTCCTCTGAGTCAATTTCAGCGTTATCTTCACGTTCGTTTTCGGCTTGGTTTAGTGCACAACCAGCTGCGTCAGCAACCCCTACAGCTTGACTTGCCCTCTCAGATGGCTCTGCCACCTCAACTGGATTTTCGTTCTCGAGAGGGGCTGTTTCTTCCAAGGGTGCTGGAACTCTACGGGTATGGGAAGCATGTACCCAGTTCGGCAGTCCCCCACACTTCACTGCTGTATTCGTGATCCGGATTATCTGGTACGGCCCACGCCAGCGAGCATCCAGGCAACTCTTCCTTACGTGTTTGCGCACCAATACCCAGTCACCTGGGCACAAGTCGTGGCACAGGTCGCTTGCGGCGGGAACCGTTGCTGTCTGCACCTGCTGAGACACAGAACGGACCACGTCAGCCAGGCCTTTACAATAGTCCAAAATCATGTCATCAGTGATGTTAATTAAAGCAGTAGCAGGTATTGCTGGAAAGCGCATCGCCCTCCCCATTATGATCTCGTGGGGTGACAATCCAGTCCTCCTATCAGGGACACTCCGGAGACTCATGAGAACTAAAGGTAATGCATCTGGCCATTTCAAGGATGTCGCCATTCAGGCTTTCAAAGTTCCGTTAACTTGCTCCACGATCCCAGAAGCCTCTGGTCGGTAGCTGCAGTGCAATCTTTGGTCTACATTTAAGGCAGCACAAAGCAGCTTCATGATTTCACTGTGGAAATGAGTTCCTCTATCTGATTCAAAAGAGGTTGGAAAACCGTACCTCGGGATTAGTTCTCTCAATAACAACTTAGCTACGGTGAGTGTGTCACACCTACGTGTCGGGTAAGCCTCCACCCACCTGGAAAAGACACATACTATAACTAATATGTACCTCAACCCATTACACTTCAGCATTTCAATAAAATCCAGCTGCATCCTATTAAAAGGTCCACCTGACCTACCTATGTGACTCAACGTCACAGCGGTTCTCTTTCCTACATTCATCTGCTGACATATAACACACCTCTGGCACACAGCCTCAGCTACCGTCCGAAACTTCGGATTGTACCACGTTTGGCGAAACACTCGCATCATTGCATCTCTACCAAGATGTACAGCACCATGTATCAGTCTCGCCATGGGACTCAACAAACATTCCGGTAACACAGCGCGTCCATCACTCGAAACCCATATATCCACATCTCCTTTCTCACATCCCGTTCGTATCCAGCTGTCCCGCTCTTGGTCAGTGACCCCATCTTGCAACTGCTTCAGTTCCTCCCATGAGTCTGCCATAGCTAACATCACAGTGTAATCTGTTTTCTCTTCACTTTCCACAACATGATTCTCAGTATAATTACATCCCTGTTCTACACAAAATCGGGCAACTTCATCTGCGTAATTATTACCCAAAGACACAAAATCGTTTCCTTTAGTGTGTGCAGAACATTTAACAACCGCAATTTCATCTGGGCTTTGCAATGCTTCCAACAATTGTCATACATAATCCCCATTTCTGATGGGTAAACCCTCTCTGGGACCATAGCTGTCCGTAATCGTGAACTACACCAAACCCATATTGGCTATCTGTGTAAATCGTTACACGGATCTTATCAGCGGCCAAACAGGCACGGGTCAGAGCGATAAGCTCAGCCCCTTTGCGGAGTGTACTCCTTCAAGACAAGCGGCTTCAACCACCCCTGTGATGGTACACACAGCAAACGCTGCTCTCAGTCGACCGACACTGTCTCTTAAACATGAACCGTCCACAAAGAAAATCTCATCTGAAACTGGGAGCGGTTCATCGACAATGTCAGGTCTCGGTTTGGTGCATAGTTCCGTCACATCGAGACAATCATGGTCCTCACAATATTCATCATCGTCTACCTTTGGAATAGGCAACAGTGTAGCAGGATTTAAAACAGTACACCTCTTCAGCGTCACATTATCTAAAGCAAGGATGACTTGCTCATAACGAGTCAACCTATTATTTGTGAGGTGCTGTGTCTTAGTCCTAGTCATCAATAATTCAACAGAATGTGGCACATGAACGGTAAGCGGATGCCCCATCACAATGCTCTCACATCTTTCGATACTGACACCTGTTGCAGCAACGGATCTGAGATATCCGGGCAACGCAGAAGCTACTGGATCTAAAGTAGCTGAAAAATAGGCAACTGGTCTACGGACTCCTCCGTGACTCTGAGTCAACACTGCTAATGCGCAACCTTCCTTTTCGCAACAGAATAAGGCAAATGCCTTGTTATAGTCTGGCATCCCCAAAGCTGGAGCGCTGCATAAAGCTTCTCTCAGCCTCAAGAATGACCTTAAACATTCGTCATCCCGTGGTACCGGATCACTCACATCCTTTCGCGTCAGCCGCTGTAAAGGCTTCGCTTCAAAGGAAAAGTTTGGGATCCACTGGCGGCAATAGCCCACCATTCCCAAAAACATTCTGACCTCCCCCTGAGTCGAGGGAACTGGCATTCTCAGAATCGCATCAATGCGGTCTGGAGACACCTTTCCCTTCTCAATCCGGCGCCCCAAATACTGTATATCACTCAAACAGTATTGCAGCTTGTTTGGAGACACCTTGTAACCATTCTCTCCCAAGTAATTCAACAGAGCAACTGTGTCAATTCTGCAGGCGTCTTCCGTCTCTGACGCAACAAGCAGATCATCAATGTATTGCACTAAAACAGAGTTTTGTAGCAACAGAAGACCTTCGAGATTCTCCTTCAAGATCTGATTAAAAATAGATGGGCTCTCCGTGTACCCCTGTGGGATACAACAGCACGTTAACACACGATTTTCCAGCCGAAATGCAAAAAGAAATCGGCTGTCCTCATGCAAAGGGCTCGAGAAAAACGCTTGACACAAGTCAATCACTGTGAACCATTCAGCTTCACATGGAATCTGAAATAGAATCACAGATGGATTCGGTACCACTGGACAACATGGAACAACTATTTTGATTATCTTTCGCAAGTCTTGCACAATTCTAAATTTCCCGCTTGGCTTCTGTAGTCCCATAATGGGCGAATTACATGGGCTACCCATAATCTCCATCAGTATTCCCTGCCTGATCATAGATTCAATCACAGGTTTGATCCCTGCAATCGTTTCAGGGGATAACTTATACTGGGGTGTCCTCGGAAATTCTACATTTGGTTTGATCTGAATTTTCACTGGGTCTACTCCCTTAAATAAACCAATCTCCTCACCACTAAAGTCCCATACGTCAATAGACACGGAGTCCCTCAGATCAAGTGGAAGTTCCTCCACCGTTAATGCTGGGTACATTTCCACGCGCACACGCTGATTTGCAACCTTAAAGGTCACATCATCATCTCTCGTCTGTACCTCCACTCCTTTCGGGGTACAGTAGATCGTACAGTTGAGCTTGCACAGTAGATCTCTTCCTAACAGGCAAACTGGACTAGAATCGCACACCACAAACTGGTGTCGGTCACTGAAATTTCCTATCCTGATTGGAATTGGCTCCGTCAGTGGACTAACCAGCTTCTTATTTGCCACTCCAACCACCTGGATACTTTGTCCAGAAAGGGCCAACCGTGGAACCACTGCCGACCTTATAGTCGATCTGGTAGCCCACCGTATCAACCAAAAAGGTTGTAGGGTGACCGTCAAGATCTGCTTCCACAAAGGGTCCTGCCGGATCTACCTCTAGAATGGCCCTAAGCATACAATCCGTGTCTCTTTTTGACCCTAATCGTGCCAACAAGCTTGTATCATTTCCCTCACTCACTTCGAACATTGGCATCAGCAAGTAAGTGCGAGCTCCCTGCTGTACAGTCTGTATTCTGGGTGGCTGGGGAACCTGCACCTGCGGAACACCAGTCCCCCCTTTTATCGTTCTAGGTCTAGTTACTGTCTGTACCGCCTCCGCCCCAGGGACCTGAACTACTTCTCCTTCCGGCTGTATCTGATTCCATGGGTTCAGGGGACACTCGCGTCTCCAGTGTCCAACCTGGTGACACTGATGACATGCTGTAGTCTTTTTCAATGTCGCCACATCCATCTCCGTCCTAGGGTCTATTGGTCTTGGCCTTCCCTGCCCCTGAACATTCTGATTTCCCACCTGATAATTCCCCTGTCTCCTTACCAACGCTCCCCCATTAGGCTGTCCCTGACCGGTTTGCATCTGAACAAGCATCAAGTTATCCTTCAACTTCCTATGCTTGGATTCAATCTCATCAGCACAGTACCTAGCGTACCGCAAAATCTTGTCAACAGGCTTATTCTGCCAACAAATCAAGGGCTGCTGTATCATAAGGCTAACCTCTGGCCTCAATCCCAACACAAACTTTGAAACAAACTGTCCCATAAGTTTTGTGTCCAACGCATATAAGCCACTGTACTGCTTAAAAGCCTGCAAGAGTCTCTCATAGAATTCATGTACCGTCTCCTTAGGTTCCTGCACTGTCCTGTCTATCTTTACCCAATCGATATCTTGAGGTGAAACCTTCTCCTTCAACCAAGCGATCACTCGATCATATATCCTCATTACTGCCGGTGATGGGCCATTCATGTATGCATTTCTCTCAGGCTCTTGAGTGGGCCAATCAATGGCAATCTTATATGCCGCCCACAAATCTCTCGGAACCACAATATCGAATAAAGTATTCAGATCGGTCCACAATACCTTTGAGATCTTAACAAAACGATCAACCTGCTTATACCACTCTACTGGCATCTCCCTAAGCCGGGGAAAATCATTGGTAAACACCGCCAAATTGCCCCTGCTCCAGGGTACGTGCACGTATCCTCTATTTTGCACTTCCCTTAAAAGGAAATTCCCTATCTTTACCTGCCCTCCACCCGGAGGTGGGGTCTCTCCTATCATTCCCCTAGAGCTTTTCTTCCTGGACCATTTTTCTTCCCATTTATCAAGCGTCATCCATATACGCATGGCTAGGATCAAATCTCAGCTATGGGCCCTCAATCTGACGACCCTTTTCTCCTCCAATTCCTGGTCACTATACTGCAACCTATGGCTTCCTTGCAACGCTTTAGTTTTAGACAAATCTACCTCATATCGCCTAGCCAATTCTGACAATTTCTCATGTGCAACTCGTGCCTTCCGAGCCACATCCTTCGCCACAAAGAGTATTTCATCCGGTCCATATGTTACCACTCGCTCAAGGGATAAGCTTCCACTTATTATCTCATCCACTTCTGCTTTTAACCTTACTACATCTATCATCCCGGCTCCTAGCGCTCCTTTCAGCACCTCTCGGCAGACCACCCTTCCTCTACCATCCTCCTCACATTCCTGGTCCTGCGACCTCCCTTCTCGTGATATATCCCTTGGAGCGGACCGATCTCCGAAGCCGACCTGCTCTCTCTCTGCTATTCTTACCCTTGGGTCTTGGCCTCTCAGGGGTGGTACCCATGATCGTAAATCTGATCTCGACTCCATCAGGGATCTCGACCTCTCTGGTCTCTGCTCTCTTTGTTCCCCAGATGAATCTGACATGGCTGGCAAGTGTGTGCTTCATTCTATAGGGTTCGGATTCCGGGCCATTGCACCCGCTAGGCCACTTTCTGTGACCTCTCTCCTAACCTCCTCGGCTGTCCGCTCTGGATTTTCGCCCTCCTCTGTATCTGGGTGGTAAATTGAAACAATGGGTCCAATGGTAACCGGTACCTTGAAAGCATCCGGTAACCTCCCATCTCTCTCGACCTTTACGCTTGCCTCGGACGGGCTCCTCGTACTCTCTGTTCCTATTGAGAGTCTTCCTTCTACTCTCATTTCTGGGTGGATTGTTACTCCTCTAGTGTCTTCTATTTGAACCAATGTCCCTTCTGGGACCTCAGGGTTGTACGGGGGTGGTCTCTCTGACAACAATCTTTCCAATAAGTCATCGTCTATCTCACTCTCATCCTCTTCTTCTGGCTTTGCACTCCTTACCCCCTCTGATGTGATCAATAAGGGATACAGTCTCTCTCCCTCTATCGCCTGCACTCTCCACCTCTTCTCCGCTGCGTCCCATCTGGCATCCTGGTAAGCCCTGATCGACTTTTTCACCCTTTCCTGATTCCTCCCTCTATCCCTATCATGAGCTGCTCTAATCCACGCATGTAGTGCTTTGAACTGTGTTGGCCTTGGCAAAGGCCGTAACCCCGCCATTACAGATTTCCACTGGTACAACACTGCTAGCCTGAACGAGCCATACCTCGGGAATGCTAATTCCCCTTTACTTTGAGTCATTTTATGCCAATTCTCAAGCCAAATGATCGTATGCAATCCCACATTCTTTGCCATATAATGTGCTGGAGTATCCTCGGGAGGGGCTTCTTCTCCCTCTCGAGTAACCACATGTTAGTCACCTCTACACAGTTCTCGAAAAACCTTAAAACACTTCATGATTGACAAAATTCGATCTCATACACTGTTTACCTCTTGATGTCGAACCCTCCAATAACAGCGCGACTAACACCAACCAACCTATCACAGCGCGACACTCTCTGACGTCACCTTTCTTCGTTTGCAGCAGTTCCCTCTCCTTACCGTTTACGTTTCACGCCTGCACTCGTCCCATTCATACACTGAAATAACTGTTTATCCCAAACAAGTTACTTCTCTGGCTGTCCGTCCACAGCCTCTGACTGTTCGTCCACAGTCTCTTGAAATTGTTGACCTCGGTTGGCAACTATCTGTCCCCGTCTGGGCAGAAAGTTCGCCTCTGATAGGTTACAAATACTCAAATCCACATGCAGCAACCCGTGACCAGCGTCGAGTTGCCATTCACTCACACATTCGCTCCCCCTATCTCGGTCCAGGTGATCGATGGTACCTCACGATCTCCTTTGGGTGGTCAATAAAATCTACCACGGGTGTCTTCTACACCACAATTCCCGGGCTGCGCGCGCTCACAGCCTGATCTCACAAGCACTCAACATTCACTTTAACTCCGCAAGACATCACACAACAAATCAACACCGCAATCTACAGCATCTCATCCTGTTCATACTCACTCAACGAACTGCTGCCTCCTGCCGCGCTGCTACTCTCCGTCTATGTTCATCATCCGCCGTCGTCTGCTGCTCACCATCTGATGATTCCCCATCACTTATCGTCTATGGGTCTCAAGGATCACTTATCTTATCTAATCGTCCCTCGCTATCGGAAGTAACCATCCTCTGCTACCAACTGCTGGGGCCCAATTTTCTTGTGTCCATTTATCTCAAGAACCCACTCTGGTTGACTGGACCTTTTTACTTGTCCAATAGCGTGGAGGGAGCAAACACAATTATCAAAGAATACCTTCCGCAATTTGACATTATTGAAGACTCGAAACTCAATTTCTATTTCTCTCGGGATTTTATTATCAAGAAAAACATCTGCAGATACAAGCACCTTAGCACAAGGCTCAACAGGTAAATGGGTACTAATACAAATGCCACTCTACGAAGAATCCGCATACGACTGAATATGAACAAAAGTACAGCTTCTAAAAGCATGAGGTAGATAACTACCAAGCTAATGTCGATATTAGGAATCATTAAACCAAAGCATTTCTGTCCCTACTCTATGCTAGATGACATTCCTGCTTACCATTCCCTTAAGACCCAAGAAATCGTGAAAAGGTGTCAGAAGTTAACTTCCTAAGAAGTCTTCACTTGGAGAGCTTGATCTAAACGCTCCTTCTAGCTCCTCACCTATCTCTTCTCTGCTCAACCCTCGGGGCGCTGTCCCTAATACGAAACCCCAAAACACAGAACACGCCCTCCAGCACACCTCCTCAACCAGGTCTTCTTCCAGTAATTTTCCATCCAGCTCCGTTCATCTTCCATCATCCATCAGCTTGGCCTTGAGTCCCAGACACCGTCGGCACTAGGAGTTGCAATTGGCACATTCCAATGCACTCCCATGTCTGGCTTCCTCCATAATTCAACTGTTAGACAAAGACCTTTTTACTAACGAACCAACTGTCCTTGCACCTGCGGTGAGATCATGGGATGGAGAAATACTTCGCATCTTTTAACTCTACGATTTACTGCAGCCAAAAACCTCTACTAGAATAAATCACTTGCGGCCTACCGCATTCAGCTAACATAAGAAATACCAGGCCTTTCTCTTCAACGATATATGTGACTTTGGGCCTCTACTAGGTTAAACACACCATTAAATTACATTCTAACATTAGTGCTTTTACTTTCACATACGTGGGTAAACGACATACATGAATTAATTAAATCAGGTTACACGTTTAGTCTAGTACATTGCGTTAAACAGAAACTTATCGTTATGCATTTTGCTAAATACATTCATTATATGTTTTCGCGTCTCCTAACGCTTTTAGATGGCGACGTTGCTAACACATTTCTTAATACGTTTCGCACAGCATAACTAAAGATACATTCATTATATGCGGGTGCCAACTAACAGTGAATATGATGCACCCCTACAATTTTCAAAACCTTTAGGCGCTACATCAGTTCCCCCCTTTGATGACAACTGTCATCACACCATCATTCTCATTTCTCCTGGAATAAACTGGTCTAAACTGCAGTTGCTACCATCCCACCATGTCGGACCCCTTCCATCCTTTTAAGATTCTGATACTGACGGTCCTGTAATCTTTCCATTCTCTACTCATTTGCTCTGAGGGCTCTTTCGGCCCTATTCCCTCTGTACCACTTCCAGGCTCTTAAGAGTCCCCACAAACAGATCACACATACCACTGCAATTATAATTGGCTTCAACACAGAACCCAGGAATCCCATTACCAAGTTCACAAACCAAGTCCCCACTCGACCAAATCCTTGGCTAATCTTTTCCCACACATTCTCTTCCGTCAAATCTTCTATTTCCTTATGGATCGTGGTAATGTTGACAATGTACTTTGCCAGGTCCTTACTGTTATCTGGAATATACGTGCAACATTCTTGGACCTTCAGCAATTTACAGACTCCGCCCTCTTTAGCCAATAATACGTCTAACGCAAGTCGATTCTGCAAAACCATATTCCGTATCGACAACATTTCTCCATTCACCAACAGCAATGACCTCGCCGAATTCATTGACAATTCATCCACCACAGTCGCCAACCTTCTTATCTTCACATCATTCAGGACCACTCCCAAACTAGGTATTGTCACTCCGTATATATCCCCAATCACCATTCCTGCATTCGCAGCTCTACGCACTTTGGAATGGCGTCCCGTCTCTAGTAGCTTCAAATCTTCCGTATGATAAATCTTTGGGAAGATAATTGCCAAGTAACACGTGCCATACCAATTCGCAGGCAATATCACATATGCATTTCTCCCACACACATAGTACACAGTCGGAATCACCTGTACCGAACCTTGCAAGAAATTCTTAGCAGAGTCCTCTATGGTAAAGGTATGTTCACATGTACTATGCCCCACTAGAACCTTCTCCTTGGGAGTTTGAGGACGGGCAACACACAATTTTCCCTTTTGTACCTCATCCAATGCTATCGGTCCATAACTTCCCTTAGATTTATGCAATCTCTCCTCATCCGTCTAGTCCACTGGACTATCTCCTGTATTCCGTGTCTGGGTCAGTTTTCTATACCTATCCTCTATCTGACCTATGAACTTCTTTTTCGACCAGCATGTCAAATTATGTCTATGAGCATAAGCTGTATCTAGCTTCACAGTCGGCCTAAAATACTTCCGAAGCCTATCCTCTGACTTGTAATAGTCGTACTTATTCAAATGCTTGTATGCCGGAACTTCAGGAAGTACTGTATCATAATTTGAGAAGAAATACTCAAACTGTTTCCTTTCATAAAACAAACTAAGCAATAGGCTGCAGGAAATCCCATATTTCAGTGGGAGATGATGGTACCTTATACCCTCGTCTACCGAAGCAGGCAATTGCATGCACACATAACAATCTTTCGCATCCATCGCATCCACATATTCATACAACAGCTTCGCATAAGCATTAAGTTTAAAATCAGCTCTGGACAAATCTATGTGAAACATACGACTCTCCTCGAGCGTCTGAGCTCTCTGATCCCTAATAGTGACCCCTCCCTGACCTAGAGTGGTAGGCGTGGGTGCTCCCTGTACCTCCCCCTCCTGTCTATGGGCCACCATGTATGAAGTCACTAATACTGCAAATATAACCGCTATCACTACTCCTAACAGTGTGCCTATCACTATTTTGGCTCTACAATGCGTATTCCCAGGTTCCGCCATCTCTGAAATGTGCTCAATGTTCAGTACAGTCTCAGCGGACACAAGTCTCTTTCTCATCCAATAAGTTCAGTTCAACTGCTCTCTCGAACCAGGGAAATCTTTAACAAAGTTCAATTTCTCATTTCTTCTGATCGGGAAGACTTCCCTAACTCTTCTTCGTCCTTCAACGGAAAATCCCTAAATGTATTCTTCTTCCTCTTGGGCCTAGGTTATCTTCTTTTCAAACTTTATATACAACAACTTTACAATCAGTCCAGAATAACTGCCGGTCCCAACAGCTCTAGGACCGCCTGCAGTATTTCAAGCTTAAGGGTTGTCAGTTCTTGGGGTGCGGGTATGACTGCAAAGGTTGGGAAGTCTAGCGTTTCCAAAATCAGGCCACGGATGATACTCAAGAATGGTGGATTCGGAATATTGATGGTCAGTACTCCTTCGATCTCCAAGCCTGGGATCTTCAACAACACTTCCACTCTCGGAAACGGGAGACTGTTGACCAGTGTGATCGATCTCAATCTTCCCGTGTTCAGTAAACTTGGCATCAGTCACTGTGTATGCCCACTCTGGTGAGGCGTATTTTTGGCACGGCACTCGAGTTCTCTTCGACCTTCTCAGAGCTCCTTGGGGTCGATCTACGTCCTCTTGCTCCGCTTCAGATTCCTCGGAAACTGGGGGAAGATCTTTTCTTGGTGCCGATCTCGAGTTTACCCGCCTCTGACTCACGGGCCAAACCCTTTCTGCTTCTGTGGCACCTCCACGCTCCCTACTGGTACCCTATGCACTGCTTTCTTCTTCAGCGGAATCCGACTCGGTACTGCCCCCTGCAGCTCTTTCTTCTTCCTCTGAGTCAATTTCAGCGTTATCTTCACGTTCGTTTTCGGCTTGGTTTAGTGCACAACCAGCTGCGTCAGCAACCCCTACAGCTTGACTTGCCCTCTCAGATGGCTCTGCCACCTCAACTGGATTTTCGTTCTCGAGAGGGGCTGTTTCTTCCAAGGGTGCTGGAACTCTACGGGTATGGGAAGCATGTACCCAGTTCGCCAGCGAGCATCCAGGCAACTCTTCCTTACGTGTTTGCGCACCAATACCCAGTCACCTGGGCACAAGTCGTGGCACAGGTCGCTTGCGGCGGGAACCGTTGCTGTCTGCACCTGCTGAGACACAGAACGGACCACGTCAGCCAGGCCTTTACAATAGTCCAAAATCATGTCATCAGTGATGTTAATTAAAGCAGTAGCAGGTATTGCTGGAAAGCGCATCGCCCTCCCCATTATGATCTCGTGGGGTGACAATCCAGTCCTCCTATCAGGGACACTCCGGAGACTCATGAGAACTAAAGGTAATGCATCTGGCCATTTCAAGGATGTCGCCATTCAGGCTTTCAAAGTTCCGTTAACTTGCTCCACGATCCCAGAAGCCTCTGGTCGGTAGCTGCAGTGCAATCTTTGGTCTACATTTAAGGCAGCACAAAGCAGCTTCATGATTTCACTGTGGAAATGAGTTCCTCTATCTGATTCAAAAGAGGTTGGAAAACCGTACCTCGGGATTAGTTCTCTCAATAACAACTTAGCTACGGTGAGTGTGTCACACCTACGTGTCGGGTAAGCCTCCACCCACCTGGAAAAGACACATACTATAACTAATATGTACCTCAACCCATTACACTTCAGCATTTCAATAAAATCCAGCTGCATCCTATTAAAAGGTCCACCTGACCTACCTATGTGACTCAACGTCACAGCGGTTCTCTTTCCTACATTCATCTGCTGACATATAACACACCTCTGGCACACAGCCTCAGCTACCGTCCGAAACTTCGGATTGTACCACGTTTGGCGAAACACTCGCATCATTGCATCTCTACCAAGATGTACAGCACCATGTATCAGTCTCGCCATGGGACTCAACAAACATTCCGGTAACACAGCGCGTCCATCACTCGAAACCCATATATCCACATCTCCTTTCTCACATCCCGTTCGTATCCAGCTGTCCCGCTCTTGGTCAGTGACCTCATCTTGCAACTGCTTCAGTTCCTCCCATGAGTCTGCCATAGCTAACATCACAGTGTAATCTGTTTTCTCTTCACTTTCCACAACATGATTCTCAGTATAATTACATCCCTGTTCTGCACAAAATCGGGCAACTTCATCTGCGTAATTATTACCCAAAGACACAAAATCGTTTCCTTTAGTGTGTGCAGAACATTTAACAACCGCAATTTCATCTGGGCTTTGCAATGCTTCCAACAATTGTCATACATAATCCCCATTTCTGATGGGTAAACCCTCTCTGGGACCATAGCTGTCCGTAATCGTGAACTACACCAAACCCATATTGGCTATCTGTGTAAATCGTTACACGGATCTTATCAGCGGCCAAACAGGCACGGGTCAGAGCGATAAGCTCAGCCCCTTTGCGGAGTGTACTCCTTCAAGACAAGCGGCTTCAACCACCCCTGTGATGGTACACACAGCAAACGCTGCTCTCAGTCGACCGACACTGTCTCTTAAACATGAACCGTCCACAAAGAAAATCTCATCTGAAACTGGGAGCGGTTCATCGACAATGTCAGGTCTCGGTTTGGTGCATAGTTCCGTCACATCGAGACAATCATGGTCCTCACAATCTTCATCATCGTCTACCTTTGGAATAGGCAACAGTGTAGCAGGATTTAAAACAGTACACCTCTTCAGCGTCACATTATCTAAAGCAAGGATGACTTGCTCATAACGAGTCAACCTATTATTTGTGAGGTGCTGTGTCTTAGTCCTAGTCATCAATAATTCAACAGAATGTGGCACATGAACGGTAAGCGGATGCCCCATCACAATGCTCTCACATCTTTCGATACTGACACCTGTTGCAGCAACGGATCTGAGATATCCGGGCAACGCAGAAGCTACTGGATCTAAAGTAGCTGAAAAATAGGCAACTGGTCTACAGACTCCTCCGTGACTCTGAGTCAACACTGCTAATGCGCAACCTTCCTTTTCGCAACAGAATAAGGCAAATGCCTTGTTATAGTCTGGCATCCCCAAAGCTGGAGCGCTGCATAAAGCTTCTCTCAGCCTCAAGAATGACCTTAAACATTCGTCATCCCATGGTACCGGATCACTCACATCCTTTCGCGTCAGCCGCTGTAAAGGCTTCGCTTCAAAGGAAAAGTTTGGGATCCACTGGCGGCAATAGCCCACCATTCCCAAAAACATTCTGACCTCCCCCTGAGTCGAGGGAACTGGCATTCTCAGAATCGCATCAATGCGGTCTGGAGACACCTTTCCCTTCTCAATCCGGCGCCCCAAATACTGTATATCACTCAAACAGTATTGCAGCTTGTTTGGAGACACCTTGTGACCATTCTCTCCCAAGTAATTCAACAGAGCAACTGTGTCAATTCTGCAGGCGTCTTCCGTCTCTGACGCAACAAGCAGATCATCAATGTATTGCACTAAAACAGAGTTTTGTAGCAACACAAGACCTTCGAGATTCTCCTTCAAGATCTGATTAAAAATAGATGGGCTCTCCGTGTACCCCTGTGGGATACAACAGCACGTTAACACACGATTTTCCAGCCGAAATGCAAAAAGAAATCGGCTGTCCTCATGCAAAGGGCTCGAGAAAAACGCTTGACACAAGTCAATCACTGTGAACCATTCAGCTTCACATGGAATCTGAAATAGAATCACAGATGGATTCGGTACCACTGGACAACATGGAACAACTATTTTGTTTATCTTTCGCAAGTCTTGCACAATTCTAAATTTCCCGCTTGGCTTCTGTTGTCCCATAATGGGCGAATTACATGGGCTACCCATAATCTCCATCAGTATTCCCTGCCTGATCATAGATTCAATCACAGGTTTGATCCCTGCAATCGTTTCAGGGGATAACTTATACTGGGGTGTCCTCGGAAATTCTACATTTGGTTTGATCTGAATTTTCACTGGGTCTACTCCCTTAAATAAACCAATCTCCTCACCACTAAAGTCCCATACGTCAATAGACACGGAGTCCCTCAGATCAAGTGGAAGTTCCTCCACCGTTAATGCTGGGTACATTTCCACGCGCACACGCTGATTTGCAACCTTAAAGGTCACATCATCATCTCTCGTCTGTACCTCCACTCCTTTCGGGGTACAGTAGATCGTACAGTTGAGCTTGCACAGTAGATCTCTTCCTAACAGGCAAACTGGACTAGAATCGCACACCACGAACTGGTGTCGGTCACTGAAATTTCCTATCCTGATTGGAATTGGCTCCGTCAGTGGACTAACCAGCTTCTTATTTGCCACTCCAACCACCTGGATACTTTGTCCAGAAAGGGCCAACCGTGGAACCACTG
The DNA here is from genome assembly GCF_964204655.1 of Triturus cristatus. NCBI lineage: Eukaryota > Metazoa > Chordata > Amphibia > Caudata > Salamandridae > Triturus > Triturus cristatus. The sequence continues at coordinate 230,520,285 of NC_140587.1, forward strand.
CCGACCTTATAGTCGATCTGGTAGCCCACCGTATCAACCAAAAAGGTTGTAGGGTGACCGTCAAGATCTGCTTCCACAAAGGGTCCTGCCGGATCTACCTCTAGAATGGCCCTAAGCATACAATCCGTGTCTCTTTTTGACCCTAATCGTGCCAACAAGCTTGTATCATTTCCCTCACTCACTTCGAACATTGGCATCAGCAAGTAAGTGCGAGCTCCCTGCTGTACAGTCTGTATTCTGGGTGGCTGGGGAACCTGCACCTGCGGAACACCAGTCCCCCCTTTTATCGTTCTAGGTCTAGTTACTGTCTGTACCGCCTCCGCCCCAGGGACCTGAACTACTTCTCCTTCCGGCTGTATCTGATTCCATGGGTTCAGGGGACACTCGCGTCTCCAGTGTCCAACCTGGTGACACTGATGACATGCTGTAGTCTTTTTCAATGTCGCCACATCCATCTCCGTCCTAGGGTCTATTGGTCTTGGCCTTCCCTGCCCCTGAACATTCTGATTTCCCACCTGATAATTCCCCTGTCTCCTTACCAACGCTCCCCCATTAGGCTGTCCCTGACCGGTTTGCATCTGAACAAGCATCAAGTTATCCTTCAACTTCCTATGCTTGGATTCAATCTCATCAGCACAGTACCTAGCGTACCGCAAAATCTTGTCAACAGGCTTATTCTGCCAACAAATCAAGGGCTGCTGTATCATAAGGCTAACCTCTGGCCTCAATCCCAACACAAACTTTGAAACAAACTGTCCCATAAGTTTTGTGTCCAACGCATATAAGCCACTGTACTGCTTAAAAGCCTGCAAGAGTCTCTCATAGAATTCATGTACCGTCTCCTTAGGTTCCTGCACTGTCCTGTCTATCTTTACCCAATCGATATCTTGAGGTGAAACCTTCTCCTTCAACCAAGCGATCACTCGATCATATATCCTCATTACTGCCGGTGATGGGCCATTCATGTATGCATTTCTCTCAGGCTCTTGAGTGGGCCAATCAATGGCAATCTTACATGCCGCCCACAAATCTCTCGGAACCACAATATCGAATAAAGTATTCAGATCGGTCCACAATACCTTTGAGATCTTAACAAAACGATCAACCTGCTTATACCACTCTACTGGCATCTCCCTAAGCCGGAGAAAATCATTGGTAAACACCGCCAAATTGCCCCTGCTCCAGGGTACGTGCACGTATCCTCTATTTTGCACTTCCCTTAAAAGGAAATTCCCTATCTTTACCTGCCCTCCACCCGGAGGTGGGGTCTCTCCTATTATTCCCCTAGAGCTTTTCTTCCTGGACCATTTTTCTTCCCATTTATCAAGCGTCATCCATATACGCATGGCTAGGATCAAATCTCAGCTATGGGCCCTCAATCTGACGACCCTTTTCTCCTCCAATTCCTGGTCACTATACTGCAACCTATGGCTTCCTTGCAACGCTTTAGTTTTAGACAAATCTACCTCATATCGCCTAGCCAATTCTGACAATTTCTCATGTGCAACTCGTGCCTTCCGAGCCACATCCTTCGCCACAAAGAGTATTTCATCCGGTCCATATGTTACCACTCACTCAAGGGATAAGCTTCCACTTATTATCTCATCCACTTCTGCTTTTAACCTTACTACATCTATCATCCCGGCTCCTAGCGCTCCTTTCAGCACCTCTCGGCAGACCACCCTTCCTCTACCATCCTCCTCACATTCCTGGTCCTGCGACCTCCCTTCTCGTGATATATCCCTTGGAGCGGACCGATCTCCGAAGCCGACCTGCTCTCTCTCTGCTATTCTTACCCTTGGGTCTTGGCCTCTCAGGGGTGGTACCCATGATCGTAAATCTGATCTCGACTCCATCAGGGATCTCGACCTCTCTGGTCTCTGCTCTCTTTGTTCCCCAGATGAATCTGACATGGCTGGCAAGTGTGTGCTTCATTCTATAGGGTTCGGATTCCGGGCCATTGCACCCGCTAGGCCACTTTCTGTGACCTCTCTCCTAACCTCCTCGGCTGTCCGCTCTGGATTTTCGCCCTCCTCTGTATCTGGGTGGTAAATTGAAACAATGGGTCCAATGGTAACCGGTACCTTGAAAGCATCCGGTAACCTCCCATCTCTCTCGACCTTTACGCTTGCCTCGGACGGGCTCCTCGTACTCTCTGTTCCTATTGAGAGTCTTCCTTCTACTCTCATTTCTGGGTGGATTGTTACTCCTCTAGTGTCTTCTATTTGAACCAATGTCCCTTCTGGGACCTCAGGGTTGTACGGGGGTGGTCTCTCTGACAACAATCTTTCCAATAAGTCATCGTCTATCTCACTCTCATCCTCTTCTTCTGGCTTTGCACTCCTTACCCCCTCTGATGTGATCAATAAGGGATACAGTCTCTCTCCCTCTATCGCCTGCACTCTCCACCTCTTCTCCGCTGCGTCCCATCTGGCATCCTGGTAAGCCCTGATCGACTTTTTCACCCTTTCCTGATTCCTCCCTCTATCCCTATCATGAGCTGCTCTAATCCACGCATGTAGTGCTTTGAACTGTGTTGGCCTTGGCAAAGGCCGTAACCCCGCCATTACAGATTTCCACTGGTACAACACTGCTAGCCTGAACGAGCCATACCTCGGGAATGCTAATTCCCCTTTACTTTGAGTCATTTTATGCCAATTCTCAAGCCAAATGATCATATGCAATCCCACATTCTTTGCCATATAATGTGCTGGAGTATCCTCGGGAGGGGCTTCTTCTCCCTCTCGAGTAACCACATGTTAGTCACCTCTACAGAGTTCTCGAAAAACCTTAAAACACTTCATGATTGACAAAATTCGATCTCATACACTGTTTACCTCTTGATGTCGAACCCTCCAATAACAGCGCGACTAACACCAACCAACCTATCACAGCGCGACACTCTCTGACGTCACCTTTCTTCGTTTGCAGCAGTTCCCTCTCCTTACCGTTTACGTTTCACGCCTGCACTCGTCCCATTCATACACTGAAATAACTGTTTATCCCAAACAAGTTACTTCTCTGGCTGTCCGTCCACAGCCTCTGACTGTTCGTCCACAGTCTCTTGAAATTGTTGACCTCGGTTGGCAACTATCTGTCCCCGTCTGGGCAGAAAGTTCGCCTCTGATAGGTTACAAATACTCAAATCCACATGCAGCAACCCGTGACCAGCGTCGAGTTGCCATTCACTCACACATTCGCTCCCCCTATCTCGGTCCAGGTGATCGATGGTACCTCACGATCTCCTTTGGGTGGTCAATAAAATCTACCACGGGTGTCTTCTAAACCACAATTCCCGGGCTGCGCGCGCTCACAGCCTGATCTCACAAGCACTCAACATTCACTTTAACTCCGCAAGACATCACACAACAAATCAACACCGCAATCTACAGCATCTCATCCTGTTCATACTCACTCCACGAACTGCTGCCTCCTGCCGCGCTGCTACTCTCCGTCTATGTTCATCATCCGCCGTCGTCTGCTGCTCACCATCTGATGATTCCCCATCACTTATCGTCTATGGGTCTCAAGGATCACTTATCTTATCTAATCGTCCCTCGCTATCGGAAGTAACCATCCTCTGCTACCAACTGCTGGGGCCCAATTTTCTTGTGTCCATTTATCTCAAGAACCCACTCTGGTTGACTGGACCTTTTTACTTGTCCAATAGCGTGGAGGGAGCAAACACAATTATCAAAGAATACCTTCCGCAATTTGACATTATTGAAGACTCGAAACTCAATTTCTATTTCTCTCGGGATTTTATTATCAAGAAAAACATCTGCAGATACAAGCACCTTAGCACAAGGCTCAACAGGTAAATGGGTACTAATACAAATGCCACTCTACGAAGAATCCGCATACGACTGAATATGAACAAAAGTACAGCTTCTAAAAGCATGAGGTAGATAACTACCAAGCTAATGTCGATATTAGGAATCATTAAACCAAAGCATTTCTGTCCCTACTCTATACTAGATGACATTCCTGCTTACCATTCCCTTAAGACCCAAGAAATCGTGAAAAGGTGTCAGAAGTTAACTTCCTAAGAAGTCTTCACTTGGAGAGCTTGATCTAAACGCTCCTTCTAGCTCCTCACCTATCTCCTCTCTGCTCAACCCTCGGGGCGCTGTCCCTAATACGAAACCCCAAAACACAGAACACGCCCTCCAGCACACCTCCTCAACCAGGTCTTCTTCCAGTAATTTTCCATCCAGCTCCGTTCATCTTCCATCATCCATCAGCTTGGCCTTGAGTCCCAGACACCGTCGGCACTAGGAGTTGCAATTGGCACATTCCAATGCACTCCCATGTCTGGCTTCCTCCATAATTCAACTGTTAGACAAAGACCTTTTTGCTAACGAACCAACTGTCCTTGCACCTGCGGTGAGATCATGGGATGGAGAAATACTTCGCATCTTTTAACTCTACGATTTACTGCAGCCCAAAACCTCTACTAGAATAAATCACTTGCGGCCTACCGCATTCAGCTAACATAAGAAATACCAGGCCTTTCTCTTCAACGATATATGTGACTTTGGGCCTCTACTAGGTTAAACACACCATTAAATTACATTCTAACATTAGTGCTTTTACTTTCACATACGTGGGTAAACGACATACATGAATTAATTAAATCAGGTTACACGTTTAGTCTAGTACATTGCGTTAAACAGAAACTTATCGTTATGCATTTTGCTAAATACATTCATTATTTGTTTTCGCGTCTCCTAACGCTTTTACATGGCGACGTAGCTAACACATTTCTTAATACGTTTCGCACAGCATAACTAAAGGTACATTCATTATATGTGGGGGCCAACTAACAGTGAATATGATGCACCCCTACAATTTTCAAAACCTTTAGGCGCTACATCACTTCTATTCACATAAGCAAACATGCTACTCTGGACAGAAGCATGGATCAAATAACGACCCCTAACAAGAATGGCCTCAAAAGATCCCTCAAAGTTATGACCTGTATGAGAGTTTCTTCTAGCAGACACACCACCAGAAGGACTACTCAAGCGTTTCTTAAAGCTAAGGGACGTGAAATCTTAAGAGACAGCTTGACTAGTTGCCGATTTTAGGACAGCAGGATCTCCCAGAAGTCCCACAAGGCTTGGCATCCTTCAGATGGAAGAATGTAACAACCTCAAGAATCAAGTAGGCCCCTTTTCCTAGTGACAACAGTTCTTCCTTTAGTGCCAGCTACAAATAAGGAAAAAGGAGTTAAACATGGATATGGTTCCTTCTGCATCTCCGTGTTTCGGGTGGAGATACATAATAATGCCGGTGTCAGAAGTGTGTTCAGGAATCTTGGTGTGTACTAAGGGATAATAAGCAGTGAATTTTCAAACTGGTGAGGCATAAATTCTTTCTTCAAAGTGTAAAAGAGCCTATTGAGAGAGAATGACCACCATTCGTGGATTTAGTGGGGGATATTTGAATGAGAACAACACGTCAGTGATGTCACCAATAATTTTTCCAATAATTACAATGTGTCATCAATTACACAAATATAAACACACAAAAGTACACATCAAGATAAACCCCATATTCACAAAGGATGAGGCATCCAACTGCACACTGCCAAATGCAGCACACACTGAATTTACAGAAGATTGATTGCACAAATATAAACACACACGAGCACAGAAAATGGCAAAACACAATATATATACATTGAAAGAATGAGGCAGCTAGCCAGGCAGCGGTAAACACAGCTCTGTACGCAGACACATATGCAGACAAGAGACAGGCAAGGTTACACAAGCTGTCAAATACAGACACACCCACACAATCCCACAGAGAAAGGAAGACAAAGGGGCATAAAGTAGCAACACCACATATACAAAACACACACGCAGACACACTGAAAGGCACAAACACATACATAACTTGACTTAGACACAGGTAAACATGCACTCATGCACAAAGGGCAAGGCAGACATAGATATAGGCAGTTACACAGAACGAAAACAGAGAGACCCTCCTCTTTAGCACAACACTCTGTTGCACTAGCGGTTGGTATACAGGCAGAGTGGCATGGCGGGGGACTATGAAGGCCAACAGGGAGGTGGGGGGAATGATGGACTGTAAAGAAAACATTAAAAAGGGGAAAAATGAACTTGCCTGTCGCTCTACTGCTTCATGTACTCGCTGCAGCACAAACTCCCTTTGCGGCCAATCATGATGCTGCTCTTATGCTTGAAAGCAGCATCAGGATTGACCTGAGGGCCATGAATTTGTGCTTCCAGAGAAACAGGGAGCCTGTGCTTGCTGTCTCCAACCTGGCAACACTGTTCGAGTTGGAGACAGCTCAGTGCGCATGTCGGTTTGGCCATCCTGAGACGGCCGGTCAAACTGAAATGAGCACCGATAGCAGTTTCCCCCACTTCCTCTTGTGAATGCCCCCGCGATAGTTTTGCCCCCAAGACTTGTCCAGTCGTTAGAACTTGAAAAATAAACAATAATAAACCCAAGTTTTGAGGCTGGCAGGAGGGGAGGACGCTACTCCGCCAAAGCAGAGAATCCGCCACTGCTCCATTTCTAGATTCACACTCTACAAATGCATGTACATTTGTTATTCACCAGTGTCGAGCAACAGACAGATCAGGGAGTCTCATGCTCCTAAAGGCATTTCAACCAGTAGATTGCGGAAAAGCAATGTGCAGCTCTGAATCAGGTAGCACTGGGGTTGAGTCAGTTGCGTTGTACAGCAGACCCTGCACTCTTAAGATCTTAGAGAAGTCAGATCAGTTTGTTAAGTGACCTCACCTTTTGCCCTTCCGTAAGTCAGAGCTGGTGAGACTGGGATTTGAGTGATGTAATTTTTTAATTTTGAGCAATGCTCTTGAGATGAGTCTGACATCTGACTCTGACTTAGCACTAATGTCATGTAAGAGGTGAGTCGGCAATCTCGGAAACTATGACCACCAGTGGTAACAAGTGAGACCAGAGCGATTGACTTCTGCAGCTTCCCTGTTTTAAACTTTATGTTTGGATATTGTGAGTTCTAGGTCCCAAAGTCTGCTGCAGGCAAAACAAAGAAGGCCTCACCGTCCCGCCAGGCTGTTTGGAGACCTCCAGCAGGGACAAGCAAATCGAGGAGGGACAATCTCTGCAGCCTAGCATTTCACACTGTACTGCTTGAGTTGAAGATTCCCAGAAGTAGCTACTGGGCACCTACCTCAACTGTACCTCCGACATCTAAATTATAAGATGGGTGAAGCACAGACTCAGACTAGCTCCACCTGGTTGCCACCCACTCCAGGTTTAGTTGCAATGACCCATCCTGCCCCTTTCCATTTTGATGCTGCTAAGAATCCAATCCCGCCCTAGGCAAACATATTGAATGCCGCCAGGCAAACCTTTCCTTCAATAGTAGAAAAAGCCTTGCCCTCCAACCTGACATCATATGGCTGCCATGCACACATGAAAACAGCAAAAAGGAGGAGAAATGAAACATTTCTCCTCGTTGCACCAGGGTAAGACCAGGTTTTCCCTGTTCTTAATTCTGGCTCTGGCTCCTATTTACGCCTCCCTTGTAAACAGGGGGGCAGCTTCAGAATCAATAGGTGTTGCGGTGGAACTCCCACAACAACACCCATTGCCCTCCCCTTTCATGCTAAGCATAGCGTGAAAGGGGGCCTTATTTACAAGGCAGCGCTATCCACATTAAGTGGCTTAACGCTGCCTTTTGAATAGGGTAAAGCCCCTAGCGCCACAGGAACGTCCTAAAAAGGACGTTCCCGTGGCGATAGTGGCTTGTAAATATACCCCTTGGTTGTGTCCGTGATTCATGCTTTCTTTGTTCTCATTCCTGTTCTCAGTACACCAGAGGTAAAAGACTGTGGCCATGTGAGTGCGGGGCGAGAGCTGTGCCTGTGAGATTGCAGGGAAACACATTAAAGCATGGTCAATTGCCAATGCTTGTTCCTTTCCCTAATTTAAACTGTAATGTAATGACGTTGTGATTAATTTTTTTAGATTCTCAGGCAGTGATAGGCAAATGCAGAAAGGTGGTAAAATAAGCTCAAGCTTGCACATTGGTCACTTCTGTACTACCACCAGGACAAAGGCAAACTTGTTAAATGTTACTGAGGATGGGCATTTGGATCAGTAATATTCTCAAGAAGAACGTGATTGATAAATTGCACTTTCACTGGTAAAACGGTATTAAAAGACACATTTTTTTAAAAACACATTATTAAAATCCAGTAGGATGATTGGGGAGGTCAATGCAGCAAAAGTTAAAGGGTAGTGATATTAACCCTAAATAGCACCCTAGGTTGACAGCTTGTTTCTCTCTTAGTCCTGCAAAAGCCTCGAGTTTGCTGAAGCGGTATTAGGAGAAGGGGTAGTGAAGGTACTTACATAATAGCCCTGCTTACTTCCTCTTCCTGTTGCGCCTTTCATCTCTTCTGACTCAAGCGAAAGCAAAACATGGGGCAGGTAGACGTGACAACAAGCCTGGGGTGCAGCATGTGCAGTGGCACCGGGGCCCAGAAGCCTGAGTGGTCCACTCAAGCCTGATTATTGCTGTATTTCAGAGTTTTAATAGAAGCCAGGGGGCAATTTCCTTCCTTGCACCAGGGCCCATGACTCAGTGTCTGTGCCACTGGGCGGTGGTGAGTGGCCACCATTTAAGGTCCATGGGAGGTCGCCGGGCGATTGCGGCAGAGAAAGCACTATTCTCTTCACAGCTCTGCACGCAGCCATTCCTGGAGGTATTCAGGTCTGATACAGTTGTAGAAAAGAGTGAGTTACTGCGGTTTGGGTTTCCCTGTGACTGGAAATATCGCTCACTCAAACAGCATTCTTCATATCCCATTCAATAGTGTTTGGTTATGGGCAGCAGTTTTAAAATGATTATCTCCCCACCCTAAGCATAATTTTATGGATAATCTCATAGTTTTTCATCAGAAAGCCACCGAGTTGTTCACCCTCATTACTATTTGAAATTGCATAGTGACTTCTGTCAGGAGGGAAGCATTATTTTCCCACATCCGGTTTCTTCCTGGAAAGCAAATGAAGTCCTCCATCACTCACCCGGGGCTGATTGCTTCTATCTGTTCTCCCCATCCCCACCCTGCATTTCCTGCTGACCCAGCTCATGTTTTTTGCAAACAAATAATAATCTTTTGCAGGCAGCGCATTTGTTCCGTCTGCACTGCTCCTGCTGCTATTCCAGCTCTGGAAATAAATGGCGTTCTTTCTTGAAAGGATCCTGCCAGCCAATCGGAAATACTTGTCAAAGAAGTCTACCGAGGGGTCAACTTGATTTATTGATAAATACTCATAAAAAGTGTCTGCCGGATGCAAGTGGTAAATAATGAAGAGAAGCCTTTATGAGTTCATCATTCATGGCTGGAGCTGATTTTGAATCATGCCTTGCAGAACCTCTGCATCATGTTTGATATGTGAATGTCTTATGCTAGCACTTTTGCAGCTGCTGTCTGCCATACAGAATTTGTGAAAATGGTGATATATCGCTTATTTGTCCTGGCAGTAGCAATTATCGTTTTTATACATAGGAACAATTTAATTTGCAAAGGGAATTTACTGGCCTAAAACAGACTTATGCTTGCCAGCATATTGCTGTATTTACCGACATTCACAATCTTGCACTTATCAGTGGTGTAGGCAGTTGTTGCTGCTAATGAACAGAAGTGGGGGCAGAAGGGGGTTGGGTATGGGTGAAGATAGAATAAAAAATGATTTACCTGCCAGCCCATGCCTCTCCTCCTTCCTCCTCTGTTCCTGACTCCCAGCAGCACACAGGCTCCCAGACTCTCCTAAGCCAATCACGATGCTGCTGTCATGCACGTAATGCGGTACAAAAGGGGGTGGTGATGGACGGAGCATCAGAACCAATCAAACACTCGCACCCAGTCAACAGATCTGGGTTTGATTCATCACCGTTCTTTAGCCCACTCTGCCACCCCAGTTCAGACATGGCCATATGCAAATCAGTCTGACCCTGTGCCTCATGGGAACAGTCCAGCCCGAACTGCCAAGCCATGCCTTCCCTGGACCGGAAACAAGCTTCCTAGGACCAGTTTCTGGCATTTCAGCCGTCTTCAGCCAGGCTTGCTTGAATCCAGTGGCAAAGTGAGCAAGGGACTCACATCTGAGCATACCCTGCCAACTTATGGCGAACAAAGTGGTACAAAAGGGGGTGGTGATGGACGGAGCATCAGAATCAATCAAACACTCGCACCCAGTCAACAGATCTGGGTTTGATCCATCACCGTTCTTTAGCCCACTCTGCCACCCCAGTTCAGACATGGCCATATGCAAATCAGTCTGACCCTGTGCCTCATGGGAACAGTCCAGCCCGAACTGCCAAGCCATGCCTTCCCTGGACCAGAAACAAGCTTCCTAGGACCGGTTTCTGGCATTTCAGCTGTCTTCAGCCAGGCTTGCTTGAATCCAGTGGCAAAGTGAGCAAGGGACTCACATCTGAGCATACCCTGCCAACTTATGGCGAACAAAGCGGTACACAAGGGGGTGGTGATGGACGTAGCATCAGAACCAATCAAACACTCTTACCCAGTCAACAGATCTGGGTTTGATCCATCACCGTTCTTTAGCCCACTCTGCCACCCCAGTTCAGACATGGCCATATGCAAATCAGTCTGACCCTGTGCCTCATGGGAACAGTCCAGCCCGAACTGCCAAGCCATGCCTTCCCTGGACCTGAAACAAGCTTCCTAGGACCGGTTTCTGGCATTTCAGCCGTCATCAGCCAGGCTTGCTTGAATCCAGTGGCAAAGTGAGCAAGGGATTCACGTCTGAGCATACCCTGCCAACTTATGGCGAACAAATAGCATTGGTCGTGATATCTCTGAGTGGCCAGGTTTTGGAGCGTGTCACTGCTAAATTTGCCACAGTTCCGTGCGCCCTCATTTCCTTGAAAATAAACCCCTAGGTGTGTACCCAATCACTATTCCTTCTGATGAATACAGGCCCCAGCTAGGCCCGCAGGACACAAGGGTTCGCTCTCCTGCAATGGAATCTATAAGGAAGTTGGCACGGAAACTGCAAAGTACAAAGACAAAGTTTATTAACCCTTAAGGGTGGTCCTACAATCCATACAACACCCTTCAGTATTGCATAGAGTAGCACAAAGAACTTGCGTACACGGTCCCCTTTTATACACAACAGAGGGGCTCATAAGTGGGTGGATACAACATGAGGCAAGGAATGTTACCTTTTATGGACATTTTCGATACAAGATCAATATGTGGGCGGAGCTGACATACTCCTTGAGCCCGCGAAAACATGGTCAAGCAAGGACTAACTGATAACAGATGTGGTCAAGCCTGGGCATGCGCCAGGCGGACAAAGGAACTATTTATAGACTGTTACTAGGCAGATTACAAGAGCAATTAACACGAAGATAGGACTCTTCTCGTGTTGAGCACGTGGAGACATGACAATACAAAATGGAGTCCAGACTTTAGTCAACATAACGAAAGAGACATGTTCTAAGGAAGGAGAATTCATGTCTTTAGTAAATGCTTAATCACATCGTGGTTTCAATTTACAACAGACGACCCTTTCAGCATTTACTGAAGACATCCGGTTTGTTAGGATAATCATCGTATATGTCAATTGTCATCATTTCTTCTACTTCTTTAGCTAAACGTTTCTGATAAGTGACATTGGCAATAGCTTTCTTATCGGGAATACAGAATGATACACATAAGGAACAGAGCAAGGGACCACATTGGACACAGATGCAACAAGAAAACAGAACTGCTACAATTATACAGAGACCAGTTAAAACCTTCCAACCCCAAGCAGTGATCAATGCCCAAAACCATCCAGAAAAGGACCAAGTGCCATTTTCTGTATGGATTTCAGCTGCAATTTTATGCAACCTGTTGATAGCATTATAGACTGACGGCGTGTGGTCAGGGATAAACACACAGCAACTACTTCCGATAATTTTACAAGCTCCACCTCGGTCAGCTAACATAACATCTAACACCATACGATTCTGCAATGCCACAATTCTAGTAATCTGCAATTCTTCCGTAAGATTCCCAAGAGCAGCAGCGGTTTGGTTTGTCACAGCCTCTACCACTCTTGTTAACCTTCGAACTTTCCTACTATTTAGGGCAGCTCCAACGAAGAAAAACAATCCTAAATTAAAATCAATATACTGCTGCAGACTGGTGTCAGTCTGATCCACATCATCAATTGATAGAGTACGTTTATACCTATTTACAGTCACATTATTTAACAACTTCAAATCCTTATGATAAGATGCAGGTGCCAAAAATACAGGAGGCAATAGAAATGCTACATAACATACTCCAGACCAACCGGCTGGCAAACGGTAATAACCTTTATTTCCACATACGAAGTATGTATTATGGGATGCTAAGAAAGTACTGTTATTCAACCCGTCGATGTTTAATATGGTAATGCAATCACTAACACCAACAGGAATATAACCCACACTCTGGACACATAGGTCCGCTTGAGCTTGTGCCACTTGAATCACAAATCTGTCTTTTCCCACAGTGTCTCTGGTGTTCGTGAAAATATAAGGAATCGATTCATTGTCTGGTCGATACTCTTCCCATTCCCAAATTGTCCCATTCGCTTGCGGATATCCATCTTTATCCTGATGACATTCTTTATTGAGTCTGAAGAGTAATCGTCCCACTGTGGGTTTCCGGGTGGCAAAAAGCAAAGTGTACCATGCTCTACAAGAGCCATTATGAGAGAAAGGAAGAGGTATGAATGGCGTTCCTCCTTTCTTCTGATGAGCTGGCATCATACCACATATCCAACAGTTCGTAGCATTCGTGGCAACGTGGGTATGATGCAACATCTGGATGAAAGTGTTATTCAAATAAGACTGACGATGCTTCAATTCTTGATACGGAAGGGTATAGAAGTAGTGCTCCTCAGGCACTGGAGTGGTCAACACAAGTAACTCTCGAGCAGGAGTCACATCCTCCACAAACCATGTGGTTATCCCAACAATAGCTACTGTGAGCATAAAACCTGTTGCACAAAGGATTTTCTTTTTCTCCATGTCAGAATAAAGAATCAATATCTTCCTGAAACTAAAAGGTTTGTCAGAACTCTTCCCCTTAGGCAGCGGTCGATTTCTTCACCAACGGGCCAAGACGGGTGTCACTACACTAATGCAGGGCTGATCCCCCCCCCTTGCCTCATTGGCTCTCCGTTTCACTAACCCAAGGGCCGTTCTGACAACATGTCCCGATACTGAAGAATTCACTTCCTTGGCCTGAGATGATATCGCTTTCCTCCAGGAGTCGCGTGGTCCGGAAAGAGCTCCTCAGTGTCGTTCGGTTCCCCAGCACGGCCTTTCTCTGCAGCCAGAATTTCTCGTTGATCGGTCAATACAGCAGACTCCACCAATCCGGGCGGTACTTTGCGGCAGTGCAGGGAATGGATCCAATTCTTTCTGTTGGAAACTCGCACAGCCGTCCTCGTTGCAAGTAGGACCTGCTCAGGACCAACCCATCTCGGCTCCAAGCTGTTCGTCCTGTCAAAGATTTTTACCATGACATAGTCGCCAGGCCGGAGACTATGTCCTTCACCGGTGGACCGATCAGGGAGCGCCTCCCGGACCTGTTGATGAATAGAAACCAAGTTATCCGTTAACTGCGCCAGATAATCATTCATCATTACACAAGGTACATCATACACAATCTTAGGTTTTGGTGGACCCCAAATATTCATTGGGCGTCCAAAGACAATCTCGTACGGTGTAAGACCGGTTCGAGAGTGCGGTACCGATCTAATTGACAATAACGCCAGCGGCAAAGCATCTGGCCAAGTCAAAGACGTCGAAGCTTGGATTTTAGCGATCTTGAGCTTCAGTGTACCATTATACTTCTCGACTAGTCCCGCAGATTGAGGGTGAAACACTGCGTGGAACTTCTGGGTGATGCCCAGACCCTTCAAAACATACTTTATAACATCTGCTATAAAGTGGGGTCCGTTATCACTCCACAGAAGTCTACAAACGCCATATCGAGGGAAGAACTCCTTCAACAGCATCTTGGCGGTAGTCATTGCAGTATTGTCTTTCGTAGGGTATGCCTCAACCCATTTGCTGAAGGCACAAACCACTACTAGAACATACTTCAAATTGTTACAGCGCTCAAGCTGGTTGTAATCCATCTGCAAAACCTCAAAGGGTGCAGTAGGTGTTACAAATCCTCCTGCTGGAGTTCGAGTACCCTTTCCTGGGTTGTACCTCAGGCAGATCATACAGGTCTGCACCACTCTCTTTGCCGTGCTAGCAATCTCTGGATGCTCCCAGACTTGGGTAAGCAATTTTACAATTGCGGAAGCTCCAACATGTGCTAGCCCATGTGCCATCTGAACCATAGGTTGTACAAAAGCCGTGGGTAATTTCCATCTATCCATCTGCTTATTTCTCCAGCAACCCTCATCATCCAATTCTCCCTCACTGGACCATTGCTCCCGTTCTTTATCAGAAGCGGTCCTCTGTATTTCTCGCACTTCTTCCTTCGCATCGTGCCATCTTTCTACTTGCGACTTCACTGCATACATGGCAGTAGCACCGGGCTGCATCGCAGTCTCCCGTGCCACCCGGTCTGCTAACGCATTCCCTTCTCCAACTTTATCGACTACTTTCCTATGGGCGCTACATTTAACAATGGCAATTTTCTTCGGATATGTCAATGCAGTTAAAAGATTATGAACTAACTCCCCATGCATTATTTGTACTCCATGTGACGTTAAAAACCCTCTCTCCTTCCAGAGCAGGCCGAAATCGTGCGCTACTCCGAAGGCATACCGGCTATCTGTATAAACATTCACACACAATCCTGTACTGAGCTCACATGCTCGTGTTAATGCTATCAGTTCCGCTGCTTGAGCTGATTTCTGTGGTATGCGTGCTGTCTCCACTATTGTTTGCAATGTGGTAATTGCATACGCTGCTGAAGTCGTACCATCTGGTAGCTTCAGGCATGACCCGTCCACCCACAGTTCTCCATCTACATCTGGAAAGGGCGTATCCTGGAGATCAATACGACCCTTTGTTTGTTCCTCAGTCACAAGAATACAATCATGTGCTTTCCGTGCTTCAGACTGAGTCTCGGGGTATGGCAACAATGTGGCCGGATTTAACGTTACGCACCTCTTTAACGTAATATGAGGAGCCAAAAGCGTCAGCTCATATCCCGTTAAACGGGCACTGGTCAAATGCTGCGTCTTTGTCTGATTAAGCAGGGCATCAACAGCATGGGGGACTAATACCAACAGCTTATGAGATAACACAATTCCCTCGCTTTGGCGTATTGACACAGCTGTCGCCGCAACCGAGCGAAAGCAACCAGGCAATGCTCGGGCAACAGGATCAAGTACAGCCGAAAAATATGCACAAGCGCGCTGCTTGTCGCCGTGCATCTGCACTAAAACTGATAATGCACATCCATCTTTCTCATGCACATACAGCGAAAAAGGTTTGGTATAATCAGGAGTCCCTAACACTGGTGCTGAACAGAGGGCCTGTCGCAAGTTCTGGAAGGCAGTGTCACACTCATTCGTCCAAGGAAGCGGAATAGGTGTGTCTTTTGTCAAAAGGGCTAACAATGGCTTAGCTATGTGTGAAAACCCTAGTATCCATTGCCTACAAAACGAAACAAGACCCAAAAATGCACGCACGTCCTTCTGCGTGGACGGCGTCGGCGTGTCCAGAATTACTTGGACACGATCTGGTGTGAGTGCACGCCCCTCCTTAGACAAAAGGTGACCCAGATAAGTCACCTTTGGTCTACAGAACTGTAACTTTTTCCGAGATACTTTGTGATTGTGGGATGCCAAAAAGGAAAGCAAAGACAACGTACTCGTTTCACACAACTCCGGAGTGTCCGCCGCCAGCAAGATGTCATCGACATATTGAATGAGGGCGACACCCTCGGGCAGAACAAAGGAGTCCAATTGTCTTTTCAAAGCTTGACTGTAAATGCTAGGGCTTTCCGTGTAGCCCTGAGGGATTCTACAAAATCGGTAAGACCTATTATTTAGAGTGAAACCAAAAAGGTATCGACTATCGGGATGAATAGGAATTGAAAAGAAGGCATTTTTCAAATCAATAACTGAAAACGTGGTCGCCGTAGGCGGGACCAAAGTAAGCAACGTCGTGATATCAGAAACCACTGGGTACTGAGGTATCACGATCTTGTTCACTTCTCTCAAGTCAATTATAAACCGATAGACTTTAGCATCCGTATCCTTTTTCAAAATGGGTAGAATCGGGCTATTACAGACGTTGTAGGGAACTTCCTCCACTACTCCCACCTTAATCAAATCCTGCACAATCTGTATAAGAGCCTCTTCCCCCTCCTGCGAAATACGATACTGTGGAAGGCGTGGTAACACCGCCCCCTCCTGGACACTAATGTGAACAGGCGGAATCACCATCTGTCCCACATCAGTATCCGAAGTGGCCCACAAAGCACAAGGGAGGGTAGCTAACACAGCATCTTCTGCAACCACACACATCCGTTCAGACCGGGGGTAATTGTCATTTAATATCACCCGCACTCCAGCAGGGGAGCAGCGGATCGTAGCTCTGAAGTGCTTTAACATATCAAGGCCCATAATGTTGTCCGGCGTGTTCGGGGCAAGCAGAAACGGACAGGGTGCAGAAAAAGAATCAACCTGAAATGTGAGGGGCCGCGAAAGAGGGCTTCGGGAGAGTGTACCATCAAACCCTACCGATGTAACCATTAAGCCAGATGGCGGAGCCCTCGGAACCAATTGTTTAGACAGCGCACTACGAGTCGCTCCTGTATCCACTAGGAACTGATCAGTAGAACCCAAAACCTCAGCTGATACGTAAGGACCCTTCTGATCAACCGGCACCTCAACTGATTCTAACCCCCATCCAACGCATTCCTATGCATGCTGAGATTCATGGTACCCAGAACGGTCAATCCCCGACACTTGATACTGGTTTTGTCGATCGAAAACACTAGGCCTATCTCGTTGCTGCCCGGCAGGGTCAAAACGAGCGTGATCGTTAGAATTCCCTCTAAAATTCGAGAAACCCCCTCTACCTCTCGGGCCACCCTGATTGTGTCCCTGACGCGAAGCATGCAACGCCGGGCAATCTCTGGCCCAGTGTCCCGATTGCTTACAATACGCACATTGATTCCTATTCAAATCAGATCGGCCCGAGGGAGGACCATAAAATCCTCCCCTACCTCTATTGACACCCCGGCGGGGCGGACCATATACTTGCGCTAACATCACCTTCGTTTTTAAATCCTTCGATTTCTTCTCCTCCTGCCCCTTCGCTTCTTGCTCCTGGCGCTCATAGTACTGAGCTATAGTCAGGAGGGCTGTCGGGGTCGCAGTGGACCAAGAACTTTCACTCGCTTTTAGGCGGGCTGCGATCGCCGGTAGTAAATTCGCCACATATTTATCAGCAAAGAGGTGTCGACCCGTATCATCCGTAAGTGACTGACCACTAAAATCATGAAACGTCTCCTCAAAGCGCGTAAAGAAATCTGCAACTGATTCATCAACTTTCTGCTTACACGAGGCTAGCATATTCCAGTCAATCTTTTTAGGGGGAATGATTGTCTTCAACTTAGTCAGAATAGCAGCAGGGAGATCTAAGATAAGCTGAGGTGGTTTCTGCGCGGGCTTCCTCTCCCTATCCTCATCCTCAAGCTCAGACCACCGAGCCTTAAAAGCGGCAACATCGTCCACCTTCCGCACAGATCGCCACATATCTGGTGGTAAAATAAGCCCAAAGAACAAATCTATATCTGCTAAGGTCATAGTACAAGAATTCAAGGCCCCCTCGACTTCTTCGTAAAAGGCCGCTGGATTCTTGCGGGGATCAGGCAACGCATTCTTTAATGCCATGACGTCAGCCCTGTGCCAGGGAGTATAAACCCAATTATACACAAAATATCCCTTAGCATCGGCGGAGGTAATATCCGAACTAGTCCCCGCTCCTTTAGGAGGAACATACAAAGGCGCCGCCTCTCGCATTGGTTTAGCATGCACTAGGTCGCTCTTATCTGACTGAGAGGTGGATGAGTGGCCATCTCCGGTATGCGAATCCGACTGCTTCTCCTCCTCAGCTTGTTGGCGTGCTTTCTCTTTAAAGTCCCTCACCGCGTCCCGCAACGCAAACAGCCGCCGAACCGCATCAGGCGCCTTAGAGGGAGAGAAAACACTATTACGCAATGCTTTAGCATCTAATTCCACATCGTCAGGCTCAAAGACACTGGAATATTTCCGGAAAGCAGCAATCACTTCCTCAGAAAAGTGGCCCAAAAAATACAACTTTTCTCTATCCTGCCACAACTCCCAGGAATTCAACAACTCAGCAAGGGATAACTTGCCCTTAAGTGCACGATAGGAAACTTGCCGAAGCTCACCCATTCGCTCAGTCGATAACATGGACCGCGTGTCTACCTTACCCGAACCCGATCCAGAATCTTGTGGCCTCGGGGCAGACGCGCCGACATAAGGAGGCGGAGAACGATCTAATAAATAAAAATCATCGTCATGATTATTAAGGACAGGATAAAGTGACTGACGAACAGCATATTGACCCGAGACTTGCAACCTACGCTCTTTCTCTTGCCTCTCCGTCTGTTCTCTTTCCTCCCGACGCTTTGCTTCCTGTGCTCTCACATGATCGTTCTTCCGTTGCTCTTTATCAAACAGCGCTTTCTCACGTTTCTCTCGCTCACGCACTTCCTTCACCCATAATCGCACACATTCAAACATGTCTTGACGAGCACGCCGCTTACACATACACTGTTCCACATACTCAATCTTACGCATATCAAACGACCCATACAACGGCCACCGTAACTCAGGATCCTTTCTGGTATATTTCCTCCATACTGTGCTGTACATTATGGAGGAAAGACCATGCTTCACATACATATCCCTATTAGGAGTCCCCTCAGGGGGGGCCGGAGCAGATTCCTCAAGGTTTAACCGGTTTCCAAAGCAGCAGCACCACTTACGGAGTGCGCTAAAAGCAGGCATGCTCAAAAATAATGCAAAATATGCAGTATTATCAAAAATGGCACTTAAACGTTGTGCCGTTCAAAGTTACACAGTTCCGGAGAAATATCTCCACATTACCTGCCTATATGTGTTGCAACGCATATATTCTCACAATAGCCAATACAAGATATGACCGGTCATCACAAATCAAACTCAAATAGCCAAACCAGGCTTCAAAAAAACTCGGAGCAAGTACCGTACAACGGTTCTTACCAATCAAGAGTCCAGATTCCAACTGCCAAGCTCCAAAATTCGCCCAAACGGCTGTCACGGCAGGACCGACAGAAGAGGTCTCAGTCGAGGACCGGCGCCACCCAGATGGTCAGCTCGGAAGGGAAGGAAGAAAAACCTCGGGATGCCAGGACTAAAGTGCCTCTGGCAGTGATCACATCCCCGGCCAAATTCCTCACCTTCGTCGCGACCAATCCTTCGAGCATCCGAGTCGCCGATGAGCCCCACGTGACGGGCGCCAATTGATGAATACAGGCCCCAGCTAGGCCCGCAGGACACAAGGGTTCGCTCTCCTGCAATGGAATCTATAAGGAAGTTGGCACGGAAACTGCAAAGTACAAAGACAAAGTTTATTAACCCTTAAGGGTGGTCCTACAATCCATACAACACCCTTCAGTATTGCATAGAGTAGCACAAAGAACTTGCGTACACGGTCCCCTTTTATACACAACAGAGGGGCTCATAAGTGGGTGGATACAACATGAGGCAAGGAATGTTACCTTTTATGGACATTTTCGATACAAGATCAATATGTGGGCGGAGCTGACATACTCCTTGAGCCCGCGAAAACATGGTCAAGCAAGGACTAACTGATAACAGATGTGGTCAAGCCTGGGCATGCGCCAGGCGGACAAAGGAACTATTTATAGACTGTTACTAGGCAGATTACAAGAGCAATTAACACGAAGATAGGACTCTTCTCGTGTTGAGCACGTGGAGACATGACAATACAAAATGGAGTCCAGACTTTAGTCAACATAACGAAAGAGACATGTTCTAAGGAAGGAGAATTCATGTCTTTAGTAAATGCTTAATCACATCGTGGTTTCAATTTACAACACTTCACTCTGCTTTATTGCCAGGCAAACAACAGCAACATATTTCAGGCAACCAGAAAGAACTATGGCTATTGGATCTATTGTAGCAGAAAAGTAAGTGACAGTGGGGCATATTTACAACATGGCGATAAAATATTATCGCCGCCTTAGCGGCCATTTTTGGCCGAAAAGCGGCGATAATTTTATCGCTATATTAGCAAGGCCACGCTAGCGCGTGAAACCTTGCTTTAGCGTGGGGATTTCCAACGCCCAGCTTTGCATCTCTAATGAGATGCAAAGTGGGCGTTCCTGACCTGACATGATAGGAGAAATGTCGCTAAGCGACATTTCTCCTATCATCAAGCCCCACGCTATGAAGCATAGCGTCAGGAAAAGTAGTGATAACACCTGTTATCGCTACCTTCCTAACACCTGCTTCAGGACTGACTTAGCCATGATATCCTATGGAAGGAGGATATCATGGCTAAGTTTGTGAGTCCCTATCAACAAGCTAACATGAGATTATCGCTGGGTTTCCAGCGATAATCTCACGTTAGCCAGTTAGCGCAATAATTATCGCCGGTTAGGGGCATATCAACGACAACCGGCGATAATTATCGCAAAGCACACTTAGCGCTAGGATAATTATCGCCGGCTAGCGTGGATTTTTATCGCTGAGATAGCGTGCTATTAGCAACGCTTATCTCAATAGGGATAAAAATCCTCACGCTAACTGGCTAACGTGAGATTATCGCTGGAAATCCAGCGATAATCGCACGTTAGCTTGTTGATAGGGACTCACAAACTTAGCCATGATATCCTCCTTCCATAGGATATCATGGCTAAGTCAGTCCTGAAGCAGGTGTTAGGAAAGTAGCGATAACAGGTGTTATCGCTACTTTTCCTGACGCTATGCTTCATAGCGTGGGGCTTGATGATAAGAGAAATGTCGCTTAGCGACATTTCTCCTATCATGTCAGGTCAGGAACGCCCACTTTGCATCTCATTAGAGATGCAAAGGTGGGCGTTAGAAATCCCCACGCTAAAGCAAAGTTTCACGCGTTAGCGTGGCCTTGCTAATATAGCGATAAAATTATCGCCGCTTTTCGGCCGAAAACGCCCGCTAAGGCAGCGATAATTTTTTATCGCCTCGTTGTAAATATGCCCCAGTGTTGGTTTACTTCACCATGCTCTTGAGCAAGTACAGAGAGCATACACCCATATTTTTCATGGCAGAATAACACACCATTCTTATCAAAATTTGGCATTTCTAGAGCTGATGCACTGTAGAGTTGTATTGTTAGTTCAAGGAAACATCCATGTCTTTGTCATTCAATAGAAAATGATCCACTATGTCACTGGAGTAAGACTTTTTAACGTCTTTGTAATCAGGGAAAAGTTTGGAACCCACTGACAACAATAGTCAACCATTTCCAAAATGTTCTCACATCCCTCTTCGTGGTTGGAGGATTCATTTACAGGATTGCAGAGACACTTTCACCGTTTTCTCAACACAATGACCCCAGTAAAACACTTCTTTTTGACATACTGCAGTTTTGTAGGTGAGGTCTTATCTCTATTGTCGGCAAGATGGTTCAAGAGTTAAACTGTATTAAAAGTGCAGTCTTCTTTTGTTTTTGAAGTGACCATCAGTCATTTGCATACTGCACCATCACTGAGTTACAATGTAGTTGCGGCTTTTCCAAACCTTTATTTATGATCTGACTAAAGATTGAGGGGCTTTCTTTATACCATTGTAGGATTTGACACCAAGCAAGAACTTTATTCAGGAATTCATATATTGAAAGTCATTGGCAATACTCATGAAGAGAAATGGAAAAGAATGCTTGGCACAAGTTGATGACTGTGTTCCACTGAATACAGTAAACATAAGAAGACGATGAACGGAGCCCTGAAACTTTTCAAACGCTCACCTCCATTCACAGATCTGAGTTGAATCCATCATTGTTCTTTAGCTCACTTCGCCACCCCACTTCAGACCCAGCTATATGCAAATCAGTCTTGACCCTGTGTCCCATGGGAACAGTCCAGCCCGAACTGCCAAGCCAGGCCTTCTCTGGAATGGAAACAAGCATCCTGGGACCGGTTTCGGGGTAACACCCCTAATCAGCCAGACTAGCTTGAATCCAGTGGCAAAGTGAGCAATGACCCACATCCAGGCAAACCCTGCCAACTTAGCCTGAACACAGCAAACACAAGGAGATGATGGACGGAGCGATTTTTCAGACACTCACCCCCAGTCACAGATCTGGGTTGAATCGTTCTTTAGCACACTTCGCCACCCCAGTTCAGACCCAGCTATATGCAAATCAGTCTTGACCCTGTGACCCATGGGAACAGTCCAGCCCGAACTGCCGGGCCAGGTCTTCTCTGGAATCGAAACAAGCATCCTGGAACTGGTTTGGGGGTAACACCCCTTACCAGCCAGGCTAGCTTCAATCCAGTGGCAAAGAGAGCAAGGGAACCACGTCTGGGCACACCCTGCCAACTTAGGGCAAACAAAGCAGACACAAGGAGACGATGGATAGAGCACTGAAATTTTTCAGACACTCACCCCCCCCAGTCATAGATCTGGGTTGAATCCATCATCATACTTTAGCTCACTTTGCCACCCCAGTTCAGACCCAGCTATATGCAAATCAGTCTTGACCCTGTGTCCCATAGGAACAGTCCAGCCCGAACTGCCAAGCCAGGCCTTCTCTGGAATGGAAACAAGCATCCTGGGACCGGTTTTGGGGTAACACCCCTCACCAGCCGGCCAAGATTGAATCTAGTGGCAAAGTGAGCAAGGGACCCACGTTTAGGCATTCCCTGCCAACTTAGGGCAAACAAAGCAAACACAAGACGATGATGGATGGAGCGCTGAAACTTTTCAGATTCTCACACCCCAGTCACAGATCTGGGTTGAATCCATCATCGTTCTGTAGCTCACTTCGCCACCCAATTTCAGACCCAGCTATATGCAAATCAGTCTTGACTGTGCCCAATGGGAACAGGCCAGCCCGAACTGCCAAGCCTAGTCTCCCCTGGAACGGAATGAAGCATCCTGGGACCCGTTTTAGTGTAACACCCCTCATCAGCCAGGCTAGCTTGAATCCAGTGGCACACTGTCCACAGGAATCTGAGTCTAGTGCTCTAACGAGGGGTACTCTTGCATGTATGGTCCCAGAATATCAGTGAGCTACTTATTTGAAAAATCTATATACGGGACCTTCTGTTCCAGGTAGACTCCAGAGAATTCTTGGACAAATACTCCCCCTTACGTGATTTTCAATAGAAGAAGTAAGAGCAGTCATTGAGAGAAGAAAGCTCTCCTGAGCTGCTGGCCCCAATAACATTCCAGGAGTAATAATCATGTCAAACATTGTTTGGTGGACCATGGTTTGTTCATACTTCTTTAGTTGGATGACCACTTCCGGCCTTTACCCTTCATCATGGAAAGGATCCATAGTAGAATCCATTTAAAAAAAAACTTGAAGACTGGGCTACTGAAACCAAGAGAATTCCAATAGAACAGGTGGGCTTCTGGGAGGGCCATTCCACCACATTCCACCACAGATCACTGCTTTGCATTATGGGCCATTGTTTGGAAGGCCCTGGAAGTAAATCAAGGGCTGTGCTGTTGTTTTGTCGACTTCAGGAAGGCGTTTGATTCTGTGGATAAGGACATCCTATACGTAAATCTTGTTGCCCGGGAGCTCCTGTCAAACCTCCTTAGAGCATTTCAATCTTTGCAATCTGGTAATTGGACTCAGGGGGAGTTAGACAAGTCAGGTTGAGTATCTCAAAGAATCTCCATCGAGAATGGTCTTCGGCAGGGGTGCGTTTTAGCACTCCAGCTTTTTAGTCTATTTTTAGCCAATCTTCCCACCTTTATTTCACAATTCAAGTCTTTCTCCCCTAAAGTCGGGAAACAGCATATTGATTGTCTGCATTATGTAGATGATCTGGTATTACTGGATTGTACCTCAATTGATGTGCAGAGGAACGTAAATACCCTAGCATTACCTATAGTAAGCAGAACCAGCTTCACATTAATTTGGAAGAGACCAAGATTTTGGTTTTTGGGACAAAAGTAAAGAATTTGAGCTGGTACTTGGACACACCGGAGGTGGAGTAAGTCGACCAATATAAATAATAGGGCTTGACTTTTAGGAGGAACCTGAACTGAGGCAGGCATTGGGATGGCATTAAGCAGAAGGCCCCATTGCTGGCCAGCTGACTATCAAGATTTATTAGTAGATTTGGGGGGCTTTTCCATATTCCACTACTAAGGGCCTAAGAGGCGAAGATGCCTCAGTTGGGTTTGGATGCCGGAGAGGTCTTTCCCCTTGATCTGCCTATGAATGGGACTGATTAGAAGGTGCAATTCTTAGAAGGCTTTTATCATTCCCCCAAGGAAACTTGGTTCAGGCCAAAAGGAGAGAGTTTAATCTGGTCTCCTGGAACTTGTTGGCCTTCACTCAGGCCCTCAGATATGTTAATACACTCCATGAGGGTGATGAGGTGTCTAAAGTCTCCAAATTGCGTTGGGAAGAGATTCAAGGTAGTGAAAGAAGGTGGGCAAAGCAGGTAAGAACTAGATTAACTGTTTTTAAGAACCTCCATTTAGACAGTGGTACAATTACATCCTGGTCACCATTCCCAGTCAAGCATGCATTGAAAGAGTCTGCAGTTTTGGTTTCTCAAACTAATGACCTGTTCTAGCTGAGCAAGAAACCATTTATTAGTTTTTCAATCTCTACTCTAGGCCAGGACACTGTTATTCCCTACCTGTTACCAGGGCTGTGAAATGAAATATTAAGGGTCAGGGTGGGATATAATCCAATTCACTCATCCCAACCATATTGGGCCACGGTTCAGGATAACAGCGGTCTCTTCCCCTGCCCCCTGAATGTAAAATGCTCCGACTGAATATACGTAAAGACTGTGTCTTTTATCTCGCAAATTGGTTTACGTTTCTAAGACCCTTGTTTTTAAAATATGATACTTTCCATAGAAGGAAAGCTGTGGACCTGTTATATGAAAAGCGTTATTTAGATGTGGGAGTTGGAATTGCTTTGTTTTTACAGTCTGTCAAACAGAGTTTTAATGACGAATTACAGTGGGAAGTGGGTGCTGGGTAGCCAAGACGAGGCTAATTTATTGATTTTAATTGCTAAATGTGTTTTTAGAATGTTTTATGGACAACTGTCTAAATTAACTTGTTTTTTCACCTACCTACCTGAAACAAAATCAAGCAGAATTCAGTACCAGCAGACAACTAATTTTCCTAAGGTATTGGACCACCCTCTATTTGACACATTTTTTTTTTTATATATATCTTTTGATTGTTCAGCTTGCAGCAAGAAAATACAGAGCTCCCGGACGGGACCCAACAAGTCAGTTGGACAAATGGACAATATAAGCATTTTACAGTTGAGGTCAATTCCCAAACATAAACAGACCCTCCACCCTCCCCACCCCAGAACCCGGCACAAATAAGTTAATTGAACCTAATGTTTCGAATAATCTGAGACTTTAAACAGTCCATAATGGCTACCCAAGTCCCACCACCTTGAGCAATCAGTGCAGCATTTCAACCATCTATTTCAAATCAGGATAGCCCAGCAAGTACAAAGTAAGTGGAGCCCAAAAATCCTTGGGCTGCGAGGCTTCAGGTAGTTCCTCCTCATAAGTGCCCAATTGGTCCCTGCAGTACAGCAAGTTGTTGGGTTGTATCCATAACAATCTCTTCCCAGAATTTACACCTTGGGAATTTCTGGAATGTTAAGTAGAGAGACGACAGTTGGTGTGAATACTGGATGTGGCTGTACATAGTTGCTCCTGTCTTGTTGGCATTAAAGAAGATTTACACTCTTACCTTGCATCTTCTTTTCACTGGTGACGATCTGCCTTCAAGACGACCATGCGTGCCTGTCTCCTTCATTTGAAACAGTCAGCTGATGACCCGGAGCAGCGATCGAAATACAAGGTTTTTGGCTGGTGCGGCGAGCTAAATCCAAGCTGTTGAGCTTGTGGCGATCTGAAGGTTTGAGGATCATCCATTACGGTTCAAACACAGCGGACACTAGCGGAGTGATAAAATTGAGCAAAGGTATGTGTACTTTGTTAAATTCACTCGGATTATCCAGTTAGCTCGCGCACACGCCTCGCGACGATTCTCCTGTCCCTTCACGCGCTTACGCTGTTGTCTGACGTTTTACGCGCAGACGACTTCATGCAACGTAGCGCCATCTTTAATTGGGAAGGAAAAGGATACATTGTTTCAGCGATCTCAGTATGGAGATCTGAAATTTTACAGCACGTCTAACTCTTGCTTCAGCGACGCGCACACTAATAATAATCTGACATTGTATGGCAAGCAATTATTAAAAACGCACACGACAAACAACATTGAGTGCAGCGATCTTTACAGAGATCTTAATAATAACAGTGCAAGAAATCAGCGACACGCACACTAGCAAATATCTAATATTGCATGTCAAGCATTTATTCAAACACGTTTTTTCTTCAGCGACGCGCACGCCAGAAATTAATATTGCGTGTCAAGCAATTATTAAACAACTTAGTCACTTTTGGGAAAAATATAAAGCCCAATTAGCAATTGATTTTGAGATACGCACTCCATATACTAAATACCACGTGTGATGTCTATGACATTATATTTGTGCTAGTGTGTTGTTTTATTTTTAATTTTACAAATTCATCATTTAATTTTTTAAGTAAGACTTCCTTGGTGATAATCTGTAGTGGTTGTTCTCTTCAACAAGCAACAATCTTTATCAGCTCCTCCTGCCTTTTCTCCTAATCCTGCATCTCCTGAGTTGGATTGGGAGATATGGAAAGAAAGTTTCGAAGCATACCTAGATACTCTGGAAAGTGAGTCATTCACACACAAAAAGAAATTTGCAATTTTAAGACACTGTCTTGGTTCGGAGGGTCGTACCATTCTTAAACACACTACCAAAGTAGTAGTATTACTAATCGAAGGCGACAGAGTAGCAGATGAATATGCCACAGCAATTAAGTCTCTTGACACTGGGTTCAAAGCTTGTAAAAACATTACACTAGAAAGACATACATTTTTTAAAAAAGGGCACAGCTTCCCGGAGAGTCTGCCTCCACATATGTTGATGCATTACGTATTCTAGCAGTTTCCTGTGACTATAAAACATTTGAGGAAGAAATGATTAGGGACCAGCTGGTAGAAAAGACTAATAACAAAAAAGTCCAGGAGGCTCTTTGAAACAAGCCTGACCTGTCTCGACAAAAAGCCATAGAAATTGCTACTAGAATTGAAAGCACTACATCGTATTTGGAACAAAGATCGATTTCTAGTTCTGATATTCCAGCACAAAGTGTTTCAGCCATTAAAAGTAAATCCAACTCCACTCCAAAGGACAAATGCCAAGGGAAAAAAGAAGGATATTCTAAAACTAACACCAATTTCAGATCTTCTAACAGACGTTGGGAATGTTACCGTTGTGATAGCAGTAACCACCTTGGTAATTGTGGTAAATATTTCATTACCGGTACTATTTTTTATGCGGTAAAGTCTAGTAAGAATAACTCAGTAAATATAAGAGGCAGAATCCGTGGTATTAGAGGTTCTAAAAGGCTTTATTCCTCTACAAAGGAATTTACAGTTCGAACTGTAGGCTTCAAATTCCATCACCACGAAGGTTCAGGAAGGGAAGGCAATACATTATTGACAAGTAATGATATTTATATGAAAAGTATTACATTAAGACAGATGCAAGAGGCGTAACAGCTGATAATACAGATAATGATACACATACGTAATGAAAAAAGGCATAAACATAGGCGTAACTAAATACGTCATTAAACATGATGTCACAAGTGGGTGGATCCATGAGAGAATCCTGCAATGTCAGCAGAAATACTTGGCAGAGATGCGCGCGCAGCCGCATGACGTGTGATTGACGTGCAACTAGAGGGTGAAGGGGACTTGACATTTAGCTCTACATGTGGAGACAGAAGTCTGAGGGGTCATGTCAACCTAATCCCAAATCATATCTAATATCTCATGTTTAAAGAACTGTATTATCCAAAAGGAAAGGTCTCTCGGACAGAATCTATTCTATACTGACTGTTAGTGCGTGTACAAACGTCTAAGTGTCTACATGAGATGCGAGGGGCAGGAATCTTCCATGGTAACAGGGGCTATGAATTACTTGCATGAGGACAGTGAGGCCTGGCCCTTTGCACGGTAGCTGGAAGAATGTTTACCTAAACTACTAGACAGGAATGCATCGGATGAGGAGCGAAGCAGATAATCTTGAAGGTGAAATACAGTTTTTGGCAGGCAATAGGCCGGATCAGGCACCGTTAGCCGCGCAGAGAGTAGGACAAAGTTCATGGATACAGATGCGGGCTCGGACTGGAGCTGTCAGAGGCAGAAGGCAGGAAAAGGCTTGATGGCAGAATTCAGGGCCTACTCGCCTGAATCTGTAAAATGTGGAAAGTGAACCACATAAAGTCGGTGGCCTTTCATACTTAGGAATGGAATATCTGACCCATTCATGGCGGATCTGAAAGAGGACATGTTGACGGTGGACGCACACGTATTTGCGTCTTCATAACTGGAACTGGAGGGAACATACATGTACTTATAGCATGCACATGGAGCCGTTGGGGTCTACGATAGGGGACATAACTGATAACAAAATTCATATTTCCTCATTCCCTCCTTGTCCCCTACGGACCCTCAGGAGATATCGATCTTCATCAATCCATCGATCTGTTCATATAGCATCATTTGTTCTTCTTTCTTCTTCCGGGATCTTGAACGAAAACTTGGATGCGGGATACACGATGTGGCACACAGACCACAAATCGCTGGCCCACATTGTAGACATAAGCAGCAACTGAATAGTATGAGAAAGCCAATACCTAGGAAGGATAGGATCCTCCATCCCCAGGCTGACAACACGCTCCAGAACCAACCGGACCAAGTCCAGGTGCCTGGACTCTGGTGTATCTGGCTTATAATCTTATGAAGGCGAGTTATGGCTTTATATACTGACGGCGAATTTTCTGGTATGAAAACACAGCAACTTGATCCGATGACCCTACAAGCTCCGCCCCTATCGGCCAGGATGACGTCAAGGACAAGACGATTTTGAAGCACAACAATCCGCATAGCAGACTGCTCTTCTGTTAAATTGCCTAAGGCGGAGGTAGTCTCGTTCACTACTGCTTCAA
The DNA here is from genome assembly GCF_964204655.1 of Triturus cristatus. NCBI lineage: Eukaryota > Metazoa > Chordata > Amphibia > Caudata > Salamandridae > Triturus > Triturus cristatus. The sequence continues at coordinate 230,549,654 of NC_140587.1, forward strand.
GGGTTCTAGTTAATCTACGTATCAGCTTACTATTAGTGACTGTACCTATATAGGGAAAGAAACCTTTATTGAAATCTGTGTATTGCTCCCATGCCGTTTCAGTGTAATCGACAATCGGGAGATCTCTCTGCTGTCTATTGTGTACTAAATGGGTATTTCTGTGATAGTCAGGAGGGGCTAGGAAGACAGGTGGCAGAAGGAATGCTATGTAACAGGTACCATCCCAATCTAGAGGTAGACGTATGTATGCGGTCTGGCCACATATGAAGTAGGAATGACGGGAAGCTCTAAATGTAGACTTGCCTTGATCACTGAATTTTATTACAGTGGTGCATTTACTATGGCCCATGTGTATGGAACCATTCTTTCTTACACATAATTCCCCTTTAACTGGGAATACTGACATAGCGGATAAGATTGGCGTAGCTTCGGATTCAACATTCAGAATCATGAGGTTAAGTGTAAAATTACCTAATCCATATACTTCATTTTCTAGATCAGTTCCTGTTCTTTTGGGAAGTCCCTCCTTGTTAGGGTAGCAGACTTTAAGCAAAACTAGGTTCAGGTTTCCCCATACCCAGTTGTCTTGATAAACTACTGAATTTGAATCTAGGGAATTAATCAAACTAAACCATGCTCCACAGGAGCCATTGTGTGTGAACGGATACGGAAAGAGAGGCAAAACTCCCTTATAGTTTTGATAGGGAGGGAGTCGGCCACATATCCAACAATTTGTAGCATTGCTGGTCTGATGGGAGTGATGTAACATATTAATAAAAGTGTTGTTGCGCAGCGCAAATCTATAGGACAACTCATGCGGAGGTAATTCGCTAAAAGAATGTTCAGCAGTAACATTGTAAGCACGCTTAGAAATAGGGTAATACATATGTAGCAATACACTAGAAATGATGATCAAAAGACTTAGAAAAAACAAAATTAATAATGTAACTGTGCAGTGACTACGAAGCGATTTACAGTACGCATGTTTTTTAAGCTTTATCTGTCTATTTCTCTCTCTATTTCGGTCTAGAGGATACATGTCAGAGACAAATTCAACCGATTCACCTTGGAGAGGACTTAAACAATCAAATTGTCTGACTTGCTAGACCTTAGTTTCAGTTTATAGAGTTCGTTTTTTGTTTGTTCAACCAAGGGGAGCTTTGAGTCTGTCTGTGAGGGAATGCAGGGTTGAGAGTTCACATCGGACGGTAGTCCATAAAATTTCTTGATATGACTCGAGTGCAACCACCCTTTACGTCCCTCAACCTTCACGGCTGTCCTTGTTGTCAGCAAGACGAGTTTGGGCAACTTCCACCTGGGCTCCAGCTGGGTCTTCCGGTCGAAATTCCTCACAAGAACCAGATCACCTGGAACCACGTCATGGGGCTTTACCTCAGTGTTATCGGGAAAAGCTGCAGCTACCTGTGAACGACAAGATTGTAGTGCAGACATCAAGGAAGCCAGGTAATCTGTCAGCATATTACAGTCAACATCAGTGATTTTGCGAGGTATAGGCGTCCCCCACATATTTGGTGGTCTACCGAAGATCACCTCGTACGGGGATAGCCCTGTTCGAGAATGTGCTACCATTCTCATGTAAAAGAGCGCAACTGGTAAGGCTACTATCCAATCGACACCTTTTTCTCTACATATTTTGGACAATCTGATTTTCAGAGTTTGATTATGACGTTCCACAAGACCTGCTGCCTCGGGATGTCGGACACAGTGGAATTTCCATTGGTAACCTAACAGAAGTGAAACGTGTTTCATTAATTCGGATGAGAATGGTTGGCCGTTATCTGAGTACACGACACGTGGTAAACCGAATCGTGGGAAGAATTCTCGAACTAGCTGTTTGGCAGTAGTCGGGGCAGTGTAATCTGAAACCGGGTAGGCTTCTGTCCAACGGGAAAGAGCGCAGACAACTACGAGAACATATTTGAATCCTCGACATCGTTCCATCTGGATATAATCCATCTGGAGGACTTCAAAAGCATGATCGGGAGGTTGAAATCCACCCTGCTCTACGGGGATGCTTTTACCTGGATTAAACTGACAACATATCATACAGGTACGTACTTTCTGTTTGGCTGCTGCTCGCAGATGTTTGTTGAACCAAATGTGTTGAATGCTGTCTAGCATAGCTTTTTCTCCTAGGTGCGCTGGACTATGTATTGTGTTAATGATGACTTGAACCATGGAGTCGGGAAGAAACCATATAGATTTTTCCTTCGTCATCCATCCCTGATCCCCTTGGATCCCTCCTAATTCAGTCCATTTCTCTATTTCTTCTGGTGTAGCATGTGTCTGTATGTCAATTACATCAAGGGCGGGATCCTTAACTGTCATGCAATGTGTTGGTGTCTGAACTATTGTCTTTGTCGTGTCAGTTGTATGAGTCTGATTCTGAGCAGTCTGTTTAGCTGTTCTGTCAGCTAGGTCATTACCCTGAGAAATGACATCGGTAACTTTTGTATGGGCTTTGCATTTCATAATCGATATTGCAGTAGGTAGATGAATCGCGTCTAATAGGGCTTGAATGAGGGGTCCGTGTTGGATGTGGGCACCGTGAGAAGTTAAATAACCTCTCTCTCGCCACAGTACGCCGAAGTCATGGACGACTCCGAATGCATAACGTGAATCTGTGTATATGTTGACTTTCTTATGTTTGGCTTGAATACAGGCTTGTGTCAGAGCGATGAGCTCTGCTGCTTGAGCTGACAAAGTGTTAATACAATTTGTTTCAATGACTTCAGTGTCTGTTGTGACTGCGTAAGCGGCCACTAACTCTCCTGTACTTGTTCTCATACATGAACCATCTACATACAATGTCAGGTCTGGATCTGATAAAGGGATATCTGTCAAGTCTTGTCTGGGTTTCGTCGTGATAGTAATGACTTCAATACAATCATGTGCTAATGGATCTGTTCCGTTTACTGGCAAAAGTGTGGCAGGATTTAACGTATTACAACGTCTGATTTCTATGTGTGGCTGAAACAATGTCAATTCATAACCGGTGAGTCTTGCTATAGTCAAGTGTTGTGTTTGTGTGCGGTTCAAGAGAACCTCTACTGCGTGTGGTACTTGTACTGTCAATTGATGTCCTAACACTATGGCATCGCTTTGTCTGATTGCTAAAGCTGTTGCTGCCACTGATTTCAGGCACGCAGGAAGAGCCTGAGCTACTGGATCTAATGTACTAGAGAAATAAGCACATGGTTTGTGTGATCCTGCTTGTTCCTGAGTGAGTACTGACAAGGCAGTACCTTCGCGTTCTGTAACAAAGAGTGTAAACTGTTTACTGTAACATGGTGTTGCTAAAACAGGTGCTTGGCATAAAGCTTTCTTTAAGCTTTCGAAGGCATGTGTATGTTTGTGAGTCCAAGGGAGAACAGTCGATGTGGCTGCCTCCTGTGTTGTCAACTGGATGAGTGGTTTTGCTAGAAATGCATATTGAGGGATCCACTGCCTACAGTATGAAGTGAGACCTATAAAAGCCCGCACCTCCTTTTGTGTCTTGGGTGGTAGCATGTTAGCAATTAACTGGATGCGGTCGGGTGTAAGCTGTCTTCCCTCCTTGGACAGCGAGTGCCCAAGGTAAACAACTTGCTGGACACAGAATTGCAGCTTAGAAGGGGACACCTTGTGCCCCTTGTCGGCCAGAAATTTCAAAACCGTCAGTGACGCTGTTTCACATTCAGGTTCGCTTCGGGCGGTGATCAGTAGATCATCGACATATTGAAGCAAGGCAGTGTTGACTGGCATGTGGATACTGTCAAGTTCTCGTTTCAGTGCTTGGCTATAGATGCTGGGGCTTTCTGTGAATCCTTGAGGAGCGCGTGTGAATTTAAAACTTCGTCCATTTAAACTGAATCCGAACAAATATTGACTTTCCGGATCTATTGGGACGCTAAAGAAAGCATTCTTGAGATCAATTACAGTGAAGAACGTTGCTTCTGAGTCAATAGCTGTTAATAATGAAGAGATATCTGGGACCACAGGGTATTGTGGTACAATACATTTATTTAATTCGCGCAGATCAATAACTAATCGATATACTGGTGATGCTTTTGGATCCGTTCTCTTAAGAATCGGAATTATCGGGGAATTACATACATTGGAGTCGGTTTCTACAACCACTCCTTGTGCAATGAGCTCGTCAATGATTTGCAGCAAAGCCACAACAGCATCTGGTGGTAACTTGTATTGTCGCATTCGTGGTAGTACTACTCCTGTTTTTAGTGTGACTCGATATGGTGTAATGTTCATGCAACCAACATCAGTTGGGCCTTGTGCCCATAAATGTGTAGGTAAATTCTGCAGCCGGTGATCCATGTCTCTGGACACGTAGTGACCTTTGAAATCACGTAAAAATAATCGTACTCCTTCCGGAGAACAACATATTATGGCTCCTAGAGCTTTCAATGTTTTTATACCTAACAAGTTTTCTGGACATGATTTAGTAAGCAATAAATCTGTAGTTCGTGTCAATGGACCAACCGTAAGTGGAAGGGGTTGCGTTACTTCATTAATGATAGGCTTTCCTGAGAATCCAAGGGAAATATTCTGTGAGCCTGAGAGGGGTGCCCCTGGAACTTCACTGAGTCGTATAGTTGTTCTGCTTGCTCCTGTATCAAGTAAAAATTTTCTGTCTTCCCCTAATAGTTTACTATGTACATAAGGTCCCTCTTGATCTACAGGAACCTCGATAAGGGGTAAGCCAACTTCCCTCTCTAGGCTATTTCATGTGTATCGCTGATAATCGGAATAGTCGTTTTGTGCATACTGGTACATCTGTTGTGTCGTTGCTTGTGTTGCAGCAATAGGCTGCGCTTGTGGTGGTGCTACAGTCTGTTGTGGAGCTGTCTGTTGCGGAGCTGGTTGTTGCGGAGCTGGCCTAGATTGTGCATGCTGAGGGATTTGTTGTTGATTCTGATCCTGTCTAGGTGGACGTGGTCTTTCCTGGGTTCTACCCGTGGCGATATTATGTTTCAGAACTGGACAATCGTGTATATAATGACCTTGTTGTTTACAATAGTTGCATGTCCCTTTCGCCGGACCTGTGGAATCACCCTTTTTATGACCATCAGCTGGAACTGACTGAGCAACAAGCATTTTCATTTTCGTATCTTTCATACGTCTTTGTTCATGTTCTTGTTCTTCTCTAATTCTATTGTGGTGATATTGTAACATCTGTAACATCTGTGACGGGGTGTTACCTTGCCAGGTACTCTCAAATTTCAATACTCTATTCTTAACTTGCGGCAGGGAATTTTCAACTAATTTTGTCACAAACAGATGTGGATATGACTCACTACTTGCTTTTATGCCACTATTTATACCAAAACATTTTTCAAATCGGGAATAGAAATCACTAGTGTCTTCATCTTGCTTTTGTTTACAGGATGAGATTGCACCCCAGTCCTCCTTTTTCGTAGTTAATAAACGTGGCAGTATCTGCACTAGTAATCCTGGTAGTGCTGTAGTCTTTTCCCCAAGCCCTGATCCTGCAGCTCGGGCCTTTTCTTCATTTTCTAATGCTGTCCAATCTATCTTTTGGTCTCCCACCTCCCATTCCTTTTCTTTGAGTTTCTCGTAAACACCGGCAGGCATTAACACTTTCAATATTTTCATAATGTCGGGGTAGGTATACTCTCCCATGAGTAACATGTCTTTTATCTCACGGTGGAAACCTGCTGGATCCTTGTCATGGCTGGGTACTACTTTCTTCATTTCTAATAATTCAATTTTAGTTATAGGCGTGTACACAAACACGCGTGTAAAGTTATTATCTTCACCCCTGATTGGGTGTACTTCGCGTAACGGATTCTGTCTATCTATGTGATACATTTTTCTTCCCATAGTGGGAACTGGAACGTGTTCTGGGTATACGAAAACTATATACTGGTTTCGAAATTCTAGAATTTTTTTAATTAAATCAGTACCTGACCCTCTCCATTTATTCGTGAGTAATTCGGTCAATATGTCAGGTAAGGGTCCAGGATCGGAGTGTTGGCTTTTATATAATATAAGGAGGTGTTGAATCATGTATATACTAGCTAAACGCTGTTCGTCTGGGGCAAGGTTCAGAAACGTGTGTGCTAGTGCATCATCACTGTATTTGCCGGGACTGTCAGCCCATTGTACTGCTGACCTGGCTAATTCTTGTTCATCCATGGGATCGAGCATATGGTACCCCCTTCGGTCTCGGAGTAGTTTATCAGCAGCTTGGAATAGGTGTTCAGGAGACCTTGTATTTAACATAGGGGCTTGAAGATGTCTGTTACATTCTGGACGTATCGGACGTATCGGATCATTAAAGCATCTGGTTTTATTAAAAGATCTTCCTTTACCTACATAAGCCATCGTTTCTAATTGTCCTGTAGGCATTTCGTCCTCCTCTCCCTCTGATTCATGTTGATCTGACTCTAATCTTTCTGTATGTATTCGTTCTACTTCTTTGCGGATCTTACGGCACATAACTACTATACATGTCTGTTTATCATGTTTCCCTTCTGATATATTCTGACCCCATTTGGTAAGTACTTGCATTTCCTTCTGCTCTATCTCAGGCCTGTCTAGGTTTCTGATCACACAGTTTATGAAGAAGCGTAACAGTTGTCTCTGTACGTCCACTTTCTGGTATTCCATGGCTTCGTCAATACTTTCAGGGCCTCGCCCTGATTGGACAAAGTGATATATATTGTCTAAATGTGCCACCATTCCTGGTAGCGTCGCTAAATATCTTGAAGCTCGTCGTATACGTAGTGATGACAGCAGCATACCGTCCCGTCTACCGGGCACCGGATCATATCTACAATCCACTAGATGCTCTTTAAACAAGTCGGAAGTTGCTAGTTGGGGTGTACGTTCGTATGCTAAATCTCTAAGGGATAATTTATTTCCTCGGGGTGGCGTGGCAAAAATGTCTGTCGCACCTCCTGTCGCACCGTCCGAGGTGCTAGGCACAAAAGGATTTGTTGGATGTAAGATAGAAACTGTAGATGTAGGAAAAGCGGTAGAAACAGATGGACCTGTGGGAATGTGCGTAGGAGTTTGTTGTTGCGGGGATACAGACGGATGATCTTGGCGTTGAGCACCATCGGTGGGCGGTGCGTGTGGCGGAACATTAGCATATTCAGGAGCTACATCATCTAAATAGGAAGAAAGGAAAATATCCTTTGCTGTTTTGGGATGTGCTTTTATCGGGAGCAATGGGGGTGTCAAGTTTTTCGGTATTTCCGGGGTGGCCTGAGGTAACCCTTCGGCCAAAAGAGGATACATACCGTTCATAAGAGTGTTTCGTTGTCTGTCTACTTGTTCTGCTTTTACTCGGGTACCTTCCTCAATTAATAAATTTTCTCGGGTTTTATTCGAATTCTCCCTACCTTTCTCTTCCTGTCTGAGCGCTTTTTCTGTACGTCTATATGATTCTTTACGCCATAATTCAATGGCATCTTTCTGTGACTGTCTAGCTTTCTTTTTCCATAATTCTTCTTCTACTCTCATGATGCAATCTGCATCCCAGGTCCCAGCTGCGGGCCACCTCTGACTTTCTGGCAAATCCTTGGTGTAGTCCACCCATAGATCAAGAAATAATACGGCATCTAGGCCATGCTTATGATACATAAAGTACCCTGGAGTGTCCCTAGGTGGAATGGGAACAGCCTCTTCGAGTACCCCTTTTCTGGTTTTGATCTGTCTTAATTTTGAAAAGAGCGGCATTTTTAGACCTTATTATTTGAACACACTTAATACAATAAACACAATAATGAACAATCATTCACACCACAATATGTAGAACGTATTAAAACATTTAACATTTAACAGTTTAACGAACGATGATAACTAATAGAAAACTAATCACTGACATAATACTAACACTAGATAATACTGAATTATATGCAAGACATACTAGATATACTGCTAAACAGTACAGATACACTGCTGAAACAGTGCAGACCGGATTTGTGTACCCGAACCCGTCTTGACCGGCACAACCTATGTGCACGTTTAAATGCCTCCCCGGCAATGGTACTCACCGGGTAGCGCGGAACGGAAGGCCTCGGAACTGAACTGAAACTGGACCGGACTGGACTCGACTGGACTCGGAACTTCGGAACCTGGTGGGCCTCTGTATACCTCGGATCTTGCTCTCTCAGCTAGGCTCTGGTCGGGATACTTCGCACTTCTCACCACCTCGTCTGGGTGTTGATCGCAGCCTCAGTCACCCCCGCTTGGCCGGAGGGAGATACAGGAAATCCTGCAGGTACGCGTTTTTGTCCGTTCAGCTATGGCAGGAGACCGGGCCTGCAACGCACCTCCGGCGCGTGAGATGAGAAAGTGTCCCTGTTCGGGCGCCAATTTCTGTGGTAAATATTTCATTACCGGTACTATTTTTTATGCGGTAAAGTCTAGTAAGAATAACTCAGTAAATATAAGAGGCAGAATCCGTGGTATTAGAGGTTCTAAAAGGCTTTATTCCTCTACAAAGGAATTTACAGTTCGAACTGTAGGCTTCAAATTCCATCACCACGAAGGTTCAGGAAGGGAAGGCAATACATTATTGACAAGTAATGATATTTATATGAAAAGTATTACATTAAGACAGATGCAAGAGGCGTAACAGCTGATAATACAGATAATGATACACATACGTAATGAAAAAAGGCGTAAACATAGGCGTAACTAAATACGTCATTAAACATGATGTCACAAGTGGGTGGATCCATGAGAGAATCCTGCAATGTCAGCAGAAATACTTGGCAGAGATGCGCGCGCAGCCGCATGACGTGTGATTGACGTGCAACTAGAGGGTGAAGGGGACTTGACATTTAGCTCTACATGTGGAGACAGAAGTCTGAGGGGTCATGTCAACCTAATCCCAAATCATATCTAATATCTCATGTTTAAAGAACTGTATTATCCAAAAGGAAAGGTCTCTCGGACAGAATCTATTCTATACTGACTGTTAGTGCGTGTACAAACGTCTAAGTGTCTACATGAGATGCGAGGGGCAGGAATCTTCCATGGTAACAGGGGCTATGAATTACTTGCATGAGGACAGTGAGGCCTGGCCCTTTGCACGGTAGCTGGAAGAATGTTTACCTAAACTACTAGACAGGAATGCATCGGATGAGGAGCGAAGCAGATAATCTTGAAGGTGAAATACAGTTTTTGGCAGGCAATAGGCCGGATCAGGCACCGTTAGCCGCGCAGAGAGTAGGACAAAGTTCATGGATACAGATGCGGGCTCGGGCTGGAGCTGTCAGAGGCAGAAGGCAGGAAAAGGCTTGATGGCAGAATTCAGGGCCTACTCGCCTGAATCTGTAAAATGTGGAAAGTGAACCACATAAAGTCGGTGGCCTTTCATACTTAGGAATGGAATATCTGACCCATTCATGGCGGATCTGAAAGAGGACATGTTGACGGTGGGCGCACACATATTTGCGTCTTCATAACTGGAACTGGAGGGAACATACATGTACTTATAGCATGCACATGGAGCCGTTGGGGTCTACGATAGGGGACATAACTGATCACAAAATTCATATTTCCTCATAATGCTAAATGTTTTTCTGCCCTAAATAAGACTTGTAGTAAATGTTTTAAAAGAGGACATTTTGCAAATGTTTGCAGATCCAGTAGTAAATCATCTGTTAACCCCAGTACTTCTTCGACAAAGAAAATCCTCAACAGTGAACAAACCTCGGAGGTATCATCCTCAAGTGATGAAGATCAGATTTCCATATTGACTGAATCTCACAAAGCAGATGTTGTTTCCATGGTTCTACAAGAATCAAAATGACCATTATGTACTCTGACTGTGAATGGAAGAGATATCAAAGTGTTAGCCGACTCAGGGTCTCCATTTACTCTCATAAGTGACAAAATATGGGAAGATTTGTTTCAATCCCAAGGTCATGTTCTAAGTCATTCACTGGTTTGGCCTATTGCTTATGGTGGTAAAAACTAGGCCTGGGCGGTAAATTCCGTTCCGCTCGCGGAATTTGCGGAATTTGCGTAATTTCGCGTTCCGCGGAGAACGCAAAATTGCTCAAAAGTCTGCTTTCCGCGATTTCGCGAAATTTTTGCTTGTTCGCGTTCTCAAAATGCGTGTTCGCGAGATATTTCTCCCCGAGCACGCAAACAGCAATTGTGAACAGGAAAAAACCATCGCGAACAAGCAATTCTGCGTGTTCGCGGAATGTCTGCGTGTTCGCGGAGATTTTTTACCATTTCGCGGAGATTTGCGTAACGCAATTACGCAAATTCCGCCCACCCCTAGTAAAAACATCAATGTCATAGGAGAATTTCGTGCCAATTTATGTTTTAAAGGCAATTATGCACAAGGTACTGTCTATGTTGCCAAAGACGCTACATGTCTTTTAGGTTGGCAAGACCAAGGCAATCTAGGAATCATTTTAGATCCTAATGATCCACATCAAGTCATATTAAAAAATGATTTGACTTTGGTGCAAGCCCTTAAGGAAGAAACATGGGAATCTACCCATCCTGAGATTTTTAATAACAAACTAGGTTTATTTGAAGGTTTCAAGCACAAAATTAAATTGCTTGATGGTAGCCAACCTGTAGTACAAAAGGTCCGTAGGGTACCATTGGCTTTACATAAAGTACTTGAAAAGGAATTAGAAAAACTTTGTGCCAGTGATGTCATAGAACCAATAGAATCATTGGATTGGGTTTCTCCTATAATTTTAGCTTGAAAAGCCAATGGATCTCTGCGCATGTGTGTTGATCTTCGCGATTTAAATAGTAACATCTGGATTGATCAAAACCCATTGCCAAATATCACTGAGATGACAAGCACCCTTAAGAAGTGCAAAAAGTTTAGTCTACTCGACATGACATCGGCTTACCGTCAAGTCGAGTTGCACCCTGACTCACGACATTATACTGCATTCATCACCCCAGAAGGATTGTTCCAATATAAACGTTTGGTCTTGCATCTGCTTCTGCAGTTTTTCAGAGAATTGTGGAAAGCATGTTCAAGAACATCCCTGGGGTGATGGTTTTTCAAGATGATGTTTTGGTTAACAGTTCGGATCAAAATCAACATGATGTAACATTACGTACTGTGTTCAATATCTTGAAAAAAAAGGTGTTACTTTAAGTGTTGAAAAATGTAAGATAAATGTAACCTCTGTGGATTATTTGGGGTACAAATTATCTGAAAAAGGTGTTGAACCGAAAGCCAGTTTAGTCAAGGCCATAGAAGACTTTTGCGACAAGGATCAGTTGAGATCTTTCATGGGACTCGTCGAGTTCTATGCTAGATTTGTACCCAAATGTTCTTCAAAAACTTTTCACATGAGAAACCTTCTTACAAATTTTTTTATTTTTAAATGGTGTGAAGAATGCACCAAACAATTCCAACTAATTAAGTATGAAATTTCACATGCCATTCCCCTCAAGCCTTTTGACATTAATGACCATACTATAATAATGACGGACGCTAGTCAGAAAGGTCTTGGCACTGTACTAATGCAGCGCAGAAATGGTAGCGATGAGGTGGTAGCGTTTGCGTCCAGGGGTCACAAGGGTGCCGAAGCCACATATTCTGTAATAGAACGCGAGGCCTTAGAATGTTGGTGGGGCATTGTTCATTTTAAACGCTACCTGTGGGGCTGAAAATTCACTGCAAGAGTGAATCATAAACCTTTAGTCAAGGTTTTCACTACAAAAGGGGGAGAAAAGGCTACACTCCGTATTGCAAAATGGCAGTATAGGTTGTTGGAACTATAATCAATGATTTTTTGTATCGATCTGATTCACTTGTGGTTACTTCTGGAGGCCAGGTCTTGACAAACATGTAGAACATTTTGTTAGGGATTGTTTCCAGTGTGCTGTTAGTGACAAGTCTCAAGTAACAGTTCCCATCCCAGTTCAAGCTGTTGATGTTCCTTCCAAACCCTGGTCTAGACTGGCCATCGACATCATTGGTCCTTTAACATTATCCGACTGTGGTGTTTCTGAATATGGTATTGTTCTCATTGATTACTATAGCCGCTGGCCAGAGGTGAAATTTGTTAAAGTCCTCATAACGTTTTGTATTATAGAATTTCTTGAGTTTCTTTTTGCTAGGGATGGCATCCCTGATACAATTGTATCAGACAATGGCTGCCAATTTACTTCTTCAGAATTTGAGAAGTTTTTAAGTTTTATGGAGAACAAACAAACTAAAACCTCCCTCTATCACCCTAGGAGTAACGGTCTTGTTGAAAGGTTTAATAGGGTGATTAAGGACAATGTACAACTGTCAAAGGCTAGTAATTTCAATTGCAAAAATTAGCTAAAACACCTGTTGTGGGCTGTACGCGCTACTCCTAACTCTGACACAGAAGTTTCTCCATTTGTTTTACTTAGAGGCCGCATTCCTTCTTCAAAACTGTCAAGGTGATGAATGGGTGCTTTTAATTTACCGGCAGCCAAAATACAGGATGTAAGCAAGAAAAGAGCTGAAGCTCAAAAGAAGTACATTCAACCTTGTACAAGAGAACTTAAGGTAAAAGTAGGAGATTTTGTCAGAGTCAAATGCTCCCAAATTTTGCCCAAAGGTTTGTCTAAATTCCCTGATCCCAAGCTTGTAGTGAGGGCTAACAAAAGTGCTGTACAACTGGAAGACGGAAAATGGTGGAATAAAAGTAAAATCTATGTTTCTAAATTTCCCCATGCAACCTGTTCTAACCAAAGTAGCACATGTCATGGTCCTCACATCTGTAAACCTTCCACCAGATTTACAAGGTCACCCAGTAAGTTTCATGATTATGTTATGTATTATAAATTTTTCTGTGACATGTTATATTCTTTTACTCGCTATTTCTCTGTTCTATGATATTGTTCTTTTGTTATGAATCTTTGTAATTATTTTGTTTTCCAGTGTTTTCATTTGTACAGGGGGAAGATGTGTTGGGTGTACCCATAACGATCTCTTCCCAGAACTTCCACCGTGGAAAGTTCTGGGATGGTAAGGAGAGAGACTACAGTTGGTGTGAATACTGGATGTGGCTGTACATCGTTGCTCCTGTCTTGTTGGCATTAAAGAAGATTTACACTCTTACCTTGCATCTTCTTTTCACAAGTCTCTGACCCACCTTTTCACTGTTGGGAGAGTTTTAGCTCCCCAACATTGCGCAACCGCCCGTTTGGCAAACAAAGCGGAGATAGCCACCAATCTCCGATTACATGGCTTGAGGTTCTTCACCCATCCTAGTAGGCACACCAATCTCTGATTACATGGCTTGAGGTTCTTCACCCATCCTAGTACGCAGACATCAGGCACACACACCACAGTTTCCCGCACCACCTCCCTGAGCACACTTGTGACTCGAATCCAGAAGGCATGTATACCAGCACAGCGCCATGCAAATGCATAAAATCTGCATCCTCCTGCCCACACCGCACACAGCAAACATTTTCCCACAGCCCAAACCTACACAATTGAAGAGGTGTATAGTATAGCTGATGTAAGTATTTGAAGTGTATGATGCGGAGGTTACAATTTGCCGTCAGGCGACCCGTCAGTGTGCAGCAAAACTTCCAAGCATCCAATGACAAAGAGGTCCCCAGTGCCGTGTTCTATTTATTGTAGGAGGGGTTTTCAAGTGGGTACCGCTCCGTCAGGGAAGCATTATATAATTTTGTTATCAGTCCCCTGCGTGAGTCGCCTGCTAGTACCGCCTGCAGTGCCATTAGCGTTTTCTGCCCAGCTGGGTAGTTGGGATATATAGCTCGGACAGCCTGCCGCACACGCACATACATGAACCCTAGCATCATATCTTGCCCCCGCCCCTCCTGTATGTCTGAGAGCGGTCAAAACTGGCCCTGCTCATAGAGGTCACCCAGCTTTGCAATCCCTGCGGGTCCCAGAGAGTGCAACACAGCCTTCTCCCGAGTGACACTTAGTTTTTAATGCCCAACACAGGGGAGCTTCAAGGACTAGCAAGAACCTCTCTTAGAATTCCCTGTTTACTATGATGCCTTCATTCCTGCTTCTGCTTCTCTAGAATGTCTATATTGATGAGTTAAAGGGTAAACTGCATCTGGTTTTACTGTAATTTGCACTGACTCCACACGTTAAATCATTCAAATATCTTTACCTATGAAGTCCAATACCTCCTCTATTTTCTTAAATCAAGAGCCAGGTTATATTTGTAAGAACTGGAAACAACTGAACCTTTGAATCTCTTTTAAAATTCGAAATCCTCATCTTGTGTTTGAATTGCTACACCAATACGCAATTCATATTGCATACCAAATCCTTGCCAAGCAAATTACCAGGACTTAAATCACACAATATGAATTGATGATCATTTTATATACAGCCAGTATTTACAGGGGCATTTTGTGAAACCTGATTGGTAATTTGCTTAGTACTTATTCATTCAATTAGACTTCTTTTCCTGAGAGGGCGTAAGTTTGGAACATCCATGGAATGAACCGAGGAGCGGGTAGCACCACTATCAATCAGAAATGATAGGCCATGGCTGGCCATCTCACCATCTACAAGGCCACTCTGGTCTACCCCTATTGTTGACCCAAACATGCAGTCCTTCTCCCCTTTGAGGCATAGTCATTGCAAATTAATCACACTTTGTGTAAACAGGGGAACAATGCTATTTAAAAAACAAAGGATGCTGATCTAAACCTGAATTCAGGTTATAATCCATGTTGTTTCTCATGTTTGGCTGTAACAGTGGAGCTACAGATACATTTGTATGGAATTTTGCATATTAGTCTGTTCCACTGGGAGAGTAAACCGTGTCCATATCTGGTTCACATTTTGCTGTATTTGAGGAACAAAGTCATTTTGGATTCAAAATGTATTCTGTCTGCACTCCTGCTTCCAGTGACAGATTTATGTCAAGAGGTACTCATTTTAAGCATGTTAATGTTCACATTAATTCCACAATTATTCACAACCCTCTACTTCATCCCTGTGAAATCACAATACTAACATGTCCAGACAACATTTTATTTCCTTAAACACCAAATCTTTGCATTCCTTGCTTCCCAAGATTCCCTTTCACCTCATAATTTGCAGATCATGTAAAATCTGTGTCTGAATTCATCATCTCATTTTTGCCACTTCTCTGAAGCTGCTTTGCCTGTGCAGTCATCAACTTCTCTTTGATCTTTTTATGTTTAGCATCAACACAGTCATTGTAATATTTAGCGTACTTGATCATCAATACTTTTAGTATACCAACACGTCACACTTTGTTGAATATGAGAACTAAGATCCAGACACAGACCCAAAATGAAAGCCAATACGAATACGCTAATTCCTTCTTTCCCTGGATCATTGAATCCACTCTACTTTCTGTAGATCTGCATAATCCTGTCACCGTATCCATGCACCAACACTTGTGGCTCTAAGATAGCTATCATGACTTTTTCCCAATTCCTTTCCTTTCTCTGGCACCTTTTTTTGGAAATGCTCTATTACTCCCTTGTATTTCTCCACCACAAGAGGTGCCGGGCGATTATTAAAAGCCACTCTTTAAGGCTCCTCTTTTGGTCAAGTAGCAGCTGCTTTGTACTCAACCCACAAATCTTTTGGAACAATGATTTCAAATGTAGGGCCTGAATCACACAGTGAGCTTACACTTTTGAGTACATTTACAATTCTGAATATGTTAAGTACTTTTTGGTAATCACAAACTACACTTTTGTAGTAACTTACATGTTGGTGCAACTTGCCACTTTGAAATAAGTCCAGCACTACACATAACCACCCACTGGTACTACTACCACAGCAAATGATATAGGTAGGAACCTAAATAAAACCCCATAGGAAATAATGTTACATTGAATACAATTATTTAAAATAGTAAAAAACACAAAAAGATATATTAATATTAAAAAAGCATAGTCCAATGCAGAAAGGCAAACATATAATAAAGTGTGAATAATCAGTCATTAGGCATTGGAATTAAATTCCATGAAGTCTCTTTAGAATCAAATGCGGCAACAAACAAAATCTAAAAAATAGAATACACCTACAATATGCAGCAGATCAACACAGAAACAGGCATCAGTATAGCTAATAGAGACCTAAAAATATCTTGTTCATCTCCAAATGTAACTCTTTTATAGCAAAGTTCACCTTAGAATGTAATAGGAAATGCATTGTCAGCATGGTGTGAGCAAAGGTCTACATTACAACTAATCACTGTTCAACATTATAAACATTATATAATTCCAACATTTGGAGTTGAGGCCTAGTTGAGGCCTAGGTAGCATAGGCCAGAAAAATATAGTTCTGAACATTACAACTATCTTGGATGTTCTTTTGGCTGTTTTTCTTGGATGTTTCTCCACATCCTGATTTATGTGAAAAGCAATTTAAACATTATCCGGTCACCAGCCCACTCTTAGCCAGTGGTATGAGCTTATAGCATATCTCCCCAGCCCAAACTGAAAAAGGACTACATTACTGTTCGCCATGCTTTCATAGTAGCCAATATAGGACTCCTTCTACACTTTCTGGAAAGTAACTCGAAAAATATGACTTGGGCAGAACATAGTTCATTTGGGGTATGAGTGATATCTGCAGCCATATGATAGATCCTAAATTAGGAAAACATTAGGATTAAGTTAAAAATATTTTAGGAGAAGGAGGCCCCAACCGAGATGATAGTCTTATTAACCTGCTCCTCCTAATCTTTTTACCTGACACCCAAGTGCCTGTACTGCTACAGGTAGCTGATCTGACAGTGTATCATCTATGGATAATTTAGATTTTTTACAGCATGGTGGGCAGAAAATCTGGACTTTAATAAAGACACAGAGGCTAAGATTATGCGAATCTCCTTTATTGCCACCTCACAGCAGCAACAATTAAAGAATATAGAACTTCAATGGACATTGCAAGACACTATAAAGCCCCCCCATGCCCAGCCATCTTCTTTCTTGCGGTGCTGCGAACAAGATAACTTCAATGAAAAATGTTTACACTTCTGTCAATAAAAGTTACCCTGTAGTAATTCCAAGCAGAGGTAACTTCTTTTTCTGAACGAGGAAAAAGTTTACATAATATCTTTAATACAATTTAGGTGGGTTACAATCTTAAATGGAGGGATAATCTTAGCCTGGCTGTTGAAAATCTAAATTTTATGGTGTGACACGGATGCTAATATTATGAAAGTTCAAAGTGTATTTAGTACATTATCAATCACATTCGTGATTGGTCTAAAGTAATAGTTTTTAAAC
The DNA here is from genome assembly GCF_964204655.1 of Triturus cristatus. NCBI lineage: Eukaryota > Metazoa > Chordata > Amphibia > Caudata > Salamandridae > Triturus > Triturus cristatus. The sequence continues at coordinate 230,566,889 of NC_140587.1, forward strand.
ATACTTTCATCTGACCAGACTGCTGCCCTAAATATATCTTGTAGACCTCCTCCTAAGATAAAAGCTTGAGAAGCTGATGCACACCTAAGTGAATGTGCTCCAAAAATAGATGCATCCACACCACTCTCAATCATTACTTCTTTCATACATTTTGCTAGAGTAGGCAAAGTAATATGGTCATGAGACCTTCAGTGTGAAATCAATAGTTGTGCAGTGTTACCTCTCATACTCTCAGTTCTCTTCTCGTATTCTTTCAAGCACTTTCCCATGAACAGGCCTTAGTTCTGAGGAAAGTAAGGGTAGAACATCGAGGAAGACATCATTTTCATTCTTCTTTTAAAATAAAAGCAGACTCCTTCAGGTTAATAAGCCCTCCTACGGACATCTAAGGCCTTCACGTCTGAGGTCCGTCTAAGGGACACCAGGCAGAGTAGTACTGTAAGTTTGCAAGAGATGTGTTTTAGGGATAGATTTGAGTGTGGGCCCCAACTAACTAGGACCCGTACCATGTCCCTAAAGTCCCATAAGGTGGTGTATTTTGCAGAAGGGGGCTTAGCACCTGCATACTTCTCATTACCTTTTTAGTTAGCAGGCTCTGGCCCATGGAAACACCAACCACTATAGAACATTAACTGTTCTATAAATTAGACCAGAGTTAAATAATTCTGTCTGGTAATTAATTACATGCACTAAGTCAGTTGAAACTTTGAAGAAACCAACAAACACATTTTTTTCAAAGTCAATCGAAATGCTTTCCTTGTTCTGTATGCCCATGACTCAGATATGAGTCTGAAAGCGTCTATCGAAAGGACTGGTATCTTCCAGTCAATCAATCAGGGATTTGTGAAGAGCACTACTCACCCGTGATGGTCTCAAGGCACTGGGAGCTCTGTCTCATCCGAAGAGCCAGGTCTTGAGGCTCTTCCTGATAGCTTGCAGTGTGAGGGTTTGTCTGATGCTGGAGGGAGTTCATTCCAGGTCTTGGCTGAGATGTAGGAGAAAGATCGCCCTCCTGCTCTGGTTCTGCGGATGTGAGGAATTTCAGCCAGGGAAAGATCTGTAGAGCGGAGGTTTCTCTTGGGTGCATAGAAGGAGATTCTTTCATTGAGGTATTGGGGTGTGATGTTGTAGAGGGATTTGTAGGCGTGGGTGAGAAGTTTGAAGGTCACTCTCTTTTCGACAGGGAGCCAGTGGAGTTCCTGTAGGTGCTGGGTGATGTGGCCTTGTCTTGGGATGCTGAGGACGAGTCTAGCTGCAGCGTTCTGGATGATCTGGAGTTTGAGGAGTAGGGATTTGTTTCTTTTGACGTAGCGGGCATTCCCGTAGTCCAGTCTTCTGGTTATGAGTGCCTCGTGGTGATCTTTTTGGATGATGAGGAAGACATGGCCTTGATCCGATGGTTCATGGTGAGGGAGGAGTTGAGTATGGTGCCAATGTTCCGAGCGGGATCTGTGAAGGTAGAGGAGTTGCCAAAGGCGGTGGGCCACCAGGTGTTGTCCAATGCAGAGGGGGTGGATTTGAGGACGAGCACTTCCGCTTTCTCTGAGTTGAGCTTTAGGCAGCTGTTTCCCATCCAGAAGGCTATGTGTTTGATTCCCTCCTGGAAGGTGTGTCTGGTGATGTCAGGTTTGTTGGTGAGGGAGAGGATGAGCTGGGTGTCGTCGGCGTAGGATACTATGCTGAGTCCATGTTTTCTGATGATGTTGGCGAGACGCGCCATGTAGATGTTGAAGAGCGTGGGGCTGAGTGAGGATCCTTGGGGTACTCCGCAGCAGATCTCTGTGGGTTCGGAAAGGAAGGGCAGGAGTCTGATTCTTTGGGTTTGGCTGGCGAGGAAGGAGCAGATCCAGTGAAGGGTGGTTCCTTTGATGCCGGCGTCGTGTAGTCTGGCGGTTAGGGTGCAGTAAGAGACGGTGTCAAAAGCTACAGAGAGGTCAAGTAGGATGAGGGCAGCCATGAGGGCCTGGTCGAGGAGGGTGTGGATGTTGTCCATGGCAGCTAGTATGGTGGTCTTGGTGCCGTGGTTGCTGCGGAATCCTGATTGTAAGGAGTCATGAATCGAGTTGGCTTCTATGAAGTTGGTGAGCTGGTAGTTGACGACCTTCTCGATGACTTTGGCTGTGAAGAAAAGGAGAGATATGGGTCTGTAGTTCTTGATGTCCGTTGGGTCTGCAGTGGGCTTCTTGAGGAGGTGCTTGATTTCAGCGCTTTTCCATCGGGAAAGTGCTTGTTTCGAGGGAGCATTTGATAGTATGTCATAGTAAAGGTACTATGGCGGAGGCGCTTCTTTGGAAGATGTGGGGCGGGCAGGGGTCGGGAGGGCTCCTGAGTGTATAATTCTCATGGTCTTGGCGGTGTCTTCTGTGGTGTCAGGGGTCCAGGGTGTGATGGTGGGGTGGGTTGCATTGGTGGTTGTTTGTAGAGTCGGAGCCTAGGTTCTGCTCATTGAAGTTGCTGTAGAGAGTTCTGATCTTGAGATGGAAGTGGGAGCCGAGTGTGTTGAGGTCCTGGGAGGGAGGGATGTTAGATGATTCCCTGGGGGTATGGTGAATTCTTTTATGATGTTGAAGAGTTCCTTAGAATTGCGGGAGTTGGTGAGGATGCTGTTCTGAATGAAATTCTCCTTCGTGGTTCTGATGAGTTGGTGGTATTCTGTCATGACGGTCTTGTAGGGGGAACGTGTTTCGGTGGTTTCGCTGTTCCTCCAGGATTTCTTGAGTTATGGCCACGTCCGCTTGGATTCTCTGAGGTCGTTGGTGAACCAGATGGCTTTCGTGGTGTGTTGTCTGTCGGAGTACTGGAGGCAGACGAGTGTGCCTGCCCAGTCGCTGATCTATTTGTGGAGCGCACGGGCCGTAGAGTTGGTGGGAGGAGGAGCGCATTTGAGGGCGAAGTTGAAGTGCTCTTCAGTAATCTTGCTCCAGTTCCTTTGCGGGGGTCCAAGCCATCAGAACTAGTAATCCCTGCTCTACGAGAGGGTGTATTTCTGCCACTGGTCCTACGATTACTTCCCTAAACGATGGTATCAGGATAGGGAAGTTTACAGTCATTTCTAGCATGATTGGGAACCAGGCTTGTGATCTCCAAAGTAGGGTTCACCACCATGGTTTCCTTGTATTGTCGTACATACAGAAGTAGTCCGGTTAGCATAGCAAATGGAGGGAAGGCATAAGGTACCAGACCCCTCCAATCCTGGAGAAAGGCATCTATCCCTCTACTTGAGGGTATGGTCTCCAGCTGAGGATTTTTTTTGTTGGGTATTCAGTCTGTCCACAAAGCGGTCTATCCTGAAAGGACCCCATTTCTCTTGAATAGTTAGGAATATGTCCCTGTGTAAACTCCAGTTGCTGGAATCTTTGAAATTCCCGGAAAACCAGTCCGCTACAAAGGGTCTAGTTGTTGTTTGTCCACGGCCGGGGAGCCGAACCCTTGTTCTCCCAGCCCTGCCAAAAACCCTATCCTGGAATACTCTTTTTATATCCTTTTGCGATTTTTGGATGGAGCTAAACACACCCACGTATTTGGTCCTCTCGCTATAAATTTGTTGCCAAAGATTAGGCCTTTAGAGCTAAATCCTCCTTCCTTATTGGCCAGTTCTATTAATTTTGGATCTATTTTGAATAGTATGCCTTTTCTTCTTTCATTTGAAATGACTGTATTTTCATTGCCTAGCAGGCAAATGGCTCCTTGTGCCTATTGGCGCAGTTCTATTGGGTCAATGAATATGTTGCTAATGTAAACTATTTTGGGCCATGTCCAAGATTTTGTATGAGGGCATATAATATCGAGCAGGCAGTCCTGTCATGACTTGAGGCCCCTGCTGAGCCCTTTGCTCGGGTCTATGCCACCCTTGAGAATGAATGCCACCACCAAGACATCAAGTTCTTGGGTCGTCGTGACCTTGTCAGGGAGGGAGGGTCATGGGCATTCTGATCTCAGTCAAGATCGTACCTCTTTTGGGATTTCGTTTCTTAGCGAGTAAGATATGTACTCAGCAACATGCTGAGAGGGCGTCCATTCGGGTGATACAGGGTGTTGAATTGGTAAAGGGTCAAACATATCATTGTGGGAGGCACTGCCCAATAGGCAGAGAAAATTAGAACAGCACATGGGCTTGGGGCCTGGTTATTAGGTACCTAACTACAGCAGGAGCCATATCTTCAAATGTCTATGAGGGAAAAATCAGGGAAAGCATGTGCAGCAGAATGAATTCCCTACAACTTTCTAATGAGGGGGGTTTGTGATATCAGTTAAAGACTAAGACCTCAGGCAGAGCAAGTTCTATCACTGATTATATGTTGCTATCAAGTGATAGCCATAGAGCCACCTTCACCAAATTTAACTATGGCAGTGGAGATTTTAGAGTTACGACAATCTATTAACAATCATTTATAATGTAAAAAATTAGGTACAGATGCATCAATCATAAATAAGTCTTGGGTAAGATAGGAAAATATAAACCAAACAGAGATACAAAATTGGAGGAACTCTGGAGAAGAAGTAGCTCTTTGAAAGAGTATCCTAACAGCATATGATGAAACAGCATATGTGACAAATAGAAGTTTATCAGAACCTTCAAGTGCCTATTTACAAACAACAAGGGTCTGAAGAAACAATCAGTCAAATTTTCTCTGATAATGACAAAAAAAAGGAAGAACTCAAACAAATGCAGCTTAGCACGAAAATGAATTCGTAATCAGGCCCCAACTCCATTAAAGCATAAAAGATTAAAGGACTGTGCGAACATTTAACCAAAAAGAAATAAAACATTCAACAGAACTGAAATATCTTCACAGAGACAGTGGAGGAAAACAACACATATATTATGCAGACATGTGACAAAGGCAAAGAGACAGCCATCCAAGTTAGAGACTAGAACAGATAATAGTGAATGGTCTAAACACTGCCAAACTACAGTGAGACAAGCTGAAATCAACCTGGGTTGGTGTGTGAAAGTCATCCTTTTTGCCTTGATCACCCCCATGTCTTGCTTAGTACTGGTTGTAACTGACTCTGACTGCGCCATGGGTTCCGCTTAACAGGCCCAGGGCAAGTGCTCTGATTATAAGGATGTACAAATTAGGTTTAGTGATAATTGGTACTGACAGCCTAGCTGTAAGTCCCTAGTATATAATAGGGCATTTAAGTTTGGAGGCCCAGTCTCACGCTACCTTGTGTTTACATATACAACACCCCTAAGGTCTCCCTCAGGAGGCCCTGGGGTAGGGTGCCTTGTAATTATAAGCAGGGGTATTATAAAAGATGTTTTTTAAGCCCTGTTGAGGGAAAAAAACGCCAATTCTGCGTTTCCCCATTGAAATATTTTATTTAAGTGTTCATATTTACAGGAGCCACCTAAAAATATACTACAAGGTATCTAATTGATAGTTGAGCTAAATCTAACAACTTGCCTTTGTTAGATTTATAATAATTATGACAGAAATGAAGTTAATAAACTTGGTTTTCTGTGAGCCAAAATCCAGCCTTTCGGCTGCTCCCTCCTGATTGGCCAGCCTCTGCCTACGCTGGCCAGGATGCTCTAATGAGGTGTGAAAAGCCCTGCTAGAGAGACAAAGGGTTTTCTCTGGGCCGAGAAGTAAAAGCTGCAGAGCAGACGGCAGGAAGGGAGTGAAGGGTAGCCAAACTAGTCTTTTTTTAATTTTTTTTTTATTTATTAGACAACTCCAAAGAAATCACAGACAATGAGATCATCAATAGCGAAAGAAAAAAAAGAGAAAAAAGACAGGAAGCCAATCGTACATCAATGCCAGTACAATCGAAATGAAAATGGGAGCATAAGAATTCATATATAATCCAAAATAGACAATAGGAGCTGTTGCATTGTGAGTAACTTAGTACCAAGGATTTATAGATTAATTTGGGACAACTGCGGTGCACCATAAAGTAACAGGGGACCAGATCCTATCTCCTTTTCTTTTGGACTTAGGGCCCCTAGTTGCGTATATTGCAAGCTCGTAGTTATATACAGACAGAAATCTAGAGAGCCACATTTGGAAGATAGGGGCATCACAATTTTTCCATAAAGCAGCAAGAATAATTCTATATATCGCAGTTCCGATGAAAAGGATAGCTTCCTCATTGGAGTTCAATTTTAGCGTACAATCATATCCAAGCAAGCAAATCGTAGGGGACTCGGGCAATTTATGCCCAAAGATCGCCTCCCAAAATTCCCAGATCATTTTTTTTAATAATGTCAACTTAGCACAATAGTAGAACATATGGGTTAACGTTGCGGGTCCACAATTGCACCTTGGACATTGATCATTGGTTCTTTTCCCCCATGAGAATAGCTTGGCTGGAGTGAAATAAAGATTATAAATAGTTTTGTATAGTTGGGACCTCAGATTAGTGGAAAGTAATAGTTGTGTTGACATGGCGAGAACCTTATTGATGTCTATATCTGAGTTATCAAGCCTATTTACCCATAGTAGTTCTGTCTGTATTATATCATCTGGTGAGTTCTAGTGAAGAAACATATAGATCGTGCCAATTCTGGAAGAAGGGCTGGTGGTGGCTTCAATAAGAGGGCTGCTAGTCCAGCTTATGTTGAGCAACTGAGAGTTTATAATTGATCTAATTTGAAGAAATTTTAAATAATCTGTCGCAGGTATATTAAATTGATTTTGGAGAGTAGTAAAATTGGCCTTCATGTCTATACCCAGGAAATCATAAAGGGATATAATTTCTTGTCGCTCCCACCTGGCAGAGATAGCATCATTCATGTGTTGCGGTAATAAACATGAATGCCAGAGTGGAGTATATCGACTAAGTCTGGGGATATTCATAAATTTTTTGATTCTGCACCAAACTTTCCATGCCCCGATGACAATCTTGAATTTAACTTTCTTATAGTTACTGGGCTCGAGTTGTCTTAACAAAAGTCCTCTTGCATTATGTCCGAGGGCTAGTTCATATATGGACGGAATATCTGGCTCTTCCCGGTTATCTGCTAGGTTAACCATTGGGGTGAGTTGTTTCAAAAAGCAAGCCCAAAAATAAAGAAGTAGCTGTGGAATTGCGAGCTCCCCTCTGTCAAGTGGAAGAGACAAGTATTTCAGCGATCTTCTGATCTTGCCATTTTGCCAAACGAATTTAGAGAACTGTGAATCCAGAATTTTAATAATTGTATCGTCTACTAGCAAAGGAATAGCACGAAATAGATATAATACTTTAGGAAAGACAGTCATTTTGATAAAGTTCCCTCTCCCTATAATAGATAGCTGCAAACTGTTTACCCTTGTGAGATCTTGGTTAATTGAGTCAATCAGTGGTTCATAATTAATTTTAATAATATTTTGTGCTGTTGTACATATATGGACCTCTAAATATGTTGCTAGTTCAGCCCGTCTCACATCCGCGCACTGTGTATTTGCTGTACATAATATTATGGTTTTATTTTTATTCAGGGAGTATCCTGAATAGGCACCAAACTGCTGTGTGATTGCCTCTATCTCGGTTATGGCTGTCTCGGGGTCACGTGTAACAATAGCAATGTCATCTGCGTATGCTAGGACTTTTGTTTCATACCGATCAGTCACCACCAACGACATTTTGGCCACTACAACTCAAACAACTAATAATCGGGGTGTGGCGATATTAGGTAAGAAATATTTAGGAATCCCCATACGCCAAGCAACGGACCAGCATGGCAGGTGGATAATTGTAGAGCTTGCTATAGGGCTAACCATCTGCGCTGTATATGGACCAAACATAGACGATCCATCTATGTTTGAAAGCTTAGAAGTAGAGTTGGCTGGTTGGCCAGGCCTGCTGATCTTGGCCGGCGATCTCACTATCACACTAGATTCAGTTCGGGGAACTCTAGGCAGGCATAGGTATTATGGTCGTAAACCTAGGGTGTTTAAAGCTGTTAATTCACTTCTTACGAGTCATAATTTAGCCGATATCTGGCTGCTCAAACACCGAGGGGATCCGGGGTTTACATTTTTTTCAAACCCACACAATAAATACAGCAGAATCGACTATATATTCTCCACCAGAAATATCTCCAATTCAACAACCATCGTCAAATATCCTAAGTTAGTCTCTGATCATAACGCCCTAGTGCTTACCATCAATCTAACAAGCACCACCAGGAAACCTTCGGTCTGGACGTTTGATAGGAAACTACTGGCCAACAGCGACTATGTTGATTTTATCAGGAATTGGGCTCAGGGGTATTTTGATATTAACCGCTACAGCGCCCCTAGAAATATAGTGTGGGATTGTTTCAAGGCTTCGCTTAGAGGGGAAACTATCAGCTATGTAGCTCGGACCAAGAAACAACAGACCACTGAGCTCACTAAGAAATTGGGCGAACTAGCCAACTTAGAAACCGCGCATATCATATCACTAGCACAAAAAACGGATGGCTCAGATTTACTACGACAGATCCTGATCCTAAAAAATGACCTAAATAAAGCAATTTCAAAGAAGTCTGCTGAAACTTATAGAACACAGCAAAGAAATCTCTACGAGAATGGCGAAAAGGTTGGCAGGCAATTGGCCTTACGGACAAGACAAAAGGTATCTCAAAATACTATCTCCTTAATCAAATCAAACGGACAAGATTATACGCAAATAAAAGACATAGTTGACATTTTCCAACACTACTACCAGAACCTCTATCAGAACGACATCTTGTATAATAAAGAGGATATTAATACATTCTTGGGTAACTTTGTAGCTTGCTCAGATAGGAGACTGGATAATGCTATCAAAAATAATCTGGAGAAAGAAATATCAATAACCGAGGTAGAACTCGCCCTGGCAGAACTAGCACCGGGGAAAGCAGCAGGCCCAGACAAATTGCCGCTAGAGATCTATCGAGTCTTAGGTAAAATAATACTACCACTCCTATTAGATCTATTTCTCGGAATCCAGTGGAACGGCCACACGCCAGCATCGTGGCAGGATACAAATATTGTCATTTTTGCTAAAAAAGGCAAACCTACTGATTCTCCATCCTCCTACCGCCCAATCTCACTAATAAACTCAGATTCGAAACTCTACTCAAAAATACTTGCCAATCGGCTCAGGGGGGTCATTGGGCATCTGGTCACGCCATGGCAACATGGCTTCATCCCAGGAAAGGGCACTACCGACCACATCCGTAGAGTAATTACATTATTTGATATCACTGCAACAACGGGTGGCCAGATGTCAATGATTCTCCTCGACGCCGAAAAAGCATTTGACAGAGTGTCATGGGAATTTATGTGGGCTATTTTAGAACGATTTAATTTTGGGCATGGGTTTATTAAATCAATCAAGGCAATGTATATTGACCCAAGGGCTAAGCTCCAGGTTATGGGGTGCGAATCTAATACTATCCAAATCTCAAGAGGAGCAAGGCAGGGATGCCCGTGCTCCCCGATATTATTCGCCCTCTACATCAATCCTCTGATACTCAAAATGCTAGAAAGTAACAGAATTACACCGGTGGTGACAGGTCGGTATGAAACAAAAGCGAAACTAGTCTTTAAAGGGAGAAGGGGAAAGTTTAGGACAGCACAGACTGAGCCCCACATCCTGCCACTCCAGCCACACAAGAGCCCCTGCAATTAGATTAAGGAGAGAGTTGGGAGGGAAGAGTTTAAGAAAATTAGCCATACCAGTAGGTTGGGTTACCCTGATACAGCTCCTCTGGAGAGACATTCTCCATTTTATATTTTGAAAGAGTGCTTTCTGGAACAAGAATATGCCACCCTTTGGAGAAAGTGGTCATACAGGTGGGTGGCACCCTGCATTCCATTGGTCTTAGGAACACCCACTAAATATGGTTGTGCTGCGTAGCTCCTCTGCTGACTGAATTATATGGAGAAGAAGGACTGCCCTGCTGAATTCTGGATCTGCACCCAACCGACTGCACTCTGAAGAACTGCACCTGTTGCACAATCTGGCACTAGAGCCAAAAGGCCTTTGCCTCGCTTCAAGAAGGATTAAGGAGTGGACTCATTAGAGGCTACAGGCTAAGAGAGGTCACCTGCGCAATCTACACCAAGAGTCCCAATCCTGGAGTGAGTCCAGTGGACCTTTAAGGATTTGACCTGGGACATTTCAGGAACTGTAGTCCACACATCCCAAGGATCATCTAGGAGATTTCAGATCCTTGAATCTGTAATTTGTACACTTTGAACCCACAAGAATGACTTCAGGAAGAAGTTCCAGAAGCTTGGAGCAATTTTTGGAAAAAGCTCTATAAGGTGACCGACTTGATGTCGAGAGTCAACCCGGCTACCTTTAATCGCGACGCATCTTGGATTTCAGGTTCATCCTGTTGAAAGATCTGGAGCTCCAGACTTCCAGGTTTTAACTGGGGCCTCGCGTATAAGCAATCCAATGACGTTGCATTGAAATCGGCCTGCGAGGGGGCACAGCTCCACGTCAAGAGATAATCCTCCAGAAAAGTTTATAAGTCCAAAGGTAACATTTTGACAGAGGCCTCCCGCTTAGTGTATCTGACTAGGGCTCCATCGTGGTTGACCTCAAACTTTGACTTTGTTTCGGTCAAACGCAACTAGATGTCACAAAGTTGCGCTAAAGGTTTTTAGGCAATAGAAAGTGTTTACTCTTTCAAAATTCAGATCTACGGTTTCCTACATTGGTTTTGTTTTCATTTTGGTGTCTATTTAGTCATTAAAATATAATCTATTTATATAAATTGGAGTTGGAGCTGGATTTTATTGTGTATTGTGCATTGCCTATTTAATGCATTGCTGTTTTTTAATACTTTACACACCTGACTCCTAAGTTACGCATGCCTGCCCATTGGCAGCTACCAAGGGTTGAGCAAGGGAATAATTTACTGAGACCTCGTCTGAAACTTTTATTGTGTTTGTGGCCTTATTACTAGTGGTAAGTCACTACTTATCACTAATAATAAACCACTTTCCAACAGTTGGAAACAAATCCTTGTTGGAGTAGAGGGCCTAAAAGTTAGTAAGGACCCCTGTGCTAACCTGCTGCTGAATGGATCTAAGGTGGTGGTAAGCCAACCCAAGTTCTAAAGTCACATCACATTAATACTCACGGACAGAGTGAGGAACCAAAATCAGCCCAGGCACTAATGCTCAAATCAGTTCCACTCTGTATCCTAACACATCCTCTCTCTTTCCATTCATCCATTTTCTCTCCCTCCTTCTCTATTCTTTCTCTTCTCCTTCTCTGATTGCTCGCACTTTACCTTCCTCCTCACTCACTCTCTTTCTCTCTCTTCTGCTACAATTAACCTCACGGAGCTGGGGAAAGTAACAGAAGTACAAGTAGTGGCCTTGGTCTTTAAAAACCAACCCCCAAACAACTCCATCCCACTGGGTTGATGTCTGATGGAATAAAATGTATGCTTAAAACTGATAATACTGCTGTCTGAGAAAGTGCCTAAAAGTGACCATATAGGTTAATAGGCCAAATCAATGAAAGGATAACAATAATGATAAAACATACATCTCAAACAGTACTGAATTGTACTTATTCAACAAATAATTGCTGTTTTGTTCCAATGGTGCCCCTGAATATTTATCCACAAACATGTAGATCAGTGTTGTGTTTGTGTGTGTGTATGCATGTGACAGTGCCCATGTGTGAACTGCATCCACTACAAGTTAGATAAAACTCCATAGCAATTTGCATTTTCAACATTCAAACCTTAACTCAAAGGTCTGAGGATTTTGTACATGCCTCAGCGTATAATGGCTTTAGCTGTTTTCTGCTAGTAAATGTTTTTCCAATCAACACAACACATACTGATAGCAAGAATGAGACCTATATCTGGTCAGGCTAAAATCTATGGGCCCGATTCACAAAGGTAAAGTTAGATAAAAATCTAACTTTCGGTATTCACAAAGGGCATTTACGAGTAGTAAATGCCCTTTGTGAAGACCGAAAGTCGTAAAGTTAGACTTTCATCTAACATTACCTTTGTGAATTGGGTCCTTTGTTTATAAGAACTGCTTTATATATGAAGGCATGTAAAACATCTCCCGCATAAGAATCTCCTTCTTTAGTACACCAGTACAACACAACTAAAAAGGCAGTTTGTGCAATGGAACTAGCCTTTATCATCCTCATAGATATATGGTGGGATTAGGTGCCAGTATATCAAAAGCAATACCCTTTCCTTAAATTAATAAATACATAGCAGCTTATTTATGAGAGGCTTGTGCCGTCCGAGCGTCACTTTTTTTGATGTTCTGGGAGCGCAAGCCTCTCAATCATATCTATGAGGCCACGCAAACAGTGGCGGCTCGCATAGGGCGGAAAGTAGGAATGTAATTATTACTTTCCTCTGTTCCGTCGTATGTCTGAGTTTACTACCCCCCACCCTGCCCCACAGCCCCGCAGCACGCCCTATGCGAGCTGCCACTGCACGCAAAGCCACTTGCGTGGCTTTGCATAGCCTCATAGATATGGAGTAAGACAAAGCAGTGCAAGTTCCTACATTGCCTTACTCTCTGCCAAGGAGACATTCCATTGATGCTGCCATAGTTTTCTCACACAACACCCATGGATTTTGATGTTGCCCCACATTTACATAATTACGTAAACCTGGGCCAGCACCAAAACCTTATTCCTCCCCAGAGCAAGTCTATCAAGGAGAAATAATTTTATTTCTCCTCGTTGTTGCCTCTTTCCATGTGTGTTGCATTGTTCAGCACACGCCTCTCAAAATAGTTTCTGTGCCGGAAGGTGCCCTTACCTTCACAAAAACAATCCTGCCTGCAATGGAGGCACCCTTGGACCATGCTGCAGGGGGGCTTACATTGTCGCTAGGCGGAAAATTGTGCCCAGCTTAGGGGAAAAGGACAGGAATGCACCATATTTTATAAATGTGGTGCATTCATGCCCTTTCACATTGCTGTAGGGCAGTGGTGCAAGAAGACTTGCGATGCTGCCCTATGCCAATTCCTGATAAAGGAGGCCCATAGTTCTTTGGGGGTGACAGCTATTTCTATTTTAATTACAATGGACATGGAATTTGCATTGAAACAAATGTAGTTGATATGTATTAAGTGCTATTATCATTCAAAATATTTATTGACTAATTGTATACAGAGGTACTTTTATAGTGTGAACCTAACTGTAGAGAAAAGTAACATTGATTGGTGAGCAGGAGTCCAGATATAGAAGCCATGAGCCTTTAAATTTCATCAGGTTTTATGTGGTCTCCTGTTGTGTAATGTGTATATTCTAAGTTTTCCTTGAAGAGATGATGTAAGAATCTTACCGGGAGAGTTTTCTGCAGGAGCGCCAAGGAATTCCAAGATACTCTTGTTAATGCCTCAACCTTCCACCATCAACTAGTGCCTCCATCAAACACTAGAGCACACTGGTAATAGGGGAAAGAAGGGAAACAAAACAAGGCAAAAGAGAGGGGTAACAATCCCTGGATTTTCAGCCACCACTTCACAAGCTGGTATGAGGACCTTGCGTTTCTAGAAAGGGAAAGAAACAATGAGTAGTGTACTAATAATCAGTGCTAGCTATAGCTTGGAATTAACTAAAATATAAAGTACCTAGAGCCTGAACTGTAATCTATATCAAGTGTGCACAGGATTGGTTCCCTGGGCGTGATCAGGAGTCCAAACAGGAATATCACAGGAGTCTCACAGGGGTATCACAGATGGGGAGCATACAGATAGCATGGACTAAGTCAGATCTTCAATTGGCAGTCTGTTCCTATATTAGACATAACAATAAGGCAAGTCCTGAAAATAGAGTTAGGCTATATATCCCCCTTATACCACACCGCTGTTACCGTGACACCAACAGAAGAAGTCCAGCGATGACTCTGGTTTTCATAAGGCTCCAAAGAGATGTTTGGCACCAAATCCCGCAAGGATACATAGCCCTCGTTCTCTTGGTACCGCCTCATTCCAGGGACGGAAGCAAAAGGACTGGTGGGAATAATGGAGGGAGGACACTGTTGGTGCAGCGAACCCCCAATTCTCATGTGAGTCGAGGGGCTAGAAACTGGTGTCACTAAACCCGGCCGGCTGACAGGAATAGATCCGGAAGGCGGGCGGAGCAAGCCACAACCAGTTCTCACTCCGGGGAAACTGAGCAGGGAACAATGCAGCTACTCCAAGTGCGAGGGGCAAAAGACAAAAAAAAGGACTCGCTGTTGGCCAGAGCTCTGGATATTAGCTGGTCGGTCGAATTGCAGCCAAGGGCAAAATTTGAGGAAACGAAGGCGGGGGAACACAAAACTGCGGACAGAAGAACTCCAGAGAGTCAGTGGAGGAAGAAGGAAGTCCGTAATCGAACTGCGGGGCAACACTAGAACGCGAAGCCTCGTTGTTACAGGAAGTCAGGCTTTTCTACTTGCCTGACTTCCTTGTGCATGTGCGGCAGCGTGCCGCCATCTTGAGTCCGCTCTCGGCAATCCTGACAGATGATTGTTCAGTTTTTTTCTAACTTTCAGGAGAATATATATTGTTCTAATATTTAGAGGCTATTGTTTTAGACACTGGCCACACACATGGAAGATGCCATTTTTGGTATTTCAACCTTGTGTTTTGTTTATTTTCACTCAGGCATTTCCAGTTTGCAGTGTGCACAGTCTGCCTGATGTAGTTAGTTTTAGGTATATTGTTTATGATGTCCTTGCAGAAGATAGAGCTCAATCTGAAGATGATGTGGGTTTGAAGAAGGAGTCAACGTATTTCCATTAGTGTTGGGGAAAAGTGGATAAACCTGTTTAAACCCTTAACTATATGAGCTAGGATACTTTTAGGATTGTTACTGTGTGGAAGCCATCTTTCTTATATGATACCAAATGCTTGAAGCTTTAGGCCCTGTTAAGTTGACATAAGAATCACTGCACAAGATGCTAGTACCCATATGTCCCTCAGTAAAACTGCTTCTGTAATGCAAGGTTTGCTCAACAAACATATGAGAACAGAGGAAGACGCTAGCTTCGCCGCAAAGTATTTCAGCATATCACATTTAGAAATATTTCTGGTGTGTGCTATGATGTTGCAAATTGTTACATGGAAAAGTACCAGAACTAATACACTGCATTACATTGGTAAGTCCCAAAAACTGCCTACTTGAGGCACGAGGTCAGCAACAGTATATTTCGGACCATCAATGGAATAGCGCAGCCTAGGCCTTTGCTAATTAGTCAAGTAGGCCATAATTAATTTGTGCTACGTGTATTATGATGCAGCATCCTCTTGTGGTCTGTGTCTATAAATGCTTGTGTTTTACTTCTGCTATTCGAGCACTCAGCACTCACCTAAGGCTCCCGTGCATGTTAAATAAATTCTCTTTATTTTACTCAGGTTGTTGTGACGGAGTTATGATTTTGGGTTCTACAGATCTTTTCAGTTTCCACAAATGTGGTGTTGAAAAAGTATTGCCTCCACCCAGCTGGAAGAACACCAAGGTTTGCACAGTTGGTTGGAATCTGTATGGACATAGGAATGGCTTCACACATTTCAAGAGGGAGAACTGGCAAAAAGACTATTTGGCTTTCTTTGAAGTAGCAGTCAGAGTTGTGGGTGAATTCAACAGTTTTTGTTTCCCAAGTCAACTAGGGGTGAAGCCGTCAAGGTTCATGCCAAAAGGGCAGGTTTACATTTGAGGTTGTTTGACGGTTGCTCGATATTGTGAGATGAGGCATAAAGATTAATCCTGAAACTGTTGTCTCTGTGTATAGAACCAAGGAGTGCTATCCGGATATTGAAGATGAAGGTAAAGAGGAAGTTTTCCTGTGGAGTTTCACAGAAGACTGGTTTCTTCTGTGATGTCGAGGTTCCCTTCTGGTTGAGATGGTGGCAGTTGTGACAGTGAGAAGTGAAATAAAGCAGAACCTCTCAGATAGGTCAGAAAATGACATTTAATAGGATCGACAAAGTCTCAGTAAATATATATCGCGTCTTCTCAAGCTACCAATCAATTTACTGAAAGGGATACATTGATTTTGACATTGACGGTGATCCTGATCAGCAATGTAACATTGATGAGGAGCTGTCCTGGGTTAAAACAATAATGAGTGGGATCATTTTGCTGAGTAGACTGAGTTAAGCGTATCCTCAAAGTAGAGTGTTATGAAAAAGAATCAGATGATTGTATTATGAACAGTATACTTCAACACATCCAGAGCAAAATATGGCATAGTAGATACTTTTGAAGTAAAGCTCGTAAGTTCTTTGCTTACTCTCCTTGAGTCCTTCAGGTCCCAGAGAGCTTTTCTGAGACCCCATCAACGAAGGACACTTTCTCCATAAATGTGCTGAAGCACTATGACCTTTTGTGGCATGCTGGAAAGTGCCATGGGGCATATTTATAATGACTGACGCATCCCTGCATATCAGCAGGGATGCGCCAGTTATTTTGCGCCCCAGCTCTGCCACCATGGATGCGCCGCATGTATAATGCGGCGCACCATGGGGCAAAAACGGCACAGATGCGTCACACATCTGTGCCGTAAAAGTGGTGCATTGCTGGAGTTGCGTCGCAAGCGCGACGCAGCTCCAGCATTTCTCTGGGGGGCCCTATCTTCACAATGCTGCGTCAATCCTTACGCCTGCTTCAAGCAGGCGCAGGGTTTTGACGCAGCATGGGCTCAAAAGTGACTGAGTGAAATCTTGTAGATTTCACTCAGCCACTTTTTGGAGGCGTTCCTGCGCCGGAACGCCCCCACCTGCCCTGGAACGCCTACATGTGGCGCAGGGCTTTACAACGTGACGCATCTCCTAGATGCGTCACGTTGTAAATACCCCGCACCATGGCGCAGGATTTGCGCCGCTGCTGCGTCACAAAAGTGACGCAACGGCGGCGCAAAAGTGGCGCATGTGCAACATAAATCTGCCCCCATATATCCACATCTGTATGTAAAAGACGAATAAAAACTGACAACAAAGACACACCTCTGGTCTCATCACCCAAGGTGCGATATATAAGGACACTTGGGTATCATAAAAGGACAGGGTATCATCTTGCATCTTCAGATATATTTGTTGTTCAGTGGGAGGGGAGAGTGAGCCAAAGACAACTCCATAACAAAGATACACATGCTCTATTGAGATTAAATATTGAGGTCATAGACAATCTTAAATATTAAATATGCCAGATCTGTTATATTGTGAAGTACAGTTTTGAATAATGCAGTTTTAAAATTAATTAATGTTTTTTTTAGGCAATAATACCGGCATGTGCATGTGGCAACCTTATCTAATAAATCTACAGATGTGTGTCCGCCATGGTTTAATGTTTGCTGTCAGTAAAATTATTTGCATGAATCTTATAGTATTTGGACCCCTGATTACATTCCCATGCGGCTTATACACATTAACAGCTATAAACCTGTATGCCATGTTTTGTTTTATTGAATTATTTAAACGCAGCCCAACAATTAATAGTATTTAATTACACAGACATATAAATAGTCTTACATCCCATCAAGTAAATTATGATTAATTCTTCATTGAATCTCCCACAGGAATATAAGAACAGCGGGTTCATGCAATTTCCATTAATATCTCGACTTTATTTTTCTCCGTTCATTTTTCTTCATCCATTTCATACTTGGCACATAAGAAAAAGTAAAACAGTTTTTTTTAGGGTAGTATGATGAAACAATAGACATTTCAGTTGTAGTGCGACGAAGCAATAGATATTTCAGCTGTTGTGCGACGAAACGTATATATTCATACACATTTTCACCAGTAAGCAGCTCAACCCAGAATTCAGTCTCCTGTGTTTTCTCAAATAGAAATGGTCGTGAGAGTTGAGCGCTCAAGCAAAAGCAATAGCATCTTCATTCCTATCGCTAAGAGTCAAGACACCAGTAAGATGGCCGACAGATTAGTCACTCCACGCCAGCTTGTCGTGACACTCATCAAGGACTTCTGCAAATACTGTGCTCTAGCCTCTGACATGTCATTACATGGGTGACCTTTCTGTGGTGTAAGTTTCAGTAACTTTAACTCCATATCAGTGGCTTTGAAAGGTAGGCTGATAAAATAACCCCTTCAACTGAAAATCTTGAAATATACAAAACACTACATGCTCAAAATTAATATAAAATGTGAATTCTCCCTCAAAAATATATGAAGATATTATTGTTCAAAAGAGTAATACATCTAGTAAATGCACGTACAAAGAGCTCTTGTTTTTATATATTTTTCTGAAAGCAGTTAGGATTTTTGGACTACAGTGCTGTTATTGAGAAGGGTAAAATGGTTACATTTATGTCTACTTTGTGTGAAATCATTCTGTTTTGTGGGGTAGTGTTGTATATTTTCTTTAGTTTGAGTTATTTATTTGTAAAAAACATGTAGGCCTCAACTAAAGGACAACATATCATTAACAATTATTTATGAGTAATATAATAGATAAAAACACACAATTTCATATAGTTTTATTAATAATTACATTGAATACAGTTTTAGTAAAATACTATTGAAAAAAACACAGAAACAGATTAAATAATTAGGTGGAGATATAATTAGGGGGTAGAATCTACAGAAGTTTCAAATTTGTATTTGGATATTAGCACTCCAAGTAATTTGGTCTATCATCGAAACTATGCTCAGCAGACAAAGCATGGTTTACGTCTTGTTTGGCAAAGTGGCATAAATGACAAATACAATCTCTGAAAGGCACACATTTCCAACCTAGAATAACTGAGCTGATCAACATCGGTTCTCAATAAAAAAAAATATATATCTTATCGTATTCCTGTAGAAATTACAGGTATAACTTTGGTTTATTGAAATATTTATAATTGCCTAAAAATTGACAAGCTGTTTGGAATGATGCCTTCAATATAACACTTATTAAAGACAGGGTACATGAATTCTCCTTGGAGTTCACACTCTTTTTTCATTGCAGGCATTGGGATTTGATCTGGTCCTATTGTGTTGTATGGTCTTTACCAATCTGGTTGTCCCGGTGGACAAAAGGGAATAACTGTAAGTGAATTTGAATGAGAAAACATGTTCAATGAATGATATCATTAATGTCATACAAACCTGCAACATACTCAATCCAGACGCTTTTAGGAATGGACATTGGTTTAAGGGATTTCGTGATGCATATAGCTTGACCGACCTAGTGCCAATGTCTTCTAATATTCTACTTTGCTGCCATTTTTATATCATGCTTTGCGTAATCCTACAATATAACCAAGAGTTTTTTCTGGAGTTTTAACTTTTTTTCCCTATGTGATCCTATTAGTTTCTTTCTCTCTGGAAGAAAGAAGTTAAATTGCTTTGAAGACTCATTTCTTTCCCTCATAGATAGATTTTGATCTCTCCTCTTTCTAGTAACATATCATCTAGTTTTCTTCTGGTTATAACTTTTAGCGTGAACTATACAAGCAAAATATTCTATTGTACATTAGTATTTTACTATTCAGTTATCAAAATTCTAAGAAAGAATCTTGATTCAAATTTAGATGTTGCCAAATCAGATGATGTAAAATAGTAACGGACTGTGGACACAAATACAGCTAGGTTTCTACTTGTAATGAACCTCATTTAAAATTCCAAGTTAGTTAGACCTGTCAGTTTTAGGGTGGTCGCCCCACAAACATTTTGCCTTACTCCCCTATATTTATCTGATCCTATTTTTGTTGGCCATTGGACTCTTTGCACTTTACCACTGCTAACCACTAAAGTGTGTGCTCACTCCTTAAAACATGGCAACATTGGCTTGTCTCCTATTGGCATATTTAATTTACTTATAAGTCCCTAGTAAAGTGGTAATACATGTACCCAGAACCTGTAAATTGAATGCTACTAGTGGGCCTGCAGGACTCGTTTTGCCACCCAGTTGAGTATCCGTGCAAACCTGTCTTATGCCTGCCATTGCAGCTTTTGAGTGCATTTTCAAATTGCCATTTTGAGCAGGCAGAATAAACCGTTTGCCTGGCTCAAACCTGCTTATTTAATATGTATAAGTCACCCTTAGGGTAGCCCTAAACACCCCAGAGAGCAGCGTGCAATGTATTTAAAAAGTAGGCCTTGTAATTTTCAGTTTTACATGTCCTTATAGTGAAAAGAACTTACATTTGTTTTTCACTACTGTCAGGCCTGCTTCTCCCTCAGGATAACATTGGAATTACCTTATTACATTCAATAAGCTATAACTTCCAAATGGGAACAGGGAAAAGGTTTACGTATGGTGTCTTTGAAATTGTAATGAAAAACCCTCTTTTACGGTAAAGTTGGAATTTTAACTTTGAGAAAGTTGGCATTTTCCTGTCCTAGCCTTTTAGTGCTTGCAGCCTGTCTCTGGGCCACATGACTAGAAGTAGTTGGCAGTTTGTCTTTGTGTGCTCCTCCTAGAAACCCATACACAATAAAGAGCTTAGTTTGCCTGGATGGACTATCATCGGCAGGATGGGAGGGCGGAGTTAGTCATAGCCCCACTTACGTATGAATAGGAAAGGAAATGATTGCAAACCTCCTGTAGTTAGTCTGGAGCCAGGGCAATGGAGGCAGGAAACCTAAACACTGCAGAAGGAATCCCCTAGAAGTTTCTCAACTTCAAAGAAGGCATTAGGTATAAATATTGTACCTTAGGCTCCACCTCCTCAGTACACCTATGGAGTTGTGGATACTACAGAGGAAGGACTGCTGTGTTGCGTTGCTGCCAGAAGGACTGCCGCTCTGCTTCCCTACCATGCTGCTTCTCTGTTACAATGCTGGGAAAGAGCATTAGAACTGCACCCTTCATCCCAGCCTGAAGTTACTCCAAGGGTCAGCCAACTGACTTCCAGTTCTAAGCTACAGGGACATAACAAGTTCCAGAAGCTCCCTGCAACTGCCCAGCTGACCTGTTCCAACCGGACTTGCAACTGGACCTGCAATTGGACCTGCCTAAGCCCTGCTGACCGCTTTTGGAGTGAGTTTCTGTCCTGTCCTGGACCGTTTGTGGCATTGGTTGAGTTCTCCTTAATTTTATAACAAGAGGGTCCATGCAAATGATACTCCAGTATTGGGCCTATGAGCACTCCATCTAAACAAGTGCACTTCCCATGAAGGTGTAGCAAACCTCTCCCTTTATAATGCCTTGGAAAATGAAGCATCACTCCTAGGCAGATAGCATGAACCTTCGGTCACTTTCTTTTGGGACACTGCCATCATTGTGTGTGTTTGTAAGTGTATGCGTGTGGTTCTGCCTATATGCAAGTATTGAGCATGAGAGTGTGTCGTGGAAGTGTTTGTGCTGTGGGTGTGTGCATTTGTGTATCAGGCGTGTGTGCCTGCATGCGTGTACCATACACGTCCAGGTTGTTTACCTGCATGTTCCAGACGCTCTTAATGATTTGTTGAATGACGGGTACCATTAAGTTGGGTAACACGAAACATGTAATTCAGCACCAAGATAACCCTGTACTTTTCAAATACTAGATACATGCTCTGCCTGTAGAGCAGGAGCATTACTATAGCATGAGATTCCCATTTTCATCGCAAGCGAATGGGAGAATACCGATGTGGAGTGAACACTCTTTGTTTACACTAGGTGATGCAGCGTGTTCAGGGGTCTTGTGTTTGAAATTTGGAAACAAACTAAGGTTTTTAAACACTGTTGGTGATGCAATAGTTCTAGGGATGAGGGGAATTGCGACCCTTTTTCATGAAATCTTATTGAAATTTCACAACCTTACACTTCTAATGGGAAATGAGGTTTCCTGGTATCTTGTGTGATTTTTTCTAACAGACATTTTCTGTGCATACTTGTCTGCCTTGACAGAACATTACACAAAACCATACAGTGTACCACTGTGCTTCATAGATTTTCTCTGGTGCAGTTTACATTTCTTCTAAACCTATGCAGAACTACTTGAAAGTAGAGCAGTAATGCTGGAGGCTAGGTTGTGGTTAGTGATGTTGTGTTTAGTGATGCCTTGGTGGGTTTAGTATACTGGGTGTCCCACTCCCTGTATTTCTGAGCTGATGTCTGGAATGGTCTCAAAAGTCTGAAGGGAAGGAGAGAGAGAACTGGTTAGAGGTGGGTTCCTTTTCAAGTACCACTCAATGTAGTCCTGTAGACACAGCCTTTGTGTGGGGTGATGCTCCTCACAGCAGGGTAGTCCCCAATCTGGTGCACCCACAACAGAGGCACGAAGAGGTGTCAATTATCTACACCTGGCTATGAACAGGCACAAACACAGTCATCAAGACAGGGACACAAGGGTGCTTCTACCTAAAGACACTTCTCACTCTGAACAACAGATAGCAGCCCCCTTCACCCCAACCAATTACCAAGCACTAGAGGAAGGTCCTTATCAATTTTCAATGGGAGCATTGTCTCCTTTGTCCCCATTTCACTTTCTACTGTCCACGTCTCCTCCCACCTGCATTCTGATACCATTCCAATGTCTGGGAAAACAACATCATCCCCAACTTGTGCAGAGGAAAGGGCCTGGGACATTGAAAATGGAACCCTCACTCCTTCATCTTGAAGCTTCGATATAGATACCAAGCATATACTATAATAGCCACATACACCAAGACACATAACGTGCATTTGGATATGATTAGATGGCAAACACAATAGAAGTCTGACTGCACATTGGTGAGATGCTCTCAGCCAGTGCCAAATGCTTTATTATTAGAAAGTGAGTAAAAAACCATTAATTTACTGAATAGTGGCAGAAGAACTTTAAATGGGGCCCCTTTCTTTTTCCTATACCAATTCCCCTTGATCAGCATACAGACCTTGTACAAGGATTGGGATACCCCAGACTACGTTTATAAAGTTTCTTTCCACAGCTTACATTCTCTGATTACTTGCTATCTCAGCAAGACTTTTCTCACTATACTCGTAAAACCCTGCATGAAAAATGTACCTTGACATACTTTCTTGCTCACCTTCTGTTGGGCCTGGCCCTCACTGCAGGGTCAACCCCAAACATATTGTCTATTACCCTCCAATTTTAGCTGAATTCATTTTTGTTGACCTTAGTACTTTGTGCACTTTACCATAGTTAACTAGTGCTAAAGTGCTTGTACTCTCTTCCTTAAACAAGATTTGATTGGCTTACACCTGACTCGCCTATTTCATTTTTTGTGTAGTGCCCTTGTAGAGTGGTATACCATGTACCCAGGGCATGTAAATTAAATGCTTCTAGTGAGTTTGTGCCACCCACTTATGTAGCACTTTAAAACGTGTCCCAAGCCTGCCACTGCAGCCTGAATGCAGTTTTAAACTGCCATTTCGACTTGGCAAACAAGCCCCCTTGCCAAGCCAAAATCTCCTCTTTATTACATATGTTACCCGTCACCCCTAAGGTAAGCACTAGGTAGCCCATAGGGGAGTGTGCCTTGTAACTGAAAGGTTGGACAAATACTTTTTAGTTTACCATGTCCTGCCAGTAAAAAACTCCTAAGTTCATTTTTCTTTACCCAAAGGCCTACCTTTCTCTTAGGATAACATTGGATATTCCTAATTACTTTTAATAAGCTGTAATTTCCAATTAGGAGCAAGTAACTATATTATATTTGATGTCTTTGAAATTGAAATGAGAAACTGTATTTAATGGTAAAGTCAAGGATTTGATTTCAATTTTTAAAACGTCACATTTGGAGTCAGAATAAATATCACAATTACTACAATACGAAATTGGAGTTCAAAGGAATGATCAATGCAAGTGATGAAAAAAGGTATTTATAGTGATAATTAGCAAAACTTAATAAATAACACAATGAGTGAGCTAGCCGTGAAGAGGTTAAAAGGGAAATCAGCCGACTTCCTTAATCCAGGCTGGTGACTTAAAAAGGTGACTTTTTCATGAACAGTGCAAGTATGTAAAAGTCAGATCAGCATCTCATACTCAATAAACAGATATACAATAAGGTTTTGAGTTTAGAGACGTAGGTCGACGACGTTTCGATCCCCATATGGATAGTGGGATCTCTTCAGGACAAGGCGATGGTAAGGGTGCCTGGGAAGTTAGCGTGATAGCAAAAATGAGGGGCCGAAGAGCCTCAGGTGCGGCGGCGCACACATGGTAAAGGCGGAAGGTGGGGCGTCCGATGCCCGCAATGGGAGGGCTGGAACGCTTGTTCGAGTAAGGATAGTGAAATCCGTGCCGGGACCGGCGGGCGGGAGTGGAGCGAGGCTCCTGGATGCTTGCAAGGCTTGAAGGGCAGGTGTGCGTGGTAAAAATACGGAGCGGTAGAATCCGCGCCGGAATTGCCGTAATGGAGTGGGGCAATGCCAGAAGTGCAGAAGCCGAAGCCTACGATGAGGTCGGGTCAGGGGCTTCCGGGAGCGGAGAGCAGGGCAGGTCACATGATACGTGCTCTCAATGGCGAATTTAGAAAGCTGGCTTATTCCTGCATTTAGCCCTTTATGTGCCTGCAACTTGTCATGAGTCACATGACTGGGTGTAACGGACAGTTAGACTTTGTGAATTCCTCCCAGACAGTTACACAATAGAGGGATTAGGTGTGGCCGAATGGGACATCTGCTGGCAGGATGGCAGGTCAGAGCTGAGCACAGCCCCACTTGCAACTGAATAGGGAGTGCTCTGCCATTACTCAAAGGACCTATCATCTACACATTGTCACTGCAGCCAACTTGGAGCCAGGGCAGAGTAGTTAGGAAATTCCATGTACTTAAAAGTCACTGTCCAAATGTTTCTCCCGCCTTCCAGAGAGAGGGCATCAGGGTATAAAAATAGGACCTCATACACCAACTCTTCAGCTCACTCCTGGACCTGCGGAAGGACTCTCAGAGGACTGCCTGCTGCTGTGACCGCTATGCACTTGGCAAGACTGCTTTGTGAGTCCTGAACCCGTAAGTGGTGTCCAACCAGTCATGGACCCTGGGTTGTGGTGCTAAAGTTGCCCAGATGGCCAAATTCTAAAACTGAGGGCTTGGTAAACCTTTGGCTAAAAACTGCACTGAGACCCAGGAGGAGACCAAGACCAATATCTTCACCTTACCGTGCAAGGTGCATTGATGGTAGGATTGACTTTGCATCTACTGCTACATTTTGCAGCAGTAGATGTTGTTCAGTGGTCCTTCGCCTAAGGGGTATCCAGCTTCATAGAACTGTTTTCAGCTACAGCCCTCTACCTCATCCCACGTGAGATCTTTGACATCCAAAAAAGAGACTGGGGGTCTCATTTAGGTGTTGGCGGATCATGTCCTGATATCACTGTTTTGATGGTCTTCCCGTCCGCTGACTTGGTGGTCCATCTACTGTATTTAGATGTTAGTGGGTTAATGGGTGAAAGACTAGCACAGTCCCACTGCTTCTGCCAGGAATCTTCGTCCATCATA
Source organism: Triturus cristatus (assembly GCF_964204655.1). Taxonomy (NCBI): domain Eukaryota; kingdom Metazoa; phylum Chordata; class Amphibia; order Caudata; family Salamandridae; genus Triturus; species Triturus cristatus. The sequence goes on from NC_140587.1 coordinate 230,592,158, forward strand.
GGCAGAAGCGGATGGTGGGGGACTCTAGTCAAGAGTCTGGCTTAGCTGATTACAATGTGTCTTTACATCGAGTCAACTGTGGAGAGAAACCCTCCTACTTTGAGTTGGCGGAATCAAAGGAAATGAGGTAAAAACGTACCTTTTTTTACTGTCTTACTCTTCAATTTCCCTCTTCTACTTCATCATCCAGGTCCCTCCTTTGCTTCTCCAACACCACCATGACGCCAAATGACTCTATTGTTACCGAGATCTAAGGTAAGCTACTTGTACTATTGTCGTATGTATCGTGTGTTGACAATTACTTTAGCCTCATGTAATTCTGCATTGCTGTTACATGCAATTTGGTTTTGGGTGTAATGCAGTAGTGATCATTTTCCTACTTATCAAGGTAAAATGAACACACATTTATTGACACTGAAAAAAATAGTTGTTGTGGTGCTTGGGGGTTGTGCTAGTGGTGTCTGTGTGTGGACATTTGATAGTGTGTGTATTTTGTGTGAGTGGCATTCAGTATGTAACAAAAGGGAGATAACAAATTGCCAACATATGTGTTTCATGCAAACATGACATATACGTGCATTGACACATGATTAAGTTGTACTTACCAGTCTTCAATACATCAGCAAACTACCACCAGGACACCGCCGGCACAATGGGAACATCTAAATTGCCTCGTTGCATACTCACCAGCCTGACAGTGACGGGGTACTGTTAGCCAGCAGAGGAGACCTCTGCCGCGGCAGTCTACTGTCTATTGCCACAACATCTAAATACAGCTGCCAGATCGCCATCAGCTTGATGGAGTACTTCGAACTGCCATGGCAGCAGGACAACGGTAGTCCCACCAAGATCTAAATCAGGCCCTCAGTCCGAAAGTAGAAATCATCACTGCTTCTACCCAAGGCTTCCCGACAATGACGCTTTAACCTTGGACACCGCCTGGAGTCTCGGGCTGCTGAAATTTGCCTTTTCAAAACATTATTCCCATAAATTCTTTGAATTCCGAAGAAAAGCGCTGATCGAGCTCTATCCGAAATGCACTCTAATGTGGTCTGCCATATGTTTTGACTTTGACCTGGTCTCGTGTGACTAGATGTCCAATGTTGGTGCTTTGATCTTTCAGGTGCTAGTTTTTACTACTGATTGGATTCTTGTCATTTTCGTGTCAAATAATTCATCCAAACTTACTCTATTTTTTCAAATTTGTTTGGGATTTGTCTAGTGTTGTGTTTTCACTTTATACAACAAAGAAATTGGAGAATTGGAGAAGTGTGGCTCAATGATTAGAGCGGCAGACCCTGATGCAGAGGTCTAGCCTGGGACCAGGGTTCAATTCCCCGCCTCGGCGGGTCTTGGGCTCAAAAAATTCCACGGACCTGATAATTCTCGCCTCGGTGCCTATTCCAATCATGGAGTCCCACTCTGCAACTCTGGGCAATAGCTTGCTTAATCTCCACAACGGCCCCCACAACGCTAAGAATGCCTGGCCTCCACCTTGGGGGTGCCCAGGAGTGGACGCCTCACAGGGAAAGCCAGGATGGGTTCCACAGCGGTATTTGTACAAGCGCCTTGAGACCCTTGCGGGTGAGTAGTGCGCTATACAAGTATCAATTTACATTTTACATTTACATATTTTAGAAATTACAGGTTTTCCTGCCTATATATATTTTTGGTTTGCAGAAATTCTCACCCCAACGCTATTGCGATGGTCAGGAGTCTGCCCGACAACAGGCAGCAGTCTGACCGCTGCATTACGATGAGACCGCCATGCTGGTGGGTGCAAAGTGCTCCATTGCATGGCGGCTTGAGCTGCGGCCCAGGAAAAGGGCCGCAGGACAAGCCGTTGTGAAAAGGAGCACTTCCTGCACGCCCTTGGACCGTGTGCCATGCACCATGTGGTGAATGGCACACAGTGCATGGAGTTGTGTGGGGCAGTACATGTGCCTCTAGGGCCACTTTACTGTGGTCCACGGCGGAGCGGGCCCTGTTTGGGGCCCCCAGATTCCATTTCCGACATCCTGTTCACGGCTGTTTTACCGCAATGCAAAGACTGTCGGAAAGGGAAATCGTAATCCCAATGGCAGTGCCTGCCTCGGCACCACCACCATTCGGCACTAAAAATCTGACTGCAGCCCCTTCGGGATCACTGATCCTGGTGGACGCGGCGGTGTTGCCCCCGACTGCCAGTTGGTCTGACCACCAGTATTGTAATCTGTCAGTCTGACTGAGGGGCTATTGGCGATCTGACCGCTGCTGATGGCCTGACGGTGGTGATCCGCCCACCATCATAATCAGCTCCCGAGTGTTTAGGAGAAGAGATGGAAAAAAAATGTTCACAGGGGTAGCCTCATCACCTACCCCCTCCGCCAAACTCTCCTCCATTCCAATCGGGGTTGTGAGTACAGAGATTGCTCTCTCAAAAAGATGCCTATTATTGAACCTAGGCTCTCCTCCCATGGTCTCCCATTGCAGTCCAGAGTCCCCCTCAGTATCTGCTATAGTCACTTCACCATTACAGGGCTCACTTTCTGCTCCTTCCTAGACTCCTTTAACAATCAGGAGCAAAGATAGTAAGCAATGTTGTTTTGAGCATGCTGTCTTGTTGGCTCCTAATATGAAGTGAAAAACAATCTGGCAAGAGCACGAGATTATTGATTCCAAACATATAAATCAACCTAAGCATCTAGTGGATGAATCCTCTCAGTGCAGCTACTACAGCTTCCCTTCACTCCCTGGTGGGTCTACTGAGGATACTAAGATGCTCTTCCAGGAGCTCTTAAATGGGTTCCTGGATAGTTGTCTTGAAAAATTCAGGGTCATCCTAAAGGTTGAGCTTGATTCTTTGGTTGCTCGCCTTGATATGCTGGAAGGAAAATTAGAGGCTTTAAAGGCACCATCATTCCCAGATGCAGGGAATGATCTTCTATCTAACTCAGAGCCTCCACAGCGCAGCAGGCACAAATTGGACCCAATAAATCTGCTTCATCTTATTTGCCTTCTGTTCCAGAGACCAGTGGCAGTCAGAGCTTATCGGGCAAACCAGGGGGACAAGGTAGAGCCAATAGCATGGTACAGAACCCAGAAAGTAGAGGGAGGAATACTTCAACTATCCATTATGATAGACTTTACATACGTTTCACTCAGCTTCCTCCAGAATATATGATATATCTGATTGTCCTTATAGATGTCCCTGAATTACCCCCTTATACAAGTGAAAACTTTGAGAATTTAAGGAATAAAACAGTGCACTGGTTAAAAACCAACACCAGGTGGCCCCGGAAGTATAAGCATATTGTGACACGCATGAAGTGCCAGGCCCTGACACTATCCCTGGGGATCTTTTTAGAACTGAAACTTTGATCTGGGCCTCCTATTTAAAGCTGATTTTTTATGTGTTCCCTACTGGAAGGTGGTCAGATTCCTGGGTCTTTGAAGACTGCTAAGATTGTTTCAATTTAAAAAAAGGCTTCAAAGACAACCCAGGGATTTATAGGCCCATCAGCCTTATGTACACCTCCCAGAAACTCTTCTCCTTTCATATTTTAAGCCACTTGCTGGATTGGGTTAAGGACAATGCCATTCTTTCTGAAATGCAGGCGGGTTTAGAAAAAGTGTTAGCACGGTGGATCAAACACTTCGCTTCTGTGTGCTTACTGGACAAGATTTACGCTCGACAAAGGTCACTTGTATGTGGTCTTTGTGGACTTAAGGTCAGCCTTGGACTCTATTCGCAGAGCCAAGCTTTGGGAAGTTTCAAAAAAGATTGGTGTTTCTCCCAACCTCTTGTCTGCCTTAGCCAGGCTGCAGGCTCATAACACTGCTCGAGTTGGCAACAATGGCAAGCTCACAGACCCTTGTAATATTGAAACTGGTATCTGCAGGGCTGTATGTTGGCCCGACTCTGTTTACGCTTTATATCAATAACTTAGTCCACGCACTTGTTTTCCCTGAAATGATGAACCTAAATTAGGCCCTCACTAAATTGTGATACTGCTCTTTGCAGATGCTTTTAATTTCTAAAACTCTGCCCTGTCTGCAGACAATAGTTGACCACTTTTTAACTTTTTGCAACACTCAGGGGCTCAAGCTCAACATCAATCAAACTAAATTTATGGCGTTTACCCATATAAAACTACCAGAGCAAATATTACTGTGCAGGGCATTCCTCTTGAAGAAGTGCAGGAGTTTGTGTATTTGTGGATCTGTTTAACTCATAGTATGAGCTGGTCTACGCACATTGGAAAGAGTACATGGAAACTTCAACAAGAAGCTGGTGCTGTGTTGAAACCGCGTAAGAAAGCCCATACATGTTCTCTTGCACCAGTGGTGGAGATATATATAATCTTAAAGCGAAAAGTTCAGCTAAGTATGGTGCAGAATTGTGGGGACATGCCAGTATCGATGATGTTTGTAAAACTGAAAACAAATTTGTTAGGATTATCCCTAATCTCCTGCAGTGTACTCCCTGTTTCCTCCCCAACTTTTTGATGTGGGCATCCTTCCGATTAACCACCCAAATGGAACACAACCTATAATGGAGGGGTATAGACATTGGTCAACAGATGAAACCTATAATTCTCAATTAAGGCACTTCTAAAATTCCCGGGTTGTGAGAAGATCACCTGGTTTGCCTTTATTAAGTTAGAGTTATTTAAAATGGAGGTATGGGGTCCTGTCGGTGAATAGCTTTTGTGATAAATAGGGCGTGAAGTATTGTAGTTCTGGCAAGTGCCCCTCCTGTAATCTAGCGGAGAAAAGTCTTCATCATTTTGCCTTTTTTTGTCCCGCATATGCCTGGCCACACAATAATTAAAGCCTGAACTCTTGGGTTTCCCTCATGATGTGCCTGCACTCTGCACTTTATGCTCTGACACTAGAATGATGATTGGTGTTGGAATGACAACATTTTTACATACTGCTTGGCTCATCCGTATTCATAGTGCAAAAGTGATGAAGTGTTGATATGTTTTAATGGTATTTTTCTTCTTTTTATTCACATGAGCTCTTTTATCTTCGATGTATTCCATCTGTATTTTCACTGAATGCTGTTTTTAAATATGTCTGTGCTGTTCTGTGTCATATTTATCATGTGTTCTTATGGCTATGGCACTGGCACTTTGTATGTGATCTATGGTATATATTGTTTTTTAAACTATATTGATTGTTTTATATGTTTAACTTTGTTGAAATGTGTTTTTTAGATTATTACATCAGAAATAAACATGCTTTGATATTGGAAATTAAATGTTCACATGTGGTGGCCCCTGTTGATATTCCAAAGTCAGTTTTAAAGTTAAATCTGTTATTTAAGATTGATTGCCACAAAGCTCTCCAGGCAATCGCATATGTAATTGCATTACTTGATGCAAAAATCAAAAGTATTTGAAAAGGTAGTTTAGCACCGACTAGATTTGTGGGCGTAAGGTTATCACATAATTCCTTTTTACAAGGCAGATTTTGATGTGAGCATAACACTATAGGACAATGCGTTCTTCTTTAGTCAATTGCTGGACGGTTCACTAAAGTGTCAAGAAAGCTCCACTGCTGCTTTGTCATCTTCTAAGATGTATTCAATAAGAATCAATAAGTTGGTCTATAAAATATAATGGTCAAAATTGAAGTCCTTAAAAAATCCTGATGGGCATCTTGCAGCCCTCCAGATGTTATATTCTGGAAATTTGATGCAAGTAGAGTTAGATGTGAATGTCAGTTTGTCCAGCAGGGTCAAGGTCTCTATGAGGCTCATGCATGTCCTTGCATTGATGCAATTCATGTTTGAGGATTATTTGCCAGACTTTCATGATGTTGTGGGCAATGCACAATCTTTCTGATCTAAAGTTGTCTTGCGCTATCTTTCATGCCTTCTTTATACAGCAATGGGATTGCAATTAGGAATGTGCGAATTTAATGTAATGTGGTTTTACGTAATTGTATATATTTTCTGGAAGAGTATGCAAAATTCAATTAATTATGCTAAATGCAAATCTGTCATTTAACCTCTTCTCATTGTAAAATATAGAGCGAAAACACAAGAGTGATGAGCAACAGCCGCTATTGTTGTGGCCGTTTAGGTTGTTCCCATGCCCTCTTGAAATGATTTTGCCATGAAAGGCATGTCATTTTGTGATGTTGCGCAATGCATTAATTTGGGGATTTTGTGTAACAAGCATAACGCAAAATACTAAAAATTACGCGAGTTATGCACAGCCCTAACTGCAATAGAACATTGGTGCTCTTTCTAATTCTTGCACTGCTAATAAATGTGAAATAAACAGCAATGAAATGAAGGAACTTATGTTAAGGAAACTCCAATCCATGAATAAAGTCGCCCTTTTGCTGTTTGTTAAAAATTAGGTTTCTGGATGGCAGAGAAACGCACCCTGTCCAAGTAGGAACAACAATCTTAGTTAGCGTAAGTCACAACACACCCTAAATTATCCTGTGCTCACCCTCTTGTAGCTTGACACAGAGCATTCAGGCTTAACTTAAGAGGCAATATGTAAAGTATTTGTTCAACACCTCATACAGCAAGAAAGTGAAAACCACACAAAAAGATTCCACACCAGGTTAGAAAAATAGATTATGATTTTATAAATAACATAATGTAGCGTCCCCTGGTTAGGGGACGTCCACCTGAGCACAGCTAAAATCCCCATTGGGGGGTTGAAACTTTAAAGAATATCAAGTACACAAATCTTGTATCTTGAGTTGAACAAAAGTCTGTAAAAAGGTTTAATTTTGATATTGTATCTTCATATCATGATAGCATTCCACATCAGTTTCGATAAGCTCAGAAAGTGTTCACGAGCATTTTCCAATCCCAAGCATTTTCATATCCCAATGCATTTCGGTCTAAAATAGACCTTCTTTATGGGACATACTCTACAAATGAATGAGGAAATGAAAGTAGTTAAATGGAGGTCAAAACACTACCAAAAAGCCACAAAGTCAAAAAAATGGATGGTGGCATGCTAGAAACTGTGCACCCTTCTATAGAAAGAAATTGGCGTGAAGCAACTGATTGGTTGTGTTAAAAAACCATAAAGATCCGCCAGGCGAGTGAGTGAAGACACTAAGCAAAGCTGCTTGATACCGGTGCCTCAAAAATGACAAAGCAGTGTTCGCGTGAATAAGAGTTCAGCCTAAGCGCTGTTGTTAAATGGAAGAAAACAAGGTGGGAGTAAAACGTGTCATATGTAAAAGTGTCAAAACTACCAATATGATAAAGACTGTGAACCTAAGTAATATCACGAGTGAACCAACAGAAACACCAAGGAAGCAAATGTGAGCAAACAGTACTTACCGCTGGAATTGTCGAGTGCGTCTCTGGTGTGAACGAAGTGTGTAATCGGAATTTAACGCCACGTGATGTTAAGTATAGTGATAGCCAGTGAAAAAAGACTAAGACCCAGTAAGTCTGGAAGGTTTGTGAGCGTCATCTTGAAGAGGAGAAACTGCTGTTTTTAAAGACTCCCAGTAACCGTTAAAGAGGCAAAAACCAGGGGACGCTACATTATGTGGTTTTGAATACACTCCATGTTCAGAGAGTGAAACCCCAGAAGCACGCTACAAACATACAAACTGAATAATTCGGTAGTGCGTGCCCCAAATCCTTTTGTTGATTTTATAAATAAAACAGTACCAAAACAACAAAAATCCAACGTGCAGAAGATGAAATATGGATTTTTAAATCATAAATGCCAAAATAGCACCTAGAAGTAATACGTGCTTAAATCAAGTCGAGCTAGACTGGGTCAAAGTCAAAAGATCAAACCGATTGAAATGGAGCTTGAGCTGGATACAGGGACCCACTTATGCCAGCTGAACCAAAGTAGCTTGATCAGGGATATGTCGTTGTTGATGAGAATGTGCGGTGCGGTGATATGTCAGTGAAGAGCCACGCAATGGACCGGATGCGTCGGTTTTCTCTATGCAAAGGAGGAGATGCACCAGTTCCAATGAGGATGCATAGGTTCAGGATGATGAAATTACCTTAGGCCTCACTTCTAAGGGTTCAGGACTGGAGTGGTATCACTTGGCAGGACAGACCCACAGCTTGTGGAGGCCAGGTGCAGATACAGGTGGTTCAAATCTTTGCAATCCCTGAGACTTGGGAACAGGAGGTAAGCCAACAAGCCCTTGGAGTCACTGTGGGCTCATGTGACCCAGGTAAGAGAATAACAGGGCAACTCAGCAAGGTGGAAACATCTGGAGAAACCATCAGCATTGTTGCACAGCAAGGCAGAGTTCAGTGAACCAGCAGTCCAGTAGAGTATCAGTCCTTTTAGCAGCACAGCATCTCTTCTTCCTGGCACAGCAGTCACAGGTCCAGAATTGTACTGATTAGGTAGTGCCAGAGGTCCAGTACTCATACCCAGTGGTGACTTTGAAGTAGGTGAGACTACAAAGAAAGCTTTGAAATACACAGACGTTCTCCCTTCCTTAACTGGCTCCAGACACACTACAGGAGGGTAATCACTCATTTGTGTGGGGACAAACAACAGCCCTTTCAGGCGTGTCAGCTCCTCCCCCTTTGCCTGCTCAGGATGGCCCATCTGCATGCAGATGACCTTTCAGGCACATCTACACTCTACGTATGTTAGCAGGGGTAAAGTGAGCAGAGTCCTAAAACCAGCAAAAACAAGTTCAGAAAACTGGAGGGAGGGAGGCAGGCTAAAGTTGGGGAAAGACCACTCTAAGGCTGTCACTTGTGACACTACTGTTTTTTTTAAAAAGTTGGCGAACACTCATTTAAAAAAATAACTTGGTATCAAATTGAACCACATATGTGATATAAATATCTTGTGGGCAGGGTTTTTTTTCAAATCAGAGATGACCAAGAATAACTAATTCTGCCTTATGGACGTGAAAGTTTTTTTCATCCACCCTAGGTTGATCTCACTTTTTTGGGGAGGTAGAATGAGCAGAGAAATAGAAGCCAGAATTAGCCATTCCAAGGGAAAACAAAGGGTATGGCAACATTAATGAACCTGCCTTAGAATAATATAAAGTGAAGGATGTGGCCTTCTATATGGGTGGCTAGAGAGGTCAGCTGGGTAAGACCTAAGATATCCATGGAGTCAATCGGTGTTAAAGTGTTGGTCCTGTTAGTAGAATCTAACCATCTGTTCCAGGCTTCTAGGATGAGAAAGTTAGAGTATTTGAGCACAAGGGCAATGTAAATTAGACAAAGCATTGCCAAGTTTGTCGGTGGGGGTAGAAATGGAGAAAGTATTATTATTATTATTATTATTACTGAGTTTTATATCGCGCCTGGTTACCCTTGGGCATCCCCGCGCTCTTCCAGAGAAAAAGACACCATAACACAGAACAGCAGCATTAGGCAGGGAACAGGTGGGTCTTTAAAAGTTTTCGGAAACGTAAAGTACTCGTTTCAGAGCGAAGGAATAACGGAAGGGAATTCCACAGAGTTGCAACATTTATGGAAAATCTTCTGCCGCCGGTCCTGGCCTTCCTCACTCTCGCAACTTGCAGCAGATGTTGGTGATCCGAGCACAAGGTACGAGGGGCCTTGTAGGGTTGAACCATCTCCCGTAGGATGGGTGGCCCTTTACCCTGCAGGATTTTGTGGGCCATGCAGAGTGCTTTAAAATTCACCCTCTCTCTGATAGGAAGCCAGTGAAGCACCTTAAGCGCCGGGCGGGCAGATTGACGCCTGGGAAGATCCGTCAGGAGCCTAGCAGCAGCATTTTGTACTTGCTGCAGTTTGTTTAAGGTTGTTTCTGGGGCCCCCAGAAACAGCGCATTGCTGAAATCCAACCGTGAGATGATGAGTCCCTGGATTAGCAGCCTCCTCGAAGCCATCGGGAGAAGAGGTAAGATCTTCCGGGCAGCCCGGAGCAGACCAAAGCACACGCCTGCTGTTATTTTAGCGTGTGTCCTAAAAGAGAGGTCCTGCTCCAGCCACACCCCCAAGCTCTTAATCTCCTGTTTGGGGGTGGGTGCCACTCCCAGGCAGCTGGGCCAGCTGCTCGGTGAGAGGGAGGGAGGGGAGTTCCCCAGCATCATCAATTCGGTTTTCGAACCGTTAAGTTTGAGTGCTGAGCTGCACATCCACGTAAAGATCTGAGATAAACAGGTGTGCAGCCGGTCGGGTTGGTTTGCCGACTGGGGGAGCCCTACCACCAGCTGGGTATCATCAGCGTAGCTGATAATCTTGATACCCAGTGGCAGCACCACACTCTCCAGTGGGGCCATATAAATGTAAACAATGTAGGGCTCAACGATGAGCCCTGTGGCACACCACACTGGAGACGGACAGATGTTGATTTCTCCTGGCCTTCCCAAACCTCAAACGTCCGGCCCTCCAAAAATGACACGAACCATTTCAGGGCCATCCCGGAGACCCCCACCGCCGACAGCCGTTGGAGTAACACCTGGTGGTCTACGGTGTCAAATGCCGCACTAAGGTCCAGGTGGATCACTGCCACCGATCCCCCTGAATCCAAAATGCTCCTGGCATTCTCCACGACTGCGAGCAGGGCAGTGTCCGTCCCCTGACCAGGGCGAAAACCCGTTTGGGAATCACCCAGGAGGGAATTGGATTCCAAAAAACCCGATAGACGCCTGTTCACGAGTTTCTCCACCACCTTGCTAATGCCGGGGAGCAGAGAGATGGGCCTAAAATTAGCAAGGTCGGCGGGGTCCAGGCTAGGCTTCTTCAAAAGGGCCTTGACAACCGCTCCCTTCCAGCTGAGGGGCACCACTCCTTTGGAGAAAGAAAGATTTATAAGGTCAGTCACTGGGCCGCCGATGATAGAGGCGACCTGCTTCAGGTATTTCATCGGTACAGGGTCTCTCGGTGACCCACTCTTCACAGTCGCCAGAACCCCAAGAGCTTCCTCCACCTTGACTAGGCCAAAGGAATCCAGCTCCACTGCCCGCGGCCCGGGGCAAAGCCATGGGCTGCCACCCGAGTGTGTCTCCTGGGCTAGCTGAGGAAGAGATGCCAAGATGTTTTCAACTTTGGTCTTGAAGAAAGAAGCAAGTTCGAAACATTTCTCACGTGGGTTATCGTGAGTAACCGGGGGTTCAGGAGTTTGCAGGAGTTCTCTGATAACCCTGAAGGATTCCTTCGAAGAGTTGGAAGAGAGACCTATTCTCTCCTCGAAAAACACAGCCTTCGCTGCCTTGATGGCAGATTTATAAGTACCGAGAGCCACCCGATATTCTATCCGGCTGTTATAGTAGATGGTAGCATTAGTTTAAAAAAGTTTCAGCAAAGACCGAAGGCTACTCAAAGGAACCAAAAAGATGCAAGTGTGCAAAATAAATTCCAGAGCACTTTCGGCTGGATTTAGACAGTCCTTTCTAATAATCTGATAGCCTGCTGCAATGGCAGGATAGTAGCCACTAGAATCTAATATCTATTATTCAGAAAAGATAAAAGAGCTAGGTTAGCAACTTCTTAAACATAGTGAGTCAAAAGTATGTCATAAAAGGAATAGACCCTTCAACAACCTGCAGTTTAAAAATTGCTGGGAGGACTCTTACAGTTATGCAATGGTGTGTGATGGCAAATTCAGCCAATCTTTTTGAAGTTGAGACATTCTGCAGTGAGGTAGTATAGTTTATTGTGGAATATTAAATGCAGGAAGTTTTTCATGGATGTAGCACAAATGAGGAGGGCAAGGTCAGAATGCTCAGTGTTAGGAATTTGGTTTCTGGTTGGCACAGGTATGCACCCTGTCCAAGCAGGAACTACAATCCTAGTCAGTGTAAGTCAGACACACACCTTAAATTAACCTCTGCTCATCCTCTAGTAGCTGACACAGAGCAGGCTTACCTTAAGAGTCAAGGTGTAAAGTACTTGCGCAACACTTCAAACAGTAACCCAGTGAAAACACTACAAAACGACTCTACACCAGTTAAAAAAATAGATTGTTATTTTATAAATTAAACCAGGCCAAAGCAACAAAAATCAAATAATTAGAAATTGAGATATTAACTTTTGAAGATTAAATGTAAAAATAGTTCTTAGAAGCAACAAGCGCCTCTTGTGGTTATCTGTTCATGCTGGACCAGGGCAAAGTCAAGAGTTCAGGCCAACCACAATAGAGCGTGGGCCGCATACAGGAGTCATGCAAGGCCAGCTAAACAAAGAGCCTTATCCTGGTCGCAACAGTGAGTTGTGTGGTGCAGCCAAGCGATGCGTTGGTGTTGATCCAGCAGCTTCTACACATATTGGTGGCGATGCAATGGTCTGAAGATGTTGCGGCGAGCCGAGAGGCATTGGTTCCATAGATGGCGCACCAGGTATCGCCACACAGTCGAGGGGATACTTCGATCTTCCCACACTGCAGCAGTGGCAGTGCATTGGTTCTCATGCATCTGTTCTTTAAGGCGATTGACTGGTTTCAAGTGTGATGAACCGATTTTGCTGCCACAAAAGCAACAATGCATTGGTTCTGCTACACGCAGACAGGCGATTCATCTGTTCGACTGGAACAAGTTCCTAGCTCCACTTCCAATGGACCAGACACAGGAGCAGGTGGTGAGACTTTGATATCACTGAGTCTCAAAAACAGGAGGCAAGCCAACAAGCCTTTGGCGCTCAATCTAGGTTCAAGACGATTCCAGATTCATGCATAGCAGGGTCAGAGGGTATCAGGCATCATGGCAGCTCAGCAGAAAAGCAGTTCTTCCAGAGCAGCAGTCCAGCAGAGTGACAATCCTTCCTCCTGACAGATTCTCTGCATGTACACAAGTGCCTGATTTGGTGGGGTCAGAGACCAAGTACCTATACAAAGTTGTACCTTTGAAGTGGCGGTGACTTCAAAGAGGGGCTATGAAGAGAAGGGAGGTCTTCCCTTCCTTGGCTCCAGACTCATTACAGGAGGGTAATCAATCCTTTGTTTAGAGATAGGACACTCCTCATTCATGTGTAAGTGTTAGCTCCCTTCTCCCAGTCTGTCCAGCAAGAACCATCAGGATGCAGATGGACACTCAGTCACGCCTACACTTCTTTTGTGTGTGGCTGTCTAGAGAGAATGCACAAAGTCCAGAAGTCACCCACCCCAGATGTGCATTGGAAACAGGCTGCAGGCACACAGAGCTTTGAGAGCAGAGAAATAGCAGCTTTCTAAAAGTAATATTTCTAAAATAGTAATTCTAATGATACAAAACATGACAAAGCTACTCCTTCTTAATCAGAAATTACAGCTAAAATTGTAATAATGAACTCCCCATATTAATCTATGGGAGGGGTAGACCTCAAGGTAGTGAAAAACAAATGTGGGTGTTTTTCACTACCAGGACATGCAAAGCGTAAATGTATAAGTCCTACCTTTTAGTTACACAGCACCCTGACCTATGGGCTACCTAGGGCCTACCTTAGGGGTGACTTATATGTAATAAAAGGGAAGATTACGGCTTGGCAAGTGGTTTTAAAAATGCCAAGTAGACATGGCAGTGTAGACTGGACACACAGTGGCAGGACTAAGACATGCTTAAAGGGCTAGCTGTATTGGTGGCACAATCAGGGCTGCAGTCCAAGTAGTTGTATTTAAGTTATAGGCCTTAGGCACATGTAGTACACTTTTCTATGGACTTATAAGTAAATGAAATGTGGCAATTGTGGATACATTAGTTAAACCATGTTTAGGGGAGAGAGCACATGCACTTCAGCACTGGTTAGCAATGGTAAATTGCCCAGATCCCTAAAGCCAACAAAAACTAGGCAAGAGAAAGAGGAGCAGTAGGCAGAATATTTGGGATGACCCTTCAGCGTTCAAATAAATGCTAAATTTTCAAACACCCAACAATTGTCGCTCCAGAGGTGAGCATGGACACAGATGTACTACTTTTTCTGCACCTTTGGCACACTTGCTGAGCACACGTATTGCATGAACACACATCTTGTCTCTCCAAATATTTCATTTTAGTATTGCTGTTGAACCTCAGGTAATGCTATAAAGGTTGTAGATGCCAGGCAATATTATTGTGGCTAATTGAGTCCTTAATATCCTTAAGTGACAAAGATATTTCATTTGCTGATCGGTAGGAACATAGTGGAAACAGTGGCATCAAATTTCTAATCTACACTAAATCTATTAAAAGTGGATAAATAGATCCAACTGCCTGGTTGAGCCTACTTAAGACGCCAATATCTTCAATAATTTGTTTTTTTCAGAAACAGTCTACTCATTTGCAAAATACAAATCAATTTAGTCTTGACTTGTGTAGGTTTGCAGGAGTACTGGAAGTTCTTCGGAGACACTGATATACTTGAGGACTGCAGGAAGGGTCAGAGCTCCAAACATGTAATCATACTTCCCTATGGCCCACCTGCAACACATTGTGTATTATTATGGTGATGATGAATTAATAGAAAGACAACATTTTGGTGTGAATGACCTCTGTGCTATGTGTCTTCTTCTATATTTTATTTGAATGCTGAATCCTCTCCAATACTGTGGAACCCCAGGAGGAAGAAAGGCTCTATGAGGCAATCCAACGTTGGTGTGCTCTGCGGTCCAGTACTTACTAACTTGTTGCAATGAGGTGTTTCCAATGATGTTTGAAGATGTCATGACTGGGTTTGCCAATGTTGTGCACAATAAGAAAGACAGGTTTATGGATTTCACTTTGAGATCCGACCAAGATCTGCAGAACATACTCAACAAATTTAGTAGCACATAGTCAATCACTGAGAGCCAGTATGAGGGCATGTTGTGATCCAATACCTGAAGAACCCTGATTAATCCACACTTTAATTTTTTCCCTATACATTGGTGTAGTGATGGCTGCTGGCTTTTTTACACTATTACACAGTATATGAGAAGGTGTAATTCCATAAGTGCTGATACAAAATAAGACCAGGATTTACAATGTAAATTTACTGATGATCAGAGGAGAGGCATTTGGAGGCACTCTAACACTGTTTTGATTAACATATGCTTTAAGGTAAAACTGTACAGGATGTCTTCCATTGGCTTTCTAGTTCCTGCCTTCATGAATACATCATGAAAAGATTTAACTTAGAAACCATTTCTACCTTTCAAGATGTGCTAAGCCTGATGAAAATCTTTATCACATTGTCTGGCTGTGCTCTCTGTGTGATACGAATTTATAAGGATTCATATTGACAGGGAACCTTCGATTGTTTTACTAGGGTTATTTTCTAAACAACTAAATTATTACACTTTATTGGACTGGCTCCCCTTTTTGTGCAATGTTGCAATGCTCTGTGGTGGATGTGCAAAACACCTGGGTAAAGGATTTGGCAATGCAAAAAGTGGGAGTGTAGCAAACGGGTTCCACATATTTACTCCACAAGGTGTTGCTCTTTTGACTATATGTTTTTGGAATTTATACTGTGAGTGAGACACAGTACCTGAGTCTCACAGTAAACTCATAGTAATTGGACTGATTATGTTAACTACCAGTGAAAGGCTTTTATGATAAGGTTGCTGCAGCACAGCTAGGGTAAAAGGCACTAGGCTAGTTACATGTGAACATGTGTGCACACATGTGTTTGTACATGTGTGGGCTGTGAGTTATATAATATCATAGGCACTGCCAGTATCTGTGCACAGTTAGCCTTTCACAGAAGAGACTCTCAAGGATACCTGCTGACCTGTGGTAGGCCTTCTAATATGGGTGGGCATTCATAGTGAAGGTCTATAGTGTTTTCACCATATTGTACATATAGGCAATATCTGCCTAAAGTACTGTTTCACTCCACATAGGCCTACAGGGTCCAGCGTGGTATAAAATTGGTGCAACACATGCACGCTCAGTTTGGATTTGTGGTTCCCAATAACAAGGTCAACATTTTACAGGACTACCCTTCTAGGCCAAGTTAATTACTGTGCACCCCAGCAGAAGGAGCAAAGGCTTTGCCATATAAAAAGAGCAATTACCAGTGATTTATTAATTGCACCTGAGCCGGAACTGACCAGTCCCACTTGAACAAAAGGAGAGGGCCCAGTCCTCTGGAGCCAACACAGGAGGGGCTCACCTTTGACATTTTGGTGGGAATGGATCATGCAGCACTGCCAGCTAGGGTGAATGGGAGACCTTCGGAAGAGCTTTTTCTGGAAGGAAAGTCTCCATTTTGGATTGTCCCAAAATGCTGTTCAGGTGGGTTGAGACAGGATGGAGGGGTGATAAGGCATCATTGGATTTTCATCCGTGCCTGGTCACTAGAACTTTCTATTCCCCATTAAAAAAGCCCTGCACAAGGGAAAGACGATTGATATGAGCCTAGACCTGGGAGGTGATGATAGCAGAAAGAACGCTCAGCTGGAAAGAGAAGCCAGCTGATGGCCTGCAAAGATGGAATAAAGACTTTGACTCCAGCTGATTCCCAGGGCTAGGATGAGTCTCTTTAGGGCCAAACGCCCCCTCAGAACCAGTTGGGGGAACAAACCTGGACAGCAATGCCCTCCCCACCACAGGTGCCCTGCAAGATGACCAGGAGTCCATTGGGCCTGGTGAGTGTGAACAGGAGTGTGTTCTGCTGACTTGTTACAGAAGGGCTGCACAAGATGCCCCCTCCAGCAGGAGGGGTGAACCAAGTGCCAGGCAGAGGAGAAGTCTGGCACAGGGAGCCAGAATATTCAGTTTTGTGCAAAATGTTCCTCTTTAGAGTACAGAAGGCCTGCTGAAAATGCTCCTGCCCACCAAGACCAAATAAGTTCAAGATGAAGAAAATCAGCCTACCTGGGCCAGAGTAATGCATTTTTGAAGATTTGCCCGGCAGAATAAAGGAAAACAAGAAGCCAAGCATGTGGGGCTCCACCCGATCTCCTTTTCAATCTAGGGCACAGGGTCGGAGCAACAAAGAATTAATTTTAACATTAGCAGCAGAAGAATTGCTGGTTCCTGAGTGCTGCACCAGAGGTGGACGTGCGAATGCGGAGTCTGAGGGGCAGCTGGGGGTGGGCCCCAAACAGGATTCAAAATAGAACCAGAGGAAAACACGTGATGTATGGTCACTAAATAGACAAATGAGCATAGCAAGTTGCTCATTTCATATGCACTGAAGTTTGCGATGAGTGCACCACAATGCCCTGAGAGGGTTTATTCAGACATTTCATTTCCCTTGTGTCCCCAAACTTAGCAGTGGCACCACCAATGACTTTGCAAGTGTGTCTAAGTACTGCAAGGAGAATGGTAGCCCCATAAGAATGTATTACAAAAAATTACCCAAAGTCTCTAGGGTTATAAAATTCTTCACCACAAGAAAATGTTGTGTTGTTTGAAAACAAAACACTCATACAGCTGCGGCTTTTATTCCTGGGCTCTGAATGTGGGACCCTCAGTGCTTTGTCCTGTAGATGCATTATGTGGCTGTAGTACATGAATAAAGACTCAGACATGCAATATGTTTTTATTAGATGTAGGTTAATTTTATCATGTTTTAAGGAGAGGGCATACACACTGGTTAGCAGTGGAAAAGTGCATGGAGCACTAAAAGTAACAAAAACGAATTCGGCAACATAGAAGGAGTGAAGGCAAAATGTTTGGGGAACTACCACAATGGGTGTCTTACAGCCATGCTCCCGCAAGACTGCTGTTTTAGAACAATACTAAGGTTTGTGTCCCAGCACAAAGGCAAGACAGTGAAGTCTATTTTGACATTTGTGCTAGAGGTCCACTCTCCAGTATAAATTGATAAATAACGACAACACCCAAGGTAAAGCCACATAAACTTTGCAGCTCCTTGGAAATGGCTCTTCGCTTGCATGGAAAAGTCATGCAATAGTCGACTTGCAATCAATCAATCAAGTGTTTGTTAAACGCGACTACTCACCCGTAAGGGTCTCAAGGTATTGGGGGTGGGGGAGTGCAGGTTCCAGTCCATCAAGGAGGGAATCTGTTGAAGAGCCAGGTTTTGAGGTTTCTTGCGAAGATGGGGAGCGATGTTGTCTGTCTGAGTTGGAGCGGAAGAGCGTTCGAGGCTCTGGCCACGAGGAAGGAGAAGGAGTGGCCTCCCAATCTGGTCTTTCTGGTGTAGAGGACTATGGCGTAGGAGAGCTGGGCTGATTGTAGGGTCTTTTGGGGTGCATGGAATTTGAGTTGGCTGTTCAGGTATACTGGTCCGGTGTCGTGGAGGGCCTTGTGTGCATGGGTGAGCATCTTGAAGGTGACTCTAGCCTCAATGGGGAGCCTGTGGAGTGTGCGCACGTGCTGGGAGATGTGGTAGTGTCTTGGCAGGTTGAGGACTTGTCTTGCGGCAGCATTCAGGATGTTCTGTAGCTTGCCGGTGAGGTTTCTGTTTATTCCGGCATAGATTGCTTTGCAGTAGTCGAGTCTGCTGGTGACCAGGTCATTCGTGACGGTCTTTCTGTGTTCAAGGGGGATCCATTTGAAGGTCTTACGTAGGAGGCGGAGGGTGTGGAAGCAGGTGGACGAGACAGAGTTGATCTGGTGGTCCATTTTGAGCTCGGAGTCCAGGATGATTCCCAGGTTGCAAGCGTGGTCCATGGGGGTGGGCGGGCTTCCGAGGGTGGGGGGCCACCAGGTGTCGGGGTTTGGGCCCATGATGAGTACTTCTGTTTTGTTGGTGTTTAGTTGTAGGCAGCTGGTTTTCATCCATTTGGCAACGGCTTCCATGCCTTCTTGAAAGTTGTGTCTGGCGGTGTTGAGTTTGTTGGATAGGGAGAGGATGAGTTGAGTGTCATCTGCGTATCACACAATGTTGAGTCCGTAGGTTCTGATGATGGGGGCGAGAGGAGCCATGTAGACATTGAAGAGCGTCGGGCTGAGGGAGGAACCCTCGGGGACTCCGCAGGTGGTAGGTGTAGGGTCCGAGAGGAAATGGGGGAGTCTGACCTGCTGCATTCTGCTGGAGAGGAAGGAGTGGATCCAGTCAAGGGCCCTGTCCCAGATCCATGCGTCGTGGAGTCTGCATATTAGGGTGCGGTGAGAGACTGTGTCGAATGCCGCTGAGAGGTCAAGGAGGATGAGGGCTACTGTTTCTCCTTCGTCCAGTAGGGTGCGGATGTCATCTGTTGCGGTGGGGAGGGCGGTTTCCGTACTTTGGTTTTTCCTGATGCCGGATTAGGAGGAGTCGAGGATGTTGTGCTCTTCGATGAATGTGGCGAGTTGGCTGTTGATGGCTTTCTCGATCTCAATGACTTTCCCTAGGAACGGGAGCAGGGAGATGGCCTGTAGCTTTTGAGGTCAGTGGGGTCCGCTGAGAGTTTCTTCAGGAGGGGGTTTACCTCACGTGTTTCCAGTCTTCGGGGAATGAGGTGGTTGCCAGGGAGCGGTTGATGGTGTGGCAGAGCATGGGTGCGATGGTGTCGGCGGCTCTGTTGAAGATGTGGTGGGGGCAGGGGTCCGTGGGGGCCTCGGAGTGGATTTACTTCATTATCTTCAGAGTGTCTTCGGTGGTGAGGCTGTCCAGTTGTGAATCGTTTGGCTTCAGGGTGTCAGGGGTGGTTGTTGAGGGTTCAGTGTGTTGGTTGTCTTTGTCGAAGTTGTCGTAGATGCTCTTGATTTTGAGGTGGAAAAAGGTGCTGAGTTTGTCGCAGAGGTCTTGTGAGGGAGGGATGTCAGTAGATTCGCTGGTGGGTTGGGTGAACTCCTTGATGATGTTGAAGAGTTCTATGCTGTGGTGTGCGTGTGTGGAGATTCTATCTTTAATTGCTTTTTTCCTCGTTTCTTTGATGAGTTGGTGGTGGGTGTTGGTGGTGGCTCTGAAGTTGTTTTGGGTTTCTGTGGATTTGGTGTTCCTCCAGGCCTTTTCGAGGTGGCGGTAAGTGCATCTGGACTCTCGAAGTTCGGTGGTAAACCATCTGCCTTTCTTGGCGTGGGTGTTGTTGTTTTTCTTGGGGGGGCTATGATGTTGACTGTCGGAGATCTATCTATGCAGGGTCTGGGCTGTGGTGTTGGGGTCGTTGTTTTCCGCAATTTTTGGGGTGGAGTTGCTGAGTGAGGAGGTAAGCTGGTCATCAGTGCTATTGGTCCAGTTTCTTCGCAGGTGCTGGTGTTTGTGAATGGTGGGTGCTCTGTAGGTGAAGTGGACGCATCAATGGTCAGTCCATGGGAGTTCGGTGGTGTGGCTGAAGGTGATGGAGTTTCCTGTAGTGAAGAGGGGGTCGAGGGTGTGTCCTGCTGAGTGCGTGGGCTCGGTCACGATCTGGCGGAGTCCAATGTTGTGGAGGTTGTCCAGGAGGGATGTGGTGTTGGGGTCTAGTTGGTTGTCAAGGTGGAAGTTGAGGCGTCCCAGCAGGGTGTAGTTGGTGGATGTGATGGCCTGCGGGGAGATGATGTCTGGAATGGAGTTGGCGAAAGGTCCGCGGGATCCAGGGGGTCGGTAGATGAGGGTTCCTCAGAGGGTGGTGGTGGGGCTTGCCAGTATCTTGAAGTGAAGGTGTTCCATCAGGTCTGTGGGCTCATCGGCGAGTGTGCTCAGGGGGAGGGTGGATTTGTGGATTCCTCCTCCCGGGCGGGTGGGAGGTCCTTCCTGGAGATCTTGTACCCTTGGTGAATGGCGATGGCGTTGTCCGGTCCCAAGGTGGTGTTGGTCCAGGTTTCGGTGAAGAATGCTCCATCCAGGGTGGTGCTGTCGAGGTGGTCCCAGATTTTGGTGTTTGTGGAGTGATCCTACTTTGAGGAGGATGCATTGCAGGTTCTTTGGTTTGGGTGTGTTTTTGCTGGTGGGTCGTGCTGTGTCAGTGTTCCTGGCGTTGCTGTAGGTGTGCCGGCAGCGGTGACAGCAGAAGGGTCCATGGGTGTCGACTGGTGATGCTAGCTTGCAGTTGTTGTTGCAGCCTGAGTTGAGTGCATGGAGTGCCGCTGGGTCGTAACATTGGCGATGGGGAGGTCCAGGGTTCCTGGTACTGGTCGCGGTCGGGTTGCAGACGGGTGCAGACGGGCTTGCCTTAGGAAAAGGAGGCCAAAAGAGTGAGAAGAAGTGAAAAAATAATAAATGGTGAAACGGGGCAGAAGGCAGAGAAAAGAGAAGAAAAGAGTGAAGGATCAAGAGACTAAAGGGTGAAACGGAGCAGAAAGGAGAGGAAGAAGGTGGCAGAAAGCAGAGTGAGAGAAGGAGTCAGGGGTTCACTGGACCACCAGGGATGAGACGCAGGTGTAACCTGTGGGTGGAGGAGGGCCTCGAACACCAGTACTACGGGAGTGCAGGGGCTCACAGAGGGCCTCACTTAGTGGTGGAGCTGTGAGGGTGGGAGAGAAGTCTTACTGAAAGTGAGTCAGTGGCCCATTGTTTGAACCAGGTTTTATTTGGTCAGGATTTTTCAAGAAGCCTGACGATATTAATAGATAGGTCTAGCTTGACATAATTTGGTATTGCGCGTGTGTGAATATTTGGGGAAAAATGTAATTTGCTCAACTCTGTCAATTTTTCTGTGATTTTGTGATTTTCCAGTGAAATTTCTGGAGGAACGCAATGCCCCCTATTTTAAACACATTTGCCATGATAAAAGCTGACCTTTTGCCCAAGGAGGGGCACTGTCTCAGAGCTATAACAATGCGTGACAGACACAGCAGAAAGGCAGCTCCCGCCCCTCCTTCTCCCTGCTGCAGTAATTAGTAGGGGGAACAAGGACTCTAGTGTGTCTCTTAGAGTCTGAGCAGGACTAAGACCGCATATCTCAATGCTTAATTGGACAGACAGATCTTTGATGCAAAACAGCAGTGGTGGCCCAGGCAGATAAGTGCGGTGGAGGGTTGGGGTGAGTGTGGGGTGGGTGGAAGTGGCAAACGACGGAATAGGTGGTGCAGCGAGCGCAAGGTAAGTGGTTTTATTTATTTATTTTACTATACCTATTCCGTTGTTTGTCACTTCCACCCCCCACCCCTGCCCACCCCCTCCCGCCCTACCATGCTTGCCTGCAAAGGGGCGAATGAATTGGACAAATAAACCAGAAAACCTGGGATCAATCCTAGCTCCCCAGCTGACTAAAATGTGGAATAATAGGCGCACTTTTATTTCACTAAACCTCCTTTTTCTTTATTATCACGTGACAGCTCCTTTAAATTCATGAACTCAGGGTGTGGGTTGTATAAAAAACATCCTTTGTTTGTTTGAATATATTATAATGTTGCTTCTTCTATAATAAGAATCTGCGCTCCATATAGGGTACAAATGACAACTGATTTCCCTCATTGATCACTAATAGCTTTGTTTTCAGGGCGAGAGAGTGGGGTCAGAAATATTTCATGTTTAAAAACATTTAATAAATGCCTCTCAATGCAGTGATATAATCCGATGTACTAAGCTGATAAGCTTACTCATGCTAACAGAAAATACTTTTTGAATTTAAAAGAAAATTGATATATCTTTTACCAAGTTAACTCAGTTTAAACCATAAGCAAAATGATTGAAAACTAATGAATGGCAGCAAAATAAAGTAGTGCAAAAATGCTGGTAAAAGTGCAGTAATATGGCAGAAAAATTAACATATTTTGGTTCAAAATTGCCCTGTCTCTGTTGCAATAAGGACACAGTAAATCTAGGCCTAGAATTCCTAGGCTTCACACTGAGGAGCAGAATCCGGACAAAACTCTGTGGGGTGATGCTGAAATGACATCTGCAGTAGAATTAATTGGATTTTTGCTGTTATCTGTTGAGATGTGTTTGCGTTGTTTACTGTCAATGGCTTTCTTTGCCTCAGGGCTGTGAGCCTGTGTGGAGCTTATGGCACTTAACATGTAAATAAAAGTCAAACTCAAATTCTTTATGAAATGAGGACCTTCTGTGTAGTGAGCTTATTTTAGCATTTGCTTTATTCTTTTTTTCTCCCGCAGTCTCTTGAGTGATAACTTGTGCTTAGAAAACAGCGAGCAATACCTGATGCGTAGTCCGTCTAGGAATCACCGCTGTATTTTATGTATTTGAGCACAATTCTGCACCTTGATTAGACTCGCTTTGACAATTCAGACAGTAGAAGGTCCCGAATTGTACTGCATTTACCAATCTCAGATGAAAAATCTCCCCAGGAATAAACTAGGGATAAACCACTGGAGCCGCCTAGTTTTTGCTCCCCCCTTACGCGTCACAAAACTTTGGGCCACATTATCTAGGGCTGGCGATAATTATTATTTTATATTTTATAATATTTTTTTATCACCAGCTATCGCTGGAAAATCTCGCCAAGCTAGCGCTGTATTACAAACGCTCAGCGCTATGGCAATATTAAAACTTGGCTCTTTCCCCTGTCCCTATAAAAACCGGTTCAGTTCCAGTTCACCCCCGTCAATAAACCACAAGAGTAGCTACCAGCGCCAGGATACCTGCCAGGTGACAGTCGCGCTTTATAAATGTTTTAAATAAATAAATAAATAAATAAATAAATAAATATTCCATAGATAGCGGGCAAATGGCCAAACATCACCTAAAAAACAGCGATATCCCTCCCAAAACGGCGATGATCTTGGTGATAATGCCCTGTGGCCTTAACCCCATAATCTACCTCCCATGTTAGGTATGCCTAACACAGGACTTTAGCAGGTGTTAAATTCCTGCGTTAGGCCAGAGGTAGCGCAATTATTATCATCGCTACCCCTACTTGCTAATATCGCGAAGCTGCCTTAGTAATATTTTCCCATGTTGTTTCTGTCAGCCACGCCTAATTTGCATCTCATTATCGTGGTGACAGAAACGGGAAATAAATCAAGGATACACGCGCTAGCGTGTCCTTGTTTATAATGCGATAGAATCATCGCCGCTTTTCGCCTGAAAACAGGCGCTAAAGCGGCGATAAATCTATTGCCAGCCCTAGATAATATGCCCCTTTGTTCTTACATATACTCAACCATATTCTCTCTGTGCCTAACTTTATAAATGTGCAGGGAACCATTCAAATGTACTCCCGAAGTTTATTCTCCGTGGAAAACTAGAGACTCATGAACGTGTGCACATTAATGTTTAGCTTAACCATGAAAACACGTGGCTATCATTTATATTTTTACTTATGTCTCAAGTCAAGCATTTATTTGATGCATATTGCATATGTAACCATGAACGATTATTTATTTTGCAGTTATTTTGATGTGCATCTATAGTCATGTAAATCAAAGTGCACATTGAAAATGCTTAACTGAAGTTAGCTTGACTGACTAGGCCTTTATTTCTTAACATTACATTTATTTTACCTTGCTCTGCACGTTCTTTTCCTTTGCAGGTGGGTTTTGGGGATTTCAAAGCTAGAGAAAGGAGTATTTGTAATAGAGATAGTGAGGCCAAATAAGAGACATTTTGGCAAGAATGGAACGAGTTAATGAGCAGAGGAAGCCGCCATTCAGCACGTATCATGAACAGAGGGATACTCAAGGTTATCGAGGCTATCCCAGTTCTGTTGTATGGGAAAGTCTGGAGATGTTGCCATTGCATAATGTGAAGTTTAATCCCATTGGTCCCTGGAGAGGTGAAAAGAGATATGGCTAACATGAATTATTTGCCTGCTTTAATTTATGCATGTACTGTTGGAGTTTGGGCAGATCTCTTTTTATTTTGAGAGGTGCAGGCGTTGTTGCTTTTTTTCTACTTGCAAGTGTGGCTTTATGCTAAACACTTATTCTCTTTTAGAAGATTCCTGCTGAAATCTTAACTATGCTGACACCTTCCCATTTTCCCATATTCGTTGAGACTTTTCCTTATGACCCAATTACAGTTTAGATTTAGAGACCCAGTCATGTTAAGTGTCCTAAAGGAACACCAAATATTAATTCTTTGCATCTGTATTGTTCTGACTGTAGTTACTGTATGCTTTACGCTATCGAGTTGGAATTGAATTTGACGCCTTAATTTGCTTGTCCTAATTCTTTAGGTTTATAACATGTTCTTTATTTTAGTATTACCTTGAATAATTGTTACCCTGTAATAAACCCACCTAACTTTATTTTCTGATTCCTAGTCCTTATTGAGTGGACAAATGGGTCACACAAACTTTAAATTGTTTATGTGAATGTCAAATCCCTTTTGCCTCTCAGTCATCCAGAAAGATCAATCAGATGAGAAGTGGTAATCGCTTCCTGTGCTCTTCCAAGATGGTAGCATGTCAGATGGTTGGTTACTGAAGCAAAGGGAGTTATTGCAGCATATTCTACACCAAGCCCAGCCCGAGTCCCTAAAGGCCATGTATTGAGTCAGTGGACTGGAGTTCCAGCATATCAGGAGACACTTGTAACAGCATAGGAGTGTGTATCAATGTCAATGTTAATGAGTTTGTAAAGCGTGCTTATACCAAAGTAGGCGTCTTGACGCTAATGGCAGAGACCCTAACCATTGTCAATAGTCAAATACAAAAGCAATCTAGATTTTGAGGAGTACAGGCCAGTTAGTCTACAGAACAAATGCAGGTTTTTACAATCCTTCCTAACATTCAAAGGGTTTGGTTGAGCTCGTAGGTGTTTCGGCAGTGAATTCCCTCACTAAATTCCACTGTATATATAAAACTTCTCCTACCCTAACTGTTCTTATTCTGGGTACTTGTACTTTCTTTTTTAAGTTTAAAAGAATTTTATTAGGCAACGAAAAAGGAAAATGCAATACAAAATATCAATAGGAAGGGGGGAAGGAGAGAGAGAGGGTAGAGAGGATGGGGAGGGGATTACAAAATACAATGCGTATGAGAGAGTGTACAACAAAACAATAAAACAATAGTCATGGGCATTAAAAAAGAAACAGGGAAATTACATCAACCATTACTAAATAACTAAATACAAAGAGCAAGAAAATAAAACAGCATGTTGATAAATTCTGAATGTGAAAAGGGTATCATGGGGGCTTAGGAACTTCCTGTTGAGCAGGTGATGGACAGAAGGAACGAGCAACACAATTGTCTAAATATAACGTAATGGGGAGCCATAGGTCCGCACGTCTAGCAGCTAATTGAACAGGAAAGACAAAGGCATTATCAAGTCTATGGTTATGACATTGTACCACCACGCTTTAAAAGAAATATTGGAAGTGTTTTTCCAATTAACGGTAATCTGTTGAAAGGCAACGGCCAATAACAAATCAACAATGCGAGCATACATATCTACGTTATCCCAATCAGGGGACAAACTGCCCAAGAAAAGGTGGGAGAGGGAGAAAGGAATGCAAGTATGAAAAATAACATTGACTTGAGCCCACACCTGTAGCCAAAAAGCATGCACATGCCTACAAAGAAATATCATGTGAAGTAGGGTGGCATTGGGAGAATCACACAACCAACATTTGTCTGGGGTAGTAGGAAGTCGTTTGTGTAGCGTGGAGGGAGTGAGAAGTAATCTATTGTAAATAAAAAATAGTGATTGTGTCAAGGAAGCCGCTCTAGAAGTTTTACGTAGCTTTGCCCAAATTTTGTCCCATAGAGATATCGGCCAATCCAATCCGAGGTCAGCTTCCCATTGAAGCTCAACTTTGGATTTAGGTCTAATAGAATCATGTGTGTGGAGGTATTTATAGATAAGAGACGCTTTGGGAGTATTACGCAGGAGAGAATGAAGTTGAAAGGTAGGGGTGCGTAAAACAGGGGGAGAGGGAGAAACCGAGAGTCGCTCATAAATCTCCAATACAGCAGCTTTAAGTAGAAGATATTTGGAGAGAAAGGACGGAGTTAAGCCAAAGGAAGAGCAGATATCAGGGAAAGAGATAAAGGTGGAACCAGGGAAGAGCTGCGAGATCCAGATCAAACCTCGGACTCTCCAAGATTTCCAGTAGAAGGGCTTACCACCGATTAGGAGATATTTATTATGCCAGATGGGGAAAGAGAGGAAGTCAGCAATGGTCGTAGGGGAATCAGGAGTAGCCGACAATAAAAGCTTAAGAGTATACTTGTGAATAGAAGTAGGAATCAAAGAGGGCTTACGGGAAAAAGCAAGATATTCTGCAAAAGAAAACGGAGATAGAAGAGTACGTTCGACCTTAACCCATAGAGGGCAGGGAGAAGTGGGTTCTAGTAACCAGAGGGAGGCTTGACGTAATAAAAAGGCCTTCTGATATGCAGGAAAGTCAGGAAAATTGACACCACCCTCCGAAGCAGGACGGATGAGCCTGGCAAGAGACATTCTAGGTTTTTTGGAGTTCCATAAAAACGAGGATAACGTTGTAAAGAATTTCGCTGGGATGGACACTGGAATATTGGAGAGTGTGTAAAGAATAATAGGAGAAATCATCATTTTAATAGTGTCAAGGCGGCCCCACCAGGATAGATATAAGGGATGCCACCTTACAGTGAGATCTGCAATCTTTTGTGTGCATTTGG
Organism: Triturus cristatus; assembly: GCF_964204655.1. NCBI lineage: Eukaryota > Metazoa > Chordata > Amphibia > Caudata > Salamandridae > Triturus > Triturus cristatus. The sequence goes on from NC_140587.1 coordinate 230,619,346, forward strand.
ACATACATAAAGAAACAGTGTCTGAAATGGAGGGGGTAATGTATAAACCAAGATACTTAATATGAGAAGGACACCAAGTAAACCGAGATTCACTAAATTCTTGTTTAAAAGTAAATTTGGTCAGGGGAAGGATCTCACATTTGTCATGATTAAGCTTATACCCAGAGATAGAGGAAAATTGCCTAACTTCATTCAAAAAAGCAGGAACAGATTCTGTAGGGTTGGAAAGAAAGAGTAAAATGTCGTCTGCATAAGCAGCGAGTTTAATATGAGTGTCTGCAAATTGGAAACCATGAATGGCAGGATTCTGACGCAGCCTGGACAGAAAAGGCTCTAAAGCGAGGTTAAAGAGAAAGGGAGACAGAGGGCAACCCTGGCGGACGCCTCTGCCAAGATCAAAATAAGAGGAAATTTGACCATTCGCAAAGACTGCCGCTCTGGGATGTGAGTATAGCAGGGAAACTAAAGAAATAAATCTGGGACCAAAGCCGAACCAAGTGAGAGTATGAAAGAGATAGCGCCATTCAACCCGGTCGAAAGCCTTTTCGGCGTCAAGGGCAATCGCAGCAAGTGAGTACTGACAAAGGGAAGACTTTGACAAGATGTTGAATAAGAGTCTAGTGTTGTCCGTAATATGTCGGCCCTTGACAAACCCAGATTGCTCCTCGCCTAGGAGATCGGGAAGAAGGTGATCTAATCGGATCGCCAACGCTTTGGCGAAAAGTTTATATTCAATATTGACTAAGGATATGGGCCTGTAATTTTTGCAGTATTGTGCGTCCTTCCCAGGCTTAGGTATGAGGCAAATATGGGCGTCCGAAAATGTCCCTGAGGAAGCACCATGGGTAATAAAGTTGTGGAGAAGGGAATGCAATCGTGGAATCAACAATTTAGAAAAGTGAAGGTAAAATTCGACGGTAAACCCATCAGGGCCAGGGGCTTTGTTGGGTTTGAGATGTTGCAAGGCATTGAGTAATTCTTTTTGTGTGACATCGGATTCTAAAGAGGAGAGATCAAAGGGGAAGTCGGGTGGTGCGCGAATGGTAGAGAAAAAACGAGCAAGGGAACTGGGAGAGGAATGAGTTTCAGATGTATACAAAGTCTCATAGAAACGTGAAAATTCAGCGAGAATGTCAGTATCCAAGTTTTTTAAAGTATCATCAGAGTCAAAAATGGATTCAATATTTAACTTACTGTGTTTAACCTTCAAATAATTAGCCAAGAGCTTTCCCGCTTTGTTCCGACCCCCATAAAATTTAGCAGTAGATTTCAATAAGTACAAGGAGGCATCCTCCGTAGATTTCTCATTAAATTTCATTTTTGCTGCAACAAGGGCTGTCAAGCTATCAGCAGAATGAGAGGTGAAATACGTATGTTCCAATTTCTTAATGTCAGAAAGGAGATTTTTAGTGAGTCTTCGTGCATTCCTACGTTTGTCCGCAACGTAACTAATAATAAAGTCACGTGCTGCTGCCTTAAAAGCATCCCAAATAGTGTGGTCAGGGAGAGTAGCATCATCATTAATCAGGAAAAATTCATCAAAGAAGGAAGTGAAGGTGGACGTAAATTTGGGGTCGAGAAGGAGGGAGTTGTTAAAACGCCATCTCCTAGGGCCAGCATTTTTAGGGAATACAGCAACACTTGTAAGAACAGGAGCGTGATCAGAAAGCAGTATCGGGCCTATCTCGGAGTGTAAGAGTGATTGAGTGAGGTTGTGTGAAACAAATATGTAATCAAGTCGTGATTGGGAGTGGTGACAGGGAGAATAAAAAGTGTACTCCCGCAACTCTGGGTTACAAAGGCGCCAGGAATCCACTAACTTATGCTGCGAAATAGCATGGCAAAACAGCTTGTGGGGTTTGTTTGGAATATGGGGGGTCATGGACTTCCTATCGATAAAAGGGTCGAGAGGATGATTGCAGTCCCCCGCTAGAATAAAATTGTGGTCCACAAATTTAGTTAAGAGTGGGGAGAAATCAGCCCAAAAAGAAGGTTCACCCATGGTAGGACCGTAGACATTGAGGAGAGAAATTGGAACGCCTCTGAGTGATAGCTTGGCATAAGCCCATCGACCAGAAGCATCCGATTCATGAGCAAGTACCTGGAAGGAAAGAGACTTGCGACATAGGATTGCCACACCATTGCGTTTGCCATCACCCTGCGAATAAAACAATTCACCCACCCAACCACGTTTAAGCTTAGCAGATTCTACCTCAGTTAAATGCGTTTCTTGGAGGAATGCAATATCAACATTCATTTTGGCAAGGTGTGATAAAATCCGTTGACGCTTAATCGGAGAATTAATACCCCTCACATTCCATGATAATATATTCAATGACAGAACAGTGATTTTTCTACAGAACATGTGAATATTATATCTAGTAAAAGGAACACCCATGAAAAGAAGAGAAGACAGAAAGAAAAAAGAGAAACCACTTTAAATACGCAGAAGTAAAAGAAAGGAAGCAAGTGATCAGGAACGTGAGCCATAGCAGGAAAGGAAGAAGAAAATGCAACAGCGTCGAAGATAACACAAAAAGCCGGAATTGAGGAAAAGGCGGAAACGACAAAGAGTACAACTCTCACCAAAAACAAGAGCAAGAGCACTAGCACAAAAAGGAGAGTACAGGGAAGCATTAACGGCACTTGAATAGGACATCAGAAAGAAGAAAAAAATTGTTGTAAAGTAGGTGTGCCAAGAAGAACAAGGAATGCCACCCTTATATAGGCAAAAAGGTCCGGTCAGAGATATTAAAACATAGTATAGATATATGAACAAGAACATGAAAAGGGGAAGAGGGAAACGGGAAAGAGAGAGGGAAAAACCAAGAGATGCACTAGGAAGACAAGGAAGGAAATAGGGAAAAAACATACCTACGAAGGAGAGATACGAGAGAGGGTGGAGGGAGGAAGGAACCACATGGGTGGGGTAGCACATCCAGGAACGATGAGGCAGGGATCGAGAGACATCATCAAATACGGGAACAAATTCCTGTGAGACGAAAAAAGGAGAAACAAAGGATTAAAACATACCAGGAGAGCCTGTTGAAACCATGACTAACAGGGAAAACAAGGAACAACCATCATGCATAGACAGTAAAGAGTCAGCACAGTGGGTAACCGGAAAATCAGAAGAATTCAGATGAACTACAACCAAGAGAAAGTTCCTGAAGAGGTATAGAAGAAAATGCAATAGCCATATGAGAAATAAACAAGCAATAGTCAGCCATGAGCAGAAGATGATGGACCGGAGGCATCCATGGCAGATGATTTGTGCGCATTGATAAAACTTTGTAGGCGCACTGGATCTTCATAAGTTGTGGTCTTGTTGTTGTAAGTAACTTTGAATAAGCATGGGTGGTAAAGGCCATATCGCGCCCCCATTGCCCGCAGATCCGCTCTTGAATTCAGAAAAGCCTTTCGCCGAGCAGCAGTAGCCTTGGCGTAATCCTGTGCGAAGAACAGGGAAGAACCAGACCAGGTTAAATTTGGAGAAGATTTGGCCGCCGCTAAAACCATCAGAAGGTCGGTGTACTCCAGAAAGTAGATGATAACCCCTCAGGGCCTCTGAGAGGAAGAAGTAGAAGAAGGTGGTCGACCCAGCCTGTGAGCACGTTGAATGTTGAGGACCTTATCCTGTGTCAGATGCAAGAGCTTGGGAAGGCACGACTTGAAAAAGGTGATTGGATCGGACCCCTCAAGACCTTCAACCAGGCCATAAATGCGAAGGTTATTGCGCCGATTTCTGTTCTCCAGCTGCTCCACTTGCTGTTGAAGATCTGAGATTTGAGATTTCAGATTGGAGACCACAGAGGATGTCTCTTGGAACGACTAAACAGATTTTTCAATCGAAGTTACTCTTGTTTCCATTTGCGACCAATTATCCGTAAGAACCTTGAGTTTAATATTGGTCTCTTCCATGAAAGGACGCAAGGATCTTATCTCCTCTAACAACAACTCCATGGATACTGGCCCCGAATGTTTTGGAGGAGAAAGAGAATTTGACTTAAGTCTCTTCATGTTAGATTTAGAATTGTCTTGCGGGTTTCTGGGAGGATCCATTGGCGCGTCAGAGCCAGATGAGTTAAGAGAATCTTCCAATTGTGAAAAAGCAGAAAAAACCTTAGAGTTCTTTACAATCTGGGGCTTGGTAGAGCGAGGCAAGCGCGACATTGACTTAAGTCTACCCATGTAACAAAGCCGTGGAATGGCTAGCTCAGTAGAGGTCACAAGAAGCAGAAACGAAGGCTACACAAGGTATAACACGACAGAAGTGCAGTGGTATCTGAATAGTTCATAAAAGGAATGCAGCCATCTTCACAGCAGTTGAAGTGAAATAATCGTCAGAGCACATATGAATGAAGTGGAAGAAGCCGTCTGTGAAAGGATCAAAGCGTTGTTCATATGATATTATACGGCAGAAAGGTGGCACCCACTCATTGCGCGACAAAAAATGAGCTTAGATAAATTGGTGAAGAGAAAAGTCCCTTCGCGCACCTCACAGGAATCCACAGTGAGCAGTGGTGTTGAGCGCAGGGAGCCACCTGGTATGCTTCAACACAACAAAATGCCACTAGCAAAAAGAGTCAGAGAGGGGTCCATACAGGCGACGACGAAGTCGTGACTTGAAAGACAACACAGAAACAGCAATGTGAAGCAAGGGCAGTTCATGTGGGAACGATATCCGTGCGTTTTTTAGGAAGAACATGTGTTCCAGTAATGCAGTGGCACCGTGTGAGCAAGAGGAACCAACAAAACAGGCGAGTTGCAAGTTATTTAGAAATGCGTGGATTTAGGCATGGAGAGCGCTGGGCTGACGGTAGAGAACCGCAACATAGTGCGCGTCGCTCGGCGGACCCAAGATGGCGGCCGCAACCGAGTGAATCCTGTCAGAACTTACGACAGGTAGTTGCAGTGTCACGGAGCCTCGAAATGCTTCCGCCGAATACGAGGGAGGTCAGGGCATCTTCCGACCCTCCTTCAGCCAGTCGTCCTCAGGAAAGTCGAACGGGAACCGACTAATCTCTCTCCGCTGCCCCGGAGCTTCACTGGAGCGCCGCCATCACCTGCGGGTGCCAAGCCACGCCCCACCTACTTGTACTTTCTTAGCAGTACTAGACCATAAGGTATGGGGCAGAGTACCAGTTAAAGATTTCCTGCAAGAAAATTGGACTCTCCTGATGTAGTCCCTTGTGAACCCAACAGAGAACTTTGAACTGAATACTAACCTCAATGGGAAGCCAGTGAAGTACCCTAATGGTGTTGGAAACTGAGCAGAATTTTGGTAGATTCAACAGAACTCTCGTGGCTGCATTTTGAAGGGTTTGAAGTTTATTAGGAAGACATACTTTGCAGCCTCCATACAGTGCGTTGCAATATTCAATTTTTTTAATTACCAAGGCTAAGATTACTGCTTTCCTATGCTCTAATGGTAAACATGGTAAAACCTTTTTCAAGGTTTTCAACATAAAGAAGCAGGAACAGGTCACCTATTTTGTATGTTGTATGACGGTTAATCTGTTGTCAAAAATGACATCCAGATTTCTTGCCTTCTGCACTGGAGTTAGTAAAGAACCAAGTTTCGATGGCTGCCAGGCCGGGTTCCTGAAGGTATTGTTGTTACCGAACAATAGCACCTCTGTTTTATCAGAGTTAAGCTTGTAAGAGTTCAGTTGCATCCACTGCGTAATACTGTTCATGCATGTGCTGAACTGCAAGGCTATTCTTTCTGGATTAACTGAAACAGCCACCACTAACTGTATATCATTGGCATATGAAGATTAAAAAAAAATATGCTTTGAGGGGTGATGAATGCATTACAAAAAGTTGGACCTAAGGGACCCTTGCGGGACCCCACAGGGAGGTTTAAAAGGAGTGTTGGTATATCCTTCCAGTGTCACTACTTGCTCTCTATTGGTGGGAAAAGATGTGATCAATTTGAAAGCTGCTCCTTTTTTGTCAATTTTCTCAAGTCGATTGATTAATGCAAGATGGTCCACCAGATCAAATGCGGCCGATAAATCTAATATCTCTCCTTTATCAACTGTGGATCTGATCTTTTCCGTAGCTGCCATAAGGGCTGATTCTGTATAAGAATTGCATTGCAATTGGTTATGTTTAGATTGCAGTGTTTTGCGGAGATTGAGTGATGTGATGTGGTAATGTATTAAGTTGTTCTGTGAGTGTGACACTTAATGTAAAGAATTTGAAGTTGTTATCAGGCTCATCATAGTCTAAGATCCCAGTAGGATGAGTTAATGGTGTGTGGCAATTGTCCGCTGAGTTTTGTGTTGCTAGTTGTGAGACGTCATTGAATGTACAATCGTGATAGGGACATGTATTTTGTGTGAGAGTAAGGTGTGGTTAGTATAATGGATCCTGTTGCACAAGGAAGAAACTGCACCAAGCCGGGTGATCCCAGCCGGTTGAGGTTTCCAACGAGTATGTGTCTGAGTAGGTTCGAAAGTGTCACTCCAAACCATTTCTTGTGTGATTGAATAATTTGATTTCTTTAGTTGAGCAGACAAAGTTTGTTGAATTAAGTTTGAGTTTTGTTTTGTGTGCTTAGTGCTGAGAGAAGAGTGCATCCATGAAAATTTGAGTATGCGCTGTTGCCAGGAGCGAAAACTATGTCACAGTGTGTCGCACTGAGGTTGGTCGGTTGCTGTTCAGCCACGCTTTTATTAGTTGACTACGTCAAAGAGTGCTGTGCTGTTATTAGTTGTTGACACTGAATGGGAATTGTGGGTACAGAATTATTTTCTGGTTTGAAACAAAAATCCTGCTGTGATTGTCAACATTATTATTGAAAAATGAAAGTCTTTCAGGACATATGAGATTTGATTTGGGGAGATGTGAAAATACCTGTTCGAGAGGGAGAAGGCACACCACCCAAGATACACCAGGTCATTATATGACTTTAAATGTGCGCCTTCACACATATATTTGGCAGAATCAATGGCATCAGATCACTGAAAAAGAAGGTGCATTGATGTTTCCATGCAATGGCACATTTCATTCAGAATAATTTCGAATTTGAGAAGAGTACTGTACAAAATTAAACCACCTCCTAGACCCGCACAGTACAAAACGCTTAGGGCCCGGGAGTATGCAGCTCATGTTAAGGAAAAGGATAGGTATGGGGGAAGAGCTTAAAAGGCTGTGTATACTTGTGCTGACGCAAGGTGGTTGCAGAGCAAAGGAAATGGAGAAGAGACATGATCTAGGGTGTAAGATCTACCCTCCATTGACAAGTGAAGAAACAGAGAAAGGAATGGAAGAGAAGAAGAAGAAGAAGAAGAAGAAGAAGAAAAACCCACAAAACACAGAGGGTGAGGGTGGAACCAGTAATAGTAATTCTAGAGATGATTTTCTAGAAATGTTGATGCCAGCTCGTCCACCTCTGTACAATGAGGCCCAATTGGAGGAGATTAATGGTACAAGAGCCAGTGGAAATGCTGGAGAAGCTACTGCACCAGCGAATGCAAGTTCTAACTTGATGGAAGATAGAATTTGGATTATTTCCCTTACTAACACTACTGGTTTTTATGCCCCAGATGCACTTACTGTGTTGGTCACTATTGGTCCAGTGTTTCATCTGTATTGACAAGACACCTGACACATGCCTTGATAGTCCCTACTGAAGTAGGTTTGACTGGAGTAGATATGATAGGTAGCGTCCCAGTGAGTCCTGGAATAGGAAGAGTTCCTCTGGTTGTGACTCAAGTGAATGCCTCTCGTGCTGCAAGTGCAAATCCAAGGAAGAACCAGACGAGGTTTACCCCCCATAGGAGGATTTATCCCAGGAACGCCCAACTTGGATTTACCTATGTGCAAAACACCTTTGAGTGTTAACCACAGCACCTTCAAAGAAGGGATAGTGCCTAATGCACCGGCAGTACAGAACACCCTTAGTGGCAAGGAACTAGATAATTTGATTAAATTCATAAATTAAGCTTTAAGAGAAGGTGAAAGTTTAGAATCGAGTAAAGAAGGAATTGAGAGACAATGCAGTGGATGTGGTTAAATAAAATCTAAAGCTGGATGAGATGATACTAGGAAACCTTGATCTTTCCCAATTAGATGTCTATCAAGACTAAGGGGCTCATTATGATGGAGGAAGGATCACCACCGCCGGGCCGGCTGTCCTTCCGCCATCACACAGAAAATTCCAACCGCCAAATTAGGATGGCGGTGGGAATCCCAATGTGTCTGCAGCGGACGGAAAGTCCGTCCACCAGGGTTCCTCAAGGCGGTCCTTTTCTGCCCACCTTGCGGAATCAGGATACAGGGCAGAATTGCAGCGGTGCTGTTGGGATTACGGAATCCCTTTCCTCCTGTCTTTTTGCAGTGGTCATCCCGCCGCTAAAAGACAGGTGTAGGCTGGATTTGGGGGCCTGTTGTGGGCCCCCTCTGTGTGTGGGGAGGTACACTGGGGGTACCCATACCCCCCAACATTTCCATGCACTAAGTGGCAGGCACCGCGTGGTGGCTGCCACGTGGTGCAGGGAAATGCAGTGCAAGCACTTTTAACATTGCGTATGGTGCTGCAGCCAGCAGCACCGCCACAATGTTAAAAGCCCAGGATGCGCCCGCCATCCCAGTATGTGTGGTGGGACCGCCGCACGTCTGCACTGCAACGATGGCAGGCGGACTAATGTCCTCCCGCCATCGTAATGAGCCCCTAAGAGAACAAACTTGTATTGCTGTGTAAAGATGTTACCAAATGTGCAGGAGAAGCCCAAAAGCTGTCTGAATAATCTCAGAAGCATAAGATCAATCTGAATAGGACCAAGTCACTGCAGAAATGTTACAGTGTATGCTTTGATGAGAATAACATTACTAGCATGAGGACATCATGGATGAAATTGCACATAAAAGAATTAATTAGTAACATCCAGAAGTGGAGTGAGCGTAGAATGGTATATGCAGGTTGAGTGATTTTGTGAAGATTCCACAAGTCGTGTGGGTGTCTTTGAACACTTTGGGGCAGATTTATGTTAACTGGCGCATCCCTGCATATCAGCAGGGATGCGCCAATTATTATGCGCCACAGCTGCGCCACCATGGATGCGCCGCATTTATAATGCAGCGCACCATGGGGCAAAAACGGCACAGATGCGTGACGCATCTGTGCCGTAAAAGTGGCGCATTGCTGGAGTTGTGTCGCAAGCGCGACGCAGCTCCAGCAATGTTCTGGGGGGCCCTATCTGTACAATGCTGCGTCAATCCTTACGCCTGCTTCAAGCAGGCGCAGGGTTTTGACGCAGCATGGGCCTAAAAGTGACTTAGTGGAATCTTGTAGATTTCACTCAGCCACTTTTAGGAGGCGTTCCTGCACCGGAACGCCCCCACCTGCCCTGGAACGCCTACATGTGGTGCAGGGCTTTACAACGTGACGCATCTCCCAGATGCGTCACGTTGTAAATACCCTGCACCATGGCGCAGGATTTGCGCCGCTGCTGCGTCACAAAAGTGACGCAACGGCGGCGCAAAAGTGGCGCAAGTGCAACATAAATCTGCCCCTTTGTTTGATATTGTGGTCATGATTGATTTGTGGGCGGAATGCAAAGTAGCTATAGAATGTCCAGAGAAGGTGCCTCAAAGAAATCCAGTGTTAAATGCTCCATCACCGTGCTCCATCACCGTTGGTGTTGAAAAAGAATAAACCTATTTATAAGGAAGAAATCTGGCTAAAGATATCAATTGGGTTAAGATTGACAGGTCAACCCAAGAGCTGAAAGAGTCACTGCATACCTTTTATGACAGACTGTTTCAGGTGTTCAAACAGCATAGTGAAATGGAGACTCTCAAACCCAAAGATATGGGAAATATTGTGTCCCGGTTTGTGATGATATTGAGACCTGAGATTAGCTTGCTGTTTCAACAGCATGTAATTTGTAGGCAAAATAAATCGGTCGATGTAATTTTGAGATATGCAAAATATTGTATTGACAAATTGGAGATTAAGCAGAAGAGATTGAAAGAGTAATTGATGGTGGCTCAGGTCAGAGCCACATAGATAGGAAATCCTAGTCAGCTTTTTGTAGGGAACGATGGGTCTATAAAAGGAGTATAACAGCAAGCAGCTCCTGTGATACTAGATGGGAGTGGGTTTCTACAGCAAGGTAGAGGTCGTAGTGTTCCGATTTGCCCGAGTACTGGGATTGATGTGGCAAATTTGAAGAGAACAAATCCTTGTCATAATTGCAATAAATTGGGGCATTGGAAGTGGAAATGTCGTCTTAATTCCAACTGCATGGTTAATGAGAATCAGGTTCAGAATCCAGGGTTTACACAGCCCCAGGGTAATAACCTCATACACTCACAGAATGTACAGAGGCCAGAAATGCTGAATTTTAATGTGCCCCTAGCGCCAGGGATGCTGTTTCCATAAGCCCTGATGCCACAGTAAAATACAAATGGTCTCAGATTTATCTCAGATCAAACCCCAAATGTAAATCAGAATTCTTTCCAAAATCAGGGTGTTTCAACAGTTTCCTATGTTTGAAGCTTTAAAGGATTACGGTTCTGATCAGTTATTATGACGGTGTCTGAAGGGGGAGGAAGATTGTGTTCTTGGCGCAGTCTTGGAGGTAGACCAGAGGGGTCCATTCATAGAAGGTGAGGTGAATGGCCACCATGTATCTTTCCTGATTGATACTGGTGTTACATGCTCTACTGCTAGAACAGAGGAAGTTCCAAACCTACCCCGCTCGGGAAAAACAATCCAGGTTGTAGGATTCATAAACAATCAAGTGACAAGCCCATTGATAGAAAACCTACCTGGGGTCCTTTGAGGAGAATCACAGATTTGTGGTGTGTGATCCGAGCCTTGTAAATCTATTAGGCTGTGACCTGTTGTGCAAATTTAGCTGCACCATTACTGTACCCCCAAAGGTGTTGAGTTCCAGACACATGGAGAAGATGTTGCCTTCTAATTGGAAAGGCATGATCAGAACTTGGATTGTGCCTCTTGAGAGCAATTGATGATTTATTACTAGATTTTAAAGATACCATAAAACTAGAAGTCTGGGAATTTTCATAAAAAGACATAGTATCCATTAAAGGAGTTGAGCCTGTCAGCATTAATGTAAAACCTAATGTTGAGGGCATGTTGGGTTTCGCACAGCTGAGAGTGACAATTTTCACTGATGGTCTGCATGGCTTTGGTGTTGTTCACAACGTTGGACCGTTATGGTCACAAGGGGGATTTATGACTTCCTCAGGTTCCTGTATTCACAATGGTGAGAATGTCATAAGGCTTCCTGGAGCATTACAGTTGCCTAGCCAGGTCACTGTGGTAAAATTTTCTGCACACCACAGTGGAGATGATTATGCAACAGTCATTAACAGATATGCTAATTCAGTTGCACTATAATGTGCCCATGGAGCTTGTACATTTAATGGTGAGTACTCTAATGAAGCAGAATCTGAGACCAGTCAAAACCTTTTGTTAACCACAGCTGACAGATGGGAGGGGTTAAGAGATTACAGGAAGAAGTGTCAGGGGCAGAACAGCAGAGATGGGTCAGAGCAGGATGTGTCATAAGAGATGATGAGAGTTGGGTTTCAGGAGATGAAAGACCTGTGTTGCCAGATAGTCTGTTGTCCCCAATACCAAGACGTTACTGTGGCCCGGCACACATAGGGAGGGATACTGTGGTCAGGCTGTTCTGATAGACATGGTCACTGAGGAAGATCAAATGGTCCATTTAACAGGATGCAGTTGGACTTTATCGAAACGCTTGTGTGCCACAGGCTGAGATACATCCTTGTGGTTGTGTGCATCTTCCCACATTGGGTCAAAGCCTACCCGACCAGAAGATACGACAGTCTTCCAGTAGCTAAATTGTTGCTGAGACAGCTTATACCTAGGTTCGGCTTTTGGCTTCGCTGGAGTCAGACTGACTGACTTATTTCAATAATGAGGTCATGAAAATGTTTTGTGCAGCATTACAAGTGGAGGAAAGACTACATGGAAGTTATCGCTCTGAGGCTTCAGGAATCATAGAATAAATGAATGGCATGCTGAAATGTAAGCTAGCTCGAAATGCAGACTAGCTGGTGTGTGCTTTGACATCTTTGAAGTGGCTTGATGTTTGCCCCTGGTGTTGATGAGCCCTCTCACTGTTCCTGATCAGAGGAGAAGATTGTCCCCTGATGAATATCACAGATTACATGATTCTTGATTACTTCAAAGGGCTGGCTGAAGTTGTGCATTCTGTGTCTTACCACGTTGGAGCCATCACATCCCTACCCCATCAGGAGCAATGCCACAACCTCAGTTCCAGCGACTGGGTCCTGGTGAAGAAGCATGTTTGGAAAACATGTCTGGAACCTCCTTGGTGTGGCCCTTGCCAAGTCATTTTGGTGATGACTTCTGCTGTCAAGTGTGGAGGTCTCCCGAAGTGAATTCATGCTGCTCATACTAGCAAAGTTGAGTGTTCCCTTGATGATGTGGCATCACCTCTCCCAGAAGCGCTGGATGTAACAGATAGAAATCAGGAGCAGGTTAGACAAGCTGTAGGGGATCATCGAGAGTTAGAAACAGCATATGTGCAGCCTGAGGGAGGTCTTTATAAGTCGACAATTGAAGTAGAGGCTGGAGAGTCTCATTTTAAATTATTACCTAAACCAGATTCAACCCTGATGAAGGGCCTAGTGTTGTAATAAAAAGAGTGGGAGTTGAAGAATGTGCCCATGAAGGCAAGAGAGAGAGAGAGTAAGTTTGCCGGAGGAATGTGTGTCACCCGCAATTCCAGAGGATACTGAGACTTCTGACCTAAGAGACAGTGAAGGTGAAAGACTTGCACTCAGGAGATCGAAAAGAATTAGAGTGCCCTGTTGTAGGTACTCACCCCGGAGTGGGCATACTTTGCTGCTGATGACAGAGAAAAATATTTTGGGGATTTTAAGGATAACAGTGCAATTCCAATTGAACCTCCTTAAACTAATTATTGTGTCTGAATGGCTTTTTAAACTTGCTTTGCCACTGAATAGACTGACCAGATATATCATTAATCTGATTTCACTGAGCTTTAAACTGTAGTGACTTTTAAACAGACTTTGTCAAAAGGAATCAAGAAGATTACCTAGGCTCGAGGTGGCTGAAGGAGCATGAGGGTGTCATTTAGAAAAACAGGGAGTAGAGTTAGGGAAGTCTCACGAAGATGTTGTTAATAACTTAATTATATTTTGTTTGAACTTTGCTTTGACATTTGCACGGGTGGACACCGACAGAGAAGGCTCTGCTGCTGCTCCTCTCCACCCATTGGTCTGATTCCAGAGAAGTTTATGAAAACTAAAAACCATGGTAGGAGTAGGTACACGTTAAGAGGCATGTTGGGAGCTGTCGTTGTAGTATTAATTGTTTCACTTGTGGGATTGTATTCATCCACATGTTCTAGTTTAGTGAATACTAAGCCTACAAGTATCCATAAAACCACACTTCCTACTGATGGCACTTTGCATTAATTGAATGTTAAAGAATTGCATGTAAATTCATCAAGAGGAGATTTTTTCTCAAATGCTTATTTTAAATTGCTTTATTAATATATTGACAGTATGGATGTAAGGGATTGCTTTGTTTGCATGCAATTACCTTCCTCTGTACCATCATCTTTCTTTGACATATGTTGTTACTTGTAGCCTTTTGATGTGCCTTTTTTATGGACAGGGTAATTTCCAGTATTATTTTTTTTTAAATATGATTTAGTTTTTTTAGAAGTTCCCATACATGATCATTTGAATCATCATCCCAGTGCTAAAGAGATAGTAATGAATTAAAGATATAGATATAGCAGAAATGTCTAAATTGACTTGAAGACCGGAGGAGAGATATGGAATCTATGTCTAAAGCAGACAGGGACCTGAAGAATCAACATCCGTGGGCTAGAGAATGAAATAGAGCATCAAGTGGCAGGAAATCAAGCAGCAATGACATTGGATTGGAAATGTAAAGGGAAATTATGCATACTTACAGATAAATCTTCAGTTGAAACTAAATTCATAGGGAAGAGTGAATGTGATCACACCTTAGAGGTTAGAGGAAATTGGAAATTATTTTTGGCCGATAACGATCCTGTTATTCCTAGAATTTACTATATTTGTGGAGACATGCATATTTCAAGTTGACCAAAGGATGGTATGGCTTATGTTATTTAGGTGTAGATTTCCTAAATATATGCTAGTGCAGGAGAAGTAGTGGGAGACATCTCTGGTGCAGTGATTCCATCTATAGTGGTGATTTTAAATGACATAAATATCAACAAGGTTGTCCACCATAGTGGATAAACTGAGCACAGGTACAACAGCAGCTTTATTGGTCGTAGATACCTGAAATAGTAGCTATGGGATCTATTATTTTGCAATATAGACTTGCGTTAGATATTCTTCTCACCAAAGAGGGTGGAGTCAGCAGAATGCTAAAGGTCCAGCAATGCAGTAGCTACATCCCTGACAAGATCAAAGACTTGAGGCCATATGTAAAGGAAGATTTGAAGGAGTTAGAAGTGACAAGTGCTTGGAAAGGAATTGTTAATGGATTTGCTGCTGTAGGCAAATGGTTAGGAAACTCAGGAAGTTGGAATCTTGAAACCCTTGTGATAATTGCTGTTTGTGCAATTTTAGGTTTTTGCGATCCTTAAGGGGCATAAGAGTGTACAAGTAAGGAAGGAATTGGAAAGAAGGAGAGCAGATGTAGAATTAGAGGAGACTCAGTGTAGATACTATGATGACATTAAAAATCTGGAGGAGTCAAGACAAAAATGTATGAAACCCATGAGGTATGGATTGATCCCCCTGATAAGAATAAAATGTAGTTCTCATTTATATTTATACTTATGTTTCAAGTCTTATTGCATTTATTCGAAGCATATTGCATATGTAACCATGAACGCATTATTCATTTTGCAGTTATTTTGAAGTTATATGTGCATCTGTAGTCATGTAAACAAAGTGCACATTGAAAATGCTTAACTAAAGTTAGCTTGACTAGGCCTTTATTTCTTAACATGAAATGTATTTTTCCTTCCTCTACATGTTCTTTTCCTTTGCATATGCATTTTTGTGATTTCATATTTAGAGAAAGAAGCATTCTGTATAAGAGATAGTGAGGCCTGAGAAGAGATATCCTGGCAAGAATGGGACGATTTAATGAGCAGAAGAAGCCTCCTCTTCATCGTGTATCAGGAACAGAGGGAGACCCAAGGTTATTGTGTCTATCCAAGTTCTGTCTGATGGGAAAGTCTGGAGATGTTGCCATTGCATAATGTCAAGTTTAAAGCTGTTGGTCCCTGGAGAGGGATATGGCTAACATGGAGTATTTGTGTGCTTTAACTAACATATGTCCTGTTGGAGTTTGGGTAGATCTCTTTGGATTTAGAGAGGTGCAGATCTTGTTGCTTCTTTTCTACTTGTGAATGTGGCTTTATGCTAAACATGTGTTCTTTTTTAGAAGATTTCTACGGAAATCTTCACTACGCTGACACCTCACAATTTTCCTGTATTCTTTGAGACTTTTCCTTATGACCCAATTGCAATTTAGATCTAGGGACATATTTATGTTTAGGAAGGAGTGGAGTTTCTTAAATTTCCTAATTCTTGGCATCTGTAATGTTCTGACTGTCATTACTGTATGCTTTATGCTATCAACTCGAAATTTGTTTCAATGCCTTAATGTCCTTGCCGTAATTCTTCACATTTAGAACATGTTCTTGATTTAAGCATTTATTGGAATGCTTATAAACTTGTAAACCCACTTAAATTTAGTTACCGATTCCTAGTCCTTATTGTGTCCGCAAATGGGTTACACAAACTTTAAATTGTTTATGTGAATGTGGACTCCCTTTTGCCTTGTAGTCAACCAGAAAGATCAATCAGGTGAGAAGAGGTAATGGCTTCCTGTGCACTTCCGCCACTAAGTCCCACATTGAGTACTGTCTTTTAATTCCAGTGGGGCCAGAAACAGGATTTACCAGCCCCATTGGAATACTGAGATCTGTGGAAACAACACAGGCCTCTTAACCTTCACCCTGAAGTTTAGGCTGATAAAAGCAGTCAAAGTCCCTGGCTGCAAATCCTGGCCAAAATGAGTAATTACAGGGTGAATCGGGCATGGAATTACAGATACCCCCAGAAATTCCTAATTTGCTTGTGGATCCTCAGGGTCCAGCCCATAATGGATTGACTTTTTCTCACTCCCAGAGGTAAGTGTATCCTTTATACTCTCTGGGGCAAAATAACTGCAGTACAATTACTGCTGTGCATGTATTGTGGGTCTAGATGCGGTATGTTTCTTCCAAGAGGGAATAACGATGAATAGATGTAACCACCGTGAATAATGGAAGTCATCACTACAATGATGATTATAGAGAATGCATTTGTCAGATCCAATCAAAATGATACATAGTACTGAATGATGTTTTTTTTCATTCTTTTTGAATGGTGCATTGTTCAGTTGTACTTTTCTTTTCAACCAGCCAGCTATTGAAAGGCTCTCTAAGCATCCTTTAAGTCTGTCATTCTTTCTTCTATCGGTTTCGCACTCCACACACAATGATCTACATTTCTTTTATGTTAGGAGTTGCTTACAGAAAACTGTCTTACCATTTTGACAGCTTAAGCAAACAAGGATGAATAAATACATTTATTTAGTGTGGGATGCGGAGAATTCAGTAACCAACGTTTGATGCACTTAGTATGCAAATATGTGTCAGTTAAAGGGCAGACCAAGAGAAAGCAACATAAACGTTTCTGACAACCTTTTTATTTTTCGTTGAAGAGACTCTTAAAGTTAGAAAAACTGACTGCGTAAAACCCACCAAGAGAAATGCTTTTAAGATCACGGATTTCTATTCTATTCTTGTGGATTTTTAAAGCGCTAAGACAGTATTCAGGTGAAGTAGCCTAGTGCAGACATGTTAGCTGAAGAGAACAGTTTTCAAGGATTTCCTGAGTTTTGAAGCAAGAAAGGTGAAGCAATTTCCTTCTCTTCTGGATTTCTTAATCTTGGAGACTACCATCAATTGTTGGTTTGTGGAACACAGCATTGTCATAGGAATGTAATACCTTAGATTTTTTTAAATCATCCAAGGTCATTTTTTGTACATTGCTTAATGAACCATGCAGTGACAAAGTAGGTTCTCTTTACCAGTGGGAGCCAACGTAGACTTACCAGGGCAGCTGTGGCTGACTGATGTTTGGGTATTTTCAGTAGGATGCGGGCTGTGGCATTTGGTATTACTTGAATTCTATTTACGACAGAATTGGGGCACCTTTAATATAGGTAGTTCCCATAGTTGGGTCTAGAAATTATTAACCCTTGCACTACTACTCTACGTGAGGGTTCCGACAGCTATCTCAATAATTTACTCAGGGTCCTGAGTAGTCCAAAGCAGTTTGATGGCAATTTATTTGCTTGGACTTCTATGGAGAGCTTGCTATCAATCACAAAGCCAAGGCCCTGACTCACCCTACATTTTCAAGAGTGACATTTGGGCTTTGTTGCCTCTTCACACTTGAAATGGTCTGTGTTGAAGAAAGGAGGAAAGCGATCTTTGTGCTATTTCTCCAATGCCTGATTCTTCCAGCCTTTTAATCAGTATTGGATGAGATTATTTCAAAAGGCACACTTGGGTCTAACAAAATTAAGTGTGAGGAGCCGCCTTGGTCCAGGATGGCTCTTAGTTCTGCTGTGGGGATAAGCAGAGCTTTCCCTGTCTGAAACCTATTTGGGAAGGATGTAGAACCCATTTGTTAGAAATCGGGTCTCTAGTTTACAGGGGTATGCACTCTGTCCAAGTAAGGACTACAATCCTAGTCAGGGTAAGTCACAACATTATCATAAATTACCCCGTGCTCACTCCCTGGTAGCTTGGAATAGAGCAGGCAAGCTGAACTTAAAAGGCAATGTGTAAAGTATTTGTGCAATAAATCGTACAACAACATAGTAAGTACACCACAAAGAGACTCCATAAATTTTTAGAGAAATAGAGAATATTTCTCTGAGTAAAACAAGTCCAAAACAATAAAAATCCATGAAGTAGAAGTTGAGTTATTGAATGTTGAAGAAATCCATACAATAAAGTGCTTAGAAGCAGGTAGCGAAAAAATGGTTACTTCAGGTCACGAGGGACCCATGCAAATTCGAAGTTCAGGAAGATTGTGATGGATCGCAGGCTGGCTACAGGGACACACTAGGATCCACTGAACACAGTACCTTGGTTCTTGGGGCGTAGTCTGTGTGGCAAGGCTTTGCGCTACCCGGCATCTGTTCCAAGGGGCTGTACAGAGAGGCTTTGCAAGGCTTTGCATTGTCCAGCTTCGGCTCCGAGAGCTGTCAGTTGTGCTGCAAGGATTTGTGGGGCTTCTTGCAGCGTGGCATTGGATATGGTGTTAACCCACTTCTAAGACTTAGAACGTGGAGTAGGCACCTCAGCCAAAGGTAGGACACACAGAAGCCAGGAGTCCAGGAGCACCAGCAGAACTGAAGGAAGTCTTTTGTGTCCCTGAGACTTCAGAAACAGGAGGCAAGCTACCACGCCCTTGGAGATCACTTTGGAGGTAAAGCAGAGTCCAGCTCTCCTTCCAGCAGAGTCAGAGAGCAGTAGGCTGCCGGGCAGCAAGCAGAAACTCAGTTCTTCGAGAAAAACAGTCCTGTTTACTCCTTTGCGCAGCACCGCAGTTCTTCTGGCAGAGATTCAGTGTGCCCCAGAAGCGGCTGGTTTGATGGGGCCAGAGACCCAGTACTTATACCCAAATGGGCCTTCAATGTGATGGAAACGTCAAAGAGTGGTTTGATGTGCAGGTATCCTTTTCAATCCCAGTCCTCACTCGAGTGGGGGTTTATCAGTCCTTTGTATGGTGTCAGGCCATTAACCTTTGAAGGGTACGGATGAGCCCCTTCTCCAATCTGCCCAGGAGACCCATTGGAATGCAGATGGGTGCTAATTCACACCAAGCCTTTTCCTGTGTCTGTGGATGTCCAGAAGGAATGCACAAAGGTATCTGTCTCCTAGCCCATACATGTATTGGAGACAGGCTGTAAGGCATATAGGGGCACATGCATCAAAGTAGGCTTTTGCGAGTCCTTAATTGCGATTATTTTGGAAGCGCAATTAGGGACTCTAAAAAGCCTATGCATATAGAAATTGCTATTAAAATAGCGATTTCTAAACATTCCTTAATTGTGACTTGCAAATTGCGAGTCACAATTAAGGCATGGCTTCCCATTCATTCCTATGGGCCTACAGGCCCATTGGAATGAAGGTGAAATTGCATGCGCAATTTGCGAGTACCAATAGGTGACACCCTGTTGCACCCCTGAAATTGTGATGTGCACCCATGTTGCGCACACACATGCCCCAAGGGCATGTGTGTGTAACCTGAAACCTTGAAAAATGCACTTTAGTGCATTTTTCAAGGTTTTTGCAAAATACAGACCAGTGTAATTTCTCTGTATTTTGCGGCCCCAAAATAGCGAATTCGCAAATTGCGATTCCTTAAATGTAATCGCAATGTTAGAAATTGCCATAAATTGCGATTTCTTAAATTGCGAGTGCCTTACACCTTGTTGCATCGCGAAAGCCCTTATTGCGGGCGCAAACGGCTGATTTTTGCTAATCACACCGTTTGCGCTCGAGAAAAACGTTGTTGCATGTCACTGATAGAGCAGTACGAGCAGAAAAATGTCCACTTTCTAAAAGTGGCATTTCTAAAATAGTAGCGTTAAATCTGACCTTACCGTTAAAAAAGATTTATCATTATCATTCCAAAGATAGGAAACATGAAAAAGCTACACATTCCAGATCAGGAATTACAGCCCAAAGGTATTTTAAGAAATTCCCAGTTCTAGCTTATGAGAGAAATAGGCCTCACAGCAGTGGAAAACAAATGTAGCTGTTTGTAACTACAAGGACATGGAAAACATGGAAAAACATGGCCTGCCTTTAACTTACACAGCGCCCTGCCCTGTGGGTTACCAAAGACCTTCCTTAGGGGTTACTTATATGTAGAAAAAGGGGTGTTTAAGGCTTGGCAAGTAGTTTTAAATGCCAAGTCGAAGTAGCAGTAACCTGCACTCACGCAGGAACTGCAGTGGCAGGCCTGAGACATTGTTAAGGGGCTATATATGTGGGTGACTCAATCAGTGCTGCAGGCACACTAGTCATTTAACTTACAGGCCTTGGGCACATGTAGTGCACTTTACTGGGGAGTTATAAGCAAATTAAATATGCCAATTGTTTAGGAGAGCGAGCAAAGCACTTTAGCACTGATTAGCAGAGTCCTAAAGCCAGCAAAAACAAGTACAGAACAATGGAGAAGGCAGGCAAAAAGGTGGGATGAAGACACCCCTTAAGGCTGTCAGGTCTAACAAAATTAGTCTTGAGATACAGCAACAGATTATTGCTAAAAACCCTTTCCAGTACTTTGCTGTGGTCCTGGAAGAAGGGACCTAGGTCTGTATTTTTCACATTGTAGGGGGTCTGCTCTCATGTATTGCTGAATGTCACCTGTGGTGTCATGGTAAGTATAGAAGCCAGAATGTGATTGAGTGGATGTACCTATTGCCTCTAAATATACTCTTGGGAACAATTGGACCAAATGGATCAAGGAGAAATGAGAGTGTGTTCAACCGCATAACAACAATTATCCACTGAACTGTGAAATGAAACACTTATACAAAAATACAATAAGACACCCATAGCAAAAAAACAGAAATATTGCATACTTCCTGTTTGTTGGGTTTTATGATTCCTGCAAATTATTTCTCTCACACTGTTATATTCCCGAGTTAGGCCCATGTTGCGAATCAGCTTATTTTTTACATTGTCCTCACAAATAACATTTCCAGCTGTGACCTTTTGCACATATTTGAATGCATGATAATGTTGGATTTATTTCTCCGAAACTAAACTTGTCTTCACATCTAGCTTCCCGCAACATTATCACCACGCCCTGAACATCATGTACAAGGCCTTGTTTCACACTGCATACAAATGTCATCACTGTGTTCATCCCCTGGGCGACAGGGCTATCTGCATATCCATCCACTAATCTATGCACACATCGCAAAGCTGCTTTTATTATAAAAGATGAGCATCCTGATAGATTAGTAGAGGAGGTACTCCCACTAACACGGAGGGTTCTTGCATGCTAAGAAATCACCATGCAGCGGTCTGACATCTCGTGAAGGGTGTGCAGTTTGGGCCCAAGATGGGGTCCTTCACTATCAGGTAATGGGGTTGGATCGTCCCTTGGGGGTATTCTTGGCTCCACCCCTACACACACTCTAGGTGCACTTAGAGCAGGGTTTGCATAGTAGGAGCACGCTAGATTACTGCCTTGTTTATATGCCTGCATATATACAATTGTTCAGCACCATGGTTGAACTACATCTACGCTTACCGCTATTGGTGCTTGTAATCACGTTTATCTGCTTCTGTCTACTAATCATTGCAGCACATGTATTTTATGCAAGAATAACGTTGGTTCATTAAATATTATTTGAAACTTCCCACTGTGTATTCTCTGTATATTTCTCTGAGAATAAGTAAGGACAACTGTACTGTTTCTAAGATATCTGAGAGGTCAGGGTTGTCATGTTCAGTGGTTGCCACAAACCATTTGCTCCCTGGTAGGTAAGGGGGGCTTACGGTGACACTGTGAGCTAGCTGGTCTATAGGCCAATATATCCTGCAGGGGCGTCCAGAATCAGTCTTGACATCAAGCCCTTAGTTGATGTTGCCGAACAGTGCACAGATCCTACAGATTGGTAGGAACTACACAACATGATGCCGCCAACGTTGGTTAGGCACTTATTCAATGGTCAATATGAGTAGTTCAGTCATGCTTTGTCAGAGAATCCTACTCACATTTTATCAGGTGACCTCTCTAGTGTGAAGTAAAAAAAAAAAATCTGCCTCAGCTGAATAGGTATACCCTATGTATTGGCTGTAGGAAATCAATATTGGAGGATTAGAAGTTCCCACATTGTGCCTACCATACCTCTAAAAGATTTTAGCATAAATAGCACTGCTCCTAACAATGACTGACCAAATAGATGAGGATGTAAGAGAACTGTTATTTGGATTAAATATTTCAGAGAATTACATACCGACAGTTACCATGAAATTATTACAACATGGCCTCCCGGCAAAGGTTGGAGATGTTACCTTCGTGGTTGAGGCACACTAAGCATTCAGAACAGATGTATTCTTTTATTGGGTTAAATTCTCACCTGCAGATGCACACACAAGGTTGTTTCATGAACACATTGAAGATGAACGACCCAATGAGTATTTCCCATATGTGGACTTAGAAGTCACGTTAACTTCCCAGAACACATGAGACCCACCACTCAGCAGAGAAGGGGCGACTTGGCCAATCTTAGCATCATACAAACCACATCCAGACGTTGCTGCCTTAACATCAGCAGGACTGCGCAAACTTTACAGAGATTTAGTAAACATTTACAGAAATCTAACACTATACGTAATGAGAACAGTGACAGTCCAACCTGCAGGGGCTGCTCAGGCTACACAACCACACATGGCTACCACAGGTATTAGCCCACAAACACTAAATGCCATTATGAGAAAGATTCCCAACAGCCGGGAACAAATCCCTTTCTGGATAACACAAAAAAACAGCACAGTTTAATGCAGTTTTTCCCCATTTGGGCCCACAGAATACTGACAATTTGCTTGCCGATGGGGATGGCTTCCCAGTTAGAAATTGTGCCAGTGCCACTTGGGGTACAATCTTCACTGCCATATATACCAGATCACAGGTCACCCCTTCGATAGCAGTCATATCAGATGTACTGAACAGATTCAGAATGAGTGCGAGGCAGTGCCTGCCTTATATCTGAGGATGAAACTGAGGAGCAATTTTGCCCAGGTATCTACCATTATGTTGAGTAACATAAAAGGGGAGGCAGCAGTGGTGGCTATATTCCAAAGCCTGGGGGAATTCACTCTCCAGTTGGAGGGACAAACCCAGGAAAGTAAAGGGTCTCTTTTGGGAGAATCTGGCCTATGGTCACAATATTCCTTTGGCTTTAAAAGGATTGGCCACCTGAGTTCATAATGGATTACCCAATGGGAGAAGAAGTTATTTTACCTGCTTTCTCTGACCTCATACCACAATCAGTTAAAAATTCATACCTGCAGGTGTGGGTGTTAGAGTTAGCTCCTGCACTTCACCAAAATCATGTTGGGTGGGATAATGAGTCGCCTCATCATGAAATCCCATTAAAATAAATTCCTAAACCTTAGAGACAATACCCGATTAAAAATGAAGCAAAGAAACAAGTCAGGGAGATCTTAGATCAACTTGAATACCAGTGCTAGGACACAAGCACCCACTAACCTGGTAGCCAGCGGGTTCCACAGGAGCGAAGTGAATCTCCCCACACTCTCAAAAAACAGCCTCCAAACGAGATGTGATTGCTTCTCAATTAGGAACACTGCCCAGAGGGAGAGAAGGGAAAGAGTTAACCACCGTCAACGTCACTCTTCCCTTGTAGGAAGAACAGGCCACTCTCAGAAGGAATGCAGGGGCAGCGACAACTAAAAAAGAATTTGAGAAGATAATCAGTTGTCTGTCTGCAGAATTATGACAACCCAAAACACCCAATCACAGTCCATGCAAGATATAAGGAAACTCCTCTTACCGAATAATTTCTCCCAAGAGGCTCTGTAGAAAATGTGTAGACTTAACGACACTCTGCCTCCAAGGCCAGTAAATACTTCTTTACCGGTAAAAAAATTAAGGACCAGTAATCAAAATTAGGATGCCAAGCAAAGCGAAAGTTATTTAAACTTCAGATGATCAAAGGCAGGATTGCTTCAACAGGACCTTGGGACTGCGGATAAATTAGTTAAGGACAGGGAGGAAACAGGGTAAATAGAAATAAAATGATGGTAAAGGACTAAACTGCATGGGAAAGGGCAGTGGGATTAGCACTGATCCATCAAAAGAAAATGCCTCCAGTAAAGTGCGTGTTAATAAACAGTCTTGTAGAAAATGGAGGCAAGGTACAAAGAAACAAAAGCAGCGTAACCGACAAAGAATGGCAAGCGTCGGGCTGAATGCAATGTTTCTTTATAATAAGCCTTCGGCGCTGGTCAGCAAAGGAAAGATAACACGCGCCTCACTGGAAACAAAGTAACAACTTCTAGCGGGAGGCTCGGTGCGTTAGAGAAGATACAATGTACCGGGAAAAGCTGAAGCCAGGAAATGATCTCAGAGGCCGTGGAAACCAATACAGACAGGAAGCCAAGCGCTGTCTCTGTCTCCTAACGCAGGGATAAGCAAGTAACGGAGCGTGTCTAAATACAGCTTCTGCCCTCTAAGTATAAGGGAGTCTCTAAAAAGAGGGATGTTTCTCCATATCTTAAATGCACTGTGATACTCTAGTGTAGTCAGTGGTACAGAACATGTGGCTTTTGTCCTGACAACCAGGGTGTGATAGAGAATTGCAACTCACCTGTGAATAATCCCTTGTTTACAGTTATGAAATCAATAATTCATTTTGTCTGGTATCAGATTAAGAACATTTAAACCCATCCACACACATTTGCAGTACAGAATGCACACAGTGCCGCACTAATGAAGAACAATGTATGGAAAAATACAAAACAACAATAGACATTTCAAATGGGCTTTTCTACCAAAATGTAGCACCTGGAAACGGATATTTGACAGCAGTCTCTGCGCTAGTCTCTCAACGCCAATTTTGTCTATTACCTCAGGGGTGTAAGAATAGCCCCGGGTTGTTTTCAGACAAGGTAACAGACTTACTTCAAAGTTTTGATGAGTAGACATCTATCTGACAGACGATTAATTAATGGAACACTTGTCTACTGTGAACCATAATCCTTGGTTTCGCCCACCTGGGATAAAAGTTTATTTTAAAAAAATCAAAAATTGCCCACCTCAGTGTACTATTTTTAGCGTTGAGTTGTCAAGTGAAGGCTAAAGCCCGGGGGCACAATTTATGGAATAATGTGCACTGCTAAAACTTCCAACGACTCTGAAAAGACAACAATCCATTTTAGAAATCTTGGGGCAGATTTATGAGCCCCTTGCGCCACTTTTGCGTCACTTTTAACATGGGAAAAGTGACGCAAAAGTGGCGCAAGGGGCTCATAAATCTGCCCCCTTGATTTTTGGCAGGGCATACATTTTCAATTACGCAGAGAGGGTAAAACCTTTCTACGACTTAATTAGACCAGGTTTTTCAGTACACCATTGGACACAGGAACATACTGATATCATACGCACCGTACAAGCTGACATGATAGCTGCTAAACATTTACACACACTTGTCAACAAAACTAACCTGGTGATCCGTGTGGTCGCTGGACCAACCGGGTACACCTACATCACTTTCAATGAAGGTGATATTTTACCTATTGCTTACAAATCACATTTGTACACAAATGCTGAAATGCATTTTGCACCAACAGAAAAAATACTCACAACAGTACAGACTGCTGTAGTGAGAGAGATGTGGAAATGTGGATTTTCCTGATCAGTTATGTCCCCTATCTTGGACCCCAACGGTTCTATATGCATGTTACAAGTACATGTATGTTCCCTCCAGTTCCAGTTTCTAAGACGCAAACATATGTGTGTCTTCCGTCGACATGTTCTCTGTCAGATCCGCCATCAATGGGCTGGATATTCGATTCCTAAGTATGAAAGGCCACCGACTTTATATGGCTAAGTTACTCCATTTTTACAGTTCAGGCAAGTAGGCCCGATTCTGTCCTCAAAGCCTTTCCCTGCTCTCTGTCTCTGACAGCTTCAGCTTGAGCTCGCATCTGTATCCATGAACTTTGTCCTACTCCCTGTGCAGCTAACAATGTCTGCCTCGGCCAGTTTTCGCCTGCCTGCCAAGAAGTTGTATTTCACCTTCGAATTATCTATTTTGCTCTTCAGCCGATGCATTCCTGTCAAGTGATTTAGGTAAACATTTCCTTTAGCTCACAAGCAAGGACTCAGCCTTTCCGTCCTCCTGCAAGTGATTCATAGCCCTGCTGCCATGGAAAGTTTTCTGCCCCTCGCATCTCATATAGACACTTAGACGCTTGTACACGCACACACAGTTAGTATAGAATAGATTCTGTCCGAGAGTCCTTCCTTGTGGATAACATAGTTCTCCGAACATAGGATGGTAGATATGATTTGGGATTAGGTTGACTTGACCCCCCAGACTTCTCGTCTCCACATGTAGAGCTAAATGTCAAGTCCCCTTCACCCCCTAGTTGCACGTCAATTACACGTCATGCTGCTGCGCGCGCATCTATGCCAAGTATTATCTTATAGATCCACCTATGTCTGATAATGCAAACCAATCATGTTTCTTTTATTCCTTATTACGCCTAGTTTCGATTACGTACCTGTTTTGTCACTCTTCTTATCAAATGTTACGCCTTCTACATTCGTTTCATTGTAATGCACTTATTATAAAAATACATGTCTGTCAATAAATTATTGTACTTCACTTCCTGAACCCTCGTGGTGACGGAACCTGAAGGCCGCGACTCGAGTCGGCCATTTTGAATGGAATAAAGCCCATTTAGAAAACCTCTTATACCACGGATTCTGCCTCTTGTTATTTTGAGCTATTTTTCTTTATTTTAAGATTCCGTATGAAATTCAGTACGGTAAAGAAGATTTTATTTACCACATAATGGCGCCCGAATAGGGACACTTTCTCATCTCACGCGCCGGCGGTGCGTTGCAGGCCCGGTCTCCTGCCACAGCTGGACGGACCATAAACGCGTACCAGCAGGATTTCCTGTAAGCTCCCTCCGGTCAAGCGGGGGCGACTGAGGCTGCGATCAACCCAGACGAGGCGGTGAGAAGTGCGAAGTATCCCGACCAGAGCCTAGCTGAGAGAGCAAGATCCGAGGTATACAGAGGCCCACCAGGTTTTCCGAAATCCCGATGTCCAGAGGGTCCGCTGTCCGCAGTCATCGAGTCCTGTCCATTCTCTGAGGCCTTCCGTTTCAAGGAGCTACTCGGTGAGTACCATCGCCGGGGAGGCGTGTTGACGCGCACATAGGTTGTGCCGGTCAAGACGGATTTGGGTACACAAATCCGGTCTGCACTGTTTAGCAGTGTATATGTACTGTTTAGCAGTATATCAAGTATTCCGAAGAATTCAGTTATTGTCAAGAATTCAGCGTGGTGATTAGTTAGGCAGACTGTCATCATTGTCGATCATTGTTACAATGTTTAATGTTTAATGTTTAAAGTGTTCAAAATATTGTAGTATGAATGACTGTTCATTGTTCACTGTTCATTTATTGTGTTTTTCGTATTAAGAAAATTCAAGAGTAAGTATCAGATCAGTTGTAAATATGCCGCTCTTCTCGAAGTTAAGACAGATTACTACCAGAAAAGGGGTGCTTGAAGAAGCAGTTCCTATTCCTCCTAGGGACACTCCAGGGCATTTTATGTACCATAAACATGGCTTAGATGCCATATTATTTCTTGATCTATGGGTAGATTATACCAAGGGATTACCGGAAAGTCAAAGGTGGCCCATAGCGGGAACCTGGGATGCAGAGTGCATCATGAAAGTGGAGGAAGAGTTATGGAAAAGAAAGGTCAGACAGTCACAGAAAGACGCTGTTGAGTTATGGCGTAAAGAATCTCATAGACGAACAGAAAAAGCACGTAGACAAGAAGAGAGGAGTAAAGAAAGTTCAAATAAAGTTCAAGAAAATCTATTAATTGAGGAAGGTATCCGAGTGAGATCAGAACAAGTAAATAGACAAAGAAATGCTCTTATGAATGGTATGTATCCCCTACTAGCCGAAGGATTACCTAAGGCTGCTCCAGAGATACCAAAAGACTTGCCACCCCCATTATTTCCAATTAAGGTACATCCAAAGGGGCTTCCCAGAACCGCAGAAGATGTTTTTCTTTCCTCATATCTAGATGACGCAGCTCCCGAGTATGCTAACGCCGCACCACATAGACCGTCTGGCGGAGGGGTTCAACGTCAGGATCAGGTATCTGTCCCCGTGCAACAGCAAGTTCCGACACAAGCGTCGGCAAGCACATCTGTTTCCGCATCTGTCTCCGCAGTCGACTCTACAGAGGTATCGACACCCATAGTTGCTGTGTCACGTTCAACGAACCCATTCACACCCGACGCCCCAGATAGGGCCACGGGAGGTGCTAGCAGTACTTTTACACCACCTAGAATAAATAAACTTGTCTTTCAAGAGTCAGCACATTCACGTACACCTAAATTCGTAAGTGAACGTACGCTTAAGGAACTCCTTGTAAATTGTAGATATGACCCGGTGGTTGGTAAAGAGGACGAAATGGTCCTGGCATCATTACGTATCAGGCGAGCCGCAGAGTATTTAGCGAGGTTACCAGGGATGACTACGCATCTAGACAACATATATCATTTTGTTCAAACAGGACGAGATCCAGGATGTATTAACAGAGCTATGGAATTCCAGAAAGTAGAGATACAGGGGGAACTGTTACGTTTCCTCATAAACTGTATGATCAGAAATCAAGATCGTCCGGGGGTAGACCCGAATGCAATGCTTATTCTTACAAGATGGAGTCAGAATATATCAGAAGGGAGACACGATAAGCAAAATTGTATAATAGCCATGTGCCGAAAAATACGTAAAGAAATAGAGCGTATTCATGAAGACAGATTGGGAACAGACGAGTTTGAGCAAGATGAAGTGTCCGAATCAGGGAATTCCGCAAGACAGTCAGAGACCATAGCCTATGTAGGCAGAGGAAGATCCTGTGAAAATACTAGATGTTTTCCTGATCCAATACATTCTGTATGCCCAAAAAACAGCAGAACGTATCCGACGCCTGTAATAAATCTGAAGTCTCCTGAACATTCGTTTCAAGCCGCAGATAAGATACTACGAGAACGAAGGGGTTACCACCTCCTCGATTCCATGGATGAGCAAGAATTAGCCAGATCAGCCGTTCACTGGATTGACAGTCCTGAAAAATACGGTGATGAGACCGTAGCACACACGTTTCTCAATCTCAGTACAGATGAACAACGCTTAGCTGGAATCTATATGATTCAGCAACTCCTCATATTATATAAGTGCCAACATGCTGACCCTGGTCCTTTACCTGATATATTAACGGAACTACTCACAAACAGATGGAGAGGTTCTAGTAATAAGCTAATTAAAGAGATATTAGTGTCACGTAAACAGTATGTCCTTTTTGTAAGTCCGGATTCTCTCTCGCTGCCCCACAGAGAAAGAACGCCGTACTATATGGATAGACAAAATCCTTTACGAGAAGTGCACCCAATAAAAGGCGAAGACAATGAGTTTCACCGTGTATTTGTTTACACACCCATATCAAAAATGGAATTATTAGAAATGAAGAAAGTAGTACCTAGTCATGACAAAGACCCAGCGGGTTTCCACCGAGAAATTAAAGACATGTTACTGATGGGAGAGTACACCTTTCCTGATATTATGACGATATTAAAGGTGCTTTTGCCTGCTGGCATTTATGAAAAACTGAAAGAAAAAGAGTGGGAAGTAGGAGACCAAAAGATAGACTGGACAGCATTAGCAGAGGAAGAAAGGAGCCGAACTGCAGGTTCGGGGCTCGGGGATAAAGTTAAACTGTTACCAGGTTTACTAGTACAGGTACTGCCACGTTTATTAACTACAAAAAAGGAAGATTGGGGTGCAATCACAGCCTGCAAACAAAAACAAGATGAAGACACAAGCGATTATTATGCTCGATTTGAAAAATGTTTTGGTATAAATAGTGGTATAAAAGCAAGTAGTGACTCATATCCACATTTATTTGTGACAAAATTGGTGGAAAATGCATTGCCTCCAGTGAAGAATAGAATATTGAAATTCGAGAGTACCTGGCAAAGTAACACTCCGTCGCAAATGCTACAAATGTTACAGTATCATCACAATAGAATTAGGGATGAACAAGAACACGAGCATAGACGCATGAAGGATACAAAAATGAAAATGCTAGTTTCTCAGACAGTACCAGCAGATGGTCACAAAAAGGGTGTGACACATTCTGGTGATTCTGCAGTTCCTGTAAAAGGAACCTGCAATTACTGTAAACAACTAGGCCATTATGTACATGATTGTCCAGTCCTGAAACGTAATATAGCTACGGGTATTGCAAAAGAGAGACCACGATTAGTTAGACAAGATCAGAATGAACAAGGAGCTATGCAGCATGGACAGTCCATGCCAGTTCAGCAACAGTCCATGCCAGCCTCACAGCAACCCATACAGTTTGTGCCAGCTGCACCACCGTTGCCTGCTCCTGCCACACAAACAACAACACGACAAATGTGTCAGACTGCACAGTATGAATACCCTGAATATCAGCATTACGCATGAACCAGCCTAGAGAGGGAAGTTGACTTACCGCTTATCGAGATTCCTGTAGATCAAGAAGGACCTTATGTACATAGTGAATTATTAGGTCAAGATAGAAAATTCTTACTCGATACAGGGGCAAGTCGAACAACTATAAAACGTAGTGAAGTTCCAGGGGCACCCCTCTCAGGCTCTCAAAATGTTTCCCTTGGTTTTTCGGGAAAACCTATTGTTAATGAAGTATCACAGCCTCTACCACTTACGATAGGACCTTTGACACGAACTACAGATTTATTGCTTACTAAATCATGCCCAGAAAATCTGTTAGGAATTAAAACTCTGAAAGCACTAGGAGCCATAATATGTTGTTCTCCGGAAGGAGTAAGGTTGTTTTTGCGGGATTTTAAAGGTCACTATGTGTCTAGAGACATGGATCCCCGACTACAGACTTTACCAGTACATCTATGGGCACAAGGCCCTACGGATGTTGGCTGCATGAACATTACACCCTATCGAGTTACATTGAAAGCAGGAGTGGTACTACCACGAATGCGACAATACAAGTTACCGCATGATGCTGTAGTGGCTTTGCTGAAAATCATTGATGAGCTGATTGCCCAGGGAGTAGTTATAGAAACAGACTCCAATATATGTAATTCACCGATAATTCCGATTCTTAAACGAACTGACCCTACTGCCCCACCAGTATACCGATTGGTTATTGATTTGCGTGAACTAAACAAGTGTATTGTACCACAATTCCCTGTGGTCCCTGATATATCATCATTGTTGACAGCAATTGATTCCGAAGCAACATTTTTTACTGTAATTGATCTCAAGAATGCTTTTTTCAGCGTCCCAATAGATCCGGAAAGCCAATACTTGTTCGGATTCAGTTTAAATGGGCGCAGCTTTAAATTCTCACGCGCTCCCCAAGGATTTACAGAAAGCCCCAGCATCTACAGCCAAGCACTGAAACGAGAACTTGACAGTATCCACATGCCAGTCAATACTGCACTGCTTCAATATGTCGATGATCTGCTGATCACCGCAAGAAGCGAGCCAGAATGTGAAAAGGCTTCTCTGACAGTTTTACATTTCCTAGCCGACAAGGGGCACAAGGTGTCCCCTTCTAAGCTGCAATTCTGTGTTCAGCGAGTTATTTATCTTGGTCACTCGCTGTCCAAGGAGGGAAGGCAGCTTACACCAGATCGCATCCAGTTAATTGCTAACATGTCAATACCCCAGACACAGAAGGAGGTGCGGGCTTTCATAGGCCTCACTTCATATTGTAGGCAGTGGATCCCTCAGTACGCATTTCTAGCAAAACCACTCATTCAGTTAACCACACAGGAGGCAGCCACATCGACTGTTCTCCCTTGGACTCAGGAACATACACAAGCTTTTGAAAGCCTAAAGGAAGCTTTATGTCAAGCACCTGTTTTAGCAACGCCATGTTATAGCAAACATTTTACACTTTTTGTTACAGAACGCGAAGGTACTGCCTTGTCAGTACTCACTCAGGATCAAGCAGGATCACGCAAGCCATGTGCTTATTTTTCCAGTACATTAGATCCCGTAGCTCAGGCTTTGCCTGCATGCCTGAAATCAGTGGCAGCGACAGCTTTAGCAATCAGACAAAGCGATGCCATAGTATTAGGACACCCATTGACAGTACAAGTACCACATGCAGTAGAGGTTCTTGTGAACCGAACACAAACACAACACTTGACCATAGCAAGACTTACCGGTTATGAACTGACATTGTTTCAACCACACATAGAGATCCGACGGTGTAATACATTGAATCCTGCTACACTATTACCTGTAATTGGAACAGACCCACTAGCTCATGATTGTGTTGAAATCATTGAACAGGAGAAATCTGTATGGTTTCTCCCTGATTCCATGGTTCAAGCCATTATAGCTACAGTTCACAGTCCAGCACATTTAGGAGAGAAGGCTATGCTAGACAGCATTCAGCACATTTGGTTCAATAAACATTTACGAGCAGCAGCTAAACAAAAAGTTCGTACCTGTATGATATGTTGTCAGTTTAATCCAGGAAAGAGTGTTCCCGTAGAGCCGGGTGGATTTCAGCCTCCTGACCATCCTTTTGAAGTCCTCCAGATGGATTATATTCAGATGGAACGTTGTCGAGGATTCAAATATGTTCTCGTAGTTGTCTGCGCTCTCTCCCGTTGGACAGAGGCGTATCCCGTATCAGATTACACTGCCCCGACTACTGCCAAGCAGCTAATTAGAGAATTCTTCCCACGGTACGGTTTACCACGTGTTGTATATTCAGATAACGGTCAGCCTTTCTCATCCGAATTAATGAAACATGTCTCACTCTTGTTGGGATATCAGTGGAAATTCCACTGTGTCCGACACCCCGAGGCAGCAGGTCTCGTGGAACGACATAATCAACTTTTAAAAATCAGATTGTCTAAAATATGTCAGGAAAAGGGTGTGGACTGGATAGTAGCCTTACCAGTTGCGCTATTTTACATGAGGATGGTAGCACACTCTCGAACAGGGCTATCGCCTTATGAGGTGATCTTTGGTAGGCCACCGAATATGTGGGGGACGCCTATACCCCGTAAAATAACTGATGTTGACTGTAATATGCTGACAGATTACCTGGCTTCCTTGATGTCTGCACTACAATCTTGTCGTTCACAGGTAGTCGCAGCTTTTCCTGACAACACCGAGGTGAAACCTCATGACGTAATTCCCGGCGATTATGTTCTCGTCAGGAATTTTGATCGGAAAACCCAACTGGAGCCAAGGTGGAGGCTTCCTAAGTTGGTCCTGCTGACGACCAGAACAGCTGTGAAGATCGAAGGGAGGAAAGGCTGGGTGCATTCCAGCCATATAAAAAAATTTCATGGACTTCCTCCTGATACAAACAGTACTCCCCGTGTGTCTTCCCCCATTGACTCAAAGCTACCTTTGGCTGAGGCCAGTAGCACCGAACTCTATAAACAGAAACTCAGGTCCAGATCTAAACTGTCGGACGATTTGATTGTTTAAGTCCTCTCCAAGGTGAAGCGGTTGAATCTGTCCCGACATGTATCCCTTAGGTCTGAATCATGTAGAGTCCAGAATCATAATGAAACGACATGCTTATTGTAAATCACTGCGTAGCCACTGTATTGTGACTTTATTAATTTTGTTTTTCTTGAGTTTTTTAATAGTTACTGCAAGTATATTGTTGCATATGTATTATCCTGTTTCTAAACGTGCTTTCAATATAACTGGAGAACATTCTTTTAGAGACCTACCGCCACATGAGTTGTCCTATAGACTTGCGCTGCGCAATAACACATTCATTAGTATGTTACATCATTTCCATCAGACTAGTAATGCCACCAATTGTTGGGTGTGTGGCCGACTTCCTCCCTATCAGAATAACAAAGGAGTTCTGCCTTTCTTTCCACATCCGTTCACACACAATGGCTCCTGTGGAGCATGGTTTAGTTTATTAAATTCCATAGACCCAGACACAGCAGTTTATCAACAACATTGGATATGGGGAAATTTGAATCTAGTTTTATTCAAAGTCTGTCACCCTAATAAGGAGGGTCACCCCAGTAGAACAGGAACTGATTTAGAAAATGAAGTGTATAAATTAGGTAATTTTACGCCTAATCTTATGATTTTGAATGTCAAATCCGAAGTTGAACTAATTCTGCCCACTATGTCAGTATTTCCAGTTAAGGGTGAATTATGTGTGAGAAAAGTTGGTTCCATACATATGGGCCATAGCCAATGCGTTACTATAGTAGAATATAGTGATCAAGGTAAATCTTCATTTAGAGCTTCTCGCCATTCTTACTTCATATGTGGCCAGACGGCATATATGCGTCTGCCTCTAGATTGGGATGGTACCTGTTACATAGCATTCCTTTTGCCACCTGTTTTCCTAGCTCCCCCTGATTATTATCGAAATGTTCATTTAGTACACAATAGAGAGCGAAGAGATCTCCCAGTTGTCGATTATACTGAGACAGCATGGGACAAATATGTAGATTTCAATAAAGGTATCTTTCCCTATATAGGTACTATATCAAATAGTAAGCTGATACGCAGACTCACCAAGACTCTTGAAGCTGTAGTAAACGAGACTATAGCCGCCCTAGGCAATCTGACAGAGGAACAATCAGCGATGAGAATTGTTGTTCTCCAGAATCGTCTTGTCCTTGACGTCATCCTGGTCGATAGGGGCGGAGCTTGCAGGGTCATCGGATCCAGCTGCTGCATATTCATACCAGAAAATTCGCCATCTGTATATAAAGCTATAACACGCCTTCATAAGATTGTAAGCCAGATACACGAGAATCCAGGCACTTGGACGTGGTCCGGGTGGTTTTGGAGTGTGATATCAGCCTGGGGATGGAGAGTTCTATCCTTCCTAGGTATTGGCCTTCTCATACTATTCAGTTGCTGTCTATGTCTACAATGTGGACCAGCGATTTGTGGTCTGTGTGCCACATCGTGTATTCCACCACCAAGGTCTCGTTCAGAATGCCGGAAGAAGAAGGAAGAAGAAATGATGCTCCATGAGCAAATCGATGGAATGATGAAGATTGATGTCTCTTGAAGGGCAAGAAGGGGACAAGGAGGGAATGTGGAAATGTGGATTTTCCTGATCAGTTATGTCCCCTATCTTGGACCCCAACGGTTCTATATGCATGTTACAAGTACATGTATGTTCCCTCCAGTTCCAGTTTCTAAGACGCAAACATATGTGTGTCTTCCGTCGACATGTTCTCTGTCAGATCCGCCATCAATGGGCTGGATATTCGATTCCTAAGTATGAAAGGCCACCGACTTTATATGGCTAAGTTACTCCATTTTTACAGTTCAGGCAAGTAGGCCCGATTCTGTCCTCAAAGCCTTTCCCTGCTCTCTGTCTCTGACAGCTTCAGCTTGAGCTCGCATCTGTATCCATGAACTTTGTCCTACTCCCTGTGCAGCTAACAATGTCTGCCTCGGCCAGTTTTCGCCTGCCTGCCAAGAAGTTGTATTTCACCTTCGAATTATCTATTTTGCTCTTCAGCCGATGCATTCCTGTCAAGTGATTTAGGTAAACATTTCCTTTAGCTCACAAGCAAGGACTCAGCCTTTCCGTCCTCCTGCAAGTGATTCATAGCCCTGCTGCCATGGAAAGTTTTCTGCCCCTCGCATCTCATATAGACACTTAGACGCTTGTACACGCACACACAGTTAGTATAGAATAGATTCTGTCCGAGAGTCCTTCCTTGTGGATAACATAGTTCTCCGAACATAGGATGGTAGATATGATTTGGGATTAGGTTGACTTGACCCCCCAGACTTCTCGTCTCCACATGTAGAGCTAAATGTCAAGTCCCCTTCACCCCCTAGTTGCACGTCAATTACACGTCATGCTGCTGCGCGCGCATCTATGCCAAGTATTATCTTATAGATCCACCTATGTCTGATAATGCAAACCAATCATGTTTCTTTTATTCCTTATTACGCCTAGTTTCGATTACGTACCTGTTTTGTCACTCTTCTTATCAAATGTTACGCGTTCTACATTCGTTTCATTGTAATGCACTTATTATAAAAATACATGTCTGTCAATAAATTATTGTACTTCACTTCCTGAACCCTCGTGGTGACGGAACCTGAAGGCCGCGACTCGAGTCGGCCATTTTGAATGGAATAAAGCCCATTTAGAAAACCTCTTATACCACGGATTCTGCCTCTTGTTATTTTGAGCTATTTTTCTTTATTTTAAGATTCCGTATGAAATTCAGTACGGTAAAGAAGATTTTATTTACCACAGAGAGAGCACTTGTGCAGGGGAAACACATAATTGTCAGGACCCAGGTACCAACCCTAGAGGTTGTTACAAAGGCAAGTATTCCGAATGCTAAAGCACTGCATCCACGATGGATTCAATGGGCAAGCTCCCTCACTGCAACAGATGTAGATTACAGATTTGATTCTACATTACACACACAGCCATTTCTGCAATACAAAGACAAATATCCTCTGCCAAATTCAATAATGCCCCTAAATTGATATGAATGTATCATTTATACCAATTAATCTACCCAGCTGGCCATAGGAACAAAACAGCAATATTCCGCGGCATGCACAATCGTAAAAGGGTGCATGCAGAATGGAAAGTTTCTTCCTGCTGCTAGCTGAACTAAAAGCCCTGCTACTGGCACTACAAAATACGGATCATAAATTCCTCACAATTATAGTGTGTGATTCATATTACTGTGTCCAGTCCTACAACGAGTATTTATACTGTTGGGGCCAGAATGGATTTAGGGAGTCCAAAGGTTGCACAGTAAAGCACAAGATGCTCTGGGAAAAAGTCGCAAAGCTGATAGAAGTCATGCCGCTGGCTCATGTTATTCATACATTGAGTCATCAACATGTTGGCGTTCACGTTGAAGGGAATTCGATGGCAGATAACGCCGCCAAGGCAACAGTGCACACTGCTGTCCTTGCTGCAATAACTCGCTCTAGCACAAGAACAGATGGAGCAACTATGATAGCTGTCAATTCCACTCGCAACAGCTCAGCCCTGCCAAAAGGCTTTCCGCTAAAGTACTCCTACAAATTAGATGCACAAAATATTCAGTATGCTCAAATGTAATGAGTGGGGGATAGAGTAATACCAAACACTGATCATAGATTTGGATTGATACTAGCTGCACACAAGGGTCTGGGTTCAGCACATACGGGGATCTCTGCCACTGTTTCATGACTAAAGCAGCTCTATTGGTGGCCACTTCTTATCAAACAGAGTAAGGACTTTGTCCTGAAATGCGACATCGGCCAGCAGATGAAGGGCTTCACTGAAGCAAGTCCACCACAAACACCTTTATTGATCTCAGACAAACCTCTAGCGTGTGTACATTTGGATCACTGCGGCACCTTATACTCAGACCGCGCTTACAAGTACATCTTGGTGGCAGTAGATTCATGCTTTCGATTCCTGTGGTTTTGGCCCCAGCATTCGGTTGACACTTGAACTGTTATAAAGGATATGTGAGTCTTTATTGGCACACGTGCAACTGGCACACTACATTCCAACCAGGGTCCGACGTTTAGCACGGGAAGTTTGGGTGTGGCCTTGTGGTACTTCTCATCCTATCATCCTGAGGGAAATTCGTTAGTCACAGGAAAAACCATGACTTAAAACAATCCTTAACAGCAAAGGTATTAGGCCTGGGCGGCAGTTGGGTCAATCACCTATATGGGGTCCAGAGGGCACTTAATAACATGTCAAGAAAATCCATCGGGGGTTGTACACCTTATGAGCTCCTGTTTGGGGTAAGGATGTGGGTACCCGACCTCGATTGTGTCAGCACAGTGGCGACTGAAAGACCATTTGACCTCAATGATCATTTGAATGTTTTACAGGACCTAAAAGAATACCGAGCTTTACAAAGCAATATCTAAGTAAAACGCATCACCACTGGGTAAGTGAAAAAGGTAAAAGCAAGACCTGCCTGGGTCCGGGAGATTGGGGACCTGGTCAGAGAGAAAATTGTGGACACAAAATAATTTGGGCCATGCTATAGAGCTCTTGTACCTGTCCTAGCTGTCGAAGGAACCATAACTGTCCTTCTTCCGCCTCTTGCCGGACGCCGAGACAAAAGGTTTGGATCAATTGATCTGATCAAATCACACTTTGTGGCCAATTCTCAACAGTAGGCCATGTGGACTCCTGGGTAGCCACCGCACTCCTCTTGCTACCGTATAGGAAGTTCAGATGGAAGCTTTAATAATGACTAAAGACTCCACTTTCCAAAGCAAAGCTATGAATGACAATGAAATGATGCTTCTCCCTAGTGAAACACCTACAACTGCACAGTCAACAAGTACAGAAATTCTAATTAAAAAAATTGACGACTTCTATGTCAACATGTCACAAATCGAGTCATCTCCCAGCTCTACAAAACCTGCTGAGCTACCAGGTATGGACCGTACAGCGTCTGGCTACTTTGTGCATTATGACATTTCTCATTGGATCCAAGTGAACCTTAGCTGCCGACACCGCCTCTCCCTTTTTAGCTTCTATTTTATCCTTTCTATCTTTGGCTGAAAAAGACTTAGGGCCTGATTCACAAAAGTAATCTGAGACAAAATCCTAACTTTACAACTATCGGTATTCACAAAGGGCATTTAGGAGTAGTAAAGTTAGGATTCCTAACTTTACTAGTCCTAAATGCTTTTTGTGAATACCGAAAGTTATAAAGTTAGGATTTTTTTCAGTTTAGGAGTAGTAAAGTTAGAAATCCTAACTTTACTACTCCTAAATGCCTTTTATGAATACCGAAAGTCATAAAGTTAGGATTTTTCTCAGTTTAGGAGTAGTAAAGTTAGGAATCCTAACTTTGCTACTCCAAAATGCCTTTTGTGAATACCGAAAGTCGGAAAGTTAGGATTTTTCTCAGGTTGAAAGTAGTAAAGTTAGCTTGCTTTTAATATGAAAGATGAGCATCCCGATATATTGGTAGAGGAGGTACTTCCTCTGACACCGAGGGTCCTTGCATGCTGAGAAATAACCATGCAGCGGTCTGACATCTTGTGAGGGGTGTCCAGTTTGTGGCCAAGACAGGGTTCTTCACTATATCCCATCAGGTAATAGGGCTGGATCGTTCCTTGGGTGGATTCTTGGCTCTAAACATACACACACTCTAGGTACAAATAGAGGAGGGTTTACATAGTAGGAGTATGATAGATTACTGCCATGTTTATATGCCTGCATATATACAATTGTTCAGCAGCATGGTAGAACTACATCTACTCTTTATGCTTTTGGTGCTTTTAATCATGTTTATCTGCTTCAGTCTACTAATCATTGCAGCCCACATATTTGATGCAAGCATAACGTTGGTTCAATAAATATTATTGAAAACGTCCCACTGTGTATTCTCTGTATATTTCTCTGAGAATAAGTAAGCATGTTCAGTGGTTGCCAGAAACAATTTGTTCCCTGGTAGGTTAGGGGGGCATACAGTGGCACTGTGAGCTAGCTGGTCTATAGGCCAACATATCCTGCGGGGTGTCTGGAATCAGTCTTGACACCAAGCCCTTATTTTATGTTCCCCGAACAATGTGCAGGTCCTACGGATTGGTAGGAACTGCACGACAACCCAATTTTGCTTTTCCAGGTTAGTGAATATATTACTTACCATTAGTTTTCAATACCACGGGCCATCCAATGATCCACGGCTCTGAGACAACAGAAAATGAGGGAGTTTCCAATGTCTTTGAGACATTCCAGTTGAAGGAGTATTTGTGTTTCATCTTCATAGTTGTAGCATGAGAGGTGAAATTGACTGATTAGTGCCTGGAAATGACTTCATGTAGATGTTGAAAAGCATGGGTGAGATGATAGAGCCTTGAGGGATCCCTGCTTTTGTGAAGTACATTTAGGAAGAGAAAGGGGTGGGTTTGGATGACATTAGTTCTGTTGTGAAGGTAGGATGTGTTCCAGTCGAGCGCAGTCCCCTCTATGCCAGCTTCGCAGTGTCTTTGTGTCAGATTGTCATGGTCAACCGTGTCAAAGGCAGTTGAGAGGTCTAAGAGAAGTAGTGCAGCAACCCCGTTCCGGTCAACTGTGCTCTTAAGGTCATCCCATATGGCAACAAGGGCAGATTCTATGTGGCAGATTTATGTTTCCTGGCGCATCCCTGCAAATCAGCAAGGATGCGCCAGGAATGATGCGTCACGCAAGTTTACCCTTGCGCCACACATGATGCGCCGCATTTACAATGCGGCGCATCATGGCACAGGAATAAACAGATGCGTGACGCATCCGATGGCGTAAGGTTGGCGCAGTGCTTCAGTTGCGTCGCAAGCGCGACGCAACTCCTGCACTGTTCCAACCTACCCTATCCCTAACATGGTGCGTCAAGCCTTACGCCTGCTTCAAGCAGGCGCAGGGTTTTGGCGCATCAGCGTTGGGAAAGTGACTCAGTCAAATCTTATAGATTTGACTGATTCAGTCAAATCTTATAGATTTGACGGAGTCACTTTTCAGGGGCGTTCCTGCGACGGAACGCCCCCCCCTCTGTCGACACGCCCACGTGAAACCTGACACAGGTTTTACGTGGCGCAGGGCTTTACATCGTGACGCATCTCCATAGATGCGTCAGGATGTAAATATGGCGCAACGTGGCGCAGGGTTTACACCGCCGCTGCGTCACAAGACTGACGCAACGGCGGCGTAAAAGTGGCACATCTCCAATATAGATCTGCCCCTATGTGTCTTCCTGGACGGAAACCCGTTTGGAAGTCTGAAAGTATGACATCTTCAATAAATTGTGACATCTGGGCAAATGCTGCTCTTTCTTTCAGTGTGCCCAGGAAAGGTCCATTTGCAATTAGTCTGTAGTTGTCGGGGTTCAGTGGACCCAAGGTTTTTTTCTTTAGTAATGGGCATATGTATGACTTTTTTAGTTCTTCCGCAAATATTCTAGTAGTTAAGGAATTGTTGGTGATTGTTCTTACTGGTGTGGCATAAGAGGATGAATTTTCTTGAAGGTTTGTGGTGGGTAGGAGCCTAAAGGGCTGCCCGCAGGCCTGCTTGCTTTAACCAGTATGATCTTTGTTGGAAGGAATAGAGAGGCTGGGATAGCGCATTCTTGGATTTTTGTTTTAGAAAAGGGTGGGTGTTGGTGGTTTTTCTTTGTTTTAAATATGAGTCCAACGTGTCTGCTTTGGCCATGTAATCATGTGCCAGTTTGTCTGTGAAATCTTGAGTAATGGGATGATCTCCTTCTAGGCCATATGGTTTGCAAAATTCTGTGAGAATTTTGTAGAATTCTTTATTTGCACATTTAGCATTGTGAATTCTGTCTGAATGGTATCTTTTTTTGGCTTTTTTGATAGCTGACTTGTATAATCTGTTAAGTTTCTGTTGGTGAAGTTGGTCTTAATTGGTGTTTTCTTTTGAGCTAGTCATGTTGCAGCATTCTAACTTTTTATTTTATCTCTGTATTTCTCTAAGGTGGCTGATTTTTTTATTCTGTTGTGTCATTTTTTAGTGGTATTAGGATATCAAAAGGGATTTATTGTGTCTAGGTCTGTACTAGATGTTAGCTGTTTTCTTTTTCTAAGTGTTCAAAATTAAGTTTTTTCCACGTTTGATGCAAGTAAGGTGGTTTCAGGTATGTCGCTTAGTGTTGCTTTATGTTGGAAAGCAAGGAAATGGGTCTGACCATGTGAGTAGAGTAATTGTTTGAAAGGTAACTAGTTTTGCTTTTTGCAAAAATGATATCTAGGATGTCTGCAGCAATGTGTGTGGGTTTAGGGATGACCTGATGCAGGTTCAGTGTGTTTGGCCAGTAATGATTGCTTTTGGATGGGGTATATTGGGTTTGTCAAACCACATGTTGAGGTCACCCAGAATGCATATGTTGGAGTATAGTGTGATAAAGTTGGAAAACTTGTCTAGAAGTGTGTCTGGGAATATTGCATTGCTAGGTGGAGGTCTTTAAAGGAGCAAGACGTTAAAAGAGGTAGATATTGTAGGGTGTCATCTGGTGAAGAGGGCCTCACAATCTCTAATGAAGGTATCCTCAGTTTTAGTGGAATTTAATGTTTGCCTGAACACAACAGTTAGGCCACCTTCTCTTTTGCCTGTACAATTTTCGGTGATAGTTTGATAGCCTAGATGAACTGTTTCATGTAAGACTGGAGCCATATCATCTCCTAACCATGGTACAGTCATGAAGAGTATGTCAGGTTTTGTGCCAGTGAGAAGGTTGTAGATGTGATGCTTGTTTTTAGAGAGCGACCAAGTATTTATTAGTAGGCAGTTTAGGGAATGTGCTTTGGTGATAGTGACTTTGTTTTAGAGAAAAGTGAGCAGTATTTTGTGGGCTTGTAGCAGGTGTGGGCTTAGTGCTGGTATTAGTTGTATGAGGAGAGCAATAGTGTAACGTTTCTTAATTGTATTACCAGTCAAGCAGACTTAGAAGGCATTTTGATGAGTCAGAGTGTGTAGGTGGTGAAGATGGTGGTTGGGAGTGAGTTGGTGAGCTGTGTTGCTTTTGTAGTGTAGCCTTGTTGTGCAGTAGACATGGAGAACAAAGTTGTGAGGAGTGGCATGTTGCTTATTGTGTTTGCATCTGTTTAGGGTGGAAGGTGTATGAGTTAGGGGTGGTGGTGAAGCATGAGAGTCATGTTGTAAGGCTCTACATTGTCCAATGGGTGAGAGGCAGTTAAAAGGGAGTTGCTGAGTTTGTGTTTATCTGTTAGGTGTGGAGGAAGAAAGAAAGCTTGGCATTAGTATTTATTCATGGTGTGTGTCATTTGTGTATTCAGCAAGGTGGGAGTGGGTGTTTTTTTGTAGTTTGTGATAGTAAGGATTATGTGGTGTTGAGGCCCTTAGCAGCCTATACAGAACCCAGAAGCTGTCCTCCAGAAAGAGATTTTTTGGTCATTATGAAGAAATACAGCCATCTCATAAAAAAGACTCCCTCTCATAAAGGTTTGAACACTATTGATGGATATTATCGTAGCCTTACACCAGTGGCAATGGAGCAGAATACGCTGAAGAGCAGTCTTAAAGAGGGTGGTCACGGCTTCACTGGTTTTGAGGAGGCGCTCTGTCCGCAGTTGAAAACGCTCAGCCCCAAGGATTTGCTTCAACTGATATCCCCTATTAAAGGCTTCAGCAGAAGTAATGAATCAAATGTTGAAAACAATTTTGTCGACACGTAAGATGGTGAAGAATCTATAACAGCTCCTAACGCGCTGGTCTATGAAAATATGGGGTTTCTGGAGGAATCCTCTCCGGAGCCTATCGCTGTGCGTCAGTCTCGTGCAAACTCCAAAGCTGGCTAGTCCTCAATGGACATCAGCGACTCAAGATTTCAGCACCACAACCAACTCCCGCGAAAATGACGAGGTTAGTAAAATAAATTGTTATAGACACTTACTTATACCGTATATACGGCTACATTTTATTTTCAACTAAAAGTCTGTCTTTCTTTCTTTTTTGAACCATAGAAAGCATGAACAAAAAGAGCTGTGGTAGAGGGGACGTTGACAAAGGTTAATGTGATAAATTTTTATGCTGTTCAAAACAGACTGAAAGTTCATCAATCCAAGACAAAGATCTGCGTATGAAATGTGTTTGTACCTATAATATTACAGATTTTGAAAAGGAAGCTCTAGACATACCCTATGATGCCATAAGGCCTTTTAAAGGTTTTGCTGCGATTGTTGTGAGCGGGTGTGTCACACATGACTATTATAACCTCTGTCACGCCCATAAAATTAATGATCTGCAGCAGGATGCTCACAAGTGTCGATATGGCTCATACCCATCAAGAACAATCTGTCACATATACAGCTTGCTAGACCCAAAAAAAGTATATAAACTTTTAAGTTTGGTGTATAGTTTGTCCAAGGAAAAGAAAAATGTCGATTCTGATATGATTAAGGTGTTGCCAACCACGCTCAAAAAGATCCGATGTTCAAGTGAACCTTGCACAAAACTCTTTTGTATGCAGGGTTTGTGCACAAACTTAGAAATATGGCAGAAAGGGCTATAGATAAATGTATGTGCATTATTTATTTTAAAAATAGACAAGTCGGCTCTTTAGCCCTGTGAACACTGTTTAAAAAATGATGAGTCACCCGGTATTGTATCATTATTGGATTATTTAACATTACATATTGTTAGAAATGGGATTTCTGGTTGGCTAGGGCATGCGCCGAAGCAAGGCAGAAACAACCACTCAAGTCAGGGCGAGGAAGTTACACGCTGAAGATAACTGCTGCTCAGCCCCTTGGCAGCTTGGCACGAGCAGTCAGACCTATCCCAGTGGCAATGTGTAAAGCGTTTGCACCACAAACAGCAAACGACACACTAGGCACATCACAAAAGAAACTCCACACAAGGTTATATAAAAATAGAGTTAGTATTATCCTTAGAAAACATCAGAGCATGGGGGGGCGTGGCTTGGACGCCGAACAAGATGGCCGC
Source organism: Triturus cristatus (assembly GCF_964204655.1). NCBI lineage: Eukaryota > Metazoa > Chordata > Amphibia > Caudata > Salamandridae > Triturus > Triturus cristatus. The sequence continues at coordinate 230,663,737 of NC_140587.1, forward strand.
CTGAGACCGGAGCTCTCATCGGACCGGACTTTTCATCTTTTTGCCGTTATCCGCGATCATTTCGGCAGATTTCTTGTGGCTCCTGTAAGCGGATGACTTCGTGCTGAAGATGTGATCGCCAGACTTCGTTTTCCTGCACTTATTCGCCCATTCATGTCTATCGATGTAAGTCCCTCAGCGCGACCGCCATTTTGTAATATGCGCGATGTCTGCGCGTCGCTGAGGTGATTACAGACATGCTTTTCCTACTCTCCCTTCAGTCACTGGACTTTACTCTAGGCAACTAAGGACCTCTTCTTTGTGTTTTGCGCCCTGTTAATGAGCTATGCTTCCTGCTTACTCCTCATGTTGACGTTCCGTCCTGTGAGACCTCTGCCTTCACGCTCCCCTCGCAGCCTACCACATGCGCTGTGCTCTTCAATGATAATTTACTTCAGCTTCAAGGCGTAAGACTCATACCATCATTTTTCCGTCTTTGTGCTGCTTCCTTTTTGTTGCAATTATGTTCACCAAGTCTTAGTGCGCATGGCGTTCGCGCCCACTGGTGACCTCCTTGTTATTACTGGAAACACTCTTTGACATCTGCTGCCATTACCTCTGAATCCGGGATTCCTTCATGGTTCTTTCTGGTCTCCTTCAATACTTCTGCTGATCGCTGGGCTCCTCATACCAGACATATTGACATTCTCTGCTTTCTGAGTGCAGGTTGCTGGCTTGCTTCTTTGTCTTCCTGCCACGGGCACATTTAGGCTTCTATGGGCAAGCTACGCAACCCAAAGTTTGTCTTTGTGCCCTCGAAGACTCCGCCTTCCTCCGCCTCTTCCTCATCAACAGGCCATTCTCCTCATCCTCCTTCTACGGATCAAATGGCGACAACATCCTCCATCCGTTCTTCTCCATCACAACTTACCTCCAGCAAGTCTTCTCCTCCTGCCTCCTTGCCTAAGCGCTTGAAGCAGGACTCCTCTCCTCCTCCATCCGAGTCATCTCCACCCCCTATATCTATGGAGTTGATACTTGAGGAGATTCGTGCTCTGCGCCCGTTCGTGGAGGAGACTAATAATGCAGCTTTTTGAGGCTAAATGGTCAACTATGGAGGCTCGTGTTTCTTTTGTGGAGCAGCAGGTTCCAGAAATTCAGTCAAACTCTCAACGCATTTCCTCTCTGGAAAAATCTCTTCTCGCCCTTCAACAACACACTGAAGACTTGGAGAACAGGAACAGGAGGAACAACCTACGCATTTACGGCCTACCGGAATCCCTGGAAGGAGATGATCCTGTCACGTTTTTCTCCTCTTTTCTCCTGAAACTCCTAGACCTTCCCGCTACTACCTCTCTCAGTATCCAACGTGCCCATAGACTTGGCCCTCGCTCCTCCTCTTCAACCAAACCGCGAGGGGTCATCATCCTCTTCCTCAAATTTACTGATCTCCTTCTGGTACTATCTACAGCCCGAGCGAAGCGCCAAGTGTCCTGGATGGGTCAGAGAGTTTTTCTCTCTCAGGATGTCTCTAATGTCACTGCTGCCAGAAGAAAAGAATTCCTATCTCTTCGTGCTCCTCTGCGCTCTATTGGAGCTAGATATGGCCTCTTTCACCCCTGTACCTTCAAGGTGACTCATCAAAACAACACCTGGACTTTCCAAGATCCGGCTGAACTTAAGAATTTTATTCATATTCAAACCAATGCTGGCATGGACACATCCAATCCCCCTACTGGTTGATCGCTTATCTGCTTGGTTTTTTCTCCCTACAGGTTCTTGCTGGAATTTTTTCCCTCCTTGGTCTGATTCTTCGTCTGCTTGATGTGATTATGTAATGGTTGTTGTTTGGGTTTTTGTTTTGTTTTGTATATGATATCTGTTTTTGTACTGTTTACCTCACCATGACTTCTGCATAACACGTTTCTTTTTCCCTCCCCTAGAAATCCTCTTGTATTCCTCCTCGTATCATATGATTCGTCTTCCTCATATTCCGTCCTGGTGCGGTGTGTTGCTCTCCGGCTTAGGAGGCCGTTCTTGTCGAATCCTCCCATACCCCACCGTCGTCATCTTGTCATCTCCCTTCCCCCTTCAGGTATGTTTTCCTCAGTCATCCGTATTGGATATGTACTGTCTCTTCTTCTACTTCTCTTTCCCTCCCTTTTCCTCTCTTTCCCTTTCCTTTGTTCTTCTCTTATTGCATCTCCTGACTTTCTTTTGTCTTGCCCTTTTCTCTTACTCACTTTGTATTGTCCTTTATGGCGTTCATGGTTTTATGCCTTTTCTCTGTTTCTTGCACATTTTATTATTATTTAATTCAAAGTTATCTCATGGAATGTGAAAGGTTTTGTTAGCCCTATTAAACGACAGAAAGTGCTTTCCCATCTAGCCTCTTATACTCCTGATTTAGTTCTTTTACAAGAGACTCACCTCTCTGAGGCGGAGTCTCTTAAATTAAAGAGAGGCTGGGTGGGAACGGTTTTATTTTCTCCTACATCTAATAAAAAGAATGGTGTGGCCATTCTGTGTCACAAGAAGCTCAAATGTAAAGTTCTCTCTCAAGATAATGATACTGAGGGTCGTTGGGTCTTAGTTAAGCTGTTAATCAATTCTGTATCCTTGACTGTTTTTAATGTATATGGCCCCACTCATCCTGATTGTAATTTTTGGCCTCTGATAACTTCTAAGTGTTTTCAATACAGTGATTCCCTGTTCATTTTGGGGGGGGATTGTAATCAAATTGTTGACCCGTTTCTTGATCGCAAATCCTCTGCCCGCTTTACCCCACACAAATCACATACACAATTCCTTGACACTATTTCTAAATCTCACCTTCTTGACTCGTGGAGACTGTCCCATCCTGATTCTTTGGACTATTCCTTCTTTTCACCTCCTCATGCCTCTTTCTCTCGGATTGACTACATCTTCCTTTCTCAGTCTCTTTCTCAAAATCTTCTTTCCTCATCTATTGAGCCGATAGTGATTTCAGACCATGCTCCCATTGTCACAGTTCTTGATCTTCTTCCTCCTCATCCCAAATCCTCCCGCTGGCGTTTCAATAACTCTCTTCTTCTAGATCCCCTCTTTTCCTCTTCTTTTCTTTCCTTTGCTACCAAATTTTTTCTACTCAATTCTGATCCCTCCTTGCCCCCTCACGTTATTTGGGACTCTTTTAAGGCTACCGCTCGCGGTTTTGTGATTGACTTTGTCTCAAAGAAAAAGAAATCTTACCTTAAGAAACAGAAAGACCTTCTCTCCCATATTAAATCCCTGGAGCATAAATTCTACACCTCTTCTACTAAAACGGTTTTACCAGACCTTATACGCGCCAAAATCGATTTTAACAAAATCACCACCGATAACGCTTCCTCAATATTACTTCGCAGCAGCGCCCGCTATTACGGAGGCCGCAACAAATCAGGTAAACTCTTGGCCAATTACCTTAAATCTCGCAAGGAGCGTAACCTGATTGATTCTATATATTCTACCGATAATCTTCTCTTGCATAAGGAGCAAGATATTCTCGCCCAATTTCAACAATTCTACCAATCTCTTTATACTCCTGAGTCCCCCCCTTCGACTGCTCTTATTCAATCCTACTTGGATAAAATCCCTGCCCCCTCCACTTCTCATCTTAACTTCCCTGATCTTGAACTTGACCTTTCTATTACCGAGCTGGATAGCGCCTTAACATCTCTAACCAAAGGTAAATCTCCGGGTCCGGACGGTTTCTCTGTGGAATTCTACCTACATTTCTCAGAACTTCTGCTTCCTAAACTTCTCTCCCTCTTCCAATCCTTCTTTACTTCTGGTACAGCTGCCGGTACCTTTCACGAGGCCACGATCTGCCTAATACCTAAGGAGGGTCGCGACCCCCAATTCTGTAAGAATTATCGCCCAATATCCCTTGTTAATGTAGACTATAAAATATTTGCTAAACTTCTGGCCCGGCGCTTAGACCCTTTTCTCCCACATCTCATAGGTAAGGAACAATGCGGATTCGTAAAGGGCAGGCTCACCTCGGATAATTCCCGCCTTTTTCTCAATGTTCTTAATAAGGTACCTTCTCTCAGCATTTCTTTAGCGGCCATCTCGGTTGATGCTGAGAAGGCTTTTGATAGGGTAGATTGGTCCTTTCTATTTGCCTCCCTGCGTTGGCACGGTTTTGGTCCTAATTTTATTTCTCTTGTTTCTTTACTTTATTCCTCCCCTAAAGCATCTGTTTTAGTTAATGGTCATCTATCCCCCAATTTCCCCTACAGCGCGGTGTCCGTCAGGGTTGCCCCTTGTCCCCTCTACTTTTTGTTCTAGCCTTAGAACCATTCCTTACCTCTATTAGAAATAACATATCTATTTCTGGCTTCCCTTATGACAAGACGCATTTGAAACTCTCTGCGTATGCAGACGACATCCTTTTGTTTATTTCTGACCCTGACCAATCCATTCCGGCCTTACTACTTGAGTTTAATTCCTTTTCCCAAGTTTCTGGTTACAAGATTAACTCTGATAAAACTGAGATTCTTCCCCTTACTAAATTTTGTCTCCCCCATCAGTTTTCGACCACTGGTTTTGCATGGAATTCCTCTAAAATTAAGTACCTTGGAATTTGGTTCTCTAACTCCATTTCTTCATCTATTCGGTTGAACATGTCTGCTGTATTATCCCGTATTGATAAGTTGTTCTCTTCTTGGAATCCTCTCTTTCTCTCATGGTGGGGTCGGCTGGACTCGATCAAAATGATGATATCTCCCATTCTTATATACATCCTTTCCATGCTCCCCATTCATATCCCTGATATTTATTTCAAACGCATTGACTCCTGTCTCTCTAAATTTCTCTGGAACCATAAAAAGTCGAGAGTTGCTCTAGTTGCTCTTCGTAAACCGAAATCCAATGGCGGAGTCAACTTTCCGGATTTCCGTCTCTATCATAAATCTTTTTCTCTCCGTCAGGCTTCTAATTGGCTTGTTCTTGCACCCTCCCCTCTTGCTCCCCTTTGGCTCTCTTTTGAACGCTCACTCCTCTCTCCTTTCTCCCTTTCTGAAATTGTGCATTTCTCCGCTAAGAACTTAACCACTCCTCTACCCCTATTCAAGCACACTGCTTCTCTCCTACATGCTCTGGTCCGTCCTGACCCGGTATCTCGCGAATCTTTTTTGGCCTCTCCTATCTGGTACAATTCGCTTATTCTCCTCAATAATCGTCCTATTTGTTGGACTGTGTGGAGATCAAAGGGTCTGATGTGGGTTAACCAACTTTTCGATGGTTTTCTCCCATGTTCTTTTCCTCGATTCCGACTTCTGTTTCACTGTCCCCAGTCTTTTTTCCGCAGATTCACTGTCCTCATGGCCATCATACTTGATGTTTATTATTCACTCCCCTTATCATCCTCTTCCGTATCCCATTCCCCACTCCTTCAGATCCTGTCTACTCTTCCTAAAGCCTCTCTTATTTATAAATTCTTCTCCTCCCCCAATCCGACCCGCCCGAAATCTAAATTGGAACTTGCTTGGGAGCTTGATTTGGGCTGTGACTGGTCTATAGCTGTTTGGGACAAAGTCTGGGTCAGGTCCTTAAAAATTTCCCGTTCCGCCTCACTTACTCAATCTATGTTCTTTCTATATCATAGACTTTATCTCTCTCCTGTTTCTATTTCTCGTTTTTCTCCTGATAAAGACTCCACCTGCTGGACCTGTTCTGCCCCTAATGCTGATCTTTTTCATTTACTTTTTCTCTGCCCTTCTGTTCTCGCACTTTGGGATCAGGTGTGGTCTCATATCTCTCGTCTATTTTCTATCTCTATTCCATACTCTATCCCTCTTCTTTTTCTAGGTAGTATCTCTGATACTCTTGATATTCCTTCTCGCTCCTCTGGTCTATTAGATCTTATGTTGGCTCTGGCTTTCCAACATATTTCTTCTAATTGGAAGGATCTCTCTAAGCTCTCTATACAATGTTGGTGGAATTCTCTCTGTCACTATCACAGGCTTGATGTTCGTTTTGCTGCTGCCTCCACTCCTACCCTCAACAGAGATTTATTTTGGTTGCCTCTCACAGCATATCTTGACCGCATGGCTCTGAAATCGAAATCTATCTCTCCTTTATCCTCTGAGAATTTCAAACCCCCATAAGTGACTCTTTCTCTGTCCTTCTTCTTCTTCTTCTTCTTCTGTCTCTACCCTTCTTATATATTTTACATTCGCATTTCTCTTTCCTGCCTTTCAATTATTCCCTACCCTTGGCTTGTTTGCTCTTTCTATTCTACCTACCTTCTCTCTGATCTCTTTATCTATTCTTCTCCTAACGCCTCATATTTACATTTCTCTTTCTCCTTTCCCTTCCCTCCCTTCTCCTTCTATTTTCTCCTCTTCTCCCCTTTTCCCCCTGGTTGCCTTTAAAATTTTACAAAATGCTTTTTAATTTAATTTCCCTCAGGTTTCTTATATTTAATTCATGATGATCCTCTATTTTTTCTCTTTTTGATTCTGTATGACAATGTTCTTTATATGATCTGTATTTTGTTGTTCACTATACTTTTTCTTCAATAAAGCATTTCAAACACAAAAAAAGAAAACATCAGAGCATAATCACATATGTACAGTGTGCCACCTGGCACTAAGCATTGCTTTACAGGGATTAAATACACTTGCAGGGCCAATCGGGCCACTGTCATAACCACACAATTCACAGGTAGTCAAAAACAACCAGTTACTACTGGTAAAGGCACTTAGCACAAAGCATCAGGCACGAATCAAATAACGGCACTTAGCATAGCACATTATGCGTACACATAATTAGCAGCGCACTATTGGACACACTTAAAGTGTGCACATCTTAAGTATATACTTCCCATATCTCCCTGGTAAAAGAACACCCCATATGCCTTTACATCAGGGCAATACAATTATGACTCCGTATATGCACTGCAAGAACCCTGCCAATGTATCTCCATACTTATAGGAACATCAGGACATAACACGGCCCATTGCCCATGATACCGAAAATCTCCACACACATGCTGGAAAGCAGGGGGCCTCCATCAGAGGTCTCGTCCCTAACTAACACTAAGGTCCGGTGCGGCTCCTAATGGCGGCAACTTTCAAATACAGGGCCGCTACTGGGCTCTCCCTGGAATGCCAAGAAAAGAAAATGCCCCCAAAAAGTGTGCCTAACTTGGCAGCTGCCTGTAACCCAGACGTAACTGCCACCAACACGGGAGAGACGCCCGACCACTAGTCCAGGCCACAAGGGCCAGCCGCACCCCCTCTCCTCGTAGGCCCGCAATCAGCAGGTCTCTCTCTGCACAATAGGGGGTAAAAGGAAGCCCGACGTGGCCCGCAATCGGGCTGCTGCACAGTGCGTGTCTGCCAGCAGGAGGTGGGGACGACACTCACCTGTCTCCGGTCGCAGCGGTCCCGTTGTTGATGCCGGCTCACAGCACCTCTCTACTTCCGGGTGTGGGGTCCCGCTTGGGCCACTATTACGTGGTGCAGCCACTCAGGCCCTCAAATGGAGAAAAGGGTTACCAGAAATGTTACTGGCCAGGTTTTTAGTGGAAGGAGGGAAAATCCACATCTTCGTCCTCTGATATGTGTGGTGTCTCCCATGAGGGGTTTTTTTTCAGTGCAGGTGGCGATAGAAGCACACACATATCAGGGGCTGAATATGTGGATCCCCGCCCCCAGCAGCTTTTCTCTGGTTTGTGAGCACAGCTACAACGTCGCAGTGAAAGGCACCCATTGTTGCTATGTAGGATTCCTGCTTCCACTTCATGGACTCCAGGATGTTGTGGATTGCCCAGAGCTAGTTGGCAACCTCACTGGTACCACTTCCACAGGACATTTGTTTGTGCCTCTGCATCATGACATCAGTGATGTCAGCAAGGGACTGTTCTAAGGCACAGAGAAGAGGGTAGGTGTCTCTTCTGGCCTCAGAGGTGCCCTTATTGGGACTACATCTAGGGTGCCCGCAACAATCTCCATTCCTGCCCACTCTGCATCCACTAGCTCCCACTAGACTCCTACTGCATGATGTTGGAATTCATCTTGGGGACCTCAGAGTCCAGGGCTGGGGGTGGGCGGCTGGTAGTGTTTGCTAAGTGATAGGCGGATTCTTTAGAGATAGTGCGATGCTGATGGCCCTTCTTGTAACCAGTGGTGGTGTCAAAATAGAGTACAGGATTTTTCTGAAGGGTTCTTGGTTGAAGGTTGGCAGGCTGTCATCACCAACTGGATCCTCATCCAGGACAAACAGCAGGTCAGGAGTAGTTGGCACATCCTCTCCAATGAAATAGATATATGTTGTTGTAAATCTGGATTTGATGATGATATGATTAATCTGGTTGACATTCCTACTTCCTACTAATACCCTGTCAGGTCAACATTGATGCTTAGGACATCTGTTCCATATAGGGTTAGTGGCCAAGTTGCAGTGTAGTTGCCTTTCAGATGGCAGTATCTCTGTATTGTTTACATAACCACTGTGTGACAGGGCTGATCAGTAGAGTCAAGATACATGTTGCAACACAGTTACACAACTCGCTGATCGTGCCATTCCTGTATGTGTGATATGAGGTACACGTGGTGAATAGCTTTTTTTTCATGATTACTATACTGATAGTGTTTTGATGTGTTGACACCTCTACTGTACACATTGCACGTAGTTCCTGGGGTGCCTCACTTTTCTGTGACCAGTACTCAGCACACAGCTCCTGTGAAGGGGAAGTGGGTTTGCTCATGAATTCGTTATGATCCTGAATTCTGCCTTTCACACAGTATAGCATGCCACTCTGCCTTGTTGTGCTGTCTTACATGGACATTGTGCTTTAATTAGGCAAAGGTGTGAGAAGCTGGCCTGGTATATGATGTCCACTAATGTAAGTGGGCGCCTTGCACCTGTCCAGACAACCCTTATGGTGATTTAAGAGGTCTCAGACAATCTTAGAAAGCTATCCAAGTGGTAGCCGTGGAGAGCAGCCATTAGGCTTTGTCTAGAAGGATTGTAAAGCAGCTTGCTTTACCAAAATGCAATCTTATAGTATAGATTGAATTAAAAAGAACCATACAAATTATTTATGAAAATATGTATTTATTAAATAACGCTATTTACTATGTAACAGTATCTCCTACAAGGAGATAGACACAAAGCACACAATACTTTATCAACAAAATCACAGTAAATAGCACTAATAGACAGAGGCCCCCCGGGTGAATAAACCATATACTCAGAAAGTGGTATAAGAACCACAACTCGAGTCAGGACGATGTCGAGAGGACGTAGAATTGCTGGGGACCAACAGAACCACCCAAGGTAAGTAGATAGGGACCCCACAGAGAGCATCTGCAGCGTGTGAACACAACTGCTTGCGCCGTACAAGTCTATGTGCAAGTCAAGGTTGGATTTTTAAAGAGTGGGGACCCTTCCCAGTGGACCCTGAAGAAACCACATTGAAGACAGAAGGTTGGAGAGCCACCCCGCCCATGGATACTGTGGTACCCAACTTCCCTATCCCAGGAAAACTGGATGCATAGGTGGGAAGTAGCGTTGGACACCACCGTGGAACCCCATGGAGGATTTCAGGAAAGTGCTACAGCTGGAAGAGGAGAAAGTGTCTTGAGTACTCCAAACATGGATTCTTGAAGAGGAGTACCTGAAAGCAGAGGGGACAGTGTCTATGTCACTCAGGGGTGACCAGTAGACTTGGAAGACGGATGCTCTCCGATGTCGGTTGCTTCAGGAAAGATGACAGTGACCTTGACTCTTCAGTTGTGAGGACTAAGTGACACTGAGGATGCCCAGGACCCAGATACGAGCTGTCCCATGAAGGATGTCAAGTGCTGAGGGGTCGGTGTCCAGCAGGAGCTCCAACAAGCCTTGGCAACTGCAACCCACACAGGAAGTCAAGAACGTACACGGTTAGGACTAGCAAGGTCCAGGAGACTCACCACATGCAGGGGAGTCAGGGCAAGTCCCGATCAATCAGGGAGCACAAGGAAAATAAAGGTGATCCTCGAATGGACCCACAGGACAAAGGCACAGCAGTTGCAAGAGAACCTCAAGCATCTCACCAAAAGAGGTAGGCCATGATGCACACGATGTGGTGTGGCCAAAGATTGTGGTCACTGGAGGTGCTCAAGGTTGGGGCTACTTGGAGCCCAAACATCTTCTTGCAAATATGTCAACAAGCCTTTGCAACTGCAAAGGGGACGCCCTACCCAGAGATTTGGTTATTGCAACCCCCACAAGGACTACGGGATACAAACCTGGTAAGATGGCACAGCAGACCTCGGGAACTGAGGAAAACCACCACCTGTGTTGCAGAGCCCACAGAGTCTAAAGGAGCTCAGGATCTGCAGACCAGTTTACTTAGTTGTTGTGCATGTGAATACAGAAGAGTGACTCCTTCACTCCAAGGGAGATTATTTTGGTTGTCCTTGATGCTTCACAGGCCTTGGAAGGTTCCTGTATGATGCACAGGCACAGACGATGCAGCAGACTAGAAGGGAAAGGAAGTCAGACCCAAACGAAGTCCAGAAAAGTCCAGAGTGAACAGACGGTAGAAGTGCAGTGGTTTCAGTTCTGAATCTTATTCCATGAAGAATCTAGGGACCTACACCCAGGTAAGCCTTTGAGTACCCTAGGGAAAGGGTTGGGGAGATTCAGGGGACCCTCCCACGGGAGGGTCTGGACAGTGGGGAGGTTACTCCCTTGTCCTTTGTCCAGTTTTGCACCAGAGCAGGAGCCAATGGCTCCCAGGACTGGTTTGAACTGGACTAGGCACAGGGACACCAAATGTGCCCCTCGTGCAGACTTTCAGGCGATGGCACCTCACTGTGACAGGATGCCTATTGTTCTGCCTTACTGTGCTCGAGCTTGGCTCAGCAGCAAGAGGGCAGAAATGTGTCTCTGTTCGGCAGCAACCATTATGTGCTGTCCGGGACTAGAAGGCTGGTCCTGGGAACACTGAAAGCTTAAAGGTGGGCTCTTCTAGTGCTTGGAATGATACATCCCACACCGCTTATGGTGTGGGGGTATGATTCCAACATGTTTGATACCAAACACAATAGGATTTGTTGCAGCCGTTTTCGAGATGGTCATTGCGCGATTATGCGGTGGCCCTCTATATAGTATATGGCTGCTTCACTGACATCCCGGGAGAATGGACTCCGTATGCTGCAGGGGTGTCCTACTCATGCAGGGGCACCCTCTCACTTAGAACTAAGCTCCCTGCCCTCAGGATTGTAAAGGCCTGCTATAGGGGTGACATAGGTTTTAAATGCAGTGACCCTTAGATATAGTAAACGTATATCTTTAGTAAGTGGTGCATGCACCAACTTACACAGGCTGCAATGGCAGGCCTGTAGTTCCATTTTGAATGGTCTTTCAGGGGTGGCATAATATATGCTTCAGCCCATGGGACGCCTCTGGGGTATCCATGCCCTGGGTACATAGGTACCATATACTAGGGTTTGACAAGGGTACCCCAGTATCCAATCTGTAGTGTACCTAAGTAAATAACACGACAGTTTAAGGAGAAAGCAGATTGACTGGGGTCCTGGTCAGCAGGATCCCAGTCAGAGTAGTCAAAAACAGCATCACATCAAGCAAAAAGTGTGGGTAACCATTGGAAGCAGATCCGACGTTCCTACACAAGGGTTACATTTTTCACACATATCTTGCTCATCTCTGCACAGCTTCCAGACTTGCTTCACTTTAGGAATGTGCAAGCACATATACTTGCCATGGGTTTACTATTTGTGAATACTCATGTGATTTCATTGCAAACACAGTTGGCAAATATTTGTGGACAGAGGACACTGTGTAGCAACTCTGAGGGGATGGCCAGGTCACACTAGGTAGATTGCTAACACTGACACTCAGGTCATTTTACTATTGACAGAGTAGGTCCTCTACAGAGTTTCAAACATCTTTTTACTCAAGCGCCATCCCTTGTACGTCTATTTTCCGCCTCTGCCAAACTTGATTTTGGGCCAGGCACTCAACTTACTGCCACACAATGATGGTACCTAGATGATACCTTGACTCTCATGTGCCTACAACAGTAACATATCCAATGCCTGACATGGCTAGCTGTTTTTGAGGGCTATGGGCTGAGCTGTAGCCTACTTGGTAGTAGTGCTGGAATTGGTGACATGCACCTAGCCAGATTTCCCACACAACTGGGCCCATCCATCTCAGCTTCATACAATCCTTGACTCCTGTTCCTTATAGTGGCAAACTAGTTCATCCTATACCTTGACAGATACCTGTCTAATAGCCTCTGACGTTGGCATATGTGGCATGGTGAGACATGTTGCCTTCAGATTCCCTTCTCCCATATGCTACATCTTCACTCCTTCCCAACTGTGACACAAGTGTGAGACTGTCAGATACAGCAGTGCATGTGTCTTGGTTAAGGTACCTTGGAGTACACATATTCCTTCCCACCTCCTTGATATGCAATGTCTCACCATTCAGATACAGTGGCAGTTCAACATGCTCAGCCAGCGACTACAATGCGCTGTGCTACCGAGGGCCCACCAGGGCCACACACCATCTCTTATTTCAACACACATGGTCCTCTGGTGTGCATCACTTGCATTCGCATCCACACCCAGTCTGGTAATGACAGGAGTTTGGCAGGTCCCTACCATATGATCAGGAACCTGTGTCCTGTCAGCACCCACATCAGCACAGCTGGGTGCTACGTAGTTTCATTTCTTTTACTATACACATTCGTTTTGGCATGTTCCCATGTGCTAATCCTTCACTTACCCCACACCTGCCCCCATCTCAGGTGTGCAATTTCTCCTCTGACAACCCCATTGGGTTCTCTTGGTTTACAGTCCAGATGTGTGTGCATGGGCCCAAGTTACACACCATGGCATCATGGTGCAAGGAGGCCAGCACTGTAACAGGCAGGTTGGGCAGGGTGAATGTGTCCATGCATGATGTGCTGTTCCATTCCGGGCATCATTTAAGAGATTCAGATGCATGGTGATAGAGCGTTGCTGATGCGAAAATTGTAGGGGTGCACCATATTCATTGTTAGTCAGCACCCGCATATAACTAAGCATGTTATCAAAGAGTAATAGAAATGTATTCATTGAAATAGAAAAGTAGAATGTAAACAGGCCTTGAGAGAAGAGAAAGGCCACCAGTTATTCTGAAATACATTGGTGTATGTGTAATGCTTAGTAAAATAATGTCATGCATTAAGAGGCATTAAGTCATGTTAGAAGAATGAAGAAGGTAGTTCTCTTAAGTATGAGACGAATAATTAGAATTGGTAATTGTAGTGTATTTAGTTTGAGGCCTAACCATGTATGTAAAGTGAAGGCCTTCGTTTATTTTAGCCATGTTTTCTTAGGACGACAGGATTTTAGCAAAGCTTAAATTGCAGTGAATTGTGAAACCTCATGATGTTAGGGGCTTTTTCTGTTCATCTTTTGGCCGCAGGTACAAGGCCATGCAGCTTGTTAGTTAGAATGAGTCTTTGTTCAATTGGAATGGAGACAGAAGGAGTAGACATGAGGGGAGTGAATTGGAATGCGAAGTTGCAACTCCTGGTACAGAGAAGGCCTGGGACCCAAGGTCGAATTCATGGAAAGGAAGATGAAAGGATCCAAATGGAAATCTACTGAAGGAAGAAGCTGCCTGAAGGGGTGTGCTGAAGGGCGTGTACAGCTTTTTGGGGTTTTTGTATTAGGGACAGAGCCCCGTGGGTTGAGCAGATGAGACTTAGGAGAGGGACTGAAAGGAGCATTATAGATCGAGCTCTCATATGGTGAAAACTTCTTAGGAAGTTTCACCGCTGACACCTTTTATGCGATCCTCACCTGGAAGGGAATGTTGAGTAGGGATGTCACCTTAGAATAGAGTAGGGATAGAAATGATTTCATTCATGACTTTAAATTTCGATATCACAATTGCCATAGGGTATCTGATGCTTTTGGAAGCTGTAATCCTGTTTATCTTTAGTCGTTTGCGGATACTACGTAGACTAGCATTTGTATTAGTCCCCATTTATCTTATGTGCCTTGTATTGAGGTGCCTATATATTCAGATGTTTTTGCTGATAATAAAAGGTCAACCTCCCAGATTATGAGTCTTCCTTTCTGAGATGTCCAATTGCGGTAAATACGATTTGATAATTGTGTTTCTTCCCTCTACGCTATTTTGCAAGTAAAAAGATCATGGCGACCTGAGTAGGTTCTTGTAGATAATCACATGAGAACAAGAACCGGCGTTCCCAATGGCAGTGCATCAAGTTACTTTGTTGCGCTGCCCTGAGTCAAAATGTAAAAGGCAGGAATGCACAGTATTGTTATATGGCAAATTGCTCTCCTTTCTGCCTGCGGCTGGCACACTATTTGATTCCTAGTGCCAATGCACCCACCGTACACCATGGTTCAAGGGTGTCTACATTGCTGGCTGGATTGTTTTTGTGCAGGAAGGGACACCTTGCAACACAAAAACAATCCGTGGAGTAGTTTTCCTTCTGCAGCACACATAGAAAGTATGCCTTAGCAGAGGTCGCAGAGTTACACTCTGAGGAATTCTGTGGAGCTACCAAAAAACTCTGCCAAATTCCTTGAGTTCAGCGTGCGGGCGAGTATTGCGAAACACTCTGCTCCCATCAGCCTATCTATCAATAATGTAGGCTAGGATAGAGGCCTGCCCTTCTGCTGCTAATTCAACATGCACACATGTAAGTGCATAAATTAAATCTGGAATCAGACACCAATTATTGGAATTTAGAAATTTCAGAGACATCCAATTCATCTGACCAGACAGTGCCAAGATCTTGCTTAGAGTCGCAAGGCACAATGAACTTAACGTGATCGGATTTGTTAACAAAAATCGCCTGCACAGCTCGTTCGGCTCTCACAGACATAAAGCTGATGCGGAGAAGACCAAATAGGAAAAAACAAAATTAACAGAACCTCACATTGTATTTGTACTTTACTACAATGCAGCCCTTAATTTCGGTGATTTTTCAGAGATCTGTGTGCCTTTTGCTGTCTGCACAAGATACCCACAGTACACTGACCTGTGTGAATCAAACCACTGGCTCTATAATAAGCATGACCGAAATACAAAAAGAAGTGCGCGCTAAAGTCATCTCAATAAACAAGCCTTATTTGCAGAATCACCTAACGGCACAATAGATAACAGTTAAGTAAATGCTCTATATAGTGAACAGAAAGGAATTATATGGAAAGACATGACCCTTCCTGGGCCAATAATTATGCACCTGTTGTTGGATTTTCTGGTGCACAACACATCTGCAAGATGTCATCCTGCACTCTTCTCCAGGGATCTAAGCAGAGCCTGCGGTGGCGCATGCGCCAGCAGAAGCCAGTGAAGAAGCGATGCGTCGAGCAGCAGTGGTTTCAGGCTCAACTGAGCTCCAGCCCAAGGAGTATCAGGCATGGTGCCCAGGGATGGGAGGACCCCAGGTTTACTTTTGAGCAAAAGAGGGGCCATGCGGCAGTGGAGCTCGATTTGTTTCCTGTGCAGGGGCACATGCTGGGGTCTAGTCTAGGTCCGCAAGGGGAACTAGTGTGCTGGTGAGAAACAACACAATGGTAATGGAGGGGCACCAGGTATGCTATCCGGCTCATGAACCACAGGTTAGTGACAACTGCACAGCTGAAACTCATGCTCGGTGGTGCGGGAGCCCTGCCCGTGGAATAGTCTACTTACCAGCACAGATCCCGTAAACAGGGTCACTCAGGTCTTACAGGCGTCGGCTCACAGACTAGCAAATGCAATAAGCATCTTGGTCTGACGTTCCTGGAGCTCGCCCACAGACAGTAAGCTGTGAATGCAGCATCTACATACTATTGCTAGTGGGCATCTGAGCCCCACAGCCAATCAGGAAGTGTAATGTTTCACAAGCCTATCATGAGCCACAATACAATATATGTGGCCCCTCAGACAGCTGACAAGACTTCCAATGGCTAACCTCTAACACATAGGAGGCCTGACATGTGGCATGTCCTGCTGTAATTTTACACCCCACATCCACTACCCGAGTTCCCGTTGGCTGCAGAATTCAATGCATCCTAAGATTGACCTAGATGTACGTGCAAATGAGGGAAAAGAACAGTTACTGATATGTGAAATTGCACTGCCTCAAGGAGACATGCAAGATGCTCATTGGCAGGAAACCCACGGAAATTTAGGGTGGGCGCCAGTAAAACTCTGCAACGCAGCAGAGGCAGAGTTTTTCTGTACTCTGTGCTCCAAGTGGAGCAGGAAGTGGCAAAACTACACAAACTCCGCTGGCGGAGTGGAGTTTGCCACCCACCCGTAATAGAAAGAGTAATAAATGAGGAGAAATTAAGCTATTTATCCTAGTTATGCTCCCCTCGGGAGGCCTACATTTTTGGTACATTCCCAGGTTCACAGATCTTTGTAAATCTGGGAACGTGTCAAAATCCATAGGTGTCGCATGAGAAAACCCACCGCGACGGCAATGGAACATCTCCTTGACATGGAGTATGGCAAGGCAGCGCTTTGCATTGCCTTGCCTTACTCCCTATCTATGAGGCCACCTAAAGCCACGCAAGGTGGCTTTGTGCCAACTCATAGATAGGATTGAGAGACCTGCACGACCAGAGTGACGTTCTAGTGGCACTTCCCTCTTGTAAATAAGTCCCCACAATAGTTGTTTTGTATTGTGGGACCGTAGTTCTGGTGACTCGTGTTATGCATTCAACTACAAGTGCCAGTATACAAAGGTGAACCTGGACTAGTGCTGCACTTCACACATGGAAGCAATAAACGTGAGGGAGCTGGAATGTGTTGTGCCACATGTGACTGGGCAGTGTGACTTACATTTGTGTGATGTTTAATGGTACATGACCCAGATTCCTGCCCTTTGTCCTGCACACTGTGCGGTGGAGCACTGGGACCTAGCTAGCTGCACAGCACAACATGAGCTTTTTTACCACATTACCCCTACTAGTCCTGTAGGTCTTGTTCCTCATGGACTGCACTATTCTGTTGCCACCAACTCCTCTCGGATGACAGCTACCACCCGTTCCTCCAAGGCATTCAGCTTCTCCTGTGGAGCCGGGCTTCAACCTCCAGTAGGCATGGCTGGCTTCAGATTGTTGACCAGTCTCTACTTCGTCCTAGCTTATAGTCATGCCAGCAGTTCTTGTAATAAGTGATTGTCCTCTTGGCTTGTCCAGCGGTGTTCATCTTGGCCACTATGGGTTGCCAAATGGCCTGTTTCTTTCCTTATGGCAATTTTGTGGTGACAAAGAGCTGAAGTTTGTGATCTGTCACCTCGGTGAGGAAGATTTCATTTTCCTCCTAACTGAAGTTGCACTTTCTCTTCCTCTACCAAGGCGAGGTTGCAGTCACATTCTGTGAGTATATGAGCATGTCAGGGCAATCAAAATTGAGCACGTAAAGAAATCCTCCTTCCATGTGGACAAAAATAAGCTATCCCATATTCTGTATTCACTGTATCAAGGAGTCCCCTCGGCAGTGTCCCAGTGTAGTTCCTAAAGGAACTACACTGAGGGCAGAATGTTACCTCCAGTGCCCCGGTGTGTCGTTTTATATAATCAGGGCTGAAAAGTGAGCGTGTGGGCTGTGCATACTTACTTCTCCCAGCACTGCCGCTTTCCCCACAGCTGCCACCCCAGGACCAGAGATCCTGTCGGTGGTGGTGGTCCTGCGGTGGTCTAACAGCTGTCTAATTTAGCTGTCAGACCACCAGGTATGCAGGCAGTCGGAACTCCAGATTGCAACAACAGTCCCAGGACCACCAAAGTTGTAATCGGGCCCATAGTCTATTTGACATTTCTGATTGCCATGTATGAAAGTTAGTGCCACAGAGGTATCCAATTGGCAATTTAGATATAAAACTAGCTTTGTCTAAACGCTATAACAATGAGTGGCACAACAAGGAGAAATGCCTTTATTTCTCCTGGTTTTTCGTTCCTTCTATGCAGCACACATAGAAGGAGTAAAACAACATTAATGACTGTTTTTGTGCAGGAAGGTGTCCCTTCCCACACAAATACAATCATCCCTGCAATGCAGGCCTTGCAGCATGGTGCAAGGGTGCCTGTGTTGACGCACAGCTGCTGTTTGTGCGCTAGCACCTGGAGAGCACAGCTGTGCACCATATTCTTGTAAATGCAACACATCCCTGCATTTTTTAAATGGCGCAGATCAGCGCAGCAAATTTGCTTGTGGCACCGAATCATTTAATTGTAAATATGCTCATTTGGTTTCTAAACATCCTCGGTTATAACCCGCAAACCTCTTTCAAGGTAATCCTGCCTCATCTCTCAGTGCTGAGTTCATACATTTTTCACTCAGGGGGGCCTGGCTTGATGCCATACGGGATGGCCTCTCGCCGTTGAAGCTCCACTGCTGCTGCCAGGAGAATTTTAATTTTCTCTTCACTGCATTTCAGTGTCGTAACATGTGCCAAACCAGGGGATTAGGATGTGATGTGCATTTTCGGCTGCATTAAGATACTAAATCGGCGGGCGCGTTCACCTGAGGCATGTGCTCACCATTTTATTTTTAATATTACTCTTCCTCACGGAGCTGCTTTTCGCTAATTTGTCTACAGTTTTATTGGCTGGACATTCCTCTTTGGTTATTTTGAACTACAGTCTTCTTGGAAAACTGTTTGGGTGGCTTGTAGCCTGCTTAGCAAATCTGCTTGGCATTCTTATAGGTTTTAATCAAAATCCTGACTGGATTTCATGCCGCCTTTTCCTTTTTCTTCCTCATAAAATTTGAGGCATTTGGGATAATACAAGCAGAAAATGTGACAAGGGAATGCTCGTTGATTTCAAAGTTGCTTTTTGCCATATTTTTTATTGATTTTAGGTGGCTATCTATCATAAGTGATATTTTTGTATGTTGTTGCAGTTTACCAGCTGTTTAACTATATAGTGCTCCTGTTTTAGAATAATCTTCTGGTGGCAATTGCTTTAATTTATAGATGATAACTCCACATATGGACAAAACCTGGAATTTAAAACTACATGCTCTTTCATCTTCAAATGCCTGGTCTACTGCCATCGTTGATACTTTCAATACATATTCCGTACTGGAAAATATGGATGACAATATAACTACCGGTTGTGTGTTTCCGGCATCCTCTAATTTATCTGCTGTATCCACATTTAATACTAAGATGTCTTCTAAATTAATTTCAAGCTTAGCTACTCCTGCATCCAAAAGAGTTAAAAAAGATCCGCCCTCTCCCACTAAATCTTGCGCAATAATATCCATTGAGCTGCTCCTAGATGAGATTAGGGCACTTAAGCTCCAACTTTTAAATGATAAATAGTCTTTAGAAGAAAGAGAGTCACCCAAATAGAGCAGAAGGTGGAGCGTCTTCATGACTCAGTACAGAATATTAGTACATTGCAAGCTGAGGTGATATCTCTAAAAAAACACATGGAAAACATGGACAATCGCAATAAGAGAAATAGTTTATGCATTTATGGTCTGGTGGAGGTGTCAGAAGGTTCCCAATCCGATCCCATCTCCTTCTTCAAAACATTTCTTTCTCAGATGTTGGAACTTCCTCCTGCGAATTCTTTAAACATACAGCATGCGCATAGATTAGGTCACCCTTCTCATGCTGCATCATCCTCATACAAACCGGGGGAGTTATCATATATTTTTGGGCATACCTTGATCTTCTTACTCTATTCCTGGTCTGGGTCTACACTATTTTTTGCACAGGATTTCCCAAAAGCCATAGCTGATAGAAGGAAGAACTTTCTCGATATGAGTCCTGCTCTACGTTCTCTCACCGCAAGATTTGGTCTTTTCCACCTTTGTTTCTTCAAAGTGACTTATGATAATAAAACGACCTCTTATGAAAATCCTTCTCTACTTCAGAGGAGCAATGATGGATACTTCTAATATTTAATGATATTTGATGTTACTAGTTTTACACATTTCTGCTTCTGGTTTATAATGATTTCTCAAAATATGAAATGTTGTTTTGTAATAGATAGTTTTGATGTCTCCACAATATGTTTTGGGCCCTTCCCTGTCACAGGCAGTTGGCCCACCCACACAAGTGAAGTGTCATTTTTATCAGGAATCCTTTGGGAATGCTGCGTGGTGGGAAATTTGTGTCGGCCCAGCGATCTCACAACTTTCCCACACAAAAATGTGAGGCAACTGTGATTGTTTTAGCTAAATCTGAAATTTGCATGTGAAGCAAATGTGATTGTTTTAGCTAAATCTAAAGTTTGCAGTGGGTTCTGGGTAAGAAAACTTCGGGGGATCCATGCAAGTCTCTCCTCCCTGGACTACCCAGGTGTCTAGTTTTCAGAAATGTCTAGGTTTAGTAGGTTCCCTAGATGACCGCTGAGCCTCGGACCAAAACGCAGGTTACTCCCTTGCAAAACCAGGTCATTTAGTGATATATAATTTTGATGTCTCCACAGTAGATTTGGAGCTTTTTCCTGTCAAGGGCACTAGGCCTGCTCATACAAGTGAGGTATTATTTTCATTGGGAGACTTGGGGGAATGCAGCACATTTATAAGTTTGTGGCTCTCCGCAGGTTCCAGAACTTTCCATCACAGAAATGAGAGGAAAATGTGTTTAAAAAAAAAAAATGAGGTTTTCAAGGGATTCTGGATAACAGAAACTAGTGAGAGCCAAACAAGTCACCCTATCCTGGATTTCACTTGGCGTCTAGTTTTTAAAAATGTACAGGTTTGCTAGGTTTTCCTAGGTGCCAGCCAAAATCCACAGCTAGGCACGTTGTTAAAAAAGGGTACGTTTTCAATCGAAAAAGGTGATCTGTCCACATTGTGTTTTGAGCTGTATCCTGCCGCGGGCACAAGGCCTATCCACAAAAGTGAGGTGCCATTTTTATTGGGAGACTTAGGTGAACACAGAAAAGTAGAACAAGTGTTATTACCAATTGTCTTTCCATGCATTTCCGCCTTCCAAATGTAAGACAGTGTGGAAAATTTATCATTTTGAAAAATGCCCCCTAATTCATATGCTAGTATGGGTACCACAAATTCAGAGGTGTGCAAATAATCACTGCTTCTAAACTCCATATCTTGCTCCCATTTTGGAAATACATATGTTTCCTTGATACCTATTTTTTCACTCTTTGTATTTTACCAAATGAATTGATGCATACCGGGTACACAATTAAAAACCATTCCAAGGTTCAGCTCAGTTATTGACTCTATATACCAAGGGTTCTTGGTGACCCTACAAGCCCTAAATATCACGACAACAATATGGGTCCAGCAGATGTAACAGTACATTGGGTTAAAAAATCTGCCATAGTTAGAAGAAGTTACATGTGAAAATGTAGGCACAAACTGATGTTTTTTTTATCTCAATTTCAATATTTATGTATTTCAACAGTTATTTTCCATACAAAAACCTTGAAGGATCTACACAATTGACCACTTGATGAATTCAGAATGTTGTCTTCCTTTCAGCAATGTATAGCTTTATGGGATCCATTATTGGTTTCACCCCCATTTCTACCACTAATTGGAGGGAGGTTGAAAGCGCAAAAATAGGAAACATAGGCTATGTCCCAGTAAAATGCCAAAACTATGTTGAAAGATTTGGTTTTCAAATAAAGGTCTGCCTGTTCATGAAAGCTGGGACGATGGTGATTTTATTACTGCAAACCCTTTGTTGCCACCATTTGCAATGAAAAACCAGATACTTTCTTCTGCAGCACCTTTTTCCCATTTTTCCCCAAAACCCAAAATGTACCTGTACTTTGGCTAGTTTCCCAGTCGCTTTAAGTAGAATTTACAAACCCTGAGTACCTTTACAATTCTCAGGATGTTGGGTAAAAAGGATGCAAATTTAGCATGGATACCTTATGTGGACAAAATGTTACGGGGGCCTAAGTGTGATCTACCCCAAATAGCCAAAAAAGGCTTAGCACAAGGGGAGAAAAAGCCTAGCAGTGAATAGGTTAGAGCTGTGTCCAGAGATTTCTTTATCTTTTTTTGTGACACAGAAGAGGAAAATCTGCTTCTAAACAGTTATGTCAACTTTTGAATCATACCAAGCAATTAGAGCACCAATTTTATTTAGCTACGTCATAAGAATGTTTAGATCAATTGATTCAAGCCAAACTCACTTTTAATAAACATTCCACAGAAATAGCTTATTCTTATTTGCTTAATTCTAGTGCTAAATATTATGGTGACCAACAAATAATCAGGGATAAAAATTGGCCAATTATCTTAGGATTAAAAAAGAATGTTGTGAAATTGATGCTATTTTGTCTCCATCTATTATCTTTGATCGTAACAATGGAGATATTTTTCTTAATATTACTAACTATTATAGCACTCTATAGCCCCCAAATACCAAACTTCTCAAGATGATATTTTACAATATTTAAACTCTACCACAGCACCTTCTTCAACTGCAATGCATTCACTTAAAAAAGGGAAATCCTGGCTTCGATAGGTTTAACGTAGATTTTATTTGCACTTTTCCAAACTTTTGGCCCCTACATTACATTCTCTTTTTTCTCATTTTATATTGTCCAGACCAGCTGCAGATTTGTATCAAGATGTGCTAATTTGTATTATCCCTAAGGAAAACAAAGATATTACATTGTATAAAAATTATAGGCCCATCTCCCTGGCCAATTTGATTACAAACATTTTGGTAAAATTCTTGCTCTTCGTCTTGATCCCCTTACTTCCTTTGTTAATAGACAGAAGCAGTCTGGCTTTATTAAAGTAATTTCAGACTATATCAACAATTCTTAGCAGCTATTGCATTACATGTGGAGAAAAACTGTGACCATGTTGGCTAGCCTTTTATTTTTTTCTATTTTATCTTGATTTGGCTTTGGCAAGAATTTCAATAATTATATCTCCTCCCCCAAATTAGTTTTCATTCGTCACATTTTTCCCTACATAGAGTTGTTTGCCAAGGATATCCTTTATATCGACTCCTATTTATTCTTGTGTTAGAACATTTTTTAACCAACCTTTGTCTAAATACAGCTTTTCATGGATTTCAAGATGGTGATCAACAATTAAAATTTCCTTACTACAAAAATGATATTCTCTTATTTATGTCATCACCTCAAAGTTCTTTGCCAGCCAGCCTTTTTAGTAGAAGTCAAGAATTTTGCTTCTTTTTCCAACAATAAGTTGAAATCAGAGAAATGTGAAATTCTTCCTTTAAATAAATGTTATCACGTTGATTTTACTGAATCTAATTTTCACTGAAATCAAGATAAAATAAAATATTGGGGTCTTTGAATTCACCCCACCATTAAATATACAGGGGCAGATTTACATTCCCTGGCGCATCCCTGCAAATCAGCAGGGATGCGCCAGGGAAGATACGTCACGCAAGTTTGCCCTTACGCCACCGCAGATGCGCTGCATTTACAATTCGGTACATCGTGGCGCAAAGGACAAGCAGATGCGTGACGCATCTGCTGGGGTAAGGTTGGCGCAGTGCTGAAGTTGTGTCGCAAGCGCGACGCAACTCCAGCACTGTTCCAACCTGCCCTATCCCTAACATGGTGCGTCACGCCTTATGCCTGCTTGAAGCAGGCGTAAGGATTTGACGCACCAGCGTCGGAAAAGTGACTGCGTGAAATCTTGTAGATTTCACTGCGTCACTTCTCCGAGGCTTTTTACGAAGTAACGGCCACCCTGCATACATTAAACCTGACGCGGGTTTAATGTGGCGCAGGGCTTTACAACGTGACGCATCTCCCTAGATGCGTCACGTTGTAAATCTGTCGCAGCATGGCGCTAGCTTTGCGCCGCCGTTGCGTTACAAAAGTGACGCAACTGCGGTGCAAAAGTGGCGCACGGGGCTTGTAAATCTGCCCCACAGTCTCTACCAACATAAATCAGGTGCTTTCTTCTATCTCTTCTCTCTCTTCTAAATTGAAACCTTTATTGTTTTCATAGTGGGTTATGTTAGAGACCTTAAAAATGCTGCTCATCCCTTTAATATTGTTTGTTTTATCTAACATTCCTATTAATATGCCTTCTTGTTATTAAAACATTAATTCATTACTGTCTATTTTCATTTGGAATTATAAAAAAGTTTGTATGTGTCTTCAAAGAATTAAGCGCCCCATGTATTTAGGAGGAGTTAATTTGTGCAGGTTTTCGTGCCTATCCCACTGCCTTTTTTCTTAAACAAGCTACATTTTCCCTCAATGAAGACATTACTATTCAACTTCTCATCTTGGTGGATACTGAGCATTTTCTTATCAATCCTTTTTCTTTTCAACAATTTCTTTCTCTCAAGAGGCTTTTCCTAGGTCTCTTCCTATTTTAAAAAATACTTTTAAACTTTTACATCCCATTTTTATACTTCCCATTGATTCTAGAGCTCAATTCTTGAATTGCTCTATTGGGCACACTAAATTGGTTAAATTAAAAAATAGAACTGTCTCCTGGAAAGTTTGGTACATGAAAGGTCTGAAATGGATTCATCAACTTTTAAAAAGTATTCTTGTCTCTCATTCACTGTAGCTCAACACCGACTCTCCCTTCCTTCTTCTATTTCAACAAAAGATGATTCTTTAATATCAGTTATTAACTCTGCTTATACCATTTTATCAGAAGATTTCTCTTCTATCGCTCCCTTAGCTCATCTGACTTGTCCCTTATCTTGCTTCCCTTTGGTGTCACAAATGTATTATAGACGTTTCATTCCACCAGAAATTAGAGTAAAGACTGATGTGGAATTGCAATGGGAATGAGATTTAGGTGTTTCTTTTTCTATTCCTCTTTGGAATAAAATTTGGCTCAAAATTCGAAAATATTCAAGAGCAGGTAATGTTATTCAAACTTCATTCTTTGTTTATAATCACCACTATTGACACCTTCCACTTTATATAAGATATGTCATACCTCTTCTCCCTCTTGTTAGACTTGCAATACATCTCCTTCTGATCCTAAACATATGCTCATTAATGGAGCTATACTTATAGACTCTATTTGAGGGTCTGGAAGCAAATAAATAATATGTTTAACACACATATTCCTTTTAATTTTAAGAATGCCTTTTTAGGTAGTCTCTCAAAAGATTGGTCCCCCTATGGTGATATAATTCTCATATTAGATTTACTTCTTGCAATAGCATTTCAACAAATAACTACATCTTGGAAAGATTCTTCCAATTTATCATTTTAAGCATGGTGGTATAGTGTTTGCTACAATCACAGATTAGATAGAGAATATGTTTCTCCAATACCAATTGCAATCAAAAGAGACCTTCTTTGGCTTCCAGTGACAAATTTCTTTACATTCTCAGCTAAATTGACCACCCTCCATAATCCTCAAATTGAAGAGGTTTCCAAGCCCCATGATTTCTTGTTACAATTACAATGACTTACCTTGTCTCATATATATATATCAAATTGTTCTCAGTTTTATGTCTAGTAATGCTATTAAATATATTTACATAGTTATGAGATATTTCTTCCATTTATATTATTGTTTGTTTTCTGTTACAACATGTTAACAATATGTTATGCTTCTGATATTTCTCTGAGCCGCATCCTAGCAATGATATTTGTATATAGATTATTATTCACAGGATATCTTTCTTTAGCTTCTACTACTGTTAGTTTATTATTATGATATGTTGAATATTTTTCTTCTTTATTTTTTTTCTACTTCTTTTTCATGTCTTTTATTGACTGTATTTTATCAAATTATGATAAACTTTACTTTTTAAACTAAAAAAAAATATTATTCACTCAGACCGCATGATTATTTAAAACGGGTTTTTACCACTGGATCATCAACCTCTTTATTTGGGGAAGTCTTAAACCTAATCTGATGATCTCTGACCCAGCATTCTGATTTAGATTTACTACCAAAGGTGAATAAAACCAAACTTTAATACCTTTTCTGCCACTCTTACTTTTCCAGAAGGCGGCTTGCTTAATGTTCCTAGATGAGATGTTGCATAGGGCTGGCAAATTTGGAAAGCCTTCAACAGGTTTGACCTATTCAAGGGGTTCTATGTATTTGATTGTATTCCTCTGGTCCAAACTCTGAAATTTAGTCATCCTAATAGGGGATTCTTCAGAATACTTTTTTTAATGGGGTACCTCCAAGGAGCTACTTTCTGGTGTCTTGCCATAGGAGCCCATTTGGCACAGTTAGAGCCCTGGACTACATAAATGTATCCTATCCACTCTTATTTGCTTTCCCTTTGGGGTGCTCTCCCTTCTTATACTCTAATCCCTTTGCATAAGGTAAGCCCTTCTTCGCTGAAATCTGAGCTTTTACTTTAGCTCCACTCTTCACTTTAATGCTGGCATTTGAATGATTAGACCGATCCGTTTTTGTTCAGCAGCTTTTCATTTAGGGACATTCTCACTCTTCCAACTCTTCACATGCTTTCCCTGTCTACGGTGAAATAAGTGCCAATTGTAAGCATATGAATTATATTTTTTTCTTACCAACATTGTCCACCTTGAAACATAAAAGGATGAGCTCTCCACTCCCTCCCTTTCTGTTGCATGTTTTTCATCAGCAGCCCCTCTCTCCACGTTCGGTATCGGCTTAACTAAAGCGGGCATACAGGAGTTACTTCATTTCTGTTCCTGAGCTATCTCCTTTAGTATGCTTGTCTCATTTTTCATATTATTATTTGACAGTTCTGTTGCTTCAAGGAATCCATGCAGAGTTGTTTGCATTAAAAGGATTACATCCAGCATTGGCGATGGACCAGTATCTGAAGCCTCCAAGTTAGAAGATAAGAATACGTTCTTGTAAAGTTTTTGGAGCTTTCACAATGCCCTGGGGTATTACCTCTTACAATCAACCTACTGATAAAGCAGTTAGTTTAAGGTCGGGATCATTCAGAAAGGCTGGCCCACCCTCATATTCAATGGCATAAGCTCTTACACTCAAGTTTCAGCAAACAATTTTACATCTGAAAATTCGAAACCATCCTCTTTCTGTCCCAGGTACCCTGTCAAAGGCCAGCTTAACAGTGGGGATGAAAAACACATCAACGACCTGCAACATGAAGGAATTCGGCAATTCCCACTCACATAATGTAATATTGATAACGCCAGGGATACAGCCAGTGTGCAAACTTGAGGGGCAAGAGTTGGGGAATACTCATCCTGCTGAACATCAATACTGCAGTGAGAGCTCTTTAGACTCTGCATATTCTTATCTTCTCAGGATAAACCTACTTCCCATTTATACTGGCACCTACTCTTCCTTTCCTCTGTGTCCCTTGCTGCATTCAAAGTCTATTTTTGGAGCAGCCATGCCTGGAATAGCTTCTCAGCCAGCACAAACCTTCTCATGTGCCTAAACTCTCTAAAAAGGTCAATCAACTACCAAATCATCACAGCACAAGAGGCAAGGCATACACCCTCTTACTGGACAGCTGTTCCTACCACCTCCTCCATTTTTCATGTAACCACTTAATCTAGCACTGCTCAAACTTGAAAGCAGCTATGTCTGACATATGCAGAGACTACCATTTCACTTTCCAACAGGATCCAGTTTCAAGGCTTCATTACAATTATGTTTCACAAAATCTAGAATACCAGAATAAAAACCTAACTGCGGGGAAGAACAGGGTTTTCACTGAACATGTATGAAAATCCTCTTTCCGGAAAGAAAAAGAAAAAATCTTTTCCACCACCAGGGTTTCCCCTAGGTGGCATGCTTTATCAAATGGGTCCTCTCAATCGAGGCGTGCTGCGACTTGCGGAACTACGTAGGAACACTAAGGGCATCATTACCGCCCGCCATAAGTGCGGCGGTCCCGTGGGGGTGATTAGGATGCGCCTGCCACACTGGCGGGCATATCCTGCATTTTTAACATTGCTGCGGGCAGTGCTTTCAGCGTCACCCGCCGTAATGCCAAAAATGCATGTTGTGCATTTGCATACACAACATGGCAGGCACCGCGCGGTGCCTGCCACGTTGTGCACGCAAATGCAGGAGGGTACCATAGGTACCCCCATGTGCCACCCCATACCCCCCAAACATCCTGGGGGCCCACAACGGGCCCCCAACTTCAAAATTGTAGTGCAGTGAAAGTGGATTGGAAAAACAAAAAACAATTATACCAGTGACAAGCAGACCAGTGCCTAGGTGTCAGAGGGCACAGCACTACCACACACTGCAGCTCGCCTGTACCCCAGCTGCCTGAGGTGTGGTGCAGTGGTGAAGGGACAAAAACCTCAGGCCTGGCTTGGCCCAGCAATGTCAGGTGAGCCCCTACAAGGGCCTGCACACCCCACAGAAACAAATACAGAGCGGGCTACTCATGCAGAGGCATGGAACAATAGGGCCTCAGTAGTCTTAATAGCCCTGCCACCAATCATTTTGTTAGAATTCAGCAGCAACAGCAAACACACGTATCCACCCACAGCCTCAAAACAAAGCACAGAGTGGCGTTCAGGTGGCATTTAGCAATGAGTGAAGAGCAGTGAGTGGGTGGGCATGAGCATGGCAGTACAGCATAGAGCCCCACAGGAGAAGCAGAGCACCTAGGAGATATGGTCATTATTCACTAGAGAGTTCTGCATAGAACATATTACACACTGAAAACTCTATATAAATATGATCTTCAGCAGAGCTCAAGGTGTGAAAGATGTGAGCAGGAGGAAGGTGAATTTTTGCGGTTCTGAATGTGTAAGGAAATACATGCTCACTGGCATGCAGGAGATCCTCACAGCCTTATTGAACATGATTGGATGTGAGCTGACTTGTGATCCCCATGTGGAGCTGCAGGGTAGGTGTGGGAGACATCGCCCTCTTACAGGCAATACATTGCCTTGGCACTATTGTTAGCAAACAGATGGTGGCCTGCTGTTGGGGTAGAGGCAGAGCCACAAAATCTGAACAATGGATTGACCCCTTGATCTTTTGTAATTAATAAACGGAACTATATGGAGAGGTCTTGCCACATACAGCTCGCCCCAGAGACATTTGGAACCTGCTCTAGAACTACTTGGTGTCATCAAATGAGTAGAGCAGCAGGGTGGAATGGGTATGACTGATATATCCTGCCTGAAGGTGCTTTATATTTGCTGTGAGAATGATTTATGTGTTTGAGATTCTTCTAACATTTTATATTGTAATATCACATGATAGTCCAGCTGGCTCCTGACATGATTGTTCTTTTAAGTACTAATACAGTAGTAAGGCAATACTGGTTTTACTTCTTGACCACAGAGGTATCACAGCAAGGTCTTTCTGTAACACTGCTATCACTTTTGGTAGGCGTCTATGACTGTGTCCTGTTTTTCTGTGCGTTAATGTTTTCTCTTGTAAAATGAAACAATAAAATAAAATAATAAAAAAGACAAAATATCTGAGTGAAGACCAACAGGTATTTCAGTCTGGTTCCTCCTTGCTTCTTTATGTTGGCTACCTAATTGTCCATCCTGACCAATACAAATCTAATGAACAATTGGCCTCTTTTAGAACAACTTGTCCTTCACCTCCCAATGTTGCATAACCTGAGGCTCTGGCCCAGGTCTACAAGGTTTGGATACCTAGCTCACAAGTAAAGGGAAATAGTTCAGTGCACTATTGCTGAGAAGGGAAGTCCAGGTTACTGTAGCCCCATACAAATCTCTTAGTATTACTGCTGGTGTGGTGTCTTTGCTTAATGGGTTACTAACAGTCTCTTAAAGGATTTAGGGACACAGTGGTAATTCAAACCCAATTTAATTCTTAGAATAGAGTGTTCGTTCTTAGATTAGCACAGTCAAGCATGGCACTATGACAAGACGCTATATGTATAAACGTGTTTATTTAAACAGTTTTGTCTTGTTGCTTAGTATATGAATAATAACCACACAGAAAATAATTAAAACAGCACTTATGCATGTTGCCAAAATTGAGAATAAAATGAACAGTTCTAACATATTTAGAATGTTTCTAGCAGCCTACCACCCTAAAGCTGCTTCTGTGCACTACAGTGTGAGACAATGGAACAACTAGCTTGCCTCTAGAGTTGCTTGGGACCCTTTGCACTTCATACCTGTTCACAGCAGATCAGCTGTGATTATCATACTTTAACTGGTAGACAGTGTTCCCCTGGAAGGAAGACATGATCAGGTGGGCTTATCTCTACTCATTACTTGGTCAACTCTTAGCATAAGAGTGGATGCCCCGGCAGTCTGGCAGAACCTCTCATGAAAACCTGGTGGAAAGGCCTCTCAAACTCAGTGGTCAATTCAAGGGGGTTATATAGGATTGGCCACTGACTTTTAGCCTACAAATCAAAAGCTGGTGGAGGCTTTCCACTAATTTGAAATGTAAAAGGTCCAAACTAGCAGGATGAAATTATGTCAACTCAGAATACATGTCTATTTTACATATCTTCCATCAAACCTTGAAAAGTAGATATCACGTAAGTTGTGGCAGACTTGTGTCTCCTGATGTTGCAAAAAAGTGATTGCGTAGATGAAACAACACTTTCACATGCTCTGAGAAAAATAATGACATACTGAATTCGGAAAAAGATTAACTTAAAGTATAAAAATAGAATCTGACTTTGGGAGTTTATGTCAAGCTAAAATCACACCCCAAGCCTGTTGACTTAATCTGATGTTATTACTGGCAGGATCTGCAGAACTAGGGATGATCCCTTTAGAAGATTGTCTGCACTCAACACCAACTGAGTTCTCAAAGCAACATCTTCTGGTGCCATTGTTTTGAAATCAATGGAATGTGGAAACCAGTGGGCTAGCAGGTGGTGAAAAGGCAGCTTGAGCTGGAGGCAAGACCATGGCATTACTGCTGTGGTGGCTGCCAATAACCCATGTACCCTAAAAAACATCCTTCCCTGCACCTGTTGCTGAGACAGTAGACCCATCCAATTATCTTGTAACGTTTGGATCCTTGTATTGGGCAGGAAAACCCAGGCTGTCACTGAACTGAAAAGGCATGCGATAAAAAGTATAAGTTGGAAATGAATAAGATGTGGTATCTTTAAGTTCAGAAGGAACCCTAGACTGGGTAGATACTCCGACACACTTGACACATCTGAATGAGTCCTAAAAAGAGAAGGAGAAACAATTAACCAGTAATCTAGTTAAGGCGGTATCTGAATTCCTTTCAAATTTAATAGGGCCACTGCAGGTAGCCGTACCTTTGTAAAACTTCTTGTGAGACAGTGATAACCTGAATGGAAGTGCGTTCAAAAGGATATATCGACCTACCACATGCAAACCTCACCAGACTCTGGCTCTTCCGATTAATTAGCACATATAAGTAAGTACATTGGCGATCTAGGGTCATCAAGAAATCTCCTTCATCAACCATTAGAATGACCTCCTGTAGTGGCATCATATTGAACAGAATCTACTAGACAAACTGATTCAACTATTTCAAGTTGAAGACTGGCCAGAAGGTTCCACCCAAATAAAATTGAATACACTCCCTGCATCCTTTACAGATAAGGTACTAAGATTACTGCCTTTTCAGAACTAGACTTGAAACTCCCTTCAGTATGTACTCTTATTTCTTGGGATTAATAGGAGTCTCTCAAAACCATTGTTGCAGATGTTCCTTTAGCTCAATTGAATAGCCAAGTTCACTACTGAAAGTATCCATTTGCCTCTGAACAGTTGCCACCATGCATCATAATGATTGGTGATCCATGCTTCCACCATAACCTCTTAATAGACGAGATTTCATAGGGTGAGACAGGGGTGTTGGTATTTCTCTGGCAGCGCAGCTCCCCGACCTAAGGACGTTTTGGCTGCTGAGAAAACTGTCCCAACTTTCTTTTAGGATTTTGTTTCTGAAATAAGTCCTTAAAAGCTAGAGAAATGTTGTCTGCGGCATTCACAGTCAAATCATGACCCAAATGCTTTTGACCCATAAAAGGAAGATGATGAATGAGTGCTCGCTGTGCAGCATTCAGCTTCCACATCTTGAGCAATAACACTCATTGCTGCTAATGAGGTGCCTGCAGCAGTGGATGATGATAATAAGGAGTCAGAGGTAGCACCCAACAGCAATTTTGGCAGAAGCTCCATGATACCTAGGGTTGCTGTTGGAGCCTCTCCTTCCTGCAGACAGCAAGACAAGGATTGGAAATCAGTTAACAGCATCTGCACAGCATAAGGTGCATACAAACTGGTTCTCATTGAAAATTTAGATGAGGCATATATTCTCCTGTCAAACTATTCTCTACTTGCTTTTCAGAAAGACCATTTAGGAGGGACTCTTTGGAGGACAAATAAGTGGAGGAGGATGCCATACAGGTTAGTATCAAATTGAGTTTAGGCACATGAGGAAAGTCACTTTCAAAGTTTTATAAAGAATATCTTAAATAATGAATAGGAAACTTCGGTTATACAGCTCTTTCCATTCACTCATTAAAATGTTTTTCAAGATTTCATTTAAGGAACCTGACCTGTATTTTGGGTCTTATACTGCAAAAAGAACCCTTTTTCTGACTCCAGAGGCAAGGACTGAAAACATAGTACAGGCCTGATGTACATTGACATTTGCTGAAAATGTGCTCCTTGCACATATTCTCTCTTAGGGCCAGAAAAGTGATCCTCTTCATTTGTGCTTTTTAGTGTATGTTTCTTGGTTGCTATTTCATTTAAGCCTAAAGACACAGCCTCCTCAATCAAAAACTGTAAATCACTCTTGAAAAGAGTAATTACTTCCTCTTCCTCCTCCTCTTGACCAATATGCCTTTTCTGGGTGCACATATGACCAAATGTACTAGATTCTCAGGCAGCACAGTTCAGCAGCTGCAAATGCTCCACTGCGGGAGAAGGAGAGAGCTGGAGAGTGCCATATTTACAGGAATTTGGCACTCTCCTACCCTCTCCTTAGCGTTGGTGCTGAAATATGCTACCGTGTGCCATGGACACACCTTTACACCATAGTGCAAGGGTGTCTCCCCGAGTTTAGCACAGGTTTCTATACTGGAATTATATCTTCCAGTACAAAATACTATGCTTAGACTAACTTTAAACCTTTTCCCACATTGTATGTGTGCAGTGCAGTTCAGCACACATGCAAATTGGAACAGAAAGGAAACAAAAAATAATTTCTCCATGATAGTGCCTATCTGACATGGGTGCTATTTACTGATGCTAAACCTTGTCTACTTTTTAAGTAATATAGGGCTTAACATCAAAATCCTTGGGTTGTTGCATTGGAATGACCATTCACTACCAATGGTATGCCCCCCTGGGTGCTAAGTAATGCATAGAAGCACTATGCACTGCTTTGAACTACTTTCCAGTGAATTTCCAGCACAAGTTTAGCGCCGAAAATTACATTCGGAACAAAAAAGATTAAGCATAGTTTTGCATAAATTTTGAGATGCAAACATGGCTCTAAAGCCTAGTACGGTACATATACCCCTTAGTGTTCTCCATGACAGCAGGAGAATGCCTAGCCCATACTAAGCAGTGGACTTCCTGGATAGAGAGGTTTCTGTAGTATTTACCTCTCTACTAACCAGATTCCAGTTAGTATAGAAAATACATCCAGTGTCCAGCTTCACACTGTCGCATAAACAAGAGAGGCTGTCAGGGTATATGTTTCTCCACCACTCTGAAGGGGAGTGCTACAGCCATACCCGAGCCCATCTTATGTTAAAAGCCCGGCACCCCATCCCAGAACATGAACTTGGGGCGCAGGTAATTTGCTGCACCTGATCAAGCGATCACTCAAGCAGAGTGCCAAGGTAAGCATAAATGGCATTTAATAATGTAGAAACGCGTACCTTATTATGGACCTTTTTTTCACTGAGACAGAAAAACAAAAGCAGTGATATGAAGAGGAAGGTCTAACCCAATGGAGAATGGAGAAGATCAATGGTACGCTCACAGAAGAAAGATTTTCATTTGTTTTAGCTTGAGTGAATTAAGGGAGGCCGGGACTCCTCATACTTTGTTGACTATGAGGGGAGGATGGGTTGAGTGGTAATTTATTTTTGCCACCAAGAGAATGGTTTGGGAAGAAATGTTCTCACAGATATGTGTGACACTTTTGGTATGAGAATGAGAGATACTTTCTTCTCGTTACCAAGGTTCAGTCAATGTCTTGCATGATTTTGTACGTTAGGTATGCCCTTGAAACCACTTTCACACAGATCACCAATGAGATGTATATCACCTAATACATGAGAGAAAAATTAAACACTTTCATCCATCCCAACCAATCCTGAGCTAAAATTAAAACATTTACAGAAAGTAAAACTCTACTAAATATGCTGCTGAGCATACACATGTTTGGCAAATATGATTTTTGGGAAACTACAAGGAAGCTTATAACACTACAGAAATTTTCCATGAAATTAAAGAGAAAACCCATCATAATGTCTGTCCAGTTGTAGGGCCATATGTAGCGTGCATTTTACTAGTTGTGAATCAGGCCATTTGCTACCCATAAAATGCATTTTGGTATGTGTGAATTCCAATTTGCAAATCGTAAAATGTTACTGAATCGCAATTTCGAATTGTGAATACATACCGATTTGGTGTTATGAAGGGGCGTGATTAAGGCTTTCCTTCCTAATACCGAATTGTAGTGGTATGTAAGAATGTTTTGCCTGAAATGCGGTGGCAAAACATTTGCATTTTACCACCTACTTCAAGTAGGTGGTAACGCATTCGCAAATTTGAAGGGGTCCCCAAGGACCCCTTCCCCTTTGTGAATGGTATCGAAAAAGTTTTTTCAGTGCAGGCAGTGGTCCCACAAATCAGTGGCTGCTCTTAAAAAATTAAAAGAAAACTTTTAATTTTTCTTTTTTAAACACACCAGTTTTCCTTTAAGTAAAACGGGCTGCATTTAAAAAAAAATGATTGCTTTATTTAAAATCAACCATGGACATGATGGTCCGCTTATCCCAGCAGGCCACCATTCCCGTGATTTTAGCAGTTCATAATGTTTCACAAATTACGACCTACCTCATTAATATTTATGAGGTAGGTCAATTTGTGACCTACTGGGAATCGCTAAATGAAACTCTTACATACATTAGGAATAGTAATTACCTATATGCAATTCGCAGAGAATCACAATTAGTTAATCACAATTCCAAATATTTTTACATATGGACTTAAATTCCTTACTGTTGTGCCTGCAGCTTCCATGGAATCTTAGTACCGAAGATTCCATGTAAGGTGATTTCAGGGGAGCTGGACGAGAAAGAGAGGAGCTGGTGGGTCGTCACCCAGTTGTGTGGTCTATTACAAGAAAAATGAAGACTTTCACCTACCTGATATGCTTCCCATCTCCTTTTCAGTGGCGATAAGTGGGAGGGAAGCAGTATCCCTGGTGGCATGCCATACTTGCTGATCAAGAATTGATCTAGGGCCTATAGCGAACTTTGGAGGTGCCATTACTACTGGCATGTTTCTAGACAATTGGGCAGCGCACCATCGGTATTATTCGTCTTCTGGATTAAGGCCAGTAACAATTTGACTTTATAAAAAACCAACTGGGTGTGTCACGCCCACCATTTTGAAGTTCGTGTCACAAGTGAATTTGCAGAAGGCCGCCATTTTTAAGTCTAGTGGAATCGGGATATTGGTGGTAATTTTGCAAGCTGACATTTTATAGTCAGTTGGAGAAGGCACAGTAGTGCAATTTAAATTACCGATATTTTGGAGTCGGGCATTGGAGGAAAATTTCAATTTTAAATACACATATAAGTTACAAGGCCCCCACTGAGCATTTAAGTGATTGTGTTGTGATATTTCATGCCTGGAAAGTGTATCTAAAGTAAGAAAATATCTAGGTGCATATATGACTTGATTTTCAAGCTACACCTGTAAGATCTTTTAGTAGCATGTAAGGCTTTTCTCCGGGAAACATCGTTTACAACGCGGGGATTACATCGCGAACCATTACATCGCGGTTTTTACAACGCAAGTCGTTACAACGACTTGCGCTAGATGGTGCTCTAGGACAAGGAATAGTATAATTTACTATCCAACACCTTCCCTACTGTACGTAGACTGGAGTTGGAATAGTAAATTATGCTACTCCTAAGTACAGCGCCCTCCAACGCAAGTCGTTGTAACGGCATGCGTTGTCAAAACCGCGATGTAATGTACCGCGATGTAAATGTATGCGTTGTAACATCATACATCCCTTTTCTCCTCAGTCATTGTATTTTGCGATGCCTGGCAAGCCGCCTTTGGAGTCGACACAATGGAATGAATCATTTAAAGGATACTTAGATATGGTGGATGGTGATATCTTCTCCAATATAAAAAGAAAACCTTACCTTTAGTTGAAGTAAGAGTACAAACTCACTTAAGTGAAACTGGTGAACATGCTCCAACTGACATATGCAATGAATTGCAACCATAATACAAGTGTTAGACAAGCACTTTTTGCCAAGCAGAGGTCACAAATGCATGATGAGTCAGTGGATGACTTTGTGTCTGCACACAAAACTTTGACACCTACATGTGATTATCGCAATTTGCATTATTAAATTATTTGGGACCATTTAATTGAGAATGTATGCATTAAAAAATAAAAGATTAATTACTATGTACAGCAAATCCAGATTTGGGATCTGTCATTAAGATTGCAAAATCCATTGAAAATTCTGATGTCTATTTCAAGGATCTATGAGTCCCTAGAGACAAGAATGCATGCGGAGAGGTCACAAGCCATCAATGTACACTTTCTGTTAATTCCAAGGATGCCAAGACCTCTAGTACAGACAGATGGAAAGGGAAGCCGAATGAAAACATTGTTGATCGGTAAACCAAAAGCATTTTAGTGTTTTTCAGGTGTGGTAGTAAAAATCACACATCTGTAGCTAAAGCCTCTTCAGCCTTATTTAAACACGTTTCTGGTGCAATAAGAAAAAACATTATTCCAGGGTGTGTTGTATGTCACGCATTTCCCTAGTATCAAGCATTTGGAATAAGAGGCGCAGAATTTGGATGAAAGGATGTTGTGCACAATGTGAATAATCAAGAAGAGGATAAAGCAGCACTAGAAGAAGGATCTCTCAAGAATTTTATTTGCAACATAAGGAGTAAACCTCTTAATAGTGACATCTGTCTAAATGTTGTAGAAATACAAATGGTGGCAGATGAGGTTTCTCCTTTCACCATTGTGGGTTTGGAGGTGTTTAGGAAAGCACATTTCCCATAATTGATGCCATCCAATGTACCACAGTTTGCTTATGACAGAAACATGATTGAGGTTGAAGGGAAATTTGGTGATCGACTATAATTTGCGAACAAAAGTGCTAATCAGCCATTTATTT
This sequence comes from Triturus cristatus, assembly GCF_964204655.1. Classification (NCBI taxonomy): domain Eukaryota; kingdom Metazoa; phylum Chordata; class Amphibia; order Caudata; family Salamandridae; genus Triturus; species Triturus cristatus. The sequence continues at coordinate 230,700,971 of NC_140587.1, forward strand.
AACCAAGTTTGGATCAAATCTATTAGGTCCGAATGATCAGTGTAAATTAGATATAATTCTTGATCCTAACCATCCGATTTGAGTTATATCTAAAATACTGCAATTTGGAAACATGAGCGTTGCATCAATATAACTAACATGCATTCAATTCAAGACTTTCCCAATTTCCTAGTGAAAAAATTGGGCAAATTAAGTGGTTTGCAGCACCAGATAGTGTTAAAATCCAATGCTACGCCTATGTTGCAAAAACTCTGCAAAGTACCATTGAGTTTAAGAGAGGACCTTAAGTCGTAATTAAGCCTTTTATGTAAACAGGACCTTATTAAGCCATGTGAGAGCTCGGAGTAGTTGGCAACAATTGTATTAACATGCAAACCTGACCGTACATTAAGATTATGGGCCTGATTTAGATCTTGGCGGTAATGGTCCTGCTGTCACTTTTTTTATAGATTCCCCATCGAATACAAAGCAGTCCACTTGCGCTATTTAGATGCTGGCGGTTAAATGGACGAAAGACCATCAGAGTGTTGCCAACTTGGTCAGGTATGTTCACATGCGTCAACTGCACTATAGGCAAAAGCAACTGTCAGAGAGAGGACAACTAGTTAGTGCACTGGGCCAGTCACAATGTGTCTTCCCGCTGACATGACTGTGGAGGTAAAACCTCCACACCTGAGTTGGTGGTTTGGAAGGGATATAAGGCAGAAAATCACCTTTTCTCGTCTTCAATATTCCTTTTCTGCCATGGATCTGATCTTCCAAGTCCTGCCTCTGCTGCTGCTTGAAGATGGATAAAATCAACACCGTTGTAGCTGGAATCTACTGTACGCTCCACTTTTAACTTATCTTTTGCCTTGTTTGTAAACGTTTGCACTGGACTCATGCGTTTTTAAATCTCTTACACGGAATAGCATAGCAATCTGCAATGCATATGTGTGTAAACTTGATGTTTAAGAAATTTAAAGAAACACACCTGTATGATTCCAAAGTATTTCAAAATTTGGTGCAAGCTGCCTTAGGATGTAGAAATCGCATTGTAACCTTTACCTTAATAATTACCTGTAAAACCAATGTCTGACCCAAATTTGAATCATTCAACATATTCATTCATGTAACATTTCCCCTTTTCTAGTGCAAGTCCTGTATTGTATCCAAATTAAAGGGCCACATTATTTTTAAGGTGTAATACATATGTGTTTATTCTTATCAGTAATCAAGGTGAAATAAACACAGCTGTGGCAACACTTCAAAAATAATTTCAACATCTATTTGTTGGTGCAAGTGTCCATTATCATGGCGAATGGCTGCACTGAAATACACATGACTATGACATACTATTTAACCAGTGTATGCACTTAAAGTAAACAGCCAAAATATGTGGTTTTTCCAGCCATACTGGTAAATAACAATATGTACCTCACATTTTAGTTATAAACATTTCGAGGAATCAAACAATTGGCAAGGAAAATAATGTCCGGACAAGCTTGGTGAAATCATATGCTGGTTTATTACACCAAAAAGATACGCCTCTCAAATAAAAATTTAAATAAATGGTAGTCCAATATATCATACTGTCCAGTGCACTGTTGTGCTGTTGCCTCCTAAATAACTGCCAAGAGGAACCTCCTCAGGAAGGGGCATCTAGTAGACAGAGAGCAGGCACCTCACTCTTTTGAGGGGGGATTTGGGAGGGTTGGTCTTTGATTTGAGAGGGGTAGTTTTGGCTTTGGGAGGGGTGGTTTTTAGCTTTGGGAGGGGTGGTCTTGGATAAGGGAGGGGTGGCTTGGGATTTGGAAGTGGAGACTTGACATTTGGGAGGTTCGGATGGGGTTTGGAAGGTTTCAAGGCATGGGCAAATAAATAATCTTTACAGGGAAAATTACTATGATGTCAGAAGTGAGTTGGGATTGGGAGGTAGCGGGAGTGGCAGTGGGTGATGTGCGTGTGTCTGTTGAGTTTGCAGTTGCATGTGGGCCTGCTATATGTTATGTAGGTTTGGATGTTTGCTTCTTCCTAAGTGTATGTCGTTCAGGTGAAACTGGGTGTTTGTGTTTTGTGGGTATTGTTTCTAATATATGTGTGTGTGTGTGTGTGGATGAGTGTGCTGTTGACATTTTGGGTGTGGTGGTGGTGCTTGTGGATGTGGTGGTGAATGTGGGAGTGGTGTCTGTGGGTGTGCTGCTGGTGCTTTTGGTGCATGTAGGTGTGGTGTCTGTTGGGGTGCTAGTGGTGGTATTGCATGTGGGTGTGGTGGTAGGGGTGGTGTATGTGATTATGCTGCTGGTGGGTGTGGTGATGCAGGTAGTATCTGCGGGTGTGCTGATGTTGGTGGTGGTTGTGAGGGTGGTGGATGTGGTGGTGGGAGTGTTGGGTGTTGGTGTATTGGGTGTGGTGGATGTGGGTGTGCTGGTGGTGGTGGTAACAGTAGTGGTTGGTGTGGGTATAGTGTCTGTAAGTTGTTTGGGTGTGTGCCTGTTTTTTTCTGTGTTTGTGCTTATATATGGATGTGCTGCTTGTGTGTGTTGGAGTGTGTCAGTGCAAAGGAGAGCTTAGGACAAGGCTGGGATATAGGGAATTGGGATGGGGAATGTGCCTGAGTTATTGCACAAGTTTGGGCTTGTTGGGAGGCTTGCATCAGTGAGGAGGCTAGGCCTGTAAATGCTCTCTGCAGGCCAGACATAGCACTATGAATGCCTTCCAGGTAAGCTACCATTTGTTGCATGTGGCAACATAGCCCTTGAGTGGCATTCAGGAGTGCATATAACACCTCGATGCATTGCTACATTTGCCTGATGAGTTATGAGTTGGGCCTGATTTTGAGTTTTCCAGATGGGATATCACTACATATAGCTGATGGAACATTCCATCTGCAAAAGTCCCTTTAAATATTGAATTTTTCTCCATCATTGATTTATCATATGGACATAACAAAGCACGTTGAAAAATTATTTTGGGTGTGTGTTACTCTGTCAGAACTGTGTACTAATTCCTGTCTGTGTTGTTCCAAAAATTGTATGCCTTACACAAACAAACTGACTTACATACACACTTGTGAAGGAGTAAGACATCATGCAAATCTGTCACTTTTAACATGAATGAAATAGCATTTTGTTATCGAAACACATTTGGGATATGTTGGAATCTAAAATGTAGCCTTTTAGTCTGATGATACTAGGCATTTTGGCTCACTTGCTGAACTCTTCTTTGTGTATGAAAACAACTTACCAATGTGAAGGTTGTAACTTCCACTGTATCATAAATGCATTTTTTTTGCTATGTCACCTGTAATAGGGCTAAACTTACATAATTCAAAATAGTGAAGGCGCATCACACCTGCACAATAAAGACTAGTTGGTTGTTTGGGTTGTTTGGTACAGGTTTCCCTTTTAACATGAAAAAAATTAATGTATATTTGTTGTTTATGGAGGCATCATCATCAGTGCTCTCCTCACTCCCATTCTAAATTAAATAATCCACACTGGAATATTTCCCAAAACCTGGAAAATGGCTTCCATTCTGCATTTGATTAAAAAAAACAAAAAAAAACACAGCTTCCTCCTTCCCAATAACTATCACCCTATTTCACGCTTGCCCCTCCCAGCTTAAATCATTGACAAAGCACTTAATCTTCAGCTATCAGATTTCATCAACGAAAACAATTTACTAGATATAGCACAATTCGGTTTTTGTAAACATCACGGCACCAAAACTGCCTGTATAATGGCAGCAGAAAAAATAAGAACAGTCATAGATCATGGTGACAAAGCTGGCTTGATTCTTTTGGATCTCTTGGCAGCTTTTGACACCGTCAGCCAATAGGATCCTTACAAGCCGCCTTCAAGACCTGGTCATCAGAGATAATTCTGTCTCTCTCTTCTAATCTCCTTCCTCTCAGAGAAAGAACAACAAGTAGCCATAAATGGCTTTGTGTCAAAATCCTACATTCTCCCTTGTGGTGCATCCCTTAGTCTAACACTGTTTAATCTTGACACCATTCCTCTAATCAAATTGATCAGAGCTTTTGGATTTGCAGTGGTGTCGTCTGCTGACGACACCCAAATCATTTTATCAGTGTCAGGCAACCATACCTTGACAGCTAAAAATTACCCCAAATGCATGGAAAACATCAGCGCATGGATGAGTGACAACTGCCTAAGACTGAACTCAGGTAAAACTGAGACTCTGTTGCATGGTAACAAAGGCATCTTCTGGTCCCTAGATTGGTGGCTACTGAACTTAAGCCTGCTTTCTACACCAGTGGAGAAAGTTAGAAATTTCGGAGTTATATTTGACAGGTGACTTACTTTTGGATGGCAAATGAACCAAATCACTTCAGAAGTGTTTCACCTCCTAAGGATCACCAGGAATATTATGCCATTTCTCCCCTCCCATCTTCAAAAACTTGTGGTCACAGCAAAGCACTAATCTTGTCTAAATTGGATTACTACAATGGGCTTTATTTGAACATGCAACATAAATTACAAAAACTTCAAACCTTCCATAATGCGGCAGCACACCTTATTTTTGGCCTTCGCAAAAATCAATCTGCTGCCACAGCATTACACGAACTTCACTGGCTGCCCATACAGAAAAGAATTACCTTTAAGGCCTTATGCATTGCCTATAAGGCTCTGCATAAATTTGGTCCTGAATTTTTTATCCAGAATTTTAGATGGTATAGGCCATTTAGATTACTTCATTCTTTGAACGCAAAATACTCGATAGTCCCAACATTCGAGAAAGCCCTTTGGGTAGAAAAAGCTTTTTGACCAGCACTGCAAATATCTGGAGCTCCCTTCCTCTTAACCTCAAACAAGCACAAAATCTCTTTCAATTTAAAAAGATCTTGAAGATCTGGCTTTTCAATGAACACAACCTTCCCATAACTTTGAAAAGAAAATATTACCTTGTGTTCATTTTAAAAATAACTCAAGGCTGTGAGCTTCTCTGAAGGTGTCATTGAGCTACTGGTAGCTCCGAAGCGACTGGTTGGAGACACCTGATCTAGGCTGAGTGATATGTTGGATAATACACATAGCAAACATAATTTTCATTTGGCATTTAAAAAACTAAATCTTTGACACTCTTACATAACCGTAAGACACTTCATAACTTAATAAAATTTTTTAAAGAACCGTTTTAAAATCCTCATAGTATATACAAAAACTGCAAAGTAAAATTAATTTTTAACCGCACCGATCTACGGTTGAATCATTTCATAAATCTTATTGCACTTAATATGCCCATAACTCTTTAAGTGTCCCATTTACACCATTTTGGTTTAGTCCACCATTCTATTTGTGTAAAATAATCAACAAAATGCAATGTTCCTAACATAGATCCTCTATTATCCTAATACTAAATATTTGTCATAGATGAAACTCACATATTAAATTCAAGGGCCAATAAATCATTGTCAACACACAAGTCTATGTTTTTTTCATATCATGAGCCTGCTTATCCATTGTAAGAAAGTGAGTAACTAAAATTAAAAATATTCAATTAATCAAATATGCTACATTACATATTCCAAACTAGTACAAAATTAGAAAGAAGCAAACATTATCCCATTATTCCCCAAACCTATATCTGTTTCCCCCACATTCTTCTCTAAGGATTATAAAGTGCTATACGCCCATTTTTATAAGCATCATTGTAATTCATTACCTTAGAAAATTTATAAAACCAGTCGGGAAACCCTTACTAGTATTGTGTCTTGTTCCCCTCTGTTTGAGCTTAGGTGAATCAGCATCGTAACTCATTATAATATGCATTTAGCCGGTTTACTCTCTGATAACTCAATAAACTTTGGAATTTTACCAGTAAAAGATCAATCTTCTCCCAACAGACCAACTATTACTGCTTGATGACATGTACGAATTGCGTATTCATCAAAACCCTCTCTTGGCAGGCTTCTGCGTTCTCTCAATAGAGTCGGACAACTATAAACTATATGGCAAACATCTTCTTTGTAATAATTACAGAGGCGACATGACGTTGCATTGCATTGCCCACCCTTTTCCAAACTGGCAAATCACTAAGTAATTGAAAGTTACCTAGCCGGAGACTCATAAGTTTTACATTTACTTTCAAACAGTTCACACCCCCAGATAATTCTGAGGTTTAAGTTGGCCATATGATGCCATCACAGTCCAAGCATGAGATTTTTTCGCCAGGGCCTCTCTATCCAACAATGATGATCATTTTTTAGCAGTCCCGTTAATCAATCTATTAAATGCGCCTTGTGAGAGGGAAAAAAACTATAATTGTTCTGCACTAAAAGTAGTCATGGGCAACCATATTTCTAGGGTGGTTTATAACCCTCCATACAGTTGTCATCAGAGTAGAGTTAATATCTATTTTTAGTTTAGACCAAAATTTCAGAGATTGCCCCATGACTGTTTTTTATTTTGTCTCTGGAGTTCAAAATCCAATTGAATGCGTGCTTAGGGAGGTCTCGCGACGATAGGTCCCTACGGTAAGCCTATCTATTATTTTACCGGCTTTCCCTCTCAGAGTCTCCATGCCATAGGCCAGAGATGGGATGTGTTTGGCTGCCATAATTTGTAATAGTGGTTTAGGGGACAGGCTTCTGAGGGTGTAATGGAGTGAGGCAAATGCTACAGATAATGCATTGTTCTTTCTTTGTATTGCCACACAGTGAGTTTTGAAAGAGCCTTTTGCATCGAATATGACCTCCAGATATGTATACTCTTGTACTGATTCTAACCTTAGGCTTTCTATATTAAATGTTTTGTCGTCTTTCTAAGCCCTGTGTCACTAGCATGGTTTTAGTTTTACTTAAATTAACTTTTAACCCATGAATCAAGGCATAGTGGGCCGTTTCACTAATTAGCCTCTCGAGCCCCACCTTGGTATAACTAAGTAAAAGAATGTTATCCGGGTACAGCAAATGGGATACATTGAAACCAGCCACCAGTGGAGAATGTGAATTGATTGTGTTCCGACCTGGAGTAATGTCACCGAGGTACAAGTTAAACAAGAGTGGAGCCAGGGCGCAGCCTTGTTTTAGGCCATTCATAGTTGGAATTTTGTTTTTAAATTGTGGTTCCTTGACCCAGCCTAACTCTAGTCTATATATCTGCATACAGTAATTGAATTGCCCTGAGTGAGGTAGGAAATTCCCCGATTTGACAATTTGCCCCAGAGAATATTTCTCTGTACTGTGCCAAAAGCTGAACAAAAGTCAACAAAACAAAGATGAATATTAATTGAACGCCGCTTTGCTTGTTCTATTATAAGGGCCAACATCTCGGTGTTGATGGATGTACCTAGGCCTTTGATAAGCCTGGTCTGATTTCTAGGCAACAGATTCTAAGCTTCGACCCAATCCGACAGCTCGACCAGGAGGCATTTGTCGAAGAACTTGGCCTCACAATCCATGAAGGCTATCAAACAATAGTTTGCAGGATCTGCTTTTTTGCCAGCTTTGTGAATAGGGACCAATATTGATCCCCTCAAGTTGTCAGGGATTACTAGAGTAAAAAGAATGTAGTTAAATACATTTTCCAGGTTCTATGGCTAATATTGCGGATTCTGTTTGCAAAGAGCTTGGGGAATGCCAGTCCTCAAACAACAGAGAATTATCAAAATGCAAGTCATCTAACAGCAAGACAGAAACAATACAAATATGCAAGAAGAAGAATATTTAGAACCATGTAACCATGTTGTAGTATGAACCCCATGAAAAAGGTTAAGTGGAAAGGTTTAATCGAGTATTAAAAGGTTTTGTTGTGGAAGCACATGCCTCTGGTAGTATTTGGAGTAGTGTTTTAAGAGAGAAACTATGGATCTACAGGATTACACAGCACACAAGTCAGCCCTTTCAAACTGTTGAAGGGGAAGAATCCTGCATCTCGGTTGAGTACTTAGTGGTTCAAGAAGAAATGGTGTTGTCTTGGTGTGGAATGTGATGTGGCTGACGTCGCTGAGAGAGTCAGGAGGAAGCAAAACAAGGCAAAGGTGTGGTATGACAAGAATTGGAGAGCCAAACCTAATAGGTTCATTGTAGGAGATTGGGTTAAAGTGCGTGAACCCGTTATGAAGGCATGGGTGTGCTAAGGTTCAGTCAGGCTATGAAGGTGCATAAGGTCTTTTCCAATTCCATTATGACTCAAGACGATAAGGTGTGGATTGTTAGTAAGGTTTCCAAGTGCCTCAAACCTGTGGATGATTTCCAGGGAAACACAAGTGGTATTGGGTGAGGCAGTGGTTTCCTAGTGAGATTGAAGGTCCCGGGGGTAAGCGGTCTTCTGAGCAGTGTTCACCAAGATTTCCCCGTGGTGCCTGAATTGCTTGCAAATTCGGTTACTTCCCATGTATGAAAAGCCTGCAGGAATTGTTCTGCTCCCAAACGCTATACTGATTTTATTAAGTAATTGTTTTCTATCCTTGCCTGTTACAGTTGCTCCTTTTCTTCTTCTTTGCTCTCTTCCTCGGTTTTCCTGTTCCTTTTCTGCTGACCTTTTCTTCTTTCCATGTTTTTCCTCTTTGTGTCTTTTCTTCCTGTTCTTTCTTTGTTTTGGTTTTTTTTGTTTAAAAGGGGTAGATGTGTTGCATCGTGTTGTACTTTCATGCACGTGTTGTGTTTACTTTCATCTGGTTCCTGCATTCCATGAGAATGTTTCTTGTGGAATGCTGAGAGCCAGTTCAGTTAGCCCTGGAGCCTCGACCTGCGTGGCTGCATTTTGTTGTGTGGCAGAATAAGCCAGTCTTCTACATTTTGGCCTGGAACTAGATTCTTTACAACTGGTTAAGACAGTGCTTTCTATGAAGCAGAATAGCCTACAAAAAGGCTATTAGAACAAAGTTTTGGAAAATCTTCACTGATAAAAGGAAATATACTTCTAGCACAGAACCTTTCTTTTATGAAGAAAGGTATTTATAAGAAAACACTTTAGTGGATGCAGTTGAAACAACTGGCCGATATTATGAGGTGAAGGATGGTAGTCCCATTCGAAAAGAGGATATGGTTCCTAAGAATGTCGAGGAATTAATAACTGAGGAAGTAAAAGAAAGGAGTAGAAAGGCTCCTCTGTATAAGTGGAACTGTAGCAGTATCTGCAGTATTTGGCAAAAAACAATGAATAGTTTACAAACTTTTTTCTGTGAATCTCCAGATAGAAGTATCAAACGGAACATTACTATGTTGAAAGGATTAGATCCATGTTAAATGAGAAAGTAGAGGAACTTACAGGTACATTCTCTACTTTTCTATCAAGGAAAGTGTACAAAAAACAAAACAAAGGACCCAGCCTCTTGCTATGTGGAGTTAATGGATTCTTTGTTCCTTCACTTTGGGAAAACACGATGTTTTCCATAAACCCTCACCCACCAGAGTTACCCCTTGGTGGCATGCTTCATCATAGGGTCCTTCCCGCCCCGCTATGGAACGGGGCATGCTGCGACCAGACGAATTACGTAGGAGCACTGAAAGTAATGACTATGTGAGGCAGGTGATTCTGCTAGGGAGGAGTGAGGTAAAGAAAGGTGTGTCTTTAAAAATACCTGGATAGTGGGTGGTGCTACCTTTATTCTTTTTAGTTCAGAAGATAACTTTATTGAAAATAAAGAGGTTTCAGTGTACAATACAACTGGTTAATCAGGAACAATACATCACAATTGTACTCCAGCATAAATATACGAGTAAGAGGTAAAAAACACAACAAAGAAAACAAAAGAGGTAATACAATATATATATAGCACAAAAAATAAAGGAATTATCTAAAAAAAAAGATCATGGGGGTTTAAGTACTTCCTGTTGAGACGGAGCAGGCAAAGAATACTGCTTAGAACAATTGTCAAAAAAGGTTGTAACAGGTGACCATAACTGAATTCTCTTCATGGCCATGGGGAGAGGAAAGGTAGAAAATGTATCCAGTCTATGGTTGTGGCAAACATCAGACCACCAAGTCATGTAAGAAATCTTGGTGGAGTCCTTCCAATTTCTGGTTATTTGCTGAAAGGCAACTGCTATTAATAAATCGATAACTTTGAAATTAACTTCACAAATATCCCAAGATGGAGAGAGACTTCCTAAGAAAATATCCTTTACACAAAATGGGATGCAGGTGCCAAAAATTAAATTAATTTGCGACCATACACGTTTCCAAAACTTACATATAAGTGGACATGAAAAAAGCATGTGAAACAAATCGGCGTCAGGAGATGTGCAAGACCGCAAATACTTGGAGTAGGGAAATCTTTTATGCAAGGTGTGTGGAGATAACAAAAGCCTGTTGTAGATGTAAAATAATGTTTGTGTTAAACTAGCTGTTCTGGAGGCTTTACGTAATTTAGTCCAAATATTTTTCCACATTGATAAGGACCAATCTACATCGAAGTCTTTCTTCCAAGCTATTTCAATGTTAGATTCTTGTGGGGATGCATCAGCAGATTGAAAGTAGGCGTATATAGTTGATGCTTTAGGTTTAGTGCATAGAAGAGAGGACAGATTTGTATGTAAAGCACTAGTAGGAGATGTGCGAGGTTTAGTGGCAAGTTGAATGTATATGTTAAGCACCGCATCACGTAAAACGTGGTATTTAGGAAGGAAAGAGGTAGGCAAACTATATTTCTGTTGGAGCGAAGAGAAAGAAACAAAGTCGTTGCGATAGAATAATTGGTTAATCTATATTAAACCACGCTGTCTCCATGTTTTCCAATAAACAGCCTCATGCATCAAGCCAAAATCCAGTCGGTAAAATACCGATTCGCTAATAGCTCCCGGTATTGAGTTAAAAATACCCAATCCCAATGCATCAACCCAAAAGCAAAAATCGCTATTTAAGGAATCCTTAAATAGCGATTCCTTAAATAGCGATAGCATTTAAGGAATCCCAAATTGAGATTCCTTAAATGCAATGCATCAAAGTTAAAAAATTAGCGATTTCGCTAATAGGGGGAGCAAATTACCATGAAGATGAACTTCATGGTAATTTGCAAAAACTTTGAAAAATGCACTTTTGTGCATTTTTCAAAGTTTCATGTTGCGCACACACATGCCCTTAGAGCATGTGTGTGTGCAACATAAGTGCACAGATCATTTTCAGGGGTGCAATAGGGTGTCATTTTGACACCCTTGCACCCTTGAAATTGCATGAGCAATTTGCGAGAACCTACTGGTACTCGCAATTTGCTCATGCAATCTCCAATTCATTCCTATGGGCCTGGAAGCCCATAGGAATGATTGGGACGGCATTCCTTAATTGCTACTCGCAATTTGCTAGTCGCAATTAAGGAAAGTTAAGGAATCGCTATTTGAATAGCGATTCCTACATGCATAGCCTTTTGCTATTCCTTATTAGCGAATCCTTATTTTTCGCTAATAAGGAATCGCAAATGCCAATGTTGATGCATATGCCCCAAAATGGCCTATTATGTATCAATACAGATTTATTATGCCATATGGTGGAGGCGAAAAAAGAATCAAGAGTATTAGGTAATAAAGGATATATAGGGCTGAGAAGTTTGGAAGTAAGTTTAAACAGAGGAGTAACTAGTGTTTGAGGTTTGCGTGAGAAGGATAGATATTCTTTAAATGAAAAAGGGAACAAAAATGAAGCTTCAATTGAAGTCCATTAGAATCGAGCAACCAATATGAGGCCTGCCGTAATAAGAAAGCTTTCTGATAAGCGGGAAAATCAGGGAAATTGACTCCTCCCTCAATTTTTGGACGTCTTAATTTAGAGCTAGACATACAGGGTTTTTTATTGTTCCATAGAAAGGAAGAAAGTATTGAATTAATAGATTTAAATAATTTATTAGAGATGGGCACTGGAATGTTAGATATAGTATATAAAACTATGGGGGAAGCATCATTTTAATAGTGTCCAAACGGCCCCACCAGGATAAGTATAGGGGATGCCATTTGGTAGTAAGCTCCGAAATCTTTTGAATGCAATCATTCATGCATAGAGATACAGTGCCTTTAATTGTATGTGTAAAATTTAAACCTAGATATTTATTATGAGAGGATTTCCAAGAAAAATTTGCAGAAACAAAATCAGCTTTAAAAGTAGATTTAGTCAAAGGTAAAATTTTGCATTTGTCACTATTTAATTTATACCCTGGAATCAGGGAAAAGGAAGAGACCTCCTTTAGAAAGGAAGGAATTGATTCACTCGGTTTAGAAATAAAAAGCAAAATATCATCAGCGTACGCTGCAAGTTTAACATTGATATTGGGAGTTTCAAATCTGTGTATTTGTAAATTTTGACGAATTTTTGAAAGGAAGGGCTCAAGGGCTAAATTAAAAAGGAAAGGAGATAAAGGGCAAGCCTGGCGCACCCCTCTGCCCAAATCAAAAAATGACGATATTGGACCATTCGCACAGACAGCAGCGCGTGGGTTAGAGTATAAAAGTGAAATTAGAGATATAAACTTAGGGCCAAATACAAACCATTTGAAAGTGTAGAATAGATATTGCCATTCAACTCTGTCAAATGCTTTTTCTGCATCCAGTGCTATAGCTGCAAGAGAGTTTTTTAAATAGGGAGCTTTAGATAAAATGTTTTTAAAAAGTCTTGTATTATCAGTAATTACCCGCCCTTTCACAAAACCGGATTGCTCTTTACCTAAAAGATTTGGTAAAATAGGATCTAAGCGTAAAGCTAGTGCCTTAGAGAAAATCTTGTAATTTATATTGACAAGTGATATCGGTCTGTAATTTTTACAGCATTTTGGATCCTTGCCCTCTTTGGGTATCAGGCATATATGGGTATCTGAAAAAGATCCCTTGGAGTTCCCTAACATGAAAAAGGATCTAATTAAGGAGTTCAATTTAGGCAATAACAATTTAGAGAAATGGAGATAGAATTCAACCGTAAATCCATCGGGACCAGGTGTCTTATCTTTTTTAAGATGTTGAAGTGCATCTAAGAGTTGTTTTTGCGTTATCTCACTTTCTAAAGATGATAAATCAGGTCATTTCTGCCGAGTCGCGTGTAAAGTGGAAAAGAACGGCGAGAGCATATGATCTGTGGGGTTCGTTTGAGAGGAGTACAAAGATTTATAAAACAGTGCAAATTAATTTAAAATTTCCGTGTCCTTGAATCTTAAGACAGAATGATCGTCATAAATGGAGTTGATATTCAATTTGTTGTGTTTTGTTTTCAAATAGTTAGCTAAAAGTTTACCAGCCTTATTTTTCCCCCCATAAAATGTTGCACTAGATTTCAGTAGATATTAGAGATGCATTGTCCATTGATTCCTTATTAAACTGTAATTTTGCTTGTATTAGGGCGTTGAGAACATCTTTGAAATTAGATGTATAAAAAGAATGCTCCAGTCTCTTAATGTCTTGCAGTAGGGATGTTGTACGTTTACGAGCAATGTTACCTTTCCTGGCCACATAACTTATAATAAAATCTCTCGCTGCAGCCTTAAAAGCATCCCAAATAGTTGAGAAAGGTAAAGAATCAGTATGGTTTATAGAAAAATATTCATCAAAAAAGGCAGTAAATGAGGAGGAGAATGTTGGCTCCAGAAGAAGAGAATTATTGAATCTCCATCGTCTAGGAGCATTGACTTTAGGCAAAATATCTAAGTCGATTGAAATAGGGGCATGATCCGATAATAATATCGGTCCTATTTCTGCATTCATAAGTGATTGAGATAAATGGTGAGACACAAAAAAACTATCTATCCTCGATTGAGAATGGTGCACCGGAGAATAAAAAGTTTACTCTCTGGTGACTGGATTACACAACCTCCAGGCGTCTAAAAGTTTGTGCTGTGTAATAGGATGCAAAAAAGACTTATGGGATTTGTTGGGAATAAATGAAACTTTAGAATTACGGTGTATAAAGGGATCAAAAATCTGATTACAATCACCTGCTAATATAAAATTATCTTCAATGCAGAGTGTAATCTGCTTGGCTATTGAATACCAAAAAGAAGAGAAAAGAGACTGGAACATCCTCCAACAACATCTTAACATTAAGCCATTGACCATCTGCATCTGATTCTTGAGATATAAACTTGAAGGTGAGTGATTTGCGACAGAGCAGCATGACACCATTGCGCTTACCATCACCATTGGAATAAAATACTTCCCCTACCCAGCCTTTTTTTAGTTTGGACGACTCATTCTCCGTAAGATGGGTTTCTTGTAAGAATACTATGTCCGCATTTAATTTAGCCAAATGAGTTAGAACTCTTTGTCGTTTGATAGGCGAGTTCAACCCTCTAACATTCCATGAAATTAGTTTCAGCGGCATAGCAGATGAAAAGTAATGATATACAAGTACAATGAACAATGGCAGTCCAGCTTGAAAAGGAGTTCAGGGAAAATAAAGAAGGAGATAAATAACATGAATGAAGTAAGTATGGTCAGTAAGAGAATTGAAAGATGGACAAAGAGTGGTATAAGGAAAGAATAAAATCGAGAAAAATAACAGGAGTACATAAAAAGAAAGCACACCTAGAGTTGTAGTTCAAATGGAAACAATGAAAAAGAAATAGTAAAATGAGAGAAATAAAGAACACTGAAAACTGAAGAATAATGACCTCTATAATAAAGATGAAAGAGGCGGAAAGGGAAATAGAGTGAAGTACACTAAGGATAAGGAAATGAACGACACTCAGAGAAGGGGAAGGGAAAGTGTGTAGAAAGGAAAGAAGGAAAGGGATAAGGAACAACAATAGGGCAAAGATGTGGGAGGATAACAAACCTACATGAAGAGGGACCAAGTGGCCAAAAGGAGGGTGTGGAACCACATGGAATGGACGACACAATCAGGGTCAGCCAAGCGGAAGACCGTGAAGACGTCATGAAAGAAGAATAACAAATCTGCGGGAACGAAGCAAAACAAACGTTAAATTCTTATTGATGAAATGAGTGAAAACAATGATAACTAAGAGGATCAGTAAACAGATTTACAAAAAGTAAGTTCTACTAAGAATAACAGTAAAGAGAACGAGAACGAAGAAAAACAGGCATTAAATTACCTAACATTATAATAGAGTGAGCAAAACTCAAACAGCATAATCAATGAACAACAATATCAACCATTAAAAGAAGAAGAAGGACTAGATGAGTCCATTGCAGATGGTTTGCAGGAATAAATAAAGCTTTGTAAACGCATAGGATCATCATACGTGGTCGTTCTCTTGTTATAGGTGACCTTAAAAAGACAAGGGTGAAACAGACCATATCTGGCGCCAATGGAGCGAAGATCCGCTCTCATATTTAGAAAAGCCTTGTGCCGGTTAGCAGTAGCCTTAGCATAGTCCTGTGCAAAGAAAAGAGAGGAGCCGTACCATGTGAGTCTTGGAGAAGCTTTAGCCGCTGAGAGAACTTTCAACAAGTCTGTATATTCTAGAAAGTATAGAATAATTCCTCTTGGTCTTTGGGACGATGAAGAACATGATGGAGCGCGGCCTAACCGATGTGCTCGCTGAATGTTAAGTATCGTTCCCTCTGGCATGTGGAGTAGCTTAGGAAGAAAGGATTTGAAAAAAGCAAGAGAGTAATTCCCTTCGAGGCCCTCTTCCAGGCCATAAATACATAAATTATTGCGCCTGTTGCGGTTCTCCAAATCCTCAACCTGTTTCTGAAGCGTGGAGATTTGAGAATGGAGGTGAGAGACGCTGGCACAAGTCTCTGTTAAAGAGGAAACATTCTGTTCAACTGACGAGACCCTTGTTTCAAGTTGAGACCAATTATCCGTCAAGACTTGCAATTTAGTGTTAGTCTCTTCCATGAAAGGTCTAAGTGCTCTAATTTCCTCCAATAATAATTCCATTGACACTGGCGATGTGGACTTTGGTGGTGATGGGGGGTCCTTTTTGAGACGTTTAGTATTGGATCTCCCCAGAGTTGCAGGAGAGGGTTCCATTGTCAAACTCTTAGAGGAGGATGCCAAAGAATCTTCAAGTCTGGAGAACTCAGAAAAAAATCTTAGAATTTTTAACAAAAATGTTCCTAGGTTTAGACGGTGAGGTGCGTGTTGATTTTATTCTGCCCATAAATCACATTAGCAAACTTGGTGCCAAAGCAAAAGCACTAAGGGTCAAGTATGTTGAGAGAAAGACCGCACCCCAATAGGGAGGTTTAATTAAAGAAAATCCAATGCCTTGACCGATGTAAACACTGTCAATTTAAAATACAAAAATCTTGTGAATAAGTGAAGTCATTCGGACGTCATGCCTCTTCAAAGCATTGGCAGGGGCAGAATGAGAGTCAGAGAGGCACTGTAAATCAAAAATGATAGTACTGCAGTTATATTGACAATGTAGAACAGGAGACGGTTGATGAAATGCAGCACGAAGTGATGTAATTGCAAAAAATGTGTTTCTCAATGCAGAGTGTGTTGAAAGCAGAAGAATGAGGCAATCCTAAAAGAGGGAACACCACAGTTCAAAGGAACGTTGTGAGGATGATAGGAAAGCACAAAATGGCCGCTGCATAGGTTGCTGTGGAGAAGCTCAGATAAGGATCAGTTCAGGAGGCAACTCGTGAAACTACAATGAAAACTACCAAGAAAGGCACTGAAAAGAAAGCTCTGGCATGGCTGCAGATTAAAAAGTGGCATCACAAAAGAGGGGCAACGTTGCAGTAGTGTTGCAGCATTGTTATGTGGAAACGCGCGTTCTCGCGATAAATTAAAAATGGCCGCACTAAAAGCGAGCCGCGAAAGAACTCACCGCGGAAAAATAAACAATTTGGTTGCCATAAGGGAAGTCTCCGAGGGCCTCCAAGTATGCCCTAAGTCTTCATGGACATGAACACGCCTTCGGCAAGCCCGTACACCGCTGTAAGATGCCGAATCTCCCAGTTGGATCGCGGAGCTTCACCCGCGCTCGTCCATCCGGCTCGGGCGCCAAGCCACGCCCCCGTGCTACCTTTATTCTAACCCCTAGTTGGTATGGTTAAAAACAGGGGAACAACTTAGGATACATGGGTGTAATATGCCCAAATACTAATCGGTCGACATGTTTCTAGCCTACTCCTACGGCTATTCTTCAGGACCTAGTATCAAGGAAAGTGTGCCAAAAGCACTTTTCATCATTAAAGAATGTTAGATGTCCACCACTCTGAAATTCAAAAGTTAGTTAGGAGACTTTACTATGTGAAAACTCCTGCACTATGTTTAGGAGAAATGAATACAGCTCTTTTGCATGGTACAGTAGCAGACATAGAGAACGTTTGTGATGATGTTCAGTTTCATTCCTTTGGTCCTGAACAGGGATGTAGGGAAAGTGAGGACTTGATATCTGCAGGTGTAGTAGAACACAGACAGAGAGACTACTATTGATAGTTTTGTCGTAGAGATTACCAAGTTTAACACAGTTTCCTCTGAAAAACCAAACTGTGTTTGCATTCCTTGTTGGTGCACTCACTACAAAGGCAAACTAGGAATGTTGATTTATATTTAACGAGTGAAAAAGATAATAATGATTAGTGGCAACAATGTGTTGTTTACTTGTTTGTAGAAGAACAATGTGACTTGTGTAGTGATCAAGTTATATGTAACTACTGTTACAACAAATTAGAAGAAAACAAAATGCCAGCTAGAGCAGTAAATAAGAACTTAGAGTTGGTACCTATTCTTCAAGAACTAGCAGATTTACATTTATATGAGCCTATCTAATGTAATCTGTACACCCATTTCAGGTCATAGTTTATATGGATCCTAAGACATGGAAGCTGTAACTAACTTACTCACAAAAATGCCTTATAGGAAGTGTTGTATACTTACCTTTAGAATTTAGGCAGAATATAAAATCTATTGGTGCAGACACAGTGGATAATAAACCACTAGATTTCCCAGTAAATTGTGCTCCTACAAAGAATATAAAAATCTGGCAAGAGTTAATAGATATTAGTAAAGTTAGAAATGCAACATCATACCTGGTACAAAATAATGTTTATTATACAAATGTTGATGTTCCTGAAAATACAACATATATACAGGATGAGACATTACCTAAACGGGCCAAATTGAAAAAGTAGGCAGCAGTTTTGAAGTGTTTCCCACAAATCAAATACTTAGCAGAGTTTCAGACAGAAAGCACTTATAATGTTGAAACAAATATGTTGGATACATACTATACGAGAAGGAGTACACATCTAGAAAATGTATACCTCTATGAAGTACTTCAACGCTACAGGTAAAAAAGTATTGTAACAGAAAACATACAAGAAGAAAAGTATGCAGTAGGATGTGATGGGTGTTCAGTCAAACATGCCAAAGGAAATCTTAATAATCATGGAATACTCAGTTGCCTAACTCCGGATAATCTGCAACTAGTCAAGCCTTGTCATGCTGTCTTTCAATGCTATAAAAGGCAACATTCAGTGTTCACTCAAGAAGAAATTATTGCAGCTAAAAGTTCACCTAGTAGCTAAAGTTCTGGATCATTCACTCAAGATCCTCATGGTCAACCATTATTCAGAAAATATTCTTGAATGAGGTGGAAACTGCAATGGAACAAGCGAAACAGGATACTATTGATTTTTAACACTTAGAAGAACAGCTAAACACTGAACAGAAGAACACCTTCATGGAAGTAAAAGACTAACTACAACATGGACTCCTGCCTGACAAGAAAGAATGGTAATCCTCATCATTTAAAACTATTCTATTATACATCAGTGGTAAACTGGAACAGAAATACGTTTCTTAATTAAAGTTCTAACCAGTTATCTACACAGGAATACAGATCAAATTTATTATATGTAGTAGCAACACCAACTGGATTAGCAGCACACAACATTAAAGGAATGAGTTTACATTGACTAATTATTCTATCTGTTGAACATGGTAATAAACTGGAATACCAGAGTTATCTGGAGAAGTTTGTCATGAAGTCTCAAGAGTAGTGAAGAAACGGTAGCTCTTAATCATTAATGAGGTGATCATGGTCTCAAAAGTAATGCTTGACTTTGTACAATTGAGAATGCACCAGATTTTAAAAACAGTGCGACTTACTGTTTAGAGGAAAACATTCAATCGCCTTCGGGGACCTATTGTCAAAGGACAACTTGTTTTCAAGACACTTCTCCATAATGAAACAAGGAATTCTTTGGGAAGTATTGGCAATGTAAACATTTGGCTAAACTTTGAATAGAAGGAACTAGTTGAGTTATGTTACAAGGTTTTATAGAGTACTTGATTGCCCAGAGGCTTCTTGGCATCAGCAACGTTACACATGTCAGACAAGCTTTCAGCAACTTCCTGAAGGCCAGAAGAGTCAGCTGAGCCTTTATGGCAAGAGGAGGGATGTTCCATAGTTTGGCAAGGTTGTGGATAAAGCCTCTGCACTGCAGGTAGGGCGCCTGAATCTGGGAACAGCAACTAGCAGTGTAGAGGCCGAGAGGAGGGCACGTACTGGGTGAAACTGCTTTGAATATAGATAGGACTTTGATTGTGAAGCGCCTAAAACAATACAGAGTGCATTGAAATGGACGCTCGGCCTGACAGGTAATCAATGAAGCTTCCCTAGAAATTTGGAAATTGATTGGTATTTTGGAATTTTGACAAGCAAGGGTGCCGTTGTATTTTGAAAAGTTTGTAGCTTCTTTAAAGCCTCTTGATGGGCATTGAGGTTAAGACCATTACAATAGTCTATTTTGGATAGAATGAGGGAAGTGACTAAAGACTTCTGTAGGGTAACTTGGATGAACAGAAGGATTTTTTTGACCAGTCGGAGTGTATAAAAAGCTGATTCAGCAACAGAATTTGCCTGGTCAAGATAGGATAGCTTGTCCTTTATGATGACACCAAGATTTTTGACTTTCCTCACAGGGATTGGTGCAGATCCCAGCTCAGAGGGCCACCAGTTGAGGAACCAGAAGGAAGGCAAAGCGCCAAAAGTTAGAACCTCTGTTTTGCTTGAGTTTGACTTCATGCAAATGGAGGACATCCAGGAACTGACAGCCTGCATGAAGTCCTAAAAATTGAATGCCATCCCAGAGACATCGGAATCAAAAGTGGCAACAATTTGCGACAACAATTTGCATATCGTCTGCGTAAGACTTCAGTGAAAAGCTGAAAGATTTTATAAGAGTTGCAAGTGTAGTGGCGTAAATGTTAAACAGTGTGGGGCTAAGCAAGGATCCCTGAGGGACCCTGCACGGTAACAAATAGGAATGAGAGATGAAATCCCCTATATGAACAAATTGTTCACAATCACTGAGAAAATAATGAGGAAGCATCCACGCAGGTCCTTGTACGCCAAACTGCTCAGTTGCTGCATCAGCAGCCCATTATCTACCGTGTCAACGGCTGCCGACAAATTGAGCAGGATAAGGGCAGCACAACCACCCTGATCTGATGAGGAGTGGATTTCCCCTGTAGCTTTAATGAGTGCAGATTTGATCTGCTGGAAAACCAAATTGAGTGTCATTGAGCAGGTTAATAACCTGCACATAATGCATCCATTGTTTATTGAGGACTTTCTCAATCAATTTAGTGGGCAGAGGAAGACAAGAGATTGGCCAATAATTATTAGGATCAGCAGGGTCCAAGGTAGGCTTCTTAATGAAGAGAGTGACAAAAATGTTTCCCAGACAGATGGAAAAGAGCCACAACAGCACATAAGATGCAAAATGTGAGCTAAAGTGGGTGAGATGGTCTCAGCAACTAAGAAGAGAACCCTAAGTGGGAAGGGATCTGTGGGGGAACCCGACATAGAGAGTTGATCAGAATAATGATTCCCTGAGAGGAGGGTGGGGTGAATAAATCTAAGGAGCATGATAGTGGAACAGGAGGACTAGCATCAGAGTTGGTAGAGAAATTGTCGGCGAAATGTGTTGGCCACTAGATTGCAGAAAGGTTGACTAAAGTTATTAGAGGGTGAGATTGGAAAAGTAGTAGAAAAAAGTTCCTTAGATGTGTTAGTTGCGGCTTCGATTTTGCTAGTGAAATAAGCGGATTCATGTTTGAAGATCAGGGCTTTTTGTAAGCAGTACATTCATCTCCCAAGTAGCCGGACCGCCATAAGTATTCTTGTCTCTGGCACCGTTGCTTCTGAGCTAAGCGGAGAACCCTGGAGCAGAGGGCTTAAATATTCGAGATCTGATTTGTCTCAGAGGAACTAAAGAATGAGCTGCTGAATCCAGCCAGGACGTATATTGTTTGACTGCAGACTCAGGGTCTGCCCGAAGATTAAGAGTGGAGTTGATGAGAATCGTCAAAAATATGTTGGCCTGCAAAGTGTGCCAGGCTCGATATGATGCCCAGGAAGTAGTTGCTGCTGGGCTGAGAGGACAATAGCTATCAAGAACCTTAAACAATGGCAGGATTATTAGAGAAAATCCTGTCAAGAGTGTGACCGTGTTTGTGAGTGGATTCAGTAACCAGCTGGGATAGGCAAACGCAGACATAGTGTGGAACAACACAGAAGTGTCACTATCTGTAGCTACTTTAAGATGAAAATTGAAGTCCCCAAAGATAATAAAATCGCTGGAAAGAATGTTTGCTTCAATTAAAATGCTGATACTCTGAGAAAATTTTGAACAAGGGCAAGGAAGTTGGTAGACTAATAGGCCTTTAAAGGCCTTATTTGAAGAAAGGTCAGCACAAAAGGACATGACCTTGCATAACGATGAGGAGATAGGTGAGGTACGGACCTTCAGATTTGATTTGTGAATAATTTCTAGTCCACCTCCCCTTTGTCCTATGCGGTCATATCTGGTGACAGTATAGTCAGCAGGCAGAACCGTAAGGAAATACGAACAGGAGGAGCTGTCGGCCCAAGTTTCTGAATTAAATCCTAGCAAAGGATTATGTGCGTCTAAGAGCAGATTGAATTCAACACTGTGTTTAATTATAGATTGAACATTTACTAGGAGACAGAGAAGTGTATTGCGATGTTTAATGGAAGAAGTAACAGAATGCGGAGAGTAACTGGGTAAACTGGAAAGCACTGGAAAGAGGGCCGAAGTTAATGATTTGGCCAGCGATGCATTGGTACAGAAGAAGAGTGGGCAGTTGATTGAACACTACACAAGGTCAAGTTTACAGCAGTGTAATGGCTTACCAACTGGCCCGTGGAAGAGCAGTGCATCCCTTGCATACTTGGTTTTAGGGCGGCTGTCTAGGGCAAAGCTGGCACAGTGGCTGCCGCTGGCTACGGTCCGGACATGGACGGGCGAAGACGGGCTTGACTTAGGCGTGCCCTTCATGGGGGGCAAAGCAGGGGTGTGGCAACTGCGCTCGAGCAGCACTAGAGCGAAGAGAAGATAACATTTCAGCTTTAAAGTGAATGGGCAAATTAAAACAGAAAGTCCTGGAATTAGTTGCAGGCTCCCCTACTGGTAAAACTAGGGTAATCAAAATAAAGATGAGGAAAGTAGAAACATAAAATGATCAAAACTAAAGGGGTTTACCCTTCCGATATGCTGGATTGTTAGGCTGAGAGCCAGACACATCCTGAATATAAGAAAATAAAAGTGTGGTTAAAGCACAGTCTCTCCCTGTCCTGCAAAGCTTTGTGGACGTTCTTTGATGCGGTTGATTTAGCCCATCATGGGGGGGCATTGCAGGGGTGTGGCCAGTGCACTCAAGCAGCAGTAGAGAAAAGAGCGGATACATTTTATACAAGGGACTAGTGAAAAATATGCGACAAGCATCTGATGTGGAATATGGAGATATTTTGATTAGGGGTGGGCGGAATTTGCGAAGTTGCCTGTCGCAAAATTTCGCGAAACGGTAAAAAATCTCCGCGAGCACGCGAAATTTCACGTGCTCGCGGAGATTTTGTGCTGATTAATGCGTTACTGAATTTGAGCTTCAACTCGGGCACCTGCTTTATTTATATCTGTAAGTGCTTCCTGTTGAGTTTTAATTTTTGTGACAGGAGCATCGTGCCAGAATGAATACTGCCCTGCATATTTACCCAAGAAGATGCCACCGTTTTGTGCAATACCTCTACTCAACTGGAGTACGTCCTACTGGCTAATCAGTAAGTGCTACCTTGTTGGGTAAATGTATAGTGTTTTTCAAACACTACAGCTGCGTAACGGGCCAGAAGAGTTGTCTACAGCGACCATGTGTGTCTGTAACGTTGCCACCGCGCCGACGGGCGCCGGGGTCCCTCGAGTGAGCTGTCCATCATAGTGGGGGAAAGGGCGAGAAGACGTTGCACACTGCTGGTGTGTGGGCCGGGGCCAAACGGGCAGGGCTTCCATGCAGTTCACATGCCTCTTGTTTATAAAGGGCCAGAGACCGATCAGAGCAGCAGATGAGGAGATAGAACCTCCTGGTGTCAGGAACTACACAGGGATTGCGCTCGAGAAACTCATGGATGCACAGAGCTCCATCAAGGATTACAGCAAATTGTTGATGGTAGATATGGGGAGAAAGTACACCTGCCTAGTCTCGACCGTGCTCACAAATGTTTTGTGCTGATTGATTAATGCATTACTGAATTTGAGCTTCAACTCGGGTACCTGCCTTATTTATATCTGTAAGTGCTTCCTGTTGAGGTTTAATTTTTGTGACAGGAACATCGTGCCAGAATTAATCCTGCCCTGCATATTTCCGTTCCACCGCGGATCGCAAAAGTTTTCACATTTTCGCGTTCTGATCGGAACGCGAAAATGCCGAAATTTTGCAAGTTCCGCGAGCCGAACAGAATTTGTTACCCACCATTAATTTTGACACAAGACGGTAAACGAGCTTTGGACAGTTGAATAATCAAGAAACTGTTTCTGCCTCAAAGCGCACCTGCACAACTAATGGATAAGAAGACAAATTCATAGTTCATTTAATGCCTACACTACAAGAGTGTGCCAACTTTAATGAAGAACTACTAAAACTAGAAAAACAGCATATTTTGGAGATTACAGCTAATGATAAAATGGAACACCAGGGAGTAACATTACTACTAATTGAAAAACAAGAAACAAAATTGGATTCTTTGGAGAAATCTATATTGAAGACTGCAAGCTTAGCAAAGTGTTTACGCGTGTCTAAATACTGTGAAGTTATTTTGCGGCGTCATTTCAATGTGGAGGAAGAGTTAGTAAATGGTGCTAAGGGTAACGTTATTGATTTTATTAATTTTCCAAACTGGGATCAGATAGAATTTTTGGTTGCAAAATTTGATCAGAATAATCCAGCAAAGCAGATTGTGCATTCTGTTGTACGTTTTTTGCTTGTAAAGGACTTGCATGTTTTGATGACGGCAGATCCTAGTGTCTCGAGCGTATGCTGTAACTATCCACAAATCTCAAGGTTTAAGTATAGACAGAGCTTTTGTGTTTAAAGAAGGAATGGCATATGTTGCATTGTCTCGATTAAGAACATTGTCCGGTTTGTATTTGATGGAATGTGATGACGAAAACGTTAGTGCAGATGGAAATTTTATAAGAGAGTACAATCGGTTAAGAGGTCAATATGATCCTCATTTAGGACAATATCCTATTTATGAGAAAAGGATGATATGTCTAAAACAGAAGCCTACAAAACACTCAACAGAACTCCAAGAAAAGAAAAAAAAACAGAACAATATACAATATGCTAAAAAGAAAAAAGTGCAAACTAAGGGAAATATCATAGGACATCAGTTCGAAGACAGTTCAGGTATCAACTGCTATGCAAATGTGAATCTCAATGAAGTGTTTCATTTACCACATCTTGTTAATCAAATTGAACAAAACCGTGAAAAAGTGTTCTTCTCTGTACCATTTACTCCAACAATTACTACGTGACAGAAGTTTAATACATTCTGCTTCAGGCATTTGAGATCTTTTGAATACATCTAGTGGGTCAGTAATATTTAGTCTGAACATACAACAAGATGCACAAGAAGTTATAATGATCATTCTTGGAGTTTTAGAAGAAGAAGAAGAAAATATTGATTACTTGTGTGGACTAAGTTATAAATGGGACCACCAGTTTGAAGCCTGCTCATTTACATATACCACTGATATAAATACTGAGCGACTTCTATACTTAACACTGATGGCAAAACAGTGCCTTTTGACAAATTGATTAAAACAGCAATTCAAAATATGACCTACCCAAATTCTAGATCAGGAGCAATGTCTATATTGCAAATACAAAGAAGTAGAAAATACCTCATATTAATGATGCAACGATGTAGACCAGATGGCACAAAATTAGAATACGAAATTACAAACTTCAAAGCAGGGCAAATATCTATTTCAGTAAGAACTTACAGAACACTGGCTATTTTTTTCATGAAGGAGCTAATATAAAATATGGACAGTGCACTGTCTTTTTAAAGATTAACAGTGGATGGACGGGTTGCGATGATAGCAACCTTAAATTCAAAGTGAAACTGCCTTCCAAACTACAAACGTCTTACCTTTTATTTCTTGAATCAAAGTTCTAAGTACATAATTCAGCCTATTGGAGGACATGTGCTTAAAAATGTCTCTGGATTGGATTATCTCAGCATGGACAATTTCTCTTTTCTACATCATTTGTCCTAGTAGGGATAATATTCTGAAAACAGTCTCCAAAAGTATGGTATATATTTATTTGTACTATAGTACCAGATATATTAATAATAGAAAATGTGTTCAGGTGCATTTGTTTTCATTAGTAGAGTAAATATAGATAAAACAAGGGATTAGCAAATTAAAGAGTGGAAAGAATAGAAATACATATTTAAAATGATGTACTGTGCATTTCTGGTTTTGTTTGCACAATCCATACCATTGTTTTTTTCCTACTGTTTGAAGATAACAATACATACAGACCACCGTGTTTGCTGAAGTAGTATGAAAGCTGACAACAGTAAAAAAGGGAAAGCGATGTCTTTATCACATTATAATACGGTGTTGTAGTTTACAAAAAATGTATTGTTGTAACGATTTGTGTTGAAGATCACATACTAATGTATTTTTATGTGCTTTTCTGTTTAATAGCAGCTACAATTGAACATTCTAAGATTGCTGAAACCACATTTTCACTATAGATTTATTAATTAGACATATTGATACTTTACAAGGTAGGTAGCATGTGGGCTATAAATTATAATCCTACATGCATAAAAGGTAATATATACATATTATACTTACAACTTTTAGTGACCAACATGCACATTTACAGGCCTATATACTTAATTATACAAGCATTCTCTCACCCTAATTTGCACCTTATATAAGTATACGCAAAAGCAAAGACCACTAACACATCCCAACAGACACTGTTACAACATCTAATCATTCACTCACACACAGAGACACACAGAGACGCAACTTGCATGTATTTAGTAGTAATGCAAGCACTTCTACACTAACTAAAGTAGTGCATTCCATACCGCCCCTTACATATATATTTACTGATTCTTGGAGTCACGAAACGACCAGTGATGTACCAACAAACTTAGTTACATATAGAAAAAACACCTTCATATAGGTACAATCCATGCCAGGCCCTTCCGTATAAAATTGCAGAGCCATATACTCACAAATAGACGCATCAATGTAAGAAACTTTCTTACATATAAAAAGAGAACCACAAATACGCACTTACACACTCATTCAGATAGCTAGTAAACCATTGACACTATCAAGTGAACCATCCAGAGATACCGCCCTTTAAAAGTGTTTCAGACCTGGTACAGTTGACACTGTCTATCCACTTTGACTACAAGGCCGACTTGGAATTTAAAACTTCTTCAAAAGTTTTAACCTGGTCTTCTACCACATAAAACTCACACCTAAGGTAGGCTCTAGCTAGGCCATAGGGCACACTCTTATGTGCTTAAAAGCGAACCCATGTAGTTATACATTTCAGTGAGCTATATGCACACTTACAAGCCGATATGCTGACTTATGCTTTCAGTGTTCTAAATTGAGTTGAATCCTGTGTAAGTGCATAAAAAAGGGGAGAGCTACTAATACATTCTCGCAGACTATGTCACAAGCTTCTAAACTTTCACTCACATGCCCAGACACAACTGTTATGAATGTAGTGCTAATTGAGGCTGTGTGACAGTGTCAAACAGAGTCAGCGATGTGGTAGGAAACTTCCTTAAAAATTTAAACAGAGTCACTGAAAGGAAGTGAAATACTCTCGTAAAGATCTGACACTGCCAAGTGAACATTCCAGAGAAGTAGGCCTTTCAATATGTCCTAGGCCTACCACGCTTGAGCCAGTGCATGCTGTTCTAGTGTTAACCTGTCTTGGTATTTGAAACCCCTTGACAAACCTTTGCCTACTGTTGTACTACTGCTAGGTCGACTTGGTATTTGAAATTGTTTCACAAGCCTGAAACTGCTGTTCTACTACTTAAAAGGTTTTAACTAGGACATATAGTAATCTGCTATGTGAATAAAGGAAAAACATGTAGTAAGAAGTTTATGAGAGGACCATGTACACTTTCAGGCACATATGCTGACTTATACATCCAGTGTTCTCCATTGAGTACTATCTCATGTAAGCATAAAAAAACAGAGCTACTTATACATCCTCTCATTCAGTGTATCAAGCATCTTCACCTTCACTCACATGCCCAGAAACAACACTCATGTATCTAGCACTAATGGTAGTTGTGAGACACTCAGGGGCATATTTACAAGCCCCTATCACCACCACCAAATCACTTTCAGTGATGTTGTGATGGTGATAGGGGCCTCTCCTTATTTACAAGGCAGCGTGGTTTAACGTGGCTTAATGTTGGCCTATAAACAAGGCACCCTACCACGCAGTATTTAGCATGAAAAGGGAGGGCAAAGGGTGTTGCGGTGGGCGTTCCACCGCAACACCCATTGATTTTGATGCTGCCTCCAATTTACAAGGGCAGGGAAAACCTGGTTTTAAACAGGTGAAACGAGGAGAAATGCTTTATTTCTTCTCATTTTTGCTGTTTCCATGTGTGCTGCCTTGTGCAGCACACATAGAAACAGCAAATTGCCTATGATTGTTTATGTGCAAGAAGGTCCCCCTACCAGCACATAAATAATCATTTTAAAAAATTTGGTTTTGCAAGTTCTATGTGTGCTGCATTAAGCAGCACACATAGAAGTTACAAAAGCAAAGACATGTAGTTAGAAGTTATTGACAGGTACATGCACACTTTTAGTCACCTATGCTGACTTGTACATCCAGTGTTCTACATATAAACTTAAATATCATATAAGTACATAAGAAAGAGCGGAGCTTCTAATACACCCTCACACACAGTGTTTCAAGCATCTACACCATCACTCATATGCACAGACATCTCTCTTATATACGTTTTGCTAATGGAGGCAGTGACACTCTCACATAAACAACTCATTACTTCATTACTAACTACCACACCCAATAGACAATCCATGCCACCCTTTAGATATAGATGTACAGAACCAAAGAGACAAAAGAGAGCCAGAAATGTACTGAGACACTTTACTTCATACAGTAAAAAAGCAGATATGAACTGAGACACTTATTCAAATATGTAGTGAAGCTCTGACACTACCAAGTGAACCATTTAGACAAGAAGCCCTTGCAACATATTACAGGCCTAGTGTGCCTTGCATGCACTTGTACTGCTAGACCGTTTTGGTATTTCAAACCTCTTTACAAGACTTAATGTGCTCTAGTACTACTTTAAAGTCACTTCTAATGTAGCCTGTTGGTAGGCCATTAGGGTAAACTGTATGTGCATAACAGCAACAATATGTAATTAAATGTTTTTGGCAGGTATATGCATAGTTTTAGCCACATATGCTGACTTATGTATACAGTGCTATATTGAGTTGAATGCCATGTAAGTACTTATGAAAGGGGAGAGCTACTAATACATCCTCTCAGCCAGTGTTTCAACTATCTACATCTTAACTCACATGCACTGACACAACTCTTATGTATTTAGTCCTAATAGGGGCAGTGGCATTCTCTCTTAAAGAACTCATTAGTAACTGATACCCAACACACAATCTATGCCTATTATAACTTTCAGATTTACAACAGCCACTCTCTCACATGTACGCTTGCTCTCACAGCCACTCACTCATTCATACAACCAGTTACAAATGCACTCACCGATACATATACTACTCATCTACTCAATCACACATTCACACAGTCCCATTCAGTTACCCATCCTCCAGTGACTCACTCTCTCTCCCTTTCACTCACTCGTACACACACTCATAGGTCACACAACTGCAACATAGCCCCTAACACACTCAATTACTCACACAAACATGCACTAATCCACCCACTTACTTACCCATACACCCATTCTTGTATCCCCTCAGTTATCAAAATATCCACTCATCCATCTAGACACTCACCTATATAGTTAGTTATACAGCTATTCACTCAGCTATACAGTCACTACCAAACACAATAAGCCATATACTACTAAAGCACTCAATCACTCATCTATTCACTCAATGCCACGTCCCTTCACTCACTTATACTAAACTCATGCAACCTGTCACTCATCCAAGTACTAGCACTGATTCACTTATTCACTCATGCAGTGAATAAGTGGCCTACTCATTCACTCATATACTAAAGCACACACCCACTTAGTCACCTATACAACCAGTCTTACAGACTTTTAGATACGCAAACGACCACTAGCACACTCTCTATAAAACGACATATACATTTATTCACCCATTCATACATACACGCACACACCCATTCAGTCACCCACATAAGCAGTCATCCATCCAGTCACACATTCATAGACTAGTCGTCCACTCTCTCCTGACTCATACAAGCTCTTTCACACTCATGTAAACAGGTGATCACACACACCCACTTACACACTCTTATGCTCATTCATACATAAAGTCATTCACCTATCCAATCCTTTATTGCTATGTGCACAAGTATACACTCTCTAATACATGAGATGTCATCAGAGATGAAGAAGGTGGTACATGCACTCCTTAAATTATTAAGAAGAGTTAATTCACAAAGGTAAGTCAGCTTTGTGCGTGCAGCTAGGGTATTGCTTACTGATCCTGAAGTGTAAATAGAAATAGAAAAAGCGTCGCCCCTGGGGAAAAAGAGGAGAAATCCAATATTAATCAAAAGTAGGAGCAATAGTTGAGTCACAAGTTGAGTTTATTCCAACACTGTGATTATTCAATATTCAAATTTAAGTTTAAGAGGTTACAGCATCAAATACTTGGGTAAATCATGCTTGCACAAACCCAATGTTTTTCAGGCAGCACAGCCCTTCATCAGGGGATATTGCATCTGAAAGTAATAAAGCAGGATGCACATAAGTCAAAACAAGAATAAGGGATACATTGACAAAAAAGAGAATTCTTTACGTGCCTAAAAGCTAATAAAAAAAGTGGTGAAAAAACCTTAAATACAATAAAAAATGAGGAAAATTAGAACTGCGACAATTATGATATATGAAACCGGTATATCAATAGTGAGAATAAACATGTAATCAAATTAAAAGCAGGGGAGGCGAGGGCAAAAAGCTTGCAGCAGGTCCAGTGACATTCACGTGTATGGTGTATTCAAGAAGTAAAAACATATAGATCAAAACGGTGTGGACATCCGAAAATAAAAAGTGCAAAGAGAAAAATGGTGATATAGACTCTTAAAGAATCTAAAAGAAAAGAAAGCTTTAACCATACCCTCAAACACGAGAATGTAATGAAGCCGGTTTGAAAACAGTGAATGCTGGTAGCATGCAAAGAATGCAAAATTAAAACTTAAAGACAATAAGCAACATGAATTAGAGTTATATGGAATTTTAGCAAGAGTGCAAAACAATGACACAATGTGGTCAAAATATCTTACCACAGTGTAATAAAGCCGGTTCAAAAATGGTTACTTTCGGTAGCATGCAAAGGATGCACAATTAAAACTTAAAGACAATGAGCGACATGAATTAGAGTTACGCGATGTTAGCAAGAGTATGAAGCAATAGCTCGGTGTGTTCCAAAGATCTCACCGTCGTAGGTAAACAAACAGGATTTTGGCATCCTGTTTAGCGAGCGTGGCGTGTTCCATGAACACTGATAGCAGTGCGGAAGTTAAGAACAGTGGCGGACGGTGCCATTTGAAAGTGGTGAAGCATAAAATGATTGTCATACATCACTGTAGCGAGCGTGCCCTAACAACCTAAGGGGGATTCGGGGGGAGTTTCCCCCCCCGAGAAAAGTTTGAAAAAAGAGTGGAAAAATTGTGCATTTTCAAGCAAATTTGAGAAAGCAGGAAGGTTAATAAAGCAATTGTGAAAGTGCAGTTATTACATTATTAAAGAGATGTCATATAACATAGGTAGCTGCTTATTCAGTATAACCAAAGAGTTTCATAACAGGCTTTGAGATATAATGCATTTCTGAGTACCTCACAGATGTTTTTTATTTAACAAACAACTAGCACCATTCAATATATGTTTACTTTTTTAATCTAAATTCAGCAGGTCTGTCTTTAAGAGCAGCAAACTTTTCAATTACTTGAATGTTAAAATCAGTGATATTTTGAACTAACGTGCTCTCTATAGAGAGCGTTGCCAAAGCATTGAGTCTTTCCTCAGGAATGTCTTAATCCTGTTTAAGGCAGAAAAAGGTTGTTCTTTTTTTGCAGAGTTTTATATAGCTCAAACTTGACCCGAATCCAATTGGGTATCAGAGCGCTTTACATAGCACCAGTTACGTTACATTAGGACACACATTCATTCTTTGTTAGGCACGGGGAGATTAAGTGATTTGCCCAGAATCACAGGATGTTCAGCATCATTACCGAGACTCAAACCCAGTTCCCCAGGTCCGAGGTTGAGCGCCCTGGCCGTTAGGCAAACTGCCTCTGATGTTGTCATAGGAGTGGTAATGACAATTTTTAGTAAAGCCACTGTCTCTGTAAATGTCTTTTCCATATTAAGTTTATGAATTAAAGCCAGCAAAGACCTAGCATCTTTGGCCTTCCGGTACACAGGCATTGAGTACAGTACAGTCAACTCAGTTTTCAGGTCCTCTTGGTTGAGCATAGGATAAGCTTCCACAGCCTCATGCAGAGCATGCTCAGGGAAGGATTCATCATATTTTGCAAAGTATTTACTATCCAATAATGCAGCACTCTCCAAATGTTTTGTGAAAGCAAAACGTTCTTGTGCATGCACAATTACAATGTCACATATCTCCTTTCCATTTCGGACCAGAGTGGTGATGTTTTTCCTGTGGTTTGAAAAAGTTGAAGCCTCTGGCAGTTGGCTGTCTAAATTGTCAACCTCATCTCTCACTTTGCTTATGCTTTCGACAAACATAGCAGTATATCTTTTCACAGAGACAGTATTTATCTCTTGTGCTTGTAACTGATTATATAAATTCTCGACAGCTGACATTATGTTTTGAAATAAAAACAGAAAGAACTGAAACTCTCTATCTTTTAGTGTTCTAGCAAAGCCACAGGCTTCACTGTGAGTTTTGAACACAAAGGTTTCATTGGCTTCTATGGCTTCAAAACATTTCACAAGGTCCTCCCTATATTGATATATTAGTTGGACTGTACGTATGTTATAGTTTCAATGAGTTGAGTCTACCCTTGGAACCCTTTTGCCCACAATCTCCTGAAGTGCTTCCGTTCTTTTTGGGGAACGTGAGAAAAATGCTGCCATGCCTCCTACATCCCAAAGGAAAATTTGTGTCTCGGAGATCTTTGATACTGCCTGTTGCATAATAAGATTAAGTTGGTGGGCGTAACAGTGCACATAATGAGCATAAGGGTACACATCTCTAATTCTTTTCTGTACTCCACCAAGGCTTCCATTCATTACAGACGCACCATCATAGCTTTGTGCAATAAGTTTTTTTTTTTTTGATGCACCTCTGGAAAAATGAAGTTCAGTTGACGCAGTATAGCTGCAGTAATGGTTTCTGCAGTAGAGTCTCTTAAATGAGTGAAACCATTGAACCTCTCCACAACATTATTGCCATTGTCCAGGTACCGAAAGACTAATATGGACTGTGTTTGTATGGCCACTTCAGTGGTGTCATCAGCCTGAATAGCCACAAAGTCTGTGTTTTGCAACTCTTTGACAATATGGCTTCTCATAATTTCTAGCATAAACTCAAGGAGTTCATTTTGTATAGTTTTAGATGTGCCCTTTAAGACTGTAGCACTTGCTAAATGTGTTTCCATTTCCTTGTCTATGCCTGCTATTAAATCCACAAGGCCTAAGAATATTCCAGGATTTGTGGAACCTTCTGATTCATCATGGCCTCGCAATGCCAGCTCGAAAGCACCACAGAAATGAATGCAATCAATTATTTTTGATAGTATGTGTCTATTCCTATCAACTGCTTCATTGTGTTTCTGTATTGCTTGGCGGTATGCATCGTTTATGTGCTGCTCAATCAGTGCGTCTCCCAACATTCCCAGACTCGTCAGGTTTTCCATATGCTTTCTTGTGTGTGCATGTTTCTTTATTTTTCAGACACATGCTTCAAGTCTAACACTCCTTTTCTTGTCCAAGGAAATTCACCATTAAACAGCAAGCAGGGGAAGCAGAACAGTTTGTTTCTTGACGGGCACCCTATCAGCCAATCAGCTTTTGTGTACCATGTGTTTGAGAATGTACGTTTGTAAGATTTTCCTCTGTCCTGGGTAACTTGTTGCAGTTGTAGGTCAGGCCGATCAGGTCCTAATCTCTTTAAATGTAGTTTCTCTTCTAGTGGCCATGCATGGAATGACCGTGTAATTAATTGTTCTAACGTATTCATCATGCCGATGCTGTCCTTACCAATATGAAAGAAGCCTGTCAATAGTCAAAGTACAACGTATAAGATTTGGTGCAATAATATCAAATTTCAGTACAAATACATATATCTTGTGCATTATCGCAAAATATCTCCAACAGCTCCCCTTTGGACAACATGACTGCTAAAAATACAGCCTTACTGCCTGCTTCCTCTGTGTGCCATAGTGGTTGCAGAAGGCACTGAAACAGACACTGTTTGAGGGCCTTGAACAAGGCAAGGAATAGATAGTGCCTTTAACAACCGTTATTGCCCAAAGCACAGGGCTAAGGCTCAGTATTAGTAAATTCCATCCACTGAGGGTACAATGTTCAGAAAGTGGTCCCAACCACCATGTAGAGTGACCACAAACATAGCCCTAACTCTAATCTATAAAAAAATATCATCAGTTTCCTTACCTTTAACACGATTGTTTGCTGGGTCGTAGCCGGGATGAAAGAGAAGCAAAGGAGGTTGGGGCCTCTTGTTCTCCATCCAAAAATTGCCCAAAAATGAGGTAATGGTTCAGGTTGTCAGGTTTACCAGGTGCTGAAAATAAAAATATAACAATTTATTTTTGAAACATTAGGGTAATCAAAGAAAGACTGGGTGAGAAAAACATAACGCTACAATTTTTACCTTTGCTGTTTGCATGCAGCTCTTAGATGACAGTTAATAGCTCACTGTTGCATGTTAGGATTTTTACTTACAAACTGCAAGTAACAAAATGATCTCACTGACAAATGCAGTGACTCACTGACCTATTTACATCTTGTGCATTTTGTGATCTGCATCATGTACATTTTCTTTGCAGCAGGCACATTAACCTTCTGCGCTACCTTTCCATGAGTCAAAACGTCCTATTAGACAAAACTCTGATCTCTCTCTAGGAAAAACATTAACAATATCCTTGGTGCAACAACATCAAGTGTTGCATGGCTAAACCTTTAATTATAAGGTCCCAAAGGCGAGACCTATTGGCGCGCTTGGCTGTGCCTCGGAAAGTTCATTTTCCATGAGTCTCTGACTTGTCCCTTTCCTAATGACGCTGAATCCCTGGTGTGTCAATACAATGCCAGTGTTAACTACTGCACAAGGAGGTCCTGCCACGCCTCGATGAAACCCTAAAAGTACAGTTAGATACAAACGACCGTGAAAATGAATAAATCCACAATCATCTATGAAAGCACATGGCACAAAATGAGACCACGGCGCTCTGGTTGCTTCAGGCAGACCTGGTGAATCAAAGCGTCGATTGGCATACAAGGGATCAAAGAGATTTGGAAGCACACACATGGGCTAGCCTATTCAGTGCTCCCCCTTTCATACCCTTCCTGCAGGTCATGACTGGTCAGTGTGCCTATATTATTTACTAAGCTGTGCACAGCATGATTCAGCAGCTGAGCCGAGCACACAAAACCAGATCTGTCAGCTACAAACTCACTGCAGTCCCGGGTGCGACCCCTGATGCACTCGGGAAGCTAGGCTTGGCTTTAGGATGTTGACTGCAAGGGTCAGCGATACTTCCCAAGGGCTGGGCTGCTTGTACATTGCACGGCCCTTGAAATATAACCTGGCTTTATCAGCAGCTTAAGCAATTGTTATGCCAGTGCCATCGTGAATATGCTTCCGCGTAACCAGGCCCTCGTGCCTGAAATCGTCATCAGTC
Source organism: Triturus cristatus (assembly GCF_964204655.1). Classification (NCBI taxonomy): domain Eukaryota; kingdom Metazoa; phylum Chordata; class Amphibia; order Caudata; family Salamandridae; genus Triturus; species Triturus cristatus. The sequence goes on from NC_140587.1 coordinate 230,736,289, forward strand.
GTGCCATACAGTCATAAACATAAGGCTATTATCTGCCTAACCTAGAAGACTTTTTGGTGCTGCCTGCAAAGATGTGCGGAAAGGGTCAACATCATTGCTGTGTTTAGGACTTCTGGTGTGTACATGTGTACAGTGATAGTGTAACTTCTGTGTTAGGAACAACTGCTGTGTCAACTTTAGTAGTAACAAACATCTGTGATCTTGGGAAGGTCTTTAAGAAACACGAAACAATCTCCATTTGTACAGTTGCTGCCAATAAATGAATGAATAAATGAATACACATAGAAGCATGCACTCTGGTCAAATCAAAACGATCTTAACAAACCAAAGTGTTCTCAGTTGTAGACTATCTCAAGGCCATAATGGCCACACGCCCACTGTTGTATGTGTTAGACACCATGTGATCTTTTGTGAACTAGCAATCAAACACACACACTGCAAAAATTAAACAAGGTAGAGGAAAGATAGTTTAAAATTAATTTATTTAACACATATAGCTATAATATAAATGATAATATTTTTCAAATATACAAAATATCACACAGTCCCTCTCCAAGGGACTAATGCAGGTCCATATGCACACGATAACAATGCTGTTCGGCAAGAGCGCAGTGATTATGTTACAAGTTACATGCCACCTCTAGGATGTATCATTGACCAACAATAAACATCTGAACCCACTATTGAGTCTGTTGAGCAATCCGCAGCCACCAGAAATGGCTGCCATGTGTTCCTGATTCAGCCTCTCTTTTCTTGAACGTTTCTAAATTTACATTCTTATTTATTATTAAAAAACACATACACATTTGTTCTACTTCCTCTGTCCTTCAGCACCTCTTCTTCGTTCTTCTGCGTCCTCTTCCACCCGCGCCTTCCATCCCTTCCCTCTTTTCACTAATCTCTAAATCCATTCTCTTACCCTGCTGTCAAAAATCTAATCTTTCTTCAGCAAACACCCAGCCTCCTATTTCCTCTGTAATCAGTTGGGTCCCAGGGTGCAGGTGCTGCTGGTTCACGGCCTATGGAAGCTGCTTGGCACCATTGTGTCTCCCCCTGCCTGAGGTTTGAGGGAGAGACATGACTACACTGTTCTTCCCGCTGGACACCAAGATCTCTTATGTGGCACGAGCCAGCTCGCAATACTCATTGGCCGCCATAATTGTAGGTTGTGTGGCATTTTTGCAGTCATTAGACTTGATACAGAGTTTGGCACACTGGTACGTCCAGAGATTGTGCGCTGCATCCCTTTTTTGTAGTGTCGGCGATAGCACTCAAAACGTAAAAGTTCCTGCCACCCTCAGGGCAAACCCGCAATGCCTTAAAGAATTCATAGCAATGTGTAACAGAAATGGCCTGTTCACAATGTCACGTGGTCCTCCTGAGCCGTACTGAGCTTCAATGCTGGACGTTTCTGCGACTGTAACTGGGAATGTGGCGGTTGCACAAAAAGGACGAGGCCCATTCTTATGAAAATATCCACGTGCTGCATTTACTGCACACAGTATTTGTATTATGCACTGGCCAAAAGTCGTAGGATTCGCAGACACTTCCGACGAGAAGCCTATGAAATTTGTCAACAGTACACTTAGTATCTGTTGGGAATATCGACCTCAGAGCAATAATTATTTAAAGCAGAAGAGCCGCTGCCTAAGTATGAAGAAACGATGCACCAGCGCCATGTTAGAATTTAGGAACAACTGACTGTGTTAAAATAAAAACTTACGTTATCTCAATGAGGAAGTGTGTAGACTGTCACCGACTCACTCGACTCGACTGACGCAAGAGAAGACACACCGGTGGCACGAGGTCTACTCTACTACACTCTCGACTCTCGTGACTCATGCTCGTCGACTCGTGTGGCACTGGCGCGCCAGGCACGGTGATGTGCTGAGAGCGTAGAGGAAATGGCCAATCACCACTGCATGGCTCACATAAGCCACAGTGTGATTAGCCATACAAGTACGGCACTGGGCAGTGCCACCACTCACGTACCGCACCAACCTGTAGGCTGCCTGGCTGCGCGGTGTCTACTCTCAGCCAATCCTAGCGCTGCATTAGCAGCGCCACCGCGCCAGGTTTGGCTAAGAGCAGGGTTACTGCCTGCCCATAATGAGACCTGGGGGCTATAGGGGAGGAGGAGTTGAACGTAATACTGCGTGTGCGCATGCGCGGGCCAGTCATAAAAATGACTTGCCCAAAAATTGACATGCGCACATTTCAGCAGCGCTATTTCTGCTGCGCTGTCAATCACTGCCACAGCCCCGCCCCCACACCTTCCGCGATGTCCGATTCAGTCGGGCTTGTCCCAGTAGAGCTCTCTGAGCTAGAGCGTTGCCGCAGACTGCGAGTGCGCTCAGATTATTTATTTTGATTTTGAATCCTGAATGTTAGCGTGATGATCGTCCATGGCTAGTGGGGCAATGCCCCAACGCCCCCAGTGGACGCACCGCCACTGGTTAATAAGCAATCAGACGACAGAATAAGTGAACGGAAAAAATGAGTGAAAAGTGAGTGCAATCTTCAAAAGGACAACTGCAAGCGTGAGTTTTGAACCTCAAAGACTTAGTGGGTAAAAAGCATAAGACGTAATGAAGAAAGGATAAAGTTTGGTGAAAAAGTATGAAACAGTGAAAGTAATCAAGGAAGGATGATTTAAAAGAAATAATTTATCGGAAAGCATTGGAAAGCAAGTGCAACATATGATATAAATAGTCAATTAGATGACGGACCAACTGAGTAGAAAGAAAAACGAGTAAATGGTGCACACACTGTGAAGTTAAAAAACTAAGTAGGTAGACAGCATATGATGAAATGAAAAAAGAAGGCAAAAAGGGTAGAGGATGTTGAAAAAGTGTAAAACAGTGATAATAATTAGAAAGCATTACATAAAGCAAGTGCAAAATAGGATATGAAGAAAGCTTTTACAACAAGCAGGGCATAAGTTATGGAATACAATGCACAGATTATAGGAGGCAGCCAAATTTAATATGATCAATCAGTCCATTAAGCATAAGAGTATCCAACAATTTCATCTAGTAGGTTTCTCTCTGTAGGAGGAACTTTCACGTAAAGTCAGTCTCTAACACCATGAAACGAAAGCTGGCTGATGTTGTGCTTCTGTGTTAAGAAGTGTGAGGCTGTAACAGATTTTAAGTTGATGTCCTGTTGTTCCTTTTATGTTCATTGGGCCTGGTCTTGATTTTTCATTCAGTTTTCCCAATGTATGACAGACCGCAGGGGCATTTCAATAGGTGCACCACGTTTTTGGTGTCACAAGTGACAGTGACCTTTAGTTTGATTTTATTACCTTTGCGTTATGTAATTTCCTTTAATGATGTTTTTGCAATTATTGGAACAGTGCCTCAATATGGATGGTTAATTTCTTTCAATTTGGGTGTAGAAAGCATTTCCTGGAATTTTTTGCTGTGTTCATAAGTGAACAAAGGAGACTTGACAAAAATACCCTTGAAATCTGGTTCCATTTGTACCATCGGCCAGTGTTTTAAAATTAAACTTTTGAATTTCTGCCTTTGTTTGGAGAATATAGACACTAGGACAGTGCGAGCCCCTTTATTTTGTTTTGAGGTAGAAGTAAGCAATTGTTCGCATGATTCAGTTTAGGAGCGTTGTACAGCACTCGCAAGTATTCCAGAAGGTTAACCTCCGTCACTGAAACTTTGGCTGTTAGTAGAGAGTCTGTCAGGATTGGATGTAATTCTTTTGACTCGTATGAGTTGAGAGTAAGGCAATTTCTTTTTAGAGAGAATTGATGGTAGCTGTCATAATGCAATAAATTGTTACGGTCAGTGTCCTTCCTAAATGTGTCAGTTTCCAACCTGTTTCTAATCTTAGAGCCAGACATATCCAAAACAACTGATTGTGGTGTCATTGAAATTATATGTAAATAAAATTAGATCATTAATGGAGTTCAAATGTTCAACAGCTGATGATAGTTCTTGATCAAACCCTTTCCATAACAAAAAAATGTCATCGATGTATCTCACAAACATGGCAAGGTTTTTAATCCATGAATCATTAGTCAAAATATGATTGATTTCAAACATGTGCATAAAAAGATTGGCGTAGCAAGGTGCTGCACAATTGCCCATGGAAGTCCCATTGAGTTGCAAGAAGTAATAATTTTCCCAACAGAAGTAACTATGATACAGTGTGTAATGCAGTAGTTTGAGTAGAAAATATCGGTGGAGTGTTTAATGTAAGTAGTCATTTGTTGTACTATAGGCTGCAAATATTGGTCTAAATATTTGCCAATAGGTTCAAAAAGAGATCCACATGCAGACACAATGGGTCTAAAAGGAGGCTTCAACAGGTCTTTCTGAATTTTAGTTAACATATACATTTTTGGGCTTCTTGGATCATCTTTTAGAAGGAAACGCCTATCATCATCAGTGATGTTCCCATTCATGACTGCTGAATCTAAAATGGTTGTCGAGATTTGGACAAATTCATCAAGTTTCATATGTCAGAGAGTCAAATACATGTTTGTTGGCATTTTGTAGGTTGAATGATAAGTCCATATTCACCAATGCTCCTCCCTCATCAGCCTCACTGCATGTTATTTCAGGATTATTGGCCTTTTTTTTCAAGAATTCTGAATTCTTTTACAGTAAGATTTGACTGTTTAGTCCTCTTATCGTTAAACAGTTTTTTGATGCTATATTTCATGATGGTCTCAAAAGAATCCAGAATTTGATGACTTGCTGGAGGCATTTAAGTACTATTAGGTTTTAATCCTTTCAATGTGCCTTCGTCTTTGGGGTGCTGATTGTCCATTATGTTGGTAAAAAACTGTTTAAACCGAAGGGTATGCATAGATTTTAAGAAACTCACTTCCAACTCTAGCTGATTAGAATGATAAGTAGGGACAAAAGATGTTCCCTTTTGAAGGGTATTGATTTCTATTTGACTCAATTGGTGAGAGGAGATGTTGATCATTAGTTTCTGTTTCATCAGGTTTTGTGACTCCTGGTTACTCTTTTCAAGGTCATCGGATAGGTTGTTGTTTCTTTTTCTGTTCTTGTTCTTTCCCCACCTGGTTCGTCATGTACGGATGGACCCTGTCCTAAAAAAGAAACCTGGGTAGGGGCAGCACTACGCTGTTGTCCTGTAGTTGAAAGCGAAGATTGATTGATTGTAGCTACAGTCGGCATGTTGCATCCATTGGTTCTTCGATTTGCTGTGTTAGATTCACCATCGGTTGAAGACGTCTCAGTATCTGAAGTTTTGTAAGATGGTCTGCTTTGTCGTCTTTTGACATACAATTCGGCACACTTACATACTTCACAGAGTTTGTCATGAGTGATGTCACTGACCATGTCATGAGTGATGTAATATCTGAGGTCATAAGCACTGCATTGAAGGGGGTGTTATAGTTAGCTGAATTTCCCTGTTTTTATTGTTAAAAACAAAGTTGGTAATCCAAACACACCCAATGTGTTTCGGAGCCCTGTCAGCAAGTTACTGTGTTACTGTCAGCAAGTCCTACAACACTTTTTATCATGAGCTTCTTTTTTCATTTCTATATCCCCTTACAGGAACTTTCAAATGGAACTTGATTCAAAGTTAAAAAACTAAATTACTAAGTGCCTGCCTGGTTAAAAAGAAAGCAGTAATTGTGCAAGTGTTAAAGTGTTAAAATGTGCTAGAAAATCCTGACAGGAGAAGCGCTGTCAGTTCACGTATTTGCAGTCTGTTGTCATTTGGGTATTATTCAGGTTCACATGGTCTGTGGCTCATGTGAAAAATGTAACTCATGAGGATGGACAAATTGTTCATAATTACGGTCCATCTAAGTCTCTTGGGCTTATATAAAAAAACATGCAGTTTTTCCTCCTTTTCCTTCATGTGATGAGCCGGCCATCTGCAGATCTTGCAATCCATTGTGGTTATTGTAGTCAGCCATGCTGGTTTTTGATAATTTTTCATGTACCAACCATAATTATGTTACTTAGCCCACTTTGGTTACAATTCTTCTTTTTGTCATTGTATTGGCCATTTGTTGGATAAGTCCATTTTCATGACCCTTTGTTGTTGGATTTTGCTGGTGTATTGCTGTGACATATTTTTGTTGCATGCTTTTGAGTGCTGTTTTATCAGGAGCTTCTGCTTCCAACTCAGGTATCATATGATCGGCAACAATATGGAATCCATGTATTGCCCTTCGTAGGCCAAGGAAGGGCTTAGGTTTGGAGTGCTAGATGAAATTGCTAAACAATTAGTAGCAAGTGGATGTCTCTGAGAGGGACTTATCTCAATAATATAAAGTAGACGTGGGAGAAATTAGAATAACTTCAACATAATTTGTGTTGTTATGGAAATTTGCATTACTTTTGTGATGCTTAATTCCATCATTAAGTCACATTGCATAATTAAACTCCAAACTTTTCTTATGCAAAAGTAAACACGGACTTCCAGGAGATTTGCAGTTCTAAAGCTTGTTTAATAGACTGCACACAACAACGCGTTTCAGCTTTCGCCTTGTTCACGTTAAAGAAAATACTGTTTGAATAAAGTTAAATACAATTGATTAAGCGCAAAATAGACAACAGACTCAACTAAACCACATAATGGTACAGGGAGATGGTAATATGGCGGCCATCTTAGCCTGGTGCAAAATTCATTCAAAAAACCTGTAATGTGAAATAACACTACAAAAATTATAAATAAATAAAACAACAGTGATTAACTTTGATTATCACAGCTCAATAATGTTTTCAGTAAATGTGAAAAGCAAATCATACCCCATATCATACCAAAAGACGTATATAAATATACATCAAGCAAAATGCGCTAATATAGCCCTAGTGGGCAAAACACAGGTGTTTAAACCTAGATACCTTCATACAAAAATTACTTGCCTAATAAGCAAATCTCTATTACTGTATCAAATGGAGTCATCGATGTACAAAATTCCTCCTACATATATAGCCCCAGTGGGCAAAAGAAAAGTACAATGCTATAGATAATTTACTTAAGCGTGATACGAATTTCAAGTTCATCAGAAGGCCTCAGCATAATATGATATTAAATTTGTTTTTGCTTTGTTTTATTATGTTTTTCAGGGATTGGTACCATTATTATGCTGAGGCCTTCTGATGAACTTGAAATTCGTATCACGCTTAAGTAAATTATCTATAGCATTGTACTTTTCTTTTGCCCACTGGGGCTATATATGTAGGAGGAATTTTGTACATCGATGACTCCATTTGATACAGTAATAGAGATTTGCTTATTAGGCAAGTAATTTTTGTATGAAGGTATCTAGGTTTAAACACCTTTTTTTTGCCCACTAGGGCTATATTAGCGCATTTTGCTTGATGTATATTTATATACATCTTTTGGTATGATATGGGGTATGATTTGCTTTTCACATTTACTGAAAACATTATTGAGCTGTGATAATCAAAGTTAATCACTGTTGTTTTATTTATTTATAATTTTTGTAGTGTTATTTCACATTACAGGTTTTTTGAATGAATTTTGCACCAGGCTAAGATGGCCGCCATATTACCATCTCCCTGTACCATTATGTGGTTTAGTTGAGTCTGTTGTCTATTTTGGGCTTAATCAATTGTATTTAACTTTATTCAAACAGTATTTTCTTTAACGTGAACAAGGCGAAAGCTGAAACGCGTTGTTGTGTGCAGTCTATTAAACAAGCTTTAGAACTGCAAATCTCCTGGGAGTCCGTGTTTACTTTTGCATAAGAAAAGTTTGGAGTTTTATAACTGGGGCTGCCGATTACCCCAACTCGGACCGCCCTATCTGACAGCCTTCTCCATTATCGGGACTGTTGGTGATATATATATATATATATATATATATATATATGACAACAGGAGACCTCTGAGCCCAGAAGCCGAGTTGAACACGCACTCAAACGGAATCCATTTCTTTTTAAAGTTTGCTTTAATCCATTTTCTTAGGCAACACAGAGCTATGCCCAACGCGTTTCGGTTCGCAACTCGAACCTTGATCACGGGTAACAACTGAGCATGACCAGGCATCATTTATTTCCATTATTACAATTACTTCCTGTAACTATAATTGCAAAGCATCCTGGTCATTGTAGTGCAATGATTTAACATATGTACATGTTGTTAAGAATTCAAAATAAAGTTGAAATTCAAAACGAAGAACAAGGGGGAAGGTGATCATTGGTGAAATAAAAATATAACACTCTATCCCAGTTCATGAATTTGAACCTGCATGTAAGGTTCAAAGATCATATGGAAGCTCAAACGCGTGACTGCCGAGTTTCGGCATTTTTACCAAAAAATCAAAAAATCAACTTTACAACCCTCTAGTGGGTGTGATTTTGAATGTTTGGACAAGATCAAACGAGGGGAGGACAATCTATATATTTATACACCCTCGTTTTTGGTATCGTGTCACGATACTTAGTGCTTCTTGTCCTGTTGGTAACGATCTGAAAAAGGCATTTTAACACAAAATTTTTTAACTCACATTTTTTTTCCCCAATATATATTTTTCTTTGAGACAATGAAACGTAATAGAGAAAAAACAATTGAGAAAAAATAGAGAAAAAACATAAACAATATATATATATATATATATATATATATATATATATATATATATATATGTATATATATATATATCAAACAAAGAGAGCTACCCTCGTTGGACCAGCCACACACAGGTAGGTTTTCTAAGCGTGTCTTTTATTCTGGAAGCTGCAACAAGGAAAGTCGATACTTCCCAAAGAAACAATTGCCTGACGCATTTCGTGAAATGTTCACTTTCTCAAAGGCAGGATGTTTGACACACGCAGAGCATAATGGGCACTTTATTGCTGTTCTTGACACGCCCAGTGGCGGTTTGCAGAGCTGGCAGGTACATACGCCCAGTGGCAGTTCGCAAGGTTTGCTGGTACCTGTAGTGCCCTAAATATTCCTACAGTGAGGTACACTCCGCTGCCAAAATCCAAATGAAATCCCCAATGGGTCTGCAGAAAGTCCCGCTGTTCCTTGCTGTCAGGCACGAACTTCCAGCACGAGCCTCCTGTCCTGAAAGCCACCAAATGGCGTCTTCAACGGGCCACTAGTGATGTGCGGCGGGGCTAGTCCACGGCTGGGTCAGCCGTAATCAATATCAAACAAAGAGAGTTACCCTCGTTGGACCAGCCACACACAGGTAGGTTTTCTAAGCGTGTCTTTTATTCTGGAAGCTGCAACAAGGAAAGTCGATACTTCCCAAAGAAACAATTGCCTGACGCGTTTCGTGAAATGTTCACTTTCTCAAAGGCAGGATGTTTGACACACGCAGAGCATAATGGGCACTTTATTGCTGTTCTTGACACGCCCAGTGGCGGTTTGCAGAGCTGGCAGGTACATACGCCCAGTGGCAGTTCGCAAGGTTTGCTGGTACCTGTAGTGCCCTAAATATTCCTACAGTGAGGTGCACTCCGCTGCCAAAATCCAAATGAAATCCCCATATATATATATATATATATATATATATTATCTACTGGCGGTCGCCAGTAGATAGTTATAGTTATAGTTAGGACCGAGTTCCCATAGGAAATCTGAAAATTCTATTTTGAATAACTTTTGCGCCGGTTGACTTATCGTCGTGAAATTTTCAAAACTAATGGGGCGCTCCGCTCAGCTCCTACCCTGAAAGTCTCGGGGTGATTCGTCAAGCGGGGGCTGAGAAAAAAGGGGTTCCCAAAACGCGTTTTCCCCATGCATTTTCCCATAGGACCTTTAGTCGAAGGTACAGCCCGAACGGCTGAACAGAATTACTTGAAATTTGGCAAAGAGGTAGTCCTCTGGTCAGGCATGTGCCTTTTGCTTAAATGGTGTAAATCCGTTCAGTAGTTCCTGAGAATATCAAAAGTAAAATCACATACATATCTGGGCGGAGCCTAACCACACATCTCATCATGAGATTTGATTGGCTGTCAGCACTTCATCCAAGAAGTGTTGGCAGCCATATTGGGACCAATATACATGATAGCACCTCATTAAAAAGCATTGCAGTTAATAGAAGGTTTTAAGACTTTAGTTACATTATAAATCATTTGTTGATGGTACTATACTCATTTTAGGAATTGTGGTGTGTTCTAAGGTGATTTTACCATGTGAAAAAAGCCTTCTGCTGTGATATCATGAATCATGTTTGAGAGAAAACTATTTTCTCATGCTTTTCCCACAGAGGTTTGGAAGGTGATCTATAAGCTAACTGAGAGCATATTTTCTGTAAATTCACATTATCTTTCTCAGTCATGTGAGAAAGAAGTCTGACATTCTCAGTAAAACAAGAACATCCAACAAAAGCAGAGACTGTCAGTTGATTCCTTTGTGTTCTACTGCAGCTTCCCAGAGTGTTCTAAAGAACAACTAGAGCGCTAACAGTCCTACTTATGACAAACGAATGGCAAACCTGAAGCCATCTTGGTTGGAATAAAGTGGTAATTCTTAAAACATTTAATTTAAAAAGGAACAAAATGAGGGGGTTCATTTTGCCATAGAAAGTATGATTAGTGCTGCAGAAAGAAAAATTAGGGCACATTTTGAGTGACTTCTCAAATCCTCTTCTATTTCATTAAACAATTCTGACATGCAGACTGAAACATGCACTTTCAATACCAGCAGCAGACTTCCCTGGTGAGCAGTAGCTTTACTACAGTGATCTAATAAGCAACTAGAGTGCTAACATTCTGAATTTATGGCAAATGTGTGACATATCTGAATACCTTCTTGATGGAATCAAAGTAAAAAAACTGAAAGCATTTCCTACTGAGGAGACTGCAGTAAATGAGGAAATGAGGAAACTTCATAACAAATAAATCTCCCAAGATGGCCACCAGACACAAAAGAGCCTAAATGCAGCACAAATATCACCCGGATGTAGCCCACATGTAGCCCAATGACAGAAGTGTGCAAAACACTTATTTTTTGTGTATTTGCAGTTTTATATAGTGCAGACTTGTCAGGTATAGGAATGCTTTACATGAGCATTGGTTACATCACACAAGATCAAATTCATTTTGGTTGTAGACATGGGGAGATTAAGTGATTTGACCACAATCACAGAATGTTGAGCTGAAGCAGAAACTCCAACCTGGTTCCCCAGTTGCAAAGTCTGCAGCTCTGGAAGCAACACCACATCCTCTCCCCTAGGTGCAACATTTAATCAAGTGGTCAACTGGAGAAAAAAACATAAAGATTACAAATAATTTAAAAGTTCGTTGTCACTATTTGAAAACTCAGAAAATATGTCCTCATTTTAGTTTTTTAGAGCACTAACCATAATTTTGATGCAAATAAGAACCTCTCATATATGTAATTTCTAAAGGAAATACTCTAGGTATTACAGTTTTGATTACATCAAGATGACGTCAGGCGTTCCACACTTTTGTATTAAATATAGAATGTTAGCAATCTAGTTGTTCATTGGGATACTGTTGAGAGGCAGAGGCCAGGGGCATGGACTCTGAAAATTGAAGGCAGGTAGGAGAGTGCAGAGGCAACAATTTGACCACACTGGGCAGGCAGGAAGGGCAGTGGCAGCACAACAGACTATGGAGGGCAGTGGAAAGGGGGGCAGGGGCAACAAACCAACAATACAGGACTGGCAAGAGAGGCTGTGGCAATATAATAGACCATTGTGGGCAGAAGGAAGAGGCAGTGGTAGTACAACCATACATGCCAACAGACCCGTTTCAGCCAGGAAACGTCCAATGTTTTTAACCCCTTCAGTGCCACGCCCTTTCCCCCTCCTGTGCCGGGCGTTGCACTAGTGGGTGGGGTTCATGACGAGATAGTCTTGTCATGGGCACAGCGCAACCGTGCTCCATGACGAGACAATCTCGTCATGGGCACTGAAGAGGTTAAGCTCAAATGGGCTTTATTTGATCTGTCTCCTGTCTACAATCTCCTCTTTTTCAATGTAACTCAAAGGGGAAAATCAAAACACCCGTTTTTTTTCAAAATCTCCCTCTTGCCAAGTTCAAAATGTTCGCAAGTATGGTACATTGAATCATGGTAGGCAGGAGGAATTGGGGTAGGGACATGGACTTAGATAACAGAGGACAGGAGGGACATTGAGAGGTGCACCAAACTGACCCTACAGGGCAGGCATCAGGGTTTGCAGCAGCACAATACACCACACAGCGCATGCGTGACGGGAGTGCAGCACAACAATCCATAGAAAGCAATAGGGAGGGGACCGGACCATGCACATGGACAACAGAGAACAGATGGGAAAGAGGCAATGGTAGCTAGCTGACCATAATGGACAGACAGGAGAGAAAGCTGCAGCATAACAGACCATAAAGGGCAGGAGGGAGGGAATAGGGGGTCTGCACATGGAAACAGAGGGCTGGGGGCAAGGTGACAGGGCAGGAGCAGCAAGATGACCATGGAGGTCAGGCAGGATGGGCACTAGAAACAAGACACACCATGGAGAGCAACAATGAGACTATGGTGGCATACACACAGACCATGGAGGGAAGGTGGGAGGGGGTCAGGGGCAGCTAGCTGACCACACAGGGAAGGTGGGAGGGGCCATGGCAGCACAGAAGACCATGCATGGCAAGCAGGAGGGTTAGTGGCAGCACAATTGCTATGATGGGCAAGAAGGAGGGTGCAGGAGCATGCACAAAGCACCATGGAGGATAGAAGGGAGGGTCAGGACCTGGGCACAGACAAGAGAGTTCAGGGGAAGGGGCCTCACAACAGACCGCGCGGGGCAGGCAGGAGGAGCAGTTGCAGCACAACAGATCAGGGAGGGCAGAAGGGTGTGGCAGTAAAATGGACCATGGAGGACAGGAGGAAGGAGATAGGGGCATGGCATGTGGACAGGCAGAGTGGAGGTGGCAGGGACAGGTTACAGTCATCTGACAATGCTAGGCAGATGGGAGGGGAGTGGCAGCTCAACAGAACACTCAGAGTAGATAGGAGTGGCAGGTCCATGGAACATAGTGGGCAAAAAGGATGGAGCAGGGACATGCACAAAGACATCGGAGGGCAGGGGGAAGGAGAATAGGGGCAGCAAGCTAAGCACAGAGGCTAAGCAGGAGGTCGATGATGGGCCACAGAATTGGGCAATGGAGGGCAGGAGGAGTGGACTGGTACATCATGGTAAATGGAGGGCAGTGGCAGCACATCAGACCATGCATGGCAGGAGGGAGGAGGCTAGTCCATGGATTCAGACAACAGAGGATAGGGAGGAGGTGGATGGGGCAGCAAGCTAACTGTTCAGAGAAGGTGGGTATTAGGAACTTTATTGTTTTTAAAATGTGTGTCTGTGCGAACTACTTAAAATATGAACAAGTATGCAGCATAATCTCACTTTTATTCAGGAAGAAGAGGACGTTTGTGACTGTGACTCCGGACTCACTTGGCAGAAACAACCCCTGACCCTCCACCCCCATCGCAAAATGTAATGCCCATGAAAAGGGTAGGTGGACGCAGTGTTATATAGAACATAGTCCTGAGAGCACGATTGAAAATGAAATCTGGATGTAGTATATGGTATAAACTATGCACCAAAAAGTGTGATATAAGATGAACCGGGGCGTGAAATATAATATGCAATACATTGTGCGCAATGACAGATTCATTGGAGAGCGCGAGATAGCACAGGCACTAGCGCGTGCTATGCGATATGCGCCTTGGAGAGTAATATGCACAGGGCAGTGTTGTGTAACATAACTAGTCTCTAAAGTTGTAATATAAAATATGTGCTCGGGAGTGTAACGTTGCATATGCGCTGTGACAAAGATATGGATCCCAGATTGTAATATGTATGGCATAGCGCTGTGGGTTATAACATACACATAGAGGAAGGCACGTTAGATGGGGCAATATAACCCGTGCTAAGGCAAGTGTGGCATGACATATTCATGGGGTGGTGTTACAGTGTACATGGGCTAGAGAGTGTCATAGCATACGCACTAGCTGGTGGAATACAACACAGAAGTGTGAGGCAATCGGCGGGCACTGGTGGGTGTAACACAGCATTGGGCTCAGCCAGGAGCACGCTGTGACTCTCAAGTGAGGTTCATCTCTTTTCCAGAGAGTAAAATAAAAAGTATTACACATCCGGCGGTGGATGTGTTTTTTATTAACCGTGAGGGGGGTTTCTTGCATAGTTTGGTAGAATTTTTGTCGAATCCCCTTTGAATGGCTTGGTGTGCGTGTATATTAAATGTGCCCGTCAATAGCTACCCATGTTTGTATAAATAAACGACAAGAGTGTCTGCTTGGAGAGTACCCACCGGCGGGGGCGCCGGGATTAGGCACGGTAGGGGGTCAGACACGTCAGAGCTTCACTAGCGGTGTAAATACATTCCATGTGGATTCATTCTATGCATAGTCGCCTTTTAATGAATATCACGCAAATCTTCATGGTGATAGGTACAAACGGTTTGTCCAGCATGTCCTGGGGGTTTCTATAAATATATATATTTTTAAAATAATAAAAAACAAAGGCCGGCCCCGGGGGATGGGGTCCCCGGAGCCATAAGTGGCCTGAGGAGGGGGTCAACGCAGCCCCCTCCTAAAGAATTTAAATTAAAAAAAGGCCATGGCCCGGGGGTTGGGGTCCCTGGGGCCGATTAAGGCCTTGGGAGGGCCAAATTTAGTTTTTTCAACAAAAAAAATTAGGGTGCAGGCCCTGGGGGATGGGGTCCCCAGGGCCAGTAAATTAGAAAAAGAAGGGGGGCCACACAGCCCTCCTTCTTAAAAAAAGAAAATAAATAAAAGACCGGCATCGCGATGGAGGCCATGCCCCCTCCTTGCAGCACTCTGCAAATGCGCCCCCTGGCCAGTTGTAAGTTGGGGAATTAATTCCCCTTCAATACTGAGGGTCCCTGAGGGCCAACTAGCCCAACAGGTATCTCCAGTGTGAGCCAGGGAGCTGCGTTGCAGACAGGTGTTCTGAGGCCACGCCCCTTTTTACACCTCTATGCAACGCAGCTCTGTGGCACTTACTGGAGGTACCTAGTGGGCTAGTTTGACCCTAGGGACCCTTAGGATTGAAGGGGACTTAATCTCTCAACTTAGAACGGCCACAGGGCGCGTTTACACAGTGGTGAAGGGAGGGGACGGGGCCTGAGGTGACGTGTGCAAACACGCCCTGTGGCGCGTTTTAAGTTGGGGAAATAATTCCTTTTCAATCCTGAGGGACCCTGGGGGCCAACTAGCCCACCAGGTGCTTCCAGTAAGTGCCACTGCTCTTCGTTGCAGAGAGGTGGTGCAGGCCGTGCCCCTTTTTACACCTCTCTGCAATGGCGCTTACTGGACATACCTAGTGGGCTATTTTGCCCCTAGGGATCCTCAGGATTCAAGGGGACTTAAACTCCCAACTTAAAAAACGGCCACAGGGCATGTTTACACAGTGGGGAAGGAAGGGGACGGGGCCTGAGGTGACGTGTGCAAACACGCCCTATGGCACGTTTTAAGTTGGGGAAATAATTCCCCTTCAATCCTGAGGGCCCCTGGGGGCTAACTAGCCCACCAGGTGCTTCCAGTAAGCGCCACTGAGCTGCGTTGCAGAGAGGTGGTCCAGGCCGTGCCACTTTTTACACCTCTCTGCAACGCAGCTCTGTGGCGCATACTGGAGGTACCTAGTGGGCTAGTTGGACCCTAGGGACCCTCAGGATTCAAATTAACTTAATCTCCCAACTAAAATCGGCCACAGGGCGTGTTTACACAGTGGTGAAGGGAGGGGACGGGGCCTGAGTTAACGTGTGCAAACAAGCCCTGTGGCGCGTTTTAAGTCGGGGAAATATTTCCCCTTCAATCCTGAGGGACCCTGGGGGCCAACTAGCCCACCAGGTGCTTCCAGTAAGCACCACTCCGCTGCGTTGCAGAGAGGTGGTCTAGGCTGTGCCCCTTTTTACATCTCTCTGCAACGCAGCTCTGTGGTGCTTACTGGAGGTACCTAGTGGTCTAGTTGGACCCTAGGGACCCTCAGGATTCAAGGGGACTTAATCTCCCAACTTAAAATGGCCACAGGGCGTGTTTACACAGTGGGGTAGTGAGGGGATGGGGCCTGAGGTGACGTGCACAAACACGCCCTGTGGCGCGTTTTAAGAGGTAGTTTTAATCCCCTGCCCTATTATATACTAGGAGCTTACAGAGGAGGTCATGCTGATCACAGGGGGACCCCAACGCATAGTGTTCCCTAGTGTATGTAGGTGTTTTCACTGTATTCTGAGTGTCTTTTAACATAGCACTGGCTCTAGGACTGGTTAGTCAGACTCAGTTACCACCAGTATCCGTCTGAAAAAGTTGAGGGTACAGGATGATTTTGCAACAAGGCTTCTTTCTGCTCTTCTGTTTGTTCTTTCTGCACGTTATCCTTCTTCCTGCACTTTTCTTCCTCTTTGAGGACTTCTGTTGCTTCTTTCTGCATTTCTTTTTTTTTCTTTCTGTGCGTTTTTTCTTCTTTCTTCACATGTCCTATCTCTGTAGGCATAGTTAGAAATTAGCATTTAAAAAACCTTTAAAATTCACTGAAAAAAACCATAGGTTTCAGGCACGTTATAGTTAGGAGATGTCATCAGTGATGCCATGAGTGATGTCACTGACCATGTCATGAGTGATGTAATATGTGACGTCATCAGCAGTGCATTGCGGGCGCGCAAGTTATAGTTAGCTGAACTAACTATAACAGGGGAATTTCAATGGTTTTGTACGAGTGAAAAGTCCAGCTAACTATAACGCCCCTGAAACCTATGGTTTTTTCATTGAAATTCTAAGGTTTTTTAAATGCTAATTCCTAACTATAACGTGCCTGAAACCTATGGTTTTTTCAGTGAATATATATATATATGTATATATATATATATAAATATATATATGTATATATATATATTATCTACTGGTGGTCACCAGTAGATAGTTATAGTTACAACCTAGTTTCCATAGGAAATCTTAAAATTCTATTTTGAATAACTTTGGCGCCGGTTGACGAATCCTCGCGAAATTTTCAAAACATATGGGGCGCTCCATTCAGCTCCTACCCTGAAAGTCTCGGGGTGATTCGTCAAGCGGGGGCCGAGAAAAAGGGGGGGTCCCAAAACGTGTTTTCCCCATGCATTTTTCCATAGGACCTTTAGTCGCAGCTACAGCCCGAACGGCTGAACAGAATTACGTGAAATTTGGCAGAGAGGTAGCCATAAGGTCAAGGAAGTGCCTTTTGCAGGTCTGGTGTAAATCTGTTCAGTATTTCCTGAGAAAATAGCATTCAAAAGCATATCAATATCTATACGCGCGCACCCTGCCGTGCGCGAGCGCAATTCTGATTGGTTGTTAGATGTCGGTAAACATTCGAATCGGTCGAAACCAGGAAGTGTCGGCCGCCATTTTGTCTCTCGCAGTCTGACGGGGTGAAAAAAAAAGGTGGAGAACGTGAAAAGGGGGCAGAGAGGACAGTTCCTGACCCGCTAGCCTTGGTCAGGGGGGTCACAGAAGGACGCCCAAGGGAGAAAAAAAATATTTTATTTTTTTTTTAAATCGCGAGGTGCGCGCACCGGGCGCGCACGGCACGCACTGCGAACCGTGGGTGCTCGGTGCGCGAAGCGCACCGAGCACCCACAGCGCGCGCACGGTGCGCGCACCGTGAAAAACCTGAGAAAAAAAAAATTAATAAATACATAACTTAGCATTTAAAAAACCGTACAAATTCACTGAAAAAACCATAGGTTTCACACACGTTATAGTTACGAATTAGCATTTAAAAAACCTTGCAAATTCACTTAAAAAACCATAGGTTTCACACATGTTATAGTTAGCTGGACATTTCACTCATAAAAAACCAATGAAATTCCCCCGTTATAGTTAGTGCAGGCAACTATAACTCACGCGACCGCAATCCTCTGCTGATGACGTCAGATATTACATCACTGGAAATCAAAATAAGAAAACTACTCACATGCAAGCCAGAATATGTAATATATGTTTTAATATGTCCCTGTGGGCTACAATATATTGGCAGCACTAAGCTACAAGCTCACAAACGGATTTTACAGCATATAAGAGCAATTAACAACCACGACAATACATACCCTGTAGCTAGACATTTCCGTGAATATCACAATTCAAGAAGTCAAGATTTAAAATTCTTCCTAATAGACTGTGTACCCCCAAGTAGACGTGGAGGAAACAGGGAGGTTAAGCTGAGAGAATTAGAAACACAATATATTCTGAACCTCGACACGAAGACTCCAGGGGGTCTTAATATCACGGAGGATCTATACACTTGCATATGAATTACTCTTTACACGTCTAGCATGTTTTCTTAAAAATTCAATAATATTTTAAGAACTGTATATATATGATTTTTATGAAGAATTTTAGGAAATTATAAATATATCTCTTTTATGTGTATGTGTATTTATATATGTATTTATATATGTATTTATTTATATATTTATATATATATGTATATTTATTTTAGCACTAGTTTGCACCACATATTTGAGATGTATGCTCAGTTTCAAAAAATATCCCAAGTTTGGCCAAACCTACACTAGAAACCGTACATTTCCAAGGACTATATATACTTGAAACTAATTAGACAGACAAGAAACAACAACTCATAAAGAATACATAAATAAATGGCAATAGTTATTAACATCAGCATCGCACAAAAAAGGAAAAATGTCCAGTGTAAACATTTATCAAACAATATATATTTTTTTTTTGCACAGTTAATTTCAGCACTTGTACTTTGCACAACTAAAGCATTATTTGCACATTGATGAATTCAGGTTTTCATTTCCAACATGCCAGTACCACCTGATATTACGATTATCAATATACACATTTAAGTATGATGATAAGGATCATAGAAATTGCATTTAAGCATGTATTTATTTGGATCATATTGTGTCGTAATACATTAGGACTTTTGAACGTTGAAAAACTAGAAATAATGGTACTATTTCTCCTACATTTACGCATTTATGCAAGGTATTATTTTTATGAGATTTGTTCGTAAAGCATATAAATGTATTTACAAAACCTACGGAGGATACCTCTTCTATGTCTATAATCATGTGCAAAGTACCAAACCAATCACTGAACACAATGTTACTTTAAAAATGCATTAGCCGTGAAAAACGTTACCATGTGAGCAAGACTCGAAGGAGTTGAAACGCGTTATGGCGGCATCGAAATAAACACGAAAATTTGGCACCAAGTCTGTGGTCCGTGTCCGTGTGTTGCTGTGAAAGCTGAGAAGCTGCGGATTCGCTGATATATATATATGTATATATATATCTGTTTTTATTTCATATACATTTACAACCCAACGTCACTTATTGAGTTTTATTTTATGAACAGAAATATTGAAATATGTTTTAATTAGGTAACAGTCACTACTGTGATTTACTGAGTGATTGATTTACTTTTTTTTAAAAAAAAACACAATGTATCTTGCTTTAAATAGAAGCCTCAGTTACATCTACCAAAATAGTTTACTTTTGAACATTGCAAGTGGGTCACTGTTTTTTTCTTCTTTTGAATTTTCATTACTGTTCAAGCTTCTGTTCGTCCCATGAGCTCTGGACTATTTTGGTTTTAATAACATTTCATATGTTTGCCTCAAATGTCAAGTTCTGTTTGACATCCTGTGTCAAGTGAGAGAAATATGAATTGTTACAAGGACACCGCACAGAGACTTTTAACAGGAAACTAAACAGCATGAGCCAGGGTTGGAAAATAGAAGTGTTTGTTCTCAATTTTCTAATTTATTCTCGAGAATCTTTTTCAGGATTTTGGATTAGGTCAGGGAATGCAACTGAATGTATGACTAGTGAGTTTTTTAAGGAAAGCATGCGTTGTCCCTGAAAATACAGCTAATATTGCAATGTTTTTTTGTGGACACTTACTACATGGACTGCGCACCTGTGCTCACGTTTACAGAAAGTAGCGTGCAGATGTGCTTTAGTGAAAAACTAAGAACTGCGCCTTCGTGCAAAAGAAAGCGTCTGGTGTCTGCAACAAATTTGTACTCGAGCTGTACACTCCACTAAAAATTCTCCGCCCAGAGTAGGCCACTTAAAATATGAAATTAAGCAGAAATTAGAGGTTTGCACGAAGAACTATAAAGGCTTTTAACAAGCCGTGTGCTTCCGGGACATCACTTTTTTGACGCTCCGGCAGCGCAGAGTTCAGAGCCATGTCTAGAATGCCACGAAAAGCCACCCTACGTGGCTGTTCATGGCCTCGTAAATATGGTGTAAGGCAACGCAGCGCAAGTCTCTGTGTTGCCTCACACTGCATTGGGTAGGCAGGCCATGGTTGTAGCAGTGGGTGTTCCCATTCAACGTCCATGGTATTTGACACATTCCCAGATTTACAACTCAGCATAAATCCGTGAATGCATCAAAACAGTGTGCTTTTTTGTTCAGGAAGTTGCCCCTTCCTGCATGAAAAATATCATGTCAACAATGCAAGCACCCTTGCACCATGGTGCAAGGATGCCTGCGTTAGCGCCCAGCAGCCATTTATGGGCCAGCGCAGTGAAAGAGGAAAAGGATGCACCATATCTCATGGATATAGCGCATTCCTGCCCTTTTCTTTTGATGCAAAGCAATGCAGCAACGTGATGTGCAGCACTGCCCTTAGTCAAATTGGTGTTACAGAGGCACATAGCACTCAATTTTCCAATTGCTAGAAATTTGCACCTAGTTTCATTTGGCTTATATACAACAAATTGACACAGGGCACTGCATGTCATTGTGCTGCTCTGCCCTGCATCAAAGGCAAAAGACAGTAATGCACCATATCTGACATACCATACATTCCCGTCCTTGACCACAGCGTAGACACAAAAATGTCTGCCTATCACTAATTCAGGCACCCTTATACTATGGTGCAAGGGTGTCTGCATTGTTGGCACAATTGTTTTTGTGAAGTAAAGGGCACCTTTTTGCACAAAAACAATAGTTACGCCTTCCCTGGGGAGATGCACCACTTTTACCCAATCCCACATTCACGCTGTGTTCTAAATCTGGTAATATGTCATATACCATTGGCGTTAAATGGTAACACCCACCGCAACATCCATGGCACAACTCCCCGGTGCAGTGTGAGGGAACGCAGTGACTTGCCCTGTGTTGCCTTACACCATATCCATGAGGCCATGAAAAGCAATTCAGGGTGGCTTGCACAGTGGCAGCTGGCACAGGTAAAAGCGGTGAGGCGGGGGAGGGGTGGATGAGTAAGTCGACAGATGAGAGGTTAGTTAAAATTAAATAAGAAAGTAAATAAAGCAACTTACCTAGCTGGCACTCGCCACATTGCCGACTTGGCGATGCAGCAAGTGCAAGGTAAGTGGTTTTATTAGTTTTTTAATTTAATTTTAACTAAGCCGTCATCTGTTGACTTTCCACCTCCACCATGCCCTGCCCCGCCTCCGCCCCACCCCACCACTTTTACATGTGCCGGATGCCACTGGCTCTGCACTCTGCACTCTGCACCACCGGAACGTCAAAAAAAGTGATGTTCCAGCGGCGCACAGGGCTTGTAAATAAGCCCCTAAGATTCCGCGCAAAGCTAGGAGATGCTAGTTGAGTAGCTCAGACTTTCCATTCAATCCAAAGGCAGTTTGCACTGTTTCCACTGCGTTTCATCCTCTTTCTGTAAATTATCATTGCTTTCGACCTACTGGTCGCAAAGCTATTTGCCATTGCACCCGAATCTACTTTTCACCGCAAACTTTTTTTTGGTGGGTAAAGTTGATGGACTCAACGCTATCCATCAGGTGTATATGCTTTGCGCCCTGTGATCAAATGTACAAATGTACAGTAAATATACGCCTCAGTGTAATCTTTGGAATTCTATGCCTTTGGAATTAAGAACAGAATCACTTGTTTTTCGAATAGTCTTGGCTGTTTAAGAGCAGCATGTCAGGTTAAAATCTGTAACATACTTTTCAGCCTGCCCTCAGTGACCATTAGCGCTAAGAGGCTTCGGCAATCGCGCGCTATACAAAATCTATTACTTACTTACTTTGTGCCTCATTTATGAGAAGTCACGGATCGCTGCTTGAAAGCAGCGATGCGTCACTTCTCAGTGCGCCCTCCTTGCGACACCAATGATGCGTCATATTTATAATATAACGCATCATGACGGAAGGAAGGACAGATACGTCGGTATAACTGACGTATCTGTCGGTGCAAAAGTGGCGCATTGCTGGAGTTGTGTCGGAAGCCTGACCCAACTCCAGCAATGTTCCTTTCACATGGGGCAAGCCCCATGTGAAAGGGCCTGCGTCACCCTTATGCCTGCCATGAGGCAGGTGTAAGGTTTTGACGCATTGGCATCCTAGTAGTGGCTCAGGCGCCACTCCTGCGACCCTTTCTTGCGGGGGTACGCCCACCCTGCATACATTATACCTGGCGCAGGTATAATGTAGTGCAGGGGTTTGCGAAGTGACACATCTACCTAGATGCGTCACTTCGTAAATATGGCGCGACATGGCGCATGTTTTACGTCACTGGTGTGTCACAAAAAGTGACACACCGGTGGCGCAAAAGTAACTATTTAGTTAAATCGAGGAACTTCTCTCACTTTCCATACACGTTTTATTTTTTATTCTGTTTTTATTGAGCTTTTTCACTGGTAACATCAGTACAAGTCTGTCGATCACGACATTTCCGGCAGCATTGACATTTTAATATACAGACGAATACTGGAAGAAAGAAAGGTTTCCGGAAAAGCAGAAAACATTCAAGTACACGGCTAAACCTGACGCTTAACATTAATACTCGGAACTTTTTTTTCCAGTGGACCACACAATAATCACAGCAGGTCCCTGTACAACCAGTACTAGCAGTTGGCTATGGCTTACATGTAGATACTAACAGCAATACTTAAAATTGTTTAGAATTATTTATACTCACAACTCATTTACTACTAATTTGGTAAATAAAAGCAATATAGTTGAAAAATATATGATAACACGTGTGCTTTGGGGTATTCAACTGATAGAACTTTATTTGGAGAGTCAGCTATTATCATTGCTAGGTGAGAAGAGAGACAAGCTTTCATGAATAAGCATTGGCAAAGACAACAGGTTTGGCCTTGACTGCGTTTCATATAAAGCATGATTAAAGGTGTTATTGAAAATGGCCAGCTAACTATAGTACAAGCCAATGAAAAAAAGCCTCCCGCGCTCTACAGGTTTGCTGAGCGTTCTGCTGGCTTTGTTAGACTCCTCGTCGTAAAGGAAAGAGAAGAAACACCAACACGGGGATGGGCAGAGACTGAAAACAGTTCTTTTGGAAAAAATACTGACAACTGCGGTCTTAGAAATGCGAAATATGATTGGAGCAGAGGGAAGTTTTGCGAGCGAGGCAATAAACAAGCCATTCAAAGAGGAGCTAAGGCCTGTGTGGCCCAGAGAGGGCAGACGGGCCAGAGACTGTGCACGTTGACCTCGGAGAGGAGGGTCAGAAGAACGGAGAGGGACTGGCAGTGGAAGGCCAAGGGGTTCTTGGATAAATATCAAAAGCTAGCACTTCAGAGTCAACCATGACATCATTCCCAGCCGTGAATGTCACAGAAGATCTTGGCCAACCACACACCTGTTGTGAGTGCAGAACTTCAGTTCCTTTATTGAGACGAGGAGGAGGTCTTGCAGGTCAGGAATGTAATTGCTGTGATCTCTCTTTCAACCACAACATGTCACTCGCTTCTTCCGGCAAGGGATGGCTATATCTTTGCCTATATGCAATGCCCCTCGCTTTAGTGGTAGTGACACATCTTCATTAAGTGAATTGTCCTAATTTATTGGAATGGTGCTGTGGACTCAGGGATTGAAAAGGGTTTAATGCAAACCCTTATCTGAAAAGTGTTGTGTCTGTAATCGAAAGCGTGTGCAGTCGGCCGCATACACTCTTAGCAGAATGTGCGAATTCTTTAGATGGGAAACCTAGCCCTCTTTGCAATAAAACCAGTAGCGGTCCGTGGAGGGAGTTCGGTGGGGAAGGGGGGCGGGGGAGGGGCAGGGTGGGGAAATGTAAACACCAGAATATGGATGAACGGAGGTAAATACACATTTAAATAAATAAAACGAATTCCTTTGCGCGCGCGCGCAACGAAATTTGTTTTATTTATTTACATGTGTACTTACCTCCGTTCATCCATATTCCGGTGTTTACATTTCCCCACCCGGCCCCTCCCCCGCCCCGCTCCCTGCCCAACCGAACTCCCTCCACGGACCGCTACTGAATAAAACTAAGGACTTGCTGAACTGCTCTCAGACACTGCTTGTTTCCTTTGAATCTAATCTTAAACTGACTGGTCACACTGCTCATATGCTTAGTAAAGTTTCCAACTATGTAGAGAGGGAGATAGAAAAACCCATTGTGTGGGATGGATGCCTTGAAGGAAACTTTTGAAATAGCATTACCTAATAAAAAACATGCAAAGACTAGTATATTTGCTATTCTCCTATTTCACAATACTTTCTCGATCCCAAAATAGTGCAGGCTTTACTATATATGGAGAGGCAGTTTATGGGCTTAGAACTATTGAGTTAACTGTAGCTTTTACTTACAGCCACTCAGAGCTACTCCTAGATGTAGGACAGGGATGATTAGTTTTGGTACCCAGAGACCAAATAAAAAGATAAACTATCACTGAAATGTCCTGAATGAGCTGAACATGATATCTCTGAATGGTCTTTCTTCGTCTTACAAATTAACACAATACTTTTCTTTCAACTTGTCTTTTTCGATTGAGGTTCAACTATTGCATAGACACAAGGGATGAGTTTCGCCATTTACAGAAATTAAGATAGATGTTTTTTTGTTCTCAGAACAACTAAATGGCTCAATAGCAGAGCTCCCTGGAACGATTTGCCCATCCAAAGAGGATCAAAAAGGGCCAACTTAGATAACTGAAAGTTGTTACTTTAAGTAGCACAGACTTTGAACATGATGAATTCAACATCACACAAAGCGTAGGACAGCTGATATTTGGTTGTTATTTTAAAGTAACTCGACATCTGGGCAAAGCCATCAGGGTGTCCCAAGGAACAAAAACACTGTGGCAACTGGTGCACTCTAGCCCAAAAAACTAAAGAAAAGACATATAAAGAAATTCTAGGCATCTTTCGAAAACCCTAATGATTCATTTGAATTCAGTAAAAGAAAGTGAATAGGGTAAAAATATATCAATGGGTTGACAAATTGGAAATTAGAGTGGAGTTCATCATCAACTCAGGGGTTTTGTTATTTCCTTAGAGAGGTCAGCAGCTTCAAAGGTGTATAATAAAATCCCCCCAGCAAACTGAGTGGGTGGTATAAGAAGCATAGATATTTTGTCTGTAGATCTACAGAAGGAAGCTTCTGTTTAAACCACTGCTGGGAACCTTTATATAGCATTGCTAGACTTGTCAGCCTTCGGGTGGACTCCCCCAAACGTTTTGCCTTCTTCCCTCTTGTTTTGCTATAATCGTTTTTGTTGGCCTTAGGACTCTGTGCACTTTACCACTGCTGACCAGTGCTAAACAGTCTGGGTTCACTTCCTAAAACATGATAAAATTGGCTTACACTTAATTGGCATATTCGATTTACACAAAAGTCCCTAGCAAAGTGGTATACCATATTGCCAGGGCCTGTAAATTAAATGATACTCGTGGGCCTGCACCACTTATGTCAGCCACTTAAGTAGCCCCTTAAAACATGTCTCAGGCCTGTCATTGCAGCTTGTGTGCAGTTTTATACTGCCATATTCAACTTGGAAAAATGAATCCCTTGCCAGGCCTAAAACACCCTTTTTATTGCATATAATGCATCCATACAGTAGGCCCTAAACAGCACATAGGACATGGTGCGGTGTACTTAAAAAGTTGGACATTCGTTTTTCACTACTGTGATGTCTACCTCTTCCCTAGGATAACATTAGGTTACCTTATTACATTTAATAAGTGATAACTTTTGTTTGGGTGCTGTTAGAAATATCATATTCCATGACTAAGGAACAGTAATTTAGAACCCTCTTTATTCGTGAAGTTGGGTTTTAGTCACAATTCTGAAAATTCACCTTTTAGAAAGTTGGCATTTTCTTGTCCTAACCATTTGATGCCTGCAGCACTTTCCTAGGTCACATGACTTGTTGTTGTTAGCAGCTGGCATTTTTGTATTCCTCCCAAACAGCCACACAGTAGAAGGAATGGGTGTTCTCAGGATGGGCCATCTTGGAAGGATGAGGGGGAGGAAAAGCTGAGCTCAGCCCCGCTTGCACTTCAAAAACACCTGCCTCTGCTCACACACAAAGAACTTCATACTACCCTTTTATAACTTCAGACATCCTTGGACCAAGGCGGGAAGGCAGGAAATTCCAGACTCTTCTGTGGGGAGAAAACTCTAGACGTTTCTTCCACTTTAAAGGTGGCATGAACTATAAGATTAGTACCCTCAGACTCTGTTGCAGGGTGTTTGAGGCCCTCCTCCACCCACAGGCTCCTGCCTGCGCCTCAACCCTGGTGGTCCAGTGGTAGAGCACTCTGCTTTTCTGCTACTTTGCCTCTCTTGCCTCTTTCCTGTGTTCCCCTTTTCCTCTTCCCTTTATTCTGCTCCTCTGTCACTTTTCTCCTTTTCACTTCTCACTTTTTCCTTCGTTTTCCTTTGCAATTCTCACTCTTTCATATGTTTTCTACTGCTGTTGCGGCCCCCACAGCCTCTCCCCCATCCAGTGTGTCCATCCCGCTCTTGCCTCCCAGCTGACCTGCCCTCCCCTGAGCCCTACTTAATGGCGTCCGCTACGCAGCAAGAAGAGCAAAACCACTGACCTGGTCAGTGTGACTGCTCTTCCCCTGCGCAGCTCCACCACCAAGTGCTGCCCCCTGAGCTCTGTTGCAGGGTGTTCCAGGCCCTCCTCCACCAGCAGGCTCCTGCATGCACCTCATACCTGGTGGTCCAGTGGGAGGACACTCTGCTCCTCTGCTGCTCTGCCTCTCTTGCCTTTTTCTGTTTCCTTCAATCTGCCCCGCTGTCATTTTTCTCCTTTCATTTCCTTCTCTTTTCTACATTTTCCCCTGCCACTGCTGCCCCCGCGGCTCCTCTACCTCCAGTGTGTCCTTCCTGCTCCCGCCTCTCAGCTCACCCGTCCTCTTCCGATCTCTACATGATGGCAGCTGCTGCGCTGAACGAAGAGCAAGACCACTGACCTGGTCAGTGTGAGTACTCTCCCCCGCACAGCTCAACTAAGTTCTGCCCCCTCAGGCCCCTGAGCTCTGTTGCAGGATATTCAAGGCCCTTCCTCCACCCACAGGCTCCTGCCTGCCCCTCAGCCCTGGTGGTCCAGTGAGAGAGCATTCTGCTCTGTTGCTGCTCTGTCTCTGCCTCTCTTGCCTCTTTACTTTTTTGCCCCTTTTCTTCATTCCTTCATTCTGCCCTCCGTTACTTTTCTCGTTTTCACTTCTCACACCTTCCTTTGTTTTCCTTCATTTTCATTTTTCAATTCTCACTCTTTCCTTCCTTTTCCCCCGCTGCTGCTGCCACCACGGCCCCTCCCCCCTCCAGTGTGTCCTTCCTGCCTCCCAGCTCACCCACCCTCCCCGATCTCTACCTAATGGTGGCCACTGCATGGCTGCGCAGTGGGCGTGCTCAGTGAGCACACCTCTGGCACGCTGAAGGCACATCTGCTCCCATCCACAACCCAACTGTGACCAGCGCCAGAGACCCTGGTCCTCTGACTCACCTCTGCTATAACTCCAGCACCCTCTACGATCTCAATACAATCTCAACCCCAGACACAACAACATCTGCCAGCTCTCTATGCCGACCAACACCTGCGGTCCTCTCTCCTGTCTAACCTGCTGCCACACCTTCACCCACCTCCGTACCCCAGCAGCATCTCCCAGCCGTCGGATATCATTGCTCACAAACAATTCAACTGCATCCTCCTCAATGTACATTCCCTACACAAACATGCAGTAGAAGTTTGGGACCTCCTCAACACCCTCTCGTCCGACGTTGCCTTCCTCACAGAGACCTGGGCCATTGCCAGCTCTGCTCCTGACATCGCAACCACCATCCCCGATGGGTACAAGATCCTGAGGAAAGACCGCCCCAACCACCCCAGATGAGGCCTTGCCTTCACCCATAAAAGCACCCTCCAACTGACAACCTCCATCTCAAATAACGAAATACATCCATTTCCAGATCCATCCCAACCCCAGAACGACACTCCGCAGAGCACTCGCCTACAGACCACACAGACCCAGCTCCCCGTTCACCAACACCATTGCAGACTACATCATGCCCAATGCCCTCACCTCCACAGACTACGCACTGCTCGGAAACCTGAATTTCCACCTAGAAAACCTCAACAAACCCAACTCCACGTCCTCCTGGTGAACCTCGCCAAAATTGGACTGAAGCAACTCATCTCCACCCTCAACCACATGACGGGGCACACTCTCGAACCCATCTTCGCCGGAGGATACAACATTTGCTTCAGTCACACCACGGAACCTCTCTGGATGGACCACCACTGCATCCACTTCTCCTTCTCGAAACCCACCGCACACAAGCCTATGCCATGCCTCAACCGCAGAAACTGGAGCAAGATCACAATTGAGTACCTCACCTCTGCCCTCAGACACACTCCTCCCCCTACCAAGACAGACGCCAACACAGCAGCCAATGACCTCCACCAATGGATCGCTGAATGCGTCAACTTTCTCGCCCCCCTCCAGAACTCCTACAGACGACTCAACACAAAAGCCACCTGGTTCATCACGGACCTCCAAGAATCCAAGCAGCCACGTCGACAACTGGAGAAAGTATAAAGAGGTCAGCCATACCTTTCGACTTTGCCCCGGTTTCACGTGAATAGATGTCTACCGTTGGAGCCTTGATATTTTACACTTTAAAATTTAAAAAAATGTATAACTCCAGTTCTACTGATTGGAATTTCGTTGTTTTTGTGTCAAAGAATGTATTCAAATTTACTTAAAAAAAAAAAATTAGTGTAGGGATTTTTCTTGTGTTGTCCTTTCATTTTATTACTGTTTAAGTGCTGCATAAATACTTTACAAACCTTCCACACTGAACTTACATCACACTGTGCCACAGGGAGTTCCACTGGTTCCTGAAACACAAAGTCACTCATTTCAAACATCTCACACACACATTGAAGGCACTACACATTAGATGCCCTACCTACCTGAAAAGTTGCATTTCCTTCTACCAACCACCCAGACACTTCTGGTATGCAGAACTACTGCTCGGGCACATCCCACACATACACAGAACTAGATCAGGAGTATGGCGGTTCACTTACATTGCCAAGAAGCTAGGGAATTTATAACACTAATCCCCCAACTTATAATGCACCACAGGGCGCGTTTGCACAGTGGTGAAGGGAGGGGGTGGGGCCTGATGTGACGTGCGCAAACACGTCCTGTGGCATGTTTCAATTTGGGGGATTAAGTCCCCTTGAATCCTGAGGGTCCCTGGGGTCCAACTAGCCCAGCAGTTATCTCCAGTAAGTGCCACAGAGCTGCTTTGCGGAGAGGTGTAAAGAGGGGCGTAGCCTCAGACCACCTCTCTGCAAGGCAGCCCTGTGGTGCTTTCTGGAGGTACCTGGTGGGCTAGTTGGCCCCCAGGAACCCTCAGGATTGAAGGGAAATTAATCCCCCAACTTAAAATGCGCCACAGGGCGTGTTTGCACAGTGGTGCAGGGAGGGGATGGGGCCAAAATAATTTAAAAAAAATGCTTTTTTTAGCCCTGGGGGTCCTTGTGGGTCCCCCTGAGCAGGCCTAGGGGGTCAGGGTGTTTCTACACTGCCCTCTTTTCTTGTTTTTTTAACCTTTTTTTACTGTTTTCTTGTGACTCGGTTCTCGGTACTATAAAAATATTTTGCCAAATTTGGTGTAATTCTGTTCAGCAGATCGGGATGTAGCTTTGTCTAAAATTTCCTATAGAAATTAACATGGGGAAAAAGTGTTTTGGGGCCCCCCTTTATTTTTGGCCCCCGCTTGATGAATCACGACAAAACTTTAAAGACAGGAGCGCCCCACTAGTTTTGAAAATTTTGCGGCGCCAAAGTTATTGGCAAATAAAAAACGCTTTTCCTATGGAAACTAGGTCCTACCTATAACTACCAACTGGTGACCACCAGTAGGTAATATATATATAGTGACCGAAAAACAACAGAGGTTACAGGGACATTGTAGTTAAGCTGAGATTTCACTCATAAAAAAACCAGTGAAATTCTGCAGTTATAGTTTGCTAGCTAACTATAACTTATGCCCCCGCTGTGCACTGCTCATGAACTCACATATTATCACTCATAACATGGTCAGTGAAGTGACATCACTGATGACATTATCCCGTCTGTCTGAGTGCTTTCTAAAAGATTATGAGTGTTAGACATATATACCAAGGTTCTACAAAAGTTAAAATAGAATTCTTTCTGTGCCACTAACGAGTGATACTATTTCTAACTTATATTATGTGAGTGGCTATTTGTCTGTGTGCATCTGTATGTGAGTGTTTTGCCTGAGTGTTTGTATGGGTGGACGAGTGTATGTGTGAGTGGCTATATGGGTGTATAAACAGGTGTGTGAGTAGCTGTGTGAGTGACTGTATTGGTGAGTTAGTGGCTGTTTGGTGGAGTGAGTTAGTCTGTGAGTGGTTGTATTGTATAGTAAGTGTCTGTGTGAGTGGATGTATGGGCGAGTGAGCTTGTATGGATGTGGGAATTGGTATGTAAGTGGTTGTGTGGGTGTGTGAATGCTTGTACAGGTGAGTGAGTGGCTCTGTTATGAAGCCGCATGGGTGAGTGAGGGGGTATAAAAGTAGCTGTAAAGGTAAAATAAGTGACTGTGTGAGTAGCTGTATGGGTGAGTGTGTGGCTGTGTGAGTGGCTGTATGGGTAAGTGACTGGTTGTAGGAGTAGCTCTATGGATGAGTTAATAGTTGTGTGAGTACTTGTATATGTCTGTAAATGGGTGTGTGAATGGTTGTTTTGGTGTGTAAGTGGGTGTATGAGAAGATGTACAAGGGTGTGAGAGGGTGAGTGATTGCTTCTGAGGATGATGTCATCAGTGATGTCATTTGAGATGTCATCAGTGATGTCATGAGTGATATCACTGACCATGCCATAACTGATGTAAAATGTGAGGTCATAAACTGTGCATTGCGGGGTCGTAAGTTATAGTTAGCTCATCTAATTATAACTTCTGAATTGCTCTGGTTTTGTACGCGTGAAATCTGTGCTTAACTATAACATCCCTCTAACCTTTTGTTTTTTCTGTGAATTTCTAAGGTTTTTTAAAAGTTTTATTACCTAAATGTAACCATTAACCTTTGACAGAGAGTCTGTGAGTGAGCGCATAAGTGTCTGAGTAAGACTGTCAGTGGATTTGTGAGTCTCAGAGTGAGTCTGTGTATCAGTGTTAAAGTGTCTGAGTGGGTCTGTGAGTGGGAATGTGTTTCTGAGTGCTCTCCGTTTTGCCCTCTTCTGCTCTGCTTTGCTTTTTCTGCTTGTTTTCTGCCCTCAGTTTTGCCTTTCCTGCTCTTTTTTCTGTCCTCTGTTTTCCTCTTTCTGCTCGTTGCTGATCTTTATTTTGCCTCTTTCTGCTCGTTTCTCACCTTTATTTTTCCTCTTGCTGCTGGTTTCTCACCTCTATTTTGTATTTTTTCTGCTAATTTCTGACCTTTATTCTGAATCTTTGTGATCCTTTGTGACCTTTATTCTGCCTCTTTCTACTAGTTTTTGACCTTTATTTTGCTCTTTTTGCTTGTTGCTGACCATTATTTTGCCTCTTGCTGCTGGTTTCTCACCTCTATTTTGCCTTTTCTTGCTCATCTCACATCTTTATTTTGCCTCTTGCTGCTAATTTCTCCCCTTTATTTTGCCTCTTGCGGCTCACTTCGGACCTTTATTCTGCCTCTCTCTGCTCATTTCTCACATTTATTTTGCCTCTTACTGCTGGTTTCTGACCTCTATTTTGTCTCTTTCTGCTTGTTTCTAACCTTTATTTTGCCTCTTTCTACTTGTTTCTCACCTTTTCTTTGTCTCTTGCTGCTCGTTTCTGACCTTTATTCTTCCTCATTGCTCATTTTTCACCTTTATTTTGCCTCTTTCTGCTCATTTCTGTCCCTTATTCTGCCTCGTTCTGCTACCTTCTGACATTTCTTTTGCCTGTTTAACCTCAAATTTTCACCTTTATTTTGCCTCTTGCAGCTGGTCTCTGACTTCTACTTTTCCTCTTTTGGGTTGTTTATAAACTTTAGTCTGCCTCTTTCTTCTCTTTTCTCACCTTTATTTTGCCTCTTGCTAGTTTCTGACCTCTATTTTGCCTCATCCTGCTCATTTCTTACCTTTAGTCTGCCTCTTTTTGCTCCCTTCTGACCTTATTTTGGCTTTTTCTGCTCATTTCTCACATTTATTTTCCCTCTTGCTGCACGTTTCTCACCTTTATTCTGCCACTTTCTTCTCATAACTCACCTTTATTTTGCCTCTTTCTGCTCTTTTCTGGCATTCATTTTGCCCCTTTCTGCTCGCTTCTGACCTGTATTTTGCTGTCTCTACTTGTTGCTCACCTTTATTTTTCCTCTTTCTACTCGTTGATAACCTTTATTTTGCCTCTCTCTGCTGGTTGATGACTTTTAATCTCTTTCTGCTGGTTTCTGACCATTATTTTGCCTCTTTCTGCTCGTTTCTGACTTTTATCTTGCCTCTTTCTGCTCAATACTGACCTCTATTTTGCCTCTTTCTGCTCACTGCACACCTTTATTTTGTCTCTTTCTGCTTGTTGATGACTTCTATACTGCCTCTTGCTGCTCCTTTTTGACCTTTATTCTGCCTCTTTCTGCTTGCTTTCATTTTGATCTTGGCTCTTTCTGCTTTTTGCTGACCTTTTTTCTGCCTCTTTCTGCTAATTTCTGACCTTTATTCTCCCCTTTCTGCTCATTTCTCATCTTTATTCTGCATCTTTCTGCTCATTTTTCACCATAATTATACCTTGTTGTGGTCCATTCTGAACTTTGCGACTGTGGGTAGTCTCAAGGGCCCGTGGTCCCAGCCAGCTCCCTGCCTCCTCCGGGAGCTGGCATTTCTGCTGCATGGACAAAGGCAGATCTCTCCGTGCAGGAGAAATCTCTGTCATCTCTATCCCTCCCTGCATGTCTGGGGGCAGGGCCTCTGCTTCCAGTAGACAGGTGCATTTTGACAGCTCTCGCCCGGTCGAATTGGAATATTTGCTTTAGCTTGGCTGGAGCTTTCAAGCACTTGCCAAGCTAAAGGAAACAGCTAAGTCCTGGGGTCAGACACCCCAGGACATAGCCGGAAACGGCCCTGAGGGTGAAGGTCCCCATGGCCATATATGGCTCCAGGAGGAGGGCCATCAAGCCCACCTCCTATGATCTGCACGGGCTGGCCCTGGGGAGGTAGGAATATGTTTTAGAAGTAGTATCACTCAATAGTTAATAAAGTATAATAATTTAACTGAAGTAGCTTAGTATGTATATTAAAGTCTCAGCAACTATTATAAAACTCTAACTCTCACTGGGGCTTCAATACTTAATTTGAGAGGGGTTGCACGGGCCCCCTTCCTTGCCCCTGTAGGGCAGCGGAACCATCACCTCCCTGAGTCAGAAGTAAAAAATAAGATGGGAGATGGGTTGCGCGGCCCAACCTCCTGGGCTGAAGTCATCCCCAGGTTACAGCCCCCGCTGGACAGGCCCCAGGAGAACAAAGGAGGGGGGCAACGTGCCACCCTTCCTAGAGCCGTTAATGGCCCGAGGGGGCCACCAGCTCCCTACATACCGGTGAGCCCTCTCCCGGGACACAGCTGTTTGCTTTTGCTTAGCGGGAGATTTTACAGCTCCTGCTAAGGGAGAGCATTCAGTAAATCTGCTCCCAGCTGGTGGTAGCAGGAAAAAAGCTCCTGCTCACTGGGAACAGAGCTTCCATTTGATTTCCTGTCAAGATTTCACACACACAAACCCATAGAAATTCAGCAGTTATAGTTATCTGAGCTAACTATAGCTTGTGCCTCTGCCATGCATTGCTTATGACCTCACATATTTCATCACTCATGACAGGTTCTATGACATCATTTAAAACATCACTGATGACATCTTAAATGACTTCATTGATGACATCACTGATGACATTATCTAATCAGTGTGATAGTTTGTTTTATAGTGTACATAGTGACGGGTAGCTATGATATTACTTTTTTACCTGCATTTGTAAAGCCTTTGTCCAGCTAATGGGTGTAATGGTTGACAAAATGCATGTCATTGATGACATCAATGATGTCATTTGCGATATCATCAGTGATGTCATAAATAATGTCCTAGAACAGTGGTTCCCAAACTTTTCACTCCTAAGGACCCCCATTGAGTCACTACTGGCAGCTGGGGACCCCCAGGCAATTTGTATGGTTTAAATGTCAAACATTAAAACTGTAATTCGAAGAAAATAAAACACACACGTATGCACATCAAACAAAGACTAGACTTAAATTACTAAAGATTTTAGTATTTTTATATTAAAATATTTGCAAAAATAGAAAAATCCTAATGGGAAGGTTGGTGCTGCATCTCACGACTAACTTTTCATTGTTTGGTTATATTTCACAGCCCGGGGCTCCTGCTCCTGCCAAGGCTAGACTGAAAACGTAAACCTGCTCTGACAAATGTTGTCAGACTAGTCCCCATACATTGCACAACAAGTGCAGCGAGTTAGTCTGACCACTACAAAGGGGACATTGGGGGCCTCTCCCCCAAGAAAATGTGGGGGAAAATGGTGCATTTTACAACACATTTGTCATTATATATTGAATTGAA
Source organism: Triturus cristatus (assembly GCF_964204655.1). Classification (NCBI taxonomy): domain Eukaryota; kingdom Metazoa; phylum Chordata; class Amphibia; order Caudata; family Salamandridae; genus Triturus; species Triturus cristatus. Next base: position 230,771,115 of record NC_140587.1, read on the forward strand.
ATAATGACCTTACTATGCACCAGCATACAACAATCTTTTGTCAATCTTCATTGATTCCCTCACTACTACCCTCCAACACTGCCTTTTATCTCTCCAAAGCCCCACTGTCACATGTATTTAATTTGTTTTATAGCACCTCTCATACCACTGTAGGGTGTCAGAGCACTTTACATCACACACATACAGAGACAATGAATCATACGTCTGTAAATCAGTGACTAGAAAATGTTACATAAGGCAAAGGGGACTACAAGGTGTAGGATTCACAAGTCATCCATACTGGTAGGCATTTTTTAAGAGTGCTTGGTCTGGTGGAGAGCACAAACTCAGGATTCAGAACATAACACAGGGGTTAGCATTGACTTTAATAATAAGGATTTATTTCTACCTAAACAAACCTTTTTAGCAGCATCGGGATAATGAAAGACTGGGAAAAAGCATAACTTACTAACTTGTACCATGTAGTTTGCTTGCAGCTCTTTAATGTCAGTTCATAGCTCACTGTGCTAAATGCAATTGGAACTTGTGAACTGCATAATAACAAAAGAGTCTCTGGCAAAAGAAGGAACTGACTGAGCTATGCACAAAACAAAATACTTATTTTTTAAATGCATGGTAGACATTTTTTGCAGCAGGCATATTAACCATCTGGGCTTCCTAAGATGACTCAAAGCTGCCACTGGACAAACCCCTCATCTCTCTCCAGCAGGTACATTAATCATCGGAGTTATCTTGACACTTTTATTGGTGCCCCAAAACTGCTGTCTATACAAGGAACTTTGCATTGCTTTTAAAACTGCTGCCTGAGGACCCCCTGGGAATGTGTCACGGACCCCTGGGGGTCCCCGGACCCCAGTTTGGGAACCACTGTCCTAGAACATGTCATGAGCGATGTAATATGTGAGGTCATAAGCAATGCATGTTGGGGGAAAACGTTTTTTATAAAGACCGCATAAGGAGGAAGGGTTGGCACACCTAACCACTATGGCTGTGTGGGAGAGTTAAATGAAAAAATTGGGTCAACTGGTACCGCACTACTAACATTTGGTGCCACTGTACCCAGAACACACCTGAGGTACAGTGGTGCCAGTACCATGGTACCAAAACCCAAAAACATTTTTTTTAAAACTTACAAGAAGCTGTTCATAGACCAGGCCCTGTGGCCAACTGTGATTGTGGATGCTGTAGTCTGTGTCCCTAGGAGGTTGTCCTACTGCAATGGTTTGGATGCAGGTGAATACAACCTCTGGTCCATGATGGTCAACCTGGAATTTTGCTTAGGTACCAGTCAACCACAAAAAGTGACTTTTGACTGGTGATGATTTTTTTTTGGTGCTTTTTGCCTTAAAATAGCAATACATGTATATCTCTAGTTTTCCTGATTGGATTTTAACCCTGTTCATTTTGTGACATTTTTCTTATTCAATTTTGTTTGATTTTTGGAAATTGTTTGAGGGATTTACATGGTGTTTATGAATATTTTGACACTGCTAAGTTCTTAAAACACCTATGTTTGTCTGCATTGCACCATAGCTACCAGATGTTCAGTTCAGATTTAAAGAATTGAACTTGTGTGTTTAATCTGACAGGACTTTGATACTTTGGTACTTATTACTTGGGCTAATAACCAATTTCCTTACAAATATCCCTTGAAAGTTCCCATGTTAGTCCCATATTTAATGTTTTGGGATGAATTTAGAAAGACATGTAAGAGTATGTAACTAGTACTACAGAAGTATTAATTTACATACAAGTGTCTTTGTGAATAGACCACCTAGTTTATATGAAGAGGGCTGTGATAATTTGTATTGGTTAAACAAAAAGAAAAGGGCAGCAACAAGGAGATGGTGTATTGATATGTTTGTTTAAAGAAAATGTTTGACTGAGGTTTTGAATGCTCCCCATATGCACAGTTACAGTTGTATGGTGTGTGGATATAAAGTCAGAATAGATGATTTATTAGACTACTTATGCAGTATGATTTATTAGACTACTTATACCACAATGAACTAATTTGCTTTGTCGACCATTACATATGATAAGTGGGTTATTTCATTGTCGGTCTTTCATATTAGGAATTTAGACTTGTTTCAAGGCTCATGTAAGTATTTTACAGACAAACATTTAATATAGGATCAAACCATTTTTGACATAAATACGTTTTGGAGCTGAGAGTTATTTCCTGAAAAGCACAATAACCACAAGTTCCCTAAGCTTCTGAAAATTAAAATCATTATTAAAACTGAACTTCCACTCTGCTGCCTTATGTTATCATAAACCACAATAATTGATATTAAATATAGTCTTCGTGTAAGAAGGAATGCACCTGTCAGCTCTGAAGGAGAAAGATCATGGCAACATTCGAAAAATATTCACCTCAGCACTTGCTTTTCTGCCTAAAAGCTTTAAAAACCAGATTGCATGAAAATGTCTTTTAGACCCAAACTACCTCAATAGTTCACCTCTAAAAGAAAAAGTATTAGGTGGACATTCTAATATTGTTCAAACATCATCATGGTGAAAAGACAGCAGGGTGGATAGTCTTAACCCAAATACCTAGTGTTTCTTCCTTTTCAGTTTGCAATAATTTTAACGTGTCTCCTATGTTTATTTTTCAAAATCATGTCAGTTGAATACATATTTACTACTCTGTAAAATGAATGTCAGTGCAGGGCATTGCAGGATGCAATTAAACAATGTGACATCATTATGGTTCCTTCCTTGCATAGGAACAAGAGCCACAATATCACAAGAAAGAGGTACATCAGGCTAAGTAAATGAGGGGGGCAAGCAATTGTGTCCAACAGACAACTGTTTGCTTCTCTTGATACCATTAATCCCTACACAGAGATATATAGCTGTAAAAAATAAACTCTTACTTTTACCAAATTCTTACCATATGTTTACCCATTCATGGCCTTTTCACTACAGGAGTGGTCATAATTCATTTGTACATTCTATTATAAAGCACACGAAGCTGGGATATTCTCTTGATGCCCTCCTACTCTTGTGGCTAGTATTGACAAATGCTGTTCATCACAGTGAAGTTTTTCACTGAAAAATTCACATTTTGAAAAGTGACAGTAAACCTCTCCTTATACATATTCTTTACTACCCCTGATTATGCCTGAATTTTTACTTATCAGTTCTTAAGAGAATACCTTGGACCAAAAACCCTCAATGTAAGTTTGCAAGTGTATGGGCCTGATTAAGACTTAGGCGGCACAGCATAGTCACAGCGGCGCAAAGACCCGACGCTTGATTATGAGCTGAACTCATGCAGGTGGACGGTCCTTTTACTGCTCCCATGGTGCTGCTCTGAAAAAGGGCACCGCAGTGGGAATGTCAAGAATGTTCCAGCACGGCATGGACTGCGGCGTGCAACCAGACAGGGGGAACATAATGTGCCCCCCTGAATGCATCCCCATGGGACAGCCTTTTCATGGTGGGCTCACCACCATGAAAAGCCTGGCAGTGGAAGAACTGGAAATATGCCCAGCAGAACTGCATCCGCCCTGCATAGCATATTGTATTGCCCCTCCACCGCACCACCGAAACGGAACGGCAGATCCCTGGTGCAGCCGGCGGTCCACTGCTGGAATGATGCAGACAGAGGTAATCCAGCAGTCGGACCACCACTGTGAGTCTGGTGGTCCAGGACCACCAGACTTAAAATCAACCTCTATATCTACTCATGATTCTATCTACTTCTACTCATTGGTGTAACTCTCCACGTTTTTGAAATTCATCATTTCAGAGTGGTAATTTTCACCTGGATGTAGACTCTACTCACTTAAATTCTTTTTACAACAGTAAAGCTACTACTATTCAATTTCTGGCTTTTTTTAGGTCTTTGCATTGGAAATTATAGGAACAATTATTATAATTTATTAGCTTTAAAAAAAAAGGTGCAAATATTTAAATACAAAATACAAATTTACATTATTTAAATTTTATATTGACCTAGAACTAATTTAACCCCTTCAGCGCGGCGCGGATTTCCGCGCCACGCTGAAGGTTCCGTGCGTGGGCGGGGCCATGACGGAGCGGTTCCATCATGCGCACAGCACAACCGACGTGCATGACGGAACCGCTCCGTCATGCGCGTCAAAGGGGTTAATACCATTTACAATACACTACCTACCCAAATAAAATTTGAATTACATTTAAAAATATTTTTTTATCTATAATCTAATTTACAAATATTATACTATAATCTGATTAATCAATCAATCATAATATTTTATTCGGTATGAAAAAATACCATAAAAGTACAGATAAAATACATCATGATATAAAAACAAGACGGTTCGACAACTTAAAATAGTACATATTCAGTTCATCCGCTATTACGAACCCCTCCCCTCATCAAATTCATTTTTAGGGCCATTAAAGGACTAACATCACGGGCCACATATGTTCACCTAATGACACTTGTTGTTCTAAGCCTGACGGTTGCCCTTAAAAAATTTACAGTGCAGAACAGGGTTAATGTGTCTGTGGACAATTTTAAAAATAACAGGGCCCCCCTTGCATGTTTAAATCTAGCATTCTTTAAAATACTTTTTAAAAAGAAACTCCTAGGTTGTGAATAAAAAGGACATAATAAAACAAAGTGAAGGGTGTCCTGTGGAGACCGATGGTCGCAGCCACACGGACTCTTCAACTCTATAGACGAGGTAAATCCTGCTGGGTCAGCTAGCATGTGGTGCAAAAGATTAAGCCTAAATTGTGTCATTAAAAATCTTTTGTGAGCATTATGAAAATAAGATAAGTAAGGCTCAATACCCACACATGTTTTGGTCAGAAGATATTCTCTCACTGTTGGCTTAATCCGCTCCCTATCTTCCCTGAGTGTTATGCCATGCTTGAGGAACCGGTCCTTAACCAGGGCCTTATCCTGCAAAGATATTTTTGGAGGATTGTTAAAAAGATCTGCACATCCTATACCTTCTAGAGTCTCCTTCACATACTTGAGCCCTGGAATGTTCAACCCCCGGTCGCGGGCAAGGCAGTCTACTATGATCTGTCTGCTAAATGTGGCCTCCGTATTTGCCCAGATTTTGGCCTAGCAGACTAGGGGTTTGACTTCCAGCCTATCCCTGATGTAACTGACACCAAGTTCTTCATGGATAATGTGGGAAGGTGTGCTCTGAGGCACTTTAAGAAAGTGCCGAAAATACTTATTTTCCTCTATTTGTAAATGCTGAGCATCAATAAATCCCTATACCTCACTTTCATAAAGAACTTTGGCACAACACATAAAACTGTATAATCTCAAAATTTGCTCCGGTGACCAACGGCCTAGCCTTCGTGCAAAATTCATGATCGACCCAGAGCAGCTAGCTAACGTATGGCATTTCTCCTCTAAAAGATCTTTAAAATTTAGACGTCCATCAAATAAAATCCCCAGGTACGAGAAAGAGTGCACCTTTCCCAAGCGGTGAGAACCAATCATGTAATCATACTTTTTGCTTGGTTTTTTGTCCACTTCCATAATGTACGACTTGGATAGATTGGGGGACAGATCTAAGTTCTCCATAAAGGAAACAAAGTAATCTATCAGACCCTGAAGCCCTTTGAGAGTATGGGCAAGGAGAACCGCGTCATCCGCATAGAGCAGGACAGGGATCCCTCTTGAACCAATCCTCGGTGTGTCAACCTTTAAAGTGCTAAGTGCCTGATCCAAGCTATTTATGTACAAAGTAAACAAAAAAGGGGCCAGGATACAACCCTGTCTGACCCCACTTAAGCATGGGAAAGGGTCGGTGGTACTTCCCTCCTGGTTGTATCTAACTGTGGCGGTAGTGCTCTGATGCAAAACGTTTAAAATGTTAATAAGTCTGGGGTCCACGCCAAGGCCACCCATGATAGCCCATAATTTCCTGCGGTTAACTCGGTCAAAAGCCGCCGTCAAGTCCATGAATGCCAGGTACACGGTTTCTTGGCTAGCAATAGTGTACTTGGCTACCAATAAATTTAAGTTAAGACATTGATCGGTGGTTGAATTTCCTGGCCTAAAGCCATATTGGATGTCAGTTATGATGTGCTGATCCTCAGCCCAGTCCATTAACCGGCTGAGGATAACCCGTCCTAAAATTTTTGCTGACACGTCAATTAAGGAAATGGGACGGTAACAAAGTGGGCTATCCTTGTTGCCTTTTTTAAAAATAGGAACAATCGTGGCTGTGGACCAGGATAGGGTCATACCTATGTCTACTGCTGCGTTAATGATTCTGGTCAGGATTGGTGCCCAAAGATCTACTTTGCTCAAAAAAAGATCAGGTGGGATCCCGTCAGGGCCTGGGGCCTTGTTTCGAGTCAGGCCTTCAGTCCCTGCCTTGATCTCGCCCAGAGAGAAAATTATCGGGTTCATGGTCTGTTCCCCCCGTCATCCTCCTACTGGGCCTCAGCCAAGCAGTGATTATAGAGCCCAAAAAAATGCTCATGCCATAACTCCGGCAGGATGTTATTGGCTACCCTGGGTTTGTTTGCCTCTTGGAAGCAGGAATCGTTTATAACTTTCCAAAAGGCAGTTGTGTCCTTTAGCTCTATTGCTTCCCTTAGGTCCTCCCAAGCCTGCTGTTGTAATTTGGATTTATGGACTTTTACTGCCAATTTATAATTTATTCTGCAAAGGGTCACCCTGCTCTTGTCTCTTGGGGAGGATTTTAGAGCAACTTTCAGCTCTCTCAGGGCATGGGAGCACTGTTGATCAAACCACCTTGGGTCATTCGATCTAGCTTTGTATGTTGTGGTCCTGAGCAGGCCATCAATTAATTTGGCAACACCCTTGAATGCCCTGACTAGTTCAGCCCCCTCCACATTTGGGTCTAAACAGTCCGCGATGAGCTGTTCACCATCTTTCACTAAAGCTCTATAAAGAGCTTCGCCATTACCCTGTGACCATCTCAACCTCCTGCCTTGGTCTGTGGCACATGCCACCCCCCCCAACTTTAGGTGGGTTCTTACAGAGATTTAACTCCATGAGGGACATGACTAGGGGATTATGGTCACTGAAGATACTCAGACATATTTTAAAACCTGTGACCCATTTTTTAAGTGTTTTGGAAACAAAGATGAAATCAATAAAAGAAACGCTTCCTCTGCCTTTGAATGTGGGGTGTACCATTTTATCCTTCCCAACTTCGGCCAGATCCATGGTATGTGTAAGGGCATGTGTGTGTAGTAACTTGCATAGCATCCTTCCCTCCTTTGTATGTTCCATATGCGGGCCCTCTTCCAGAGTACACGATGACCAATCCTCCCCATCAGTTTTCAGATTTGGACAGAGATGGCAATTGAAATCGCCAACCAAAACCAAATGAGGCATCGAATCCCCTTGCTCCTGTATGCGAGCGAGCCTACTCTCCAGCTCATCCACTCTTGCAGTACTCTAGCCCGGTAAGATCGCATTATAAAAATTAATAAAAATTAACTTGTGGCCCTTGTTATAAAACTTAAGCCCCAACATGAAGTCTGAGTCCCAACCTAAATCAGACCATCTGCCCTGTAACCTGAGATTGACATATATAATCAATCCTCCCCTTGCTCTCCCCGACACTGCCTTGCACGCTGGTACAAAATAGGTTTTGTAACCCTCAAGGTGGAAAGTGCTACTCTCTACTTCCCATGACTCCTGTAAACAGATGACTTGGAATTTCCTAATATAAACTAGCCAGTCTTCATTTTTGAATTTGGCAGATAAACCTGCTATGTTCCAGGAAACTATTTTAAAATCTCTCTGGTTATGTCTGTCTCGGCTGTCTGATATGGGATAGAATTGAGATCCATGAGGTTCCATGTTTGGATGATTGTTCTTTTGCGTGCAGGGTGCCAAGTGCTCTAAGTGGGTTAGGTTTACAACGTCCTCATTTAAACTCGCCATGACTGTTCCTCCCAAGTCTATATTAATAACATTATTCTCATGTCCATAAACACCCTTAGTTGCGCCCGACAAGCCCAGTCAATCAATATCATTTAAATCCCTTGAATTATTGAGGGGGGCATACCGATTATGTACTGGGACTGTGGGGCCACCCCCATACGTTCCCACCACAAGCCCCCTGTATTCATCACAGTTGTTCGGGTTCATCATGTGTCTGTAAAAGAAACCTAAAGGAAGCATTTTAATACATGAGCCACCCTCATCTTGGAAAAACCCCTTACTCTGCATGAGCAGGTTGTGTACGAGCTCGAGATACCTTAAGTTCACAATCACGCAGTCCCCGGGGAAAACTTTCCTGGAATTGCCAATCCAGGACACCCTTCTAGCCATTAAAATGTGCCTGTGATTGGTGATGTTAAAACCTACAGTCCTACTCATCCAGTGCGCTGCCTTATTGATCAACATTAAGGGGGATTCTTCTCCATCGTTCGTACAGGCCGGGACACCTGTCAGGACCACTGTATATGGACATGATGCAGGTGGTAGATCTAGAAACGGCAAGTCTGGGATGCCCCGAGCGCTGTAAATTTGGCATCTCCCCAGAGTTTTGGTTTGTGGAGGCTCTGCCCCCTTTATTAGTGGGGTCTGATTGTTGGACTGTGATGTTACCTTCGGTCCCTGCCCTCGAGTGCCTCTGACCCCTGGAATTAGTCTTTGTACTATTTGAGCTTCCTACCGGGGGACCTGGGGGTGGCACTCTGCTCGTCCCATCCTGTATGCCTGAGGGCTGCTCATTGGCAATGTTCCCCCCCCTTCCCCTCTACTCTGGTGGGTACAACTGATAAATTGGGACCCTCCTGTGCCTCAGAACGGAAAGATACACACCGGTTGACCTCAATAGTTGGTACACTATTCTGTGTCAAAAACAGCGACAATGTTTCTTCTATAGACCTGATTTTGGCTAATAAGGGCCCCAAAAGAGCAGTTAGCATTATTTCCATCCTTTTCCAAAGCTCAGTGGCCGCTACCTGCCCCGCATTGTCATCTTCACCGTTTTGGGTAGTTTGATTGTCTACAGTGCCTGCTGTGTCAGGGGGCCTAATTACTTTGGACGCTGTTCTGGGCTTTTGTTTCTGTTTTTGTTTAGGGTTGGAAGACCCTTCACCCCTGGCTCACTTTACTGGAGCCGGGTCGCTATCTGGTGGCTTTGTGGAGCTATTAAGTTTAGATGCCTTTTTTGAGTGAGTGATAACCTCCCCACCTGAACTTGAGATAGTTCCATTACTTGCAGTCGGTGTAATCAGTGCAATTGCCGCAGCCCCCTGCCCTGACAGTGAACCAGAATCAGTATCCCCTACAGTGTCCCTTACAACATTCTCTGCGAGGCCACTATCAACAGACTGCATCTCTATGAGTTCTTGCAACAATGGGGATGACCGGGGAGATAACAACAGAGGCGGGACGATAGAGGTAGCTCTTTCTGTGTTATTACTACCCCGCGACATAGCTAAACACGAAAGAGCCCCGTCATTGGGGGATTTAGTCATAGCTAAACCGCCCATAGATGAACGTTTTTGAGCCACAATAGAGTCCAGGGAAAGTCTTTTCTCCGTGAACTGGATTTGGTGAACCAGTAATAATTCCGCTCTGATTAAAAAGGCATCTATAGTCCCTGTGACCCCACCACCCACCAAAGAGCCCGTTACCTTGTGCTTGCTCATTCTGCGAGCAGAATACGCTTTAACACAGGATGCGAAAGACAGCACCTTTTATGTCCTTGTTTGGCCACCCTGGAGTCCGCTCTGCAGTCATGAGAATTTATCTTGGTGCCTGCATGTCATGGGGGTGGCCCTGCCCTGCCGCGTCCTGATGCGGACGGGCACAGACGGGCCCGCCCTTGGCCCGGGCTTCGCCCGCGCACGTCCCACGCAGCGGGAGCTGAAGGCAGCTTTTATGCGCCGGCTGGCACGATTATGACGCGGCTCCGGCCGCGGTTCCCCCTGGGCTGTAGAGTCCTCTGGTGCAGGCAGGCAGGGTAAAAAAAAAAAAGCAGTTCAAACGCTCCCGCACAGCGGGACCTTTAGGCAGCTTTTATGCGCCGGCTAGCGCGATTATAACGCGGCAACGGCCGGGTTCCCCCTGGGCTGTAGAGTCCTCCGGTGCAGGCAGGGTAAAAAAAAGCAGGTTAAACGCTCCCGCGCAGCGGGAGCTGGAGGCAGCTTTTATGCGCCGGCTGGCACGATTATGATGCGGCTCCGGCCACGGTTCCCCCTGGGCTGTAGAGTCCTCTGGTGCAGGCAGGCAGGGTGAAAAAAATAGCAGGTCAAGCACTTCCGCGCAGCGGGAGCTGCAGGAAGCTTTTATGCGCCGGCTGGCGCGATTATGACGCGGCTCCGGCCGTGGTTCCCCCTGGGCTGTAGAGTCCTCTGGTGCAGGCAGGGTAAAAAAAAAGCAGGTCAAACGCTATAATCTGATTAAAAAATCACTCAATTAAATTTTTTTGTTTTATTTCTAATAAACATGGCTACATTTCATGTTTTTGATTTCCTTTATGAACAAAAATGTGTTAAAATGATTATGTTTTGTGTTTCACTATGTGTCTTAACCTTTTTAAAAATGTAAGCAAAACGAATGTAATCAATATATTTTTAAATATTTATCATGACAAATAAATGACAAAATAAATAGCTAACTGTTGTTGGTGGCAGAGGTTTGGCATTGAACTGGTGCAAATCCTACCTAGCTGACAGAGTGATTCATTTCCCCTTTCACCTCCAAGTTCACTGCAGCTGGTCAGGAAGTTCCACAAATAAGCTCTTTACATTGTTTAGTGTCTGCAAGTTTCTCTTATCAAATCCCCTGGCATCAATTTAATAAACTATGCTGATGACACATAGCTCATTCTGACCTCATCATGCCATCTCCACTCAAGGTATTCCATAAATGTATGTGATATATTTCTTACTGGTTGGGCTCTAATTCTCTAAAATTCAACACTAACAAAACAGACATTTTGTGTTGCTTTATAGGCAAACCCTCACATCCATTACCAATTGATCTCTGGCTGCAAGAAGTCAATTCCACTCCTACTATGTCAGATTCTGTTTGCAATTTCGGAACACGCATGAATAGTTATATCTCACCTACTGCTCAAGTTAACAAGCTCTCACTCGTGTGCGTTTCCTTAATATGAATCCTGCATAAGATCTTACCTCTACCAACTAGTCCCTCACATCAACTTGTGGTGCAAGCTACTATTCTCATTAGATAAGACTACTGAAACTCCTTTTTTTATGTGCATCCAACAATCTTTCAAGGTGCACTTCCTGCATCCGAGTGGCTGCATCAAAGCTGGCTCTGTCCCTTCCTCGTCATGCCTCCAGTTCTGCTACTTGGATGCTCTTCATTGGCATCTGCTACCTAAGAGAGTTTTGTTCAAATCTCTGTACATTACTCACAGAGCTCTTCATCAAACTGTGCTGCTGTTACTTCAGAACCAATGTTCATGTTACTGCTCCATGCTCACACTGTGTTCCTCCAGTGCCAATCTGCTGGCAGTCCAAACGTTGAAAAAGACTTGAACTGGTGGCTGTGCTTTTTTGAAACAACACTCTTGTGCTCGGAACAGTCTACCTTCATCTTTCTGCTCCAAGACCTTCTGGCCTCCAGGAAAGGCCTAAAAAGCTGGATGGGCCCGATTCACAGAACTAACTTAAGACAAAATCCTAAACTTACTACCATTTTGGTATTCACAGAATGCACTTACTGCTTTTGGTATTCACAGAATGCACTTACTACTTTTGGTATTCACAGAATGGATTTACGACTACTAACTTTACGTCCGCACTCGGGCCGGAAATTCTGGCCCGGAGGCGGAGCTTCCGGCCCAGAGGTGGAGATTTTGGCCATGGCTAAATCTCCGCCACTGGCCGGAATCCCCACCTCCGGCCCGGAAGCTCCGTCTCCGGCCCGGAAGCTCCGCCTACAGGGTCGGAAGCTCCGCCTCTGGGTCGGAAGCTCCGCCTCCGGGCCGGAAGCTCCGCCTCCGGGCCGGAAACTCCGGCCCGAGTGCGGACGTAAAGTTAGTAGTCGTAAATCCATTCTGTGAATACCAAAAGTAGTAAGTGCATTCTGTGAATACCAAAAGTAGTAAGTTTAGGATTTTGTCTTAAGTTAATTCTGTGAATCGGGCCCGATATGTTTCTAATTGGCCTTATGGAGTTTAATCTCTGCTATACTCAGCACCATGATCCCCTTCTAGGCAATAGTGCACTCTCCAAATATATAAACAAATAAATATGTATATTTGCTAACTAAAAAAATGGTGTGTTTTAAGGAAATTCAAAGATATACACTTGTCCTGTCTCAATCAATGGCCTCGCAGGTACTCAAAACCCACCCAAAGGCTCATTTGTACATTTAATCCATTAGTTTTGTAGAAATCCACAAGGGATTCTGTAATTTGGAGGGATACAAGTTATAAGAAAGCGATGGTTCATTTTATAAACTGAACATTGTATTAAAAATGTCTTTTATTAAAACATTAACAGTATTCGACCTATACTAAACAGTCACACCATGAATTTTTATACAATGCACATTTAAAAAGGAAGTTGCTTGAAACTGCTCATAAATCTATTTCTTGGGCCAGGTGGCCAATATATTAGGAACCCAATAAATGTATATTTGTTGTTGATTCCTAAATTAAAGAAAACCGCTTCATAGTCCTAAGAAATAGCAGGATCAATGGTGGCAGTGAACCAGTCACACTATATTAAAGCAAGACCTCCACCCCTTTTCTGTGGTCTGTCTAACCTATATGAAGAGAAGCTCGTAGGCACAGCAATGCTAAAGTCGGGGTTAGATGCAGTTTCTTCCCAAGTCTCAGTAATAAATAGGGCAGCGAGATGTTGGCTGTTCAGAAGGTCAGCAATTTAAAATATATGTTTAGAAAGGGAGTACAGCTTAGGCTCTTTCTCGACCGAATATAAAATAAAGGCCACCAGGTGGATTTAAATATTTGGAAATTGCAGCTAGCACAGGTAAAATTAGCTGTTTGGGCAAGGGATGTGAGGTTAACACAGACACAACTTTGGGTGCTTTGGGAGCGAAGATCACGTAATTCCTTACCAGAATAGAAGGTTAAGATGTTGAGATGGGAATCGGAAGATTCAAGAGTCCTGGCACTAGGCACGATCCGGGCACAGACTAACGCAGAAGAACTTGACTTTGGCCAGTATCTGGTGGCAAAGCGCAAGTAAAAATAATGCGCGGAAACCAACAGGGGTGTCACATTGGGGTCCAGCAACCCCTTCAGCACTCACAGGCTGCCCTGTGAAATTATATGTTTCTTGAACCCAAAAGTATGTGTACTATCACTGTAATTTCCAGAACTTGCTCACACAATAGCATCTTTCTCAATTTAGGTCTGTATGCTCTGCAGTAGTTACTAACCTTCACCTACAGCATTAGTGCAATATGAGTTTCCTGGCATTGAAACATAGCTATCTTCCAATGTAAGTCTACAAATGTAGATGGGACACAGTCAGGATGGATATGCCACACATAAAAGTGGATCCAGCATTATCCTGTAATGTGCAGTGTCAGTGGTTTTACACTTGCTATCCAATGTCATCTGTTGTGTAGCATAGTGAAACACAATATATATGCAAAATTAGGTCCACATATACTGACAAATCCTTATTTATGACCTTTGCAAAGATGTCATTCTAAATATTGGACTATTCCTTGCCAACAGCAGATACTCGACATGGTAAATGCAGCACTTTCCATGTAAAGACTGCTTTCTTTGTGCTGTACACTGGTATCTCATGTGTATAGTTAGTACAGCTACCTAGATACTAGAAATGGAATATGTCCACTGAGTAGATGTGTGAATTTTTGTTCTCCATGTTTGTATCATTTTGAGTGAGACAAGTATCACAAGATCCAAAAGTACAAAAGAAGGTGCCTTGTTCTCAAGCCTCTCAACCATGTTGGGGGCAGGTTAGTTAAACAGAGCAGCAGAATGACAGAGGATATTTCTTGGAGGTGAGTATGACTCAGAATGACAATAAAATGTATTGAACTTCGTGCTTTTTATTTTCTGTTTGTCATTTCTTGTATGGAATCTTTGTTTTGTGGCCTGACTGTGGCGTTTCTGCCCTGGGAGTGAAGTGTCTGCCCTCAGAGTGGGAAATCCACACCCAGGGTGGAGAGTCCGCATCCGAAGAGGAGATTAGGCAGTCGAGCTGGAACCCAAAGATGTTAGGTAACCTGCATGCAACATGCTTGAAGCACTTGAGGACAAGGCACCCCCTTTCAGTGAAAGTGAATAGAACATATTAACTGAGATGGTGTTTGATAAGTACTCTCAGCTGTATGGGGGACCAGAGGAACAGCTGTGTTTTGCAGTGCTCACCAGATTCTGGCGAGGTATCGCAGCGAGCTGCTGTCTAGTGGGCATGTACAATTCGGTGGGCCAAGATGTGGTACGAGCACTGGGAGGACCTGCGACGCTATGCACGATTTCTGGCACATCACGCATGGACCAGTGAAACTTGCCAGCTATGTGCAGCATAGACAATCCATGAAAATACACAGATCTGCTTGAACCATGGCGTATGTATGAAATACATATGGCCACGCTGCCACATGAGTTGTGGCATATACACACAGATGTGGCAAGTGCATTCTCACACACGTGTGAGTACCCCAAATGTAACTCCTTTATTGATGCTAACCGAGGACCTCATTTAAAGTTTTGGGGCATCGGGCAGCGCCGCAAGCTTTCCTGCTGCGCTGCCCTATGTCAAAAGAAAAGGGTACTGTATGTGAAAGATATGGCACAATCCTGTCCTCTCTATTCTGCCGCTCAAAGGACTGCCTTGCACCAATGTGGGCACACTTGCACCATTATGCAAGGGTGACTGCATTGTAGAGATTGTTTTTGTGTAGGAATGGATACCCCTTCCCATCGCAGTGAGGCTGTGTTGCCTCAATCCAAATCTACGAGACCATGTAATGCCAGGCAGGGTTGCTTTACATGACCTCATAGATATGGTAGGTCCAGTGCACCACTGGAACGAAATTAAAAGTGACGTTCCGGCGGCGCACTGGGCTTGTAAATAAGTCTCTTTGTTTAAAATGTATTTTGCTATTCACTCCTTTGTATACCATTTTCTCATGTCTTATGTTTTCAAACACTGCATGTAATATGCACAAACACATCAGTATGACTTCGCTAATTATATTTTGTGGCCATTTTCCATGGTGAATTACTTGTCCTCTATTCTTCTAGACTTGATGACATTTTTTCTAGAAATCAGTCTGACTGCGCCTGGAAAAACTATTTTAATGGAATTTTAACCTTTCTTTTATGAAGAGAATTTGTGCTCTCATGATACTTTTTAAATTGTGAAGGTGCAAAGCAATCCGATAAAGAACAGTCTGTCCTTCATTATAAGCGATACTTTCATTTTTGTGTAGAGCCTTTCACATTAAGAATGTGCATGCTGAGATCTTCTACATGAATGTAAGCATCTCCTTTCATTCCTGCTGTGCTGTATCATGTACTGAGAGGAATAAAGATTAAATCTGACCTTCACTTTTGTAGAGCAGCGGGATTCTCACTGTAATCACATTTCCCGACGAGGAAAATATTTCCAATACAGCAATTCATTAAATTAAAAGGCAAGCTTGGGTTTGTTATTTTTTTAAGCCATTTGCCATTGCTCTTCCTCTAAGGGTAAAACATTTGCCAGCGGTCGTTTTTGAGCAGAAAAGATTTTCAGTTTGCAATGTGCACCATGATTTGTTACAGTTCAGCATTTAGCATGTATAATAGCATGCCAAAATTAGACTTTGTTAAAAACAAGTAAAGTGCTTGGACTATTTGAATCACAACTGGACCTCACATTAACATTTATATTTTAGCATCGTTGCGTGTACATTACACACTTTTAACCCCTTAACTGCTGGGCCTTTGTCTCCCCAGTGCTGAGCCCTTTTTGGACAATTTGGAGTAGTTCACGCTTAGGGTTCCATTAATAGGAAATAGGCAAAATGCTACAAAATTTTGAGTTGTTAAAAAAATAAATAAGGAAAAGTGCTCTAGTAAAGTCACCATCGTCCCAGCATTCAGGAACATTCTGTATCACGGCTTTGGCATTTTTCTAAGAGGTAGCCTATTTTCCCTAATTTTGTGCTCTCAACCTACTACCAGTTTGTAGTGCAAACCAGTGTGAAACCCAGGGTGAACCAGAAAAGCTATAAATGCCCGAAAAGTAGACATAATTATGAATTTAGCAAGGGGTCATACATATGTGTAGATCCCTCAAGGTTTTCTCAAGGAAAATAACTGTTGAAATATTTAAATATTGAAAACAAGTAGCAAAAAACGGCATTTGTGACCACATTTGTATCTGTAACTTTTTGGCACAATTGCTGATTAGCAAAAGTAATGTACCATTACGTCCGCTAGACCCTTCTTTTTTTGGGGATGTATAGGGTTTGTAGGCTCGCCAACAATCCAAGGTACCCAGCGCCAACAACTGAGTTGCAATGTACAGTGGTTTTGCATTGAATACAGAGTATAGACTGAGGTGCCGCTCGTAGGCTTGGACATTTTCTTCGTACTTGCAGTCACTTTCCCTGGCTTCGAGGAGCAGACCGGGTGTTACTGAGGGACGAGGGTTTGTTTTATTGCCTAATCTGATATCGGGACTGCGAGGACCAGCGGCCCTTGCGCAGCGAACATTGCCTGCAGCTGGGGGCCTCTTCCTGATCCCTCCCACCTACGGAATATAACGCCTCGCGGCCCCCGCTTCGCGGGAGCCGCTCGTAGGCTTGGACATTTTCTTCGTACTTGCAGTCACTTTCCCTGGCTTCGAGGAGCAGACCGGGTGTTACTGAGGGACGAGGGTTTGTTTTATTGCCTAATCTGATATCGGGACTGCGAGGACCAGCGGACCTTGCGCAGCGAACATTGCCTGCAGCTGGGGGCCTCTTCCTGATCCCTCCCACCTACGGAATATAACGCCTCGCGGCACCTGGTTCGCTGGAGCCGCTCGTAGGCTTGGACATTTTCTTCATACTTGCAGTCACTTTCCCTGGCTTCGAGGAGCAGACCGGGTGTTACTGAGGGACGAGGGTTTGTTTTATTGCCTAATCTGATATCGGGACTGCGAGGACCAGCGGACCTTGCGCAGCGAACATTGTCTGCAGCTGGGGGCCTCTTCCCGATCCCTCCCCCATTACTATTTGAGACACGCCCACTCACGCGTGAGCGGGACGCGAGCGGGGCGCAGACCAGGGCGAAGCCCGGGCAAAGGGCGGGCCTGTTTAAGCCCGTTCAAGCACGGGCAAGACCGGACCGGGCCCCCCTTCTTGGCCTATGCTGAGTATACAGGTAGAGGAACGAGTTAATGTCACCAAGGGATATGCGGAAAAAAAACACGCCGTTATCCCCTATGGTTCCAGGTACTTTGGATAGTTTTCTCATTAGGACTAACTCTGTGGTTAATAATGAGTTAAATATCTTAGAAAGACGCCTCTCAGAGGGGATCGAAAGCACTAGAAGATCCTCCTTGGGCTTACTTGCATCTGCTAGATCCCCAGATGATTTGGACGATTCACATACTGCCCTAATGGATAGCATTGACCAAACGATTGAATCTATCTTGCAGGAGTTTAGGACTAGCATATCCTCACGGCGAGACTCGCTCCAGCCTATTCCTGAGTGTGCATCTGCCCCCACATCGGAAGTTGTTTCAGTTGTGGGGAGTGAATCTAAGTCAGCATGCGCTCGAGGCCCACGGGAGGGAGCTGTTCCTAAAAGGAAATGCGTGAGGAAGTTCAAGGGGGAAAAAAAGGCTAAAATAGTTTTAGCGGTAATCCCACCTGTAGCGGATACCCGGCCAATTGAAATTCCTAATGTAACACCTATCTCAATTATTCCTGCACAAACACTCTCCCAATTGCAGCCTCCTTTTTCTATTTCTGGAATGGGGTCCGGAGGGGCGGGGGATTGTTTAATAAATGCCCTTACTAATGTATTGAAGCGATTCTTTGACCCCTTGATGGCTAGATTTGATAATATTGATGCTAGACTAAAAGATATAGAAACGGCTACTCTTTTCCAATCTTCCACCTCCCACTACCGTCATGTCGCCACTCTTACAGAGTGAATCATCTTCCCCTGTAAGGTCTTCCAATCTGTCACCTAAATTAAATCTAACTAAATTAGGGAAAACTTCCAATGAGAATGGCGGCACCAGTAATCAAGATTTGGGTAGTTTAAGATGGAAAAATGTTGTCAATCTCCCCCCTGAGGCAGCTCCCTACGTAATAATCCTAAGTGGAGTCCCAGAGTTTACTAATTCGGCCTTAGAAACCTATGATTCCTTAAAAAATAAAGTGATCAGTTGGTTGAATACCCACAGGCCTCTCCCTTCGAATATGAGAGGTGATGTCTGATGGTTAGGAGGGTCAGCTGGCTGGGAAATACCATGAAGAAAACTAAGGGTGACTGCATTCTGGTAAATTTTAGAAATCCACAGATTGTGTCACATATTTGTAATTGGATGGGTAATATAGGAGGCTCATCTATTCAACCCCTCCCATTGTCCTTTTCCTATCCACCACGAAATACCCATACCCACTCAGGGAATGCTGAAGAATGGACAAGGGTGAGATCCACATCTCAAAGCAGAAGGCATAGGCACATTCGGTGTAATGCGCCCATTTTGGGTGATTATTCTTGCTACAATAGGTTCAGCTGCCTCGAGGAGGTTGACTGACTGGATCGGGAGAATGGTATTAGGGGGGACGAAGGAGGGCCTCAATGCGTATAGCCGCAGCCGGTGGTTTCTGCCCCTGATAGTGGGCATTCTAGACAAATGCCGAATGTAACTAATGAAGTCTCTTGCAAAAATTCCCCTGTTACTTTTAACGACCCATCCCTACTAAAAATTATTTCCTGGAATATAGCTGGTCTCCCTAACAAGCTTATTTGTCCTGAATGGGGCTCATTTATAGACCTTCAAGATATATGCTGCTTCCAGGAAACGTGGGCAAGGGAAGAGTAATTTCGTTCGGGGTTTGCCTCATTTTCAGTTCCAGCCAGGTGGGGAGGAAGGGGCAGACCATCAGGGGGTTTAACAATCTGGGTCGCTATCCATTTGGGTTGCAGTGTCAGTGTTCTAGATACAGGGTCTGACGATGTGCAGTGTGTGCTCTTGGACTGGCGGATTGGCTCTCGATTAGCTGTGATTAATGTTTACTCCAGACCTATGAGTCTCTCCGCCGAGTCAAGGGTTATTGAAGAGCTATCTAGTGTTCTGACCAAGATTCCTGAGGGTACTACGTTAGTGGTGGGTGGAGATTTTAACTCTCACTTTGAACCACTTGAAGGGTTGCTGGATGCCATAAATCAGGAGGAAGATGATTTATGGAAAATCCCACCTGTGGTAGGCCCAACAGTAAGATCTTGGGCACCTTTGGCTGTCCAAATCACATCCCTGGCATTGGCCCATTCGATTAGGGCATGCAATGGACGAGCAAAATCTGATAACCCCTCTAGGCCTACTTTTAATAAGCCAGGGAGGGAGGCTCGACTTGATTATATTTTTGTCCAATGTAAGGAGTGGAACAGAGTCCAAGATTTTAGGGTGGTACTCAGGGGAGAGAGTGACCATAATCCCCTGATCCTGGATTTTCTATTACCAGGCTTGCGTAAGGGCGAACCTTCACTGCAGTCTGATAAATCCAATAGGGTTATCCTGTCTAATAATAGACGTAGGGTAAGATGGGACAAATTGGCTAATAACCCAGATGAACTATCTGAAGTATACGCTAGGGTTAGTCCAGTATTGGAAGACATGGCTGCTCTTATTGGGCAACAACCTTTGTCTGATTTCTACGAAAAACTGGGCGAACTTAATAAGGCATTATTCCTTAGCCTAACAGATATTTTAAATCCTCTAGCTCCTTGTGGGAGAAGGGCACGAAGAAAGCACCCCTGGTATAACAGGGCATGCAGACTAGCAAAGAGCGAACTGTTGGATGCACTGAAAGATAACGTAAATAGGGATGTTATCCAACATAGGAGACGAGTATATCGTCGGTTAATCCACCACGCCAAGCTTGAGTGGGGGAATGAGAATTGGGCTAGGCTAACAACTGCCTTAGCGGATAGGGATGCGAGGAAGTTTTGGCAGATTGTGACCACTGGTTCAGCTGAACCTGATCCAGCAGTGAACCCGAACATTGCCCCAGAAGTATGGGAAGACCATTTCAGCTCCCTGTATAAGGGGGACTATTCCTGTATGGAGGTTCCATCAGGTGAATTGTTGATGAGTGACGCTGTTGGTACAGTGGTGATTAGTTTCACCCTGGGTGAGGTTCAGACTGCTATATCCAGGCTTCCTGCGGGTAAAGCTCCAGGGTTGGATAGGGTTCCCGGAGATCTTTATAAACATGAACCCAGAGTATGGGCGCCCTATCTTTTAGTAATATTTAATGCAATCTCTGGGGGTATGCCGGTCCCTTCTACTTGGCTGGGAGCAGAGGTAGTCCCTATTTTCAAGAAGGGGTCGCCCCTGCTCCCAATCAACTATAGGCCTATTAGCCTAATAGATGTAGCCCAGGAACTTTTTGCAAGGTTGATCCTAGACCGCCTCTTGGATTGGATGGAGGAATCTGAGATTCTGAGCCACTACCAGGCGGGTTTTAGAAAGAGTGTATCGACTACTGATCAGATTTTTAGATTGAGTATGCTCTTCTGGAAGACGGCTAAGGTGGAGGGCGGCTCCCTATACACCGTCTTTGTAGATCTGCGTACGGCCTTTGACTTGGTCCCACGGAGGAAGCTTTGGATTGTTCTACGGGATTTAGGAATGCCATCCCCCTTTTGGATATTATAATACGACTCCACACTCATAATTTTGCAAAGGTCAGATGTGGGAGAGAAGGTAATTTGTCATCTAGCTTCCCCGTTGATAGGGGGGTCAGGCAGGGTTGCGGCTTGGCGCCAACCCTGTTCTTCCTCTATTTAAATGGAGTTATCTCCCATTTGAATGCGGTCCCCAACAGAGACGCACCAAAGCTCGGTGGCATAGGAATATCAGCGATTATGTTCGCTGATGATACCCTGTTACTCGCTAAGACTCCAATGAGTATCCAGCGAGTTTTGGATGGTTTTGTCTCTTTTTGTTATGATCGGGGGCTGGAAATAAACACGACCAAAACAAAGTTCATGATCTTTAATCCTCCAAAGACATCTCGTCCAAATCCGGTTATAGATGGTGTCAGCCTGGAAAGAGTCCAGACGTTCGAGTATTTGGGATTGACCCTAAATGAAAATCTGGCTGGGGCCCAACACCAGATTAAATCCCAATTAAAGTTAACGCAAAAGGCGGGGGGGATTATGGAATAAATCTCAGACAAAACCCATTGGACTGCCACTCGAGATTTATAAAATGCAGGCACGAGGGGCAGTAACCTATGGCGGTGAATTGTGGGGACACAACTGTGCCCCTGCAATCATTGCCACGGAAAACAAGTTTCTTAGGAATTTACTCTCCCTACCTACTAGCTCTCCCCTTCTTCCTCTCAGGCTTGACTTGGGAATAAGATCTATAAAGGAGGAACTAGGCTTAAAGGCCTTAACTTTTTGGAGGCGTCTTTGGGTAACCCCTGAACTTAACACTTACAGGCAAGAATTTCTGGAACTATTAAAATATCCAATTATACGGAAACTCCCATGGTTAAAATATATAAAGGATGAGTTTGAGAGGCTGGGTTGTTCTCTTCTGTGGACAAATCCGGAAGAGGCGTGCAGAAATATATCCCACAAAGACCTGGTCAGTATGTATTATGATTGTAATCTGTCTGCTTGGTTATTGAGCGACAAAATGGGGTCAATGTCGAGTACATTTTTACTAATGAAAGATCACTACAAGATGGAGACTGTTCTGGATGACATTAACCCCATCGGTCTCAGAAAATTATTTCTCCAATGGAGACACAATTCCCTACCAATTAGAGCCCTTACGAGTAGATGGCACCCACCAACCACTAAAAATTGTCCTGCCTGTATTGAGGAGTTGGAGAATGATATTCATGTAATGTTTTTCTGTCCTTCTTATATGAAGCCTAGGAAAAAGTGGATTGTTCCCTTATGCAAAAAATGGGGGTTCAGGCAGCATTTGCACGCCTATCGAATATTAAAATCTGATCTATCCCCATTAACTGTTTTTGCTGTAAGCAAATTCTTAGCTGCAATGTGGAATATTAGAAGAAGCTTAGTGGTATAATGAGACTCCCTCCACTGTGCATGACTATTCAAATGATGGATGAGACTCTCTGTTGATATTCTCTACAGGCAATGAAGATGTTTCTTATTTCTTGGTTAATGTTGCTATTTGAAGATGTCTTTTTTATACTGGAAATTTGACAATAATTTGTTTTATATTGTATTGACCTCTTTTATGACATTCTTATAGTCGAAATAAAGATAATGAAATGAAATGAAATGATTCATATAGCGAAATATGCAGAGTTAAAAATGGGTAGGTGGGAAACCAATACATTTCTGAAATGGGCACATGATATGGAGTTTAGGAGCAGTGATTATTTGTACATCTCTGAATCTGTGGGTACCCATACTAGCTTATGATTTGAGGATATATTTCTTAATGTCATTTGATATTTTATTTTAGCTAAATTGGGTAAGTAAAAATTGAGGTCTCCATGCAAGCAACATATTTGTCTGGATTCCTCCGCATGTCTAGCTTTCACCAAGGAACCCTGCCCGATCTGGCACTTACTTGCCTTGATCGTGAGGTCTGCCCTTTGCAGCGCCTTCAACACTGAGGTGGTGCAGATGTTCCGCCCAAGTGGCACTGAAAACGGCAATGTCATCCAGGTAGACGGCACTCAAATCCTCCAGCCCAGTCAACACCTGGTTGACCAACCTCTGAATGGTGGCAGGGGCATTCGTCATCCCAAAGGGCATCACCCCGAATTGGTAGTGCCCATCTGGTGTGGAGATTGCTGACCTCTCGCTTGCCCCATCAGTTAAGGTGATCTGCCAGTGCCCAGACGTTAAGTCAAATGTACTGAGGTACCAGGCAGCCCCCAACCGATTTATGAGCTCATCAGCTCTGGGGATGGGGTGAGCCCACGGTAGTCCACACAGAACTGGAGTTCTGGTGTGGCCCCGGGTGCGGCAGCCTTTGGGACCAAGACCACTGGGCTGGACCAAGGGCTGTTTGAGGACTCAATCACCCCTAGCACTAACATCTTGGAGACCTCCTCCTTGATGCAAGCTCTGACCCTGTCAGTAACTCTGTAAATCTTATGTTTTACTGGAGGAATGTCCCCAGTGTCCACATCATGGACACACCAATGAGTGACACCAGGGGTCAGGGAGAACAGGTCAGGAAACTGTCCCAAAAGTTTGCGACAGTCATTCTGCTGCTCAGGGGTCAGGGCAGTAGAGAGACTCACACCGTCCACTGACCCTTCTTGCTCCTTGGCAGACAGGAGGTCAGGAAGAGGCTTAGTCTCCTCTTCCATCCCAGAATCTGTTGCTAAGAGCATGCCCACTTTGCACCTCTTCAAGTAGGGCTTCAGGCGGCTCACATGCAGGACCTGCAAAGGGTTCCTAGGAGACTGCAAGTCCACCAAGTAGGTGACGTTACTCTTGCGCTCCACCACCTCAAATGGTCCGGTCCACTTATGCTGCTGCGCACAAGGCTCCACTGGGGCCATGACCCAAACTTTTTGTCCAGAATGAAACTTGATCAGAGTGGCATTCTGATCATACCAACGTTTCATCTCCTCCTGGCTGGCTTCCAGATTTGCCTGAGTCTGGTTTTTGAAAGCCAGCATGTAGCTATATACATCCAGGGGAGGTTTACTGGGAGCTTTCTCCCAGCCTTCTTTCACCAAACTCAGAGGTCCTCTCATAGGATGGCCATACAGCAGTTCATAAGGACTGAACCCTAAGGACTTCTGTGTCACCTCTCTGTAGGTAAACAGAAGGCATGGCAAGAGGTTGTCCCACTTACACCTCATGGATTTCTCAAGACCCATAAGGGTCCGGTTGAATCTTTCAATCATCCCATTACCTTGGGGGTGGTAAGGAGTAGTGAACTTATAGGTTACACCACACTCCTGCCACAGGGACTTCATATACTTAGATATGAAGTTGGTACCAGGGTCTGACACTACCTTTCTGGGGAACCCCACACGGAAGAAAATACCCATCAATGCATGACCCACCACAGGGGCCGTCACAATCCAGAGATGGATGGCTTCCGGGTACCGGCTGGCATGGTCCAGAAAGACCAGGATGAACCTGTTGCCCATGGCTGTCTTGGGATCCAGAGGCCCCACAATGTCAATGCCCACCCTTTCAAAGGGGGTGCTGACCACAGGGAAATGTTGGAGAGGAGCCTTGTGCTTCCTCCCACTTTTACCACTTGCCTGGCAAGTCTGACAGGTCCTGCAATGAGTAACTTTAACTTTGATAGCTTTATTTCGGTCGATGACCATAAAAGCACAAATAAAATATGTACATACAAGATAAAATACATAAATAATTTAACACTTGAGGTAAAAAGATTATTAAATAGAAGTTATCAAAGAAGGGATAAAAAACAATTGAATTCATCAGTATTAAAAACAATTGGTTAATTTGTTAATTTGTCAGGGCAGACCTTCTTCGCCACATACCATAAAAAAAGCGGGAAACAGAGAACACAATGGGGGGTGAAGTATCATAACGTAAAATCCTACAAGCTTGGGCACATTGTTTTAGGCCCAAATTTCTGCACAGTGGTACAAGTCAGGATCTACGTATTTCATTATAGGCGGTGCAAAAGAATAGAACATGGGCGAGATCTTCTTTGGTTTCATTACAGACAGGGCAAATCCCCTCTCCTCTACCCACCCATTTACAAGTCAGTTCCCCAATCGGAAGGCATCCATACCTTAATTGGATATATAACTTTTTTGCCATGGGGGGCTGAATCAGATCTAGGAACTCCTCCCTGCTGGGTGCCAATTTTATTTGCAGGAATTCTGTGGTCAACCTACCCATGGATGATGAGTGGTATAGCCGATCTAGATTATACTGCCTAAATAGAGCCAGCAGCTCCGTTCTGTGTACCACTGTGCAACTTTCCTCGGGGGTCTCCCATAGTTGAGGAAGGCCTATCTGGTATACTATAGCCTTAATATGGGATAGCCAGGGTATATTTCTACTCTTCAGCTGATCCCAGATTGCAGAGAACTCCGCTCTATAATCATCGAGCTCTGGCACTGTCCACAACCTTCTCCAATACAGGAGAGGTCTGCTCGATAAGAGTTCGGAGATAGGCTCTAGATCTAGGTCTAGTCTCAAGGGTATCAGCGGGGTACTCTGCGGGAGCCCTAACAGGTTTCTAATAAAAGTGTGTTCAACCTTAGAGAGGGTCAATACGCGAGTATGTCCCCAAAGCTCTGCACCGTACATTGCAGCGGGTCTAGCTTGGGCATTATACATTTCAAGACCTGGGGAAACTGGTTTGAATAACGTTTTCCTTTGAAATTTATTAATACCACCCGCTATCTGTGTGAGCCTCAAGGCAGATTTGACTACCTGTGGGCCCCAACTGAAATCTTCAGTCAGAGTAACACCCAGATAGACAAAGGTTCTAACCCTTTCAAGTGGGATGCCATTTAGAACTGGGCAGGGGCGGGTGCGTTTCGGGGGGCCAAAGATCATAAATTTCGTCTTTTCTGGGTTGATCTCAAGCCCCCGTGAAGCGCAGAATGTTACAAAGCCATCCAATACCCTCTGGATGCCTGTAGATGTTCGAGATAGCAATAAAGTGTCATCTGCGAACATCAGGGCAGGCACCCGACCAGATGACAACCGAGGGGCATCGCTATTTTTGACAGTATCTAGCTCACCCACCAGGCCGTTTATATAGAGGCTGAAAAGCGTAGGAGCCATGGCACAGCCCTGGCGTACTCCTCTAGTAACGGGAAAGCGGTCCGATAATTCTCCATTTTTCCCGCAACGTACCTGGGCATAGTTCCCTTTATGAAAACACTTCAGGACATGTAATAAGTAGGGCGGGAGGTTTAGATCTTCCAGGACCCTCCATAAATTGTCTCTGGGCACGAGATCAAAAGCGGCCCATAAGTCTACGAAGACCAAATAGAGGCTACCGCCCTCCAAAATTACGGTCTTCCAGAACAGGACCTGTAGCCTAAAAAGCTGGTCCAAAGTCGAGATCCCAGCTCTAAACCCAGCCTGGAAGGTAGTTATTATTTTATTCTCTTCCGCCCACCCAAGTATTCTATTTAATATAATCCGGCCCATAAGTTTCTGTGTAGTATCCAGAAGGCTTATTTTCCGATAATTTGAGTGAGCTAAGGGGCAACCTTTTTTAAAGATAGGAACAATTTCGGCCCCGGCCCAGGTATCTGGTAGGTTGGCACCTAGCAAAACTGCATTGAATAATACGGCTAAATAAGGTCCCCAAATTTTGGGTTGGGAGCGAAAGAAATCGCCTGGCACTTTATCAAGGCCTGGTGCTTTATTAGGGGGCTGTCTAGCAATTGCGGATTCTACTTCCTTGATTGAGATGCTCTCAACACTCAGAGGTCAACCGCACCCTGGTATCTAGATGGCCAGACTGATCTCCACAGTCTGAGGGCCCCTGCGATCGACACTCGTATATGGGGTCTAAGTCCGATGGAGCACAGAGATGGTCATCTAATTGCGTTGCCATATCCCTATTTGGATGCTCCAAAGTTGCGACCGAGGGAGAAGAGTACAGTGTGGCGAAGTGTGTTTCCCACACTGAGGGAGCAATGTTTGTCAGAAAGGATTCCCCACTATCTCTCGTAGTGCAATCCACTAATGCCCAGAAAAGTTTAGCGTCCTTTGACACTAAAGCGTCTCTCAATGTTTCCCACCTCTCTTCTTCCCATTCCAACCTACTTCTGGACAATTCCTCCTTATATGCTTGTCTAGCAGCTCTAATATTCAGTTTGTTTTTTAGTTTAATTGCTGCAAGGAGGTCCTTTTTTAGTTTCCTGCAGGCCCTATTATACCAAGGGTAGGCTTTAGTCACACACCTCTTTGCTCTGGCTATAGGATAAAAAACATCTCCCAGCACTTTCACTAGTTGTTTATGTATTTCCACTACCTGTGTATACCCAGTTTCGGCAGCCATCTGGGATATGAAGGGTATCACTGTTTGATAGATTTTTGCAAGCTGTAAAGGTGACTTTGCCAAGTGAGGCCATTTCACCCTCCTTCGGTTATTAGTTAATACGAGGGGGGGCGTTGCCATGAATAATTTAGTCTCAGGGATTTTTAGCCCGAAAGAACCTGGCTTCAAAGTTAAGACCAGTGCGTTGTGATCACTGTCCTGTCTTTTTTCTATTTTAAAGTCCGTCAGCTTATCCCAATTTTTGGCTTCTATCATTACATAGTCAATGATAGAGACCTTGTTAGTCCGATTAAATGTTCCTATTGCAGGGCGGTCAGAATCCATTCTCCCATTGCATGCCTGCAAAGACATTGCAAGGGAGAAGGATTTTACTTGTAACACCAGAGGTGTCCAGGCTCTGACTGGGGAAATATCAGGATCTGGAATGTGCCATAGCACATCTACTTCGTCCTGGTCGCCCAGGTCCACCCCGCCCAGCGGTTCAAATTGACAGTTAAAGTCCCCACCAAGTACTATGGAAATAGAAGGATCTAACCCTAAGATAAATGAGGCCAAATCACTGATTGTGGTTGATTCTTTGCCATTTCTAATTGGTCTCGAATAAACGTTTATTAATGCTACTGGAGGATTATTTGGAGATTTTAGTAAGACACATTGGAAATCCAGGGATTTTGGTGGTATTTGCACAGCCTGAATTCCCAAGTGCATAGCTATCCAAATCGATAGCCCGCCAGAAGGGCGGCCTTTGCCTGTGGATGTTGCCAAAATGTCGTAGGTGGCAAAAGTCGAGCTGGTGCTATCCTCCAATGCCCACGTCTCTTGCATTAGGCAAATATCAAATTTTGCCATAAATGCAGCCCAATCTGGGGTACACAGTTTGTTTTTTAGACCGGCTATATTCCATGAAACCAATTTTATACAGCCTTGTAGCAAATCATCAGAGCCCTCAGCAACCAATTTACTTATGACATTTTCCTTGTCCCCAGGTACCTGGTCAATTTGCAAGTTGTTTGTAAGATCTGTTAATGGAATTTTCCCCAATAGGGCCCTTGCCTGGCTAGGGGCTTCATTAATGGCTTGTTGGTCTAGCTTTACGCCTAGACTAAGTCAATCTATCTCTTCCAGTACACTGAATCTATTCCAATGGGGTTGAAGCGGGAAGAGGGAGGTACGAATAGGCCAGCCTTCTCTAAATGTTCCTCTATTTTCCGGGTTACAAGATGGGAGGTGATACCCCCTGTTGGGAAACCTGGCTCTAGGGTAGTGTGGTTCCAAGCTGGGGGTAGGATAAAAATATGAGAGATGTACTGCAGATATTTGGGTATTTTGTCTATAAGTATCAGTACTACATACATGTTGTACAGCAGTGGCATCCCTGAAATTTAAAATTATTACGTCCCCTGCCACAGTCTTTGGATTCCTCCCAATCCAGCCCACTCTTCTAGCCAGCAGGATTTCGCCTGAAATATTTCCTGGTAGGGGTCTATTTACCGTGAGCCACTGGATGCACTTGTTTTTTAGCTCATCCTCCTTTTCTCTCTTCCCCTCGCTTAGGGGTGGTACACCCACAAGTGCAACGACAAATCGTTGCACTTCAGGGGGTAAGTTTATTGTTGGCAACTGCTGGAGAGTAGTTCCTAATGTCGTATTCTTTTTCATAGGTGTATTAGCTTTATCCCTCTGTGCACCTTCCTTTGCCTTAGATAAACATTATCGGCTGTACTCATCAGATTTTTTTTTGTAGGTTGACTACTCTTTTCATGAGAAGGCAAGATTTGGAGTAGGGAGGGTATGGGTCTTTGGGTATCTAAGATTGCTCCCATGTTTGTAGTCTGTGCTGGTGAACTATTGTTTCCAGCTGTTCAATTGCGGGGAGCATTGTGTGGTTGGACTTCCATAGCAAGAGACGGAAGGATTCTTTGGGAGTTAGCTACCTCAGTTTTCCCTCCACCTCTGGTATTCACCATAGAAATCAACTTATCAAGTTTTGATACCAGGGGCTTGAGTTGGGTAATAATTATCCGTTCCAGGGACGTTTGTAAGTCCGAGACCATATTAGCAACCCAACATGGTATTCCTGGCATAGAATCAGATAAGTTATTAGATGGAATCACCAAGTCATGATTAGTATGAATATTTTTACTCGATTTAGTTAGGGTACTTTTTTTCTTATTTCTAGGACAAGGCTTACATACATCCATCCTTTTCTCTGCGGGAAGAGGGGAGGTCAGAATGATGGATCTGTCATGAGGATCTTTCAAATTTTCTGCAGGCAACTGACTACAGGGCAGATCTATATAGGATGATGTCATATAGGAGCTGGCCTCCAGCGCTTCAGTCATAGTGACTGAAGTGTCTCTTTCCTGTCTTGGAATACATAGTGATGGTGTAATAGAGAGCCGTCTCTCAGTGTTCTCAATAGCGCCACAACACCAATGGTCTGCTGCAACATTTTATCTATAGCAGTCAGAGTAGGTAATGGTTGAGGGTCTGAAGCTAATGACTTAGTGTGTGACCGTATAACTGATGTTTTAGCTTTGACTTTCTTTCCCAGCGTCATCATTTTCTCAGTTAGCAGACACAACGAGTAGGGTGCAATGTAAAGGAGAATCTAACACTATCAAACAGTAGGCTAGATATTCTCACCAAGGGATATAACTAATCTCTATTCTATCAGTGGAGCGTGATATGCAGAATAGGTAGGTAGCTTATACTAATTACAGCAATATATGTAGTCCGGTAAATGTCAATATGGAGGAATCCGTATTAACCCAATACCTGTAACCAAAAGATGTGGCCCAGCCCGGCCTCAATCGGCCTTGGACGGCCACAGACGGTCCCGCCCTTGTCCCGGGCTTCTCCCGGCGCCACCCGCGCGCGTCCCGCGACGCGGGGGTAGGCGCGTCCTTCTATGCGCCTCGGGGCGCGAGAATGCCGAGGATGTGCGCTAGGGATCCTGGGCAATGTAGTCTCCCCTGCACTCGGCCGCGAGGTTGGTCAGCGGCAGCAGGGGAGAAGCGCAGCACGGCAAGGCCAGGGGCTTGTGCAGCAGTTCTGGAGCACAGGGCAGAGTTCAAGGCCCCCAGGCGGATTGCAAATATGGAGCTCAAGTAAGATTTTCAAAGTTTCCCACTCGTAAAAGGTAGGCGCGTCCTTATATGTGCCTCCAGGCGCGAGAATGCCGAGGATGTGCGCTAGGGATCCTGGGCAATGTAGTCTCCCCTGCACTCGGCCGCGAGGTTGATCAGCGGCAGCAGGGGAGAAGCGCAGCACGGCGAGGCCAGGGGCTTGTGCAGCGGTTCTGGAGCACAGGGCAGAGTTCAAGGCCCCCAGGCGGATTGCAAATATGGAGCTCAAGTAAGATTTTCAAAGTTTCCCGCTCGTAAAAGGTAGGCGTGTCCTTATATGCGTCTCCGGGCGCGAGAATGCCGAGGATGTGCGCTAGGGATCCTGGGCAATGTAGTCTCCCCTGCACTCGGCCGCGAGGTTGGTCAGCGGCAGCAGGGGAGAAGCGCAGCACGGCGAGGCCAGGGGCTTGTGCAGCGGTTCTGGAGCACAGGGCAAATATGGAGCTCAAGTAAGATTTTCAAAGTTTCCCCTGAGTAACTGAACACTTGCGCATTTGGGGCCAATGAAAGTGGGTGAAAAGCCTTTCAAAGGTCTTGTCTTGCCCTAAATGTCCTGCTAAAGGCACATCATGAGCCAGACCCAGTAGGAAGGCTCTGAAGGGCTGGGGTACCACCAGCACACTGGCTGACACAGGCTCAGCAACCTTAGGCTCACTATACAGGAGACCATTCTCCCAGTAAATCCAATGTGATCCAGACTGCTCACCTGCTGCCTGGTTTGCTGCCTGTTGCGCAAACCTACAAGAGAAGGGCACTTCTTCTGCTCCTCACAAAACTCTTCCCTAGAGGGGCCTCCTTCCTGCTGCCAATGGGCCAGCTCTGGCAAGTCCCCCAGTTCAGCTACTTGTTCCCCTGTAGGTTCCAGGGCATCCCCCTCAAGGTCTGCCTCCTCCTGGACCGTGGAAACTTCGAGGGACAGTTTTCCACGCCCCCTGCCTCTTCTCTTTAAGGCAGGCACCTGGGCCCATCTCTCAGGATCCAGGTCCTCTTGAACACCCTTACTGGCTGCCATTGAGCGAGTGGTCACACACGCACACTCAGGCAGACCCAACATCTCCAAATTAGACCTTCTCTCCACCTTAGCCCAAGGGGAGCTCTCCAAGTCATTGCCTAGCAGACAGTCAACAGACATGGCTGGCCTCACAGCTACTTGAAAGGTACCTGAGACCCCTCCCCCTCACTCAAAGGGAACCTGTACTCTGAATTGTCAGCGGCAACTACTGGGTAGAATGCATTGGGAATCACCTGCTCTTCAGACACCAGCCGACAACTGACAGCTGTCACACTGGCTCCAGTGTCTCTCAGAGCCTCCACCCTATGGCCATTGATGGTCACCCACTGTCTGTACTTCTTAGCGTAATCAGGCAGCTGAGTCCTAGGGACCATCTCACTATCTCCTAAAGAGACTTGGGACATCTCTGCGGGACCCCACCCACCTTAGGGACCCAACTCCTCCCCCAGGGCTACACTAGCCATCTGCCGGGGCGGTGCACCAGTAGGTGCAGCGTTAACCATTTTGGGACACTTAGGATCCCAAAAGAAGTGTCCCACCTGATCACAACCAAAACATGTCTTGGGACCCCTCTGAACAGACATCTGTTGGGACCCAGGTTTCTTCTCAGTGGGAGGCTGGGAACCCTTTCCTTGGTTCCCTTGGGGATTACTTTGGGGCCCATTCTGGAACTCCCTCTGTTTACCCTTGTCCCCCCCACTCTTCTGCTGGGGACCCTGCCCACCTTTGGTGAAGTCTCCCACATGACCCTTGTGGACCCTGGTTCTGACCCAGCAGTCCGCCTCCTCAGCAAGCTTCCTGGGCTCAGTCAGCTTACTGTCAATCAAGTGTTGGTGTAGCTCTGAAAAACTATTAATGGACAAGTGCTCCCATGCAACCAAATCATAGAGCACCTGAAAACCATTTACTTTGCTACCATTCACCTAACCATCCAAGGCCCTGCAAAAAAAAAACATATATTCCACCCAGGTACTAGACTCTAGCTTCTTGCAATTTCTTAATTTCATCCTATAAAGCTTTGAGGTCAATCCATACCTGGCTACTAAGGCTTCCTTCATGGGGGCATTGGACATCTGATCCTCAGTGGGCAGAGCTAGTAAGGTGTCCCTTCCTTCAGCCATAAAGTGGTTCCACAACCTGCTACCCAGTCTCTCGCTGGGACCCGGTGGGACTTCATCGCTACCTCATAGGCCTTAAACCACTGCCCAATGTCCTCATGTTTCTTGAATTCCTTAATGACATCCTTGGAAATTTATACTTTACTTTCTACAGGCACTGACGGTGTGCTGCCACCAGAGGGACGGATCTCTAAGCTCTTTGCTTTTAGCTCCAGCTCCCTCACCACTCTCTCATGCGCTAAAAGCATCTTCTTCTTTTCCATGGCTAACCTCTTATTTCCTAACTTGAATTTCTTACTTTCTATGTCATTCTGACTCCCCACCTTGTGATTTGATAGCTCCATCTCATGCACTCTGCTTTTCTCCCTGTCCTCCAGCTCCTCTGGGGATGGGCCCTTTGAAGAAACACTGCTGCCCATCCTGGAAGGCACTTTCCCCCCAGTCAGGCCCAATGGCCCCTCCAGCTGCACATCTAAATTCTCTGCCTCCTCCCTAGGCTCTTCGGAATGCTCACTAGCATTCCTAGATTCCAACCAGGCCCTCAGCGCCTTTTGGTATTCTTCCTTTCTGGTGAGGCCTCCTATAGAATGTTTATATTTCTTGCAAAAAGCTTTGAGGTGTGGCACAGTGTAGGTATCAACCCTCTCTTCTTCAAATTCAATATCCACAGATGCAATGGATGCTGCTTTGCTCATGGTGAAAAATTGGCAGTTCTTAAAAAATAGAAGTTCCAAGGAAAAACTCTACCAAAGTGTATTGGGTCGCGTAATGGTCTGCACTTACTAGTAGTGTAAACCAATCACTTTATGTAAATCACAAATGCAAGTCCAAATCCTCACCGCTGACCACCAATGTTAGAAATGGGGGTCTCTAGTTGGCAATAGTTTGCACCTTTATTCAAATAGGGACCCTTGCTTCTAGTCAGGGAAAGGGGAATACACTCCTAAAATAACCCCTGCTCACCCCCTTGGTAGCTTGGCACAAGCAGACAGGCTTATCTCAGAGGCAGTGTGTAAAGCATTTATGAATACATACAGTAACACAGTGAAATCACTACAAATGGACACCACACCAGTTTAGAAAAATAAGTAAACTTTATCTAAACAAGACCAAACAACAAAAATCGACAATACAGTGTTAAAAGTAGGACTTTCAAATGGTAGAAATAGTTCAGTTCAATGCAAGTTGTAAATACAACACTTTTCCAACAAAGTACTTTAGATGCATCTCGCAAAACAAACAAAAGGGTCATAGGGAAGGTGATGCGTCAGTTCCTTGCTTCGGGGGAGGTGCTGCGTCGGTTCCTTACTGAAGCGCAGTGGATGTGATGCAACGGTTCTTTACCGGAGAGGAGGGGATGCGTCAGTTTCTTACTGCGTTTCAGTTATGATGCGACAAGATGGCACCTCGATGCGATGCGACGATCCGCTACGATACGACAAAATGGTGGCTCGATGCGATGCAATGATCCAGTACGATGCATGCACATTTACAGCAGCACTGCAGGTGCTGCGAACATCTTCTTGGTGATGCATTGGGACCCGGTGTGGATGTGGTGCGCTTCTTCCTGGTTGCTTGGCGAGGTGTCGGAACCAAGAGCGGATGCGGCACGCTTCTTCCCCGTGACTCAGTGATGCACCGGGAATCGGTGCGAATGCGACACGCTTCTTCTCGTTGCATCGATCTTACAGCTCCCAGTGACAAACAGTCTCTAGAGGTCCTAAACAGCAGCAACCACCTCTTTGCAGGTTAGAATTTCGAGCAAGGAAATTCAGGGGAGCTGGTGGTGAAGTCTTTCTGTCCCTGAGATTTTAGAACAGGAGGCGAGCTCAGTTTCAAGCCCTTGGAGATCTTTTCTTCAAGCAGGTGACAAAGCAAGCAGCAAAGTCCTTCTTCTCCTTTCCTTGGCAGCAAGCAGACACTGCAGGCCAACCCCAGACAGCAAACAGCACAGGGGCAGTATTCCTCCTCAGCTTATCCAGCTCTTCTCCTTGGCAATGGTTTCCTCTTGATTTCCCAGAAGTGATCTAAAGTTCTGGGATCTGGCTCCCCCTTTTTATACATGCAAATCCTTTGTCTCTGAAGGCAGAGGATGTCTGCACCCAGCCAAAACCAGTTTTGTTCTCACTGGTGCAGCTTCCTGACAGGAGGTGGAGAAAACATTGTTGAAAGCAGACCAGGCAGGTGAAAGGAAATCTCCTCCCCCTACTCTAAAATCAACCCAGGCCCATTCAGCGCAGCCCTGACTCATCAGACTGCTGGAGACGCAGCTCTCTCCCAGCTCCTGCCACTCACAAGCCAGACATGCAATACACAAACCTAGCAGAGGAATACTGGATGGTTCGGCAAGAACATACCTACTTTCTAAAAGTGGTATTTTCAAACACTGAATGTAAAAATCACTCAAACCAAAAGATGCACTTTAACATTCTGAGTTCAGGCATACTAAAATTTAATTTTCTATCTTGTTTCCTGGGTCAGTTATGGTTATAAGATGTTATTATCAAACTGCCCATTCTGGCCTATGGTAGCAGATAGCCTTGCAATGGTGAAAAACGAAATTGTCAGTATTTCACTATCAGGACATGCCACACACATCAGGGCATGCCCTACCTTTCACATACAATGCACCCTGCCCACAGGGGTACCTTGGGCCTACCTTAGGGGTGACTAACATGCAGAAAAGGGAAGGTTTAGGGACTGGCAAGTGTGTGCACTTGCCAAGTCGACATGGCAGTCCCAGACTGCACACAGGCTCTGCAATGGCCGGCCTGAGCCACATTTTACAAGCTGCTTCTGTGGGTGGCACAATCAGTGCTGCAAGCAGCCCACCAGCAGCATTTTATGTACAGGCCCTGGGCACACATGGTGCACTGTACTAGGGTCTGACAAGTAAATCAAATCAGCCAATCGTGGAATCACTAATACATCACTTCAATTTACAAAAGGCAGCACTTGCACTTTGCACTGAACAGCAGTGCCCAAAGCATCTAGACCAGCAAAAACAGATGAGGCAACAGCAAAAAATGGAAGGGAGACCCACGCCAATGTGCCAAGTCTAACAACGTATCTTTTACACTTGCAGGTGACTATGCCGTTTCGCTGACAATCCATCGTATTTAAAGTGGGTCACATAATTTCCCTATGTGTTTTTACTTTGGACTTACTATAAGGATTGAAGTATTCTGTCCATCTTTTTTTCGGATCTTTTAACTGCTGGACGATATGTTATTACTGGCGAATCGTCAAACTTGACCCCACGCATATAGCAACTGAATTTTAAGAAATGGACTTTGGACTTTATTTTTGCTATATATAATAGAGGAATCATTCAACACAGAATGTGAGCCTGATTGTTATTACGATCACTTGACTATCTATTTTTTGCCCTGATGAAGTTCCTCTGGACACAGAAATGAAACGCGTTGACTGTGCTTCAACTTATACATAATATTTTTTTAATAAAGAAGATTTTTTGAACTTAATTGGTTCTCCTGAATAATTATTGAGTGCACCTCCTTTTTCTTTGAAACACTTTGAGTATCTTTTACAAGGCGTGACCATGACAAGTACTGTGCATCCAATGAACCAGCCATCACCAAGTAAACAGGCATGGAATAACTATAGAGACCTGTTGCACACTGTGGTTCAATCAGAGGACTTTAATTGAGTCCAACACTGCTAGTCCCTGATATCTATACAGTATGGTTGCATCTTCATATCTGACAATGACACTCAGATTTGGGATGATATTAACAATGCCCTTTCTGGCAGGCGCCTCCACTTCTCTCTCCCTTCAACCATGCAAAATCAGGTCCACAAATACACACAGAATTTCTGATTGGACAACCCAGTTCAGTAATCAGCTAAGCAGACTATATCATAAGAAATGCGATAAAGTGACACGCAGAACTGTTCAAAGATGCCAGCTTACTGAAAAACCACAAACTGTGCGTCTGTGTCTCTTACATTTCATCATCCACCACACTGCTATGCGCAGAATCTCATAACACGATAACGGCACCTTGATGGTCATCATGCACTACATGGAAACACTTTACCACATAGGATTACAAAACAAACACAACACGCTTCCAAGCACACACCACCCTTTATGGCGCAGCTTGCTACCCATG
Source organism: Triturus cristatus (assembly GCF_964204655.1). Classification (NCBI taxonomy): domain Eukaryota; kingdom Metazoa; phylum Chordata; class Amphibia; order Caudata; family Salamandridae; genus Triturus; species Triturus cristatus. The sequence continues at coordinate 230,807,632 of NC_140587.1, forward strand.
TAGGTAAGAGCTTCAGTGCCACACATAGGCATAGTAAGCCATACACATAAATGCAATACAATATGATATTAATCATTTGTTTTGATCCTAAAATCGTTGTGCTCATCACACTTTAGAATCTGAGAAACAAAATGTGTTTTATTTGTGCTTTCACAACCACTGGTATATGTTGAAATATTTGTAGAGTTCATTTACATGTATTTACATCTGTTGTGAATTCAAAACAAATGGACATCCTACAGTATTTTTTTTCACAGCCGTACCGCAGTTACGTACAGCAAGGCCACTGAAATTATGCAATTGTGCAGCTGCAGCGTTTTTTGCATATTTCTGAATTTGTCCAATTTGCTACATAATCTATTATCTGCTTCACAAGCTGCAGCCTTTAACAAAAAACAAAGTTTGTTTCTAGCTCAAACAGATCAAAAGCTACAAAAATACTGAGACACATGCAGCTGCACAGTGGAAGGTCATTCAGATGGCTAGGACTCCTGTGATGGAGCTCCAGGGTCTTGGATAAGAATCTAATGAACACACCTGTCCTCACCCACATCCCATCCCACAAAACAGTTGTTCACAGGACTTGAGCAGATGAAGCTTTTGGCCACATGTTGGAAAGTGGGTTATTAGCAGTGATGAGTAGTACCTTAACACTAGTAATAGGGCCCCAAACACTATAAAAGGGTTGGTCAAAGTCTCAATAAATTATTCCCTTGCTCAACCCTTGGTAGCTGGCAATGAACAGGCAGGCATAACTTAGGAGACAGGTGTGTAAAGTATTCAAAAACACCAATGCATTAAATAAGTAAGACACAACAGACAATACAAAATCCAACATCAATTTGTAAAAATTGATTAAAATGACAAAAATCCAATGTAGGGAACCGGAGATTTGAATTTGCAAAGAATAAACATATTCTAGTGCTTAAAAACCTTTAACACCAAATGGGGACATCCAGTTGTGCTTGACCAATACAAAGTAAGATTTGAGGCCGCCCGCGATGGAGCCCTGGTCAGATACACTAAGCAGGAGGCCCCGGTCAAAATTGTACCTTCGCACTTAGTTGTTTTTCCGGAGTTTTTTCTATTGACTTCACCAGTCTTCTGGATCTTTTGCCAGAATGTCTCCTTGATGTTTCAACATGTCCACAACACCAATCCAGTTGTCTAGAATCTCTGAGATGGTCCTTCAGATGTTGGGACTACAATTCCCACAATGCTCCTGGCCAAATCCTTAAAAGTCCACTGGACACACTCCAGGGTGGGGACAGCTTGGTGGAGATGATGCAAGTGGCCCCTGCTAATCTGTAGCAAGCAGTGACTCCACTCCTTAATTCTTCTTGAAGCAAGGTTAAAGTCCTTAGGCCTGTAGTACCAGAATATGCAGCTGGTGCAGTCCTTCAGAGTGCAGACCTTTCGGGTACAGATCAGGTTTCCAGCAGGGCAGTCCTTCTTCCCGCTGTAGTTTCAAGCAGCATATCTGAGTTGCTTGGCAACTCTTTCATATTTATGCTGTGTTCCTAGGCGTTAAGCAGGGGGCCATCCCTGACCAACGGGAGACAGGGAGCCACCCAGGTGTGTTACCATTTCCTCCAAATTGTGGCATATTCTTGTCCTAGAAAGCCCTGTTCTCTCAAAATACAACATCCCTAGAGGTTAGACAGGCTAAGCCAACCCACTGGTGTGGACAAGATACTCTAACACTCCCCTACCATCCCTCTCCTTAATCTAATTACAGAGGCTCCTGTGTGACTGGAGTGATAGGAAGTGGGGGGTGAGTGTGTGCTGTCCTAAAGTGTCATGATCCCTTTGAAGACCAGTTTGGAGACCCCACTTCCCTCCTGCCTTCTGACTCTGTAGTTTCAGTCATCCTCCCACATGAAACCCATTGTCTCTCTGGCAGGCTACATCACGCCTCATTACAACAGCTTGTCTCAGCATGGCAGAGGCTAGACAAATGGGAAAAAGCAGCTGAAAGGCTGGATTTTTCAACTGTGGCAAGTTGTTGGATTTATCATAACTATCATTTTAAATCCTTGAACAACATTTTCAGTTACTTCCTAGTGATATTAAAATGTAAATTAAATAGTCCAATTTTATTCCATGGAGCAAATTATCTACAATAGGAAACAATAAATTTGGCAGTTTTTCTCTCACCAGAACATGTTTTATAATGTCCCTGCTTAAAGTTACATGACACTCTACCCCTGACGGAACCTAGAGGAGACCTTAGGGGTGACATGTATGTAAAAATAAGGTAGATCATCACTTTGTAAGTACCTTTCATTCCAAATTCAAATTTTTATATAATTGAATTTTCAAAATGACAACAGGCAACACAGCAGGGCAAACTCCAGTGTTAGAAATCCACTGGTCCTCTGAACTTCCCTGCTCTAATATATACTATGAACATATAAGTCGTTTTGAATCCCCTTGCCTTATTATATACTAGGGACTTACAGGGGTCTGTCATTGCCAATTGAAACTATACCAAACCATTATATACTTTTACAGCAGAACACTGGCCCTGGATCCCAGGACACAGTCAGAGTCAGTTACCACCAGTACCAAGCAATAAATGAGGGTGATCAGTGCTAAAAAATGACTTCCTCACACAGCCCCCCAGACGAAAGGGGATGGGTAACTGACCTACAAGCTGGTAGTCCTCATCAGCTTTGTGAAAAAACCTGGAAAGGCCATATGCATTGGCATGGGCAGTCCCAGGTCTGCGCTCCACTGTTACGTCCATCCCCTGTAGGTAAATGGAGCACCTCAACAGTTTAGGATCCCCCCATCTGCATGAGCAATTGTAGAGGTCTGTGGTCAGTTTGAATACAGAGTTGAGTGGCAAAGAGGTGTAGCCTCAATTTCATCAGGGATCAAACAAACGTAGAGGCCTCCCTCTAAATAGCACTCCATCTTTGTTCTCTGGGGAGAAGTCGCCTACTGATGAGGCAACTGGCTTATCATGGCCCTCTTCATCTACTTCTGGCAGCACCCCCACAATCCCTTGTTCTGGAGCATCTGTCTGAACCACTGAAGTGCAGTGACTGTCCTGAGGGGTATTGCTTCAAAGTATACTTGTTACCTAATGCAGTTGGGCGTTCTAGGGAACCAACAATGTCCACTGCCACCCTCTCAAAGGTAGTCCCACTGACTGGTGGTGGTTTCAAGGAAGCCTTTGAATTGTTCCCTGTCTTGCCTATGGCCTGACAGGTGACGCAGAAGCAACAGAACTCCTTTACCTTTGCAGCCATATGAGGCCAGTAGATGTGGTTTACCAACTGGTTCCAAGTCTTATTCTACCCCAAATGACCTGCTAAGGTGATTTCATGACTTAAGGCCAGGAGGAATTATCTGTACTTCTGGGGGACCACCAAACTCCTGGTGGCCCCTTCTTTTAGGTTTCTGGCCTCAGTGTGGAGAAGTCCATCCTCCCAGTAGACTCTGTGGAATTCACTGTCACCCCCCTGTGGCTTTGAGGGGGTATGCTTCAAACTCTGAAGGGTGGGACACTCTCACTGTTCTGGCACAACTCTTCTCCGGAGGGTCACCACTGTCCTGTCAATTCCGCAAATCTGACAGGCCATGCAGGGATGGAATCCCTTCATCAGAGGTCAGATACTCCTCCGCAGGGTCAGATTCCTGCCGGTTCCCTTGCCTTTGGACGCTTCACCCATTGTTTCAGGGTCCAAGTCTCTAGCATTTCCCTTCTGGATAGCCTGTGACCTAGTCACAGAACATACCCATTCAGGGAGGTCCAGCATCCTTGCATTAACCATTCTCTCCACCTCTGACCAGTAAGATTCTTCAAGATCATTTCCCAGTAGACACTCTACTGGGAGTGCATGAGACACAACTACCTTCTTAGGGCCTGTCACACCTCCCCATTCCAAGCTCGCCATTTCCATGGGATGGGGTTTGGTTCTGCTGTCTGGTGATACACACCAGGTATGATCTGCCCTGGAGAAAACAGCTTCTCTGTGGCCATAGTCACACTGGCTCCTGTATCTCTCAGGGCCTCAACCTAATTTCCATTGATCTTAGGCTTCTGTCTGTATCTTTCCATGCTGGGATGCAAGGTGGCCAGGGTTGCAATACCCACCCCACCCAAGGATACTAAAGTTGCCTCTGTCAAATCCTTCCCCAACTCTGGAACAATCTCCACCCCCACATATACACAAGCAATCCCCTGGGACTGCCCCTAGTCGGGGGCTTCTTTGTGCAGACAGCATCTCCTTTCTTGTGCCCTGAATTATTATAGTCATATCACTTCCCTACCTTTGAGAGATCAATGAACCTACTAGGTTTCCATGAAACCCCCTCCTCTTGAATTTGGATTGGCTTGTCCCCCCCCTCTCCTTGCTTAGGTTTTTGTGGGTCTTGAGAGGACTTTTGACCCTCTTTCCTCTGGGCTTTCACCTGGGGGAGGACTTGTCCTGCCTTCTTCTGATCACATCCCTAGTGCTATTTGGAAAACTGCCTCCTCAATCACTCATCACCTAACTCACCCAGCTCTATGGGGCTAATCAGCTTTGAACCCACTAGGTATTTGCTTAACTTCTCTTGTAGACAGTGAGTCAGGATGTACTCTTTAAGAAATAAATTCTACAACAGCTCATAAGTAGTTACTTGGCTACCAATAATACATCCCTCTTGTGCCTTCCCTGAGACGTCCACAAAGTCCACCCATGACTGTGTGTTTACCTTCTGGGGGTTCCTGAACTCTACCCTGTACTGTTCTAAGATCAAACAAACTTTTTGACTTTAGCTTTGACCTTGCCTCATCCCCCTGTAGGATCAGGAGCCTATCCCTCATAGCTACTGGGATCCGTTTCCACAAGGGAGAACCCCAATACTTGGAGTGGACGCCTGTCATCTCAAGGGTCCTCTGAAATGCAGACAGTCATTTGCCAATGGCACTCCCCTTGGTGTATATGGGAACTATTCAGTTGGAGCCTGGGATCAAACCCACCAGTCCAGGACATTTCAGTATCCTCTTCTTCATTGTTGCACCACAATTCCTCTCCTCTTCCCACAACTCTCTAGCTAGTTCTAATTTCTTCTCTTCCAGAACTATGGTAGCTAACCGGGCTTCCAGCTCCCACTCTCTGATGAATATCTCTGGGTATGTGCAAGGGAGCCTGCCCTCCCTCCATTAGCTGAAAGTACGAAAACTGAAAGCTTGTCATCATGTTCCTCCTGAGGATGGTTGGAGAAGTCATCCTCCCTTTCATTCTCTGGAGCTGTCTGTGCCCAAGCCTTAAGGGATCTAATTAACTCTGCTTTCCTAATCTTATTATGAGCAGGTATCCCCCTAGACCTAGACTGAACCTTAAGCTCAGCTACTGACAGTTTGGTCAGGTCAGCCAGATCTAGCTCGATGGTATCCCTAGTTTTGAGTCACAAAAACTTTACAACTCAGAGATAGAATACATTTAGAAAAAAAAGAAACATGGATAAAATCAGTTTAGTCCAAATTTCAAAAAATTAAAAATCAAAAGTTTTGTTTTAAGTCAATTTAGAGGATTTGTAAAGATCTTAACTTAATATACTGTATGGTGTAACTTAAACACAAGTACGTATGTTGGAAAGTGGATTATTAGCAGTGATAAGTAGTGACTAACTGTTAACATGCACGGTATATGGCCCACCCCAACCACCACCCCTTGCGCTCCATTAACTCATGTGCACTTGCCTACCACTTTACAATGCTAATACAAGCGCAAGGTGCAGGCTTTATCTTGTGGAAAAATCCATTCCCAATCAAAGCTGGCATGCTGGTGGTTATGCTGGAGAAACTCCAAGTCTACAGAAGCCCACAACAACTTCAGAGCTGCCACCAACGCCCACCACTAACTCATCAGAAATATGAGAAATAAAGCGATCAAAGACAGAATCTCCACGCCTGCGCACAACAGCAAAGAACTCATCAACATCATCATGGAATTCACCCAAACCCACCAGCAAGTCTATAGACATCTCTCCCTCACAAGACCTCTGCGACAAACTCAGCACCTTTTTCCACTACAAAAACAAAAACAAAAACAAAAACAAAAACATTTGCGACAATTTTGATTAAAACAGCCAGCACACAGAACCCTCACCAACCACCCCGACACATTGAAGCCAATGATTGACAGATGGACAGCCCTCACCACCAAAGACACACTGAAGACGATGGAGTCAATCCACTCCAGGGCCCCCACAGACCCCTGCCCATACCACATCTTCAACAGAGCCTCCGACACCATCGGACCCATGCTTTGCCACACCATCAACCGGTCCCTCGCGAACACCTCCTTCCCGTCTGACTGTAAGCACGCCGAGATCAACCCCCTCCCGAAGAAACCCTTGGCAGATCCCACTGACCTCAAGGACTACAGACCCATTTCCCTGCTCCCGTTCCCAGCAAAAGTCATCAAGAAAGCCATCAACAACCAGCTCGCCACCTTCATCGAAGAGCACAACATTCTCGACTCTGGCTTCAGAAACCACAGCACAGAAATCGCCCTCCTCGCTGCAACAGACGACATCCGCTCCCTCCCGGACAGAGGAGAGACAGTAGCCCTCATCCTCCTCGACCTCTCAACAGCCTTCGACACAGTCTCTCACCGCACCCTAACACTCAGACATCATGACGCAGGGATCCGGTACAAGGCCCTTGACAGGATCTGCTCATTCCTCTCCGATAGAACACAGCGGTCAGACTCCTCCCCTTCCTCTCGGATCCAACACCGACCACCTGCGGAGTCCCCCAAGGATCCTCCCTCAGCCCCACGCTATTCAAAGTCTACATGGCTCAGCTTGCCCCAATTGTCAGAACACAAGGACTCACCATTGTTTCGTACGCAGTCGACACCCAACTCATCCTCACCCTATCCAACTAACCCAACGCACCCAAACACAACTTTCAAGAAGGCATGGAAGCAGTTGCCAAATGGTTGAAGAGCAGCTGTATACAACTCAACACTGACAAAACAGAAGAACTCATCATGGTCCCACACCCCGCCACCTGGAATGACACCTGACGGTCCCCCACCCTCGGAATCCCACCCTCCCCCACAGACCACGAACGCAACCTCGAAATCATCCTGCACTCTGAACTCAAAATGGACCTCCAGATCAACTCAATTGCATCCTCCTGCTTCTACAGCCTCCACCTCCTATGTAAGACCCTCAAATGGATCCCCCTTGAACACAGACAGACCGTCACTCACACCCTCATCACCAGCAGACTTACCTACGGCAATGCACTCTACGCCAGAATCAACAAAAACCTCACCCGCAAGCTACAAAACATCCAGCACGCCTCCGCCAGACTAATCCTCAACCTGCACAACACTGCCACATCTCACAGCATCTGCGCACACTCCACTGGCTCCCCATCGAGGCAAGAATCACCTTCAAGATTCTCACCCACGCACACAAAGCCCTCCACAACACCAGACTAGCAAACCTGCTCAAATTCCACGCACCCCAAAGGACCCTACGATCAGCCCAGCTCTCCCACATCAAGGTCCCCCGCACCAGGAAGTCCAGATTGGGAGGCCACTCCTTCTCCTTCCTCGCGGCCAGAGCCTGGAACGGCCTCCCGCTCCACCTCAGTCAGATAACATCACTCCCCATCTTCATGAGATACCTCAAGACATGGCTTTTTGATAGACCTCCTCCTTGATGGACAGGATCCTTATGCTCCCCTCCACCCCAGTGCCTAGAAACCAGAAAGAAGAGTATGTGATTTTACAGTGTTGTTAGTTTACAGGTAATTTTACTCTGCACATGTGTTCTTAGGTATATTTTCCCGCATCACTCCTTGTGCATGAATTAATATGATTCTCAATCTGTCATCAATTTTGGGGATATTGATTGAGTGTTGGCCTTACAATCCCTGTAGCATCCTTATCTCCAGTGCTATTTAACCAGGAGAGGAAAGTTTAGAGAGGATTTTATCGGATTCTCATTGAGACCTTTTATCGTGAGGCAATTTGATGAAGTGTTTTCCTAAGCAGATCCCTGTGACTGCTATCTCAGCATTCACAAAAAAGGGGTCAAGTCACCCATTAAATATATCACCCTCTATGCACAACTGGAGTGTATTGTACATCTTCTGCATTGTGTGTTTATATGTGCTAACATTTGCTTTTCAGGTCTTCCTCCCCACAGTTCCCTTCCTACCCTTCCCCCACCTGACGACTCCAATACTCAGTGCTATAACAGCTTTCTGAGTTGTAGCTGCCTCGAGGTGGAACAAGCAATCTTCGAGCAGATCCCGAGAAAGGAGTCCTACTTGACAGAATAGTGAGCTCATGAATATATTTCATCCTGATATGCTCATAGGATTCCTTATCATGACCATCTTAGATGATCAGCTCAGAGTAGTTACGCAAATGTAGAAAGATTTGACTGGATCTAAGCAGGCCACCTCAGTGCTTTTGAGTCAGGTAGCACTATTGCAAACCCAAGTGGGGATCCTGGGTGGGGGTAGTTAATGCACATCACCAGCTCCTAATCCCTGGTCCAAGGTAGCAGGTGTCACTTCCATCCCTAGTCAGGCTACCACACCACCTACAAACATTGCTGTACATGTCCCACAGCAGATTCCGTTAGCAGCCCCTGAGCGCTTCGCTAGAGATCCTGGGATGGTCCAAATCTTGTAAAATAAGTGGAATTACATTGCAGGTGTACACCTGGAGCATTCCCAGACTCACAATCCAGAATAGAGTTCCTCATCTTCTACTTGGCAGGAGAAGCTGCTTCATGGGCAGCCCTCGTTGGTTCATCAAGATATCCCATTACTGTACATCTGGAGAAGGTTATTTCAGGAATTTAAAAAAGATCTTTGACCAGTGTGTGGTCACTCTGTTGGCTGAAAGAGAGTTATTGGAACTCCTCCAAGGAAATAGAGATCTAATTTCTTATCTAGCCCAGTTTAATTGTCTGGTGGCTGAAACAGCATGGCCAGAAGAAAAACGCTCTGCTCGGTTTTACCAAGTACTTAAGGACGAGCTAAAATATGTTTTGGCTCAGATCGACTCCAAACCTATGGAGCGCGCTAATCTCATTAATCTAACTTTAAGACTGGATGATCAGTTATTGGATTGAAAAGGGGACAGGAAAAGACCTGAAAAAATCTAGATCACCAAATACGCATTCAGAAGCCCATGTCCAGCCAATAGAAATAGGCGCAATTCAGCACCCTCTCTTGAAGGACGAAAAAGAGGCTCATAGAAATAATAGTTTATGCCTTTATTGTGGCAGAAAAGGTCCTTTCATGAAGGAGTGTCCAACTAAGCCAAAGGTAAGGTTTACCGTTCAACATACCCCAAAACAAAGTATTGCAAGCACAGATTCCTCTGCAGAAAACTAGATAGCCTGAATCTAAAAGAATGGAAACACTAGGGAAGCGTAACTATCCTTTCTCTAGCAGTACTGGAAAGTGAACACACACACTTCACTTGTGGTTACCCTTCACACTAGAAGTAACAACCAGTACCTACCAAATTCAAGTGCACCTGCATTCAGGAGCTAATGGTAACTTTAGACCATTTAGACTTTGATACTATGAAAAACGCCAAAATTCCTTATGAGAAGAAAATAACTGCAGAAAACCTACAGATCGTAGATGGCAGTAAGCTATCTGGAGGCCCAGTAACCTTACAGACCGTAATGGTTCAACTTATTTATATCACCTCTACAGAAAAGAATTCAGAGTATATGTAATTTAACAACATCTAAGCCACTCAATATGAAGATATGTTGGGGATGCCATGGCTGGCTTTACATGACCCTGTTATAGATTGGGGTAAGAGGTTGATGCAGTTTTCTTCCCTTGATTGTCTACACAATTGTATCACTCAAACAAGGATTCAACTCCAAAACTAAAACTTCTCACAGTGACTGAAAAGGACATTCAGTTACCTGAATATTATGTTTTCTTTTTCTGTGGTCTTCAGTGAACAAAAGGCTGTTGAATTGCCCCTACACCGACCTCATGGTTGCAAAATTGATTTAGAACCGGGTCAGAAAACCAACATCTCTGACAATACCTAGTTCAATACCTAGCGAGTGGTTTTTTCGACCCTCCAGATCTCCTGCTGCTTCTCCTCTGATTTTCATTCCCAGGACCAATGGAGATTTGCGTTCTTACATTGATTATTCGGCGCTTAACAAAATGACAAAAAGTTTGTCTTAAGTTTGTCTTAAGTCTGGCTTAAGTCTGTCTTAAGTTTGTCTTAAGACAAACTTAAGACAAAATCCTAACTTCTGTGAATACCGAAAGTAGTACGTTTAGGATTTTGTCTTAAGTTAGTTCTGTGAATCGGCCCCCTTTATTGTAAACTTAGCAAATGCGAGTTCCATGTCACTTAAGTGGAATTCCTTGTTGTGATTCTGACCCCTTCCGGTATGCAAATGGCTGAAAGAAAGATGGATGCGTAGTCAAATGCCCAAACCTCAAAACATCCAAAACATTCAATGTTTTCTCGGATTTGCAAACTTTTACCACCGATTTATCGATCATTTCTCGCACACTGTGGCACCTGTCGCAAGACTTCTACACCCTTCGAATGGACACAGGCACCGAATAAGGCATTCACTACCTTGAAGGTTGCCTTTACTACAGCCCCAATACTGGCTCACCCAGAACCAAACAGAGATTTTTTAGTAGAAGCAGATGCTTCAGACATAGCGGTAGGAGCAATCTTGTCCCAAAGGAATATGGAAACTGGTCAGTTACACCCCGTAGCATGTATGTCTAGGAAACTCAAAGAAGCAGAACAGAACTATACCATTGCTGAAAAAAAACTCTTGGCTGTCTGCAATGCTTTCAAAGAGTGAAGACAGTATATTTTAGGGGCCAAGTTCACAACTATGGTTTATACAGATCACATGACTTTGCAGTTCGGCAAGAATGTTAATGCCAAGGCAGCTATGATGGATGTCTTTCCTTGTAGAATTTGAAATTATAGTAACATACACATGAGGAAACAATACCAAAAAGGCAGATGCCTTATCTCATCATGAGTCCACAGCATGCCATGCAAAGGGAATTCCACAAGCCATCATAGCCCCTTCCAAGGTACTATGTTTAATCTCGGCAGAGAGCTTCTTGGATACAGAAAGAGACACTTTTTTGACTCCAGACTAGCAAAAATGGCTAGCTGGTGATGCTAATGGAACAATTGAACATGGTCTACCATTGTATGAGTCCTGCCTTTTTCTCCCTACAAAAGAATTGCATCAAAGGTCTTTGGATGGTTGCACAAGGATCCTCTGGCTGGTCATCCAAGGCGCCCAAAAACTTTAGATTTGGTACAATGACATATGTGCATGTGCAAAATCTAGCCATTCAAAACCTGTTGGTTTATTGCAACCACTATCTACACCAGCACTCCCCTGGGAACAAATCTCCATGGATTTTATCACTGGTCTTCCTGAAGTTCAAAAACGTATGGTGATTCTGGTGATTGTGCATAGTCTGACAAAATACTCAAATGTTTTGTCTTGCATAGGTCTTCATACATCCAGTCAATTAGCCATATTACTCTTGCATCATGTGGTTCACATACATGTCCTCCCAAAAACTTTCTAATAAAGGGTTGCAGTTCTCTGCTCAGTTCAGGCAGACATGGTGCAAGGACCTTTAGGTTTCCACTAGAAACCATCCCAAAACAGATGGGCAGACAGATCTTCTTAACCAGACTCTTAAACAATACTTGCACTGCTCTGTGACAGACACAACAGATTTCTGGATAAACCACCTTTGGCTTTTTGACCTGGCGTATAATAACGCATATCATTCCTTAACAGGGGCTTCTCCCTTCTTTGGTATGTACAGTTTACATCCCCAAACATTGTCTGTTTCTTTACCAGATATTAAAGTCACAAACCCGGCAGTACAGGATTCTCTAACTCACTTCCACTATGTACAATCTCACATTCGACAATACTTAGAAAAAGCCAAACAAAAGAACAAGACACATTACGGCAAACACCACTAGAAGGGACCAGTATATCGTTCCGGGGACACAGTGTGGTTGTCCACCAAACACATAGAATTTTGAAAAAAATAACGTTTCCACCCAAGATTTAATGGACCATATAAAGTAGTACAACAAATGAACCCAGTAACATATAAGTTGCTTTTAACTCGTACCCTGTGGATCCATCCTGTGTTCCACCCTTCACTGCTAAAGCCGGCCCCAGAGGTAGGTCGTGGTCTGCCAACTTGGCTGTTGGTTCAAGGGGAGTATGTGGTTTGAGGCAATTTTGGTCTCTAGATTGCGCAGCTCCACTCTCTGATTTCTCATTTCCTGGAAGGGTTATGGCTTGGATAATGATTCCTGGGAACCTGCAGTTAGCATACATATTCTCTGCGATTAGTAAGCCGCGTCCACCTCTGTTATCATCATAAGCTGGGCAATAGACCATGCTTTGGAGGGGGAAGTACTGTTAAAGTGGTAGTGCACGGTCTATGGCCCTCCCCAACCACCGCCTTTTGCTCTCGGCCAACACACGTGTCCTTGGCTAGAATTTTACAGTGCTACTATATGCGCAAGGCACCAGGTTTCCCTTCTGGAAAAATCTATTCACGAGCAAGGCTGGCGCAGTGGTTGTTATGCTACACAAAGTCCGGGTGCATGTCAGCAAATAAGTCATAGTGTGCAACCGTATGCTTTATTCTTATGTATAACACTTAGTCCAATGCTTTAGTGAAGATGTTTACTGTGTGCCGAACTTTACACGAATGCATGTTTTATTCCCCTTTGTTTTTTCTTGTAGTGCTTTTGTCTTGCCTGGGGTGGCGGCCATCTTGAATGTGAGCACTAGCCTATACGAAGATTCCAGGCCATACTCAGGTGCTTGCTATTCAGGAATCTTTCTGATCACTGGTCCTGATTTCTGTTGACTGTCTCCCTGACAACGTGACTTTCCACCAGTCTCCAGCAGCTGCTTCCTGTGTCTTTGGCCGCAACTCCATTCCAAGTAATGAAGACCAGTCCGGTCTTAACAGAAACCCGTTCTGCACGAAAGTATATTCCGCTTTCGATTTTACAGGTGCACACCCTTGTTATTGTTGCTTTGGGCGTATTTAACTGTTTAGGCAGTTTAGTTCCACATTCTATTTACAAAAATAGGAGTATGTGATTTTACAGTGTTGTTAGTTTATGAGTACTTTTACTCTGCGCACATGTTCTTTGGTATATTTTGTTGTGTCACTCCTCATGCATGATTTAATTTGATCATGACTATCTGAGGATATTGATTGAATGCAAGCATTACAATCCCTCTAGCATCCTTATCTCCGGTGTTATTTAGCCAGGAGAGAAAGGTTTGAAGGGGATTTTAACAGTGGTCCTCTTAGGGAAATTTTATCTTGACGCGATTTGATTAAGTGTTTTCCTAAGCAGATCCCTGTGACTGCTATCTCAGCATTAACAAACAAGTATATCACTCTCCATTCACAACTTGGGTGAATTGTACATGTTCTGCATTGTGTGTCTGCAAGTTTTCACTTTTTCTTTTCAGCTCTCCCTCCCCACTGCCCCCTTTCCCCTCCCTCTTCTTCCCTCGCCTGGCCACTCCAGTACTGAGTTGGAGCTGCCTGGAGGTGGAAGAAACAAGCTTTGAGTAGATCCAGGGGAAGGAGTTTTGGTTGACACTTACCACTAGTAATAAGGTCACAAAGACAATAAAAGGGTCAGTTAAGGTCTCAATACATTATTATTGCTCAACCCTTGGTAGTTAGCAACAAGCAGGCAGGCATAACTTAGGAGACAGGTATGTAAAACATTTAAAAACATCAATCCATTAAATAATTAAGAGACAACACACAATAAACACTCAACACCACTTTGCTTGTGTAGTTTCAGTTCTCCACCCACAGTAAACCCATTTTCTCTGTGGCAGGCTACTTCACAACTCTTTAAGACAGCTCGGCTCAGCCTGGCAGTCTATCGAATCAGAAAAGAGCAGCTGGAAAGCTGGTTTTTGGCTTACAGAAAAGAATGTTTAATAACTTCTTTCCTGAGCTAGTTATTATACATTTAACAGTGGCAAGTTGTTGGATTAATCATAATGGTCAGTCTTTGAATTAGAATTTGAGCTCCTTCATAACAATATTTATACTTAAATTAAATATTCCAATGTTAGCAAATGGAGCTAATTATTTACAATGGGGAAAATAAATGTGGCAGTTTTTGATACATTGTGGCTTATCAAACATCTTTTACAATGTCTCTGCTTATAGTTACATGACAACCTACCCCTGGGGCACCTCGGGGAGACCTTTAGGGGTGACGTTAATGTAAAAATAAGGTAGAATACTATTTTGGAAAGTTCCTTTAATTCCAAATTCGAATTTGAATATATTTTAAATTTAAAAACGGTCTGCAAAGCAGGGCTGCCTTTAAATTGACAGCATGCAACACAGCAGTACACACTCCAGTGCAGGAAATATACTGGGCCTCGGAACCTCCCTGCCTAATTACCTACTAGAGACTTATAGGTTGTGTTGAATACCCCTTGCCTTATTATATACTAGGAACTTACAGGGGTCTGTCATTCCCAATTGCAATTATACCTAGCCACCATATACCTTTACATAGGAGCACTGGCCCTGGGTCTGGTAAGCAGAGCCCAGGCCACAGTAAAAGTCAGTTACCACCAGTAGCCAGCAAAACACAGGGGTGATCAGGGCCAAAAAGATAACTTTCTCACAGCAAGAAATGAAAGAGAAGACAAGAAAGAGTGAGGGGAGCAGCCAGATCCCACCCAGCATTCCATCATGCCACTCTACTACCCTACAGCCACTGCCTCTGTGTGACTTAAGGGGGTGGCAACTGAGCTAGGTACAGTGCAAAGACTCCCCAAGTAAGAAGCGCTGTGAGAGGAGTGCAATGAGCATTAGATGATACGATGAGCAGCACTCTGCATCCATGGAGTGAGCACTCCATGGGGAGTAATGGTAGGTACTGGTAATGGTAGAGTGGTCGACTATAGCGATGGGACTTTGACCTGATTGAAGTCCCAGCCCCGTGCAGAGTGTTGGAGACACAGCTCCGCTGACACACACTCGGAAGCCCTTTGAGATAGCTCTGAGTTCCAGTTACCTGCTGTTTTCTGCTACTCTCTGTTTTTCTGCCTCTACTCTTCCTGTTCCATGAGGCTAGCAGCAGGGAGACTCTGAGCTCAGGTACAGAGAATGACCCCCCCTCCCTATATTTGGGCAGGAAGCAGCCAGTTTTGAGCATCCCTAATAGATAGTAGGTCTTAAAATAGCAGAAGGACTATAATCCTTTAATGTAACAAAACTGTGGAAGGACAATTCTCATTTACCTCTTTCACTGTGATCCTCCTCTCTGATGCCAGCTACTAGAAACTATGGTTGGACTATTATCTCTTTAGAGTTCTTAAAACTGTGGAAGGAGGTCTCCACTTAAGGAACTAAATACTGTGGAAGGACTACTGTACTTAGGACTAAAAGAACTCAGAACAGGGCAGACATCTTGGAACTCACTTGAGCTTATAATTTAAAGGGTAAACAACTATGCTCCTACTAACATAGGTTTACTACACAGGAATTTTGTATCTTCTGTAACATAAATCAACATCCAATGCTCACACCTCTTAGTGAGACAACAGAAACGCGATATTAAAGAAGCACAACATGGACACACAGATCACAGGGACACACATCTACTAGCACCAAGATGGCTTGACAAAAAGCCACTCCTCTATATCTGTTCTTAATTCCTCCAAAATAAAATTACCACCAAATCTCTATAAGAATGCAGCAAAGCAGTTCAAACACAGACTTATAAAAGCCCACCCAGAAATGCTCGTAAGAAAGAAAGAAATCGTAAAATCAGACCTCTTCTCCTTCATGTAATGTGCAGGGAATTGAAGAGAATTGGTCCACGCACTCATACAGGTATCAAACTCCGCCAATATACCCCATGGTCTCAACGTATCTATCTCTCCTTCCCACCGATTTGATTCCAAAGTAACATTATCAATCTACAAGAATGGGATCACACTGGTACAAGCATCTGACCCTAATCTTGAAACCTTTGACCAGTGGTTCACCAAATTAACAGCACACACAAGATTACCGATACTCTGGAACATTCTCCAAGACTCACAGATATAACAATAACTTCCCAAAATCCGCAACACACCAGTCCAAGTCCCAAATCCATCTGAAATTAACTGCACCACTCTTCAAAACTTGTAGCTTACACTACAGCTACACCTGATCAGTAACACCACAGGCCAAGACCCAAACCCAAATGACATCAACCGAGCCCACTACTTCATCCCTATACATATGACTGATTCACAACAATGACAGGAGCTATTCAGGATCCCAGTCAAACTCCAGGCTCACAAAGTCCATTACTTCTTGCCAACTCCCCCCAACAAGATTATACCAACCAAAGGTGAGGAGCAGAGATTCAATCTTATTAGATAAGGCAGATATAACTAAAAGGAGCCTGAAACAACATCTCTGTGGGACAGGAACATTCAATAACTCCCAAGACATCCGAAAGCCCACCATTCATACACCTAGCTCAGTTTGTCTGAAGACTCTAAGGAGTAAACACATCACAAATCAAACACCCGGAAATATTCCCTACAATGGCCTCAACCAGCCAATAAATTGACGAGTAAGGCACCTGCAATACTTCAAAATCCAAATTCAGACCCGACGATCACACAATAATTTCAATCCATAGAAGATAGCAACAGAGAGAGACACACATTAGAGAATCCATTAGGAGTGGCATATTCCGTAGCCACAATCTGACTCTATACTGTCGCACCCAGGTAAACAGGCTTGAACACAAAATTAATAAAATGTTTGAGGATTTAGAAAATCGTGAATACGAATATTAAGATGTACCCGCTAGTCTTCCAAGAGATGGAGCATTACATGGAAGACACATTAATGCCAAAGGTTAACAACCCATCCCACTCAAACAAAAATTCTGTCACTCACACATGACCATCTATACCTATACCTTATGATGCAACTTAGCACATCATTATCTATCCATGAAAAACAGTGAAGCATTGGTTCATTACTGCAAGGATACCTCGCTATCAGCCTCAACTTTCTCACCCATACTGACAACGAAGGGAATTCATTACTAAAGGAGGGCATTTTTCGGACTGCCTAAACATTGGGAAGTGACACATCTCATTAAAAAAGCAGGTGTACACTCTACAATCCCGAACAACTATGATCGAGTATCGAACATTCCCTTTCTGTTCAAATTGTTGGGAAAATGTGTACAGAACCAACTGTGTCAGCAACTTGATCAGTTCAACCTACTCAACAAATTGCATTCAGAATTCAGACTAGGGCACAGCATATAAACAGTCAGCATACACACCATGGATGACGCCCTTAAAATGTTAGACCACAATGATTTCTGCCTACTCATCCTACAATTCCTCTCATCAGCGTTTGACACAGTCAATCACAGCAGCCTACTAGAATTGCTGGAAAACAGAATGGGGATGTCAAGGACTGTGCTCTACTGGGTTGACTCCTTCTTTCAAAACCACTCACAACAAATCAATTATGCCGCTCACTTTCAAATGCTTCACCAGTGAGATGCGGATTCCCACAAGGGTGGCCCATTTCCCCCATGCTATTTAACCTCTATATGGAGCCACTAATCGAAATCCTCACACAATTAAACATTGTATACCACATGTACACAAATAATACACAATTATACATAAAGATGTCCTCTCTAGAGGCTGTCATCCAACTAATATTACTCAAGTTAAAACACAAACTTGTCTGTATCAAAAGTAAGCCTGGGCGAAGCACTACGCTACGCTCGCGTAGTTTGCGAAGTTCGCGCTACTTCGCACTACGCGAACTGCACGTTGCACAGTGCGAACACGCGTAGTGTTGCGTAGTGCTGTGGTCATTTTTTGCTTGCTCGCGGTCCTCAACGTCAAGTTGGCGACCGCGAGCAAGCAAAATGACATCCCGGCGAGACTTTTTCCTTGTTCGCGATCAGCAACTTCAAGTTGGCGATCATGAGCATGGAAAATAAACCTCCCGGCGAGATTCCCAACGCGAGGAGGTCAGGTTTCTCATTGCGAGTGGTCGCGTATGCTCGCGACCGCTCGCGCTGAGAAACTACCAGTTCGCGTTGAGAAAGCTGAAGCTCGAGTAAAAATCTACTCGAGCAGCAGAAAACTACAGCTCGCACTGTGCAAGATGCCATTTTCAATGATTGCACAGTGCCGGTTGCTTGTCCGCACTCTGCAATCATTGAAAACGACATCTGGCACATTGCGAACAAGGTACTACGCAGTTCGCGAAGTGCTACGCGTAGCTCGCGTAGTGCGAACTTCACTTTGCGTAGCTTTCGCGAAGTGCTACTTCGCGAACTAGGCCCACGCCTAATCAAAACAATCTCAAGCTGAAATCTCTGAATAGAGAATTCCTACTCATCTCCCCTCATACCAACTCCCCACACATTCCCCTAGATGCCCTTTACTGCAAACTGAACATGCAAGCACATATCAGTGCAGCCACACACAGTGCGTCATTTCAACTCAACCTACTGAATAAGGTGAAACCATTCCTGCCACCACCAGATTTCTAACTAGCAGTACAATCCCTATTGGTCTTCAGACTAGAATATAGCTGTGCGAACCTTTCAGGTCTTCCAAAGTCAAGCACGGCTCCACTCAAAATGGCCCTCAATGAAGCAGCAAAACTAGTAACAGGCACAAGAAGCTTAGACCACATTATTCTCTCTCCTAGTATTTTAACAAGCTCCCTTTTGAAGCCAGAATTCAATTGAAAAATGCTTGCCTCATTCACAAAGCCTTACACAACAATAAAGTCAGGTCACTGGCAGGAAAAATTAGAATCTCGGGGGAAGCCGCTCCCTCAGAAGTGCAAACTCTATCAGGCTAGAACATTCCTGATTCAGAAAACATAAAACCCACACATGCTCCTTTTCAGAATCAGCTCCTAGGTTATGGAATTCCTTACCACCTGACATTTGGTCAAACCCAGTGAACCATTTTTTCCAAAAGGAGGTGGAAAGGATCTTCTTAAAGAGATTCCTCACACACAGCCTAGGTTAACCTGTCTCTATGGGTGCCACAACAATACTAATACTAATACGGGGCTGAAGCTCATCCATCCCAGTAGAACTGCACACAAAAACTGTTCACCCGGGGTACCTGGAACTGAACTGAATCAGCACAAGCCCCAGAAACTCATTCTTGAGAATCATCCTAGTGCTTTGCACCTGAATGGTGGTTGTATAATAATAGCTTTGATACAACATACCATATCTTTCTCAAGTTTTAAGTTTTCTATTCTAGGTTTTATGTTCGGTGTTCTTTTCTCAGGTCTTACATCCTGTTTGCAATTGTGTGTACAGCACCATGATACCCTTTGGTCATGATCCTGCTTTAAAAAAAAAACACTTTAAATAAATAAACAAAATAAAAATTAACTGGTTGCCTTTCAATTAATTATAACTGTATTTGGATGTGGAACTGCTAGTGATGAAGTGAAACCTTTGTCCAAACAATGCTAATATGTGCAGAAATGACGAAATAATAAAGTGACAATATGTGCCACAATAAGCCGCATAATTTGTGTTTTCTCGCCACATAATTTAGTCAATATTGATGCATAATTTAGGCCTAACTTGCTTTCTTTTAGTGGCCCTGTTTGTACCCCGGCGAGATTGTCACATAGTTCACTTTACAAAATTCTCTCACTTTGAAGTCAAAGAGAGAAAAGTAAACACCATGTAAAAAGAATAAACAATTTGTTGAAAGACCTAGCTTGACAGTTACCCTGTCTTGGAACATGGGACAAATGTAAGAAGATAAAAACTTAATTTAAAGGCAGTTTTATTGCTCAATCATCTTCTGAACTTCCGCACCTCTGAAAACTGTGCCAGCTGCCTCAGCCATTTGATGGGGTGGGAGAATTATATAGGCTGACCTTGGGCTCAAATGTCCCCCCCCCCCGAGGTGGCCAGGCCCGACTGTTTAGAGTAACTTAATATATAGTACCTAATAGTTCATTTATTCTAAATATAGTGTAATAACTTCCATAACGGTAAAAAATAATACATTAAATTCACAGCACTGTTATAACAAATATTGGCTATCAGAGAATACGATACTCATAAACATGACCACTCATCTTGCACCATTAATGAACTTCAAAGCATATACTTGTAAACATCCAATATGAAATAAATGCACTAGCAGGAAGCTCAACGACTGTTAGAAATGGGAGTCTCTAGTTGGCAATGGCTGGCCACTGTCCAAGTACAGGGACCCTTCTTCCTAAGTCAGAGTAAGCGACCCTTTGATAACCCCTGCTCAACCCTGTGGTAACGTAGCACGAGCAGTTAGGCTTATCTCAGGGGCAGTGTGTGAAGCATTTATGACCATACACAGTAACACAGTGAAGAACACTACAAAGGGACACCACACAAGTAGTTATAAAAAATAAGTATCTTTATATATAGACTTAACACAAGACCAATAACAGTAAAAATCCACAATACTAGAAAATAGGGTTACTCTTAAAAGGCTGCAAAAATAGTTCAAAGTGTGCAAAGAGGAGTTCAGTTCAAGGCAGTGGTCTCTGCGACCCTTTTACTCACAAATTACCTGGATTCTGTAGCAAAGCAACCAAAATGTCGCTAAGGAGTTGTAGTGATGATTTTCCTCACGCGTGACCAGCGATGCGTTGAATCCTTGCCGCAAGGGAGGATGATGCACTGATCTGTGTGCAGGACAAAGCGACAAACTTCTACACGCTAAACCAGCGATGCGTTGAATCCTTGCCGCGAAGGG
Source organism: Triturus cristatus (assembly GCF_964204655.1). NCBI lineage: Eukaryota > Metazoa > Chordata > Amphibia > Caudata > Salamandridae > Triturus > Triturus cristatus. The sequence goes on from NC_140587.1 coordinate 230,828,500, forward strand.
AGGATGATGCACCGAGCCTGTTGCGTGTGTGATCTTGTTGCAATGAAAAGAAATGGCGCCCCGCGAGGGATCGACGATCCTGATGCGATCCGATGAAAATGGCGAACGCTCGGCGTCCGCGCTGCAATGTCGTGAAGCGATGAACTCGATACGATAATCTTTGGGTTAGCACTTGGAGGCCCGCAAACATGCGATGCGATAATCTTTGGGTTAGCAAGCATTTGGCAGCCCGCAAACGTGTGATGCGATGATCTCCGGTAGCGAGCACTCAGTGGCAGCAGCGCGATGATTTTCCTTACGCTCTTCAGCTACAGTGGCTCGATAACAGGGGTTAGCAACGATTTTCAGCACTCTCTTCTCTGAAGTAGAACTAGAGGCCCTGGAACTCACAGGAGCCTCACCTGCAGATAGAAATCCTCGCTGGGAGGAAACAGGAGGCTGGTGGTGGAGTCTGATGTGCCTGAGACTCCTGCAGGAGGCTAGCTCTCTTCTAGCCCTTGGGTGATTGCTGTAGCAAGATAAAATAAAAGTTTGTTCAAAGTCCTTTTCCTCTTCTTCCAAGTCCAGTAGTAACCACTGCAGGCCAGTCCAAGAAACAGCACAGGGACAGTCACCTCCTGCAGATTCCTTCAGTTACACGGACAGAGGTTCTTCTTGTTGTCCAGGAGCAATACAAATTGTAGGGGTTTCAGCACAGATATTTATACCCCAAAAGTCTTTGTTCTCAGAAGCTACAAGTCACTGAACCCAGCCAGAACCAGTTCTGCCCAGCCCTGGAGCACTTTGTTTACCAGGCTGCATCCTTCCTTTCAGAAAGAGGGGGTCTGCCATCAGACGCACAGTGGGAGGTGGAGCCAGTATTCACCTTGCCAAGCACAGCCCTATTCAGGTCCAGGAGCTACCCCTCCCCATACTCTAATGCAGATCTCTCTATTCAACCCAGGTCTGACTCAGCCTGCCCTGTCCCTCCAAAACCAGACAGCCAATACACATAACAGCAGAGCACACTGGAAGGCTTAGGCAAGAAAATACCTACTTTCTAAAACACAGAATATAGAAATAAACTTCACTAAAAGATGTATTTTAATAGTCTGAGCTCAGGCATACTAAATTTGTTTTTCTACTATGTTCTGGGGGTAAGTTAGGACTATAGAATGTAATAGCCAAACCTCCCATTCTGGCCTATGGAGAACAGTTAGCCTTACAGTAGTGAAAAACGAAATTGGGTGTAATTCACTACCAGGGCATGTTACACACATCAGAGCATGTCCTACCTTACACATACAATGCACCCTACCATAGGGGTGGCTTACATGATGCCAAGGGAAGGTTCAGGGGCTGGGAAGTGGGTGCACTTCACAGCCAAGATGGCAGTTCTAGACTGCACACAGACACTGCAGCGGCAGGTCTGAGACACACTTTACAAGCTGCTTCTGTGGGTGGCGCAAACCAGCGTTGCAGGCCCACCAGCAGCATTTGGTTTACCAGACCTGGGCACACACAGGCCACACTACTAGGGACTAACAGGCAAACCAAATAAGCCAATCATGCATATACCAATTCACATGTCATCTGTAAGCAGGGAGCATTCGCGCTGTGGCACTGAATGGCAGTGGCACAGCGCCAAGAGCATCTATTACCAGCAAAAACAGAGGAGACAACAGCGAAAAATGAAAGGGAGACCCACGCCAATGGTGACAGGTCTAACACGCGTCCCCTCCAGCTGAAATGTGGGGAGAACTACCCATCCCCTTGGAAGTTCTCATCACTAAGGCGGAAAAATCTGGACAGACCATCAGCATTGGCGTGTTCTGTACCAGGGTGACGTTCCACCGTGAAGTCCATACCCTGTAGGGAAATGGACCACCTCAACAACTTGGGATTCTCACCCCTCATCTGCATCAAACATCTGAGGTGCCTGTGGTCTGTCTGAGCCCGGAAGTGAGTCCCAAACAGATATGGTCTCAGCTTCTTCAGTGCCAAGACCACAGCAAATGCCTCATTCTCAATTGCACTCCACCTCTGTTCTTGTGGAAGTAGCCTCCTACTGATGAAGGCTACAGGTTGGTCTAGTCCCTCCTCATTCATCTGTGACAGAACAGCCCCCACCCCATGCTCTGAAGCATCTGTCTGGACAATAAATTCCTTAGCAAAATTGGGCGCCTGGAGTACGGGTGCTGTACACATGGCAGTCTTGAGGGCATCAAAAGCTTTCTGACAGATGTCAGTCCAGTTCACATTCTTTGGCCGCTTCTTGGAAGTCAGCTCAGTCAAGGGTGCAACAATGTTGCCATACCCCTTGACAAACCTCCTGTAGTAACCCGTGAGTCCTAAGAAGGCCCTCACCTGGGTCTGGGTCCTTGGGGTCTCCCAAGCCAGGATGGTTTCAATCTTGGGCTGCAGGGGTGACACCTGGCCACTCCCTACCTGGTATCCCAAGTACACCACAGAACCCTGCCCAATCTGGCACTTACTGACCTTGATTGTGAGGCCTGCTCTGCGCAGCGCCATCAATACTTCCCAGAGGTGGTGCAAGTGGTCCTCCCAGGAGGAACTAAACACTGCAATGTCATCCAAGTAGGCAGCACTGAAATCCTCTGGCCCAGCCAACACCTGGTTGACCAACCTCTGAAAGGTGGCAGGGGCATTCTTCATCCCAAAGGGCATCACATAGAACTGGTAGTGACCATCTGGTGTGGAGAATGCTGACCTCTCCTTTGACCCATCAGTCAAGGCGATCTGCCAGTACCCAGACGTTAGATCAAACGTGCTGAGGTACCGGGCAGCCCCTAACCGATCTATGAGCTCATCAGCTCTAGGGATGGGGTGTGCGTCAGTCCTCGTGACCGAATTGAGACCTCGGTAGTCCACACTGAACCTAAGTTCCAGAGTGTCACCAGGTGCTGCAGCTTTTGGTACCAAGACAACGGGGCTGGACCAAGGGCTGCTAGAGGACTCAATCACCCCTAAGGCAAACATTTTGGAGACCTCCTCCTTAATGTAGGCCCTGACCCTGTCAGTCACTCTGTAAGCCTTGTGCTTGACACAAGGACTGTCCCCGGTGTCTACCTCATGGACGCACCAATCAGTGACACCAGGCACCAGGGAAAACAAATCAGGAAATTGCCCCAACAGCTGGTGGCAATCTTTCTGCTGCTCAGGGGTCAGTGTGGTGGAGAGGACCACACCCTCCACTGACCCATCCTTCTCCCCTGCACACAGGAGGTCAGGAAGAGGCTCACTCTCCTCCTCCATCCCAGCATCTGTGGCAAGAAGCATGCCCACTGCAGACCTCTCAATGTGGGGCTTCAGGCGGTTCACATGCAGGACCCGCTGGGGGTTCCTGGGAGACTTAAAGTCCACCAAATAGGTAACTGGACTTTTGCGCTCCACCACCTCAAATGGACCAGTCCACTTATCTTGGAGCGCACAAGGCTCCACTGGGGCCAGTACCCAAACCTTCTGACGAGGCTGAAACTCGACCAGAGTGGCATTCTGGTCGTGCCAACGTTTCATCTCCTCCTGGCTGGCTTCCAGATTTGCCTCAGCAATTTTTCTGAAACGCAGAGTCTGGTTTCTGAAGGCCAACATGTAGCTAAATACATCTTGGGGAGGTTTCCTGGGATATTGCTCCCAGCCTTCCTTGACCAGACTCAGAGGCCCTCTTACCGGATGGCCATAGAGCAGTTCAAAGGGACTGAACCCTAAGGACTTCTGTGGCACCTCACGGTATGCAAACAACAGGCATGGCAAGAGGACGTCCCACTTACACATCAGGGGCTCTTCTAGGCCCATGATCATGCCCTTCAACGTCCGGTTGAACCTTTCAACCAGACCGTTACCTTGGGGGTGGTAAGGAGTGGTGAACTTATAAGTTACTCCCTGTCAGACACCACCTCTCTGGGGAACCCCACATGGGAGAAGATCCCCATCAGTGCATGTCCCACCACGGGGGCCGTCACTGTCCTGAGCGGGATGGCTTCAGGGTACCGGGTGGCATGGTCCACCAAGACCAGGATCTACCTGTTGCCCATGGCTGTCTTGGGGTCCAGAGGCCCCACAATGTCAATGCCCACTCGCTCGAATGGGGTGCTAACAACTGGAAAGGGCTGGAGTGGGGCCTTGATCTTCCCCCCACTCTTCCCACTTGCCTGGCAAGCCTCACAGGTTCTGCAATAAGTATCTGAGCTCTTGCGCATCTGGGGCCAATAAAAGTGGGTTGCCAGCCTCTCAAAGGTCTTGGTCTGCCCCAGATGTCCTGCCAATGGAATGTCATGAGCCAACCCCAGTAGGAAGGCTCTGAAGCACTCGGGTACCACCAGTACATGGGCTGACCCCGGCTCAGCAGCCTTAGGCTCGTTATACAGGAGACTGTTCTCTCAATAAATCAGATGTGTGAGAAGTTGGCCTGGCATATGCTGGTCACTAGTTATAGTTGCCACCTTGCACCAGTCCAATTCGACTCTTATGGTAGATAGGTTTAAGACAACATTTTTAAAGAAAGCTATCCTAGTGGTGGCTATGGAGAGCAGCCTTCAGGCTAAGTCTCAGAGGAATGTAAAGCAGCTTGTTTTACCTTATAATCTCTTGAATTACCAAAGGAAAGGACAACACACAGGTATATATATCAAATATATATGTATTTATTTCTAGACACACTCTACTAATCTCTTTATGAGATTAGAAGCCAGGAACACATTCAAATATCAATGTTTCACAATAAGTTAAGCACAAATATGGCTAGGGCCCTAGGTGCGTACTAGACCATATACTAAAAAAGAGGTTTAGGAAAGTCGACTTGCAGAATGACAAGGCCTAGGGCCTGTAGAATCGCTGGGGCTTCACTAATGCAGTAAAAGCAGGTAAGAAACAGACCCACGGGAGACGCATGCAGTGTGAGAACACAGCCGCGGGTTCCCTATTGATTATAATGGAGCAAGTCGCGGTTTTATTTTTAAAGTTTAAGGGTACTTCGAGGAAATCTACAAGCAAGCCACTTACAGGGTAAATAATTTGAGGGCCAACACACACTAGGGCACTGGAGTGCATGAGTTACCTCACCCAGGGAAGCCGGGTGCATAGGTGTCTTTTGGTGTCGGGTCGCTGTTTCCTATGGAAGCCAAAGAAGATTTGCTGCTTGCGAAGACTGGAGAAGTGTCCAGTGGAATCCAAGGCTGGATTCAAGATGTAGAAGACCTGAAAATTGAAGGGACAGTGTTCACAGTCACTTGCAAGTGACCCGGGGCCAGGAAGGTGGCTGCCCACGGATGTCGGGTGTTTCCAGGTGATCAAGGGTGTTTTGACTCTTTGCTCATGGGGTCCAGGAGAGATCGACAATGGCCAGCAGCTGGATTCGGAGTGCTCTATGACATCTGCAGCTGACTGCAGTGTCGGTAACTGGTGTGGAGCCAACAAACCTTGGCAACAGCAAGTCTTGTGGAAAGTGAATGTAGTAAATGCTGCAAACCAGCAAGGTCTGAGGGACTCACCCAGCAAAGGTAAGTGAGGGCAGGCCTGGAGCAACCAGGGGAGTCCTTTGAATTGATAAGAAAGTCTTCGGGGGACCCACCAGTCAACGGGCAAGGGATCACAAAGACACCTCTTGAGGAAATGCTTCACAGGAGCCCACGGTCACTCGGGACAGGGTAGGCCTCTGATTTTCACTGCACAACCTGCTGGAGGCTTGGGCCACAAATGGTCCAAAGCACAAGTTCATAGAACGTTGTGAAGGGGTTGCACTTGACAATAGTGCATGGTTCCCAGGTATTGCAGCTCCTCATCACTCATGGGGTCCACTTGCCTCAGCTTTGCTGGGGACTCACAATGGCCGTTGTGAAGTTAGGAAATCCACTTCCAGGGCTGCAGGGACTTTGGACTCTAGTGGGAGCAAGAAAGTTTGCGACCATTGATTCAAGTTTTGGTGCCTGCCAAGCAGGGGAGTCACTCCTTGTCTCCAAGGGAGATTCTTCCATCTTCCAAAGGTAGTGGAACATGGAAGAACCAGGATTCTTCTTGTAAAGCGTCATCCAGGGATATCTACTGCGCAATGGCAAGGTTTCCTATCTTATGCTAAAGATAGGGGAGGGACTAGCTCTAAGACCACTCTTCTGGGAGGGTCAGGGTAGGGGGTGGTTGCACCCACTTACCTTTGTCCAGTTTCACGCCAGAGCAGGGACAGGTAGCCCCTGGGCCGGTTTGAGCTGGCATATGCACAGAGGAGCCTACTGCTCCCCCAGTGCAGGACTTCAAAGCACTCTAGGAGTGCACCCACCCAGCCCCAATACACTAAATCCTGTCTGGAAGGTAGTGACACCTCCCTGTGACAGGATGCCTATTGTTGGGCCTCCTCCACTGCGAGTTTCAGTCAGCAGCAGGAGGGCAGCCCAGTGTCTGTGCTGGTGGCATCCATTTAGTGATGTCAGGGCTCTTTCAGATTTCTACTGTGTTACCACAGTAGGCACATGTCGTCCCCTCTAGAAGGGTGGGATCACACTCCCACATCATGGACTGATGTGGGGGTAGGATTCCAAGTTGTTTGACACCAAACACGACATGTTTTGATGCAGTCATTCGAAAGTTAGCATTTATAATGCACTTAAGAGTATATGGTTTAACCGCATCCACAGACAGCCACAGGGAATAGACCCTGCCAGCTGCAGAGGGGCCCTGCTCAGGCAGAGGCACCCCCTCACATTGTAAACCAAGCACCCTGCCCTCAGGATTGATAGGACCTGCCTTAGGTGTGACTGATAGGTTTATATGTGTGTGTATGGTGAGATATAGGATCCTATACCTCAGTGAGGAGTGCTAACACTACCTCACCCAGGCTGCAGTAGCAGGCCTGTGGTGTCAGATTTAGTCTGCTTCCCAGGGGTGGCATAATACATGCTTCAGCCCTGGTAGGCCTGTGAAGTACCTATGCCCTTGGTACCTAGGGTACCATATACTAGTGGCTCATAAGGTACCACAGTATCCAATCACTAGTGCATCTAATATGCACTCCAAGTTGTTTAGAGAGAACAGAGAGACTGGGGCCCTGATTAGCAGGGACCCAGCCAGACTATAGCTAGAAACAAGTGTTAACATCAGAAAAAAAGTGGGGGCAACATAAGTGCAGATCCTACTCTCCTACACAACCCCCTCCCCCAACGCAGGGACATTAAACTAACCTTGACCAGTTGAGTCTTCATGTTCTAAGTGGAAATACCTTGAGAGTCCATCTGCATTGGCATGTTGGGTCCCAGGTATATGTTCCACTGTATAGTCCATCCCCTGTAGGGAAATGGACCACCTGAGCAGTTTAGGATTTTCACCTTTCATCTGTTTGAGCCATAGGAGGGGCTTGTGGTCAGTCTGAACTATGAAGTGTGTGCCAGACAAGTATGGCCTCAGCTTCTTCAGGGCCCACACCACAGCAAAGGCCTCCCTCTCTATAGCTGACCAACATTTCTCTCTAGGGGTCAGCCTTCTGCTTATGAAAGCTACTGGCTGGTCTTGACGTTCATCATTAAGTTGAGACAGTACAGCTCCCACACCCAGCTCTGAAGCATCTGTTTGAACAATGAACTTCTTTTTGTAGACTGGACTCTGCAAGATGGGGGCAGTGCACATTGCCTGCTTTAGGTCATCAAATGCCTTTTGACAGCTAGCTGTCCACTGAACCTTTTTTGGCATTTTCTTAGAGGTTAGATCATTTACGGAGGTCACTATAGATCCATATCCCTTAACAAATCTCCTATAGTACCCAGTCAGGCCTAAGAAGGCTCTAACCTGTGTCTGGGTGGTTGGAGCTACCCATTCCTTTATGGTCTGGATTTTGCTCTGCAATGGTTGAACCTGGCCTCCACCTACAAAGTGGCACAGGTACACAACCTGACTCTGCCCTATCCGGCACTTAGTGGCCTTGATAGTGAGGCCTGCTTTTTGCAGGGCCTCCAAAACATTTCTGAGGTGGACCAGGTGATCCTGCCAGGTGGAACTAAAGACAGCAATATCATCGCGATAAGCTGAGCAATAAGTTTCGATACAAGTCAGAACTTTATTCACCAACCTCTGAAAAGTGACAGGTGCATTTTTCAAACCAAAGGGCATCACCACAAAGTGATAGTGCCCACCAGGGGCTGAAAATGCTGTTTTGGCCTTTGCATCATCAGCTAACTTGATTTGCCAGTAGCCAGCTGTTAGGTCAAATGTACTGAGGTACTTGGCTGAGGCCAAAGTATCTATTAGTTCATCTGCCCTGGGAATTGGATAGGCATCAGTCCTGGTGACTGCATTGAGGCCTCTGTAGTCAACACAAAACCTCATTTCTTTCTTACCACCCGGGGTATGAGGTTTAGGCACAAGAACTACTGGACTAGCCCAAGGGCTATCTGAAGGCTCAATAACACCTAGTTCCAACATTTTCTGGACTTCAGTCCTGATACAGTCCCTGACATGGTCAGGTTGCCTGTGGATTTTACTCTTGACAGGCAGACTGTCTCCAGTGTCCACCTCATGGGTGCACCAGGAAGTCTGACTTGGGGGCAGGCTAAACATATGTCTGAACTGTTGCAGCACTTGTCTGCATTCAGTTTGCTGATGGTCAGTGAGGCTGTTTGCCAAATCAACACCATCTACTGACCCATCATCAGGGTTCTGTGAGAGCAGGTCAGGGAGAGGGTCACTCTCCTCCTCCTGTTCCTCATCAGTTGCCATGAGCAAGCCCATGTCAGCCCTGTCCACATTTGGCTTCAATCCGTTGACATGGAGCACCCTAAGGGGGCTCCTGGGAGTTCCACGATCCACCAAGTAGGTGACTTCTCCCTTTTTCTCAACAATTGTAGGGGGGCCACTCCACTTTTCTTGGAGAGCTGCTGGGGCCACAGGCTCCAACACCCCCACTTTCTGCCCTGGCTGATAAACAGTCAGGACAGCCTTTTGGTCATGCCAAGCTTTTTGCAGTTCTTGGCTAGCCTCCAGGTTTTTGGTTGCCTTCTTCATGTATTCAGCCATCTGGGAGCGGAGACCAAGTACATAGTTCATCACATCCTGTTTGGGAGGTTTGAGAGGTAACTCCCAGCACTCCTTCACCAAACATAATGGACCCCTGACAGGGTGCCCAAACAGAAGTTCAAAAGGGCTGTAGTCAACCCTCTTCTGTGGGACCTCCCTGTATGCAAACAGAAGGCAGGGAAGTAAAAGGTCCCATTGCACCTACGCTTTTCTGGGAGGCCTTTAATCATTCCCTTTAGGGTTTTGTTGAACCTTTCAACTAACCATTTGCATTGTGGGTGATAGGGAGTAGTGAATTTGTAGTTGACACCACACTCCTTCCACATTGCTTTTAGAAACCCTGAAATAAAGTTTGTTTCTCTGTCAGATATAACCTCCTTACCCACTCTGGAGAAGACTCCAATGAGGCCTCCTGCCACCACAGGGGCTGTGGTGGTCCTGAGGGGAATTGCTTCTGGGTACCTGCTGGCATGATCCACTACCAACAGGATAAACCTGTGCCCAGATGCTGGTGGAGGGTCAAGGGGACCAACAATGTCAATCCCTACCCTTTCAAAGGGTACCCCCACCACAGGTAGTGGTATCAGGGTGGCCTTTGTTGTGCCACCTGACTTGCCACGGGCTTGGCAAGTGACACAGGAGCGACAGAACTTCTTGGTGTCCTCTGACATGTGTGGCCAATGAAAATGGGGAACAAGCCTATCCCAGGTCTTGTTCTGGCCCAAGTGTCCTGCCAATGGGATATCATGTGCTAGGGTCAAGAGGAACCCCCTAAACTTCTGAGGTATTACCAACCTCCTTGTGGCTCCAGGGGTAGGATCTCTAGCCTCAGAATATAGGAGTCCCTCATCCCAATAAACTTTATGGGATCCACTAGCACTCCCAGCAGCCTCAGCAGCAGCTTGCTGTCTAAGGGGTTCAAGAGAGGGGCAACACTGTTGCTCCTTACTCAGATCTTCCCTAGAAGGTCCCCCTGCCCCCAAGAACTCAACCTGACCAGGCTCAAGTTCCTCTGGGGCAGTTCCTTCGTCAGGCTCTGCTTCTCCTCCCTCAGGAGGGGAATCTGAGACAGAGGGGTCGGCACTGCCTTAACCCTACTGCTCCTCCTCTTGGGTAGCATCTGGTCCATAGTTTCAGGATCCAGAGCTGGTTCAGCTTTATGCATCTTGGCCTGTGACCAGGTCACAGCAAATACCTCTGCAGGTATGCCCAACATCTCAGCATGAGTCCATAACTCTACTTCAGACCAGGCTGAAGTCTCAGATCATTGCCCAACAGCCATTCGACAGGGAGGTCTGCACTGACTACTACTTTCTTGAGTCCAGTTACCCCTCCCCAGGAGAAATTCACAACTACCAGACTATGGTTGGTCCTGACATTGCTTGCATTGGTAACCTGGTACATTTCACCCAGGATGATCTGTGCAGGGTCCACTAGATCCTCTGCCACCATGGTGACACTAGCACCTGTGTCCCTGAATGCCAAAGCCTGTTTGCCATTTATTATAGGCTGCTGTTTGTACTTGCCCAGATTACTGGGGCTCACTAGGAAGGACATATCAAGGTCTCCCTCACAAACTGACAATGCCTATGTTGGTACTCTGACTAGGCCAGAGTCCACATCAGAACCCAGGGCAACCCTACTACACCCTTATTCTGATTACCACCTCCACCAGTAGCTGTACTAGGGGGAACAGTTGCCTTAGGGGCAGGAGTGGTGGGGGTTTGGTCTTTGGACTTGGTACAATCAGAAGTCCAGTGCCCTTTCTGTTTACAGAATTTGCACTAGGGCTTCTTTTGGCCTTTTCCCTTTGTAGACTGTGAATCCCCACCAGATGCAGATTTTTGGGACCCTTGTGAAGACTTCTGGTCTTTTGCCTTGTCCCCACCTTTCTCTGATCCTTTAGGATCCTGCTACTTAGTGTCACCCCCTTGGTTCTGGGTTTTCTGCCTCACCCTGGTTCTGACCCATTTGTCTGCCTTCTTTCCCAATTCTTGGGGAGGGGTCAGATCAGAGTCCACCAGGTACTGATGCAACAACTGGTTTTGGCAATTATTAAGGATCTGTTCTCTCATCATAAGATTATACAATCCCTTGAAATCAGTAACTCTACTACCAACCAGCCAACCCTCCAGAGCCTTGGTTGCACAATCAACAACGTCAGTCCAGTCCTGAGTCTGTGCTTTCTGGGTATCTCTGAACTTCAACCTGTACTGTTCAGTGGTTAAGCCAAACCCATCTATCAGTGCACTCTTTAGGACTTCATAATCATCAGCATCCTCTTCTCTAACAGTGAAGAGCTTGTCTCTACCTTTATCTGAAAAGGAGAGCCACAAGATTGCTGCCCACTGTTTCTGGGGGACCTGTTGAACTTTACAGGCCCTCTCCATAGCAGTTATCCATTTGTGGATATCATCCCCACTCTGGTAGGGAGGAACAACATTGGACAGGTTCCTATGGTCTGGAATGTAATCTCTGCCTCTAGGGACACTGTTGCTGCCACTAGGGGATTCTAACCCCTCTTTCTAAGAAGCTCTCTGGAGCTCAAAGGCTTCTCTATCAAAGGCTAATTGCTTGCTTGTTTTCCTCATACTGGAGTATCTTGTACCTTCTTTCAGAGGAGGTCTCTCTTCTATTGGAGTATGAGTTCCTCTGATGGACAGAATCTCTGTCAGAGTGGTATGAGTGGTTAGATTCCCTTGAGGGGGGCCTAGGCCTCTCTTCCACTCTGTCAGCTCTCTTAGGGAGAAATCCTCTGTCCTGTGCAGACTCTTGTGGGTCTGGCCCTTCAATCACAGACTCCAGGTCATCTTGATTTTCATCATCTGACCCAGAGAATATGGCTGACCCACCGCCTGATCCAGATCCACCAGCTCCTAGAGCCAGTCTAAGTTCATCTGCTATAAGTAGATTCATTAGGTGTTGTGTGGAGGGACTCTGTCCTAACCCCAGATGTCTTGCAACACACATGGCCTTCAAGTCAAAGAAGGTCATGTCCTTATACTGAGGTTGGGTGGACCCACTGGCTCCATCCCTTGAGGACATTCTAGTTTTGTGCAGTGTTGTACTACCTACACTAGTTTGTGGCCTACTGATCCTAGCTTGAGCTGTAGCAAGGGTGTGCTATCCCTTCACAAACAACTCTAAGTTCAGTAGAACCTATTGATACTAAGCTTGACTTTATATGTACCTTGAGTACCTTAAGTGGTTTTCAGTTAGTAATTCAAATAGAGATTTTCTGGTAAAACAATGGCAAGCTGGAATCCCAAACGCTGCCCACCAGTGTGAGAAGTTGGCCTGGCATATGCTTGTCACTAGTTATAGTGGCCACCTTGCACCAGTCCAATTCGACTCTTATGGTAAATAGGTTTAAGACAACCTTCTTAAAGAAAGCTATCCTAAATGTAAAATGTAAATGTCAAGGTACTTATAGAGCGCACTGTCACCAGACGGACACCTTGCGGTGTCGCCTTTGCGGTTTCCTGGCGCTGATACTCATACCGCTGTGGAACCCCTCCTGGCTTTCCCTGTGAAGTGTCCACTCCTGGGCACCCCCAGGGTGAAGCCAGCCATCCTTAGCGCTGTTGGGGCCGGTGTGGAGGCTAAGCAAGCTATTGCCCAGAGTTGCAGCGTGGGGCCCGTGATTAGAATAGGCACCGAGGCGAGAATGGACAGGTCAGAGGAAATTGAGCCCGAGCCCCGCCGAGGCGGGAATCGAACCCTGGTCCCTGGCCAGAACTCTGCTTCAGGGTCTGCCGCTCTAACCATTGAGCCACACTCCTCCACCTGTAGCTGTGGAGAGCAGCCTTCAGGCTAAGTCTCAGAGGAATGTAAAGCAGCTTGTTTTACCTTATAATCTCTTGAATTACCAAATGAAAGGACACCATACAGGTATATATAGCAAATATATATGTATTTATTTCTAGAAACACTCTACTAATCTCTTTATGAGATTAGAAGCCAGGAACACATTCAAATATCAACGTTTCACAATAAGTTAAGCACAAATATGGAACACAGCCGCGGGTTCCCTATTGATTATAATGGAGCAAGTCACGGTTTGATTTTTAAAGTTTAAGGGTACTTCGAGGAAGTCTACAAGCAAGCCACTTACAGGGTAAGTAATTTGAGGGCCAACACACACTAGGGCACTGGAGTACACGAGTTACCTCACCCATGGAAGCCGGGTGCATCGGTGTCTTTTGGTGTCGGGTCGCATCGCTGTTTTCTATGGAAGCCAAAGAAGATTTGCTGCTTGCAAAGACTGGAGAAGTGTCCGGTGGAATCCAAGGCTGGATTCAAGATGTAGAAGACCTGAAAATTGAAGGGACAGTGTTCACAGTCACTTGCCAGTGACCCGGGGCCAGGAAGGTGGATGCCCACGGATGTCGGGTGTTTTCAGGTGATCAAGGGTGTTTTGACTCTTCGCTCACAAGATCCAGGAGAGATCGATGATGACCAGCAGCTGGATTCAGAATGTCCCATAACATCTGCACCCGACTGTGGTGTCGGCAACCGGATTGGAGCCAACAAGCCTTGGCAGCAGCAAGTCTCATGGAAAGTGAATTTAGTCAATGGTACCGAACAGCAAGGTCTGAGGGACTCACCCAGTGAAGGTAAGTGAGGGCAGTCCTGGAGCAACCAGGGGAGTCCTTTGAGTTGATAAGAAAGTCTTCGGGGGACCCACCAGCCAACAGGCAAGGGATCGTGAAGACACCTCTTGAGGAAATGCTTCACAAGAGCCCGCGGTCACTCGGGATGGGGTAGGCCTCTGATTTTCGCTGCATAACCTGCAGGAGGCTTCGGCCACAAATAGTCCAAAGCACAAGTTCATAGATCATCGTGGAGGGGTTGCACTTGACAATAGTGCACGGTTCCCAGGTATTGCAGTTCCTCATCACTCGTGGGGTCCACTCGCCTCAGCTTTGCTGGGGACTCACAATGGCCATCGAAAAGTCAGCAAATTCACTTCTGGGGCTGCAGGGACTTCGGTCTCCAGCAGGAGCGGGAACGTTTGCGACCATTGATTCAAGTTTTGGTGCCTGCCAAGCTGAGGAGTCACTCTTTGACTCCAAGGGAGATTCTTCCGTCTTCCAAAGGTAGTGGAACATCGAAGGATCAGGATTCTTCTTGTAAAGCGTTGTCCAGGGATATTTACTTTGCTTTACTTACTTATACTGAAGATAGGGGAGGGACTAGCTCTAGGACCACTCCTCCGGGAGGGTCAGGGTAGGGGGTGGTTACACCCACTTCCCTTTGTCCAATTTCACGCCAGAGCAGGGACACATAGCCCCTGAACCGGTTTGAGCTGGTATATGCACAGAGGAGCCTACTGCTCCCCCAGTGCAGGACTGTAGTGACACCTCCCTGTGACAGGTTGACTATTGTTGGGCCTCCTCCACTGCGAATTTCAGTCAGCAGCAGGAGGGCAGCCCAGTGTCTGTGCTGGTGGCATCCATTTTGTGATGCCAGGGCTCTTTCAGATTTCTACCTTGTTACCACAGTAGGCACATGTTGTCACCTCTAGAAGGGTGGGATCACACTCCCACATCATGGACTGATGTGGGGGTAGGATTCCAAGTTGTTTGACACCAAACACGACATGTTTTGATGCAGTCATTTCAAAGTTAGCATTTATAATGCACTTAAGAGTATATGGTTTAACCGCATCCACAGACAGCCACAGGGAATAGACCCTGCTAGCTGCATAGGGGCCCTGCTCAGGTAGAGGCACCCCCTCACATTGTGAACCAAGCACCCTGCCCTCAGGATTGATAGTGCCTTAGGGGTGACTGATAGGGTTATATGTGTGTGTATGGTGAGATATAGGAACCTATACCTCAGTGAGGAGTGCTAACACTACCTCACCCAGGCTGCAGTACAGGCCTGTGGTGTCAGATTTAGTCTGCTTCCCAGGGGTGGCATAATACATGCTTCAGCCCCTGGTAGGCCTGTGAAGTACCTATGCCCTTGGTACCTAGGGTACCATAGACTAGGGGCTCATAAGGTACCACAGTATCCAATCACTAGTGCATCTAATATGCACTCCAAGTTGTTTAGAGAGAACAGAGAGACTGGGGCCCTGATTATCAGGGACCCAGCCAGACTATAGCCAGAAACCAGTGTTAACATCGGAAAAAAAGTGGGGGCAACATAAGTGCAGATCCTACTCTCCTAAAAGATGTGAACCAGACATGTCACCTGCTTCCTGGGCTGCAGCCTGTCACCGCATACCCTCAAGAGAAGGGCAAACTCTTTGCTGCTCACAAAACTCCTTCCTGGTGGGCCCTCCTTCCTGCTGCCAATGAGTCAGCTCAGGCAGGTTTCCCAGGTTGGCACTCCACTCCCCGGTAGGCTCCAGGGCATCCCCCTCAGGGTCTGCTCCCTCCTGGGCCGTGGGAACCAAGGGGGCCGGCTTCCCGCGCCCCCTGCCCCTTCTCTCTAAGGCAGGGACCTGGGCCATACTCTCAGGCTCCAGGTCTTTCCCAACACCCTCTTTGGCTGCCATGGACCGAGTGGTTGCACACGCCCACTCAGGCAGACCCAACATTTCCAAGTGTACAGACAGTCTACAGGCATGGCGGGCCTCACAGCCACCTGAAGAGTTCCTGAGACCCCCCCACTCAAAGGGAACCTGAGCCACCTCACATTGGCTCTCTGAGTTGTCTACGGACGCTACTGGGTAGAATGCATTCGGAACAACCTGCTCTTTGGACACCAACCGGGAGCTAACAGCAGTTACTCTGGCTCCTGTGTCCCTTAGAGCCTCCACTCTATGGCCATTGATGGTCACCCACTGCCTGTACTTTTTAGTGTTATCAGGCAGTGCAGGCTTAGGGACCATCTCAAAGTCTCCTAGTGAGACAAGGGTCAATTCTACGGGATCCCACCCACCTTGGGCACCCATCTCCTCCCCTCCCAGGGCTACACTAGCAAGCTGGCAGGGTTGTGCACGGGGTGGTGCAGGAGCATCCCTTTGAGGACACTGGGGATCAAAGTATCTGTGGCCCACTTGACCACACTTAAAACAAGTAAGGGGCCCCCTCTGAACAGGCCTACCTGTTGGGGGCACTGGCTTCTTATCCTGGGGAGGCTGGGACACCACTGCTTGGTTCCCTTGGGAATTACTTTGGGGCCCTCTGTGGAATTCCCTTGGTTTACCCCTGTCCCCCCACTTCTCTGCTGGGGACCCTGCCCACTGGACCCTTGCGAACCCGGGTGCTCACCCAGCGGTCCGCCTCCTCAGCAAGCTTCCTAGGGTTAGTTAGCTTGCAATCAATCAGGTGCTGGCGTAGCTCAGGAAAATAGTTACTAGATAAATGCTCCCATGCAATCAAATCATAAAGTTGCTCAAAAGTTTCTACTTTGATACCTTTTACCCAGTGATCCATTGCTCTGCAAAAAAAAGATACATATTCAACCCACGTGGTGCCCTCTAGCTTCTTGCAGGTTCTAAATCTCTGCCTATTTATCTCAGGGGTCAAACCATAGCGGGTAACCAAAGCTTCTTTCATGTGGGCTTAAACCATCCTACTTTCTGGGGGCAGGCCCAACAAGGTATCCCTCCCCTCACTCACAAAGCGTCCCCACAACCCCACTCCCCAATCCTTCTCAGGGACCCGGTGGGACACCGTGGCTAATTCATAAGCGGCAAACCATTGCCCAATATCTTCACTTTTATGGAAATCCTTGATAACCTCATTGGGTATATACACTCTACTCTTGGTATGCACTACTGGTATGCTGCCACCAGAGGGGGAGATCTCTATACTCTTTGCTTTATTCTCCAACTCCCTCAATATTCTCTCATGCTCAAGTTTCACTTTCATCATTTCAAATTCTAACTTCTTATTCTCTAGGTCCCTCTGACCATCCATTTTAAGCTTAGCCATCTCCATATTATGCTGCCTATCTCTCTCCCTGTCCTCCATCTCTTCTGGAGTCAGACCCCTTGAGGACACACTAGTGCCCGGGCTGGAAACTGCTTTATCTCCTACCAAATCTATCACTTCATCCTGCTACTCTCCTGCATTCCCTTCCCCCTCCATAGGTTCTCACATATTCCTAGGGGCATGCCTGGCTTCTAGCCAGGCCTTCAGCGCCTTGTAATACTCTTCCCTCTTAGTGAGACCTGTGATAGGGACTGTGAAGTGTTTGCAAAAATGCTTGAGCTGCTTGGAAGTGTAGGTGTCTATTTTCTCTTCTTCCCAGGAGAGATCCTCAGAGGCGTGGATCTGGGCTTGCCCATTGTAGCAATAACTGGCAATAACAATCAAAAATAGGATAAAAACCTCAAATGTACGTGGTTATGTTATGGTCTGCACTCACTAGTAGTGTACACTATAATTACTGTATGCGATCATAAATGCAAGTCCAGATCCTCACCGCTGACCACCAATGTTAGAAATGGGGGTCTCTCGTTGGCAATGGCTGGCCACCGTCCAAGTAGGGACCCTTCTTCCTAAGTCAGAGTAAGCGGGCTACACCCTTTGATAACCCCTGCTCAACCCTGTGGTAACGTTGCACAAGTAGTTAGGCTTATCTCAGAGACAGTGTGTGAAGCATTTATGACCATACAGAGTAACACAGTAAAGAACACTACAAAGGGACACCACACAAGTAGTTATAAAAAATAAGTATCTTTATATATAGACTTAACACAAGACCAATAACAGTAAAAATCCACAATACTAGAAAATAGGGTTACTCTTGAAAGGCCGCAAAAATAGTTCAAAGTGTGCAAAGAGGAGTCAGTTGAAGGCAGTGGTCTCTGCGACCCTTTTACTCACACAATACCTGGATTCTGTAGCAAAGCAACCAAAATGTCACTAAGGAGTTGTAGCGATGATTTTCCTCACACGTGACCAGTGATGCGTTGAATCCTTGCCGCAAGGGAGGATGATGCGCTGATCTGTGTGCAGGACAAAGCGACAAACTTGTACACGCTAAGCCGGTGATGCATTGAAATCCTTCCCGCGAAGGGAGGATGATGCGCCGAGCCTGTTGCGTGTGCGATGAAAAGAAATGGTGCCCCGCTAGGGAGCGACAATCCTGATGCGATGTGATGAAAATGGCAAACGCTCGGCGTCCGCGCTGCGATGTCGTGAAGCGATGAACTCGATGTGATGATCTTTGGTTAGTGAGCACTTGGGGGCCCGCAAACATGCGATAATCTTTGGGTTAGTGAGCATTTGGCAGCCTGCAAACGTGTGATGCGATGACCTCTGGAAGCGAGCACTCAGCGGAAGCAGCGCATTGATTTTCCTTACGCTCTTCAGCTGCGGCGGCTCGCTAACCGGCGTTAGCGACGATTTTCAGCACTCTCTTCTCTGTAGTAGAATTAGAGGCCTTGGAACTCACAGGAGCCTCACCTGCAGATAGAAATCCTCGCTGGGAGGAAACAGGAGGCTGGTGGTGGAGTCTGATGTGCCTGAGACTCCTGCAGGAGACTAGCTCTCTTTTAGCCCTTGGGTGATTGCTGTAGCAAGATAAAATAAAAGTTCCTTCAAAGTCCTTTTCCTCTTCTTCCAAGTCCAGTAGTAACCACTGCAGGCCAGTCCAAGAAACAGCACAAGCACAGGGACAGTCACCTCCTGCAGATTTCTTCAGTTACACGGACAGAGGTTCTTCTTGTTGTCCAGGAGCAATACAAATTGTAGGGGTTTCAGCACAGATATTTATACCCCAAAAGTCTTTGTTCTCAGAAGCTACAAGTCACTGAACCCAGCCAGAACCAGTTCTGCCCAGCCCTGGAGCACTTTGTTTACCAGGCTGCATCCTTCCTTTCAGAAAGAGGGGGTCTGAGATCAGATGCACAGTGGGAAGTGGAGCCAGCATTCGCCTTGCCAGGCACAGCCCTATTCAGGTCCAGGAGCTACCCCTCCCCATACTCTAATGCAGATCTCTCTATTCAACCCAGGTCTGACTCAGCCTGCCCTGTTCCTCCAAAACCAGACAGCCAATACACATAACAGCAGAGCACACTGGAAGGCTTAGGCAAGAAAATACCTACTTTCTAAAAGTGGTATTTTCAAACACAGAATATAAATATAAACTTCACTAAAAGATGTATTTTAATATTCTGAGCTCAGGCATACTAAATTTGTTTTTCTACCATGTTCTGGGGATCAGTTAGGACTATAGAATGTAATAGCCAAACCTCTCATTCTGGCCTATGGAGAACTGGTAGCCTTACAGTAGTGAAAAACGAAATTGGGTGTACTTCACTACCAGGAGATGTTACACACATCAGAGCATGTCCTACCTTACACATACAATGCACCCTACCATAGGGGTGTCTTACATGATGCCAAGGGAAGGTTCAGGGGCTTGGAAGTGGGTGCACTTCACAGCCAAGATGGCAGTTCTAGACTGCACACAGACACTGCAGTGGCAGGTCTGAGACACACTTTACAAGCTGCTTCTGTAGGTGGTCAAACCAGCGCTGCAGGCCCACCAGCAGCATTTGGTTTACCAGCCTTGGGCACACACAGGCCACGTTACTAGGGACTAACAGGCAAACCAAATAAGCCAATCATGGATATACCAATTCACATGTCATCTTTACACAGGGAGCATTTGCGCTGTGGCACTGAATGGCAGTGGCACAGCGCCCAGAGCATCTATTACCAGCAAAAACAGAGGAGACAACAGCGAAAAATGGAAGGGAGACCCACGCCAATGGTGCCAGGTCTAACAACGACTAACCCCGGAAGGCAGTGCGGTTATTAAAAGAACCAAACGCATTCAAGCCAAATCTAGAAGTTGAAAAAATGCACGTTTCTGACACACCTGAATCACGACATGCCAATCAAGACACTAAACTAGAGGGTAACTGTTATTCACAACTCACACATCTCGAGACATTGAATGCCTTGATATTAGTGAGCAGGTGCATCAAGCACACCTTGTGGCAAATGGATCAGTAAACACATTAAAATATTTAAAGGTTGGTAGACCTGGCATCCCCCTAGCTGTTTGCCTTCAGACCTCTCATTTTTGCTGATTTTATTTTTGCTGGCCTTAGGACTCTTCTAATCAGTCCTAAAGTGCTTGTGCTCGCCACTTATAACATGGTAAGATTGGCTTATAGCCGATTAACATATTACATTTTCATATAAATCCATAGTAAAGGGAAATACATGTGCCCAGGACCTGTAAATGAAATGCTACTAGTGAGCCTGCAGCACTGATTGTACAGATTGTGGTTGCTGCTTGACCAGGGCTCACACCCCCATCAACCAGTAATTACATTTCTAAATAAGGATTATATTTTTTTAAATAATCGTCTAACCCTGTGGATTGTGTGGCATGCAGAAGAGTGGGGCAATTATGGCAATAACCCTGGAGTTTGCTCCATCATCTAGGCTATTATACGTGGTATGGAGGTGGCAGGACTAGCAACAGGTTGAATTGTTTGTTTTATTTCCCCCTGTATGATCTCAAGTTGCCTTGCTGCACTGCTGTGCATCAGATGTTAGTATATATGCCCCCCCAATGTGTCAGGTGTGTGATAGTGGCATGCTCATCACTGTTGTTCTATGTGGCTGGCTACCAGTGGTCAGTTAGCAGTAGAGGCTACCAGATTTAGACTTCCACAACAAAGCACCACCAAGCCATGATCTGTCAGTTGCTTGATCTGTAGCTAAAGTCAGGGCAACTAACCTTGACGATATATTGCTATTATGTGTTACAGAACTGTCCAGGGAGTCACCAACCCCTCACTTTAAAGTTTGTTTTACAGATGGATGTTACTGGCCCCAACCCACCCACATCTGCTACTGATCAGACATTGCAAAAAGATCATAGAGACTGCATTACCTTCAGAAGCGGACTCTTTATTCACAGGACATTAACATATAAGTGACTAAGTCCACATGTGCAAAGCTCTTTTTTGAGGTTGCAAATGACCTAATTTGCAGAATTTGGGTATTTGGAACCACAAATTGCTTATTTTGAGGTACAAACACCATGTTGCAATTGCATGAGAATCGCAATTTGATTTTGCAATCCTGTATTTGGAAAGGGAGTGTTTAGGACATCCTATCCAAATACCAAATCTTAGTGCTATGTATTAATGTTTTGCGACTGAATTACGGTCACAAAACATTACATTTTTTACCAACTACTGAAATGTAGCTGTGACAATTCGCAAATTGGAAGGGGTTCCATGGAACACCTTACTCCTTGAGAACGTTAAAAAATATATTTTTTAGGAGCGGGCTGTGCTCCCAGGGACTACTGCCTACGAAAACTTATACATATGGTTTTCTTCTTTGAAACAGATTCTGAATGTGTTTCTAAGAAAAACTTAATTGCTTTATTTAAAAGCAAGCAAAGACATGGTGGTCTGCTGACCCCAGCAGGCCACCATCCCAGGCATGGTTATCATTCCTAATGGATCGCAAACACCGACTTATCGCATTAATATTAGTAAGGGTAGGTCGATTTGTGACCCACTTGGAATCACAATTTATAAATTTAAAGTACTTTAAGAATAACGATTAGCAGATATCTATTCTGCCAAAGTTGCTAATTGGAAACTGTATTCTTAATATTTATATATCTGGCCTAAATTCTTTAGCTAACGTTTTTTGCACTGATCACTGTTATTTGCAGTCCTGTTGTGCCGATATGTCCTCCTCGATTGACGGTAGTACTACTGGGGTGTTTACTAGAGAGCATGGACGGTCGGAAAGAAACCTTTTTGTGTTGTTTTGAAAAAGATGGTGGTACAGAAGGTTACATTTTGAAGTAAAGATAACTAAGATACTATTGTGCTGCAGGAAACAGAGGACCAACTTATTTGTCCTGCAAAAAAGTAGTCATGAAATTTTGTTAATATGGGTGATATACAAATAGAGCAAGTACATCTGCAACTTTAAATGCTAAGAAAGTTGTAGCTCTTAACATTTGTATTAGATCATTGGCCTAGGATAACCTCAACATATTGTCTGATTAGTGTGAAAGGTAAAAGAAAATCTCTAAAATAAAAAAGGTTCATTAAGAGAAAGCAGACAGCAGCAAGATTGCAAATATGTCAAAAGGCATGTGTATGCATTACGGGACTCAGAAAAATACATAGAGCGGCATCGTAAACTTGCAGTTGTTTAGAGCTAATTTATATATATATTCATATTTTGGTCTTATGGTTGATAAAGGCCGACTCAGGAAACAACACGTTTGTAGATATAGAACTGAAAGTAGTTAATCAGAAACATGTGGACTCTCAATGTAGCCTTTTAAGCTGGTAGGCTTACATTGTCAAATAAGGTGCTCTTTTGACAACTCGATAGTCTCAATTTGCTAGCCTGAAGCTGACTCGAATTTAGAAAAAGTTGAAATTCACCTTTAGAAGGAGTCTCAAGGCACTTGTTGATGAATTCCAATGTTAACACTAAGGCTTGAGCTGTAATTATTAAATGCAAAGGCATGGTATTGATCCTACTAAGGTGAATCAATCTTAAAAATGGTGAGCAAAGATCACTATTGAGTCACTTTGCTAAATAGACCTCGAAACCCAGTACTCGAGGACACTTTACTATAGAAGCATATTTTGCTCTGGATTGTTTTAAATGCATTCATTTTACAACTAGCTTTTGAGTGATATAACCCATTGAATTTAGTGGATCCTTTTGATGTATCCATGCCCCACAACTCTCCTTATTGATACTAACAACCCCAAGATAGAGTAATCTATTCTGCACTACCTAGAAACAGATCACTTCGAAATGGAACTCTGTTGTGGAAAAACGTTTCCTGACTGGGTGTTAGGCCTGTCAGTCTTAGGGCAGTCTTCCCCCAAACATTTTGCCTTCATCCCTCCTATTTGCACTGAATTTGTTGTTGGCCTTAGGACTCTGCATTTTACTGCTGCTAACCAGTGCTCAAGTGCTTGTGCTCTCTCTTTTAGACCTGTAAAAATAGGCTTACAACTAATTAGCATATTTAATTTACTTATACATCCCTTGTAGATTGATATACCTTATCCCAAAGACTGTGACTTAAATTCTAATAGTGGGCCCTGCTGTACTTATTGTACCACCCACTTAAGTTACTCCTTTAAACATGTCTTTGGCCTGCTGTTGCTTCCTGAATGGAGTTTTAAATTGCCATTTCAACTAGACAATATAAACCTCTTGCCAAGTCTTAAACTCCACTTTTATTGCATATACTTCACCCCTAAAGTAGGCCCTAGGTAGCCCATAGGGTAGGGTGCATTGTAATTAAAATGGTGGACGTGTATTTCTTTGTTTACTATTTTCTGGTAGCAAAAAAACTCTGGAATTCATTCTTCACTATTGTGAGACCTACCTCTCCCACAGGATAACATTAGGTGACCCTATTAAATTTAATAATTGCTAACTTTTGATTGGGAACAAGTGAGCATTTCATGTTTGGTGTCTGAGAAATTCGAATTGATCCTCTTTAATGGCAAAGTTGGATTTTAAGTTGCAATTTTGAAAGTGCTACTTTTAGGTTTCTACTAAATTGGAGCAGTGTTGGGGCTGACCCCATGAATGTAAAAATGTTGTTCCACATCCTGGGTACATAGATAGGAAATGCATGCTGTAAAGTTTTTTTCTCTTATTTACACTTCTTAATCTGGTCATGATGGCATTGTAAATGATGTAGCTGGTTTTGAAGATGACACTGGCCAGCAAGCAGAGCCAGCAGAATTCCATCAAGAGGGGCATGATGTGATCATATCTCTTCCTGCCCTGCATAAGCTGTGCTGCGGCATGCAGGATGCCCACAAGGGGTGCTGATGTGGAGTCTTTCTAGGAATGGGATAAGGCATTACCGCAATCTAGATGCATGAGTACAGGAGTTTTGAAGTTGCTTTCTAAAAAGAAAAAATATTCAAGCGCACACACACATGCACACACTAACTCAAAGTGGCCGCATATTACAAACCAGCACTTTACCCCATTTTACAACTCAATAAAATAAAATGCTTCTTGCAAACATATTATTTTAAGAAAGGTATCAGTTTGTTGTTTTTTGTGGATGAATGATTCATACCTGCGTGTGGGCCCATTTGTATTAGGTGGGAATAGTGTTCCTTGCGGAGGATAAGAGACAAACTAGATTGATGTCATGCATTAAATAACACATCACATTCATTGATTTTTTAACAACTAATGATCTATATGTTAGCAGTGTTACTTTCATTCCATATGATCTGCAGAGTTGCAACTTATTCAGCTATGTCTCCCTCTATCACAAAGGAGGACAGGGCACAAAATGTAAAGTGAACGCTGTTATTGATTTTCTAACCGGCTTGAAAGTCATTGATTTGTTTGTAACCTAGATTGTCTACTAGTAACATACCGTGAAAAAAACAAAAGGGGAGTAGAGAGGAACTACTTAACAACAGTAGTGGAGGTGGATACGTCCTCCTTCAGTAACTTATAAACCATAAAGATCCACCCTCAGAGCAGGTTTTAGAAAGAATATCTTAAATGTCCTCCCGGGTAATGTGTGTTTTCTACGATGGTAGAAAAAGAACACACAGTGTTGTTAAAATACCCCTCACACACCAAAAGGGTCCTTGGTGTCATGCTTCATCATAGGGGTCTTCCCGCCCCTCTACAGGACGGGGCGTGCTACAACCTACGACTACGTGGGAGCCCCTTTTGGTTTGTGAAAAACGACTATGTGTTTTGTAAGGGAGTGAGTGCAAGGGTCAGGAGTGGATGGGTAGGTGAGGTTAAAAAATAACTGGCTCGTCGATTTTGAAAAAATCTTGAATATACCTGTGAGCGGGTATTAGTAAAAATAAGGGGGCAGAGGTAGATATGCCTCAATGAGCTGTGCCTCCTAGGTGTGTCAACATGTTTCGAAGCTCCCCAGGCTTCTTCGTCAGGACTAGAATGATCCCTATCTACACTCACAATTCAATGTGTACTGCAAAATTATGCTAATAGTCACAAGAATTATAGTGCATTTCGATTCCCAATGCACTGGTTGGATACCTGATTAAGTATCATGAATTAGTTCATCTGAAATAAAGAAAGTAGGTACAAGTGTCTTAATGCACGACATATAATATAGCCAGCCATGGTGAACGTAAATATACCTGCAATAAAGAATTGAAATGAGTGACCATGTATGTCTTTATCATTAATCTTAGTGCAGTTCAATGGTGGCGTGTCCCGCTACAGTAGTAGGAGGAAAAAGAGACAGACAAGGACACACATACATTAAACATAAAGCACACACACTATGTCAAAGGATCAGGTCTCGCGATCCCAAGGGTTGGGTTAAAAGATGCATTTTAAAAAAAGGGGGTGGTGTTGGTTAGTTCCTGAATGGAAGAAACATAGTGATGGAAAAGAGTTGACCTACTCGAATTGAGAGGTAAAATTGCCCCATGAGCCTGTAACAGGGTGCCTGTCTTCGCAACCTAGTGAGAAACGGTAATATGCAAAGACATCAGTACCGGTAAAGGGTACTTCGGCATCCCATCATACTGACTGGTCAAAGGTGGTCCCCGGCTATGCCGTACTCACTGTTACAGGGTCACTGTCCCGTTGTGCCTGGCTCCCCGCTGCTCCGCTGGACAATGGAGCCTTGTGGGCGAGGGTTTAAATACGATTGGTAATTGGAGTTCCCGCAATGGCGGGAATTGCGGATAGCAAAAACCTACGCGAGTCAAAGGATTTAGAGGCTGGAGTGCTAACCCGCAGTGTATCCCAATACGGTTTCCGGTTTGTCAGTCATCTGGATGCAGAGTATGCGTCAATACGCGTGAGGAGTGAAGGGGGGCGCGTGGAGTGCTGTGAGCACGGAGCGGGTGCACACGTGATGACATGTGCACCGGATAAAGAGGCTGGGGTGCCGGATTGATGAAAAATATAAAAATTAAATAAAGCGAACGTGTGTTTTCATCTAGCCCATCATTGTCAGACTGGGGCGCTGGTCTTAATCCATAAAAAGGTAAACCAAATGGAAAAAGGGCATGAAAAAAAGGGGAATGGCCCATCAGTAAACTGAGGGTAATGGAGACAAGATTACGGGGGTGATACAAAAACCCTTTCAGGATAATCAAGTAGGAGGGAAGCTCATTAAATCAGGAGCCACATCAAGATGAAGGACTTATTGGCTAATTATTAGTGTACTCTTGCTAGTACCAAGGTAAGAGGTGTACAAAGGTAGTCTTGATGGGCGGCTTAGCCTGGTGGGTAAAGGCATGTGGAATTATTTTTCAACACAATGCGGGTGGTTGAGGGAATCTTATATGGGCGGTTCATGAGAATTGGATCCATGGTATATCGTCGTTGAGCCCTTCGACGTGAGTACCCAAGCGGAATACCCATCTTTGTTCTTTCTCAAAGAGGCCAGTTTCACTATTCACTTGCTCAATGACAGTCCACTTCAGGTCATTCGTTCCATGATTATTGGTTGGGTAGTGGGTGGCCATCTTAGTTGTGCTTCTCTTGCAATGAATGTTGCTCTTATGCTCCCCGATGCGGATCTTGACAGGTCTTGACGTTATTCCAATGTATTCAAGGTTGCACAGGCAGGTGATCATGTAGATGGTGTTCTTACTGTTACAATTCGTGAAACCCCTTTGTTCCCATTTACTGCCATTTCTGAATTGCAAAAACCTGCTTTTGCAGGTTAAGTGGCATGTGCTGCAGCTACCACAAGGATGGTGGCCCTGGACCGGGGGTAGAAGTTGGTCCACAGGCCTAGTGGTTGGCGTCTTTCTGGCTCTGGTGTTAATCAGCATGTCTTTTAAATTTCTCCCTCTCTTATGAGCGAACATGGGTTTGGGAAAATTTAATTGGCAACTGTTGAGGAGTCTCCAGTGTTTGTTCACCACCTTTGTGATCTGGTTTGAATGTGTATTAAAGGTGGTTACACAGATGGGTCGTTCATGTTGTTCATTAGTCATTTTATCCTCCAACAAAGATTCTCGATTATTATTCCTTGCTCTTTTCATGGCTTTGTTAATGACGTCTTTGGGATAGTTTTGTTGCAGCAGTTTGGTTTTTAAATCTGCCGCTTGACTTTTGTAGTGGTTGAGTTCGGTACAGTTCCTCCGAAGGCAGAGGAATTGTCCGTACAGGAGATTATCCCTCAGATGGCGTGGATGAAAGTTGTTATACATGAGCAGGCACTTCTTAGCTGTAGGTTTGAAGTGTGTCGTGGTTTTAAGGTTACCTTCATCAGGGTTAATGTTGAGATCCAAGAAGTCCAGATTAGTGCTGGAGGTGGTGCTTGTGAATTTCAGAAAACTATTCTGATCATTTAGCCATATCATGAAGGCTTCGGTGGAGGGGGTGTCCCCTTTCCAAATCACTAGTATGTCATCTATATACCATTTCCACGTTTTTATGTTGTTGAAAAAACGGTTTCTGGGATTCAGGATTAGACTCCAGATGGTGCACGTAAAGACCCGCTAGACTTGGAGCAAAGGTGCTCCACATGCTGGTACCGTGTTTCTGTAGGTAGTATGTGTCTTCATACATTAATTAATTCTTGGTAAGTGCCAAAGAAACACACTCCATCACCACATGGCGTGGTGTCTGGTATTCCCATTCAGCAGAGAACAAAACCTCCACAATTATAGTTAGTGTTTCGTCGTGAGGGAGACTCGTATAAAGGCTCTCTACATCGAGTCCTATTAGGATGTGTTTAGCCGTGTCAAACTCTATATCTTGGAGTAATTGGAGCACTGCCTTGGTGTCCTTTAGATAGGTATCTGTCAGTTGGACCATTGGGCGGAGGAATGGGGCAATTTTACCTCTCAATTCGAGTACGTCGACTCTTTTCCATCACTATGCTTCTTCCATTCAGGAACTAACCAACACCCCCCCTTTTTTTTAAATGCATCTTTTAACCCAACCCTTGGGATCGCGAGACCTGATCCTTTGACATAGTGTGTGTGCTTTATATTTAATGTATGTGTGTCCTTGTCTATCTCTTTTGTCTCCTACTACTTTGGCGGGACACGCCACCATTGAACTGCACTAAGATTAATGATAAAGACATACATGGTCACTCATTTCACTTCTTTATTGCAGGTATATTTACGTTCACCATGGCTGGCTATATTATATGTCGCGCATTAAGACACTTGTACCTCCTTTCTTTATTTCAGATGAACTAATTCATGATACTTAATCAGGTATCCAACCAGTGCATTGGGAATCGAAAAGCACTATAATTCTTGTGACTATTAGCACAATTTTGCAGTACACATTGAATCGTGAGTGTAGATAGGGATCATTCAAGTCCTGACAAAAAAGCCTGGGGAGCTTCGAAACATGTTGACACACCTAGGAGCACAGCTCATTGATGCATATCTACCTCCGCCCCCTTATTTTTACTAATACCAGCTCACAGGTATATTAAAGATTTTTTCAAAATCGACGAGCCAGTTATTTTTTAACCTCACCTAACCATCCACTCCTGACCCTTGCACTCACTCCCTTACAAAACACATAGGTGCCGATTCGGATCCTGGAGCAACCAGGGCGTACCTACACTGGTGTACATACACGGGTGGGGGTACGGTCCGTACGTACACGGGTGGGGGTTCGGGGCATACATGCGGGAGCTGGGGGGGGTGTTCGGGGCGTACATGCGGGGGCTGGGGGGTGTTCGGGGCGTACATTCGGGGGCTGGGGGGGTGTTCGGGGCATACATGCGGCGGCTGGGGGGGTGTTCGGGGCGTACATGCGGGGGCTGCGGGGGTGTTCGGGGCGTACATACGGGGGCTGGGGGGGACGGCGCGTACATGCGGGGGCTGGGGGGGGGTACGGCGCGTATGCGGGCACATGTCTTCATGGTTGCAATGGGAGTTCGGTCCGGACGGTGTTTCTTCTATACGGTTGTAAAATCGAACGGACGGAACTTATCGTACTTGCGCGGTCGGACTTCATTTTTCCGATTCGTACGGTAAATCGTCCGGGGATGTGTCGGACACTTTTTCCGACCCGAGGACGCGTGGGGGAATTTTCCCAATGCGATTCGTATGGACTTTTTCCCATGCGAATCGTACTTCCCAGTTTGTACGGTACTTGTACGATTCGGACGGAAAAAAATCCGGATACGATTCGTACGGGGAAAATTTTTCCAGGATCCGAATCGGCACCATAGTCGTTTTTCACAAACCAAAAGGTGCTCCCACATAGTCGTAGGTTGAAGCACGCCCCGTCCCGTAGAGGGGCGGGAAGACCCCCTATGATGAAGTATGACACCAAGGGTCCTTTTGGTGTGTGAGGGGTATTTTAACAACACTGTGTGTTCCTTGTCTACCATCGTAGAAAATACTTTACCCGGGAGGACATTTAAGATATTCTTTCTAAAACCTGTTCTGAGGGTGGATCTTTATGGTTTATGAGTTACTAGTAAAATACCACCTTGACATGAATGTTTTTCTGGCTTGAAGTAAACATGGCAATTATACAGAACACATGTTAGTACAGGAAAATCGCCAAGCACATGTTTTACTCTGGCATATTATTATCGAGAAACGAGAATTTCCTCTTAGGCGTTGTTTGTGTATATAGATGCCTGTCCAAAATATATCTAAAATCGCAGGGTGTATGGACGACGTGCAAATATCACACATTTATTTTCCATATAATTAAATAATAAAACCAAAAAGCGTTGCATATCTTTTGCATGTTGCGTTATCATTGTTTAAACGAAACAGTCGTGATCAGAACACATCTCTAATACTCACACAGAAATGACCTGATAATGTCTAATCAGCTGATTAGCAAACAATACAACACAACACAGCCTGTTAAAAACTTGAAGATTGCCGAATGATGCAGCAGATCAACAGGGGCAAAAGGACCATCATCTGGAACGATGAATTAAATATATGTCTCCTGATCTCTTGAATCTGTTTTTCACTTGTGAACTCTCCACCTTATTAACCTACTTTACAATGGATCAACAGTGGTGGCTCAGGCTTAGAGGCTCTGAAATACTTTATTACCATTTGGAAGAGCACTTCAAGTTTCTGTCAATCGTTTCCCACTAATGTATTTTGTCAGGATATGCTGGTCAAATACGTTGTTGGAGAAGTGTGGTGGTGTGACGATTATTGAATAACTTGTAATCTCGATCCTGCACAATCTGTTGATTGTGCAAGGATGAGAATTTACCCCTTGTTTATAATCAACCCATTAGGCTTACATTTTCGTTGGTGGCTGGGAAATAGATTCAATGTAGTAGTTTCTTATACCAGTCTCTTTTCCAGGTGATCCGTCAACCTATCCGTTCTATTTGCAATCACCCTTGGGCATGATTTAAGTGAGAGTTCTCACAATAGAAAATCTACTGGAAAATGGTTTGCAGTGCCTAACCCACAACCTAAAAATCCTGCTTGGAAACCACTGTACTAATTGCAAATCAGCAAAAGAGTGGGAAAAATGTTGGCAACGAAGACAAGTAGAAACATTCTTATGAGTCCCATAAGTTGAATCTTATTTTGACAGGCCTGAAAAAAATGTGAAGGAGCCGAAAAAGTATGTCCAGGGTTCAGGTAATTTGAACCAGCTTAAAAATATCATAGGAAAGTGAAAAGAGACACTTGAAACAAAGATCTTGACATAATGCGGACTTAGAAGCTAATTTGAAACAAAGGTCTTCTTTATGAGGAAAACAAAGCAAAATAAACTTCAGAGGGTCCCTGTACTACAATAGCGGGGTAAGTAAGCAGGGATTTAAACAATTCAAAATACAAAAAGAGAACCCCTATTAATAGGATGACATCTCCATTCCACAGAAGAAAACAAAAAGAATTTTTATATAGCTTTTTCTTGCATTTTTTTTATTATAAAAATATAGAATTAATCAATTTTTTGTTTACACATACATAATTTAAAAAATTCTTGGTATTTCAAAATTGATCATTAGGAGCCAGCTATTCGTCAGGCTACGGTGAAAGAGGCAATGAAGTTTACAGACTAAAAAACATGTAAGATGACAATTGGTACAAAAATCAAACAAAATAGCATATAAATGTATAAACCATGCAAAAAGTACACAAAAAAGAAAAACAAGCAGACAATTTGGCCTATCAACAGGTACGCCGACACGCGTTTCGGAGCATTCCTTCTTCAGGGCGTTGATGGCATTTCAAAGAACAAAAAAATATTTTTCTTATATACAACTGATCATAACATATAAACAATCATTGCTAATAGACAAAAAAAATGTGTGACTTTCTGTGCCTCGAAAGTGAGATCTGTGGAGGAAGAGACATCTATGTTATCATTTTATACAATACGATGAGAAATACATAATAACAAAATATAAAACGGGAGCTAATACACCAAGGAGAGTAAACAAACAAAGAAGGGAGGTGATATTATATATAGATAGTCAAGAGAAAGGAATTTGAGAAAAAAGAAATTCGAGAGAAATAAAGCACTCTAGAACCATAAAAGAGTGACAAACAGGACTGCAGAAAACACCATGTCGTGTGACCCTAGAAAACCAAGAGAATAATAAACACAATACACACTTCAGAATATCAGAAAACCAGACGCGATCAAATAGACCAGGAAATAAGGTGGGCACTGGGTATTTCGGAACCACGGTAAACCAAAAGATTATCAATATCAGGGTGGTCGGCCAGTTCGACAGTATATGTCCGAGACTGAAAAGAAGAAATGTGTACAAATTAATCACAGGGGGCCTTCATAGTAATCAGCCTATGAAGCTTTAAACAAAAGTAAACTCGCCATAATAAGCGGGCCCTCTAGTGGGAGTTACACAACCAATAAATGGAACTTACGGGAACAATATAGAAGTTCAGAGGACAAAGAAAGCCTCAGTTCGTCTGGTAAGATATGGTTGACAAAGATAAGAACCGTCTTGCTCAAATATAAATCGTAGATAAGCCTTAAATCAGGATAATCTAAAAGAGGCAAAACACAGAGACCTGATAAATGAACACAACGATAATATGACAAAAAATGGATAAAGATAAACCCGCAATGCGATAAACCACGCATACCAAAGAAAAACTAACTTAGTGGGCTCATTAAAGAGATATGGGCTCTCTAGAACTTACATAAAAAAGAATAATAATTCAGGAACACATAAGAACCTCAGCAGATCAAGTACAGGTGCTGCGGACAGATATTGAAGCCGTCTGACTCTAGTGAGAATCAATGGTCAGCTGTAGCTCAGGGTCATCTATGAAAAAAGGGGACAAGCCCTGATCAGTAAACACTTTGAAAATAAAAAGAAACAGAAGATGAAAACAAACCCACTGAACAGCGCATAACAATCGCTGAAGGTAAGCTTACTTGGTATCAATGTAGAAAGAGGAGGATCTTATAAGACGGATTCACGAGCAGCAACCAGTCGATAACAGCAACGGCGGATCTGACTAGTATAAAGTGAAGAGACTTCTTAAATAGTGAAGTTCAGATGAGTGAAAGGCAGAATTATTCTCACCTGATAGTATTAGAACGGGAACCGAAATACTAAAGCGGAAGATAATGGCCGCCATGTTGAAGTGGAAAATGTGACTAAGCAGCACCAAAAATATATATACAATGGTAGGAGAACCTAATAAAAGCAAAACTTACTGCTCAAACTACCCAGAGCAACAGAAGGTGATTGCAAGATTGGGAAATTCAAATGTAGTTGCTTATCTAATTTAGAGTTACAAACTGGCTGCAGGGGCCATCTTAGAACGGGTAATCAACAGTATAATATAGATAATAATCGGTCGCGAAAAAAAACAACAAAGGGAATAACCGAAATTACAATAAGAAAGGACAAAAGGTATTATCACAATACAATTAAGAGATCAAAAATGCCAAAGGATGGGGTAATCTAATAAAATCGAGTGCAACGAGAATAAATATCAGATGTCACCAAGGAACACCAGGATAAGGTAACTCCAAAAGAAAGATTAATTCAATAAAGAATAAAGGCTAAATAAGGTTACAGAAAAGACACTGCAAATGATCAGGTAAAATTGCACCCCACTGTAAGAAAATATGAGGAATAGGTCTATCGTAGAAATGAATGGAAATGTTAAAAAAGAGATGACAGGATATTCATTGGGAAAATATCTCAGTAGATCGCGTTTTCCCAAGGGAGGCATTCATTGAGACCATCATCGAACGTCCGAAGGGTGAAAATCCAAAAGACTTCTCGTTTCTTTCTATATGCTTCAATGTTTTTGTCCCTGGGTATTTTAACGCGTTCCAGAATAAGCCATTGGAGATCTTTGATCAGATGCTGTTTCTCAAGCCAGTGTTTTACCAGTGGAGCTCCGGACCGTTTGGTATTGATAGAGGATTTGTGTTCACAAAAGCGGACACACATCTCTCTACCGGTCTCCCCCACGTAGCCTTTACCACAGGGGCACAAGATTAGATAAATCACGTTGGTCGTTCGACAATTAGTCATTTCGGTAAAGGTAAAGGTCTTTTTGCCCCAATTAAGAACAGGGGTAGTTTTAACGAATGGGCATGCCTGGCATCCACCACACTTATGGGTACCCTGGACAGCTCGGGAACCCGTAATGGAACGTTGGATCGTGAGATTTTCCTTGGGCATAATAGATTTAACCAAGATGTTTCTAAGGTTCATATTCCTTCGGAATGCAAAGATCGGTTTAGGAAGATCTGTCTGTTGATTGCCAGAGTTAAGGATGTGCCACGATGAGTTGATTGCTTGGCGCAATTTGTTATTAAAAGTAGAATGCTTAGTGACACAGACAAGTTTATTTTGGGGATTCTTACTTTTGGGCATCAAAAGAGAGTCGCGATTATAGTATTTCGCCCTTTTATAGGAGTCCTTAATTATCCTATGAGGATATCCTCTGTTCTTCAATTTAGCTTTAAGGATATCTGAATGATCCTCAAAGGATCGCATGCTAGTGCAGTTCCTGCGGAGACGCAGGAACTGACTAAAGGGGATACTGTCTTTTTGACTACGCGGATGGAAGCTATGATATTGTAGGAGGGTGTTACGGGCCGTTGGTTTGGTGTATAAAGATACTTCAATATGATTATTGTTGGCCTCAATCCAAATATCTAGAAATTCAATTCATTCCTTACTCGTTTTGGATATAAACTTCAAATGAGGATCACAAAGGTTAATCCAAAGGATGAATTCAGTAAGTTGCTCTTCCATCCCTCTCCAGATAAAAAAGATGTCATCAATGAATCTACAATAATGGGTAATATTCTCAGAGAATGGTGCCAATTCGTTGTAAATAAACTTTTTCTCAAATACCCCCATGTAAAGATTAGCCACATTAGGAGCACAGGCTGCTCCCATGCTGATGCCTAATGTCTGTTTGTATATAGTTCCATCAAATTCAAAGTAGTTCTCATTAAGAACAATGACAAGGCACTCAAGAATGAAAAGGTTATCTAGATCACTAGTCACCTCGTTTAGGACACTGCTAACAGCTTCCAATGCACCAGTGAGGGGTATGTTGGAATAGAGCGCCTCGATATCCATCGAGACCAAGAAGTCAGTTAGCGGATTGAATTCAATACCTTCTATTTTAGAAATAAGATCTCCCGTATCTCTAATAAAAGCTGGCAGATTACTCACTAACGGGGCCAGAAACACGTCAACAAATTTTGAAAGTGGTTCAGTCAGTGAACCAATAGTAGAGACAATTGGTCTAAATGGGGGCCTATCCAGGCTTTTGTGTATTTTGGGAAGGCCATACAGTATGGGGATCTGAAAGTGTTCTTTATTAAGGTATTCAAATTCTTGATTACAAATACTACCAGTATCAAGTGCTCTTCTGGTGATCTCGAGGATATTGCTCTTAATTCTCTGTGAAGGGTAATTATTGACCTTTATGTAATTCTCAGGGACCATAAGCATGTTGTTTATTTCAGTTTTGTATTGGTCACAGTCCATTATGACGATACCCCCACCTTTGTCGCTAGGTTTAATCGTGATATGCCTATTCATGGCCATTGATTTCATGGCTTGATATTCGTCATAGGTAAGGTTGTACGGGGGTTTAGGTACAAATTGTATCATCTGTGTGATTTTCTTGCTTACAACTCTTTCAAAAATCCCGACCTCGGGACCAACCTCTTCTAGACTCGGGGTAAATATAGATTTGGGTTTAAGCCCAGATTTGTTCTCTATCTCTCGTGCCTCATAGTTTTCAAAAAATCTATGCAGACGAACTTTACGAAAGAAAGATTGTAAGTCATGGTTCAATTCAAATTGATTAAGGCCAGTACTGGGGATGAAAGAGAGGCCTCTAGTAAGTAGATCCTCGGCATGTATGTCCAGCCTTATCCCAGAAAGATTGAAAATCGGGATAGCTTCGACCTGGAGTGTGTGGTCTATTCTCTCCAGTATTGGTTGCGTCTGGTTTGGAGGAACTGGGGAGGGTTGTTCTCTGTGTGTTGATACCGACCCCTCTCCTGGGTTCTGTATCTCCCTCTCATATTCCCCCGTCGGTTGCCTAAAAAACGGGAATTTCTCCTCTGTCCTTCATAGGCACCTCTCCTGTTACTGTAGTTATCGAATGAACCATGACTATCTTCACAATCTGATCCAGATGTGTCTGAGAAAGTAAGAATTCTGTTGCTAGACCAATATTGTCGATCCGGCTGATTGGTAAAATCTCTAGAGCCATTGTAATATTGGGGTCCTAAATAAGGGTAGACTCTTTCCTCAGAAAAATATCTTATATCCTTACGTAATTTTTCCGTCTTTTTCTTAATGAGGTAATCACTAAATGAGGTCAGTTCAGTGTTAATATCATCAAGTTTTCTTTTTGCATCCTCTACTGGGTTATTCTTCTTCATGATATCCTCAAGTTCAGCAATTTCCTTCATGAGTGATTCAACCACTTCTCTGGCTGTTTCGATTATCAGAATCATGAAGTCTCTTGAGCATTTGTTAGCTATAAGTGACCAACGCTCAAGAAAATTCCTTATTTCTACAAACAGGCCTGGGATGTTCCTAATTCTAAGGCCATTTGGGATCACTCCAGCTTTAAGGTATTCAACCATGAATTCTGCATGGGACTGAGTGCGTCTCGCTTTCTTTTTTAGATTAAGTATTCTAAACCACTCTTCGTTTTCACCTTTATTGGTGGGGCCCGAGCTACCAGAAGTGGAACTGTCACCAATGAGTCTAGCAAAATCCTCGTCAGAGAACCCAAAGGTTTTGATTTTATCCATATTGGCTAATAAGATAGTCTAGTGGAGGATAAGAAGTACCTCATGCAGGAATATGGGGTAAAGTCAGAAAAGGATAAATAATACCTAAAAAAGGTACAAGAAAAAATAAGACAGTGAGACAGATAAACCAAACGTGAATGTATACAACAGTAATAAAAAGAAAAAAACAGAAAAGAGACGAGACTCTCCAGGCGGCGTAATAGGCAACCAAAAGTTAATAAACTAATTAAACCCTCACAGCAATGTGCCGGGAATAAAGCAAAATAAGCTTCAGAGGGTCCCTGTACTTCAATAGCGGGGTAAGTAAGCAGGGATTTAAACAATTCAAAATACAAAAAGAGAACCCCTATTAATAGGATGACATCTCCATTCCACAGAAGAAAACAAAAAGAATTTTTATATAGCTTTTTCTTGCATTTTTTTATTATAAAAATATAGAATTAATAAATGTTTTGTTTACACATACATAATTTTAAAAATTCTTGGTATTTCAAAATTGATCATTAGGAGCCAGCTATTCGTCAGGCTACGGTGAAAGAGGCAATGAAGTATACAGACTAAAAAACATGTAAGATGACAATTGGTACAAAAAATCAAACAAAATATCATATAAATGTATAAACCATGCAAAAAGTACACAAAAAAGAAAAACAAGCAGACAATTTGGCCTATCAACAGGTACGCCGACGCGCGTTTCGGAGCATTCCTTCTTCAGGGCGTTGATGGCATTTCAAAGAACAAAAAAATATTTTTCTTATATACAACTGATCATAACATATAAACAATCATTGCTAATAGACAAAAAAAATGTGTGACTTTCTGTGCCTCGAAAGTGAGATCTGTGGAGGAAGAGACATCTATGTTATCATTTTATACAATACGATGAGAAATACATAATAACAAAATATAAAACGGGAGCTAATACACCAAGGAGAGTAAACAAACAAAGAAGGGAGGTGATATTATATATAGATAGTCAAGAGAAAGGAATTTGAGAAAAAAGAAATTCGAGAGAAATAAAGCACTCTAGAACCATAAAAGAGTGACAAACAGGACTGCAGAAAACACCATGTCGTGTGACCCTAGAAAACCAAGAGAATAATAAACACAATACACAGTTCAGAATATCAGAAAACCAGACGCAATCAAATAGACCAGGAAATAAGGTGGGAACTGGGTATTTCGGAACCACAGTAAACCAAAAGATTATCAATATCAGGGTGGTCGGCCAGTTCGACAGTATATGTCCGAGACTGAAAAGAAGAAATGTGTACAAATTAATCACAGGGGGCCTTCATAGTAACCAGCCTATGAAGCTTTAAACAAAAGTAAACTCGCCATAATAAGCGGGCCCTCTAGTGGGAGTTACACAACCAATAAATGGAACTTACGGGAACAATATAGAAGTTCAGAGGACAAAGAAAGCCTCAGTTCGTCTGGTAAGATATGGTTGACAAAGATAAGAACCGTCTTGCTCAAATATAAATCGTAGATAAGCCTTAAATCAGGATAATCTAAAAGAGGAAAAACACAGAGCCCTGATAAATGAACACAACGATAATATGACAAAAAATGGATAAAGATAAACCCGCAATGCGATAAACCACGCATACCAAAGAAAAACTAACTTAGTGGGCTCATTAAAGAGATATGGGCTCACTAGAACTTACATAAAAAAGAATAATAATTCAGGAACACATAAGAACCTCAGCAGATCAAGTACAGGTGCTGCGGACAGATATTGAAGCCATCTGACTCTAGTGAGAATCAAAGGTCAGCTGTAGCTCAGGGTCATCTATGAAAAAAGGGGACAAGCCCTGATAAGTAAACACTTCGAAAATAAAAAGAAACAGAAGATGAAAACAAACCCACTGAACAGCGCATAACAATCGCTGAAGGTAAGCCTAGTTGGTATCAATGTAGAAAGAGGAGGATCTTATAAGACGGATTCACGAGCAGCAACCAGTCGATAACAGCAATGGCGGATCTGACTAGTATAAAGTGAAGAGACTTCTTAAATAGTGAAGTTCAGATGAGTGAAAGGCAGAATTATTCTCACCTGATAGTATTAGAACGGGAACCGAAATACTAAAGCGGAAGATAATGGCCGCCATGTTGAAGTGGAAAATGTGACTAAGCAGCACCAAAAATATATATACAATGGTAGGAGAACCTAATAAAAGCAAAACTTACTGCTCAAACTGAAATACCAAGAATTTTTTAAATTATGTATGTGTAAACAAAAAATTGATTAATTCTATATTTTTATAATAAAAAAAATGCAAGGAAAAGCTATATAAAAATTATTTTTGTTTTCTTCTGTGGAATGGAGATGTCATCCTATTAATAGGGGTTCTCTTTTTGTATTTTGACTTCTTTATGAGGAATACATGGAAGATGTAAAAAGAATAACAACAGGTAATTTTCCCATCCTGCAAAAATTGCTAAAAGGTTCCTTGAAAAATTACAAATGTGGTAGTCGGATTAACGTTAGCATTGCAATAAGATCAGCAATGAAAGCTAGTCAAAATGAACTACTGATATTGCTCTATCGGAAGTATTTTCATCACAGTACATTTTCATCATCATCAAACAACTTTATTTCGGTTCTAAGTACCATAAAAGTGCACAATAACGAACAATCTTGGTGATAAATAAAATATACAGTAAATAATGCATACACAGGTTGTTGCAATGCACACTGTTCATAAAAAAGCTTTGTGCAATAAAGCACAAGGTACACCACCACAATAAAACAAAAAACAATTCCTAATGGGAGAATACACACTGCATTGGAATATATAATTAAAAACTATTTAAAACAGTTTTTTTAACAATTATTCTGCCAATCTGGCAATGTTTAAATATGTTACCCCTTTTTACAGGTACTCCCAGTCAGGAAATAAATGACAAAAGTTGTTAGTGATGGCCCATTACAAAGTGGCTCACAGCTGCTCATCTTTTTAACACTTAAAACAAAACATGATGGGCCCGATTCCCAGAACTAACTTAAGACAAAATCCTAAACTTACTACCATTTTGGTATTCACAGAAGGCACTTACTCATTTTGGTATTCACAGAAGGCACTTACTCATTTTGGTATTCACAGAAGTTAGGAGTCCTAACTTTAGGACTCCTAAATGCCATCTGTGAATACCGAAAGTCTTAAAGTTAGGATTTTTCACAGTTTAGGAGTCCTAAAGTTAGGAGTCCTAACTTTACTACTCATAGACTGAGAAAAATCCTAATTTTAAGGCTTTCAGTATTCACAGAAGGCATTTAGGAGTCCTAAAGTTAGGAGTCCTAACTTTACTACTACTAAATTGAGAAAAATCCTAATTTTAAGACTTTCAGTATTCACAGAAGGCATTTAGGAGTCCTAAAGTTAGGAGTCCTAACTATACTACTACTAAACTGAAAAAAATCCTAATTTTAAGGCTTTCAGTATTCACAGAAGGCATTTAGGAGTCCTATAGTTAGGACTCCTAACTTCTGTGAATACCGAAATGAGTAAGTGCCTCTGTGAATACCAAAATGAGTAAGTGCCTTCTGTGAATACCAAAATGGTAGTAAGTTTAGGATTTTGTCTTAAGTTAGTTCTGTGAATCAGGCCCAATATTTTCCTTGCCCAGAGACTGATATCACTTAAGGGAGGCTAGCCCTCCAGTTTCAAGACCTCTGATTAAAATCATATAGGCTAAAATAACTATAGAGCACCTGTAAATAAGCTCTACAGGGGTCCGCTATGCCAACTGTGATGTCTAGGAGTAAGCACTGGTTCGGGGATACTCAGACATTGTAGAATATATAGTGCACAGTGCATACAATCAAGAAACTTTAAAATCAATGAAACCTTAAAACATTTCAAGCATCTGAGATCGCACTTAGGGTGAGGTGTTTCACCCAACATTCAATCTAATGCACTGGATTGAACATGAAGCAAGAAATTAAAGCTATGCATGCAATATTGCACACGCTGTCTACTTTATGATTTCTGAAAGCTAGCTATCGAGTGTCAAGCTTTGGGTCCTAGAAAGACCCAGACACAGAAAAAAATCACATAAACCTTTTCCACAAGCCCAAATTGAAAACAGGTATCTAGAGATGGCAAAAACAATACGTTGGTGTGTGTTGTTTTTCAGAATTCTAACTGCCTCATAGCAGTGTGATGTTCCTAGATTTCTACAAATTTGGACAAGCCATTTGGAGCCAGTTTTCTTATAGACTGGGGAAATAAATAAGGCATGGGCCTCTGTTTCCTCAGCTATGCCTGAAGATGGGCATTTCTGCGATGGGTCATAGACCCCACCTCTCCAGTGGTTAGTAATTGTGTGTGGGGAAGTGATCCAAGCCTGAATTGGACATAACGCTTTCTTGCTAAGGCCGGTTGGACATCTTCCAGAAAATCCTCAAGAGAGAAGATAACTTGAGCCCCTTGGTACATTTCACAAGTTCCTCTTTAGGCATCATCGGGCAGGCCTCAGCAGGGTCATCCGACAGGCTCACTATGCCAATGCTTTTTAAAGTTTCCCGATGTGATGGAGTCATGGCAAACCTTTCCCGCTCCATGTAGCCCTAGAATCTCCTCCAGTGCCAATCTGTAAGAGGTAATTTCAGGAGTGGCCCAAAATTTTTCTCAAGAACAGAAAGGGTTTAAGTCAGATTCCCTTTGAAATAGGTCTAACACCTAGATCTAATATGAGGGGGGCGAGAGGAGTACTGGGGGGGACACTTGGCAATTGCCTAATGAAGCTATTCTCTATCTGCATGATGTCTTTTGCAGGTTTATGTCCCCAAAGCTCTGCCCCATACATAACAGCACATAGGGCTTGCGATTTTTAGATCTCAATAGTGGGGCTAATGGATTTTTAAACAGATCCCTTATACACCCTGGCAAGCCCACTCATACATTGTGCCAATTTAAGCCTTTGCTTGGCAATGTAAAACGACCAATCCATATGCTCGCTTAGGGTTAACACTAAATAGTCAAAGGTAGATACCCTGTCAAGGGGAATTCTATTCAAACTAGAGTTTGAGAGTGTGTAATAAGTTTGATTACAGACCATATATGTAGTCTTAGTGACATTAATTTATAGTCCTGTTAGCTTGCAGAAGCCTTAAAATTATCCAGTATCCTTTGGATACCTATTGGAGTTTTTTGAAAGCAGAAGGGTATTATCGGCAAACACCAACATGGGTACTTTGATAGAGGCAAGCCTAGGTGCATCATTGTTAGTAATGGTGTTCAGTGAATCCATAAGGCCATTAATATACAAACAAAACAATGTTAGGCCAACACACATCCTTGTCGGACTCCCCTGCTGACAACTAAGGGTTTGGAGAGTTCCCCCAAATTGCTACAATGGACCCGTGCAAAATTCTTCTTATGAAGTCTCCTGATTACATGGCACAAGTAGGAGGGAACACCTTATCGGCCAATACTGACTTTAGTAAATCCCTCTGGACTAAAACAAAAGCTAATTAAGTCTATAAATATCAAATTGAGGGTGCCACCCTCAAAGATAACAGTTTTCCAAAATACACATTGTTGCCTGATAACGTGATCTATTTTTGGATGTACATTCTCTAAAACCTTCTGCAAAGGGCTAAAGACGTTCCTCCATCCATCCTGTAGTCTTTCTAATATTACTCTGGAAATTACCCTTGCAGTGTATCTATCAGGCCAGATTTATCGCTAGGTAGCCCTTCTGTCCGGAGGGAATGACTCCCTACTTAGCAAACCCTTATCAATAATTCCAGCCACATGTACATCGTGTCTCACCAGGACACCATACAGGGACCGATAATGATCATTCCACAGGTCATCTGCAAAATCATGCTCTATATTAACTCTACCCTCACAGTTTCCATATGTGACTATTCCCCAAAATGCCTTGGAGTCCTTACACTTGGTAACAAGAAGAAGGCAATCCAATTTTACAAGATCCCACTCTTGTTTTGCAGAGCTAATGCCATTTTCTAGGCAACCCTTGCAGTGCGGATCAAATAGCTGTCCTTAGTTTTTAATGACTCTATTAAAGCTAAATCAGCAACTCTACACTGTTTGTTAAACCAGGATATCTTCTTCCTGGGGCTCCTGGACCATGCTTGTATGTAAAATAAATCCTTTCGTTTACCTGTTAGCAATGCTTGAATCTCAGCCACCCTAGCAGGGTAGCAGACTTTACAGTCGAGTGAGATGACTTTGCTCAAATCTTAGAAGGGAGTTGTCCACAAACATTGTACAGAGCGTCAATTGAGTCTGAGGACTGCAGCATTGCAGTCAATTGTGTTCTGCGCCTAGATGAAGTAAGTCTCAGTATGCTGTCCAGCTGATCGATACATGTTACCGTTGCACTTCTAGTGGGTAGACCTAAGTAAAGGGACAAGGCGTTGTGATCGCTATCAAATCTGAGCAATATTTCCAAGTCTATGACTAGTGTCCATGACCTTACATCTACAAGGATGTAATCAATTCAAGATGAACACTCTAGCCTATTAAATGTGTGGGATCCCTGGCTATCTGACTTAGTGCGCCCATTGCAGGACTGTATAGAAGGGCTCAAGGTAAGGGCATTAATTTGTTGGGCATGGGGGGGACCATTTCTTAATGGGAGGTATTGAAAATGCTGGGATGCCTAAAACCTATCCTCCTCGCACAAGGTATCATCCTAATTGGAGTCAAGAGGCTCAAAGTGGCAGTTGAAGTTGCCCCCACCACCTTGAATATGCTCTCCGGTAGTGTAAATAAAAATGTGGATAATTGCTAATGATAAGAGATTTATGACCGATGTCTTATTGGTCTACAGTAGACATTGACCAAATTCTCATCAACTTTAGAAAGCGACGGTTACTAAAATGCAAAGAATATCACCAAAAAGAGTCTCCTCCATCTTAACCACACAACCCAGATGAGCAACTACCCACATGTACTACCCCACTGGAGGTCTACCCTTTCCCCATGCAATAGCAGTCTCAGAAAAGGTTGCATAGCCTGGGCGCCTGGCACCCTTTGTTAACCCAGTACCCAGTGTTATTGCACTATCATTCAGAGCATTAAGCTCCTCTGCTTGTAAGGGCTCCTAACTTGCCCCCCCTGTCTTGAAACCAATTGTACTGCACGAGGGCTCACCAGGACCTTGTTTGCACCCCTCCCTGCTATTAACCTTGGATGCAGGAGGATCTTCTAAAACAAGGAAATCTTGGAGGAGTGTAGAGATCTGAGGGGACCGGGGACACATCCCCCCATGCCCTTGCCAGCG
Source organism: Triturus cristatus (assembly GCF_964204655.1). NCBI lineage: Eukaryota > Metazoa > Chordata > Amphibia > Caudata > Salamandridae > Triturus > Triturus cristatus. The sequence continues at coordinate 230,871,921 of NC_140587.1, forward strand.
AGTTGTCAAACATACTTCACTCTACCGATCAACACCCAAGGTAGAAGGCCTGGCTATGCAGGGTGGGCTCTGCCTTAGAGAGTTAGCAGAATCGGTAGAGTTTCCATATTTATGTATTTACCCTCCCAGACAATCACCCTAGAATTGTCTAGTGGCATTGCTAGCCATTTACACTGACTGTCAGTCTACCCCCTCCAGCACATCAAGGGCCAGATGTACAACCATTCTGTTTTGCGGGTCGCAAATTGTGATTTTTTGTGGCTCACCATTTGCACTCAAAAAATGGAATGTACTAATGTGTCTTAGACACATTTAGCGATTCCAAATGGGGTTACACATGACCTGCCTCATCAATATTCCTAAGGCAGGTCGCAATTTGCGACCTATTGGGAATGGGTTGCAATCACAGAGATGGTAGACTGCTGGGGAAAGCAGAACACCATGTCTGTGTTTGCTTTTAAGGAGAGCAATGTTTTTTTGTTTTTCTTTAAATGCAGCCAATTTTCCTTAAAGAAAAATGGGATGTCTTTAAAAGAAAAAAATCAAAAACTTTCTTTAAATTTTTTAAGGGCAGGCAGTGGTCCATGCACTTGCATTGCCTTGTCGTTTTTCCACAGTACAGAAGGAAGTGCACATTTTTTCAGTTTCACACATCTTGCTGTCGTAGTTACCTAAATGTTGTTACAAGGATTTCATTTTATCATTCAAGCACATACTGCCAATGCTCCCTGTTGGACTTGACTCTCTCTGCCAGGTCACCCCCAAACGTTTTGCCTTCACCCCTCCTATTTTTAGCTGAATTCATTTTGGTTGGGCAGTAGAACTCTTGTCACTTTACCACTGCTAACAAGCTTGTGCTCTCGCCTTCAAACATGGCAAAACTGTCTGAAAGGCATTTTTAATTTATTTATAGTTTCCTTGTAGAGTAGTATACCATATACACAGGGCCTGTAACTTATATGCTAGTAGTGCGCCTGCTGCACCGATTGTGCCACCCACTTAAGAGTCTCCTTAAAACATGCCCCAGGTCTGCCATTGCAGCCTAAATACATTTTCAAACCGACTATTTGACTTGGCAATATAAATCCCTGGCCAAGCCTTAAGCTCCCCTTTTATTGCACATGTGTTACACCAATTGTAGGACCTAGGTGGACCATTAGGCTGGGCGCATAATCATTAAAAAGAGGTTGGACATATACTTTTAAGTTTTACCTTTCCTGGTAGTGGTAAGCTCCTACATTTATCTTTCACAACTGTGAGGCCTGCCTCTCCCCAGGATAACATTGGGTTGCCTTTATACATTTAATTAGTGGTAAACTGTTTGCTTGGGAACAGGTAAACATTTTGTGTTGGCAGTCTGAGAAAATTGTAATAAAAAAAAATCCTCTTTAACAGCAAAGTAGGTTTTTAAGTCACATTTGGAAAATGCCAGTTTTAAAAAGTTAAAATTGTCCTGCCCTTTTTGGTGCCTGCAGCCACATGGCTAAATGTAGCTGGCAGCTGGACTTTGTTTATTCCTCCAAGACTCCCAAACAATTGTTCATGCATCCAGCTTGGAGCCAGGGCATGGGAAGCAGGAAAATAAAAGCCATTCGAAGGGACTTCTCTAGAAACTTCTCCTACTTCAAAGAAGTCACCAGGTATAAAAATAGAATCCGGATGGATTCTCAGAGAACTGACTGCTGTTGTGGATCCACAAAACTCCTCTGCTCATCTGGAAGGACTGCTTTGCTGCTGAAGCCTGCCTTGAGCCCTCAGAGACCTGCCCTGCTGCTTGAGCCCTGTTCCATAGCTTGCACTAAGCCTGGGCGGTAAATTCCGTTCCGCTTGCGTAATTTGCAGAATTTGGGTAATTTCGCATTCCGCAGAGAACGCGGAATTGCCAGAAATTCCGCGATCCGCAGCTTCGCCGAATTTTTTGCTTGTTCGCGCTTTCAAGATGCGTGTTTGTGAGATATTTCCCCCCGAGCGCGCAAACAGCATTCACGAATAGGAAACAAGCATCGCGAATGGACGGAACAAGCAATTCTGCTTGTTCACGGACCTCTCTGCGTGCTCGCAGAGATTTTTTACCGTTTCGCGGAGCTTTGCGTAGCGCGACTACGCAAATTCTGGCCACCCCTAGCTTGCACCCCGGATTACCAGAGTGACTCCAAGGGCTATCTTGCAACCCTCCTGACTTGGCACAGTTGGCAGGTGGCCTTTGTGTATTATTTCCAGACAGACACACAATTGGGGGACTGGGTGATGGCAGGATGGACCATCCTAGCAGGATGGGGGGCAGAGTTGTGAACAGCCCCACTTGCACCTCATACACACTGGCTCAGCTCACACACAAAGAACTTTATACTAGTATTTTTTTACTCCAGACATCCTGGAGCCTGGGCAGGGAAGCAGGAAATTCTGGACTCTTCTGTAGGGCGAATACTCCAGAAGTTTATTTCTCTTAAAATGTGGCATGAGGTATTAAGTTAGCATCCTCAGACCCACTCTTCAGTTCAATTCTGGCCCTGTGTAGGACTAGGGGACTGTCCTGCTGCTTTTGGCCTGCTGTGTGATTCAAACGACTGTCCTGCTGCACCAAGAAGCCTGCCCTGCTGTCTGAAGCCTGCCTTTTGCCCTCAGAGGACTGCCCAGCTACTAGTGGCCTGTTTCTTTGTTTGACCCCTGCACTTCTACAGTGACTCCAAGGGCTAGTTGGCAGGATTCGTGATCAGAGCCTCAGGATCAGAAAAGGCTCCAACCACCTCTAACCTGCACCTTGACCAAGCCTGAGTGAGTCCTAACCCACCTAGTGGTGACCTTCCAATATTGGTCCCTTGGTGGTTGTGCGAATATCGCCCAGAGAGCCAAAAGACAAAACTAGGGACTTAGACATTTTTTTGGCTACGAACTACTATGAGAACCAAAGGAAGACTTGGACAAACCTGCTCGTTTATCTGCCCATGATGCATTGCCAGTGCCCAGTAGGTCTTACTGCGTGGCACTCCCACTATGTCCTTCTCTGCAGCAGCAAATCCTGTTCAGCGGTCCCCCGCCAACAGGGTATCTGGCATCATGGAGCTCTCATTGGCTAAAGCCTCCAGCCTCTTCGTGCTGGAGATTTTTGACTTCCAATAGGTGACTAAGTCCAAATAAAGAAATCTTCACTGGAACCTTGTCCAGTGGCTCCCTGACGATGACACTCCCTCTTCCGACACCGCCTGCAGCCGAGTCTCCTTTAACATTACCTTTTCAGAACACTTTTTGCTTCATTTTCTTCTAAATCCAAAGGTAAGCGCCGACTGGGCCCAATCCACTTTTTGGATCCGACTCACGCTCCATCGAGGTCGGTCCTATTTTTCAACTTCATCCTGGTCTCATGAGACTGGATGTCCTTGGTTGGCATTTTGTCTTTCAGACACTAGTTTTTACCTTAAACTATAAACATTCCTAACTCTGGCTCAACTAATTGGATTTTTGTTGTTTGGGTGCCAATTTATTTAAATGTATTCTATTTTTCTAAATTGTTGTGGGATTTTTCTTTTGGTTTCACTTAATTGCTGTTTGTGTGCTGCATAAATGCTTTACACATTACCTCAAAGTTAAGCCTGACTGTTTTTGTGCCAAGCTACTAGACAGTTAAGCACAGCTTAATTTAGTGACTTTTGTGGTTCACTCTGGCAGGAATTGTGGCTGTTGCTTGACCAGGGTTATCAACCCAGTCAGCCAACAACCCAGTTTCTAACACTTCCAATCTAGCTCTTAAGCCACCATATTTGTTGAATCTTAAGAGAGATGTTGTCTAAGTATTCCTGAAACCCATGTAGTATTCTTGACTGCCACGTACCTTCTTGAGAGTGAGCAGTATGGCACATTTTGACATTGATTGTTGTCTATGCAATCAGTTGCTTTTTTTCTTTTCCGGCTCATGTCCAGGTTCATCATAGATGGGTTAGATCACACAAGGCCTGTGGGTTTGGAACTAACTTGGCAGGAAACAGGACAGGATGTTGTCAAATTGTTTCTGTGATGTGTTTCATATCTATCTTGAGCATTAATTGGCTAAGTTGGCTGCTTAGGCCTAGCCAAAGACAGAGCTGCAGAAAGTGGTTCAAATTTTTTATCTATAGCATGATTATTAATATACGGCCACAGCTAATGGTAGCCCCAGCAGCCTCTGCGGTGTATGTGGGCCCCCGAGCTCGAGGGGACTCTCTCCGGCATTGTGCACGGGTGGCAGGTCGCTGTCCTGAGAGATTCTGACTGGGTCGGGGGGAGGGGCTCCATGTACTTTCAATGGGGGGGGCTTAAGTTTCGTAACACCACTGAACAAGGATGAGTTTGCAAGGCTGAGCTTGTCAGATGTATTGATAAGTGGTCTTTGAGCAGCACTGTCATTGTGAAAGCAGTTTTCCTTTCCAGCACTCCTAGACCATCCAATATCTGTATATAAGCATGCTAGTGCGTGTCTCATTAATGCAACACTGTGACCCATGGGCTCAGATTTAGAGAGGCAGAGGACATTACTTCTGCCGTTCTGACGGACTGCCGTCCACTAAATTAAGGGATCACTGCTGGCCTAGCAATAATCTTTGTACCCTGAAAGGAGCCTCCGCTATGGCAAGGTATAAAAGTTTAATGGATGGGGTTTTCTCGGCCTTCAACTAAACTTTAACATACTTTTTGTTTACAAAAACAAACTCCTAAAGTGGGAGTTTGTTTAAAAAAAAACTGAAATCTAACGACCCCAATTTCCATGGAGGCTTTTATCCTAAAGTGTGGGGGTGCTGTTTTATTAGTCCCTTACCACCAGGTTTTGCTTGTAGATGACGGGCAGAAACAAAGGGCGCAACACCATCCACCATAAAGAGTGCAGGGCGTTTTGTGCCTTTTTTCCTGCAGCTCCGTCAGAGGAAGCTTTCCATCAACCGAGCCACTAGAGCTTGCATTGAAGTAAAGCTGATTGTCCTCCCCATCTTAAACTGGGCAAGCAGACCATCATTTGGCAGAAAGGGTACTGTCCTGTTTCAGATGGACTACTCTGCTCACCAAACTATAAAACACTCTTTCAGTAAATATACGTGACATAAACAAAGGGTATTTTATTTCAAAACATCTGTCTTTATTGGTTCTTTGTACATGCAGGGGGAGTTGAAGTTGACATACTCTTGAACAAAGGCTGCTGAGCACAACAAAGGGCCATATTATCAAGGAATGGCGATAACATTATCGCCGCTGTAGCGGCAGGAAACTGCAGCTAAAGCGGCGATAATTGGCTTCTGGTTCACACCAGAACCTGGGCTTCTACGGGAATTCACAAGGGTATATTATCAAGCCCATTATCGCCGCTTTAGCGGCAGTTTCCTGCCGCCAAAGCGGCGATAATGTTATTGCTATTCCATGATAATATGGCCCAAAGACTTTTTATACAGTTAAGAAAAACACACACTAACGAAGAGAGATGTGCTTCTGAAAATCTCTTTTCATTCATCATCTACCTTTACGGCATTTTTCAAAGGTGAATAATCGTTTTTTATTCTTTAACCCCTTCCCCACTCATGACGGAACCACTCCGTCATGAGCCACGGTCGGCGTGTGCTCATGACGGAGTGGTTCCGTCATGCTGCGGCCGTTGGCGGCCACGCCGCCCACGCGGCGCTAATTCCCCGCCTGTGCGGGCGATTAGCGCAGTGGGCGGAGTCATGACGGAACCACTCCGTCATGAGCACAGCTCAACCGCGGCTCATGACGGAGTGGTTCCGTCATGAGCACCACGCCACCGCGCTGCCCCCAAACCCCCCCCAGCGCTGCGGCGGAATTCCCGCCGCAGCGAAAGGGTTAAGGACAAGGTTGTACATAAAATGCATTGTGTTTAATGAAACTATCAAATTATTTCCAAGTATTGGTCAGAATTATCTGTTGCTCTATAACGAAAAACTTTTATTTGATATTTACTTTTTGATGTGTGCCTTTGAAAGACTTTGGGAACATGCATTACCTCTGACATCAAAATAAATATATTTATTGACCTTATGCAACCCGTCATAACAAATGACACTGATGATGCAGGCTGTTGCGAATGAGTGTATTATGTATGCATTTCGGTAGAGATCTTTGGGGCTGTGCTAAAGCTTCTTCGGGATATTTTGACAGGACCATTGCCTAACTGGAAAGCGATATTCCTGCCAACATCCATTAATCATACAGTCAATAATGGTGGTCGAAAATGACTTGATCATGCTCAAAATTATTTCCTGAAGGTGGTTTTAACATGCTGCTACTTTACTAATATGTAGTGTTATTATCATTACCATACAGTAGGCTCATGTGAATAAATGGCTTGATGCTGGTTAGTTGTGTATCAGATGCTGATCTGTGATAATGCAAAAACTTCTTTGCATGCTACACTTCTTTGGCCAAAATAGTAGCGAAAATAGCCTGTTTTGACTACTGGTAAGTGTTCAAATTTATTTGAATGTTACTTTGAAGGAGCAGGCTCACAAAATTCACATATTTGCTGTTTCATTGCAAAAATATTTCTGATGATTTTGTAGGAAATTATATATTGCCTGTGTTTTCACGGCCAGGAAACCCCACTAGCCACCAGGGATGTCTTTGGGGGTAGGGGGGTCGGCCCTTGTGGTAATGGGTCGCCCCCCTCCCCGGGGCATATTTAAAAAAATAATAATGTTGGCTTTTCTTTCACGACTGCCCACCCCAAAAAAAATTGAGATGTCATCAGTGATGTCATCAGTGATGTCACTGACCATGTCATGAAGATGTAATATGTGACATCATCAGCAGTGCATTGCGGACGCGCCAGTTATAGTTAGCAGAACTAACTATAACAGAGGAATTTCTATGGTTTTGTACTAGTGAAATGTCCAGCTAACTATAACACCCAAGAAACCTATGTTTTTTTCAGTGAATTTGAAAGCTTTTTTAAATGCTAATTTCTAACTATAACGTCTCTGAAACCTATGGTTTTTTCAGTAAATTTCAAAGGTTTTTTAAATGTTAATTTTTCAGTGTAATAGTAGTTATACCTATTTTTTTGTACTAATTTGCTACAGTTTTATAACTGTTTATTTATAAATATTTTATTCATTAAATAACATTATATATTTTTCTGAAAATTGCAAAAAAATTAACAAAAAAAATTAAAAGTGAAATATTGTTTAACTTTTTTGTTTTATTTTTTATTTTAATATATTTATATTCTTTTCTTTTTTAAATTATTTTTTCCGAAATTTTTTCCGAGTTGTGCACCCAAAGCATACACATCACAGTGGGTGCACGGACTCTGGCCGCCATTTAAAAATGTCGTGAAGGATCTGCGTACGGTGTGCGATGGCTGCGTGTTTTTCAGTTACAACTTATACATTTAATATTACGTGATGTGCGCGATTGGTATGTGACCAGTCCGCGACTCCTGCTCCCACACATTCGCAACACATGCGCATTACGGTACTCGACGCTTGCGCGGTGGCGAGTCCCGCGTGACGTCATTTACGTCCTAGGACGCGTTGGGTGAGCGACTCCCACAAAATCTTTTTATTTTCTAAAATTATATGTATGTGTGTTTAATATACATATTAGGGCAAGAGACTATCTAAGATTTTCATAAAAATAATATATTTGTACTTATAATAAACTTTTATTATTTTTAAATATATTTTCGCGAAGTCGTGTTGGGTGCGTGCTTCGTGAGCGCAAGGTGCGCGGATCCCATGTGACCTAAAAAAAAAGATTTAATTGGTTCATAACATTTCCCACTGTAACTATTGAAGGACCCCATCCATTTCAATCATTCTTGTTGGAGCATCTTTAGCGAGACATCTCTTTTCCTACAAGAACCCTTTTTGCTTGTATTTTTTCATGTTTTTCCAAAAATATCAAACAAAATGGCATCTGGACAGCTGCAGCAGCAGGAGGAAGTATCTTCTGAAGAAGAATTCTTGCAGGAGGCACCACGTCCACAGAGGCCGGAATCTGTTGTGTGGAAATTCCTCACTTTTCCACCTGGAGAGAAGAAAGTAAATGCGAGAAAGGTGACGTGCAAAATTTGTGACCGAGACCTGTCAAGAGGCAGTGAAAAAAAATACTCTTGTGGCACTGCTTCTATGTACAAGCATCTCCGGACCACACATCCTCTCAATCTTGCTCGGGAGGAAATGAGGCGAGCTGCTTTGAACTCCTCACCTGCTGTGGCAAGTACATCTGGAGCATCCTCAGGAATACCTACAATGGACATTAGGCCAGAATTCGCATTTCTCGAGCAACACTGCGTGAAGTGTAAGAAACGTATATGCTTCGGTAAGCAGTCGGTGGATGCAGTTTGTGCTGCGCAACGCAACCATCGTTGTTAATTTTTTTGTTTTTGGAATGATAAGTAATTCCAAATGTTTCCTGTTTTATTCATTCTTTTTTTTGTTCATTTTTTGAAAAAAACAAAAAAATACAAAATTGTTTAAAAAATAAAAATACAACAGAAAAAAGAAGAAAAAAAAGTTCTTATCAGAACTACCTTATCTGGTTAAAGAAAGAACTATAATTGAAAGGTAAGGTGTGAAAATGTAGCTGAATATATGTATACAGCATGATTGACTGAAAGAATGCATTAGTAGTGTATGGTGAATTTATAGGAGAAGATTTATGAGGAAGTACTGCAGCGTGACACTGCAAGCTCTTTAGCTGCACTGCACTGTGGCACGTCCGAAGCACAGGGATGTGACATATGGACATGAATATGTTGCAACTCTGTGCCTCCCTCTGCACTGCTGCACAACCTGCAGCTATGCGGTGACATAGGCACCCTTGCGCCATGGTGCAATGATGTCTGTGTCGTGTGGAAGGGACACTTTCCTGCATAAAAACAATCAGTAAAGGCATTTTCCTCTTTCAATGTATGCTGTGGAATGCAGCATGCATTGAAAGAGAAAAAAATGAGGAGAAATGAAAATAATTCTCCTCGTTGTGCCTTGCTACACCAACTCTAGGATGGCGCAGAATTCACACACATCTCCGGATTTACGATTTCTCATAAATCTAGAGATGTGTCTTGTTCAATGGGTGTTGTGTGGGAACACCCACAGCAACACCTATGGGACGCCCCTTCAACGCAAAGTTCTGTGTATGAAGTGGCTTTTCCTCTCCTTGTAAATACGAAGGAGTGCCTGGCGCCATCACTACGTTACAAAAAGTGACGTACTGGTGGCGCAGGGTGCTTGTAAATCTACCCCATAAGTGCTTAGGTATTGGCAGACTGATACAATAAGAACATAGTGCTGGATGGGTGATTGAAGAATTGCATGAGACTGACAGGAGGTATCCTACGCTGCATGGGTACTACTTCAGTATTTAATGGAGTGGGCCAATAATATGTATCTGCTTAGAGATTTTTAGGGATTATGCCTAGAATATTTTATGTGTACTTGTTTTGGTGCCTAGGTCATTTTATAAGAATACCACTAGTAACTGGAATGATGACAGTGCTGCAAACAGAGTGAACACTTAATTTATAAGTGCTTACGTATTGGTGGAGTGATAGGATAAGTGGATAGTGGTAGATAAGTGATTAAAGAAGTGCATGGGACAGACTGGACGATTCCTACACTGCATGAGTTCTAACTGGGTATTTAGAAGAGTGTATCAATAGTATGTAGCTGGTTAGAGGTCTGCTTGGATAGTGCGCAACATTTTATAGATGCACTTGTGTTAGTAGCTAGGCCATACCATAAGTTCATGACTAGTAACTAGAATAATTACAGTATTACAAACAGAGTGTATAGTGAATTCATAAGTGTATAGGTATTGGTGGAGTAATAGGATAAGTAGATAGTGCTGGATGGGTGATTGGAGAAATGCATGGGACAGACATGAGGATTCCTATACTGCATGGGTACTAACTGGGTATTTAGAAGAGCGTATCAATAGTTTGTAGCTGGTTAGAGGTGAGCATGCATAGTGTACAAAATATTGTACCTACACTTGTGTTTTTGACTACGCCATTCCTTAACCCGTTCCGTGCTCATGACGAGCTGGACTCGTCATGGCACACAGTAGCAGTGTGCTCATGGCGAGTCCAGCTCGTCATGACACCCACCCACAGGGAAAGCACTGGTGCTCCCCCCTTGGGCGGTCGATCTGGGTTTTGTTACTGGGGAAGGCAGGGGAAGACCTTCCCCTGCCTCCCCCCGCCCCCTCCTTCCGCGTCATCAATGACGTCAGCGCGCGAGGCGCGTTGACGTCATTGAGGTTTCCCTTTGATCACCGACGCGCAGGAAGCCATTTGCTTTCTGCGCGTCGGTGAACGAAGAAGTAAGTTTTGGGGCTGGAAAGGGGGGGATTTTCTCAAAACAGGCATCGAGGGAAAGGAAAGGGTTTTCCTTTCCCTCGATGTCTCTTTCGTGCATTCCTGCTGCACGATCGTGCGATCGTGCAGCAGGAATGCCCACTAGACGCCAGGGATTTTTTTTTTTTTTAAAGGTCCATGACTTTCCTGTTTGGGGGAGCGGCCCCTTAGGCAAGGGTCGCTCCCCCTTTTGGGGGCAATGCATTCTTGCTTTGTCTGCCCCCCTGGGGGGGTGCAGACATTTTTTTTAAATAAAATCGTCCCACTGGCCATTTTACAGCAATGTAGTGGGGAGTGGCCCCGTGGGCAAGGGTCACTCCCCTTTGGGGGCCATTTATTTTTGGTAGTTTGTTTGTTTTGTTTGGGGGAGCGGCCCCTTAGGCAAGGGTCGCTCCGCTTTTTGGGGGCAATGTATTCAGGCTTTGTCTGCCCCCCTGGGGGGGGGGGCAGATTTTCTTTATTAAAAGAAAAAATGCCCACGGACCACCAGGGAGTGGGCAAGGGTCACTCTCCTTTGGGGGCTTATTATTTTGGCAGTCTGCCTCCATGGGGGGGGCAGATATCTCCATTTTTAGGTCGAGCATTCGAGACCTCTTGTATATAATTTAGTATATACTTATATGTTTATATGGTTTGTGGGCTTTGGAGATCAGCCCTAGGACTCGTCTGCTTCCGCTTAGGGACTTTTTTTTCTGATCAACTGACTCTATTTAACTTTCTTGATAGAACGACAAGCAGAGGTCAGTAAAATACCAAAATCACTTCAGCATTCTCTAGTTTTCAGTCCATAGAAATTGTCTTCCACGAACACCCATAAACAATAAAAAAAATTTAAATCTTGTATTTTCAGTGATATGACCACCGAAGGCCCAGATTTTATATTAAAAACAGAGCTTTGGACTACACCATTTCCCGCTGAAAGGCAATATTTCTCCCCGTGCATTCCAATACTTGGCATGCCATGCAGTTTGGTGCTTGCTTTCCTCCATGTCAAAGAACAGCAGATGTTTCATGGCACAGGCTAATGTGCTGCATAGCTATGTACATATAAGGTCCCAAAGGCGAGACCGATTGCATTGCAAATGCTTGTTTATTGTAGGGCCCACTAGGCCACCAGAGAGTTTTTTTTTACAGTGACCCCTTGGGCAAGGGCAATATTTGTGACTGTGTCCGCCCCGCAGGGGGCCAGATCGCCTTTTAAAAAAAAAAAAATTGGGCCCATTACACCACCAGGGATTTTTTTGTGGGGTGTGGCCCCTTGGGCAAGGGTTGCTCCCATTTGGTGAGCATTAATTTGCCCGTTTCTGCCACCCTGAGGAGGATACTGCTGTGCCCATGGTGCAAGAGGCATCTGGATTGCAGCCTGAGGCTGCTAGGCCTCCTACTGGAAGTGCTGGACTCTGGGTTGATCCAAACATGGTGCAGCCGGTGTTGCCTGCCTTTAGTGGTGATGCAGGGTGTAGAGTGGATTGTGAAAATCTTTTGCCTATACAGTTTTTTCAGTTGTTCATGGATGATGTATTTTTGGGTGAGATTGTTGAGCAGACTAATTTGTATGCTGAACAGTTTTTGAGGGACAACAGTGACAAACTTAGGCCCCACTCTAGAGCTACCCGGTGGACTCCCTCAAATTTGGAAGAGATGAAGAAGTTTTTGGGTTTGACTTTATTGATGGGTTTGATAAGGAAGCCGTCCATGGCTTCATATTGGCCATATTTCCTTCAGTTATGACTCGTGATCGGTATTTACTTTTGCTACGTGTGCTGCATTTTGTTGATAATTCTTTGGCGTTGTCACGAGTTCACCCTGACTGTGACCGTCTTTTTAAGATTCGGCTTGTTCTTGATCACTTTGTAGATCGATCTTCAGAGATCTATACTCCAGGGAAAGAAATATCTATTGATCAGTCTTTGGTCTTGTTCAAGGGCCGTTTGGTTTTTAGGCAGTACATCCCTAGCAAGTGGCCACTCTATGGAATTAAGCTGTATATGTTTTCTGAGAGTTGGACAGGATATGTTTTTAATTTCCGTGTGTACACCGGTAGGGATTCCACTATTGAGCCCCCTGGTTGTCCGTCCACTTTTGGAGTTTCTGAGAAAATTGTGTGGGATCTTGCTAGAGGACTGTTTAACAGAGGCCACCATATGCACCTTGCTAACTTCTACACTGCTGTGCAATTGTTTAAGGAATTGTTCAAAGTGGACACTTTTGCTTGTGGCACAATCTGCTCTAACCGTAAAGGTTATCCAAAAGAGCTTGTTTGCAGAAAACCTCAGAGGGGACAGTGCAGTTCCTTGCGTAGTGATGAACTACTAGCTGTGAAATTCGTGGACAGGAGGGATGTGTACATGCTGACTACCATCCATGATGAGAGTACTTCACCTGTGGCTGTTTGGGGTCAGATTTCTGAAGTGCACAAACCTGTGTGCTTTTTTGACTACAATAAGCACATGGGTGGTGTTGATAGAGTAGATCAGAGGTTGGAGCCTTACACTGCTATTTGTAAGGCTTATGTTTGGTATAAGAAGTTGGCCATCAATCTCTTTAATTTAGCAACTTTCAATACTTTTGTTGTGTTCAAGGAGTGTTCTCCTGCATCAAAGTTGACTTTTGTTCAGTTTCAGCAATCTGTGATAGGCAGCCTTGTTGTTGTGAAACAGGCAAGTGTTCCTAGAGTTGGAGTCGTGGAAGATGTGGCTCGATAGAAAGATCACCACTTTCCTGATTTCATTCCTCCCACATCCTCTAAAGACTTTCCCACTAGGAGATGTAGAGTCTGTTGACGAAGAGGTATGCGGAAGGAGACTCGTATGTACTGCCCCGAGTGTCCTTCTAACCCTGGGCTGTGTGTCCCTGCTTGTTTTAGAGTGTACCGCACGCAAAGGAATTTTTGGGAGCATCCATGAGTGGTAAAGTGAACTGCCTAGTCTGTATTCTTTAACAAATTTGATTCTGTTTCAAGGTTGGCATTAGTGCAATGTATTTAGTTTCAGATTTTGTGTTAGTAGATTTGTATCTATTTGCAATTTGTTTGTGTTTTTATTTTTGTCTAAAAAAAATCCTAAGTGTGTGTAGGCTGGCGCTTGGCTGGTGGTGTGCGTGGACTGGTGCTTGGCTGGCGGTGTGCGTGGACTGGTGCTTGGCTAGTGGTGTGCCTCGACTGGCGCTTGACTGGTGGTGTGCGTGGACTGGCGCTTGGCTGGCGGTGTGCGTGGACTGGTGCTTGGCTAGTGGTGTGCCTCGACTGGCGCTTGACTGGTGGTGTGCGTGGACTGGCGCTTGGCTGGCGGTGTGCGTGGACTGGTGCTTAGCTGGCGGAGTGCATGGATTGGCAATTGGCTGGCGGTGTGCCTGGACTGGTGCTTGACTGGTGGTGTGTGTGGACTGGCACTTGGCAAGTGGTGTGCGTGGACTGTCGCTTTGCTGGCAGTGTGCGTGGATTGGCTGTCAGTTTGCGTGGATTTGCGCTTGGCTGGTGGTGTGTGTGGATTGGCGCTTGGCTGGCGGTGTGCATGGATTGGCACTTGGCTGGCGATGTGCGTGGACTGGTGTTTGGCTTGTGGTGTGCGTGGACTGGCGCTCAGCTGGCAGTGTGTGAGTAGTGACTTGCTGCTGGTCACTACATACACTGTTAGCTTGAGAGTTATTCCACACAATCAGGGCCGGCTTTAGGGCGGTGCGACCGGTGCCACCGCACCGGGTGCTGGCTTCCTGGGGGCGCCGTGTTTGAAAGTTTATTAAGCTTTTGAAGCACCTGCTGAAGCTTTTCTTTCCGCCGGCAATTACCAGGCCTCACAAAAATGTCAAGAAAACTCGTGTGATTAATTATCTTCCTGGAGAGAGATCAGTGTTTTGTATAGTTGAGGTTTTGACTTAGGTGAAGTTAGTGCAGAGGGTTAATATGCCTGCTGCATCACAGAATGTGTACCAAGTAGATTACAGAGTGGGTATGATGTAAACAGATCAGCAGATTACTGCCTTCAAAAGAGACATCCTTTTGTTACTTGCAATTTATAACTTAAAGTCCTAATAAAGAATAGTGAGCTATTAACTTTCATCCCAGAACTGCATACACACTGCAAAGTATACATTATTAGAACATTGATTAATGTTGCAAAAGGGTTAATTTGGCTAGAAATCGATTCTTCTTATTAAAGAAAACTCCCAACTATGCTGTTTCTTTTTCGACTCTGCGTTTGTGCTTCTCCACACCAAGCACTCTTAAACTATACTGCCCACCGGTATGGATGACATGTGACCCCTACACTTTCAGTCCTTTGGCTTATGTAACATTTCCTATACACTGATTTACACACGTATGATTGATTGTCTCTGTGTAATGTGTGTGTGATGCAAAGTGCTCAGACACCCTACACTGGTATGAGTGGCGCTATATAACTAATTCAATGCATCTGAGAGAGTGTGGTTATGGTGACCTGGTCACTGTTAAAGGGTGCTAATGAGAGAATCCGTGGTGGAGGTGGTCCTGGGGGGGGGTGCCAACAAACATTGTCGCACAGGGCGCCACCAGCACTACAGCCGGCCCTGCACACAATCCTTCAGCTTGCGTGGTTGCTGTGTTAGGAATGTGGGCGTGTGAAAGTGATGGGCCCTTGAATGGCGCTGTCTGCTGGTGTGAGTGTTGTAATGTGATGGGCCCGCGGCTGGCGGTGTGAATGGTTTTGTATGTGTCACACGTATGAAAGGTGTATGAATGGCCTGTAAAGAGGTTGGTGCCTTGTCGTGGCTTTACAGCTCACGAGCTGTGAGTCAATGGCTCAGTTTCTCACCATATCAGTTATTAACAGTGCATTTCATTTCTGTGAAATCACTTGCTAATACAATTGTATATACTGAACCATCACTCACCCTTGTGCCAAATCCAACCAGTATGTGTGTGTGCTTGAGGATTAGATGGCTGTGCAGTAATATTTGTCTTTCTGAAGCAGGATGTACCTTGTCCCTGTTTGTGAGTGTTGTAATGTGTTGTTTTTGTGCCTGGTGGTGTGAATGGTCTTGTGTGTATGAAAGGTGTGTGAATGGCCTGTAAAGCGGTTGGTGCCTTGCCATGGCTTTACAGCTCATGAGCTGCGAGTCACTGGTTCGGTTTTTTGTCCATTTAATTATTGACAGTGCATTTAATTTTTGTGAAATCTCTTGTTAATAAAATGTTATATACTGAACCATCACTCACCCTCGTGCAAAATCCAACCAGTATGTGTGTGTGTTCGAGGAATAGATGGCTGTGCAGGAATCTTTGTCTTTTTAGTCTCTCTGCCAAGGTGTACATTCCATCTAAGAATAACCTACCAACTGTAGATATTGTCATAAACCCATGGGAATACATGGTGATGTCTCTCTTGTGAATTCCAACAAGTTATTTTATCCACAATGTCCTGCAAACCTCAAAATGTCTGTTACATTTTCCTTGCAATATTGTTTTTTTTTAAATTTGAGTTTATTGAAGAAATAAAGAAGGGAGGGAGAAGGGAGGGGAACGGGGTATAATCATCATGATAAGCATATACAAAAAATAAGCAGTTCAATAGAAACTCTCAATAAAAGCAAATATAACAAGCATGAAGTTTACATGAACAGAACCTACGTACAGGAATGAAAAATACCATATAATATAGTAGAACGTAATATCATAGCAAAAAGGCATTAAAGAAACAAGAAAATCATGGTGGCTTACGCACCTCAACTGTATCAGGGTTTGGAGAAGCGTGTGCTGGAGCAAAGGAGGTCGCGTTTAATTGCTAGGGAAACGGGAGATCCGTAATTAGTATCTAGGCGATGGTGAAAGCAAACTGCATTCCACCAAGAATGGTAGGAGACATTTGCAGCCTGTTTCCAATTAGAAGTAATGGTATGGAAAGCCACAGCAACTAGAAGGTCAAGTAATAGATAATGGGAGGGAGATTGCGGGAGTCTCGGTGATAGGGAACCTAGAAAAACTTGCGAAGGGGAAAAGGGAATTTGAAGTTGGAATATCTTTTGTATTTGCGTCCAAACTAGGTGCCAGAACTTGGAGATAGGAGGGCATTCAAACAACATGTGTTTGAGATCTGCGACGGGACAGGAACAAGACCAACAAATAGGGGATGTGTCAGGTGAAAAACAGGATAAAGCATGTGGAGTACATAAAGTTCTGTTATAAATAAAATATAAGGTTTGGGTAGTATTAGCAGCTCTAGAGGCTTTATGAAGCTTTATGAAGCCCATATGTTGTCCCAAAAAGGTATTGGCCAATCCTGAGAAAGATCCAATTCCCATGCATTCTCGATTTTAGATTTTAGTCTGTCAGTGGAGTATCGGAGAGAGTTATAAATAGCAGAGGCTGAGGGAGACGTCTCCAATAATAAAGAAGTAGCTTTGCGGTCCAAAGGAATATCGGTAGATGGTGCCAAGGAGCGAAGATATAAGATCAGGACTGGGAGAAGGGCATGCTATTGCGATCGAGCAGAAGAGGGCAGTGAAAAAGAGGATTGAAGTTCCTGGATTGAGAGAGGAGTATCTTGGGAAATGAATTCAGAGATCCAACACAATCCTCGAGAATGCCATGTTTTCCAAAATATGGTGCAATTACGAATTTTGCAAAGAGAGTTGTGCCATATCGGTTGTACGTGAATGGAAAGAAGGGAGGGATAAGATGATAGTATGTAAGGGAGAAGGAGAGTACGGGAATGAGAAATAACAGGTGTACGAAAGCGAACTAAAGAAGACGTGAAGGATAAGAACTCGCGAAAGGTAAAGGGGGGTAGAAAGGAAGATTCCATACTTAACCAGACGGGCGGATAGTGCGGAAGATCAGAAGAGAACCAACGGGTAGATTGTTTTAAAGAGAAAGCTCGATGATATTCTCTGATATCCGGAAAGCGCACACCAGCCTGGGCCTTATCCTTGCGCAATGAAGCCAAAGCTATCCGAGACCGCTTGCCATTCCATAAGAATTTCAGCAACAAGGAATCAATCCGTTTAAAGAAGGAAACTGGAATGTGTACTGGAAGCATGGAAATGGTATAAAGAAGAAGAGGGGATAACATCATTTTTATAGAATTGAGCCGACCCTACCAGGACAGAAAGAGCGGGTTCCAACGTTGAATAGCCGTGTCCATTTTCTTGAGGACATAATCAAAATTAAATTTGAGCGTGTCAGACAAGAGAGGAGCGAACCAAACACCCAGATATTTGATCTTAGCTGGTTGCCATGAGAAACCCGTTTGGGAAAAAAGATGCTTTTGACAAATAGGGTTTAAAGGTAGAATCTCACACTTATCAGCATTTAGGCGATAACCAGAGACCGCGGACCTGCTGGAGAAAAGAGGGAATAGAGTAAACAGGATCAGAGCAGTAAAAAAGAATATCGTCAGCATAGACCGAGAGTTTAACCTGACGCGAACCAAATTTAAAACCAGAAATACTGTTGTCCAGACGAATTTTGGTAAGAAAGGGTTCTAAGGCTAAAACAAAAAGTAGGGGGGATAGAGGACAGCCTTGTCGCACTCCCCTGTGTAACGAGAAATAATCAGAGGTCATCCCGTTGACAAAAATGGAAGCCTGGGGATTAGAATAGAGTAAAGAAATAATAGAGATGAATTTGGAAGAAAAGCCGATCCAGCGTAAGGCCTGAAACATAAAATCCCACCCAATCCTGTCAAAGGCTTTCTCCGCGTCTAAAGAAATAGCCGCGAGGGGAAGCGATAGAGAGGAAGCCTTGATAAGTATATTAAGAAAAACACGGGAATTGTCAGATGAGAGACGGCCCTTGACAAAGCCTGATTGTTCAGGGCTAATGAGATCGGGTAAAAGGGGATCCATGCGCAATGCCAAAATTTTAGCCTGAATTTTATAATCCGTATTGACTAGGGAAATTGGTCTGTAATTTTTGCATAACGAGTGGTCCTTATCTTCTTTGGGAATTAAACAGATTAAAGCCTGTTGGAAGGAGCCGCTGGAAGAACCCGCTGCAAGGAAGGATTGGAATAATAGTAACAGTTGAGGGAGAAGTAGAGAAGCGAAGTGGTTGTAAAATTCAATAGTGAAACCATCAGGGCCTGGAGATTTACCGTGCCGCAATTTAGAAACAGCATGGGAGATTTCAGAAAGCGAAATGTCCCGTTCTAGGGCAATAAAATCAACGTGAGAAGCCAGGGGGGAGGGAAGCAAATGAAAATATGAAAGAAGATCCGTAGTCTCCGGGATGTGTTCGGGGGTATAAAGATTGTCATAGAATTTAACAAACTCAGAAAGAATGTCTTTATCTTTAAAGCAAGAGTTCCCAGTGGAAGTCTTAATGGCCTCAATCTTTGTACGCTCCTTTCTTATCTTTAAGTAATTGGCCAAAAGTTTCCCCATTTTGTTCTTACCCCCATAATACCTGGAATTACATTTTAGCAAAAGATTAGAGGCAGCATCAGTTGTAAACTTATTGAAGGAAATGTTCGCATCAATAAGCCTTTTAAGAGAAATCTCAGATTTAGAAGCATGATAATTAAGCTCTAAATTCTTAATATTAGCTAAAATGTGTTCGGACTTGACTTCTCAAAGTATCTTTCGTAGGGCAACAAAATTAATAATAAAACCCCTAGAGGCTGCTTTAAAAGAATCCCAAACAGTAACAAAAGAGGAATCAGGGGTATGATTGAGAAGGAAAAATTCAGTGGCAAAGGCAGTAAATTCAGAACAAAAAGTAGGTTCCAAAAGCAAAGTATTGTTGAAACGCCACCTGCCAGAGTGAGGGGAAAAAGGAAGTAGGTCAAGGTCCACATGAATCGGAGCATGGTCTGAGATTAGGATGGAACTAATGTCAGAGAGTATAGCGTGCTGGGATAGGGATTTACTAAGGAAGATATGATCAATGCGGGATTGTGATTGATGTGGAGGACAGTAAAAACTGTATTCTCTAAGATCAGGATTACACAATCTCCAGATATCCACCAAGGCATTATTTTGAAAGGTGTTAACAAATTGAGAGTGCATCCTAGAGGGGACAAATGTAACATTGGAGTGACGATCGAGGAAGGGATCAACAACTTTGTTACAGTCTCCCCCGAGAAGTATGTAATCTCCAGAAAGGGAGGACAGCTTAGTTGAAATAGAGGGCCAAAATAATCTGTCAATCCCAGTTGGGGCATACACATTAAAAAGAGTGATAGGAATATTATCTATAAGCAGTGTAACAATAACCCATCGACCATCAACATCACATTCGTGAGAAATTGAGGAAACATTTAACTTTTTATGTAATAAAATCACAACACCATTTTTCTTGGAAACTGTGGGGGAGCAAAAAACATGACCCACCCAACAACGCTTGAGTTTCAGAGCTTCCGTTTCAGAGAGATGAGTCTCCTGAAGGAGGGCAACATCAGACTTAAGTCTAGCTAAATGTAATAAAGCCCTTTGCCTTTTAATGGGATTGTTTAAACCCTTAACGTTCCACGATGTAACACGGAATGGAACAGTAAAGAAAAACAGCTAACAGCAACATGCTTATTATTGCAGAAAATATAACTTGAGAAAACTGAGAGAATTGTAACGAATTGATGAAGGAGAGAGGGCAGAAGGAGAGAAAGCAAAGAGGGAGAAAAGGAAAGGAAAAGAAGGAAGGAACCACTATGAAAATAATACTGAATCCAAGGAAAGGAAAGAACAAGAAGGGGAAATGGGAGGTGAAAGAAAGTGAAAAAAGAGAGGAAAGAGCAAATGGTAAGAGATCAAGTGTAGAAAAAAGGACAGAAACAAAAACCAACAAGAAGACAGTACACGTTCGAAATGAACGACTGAAAAACATACTTACGGAACGAAAAACTCAAGAACGAGGACGGGGCGATGGCGCCGGGAGACAGCGACAACAACATCCAGAGCAGACAACAAACCTCAAATACCATGGATCCAAAAACACAGCATATAGAAAGTAGCATGGCACATCAGGGTAGGAGGGAGGAAGGAGATGTCTGTAGAAACAAGAGAGATATACAATTGAAGGGAAAGACGTGTCACAGCGAAACAGGAAAAAACAAACTACAATTGAACCACAGAGGGGACACATGAGAGTGAAACGGCTGTCGGAAGAAGAGACAGTAAGGGATTCACAACATCAGCGATAATGGAGAGACAACAGAATCATAACACAACGAGTTCCAAGAAGAAGTAGCAGGTCTTGTCAACCAGGTCTGGATACATCCATAACATCTGGGCCTTGCCATTGGAGAAACGCCTGCAAGGCTGCAGTATCTTCATACGTGGTTGTTCTGTCTTTATATGTGACCTTGAAGAGACAAGGATGTAGTAGTCCATATCTAGCATTCAGGGCCCGTAATTTAGGTCGCATGTCCAAGAACTTTTTCCTTCGATCTGCAGTGGCCTTGGAGACATCTTGTGAAAGATAGAGGCGATGACCTTCCCACATAATTTGCTTCTTGAGCTTGGCAGCTGAAAGGACCTGTAGGAGGTCAGTGAATTGCAGGAATAACATAATGACACCTCTAGGCTTACTAGCGACCTTCGGGCCAAGGCGATGAGCCCTTTGTATGTTAATGGAATTTAAGGCCGGAGCATCTAAGATCTTGGCAAGAAAGGATTGGAAGAAGACGGTGGGGTTTGACCCCTCTGTAAGTTCTGGAAGACCATATAGGCGTAGATTGTTCCTACGATTTCTATTTTCCAAATCCTCCATCTGACGTTTAAGTAGAAGTATCTCCGTCTCCATTGATGGAATATGGGAACAAGAGGATTGCAAAGAGTCTGTGGAAATTTCTAAAGTTTGAACACGTGACTCCAGAGATGACCATTTTTCCTGCATAGACTGCATGTTCTTTGTGGTAGCCTCCATAAAGGGTTTGAACGCACGAAGTTCTTCCAAAATGAGATCCATGGTAGCGGATGAGGAGTTACTCCCTGGAGAGGGTGGATCCTTCTTCAGGCGCTTAGAGGAAGCTAGAGAGGACCGCAGCTTTCCCTTGTTGCGCGCTTTTGGAATGGCTCCTCGTATTGAATCTGATTTTGGTGCCGTGGCGTCTACCATGTCTTGAGGAGGAGAATCCGAATGTGAGTCCACAGGTAATTGAGAAGAAGTAGCCAGCTTTAAATTCCGGAGTTTTCCCATGAAGAGTATCTTCTGTTGAAGTTATCAGGAATTTTTGTTATTGTTCCTTCTCCTCTTTTGCGGTATGCCACTAAATAAATATTCAGATCATTTAGTATTGGTAAGCAGACTGAAGCTTGAAGTAAGTCTGTGAGGTTGGTTGCTTCAAATACCAGTACTTGTTTAGAGGATGAGTTGCAATTGGATTTTTAAAGACGCTCTACAGAAATGAGGAGTAATATGTTAAGCAGAGAATAATGGAGGAGGTAGTGCGCCAAAGTATTATTCTCTTTTAATGTACCACATATTATATAGGCTCAATATATGAGGTAAAAATCTGTGTTTATTTGAGTGCCCAAATCATCATCATATCATAGGTTCCGAATGTGGATGTGAGGCTTCAAGCTATGTAGTAGCTGCAATATTCATGTATGAAGTGACAATTGGCGCTCTCTCAT
The DNA here is from genome assembly GCF_964204655.1 of Triturus cristatus. Taxonomy (NCBI): domain Eukaryota; kingdom Metazoa; phylum Chordata; class Amphibia; order Caudata; family Salamandridae; genus Triturus; species Triturus cristatus. The sequence continues at coordinate 230,893,804 of NC_140587.1, forward strand.
ATCACCTGAGGTTATCAACATTATACATAACAAATTAATTACTCCTCATATCACTCCTCATATAGCCTCAGGTGCAGGACAGGTCGAGAAAAATAATTATATTTAATCTGTTGCGGTTAGAGATTGCAGTTATTGTGGTAACCTCTCACTGGCAATAAAGCACACTTTCCCCGCTGAAGGAATAGAGCGATACATTCCACAGTAACCATGACACTCCCCTGCTTCTAAATTATTGTCATTTTCATGTTATCCCTAGGAGGCATCAATTCAGTCAGAAGTAAATAATACCGATGAAGCGTCAATGACGAGCAAAAGCTGCTGAGAATGACATTCAGGCGCCATAACATATAAATAGTCCAAGTAATGGGAACACATGTCATGAAATATGTTAGTCTCCCATCCCTGCCTCCATTCAAAAAGTGCAGGTTACAGGCAGCAAAACGCTTCAGTCGGAGAGCTCCGTCAGCGCGAGCATACAAAATGGCGGCCGAAGCCGTGTCACAGCCTGTGAGGAAAATAAAAGTAGATAAAAGTGCCTACGAGTCTTGTATCAGTGTAGAAAGGAAATCCTCCAACACCTCATGTCTTCCGACAGACGCGCCTCCGCTTTCAAGTCGGGAAATGATAAAAGTGATGCATTCAGACCGCCTCCGCTCCCGCCGACACGGGAGAGCTACAGATCAACCACCATTATCGTCGGGCGCTAGCCACGCCCCCTTCCTTGCAAGATTGTGCCGAAATTCTCACGCTGTAGAAATAAATAACTAATTATGTCAAAACGATCTGGTTTTGCAAGGGGGTCACCTGTGTTTTTGGCCCCGTGCTCAGTGGCCTCTAGGGAAACCTACCAAACCCACACATTTCTGAAAACTAGACACCTGTGGGCTTCCAGGGAGGTATGGCTTGCGTGGATCCCCCAACATTTCCTTACCCCGAATCCCCTGCAAACCTAATTTTTAGCTGAAGAAATCACTTTTTTCACACATTTTTGTGTGGGAAAGTTGTGGCATCACCGGGCTCACACAAATTTCCCACCACCCAGCATTGCCCCAGGTCTCCCGGTAAAAATGGTGCCTCACTTGTGTGGGAGGCCCAAGTACCCGCGAGAGGCAAGTGCCCAAAACTTAGTGAGGCAACATCAAACTTGCCTATCTCAAAACCACCTGGTTTTGCAAGTCGGGTAACCTGGGTTTTTGACACCGTGCTTGGCGGCCATCTAGGGAAACCTACCAAACCCACACATTTCTGAAAAATAGACACCCGGGGGCTTCCAGGGAGGTATGGCTTGCGTTGATCCCCCAATGTTTCCTTACCCAGAATCCCCTGCAAACCTCAATTTTAGCTGAAAAAATCACTTTTTTCACACATTTTTGTGTGGGAAAGTTGTGGCATCACCGGGCTCACACAAATTTCCCACCACCCAGCGTTCCCCCAGGTCTCCCGGTAAAAATGGTGCCTCACTTGTGTGGGAAGCACAAGTACCCGCGACAGGCAAGGACCCAAAACCTAGTATATATACATCTGAAGGTAGCACAAAGCGAAAGCAAAATGCGATTTAAACAGCGCGGCTACCAACCAGAGGTGATTGATAGCGCCATTCAGAAATCTATGGCCTGGAGTAGGGAGGAAGCTATAAAGGATAAAAATCCTAAATACATTAACCAGAACAACACCATTGCTAAATCAGACCCAAACCACAATGAATTCCGTCTAATAATCAAGTACAGCAAACAACATAAGGCAGTAAATAAAATCATCCAGCAAAATTTGCCTCTAGCACGCAGTGACCCGGTGATTGGACCCCTGCTACCGCAGAGGGTGTCCATTACCTACAGTAAAGCTCCCTCTATGAGGGACATACTGGTTAAAACAAGCCCAGAGGTCATAGACAACAGTAGCTGGATCCAAACTAGTAAAGGATTTTACAGATGCAAAACATGTAAGGCATGCATTCATGGTGTCAATACCAATACATACAAAACACCATTTAGTAATCGAAGCTATAAAATATCCAAGCTTTTGACATGTAAGACAGAATATGCAGTATATGTACTGTCATGCCCTTGTGGCTTACGCTACATAGGCAGTACAAAACTGCCTGTCTATAAACGCATCCTCCAACATTTAAGAGCTATTACCCATCAGGATAACACCTATCCCGTGGCTAGACATTTCAGGGAACATCATAAATCTGACAATCACAACCTGAAATATTTTGTAATAGACACAGTCCCACCCAGTAGGAGAGGGGGTGACCGAGAGAGCAAATTAAGAAAGTTAGAAACTCGGTACATCCCACAATTGGATTCCAAACAACCTACAGGACTAAATGCCACGGAGGATTTATATACATGTCTGATCTAATATTCAACTATATATTAATTGGGAGATGACAACTCCTATTTATCTCCTTTTTATTAGGTTCAACGGTGTTGAATTGTTTATGACGAAAATGTTCTTTTATCAATGAACCCTTCTTTTTTTAAAAAAACCATCATATTTACTATGATATTTATTGTGATTTTATTATGAGTTTTTAAGACAGAAAACTACTTTTACCTTTTTTAAATTTGGAAATGGATATTGTGCACCCACCCATATTTTTTATATTTTATATTTATTGGATGGGCAGATAATCAGAGGGCATATTTATCTGTTTTATAGCACACGTTTCCACATTGCATTTGTACCAACAGACATTTGCTTTAGAGGTGCAAACATCTAAATCTATCCAATCGATGGGTAACCAGGGATCCTGTCGCCGGACCCACCAAACAGAAAGAGGACATGTGGTTCATGGATTTGGAACAAATACGTCTTAAATGGTTAAACACCATTTTGCTAAAATATAAAAACGTAACAATATCTACAAAATATATAATTGGTGGCACTGAAAGCGTATACAATATATGGTTATGATAGTTGCAGGACCTCAAACCAAGAAATCATTGAGGACTCGGAAGTCCACCAGACAATCAGGTCGACAAAAATACAAGGAAATGAATAATGGAAATTAAAAAAAAAGCTTAAAAAAGAATATGATAAAATTAAGTCATCACGGATTGTTTTACTAATACACTAGGCTCTCACACATCCAAACACATTTTTGTAAACATTTTGCACTAAGCACTATTTGCACACTGCACATTGCACTTTTGACAGTGATATCTATGACAAATTGTTTTTAAGAATGTATTGGAATGAGCCACAGTATTGAGACGTTTGTTTTAAAAAAAAATATAAAAAAGAGAATTTTTGCACAGGAGAATATGGATTGATCCAGTGACAGAATAGATCAAGTGGTATTTTACCGATATTGAATTCTTTCATTCACAAGGGAATTAAAAATGACAAGGGTAATTTTACTCTTACATTTCAACACGAACAAAGGCGGTTAGCGTCCCTATCGAGTTGTAAATATCAAGTTATTTTATTCACTGTCTTAACGAGGTGTTCAGAATATGTCTGCAATTGTATGGCACTGAGAAATTTTATTTACGTAATTAATGTGGACACAGAATTTACATATGTATTCCAAAAATATGTTGTCTATGTCTATTCAAAGTTACCAGGTCATGGATATCACATGATACAAAATGCATTAGCACTGTCACTTTAAATACGGCAGTCTTCTCATTAGCCACTGTCATGTGATCAAGGCTCAGGCGAGCCGAAACGCGTAATGGCGATGACAGAGGAATGAAAAATCTTTTGCACTTACTTCTTGGGTCCGTGTCCATCACTCAGGAGAACCGTTTTTCCAGTTGGCGGAGGAATGCTTACAATATATATATATATATATATATATATATATATTACCTACTGGCAGTCACCAGTAGGTAGTTATAGTTAGGACCTATTTTCCATAGGAAATCCGCAACATTCTATTTGGAATAACGTTGGCGTCGATTGATGAATCTTCGCGAAGTTTTCCAAACTTTTGGCCAGCTTCGGTCCGCTCCTATCCTGAAAATTTCACGGTGATTGGTCAAGCGGGGGCTGAGAAAAAAGGGGGGTCCCAAAACGCGTTTTCCCCATGCATTTTCCCATAGGATCTGTTGACGCAGCTACAGCCCAAAGTGCTGAACGGAATTACACCAAATTTGGCAAAGAGGTAGTCCTCAGTTCAGACTCGTGCCTTTTGCTTAAATGGTGTAAATTTGTTCAGTAGTTCCTGAGAAAATCAAAATTAAAATCACATATATATCTGGGCGAAGCCTAACCACACATCTCATTGTGAGATCTGATTGGCTGTCAGCACTTCATCCAAGAAGTGTTGGCAGCCATCTTGGGACCAATATACATGATAGCACCTCATTAAAAAGCATTGCAGTTAATAGAAGGTTTTAAGACTTTAGTTACATTATAAATCATTTGTTGACAGTACCATACTCATTTTAGGAATTGTCGTGTGTTCTAAGGTGATTTTACCATGTGAAAAAGCCTTCTGCTGTGATACCATGAATCATGTTTGAGAGAAAACTATTTTCTCATGCTTTTCCCACAGAGGTTTGGAAGGTGATCTATAAGCTAAACTGAGAGCTATTTTCTGTAAATTCACATTATCATTCTCAGTCATGTGAGAATGAAGTCTGACATTCTCAGTAAAACATGTACATCCAACAAGGGCAGAGACTGTCAGTTGATTCCTTTGTGTTCTACTGCAGCTTCCCAGAGTGTTCTAAAGAACAACTAGAGCGCTAACAGTCCTACTTATGACAAACGTATGGCACACCTGAAGCCATCTTGGTTGGAATAAAGTGGTAACTCTTAAACATTTAATTTAAAAAGGAACAAAATGAGGGGGTTCATTTTGCCATAGAAAGTATGATTAGTGTTGCAGAAAGAAAAATTAGGGCACATTTTGAGTGACTTCTCAAATCCTCTTCTATTTCATTAAAAAATTCTGACATGCAGGCTGAAACATGCACTTTCAATACCAGCAGCAGACTTCCCTGGTGAGCAGTAGCTTTACTACAGTGATCTAATAAGCAACTAGAGTGCTAACATTCTGAATTTATGGCAAATGTGTGACACATCTGAATGCCTTCTTGATGGAATCAACGTAAAAAACTGAAAGTATTTCCTACTAAGGAGACTGTAGTAAATGAGGAAATTAGGAAACATCATAACAAATAAGTCTCCCAAAATGGCCACCAGACACAAAAGAGCCCAAAAGTAGCCCAAATATCACCCAGATGTAGCCCAAGTATAGCCCAATGACAGAATGTCCCAGAGTGTTCTAACGAACAACTAGAGCGCTAACAGTCTTACTTATGACAAAAGTATGGCACACCTGAAGCCATCTTGATTGGAATAAAGTGGTAACACTTCAAACATTTAATTTACAAAGGAACAAAATGAGGGGGTTAATTTTGCCATAGAAATTATGATTAGTTCTGCAGAAAGAAAAATTAGGGCACATTTTGACTTCTCAAATCCTCTTCTATTTCATAACATAATTCAGACATGCAGACTGAAACATGCACTGTGAATACCAGCAGCAGACTTCCCTGGTGAGCAGTAGTTTTACTACAGTGAGCTAATGAGCAACTAGAGTGCTAACATTCAGAATTTATGGCAAATGTGTGACACATCTGAATGCCTTCTTGCTGGAACCAAAATAAAAAACTGAAAGTATTACCACTGAGGAGACTGCAGTAAATGAGGAAATTAGGAAACTTCATAACAAATAAATCTCCCAAGATGGCCACCAGAGACACAAGAGCCCAAATGTAGTCCAAATATCACCCAGATGTAGCCCACATGTAGCCCAATGACAGAAGTGTGCAAAACACTTATTTTTTTGTGTATTTGCAGTTTTATATAGTGCAGACTTGTCAGGTATTGGAGTGCTTTACATGAGCATTGGTTACATCACACAAGATCAAATTCATTTTGGTTGTAGACATGGGGAGATTAAGTGATTTGACCAGAATCACAGAATGTTGAGCTGAAGCAGAAACTCCAACCTTGTTCCCCAGTTGCAAAGTCTGCAGCTCTGGAAGTAACACCACATCCTCTCCCCTAGGTGCAATATTTACTCAAGTGGTCAACTGGATAAAAAAACATAAAGATTACAAATAATTTAAAAGTTCTTTGTCGCTATTTGAAAAGTCAGAAAATATGTCCTCATTTTAGTTTTTTAGAGCACTAACCATAATTTTGATGCAAATAAGACCCTCTCAGATACGTAATTTCTAAAGGAATTACAGTTCTGATTACATCAAGCGTTCCACACTTTTGTAATAAATATAGGATGTTAGCAATCTAGTTGTTCATTGGGATACTGTTGAGAGGCAGAGGCCAGGGGCACGGACTCTGAAAATTGAAGGCAGGTAGGAGAGTGCAGATGCAACAATTTGACCACACTGGGCATGCAGGAAGGTAAGGTGCAGCACAACAGACTATGGAGGGCAGTGGAAAGGGGGGCAGGGGCAACAAACCAACAATACAGGACTGGCAAGAGAGGCTGTGGCAATATAATAGACCATTGTGGGCAGAAGGAAGAGGCAGTGGTAGTACAACCATACATGCCAACAGGCCTGTTTCAGCCAGGAAACGTCCAATGTTTTTAAGCTCAAATGGGCTTTATTTGATCTGTCTCCTATCTACAATCTCCTCTTTTTCAATGTAACTGAAAGGGGAAAATCAATACCCCAGTTTTTTTTCAAAATCTCCCTCTTACCAAGTTCAAAATGTTTGCAAGTATGGTACATTGGATCATGGTAGGCAGGAGGAATTGGGGTAGGGACATGGACTCGGATAACAGAGGACAGGAGGGACATGGAGAGGTGCACCAAACTGACCCTACAGGGCAGGCATCAGGGTTTGCAGCAGCACAATACACCAAACAGCGCATGCGGGACGGGAGTGCAGCACCACAATCCATAGAAAGCAATAGGGAGGGAACAGGACCATGCACATGGACAACAGAGAACAGAGGGGAAAGAGGCAATGGTAGCTAGCTGACCATAATGGACAGACAGGAGAGAAAGCTGCAGCATAACAGATCATAAAGGGCAGGAGGGACGGATCAGGGGCATTACAATGGAACAGACAAGCCAGGAGGGAGGGAATAGGGGTCTGCACAAGGAAACAGAGGGCTGGGGGCAAGGGAGCAGGGCAGGAGCAGCAAGATGACCATTGAGGTCAGGCAGGATGGGCACTAGAAACAAGACACACCATGGAGAGCAACAATGATGGCATACACGCAGACCATGGAGGGAAGGTGGGAGGGGCCATGGCAGCACAGAAGACCATGCATGGCAAGCGGGAGGGTTAGTGGCAGCACAATGGCTATGATGGGCAAGAAAGAGGGTGCAGGGGCATGCACAAAGGACCATGGAGGATAGAAGGGAGGGTCAGGACCTGGGCACAGACAAGAGAGTTCAGGGGAAGGGGCCTCACAACAGACCGCACGGGGCAGGCAGGAGGAGCAGTTGCAGCACAACAGACAAGGGAGGGCAGAAGGGTGTGGCAGAAAAATGGACCATGGAGGACAGGAGGAAGGGGATAGGGGCATGGCATGTGGACAGGCAGGGTGGAGGTGGCAGGGACAGGTAACAGTCATCTGACAATGCTAGGCAGGTGGGAGGGGAGTGGCAGCTCAACAGAACACTCAGAGTAGCTAGGAGTGGCAGGTCCATGGAACATGGTGGGCAAAAAGGATGGAGCAGGGGCATGCACAAAGACATCGGAGGGCAGGGGGAAGGAGAATAGGGGCAGCAAGCTAAGCACAGAGGCTAAGCAGGAGGTCAATGATGGGCCATAGAATTGGGCAATGGAGGGCAGGAGGAGTGGACTGGTACATCATGCTAAATGGAGGGCAGTAGCAGCACATCAGACCATGCATGGCAGGAGGGAGGAGGCTAGTCCATGGATTCAGACAACAGAGGATAGGGAGGAGGTGGATGGGGCAGCAAGCTAACTGTTCAGAGAAGGTGGGTATTAGGAACTTTATTGTTTTTAAAATGTGTGTCTGTGCGAACTACTTGTATGCAGCATAATCTCACTTTTATTGAGGAAGAAGAGGACGTTTGTGACTGTGACTCCGGGCTCACTTGGCAGAAACACCCCCTGACCCTCCACCCCCATCGCAAAATGTAATGCCCGTGAAAAGGGTAGGTGGACGCAGTGTTATATAGAACATAGTCCTGAGAGCACGATTGAAAATGAAAACTAGATATAATATATGGTATAAACTATGCACCAAAAAGTGTGATATAAGATGAACCGGGGCGTGAAATATAATATGCAATACATTGTGCACAATGACAGATTCATTGGAGAGCGCGACATAGCACAGGCACTAGTGTGTGCTGTGCAATATGCGCCTTGGAGTGTAATATGCACAGGGCAGTGTTGTGTAACCTAACTAGTCTCTAAAGTTGTAATATAAAATATGTGCTGGGGAGTGTAACGTTGCATATGCACTGTGACAAAGATATGGATCCCAGATTGTAATATGTATGGCATAGCGCTGTGCGTTATAACATAGGTATCGAGGAAGGCACGTTAGATGGGGCAATATAACCCGTGCGAAGGCAAGTGTGGCATGACATATTCACGGGGTGGTGTTACAGTGCACATGGGCAAGAGAGTGTCATAGCATACGCACTAGCTGGTGGAATAAAACACAGAGGTGTGAGGCACTCGGCGGGCACTGGTGGGTGTAACACAGCATTGGGCTCAGCCAGGAGCACGCTGTGTTTCTCAAGTGAGGTTCGTCTCCTTTCCAGAGAGTAAAATAAAAAGTATTACACATCCGGCGGTGGATGTGTGTTTTATTAACCGTGAGGGGGGTTTCTTGCATAGTTTGGTCGAATTTTTGTCGGATCCCCTTTAAATGGTTTGGTGTGCGTGTATATTAAATGTGCCCGTCAATAGCTACCCATGTTTGTATAAATAAACAACAAGGATGTCTACTTGGAGAGTACCCACCGGCGGGGGCGCCGGGATTAGGCACGGTAGGGCGTCAGAAACATCAGAGCTTCACTAGCGGTGTAAATACATTCCATGTGGATTCATTCTATGCATAGTCGCCTTTTAATGAATATCACGCAAATCGGCATGGTGATAGGTACATACGGTTTGTCCAGCATGTCCTAGGTTTTTCTATAAATATATATTTTTTTAAAATAATAAAAAACAAAGGCCGGCCCCGGGGATGGGGTCCCCGGGGCCATAAATGGCCTGAGGAGAGGGGCAACGCAGCCCCCTCCTAAAGAATAATAAAAAAAAAGGCCATGACCCGGGGGTTGGGGTCCCCGGGGCCGATTGAGGGCTTGGGTGGGCCAAATTAATTTTTTTCAACAACAAAAAATTAGGGTGCAGGCCCTGGGAGATGGGGTCCCCAGGGCCAATAAATTAGAAAATGAAGGGGGGCCACACAGCCCTCCTCCTTAAAAAAATAAAATAAATAAAAGACCGGCATTGCTCCGGAGGCTACGCCCCCTCCTTGCAGCACTCTGCAAACGCGCCCTCTGGCCAGTTGTAAGTTGGGGAATTAATGCCCCTTCAATACTGAGGGTCTCTGAGGGCCAACTAGCCCAACAGGTATCTCCAGTATTCGCCAGGGAGCTGCGTTGCAGACAGGTATTCTGAGGCCACGCCCCTTTTTACACCTCTATGCAACGCAGCTCTGTGGCGCTTACTGGAGGTACCTAGTGGGCTAGTTTGTCCCTAGGGACCTTTAGGATTCAAGGGGACTTAATCTCTCAACTTAGAACGGCCACAGGGCACGTTTACACAGTGGTGAAGGGAGGGGACGGGGCCTGAGGTGACGTGTGCAAACACGCCCTGTGGTGCGTTTTAAGTTGGGGAAATAATTCCCTTTCAATCCTGAGGGACCTTGGGGGCCAACTAGCCCACCAGGTGCTTCCAGTAAGCGCCTCTGCTCTGCGTTGCAGAGAGGTGGTGCAGGCTGTGCCCCTTTTTACACCTCTCTGCCATGGCGCTTACTGGACGTACCTAGTGGGCTATCTTACCCCTAGGGACCCTCAGGATTCAAGGGGACTTAATCTCCCAACTTAAAACGGCCACAGGGCGTTTTTACACATTGGGGAAGTGAGGGGACGTGGCCTGAGGTGACGTGTGCAAACACACCCTGTGGCGCGTTTTAAGAGGTAGTTTTAATCCCCTGCCCTATTATATACTAAGGGCTTACAGAGGAGGTCATGCTGATCACAGGGGGACCCCAACGCATAGTGTTCCCTAGTGTATGTAGGTGTTTTCACTGTACTCTGAGTGTCTTTTAACAGGACTGGTTAGTCAGACTCAGTTACCACCAGTATCCATCTGAAAAAGTTGAGGGTACAGGATGATTTTGCAACAAGGCTTCTTTCTGCTCTTCTGTTTGTTCTTTCTGCACGTTATCCTTCTTCCTGCACTTTTCTTCGTCTTAGAGGACTTCTGTTGCTTCTTTCTGCATTTCTTTTTTTTCTTTCTGTGCGTTTTTCTTCTTTCTTCACATGTCCTATCTCTGTAGGCATAGTTAGAAATTAGCATTTAAAAAACCTTTGAAATTCACTGAAAAAACATAGGTTTCAGGCACGTTATAGTTAGGAATTAGCATTTAAAAAACCTTAGAAATTCACTGAAAAAACCATAGGTTTCAGGGGCGTTATAGTTAGCTGGACTTTTCACTCATACAAAACCATTGAAATTCCCCCGTTATAATTAGTTCAGCTAACTATAACTCGCGCGCCCGCAATGCACTGCTGATGACGTCACATATTACATCACTCATGACATGGTCAGTGACATCACTGATGACATCACTGATGACATCTCAAATGACATCACTGATGACATCATCCTTGTGGCAGACCTCCTCTCCCCCTAATATAACCTTTGGTACACACATTCAAAAATAGAAACTACAATTTTCAAAACAATGGACATACCAATATCAGTTACAACAACCTATTCAGTAATTCTAAGATCCACATACACATCCACTCATTCACCAACAGTCCTATACAGTCACTCATACATGTACTCACTCATCATATGTACTCATACACCTATACATCCTGTTACACAACGCCACTCATCCATAGAGTTACTCACACATAGTCACTCATGCTAATAAAGAATCAATCATCCATTTACTTGCATATACAGTTATACACACATCCCCATTTACTTCTACAGAAACTTACACATACTTAGTCTTTTAAACAATCACTTATAGAAACACATACTTATTCATACAGGAACTCTTTCAATCTCTCACTCTCACATATACTCACTTATATACACCAATAGTCACATATACTAGTTTAAAACATATGTAGTTACTCATAAAGACCCTATTGAGACAGTCCTTCATTCACTAACACACCCATGCACACACTCATCCACCCATCCAGTCCTGCACACATGCTGTCTTCAACACATACAAACAGTGAGTCACTCATTATTGCACCTATGCACTACGTAATACCCCCCACCAAACCATACAGACACTCAGACACTCATACTGATACTCAAAAAACCAACTAATAACCTATATAGACACTCATGTAGCTACTCACCAACCCATGCAGCCACTTATACACAAAGTGAGAGACTGATTCAGATATTTACATATTTAAACATTACTCACTAAGCCATGTATTCACTAGGATACACTTAATCAGTCAGTTATACAATCAATTTTTCAAAAACAAATCATCCATTTAGACACTTATATACCCATTTATTCTTCCATCAACCTTGAGATATATATATATATATATAGAAAACATATGTAATTTTCAGAAAAACACACAGGGCCCGATTCACAGAACTAACTTAAGACAAAATCCTAAACTTACTACCATTTTGGTATTCACAGAAGGCACTTAATCATTTTGGTATTCACAGAAGGCACTTACTCATTTCGGTATTCACAGAAGTTAGGAGTCCTAACTTTAGGACTCCTAAATGCCTTCTGTGAATACCGAAAGTCTTAAAATTAGGATTTTTCTCAGTTTAGTATTAGTATAGTTAGGACTCCTGACTTTAGGACTCCTAAATGCCTTCTGTGAATACCGAAAGTCTTAAAATTAAGGTTTTTCTCAATTTAGTAGTCCTAAGTCTAAATTTAGGACTACTAAATTGAGAAAAATCCTAATTTTAAGACTTTCGGTATTCACAGAAGGCATTTAGAAGTCCTAAAGTTAGGAGTCCCAACTATACTACTACTAAACTGAGAAAAATCCTAATTTTAAGGCTTTCGGTATTCACAGAAGGCATTTAGGAGTCCTAAAGTTAGGAGTCCTAAACTTAGGACTACTAAATTGAGAAAAATCCTAATTTTAAGACTTTCAGTACAACAGGCTGGAGTCAGGCACCGTTAGCCGCGCAGGGAGTAGGACAAAGTTCATGGGTACAGATGCGAGCTCAGACTGAAGCTTTCAGAGGCAGAAGGCAGAAAAGACTTGATGGCAGAATCAGGGCCTACTCGTCTGAACTGTAAAATGGGATAAGTGAACCATATAAAGCCGGTGGCCTTTCATACTTAGGAATAGAATATCCGGCCCATTCATGGCGGATCTGAAAGAGGACATGTTGACGGTGGACGCACATGTGTTTGCGTCTTCATAACTGGAACTGGAGGAAACATACATGTACCTATGGTTTATACATGAAACCGTTGGGGTCCAAGATAGGGGACATAGCTGACCCTAAAAATCCATATTTCCACATTCCCTCCTTGTCCCCTACTTGCCCTTAAGAGATATCAATCTTCATCAATCCGTTGATCTGTTCATATAGCATCATTTGTTCTTCTTTCTTCTTCCGGAGTCTTGAATGAAAACTTGGATGTGGGATACACGAGGTGGCACACAGACCACAAATCGCTGGTCCACATTGTAGGCATAAACAGCAACTGAATAGTATGAGAAAGCCAATACCTAGGAAGGATAGGACCCTCCATCCAAAGGTAGATAATACACTCCAAAACCAACTGGACCAAGTCCAGGTGCCTGGATTCTGGTGTATCTGGCTTACAATCTTATGAAGGCGAGTTATGGCTTTATATACAGATGGCGAATTTTCTGGTATGAAAATGCAACAGCTTGATCCGATGACCCTACAAGCTCCGCCCCTATCGGCCAGGATGACGTCAAGGACAAGACGATTTTGAAGCACAACAATCCGCATAGCAGACTGCTCTTCCGTTAAATTGCCTAAGGCGGAAATAGTTTCGTTCACTACTGCTTCAAGGGTTCTGGTTAATCTACGTATCAGCTTACTAATGGTAACTGTACCTATATAGGGAAAGAGACCTTTATTGAAATCTGTGTATTTTTCCCATGCTGTCTCAGTGTAATCGACTATTGGGAGATCTCTCCGTTCTCTATTGTGTACTAAATGAGTATTTCTATGATAATCAGGAGGAGCTAGGAAAACAGGTGGCAAAAGGAATCCAATGTAGCAGGTACCATCCCAATCTAGAGGCAAACGTATATATGCAGTCTGACCACATACAAAGTAGGAATGGCGAGAAGCTCTAAATGTAGACTTGCCTTGATCACTGAATTCTATTACAGTAGTGCATTTACTGTGGCCCATGTGTATAGAGCCATTCTTTCTTATACATAATTCACCTTTAACTGGAAATACTGACATAGCGAGCAAAATTGGTGCAGGTTCGGATTCGACATTCAGGATCATGAGATTAAGCGTGAAATTACCTAATCCATATACTTCATTTTCTAGATCAGTTCCTGTTCTTTTGGGAAGTCCCTTCTTGTCAGGGTAGCAGACTTTAAGTAAAACTAAGTGCAGGTTTCCCCATACCCAGTTGTCTTGATAAACTGCGGAATTCGAATCTTGGGAATTAATTAGACTAAACCATGCTCCACAGGAGCCATTGTGTGTGAACGGGTATGGGAAGAGAGGCAGAATTCCTTGATAGTTCTGATAGGGAGGGAGTCGGCCACATATCCAACAATTTGTAGCATTGCTAACCTGATGGGAATGATGTAACATACTAATAAAAGTGTTGTTGCGCAGCGCAAATCTATATGACAACTCATGCGGGGGAAGTTCACTAAAAGAATGTTCAGCAGTAACATTATGAACATGTTTAGAAATAGGATAATATATGTGCAACAATATACTTGCAGCTATTATTAAAAGACATAAGAAAAACAAAATTAATAACGTCACTGTGCAATGACTACGCAGTGATTTATAGTACGCATGTTGTTTCATTCGCTTCCTTCGGTGTCTTTCTCTATTCAGGTCTAGGGGATTCATGTCAGGGACAAATTCGACCGATTCACCTTGGAGAGGACTTAAACAATCAAATTGTCTGACTTGGTAGACCTTAATTTTAGTCTGTATTGTTCTTTGTCATTCAGTTCAACCAAAGGAAGCTTTGAGTCAATCGGTGAAGACACGCAAGGTGTGTCATTTACATCGGACGGTAGTCCATGAAATTTCTTGATATGACTTGAATGTATCCAGCCTTTTCGACCTTCGATCTTCACGGCTGTCCTCGTTGTTAACAGTACGAGTTGAGGCGATCTCCACCTAGGATCCAGCTGGGACTTCCGGTCAAAATTCCTCACTAACACCAAATCCCCTGGAATTACGTCATGGGGTTTCACCTCGGTGTTGTCGGGAAAGGCTGCAGCTACCTGTGAACGACAAGATTGTAGTGCAGACATCAAGGAAGCCAAGTAATCTGTCAGCATGTTACAGTCAACATCAGTTATTTTTCTTGGTATAGGCGTCCCCCACATATTTGGTGGTCTACCAAAGACCACCTCATAAGGGGATAGCCCTGTTCGAGAGTGCGCTACCATTCTCATGTAAAAGAGTGCAACTGGGAAGGCTACTACCCAGTCGACACCTTTCTCTCTACATATTTTGGACAATCTAATTTTCAGAGTTTGATTATGTCGTTCCACGAGACCTGCTGCCTCGGGGTGTCGGACACAGTGAAATCTCCACTGATAGCCTAACAAAAGTGAAACGTGTTTCATTAGTTCGGAGGAGAACGGCTGGCCGTTATCTGAGTAGACAACACGTGGTAAACCGTATCGTGGGAAGAATTCTCGAACCAACTGTTTGGCAGTAGTCGGGGCAGTGTAATCTGAAACCGGGTATGCCTCTGTCCAACGGGAAAGAGCACAGACAACTACGAGAACATATTTGAATCCTCGACATCGTTCCATCTGGATATAATCCATCTGGAGGACTTCAAAAGAGTGATCAGGAGGCTGAAATCCACCCTGTTCCACGGGAATGCTTTTACCTGGGTTAAACTGACAACAGATCATACAGGTACGGACTTTTTGTTTAGCTGCTGCTCGTAAATGTTTGTTGAACCAAATGTGTTGAATGCTGTCTAGCATAGCTTTTTCTCCTAGGTGCGCTGGACTATGTACAGTGTTAATGATAACTTGGACCATTGAATCAGGAAGGAACCACACAGATTTTTCCTTCGTCATCCATCCTTGATCCGTTTGGGTCCCTCCTAATTCAGTCCATTTCTTTATTTCATCTGGTGTAGCATGTGTCTGTATGTCAATTACGTCAAGAGCGGGATCCTTAACCGTCATGCAATGTGTTGGTGTCGGAACTATTGTCTTTGTCATGTCAGACGTGTGGGTTTGAGCAGTCTGTTTAGCTGTTCTGTCAGCTAAATCATTGCCTTGGGAAATGATATCAGTAACTTTCGTATGAGCTTTACATTTCATAATTGATATTGCAGTGGGTAGATGTATTGCATCTAGTAAGGCATGAATAAGGGGTCCGTGCTGAATGTGGATACCGTGAGAAGTTAAATAACCTCTCTCTCGCCACAGCACGCCGAAGTCATGTACAACTCCGAATGCATAACGTGAATCAGTATATATGTTGACTTTTTTATTCGTAGCTTGAATACAGGCTTGTGTCAGAGCGACGAGCTCTGCTACTTGAGCGGACAAGGTATTTATGCGATTTGTTTCAATAACTTCAGTATCTGTTGTGACTGCATACGCGGCCACTAACTCTCCTGTACTTGTTCTCATACATGACCCATCTACATACAACGTCAGGTCTGGATCTGACAATGGGACGTCTGTCAAGTCTTGTCTAGGTTTCGTCGTGATAGTGATAACTTCAATACAATCATGTGCAAGTGGGTCTGTTCCGTTTACTGGTAACAGTGTGGCAGGATTCAATGTACTACAACGTCTGATTTCTATATGTGGCTGAAACAATGTTAATTCGTAACCAGTGAGTCGTGCTATAGTCAAGTGTTGTGTCTGTGTGCGGTTCAAGAGAACCTCTACTGCATGTGGTACTTGTACTGTCAATTGGTGTCCTAACACTATGGCATCGCTTTGTCTAATTGCTAAAGCTGTTGCTGCCACTGATTTCAGGCACGCAGGCAGAGCCTGAGCTACGGGATCTAATGTACTAGAAAAATAAGCACACAGTTTGTGTGATCCTGCTTGTTCCTGAGTGAGTACTGACAAAGCAGTACCTTCGCGCTCTGTAACAAAGAGTGTAAAATGTTTATAGTAACATGGTGTTGCTAAAACGGGTGCTTGACATAAAGCTTTCTTTAGGCTTTCAAAAGCTTGTGTATGTTCCTGTGTCCAAGGGAGGACAGTCGATGTGGCTGCCTCCTGTGTTGTCAACTGAATGAGTGGTTTTGCTAGAAATGCATACTGAGGGATCCACTGCCTACAATATGAAGTGAGGCCTATAAAAGCCCGCACCTCCTTTTGTGTCTTGGGTATTGGCATGTTAGCAATTAACTGGATGCGATCTGGTGTAAGCTGCCTTCCCTCCTTGGACAGCGAGTGACCAAGGTAAACAACTTGCTGGACACAGAATTGCAGCTTAGAAGGGGACACCTTGTGCCCCTTTTCGGCCAAAAAATGTAAAACCGTCAGTGAGGCTTTTTCACATTCAGGTTCGCTTCTAGCGGTGATCAGCAGATCATCGACATATTGAAGCAGGGCAGTGTTGACTGGCATGTGTATACTGTCAAGTTCTCGTTTCAGTGCTTGGCTATAGATGCTGGGGCTTTCTGTGAATCCTTGGGGTGCGCGTGTGAATTTAAAGCTTCGTCCATTTAAACTAAATCCGAACAAGTATACGGTTTACCACGTGTTGTCTACTCAGATAACGGCCAGCCGTTCTCCTCCGAACTAATGAAACACGTTTCACTTTTGTTAGGCTATCAGTGGAGATTTCACTGTGTCCGACACCCCGAGGCAGCAGGTCTCGTGGAACGACATAATCAAACTCTGAAAATTAGATTGTCCAAAATATGTAGAGAGAAAGGTGTCGACTGGGTAGTAGCCTTCCCAGTTGCACTCTTTTACATGAGAATGGTAGCGCACTCTCGAACAGGGCTATCCCCTTATGAGGTGGTCTTTGGTAGACCACCAAATATGTGGGGGACGCCTATACCAAGAAAAATAACTGATGTTGACTGTAACATGCTGACAGATTACTTGGCTTCCTTGATGTCTGCACTACAATCTTGTCGTTCACAGGTAGCTGCAGCCTTTCCCGACAACACCGAGGTGAAACCCCATGACGTAATTCCAGGGGATTTGGTGTTAGTGAGGAATTTTGACCGGAAGTCCCAGCTGGATCCTAGGTGGAGATCGCCTCAACTCGTACTGTTAACAACGAGGACAGCCGTGAAGATCGAAGGTCGAAAAGGCTGGATACATTCAAGTCATATCAAGAAATTTCATGGACTACCGTCCGATGTAAATGACACACCTTGCGTGTCTTCACCGATTGACTCAAAGCTTCCTTTGGTTGAACTGAATGACAAAGAACAATACAGACTAAAATTAAGGTCTACCAAGTCAGACAATTTGATTGTTTAAGTCCTCTCCAAGGTGAATCGGTCGAATTTGTCCCTGACATGAATCCCCTAGACCTGAATAGAGAAAGACACCGAAGGAAGCGAATGAAACAACATGCGTACTATAAATCACTGCGTAGTCATTGCACAGTGACGTTATTAATTTTGTTTTTCTTATGTCTTTTAATAATAGCTGCAAGTATATTGTTGCACATATATTATCCTATTTCTAAACATGTTCATAATGTTACTGCTGAACATTCTTTTAGTGAACTTCCCCCGCATGAGTTGTCATATAGATTTGCGCTGCGCAACAACACTTTTATTAGTATGTTACATCATTCCCATCAGGTTAGCAATGCTACAAATTGTTGGATATGTGGCCGACTCCCTCCCTATCAGAACTATCAAGGAATTCTGCCTCTCTTCCCATACCCGTTCACACACAATGGCTCCTGTGGAGCATGGTTTAGTCTAATTAATTCCCAAGATTCGAATTCCGCAGTTTATCAAGACAACTGGGTATGGGGAAACCTGCACTTAGTTTTACTTAAAGTCTGCTACCCTGACAAGAAGGGACTTCCCAAAAGAACAGGAACTGATCTAGAAAATGAAGTATATGGATTAGGTAATTTCACGCTTAATCTCATGATCCTGAATGTCGAATCCGAACCTGCACCAATTTTGCTCGCTATGTCAGTATTTCCAGTTAAAGGTGAATTATGTATAAGAAAGAATGGCTCTATACACATGGGCCACAGTAAATGCACTACTGTAATAGAATTCAGTGATCAAGGCAAGTCTACATTTAGAGCTTCTCGCCATTCCTACTTTGTATGTGGTCAGACTGCATATATACGTTTGCCTCTAGATTGGGATGGTACCTGCTACATTGGATTCCTTTTGCCACCTGTTTTCCTAGCTCCTCCTGATTATCATAGAAATACTCATTTAGTACACAATAGAGAACGGAGAGATCTCCCAATAGTCGATTACACTGAGACAGCATGGGAAAAATACACAGATTTCAATAAAGGTCTCTTTCCCTATATAGGTACAGTTACCATTAGTAAGCTGATACGTAGATTAACCAGAACCCTTGAAGCAGTAGTGAACGAAACTATTTCCGCCTTAGGCAATTTAACGGAAGAGCAGTCTGCTATGCGGATTGTTGTGCTTCAAAATCGTCTTGTCCTTGACGTCATCCTGGCCGATAGGGGCGGAGCTTGTATGGTCATCGGATCAAGCTGTTGCATTTTCATACCAGAAAATTCGCCATCTGTATATAAAGCCATAACTCGCCTTCATAAGATTGTAAGCCAGATACACCAGAATCCAGGCACCTGGACTTGGTCCAGTTGGTTTTGGAGTGTATTATCTACCTTTGGATGGAGGGTCCTATCCTTCCTAGGTATTGGCTTTCTCATACTATTCAGTTGCTGTTTATGCCTACAATGTGGACCAGCGATTTGTGGTCTGTGTGCCACCTCGTGTATCCCACATCCAAGTTTTCATTCAAGACTCCGGAAGAAGAAAGAAGAACAAATGATGCTATATGAACAGATCAACGGATTGATGAAGATTGATATCTCTTAAGGGCAAGTAGGGGACAAGGAGGGAATGTGGAAATATGGATTTTTAGGGTCAGCTATGTCCCCTATCTTGGACCCCAACGGTTTCATGTATAAACCATAGGTACATGTATGTTTCCTCCAGTTCCAGTTATGAAGACGCAAACACATGTGCGTCCACCGTCAACATGTCCTCTTTCAGATCCGCCATGAATGGGCCGGATATTCTATTCCTAAGTATGAAAGGCCACCGGCTTTATATGGTTCACTTATCCCATTTTACAGTTCAGACGAGTAGGCCCTGATTCTGCCATCAAGTCTTTTCTGCCTTCTGCCTCTGAAAGCTTCAGTCTGAGCTCGCATCTGTACCCATGAACTTTGTCCTACTCCCTGCGCGGCTAACGGTGCCTGACTCCAGCCTGTTGCCTGCCAAAAACTGTATTTCACCTTCAAGATTATCTGCTTTGCTCCGCTCCCTATCCAATACATTCCTGTCTAGTAGTTTAAGTAAACATTCTCCCAGCTACCGAGCAAAGGGCCCGGCTTCTCTGTCTTCATGCAAGTAATTAATAGCCCTATTACTATGGAAGATTTCTGCCCTCGCATCTAGTGTAGACACTTAGACGCTTGTACACGCACTAACGGACAGTATAGTCAGTATAGAATAAGATTCTATCCTAAGAGACCTTTCTTTCTGGATAACACAGTTCTTTAAACATAGGATATTAGATATGATTTGGGATTAGGTTGACATAACCCCAGACTTCTGTCTCCACATGTAGAGCTAAATGTCAAGTCCCCTTCATCCCCTAGTTACACGTCAATCACACGTCATGCTGCTGCGCGCGCATCTCTGCCAAGTATTTCTGCTGACATTGCGAAATTCTTTCATGGAACCACCCATTTATGACATCATACCTGATGATGTTCTTTAGTTACACCCACTTTAGTTACGCATGTATGTTCTTATCTTTGTTATCAACTGTTACGCCTCCGGCATCTGTTTCACTGTAATGCCTATTGTATATAAATGATTACTTGTCAATAAAGTGGGGTCCTTCACTTCCTGAACCTTCGTGGTGATGGAATATGGAGTCCTCAATTCGAATTGATTTTGGAATAAAGCCCGTTCCGAACCTCTAATACCACGGATTCTGCCTCTTATTTTACTGAGCTATTATTATAGATTTTCCGCATCAAATTAAGTCCCGGTAATTAAATTATTTACCACATAACCTGCAGCAATACTTCAAGAGGTAGGTAGTTTTTTCACATATACCACGGTGTGTAGGTAGTTTCACATTATATTCATGGTCCTGATGAATTGCCATAGACCCGGTGGGGCTGTCAAGGCAAGAAACATGTTGACCTATTGGAGTAGGGCACCACTTTGTTCTGATTTATTATGTCAGACAAAACCGCCTCTCCTTTTTCTTTTAATCAGGTAGGAACCAGAGTCAAATAAATTATATTGGTTACCTAACCTGTTTTAACTTTCACTCTTTACACACACCTACACTTTCTAGGCCCCTCACTCACACCTCATTAATTGGCAAGGAACAAAAGATCTCCACCAAAGAGCCCCTCATTGGGAGCCCCTTGGGTATTGCAGCGCCAACCCAACGAGGAGCAGGCCCAATGATAAAGCATGACACCTAGCTGGCTGGGTGTGTGAGGGCACTAGTTCCGAAAGAGAGAATTCCCCTCAGGACCCACATTATTGGTTGGAGGTGACGGGTATAACTGTCCTTTTGGTATGCATTCTCATATATATCTCTCTCTTTCCTCTTTTTATCATGTTAACCCTTGAGGAACAACATACTCCCTTTTTTTGTGTATTGCAGCTTGGGCCCTGTATGCTGGACCTCTCCAAAAGCCCTATAATCCCTCTCTTTGTTTATGATATTAAGCACGGGTTACTCCCGTGGGATTCTCTTTATAGGTTACCAGAGATGCAAATTGCCTCTTCTGGCCCATATTTTAGTGGAAGGTTACCAGTGACATGAATCACCTTTTTCTAACTCTTGCATTATACTTTTTTGTGCATTTAATCTCGTATACATAATATTATAATAATTTTTTTATACATTTGTTTCTGTGTACATTGCTCCGGATTGTGTATATATACACTCACCATTCCCTACTAATTGCCATCAAGTGAGGGCCCTGCAACCCTTTTGACGAACATGTATTTTAGGAACAACCCCTATTAGAACGTTATACCTTATATAATGTGGATGTAATACATCTAACTTTGCACTGAACAGTATGGGCTTTATAATTGTTTAATAACTCTAGGGGTTTCGTTACTAAACTTGCGGAACCTTTATGCACATTTTGAATAGGCCGCTGGTCTTGATTTAGTACCTTTCTATAAATTAGATAGGTTAGCGTTCTAGATACTACCGTTCTAGACGCTAGTGACACATTTAACGTCACTTCCGGTATGCCGCACTCATTGGGGGCTGTATATCTTGATGAGAAAAACGCCTCCTACCATCACCCGGTACCGACGGCGATGGGTAGGTTGTTAGTACTTCAACACCGTCTTTTTGGGTAAGTAGGATGCTATCCATCTAAATCAACTGACGAGTCCTTATCTACTTGTGGGAATGCCAGGATTCCCGGTGGTGGGTCCTTCCCTTGGGCAGTGACCGATACTTACTTTGCAGCGTTTTTGCCTCCAGTTGGATGTAATCACTGACACGCGCCCCCGCGATTCTGGGTTCGCTTGTTCCCTCAATATTATTAGGTTTTTTTACACCCCCTTGTTTAGATTTACAGGTTCCATGGCGGGATACTTTCAACAGGGCCTGCCACAGTATTTAATAAGTTATGAGACACCTTAAATTTCCCGAGTGTCAATGCACGCCGCTCCTTGCATCTTGTAACATTGTAACCTGGGCGGGCTTTTATTCAATCTACCATTCTGCTGGACATACGTTTGTCACCCACTTTACCCTGTGTGTTGGAATGGTAATTGAAACTTTGGTTGTGTGGTTGCTTTATCTAGTCCACTTTCATACATTTTCCAGGATACTGAACCCGCTGGTGAATTAGCCCGCCGGATACTGTTGAGGCGAGGTTTAAAGATTGATTAGGTGAGTCTATATTCCTTGAAGGAGCCAATGTTTTATCATGAACTTTGTTCACAAGTTGCACAGTTGGTGACTAGATCACGGAAACAATTTTTAATAAATAAATATAATGTTAAAGGGAACTTCTCCCTTTTAAATAAAGGGTTTTTCTTTTGGGTAAACCATCAACATGAGAAAGATATTGAATGCTAGCATACCCGGCAATTTATGTATATGCTGTAACCCTTTCTTTTCCAGAACACATCTTAGGGTATCTAACCTGCAGCAATACTTCATGTGGTTGGTAGTTTTTTCACATATACCACAGTGTGTAAGTAGTTTCACATTATATTCATGGTCCTGATGAATTGCCATAGAACAGGTGGGGCTGTCAAGGCAAAAAACATGTTGACCTATTGGAGTAGAGCACCACTTTGTTCTGATTTATTATGTCAGACAAAACCGCCTCTCCTTTTTCTTTTGATCAGGCAGGAACCAGAGTCAAATAAATTATATTGGTTACCTAACCTGTTTTAACTTTCACTCTTTACACACACCTACACCTTCTAGGCCCCTCACTCACACCTCATTAATTGGCAAGGAACAAAAGATCTCCACCAAAGAGCCCCTCATTGGGAGCCCCTTGGGTATTGCAGCGCCAACCCAACGAGGAGCAGGCCCAATGATGAAGCATGACACCTAGCTGGCTGGGTGTGTGAGGGCACTAGTTCCGAAAGAGGGAATTCCCCTCAGGACCCACATTATTGGTTGGAGGTGACGGGTATAACTGTCCTTTTGGTATGCATTCTCATATATATCTCTCTCTTTCCTCTTTTTATCATGTTAACCCTTGAGGAACAGCATACTCCCTTTTTTGTGTATTGCAGCTTGGGCCCTGTATGCTGGACCTCTCCAAAAGCCCTATAATCCCTCTCTTTGTTTATGAAGCACCATAGGGTGCCTACCACAGGGTGCAGGGTTATCCACAATCACCCCTTTCTTTAATGGGAACCTGTATTGTTGGTCGTTACACAGGCTCTGATTGAAGTCAATGGGAGTCCGACAGAATGGTGTTCAGAAACATCGTAATCAGTTGGTCTGACTCGCCGCACCCGAGTCAGTCGGAACCGATTCCGACAAGTATTCTGTCGGAATGCTTTCCGACCGACATCCTAATGAGGCCCCAAGGTGGCCTACAAAATTGAGGACCTATAAATCTTACAGGCCTATTGTTTGGAATGGTGTCTAAGGTAAAGATGACCATTAGGAAAGCAAACTGCATATTTATATACAATGAGATTCTCATTACATAAAACATGGGACTATGTAAAGATGCATTTATTTCCCGCCCCTACTTGTATATCCACGGCTGATATTTCTTGGGTTAAGAATGTGTTCAGAACCAGGAATAGACTGGGCAGATAGGAACTTGAAGCAGCCAAACTTTCTGTTAGGGAATATGAGAGTTTCCAATCTACCCCCCACCCCCATATGGAACCTTATTTATCCTGGATGGACTGGGCTTAGTAAAATAGTATTTGAATTTCCCATTGGGTCATTTTAATTATACTGTGTTAATTGTTCCCTGTGATGAGTCTTCCTCCCAGAGTTTTATCCACTTCAATTTTCTTTGTACATATTATAGGGGCCTTTCCAAAAGGTTTCTAGTTCCATTAATTACAGCTTGTGGCATTAGAAAATGTGCTGAGGCCTTGTTATACATTGAGTCTTTGAATTCCCCTGCCCTCTGCTGTTCCTTTTGAAAATGTGCGCTTAGTATGAGAGGACAAATGGCTTTTTGATAGCTTATTATAGTGTTTTGCTGGTATTTTGCCTATGGTTTTATTCTGAGTATTTTACTGTGTGTTTCTTTTTTTTTTAATCAATGATCAACCTCAATTTAGATTGTGTCTTAAGGATGTTTTGTATAACTTTGTTGTGCTTTAATGGCTGTGTCTTACTGCTGAAATGAAGATCTTGAAAGAAGAAAAAAGACGTTAGTGACATCTATAACTATTTTCCGTTCTTTCCTAGTTTCATAGTAGAAAACGTACAGGTGGCACTTCAACCGGCCCGGCCGTATTTACACTTCAATTAACAGTCATTTTAATATTAGGCCTACCTGTTGGCACATAACTAGTTTTTATTACATTGAGTCCAGCGATGAAAGTAATTGCCATTGACATTACTAGTGAATGTGTTTACTCGTAATGGTATCTGCATTATATCTTAGAAGATGAAGTATTCATTCTTAATACATTTAATCAATTATCCTGCAGATCCAGGATAAATGTGGTGGACATGGCCTTTTATGCAGGGTTATCCATAAACATTTTGCTTTCACACTCCCGTTTTCTGAACCTGTTTGTGTTGGCTTTTAGGACTCTGCACACTTTACCACTGATAACCAGTGTTAAAGTGCTTCTGCTCTCTTCTTTAAAAATTGCAAAACTGTCTTACAGCCAATCAGCATACATAATTTACTTATAAGTCCTGAGTAAACTGTTACTATATCCGCACAGGGCCAATAAATTAAATGCTACAAATGAGTCAGCTTTAAACAAAGTATTGCCTCAGAAACCATTGATTCAATTTTACTTTGTACCACAGAAGTTTTATTAATTAACTCTGGGTTACCTTATTTTGCAACTTTTTTCAATACTTTTTTTAATTCAAGGTTCATATTATCGACTATCTTTTGAGCGAACTCTGGTTGTTTTCTTTGTGCAAAGAAAACAACCAGGGTTCGCTCAAAAGATAGTCGATAATAGGAACCTTGAATGTAAAAAGTAAAATTGAATCTATGGTTTTTGAGGCAATACTTTGTTTAAAACTCATTTCACTGATTCTGAATTCCGTAACCGAATCACTCCCCCGTTGTGTATACAAATGAGTCAGCAGCACTTACTGTACCACCCACTAAAGTAGCCCATTATACATGACTTAGGCCTGCCATTGCAGGCTGTGTGTTAGGTTTAAAACTGCTAATTTGACCTGACAAGATACACCTTTTGCCAGACACAAACCTTCCTGTTGAATATACATGTCACCCCTAGCATAGGCCCTAAACAGACCAGAGGGCAGGGTGTATGTATTTAAAATGTAAAACATATACTTCTAAGTTGTACATGTCCTGGTAGTAAAAACACTCAAATACATGTTGTCTATTGGAGGTCACCTCTCCTATAGAGTAATATTGGGTTAAATATTATATTTGATAAGTGACAAACTTCAGTTTGGAGTAGGTAGGAATATCATGTTTGGTGTCTAAGAAATTGATATTAAAATATCTTTAATGGTAAAGTCAGAATTTAAGTCACAATGCTGAAGGCACATCTTGTAGAAAGTTTACAAAAAAAGTGATAGATGGAATGCTTGAATCAATCTCAATCATTGGGAATTATTTGGTGCCACATCCCAATCCATCTTTATTTTGCACACCATGCCACCACAGTTTTCACCCATCTATATGTATATTAGTCTTGGCACTGCTCCACATGGGAACAGTCCAGCCTGAACTGCCAGGCCAGGTCTTCCCTGAGCCATAACAAAAGCAATTTCTAACATTGGTGATCAGCGGTGAGGATATGATTTGTGTTTGTGCAATACCATTTAGTAATTTAGTGTACACTACTACTCTACACTAAGACTAATTTGAACCCTTTTCAATTCTCCCTGGCATTTTGTACAAATACTATATCTCTAGCTGGAGAAGCAGCATATGCACCTGCATGACAGATGCTGAGCTGTCCAAGCTGGAGACCTACACTGCGATACAGCTCAATGACTTTTGTAAGGATATTGGCCTGCCCACTAAAGGCTTCACCAGGAAGGTGGAGCTGCAAAATAATAAATAAAAAACAGGTATTTGCAAAGTGCGAAGTGATCACCCCTAAGGGTCTCAAGCCGCTGGCGTCTGTAAGGGAGTTTAAGTGAGCGATTGCATGGTGCTCAGCTGACCTGCCACCGATGCTGGGGATCGAACCGTGAGCCCTGCGATCTGGAGTCTGCCACCTCTACCATAGGAAAAGACACTGCGAGCCAGGGCAGAGGCCATTAATTCAGGAGCTGGGACTCCAGAAGAGGAGGAGGAATAAATTAAGGAGGATGAGAATCTGATCCTGAATTATGAGGTGGATATAGGACTGTCTTTGGATAAGGGGGACAACAACATGTCAGGAGCAGTGGTGGTTCCCGAGCACAGAGCAGTGTTTCATCCAAAGACCTTTCCCCAGAAGAGCTGGGGGACAGGAGGGAGGAGAGATAAGCTTAAGCTAGTGCTTGCCAAATTGAAATTGGAGACAGAACAAGCTCTAGAAGAAAATAGGTTAGCTCTTGAGAAGAAGAAGATGGCCATGAGCAAAGCCTCAGAGAGCCGAACATCGGTGCATTTCAGGTGGACTCCAGCATTAATGATAACAGCAAGTCTGTCTTTAGTCTAGTTTGTCTTAAGACAAACTTAAGACAAAATCCTAACTTCTGTGAATACCAAAGGTAGTAACTTTAGGATTTTGTCTTAAGTTAGTTCTGTGAATCGGCCTCTAAGTGTGCACAAGGTCCCAGAGGAGTCCTGGGTAGGAGGTAGTCTGTGAAGGTTCATGCCTACAGTGGGTAGGGATACACTCCTGAAACTGGAGGTGGGGGAACAAACACACTGCACTGCAATGAAGACCATTCTATTCCATAAGTTTGGACTTATTCCTAAGAATTATAGGCAACGGTTCAAGGGCAGCCACCAGATCTCATCACAGGCATGGGTGGATTGCTTAGATTATGCAAATATGGCAAAGAAGGGCTGGGTGTCAGGACCCACAAGAGGTTTCCTCCTGGTAACGCCTTTCTGGCTTCTATCTCCCTTTCACAAGATTATCAAAAGCCTTTCAATCCACTAAGCTGGGGGGCTTGTTGGCACCGGTGGAATTCTAAGATGGCTGCCAACATGTCCATACTGCTGCAGCACTCTGCTGTTAGCGGTCTAGTCTCTTAGAGTTCTGACACCTGGTGAAGTGTGTGTCAACATTCTACTGTGCACTTCACTGAAGCAGCTGAGAGAAGAACACCTGAATTCCCCACGTCGTGAAAGTCAGTCAGGGTAGTTTGCGAATGTGCGGGGTTAGTTTCGCCGGGTATTACCCTTCCCTTCAGAGAAAAAGGTTAGTGTTTCTTATTAGGCTTCTAATGTAAAATTCCTGAGCAAAAGTATATTATCAGTTATGGCGTTTTAAAAATCTAAGTTTCAAAACCACAGGAGAAATGTTAAGGGTCAGAAATAAATAACCAAGCAGTCTTTACAGGAACAAGCTTTTAAAGAAGTTCTTTGAAATAATATTGAGGAGGAATTCTCCGACGCGCAAGCTTTTGAACCCGAGCTTGGCGTCTGAAGAGATTGTATCTCCTTTTCTGAGTGAAAGCAAGTGTTGAGTTACCTCAGACGCGAGCGCGCCATTCAAACGCTGCGTCTGAGTTATTCAAGAGGCAAAAGGGAATTCCTTGGGACCAACGCTGACATGAGTTCTGAACGTCACGTCGGCCTTTCGGGAATTGAATTGGCTCTCTGCATAGCGGAGTTGGAAGCTGAGGCAGGCGTCCAATACTTCCGGCTATGCAGGATGTCTAGAGTAAAAGAAATAACTCTTGAGAGTTAAAGTAGAGCAAATCAAATAAACCCCAAAAAACGAAATTGGAAGAGTCTCTTCTTGGGCTTAAGGTGCCAGTTACAAATACCAGGAATCTCTTCCTATACTCTTTAATTACACTCAGCCCAAATGGGCTCTAAGAAATAATTAGGACAAAACAATACAGGCTTCCCCTAACAAATACTTACCTCGTGGTATAGCGCTAAAACAGAGTGAGTCATTATAGCGTTTCATGGGAAAATACTTGTGGGGTTAAAGCCCACAAATTCAATATTAGTTCTGTTACCCATCCTCTAAAAGTATTCCTTCATCCAGATCAATCTGGCACCACAGGCTCCAGAATACCGACTCACTCATTCTCTATTAAGTAAGTAACAGAGAGAGAGAGAGAAAAGGAAGGTACATGCCTTTAACTATAAACGGCACGATTAACCTACCTTGTTCCAATTCTTTTCTGTGAAAGGCGAAGAGGCGATCTTGAGCAGCATGACCTCCTAAAAAGAAGAGAATAGAATGAAGACTTCTCCTCCAAGCTAGATGGAATAGAGAAGTTAGAAGAGTAGCAAGCATCCAAAGGCACCCTGGTAAGATAAGGGACTTGGGAAGTGGGAAGCTGTAGGAAGAAAACAAGTTAGAAGTAAGTTACATTGTTGTTAATGTTGGCAGACCTGTAAGAAGACCAAGAAGAAATCTCGAAGCAGCAGGCAGGCCTTGGAGCAGTCTCTTCTTGTCCCATTCCCCTTTCCCCCCTTAGGAACTTACCTGTGATGAGATTGAGATTCATACAGGAAGTGTTCTGAGAAGGGCATTGGGACCATTCGTCGTTCTGCTCCTGTGCAAGTTGAAAGGTGCAAGTAGTAGGTCCTGACACTGGGTGAGGGTCAACAAGGTTGATGAATATTCAAGGCTGTACAACTTGATTTTGAAGTAGCACATGTTTGATATTTGTTTTTCAGAGCTGTGCCAACACCTGGTTGATATCAAGCTTGCTGACTGCAGGAAGCTAGCTGAGGAGGTGGAAATCTGCGTAAGCACCAAAGTGTCCAAAAAGGTACCTGGGAGTGACTCCAAGAAGGGTGATTAAGGCTCCCCCAGTAGAGGGAGATGGAGGTCAGGAGAGGCCCAGACAGGTCTCAGGTTAAGGGGGAAGGAAACGTCTTCCATGCCCCTTCTGTGAAGAAGAAGTGAGGTTCCGGTGGGCTGTGGCCCAGGGCACCCCATTTCCAACCCGCTGCTTTGATTTTCCCAACTAGAACACAAGCTGGAAATCACCCACTGGTGGGAACTCTACAGTAGTGGTGTTAGGGGAAAGTAGTCCCTAGGGGCAAGTTTTAGAATATGTCATGATCTACCTCAGCTGGGAAATCGATTCATAGAGTGATCTGGTGGTCCAAGAAGGTGGTAGTCACCACTTCCACCAGGTGAAAGTGAATGGTGTCCCACTCACTGCTCTTAGGGATACTGGGGCTAACCAGACTATGGTTGTGGAAGAGTTAGTCTCCCCAGAGCCATACAGAGGCCAGGTGTGTAGGGTGCCCCAACGTTTTTCACCCTATGTCCCCAGTATCCCTAGAGTGGGTTCGGGAGGTGACCAAGAGGAGGGTCATAGTGAGTCCCCAGATGCTCATTCACTGCATTCTCGAGAATGAGTTGCTCCCGGTGTCAGAAGAACTTGGAGCGATGGGCGCCATGGACGCCCTGCCAGTTCAGTTTTCTGGGGGTACCACTCCCAACCAGAGGGTACATATGTCTAGATTGAGGGGGAGGGAGAGCTCACCTCTGACTTCTGTTGACCCCCTGGGTTAAAAGAACTGTTTCTAGATACCACCCATGAGCTGGTGGGAGGTGGAGTGGAAAAAGGGTGCAAGCCACCTGGGGCTAGTGCCCCCACTCTGAGAAACCTCAGAGGGCAGAGGCCCCTGTATGGGCGGGGGTCTGGCTCTTGACACTGACAGCGGCCCCTATTGGTTGCTATGTTTGTGGGCAGGGCTTTCCTTGGGTTGAGGACAGAAGTCAGACCCTAGGGGAGGAATGGGCTACATCTCTTTGTTGACCATGTTGGTACTGTCTACCTACTGGAATGCCTCTTTGTTTCACCACCCAACCTCTGCCTCTTTAACTTAACTTGCAGTTTTTTTTCATCCCTGCTTTTTCCCAGCCACCATAGCAGCTCGTCTATTTTCATCCTTTCTACAATATCTGTTTTCTCACTCTTGTTCGGTGCAAAGTCTGGTTACAGCATTCACAAATTAAGCACTGGGAAGCCCACATGAAAATGAAGGCAGTCCGAAGGTGGCAGATGATAAGACGGGTGCTATCAAGCCCTACATTGCTTAAAGGATGGGTGTATTTTAACCTGAGGCAATACAAAGTGTTACTTAACTGGTTACTCTGCCTTTCTGCCAAAGAAATAAGACTCACTCTCTTCAGGTCACCACAAACCTCAAGATGTTGCGAGCCTGAATAAAAAGCACTCCTGTTTCTGCTCTTTGACTTTTCCATTATAGGAATCTCATAAAAAATATAGTAAAAACACTTTCATACAGTTTTGCAAAATAAAGGTCTGGCCGTCAATCAATGTGCCACAAGCCACAGTTATGTATGTACACGGAGGCTTCCCTTAGGCAGTGGCATGGTAATGAAGCCCTGATGCCTAATGTAAAAAATGAAAATGGGCAGGATCTGTACTAAATGACAGCCATATCTATTTATCTGTGGTCTCCACACACCTTTGGGACCCAGGGCCCCAGTACACCTTCAATTGTTGTAGTAATGATAGCTAGACCCTTGTTACTTGAGCAGCATGTTACTTTTTGTCATAGGTACATTATTGTGAGAAAACAGGACCTGTTTGCAGTTTTCCAATACTTTTTACCCCCATTTTGACTGCTTGGTGCTGGTCTTCAGACTCTGATGGTGCCCTGAGCTCTGCTAACCAGACCCAGGCTTGTGCTTGGATTAAAAGTACATGGTAGTTAGTTATAATCAGAATTGGTACTCACAACCTCCTACCTGTAAGTCCCTAGTATATGGTAGGGCATGTAGGTTTGGAGGCCCCGTAGATTTAATGTATTGATGTGTGCACTACTGTGGTGCCTGCTGTCATTTTAAAAGCCAGTCCTACCTTGCAGGATGCTTTTAAAGTAGAATTAAATGCAAATTCGACTTTGGAATTCAATGTACATCCAAAGTACTAAGTACCTTATTTTTAAATATATCATCCCTAAGGTCTCCCCAAGGTGCCCCAGGGGAAGGGTGCCTTGGAACTATAAGCACAGTTATTACAAAAGATGTTTTAAATGCCCAGGTGAGAGAAAAACTGTACATTTTGTTGTTCCCATTGTAATGTATTGGGTCGATAGGCTAACATGGGTGTACTTTAATAAAATATAACTATTGTTTGAAAGGAGCCACACATATAATTAAAGGACTTAAAATTATAATTACAATACATCCATCAACTTGCCACTATTAGATTTATAATACCTATTACAGAAAGGAAGTTTTAGAACTTTCTTTTCTGTACACCAAAATCCAGCCTTCCATGTGCCCTCTCCTGATTGGCCAGCCTCTGCCAGGCTGAGTCAAACTGTCTTAGTGAGATGTAAAATGGCTTGCTAGAGAGACAAAGGATTTCCTGCGAGAGGAGAATGGAAACTTCAGAAGCAGAAGGTAGGATGGGGGTGGGGCGGCCAAACTGGTCTTCAAACGAAGAATTACACTTTAGGACAGCAGAGGCTCACCCCAACATCCAGTACCCACGGCCACACAAGATAGCTTGTAATTAGATTATTGAAGGGGTTGGAAGGGGAGTGTTAGAGAATCTTAGCCACAGCAGTGTGTTGGCTTCGCCACATTTAACTCTTCAGGAGAGACTTTCTTCATTTAGGATTTTGGAATAATAATGCTGTCTGGGACAAGAATACACCACACTGCACCCCATTAGTCAGAGGTGCCCCCCGATTAAAGCCCAGGAACAATGCAATGGATAGAAAGGGGAGAGCTGCCTAGCAACTCAGATCTTCACCCTGAAACAACAAGGAGGAAAAGGACTGCCCTCCTAAAATCCCTGATCTGCACTGAAAGGAATTCACTCTGAAGGACTGCACTTACTGCACAATCTGGTACTGCAGCCCTAAGGACTTTGCCTTGCTTCACAAGGATTAATGAGAGGACTCCCTGAAAGCCACAGTTTAACAGAGCCCACCTGCATCATCTCCATCAAGAAATTCCCATCATGGAGTGTGTCCAATTGACCTTTAAGGATTTGGCTGGGTGCATTGTGGTAAATGTAGTCCCAACTTTCCAAGGACCATCTCAGAGCATCTAGACCTCTGGATTGGTGTTGTACATACATTGAACCCTCAAGGAGACCTTCTGGGAGAAGTTCCAGAAGTTTGGAGAAGTTTGGGTCAACTTTTGTAAAAAGCTCCATAGATGACCTGTTGCATTGTGGGAGTTGACTCCAAGAGGCAAATTAGAGCATTTGAATCCTTACTAGTGCGGTGAACCACGTTCCTGCATTACAAAACACTTCTTAAAGTAAGGTAAAGAACACTTGACTTGGTCCTGGTCCAGCACAACCTTTTTTTAACCCTTTGAGTGCTTTTTGCTTCTAAGTGAGAGTTTTACTTTTAATCTTCAGAAAATGCATATCTCTGGTTCCCTACATTGGATTCTTTTCATTTTGGTGTCTATTTATTCATGAAAATATAATCATTTTTATACAATGGTGTTGAATGTACAAAATACAATAAAATATTGTACTGTGTGTTGTCTCTTACTTATTTAAAGTATTGGTATTTTCAAATTCTTTAGACACCTGTCTCCTAAGTCACGTCTACCTACTAGTTGCCAGCTACCAAGGGCTGAACAAGCAAATAATATATTGAGACCTTGACTGAACCTTTTGTGAATCGTGTTTATGCCCTTATTACCAGTGGCAAATCCCTACTTATCACTTCTAATGACCCACTTTCCAACATATAGGGGTCCATTAGGATGTAGGGAGGTGGGACCGACACCGCGCTGGCGGTGCGGAAAAATGCCTTTTTCCACCCGCTAGCAGCGGACATTACGTCCGCCATATTAGTATGGTCAAACATAGGCCAATTCCCGACCACGGCGGTGCGACGCGCACCGCCATCAAAGTGCGCCCGCCCCCGCGGCGGTGGGTGCCAATGGAGACCCTCTGCCTTGCGGAAGGACGTCCTCCCCGGTCCACAAATTAGGATGGCTCAAGCAAGCAGACGCACCGCAGCGAAGACACCGCCCAACCGGAGATGGCGGAAACTCGACAGCGGAGAGCGAAACCAGAGTCCCGGTCCACACCACCCAGACACGACCACAATGGACCCAGCTCTACACGTCTTTCCGGTGCTGTACCTGCTACATCACCAGGAACTCATGGACCGCCGCGGATGCCGCCCCAGGTACGCAATAACACAACACACAACCCACGACCTGACACAGGGTCCAAATCCACATCAGACACCCTAGGGGGGATAGGGACACATCCCCGAGGGCACCCACACATCACCCACCTGCCACAAATTCACCCCACTGCATCCTGGACACACAGCTACCGCCACCATGCAGCAATGTCCCGGTCACGTCACTGCAGCGGCGAACACAAGCAAATACATGCGCAATGCAGACGGCAGGGCCAGTGCCAGGCATGGGCAGGGCACAAAGACCACAGGGCCACACCCACACACTAGCACACCCCATGAAGGCACATGCCATGTGCCCCCCTGTGCACCCCATGCACAACAACAAGCCAGGGCAATACATACCCTGCACCACACAACCAACAATCATGGAGACACACAATGCAGGAGTGGCTGCACAGGAACACACAACACACAGGAGCAGTAGCACAGGGCCAGGGAAACACACACAACACCACACTCAGGGAAAAAGCAATGAGGACAAGCAACAAATGAACACACGCAAGGAAGCAACATCCAAATGGACACACAGCCTGCACAGTCACACATACATATCACAGACTGACACACACACACATACACCCTCTACATGCCAACAGCAATGGAGCACAACAAATAGGGAAACCAAAGTGGGCTGCACACAAATGGAAGGCCATGGAGACACATAACAAGCATGTGTACATCACATCAACACAAGGAACAGAGCACAACACCCACACACCATCAAAGCCCACATGGCTGGCACAGTCAGTGAAATCAAACCACAGACAGCTCAGTGCAACCACACAGGGAGACATCAAGGCAAACCATGTATATGCACAAGGATGAAAGGATGAAAGGAAGGCCCTGAACTCAAACTGGGAACAGCCACACATACATACAACTACTTCACAGGAGTACACAAGCAGCACTACACACAGGGACCATCTACACACCTCAGGACTGACAAACACCAGTAAGAATCTACACACATACCCCCCTCACACCAGCAGCACACAACACCAGTGCCAAACACACTGAATGCTGCCAATACTTGACAAGCAATACACACACAAACAACCACACACCCTGGGCTCAGCCACAAACATCACACACACACACAGACAGGGATGCCACCACAAATGTGTAAACAAATACAACAGACAAACACATCACCCAACTGAAACACACACAGAGCCACAACAACAACAGACATGCCCTGTGCAGCTAAACTGGGGAAGGCAATGGGAGCAAAACATAGCATGACATCAGGGGATGCACAACAGGCAATCACAAGGCAACATACACACAGCAGAGCAAGCACAACAAGCTGTGTGTGCACACCAAGCATACCAGACACACACAGACATCAGTGACAGAACAGCAACCCACACAACACCACACAGCACAGCACAAAGACAACAGCACACCCAGGAAGTGAAGCAATAACACAAACAACACACATACATCCAACACAACACCCAATAGATGCACACGTCTGGGACACAAAGGTGGAAATAACTTGACCACAGGACTGGGCAGCACACACAGTTGAACTGCATAGCAGCAACCATGACTGAAAAACAGCACCAGTAAATCACACACGCCCCATTGGAGAAATGCACTGAGTGACACATTGACCCTGGACAAAGAACTGCACCACAAAGCACAGTGGCACAAATGAAGTCATGGGGAGGCATACACACATAAAAACCAAGGGGACAGCTCACACCAAAGTGAAGTGTACTGCATGTCAGTAGGGGACATGGCAGGGGTGTACCATACACAAAGAGAGGGAGTGCAGACCCACAATGGGTAGGCAGCTGAAGGGGATGGCATGACAACACACACAACATGCAACACTGGAGGCAAGAAGGCACCATGGGACAACAAAGCATGAGAAAACACAACCACAATGGCAGTGGGGAGCAGCAGGTCTGCACAGACCCCACAAACAGCCACCAGATACAGGGATGTGCAACAAACCACAACACTGAATTGCCAGTAACACCCTCTGCATACTCACAAGTGAAAAATACAACAAGTAGGTATCAGACAGAATTGCAAGGACACACCAACACACTGCACAGTGCACAACATACAACTCACACATGGGCATACAACCACATCCACAGGGATGAACAATCAAAACAACAGGCACACAACTCCAGGGTGACACATATGTGTAGTTGACATTGCAGAGGCATGCACACATCAACACTCCCCACAAACTCACCCCCTTCACACTGCACAATACCTGGTCATCCAAGAGCACGCATGGAAAGTAAGCCATGGGACTAGGATGACTGGACATCACAAGATGACCACACACATACACCACTGGGCACACATATAGGAAGAACACACACATGATGACTCTGGACAGCCTGCCTGAAATACTGTGTGCAGAAACCCACCCTGTGCTGGCAGTGCCCCCCAACCTGACATGTGTACAATAGAGCCAACATGAACTAATCAAGTACATGACTACTGCTAAACATTTGAAATTAACACCATTGCCACCACAAGTATCTGGGCCAAGAAGAACTGAAGCCCCTGTCACCCCTGAAAAAAAATAAAAGCAAGTGAGCCCAAACATTGACCTTGTTGAAGTGCCACAGAGACCATGGAGCACAGTAAACCATTTACACACAGCAAAATAACTTTATTCAGTAAGGACACTGACAAAATAGACAACTGGAGCAACTGTTTTTATTCACAAATTGCACAGAGAGGCACCATGAGAAGAGAAGAGTAAGGCACAAAATGCAGAGCATGTCCATGAGAAGCTGCACAGGCAAGGGCAAAACAGTAGTGAACAACAAGGCCAGTGGCCAGGGCAGAGTGCAGAGCATGTCCATGACAAGCTGCAAAGGCAAGGGCAAAACAGCAGTGAACAACAAGGCCAGAGGCCAGGGCAGGGTGCAGAGTAAGTCCATGAGAAGCTGCACAGGCAAGGGTCCAACACAGCAGTAAACAACAAGGCCAGTGGCCAGGGCAGGGTGCAGAGTATGTCCATGAGAAGCCGCACAGGCAAGGGTCCAACACAGCAGGAAACAACAAGGTCAGTGACCAGGGCAGAGTGCAGAGCATGTCAATGAGAAGCTGCACAGGCAAGGGCAAAACAGCAGTGAACAACAAGGCCAGTGGCCAGGGCCGGGTGCAGAGTATGTCCATGAGAAGCTGCACAGTCAAGGGTCCAACACAGCAGGAAACAACAAGGCCAGTTGCCAGGGCAGGGTGCAGAGTATGTCCATTAGAAGCTGCACAGGCAAGGGTCCAAC
Organism: Triturus cristatus; assembly: GCF_964204655.1. NCBI lineage: Eukaryota > Metazoa > Chordata > Amphibia > Caudata > Salamandridae > Triturus > Triturus cristatus. The sequence goes on from NC_140587.1 coordinate 230,930,625, forward strand.
ACAGCAGTGAACAACAAGGCCAGTGGCCAGGGCAGGGTAAAGAGTATGTCCATGAGAAGCTGCACCGGCAACGGTCCAACACAGCAGTGAACAACAAGGCCAGTGGCCAGGGCAGAGTGCAGAACATGTCCATGAGAAGCTGCACAGGGAATGTGTGCGACTGTACCTTTCCATGGCCAGCAACATAGTCAGGGGGCAACAATGTGCAGTACAGGCCCTCCTGTGTGAGACACAGGTGTGTGAGGGTGACTACCGCTCAGACTTGGCTGTAAGGCAGACTGGGAGCTGGCAGTGCCAAGGAGACTGTCGGGGCACTTAAAGGGGGAGAGAACGGAACAGCTGAGGTAGAGCGATCAGTGTCTTGGCAGGCTGGAGGGTTGCTTGGACCAGGTGGTGTAGTGGCATGTGGAGGTGGAGTCATGCAGACGGGAGTCACGGTGTGGCTGGGAGATTGTGGAGGGGTGCCCTTCCACTTCATGGGGATCCTAAATGGCTTGACTGACTGTGGATCAATGGGAAGTGGTGTGGGCACAACAGGCACACTCACCACCACTGCTGCAGCAGGTGCAGGCACTGGCAGCCCCTCTGGTGATGTGCTGGACCCAGCGGAATGCTTTGCCTTGCTTCGCCTCTACCCCCTTCCCCTGTTTACTAGGTGTCACCCCTACAGTCCCCTCCAGCCCCTGCTTCACTGGGCTTGGAATGGGAGTCGAGGTGGTTGGTGATACTGCCTTTGAGCCCTTCCCAAGTGTACCCTTGGCATGCACCACCTCCTTAGTGGGCACCGACACTGTATGATTATCTTTGCGCGAAGCCTTTGGGGCAGGAGAGTCCTTGGATTGGGATGCCACTGAGGCAGGTGTGCATGAGGTCTGCTGCTTTGCTAATTGTCCCCTGCTGTCGCCTGACGGGCTTTTCTCCCTGCACTCTGGGGTGCCTTTGGTCTTCTGTGGGGATGGTGTCTGCGCACGGGACCGCTTGGGTTGTTGCTGCTGTGTGCTCCATGTGCTGTATCGTGACTTTGATGTATGTGGACCATGGTCACTATCGTCAGATGTGGCCACTGCCTGGGGGGTTGACAAAGGGACTGGAGCTGGACTGCGAGAATGTGTCTGTTGCAGGACAGATGTCACTGTTGATGACAAAGTCTGGACTGTCCGGTGAAGCCCACCCACGTCGGAATGTATGCACTCCATGAAGGCAACCACCTGGGCCAATTTTGTGTTGTGGTCAATGAAGGCATTTAGGAGAGCTGTCTGGCCTACACACAGCTGGTGCAAAAGGTCCACAGACTCAGCACTGATGGCAGCATGGGGGCAGGGGCAGCAGTGCCAGGGGTGAAGGACACTCTTCCCCTCTTACTGAGGCAGACACAGGCAGCACCAGAGGAAGTGACTGGGAGGGTGGACAATGGCTGCTGTGTGGTGGAAGTCGATGCAGAGTCCCTGTTCCCTGTGCCCTCCAACATGGATGCATCCCCGCTGGCATCAGATGATGTGGTGCTTTGCGTCTCAGGCTGGGACTCCTCCAGCAGACTCCTGTCCCCCCGGATGCGCTGGTGACATCTGTGTCACTGGGCTCCTGGACAGCTGTGGTGCTAGTTTCACCCCCATTGGTGTCCATCTCCTGTCCCGCCGTAACCACAGGTGATGCTGCATGGGAGAGAGTGATGTAGGGACAGGTCAGTGGCAAAAACAGAACAAACATATGCAAGCAATGCATGACAAAAGTTGAGCAAATCTACATGTTGCACACCACCCTGTGCAATCACATCGTGCCGACTCACTACATAGACTCAAGCAGTGCATGCAAACTGGAAACTCAGTCATGAGTGAACCATGTGATGACCACACAGCACAACACCCTGCTTGTGGCTCTGTTCAAACAGACACACAACTAGTTCTGAGCACACCTATGCACATGATGGGGGCACACAACTTGTTGCCAATGACAGAACTGGATGTAACAGGAGTGGACAACACAGACCCAGACTACAACATGACAGTCCACAATGGACATTAGCCCATGCCACCCACCATGTCGTACCTCGGGGACAATAGAATGCTGCACATTGCTGTACGATATCTAGCCCTCCCCAATTTGGGTGCATGCAATGGACGGATTGATGTACGCACAGTCAGATTGGGCACACTGCCGTTCCCTCCCATGGGATTCCCAAGACTAAACCAATGTAGAGGAAACCTGAAGAGCACAACTCAGAATGTTATGTGAAGGCACAGCTTCCAAATCAACTTGGTAAGCACAGGTAGGGCAAATGCATGCCACAGGCACCCAGGCGAGCAGCCACTTACATGCCACAGCATCACACTACCAACATCACAGAGGCAAGTGCTGGCACAGGCTCTGTACACATGCGGCCACTCCCAGCCAAAGTCAGACTCCCCAAATGCTCACCCCTGGCTTGCTGCTGATGCTCCTTCAAATGTGCATCCAGCTCAGGCTGTGTCACCGCCAAGATGCGCCCCATTAGTGGTGTCATGCTGCGCCGTGCCAGATTCCCAGTGCGAGGAAGCAGTCCCAGGGTCATCACTGCCACATTCTTTGCCAGCTGGCTGATGTCATCCCATCTCTTGTGGCAGTGGGTGCGCCGTCATTTTGAGACCCCCAGGGCTCGCACCTTCACTGCAATGGCCCTCCACACGGCCTTACCCTGGTGTACCTTGAGCTGCAGGCATGGGAGACAAGAGGGAGAAATGATCAAGTATACAGTGCCATGTGACAACATCTATCAGTATAGCAGCAAGATACAACCAAATCTCATATCCAACGATAGATTAATCAGAGACTATAGTACAGTCCACATGTGACCCCTGCATGGGAAAAGCTGATGTTAAAGCATGCAGGTGTGAGGGAGAACACAGTCCCTGGACATCTCACACACATGCAGGATGCCAGCACTGAAACTTGCCTGCCCACATCCAGTCAATTGTTGGGTTGAGCAACACATACATCGCATATCAACCTGTGTTGGGGGGGTGACCCACTGTGTCCAAGACTGTGCAGCCCTCAATGTCCCTGCCCTGTGAATATATAACTGTGTCATGGATGTCACATTGAGGGACATGATCTCACAAATACAAAATGCCCTTCACAAGGGTGGTTGTGTGCAATCTACAGTGCTGAGATGGGCCACAGCTGGAGTGCAATGTGAAAAGACTGATGTCATACTCTGTAAGTGAAGTGATGTGTCCTTGTCTTAGTAGACGGGGACTGTGCAGGCCAGCTGGGCTCACACTGAGATGGACTACAGGGGCACACACAGCCATCCAGCCAAGCGTTCACTGTCCTGACTACAGCATGAACGACCTTCTGTGTCACTGAATGGCTGACAACACAACACAGGTCACTCATACTTACATGTGCAGGGAGGGAAAGCTGTGGCATTGGGTACACACACCCTCCCACTGGAGACAGCATGTCAGGCAGTGCATTACACTACTCCACACTCCCAAGCACATACTGCATCAGTCCACTACATGTGTGGCCCCCCTGCCCTACCACAACACTGTTTAAGACTCACCACAACATTTGGGGCACCATATAGCCTTCGGTAGTGTGTGAACACCTCGTCCACCAGGACCTCCAGCTCCTCGCTCGTGAAGGGACTTGCACGGATCTTCTCTGTCATTGCCATCACTGTGGAGGTGAGACAAGAGCAGGGGATTTTGGTGACGAGGGTCCCCAGGCAGCAGTCCCTGGAGGCAGCAGCAGGTTAGGGGTGTCAGGCAGCAGTCCCTGGAGGCAGCAGCAGGTGAGGGGTGTCAGGCAGCAGTCCCTGGAGGCAGCAGCAGGTGAGTGGTGTCAGGCAGCAGTCCCTGGAGGCAGCAGCAGGTGATGGTCTCAGGCAGCAGTCCCTGGAGGCAGCAGCAGGTGAGGGGTCTCAGGCAGCAGTCCCTGGAGGCAGCAGCAGATGAGGGGTCTCAGGCAGCAGGCTCTGTGAGCAGTGGTAATGTGAGGCTCACTCCCACATATATAGCCCCCTAGGGTTGCTAAGGTGCAGCAATTGGTGGTCCATGGCTGCCTCTTTCAAATGCATGCCTACCATTATCTTCAAAATTGCATCATGCCACCGCTATCGAGCTTCCCATTGGCTCTATGGCGAACTACATGGCGGTGTAACACCGCTGGGGCCCGGGGTGCGCTACCGCGATGGTGCATCTTTCAAATGCAGCCAATGACCGCCTCCGCAGTGGCAGAGCACGCCTACCGCGATCTTCAAAATTGCATCATGCCACCGCTATCGAGCTTCCCATTGGCTCTAGGGCGAGCTCCATGGCGATGTAACACCGCTGGGGCCTGGGGTGCGCTACCGCGATTTTAGTGGCAGAGCATGCCAACCGCCATTTCCACATGTCTCCATGCCTATGAGTACTGCACTGGTGTGAATGGGGGCGCTGGTGACACACCGCCGGTGCCAGGCGGTAGCTACTGCGATATGGGTGCCATGCATTGACATGAGGCAGCGTGATTCTGACGGCGGAGCATGCCAACCGCCATTTCCACATGTCTCCATGCCTATGAGTACTGCACTTATGTGAATGGGGGTGCTGGTGACACACCGCCGGTGCCAGGCGGTAGCTACCACGATATTGGTGGCATGCATTGACACGAGGCACCGCCATTCTGGCTGCGGAGCATGCCAACCGCCATATGGGCATGTCTACATGCCTATGAGTACTGCACTGGTGTGAATCGGGGGTGCTGGGGACACACCGTTGGTGCCAGGCGGTAGCTACCATGATATGGGTGCCATGCATTGGCAATGTCCATCTGTCACACATCAACAGTGCATAGTGCCAACATGTTCAATGGCACATCATTGTTCACACAATGCCAATGTTCAATTTACTCCACTGATGGCTACACATGCCATGTTTGTGTGTGTGTAACGTACATTTGTCTGTACCCACTCACATGTCACTTGAGGATTTGATGTTGGTGTAGGCAGGACAGTGTAGTCCTGGACTGTACAATGTGTACACATGTCAATGTGTTGAGGTCCAGTGACAATCACAGCAATGCTCGTTTTGATGAATGTTGATCTAATTAGCATTGCCTCTCATGTCTGCTCATGAACACATTCATCATTCCAGCGCCAACTGTGGTCATTGTGTGGTGGATGTGTGCCAGGTTGTAATGAGGCATCAAGGTGTGACCGGTACAGCAGCTAGGTAGGAGACAGTGGTTTTGATTAGTTACACATATGCTGGATGCTAGACTCCCAGGCGCGCACATGTGTACTGTGGCCATATCCCTATGTGCATTCAAATATCCAAAGCTGGTGTTTGAGGTACTTGTCTTGTGTAAATTGACACGTGTGCCCTTTGTGTAGCTGAAGGTGTCCCTCCATGTAAGATGGTCTGTTAGTCACTCTAGATGTCAGTCATTGTTTTTGTTGTGTCATCCTGAACGTGATATGCTGTGCACATCTTGACATGTGTCCACTATCAACTCCAATAGGAGGATGCCAAATTTGATTCGACACTTGATGGTGCTGGAGGACATGGAGGATGTTGTGATCATACGCAAATGCCGCCTGGACAGAGCCACCCTGAAAACCCTTTGGGATCTGTTGGAGCCCCACCTGCAGCCACACAGGACATATCCAACAGCTTTCACCCCTACTTATAAGGTGATGGCAGCCCTGCATTTTTTTGCAACAGGATCGTTCCAGGAGACTGTGGTCAGCGCTGGTGGGATGTCACAACCGATGTTCAGCATGGTGCTGCGCGATGTACTGTCTGCCATGATGCTATACAAGGACAGATATATCCATTTCCCCAGGGGTGCTGAATTGCCAGCTGTGAAGGGAGACTTCTATCCCCTTGGACACATCCCCAATCGCAAGCATTACCACTCCATCAATGTGCAGGTGGTGTGCCTGGCAGATATGACCATCTCGCAGGTGTGTGCCAAATTCCCAGGCTCGGCCCACGACTCTTATATCCTGCGGAACAGCATAGTGCCCCAGCTGATGGCTAATCTTCTTCCTGAGCGTGCATGGATTGTGGGTGAGTATGCCTAGTCGTGTGGCATGCTGTGTGTGTGACCTGCTGCCCTGAGCCTCTGCGATGTTGCAATGTCTATTTGTGTTTGTCATACCTAGGTGACTCTGCATATCCCAACCGTCCCTGGTTGCTGAGCCCACTGCGGAATCCCAGGTCCCCGGCTGAAGTCCGCTACAATGAGGCCCATGGGAGGACACGTCGTGTGGTGGAGCGTACTTTTGGCCTGCTCAAGTCACGTTTCCGGTGCCTGGACAAGACCGGAGGTGCACTGGCATACTCGCCCAGGAAGGTGTGTCAAATTGTTGTAGCATGCTGCATGCTGCATGCTCCACAACCTAGCCATTTGCAAGGTTATTCCCCTGCTCCTGGATGATGGTGAGGACCCAAGACCCCAGCCTGCAAACCAAGCCGTGTCCAGTGATGAGGACAGTGGAGAGGAGGAAGGTGTTGACCTGCGTGAACAGCTCATCACCCGCTACTTCACTTTACGGTGGGTGGCAATATGCAACATACCCATTGTCTGATGTGATTGCTGTTGTCGTGAAGGGGAATGTGAGAATTGTAGCATCAGCCAGTTGTAGACTCAGTGGTGGTTGGAAATGTTTCTAGGACATGTCATTTGGGAACATCAATGGGACGTGTATGTTGACACTTGGGGGCCATTGTGACATGTGCATGTTGGGTTATCCTGGTGTTACGGCTTGTGTGATGTCTGTGATGCCACACCCAGACCAGTGACAGTTATTCTGTTGTGTTTCCCTAGGTGCCTTCGACTTCTCCTTGCCTACATACAGCCCATGGTCCGGGTACATTGTGATCATGTTGAAGACTGTACACCCTGCAATAAAGACACATGTATTGAGGATATTTCATTTAATATGGTGAGATGCAAGGGGGGTGTACATTTCCATTGGGGGGAGTGAGTTGACAGTCGTGGTAGATGAGATGGTCGAGTAGTCACCATATTGCTGTGGTGACCCAGTCCAACAGGCAGATGCCATTCACAAGGCAGTGTGGGGTAGGACAGTCCAAAGAGTCAATGCAGTGGTGGAGAGGGTTGCCATCATGGCTGGCTCCGTGACTTGTGTCTGGCAGGTGCTTTGCCTCCAGATACTCCCAGGGTCTTTTGGGACGGCCCCTTTGTTGTTTGGCAGGGCCAGTGGGGTCTGAGGACTTTCCCCTCTCTGTGGGCGCAGGGGAGGATGGTGAACTGTCAGTGTGCAGCCCACCAGAGGGAGGCAGAGGTGTTGTCTGGGGCGCATGCCTGACCCTCAGTAGCGCCACTTGCTGGCCCAAGAGGTCCACGAATTGTCCCATGTGTCTGTCGATGGACCTCATCAGCAGGATGAGCTCGTGGAACAGATCGTCCGACCGGCCCGTTCGTCCCTGGGCCTGTTCGTATGGGCCCAGGACTCTGGTGATGTGTTCCAGCGAGTGGGTCCCAGCCTCCTGGTGTCCCTGGGTGGCCCTGCCCCTCCCTCCTGACCTGCTGCCACGGACCTCTTGCCTCACCACTGTGGACACCTGCATCCTCGCCCTGCCCTCCTCCATGGGTGACGTGTGCAGGGTATCCTCTGGGACAGGGAGGGTGTTGCCGGCTGCACTGGTGGTGGCTGTGGCTGCACAGGCCATGACAGTAGGGGTCTGCTGTGGAGTTGTTGTTGCCGCAGATGTGGTGGGGGGGCTGTGGGGTCTGGGTCTGTTGCTCCCTGGCACACTAGATGGGCCGGCCTCGAGCTCATCGTCCATGGAATCCTGGGAGTCAACATCCGAGAGTCCTTGTACCGGGGGTGGTGACTGGCTCTGCAGGTTGCTGGTGTTGTCCTCTGCAGTGAGTTCTTTGACACCTGTAGTTCAGATGGGAAATGGTCATTGCAGCGCACCCGGCAAGCTTTGGGTTAGCTGTGTGTCATTCACATTTTGTACACTGCACAATTGACATATCATCACATTGTTGACTGTGTGCAGTACTGTGCTCCCTGACATGATACAGTGGTACAAGCATTACTTGTCCATGGTGCGAGGTGTCAGGGCATACAATGCAAACCGTGTTCAATTGAGGTTTACTGGGACTTGTTGCCATCTAGGGCCTGGCACAACATATGTTTAATTGTGGACTCATGGTTTAGTTGTCTGACCTAGCAGACGTCACATCTGGCCATGGACTGGCCATTGTCATCTCCTGCATCCCTTTGTCCTGTCATGTGCATATCTTGATTTGTGCCACCACACATGCTTTCATATTTTGAGAATGGTCCTTGTTGCACTTGCCCCATGGTGATGCACATGTAACTAGTTGCTGTGCATGAATGTGCCCAGACTTTCTTCTACTTGTGCATTGGTGTGTCACACTTTGGTGGTTGTGACAGTTTCCTTGGCTTACCTGTGTGCACATTGTGCTTGGCAATGGGTAGGTATGGCTCTTTATGCAATGTGAGGGCTGGTGTTGTCACATGGCACCATTTAATTTGGGGAAAATGTGTGGGTGCACATACTGGCTACCTACCTGTGAGTTTGTTTGTTGTACTGCAATGGCTTCCAACTGCTCCTGGGTGGGGTGGGAGGTGACCATCCTGCTGAGGTGTGGGACAGAGGGAATGTTGGGAGTAGTAGTGCAGCACTCCCAGCCACAAACACCCTCCCAGGGAAGATGGCTACCTACCTGTATGTTTGATGAGGGTTTGGTAATGGCTGATACATGCTTCTGGGTGGGGCGGGGGAGGGATCCATCTTGCTGAGGTGTGGGACACAGGGAATGTTGGCAGTAGTAGTGCAGCCCCCCCCCCAGACACCCTCATTGTGAAGATGGCTACCTACCTGTAAGTTTGTTTGTTGCACTGCAATGGCTTCCAACTGCTCCTGGGTGGGTAGGGGGAGTGCTTCATCCTGCTGAGGTATGGGACAGGGGGCATGGTGGGAGTAGTAGTGCAGCCCTCCCTGACACAAACACCCTCATTGTGAAGATGGCTACCTACCTGTGAGTTTTTGTTGTTGTACTGCAATGGCTTCCAACTGCTCCTGGGTGTGGTGGGGGAGGGATCCATCTTGCAAGGCTGTGGGACAGGGGGCATGGTGGGAGTAGTGGTGCAGGCCCCCCACCCCTAGACACCCTCATTGTGAAGATGGCTACCTACCTGTAAGTTTGATGACGGTTGTGTAATGGCTGACACATGCTTCTGGGTGGGGTGGGGGAAAGATCCATCCTGCTCAAGTGTGGGACAGGGGGAAAGGTGGGAGTAGTAGAGCAGGCCCCCCACCCCCAGACACCCTCATTGTAAAGATGGCTACCTACCTGTAAGTTTATTTGTTGTACTGCAATGGCTTCTAACTGCTCCTGGGTGTGGTTGGGGGAGGGATCCATCCTGCTGAGGTGTGGGACACAGGAAATGTTGGGAGTAGTAGTGCAGCACTCCCAGCCACAAACATCCTCCCAGGGAAGATGGCTACCTACCTGTACGTTTATTTGTTGTACTGCAATGGCTTCCAACTGCTCCTGGGTGAGGTGGGGGAGGGATCCATCCTGCTCATGTGTGGGCCTGGGGGCCTGGTGGTTGTTGTAGTGCTGTCTGCCTGTACACATGCCCCCATGGTTATGTTGTTAGATATGTTTGTGGTGAATGGGAGTGGGTGTATGTTGGATCTGTGAGCCATGTTTTTGTGAGCGTGGGGTGCAGATGGATGGTGTGTGACCTAGGTGGTGTAGCTTTGTAGTTGTGCAAGGCAGTACATAGCAGAGTGGCGGTAGTGATTTGTTTGTACTTACCAGCCTCCACTCCCCCGGCTACTCCTGTGAGACTCTCTGGATGCAGTATGTCAAGCACCTTCTCCTCCCATTGTGTGAATGTTTTTAGTGGAATGGGAGGGCCACCGCCAGTCCTCTGAGCCAGCTCACAGTTCTTGCTCCTCCTCTCCTTGACCACCCTCTTCAGGTCATGCCACTGCTTCATGATCTCTTTTTTGATCTTGGGGTGGTCCCTACTGCATTGACCCTTTGGACTATTCTAGCCCACATTTGTGTCCTTGTGGCGAATGGTGTCTGTTGGACCAGGGTACCAAAAAGCTGTGGTTCCACTCTGACTATCTCATCTACCATGACCTTCAACTCACTGTCAGTGAATTTGGGCATTTTCTATGTGGTCATGGTGTGTGGTGTGCAAAGTGATTGTGGGTGCAGGGGTGTGAGTGAGTGGTTGTGGTTGTGCTGTGAATGGCGTGTGTTGTGCGTGTGTTGTGCAGGGAGTTAGTTGTGCTGGTTTGGAGATGGTGGTGGTGCTGTGTGTGGTGTGGCTGGTGATGTTGTGTCCTTTGCCTCTCCTGTCAGCTGGGGTATGTGTCCCTTCTCTTCTGGAGTTTTGCAAGGGATTGTGGTCAGTGAAGGGGCTGGTTTTATACACAGCTATGTGGGTGTGTCAAATTGGGGTGTTGCTGACAGGTGTGTTGTCCTGGGATTTGTATTTTTCGTTTTGCCATGTGGTTGTGTCATTGGGGTGTGTCTTGTGTATTTTGGGAGGAATGTCTAGTTTTCTGTGTGCACTTTTTGGCATTCTTGTGGGGTTTTGGCTTCGTCTGCCATATTTTTGAAATAATGAAATTCCCCCGTTATATTTAGTTCAGATAACTATAACTCGCGCGCCCGCAATCCACTGCTCATGACGTCACATATTACATCACTCATGACATGGTCAGTGGCATCACTCATGACATCACTGATGACATCATCCTTGTGATAGAGTGGCGGTCGCGCGAGTTATAGTTATCTGAACTAACTATAACGGGGGAATTTCATTGTTTTTTTACGAGTGAAATGTCCACCTAACTATAACATGTGTGAAACCTATGGTTTTTTAAGTGAATTTGCAAGGTTTTTTAAATGCTAATTCCTAACTATAACGTGTGTGAAACCTATGGTTTTTTAAGTGAATTTGTACGTTTGTTTAAATGAATCATTGTCCAACACTACCACTACAGGTACAATCACTTTTTTAGAAGAGATGCGCCTGGTCAACCTAGATCAGAACTTATCCAGTAACCGTGGACCGGGCAGAGGGAGAAACAGGGGCAGAGGAAGAGGCAGAGGGTCTGGAAGAGGAGATACAAAATCTTCGTCAGCCACAGAAAAACGAGAAGATCCAGGTCAAAAAAGACAATATTGGCTGAGAAACAAGACAGCAACAAAAAAGAACTAGATCAAGAAAATATTGTGATCAATTTATCAGAATATACTCCAACCACTACGGAATACCAAATATTGAATAAAGGCCTCACCTTCTGCCCTCAAAAACACTTTAACTACACCAACACTAAGATCGATTTATACAAGTATATACGTAAACTAAAACTTGTGAAATCACATGCACATAATGCGACTACTAGCAGAGACGTCACTCATAACTCAGAGGATTCAAGTGTATTAAACACAACTCAGCAACCTTCCCTAACAATTGAGGAAATACCCAACCTCAAAACCTTGTTTGACCTAGCTCACACTGAGGATAGCCATGAACATACTGAATTGGAAATACTACACCAACTGGGCATAAATACTAAACAACATACCACTAGTTATATCCGGGCAACAACATTGACTCCTTTTCAGAGGCTGTAATGCACGAAATAGACACCATGGACAAATTAAGAAACACCAAAGGAAGGGAAAATACATCGCAATCCGAAAATCTAGCAATACAATCACTTGCAAATAATGTCAATATTATCATCAAGCCTGCAGATAAAGGCGGTAACATAGTGATTCAGAATACATGTGACTATATGGATGAGGCATACAGACAACTCAGAGACTCGGATAAATACATCCAACTTCAATCCAATCCAATTCACAAAATGATTGAAGAAGTCCGCAAAAATCTAGACACATGGCACTCACAAGGCCTGATCAATACAGACGAACGAAGATTCCTTCTTGTGGAGAACCCTACGATCCCTACGATTTACTTCCTGCCGAAGATCCATAAAACTCTCATAAATCCTCCGGGTAGACCCATCGTATCTTCTTGCAATTCCTTGTACGAGAACATCTCAACATATGTGGATCACTATTTGGCCCCCATGGTCCGCGATCTTAACTCCTATATTCAAGATACAGGAGATTTTCTGCGCATTCTATCCAATACCACTTGGGACCCAGCATACCTTATGGTCAAACGCTATTATTATATATTTTTTTTAAGGTTTTTCACCGTGCGTGCACCCCACGATTTAAAAAAAAAAAAAAGTTTTTTTCACCCTTCGGGGTCCTTCAGGGACCCCTGACAAAGGCTAGGGGGTCAGGAACTCTCTACCCTGCCCCCTTTTCATGTTCGCCACCTCTCTTTTTCAGTGTCGCACCCAAAACAAACAAGATGGCGGCTGACACTTCCTGATTTCGAACGATTCGAACGTTGACTGACATGTAATCACCAATCAGAATTACGCTCGCGCACGTAAGGGTGCGCGCACGGTGCGCGCATATAGATATTTATGTACTTTTAACTGCAATTTTGTCAGGAACTACTGTACAGATTGACTCCATATATGCAAAAGGTACATGCCTCACCTGAGGACTACCTCTCTGCCAAATTTCAAGTAATTCTGTTCAGCCGTTCGGGCTGTACCTTCGACTAAAGGTCCTATGGAAAAAAACATGGGGAAAACGCATTTTAGGACCCCTCTTTTTTCTCGGCCCCCGCTTGACGAGTCACCGCGAGACTTTCAGGGTAGGAGCTGAGCGGAGCGCCCCATTAGTTTTGAAAATTTCGCTAGGATTCATCAACCGGCGCCAAAGTTATTCAAAATAGAATTTTCAGATTTCCTATGGAAACACGGTCTTAACTATAACTATCTACTGGCGACCGCCAGTAGATAATATATATATATATATATATATATATATCACCAAAGTTCAAAGATACGTGCGCTCTCAGGTCAGTAAACGACACATCCAGGTTATAATAGTGACCAGGTTTATTCCATAACGCGTTTCGACTGCATCCGCAGCCTTGCTCACATGGAACCCTGGTTCCATGTGAGCAAGGCTGCGGATGCAGTCGAAACGCGTTATGGAATAAACCTGGTCACTATTATAACCTGGATGTGTCGTTTACTGACCTGAGAGCGCACGTATCTTTGAACTTTGGTGATAATTTTGCCGGTTGCTTCGCCGGCGTGTACGCCACTTTCCGAGGGGGCCAGCTGTCCGGAAGAAGCGTTTGTGAATTTTGGATATATATATATATATATATATATATATATATATATATATATATATATATATATATATATAAAACATAAAATATATATAAAGAAATATTAAAAATCTTTCAACTTAAATTTCCTACTTCTGTGAGTGCAACAGTATGGAAAATGTTGGATAGCGGAGGGGTAAAAATTACTATCCCCACTCCATTGAGTGCAATTGTAGGGAAAGTGTTGGATAGCAGAGAAGTAAAATGTACTATTTCCACTCCAGTGAGTGCAACAGTATTGAAAGTGTTAGATAGGGGAGGGGTACAAATTACTATTCCTACTCCAGTGAGTGAAACAGTTGAGAAAGTGTTGGATAGCGGAGGAAAAAAAATGGACTGTTCCCACTCCAGTGAGTGCAAGAGTCCAGGAAAGCGTTGGCTAGCTGAGGGGTAAAAATTACTATTCCCAATTCAATGAGCGCAACAGTAGAGAAAGTGTTGGATAGCAGAGGGGTACAAATTGCTATTTCTACTCCAGTGAGTGCAACAGTAGGGAAAGTATTGGATAGCAGAGGGGTAGAAATTACTATTCCCACTCCAGTGAGTGCAACAGTAAGGAAAGTGTTAGATAGTGGAGGGGTAAAATTACTATTTCCACTCGAGTGAGTGCAACAATTGGGAAAGTGTTGGATAGTGGAGGGGTAAAAATTACTATGCACACTCCGTTGAGTGCAATAGTAGTGAAAGTGTTGGATAGCAGAGGGGTAAAAATTACTATTCACACTCCAGTGAGTGCAATAGTAGGGAAAGTGTTGGATAGCGGAGGTAGAAAATGTACTATTCCCACTCCATTGAGTGCAATTGTAGGGAAAGTGTTGGATAGCAGAGAAGTAAAATGTACTATTTCCACTCCAGTGAGTGCAACAGTATGGAAAGTGTTGGATAGGAGAGGGGTAAAAATTACTATTCCCACTCCAGTGAGTGCAACAGTTGGGAAAGTGTTCGGTAGCGGAGGGACAACATTTACTATTCACACTCCAGTGAGTGCAACAGTAGGAAAAGTGTTGGATAGCCGAGGGGTAAAAATTACTATTCCCCCTCCAGTCGGTGCAACAACTGGGAAAGTGATGGATAGCGGAGGAGCAAAAATTACTATTTCCACTCTAATGAGTGCCACAGTAGGGATAGTTTTGGAATACGGAGGGGTAAAAATTACTATTTCCACTCCGGTGAGTGCAACAGAAGGAAAAGTGTTGGATAGTGGAGGGGTAAAAATTACTATTCCCACTCCAGTGAGTGCAACAGTAGGAAAAGTGGTGGATAGCAGAGGGATAAAATGTACTTTTCTTACTCCAGTCAGTGCATCAATAGGGAAAGTGGTGTTAGATAGCGCAGGGACATACTATAACAACGCAAATGTAGTATATTAAATTGAATGATCCATTACAACGCATACTACAACACACACATTTACAACGCAATATATATATATATTTTTTATAATAAACCCCTGGAGCAGGATGCAAGGAAAACAGGGGTTTTGGGTAGGGAAGTGTATTAAAACGTAAATAATGGAAATGAATACACAAGCATTACAATTAATACTCAAGTATTACAATTAATACTCAGGGCTCATATTAATAATTTAGATAATGCAATTTATATAAATTTATTTAAATATTTGCTACAACACATATTATTTTATAACACAGTATTTAATTGAATTACCCAATGGTAAAAAATACTCAGGTAACAATATTAATACTCGACTACATTTTTTCAGGATTTTTTTTTTTTTACTTTATAATTTTAATGAACATTACCAAAGTGCATAATACACATACAAATTAAATATAAAACTTAAATTAATATAAACTAATTTATTTAGGACATTTTAACATAACATACATTTAACCAATCATTTTCAAAATTGTATTATGTAAACACAAAAAAATACACAAACATGAAAACACTACTTAATACCAGAAATTAATCTACTATTAATACATCGTAATTTTCACATAACAGGAACAGTATAACACACAACTAATACCAACATCAAAAAGAAAAGTTCTGTTTTAAAAATACGAAACAACTCTTTCATTGAAATTACTTTGACCCAGAAATAGCCAAAACGGATGTTAAAACCTACTAAAATAAAAAGATAAGAAAAATAACATAACAAAATAATTATTTATATTCTCACACACCATTAAAAACACAAAGAAAAATTCAAAACATATTTTACTTTCAAATATCATTCAAGACAACAAAATGTATAAAAGGAGCCATCATCCATTTTAAACATTTTAGTTACCTGATTACCAGAGACTGCACGCGGAATTACACTTTGCAAATTCTACTGGTTGAAGAAAGCCAGCTAAAACTCGAAGTAAGTAGAAACTATAGAAATGCATAGCTACTTAACAATTTATAAAGACGCAAATAAACTAAATTCCAACATATTATTATTTTTTTCAGTTTGTTACAAAATTTTAAATCTCCAACCAACTTTACTAAATACTCTATTTGGGACAATATATATCTAAAGAGAGTCACAACATATTTTTTATCTGGTTTAAAATAAAATGTAAAAATGTTGTTTTATAGTAAATAATGCTAAAACTAACGATACTTCACCCAACAAAAATAATTATTATTCACTTTACAAAATATATTCAAAGTTAAAATAATGTTTCCGTTTAAACATTTTTTTACACTTGATTCTGAAAATGTGCAGGATAATAATGTATTAAAATTAATATCCCTACTCCAAAGGGTGTTTGCCTGTGAGGAGATAATGCTGGATAGTATTTAATTTAAATTAAATTAACTTTTCCAACTCCAAAAGGTGTTTGATTCAGAAAATGTGCAAAAAAGGGAGCTTGCCTGTGAGAAAATGCTGGATAATGTTTAGGTTAAAATAACTATTCCAACTCAAAAAGGCGCTTGATTCTGAAAAAGTGCATAATAATAATGTATTAAAATTACTATTCGTACTCCTAAGAGTTCTTGCCTGTGAGAAAATGCTGGATAGTGTTTAAGTTAAAATAACTATTCCTACTCCAAAGTATGCTTCCCTCTGAGAAAATGCTGTATAGTGTTTAGGTTAAAATATCTATTCCAACTCCAAAAACTACTTACCTAAGAGAACATGCTGGATAGTGTTTAAGTTAAAATTACTTTTCCAACTCCAAAAGGTGTTTGACTCAGAAAATATGCATGACAATATTGTATTAAAATTACTATTTCAAAGAATGCTTGCCTCACAGAATATGCTGGGTATTGTTTAGGTTAAAATAACTATTCCAACTCCAAAAGGTGCTTGATTAAAAAAATGTGCAGGATAGTAGTATGTTCAAATTACTATTCCTACTCCTCCAAAGCGTGCTTGCCTCACAGAAAATGCTGGATAGTGTTTACGTTAAAATTAACGCCAAAATGTGTTTGATTCTGAAAATGTGCAGTATACTAGTATGTTAAAATTTCTATTCCAACTCCAAAAGATGCTTGCCTAAGAGAAAATGCTTGATAGTGTTTAGGTTAAAATAACTATTCCAACTCCAAAAGGTGCTTGCCTGAGAGAAAATGCTGGATATTGTTTAGGTTAAAATAACTATTCCAACTCCAAAAGGTGCTTGATTCAGAAAATGTGCAGCATAGTAGTATGTTAAAATTACTAATCCTACTCCAAAAAATGCTTACCTAACAGTATGGAAAGTGTTGGATAGCAGAGGGGTAAAAATTACTATTCCCACTGGAGTGAGTGCAACAGTAGGGAAAGTGTTCGGTAGCGGAGGGACAAAATGTACTATGCCCACTCCAGTGAGTGCAATTGTAGGGAAAGTGTTGGATAGCAGAGGAGTAAAATTTACTATTTCCACTCCAGTGGAAATAACTATCCCAACTCCAAAATGTGTTTGATTCTGAAAATGTGCAGGATACTAGATGTTTATATTCTCTAAAATATGCTTGACTCAGAGAAAATGCTGGATAGTGATAAGATTAAAAGAAAAATTCTTACTCCAAAACTGCTTCTTTCAATAAACATGCATAATATTAAAACGTTCAAATTACTATTACTACTCTATTTTTTTTTATATCAACAGATTATTACAACACAGCATCAAAAATAAACATCTCAACAAAGAAATCTCAAAATCCACTGGACAGCAGCAAAATCATATACCAAGGTAATTCTCTCAAATATAACCAACTAAGAAGAAGGAAATAAATGAGAAAACATGCAAACACAAAATACATCATCAACATCAAGGTACCGATTCCAATACTGTAAAACCCGGGTATGAATGGTCGTATGGAGCGTGTACTCCATACGACTCGTACCCAGGAAATCCACCGTACAAACCAGCAAGTACGATTCGTACAGAAATACCATTTCCGTACGATTCGTACAAAACACCGTACGGCTAAAAAATACCTACTATTCTGATCCTGGACAGCGCGTACGCGACGTCCGTACGGAGTCAGGCAGCGTTTTACGGACCAGCAAGTACGATTCGTCCCTACGTCATTCTGCACATCCCATCCTACGTGTCATCTCGGCCCTCTTAGCACCGAACCTGACGCACACGCCGCAGAAGGTGAGAACAACACCCAGGGGTCAAGGGGGGGTGAGGGGCATGAAACATACCCCCTACCCAAATTAAAACATACAATATGGAGGACATACATTACCTCCAGGGTCTGGTCACTTCGGGGTGTGTGTCCACCAATCCCTGCGGACCACAACTATGGAAGTGGATGTGTACGCGTACCCTTACGGCACCACTACAATGGTGGTACGGACCGTACCCACACCCTCAGAGCGTGGGTATGGTCCGTACCACGCGTACCCCTACGTCACCACTACAATAGTGGTAGGGACCGTACCCAAGCCCTCAGAGCGTGGGTACAGTCCGTACCACGCGTACCCCTACGTCACCACTACAATGGTGGTACGGACCGTACACACGCCCTCAGAGCGTGGGTACGGTCCGTACCACCATTGTAGTGGTGACGTTGGGGTACGTGTGGTACAGACCGTATGCACACCCTCAGAGCGTGGGTACGGTCCGTACCACCATTGTAGTGGTGACATAGGGGTACGCGTGGTACGGACCGTACACATGCCCTCAGAGCGTCGGTACGGTCCGTAGCACCATTGTTGTGGTGACGTAGGGGTACACGTGGTACAGACCGTACACACCCTATGAATGTGGGGGTATGGTCCGTATCACCCGTACTCCTACGGCACCTGTGCATTGGGATACAAGGCGTACACACGCCACAAATGTTGGCTTACGGCATGGTGCAGCATATTACCAGTATATTGGGGTGTACGTATGCCCAGGACAGCAGTGTACTGCACCAAGGGGGCGGGTGGGTGGGTGTGTGGCTGCATAGGATTCCCAGCAGTGGCCAGACATGTGAGGGGTGGGTGCTGAGGAATACCAGCAGTGGACAGAGACATGGGGGTGGGTGCCTATCACTCCCAGCAGTGGACAGAGGCATGGGTGTTGTTGCCTATCACTCCCAGCAGTGGACAGATACATGGGGGTGGGTGCCTATCACTCCCAGCAGTGGACAGAGACATGGGGGTGGGTGCCTATCACTCCCAGCAGAGGACAGAGACATGGGTGTTGTTGCCTATCACTCCCAGCAGTGGACAGAGACATGGGGGTGGGTGCCTATCACTCCCCACAGTGGACAGAGATATGGGGTGGGTGCCTATCACTCCCAGCAGTGGACAGAGACATGGGGTGGGTGCCTATCACTCCCAGCAGTGGACAGAGACATGGGGGTGGGTGCCTATCACTCCCAGCAGTGGACAGAGACATGGGGGTGGGTGAATATCACTCCCAGCAGTGGACAGAGACATGGGGGTGGGTGCCTATCACTCCCAGCAGTGGAAAGAGACATGGGGGTGTGGACATCATCATCAGATGACCACAACTCCATGGGTGTATATACGCATCCCTAATTTTCAACTATGTTGATAGTGCCATAACAACACATCACTGACAGCAGTGTCCCACTCCCAGGAGGATGGATGTCCTTCCCCCACTGCATGACACACCACATGTGGGTGTGAGGACAAATGACACATGCATACCCACCCCTGGCGGATGCAGCACAATACACACATTGAGATCATGCCACAAGACTGTAGAGTCATTGCAATGCCTACTAAACTAAGAGAGCCAAAGGGAACACACACTGTCACGCACATCCCAGGACTGATAGGAATGTACAGGTGCTGGGACAGCCACCAAGATGTTGTCTCTCATGGAAGGAATAGGGTGCAGTTCCCACAGATACAATGCCCACAATTGTCAGTCAGGTGCCCAAATATCCTGCAGAACAAGTATCATATGTGTGCTAGGCTGGGATTATACACATGCATAGTGCTGAAAAGGGAGAATTTCGCCATGAAGGCATTTCAACATACTCAATACACAAGTACAGTGACTAGCAAGGATGGCACAGACGATGCAGCCGGAGACATTGCTGAGCACGCATGGCCATAGTTGAAGTGATCCATCACCAACAAAGGAAATGTAGACACAGGTCAGCACAACAATTGTGCAACTCTCAGCAGGGAAGATGTCAGGTGCCACAGAGGAAGGAACACTCCTTGGTACAATGTCTCAAAACACAAATAACACACACGAACAAACATACTTTGCAGAGACCTTGTGATGGCACGCAGATACCATGGTCCACCTCATGACCATCAGACTAGAACATTTCTCAGAAACATAACACATTACCACAACACCAACTCCTGGAGCCTCAGCACCAACATCAATACCTGAAATGCAATAGTGTTCAAAGGAAAAATAAAATGCTTTATTCAGCATAAAACACAATTTTGGAAATAACAATTTATACAAAGACCAATGGCCAGTCCAGAATAGAAGTCCTTGGGGGACACATGGGCACGTGTCTCCCCTAGCTTGCTTGCACAGTGGAACCCTCAGGTTCGTCGACCGGGGGGGGCATCATGTGGGGAAGGACCAGGCACCGCAGGGACAGGAGGTGTAAGGGTAGGTGTGGTGGGTGCAGGGCTGGACGCCTCCACCACAGGGGGTGGGACAGCACCAAAAGTGAAGATGAGCTCGGCGCTGCACACTTCTGCCAGGTCGTCCAGATTATCCTCTGCACCGGCAGAAGCCACAGGCACAAAGGAGGGGGGGGGGGTCCGAGGGATGGGGTGCAGCGCTTCTGGGGGAGGGGGTGGACATAGGGGGAACCAACTCCCTGCCCGTGGAGTCCCTTGTCTGCTTGTGGGGTGGTGACACAGTGGGGCTGAGGGCCAGCACAGACATGTAGCTTTCCTTGTCTGACTGTGTGACAGGGGAGCCAAGGGGAGTGCTTTTGGAGGTCCTAGGTCGTGAGGCATGCGGACTCAGACTGTGGCTGCGTGTATGTCTGTGTGCCCCAGACCCAGTGGGTGTGCCTTTATCCTCCTGAGTGTGCGTGCCAGGAGGTGTGTGCTTGCCCTTACTTGGTGGTGTGCTGCCTGTGTCTGGTGGGGTGCGTGCTTGGGAATGTCTGGGTGTGCATGGGACAGGTATGGGAGTGGGAAGTGTGGATGGGGCTGGGGTAGGGGGGGGACGAAGCACTGCAGGAGACTCACTGCTGCCGTAAGTGAAGAGTCCATGAACCGCAGAAACATCCGTTGGTCAGACATCGTTGCTGACATGCCCTCCATGAACGACACCATCTGTGTCAGCAGTCTGGTGTGGCCATGGAGGACATTCAGCATCGATGTCTGCCTAACATGCAACTGCCGCTGGATGTCCACAGACTCTGCAGTGAGGGCAGCATTGGTGACAGGGGCAGGGGGTGCGGTGCCTGGCTCAAAGGAGACATGGTGGTGCCCTCCATGGACAGAAGGGACCGGAGCAACTGGGAAGGCGGTGATGGGAATGGAGGAGGCGGGGACAGATGTTGGGCTGATGCCAGGTGTTGTAGCAGCCTCCGCCCCCTCGATGATGTCAGCCTCGGACCCGTCAGCGTCGTAGTTGGGCTCGCCACCAGACAGGTCCTCCGACTGACTCTCCTCGCCCTCCGTGCCACTTGCTCCCGCAGACTCACCAGCACTGGTGGCACCGGTGCTGGATCCCTCCTCCAGGTCCGTGCAGGTGTCTCCCTCGGTTTCCTCCGATGATGCTGTGGGCAAGGTGAAGATACAGAAAAATAATCAGTCACCAGTATACATCTGACACATGAGTCCAAACAAAATAGGTCACAGTGCATATCAGGCAATGCATCATGAGTTACATCTAGATGACTCCGCACATATGTAAGCCCTGTACTCCCCAGTTGGTTGACCCACCATGCCACTTGGAAACAAGGAAAAATAGGACACTCCAGCCAAAAACTTGTCTGAGAAATATACTGAGAAGCTAGTGTCTGGGAATAGTTGAGCACAGCAATACTATGAAGTCATGCCACCTCTTGTTTACCGGGAATGAAACAGTATTGGTGCACCCAAGGCTACATACCATACCTCAATGCTATAGGTGTCCCCACACTCAGGGACCTGTAAGTACTTTGGAAACCCAAACAAAATACATTTTGATCCCTTGAGAATCACACCACTTTACACAATTGACATGTTTAGAATGTGTGAATGTGCCACTTTGTGAACAGAACACACATGTGCCTGAATAAAAGAAGTCTCACAAGGAGGTGCACACCAAACTACATTTACCCAATCATTGTATAAGCTGCCAGCCTTATACAAAGAAGCCACTGTTAGAAAGAAATGGTGTTTCAGAAAGAACATATACATGGGACCATGGCGGTCTGGATGACTAGACACTCGTAAGTTGGTATCACCAACAACAAGGAGTTACACAAATTCCAACACACTGTGGGAACATGTATATGTATAATCTGAAAAACAGTCTTATTCGAACTGTGCCTGTCTTTAAAATGTACCAGCGTGTTCCCTGAAAGTGTAAAGGTGGTTTCTTGTGCACTTCCTTGGGAGACATCGGTCATGCAGGCACATTATTGTCCTTCACAACAAAACATCAAACTCAAGCATTGAAAACATGAAGACATGTTGACAAGTGTAGTGAGTGCCAAGGTACAATACTTTTTGACAAACAACTTGAATCATGCCACCTGTCACATGGCCATCCGTACCATGATGACACAGTTGGCAACACATCTGACCCACTGCCTGTCATGTGTAGTGGCACACATGTCCAAACACAGGCCTATGCATAAGCTAATGGGCCTGCAATTGTGTTGGAATAAGGCATACCTGCACTGAGGAGACACCCCCATGGCAAGCCAGAATGTCCACACAGATGTCAGCACACAAAGACAAAACTACGTAGCATCTGGGCCACACACTGGTGCCAAAAATGGATGAGCAGGAATCGTGTATTTAAACTATTGACACATGCTGCAAAGCACAAACATTAAACCCTGCACAACATGACTGGGTCACTGCATGTTGAGTGCCTGTCCAGACAATTATCACACACAGGTCAGACCTGGGAAGGAGACATAAGGTTTGGACATGTAGGCCATGTAACCCCCCATACCTGAGACAATGTGATTGAGACAGATCAAGAAGTGACACCTCTTAATCAGGGTCTACAAAAATGTGCTGCAAGAATTCCCAAATGTACTCCACATCACCTCGTGAGGCTGCTAACACTTATTTGTGACAAACAACCATCAACAGATAGTTGTGAATAGACACATAGGCACTGCCCAGTGTGAGGATGCGCAAGCCAAATGGCGTCTCCCTGTACAGTGGACACATGTAGCACACTTTAGATAAATACCAATGAGGCCAGGGAACAATGCCACAGAGGCCAACCTATGCTGAACACACAGAGAATGGGCACAGTGTTGGATGACACACATGATTACGAGGCAAGGGTGTCTCAGGGGACTGTAGTGGGCACACTGCTCCATGGTCCTGGAATGATCTGACTGTAAAATGAGCAATCGTCCTGGCACTATGCATATCTCCCACTCATGCACATCATGTCTGAGGCCACAACATCGGTCATGCATGCTGCAAGTGTGTTAATTTGAAACCTCACACTCCTATGTTGAGACTCATCATCAGTGCCAACAAATAGAGACCCCCAAAATGACTGAACAGGACAGGGCACAGGCAAGGTACCAACACATGTCACAGACCACCCCCACACATGATGCAGAAAGCATTGTGCACTTGGATTAACTGGCAGCCTAGATGACCATGTGCAATAGTGATTACACACAGACCAGGGAACACATGTCAAGGAGGGGAAGGGAGGAATAACAGCACCGGTTGACTTGGGGGGAACAGGATATGCACTGCACATATAAACCCTGGCAGTGTATCCAGGCGACTGAGCACTTCCAAAAGCTGGTGATACACAACAAACACACATGTACCTACCCCCTCCTTGCTGCTGTCTCTCCTGGAACTGCCTATCCATGTCAGGGAAGACCACCGCCAGGATACGCTTCATCTGGTGGGTCAGGCGTCGGCGCCCGCCGTGGGGGCGTGGAGGTGAGTGCCCCAGCTGGACCCGGGCGATCCTCCGGGTCCAGTACCGGATGTCCTGCTACCATTTTCGGACTTGGGCTAGGCGCCGACTGCAACCATCCACTGATCTCACGGCCCTGACGGCCTGCTTCCAGATCTCCCCCTTCTCGTAGGCAGTTACCTGTGAGGATGACAAAGTGAGACAACATCACTACACCTGCTCCACGTCAGAGAGACACACATTTGAACATCTTTGATATGTTGAACAGGGCATAGGAGGGCATAGGATGCTGCCAAGGAATAGCATCTTTGTCAGATGGACATTGTCCTCAGTGAAAGCCCCAATGCACTACATGGCATTGAAAGTACACAGGTGGCATGAGGGTTGCGACACACTCCATGATCATGGCACACACTGTGCATCACAAGCAACACCAGGCTGATGGACAGCACCTCCAAGCAGTTACATGCCCCAGGCCACTGACGCAAACTCAGCAGAGTACACAGACACACACAGGCACAGATCATTCACCTGGCATTGGCAACAGCGGATACAAACCTCACTCTGCACATGTGCCACTTGCCTGTGGGGTGTCACAGGTGTGAGGCTAGCTCAGCAAGTCAGACACGCAGCACGGCTTACTTCTCACATCAGATGGGTAGAGCTGTAGCCTCCTCCATGCAGCTGTGGTGCAACAGTTCACATAGACACTCACCCACATGACAAGGAACATTCACACACATCAATGTCCAGGGGGCATACACATCACTTGGACACTCTCACCACAGCTCCACTCAACTCACACACATCTGTGGGTACGGTCACCTGTCACACCGGGGGGACCCCAGAATCACCTCAGGACTATAGACCAAAAATGCCACAAAGGATTAGCCAGGCTGAATGTGTCATGCACTATGCAGTGAATGTCACAGTAAGCACAATGCAAGTGAGGAGTGCACACACGAACTACATCATGTTCTGCATGAGAGACATAATCCATTCCCCCCCCTGGGACCCACTCTAAACAACATTGCATGTCTGTCACACCTGGACACAATGCCAGAAGTGACAGTCACAAAAAAGGTGCACAGTCAAAGGTAGTGGAGTCAGCACTCACCTGCTCCCCTGGTCTCCCATACAGGCTGGGGTACTGTGGGAGGATGACATCCAGCAATGCCTCATTTTCCTCCTGGGTGAATGGCTGGGCCCTCTCCACATACCTTGACATGGTGCCAGAGGAAGCACATACAGCAGCAATGTTGTCGACAGGAAAGTTGTGCAGGCAACTGCCCTCTCATGGGTTCTGGCTGACTTATATCTATCTTGCTGAGGGGCATTCATTTGGAGGAATACATAGTGATTGGTCAGATTCATTCGCATCTTACGTTTACTCCAATCCCTTTCCACATACACCAGTGACAGCATTTGCATCGTTCAAATTTTGAGCATCATGTCAAGTCAACAACCACTTTGCAACATTGTATTTTGTGGCCAACTGACTTTTCCAGGACAACTGATGGAAAAATTTGAACTGAAAACTCTGTATCCATGACAACCAGCATGCATTTAGTGCCTAATACTTGTCCCTTATGTGTCCCCTATGTAATTTTCGAATCCACACACAGGTAGGGTGCGTTTCACACGTACCCCTACGGCACCAGTTGCACAGTGCGTTTGAGACGTACCTGTACGCACTGGTAGTACACGTACGTGTAGGCACTGGTAGTACACGTACCCGTACATGTACTACCAGTGCGTACACATACGTGTACTACCAGTGCGTACACGTACGTGTACGACCAGTGCCTACACATACATGTAGGCACTGGTAGTACACAAACGTGTAGGCACTGGTAGTACACGTACCCGTACGTGTACTACCAGTGCGTACACGTATGTGTACTACCAGTGCGTACACGTACGTGTACTACCAGTGCCTACACATACGTGTATGCACTGCTAGTACACGTACATGTAGGCACTGGTAGTACACGTACCCGTACGTGTACTACCAGTGCGTACACGTACCTGTAGGCACTGGTAGTACATGTACATGTATGCACTGGTAGTACACGTACGTGTGTACATTCCGCACCACGCGTGCTCCTACCACCACTACTATAGTGATACGGACCGTACTTGTACGGTTCGTACCACGCGTGCTTCTACGGCCCCACAACTCTAGTGATGCGGACCATACTTGTACGGTCCGTACCATGCGTACTCCTACGGCCCAACAACTCTAGTGATATGGACCGTACACACGCCCTCAGAGCGTGTGTACGGTATGTTTCACATGCGTACACTGGTGATAGGATGCGCACACGAAAGGAATGGAGGTCTCTGACTTGCACTAGGATGTACATCAAGTCATTGTCATTGCAGTCCTACATGTGCAGGGCCTAGGTGTGTCAGGCAGTGATATTGCACATGTCTCCTCATGTATTTGCACAATTGATGTGTGATGACCTGTGTACACATTTCATGTGTGATGGGGCACTATGGGGCACACTTCCACTTCACACTTTGCACATGTGTGCATGTAGTACAAACGTGTCAAGCACAGCATCACTGGTATGGCACAGTCACCACCACCCGCAACTGTCCCCTGATGCCAGGGACAGGAACACTAACAACTGACATTTAACGACCAGCGTGCCCCGATGTGACTATGTCATGTGTGTGTCATGTGTTCCCATGAGCTTGCTGTTGGTGTTCCGTCAACTGCATCTGCTGTTGCTGCATCCAACATGTGTCTGTGTGTAGATGGACATTGCACACATCTACGCACACCATGCCACATGTGAATTCCCACGTAAAGTGTGTCGGTATGCATCGAACATGATATTTAGACATGAGGACATATCTGTGTCGTCTCAATGTCTGTGTTTTCTGTTTTCACGTGTACCCCTTCATCGCAATCTGTGTGATCTGTACATTTGACATTCCATGTGACCTATGCGTCTAGCTTGTCGTAAGGTGTCTGTATGAGATGATATCCTTCAAATGCAGATATGTGGATGTATGTCACTCTTGTGATGTCTCTGGCTGTTCACTTACACTGGCCCACAGCTCGTTTCAGGGCATGTCATGTAGACTTGCCAATCAACGGGTGTAGCTTGCTTTTCGTAGGAGTATCACCTGGCTGGCATACGTGTCCTGGATGTATTGCACATACCAGACTCTGTATTTAGCAGATGTGTATTAGCAGTTGAGCATGTGCTCAGTTCATTGACATTGATGTTTTTATGTTCTCACTCTTCGTTATTCATTCCAATTTTCTGCAGGGCACCGCCTGTCCCCAGACCAATGCCAGACTTGGGTGCCATGAAGGAACGTGACTGCGTACGACGTTACAGATTCACCCAACAGTTGATTGAGGACCTGACAAACAGGCTGGCATCACACCTCCAAATGCGACACAGGTATCCTACTGCGCTGACCCCAAAGATGAAGGTGATGGCAGCCCTACATTTTTTTGCCACAGGTATGTTTCAATTCACCATAGCTGATGTTGGTGGCATGTCACAGACGATGTTCAGCCGAGTCCTGCATGATGTTCTAGCAGCCATGTTAGAGCACCTGGATGAATTCATCCATTTTCCGACTCCTGAGGAGTTGACAGGTGTAAAGGGTGATTTCTATGCCCTGGGAGGGATGCCCCATGTAATTGGGTTCATTGATGGGACACATGTGGCTTCGGTACCACCACAGGCACAGGAGGTAGCCTATCGCAACCGTAAACATTTCCACTTGATAAATGCCCTTGTGGTGTGTCTTGCTAACATGCTTATTTCCCATGTGTGTGCACGTTTTCCAGGGTCAGCACACGATGCCTACATTATGAGGCGTAGCAGGGTGCCACAAATGATGCTGCAGCTGCACAATGAACGAGCATGTCTTGTTGGTGGGTATACTCTGTTTGTCCTGTGTTTTGCGGTATCTTTGCATCTTACGACACCTCCTGACCCACTTCTTTACATGATGTTTCCATGTAGGGGACTCTGGCTATCCCAACATGCCATGGCTGATGACGCCTCTCCGCAACCCAAGATCAGCTGTAGATCAACGTTACAACAATGCACACGGGCAGACCAGGCGAGTGATTGAGAGGACGTTTGGCCTCCTGAAGAGCCGATTCCGGTGCTTTCACAAGACAGGCGGGTCCCTCCCATATGCACCGGCAAAGGTCTGCAAAATCTTCCTCGTCTGCTGCATGCTGCACAACATGGCAGTGAAGAAGGCAGTGCCACTCATCCTGGAGCAGGATGAGCAGGAACACCCACCCGTGGAGGATGAAGGGCTTGGTCATGAGGCAAGTGAGGAGGAGGAGGAGGAGGAGGAGGATATCCAGAGTCAGCTCATACGCAACTTCTTCTCATAATGGTGAGTCACTGGGACTGAGTGTGCACGCTTTGATCCTTGTGTGGCATGTGTTGCAATGTGTGTGTCCAGCTGACTGTATGCTAAGTGACTCAGATGTGTGTTCTGATGTGTCACTCGAGTGATGATGTCATTCCACACATTTTTGCTGAGACACTAAATTTTCAATTCGCATGGTGACAACATTATTCCTGTAGAGTAAATGACCATGTATGCGGATAACAATCTTTTAGCTGACTTCTTGTGTGTCTGTCATCCACAGGTTCTTGCGCATGTTGTCTGGTCGTGTCATCGTTGGCCTCCTGCTATTCCTCATGAGTATTGCAACGTGTGCTGAATCAGCGTTTCATGCACGGACATGGGGAAAAGTCTTTTTGGGTAAGGATTGCAGCAAGGCATTTTGGGGGTGGTACGTGTTTGGAATGTGTGGGGACTGCTCCTGTGCATGTTGTGTTACCATGCATACATGTCGACTCACCATGGGGCACATGACATGTAGCATGACTCCCATGAATTGATAGTTAACCTTCGTGACAGTCATCTGTAATGGTTTGTGGATTCTGATGAAGGCATCAATGTGTGTAAAACTTCCCACAGAAACATACGGGATGCTACAGGTGGACATAGTGTGGGAGATCCCCATAAGAGGCTCAATGGGGAATTGCAGCCTCTCCGTGTGCAGCATGGGGTGTTTGGCTCATCCCCTTAACTTGTGTGCCAGTTCATTTGGATTTACAACATCTGTGTTGTGAAGGAGGTGTCCAGTGTAGGTCCCACATGTTCAGCCAAATGACCTGTGAGTCTGTTCATATTGATGCAGTTCCCTTAGTGTGAGCCTGAGTAATAAAGGTGTCACTCACCCTCCTTGGTGCCTCATCTCTGTCATTGCAGGTCTCTTGCCACTTTGCATGCAGCATCTCTGGCATAGTTGTCAAAGATTGTGCATATGAGTCTATGTGTAGTTTGGCAACATGCATGCAGTTCTTCATGGGTTAGAATCTCTATTGTGCATGAAGTCCATGGTTGTGTATGTATTTGGGCATGTTGGTCCCCATGACGGGCCGTCAACGCCTGCTGAGGGTGTGTCTCCTGTGCGCAGCTCAGCCTTCTGTTTCCTGATCCTGTGTCAGTCATCTTTGGTGATTGTGCATCCATTTTCTCTGGGTGTGCCATGGGTAACCGGACACTCCTTCCTTTACATACGCCTGTTGCAGTTGTCATTTTTGACATCCTTGTCTTTGTGTGCTACTTTTGGCATAGTTTCCAGGACATGCTGCCTGCTGCTGCGGCCCCTACGACAAGGGCCCACAAAGTTGCCGGATTTGCCAACACACACGCCTCAAGGATGCTCCTCCCTTCCTCCCTCCACCCATTCCACAATCACATGCGCTCACCGCACACAACCTCATCATCAGCTCGTATGCCATTGACAGCCAGGTGCTCCTCACCCTCACCAAAGACGCAGCCATTGCCAGTTCCAACATTCAAGAAGGCATGAGGTCCGTTGATGAATGGCTGAACATCAGCCACCTGAGGCAGGACTTGTACAGGACTGAGGTAATCATCTGAGCATTGTCCCCTTACAGCTGGGTCAACTCCTTGTGTCCGACCCACCTGGGCCCTACACAAGCACCCAGTGCCCATGCACACAAGATGGTGTGCATCATGGATTTGTCGCTCACATTTGCCATGCAAATCACCAGCATCTATACCTCATGCTGCAACACCCTCTGCATGATGCACATGATCCACAGATAGATCCACTCCAAGGAAAGACAGACCATCCCCCAGGTCCACGACAACAGCCGTGTCAACTACTGCCCTGCCCTCTACGGAGCAAGTAAATCCAAAGTCACGGGAAACTTGTCCACATCCATCTGCACACGTCAGCTTCAACATCCCGCACCCCTGACATATCACCCTCCACCTGAGATAGCTGCAATGGATCACTGTCTGCTGCAGGATGACCTTCAGACTCCTCATCCACACTCAGGAGGCAGTCCACAACACCCAGGCCCCAAACAAACCTTGGACGTCTGTCATCCGAGATCCCGTTGGGCCATCTCCGTGCATCCAACCTTGCCGTGGCCACCATTCTTCACATCCACCGTACTCCAGCATGCAGGACATATTTCTCCCACCTGGCCAAACATACCTGGTACTCCCTCCCCGGGAACATCCACATGAGCCATGACCTCTACGCCTTAATGATACTCAACCAAATTGGTCTGTCCGCACGGTATTGCAAGCCCCCCTCAGCAGCTTGAAGCCATCACGGGTGAGTATTGTGCGCCATGTCTGTATTGGATGATACATTGTGACACATGTGTGTCCTGTACCAGACTCAGTTCCCCGGATATGGATGGCTGGAGTTAGCTCAACACTCAGGCATAGTTTGACATTTCCCCACACGTAGGTTGTGTACTCATGCAAAATGACTGCAACATGTAATTAAAGATATTAACTTTTATTCTCGGTGGGGGCGTGTTTAGTGTGGAAAAATAGTTGCTATACAGTGTGCATACAATCCAAAGTTCACAGGGGGAGATGGGATCCTTGTCATTTGAAGTCATCAGAGTCCAGACCACAGGGTTTGGCATCATTGGTCAGACTGTGACCAGCAAGTCCATGTGGCAGAGAATGTCATTGAATGAGGTGCTGCTATTGCGCATGAGGGCCAGGTGCTAGGCCAGGTGACCTGGGAGATGTGGATGGTCCGCTGCCTCTCACGGTCTTTTCCGTGGACGACCCACCTTCCTTGGGGGACCCTCAGAGGCAGGCCTTGACGATGCTTGGGAAGCTCCGTCGGACGAATCCTCCTCCTCCTCCCTCCCTGTGGCTGGTGGTGGTCTTCGCCTGGGGGCACAGGGAGGGTTGCCCATGTTGTCGGCGATCCAACGGAGTGAACGGCTTATGTCCATTTGCACCGCCAGGAGCTCAGCCAGTCTTGCCTCCATCCGTCCTTGGTGTTGTTGTTGACTGGCGTGTTGCTCGGCCTGCGGGTTCTTAATCTCTGTGAGGGTCTCCACTACCTGGCTGATGGCCCTGGTATCATGCCGGTATGTGTCCAGGATGTGGCATATGTGTGACATACCGGTCCCTTCAGCTGGCTGGTCAGGTTCTCGCCTCCGCCTGCCTCCACTCCCACCACCCCTGCCCACACGAGCCTGGCCTGCCGTTGTGGGCACATCGGGTCTACTGGACCCCTGAGTGATGGCATTTGCGGGGTTGTCTGCCTCCTCCTGGGTGCCCGGAGAACCTTGTCCCTCCAGGTCAGACTGGCTCAGTTGTTCAGTGCGGGCAGGGCTCCTGGGTGTCTTCTGGGATGTGGCAGGAATGGGGGTGGTGGTTGGCACAGATGTACTTGAAGCAGGTGCTGCAGGGGCTTGGGCACCAGAGGGTCCAGGTGGGTTGGGGACATCCACGGAGTGTTGAGAGTCGTCGCTGCCGATGGAATCAGCTTCCTGCCGAGCCTGGGACTGTGATTCTTCCCCCCATTGTTGGGGGGAGATCCATGATGTTGCCCTGTGTGTGAGAGAGAGACAATGTTAATGCTGTTTCATGCGACATCCATGTTTCATACATATTCAAGTTGGCACAGTTCCTCCAGGTAGTTGGATGTGCCTAGCATTCCTCTCAATGTTCACTTGTGGATGGATATGTTGCGGGGGACAGATTGATATGTTCTCATGAGTGTTTGCCATGTAGATTTTTGGCTGTGATGCTTCTTTGGCTATGGATTGATCTTGTTGTGTCACATGTCCATTGAATGAATGAATGAATGAATGAATGAATGAAGCAGATTTGTATTGCGCAACTAAGCCCAATGGGCGTCAAGGCGCCTAACCAAACAATACTGACTCAGAAAATACTCGGAACTTACTGGTAGGCCTTCACAAAATACCAGGTTTTGAGTGCTTTCCTAAAAAGGACCAAAGAGGGTTGGGACTTAATCTGCAAAGGGAGAGAGTTCCAAAGTCGTGGAGCAACGATGGAAAACGCTCTACTACCCCATCTCACCTTCTTACTTCGGGGGATTACCAATTGATTAGCCTCTGAAGAGCGGAGACATCTGCTAGGAATATAACGTACCAGAAGGGACCCCAGAGCATCAGAAGGGCCAGCGGAAAGAGCTCTGTACGTAAGACAGAGAAGTTTAAAAGTAATCCTGAAATGGATGGGGAGCCAATGTAAGTGCTTCCTAGCAGCAGTTGCAGAGGAATCTTTTGGAAGAGCCAAAACGAATTTAGCAGCAGCATTCTGCACGACCTGAAGGCGCTGGATGAGATGTTTATTAGTATCCGCATAAAGTGCGTTACAATAATCCAACCTCGAGCCAACAAGAGCAGTCACAGTTTGCTTGCGTGCCAATGGTGAGAGATAATGAAGAATTTTTCTTAGGGTCATAATGACACCCCAACATGTAGAAACCGTCCTGCTGACCTGGAGATTCATAGTCAATGAAGTATCAAAAATGACTCCAAGGTTCCTAGCAGACTTAACAGGGGAAGGGCAGGTTCCTAAAGATATAGGCCACCAATCACTAGACCAGATATCTTGGTCTTTACCAAAGACAAGGACCTCCGTTTTGTCGGCGTTCAGTTTTAAGGAGTTTGACACCATCCAGTCCGCGACCAACTGCATACAGGACCTAAAACTGGACGCCGAAGCACTGACAGGGTGGGCTAGGGACACCATGATTTGTGTGTCGTCAGCATAGGAGACTACCTCCATCCCCTGAGATCTTACTAACCTAGCAAGGGGGGCAACATAAAAGTTGAATAAAGTTGGGCTTAAAGCAGACCCTTGAGGCACCCCACATTGCAAAGATTTAGCAGGGGAGAGGAAGTCTCCAAGCATGACTCTTTGCTCTCTCAGATGTAAAAAAGAGTCAAGAAGGCCTAAAGCCGGCCCAGCCACCCCTGCCTCCCTTAACCGAGATGTTAAAATGGAGGGAGACAGGGTATCAAACGCTGCGGTAAGGTCCAGGAGAACTAAAATAGTTGTCTGACCCCCATCAACCTTGCAGCGAATGTTATTTACCACCATTGTCAGAGCAGATTCAGTGCTGTGGAATTTCCTGAATCCATGCTGTGAACTGTCAAGAAACTCAGAGGAGTCAAGAAAGGTGGATAGATGGAAATTGAGATGTGCTTCAAGCATCTTGGCCGGAGCAGGTAACAAAGAGATTGGTCGAAAATTCTTCAGTACTCCCGGATCAAGGGAAGGCTTTTTAAGGAGAGGTCTGACTATAGCCTTTTTCCAGGTCACAGGGAAAGTACCCTGGGCTATGGCCTCATTCATCACTTCCAGCAATGGAGGCAGAAGGATCGTCCTGCAATCCTTTAGGACTCTTAATGGGCAGGGATCAGCAGGAGAAGCAGACTTAGTCCTATCAAGAAGGGCATTGAGACTCTCAGGAGAGAGCTGCGGAAAAAGAGTAAGGAGCTTACTATTAGGTCCCTTCCTCCAGGACTCTGCGGCCTTAATCGCAAGGAGGGAACTATCATCTGATAGAATCCTCTGAGTTGCCAAGTCCTGATGAATATCCGAAATTTTCTTGTAAAAGAATTCGGAAATATTGTTGCATAGCTCCTGCGAGTCCACAACTGGGTCCGGTGACTGAGAAGAACACAAAGAGTCAACTATTTTAAAAAATTCTTTAGACGAAGAGAGGGAAGCCGTCAAATTAGAAAAATAGAATTGTTTTTCCTTGATCACATTAAATGTATAAGTTCGTAGAGACAGCTTGTGATCCTCTCTGTCAGAAGGATCCCAAGACTTACGCCATTTCCTCTCCTTGGCTCTACAGGTTTGTCTGAGGAGTCTTAGGGACTCTGTAAACCAGGGCGCTGAGGGTTTACGACGAGCCACATATCGCAAAGAAGCGGGGGCAAGCACATCAACCGCTCTGCTAATGGAATCAGCCAACTCCTGGGCCGCCACGTTAACATCTCGTGAGGACAGGGCCCCAGAACCTTTTATCAGAGGAGCGAGGGCTTGAGTGGTAATATTTTTATAACTCCTTTTCCAGACTCTATTATTGATGGCATAACTATGGGGGTCTTCAATAGGAATTGTGAGTTCAAGGGGTACAGCCAGATGATCCGACCAGGCCATGGGAATGGGAGAGCCAGCTGAAAGTCTAGGGTCATTAGTAAAGACCCCGTCTAGTGTATGGCCCGCTCGATGAGTGGGGCCTTTCACCAGCTGGTTAAGCTCACAAGCTTCTAGCAAGTTAATCCGCTGAAGTGTGTCACTTGCTCCAAAATTCTCCAAATGAAAGTTTAAATCCCCCAGAATAGTGAGCTGCGACTTACCAAAATAAGACTCTAAAATTCGAAGTAAATCGGAGCAAAAACTAGTTCTGGGACCAGGCGGTCTATAAACGAGAATGCCCGTGAAAGAAACTGTAGGTGAGGAAGAGATACAAAAATACATAGCCTCGAAAGAGTCCGAGGGCTCAGAGACAGTCTTTGTCACACAGGAGAGTGGGGCTCTACACAAAATTGCCAGCCCTCCCCCTCTACGTCCCACTCTATCCTGTCTATGAATCGTAAAGCCCTCCGGAATAGCCAGTAATAAATCATGGCCAGAGGAGTCGGAGGCCCAGGTTTCCGAAACAAAAACCCAGTCTGGCTGCCTATCAGTGACAAACTCATGAAACGCAATATTATTCTTGATAAGCGACCTAGCGTTAATCAAGAAACCCTTTTTGGTTTGTGTAATAGTCCGACTAGCTAATAGATTAACAAAACCTCCCCCAATCCCTTTAGATGGGGAAAAAACCGCCTCACAAAGGCGACAAGAGGAGGAAGATCTCAAATCCTCAGGGGAAAGGGAAAAATGGCAAGCTAACGATCGAGGCCTGAAGGAAAGTAACTCACCTCTAGAATAAATCCTCACTATCTGTGGCGGGCAGTGCGGAGTTCGGTCGGCCAGCCCGCCCAACAGCACGTCCTCAGCGCGGACGGGCGCAGACGGGCTGAACTCAGGCATAACTCCGGCGGAAGTCCGGCAAGCCCGCTGCGCGAGTCCGCTGCGCGAAGCCATGACTCCCTTATCTAGTGTCTATGGCCCTACGGAGAGCTAGAGCGTCCAAGCCACACGCTCAGCTCCTAGTACTCCCAAGATGGCGCCCTATCAACTACAATGCGACCGGGAGGTGGACCCGCCCAACAGCGGTGAGCAAAACAAATTATAGTGCAAGCAGGGGACCTACAGATTAAAACCAGGGAATAATTCCAAATAAAGATTAAATAATATAGCAAAACGAGGGAAGTTTAAAATGCCAGAGGCCAGTAATTCCAGGTACCCAGCGCTCGCAAAGCGCCAGCGCTACAGCAGGTTTCTCAGGTTAATAGTCAGCAAGGGAGAGCAGACAGTTTACGTCCCTTATCTAGTGTCTATGGCCCTACGGAGAGCTAGAGCGTCCAAGCCACACGCTCAGCTCCTAGTACTCCCAAGATGGCGCCCTATCAACTACAATGCGACCGGGAGGTGGACCCGCCCAACAGCGGTGAGCAAAACAAATTATAGTGCAAGCAGGGGACCTACAGATTAAAACCAGGGAATAATTCCAAATAAAGATTAAATAATATAGCAAAACGAGGGAAGTTTAAAATGCCAGAGGCCAGTAATTCCAGGTACCCAGCGCTCGCAAAGCGCCAGCACTACAGCAGGTTTCTCAGGTTAATAGTCAGCAAGGGAGAGCAGACAGTTTACATCCCTTATCTAGTGTCTATGGCCCTACGGAGAGCTAGAGCGTCCAAGCCACACGCTCAGCTCCTAGTACTCCCAAGATGGCGCCCTATCAACTACAATGCGACCGGGAGGTGGACCCGCCCAACAGCGGTGAGCAAAACAAATTATAGTGCAAGCAGGGGACCTACAGATTAAAACCAGGGAATAATTCCAAATAAAGATTAAATAATATAGCAAAACGAGGGAAGTTTAAAATGTCAGAGGCCAGTAATTCCAGGTACCCAGCGCTCGCAAAGCGCCTGCGCTACAGCAGGTTTCTCAGGTTAATAGTCAGCAAGGGAGAGCAGACAGTTTACGTCCCTTATCTAGTGTCTATGGCCCTACGGAGAGCTAGAGCGTCCAAGCCACATGCTCAGCTCCTAGTACTCCCAAGATGGCGCCCTATCAACTACAATGCGACCGGGAGGTGGACCCGCCCAACAGCGGTGAGCAAAACAAATTATACTGCAAGCAGGGGACCTACAGATTAAAACCAGGGAATAATTCCAAATAAAGATTAAATAATGTAGCAAAACGAGGGAAGTTTAAAATGCCAGAGGCCAGTAATTCCAGGTACCCAGCGCTCGCAAAGCGCCAGCGCTACAGCAGGTTTCTCAGGTTAATAGTCAGCATTGTGAGAATGGGTAAATCCATTGCCTGCCCCGGGGGTGTGTGCTTGTGTAAAGGGTGTGTGTGACAGGGCCTGCTGTTGGGTGTAGTGTTATTTGGCATTGGGTCTCCCAGGTGATGTGTCTGTCCCCTCATGGAGCATGCTGGCATGACAGTGAGTGTGAGTTCCTGTCCTAGATATCTGAGCTTGTGGTGTTGGTGTTAGAGTTTACAGTGGTCACAGGAGGGCCTTGTGCTGGCTACAGCAGGGCCAAGTGTCAGCTACCTTGTCAGTACTTAGAAAGTCCCTGTGCATTGAGCATGGTGCATGGGTATGTACCTGAGCCATATGGGCTGAGGGCAATGATGTCTGCTTCTGAGTTGAACAATGTGTTTTTTGAGCCCCACCCTCCCAGCATCACGGACATCCAGTCTTGTGTTTGTGGTTCGTGTAGCCTGGGACATGACCTTGCTTTGTGAATGGGGCATGCACATGTTAGTGGCATGAGCGTTGTTTTTGAGTGTGGTTGTGTCAGGTGAGGGCTTGGGGGTAGTTGCGTGCATTTGGTGTAGTTGGGGTGTGGATGCTATTACCCCCATGTTACGTAAGTTGTTAGTGTACTCACCAGGCTCTGCAACTTCTTCGATTCCATGTACTCCCACTGGCGGAAGCAGGGCCATCACCTTCTCCTCCCAGGGATGGTAATGTGCCGGTCTGCGGGGCAGCCCACCTCCAGTGATGTTGCTCTGGGCGTAGTCCTCGTTCATTTTGCGCTCTCCGCAGATCGTACCACCTAGCATGGCATTCATTCCTGGTCCTTCTGATGGGCGCAACAGCATTCACCCTATCGACGATCCTCTGCCACAGGGGTGATTTTTCGGCTATGCTGGTCTGTCTGACCAATGTTCCAAAGAGCTGTGGCTCGACTCTGATGACTTCGTTAACAAGGATGTCCAGCTCCTCCCTTGTGAACTTTGGATTCTTGTCTGTGGGCATGGTGTGGGGTGAGGGTGTGGATGGTTGTGGGTGTGTGGGTGTGAATGTGACGGTGTGGGTCTGAATGTGAAGAGGGGGTCTGTAGGAAGGAGGTTGTGTGAAGGTGTGTAAGTTAAGGTTTATGGGTGCAGTTGTTTGTGTGTGGTGTCTGTCAGCAGTGGGTCTGTTGCAAAGGCTCATGGTTTGTGTGTGTGGGCCCTTTTTATTGGTCCATTTGTGGGTGTGGCTGGGTTGGAAATTTTGGTGGGTGTGTTATAAGAAGTGGTTGTGAGTTTGGGCCTCTGTTTGCCTGTTTGGATGTGCCAGGTCAGTCATTTAGGTGGTGTTGTGCGAGTCGAATTGACCCTCCTTGTGGTGTTTTACAGTGTCCTGGTTCTGTACGAGTCGTTTTCGTGTATGTAAGGTGCGTACATATGCGATGTTGTTGTACAGTGCTCACATATGCAATGTTGTTGTACGGTTCGTACATACGCGATGCTGGGGTACGGTGTTGGGGTACGGTGCGTACAAGTACGGGGCTGGGGTACGGTGCTGGGGTACGGTGCTGGGGTACGGTGCATACAACTACAGGGCTGGGGCACGGTGCTGGGGTACGGTGCGTACATGTACGGGGCTGGGGTACGGTGTTGAGGTACGGTGTGTACAAGTACGGGGCTGGGGTACGGTGTTGGGGTACGGTGCGTACAAGTACGGGGCTGGGGTACGGTGTTGGGGTACAGTGCTGGGGTACGGTGCTGGGGTACGGTGCGTACAAGTACGGGGCTGGGGTACGGTGCTGGGGTTCCGGTGCGTACATGTACGGGGCTGGGGTACAGTGCGGGGGTACGGTGCGTACAAGTACAGGGCTGGGGTACAGTGTTGGGGTACAGTGCTGGGGTACGGTGTTGGGGTACAGTGCGTACAAGTATGGGGCTGGGGTACGGTGTTGGGGCATGGTGCATACAAGTACGTGGCTGGGTACAGTGTTGGGGTATGGTGCTGGGGTACGGTGCTGGGGTACAGTGCATACAAGTATGGGGCTGGGGTACGGTGCTGGGGTATGGTGCGTACAAGTACGGTGCTGGGATATGGTGCGTACAAGTATGGGGCTGGGGTACGGTGCTGGGGTACGGTGCGTACAAGTATGGGGCTGGGGTACGGTGCTGGGGTACGGTGCATACATGTACGGGGCTGGGGTACAGTGTTGGGGTACGGTGCGTACATGGACGGGGCTGGGGTACAGTGCGGACATGGTGGGGGGTACAGTGCTGACATACGTGGGTACAGTGCTGACATATGCGGGGGGAGGGGGGGCTGTACGACTCTCATCCCGGGCACAAGTTTACCCGGGATACGAGTGGTACAGAGTTCGCTCCGTACGGTACGTTTTACATACGCTTGTGTATTCGGAAGGGCGGTACAGACTTCAGTTTTACGATTTGTATGTAAAACTGTCCGGGTACGTCTCGTAGACTTTTCCCGAAGCGATTTGTATGTAATTTTCACGTGCGAAGCGTACTTCACCGGTGGGACGGGACTTGTACGAATCGTACGTAAAAAAATACGGATACGAGTCGTACGGGAATTTTTTTTACCCGATCGGAATCGGCACCAAAACATTAACAATGTTCAATTTTTTTTCCAGCTTTCAAACCTTCAAACAATAGGAAAAAAAACACAAAGCAAGGTAATTTCCACATCAATAATTATTTACATTTTAAACTCTACTAAAAATATTTTCCAGAAAATAATATTTTATCTCCCACACAAAAAGACACATAACAGGTAAATAAACTGATTATACTTGAATAAGAAATGTTGACAGATAAACACAAATTTAAGTCATTTGCATCCTAAAAAGTTCATTGTATATAATTATAAAACATGATTGTATTGTCCCTTAACCAAAAATATGCTATTATATTTCAGAGAAATTATGTAACAAATTTTTAACACACTAACATTAATTTTATGTAATCTTTTTCAGACCTCAAAACAATGCTAAATATTAAATAAAAGGAAGAAACAACCTAAACCATTCTCATTAGGAAACTTCACCAATAAACTACATATATCTAATAAAACTCCAAATATATTTTTATTTTCAGAAACACAGAAAACCACAACTAATTTCCCAACACAAAAGAACATTGCAACATCTAATTCAAAGGTAAGATAAATTGATTTGTTTTCCTCTACAATTAATTAAATTT
Source organism: Triturus cristatus (assembly GCF_964204655.1). Classification (NCBI taxonomy): domain Eukaryota; kingdom Metazoa; phylum Chordata; class Amphibia; order Caudata; family Salamandridae; genus Triturus; species Triturus cristatus. Next base: position 230,970,273 of record NC_140587.1, read on the forward strand.
CCTTCCTCCCAATAAAGCAGGATTGTTTATGTTAAAATACAACAAAAATAGATATACATCAAAATAAAAACAATAACCAGATATTGAAAATCTATACATTGTAAACTGTGAAAAAACTAATATAAACATACTGTCATTTTCCCTCTAAACAGGTATATATCACTAAATTTTAAATAAATAACATTGTTTATTTCTTTCTTCTTTTTACAGGAACAAAATGGCAACACCATCCAAAGAAGCAAAATACATCCAAAGCAAAAGAGGGAACAAGCTGCGGAACCATAGTGGGTATGTTTATTGTAAGGAGAGACTGTCTGAACCCAGGTGTCATTGGAGGTGCATGCAATATTACTCAACCCATTGCACAGGCAGACCGGTTACTCTTGGTGACACTGTTTTAAGGACCACAGACCAAAACCACTCTGCCTCTGCAATGGAGATTGAAGTTTGTGAAAGAATAAATAAAATTAAAGATATTGCATCCACCTCCAATGATCCGTGTGGTTCACTTTTAAGCAAGGAATCACAGCAAATTCCCCCAAATGTTGCAAGTAGTATGCCCACAATACCTAATTTGAGAAGAATTATTCAACGTCAAAAACAGACAAGTAACCCACAAAGAGTAACACCACAAACATACTCCGACATTATTATTCCACCTGAACTCTCTGTTATTGCTTCTAATGAACCTTTCCTATGGCATGATAACCAAAGCCCTCAAAAGAGAATCCTAATATTCAGCACACCACAAACTTCAGTAGTTAGAAAACAATGATATTTGGATGATGGATGGAACGTTTAAAAGCACGCCCCATCCATTCAACCAAATATACACTAACCACGCATACATTAACAAAACAGTAATTCCCTTAGTATACAGTTTACTGTCTGATAAACAATACTCAAAATTCACTGAATTTTTATCAGTGATAAAATCTAAAACATATAACAAAAGTCCTAGAAAAGTAATAATTGACTTTGAAATATCTATGATTAATACAATTACAAAAACTATCCAGAAACCCAAATTCAAGGATGTTTCTTTCACTTTTCTCAGGCATATTGGCGCAAACTTCAAAAAACATCCTTAATTGGGGACTATATATCAGACAGTTAACTACAGTTTGAACTCAAAAAACTAACTGCGTTTTGCTTTGCTCCACCTGACAGTGTAGACGAATCCTACACTTCAATTACTGAATCTGAATATTTTACAGCAAATGAAGATAAATTGACACCTATACTAAATTATTTTGAAGACACATGGATTGGCCATCTAAGCAGGTCGGGTCACAGAAGGAGACCATGTTTCCGTGTGGACTGGTGGAACTGTTACTCGACCTGCTTAGAAGGAGGAGCAAAAACAAACAATGCCATAGATGGATGGCACAACCCCTTCAACAAAGCAATTGGCAAACTTCACCTTAATTTCTATCATTTTTTGGAAATGTTGAAGAAGAAGCACAGTTTCCAAGAAATGAGAATGGTGCAATCATTAACAGGTAGTCTGTACCCACGTATTTCTACCAGAACTAAGGAAATGTCAGAAAGACTACTGGGTGTAATTCAACAATTTTCAATGATAGTGGTTTCAGACTAAATTGATATACTTGCACACATCCTACACTTTTAAAAAACATTTATTTTACTTGTCTGTTTTACCCTAAAATAACTCCTACTAATTTAATTGAACACATTAAAAAAATATAAATTTATAAATAAAAGTCAGTTCTTCTTACCTTCAGAAGTTTTCTATCTTCAACTCTTGGGCTTACATTCCATCCATTACTTCACCAAGAGTCCTTTTTTTCTTTAATCCATAGTAAATAACAGTGAACCCATTTTAAAAATCCATCACCCGATGAAAAATATATTAATATACACACTAAAATGAGCGCATATGTCAAAATAATCACCCAATAAAAAAATCACGAAAAATATTTTTTTTCCTGAAAAAATGCAACAAATTCCAACGTTGCAATCCACTTCTGATCGAAATCCAGTAACATTTCGAAATCGCTAGAAATCAAAAATAAGGAAACCCAAGAAAAAAATCCCGAAAACATATTTTTTTTACATAGAAAAAATGCAACTAATTCCAAAAATTGAATCCATCTAGAGACAAAATCCTGTAGAATGTTTTTTATGAACACATCCAAAGTGTATTACAGTTTAACCAAAGTTTAAATACACCTAACCGCGTAACTGATAAAAATGTGTTATTTATTAAACAACGTACCGCTAAACCAAAAAGGTACACATTTCAAAACACACCCGACGTGGAACTACTACAGCAACATGTAATGGTGGAAATTAGTTTGTGAAAACACATGAAACATACGTAAAACACATTTACTAAAAAGATATACCTCCCTGATCTCTCCTTACAATAAACATTACCACTTCACTAGGGGGTATATTCACAAGAACGTGTGCTAAACATCACCAAAAATTGTTAACACAACTTTACACATCTCAGCCTATCGCGGGAAAATAACCCCATGTCAACGTGGAATTCACAACAAGGCGGCCCCATGCGATAGTTTGCCGAAACACAACAGAGATAAAAACACAAACCCCAACATGAAAAAAACTGCGATGGCCCAAAGCGCAGTGAGGAAATCAGCCATAAGCAGCGCCAGGCATGCAACACACACCTGGCAGGTGGGAAAAATCACCATAAAAGTAGAAAAAACACCCAAACACAAACTGATCAACACCCAAGCAGCATGGAGGCAGCCGGAGCAGGCGCAGAGGACAAGCGCAACCCCTCAAGCACCCTGGACTACCAGCCTGGGACCTTGGGGACAGGGAAGAGAAAGGACAATAAGAAGATGATGACGAAGATCAGTCCACAGGCGAGTAGGATCATAGTCACGGAGATGATGGAACACCATCAAAACTGTTTGTCACCTCCAACGTGTCATTGGGCACCAAAACTGAAATATGGCAGGACATCGTGGACAAGGTGAATGCCGTCGGAAAGAACAAGAGGACAATGGACGAGGTCAAGAGGCGATAGAATGACATCAAGCGAAAGACCAAGGAGAAACTTGCAGCCAACCAGAAGGCAGCAATGCAGACTGGAGGTAGGGGCCCAGCGCCACAGCTCGTGCTGGATGACATGGAGGAGCTGGTGTCGACAGTCATCAGTGTGAATACTGTGGCCAGAGTCGGGGGACCGGACACTGCTCGACAGGACACAACATAACCACAACAGGGTGAGTGACCGCCAGGTACTTAGGGGACAGGTGGAGATGGCCACGATGGCACACATACACAATCAAGCAGAGCACAGTGCACACCCACAATGACTCTGAGTCAACGCCCAGATCTATAGACTGTCACAATGTACAATGCCATGCTGTCTGAATGTCAACATGTACCATGCGGCTACATACATGAGAACACATTGCAATACACCATCTTCCCTTCACATTGCAGGGCCACCGTCAACACCCCCTGCAGAGCAGTCCCAGCCATTCTTCACTGATGACAAGGAGGACAACCCCAGCATCAACGCACAAGCCCTCCTAAACATCATTGACATCATCCTCAACTCACCTCCAGGATCAGGGCTGCCCAGCTGCATCAAGGAAACCCCACCCACCACCCAAACCACCCAGCAGTCTCCCAAGACCCCCAGGAACAACACACAGCCTTCAAACGCCGTGTGCTAGAGAGCCAGATGGAGACGGCTGAGCAAGTGCGGGTGGGGTTCAACCTCATGGCAAACAAACTGGACGCCATCCATGAGTGTCTAGTCCCACTCCATGGTCTCCAACAAGCCGTGACTGACATCATTGGAGTAATGACGCTGATAGAAGAACACCTGTTCACTCAGAGGGGCTCCAGCGATACCATCCGTGAGCTGGCACACGTGCGGAGGCTCATGGAGGACATGGTGTGGATGGAGGCGGAAAGCCATCACTGCACACCAGTGAAATGTAGCTAGGATCTACCATGCCCTGCAGGCCTTCATCATGGCATTGCTGCCACAAGGCATGGCGTTGATGAATGCTGCTGCCCCCCCACCATCCACATCTCTGCCCCCTGGTGTGCCATTGCCTTACAGTGCGGCAGACGTATTCACTCCAGCACCTGATGTGTCAGTGGCACACAGTGCCTCAGCCGGTACTGCAACACTCACAGGTGGGGTAGAGCACAATCTGGGGACGAGGACATGGAAGGGCTTGTGAGCAGGAGGCACTAGCATTCATTTCCGCCACCTGGCCTGTTTCTGCTTGGTGCCGCACATGGCCCCATGACCTCCCACTGACCCCTAATACACTCTGATGCACTCACCTTGGACAGCGACATGGACTGTTATGTCTTTCATCATTCATGTATGAATGTGTGGATGAATGTAGGGACATTGATTTCCCTTGCGTCAATGATGCTCATCCTGTGGGATGCCAGTCATAGGGTGCTACATTGCATATTGTGTTCCGGGTGCTGTGGACACTACAACAGGGACACACGCATCAGTCACTTCCATGTCAGGACATGGACTGAACCACGCCCAGAGCCCACGAGTCATTGTTGCAAGCCCTGCACTGGTCTGGCATACAGCAGGCCAGACCACTCCGTTTACGCTCCAAGGGAGGCCCTCATTGCTACCCGTCGCAGGCGTACACACTGGCGGTGTGCAGGTCACTGATCTAGTTGTCAACATGTCACAGCCACTGCCTAAGGGCAGGTTTGCACACACACCACATCTATCCGGTACAGGCGTCACAGGCCATGTGACTCTGACAACATAAGGGGCCGACGACGTCACATTCCCCTCTGCCGGTGGTGACTGGATGTCGGATGCTCCACGGTTCTCTATCATAAAGGGCCCATGAGTTGTTGCGCACAGGGTTACTGGCACCCGACGCCTTGCGGCCGTCACGGGCCTATCACCACGTGGTGCTGACTGGGGTTGCACAAGGTTAGTGGCACCTGATGCTTTGCGGCCAGCACAGGCACCCTGCCATGGGCCGGTGACTTTGGGTGCACTGAGGCATGGGCACCTTAAGTGCTTAGCGGGTGTGCAGCCTGCGATGATGCCCCATCCCAGCGGTCCGGACAGCTCAGGTTTTGTGTGCTCTGCTGGACCGCAGGGTAGGCCAGAGCCAGCAGGCAGCGTGGGCCCACCACCACGTGGCATCGCTTCCGGGATCCCAGAGTTAGTGGCACCTTTTAGACTGAGCGTGTGTGCAGCCTGCGATGAGGCCGGGTACTCTGGTATGTCCTCTGCCATGGAGTAATCAAGACCCAGCACCTAATGTGAGATCTGGTGGCCTGCAGAGTGGGGCTGCATTATCTGGAGGGTGCCATATCCGCGGGCTTGTGGCTTGCAGCGGCACGTGGTGGGACCTCCTGTCTGCACGCCGGTGGCGGAAGGTGAGCAGTGAGGCCTGGGTGCACAGGGGCGGGCATGCACCGCTGGGTGGCAGGAGGGGCTGGGGTACCTCTGCCTGGGTGCGCAGGGGCGGTCAGGCGATGATGTCTTGTGCAATTGTATGTACTTTGCCAATCATGTATCTGGACTCTGTTTCAGATGATGGATCTGTTTCAGATGTATGACCTGGTGAACTGCACTACATACCGGCAATTGGTTGGAGACACCAGTGGCAGCATGTGAGCAGTGTGGCCTGGGTGCGCAGGGGCGGCACTCTCTCTCTCTCCCCCTCTCTTCTTATCTCTCTCTCCCCCCTCTTCTCTCTCTCTCTCCCCCTCTCTCCTTATCTCTCTCTCCCCCTCTCTTCTTCTCTCTCTCTCTCTCCCCCTCTCTTCTTATCTCTCTCTCCCCCTCTCTTCTTCTTTCTCTCTCTCCCTCTCTTCTTCTCTCTCTCTTTCTCCCCTCTCTTCTTCTCTCTCTCTCCCTCTCTCTTCTTCTCTCTCTCTCCCTCTCTCTTCTTATCTCTCTCCCCCCCTCTCATCTTCTCTCTCCCTTTCGCTCTCTCTCTGTCCTTTGATGTGTGCAGGACACACCTCCTCATCATGATTTTTGTCTTGCAGGCTGTGACCTACAGATTGTGCCGAGGGGAGCCGCCTTGTGTCTTCATTTCAGTTCAGTGTTCATGTTAAAAAAGTTTCATTTGTTGTTTCAAAAGTGAATGTGTGATGCTCAGTTTTGTGACGACACATGCATGTCACCAGTTGTGATTGTTTGACATCATGCGGATTATTTTGTACATGTTTAGGTGTAGCTGATGTGGCATGTCTTTGGTCTGGGGGTTCTGGGGAGGGGGGTCCTGGGGGTGGCGGCGGCGGGTGTTTTTGCCCTTTCGGCCCTCCGGGTTGCATGTTCAGTTGCGGGGGTGCATCTGTTGTTCTTCAGGTGTGACTGGGCTCCCTTTTGTGGTGCAGGCTGCCGTCCGACTTTGCACCATGTCAGAGCAGGTGTTATTTTCCTGCTGCTAATGCGCCTTATTGCCTGTTTATTGTTCTTATCGCAGATCTGGCTGGTCATTGAGAATGTTGTAGAGTGGTGTTGTTGTGGATTTTGGCATGAGAACGCCTACTCTGCATCTCATTAGCGATAGTTGCGGGAGTCATCTGTGGCGATGTTTTTTGCGGCTTATATCGTGGGTAAACTGGTGCTGTGTGATGTTAACACCAGCTTGTGGTTGGGGCGATAAGTTTATCGCTTCTTTGGCTGCGATAAAGTGCCGTTGATTCAGCGATAGATCCTTGTGAATATGCCCCTATGTTTTTTAAGAATGTAAATGTATCTTACCTTAACGCAACTCTCCCTTGCTTCTGTTCTCTTCAGCGACGATCTCCGTAATGATGAAACTTACGTCTACGCGTCGACGTCATATGTTTTAGTAAAAATGGAAAAAAAGGCGTTTTCTCTCATTGAAAACAATGGAAAAGCGTGAGAAACTTATTAAAAATGTATTATAAAAGGTTACTCTACATAATAAAATACAAAACTATTCTAATAAAATTTGATAAAATATACTCTATTTTTCTATATATTTTTCAGAATTTATTACTATGATTCTAAAAATGTTAAATTAACAATAAATAATTCTGAATTTTTTTGTACCTGTTTCCTATTTCTTTGCACATGTTTATTTACCTTTAATAAAAATATAAAATACCAAACAATTATTTTTTCATTTAAGCATTTTAATATATATATGTATTATTCTTTTACATTTATTAATTCCATATACTTTACATTAAAATATATATATATCATTAATCACAATTTACTATTAACAGTAATATTATCTACACCTAACATTAACTTTATTTTTCTCTATGCACTTTTTTATTTAAAATTTTGATTAATATGTAATTCGTTTTTAATAATGCTTTCTTTAAGTTTTTACATAACAAATAAATACATTATTTATACCTGAATATTAATTTGCTAAGAATTGTAACCTAAACCTTAAAATAAAGTAAATTATTATCATCAAAAATAAATATTTACCAACAAAATTAATACCTGAGTATTTTTTTATTATAAATCTTATATTTTCTATAAATGTTTTCATAATAATTATAGCAGTAGCGTCAATATTAATACCTGAGTATTTATCTACTCATAACTTGAAACTATTCCATAAATTACGTATCATTATTAACAAACATAATAATTCTTAAATAACAATATTAATATATAAAAACAAATGAACTAAAAATAAATTCTTATATTTTACAAATAAATATTACTTAAATTATTTAGCATGTATTATCTAAAAATATAACCAACACTTACCATACAATACTTACCAATGCATCGTAAAAGCATGCGTTGTACCTATATATGTGTAGTAATGGCATACGATGTAAGTGTACCTGCCTTGTAATGGTTGCGTTGTAAAGGCAATGCATTGTAATGCCTGCGTTGTAAAGGATGTTCCCCTCCAATCACTTCAAAATTAAAAACAAACAAAATATCATCAACAAAATAAAAACATTTTTAATAAAAGTAAATAAAAAAATATGAATATGTTAAAAATACCAATAAGAATATATTTAACGTTAAAAATAAAAACATATTATAATGTTAAATTCATATCACAAAGACATACAAATATTATATTAAATCAAATAAAAAGATTATTTTCAACCAAATACATATTTTTATATAGAAATTATTTAACAAAAACATACATTGTTACATGAATTTAGTCTATTCACTTCCTACTCTATAACACCACACAACTCACAATATACATCGAAAAAAAAATAATGTATTTGCATAGTTAACATATTTAATTAACAATTAACCAAATATGATTAATTTAAAAACAAATTAAAACACTTAAAATGTAATTAACTTCTCACCCTTTAAATCTATAATCCCCACAACACACACCTAAAATTAAACTGTAAAAAAGCGTACACAATTAAAACACTTTTTCAATTAAATAACTAATAGTATTGAACAACTAAATATAAAGTAAGTAACATGTATTTACTCCCCACCCTTCACCCCTATAAACCCAAAACCACACCCACAAAAAATAATTCAACAATTAGACTAATTAATTATCAATTAGTTAATTAATATTAATTATCAACTAATCATTCATTTATTAAAAATAAATTACATCCCACCCTTTACCCGTAAAAACCCCACAAACTGCAAGTAAAATGAATTACACAATTACCATAATTAAATGTCAATGAATTAATATCAATTATAGGGGTGGGCGGAATTTGAGAAATTAACTTTCGCAAATTAACGCAAACATTTTTAAAATTATCGCAAACAAGCGTAAATATCGCGAAGATGCAGAAGTTTTTTCCCCGCATGTTTGCGAGATTTTCTGCATGGTTGCGGGTCGCCAACATACCCATGTGGTTGCTTGCGGGCGCGGCCATCTTGTTTTGAGTTGTCTCGCGGTGCATGATCGCGAGAAGAAAGACGTGATCGCGCGACGCATGACGTCACTGCGGGCGCGAACTGTCGCGAGACAGCGCAAATGGCTAAAAACAATACAACATCTCATGGAGAACGCGACCGGATCAAGAAAACTTGTCGGCGAACGCAGGGATTCAGGTAAGGCGATCGCACGCACGCGAGAATGTATTATTTTACATCGCGAGCAAGAAACAAATTATCGCCAAGCTGCGGAAACCGGAAATTTTGACATTTTCGCGCTATACGCGGAACGCGAAAATGTCAAATTATCGCAATTTCCGCAAACAGAACGAAATTTTCGCCCAGGCCTAATCAATTAACAACTAAGGGGTCGATTCCGATCCGGGTCGGACAGCTCTCCGAGAGATGTCCGTAGCCTTACCTTGCGACCGACACGTGCCCGTAGCCGGTCCGTCCTGTTGATGAAGTACGATGCGCATAACTGCCAAAAACCCGACCGACACGTAGGCTGTGATTCAAGCTCCATTCTCCGTCCGAGCCGTAACTCCTAACGCCGAACCGAGTCGCCCGGAAGCAGTATCCATAGCACGTTCCGCTCTGACAAGTACGATGCGTATTACCTATGCGCCGGATGGGTCTCCACGTACGGCACGTCACAGCATCCGGAAAAGAAGCATATCAGCTACTATTCGCATCACAACTCAATCCATGGCTACAAGACTAACCAGCTTGCAACGGGTACGAGATGGAGCAACAAGCAGCGTGTACGAGACAAACACAACATGAATCCCATTGTGCAGGTCATACCAGTACTCTACATCTATGACTGGATCAGGAACAGATGCGGACGGTGCAGACGGTGAGTCAGACACCTACCATACAAACAAACGACATGTACCTGCAAAATGACACACACACACAGGGGATCCATATCCTGGCAACTAACAACAGGCCACAATAGGGGTTGTATGGCCAGCACCACTACCACCCCCACTCATAGGGCTCATGTTGACCATCACTAATGCCACCCAATCAATCAATCAATCAATCAGTTAATTTGTAAAGCGCACTACTTACCCGTAAGGGTTTCAAGGCGCTGGGGGTGGGTGCTGCTGCTACTGGTCGAAAAGCCAGGTCTTGAGTTGTCTCCTGAAGGTCAGCAGGTCTTTGGTTTGTTGTAGGTAGAGGGGGAGGACGTTCCAGGTCTTGGCGGCGTGGTGGGAGAAGGACCTGCCTCCGGAGGTGGTTCTACGAAAACGCAGGACCATGGCCAGGGCGTGGTCAGCGGAGCGGAGTTTCTTGTTGGGTACGTAGAAAGAGAGTCGACTGTTGAGATAGGCTGGGTTGGTTTTGTGGAGTGCCTTGTGTGCGTGGATCAGGAGCTTGAAGGAGATTCTTCTGTCGACGGGGAGCCAGTGCAGGTTCCTCAGGTGGGGGGTGATGTGGTCGCGGTGCGGGACATTGAGGATCAGGCGTGCAGAGGCATTCTGGATTCATTGTAGTCTGTTGATGAGCTTGGACAAGGCTCCGGCGTAGAGGGCGTTTCCATAGTCGAGTCTGCTGCTGACTAGGGCCTGGGTGACTGTTTTCCCCGTGTTTGACGGGATCCATCTGTAGATCTTGCGGAGCATGCGGAGGGTGTTGAAGCAGGTGGAGGAGACTGCGTTGACTTGTTTGGTCATGGTGAGTTTTGAGTTGAGGATGACTCCCAGGTTGCGTGCGTGGTCGGTAGGGGCCGGGGGGGTCCCCAGTGATGCGGGCCACCATGAGTCATCCCATGCTGAGGGGTTGGACCCGAGGATGAGGATCTCCGTCTTGTCTGAGTTCAGCTTAAGTCGGCTTTCCTTCATCGGCGACAACCCACACTCATAGGGGACCTGTTGCCCATCACCCCTGACACCCCAACTCATAGGGGACCTGTTGCCCGTCACCCCTGCCACCCCCACTCATAGGGGACCTGTTGCCCATCACCCCTGCCACCCCCACCTATAGGGGACCTGTTGAACATCACTAATGCCACCCCCACTCATAGGGCTTATGTTGCCCATCACCTCTGCCACCCCCACTCACAGGGGACCTGTCGCCCATCACCCCTGCAACCCCCACTCATAGGGGACCTGTTGCCCATCACTCCTGCCACCCCCACTCATAGGGCTTATGTTGGCCAGCACTACTGCCACCCCCACTCATAGAGCTTATGTTGCCCATCACCCCTGCCACCCCAACTCATGGGGTTTATATTGCCCAGCACTACTGCCACCCCCACTCATAGGGGACATGTTGCCCATCACACCTGCCACCCCCACCCATAGGGGACCTGTTGCACATCACCCCTGCCACCCCCACTCATAGGGGACCTGCTGCCCATCACCCCTGCCACCCCCACCTATAGGGGACCTGTTGACCATCACTAATGCCACCCCCAATCATAGGGCTTATGTTGCCCATCACCCCTGCCACCCCCACTCATAGGGGACCTGTTGCCCATCACCCCTGCCACTCCCACCCATAGGGGACCTGTTAACCATCACTAATGCCACCCCCACTCATAGGGCTTATGTTGCCCATCACCCCTGCCACCCCCACTCATAGAGCTTATGTTGCACATCACCCCTGCCACCCCCATTCATAGGGGACCTGTTGCACATCACCCCTGCCACCCCCACTCATAGGGTACATGTTGCCCATCACCCCTGCCACCCCCACTCATAGGGATTATGTTGCACATCACCTCTGCCACCCCCACTCATAGGGGACCTGTTGCCCATCACCCCCTGCAACCCCCACTCATAGGGGACCTGTTGCCCATCACTCCTGCAACCCCCACTCATAGGGCTTATGTTGCCCAGCACTACTGCCGCCCCCACTCATAGGGCTTATGTTGCCCATCACCCCTGCCACCCCAACTCATAGGGTTTATGTTGCCCAGCACTACTGCCACCCACACTCATAGGGGACCTGTTGCCCGTCACCCATGCCACCACCACCCATAGGAGACCTGTTGCACATCACCCCTGCCACCCCCACTCATAGGGCGTATGTTGCCCAGCACTACTGCCACCCCCACTCATAGGGCTTATGTTGCCCATCACCCCTGCCACCCCCACTCATAGGGGACCTGTTGCCCAACACCCCTGTCACCCACACTCATAGGGCTTATGTTGCCCAGCACCCCTGCCACCCCCACTCATAGGGGACCTGTTGCCCATCACCCCTGCCACCCCCACTCATAAGGGTCCTGTTGCCCATCACCCCTGCCACCCCCATTCATAGGGCTTATGTTGCCCAGCACTACTGCCACCCCCACTCATAGGGCTTATGTTGCTCATCACGCCTGCCACCCCCACTCATAGGGCTTATGTTGCCCAGCACTACTGCCACCCCCACTCATAGGGGACCTGTTGCCCATCACCCCTGCCACCCCCACCCATAGGGGACCTGTTGCACATCACCCCTGCCACCCCCACTCATAGGGCTTATGTTGCCCAGCACTACTGCTACTCCCACTCATAGGGCTAATGTTGCCCATCACCCATGCCACCCCCACTCATAAGGGACCTGTTGCCCATCACCCCTGTCACCCCCACTCATAAGGGACCTGTTGGCCATCACCCCTGCCACCCCCACCCATAGGGCTTATGTTGCCCCTCACCCCTGCCACCCCCACTCATAGGGCTTATGTTGCCCAGCACCCCTGCCACCCCCACTCATAGGGGACCTGTTGCCCATCACCCCTGCCACCCCCACTCATAGGGCTTATGTTGCCCATCACCCCTGCCACGCCCACTCATAGGGATTATGTTACCCAACACTACTGCCACCCCCACTCATAGGGCTTATGTTGCTCATCACCCCTGCCACCCCCACTCATAGGGCTTATGTTTCCCTGCACTACTGCCACCCCCACTCATAGGGGACCTGTTGCCCATCACCCCTGCCCCCCCACCATAGGGGACCTGTTGCACATCACCCCTGCCACCCCCACTCATAGGGCTTATGTTGCCCAGCACTACTGCCACTCCCACTCATAGGGCTTATGTTGCCCATCACCCCTGCCACCCCCACTCATAGGGGACCTGTTGCTCATCACCCCTGCCACCCCTACTCATAGGGGACCCGTTGCCCATCACCCCAGCCACCCCCACCCATAGGGGACCTGTTGACCATCACTAATGCCACCCCCACTCATAGGGCTTATGTTGCCCATCACCCCTGCCACCCCCACTCATAGGTCTTATGTTGCCCAGCGCTACTGCCACCCACACTCATAGGGCTTATGTTGCCCAGCACTACTGCCACCCCCACTCATAGGGGAACTGTTGCCCATCGCTCCTGCCACCCCCACCCATAGGGGACCTGTTGCACATCACCCCTGCCACCCCCACTCATAGGGCTTACATTGCCCAGCACTACTGACACCCCCATTCATAGGGCTTATGTTGCCCATCACCCCTGCCACCCCCACTCATAGGGGACCTGTTGCCCATCACCCCTGCCACCCCCACTCATAGGGGACCTGTTGCCCATCACCCCTGCCACCCCCACCCATAGGATGGGTGATGCGCCACACATCCATCATACTCCAACATTAGGTATGTCAGCAAAATACATCCCCCCTGACTTCATGACAACAGTGTGTAGTCTGTGACAAATGCCCACAACAGTGATTATGACTTCGACCATACAATGTAACTAACAGCACATGTGTGACCAAAAAATGTATGTGACCTACACAAGGCAAGCATCACTATAGCACTGTGTCAATGTAAAAATAACACCCCCTCACTGTGTAGAACAAAAGTTAAGTGTGGGGTTCCAAACTGCAGCAAATGTCGAGCATTGTGGTGATGGGGTCTAAACCCCCCCTCATCACAGTGACCAAAGGGTAAGTGTCATCATGGTCAAAGCTGCAAATGCCAAACAGCATGTATGATTCCCAGTCCCAATACATTAAACACTTTTGGGGCAAAATAGTGGTTGTGTCCCATACCCACAGAGATGTGGTGAGGCTAACAGTGCTGTGAAAACAAACATACTCTCGGCCATGTGCAGAAAAGCACCACACAATGGGGCTGACAATGCATACAGTGTACAATGACACAAGAGCAGAAGTGACCATCACAAAGCATACTCACATCTCGAACATAGACACACTAATCAAAACAACCTGTGTAGACTGTAGGTGTCAGGTCACAAACTCCCATTCCATGCCAGCAATGGCACCTAACAACCAGGATGAATGTGCACAATGATGTGATATGACTCACAGGGACAGCAGGGAAAATCACAGAAACAGCATCCAGACAATGGCCCACAACAGCAATACCAATGCACTGATGCAGATATACAAACACAAACAGGCAACCTCCCACTGCACATCTGACACAACATGTGTGTGTGTGTGTGTGTGTCTTAGTATCCCCAGGGGGGCTGAACCACAGTGACACAGATGTGGACATAGTGCCATGCAAAAGTAAACCATCATTGGGACCCCCTTAGTGGGCAATCAGGCATTGTGAGATGAGAGGGAGCACAACAGACACATGTGACACAAGCTGGAATGAATACAAATTAACACAGCAAGAGACTGACACAGAACAGCACTACCCCCAGGAACCAGACATTGGGGTGACACAAGCATGCATGACACCTCCACTGTGATGACAAAGGTAGATGTCTTACAAACTGTGAACACCAGACATGTGTCCTGTGCCACAAACATACATCACATCTACACAAACACAAATCACTCAGCATGGCCTGTCATCCATGGACAAACGGGAGCTAGGGACCCATCCATACAAACATTTACATCAGCCCACCCTCAACACCACATACCCTGCACTGCAACAATCTGCATCTGTGAAGCCCACATGGACAGGTGACATTGCACATGCACCCATGACAAACACAGGAATGTTGGGAGGAACTAAGGTGCACAGACTCATGACACAAGGACTTTTTACAACCCTGGTGAATGACAGACATACTGCACAGTATGCGGTACATGGCCATGATGTCAAAGCTCATGTAACCTTCAGAATACCTCCCACAATCCCAGGACAATGCAGAAGCCAAGGAGAACCACAAGGCACACATGCTGACACCTGCAAAAATTGCAGCCCTGAACCGGACAAGTGGGAGCAGTCACACACACATACACATGACTCAATCACTGAAAGGTATCATCTAGGGACAACTACATGATATTGCGAACTAACATGTGCCTTGGGGACCCCTGACTGTGTCCCATCTGTGTCTGACAACATCACCACAACTCAGAACTGAAAAATCCCAATGATGAAACACCAATTAACAGTAGTGTGTCATGCACCCACACATCTGGTAGTCCATGGCAAAGTTGTGGGATGAACACAGTACCACTCAGCAAGCATAAACAACAGGAACATATCAAGGGAACACTGCCTGTGTATGAAAAGGGATGTGGACACACACACACATGCTCACACAACACACACCATGGGCCTAGGCTATGTCACGGAACAACACACTTACTTGAGGGGACCCGACTCCTGTGGAAGCCCAGCTGTGCCAAACATAGTCACAGTACGTCTCACTCTTGTCAGCAGAACACTTGGTTAGTCAGCCATCAGTTACCACAATGAAGGCTCTGGTCACAACAGCCTGGGTACGTGAGTCTCCCATAAGTCATCTGCACATACTCAACACATATGCACCGCAAGTTGCACAGAGGACCCAGTTGCTCCTATACCAATGATGCCCACACCTGTAGGTCCAGTGGTGATGCGCCCAAAGTCAGGGAAATAGACAAATTGGACAATGGGAAGCACATCATATGTGCATGGGTGCAAGCCACAGATGTGAACATGCAAATGAAATGTTCACAGAGATATCCACAAATTGTTGATCATGACACACCCAGTTAGCTGCAAAGGATGACATGGATACCGACCAGAATAGGATACATATCTCATGGACCACCTCACATCAACACCTCAGTATTCAACATTGGAAACCAAGCATTACAGGTGCAAGGGTATGCTAAACATCATCAACCTAATGTACAGCTAAATCAAGTTCACAAGGATAAAGATAAAAAAGCTTTATTCAGCATATGAAAATTTAAACGTCCATTCAAACAAAAGGCCAATGGCCAGTCCATTATCAAATGACAAGGAGTGAGCTTGAGTGACAACTGTCACACATTGCTTGCCTGAACTGGTAAGGACAGGGGACATCCACTCGGAGGGGCATACATGGGGGCAGGACAGGCACCGAAGGGACAGGATCAGGGCGCAGCAGAAGGAGACAGTGAAGGGGTGGTGGATGCATGAGAATCACTTGCAACTGTAGTGCAGCTGACTGAAGTGGTGGGTGCAGTCACAACTGTGGGGCACAAGTCAGATGGGGTGGGTGCCGGCACAACTTTAGTGGGCAGGTCAGATGGAGTGGATTGGGTCCCCACTGCAGTGCCCAAGTCAGACAGGGTGGTCGTGGATTTCACTGCAGTGCCTAAATCCATGTGAGCGGAATAGGGTGCAGGTGAGGTCAGCAGGACAGAGGAGGGGACACGGTCCCCACATCAGTGGCACTAACCGTCTGACTGGGTGTGGAGGAACAAGTGGTAGGGGGGAGGGCCTCAGCATTTTGGGGATGGTGTATCTGTGGGTGGGGGAACCCGGGGTAGGGTGTGGCGGGGAACCTCTGGAATGGCGGCAAGGGGGATGGAGGACGGAGACTTTGCCTTGGAGCTGCATGGCAGCGGTGGGGTCTTGCTCTTCCGGCTCCGGGGGGACTTGCGGGTGGGGGCCTCAGTCTGACTGTGCCTGGCGGGGGGTGTCCGGGTGTGAGGGGCACTCACCTCTGTGTGTGGAGACTTCCTCTTCCCCTTGTAATCTGGATCTGCTGGGTCGGTGGGGAAGAGGCCAAGGTCACAGAGGAAGAGCTTCTGTGGAGATGGGGTTGCAGGTGAGGCAAGGGAAGGGGGCTGGGAGGGAGAGGTTTTGGAGGACTGTGGAGTGGTTGTGGATGACTGTGTGTGTGTCTGCAAACCATCTCCTGTGATTGTGGTATCAGTCCCCTGCGCTTGCTTGTGTACACATCTAGCCCTTGGTTTGGGTGTTTGTGTGCTGCCCGTGTCTGTGGGTTTGTGAGAATGTGCAGGTGTGTGTGTGCTTAGGATAGGTAGGCTGCTAGGAATCGTGGGTGGTGCAGAGGTAGGAGGGGTGCGGGACTGTTGGAGGAGGGACACTGCTGCCATCAGGGAGGAGGCCACAGACTGATTGGTCCTCTGTAGGGCAGACATGCCCGATGAAATGCCCTCCATGAACGACACCAGTTGCATCAATAGACTGGTGTGTGCATGGAGGACACTCAGCATCGATGTCTGCCCTACATGGATCTGTCTAAGTAAGTCCACAGACTCCTCACTCAGGGCAGCAGGGGGCACAGGGGCAGGGGGTGCGGTGCCTGGCACAAAGGAGACATGCTCCCGAACACGGGAGCCTCCGCGGACCTCTGGGATGGGAGTCGATGGGAGGGTGGTGATGGTGGTGGTGGGGGCAGTGGCGGGGACAGCTTCACTAACTGGGGTTTGGTGGCTGCTGACACCCACCTCCACAAGGGAGTCATCCTCAGAGCTGCTGTGGCCCTCAGCTGGGGTGGATGGTGCTGACGACTCCTCGGTGTGGCTCCACTCGCCCTCCATGCCACTGGGTCATCTCCTTCTGTCCCTGTCAGGCTCTGTGGCTCCTCCTGGCCCGTGGAGCTGTCCCCTCCTCTGGCCGTGGATGTATCTGGATAGGAATAGGAAGAAAGAGAACAACATCAGTCACCTGCACTGACTGCACACACCACAGTGAGTACATCACATCTCAGGGCAAGCACTGGCATCATAAGCTGAACACTGCTCAAAGTGCCAACACTGTTTAGAATAAGCCAATTGTCATTCTCAACATCAACCATGGCACACATATCCCTCCATGACTTGCACCCATATGTCTGTTGCATGTTGGATGCTAATACCCCAATGTCCCGACATGCACCACCCACACATTAGTGGGACATGCAAGTGAACATGTAGGAGTATGTCACTGTACACACAGCACATCTCATGCCACTGACTCAGTACAGGTGTCCGGATGAAGGGATGGGCAGAGACTCATTTCACATGTTCGTGATGCATGCCAGCAACACACACTATGATGTTCTCATGTCCTGATAGTCAATGCCACAATGGGGTGCATGGTGCACACTTGAACTCAATGCAGGATCACTCATAGCAAGTTAAATGCCATGGCACTGGCATGCCTGGAAAGTCAGTCAACACTGTCTCCTGTCACAGGGGCAGGGCATCCAGACAACAACAGTATGCACGGTGTCACAATCATAGCTCAGGGGTAGCTAACTCTGCAGATGACAAGTGAACTTGCCCATCCCCTGCAAACAACATATCCAGGACCCAGAAGACCCCACATCATGCAAATTAGACATATGAGTCTCTGCAAACACAACTCCCTGTACATTAGCACATCACAGTCTGCCGTGCATGTAACTCAGCTGCCTGAAGTACACAGTTGCATACACCATTGTGCGCTGTCAGATGATCACTCACCTATATGTCACACAGGTCTTGTCTCTCACAGTCACATCTCAGATGTCCTGCTGACCCTCAAAATCATGGACACCCCAGTTGTACGTAACAGGAAGCCACACCATAATGACACAGAGGCAGACACCTGAAGGCAGATGTCACTAAGCACAACCTGTAAGTTGATACACAGGAGTGGGATTACAGAGTGTTTCTAAATGCCCTTGAGGAGAAATGACTGCCCAGGTCTACATGAAACAGTGTTTGGCCCTGGACAGTTGTCAGGTGGCTAAGCAAGTGTGCCATATTTTATATAAATACTCCTGAGGCCCACAAATTGGAGTCCCCTGATGCATGGGTTTGTTTGAAATACCCCAGCCACATGTGGCGAGTCAGACCAGCAATTGGAACACATATCAAGGGCACACAAAGATCACATGTCAGATCCCAGGCATTGGGTAAACAATTGAACCACCCATGAAACACACAACAGAGTCACGGGAACAGATGCTGTCCGGAAGCTGAAGCATAGTTGACTGCAGGGACACAGTGCTCTAGTGACACAAGCAACAGACTGTAGGAGCCACACCTGTGGAACAGATGAGGAGGGTGCATCACACAATTGAGGGACCTGAGTATTGGACTACAAGACCTACGTAATGTGGAAGTGTGACCAGGCCAAAAGACTGCAATTAGCACGTCAGACATCGTATACAGATTAGGCATGGACTTACTCCCTCCTTGCTGCTGTCTGGCCTTCAGCTGCCTATTCTGGTTCGGGAAGACCACCGCCAGGATCTGGAGCATGTGGGGGATCAGAGTCCGGTGTCTGCCCTCCTGCATGGAGGTGACAGCTTCAGCTGGACTCTTGCGATCCTCTGGGTACAGCCCCGAAGTTCCTGCCACCTCTTCTGGCAGTTGCGGATCTAGCGCTTGTAGACCCCCACCGAACAAACTGCCCGGGCGATGGTCAGCCATATCTCTTGCTTCTGGTGGGCATCAACCTGTGAGGATGACAAAGTTAAAAGTCCATTAACACACATGCCCCATATTTGTGCTGCACACATTTGGATATACATGTCATCATCACAAAGGAAAATGAGTTACACAGGTAGTGCAACCATGGGAAAGGACAAATAACCTGCATGTCAGACATGTTAACAATGCCTGGGAAGTTTAAGCTTGCACTAATGCACTTTAGCAGCAGAACACCTGTTCATTACATGTACCTACACACTTTGGGGGATGAAAGTAGTCAGTGAGAATGCTTGCCACTGGTGTGCACACTGCTAGTACTGCTAGTCAGGCAACATGGACTATTAGGAAGGCAGTGGACTCCACACTCTCCTGCTCCCCTGGTTTCCCATACAGCTTGCTGTACTGTGGAAGGAGCCCGTTCAGCAGGGCCTGGTTCTCCTCCTCAGTGAAGGCTGGGACCCTCTCCAGAGTACGTGCCATAGCAGTAGCCAGAGGATGCAGAGACAGCAGCAGTGGTAGCAGGCATGTGGTCCAGTAGCATGTAGTGCAGGCAAGTGAGCTCCCTGGGGGCCAGCCAGCCTTATATCTGTGCTGCAGAGGCAGACTCAGTGCCATGTGTCCCCAGTGATAGGTCCAACACGGTTGCATTCTATGAATCTGGCCAATCAATGGAAATG
The DNA here is from genome assembly GCF_964204655.1 of Triturus cristatus. Classification (NCBI taxonomy): domain Eukaryota; kingdom Metazoa; phylum Chordata; class Amphibia; order Caudata; family Salamandridae; genus Triturus; species Triturus cristatus. The sequence continues at coordinate 230,990,335 of NC_140587.1, forward strand.
TAAGACTCGTACACGTCTTCATTCAAATCTTCACCTTCATAAAACACTAGGAATTGCAACATTGTTGTAGGCATCCAACTGAATTTCCAGCGCACAATTCGTACAAGTTTTGAATCCGCATCCGTGTTGTGCACATTACCACTGTGATGTGCAAATGTACAGTAATGGGCATGAGTCACGGAAACAGTTGCAGGTTGGAAATGTTTAGGACATGTCACAAACACTCTGAGTCCTGGGGGTGATGGCATGTACGTCACAGTGAGACCTGTAGCCACAATTCAGATGTGCACCCACAGTCTGTGTGCATGTTGTGTCTCAGATGTGGATGATCAAATGTGCCCAATGGGAGACAGTCTCCACATCCATGTGGTATATGCAGCAACCTTGATGGTGTGTGTGTGTCTAAGAGACGGACATGTAGAGCCTGCAGGGACAACAGTGGCCACTACCTGTGGGACTCACGCTTGCCTTGCGGTGTGTACGTGATACGCCATATCCATGCCAGTGTCGATGTGGCAATACAGGGACCCTGGGTATCTGCATGGCAAAGATCTGTGATGCCTGGGAGACATCATGCCTCACTTGTCACTGTGGTGTGTGTTTGTAACGTCACAGCAGTACATAGGTCGGGTGACACAGCCAAATGATTGGCCATTGCACTACATGGGACTTATGTGGACATGTGGAATTGAGATGTGAGGTGATGGTCATGTAGGTGACATATGTGTCAATGCCCAACAGCACACACCTCAGTACATTGTGTAATGTCATGATGTATCATGTGATATTGAGCCTGGTAATGGCCACATGGGTGGATGAACCGACAATCTTCCTTTGTTCATCTCTGTTCTGCAGGGCACCAGCTGTCCATCGACCATTCCAATACCTTCAAACCATGCAGGAACGTGGCTGCATCCGACGGTACCGCTTCACCAGGCCACTGATTGAGGAGCTGGTGGAGCAGTTGGCGCCACATCTGCTACCTGGCCGGACATACCCTACAGCACTGACCCCAGAGGTGAAGGTGATGGCAGCCCTGCACTTCTTTGCTACTGGTACCTTCCAGTACACTGTGGCTACAGCAGGGAGGATGTCACAAACAATGTTTAGTCGTGTGCTACGCGATGTCTTGGAGGGGATGTTGCCTTTCCATGACCTGTACATCAAGTTCCCTAGCCCAGCTGAACTCCCTGAATTAAAGGATGCCTTTTATACATTGGGGAGGATGCCGAACGTCATCAGATCTATTGATGGGACACATGTGGCCCTGATACCACCACAGCAAAACACAAAAGATGATGGATGGAATGTTGCACATTGGCAAAACATTCACCCCCAGTCACAGATCAGGGTTTAATCCATCGTTATTTTGTTCACCACACCACCCCAGTTCAGACATGGCCATATGAAAATCAGTCTTGACCCTGTGCCTCATGGGAACAGTCCAGCCCGAACTGCCAAGCCATATATTCCCTGAACCGGAATTAAGCCTCCTAAGACCGGTTTCGGGGTTTCACCCCTCTTCAGCCAGGATAGCTTGACTCCAGTGGCGTAGTGAGCACGGGACCCACGTCTGGGAATACCCTTCCCACATAGGGCGAACAGCAAAACACACAAGATGATGGACGGAATGTTGCACATTGGCAAAACATTCACCCCCAGTCACAGATCTGGGTTTAATCCATTGTTATTTTGCTCACCATGCCACCCCAGTTCAGACATGGCCATATGCAAATCAGTTTTGACCCTGTGCCTCATGGGAACAGTCCAGCCCGAACTGCCGAGCCATGTCTTCCCTGGACCGGAATCAAGCATCCTAGGACTGGTTTCGGGTTTTCACCCCTCTTCAGCCAGGATAGCTTGACTCCAGGGGCGTATTGAGCATGGGACCCACGTCTGGGCATACCCTTCCCACATAGGGCGAACAGCAAGACACACAAGATGATGGACGGAATGTTGCACATTGGCAAAACATTCACCCCCCAGTCACAGATCTGGGTTTAATCCATCGTTATTTTGCTTTCCACGCCACCCCACTTCAAACATGGCCATATGCAAATCAGTCTTGACACTGTGCCTCATGGGAACAGTCCAGCCCGAACTGACAAGCCTTGTCTTGCCTGGACCGGAATCAAGCATCCTGTGACTGGGGGTGAATGTTTTGCCAATGTGCAACATTCCATACCTCATCTTGTGTGCTTTGCTGTTTGCCCTATGTGGGAAGGGTATGCCCAGACGTGGGTCCCGTACTCACTACGAGACTGGAGTCAACCTATCCTGGCTGAAGAGGGGTGAAACCCCGAAACCGGTCCTAGGATGCTTGATTATGATCCAGGGAAGACATGGCTCAGCAGTTTGGGCTGGACTGTTTCCATGAGGCACAGGGTCAAGACTGATTTGCATATGGCCATGTCTGAACTGGGGTGCTGTGGTGAGCAAAATAACGATGGATTAAACCCAGATCTGTGACTGGGGGCGAATGTTTTGCCAATGTGCAACATTCCGTCCATCATCTTGTGTGTTTTGCTGTTTGCCCTATGTGGGAAGGGTATGCCCAGACGTGGGTCCCGTGCTCACCAGGCCCTGGAGTCAAGCTATCCTGGCTGAAGAGGGGTGAAACCACAAAACCGGTCCTAGGATGCTTGATTCTGGTCCAGGGAAGACATGGCTTGGCAGTTCGGGCTGGACTGTTCCCATGAGGCACAGGGTCAAGACTGATTTGCATATGGCCATGTCTGAACTGTGGTGGCGTGGTGAGCAAAATAACGATGGATTAAACCCAGATCTGTGACTGGGGGTGAATGTTTTGCCAATGTGCAACATTCCGTCCATCATCTTGTGTGTTTTGCTGTTTGCCCTATGTGGGAAGGGTATGCCCAGACGTGGGTCCCGTGCTCACTATGCCACTGGAGTCAAGCTATCCTGGCTGAAGAGGGGTGAAACCCCGAAACCGGTCCTAGGATGCTTGATTCTGGTCCAGGCAAGACAAGGCTTGTCAGTTCAGGCTAGACTGTTCCTATGAGGCACAGGGTCAAGACTGATTTGCATATGTCCATGTCTGAACTGGGGTGGCGTGGTGAGCAAAATAACAATGGATTAAACCCAGATCCGTGACTGGGGGTGAATGTGTTGCCAATGTGCAACATTCCGTCCATCATCTTGTGTGTTTTGCTGTTTGCCCTATGTGGGAAGGGTATGCATAAGACGTGGTTCCGTGCTCACTACGTCACTGGAGTCAAGCTATCCTGGCTGAAGAGGGGTGAAACCCCAAAACCGGTCCTAGGATGCTTGATTCTGATCCAGGGAAGACATGGCTTGGCAGTTCGTGCTGGACTGTTCCCATGAGGCACAGGGTCAAGACTGATTTGCATATGGCCATGTCTGAACTGGGGTGGCGTGGTGAGCAAAATAACAATGGATTGAACCCAGATCTGTGACTGGGGGCGAATGTTTTGCCAATGTGCAACATTCTGTCCATCATCTTGTGTGTTTTGCTGATACCACCACAGGCACATGAGCAGGCATACCGCAACAGGAAGCACTACCATTCGATCAATGCTCTGGTGGTCTGTCTAGCTGACATGTTGATCACACATGTGTGTGCATGGTTCCCTAGTTCGGTGCACGATGCCTACATTATGAGGAGTAGTCACATTGCAATGCTGATGTCACAGATGCCAGATCAGCGTGCCTGGCTTGTCGGTGTGTACTGACTGTTTATCATTGTGTGTGTTTGTCAATGTTGTATTCCGCACTCCTACAAAACTCAGCTACTTGTCCATTTTTTTGTGTGTAGGTGACTCCGGATACTCCAACATGCCGTGGTTGCTGATGCCCCTCAGGAACCCTATGACACCAGCTGAGATGCGCTACAATGAGGCACATGGTAGGAGCAGGAGGGTGATTGAGCGGACATTCGGCCTCCTGAAAAGCAGCTTTCGCTGCCTGGACAAGACCGGAGGGGCCCTCCCATATGAGCCTGCAAAGGTATGCAAAATTATCCTTGTATGCTGCATGCTACACAACATGGCAGTGCGGAAGAAGGTGCCTCTCATCCAGGATGACGATGACCAACCTCCGCCACCTGTGAAGGATCCCGGCCTGGGCCACGATGCCAGTGATGATGAGGATGAGGGTGACGTCCGTTCACAGCTCATCAACAATTTCTTCACCTCAATGTGAGTTTCCAGGGTTGTTATGTCAATGCATGGAGTTAGCCTGGAATGTGTTGTGACTGCTCTGTTGCTGTATGAGTGTGTCTGTGTGCCACTTGACTGGATGCGTGCAGTGATGTGTCCATTCAGGTGTTGTGTACTCCACAATAGGGTAGTACTGCTAACTTGTTTCTGTGTAGGTTTCTTGTGACATGTTTTGTGCATGTGTATTGCATTTCTCTCCTGTTCTGCTGTGCTTTTGACTGTGTCTTGTGTCTGTCCTTCACAGGTTAATTTGCCTGTTGTTTGGTCAACACTGACCCCCAACACCCAGAATCCGACACCAGTGTGGGAGTAGTCAATTGACATCAAGTGATGTGCCACACACCCCTTGACTACAATTCTCAGACACTCTGTGACCGTGTGTCCACCGTAACGTACAATTGCCTTGCAACTATTTTTGAATAAACATGTTGCTGATGTGTAATGAACCTGTGCTATGCTTTGTTAGGTGCGTTGTCTGTCGTCCCACATCTGAGTGATATTTGCTTACCTCACCTGTGGACTTGTTACCAATGACTGTGGATAGGTTTTGTGTTTGGGCATACCTATGTGTTTCAGGTCAACATCATTGTGTGGGATGAGTAACATTGCCATGGTGAGTATGTGTTTTGTTGCCATTGTGGTGTGCCTCCCTCACATGTGTCACATCCCCATGACTCACCTAACGTTGGTCACATTGTTGCAGTATTTGGCATGCACTGTGTTGTGTAGCAGATCGACATCTCCATGACACATGACAAGTTGGAATCACAACAGAGGCAAGTATGGTGTACTGGTGAGTTTATTTTTGTACATGTGTGAGGAAAGAGCACAGGATGGTGGGTGCTGTACATTGGGTTTGGAATCCAAAGTTCACATTAGAGTTGGAAGTGCTGGTTGATGAAATGTTCAGAGTAAAGTCCACAGTCATCTGCTACATTGGACCAACATGAACCCTCCATGTCATGTGGGCGAGTTGTGTGCGATTGAACAAGGTGAATGGGTTGCGCACAAAGAACATTGTCCAGAACAGGTTTAGAGGCCCTGGGGTATGTGCTGGGACATCTGTCTCTCACATGTCCTTCTTCGGACGACCCCTCTTCTTCTTGGGGGCGGATCCTCAGGTGCAGGTCTCTGCGGTGCAGGGGACTCTGTGCCAGAGTCCTCTTCCCTCCCTGTGGCGCTGGCAGATGGTGTTGCAACAGATGTTGTGGCCAGACAGGGTGGTGTGGACAGGTTTGTGTTGATCTGGCGGAGGCATTGGAGTATGTCCTGATGCACCGCAGTAAGGGCATCCCACTTTGCCTCCATGCGGGCATGATGGGCAGCCTGCTCCTGTCCTTGAGGATCCCCACTACCTGGCCAAATCCTCCAGTGCTATCCTGGTACGCATCTATGATGCGTGCCAGTTGGGGGTCATCATGCAGTCCAGACCCCTCTGCAAGGCGTGCCCTCTGCCTCCCACCCCTCCCAGCACCCCTATCCACACGGGCAGGACCAGCGACAGGACGCACAGGTGACACTGAGACCCCTTGGGTGGTGTTGCTGGTGGTGTTTGCTGTAGCTTCCGGGGGTTCCTGTGTCCCTGTGCTGTGGGTGTTCAGTGAACTTGGTCTGTCCGTGTTGGTGCCCTGTCAGTTTCCAGATGCTGGAGGCGTGGGTACAGGGGGTGCAGATGTTGATGCTGCTGGTGCTGCATGATGACTCACACCGGAGGGGCCAGGTTGGTCGTCGCCATCCGAAGAGGACAGAGACAGAGTCAAACCAGAGAGCTCAGTGTCCACCAGAGTGTGGGACTGGGAATCCTCTTCATGTGGTGCTGGGTCCCCAGCACCACATGTGTTTGGAAGAGAAACACAATGTAAGGTATGTTTCTACAGGCATCAAAGGTTCACAATCATGACATTGTCTACTGTACGAACGGATGCCTGCCTGTACACTGCTTTTTTCCAGCTTGTCACGGACAGAGTTTGATATTGTTGTTGCACATTGCCCAGCCATAAAGAAACATTTCAATGTGCATGTCAAAGTGTGTGCATGCCCAGCTCATGTATAGATTGTCTGTACATGACCATTGCTACTCAAGGGCCATCACATTTCTGACACATAGGTGTGTCATCCCTGTACACATGTGAGTTTTAACAAGGACATACATGCTATTCCACTGGGGATATGTTGTACTATTGGGGCATGTGTGGTGGCAGAGTTTGCTAGTCTTTGTGTGCCACATTGGTGTATTGGTACGACATTGTCACAGGCCGGTATGCCTGTGATCTCTTTGTAGGAAGTGTTTTCTTCCATTGTTCCTAGTTCCCATCTCATTTCATACAAGTGATGATGTCACCATCGTTAATGATTCTGGTGCTGAGTTTTGTACGTGCATATGTGATTTGACTTGTCAATGTTCCACATGTTGACATGGATTGGGCAAGGTAGCACGCTGGCTTTTCAATGTTCATGACAGTGAGGGCCGTTGGTGTATGTGATGCAGTTTGGCTGCTGTGAGTAGCATGTCTCCTACAATGCTGTCCATGTTTGACCTTGTGTCTACAGTGTCTATGTCAGTGAGTGGTGTGTTGTGTGAAGGATACCTATGTTTCAGCATGATGTAGGGGTGGAATGCAGCTCACAACAGCACCAAGTGTAAATGTGACCATGCTATGGTGTTAGCTATATTGGTGTGTCCATTCCATTCACTGTCAGATGTCCCCTGTCAATGATGTATATGTGAATTCCTGTGTGTTTTGTACAATGTACAATATATATGGCTCTCCACATTGGTCATCTGCAAGAAACACCTCCCCTGACTGGCCAGGGGGCACCCCTGGACACTGCATCCCCAGACAATGATTTAGAACATATGGTTGCAATGGCTGTGTGTGTGACCGGGTTTTGTTTGGTCAGTGCATATGTGTGATTGTCAGCCACATCATTTCTCAGGCCCAGTGTCAGACATCTTGACAGTCCCTTCCCACTGGTTCCCACATGGTTCAGTGTGAGCTGGCTGGGCCATGTGGGTGGGTGTGGATTGTCTGTGACTGCAACTCTCATCATACTCTTGGCTACACCCCCCTTCCCAGCATGCCCATACTTCCTCCCTCTTGACTCTGCTTCCCTGTGAGGGAGTGTGACAGCAATGGCAAGATGGCTGATTGTGAAATCCTGGTGTTTGTTTGGCTACGAGTCCAAAGAGAGCTCCTGTGCTTCACACAGCAGCACCCAGTACGGGGTATCTTTTGCTGATATTTCACAGAGGTGTGGGTCAATGCATTCTACCCGGTGAGTTGTGTGGAGTTTGTGTTGAAGAGGGGGTGTCTCCACATGCTGGTAAGTGTGGACAGAGCTGTCAGTCCTCCTTCCCACCCGGCAAGACATCCCACCATTAAACGTGCTTCCATTGGAGGGCGTGCAAGTTGTCTTTCAGGATGTCAGTCAATGGTGTCCTGCTTCTGATTTGCGCACAATCCGTACCAGGGCCTTGTGCTCCCCACAGCAGGAGCCAGTGTCAGCCATCTTGTCAGTCATTTTCCACTCCCTGTGATGTGGGCAAACCCCATCATGCTTTTGGATACATTCACTTCACCTGCATCCCCACTATTCCTTCCTGTCAATCAGCTGCACTGTGAGGTAGTGTGTTTGTGGTGGCAAACTGTCTGGCACTGTTTTTTTGCTTTATGCCACTGCCTTGCTCTATTTGTTTGTAGGTTGGTGCATGTCATGACACAGTTCCAAGTCACTATGAGATGGCAGGTATTGTGTTTGTCTGACTGGCATACACATCTTGGGATGATTATCTATTGGTTACAGTGGCTTTGCTTGCGGTGCATGGTTTCACTGTCCCCTTGCCACAGAATATTGGGTACGTTGTTTGTGTTCTCACCATGCTCTAGTTTGTCTGTTAGACCATGGACGCTCTCTGGTGGTAGGATGTCCCGCACCTTCTCCTCCCAGGTCCTGAAGTAGACTGGTTTGGCAGGAGGGCCACCGCCGGGACACTGACTCAGGGCATGATCTTTTTCAATGAGTTTCTTGACCCTCCTGCGCACGTCATACCACCTGTTCTGGATATCGTCCTTTGTGCGCCTTGCTGGTGCTTGTGCATTCACCTTGTCCACAATCCTCGCCCACATCTTGGTTTTCTGTGACATGGGGGTCCTTTGGACCAATGTACCAAACAAATGTGGCTCTACTCTGATGATCTCATCTACCAGCACTTCTAACTCACTATCTATGAACTTTGGATTCTTCTTTGGGGGCATGGTGATGGTTGGTGGTGGTGAGTGATGAGTGTGTGAGAGTGCAAGTGAGGGTGGGTTAGTGTTGATTTTGCTACCTGTATGTGTGTGTGATTTTGGATGAGGTGCTGATGGTGTGTGAGTTGTGTGATGGGTGAGTTGTGAATGTGTCTGTGGTTGCTGTGTGATGGTGTTTGCTGCTGGCTGTGTCTCCTATTTTCAAGGGATCATGGTAGTGATTGTAGTCCTATATATAGTTTGAGTTTTGGGTGTGTCTTTGTCCCAGGTTTTTTTTATTTGATATTTATTGGCTTTGTCATTGCTTGTTTGGTCCTTTTTTTGTCTTTTTTCCTTTGGGTTTTGTAGGCAAGAAGGAGACGTTCTTCTGATGGAAACGGACGCTGATGTTGGCTCGTGCAGGCTTCTCTGCCTCGTTCACGCTGACTATCTTCTGTGTTTCATACGCGTCGGTCGCGGAGATCTCTATTGCTTGTGGGCCCGGTTTTCTGTGCGTGTCGGTCGTGCGGCTTGGTCTCCATGCGAGTCGGTCTGGTTTTACACGCATTGCATCATACTGCGTGGATCAGACTTCGCGGGTACGTGTCGGTCGGGTTCATTCCGGGTTCGTGTCTGTCGGTGAAACTCGTGCCGGTTTTCCAGCCGGATCACTATTTTCCCTACGGCTCGGTCGTACGACTTGTATTCCGTACGTGTCAGTTGTAATTCCCACGCGTTGCATCGTACTGCACGGGTCGTACGGCGCTGGTCCGTGTCGGTCAGTCTCCGGTCTGGGTCCGTGTCGGTCGGTACGATTTGTGGCCGGAATCGGAATCGACCCCTAATTATTAATTAATCATAAATAAATTACTTCCTACCCTATACCCCTATAAGCCCCACAACCTGCACCTAAATTTTATTACACAATTGCCATAATTAATTGTCAATGAATGAATTAATATTAATTAACAACTAATTATTAATTAATTTAAAGTAAATTACTACTCACCCTTTATCCATATAAACCCCAAAACACACACCTAACATTTACACCCAAAAATGAAAAACACAATTAACGTTATAAAACCTCAATTAAAAAGATTTTAATACATACATATATTTATTAATATTATAATTAACCCACAACCTGCTATGGAACTTAAAAAAGCAAAATGTAACTAAAATAAAATTAATAAGAACTAAAAATGTAACACGTATATTGAAAAACATAAACAATACTTATACAAAAAAATACATCACATACATTTAAAATATAAACTAAAATACATAACAGTAATTAATGACTTCTATATTTCTAAAAACAACATTTCTTACCTTAAAGTTGATGTTCTTGACCACGAGATTTTCGCTGTCGATACCTCTGTTTCACAATATTTAAAACTCAATATTAGTGTAAGTCGACATTTCAAACTAAGAGGCCCATTAGGATGGTGGGCGGAAAAGCACCCCGACCGCCATGGAAGCGGAAAACAACAGCCCGTCGGCACCGTGGGAAAACCGGCAGCCAAATTAGGATTAACCGCCCAAAAAATCAGACCGCGGCAGTACGAGGCCAAAAAAACTGCTCGTAGCGGGCGGAGATGGCCAAAATCCGTCCGCGGCGGTCGGAATCACAGCGGAAAAACAACAACCCGCCGCAAGTATAGCAGAGACACCGCACCGGAAATTAGTATATCCCCGACGGTTCCGCGGTACGTACCGCCGTCTCCGACCCCTGCGGTCGCACAATGGGATGAATGGGAGAGCCAGCGGAAGAGCTGTAACACAGCCACCGCGGCTGATGAACCGTCAAAAATATGGCGGACGAAGTCAAAACCCCACAAGAAGGCCAAAAAGTGCACACAGAAAACTAGACATGCCTCCCAAATACATAAAACACACCCCAATATCACAACCACATGGCAAAACGAAAAATACAAATCCCAGGACAACACACCTGTCAGCAACACCCCAATTGGACACACCCACATAGATGAGTATAAAACCAGCCCCTTCCCTGACCACAATCGCTTGCAAAGCTCCAGACGAGAAGGGACACATACCCCAGCTGACAGGAGAGGCAAAGGACACAACATCATCAGCCACACCACACACAGCACCACCACCACTTTCACACCGGCACAACTAACCCCCTGCACAACACACACCATACAGAGCACAACCACAACCACCACTCACACTCCTGCACCCACAATCACTTTGCACACCACACACCATGGCCACACAGAAAATGCCCACATTCACTGAGAGTGTGTTGAAGGTCATGGTAGACGACATAGTCAAAGTGGAACCACAGCTTTTTGGTACCCTGGTCCAACAGACACCATTAGCCACAAGGACACAAATGTGGGCTAGGATAGTCCAAAGGGTTAATGCAGTAGAGACCATCCCAAGATCAAAAAAGGAGATCATAAAGCGTTGGCATGATCTGAAGAGGGTGGTCAAGGAGAGGAGGAGCAAGAACCGTGAGCTGGCTCAGAGGACAGGCGGTGGCCCTCCCCTTCCACCAAAACCATTCACACAATGGGAGGAGAAGGTGCTTGCCATACTGCATACAGGGAGTGTCACAGGAGTAGCCGGGGGAGTGGAGGCTGGTAAGCACAAACAAATGACTACCGCCACTCTGCAATGTACTGCCTTGCACAACTACAAAGCTACACTACCTAGGACACATACCATCCATTTGCACCACACACTCACAAAAACATGGCTCACAGATCCAACATTCTCCCACTCCCATTCACCCCAAACATAGCTAAAAACATAACCCTGGGGGCATGTGTACAGGCAGACAGCACTACAACAACCACCAGGCCCCCTGGCCCACACCTGAGCAAGATGGATCCCTCCCCCACCCCACCCAGGAGCAGTTGGGAGCCATTGCAGTACACCAAACAAACTTACAGGTAGGTAGCCATCTTCACAATGAGGGTATCTGGGTTGGGGGGCCTGCACCACTAGTTCCACCATGCCCCCTGTCCCACAGCCTAGCAAGATGGATCACTCCCACCACCCCACCCAGAAACACGTGTCAGCCATTACACAACCCTCACCAAACTTACAGGTAGGTAGCCATCTTCCGTGGAAGGGTGTTTGTGGCTGGGAGGGCTGCACTATTACTCCCAACATTCCCTATGTCCCAAACCTCAGCAGGATGGAGCCCTCCCCCACCCAACCCAGGAGCAGTTCGAAGCATTGCAGTACACCAAACACACTTACAGGTATGTAGCCATCTTCACAATGAGGGTGTCTGGGGTGGGGGGGCAGCACCAATACTCCCACCATGCCCCCTGTCTCACAGCCTAGCAAGATGGAGCCCTCCCACCAACCCACCCAGAAGCATGTGTCAGCCATTACACAACCCTCATCAAACTTACAGGTAGGTAGCCATCTTCCCTGGGAGGGTGTTTGGGGTGGGGCGCTTGCACTACTATTCCCAACATTCCCTCTGTCCCACACCTCAGCAGGATGGAGCCCTCCCCCACCCCACCCAGGAACAGTTGGAAGCCTTTGCAGTACACCAAACAAACTTACAGGTAGGTAGCCAGTACGTGCACCCACCCATTTTTCACAAATTGAATGGTGCCTTATGACAACACCAGCCCTCTCATTGCACAAAGAGGCATTCCTACCCATTGCCAAGCACAGTGTGCATACAGGTAAGCTAAGGAAACTGTCACAACCACCAAAGTGTGACACAACAATGCACAAGTAGAAGAAAGTCAGGGCACAGCCATGCACAGCATCTAGTTACATGTGTATCACCATGGGGCAAGTGCAACAAGAATCATTCGAAAAATATGAAAGCATGTGTGGTGGCACAAATCATGATATGCACATGACAGGACAAAGGGATGCAGGAGATGACAATGGCCAGTCCATGGCCAAATGTGACGTCTGCTAGGTCAGACAAATAAACTATGATTCCTCAATTAAACACATGTTGTGCCAGGCCCTGGATGGCAACAAGTCCATGTAAACCTCAATTGTGCATGGTTCACATGGTATGCCTTGACACCTCGCACCATGGACAAGTAATGCTTGTAGCACTGCATCATGTCAGGAAGCACAGTAGTGCACATAGTCAACAATGTGATGATATGTCAATTGTGCAGTGTACAAAAAGTGAATGACACACAGCTAAAACAAAGCTTGCCGGGTGCACTCCAATGACCATTTCACATCTGACCCACAGGTGACCAAGGACGTACTGGGTAGGGTCACCCAGGGACACCAGGAGGCTGGGACCCACTCCCTGGAACACATCACCAGAGTCCTGGGTGCATACGAAGAGGCCCAGGGACGAACGGGCCGGTCGGACAATCTGTTGCATGAGCTCATCCTGCTGATGAGGTCAATCGACACCCGCATGGGACAAATCGTGGATCTCCTGGGCCAGCAAGTGGCGGTTCTGAGGGACAGGCATGCGCCACAGACAAAACCTCCACCTCCCTCTGGTGAGCTGCACAATGACAGTTCACCATCCTCCCCTGCACCCACAGAGAGGGGTGAGTCCTCAGACCCCCACTGGCCCTGCAGCAGGGTCCCCCCACCAAACAATGAAGGGGCCGTCCCAAGAAGACCCTGGGAGTATCTGGAGGCCAAGCACCTGCCAGACGCCAGTCAAGGAGCCAGCCATGATGGCAACCCTCTCCACCACTGCATTGACTCTTTGGACTCTCCTTCCCCCCACTGCCTTGTGAATGGCATCTATCTGTTGGACTTGATCACTACAGCAATGTGGTGACAGCTCGACTATCTCATCTACCACGACTGTCAACTCACTGCTCCACCCCACCCCCAAATGGAAATGTACACCCCCCTCGCATCTCACCATAGTAAATAAAATATCCTCATACACATGTTGTTGTGTCTGCTCCGTCTTTATTGCAGGGTGTACAGTCTTCAACATGATCACAATGTACCAGGAGTATGGGCTGTATTTAGGTAAGGAGAAGTTGAAGGCACCTAGGGAAACACAACAGAACAACTGTCACTGGTCTGGGTGTGGCATCACAGACATCATACAAGCCCTAACACCAGGATAACCCAACATGCACATGTCACAATGGCCACCAAGTGTCAACATACACGTCCTGTTGATGTTCCCAAATGACATGTCCTAGAAACATTTCCAACCACCACTGAGTCTACAACTGGCAGATGCTACAATTCTCACAAATGCTCCTTCACGACAACAGCAATATCATCAGACAATGGGCATGTTACACATTGACACCCACCGTCAAGTGAAGTAGCGGGTGATGAGCTGTTCACGCAGGTCAACACCTTTCTCCTCTCCACTGTCCTCATCACTGGACACGGCTTGGTTTGCAGGCTGGGGCCTTGGGTCCTCACCATCATCCAGGAGCAGGGGAATATCCTTGCAAATTGCTAGGTTGTGGAGCATGCAGCATGCTACAACAATTGGACACACCTTCCTGGGCGAGTATGCCAGTGCACCTCTGGTCTTGTCCAGGCACCAGAAACATGACTTGAGCAGGCCAAAATTACGCTCCACCACACGACGTGTCCTCCCATGGGCCTCATTGTAGCGCACTTCAGCCGGGGACCTGGGATTCCGCTGTGGACGGTTGGGATATGCAGAGTCACCTAGGTATGACAAACACAAATAGACATTGCAAAGCTGTTGGATATGTCCTGCGTGGCTGCAGGTGGGGCTCCAACAGATCACAAAGGGTTTTCAGGGTGGCTCTGTCCAGGGGGCATTTCCCTATGATCGCAACATCCTCCATGTCCTCTAGCACCGTCAAGTGACGAGTCAAATGTGGCCTCCTCCTAGTGGAGATGATAGTGGACACATATCAATGCAATACATCATGAGATGTGCACATCATATCACGTTCTGGATGACACAACGACAACAATGACTGACATCTATAGTGACTAACAGACCAGCTTCCATGGAGGGACACCTTCAGCTACACAAAGGGCACACGTGTCAAGTTACACAAGACAAGTTCTTCAAACACCACCTTGGGCAATGTGAATGCACTTAGGGATATGGCCACAGTACACATGTGCACGCCTGGGAGTCTAGCATTCAGCATATGTGTAACTAATCAAAACCACTGTCTCATACCTAGCTGTTGTGCCGGTCACATCTTAATGCATCATTACAAGCTGGCACACATCCACAACACAATGACCACAGTCGGTGCTGGAATGACAAATGTGTTCATGAGCAGACATGAGAGGCAATGTTAAATAGATCAGTATTCATTGAGAGTAGCCTTGCTGTGATTGTCACTGGACCTCCACACATTGACATGTGTACACATTGTACAGTCCAGGACTACACTGTCCTGCCTACACCAACATCAAATCCTTAAGTGACATGTGAGTGGGTAGGGGCAAATCGACGTCACACACACACAAACATGGCATGTGTAGCCATCAGTGGAGTAAATTGAACATTGGCATCGTGTGCACAATGATGTGCCATTGAACATGTTGGCACTGTGCACTGGTGATGTTTGACAGATGGCCATCGCCATTATATGGCACCCATATCGCGGTATCTACTGCCTGGCCCCGGCGGTGTGTCAAAAGCACCCCCATTCACACAAGTGCAGTAGTCATAGGCATGGAGACATGCCCATATGGCGGTTGGCATGCTCCGCCGCCTGAATGGCGGTGCCTCGTGTCAATGCATGGCACCCATATCACGGTAGCTACCACCTGGCCCCAGCAGTGTGTCCTCAGCACCGCCATTCACACAAGTGCGGTAGTCATAGGCATGGAGACATGTGGAAATGGCGGGTTGGCATGCTCCGCCACCCAAATCGCGGTGCCTCATGTCAATGCATGGCACCCATATCGCGGTAGCTACCAGCTGGCCCCGGCGGTGTGTCACCAGCACCCCCATTCACACAATGGCGGTAGTCATAAGCATGGAGACATGTGGAAATGGCGGTTGGCATACTCCACCACCCAAATCACGGTGCATCGTGTCAATGCATGGAACCGATATCGCGGTAGCTACCGCCTGGCCCCGGCGGTGTGTCACCAGCATCCCCATTTACACAAGTGCGGTAGTCATAGGCATGGAGACATGCCCATATGGTGGTTGGCATGCAACGCCGCCTGAATGGCGGTGCCTCGTGTCTATGAATGGCACCCATATCGCAGTAGCTACCACCTGGCCCCGGCAGTGTGTCACCAGCACCACCATTCACACAAGTGCGGTAGTCATAGGCATGAAGACATGCCCATATGGTGGTTGGCATGCTCCGCTGCCTGAATGGTGGTGCCTCGTGTCAATGCATGGCACCCATATCACGGTAGCTACCGCCTGACTCCGCCGGTGTGTCACCAGCCCCCCCATTCACACAAGTGCGGTAGTCATAGGCATGGAGACATTCCCATATGATGGTTGGCATGCTCCGCCGCCTGAATGACGGGGTGTTGTGTCAATGCATGGCACCCATATCGCAGTAGCTACCGCCTGGCCCCGGCCGTGTGTCACCAGTACCCCAATTCACACAAGTGTGGTAGTCATTTGCATGGAGACATGTGGAAATGGCGGTTGGCATGCTCCGCCACCAAAATCGCGGTGCCTCGTGTCAATGCATGGCACCCATATCGCGGTAGCTACCGGCTGGCCCCGGCGGTGTGTCACCAGCACCCCCATTCACACAAGGGCGGTAGTCATAGGCATGGAGACATGTGGAAATGGTGGTTGGCATGCTCCGCCACCCAAATCGCGATGCCTCGTGTCAATGCATGGAACCCATATTGCGGTAGCTACCGCCTGGCCCCCGGCAGTGTGTCACCAGCACCCCCATTCACACAAGTGTGATAGTCATAGGCATGGAGACATGCCCATATGGCGGTTGGCATGCTGCGCCACCTGAATGGCGGTGCCTCGTGTCTATGAATGGCACCCATATCGCGGTAGCTACCACCTGGCCCCAGTAGTGTGTCACCAGCACCGCCATTCATACAAGTGCGGTAGTCATAGGCATGGAAACATGCCCATATTGTGGTTGGCATTCTCCGCCGCCTGAATGGCGGTGCCTCGTGTCAATGCATGGCACCCATATCACGGTAGCTACCGCCTGGCCCCGGCGGTGTGTCAACAGCACCCCCATTCACACAAGTGCGGTAGTCATAGGCATGGAGACATGTGGAAATGGCGGTTGGCATGCACCGCTAACCAAATCACGGTGCCTCGTGTCAATGCATGGCACCCATATCACAGTACTTACTGCCTGGCCCAACGGTGTGTCACCAGCACCCCCATTCACACAAGTGCGGTAGTCATAGACATGGAGACATGCCCATATGGCGGTTGGCATGCTACGCCGCCTGAATGGCGGTGCCTCGTGTCAATGCATGGCACCCATATCACGGTAGCTACCGCTTGGCCCCGGCAGTGTGTCACCAGCACCCCCATTCACACAAGTGCGGTTGTCATAGGCTTGGAGACATGCCAATATGGTGTTTGGCATGATCCGCCGCCTGAATGGTGGTGCCTCGTGTCAATGCATGGCACCCATATCGCGGTACATACCTCCTGGCCCCGGCGGTGTGTTACCAGCACCCCCATTCACACAAGTGCGGTAGTCATAGGCATGGAGACATGTGGAAATGGGAGTTGGCATGCTCCGCCACCCAAATCGCGATGCCTTGTGTCAATGCATGGCACCCATATCGCGTTAGCTACCGCCTGGCCCCGGCGGTGTGTCACCAGCACCCCCATTCACACAAGTGCAGTAGTCACAGGCATGGAGACATGTGGAAATGGCGGTTGGCATGCTCCGCCACCCAAATCGCGGTGCCTCGTGTCAATGCATGGCACCCATATCGCGGTAGCTACCGCCTGACCCCGGCGGTGTGTCACCAGTGCCCCCATTCACACAAGTGCCGTAGTCATAGGCATGGAGACATGTGGAAATGGCGGTTGGCATGCTCCGCCACTCAAATCGCGGTGCCTCGTGTCAATGCATGGCACCCATATCACGGTAGCTACCGCCTGGCCCTGGCGGTGTGTTACCAGCACCCCCATTCACACAAGTGCGGTAGTCATAGGCATGGAGACATGTTGAAATGGCGGTTGGCATGCTCCGCCAACCAAATCGTGGTGCCTCGTGTCAATGCATAGCACCCATATCACAGTAGCTACCGCCTGGCCCCGACGGTGTGTCACCAGCACCCCCATTCACACAAGTGCGGTAGTAATAGGCATGGAGACATGCCCATATGGTGGTTGGCATGCTCTACCGCCTGAATGGCGGTGCCTCGTGTCAATGCATGGCACTCATGTCACGGTAGCTACCGCTTGGCCCCGGCGGTGTGTCACCAGCATCCCCATTCACACAAGTGTGGTAGTCATAGGTTTGGAGACATGACAATATGGTGGTTGGCATGCTCCGCTGCCTGAATGGTGGTGCCTCGTGTCAATACATGGCACCCATATCGCGGTACCTACCGCCTGGCCCCGGCGGTGTGTCACCAGCACCCCCATTTACACAAGTTGCAGTAGTCATAGGCATGGAGACATGTGGAAATGGCGGTCGGCATGCTCCGCCACCCAAATTGCGGTGCCTCGTGTCAATGCATGGCACCCATATCGCGGTAGCTGACTCCTGGCCTAGGCGGTGTGTCACCAGCACCCCTATTCACACAAGCGCGGTAGTCATAGGCATGGAGACATGTGGAAATGGCGGTTGGCATGCTCCGCCACCCAAATCGTGGTGCCTCGTGTCAATGCATGGCACCCATATCACGGTAGCTACTGCCTGGCCCTGGCAGTGTGTCACCAGCACCCCTATTCACACAAGTGCGGTAGTCATAGGCATGGAGACATGCCCATATGGTGGTTGGCATGCTCCATCGCCTGAGTGGTGGTGCCTCGTGTCAATGCATGGCACCCATATCGTGGTAGCTACCGCCTGGCCCCGGCAGTGTGTCACCAGCACCGCCATTCACAAAAGTGCGGTAGTCATAGGCATGGAGACAGGCCCATATGGTGGTTGGCATGCTCGGTCGCCTGAATGGCGGTGCCTCGTGTCAATGCATGGCGCCCATATTGCGGTAGCTACCGCCTAGCCCCGGCGGTGTGTCACCAGCACCCCCATTCACACAATTGTGGTGGTCATAGGCATAGAGACATGTGAAAATGGCGGTTGACATGCTCCGCCACCCAAATCGCGGTGCCTCGTGTCAATGCATGGCAACCATATTGCGGTAGCTAACGCCTGACCCTGGCGGTGTGTCACCAGCACCCCCATTCACACAAGTGCGGTAGTCATAGGCATGGAGACATGCCCATATGGCGGTTGGCATGCTCCGCCGCCTGAATGGCAGTGCCTCATTTCAATGCATGGCACCCATATCACGGTAGCTACTACCTGGCCCTGGCAGTGTGTCAACAGCACCCCCATTCACACAGGTGCGGTAGTCATAGGCATGGAGACATGTTGAAATGGCGGTTGGCATGCTCCGACACCCAAATCGCGGTGCCTCGTGTCAATGCATAGCACCCATATCACAGTAGCTACCGCCTGGCCCCGACGGTGTGTCACCAGCACCCCCATTCACACAAGTGCGGTAGTAATAGGCATGGAGACATGTGGAAATGGCGGTTGGCATGCTGTGCCATCCAAATCGCGGTGCCTCGTGTCAATGCATGGCACCCATATCGCGGTAGCTACCGGCTGGCCCTGGCTGTGTGTCACCAGCACCCCCATTCACACACTGGCGGTAGTCATAGGCATGGAGACATGTGGAAATGGCAGTTGGCATGCTCCGCCCCCCAAATTGCGGTGCCTCGTGTCAATGCATGGATTCCATATCGCGGTAGCTACCGCCTGGCCCGGCGGTGTGTCACCAGCACCCCCATTCACACAAGTGCAGTAGTAATAGCCATGGAGAGATGCCCATGTGGTGGTTGGAATGCTCTACCGCCTGAATGGCGGTGCCTCGTGTCAATGCATGGCACCCATATCACGGTAGCTACCGCCTGGCCCTGGCGGTGTGTCAACAGCACCCCCATTCACACAAGTGCGGTAGTCATAGGCATGGAGACATGTTGAAATGGCGGTTGGCATGCTCCGCCAACCAAATCGCGGTGCCTCGTGTCAATGCATAGCACCCATATCACAGTAGCTACCGCCTGGCCCCGACGGTGTGTCACCAGCACCCCCATTCACACAAGTGCATTAGGAATAGGCATGGAGACATGCCCATATGGTGGTTGGCATGCTCTACCGCCTGAATGGCGGTGCCTCGTGTCAATGCATGGCACTCATGTCACGGTAGCTACCGCTTGGCCCCGGCGGTGTGTCACCAGCATCCCCATTCACACAAGTGTGGTAGTCATAGGTTTGGAGACATGACAATATGGTGGTTGGCATGCTCCGCTGCCTGAATGGTGGTGCCTCGTGTCAATACATGGCACCCATATCGCGGTACCTACCAGCACCCCCATTTACACAAGTTGCAGTAGTCATAGGCATGGAGACATGTGGAAATGGCGGTCGGCAAGCTCCGCCACCCAAATTGCGGTGCCTCGTGTCAATGCATGGCACCCATATCGCGGTAGCTGACGCCTGGCCTAGGCGGTGTGTCACCAGCACCCCTATTCACACAAGCGCGGTAGTCATAGGCATGGAGACATGTGGAAATGGCGGTTGGCATGCTCCGCCACCCAAATCGTGGTGCCTCGTGTCAATGCATGGCACCCATATCACGGTAGCTACTGCCTGGCCCTTGCAGTGTGTCACCAGCACCCCTATTCACACAAGTGCGGTAGTCATAGGCATGGAGACATGCCCATATGGTGGTTGGCATGCTCCATCGCCTAAGTGGTGGTGCCTCGTGTCAATGCATGGCACCCATATCGCGGTAGCTACCGCCTGGCCCCGGCAGTGTGTCACCAGCACCGCCATTCACAAAAGTGCGGTAGTCATAGGCATGGAGACAGGCCCATATGATGGTTGGCATGCTCGGTCGCCTGAATGGCGGTGCCTCATGTCAATGCATGGCGCCCATATTGCGGTAGCTACCGCCTAGCCCCGGCGGTGTGTCACCAGCACCCCCATTCACACAATTGCGGTGGTCATAGGCATAGAGACATGTGAAAATGGCGGTTGACATGCTCCGCCACCCAAATCGCGGTGCCTCGTGTCAATGCATGGCAACCATATTGCGGTAGCTACCGCCTGACCCTGGCGGTGTGTCACCAGCACCCCCATTCACACAAGTGCGGTAGTCATAGGCATGGAGACATGCCCATATGGCGGTTGGCATGCTCCGCCGCCTGAATGGCAGTGCCTCATTTCAATGCATGGCACCCATATCACGGTAGCTACCGCCTGGCCCTGGCAGTGTGTCAACAGCACCCCCATTCACACAGGTGCGGTAGTCATAGGCATGGAGACATGTTGAAATGGCGGTTGGCATGCTCCGCCAACCAAATCGCGATGCCTCGTGTCAATGCATAGCACCCATATCACAGTAGCTACCGCCTGGCCCCGACGGTGTGTCGCCAGCACCCCCATTCACACAAGTGCGGTAGTAATAGGCATGGAGACATGCCCATATGGCGGTTGGCATGCTCTACCACCTGAATGGCGGTGCCTCGTGTCAATGCATGGCACTCATGTCACGGTAGCTACCGCTTGGCCCCGGCGGTGTGTCACCAGCATCCCCATTCACACAAGTGTGGTAGTCATAGGTTTGGAGACATAACAATATGGTGGTTGGCATGCTCCGCTGCCTGAATGGTGGTGCCTCGTGTCAATGCATGGCACCCATATCGCGGTAGCTACCGCCTGGCCCCGGCAGTGTGTCACCAGCACCGCCATTCACAAAAGTGCGGTAGTCATAGGCATGGAGACAGGCCCATATGGTGGTTGGCATGCTCGGTCGCCTGAATGGCGGTACCTCGTGTCAATGCATGGCGCCCAAATTGCGGTAGCTACCGCCTAGCCCCGGCGGTGTGTCACCAGCACCCCCATTCACACAATTGCGGTGGTCATAGGCATAGAGACATGTGAAAATGGCGGTTGACATGCTCCGCCACCCAAATCGCGGTGCCTCGTGTCAATGCATGGCAACCATATTGCGGTAGCTACCGCCTGACCCTGGCGGTGTGTCACCAGCACCCCCATTCACACAAGTGCGGTAGTCATAGGCATGGAGACATGCCCATATGGCGGTTGTCATGCTCCGCCGCCTGAATGGCAGTGCCTCATTTCAATGCATGGCACCCATATCACGGTAGCTACCGCCTGGCCCTGGCAGTGTGTCAACAGCACCCCCATTCACACAGGTGCGGTAGTCATAGGCATGGAGACATGTTGAAATGGCGGTTGGCATGCTCCGCCAACCGAATCGCGGTGCCTCGTGTCAATGCATAGCACCCATATCACAGTAGCTACCGCCTGGCCCCGACGGTGTGTCACCAGCACCCCCATTCACACAAGTGCGGTAGTAATAGGCATGGAGACATGCCCATATGGCGGTTGGCATGCTCTACCACCTGAATGGCGGTGCCTCGTGTCAATGCATGGCACTCATGTCACGGTAGCTACCGCTTGGCCCCGGCGGTGTGTCACCAGCACCCCCATTCACACAAGTGTGGTAGTCATAGGTTTGGAGACATGCCAATATGGTGGTTGGCATGCTCCGCCGCCTGAATGGTGGTGCCTCGTGTCAATGCATGGCACCCATATTGCGGTACCTACCGCCTGGCCCTGGCGGTGTGTCACCAGCACCCCCATTTACACAAGTGCAGTAGTCATAGGTGTGGAGACATGTGGAAATGGCGGTCGGCATGCTCCGCCACCCAAATTGCGGTGCCTCGTGTCAATGCATGGCACCCATATTGCGTTAGCTACCGCCTGGCCTAGGCGGTGTGTCACCAGCACCCCTATTCACACAAGCGCGGTAGTCATAGGCATGGAGACATGTGGAAATGGCGTTTGGCATGCTCCGCCACCCAAATCGTGGTGCCTCATGTCAATGCATGGCACCCATATCGCGGTAGCTACTGCCAGGCCCCGGCGGTGTGTCACCAGCAACCCCATTCACACAAGTGCGGTAGTCATAGGCATGGAGACATGCCCATATGGCGGTTGGCATGCTCCGTCACCTGACTGGTGGTGCCTCGTGTCAATGCATGGCACCCATATCGCGGTAGCTACCGCCTGGCCCCGGCAGTGTGTCACCAGCACCTCCATTCACACAAGTGCGGTAGTCATAGGCATGGAGACATGCCCATATGGTGGTTGGCATGCTCTGTGCCTGAATGGCGGTGCCTCGTGTCAATGCATGGCGCCCATATTGCGGTAGCTACCGCCTAGCCCCGGCGGTGTGTCACCAGCACCCCCATTCACACAATTGCAGTGGTCATAGACATAGAGACATGTGGAAATGGCGGTTGACATGCTCCGCCACCCAAATCGCGGTGCCTCGTGTCAATGCATAGCACCCATATTGCGGTAACTACCTCCTGACCCTGGCGGTGTGTCACCAGCACCCCCATTCACACAAGTGCGGTAGTCATAGGCATGGAGACATGCCCATATGGTGGTTGGCATGCTCCGCCGCCTGAATGGCAGTGCCTCATGTCAATGCATGGCACCCATATCGCGGTAGCTACCGCCTTGCCCCGGCGGTGTGTCACCAGCACCCCCATTCACACAAGTACGGTAGTCATAGGCATGGAGACATGTGGAAATGGCGGTTGGCATGCTCCGCCACTAAAATCGTGGTATCGCACACCGGGCCCCTGCGGTGTTTCACCGCCATGGAGCTCGCCCGAGAGCCAATGCGAAGCTCAATAGCGGTGGCATGATGCATTTTTGAAGATCGCGGTAGGCGTGCTCCGCCACCACATATGCGGACATTGGCTGGATTTGAAAGATGCACCATCGGGGTAGCGCTGTATCACCGCCACAGAGCATGCCCTTACGTCAATGGGAGCCATGATTGTGGTGACATGATGCAATTTTGAAGATGGCAGTAGGCGTGCTCCGCCACCGAGGAGGCGGACATTGGCTGTATTTGAAAGATACACCATCGTGGTAGCGCACCCCGGGCCCCCTAGTTGTATCCCCGCCATGGAGCATGCCCTTACAGCCAATGGGAGCCATGATTGTGTTGACATGATGCAATTTTGAAGATCCCGGTAGGGGTGCTTCGCCACCGCGAAGGCGGTCATTGGATGCATTTGAAAGAGGCAGACCTGGACCACCAATTGCTGCAACTTGGCACCTTTGAAACAACAACCCCAGGGGGCTATATATGTGGGAGTGAGCCTCACATTGCCACTGCTCACAGAGCCTGCTGCCTGAGACCTCTCACCAGCTGCTGCCTCCAGGGACTGCTCCCTGAGACCCCTCACCTGCTGCTGCCATCAGGGACTGCTGCCTGAGACCCCTCACCTGCTGCTGCCTCCAGGGACTGCTGCCTCAGCCCCCTCACCTGCTGCTGCCTCCAGGGACTGCTGCCTGAGACCCCTCACCTGCTGCTGCCTCCAGGGGCTGCAGCCTGTGATCCCTCACCTGCTGCTACCTCCAGAGACTGCTGCCTGAGACCCCTCACCTGCTGCTGTCTCCAGGGACTGCTGCCTGAGACCCCTCACCACCAAAATCCTCTGCTGTTGTCTCACGTCCACAGTGATGGCAAGGACAGAGAAGATCCGTGCCAGTCCCTTCACGAGCGAGGAGCTGGAGGTCCTGGTGGACGAGGTGCTCACACAGTACCCAAGGCTATATGGTGCCCCAAATGTCGTGGTAAGTCTTCAACAGTGATGGGGTAGGGCAGGGGGGCCACACATGTAGTTGGACTGATGCAGTATGTGTCTGGGAGTGTGGGGTAGTGTCATTCACTACCTGACATGCTATCTCCAGTGGGGGTGTGTGTGTACCCAATGCCACAGCTTTCCCTCCCTGCACATGTATGTATGAGTGACCTGTGTTGTCAGCCATACAGTGACACAGAAGATTGTTCATGCTGTAGTCAGGACAGTGATTGCTTGGATGGATGGCTGTGTGTGCCCCTGTAGTCCATCTCAGTGTGAGCCCAGCTGGCCTGCTCAGTCCCTGCCTACAAAGACAAGGACAGCTCACTGAACTTACAGAGTAGGACATCAGTCTTGTCACATTGCACTCCAGCTATGGTCCATCTCAACACTGTGGTTTGCACACAACTGCCCTTGTGATTGGAATTTTGTATTTGTGATATCATGCCCATCCATGTGACCACCATGACACATTCAAATATTCACAGGACAGGGACATTGATGGCAACGCAGTCTTGGACACAGTGAGTCCACCCCCAAACACAGGTTGACATGTGATGTATGTGTTGCTCAAGCCAACAATGGACTGGAGATGTGGGCAGGCTATATGGGTGTTTCAGTGCTGGCATCCTGCATGTGTGTGAGATGTGCAGGGACTGTGTTCCCCCTCACACCTGCATGCTGTAACATCAGCTTTTCCCATGCAGGGGTCCCATGTGGGCTGTACTATAGTCTCTGATTGCATCTTGGCAGTGACACAGCCTGAGCTGGATGCACGTTTGAAGGAGCATCAGCAGCAAGCCAGGGGTGAGCATTTGGGGAGTCTGACTTTGGCTGGTAGTGGCAGCATGTGTACAGAGCCTGTGCCAGCGCTGGCCCCTGTGATGTTGGTAGTGTGATGCTGTGGCATGTAAGTGGCTGCTGGCCTGGGTGCCTGTGGCATGCATTTGCACTACCTGTACTTACAAAGGTGATTCGGATGCTGTGCCTTCACATTACATTCTGAGTTGTGCTCTTCAGGTTTCTTCTGCATTGGTATAGTCTTGGGAATCCCATGAGAGTGAACGGCAGTGTGCCCAATCTGACTGTGCATACATCAATACATCCATTGCATGCACCCATATTGGGGAGGGCTAGACATCTTACAGCAATGTGCAGCATTCTATTGCCCCCAAGGTATGACATGGTGGGTGGCATGGGCTAATGTCCGTTGTGGACTGTCATGTTGTAGTCTGGGTCTGTGTTGTCCCCTCCTGTTCCATCCAGTTCTGTCATTGGCAACAAGTAGTGTGCCCCCATCATGTCCCTAGGTGTGCTCAGAACTAGTTGTGTGTCTGTTTGAACAGAACCACAAGCAGGGTGTTGTGCTGTGTGGTCATCACATGGCTCACTCATGCCTGAGTTTCCAGTTTCCACGCACTGCTTGAGTCTATGTAGTGAGTTGGCACGATGTGATTGTACAGGGTGGTGTGCAACATGTAGATTTGCTCAAGTTTTGTCATGCATTGCTTGCATATGTTTGTTCTGTTTTTGCCACTGACCTGACCCTACATCTCTCTCTCCCATGCAGCATCACCTGTGGTTACGGAGGAACAGGAGACGGACACCAGTGGGGGTGAAATTAGCACCATAGCTGCCCAGGAGCACAGCGACACAGATGTCACAGCACCTCAAAGGGGGACAGGAGTTTGCAGGAGAAGTCCCAGCCTGAGACGCAAAGCACCACATCATCTGATGCCAGTGGGGATGCATCCATGTTGGAGGGCACAGGGAACGGGGACTCTTCATCGACTTCCACCACACAGCGGCCATTGACCACCCTCACAGCCACTTCCTCTGGTGCTGCCTGTGTCTGCTTCAGTAAGAGGGGAAGAGTGTCCTTCACCCCTGGCACCACTGCCCCTGCCCCTGTCCCCCCTGCTGACATCAGTGCTGAGTCTGTGGACCTTTTGCAACAGCTGTGTGTAGGCCAGACAGCTCTCCTCAATGCCTTCATTGACCACGACAAGAAATTGACCCAGGTGGTTGCTTTAATGGAGGGCATACATTCCGATGTGGGTGGGCTGCACCGGACAGTCCAGGCTTTGTCATCAACAGTGACGTCTGCCCTGCAACAGGCACATTCTCACAGTCCAGCTCCAGTCCCTTTGTCCACCCCCCGGGCAGTGGCCATGTCTGACGATAGTGACCATGGTCCACATACATCAATGTCACGATACAGCACACGAAGCACACAGCAGCAGTAACCCAAGCGGTCCCGGGCGCAGACACCATCCCCACAGAAGACAAAAGGCACCCCAGAGTGCAGGGAGAAAAGCCCGTCAGGCAACACCAGTGGACAATTAGCAAAGCAGCAGACCACAGGCACACATGCCTCAGTGGCATCCCCATCCAAGGACTCTCCTGCCCCTAAAGCATCGCACAAAGATAATCATACAGTATCTGTGCCCACCAAGGAGGTGGTGCATGCCAAGGGTACACCTAGGAAGGGCTCAAAGGCAGTATCACCAACCACCTTGACTCCCATTCCAAGCCCAGTGAAGCAGGGGCCGGAGGGCACTGTAGAGGTAACACCTAGTAAACAT
The DNA here is from genome assembly GCF_964204655.1 of Triturus cristatus. Classification (NCBI taxonomy): domain Eukaryota; kingdom Metazoa; phylum Chordata; class Amphibia; order Caudata; family Salamandridae; genus Triturus; species Triturus cristatus. Next base: position 231,017,144 of record NC_140587.1, read on the forward strand.
GGGAAGAGGGGGCAGAGGCGAAGCAAGGTAATGCGTTCCGCTGGGTCCAGCACATCAACAGAGGGGCTGCCAGCACCTGCACCTGCTGCAGCCATGGTGGTGAGTGTGCCTGTTGTACCCACACCACTTCCCATTGATCCACAGTCAGTCAAGCCATTTAGGATCCCCAAGAAGTGGGAGGGCACCCCTCCACAATCTCCCAGCCACACTGTGACTCCCGTCTGCATGACTCCTCCTCCACGTGCCACTACATCACCTGGTCCAAACAGCCCTCCAGCTTGCAAGCCACTGATAGCTCTACCTCAGCTGTTCCGCTCTCTCCCCGTCAAGTGCACCGACAGTCCCCGAGACACAGCCAGCTCCCAGTCAGCCTGACAGCCAAGTCTGAGTGGTAGTCACCTTCACACGGAAACACACAAAAGTCCCTATATAGTTTTTAACTATAGTGTTATACACTAGAGTAATGACCGTAATGAACCCCAAAAAACCATATAGATATCAATATACAGTTCATAAACCAACAACAATTGGTCAGTGCAACACAAAGAGCGAATAACAACCTTATTAAAATCAATATAGAATTCATTCAATAATATTATACAATAAAAAAGAATTGATAAAATCACGATACACAATTCAAATTTAAAAAGAAAAACATTTAATTATAAAAGGACACGTTTTGTAATATTGTTAGAAAACAGGAAAGGTCGACGCTGAGTTTCGGTGACTCTTTGATTTGTCACCTTCTTCAGGACAGTTTTCTAAATGGTAGTTACATTTTTAATTTGTGGAAGTAATCTTCTTGTAATTAAGGGATGAGAATGTGCCACTTTTTAAAAAAAATAAAACCTCTATTTTATTAGAGGCCAGATTAAGGAAGTTGTGTTTGCTGTGACCACCATTATTTAATATTATTCATCAAAGAGGTCCATAGATTCAGCAGGCAAAGAAAAAGATGAAATAGTGTTAAATGCTGATATGCCATGATACCTTGCACTATAATTCTGTTTCCAAGTTTCGCAGTTTATTTTATATGTTTTGGCGATGAGGAGGCTTTTCTGATTATAATACCGTCGTGATCATCAAACAAACGGGTTGGTCAGAATCCTAAAATGAGCATGATGGCCTCCTTGCCAGCAGCAAAACAACAACTTCCGGGTCAGGATGTGCATCCTTTCATCCTTGTGCCTATACATGATTTGCCTTGCTGTCTCCCTGTGTTGTTGCACTGAGTTGTCTGTGGTTTTATTTCACTGACTGTGCCAGCCATCTGTGCTTTGATGGTGTGAGGGTTTTGTGCTCTGTTCCTTGTGTTGATGTGATGTACACATGCTTGTTGTGTGTCTCCATGGCCTTCCATTTGTGTGCATCCCACTTTGGTTTCCCTATTTGTTGTGCTCCATTGCTGTTGGCATGTGGGGTGTGTACGTATGTGTGTCTGTGATATGTGTGTGTGACTATGCAGGCTGTGTGTCCATTTGGATGTTGATTCCTTGTGTGTGTTCATTTGTTGCTTGTCCTCATTGCTTTTTTCCTGAGTGTGGTGTTGTGTGTGTTTCCCTGGCCCTGTGCTACTGTGCTGTGTGTTGTGTGTTCCTGTGCAGCCACTCCTGCATTGTGTGTCTCCATGATTATTTGTTGTGTGGTGCAGGGCATGTATTGCCCTGGCTTGTTTTGCATGGGGTGCACAGGGGGGGCACATGGCATGTGCCTTCATGGGGTGTGCTTGTGTGTGGTGGGAGTGGGTGTGTCCCTGTGGTCTTTGTGCCCCGCCCATGCCTGGCACTGGCTTTCGCGCTCTGCTGTCGAGTTTCCGGCGTCTCTGGTTGGGCGGTGTCTCCGCTGTGGTGCGTATGCTTGCTTGAGTCATCCTAATTTGTGGAGCGGGGCGGACGTCATTCTACAGGGCAGAGGATCTCCACTGGCTCCTACCACTGCGGTGGCGGGCGCACTCTGATGGCGGTGCGCGTCGCACCACGGCGGTCAGAAATTGGCCAATGTTTGACCATACTAATATGGTGGGTGTGATGTCTGATGCTGGCGGGCAGAACAAGGCATTTTTCCTCACTGCCAGCGCCGCGGTGGTCCCACCGCCCTACATCCTAATGGACCCCTTGATATTTTGACTGAATACCTCTCCTGGACTATTGGCTGAGGGGGGTGTTGAGAAACCAGGACCTGATTGCAGTGTTCCTCTGTATTTTGCCCCCATTTTGACTACTAGAGGTTGTTTTTCTGACTCTGATTGTAGCCTGGTCCTGGTGTAGGAGGCTAGCTTAGTATATGGTGCACACTTATTTAAGTGATGCACTTTGCACTAATCTAGGCAACTCTTATGATGATTTTAGTGGTCTTTGATAACCATAGAAAGCTCTCAAAGCGATAGCTGTGGAGAGCAGCCTTCAGGCTTATCTTGAAGGAGTATTAAGCAGCTTGTTTTACCAATTTGACCTTAGGATGTTCATTAAATGAAAGAGAACCACACAGTTTATATATAAACATACTTCTATTTATTACACAGACCAGAAGACCCAGAGGAGCCGGGTACAGAAGGAACCACCCAAGGTAAGTACCCAGGAACCCCTTGGAGGCTGTGTGCAGAGTGGGAACACAGCTGCGTGACCAATGGAAGTCAATGTAGAAGTTGCAGTTGTAGTTTTGCAGAAGAAGGACCCTTCACAGAGGACTCCGTAAAATTCCCTTAGAGCATGGAAGGTTGGAGAGTCGCACCATCCGTGGATGCCCTTAGGACCAGGTTACCTACAACAGGGAAGCCACGTGCTTAGGGGTGAAGAGACGTTAGAAACCTCCGTAGATGATAATGAAAGATTTGGAGAAAAGTGCCTCTGGAGAAGAAGCCTGATGGAATCCAAGGTTAAATTCTGTAAATGAAGAACCTGCAAGCAGAGGAGACAGAGTCTATACCACTCAGGAGTGACCAGGAGGCACGAAAGAGCAATGCCTTCCGATGTCGCACGGTTCAGAGGAGTTGACGGTTACCTTGTCGCTGCAGCTGTGAGGTCCAGGCAAAGCTAAGGAAGGCTAGGAGCCGTGCACGAGTTATCCCACTTCGTATGCCTGTGACTAGGTGGTCGATGTCCGTCGGCAGCACCAACAAACCTTGATGGCCGCAACTGACATGGAGAGCAAAGACGGAGAGAAGTTGGATCCAGCAGGGTCCAAGTTACTCACCAACAGCAGGAGAGTCAGAGCAGGCCCGAGCAAGCTGGGCAGCCCACTGAAGCAGAAGACCCCTGGAAGCCCCACAGCCCAAAGGCACAGTATTCATAAGAGGACCTCGAGCAGCTCACCAAGAACGAAGGACCATGGAGCAGAGGATATAATGAGGGTGCTGAGCCTGGGAGGAAGAGAAGCTGGAGCTTCTTGTAGCCCGAAGATCTCAGGAGTGCAGAGCCACCAAGCCTTAGCAATAGCAAGTTGATGCAGTGCACAGGGGTTCAGTTCCAGCAGTTCTGACGAGGGATACTGACCTCAAAATTGTAGAGAGGGCAGGCAGGCCAGGCCTCGAGGGAGTTGCAGAACCACCACTTATGTTGCTGGGCCTCAGGAAATCTGTTGGACCACAGGAGCAGCAGACCGGTCATCTTTGTTTGGGTGCCAGCAGATGCAGGGGTGTGACTCCTTTACTACAAGGAAGATTACTTCAGATGTCCTTGATGCCCACAGGTCTGTCAAAGAACCTGGATGAACCACAGACACAGATGACAAAGAAAATTTGCAGAACAGCGAGACCAGGAGCAGCAGGAGTCCACCTTGATGCAGGCTCGTTTCCAGGTGAAGACCAGCAAAGTTTAAGTGTCCAGATGGTCAGACAGTGCCGTGGTTTCAGTCTTGAGTCAATGAATCTGAGGACCCACCCACAAGTAAGTCCTTAAGTACCGTAAGGGAAAGGTTGAAACTACTCAAAGGTCCCTCCCAGAGAAGGGGATGGACAAAGGGGCACATACTCCCCTGTATTTTGTCCAGTTTCATGCCAGAGCTGGAGCCAAGGGCTCCCTGAACTGAATCAAACTGGAGTATGCAAAGAGGGCACCTAAAGGGCCCTTCAAAGCAGTCCGTTGGCACTGTTAAGTGCCCCTGCCCCAGCCCAATACACTACGTTCTGTCTGGGAGGTGATCACACATCCTTGTGACAGGAAACCTATTGTTCTTCCTTTCGTTGCTTGAGCTTGGCTCAGCAGCAGGAGGGTAGAGTCGTGTCTGTCATAGGCAGCAGCACTAGCTTGCTGTTGGATCCTGAAAAGTCTGTTACCATGGGTATGGGGGGTACCCCAATGGAACCCCCAAGTACATGGGATCATACGTCCAGCACTGAAACCTGTGTTGGGGTATGATTGCAACATGCTGATACCAAAAATTACCTGTTTCGTTGCAGCCACTCTATGGTTAGACATCTCATAATGACTAATGTCTAATATATGTATTAAAATGTCTTACTCCAGGGTTTGTTGGGGTGTCCTGCTCATGCAGGGGCATCCTCACACTTATAACCAAGCACCCTGCCCTCAGGACTGAAGAGCCTGCCACAGGGGTGACTTATAGGTTTTTTAGTGTAGTGACATCATATGTAAGGGAAATTATATCTATCATGAGAGGTCCAAGCAAAAAATCACACTGCTGCAATGTCAGGCCTGTAGTCACAGTTTAAGTGGACTCCCATGGGTGGCAAAATACTTGCCATGGTGTTTCTATGCCCTGAGAACTTTAGTACCATATGCTAGGGGCCTACAAGTGTACACCAGTAGCCAATTGTGGATGTACCAGAGTAGCCCATTGTGGATGTACCAGCGTACTTACCATGGTCAATTTAGGGAGAAAGCACACAGTGACTGGGGTCCTGATTATCAGAATCCCAGTCAGACTGGGTCAAAAACATACTGACACCAAGCAAAGAGTGGGGGTAATCATGAAAGCAGATCCTACTTTGCTACACCTGGGCTCTGTTAACCAGACCCAGGGCCTGTGCTCTGATTAAAAGTATATGGTAATTAGGTATAATTGCAATTGGTACTGACAACCTACCTGTAAGTCTCTACTATATGTTACGGCATGTGCGCTTAGAGGCCCAGTAGACTTAGGGGTCCATTACAATGGCGGGTGGACAAAGTCCGCCCGCCACTGTAACGGTATGCGGGACCATCCGCCAGAGGTGCGGCGGTCCCGCTGTGGCCATTAGGATGCCACCGTGGTGGTGGCATCCCCCATCAACAACATTGTGGCGGGTGCTGCTCACAGCACCACCCGCCACAATGCTGTGGATGCACGGTGTGCATTGGCAAGCACAAGGTGGCAGGCACCGCGCGGTGCCTGCCACCTTGTCCATGCCAATGTAGCGGGATACCTATGGTACCCCCCCATGTGCACCCTCCACCCCCCAACATTCTGGGTGCCCGCAACAGGCCCCCAATAGCAGAAACTGCATGCCTTGTTGCCGCCATGGAAAGGCAAGTCTCCGCAGGCATCATAATATGGATGGCCGTGTCTTGCAGACACCGCCACCATATTGTGGCAGTTTTGCGCCCGGTCGACGAGTCGACTGGCGGAAAAGCGCCGGACGGTCTTCACATCTGCCGCGGACCCCTCAGCTATCCTAATGTGGCGAGGGGGTCAATCATGGCAGGATGGCGGGTGGATCACCCCTGCCGGGCCGGCAGGGGCGATCCGCCCGCCATCCTAATAGACCCCTATATTTACTTAAGTGTCCACTACTGTGGTGCCTACTGTCCTTTTAAAAGCCAACCCTGCCTTGCAGGATGCTTCTAAAGTAGAATTATATGCAAATTTGACTTTGGAATTAAAGGTACTTCCAAAGGTGTAAATTTACTTTTTTTTACATATGTCACCCCTAAGGCCCTCCTTAGGTGCCCCATTGGTAAGGTGCATTGTAACTATAAACCGTGACATTTAAAAAAATGTTTTACATGCCCCGGTGAAGGAAAAGCTGCCAATTTCACATTGTAATGCATTGGCACCATAGGCTAACATAGGAATACTTAAATATAGCATGTCTATTGATAGAAAGGTGCTAAAAATATAATTCAAGGACTTCAAATGATAGTTATGATAAATCCAATAGCTTGCCACTGTTGCAAGGGAAACAAAAATTGAGACTTTGATTGAACATTTTATTGTGTTTGTGGCCTTATTGCTAGTGGTAAGTCTCTACTTGTCAATACTAGTAACCCGCTTTCCAATAATTAACCTGCGTGTGATTCAAATGATTCATTGTACCATCTCTACTTCATTATCCATCATCTATTTCAGTTCCCTCTAGCCCGCTTTACCTAAGGGACTAACATAATAGGTCAACTCGATTTATATTGTTTTCCATGCACTTGCCACCAAACCTGTTTACCAATTATATTTAAAATCTCAGAAAACACAATTTTAGCAAATTAAGAACAAAATGGAGCCAGGGGCCAAGCTACAAGCATTTAGCTGTTGACTGAGCTATTATGCTCTAGTATTCGAACAAATGTGCAGGAGCATTTACACCAAATCTGCATGACCATGTCACAGTAATCAATCTGAACATTTATGAAGATTTGCTTGTACGTTTATAATACACAAGCTATAAGTGGTTTGTTTGTCTGCAATTATTTATAAACCTTCCATATTTATCCACTGGAGGATGACAACCACTTCTCGGGCACATTGGGGCCGATTCACAGAACTAACTTAAGACAAAATCCTAAACTTACTAATTTTGGTATTCACAGAAGTTAGGATTTTGTCTTAAGTTTGTTTTAAGACAAACTTAAGACAGACTTAAGACAGACTTAAGACAAACGTAAGACAGACTTAAGACAGACTTAAGACAGACTTAAGACAATCTTAAGACAAAATCCTAACTTCTGTGAATCCCAAAAGTAGTAAGTTTAGGATTTTTTCTTAAGTTAGTTCTGTGAATCGGGCCCTGAGATCCTAACCTGTGTATTGTGGGGGCGCAAGTTATAGTTAGGTCAGCTAACTATAATTGCTGAATTTCTTTGATTTTGCACAAGTGAAATGTCAGCTTAACTATAATGCCCTGTAACCTTTGTTTTTTTAAGGGAATTTCTAAGGCTTTTTAAAATTCTATTTCCTAACTATAACATCTCTGAAATCTTTGTCCTTTTTCTGTGAACTTCTAGAGTTTTTTTTAATTCTATTTCTTAATTGTAACACCCATTTTTTTTATTTGAGCCAAGTTTTTGTATTTTCTTTCTATAATTGGATATTGGATATTATTTATATTGTATGCCACTTATTTTTTGATTTGGTATGTGTTTATCAGAAAGTACATTAATAACTGGTCTTATTTTTAAGAATTCTTTGAGTTGGCACAACATTGTCGCAATTACTGTGTAGAATCTGTGATCAGCAAATATATTTCATATACTGAAAAACACACTTTAAGGCATTTTTAAATCATAACCACACAAGAGGCCAAATTTGTGTTAATTTATTTCTCATATTATTTTTTTATATTTATAAAATCTGTGATGGCATTGCGATGATTGCGATCACGTCGCAAAATGACAAAACAAATGCAGACATTCAGTAGTGACCACCCCATTCAAAACTTATAACTGCAAAATGAATTATAACCAAAACACTAAATATATTACTATCTAAATGAATGTATAATAGCATGTAAATTTCCCTTAATATCTCTACAACACAGTGCATAACTTTTTCAGTGTAATATATAACTGCATGCATCACTGTATCTCTAAGTCTTTCATTTACTGAATAGGTATTTGAGGGGATCTGTGAGATGATGGATCAATCTATCAATACTTCTGTAACAAAATGCGTGACTGCCTCAGTACATCTATGAGTGGGCGCATCAGTGTCACAATGGATCTGTGATTGGTTGCGTATGTTTCTCACTCAATCTGTGAGTAGGTACATAAGTGCCTTTGTGCATTTGTAAGTATATGACTGACTGGATCTGTGAGTGGATACATGAAGGTGTAAGTGGGTCTCTGAATGGGTGAGTGAGTGGGTGCATTAGTGTCCGAGTGGATCTCTAAGTGAGTGCATGACTCTCTAAGTAAATCTATGACTGGCAGTGTGAGTGTCTGAGTGGTTCTGTCAGTGGGTGCATGGGTCTATAACTTGGTGCATAAGTGTCTGAGTGTGTCTATGAGTGGCTGTGTAAGGGACTGTATGGTTGTGCGTGTCTGGGTGGATCTGAGTGGATGTATAAGTGTCTGAGGGGATCTGTGAATGGTTGTACGAGTGTCTCAGAGGGTCTATGAGTGGGTGAGTGAGTGCATGTATATCTGAGTGAGTCTGTGAATGGGTGTGTGAGTCTTTGTGTGTATGACTGAGTGACTGAGTGCATAAGTCTCTGAGAGGGGCTGTGACTTAGTGTGGGAGTGACTGTGTGGGTGTGTGAGTGGGTGTATGACTGTCTGAGTGGATCTGTAAGAGAGTGTATGAGTGTCTCAGTGGGTCTGTGAGTACATACATGAGTCAGTTGGTCTGTATGTGAGTGCATGAGTCTCTGAGTAGGTCTCCACATGGGTGTGTGACTCTACGAGTTAGTCTGTAAGAGGGCACATGAGAATCTGAGTGAGTCTGTGAGTGGGTACATGACTGCCCAGGTGGGTCTGTGAGTGGATGTAAGAGTCTCTAAACTAAGTTGGTATGAGGCTGTACACATGAGTCTATGAGTAGTTTTCTAGGTAGATGCATCAGTGTCTGAGTGGGTCTGTACATGGGTGCATCTCTCTCAGAGTGAGCCTGTAAGTGGGTGCATGAGTACCTGAATGGGTATGTGAGTGGGTGCATGAGTATCTGAGTGGGCAAGTGACTGAATGTACAAGTGTGTGAGTGGGTATGTGAATGTGTGTATAAGTGTATGAGTGAGTTTGTGAGTGCATACATGAGTGTGTGACAGTGACAGGCAAGTTTGTACAAATATATATATTTTTTAAATTTATTTTCAACAATATTTGGGATGTCCCCTCAACGGTACACAGGGGGCCGCGAGGGTGGTCACGGCATTGTCGCGAATCTCGCACGTTACTACAAATATCAATTATGGACATACACATTATCATTAACATACCCATTTCTCAAACATGGGGTCAGAGTATCTCCACCCTGACCCCTTATGTGGGGTTTCACACAGATTTTCAACCCCGGGAACTGTTCCTGGACAATACAATGGTGGTCGCAACTTTCTGTTCAGGTTGCGTCCAGCCAATCAGATCATTCCTGCTGGTGCACGCATTTGCAATTCATCGTGAAACCAACACAAAATATCCATGGCCAGAGATATATCAATAATTTTCAGCTTACATTTCCCAAAAACTACTGTGTGGATTTGCAGCAGATAAATAAAAAGCTCAATCTGCTTAACAACATCTACCTATCTACCAAATTTGGAGTAATTCTGTCCAGCGGTTCGGACTGTAGATTCAACAACTTATTCCTATGGGAATTAACATTGCAAACATGCCCCTATTTCTCAGTCCCCACTGTACGGATTACCCCCAAATTTTCCATGAGAACCAGAATCTACTTTGACACTTTTTGTATAAAATTTAATAAAGATTGGTCAAACTATGCGAAAGTTATGAAGTTATGGCCAAGTCAAAAAATGCATGTCCTATGGAAACTAGCGACTGCCAGTAGGTAACACACACACATATAATATTCTGTTTCCAACGATTACCCCTATTTTTTAAAATTCTTGCTGTACAACCAAATTTCTCCCACTGCCCGTCCATGGGTGAAACGCGTCACGGCGGGTTTATGATGTGAATAAACCCCTTTTTGTTGCTTTACTCCCTTGGTTTCCTGGTGTGTTTTTGGTCCGAGTGCGCGACTGGAACTCTGTTTCTTTGGATATTGTTTGCTGGTTTTCTCCGCAGGTCTCGCGCCCCCCCCCCTCACAGGGCTTGAACTTCAGAAGGAGTCTTTTTTCGGATTATATATATATATAGTTGTGGTCTGCCGATGTAGACTTCAAGATGGTGTTCTGACAACCAATCGCCTTCGCTGGGCTTCCACCAATGGAAGCGGAATGGATCATTTGAAAGGCGGCGGCGACAGTTTGCAGTGTAAAGGCATTTGATAAAGACATTCAGTCGAAACGCGTCATGCCTCCTCTGTGGAAATAAAGATGTTCTTCCTGGTCCCCTGTTGTGTCCCTTCGGTTTCTCTGGAGTGGTCAGGAGCCTTTTCTTGGATATATATTTTTATATATATATATATATATATATATATATATATATATATATATATATATATATATATATATATATATATATATATATATATATATATATATATATATAAAATCTACTGGCGGTCGCCAGTAGATAGTTATAGTTAGGACCATGTTTCCATAGGAAATCTGAAAATTCTATTTTGAATAACTTTGGCACCGGTTGACGAATCCTCGCGAAATTTTCAAAACTAATGGGGCGCTCCGTTCAGCTCCTACCCTGAAAGTCTCGGGGTGAATCGTCAAGCGGGGGCCGAGAAAAAAGGGGGGTCCCAAAACGCGTTTTCCCCATGCATTTTCCCTTAGGACCTTTAGACACAGCTACAGCCCGAACGGCTGAACAGAATTACTTGAAATTTGGCCGAGAGGTAGCCATAAGGTCAAGGAAGTGCCTTTTGCAGGTCTGGTGTAAATCTGTTCAGTATTTCTTGAGAAAATAGCATTTAAAAGCATATCAATAGCTATACGCGCGTACCGTGCCCGCACTGAGCAAGCCCTGTGCGCGCGCCCTGCCGAGCGCGAGCATCATTCTGACTGGTTGTTAGATGTCAGTAAACATTCGAATGGGTCGAAATCAGGAAGTGTCGGCCGCCATTTTGTCTGTCGCACTAAAAAGGAAAGGTGGAGACTGTGAAGAGGGGGCAGGGTAGGGAGTTGTAGACCCCCTAGTCATTGTCAGGGGGGCACAGTAGGACCACGAAGGGCAAAAAAAAGATTTAAATTTTTTAAAAAACATCGCGAGGTGCGCGCACTCTACGCGTACCCGAAAAAACCTAAAAAACATCACGAGGTGTGCGCACCCAGCGCGCTTCCGAAAAAAAACATTATAAAAAAAAAGTAATAAAAATCACTTTTAAGTGTTTCGATATTAGGTGGCTCTAAAAAGAGCCCTTGTGTTCATTGAGTGTTTTTCGGTACCTACAAGTAAGTACCGATGCAGAGTCTAAAGTTCAAGAGGAAGACTCTGTTCCCTTCATCATTGAAATGTACACCATCTCCTCTATAAATGTCTTGCATGTTGTAACGCAAGTTGTTGTGGTATATAGAACCCATACCACAGTCTCTGAGGAAAGCAGAAACAGACTTATTGACGTGCTTTCTTGCTTTGTCAATCTGTGGACAAAATTGGTTGGACCAGTTCCACTTTTGCCTTTGGCATATGTTAGTATATACAAAGGCAGATTGAGGAAAAAGCGACATCAATTGCACAAAGGTGTCCTTAATAAGCATTTCCAGACCTACCCCAGTTATAGTGCCTAGGTCATTTCCACCACAGTGCACAATAATAGGGTTAGGCTGTGGGAGATGTAGAAAGGTTTTCACCAAAGGCATTAATTGGTGCCACTTTAACCCTCTCTGACCAATCCATTTAATGTCAACATTTGGCAAAGCAAGGTCTCTCACCATACCTCTCTTTTCTGTAAATTTTTCACTCCAGAAGACATAGCTATGACCTACAATCCACACTGTGAATATGTTTCAAGGAGATCTGGATGCACTCAGAAGGTGTCTTTCAGTAGAATGGCAATATGAAAAGAAACACAGTTGGAAAATGGAGGCATTCATACTTTATTTTGATAAAAAGAACTCATTGGCTGATTTAAACCATTTTATAGTTAAAACTAGGCTGTATGTTTAAATTTTTAAAAGCATGTTTTGGATTGGTACAGAAAAATGTGTTCCCACTGAACATTACTTTGGATTTGCTGTTAGGTTTGAAAAGTCAACCACTCTTGCTGTTTTGATTTGAAACAATGTCTGCTGAACTTCTGACCTCTGTGCTCACACCAGTGTTCCATGAGCTGTTGCTATGGTAGCAGGCAGAAGTCATGTTGGGGGAAGGGATGATTTGCAAAGGGGTTGAAAGTTGCAACCAATAGAAATGTGTGATTCCATTTGAAAAAATGTGGGAAGGACTGTGATTTTACATTAACATGTATATGTGGGAAAAAAGAGAGGGAAAAATTGCCATTTACTGGTTCTGCAGAGAGTAGAGAGGTGTAGAGCTCTGAGATTCTGGCTCTGATAATCTGCTGTTTGAGTCCCACATTTCTTTCTCAGCTAATTAATTTTAAAGGTGAGTTATGAGTTTGAGAGGGGAAGTATGTGGTGTATTTTGATATAAATAAAAGAATTCTCATTCTTGTTTTTAAGTTGTGTTTTACATTTTGTGATTTAGGAGAAATTTAACTGTCTAGAACTAGTAAGATATTATGGAGTATGTCTTTACTGTAAGTTAAGGTGTAGTGGTATTAGTGAGGAATATTGTTTTGTGATTGGAATTACATCATGAGTCTGTCTGCACTAGGCCTGGGCAAAATTTCCGTTCCGTTCGCGGAATTTGTGATAATTTGGCATTTCCGCGTTCCGCGGAGAGCGCGGAAATGTCAAAATTTCCGCATTCCGCAGCTTTGCGATAATTTGGTTCTTGCTCGCGCTGTAAAATAATACATTCTCGCGCCCGCGTGATCGCCTTACCTGAATCCCCGCGTTCGCCAACAAGTTTTCCCGATCCGGTCGCGTTCTCCATGAGATGTTGTATTGTTTTAGCCATTTGCGCTGTCTCGCGACAGTTCGCGCCCGCAGTGACGTCATGCGTCGTGCGATCACGTCTTTCTTCTCGCGATCATGCACCGCGAGAAGAGTGAAAACAAGATGGCCGCGCCCGCAAGCAACCGCATGGGTAAGTTGGCGAGCCGCGAACACGCAGAAAATACCGCGAACGGGCGGGAAAACAACTTCCGCATCTTCGCGATATTTCCGCATGTTTGCGGAGATTTTAAACATTTTCGCGATAATTTGCGAAAGTCGCTTTCGCAAATTCCGCCCACCCCTAGTCTGCACACAGGATTTTTTTACAGAGATTTAATTTGTGTTGCTTTTGTTCTGTTAGCCTTGCACTCGCAGAAAAGGGGTAGTGTGTTATGTTAAAGTGTGATGGTTAGCATTCAGCATAAATCATTTACTGATCAGAGAGAGTCAAATGCAAACACATTTGAAAATAGTATGGTACATTTTCCTACCACTTTAAAAGTTGTGTTTAACATTTTATGTAAAGGAAGATATTTAAGTGGCTTGAACATGTTATATATTATGGATTATGACTTCATTATAAGTTAATGTGTACTGGTATCACTCAGGAATACTGTTTTCTACCTAGAATCATACCATGAGACAGTGAGCACATAGGAAATGTAAAGAGAGTTTTCATTCCGGTTGGTCTTGCTCTATTACCCTTGCACTCGCAGGAAAGGGGCAGCTTGTTTTTTTGTAACACTCTAGTCTAATCAGTCACCCTGTAACACATAGTCATGGTCTCAAGGAGCTGTTAGGACATGTGCTCCTTTCTGCCTGTCTAAACTAGAAGGAACATGTGTCAGTCTGTTACAGTAATTATCACTTGCTCTACCCCAGTAGTAAATGTGCTTTCAAATTGCCAAAGGAAATATCGCTTTCTGTGTAGAATGAGAGCATGAGTCTGTGTGCATACAGGAATTGTTGTTAGCGTTTTAATTTGTGTTGCTGTTGATCAGAAAAACTTGCACATTCAGGAAAGGCTCAGCTTGTTTTCTTCCAATGTGTTGGTTAGCACTCAGCAGAAAGCAGTATCTCAAAAATGTGATGCAAATGCAAACACATTTGAAAATAGCATGGTAGATTATTCATCAATTCTTGCAATGGCTGAGGTGGTTCCTACATGTTGAAAACTCCAATTAACCCTTACCACACATGTACTCTTACACACATGTCTGTACACTTCATGCAGTTGTGGGAGACTCCATGCAGATGTCTGTTGCAGCTGACAATACACAGTCTCCAGAAACACACTCTTTGCACACACGCAGCAGCTTCTGCTACACTCCCATGTGTATTACTCAGCTCTGTGTGCTGTTTCAGATAGCAGTGTGTAACGCAAACAGATTCAAAATCACCAAAGCTCATTTCCTTTGCTCTAGTCAAATCCGTCACCCTGTAACACATGGTCATGGTCTCAAGGAGCTGTTAGGACATGTGCTCCTTTCTGCCTGTCTAAACTAGAAGGAACATGTGTCAGTCTGTTACAGTAATTATCACTTGCTCTACCCCAGTAGTAAATGTGCTTTCAAATTGCCAAAGGAAATATCGCTTTCTGTCTAGAATGAGAGCATGAGTCTGTGTGCATACAGGAATTGTTGTTAGCGTTTTAATTTGTGTTGCTGTTGATCAGAAAAACTTGCACATTCAGGAAAGGCTCAGCTTGTTTTCTTCCAATGTGTTGGTTAGCAATCAGCAGAAAGCAGTATCTCAAAAATGTGATGCAAATGCAAACACGTTTGAAAATAGCATGGTAGATTATTCATCAATTCTTGCAATGGCTGAGGTGGTTCCTACATGTTGAAAACTCCAATTAACCCTTACCACACATGTACTCTTACACACATGTCTGTACTCTTCATGCAGTTGTGGGAGACTCTATGCAGATGTCTGTTGCAGCTGACAATACACAGTCTCCAGAAACACACTCTTTGCACACACGCAGCAGTTTCTGCAACACTCCTATGTGTATTAGTCAGCTCTGTGTGCGGTTTCAGATAGCAGTGTGTAACGCAAACAGATTGTAAATCACCAAGGCTCATTTCCTTTGCTCTTATCTAATCAGTCACCCTGTAACACATGGTCATGGTGTCAAGGAGCTGTTAGGACATGTGCTCCTTTCTGCCTGTCTAAACTAGAAGGAACATGTGTCAGTCTGTTACAGTAATTATCACTTGCTCTACCCCAGTAGTAAATGTGCTTTCAAATTGCCAAAGGAAATATCGCTTTCTGCCTAGAATGAGAGCATGAGTCTGTGTGCATACAGGAATTGTTGTTAGCGTTTTAATTTGTATTGCTGTTGATCAGAAAAACTTGCACATTCAGGAAAGGCTCAGCTTGTTTTCTTCCAATGTGTTGGTTAGCAATCAGCAGAAAGCAGTATCTAAAAAATGTGATGCAAATGCAAACAAGTTTGAAAATAGCATGGTAGATTATTCATCAATTCTTGCAATGGCTGAGGTGGTTCCTACATGTTGAAAATTCCAATTAATCCTTACCACACATGTACTCTTACACACATGTCTGTACTCTTCATGCGGTTGTGGGAGTCTCCATGCAGATGTCTCTTGCAGCTGACAATACACAGTCTCCAGAAACACACTCTTTGCACACACGCAGCAGCTTCTGCTACACTCCCATGTGTATTAGTCAGCTCTGTGTGGTGTTTCAGATAGCAGTGTGTAATGCAAACAGATTGTAAATCACCAAGGCTCATTTCCTTTGCTCTAGTCTAATCAGTCACCCTGTAACACATGGTCATGGTCTCAAGGAGCTGTTAGGACATGTGCTCCTTTCTGCCTGTCTAAACTAGAAGGAACATGTGTCAGTCTGTTACAGTAATTATCACTTGCTCTACCCCAATAGTAAATGTGCTTTCAAATTGCCAAAGGAAATATCGCTTTCTGCCTAGAATGAGAGCATGACTCTGTGTGCATACAGGAATTGTTGTTAGCATTTTAATTTGTATTGCTGTTGATCAGAAAAACTTGCACATTCAGGAAAGGCTCAGCTTGTTTTCTTCCAATGTGTTGGTTAGCAATCAGCAGAAAGCAGTATCTTAAAAATGTGATGCAAATGCAAACACGTTTGAAAATAGCATGGTAGATTATTCATCAATTCTTGCAATGGCTGAGGTGGTTCCTACATGTTGAAAACTCCAATTAACCCTTACCACACATGTACTCTTACACACATGTCTGTACTCTTCATGCAGTTGTGGGAGTCTCTATGCAGATGTCTGTTGCAGTTGACAATACACAGTCTCCAGAAACACACTCTTTGCACACACGCAGCAGCTTCTGCTACACTCCCATGTGTATTAGTCAGCTCTGTGTGCTGTTTCAGATAGCAGTGTGTAACGCAAACAGATTCAAAATCACCAAGGCTCATTTCCTTTGCTCTAGTCTAATCAGTCACCCTATAACACATGGTCATGGTCTCAAGGAGCTGTTAGGACATGTGCTCCTTTCTGCCTGTCTAAACTAGAAGGAACATGTGTCAGTCTGTTACAGTAATTATCACTTGCTCTACCCCAGTAGTAAATGTGCTTTCAAATTGCCAAAGGAAATATCGCTTTCTGCCTAGAATCAGCCCATGAGTCTGTGTGGACACAGGAATTGTTGTCAGAGATTTAATTCATGTTTCTTCTATTTTGTAAGAGTTTGACTCGTAGCAAAGGATCAGCTCATGTGATAGGATTTGAAAAGTTTTTTTTTTTTAAATGTAATGAATTTAAATTACATAAAGGTATTTTTTTTTAGTTTTTTGCAGGTATTGGTGAGCAACAGTGAAAAAATATAAAACAAAAGAAAAGAAACAACAACTATATTTGAAGACGACTGATAAAAAAAAAAATAGGAGGCGAAGCACGTGTTGGAAAACAGAAAAAGTCTTCTGGTAAGCAAACTAAAGATTTTTTAAAAAATATCTTCAAAAAAAAAAAAATGATCGGAAGATACATTCAAACAGTGTTTCAAGTACAAAACAACAACAGAGTCGACAGCAAAAACAAAATGCTAATATAGACTCAGAAGTTAGGAAGAGTGACTTAACACGGAAAATAGATTTTAAAAACAGTCGAAAAATGTTTCAGAGAAGAGTGATGTTAAATTTGCTGAAGGATATGAAAAAATATAAGAAAAAAACAAAATTTTATAAGAAAAAGAAATTAATTGAAAATATTGTTACCAAGGCATTAGAAATAAAAAAAAAACTATTCATTTTAATTTTGAACAGGATGCGTAGATTAGATAAATTAGTCAATGCAATGAAGTCACAAAGCAAAAGGAAAAGAGAAGTAAAAAAAAAAACTTTTGTAAAGTGTTCTTAGGAGAATGGAAGCATAGTTCAAGTACTGAACTATTTTTTAATGAAGAGAGTTATCTTCAAAGTAATAGTTTGTTGCATGCAGTTGACACCAATGGTAGAGCATATGAAGTTAAGGATGGGTGTGTAATGGAAAAGGAGAAAATGGTTCCAAGAAATGAGGAACAAGTGATGGCTGATGAGGTTATGGGAAGACGTCCTAAAGCCCCAGTGTACATTTGGAATTGTAGTAGTATTTGTACTGTGCGTCAGGAATCTATTGATAAATTACGTGACTTTCTAAGAGAATATAGTAAAAAGAGTGTTAAACAGAAGATTAAGGTGCTTCAAAGACTAGATCCATGCAGAGTGAGAGAGAATACTGGTTTGCAAGGACATTCTCTGGCTTGTCTATCTCGGAAAGTGTGTCAAAGTGTTTTTCACCATTTTAGGATGCTGGCAGTTCATCATACTGAAATGAGAAAGTTTGTGAGAACATTGTATTTTGCTAAAAGTCCAGCACTAAAGTTAAATGAGTTGAATAATGCTCTGTTCCGTGGATCTGTATCAGATGTAGTGAAGGTTACTGATGAAATTCAGTTTTGTTACTTTGGTCCAGAACAAGAAAGTGCAGAAAATGATACAGTTATTGATGAAAATGTAGAACTCACTGTTAGTAAAAATTTTTATGATGAAATGACAAAATTTGCTATCATCTCTAATGAAAGACCAAATATTACTTGTATATGTTGCCGTAGAAGCCATTACAAAAATCAAACAAGGAATGTTGATCTGTATAAAAAAAGTGAAAATGAAGATAATTATAAGTGGAAAGATTTTGCAACATATATATTTCTGGAAAATTGTTTTGATTTGGGTGAAGATCAGCGTATTTGTAAATACTGTTATAACAAGTTAGAAGAAAATAGAATGCCAGCTAGAGCTGTACATAATAATTTAGAATTGGTTGATATTCCTCCAGAACTTTCTGATTTAAATACGTATGAGTCTATACTCATTCAATGTGTCCATCCATTTCAGACCATAGTGCGTATGGAGCCAAAAACTGGTAAATTACCTCCTTCGGATTTACAGAGAGGTTTAAAAGGAAGAGTTGTCTATTTGCCATTAGATTTGAAAAAAAATATGGAAACAATTGATGCAGATACTTTGGAAACTGAACCATTAGTTATTCTGGTTAATGGTGTACCTACAAAGAATAAGAACATTTGGCAGGAGCTGGATGATGTACGAAAAGTACAAAGAGCAAATTAGTATTTGAAAAAAAATAATAAATGGTATGAAGCCATTTATATGGATGAAGAAGAAATACTAGAAGAAATGGAATACCAACTGGGCAACTTGAAAAAGTGGATAAGTCAAAAGAAGACGAAATTTATGAACATTTCAGCATACATCCTCTACATTCTAAAGAAGTTATGGGAAACGCTATTGATCTGTTTCAGATGAAGAAAGCACAAGGAACTCCCGTGAGTGTATGGGAAGAGAGCTTGGAAGCTCGTTGTTTTCCCCAGCTGTTTCCTACTGGAGAAGGAGGACGATATGATGAACGTCCAGTACAGATTCCTGCTTCTGAGTATCGGACTACAAGACTATATGCTGAAGATCCGAGATTTCGTCAAAGTATTCCTTATTTGTTCCATCTTTTATTTGAAAGTGACTTGTCAGCACTATCTTATGCAGTAAATCACATTTTGAAAACTGGAGTACATCTATGTAATGTGACTGCAAAGGATTTTATGAACAAAGTGCAACAGCGAGATGATCATTTGGAATCTCAATTGATCAATTTGATGGCTTGTCAGCGTGGGACGAATGAATATTGGTACCGACGCCATGGAGAATTGAAATGTATGTTACGGAATTTAGGAACTCCTACATGGTTCCTTACCCTAATTTGTGCTGAGTACGCTTGGGATGATCTTCTGGATTTTCTTCGAGAGGCAAATTCAAATATTGAAAACATCCAATACAAGACAGCAGGAGAATTGTGCTCATTGGATCCGGTTAATGTTTGTAGATATTTCAATCATAGATTTGAGGCTATGATGTCCTTGATCTGCAATAAAAAAAATCCACCTCTTGGAGAAGTTGTGGATTTCTTTTGGAGAAAAGAGTACCAAGCCAGAGGTGCTCCTCATATTCATATGCTGTTGTGGATCAAGGATGCTCCAAAATTTGGAACAGATTCTGA
Organism: Triturus cristatus; assembly: GCF_964204655.1. NCBI lineage: Eukaryota > Metazoa > Chordata > Amphibia > Caudata > Salamandridae > Triturus > Triturus cristatus. The sequence goes on from NC_140587.1 coordinate 231,036,484, forward strand.
TGATGCAGTTTTAAGTTTCATCGAAGGATATGCAACATGTGCTATACCTAAAAGCACAGAAGAGAAAAATTTTAAAGAGCAATTTTTACGATTCCAAAGTCATCGGTGTGGAAAATACTGTCGACGGAAGTACAAGAGTAAAGATAAATTCTACACAAAATGTCGATTTGGATTTCCACGACCTGTTCTTTAAAAAGGAAGAGTAAACAGTTTTATATCAGCTGTGCGACATACTATTACAAGAAAATCGCCTAAGAATACCTACAACCTAAGAAGAAAAGAAGAGTCAAAATATATAAATGACTACAACCCAGTCATTTTATCCATGTGGAATGCTAACATGGATATACAGTATGTAGCTGACAATTCTATTGCTGTTGCTCGCTATGTCACATCTTACATCACTAAATCTGAGAAAACGGAATTGAAGGAAATGTGGGAAGAGATTTCTCACGAGAAGACTGTCAGTAAGAAGCTATACAGTTTCAGTTTAAAGATGTTATCGCATCGAGAAATTGGATCCTACGAATGCTCACATAGGTTATCATCTGCAAGTCTGTACTCGAAATCCAGAAGAATAATTTGGGCAAGTTTAGGCCTTGCAGGAATGCGAAATCGGGTTCTGAAATCTATTCGAGAAATTGAATATTTAGCAGAGTTCGAACCAGAAAGTACAGACATTTTAAGAACAAACATGTTGGACACATATTACCCACAAAGAAGTCATCACCTTGAGAACATGTGTCTCTATGAAGTGCTGCAGAACTTTATTTTTAAACAGAATGTCACAGAAGATATCAATAATGGAAAATATAAAGTCATTGGTGAGGAAGGATGTTTGGTGAAGCAAACAAAAGGAAGTTTGATAAATCACCGGAAGCTGACTTGCGACACTCCTGATAAAAAGGAATTTTACTACTTGGCACTTTTGCAGCTGTTTAAACCATGGCGTACAGAGGAGGAACTACTTGGAGAATTTCAGAGCTATGAAGATTCCTTCAATGCTAACAAAGACAACGTTGAATGCAGTACTTTCACAACTTATGTTCAAATGTTAAATGAAGAAATTGAACAAGAAGCAACAATTGCAGCTGAAGTAGCTAGAGACAGTTCTCAAGAAAGTCAAAGTTCTGGGACATTCAGTCAAGATCCTCTAGGACAACCGATCATCGAAAATGAAGCAGCAATAGCCATGAACGAAGTTTAGACAGCTATGAATCAAGCTCAGGAAGATTTTGTAGACTTAACATATTTGGAGGAGCAACTGAATGAAGAACAAAAACAAATTTATGAAGAAGTCAGACAAAAAATTGATCACGGATTACTACATGAAAATAAAGAGTGCTCATGCACATCTTTTGAACTAATGAGAATGTATGTAAGTGGACAAGCAGGAACTGGAAAACGTTTCTTAATTAATGTAATTAGAAGCTACCTACAGAAGAAAATGGATTCCATTTTGTCTTGTGTTGTTACTGCTCCAACTGGGTTAGCAGCGTATAACATCAAAGGAGTTACCTTACATCGTTTGCTAATGTTACCAGTAGAGCATGAGAACAAAATACAGTACCACAAACTAGCAGGAGAAGTATGCTTGGAAGTTTCAAGAGTATTGAAGAAAATGAAAGTACTCATTATTGATGAGGTAAGCATGGTATCAAACTTAATGCTTGCCTTTGTGCATTTAAGAATGCAGCAAATTCTGAAGACAGACTTTGACGTCCTATTTGGAGGAAAACATGTCATAGTTTTTGGAGATCTTTTGCAACTTACTCCAGTTAAAGGACAACCAGTATTCCATACACTTACACATGAAGACACAAAAAAGTCATTAGGAAGTATAGGCAATGTAAATATTTGGACATATTTTGAGTATAAGGAACTCATTACCAATATGAGGCAAGCCAATGATGAGGACTATGCAAGTATTCTGAAAGATATAATAATTGGACTACTCACAGAACATGGCAGAAAAGCATTACAGAGTCGATTGCTGAGTAATTTGTTTCCAACAGAAAAAATAGTTCCAGAGAAAATATACAAGAAAATTGCAGAAAAAAATACTGTAATCTGCTTAATGCCAACACTACATGAATGTTCTGTATTGAATCAAGAACTTTTGAAATTGGAAAATGAAGAGATTATAAAACTGGAAGCTGTGGATAAAATAGAAAATGAACGAATAACTGTTATATTGACAGGCAAATTGGGTACTAAATTGGATTCTCTGGAGAAAAACATTTCAAAAACAGCAGGTTTGGAAAATAATCTTTATGTGTGTATGAACTGTAGAGTAATTTTAAGACGGAATTTGGATGTAGAGAAAGGTTTAGTGAATGGAGCTATGGGAAGAGTTGTGGGTTTTATTAATTACCAGAAAAAAGTTGGAATTGAATGTTTAAAAATAAAATTTGATCAGATACAAGAGGTTAAAGACATTTGTCGTTGTTCAGTTCGTTTCTTGCTTGTGAAAGACTTATATGTGCGTAGGAAGCAGTTTCCGTTTTCTCTAGCATATGCTGTAACTATTCACAAGTCTCAAGGATTAACTGTTGATAGTGCTTTTGTAAACATTGGATCTAGTGTGTTTAAAGAAGGTATGGCATATGTTGCTTTATCACGCGTGAAAAAATTATCTGGTTTATTCATGATAGACTTTGATGACTCAAAAGTATGTGCTGATGCAAACTGTGTAAAGGAGTATAATAGATTAAGAAGAAGCTATGCTGCTCATTTAGGTCAGTATCCTGTGTTTGAAAAACGTGTTGTTTGTCGGAAAAGGAGATTTGAGGATATCTGTAATGAGGGTGTACAGAAGAGAAAACAAAAAGATAGTGATGTGACTGCAAGTAAAAAGAAAAAGGACAATGCTGAAGAGGTTGTTGGTTGTCATTTTGAAAATAGCTCTGGTGTCAACTGCTACGCAAATGTAGTGCTGAATGTTGTATTTTATCTTGAAAGTTTGCAAGAGCAGATAATACTAAATCAAGAAAAAAGATTCTGTTCTTTGCTGAGTCTCCTCTATGAGAAGCTGAGTAATGATAAAACTAAAATAGAAAGTGCTTCTGATGTTAGAAATCTTTTAGATGTATGTTCTGGACGTACACAGTTTACACAAAATGTCCAGCAAGATGCACAGGAATTCTTGATGTATATCCTGATGGTACTGGAAGATGAAGGGGTAGAAGTAGAAAATGTATTTGGTGTCTCTTATAAATGGGAACATTGTTGTGATAACTGTATGAACACAAGCAGTAGTAATGTTGATTCTGAAAGGTTCATATATTTTCCATTACCAGAGAGTAAAACAGTGACTTTTAGTAAATTAGTTAAAGATGCTAATCACAACATGGAATGTTCTCAATGTAAATCAGACATGTTATCAACGTTATTTTTAAAGAAATATGGACAGTATGTAATTTTAATGATGCAACGTTGTAGAGCTGATGGAACAAAACTGGACACTTTAATAAAGAAGTTTACAGACAACAATTATCAATATCTGGAAAAACTTTTGTTGCAGTTGCAATAATTTTTCATGATGGACCTTCTATAACTTCTGGTCATTACACAGTTTCTCTTAAATGTGAAAAAGGATGGACACTGTGTAATGATTCTCAATTGATTTTCAAGCAAAGTTTGCCTTATGATTTACCCAATTGTTACCTAATTTTTCTGAAACCCAAATTTTAAATACTAACATCATCATTGGAAGAAAGCATTATTAATATTTAAAAGGATTAAAATTGGATATTTCTCTCAAAAGGGATTTTAAACTTATCATTTGGCCGTAAGGAAAGGTAAAACAAACAATTGTGGACTTCTTTGACAGATATTATTTTGGAAAATGTTCTTTTGCAACAAGGTTTACAGATGTTATTTTTTAGAAATTGTTATTCTTCTTAAAAGGTATTTTAAACATTTCTATTAAGGTATGTTTTAGTGAGGATACATTTGGGGCTTTTTTAAACAATCTTTCAGATTGTTTTTTTTTTTGCCCGCTGTTAAATGATGAATACAATTGATTTCACTATTTTCAGTGAAAATCAAAACATTCTGAAAACAGCAAAAAAAGGGCAAAAAATTGCTTTGCTAAATATGAAAAAACATGTACTGTTTAATAAAGTGTATTGTTGAATATTAATACTTTTTTCTTTTTTACAGAACTAGAAAGAAAATTTAGAAGATGTTATTCAGTTATCTTTGCAATTAAATAAAAACATTTAATTCTAAATTAATATTTTGATGGTCAGGTAAGTTTAACATATCTGTATGTGTCACTGGTTTCGTTTCATGCTTCCTTTTCTTCACCTGTCCTTACTCCACTTTTCTCATTATTCTTCTCACTCTCTCTTCCTGCTTTACTACTCTTTTGTAACTTCCTCACTCCTTCTATACTACTCCCCTACCTTTACTACCTCTAAAACTAATTTTTCATCCATGTTTCTTTTTCTGTATCCATATGTCTTTGTCTTTTTAACTGCCTTACTCCTTGTCAGTTGTTTGCTCTCTGTGTCTGTATCTGTCACTCTTGATTTGTCTGTTTCACCCTTAATTTCTTTTACATCTCTGGGGCACATTTACAAGCCACCTGCGCTACCACTACGTCAATTTTCTTGACGTACTAGTGGCGCAGGGTGCTCCTCCATATTTACAAGGAGAGGATAAGACTCTCTGTGTGTCTTTTCCTCTCCTTGTAAATACAGCAAATTCAAATGCAGCACTAAAATGAGCTATTATGTTTTTTGGGTACCTATACATAAATACTGATGCAGAGTTTAAAGTTTAATAGGAAAACTGTCTTACGTTCATCTGTGAAATGTACACCATCTCTTTTTTAATTACTTTGCCACTCCCCTCTCTTTCTCAAGGAGTTCCTGAAGGTTTAGTAAAGGTGAAAAAAAATGTTTTAAAAAAAAAAAAAAAAATCCCATTGGGTGCGCGCTGGGTGCGCGCACTCTAAAAAAAAAAGGAGAAGTAGATTCTAAAAAACAAGTTTTTGTGTTTGGATCTTAGGTGGCTCTAAAAAGAGCTCTTGAGTTAATGTAGGGACAGAGGAAGAGAAAAACGAAAAAAAAAAAGAAAACTATGGCCTAGTGCAAGGGTGCTCCTCAAATTTCCTCTGAATGAGATCAATACTGCTCTCACCCATAGTAATAAGAGTACCACAATCCATGCACCGTGTACTCATCCTCCCAAAACAAGGACGAATATCCAGAGGTGTGGTAGAAGGTGAAGGCACCACTGCAGAAGAAGTGCTTGCCTGAGCTGCCGAAGATGTGCTCGGCTGAGCTGCTGCAGATGTCGTCGGCTGAGCAGGTGGAGGGTTTGCTCCAGAAGCTCGACGAAAAGTCACTGGATGCATTTTCTCAACGTGTATTGACATAGTATGAATACTAAAAGAATACTTCTTGTTAGGATTCCCACGTGACAAGACGCACTGACAAAGTTTGCAGGTGACCTTTGGTGCATTCAATCAATCAATCAATCAGTGACATTTATAGAGTGCACTACATACCCGTAGGGTCTCAAGGCGCTGGGGGTGGGGGGGTGCCGCTACTGCTTGAACAGCCATGTCTTCAGCTTCTTCCTGAAGGAGAGGTGGTCTTGGGTCAGGCGCAGGTCGGTCGGGAGGGAGTTCCAGGTCTTGGCGGCCAGGTAGGAGAAGGACCTTCCTCCTGTAGTCGCTCTTCGGATGCGGGGGACGGCGGCGAGGGCGAGGTTGGCTGATCGGAGGTGGCGTTTGGGAGCGTAGAAGTTGACTCGGCTGTTGAGGTAGCTCGGGCCTTGGTCGTGTAGGGCTTTGTGTGCGTGGGTGAGGAGGCGGAAGGTGATTCTTTTGTTGACGGGGAGCCAGTGAAGGTCTCTCAGATGTCCGGAGATGTGGCTGGTTCGTGGGATGTCGAGGATGAGTCTGGCTGAGGCGTTCTGGATCCGCTGGAGTCTCTTATGGAGCTTGGCGGTGGTACCGGCGTAGAGGGCGTTGCCGTAGTCCAGTCGGCTGGTGACGAGGGCCTGGGTGACGGTCCTCCTGGTCTCGGTGGGGATCCACCAGAAGATCTTCCGTACTATGCGTAGGATGTTGAAGCACGCCGAGGAGACGGCGTTGACTTGCCTGGTCATGGAGAGGGAGGAGTCCAGGATGAAGCCCAGGTTGCGTGCATGGTCTGTCGGTTTGAGTGCGGTGCCCAGGGCGGGAGGCCACCAGGAGTCGTCCCAGGCGGAGGGTGAGGAGCCCAGGATGAGGACCTCCGTCTTGTCCGAGTTCAGCTTCAGGCGGCTGGTCGTCATCCACTCGGCTACGTCCTTCATCCCTTCGTGTAGGTTGGCTCTGGCGGCGGCGGGGTCGTTGGTCAGGGAGAGGATCAGCTGGGTGTCGTCGGCGTAGGAGATTATGTTGAGGTTGTGTTGCCGTGCGATGGCCGCGAGGGGGCTCATGTAGACGTTGAAGAGGGTGGGGCTCAGCGAGGATCCTTGAGGGACGCCGCAGATGACATCGGTGGCCTCTGACTTGTACGGTGGTAGACGGACTCTCTGTGTTCTTCCGTCGAGGAAGGAGATGATCCATTCCAGCGCCTTGTCCTGGATTCCGACGTTGCTGAGGCGCTGTACTAGGGTGCGGTGGCAGACAGTGTCGAATGCTGCGGAGAGGTCTAGGAGGATGAGGGCCGCTGTTTCTCCGTTGTCCATCAGGGCTCGAATGTCATCGGTGGCGGCGATGAGGGCGGTCTCGGTGCTGTGATTGGCTCGGAAGCCGGACTGTGAGGGGTCGAGGGATCCATTCGTTTCGAGGAAGGCGGCCATCTGCTTGTTGACGGTCTTCTCGATGACTTTGGCTGGAAACGGGAGGAGCGAGATGGGGCGGTAGTTCTTGAGTTCGGTGGGGTCCGCTGTGGGTTTCTTGAGTAGCGCGCTGAGTTCGGCGTGCTTCCAGCTCTCAGGGAAGGTGGCGGTGTCGAAGGATGTGTTGATGATGTCTCGCAGGTGGGGTGCGATGACAGCGTCAGCCTTGTTGAAGACGTGATGAGGGCAGGGGTCGGTCGGTGATCCGGAGTGGATGGAGTTCATCGTGCGGATGGTGTCTTCGGTGCTGATCGGAGTCCAGGCTTGGAGGGTGGTGGTGAGGGGTGGTTGTTCGGTCTTGGTGTGCGTTGGTTGGTTGCTGAAGCTGTTGTGTATGTCTGCGATCTTGTTGTGGAAGTATGAGGCGAGGGAGTTGCAGAGGTCTTGCGATGGGGTGATGTCGTTGTTTTCTGCGCTGGGGTTGGAGAGCTCTTTCACGATGTTGAAGAGTTCCTTGCAGTTGTGTGCGTTGTTGTCCAGCCGGTCCTTGAAAGCAGTTTTCTTGGCGGCGCGGATCAGCTGGTGGTGTTTCCGGGTGGCCAGCTTGAAGGTGTTCCTGTTGTCCGGTGTGGGATCCCTTCTCCAGACTTTCTCGAGGGCTCGGCAGTTCTTCTTGGAGCTCTTGAGTTCGTCGGTGAACCACGGGGCTTTCTTGCTGCCGGGTCTGCTGGGCGGGGTCCTCAGCGGGCGAGTTCATCCGCGCAGTTGCTGATCCACTGTGTGAGGTTGTTGGCGGCCTGGCTGGGGTTCGCTGAGCTGGCAGGGGGGTGCTGGCTCAGGGAGGTGGCGAGCTGGTCAGTTGTGATCTTGTTCCAGCTTCTGCGGGCGGCCTGTTGCTGGTGGTGGTGGGTCGTTGTTCTCTTGAAGGTGAAGTGGACGCAGCTGTGGTCCGTCCATTGAAGCTCTGTGGCGTGGCTGAAGACGATGTCTTTGCAGGATGAGAAGACGGCGTCGAGTGTGTGTCCGGCGAGGTGGGTGGGGGTGGATACCAGCTGTTTGAGTCCAAGATTGGCGAGGTTGTCGAGCAGGGTGCTGGTGTTGCGGTCGTTGTTGTTCTCCAGGTGGAAGTTGAGGTCCCCCAGGAGGATGTAGTCGGCGGAGGGGAGGGCATGTGGGCTGACGAAGTCGGCGATGTCCTCGCTGAATTGTGTGCATGGTCCCGGGGGTCGGTAGATCAGGGTGCCTCTGAGGGTGGTGTTTGGGTCGGTGTGGATCTGGAAGTGCAGGTGTTCGGCGGTGGTCAGGGAGTTGTCGGTGCTGGTCGTGAGACGGATGGTGTTCCTGTGGATGATGGCGATGCCTCCTCCCATCTGGTTGGCGTTGCGGTCCCTCCGGATGATCTTGTAGCCCTCCGGGATGGCGATGGCGATGTCGGGAGCTGAAGAGGCGTTCATCCAGGTCTCCGTGAGGAAGGCAACGTCAGGGGCTGTGGCGTCTAGGAGGTTCCAGAGTTCCACGGCGTGTCTGTGGACGGAGCGGGTGTTGAGCAGGATGCACTTGAGGTGGGTGCTGCTGGTGTATGGCTTGGCGGCTGCTGGTGCGGGGCAGGTCCGGATGCAGGAGAACTTGCAGGCGTGGCAGCTGAAAGGTCCGTGGGTGAGTCGTGGTGTGGCTTGGTGGCAGTCTGGGAGTCGGCCGGTGTTGAGTGCGATGAGGGTGGCGGCGGAGTACGTCAGGCGGGTAGGTCGGGGTCTTCGTGGGCCAGGGGTCCTGGCGCTGGTCGCGATCCGGTCGCGGACGGGCGCAGACGGGCTTACCTTTGGCGCGCCTTCGGCGCACAATCGGCGCGCCCGCTGCGCGTGACCGCTGCGCGTTCGCACGGTCGCCATATAAGGCGAAGTGCGCGGGTGGGCGGGGCAGCTGGGAGGCGGGAGCGGGGAGGGATACAGAAGGAAAAAGGGGCGGGGCTAGGCGGCGGTGGCGGGAAGCGGGGAGGGTGAGCGGGGCTCGGCGAGGTAGGCGGGCAGACAGGGAGGAGACAGCGAAACACGGGCACAGTTACCAGAGAATTATAACAAAACACGGGCACGGTTACAATGAAAAGAAAAAACACAAAGTCACACAGTCAAGGGAATACAATTAGCACCAAAGCGATCAGCCGGCAGGCAGGCACGGACCGCGCCTCTCGGATGAGGGGGCGTGGTCAGCGGCAGCGCGACAGGCAGCGAGGCAGCTAGGCAGGGCAGAGGAGCACACGCAGCAGCTGGTGGCCGTGCGGCGCGGGGGTGTCCCACAAGTGGGTCACACTCACCTGCGTCGCACGGTCGCCATATAAGGCCAAGTGCGCGGGTGGGTGGGGCAGCTGGGAGGCAGGAGCGGGGAGGGATACAGAAGGAAAAAGGGGCGGGGCTAAGCGGCGGTGGCGGGAAGCGGGGAGGGTGAGCGGGGCTCGGCGAGGTAGGCGGGCAGACAGGGAGGAGACAGCGAAACACGGGCACAGTTACCAGAGAATTATAACAAAACACGGGCACGGTTACAATGAAAAGAAAAAACACAAAGTCACACAGTCAAGGGAATACAATTAGCACCAAAGCGATCAGCCGGCAGGCAGGCACGGACCGCGCCTCTCGGAGGAGGGGGCGTGGTCAGCGGCAGCGCGACAGGCAGCGAGGCAGCTAGGCAGGGCAGAGGAGCACACGCAGCAGCTGGTGGCCGTGCGGCGCGGGGGTGTCCCACAAGTGGGTCACACTCACCTGCGTCGCACGGTCGCCATATAAGGCCAAGTGCGCGGGTGGGCGGGGCAGCTGGGAGGCGGGAGCGCGGAGGGATACAGAAGGAAAAAGGGGCGGGGCTAAGCGGCGGTGGCGGGAAGCGGGGAGGGTGAGCGGGGCTCGGCAAGGTAGGCGGGCAGACAGGGAGGAGACAGCGAAACACGGGCACAGTTACCAGAGAATTATAACAAAACACGGGCACGGTTACAATGAAAAGAAAAAACACAAAGTCACACAGTCAAGGGAATACAATTAGCACCAAAGCGATCAGCCGGCAGGCAGGCACGGACCGCGCCTCTCAGAGGAGGGGGCGTGGTCAGCGGCAGCGCGACAGGCAGCAAGGCAGCTAGGCAGGGCAGAGGAGCACACGCAGCAGCTGGTGGCCGTGCGGCGCGGGGGTGTCCCACAAGTGGGTCACACTCACCTGCGTCGCACGGTCGCCATATAAGGCCAAGTGCGCGGGTGGGCGGGGCAGCTGGGAGGCGGGAGCGGGGAGGGATACAGAAGGAAAAAGGGGCGGGGCTAAGCGGCGGTGGCGGGAAGCGGGGAGGGTGAGCGGGGCTCGGCGAGGTAGGCGGGCAGACAGGGAGGAGACAGCGAAACACGGGCACAGTTACCAGAGAATTATAACAAAACACGGGCACGGTTACAATGAAAAGAAAAAACACAAAGTCACACAGTCAAGGGAATACAATTAGCACCAAAGCGATCAGCCGGCAGGCAGGCACGGACCGCGCCTCTCGGAGGAGGGGGCGTGGTCAGCGGCAGCGCGACAGGCAGCGAGGCAGCTAGGCAGGGCAGAGGAGCACACGCAGCAGCTGGTGGCCGTGCGGCGCGGGGGTGTCCCACAAGTGGGTCACACTCACCTGCGTCGCACGGTCGCCATATAAGGCCAAGTGCGCGGGTGGGCGGGGCAGCTGGGAGGCGAGAGCGGGGAGGGATACAGAAGGAAAAAGGGGCGGGGCTAAGCGGCGGTGGCGGGACGCGGGGAGGGTGAGCGGGGCTCGGCGAGGTAGGCGGGCAGACAGGGAGGAGACAGCGAAACACGGGCACAGTTACCAGAGAATTATAACAAAACACGGGCACGGTTACAATGAAAAGAAAAAACACAAAGTCACACAGTCAAGGGAATACAATTAGCACCAAAGCGATCAGCCGGCAGGCAGGCACGGACCGTGCCTCTCGGAGGAGGGGGCGTGGTCAGCGGCAGCGCGACAGGCAGCGAGGCAACTAGGCAGGGCAGAGGAGCACACGCAGCAGCTGGTGGCCGTGCGGCGCGGGGGCATTCACCTTCTTTTGTCCCTCAGGAAAAGTGAAAAACTGCCATATAAAGGAGTCTTTCTGCTTCCTCTGCCTCTGTCTCTCAAGAGTGTCCTGCTCACTCTCAGAAGGAAGCTGCTGCTCTGCCATTGTATCTCAACACACAGATTAGCTCCTTCTCCTAGGGAATCAGAACTAACAATGAGGGGGGTGGGTGTGATTTTGGAAGAATCTGGAACTGAAAGTACTTTGAACCAATGAAAAGAGATGTTTCTGGATCACATGACTTGCCATGAGGGGATTGGGTGTGGTGTTGAAACAATCTGAAACTGAAAGTAATGAAAACCAATTAGAAGTGTTGTTTTATTTATCACATATCCCGACGTGCGCGCACCGAGCAAGCTCCCAGCGCGCACGGTACAATTACGCATGCGCGAACGCGTATGCGCGCATGCGCTTACGTACTATGCGCGTACGTAACGCGTATACGCAGCACGCGCGTATGCGTAAACGTCAGCGCGCGTACTCTACGCGTATACGGAAGTATACCGCGTGGAGCACGTACAACGTACGTAAGCGTGCGTACGTACGCATGCGTACTAGGTGCGCGCTCCGAGCGCGCAGTAATACGTATATATGCGTACGTAAATAACGTACGCCGGAATTCATGAAAAATGTACGCAAACGTACTAGGTGCGCGCTCTGAGCGCGCACCCCAAGAATTTATATAAAAAAAAAAAGAGGACATAACTTAATAGAAGATATTAACTATTAACGCCGGGCGTAGCACTACGCTTCGCCCACGTAGTGTACGTAGCGCTGCCTGCTTCGCACTTTCCGAAGTAGGCGAAGCAGGGCAGCGCTAGGCACACGCCGAGGGCGAAGCGTAGCTGCTTGCCACCCGCCACCCACCTCCCGCCTGCCCTCCTTTTAATAATATCAGCAATGAAAAATAAATTAAAGTAAAGCGACTTACCGTAAGCGCGGCGTCTCCGGGGCTCCCTCTTTCTGTTTCTAATTTCTTCTGGCAAATGCGCATGCGCGGACACCCGCGCATGCGCATTTCTTGCGAGAAATGCGCATGCGCAGGCGTCCGCGCATGCGCATTTGTCAGAAGAAATTAGAAACGAAGAAGAGGAAGCCCCGGAGACGCCGCGCTTACGGTAAGTCGCTTTACTTTCATTTATTTTACATTGCTGATATTATTTAAAAGGAGGGCGGGCGGGCGGGAGGTGGGTGGCACGTAGTGGGGCTCCGCGAAGCGCGTAGTGTGCGTAGATTTGGGCACACTACGTGCTGCTTCACGTAGCCCCACTACGCCCACTACGCCCACCCTTATTAACTATGCTGTTCAACTTTAAAAAATAAATAAATTTTAAAAAAAAGGCACACCAAATTAAAGGATACAGATAATATATATATGTATACATAGGGAAGTTTTTTAAAAAGAAATATTTCAAAAATATACAAAAAAAAAAAAATTTGCATTTAAAAAACCATTGAAATTCACTGAAAAAACCATAGGTTTCACACACGTTATAGTTAGGAATTACCATTTAAAAAACCTTGCAAATTCACTGAAAAAACTAGAGGTTTCACACACGTTATAGTTAGCTGGACAGTTTACTCGCAAAAAAACAATGAAATTCCCCTGTTATAGTTAGTTCAGCTAACTATACATCGCGCGCCCGCAATCCACTGCTGATGACGTCACATATTACATCACTCATGACATGGTCAATGACATCACTGATGACATCACTGATGACATCTCAAATGACATCACTGATGACATCACTGATGACATCATCCGTGTGATAGAGTAGCACATCTTCTCACACAATAATATAACCATTGAAACACCTACAAAAAATTTAAGAGTTCCATTCTCAAAACCATACATACTGCAATACCAATAACTACATACCCAATTATTAACTCTTAGATCAACATACACCTCCACACACTCACCTGTACAGTCACTCATACTTACAGTCACTTCATACAAAAGTGTCATATGAATTTATACACACACATAAATAGACACTCACACACTACAAATCATCCATAGAGATGCTCTCACACTTACTCAATCATGCAAATAATCACACTCCCATTTACTCACCTAGGCAGTGAAACACACTCAAGTTCACTTACTCATAAAAATAGTATCACATTCTTACGCTCTTATACAATCATTGATGCAAGCACACACTCATCCATACAGCCACTCTCACAATCACACACTCTCACATATACACACTTATATACTCTTACACGCATATATACTGCCTTTCACATATGTAGTTAGTCACACATGTACCACTGAGATATACATGCAATCCCTAACACACCCATACGTACACTCACCCAACCATACAGTTCAACACAGATGCACTCTTAAAACCATGCACCCATAGAATCACCCACTCACACATCTATATCCAGAGTCACACACACCCTACCCAAACAAACACTTATGAACCCATACAGATACTCACACAAGCAATCAATAACTCATATAGACACTCATATAGCTGTTCTCAAAACCATGCAGCCACTTATACACCAACATACAGACACATACATACATTTACACAGTTTACTCACTAGTCTGCAGTAAGATACATTTAATGACTAACTTAAAGAATCATGTTATGCACCACAGAAAATCATCCATTTACACACTTGTACACCCACTCATTCTTAAACAGGCCTTTCCCTATATATATTAAACATATTCAAATTTTTCTAAAACACATACTCACTAGATGATGTCATCAGTGATGTCATCAGTGATGTCATTTGAGATGTCATCAGTGATGTCATCAGTGATGTCACTGACCATGTCATGAGTGATGTAATATGTGACGTCATCAGCAGTGGATTGCGGGCGAGCGAGTTATAGTTAGCTGAACTAACTATAACGGGGAAATTTCATTGGTTTTTTGCGAGTAAAATGTCCAGCTAACTATAACGTGTGTGAAACCTCTGGTTATTTCAGTGAATTTGCAAGGTTTTTTAAATGCTAATTCCTAACTATAACTTGTGTGAAACCTATGTTTTTTTCAGTGAATATATATATATATATATATTACCTACTGGCGGTCGCCAGTAGGTAGTTATAGTTAGGACCCCTTTTCCATAGGAAAACCTCAACATTCTATTTTGAATAACTTTGGCGCCGGTCGATGAATCCTCGCGAATTTCTCAAAATAGGTGGGGCGCTACGCTCCGCTCCTACCCTGAAAGTCTTGGGGGGATTCGTCAAGCGGGGGCTGAGATAAAAGGGGGGTCCCAAAACGCGTTTTTCCCATGCATTTTTCCATAGGACCTTTAGAACGAGCTACAGCCCAAACGGCTGAACAGAATTACTAGAAATTTGGCAGAGAGGTAGTCCCTAGGTCAAGGAAGTGCCTTTTGTAGGTTTGGTGTAAATCTGTTCAGTAGATTCTGAGAAAATAGCCTTTAAATCAATATATATATCTGAGGCCGCTTACGGTACGCTTACCGTACGCTTACCGTAAGCGTACGGTGGCGTGCGCGAGCGCGATTCTGATTGGCTCTTAGATCTTAGTAAACATTCGAATCGGCCGAAACCAGGAAGCGGCGGCCGCCATTTTGTCTCTCGCACTGAGTGTTGTTTATCAAACAAGATGGCCAAAAACATGTTACGGGGCTGTTTTGACAACTCCCTCCCACATAGTCATGTTGAGGGAGTCCCCAAACATCCCCCAAGAGAAAAAACGGTTTTATTTTTTTTTCGGCAATTTCGCCGAGTACGCTTACCGTACGCTTACCGTAAGCGTACGGTAAAAAAAATAAAATAAAAAAAACACTATCCACACTTACCCCACCCCCTGTGCTTTTGGTGGCGGTAGGCCACCAAATGTACAGGGCTTATTAATAGGTAAAAAAAAGTAAATTTTGGCAACATGAAATTATAAAATCGAAATAAAAAAAACACTATCCACATTGACCCCACCCCCTGTGCTTTTGGTGGCCGAAGGCCACCAAATGTACAGGGCTTATTAAAGTTGATAACAACCGTGCACGGAACGAACTGCGTTAAGTGGGCGCGCACGCCTCGAATGGCGTAAAGTAACTTAGCATTTAAAAAACCGTACAAATTCACTGAAAAAACCATAGGTTTCACACACGTTATAGTTAGGAATTAGCATTTAAAAAACCTTGCAAATTCACTGAAAAAACCATAGGTTTCACACATGTTATAGTTAGCGGAAATTTTACTGATAAAAAACCAGTGAAATTGCCCCGTTATAGTTAGTTCTGGCAACTATAACTCACGCGACCGCAATCTTCTGCTGATGACATATGTGTCTTTATGAAAAAAAAATATTTGTAATATATGTATAGCTAAAAATGTATGGAAGAAGACATGGGCAAATAAGTGTCTAAATACAGTATTAGCATCAGCAGAGGATTGCGGTCGCGTGAGTTATAGTTGCCAGCACTAACTATAACGGGGCAATTTCACTGGTTTTTTATCAGTAAAATTTCCGCTAACTATAACATGTGTGAAACCTATGGTTTTTTCAGTGAATATATATATATATATATATCTATATATATATATATATATATACATATATATATATATATTCACTGAAAAAACCATAGGTTTCACACATGTTATAGTTAGGAATTAGCATTTAAAAAACCTTGCAAATTCAGTGAAAAAACCAAAGGTTTCACACATGTTATAGTTAGCTGGACATTTCACTCGTAAAAAACCAATGAAATTCCCCCGTTATAGTTAGTTCAGCTAACTATAACTCGCGCGCCCGCAATGCACTGCTGATGACGTCACATATTACATCACTCATGACATGGTCACTGACATCACTCATGACATCACTGATGACATCTCAAATGACATCACTGATGACATCATCCAGTGAATGTGTGTTTTTCTGAAAATTAAATATGTTTTATATATGTATATCTCAAGTTCGATGGAAGAATAAATGGGTATATAAGTGTCTAAATGGATGATTTGTTTTTGAAAAATTGATTGTATAACTGACTGATTAAGTGTATCATAGTGAATACATGGCTTACTGAGTAATGTTTAAATATGAAAATATCTGTATCAGTCTCTCACTTTGTGTATAAGTGGCTGCATGGGTTGGTGAGTAGCTTCATGGGTGTCTATATAGGTTATTAGTTGTTTTTTTGAGTATCAGTCTGAGTGTCTGTATGGTTCGGTGGGGGGAATTATGTAGTGCATAGGTGCATGAATGAGTGATTCACTCTTTGTATGTGTTGAAGACAGCATGTGTGCAGGACTGTATGGGTGGATGAGTGTGTGAATGGTTGTGTTAGTGAGTGAATGACTGTCTCAATAGTGTCTTTATGAGTAACTACATATGTTTTAAACTAGTATATGTGACTATTGGTGTATATAAGTGAGTATATGTGAGAGTGAGAGATTGAAAGAGTTCCTGTATGAATAAGTATGTGTTTCTATAAGTGATTGTTTATAAGACTAAGTATGTGTAAGTTTCCGTAGAAGTAAGTGTGGTGGTGTGTGTATAACTGTATAAGCTAATAAATGTATGTTTGTTTCTTTATTAGCATGAGTGAGTATGTGTGAGTAACTCTATGGATGAGTGGCATTGTGTAACAGGATGTATAGGTGTATGAGTACATATGATGAGTGAGTGCATGTATGAGTGACTGTATAGGACTGTTGGTGAATGAGTGGATGTGTATGTGGTTCTTAGAATTACTTAAGAGGTTCTTGTAACTGGTATTGGTATGTCCATTGTTTTGAAAATTTCAGTCTCTATTTTTGAATGTGTGTATCAAAGGTTATATTAGGGGAAGAGGAGGTCTGCCACTCTATCACAAGGATGATGTCATCAGTGATGTCATCAGTGATGTCATTTGAGATGCCATCAGTGATGTCATGAGTGATGTCAGTGACCATGTCATGAGTGATGTAATATGTGACGTCATCAGCAGTGCATTGCGGGCGCGCGAGTTATAGTTAGCTGAACTAACTATAACGGGGGAATTTCATTGGTTTTTTACGAGTGAAATGTCCAGCTAACTATAACATGTGTGAAACCTTTGGTTTTTTCACTGAATTTGCAAGGTTTTTTAAATGCTAATTCCTAACTATAACATGTGTGAAACCTATGGTTTTTTCAGTGAATATATATATATATGTTACCTACTGGCAGTCGATAGTACCATATATATATATATATATATATATATATATATATATATATATATATATATATATATATATATATATATATATATATATATATTCGCTCCAACTGCACCTCAGGCTATTCTGCAACAGCGATACAAGTTGCCGTGAAAGCCGCATTGCTTCTCTGCCGTTGTGTGCGCCCTCAAAGCTTTCGGGTGTTTGTTTGTTCACATTACTGCACGGCTGCCCTGCCGTGGAGGGCGGCACCATCCAAAGAACTGTGAAGGAGGCTGTTAGTGGGAACCTTCCTGCTTGTGAATGCAGCACGGCGGAGATGGCAGAATGAACTTGTTTGCAGTTACAGAGCCCACTGTGGGCAGAATATATGCTTTTAATATGTGGATAGTGCAGGACTTACTTAAAGGAGAATTTTTGTCTCAACAGGACTCAAGGTCCCAGCTTGCAAGTAATCATGACTCTCTGTGAGCGAGACCCACTCAGGGACATATAAAAGGAAAGCATGCAGAGACACGTCTGCGCGATCAACTGATGCAGAGACCTCCGAAGAAGGGGCGTGAGCCTTGAAACGCGTAAGGTCGACAAAACTATTCTGCAACAGCGATACAAGTTGCCGTGAAAGCCGCATGGCTTCTCTGCCGTTGTGTGCGCCCTCAAAGCTTTCGGGCGTTTGTTTGTTCACATTACTGCACGGCTGCCCTGCCGTGGAGGGCGGCACCATCCAAAGAACTGTGAAGGAGGCTGTTAGTGGGAACCTTCCTGCTTGTGAATGCAGCACGGCGGAGATGGCAGAATGAACTTGTTTGCAGTTACAGAGCCCACTGTGGGCAGAATATATGCTTTTAATATGTGGATTGTGCAGGACTTACTTAAAGGAGAATTTTTGTCTCAACAGGACTCAAGGTCCCAGCTTGCAAGTAATCATGACTCGCTGTGAGCGAGACCCACTCAGGGACATATAAAAGGAGAGCATGCAGAGACACGCCTGCGCGATCAACTGATGCAGAGACCTCCGAAGAAGGGGTGTGAGCCTTGAAACGCGTAAGGTCGACAAAACTATTCTGCAACAGCGATACAAGTTGCCGTGAAAGCCGCATGGCTTCTCTGCCGTTGTGTGCGCCCTCAAAGCTTTCGGGCGTTTGTTTGTTCATATATATATATATATATATATATATATATATGTTACCTACTGGCAGTCGATAGTTTCCATATATATAAATATATATATATATATTCAGTGAAAAAACCATAGGTTTCACACATGTTATAGTTAGCTGGAAATTTTACTGATAAAAAACCAATGAAATTCCCCCGTTATAGTTAGTGCAGGCAACTATAACTCACGCGACCGCAATCCTCTGCTGATGACATATGTGTCTTTATGAAAAAAAAATATTTGTAATATATGTATAGCTAAAATTTAATGGAAGAAGACATGGGCAAATAAGTGTCTACATACAGTATTAGCATCAGCAGAAGATTGCGGTCGCGTGAGTTATAGTTGCCTGCACTAACTATAACGGGGGAATTTCATTGGTTTTTTATCAGTAAAATTTCCAGCTAACTATAACATGTGTGAAACCTATGGTTTTTTCAGTGAATTTGCAAGGTTTTTTAAATGCTAATTCCTAACTATAACGTGTGTGAAACCTATGGTTTTTTCAGTGAATTTGTACGGTTTTTTAAATGCTAAGTTACTTTACGCCATTCGTGGCGTGCGCGCCCACTTAACGCAGTTCGTTCCGTGCGCGCATGGTGCGCTTCGCGCACCGTGCGCGCACAGTGAGCACGCGGTGCACTTCGCGCACCGCGCGCCCACTTTACGCAGTTAGTGCCGTGCACGCACGGTGGGCACGCGGTGCGCTACGCGCACCGCATGCCCACATTACGCTAGATGGGCCATGTACGCACGATGCGCTTCGCGCACCGTGCGCACATGGAGGACATATGATGCGCTTCGTTGTGAAAGGTAATATTTTATTTTTTCACATCAAAAATATCCCATGCACCATTTGCACATGGGGTGGGGAGAGTATGGATATATATTTTTTTAAATTAATTTTTACCTTGTGGGATCTTTGAGGACTCCCTCAACATGGCTAGGTGCTTAGGAGCTGTCTAAACAGCCCCTTTACATGTTTTTGGCCTTTGTTTTTTAACCCCCTCTCAGAGTGCGAGAGAGAAAATGGTGGCCGCTACTTCCTGGTTTCGACCGATTCGAATGTTTACTAAGATCTAACAGCCAATCAGAATCGCGCTCGCGCACGTCACCGTACGCGTACGGTAAGCGCACCGTAAGCGCACCGTAAGCTGGCTCAGATATATATATTGATTTAAAGGCTATTTTCTCAGAATCTACTGAACAGATTTACACCAAACCTACAAAAGGCACTTCCTTGACCTGTAGACTACCTCTCTGCCAAATTTCAAGGAACTCTGTTCAGCCGTTCGGGCTGTAGCTGTGTCTAAAGGTCCTATGGAAAAATGCATGGGAAAAACGCGTTTTGGGACCCCCCTTTTATCTCAGCCCCCGCTTGACGAATCCCCCCGAGACTTTCAGGGTAGGAGCGGAGCGTAGCGCCCCATTAGTTTTGAAAATTTCGCGAGGATTCGTCAACCGGCGCCAAAGTTATTCAAAATAGAATGCTGCGGTTTTCCTATGGAAACAGGGTCCTAACTATAACTACCTACTGGCGACCGCCAGTGGGTAATATATATATATATATATATATATATATATATATATATATATATAATCGCTCCAACTGCACCTCAGGCCAGCGCACTCACGGACGGGTGCTTCGTACGCGGAGGTGCATCCGCGTTAACAATGCTCGCTCACTCCTTTATCCTTGCTGGTATAAGGAAAGCACTCACAGGGGGTTTTATTTCAAATTTCTTTTAATTCATCCGCTCTGAAACATGGCGCGTTTCAGCTACCGCCTTAGTCTAATGTTTTAAAACAGTGCTTTCCTTATACCAGCAGGGATAAAGGAGTGAGCAAGCATATATATATATATATATATATATATCTATATATATATATATATATATATATACACACATATATATATATATATATAAATATATATAGATATAGATATATACATAGATATATACATACATTCTTGGATTCCCTCGTCTCCTTCGTTTTCACAGCGAGAGTCACGGCACCACAGCAGGGTAAAGTTCAAATTTCGTTTATTTTCAACATCATTGTGCATTTGTGCAGGAATTAGGATGGCCTATGCGTTTCGGCTACCATTAGCCTTCTACTGGACCATAGAGTCCCCAACGTCTAGACAGTATTTAAAGTGCTTTGTGCTATTGCCCTTGTTTGTGTTTATTAAAAACACTAGACTGTTGACCTCAACAAATTAACATGGTGCAAATCTGTCGCCAGTTCTCCTCTTTTCACTGTGAAGTACATTCAAAGGATATAAAGAGCTAGTACATTATATTCACCTGAGAATTTTTGAATTGTCATTTCATCAATTTTACATTTGTATATCCAAATAATAATTAATCCTAATGCTAATAGGAAAAAGTTAGAATAAGTTTTGAACGATATAAGAAAATTACAAAAGTTGCAATTTCTTAAAACGTATTCCAATCCTGTCATTATTTGACATTCTTTTTCCCATAAACTCCACTTGTGTAATTCTCAGTGTGTCAATCATGCATTATTGTCTACCTATGTTACTGTAAAGTACCATTAAAAAGACAATGCATTTTGACATTTACCTTTTCTTATATGGTGCAATTTTAAAATATTCTGTTTCCAACGATTACCCCTATTTTTTGAAGTTCTTGCTGTACAACCAAATGTCTCCCAATGCCCAAATTAATAACCATCATTTGGATCTTATGCAATTCCTACATTTTGTCTGGTTATAATGATGAATAATTCATCATTTTCTTTGTAAAGTACATGCACAGATCTATATGTTCGAAACTTCCAAATCCATTACTTGATGCATATATATTAGTTGGTCTACAATTTCATATAAAGATACCGGGAGTGTACATTCAGTAACTTATTGTATGAGGGTACGGTTCATGCCACACCTTGCTCCTAAAGTTTTTTCTACATGATCTTAATAATCCACTTACTAATCTATCAAATCCAATGTCCAGGTTAAACAAAGAAGTTCATTGATGTATATTTACAAGAAAATTCGACTCATAAAAAAGAGAGAATTGGGTTCATAATAAAATTTAAAACAGATCAGATACGGTGTTCCTCAGTTTTCTAATATTTACAGGTGTACAAATAATTCCGCATCAAGATTGTGTCCATGTGAATATTCCGTACCCATCGCTAATATTAATCTCAATTCCATTTTGCACAGTTTTAGGGTTCGGTCACCACCTCTCTCTGCAGGTTTCACAATTTTAATTCCTGAATATTTCAATTGACTACTATCACTTTGGTGGTATTCGTGAAAGTGTTTTGCCATTGGGTAGTTCGGATCTTTATTTTTTATAGCACGTAGATGTTGCAAAATCTGTAACTTTAGTTTGTTAATTGTGCTGCCCACATAATATTTTTTACAAGGACACACTAATCTGTAAACCACATATTTTGACTCTCATGTTATGTGATCTAAAAAATGTTCTGTTTTGCCATTTTGTAATTCATAGTTCATTATATTAGAGCCATGTTCACATGCGCGACATTTAGCACACTTCCAGAACCCTGGTGTATTTAGCCATGAGATCTTTTTTGGCTCTCTTTTCTCCAGATGACTTTGAGTTAAGATGTATCTTAAGGATGCTGTTTTTCGATAAGTTATACTGGGATGGGATGTTAGACTCTCTTTCAGTGTCATCTAATCGTAAAATTTCCCAATTCCTGCTTATCGCTTTTTTAAGATCTCCACTCTGATTATTACAATCCATGATTAATCGTGTTGTGCTTTCTGTTATGTCCTATTTTCCATCTGGTTTCCTTTTTGAAGGTACTATTAGATCAGTTCGTATTTTGAAATGGACCCTGGATTTTGCATTCATAATTACATCCAATGGATATCCTCTCTCCAAGAAGCGACAACACATCTCTTCAATTTCAAGTTCTAGATCTTTAGTTTCCGAGCAATTTCTTTTTGCCCTTAGCATCTCGCCATATGGTATGCTCCAATTCACTGGATGCCCACTGTTGGCATGTAATATACTATTACATGATGTCGGTTTTCGATGCATTTTGGTGCATACCCTATTGTTCTTAACAAAGACTTCTACATCTAAAAAGATGATGCTGGTATCACTTATTGCAGATGTGAAGTTCAGATTGTAGTCTTTAACTTCAAAAGAGAGTCAATGAAAGCTTGCAGGTCTACACGGTCCCCATCCCATATGACAAAAAGATCGTCAATGAAACAACACCACGTTTTTATTTTAGAGTGTTTTTTCCTTTCTTTTTCCAGAATCTCTGTTTCCCATACAGCCATTAATAAGTTCGCATAAGTTGGGGCAAAAGATGTCCCCATTGCCATGCCTTGTTTCTGCAAATAAAGGTCACTCAGGAAGAGGAAAACATTGTGTTGCAGACAATAGGTTAACATGTCTATTAGCATGGCAGTGTGTTCCAAATGATTGATTGATCGTAATTGCAGGAATTGTTGTACATCTTTTATTCCGTCCTCATGTCTTATTGAGGTATTTAACGAAGAGGCATCTATCGTTGCCATTAATAATCCTGTTTTCCATACAATCGTACTGATTTTATTTAAGAAGTCCATGGTGTCTCTTAAATACGAGGGCAGACTGGTCACATAATTCATCAAGAAAATATCCACGAATCTGGATGTTGTTTCTAAGAGTGATCCTATAAAGCTAACTATTGGCCTTCTAGGTGGCTTATGGATTGCTTTATGCACTTTCGGCAGAAAGTAAATAGTCGCTTTGATGGGATGATCTGTTTTTAAGTAAAGATATTCATCAAAATCAATGAAACCCCTTTCCTTCCATCCGAGTAACATTGAATGGTATTCATTCATCCAGACTGCAGTTGGATCGTGATGAAGTATCTCATATGATCTTTGTTTTCGATTTGTCTTTTTGCTTCTTCTATATACTCAGCCATGTTTTGGACCACGATGTTTCCTCCTTTATCGGAGGCCTTTATAATGATTGTTGGGTCATTTCTCAGCTGTGTCATTGCTTTATATTCTCCCGGTGTTAGGTTCCATTCCGTTTTCCTCTTAGATTTTGATGTTGACATGGTTGATATTTTGTTGATTTCTTCCACCATTATTTCATGGAACAAGTCAATCTTGTTTCCCGGTGGCAATTGCGGACAGAATCTGGACTGTTTTTTGAGTCCACTTTCTCCTCCTCTATTCGTGGCTATCCCTATGCTGTTACAAAGATCTATATCCATTACGAGATTATGTTGACCATCTCCCATATTGGATCTTTCCCCTTCTTCCAATGATGTAAGTGTTCTTAAAGCAGGTAGATCTTTATGAGCAATGATAGATGGATCACTATTCTCAATATTTGGACCACTTGGTCAAGATGTTTTTTCTGCAAAATATTTTTTGAGCTTGACTTTCCGAAAGAACTTGTAGAGGTCAATCCGTGCATTTGATACATCCATATCTTTATTGGGACAGTAGGATAATCCTCTATTGAGTAATTTGAGATGGGTTTCATTCAATAATTTATTTGAGATGTTAATTACTAAGGTGTCGATTCCGATCCGTTAAAACCCGGGTACGAACCGTCGGACGGAGCGTTTTCACCGTCCGACTCGTACCCGGGAAAAACACCTTACAAACCCGCAAGTACGATTCGTACAGAAACACCATTTCCGTACGAATCGTCAAAAACACCGGCCGGCCCAAAAAAAAAATACAAATCGGATCCGGGACACCGCGGACGTGACGTCCGGACGGAGTCAGGCAGCGTTTCACGAACCAGCAAGTACAATTCGTGCCCACGTCACTCCGCACGGACAATATTTTACGGCAGCAAAAAACTGCCGGGAAATCAGGACGACGCGCAGAAGGAGCACCTGTATGCGACGGACAGCCATGGACCCCAACCTACATGTCATTCCGGCCCTCATAGCAGTCCACCTGGTGTACAGGAACCGACGCAGACGCCGCAGAAGGTCAGAACAACACCCAGGGGTAAAGGGGGGGCAGGGGCAGGAAACATAACCCCCACCCAAGTTCAAAATCATACATGCCCTGTACATACCTGACCCCCAGGGCCTGGTCACTTCGGGGGCGGGGGCGTCTCCACCAAGGCCTGCATCCGCCACAACGGAAGTCGACATGGACGCGAACCGGCAACACAACAATTGTGGTACGCACTGTACCCACGCCTTAAGAGCGTGGGTACGGGTCGTACCACGGCCACCCCTACGTCACCCCAACAATGGCGGTACGGCTCGTACCCATGCCTTTGGGACGTGGGTACGGGCCGTACCGCCATTGTTGGGGTGACGTAGGGGTACAGTCCGTACCCACGCCTTAAGTGCGTGGGTACGGGTCGTACCATGCCCACCCCTACGTCACCTCAACAATGGCGGTACGGCCCATACCCATGCCTTTGGGAAGTGGGTACGGGCCGTACCGCCATTGTTGGGGTGCCGTAGGGGTGGGCGTGGTACGACCCGTACCCATGCCTTTGGGACGTGGGTATGGGCTGTACCACCATTGTTGGGGTGCCGTAGGGGTACGGCCCGTACCCACGCCTTAAGAGCGTGGGTACGGGTCGTACCACACCAGTGGACAGACACATAGGGGTGTGTGGCCATCAGCCCCAGCAGTGCCCAGACATATGAGGGGTGGGTGCCTATCACTCTCAGCAGTGCCCAGACACAGGAGGGGTGGGTGCAGGGTCCTCCAGCAGTGCCCAGACATAGGAGGGGTGGGTGCCTATCACTCCCAGCAGTGCCAAGACACAGGAGCGGTGGGTGCCTAACACTCCCAGCAGTGCCCAGACACAAGAGGGGTGGGTGCAGAGTTCTCCAGCGGTGCCCAGACATAGGAGGGTTGGGTGCCCATCACTCCCAGCAGTGCCCAGACACAGGAGGGGTGGGTGCAGAGTCCTCCCAGCGGTGCCCAGACACAGGAGGGGTGGGTGGCCATCACTCCCAGCAGTGCCCAGACACAGGAGGGGTGGGTGCAGAGTCCTCCCAGCGGTGCCCAGACACAGGAGGGGTGGGTGCCTATCACTCCCAGCAGTGCCCAGACACAGGAGTGATGGGTGCAGAGTCCTCCCAGCAGTGCCCAGACATAGGAGGGGTGGGTGCCTATCACTCCCAGCAGTGCCCAGACACAGGAGGGGTGGGTGCAGAGTCCTCCCAGCAGTGCCCAGACATAGGAGGGGTGGGTGCCTATCACTGCCAGCAGTGCCCAGACACAGGAGGGGTGGGTGCCTATCACTCCCAGCAGTGCCCAGACACAGGAGGGGTGGGTGCAGAGTCCTCCCAGCAGTGCCCAGACATAGGAGGGGTGGGTGCTGAGTCCTCCCAGCAGTGCCCAGACATAGGAGGGGTGGGTGCAGAGTCCTCCCAGCAGTGGACAGAGACATGGTGGTGTGTACACCATCCTACAATTAGCAAAACTCCATGGGTGCATGAAGGCATACACAAAGTGCGACTATATTGAGAGTGGCATGCCAACACATCACTGACAGCAGTGTCCTACTCCCATGAGGGTGGATGTCCATCCCCCACTGCATGACACACCACATGTGGGTGTGATGACAAATGACACATGCTTACCCACCCCTGGCGCTGGCAACACAAAACACACACTGAGAGCATGCAACAAGACTGTATAGTCATGTGCCACCCTACTAAACTAAGAGACCCAAAGGGAACACACACTGTCACGCACATTCCAGGACTGATAAGAATGTACAGGTGCTGGGGCAGCCAACAAGTTGTTGCCTCCCAAGGAAGGAAAAGGGTGGAGTACCCACAGATACAATGCCCACAATTGTCAGACAGGTGCCCAAAGACCCTGCAGAACACGTAACACATGTGTACGAGGCTGGGAGTACACACATGCATAGTGCGTAAAAGGGAACATGTCCACATGAAGTCATGTCAATATACTCCATACACAAGTACAGTGACCACCAAGGATGCCACAAATGATGCAGGTGGAGACATTGCTGAGCATGCATGGCCAAAGTTGAAGGGATCCGTCACGCACCCAGGAAATGTAGACAGAGCTCAGCACAACAATTGGGAAACACCCTGCAGGGAAGATGTCAGGGTCCACAGAGGAAGGAACACACCTTGGGACAATGTCACCATACAATAAGAGCTTACATGACCAAAGATTATTTGCAGATACCTTGTGATGGCACACAGATACCAGGGTCCACCCCATGAGCAGCATACTACAACATTTCCCAGACACCTAACACATTATCACCACCCCAAATCATGGAGCAGCACCACCAACAGCAAGACCAGAAAAGCATTTGTGTGCAAATGTAAACCAAAATGCTTTATTCAGCATAAAAAATTATAGCAAAAGAAATGTCCACTATATACAGGGCCCATAGGCCAGGCCATGTGTGAAGTCCTGGTGGGGGACACTTTGGGATGCGTCTCCCCTAGCTTGCCTGCACAGTTCACTCTTCCATATCATCCACAGAAGGGGGGGCATCATGTGGGGGGGAAGGACCAGGCACCGCAGGGACAGGAGGGGCAAGGGTAGGTGTTGTGGGTGCAGGGACGGACGACTCCACCACAGGGGGTGGGGCAGCGCCAAAGGTGGTGGTTAGCAGGGCGCTGCACACGGTTGCGAGCTCTTCCATCGTCTCCCCTGCACCCGAATGAACCACAGGCCCCAAGGAGGGGGGGGTCGGAGGGATGGGTTGCAGTGCTACTGAGGGAGGGTGTGGACAGGGGGGGGACTCAACTACCCTGGCCGGGCACTGCCTCCACCGCTTGCGGGGTGGTGCCACACTGGGGCTGAGGGACACACTGGCAGTGAATGACTCTTTGTCCGACTGTTGGGCAGGAGAGCTAAGGGGAGTGGTTTTGAAGGAAGTGGGTCGTGAGGACTGCGGACTCCCCCGTGGCTGCGTGTCTGCCGTTTGCCCCCCGACCCAGTGGGTGTGCCTACTTCCCCCTGTGCGCTTGCCCTTCCCTGGTGGTGTGCTGCCTGTGTCTGGTGGGGACGTCTGGGTGTGCTTGGGACAGGCATGGGAGTGGGAAGTGTGGATGGTGCAGGGGTAGGGGGGGACGGAGCGCTGCAGGAGACCCACTGCTGCAGTCAGTGATGAGTCTATGGACCTCAGCAACCTCTGTTGGTCAGACATCGCTGCTGACATGCCCTCCATGTACGACACCATCTGTGTCAGCAGTCTGGTGTGGCCATGGAGGACATTAAGCTGCGATGTCTGACCAACCTGCAACTGCCGCAGAATGTCCACAGACTCGGCATTGACGGCAGCAGGGGAGACAGGGGCAGGGGGTGCGGTGCCCGGCAGGAAGGAGACATGTTGGCGCCTAGCACGAACGGAAGGGACCCGAGCAAGTGGGAGGCCGGTGATGGGAATGGAGGGGGCGGCGAGAGATGGAGTGCTGCTTTCAGCTCTGGGAGCAGCCTCCGCCCCCTCTGGGAGCTCAGCCCCGGACCCGTCAGCGTCATAGTCGGTGGTGGGACTGGACAGGTCCTCCGCCTCACTCCCCTCGGCCTCCGTGCCACTCGCTGCGCCAGACTCGCCAGCACTGGTGGCACCGGTGCTGGATCCCTCCTCAAAGTTCATGCCAGTGTCTCCCTCGGTTTCCCCCGACGATGCTGTGGGCAAGGTGAAGAGACAGGAAAATTCAGACACCTGTATACATATGACACATGATTCAAAACTACATAGGTCACAGTGCATAGCATGAAAAACAACATGAGTAACATCTACAATACTACGCACATATGTAGGCCCTGTACCACACAGTTGGTTGACCCACCATGCCACTGGAAAACAATGGAGAGCATGACACAACAGCAAATAACTTGATATCAAATTAGCCAGTCTCTGGGGACAGTCGAGCACAGCATCTGGACCACACACCGTTGCCAAAAAAAGGATGAGCAGGAACCATGTCTCCTAACTTTTGGCACATGCTGCTTAGCAAATACATTAAACCATGCCCAACATGACTGGGTCACTGCATGTTGAGTGTATGTTCAGACATTCATCACACACAGGCCAGACCTGGCAAGGAGACATAAGGTTTGGACATGTAGGCCTTTCCTGCACAAACCCCCCCCCCCTACCTGAGACAATGTGATTGAGACAAAGGAAGTACTTACACCTCCTACTCGGGGATTACAAACATGCCCTTCAATTAATCCTGAGTGTACACAAAGTACCCCTTGTGCGCCTGTCCACACATATAATTGACAACCAACCATCATCAGATAGTTGTACGAAGACACACAGGCACTGGCCACTGTGAGTATGCACAAGCCAAATTGGGTCACCCTGTACAGTGGACACATGTAGCACACTTTACGTAAATACAAATTAGGCCAGGGTACAATGCCACAGAGCCCAACCTATGCTGAAGACACAGAGAGTGTCCACATTGTTGGATGACACACATGATACCTAGGAAAAGGTGCCCCAGGGGACTGTAGTGGCCACACTCCTCCATGGTCCTATATGGATATGACTGCAACAGAAGCGACCGTCCCTGCACTATGCATATCTCACACTCATGCACATCATGTCTGAGGGCACAACATTGGTCATGCATGCTGTAAGGCAGTACACTTTTAAGACACACTCCTATGTCGGGACTCAGCAGCAGTGCCAACTAACATGAACCCCACAATGACTGAACTGGCCAGGGCACAGGCAAGCTAACAACACATGTAACACACCACCCCCACACATGATGTTGCAAGCATTGGGCACTTGGATTAAATGCCAGCCTAGATAACCTTGTGCAAGAGTGACTACCCACTGACCCAGGAACACATGTCAAGGAGGGGAAGGGAGGAAGAACAGCACGGGTTGACTTTGTGGAACAGGATATGCACTGCACATATAAACCCTGGCAGTGTATCCATGCGACTGCGCACTTCCAAAAGCTGGTGACACACAACAAACACACATGTACCTACCCCCTTCCTGCTGCTGCTTCTCCAGTAAGCGCCTATCCAAGTCAGGGAAGACCACCGCCAGCACATGCTTCATGATGTGGGTCAGGCGCCGGCGCCCACGGTTCTTCTTCCCTTCTGGTGAGTCCCCCAGCAGGACCCGGGCGATCCTCCTGGTCCAGCACCGGATATCCTGCCAGCGTTTCCTCACCTGGGCCAGGCGCCGCTTCCGACCCTCCAAAGACCTCATGGCCCTGACGGCCTCCTTCCAGATCTCCCCCTTGGCATACGCGCCTACCTGTGAGGATGACAAAGTGAGACAACATCAATACACCTGCTACATGTCACATAGACACACATTTTAACAATTTGGCTGGTGTGAACAGGGCATAGTATGCAGCCAACTCATTGCACCTTTGTCATAGGGACATTATCCTCTGGGGAAGGCCAAATGCACTACGTGGCATTGAAAGTACACAGGTGGAATGAGGGGTGCCACACAATCAATGATCCTGGCTCACACTGTGCATCACAAGCTACACTAGGATTATGTGCAGCACCTCAAAGCAGTCACATGCCCCAGGCCACTGACGCAACCTCAGCAGAGTACACAGACACACACAGGCACAGGACAATCACCTGCCATTGGCAACTACGGGTACAAACCTCACTCTGCACATGTGCCACTTGACTGGGGGGTGTCACAGGTGTTGGGCTAGCCCAGCACGTCAGACACACAGCACTGCTCCCTGCTCACATCAGATGGGTAGGGTATATGCATCCCTCATGCATCTGGGCTGCAACACTCCACATAGACACACACCCACATGACAGGGGACTTACACACACACACCAATGTCCAGGGGACGAACACATCATTTGGACACTCTCACCACAGTTACACTCAACTCACACACATCTGTGGGTGCAGTCACCTGTCACACTGGGGGGGACACAGAATCACATCAGGACTGTAGAAACAACATTTCCAAGAGGATTAGCCAGGCTGCATGTGGCATGCACCATGCAGTGATTGTCACAGTAAGCACTATGCAAGTGAGGAGTGCCGACATGCACTACAGCATGCTCTGCATGGGAGACCTGAGCCATCCCCCCCCCCCTGGGACCCACTCTAAAGAACATTGCATGTCTGTCACACCTGGACACAATACCAGAAGTGACAGTCACAAAAAAGGGGCACAGTCTAAGCTAGTGGAGTCAGCACTCACCTACTCCCCTGGTCTCCCATACAGGCTGGGGTACTGTGGGAGGATGACATCCAGCAATGCCACATTCCCCTCCAGGGTGAATGGCTGGGCCCTCTCCACAGACCTGGACATGGTGCCAGAGGAATCACAAGCAGCAGCAGTGGTGTGGAATGAAAGGTTGTGCAGGCAAGTGCTCTCTCATGGGACCTGGCTGCCTTATATTGGCCTTGCTGGCCTGGTTCATTTACAGGAGTACAGAGTGAGTGGTCAGTCTCATTTGCATCCTACGTTTCCTCCAATCCCTTTAAACCTTCCCCAGTGAGGGCCTTTGCATGATTCAAAAATTGAGCATGATGTCAAGTCAACAACCACTTGGCAACTTTGTATATTGTCTCCAACCGACTTTTGCTGCCCACCTGATGAATAATTTGAACAGGAAACTCGATCTCCATGACAACCAGCATGCATTTAGGCCCTTAGACTTGTCCCTCATGTGTCCCCTATGTAATTTCACTATACACACACAGGTACGGTGCGTTCTACGCCCCTAGGGCACCACTACTCCAGTGATACGGTCCGTACACGCGTGTGTAGGGTCCGTATCACTATGGTAGTGTTGCCGTACGCCATAGGGATGCGGTCCGTACATGCGTGTGTAGGGTCCGTATCACTATGGTAGGGTTGCCGTACGCGTACGACATAGGGATACGGTCCGTACACGCATGTGTAGGGTCCGTATCACAATGGTAGTGTTGCCGTAGGCATACGACATAGGGATACGGGCCGTACACGCGTGTGTAGGGACCGTATCACCATGGCGTACGCGTACGGCTACACTACCATAGTGATACGACCCTACACATGCGTGTACGGACCATATCACCATGGCGTACGCGTACGGCTACACTACCATAGTGATACGGACCCTACACACGCGTGTACGGACCGTATCACCATGGCGTACGCGTACGGCAACACAATCATAGTGATATGGACCCTACACACGCCCTCAGAGCGTGTGTACGGTACGTTTCACACCTTACACTGGTGACAGGCGGCACACAGAAAGGAATTGAGCTGTCATACTTGGCCAAGGCTGGACATCAAGTCATTGTCGATTTACAGACTTGCGTTCTAATGGCATAGCGTTGTAACATCGCATGCGTTGTAACGCATGCGATGTAACTGCACAGCGTGGTAATAACCGTGTTGTAATGGCTGTTCCCCTCTCTAATGTGATTGTGGATTGGGATGAAGGCATCAATGTGTGTAACACTGCCCTCGGAAACATACGGGATGCACCGGGTTGACATAGTGTGGGACATCCCCATTAGAGGCTCAATGGTGAATAGCAGCCTCTCCGTGAGCAGCACGGGGTGTTTGCCTCAAACCCGTCACTTGTGTGCCAGTTCTATGGATTTCCTGCATCTGTGGTGCAAAGGGGGGTGCCAGTGTAGGGACCACATGTTCATCCACATGACCTGTGCATCTGTTAATA
The DNA here is from genome assembly GCF_964204655.1 of Triturus cristatus. Lineage (NCBI taxonomy): Eukaryota > Metazoa > Chordata > Amphibia > Caudata > Salamandridae > Triturus > Triturus cristatus. The sequence goes on from NC_140587.1 coordinate 231,068,289, forward strand.
TCGATGCATTTGCCTTCCGGCAAACATGACTAATAAAGGTGTCCCTCAGCCTCCAAGGTGCCTCATCTCTGTCAATGCAGGTCTCTTGCCACTGTGCATGCGGCATGTCTGGCATAGTCATCACAGATTGTGCATATGAGTCTATGTGTAGAGTAGCAAGATGCAAGCTGTTTGTCTGGGATTATGAGATGTATTGTGCATGATGTACATGGCTGTGTAGGTATTTTGGCATCTCAGTCCCCACAACGGCTACTTTGCTGCATGTGCATCCATTGTCTGTGTGTGTGCCATGTTGAACCAGACACTCCTTCCTTATCATACACCTTTTGCAGTAGTCCTTTCTGACATGCTTGTGTTTGTGTGCAACTTGTGGCATGGTTTTCAGGACATGGCGCCTGCTGCTGCAGGACCTGCAGCAAGGGCACACAGAGTTTCTATATTTGTCCTCACACACACGCCTCTAAGACGCACCCCCTTCCTCCCTCCACCCATTCATTTTGGTGTAATCTGCTTGTGTGTGACACAGTTGCGGTGGGAAAGGCTGGACCGTCTGCACATGCTACGTGCACATTGCACGTGCCTCATGTCCTTGCATGTGCCACATCACGCTACACCATGATGTTGAGGCCACACCCACCAAGTAATGTCCATCCAATACATCTGTTGCATGCACTCAGGCATGCACTCATCGCCCACACAACACCTTTGCATAATGAGTGTGCAACTCCAACTGCCTACACAGCGCTGGCACGCCTTCAAGGCCCTGTCACACCAACCAGGTCATGTCCCTCCTACTCCCCACCGGCTCTGTACCCCAACAAGGCCATGGGAGTGGTACTCCAGGCCTCTGCATGTAGTATGGTGTCGTTGTGGGACACATGGCACAGGTATCATGTCTCAGCGTGTCAGTCTACAATGTGTCCAGGATCCCCCTCTACACCATGACATGTGCACTGCATCTCATCATCATCTGGTGTCCCATTGCCAGCCAGGTGCTCCTCACCCTCCCCAAAGACGCAGTCCTTGCTAGTTCTCAAATTGAATAATGCATGGTATCCATTGGCAGATGGCTGAACATCGGCCACCTGATGCTGGACTTGTACACGACTGAGGTGTTCATCTGCGTATTGTCCCCTTACAGCTGGGTCAACTGCTTGTGTCCCACCCGCAAGGGCCCTGCACAGGCACACAGTGTCCACGCACACGAGCTGGTGTGCATCATGGATTGCTTGCTCACATGTGCTATGCTGATCACCAGCATCTGTACCTCAGGCTTCAGCACACTCTGCATTATGCACAAGATCCACAGTTCGATCCACCTCAAGGCAAGACAGACCATCCCCCAGGTCAACTACAACATCAGTGTCTAATCCTACCCTGCACTCTACGGAGAAGTACGTTACAACTCCCATGATACTTGTCCACATCCAGGGTGCATCTGCACAGCTCTGCTTCAACATCCGGCAACCCAGCCACATCACCGTCCAACAGAGATAGCTGCAATGGATCACTGTCAGCTGCAGAATGACCTTCACAATCCACGCCCACACTCAGGATGCAGCCCACGACCCCAACAAAACCTTGTGGCACTGTCATCCAAGACCCCATTGTGCCATCTCCATGCATCCAACCTGGCCACCATTCTCCACATCCACCTGACTCCAGCATGCAGGACATAGTTCTCCCACCTGGCTACACATACCTGGGACTCCCACCCCAGGACACTCCACATGATCCCTGACCTCTGCGCATGACTGTTGCTCTTCGAAATGGGTCTGTCCGCACAGTTGTGCAGGTACCCCCTCAGCTGGTTAGGCCCATCACGGGTGAGTATGGTGCTCCATGTCTGTATTGGATGATACATTGTGACCCATGTGTGTCCTGTGCTTGACTCAGACCCCAGGGTATGCATGGTTGGAGTTACTTCGAAACTCAGGCATGGTTTGACTTTCCAACGCACACATGTTATGGAATAATGCAAAATGACGGCATCATCTCGTGATTTTTATGATTTTTATTAGTGGTGGGGTACGTGTTTGGGGGGATGTAAAGAGGTGCTTGCCGGGTGTCTGTAATCCAAAGTTCACAGGGGGAGTTGGGATCCTTGCCATTGGAAGTCATCAGAGTCCATGCCACAGTCTTTGTCAACATTGGTCAGACAGTGACCAGCAAGTCCATGTGGCAGAGAATGTCATTGGATGATGTGCTGCTGTTGCGCCAGAGGGCAAGGTGCCAGGCCAGGTGACCTGGGAGATGGTGATGGTCCGCTGACTCTCACGGTCATTTGCGTGGACGACCCACCTTCCTCCGGGGACCCTCAGAAGCAGGCCGTGACGATGTCTGTGATGCTCCGTCGGACGAATCCTCCTCCTCCTGATCCCTCCCTGTGGCTGGTGGTGATCTTCGCCTGGTGGCACAGGGAGGGTTGCCTATGTTTTCGCCAATCCGACGGAGTGAACGGCTCATGTCCGTTAGCACCGCCACGAGCTCAGCCTGTCTTGCCTCCATCCATCCTTGGTGTTGCTGTTGACTGGCATATTGCTCGGCCTGCAGGTTCTTAATCTCATTGAGGGTCTCCACTACCTGGCTGATGCTCCTGGTGTCACGCCGGTATGTGTCCAGGATGTTGCGGACGTGTGACATAACGGGTTCCTCAGCTGTCTGGTCAGGTTCGTGCCTCTACTGTCCTCCACTCCCACCACCCCTGCCCACTTGAGCCTGGCCTGCCGTAGTGGGCACATCGGGTCTCCGGGACCCCTGAGGGATGGCATTTGCGGGGTCGCCTGCCTCCTCCTGGGTGCCCGGAGTACCTTGTCCCTCCTGGTCAGACTGGCTGCGTTGTTGTGTGCGAGCAGGGCTCCTGTGTGTATCCTGGGAGGTGGCAGGAATGGGGGTGGTGGTTGGCACAGTTGTACCTGACGCAGGTGCCTCAGGTGCTTGGGCACCAGAGGGGCCAGGTTGGTCGGGGTCATCCACGGTGTGGTGAGAGTCGTCGCTGCCGGTGGGATCATCGTCACGCCGAGCCTGGTCCTGTGATTCTTCCCCCCCAGTGTTGGGGGGAGATCGACGACGTTGCCCTGTGTGTGAGAGAGAGACAATGTTAATGGTGTTTCATGCGTCATCCATGTTTCATACATATTCAAGTTGGCACAGTTCCTCTGGGTAGTTGGATATGTCTAGCATTTCTCTCACAGTGCACTTGTGGATGGGTATGTTGCGGGGAACAGATTGATATGTACTCCTGGTTATTTGGCCTGTCTAATGAGTGTTGGGATGCTTATTTGGCTATGGATTGGTCTTGTTGTGTCACATATCCATTGTGGGAGTGCCAATTTGCATTGGCTGCCCCGGGGGTGTGTGCTTGTGTAAGGGGGGGTGTGTGACCGGGCATGCTGTTGGGTGTGGTGTGATTTGTCATTGGGTCTACCAGGTGATGTGTCTATCCCCTCATGGTGCATGCTGGCATGACAGTGAATGTGAGTTCCTGTGGTAGGTAGGTGGCATGTGGAGTTGGTGTTTGAGTGTACAGTGGTCACAGGATTGCCTTGTGCTGTCTACAGCAGGGCCAAGTGTCATCTACCTTGTCTGTACTTGGCAAGTCCCTTTGCATTGTGCATGGTGCATGGGTATGTCCCTTGGCAACAGCTTTCAACACTTTTCCTATGTGTGACACACTCTTTGTTGTTGCATCATTTTTTAACGCCGTGAGCAGTGTAGCGAGCGTGCGTAGCGAGCGATGCAGAACCGGCTTACATGTTGCACTGTACGTGGGCAAATGGTGCTTTTTCATATCTATTGGAGAATGCAGGTAGGTAACTTATGCATTTGTGACTGGGTTCTAACAAACACAGTGAGTGGGTATACTTGGTGTAAGTTTAGGTTTGTGCCTGCAGCAAGGATCTACTCATGCACAGTTTGACACATGGCCCAGTGATTTCCAAACGAAAAAGGGGTGTTTCATGCACTGCCAGACCTTGTCAACATGCACACAGTCCACCTGCTGATGAGCGGACATGCCCACACCACCCAAGGGGGATTTGACTCCCTCTGTCTCCCTCTCTCCCTCCCTCTGTCACCCTCCTCCCTCTGTCTGTCTCCCTCTGTCGCCCTCTGTCGCCCTCCCTCTCCCTCCCTCTCCCTCCCTCTCCCTCCGTCTGTCTGTCACCCTCTGTCACCTCAGCCCAGCTTCCTGGGCACACACACTTTGCAGGTCTTTCAAAGGCCATTGGCTTGTTCATGTGGCTTTGTTTAGAATCTCCCGGCCCCCATTGGGCAGAGTGTCTCTGAGTCTGCGCTGCTGCAGCGGTGTGTGCTGCTGACACTCTTTCACAGTGATGCCTCTTCATTAGCTGCTGTTATGTGCAAATTGGGCCTTCATACCCATGTCATCCTGTGACGCGGCCACCATTTGCAGTCGACACAGTACAGTGCTGGGCTGAGGGCATTGGTGTCTGCTTCTGAGTTGCAGAATGTTTTTTTTTTAGGCCCACCCTCCCAGCATCACGGACATCCTGTCTTGTGTTGGTGTTTTGTGTGGCCTGTGACTTGGCATGGCCTTGCTTGGTGCATGGGGCATGGAGCCGCTAGTGGCATGTGCGTGTTTTCGGAGTGTGGTTGTGTCAGGTGATGGCTTTGGGGTAGTTGCGTGCATTATTGTGAGTTGGGTTGTTGATGCGGTTCCCCCCATGTGAGGTGAGTTGTTTGTGTACTCACCAGGCTCGGCGACTCCTTCTACGCCGTGTACCCCACCGGCGGCAACGTGCACATCACCTTCTCCTCCCAGGGATGGTAGTGTATTGGTCTGCGGGGCGGGCCACCTCCAGTGATGTTCCCCTGGTTATATTTGTCAGTCATTTTGCGACGGACCGTCCTCCGCAGATCGTACCACCTGGCTTGGCATTCATGTCTGGTCCTTCTAATGGGTGCAACAGCATTCACCCTCTCGACGATCCTCTGCCACATGGCTGATTTTGCTGCTACGCTGGTCTGTCTGACCAATGTTCCAAAGAGCTGTGGCTCGACTCTGATGATTTTGTTGTGAACTTTGGATTCCTGTCTGTGGGCATGGTGTGGGGTGTGGGTGTGGATGGTTGTGGGTGTGTGTGTGTGGTTGTGAAGGTGTGTGTGTGAATGTGATGAGGGGGTGTTTGTGAAGGTGGTTGTGTGAAGGTGTGCAAGTGTAAGGTGTAGTCAAGGTTCAAGTATGGTGCTGTGGGTTGTCTGTGGGGTCTGGCAGCAGTGGGTCTGTTGCAAAGGCTCATGGTTTGTGTGTGTGGGCCCTTTTTATTGGTCCATTTGTGGGTGTGGCTGTGTGTGAACTTTGGGTGGGTGTGTTATAAGGAGTGGTTGTGTTTTGGGCCTCTGTTTACCTGTTTGGCTGTTGCAGGTCAGTGTATTGGATGTATTTGGGCTTGTTGGACGTGTTTTGTGGTGTTGTGCGATTCGAATTGACTCTCCTTGTGGTGTTTTGTAGTGTCCTGGTTCAGTACGTGTGTTTTTCACGTCTGTGAGGGGAGTACATCGGCCATGTTGTTGTACAGTGCTCACATTTGCTATGGCTTGGTATGACTCGTACATGTGCAAGGTTGGCTGAGGGTGCTGGTGTAGGGGCCTGGGGTAGGGTGCGTACAGGCACGGGCAGGGTGTAGGGGCCTGGGGGTACATGCCGTACATACGTGAACCGAGGGTACGGCGCGTACATAGGGGGGCTGGGGGTATGGCGCGTACATACGGGGTGCTGGGGGTACGGTGTGTACCCCCACCCCCGTATGGACGGTGCGTACCCCCACCTCCATATGGACGGTGCGTACCCCCAGCCCCCGTATGTAAGCACCGTCCCCCAGCACATACCCCCAGCCCCGTATGTACGCGCAGTACCCCCAGCCCCTGTATGTACACGCCGTACACCCAGCCCCCCGTATGTATGTGCCGTACCCCCAGCCCCCCCATATGGACGGTGCATACCCCCACCCCCCCTATGGCGCATATGCGGGCACATGTTTGGACGTCTCCATGCTTGCCATGGGAGTTTGCTCCGTACGGTGTTTTTTCCATACGGTTGTGCATTCGGACGGACGGGACGGATCGTACTTGCACGCTCGGACTTCAGTTTCCCGATTCGTACGTAAAACTGTCCGGGGACGTGTCGGACACTTTTTCCGACCTGAGGACGTGTCGGGGAATATTCCCAATGCGATTTGTATGGATTTTTTAACATACGGATCGTACTTGCCAGTTTGTACGGGACTTGTACGATTCGTACGTAAAAAAATCTGGATATGATTCGTACGGGAATATTTTTAACAGATCGGAATCGGCACCCAAGTTGTTATTCAGGAGGATTTTTTTCTTTTTCAAAATTACTTCTGCTTTCCTCTTCCTCTTTTTGGTTTTGCACCATCTTCTGCTCCTTCTGGTGGTATTTTGGACTGTCCTCTTCCCCACGTCGTGCCTCTGCCTCTTCCTCTCTGTCACGTTATCATTTGTGCTAGTCGCATCTCCCCGTGAAAATCCAATGGAGTTGCAGTTAGTTCTTCATCGGCCGAACTGAGATCTGAGCTGTCCACCATATCAGGTGTCGCAGTTCCTGCGCATTTGTCCATAACGACTCTATTCCTCAATGTGTCATACTTGCGGGCAAATGTCTAAATGTGACCATTCGCATAATCCATCCTATCTCTAGGAAATGTATTTGCTTTTCTTTTTCTACCTCTGCTTCATGTTTATTTATTTTTCTTTCCATGTTGTCAATTAACTCCTTGTTCTCTTCAGTTGTTGGAAATTTGGCTAATTCCTGTTCTAGTTCTTGGATTGTGCTTGTAATTCTCTCTAATTTTCTTTCCGCATGTGTAATCAGTGTCCTCATAGGTTTAAATGAGCATTCATTGGTGTCTTGCTGCCATTGTTTTATTAGATCTGGATCCAGATCATTCAATGTGGGCATAATTTATATTCAAAGTCCTCTTGGTACTCGCTTATATTCAATATATTTCTCCAATGTTGTTCTCTCCCACCATTTATTGATTTCAAGAATGCGGTTTTGCCGAAGTTCTCTTAATACGCTGATTATTGTTTTCTTTTCTCTTTCTCCTATTGTTTCCTGGTCATTGTACTTGTTGATGGTGTGGCATCATCATTCAGTAAATCACTCGCTCTCTGTAGGCGATTTTTAGATTTTTCTGCCATGTTTTTTGTTGAGGTTTAATTTTCTTGTCCCTGCTTACAATTGTTATGGTGTTGAGTATTTTCTGTGTTGTAGAGATTTGTCATCTGACTCCAGATTCAAACAGTATCTCTTAACCCTGCTGTTTCTGCCAATTCTTGTTCATATTGGCTGATTCACGATATGTTTGATTAGTCTCCATTAGTATTTCTTTTAACCCTCTTTTCCTGTTGTTTCTTCTTTCTTTCTCCGGGAGTACAAAAAATAGCTTGAGGTCAAATTACAGAGCGAGGAGTAATTATCAGCATTCAATGCATTCATGTGCTGTTTCGCCTGTCCCTCCTCTTGGCTACTAACTCCTAGTGGTTAATACGATAGCAGGATACGCCGTGCCCCTGCTTCTCTCACACCGCCTCCGCCGCGTTCCGAGCCGCACTGACAACGCCCACTCCCCGCCCACGTACTCACCACAGGAACTTCACCGTCCGATATCCGCGCGTTCTTCTTTATCCATCCGTTGAACGCGTTGACTTCAAAGCTGCAAACAGAGACGTCGGCTTCTTTTCTCCGCTACTGCTGATGTCGACTGGAATTATGTGAATACCGCTTCACCTCACTCGCGAGTGCCCGTGATGTGTGTTCCAGTCCCCGCACCATACATTCTTGGATTCCCTCATCTCCTTCGTTTTCACGGCGAGAGTCACGGCACCACAGCTGGGAAAGTTCAAATTTAATTTATTTTCAACACCAGTGTGCATTTGTGCAGGAATTAGGATGGCCTACGCGTTTCGGCTACCATTAGCCTACTACTGGACTATAGAGTCCCCAACGTCTAGACAGTATTTAAAGTGCTATGTGCGATTGCCCTTGTTTGTGTTTTCTAAAAACACTAGACTGTTAACCTCAACAAATGAACATGGTGCAAATCTGTCGCCATTTTTCCTCTTTTCATACATATATATATATATTAAGGTTGCAATGGGTGATGTCATGCCTGGGTAACATTCTGATGACTGGGTTGTCAAAAATGTTAACTACATGTTGGAGCTGGAATAGTATACTGTTTTTGAAAGTAAAAATGTGTTTCTTATTTCAGCTAATTATGATGAAATGTTCGGTTATCATAATTACGCACACCAATATTTAAATAAAGCTAGTGTTCAACACATTTACTTTAGTTGCACACAATGGGGACAATGTCCAACCCCTCAGAAAGGAGTTAAAAAAAATAAAGGGATAAGTTCACATAGTTTTATGGCCATGATTCATTAGAGCCAAAACATTTTAATTTTAAACTTGTCCCCATATCACCAATGAGACATATGTGAATACAAACTAAGCTAACTTATACAGATTTATTGGTCACACAATTAGCCTTGCAAGGTTATGAGTATTGGAAAGATATCATGGAAGTGAAATTAATTTGCAGTACAACACATTGGCAGGTTCAGGGAACAGGCACCTTATTTAGAGCATGCTTGATTCTGCCACAAATTATTTTTCTAAATGACACAGTTCAACATACTACATGTCTGGGACTTGCTAAAATTAAAGACATAAAATACACCTAATATTCCTTCCATTGCCTAATTTGACAATTGGCAACATTTAACAAATTACAGCAAAGAACAGCTCAATAGTACGGTGCAAAATGGTACATTCAACTCCATACTTTTAGGTCCCAACGGGTGGTTCTTTTGGCCCGTGGACACAAATGGTTGTTATGCTTGTTTTTTTTATTCCGCAGGTGGGTTTAGCGCAAACAGACCTGACCCTTGTTATTCCCAGTCTCAACACTCAGGAATAGTCACCACCTATTCGGTAGGGGAAATTGTGCCAACAATGGTTGGAACATTCCACACTGTCTACGGTAAAGCAGCATCTCTCCTTCCTCTCAAATGACATAGATGTATCAGATTTCTTTCTGGGTCCTAAGTCTCCATGTTCTAAAAGATTTACTTATGCCACTTACAATGAAATTTAGATATTGTCACAGATAGAAACAGCTGCACGTTTAAGGCAAATTGATCAAGATAATTTGGACAAAGTACCTGTGTTTCTGACAATATCATTAATACTTTGTTATCTTAATACTTTGTCTTTATTAATTTACTGTTTAAATAACATTGTGTCACCTATAACTGATATTATGAAAAATGACATCTTTATTATACCAATGGCACATTTAACTTGTAACTAATATGCAATTTAGTTGGCTCTTCAGGTACTAAAATCGGGATAAGTGCCATGCTGTTATTTTAACTCTACACAACTATTCCTGCCTTTTAACTTGACACGTTAACAGCGACTCATGGCAAACAAGGATGCCACTTACACAATGTTACACATTTAGAAGTTAGAACAACTGCCTATCACAATAGGTGAAACACCTTTAGTATTCTGGTTAATGCATGGCATAATATTTTTGCCAATTTCAACATTTCAGTTTCCATCTTGCATGAAACATGTAGATATGAACTCCCGGGAGGGAGTTGTGGTCTCTTCTTTTTGATCATTGATGTGGAAGGGCAGAGAGAGAGATATTCCTCACTGTACATGAATGTGACACTTCTATCGGCCACTCACTTGTTTATTAACAAATGACAATTCATGGAGCATGTAACACTTTGGTAGCGAATTTGGCCGGTTTTTAAAAGGAATATCAGCACCTTCAATTCTTCAACTCAATAATGTACTTTCCAATGGAAGTTATTTAATGTTAAACAACCAAAGATGTTTGTGGGATGACAGACAGTGTCCTGTATGTCCTTTCTGTCTCTCAGATAGTGACTTGTTGTAATAACGTGCTATTCCCTCCGACTCACTAGGTGCCTGATATTTCTTTGTGGCCTACCATTCCAGCATTGAAGGCTGATTTCAATAAGCTAATCAGACTCAAAGCCTTGTGGTTTCCAAAGAGACATGGCACTCGCATCTGCCTGAAAAGCCTTTGAATTGCAGGTTGCAAGGACGTCCAGTGAAATCGCCTGTAAGCACTAACCTCCGACAGAATTGCTTGTGCATCACATTTTTATTGTTTCCAATACTACTGTTTTGGTACATTTATTCAATGATCAGCACTGGCTTAGTCAGTATCTTCCAGAAACTCTTTGGAGTGATACCTCTATTTATAAAAAACATTTTTTTAGTGTTTTATGGGCATACCCTTGGTGTTATTCCTCATTTTCTGTATTTTGGCTCTACTTTTGCTCCTCCGCAATGGATGTTCCGTTTCAAAGCCCAATGGTCATGGAAATACCACCAGTCCTTCTGTAACATGAATGCATGATACGATTCTTTGTGTCCCTCTGCTCTAAGAACTTAATACTGACTTGTCAATGTCTTTCAGACCCGCCTGGATTGCCTCTGTGCAACCAGTGTTTAAATTGCCTGTGGTGTCCCTTTGAGTGGGCATTCAATGTTTGTTGCGCAATGCAATTGACTGTTCCGCTGGACATGGACCTGTTGATAAGCCTAATAAAGACCCAATTTCTGAGGTGTCCAGTGAACTTGCAGTTGCTTTAAGAGGCATGAGCTACTCCTTTCTTGGGAGATGGGTGCTTCAGCTCCAAGACTTTTGAACGTTGGGTCTCATAACACGGATGCAGCACAACAGATTGCTTCCTCAGCAATGGCTAATAACAAGGATCATAAAAATTCTTTGGAGCTTTTGAATTGGGCTATCGCGGAATCGTCACCTGCAGACACCGAATCCATTCTAGGTTTGATAAACATTGACCTTGTGGATGAAATCTTGGGTACCTCCGGTTCACGTTTCTTTGGCCCCCTTTTCTAATTTCTTCTAATTTAGTTTCATTTTTATTATGTCTATATTCTCGATTTTTATGAAAAATAGCATTACATTGATGTTGCTTGGCCTGTGATTTTTATTATTTTGTAAGTAGCCAAGTTTCTTTCATGACCACGGAGGAGGTGTAGTGAGTACCCTTCTGGACCCACTTTGGTTCTCCCCTAGTTTTGCATTTTAGTCGTTTTAGGCAGACTTTGCTTTGCATACCTAAATATAACACATTTATTTCCACAACATTATTTTAGGAACATGCTGTGCAGGTTGTTTGTAATTCAGGGACTCTTCTTGGGATTCAGTCTGTACATCTTGTAGAAGGTTGCTCCAAATACAAAACAACATAGGGCTTAATTATGATGTCAGGAGCACTCACGTCTGCCCGACACTGTTTCGGAATCAGGACCGACAAACCACCGGTCGGCAGTCCTGACCAGAGCATTAGAGTGCGACCACATGTTGGGCGGTCATATGCTCCCATTTCTCTATGAGAGCTTGGGCTGCAGCCATAAACCCATAGAGAAATGAGAGAATCTGTGCATCCCTGCACCTCGTGACAGGCACCTCTGGGTGCCTGCTACACGGTGAAGGGGTTAACGGGGGGCACCATAGGAGCCCCCTTGGCCCCCATTCAGAGGCCTCAGGGTGAAGGGGGCCCTACTAGGGGCCCCTAGTGCCACTTTCTGACGGGCTTTCCATTGTAATGCAGCAGTCAAAACTGAAACACGCAATGAGACTTTAAAAGCCTACTACCTGTGGTCGAAGGCTTTCCAAGTCTAATCATATTTTGGGCCATAGTGTACTGTATTTCTCTCCTCTATCAGCAACAGCTCTTAATGTTAGACATCACATGGTCAAACAGCTACATCTTCAAACACAGTAGTTATTATCATATAAACTATGCCTTTTCCCCTTGGGGGTAGAGAGGAGAATTCCAGAAGAGAGGACTGTTCGGGAATGACAGCAGTGCCTGACATGCAGCCCTGTGTAAACTAAGTCTAAAGTCATGATGCAGACCATCTAACTACATACTGCAGGTATGAGGTCTGAGGCCAGTCCCAGAGATCACAAATATATACCTGTGCTCATACAGTGAGGGTAGATTTGGCCAGTTATGTAATTTGCCATGATTGAGATATTTGTCCTGTACACCCAGTTACGAATGCTAATTACTTTGTTTAGTTGCATCTGCCTAATGACCGCATCACATTTGCTTCATAATGGACTATGATAGTTTCAATAAATGTATTGTAAACTTTCTTCTTGTCTTTGTTGTATTTATCAAGGTCATGTTCCAGGCTGCCAAAATCACCAATTACTCTAGGAAGGATAGGAGTTCAGATGAGGCACTGTGAGCTAGCTAGTATTTGGGCCGACAGGTACTGACATTGTAGAGAGACTCATTCCCTACAGTCTAACATCCTGTCATCCTAACACACAGTTCTGCTTTACCAGTAGAATCCATGCGTGCAGTGTAATGATTGTTAGAGGCACCTTCGGGCAGAAAACACCTTTTCTCACCATATGTAAGCAGGATTGTGTAGAATGTAATGAGTAAAAAGAGCATTCGTGTATATCTATTTTGCTACATGTGATGTGGTTGTGAGAAATTGTTTTTTTTTGTGGCTTTCTATTTCTTCCGTATTATTGCATTGTGGTTGTTTTTTGCACTCTTGTTTGATGGTTTTATTGCACTGTATCCTGCTATGTTTTTTGTTGTGTTTTTATAAGTCCTTGTGTTTTGCTATAGTGTTGTGTTCTTTGTGCTCTGTACTTACTTTGAGGATGTCAGTAATTTCACCCACATTTCAAGCCAAAATCAGCATATAGTTGAAGTGAGAAGCATTTGCCAGTATCTAAATGGTAAATTATTGCTGTTGACTCTGTTCAACTGGGGCTCATTTAGGAGCACTTATGATACTTTTGCGCCGCAGGTGCTTCACTTTTTTTGATGCACCGGTGGCGTAAAAAATGCGCCATATTGTGCCCTACTTACAAAGTGATGCACCTAGGCAGACGCGTCACTTTGTAAACCCCTGTACTACATTTTACCGGCGCCCGGTATAATGTATGCAGGGTGGGCGTTCCCCTGCATCCAAGCCTCATAGAAGTGGCACAGTACATTCTATCAGATTTGACTGTGCCACTTCTAGGACGCTACTGGGTCAATATCTTATGCCTGCCTCACAAAAGGCAAAGGACTGATGCAGGGCAGTGAAAGGACACATTGCTGGAGTTGCGTCTGTTTTCAGACACGCCCCAGCAAAACGTCAGTTTTGCGCCAACAGATATGTCAGTAATACTGACATATCTGTCATTCCTTGCGGCATGATGCATCATACAATAAATATAGTGCATCCATCATGTCACAGGGAAGGTGCACTGAGAAGTGACGCATCCCTGTTTTCATGCAGCGATGCGTCACTTCTCATAAATAAGACCCCAACTATTTAAGACACCAGTCAACTTAAAACTGTAGCAACTTAAAACCATTGCCCAGATCACAAGACATTTTCAAGTGGCACTAATAGATGCCCTTCATAGTAAACAAGGCAATGTTTGATGCAAAGATCTTTTGCAGCAATCATTACAACTGAAGCGGAACCGCTGAACAAATAGTGGCAGAAACCTGTCTTAAATTAGACCTTACAATGGTCACTTTGTGGAAGAGGACCCCCAGACATTAAGGGACCTATTAGGCTGGCGGGCGGACTTCTGTCCGCCCGCCACCCTAGTGGTGCTGGGACCGGCCGCCAGTGGCGCGGCGGTCCCACACCGGCAGTTAGAATGCCACCGCCGCGTGGCATCCTCTATTCCCAGCATTGTGGCTGGCGGTGCTCACAGCACCGCCTGCCACAATGCTGGGAATGCACGTCGTGCATTGGCATGCACAAGGTGACAGGCACAATGCGGTGCCTGCCACTTTGTCCATGCCAATGCAGGGGGGTACCATAGGTACCCCCCACATCCTCCCCCAATATCCTAGGGGCCCGCAACCGGCCCCCAACTGCGAAACCTGCATTCCTTTCCCGTCACGGAAAGGCTGTTTCCCGCTGCCATCATAATATGGATGGCGGACACCGCCACCATATCAAGCCCCTTTTCCGCCCAGTCACCTGTGTGACCGGAGGAAAACCAGCAGACGGTTTTTATGTCCGCCGTGGTCCCCCCCACCATACTAATATAGTGTGGAAATGGCATGCGGGCGGAGGAGAATGTCGGGCAGATCGCCACCGCCATACGGGCGGTGGCGATCCACCCGACATTCTAATAGACCTCTAAGTTTGGCTACCAGTAACCTGGTTTTTATTTTGGACTATACCATTAGCATTCTCCTGCGTTCATAGTATATGACAATTAAAAAAGAAGAAACCTTAAATTCAAAATTACATCATACACATTCTGACAAAGCAACATACTATATTTACCCAGACCTCTGTCATGGCTATCTAGTGTTCGAGGGAGTTTAATTTAAAGGAGAGCCTTACTCAAGTCGAGGAGTCTATTTATTATCTCATCAACTTAGATTTCTAACCCATCTAGAACTTTTTGCCCTTTCTCTTTTTCTATGACTATAGAATGCCTTTGAGCATTGATAGATTAAATTCATATGAATCGAGTTAAAGAAAGTTTAATAGGATTTATTTTTTAATGACCTAAGAACCACAGTCTATTTCGGTAGAGTTACATTTGTGGGTTATTCTGTCAGTGTGGAGAGAAAATTGCATTTTATTTAAAGACAAGAGGAAATTAGACCATAAATCACAAAGCTCAATTGTAATTAAAAGGAAAATTGCCCTCTCTTCTTTGATATTAAAGATACATCGGGCTAATCATGACTTTTGTATTTATAGAATAAAAGCAAGAGAAAATGTATAAGCCACATTGCACAATGTAGCCAGACTAGCAAATGTCTGAGGGGCATATTATGAAGCACGGCATCAAAAATTATCTCCGCTTTAGCGGCAGAAAACTGCCGCTAAAGCGGCGATAATGGGTTTGATAATATGCACCTGAGAATTCCAATAGAAGCACATGTTGACACCAGGCGATAATTTTAACGCCGTTGCTTGATAATATGCCCCCAAGCATCTTTTTAGTTGTTAGAGCAAAGTTTAATCTCTACGTTTACCTTTTGAAACAATTGTTATCATATGTTTTGCGCATGATTTTCTGATCGCAGGCACAGTGCCTCCAAATTATGGTTCATATCTTTCCGTCGCATTGTATATGTGTGAACAACGTTAGTTACATTCCCATCAAACCTTTAAACCCATCAATTAAATATATTATTTAAGGAGAAGGGAAGAGCTTGCACAGCAGCGGCAATTAAACAGTTATCGCCCAGTGGTGGTGCCTGAGGACCCAAGGGTCCTGAAAATGAACCATTTACCCTCTCAGTGAAGCACAACATGGGGTGTCCCTCTAACCACCACCTGATGACTTTACTTTGATACATAAAATGCTTGTAATGTTAGCTGTTAATCACAATGTCTTTCTGCATTGTTTTTGCAGGTGCTAGGTTACATGAAGATTACAAGTTTTGTATTGTTTTAATGATGATGAATCAGTCACCCTGGCTGCCATATGTTCTCCTGAATAGAAGACAAGTCTAACAATTAAAAGCTGACACTATCCTGAACATCCTTGTGAAATGTATTGAAGAGGATGACAATCATTAGTGGAACATGAAACAAGAAAGGTGATACCTATTTATTAAACATGGGGGTACACCATGAAGTTATTTTCTGGCAGGGTGCCGAGCCGAACACCTGTTTTATGCGCCAGCAGGACGTAAAGTGAATTCCTTTAACCCAATATTTTTCTCAATAAGTGCTTTATATTCAAACAGATCAGAAACAAAAAGAGGCAAGCTTTGTTTACTGTTTCTGAGTTGTCCTGCAGGTGTATAAAACATGCATTCATTTCTGCCTCACAAAAGAAAAGACCATTATGATAGGTCTATGATGTAAATTATTTGTGTATGGTGCTTTTGTGAATTGACACAGCTTCAAGCCTCATGTGTGTTCTTTTTGATCCTCTCTCGACTCTACACTTTGAGAGAGCACATAAAGACCCCGGAAGGAGATACCTTGTTTTCTTTCAACATGCAGAGTATTGCCTAGCTGTCATCTTAGAATCATTCATGTTAAATAAGGGTGGGGAGAGTCTATCAGAAGGATTAACACTGAGATTTTGATTATGGAACCCATTAAATAAGCACACCAATGGCTGCAGTCACAAGTGGATATTCCTTGTTTTATTGTTATTGGTCAAACTTTTCTAAGGGACTTATGTAGAGTTTGGCAGACAGGACACCCCATAAAAACATGGCTGATGTCCCATCCACTGTATTACAAGTGCACCAATCAATCAATAGATTTGTAGAGCACTACGTGTCACCTGTGAGAGTATCCAGGGCATAATAGTCTATAACTCTTGGAATATGGCGGACAGGATATCCATCATGTTTCGATGGAGTATCCCATCCTCTAAAATATAAAGCCCTAAGTAAGTTGTTTTCCTGACTCGGGCATACAACTTGGTTATACTAGTCATAAAGATACTGATGAGTGCTCTCAAATGGTGGTTGGTGAGCAGTTTGAAATAGTGCATTTAGCTCTGTCCATTAACTCTACTAGACCACAGGTGTGTGGGGAGAAGTTTAAGGCCAGTTGTTGGTACAAGGATAATGGTCAACTGAAGAATCAAGAATGTTCTGCAACATTAGGGAGTTTAGGGCTTTCTTGTGATAGTTCATTACTTTGTGAGCCATAGCTAAGGCTCAAGATCATTTGTTAGATTTCTTAAGAATGGCCCCTGTAGTTTCACATGGTTCCTCATAGAGATTAAACTGAGTGAGGACAGAAGGGAGCCTTGAGGGACACGTTGCTCTAAACTAACCAGACAGAAATGGAGTTCCCAATTTTATCTGCTTGAGATTGCTTGGAAAAGTATGAGGTCGACCATTTAAGCAGTACACCCTCAATGCTCATTCTGTCTTTGAGGATGTTAATCAAAAAGGAATGATCAACAATGTCAAAAGCAGTAGTCGGGTCAATGCGCTCTAAGAGGCAAGAATGTCTGGTGTTGAGGAATCTAGTGAGTTATGGAAAACTTCTAGGCAGGCAGCCTCTCTGATGTAACCCTGCTGAAAATTACACTTACAATTTCTCAGAGACAGGAGAAGGAGACATGCAGGGACAGCTGAAAGAAAACACAACTTTCAATCATCTTGCCACAAAAGAGTTTTGTGGACAGCAATATCCTCGAAGATGTCTTCAGGGGAGAGTAAGACTTGGCTGTTTTTGAGGCAGATGTAGTACATGATCTTGGAGAGAGATGGATTACTTTATGATGTAAAGTAGAGTAATAGATGGCTAGACAACTCTTTTTAATGTTGTCGCACACCGCATTAGTGAAGTGGTTTGTGGATTTCACATTGGCAACAGCATTAACAAGATCACTCTCAGATATCTCAGTAATGTGGGACCAGATCAATTGAGCTTTGCAGTTCAGGTTGACAACTTCAGAGCTCTCAAATATTGGAGGTAAATAATGTTAAATAGATTTTTCCTTCTGTTTAGAGAACTGAAAGAACTATTCACATTGAAATGTGGCTTTTCGAAAATGAAAGTTGATGACGGATTGTTTAATAATCAAACAATGTCAAAGTAGAGTTTTAACTAACTGTACGAGTTGTTTAACAGAGATATGATGTGAGTATACTTCAGCGTGAAAATATGTGTCTTAGAGTTTCCCATACCTATCCTGATCTGTGGCAGGATAAGTGAAAGAGAAAGATTGTCTCCATGTTTTTTTCCATCCCTCAGAGGGATTTTCCTTCCTCCAAAAGGTTTTATGAGAGCAAGGGGCCATAGGTTTTTCGACTCTTCTTTCTATGTTATTTATACTGAGGAGATATTAACACTGTGGGAAGGGAAGAGACAAGGAAATATGGTCCTTGCTCTGGCAACTTTGAAGTTGATTATCAGTACCTTGTGTGTCCCCAAACAATATAACCTGCTTTTTTTGTTTACTAAAGTTTTTACACTAAAATGAGCTGCGTTCATCAAGTCACAGCATTGGAGATTCAAATTTCCAAGAAGTAGATTAGAATCTGAAACCAAATGCTAATGTGTTAAAAAAATGTAGGCTTTTCTGGGAAAGTAATGTTCTCACCTTGGGCAGGATAAATATATCTATATATATTTTCTAGTTGTTGGGTTGCCCAGTGGAGAGTTGGGTGCAGGGCCTGGTAGACCTACTGACTATGTCAAAAGGTTGGAACACCGCAATATTATAACTCTGCCTATTGGCTTCATGAAGGCGTCAGCATATCAATATATATAAAGCACATGTTTTGTCAAAAACACCAATAATTATAATCACATGTATATATCATTAATTCACACAGTGCAATGTTTAATAAAAGTTATTTTCATTAAACATATTGATAGGATTTTACTAAAAAACGCATCAACATATCTTTGAGTCTTTCATTTAACATTTGCAGCACATAAAATACAGCCATAAAAACAACCACAAGAGGATCCTGCACTCCAGCTGACCAGCATAGGGCTCCAGCTTCAATGTTGCAGAGGGTTGCTGGGAGCCTCCCAGCAACCCTTTGCAACATTGAAGAAATGCTTGGTGGTGCCCCACTTCTCCTAGGAGCACCACTAAAATAGAAATATATTAACAAAACGTCCTAGCAGGGCATTATAGGGTGCTCCGTTTGTGGACCAGTGAATACTAAATTAACAGCTTCTGCTCTGGTGCTCATGTTTTATTATTCTTTTTGTTTAGATTTTTTTGGCTGGCCTCAGATGACAGAGTTCCTGGAACACTGCTTTGAATGGGCACCGGGGGATGGGGTCCCTGGGGTCTAACTATTGCTTGGGCAGGGGGACTGCATGACCCCACCCATAAAATTGAGAATGGCCCTGGAGGATTGGGTCTCTGGTGTAAGCCTGGGCATAGTTCGCGGAGTTCCGCTATGCGGAACTCCGAGAAGTGCTAAAAAAACTCTGCCGCACTACGCAGAGCTCCGCAAGCAGCAGAGAGCGTTAGGTAAATGCAGTTTGGGTTGATTTTCAGTGCTGGTTGCTTGACAGCACTGTTCAATCAATGCGAACTGCACCATGCACAGCACAAATGGGCGATGCTCCCTTTCTGCCGCACGAATAGATTTGTACTCAAGTGGCAGCTTTCTCAATGCGAACGGACGGTTTCTCAACATGAGCAGTCACAAGCATAAATGACCACTCGCAATGAGAAATCTGACAGCCCGCATTGAGGTTGATTTTCCACGCTTGCGCCCACCAACTTGATGTTGACGATCACGAACGAGGAAAAATCTCGCTGGGAGGTGGATTTTCCTCACTAACGCTCGCCAACTTGATGTTAACTAACACGAGCGAAGAAAAATCTCTGTTCCGCAGCGTGAAGCGGAGTTTTTCGGAACTCTGCAAGCTCCGTGTAATGTGGAGTGCGGCAAACTCCAAGAGCGAAGCAGAGTTCACCGCCCAGACTTACTCTTGAGTCTCATTAGAAACAAACAGCCCTGGGGGATGAGCCCCAGGGGACTCTGAAAAGCTCAGGGAAGTGGGCTGGATGCCCTCCTCCTCAAACATATTTCTGTATCAAACCCCCCTCCCCAGGCCCTGCCCCACCCCTGAAAGTATTGTAATAAATTATAGCAGACTGCCAGCTTTTTCATTAGAGACCCAGATCTGTGGATATCTTTTAAACCTTCATTTCTCAAAAGCTGCTGAACAGATTTACACCAATTCACAAAAAATAGGCTTTCTGGACAAAGATCTACCTTTCTGCCCAATTTGTTGTAAATCTGTTGAGCCTTTTGTTTTGTAGCCATATCTAGTTTTCCTATGGAAAAATGAATGGGGAAAATGCGTTTTGAGAACCCCCCGTTTATCTCGGTCCCTGTTTGATGGAAACATTTAAGGAGGGAGCTGACACAGAAGAATATTTTGTTTAGAAATTCACATCAAGATTCGTAAAATTGCACCAAAGTTATTAGTAAAAAAACCACAAATAGCAATTTTGGAAAAAGCTCACCAAGAGTTGGCAGAAGTACCCAGGACTACTGCCTATTCCCCCTGATGCTTTCACTCCAATACGCAAAGGGAAATGGGTCCAAAGGGCACCCATTTCCTTTTGGGAATAAGCTGTCACCCCAACTTGAAAGTTAGTAAGTTATCAAGGGTGTGGGACCAGAATTCAAATCTTTAACTATTGCTAAATAAGGTACAAAATCTAAATGTGGAAGAGATGCCCACAACTTGCCTCTTAAAAATTGCTATTCAGTTTCTATTTCTAAACTCACTAAAGGAGTTGGTAAAACTTTACCATCTCCTAATAAGGTTTTAGTACAACAAAATATTTTAATAGCAGTCTCAACCCCTCAGATTTGGAGAACTGGAATGTTTCCAAGCACTAACATGTTTAGTACACTTGGCTCTAAATTCTGACCAAGTAAAATGTTGTATGGTATGTTTCAGTCTTTGTCTCATGAATGTGAAGTGTATTCCTCCTTGGCTGTATGGCGTCATTCATTTTTATAGTTTGCTATTCAAGGGTGTACCAGAGACTGCTGCAGCAGGGCCTGAAGCATTTGTGGCATCCAATCACTAGAAGAAGGATAGCGTCATTTATCAGAATTAGTAAATAGGTGACTCCCTTGGCAATGCTTCCTGAAGAACATAATTGTAAGACTGTCTTTTCATCAGTAAATTGCACCTCATACAATGGTTACAATTGTGGATCTGATGGATTGGGGGAAGCACAAAAACCTTTTTCTGAGCTAGAGCAAATGGTCTCAGAATTATATAGCATGTGACATGAACCTGCTGGAACTCATGACTGGGCATCTAACATTTCAGGTGTTCTATCCATTATTCTCAGACAACATGATTCTGGTTCAGACAGACACACATCGATATATGTAATACCTGATCAAGAATGCATGCACATTATTGGGGATGCTCTATGTCAAAACCCAGGCTATCTGGCATCAACAGTTAGCTGGAAATACACTGAATAAAGCCATGTATCTGACAGGTGTAAAAACTGAAAAGTCGAATAGTCTTGTAGGAACACCAAAAAGTGGTCCTGGATCAAGAGATGCTGCACAATATCGTCTAGCATTGGGCTATTCAGATTTGTTCACATATGGAAGACACAACAATTCCTTAATTTTTACATCCAGATACTTCGAGATGGAGTCCAGGGGTACGAATTCCATTTTCATCATCTGATGACGGAAATTTCTACATGCCTTTCCTCCTGCTGATTCCGACTGTTGAGGAGTTAAAAAAAGGATTAGCCCAATTGCAGCTGACTAGCTTTAGGAAGTAATGGTTGCTGGGCTTCCCTTAGATGTTGGAGAGAACACACAAGATGCTTATGTGCAAACTAGATTTCCATTAAATTTACAAGTTATGATCCTCTACCCAGGCTATTATCTTCGAACATCGCATGTTCCCGACTAAAATCCTCCTGTACCGTCATTTAAACCTACTTCAGGACTGTATGAATATGTTTAGGGTTTCCTAAAATGGCTGGCCATGTTTTCGACAGAAAGCAGTGATTAATAGTGTTTCCATATACTTGTACCGTAAATTAATCACAGGGGCGGTATTTTTGTGGAGTGACAGACTTGTGCTTACTATTACTGTTCAATTCCTGTATCAACATTGCATTATTCATACCGTGTGAAGCACTAACTAGCATGATATTTGCAAAAACAGCTTAGGTCTGTTATTAGGGATGACATCATCTGGGCCAAACGACTAAGCGATAACACCTTACCAACTGATTCGATTGAAGTACATCTGAAAGACGAGACCTTGGTACATAATCTTATAGCGTTGGAAGCAAGATCATGTTCACCCACTTCCACCTACTTCCACCAATATACAGATGAAGTACAATCCCCCTGCCATGTTCCAGTCTCAAGCGTACAGAAGGCACAACACCCGGTTGGGGATGGACTCACCATTGGCCCTTATCCATTCGACAGGTGGGGCAGGATTTCGAAGGTTTTCTCCCGCACTCTAATTAACAAAATCACAGATTGGATGGAGGAAAACAACATATTATCCCCCTTCCCATCGGGGTGTAGGAAGAAAGTGAGCACTGTTGATCAAGTTTTCCATTTCACCTTGCTGGCCTGGAAGACAGTGCTATTAGAACAGGGTAGTCTGTACACTGCCTTTATTGATTTAAAGTCAGCTTTTGATCTTATACCTAGGCCTAAACTATGGCAGGTTTACGTGACCAGGGGCTCCCACATGACATCTTGGGTCTTCTTATTCAGTTACACGAGAAAAACTATGCAAGGCTGCAATGGGGGGTCCAAGGGCAGCTGTCAGATCCAATAAAAGTTGCTAGAGGGGTACGCCAGGGCTGCGTCCTGGCGCCCACCCCCTTCTCATTTTTCAGAAATGGAGTAGTGAGGTACCTAGCAGAGGCCCACGCTGGTGCCCCCAAATTGGGGGGGAGCGAAAATCACAACTTTACTGATCGTGGATGACACCCTGCTGGTCTTAAAGACCCCCAGTGGTTTACCGCTGCTACTTGACCGTGTTATGTCCTTCTATAGATCTAGAGGACTGAAGGTCAACACCTCAAAAACCAAGCTCATGTTGCTAAAGCCTCACAAATTATTCAAGGGCAAACCATTGCTGGGGGGACTCCTCTGGAGAGAGTGCACACTTTTGATTACTTGGGCGTAACGCTTGGGGTTGAAAATGTCCTGGAAACACCCTATTTTGAAACGATCCCTCCAGCAGAGGAAAACCACAGGGGAATTATTAAAGGAACACAGGGCTTCGCAAACTAGGCCGATAGCAGCATTTCTCCAAATTTACGAACAGGAAGTGGTTAGCTCCGCTCTTTACAGAGCTGAACTTTGGGGGTTCGACAACCTAGAGGGCCTTCTCTGCTTAGAAAATAAATTTCTGAGGTCCCTCTGCTCTCTCCCACAGAGGACTCCACTCCTCCCCCTAAGGCTTGACATGGGCAGTCCCTCAATAGTGGACAAAGCTTTATTACACCCCATCCTTTTTTGGCTACGTCTGAAAAAACACCTGAGCTTACCCACTACGTGGCTGCGCTTGAAGAAGTCTGCAGCTTAGACCGTTTAAAAAAAGTTGGGTGGTTTAGTAATCCAGCAGTCCCTCTCTGCGGTTGCCCTGGGGAATCTGTGGGCTGAGTCTGACATTAGTTTGTTACCCAGTAGAGAATGCGTCAAGACCTGCTACTGGATTTGGGTAGATTAGAGAAATGTGTCATTAACAGGTGGCTGCCTTACAACAGAATTTCTAGAATTCAAGCTACTTAGTATGTATGAGCAGTATATGGAGGTTATTACCATACCGAGTGATAGGAAGCTACACATACAGTTCAGATTTGTTACTCTCCCTCTCAATTCATTTACTGCAGCTTGGCAGCGGGGATCTGATGACGCATCATGCTGCTGTCCCCACTGTTCAGGGGTGCATGCACACTGTATAAACTCCCGAGGCTTAAGTGGTTAGCCCCCATATGCAGGCAGATGTGTACTCGATGTCATCAAGAGGTGCTACGTATCCTAAAAACAGACTCCAGCCCATTACCAGCTTGTGCAACAGCCACATTTCTGGGGAATATGTGGCTTATCAGGAGCCTTAGATTGAAGAATGGTAAACCATACATTGTAGTTCTTTATCTATGCCTGGCCCCATTAGTTTACATGTACAGTTAGTGCATGACATACAAATAGCACTAGTACTAGTTAATACTTTACCATGATTGTGTACTCAAACTATATGTATATACATTTTCATGCGCTTTTAGTACTAGGGAATAGTTGCAGATTTTTTATCTATGCATTATGCCCAATCCACTTGACCATTTGCTTCTCCTCTATTGGGGTTAAACATTGCAAACAGTGTCTGTAACGTTTATATAACAAACATGTACAATGGTACGCTTGCACTATATGCACTAGCATTTTCTTTCGTCCCTACCTCTCTGTGAAGGTTTCCGTTTGAGAGTATTTTTTGGAGTTCACTTTTATGAAGCTTTTATGCTATTTCTGTGAAGATTCTAATCATTAGGATATTTGTAAGATTAGCTGATTTTATTTTAAGGAGTTATTCAGTTAAAATGTGGAAAC
This sequence comes from Triturus cristatus, assembly GCF_964204655.1. NCBI lineage: Eukaryota > Metazoa > Chordata > Amphibia > Caudata > Salamandridae > Triturus > Triturus cristatus. The sequence continues at coordinate 231,092,439 of NC_140587.1, forward strand.
TGTGCTCAATAAGATATTAGCTGCACCTTTCTAATAATGTTTATTGATAGTACATGCCTTTTTTTTTATCCCATTTTAATGTAAAATTTAGTATGGGTTGCATTAAGTGTGGGACTCTCACGTTGTTAAGCTTTATCCTCCTTCTCTTTTAATCTATCTTTTTTTTATTTGTTTAGAAAAAAATTATGAAAATGCTATCTTGCTCATTGTCAGTTAACATTGTGTACAGAAAGATCATTAGACATTGTATGTGTTGGTGAACCCACTACTTTGTATCCTTTGCACTTTGATGATCAAATTGACCAAATAAAGTTTCTTGACTGACTGACTGGCTTATCCTTGGATTATCATAAAATATGGCAGACTGTCTCTGTAGAACAGCACGATGTGTATCCTGAGTGTCATGTGCTGCAATCCTAAGAACTTACAGGAATAGGTTGCATTTTATTATTGGTGGGAGCATTTCAAAGCCAAGGTGCCCTATATAGAACCATACTGAGTGTATGAAATATGATTGGCACCAGATTAGAAACTAGAATGTGATATTAGATCTAGCAAGATAGTGGGTCGTTACCAGACACTACCAATACTGTTTAATGTTTAATTCACATCGATATAATAACACATGTATACAGGTTCTACAGTCAAAACGGCTAACTTTAAATATAATAATGATAATAAAATGTTTCCCAAAGTGGAAAATCGAGTTAAAGATCCTATGTACTAGTACTATTTTACATATTGCATGTCTCGAATCTTCAGAAACAGAAAAATGCGCCTTTCACTACTGGCAGAACTTATTATTTAGGAGGGCATACAATTTAAGCACATTTTCCAACTGCAGGTCACAGGTGCCTTATTAAAGTTGAACAGCAGGGCTGCTTAAACATTTATGTGTTTAAGGTCACATTTTCTACCTCTCTCAATATAACTATATAGAAGAGTGTTGTGTACTCTAGTTTTGTTTTCCCACTCCACCAACCTCTTCTTCATGTCCCCTCCAAACATTAAAGAAGACATGTTGTCAGAAAATGCCCTTTTGGCGAGATCACTCCCACCACACACTTTCGGCTGATGTATGGACTCTGAACACTAGGGCACTGCTGTCCAATGCCCAGTGTGTGTGCTCTGACCCTAAAAACATATAGCATTGCCTAATCCCTGAGTGGATCTTTTACTATTCCTCTAAATCCTTATTATATGGTACTCTGTGTACCCAGGGTCTGTAAGATAAATGTCACTAGAGGACTGCAGCACATATTGTGCCACCACTAAATTGACAACTGAAAACATGACTTCATGCCACCCCTATCAGCCTTAATGTGGAGTTTCAAAACTGCATACTGGAACGACCAAAGTAAACCTTTGCCAGGCCTAGACCTCCCATTTTAATACTCATAGGTCACCTCTAATATAGGCTCCAAATCTCCATATGGTAGGGTGCATGCTATTCAAAATGCAGGACATGTATATTTAGTCTTACATGTCCTGTCAGTGAAAAATCTCCAAACTGCCACTTTTAGAAAGATGACATTTTTTCTAAAGCCTCTGGTAGCCTTTCCAGAGTTAATCCCCTGCTGGCTCCCAGAAAGTATGTCTGAATTGCTCCCAAGACAGGGAACAAATGGGCCTTTTGGTGGGAGGAGGTGTGACCTTCTCCTGACAGGATAGCCTGAGGTGTACACACTAACTGCACTGGCACCAATCCCAGTGGGGGAATAACCTGTTCCAGAACTGGTTTGCAGGGTGAGTTTCTTCTTGCCCCGATACACCTCAGGTGTGTGCCCTGAGCTTAACCAGGTGAAGAAAGGTTCTGTAATTTTGGATCTCGGCAGAACAGTGCACTCTGGAATCTTTTGGAGGCAAAGTGATATCAAGGGTGGTAGGAGTTTCTATGTTCTGCCCGCTTGTAAATCTGGTAGGTGAACCATTATCTTGGTAGTTAAGATACTCCATCGCGACAGAGTATCCTTGCCACAAAGATATAAATCAGACCCAAAATCAAAAGGCAAACTTTTAAATAGACCATGCCTGGTGCTTCTATCCAATCCGCTCCCCATCAGGATCAGTCTTAACTTTTTGCTTTGACCCAGTCTAACACAATCAGATACCTGTGGTTGGCACTTTGTGCTTTTTGGTGCTAGATATATCTAAAATTTGGAAAAATCATGTATTCGGTTCCCTTCATTAGATTTTTTATGTCTTAGTGTCAATTTGAATATTAATATTTCACTATTTTTTTTAATTTAAATGGGATTCTTATTATGTTGTGTGCTCTACTTATTAACTGTTTTGGTACTGGTGAATGTTTTTCACATTTCTCCTAAGCTAAGCCTGACTGCTCTGAGCTACAGCTAATAAGGGGTAAGCTAAGGTTTATATTATTGTGACCTAACTTGACCTAAGGAATAGTGCCATTGTAACTTGAATGAGATTACTTTCCACTTCAATCTACTTTCTCACTCATGTCAAGCAGAACTATTCTGGCAACTGAATCCGAGCATGGCTACAGGGTGTAAGATGTAGTATGTGGATGTCCTCAGGAAATTATGAGTATATAGTTAAGGACCTCTGATGGGACTAGTGGACTAAGAATGTCAGGCTGTGTACAATGAAAACTGATAAGATGCAACAGTTGTTTCCAGTGTAGACATGTGTACTTATGTGTGCTATTTGTATAGCAAGAACCTAGCCAAAGCACATTGGAGCGGAGATTTCCATATTCATAGTTTAAGATGCTCATACTTAACAGCTGGACTCAACAGGTGGTACAGCGAGATAGAATGTTTTTTTCTGGTGGTTGTGGTGAGCACCTTAAGCAGAGCTTCAAAATGTGTGAGAACAACAAAACAGTGCACCAATACAGCAATTCTGGATTTTGTCAGAATTATGCTCCTGGTCATGCTAGTCTTCTGGAACCAGCAAATGTAGGGAGCACGTTCTTCAGAAGATGTTATTTTTTTAAGTCTACACAAAATAGGTGCTGAAACTCCCATCTCCTATGGCACAGGAAACACTTCTTCAACAGGCTCATGCTCTCGGGTGACATGCAAGCAGCTGACCCCTCAGCAGGAAAAGATACACATGTACTGTAAACTAGTGAAAGAGCAGGAATTGTTGTCTCTTGAAAGTAAGTCACAGGTTTTGGGCTGAGGACTGAAGTCGACATGAACAACATCTATTTCAATGTCTGCGTGAAAAGCATTGCGTCTAATTCTAAACATCCAGCAAGAATATCTCCTTGTTTCATTGGGTATTTTTTGCTTTTGTTTTTTATTTCTATTTATTGATTTATGACATAATGAGATTAAATGCTAATATAATAATATTGTAAATTGTGAGGACTGTACAACACACAAGATCATTGTTAGTCATTTTTTTTTTACATTATCTGAGGCACTAAGGGGCAGATTTATAATAACTGGCGCATCCCTGCATATCAGCAGGGATGCGCCAGTTATTTTGCACCCCAGCTCCGCCATCATGAATGCGCCGCATTTATAATGCGGCGCACCATGGGGCAAAAACGGCACAGATGCGTCACGCATCTGTGCCGTAAAAGTGGCGCATTGCTGGAGTTGCGTCGCAAGCGCGACGCAGCTCCAGCAATGCTCTGGGGGGCCCTATCTGCACAATTCTGCGTCAATCCTTACGCCTGCTTCAAGCAGGCGCAGGGTTTTGACGCAGCATGGTCTCAAAAGTGACTGAGTGAAATCTTGTAGATTTCACTCAGCCACTTTTAGGAGGCGTTCCTGCGCCGGAACGCCCCCACCTGCCCTGGAACGCCTACATGTGGCGCAGGGCTTTACAACGTGACGCATCTCCCAGATGCGTCACGTTGTAAATACCCCGCACCATGGCGCAGGATTTGCGCCGCTGCTGCGTCACAAAAGTGACGCAACGGCGGCGCAAAAGTGGCGCAAGTGCAACATAAATCTGCCCCTAAGGATTTATAATACTTGTGGCAGAACCAAAATATAATAGGTCAAAAAATGCACAATGTGTGATGAATACATAATGAGAGAAATGGTAATTGTGGTGGTAAAGGTAATAGATATGAATAAATGTAAATCAACCAACCTTTGTGTTTTTTTAAATATATATTTTTATGTTAATGAACAGCCCTGATGATGTGATTCAATCAAGAAACACGTGTTAGCTGGTTGTGTGTATGTAGGAGTTATGCAATATTGATGAATACAATTGACAGTTCTTGCAACCGGGGACCATGTTCTACATTTCAAAGAAAAGTTATATTTGACACGTTCACTTCTCTTCTGCGAAGCACTATGCACACTGGCATATCTTTGTGTACCTATAAGGTGTTAGGGAAAAAGACTTACACGTTTAGTATTTTTGTTTCTGCCAGCATATGCTACTTAGCCTTCACATCCATTTTCCTGTTTTTTGTTTTTAAAATCAATTATTGTGATAATGCGCGCTTTGATACATACTTTGGTCTATTGACACACCGACATTACACCCACGACTTTAGGTTTTAGGTATGAAACATACTTTGTATCGCGCATTCAGGCTTAAAAGCTCAGAGCTTCAATGTTTTCTCTCCCTGCTGCACTTCTACTTTTATTTTACATGCGCTTTTTTACTGCACTATATTTCCTTAACTTTATGATCACATGCCATGAAATGTATAAAGATCAGCCAGCATTATACACTTTATTTTGTTTCGCGCACTTGCATTTGATTAACCCTACCTTTCAGTTTTCTCTCCCCTCTAAATTTTTTAACTGAGTGCACTTTTGAATGCGCTGTGCAGAGTATCAAATACACCTGTTCTTTCATTTGTTTTGAAATGTAAAAAATGAAAACATATTTATTTTAGGCTTGTCTCCAAAACAAATGAACTAATGTTATGGTTTATATGTAATGAGATTGGTTTTAAGTCAGTTTTTCAACATTCCATGACGATTGTATGACTGTGCATCTTTCTTGTGATAATGAGCATGAACAGGCATACATGTTTTCTATTCTAATCTCTAATATGAGGTGGTGGTGCATGGTGTTTTGTAGGCCGCGAGGAAGACCATCTGGTTGAAGTGTGCTGCCCATTAAACTCTTGAAGCCTTAAATACAGTGGAGTGTGAGTTTCTATGTGTCAGGATTTGACACATTCTTTACTGATGATTGAATGGGACATGCACCTGTGTCTCTGCACCTGCCCCATCTTGTGGATGTGACTGGGCTTTTTTGCTATATTTATAAATATATAGATATATGCACACACACATAAATACATTTATATAAATGTAGTATATGTGTGTGTGTATATATATATATATATATATATATCCCAAAATTGAAAAGCAATCCAAGTGCGCTCTCAGGAGACAAACCACAGACACGGAAATGCAGTAGAGGGTTGTTTAATCCACACCGCGTTTCAGCTCGAAAGCCTTGATCACGTGGAAGATCGTGTAAAACAAGGTAACTGATAAAGTTGTCATTCATGAACATGGACATAGGACTAAAGGTACAGCCCATAGACACAGTGATGGACTGTGGCAGACATATTGGAATATGCAATGCTGAATGGCATATGTCTGTGTTTACATCCAAGATTCCATGAAGCTTGTTCAAATAAACAATGCAAGAAAAGTAAAGTAAACGGGTGTAAATATCTACATGCCACACATGAATACATCATTTAGAGTCACAGGCGCTACATGATAAAGTAATGGTTACAAATGTGAGTGCTCAAAATAGAACGAGTTGTAGCGCTGTTTCAAGTAAATGCATAGTGCATGCAAACTGAATAGAGGTGCTAGTGCCTAACAGTTTACTCATAGGAAAACAAGTTGGATAAATAACCCAAGTGGGTTACTGTAGCGAAGTGCAGCAACGTGTGTATCAGGCAGAGTAATCAATGTGTGTGTGACACAAAATTAGGGTCAACTACCCAAGGATGTGGGTAAAGTACATGTGTCCCACGGACATCCAATAGTAATGAAAAACGAAATACATCAGTTACCGTGCTCGAAAAAGTGAAGGAACGGAAGGAAGGGTAGGTGGCCCATGTGGGGTGAAACAACGCTACAACTCGTTCTATTTTGAGCACTCACATTTGTAACCATTACTTTATCATGTAGCGCCTGTGACTCTAAATGATGTATTCATGTGTGGCATGTAGATATTTACACCCGTTTACTTTACTTTTTTTTTAAAAATTATCCACACCCTCCCCACCCCGTGTGCAAATGGTGCCCGAAGAGCACCATTTGTGCATGGCTTATTACAGATAAGAAATAAACAAAGAATAAATTTCACAAAGATGCGCATAATATGTCCCCCATGTGCGCACGGTGCGCGAAGCGCATCGTGCGTACATGGCCCATCCCGCATAACGTGGGCACGCGGTGCGCGCAGCGCACTGCGTGACAACCGTGCGTGCACGGCACTAACTGCGTAAAGTGGGTGCGCGGTGCGCGAAGCGCACCGCGTGCTCACTGTGCGCGCACGGTGCGCGAAGCGCACCATGCGCGCACGGAACGAACTGCGTTAACTGGGCGCGCACGCCACGAATGGCGTAAAGTAACTTAGCATTTAAAAAAACGTACAAATTCACTGAAAAAACCATAGGTTTCACACACGTTATAGTTAGGAATTAGCATTTAAAAAACCTTGCAAATTCACTGAAAAAACCATAGGTTTCACACATGTTATAGTTAGCTGTACATTTCACTCGTAAAAAACCAATGAAATTCCCCCGTTATAGTTAGTGCAGGCAACTATAACTCACGCGACCGCAATCTTCTGCTGATGACATATGTGTCTTTATGAAAAAAAAATATTTGTAATATATGTATAGCTAAAATTTAATGGAAGAAGACATGGGCAAATAAGTGTCTAAATACAGTATTAGCATCAGCAGAGGATTGCGGTCGCGTGAGTTATAGTTGCCTGCACTAACTATAACGGGGGAATTTCATTGGTTTTTTACGAGTGAAATGTACAGCTAACTATAACATGTGTGAAACCTATGGTTTTTTCAGTGAATTTGTATATATATATATATATATATATATATATATATATATATATATATATATATATATTCACTGAAAAAACCAAAGGTTTCACACACGTTATAGTTAGGAATTAGCATTTAAAAAACCTTGCAAATTCACTGAAAAAACCATAGGTTTCACACATGTTATAGTTAGCTGGATATTTCTCTCATACAAAACCAATGAAATTACCCCGTTATAGTTAGTTCAGCTAACTATAACTCGCGCGCCCGCAATGCACTGCTGATGACGTCACATATTACATCACTCATGACATGGTCAGTGACATCACTCATGACATCACTGATGACATCTCAAATGACATCACTGATGACATCATCCAGTGAATGTGTGTTTTTCTGAAAATTACATATGTTTTATATATGTATATCTCAAGGTCGATGGAAGAATAAATGGGTATATAAGTGTCTAAATGGATGATTTGTTTTTGAAAAATTGATTGTATAACTGACTGATTAAGTGTATCTTAGTGAATACATGGCTTAGTGAGTAATGTTTAAATGTGTAAATATCTGTATCAGTCTCTCACTTTGTGTATAAGTGGCTGCATGGGTTGGTGAGTAGCTACATAAGTGTCTATATAGGTTATTAGTTGGTTTTTTGAGTATCAGTATGAGTGTCTGAGTGTCTGTATGGTTCGGTGGGGGTATTACGTAGTGCATAGGTGCATGAATGAGTGACTCACTGTTTGTATGTGTTGAAGACAGCATGTGTGCAGGACTGTATGGGTGGATGAGTGTGTGCATGGGTGTGTTAGTGAGTGATAGACTGTCTCAATAGAGTCTTTATGAGTAACTACATATGTTTTAAACTAGTATATGTGACTATTGGTGTATATAAGTGAGTATATGTGAGAGTGAGAGATTGAAAGAGTTCCTGTATGAATAAGTATGTGTTTCTATAAGTGATTGTTTAAAAGACTAAGTATGTGTAAGTTTCTGTAGAAGTAAGTGTGGTGGTGAGTGTATAACTGTATATGCAAATAAATAGATGTTTGATTCTTTATTAGCATGAGTGACTATGTGTGTGAGTAACTCTATGGATGAGTGGCATTGTGTAACAGGATGTATAGGTGTGTGAGTACATGTGATGAGTGAGTACATGTATGAGTGACTGTATAGGACTGTTGGTGAATGATGAGTGTATGTGTATGTGGATCTTAGAATTACTGAAGAGGTTGTTGTAACTGGTATTGGTATGTCCATTGTTTTGAAAAATTTAGTCTCTATTTTTGAATGTGTGTATCAAAGGTTATATTAGGGTGAGAGGAGGTCTGCCACTCTATCACAAGGATGATGTCATCAGTGATGTCATTAGTGATGTCATTTGAGATGTCATCAGTGATGTCATGAGTGATTTCACTGACCATGTCATGAGTGATGTAATATGTGACGTCATCAGCAGTGCATTGCGGGCGCGCGAGTTATAGTTAGCTGAACTAACTATAACGGGGGAATTTCATTGGTTTTGTATGAGAGAAATGTCCAGCTAACTATAACATGTGTGAAACCTATGGTTTTTTCAGTGAATTTGCAAGGTTTTTTAAATGCTAATTCCTAACTATAACGTGTGGGAAACCTTTGGTTTTTTCAGTGAATTTGTACGGTTTTTTTAATGCTAATTTTTGAATTATTTAATTAAACATTTTTTTTTATTTTAAAAATAAAATTCCTATGTATCCATTTATATATTATCTGTATTCTTTTATTTGTTTTTGCTTTTTAAAAAAAATTTCAAATAGGATAAAGTTGAACAGTTTTTTTAATTTTTGCAATTAATTTTTCTCCACTTTTCTTTTTTATATAAATTCTTGGGGTGCGCGCTCTGAGCGCGCTCCTAGTACAATTTCGTAAGTTTTTTATGAATACCGTCGTACCTTATTTACGTACGCATATATACGTCATAGTGCGCGCACCCAGTACGTATGCGTACGTACGTACGCATGCGTGCGTGCGTCCTACGCACTCCACGCGGTTTACTTCTGCATACGCTTAAATTACGCGCAATAACGTTCGCGTATACGCGTGTTCAACGTATGCGCGCTACATACGCGCATATGACGTATGCACATGCGCACCTACGCGTTCGCGCATGCGTAATCACGAGGTGCGCGCTTGCAGCTTGCGCAGTACGCGCACCTCGGGTTATATGCATAATAAAACAACACATCTTATTGGTTATCATTACTTTCAGTTTCTGATTGTTTCAATACCACACCCAATCCCCTCATGGCAAGTCATGTGATCAAGAATCATCATTTTTGATTGGTTTGAAGTACTTTCAGTTCCAGATTCTTCCCAAACCACACCTACTCCCCTCATTATTAGTTCTGATTCCTTTGGAGAAGGAGCTATTCTGTTGTTGAGAGACAATGGCTGAACAGCAACCATCTTCAGACAGTGACCAGGACACTCTTGAGAGGCAGAGGAGCAGGAAGCAGAAAGACAGCTTTATATGGCAGTTTTTCACTTTTCCAGAGGGACAAAAAAGGTAAATGCACCTAAAGTTACATGTGTACTTTGTCAAAAAGTCTTGTCACGTGGGAATCCTAACAAGAAATATTCTTTTAGCATTCACACTATGTTGAGGCATGTTGACAAAATGCATCCAGTGACTTTTCGTCGAGCTTCTGGAGCAAACCCTCCACCTGCTCTACCGACGACATCTGCAGCAGCTCAGCCGAGCACTTCTTCTGCAGTGGTGCCTTTGCCTTTTTCCACACCTCGTTTTGGACCACCTTGTTTTGCGAGGTTGTCCACACGCTGCACTGATTGCGGTAAACTTATTTCTGTGTGTGAGACCAGTCTTGATCTCATTCAGAGAAAATTTGATGCCCATGAGTGCAGTAGGCCATAGATGTTTTTTCGTTTTTCTCTTCCTGTTTCCCTCCATTAACTCAAGGGCTCTTTTAAGAGCCACTTAAAAACTAAACCCCAAAAATTTTTTGTACAAAAAGAGGTGAAGAAATGGAAGCATGAAAAGGGAGGATTGAGTAATACTAATATTTAGTCCCTATGGAAAAATGCATGGGGAAAACGCGTTTTGGGACCCCCCTTTTTCTCGGCCCCCGCTTGACAAATCACCCCGAAACTATCAGGGTAGGAGCTGAGCGGAGCGCCCCATTAGTTTTGAAAATTTCGCGAGGATTCGTCAACCGGCGCCAAAGTTATTCAAAATAGAATTTTGAGATTTCCCATGGAAACACGGTCCTAACTATAACTACCTACTGGCGACCGCCAGTAGGTAATATATATATATATATATATATATATGAAGATACACGATCCTGACACGCTTCTCTCAGCATTTAGCAGGTACGGACCACAACGTGCCTTTTAAGGTTAAATATGCAGGTTTATTACATCCACGAACAGCTACATTTCACACAGCAAGTGCTCAGCATGACACGTTTCGACAGCAGGATGCTGTCTTGATCACATGTATATTACCTACCGGCAGTCGCCAGTAGGTAGTTATAGTTAGGACCAAGTTTCCATAGGATAAGCATTTTTTGATTTGCCAATATCTTAGGCGCGGTTTGATGAATCTTTGTGACATTTTCAAAACTAATGGTTCTCTCAGTTGAGCTCCTGTCTTGAGTTTCGGGGTAATTCGTTGAGCAGGGGCCGAGAAAAACTTTAGACAAAGCTACAGCCTGAACTGCTGAACGGAATGACACCAAATTTGGCAAAAAGGTAGGCATTTTTTTTTAAATGGTGTAAATCCGTTGAGTAGTTCCTGAGTAATAAAAAAATAAAAAAATATTGATATCTGGTGACCGGGGAGGATTCTTGAACCCTCCCGACTACAAGCTTCATTCTGATTGGCTGCCAACACTCTGAACCAAGAAGTTTTGGCAGCCATCTTGTGACTCGGTGTTGGACTTGGCCCTTCTGGCAGGTTCACCCCTAAACTTTTTGCAATTATCCTAGCCTTTCCCTATATCGTGTAAGTGGTTTTAGGCCTCTAGGCGCTTTAACACTGTGTCCCAGTGGAAAGTGCGCGCGCTCTGTCTTACAGTTAGTGAGACTGACCTGCCCTCCCATAGGAATGCATGGGGAATGTATGTGTCCATGGTAGTTCCTGGTGCGTGGGGAGTGCAGGGTCGAGTTTGGTATGTGTGAACTCGTGAGATTAAATGCTGCGCGATGATGTGTGCGGCGTTAGTGTGTCTAGTGTAGAAGTGCCACTTCTAGAAGCTGGCACGTCTGTGGAATAAATGTGAAGTGACTATCTGGCTGGTGATTGGCTGGTGTGCCTGGCTCCAGGAGTCAGGATGGGTGTGCCCCGGTGGTGGGTGGAGAGATCTGCATGCTGATGGTAGGGAGGAGTACACCTGGGACCTGAATAGGGCTGGGTTTTCCCTACACAATGCTGGCTCCGCCCCCTGTACGACTGATGTCCCTAGCCTGTCCTGTGAATAGGATGAGGGGTTGAGCAAAACAAAGTGCTCCAGAACCAGTTGTAACTGGTTCTCCCCATGCCCTACAGTTGGTAACAAAGGAAATGTGTGTATAAGAAGGGGCTGTGACCCCATGTATGTTGCTCTCTGCTGTGCTGATACTAACGCTGGGGGCTGCTGCTGCTGGGCTCCAGGAGGAACCGCCACAAGGGACTGCCTCCCTGCTGGAGGGCCCTGTGTGCTGGCCGGCCTGAGCCCAGCCTTTTGTCCCCCCCCTTCCTCCGGAAGAGATTCCCCTGGACTTTGGACTAGAGCGCCTGGACTTTGATTCTGGCACTGTGGGAGCGTTTTGCTTCCATTTTTGGGGAGCGTTTGCTCTCTGCAGCTGAGGAGCAGCGCTTCTGTTTGTGGCTGCAGCGTGAAGCTGCCTTGGGTGGGACTCCCCCTACTTGGCGTGGGGAAGCGGGAGCCCACCCCACGTTGTTATGCCCTTTTATAAACTTAGCGGGAGCCCATCCCGCTAATTTATCCATACTTAATGCAGGTGCCCACCCCGCGTTGTTATGCCCTTTTATAAACTTAGCGGGAGCCCACCCCGCTAATTTATGCATGCTTAATGCGGGTGCCCACCCCGCTTTGGTGGTTGTTGAAAACGGGAGCCTACCCCGTGTTGCCTCCGCACTGAAGAAAATCACCGCCACGCTGGCCGCGGTAACCCGGAAGTGGATCAGGACAAGCCTGGTGGTGGGCGGGGCCTCGCGCCCTCATCGAGCGGAAGCTGCAGTGGTGGACAGCGGGGCTCTCATGTGGAAGAGAGAGCCCCGTGCGTGTTGCTGTTTTGCGGAGTGAGGAACCTAGAGACCCGAAGAGCCGCCAGAGGGAGAGCCCTGCGTAAGGAGTCCCGGTGAGTGGGGCTGCGTGTCCAGACAGTCTGTGGGGGGGGCAGCCAAGGCACATTGTCGGTGCCTGAGGCCCCGGGGCCCAGAGAAGGGCCACGCCGACATTCCCTTTACTGGCCAGGCCGCTGTCCTGGGTGGCAGTGGACAGCTGCCCTTCATCCCTTTTCCGGCATGGGGCCAAATCTGTCCCAAGAGTCCCAAAGTGGGGCTCCAACGCGAACCTTGGTGCCAGTGTTTTCGTGGCTACCTCCAGCTGCGCTGCGAGAGGGCAGCTGCAACATGGGTGCCATTCAATGCTGTTGAGGGTCCCCGAGTGGGGCTCACCAGGCACGGTAGTGCCAGTGCCTGCTTTCTCCAGCTGAGTCACAGAGGCGGGCGGCTACACCACGGGGGCAATTACTTTTGATACCATTCTCCTGTTTCTTGGACACAGCTGCACAGCAGATACCTGCAGCTGCAACGTGGGGGCAGATTGTGTTGAGAAGCCCCAGTGGGGGCCCAAGAGGCACCAGGAGTGCCAGATTGCATTTGCGCCTTTTTCCAGCTGCCCTGCGAGAGCACAGGCATCTGCGACCTTGGGGATAGTGTTATTTCAGAGTCCCAGAGAGGGGCTCAGGGGGCAAGCTGGTGCCCGTGATCATTTTACAGCTGCCCAGCAAGTAGTGGGCAGCTGCCACGTTTAGGCTGGTGTGACTGCACACTTTGGCTTTTGCTGCTTTTGTAGCCAGCCCTGACATTCTGGACGTGGGTCGTTTGAACCCCCTGTGAGAGGCTGATTACTGTGTAATGTGTCTAGGCTGGTGATACCTATGCCTAATGTGATTTAGTGTTTATGAGGTTGGCGCATCATGTATTTTATTCCTAATGTGATGATTCTTGCATAGTGAGATTTATGTGGCAGGATCTAGGCCTCAGTGCAATATCTCACCAGTAGTTACTGGTTGTGCTCTACATTTATTATTTGTTCTCCATTTACATTTTTGTGATTGTTCTGGCAGTGGCCTAATTGGCCCTGTCAGGTGTATATAATCCCCTGTAGATATTGCCCAGTGCCAGTTGGCACAGTGTATATTATGTGATTATGATCTAATGTGTTTATTATAATACAAAGGCTATTTTTATATATAACCTTTTGTGGAGTTTCTTTTGTGGTGGGCCTAGGGTGTTGTTGCTGTGTGCGCACGCAAACGCTTTACACATTGCCTCCGGGATAAGCCTGACTGCTCGTGCCAAGCTACCAAGGGGGTGAGCAGGGGTTATCTTTGGCGTGTAACTTCCTTGCCCTGACTAGAGTGGTGGTTTCTGATTGGCTTTGGCGCAAGCCCTAGCCAACCAGAAATCCCATTTCTAACACTTGGTAAGACCGAGTCACAAGAAAATAGAGAAGAAAATTGGAAAAAAAGAAAGAAAAGGCGACAGGGTAGAAACACCCTGACCCCTACTAGACTGGTCAGGGGGTCCCAGAGTAACCCCCAGGGCCAAAAAAAGCATTTTTAATTTATTTTTTTCAGCGGGATTCGCGCACCCAGCGCGAATCCTGTCAAACATTTTTTTTTTTTAAATGAAGCGCAGTCTCCTGGCTTTGTTTTAATAAGTCCCCAGGTGGGCCAGGTCTCGAGGGCAATATGTCAAATATATGCGGGGGCTGCGCTGGCCACCGCAGTCCCTGTGACCGACACCTCCCCGGGACTTTATTATTTATGGGCAGGGGGCCTCGCAGGCCCCCACCAAACCCCGGGGACAGCCACCTCCCAGGGTTTTTTTCGATTATGGGGGGGCCTTGCGGGACCTCCCAAGCCCTGGGGACATCCACCTCCCCGGGGATATGTTCACATTGGAAGCCTCCCCACTGCCCTGGGGACCACTACTTCCCTGGGGCACAAATTTTTTTAATGTGGGGGTCTATTGCAGACCCCCGGGGACCACCACCTCCCAGGGGATATGTTCACATTGGGAGGGGGGCCGTGCGGCCCCCCTCTTGGGCCCCTAGATGGCCCTTGGGACTGCCACCCTCCAGGGCTGGCTGGCATTGCAAACTCTACTTTGCTTCATGGAAGCGAGAGCAGGAAAACTGCTCTCACTTCCACAAAGCAAAGCAGATTGCTTTTGAACAAGGGGAGCTGCATGTACGCAGCTCCCCTTGTCCAAAAGCAATGCCGGCTCCCGCAGGAGGCGGGGAGCAGGCTGGGACCCCAGGGGCATTGGGGCTCCCCCCGCGGTCACCAACGTTGTGGCCAGGTCCCAGGAATGGTGTCCCTGGGGCCGAAATCGGCCTCAGGTGGGGAGCCCCTTCCCGTTTTTTTTTTAAAAGGCTTATGCCCTGGGGGATGGGGTCCCCAAGGCCCAAAAAGTACTCAGAAAAAGGGGCCACCACACCCTTCTAAAAAAATAAATAAAAGAGAAGCCGGCATCTTGCTGGAGGCCCCGCCCCCTCCTCACCACTCTGCAAACACACCTCCTGGCATGTTCTAGGTTGGGGGTTAAGTCCCCAAGAATCTTAATGGTCCTTAACCACCAACTGGCCCACCAGGTACCTCCAGTAAGCCCCACACAGTGGGATTGCTGAGAGGTGGTCTGAGGCCTCGTCCCTTTTTACACCACTCTGCAAACATGCCTCTAGGCGCACTGCTGGTGGGACGATGAGGTCCTCTTGTGTCCTGAGGACCTCAGGACTGAAGTGGACTTCATCTCCCGAGAAGCAGTGCGCCAGAACGCGTGTTTGCAGAGTGGTGGAAAAAGGGGACGTTGCCTACTATGAGAACTTAGCCATCCTGCTGTGTGGGACTTACTAGAGGTAATAGGAGGGGTAGTTGGCCCCCGAGGGTGTCCTTGGGGACAAACTACCCCTCCTGTTACCCCCACTAAGTCCCACACAGTGAGATTGCTACGAGGTCTTTAGAGGCCACGCTCACCTTTCTCCACCACTCTGCAAATGTGCCTCCTGGCACAGTACTGGTTGGGGCATGAAGTCCACTTTACTCCTTAGGGACTTTGGGGGCCTGTAAGTCTTACGCAGCGGAAATCGTAAGCTATGGTCAGAGGCCCAGCACCCTTTCTCCACCTCTCTGCAAACGACTACTAGTTAATGAAGCCTTTGCAATGTAAAAGGTTTCACATTTGCGAGAGTTAGAGCTATAGGCGTTTTAAATGTAAAAGTGTTTTACTAATGTTTCTTGGAGTAGATGTAGATTGTGTGTAGTGGTATGATGTGCAGTGCAATTATGTGGATAGACTTTGACTTTGATGTGGATAGAAGGTATGTGGTATTTAGTGTATATTAATTATAAAGAGTGGGATTATGTGTTATGGAGAGTAATTATGTGGTATGGTAGTCTGTGTTGTGGAGTGGTAACCTCAAGTCTTGTCTTCCTCATCTCCATAGAAGCTAAACTATAAAGTTAATGAGACAGAAAAAAGAAGGAACCACTGATGAGCACTTCTGGACCTACTACGAGGTATGAGGAGGGCCACTGGAATTATGTGACTGTTTGGCTGCACCGACTTTCGCACAAATATACATTTTCCACATTTGCCACATAATCCGTCATCTGCTGCATAATCTGCAGATTTGAACAAAAAACTGTTTCTAGCTCAAACTCTACCAAAATGAAGCAGCAAGTGTTACAGGGTGGTGGAAGGCCCTTTGCAAACCTAGAATGGTCACCTGTTACTAATGGTTAAATGTGGGTATTACATTGGTACTAATGGTGTGCAAACCACTCTTGCTTCTTTCTGCGCCTCTCTTGCCTCTTTCTGCATTCCTGTTGCTTCTTTCTACATCTTTCTTTTTTTCTGCACTTCTTGTGCCTCCTTCTGCTCATCTCTTCCACTTTCTGCACCTATCTTGCATCTTTCTGCACCTCTTTTGCCTCTTTCTGCACCGCTGTTCCCTCTTTCTGCTCCTCTTCTGCCTCTTTCTGCACCTCTGTTTCTTCTTTCTGCACCCCTCTTGCCTCCTTTTTCTGCAACTCTCTTGCCTCAGTCTGCCCACCTGTTACCTCTTTCTGCACCCCTTTTGCCTGTTTCTGCAACTCCCTTGCTTCCTTCTCTACCACTCTTGCCTCACTTGGCTCTTTCTGCAACTCTCTTGCCTCTTTCTGCAGTTCTCTTGCTTCCTTCTGTACCACTCTTGCCTGTTTCTGTACCTCTCGTGCCTCTTTCTGAACCGCTCTTGCCTCTTTCTGCACATCACTTGCTTCTTAATGCACCCCTCTTGCCTCTTTTTGCACCCCTCTCCCCTCTTTGTGTAACTCTCTTGCCTCTTTCTACACCTCTCTTCCCTCTTTCTCCACCACTCTTGCCTGTTTCTATACCTCTGTTGCTTCTTTCTGCACTTCTCTTGCCTCTTTCTGCACCCTGCGTTCCTCTTTTAGCCCCTCTTTTGCTTCTTTCTCAGTTCTGCCTTTCTCTCTGTACCCCTCTTGCCTATTTCTGCACCCCTCTTTCCTCTTTGTCCACCTCCCGTGCTTCTTTCTGCATTTCTCTTCCTTCTTTCTGCACTGCTCTTGCTTCTTTCTGCACCTCTCTTGC
This sequence comes from Triturus cristatus, assembly GCF_964204655.1. Classification (NCBI taxonomy): domain Eukaryota; kingdom Metazoa; phylum Chordata; class Amphibia; order Caudata; family Salamandridae; genus Triturus; species Triturus cristatus. The sequence goes on from NC_140587.1 coordinate 231,109,316, forward strand.
AAATTTCTGTATCCCTCTTGCCTCTTTCTGCACCCCTGTTCCCTCTTTCTGCTCCTTTCTTGCCTGCTTCTGCACTTTTCTTGCCTCTTTCTGCACCTCTGTTGTTTCTTCCTTCACTTCTCTTGCTTCTTTCTACACCTCTCTTGCCCCTTTCTGGATCACTCTTGCCTCTTTGTGCACCTCTCCTGCCTCATTCTGCACCTCTTTTGCCTGTTTCAGCAATTCTCTTGCTTCTTTCTGAACTTCTCTCTCCTCTTTCTGTACTCAAATGGGAAGTGCAAGATGTCAAGTCTAAAGGTCTGCGTGCTCTTGTGACTGAGGTATATGTCTACTTGTATATGCATTCTCACAAACGTTATGCTTTTTTCCTGTTTGCGTATGCAGTTTGCGTGCTCGGGGGGGGAAATATCTCCCGAACACGCATTTTGAAAGCGCCCACGCCTAGTCTTATGTATATATGTGTTATAGAGCTCCTCAAATATACTATTGAATACCCATGTGCCCTGTATTGTGAGTAGAAAGAAATACATACACCTTTTTTTTACACAAATTTACAGAGTATGCTGTTTGAAACAAAGGTATTCAACTGTTTGTATGTTTATTTTCATTTAACTAGTCACTAGGTAAAAGCATAGACACACATGCATACCCTCACAAACTTGGTCAGACTTACAACAGTGAAATGCTTAGGATTGCTATTTTATATTTGGTAGGCCTATCATTCTGAACAGGCGATTAATAGTGAACCTTCAAGAGATAAGTGAGGTTTAAGACATCTTCGGAGAAGAATTAGTGATTAGGGTACTTTGTAGGAGTCTGTTGTAAGGTACAATCAAAGTAGGCCTCTTTCTGCACCTCTGTTGGTTCTTTCTGCACATCCCTTGCTTCTTTCTGCACCTTTATTCCTCTTTCTGGACTTCTGTTGCCTCTTTCTGCATTTCTCTTGCTTCTTTCTGCAACTTTCTTCCTCTTTCTCCACCTCTCTTGCCTCTTTCTGCACTTCTCTTGCTTCTTTCTGCGTCCTTCTTCCTCTTTCTGTACTGCCTATGTAGGCATAGTTAGAAATTAGCATTTAAAAAACCTTAGAAATGCACTGAAAATACCACAGGTATCAGAGACTTTATAGTTAGGGATTAACATTTGAAAAACCCTAGAAATTCACTGAATAAACACAAGTTTCTGGGACGTTATAGTTAGTTGGATATTTCACTTGTATAAAACCAGAGAAATTCAGCTGTTATAGTTAGTAGAGCTAACTATTACTTGCGCCCCCGCAATGCACTGCTGATGACGTCACATATTACATCACTCATGACATGGTCAGTGACATCACTCATGACATCTCAAATGACATCACTGATGAAATCACTCATGACATCATCCAGTGTTTCTAATAAGTTCAATAATGTTATATATGTATATGCCAAGGTGTCTTGAAGAATGAGTGGGTGTATGAGTGTCTGCATGGATGATTTAGTGGGTGAGTGACTGACTGTATAAGTGAGTGATTAAGCATGTCAGTGAATGCATGGGTGAATGTTTAATCTGTGTGAATGTCTGTATCAGTCTGTCCGTTGGTGTGTAAGTGGCTGCATGGGTTGGTGAGTAGCTACATCAGTGTCTATATGGGTTAATGACTGGTTTTCTGAGTACCTGTATGGGTGCCTGAGTGTCTGTGTGGGTAGGTGGGGGTGTGTGACTCCCTGAATGGATGTGTGACTGGGTGATTCACTGGGTGTATGGGTTTATGAGTACATGTGTTAGAGACTGTATGGGTGAGTGAGTGTACGTATAGCTGTGTTGGTGAGTGAATGGATGCCTCAGTGGTATATCTGTAAGTAACTATATATTTGAAAGGCAGTATATGTGAGTGTTGGATATAAAAGTGAGTATATATGACAGTGAGTGATTGTGACAGTGGCTGCATGGATAAATGTGTCAGTAATTGTTGAACAGAGTACATATGTGTTATGATCTGTATGAATAAGTGAGGTGGTGTGTGTATAACAGTATAGGTGAGTAAATGGTAGTGTGATTGATTCTTTGGGTGACTCACTAGGTGTGTGAGTAACTATGGGTAATTGGCAGTGTGTGAGTGCCTGTATGGGCGTATGAGTGCATATATCAGTAGCAGTATTTATGAGTGACTGTGTGGTTGAGTGGATGTCTGTGTAGACCTATGAATCAGTGAGTGGGTATGTACTAACTGGTATTGGTGTGTCTATGGTTTCGAGAATGGTAGTGTGTATTTTTGAGTGGGTGTATGAAAAGTTATATTAAGGTGTGAGGAGGTGCATCAGATATTAAGTAGATGATGTCATCAGTGATGTCATTTGAGATGTCATCAGTGATGTCACTGACCATTTCATGAGTGATGTAATATGTGACGTCATCAGCAGTGCATTGTGGGGGCGCGAGTTATAGTTAACTCTCCTAACTATAACGGACCAATTTCTCTGGTTTTATACGAGTGAAATGTCCAACTAACTATAACGTCCCTGAAATCTGTGTTTTTTTCAGTGAATTTCTAAAGTTTTTAAAATGCTAATCACTAACTATAACGTCCCTGAAACCTTTGTTTTTTTCAGTGAATTTCTAAGGTTTTTTAAATGCGAATTCCTGACCATAATGTCCCTGAAACCTCTGTTTTTTTCAGTGAATATATATATATATAAATACATGTGTTGGATTCGCATGTGGGTGGGTAAGATCTCAACAGAATGGGGAACCATACCTGCAAGGAGACCATGCCCTCACATTGCTGAATGTTGACACCTTCTGTGGCCACCGCCTTTAGACAAACTGGCAAAGCTGCAGCCAGCAAGTCAAGAATGATGGAGAAATAAGCAACAGGACATTTAGAATTTCCATGGGTCTGTGTCAACACAGACAGTGAACAACTATTACATTCACAGCAGTACAATACAAACTACTTGTCATAATCTGAAACTTCTAGAGTGGGGTGCAACAGAGATTTTCTTTCAACTTGAGGAAGGCACTCATGCATTCGTTGTCCAAAGGCAGGGAATCAGACTCATTTCCTTGTAAGCTCCTGCAAAGGCTGTGCCAATAGTGAAAAGTTGGTAATCCACTGACAAAAATAGCTCACCATTCCCAGGAATATCCTGACTTCTCTTTGTGTTGTCGGAGGGTTCATTCTGACTATGGTAGAGTGCTCTCTTGAGACACCTTCCTAGCTCCTTTTTCAATATGGTGTCCCAAATATAGAACTTCCTTCTGATATTGCAGTTTAGTTGTGGACCCTTTATTGTATGTTTTCTGCCAAATAATTCAACTGGGCAATGGTGTCTTGCTAGCAGGCATCTTGTGTTGTCAACAACAATAGGTCGTCAATATATTTAACCAAGATTGAGGGCCACATGTATCATCAGTAGGAATAGCGATTACCTAATTGCAATTTTCTGCGAATCGCAACAAGGTAATTGCTATTCCTAATGTATGAAACTCATAGAGTTTCATTTGGCGATTCCTAGTGAGTCGCAAATCGACCTACCTCATTAATATGAATGAAGTAGGTCGCAATTTGTGACCCCCTAGGGATTGCTAAAATCACGGGGATAGTGGCCTGCGAGGGCCAGTAGACCACCATGTCCATGATTGCTTTTCAATAAAGTAATTTTTTTTTTTAATGTAGCCTATTTTCCTTAAAGGAAAACAGGTTGCGCTTAAAAGAAAACAATGAAAAGTTTTCTTTTCATTTTTCAAGAGATTGTTTTCACCACCATTCCCAAAGGGAAAGGGGTCCCTCGGGGACCCCTCCCCATTGGCGAATGGGCTACCACCAACTTGAAGTTGTTGGTAAAATGTGAATGTTTTGCGACCGCATTCAGAGTCACAAAACATTCATACATACCGCTGCGATTCGGTATTTGGAAGGGACGCCCTTAACACGCCCCTTCCAAACACCGAATCTCAAATCAGGCTTTGATACATGGGAAAAGCCTTTAAAGAGGCCGATTCTGCGATTTGGACTGGTTGCGAACGCAAAATAGCTTCATACATGTGGCCCTGAATTACATGGCAAATGCAAGGTCTCCACATTTTTCTTCAGTATCTGGTGAAAAATGAGGGTGTTTCTGTATGCCACTGGGTGACTCAGCACAGTGGAAGAACTTTAGTTTGGAATTGGAATACAATGAGGAACTGACTGTCTTCAAGCAAAGGATTGAAAAGAATGCATGTCACAGGCTGATGACCATGAATTATTAAGCGTCGCAAGGTATTTGGAAAAGTATTTCAGGCAGATTCGGAACCATGGAACACCATGCAACAGCAATAATGTTGACCTTTCTCAGTTCCTGAACAATTTTCCACTTCTTATTTGGCTTCTACAAACACATTATTGGCAAATTGCAGAGACTAGTATCTCAAAAAGATGCTCTGCTCTAGCATGGACTTAATTACAGTCATAATTCCAGCCACTCCTTCACGGAGTTCTGTAGATGCGGGTTAAATTCTCCTTTATCATTCCTCTTAATCCACATATAGGCCACTCTGGTCTACCTCAAAGACTGCACCAATCCCTCAATCTGCCTCCTCCGGCAGGCACAGTCATTGTGATTGATCAGAAGCTGGATCTCCGAGACTTTCGAAGACCGGTAATTGGTGGAAATATCAGGGCTTGTAAAAGTGTTTTGTAGAACTTTGGGGTTTGGATTTACATTAAATATTCATATTTTGCTGCACTAACAGGGCTTGGATGAACTTGGAACAGATGTTCACATGAAACTCATGTTGAAAACGCAATATAATAAAGCAGAACATTTTTACTGAGACAGAAGATATCTGTTATGAATTTAATCTTGCAACTCACAGAGTATAGGGTAGCAAGATGCTCCAAAAAGCGAGAAGAACAAAGAACGGAGCAGGGGCTGTGATAGGTGGGGGCACAACAGGTGTTTGGACGAGAACCCTCACTCACCCGAGGGTGACATACTTTATCATTAGGTCCCTTCACACACTAGTACCGCAAGGTACCCAGTGTGGGCTACAACTTCTGTAGTGTAGTTCCCATAGTACCCCTGCAGGACCTGTGCTTTTGGCTAACATACACTGTGGGATTGGTGGCAGACTGACTCTGTGCACCCCCACCACGTATGTTAGCTGTGTTTGCATTAGCTAGCTCACAGTGCCACCAGAATCTCCTTTTTATCAGAGAGATTAGTTTTTGGCAACCTCAGAACACAACAACCCTGATTCCTCAGACTCGTGGAAACAATGTACTACTTTTCGCTCAGTCACTCATGCTTGCTTATTTGGTCTCAGAGAGTTACACAGAAGAAACAGTTAAGCGTGTTTACAATAATAATTTATTGCACAGTTGTTCTTCTAGTGTAAAATATATGTGCTGCAATAACTGTTAAACAGTAGCAGAGATATATGGTCAGCAGTACAGTGAATAAAAAGGAATAGCACAGTTCTACCATTTTGCAATAGTCATGAACATATACATGAATATAAAATGCATTTATAAAGTAAGGCGCATACTCCTACGATGCCTGTCTTGATGTACCTAAGTGTACCTAGCATGTGAGTAGGTGCAAAAGAGCCAAGAATCCGGCTAGGATTTAGTTAAATTTCATTACCTGAATAATGAGAGTGTGGGACCTCGCCCTGGTCTTGAGTTGGACACCCCGCAAGGGATGGTTAGACCACTATCAGCCGGAGCAACTGCATGCAGGAGCCTCAGCGTCTCTGGTCAGTGTGTCGGCCTGGAAGTCTCGGTTCCCTCTAACTACTGATAGCAAGAGGTGCTGTATTTATACAGAAATAGTATAGAGTCCCTTTGTCCCTTGTGCTTGTGTTAGCCATGGTTTAGTACGAGTATGACGTATGGGAAGAACTTTGTGTGTAGATAGGAGGAAGATGAAATATAGCCCCTGGATAGTTTCCTTGTAAATTATTAATATGTGCTAAGGATGGAGTCATAGCACTATTGTTCGGGAAAAACCCTCCTTCTGTCTAGAACTAGATGAAAGGTTCAGTCCATAAAATGCATTCAATCCTTATAAGGCGTTCTGTCTGTATAAGGCATTCTATCCTTATGAGGCGTTCTGTCCTTCTAAGGCATTATGTCCCTAAAAGGCTTGTTTGTGTGTAATGTAGGGGAGATGATGTAGGTGAAAGGGTATGATGTTCCCTGGACCTATATTAGGGTACCTATATGAAACATAACACTTCCCTGTAGGAAAGGAGCAGGAGTGTTTTGTGGTGCACGTCAATGTTTCAAAGCCTCTTAGATAGACGTGTGGGGCAGAGTGCAACAAAAAGGTCTGTATTAAAACTACCTCTGTAGGGACAACAGACGACCCATAAGGTCATACCCAGAATGATTGAGCATAAGAGCTCTATCAAGCGGAAGAAATCCAACACCAAACTTACACACCATTTTTTGGACACAGGACACACTGAAGAGGATATTAATGGGTGGTCCTGAATAAGCCTAATTATTGCAGAGACATGGGTCCTTTAGACAGAATGCTATTTCAGTGAGAACAGCGGTGGGTGTTCAGACTGGGATACCACCGTACTGGACTTAATGATGATAAACCGTAGAGTGCACGTTAATACCTGTCAAACCATCTAGTGTACTGTCGCTCTGTGTACTCCACCTATTCATACTATACTTGGTAGACTAGGAAATTTGAATGATATTAAATGATCAGTAATACGAGATTACCTCTGTAACTGTTGACACACTAAATCCGTTCGCCATGAATACTATCGCTTTGCACTGTGTAGCCCACGCATAACAATAGCTTTCGAGTGCCTGATGACACTGAAACTGGTTGCCATGGTTTTTATACACAGGGTCACTAGACATGCACACCGTTCGAAAGTCAGCGCTGTGGACAATGCAGTCCCCGCCCATCATGCATGTGATACTATACGCATGAGCAAACTTTGCTAAAACTGCAGAGCAGGATATGTGAAGACGTGAAGATGTAAAAACTTAAGTACTTTTATGGCGTTTTTTGTCTTTTGCCATCTTTTTTCATCCTTATGAGCATCCTGCCAACACGCTATTTCACTCCCTCCAGTGTCTGAGACGGTCCATGACACTCATACGTAAGGTGCGATTTAGATACGGTTTTTACGCTACCTTGCCTGCCTTGCCATCACTTCATGCTTAGAGACTCTGTTGCGGTTAACTAATAGCCGTAATCACTACATGTGACTACATTTGTTTATTCATGCCCTGAGTAAGACAGCATTACTGCATGAAGGCGCCTCCCTCTTTCTTTTTTAAAAAGAAATACACACGGAAGCAGTTCTTGCCTAGTGGCTACCACATTTGCTTATACATGTACAAGTTCATGCAGTTACGCCTTCCACACACCAGGGCTCACTTTTTATCTAGTCTGCATATACTGTTCCCACACGCATGACAATGGGGTTGGTTCCGTAGAGACTAAACACTGGATACCATTGTTTTGACCACCAAATATAGTCAACTATCCCTCTCTCTATGGACACGTAATTAAGTGCCATTTTGCGCTAGTATTGGATGGTAGAGGTAACGTTTGAACATGGGCACTCTTTTTGAATCCTGCACTTAATATTAACCTGTAGTGCTACCATTGCACATCTAACACTTGCACATCACATTTTGAAGAATTATATGCAATTGTGTATCCAATACTGTGCTATTATGCTTGTGAAATATGTGTTCCCAGTGTGTGGAGGAACCCAATGATGAAGCATGTCACCCTCGGGTGAGTGAGGGTTCTCGTCCTAACCTGTGTGCGCCCACCTATCACAGGCACTGCTCCGTTCTTTGTTCTTCTCATTTTTTGGAGCATCTTGCTACCCTATACTTAGTGTGAGTTGTATATTCTTGGAAGTAGTGTAGGATAGATTTCAATTTCATAGCTTATACTTCCTGGTGACCCCTTGCATGAGAATTATGAATTTAATCTTAACACAGCATATGAAGACCAACCAGTATTTCATTGTAATGTTAAATTCGTACTAATAGAATATTTATTTTAAGGAGGATCTAATCAGGACTGTAGATGACCTGTGTCCTAATGAAGAAGATCCCTCATTAGCACACAGGCGATTCTCTGATAGGGAGTTCGCTAGCAGCACCACTTGCACTTTGGCGAATTCTGTACTTAGGCATGAGCCTCCACCACTAATTCTTGCCCTAGGTAATCCGTTGGGCACCTAGACTCCCTAGCACACGTTCAAAGAAAATTATACATTGAAATGACAGCTGTAGCATTAGTAGGTCAATGCACATACAAACACCAATCACAGTCGACACTTGATTCTTTTATTTGTTGGTTGTTAATAATTCATAATGAATTGCTGATTATGTTAATTGTGTCATTCTTTTGGGGGTGGATTGGGGGTTTATAGGGGAGTAGGGTGGGAAGTGATTTAATTATAGTTAATTAATTAATATTTGTATTAATTAATATTTATGTATGTCATATTTTATAATGTTAATTGTGCTAAATAATTTATTATTAATTGGTTATGAATATTTATTCATTAATTGTTCATTGTGTTAATTGTGTCATTTTTTTAGGAGCAGGTTGTGGGTTGATAGGGGAGTAAGGTGGAAAGTAATTTAATTTAATTACATTTTTAAATATTTTTTATATAATATTTATTTAATGTTGTATTAGAGTGTTAATTGTGTGAATTAATTTATTATAAATTGTTTTTAATTTGCTTGTTAATTGTTATTAATTGATTAATAAATGTTAATAATTATGTTAATTTTGTCATGTTTTACGACATTGGTGGTGTCATTTATAGGGGAATATGGTGGGAGGTAAATTATTTGTAATTTATTAACTGTATGTTAATAATTGCTAATTAATTTGCTGGAGCGGGAATAGTACATTATTCCCCTCCGCTATCCAATACTTGCCCTACTGTTGCACTTGCTGGAGTAGGAATAGTAAATATTCCCCTCCACTATCTGTCACTTTCCCTACTGTTGCACTTGCTGTAGTGGGAATAGTCATTTTTACCCCTCAGCTAGCCAACACTTTCACTCCTGTTGCACTCCCTGGAGTGGAAATAGTCATTTTATCCCCTCCGCTATCCAACACTTTTCCTATTGTTGCACTCGATGGAGTGGGAATAGTAATTTTATACCCTCCGCTATCCAACACTTTCCCTACTGTTGCACTCTCTGGACTGGTAATAGTAAATTGTATTGCCTATGCTAGCCAACATTTTCCCTACTGTTGTAAGTGCTGGTGTGGGAATAGTAAATTATTCCCCTCCCCTATCCAACACTTTCCCTACTGTTGCACTCCCTGGAGTAGGAATAGCAATGTTACCCTTACGCTATCCAATACTTTCCCTTCAGTTGCTATTCCTGGAGTGGGAATAGTAATTCTTACCCCTGCGCTATGCAACACTTTCCCTACTGTTGCACTCCCTGGAGTGGGAATAGAAAATTATTCCCCTCCGCTATCCAAACCTTTCCCTACTGTTGCACTTGCTGGAGTGGGAATAGTAACGTATTCCCCTCTGCTATCCAACACTTTCCCTACTGTTGCACTTGCTGGAGTGGGAATAGTAAATTATTAACCTTTGCTAACCAACACTTTACCTACTGTTGCACTTGCTGGAGTGGGAATAGTAATTGTTACCCCTACACTGTCCAACGCTTACCCTACTCTTGCACTCCCTGGGGTGGGAATAGTCCTTTTTACTCCTTCGCTATCCAACACTTTCCATACTGTTGCACTCGCTGGAGTGGGAATAGTAATTTTATCGCCTCCGCTATCCAACACTTTCCCTACTGTTGCACTCGCTGAAGTGGGAATAGTAATTTTTACCCCTATGCTATCCGACACTTTCGCTACTGTTGCTGTCCCTGGAGTGGGAATAGTAATTTTTACCCCTACGCTATCCAACACTTTCCCTACTGTTGCACTCCCTGGAGTGGGAATAGTAAATTATTCCTCTCCGCTATCCACCACCTTCCCTACTGTTGTACTTGCTGGAGTTGGCATTATAAATTATTCCCCTCTGCTATCCAACACTTTCCCTACTGTTGCACTCCCTAGAGTGGGATTAGCAAATTATTCTCCTCCACTATCCAACACTTTCCCTACTGTTGCGCTCGTTGGAGTGGGAATAGTAAATTTTTCCCCTCCGCTATCCAACACTTTCTCTACTGTTGCAGTTAATGTAGTGTAAAATGTAGTTTAAAAAAATAAAAATATTTTAATATTTAATTTATTATATATATTTTTTTGTTGTTGTTATTTACAGGTGTGTGTGTGTGTATATATATATTACCTACTGGCGATAGCCAGTAGGTAGTTATAGTTAGGACCACGTTTCCATAGGAAAACCTCAACATTCTATTTTGAATAACTTTGGCGCCGGTCGACGAATCCTCGCAAATTTTTCAAAATAGGTGGGGCGCTACGCTCCGCTCCTACCCTGAAAGTCTCGGGGGGATCCGTCAAGCGGGGGCTGAGATAAAAGGGGGGTCCCAAAACGCGTTTTTCCCATGCATTTTTCCATAGGACCTTTAGAACGAGCTACAGCCCGAACGGCTGAACAGAATTACTAGAAATTTGGCAGAGAGGTAGTCCCTAGGTCAAGGAAGTGCCTTTTGTAGGTTTGGTGTAAATCTGTTCAGTAGATTCTGAGAAAATAGCCTTTAAATCAATATATATATCTGAGCCAGCTTACGGTACGCTTACCGTACGCTTACGGTAAGCGTACGGTGGCGTGCGCGAGCGCGATTCTGATTGGCTCTTAGATCTTAGTAAACATTCGAATCGGCCAAAACCAGGAAGCGGCGGCCGCCATTTTGTCTCTCGCACTGAGAGTGATTTTTAAAATATCAAGCCCAAAAACATGTAAAGGGGCTGTTTTGACAACTCCCTCCCACATAGTCATGTTGAGGGAGTCCCCAAACATCCCCCAAGTGCAAAAACGGTTTTATTTTTTTTTCGGCAATTTCGCGGGGTACGCTTACCGTACGCTTACCGTAAGCGTACGGTAAAAAAATAAAAATAAAAAAAACACTATCCACACTTACCCCACCCCCTGTGCTTTTGGTGGCCGAAGGCCACCAAAAGCACAGGGCTTATGTTAAGGGCAAAAAACACTATCCACACTTACCCCACCCCCTGTGCTTTTGGTGGCCGAAGGCCACCAAATGTACAGGGCTTATTATAAGGGAAAAAAACTTAGCATTTAAAAAACCGTACTAATTCACTGAAAAAACCATAGGTTTCACACACGTTATAGTTAGGAATTAGCATTTAAAAAACCTTGCAAATTCACTGAAAAAACCATAGGTTTCACACATGTTATAGTTAGCGGAAATTTTACTGATAAAAAACCAGTGAAATTCCCCCGTTATAGTTAGCGCAGGCAACTATAACTCACGCGACTGCAATCTTCTGCTGATGACATATGTGTCTTTATGAAAAAAATATATTTGTAATATATGTATAGCTAAAAATGTATGGAAGAAGACATGGGCAAATAAGTGTCTAAATACAGTATTAGCATCAGCAGAGGATTGCAGTCGCGTGAGTTATAGTTGCCTGCGCTAACTATAACGGGGGAATTTCACTGGTTTTTTATCAGTAAAATTTCCGCTAACTATAACATGTGTGAAACCTATGGTTTTTTCAGTGAATATATATATTACCTACTGGCGGTCGCCAGTAGGTAGTTATAGTTAGGACCCTGTTTCCATAGGAAAACCGCAACATTCTATTTGGAATAACTTTGGCGCCGGTCGACAAATCCTCGCGAAATTTTCAAAACTAATGGGGCGCTACGCTATGCTCCTACCCTGAAAGTCTCGGGGGGATTCGTCAAGCGGGGGCTGAGATAAAAGGGGGGTCCCAAAACGCGTTTTTCCCATGCATTTTTCCATAGGACCTTTAGACACAGCTACAGCCCGAACGGCTGAACAGAGTTCCTTGAAATTTGGCAGAGAGGTAGTCTACAGGTCAAGGAAGTGCCTTTTGTAGGTTTGGTGTAAATCTGTTCAGTAGATTCTGAGAAAATAGCCTTTAAATCAATATATATATCTGAGCCAGCTTACGGTGCGCTTACGGTGCGCTTACCGTACGCGCACGCCGCCGTGCGCGAGCGCGATTCTGATTGGCTGTTAGATCTTAGTAAACATTCGAATCGGTCGAAACCAGGAAGCAGCGGCCGCCATTTTCTCTCTCGCAGTCTGAGAGGGGGTTAAAAAACAAAGGGCAAAAACATGTAAAGGGGCTGTTTAGACAGCTCCTAAGCACCCAGCCACGTTGAGGGAGTCCTCAAAGACCCCCCAAGGCCAAAAACGGAATTTTAATTTTTTCGATAATTTCGCCGTATACGCTTACCGTACACGTACGGTAAAAATTAATTAAAAAAAAAACAATTAACCATACTCTCCACACCCCATGTGCAAATTGTGCCCTAAGGGCACCATTTGTGCATGGCATATAACAGATGTGAAAAATTAAAATATTACCTTTCACAACGAAGCGCATCATATGTCCTCCATGTGCGCACGGTGCGCTAAGCGCATCGTGCGTACATGGCCCATCTAGCGTAACGTGGGCACGCGGTGCGCGTAGCGCACCGCATGCCCACCGTGCGTGCACAGCACTAACTGCGTAAAGTGGGCGCGCGGTGCGCTTCGCGCACCGCGTGCTCACTGTGCGCGCACGGTGCGTAACGAACTGCGTTAAGTGGGCGCGCACGCCACGAATGGCGTAAAGTAACTTAGCATTTAAAAAACCGTACAAATTCACTGAAAAAACCATAGGTTTCACACACGTTATAGTTAGGAATTAGCATTTAAAAAACCTTGCAAATTCAGTGAAAAAACCATAGGTTTCACACATGTTATAGTTAGCTGGAAATTTTACTGATAAAAAACCAATGAAATTCCCCCGTTATAGTTAGTGCAGGCAACTATAACTCACGCGACCGCAATCTTCTGCTGATGCTAATACTGTATTTAGACACTTATTTGCCCATGTCTTCTTCCATTAAATTTTAGCTATACATATATTACAAATATTTTTTTTTCATAAAGACACATATGTCATCAGCAGAGGATTGCGGTCGCGTGAGTTATAGTTGCCTGCACTAACTATAACGGGGGAATTTCATTGGTTTTTTATCAGTAAAATTTCCAGCTAACTATAACATGTGTGAAACCTATGGTTTTTTCACTGAATATATATATATATAGCTACCTTCACGTTATTGGCCCCATGTTGTTTTACCGTCCTGTGTGGTTGAGTGGGCTGCTCCGTGCCCATTTGTGAGGCCGCCCTGTAGAGTCTGGCGCTCCAGAAACAGGCAAACGCTTTTGCTTCTTTTCTGATGTTAATTGAGGAGCTTGACTCACACGCGCCCCCCACCTACAAAGGAGATGCCACTAGTGCAAAAAGGTAATGGGCGCGTGGAAGGGATTCAGACAGGAGTCCTCCTATCATGATCATGCCGCAAAGGATGCCTTTTCAAAGTTTGAACACCCCATGAACATTGCAGCAAGGGCAGAACTCACCTGACTGTTGATGCATAGAGTTCCATGAGAAAAGCAGTGCTTGTGCCCAATATCATCACCACTATGAAGTCAAAATTAGTGGATTTCCAGAATGCATTGCAACAACCGGGACAATGCACTGTGGGATGAGGAGTTCAATGATTACAGCCACGTGACCAAATTGCTTAAAATCACGCCCGAGCGCACCTGGGCGCTTTCTCCGGTCTGTGATCAAGGCAACCAGCCGAAACGTTAGACGGATGCAAGCGCTGCAGTGAACTTTGAAAATAAAGCTACCTTCATGTTATTGGGCCTCACGTTGTTTTACTGTCCTGTGTGGTTGAGTGGGCTTCTCCGGGACCAATTGTGAGGCCGCCCTGTAGAGTCTGGAGCTCCGGAAACGGGGAACGCTTTTGCTTCTTTTCTAATATATAGATACATTAACCCCCTTACGAACAGTGCAGGTAATTGAACTTTGAAAATATTGCACAAAGCGGAGTATAAAGTTTTATTGTGAAATCAAACAACTGTTTGTGATGTTTAATTCTCGGAGCATGACTCACTCTCGGTCACCCGCCTACCAAGGATTGCCAAGTGGTGAAAGGGTGTCTGATGTTGGAAGGGAGTCGGGAGAGATGACCTCTCTTTCAGACCGTTCTGAGAGATAAGCGTTTTTTCAGAGGCTGCAATACCAACAAGCATTATGCATTTAAGCAAAGCCACGGACCTGATACATTAACCCCCTTACGAACAGTGCAGGTAATTGAACTTTGAAAATAATGCACAAAGCGGAGTATAACGTTTTATTGTGAAATCAAACAACTAATTGAAAATTACCTTGCATCATGGGAAATGAAGTTTTACTTATGGTCATGTGACTTTTAATTTAAATTGGTGCGCACGACGCACTTTGCTGGTATGGTGTTTCCTCCCGTGAACAAGGCTCATGCCGAAATGCGTAGGGGACATGGAAACTTGCGCTGTCACCTGTGAAATAAATGCTTCATCCCGGAAATGGGCCTCTGAGTTTTGTTTGCTGCTGGCATTTGATGGGCTGCTCCATGCCCATTGTTTAACAGAGGCCGCCCTGAAGAGTTGGGGGCTCCGTGTACTTGGAGAACTGTTTGTGATGTTTAATTCTCGGAGCATGACTCACTCTCGGTCACCCGCCTACCAAGGATTGCCAAGTGGTGAAAGGGTGTCTGATGTTGGAAGGGAGTCGGGAGGGATGACCTCTCTTTCAGACCGTTCTGAGAGATAAGCGTTTTTTCAGAGGCTGCAATACCAACAAGCATTATGCATTTAAGCAAAGCCACGGACCTGATACATTAACCCCCTTACGAACAGTGCAGGTAATTGAACTTTGAAAATAATGCACAAAGCGGAGTATAACGTTTTATTGTGAAATCAAACAACTAATTGAAAATTACCTTGCATCATGGGAAATTAAGTTTTACTTATGGTCATGTGACTTTTAATTTAAATTGGCGCGCACGATGCACTTTGCTGCTATGGTGTTTCCTCCCGTGAACAAGGCTCACACCGAAACGCGTAGGGGACATGGAAACTTGCGCTGTCACCTGTGAAATAAATGCTTCATCCCGGAAATGGGCCTCTGAGTTTTGTTTGCTGCTGGCATTTGATGGGCTGCTCCATGCCCATTGTTTAACAGAGGCCGCCCTGAAGAGTTGGGGGCTCCGTGTACTTGGAGAACTGTTTGTGATGTTTAATTCTCGGAGCATGACTCACTCTCGGTCACCCGCCTACCAAGGATTGCCAAGTGGTGAAAGGGTGTCTGATGTTGGAAGGGAGTCGGGAGAGATGACATCTCTTTCAGACCGTTCTGAGAGATAAGCGTTTTTTCAGAGGCTGCAATACCAACAAACATTATGCATTTAAGCAAAGCCACGGACCTGATACATTAACCCCCTTACGAACAGTGCAGGTAATTGAACTTTGAAAATAATGCACAAAGCGGAGTATAACGTTTTATTGTGAAATCAAACAACTAATTGAAAATTACCTTGCATCATGGGAAATGAAGTTTTACTTATGGTCATGTGACTTTTAATTTAAATTGGCGCGCACGATGCACTTTGCTGGTATGGTGTTTCCTCCCGTGAACAAGGCTCACGCCGAAACGCGTAGGGGACATGGAAACTTGCGCTGTCACCTGTGAAATAAATGCTTCATCCCGGAAATGGGCCTCTGAGTTTTGTTTGCTGCTGGCATTTGATGGGCTGCTCCATGCCCATTGTTTAACAGAGGCCGCCCTGAAGAGTTGGGGGCTCCGTGTACTTGGAGAACTGTTTGTGATGTTTAATTCTCGGAGCATGACTCACTCTCGGTCACCCGCCTACCAAGGATTGCCAAGTGGTGAAAGGGTGTCTGATGTTGGAAGGGAGTCGGGAGAGATGACCTCTCTTTCAGACCGTTCTGAGAGATAAGCGTTTTTTCAGAGGCTGCAATACCAACAAGCATTATGTATTTAAGCAAAGCCACGGACCTGATACATTAACCCCCTTACGAATAGTGCAGGTAATTGAACTTTGAAAATAATGCACAAAGCGGAGTATAACGTTTTATTGTGAAATCAAACAACTAATTGAAAATTACCTTGCATCATGGGAAATGAAGTTTTACTTATGGTCATGTGACTTTTAATTTAAATTGGCGCGCACGACGCACTTTGCTGGTATGGTGTTTCCTCCCGTGAACAAGGCTCACGCCGAAACGCGTAGGGGACATGGAAACTTGCGCTGTCACCTGTGAAATAAATGCTTCATCCCGGAAATGGGCCTCTGAGTTTTGTTTGCTGCTGGCATTTGATGGGCTGCTCCATGCCCATTGTTTAACAGAGGCCGCCCTGAAGAGTTGGGGGCTCCGTGTACTTGGAGAACTGTTTGTGATGTTTAATTCTCGGAGCATGACTCACTCTCGGTCACCCGCCTACCAAGGATTGCCAAGTGGTGAAAGGGTGTCTGATGTTGGAAGGGAGTCGGGAGAGATGACCTCTCTTTCAGACCGTTCTGAGAGATAAGCGTTTTTTCAGAGGCTGCAATACCAACAAGCATTATGCATTTAAGCAAAGCCACGGACCTGATACATTAACCCCCTTACGAACAGTGCAGGTAATTGAACTTTGAAAATAATGCACAAAGCGGAGTATAACGTTTTATTGTGAAATCAAACAACTAATTGAAAATTACCTTGCATCATGGGAAATTAAGTTTTACTTATGGTCATGTGACTTTTAATTTAAATTGGCGCGCACGATGCACTTTGCTGCTATGGTGTTTCCTCCCGTGAACAAGGCTCACGCCGAAACGCGTAGGGGACATGGAAACTTGCGCTGTCACCTGTGAAATAAATGCTTCATCCCGGAAATGGGCCTCTGAGTTTTGTTTGCTGCTGGCATTTGATGGGCAGCTCCATGCCCATTGTTTAACAGAGGCCGCCCTGAAGAGTTGGGGGCTCCGTGTACTTGGAGAACTGTTTGTGATGTTTAATTCTCGGAGCATGACTCACTCTCGGTCACCCGCCTACCAAGGATTGCCAAGTGGTGAAAGGGTGGCTGATGTTGGAAGGGAGTCGGGAGAGATGACCTCTCTTTCAGACCGTTCTGAGAGATAAGCGTTTTTTCAGAGGCTGCAATACCAACAAACATTATGCATTTAAGCAAAGCCACGGACCTGATACATTAACCCCCTTACGAACAGTGCAGGTAATTGAACTTTGAAAATAATGCACACAGCGGAGTATAAAGTTTTATTGTGAAATCAAACAACTAATTGAAAATTACCTTGCATCATGGGAAATGAAGTTTTACTTATGGTCATGTGACTTTTAATTTAAATTGGCGTGCACAACGCACTTTGCTGCTATGGTGTTTCCTCCCGTGAACAAGGCTCACACCGAAACGCGTAGGGGACATGGAAACTTGCGCTGTCACCTGTGAAATAAATGCTTCATCCCGGAAATGGGCCTCTGAGTTTTGTTTGCTGCTGGCATTTGATGGGCTGCTCCATGCCCATTGTTTAACAGAGGCTGCCCTGAAGAGTTGGGGGCTCCGTGTACTTGGAGAACTGTTTGTGATGTTTAATTCTCGGAGCATGACTCACTCTCGGTTACCCGCCTACCAAGGATTGCCAAGTGGTGAAACGGTGTCTGATGTTGGAAGGGAGTCGGGAGAGATGACCTCTCTTTCAGACCGTTCTGAGAGATAAGCGTTTTTTCAGAGGCTGCAATACCAACAAACATTATGCATTTAAGCAAAGCCACGGACCTGATACATTAACCCTCTTACGAACAGTGCAGGTAATTGAACTTTGAAAATAATGCACAAAGCGGAGTATAAAGTTTTATTGTGAAATCAAACAACTAATTGAAAATTACCTTGCATCATGGGAAATGAAGTTTTACTTATGGTCATGTGACTTTTAATTTAAATTGGCGCGCACGACGCACTTTGCTGCTATGGTGTTTCCTCCCGTGAACAAGGCTCACGCCGAAACGCGTAGGGGACATGGAAACTTGCGCTGTCACCTGTGAAATAAATGCTTCATCCCGGAAATGGGCCTCTGAGTTTTGTTTGCTGCTGGCATTTGATGGGCTGCTCCATGCCCATTGTTTAACAGAGGCCGCCCTGAAGAGTTGGGGGCTCCGTGTACTTGGAGAACTGTTTGTGATGTTTAATTCTCGGAGCATGACTCACTCTCGGTCACCCGCCTACCAAGGATTGCCAAGTGGTGAAAGGGTGTCTGATGTTGGAAGGGAGTCGGGAGAGATGACCTCTCTTTCAGACCGTTCTGAGAGATAAGCGTTTTTTCAGAGGCTGCAATACCAACAAGCATTATGCATTTAAGCAAAGCCACGGAACTCATACATTAACCCCCTTACGAACAGTGCAGGTAATTGAACTTTGAAAATGATGCACAAAGCGGAGTATAAAGTTTTATTGCGAAATCAAACAACTAATTGAAAATTACCTTGCATCATGGGAAATGAAGTTTTACTTATGGTCATGTGACTTTTAATTTAAATTGGCGCGCACGACGCACTTTGCTGCTATGGTGTTTCCTCCCGTGAACAAGTATCACGCCGAAACGCGTAGGGGACATGGAAACTTGCGCTGTCACCTGTGAAATAAATGCTTCATCCCGGAAATGGGCCTCTGAGTTTTGTTTGCTGCTGGCATTTGATGGGCTGCTCCATGCCCATTGTTTAACAGAGGCCGCCCTGAAGAGTTGGGGGCTCCGTGTACTTGGAGAACTGTTTGTGATATATATATATATATATATATATATATCTATATATATGTATTTATACATATATTTATTACTTATAATTTTAAACGTTTTTTTTAAATATATGTATTATTTAATTTATTTTACATTAGTTTTTTAAACATTGAAAAAAACTATATTTTTAACAACGATGTTTTTAACAACGATATTTTTTTCGATCTTTTTTTTTACTTATTATTATGTAGATAGGATTTCGATATTTTTTACAACAATGTTTTTGTCATGATACTTTTGTAGGTCGACATTTCTGTTGTCGATATTCTGTCAGTGGTCCCTTTGCAATATCCTCTGAAAAAATTTATAAATGTTTACTATGTTTACACATGATGCTAAATGTTATACTGTTGACAATCACCAATGATAATTTAAATCCGAGTGAAGGTCGCTCCCGGCAGATATTTGTATTTGGGCAAAAAATACTAGATGGTTCTGGATTTATATTGTTGATAGTTTCGACAGCCTGACTACGGTGCCAGAAGGAAATTAGCTCCTAAACGAAGAAAGGAAAAAGAAATCTATGCTCACCGTCTTCGGCGTTCGAAAACCCTGGCTGCGGGTGGTCACCGCCTTCCTGAGCCGAGCACACCTGAGGGCTTGGCGGGTGTGGCTGGCAGTGGAAGAGAGGAATTCAATCAACGAGGCTACCGCGATCATCAGGATGCCTATTCGCAGGGGGAGTTCCACTGTGACGGGTGCGAAATCGACGGCGAAGTCGTCTGCGATCGGCGTTGGTGCCGTGGGAAGGAGAAATCTTGCAGCAGAGAAGCTGGATAGTGCGGACAAGGTGGAGAAGCAGGGGAAATTGGCTGGGAAAATTTTGGCGGTGAGTGTCGGTAAAGCTGCCCTGGCTAGAGGGAAGAAAGGAGATAAAGTGGATAAAGCCGCTGAGAGGCCGCCGCTCAGCAATCCTTCTAAGGCTAAGGTTTCTAATCATCCAGAAACGATACACTCTGCAACGGACAATGTTGATCAGGGGAAAACATTAACAGTCCCAGGAATGTTTGGTGGAAGAAGTATGGTAGCTAAAAATCAGATACAGGCTCCTTTCGTAACTGTAATTACCCCTGTGGATTTATCAACGCCATGTAACGAGGGTCTCTTGGCTATGGTGGCTGAAAGTTTGGATGGGGAGGCTAAAAATGCTGGAGATCTGGTTGACTCTGTAACTTTATCGGAATCTTCGAATGTTATATTCCCTCAAGTTAATGATGAAGCTATCGATGGAGAGAAGCCAGCGGGCTCTAATGATTCTGTAGCAACCTCCTGCATATTTCAAACTCCCATTGGAGGAAAGTTAGAAAAGAATAAAGGCCCTTTGATGGAACTTATAGATGGGGATAGCTTATTCTCTGTAGCGGAGGAGTCAGATATGGAGTCCGTGGGAGGGTCTATTAATGATAACTCAACCTCAAGCGATGAGCGAGGTAGCCCCCCAAGAACAGCGGGTACATCTAAGAAGGCCTCTCTTCGCCGTATATCCCTAAGTATGTTTCCAATCATAGCTTAGAGGATGAGGACAGTGATGGTTCTGAAGCCAGTAATAAACTTCAATGGGATTACACTCAGGCTGCTATTAGTCTAGCAGGTTTAGGGGGCACCTGTGCTCATGAAAAAGGAAAAAAAGAAGATCATGAGGAATCTAACCCTCCTCCGTCCAATTCTGTGATTTATGCTTTGCTAAAGTCAATACAAGGAGAGGCGCGACAAGAGCATAAGAGGGCCCAACTCGCTACGATGAAGATTCAGGGCGCAATTCGAAGGAACACAAAAGCATGTTCCGAGGTTATTGCGAGGACAGCTGTGTTGGAGGAAATAATTGTTGACCTTGAGACGGGTCTGCAGAAGACCGATTTGAAAACTACAGCTAATGATGATAGACTGGCCGACATAATGTGGAAACTGGAAGATTCTGAAAATAGACTTCGAAGAAACAATCTTAGACTATTAGGAATAGAAGAGAAAGCGGAGGGACAGGATATTAGAGGTTTTGTCTTAAAACTGTTTAAAACAGCCTTTCCAGAACTTTCTCATTGGTCTTGGGATACGGAGATACAAAGAGTCCACCGGTTTCCTCTTACGCTGAAAAAGAGCCCAGATTTGGGAGCTAAACCAAGAGCAATCTTGATTTTTTTTGGTAACTTTCTATTGAGACAAGCCATTTTTGAGAAAGCTCGTCCTGATGCTAAAAGAACTGTAGAAGGGCATACTTTCTTTGTATGCCCAGATTTTTGCCACACGACAGTGGAAAGAAGGTGGCGACTTCGTTCACTGATTACCCCCTTCCAGAAGAAGGGGTGCGAGGTGTTCTTAATGAATCCCGCACGCCTAAAGGTTATTTGTTGTGGCAAAATACGGGTGTTTTCATCAGAGGTTCAGGCTGAAGAATATCTAAAAGGACTTGGGGAAGGTTAAAGATTTAACCATTGTACTGGGCGTGTTTCTTTTTTGCATGCTGGATTAGAGAATTTAGAGTCTGGGAGTGACCTTGGGACACTCGGGTAGGGGAAGTCATCATATGGGTCTATTGACCTATATTGCCTGTATTTGGGGGGGAGGGGGAGGGCTGGGGTATAGAGGGGGGAGCTGTGGAGGGAGATTTGTTATGGGAGGAGCTGGAAGTCAATTTTATGATAACCTATGATAACCTAATTAAATTTGAATATATGCAATGGGTTGAAAACGGCCAACTGGAACTATCTTTTCTTCTGTATGGCTAATATAAGAATTGCATCAATAAATATATGTGGGCTTAATAACCCGTCTAAACGACGCCGATTTAGGGAAGATTTGCGATTCCTGCGGGCAGATGTTCTCTGCCTGCAGGAAACGCATATTGAAGCCAGCCGGCATAAATTTTGGGAGATTGAGGGATTCCAGCTTGTTTCTTGGACTAAATTTGAGGCTAAGACTAGGGGTGTTGCAGTTTTAGTTAGACGGGGAAAGGTTAATATTATTCGCTCTTCTGCGGACAGTTTGGGCCGCTGGGTAATGGTATATGGTAATTTTCAGGGCAAAAATTTCACACTTTGTTCTATTTATGGTCCAGTACTGGATGATCCCGAAGTGGTTAATTGGCTTAGTTTAGAGCTGGTAGGATGGCCATCCCCGCTCATTATTTCCGGAGACCTGAATATTAATATAGAGTGTGGTACTTTAAATAAAACAGGGAGTGTATACACTGGGAGAAAGCCAAGGGTATACCGTGCTTTACAGCATCTAATAGATTTGCATGGTTTAAATGATGTATGGGCCTTTTTTAATCCGGATGATCCTGGCTTTACACATTTCTCTGCACCGCATAGAATATTTTCAAGGTTGGATTATTTTTTTGCTTCACCCGTTTTGCTTCAAGGTTCTGGAATTATCAGATTTCCGCGAGTAATGTCGGATCATAACCCGCTTCTGCTTGAAATAAATACACTAGTTTGTAGGACTAAAACCAACATTTGGACGTTTAATCGTGGCCTGTTTAAGGACATGGAATATATTGACTATATGTCTTTATGGATTACTAGGTTTTTGGAAGAAAATATTGACAGTACAGGTATTCAGAATGTGTGGGATACACTAAAGGCAGGGGTAAGGGGTGAAACAACATGGTTTGGCTGGGAATCTCAAAGGAAGGAAAAGGTTAAATTGCAGCGGTTATATACAGAATTGGCAGAAGCAGAGCAGAACCTGGTTGTTCAGATACAGATGGGTGGGGATAATGATTCTGCTCAAACCCGGATCATTTTAGCTAAATCAGCTATAACTGAACTCTCTCAGGCTAAGGCAGCCAGCAAATTTTTAATTTTTTAATTTGGAAATCTAAAATGTTTGAGAATAGTGAACGAGCAGGGCATATGCTAGCCTTAAGAATTAAGGAGAGGGAGACAGCTACGCGTATTAAAAATATTCAAGATCCAGATATTGGTTTGGTATCCGGGGACAGGGCCATTGAGTTATAGATTCTCTCCCGGGGGGCAAAGCCGTTGGTCCAGATTATCTGCCAGGAGAATTTTATAAGATATTTCGGCTTCAACTTACCCCTGTTATGTTGGCACTATTTAGGATAGTGCAGAAGGGGGAATCCTCCCCCGAGTCCTGGCAGAAGGCCCGAATTATTACATTTTTAAAGAAAGATAAAAATCCAACGGACATGGGATCATATCGCCCAATCACGCTTATTAATAGCGATATCAAAATCTATGCCAAGGTGCTTGCGAGGAGGTTTTCTGGGGTGATTAAGAAGCTGGTTTCTGTCTATCAACATGGCTTTGTCCCAGGACGGGAAACAATTAATCACATTCGCCGTACAATTGCATTGTTTGATTTCACCAGGATTTCAGGGGACCCTATGGCCTTAATTCTGCTTGATGCGGAAAAGGCCTTTGATAGGGTCTACTGGCCTTTTTTATGGGCGGCTTTGAGGCATTATGGTTTTGGAGAAGGATTCATTACAGCAATTCTAGATTATGTATAGACAACCAACAGCGCAAATCTCAATCATGGGGATCCAGTCGGGAACTATTAATATTTTAAGAGGCACTCAACAGGGCTGTCCCTGTTCCCCTTTATTATTTGCCATTTATATAGAACTTTAATAAAAAAAATTATTTTGAATAATTTGATTAGTCCAGTGAGATCTAGGGGTGGTGAAACCAAAATATTGGGTTATGCAGAAGATCTTGCCATTTTAACAGATTTACCTGAATGTGCATTGCTTGAAATTCAAAATTTGACATCTTAATTTGGCAGATTGTCAGGCTATCATCTGAATGAGTCAAAAACCCAAAATATCTGTGATGATAAGATTTCATTGCTGGACCCTAGGGTTACTGATAAAGCAAAATACCTTGGAATACTAATAAGTTCAAATCCTGAAGAAATAGTGGAGATTAATCTTAAACCGATGTTATGTAAGATTGAAAAAGATGTCCGTAGGATGAATAATCTTCAGCTAACACTCATGGGGAGATGTAATGTTGTAAAAATGTTTTTCTTACCGAAGATGTTGTACCTCTTCAGAGCTATTCCTGTATTGTTTGATCAATTATGGTTTAAAAAAATAGTACGTATTGTCTCATGGTTTGTCTGGGCAGGGAAAAGACCCAGACGAGCCTTTAAATATATAACGCTACCAAGAGAAAGGGGGGCTGGTGTGTGCCTAATTTCCAGATCTATTATTGGGCAATTACTCTGAGGCATATTTCCGTGTTGCTGGATTGTCTAGATTATGAGGATCCGGAGAAACCAATATATAAACTTGTTTATGGAGAAGAAGTTTCAGGGGTATTACTTAGGCATATAGATTTTGCATATTTCAAACATGTGAGGTTCCAGGGTCTGTTAGCTGCTTTCAAAATTTGGACATCTATTCGGAAATTATTTAACCCCTTCAGTGCGGCGCGGATTTCCGCGCCACGCTGAAGGTTCCGTGCGCGGGCGGGGCCATGACGGAACGGTTCCGTCATGCGCACAGCGCAACCGACGTGCATGACGGAACCGTTCCGTCATGCGCGTCGAAGGGGTTAATATAGGAAGAATACATATCTATACGGCAGTTAATAGAAATACTCTTTTACCTCACATTTTTGCAGACGGGTATTTTAGAGAGTGGAGTGCCCAAGGAGTTATTAAGTTAGGGGATTTAGTCTCGGATAATGGGGTAAGGACATTTGATTATTTAAAACAGAAATGTAATCTTAATAATCAACATTTTTTTAAGTTTTTACAGATTCGTGATTTTCTTTCTCGGAAAACTGTTAGTTGGATTTCTTTTCCCATAGTTGAGGCTATTAAAGGTGGGCATTCCACTATATCCTCAATCTATAAAACGATAAATGAAAGAAGGAAAGATGATTTATATAAACATTTCAGCCGATTGCATACTGGATTGCATGCTGGGCAGGAGGTCTGCGAAGAGTCATTACGGCTCAGTTATCTTGCCACCTTATCTGCAAATCTTCAGGTCCAATGTTTTAAAACCTGGCATAATTTGTATATAACCCCACAGCGCAACAATGGGGTGGGATTACGGGAGTTAACTGTCCCAGGTGTGGGGAGTTTGTGGCCGACATTATTCATATGTTCTCTTCTTGTCCGAATTTAATTCCCTTGTTAAACAAAGTTAAACAATGGTTAGAGGTACTGTTACATCGTAGATTTCAACTTTCATCTCAGGCTATTATATTGGGGGTAGTGGATTCGAATATGATGTTTCCAGAACAGAAGCTATTTTTTGTTGCCATGGCCACGCTTAGATTATGTTTAGCAACAGTTTGGCTAGATACCACCCCTCCGTCAGAACATGAATGGTTTAGCAAATTTATAAATGTTGGGAAGTGGGAGCTTTTGGTTTTTAGAAAGAGAGGTCCAAGGGCCCGCAGAAATGGGGAATTAATTTGGGCACCAGTAATTAATTGGTTGGATCAGGCAAATCAATGATATCTGAAATAGTGAAGCATGATAATAATGTATATATAGTATATATATTGTATATATTGGGCTATGTGGCTATTAATTTTCGGAGATAAATGGTTTATTGTTTAATGGATTTTTCATGTCTATCTCCTGTTCTCAGTAACCCCGGGTAGGCTGGGTGGGTAATGGGGGGGGGTTCGGGGCTGAAAATTGTAAAAAAAAAAAATCAGAGTCATGATACAGATGATGTATTCTGTGGTTAGTTTCTTGCATTTCTTTTTCTTGCGATGTTTTATTTTGATGGATGATTTTGGTGTCATGTTACTCTTGAATACAAAATTTAAAAAAAACAAAAAACGATAATTTAAATCAGTAGACTAAAAAATGAACATTAACAAAATAATTAATTAAATGTGCAAGCTTTTTAATTTAATTATCAAAAACAATCAAGAATGTATTCAGGTTGCACAGACATTTAAATACATGCACATTTACGATCTAAGATAATATGTTAGAAGAATCCCACAAGAAGTAAATGGCTTGATTTCCACAGCATTATAACATGCATGAATGTCAAAGATAGTATTTTAAGGTAAAATTGTTTACTAAATTTAGGACCATATTTATCATTATTCCAAACAACGCAACGCAGCAAGACACCTTGCTGCGCTGCATGACAGGGAAAGGCCAGGAATGCGCCATGTCTATCAAGATGCTGCACATCCTTGCTCTCTCCTTGCACTGGTGCATTTTTAGCTGCCTAGTGCCAGGGTGCAGGTGTTGCGGGCAGGATTGTTTTTATGCAGGAAGGTAGACCTTTCTGCACAAAAGCAATTCTTTGAGGCATTTTACTCTTTCTATGTGTGCTGCAGAAAGAGGAGAAAATTAGGAGAAATAAAGATAGTTCTCCTTATTTCATCTCCCCTGGGAGGTGTAGCATTTTGATGCATTCCCAGGTCAACCATTCATGGTAAATCTAGGAATGAACCAAAATCCATGGGTGGATGCATGGGAATACCCAAGTTCCACCCATGGAATGCCTCCCTAGTGCATAGTAACACAAGGCAGTGACTTGTACTGGCTGGCGTTACTCCAGATTTACCAAGCTCTGCAGGGCCATGCAAGTTGGCCTTGTGTGGCTTTGTAAATCTCATCTAGGATTTGAGTCGCCCTTGTGTTGGCTTGTGTGGCGTACAAAGGCACCAAACTTTGATAAATATGCACCTGAATATACAGAAATTGTCAATTACCTGTCTCTTCTGCTCCGTAAACCTCTGTGGCTCGGCAATGCCTTGAACGCTGCTGAGGTTTGGTTTTTATTGCCTCGTCTCAGGGCTCCAGTTTTAAGACTAGTGGTAATCCTCCTCCCGTGGCTAGGATGTCTTTGGCCATACAGTTAACGGTATACGATGATGCTTATTGCATCCTGGTAAAACAATTTATTAGTTGATTTAGTGGTTGTCATATCTCCATAAAAGGTCCTACCCTCCATGTCTCATTACATCAGACATTCTCACACGCTCCGCAAGACACAGCGCATTCCGGGTAAAGAATCAGGGTTGACACATCCCTGGCAGCAAAGACTGCTCTACAGGGTGTCAAGTTAGGTAGAAATGACAGCAGTGAATCATTTGCAGCAGCACTCTGTGTGCGCTCGGTAAGGCACCCAAAACAGTACACGAAACAGCGAAGGCATTTTTTGATTGATATGATTTTAAGTTCAAATACCTTTATTGCTTAGTTAAAAAAAATACATTAACATTACAGTAGCAATACATACAACCAGAGTCAAATATATAGAAATGAAGAGATAAAAAGAACTTCATGACAAAGAGCGACTGGACTGGGATAAAAAGATGTCAAAGTTATCATATAAAAATGATCAGATAAATGCCATGACAGATAACAAGTATTGTAAATTCCTTAAATATTAACTATAAATCCCACAAATCTGGGACAGATAGTTCGTCTACATATATAGCAACAAAGTCATGTGGGAGTTGTATTGATTGATAAATAGGATGCATCAGCAAGGGTAAAGAAGTGAAAGAAGGGAAGAGAGAAAGAAAGAGAGAAAGAGGAAAGAATACTAGAGGGAAGGGAAAAGGATGAGATGGTGGGAAGGGACAGTTGCTACACTTCTGAAATAAATAAATTATGAAACTAAATCAAAAGGATATTGAGCTACCAACCCCTGAGAAGACAAATCCATATAGATATCCAAAGACCGCCATACATTACTAGCAATTGAAGGCAAATAATGCTTCTTTTCAACAAAAGTATGAGCTCCGCGAAAATATGAAACCCATGCCCACCAGGTATGGTGAGATATGAGATAAAAAGAGTTCCATTCTGTGAGTATAATTTTGACTGCAATGGATCCGAGCAAATCTAAGAGCTCCAAATCTGTGTTGTCAAGAGGTAAAGGGGTAACTGTAGCCCATGCTTCTGTATCAGGCCCCAAAAGGAATGGAATAGTGTACATTCAAAAAACATATGTTGATGGGTACCTGGTACTAAATTATTCCAACAAAGATCACTATCTAGCAACTTTAATTTATGCAAGCGAGCAAAGGTCCAGTGTAAGAGATGCAATGTGAAGAATTTAGATTGGATCAGTGAAGGAGCAATTTTGTTACATAGGTATAATTTCACAATCAATTGCCAGGTATCTAGTAAAATATGTTAAAAAAATCTAATCTTTAAAACGGTGAGACCATTTGACACACGTAATTGTAGATTGTGAAGGCAGATAATCTCATCAATAATCTCATCAATATCAATTGGCTTTCCCAGCTCGATCATATCGGTATGCGAAATAGTATTAGTATTGAGAGAATAAAGAAACTGTTGGCAGGTACTCTTGGCACATTGATCCAGAGAGGTATATTGATTTTCATAGAATTCCCGAAAGACCCCAAGAATTTCTTGGGTATGAAAATTTATGGAGCCGGTTTTATCAGTAATATGAGTAGCATTGGTATTTGTATTCTGATATTTTGGAGTAGCAGCTAACAACTTACCCGCTCTATTCCGTAACAATAATTGACTGGATTTTTGAGTGTTCACTCCAATATAAGCTTTTTTAATGACTATGAAGTTAAAAGAGTATTTTAAATGTTGTATATTTTGTAAGAGCAATTTGTCATTAGTATGTCTACATAAATCCTCTTTCTGTTTAATGTCATTTCTCAAAGACTGAAGAGATTTCCTAATGTCACTGTTTCTTTTCGCCATTTTAATGTTACATCTTATAGTACATTTAAATGCATCCCACAATACTATTGGAGAATCCACTGAGGATTCATTATCTTTGAAAACATTATCAATCTCATCATTAAGTTCTTTAACTTCATCATCATCTTCTAAGATTTTTGTGTTTAGATGCCAATTACGGGGCCTTTACTATTTGTAAGATTAAGGATGGTTAAACAGACTACAGCACAGTCAGAGACAACTATTGGATGAATCATAGCATGTTTTAAAACAGAGGCGTCAACCGAAAGGTAATCAATACGAAAGAAAATAGAATGCGGGGAGGGGAAAAAATTTAAGTCGCTACCCGTAGGACTGTGGAATCTCCATGCATCCAAAAGATGATGAGGCGCTCACATATTAAGCATATGTTTGTGTGCCCTAGGAGGTCAAAATTTAAAAGCAAAATGTCAATCCAAAATAGGATCAAACGGAAGATTAAAATCACCTCCAATGATTGTTCTTGAATTTTGTGGAATGTCAAGGTGTTTTTTATTTATTGCTCGCCAGAAAATTGGATCATCTATATTTGAAGCATAAAAATTCATAACATATAGATCATCTGAACCATTTTCAGACGAGTAAGTAACCATCTACCTTTGGTATCATGTTCAGCTGCAACTATAGACAAACCAGAACTTTTAGAGATAAGGGTAATAACCCCGTTTTTCTTCCCAGAAGCTTCAGAACATGTAACATCTAGTACCCAATCTTTCCTCATAAGAAGAGTTTCTTTAAAACATATCTTAGTCTCTTGAAGTAAGACCAAATCACCAGATAAACTCTTAAAATAATCTAAAATCTTGGCCCTCTTAACAGGGTGGTTCAAACCCCTATCATTAAGGGAAACTACTTTAAGCTGGGCATTGTTATACATGGATCATAAAGAGTGAGTACTTCTGATAAAGGAGTACAAGAGCAGTTAAAATATAATTCAAAACTAAAGGAGATGAAGCAGATGTCCCAAAATTAAAGTAGAGATAAGGGGAATGAATGAAGAGTAGGAAGAAGAAGAGAGGGACAAGATGCACTCCAAGGAAAAACAGAGCAACCCCACCAGGTAAGAGACATATTGCATGGGGAATCAATGTGGAGTAGCAACAGCAGAGGCTATCAATGGCAGTGTAGACAGCTCAAGAATAAACAAGCTGTAGAGCAGTGGAACTAGTTACCTTCTCAAATGCATAACTGTATCACATATATCTCTTGCCAATAACAAAAGGTAACATGAGACTGAATAAATATAATATAGCTGTAACATCTGAAAAAAGATGAAATTTCAAAAGCAAATAAAACATGACTATAATAGTACATAAATACCAGCGTATACGGATTTCAACCCATCCATGAAGTTAATTCAGATAAGATCTAAAAAGGTACGCGCAATATATAAAATAATTATCCAACTGTAAAGTAATAGTAAGCTATTCACATACATAACGATGATGTAACTCATAAATGAAATAAAATTGATTGTGGCTCAGAGAATAAGGCAGAGCATTAAAGATCAGTGAAGATAGTAAATAATTTATCAAACAGGTCACCAAACTCCCATAAATAAAGGGAGCGAAGAAAAGGATAAGAGATAGAGTAAAATATATAATACATACCTAAACTAAAGAGGCTATTAAACAAAATATAAAGATAATAGAAGAAAAAATGTCATAAACAATACCATTAGAGCAAATATTAGCTAAGAAATTAGATGTAAAAGGAGCGTCTATAATAAGATATCATTTCATAAACAAGTAAAATATAACTGTAATAACATATACATTCCAGTTTAGACATACTTAAAAAAAATAGCAACATCCAAAAATGATCAAGTAAATTCCAAATTAATACATATAATATTATAAAACAACCATACAAACATAATTTCATTGCTGATCAATGATGTCATTAAATAATATATGTTTACGCAAACTGGGGTGGTGTGCTGAGCAAAAGAATGATGGATTAAACCCAGATCCTTGTGACTGGGGGTGAACGTTTGCATTATCCAGCATTCCGTCCATCAATTGTTTCTTTTGCATATGTTGCCCTAAGTGGGAAGGATATGCCCAGACGTGGGTCCGTGCTCACTACACAACTGGATTCAAGCTAGCCTGGATGATGAAAGGTGATGCCCTGTAACCGGTCCCAGGATGCTTGTTTTCCTGCAGGTAGGACCTGGCTTGGCAGTTCGGGCTGCACTGACCCACAAGCAACAGGGTCAAGACTGATTTGCATATGGCTGGGTCCAAACTGGGGTATTGGGGTGAGCAAAAGAATGATGAATTAAACCCAGATCCTTGTGACTGGGGGTGAATGTTTGCATTGTTCAGCATTCTGTCCATCAATTGTTTATTTTGCATATGTTGCCCTAAGTGGGAAGGGTATTCCCAGACGTGGGTCCTGTGCTCACTACACCATTAGATGCAAGCTAGCCTGGCTGATGAAGGGTGATGCCATGAAACAGGTCCAAGGATGCTTATTTTTGGTCCAGGGAGGACCTGGCTTGGCAGTTGGGGCTGGACTGTTCCAACAAGGAACAGGATCAAGACTGATTTGCATATGGCTTTGTAAAAACTGGGGTGGTGTGGTGAGCAAAAGAATGATGGATTAAACCGAGATCCTTGTGTCTGGGGGCGAATATTTGCATTGTCAAGCATTCCATCCATCAATTGTTTCTTTTGCATATGTTGCCCTAAGTGGGAAGGGTATACACAGATGTGGGTCCCGTGCTTGTTTTCGGTCCAGGGAGAATCTGGCTTGGTAGTTTGGGCTGGACTGTTCCCACAAGGAGCAGGGTCAAGACGGATTTGCATATGGGTGGTTCCAAACTAGGGTGGTGTGGTGAGCAAATGAATGATGGATTTATCCAAGATCCTTGTGACTGGGGGGGAATATTTACATTGTCCAGCATTCCGTCCATCAATTCTTTCTTTTGCATATGTTGCCCTAAGTGGGAAGGATATGCCCAGACGTGGGTCCCGTGCTCACTACACCACTGGATACAAGCTAGCCTGGCTGATGACGGTTGATGCCCTGAAACCGGTCCCAGGATGCTTGTTTTCAGTCCAGGGAGGACCTGGCTTGGAAGTAGGGGCTGGACTGTTCCCATAAAGAACAGGGTCAAGACTGTTTTGCATATGGCTGAGTAAAAACTGGGATGGTGTGGTGAGAAAAAGAATGATGGATGGATTAAACCCAAATCCTTTTGATTGGGGGTGAATGTTTGCATTGTCCAGCATTCCATCCATGAATTGTTTCTTTTGCATATGTTGCCCTAAGTGGGAAGGGTATACACAAACATGGGTCCCGTGCTCACTACACCACTGGATTCAAGCTACTCTGGCTGATGAAGGGTGATGCCCTGAAACTGGTCCCAGGATGCTTGTTTTCCGTCCAGGTAGGACCTGGCTTGGCAGTTCGGGCTGCACTGTTCCCACAAGGAACAGGGTGAAGACTGATTTGCATATGGCTGGGTCCAAACTGGGGTGGTGAGCAAAACAATGATGGATTAAACCCAGATCCTTGTGACTGCGGGTGAATGTTTGCATTGTCCACCATTCCGTCCATCAATTTTTTCTTTTGGATATGTTGCCCTAAGTGGGAAGGGTGTGACCAGACGTGGTTCCCGTGCTCACTACACAACTGGATTCAAGCTAGCCTGCCTGATGAAGGGTGATGCCCTGAAACTGGTCCCAGGATGCTTGTTTTTGGTCCAGGGAGGACCTGGCTTGGCATTTCGGGCTGGACTGTTCACACAAGGCACAGGGTCAAGACTGATTTGCATATGGCTGGGTCCAAACTGAGGTGGTGTGGTGAGCAAAGCAATGATGGACTAAACCGAGATGCTTGTGGCTGAGGGTGAATATTTGCATTGTCCAGTATTCCATCCTTCAATTGTTTCTTTTGCATATGTTGCCCTAAGTGGGAAGGGTATACACAAATGTGGGTCCAGTGCTCACTACACCACTGGATTCAAGCTACCCTGGCTGATGAAGAGTGATGCCCTGAAACTGGTCCCAGGATGCTTGTTTTCGGTCCAGGGAGGATCTGGCTTGGCAGTTCGGGCTGGACTGCTCCCACAAGGAAGAGGGTCAAGACTGATTTGTATATTGCTGGGTCCAAACTGGGGTGGTATGGTGAGCAAAAGAATGATGGGTCAAACGCAGATCCTTGTAACTGGGGTGAATATTTCCATTGTCCAGCATTTCATCTATCAATTGTTTCTTTTGCATGTGAAGCCCTAAGTGGGAAGAGTATACACAGACGTGGTTCCCATGCTCACTACACAACTGGGTTCAAGCTAGCCTGCCTGATGAAGTGTGAGTCCCTGAAACTGGTCCCAGGACAATTGTTTTCGGTCCAGGGAGGATCTGGCTTGGCAGTTCGGGCTGGACTGCTCCCACAAGGAACAGGGTCACGACTGATTTGCATATAGCTGGGTCCAAACTGGGGTGGTGTGGTGAGCAAAAGAATTATAGGTCAAACGCAGATCCTTGTAACTAGGGTGAATATTTGATTGTCCAGCATTTCATTCATCAATTGTTTCTTTTGCATGTGAAGCCCTAAGTGGGAAGAATATACAGAGACGTGGTTCCCATGCTCACTACACAACTGGATTCAAGCTAGCCTGCCCGATGAAGGGTGATGCCCTGAAACTGGTCCCAGGATGCTTGTTTTCCGTCCAGGTAGGACCTGGCTTGACAGTTCGGGCTGCACTGTTCCCACAAGGAACAGGGTCAAGACTGATTTGCATATGGCTGGGTCCAAACTGGGGTGGTGAGCAAAAGAATGATGGATTAAACCCAGATCCTTGTGACTGCGGGTGAATGTTTGCATTGTCCAGCATTCCGTCAATCAATTGTTTCTTTTGAATATGTTGCCCTAAGTGGGAAGGGTATGACCAGATGTGGTTCCTGTGCTCACTACACAACTGGATTCAAGCTAGCCTGCCTGATGAAGGGTGATGCTCTGAAACTGGTCCCAGGATGCTTGTTTTCGGTCCAGGGAGGATCTGGCTTGGCATTTCGAGCTGGTCTGTTCACACAAGGCACAGAGTCAAGACTGATTTGCATATGGCTGGGTCCAAACTGGGGTTGTGTGGTGAGCAAAGTAATGATGGACTAAACCGAGATCCTTGTGGCTGAGGGTGAATATTTGCATTGTCCACCATTCCGTCCATCAATTTTTTCTTTTGGATATGTTGCCCTAAGTGGGAAGGGTATGACCAGACGTGGTTCCCGTGCTCACTACACAACTGGATTCAAGCTAGCCTGCCTGATGAAGGGTGATGCCCTGAAACTGGTCCCAGGATGCTTGTTTTAAGTCCAGGGAGGATCTGGCTTGGCAGTTCGGGCTGGACTGCTCCCACAAGGAAGAGGGTCAAGACTGATTTGCATATGGCTGGGTCAAAACTGGGGTGGTGTGGTGAGCAAAGTAATGATGGACTAAACCGAGATGCTTGTGGCTGAGGGTGAATATTTGCATTGTCCAGTATTCCATCCTTCAATTGTTTCTTTTGCATATGTTGCCCTGAGTGAGAAGGGTATACATAAACGTGGGTCCAGTGCTCACTACACCCCTGGATTCAAGCTACCCTGGCTGATGAAGGGTGATGCCCTGAAACTGGTCCCAGGATGCTTGTTTTCGGTCCAGGGAGGATCTGGCTTGACAGTTCGGGCTGGACTGCTCCCACAAGGAAGAGGGTCAAGACTGATTTCTATATTGCTGGGTCCAAACTGGGGTGGTATGGTGAGCAAAAGAATGATGGGTCAAACGCAGATCCTTGTAACTGGGGTGAATATTTCCATTGTCCAGCATTTCATCCATCAATTGTTTCTTTTGCATGTGAAGCCCTAAGTGGGAAGAGTATACACAGACATGGTTCCCGTGCTCACTACACAACTGGGTTCAAGCTAGCCTGTCTGATGAAGGGTGAGTCCCTGAAACTGGTCCCAGGATGCTTTTTTTCGGTCCAGGGAGGATCTGGCTTGGCAGTTCGGGCTGGACTGCTCCCACAAGGAACAGGGTCACGATTGATTTGCATATGGCTGGGTCCAAACTGGGATGGTGTGGTGAGCAAAAGAATTATAGGTCAAACGCAGATCCTTGTAACTGGGGTGAATATTTGATTGTCCAGCATTTCATCCATCAATTGTTTCTTTTGCATGTGAAGCCCTAAGTGGGAAGAATATACAGAGACGTGGTTCCCGTGCTCACTACACAACTGGATTCAAGCTAGCCTGCCCGATGAAGGGTGATGCCCTGAAACTGGTCCCAGGATGCTTGTTTTCCGTCCAGGTAGGAACTGGCTTGACATTTCGGGCTGCACTGTTCCCATAAAGAACAGGGTCAAGACTGATTTGCATATGGCAGGGTCCAAACTGGGGTGGTGAGCAAAAGAATGATGGATTAAACCCAGATCCTTGTGACTGCGGGTGAATGTTTGCATTGTCCAGCATTCCGTCAATCAATTGTTTCTTTTGAATATGTTGCCCTAAGTGGGAAGGGTATGACCAGATGTGGTTCCTGTGCTCACTACACAACTGGATTCAAGCTAGCCTGCCTGATGAAGGGTGATGCCCTGAAACTGGTCCCAGGATGCTAGTTTTCGGTCCAGGGAGGATCTGGCTTGGCATTTCGGGCTGGTCTGTTCACACAAGGCACAGGGTCAAGACTGATTTGCATATGGCTGGGTCCAAACTGGGGTCGTGTGGTGAGCAAAGTAATGATGGACTAAACCGAGATCCTTGTGGCTGAGGGTGAATATTTGCATTGTCCAGCATTCCGTCCATCAATTGTTTCTTTTGCATATGTTGCCCTAAGTGGGGAGGGTATACACAAACGTGCGTCCCGTGTTCACTACACCACTGGATTCAAGCTACCCTGGCTGGTGAAGGGTTATGCCCTGAAACTTGTCCCAGGACGCTTGTTTTCGGTCCAGGGAGGATCTGGCTTGGCAGTTCGGGCTGGACTGCTCCCACAAGGAAGAGGGTCAAGACTGATTTGCATATGGCTGGGTCAAAACTGGGGTGGTGTGGTGAGCAAAAGAATGATAGGTCAAACGCAAATCCTTCTAACTGGGGTGAATATTTGCATTGTCCAGCATTTCATCCATCAATTGTTTCTTTTGCATGTCAAGCCCTAAGTGGGAAGAGTATACAGAGACGTGGTTCCCGTGCTCACAACACAAATGGATTCAAGCTAGCCTGCTCGAAGAAGGGTGATGCCCTGAAACTTGCCCCAGGATGCTTGTTTTACGCCCAGGTAGGACCTGGCTTGGCAGTTCGGCTGCACTGTTCCCACAAGGAGCAGGGTCAAGACTGATTTGCAAATGGCTGGGTAAAAACTGAGGTGGTGTGGTGAGCAAAAGAATGATGGATTACACTCAAATCCTTGTGACTGTGGCTGAATGTTTGTAGTGTCCAGCATTCCATCCATCAATTGTTTCTTTTGCATATGTTGCCCTAAGTGGGAAGGCTATGCCCAGATGTGGGTCCAATGCTCACTACACCATTGGATTCAAGCTAGCCTGGCTCGATGAAGGGTGATGCCCTGAAATCGGTCCCAGGATGCTTGTTTTTGGTCCAGGGAGGACCTGGCTTGGCAGTTCAGGCTGAACTGTTCCCACAAGGAACAGGGTCAAGACTGATTTGCATATGTCTGGGTCCAAACTGGGGTGGTGTATTGAGCAAAATAATGATGGGTCAAACCCAGATCCTTGTGACTGGGGTGAATATTTGCATTGTCCAGAATTCCATCCATCAATTGTTTCTTTTGCATATGTTGCCCTAAGTGGGAAGGGTATACACAGACATGGGTCCCGTGCTCCCTACACCACTGGATTCAAGCTAGCCTGGCTGAGAAGGGTGATGATCTGAAACCTGTCAGAGGATGCTTATTTTCAGTCCAGGGAGGACCTGGCTTGGCAGTTCGGGCTGCACTGTTCCCACAAGGAACAGGGTAAAGACTGATTTGCATAAGGCTGGGTCCAAACTGGGGTGGTGTGGTGAGCAAAAGAATGATGGATTAAACCCAAATCTTTGTGACTGGGGGTGAATGTTTGTATTGTTCAGCAGTCCGTCCATCAATTGTTTTTTTTTGCATATGTTGCCTGTTAGAACTGGGGGTCTCTAGTTGGCAGAGGTAGGCACCTTTGACCTAATAGGGACCCTTGCTTCTAAGTCAGGGTAAGGGGATTACACCACTGGATAACCCCTGCTCACCCCCTTGGTAGCTTGGCACGAGCAGACAGACTTATCTCAGAGGCAGTGTGTTAAGCATTTGTGAACACATACAGTAATACAGTGAAAACACTACAGATGGACACCACACAGGTTTTATAAAAATAAGTATTCTTTATATAGACTTAACACAAGACCACAAACGACAAAAATCCACAATACTGTACTCAAAATTGACCTAAAGATGGTAGAAGTAACTTAGTTCAAGATGATGGTAAATGCGACACAGTTCTCACAAAAGTACCTGGATGCATAACGCAAAATAAACAAAAGGCTTGCAGCATTGGAGATGCGTTTGGTCAGATTCTCATGCTGAGGCCCGATTGCGATGCGGCAAGATGGCGCCTCGATACGATGCGACAATCCGGTGCGATGTGATAAGATGGTGCCTTTGATGCGACGATGTGAAGATGATATGTGCACGCCCGGGCAGCCTTGCGGAGACTGTGTACTTTGGAGCCACGACAGGCCCTGCAACACGCTTCTCCGGTGATGTTACGGCGACCCTCAAGGTGGCGACACGCTTCTCCGGTGATGCGACAGCAGACAGCTGTGACGAAGAAACGCTTCTGGGGAGATGCGGCGGCGGCAGGCTTCTCCGGCGATGCAATGACTACAGCTGTGGCGGCTTCTTGTTGCGTCGCGCTTCCAGCTTCCAGCAACACGCAGGCTTCTGCAGATAGAATTCCCAGCAAGGTAATTCATAGGGGAGCTGGAGTCTTTTGTCCCTGAGACTTCAGCAGGAGGCAAGCACAGGTTCAAGTCCTTGGAGTAATATTCTGCAAGATGATGAAAGTCCTTTGAAAGTTCCTTTTCCTCTCCTTGGCACTGAAGACACCACTGTAGGCCAACCCAGCAACACAGCACACTGGCAGGGGGGCATTACAACTCCTACACCTGCCTTTGGTTCTTCTCCTTGGCAGAGGTTCATCTTGTTGTTCCAGAAGTGATCTAAAGTCTTGGGGTCTGGGTCCCCATATTTATACTACTTTTCTCTTGTTCTCTGAAGGCAGAGAGGCCTTTGCCTAGTCCAAACCAGTTCTGGTCAGTCCTGGAGCACTTTGTTGACAAGACTCCTTCTTTCCTTTCACAGTGTAGGCCAGGGACATCAGACGCACCACAGGAGGTGGAGCCAGCATTAGTGGAGGGACGGCACGGCCTATTCAGGTCCCAGGTGCAGCTCCTCCCACCCATCTACATGCAGATCTCTCTATTCAGCCCTGTGCTGACTCACCCTGTCTCCTGGAATCCCCCAGCCCCTGTCACTCAAACTCCAGACACACAATACACAACCTAGCCGAGGCAGGCTTGGATAGTTAGACAATGATGATGATAAAAGATTTATATTGCGCAGGACAATAACCCGGAGGTATCAAGGCGCCTAACAAAAAGAAATAGAGATTTAAATGTACAGCCTTACACGTAGGCTCGCAGGAAGAGGCGAGTTTTAAGGGCACTTCGGAATCTCTGTAGGGAAGGTAACGACCTGAGATCCAAAGGAAGATCATTCCACCACTTAGGGGCCAGAGTGGAGAAAGCCCTGCCACCCCACCTGGCTCTTCGTATACGGGGGGACTGTCAGGAGCAATTTCCTGGAGGAACGCAAGTCCTTTCCAGGAATATAGTGGGAGATGATAGAGCCAACTCCCATGTCGTTGTTCCTTGCAATGGCTCTGTAGGTCATACATAAAACTTTAAACCGTACTCGAT
Organism: Triturus cristatus; assembly: GCF_964204655.1. Classification (NCBI taxonomy): domain Eukaryota; kingdom Metazoa; phylum Chordata; class Amphibia; order Caudata; family Salamandridae; genus Triturus; species Triturus cristatus. The sequence goes on from NC_140587.1 coordinate 231,147,745, forward strand.
ATTCTACCGGTAGCCAATGCAGTGTTTTCCTGGCCAGAGTGGCCGAGGAGCGTCTAGGAACATCCAGAACAAATCTAGCAGCGGCATTCTGGACTACCTGCAAGCGCTGTAGTAGGCTCCTATTTAGCCCCGCATACAGCGCATTACAGTAGTCCAGTCGTGAGCCGATGAGAGCGACAGCTATTTGCTTTCTGGACTGTAGGGAAAGATATTTCCTGATTCTTCGCACGGTGTGAATTAAGCCCCAACAGGTAGAGATGGTTCTGCTAACCTGTCCACCCATATCCAGGGCAGGATCTATCATCACCCCAAGATTCCTAGCAGATATCGTGGGGGAAGGGCATACTCCCAGCGAATCAGGCCACCAACTGGCTGACCAGATGTTCTGATTCCCTCCAAACACCATCACCTCAGTCTTCTCCCCATTCAGCTTAAGCGAATTTTGAACCATCCACTGACCAACTGCCTCCATACAAGATCTAAAATTGGAGGCAGTTGGTACATCTGAATGGGAAAGAGAGACGAGGATCTGGGTGTCATCTGCATAAGAGACTACCTCCATCCCGAAAGTTCTAATTAATCTGGCCAGTGGGGTCACGTAGATGTTGAATAGGGTCGGACTAAGGGCCGACCCCTGCGGGACCCCACTTAGCACCGGTCGGGATGGAGATAGGAACTCTCCCAGCTTGACTCTTTGTTCCCTTCCTTTAAGGAAGGAGGTCAACAGATCTAGAGCTGCGTCCCTCACCCCCACCTCACTCAGACGATGTATAAGTATTGAGGGGGAGAGGGTGTCGAAGGCCGCAGTTAGATCTAACAGGACCAGGAGGGTGGTCTGGCCCCCATCCACTCTAGTGCGGATCTTATCAAGCACGATAGTGAGGGCCGACTCAGTACTGTATTCCCTCCTGAATCCGTGCTGGGAAAAGTCCAAACAGCCCGAGCCTTCCACAAAGGCAGCGAGATGCTTGTTTAGATGTGCCTCAAGCATCTTCGCAGGGGCTGGAAGCAGAGAGATCGGACGGAAGTTTTTTAGGACCTCCGGATCAAGGGAGGCTTTCTTTAGCAGAGGTTTAACTACTGCACTCTTCCACTCCAAGGGGAAGATACCATCTCTCATACATAGATTCATGATTTCTAGTCGAGGCGGTAAGAGAGATTCCCTACACTGCTTGATGATCTTCAAGGGGCAGATGTCTAGGGGGGAGCCAGAATTGGTTTTATTGAGCAAGATCTCCAGATCTTGTAAGACCAGCAGGGGGAAAGAGTCGAAAATACTCAATGGGGAGATGTCAGACGTGGTCCTATCCATCTCAACCGGGGCAGAGGGCCCACTGATCGAAGCTTTTTGTATCTCAAGAGCCAGGTGGATATCCTGTATTTTGGTGTGAAAGAAGGAAGCAATTTAGTCACACAGATCTTGCGAGGGTACGACCGGATCAGATGTTTGTAGGTTGACCAAAGAGTCAACGATTCTGAAAAGCTCCTTCGGCGAGGAGAGGGAAGTTGTCGTGGCCACAAAGTAGTCTTGTTTGGCCTGCACAATCTCAGCCTTGTATTTCCTGACCAGGAGTCTATGAGCTTCCTTATTCTTGAGGTCCCAGCTAGCATGCCAGAGCCTCTCCATCCTCCTCACTTCTTGCCTGAGAAGTCTAAGGGATTCCGAATACCATGGGGCAGAGGGTCTCTTCCTAGCTCGTCGACGGGTCGAGCTAGGACAAGAAAATACCTACTTTCTAAAAGTGGTATTTTCAAACACAGAAAGTTAAAACCAACTTCACTAAAAGATGTATTTTATCATTCTAAGTTCAGGCATACTAAACTCGAATTTCTACCATGTTCCCTGGGTCAGGTAGGATTATAGGATGTAATAATCAAACTGCCCATTCTGGCCTATGGGGAACAGGTAGTCTTGAAATAGTGAAAAACGAAAATGGGTGTAATTCACTACTAGGACATGCCACACACACCAGGGCATGTCCTACCTTATACGTAGAATGCACCCTGCCCTTGGGCCTACCTTAGGGGTGTCTGATATGAAGATAAGGGAAGGTTTAGGGACTGGCAAGTGGGTGCACTTGCCAAGTCGACATGGCAGTCAGAGACTGCACACAGGCTCTGCAATGGCAGGCCTGAGAAACACTTTACAAGCTGCTTCTGTGGGTGGCACAACCAGTGCTGCAAACCCACCAGCAGCATTTGATTTACAAGTCCTGGGCACCCATGGTGCACTCTACTAGGGTCTGACAGGTAAATCATATAACCCAATCATGGAGTCACTAATCAATGCATCAATTTAACAATAGAGAGAGCATATGCACTTTATCACTGACCAGCAGTGGTAAAGTGCCCGGAGTCATAAACCAGCCAACAACAGTTCAGAAGAAATACAGGAGGAAGGCAAAAATTTCAAGGATGGCCCTGCAAAAAGGGCCAAGTCCAACAATGCCCTAAGTGGGAAGGGTATGCCCAGACATGAGTCCCGTGCTCACTACACCACTGGACACAAGCTAGCTCAGATTAAAGAAAAGAGGTAGAATAAGAAGTAGAATACAAGGTTGAATACTTACCTATAGCAAAGGAATTAGTAAGAGAGAAAATAAAGATCAGTAAGAGAATAAGTACATACATACAGTCATTCAGATAAAACAGTATACATGAAAGTAACCATATCAACTAAGTAGACCAACATTATACGGTACATATCTGTAGGGATGAAATCCCAAATAGAACTAAATACAACTTAGGGGATTGCATGGTAGTGTAAAAAAGAATACAAATTAGTAGTGTGTGGTTAATCTAGAGTGAGAGAAGCATCATTACAATTACCACAAAATGTATAATAAGCTCAAAATCTAGCACGAACTATAGAGATTGCGAACAAAATATAGAATAGAACCAGCATATACATTGGATAAATGGGAAAACATTAGAAACAGGCCAGATCAATAAATACAGATCATCAGGAGCAAGAAGTACCAGAAAGAGAATCTGGGTCCATCTGAGATTCAGATTGATTATCAAAGAACGTCGAAAGATCTGAAGGTTCATAGAAAATCTCTGAACAACCTTTGAAAATGATTTGGAACCTTGAAGGCCCAGAAAAAGAATATGGAATGTTCATATCAGTGAGCCTTTTGCGTAGATTCAGGAAGCCTTTGCGACGGATTACAGTGTCTCTGGCAAAATCTTGTGAAATAGAGATTCTATGACCTTCCCATTGTATTTTCTTGATCTTCCTCATTTGTGCCAGAATTTGATCAGTATGTTGATGGTGCAAAGGTTTAAAAATCAATTGCCTTAGAGGAGAAATTGTTCTGGGTTTGAACGTTGGGACCCTGTTAGCACGTTCTATCTCAAAGTCTTTTCTGAAAGAGAGATTCAGGGCATTTGGGATCCAAGTAAGCAAGAAGTCAATCACTGAAGGAGCAGACATTTCACTCTCCTCAGGTTATCCAAAAATATGAAAATTACTTCTGCGATTCCGATCTTACAGTTCTGTTAGATCTCTCCTTAACAAAGTAATGGAAAGCTCAAAATTTCCGATGTGCTTTGCTTGTTTGTTTTAAAATCATCCACACTACTTATTCTCGTTTCCGCGTTAGAAAAACGCAATGCAAGATTTTTAAGGTCATTAAAAATTGCAGCCACCTCCACCTGAAGCAGATCTATATTCATTTTAGTACTTTGTGCTATGTCATGGACAGTATTGAGCTTGAGTAATATAGCTTTTAAAGTTGAGGCAGAATCAGGACTACCCTTAGCTGGTGAATCCGGGGTAGGTGAGGTCTGCCTGGAGCGTTTCATGTTCCCTTTTGAATCTCCGTATGGCAGGATTAAAATAAACAAGATGGGGTATCCAGGGCAGGTAACGACCCTACAATCCCCACTGCTAAAACCAACATGTTTCTGCCAGTTTTCTATGTGCCCAACCGGATCACTCTGGCATTCATCAGGGTGTTTGTTGGTCCCTATTGTTTGGTCTATACCCCTATTCGGGTATTTTTTACCTTTTTCAATCAGGGTATTACCCCCGCGTCACTCTATTTTGGAATTTCCAAGAGGATAAACATATAAGAGACGTCGTCGGAGGACGGACAAGGGGAGTAAGGAGACAGTGTCTCTTTGGAGTAAGTGTGACGACAAGAGCACCCTCCCCCGCTGTCCCGGGTTTAGAACATTACTCGTAAACTCTAATATGTTTATCCTCTTGGAAATTCCAAAATAGAGTGACTGGGGGTAATACCCTGATTGAAAAAGGTAAAAAATACCCGAATAGGGGTATAGACCAAACAATAGGGACCAACACCCTGATGAATGCCAGAGTGATCCGGTTGGGCACATAGAAAACTGGCAGAAACATGTTGGTTTTAGCAGTGGGGATTGTAGGGTCGTTACCTGCCCTGGATACCCCATCTTGTTTATTTTAATCCTGCCAGAGGTTGACAAGAATAAAGTTTGAGGGTCAACCCCGAGACAGTTTTAGACCTCTTTCTGCACTTCTTTTGGTCCCTTTCTCCTGGAGACTATTTGTTTCCTTTTTCTCAGAATTACACTCTTGTGTTTGTTCTGTTTGTTTTTTCTTTATACTTTACCCTCACCACTTTCCTTCATCATTTATTCTAAAAAATTGCGCTCCACCCATGGTGTTGGTCTGCACCTAGGTGTATGATGCGGCCCAATGATGAAGCATGACACTTTCGAGTGTGTGAGGGCAGTATTAAAATATCTATTGATTTTCCCACTTACAGCGTCCAGTATTGTATTATCTGCTTTTTGATTGCTTCTCTGTTGTGTGAGATTAAGTGTATTTGAGGGAGTCAGAGACAGCCTTATCCCTCGTCTCTCCTTTATTGTGTTTTGTAAACTATGAATCACTCTGAACATTGGCGGCAACACTCCCAATCATCTACATTCAAGGTGCCTGCCACCGGGTGCGGGGATTAGCTAGGCCCCCTTTCTGCAGCCTTGCACCCATGGGGGCCCTCCTAGGGTCCTCCAAAGGCAGCTACCCAATACCTTTCTTTGTTGGAAAGGCTGACATAGATAGGCAGTGGGAAGCTGCCATCCCTATCCCACATCTGGATAGAGCTGGCCGAGGGATTCCTGGGGGCTTTCCAAATGGCAGACGGGCTCTCTGAACCCGTCGGAGGCCATCCAGAAAACCGATTTGGATTCCATTTCGACTGAGCCCATCCAAATGGTTCAGCCGGAAAGGAATCAGAATGGGCAATTCCGATGTGGGTTGGAGGGCACCGACTGACGGTCAGAGCCGTTCCAGCCCGCATCGTAATCGGGACCTTAGTGTTGGAAGCTGCACTGTTTATTTTGCGACTGTTGTCAACAGTAGTTCAGGGAAATCACTGAGTTGGTTACAGCAGTTGCTCTCACTGGTGCTGGTCGCCAATGGCAGTGAGGGGCGAGCAGGTACCGCATGTGCAGGGAAAGCTGTGGGACAGCAGCAGGTTTTCAGTTAAATAGTGGAGAGTGAGTGTAGCTGTCTAGAAAGAAAAGACGTTGCTTTCTGCACTACTAGCGGTGACTATAAACACTGCAACAATTCATTCTGAAATATCGTGGTTGGCAGGAACGTTTTAAAGAAATGACAAGCTGCGACCTCACCACCCACTCTGTTTGTAGTTTTGGCTGCTTTCATGTTTTGCAAGGTCTCTGAGTTGGGCTCCTGTGCCTTGATCATGTTTTTAGAAGGCCATGGATAACAATGGCTCACAGACACACAGAGTCTTAGGGGGCTGAGGTTTGCATTGATGTGCTCAGGGTTTTTTTTCTGTACCAGTGTGAGTAGAGCAGGCTGTGTCTGACAGATATCAGGCCACCAGCAGGTTCGTTGTAATCTGATTTTCTAACAATGTAGTGAGTCATTGAATGACTAAATATGCAGCTCCTTGCCACTTCAACTCTCTTCCCAACATCCCTGTTCAACGTACCCTTCCCAACCGAATCTTCCCGAGTGGGACATTGCCCTCATTAGTAATGGGTGCCATTAGTCCTCCAACAGTAGAGGGGTGATGCTCTTGTAATACTCCTTTGAGTAGAGCTAAGACCCACTATGTATATATTTTTAAAAAATTGGTAACAATACACCTCTCACACAGCTAAGCTGTCAAGCCAGACCTGAAAAGAAAACAAGAGTTTGCATCTGTATGACGAGCGGCTGGGATAGGTTGATGGAGCGGGTCCATCGCTGCGTGAGCCACCTTCATCCGAGGGGAGGGAGAGTCCAGATGCTCAGTGCTGCTGTTGTCTCCTGACATTATCTGCGCCTCTTTGTCACTATGGAATGCGAGATGCTCTATCATGCTGTGAAATGACATCCTTTTTAAAGCAGAACATATTCCGAGTTATGGATGCCCTTCTGAATTGGGGGGGCCACTTGGCCTTTCTGACTTGTGTCACCAGCTGGGCAGTCTGCAGAAACAGGGTCTCAATTGTGAGGACTGCCCCTGCTGCACGTGACCTTTGCTCTCACCGTTGTCTCGGCTCCCACTGTTATTGATCCTGTTGTGCTTTCCAAACATAAGCTCAAACTGTATGCGTCGCTCAACCAAACCTGTGGGGTCATTGACCTCCTCCAGAAGACCCGAGCAGTGTTGCTATTCTTTTGGGCGCGGTGGAGATCTGAGCATCAGGCCTGTGGCTTGCTCCAACAAGCCTTCCTGCAGTTGACTATATAGTTCCTCTGTTACTTGACGTTTTTGGTGTCCTAGGTGAAACAAGAAATACATAGACACTGTAAGGACATAAGGATAATTGTGTGCACCACAAGTTAAATGAATATCTGGCATGTGCTAATAGTGCACAATTTCCATTTGCCAAACATGTATCCCGCATTCCTTCACAAACAACAATCTCAACACTTAAAATGGCGCCTTAACTCAAAAAGGTTTCTTCTCTTTATGGATAACATAGCTATGGAAACAAAGGAAGCTGTCCCTAAGGAGGTGTAAAGAAAGGAAGGGTGGTATATAAAAAAAATAAAGCAGTGTATATTTACTTGTTAGATTCTAACCATGTATAATTACATAACTTGCGTCTTAGCTGGGGACCCATGCCCGGTCCAATGATGCCTGTGACGTCGCTCAGCCTAGAGATCATACCTCTCTTAAAAAAGTTATTTTATCTTGGAATAGCACCAGCACAGTTTCTACAGCTTAACGAAAAAGGAAACCATATTCATCTACATAAGAAGATACCTGTGGGGAGGCTTCTAAAAAAGTCGATTTTTTGTGTCAGGCCTGGCATTTGCCCAGTGTACACCTACTGTTAAATATTAAAGTTTCATCTTATAATGGGATTGAAAACACACACAAATCCGACAGATGCCTTTCCTCACAGTTCTTGCCAGAGAAATGGTCTCCCAGAGCGAGCATCAACTCAGCTGGCAGCACTTCCACGCACCCTGCAAGAACAGATTATTGGTTAGATTAACAGGGCTCAGATGGGCCTATTAGACTATCCTTAAATTATGTACAAATTAGGGATCTAAAACGCATGTGTTTGCCATTAGGAGGAAGTAAAATCACTTCACTTCTTCTGGCTACAGAATAACAGTTGCCTTTTCCTGATGGTAAGAAGGGATCTCTCACTAGAGAAGGCGCGCTGCAATCTTCAGCTGTCCTTGAAAAACCTTGACCTGTCACTCTGTTAGCACTGCCCACTGAGGGAAGGAAGGACAAGGCATTTCAAGCAGAGAGAAAAGCTAACAATCTTCATTTAACTGAGGCCCGGCATGTTTATTGTTACAGACAAGACAAAATAGCCCGAAACGAGGAACACTTCTAACAGTTCGGTTGATTAAGGTCACTGGTGGGCCTCTGGCGGCGTTACACTGCAAACGCGCGCCAGTTTGGCTCAGCTGGTACTTCTGTCATTTATAATTTAATATGTTCATATTTGCTCCAGAATTTGGAGTCGTGAAAATAAGGCTGGCAATGCTGTTTTGTGTTGTTACTGTGTACACTCTATTCTAGATCTCAGAATAATATTCATTAGAAGATTTGAATTAAAGCTGAGTTATTTTCTGATATTTTCTCCTCTTTTGTATTTAGATGTTTTAGCAGATTATGCAGAGACCTGCGTGCAAAGTGGTTATGCTTTAACGATAATATTAAGATGTCATCTAAACAATAAAGCGCTGCAACCCTAATTGAAATGTTTACATGGACTAGCTGACCATGTCATTAAAATAATGACTGGAGAACCGAATGCATCTGGCCAGGGAACTTTCTAGAAACTTCTTCCAACTAATTCTGATCATCACCTTCTCAATCCGTCATCGTAAAGCGCTTAAAGATACAAATGCCTGTTATCTCTTACACCTCTTGCACTTTCCAGCTAAAATGCACCAATTCTGATTACTTCCTAAAGTAGCCCAGTTATACAACTACATCAACTCACAAAGTAATGTGATAGTAGTTTAGAGGTCTCCGAAGTCTCATAAGTGACTGCATCTGATTTCCACAATGTGTTGTTAGAAAGAACCGCTGGACGAACTCCTGTTCTGGGCAATAGCCCAGAGTAGTATCTATTGGATGTGGGGGGCACAGTACATATATGGAGTAATACATGGCATATCTTTCGGGCTCTTGGATGTCCAGAGGATGAGCCCTCTCAAAGCACTATCCCACGTAATGAAGGTGTATATAAACGGAGGCTGCAGAAATAACCCTCATCTCTGCCATTCACAGATCCCTATCAGCAGCTCAAAGCCAACCATCACACATCACCAAGAGTCCTCCGGATAGGTACATAAAGCAAACATTTAGCAAGAAGGAGTTTCATACCCTAACCAATGAGACTTCGAAGGACCACAACAAGCTCTATGGGCAATGGATATCCATTGTAACACTCCAAAGCTAGTCTTAAGCGTGGAACGCTTTCCATGATACGTAGAATACTATGGTACCTCTAGTGTCATGTGAGCATGTAATGACAGAACCTTTGGGGCACCTGATGGACTCAGTCGAACTGTGACCTAAGCATTAGAGAATAGCTAATTGAATGCAGGTTTAGAATTTTGAGTTCACAGTTAAACACAGAAGATAAAGACGTGTAATACTAAGCTCTGTGTGTAGCATAGTCTTGGTGTGTACCTGGGCGGGGGTAAATGCTACAACTGGTGACGAGATAGAAGATAAGAAACTCAAAGAACGACAGTGCTCTCCTGGAGTTCCATGAAAAGCATTTGATGCTAATAAAAGCATCAATGAAAAGTCTATACATCAGTGGCTGGGAACCTACTGAGAAGGCCACATAAAGAGGTACTGGGCTACTATGCAATTCAAAGCCATGCATTCATACGGAGTGACAATGCTATAGGCAAATATAACCCGACTTTGAAAGAGCAGCAAATTGCAATATAACACTGCAAGCAGAAAAGCAGCGAGGAAGAGATCAACCCGGTGTCAGAGCATACAAAAAGATGCATAAAGACAAGCAATGGTCATCTGCTTACCAGTTCTGAGTAAAGAGAGTCCTCATGCTACAGCGCTGGAGGGTGTGACCCCAGAGAAGGCGCCAAGTGTTGTGCTTGTGGAGCTGTCCAGATCCGAAGGAGCACCCCAACAAAGTTGCTGAGTGGGGCTCAGAACAACTCCAAATGTTTCCAAAGTGCAGAGCCACTAGAACGGACATCAGAATTTTGACCGTTTTCTTCTCCAATGGAGGCAAAGAGGTAGGTCGAAGTTCCATTGAGCCTTAGAGATGATCTGGATGAAACAGGTTCAAGTGGACAGCAGGCAGTGTCAGAAGAAACTGCCTGGATAGAGAGATTTGCTGATTTAATTGATGCAATAAATGAAGCAGATAACAAGAAAATTATCAAGTACCTTAACAATTTTGCTCGTGCAGGTGTGAAAGAAGTCATAAAGAAAATGCTGCGGGCTGACAAAATTACATACAGTCAAATGAAAGCAGCCTTGAATGTCAAGTTCATTCCAATGCCCAATTTAGATCACAAAAGATGCATCTACAGTTAGGAAAGACAGAAGGCTGGTGAGGCCACCGACATATTTGTTGGAAGACTGGATACGCTCATCAAACACTGTAATTTCAATGAATTTAATGATGAGGAATCTATATGTCTCAGAGTGATTGACAGATGCTTGTCAGATTTGCTCAGATGACGAATGCTGAGAGAACCGTTTAGTCTGGTGCGAGTTCTCATGGCTGCCAGAGCTTAACAGGTGATCGACAAGCTGCTGACATGGAGGCCGGAGGTGCCCTATTTGAGTCATTAATTAATTTGAGATATAAGCCAAAGTACAAAGCTGAGGGCCACTGAGTGATTTCTCTACAGCAAAAGAAGTTGTACTTCAGGTGTGAATTTTTGTGTTCCATATGAAGGTAAATGTCCTGACATTGTGCAGGTCTGCAAAGGCTATAAAAAGGAGAATCATATTGTGATGGTGTGCAAGGTGAAAGGAAAAACTAGGTGCATCATGGTGCTAAGAAAAAAGGCTGCTCAAACGTTCCAGAAGCAAAGTTTGACGCATGCCTATAAGGCCAAGCGACCACATCAGTGGAGGCAAATTAACACCAAACGAAGTCGATTTACATCTAAATCTTTATCAAATAGTTCTTCTGTGTCAGTATCAAGTAAAAGTGAAGACGATGGGTTTGCCATTTCGATGTTCAACTCAAAAAGCATGTGCATGTTGGACTGTCCACCTGTGAGGAAAAACATCGGTCCAAGAGAAACCAACATGACAAACACCAAATTCATTCAAATATTGTACAAACATCACAATAGAAATCAATGGTTGTTAAATACCTTTTGTTATCAATAGTGGTGCATCAATAATTATTATGCCTGAGGAGAAATATAATGAACCGGTCCCAGGGCACTAACTCATACCATCAAAAACCACAGTGTATACGTGGGCTGCACTAACACCACTAAAAAGTCAAGGTAAATTTGTGTCAAAGATGATGCATATGAAAACAAAAGTATAAGCGCCCTTTGATGTAGTTCAAGGTACAGCATCAAGCACCGGTTTACTCAGCTTCAGCACAGCCGCTAATATGAGACTGTAATCCATGAACTATAACATGAATGCTCATCACAAAATAGTAAATCAATTCCCTTTATTATTACATGGGTTGGAAAATCTCAAGATTATGAAAGTTCAATTACACATTAACTAGGACGTCCGTCCTATTGCTCAAAGACAAAAACAAATTATCTTTCACTCACAGGAAGCTGTTGAAAAAGAACTTGAATCTTTACTCAAGCACAATATCATTGAGCATTTTACTGGTCCGACCCCATTGGTGTCTCCCATAGTGGTAGTACCCAAAAAGGACAGTAAAGGAGCTGTACGCATCTCAATGGATATGCGCCAAGCGAACAAGGCCATGGAAATAGTACAAATTCCAGGCCCTCACATTGACGACATGATAAAACAATGCATGGGGCAAAGGTATTCTCTTCCCTTGATCTCAATAAAGGATATCATCAGTTGGAACTCAAGGAGAAGTGCAGGTACATTCCAACCTTTTCTACACTTGTTCCGTTACATGAGCCTAAGCTTTGGTGTGTCATCAGCTGCAGAGCTATTGCAAGATGTCATTCGATGTATCGTAAAACCTTTCAGGAATGCTTTCAATTACAGTGATGACATATTAGTTTTAGGAGTTACACAGTAGGAGCATGACAAAGCTATCACTCGACAAAGCTCTCACTCAAGTGTGTCAGTTGCTCGCTTATTTTGGTTTAACTTTGAATGCCGAGAAAAGTGAGTTCCATAAGACAAAGTTTAAATTCTTTGGGCATATCTTTTCTGATGGGGGCATGACACCTGATCCTGCTAAAGTGTTAACTGCAAGTCCCCCACAAGATGTTTCCATGTTATAATCATTCTTTGGCATGGTCAGCTATTGCTCTAGAAACATACAACACTTTGCCACTGTCAGTACGCCATACAGAGACTTGACTTTTCCCATTCTTTGGTCACATGAATGCAAGCAGATCCCACTTAACCGGTTCTACGTTGCTTGTTTCCAGTCCAGGGAGCATCTGGCTTGGTAGTTCGGTGAGCAGGGTCGACTGATTTGCATTTGTCTGGGTCCAAACTAGAGTGACATGATGAGCAATAAAATGATGGATTTAGGCCCAGATCTCGAGTCAATATGGGGGGTGAATGTTTGACATTGTTCAGCATTCATTGGGGAGAGGAGTTGGCCTAACGGCTAGGGCTGTCAACCACGAATCTGGAGAACTGGGTTCGAGTCTCGGCAATGACGCTGAACATCCTGTGATTCTGGGCAAATCACGTAATCTCCCCGTGCCTAACAAAAAAAATGAATGTGTCCTCATGTAATGCAACTGGTGCTATGTAAAGCGCTCTGATACCCGATTCAGGTCAAGTTTGCGCTATATAAAACTCTGTAAAAAAAAAAAGAAATCCGCCCATCAATTGTTTTTTTTGCTTTTGCCACCCCGAGTGGGATAGGAATGCACAGACATGGGACCTGTTCTTGCCATGCCATTTGATTCAGGCTATTCTGGCAGATGAGGGGTAATACCCCGAATCTAGTCCTAGGATGCTTGTTTCTGGTCCTGGGAGGACCTAGTCTAGCAGTTTATGCTGGACTGTTCCCATGGGGATCAGAGTCATGACTGGAGTGGTGTGGTGAGAAAAAAAACAAGGGATTTAGAACTAGATCTCTGTACTGGACTGAGTGTTTGATTTTGTTCTGCATTTCGTCCATCAATTATTCTTTTTGTATTTGTCACCCTAAGTGGGATGTAGATGCCCACACTTGGGTCCCTTGCTCACCATGCCACTGGATTTGGGCTATCCTGGCAGATGAGGGGTGAAACCCTGAAACCAGTCCTAGAATGCTTGTTTCCAGTCCAGAGAGGACCTGACCTGACAGTTCGGGCTGGACTGTTTCAATGATGAGCAGGATCATGATTGATTTGTATATGGCTGTGTCCAAACTAGGCTGGTGTGGTTAGTAAAAAAACCTTATTGAGTTAGGCCCAGATCTCTGTACTGGAAGTGAGTGTTTGACATTGTTCAGCATTCCGTCCATCAATTGTTCTATTTGCATTTGTCACTGCAAGTGGTACAGGGTTGACCAGACTTGGGTCTCAAGTTTGCTGTGCCACTAGATTCAGGCTATCCTGGCTGATGAGGGGTGATACTCCGAAACTGGCCCCAGGAATGCTTGTTTCCAGTCCAGGGAGAACCTGGCATGGCAGTTCAGTCTGGACTGCTCCCATGAGGCACTGGGGCAAGTTTGATTTGCACATGGCTGGGTCTAATCTGGGGTGGTATGGTGAGCAAAAGAGCAATGTATTTAACTCAGATCTATTGACTGGGGAGCGGAATGTTGATTTGCTCTTCATTCTGTCCAACATCTGTGTGTCTTTTGCTTTCTCGCCCTAGGTGCGCCGGGTAGGCCCAGACGTGGGTCCCAGGCTCACTGTGCCACTAGATTCAAGCTAGCCTGATGAGGGTTGATGCCCTGAACCCGGTCCTAGGATGCTTGTTTCTGGTCCAGGGAGGACCTGGATTGACAGTTCAGTCTAGACTGTTCCCATGAGGCACAGTGTCAAGGCTGATTTGCATATGGCTGCGTCTAAACTAGGGTGGCATGGTGAGCAAAAGAACAATGGATTCAAACCAGATCTATTGACTGGGGGTGAATGTTTGATTTGCTCTGCATTCCGTCCATCATATGTGTGTCTTTTGCTTTCTTACCCTAAGTGTGCCAGGTATGCCCAGGCACGGGTCCCAGGCTCACTGTGCCACTGGATTCAAGCTAGCCTGGCTTATGAGGGGTGATGCCCCAAAACCGTTCCCAGGATGTGTGTTTCTGGTCCAGGGAGGACCTGGCCCGGCAGTTCAGTCTGGACTGTTCCCATGAGGCACAGGGTCAATACTGATTTGCATATGGCTGGGTCTAATCTGGGGTGGGATGGTGAGCAAAACAACAATGGATTTAACCTAGAGCTATTGACTGGGGTTGAATGTTTGATTTGCTCTGCATTCCGTTCATCAGCTGTGTCTTTTGCTTTCTAGCCCTAAGTGCACCAGATATGCTCAGACGTGGGTCCCGGGCTCACTGTGTCACTGGATTCAAGCTAGCCTGCCTGATGAGGGGTGATGCCTCGAAACCGGTCCCATGATGCTTGTTTCTGGACCAGGGAGGACATGGCTTGGCAGTTCTGTCTGGGCTGTTCCCATGAGGCACAGGATCAATACTGAGTTGCATATGGCTGGGTCTAATCTGGGGTGGGATGGTGAGCGAAAGAGCAATGGAATTAACCCAGATCTATTAACTGGGGGTGAATATTTGATTTGCTCTGCATTCCATCCATAATATGTGTGTCTTTTGAAAGATTGGACAGCATCTTTGTGACCTGGGGTTTCTGCAATTTTAAAGTCTTTCAACGGCCCACTTTTCAAAAGTCGGGAATTCAAAGACTTTCTCAGTCATGTTAATGTAAAGTATCAGAAGAGAACTCCTCTGTGGCCACAGGCAAATGGCCTTGTCGAACGTTTCATGAGTACTCTAAAGAAAGCATTCCAGTGTGCTGTACTAGAAAAGCTCAACCTCAAAGCTGTTACTCGACCCCAGGTGAAAGCCTTGCAACCTTGATGTTCGGAAAGCCATGATAACCAAGTTACCTCAATGGGTCAACGGAAGAGCAAATACCAAAGAAGAAACATGCTTGAAACATTTGAGTCAAACGAGGAAAATGAAAGCATACGCAGACAATTATCAACATGCGCAAGATGTCACCTTCACAAAAGGACATCGAGTTCTTGAGCGTCAGCACAGAAAACGAAAGTCTGATACTCCTTGCGATGCTGAAGCCTTTCATGTTGTGACCAGCAAAGGACACATGGTGACTGTCCAGCGTATCGGCAAGTCCATTACAAGAGATTCTTTGCATTTCAGATGTGTGACACATTGCTCATAAGGCACTGATGTCATTGCAGAGACTGGGTCTGAAAAGACAAGTGAAGAACCCCTGATTGCTGCTGTCTCTCCATTACCAATGCCAGTCATGGACATTTCTACTGCCAGTCCTCAACTTCCACAGACTTGTTCTGGACTTGTGATCCACATGCCATGAAGACTCATTGAAGAGCTCTGATTGTATATATTTGTAGAAAAAAATTAACATTTTATTTAACAAAGGGGGAGATGTAGTGTCATATGAGCATGTAATCATGGAACCTTTGTGTCTCTTGATGGACTCTGTAGAACTGTGATGTAAGCATTAGAGCATATTGAAGTGAATGCAGGTTTAGAATGTTGAGATAGTGGTTACACACGGAAGAATAAAGACACGCTTTAGTAAGCTCTGTGTGTGGCATAGTCATTGGCGAGCACCCGGGCTGGGGAGGACACTACTGTACCTGTGATACACATAATGTAGAATCTTCCCAGTAAGAATTAGCTGAATATGTGATCGATGTCTGTAGTAAGCTACGTGTTTGAGGTTTAGTCTTGAGGAACTGAAGTCTAAGAAAGTGGTTAGGTAATCGTGCAATACAGTGTGTTGAAATTAACAGGTTACAAACAGCAGAAAAATCAGGGTACAAACTCTTTACAATGTTGTAATTTAAATGTTAAGCAGTAGCATTCTTGCACTGACAACAATGGTACACATAACTTGCTATATTATGTGCGAAACGGGGATGTAGTAGTGTTTTATTAGCAGGTGCGTTGAGATGCCAGCTTTTGAGGAGTTATTTCACTGTTGGATAATATGGCTCAGTCACTTTTGCAATGCGCAACATATTGCATGATGAATGTGGCAAATCTGATTAAATGAGATACAATGACATTTGACTGTTTTTGTCAAATGCAACTTGACCCATTTTTCCATGCTTAACCCTATACCTATGCAACTATCATGTCTACATTTTAGAAGCAATGTTCCAGAGGGTCTAGCTCAAAGGTCATGGCTGAAAGCAGAACAGTCACAGCAAATATGTTAGGACCGCGACAGGCAGGCGCAGTCATCAATCGCTACACCTAATGTCATCTTACCATCTGATGTATGGGAACTCCTATAGCCCGGTAATTTGTTCTGTTTCTTCACTGTAGCGGGAGATGACAGACAGTGAGTGAACCTTGCCAGTGCACTTCCTGGAGGTTAGTGAACAACCCTATCATCCTGTTGTAGAATCACAGAAAACAGGTTCTGACATATGGCCTGATTACACTAAATAATGGATTGCAATTAAAATAAATTCTTCAACTTTGATAATGGACTGATAAATGCAGTTCTCACAGTACCCCAAGCCATTCGGATTATCAATGCCTCTATTGCAAGTGACCCATACCAAAACAAGGACTACCATGGCATGTAAATGAACCCAGAGAGAACTTCATTTAACCAAAGTTATGGATTATCAGAATAAAGTTGAATGTACAAAATCATGGTGCAAGTTAGGCTACTTTGAGAGTATCTATCACTTTATAATTGTAATACTTTAACATTTGAATATCTCATATTGAAGTCTAAATAAAACAATACATTAGCATTGGTTAGTACAATAACAAAAGAAGGATAGCAAGAGAAGCTAACTAGTTTTGTCTTCAATCTCTGAAATATAACAGCTGTGAACGTGGTGATGCAGTGTTCACAGACGTGGTCATGTAAAAGAGAGTAATGGTGATACAGTAGAGAGAACATATGCAACTAGTGAAAAGTGTGGTATGTATAAAGGATCAAAAATAATGATGTTTCTGATAAAGAAGCCTGTTACTCTATAATATTTTTAGGCATTCAAAAGAAAACGTTCCAGTTCTTTTTTTAATATCGTTCACTGTAGACTTGCAGTGTTTCTCTGAATTTGACCTGTAGGGGAAACCTGCATCAAAATGCCTTTTGGGAACATTATGGGACCTGGGAGGAAACTCAACATGGCAGACCCTGAATGCTCCACGTCTTGCTCTACTCTTCATCCTGGTGAAGGTCAGGAGGCTGGGATTACAGCTGAGCATTGCCAGGCTCCAACTACAGAGGCTCCTAGGAAGGACCAAAGCACAGGGATCATAGGTCTGTGGAGCCGCATGACAGAAGCAATGCCTCCTGTTTGGTAGGAGCTCCCTGGGCTGGCCCAGAAGCATTGCGTCTTCCCACGCAGTAGCACAGCAAGACTTAATGCCTGGGCACGCTGGGCAGTTGCCCGGGAGCCCCACAAGCTTAGGGGCCCAATGAAGACCGGAATTTAACACACATTTTCCAATAAACATTTTTATTCCTGTGAGTGTAGGCAGGGCCCAGTGCACTGCTTTGCCGGGGGCCTATAATGCTGTTAAGACGACCTCGGCTGCAGGAGGTGTGGGGCCTCGATTATGCTCCCCAAAGATGAGTACTTTGGTGTTTGTTTGGGGCATGGTATCCAATTAGAATATAAACTCACCAGACAATGGATTTAGAAAAATTAAAAAGAAAAAGAAGCAGCCCAAGGCTCCATAAAAGCAGCGATGTGGGCTGGATTCATCTAGGGCAGCCTACGTCCAGGCTCAAATTTTGGCATATTTGGGGCAATATTGTCAAGATCAGCATTAAAATTATCGCCGCTTTAATGGCAGGAAACTGCCACTAAAGCAGCGATAATGGGCTTGATAATATGCCCTGGAGAATTCCCCTAGAAGCCCATGTTCACACCAGAACATGGGCTTCTATGGGAATTCACAAGGGCATATTATGAAGCCCTTATCGCCGCTTTAGCGATAATTTTAACGCCGTTCCTTGATAATATGGCCCTTGGGGGCATATTAACAAGGCGGCAATATGAAATTATCGCCGCTTTTGCGTCCGTTTTCGGGCGAAAAGCGGCGATAATTTCATCGCATTATCAGCAAAGACACGCTATCGCGTGTCTTGCTGACTTAGCGCCCATTTGCAGCACGCCTCCGATCGCATCGCTAATGAGATGCAAAGGAGGCATGCCTGACAAGACTCCCATGGGAAAATATCGCGAAGGCAGCTTTGCGATATTAACAAGGGAGGGTAGCGATTTTTAAAATCGCGTTAAGTATGCCTTAACGCAGGAATTTAACGTCTGTTAAATTCCTGACTAAGGCATACTTAAAATGGGGGGTGGATTTTGTGGGTAAGACCACAGGCCCTATCATCTAGGATATCGCCTTTTTCCACCATGGAAAACGTCGATATCCCAACTATCTCTGGAATTTTTATCGCCTCGGCGATGCGCGTTGTTAATAACGCGCAAACCGGGCGATAAATTCCAGAGATAGCCGGCGATAAATATGCAAGCGCTAAGCGCGCTTTGCGATATTTATCGCCGGCCCTTGATAATATGGCCCTTGGTTTCTTGGTGCCCACGATTCCAAGGCACCACCAGAAAAATGGTTCCTGGCTGTGGAGGTCTGTCAGGAGTCCGCGGACTCCAAAGGGCCCTTGTTTTTACATTTGAAGGGCAACCTAAAGTCTCCCAGGTTGAGAATGTGTACACTTGTGAGACATCTTACAAAATGTTATGGGTTTTGATGTCTGGGGTCATGTTTTATAGACCATATGGTTGCTTTTCAGCAGGTGTAAAAAAAAAGAGCTAATGGAACAATGAACAGTATTGAATATGAAAATATTTTTTTAAGATAACCCTATTACCAGAGTAAATGCACATGGTGTTGCAATATGGTACCATCATGAAATGTTATAATTTTGATTCTATCACAGTTTGCTATTAAATATTGTGCAAACACCCTGATAACACCAGTAGGCCTTACCTGTGTACCATGCGCCCACTGTACTGTGCTAAGAACATCAGGAGGTATTGTGGTTTTTAGAGTGCATGGTGTGATGGTATGCAGACTGTCAGAGCATTTCCACCTTTTATTCTTTATTTATGTACTGTTATGTATAGTTTTTAGTAGTGCGTGTAATAAAGTGATTTTCCTTTGTATAAGGAAAGCAAGTTAGTAAATTGATTTCTCAGTCTGACAGCGCCAGATAAAAAGGGCACCACATACAAGCAAACATGCACTCCAAATAATAAAAACAACGCAGGTCTCACTTGATTTGAATACTGGTCAGCAACAGGGGAAGAATAACATGGTTCCACAAGTTTTTATATAAAGGGCAGAACATACTGTCCTGAATGGAAACATAGTCGCATTTACATGGTACAGGGTTCAAATCAATCGCTCTCAGCTTGGGACTAGCCAGTAAAAATGTATCATATGCAACCTAAAAAGAGTCAATAGAAAACGATGAGGGCAGGGCATGTCAAGCTATATATGGTTCTATGAACAAAGAAGATTTAAGCAATTTACAAGCTTTCATAGATGACATTTTTAATGTACATGGTTTCCAATCCCTGAAAGCCATTTTGGTCCAAAAAATATCACCTTTAAAAATGATCTCAGGGTGCCCCAGTTTATCAAAGCATATTTTAACATAGTTCAACCACGGGATTTTATGTAAAAAATTAAATAACCTGCAGTTTTTAATTGCTGGGTGGCCTATGGAATAGCAGTTTACCAGATCAGACGTTTTAAAAGAGCATTAAATAAATCTATTAAAATGCAAAGTTGGATGAATGACATTGTGTCCAAGCGGTCACACTGGTGGCTGGTCTTGAAATCCTATGCTGTTCCAAGTGAGTCATCTCTCCTGGAAGCCACTGAAAGACAAAGCAGAGTTTGCTGCCACTAAGACTTGGCGTTATTCCAACATTGGATTTCCTTCCAAAGTGGAGGGAAGGTGGTGAAAGAGAAGACAAGAAATGGCACCCATGTTATCAGACAGATGAAACTTTGCAGCACGTTATAAGTATCTGGCCGCCCTGGCCATACAGCAAAGAGATTTTCAGAAAATAGTTTTTAAGAACCTAGGGATCAGGTCTTGCAGGTCAGTACAGATGGAATCAGTAGATCCCAGGAACACAATGCTGAACATTAGACTAGTACAGTTCCTGAATATTTTTCAGACCGTTACCAAAGTAGACCCACCGATAAAGGTGGGATAAGAAGAATGCACTTGACAAGAACCATTGTAGGTATTTATGATCATGGCGGCTGCTAGGGCCTTTTACTATTGCTGTTTCCTGCCCCGTCAGGTTGAGTACAAGTTTTGACACCAGCATGCCTGTTGCACCTGGTTAAATACCAGTATTTTCCTGGTGAATTAGCATTTTGCTTAAGCCTCTCCGGTTTAAGCAATCAATGTTTCGCACTTTTGCATTTTTATGTTAGATTTGCTTATTTTAGCCCTAGAATCTCTGAATCAAAGACCACTGTCCAAATAATATAAGGTGTATTTGTGAACTGCACGCTCACCTAGAAGGGTAACTTGGCAATGAACAACTGATGTTTATTGTTACCCAACAGTACTCATGTTATGGACCTCAGAAGGATGAAAGGCTGAGTGGACCTGCCAGGATTTAAACCTTTGACCATGAGGTCAAATACAGGCCCCCTACAGTGTACGCATTAGTCCACTAAGCCACCATACCTGGCAAATGGTTACCCTGGTTACATTTCAGCACTTTTCCAGCAAATTTGCACATTTCTTAGGCCTTCCAGGTTTTAGATATCAATGTTTGACACTTTTGCACTGCAGCTTAGATTTGCATATTGTAGCCATGCAGTCGTGGCTCGCATGACTCGCAGGTGGGGGGGGAGGGTAACAAGGGGGCTCGCGCGCAGGGGAGAGCAGTGTGGTTATGGATTAATTTAAAAATAAAAACTTACCTCACCTCTGCTGCTGGCTGGGTTCCAAGTTTTCCTGCTGCTTCAGGAGAACAGGAAGCAGGCATCCTCCCTCCCTCCTCCAATCACAATGCTGCAATGACAGCGTTGTGATTGGTGCGGACAGCGCCATTTTCTAGATGTAGGCTGCATGAAGCCTGCATAGAGAAAATGTAGAGTGCGCTTGACTGTTTTGGTCGGCCAAGGGGGCCGCCCAAACAGTCAGGGTCCACAACAGTGGGCAAGCCACTCCTCCCCAACCCGTCCACCCGCCCATCCCCAACCAGGCATACCATTTTGCTTTCTCGCAGCGGGAAAGCAAAAACATAAAAGAGAAAGCAGTAGGGCAATGCTCCTCCGCCTTAATGGAGGAGCCGCCCCTGAGCCCAAGCAAATCTGCATCAAACACCTAAGTCCAAAGGTTACTATAGTTAAATATCAGCACTTTTTCTGCAAATTTGCACATTGCTTTGGTCTTCCCATTTCTGGACAGTGTAGGCACTTTTGCACTTGTAGGCTAGACTTGCTTATTGGTGGCTTAGCAATCCCTGTATCAATGACTGCCGTCTAAGCAAGAAAGAGTGTTTTACATGATTGATAATCAATTTCAAAGACTTTATCCATTTATATGATCTGTTTTTCATGTTTAAATCAATGTTTATGGTTTTTATTGACTAATAAACACATTTACTTGTAATGACAAGACGATTGAGCTCTGTGTCAGGTCGAAACCATACAGTGAGACATAGGAATACAAGCTGACTTTGCAATTCATCTGACAAATGCCAGTGGCCAATTTCCTCATGTATAATAAACGAGGCAGAGCCTTGGAGAAGGGATGAAAGACTGTTTAAAAACATATTTTCAGATGTTTGTAACACAAGGGAGTTGGTATCACCCCAAATCTTTGCTGCCATAAGCAGCGATGGGGACACATTTGGCCTTGTAAATGTTCAACAGAGCCTCCCTTTGTTTGCGACCGATTCTAACAGAAAAGTCAAAAACGCGTGGAATGGTCCTGGCAAAGATACGCCTTCTGGAAGTTCCAAGTGTATATTGATATACTATTATAAAGCAGGGCCACTGAAATTGTGTAGTAGCTGAGGACAGCAATAGCCTGAGGGTTGATTAAATGATGCTGCTTTAGAGGTACATTTTGCAGTACTACGCAGCACATTCTCTGGTTGTATAATTTTAACACACATCAAAGACAAGGGGGCTCCAAACTAGCTCCATATAGTAAGATTTCTTAAGTAAGAAAAGTTTCAGCATTTACTAGATTCTATTAAAAGTCTAGTTCACCAAAAATAATAATTGTGTCTTGCACAAAGACTCAGGAACACTATTTTATCAACAATGAAAGTCTCTCACTGGGCCTCGCTGTAACATTCAAGACACTGAGGGCCCAGATCAGTGCTGCAAGTCTTCTTGCTGCACTGCCCAATGCCAATGTGAAAGGGCAGGAACGCACTGTATTTATGAAATATTGAGCATTTCTGTCCTTTCCCTTTGCCTGGTGCACAATTTGCTGCCTAGTGTAAACGCAGACATCCACAAGGGTGCAAGGGTGTTTGTGCTGTATGCAGGATTGTTTTTGTGCAGCAAGGGCCACTCTTCCAGGACAAAACAATCCTAAGAGGCATTTTCCTCCTTCTCTGTGTGCTGCAGAATGCTGCACACATGGAAAGAGGACAAAAACGAGGAGAAATAAAAATATTTCTCGTTGTTATGCCATGCTCTGGGGAGGCATAAGGTTTTGGTGCTTCCCCAGGCATACGAGATTAGGTAAATGCGTGGGAAAACCAATGGAACGCCTCCCTGGCGCAGAGTAAGGCAACCAAGTGACTTGCGCTGCCTTGCCTTACTCCATATGTATGAGGCCATGCAAAGCCACGCGAAGTGGCTTTGTTTGCATGGCCTCATAGATGTGGTTGAGAGGCTTGCGTTGCCGGAGCATCAGAAAAAGGGACGTTCCGGTTGCACAAGCCCCTCATAAAGGATTTTTCTAGTGTGTCTTGAAGTAACTTCTGCTCTGAGAGCTGTGCCACTGGTGTATCACGATTCACGAAGAGTGAAACAACATTTTCATGGCAAAGAAGGGATCACTTGAATTACATTCATACAGATTCCAGCCTGGCAAAAATGTAGAAACAAACCTCACGCTGTTGAGGCCGCAAGTAGAAAGGGTCCAAGGCAGCGTTGTTTGGGTGCTGACAGGACATCCTGCTCTGAAACCAGCTCCCATCCCACCCACTGGGAAAATGCCAGAGTGCCAGATTGGCCAGTGCAGCCGTGATTAAGGTTAGGTGGAGATAAATTGTAGGCCCAGTTCGCTCCCAGTTCCTATCCATCAACCAGAGGCTGGAAAAGGTTATTAATTATTTCGTTATCATTATTTATAAGTCTAACACCTAAGTACACTGGAAAACTGGAAGGTGACTAGTGAACGTTTGCAAATCCATGTGTGCTTGAGCCAATTGTCTTTGTTTGAAAATCCGCAAATTGGGCTGCAGATGGTTTGTGATGTGGCTAGTGTGAAAAGTCTATGATTATACGGAAAATGCTGCAGCCGAATAACCGCATAATTCTAGTGGCAATTATAATGTAATACCATATGCATTATTTCTTAGGTTCAGAAGGGTATCCGCAAAATATACAATTTCAATGCGGGAAGAATGAGAACACTTGACATCAGTTGTTGGGGAAAACAGCTGGAGACAAAAATATTCTTTGCCTAGATCACTCAGTTCATGGCATGCCGTTTTTTTGTTTTTTTGTTTGGCTTATCACTTTTGGCAGATGTAAAAGAGGCGTCGCCCACCTGACAATTTTCACTTTCCTAAACATATATGAAAAGTGAATATTTATTTAAGAGGATAGAAGTTGCTCTAAGGCTTTATATACTAAGCATTGATAATGAATATTTGCACCATCTACAAACGTTTGGCCGAAGGCGTCTCTAATATTAGTGAAATTCTTTTCGGAAAGTCCTGCACATTGTGCTGACCTTTCATCAGACATCATAAAAGGTATGTGCTCAGCGCCCGCCCATCACCGGTGTGCAGCAACTCCAAGCCCTTATATAAATCATCTGCCAAATGCCTCTTGACAGAAAATTGACTGGAAAATTACTTGTCACCTCACATTTGTGTCAGATTCCCTTTATTGCCACTTGCTTGAAAATAAACAGTATGTTGTGAGAGGATGCAATTGCTTGTGAAGCCGCCCGAAAAGACCATGTAATGCTGAAAAACAAACAATTGTAGGTTTGCTGTAGAATTCTATTTGAGTATAAAATGAAAGCATTCCACAGGAAGATGTGAGAATGGTATCATTGTGTTCATCTTTGATCATGTCCTTTGGTATTATTTTTCTGCAATAAATTCAGTTTCTGTATCTAAGGATGTGAAGACAAAAGAGGATCTCATTTTTTTTTACTTGCCTTTCTGTAGAATACTTTATTGAATTGTGATTTAACAATGTTCTTTTCCAGATTTACTACTTTTTACACCTAGAAAAAGACACAGTTAACACATTTATAAGAGAAATTGGGTTGTGGGTTGACTGTGGTGCTAGCTCTGGTCAGGCAACTGTCACAATCCCGGGCAGGGTGAACCACAAGAAATCACGAAATTAGGCTGTGCTTGACCCTGGGTAGCTTTGCACAAAAAGCAGCCGGGCTTAATTTGGAGGCAACGTGTAAAGTATTTATCCAGCATACAAACAGTAATAAAGTGAAAACACAACACTAGAAAAATCCTTCACCAACTTTGAAAACTACATTAACATTTAATACATTATTTGACACCAAAATGAAAATCTAATTAGTAGAACCAGAGCTATACATTTTTAAAGGTTTTAATAAAAATGACCTCCAAAATGACCCAAGCATTATCCGCAGACATCTAGTTGCGCGCGACTGGGTCAAAGTAAAAAAATATGGCAGATCATGATGGATACAAGAAGTGGATTGGGCCCGGTCAGCGGTTACCTTCAGAAGTAGAAGTATTTTCAAGAAAAATTGTCTGCAGATGGTGTCAGGGGAGGGCGCCTCATCAACGGGAAGCTGCTGGACAAACCTGCGGTGATGATTTCTATGTTAGGACTTCGGGCCGGATTCATATATTGTCAGAGAGGCTATTCAGCAACAACATTTTATTGCGGGCGGACCTTAATTTTGGCCATGGCGGAGACTACTCTGTCCCTGCCATGGCCAAACTTCTCCAACAGCTCTGGGGAGTTAGGGCCGTCGGAGAAATGGTTACATGTCCACCCACCCATTTTAAATGGGCAGACATTTAGTCATTTGTTTACTCTTCCATACCACCAGGTAAAACCTGCCAGTAAGGAATAGTGACATCATTCTAATGCTCCCCTCACCATAGGAGAAGCCTCTCATGGCAACGATGAGCATTACTTTGTTTCTTTTAGAAAAGAAAATCCAGTTTCAGGGTTATCTTTTTGAAACGAAAAGAAGAATACTGTTTGCTGTGGGGCTGTGTCCTTCTAATGCAGTCCTGCAGGAAACATCAAAATGCATTGACAGGAACCGCCATGACGGCGGGTCCTGCCAATACCTTTATGAATGACAGCCTGCTTGGTGGTCATTGATCAATCAGGTGGGCGGATTATTGTCAGACAAGGGGACTTAAAGTCCTCTGCCAGGCCAATGGAGAATACTCCGTCCGCCAGACTATAAATCTGGTCTTTAGTCTCTTTTATGGAAGTCAAAAATCTCTAGCAGGATGAAGAAGGAGACTGTAGCTGGTGAGAGTTCCAGTAGGCCAGATACCTCTTTAGCAAAGGACCGCTGAACAGGATTAATTTAGCTTTGAGGCAGCGCCATGAAGCTCGGTCACATTTTACTCTTTTGGCGAGTCTGAGGACCTTAGTTTTAGCTTGGGGGGGGCAGATTGGGGTAATTTGTATCTTAACTTTTTTAATTAAATTGCTGTAACATTTTGAATCTTTAATCTAATTGCTGCTACATCTTTTGACCCTTGTTCCCATCGTTTTCGCTGCTTGGTGGGGTCTCTTTGTGTTTCCGTCTCCTCAGTCCACTGCCCGGTATTGTCCGGTTTGAGTGGTGGGAGCCGGAAGCAGGCTACTTTGCCCCACCTCTCCGGACTCACTTCCAGGCAGGGAGCCATCTTTGGGTGGTTGGAGCTCTAGTTTTGTCCCTTCACCCTCTCAGAAATGGGGGAAAGGGACTGAGCGTGCAGCGGACTCACGCAGAGGACACGTGCAGAGGGCGTGCCGCTGGGACGCCAAAGGCGGGCCTAAGCCAAGCCTGTCTGCACCCGTCCGTGCCTGGACGGCGCCAGTGGCCAGGAACCCTGCCTCTTCCATTACTTATACGAGGAGCAAACTCCTTGCCCTAAGACATACCGGTATGAAAAGGCACTGTTCTCCTCAGGATTGGGGTGTTAGCAAGGAGGAATATAAGTGCCACAGGTGCTGTTTTGTCAAAAAACAAGGGTATGTTCCCCCCAGCCCCTCCATTAAATATTTCTTGGGAAAGCCCCCACTTACAAAGGCATACCACTGCCTGCTTCTCAACACAAGGTCTCTCATCAAGCTTGAATTTGCTGATCTAATAAACCAGCATAATCCTGATATCATTTTTTTCATGGAGACCTGGGTCGATAATGCATCAGAGCCTGACTTCAAGGTGGCTGTTCCATATGGGTTTAATATTGAAAGACTGGACAGACCAGCCCACAGAGGGGGGGGCTAGCGATTATTTATTGCAGTTCGTTTGAGGCCAGCTGCACTCCGGTATTTCACCTAGAATGTGAGGCTCTTAGGTTTAGCCTCAATTTAACAAAATCCTCAACTTTCAAGGACTATTAGTATACCGTCCCCCTGGGCCCAGGAGGGGTTTCATTGATAAAATAAAAACTTTCATGGACTCCATTATCACCCATGCCAATTTTACGCTGCTAGGGGACTTTAATTTTCATCTAGAGTACACAACTGATCTAGACACAGGGCATCTGGTGGACATTCTTAAAAGCTTTGATCTGTCCCACTGCATTGAGGCGCTGACTCATATAGCCAACCATACACTGGACGGCATCTTTACCAACAATGCAGATTTGGGCCCAGTTAAGACCCTGCCGCTTCCTTGGACGGATCCTTCAGCTATCTTCTTTTCCATCTTGACCCAATGCAAGGGAGTGGAACTGGGTAACACAGTTAAAGTGGTTAAGTACCGGCCATAGAAAACTGCCAAGATAGAGGCTTTACAGGAGGCTCTCTCTAATTCTATACAGACCTTGTCAAGGATAATGACAAAGCTACCATCAGCCTTACTCAATGGCTGGAGACTGCATGCAGCAAAATAGTACCTGTGAGAACAATAAAAAGCCATAGGAAATATCCCTCTGCTCCCTGGTTTTCCCCAACGCTGAAGGAAGCACCACTGAGGTGCAGATGGGAAGAGCGTCTCTGGAGAGTAGATTACTCCTCCGGGAAAAAAGCTAGGTACAAAAAGATCCTTGGGGGTATAAATAGCCAATAAAATTCAAAAAGACTAAATTCTTCTCAGGGAAAATTAGAACAGCTGGGAATTCCTCCAGGAAACTGCTTAAAACAGTTAAAGATCTGGCACACTGGAGCAACAACAAGGCCTTTGAGAAGGACGAAGCCTTCTACGGTAAGCTGGCGGAATTTTTTCAATCCAATGTCAGTGCCATCTTTCAGGCATTCTCTCAGCAGCCTCCCAGTGCCGGCCTCATGTGCAACTCGAAAAAGGCTTTGGTCCCAAACTCAGGTATTGGTCAGGAAGACTCCCCCACTTTTGAGAAGTTTTATCTCCTTGCGCAGGACAAAACTATTAGCCTGATGAACTCTATTAAGTCGGGGGCTCCTTCTGATCCATGCCCCCCCGTGATCATCAAAAGCTGGCTAATTAGGTGACGGGACCACTTAATGATCTCTTGAAACAAGTACTAAGTTCTGGGCTATATCCTGGCATCTGGAAGAAGGCCTCTATTCTTCCACTTGTGAAAAAACCCTCTCTGGACCCTAAGTCGATGGACAGTTTTAGAACTATCTCCCATCTCCCGTTCTCGGCTAAGGTTCTAGAGAAGGCCATGAATGCAGAGCTGCAGACCTTTCTGGATGCACATCGATTGCAGGAGCATGCTCAGCATGGGTTCAGAGCCAATCACTGCACCAAGTCCGTACTGGTGTTGGAATTGGAGGAAATCAGAGAGAGGGTGGACAAGGGCGGCAGAGTGGCACTAATTTTACTCGATCTCTCTGCCGCCTTTGATACGGTCCACCATGTGCTCCTTAGGAAACGCCTGTATGCGGTGGGCTTCAGGAGCACAGCACTATCGTTGCTGAACTCCTTTCTTGAAAACAGGCAACAGTGGGTTGAGATGGGAGAGGTTAAATCCCGTCCCTTCTCTCTCATATTTGGGGTGCCACAAGGATCGGCACGTAGTCCAATGCTTTTCAATGTATATGTCACCCCTTTGGTACAGCTTATCGTGAGTTTTGGCTTTTCCATGCTCTCTTACGCTGACGACACACAGATTGTGGCGTCGGTATCATCTCAGGTTGAAAAGGATGCCAACAATTTCCACAGCTGCATGACCGCAGTTGCAGGTTGGATGGAGGAGAACTGTCTAAAGCTAAACTCCGGGAAAACGGAGGTACTGCTTTTTGGGAATGAAACCTCCTTCTGGAAGGCATCTTGGTGGCCCCAGGAGTTGGGGGATCTACCAAAGCCAGTTCTGAAGGCCAACAATCTGGGAGTCATCTTTGACACCAAGCTATGCTTCAGTGCAAAGATTAATGCAGTGACCTCCGGGGGCTATTTTCTGCTACAGATTGTAAAGAAAATACTCCAGTTTATTCCAACAGAACTTCAGAAGACTGTATTGTTGGCCCCTGTTGGGTCGAAGCTAGACTACTGCAATGCACTTCATCTAGGTATCCCAAAATACTTGATAAAAAAATTGCAGACTCTCCAAAATGCGGCGGCCAGAACACTCTTGAACATCCCCAAGTTCAAACCGGTGTCGCATTTACTGCATTTCCTTCAGTGGCTCCCAGTGGAGAGGAGAATTTCTTTCGAAACTCCATGCCTAATGCATAAGGCTCTTCATGGAACAGGCCCCCTCTATTTTCAGGAGCTATTCACATGGTATACACCTAGCAGAACGCTTAGATCTAGCACAGAGAATAAGGTTCAGATTCCGAGAATTAACCAAGTAAAATGGGGCTAGAGGGCTCGGACATTCCAGGGGGAAAAGTTATGAAATCCCCTCCCTCTGGCCCTCTGCTCCCAACACTGCCTGCAGCTGTTTAGAAAGCAGCTAAAGGCCTGCCTGTTTCACCGACTGAGTGCTAGTGTTTGTTGACTTATTTCCTTAGTCTCCGCCCCTTTCTGTCTTTGATCCGCTAAGCGCTAAGACACATTCTGGTATTGCATGCTTTATAAAACCAATTCATTAATTAATTCATTTGCTGCTGAACGTAGCAGGAGCAGCCACAAATTCAGACCTATCAGTGGTACATCTTGTATGGATTGAGAAGCAAGCTGTTCTCGGTCTTCTCTGAGTTCTCAGAGCCACATATTTCCCACGTTTTGGATTTTGGTTATCTGGGCACCTTTGGGACCTCCACCAAAGGTCCAGGACTGGAGGGGCACATTTTGGGGGTCAGAATTTACTCATGCCTGGTTCAAGTGCAAGATCAGATCAAGATGGTGGAAGCCTGTCATGTCCCCGTGGCTCTGAAAAGGAGACCAGCAAATTAGCCCTTGAAGTCACCATGATAGTCTTGGGTTCAGATGAAGAAGCAGGGCTCAAGCCGCAAGGCAGGCCTCTAAGAGTTCAAATCAGTCTTAAGGTAGCACAGCAGTCCTTCCAGTGGCAGCAAAGCAGTCTTGTGGAGTACACAGAAGGTCAAAGCAGCAGGCAGTTTTCTGACAGTCCGTATGCATGTCCCGAAAGTGAACGGAAGAGTGGGTCCGAGGCCACTATTCGTATTTCTAATGCCTACTTTGAAGTTAGAAGTTTCTGGACTTTCCCTTTGAAGTGCTTGCAATTTTTAACTTCCTACCCTGGCTCCAAGCTGGCTGCAGACAGAATGCATTGGAGACAGGCCCTTTGTGAGAAAGCAGATCACAGCCTAATCAGTTGCAAGTGGGGCTGTACCCAATTCCTCCCCATCCTGCCAGCCTATGACCCATCCAGGCACACCTAATCTCTCTATTGCTTGACTGCCTGGGAGGAATTCAAAAAGTCCTAACTGACGACTACACATATTCATGTGTTCCACAGGAGACTACAGCCACCAAATGGCTAAGGGCAGGAAAATGAAAACTTTCTAAAAGTGCCATTTTCAAAATTGGAATTTAAAATCAAATTGTACCATGAAAGAGGATTTTGAATTACAATTTCATAGATGCCAAACACAAGGTGCTTATCTGCTCAGAATCAAAAGTTAGCACTTATATAATGTAATAAGGCAATCCAATGTTATCCTATGGGACAAGTCACAGTACTGAAAAACGAGTTTAGGAGTTTTTCACTACTAGAACATGTAAATCTTAAAAGCTCATGTCCAACTGTTTAATTACAATGCACCCTGCCCTATGGGCTACCTAGGACATACCTTAGAGGTGACGTATATGTAATAAAAGAGCAGTTTATGGCTTGGCAAGGAGGTTATATTGCCAAGTCGAACTGGTTTAAAGCTGCATTCAGACTGCAATGGAAGAGTTGTGACATATCTTCAGGTACTACTTAAGTGGGTGGCACAATAAGTACTGCAGGTGCACTAGTAGCTTTAGTTTACTGGTCCAGGGTATATGGTATACCACTCTACAAGGGACTTAAATACAATATGGCAATCTGGTTCAAACCAATTTTACCATGTTTAAAGGAGAGTGCAAAAGCCCTTTAGCACTGGCTAGCAGTGGTAAAGTGCACAGAGACCTAAGGCGAACAAAAATGAACTCAGCAAAAAAGTGGAGGGTAAAGACAAAAAGTCTGGGAGGTGATGCTGCAGAGAGGCCCAGGTCCAACAATTTACCATTGATTTACAGAACTCTGATAACAGTAAAAACAGTAATGGGAAAACTGATCTTGTGCATCAGTTATGCTCTAAAAAATGTTAAGCTTTACTTACATTTTGACATTTCCAATGATGCGTTAGGCGTGGTCAGGAAATCCCATGCGTATTTCATGATATCCCAGTCATTTGCATTTTAGTTTATATTTAAAATTAGTTCTAAATGAATTGCTAAATCTTATAGGTACATTACACCTGGCATGCCCAGGAGTAAGTGTTGCTGAATGTTTGAGAAAGTGTGCTACCTTTGCTAAGTTTTCAGATGGGCTAGAGCAAGAAGAGACATGACCGGGATTCTAATCTAGAGGAAAATGTTTCCAAAAGGTGAACGAAAATGTGTCTAATACATGTTAGGTACCCACTGAAGAGGGCAGGAAAATAGATCAAACAATTGCATCTGCCTGAAGGGAGCAGCATTATGAGCTGCTCCCTTCAGGCCGGCTCCCACTGTCTGCAGGGATCCAGCTGGGGCTGCAGGGGTATTTGGGGCTCCCCTCGTGGCACCCACCTTTAATTGTCCAGGGTCCCTGGTGGATGGAGTCCCTGGGGCTGAAATCGGCCTGGAAGGGAGCTGCTTGTCCCCTCCCCCTCAAACTGATACTGGGCCATGGGGGATGGCGTCCCCGGGGCAAAATTGGCACTTGAATGGGGGTGCATGCGCCCTCCCCCTGAAAATGATGACGGGTCCACAGGGGAGAGGGTCCCCAGGTTCAAATTTGGCCCAGGGAGAGGGGGGCCACATGACCCTGGGGGATAGGGTTCCTGGGGCAAATTGCACCTCAGAAAGGGGGCTGCATGGCCCACCTTCACCTAAAAAACACACAGCTTTAAGGGATGGGGCCCCAGCTCCTAAAGAGGCTGCAACAGGGGTGCGTGGCCCTCTGCCCTTTTTTAGATACATGTACAGCCCTTGTGGCTGGGGCTACCAGGACCTAAAAATGGATTGGTGGCGAATTGTCTGGCCCCTCCCCATTCTTAGATATATGTATGGCCTTGGGGGATGGGGTCCCCAGAGCTTAAAGAGGTTTGGGGAGGGGGCTGCATGGCCCCCTCTCCATTTTCTAAATAAGAGGTCCTGGGGGATGAGGGCGATAGCATCTCGAGGAGGGGGGGGCAGGCGTACTTATCCCATTTTTTGAAATTACTCAGGTTTGTATAACCCAGGGTTTAACAAGACTTGAGGAGGGTGCCTGCCTGCCCCCCCACCCGTTTATTTTTAGAAATGGCCAAGGGGGATGGGGTCCCCAGAGCCTTACAAGGTTTGGGGAGGACGGTGCGTTGTCTCTCTCCTCTTTTAACTTATATGTGTTACCCGGTAGATTGGGGTGCCCAGGGCCTAAAGAGGTTTGGAGAGGGGCCCACTTGGCCTTCTCCCCTTTCATAAAAAATGGCCCTGATGGGATGACCAGTGCCAGGCCTTGTGGCCAACCCCACACCACACGCGGCCAAAGTGTAGGATTGGCTGCATTTATGGGGGATGGCCACAGGGTTGGGGGTGGCTGCATGTGGGGGGTTGGCTGCAAGGCAATACAAAGCTGGAGGTTGCATTTATATATGGAAATTAAACATATCTTTACATTAAAAAAACCTAAAAATTTGCTGAAAAACAAAGGTTAAATTAATGTTATAGTTAGGTGTGATAAAAAGGATCTGTATTGTTTTTTAAAAAAACGTAGAAACTCATGAAAAACAACAATGGGTAAAGCAATGTTAGGTGAATTTGCTAGTGATAACAATATTAGGAACTAAAAAAAACACCAAAAAATCACTAGTTATAGTGAATATAGCTAACTATATCTTGCCCTCGCCATGCACTGCTTATTATCTCATACATGACATCACTCATGACATGTTCTATGTGTCCGGAATCAAGTACTTGTGCCAAGAATTCCACGGGAGCAGATGATTATTCCCAATTCCCAGACTCTACTGCAAGCAACAGACCAGGAACATTTGTCACTTTGCACCAGAGAGGGGAAAGGGAATGGAAAGAAAAGAGTAACTACCCCTGGAGAAGCGCTACTTCTCTTCGCCACTTCTTACTGGTATCTCCTATCTTCTCTCATGGAGCGAATGTAATTGTATCTTACTGCATCTGTCACCAAAATATAAGAATGTGCCACAATTTATCACAGCACCATTCTTACTCCTTACCTTGTGTTCTCATTCTTCCCTCTACACCCATATATATTTCTAATTACCATATTTTCTCAGTGGGTTAGCTTATCACATTCTTATCTTTCTTAGCATTTTCTTAGATAAAGTGCTAATGTGCTCCCGTAACATGCATTTCGGCTGCCACGCAGCCTTGTTCACATAAAAAGGTGCCATCTTGTTTGCTCATATTTAAATCTACATCATTTCCTTCGATAACAACAGACTTTACCCGTTCTTTTATGTTTCTGGCACAAGGAGGACCTGTCTTGGCAGTTCAGGCTGGACTGCTTCCATGAGGAGCAAGGTCAAGACTGATTTGCATATGGCTGAGTCTAAACTTGGGTGGTATGGAATGATGGATTTAACCCAGATCTCTTGAATGGGGGTGAATGTTTCATTTATTCTGCATTCTGTCTATCATTTGCTGTTTTTTGGAATGTTGAAGTTAGCTTCTCAAAGACACTTATGCAAAGCATCCCATGCATACTCTGCATGACTTAGAGTACTGAACCAGGTAGGTGCACCTATGTTTCTCAATATTCACCTCAGCTTGCCATGTTGACGAAAGCAGTTCTCATTAGTATCACACTGGCATACCATGAGATTCATGCAGTTACACTCAAACTTATCATCTTTTCCATGAACTTGGTCAATGAACTCTCTTGCACTCATATTTTGAAAACGTGCTTCTGTTTTCACAATGTGTGCAACAGCATATGACAACACTGAAAGTTCATTTTCAGAGAGAAGGTGAAATTGATAGGGAATATTTTGTCTGAACCTGGAATCTTCAGAATACAGTCCAGTTGATCTGTACTCTGAAGCAGGTTTGTGAATTGGGCGTTCATCATAATGACCCCTATGTGGAGTTGGAAAGAGAGGTAGAAAGCAGTGAGCTTCTAAGATCTTTTCTCACACACTAATAGGTTCACATTTGGCTTGTTTCATTTGATATAATTCTAAAGCATCACCCATTACATTTCTAGAATAAAGATGACCAACACTGTTGTGCTCATATATCTCATCAGAGTTTCCTGAATCTACTTTATCAAATTGACCACTCTCAATAGAGTGGGTGTGCCACGTAAAGTCGCATGCTGATCAACATCTAAATCTTTATAGAATATGTTTTCTCTTTTGAGATATTCTATGGCTTTTTTACTTTGACTATACTGACCAATTCCTGCCAAATCTTTTTATTTTTTGTTGGAACACAATTTACTAAAACTACTTATGGTTCCTCTACTTCTCGATCAATCCCAAGAGTTTCCGGGGCATATTATCAAGGGCCTTATTTCTGCTTTTTTGGCTTGAAAAGCCAAAAAAGCAGAGATAATCTTTTTGCCCTATTTACAAGGCGGTGCTAACATGCATTAGCGTATGTTAGCAGACGTTTTCCCGACGCCTCGCTTTGCATCTCTAATGAGATGCAAAGTGGGCATCACTGGGCCTACCTCACACAGAAAGACATGTAAAATATCGCTAAGTGCACATCGCGATATTTACAAGGCGGCCAACAGCATTTTATCAGACGTTAGTTTTTGGTGAACACCGCGGTTTTAGCCAAAAACTAACGTCTGATTAAATGCTGACTTACCCTAGTTATCCGATGGCAGGTGGATCAGAAGGCTAAGTGCACCTTGGCCTATTAGCAAGGTGTTCGCAATCTATGTAGTAATTCTGCTGGATTTCCAGCGATATCACCTCGATAAAGCCGCTTTCACTGGAATTTTTATCGCCTCGGTGATACGCTTTGTTAATAACGAGCTAACCGGGAAATAATTCCAGCGATAGACGGCAATAAATAAAAAAGCACAAAGCGTGCTTTGCGATATTTATTGCCGTCTATTGATAATATGCCCCTCCATGTTTTGTTCAGCATCTAGTGGTAAAAACACATTTCCTTTTAGACCTTTCACTAACTCAAGGTGAGGACATTGTTCAGTTGTTGTCCCCATTCTGTCCTGAAAAGGGTGCACAGTTTGAATCAAAACACATTTGCATTGTACATTGTCTCATACACCTTTAGATATTTCAGCTCAGGAGGAATTGGAAAAATGTCTAATTTATTGTGAATACCTCTAGGAGGCCTTTTATTATCATCAAGTTTAGTAATGCAGTATTTGCTCACTATTTGATTTACACATGAATCAAACTGTGCTGCTGCAATTAGTTTGAACTGAATAAGATATTACTCTTCACTTTTGTGCACAGGTATCTATTTTTCTTGCTTGTGCTTTGTAGTGTGTATGTTGGCAACAAACAAATATCTTGTTTGGAATCTCAGCAGAGGTATCTAAAATAATACCACTACTGTAACTCTCTGAGGTAGATAGTACAACTACTTCAGGTACTTCTCTCTGACTTTCTGGTCCAAAGTAATATATTTGGATATTTTCAGATCTCAGTTGATATGGGGTGGTAGTCCAAGGAACCCACAATGAATGGTAAAGGTTCATTTCTCCTACAGGTCACCCTCCTAGAACTACAACCAGTGGTACCGTGGTGCATTAAATTAAGTATTAGGAGTGTCATAGAAACCAGTGTTTGGCTGCTTCTACATTGTTGTTATCCAGTTTTGTAATTCTTACTATGTGTTGAGAGCCCTTATAAATCTCGCGACCTCCCCATTTGCTTGAGGACATAAAATACACCAAGGATAGCTTGACGTCTCTTGACCCTGAAAGAGTGATCCATTGTCCATTTTGACTACAAGTAGCAGGCCACGGGATACAATTATATTTTCTAGTTTTGGTACCGTATTTGTGCTACTTCCGGATATTTGCTGAAGGTATATATTATGACAAAAAAGGTGTTCACACGCTGGTAGCGTAGCAAAATTTGCCCTCAACTGCATCCACGGTGATGTGGCCACATCTTCGAACACTACAAGCACTTGCAGGTCTTGCTATCTCATTGCTTGACATAATAGACAATTGGCTACAGGGTTTTCAACATGGGCATCTGCATCTGGAAACCAAACATTTTACCCAAGTCTCACTTTCATCTTCACAGCCCCTTCGTTGGTGTTGTGATTGGTCTGCAATAGTAGGGGTACAAGTTGAAGGGGAACAAGGGGGTGGTTTCCCCTTATTATTAGTATGCGGACATAGAAAGAGGAAAAAGCCTCTCGGGATTGTTATTGTTCAGGAAAATTCACTATGCTGCAAGGGTGCTTGTGTTGATTCTAGGCTGCCAAATATGTGCCAGTGCAAGGGAAAAGGACAGGAATTAATGATATTGAATAAATACAGCACATTCCGGTCCTTTCAATGTGACACAGTGTAGTGGAAACTTCATAAATATAGCCATTTGTCCTCCCAGAACAGAGAAGTTCTTCTTACTGGCTATTGCCTTTGACATTAAAGCAAAACACCAGATGTTATCTTAATTAAGGTGTACTGAAGAGAGTACTGTTTTCCTGTGACAAGGACCACCCTTTTCTTTAGCTATGAATTGTAAATTTATAGTGCTTGAACAGACACTAATTCAAATGGAGTTAAAAGTATAAGCAGGAAAAGAAAACTAGTTGTCACCTTAATAAATCTGCAGATTGGAAATAGTTTTGTTTTTTTGGCCAGTGTGCATAGTGACCAAATGTTTCTTGCTATCCAGGTAAGGCTTTGACCTAATAAAGCCAACTGTAACAGTTTTTTAATTAAATTGTGCAATCTCACTCCCGTGGCGCAAACATATTTGATGCCCAGACGGATTATCACCTACAACTCCATCTACTGAATGTACTCAGTCTCACAGTAAGAATGTTTGGTCTACATATATTGCAATTAAACTGAATGACGTTTGTCTGGCACATATTGGGCTTGTTACTACAGATCGATGGAAAATAGCAAATTTTTATCCTGATAAACACCAATATTTGTCATTATTTCCTGGAACACAAAAAAATAAAATAGTAGAAATGTTTTTAATCAGTAGAAAGACACAGAGTATCAATGAGATATAAAAGATTGGACTATAGTTCCATTGTCATATAATTTAATCGATAATTACATTATAGATATTTCTCCATCCCAAAATATGATCCCACTGAGGACCAGATGTAAGACCATTTGATTTAGCGCCTCGCAATTTGGGACAAATTGTGAGTAGCAAATTGTGAGGCGCTAAATCCAATGTACAACAGTGTCAGAGACACTGTTAGCGATTCCCAATTGGGTCGCAAAATGCAAGGCTCATCAATTAGCAATTTGCGACCCCATTGGGAACGGCCAGCCTCACAGGTATGGTGGCCTGCTCGGGTCAGCAGACCACCATGTCTGTGACTGCTTTTCAAGAAAGCAGTTTTGAAAAAAATGCAGCCCCTTTTCCTTAAAGGAAAACGGGATGCATTTTAAAATGAAAAAATGAAACGTTTTCGGTTCATTTTTTAAGGGCAGGCAGTGGTCCATGGGACCACTGCCTGCCCTTAAAAAATATTTTCCCCTGCATTCCCAAAGGGGAAGGGGTCCCCTGGGGACCCCTTCCCATTTGCGAGTGCTGTACCACCCTTCTGAGAAGGGTGGTAAATAATTTGCGACTTGCAAAATGGCCAACAAATTGATTGTGGCCGCAAAGGGGTCTGAAACCCCTCTGCGATCGCATAAAAAGGTTGTACATCCGGCCCTGAGTTCCTTAAACTTTGTCAATCATTGTCACAGATTTTAGGAGTGTGTATATGGAAATTCCTCTTTTTTCATGTGCACCCCAACATTTGGGTCTGATGCTGCTGGTTTTTCGACTCTGCTACCCAGACATCAGTGCCAGTGTTCTAACTCTATACCAAGTTGCATTGAATTGGATACACCCAATTGGCAAGTGCTGTGTTACTCATAAGTCCCTAGTATATGGTACTCAGGTACACAGGGCATGTACGACAGTGAGTTTATCCAGGGCTGCAGCCCTGGTTGTGCCACCCTGCATGTGACAGAGACGAAATGGACCCTAGCCTGCCATTGCGGAGAGGCAGGACAGTGTGACACTGCCAGTTCGACCTTGCTGTAACACCTAATGGCAAAGTCATCACACCCCTTAAGTAATACATGTACGTCTCCTCTAAAGAAGGCCTATGGATTCCTTTGGCAGGGAGCTATAAATGAAAAAGTAAGACATATCATTTTCTACATGCCTAAGCAGTAACACCTCTAAATTGTCGTTTTGCTGGGAAAGGTTAGGAGCCCCATTGGCTAACTTCTAAATGAGAACACCCAACATGGTCAAGTAAGGTATCAAATTAATTGGGATATGACATGCAACCTGACGCCCACGCCACATTTAAAGTCACTAGTAAAGTACAGTAACTTTTAAAAAGTTGCCACTCTGCATTGACATTGATATATAGACAAGTTTCTGACCGCCGGTGAGACATGTGAACGACTTCCGGGAACAAAAGCAGTTGCCACAGAGCAAGGTGTAACCTCCACTCCCACAATGGCCACTCATGGTGTTATCCCCAGTTGCGGCTTCTCTGCTAAGGCAGAAGAGAGTCACCAACTGCTTTTTAGCAGTGCAAATAAAGGAAACATAAAATGATAATCACTGGTTGTTATTATCATTTTTATGTTTCCCTGCTGCGGCAGCTCTGCTGGTCGGGGCATGGCCACTCTGCTCTCAGAGCAGGGCAGGGGAGGAGAGGTTTTGTCACTCCAAGTGCGCATGAATGCTTGGACGGCCATCTCAGGCCTGCCAAACATTCATGCGCACTTTGTATGTTTTCCAAGACGGCTGCATTACAGCCTGCATGGAGAACAAGCCCAGGTCCCCAGTCCCTGGCTAAGCGCTGAACCACAGTGCTCAGACCAATCACAATGCTGCATTGCAGTGTTGTGATTGGCTATGGGGAGCCTGGGAACTGGGTGCTACCTTCTTCCCTGTTACAGCATGAAGAGCCGATGGAGGAGAGACGAGGAGGGATGCAGCAAACAGGTAAGATCTGTTTCTTTTTTTGTAAACCAACTCACAGACTCTCCCTTAATCACCCCACCCCCGATGCGTGCCGTCTGCCACTAGTTAGCCCAAAAGTCAGGCTTCAAAGGTGAAGACGCCTTTGAAGGGCCGCTTGTGACAATATCCCTGAGCAGGATGCCTTTTGTTCATGCAGACAATTAGGAGACAGAGTTAAGAGAGGGTAACCTATGTCCAACATTTTTCTCCCCTGGACCTGTAGCCCAATGGTTGCCACACCTCTAGGGTGGGCTACCCTGCTCCTGCCATCTAGAAGGGGGCAAGAATGGGGCACTCTGGGATAGCCGGGTGCCACACATCACAGGAACTTCATCACTGGAGAAGAGGGGACCCAGTGGTCCATTGGCTAGTGCCCGCATGATCCCCTTGGGGCACTTTCCTGGGATATGTAGGGCACCCCTGGCACCCTGTCACTAAGTTCACCATGAAGAAGAAGAGAGGACTGAAGAAGAGCTGCCCTGCTGCCCTTGAATCGTGAAAAGGAGGGCTGCACCTACTGCACCTTTGGGCTAACAAGACTGGGATTGTGCCTGCCGCTCTTGACCCTGCGAAAAGTTGATTTCCCAGCTTCACCAAGATCAGGATGCTTATGTCCTGTTACTACTTTGAGGACAACAAGAGCTGAAAGAGCCCAAATCAACAAAGTGGTAGCCAATGCAGACGTTTTGCTGCTAGCAAGCAGCTGGCAGAGCAAAGGACAAATCAGAAATAGCCAAAACCTGCACATGAGTATGATGGACCCAGGAGTGCTAACCAAGTTTGGATTTGTCGTTCACAAGGGAAACCAGCCCCCACAAAAACATTTGTTCCAACTGCGTTGCAGAGAGACCAGTAGTGCAGCATCAGCTATCCAGCTGCTGCAACATAGAGGACTTTGAGGGACCCCATTTCCATGGCCAAAGCTGCCCTACATCACCTGCGGGCGGAGGAACAACCACAGAGACATCCCTGTTGAATGCATCACAAATGGAGCATCGTTTTAAGCATCTTTGCTTGCATCCCTCAGCATCAGGACCACTCCATTGACTTCTGCGGCAGTGTTGCAGGGATCCTGCTTGGAAATAGAACTGTACTTTGGGAGAACAGGGAGTCAGAATGTAGGGACTGAGTCCCAAGTACCTGTAGACCCAAATCTGACTAGCTCACAGCTCCTCACCTGAACTCCTAACCTTTTCAGTATAACAGGCGATTTCGGCAAACCTAGAACATGAACCTCAAGTCCCCAAGGGAACCATAGAAACAGATCATCACCTTTGTTCTTATTCATGCATGTCCATAGTAAACAAAGAAAATGTATTTATTGAAACTATTGTGATCAATTTTGAAGCAATTGTGCTGCGATTAGTAGACAAAAACTGAACAATGTAATTTCCATTACTAGCAGACTGTAAACAATAAACAAACCGACACTTGCAACTAATATATCTATCTAGATATCTTAATATGTGAGCACAGAGATATATTAGTGATCTCTGGGAATAGCTTCGGCCCCCATACCTGGTGTGTGTAGCTAAGTGGTCTGCAAAATAGATATAAACTCAGCTTACACAAAGCTGCTGCCTCCGTTCCAAGACTGGTATCTCTGCTAGAATTCTCCTCCCTACCTCCCAAGGGTGCAAGACAAGTTATATGAGTAAAGCTAAAGCAGTCTAAAACAGCCAATAAGTGCAACTAAGGGAGAACCAAAGTGGGCCCTAAAGGGAAATCCCTACACCCTTGGTCAGGAAAGTAACTTAGCAACTAACAAAATAATTAAAACACAGTCACAAGCTAAGCGAATTAAATGTGATGCTAAAAAGTATGTCATACAATAATAATAAAAAATAATTACCATGAGAATTTTGAAAACATGATGAAATTGAAGGTGGCCAGAGCCACCCAAGATTTCTTCCACAAGATCAATGCTTAGCAAATCCAAAACAGATTCCGTCTCCACAGACGATTCTGCAATTGCCCCATTTGAAAGCTACAAAAACAGACATGATTCTCATTATCAGCCGATGCCCAGGAAGGAGCCTGGAGATCTGCATCCATGTTATTAGAGCCATAGTTCTGTATTCCTTGTGCTGAAGCACCCATCTCCTCAAGAAGGACTGGCTGCTAACATGCATCTTGAAGCAGCCGCATGTTCATGGGACAACTCCGAAAATTGGTCGTTATCGGACTCACCAGCAGGATTGTGTCCACAGATACACATAATTGCAACCCAAACAGATATCCAGTGCCCATTCGAAAGGGCAGCAATAAAACATGGGGTGTACACAGGTAAACCAGGTGGCAATTTGTGTTCTCCCAGCTTGTCATCACTGACCGGTATCTTCCTAGGGCACAAGTCGGAACCATTGTATGAAGATTTTTGGGACTTCATAACAAAGCCCACTGACAGGAACTTTTCTTTCAGTTTCGGACAGGTACACTACCGACCAAAGTTTTCACCAAAACCTGGCACCAGTCCCTAGACAGTAAATGTTCATACTGCCAGAACATGGACGAGACAATACCTCACATACTATTTGTTTGTCCAGCATATACTTCCCCGCGGAGCAAATGGCTTAAACCAATTTGCTTGAATATGGGCACCAGGTCTAGTGCTACTGCATTGCGAATACTGAAGGCAAGCACTAAGGAGGCTATCGTGATAGCCTTATCAAAATTCTTAGGTTGGGTGTGGAGAATCCGATATAAGATCGAAAGCAAGAAGTCGGGGACAGTGACTATTTTTACTCACTATTTTCCATTCTGGTTTTGTCGCTCTCTCATGTACTACCTTTTCTAGCCAGTATTAGGACCCTAGTATACAGTATTATTAGTTTTTAATGGTTTGAGAATCTAGATGTAATGAAAGGCAACCCAGATAAACCACTGCCAATGGCCAGTATTGATTTTAAACTTTTTAAAAATAGTATAAGCTTTCTTTTAACTAAAAATAAACTTCTTTGTTTTTACCATCTACTACCAACTTTCATGAACTGTTATTGTTAAGTACTGGCGATAATGTATGTATTTATTTGCTGATATCATTTATTTATTGTCTTTTATGATCAGTATGGTTGAAATAAAGACTTAATTAAATTGAATTGAATGTACCATAATTCATGAATAAAGTTCCCTCACAGGGCCTCATAGTTACCCACTGGACAATGTTTCATGCAAGATGTAAACTGGAATGTTGAAATTGGAAAACATATTATGTCATGTATCAGCCACACTGTGGAGGGTGTCTCTGTTTTTGTGAATGGGGGCTGTTCTAACTTCTCGAGATGTAAAATTGTGTAAGTCGCATCTTTCTAGCCCATGAGTCATTGGTACGTGTCAGATTGAAAGGCAAGAACAGCTGCACAGAATTAAGGCTACACCATGGTGTGGGGCCACTTTTGAGGATTTACAGTGTCCAACTAAATTGAAAAATAGATTTAAGCTGAGTTTGCCCATAGTATAAAGAATACATGTCACTGTGCATATCAATAACAGACGACATAATGTTATGCAAGTAGTAAATGCAAGAAGACAATGTATTAATACTTTTACAAACAACAGCAAGTAATTTATCCAAATTATCTTGATCAATTCATCATAAAAGAACAGCAGCTTCCATTTGTGATTGTTTCAAAATGTCATTATATGTGACATAAATAAAAAAAATTGAAAGCGGAAACTTAGGACCCAACAAAAAAAGATGATAGGTCCATATCTTCCAAGAGGAGGAAAATATGTTGTTTCATTTGGAATTAACTGAAGCTCATTCTCCCCTCTCCCTAGCTGGGGAAAAACAGCTTTGATGTCGCTCACAAGCTGCAGAGAAATTTTCTGTTTTGTAGCAAGAGGAGTTAGGGAACTACCAGTGACTCCTCGTGGCCTACTGTTTAGAATAGGCCACATAATGTAACTTGATTTGATCCATAGAGACAAAACAATTGTCTTTATAACCAGCCAGCGGTGGCGATATTACAGTTCTTGTACTTTGAATGCCAAGGACTGGCATCGGTGTTCGGTATGAAGGTCCAAGCTCCTTCGTTACCACAATCCTTTCTCAAATGAAATCCCCAACTTATGGAATCCAGCTGGAAAGTTCTGGCTGTACCTTGATTCCTGCAGAATAAGAAATTGTCAACTGCTCATTGGATTGGCTGTCGCTGAAGTTTTGTAAATCCTGTAAGACAGCACAATGATCATGTATGTCAATGGGTGTGCTGCCACCACAGTGTCTGGACCGTTAATGTCTGGAGCATTCATTTTGATGACAAAAAGAACCTCGTATGAGGCCAGGCCCCTCAGAGGTGTTATAAGGAGATTATTAAGTGCTCTTTGTACCCCATATAGATGCACTATGTCCTGTACCTAATACTCTAGCTGTTAAGGACTATTTTAAGTCATGGTTCATCTTCTCTGCAGCAGAATGGCCCTCAGGCCAATATGGAGAAGAATAATGTATTTCTGCATCTAGGGAAG
Source organism: Triturus cristatus (assembly GCF_964204655.1). Lineage (NCBI taxonomy): Eukaryota > Metazoa > Chordata > Amphibia > Caudata > Salamandridae > Triturus > Triturus cristatus. The sequence continues at coordinate 231,191,116 of NC_140587.1, forward strand.
CCATAGGATCCCTATACGCTTTCAAGACAAAAACAGGACTCGGTCAGAGTAGAATGTAGTGCATGCATATGTTACGATAAAGACTTGCAAATCTTAAATAACAGTTCAGTGTCAGCCGAACATTGTGGCCATAGGAATGTTGAGCAAGAATTAACTGCAAATAAGATAAATTTAGATGCTCTATCTGAACTAAGATGACCTCAGTAGTCCAAATAAATATATTTAAAAGGTTTGTTGGAAATCAGCAGGTGTTTCTGCAGTGGACAAGCCACGGTGGAAGATTTAATTTGTTGACAAATGTAACAACAAAGGACATATTGCTTGGCCTGTTTATATAAGCCATGACACCACTAAAGTTGCTGCAGCAACAAAATTGTGGCTGCCATACCTGCATATGCAGAAGCAAGACCTTCATGCGCAGCTATCACTAAGGTCTCCCATCTTGGTTGGGTATCAAAAAATCACCAACCCTTGGAATTGTTTTATAGGTCAGGTTTTTTTCACTTAGATGATATGTTCATTTAGCTGGAAAATACCTAGGTAAAGGGGTGCCATGGCATGTAGCATGAACGGCAGCCATCCCTCGTCTGAGAATGAGTAACTGCAGGAACTGTTGCAGTCGCTACTGCAGATTTGGCCACATCATCTGCCAAAACATTTCTTACAACATGCCGTCCCACAAGTTGATGACCCAATGTATGAATGACATGAATCAATGGCAACCTATCTTTAAGGTATGCAACCTTCAAGCAAAGCATTTTCTGCTTTATTGTGTTGCCTTTAGAATCTATTCTGGCGCCATTAATTAAAAATGTCGTTAAAAGACTGGACTCGATAATATAAATATTATAAATCACACACCATAAGGGTAGGGAATCCAGAATCCGTATGTTCCAGGTCAAGTAACAAGGCCTTCAGTTCAGCTAACTGTGCAGTGCAAACCCTTAGGGCCGGTGTGTGAGTTTTTGGGGGTTTTAATTTTCCATCCAACATTACACCAAGAACAGTGGCACATGTCGCTGAATATTGGCGCTTGGTACCTATAGCAGGTTTGGCTGAACCATCATTTTAAGCAATGTATTTATACCATTTAAGAGGCAAAACTATAGAAGAAACTCTTGTGTCTGTAAAGACTAGTCAAAGATGAAGTCTACATCAACAGCTGTCAAAGATATGCTAATTGTATCAATCTTGGATGAAGGGATTTAGCCTTAGGAACGCTAGCTATGGTGACAGCCCCTAAGGCTGCAATCGGAGAAATGACAATAATGGGTTTCCCTTGTGCAAATGGCCGATCCTTAAGTCTATCTATGTGTACTGCAGCCAGTATTTTTTCAGTGGATGTAAATGACATTTTTAAACTGGAATATAAATGCAATTTATATGCAATCAGCACCATCTTTCCTTCATTCAAGGTGACATGGGTAAAGATAATAGAACCCGCACTTATACGGATTACCAGGTTTGCTGTGTTGAGACATGTATTAGGGGTGTTGCATTCACATCCGATTGTAATGATCTGTGTATGTCTGTGTGATCTGCTGTCCAATGAGAGCTAGAAAAATCAAGATGAATCAATTCAAACAATGATTTAATGCATTGTGCATATTCATGTATGTAAGTTCTACCAATATTATGGAAATCTAGCAAGGATTGCAGTTTCCGTAGTGTGTTTGAAGGCTGCAGCAGAGCACACTTCTCTAGGAAGTGTGGTGCAAGATTTTACCTTTACTTGTGAGTTTGTAACCTTAAAATAGGAAACTCAGAAATGTTATATTAGATTTCTTAAAATTGAACTTGTAGCCAGATTCAGTGAAACCCACTATTATTCAATTCTCTGTAGTCAAATGTGTGTTTAACTCATCATCCATCAGTTAGATATTATCTACATAAGACAATGCATCTGGGTCAATTTCTTGGAGAATTGACACTATGTGGCCAGCAAACCGTCCAGGTCTGTTCTTATGGCCCTTAACGAGTCATGAAAAACGATGCTGAAAGCCGAGTTTTGAGAAGGCAGTCCAGTCTCTGCTTTCAGGCACTGTATTTTGGTAGAAAAAAACATTGGAAATATCCAAGGCTGTTCTGTATTTCTTATGGACTATATCATTTGTAAGTGCTATATTATGTGTATTTTGAATTGCAAATGTGCGTGTATGGCTGCTCAAATGCCTGTAGTAAAAGACTATGAGACAGGGCTGCGTTTAGGGCAGTGCAAACGGTGCTGCTTGTAGGAAGGTGGAATCTGACTACATGGTTGCCCCCATTATTTTTCTGGTGTTTTGATGGTTTTTGACTTAGTTTTGCTATTCAGGTCTCCAGCCTATCTGTTTTCTCTTATAAATTGATTCCAGGTACCTTAGGTACAATCCAGATTGGATTCTGGGGTACCCTTATAAGTACCTAGTATATGGCATACTATGTACCCAGGGCATAGGTATCCCAGAGGCATACCAGGGGCTGCAGCATGTATTATGCCCCCCCCCCGGGAAGCCCTCCAAAATGACACCACAGGTCTGCTACAGCAGCCTGGGTAAGGTGGTGCATGCACCCCTTACTGAGATATAGGTTCACTATATCTCACCCTATCACTGCACATATAAACCTATCAGTCACCCCTATGACAGGTCTTATCAATCCTGAAGGCAGGGTGCTTGGTTTTGTGTGAGAGGGTGCCCATGCATGAGCAGAGCCCCTCTGCAGCCTTCGGAATCTCTTCTCCGGGGTTGACTGTGATGCAGCCTGACCATATACGCTTAAGTGCATTATACCCCAATGGTAAATGCTAACTTTGGACTGGCTGCACAGAAACGCGTTGTGTTTGGTGTCAAACACCTTGGAATCATACCCCCACACCAGTAACTGGTGTGGGAGTATGATCCCACCCTTCTAGAGGGAGAGACATGACAGCATCGGTATACCCGGTACCAGCTTAAAAGAGCCCTGGCATAACAAAATGGATGCTGCAGCCACAGACACGGGTCTGGCCTCCTGCTGCTAACCGAAACTCCGGCAGGGGAGCCCTGGACAATAGGTTTCCTGTCACAGGGAGGTGTTACCACCTCCCAGACAGGCCTTAGTGGATTAGGTCTGGGTGGGAGCACTTCAGGAGTGCTTTGAAGTCCTGAGCTTGCCGTGCCAGACCAGCCTTTGCTGGGACAGCCAACAAGGTGTGTGAAACATGCTAAGTTAAGCGTCCGTATAGCCTAAATAGACCATGCTACAATTGTTGTAGCCAAGTAACATTGAGACCTTGTACATTAAGGTATGGTGTATAACTAGCTAATGCTGGCAAGGCGGCCACATCATTACTAATGGGACCCATGTGTACTGGTGCAAATACAAGTATAAGGGAGACTCAGAGCCAATTTTGATGTTCACATTATAGTATTCATTATATGTGCCTTAATAAGCATCCACAGCCAGGAAATTAACCCAAGAGTAAAAGACTCCTACGCGATAGCTGTTGTGTGCTTCAACCTTGAAAATAAAGTAACCTCCTGCAACCTCAAGGCCATGCAATTTTACATGTGCAAAGACAACAGGTCTGCCTTGGGTATAGGTTGTAGCTATTAGAAGAACATCAATGGAAACAAACTAAAATACCAGAAAGAATACTGTGGAAGTTATATCCCCAACACCACGGATGTCACAAGCACTACTAAGGAGGCCCCCTAATAAAGTACCAGACCTTTTTTGGTCTCGCCATATTGCAGGGTGTAGGGACTGAGTCTCAAGTACCTGTACACCCAAATCTGACTAGCTCACAGTGCCTCACCTGAACTCCTAATCTTTCCAGAGTTACAGGTGATTTCGGCAAACCTAGAACATGAAATTCTAGTCCCCAAGGATGCCAAGGAAACAGATCATCACCTTCCATTCTCACTCATGCATGCCCATAGTAAACAAAGAAAAGACACAAAGGAAGTTTCCAATGTAGTTCCTGAAACTATTGTAGTCTATTTTGCAGCAAGTGTGCTGCCATTAGTAGATAAATAAAACTGAGCAACATAATCAAAATTACTAGCAGGCTGTAAACAATGAACAACCCGACCCTTGTAACTAATATATCTATCTAGGCCTACCCTCACTATCTCAGCACAGGGCTATATTAGTGATCGCTGGGATTAGGGCTGGACCCCACTCCTGGTCTGTGTAGTTAGGTGGTCCTCATCATAGGTCAAAACTCAGTTTACGAAAGACTGCTGCCTTCGTTCCAAGACCAGTCTCTCTGCTGGAATTCTCCTCTCTCCCTCCCAAGGGGGTGAAACACAGTTTATATGATAAAAACTAGTGTATTAGAAAACGGTAGCTATGCTACCGTGTTCTTTCTAAAATATTAGGAGATGTTGCTGACAGAGCAGAAGAAAACAGCATACCATGTTGTTCCACCTGTACGAAATGCTCAGACCAAGAAAACTGAATAGCAAATAATATGTGAAGTGTATTTCGAAAATAATATTGTGTCACAAAAACAAATGTGTTATATGTGGCTGTGCAAAGCTAAGGCAGCCTAAAACAGCCAATATGTGCAACTAAGAGAGAACCAAAGAAGGCCCAAAAGGGAAATCAATACAGCAGTTGTCCTGTAAAGTGTGGAACTTGATTAAAAAATGCTCTTGTGGCCCGGCAACTGTTTAAAAGTATCCCTTCTGGTCTCCAAGACCTTATCCCTGCTCCCAAGTCAGGGCGGATTACTCGTACTATGATGATCAAGGCCTCTAAAGATCCATATAAATATGTTCTATTTATATACATTGTTGTTATGTCTTTTTATTGTTGTGTGGCTTTCTTATTTTGTTGTTTGGTGCTGCTAAATGTTTCACAATAAGTTATTTTGCCAAGCCGTAATGCTCACAACCACAGTTACTCAGGGTTGAGCTTAAGGTTTAGTAAATGATACTGACTGGACCCAAGATGGTATCTGTGTTTACTCCACAATAAGACTACAGAGCCATATCATATAGTACACTCAGACCCTCACAGTGAGAAATAATTTTAATTGCGATAGTATTTAGGTAACAGTAATACAAACTTTGTTTAAATTATTCTTCCAGTTTACAAGGACCATAAAATATACCAGCAACAGTAGGAGATGTGAATGCCTGAATAAAGCTTTTGTCAAGTTTCTTCAAAAACTTCTTTCAGGACTTGTTTATCCTCTATAGCAAGTATTTAAATTAATACTGAGTCATTGAACCAAGATACAGATTGATACAGCATTCATTGTATATATGCACTGTAAGGAATCTACTTCCTTCATGGTGAAGACTACATAATATCCGTGATTTTACAGAAGTATTTCATATTGCATAGTGTAGTAAACTGTTTTGCTTGGGGCTACCTTTTACCATCTTATCAAACTATCTACTATCTACATGATCTGGAATTGTAACATAATAAATCTACATCTTTGGAACCATCTACTTGGCTACTTGTCTACATTACCACTACAACATATAGCTAACACATAAGAATTGTAAGTACTTTAAACAGTGAAAGGACATTCTTGCACAGCTATACATTCAGCAAGAGTGAAAAACAAAAGATTTTTGTGCATTTGAAAAACTTCTTATCTAAGAAAGCCCCAAAAATAGAAAGTGAACTCTAGTAAAAATGCTCTGTTTTGTGATGTAAATCAACCATTTAAAACAAGGGAGCACACAGATCAGTACTCACCTCAACGGATACTTCTTCAACATCATAATATTTGGATAATAAGTCACAGAGCCTCTCACATACAGACAGTTCAGACCTTAAAAAGTGGAAATGCCATGGCCATGATTCCCCAGTTATATTGTCAAAGGAAGGTATATGGCTGGAATGTGAAGCTCAACCTCCTTGCTATGAAAAACCAACTGGTAAATATGCTCATGTGAATCATTGTTTTCCCATGTGAAACACGGTGAAGAACAAAAATCCTTTAGAAAAATTAGGATCATGAAAAGGACAACAGTCAGTGCCTAAACTTACCATGAATGTCTGTAGAGTGTCAAAACTATCAAGGACATTCTCAACAAACTACTATTACTACATTATTGCACCATTAGGGTCGCATCGCAATTGTCTGCCAGCACTTCTCAACTGCAACTCGCAGATGAACTTAAGCTCCATTTGGCATGACATGTCACCTAATCCCAGACAACAGAGAATTACCTAAGGTATCTGTGGTGTCCTCAACAACATAGGGTATCCTACTCAGGGTATATGTATTTCAAACAGTCTTCAATCAATTATGATCACTGATGCCCATTTATAAAAGCAAAGGATAAATTAGCCTCAACACAGATTTGGTATTTGATTCACGCCTATGCTTCACTAAACACTCCAAAATATCTTCTTGACATGTTGAGGACCTGGAAAGGAGTAGAACCTTGAAACACACAACAGAAAGAAACGGTTTCCTGCTCCATAAGTTATGTACCCATAGAGGCATGACACCTTGCATCATCATGATATTCCATCCACGCTTCAAATCACTTGGTGAATGGCTACCTTATGAGGACATGACAACATACTGTATGAACAGATGAAAAGCAACAGAGGACATCTCCTAATGTCATGGGATTTCCAGTGAGCTATTGGTAGGTTTAAAGAGTCCTTAATGATCTGCAGCAGGGAACATGACCAAGACAATTTCATCCACTGAACACAGGGTACCTGGTGCAGCAACAGGCATTTTGCCCAATCTGTGTAACCACTGAAAAAAACTCCAAGGCCAACAACATGGGGTGATCAAACACCTATCATTAAAAGAGCTTGGATGACAAACTATTGACCAGGTGACTCCTGAAAACACTTAAGCATCTGATGGGAATGGAGTGGCTATTGCAACACTCCTGGAATCCCCATCCTAATACCGCAAGATGCAAGTTAAAATGATTCTACAGTTATCATCTATATCACTAGACCCACTGCAGCATGCAAAAGGATTACATGACATCTGTGTTGAGAGCAATGTTTTCAGTACTGCCAGTAATAGATGAAAAGACAATATGATTAAAGCACCAAGAACTAGGTCTCAATGTGGAAACAATAAAGAAACTCTCAGCGTGTAAAGCGGTGGTAATATTGAAATTGCTCCTTAATACTGCAGTCCCTGGTGAGATGAACTAGTCACTCCCCGCCTCACACTCCAGGTCATTGCACCCTCAAGGATCCCAAGGCAACCCTGGGCCTTAACAGTTATCTCTTTTGCTGACACCACACTCGCAAGATAACTGAACTATGCTGTGGGAAGAACAGTCCACCCAATATCTGGGGTACCCGTCCTACATATTATCAACCATGTGCCCTTGGTCTGGTTCACCTTTGGAACACCAGATTCCAACAACCCTACCTCAGCAATCAGGCCAAAGGCTTTCATCATCACACGAGGTGTCAGGAGGGCTGAGGTGTCCCTTCTGGAGATCATCTAGCACCCCATGTTTGGTAACCACTCCAGGAACTATACCACCCAGTTTATGTCAAGCTCAGTTGAGAAAACTGTGAGTGCCTCCATACATTGTACAGACCTTGCCTAACACACTCCAACTTCTGCCAACTTCCATGCCCCCAATCAGTGAAGCAGGACACCGTGAGGGAACCTTACAGTGTTACCTTCCACCTTCCTCAGCTCAAGGACTATCCCCAGCCATAGATCACGTACCTGCCAAGCCAGGAATTTTAAGAGGGTGCTAGGTTCTCTAACTTAAAGGGGAATAATATTCACTGCACTCTAGAATCTTGTCCCATAATGCTATGCAGGGCCTTTGGTAGGGATTGTATTTTTGCCTATAACTGTGCTTGGGGTGGTCCTAGGAGGATGGGACCACTACCGAATCGTTGAGCATGATGTGCTCTTTGTGTTCAAGGCATCTGCCTGGTTCTCTCCTTATGTTAGGGAGGATCCCAAAATCATCACCTCTCTCACTGCTTGCTATATTTTCATTTTCACTTTTGTGAGATGACTATATGCATTTTAGCATGTAAAGATACAGATAATTGTTGTTTTTCCAAAGGTGTGTGATTCCGTGCTTCGCCCACCCTTAGTTTGCGGACTCTTCCTTGTCCTCTTTGAGACATTCTTCCAGTGCTTGCTAAAGAGAGGCAACTTATAAACATAGGGATCTTTCACACTAGCTCTTTCACCTGCAGCAGAAGTTTGATTCTGCAGAATGGGTGTATTGTTTATGGGGAGCTTGAATTTGCCAGCTAGCCAGCAAATTAGAAAATCTAGCATGGCACGGTAGCTTAAAGCATGAATTTCGTTAATCCTGGTTTAGTAAAATATGCCTAATTTTAAAATACAGAAAGAAACACGTGTAGAGAAAACGATTTCTGTATGTGCATCATTGGTTCATGCAAATATAATTAGGTGCACAAACAATTTAAAGAATACAGTTTAAATGATAATTTTAGTGCATTCCCAGTTGAATTCTAAGGCCGTGTGAGTCCATTACCAATTTTATTTTGGGACTCATCTGTACTATGCTAAGTATCTGCAGATAAGATATTTGGCCAGACAACAGCCTTCCTCGCTTATCATTCACACATGTGCACACATGTAGTCTGTACCGAGCCTCTTCCCACAGGTGTGCAGAATCAGAACTTTTTCAAAAAATAGGGCACTGAGGCTCACTGTGATTAGGGCTCAATTATGGTGAGTCTCTTATAGAAGAGTTGAAAAACCAAAAAATATTGGGATTTTCATGGGTGAGTATTTGCATCCCTACACCAACCAGCATAGTATGTGACTCATCCACAACTACTTTCAATACCTACTCAAATCTCTCATCCAGGGTCGCAACATGAAAATCATCTGGTCCCATGTCACATTATGGGCTTCTTTACTTGGATGAAGTTGTCCATTTTGAATGACAATGGAATGTTCAGCTTGAAGATTCTGTTCTTATTCATGAGCAGAAGTGTTACACACCAGTGTCGTGGTGTTACCTCAGGCTGTGATCTGCTACCCCAGAATCACTCAACATTGATTGCAAAGGGGCAGATTTAGCACTCAGCAATCTTTACTCTGTCTATCAGAATGGCAGAGGACTACATATTAGCTACCCTGATAGAAAGAAGAATGGCATGTTTGAGTTCACTGCAGGCTCAGTAATAATCGCTGTGCATTCATAGGAGCAGGCACCATGATGGCTCATGTGAAAGCACTGAAAGTTTGGAGCGTGGCTGCAGGGTTGTACTGGGAACCAAAACCGGCCTTGGCAAACTGGTCGGCCGGCCCCCCGGTGAGGGGGCAAGCTGGTGCGGCCGAGCTGTTTCCAGGGGCCGGTTTTGGCTGATTTTGTTAAAGGGGGCCGATATTGCAGCACCTCAATAACAAAAAAAGGCCTGCCTGGCGGCCCACCGGGGAAACGCCTGGTGCCCGCTACGGCCAGTCCGGCCCTACATGGCTGCCATCTTTTTAGGTGAGCGGGCACAAAGCTTACTTGTTTTCTGAAACAAAAAAAACAAATGGCCCATATGCCATACCCTGAGAGTCTTCTCTTAGGATGTGGGGCGTCATGATATTTTTTTGTGTTTTACAACTAGATTTTGACCCACTGATTTAAAATATATTTGTTTTTTTTTGTACTCTTCTCTTAAACATGAATCTGTAGATTTAGTTCATTTATGTCAAATACACATTGTATTATACCAGTCTTCAAACAGGTTGTACAGTTATGTCAAAGGTTAGTCAAAGTCCTGAATTAAATCATGAATAAAGCAAAACTGCCCTAAATATTATTCTCAGAACAGATGCCAACATGCTTCATTATTAACATAGCATCACTTAATCTGTGTGTTACGGATTTCTAATATTCATAATCATAAAATTCACTGAAAAAGCAAAAGTTACAGGGCAGTTATAGTTACCTTAGCTAACTATGACTAACGCCCCCGCAGTGCACTGCTTATGACCACATATTACATCACTCATGACATGGTCAGTGACATCACTGATGACTTTTCAAATGATATCACTGATGATAATGCTGATGACCTCATCCACGGAACCACTCACACACCCACTCACACCCCCATAGCACAAGGGGGGAAGACCCTTGCATACTACTAAAGAAAACGGAGAGGAGGGATGGCGCAGCCCCCCTCTCTGGGCTGATTTTGACCATGGGGGCCCCATTCCCTGGCCTTAATAAAATTGAGAAGGGGGCCTTGCAGTCCCCTCTTCAGACCAATTTAGGCCCCGGAGACCCCATCCCAGGGACCAGCCATAATTTTATAGGGCGAGGGGGGTCATGCAGCCCTCAATCCCCAGGCTAATTTTGGCTCCGGAGACCCCGTCCCCTTCGGCTCGGCCACGTCTCCCTAGATGCTTAGGTTCCTCCCCATAACTGGTCCCAGGTTGCTTGTTTCTGGTCCAGAGAGTACCCGGCTTGGCAGTTTGGACTGGACTGTTCCCATGAGGAGTAGGGTCAAGACTGATTTGCTTATTGCTGGATCTAAACTGAGGTGCGGTGGTGAGCAAAATAATGATGGATTTAAGCCAGATCTCTTGGCTGGGGGTGAATGTTTGATTCATTCAGCATCTGTCCATCATCTCTTGCTGCAGTACTTTTCGCCCTTAGTGGGATGGGTATGCCCAGATGTGGGTCCCTTGCTCGCCGTGCCACTGGATACAAGCTAGCCTGGCTGATGATGGGTGTTACCCCAAAACCGGTCCCAGGATGCTTGCTTCCAATCCAGGGATGACCCTGCTTGGCAGTTCAGGCTGAACTGTTCCCATGAGAAGTAGGGTTAAGACTGATTTGCATAGGCTGGATCCAAACTGGGGTGGCGTAGTGAGCAACAGAACACTGGATTTCACCCAGATCTTTTGACTGTGGTGTGAATGTTTGATTCATTCCGTCCATCATTTGTTGCTGCAGCTCTTTTTGCCCTAAGTGGGATGGGTATGCCAAGACATGTGTCCCTTGCTAGCTGTGCAACTGGATTCAAGTTAGCCTGGCTGATGAGGGGTGTTACCTCGAAACCGGTTCCAGGATGCTTGTTTCCGGACCAAGGAGGACCCGGCCTGGCAGTTCGGGCAGAACTTATCCCATGATGAGTAGGGTGAAGACTGATTTGCATATGGCTGGATCCAAACTGGTGTGGGGTAGTGAGTAAAAGAATGATGGATTTAACCCAGATCTCTTGATTAGGGATGAAAGTTAAATTGGCCCCCAGCATAAGAAGGCCACCGGATAAGAGCTCTTCTCGGGAGCACCCGGGTTGGGGATCTCCAAATCGGTAAATATCCCCCCATTTACCCGACCTCCACCCTTTAAAGGACCCACATATATCGCTACTTGATTCAGGATCATCGATTTTGTAGTGGCTCACCCGCTTGTACGACCGCCTGGGCTCCGCGATCCCCTACCTTGACCGCCTCACCTCTCTTCAGCAGGATTAAGCCCTCCGATTCGGATGATTGGCCACTCCACCACCTCCAGGCGGATTCAAACCTTTATACTTTCGCCATCTGACATACTTCTCCCCTGCGGGACAGTGTCTTTTCCCCGAGGTGTGAGTGCGTTGCCCTGCCTTCCCTCCTTTGTAACGAAAATGCCTTACTGTTCTTGAGTGGTGATGCCCGGGTACCCCCTGGTTGGGGTCACTCGAGCTGTCGCCAGAGCTCTGGGGCCAGAATCCTCCACGACGCCGACACATGGAGCGCTGCCAAAATGGTCTGATCGGAGCTTGATGGAAGGTTCTGATTTAAGCAGAATCAAAGCCAGTTTCCCGTCGGACGAAGAAACATGAAGGTTCAAAATTGCGGATGACGAGAGACTTCAATAACCAGCTCCGAAGGTACAGAATCAACAACCGGATTGCCCACCGGAGCGCCCGTCTTGTAAGGTTTTTCCCTCCCCTATTTCCTGACTATTCAAGATAATCTGAGATACCAAGATCAGAGTTGCTTTTTAACCTTGCGGCGTTCATGTACTAATACCTGCCTGACCCTAAGATGGCAGTTGATTCATTGATAGGCTTTATTTCGATCCATAAAATATCTTAAAAGCAGTTCAACAGTTAAGAAAAACAACAAATAAAACACATTCCCAGAAGAAAAAGAAGGTAAAAAACAACAACTTAATAAATACAATTAATACAGTTAAAACCAGGATTAAATTGATACGCAAAGCCTTTTTGCATGAATCAACCAGGTCCATTTTAAGAATTTAGACACACCACAAGCCACCAAAGTGTAAAATATGTAGGGCCACAATGTGATAGCAAGTTCCCAACTGTCTGCAAAGTGGTGTGAGCCAGCGCCTCCTGGGAGAGCAATAGTCAGGGCATTCAAAAAGAATATGTGCCACCGTCTCGACCCGCGTGGAACAAAGGTCACAAAAGGGGGAGGACTGGGGGGACAATTTCCACCGGGATATCAAGTCACCAACAGGTAGAATCCCTACTCTAAATTTAAAATATGAAGCCCTATCAAAAGGAATGGAAATCATGTCGAGATAGGGTTCGTAAGCTACCACGTCTTTAATCCTCAAAAAGGCTACAGTTGACTTAGATAGGCGTGGATCGACTGTGAGTTTAAACGAAACCCAATCCCAATACAATTTCTTTAAAGTGGCTTTAGGAGGGGCAGATCGAGTAACCCAAGCTTCACCTAAGCCCAGCTCCCCCAAAAGATGTTTAACGTCCCTCAACCATTTAATCCTATGCCAGCCCCCCATTGACATCACCTCGGACAGTCCCTCCGCATAGGAGGCTAATTCGGGCACCCTCCACAAGCGGGCCCACAGGAGCAAGGGACGAAGTCGAGCTTGGTCCGCAATTCATCTGCAGCCTAGATCCAGCAGCACTGGCACTGTGGGTGTGCTCAAAGGGAGAGCCATCAGATCTTTCAAAAATTTGCTCTCCGATTTTGCAAGTACATCGAGATTGCCTGTACCCCACAGCTCCGCCCCATACAAGGCAGCACTAACCCCTCTAGCTTTATAAATCTCCACAACTGGGGCAATAAATTGTTTTGTGGAAGAACGATGTTCCCTAAGCAACACACCACCCACCCTTTTGTGGTTAAGGAGCATCTTGTGGATGTGCGGAGTCAGGCGGATTCCCAGGTAGTCAAACTCTGACACCCTCTCCAGGTGAGCAGAGTTCAAGACCGGGGGGCGCCCCAGTTTCCCAGGAGGATTCATGATCAAATATTTGGTCTTGTCAACATTGATCACCAATCCCCTAAGGGAACAAAACTCCTGGAAGCGGTTAAGAAGTTTTTGGAGGCCTTGGGGGGTCTTTGCAATGAGGAGGGTGTCATCTGCAAAGAGCAATGTGGGGATCTGAGTGCCCGCCAGGGAGGGTGCATCAGCAGGTTCTTGTAGCAGATACTCAACCACACCATTCACATAGAGAGAGAATAGGGTGCGAGCTAACACACATCCCTGGCGGACACCCCTACTCACTGGAATTCTGTCGGTTTTCTCCCCATTCTTACCCCACCGCACCTGCGCATAATTGCCTGTGTGTAGTTTTATCAGGAGTGATAGGATATAAGAAGGCACCCCCAAACCCTGCAAGACCCTCCACAGTTCCTCCCTAGGTACCAGGTCAAAGGCAGTCTTGAGGTCGATAAAGGCCAGATAAAGACCGCCCTTGCCCAGCACCACCACCTTCCAATGCAGGAGCGCCAGTCTGAAGGCTTGCTCTATGGTCCCGGTTCCAGAGCGAAAACCATCCTGGAAATCTGACAGAATCTTATTATCATCCACCCATTGGAGGATCGTCCCCAGAATTACCTTCCCTGCCACCTTTTGGGATGAATCAATAAGGCTTATGGGCCTATAGTTAGCGGGGTTGTCCCGACATCCCTTCTTGAATATCGGGACAACCTCCGCCCCTTTCCAGGATTCAGGTACAGATGCTCCCCCCATAATAGCATTCAATAGAGTGGAAACCAACTTCCCCCATTGCTTGGGATTGGTACATAACAAGTCGCCGGGTATCCCGTCAGGCCCAGCAGCTTTTAGGGGGACCAGGGACTTGATTACGACCTCCACTTCTCTGTCAGTAAAGGCATCGACCTCAGTGTCCCTTGCCTCGACCAGCAGAGCAAAGGAGTCATTAAGGACCCCCTCGGCAGGGGTATAAAGGGACAAGAAGTGGCTAAACCAATTCTGAGCTGGGATATTACATGTCAGCAATGTGCCAACAGGCCTTTCCCTGGATCTTACCAAACTCCAAAGCTCGCTGCCAAGAGGTCCGCCCAGAACTTCTCCTCCCCCTCTCTTTTTGCTGCCTTTAAAGTCTGGGAGTAATCTTTCCTTGCGAGCCTAATTGCAACCTGGGATTTAGATTTGACAGCCCCTACCAGCGCTTTTTTCTTGACTCTGCATTTTTTTGTAAACCAACCCTGCGTTTTGGGCAGCAACTTCCTGTTGTTAGCACGAGGAGCCATGCTAGGGAGAATAAATAGGTTGCTCAGCGCCCTAGTTAAGTCGCAGAAGGTCAGCGTGATCTCCTCAGGCGATCGGGTCAGCGACTCCAATTTGCACTGTGCTGCAGCCAGAAGTGCCCCTATATCTGCCACTTTCTCTTCGGACATGATAAGCTTAGCCCACTTCAGCCGTCTACCACAATTGGATGGGAAAACTTCGTGGGGGTTTGGAGCTATATAGGATGATAATCCCCCCTTATCAGTTAACCACTGGGGAAAGAGAGCGAGTGAGAGGAGATTATGATCACTCTCACTTGTCGGTATGATCTCCATATCCTTTAGGATGCTCCATAGAGTTACGTCAAGAAGAATATAATCTATTCTAGACGTATGATTCGGCCTATTATAAGTATGAGCACCCACTAGGTCAGACTTGGACCTCCCATTAACAGCCCTAAGGTCAAATTCCATGGTGAGGGAATTAATCTGTACCGCCACTTGGGTCCACCTCTTGATGGGAGGCAGCGCTAGGGCAGGAATCCCCCTCCTGGAGTCCACTTCCCAATGTATCGTCCAGGCCCAAAGGCTCGAACGTACAATTCAGGTCTCCTGCCACCAAGATGCGAGATTTATTAGGGCGCTGCCTGAGCAGACCTTCTAATAGGGATATTGTGGCCAATGGTATAGCACCCTTCGTGCCTCTGGCGTAGATATTAAAGATGTCCAGGAGGAGGCCACCCCGTGCACCCTTTACAGTAATATTGAGGAGATCGGGAGAGTTGGTGGGGTGCTGAACCACCTGGCAATCGAGAGCGACATCAACCCATATGAGGAGACCGCCCGAAGGGCGTCCCTTCCCTGAAACAGGGGGGACAGCGGGAACAAAATATGTCAAATATCCTATCTTGTCGCAGGGCTCCCTGCACCATGTTTCTTGAAAAATGTAAATGGAGTAACCCTCCACAAGCACGTTCCAGTCTGGTAGTCCCAGCTTCCTTGAGATACCCGCGATGTTCCAGCTAAAAATCTTAAAGTCTGGATCCGCCACAACCGGCTCCCTGCGGGGCTCGGTGTTAGGTGCCCCCTCCATCAGATCTATAAGACTTAATCTACTGCCCCCACTTAGTCTTCCCGCAAGCGAGTTAATGTCCTGAGGTAGGGTAGTGGCTTCGTGTAACTGAGAGGGAAGAAAGACATTGCCATCACCCGACTCGTTTGGCACAGGAACATCACCTGGGCTTTGGTCCCTGAAGGCCACCCTATGGCAAGTGTCGGTTCAATATCCCGACGGCCCCCCATAAGACCCGGGCCAGACTGCCGGTTGGAATAATTGAGGGATAACAGGATTCTCAGGATAAATAGGGTTATTGCTCCAACCCCCACCAGAATGTAAACCATTATCATTTGCTGCAGTCCTAGGGTAAAAATAGGTTAAATCTACTACACCAATGCTTGCCCCCCCAATTACATACTTTTGATTGCAAATAGTTTGAGCAACCCTATTGTCTTTGAAGTTTACCACCACACAATCTCCTTGTAGGTGCTTGCAACCATATCCTACCCACCCTACCCTTCTCACTCCTAGGATCAACCCATCTAGACCCCTAGGAAGAGGTCTATTGGTCTTTAACTAGTGCATGGTTTTATTTTTTAAAGCCTGGTGGGATTCATAATGATCATCCTTCCAAGTGGGTACGTTAGTAAGTATGGCGACATACGGGTGGCACTCGGGGGGCAAATTCAACGGTGGAATAGTTGGAGCCGCTTTGGTGGAAGATTCTTCTGGCTGGGTTTCTCTGGGGAGGTTAGTACAAGATCTGGCCGAGTGGGTTTGATCGGGACCATTGCCTTTGGCAATCCCATTCGAGGTTCCCTTATATTTAAGAGGTCCCTTCCTACCCTGCAGCTCAGCCCAGATAGGCTTCTTTACCGGGACTTTAAGAGGCTTAGGTGCACTCGGTTGTGCTAGGTCTGAATGACTAGTACTGCCTGAGGTATCCGCAACCTGTGCAGCAGGTACATTAGCCACAGCCAACATATTTACAGTGTTTGCTGTATTAGAGGCGGTAGGTGTGGCCTGTGTGGATGCAGAGAACATCCGGCTGCCACTATCCCCTCCCTGTCCGTCCTCCCCGATCTTCGAGTGCAGTTTGATAAGGGTTTTCAGAGAGAAGAAATTATCCAAGGTTGCCTGTTCAAATCTATCCAACCTCTCTCCCAACCCTTTTACTCTCTCTACAATCGGGGACAATAATGTTGTCATCAGGTCTTCAAATTGTGTAATTGTTACAGAGTCATTAGGTGGAGCTAAATGACAGACTGATGTTGGATCTACACATGCTTCCTCAATTATATGACCTGAATGATCACCCCCCTTTTCCATCCCAGGGTTTTTCGCGCCCAACCCCTCACCCGCTTTAGTTCCTATTCCCCTGGCACCATACTTCCTTGGTCTCTTATAAAGTTTTGAGAAGCTGCCTTTACGTGGGCTTGCAATCCTTTTCCTTTTGGTATAAGTTACATTCTTGGATACCGTCAGTGGTAAGGCAGGTGGCTGAGGGATATTAACTTGGATAGTAGGAATGATAGGACGAGTTGTAAGGACAGGGAATTCACTGGAGCATGGGTCAAAACTACTACTATCAACGGGAGGGGGAATAGATATGGCTGCCAAGCTCTCCAACCTATCTATACTGGCCCTCAGAGATGCAACCCGAAGAAGCTCCAGTAGAGGGGATGTAATTGAGAGGGGATCTGAACTACATACAGGCGAGGTAACAAGCGCCAGGGAACCCAATGAGGACCATTTCGACGGAGGAAGTTCTTGGGAGAGACGCCGCTCTGTCATTACAATCTCCTTCTCTATGACAGCAGCTACCCGTGTAATGAACTGATCCATAGTGCCTATAATACAGCTGGCTCCACCCTCTCCTCCTCTCCTGAGGCTCTTCCCTGAACGGGTGGACATTAACACAGGCTATAGTGGTGACCAGATATTAATAATAATAATAAACCCCTATGTGTCTAAAGATACCAGGGATGTTGTCAGGGGGGTGGCCCGACCCTGCCCTGGACAGCCCCGGACTGCCACAGACTGCCCGCCATTTGCCCGGGCTTCGCTCCGAGCATCGACCCGCGTGCGACCAGCGTTCGCGGACGTGAGCGTGATTATGTACGTATACGCTGGGGGCGTGGCTTGCAGGGAGAGCGGGCCAGGTGTGAGCTATTGGCCAGGCAGGGACTCCTGGGAGATGGAGTCCCTGCAGTAATGCTCGCAGCCCTGCTGTACTGCCACAGACCTCCCCAGCTGCCGTAGAAACTACAAGTTCTCCACTGATTTTTCCCGTGAAGCGGGACCCGCGAAGTGGGTCCGGCGAACAGTGATGGCAGATACAACAAATAGGTCCAGGCACAAGATTCCTTGGGATGAAGGTCCACTTGCCCAGGGTCCGAGTAAAAGCACACGCAGTTAAATTGTACGGATCGCGCTCTATCTTTCCTTTTGCGACCAATATTCAAATCCGATTCCACCAGCACGACGAGCCTCCCCAAAACAGGGACTGGCCCTCTGATGGCGACCATGATGTAGATATTGGCAATTCCCTCAGCAATATAGCCTACCGTGGTCGCTGTGACGCTGAGTTCATCTCAGCCCTTCCCATGACACCAAGCTGGGGTGCAATATGCCTACATGATCTACGCTGCTAACTGCAAGAGAGGGAGATGGCGGTGAGACATTGTGGTCTTTTAAAGTGTGTAGGCTGTCTGACCCAGGTGGTGGAGA
The DNA here is from genome assembly GCF_964204655.1 of Triturus cristatus. Classification (NCBI taxonomy): domain Eukaryota; kingdom Metazoa; phylum Chordata; class Amphibia; order Caudata; family Salamandridae; genus Triturus; species Triturus cristatus. The sequence goes on from NC_140587.1 coordinate 231,209,277, forward strand.
ACCCTTGCATGGTTGTCTCCAGTCAAAGCTCCCTGCCCAACAGACCAGCTGCACCATCACTGACCAACAGAGGCAATTAATTACAGTACTTTTGAATTGTAGCCACGCTAAACTGAAACTTCACAGCTCACCGAATCGTTCTCTGCATGTCTGTTTTAGACTGTTATGATGGTGTTAACATAACTACTGTGAGTTAGGTAATTAATATACAGTTAATTAAATGGCCAAAAATCTGGTTTACTGCATGATGTACATGTTGTCTGATGGGATCTATTTTTGCATTCATTTCAATCGTTTATTTAAGGTATTTGTCAGTAAAATTTGTATGTGTTTCTGCATGATTCTTTAAATGATTTGCATTATGTCAGGCCCTGAAATATATCTTCATCCGCTTGCCTTTGCAACTAAGATTTAATGAGGTCATAGGATTCAACCTCTTTACTTGACCTATGTAGCAAGCAAGTCAACTCATTCTTAGTAATATTTGCATTCATCGACGCTGCTTTGATAGAATTATGACTTTATCCCCTGGGCGGAATCCATAATTCGAACTTATCGCGGAGCTAGAGTTACGTTTGGTTGATGCCCTGTAGAGGTTTTATATGTAGCTATAGAGGGACTTGACTCTAGTTCACCCCCTTGGATGGCACCTACCCAGCTGGACATCCGACATTGTTTTCTTCCTCATCTGCCAGTTATGTTCCCTTCCCTCTCTCCATCGATCTTGTTTTTCTATGTTTATTGAATGCACTAGCAACGGATTTAACTGTAATGTAACTGTAACTGATGTAACGCTGTAACACGTCCTAATCCTCATGTAAAGAGCTCTGATATTTCCAGGTCTAGCCCGGACTTCTTCATCTCCTCGCTGTGTCTCCTACCCTCTCCCCCAACTCTTCCCTCCTTCATTCTTTGCTTGCCACCCCTATTCCTTTCCTCTCTCCTCTGAATCTCTCTCCCCCTGCCTGCTTTGTTTATCTTTGTGCCTATGCTCCACTCAATCTCCCTTCCCGTCGCCCTTTTACATTACCCCCTTACCCTTCAACACGCTGTGAACCAACGGATGTAACTCGTAAATGCCGTACCTTCTGTAACAATGTGTAACTTGTAACCGATGTAACCCTACCAGCCTGACTCTCTAAAATGGCCCCCAATAGTATGCCCTTGTCCAAAGCACTTCTACTTCCCTTGTTGGGGATGGATCCAGCATGTTTGCCCTGGAGTCTCAGAGACCCTTCCGAGAGAGCCCACAGTGACAAGGGAGTCTCACATAGTGGAGGGCTGGGATTGATCCCCTTACCACTGGGAACCGTCTCCTACCCTGCCGGAAGTCGAACACTGTGTTTACGCGGATCACTGACTAAATATCGAAGGTCAAAATATCAACCTACAAAAATATGGGAACAAAAATATCGATGTCAAGAATATCGACATCGTATCTACAACATGGTAAGTACAAAAATATCGATAATTAAATATCGATGTCAAAAATATCGTTAGTAAAAAATATCGTTTTTTTTGTTGTTTAAAAATATATGTAAAAGAAACCAAATAATACTTATAAATAAAATAAATATAATTAAATATATTTTATAATATTTAAAATTAATAATTAATATATATATAATTTAATAAAAACATTAATTAAACATATACATATAATATATAATATATATACTTACTTAATAATTAGTTTTAATTATTATTTTAGTAACGTATAAATTATTAATTTTGTAAAAAAATTACCAATACATCTATACGCATAAAACAATAACATTAATAAATATTAAATAATTACATAGAGCAAATAAAAAAAAATTATTTTAATTTGAATATTTTTTATTATTAATGATATATTACATTAGCTGAAATATTATAAAACATATTAAATATCAGAGAAAATAAAACTACTACTCCAACTCCAACAAAAAAAAACAGTAAGGAAAATGTTGGATAGCGTAGGGCTAAAAATTACTATTTCCACTACAGGGAGTGTAACAGTAGGGAAAGTGTTGGATAGCATAGGGGTAAAAATAACTATTCCTATTCCAGAGAGTGCAACAGTAGGGAAAGCGTTGGATAGCGTAAGGGTAAAAATTACTATTCCAACCCCAAAGAGTGCAACAGTAGGGAAAGCGTTGGATAGCGTAGGGGTCAAAATGACTATTCCAACTCCAGAGAGTGCAACAGTAGGGAAAGTGTTGGATAGCGTAAGGGTAAAAATTACTACTACCACTCCAGAGAGGGCAACAGTAGGGAAAGCATTGGATAGCGTAGGGGAAAAAATTACTATTCCAACTCCAGAGAATGCAACAGTAGGGAAACCAGTGGATAGCATAGGGGTAAAAATTACTATTCCCACTCCAGTGAGTCCAACAGTAGGGAAAGCGTTGGATAGCGTAGGGGTAAAAATTACTATTCCCACTCCAGTGACTGCAACAGTAGGGAAAACGCTGGATAGCGTAGGAGTAAAAATTACTATTCCCACTCCAGTGAGTGCAACAGTAGGGAAAGCATTGCATAGCGTAGGGCTAAAAATTACTATTCCCACTCCAGAGAGTGCAACAGTAGGGAAAGCGCTGGATAGTGTAGGGGTACAAATTACTATTCCCACTCCAGTAAGTGAAACAGTAGGGAAAGCGCTGGATAGCGTAGGGGTAAAAATTACTATTCCCACTCCAGAGAATGCAACAGTAGGGAAAGCGCTGGATATCGTAGGGGTACAAATTACTATTCCCCCTCCAGATAGTGAAACAGTTGGGAAAGCACTGGATAGCGTAGGGGTTCAATGAACATAATAACCAATCAAATAATTTGTTATCAAAAAATTGCATATTAATATTTACTTTACAAAATAATTATTAATAAATACAAATAATTTAAACTAAATATTTTAATAAATAACATTAAATTACATCCCACACAATTCCCCCTTTAACACACAACACACTACACATACAAAAAACACAATAAATTAAACTATCAATTTATCTATTATTTACAATTAAAAATACATTATTTATAATTAATATAGTTATTAATTTACTAGTTAGTACATATTAACTACCAAATTACAATTAATCACAAATTAATTATTAATTAACAATACATTAATTAGCAATAACAACAAATAAAATGAAATAATAAATTATTTATATTTACTATATTTAACTAACTAATAAAAATTAATTACCAATTAATAATTAATTAACAATGCATTAATAATAAATACAAATAAAAAACAATATCATTAATTATTTTAATTTAATTACATCCCACCCTATTCCCCTGTAAACCCACACCCCACTACACATATAAATTCACATAATTAATTTAATTATCAATTAATCGCTTAATAAAAATAATTAATAATTAACAATAAATAAATTAACAATAACAATAAATAAATATTAATAATAAACTAATTATAACTAATATAATAAACCAATTAATAAAATTAATTTACAATTAATAATTAATTAACGATTAATTAATCATAAATACCAATTAAACAAAACATATTAATTCATTAATTATAATTAAATTACTTCCCACCATATTCCCTATAAACCGACAACTCGCTCTGATACTAAAACGCTAAATTACTTTAAAATAATTATTAATCTCTAAACATTTATTTTTAAATGTATTAAAATACATTACAATAATCTTTAACATACAAATAAAATACATATAAATATCGATATTATTGACATCGATATTTTTGCTTACGATATTACTTACATCGATATTAAGTACTTCGATATTATTTACATCGATATTACTTACCTTGGGGTCGATATTCTGTCCATCGATATTCTTGACTTCGATATTCTGACCCTACGATATTAAAAACTCGATATTGTTGTAGGTCGATATTAAAAACTCGATATTTTGACTAACCACCGTTTACTCGTCTTCCCTCCTTCATTCTTCTAAGTGTGCCCGTGACCAAAGCACTCCTCTCCTCTTGTTGGGGAGGGATCCAGCATCTATGCCCTGGTGTCTCAGCGACCCCGCTGAGAGAGTCCACCGCGACAAGGAAATCACACAAAATGGAAAACTGGGAATGTTCCCTTTACCGCAGGGAGCAGTTTCCCACCCAGCCAGACATCAGACACAGTTACTTCCTCCTCGCCTCGCTGTGTCTCCTACCCCCTCCCCCACCTCTTCCCTCCTTCATTCTTTGCTTGCCTCCCCTATTACTTTCCTCTCTCCCTTGAATCGCTCTCCCCCTGCCTGCTTTGTTTATCCTTGTGCCTATTCTCCACTTAATCTCCCTCCCCGTCACCCTTTTAAATTACCCTCCCACCCTTCTACACGCCATGAACCAACGGATGTAACTTGTAATTGATGTACCTTCTGTAACAATGTGTAACTTGTAATCTACGTAACTCTCCTCATGTAAAGCGCTCTGATACCTCCGGGTCTAGCCAGCGCTATATAAAACTCAAGTAAATTAATTAATTAATTAATTCAGCATTCTTTCCGTCATTTGATACTGCAGCACTTTTCGCCCAAAGTGGGATGGGCATGCCTAGACTTGTGTCCCTTGCTCGCTGTGCCACTGTATTCAAGCTAGTCTGGCTGATGAGGGGTATTACCCTGAAACCGGTCCCAGGATGCTTGTTTTCACACCAGGGAGGACCTTAGCAGTTTGGGCTGGACTGTTCCCATCAGGAGTAGGGTTGAGACTGATTTGCATATGGCTGATTCCAAACTGGGGTGGCATAGTGAGCAAAGAATGATAGATTTAAGCCTGATTCCTTGACTGGGGGTGAATTTTTGATTCATTCTGCATTCCGTCCATCACTTGTTGCTGCAACACTGGTCCCACCCAGGCCACCCAGTTTGCATGTTGGAGACTGTGGGGGGAGCCTTAAGGCCCCCGCAGTCCCAGCCAACTCATCGACTCCTTTGGGAGCTAGCATTGCTCTCGCACACAGGGAGCTGCTGGAAATGCAGCTCCCTGTGAGTGAGAGCCATACTTTCATCTATTTCCCTGCCCGCAGATAAAGAGATGGACATTCCATTTTTACCAAGCGGGAGCACTTTGACAGCTCCCACTTGCTGGAAGTGGAATGTTTGCTTTTTCTTGGCAGGAGCTGTCACAGCTCCCACCAAGCAAAACCAAATGGCTATCTTCTGAGTTTGGCTCCTCGGGACATAGCATTGGCGGGCCCTGTGGGCGTGATGGTCCTCAGGGCCACAAATGGCTCCAGGAGAAGGCAGCGCAACGCCCTCCTCTGTTCTGCACAGGCCAGCCCCAGGGAGGTGGTGGGGTCCCCGATGCCGTATTTGGCCTGGGATGGGGGCAGCACAGCCCCTTCCCTCTTTTACAAAAGTAATTGCCCCCCCATATAATTTTTTATTTTTAGCCCCGGGGAGGTGGTGGTTCCCGGGACCTAGGTGGGGTTGTGCGGGTCCCTAATAAATATTGTAATTAGCGGCGGGGAGGTGGTGATCCCTGGGGCATTATTAAGTCCTTGAAGGGGGGCCCTGTGCGCTCCCCTCCATTTTTATAATTAAACTTTGAATACCCTTGGGACCTGGACCAACCGGGGGCTACAAATATAACAAGCACTGAAGACGCACTTATTTTTTTTTTTTAATTGACAGTGATATTCCTGAATATTTGCAAACTACTCAGTGAATGCTCTGCTCTGTCATGGTCCTGTGGGTTCCCAGGACCAAGGCTAGGGAGTTAGGGGATTCAAACCCTGCCCCCTTTTCTTTTGTTTTCCGTTTTTGTTTTGGGACTAAGCGGAAGCTGAGTCCCAAGATGACTGTCAACACTTCCAGGTTGAAGTGTTGGCAGCCAATCAGTGCTCTGCTGATTTCTGCACGAGCTTGTCAGTATGCGAGAAGGATCCCCCATCATAAGATATCCACATTTGTTTTTCTGTTATTAACTCTAAATCTACAGAATGGATTTACACCAATAACAAAAAGCATTCTTTCTAGACCAAATGCCACCTTTCTGCCAAATGTAGTGTAATTCACTCCAGCAGTTCGGGCTGTAGTTGAGTTTAAAATCCCTATAGGAATTTACAGGGAGGACTCACTTTTTTTGATGGCCCCTTTTTCTGATCCTCTACTTCATGGATCACCCTGAAACCTTGCTTGCACAGCTATAATCACCGGCACACTTTTTTTGGGGAACATTTTGTGAAGATTCATCAAAGGGCATCAAAGACATAGGCAAGTCAAAAATACAGTTCCTATGGAAACATGGTCCTACCAATAACTACCTATAGATATTTGAAAGAAATATATATATTTTTTGTAATGGACTAAACCAAATAAGAGTGAACAAATAAGGGGCTTATTTACAAGCCCCTTGCACCGCCAGTGCCACTCCAGTAGTGCAGGGGCCTGCTCCCTATTTACCAGGCAGCACTAAGCCACTTGTTTTGGTTTAATAGTGCCTTGTAAATATTGTTCCCTTTAATGCCGTTTTCTGTGCTAAACGGGCGTGCAATGAGTGTTGCTGGGTGCATTCCCAGCAACATCCATGGCTTTTTGACACTGCCCCAGATTTACCAGAAATCGTAACTCTGAGGCAGCGCCAAAAACCTTAGCTTCCCATGGGAGGTGTAAGGGTGGCACAACGAGGAGAATTATCTATATTTCTCCTTTTTTTCCTTTTTCTATGTGTGCTGCATTCTACAGCACACATAGAAAGAAGTCGTAGTTTCATTGTTCACAAAGTGTTAAGGTCCACTCACATAAACTATGACACTTCTTAATATGCACGACACAACTAGACATTTTTTGAAGAATACTGTGTAAACATTGAGAAATTAAATATGGACACGGAGGCCTCTTTTTTTTAAAGACATGCTCCAATTGTCAGCATACAGTGGACTCACAGTAAGCTGCCAGAGCGAGTACTAACCTGTGAGCCACGCCATTGCCGACGCACTATCGCCGCCACCGCCAAGAGTCTAGCGGGCACAACACCAAGCACCATCCTCCGCGTCGCCGCCCCGGGACTGCAACTCCCGGCAGCCTCAGCGGCGGCGCGTCCAGCTGACGCGGTGCAAGCGCCAGGAGGCGCCATAAACCGCAGAGAGACCGGCGGAGCTGGGGGGAAGCTGCCAGAGCGAGTACTAACCTGTGAGCCACGCCATTGCCGACGCACTATCGCCGCCACCGCCAAGAGTCTAGCGGGCACAACACCAAGCACCATCCTCCGCGTCGCCGCCCCGGGACTGCAACTCCCGGCAGCCTCAGCGGCGGCGCGTCCAGCTGACGCGGTGCAAGCGCCAGGAGGCGCCATAAACCGCAGAGAGACCGGCGGAGCGGGGGGGAAGCTGCCAGAGCGAGTACTAACCTGTGAGCCACGCCATTGCCGACGCACTATCGCCGCCACCGCCAAGAGTCTAGCGGGCACAACACCAAGCACCATCCTCCGCGTCGCCGCCCCGGGACTGCAACTCCCGGCAGCCTCAGCGGCGGCGCGTCCAGCTGACGCGGTGCAAGCGCCAGGAGGCGCCATAAACCGCAGAGAGACCGGCGGAGCGGGGGGGAAGCTGCCAGAGCGAGTACTAACCTGTGAGCCACGCCATTGCCGACGCACTATCGCCGCCACCGCCAAGAGTCTAGCGGGCACAACACCAAGCACCATCCTCCGCGTCGCCGCCCCGGGACTGCAACTCCCGGCAGCCTCAGCGGCGGCGCATCCAGCTGACGCGGTGCAAGCGCCAGGAGGCGCCATAAACCGCAGAGAGACCGGCGGAGCGGGGGGGAAGCTGCCAGAGCGAGTACTAACCTGTGAGCCACGCCATTGCCGACGCACTATCGCCGCCACCGCCAAGAGTCTAGCGGGCACAACACCAAGCACCATCCTCCGCGTCGCCGCCCCGGGACTGCAACTCCCGGCAGCCTCAGCGGCGGCGCGTCCAGCTGACGCGGTGCAAGCGCCAGGAGGCGCCATAAACCGCAGAGAGACCGGCGGAGCTGGGGGGAAGCTGCCAGAGCGAGTACTAACCTGTGAGCCACGCCATTGCCGACGCACTATCGCCGCCACCGCCAAGAGTCTAGCGGGCACAACACCAAGCACCATCCTCCGCGTCGCCGCCCCGGGACTGCAACTCCCGGCAGCCTCAGCGGCGGCGCGTCCAGCTGACGCGGTGCAAGCGCCAGGAGGCGCCATAAACCGCAGAGAGACCGGCGGAGCTGGGGGGAAGCTGCCAGAGCGAGTACTAACCTGTGAGCCACGCCATTGCCGACGCACTATCGCCGCCACCGCCAAGAGTCTAGCGGGCACAACACCAAGCACCATCCTCCGCGTCGCCGCCCCGGGACTGCAACTCCCGGCAGCCTCAGCGGCGGCGCGTCCAGCTGACGCGGTGCAAGCGCCAGGAGGCGCCATAAACCGCAGAGAGACCGGCGGAGCGGGGGGGAAGCTGCCAGAGCGAGTACTAACCTGTGAGCCACGCCATTGCCGACGCACTATCGCCGCCACCGCCAAGAGTCTAGCGGGCACAACACCAAGCACCATCCTCCGCGTCGCCGCCCCGGGACTGCAACTCCCGGCAGCCTCAGCGGCGGCGCGTCCAGCTGACGCGGTGCAAGCGCCAGGAGGCGCCATAAACCGCAGAGAGACCGGCGGAGCTGGGGGGAAGCTGCCAGAGCGAGTACTAACCTGTGAGCCACGCCATTGCCGACGCACTATCGCCGCCACCGCCAAGAGTCTAGCGGGCACAACACCAAGCACCATCCTCCGCGTCGCCGCCCCGGGACTGCAACTCCCGGCAGCCTCAGCGGCGGCGCGTCCAGCTGACGCGGTGCAAGCGCCAGGAGGCGCCATAAACCGCAGAGAGACCGGCGGAGCGGGGGGGAAGCTGCCAGAGCGAGTACTAACCTGTGAGCCACGCCATTGCCGACGCACTATCGCCGCCACCGCCAAGAGTCTAGCGGGCACAACACCAAGCACCATCCTCCGCGTCGCCGCCCCGGGACTGCAACTCCCGGCAGCCTCAGCGGCGGCGCGTCCAGCTGACGCGGTGCAAGCGCCAGGAGGCGCCATAAACCGCAGAGAGACCGGCGGAGCGGGGGGGAAGCTGCCAGAGCGAGTACTAACCTGTGAGCCACGCCATTGCCGACGCACTATCGCCGCCACCGCCAAGAGTCTAGCGGGCACAACACCAAGCACCATCCTCCGCGTCGCCGCCCCGGGACTGCAACTCCCGGCAGCCTCAGCGGCGGCGCATCCAGCTGACGCGGTGCAAGCGCCAGGAGGCGCCATAAACCGCAGAGAGACCGGCGGAGCGGGGGGGAAGCTGCCAGAGCGAGTACTAACCTGTGAGCCACGCCATTGCCGACGCACTATCGCCGCCACCGCCAAGAGTCTAGCGGGCACAACACCAAGCACCATCCTCCGCGTCGCCGCCCCGGGACTGCAACTCCCGGCAGCCTCAGCGGCGGCGCGTCCAACTGACACGGTGCAAGCGCCAGGAGGCGCCATAAACCGCAGAGAGACCGGCGGAGCTGGGGGGAAGCTGCCAGAGCGAGTACTAACCTGTGAGCCACGCCATTGCCGACGCACTATCGCCGCCACCGCCAAGAGTCTAGCGGGCACAACACCAAGCACCATCCTCCGCGTCGCCGCCCCGGGACTGCAACTCCCGGCAGCCTCAGCGGCGGCGCATCCAGCTGACGCGGTGCAAGCGCCAGGAGGCGCCATAAACCGCAGAGAGACCGGCGGAGCGGGGGGGAAGCTGCCAGAGCGAGTACTAACCTGTGAGCCACGCCATTGCCGACGCACTATCGCCGCCACCGCCAAGAGTCTAGCGGGCACAACACCAAGCACCATCCTCCGCGTCGCCGCCCCGGGACTGCAACTCCCGGCAGCCTCAGCGGCGGCGCGTCCAGCTGACGCGGTGCAAGCGCCAGGAGGCGCCATAAACCGCAGAGAGACCGGCGGAGCGGGGGGGAAGCTGCCAGAGCGAGTACTAACCTGTGAGCCACGCCATTGCCGACGCACTATCGCCGCCACCGCCAAGAGTCTAGCGGGCACAACACCAAGCACCATCCTCCGCGTCGCCGCCCCGGGACTGCAACTCCCGGCAGCCTCAGCGGCGGCGCGTCCAGCTGACGCGGTGCAAGCGCCAGGAGGCGCCATAAACCGCAGAGAGACCCGCTTCGCGGGACGCGCGCGGGACCGCGCCGGGCTAAGCCCGGGCAAAGGGCGGGCCCTCTGTGGCCCTCAGGGGACGGAAGAGGCCGGGCTGGGCCACCCCCCTTGAGTCTACATACGAAACAGGTAACTACTCTAAGCATGGGTAAACGTACTACGAAAACTACATGCACTGTTACTGCCGCCCCTGTTGATTCGTCCACATCAATAGATTCACTGTTGGCTAATGCTCTCACTATGGTTACAAATGAGATCGCTGACACCGAACGTAGAATGTCTTTTGGATTCCCCACCACTATTACTACTGTGCCATGTTCACAATCACCTAAGGCTGTATCCAACCTGGACCTCCCCCTCTCCCCAATAGTAACAGTTGTTAAAACAAATAGCAACGTGGACACTTTAAGTTTGACCACTGGGAAATCAAGTTTGCAGACTATTGTTGTAACAGACTGTCTAGCGGAGCCAGTACTAGACAAAACGCCACGCTCCAACAAACTTGCACGAGAGAAACGCAAGAGAGGCCCAGTGAAATGTATAGTAAATAAAAGGAAACAACTAGGTTGATGCAGAAATCAACCAACGCCACAGAGTATGTGGAACAAAGATAAAGCCAAAGATTGTGAAATAGTAACATCAAGTGCCATTGAGGACTCACTACTCTCCTCATCTCCACAGGATGAAGGATCTGAGAGACCTACTACTCTCACACGAAGACTAGAGTCCCCAACTGCGGACAAAAGTATTTGTGGAGTCTCTATGTTATCCAAGGAGAGTAGCGTTAATACAGTCAGTACCCAGACTGAGGCCATCGATCAAAATTCTTTACTTAAATTCAATGGCAACCTGATAGAAACAATTGTCGATACTATTTTTAAACAAGTAGAAATTCAAATAGTCAAACAATTTAATACTGTTTTTAAGAGACTGGACAAAATCGAAAACCTTGTTAAAAAAGAGGAAATCAAAAGGAAAGGATCTATTAGCTTAGACGTTGTTCGAGGTGACAAAATTATGAGTAAATTAGAAACTTTATGTAAGGATCTGAGGGAGGGGGGCCAGAATGTCGCCACTGATCTCGGCCGTGTAAATATGCAAGGCCCTGCTGTTGATAAAATTGTGTTACCTAACAGTACCTCTGCTAACATTTTACCTACATTGTCCACGGGCCATGATCATGACCCCTCTGGTCTAGAAGGAACAGTAACTGGTACCCCTATCCCGGATGCCAAGACCCCGCTAGCCTCCCGAACAGACAGGATAGGTATTACTCTGGATGGCATAAGCACTGGCGGAGGCCCATTAGTAAGAAACAGACCTGCTAATAATTTAGGGAAGTTCCTCAACTTACCCCCAGAATCTTGCCCATATGTTTTAGTGTTAGCTGGCGTACCTGCTCTAAAAGAAGGCCAAAGTGAGTCATGGGTACAACTACATAATAAATGCATTAATTGGCTGACAAAACATAAAGGGGCAAGATGGAACATATCAAATGAGATCATATTAACTCGTAGGGTAAGTTGGGTGGGGCCTCAACAGAAAAATATCAGCGGGGATTGTATAGTGATTAATTTTAGACATCCGAACTTTGTAAAATATTTTATGGACACACGTAACACCTATGCCAGTACATCCACTACAATAAGCCTTCACCCTTTGGGCTATTTTTATAGGCCCCCCCACAGACCAATTCAGACAGTCTCTTACACCATCCCTATAGCTAACAGATTCTCCGCCTTATCGGACTTAGAAAGTTTAGACTGACAACCACCAACACCTTCCATTACAGTGGATAAGGTTGTTAGCACAGTGTCTATGGACACGGTTAACTCTACACGTATCAATAAACTTTGTCCAGATAGATTAGTCCTACCACATGTAGCTTGTTCAGACTGTCCCATTATTCCTACTTCTTCTACCATTAGTCTATCAACTGACACTCTAAGTGTCATTAGTTGGAATATTGCAGGGCTTCCAGGTAAGATGAAAATCAAAGAATGGGTTACCTGGATAAGTAACTTTGATGTGGTAATGTTACAGGAAACATGGTGTACATCTACCCAATTGTTGGAGGGTTTCTTTTGCCACAATCTTATTGTACCAACCCCTGCTTTGGGACGTCCAAGTGGCGGTCTATCCATCTGGGCAAAAATTTCTAAGGATACGAAAATTGAACCTCTAAATGTGGCTAGTAAAAATCTGGTAGCCGTTAAATATGTTGCAAGGTTAAAGATTTGTTTTATAAATTTTTATAATAATGATTTTGTCAACCATCCTAACCCCACCTTTTTAGAACTGTTTAAGTTTATCGATGATGTTGTGGACGGTGAAAAATATGGTTTTTTCGATGGCATTTGTGTTGGCGGGGATTTCAATGCTCATATCCACACTATATCTCCGCCCTGTAGACGAGGCTCTGAATTATTGGATCTTTTACAAAGTAGAGATCTAGATGATGTTATGGGCCATTTTGGAATCAATGAGGGAAAGGTACCGGCCCCCACGTACATTGGTCGTGGTTCTTCAACCACGATTGACTATATGTTTACCTCTTCCCCCCTTAGTGAAGTGTTAATTAAATCTAAGGTTGTCAGTAGCCCATACAGTGACCATCTACCATTAGTAATTTATCTTAAATCCATTAAAAAGCCTGTAGGCCTATGTGAGGTTGGAGTTCAAAATATTATTGTATCCACAGATAGACTAAGAATCATCTGGAGAGGGATTAATAACCGAGAGATCTTAACCAATGTAATAAAGAATAATCCCCTGTTGATTTCCAACTGCCTAACATTTGGTGGCCCTGATATTACTAGATCCTTTTGTGATCTATGTGCAGCAATAAAAAGGGCTATTTCCAGACCGGTAATAGAACATAATATAAACACTCATAGATGGTTTGATACCAATTGTTCTAGGGCTAATAGAGAACTTAGGAAAGCTCTTGAAGCTAAACCCCGAGATATTTCCCTTGTCAGTTCACTACGTTTTAAATATAAACAGGTTTTAAAAACCAGAACTGAAGAGCTCCTAATAAGCCATTGGGATAATCTCACTAAAACAACTGCCCTAAAAGATACCACTGGCTTCTGGAAAGAAGTAAAAAGTCTGAGAGCCTTGGGTAGTAACATCACCCCGATAAATTGTAATATCACAGGAGATTCATGGGTCAACCATTTCTCAAAGCTCTATGCTACAGCTGGGAATTCTACTGAGGATACTTTCCCAGATGATACCGTAGTCATTACACTAGAGGAGGTGGAGGAAGCCATCGCATATAGTGCTGGCAACAAGGCGCCCGGATGGTCTGTCCATCGACCAGATAAAATCAAATACATGGTTTTGGGCCCCCCTACTTTGCAATCTTTTTAATAATTTAGGTAAGGAATCTATCCCTCCCACATGGTCTTGTAGTACCATTGTTCCTATCTTTAAAAAGGGAAATAGGATGGACCCGGGGTGTTATCGTCCAATATCTTTGATCGACAACACCCTGAAGGTCCTTGGTAGGGTCTTGTTTGACAAAATAAGCACCTGGGCAGACGAAAACTCCATCATCCACCGTTGCCAGCTTCGCTTTCGGAGCAAGCTTGGGACGGTGGAACAATGTTTAAACCTTAACCTCATAATGGCCAAATATACGAGAGCTAAACGATCTCCTCTGTATTTTGGCTTTATGGACCTAAGCTCAGCGTTTGATTTCGTTAATCGCTCTCGCTTGTGGTCCATTCTTTTAAATTATGGCTTAGATGAACCCCTAGTTCACTTTTTGGCCAATCTTCATCGCAACTTGAAAGCCCGAGTTCGTCTAAATAATGATGGTGAGGTTTCAAATGAGATTTTAATCGGCAAAGGGGTAAGACAGGGCTGTGTCTTGGCCCCCTTGCTTTTTATCTTATACATCAATGAATTAACTCATTCCCTGTGCAATTTGACAAAGGACGTTCCAATTATCAATAAGAAACCTATCCCGGCGTTACTCTACGCTGACGATGCGGTCCTTATGGGCCGCACTCCGAATGCTCTGCGTATTTTAATAACAGGATTCGTTAATTATATGTCCGATCTTGGGTTGTGCACTAACTTTAACAAATCGTTTATTATGACTTGCGGCCCCAAAAATTATAAAATCCCAAAGATTGTGATAGGTCCAAACACCCTAAAAAGCACATGCACTTTCCCCTATTTGGGTCTGTTATTCTCTAATAGTGGTTCGTGGCAACCACACGTGGCGATGGGGAGAAATAAACTCTCAAAATCGATTAATTCTATTACCTCCCTATGCCAACCGCGCCAGGCTGATGTGGTTCTTAGCCTATTACAAATCTACAGAACCCAATGTCTCCCAACTGGCACATATGGTGCAGAAGTCTGGGGGTTTTCAAACTGTAAAGCAATACAGAGTGAAGAGAACAGATTCTGTCGAAAAATCCTGGGGGGAGTTATTAGTGCACCGACCTTTGTATGTCACAATGAATTAAAATTAAAATATGTTGAGGATTTTATTAGAGCGAGACCTGCATTATTTTGGCTAAAGATATGGCTAAACCCGGCAGCTTCATTGACTCGTGAAATTATCTTAGATTGTCTGAAAAGTGACAATGCAGCCCTAATCCCATGGATTAATGCGGTAGGGAGTAGCCTTAAGAGCGTCAATTACGGTTACCTGTTCACATATCCGGATAGGATTGACGCCTCTCATAAAAATTTGGTGAGAAGAGCACTCTATCAGCATTTCCAGAATGAAAGGGAAAGAGCAGTTTTTGTGAAACAATACACAGTCGACTATTTATCAATCCAGGAATCTCATATTGAATCCCCGATGTCCCCCCAGCCTTATTTATGTAAAAAGCTGGGCAGATGGACCAGATGCTTATTATTTAGATTCAGGGACAGGAGCATTATAAACCTCATCTGCTTTCCACTGGGTTATATTAAAAATTCGGAAAAACTACATTGTCCTTGTGACCGCGGTGGAACCCAGAGTATGCCCCATTTTATTTTCGGCTGTGGATTCTATATGAAATTCACAAGACATTATCTAATACCATATTGTAAGAAATATGACTTGCTTAACCACAACCTTGCCTACAGACACCTCCTAATGCTAGGATCTGATGAATTAATTTTTAGAGTTAGTAGCTTTCTTAAAGCCATTGTATGCTCACGCAGGTCGTTGAAAATTGATTAGCTCTGTTTAAACATTCACTTTGCACTTTAAAATATGTCTTGTCGGAATTTAATATATTATATCAGCTTTATTATTATAAATTTATGAGCCAATTTTCTATGTATAACCTCATTCTCTGTTGTACGATGGCCTTTTTTGCACAGCCCAGTTAGTAGGTTTTTGTGTTTTCATTGCTGTCTTTTTATAAATTATATTCTTATATGTAATGTCTGACGGCCCATAATTGTAGTTTTTGATGTGTATTTTAAAATGTTTGTCTATGTGCTTTTATGGATGGTTTGTTTAAATCCGAATAAAGTCTATTTGAATTGAATTGTAATTAATATTTGAAAGTAGATGATATTTCTGCAATACTTAATGACTAGACCCTAGAATGTACAAATACAGCATTCATAAACATATTGCAAATGCAAAAAAAGTCTGGAATAGAAAGGTTTCATACCTTAGAACGATCTTTATAAAGGTTGAGCAGTATTAGCATAATTATGTAATGCGTGTTTTACATGAGAGAAAAATACGAGTGTAGAGAGTTAAGGTTGTTTGAAATGAAAGCGTGTTTGGTATGAAGGTTAGTCTACAACTGTAAACGGGAGTGTTTGTAGGTACACTAATTATGATGTTGTCATAACTTTCCTAAGGTTCACTCCTCTGTTCCATTGTTTTTACAACTTGATTGTATCTATTTTAGAATTTATAAGATGTGTATACTTGAAAAGCGGATGAGGTTGAAACAAAATTTGGGGTGCACACACAGACTTTTAGGACCTCACTTATAAAAATGGGCGCAGTGCAGCACCGCAAGTCTTTTTGCTGCGCTGCCCTACGCCAATTTGAAAAGGCAGGAATGAAGAGTATTTACAAGATGCAATACATTCTTGCCCTTTCAGCCAGTGCTGGCGCACAATTTGGTGCCTAGCGCCAACACAGGCACGTGGCTGGCGGGGAAGGAGAGTGAAGGGGCAGAGGCGTTGCGGGGTGGGATAACATTTTTTTTTGTTTTTTTAAAACACTTAACTTCTCGCATCTCGAGTCCTCAGTCATCTCTCCTCTGTCATCCCTCATCGTTTCTCTGTGGCCAGAACCAGGAAGCACACAGGCTCCCTCTCCTAAGCCAATCACAATGCTTCAATGCAGCGTTATGATTGGTCTGAGCGCTGTGGCTCGGCGCTCAGACAGGGAATGGGAGGATGGGCCATATCCCCACTAGGCTGTGTAAAGCAGCCTGGTGGGGAACATGCAAAGCGAGGGCTGACCAACCAGTCATGTGCACTTTGGAGTGCAGCAACCACTCTCCTTCCGGATGTCAGGGGAGCCCAGACCAGCCCAGCCCCCCTACCCAACCTGGCTGATACTAAAAATAAAATGACAATAACAGAAATAACTTCTGTTAATGTAATTTTATTTTTGCCTTTACACTGCTCCTAGAGCAGTGGGGCGACGCTCCTCCCTGTTAGCGGAGGAGCCGCCACTGGTGCAAGGGTGTCTGCTTTGTTGGCAGGATTGTTTGCACAAATCCAGTACCTGCAAGGCATGGACTGCAGCAGTCTATGTCATGCAGATACTGCCTTTGACGTTTCCATGGCGGTGCCTATAGGCACCACCATGGAAACACCAAAGAAACATGCACCAGACCAGGAGAAAACTCCTGATCTGGTGGGCGGTTCGTACATGGGTTTGGTGGTGCGGAAACAGGGTGGTCCCTCTCCTGCACCGCCAAAGTCATTATGAGGCCGTAAGTGTTCAGCTCAAGTGTTGGCTCGTGGTATTTCAGACCTTGGATGATATCATGACATCCTATTTGGAGACCCCTTGACATTAGGTTTCTTTCCCTATCTAGGTATTTGTACATAGCTAGAACTAAAAGGAGCACTGAACAATCTTATTTCCAGTCTGGAGATGCCATAGTTAATGTTCTGCCCATGGTACAGAGGGGGTGGCAGATCTAGTGACCTTGCATGCGATGCAGACATCAATGTTGGGGTGGTGCTGTCAAACATCTTTAGGCCTATGATGAGACATTATCCTGCATGCAGGACACTGTAGAGAGATCACCACCCTGACTGTGGCGTCTCCTATTGTAAATTATAGGGAAAAGTCAAAAAGCGTATTTCGCTCTAAAAAATAGTAAAAATATTTTTATGTTGAATATAAATTGAATAAGTTTAAATATTTATTTTACTTGTGGAACGAATAAAAAAAAATCACATCACTATTAAGGTCATTTTAAATTAAATGTTTAATTATTTAAATGTATCAAATTAAAAAATATTTGTTTGGAGTTTAAATTAAATATTAAATTCCCACCTAAAATAAAAACTTTATCATGCATTAATCATTTTTTAATGATGTACAGAGCTTATCAAAATGAATTTTGTTATATTTTGATAAAAGTTACAATAATTCATAAAATCCCCAAATTGTGTGAAAAAAGTTATAATGAAATAATGAATGTTTTATTTGTATCTACTGCTGTTTATGTGCCCTTTTCAGTGAGTGCAGCTAAATTATCAAATAATTTACCTGTGCATATTGCTGTTCTAAAGTCTTTCGGAATGTTCTGTAAATCAAATTTAAACATGGCTCTTTTTTCTTCTGTCAGTGTAGTTCTTTGGTCTCTGTTTTTTCCTTACATGACGGCATTGCAGTAGCAGTGGCTAGCCATGAGTGGTGTTGGACTTACTCCAGCTCTACTATGGAGTAATTTACTACTGTTTTTGTGCCCTTTCCAGTGACTGCAGCTAAATTATCAAATACTTTACCTGTGCATATTGCTGTCCTGGAGTCTTTCTCAGTGTTCCGCAAATCAACTTAAAACCTGGCTCTTTTTTCTTCTGTCAGTGTAGTTCCTTGGTCTCCGGTTGTTTCCTTACATTTGCTAGTGCTTTGACACCTTTGGGTTTAGTGCATTTTACAAATCTCATTCCAATTCCAATTCCAATTCTTTTTGGATGAAGTAACTTTAGAAGTGCAGTTTGTGAATAACAATGAGCTTACTCTTCTGTGGTCAGGTTGTTGAAAACTAAAACGGCGATATGATTAAGCATTTACTAAAGACATGAATTCTCCTTCCTTAGAACATGTTTCTCGTCTTATGTTGACTAATGTCTGGACTCCATTTTGTATTGTCATGTCTCCACGTGCTTTGCACGAGAAGAGTCCTATCTTTTTGTTAGTTGCTCTTGTAATCTGCCTAGTAACAGTCTATAAATAGCTCCTTTGTCCGTCTGGCGCATGCCCAGACTTGACCACATCTGTTATCAGTTAGTCCTTGTTTGACCATGTTTTCGCGGGCTCAGGAGATCGTCAACTCCGCCCACATATTGATTCTGTATTGAAAATGTCCATAAAAGGTAATGTTTTTTGCCTCATGTTGTATCCACCCACTTATGAGCCCCTCTGTTGTGTATAAAAGGGGACCGTGTACGCAAGTTCTTTGTGCTACTCTATGCAATACTGAAGAGTGTTGTATAGGTTGTAGGACCACCCTTAAGGGTTAATAAACTTTGTCTTTGTATTTGCAGTTTCCGTGCCAACTTCCTTCTAGTTTTCGTTACAGGAGAGCGAACCCTTGTATTCTGCGGGCCCAGCTGGGGCCTGTATTCTTCAATTGGCGCCCGTCACGTGGGGCTCATCGGCGACTCGGATGCTCGAAGGACTGGTCTTGACGAAGGTGAGGAATTTGGCCGGGGATGTGATCACTGCCAGCGGCGTTTTTAGTCCTGGCATCCCGAGGTTTTCTTCCTTCCCTTCCGAACTGACCTTCTGGGTGGCGCCGGTCCTCGACTGAGACCTCTTCTGTCGGTCTGGAACTTGGCAGTTGGAATCTGGACACTCTTGATTGGTAAGAACCGTTGTACGGTACTTGCTCCGAGTTTTGAAGCCTGGATTGGCTATTTGAGTTTGATTTGTGATGACCGGTCATATCTTGTATTGATTATTGTGAGAATATATGCGTTGCAACACATATGGGCAGGTAATGTGGAGATATTTCTCCGGAGTTGTTTAAATCTGAACGGCGCAAAGTTTAAGTGCCATTTTTTTTTATAATACTGCTTATTTTGCATTATTTTTGAGCATGCCTGCTTTTAGCGCACTCCGTAAGTGGTGCTGCTGTTTTGGAAACCGGTTAAATCTCAAGGAATCTGCTCCAGCCCCCCCAGAGGGGACTCCTACTAGGGATATGTATGTGAGGCATGGTCTTTCCTCTATAATGTACAGCACAGTGTGGAGGAAATACACCAAAAAGGATCCTGAGTTGCGATGGCCTTTGTATGGATCGTTTGATATGCGTAAGATTGAGTATGTGGAACAGTGTATGTGTAAACGGCGTGCTCGGCAAGACATGTTTGAATGTGTACGGTTATGGGTAAAGGAAGTGCGTGAGCGAGAGAAACGTGAGAAAGCGCTGTTTGATAAAGAGCAACGGAAAAATGATCATGTGAGAGCGCAGGAAGCGAAGCGTCGGGAGGAAAGAGAACTGGCGGAGAGACAAGAGAAAGAGCGTAGGTTGCAAGTCTCGGGTCAATATGCTGTCCGCCAGCCACTTTATCCTGTCCTTACTAATCTTGAAGATGATTTTTATTTATTAGATCGCTCTCCGCCCCCTTATGTTGGCGCGTCCGCCCCGAGATCACAGGATTCTGGATCGGTTTCGGATAAGGTAGACACGCGGTCCATGTTATCAGTTGAGCGTATGGGTGAGCTTCGGAAAATTTCTCTGCGTGTACTTAAAGGCAAGCTATCTCTTGCTGAATTGTTGGAATCTTTGGAAAGTTGGCAGAATAGAGAGAAGCTGTATTTTGCGGCAACTTTTTCTGATGAAGTGATTACTGCCTTTCGGAAATATTCTGATGTTTTCGAGCCTGATGCTGTAGTTTCAGATGCTAAAGCATTACGTAACGGTGTTTTTTCTCCCTCTCAGGTACCCGATGCGGTCCGACGGCTGTTTGCATTGCGGGACGCGGCGTTTGAACTTAAAGAGAAAGCGCGCCTAAAGGCAGGGGAGAAGGAGCAACCGGATTCACGTACCGGCGGCGACCAATCATCTACCTCCCATTCAGATAAGAGCGAACTAGTGCATGCTAAACCGATGCGAGAGGCGGCACCTTTGTATGTTCCTCCTAAAGGAGCAGGAAATAGTTCAGATATATCTTCCCCCGATGCTAGGGGATATTTTGTGTATAATTGGGTTTATACTCCCTGGCATAGGGCTGATGTTATGGCATTAAAGAATGCATTGCCTGACCCCCGCAAGAATCCAGCGGCCTTTTACGAAGAGGTCGAAGGGGCCTTGAATTCTTGTACTATGACTTTAGCGGATATAGATTTGTTCTTTGGGCTCATTTTACCACCAGATATGTGGAGATCTGTGCGGAAGGTGGATGATGCTACCGCTTTTAAGGCTAGGTGGTCTGAGATTGAGGATGTGATAGGGAGAGAAAACCCGCGCAAAAACCACCCCAGCTTATTTTAGACCTTCCTGCCGCTATCTTGACTAAGTTGAAAACAATTATCCCCCCTAAAAAGATTGACTGGAATATGTTAGCCTCGTGTAAACAGAAGGTTGACGAATCAGTTTCAGACTTCTTTACACGCTTTGAGGAGACATTTCATGATTTCAGTGGTCAGTCACTTATGGATGATACGGGTCGACATCTTTTTGTCGATAAATATGTGGCGAATTTATTACCGGGAATAGCAGCTCGTTTAAAAGCGAGTGAAAGTTCTTGGTCCACCTCGTCCCCGGCATCCCTCCTGACTATGGCGCAGTATTATGAGCGTCAGGAACAAGAAGCGAAGGGGAATGAGGAGAAGAAATCGAAAGATTTGAAAACTAAGGTGATGTTAGCACAAGTATATGGTCCGCCTCGTCGGGGTGTCGAAAGAGGTAGAGGAGGATTCTATGGCCCCCCTTCGGATCGGTCAGATGTTAATAGAAATCAATGTGCGTATTGTAAACAGTCGGGTCATTGATCCAGAGATTGTCCGGTATTATATGCATCTCGTCAGGGACGTGGTCAGGGACCACCGAGAGGTAGAGGGGGTTTTTCGAATTTTAGAGGGCACTCTAATGATCGTGCTCGATTTGACCCTAACGTGCAGCAACGAGATCAACCTAATGTATTTGATCGGCAGCATCAGTATCAAATGTCTGGGAACGACCGTTCTGGGTACCATGATTAACAGTATGCGTAGGATTGCATTGGACGGGGGTTGGAATCAGTTGAAGTGCCGGTTGATCAGAAGGGTCCTTATGTTTCAGCAAATGTTTTGGGTTCTACTGATCGGTTCCTAGTTGATACAGGAGCTACTCACAGTGCACTGTCCAAACAATTGGTTCCGAGGGCTCCCCCATCTGGCTTAATGGTTACATCGGTAGGGTTTGATGGTACACTCTCTCGAAGCCCTCTTTCCCGACCCCTCGCATTTCATGTTGATCGCTTTTCTGCACCCTGTCCGTTTTTGCTTGCTCCGAACACGCCCGATAACATTATGGGTCTTGATATGCTCAAGCACTTCAGAGCAACGATCCGCTGCTCCCCTACTGGAGTACGTGTGATCTTAAACGATAATCACCCCATGACAGAACGGATGTGTGTGGTTGCAGAGGATACTGTCTTAGCTTCCCTCCCTCGTACTTTGTGGGCTACTTCGGATACTGATGTGGGACAGATGGTGATTCCGCCTGTCCACATTAGTGTCCAGGAGGGTGCGGTGTTACCACGCCTCCCTCAGTATCGTATTTCCCAGGAGGGGGAGGAGGCACTCATACAGATTGTGCAGGATTTGATTAAGGTGGGAGTAGTGGAGGAAGTTCCCTACAATGTCTGCAACAGCCCTATTTTACCCATTTTGAAAAAAGATACCGATACCAGGGTTTATCGTTTTATCATTGACTTAAGGGAAGTGAATAAGATAGTGATACCTCAGTATCCAGTGGTTTCTGATATCACGACGTTACTCACTTTGGTCCCGCCAACGGCGACCATGTTTTCAGTTATTGATTTGAAAAATGCTTTTTTTTCGATTCCTATTCATCCTGATAGCCGATACCTTTTCGGTTTTACTTTGAATAATAGGTCGTATAGATTTTGTAGAGTCCCTCAGGGTTATACAGAAAGCCCTAGTATTTACAGTCAAGCATTGAAAAGGCAATTGGATTCCTTTGTTCTGCCTGATGATGTCGCCCTTATACAATATGTCGATGACATCTTGTTGGCGGCCGACACTCCTGAGCTGTGTGAGAAGAGTACGTTATCCTTGCTTTCCTTTTTAGCATCGCACAATCACAAAGTGTCAAGGAAGAAATTGCAATTCTGTAGACCAAAGGTGACTTATTTGGGTCACCTTTTGTCTAAGGAGGGACGTGCACTTACACCAGATAGTATTCAAGCAATTTTGGACACGCCAGTACCGTCCACACAGAAGGATGTGCGTGCATTTTTGGGTCTTGCTTCTTTTTGTAGGCAATGGATATTGGGGTTTTCACACATAGCTAAGCCATTGTTAGCACTCTTGACAAAAGACACTCCGATTCCTCTTCCCTGGTCAAATGAGTGTGAAATTGCTTTTCAGCAATTACGACAAGCCCTTTGTTCAGCACCAGTGTTAGGTACCCCTGATTATACGAAGCCTTTTTCACTGTACGTGCATGAGAAAGATGGATGTGCATTATCAGTTTTAGTGCAGATGCACGGCGACAAGCAGCGCCCTTGTGCATATTTTTCGGCTGTACTTGATCCTGTTGCCCGAGCATTGCCTGGTTGTTTTCGCTCGGTCGCGGCGACAGCTGTGTCAATACGCCAAAGTGAGGGAATTGTGTTATCTCACAAACTGTTGGTATTAGTTCCCCATGCTGTTGATGCCCTGCTTAATCAGACAAAGACGCAGCATTTGACCAGTGCTCGTTTGACGGGATATGAGTTAACGCTTTTGGCTCCTCATATTACGTTAAAGAGGTGTGCAACGTTAAATCCAGCCACATTGTTGCCGTTCCCGGAAACTCAGTCTGAAGCACGGAAAGCACACGACTGTATTCTTGTGACTGAGGAACAGACAAAGGGTCATATTGATCTCCAGGATACGCCCTTTACAGATGTAGATGGAGAACTATGGGTGGGCGGATCATGCCTGAAGCTACCAGATGGTACGACTTCAGCAGCGTATGCAATCACCACATTACAAACAATAGTGGAGACTGCACGCATACCGCAGAAATCAGCTCAAGCAGCGGAACTGATAGCATTAACACGAGCATGTGAGCTCAGTACAGGATTGTGTGTGAATGTTTATACAGATAGCCGCTATGCCTTCGGAGTAGCGCACGATTTTGGCCTACTCTGGAAAGAGAGAGGGTTTCTAACGTCACAGATAATGTACGGGGAGTTAGTTCACAATCTTTTGACTGCATTAACATATCCAAAGAAGATTGCTATAGTTAAATGTAGTGCCCATAAAAAGGTGGTTGATAAAGTTGGAGAAGGGAATGCTTTAGCAGACCGGGTGGCACGAGAGACTGCGATGCAGCCTGATGCTACTGCAATGTATGTTGTGAAGTCACAGGCAGAAAGATGGCACGATGCTAGGAGAGAAGTGCTGGAGATACAGAGAACCGCTTCCGATAAGGAACGGGAACAGTGGTACAATGATGGAGAATTAGATGATGAAGGGTGTTGGAGAAGTAAGCAGATGGATAAATGGAAGTTACCCACAGCTTTCGTACAACCTATGGTTCAGATGGCACATGGACTAGCGCATGTCGGAGCTTCCGCAATTGTCAAATTACTCACACGAGTTTGGGAGCATCCGGAGATCGCTAGTACGGCAAAGAGGGTAGTGCAGACCTGCATGATTTGCCTGAGGTACAACCCAGGAAAGGGTACACGAACTCCAGCAGGAGGATTTGCAACACCTACTGCACCCTTTGAGGTTTTGCAGATGGATTACATTCAGCTTGAGCGCTGTAACAATCTGAAGTATGTTCTAGTAGTGGTTTGTGCCTTCAGTAAATGGGTTGAGGCATACCCTTCGAAAGACAATACTGCAATGACTACAGCCAAGATGCTATTGAAGGAGTTCTTCCCTCAATATGGTGTTTGTAGGTTGTTGTGGAGTGATAACGGACCTCATTTTATAGCAGATGTTATCAAGTATGTTCTGAAAGGCCTAGGCATTGCTCAGAAGTTCCATGCAGTGTTTCACCCTCAGTCTGCGGGATTGGTTGAGAAATATAACGGTACTTTGAAGCTTAAGATCGCGAAGATCCAAGCTTCGACTTCTTTGACTTGGCCAGATGCTTTACCGCTGGCATTATTGTCAATTAGATCGATACCGCATTCTCGGACCGGTCTCACACCTTACGAGATCGTGTTCGGACGCCCAATGAATATTTGGGGTCCACCAAAACCGCAGTTAGTGTATGATGTACCTTGTGTAATGATGAGTGATTATCTGGCACAGTTAACGGATAATTTGGTTTCTATTCATCAACAGGTTCGAGAAGCGCTCCCTGATCGGTCCACAGGGAAGGTCATAACCTCCGACCTGGCGATCAGGTTATGATCAAGGTGTTCGAAAGGACGAACAGTCTGGAGCCGAGATGGGTTGGTCCTGAGCAAGTCTTGCTCGCAACGAGGACAGCTGTGCGAGTTTCCAATCGGAAGAACTGGATCCACTCCTTGCACTGTCGTAAAGTGCCGCCTGGATTGGTGGAGCCTGCTGTGTTGACCGACCATCGAGAAATCCTGACTGCGGAGAAAGACCATGCTGTGGAACCGAATGACACTGAGGAGCTCTTCCCGGACCAAGCGATTCCTGGAGGAAGAAGATATCACCTTAGACCGAGGAAGTGATTTTTTTTTTATCCAAAGACGTTGTCAGAACGGCCCTTAGGTTAGTGAAACGGAGAGCCAATGAGGCAAGGGGGGGGGGATCAGCCCTGCATTAGTATAGTGACACCCGTCTTGGCCCGCTGGTGAAGAAATCAACGGCTGCCTAAGGGGAAGAGTTCTGACAACCTTTTTAGTTTCAGGAAGATATTGACTTTTTACTACAAGATGGAAAAGAAGAAGATTCTTTGTGCGACAAGCTTTATTATCATTGTAGTTATTGTTGGTATAACCACATGGTTTGTTGAGGATGTGACTCCTGCCCGTGAGTTGCTTGTTTTGACCACTCCAGTGCCTGAGGAGCACTACTTTTATACCCTTCCGTATCAAGAATTGAAGCATCGTCAGTCTTATTTGAATAACACTTTTATCCAGATGTTGCATCATACCCATGTTGCTACGAATGCTACGAACTGTTGGATATGTGGTATGATGCCAGCTCATCAGAAGAAAGGAGGAACGCCGTTCATACCTCTTCCTTTCTCTCATAATGGCTCTTGTAGAGCATGGTACACTTTGCTTTTCGCCACACGGAAACCCACAGTGGGACGATTACTTTTCAGACTTAATAGGGAATGTCATCAAGATAAAGATGGCTATCCAAAAGCGAATGGGACAATATGGGAATGGGAAGAATATCGACCAGACAATGAATCGATCCCTACATTTTCACGAACACCAGAGACACTGCAGGGAAGGAACAATTCGTGATTCAAGTGGCGCAAGCTCAAGCGGACCTGTGTGTCCAGAGTGTGGGTTATATTCCTGTTGGTGTTAGCGATTGCATTATTGTATTGAACATAGATGGGTTAAATAATAGTACTTTCTTAGCCTCCCATAATACATACTTTGTATGTGGGAATAAGGGTTATTATCGCTTACCAGCCGGCTGGTCCGGAGTATGTTATGTAGCGTTTTTATTACCTCCTGTATTCTTAGCACCTGCATCTTATCATAAAGATTTGAAGTTGTTGAATAATGTGACTGTAAATAGGTATAAACGTACTCTATCCATTGATGATGTTGATCAAACTGACACTAGCTTACAGCAATATATTGATTTTAACTTAGGATTGTTTTTCTTTGTTGGAGCTGCCCTAAATAGTAGGAAGGTTCGTAGATTAACAAGAGTTGTAGAGGCTGTGACGAATCCGACCGCTGCTGCTCTTGGGAATCTTACGGAAGAATTACAAATTACTAGAATTGTTGCATTACAGAATCGTATGGTATTAGATGTTATGTTAGCTGATAGAGGTGGAGCATGTAAAATTATCGGAAGTAGTTGCTGTGTGTTCATTCCTGACCATACGCCATCAGTTTATAACGCTATTAATAAATTGCATAAAATCGCAGCTGAGATTCATACAGAAAATGGCACTTGGACCTTTTCTGGATGGTTTTGGGCATTGATTACTACATGGGGATGGAAGGTTTTAACTGGTCTCTGGATTATTGTAGCAGTTCTGTTTTCCTGTTGCATCTGTGTCCAGTGTGGTCCTTTACTCTGTTCTCTATGTGTGTCATTCTGTATTCCTGATAAGAAAGCTATTGCCAATGTCGCTTATCAGAAACATTTAACCAAAGAGGTGGAAGAGATGATGAAAATTGACATATATGATGATTATCCTAATAAGCCGAATGTCTTCAGTAAAACTAAAACGGCGATATGATTAAGCATTTACTAAAGACATGAATTCTCCTTCCTTAGAACATTTTTCTCGTCTTATGTTGACTAATGTCTGGACTCCATTTTGTATTGTCATGTCTCCACGTGCTTTGCACGAGAAGAGTCCTATCTTTTTGTTAGTTGCTCTTGTAATCTGCCTAGTAACAGTCTATAAATAGCTCCTTTGTCCGTCTGGCGCATGCCCAGACTTGACCACATCTGTTATCAGTTAGTCCTTGTTTGACCATGTTTTCGCGGGCTCAGGAGATCGTCAACTCCGCCCACATATTGATTCTGTATTGAAAATGTCCATAAAAGGTAATGTTTTTTGCCTCATGTTGTATCCACCCACTTATGAGCCCCTCTGTTGTGTATAAAAGGGGACCGTGTACGCAAGTTCTTTGTGCTACTCTATGCAATACTGAAGAGTGTTGTATAGGTTGTAGGACCACCCTTAAGGGTTAATAAACTTTGTCTTTGTATTTGCAGTTTCCGTGCCAACTTCCTTCTAGTTTTCGTTACAGGAGAGCGAACCCTTGTATTCTGCGGGCCTAGCTGGGGCCTGTATTCTTCAAGGTGCATTTCATCCCTAATCCTCACTAAGTTTCTCCTTACTCATTCCTAAACCCCACTCATTTAGCAGTAATTATGCCCCTTTTTCTAGCCACTCCCTCACACTGATTCCTAATTGTTTGGTATCAACATTAGAGCTTGGTTCATCAAAATATGCATACATTAAACTGTTCACACAATTCCAAGTTGTTTGTTGCATGAGTAAATTAACATGTGCAGACAAATTTGCTATATATGTTCTCACACGTTTCATTTACCACATGTGATGTTTACAACATGTGATAATTCACGTACATCATATTTTTGCATGCAGTAACTTCCGCCATCTGACAACTGCTAGTGAGTACTGATGCTGTCATGCATGAGCTTTGGACCACAGAAGATGCCTATGTTGTGCATCTGAATCCTTTATGTGACGCAGCTGTTCCTTTGGATATCTCTGGTGTGAGGAATATCAGAATGTGACCTGTTTTTCCACTAGTTGTTCTTGTCCTTCTGTTTTTGCTATGTGGTGGCTTAGAACTTGTCACATTATCCAGATGTTGTTTCATGTTGTACATCTCTTGATATATATGTAATGGCTCATCTTGAAATAGTGGTGGGGTCAATTTATCATCAATTGTTTGTATATGAACTGTGTACTATGGTTACGGCTCAGTGAGTATAAATTCAACTGTGATCACTTCTTCGGGTGGTATTAGGCCCTCCACTCCTGTACTTATTTTTGTTGATGATATGGTGTTAGTAACCATTGGGTTGGTAGTGGTGCAGACAGTCTTTTGTGACATGTTGCTTCTTTCATACATAAGAAAGAACTGCTGCATATATTTCCATTGTTTGTGAAGTGGTGGTGGGTACTTGTGTTGGTTTCTTCAAATGTTTTGACTGTGATGTCAAATCAGTCTTGGGGTTTTCGGCAGTGGCCTCATTTTTCCTTGAAATGGTACGACCTGTGTTTCTTTGTTTTATTTTCAAAAGCACTACATGATTTGTTTGTTGACATTATTTTGGAAGTGTCCCTTGGATTGGCAGTTTTCTTCTCTGGTAATGCAAACTTATTAGTATTGCCATTTTTAATAGGAGCTGAGGATGGACCACCTGTTCGTGTCGAGGCATAATCGTCTTGTTCATCCTCAACTTCAGAGGGGCATTGTTTTGTAGTAGAATATAAAAACAGTTACATAGCACTAACCCCATCTTGTGAGTGAGAGGGCAAAAGGGGAGCAAAGCACAAATATTTCGATATTTCTGCTTTGAAAGTAAATGGAATACAAGATTGAATGATCTGGATAGTTAGTTGGTGCTATAAATATCGTGCCATCTTGTTTTTCATAGTCAGCCTTTTTATAGAACAGGAAATAGGCTAAGGACAAATATTCAAAGTGCACGCACCACACAACACAGGTAATGAAGCTGTTGTGTGACTCTATGTTGAATGAGAGGACTGGAGAAGGACTGTGCCATTTTTACTAACATGTGCTACTATTGTTCTCTCTCACTATCCCTAGCGAATAATCATGTTGCCTAGCGCCACACATTTATCTTTGCTCATTAGACCAAAGGAGTGTGCTTCATGTATAGTGTAACCTTCCCCTCACATATACATTTTCTACCCAAAGAAAGCACAACACAAAGGAAGGAGATGTTCTGCATTTCTGTCATGCAACTTTCAAATGGATAATAAACGTCTTCTTTGAAAGCTACCTAAATATAAACATTTAGCACATTTTCACTGAAGTTTGGTGACCCTAACTCCTCACATAATGTTACCAAACGTAACCCCTACTTCTGAAACCCACTTGAGGGGTAAAATGTAAAAAACAAAATCATTTAATTCAAAAGATGTTTGTTGCACTTAATGATGAAGTAACATTTTTTTTAAAGTCATGCCCACTCCATTTGTGGGCCGAGGAGCTAATAGACATTGTGGACATGATCAGGCAGCTTGTAATTATGTGCAAATGTAAGTATATTCTACATTTAAATAAATATTACATATTTTGTACTGAAAATATAACCACAAAAAATGCATACTTTGTGCAAGGCTAAAATTGCTCAAAATGACTAAATCTGAATAGTGCACCGTCAGCAACCATGAATGCGCATTTGGTTGTATAATGGTTCCTTTATGGTTAAACATCCATACATAAAACATTGATACATTATGGGGCATATTCTCAAGGATCTATCGCTGAGTTAGCGGCACTTTATCGCAGCCAAAGTCGCGATAAATTTATCGCACCATTCACAAGCTGGTGCTAACAGCCCATATCCCCAGTATACCTGCGATAGCAGCCTCAAAAAACATCGCCACAGATGAGCTCGGCAACTATCGCTAATGAGATGTAGAATAGTTGCTCTTGTGCAAAAAGACGCAACAACACCAGTCCGCAACATTCACAACGACCAGCCAGATCTGCTCTGACCTGGTGTAAAGTCGGACGACAATCTGCACCAGAAAAGGGAGCCCAGCCCACAGCCACACCTGAAGCACAACAGATGCCATGGAGACACTGACCATGCATCCCAGAGCTTCAAGAGGGCAACAACACCCACCGCCAACACCCCCAGGACCCCATCACCCCCTCCCCCACCCGGGGCCCTACTCCAGGCACCCCACTTCTCCACCGGTCAAAGATGTGTCACATCAACGTTACGAAATCATGAACAAAAAAGCCTGATGTCGCACAATTACAACACCTAACATACATGTGTGGTCAGAAAGAGGAGAATCATACATTCATCTTAGAATTTCCGAATAATTAATTTCATTCAGAATAAACACAAAACAACTATTCTGAAGAGTCATGGCGGATCTTTTCAGGACAATCTTTAAGTCACAGCCTGCAAGACAAAATCCTGCATCAGGTGTGTCATGCGCTCATCAAAGGACAGAGAGAGCGAAAGAGAGAGAGAGACAGAGATAGAGAGAAAGAGAGGGAGAGAGGGAGAGAGAGAAAGAGAGATAAAGACAGAGAATGAGAAAGATTGTACAAGGAGCTCAAGGCCAATCGGGCTCTTGGCTCATACATGCCAACTGTTACGTGTGTATCGCTATTGGTGCACACTAACTCTAAGGCCTGGCATCAATTGCAACGCGAAGGCCACATCACATTTAAAAAATGCAAGCAGTAGTCAGACTAATATTAGGTATGAAATCTCCTTTGTCCCAATACGCATGGTGGAAGGACATCTGAACCTCCGACCTTGGTTTTGAATGCAGCTGGCACCCCCTGCGAGAGATACAATACCAGATCTTGACAACTCCCACACCACGAACTGCGCTAATGAAAAACCAACTTGTCCACACCCCACACACACTTGTCCCTGCTTGAGGTATGCCTTCATGGGATACCCTTGACACATAAGTAAAAAAAAACATATGTCCAAACGTTGCACACAAATACGACTCATTGCTCTGAGCTGTGGCATATCATGCACATAACTGCCCCCGGTCAGACGAGTGCCAGTGCTGCGAGACCAACAAACGCAATGGCGGGCAATCCCAGGCACATGCACAACCCCTGCCACGTGGAACTGTACCATGCACGAATGCTGCATCTGTTGGGATCACTGCCACTGGCAGTGTTGCACATTAGTCACCGACTGAGTTTCCATCTTGCATACATCACCTGTGTCCAGCCCTGGTTCCACTGTCGATCATGCACATTTGAGTGGCCCATGGATGTCTGCCTGTCAAACACAATGGTAGCTGAACTGGATTATGACTTGTGTGTGCACCCCTTGTTGGCCCATGAACAGGAGTGTAACCGGGATACCCGTGCATGGGACGCCTTTGGCGCATATGCGACATTGCACAACTCCTCATGTGCAGTGACCACATCGAGGCGCTCACTTATTGGGCTGTATTGGACGTGGACGGAGCACAGCTGCCCGGACCAGTTATTGATTGGCACTCCCTTGTGTTCCTTGAACTTGACAACAACATACTTTTGAAACAGATTGCCCATGAAGCTGCACTTGCATTCATGGATGAGTAACTATGTTCCTGCAGCCACAACCCACAGCACATGTCCCACACCTTGTTGCATCTTGGAGGAATGGTCAAATATCCCACCACAACAGTGGACATGTCTGCCTTCGCCTGAATGCATGTGCGTGGACCTACGCATGTGTACACACACCTGTGCAAGGTGATGCAGTCCCATGGGCGGAGCAGTTCATCGTAGTTTGGCAACGTTCCCAATTCGAACATACTGCTGGGGGAGAGTACACGCATGGCAATGTAGTACGACATGTGACCTTGTAGGACCCTGTCACCTGCTCACTGTCAACAGTCAGCGCAGTCTGTTGGTACAGCACTATGCAGATCCCATGGGCTGTGAGTTGTGTCCCCTGACATGGGGCAATGAGCATACGCCAAACATCACATGACTCGTCCAGCAAGACAAGGTGGGCTGAGCGCGTTTCCATCCGTAATGACTTCCTGCTACAGACCAATCTCACTCCTAGACTCGCTAGGAAAAGTAGCAGGAAGGATCCTTCTCACGAGGCTGCAAACTTGGGCCACAGACAAGAACATACTGTCTGATTTGCAGTTTGGTTTTAGAGAAGGCTTGGGGACAATAGACCAGGGACTTAACCTTGCCATTTTGCTGGGCAAATACACGAGGGCGAAGAGAGGAAAACTTTACCTTGCGTTTGTTGACCTCTCTTCGGCCTTCGATTGCCTTGCCCATGGTAAATTGTGGCATATCCTAAAAGAAATGAAAGTTGAGGAACCCTTAATAGATTTTTTGAAAGCCCTCTACAGCAATGCCTCAGCGAGAGTCCGATTTGGAAGAGCGGGAGAATGCACTTCATCATTTAAAGTACTTAGAGGGGTAAGACAGGGGTGCGTCCTGGCTCCATTCCTTTTTACTTTATACACAAACGGCCTTGAGAAGGCCCTATTGGATGGAACCCAGGACGTTCCCCAGGTACAACAAATTCTCACCCCTAGACGCATACCAGCATTATTGTATGCGGATGATGCTGTGATCCTAGCTAGGACGCCCATAGCTCTCCAGAAGGCATTGGAATTGTACAATAAATACATGCAAGGCATCGACTTAAATATTAATATTTCAAAAACTTGTGATGAACTGTGGCAAAGGTAGTAAAAAGAGTAAAGATATCTACCTAAATGGGAACAAATTGGCTACAACATCGACTTACTCATACTTGGGAATACTTGTAGATGATAAGGGCACATGATAAGGGCACATGGAATCAAGCAATTACCCTTAGAAAACTCCTTTTTACGAGAACCACCACTGCCCTTGTCAATTTCTCCCAAAAATTAGGAAAAAGACCACCATTGGAATTGATCAAAATATACAATGCAAAATGTATAAGTGTAGCAACATACGGGGCAGGGATTTGGGGACACCGGAATGTCTTCGAACTGCAGAAAGTGGAAAATGCATTTTTAAGATATTTATTAGCGGTTCCGGCTTCAACATCCACTTTCGTCTGCCACGCTGAGTTGGGAGTCCCTTACATTATGGACATCATAAAAATTCAACCTATAACTTTATGGCACCGTATTTGGAAGTCAGAAACAAACCACTTTAATCAGTACTCCAAGATGTTCTCAATTTGGACCACTGCCTCGAAATAAAATGGATCAAGTATGTGAAGGATTTTATGACGGATATTGGTAATCCAGAATATTTTAACAATCCTTTTTCCATGTCAGCAATTGCAAGGAAAGATTTCAAGAAACGCTGCATGAATCACATGGAGAGTCTGAGGTTAACTAGTGAAGCCACAAAATTAACAGTGAGCCATAACCTAATGATATCTGCTTCATTTGGTATGCAATTGTACCTTCAAAAAACAGACAAAAGTTACGATAGATTTGTGCTCACCCGCTTCCGTCTGAATGTTTTCCATAGGCTGGTGACTTTTCCAACTGTCAACAATTGGTCAAACGAATTATTACACTGCCCATGTGACTCAGTTTCTGAGCAAACAACAATTCATGTCATTTTATTTTGTAAATTTTATAAGAACTGAGAAGAAAATGGCTAAAACCAATTTTTAAATTATGGGGAATTCGTCAATGTCGACCAGCATTCTTGGCTCTTCAATGTCTTGATAACGACAGCATAAACTATAACGTTATCGCCTTTTTAAAAAATCTGATTAAATGCAGAAATAGTATTGTTCTAGATTTACCGTGAATAGAGTAAACTTGAGAAGAACGGTAGATATCTGATACCAAACGTTGTTTTGGATTTATCCCCCAACGCATCCTAATAATGCAGTAGGGGGCATATGTTTCTTCTTTTTTGCTCCAAAAGCTGTTAATTCATTTTAGCATTTTTATATATGGACTTTTAAACTTGGTAATACTGTTTTGTATATCTGTTGGGTGGATTACCTCTATCGTCTATATAATATTACACTCAAATGTTTTTTATTGAAAATGTAATGTTCCTTTTACAATGCACATACGCACAATGTTTTTGCACGCATTTGATCAAACAAAGTAATAGTTCCTAGTTAGGCTCCAGGTGAACAGAGGGACAAATAGTACCATTGACATAAAGACATAGCTCCATACGTTGTTTTGGACTTATCCCCCAACGCATCTTAATAACGCAGTAGGGGGCGTATGTTATATCGTTCTTGATCCACAGTTTCACCTAATTTTAACAACTTATTAATCGGGTAGATAAATTGGAAATAATGACCTGCATTTTTCTTAGCTGTACTGTTGTCACCGCTTTTCATAACCTTGCATCGTCTATCTCTGTCTTGAAGTATTACCTTTTTGTACTCATTTGTTACCTTTTTATAATCATGGAAATGAGTTCTCTTCGAATTATATTGTGTACATACAGGCTTTTACAAATTTTCTTTTTGTTTTATGTATTTAGAATGCTATGTTACAATGTATATGCTTTTATGGATTGAAATTAACTTTCCGAATAAAGCTTATTTGATTTGATTTGATTTTTGACTTGTGTCCATTTTTGCCTCCCCATTTCTAGCACCTCGACATGTTTCTATGCTGCCTGTTAGTGTCTGAAGCATTGGTCTACATGTTGTGCCCCTTGCCTTTTCTGTACTGACTAGCACATGCTAATAAAGTCTACGCAACTTCACTAGTGTTCAACTGTGATGAGTGTTGATTAGAGTGACAAATCGTGTGCCTCAATGAGCATTGTCCATACACAGGGAGGGACTGACTGACGCCTGTACAGTGGGGGTGGGTCCCTATTGACAGCTCCACCTCT
Organism: Triturus cristatus; assembly: GCF_964204655.1. Taxonomy (NCBI): domain Eukaryota; kingdom Metazoa; phylum Chordata; class Amphibia; order Caudata; family Salamandridae; genus Triturus; species Triturus cristatus. The sequence goes on from NC_140587.1 coordinate 231,243,985, forward strand.
TTGAGCCAGACATTGTGGTTGGGATAGTTGCTGGCAGACCTGTGCACTTACGTGTCTTCAGCAATGTGAGTATGGTGTCCAACTTCTTGCCAGGTAGATCAATGTGATCCATCAAAACAGACTGAGTTCACACAGATGTGTGGGAGTACGTATGCGAAGAGACGTTCTGTTGTCACATGTGATGGGGGACACCACTTCAGGCCTGCTACCGATTTTGACATTTCAACACACAGCCCTATTTAATACATGGATGTGGGCCTACCTTGGGGGGTTGCGAGAATGGTGTTCATGTGCAATGAGGCCACAGCTAGTTCACACCTTCATAGTCATCTAATTGGCCATGTGGATCAGGGGCAAACATGCACATTGATGTCATTTACCAGGGTGTACCTTTTAGTGCAATCAATGTCCCTACATTCATCCATACTTTTATACTTGAGTGAACATAGACATGACACATGTGATTTGGAATGTTTTATTCACATTCTGAGGAATGTCGGTACTGGAGCAGTACGTGGCCATGCCAAGCCCACATTACATGGTTGACCAGTGGTGGGCCAACCAGAGTCCTAGGGGGAATGAAAAGTTAATCTGAAGAGGAAGAGTTCAGTCGGCAGCCGGATTGCTGTGTCATGGTTAACCAGAGCAGCTATGGCAGTCCATGTCGGGGTCCAGGTGAATGATGCAGAGTGTTTCGGGGGACACTGGGAGGTGTTGTTCCAGGGCATGATGGATAGGGCTGAACCAGGCAGGGACAGGCCATATGGCAGGGATGGATGATACTACCTCCTTCCTCACACAGTCATTACCCTTCACATCTTACTCCTCTGAGATGTCCTCTGTGTCTGGTGTGTCAGGTGTGTGTGGTGGTGTTATGGCTGCATCACTGTGTGCAACTGACACTTCAGGGGGCGGAGATGTGTGTGTCGAAGTGCCTGCAGCAGTTATTTGTGACAGGCTCAGTGGCAGCAATGGCAAGATGAGGAACTGCAAGGCATGGAAGATCCCAGCTTATCTCGCTGATGTTCAACTGTGGCAACCATACTTCCAGCCTGCATCGACTCCATGGTCTCCATTGTCCTCCGCATCTGTGCCAACTCTGTGCTGTCATCGCTGGAGCCTGTCTGACTAGACACTTCTTGTATCCAAGTAATGGCCCCAGAGATGTCAGCCAAGGATTTTTGGAGAGCATGGTGTGGACTGTGGGTGTCCGTTAGGGACTGTAATTGGTCCCTGATGGGACCAGACACCCACGTATGGCATCGAGTTTGGCTGCCACGAGGTCGAACCCCACCGGCAGCAGATCAGCCATCTCCTCCTGGCACCCTAACACATGGTGTTGGAATTCCATGTGGGGGTCCTGGGAGCAAGCCGTGGTGGTGTGTGCTTCCTGCTGTGTGATCTGTGCAGGGGGTGGGGTCACCTCGATGCAGCTGGGCTGACCTTTTCCTGGGGTGGGGTGCGGATGCTGTCCATTAGTCGTTGGAGGGTGTCTGAGCAAATATGCAGGGTGTCCTCTTCATCATCACTCAAGAGTTGTGTGGTCTGCTCTCCAGGAGGTGTTGATTGTCCCTCTGCAATGTAAAGGGGAGATGCAGGTTAACAGTGTGTCCCATGTATGTTGACGCATTGTAGATGTTTGCATGCAGACTGCATGACAATGTACAGTGTTACTGTTCTGGTGAAGCTGGCTATTTGATGGGAGACAGTGGACATTTTGACTACCTGACATACATTATCATCTCACAGTGTCATGCAATGCCAGATGTGATTGGCCAATTTCTACACCCAAGTGGCTCTAGTTGTGTCCTCTGTCCTGTGGTGTGAGTGTTGCACTTTGTATTGCATTGTCGTCAATGTTGATGTGCTGTGATTGCTACGTGTGTCTGCTGCATTGTGGGAGAGTCGCCCCTGCAGCTCTGATTTAGCGGCCTCTTATCCCTTTAAGGCGGTGTGCCTTTGACTTGTGTACTTTTCGGGTGCTGGGATGTTTGCGACTTTGGTCTTTTGTGCTCTTGGACAGATTTTGTACTCTTGTGCATTGTTTGTCTGCAGATGTGTCTTTGACGTCATGGGTTGTAGGTGTGATCGTGGATGTGTCAGAGTGTGACATGCTCCTTTACGGATGTGGTCCACACTCGGCCACCTCAATGTCGTCGCTTGCACCATGTCATGTATTTTGACTGCAGCCATGCTCTTGGTCATGCAGTGTCACTTGCATTGTCAGTGTGGCTCACAGAGCAGCTGCTTTTCTGGATTCAGCACATGTGCATGGGTGGATTGTGTGATTGGTGACATGGAGGGGGGCTCATTTGTGCACATAGTGGACGGGGCCTACTTGGTGTTTCTATGTGTGCTGCAGTGTGCCAAGGGTATCAGGGACATGTTCCACAATCATTGTGCGTGTGCAGTGTGCTACACATGATTGTGCATGTGTGCCATTGTGCCCATCTCCCTCCATCCCCCCAGTCCCTGGTCGTTACTCACCCTGTTGCTGTTGGGTCAAGTCATATCAAGCCGTGTCCAGACCCCCAACTCCTGCCACCGTCTCCACACTGATGACTGTGGCCACCATTTCCTCCAGCTCATCCAACTCCTCTTGTGGCGCAGGACTCCCACCTCCAGTCGCCTTTGCTGCCTTCCTGTCGGCAGCGAGTTTCTGTTTGGTTTGGCTTTGCACATCATGCCAGCGCCTCTTAACCTCCTCCATTGACCTCCTCGACACTCCAACTGCATTCACGTTGATGACGATGGACTGCCATATTTCCGTTTGTGTTGCCAATGACGCAATGTAGGTGACGAACAGTTGTTGGTGGTGTTCTATCACCTCCATGACGATGATTCAGTCTTCCTGCGGACTGAACCCCATCTTCCTCTTCCTCTTCTCCTTGCCCTTCCCTGAACAAGGGGTTCCTGGCTGGTCCTCTGTGGGAATGGTGAGGTTCGGGTTGTCCTTTGCACTCGGTCCGGGTGCATCCATGGTGCTACGCAGTTTGCTTTGGTTTTAGTGTGTTTTTTTTGTTGCTTTTATAGTTCATTTTCCCGCATTACGCGTGGGAATTGCAGGCTTGTCGCTCTGTGTCGCTGATTTTTGCATCGCAATTTGGAGCATCGCAACTTTTTTTGCGTTCGTGTTTCGCATTTTTGCAGAGTCGCGTTGATTTTAACATGATCATTTGATGTGTTATCATGGGACTATCGCATGGTGTCCCCGGGTTGAGAATACTCCGTTAACACGGTGTTGTTTTCCCGTGATAGACTGCGATATGTAAAAATGCGTTAAGCAAATTTTGCGATGATTATCACACATTCTTGAGAATATGCCCCTATGTTGTTAAAGTTAAGACTTTATCATACCTGTATTTTCTTCATAGCCTCCAATATCTAATCCACCACTGATACCATTGGGACCTGACATATCCATAGTAGAAAGTACTTTCTCTTCTCCAGCACAGTTTCAGATACCCGTCTCTTCAGGAACTGATAACGTTTCTTCAGTCCTCCACCTCATGGCTCTCGGAGTAGTGTGCTTCTCGCCTAAAAGCGCTTCGACGCCTAATCAGGGGTAGTAAGCGCTATATAAATACAATTACAATACAATACAATACAAATGTGGAAATGATGACACTGCATTGACTTGGTTTGTGAATTCTTTCCAGATACGGGTACAGACTCGAGGTGTTTTAGCATCAGGTACCCCAAAATTCGATTGTGTTGCTTTGACAGACAGACAATTCTTTATTGTTTGATTAATTAAAATCTTACAATATTTCCAATACCAAGACATATTTAATGAATATATTATATTTAAATATAAAAAGAACTATTATAACCTAAAAATTTACTTTAAAAATTTTTCATTAAAACATTTTTTTTTTTTTATTCTATTTTATACTCCCAGTTTTATAGACGCAATCTTTAGGAACTTTACAAAGGCAACGTTCATAACTATATCGTTCGAATGAAGACAGACTTTAAATGCCTATCTACATGTCCTTGTTCCACGCATGTTAAAATGATGTTTCAGTAACGAGCATCTTTCATTTCGGAGTCCTGGACAAATACATAAAAGGTGAACAATATTCTCTTCTCCACTTTTACAAAGTCTGCACAATGTACCGCTACTAGTTTTTTTCCATGGAGGGACATGACTAAGGCCAGGTAAAATTCCAAATCTTGCTCTCATAAGGCATTGTTTACTTTTTTCAGACCAAGGTGTCTCCAAGTATTCTTGTACTTTCTTCTTTTCGTATCCGTTTATTACTGACCATGAGTGTTTTCTTTTTGCTAGTGTATCTTTATCCTGTATAAGTGAAAGGTGATTAGTTGTTCGATTTACTAATTTTTTAAAGGATCCATTGCTTATCGTATTATTCCAGATTGGCATTAATGCAAACTCTTCTAATGCATCGTTGAGATATTTCCTTACGACTGATTTGGTATTCTTATTTATTTCTTGCCAAAGTAACTGAGATATATGATTATCATGATCATTTTTGATCCTGTACCATGTTTTAATAAATTGGCCTTTTCTTGCAATAACTTGGTTAGTTAACCCGAACTCCAGTCTAATCTGTGCTGGGGAAGCGTTATTTGGGAGATAGAAGAGGGATTTATATGTTTTTGAAAGAACCTTATTTAACAGTTCTGCATCCGTCCCCATTAATGCCTCACTACCATATGTTATTGTTGGGAGCAATTTAGCCCCTATAATTTTCAAAAACAGCCCATACGTCAGAGTTCCAAGCGATTTCTGTGCTATCTTGAATGCTGCAGTTAGCGAGTTAGCTTTCCTTTGTATGTCAATTTTTTGTAATTGATAGTTTCCATTTTGGTCAAATAGTACACCCAGATACTTGTACACTTCTATTTGTTCCAGTTGGGTGCTTTCCATATACCATTTATTTTTTTGTCTCAGTTTTATATTCCTAGTGACCACCATGATTTTTGTTTTGGATTCATTAATTACCATTCCATTTTCTTGTGCATATAAAACTGTTCTGTCAATTAAACTCCGAAGACCTATTTTGGTATGGCTAAGAAGAATGGCATCATCTGCATACATTAGGTTAGTTATCAGCTTGTCCCCTAGCTTCGGAGGATGTGCATTGAGTTCATCTAGGTATCCTGATAAATCTCCTAAAAATTGATTAAAAATTGGGGAGCCAACACACATCCCTGCTTTAACCCATTTGTTGCGGGAATTTCCTTAGTTAGTGATCTGTCGTCCCCCATCCTTACTTTTACCCAGGTTTTATTGTGTAACAGTTGAATAAGTCTTAACAGTTCAAATGGAATGTTTCTTTCAATAAGTTTTTTCCACAATAAATTCCTTTGCACACAGTCGAAAGCAGATTTAAAATCTACAAAGCACAGATAGAGGGGCATTTTTTCTCTCAGAGATTTTTCAATTAGTAGTGCTAACGCCATAATGTTTGTCATTGTTCCAAGTCCCTTAATAAAGCCAGTTTGATTCAATGGCAAGATCTTATTTTCTGCTACCCATTCATTTAGTCTAATTAATAATATTCCTGCGAAAAGTTTGGCATCTGTATCTTGTAGTGTGATCAGTCTATAGTTCTCCGCAAGGGCCCAGTTGCCTTTCTTAAATATGGGGGAAATTAGAGATCCACGCCAAGACTCAGGGATGTTACCAGTTTCTATAATTTTGTTGAATACCTTTTCCAAAAAGCTCGACCAAAAGACTGGGTTTTCTTTGAAAAGGGCAAATGGTATCCCATTGGGGCCAGGTGCCCCATCTTTCTGCTTCTTTATTAGTTTTACTAATTCTTCTTTCGAAATTATAAATTGGTCTTGTATCACATCCCATGCTGTAAAGCACTCTATTACGTTCTCAGTCATTTTAGCATCTCCCTTACTATTTAGATGTTTTTCAAGAAAAGTAACCCATTCTTGTTCAGTTAGGGTTGATGAGACTACCAATTTGCTCGGCCGTACTAATTTGTTTATAATATTCCAAAATTCTCTTGCGTTTGCTTGTTTACTTGCATGAAATAATTTGGACCACATTTCTTGTTTTGCTTGGTATTTCTCGTTCCATATTAGCTTTTTCAAGGATTGATTTAAAGTTTTAAGATTGTTCAAAATTTCATAATTTGTTACTGTGGTTTTTATTTGTCTTCGAGTCTTATTTCGATCTCGTTTTAATTTTGCTATTGTATACGGAAGATTCATATATGAGTCCTTTCTTTCTTCTTTCCATTTTGCGATCCTTTTATTGTAGTTAACCTGGGTTTGGGGTTTCACTATTTTCTTGTTAATTCCACCCACTGTTCAATTGTCGTTTCTGTTGTATTTTCAGTAAAGCAGGTCTTAATAATGTTCTCAACTTTTTCGTTCATACTATCCTTATTCAATTTAGTCCAAATTAGTTTTTTATAGTTGATAGTTCCAATATACCCCGGCACAGTATGATACGGTTGGTTAATATTGTGCCTAATATTAGTATTTATTATCTGCTGACAGTGATCACTATCTCCAACTTTAAGTAATCTATATGAATTTATGCTTTGAAATAAATTGAGTGAAACCATTGTATAATCGATCCTAGTGCTTGCATTGTGTGCAATGTAAGTATGTGCAGGGCGTATATCCTCTTGAAATCGGCCATTAAGGACTCGCAATCCCAATGCTTCTATGTCCTTGATGAATGTTCTACCGATTTGATTTCGTGCTTGGCTGTATGTGACTCCTTGATAGTCCTGCTGTGGGATTGACCACTGAAGGTCTTGTAATTGTGAGACATCATCTCTATTAAACGGTATTAACAAGTTAAGATTAAAGTCTCCAGTCATCACATAGTCCACCAATGGATTTTCTAGGATTAGTTCCAGTAGTATGGTATTAAGGGTTGCGCATATGGTTGCTCTACTTGTTTTTGTTGGATGGATATATACATTGATCATAATCAATGACATATCCTTTTGATCTGAGTTTTTATATTTTAGTTTAACTATGAGTATGTTTTTACTATGTGTAGTGAGTTGCTCGTGTTCAGCTTTTATAGAACTAGAAATAAAAGTTGCTAACCCCCCACTCGGGCGTCCATACCTATGAGTTTTACTTGCATTTTCAAAGTATCCAACATAATTCTCTAATACAAAAGGGTTTGTTTCCCAAGTTTCCTGAAGGAATAGAATGTGACAGGGTGATGGAATGGACCTTATTTGTGCATTGGTAATCTTTGCCCCTACTCCGTTTATATTCCATGAACACATTCTCAACTCTGTTACTTTAGTTGAGGGGATTGGAATATTATTCCTTCATTGTTCTGTATTACTATGCAGGGCCTGTGCAATCCATTTTTCGTTTATTCGTATGGATGATTCTATTATGGAAAGTGGTGATGCCTCTCTTGATGTACTTGTGGATCTCCCCCGGGCATTCCTTAATACTGTTCCTTTTTGAATGGTATTTTTTTCTATTTGGGGCAGTTTTGATTCACTAATAAGTGGAGTAGGATAAACTTTCGGCTCCTGCTTTTTGATAATTATTCCCCAGGCCTTGAATGTTGAAAACTCTTTTAATATTTTCTCTGCTATTGTCATTGATTTTAATGTGACCAGGGTCAGTTCTTTGGTACTGTTCTCGTCGGCAATAAATTCAATGGAGATAATATCATCGTTCTTGATGTTGACTAAAGCTGGAGTTGATTTAAATAATCTAAGGATATTCCCTCTGTTCAATGTGTCATATCTACCTCTAGATTCGTATTCAGGTTTAAATATAAGTTGTATTTTCTCAGCTGCCAGTAGTTTTTCTTTATCAGTATCTTCCATTATATAATTTGTTCTATGTCTGATTAGTTTTTCTCCTTTCCGTTTTTCAATTATCAGGTGGTCCCAGTATGGTATTTTAGTTTTGGGCTCTATTGTTCTTTCTATACTCAAACTTGCTACCTCATTCCTTTTGATTTTCAAACATGCTTCTATATTCTCATTGTGATACTGATGTTGTTGATCACGTGGATTTATAGTTGTTGTTGTTGGCATATCGTCATTTATTCTATTATTATGATCGTATTTTAGATTGTCCTCTTGGATTCCATCTTCTTCCTTTATTGGTTCTGTAATTAACGGTGATTTAATTGTAGTCATTTGTTTCTTTTTCTTCACTTCTTGTCCTTTTATGGTTGTTTGTTTCAATAATGATTCTTTTACAAATAATGGAAATACTTTTTTTGGTTCATTTTTCTTTATTAGAGTAGTTCTTTCTTCCATTGCTTTTTCTTGTTGTAATTCATTGTTTTTTAATGTACCATCCATTTTTGTTGACTCCTCATACTTATTATTATTAAACTTTTGATTTTTTCTTGCTTTGCGTAGTTTTTTCTTTTGTCGTTTTGACATAATATAGCCGTTTAGGTCTTGCTCTTTACAGTCATAGTCTGCCTTGGTTTCTATGTTTGTTATTTCCTCTTGTGAGGTGTCCCTTTGTAGAATTTCTTTTGACATATCTCTTTCATCATGTAAGTTTTCTTTTTTCTGGGGGATTGTGTTGCTTTACTATACCATCAGAAAGTGCTTCAAGCTCTGGCTCTAAAAAAATTAATTTACGTTGCCTGCTGCCATCCATCCTCTTCATATATGTCCTTTATTTGAATGACGGACTAATCCGCTTGCAGAATGGATGTAAGATTTCACATTCACTTCTTTCCTTTTATCATCAATGGGTAAACAAAATCAAAAAATCGAAAATTGTCTCTCCAGTCCTTTTGGAATATTTGTGCAGACTCCAGATGATTAAAAAAGGTCTGCATGCCTGATTTCTATTGTTCTGCAAAGAAATTATAATGGGGAAATAGTCCTTACGATCCGTGGCTTCCTAAATGGCTACTTCGCATAATTTAGCTCATGTGCATAACTTTGCGTGTGCGATATTTTACTCATAAGTTAAAAAACACATTTGGTAAATAATCATTTTTATGTCGCGATATGTAGCACAGCCACCGATTCCCATGCCGGTTAAATTGCAATATCGTAGGGTTCGCGAATAATCTCACAATCACATGATATTTTCTGCATGGTATTGTTAATTAACAGTTGCAATATTTCTCTGTGCACTTGCTTACCACTCGTAGTTAGGCCCTTAGTAGTAAATATACATGTGTGACGATATTCCCATAGAAAAATTGGTTAGGGGGATATAAGGATTTACGCTTGTAGGTTTTTTTAATAGCATTTTGTATTGCTATTTTCTTACTTCTAATGCACATATAAAAAGCAGTTTCCGAATAGGCTGTCATATGTCTGTCATAAGAAAATGCACATGTACACAAAATCATAAGCAATCATGCCATAAATTAAACAAAAGTTTTTGCATTTTAAATGTCACACACATATCTGTACTTACACAGTCATAGCATCATGATACATCAAGGAAACATATTCCAAATATTAGCGTATAATTCTGTTTCATATGCACATATATGTAGAATATGTAATGTCCTTATAGTGAACTATGATAGGAGAGCATTCCTTAAGTGCTTACTATGCTCATACAGGCCATCATTCAAACCAATTGGTATCACACAAAGTAAAGTGTTTAGCCACTGCCAAATATCCATAACTCACCAGTGGTCACCATATGCACATGTTCATGAACATTTTTGCTGTTAATGTAAAATGCGTACATTTGGGACAAATAAGATAAAGGAATTCTCTTAGAATACAAAGAGAAAGTACAAGGCCATTGATTTTATTAACTGACCCAGCTTTATGGTCTACATCATGGGCTATCTATGGCAGAATATATGGAGACAGGTGCAACAGAATATGTGTAAGTAGCAAAACTAAGAACTGGAACAAGAACAACGTAGAGCTGTAAATAATGGCAATATGAATTATCCATTATTTGTGTGCCACTTGCTTGCCTGCACAGCACAGACCTGCAGAGGTGTGTGGAGGAAGGCTCTGAGGGGGCAGGTTCAGTCATAGAGATTGCACTATGGAAGATCAAGACAGGAATTGTATTGTGATACACTAATATCATGAACAGCATATCGAGGGGCAAATGCTTGGAAGATAAGTATAGTGCAGATGAAGAAATGGTAGTATGCTAACCTATGCAGAGAGGGTCGATTCTAGGTGTACAAGAAAGGACTAGGGACTTCAGAACACAACAACAGCGTTTTAGGGTCATAATCTAGTCACCCAATATGTACCTGTCGTATAGTCACTCGCTATCTGAAAACATTTGACTACCTGTGGAAAATAGGGAAATATTTGTGTCAGGATAAAAATAATAAAGCAATTTATAGTTCGACAAATTTGCATACATGGTAGTAGCTCAGTTGACTAATGCATAGTTTGCAGAGATCTGAACTCTTAGTCACAGGGTTGAATCCTAGGAGGCCTGCTTTGTCTAGCATTCTTCCCAAATTGTTAAATTGAGTTTCAACAGATTTTGGAATCAAAAACATATTTTATTCTGGGACATAATTCCCCATTTGATGAACCTGTTCTTTACAGTCACACATAATATGTTACATTAAATGAAGTTATAAGATATTTGTTCTAATGATAACCTGCCTACAATAGGGGTGCACCAGTTTGCTCCCTGATGTTCTCTGTAGCTCCTTTTAGTAGCATTCCAATAATACAACTATAGCACTCTTTTTTATAAAATGTTACCTGCAGAGACTATGGTGCAAAGGAGCTGTAAAACAGGCACGCCTATGTGAGAGGAAAATATTGAAACACCACACCAAAAGTGGTTGTAATGTAGTTCAATGGTTAAGATGTTAAGGGAGAGGTATCGGTTGGTCACCACTTCCCATGGACTCTCTGAGTTATACTGAGCTGATAGAGCAAGCTGTTACCCTAATTCATGATGAGGTAGCAGCAGGAAACCTCCTGGAGCCTTTCAGAAACAGTAACAATTGTAACTATTCCCTTGTGGATATCAACCTGTTGTGCACAGTACTTTGCCGTACAAGCCCTTTGGCTGTGAATCAAGCTACTTTTGCATCTAATAATAATAGGTACACTGTTAGACTACAATAAATATAGAATCCAGAAAACAAAACATGGTTCCATAAACAAATGTATTCTTACATGGCCAGTGTTTCTAAAAAACATTAACAGTGATGTCTGGTGTTGAGTCCTGGCACTATTACTGTCTGATGAAGAACTCTTGTGGTGAGTCTTGGTGCTAATCCCTGACGATAAACTGGGATGATCTGATGGGTGCCAATGATCCGAGGAATGCATGCACTAGGACAAAGTTGAAGTCAGAAGAAAGGATATTGGATTTATGCAGTAATATTATGAATGTTGACAGGGTATACAAGCTATGTTGCATATGGTATGTTTTTGTCTTTTGTATTTATTGCTACTGTTATGACAAAAAAATTAAATTTAAGAAAACACTTTAAACACCTCTGGTGATAGAACCTAGGATTGTGTTTTTGTGGTGTATTTTGGTGGTGACTTCTGGAGGTGACTTCTGACTGTGGTAACCTCTAGTGGTGATTTCCGATCATAGTCCATGATCATGAGCCATAGTTGTGAATTTTGATGACGAGCTTCAGTAATGGATCTAGTGGTGAGCTTTGGAAGTAGACACTAGTGGAAATCTTTTTTGAGCAGTCTTAATTCTCAAGGGCTATAGTTATCCCAATACAAGTCAAGTAGAGTTGAGTTAAAAATCCAGTGGCAAGAGACAGTGCTTACGGTAGGAACAGGAAGATGGAGGAGCACAGCAGGAGAGGAGAGAAGAGGCAAGTATTTGAAATGGGAGTGGAAAAGACATGGGACAAAATGGAAGATGGATCTGAGAGAGAGTGAGAGAGAGAGAGACTGTGAGATGGGATAAAAAGAGTCAGAAAATAGGTGAATGGATAAGGGTCATGAGCAGTGCAGGGAAACAAAGTTCTAGAGATAAGTGATTAGAGAGATGATGTGTGAATAGAGAATGTAGGGAATAGATGGGAAAGAAACAGAAGGTAAAATAAGTGAGTCAGGCAGAATGAATTGAGTGGAAAGGCATGAACCTGACTTCGAAACAGGGAGAGCAGAAAAACATTCAAATGGAGACCACATGTGCTGCCTTCTATTGTTCAGGGCAACTAGTGTGAGTAACTCACAGTACTATTTTAGAAAAGGGAAACATTAGCATCAAAACATATGAGGATACCAGGTGGCCAGAATAGGGTCACAATAAACCAAGTGGGTTTACTGAGCTGTGAGAGTTAATCATATTTATTTTGTTAGCAGGCAGCACATAAGGCCATATGTACTAAATGTTTAGAGGACCAGCGAAGGAGTCCAGGGAACTAGTGTGGTGATGTATAAGGACCCCTCAACTGAGCCCCCAGACCAACCCAATCATAAAGCACAACCAAATAGACTGAAGATGTAAATAGTGTGGTTGAAATGAAACTCCCAGTCCCGGGGAGTCGGACCCGATTCACCCTGGGGCCCACGTATTCCGCTGGCCATAGAATGAGTCAGCTTGCCTTAGGAATGTGGTCATCAATCAGTGAAAATCCACCATTTGCCTAGAAGACTTTGGCAGGCAGCAAGAAAACCCTGGTGGAACAGAGCACAAGGACCAAGCTTCCTCAACTGGCCCACAGAGGCAAACAAAGATGGTCATAACAAGGTACAAGGTAAAACAGAGAAATTTGCAGGCTGCTACCACTCCAAGAATTGGCAACGCGCAAAAGGCCAGGCGCCCCTGATTGCCCCAGTGGAGGAAGCAATCTACCCAGCCACCTTCCTTCACGCTATCAAATAGTAGCACTGCCACTGTGAGGAAAAGACAGGAGTACAGGTGGAGGTAACCCTCCTCCAGGAGTTTATCTGACCGCACTAAAGAAGCAGAGACCTGGATCTCCGTGGTGGAGGACGAGCTGCAGATAACCACCAATGAATTGAAAATACGTAGTGCCTTGGTGGCTCAGATGCAGAAATAAATGGAAGATACAGGTGGGAGAACATGGAGAAATAATCTAAGTTTGATGGGAGAGCCCTCATCCTGTCCGGTTCCTGACAAATTGGTTCAGATCCTTGATTTCCAAAGTTGATCTACCAACACACATTGTGCTGGAGTGGGCATATATGTTGTTGATGCCCAGACCTTCCTTTTCCCCCTCCCCAAGGTTCTCTACAATCATTCATCATAGTAGAGTGCTCCATTATGGATACAGAGATACTATCCTGTGGATTACACGCCAACACATTCAAGATCATGATTTTCACCTACTATATATTGAAGGTCCAGTTCCTGCAGAAATCATTCTGCTAGGTAAAGCGTAAACTAAGAGCAATGCAGTTAAAATACATGTTACTCTACCCAGCAAGATAAAAGATATGTTGCAGGGCAATTCTTTTTATTCATTACTCCTGAAGCTGCGTGCAACTATGTTAGAGGAGTTGAGGCCATTGCAGGGTCCCTCTACCCCTCTACAACTAAGCAACTGCTTGTGGGTGACAGAAAACTGGAGTTGAAAATCCTACAAAGTAAGTGGGAACACAGAAGATGGAAGAGGATGACAGAGATCTTGGAACCAAACAACTGAGTGAGAGAGGGATTCCTCCACAGGAGGGGCAAGCAATGATTAAGTTCAGCAGCCTCAAACAATCTGAACCGGTCCCCAAATTCACAAGTTGCAAAGAGACAAATTTGATTACTCCAATGAGCTGTGGAAGGTTCCTCTTTTACATCTGTCTCCCATATTTCCCATCCTGTGGATTCCCTCGGTCCTTCTCTGAGTTTGACTCTGTTCAATATTTATATCGCTCCATTGGCTGAATTAGTGCACTCTTTTGGGTTCCAAGTACTGTCGTACGTGGATGACACTCAGGTCATTGTGTCCATTTCCAATGACCTGACATCGGAAGCCAAGAATTTCAGTCACTGTATGTTTAGCATTAGCAGGTTGGTAAAAACACAACACCCTTAAACTTAATGCTGACAAGACAGAGGTCTTTGGCACTCAGGCAGCGGTCTAACATCTGGTGTCCCGAGAATTGTGGACCTCTTCCAACCCTGATCTGATCTGCCAAAAACCTGGGTGTCCTGTTTGAAAATACCCTGGGCTTTGAGTCCCAGGTTAGTTGTTCCACGAGTTCTTGCTTTCTCACTGTAAGGACTTTGAGAAAGCTTTTTCCCATTTGATCTGAGCCAGTCAGCCATTATCACTCCTATCACCTCTACATCTCTTTGTTCCTCAATATTAATGCTTTCTGTAGTAACAAATTGCAAGTTGTTCAGAACACAGCTGCCCGACTTATGTTGAACATCCTGAGGTATCTTTCAGTAAGAGAAGGGGTTCTGTCCCTCCACTGGCATCCAGTGAAATCTTTAAGTCTCTCTGAATGGTTTTCTTTGCTTTCAGAAATGCTCTCTCCAGCTTAATACCATTTTTCAATGGTCCTGAGCAGGTCCCTCAGATATTCCTCTCGTAAGCAGGTGTTAGTTCCTAGAGGTCGCAAGGCCAGATGGGGCAATTGGTCCATCTCGGTGGCTGCTGCCAAACTGTGGAACACCCTGCCTATCTACATCTCAGAAGAACTTTTTTTTACCACTTTTAAAATCTGCTGAAAACTTGACTTTCTCTCTCCATTCCTTAGTTAAGGGGTTCTCTGTTTTCCAGCCTGTTGTGGGTGCTTTCCACTGGTGCTTTGACACCCTAGGATGTAGTGTGTGCTTTATAAGTCACAAAAACATACCACACATAACATCTTGGTATCCCCTTTCCTTGACAGAATGGTCCCCATTGGAGTTCTTTAAATACAATGCTTCCCATCTCTTTCTGCTCCTACTGGCCATGTTTGAAGAAGCCTTGAAGGCTGGGAGATTGCTGGAGGACTTATGTGGGTCTACTATTGCAGTTCTCACCAAGTCTGGAAAATCACCAGTGGAGTGCACCCTCCCAAAGGCCTCACTAATGTTGATGTGAAAATAATAACAACAGCACAAGTCAACAGATTGGCAAAGGTAGTGAGTAGCCTTGTTGGTAAAGGCCAGAATGGGTTCATGCCCAATTAGGGGAACCAGGCACTTCATCCGTCGGTTGCAGGTGGCTCTTACACAACTGGAGGAATTGCAAGAAAAGATGGGCATGGCTATACTGGATCGAGGCCTTTGATTGAATAGTATGACACTTCCTACACATGTTTTAGAGGACATGAACTTTGGGACACAGTTCAAAGACTGCATAATGGTGCTTTTTTGTTCTCTATGAGCTAGTATCAAAGAAATGCTATTTCATAAATTCCAAATAGCACCTTTTTGCTTTAACAATGGAGACTTTGGTAGAGTGGATGAGGTGAGACACTCAGGTGTGGCTGAGGTGAAGTGGAGCAGTGCTGTGAGAACGGCATCTCACTATCTGCAGATGATGTGCTGTTATTTATAGGAAGGCCAGGCTTGACACATCCTAGACTAATGCATAGTTTGAGGGTGCTTGGATAAGCCTCTTGGCTTAAGGTAAACAAGGGTAAGTCGCAAGTGGTCCCAATGGTTGGGGAAATAGAGAAGAGTACTTTCAACTTTCCACACATTCAGGTACAGAGGGGTCATTTCAGATATGTGAGAATGATGATATTGACAGACCAACAAGAGTGTTGGGAACTGAACATAGAGTCCTTGATCCGAAATGTCAAGGCACACAAGAATGGCTTGAGTAAACATCTGTTAAACATGATAGGGAGGGGACCACTGTTTAAAATGATTGCATTGTACCAACTGTTGTATATGTTGCAGAAATAGGTGGAAAGACATCCTTAGACTTGGTCTTCAAGACTGCAATCCACCTTGAATGCCTACATATGGGGGGATCTCCTACCCAGGATGCACACTAAAAAAACATAAATCAACCTTTGAAGGCAGGCTCAGCACTGTAGGTATATCACTTTAATATTGAACCTCTAATTTGCACATAATTAATGACTGGATATTCAGGGACAATAAGGACCTGATGTAGACACAAATCCTAGATACATTGGGGGCAGTGGTTGGATGCCCACTGGACAGAGATTGAAGATGGTTTTGTTGGGGTATTCCCAAGCTGAGATGACCATGGCAGGCAAAAAATACTAGTTCGCATAGGACGTATGATAGCGCTAAGGGACATGGACTTACATTTGCATCAGCAGCACTCCCTTATGCTCGATTGCTGAGTGGTATGGATTACTGCACACTTGCAGAAGAATTGGTTTATAAGGCATAAGCCTGTCCCCAAAACCATGCAAAGGCCTGGGGTTTTGGTGGGACCATTTTGACAATGCTAATCAATGCAGAATGGGTAATGCAGACTAGAACTTATGGCTTAATGGAGTTCATGCCTTGCAGAGTATGTCAAGATAAAATGATAGTTACTGAGAACATGGACAATCCTGGGCAGTGAATGTACCCTATGCCTAATTGTAGCTGTGCACTGTTTAATGGATTGGAAGGGGGGAAGTGATTGAGGGAGTTTTTTATTTTAACTGTATAACTATAACTTTAATATTCGAAAATCAATGAAATGATAATTAAATAAAAAACAAAAGAACAAAATGCTAATTTCCACTGTTGTCAAAGCACCTAGCGAAAAGCACCCAGAACTGACCGGAAAACAAAGAAAACCTCAATTAAGGAAGATGGAGAGAGAAAGCCAAGTTTTCTGCAGATTTTAAATGTAGTAAAAGAATTGGCTTCTGAGATGTAGATAGGCAGGGTGTTCCACAGTTGACTTGCTGCGCTGCCCTACGCCAAATCCCTATAAATGAGGCCCTCAAACTGTTAAAGTACTTGTTAAAGAGATCTGTTTGAGGGGGGCATGGTTACAGTGCCGACTAAGATGGCACCTCTGTGTTGAGCTCCGTTTGGAAGTAGGAACCATTTTGCCTCACAGGACAACTCTAGCGCTCGCCGACGAGGGAGACTGCTATGCATCTCCGCCTAACAACCCATTGAGTCACTAGAGCCTTTAAATGAGCTCTGAGCACTTTTCTTTTATGAGCGGCTGACCCCCGGAGATTTGCCGCACAAGGAAAGGTTGCACCTGCCATTTAAGAATGTGGTGGGCACGTTTCCTCAAAACTCATTGTTAGCATTTACAGTTGTTTGAGGAGTTTTTTGCGCTCATGAGAATGGCCTGAATTCTTCATATTGGTTTCAACAAATACTTGCCTTGGCCCCTGCAGCTGTTCTACCTTGTATGCAATGCTACATTGTCCTATATTTTTTCTTTGTTTATGCTCTAACTACATTGGTTTTATTCAGTTTTTCCAGGCACTGTTTTTATGGCCCTCTTATACTTTTCTTCCTGGCATGAATATCTTTTATCATAGGGCTTCCGCCAAAATATCCCTCAGTTTGCTACCCTTTGTCCTTCATCCATGGGGAAAATAAGTAACCTTCAACTTTCGAGTGCTTCTAATAACGTTTTATTATTAGATTCAGACTCCAATCACAATCATATGGATGACACCACTTCTCAGAAACCTAAATCTCCTTCCATTCCAAAAACCTCCTCATGCTCTAAAATGCAGGTGGGGTCGAACAAAAAACCTAATAAGGACCCTCATTTACCAGTGAAAAATGCATCAGCATCTATGGATGTCATACTTGATGAAATGTGTGCATTGAGACCGTTTATGGAAGAGACTACTAAAACATTACAACAGCTGTGTGACAAATGGCCTTCTTTAGAGTCACATGTTTTAATGGTAGAGCAAAAGACTAAGGGGCATATGTACAAGCCCCTATTGCCACGGGAATGTCACTTTTTGCGACGTTCCTGTGGTGCTATGGGCCTTGCCCTTTGTACAAGGCAGCTTTAAGCCACTTAACGTGGCTTAACGCTGCCTTGTATATAAGGCCCCCTTTCACGCTATGTTTAGCGTGAAAGGGGCGTACAGTGGATGTTGTGGTGGGCGTTCCACCTCAACACCCATTTTATTTGACGCTGCCCCCTATGTACAAGGGTGGCGTAGCTAAGAGGCAGCGCAAAATGAAGACCAGGAAAATCCTGGTCTTAAGTTGGCGAAGTGAGGAGAAATGCATTATTTCTCCTCGTTTTTGCTTTTTCCATGTGTGTTGCATTGTGCAACACACAAGGAAAAAGCTAAATGCCATTGTTTGTTTATGTACAGGAAGGTGTCAATTCCTGTACATAAACAAACCTTTTTTAAAAATGCCATTTTGTAACTTTCAGCATCACACATGAAAGTTACAAAATGGCATTTTAGGATTGTTTATGTGCAGGAACGGACACTTTCATACCCGTAACCAATCCTCCCCTACACACAGACACCCTTGCTCTCTGGTGAAAGGTTGCCTTCGTTGGCGCTTAGTTGTTAAATTTAGCGCCATCGCGGGGGTCATACAAAGCTGCACCACATTCTTGTAAATATGGTGCAGCCTTGCGCTTCTGAAGTGTCGAGCGTGTCGTTAAGCCCAGGAGGCTAATGGGACGCTCCGCCACTTCATTGTACATATCCCCCTTAGAATCTACAGCAAACATCCTTACGCCTTTCACATTTGGAAACGGAAATATCTCCACTTAAAAAACACACTGAAAACCTTGAAAATCAAAATCATTGAAATAATGTACATATATATGGGCTTCCAGAGAACGTATAGAAATCTAATCCAACCTCTTATTTTTAATCCTTCTTACCAAAAATTCTTGATAAACAGCACATAGGCTTGGTCCTAAAATTCTGTAATACACTTACTTGCTACATGACTATACAGCAAATCATTTGGGATGGTCACAGATTGATTTTCTCTCAAGATGTTGCTAAAGTTACAGCAGATCATTGGAAGCTATTTTTGGATATGCACCCTCAGTTAAAAGCCATGAATGATCGATATTGACTAATTCATTCTAGCTTGTTCAAAGTGACATATAAGGATTAAACAACATCCTATGAAGAGCCTAGTGCTCTTAAGTGATTTCTACAAATGCACAGAGGAGAGGATACGGACACCTCAAAAATTACTCAATTTCTATTTGCTATTCTTGGTCTTTACTTTTAATAATTATTGTGTAATTGTTTTTATTATCTTTGAAGTGTTATTTTGCTTTTTCTCTGCTTTAGACATAATATAACTTGGTACTGTTTTCTTTCTTTTTTAATATAGTATTTGTCTTTGCATTTTGTCCCCATAAAGTTCTACCTTGTGTGGTATTTTCACTGAAGTCAAGGCTGTCCTGCCATCCTGTGGAGTTCTGATGCTGTTGCTCCATCCTCTTGGTGGTGCCAAACTCCAGTTTTTCTCTGTGTTTTGTAGGTATGTTTTTCGGTCAACATGTGTATGACTTGTGGTGACTTTCTGTTTTTTCTTTAATTTCTTTCTTAATAATGTTTATTCTTATATTTCTACTCAATTTTCTGCTCCTTCTCTCTTTCTTTCTTCTCTTCTCTTTTTCTGCTGCCTACCCTTTCACCATCTTTAGTCTTTCTTTTTTCATTAAGGAAACATTTTGTCTTTCTCATTGCTTTTTTATTTTTTGTATGGAGTTTGCTACCGTAGACGTATTAATTATACACACTATTTTTTTAGTACCCCATTTTGGTTACTACATGGAATATTAAAGGGTTAGGTAACTACATTAAACAGCAGAGGGTATTATCCCATCTAGCCAGACTAAAAGCAGATGTTGGCTTACTACAGGACACTCACCTTTCAGAAATAGAAGTTGCCTTATTAAAAATATGGTGGGTAGGTATCTGTTTGCTTCACATGCTAAAGGAAAATTCTTTGTCATAAGAAACTTCATGTACTGTTATCACTCAGGAATTGTATTCAGATGGTCAATGGATTGTTGTTAAACTCTTGGTTGATAATATACCTTGAACAATTTTTAACGTTTATGGTCCAGTTTCTGTAGACAATATATTTTGGACAAAAATATCTGATTAGTTAACAATGTGTGACAATGATTATATTATATTTGGTGGTGATTGTAATCAAATTCATGATTCTA
This sequence comes from Triturus cristatus, assembly GCF_964204655.1. NCBI lineage: Eukaryota > Metazoa > Chordata > Amphibia > Caudata > Salamandridae > Triturus > Triturus cristatus. The sequence goes on from NC_140587.1 coordinate 231,263,933, forward strand.
TATTAGAAAGGAATTCAAAAGTTACATTTGTTCATACTAAAATGTATTCAGAATTCAGATCAGCCATTCAACGTAAATCATTAGTTTATAGTTGGAGACTATGTCACCCGGATCCCCCGGAATACACCTTTTATTCAAATCCAAATCATTCACAATCTCACAAAATCTTGTTTTCTGTAGTAAATCCTTAGCCCAACATATCCTTCAATCTGACATAGGATCTGGCATAGGTCTGTACACACCAGTGTGAACAGAGCTCGATCTAATTCCTTTCTATCCATGGGCAGGTAGATGGCATTGTAATAATTCAGTTCTTTTGGACACCACATTCACTTCTCAATTTGAATCTTTCCTTCCTGAATTTTTTACTATTAGTAACACACCTTACTCTTCTTTTGTATTGGTTTGGGATTTCTTTAAGGCAGCGGCGAGGGGGTTTATAATGAATTTTGCCTAGCAAAAGAAAAAAATATATGCAATCCCAATCAGATCAATTACTTAACAAAATTAAAAAACTAGAACATGTCTATTATCATTCTGATAACAAGATTTCTTTAAAACACCTCATTGATGCCAAAAATAATTTTAATAGAATAACTACAAACGTTGCTTCCATCTTCTGGCTGAAAAGCAGTGCACGTTATTATGGGGAAAAATGCTTGCAAACTATTTAAAAATTAGGAAAGATAGAGCCAATATTGAATCCTTACGCAGTACAGCTGGAACTACTCAATTTAAGGATAAGGACATTTTGCATGAATTCGATTTTTATAATAATATGTATTCTCCAGAGACACAGCAATTACAGTCAGATTTTCAATCCATTACCTTTCCTTTCAGTAATGATATATATTTTGATCAACTAAGGGCTGATTTTTCACTCTCAGAAATATCACATGCAGTTTCTGTCCTACATAAAGGGAAAGTAAATTTTATAGACATTTCGCAAAATGCCTTCTTCCCAACCTCTTACTTTTATTTATCTTCTTTGTTACTAAAGAAGCTTCTCAAGGCTCTTTTCAGGATGCCATTATGTGTTTGATTCCTAAAGACAATAAAGATCCCACACAGTCAATAATTATCATCCCATCTCATTGGTTAATACTGATTACAGCATTTTAGCAAAGTTTTGGCTTTGTGTATTGATCCTATCCTACCTGAACTAATAGGTACCGAACAGTCTGGTTTCGTTGAGGGTCGGCTGGCTTCCGATAATGCTCAGATCCTTTTCAACATCATAAGAAAAGCTTCTACACTGAATCATCCTACTGCTGCTATGGCTTTGGATGCCGAAAAGGCTTTCAATCGACTATGTCGGGATTTTGTATTTCAGCCTTTAAATTGGATTGGCCTTCCACCAAAATTGATTGGTCTGATCTCCTTATTCTATACAGGTACTAAAGCTGCTATTTTTGTTAATGGTATGCTTTCAGAGCATTTTCCTTTGTTTAGAGGGGTGCGTTAGGGTTGTCCATTGCCCCCTCTTTTGTTTATTATAGCAATTTTTAACAAACAGTCAGCAGGATGAGCTGATAACATGATGTTCTGCTGGGTCACAACAAATTAAGATGTCAGTGTATGCTGACGATATTCTTTTTTATTGCTCTAACCATACTGTTTCCCTTCCACCTTTCCTTCAGCAAGATACTATCTTTTTTCAATTGTCGGGTTATTGGCTTAGCACTGATAAGTGTGAAGTACTTCCTTTAAATGTATTGTGTAATAAACAACTTTTCACACTCACAGAGGTTACCTGCCAACCCACCAATATAAAGTACTTAGGTTTATGGTTCTCACAGACCAGGAAAGAAACTTTAAAACTGAATTTTGATTCCCTTATCAAGACATCAAATGATAGTATTGCCCGTCGGCACCCACTTTTTCTATCTTGGTGGGGTAGGATTCACTCTTTTAAAATGAAGGTCACTCCCCTCATATTATACGTTATTGCCATGATTTCTGTTTTTATCCCTAGTTATTATTTCCAGAAAATTGTTTCACTGTAAAATTCTTTATGCTCATAAAATACCTCTTTCTTTGCATTAATTCTTCTTATTTGTCTTGGTGCTCCATATTTTCTTGTATGTGCTGAAAGTATACTGTAGGTGGTACTTTACCTCATATATATATATATAGTGCTTAATAATGTATTTTAGCTGATTGCTACAGTACGAGTTTAATCACATATAATTAGACCAATCTGGCAAAGGCTCAAACACACATTTGGTCAATTAATAGCGCTATATTCAATCTACTGAGCAGCGCACAAATGTCTTGGTGTATTAAATGGTCTTACCCATTTATAAATAGGGAAATGTGTTGATACATAAAGACCAAAGTGTTAGGGAGTAAAATACAGAGGGAAACAATAGAATGGCATTTTAAATGCTGTCACCTTTGTTATTTCAATCATATTCAAAAGTTTAATGTGTTTTTTGCTCCTTTACTTGCCCTCTGACAAGGAATCAAGCTTTCTCTAGAATTACAGTGTATACTCATAATTATTGAGACATTAAAGTTTGGAAAATCAATGTTCCATTAGCCTTGAAAAGACTTTTAAAGAGTGAGAAAAACTTCTGCTAATCCTAGCATTTAATTTACGAAAACTATATTTTCCTCTAACACTGGGCTAAAAAGAAGTAATAAGTAGAAATTGTTTCACCACATGTCAGTGTCCCCATGGAGAATAATTTTAGACACTCTGCTAACCTTTTGTACCACAATTAATTTCTTTAAAATACCCTTTCAAAATATTCATACTGTGTTTAAACATCATTGCTGGGAATTGAAATAATTAGCAATAAACGCCTGAGCGTATACATCAAGGTATGTGAACTAAACTTTCCACGTCAGACATGAGCAAATAGTTTTGAACAGAAAAGAAAAATGATATATTTTAATTGTGAATGTTCTTAAACCACTGTGCAAACTGCAGCTCCTTTAATGAAAAATAGGTGAGCAATAATAATCGGATTATGATGTATTGAAGAGAAAGTTAGTTATTTAATGTGCAAACCTCAATAAATGTCCACGCTTTATGCACTATTCCACAGATGTCAAATAATGCATTGTCATTTACAACACTAAACTGATTCATCCCATTTGTAATATTTTAATGTAATATAATATAGTGTTAGAAAACCAAAAGTGTACGTACAACTTGATTTTGAAGTATAAATGAAACATCGATATGCGTTTATGATAAAACAGCAGTGCCTAAGGAAAATAGACTGAAGATTGGGTTAATATGCAGCCTTCTATGTGTGAAAATGAATTGTGGTCCATGTCAGTCCTGAATAGGCTATGTCTCTTGGAGAGTGCTGAAGAGGCCTGGTGTGTGGACATTGTTGGCCTTGTAGTCATGGGCATTGATTGATTCACCAAAATGCCTGGGGTAGCTGAAGTGAAATTGCATACCATTTGACCTTAAACATCACAGGAAGTGGCATCATATGACCCCTACCCATATTTCTTTCAGGAAATCATGTCACCTGACCCTAACATGACAACAATTGAGGATTTTCATTTGATAGTACCACTAAGTACCACAAAGTTGCACTATTCCCAGCTTTGAGGTGTTTTTATTTCAAGGGTGAGTTCCACAGGTGGTGCATGGGCATTCTCATGCAACCACCCAAGTGTTTTGAAACGAATCCCTATTTATAAACATTGCAGACGGTAATTTGTTTTAAAATCGTATGCCTCTGTGAGGCAGGTATTTTAAGGGAAAACGTTGTCATTTTTCCACGGTTTTCCAACTTTGCTGCAGTGTATATCACACATACAAAGTGGGACAGCCTTAAAGAATAGTTTTTATAATTGAAGGGACCCCTTTCGGTACAAAACCTATACCTCAAAGAACTCACACACCTTTGCCTGAGCGCCCAAGGGTGTGTGCATTGGTGCAGCCAAAAGTGCGCCAGCACATGGGGAGAAACAATATGCTTCATATTTTTAAAGATTTGGTGCATTTTCCTCTCCCCTTTTGACGCAAGGCAGCACAGCAGTTTTGATGCAGCGTTGCCTTACATCTAAGAATAGAAAATATGGGCCTCAGCTCACACAATCTCACTCACTATGTGTCGCTTGACTCTCCCTCATACACAAATGCTTACACATACAGACACGTGCTCACACATGCGCACACTCTCGCTTAAACAAACTCTTGCTTGCAAGCATGCATAGAACATGCATTGAAATTTAAAACCATTTCTACCTAACACAGCTGCAACCAAAGGTCCTAATTGTGCTCCATTTTCCCCACCCACAGTAAATAATAGAATATTGTTCAGTGTTTAGTGTAATAAAAAACAGGCAGAAAATACTAATTTCGTAGACATTCCAATGTTCTTCACAGTGATGTTGCCACCTATGAGGCCAGGGGTTGGAAAGGCAGTTCTAGTAGTCACAAGCAGCTGCGACCCTTAGTGACCCTTAAATGATGTCCATGCTTGTGTTTGCAGTAACCTGCTCTCCTGTTGGATACAGTACTGAGGGTCAGATGTACTAATGCATTTTGAGGTCACAAAGGCTTAGATTTAGAAAATCAAACCCTTTACGCCCACAAAATGTTTTTTTTATATGTACGAATGCCAAAATGCAATTCAGTTGCTCATTACCGAAACATAATTTGGGCTTTCCACTACATACTGAATCGCTATTTGGAAGAGGTATGTTTAGGGCATTCCTTTCTAAAAAGCAATTGGCAATGGGATTTATTGATGTTTTGCAACCAAAATCCACTCTCAAAATATTAATACTTTAATGAATACTGAAAGGTAAAAATAAACCATTCACAATACAGGCAGGGATCCCTCACAACTAAATTTAAGAGTAGGCAGTAGTCCCTAGTTTTAAAAAGAGTTTGTAAATATTTTCATTTTTTTAAATGCATCCCATTTTCCTTTAAGAAAAAAGACTGCATTAAAGGTCACAGATATGGAGATCTTCTGACCCCACCAGGCCACCATTCCTGTGTTAGCAGCAAATAGTAGTGGGTTGCAACGTGTGACCTACCTCGCTACTATTCATGTGGTAGGTCGATTTGCAACACACTATGATTCTTTTTTTGCAAACTGATCTATTAGTAGGTAGGTCAGTTTGCAAACTACCACACTGGTCACAAAAGTACTGATTGCAAATTGGGATCATTATTTTGCGACCAGTGTTTCTTACTTGCATTCACTCTGGGGCTTTCCTGTTGCAGCAGAGCTTGCAGAAGATGAGGTGTATGGTTGAAGTTGTTCGTAGGCATATTTTCTCAGGCTCGTTATGGTGATAGAAAGGTAAGTTACTGTGGCGATTGGCATGTATTTTAGTACATTCCTTGGGATGGTTTCAGTGATGATTGTTGGATTATACATTACGAGCTATGTGGGTAATAGCAACTTATTTTGCCCTTCATGTCACTTCCTGCTTTACTTCCTATCTGTGTGTGCATGTGTGTATGAGTATGTGTGTTCACGTGCACGTGTATGTCTACCATGTAGGGTGTTGAGGCCCCTCATATTGTGTACTCCTATTGGAATCAGCTCATACAAGCTACTAATACATTCTATGCAGCAATGAAGATTTTTTTATCACATTCTGAGTTTCTATACCTATTAAATATAAAGACCAAAACTGGAACATTAGGGACCGGGAGAAGGTGAGTCATTGACTATGACTGCTTTTGTCAATGTTTCACAGACGCAGCTAGGATACAAGCATGACCACCATACCATCATTTCAGAGATTAAACTATGCCACAAAACCTCCCAGTTAGCTCAGCTGAATGCTCAACTGGATGGCTCAGAGATAAGCTGAGCATGTGCCTGACTCTTCCCCGGTCCTATTGACCATTTAGTAGTAGATCCAACAGCGCCTCACTTTCCATAAAGCAATGTGAGTTATGACCACATATTTTCACGCCAAAGATGAACCTGATTGCCTCCCTTTAGTGGATGCATCTAATTGCCACCAAATTGTTTAAGCATTCCATGTTCATGGTTACTTCAGACTCAACAGGCACATTTACTGCACATAAGCAGAGGTGCAGAGTGGAGCTGGAGTGGGGCACAGCTGTAGGCTGCATTTAGCCTTGCAACTGGCAGGCATCACCCCTGTTTGTTCCCAGGACTCCAACGCAAGATGGCACATAAAAAAGACAGCTGACAAAAAAAAATGAAACAATGATGGTAGAGAATACCCCTTCCTAAAGAAGCGTGCAAGACGTTGTGTGAGCCCAACACATTTATAAAAGGGCAATAAATAAATAGCTCAATGTCTATGCAACCTGATTTCGTTGGTACATTACTTTATTTGATTAAAAATATATTCATAAAAGTTGAGAATACAAGCCATACATGTAAAAAAGATAATTAAAATGACCGAAAAAATACAAAATTTTGAAACTAGGCACGAACAAACTGTTTTAAAAAAAAATTAATAATATAAAAAAGCAGAAAAAGAGTAGGCAATACTTGTGAAATTAAAAAATAAAGAGGCCAGAGAGTTACAAGTGGACACCGGAAATATAACCAGTTCATTGGAACAAAAGTCAAATGTCAATGTCCATGAGAGATCGTCGATTTCGCATACTCTGATGTTACAGGCATGGAGAACACAGAAAGGCCTTAGTAGGACTTTATAAATCTACAGTTTGGTTTAGCCCCTGCAATTTGTCCTACAATTTGCTGGTTGAATTTACGGTATGCAAAATAAATAAAGTTAGTAAAACTTATATTTAGTGCTGTGTTCTCCGGGTTCAGAGCCGCGCTGATTGACTGTCTGCAAGATCGAACTCCTAATCTGTTCCACTCCAGCCTCAGTTTTAATCTGCGCTGGGTTAGCAGTGCAGGGCAGAGGCATCCAACATGCTCAATAGATTCCACCGAGTCTCTACAACCCCTGCACTGTTGATTGTCTGACGTACGACGCCAGGTGGGTATGTGTTTCAGCAAGTGCCATTCCCCCAGTCGTAGTGCCATAAATCGCAATTTTAAATACATAGGATATGTGCAGGGCAGGTATGATGGTGGTATAGCCAGCTGGTAGGAATTAATTACTGCCCATGCATGCTTACGTTTAGCAAGGACAGCTTTGTCTGTGGAATAGGACAGCATGCGGATACGCTTCTGAATACTGATTTTAAAGGCTGTTTGACTGGGGTTTAGGGTCCAAACGTCCCCTGCTGAGAGTTGCTGTACACAATCACGGAAAAGCTTGCTGTAGGTCCCGCTGGGATTATTAGAACTGATGTCTGACCACAACATTGACTCGAGGGATCCACCTTCAGCCTGCCTTAGCTTGTGGAACAGATTTAAATAGGCACCAGAGCTGGAGATTTCATAATTTAAAAGGCCCAGTTCTAATCGAATCTGTGCGGCAGAGGCAGACATTGGCATACGAAAAACCCTTTTATAAATCTTGGTCACCTGGTGATTTAGTGTTGTGCTAATTTTACCCCTAAAGATTTCGATGCCGTATGACAACGTGGGGCCGACTTTGGCTTTCATAACTTCCATCATTGGGGTTAGGCTCGGACCCATCAATTTTTTTGAAAGTTTTGAAAAGTTCAGTCGGAGGGCTGTGGCTTTCATTGAAATGTCCCTACGGTGGTTGGCAAAAGTGCCCCTGGAGTCAAAATTGACCCCCAAATATTTATAAGATTTTCCTACGGCAAGGGTGGAGTCATTATGCATCCAGCTGCCCCCTCCGCAAGGTTTTCGACCAAATATAACTACTTGTGCTTTCTTTAGATTGACCTCTAGGCTGTTTGTAACAGTGTAGCTATCTATATAGTTTATTTAACAATCGTTGCAGCCCTACTCGGGTTTGACTGACAAGAACAAGATCGTCGGCATACAGAAGATTACTCAGCTGCACACCACCAATCTTTGGGGGGTGGCTATTTATCTCATCCAGTTCATCTGTTAGATCCGCAATGAACAGGATAAAGAGCAATGGGGCAAGCACACACCCCTGTTTCACTCCTATCGTTGCTAAAATGTTTCGATACAGGTGTGTGCCGGTGCCAAGCTTTACTTGTATCCAGGTGTTGGTGTGCAGATGGACAATATCCTCTAGCAATTTGATCGGGATTCCCCATTTTGTTCATTTTGCCCAGAGTGCTGCCCTAGGGACCCGATCGAAGGTGGCTTTAAATTCAACGAAGTAACAAAAAAACACCTTCGGTGAGATCAGTGATTTGACAATCAATATAGATAATGCCAATAAATTGGAGGTTGTGCCCGACTATGCTGTGAAGCCAGTTTGATTTTTTGGAATCAAGTCTTTCTGATCAGCCAAAGAGCTTAGTTCTTCGAGTAGGACACTCGCAAAATACTTTGCCTCATTGTCCAATAAGGCTATCAACCTGTAGTTGTTTGGGGACGAATGAGCACCAGACTTATATATCGGGTGGATTACTGCACCTCACCATGAGTCCGGTATTGCTGAACAACTCAGTATGGAACTGAAAAGGATGGCTAATTGTTGCGCCCAGAAGGGAGTATTTGCCTTAAATCTGGCCTGCGGCAGGCCATTTGGACCCGGCACTCCGTCCGGTCTTGCTTTTGATAACATTTTAGTCAACCTAGCTTCAGTGATAGAAATCGTCTCACATTGGGGCTGCATCGGCTCGTGGGAGCTGTCCTTACACCCCGAGGACCCATTTTTAATCACTACTGGAGTGTTCACTGTTAAGGGGTCTACACCTCCATTGGCCTTAAAATGATCATTCAAAAATAAGGCCCATTCTGCCTCCGCGATGTTTGCACTCCCCTGTCTGGTTGTTCCGTTGATTTGTCTGTTCAGTAATGCCCAAAATGTTCTTGAGTTGCGATTTTTGCTTTCCCAGAGAAGTTTAAACCACAATTGATCAAGATGGAGTTGTTTGTCTTTTTGATGTGCCTGTCTGTAATTTTTTTGAGCAATTTTGTAATCGTTCAGGCGGTCAGTAGATTCTGGGTACTTCCTGGTTGCCCACAGGGCCGCGTTTCTAATCTTCTTTAATTTTACTGTTTGACTCGAGGTGGGGAGCTGGGAGCAACAGATGGTCGACTTAGTGTGCGAATGAGCTGGAAACAAATACAGCAAGTTGTTACAGAAGTTTGACCAATCACCAATGTGAGACACTGTGGGAGGTGGACCACCATATGTAAAGGAGAGGCATTCCTTCAGGACGTTGATGCTAAATTCATCGTTCCATCTTAGACGTTTTAGATTATCGGAATGGACTCCCTTGTGGGTTGTTGAAGCTAAGTTATGAATGGCTGGATTGGTGTTGATAATGACAACTTGTGGACGGGGGTCACTCTCTTGTCGAGCCTCAATGCTGTAATTTTCAGATTTGTTAAGAGTTTATTAGACTATGTTTTCATGTGCGGGCTGTCTCTTTACTTGGTCCACAGGTGCCGGATTCCTGTACAGTGAAGGAGTAAAGTCACTTAGTGCTAACTAAACACACAAATCTATGAGTTGTATTTTGTTGATTAAAGCGAGTGGTTATGAATTTACACATTGTAGTAATGTGACTTCTGTTTATTTACAGGCCACAGTGTTGTTGCTTGTTTGTTTACATTCAGTTGAGGACACCCCAGCCTTCCTAGACTAACCTGTATTTCCACAGGTCTATTTTAAAGAAGCAGGTAGACAGGATATCTTTCTTGAAGTTCTTTATTCAGCCAGCACAGAAGACCTCTGACCTGACCAGGTCCTCAGAAACTCTGAATCGCCAAGCCTTCACATCCTATCATTTCAGATTCCAGGATGGAAGCATGGTGGTTGCTAAGGAACATGAACCATTGCAAGGATTACATAACATACAAGTAATTATTATACATACATGATTCACTGAATAACAAGATATAACATTTACAAAGTTGTCTTCTCTATATTCACAACATTTATCTGGAGTACAGTCTGTCACCGTGCTACACAATTGCATAGAAAGGGTTCTATGGGCCCTAATGCAAGTGTAGGAAATGGGCCCTCATGCTCCTGACAGGGTCATAAGAACCATTCATCATTAGGATGTAGGGAGCCCTTCACCGTCTTGGGCCCCTACGCCACAGCACCTGCTGCACTATTGACTGCTACATCCCTCTTCATAAATCAAACCTCATGATGATAATGAGCTCTCAGATAAGCTTCAGCTCCATATTTAATATTTCTATCTCTGTACTGCATCTAAAGTAATTCATATTGGTTCCATCACTTGTTGGCTGGTGACTGACTAGTGTAGAAACCGCAGCATATTTTGCGTCTTGGTATGCTCTTGATGTGAATATTCAAGACACTACACAGATCGTTTTCTCCCATAAATGGTACGATAAGTTTGTTGGCGTAATTAAACATCTGTTCAAGCAATATCAGTTCAAGACCAAATCATGACATTATGTACACAAGCCTTGCACAGGAATCAGTTCCAAATCTTTTTTCTAAGGGAACCAGCCATTCCTCTGCAAGCCCTTTGCTAGCTGCAAAATGTTTTCAACAAAATATTCTTCGCATACCGTGCACTTACATCCTCCGTCTTCCATAGTATAGTTCAGTGTGAGTTTACCACACCTGTCATTCATAAGTAGTGGAGATTTTCATCTGAAGCAGAACAGTGGTGTAATGCAAAATGATGGGGCCTCATGGCAAAAGTGATGAGAGGCCCCTGCGTGATCCATATCTCACAGATATGCATTGACTCTGGCCTGAATGGGAGTCCCCTGAATGGTTGGGGTTCCCATGAGAGGGTGGAGCCCCCCCCTTGCACCACAGGGGTTGCAGGGGCTTGTGTTTCGCTTCTGCCTCAGAAGTAGGATAAGGATAGAAAGCAGAGAGCAGAATTACATTAAAAATTGATCTTAGTCAGAAAAGCAGAATCCAACTTTAGCACCACCCCATCATCCAACAAAGTTAAGTAGGGAGGACAGAGGAGTAAATCAGATAGTTCTCTCAAACTTCTAGCAGAGGTAATAGCAACTAAAAATGGAACATTAAAAAGGAGATCCACTGTGCTTAGGGGTTCAAAGGGAGGCCTTTGCAAGGCTTTCAACACCAGAGGCAAATCCCAAGGAGGAACTGAAGAACAAGCAACAGGCCAGGAAACAGAAAAGCTCTTACATATCCTAGTTACCAGTGGTTCTGTCTCTTTAATCACATCATCACTGTCATGGAACCCATACCACTTTGATCTCAATGTAGGCAGAGATAGATTGTTTCCAAAAACCATCTAAAGGAAACTGAAGGATAGATGGTACAGATGGTGTGCATCAAAACTTCCCCCATGCTTAGAGTAAGCAGAAAGAGTAGACAGTCTTCTAGATTTCTGAACCACTTTAATTACATGTGGAAGCAAACCTTGCTTCTCAAGAACTAGCCTTTCACACTCCAAACTGAATGGGTGACATGAAGAGGAAGTTTTTAGATGCGAGGTGGATAGAGGCAGAGTCCAAGGAGGTTGAAGGGTCATTCCTCTCAGAAGACAGAATCACATCCTCCTAGGCCAAAATGGAACAATTATTAGCACATGGGCCTTCTCCTGGTGAATATTACACAACAGTATCTGGATTAAGGGGAAAGAAGTGAAGGCAAACAGAAGTCACGTTGTCCACTTCAACACAAGCTCCTTACTTCGGGAACCTGAAGCAAAACCTAGGAAAAAGAGAATTGATCCTGGAGGCAAAAAAATCCATGTATGAGTTCCCACACATCCTGCAAATTTCCCTGAAGGTTGTGCTGGACAAGCTCAGGTTCTGAAGGGGGGAAAATATCCAACAAGATATCTGCCTACATATTGTCCGTATCTTTGATATGGACTGCGGCTGATTGAAATAGTAGTGGCTGTGCCACCATAAGAGCAAAAGTGCGTCACCCACCCTGCTGCCAGAGCAGCAAACATGAAAAATAAAACGGTAGTAAAATCATTTCATTACTGTTTTATTTGTCAGTGTACCCGGGCTGCATGAACCAAGTGTTGGGGCAAAGCCACCACTGCTGACTGGCAGCAGGGGAGGAGAAATGGTGCACACCTAAAGATTAAGGTGTACATGGAGTGGCGCTGATCCTCTTGGATCTATCCTGGACCTCTGACACCATCTCCCCATCGCAGCTGATCGATCGCTTACAGGAACTCAGCATCTCAGGCAAAGTGCTGAAACTACTGTCTTCTTTCCCCAAGGATAGATCCCAGAGGGTTGTAAACCTTTATCCATTAGAACCTTTTTCTCAGTCATGTGGGGTGCCGCAGTGCTCACCTTTAATCCCTACACTTTTTAACCCATACGTATCCCCCCTTGGAAGGAATATTCCTTCATTTGGGCAACAGGTGGTGTTTTACGTTGATGACACCCAGTCCATTGTGTCAATTTCAATTTCAAAAGACAGGGTAAATACTGCAGCCAATTTCAGTCACTGCATGACAGCAGTAGCTAGGTAGTTGTTGGGGAACTGCCTAAAGCTCAATGGGGATAAGTCGGTTGTACTTCTCTTTGGAGCACATACCTCCATCTGGAATAAAAATTGATGGCCAGAGACTCTGGGGACTATACATATGCCCACAGAGAGGGCTAAGAACCGAGAGGTAATGCTGGGCTGTAAGCTCGCCTTTAGATCTTCAGGCCAACTGTGTCATGTTGCCGTGTTTCTGGATGATTCAAATGTTGAGAAATGTTTTCCCTTCAGCATGAAAACAAGTGACCTTGGCCCTAGTCATGTCTAGAATCGACTACTGTAATGCCCTATATCTGGACACCAATAACAGCACTCAAGCCAAATTACTTAGTCCAGAACGCACTGGCCAGGCTCATACTGGACATTCCAAATGGGAGTCTGCATCCAACTGACCTTCATTGGCTCCTGGTAAGTAAACCGATTATGATCAAGACCATCTGCTTACTGCACAAGGCCCTCTTTTAGACCTGCTTGGCAGGAATCAAGGATATGTGTCATAGCTACATCCCCGGAGGAACTCTCCGCTCAGTCCACATTAACTCGGCGACACTGCCTAGATTTCAAAGAAGAAATGGGGAGGCAGAGGCATCTTGGTCATGGCTGCAGGACTTTGGGACTCGCTGCCAATCTTTCTGACCAGGATAAGAGCTCACTCCCTCTTTAGAAATTCCTTAAAGACATGACTTTTCATGCTATAGAATAACTCTTACATGTCCATTGGTTTTACTCCTCGGGCGGTTCCTCACCTCAGCGAATATAGCACCTTGAGGCCCTTGGTTATTTGTTGTGTTTTATAAATCCTCCTTGAATCAAATCAAATTATGTCGCTTTGACCAGCTGTCGTGTGACGTGTGGCCTGACATGCACACTTTAAACATCCCCAACCTTAGTTGTCTTAGACAGCTAGGTAGAGTCCAGGCACAGGCCTTCAGTGCCTGTAAGAGCACTGTGCCAGCCCGCTGAATCCAATCATGGCACTTCTCTCATGCTGGTTAAGAGCAGCGTCTAGATTGGCTGGGGGGGTCTCAGAGACCCCTTGCCATTTTGCAACATTCTGCAGCCGAAACCATAGAGGAGTAGGTAAGCCTTTATTTAAAATAATTTTTTATGCTGTTTTGATTATTTGTACACATCGTCAGGCAGTGTGAGAAACTCACACTACCTTCAGCCTCAACTCCAGAGCTCTTAATCGTGGCCCAATATAAACACTATTTGTAACGGACCACGATTGAGAGCTTTGGGGTTGCACCTAAGGGCATTCCAGGAGTACCTGCATGATCGCCTCACCACTTTCTAAAGCAGTGAGCCACCACTGATTAGGAGTGAGTACTGCCTTGGTGATTGATATATGCCACTGTAACTGTATTGTTGGATCTTACCAACATATTGGAGTGGTTCTGTTGGGGCTTGAAATATTAAAGAGCTCTGGAAGCTGCTGTCAGTTCTCTTCAGTTTGAAGATCTCAATGCTTCCGTTCAAGATCACCACAGCATCCCCAGCTTAGCATCCCATCCCAAGGTGTTTGCATCCATGTTAGAACTCGAGGAGGATCCGGATGCATCATGATTCCTTTGCATAGGCAATTTGGGCCCAACCACCGTTGCAGTGCCAGAATAATGTCTCCAAGAATACTTTCAGAGATTGCAAGAGTAAGTAAACAGGGACAACATTGTTGTTACCATACTGAGCAGCAGTGTGTCGGCAGCAGTTATTGTCCAGTCGGCTGCAGTTATTGTCCAGTGGTGGGGCATAAAGTGGGGCCAGGACAGTTACAAATAAAGCACCAGCCCCACTATGTCCCGTTCTAATGACGCCAGTGACGGTACGATCTGCATGGAAGTAATATGCACCAATGACATTACTTAGCACTTTGTGCTGTTCATAATGCAAGCAGCACAAAATAGAATTAGTCAAGTAACATATACAACTCCAAAATCCATCTTAGAAATTCTACAAACATGTTATAAGCAAAGTTTCAAATTTCAACTGGACTGGGGAACACTGGGCACTGAGCAATTGGAGACAGTTTTAGGAGACTAAACTTCACCTGAAACCCTACACCAGAAGCATGGAAGACTGGGAAGAGAGCTGCAGTGTCCACAAAATTCAAAGGAGGAGGAACAAGTTCACAGAAACATCAATTGCTATGCTTGAGCGTTTTGTGGTTACGCCGCAAGAGTTGTGGTCTTCAACACACATGTAAAAGGATCACTGGAGCCGGAACTGAAGCTATATGAAGAAGTATTTATTAGATACAGGCAGTGCGAGCAGTCTGGCCAACACAAACCAGCAACTTCTGTTCAAACCCTTATAACAGTACATCACCTCCCCAACAACATTCTCCCCGGAAACCGTGCAACTGGCCGCACTGGGTTTGAATCTTAGAACCCAACAACATGCTTTAAGGTCACCACTGTACAAGAACTGCACTATGGGCTACACTCCTTGACATGATAGAATCCCTAGCCACAGAGTCACAATAGCTGACGAAGTGAGAAAAAATGAAAGGATGGAAAGCACCATGTAAAGCAGAAATACTTGAAAATCCAATTGGAACAACAATGCACTGAAGTAGGACTTGGGAGCACCAATAAACTCCCTGGAGAGAGAAGATTATACGTGAGCTCTTCCCATTAGAGGCCACCATTGGAGCATGGGGTTCAGATACAGCAGCCACTGTGGAAGCTGTGACATGTTAAATGCATACGTGCACTGCAAGGTTTATACTTGATTGAAAAAAAAACATGTATGTTGCAATATGTTTGACTTCAGAGCCATCATGACATTCCCGTCTCTGCCGAAATGGAGTTGCTAATCCTAACATTAAGGACATTCTGCCCCATTGCATTTTCCATATCCCATGATTGAATGATTGGTTTACAGCATTTATAAAGCACACACGATCTGGCTGGGTTTCTTGGCGATGGCTCCGGCTTAACCTGAGAAAACCTGGTTCAATACAGTGCGAAAGAGAGCACTCAATGTGTTTAGGAGGACCATCCAAACCAGGACGTAGTAGTGGGTTTACTACTCAAGACCTTCATAGCTCCATATAGTTTATGTTCAGAGCTGATACAGAGAAGGGTGATAGCGCCTTATATAATTGTACACAGGTTGCTTCCCATTAGCACATAACAAACTGCCACATCTGGCATCGCATGAGAATCCAGCCACTGCAACAACCATTCTGCCACAATGGGGAATGGATTGGAAGTAGTGTAGGTTTTGGAGGCACTCAGCTTGTAAGTGATGCCTTCGCACCTCCAACTTCACGAAGACAAGACAGGGAGGGCGTGCCTTCTTAGGGGCATATTTACAAGCTTATTTTCGCCGCATCAGTGGCCGATTTCGGCTGAAAAGCGGCGAAATAAACATCTCTCTATTTTCAAGGACACGTTAACATGTGTTTCCTTGATGCATTAGCTGTTTACCCTCCATTTTGCATGTCAGTGATTATTATCGCTAATAACATGCAAAATGGGCGTTCCTCACAATGTCTGCATGATTTAGGTGGCAGACAGTCCTTCGCACTATTTACAATGCGGCCCCAGCGATGTAAAAAACCGGGCTAACCGCGGTTATCGAATGTATTTTATGTCTGCTTTTTCTTCTACTTAGCTATGCTGATAATGGGAGATGGATCGCCATGTTACGACCACACTCCCCTATCAGCAAGCATCTCCAATATTATCGCTGAATTTCAGGCGATGTTTCTGTTTCTCGCCGTCTATCGCTGGAATTACATCGCCAGTTCGCAAAGCGTTGATAATACGCGATGTAATTCAGCATTAGACGGCGATAAACAGACTCATGCTAAGTGCGCTTAGCAATGTTTACCACTGTTTACCATTCTTCCTCGATGATATGCCCCTTAGTGAGAGCCGCCTAGCTCTGGAATCAGCTCTGGAATCAGCTCTCCCCTCCACCCCCCATTTAGGTACTCAACTGATCTCCTAGGCTTCAGAAGATGCTGAAAATCCAGTTTTTCAGCCACTGACCTCTTCTGCTATCTTTCTTCGATGCATATTATCAAGACAGGCGATAAAATTATCTCCGCTTTAGCGGCAGAAAATAGCCGCTAAAACAGCGATAATGGGCTTGATAATATGCCCTCGAGAATTCCCATAGAAGCCCATGTTAACACCAGAACATGGGCTTCTAGTGGAGAAGTGTGGCTCAATGATTAGAGCAGCAGACCCTGATGCAGAGGTCTAGCCTGGGACCAGGGTTCAATTCCCCACCTCGGTGGGTCTGGGGCTCAAAAATTCCACAGACCTGATAATTCTCACCTCGGTGCCTATTCCAATCATGGAGTCCCACTCTGCAACTCTGGGCAATAGCTTGCTTAATCTCCACAACGCTAAGGATGCCTGGCCTCCACCTTGGGGGTACCCAGGAGTGGACGCCTCACAGGGAAAGCCAGGATGGGTTCCACAGCAGTATTCGTACAAGTGCCTTGAGACCCTTGCGGGTGAGTAGTGTGCTATACAAGTATCAAATTTACATTTACATTTTTGCGGCATATTATCAAGCCCATTATCGCTGCTTTAGCCGCAGTTTTCTGCCGCTAAAGCGGCGATAATTTTATCGCCTGTCTTGATAAAATGCCCGCAAGTCTCGTGCAGCTGTTGTTTCCCGGTTGGTTACCTTAGCGCCAGGTTACCTTGTATGTAACAATGAACTCTATAAACAGTAAAAATAGATAAATAATAAATAAATGAGCCTTAATTTGGACTAATAAAATATCCTTCGTAAGGCGCTTCATTGCTGCTCAATTGGAAGTGCTAAACTTATTCACTAAAATGTTACTGATTTCCTTCATATTTCTAAATGTGAATGTATGCCTTCATTGAAAGGTGATTTTTTGTTCAGCCTAACTATTTGCATGTCTCTAAGCAATTTGTGGTGTATGTACTGTATCATTGTCTTTTTCCTCGTAGCAAACTTTGCCCACACCACTCAGCTCTGTGAAATATCCTCATTAGAATAGAGGTCTGCATAGGAAGAAATGTGATTGAAACGCAGCAAGGGGTTGAAATGAAAAATGAAAATAGATTTATTGAGCGCGATTGCTGCCCGGGGGCGTCCAAGCGCTAAGTTGTGCTGAGGCGGAGAGACCAGGAACGGAGGAATTAAGACACGAAGGATTTAGCGAACAGTAGTGTCTTCAAGTTTTTCCGGAATGAAAGCAGATTTGGATTCGATCGGAGTGAGAGGGGAAGGGCGTTCCAGAGTTTGGCAGTGTTTAGAGAGAACAGCCTGCCACCCGACCTGACCCTCTTCACTCTGGGAACAACAGCAAGAAAGGCTTCCATCGACCTAAGGTTCCTGTTTGGGTGATAGGGGGTTACAAGGTCGTTGTTAATGGGTGGGCCTGTTTTCCAAAAGGCGTGATGTGCCATGCATAACGCCTTGAATGCTACTCTCTGCCTCACTGGCAGCCAGTGGAGACTCTTCAGAGCAGGTCTGGCTGACTGGGATCGTGGAATCTGTAGCAGGGTGCGAGCTGCACAGTTTTGCACGATCTGTAATTTCCGGAGGGTCATTTCAGGAGCCCCAACATACAGGGCATTATTCGAGTCCAGACGAGACTGAATGAGGCCTTGTACCGCCACCTTTCTAGCTTCTAACGGTAGAAGTGGAAGGATCTTTCTGAGAATTCTTAGTAGGCCAAAGCATGTGGCGGACAGCTTCGTGGCCTGGGTGGTAAACGAGAGTTTGTTATCCAGCCACACTCCTAGGCTCTTCACACTTTCCTTGGGGGTGGGGGGGGGACCCAGAGTACAGGGCCATAGAGAGGTGAAAGGTACTGGGGGGGTTGGGCCTAGGAGCATTAGCTCCGTCTTGTCCCCATTCAGTTTTAGGGAGGAGGAGGTCATCCATCCCTTGACATCCTCTAAGCATTTTAGCAGATCTGCCGGGCATTGCCTGTTGTTGCTAGCGGCCAATGAGACCACTAGTTGAGTGTCGTCGGCGTATGACACAATTTTGATGCCATACGGTTCGACGACACCCGCCAGCGGCCTCATGTATACGTTGAACAGCACAGGGCTCAGGGAAGAGCCCTGTGGTACTCCGCAGCTGAGGGTTTTCCTGGAGGACATTGTCTCGCCATCAAAGATCCGAAAGGATCTCTCCGACAGGAAAGACTCAAACCACCTTAGTGCGTCGCCAGATACTCCGATGTCAAGGAGACGGTTCAGCAAGCTGTTATGGCTGACCGTATCGAATGCGGCACTTAGATCAAGGAGGATCACTGCCACTGATCCCCCCTGATCCAGTACCCTTCGAGATTCTTCTGTGACTGCTAGCAAGGCGGTTTCAGTACCGTGCTTTGGTCTAAAGCCTGTCTGCGATGTGTGTAGCAGAGAATGGTTCTCCAGGAACTGAACGAGTTGGGCGTTTACAAACTTCTCCAGGACCTTGCTGACCCAAGGGAGAAGTGAGATGGGGCGATAGCTGGCGTTATCATCGGGATCTAGGCTAGGTTTTTTTAGCAGCGCCCGCACCATGGCTTGCTTCCATGTCGTAGGGACTACGCATGCAGAGATGGACGAGTTGAGAAGTTCCAGCATTATTGGCAAGGTGGTTTTAGATGCCTGCAGCAGGACATCTGGGGGGGCAGGGTCACATGGGGAGCCTGATTTAACTTGGCGTGCCACCTTATCTAAGGTGTCGAGATCCAGAAGAGGGAAGTGCTCAAGGGAGGGCTGCTCGGGATGAAGGTGCGATCTAGGAAGAGGTGAGGCAGTCGCGTCCCGGTTTGTAGCTACTGATGGGAATGTAGAGTAGATTTTTACAACTTTGTCATGAAAAAAGTTAGCAAGCTCATTACATTGGTCCTGGGTTTTATTGGGCGGGGTTGCTGTATTGGGGCTGGTGCATAGCTTTATTATACTAAAGATTTCCTTCGGCTTAGATTTAGCTTCAGGAATTTTATCTGAGTAGTAGGTTGCTTGGGCGAGCCTGATTCCTGTTTTATAGGTTTTAATCGCCTCTTTATAGGCGGCCTTTTTGTCCGGAAGGAAATCTAGTCGCCAGGCTCTCTCTTGTTGCCTGCAACGGCGTTTTAGTTCCCTCAGGGATTCGGAGAACCAGGGTGCAGATTTGTGTATTTTCTTTGAGGAAGATCTGCGAAGAGGGAGGATCGGGTCCAATGAATTTGTAATCCAGTCTACAAAATTACTATTTGCCACATTAGGGTCTGGGCAGGGTAGTGGACGAGTAGCGTCCAGAATGTGTACCCAGGCATCCACAGGGAGCTTTTTCCAATTTCTTCTGGTCGTGGATTGGGGTGGTAACTGGGGGACTTTTTGTGTGGTCCAAGTAAACGGGACCAGAAAGTGGTCCGACCATGGGATGGGAATAGGTAAATCGACCGTCAGACCCGGGCAGTTGCTGAATATGGGGTCCAGCAAATTGCCCTTTTCGTGAGTTGGAGCTGACACCAGCTGGGACATTTGAAGAGCTCCAAGGTCCTCTGTTATTTCCTTAGCGAATTGGTCTGAGGGGGAGTTAAAGTGGAAGTTAAGGTCCCCTAAAACCGTGTGGTTGGCCGCAGCCATAGTTCTTTCTGCTATAATCTCTGGAAGAGATCTGTGGAACATTTTAGGTTGTTCTGGGGGGCGATAAATCAGGGTGCCGGAAAAAGAGCTATTAGCATTCATCTCGATGCAGAAAGCCATGCTCTCACACTCGGGAATGGTTTCTGTTGAGGTGCGGCATTGGTACTGGGTCTTCAATACGATCGCCAGACCTCCCCCTCTCCCTTCCGATCTGTCTAGCCGGACAATATGATACCCTGTAGGTAGAGCTGATACTACGTCTGGCTCGGAGTGCGCCTTAAGCCATGTCTCCGTCAGGAAAAGGACGTCTGGTTTTTGTTCCTCTAGCAACATAGCAATCTGCATGCTATGTTTGGGTAGGGAGCGGCAATTTAGGGCAAACATGCGGTATGTTTGTGCCAAAATAGACTTATAGGGATGGCGGAAGGAATATTTACAGAATGGGCATTGAGTAGGAAGCTCTGTAGGGGCGTAGATATGGGTACAGTGAGCACCGACTCCACTGCCTATGCTACGAAGGGCCGCCGAGGAATAGGTCTTGACCAGAAGAGTGTGGGGATCAGGGTTTATGGCCCCTGGCCCCGTCTGGTCGCGGACGGGCGCAGACGGGCTTGCCTTAGGCGCGCCTTCGGCGCGCAATCGTCGCGCCCGCTGCGCTCGTCCGCTGCGCTTCCGGTGGGGGCTCATGCTTTGTGGCGGAGGAGGGGAGGGGTTAAAGGGGGCGTGGCTTCGCTAGTGGGCGTGTCCTGACAACAGGCCAATCACGTCGCGGCAGCTGGTAAGACCATGTCCACGTCAGCAAGCAATCAGCTGAGTGGCGAGGGATCAACAGAATCGGCGATTTTAAAACAATTCACAATAGTTATTAGAAATAAGTAAAATTAGCTGTTTGTCCCTGCTCCCGGCTGTGCCTCAGGAGCTAAAGCTAGCAAAACGCTGCGCTCGTAGTCAGCGCGCGTTTTGTGTGAAAGGGGGCGTGGCTTCGCTAGTGGGCGTGTCCTGACAACAGGCCAATCACGTCGCGGCAGCTGGTAAGACCTTGTCCACGTCAGCAAGCAATCAACTGAGTGGCGAGGGATCAACAGAATCGGCGATTTTAAAACAATTCACAATAGTTATTAGAAATAAGTAAAATTAGCTGTTTGTCCCTGCTCCCGGCTGTGCCTCAGGAGCTAAAGCTAGCAAAACGCTGCGCTCGTAGTCAGCGCGCGTTTTGTGTGAAAGGGGGCGTGGCTTCGCTAGTGGGCGTGTCCTGACAACAGGCCAATCACGTCGCGGCAGCTGGTAAGACCTTGTCCACGTCAGCAAGCAATCAGCTGAGTGGCGAGGGATCAACAGAATCGGCGATTTTAAAACAATTCACAATAGTTATTAGAAATAAGTAAAATTAGCTGTTTGTCCCTGCTCCCGGCTGTGCCTCAGGAGCTAAAGCTAGCAAAACGCTGCGCTCGTAGTCAGCGCGCGTTTTGTGTGAAAGGGGGCGTGGCTTCGCTAGTGGGCATGTCCTGACAACAGGCCAATCACGTCGCGGCAGCTGGTAAGACCTTGTCCACGTCAGCAAGCAATCAGCTGAGTGGCGAGGGATCAACAGAATCGGCGATTTTAAAACAATTCACAATAGTTATTAGAAATAAGTAAAATTAGCTGTTTGTCCCTGCTCCCGGCTGTGCCTCAGGAGCTAAATCCCAGCACTTACTGCTATCACTGATGCTCTAAATTCTGCATGCCCAGTGAGATATGAGAAAAAGATCATTGCAAATGTTTAAAGATTTTTAAAGCCACGTTCTTATTCCAGCTGTTTCGACTCAAACACTGCTAAATGTCAGCGCATGTTGATGCAATAGAACATCGAACATACACGTGCACAGAAACAGATCTAAACACCCAAACGCACACACTGCAAAACCATCTATTGATAGCTTGAAAATCGCAGTCTTTTTTCCTTGTCTATGCACCTTTACACATGCTAATGAGGTCTTATCTACAAATTGCTGACCTTCATTTTGGGACATACATCATTTTGTGTGAATTAATTTTTAAATGTTAGGAGGACTCATGTCACTGTAGTGCTTCCTGAATTTTCTATTAATAAATAAAAATCACCCCCGCCTTAGAAGCTTGATTTATTATTCTTGCCCGACTCAGGCAGTGATTACCAATTAGACTTTTATAATTCCATTCTCTTCCTACCTACCTGTCTCTCTTTTTTGCCCTTCTCCTCACTCTCTCGTCCTCTCTGCCACTCACACATGTACACTCGATGCACACCTGTCCAACAGATGGGCAGATTACTACTCAGTAGAAGCCACCTTTGTACTGCTGATAACTTTGACCACCTTTGCTGAATTGGAACTGTTAGATTTGGGGGTCTCTAGTTGGCACATGTATGCACTTGTGACAAATAGGGACCCTTGCCTCTAGTCAGGGTAAGGGGGTACGCTCCTAAAATAACCCCTTGGTAGCTTGGCACGAGCAGACAGGCTTATCTCAGAGGCAGTGTGTAAAGCATTTGTGAACACATACAGTAACCAAGTGACAATGGTGCAGTTCGAGCTACCAAATCTCCCCCTGCTTCCACGGACGGAATGATTTCTCAGTCACACGCACATACATACATCACACGCTGGTGGGGCCCATAACACCAACATTCATTCTCTCAAACTATCCGTGCCTACAGAGGGATATCATATCCCGAACTACAGCTGTTCTCTTGGATAGAGCAAACCCCTTCTACTGAATTACCCTAACAGTTCCTCCATCCGAAGGTCAATTAGATCATTTAGTTGTTTAACTCTCGAATTAATCAATAATCATTTCAAAGAAATAATCGCCCGACACAGTTCTTCAAATAATGATTTTCTTTATCTAATAAAATGCAGGTTAAATCCTAATAATGCAATATTATCTTTTGTCATATTTACCTATTCTGGCTAATTGTCGTTTTCTAAGTCAGAACTGGTCCTTAGAAAGTTCATCAGAGTTCTAAAGTCTCCGTCCTCTTCTGTCAGCATAACGATCTCTGATAATCGATTTTCCGTCAATAGTGGTCTCTAGCGAAGAGCAGCATAGAGTGTAGCATGAGAGAGTCTAGCCTTGCTTCCCTCTCTAGACTACTAATATTTATACTGAAATTTACATATAACCGTAACATTTTCTCAATTCCCAGGCAAATGATTGGCTGAATTCAAATGCATCTCAATACATTAGGACACTTTTTCTAATTTTCTCATGTGGAAGAAGTTTACATTAGGCGTATGGGAAAGACTGTTCCCAGGTACAAATTGTATCTCTTCGTTGGTAACCGGTAGAGTTTCGGCAGTTCATTTGCAATTTGCAACATTAAGTTCAGGTTCAGGGACATTGGCACCTCGCCCAGGGTAGTCTTCATGGGCATGGTCTGACAGGTCACACAAGGGACACGAACGAAGTCAGTGCAGGCGCCTTTCTCCATTGTTCAAATGATGAAGTCATGTACTTTAGTTAGGTTTCAGTCGGCGGCCATCTTTTGGTTAGGCCAGAATAGTCAACTTTAAGCAAAGAAACACAAAATCGTAAAGAATACATAGAAATGATTAAAACAGTGTTATTCCCTTGCTAATACCCTTATGTGTATGTATTTATCTAGCCATATGCAACATTCAAAGCCGGGTGTATTTAAGCGCAAATCACATTAACACTGCTCAAGCAACAATTATCGTTTTAATATGCATACAACTTAGTTCACTTATTAATTTTAGCCATGCAAATGCATTCCCACGTGTATTCTCTTTGTTAATAAGGTTGATTTAGTACCATCACCTCAATCAATTAATTATTAGAATTAATTATTAAATCATTTTAATATAAACTTATATAAATGGATTGGGTATATATAAAAAACATTATACCCGCTCCATCAATACCCCCTTTGGTGATTTTATCACCACAAACAAAACCCACAAAATCAATTTATTTCCCCTTTTACAGAAATTCGAGATGTCTTCTTGCTCAATTAAAATTCTGTTTCCTTTTCATCTTCTCTTTTGGTTTTGTCATACCTACTCTCCTTCCATTCTTCTAATTCTATTTCATTAAAATCTCTTTCTTGTTTCTTTTCCTTCTTTTTGTAAATTTCTCGTTTAACCTTTTTTTTATTTCTTCTATGTCTACAACACATACATCCTAATCTAAGTATTAATAATATGAAAATCACACATGTTAATGGAAATAACATTTTTCCTATTATTGTACTTCCTAATTTACCTAAGAAAGCTTTAATAGCAGCCATCTTATTACTAATTCTAATCCAGATACTTTCAACCTCCAGTGGTTTTATTTCCTCATGCAATTCTGTAATATTCTTAATATAGACTTTTAGATCTTTGCTTTCATCAGGAATGTAAGTGCAACAATGTTGAACTTTCAGCATTCCACAGACTTCACCCTCTTTTGCCAATAAGATATCAAGGGCAAGTTGATTTTGCATAATCATAGCACGCATGGCAACCAGCTCAGTGTTTACCAAAAGAAATCCTCCAGCGGTGCTTGTTGACAAGCGATCCACTATGGTTGACAATTTCCGAATATTATTTGCATTTGAAGATATTCCCACTGCTGGTATCAAGGCTCCAAAAATATCACCTACAATTTCTAACCAGGTTTCTCTTCTGCTACGCATTAGTAGGTTATTTGGTCCACTATTTTCTACTCTATCCATGTGAAAGATCTTTGGAAAGACCAGGCCAACATAACATGTGCCATACCAATGGTCGGGCAACCTGTAATAAGCCTTGTTCCAACAAATATAATACAGTCCAGGGTAAAGTGGATCTTCTCCGCCTCTAAATCCCCATCCAGATGCAATAAAATATGTATCATGACACTCACTCGTCCCTATATAATAATAATCATATTGGGATCTTTCCCTCATAATGCATAATTTTCCTTTCTGTGGTGAATCTATAGCTATTGTTGGTCTAGCATCACCCTTTGTCTCCTTTTTCCCATCTATTTCCCAAATGTTTTCCCCTTCTTTATGTCCTTCTGCATTCTTGTGTATTTTCAATCTCCTCTCTTCGACCATATCCCAAAAAAATTTCTCTTCTGTCTTCAAACTGCAAGTTAAATTGTTCTTAAAAATAAATTCTAAAGTAAGTTCTTTAGTTTCTATAAAAATCTCACCTAATACATTAGCAGCTTTATCTGGATTCAATTCTTTATTCATGGGCAATTGTCCAAGAATATTATCTATATTAGACAAATTATATTCTAATTTCCCTATTTGATAAAATATACTAGTTAAAACGCTACATGTTATTCCATATGTTGCTGGGAGGTGATGATAAGTCACCCCTTCTGAAACAGATGCAGGTAATTGCATACATACGTATCAATCCCTTACGTCCATTGTTTTTACATATTCATACAATAATTTTGAAAAAACATTGCTAGAAAAATCAGTTATTGACCTATCCTTGTGCATATGCTCAGTGCTTGTTCTAAATGGAACTACCTTTTGTGAACTTTTCACTGTGTAAGTCATATTCTCTGTATGTCCCTCCAATGTATCTAAAGTTACTTTAAAAGAGATCAAAAGAGCGAGTACGCTCCAAAGAAGCATTAATAGTCCTGTACAACAACAACAACGTGTCTTGCACCATCTTCTCATAAAGGTACATCTACTCTTGTTATTATCTATGTTAGCCATCTTGTTAAAATTAACCGTGTCTTTTGACTTGGCCTCTTCTACTCCGCCTCTTGTAGCTTTCCTACAAGAACTAAGACCTTATCAGGTGATACAAATACTTCAATTTCTTATTCAATCCTTTATATTTCTACAAGGACCTGTTTGAAATTACTCAGCTTGGCCTCTCGTCGTTTTTCACTTCTTTCTCGTCATCCACATACAGAATTTCCTGATCTTCCGCTTCTTCTCCGATATCGGATAAGATAACTCTCAGGATTTCTTCTGTTTCTTCTTCCTTTACCACTCTCAGTAAAGCCTCCTCTGGATTTCCTTGACTATCTACCTCTTCTCCTTGTTCAGGCAGTGCCACGTACGTCCATTCAGGTGACTTATACTTCTGGTTTGGTTTTCTTGGTCGTTTGTTTGCTTCAGACACTTCTGTCTCTCCCTCTTTCTCTTTATGCTGACTGGTTACTTCATTCACTTGTTCAGCTTCTGAGGGTTTGACTCGTGTCAATCAATATCTTAGTTTCTTAATTTTGTTTGGCCAAAGATTTCCTTTAGCATTTCTTCTTGTTTTGCCGTCTTTACTGTTTCTTTCCTCAATCCAAGTTCTCTTTCTTAGAACTCGACCCTCTGGTATTTCAGTTTCGCTGTCTCCAGATTCTGTCTCGTTTGATTTTTCTTTTTCAACAGTCTCTTTCTCCACCTCTTGTGTTGGCCCTACTTCTGTCCCTCCTCGGGTCTCCAGCACGCAATTATCCTGCTGAATACTTGTCCCTTCACCTAGCTGGGTGTTGCAGTTCCCTACACCTCCTCGGGATTTTTCCGCAATCTGTCCCTCTCTCTCTGTGACTGTCCCTTCTTCTCCTTCCAATATTTTCTCAGGTGGAACTTCTTCTATTCTCTCATTTGGTGTAAATGTTACTTCAGACTGGACATTCTTTTCTTTTCTTTTCTTCTTTCTGTGCTCACCATTGGCGTTTTGTTCGCCTCCAGAATCTGAACCATTTGAAATCTGCAATCTTTTCCTCAGAATTTCTTCTCTTGGAGTCTGGACTAGTCTTGGCTCATTTTCCCCCCTTTCAGGATTTTCTTTTGACTTTATATTTTCATTGCTTGACTCATCACTTGATTCTGATTCATCGAAATATTCTTTTCCAATACTGTCTGCTGGATTTGGAACTCTCAAAGTGTGACTCGCATGTATCCAATTTATCAGTCCAGCACACTTCACAGCAGTTGTTGTGGTCAAGATGACTTGCCTTCCCCACCTCGGAACCAAGCAATTTCTTCTTCTGTGGACTTTTATTCTCACCCAGTCCCCTGGGCTCAAATCATGGGCTGGTTTCTTCTCAAGTGTGGTGGCATTCGCTCCAACCTGGTGAAACACAGAATGGACTGTGTCAGCCAGGCCATTACAGTAATCCAAAATCATGTCATCAGTTATAGTCATCAGCTTGTTGACTGGTACAAACACGTGTCTCATGGCGCGTCCCATGACGATCTGGTGGGGACTCAAACCTGTAGTTCTGTCTGGAGTAGACCTAATGGTCATCAAAACTAGAGGCAAGACATCAGGCCATTTCATTCCTGTGGCTAAACACATTTTCCCTATTCTGTTTTTGATGGTACCATTCATTTGCTCGACCACACCAGAAGCCTCTGGTCGGTAGGCACAATGCAGTTTTTGTTGTACACCCAATGCTTCACAAATCAATTTCATGATCTCATTGTAAAAGTGTCCACCTCTGTCTGATTCTATGGTTATTGGGAACCCGTACCTTGGGATGAATTCCCTTAGCAAGAGCTTGGCCACTGTGATTCCATCATTTCTTCTGGTTGGGTATTCTTCCACCCACCTAGAGAACAGACAGACTACCACCAAAACATACCTCAGCTTGTTATAAGGGGGCATTTCAATGAAATCTACTTGCATTCTGGTGAAAGGTCCTCCCTCCCGGCCTATGGTGCCTAGACTCACCACAGTTTTCCTTCCAGGATTGTACTGCTGACATATCAGGCATCTTTGACAGAGACTTTCTGCTATCAACCTGAATTTTGCATTGTACCAGGTCTGCTTAAAAGCCCTTATCATGGCATTCCTTCCCAGATGTCCTTGGCCATGATACATCCGTGCCATGGTTGACATCATGCTATCAGGCATTACTGGTCTTCCATCCCGATAGACCCACACATGATCTTTTTCCCTGGGTGCACAACCTGCTTTTACCCACTGCTTCATTTCTTCATCACCTGCTTCATCCTGCAACTGCCTCACTTCATCCCATGTTCCCACAACGTTAGTAAACATTATGGAGCAAGAAGACATTTCCCTTTCTTTTGACCGATTAATTGAATATTGGTTTCGGGCACAATACTGAGCCATGTAATTTGCAAAGCGATTCCCTGTAGTGATGTAATCACTACCTTGACCATGAGCAGCACATTTCACCACAGCCAGTTCTTTGGGCATTTGTATTGCCTCAAGCAATTTTCCAACCACTTCTACATTCCTTATGGGAGTTCCATTTGAGGTCAGGAAACCTCTTTGTAGCCATAATTGGCCAAAGTCGTGGACAACTCCGAAGCCATACTGGCTATCAGTCATCACAGTCACTCTCACATTTCTCCCAATTTTGCATGCTTTTGTCAATGCCACTATTTCTGCTACTTGAGCAGATTTAACTCCTTTCAAAAGTGATGCTTCTATAACTGCTGAAACTGTGCATACTGCATATGCTGCACTCAACACTCCTTCATCTGTTCTCAGACAGGATCCATCCACAAAAAACACATAATCACTTTCTGACAATGGCAGATCTCTTATGTCAGGTCGAGGTTTCGTGCAGTAATCAAGCACATCCAGACAATCATGATCAACATCCTCTCTTACCTCCACTCTCTCTGCATCAGGCAAAAGTGTAGCTGGATTCACATTCATACATCTTTCCAGACTCACATTGGTTGCACCTAGAATGACCTTCTCATACTTAGTCAGTCGACTCTGTGACATGAACTGTGTTCGACTCCTTGTTAAAAGGATCGCCACACTGTGAGGTACAAACACTCTTACTGGATACCCCATCACGATTCCCTCACTCTGCTCTAGGCTTCGGCATCTAGCCGCTACTGCTTTCAGACATCGTGGCAGACCTAAAGCCAATGGATCTAACATTGACGAGAAATATGCCACTGGTCTCCTTTGCCTTCCATGTTTCTGTATTAACACTGAGAGTGCACATCCGTTTCTCTCACTGTAGTATAGTTCAAATTCTTTCTCATAGTCTGGCATTCCCAGAGCTGGGGCTTCACAAAGACTATTCTTCAGCTGTCTGAATGCTGCCAATTCTTCTTTGTTCAGTTTGAGGGGGTCCTTAACCTCACTTTTCGTCAATTTTACCAATGGTTTGGCAATCAGGGAAAAGTTACTTATCCACTGATGACAGTAACCAACCATTCCTAGGAACATTCTCACCTCTCTTTGGGTCATTGGAGCTCTCATTCCTCTAATGATTCTGATCCTGTTTATTGTTACTTTTCTCAGCCCTTTTTCGATAGTATGACCCAAATATTGTACTTCTTTTTTACAGTATTGCAATTTTGTCGGAGATACCTTCAGTCCTCCATCTGCCAAATGATTCAGCAAAGCTATGGTGTCTGTTTCACAGGCCTCACGTGTCTTTGACGCCACCAATAGGTCGTCAATATACTGGACCAAAACTGAATTCTCAGGCATGGTAAGACTTTCTAGAGATTTCTTTAGCAACTGGTTGAAAATGGAGGGGCTCTCTGTGTACCCCTGTGGGATTCGGCACCATGCCAAAATACGCTCTCCAAACCGAAATGCAAAAAGTGGCTGGCTGTCATGATGCAACCGAATGGAAAAGAAAGCATGACACACATCGATTACTGTGTACCATTCTGCATCATGTGGAATCTGATACAAAATTACTGAGGGATTTGGAACAATGGGACAGCATGATACAACAATCTTGTTAATCTTTCTCAAATCTTGCACGATCCTGAACTTCCCACTCGGCTTTTTCAGTCCCATTATAGGCGAGTTACATGGACTGCTCAATATTTCTCTTAACACTCCTTGCTGGATCATTTTCTCAATCAAAGGGGTTACTCCTGCAATTATTTCAGGTGTCAGTCTGTATTGTTGAAATGTTTGGGTAAACTGCTCCTTCCTTTACAGCGATTCTCACTGGGTCTACGTTTCTCATCAGGCCTACATCTTCTCCAGTGAAATCCCAGACTGCTGCCTTCACTGTCTGTTTCAATTCTGGGGGCAATTCATCTGGATTGAATATTGCATAGGTTCCAGCAACCTCACTCTCTCTGTTAGCTATGGTCATTTTATACAGAACATCCTCATTTGGTGTTTCAAATGCTATTCCGTCTGGTGTACAGAATATGGTGCAATTAATTTTGCACAACAATTCTCTACCTAGCAGATTCACAGGACTGGTGTCACACACCACAAATCGGTGCATGTCTGAAAATTTCCCTATTCTGACCTTTACCGGTTCAGTAAGGTACGTTCTAATCTGGGTGTTTGATACACCAACTACTTGGATTGTTTCATCCGAAAGAGGAAGATTTTTCACGTCTGCTGATCTGACAGTAGATCGCGTAGCTCCAGTGTCTAATAGAAAAGTAATGTTTTCATCATTAATTTTCCCATCTACAAATGGTCCTGTCTGATCTATTTCTAGAGATGTGCCAAGTACGCACCCTGCTTCCTCTTTTCGGCACCGTCAATAATTCTCCTCTGACTCACTCTCGTCATTTTGCAGCCAATATTGTGACACAGCGTTCGCGCGTTGCGATTTGTTTACCTGTTCTTCATTGTAGAATCCCGTCTCCTTACTATATCTCTGGGTGTTCCGGCTCTGTGGTAAGGGCGGTTTTGGCACCTGTTTCTGTGGATTAACAGCCTTCTGCTGTTGCGGCGGTGGGCCACTCCCCTCACACTGCACGTGTGGATTCAATGATGGATTTTCATTATTAGTACCTGGTGGATATTTACACTCGGATTTCTAGTGTCCTAACCTTCCGCAATTGTGGCATGGAAACTTTTTTTTAGCTTCTTCTATATTACCTTTCACCTTTCCTGGGCCAAATCTCGGTTTAATGCCTGGATTATTAGCTTGTTCTACCAGCTGAGCTTCCTGTCTCTCTGCAACCTTCACTTGAGCCCACATTGCCTTTTCTTTTAGTTTTTGCTGCTTTGCCTCAATCTCATCACTAAAGTATTTAGCATGCCTTAGGATCTCATCTATTTTCTTGCTCTGCCAGTCCACGGTGTGCTGCTTAATCATGTCCCCAATTTCGGGACGCAGACCATACACAAATCGGTACACAAAATGACTCAGGTCCTTCTCTCCCAGATTGTCATCCCCACTGAACTGTTTGAAAGCTAATATTAGCCTCTCATAGTATGCGTGAACTGACTCTTTCGCTTCTTGATTAGGGGTTGGCGGAATTTGCGTAATCGCGTTACGCAAATCTCCGCGAAACGGTAAAAATCTCCGCGAACATGCAGAAATTCCGCGAACACGCGGAATTGCATGTTCGCGATACTTTTTTCCTGTTTGCGATCGCTGTTTGCATGCTCGGGGTGAAATATCTCACGAACACGCATATTGAGAACGCGAACAAGCAAAAAATTGCGCAAAGTTGCGGAACGTAGATTTTTGGGCAATTTCGCGTCCTCCGCGGAACGCGAAATTACCCAAATTCCGCAAATTCCGCGAACGGAACGGAATTTACGCCCAGGCCTATTCTTGATGTGTTCGATCTATTTTAACCCAGTCTGTTTCTTTGGGAGGCACTTTGTTTTTCAAGAACACCATGACCTGTTCATATTTCTTCATTACCTCTGGGTCTGGTGCGCCTGTTTTGTGATCTCTCGGGTATTCTTTAGTTGGCCAATCTATGACTATCTTGCATTCTGCCCACAAGTCTGCTGGCACTATTATATCAAACAGACTATTCAGATCAATCCTCAGCACTTTTGACAATTTAACAAATCTGTCTACCTGTCTGTACCACTCGACTGGCTTTTCCCGTAATCGAGGGAAATCATTTGTAAATAACAAAATGTCCTGTCTGGTCCATGGGACATGCACATATCCCCCTCCTGGAATCTCTCTCATGGGGAACTCTGTCACCACCTTTTCCTTTTCTCTCACAGGAAATGCTGGAAATGTTCTGTCTGAGGTGTCATCCCGCTTCCTATACCACCTGCTTTTCCATTTGTCCACATCTCCCCATTTCCTCAACACTGTGATTATGTCCCTAATCTGCCCTATTCGTCCTGCGGTGTTCAGATTCTCAATATCTTTTTCTGGGAAATCCACTCGGTAGGGCTTCTGTAAAGCTTTTACCTTGTCCATGTCAATTCCCTTTTCACTTGCTATTTCTGCTAGTCTGTAATGCAAATTCTTTGCTCTCCAGGTGACACTTTTGCACAAAAACAATAGGTCCTAATCTTGGTAATTTTTCAGGTTTTCTGTGGGGATGGTCCCTACTATCAATTCTTCTAACACCATCCGTAATTTTGCCACATCAAGGGTATGGTATTCTTTCTCTTTACCCTGCAAGCCCTTCAGCCATTCGCTCAATTCGTCAGTAGTTATAACCACTGATTTTTCTATATTTCCAGGTTCGGTCAATCTCTGTGGTTCTAATATTGATCCTCCTATCATTCTGCTTCTCTCTACAGTATCAGGACAATAGAATGGGTTATTTGACACGTGTAATTCACCTTCACCTATAGTATGTCTCCAGGAATTGTTCACATACGAGACTGTTAGTCCGTGCTCACTGTCTTTCTGCTTCTCAAAAATAGGCATAACAGGACCTATGGTCACAGGGACAGTAACTGCTTCTAGATTTTTCGTCAATTCTCTTATTTTCTCTGTCAGCTCTAATATGGTTTTTGCTAATTCCCTGGAATTTTCACTCTCTTCCCTATTCTCCTTTTCCCGTTCCCTAAGAGAGTTCCTTCTCTTTACCTCCGGAGTCACATCTTCTGTCTTAATGATTCTCAGATTCTCCCTCACTGGTGTATCTGCGGTTGGCGTTTCTGATTCCTGCCTGTACGGAGGTGGGCTTTTGTAAAACATATCATTTAAGACATCGTCATCCATTTCGTTTGCCCCGTACCTCCTGGTTTCTACATGGTTTTTCTTTTCTAGGCATTTTCTTCCCTCACTTTCCCCTGCAGTTCTAACTGGAAACAATCCTTCAGTCATACTTGCGTCTCGCCACCTTCTCATTCGATCACAATGAGTTTCGCGATCGTTTGGCCGTCCGAACATATATCGGTACCTACTGCCATTTCCCTGTTTTTCTCGCTCATGCATCTCATCTTCCCACTCTGTCAACGCCTCAAACTGCGTAGGCCTAGGTCGCGGATCTAAGCTCATCATCGTCTCCCATAAGTTCCTTAATATTGCCAAATTAAAGGAACCATCCTCTAGAAACGCTAAAACTCTGTCTTCCTTTGTATACTTCGCCCAATTGTCTAACCAGATGCAAGTATGGTACCCATATTTCGCAACCATGAAGGATGCGGGGGTTTTCACTGGAGGAAGTAACTGTCCTTCCCTAGTCACAATCTCTTTGTCTTTCACAAACCAATTTCTTAATTTACTGAACAAAGATTTTTTCTTTTTCTCGGGTGAATGATAATACATCTTCCTTTCTTTCGTGAACCCTTTTGTCTTTTCTGCAACTGTACGATCTTTAGTCCAATAGCAACGCGACTCTTACTCATGCACCAATCCTGGCGCGTCTACGTCACTGTCACAATCTCCAATCCTTGCGCGACTCATACTAACGCACCAATTCCTGGAGCGTTTATGTCACTGACTAGCTGTTCAATCCCAGCGCGGTCCTCCTGGCGTCAGTAGTCGCTGCAGCAGCTCCTGCTCCTGACTCCTGACTCCAGTCTACCCCTCCTTTACAAAACTACTCGGTAGACTTTGTTTCAATTTTACAATATTTGTTAGTTACAACGTACAAACATCTCCATTGTCTGCTCCACTAACCACAGAATAGCAAAAGACCTTTCCCACGAGAATTCTGTTTTCCCGAGAGCAGCGCTTACCTCTGCCCTACTACAGAATCGTTACGTCCGTTGGCAAAGTAGCGCATCCCTCTACTTCACCCTTCTATCAAGCATCAATTAACTGTTTTTTTCCGGAATTAAGACACATAGGTGGAAACGCAATGCTCCTGAGAAATAAATCCAGAGTTCCGCAATCAATCCGAATGCTATTTCATTCACGCACTTTTACGCAGGAGAATATAGTTCCTTCACACAGAATCCTGCCTTTTCCGAGAACAGCGAACAGTCTGTCCTACTACAGAATTATAACATACGTTAACAAAGCAGCGCTTACCTCTACTTTGTCCTTCACACAAGCTCAGAGAACACCTGCTACCTTTTCAGTGATAAGCGTTATCGGCATGCCAATTGGTTTCCTGGTACTTTAAAACCAAAATTTCACAGGTACCCTTCGCTATTATACGTACTTCTTGCACACAGAAAAAATGTCTCTAATGGCAACACACGACGATGTCACCGAATCGAACCCAGACAATGCGACGCGCAACTTCAATTGTCACACGTTCTTCCCCGTGTACCTGCGGGCAACCACAATTCCGTCTTTCCCGAGAGCAGCGCTTACCTCTGCCCTACTACGGAACTGTCACCGACTTCTTACATCCCAGAAGCCGCACAGACTACATAAAACTCAATACGACTTCAACATATAGTGTTAGTACATACATCAATACCAATCAATAATCGATAAGCTATATACATGCCAAATCATCAAACCAAAACAATAAAAACCATCTCTAGCTACCAGAAATACTGTTGTAGTTCGAGCTACCAAATCTCCCCCTGCTTCCACGGACGGAATGATTTCTCAGTCACACGCACATACACACATCACACGCTGGTGGGGCCCATAACACCAACATTCATTCTCTCAAACTATACGTGCCTACAGAGGGATATCATATCCCGAACTACAGCTGTTCTCTTGGAAAGAGGAAACCCCTTCTACTGAGTTACCCTAACAGTTCCTCCCTCCGGAGGTCAATTAGATCATTTAGTTGTTGTATAATTTGATGACGCTTTTAACTCTCGAATTAATCAATAATCATTTCCAAGAAATAATCACTTGACACAGTTCTTCAAATAATGATTTTCTTTATCTAATAAAATGCAGGTTAATTCCTAATAATGCAATATTATCTTTTGTCATATTTACCTATTCTGGCTAATTGTCGTTTTCTAAGTCAGAACTGGTCCTTAGAAAGTTCATCAGAGTTCTAAAGTCTCCGTCCTCTTCTGTCAGCATAAGGATCTCTGATCATCGATTTTCCGTCAATAGTGGTCTCTAGCGAAGAGCAGCATAGAGTGTAGCATGAGAGAGTCTAGCCTTACTTCCCTCTCTAGACTACTAATATTTATACTGAAATTTACATATAACCGTAACATTTTCTCAATTCCCAGGCAAATGATTGGCTGAATTCAAATGCATCTCAATACATTAGGACACTTTTTCTAATTTTCTCATGTGGAAGAAGTTTACATTAGGCGTATGGGAAAGACTGTTCCCAGGTACAAATTGTATCTCTTCGTTGGTAACCGGTAGAGTTTCGGCAGTTCATTTGCAATTTGCAACATTAAGTTCAGGTTCAGGGACATTGGCACCTCGCCCAGGGTAGTCTTCATGGGCATGGTCTGACAAGTCACACAAGGGACACGAACGAAGTCAGTGCAGGCGCCTTTCTCCATTGTTCAAATGATGAAGTCATGTACTTTAGTTAGGTTTCAGTCGGCGGCCATCTTTTGGTTATGCCAGAATAGTCAACTTTAAGCAAAGAAACACAAAATCATAATTAATACATAGAAATGATTAAAACAGTGTTATTCCCTTGCTAATACCCTTATGTGTATGTATTTATCTAGCCATATGCAACATTCAAAGCCGTTAATGCTGGTTTATTTAAGCGCAAATCACATTAACACTGCTCAAGCAACAATTATCGTTTTAATATGCATACAACTTAGTTCACTTATTAATTTTAGCCATGGAAATGCATTCCCACGTGTATTCTCTTTGTTAATAAGGTTGATTTAGTACCATCACATCAATCAATTAATTATTAGAATTAATTATTAATCATTTTAATATAAACTTATATAAATGGATTGGGTATATATAAAAAACATTATACCCGCTCCCTCAACAACACTACAGATGGACACCACACAGGTTTTATATAAAAAATAGGTACTCTTTATATAGATTTAACACAAGACCATAAACGACAAAAAATCCACAATACTGTTACTTAAAAATGGTAGTTTTAGCTTAGTTCTCTTTTAGATCTTAAATATGACACTTTTAGTTTAATGTACCTTTAGATGCGACATGCAGGGCAATGAAAATGTTGCAAGGACGGTGATGCGTTGAAGATTTTGGTGCAAAGAAATAAAGACGTGAAGATCTACCTGATGCGGCACGCTTCTCTGATGTTGCGAGAAGACTCGACTCGATGCGTCAGCTGCAGCGGCGGCACCCTTGTCCAGTGATGCTACGACAGCGGCTTTGGCGGCGACACTCTTCTCCGACAATGCGAGATGCTTCCGCTCGATGCGACAGCAGTAGCGGCGATACCATTGTTCAGTGATGCGACGGAAGCAGCTCTGACGGTGGCACGCTTCTCCGTGGATGTGAGGCGCTTTTCTTGATGCGGTGCAATGCGACAGCTACAGCGGTGACATTCTTGTTCAGGGATGCGACGGCAGCGGCTGCGACATGCTTCTTCTTTGTTGCGAGACTCTTCTTGTGATGCGGTGCAAGGCGACAGCTCCAGCGGCGACACCCTTGCACAGAGATGCGACGACACCGGCTGCGACGGCGACACACTTTTTCTCCGTGAGTCTCTCTTCCAGCTCCTTGCGACACGCAGTCCCTCAGAAGGCCCAAAACAGCAGCAGGCATTTCCAAAGAACTCTGGGGAGCTGGTGGTTGAAGTATATTGTCCCTGAGACTTCAGCAGGAAGCAAGCTCTTGGAGATCCTTACACAAGTTGATCAAAAGTACACACAAAGTTCCTTTCTCCTCTCTTTGGCAGTCAAGCAACCACTGCAGGCCAATCCCCCAGTTTCAAGGATAGTTTCTCCTCAGCTTCTTCTGGCTCCTCTTGTTTCCCAAAGTGATCTAAAGTTCTTGGGTTGTTGTCTGAAGGCAGAGAGGCCTTTTCCTAGTCCAAACCAGTTTTGGTCAGTCCTGGAGCACTTTGTTTACATGACTCCTTCTTTCCTTTCAGAGTGCAGGGCAGAGACATCAGACGCACCACAGGAGGTGGAGCCAGCATTGTGGAGGGAAGGCACAGCCCTATTCAGGTCCCAGGTGCAACTCCTCCCTCCCATCTAGATGCAGATCTCTCTATTCACCACTGGGCTGCCTCACTCTGTCTCCTGGAATTCCCCAGCCCTGTCACTCAAACTCCAGACAAGGAATACACAGCCTAGCAGAGGCAGGTTTGAATGGTTAGACAAGAAAATGCCTACTTTCTAAAAGTGGAATTTTCAAACACAAAGGTGCCGATTCCGATCCGGTAAAAAACATTCTCGTACGAATCGTATCTGTATTTTTTTACGTACGAATCGTACAAGTCCCGTACAAACGGGCAAGTACGATTCGTACGTGGAAAATACATACGAATGACATCGGGAAAAGTCAACGGCACGTCCCCGGACAGTTTTACGTACGATTCGTAAAACTGAAGTCCGAGCGCACAAGTACGATCCGTACCGTCCGTCCGAATATACAAACGCATGTAATACGCTCCGTCCGAATATACAACCGCATGTAAAACGTCCACCCCAACCCCAGGCACACCTGGGCGAGGGGTACGAGTCGTACGGCCCCCCCCAGCCTCCCACCCCTCCCGCGTACATCCGCACCATACCCCCAGCCCCCACCATGTCCGCGCCGTACCCCAGCACCCCCCCATGTATGCACCGTACCCCCAGCCCCCATATATGCACCGTACCCCCAGCCCCCCATGTCTGCACCGTACCCCCACGCCCCATATGTACGGTGCGTACCCGCATCCCTGTATGTACGGTGCGTACCCCCACCCCCATATGTACGGTGCGTACCCCCACCCCCCGTATGTACGGTGCTCACCCCCACCCCCATATGTACGGTGCGTACCCCCACCCCCGTATGTACGGTGCGTAACCCCACCTCTCATATGTACGGTGTGTTCCCCCACCCGTGTATGTACGGTGCGTACCCCCACCCCCCGTATGTACAGTGCGTACCCCCACCCCCTGTATGTACGATGCGTACCCCCAGCGCGTAGCGCTGGGGGTACGCACTGTACATACGGGGGTGGGGGTATGCACCGTACATATGGGGGGTACACACTGTACATATGGGGGGCATGCACCGTACATACGGGGGGTACGCACCGTACATACGGGGGGTGGGGGTACGCACCGTACATACGGGGGGTACGCACCGTACATACAGGGGTGGGGGTATGCACCGTACATATGGGGGGTGGGGGTACGCACCGTAAATACGGGGGTACGCACCGTACATACGGGGGTGGGGGTACAGTGCGTACAGGTATGGGTGCTGGGGTACGGGGCGGACACGGGGGGGCTGGGGGTACGGTGCGGACGTGTAGGGATGGGGGTACGGTGCGTACCGGGCCCCCTTTTCGCCGTGCATCGTGGCGTACTTAGCTTTTCCGGCACTTTTTGGGTCCCGTAAAAATATTTCCGTGCGAAGTGCTGTAGGTACGAATCGTACTTGCTGGTCCGTAAAACGCTGCCTGACTCCGTGCGAATGTCGCGTACGCGGTGTCCCGGATTGGAATTGTGGGTATATTTTAGCCATTCAGTGTTTTTTACGATTCGTACGGAAATGGTGTTTCTGTACGAATCGTACTTGCGGGTTTGTAAGGTGGTTTTCCCGGGTACGAGTCGGACGAAGAAAACGCTCCGTCTGACGGTTCGTACCCGGGTTTTACCGGATCGGAATCGGCACCAGAATGTTAAAACTAACTTCACTAAAAGATGTATTTTATCATTCTGAGTTCAGGCATACTAAATTCGAATTTCTACCATGTTCCCTGAGTCAGTTAGGAGTATAAGATGTAATAACCAAACTGCCCATTCTGGCCTAGGGAGAACAGGTAGCCTTGCAATAGTGAAACATGAAAATGGCTGTAATTCACTATTAGAACATGCCACACACACCAGGGCATGTCCTACCTTATACTTACAATGCACCCTGCCCTTAGGCCTACCATAGGGGTGTCTGAGATGAAGAAAAGGGAAGATTTAGGGACTGGCAAGTGGGTGCACTTGCCCAGTCAGCATGACAGTACCAGACTGCCCGCAGGCTCTGCAATGGCAGGCCTTAGACACACTTTTACCGGCTGCTTCTGTGTGTGGCACAACCAGTGCTGCAAGCCCACCAGCAGTATTTGGTTTACAAGCCCTGGGCACACTCAGTGCACTGTACTAGGGTCTGACAGGTAAACCAAACTAACCAATCATGGAATCACAAATTCATACATCAATTTACAATAGGGAGCACTTGCACTTTGGCACTGGACAGCAGTGGCACAGTGCCCAAAGCATCTAACACCAGCAAAAATATATGAGGCAACACCAAAAGGCACAAACTATGGGAGAATCATACTGATATTAACACATATGGTGCAGATTGGCAATGAGGAAGAACAAATGATAAGGGAAATTACAAAACAAGTGGTCTGTAGATCTAGAATGGAAATGATATAGTGAACATTTGTACTGCCATTTTTGGAAAAAAGCAAAAAACGTAGCAGGTCCCTGGCACTCCCTCAATTTGGAATACTAGCTGTGCAGCCTGTTTTGGCATCAGCCCTGGAACAGAAAGGATCATAAATATGCATAAACCTTGACAGTATCAGGGTGAACTTTCAAAAGCCTCTCAACTTTGTCAAATGGACAGGGAAGGAAGAGGTGTGGTGCAGCGGCCAGCGTGGCTGACTCTGGAACACGTGGCTGACGGTTCGGTCGCCAGCAGCAGGTTAGCCCAGCCGCTTGTTACTCTGAGCAATAGCTTGCTCAATCTTCCCGACGGCCCTCAGCACCAGGACACCTCGCCTGGTGTGCACTTTACAATGATGGTATTATTAATATTATCTCAGCCATGCCTCATCAACAATGAATGTACATTATTTTCTGAGGGCATTCATTTTCACTACTGCCTTTGATTTACTACCTGGGATCATTCATTAATGATCATTACAGCCAAAGCTGTAGATGTGCATTAAATCCTGGGAAACATTGATGGTCAACAATGCCTGGCTATTGATTTGTATTACAGCCTCTGGCCAATGGTAATGATTTTTAATTTCCTGGGCCATTGATTACCATTCCTGCCAGGAGCCATTGACTTAGATTAGTTTTTGATTCTTTTATTGCTCACTACTATCTAGGGCCAGTGATGTTCATTGCTACATCGAGCCACTGAGGTTCATATTTTCTAGGGCTATTAATATTTAGTAGTACATGCTCAAATTGATGATTATTAGTGGTTGAGTTCATTGTTCACGTTTACTGCTTGGGCCATTGAGGTTCATTACTCTTGGCCATTTTTGAATTGGTCCAATTACTGTCAGGGATTGATGTTCATCACTTCATGCAATTAATAGCGATTGCTTGCGAATGACTGGGACCTTTTAGGTAAATAACTTCCTATAATCATATTAAATGAAGTTTCCAAGGTCACTTGCAGCCCCCCCGCCACATGGGCTTTTGGGTCAGGGTAGATTCACTCTTCCCCCTTCCCCCATGCCCTTTTTCTTTTTCCCAATATGGCGCTTAGTACAATGTGTTGGAAAATGTCGCAGCAACAGAAATATTTCTGTGACAGCCGGACAATTAGAATGTAGCCGATTTGTAAATCCCGAGTTGGAGTCACAAATCTGTAATGGACGAACGAAGAAAAAGATCCCTAAACCAATTGGGTGCTTTAAATTTTTGTAATGGAATCACACATCCTCCAGCAATTTGCAGTCTGTGGACCTCTGCAAAATATCTTTCAATATCCCTAAAATGGAACTTCTTTCTGCTGAACATAAGCACCTTTTTAAATGCTTGTTTCTTGAAAACTACTGAACAGAGTTATAGCAAATCAAGTGCCATTTTCCTTCCAAGACTCTGGTCATCACCTGGCGCTTGTGATATATCTACTGCCACACTTGACTGTTGCTAAATGCTCCCATGTGACAACATATTCTCAAGACACTGTCTCTCATTGTACTTCCTCCTTTTACTCATGGTCACTCAAAATATGCAATTCTGCTAATGTTGCATTTTTCGCACAATTATGGATTAGCCCAATTTTCCACATAATCTATCATCTCCTGCATAATCTGTAAATTGTACCCAAAATAAAATAGTTTTTACCTGGGGCGCAGTCTAGTGATCCCAAATTGCAGACATGCTGTACGTGAGCACCCACAGCCCATAACCTAAATCTGTCAAAATCCGCTACAAACCCTTGTCACCTCACGGCAGTCCACATGCATGCTGAGGCTACCCGGGGAGGAGACGTGGCAGAGCACAGCAATGCCTGAAGATGGCCCTGTGGCCTGCGAGGTGTGCAGCCCACAGCGGTGTGAGACTTGAAGTACTGCGTATTTTAGACCCAGCGGTGCAGGGGCACACACCCTATGACTTCTGGGTTCACCCTGTTCCAGACCTACAGAAACACAGAGTCTTCTGGTTGAAGTCAAAGATCGTTTATTGGCTGCAGACCAATTACAGGTATCCTAGAAGTACAACAGCGTGTATGTTCTCAGGAGACTGCTGAAAATCATAGAAACGGACTTCATCTTAAATACAGTTTTCCCTGCCTCAAGCATACATTCCTAGGTTTTATGATACGGCAATATACAAGTGTACATTACAAAGAAAAGGCAGAGTCATGATGACCATCCCACATTCCAGTTCGGCCAGCCCACAATGATTTACACAATAAGGTTCAGATCCCACATCGGATATCAATAGACCCCCCAATAAACATGAGCATCTCCTGTTTTGGGAAACAAGTCATAAAGCAGGAACAAGCAGGTGTGAAAGAGATTAGCCGGAGGTTCGTGTAGAATGAAAGGGTTTTATTATGGGTCAAGCCCTGATGCTAATCACAGGTGGACGGAGGAAGGGGAGCTCGTGAGACCAGTTTGACCCAGGGCAGCAGAGCCAGCTGCCCAGGTCACAGAGAAGTCAAAGAAAAAGCACATGTACTGTGAGGCCCGTATTTGTTCCATTATAGCCTATGTGAGGGCAATGACAAGATGGCCACCGCTCTCAAAATGGAACCCGCGTAGTAAAGCAGAATAACGTGTACACAGTGCATTCATAGCTAGAACGAAATATAAAGCACTCGTACATACCGCATCTACCATTTGCGGTTTGCTAATACCAAGATAGACAGGGGTAGGGCCCTGTCCCCTACGCGGTGGCAGAGATTAAAGTACGACAGACCCTCCTTTTGCCCTTACATAGGCAATCACTATACTCATCTTAATCCGAGTCCAGGTCAATGTTCACAAAGTCATGGAGATGTTGCTGTAGCATCATCCTATTACGTAGCTCGTCCCTCGATACAGGTTTCCTTACACATAAGGTAGCACAGAGGCCACATATCGCAGGAGCACACTGTATGCACAGACAGAACAGGAAAATAATGGCTAAGATCATTCCAATGACCATCAGAACTTTCCAACCCCAGGCAGATATCAATTCCCAGAACCACCCCACCAGTGACCAGTCTCCCTTATCCACGTGCATGGATTCAGATATTTTATGGAGTTTGGAGATGGCTTGATATACTGTTGGAGCGTTATCTGGTATGAAAATGCAGCAACTAGATTGAATAACCTTACATACCCCACCGCGGTCTGCAAGAATAACGTCTAGAACCATGCGGTTCTGCAAAGTCATAAGGCGATCCGCTTGGAGCTCAGCTGTCAGATTACCAAGGGCACCAGCCGTTACATTAACAGTGGATTCAACCGCACGAGTCAGTTGTCTCAGGTTCCTACTATTCACCATAGGTCCCCAAAACGGCAGGAAACCCAAAAAGAAGTCTCCCGCTTCCTGACCGGCAGTATCCTCCTTACTAATCACACCTCTCACAACTCTGGTCTTGTGATAATCAGAGGCAGCAGTAAATGTAGGCGGTAGCAAATTCGCAATATAACATGTGCCCGAAAAATCAGGGGGCAACCATGTATATGCTCGGTCATTACAGATGAAATATGTGCCCTTGGCAGCCAAAAATGCAGGGGAGAACTGTGACGGGAAGGTGTACGTTTCAGTACAGTCACTTCTTCCCAGTTGAGCTCTAGGATTCTGACCATTACCCTGTAAGCAGAACCGACCCATGTGGGGTACGACCCAGATTGGGGATGAGATTTTTCGCTGTCTTTCACCCAAACTAATACTATACCCCGTCGCGTTCCATCCTACATAAGGTCTCAATTCTTCCTTGGGAATGGATGAGTATGCATCGATATCCCTACTCATATCGGCAACTCCTTTCATCAAAGCCTTATTATTGGTGATAGGTCTGATGGAACGCGGTTGGCGAGGGGAGTACGTATCTAGAGCATAGAGAAACATGGTCTGGAATGCCCATGACGATCCATTGTAACTAAATGGCAGCACCAAATAAGGAATACCCTTGTTAATGGTATGTGGCATTAACCCACACACCCAGCAATTGGTCGTATTCATTACTAGTTGGTGCTGGTGCAAAAGCTGGATAAACGAGTTATTTACAAACTCTGATCGTCTGGTCTGTTCGTGCTCAGGCAAAGGGTGAAAAGAGTGAGAGGAGGCAGTAGAAAGAGGTATAGGCTGTACAGTGGGCGCAATGGTCTTTTGAGAAGAGAAAAACACAAATCCTACGATGAACATTATTATACTACAGAGCGTAAATAGGCACAGAAATACAAAACATTTAC
This sequence comes from Triturus cristatus, assembly GCF_964204655.1. Classification (NCBI taxonomy): domain Eukaryota; kingdom Metazoa; phylum Chordata; class Amphibia; order Caudata; family Salamandridae; genus Triturus; species Triturus cristatus. The sequence goes on from NC_140587.1 coordinate 231,307,676, forward strand.
TTTTTACAATTCTACACATCCTTGCTTTAAAGTTCATTTCCTCAACGGGTCTCTCCATCTTAAAAAACTCCATCCTCTAAACGGGCCGCTCGCGGCGGATGAGTTTCTTCTGCTAAGGAGTACGCCTGTCAGTCCAGGGAAACGCCCTAGACCAACCAGAACCGTTGACCTAATGTCTTCGGCCTGTACCCCAAAGTCTTGGCACCGCGACCCTGCGGCTGAACCCGGATGGTGGTTCGAAAAACAAAAATCAAGAAAGTCCTTCAGATGGGAGAGCAAAAAATGTCAAAAAGGGAATAGTCAAGAAATCTTTATTTGTCCACGGGCCTTGGTCTCAAATTATAGCGGAGACGGCCAGATGCTGTTTGGTCTTGGAACAAAAGTTCAGGCTCAGTGGTGTCCAGTCGATTTGACAGTGGCACAGCTTCCTGCAGAATATTGTCACTCTCTTGGTCTGAAGCTGTGTCTCTTATGCGTGCGTTACTGAATGGTACAAAACGAGGTACAATGTCTGCCTCAGAGTCGGCGATACCCTCCTGGACCCACCGGTCATATGGCAAAGGCAAGGGGACTACTTTGAAGTGGGTGCCATGGATCCAGTGCTTCTTCCCTTTTACTCGCACCGCTGATCTCGTTGATAAAAGCACAAGGTGAGGGCCGATCCAGCGAGGCTCGTCGTTGCTCTTGCGCTGGAAGTTTCGGACCAGGACCCACGAGCCAGGGTTGATAGGGTGTCCAGGAGGTTCAGAAGCTTGGGGAAGAGTATCATGTACCTGTTGGTGCAAAACACGCAGTTTAACAGTCAAATCATACAGGTAATCGAGTAGTACTGGATGCTCAATCTCACTAAATTTCGTAGGCCTCGGTACACCCCATACGTTGGCCGGGCGGCCAAAAACCACTTCGTAAGGACTAAGTCCCACTCGTGAGTGTATGGTCATTCTGGTGGACAGGAGTGCTAAAGGCAGAGCATCAGGCCATTTAAGACCGGTGCTCGCCTGAATTTTGGCCAGCTTGAGCTTTAAGGCTCCATTGTAGCGCTCTACTTGTCCAGCTGATTGGGGGTGATTTGCAGCGTGGAACTTTTGCTTTATGCCTAAACCTTCACATACATTCTTCATCACTTTACCCACGAACTCACTTCCATTATCACACCACACCATTCTTGGCATTCCAAACCTGGGGAAAAATTCTTTCACAAGGGCTTCGGCTGCGGATAGGGCAGTGTTATCTTTCAGAGGATAAGCCTCTATCCATTTTGAGAAAGCACAAACAACCACCAGTACATATTTCAGGTTGTTGCATCTTTCCATGTGAATAAAGTCCAGCTGCAAAACTTCGAATGGACATGATGGGGGTGCAAAGTGACCAGCTGGAGTTGGGGTTCCCCTACCAGGGTTGTATTTCAAGCATACCATGCAATTCTTGACCACATTCTCTGCACACTTGGGAATTCCAGCATTCTGCCATACTGGGGCCAACAACTTACAAATTCCTTTCGTACTGATATGTGCCATTCCATGTGCCATAGTAACCACTGGGAGCACACATGCGTCAGGTAGCAACCACCGCCTATGTTCTGTCAGATCAATCCAACAACCATTCTCATCCAACTTACCCATACTTTCTCTCCACTTGCTTAGCTCTTTCTCAGTGGCCTCAGCTTGAAGCGACTTCACACTGTCTATTGTGTTCTCACACATTCCAACATCATCAACCCATCTTGCGGGGCCTGCAACATACATTCTAGTCTTCACATTCTGTGCTGTTTCTTTCGCGGTCTCATCAGCAAACGCATTCCCACGTCCAACATCATCTGTGATTTTCCTGTGCGCACTGCATTTCATGATCGCAACTTGCAACGGTAGGGTCAGTGATTCAAGGAGATCATTCACCAACTTGCCATTCTGAATTTTAGCTCCATGCGACGTCAGAAACCCACGCTCTTTCCACAGTCGCCCAAAATTATGAGCCACGCCAAAGGCGTACTGGCTATCTGTGTAAATATTCACTCTCATTCCTTCAGACAATATGCATGCTCTTGTGAGGGCGATTAATTCTGCTGCTTGGGCCGAATTATGTGGCACTCGTGCAGTTTCCACGACCGTGTGTAAAGTCGTGATAGCATATGCAGCAGTCGTGTCACCATTAGGGAGCTTGAAACACGAACCATCCACCCATAAAGTGCCATCACACTCAGTCAGGGGAGTATCTTTTAGATCTACTCTCCCTTTCGTCTCTTCTTCTGTTCTGAACAGACAGTCATGTTGCTCAATCTCATCTGAGTCTGTTGGAATTGGCAATAACGTAGCTGGATTCAGCGTACTACATCTCTTTATGTGTATGTGATTTGCTAACAGTGTAAGCTCATAGCCTGATAATCGCGCACTAGTCAAGTGTTGTGTCTTGGTCCTATTTAATAATGTGTCTACAGCATGCGGAACCATAACAATCAATGTGTTGTCCATTACCAAACCAGCAGATTGTCGGATAGACATCACTGCAGCAGCTGTCGCTCTCAGACAGCTTGGCAATGCCCTCGCTACAGGGTCCAAGGTTGATGAAAAATATGCGCATGGGCGCGGTCTGTCGCCAAAGGGCTGTGTTAACACTGACAACGCACATCCATCTTTCTCGTGAACATACAACGTAAAAGGTTTGCTGTAGTCAGGAGTACCCAACACGGGAGCTGAGCACAATGCATTGCGCAATTCCACAAAACTTTTCTGGCACTCTTCAGACCATGGGATAGGATTCGGTGTGTCTTTGCATGTTAAGGCTAACAAAGGTTTTGCCAACAAGGAAAAATTAGGAATCCAATGCCTACAGTATGAGGTAATGCCCAAGAAAGCACGTACTTCTCTCCGTGTTCTTGGCACACTCAACTGTGCAATGGCTTGAATTCTTTCTGGGGTCAGTTTCCTTCCCTCCTTCGATAAGAGATGACCTAAGTAGGTCACTTCTTGTCGACAATATTGCAGCTTAGAGAGAGAAACTTTGTGATGGAAAGCAGATAAATGGCGCAACAATGACAATGTGGCTTCTTACAGATGTTTTCAGTATCTGCGGCGATTAGTAAATCGTCCACGTATTGAATCAGAATAGCGCCACTAGGTAAAACAAGTGCATCAAGCTGCGCTTTCAAAGCTGGACTGTATATGGATGGACTCTCACAGTAGCCCTGGGGAGCGCGTTTGAAGCGGAAGCTTCGGCCTCCCAGACTAAAGCCAAAAATATCTCTGCTCTCCTTTGCAATTGGGATGCTAAAGAAAGCATTCTTTAAATCGATCACTGAAAACCATGCAGCAGAGGCTGGAATCATCGTTAACAAGGCAGTTATATCAGGGACAACCGGAAACTGTGGCACAACAATCTTATTAACCTCTCTAAGATCAATCACAAATCTGTAAACAGGTGGCTGTGAGGGGTCCGTTCGTTTTAAGACAGGTAAAATCGAACTATTGCAAACGTTGCCTCTTGTTTCATCAATCACACCCTTATGAATCAAGTCGCTGACAATGTCTAACAATGCTTTCTGGCCTTCATTAGAGATCTTGTACTGGGGAATACGTGGCAGTCTGACATTAGCCTTTAAAGTCACCACGTATGGCGGTATCTCCAAGAGGCCCACATCATTGGGACCAGTAGCCCAAAGGGCATCCGGAAGGGATGACAATTCAGGTGGCATTGTATTTTTAGACAAGTACATTGGGGAAATCACTTTCTTGCCTAATGTAAGTTGTACTCCTGAAGGAGAATGATACAGTGTAGCGTGCAATCTTTTCAACAAATCTAATCCTAGCAAATTCTCACCACAACCTGTCGTCAGAATCAGGGGTGCTTTCAGCTCGCAAGGCCCAATAGAAAGTGACATGGGACTAGAAATCGGGTTCCTAACCGGGGCGCCAGAAAAACCTACTGAAACATTTATATCGCCAGACAAAGGTGCGCCAGGGAGTTTTGAATGCATGATTGAACTCTTTGCAGCACCAGTGTCTAGCAAAAAGGGCTCCGTTACATTTGCTGTAGTTACCTTAACATACGGTCCACTCTGATCCACTGGCACTGAAACAACTCCCTCTCTCTGTCTACGACTATCCTAGTAGTCATTACTTTCTGCATCACCGTCCTCTGCATAATAATCATTATTATAATACTGAGCCGTATTACTAGTCGCGTTAGCTTGCTGGTCAAAACTATTGATGGTATTTTGAGGCGGCAGAGGGCGCGCGTTCTGGGGAGCATTTCCACGCCCTCTGCCTCTAGGAGCTTGCTGACCACCCCTACCTCTTGCGCCATACGCATTACCGTTCCGCTGCATTAATTTAGGGCAACTATATTTAAAATGACCTTCCTCTTTACAGTATGAACATTGGTTGGGACCTACAGGGACACGTGGTTGATAATACCCATTCATTTGCTGGTTGTTCTGAAATTGTTGGGGTTGGTGATAGACACCTTGGGGTTGCCTATAATTATTCTGACCTCCACGTGGCGGATAGGCCTGCTGCAAAAGGACCTTCGTCTTTAGTTCCTTCGTTTTCTTTTCTGTTCTATCCTTTTCATCTTTATCTCTGTTCTCGTAATACTGTGCAGTAGCCAGTATTTGCGCTGAAGAGGAAACAGCCCAAGAACTTTCTGAATCTTTTAACTTTTTACACAGGTCAGGAAGTAGATTCTGCACAAACTTATCCACAAATAACCGTTGGCCACCCTCAGTACTCATTTCTTGCCCACTGTGGTCAACAAACGTTTCTTCAAACCTAGTAAAGAAGTCTGACACTGTCTCATCTTTCTTCTGCTTGCATGCAGATAACTTGTCCCAATTTACGCGCATCGCGGGCATTATTGTCTTCATATATGTGATGATTCTACCAGGCAGTTCTGCCACTAAAGGCTCAGGTTTCGCACCACCCGTTTGTCTAGCATCAGCGGCGATGATGTTAGCCCATGTGTCTCCTAGTTCTGCAGCATGATCCGTATTACGTATGGATCCCCACAAGGGCTGTGGAACCACATTCCCAAACAGCATATCTACATCAGCCAGATTCATTACACAAGATTCTGCAGTCTGTGACAACTCCTTATAATAACCAGTAGGGTTTTTACGGGGATCAGGCAATGACTGCTTGAGTGCTAACACCTCAGATCTTTTCCATGGAACATGTACCCCAATACGCTGGAAATGTGCTACGACAGGTGGATTAGCATTTGCATCAGCGGGTCTCCAAACTGGGGGAACCTCACGCATCGGATATTGGCGTGCTTTTACCCTCTTTCCCACAGAAACATCAGGTTCAAACAACGACTGTTGACAATCATCATTCCTGAAGGACAATACAACCGCAACTGCTTTATCTACCTCGCGATCCACAATTATACCAGTTCCAAAGTCAAACCTCACTCTACACAACTCCTGCGGGCTCGGGTCTTTACCACTATCCTCCAATTCTTCACAGAGAATTTCGCACATTTTCTCAAACACATATCTCTGTTTTGGGGCATCCCACTGATGGAAAACGTTGACAACTGATTCCACATCATACAGTGAAGGGAAAACAATCCATCTACGCGCCATGCTATCTATTACCTTTTTCTCATCAGGGTTAGGCAATTGACTACGCAGTTGCTTACGCTGTAATCCAGGAGTCGCACCAGATGACTCAAAAAGAGGCGACATTAATGTAGTAACCACATTAGCTAAGCGCTGTCGCGCTGAAGGAGAAGCTGAAGCGAAAACAGGGGGAAAAACAGAGGGAAGAAAAGAGGATGCAGAAACAGGTACTGGAATGGTGGAAGGAAGAGTGTCAGGGGAGGCAGCTGCTGAATTAGGCAAAGTCGCAGGAAGCACGGGGGCAGTCGGGAACACAACTGGCGGCCCTTGAGAGGGCTGCGCTATATGGACAAGAGCCGGCTGCGCAGCAGCTGGCGGTAGCGGCAAGGCTTGCTGTATATTAACTGGAGGTGGCATATTCACAAGCTGGGGAGGTGCCGTGGCATTTTTAGCATACGGGGGTGGTGAACTCAACAAATGCGACATCAGGGGATCTTTCTCCTTTTCTTCTAACTCATTCTGCTTAGAGTGTGGTAAGGCTGGGTAACATTTGTCGATCCCTAACTTACGCTGCCTGTGCAATTGCTCATTCATCTGCTCCTCCTCATTATCTTTAAATTGTATAGCTGCTTGCATTACTGTCATACCTCTCTCCCTTTTATTCTTTTTCGCTAGCTTAATTTCCTTCTGTTTGGCTTCTTTTCGCCATAAGCGGAAAGAGTCAAACATCGCCGGCCGGGCTTTCTTTTTGAACAATTTAATTTCCAAATTATCTAAAATATCGGTATTGAAACTACCATTTTGGGGCCATTTTAAAACACCGTCTTTCCTGGTGTAGTGGATCCACACTTCGTTATATGCAATGGGGCCTACGCCATGCTTTACATAGAGCTCATAAGTTGGAGTTCCAACCGGAGGGACCGGGCATGATTCCTCCAGCTGGAAATCTTTTCCACAACCCAAACAAAATATTCTACCAAATATTCTAGAACCAGGCATCTTTGCTCACTAGTCTAGATCCAAACGTCAAAGGATTATCAATTAGGATAGTCTCGTGAATACACGAGTCCTCTGGCTTTGGCGTTTGCAAACTCCAAATTACCAAATCAAACGATCCCGAGGGATACCAAAACAAATGGGAGACGCTCCACTTATACTTAACTGAATATTGCTGATCGATGGCGTCACCAGAAGACTCTCTCGATTGTTTCGCTCTCTCAAAACTCGTCAAGGGTCCAAAACAGGTCGATTAATCAGGGCAGCAGTCCTTCGTAGCCGTCGGGACGCGGAGAACCTCGCAGAAAAGACTTTCGGACCACGTCGACATGCAGGGGTCGATGAAGTGGCGGCCTTCCTCCGGAATTTCCACACGAAGCTCCTCACGAACCTCTGGCTTGGACTGGTACCGCTGAAATCGCCCCACGTTGGGCGCCCAACTGAAGTACTGGGTATTTTAGACCCAGCGGTGCAGGGGCACACACCCTATGACTTCTGGGTTCACCCTGTTCCAGACCTACAGAAACACAGAGTCTTCTGGTTGAAGTCAAAGATCGTTTATTGGCTGCAGACCAATTACAGGTATCCTAGAAGTACAACAGCGTGTATGTTCTCAGGAGACTGCTGAAAATCATAGAAACTGACTTCATCTTAAATACAGTTTTCCCTGCCTCAAGCATACATTCCTAGGTTTTATGATACGGCAATATACAAGTGTACATTACAAAGAAAAGGCAGAGTCATGATGACCATCCCACATTCCAGTTCGGCCAGCCCACAATGATTTACACAGTAAGGTTCAGATCCCACATCGGATATCAATAGACCCCCCAATAAACATGAGCATCTCCTGTTTTGGGAAACAAGTCATAAAGCAGGAACAAGCAGGTGTGAAAGAGATTAGCCGGAGGTTCGTGTAGAATGAAAGGGTTTTATGATGGGTCAAGCCCTGATGCTAATCACAGGTGGACGGAGGAAGGGGAGCTCCTGAGACCAGTTTGACCCGGGGCAGCAGAGCCAGCTGCCCAGGTCACAGAGAAGTCAAAGGAAAAGCACATGTACTGTGAGGCCCGTATTTGTTCCAGTATAGCCTATGTGAGGGCAATGACAAGATGGCCACCGCTCTCAAAATGGAACCCGCGTAGTGAAGCAGAATAACGTGTACACAGTGCATTCATAGCTAGAACGATATATAAAGCACTCGTACATACCGCATCTACCATTTGCAGTTTGCTAATACCAAGATAGACAGGGGTAGGGCCCTGTCCCCTACGCGGTGGCAGAGATTAAAGTACGACAGACTAGATGGCCACATCAGGCTGCGGTGGTGGTGAGGAACTTGCAGGGGTGGAGCCGCCCTGGGCGTTTTGCCCATGATAGCCTGCCTGTTTATCGGTGCTTGGCGGCATTGTGTGGCTGGTGCTGTGGTGCGGCTCTATCGGACTGCGAAGTGGCGAGATTCTGAGGGTCCGGAGTGACGACACCGTGGCTCGAGGCCTGAGTTGTGTGCGGCCTTGCGACTGCCTGGGGTACGGCTGTGCTGAATGTGGGTGGAAGCAGCGCTGGCCCGGGCAGACCTGCGGCAGATCCTGTGGCCCACTGGGCAGCCGGTGCCTGGGGCCCATCTCCTGTTGCGCCCCGGGGGACACTTACATGCTGGGACCTCCTGGTGGCAGGGCAGAGCGGTGACGGGCCATTGCGGCGCCTGGAGGTGGGTGTGCAGCCTGTATTGGGCCATATCAGTGGTAAGGTACTTGCAGAGGCGGAGCCGCCCTGGGTGCTTGGCCTGCGATTGCCTGGCAGCCTGCCGGTGCTGGGCATCCTCATGCGGCTGTGGCAGGGCTCAATCGAGGCAGTGAAGTTGCAGGGATCATGAGGGTTCAGAGGGATGTGGCTGTGGCTGTGGCTGGAGGCCTGATTGGGGCATTGCTTCGCAGTGGCCTGAGCCAACCCGGGGGAACGACTGCGCTGAGTGCAGGTGGAGGTGTTGCCAGCCCGAACGGACCTGCTGCAGATCATGTGGTCCTCGAGATGCCCGGTGCCTAGGGCTTGTCTTCTGCTGGGCTGCTCGCAGGAGGGGTCGATTCGGGAATAGCACATATTGGAGCTGACTCAGAGAGATGCCCATTAGGGTGGTGGAGGGCATACTCAAGCCAGCAGAGCTGGTTGGGCTAGGCCCTGGTGCAGCAGGCGGCCAGGGAGGGGCCATCCTGGCCTACATCTTGCACAACATGGGAGGAGGTTCTCTCGCCTCCCTGCCTCACACCCATCAGGGAGATGATGACCCATACACCTGATCCAGCGGATTACCAGCTTGCGTTACTCACACAACATATACTCACCTGGGCCCATAAACATTCATACAATAAGCCAGTAGTACCGCTGGGGTCAGTTTTGATTTACCTGCAAGATTGTTTACCTTTACCAAATTCTTACCAACTCGATTCCATCTGTGAAAAATATGTTAATCTGATCCTCTCTACCTTCCTGGAAAAAAACGATTGTTTGCTCTCTTCCCAAACTGTCTTCCGACCGAAGCAGGGTACTGAAACTGCCCTCTTAGTAGTGGTTGAGGAATCAAGGAAAATTCTTGATGTCGGAGGGTCCGCAGCTATAATATTACTTGACCTTAGCGCGGCCTTCAACACAGTTAATCACCAGCTCCTGATCAATAGACTCAGGGAGGTCGGGGTTTCGGGGGCCCTACTCAAATGGCTTGAGTCATTCCTTAAAGACAGATCTTTTCAAGTCTTTGAAGAAAATTTTACATTAGACAGAATGCCGGCACATTGTGGGGTCCCTCAGGGCTCTTCCCTAAGCCCTACGCTTTTCAATGTGTACATGCTACATGCGACCTCTGGCAGAAGTGGTTAAGCCTTTCGGGGTCAAGATTGTCTCATACACAGACGATACACAGCTAATTTTGTCCCTTAATCAGCTGTATGATAATCAGTTCTGCCTGGCCAGCTGTCTGGAGAAAGTGTCCGCCTGGATGGATAACTCCTTTCTAAAATTAAATGCTGCTAAAACTGAATTGATGTTTCTGGGTAAGCCCACGAACAGAAACCCTGATGTTTTTTGGCCTAAATGCCTAGGTATTATGCCCCCACCCAAGGAACACATAAAGAGCTTGGGGTCTGGTTTGATCGCAAACTAGAGTTCAAAGAGCAGACATGTAAGGTAGCTGCTGCCTGCTTCGGTATCCTCAAAATGATCAGGAAAATTCTACCCCTACTTCCTTTTAATGCAGGGAAACTGTTGGTGCAGGCCCTGATTTTATCCCGGCTCGACTACGCCAATGTGCTCTATCTTGGCTCGGCGGGAGCCACTATTAAAAAGCTTCAAGTAGTACAAAATTGTGCCGCTCACGCCCTCATGCAAGCCCCTTACCAAGCTTCGGCAAAGCCTTTGCTCATCTCAGTGCACTGGCTTCCAGTGTTAGAGAGAATCCAGTTCAAGGCCCTTTGCATTGCCCACAAGATTCTGTCCTCCTCTGCACCTCCAATTCTGAGGGCTATCATTTCCCCCTGTGTTCCGAATAGATCTCTACGCTCAGGAAAGAAATGCCTGGCTACAGTTCATCGAGTAAACCGAGTGCCGAGTGGTGGTAGAATGTTTTCTATTATATCTTCGAAAAGCTGGAATCAGCTCCCAGACCATGCTCGCCTCGAGACGAATCATCTTTCCTTCCGTAAAACGCTGAAGACCCTGCTGTTTCCCTGATGCTCCTCATGGTGGGTGATAAATGCCTATTCATTCATTCATAATAAATTTCCTCTGGTCAATGAATATAGTTGATGAGTAATATTAAGTAGAAATGACATTGGGGGGCGTGGCTTGGCTGCAACGCGGAATGGCTGCCTGAAATCGCAGCTCCGCCGATCGAGCGAATCAATCCGACAATTATCGGCAATTCAGGTGCTTGAGCTCGCTCCTCTTGTCCCCAGTAAAGTGTGCTGGGTATCTGCCCTTCCCGACGAAACTCCTGAACCCGTGGCTGGAGCAGTGGCGGAGATCGGCCCGGTGGTTGATGAGCGACGGAGCGGCCTGAAGCGCGCGCAGACGCCGGGGACTGGCGTGCGGCTGGATCCGTGGAGGAGACGCGCTGCGGAGCATCGATTGCTGGGTCGGCTTGGCCCTGGGGGCACAGTCTCATCAACATATGCCCCCCGCTGGCGGAGTAGCGTTGCTACAACAGCGTCAGTCCCGCAACGGAATATCGCTGGCTGTGAGAAGGTGAGGCGAGGAAGCGGCACTGCGGCCGCCGGGCACTGAAGACTCGAGGGCTGACGAAGAGTCGGACGACTTGAGCCCAAGCCGGCATCCTGAGTGGGCTGTCGCTGTACCCGACCTAGCACGATAGACAGTTGCCATACGCCCGCGGGGCGCCTGCACTCCGATATAGCTCCTGAAGACCGGGACAGCCCCGGGAGCGGCCATCTTCCCAAGGGTGGCTGCGCTGCTGCCCACTACCAGTGAGAGCCCTGAGACGGCGGCCTGGGGGAGGTGGTGGGCTACGGGGCTTGCCTTTTCCCTCGCGGCAGTGCAGAGAGCAACGCGCTGTGGCGCTGTGGCCCCTGACGAGGTGGTGATACCGCTAGCATGGTCGGGTGGCGGCTGGATTTAGCGGCTGAGGCCTGTGGCGCGGACCGGCGTTCGCTCGGCCCGGTGTATGCCTGCTCTGGGGCGCCGTTGCGGACGGCCGGGTGAGCTGTGCGGCCTTGCCCTGTGGAACGCGAGGGGCGCCACTGGGCGGGAGGCAGGCCGAGTCTGAGGATACACCCTGCGGCTGTCCCACCCTAGTGGATTTGGTTCCCTGCATTACAGACATACCCCGGTACGGGGGCAACGGCTCCCTGGTCTGCTGTAGACGCTTGCCCTTCCTACTATCTGCTGCAGGAGCCTGGTGTGGGGCGACCGGTGCCGTGAGGGGGCCTGTGGTTAAGTAGCCCCTATCCACTGACTGTGCAGGGAGGCGGCCATGGGAAAACCGGACACGCGCCAGCCCAAACTCACGTTCGATAAGTCCAAACAGAAAGCGTCGGACCAGGATCACCGAGACGCGGATGCCGCGCGCGCGGAACAGAGTGGCCCACAAGATGCGGACATTAAATCGATGTTTAAAGAATTAAAGGAGGGACTGCGGGGCATAGACTGCAAAATGGACGCGCTGGCGGCACGCATGGACGGCATCACAACGCGTATGGACAAGCACGAAGGCAGAGTGGAGGTGCTTGAAACACGCGTGGCCGACACGGAGGACGGCCAGACCGACCTGGTCAAACAACTGCGTGGAATGGATAAAGTCCTGGAGTTAATACAACAGAAGAACGAGGACTTAGAAGCGCGCTCGAGGCGCAACAACGTCCGCATCACGGGTGTGGCAGAAACAACAGACATCACTAACATGGAGCAATACGTTGAACAGATGCTGAAAGATCTATTTGGGTCGGAGCTATCCTTGATGTTCCTCGTGGAAAGAGCGCACAGGACATTGGGGCCCAGGCCTAAACCGCGTGCACCACCTCGGCTAATCATCGCGCGCGTCTTAAATTATAGAGACCGTGACACGGTTTTGCGTATGGCAAGAGACATGAAGGATATGCAATACAAAGGTAATCACATCGCCCTCTACCCGGACTTTGATGTTTGATATTCAGTTATGTGCCCCCTGTCCAGGCCGATTCGGGGCCTATCGTTTGACTGCTGTGCTGGGGGTTCATTCTCTTGCGCCGGGAGGGCTGTGTGCATCACTGTGGTCCTGGGGTGGAGGGGGTCCTTGAGCCGGCACGCTGAGCCAGTGCTCGATCGCCCTGTCATGAGTAGAGGGTTAGTAGGCGGCCAACCTGCGCACCTCAGGGGATGATTCCCACTTATTGGTTACTGCTGTTGGGTTTAGTCGTGGTTTCTATGGCTGGGGGGGTAACCTGGGGGGATATTGCACAACCTGGTTGGGGGGTTGGAGCGGGTGGGGGGAGGGTTCACTTGAGTTTGGGGGGTGGTTCCGGGGTTTGTTTGTTTTGTAGTATGGAGTCAGAGGAAGCGAGATTTACTGCTGTACCATATACCGTATATTCTTCACCGCCCTGTCGAAAATCATGTTGCTTACTGTACTATGATCGCTTACGTGCAATGTGGCCCGCTGGGCCGTTGGGCTGTGCTGTGCGCCTCGCCTGGTGGTGGTCGGGTGGCGTGTCACATGGCTTGGGCACACTGTTTGATCGTGGCTTCTTCATGTCCCTGTCGCCGTGACGCGAATAAACTGCCTTACCTGGAATGTGCGAGGCATGAATGATAGACGCAAGGTCAGGTTGGTGCAGGCCTTCTTGCACAGAAAAGACATAGACATCTGCCTCTTGCAGGAGACTCACTTGACAGCTAATGCGGCACAGTTGCTTAGGCATAACCGATGGGGTGAGATAGTTCACTCATCTTATTCCAATTACTCCAGAGGGGTGGCGGTTCTGATAAGAAGGGGTCTCCAGTGGACAACGCACGAGGAGCTCAGGGACGCGGGGGGCCGCTATGTACTGCTTGTGGGGACGCTGTGTGGCATGAGACTGGTGCTGGTGAATGTGTACGGCCCTAACGATGATAACCCGGATTTCTTCGGGGAATTATGGCATAAGGTGCAGGCTCGTGGCCCGGCAGCGATCTTGTGGGGGGGGGACTACAATGTTGTACTCTCAGGCACTATGGACAGGCAGGGCGCTACTAGAGAACACCACCCTAAGGCATCAGAGGAGCTCGGCTGTATTATGCAGGAGACAGGGCTGGTGGACTCCTGGAGGGTGCTGCACCCCGGGGACCGCGCGGGCACATGTATAACAGCTCATAGAGCCGCCTGGTCCAGGCTGGATTACTGGTTGCTATCCAGGGACCTGCACTCGTCAGTGCTAGAGGTGATGCACTTGCAGAGATCGCTGTCCGACCATGCCCCAGTGCTTCTCACGATGTCCACTCCGTCCCTATATGTCCAACCGTTTAGCTGGCGGTTTCCCTCTCGGGCGCTGCGCGATCAGGTACTTCAGCAGGCACTGCGTGAAAAGCTCGAGGAGTACTTTGCAATTAATGAGGGCACCGTGGATTCGCCAGGCACGCTCTGGGAGGCTTGTAAGGTGGTGACGAGGGGGCACTGCATGTCGCTAAAAACGGGTGTGCTGAGATCAATTCGCGATACCCTGAGCAAATTAGAAACTGACCTTGCGCGACTGGAGTCTGACTTGATAAATGCGCCGTCAGATAGAGTGCGTGCGGACCTTCGATCGCAGCTCACTAGGTACCAGGAGGAGGCGGAAAGGGAAGTCGCGTACCTGTCTAAAGACTGTCGGGCTAGGCGGTATGGCGAGGGGGACCGCGGCGGACGCACGCTGGCGCACATGCTGCACGCGCCACGAGGGTCGGATCATATACTGGAATTGCAGCGTGCAGAGGGTGACATGGTGCGAGAGCCGCCAGATATCCTTGACACAATGACAGAATTCTATAGGGACTTATACACCACAAAGGTGACACCAGAGGATAAGGTGCTCAGCGACTACCTGGACACCATTGCCTTAGCGTGGTTCAGCAATAGTACCAGACAATACATGGACTTGCCATTCACGCAAGACGACATATCGTCACGCTGCTTAAGCCTGGCAAGGACCCCAAGCGCCCGGACTCCTATCGTCCACTGTCACTGATAAACCTTGACGCCAAAATATATGCTAAACTGCTCTCTGATCGCTTAAAATACATGCTGCCACAAATCGCGCTATCTGATCAATCAGGATTTGTATTGGGGAGGTCCACTTCTTATAACTTAAGAGTACTATTTGGGCTTCTGCATTATTTGGATCCCAGAGTCCAGGCCGCTGCGGCACTGTTGGATGCGACAAAGGCATTGGACTCTCTGGAATGGCAGTTTTTGCGGACGTTATTTACCCGAATGGGGTTTAGTCCGCTATTTGCCAGGCGTATTGGCATATTGTATAATGATCCGGCGGCTGGGGTGCGGGTGAATGGCCAGACGTCTGCCCCTATCTCCATAACCAGAGGGACCCGACAGGGATGCCCACTGTCGCCGTTACTATTTGCAATTGCGACGGAACCGCTGGCGGCCCGCTTGAGACAACACCATACTCAGCGTAGCATTGGATTTCCGTCGCGCGGTCTGCTAATTTCTATGTATGCCGACGACATCACCATATACATGATGAACCCGTCGGAGAACTTTGACCCGCTGATGAGAGAGGTGACACGCTACAGTGGGCTCAGCGGTATAGATATCAACTGGTCAAAATCGGCCATGCTTCCCTTAACGGAGGGCACGAACAAGTGCCACACGGAATTCCTGATCGATTGGGTCACGGACGAGGTCAATTACTTGGGTATAAAGATGAGCCGCTCAGTTCAAGAAATATTGTTGGCTAACTTTGGTGTGGCCATGGAGTGGCTAGAGAGTAAAGTTAAGAGGTGGAAAGCGTTGCCGCTGTCTTTGACGGGCCGCATAGCCATTGCAAAAATGGTTGTGGCGCCTAAATTCCTCTATCTGTTCGCAAACATCCCCGTGCCGTTGACGATGGCGTTCTTTCGCTGACTTCACTCCGCGATGATTGAACTGGTGTGGGCGGGTAAGCAGCCCAGGGTGGCCTGGAACCTCCTTACGCTCCCCTTCCGGCAGGGGGGTCTCGCAGCCCCGGACCTTGAGTTGTACGCGTATAGTGCACAGGCCCAATACTTGCACTATTGGCATCACCCGATTCCTTATCAGCCTCACGTGGCAATAGAGATGGACGTGGCGGCTCCTTGTCCTATACGGACAGCGGTGTACCAGAAATACAAGCGGTCCCAGGAAGACGTTGACAACGTTGAGATGGTGCGTTGGGCCTGGTCCAACATTCCGAAGCGTGCGGGCATAGTGAACCTATATGCCCCAAGTATGCCATTGGAGGCCAACCCTCTGCTGAGTCCGCTTACAGACACGGCGGTGGCGCGACGAGCGCACGCATGTGGCCTAAGGGTGGCGGGGGACTTATATCCGGATGAAACTTTTCTTCCGATACAATCCTTGGCCGCGGCGCCTGAGCCGACGGCCTCGGAGCTCATCTTGTACTACCAATTGCGGTCGGCTTGCAGGCACAAATACCCCATGTTCCCAAAAGCTCCGCCGACGCTGGCAGGTTTGGAAGACATTCTGTCAAACTCCTCCCCACGTAAATTGATAACCCGCATCTATAGGACCACACAAAGCATGACACCCGTTGCGCACGTTGATTCCAGGACCTTGTGGGAGGAGGACGCAGGCATACGTATTACAGAAAAACAGTGGGAATTCTGTTGCACCCAACTTGAACACCTGTCGCCTAATTATAGACTGAGACTGATACACTTTAATTACCTGCACAGGACATACCGCACGCCCATACAACTGTTTAGGATGGGTCTCCGGTCCGACACGACTTGTTGGAGATGTGGCGAGAGTGAGGCTACGTTCTACCACCTAGTCTGGACGTGTGGACCAATACACAGATTCTGGGATACAGTTTTCAACATTATAGGGAAGATAGTGGGAGCGGCACTGGTGCCGGACCCGCTTGTGGCCCTCCTGGGATTTGTGCTGAATGTGCCTAGGGCATCGCGTAAGCTCGTTGCCCTCTTATTATTGCTTGCCAAGAGCCAAATAGCGATACATTGGAAGAAGAAAGCTCCCCAGAAGGCGTCTGGCTGGGTGGGATCAGCGGTATACTGTAGGGAGCAATTGACTGCTTACTGGGACCAAATGCCGCAGCGTTCAAGACCTGCTGATGTGTGGCAGCCGTTGGTGGAGTGGCTTGCAGGAGCGGAAGTGGAGGGGGATGACTGAGTTAACTGGTCGGATGGCTGGTGATGAGATGAAGACCGGATAAGGTTGCGTCGTGGAGCACGCTTGTGGTGAAGGCGCCAGCCTGGTACGAGCGCCATGTTGGCTGAAACTGCGTCTAGCAGAGATGGGAAAACTAGTGCTTGTGCGGATCTGATGGTGTGAGGTCGCAGGGTGGGGGCAGCTGGGATATTTGCCCTTAATATTGGCAGGTTCATCCCTGACACTAGCTCACAGTTGGTGTTGTTGAAATGTTCATAAAAATGATACTATTTGTGCTTTACTCCAATGTACGCTGTGGATTCGCTCATGCGGCTTGCCACACTGAAAACATGCTGCCTGCCTCTGGGTTGTTGGCTGAATAGCAGTGTACGCTTTGATGAGACAATAAATGTTTTTGAAAATCAAAAAAAAAAAAAAAAGTAGAAATGACATTAAAGTTTTATTCTCTAAATAACCACAGACTCAAAGAGTTTTGAAAGTTGTATCTAATCAAATATTTTTGTGAGCCAAAGATCAAATACATGTTATACACCGTTTCCCTTCAGGAAATAATTAAATCAGGTTCAATATAAGTCTCAATTTAAAATATCATGATGACAGTACCTGAAGAGGGAGAAAAACAGAAAGCAGTACAAGGACATACTACACAGAATGATAGTTACCTAGGATAGTGTGAGGACCAAAACCCCTGGCCTAGGAGTCAGGTGAAGTTCTCCATAACAGGTCAGGAGATGACGGATGAAGACAGGTTCAGGACCGGGAAGGTGACCTCTTCTAAGTGCAAAGCCTGCGTTGCACCCCTCTCTGGCAATATTCTCATCGATATTTCTTCTGCGACTCCCCTTTCAGATGTTTGGCTTCTTCGATCAGTTTCTTGGTCTCTCGAACAGGGTTTCTGGCATCTGCAGTTGGCGTAGGGTCTGTGGCTGTGACCATCTCCCTGCCTCTCTGACATCCAACTTACTAACTATCTTAGTTATACTATTCTATGTGTATGTACCACCCCCAAATGTTTCAATATCGTGAAAAACCCTACTTCTGATTGGGCAAGGCAAGGGGAAGAGTTCATCACACCATACTAAATGTAATAATTTACTTTAGGTTCATCGTTCAATGTACCCGCCCCTTAATTCACTCTCCCAAGCTTTATTCCCACCGGCATTTCACATTATGATCAATAGATTGTATATATTTTGTACAATTTTCGTTCCTCTGTTCCCAAGAGATTCTTGCCAGTGCGACCTTGGCTGAGTTTCAACTTTGTCATCACAGTTCCGGGCAGGTTTGAGTGCGCTTGCACACAAATTAGGTGGGGTAGGGATTTCAGAAACCCTCCGAGGCCCAAATATGAACTAGTAATAAAAGTCAGAAAAAGACAAATACGAAATAAAATTACTTCACGCTATACCACTTATATCTACACTATCCCCATTTACTTATATTAATCTTTCGCATTAGCATTTTAGTAGAACTTATAAGGTTTAGTTTAAGCAACAGCATGCGCATTAACATGTGAGTTTCAAGCGCCCATTTTAGAGGCTATTGCGCAGCTGCAAAGTTTTCCCTCCAAGCATAGAAAACGTCATACTACGTAGATGCAGTGGACGCATGTGCAGTGAAATCCCTCTTTTTTGGCAGCCATTTTAGGACACTCAGGATACTTGTTAGTAATACACACAGGAAAGCTTCCCCTAGATACCTTATAATGTGTGTAATGCAATATTAGTATTAGCAAAACAGGTTCATTATAATGTTACACATTATTTGAGAGGATTGCGTCCGAGCAAGTCTCTTTTATTACGAAACCTTGCTCCATCAATCCCCTCTCTGATGGCATTTTATGCCATCACTAATTTTCCACTACTAAATCAGAATCTAACTTTAGCACTTTTCTATTTCAATTTCTTCTTCAACCCTTTCATTTCTTCCTTTTCCCTTTTGTGTTGTAACCCTCTCATTCTTTTGTAAAAATCTCCCTTTATTTCTTCCAGCTGTATTTCTTCATATTTTCTTTTCTTTCACTGTTCATTCACTTCATGCCTGTTTCTTTTCATGCAACATTTGTGCCAAAACATGATTGCTAAAACTAATATGTTATTCCCATTATTGGCATTATTAATTGACCTAAAATACCCTTACCTATGTAGAAAACCAACTACCTATGGTAGAAATACTATTTGTTAATGTCTTCCATACACTGTCAACTTCCAGTGGTTTTAAATCTTCTTCCAATTCGTAATATTTTTAATATATCCTCCAATTTCGACAATTTTATCAGGATCAGTATCAGTAGATAACCGATCAACTATTGTAGATAATTGACACATTTTTTGTGAATTTAGAAGAACTCCCACTGAAGGTATCAATGCACCAATATATCACCTACTATTTCTGTAAAACTAGCTCTTTTACTACGTATTAGTCCGTTATCGTCTTCAATGCTTCCAGTGATTCTTTTTACATGGTATACTTTCAGGAATACTATTCCAAAATAGCAACTCCCATACCAGTGGTCAGGCAGCCTAAAATATGCTTTATTGCCACATACATAAAAGATTCCAGGAAATGCTGGATCTGTTCCTCCTTTTAGTCCCCATCCCCCAACTACTAATACATTATGTTCACATTCACTGGAACCAATAAATGCATTGTTATATTCTGTTTTTAACCTATGAAGACAGATTTTCCCTTTCTTCTCAAAGTCCAAGGACATAGCAGCATGAGTCTTGCCAGTTGCATAAAGCTCTTCACTCTCAGCCCATTTAGGTATCTGAGGTTTGGGTCCATAAGCTCTTCTTTGGAAATCCTGTCTCCTTTGCTCAACTAAATTCAAAAATATCTTCTCTTCTTCATGTAATTTACAGGTTAAATTGTGCTTGTGTGCTTCAGCTACATCTATTGTTTTCATAGTTAGAAAATATTCACCCATGAATTGTGAGTCTCTAGTACTAAGGACAGGGTTAGTACTCTTTTGCATAGGAACCTCGGAAAAAATCATGTCTACATTATAATAATAATATTATAGTTTCCCTGTTCTATAAAATAAGCTTGCTAAAACACTACATGAAATACCATAAGTTAATGGTAAATGATGATATGTTACTCCTTCTGCTACTGATGCTGGTCATTTTATACACACATAATAATCACTAACTTCTATTGTCTCTACATATTGTACTAACTGGTTTGCAAAAACATTCAAGTCAGAATTATTTTTATTCATCGTGTGATGTAAATCTAACTCATCTGGTGCTTCTAATTCTACCCTATCTCTTTTGATGTTAACTACCCTCTCATGTGTATTAGTGCTATTCTGTGTATTCGTAACCATCAAATAGGGAATGGCTACTGTTAGTAATAACCAGATTATAAGTACTAAAAACAGGCTACATATATATATTCTACAACATTTCTTTACACAGTTTTGTTTCGGTTTTCCAGCAGCTCTAATGTCAGCCATTTTCAATTTGGATAAGAAGATTTCTCTCCTTCAATTTTGTATTTCAATCTGTTACAGAATATTTGGGAAACTTGACAACATTTCTTTCAAGTTGGTCTCACTTCTTCGTCAATTTGTTCTGCATTTAATTCTTCATCACTTTCTTCATTTATTTCCAAATCTTTGAAATCTTCAAGAATAACGTACGTCCACTCAGGACCTTTGAATTTATTATTCAGTCTTTTCAATCTTGGGCTTCTTCGTTTGGGGTTTTCAGTTGTAGTCTGGTATGACTGGACACTTAGTCTACTTGTTCTGGTTCTTCTTTTATTGTTTTGAGGTGGTATTTCAGTCTCTTGATAATACTAGGCCAATAATCATCTTTTCTGATTCTTTCAGCTTGCACTGCACTTTCACTTTCTTCAAGTGTTCTTTTGTTTTCGTTAATTTGTGGTACAACTTGGTTATTTTCGTCTTCCGAATCTCTCTCTATCTGACCTTGTCCAGGGATTATTATTTTATTATCTTCTGCCTGGATATGTTCTTCTTCCCTAGTCTGACCCTGTTCAGGGTTTATTTCAATTTGATTTTCTTCTTCTTCTACCTGAACCCATTCATCTTTTTCTGTCTGGTCCTGATCAGGTCTTACTGCACTTTGGCTTTCTGCCGCCTGAACACGTTCTTCTAAGCATATATGTCCCTCCTCAGACTCAGGGGCTGTGACTTCAATTTCTTCTGTCCGAGTAGATTGTTCTCTCCTTGACTGGTCTTGTTCAGGTTCCTTAACAGTTGTATTTTCACTTTCCTGAGTGCGTTCTTCTGCTCCTATCTGGTCCTCACTCTATTCGTGACTAACTAATTTGGTTTGGCTTCTGGTTCTTACAATTTCTTCAGGTATGTCTACTATTGGGATCCAATCGTCCTGACTGGTGCTCAGTTGTTCTTGGTCAGCTACTTCAGGATCTGTTATTCTTGATCCTTCAGCTGTACAACCTTCAGCATCCCCAACTGCTTAAGTCAGTTGAGGTCCATCTTCGTCAGGTGCTGGTACTCTTTTGGTATGGCTTGCATGTATCCAATTAGGCAAACCGGCACATTTTACTGCTGTCGTTGTAAACAATATAACCTGATGTGGTATTATCCACCTTGGTGCTAAGCATGATTCTCAAGTGTGATTCTACTACCCAATCACCGGGGTTCAGATCATGCGCTTGGTTCGGCTGCCTGGCGACTGCGTTTTCTCCAACCTGGTGCAAGATAGAACAAACTTGGTCAGCCAACTCTTTGCAATACTCCAGTACCAAATCATCAGATATATTCAACAGCCAGTGTCCTGGTATACATGCTTGCCTCATTGCTCTTCCCATGAGTATTTCATAGGGACTCAATCCGGTATTCTTGTCTGGAATACTTCTGAGTCCCATCAGAACAAGAGTTAAAGGATCAGGCCAGTCCAGTGGCCCAGCCTTGACTTAATTGTGCCATTCAATTGTTCTACCACTCCAGAAGCCTCTGGGAGGTATGTGCAGTGCAGCTTTTGTTCTATTTTAAATGCTTCACAAATGAATCGAAATGAGACCCTCTGTCTTATTCATATGTTACTTGAAAACTGAATCTAGGAATGAGTTCTCTCAATATAAGTTTGGCCACTGTCAAGCTGTCATTTCTTCTGGTGGGGAATGCTTCCACCCACTTTGAAAATAAATAAACTATGACAAGTACATATTTCAGTCCTCAGCAAACAGGTAACTGAATGAAATCTATTTGAAGTCTTACAAATGGACCTTATGCCTTTCCAATTTCCCTATACAGACTATTGTTTTCTTTTCTGGATTCATTTGTTGACATGTCAAGCATCTCTGGCAAAGACTCTCTGCAACATTCCTGAACTTCGCATTAAACCAATCGTGTCTGAAAAGTCTAATTATAGCATCGCTGCCTATGTGGGTGTCTCCATGATACATCGTAGCCATTGGTGCAAGCATACAGTCTGTCATTACTAGTCTGCCATCTAAATAATCCCATAAACAGTCTTCTGCCCTTCTCTGACAACCAACTTTTTCCCACTCCTCTCTTTCCCTTGTTTCCTCTTCATCTTGTAGTTCTCTCACTTCTTTCCATGTTTCTAAACCTGAGAGTAGCATAAGTTGGCAGTTGATTCCACAATTTTCAATTTGCTTGTTTACTGCTATTTTATATTACGCGCAGTGTTGGGCAACCTGGTCAGCATATCGGTTACCTGCAGTCACATGGTCATTCCCCGAATGATGTGGAGCACATTTGACCTCTGCCACTTCTTTTGGCAATTGTATTGTCCCAAGCAATTCTTCCACAAATATTCAGTTTTTAATGGGAGACCCTGAAGAAGTCAGGCTGTCTCTCTGCATCCAGAGCTGGCCAAAGTCGTGCACAACCTCGTAACCATACTGGCTATCAGTGTAAATGGTTACTCTCCAATTTTTCCCACTTTTGCAAGCTTTGATTAAAGCTACCAATTTGGATACTTGTGCAGACTTGACTCCTGGTAAATAGGATGCTTCGACTGTTCCAGCCAATGTACACACAGCATAAGCAGCACTCAGACCTCTTCCACATGGCGCATACACGAGCCATCTACAAAGAGCTCACGTTCGGCATTCTTCAAAGGCTCCTCCTGTATGTCTAGATGAGGTGTGGTACTGAGTTCTGTCATGTCAAGACATTTGTGTTCGACTTCATCTTTCACTTCATTGTATGCATCTGGTATCAAGGTAGCTGGGTTAAGAACAGTACATCTGACTATGGTCACGTTTTCAGCTCCTAGTATATTTCTCTCATATTTTGTCATACTGCTAGGGGTAAGATACTGCGTTTGAGTACTTGTTAAAAGAATAACAACTGAATGAGGGACGTACACATCTACAGGGTGTCCCATCACAATGGACTTGCTCTGTTCCAGACTCATGCACGTTGCGGCCACAGCTTTTAGGCAACCAAGCAATGCAGATGCTACAGGGTCCAAGGTAGCAGAAAAATATGCCACAGGACATTGCATTAGACTATGTCTCTGTGTTAAGACTGAGAGTGCGCAATTATCTCTCTCACAACAGAACAGTGCAAATTCTTTCCAACAGTCTGGCATACCTAAAGCAGGCGCTTCACATAAACAATTTCGTAATTTCACAAAAGCTTCCATCCCATTCTATAGGGTCTCTTGCTTGCTTTTTTGTCATTTGAATCAGGGGTTTTGCTAATAGAGATAACCCTACAATCCATTCTCTGCAATATCCAATGACACCAAGGAACATCCGTATTTCTTTTTGGGTTTGTGGAAATTGCATTTGTCTTATTATTTTAATTCTCTCAAAGGTCACTCTCCTTAATCCTCGTTCTATCTGATGTCCTAAATATTTAACTACTGTTCTGCAATACCGTAAATTCTCTGGGGACACTTTACGTCCACCTTTGGCTAGATGGTTCAATAAAGCAGTGGAATCAGTAACACAGTCATCTCTTGCTTTCGATGCGATCAATAGATCGTCATTATACTGTACCCGGACTGACTCCCTAGGCAGCACTAATGTTTCAAGACACTTTTTCAAAATTTGGTTAAAAATCGAAGGACTTTCAGTATACCCTTGAGGAACGCGATTCCAAAAATAAATACGATCCTTAAATTTGAAAGAAAATAAAAACTGACTATCAGGGTGCAATGGAATGGAGAAAAAGGCATGCATAAATCAATTACGGTAAACCATCTTGCCTTCCACGGTATTTGGTACAAAATCACTGCAGGGCTGGGTACTATAGGGCAACATGGCACAACAATCTTGTTTATCTTCCTCAATTCTTGAACTACCCTATAGTTAGGTTTCTTAATGCTAATTATAGATGAATTACAGGGACTACTCATTATTTCTTTTTGAATGCCTTGTTTAACCATTTGATCAATTTCTGCTGCAACACCAGCTTTTACTTTAGGACTCATTTTGTATTGTCGTGTATTTGGATAAACTGCACCTTCTTTCACTGTCACCTTCACAGGATCTACATTTTTCATTAATCCTACTTCTTTTCCTGTAAAATTCCACACTTCTGGATTTACTGTTGTTGTGACCTCATTTGGTAAGTCATCTTTGGTCATTATGGAAAACAATTCATCTACTTCTGTTCCTTGTTTGGCTAGCATGATTTTGTATACCCTGTCTTCGTCTGGGGTCTGAAGTGCAACACTGTCCGGTGTGGAAAATATGGTGCAATTCATCTTGCACAGTAGATCCATTCCTAATAAATTCACAGGACTGGAGTCACACACTACAAACTTCTGTATCTCTTTGAATTTGCCAATACGTACCTCCATTGGCTTTGTAATAGGGGTCCTAATTTGTTTATTAGAAACGGCCACTACTTGGATCGCTTCTCCCGAGAGGGGTAGGTTTGGGATGTCTGCTGTTCTCACGGGTAGCACCAGTGTCCAACAAGAAGGTAATATAATTTCCTTCTACCTTACCATCAATATATGGACCTGACTGATCTACGGGTAAGGATTCGACAAGTACGCACTCCTCTTCCCCCCCCCCCTCAGGCACCGTCATAAGTTAGTGTCATCAAAGTAAGAGTCCTGTAGAAGAAACTGTGATGTTACAAAATTTTTCTTACCACTTCCTTCTTGAAATCCCTTGTCCACACTGTATTTGGCTTGACTCATACAATTTGGCATAGGGGCAGGTGGCAATTGACTCTGTAGGTTTACAACCTGCTACGGTTGACTCATTATCACCTGATTCTGCGTCTGTGGATTCAAATTTTGATTTGGGCCATTATTATTCTTTATATTTTGACCCTCGTTTTTCCAATGCCCCAATTTTCCGCACCCATGACAGGGAAACTTTTTCTTTGCCTCTTCTCTGCTCAATCGCCCTTTTGGTTTACCACCGTTATTTTCACCATGACTTTGCCCCTTTCCTGTATTTCCGACCAGATAATTTAGCTGAAGTTCTTGATGTTCCGCTAATTTCACTTGTGCCCACATCAATTTTTCCTCTAAATTCTTTCGTCTATTGTCAATTTCATCTGCGCAGTATTTAGCATATTTGAGGATTTCATCTATGGGCTTCGCTTGCCAGCACAGCATGTGCTGTTTAATCATTTGGGATCTATCTTGCCTTAACCCTGACACTAATCTGTACACGAAATGAGTCATGTCCTTATCCCCAATATTTTCAAATCCACTATACTGTTTGAACACCAGTAAAAGGCGCTCATAGAAAGCATGTACAGACTCATCCTTTTTCTGGGTTGTTCTATCTATCTTTATCCAATCTGTTTCTTTTGGTGGAATTTTCCCTTTTAAGAAAGTGATTACTTGGTGATATTTCTTCATAACCTCTTCTGACGGGGCCCCTGTCTTTTCATCTCTCGGGTACTCATCACTAGGACAATCAACTGTAATTTTACATTCTGTCCACAAATCAGCAGGAACCACTATGTCAAATAAACCATTCAGATCTTTCAACAAAACTTTCGAAGCCTTCACAAACCTCTCAACTTGCCTGTGCCATTCCACTGGTTTTTCTCTCAATTTAGGTAAATCATTTGTAAATGACAAAATATCCTGTCGGGTCCATGGGACATGTACATATCCCCCTCCTGGAACCTTTCTCATTGGGCACAATCTTTCAGCCTTCTCTGTTTCTTTCATCAAATATTCAGATGTCGATCGACTTGTCTGTGCTTCTTTCTTTTTCTTTGTCCATCTAACTTTCCATCTGTCTAAATCCCCCCATTTTTGTAATATCGTCATCAACTCCTTAATCTGCAATTTTCTTCCTGGCATATTCATGTTTTCCAAATCTTTATCAAAAAATTCTGCTTTATAGGGTTTCTGCAACACCTTAGATCTCCCTATCTCTATTCCCATTTCAGAGGCCAAATTTGTCAATTTTTCATGAAATATTTTCGTGTTCCAAGTTAAGCTTCTGTAAATGAACAGCAATTCTTCCTCACTATAGGTGTTTAACCTATCCAGTCCTACATTTCCAGCTATCATATCTTCTAATTCAACTCTTAATTTGAAAATGTCTAATATTTTCGGTGGTGGTTTTGGTTTCGCTATTTCTCGTGCCCTTCTTTCTATTTCTTCTGGGGTTACCATTGTGGCACTCTTCATCCCTGTGAATGCCTCTATTTGTACTTCTTTCGAGCAACCTGGTGTGAATCTCCTGGGTGTGTCATTTATTTGTCCTCTAATCACTTTCCGTGGCTTGGTCATCAATTATTATTTTTTCTTTTCTAGGTTCAATGATGGGAGTAGTCATGACGGGTGTTTTAGGACAATTTGATTTATCCCCATACAATGGGACAACAGGACCGGTAGTCACTGGTATAGTCAGAGCTTCAGGATGCATGCTTATCTGGGTTATTTTCTGTATTAATTCACTTCTACTCTTATTTATCGCTTCCCTTTCTCTTTCCTGAAATATCCTCTCCATTGTTTTGTCATGTACAACCTGTGGAACTAAAGGTGTTTCTAGAATCGGGGCACTCGGGGTAGTTCTATTAGGTCTTTCTTGATAAGGCGGAGGATTTTTCATTAAAATATCTTCTAAATAATCATCTTCTGAGTCTCCACTACCTGCCATTGTTAAATGCTTTGTTTTTCTGTGCATTTTCCTCCTGTCTGTTCCTCAGCCATCAACACATGATATAATCCTTCTGTTACCATGGCTTGTCTACACTGTTTCATCTGCCTATCTCGGGTTTCGCGTGGAAATTTGGGAAATTATCTGTTCAAGTTTCTGTCACTTCTTGATCTATCGTGCTCAAATGCTTCAGTCTCCCATTCTTCTAATACCTCATACTGTGTTAATCTGGGTCTGGGTTCTAATTTTTTAATTCTAGTGCATAAGTTACGTAGCATTCTTCCATTAAATGTTCCAAACTCTGGAAAAGCTAGTATTTCATCATCTTTTGTATATTCTATCCAATTTTCTAACCATGCACAGGTGTGAAAGCCTCTCTCCATCATCATGTAGGATGCAGGCGTTTTCGGGGGAGGGATGAGTATTCCTTCTCTAGTTTTAATTGGTGTATCCTTTTTTAAATAATTTTTAATTTTCTGTATAAATGACATTTTCCTTTTCTCTCCGTACATTTTGTGTCCTTTTATGTACTGTTCGTGGGCAAATCCTAAGTATTGTCAGTCTGGACGATTCCCTATCAAAGTAGGATCGTGTCTCCACATGCAAGACCCACTATCAATTATTATTATGGCTTCTATTTTCAACTAATCAAATGTTCACTTTTAGTTTAATAATTGACCAATACCAGCACGGCTTCTTATTCTCACCAATCAGATTCTGTTTCACTATGCTTTTAGCCAATATTATCGCACCTCTTAATGACGTCAGTATCACCCCTTACAACTGACCCCTCCTTTACAATTCTTCGCATCAGTCACACGCCCGCTGTTCCAACCAATCCCAGTGCGGTCCTCTGTGACGTCAGTGCAGCACTTGCAACTGACCCCTCCTTTACAAGGTAATGCGAAAACTTATTTTCTCACAATTTTATGTGTATTTTGCTTTAATTTAACAACATAGAAACTTTTGCTACTTTGTCAGATTCTCTATATTTCAAAGAATATTTTGCTGCGAGTAATACCTTTCTGTTTACTCTTCACACACTACGAGTAAAACCCTTCTGCTTTCTCTTCACTCAAGCATCAGAGAACCTGCTACTCCTTCACTATTACCCTTTCTAGTAATATACTAGTACTGATATAAAACCAAAGTTTCACCAACAAACTCCTTTACTATCAATTATTCTTACTTTCATATGAAGAAATAATCCCTAAATCAGTGCTTCTAGTTCCGCGTAACTTTCAGCACCTTCTCTAAATCATGACAAGTAACCTCACTGCAGTGTGGCTTCCATTCGCCACCCGCTATTCAATATTCCCGGGAATTTCCAGACAACATAAAACAGAACACACAGGTTTGGTTAATACATAAATAAATAATTCAATCCACAATATTTTCTACCTAACTAACTAGAGCTATAAACCATCCTCTGCTACCAAGACAAACTGATCCATCGGATTACCAGCTTGTGTTACTCACACAACATATACTCACCTGGGCCTATAAACATTCATACAATAAGCCAGTAGCACCACTTGGGTCAATTTTGATTTATCAGCAAGATTGTTTACCTTTACCAAATTCTTACCAACTCGATCGCCTTGATAATAAATTTCCTCTGGTCAAATAATCTAGTTGCTGAGTTATATTAAGTAGAAATGACATTAAAGTTTTATTCTCCAAATAACCACAGACTCAAAGAGTTTTAAAAGTGTTATCTAATCAAATAATTGTGTGAGTCAAAGATCAAACACATGTTATACACTGTTTCCTTCAGGAATAAATTAAATCAGGTTCAATATATGTCTCAATTTAAAATATCATGATGAGGGAGAAAAAAAGAGTAGTACAAGGACATACTACACAGAATTATAGTTACCTAGGATAGTGTGAGGACCAAAACCCCTGGCCTAGGAGTCAGGTGAAGTTCTCCAGAGCAGGTCGGGAGATGACGGATCAAGACAGGTTCAGGACCGGGAAGGTGACCTCTTCTAAGTGCACTACTCTCCTCGATATTTCTTCCGCGACTCCCCTTCGGCTTCTTCGATCAGTATCTTGGTCTCTCGAACAGGGTTTCTGGCATCTGCAGTCGGTGTAGGGTCTGGGGATGTGACCGTCTCTCTGCCTCTCCGACATCTAACTAATTAACTACCTTAGTTAAACTATTCTATGTGTATGTACCACCCCCAAATGTTTTAATATCGTGAAAACACCTACTTCTAGTTGGGCAAGGGAAGGGGAAGAGGTCATCACACCATACTAAATGTAATAATTTACTTTAGGTTCATTGTTCAATGTTCCCGCCCTTAATTCACTTTCCCAAGCTTTATTCCCACCCACATTTCACAGTATGATCAATACACTGTATATATTTTGTACAATTTTATTTCCTCTGTCGGCGTCGATGGGTTAAGTTCCCAAGAGATTCTTGCCAGTGCGACCTTGGCTGAGTTTCAACTTTGTCATCACAGTTCCGGGCAGGTTTGAGTGCGCTTGCACACAAATCAGGTGGGGTAGGGATTTCAGTCACCCTCCGAGGCCCAAATATGAACTAATAATAAAGTCAGAAAAAGACACGTTAGAATACGAAATAAAATGACTTCACTCTATACCACTTATCTCTACTCTATCCTCATTCACTTATATAAATCTTTTGCATTAGTATTTTAGGAGAACTTATTAGGTTTAGTTTAAGCAACAGCATGCGCATTAACATGTGAGTGTCAAGCGCCCATTTTAGAGGCTTTTGCGCAGCTGCAACGTTTTCCCTACAAGCATAGAAAACGTCATATTACGTAGATGCAGTAAACACATATGCAGTGAAATCCTGCGTTTTTGGCAGCCATTTTAGGACACTCGGGTTACTTGTTAGTAATACACATAGGAAAGCTTCCCCCAGATACCATATAATGTGTGTAATGCAATATTAGCATTTACAAAACAGGTTGATTATAATGTTCCATGGTATTTGAGAGGATTGCGTCCGAGCAAGTCTCTTTTATTACGAAACCTTGCTCCATCACACCGCCCGCAACACTCATGCATATCCAACTTTCCCACCGAAAGGTTTTGAGTGGCGCAACTCGGCTGCCTTCTGACAAACTCTGCCTACCCCGGCTGTGACTCTCCCATATGATGTGTAACCAACCATCGGGCTCCACCTCCGAGCAGAGCACGATGGACAGCTACACAGGGGGCAGGGTGCTGGCTGCGGGCGGCAGGAGGCCAGAGGGCATGGTGCCAGACAACATGGCTGTGCTAGCAGCTATCACACAATCCACAGACATGTTGGACGCCAACATTGGGGGAGTTGGGTCGGACATGACAATGCTGTGTCAGGACCTGCGCAACGCAGTTGAGCAACTCACCTAGGCTAAGACAAGTGTGTCCAGTGTGAAAGGCGTTGTGTGTATCCTACAAAAGAAAGTGGATACCCTCAAGACTCTCAAGAGGAGTCTTGCAACGGGCCTTGAAAATGCGGAGAGACGAGCCCATAGTGTAGATTCACCTTAGGGATATCAAGATATCCTACGCATTCCTGTTCTAATTCCCGCTCGCTCCTATTTGATACACCAATGATGTTTTCTCCTGGACGGACGAAGAGATACGTGTGAAGCTGCCCCATCTTGACTCAGACTCCTCATTTAGTGATCTCCACCGGCAGCAATCCAAGCCTAAAGAGATGCGCTGTCATAGATCGAGGTTGTCATAGTGAGCCAGGGCACGCAGCGAGGAACGAATGGATGTCCCTCAGGTTTGAAGCCAAAACCTGCATCGTATAGTGATTAATTTGGCCGCCGGACAGAGATGAAGCCATACTTCTCTGGCCAAACATTCAGTATGAAGGCATCATTGATGGGTTGCACATCTGGAGTGGTGCACCCGACCCTTCCAGAGAGACTCAATGTTAACGGGGTGGTTCTTGGGAATCCATTGGACGGACTCCGTTTCCGGCCACCGGTGGGGTTGGTGCAGTGTTCCCTCTGTGACAGATGTTTCAATTGTTTTGAGGTATTGGAATGGGAGGGTTGGGGGTTACTGGGAAGGTTCAGCTGTTAATTCTGTTGTATTTCTAGTGTGTGATCTAGGTGATCCACATGCAGTGATCACACGTACGAGTCGTCCCTTAGGCGCTAACCACTGACCTAGATGGTTGACATAGAGGCCAATGCTGTACGGGGTAGGCTCCAAATTATTAGCTGAAGTATTTGGGGGTCCTGGACAAAGGGAAGCAGGGGCGGTGCTCCGGCACGCTAAGCACCTAAGGGCAGACATACTGTTCTTACAAGAAACAACATCTTCTGGGCTCTAAGACTCCCTGTCTGTCCCGCTACGGCTTTGCCCAAACCTTTCTCTTGGGTTTCACTCAGGCCTCCCGAGGCGTTGCCATTTTCATCCATCGCAGAGTTTCCTTTCAATTTTCAGGTCATGGATGCGTACGCAGGGCAGGTTTGTCTTCGTGATGGAATAATCCATGGGGAGCTGGCCAGTGTGTACGCTCATCCACCTCTCATCCAGCCACCGGTGGAGCGAGTGATGGATGGATGGGGAAATATACCTGAGGGGATGGCTGTGCTTGGTGGCGATTGGAATGATGCTATGCACCTCAATCATGATAGATAGCGAGACACTTTGCGGAATAGGCCATACATGTTGCTCCCATGTCCATGGACCATAGTCTCGGCTTGACTATGTCTTTGTACTGACAAGCCATATCCTCAGAGTTTCTGACACAGAAATATTGCCAAGGGGATTCTCAGACCATTCTCCGACACCCAGCTGTCCTCCTTTTCACTGGCGCCACTACCACTGGCACCTGCAAGACCAACAATATAGGACCCATATACACCAGGCCTTGACTGAATACTTTGCCCTCAATATGACGACTGCCTTCTCTAACACAGTTCTATGGGAGGCTATGAATCAAAACCTTTGTGATGTCGGTATCGCATTTTGCACAGCGAAGAGCAAACAGCACCGGGATAAACTTTTGCAGATGAATGCTCATGTCCTGGCCCTTGACTTGAGCAGCTTGGATGGAGAGAGGGAGAACAGACATATTGTCAATTGGTCCTAGCACAACAGCAGTATCAGGAGGAGCTTTTAGAAGAGGCTAGATGTGCGTGGCTTGCCTCTCACATCTGAATCTACCAGAGGGGGGACACATTTGGAAAACTGTTATATAGACTGTGTCAGCACGTTCTGAAGCTGATTTAAATCTCTACCATCTGCGGTACTAAGGGAGCTACACTCACCGATCCCGCGCCAGCCGCTAATAGCTTCACCGGCTACTATCAGTCCCTGTATGCCAATAGAGACACCCTGCCTGATGACAGGTAATGAAATTCCTTGATGATCTACTCCTAAGGCCCTATCAGCCCTTGGCTGCCTGGATTAGGATGGATGCTTTGGTCCAGGGCTTTGAGTGTTCGCTGGAAGTGTCTGACTGCATCGCGTTATATGCTGATTATGTCTTGTTTTTTCTTACCGACCTACACAAATCCAGTCCCAGGAGTCTCCAAATTATGCAGGTTTTTGGGAAAATTACAGGTTTACATATGAACGTAGGCAAGTCTACTCTTTGGCCATTGCGGGGCCCCCGAATTTGGTTCATGGGTGGTTGACTTGACTATCGCGGCTGATGGAATGCGATACTTGGGTGTCTTCCTCTCTGGCTCTCAACCCATCTCCTGGGAGAGCAATCTGGCCCCATTGACGGAACAAGTAAAGTTGGAAGTGAGATCCTGGTCGCATTTGCCCCTGTCACTCTATGGCCGATCAATCATCTTCAAGATGGTTTCCCTCTCCCTCCTTCTATGTCAACTACAAAACCACTCTTGGGTCCAATTTTATGGGGAGGGAGTGCTACTCGAGTAGCTCTACGCACCTGCTTTCAGTCTACCTACTGTGGAGGCATTGCCACCGCAGACATCCAGTCCTACCATGCGTCCTCACACCTGCAGGTGCTCAATGAATGGGGGTACTGTACCAGAGATGACCCCACCCATGTGGTGGAGCTAAGGATGATGGGTGACACCTCTCTTTATGCATATCTTTATAGCCGATCAGAGTTCTGAGCTTTGTAACCTGCTGTAAGGGTGGTGATCCAGTTGTGGAGACAGTTGCTGCAGCGGATGGAGTGGTGGGGTTGCCTTATGTGAGAGACTCCACTGTGGCAAAATGGACTCCTTCCCCAGTTGGCTAAGCTTTCCGGGTTCCGGGAATGGTATAATATTGGCATCTCCTCATAAGGTGTAGTCTTGCTCGGCCTGACTCTTAAATCCTTCCAAGAGCTCCAGGATGAAGTCTCCATGCCAGCAGACAAGTTTACAAATATTTCCAATTTCGTCTTGCTCTGGCCCCCTACCTCAAAAACCTTGTGGCCTTTCTGAAGTTGAACCCGTTAGAGGGTAAGCTTCGTATGGGAGATCTGGGAGATCATAAAATAACTAACATATACTAATCCCTAATCACTAACATTACTACCAACTTAGCTACCCTTCAAGCAGCCTGGCAGGGCGATCTGGGCCAGATAGATGACGATGACTGGAGAGGCAATATGATGTCCTCATGCCTGTGTCTTATCCAATTTAAATACCTTCACCGTGCATATAATACTCGGCACAGGCTTTGCAGAATGGGCCTTGTGGCCTCTCCCACTTGCCTACGGTGTGGCAATAGAGGTGGCACATTTCTCCACACAGTATGGGCTTGAGGCGTGCATGGTAGGTTCTAGAGGGGGTTGTGGCATGCTTTACCAAAGTTCTGGCCTGGGATCTCCCCATGCCCCCGAAACTAATCCTTCTACATACCACCGCCCAGGGCCTGTGTTCAGTGTATTAAGTACATGATAAGTAGGTATAATTACAATTGGCACCTACAACCTACCTCTAAGTAGGCCTGGGCGGTAAATTCCGTTCCGCTCGCGGAATTTGCGGAATTTGGGTAATTTCGCGTTCCGCGGAGAACGCGAAATTGCCCAAAAACTGCGTTCCGCGACTTCGCAAAATTTTTTGCTTGTTCGCGTTCTCAATATGCGTGTTCGCGAGATATTTCACCCCGAGCACGCAAACAGCGATCGCGAACAGGAAAAAAGCATCGCGAACAAGCAATTCCGCGTGTTCGCGGAATTTCTGCGTGTTCGCGGAGATTTTTTACCGTTTCGCGGAGATTTGCGTAACGCGGTTACGCAAATTCCGCCCACCCCTACCTCTAAGTCCCTAGTATATTGTAGGACATGTAGGTTTAGAGGCCCAGCAGATTAATGCACTTAGGTGTGCACTGCTCTGTGGCCTGCTGTCATTTTAACCCTGCTTTGCAGGCTGCTTTTAAATTAAAATTATATGCAAATTCGACTTTGGAATTAAAGGTACTTCCAAAGTCTTCAACTATGTTATAATCATACAATAGACATTCAAATTGGAAACAAATAAAAAATAAACCCTACAGCGTGCGGAGCGAACCCCCGAACGCTCTGCTGACTAATAAAGCACTCGGCTCAACATTAATGCTTCCCAACAGAGAAATTTATGATGTTCAATTGCTTCTCCTCCCATTATTCCTGGATACATATACAAATACACAACTATGCATGCAGTTCTAATCATGATTTTGGATGTAACAAAATATTGTGAGGTTCGATCTCTTTTCCCCCCTTGCTCCCAATTGCCCACACCACCACCACACCTATGCTCCTTTGCTCCCCGCTCTCCCCCTCCCAAAAGCTCTGGTGAATGGCTCCCCATCCCACCCACACCTAACAGGCTTATCCCACCCCCAGAATTGGCACCTTGACCTTGTGTCAGAAGTTATCGGCCTTCCTCCCCCCCTCTCCCACCACCTCAGGATGGTGAAGAAAGAGGCCAGAGAAAGACCCTGAAAAAAGAAGATTTTAAGGAAAAGAAAACAAAAGAGAGAAGACAACAGATATACAACTAACAATAGGGACATACAGGACTTATGACTTATTAGATACCTGCTGTAGTAACTCCTGTGCTTCTGGGACCTAAAGATGTGAAATCGTCCTTTTATAATCACCTTTGTTTTACTTTGCTGTGCAATCATTGCATGTGCCCCCTGTTCCTTGAAAAAATGAAGCATTTTAACAAATTCTTTCTGTCTTTTGGCAGCTGAGGCGCACATGTCTGAAAAAATATGGCATAGTGGGCCTTCAGGTGTATTACACTGTTGTTGCCTAACTACTTTGGTTAGAATTTGTTCTTTTACGCGGTAATCTCTCAAATTGACCAATATCGTCTGAGGAAATTTTGAATTTGGAGTTAGATGTGCTGGCACATGATGGGCTCTCATGATAGTCAGATCTCTGGTGTTAGAAATGGGATTTCAGGTTGGCTAGGGCAAGCACCTAAGCCAGGCAGAAATCACCACTCTAGTCAGGGCAAGAGAGTGACACGCTAAACATAACCCATACTCACACCCTTGGTAGCTTGGCAGAGCAGTCAGGCTTATCCCAGTGGCAATGTGTAAAGCATTTGCGCAACACACTCATACAGCAGCGACACACTAGGCACACCACAAAGGAAACTCCACACAAGGTTGTATAAAAAATAGCCTTTGTATTACTCATAAAACACATTAGAACATATCACATATATACACTGAGCCACCAGGCACTTTGTATTACTTTACAGGGATTATATACATCACTGGGCCAATCGGGCCACTGTCATAACATCACCACTCACAATTAGTGGAGACAACCAGTAACTACTGGTAAGGGCGCATTTAGGACCCACACGTTAGGCATACATAATTAGCAGTGCACCATAGGAAAATAAACTTGCAAAGTGCACAGATTACCACCAGAGCATAAACACATTTTGCACAGACATCACAGTATTACTGAGCATATGATTCAAAATATAATCAGCAGCAATGCAGGGCAACATCACCACACATCCCGACCCTCTTAGGCATATTCATAACGCATTGTATGCCCCCATATCTCTGAGAGCCCACTGGCCCCCAAATGGCAGTACCAGCGCCTCTGCGTTCTCTACCTGGACTGTCGGTTAGTAAGGTGGAGACTCCTTGCTCCACCTAGGCGTGGGGGCCTCCGTTGAGGTTTCACCCTGTTATCATGCTCCCAAGAACAAGAATGCCCATGGAGGCGGAGAGAACTCACTTAGTCTTGTTTTCTGCCAGAGAGATTGCTCCCGACGTCAAAGCAAAGTGGAGCTGCCATGCGGAGCAGCTCCCACTCGTCGGTAACGCGGGACTCGCTTCGGTGCCACTCATGCACTTGAGTGAATTCTGCCCAGGGCCCCCTCCGGCTGGAGAACAACAGGCGGCCCACTTCCTCAAAGGGGCAAGGCTGCTCTGACTTCCTCGCTGTGGCCTCGGAAGCCTGCAGGGCTCCTGATCAGTCAAGCCTGCCGGCCTCGACCCCAACCAGGCTACTGTCACCTGACCTCCGGTGACAGGCACGTCCTGCAAATCCAGAGAGTTCACCATAGGGCCAAAACAAGGAATGATGTTATGGGAAAGAGCCAAAAACGAGAGGGCTCTGATGCCAAATCTTCCGCCTCCAATGTACCCTCCTGTACACAGGTCACACAGTACTGCAGAATCACTGTTGTGTGGTGATTTTCCCAAAGCTGCAGAGCTTTCCTCTCTCTCTCCCTCAGTCCCCATCTTTCCCTGTGGGAGCACACCTCAAAACGCACAGCCTAGAATTTACTCAAGTCTCCAAAAGCACGATGCAGGGCGCAACGTTACACGTGGCTATTCTCTGTGTTGACACAGCCATTACCGCGAACGGACATCGTCCTGATGTGGTAGGAGGGCATGGTCTGTGGTGGGATCAACCGACAGCTATCTGTCCAATAGCACGCCCCAGATTTTTGGGTTTTTTACAATTTAAAGGTCTATTTTATAATATACGTTGGTATAAGAGAAGTTAAGATAAGATGAAGAACACTCGCAAGGTGGTTTCTTTGAATGTTAATGGCCTTAATAATAAAAAGAAAATGCGGGCCATTGAAATCTGGATTAAAACAGAAATTCCATCTGTGGTTTTAATCCAAGAGACTCATATACCCGCGGGTAATTTAGCGGAATTTTCCAAGTTTAGATCCTGGGCTACATACAGGGGTTTTTCCTCCACCCAGGCAGCGCATCGGGGGCACTGCAATCTTTCTGAGTAACAAATTCAAAGCAGAAGTGGTAAACTTCGAGAATGATAAAAATGGAAGGTTGTGTTGGGTGACCTGTAGGTTGGGGTTAAGGTGACTCACATTTGTTACCATTTATGCCCCAGTCGAATATAACACTGAGCCATATGTTGAATTATTCAAATCCCTAAAATTCAAGGCAAATTTCCTGCAAAATCCTAAGATTGAATCCCCAGCTAAAACCAAAAGGCAGTTAAAACCAGAAACCTTTAAAATTATTCAAAACTATAGTAAGACTCTGGGGTTCATTGATCCCTGGAGGGAAACTTGCCCTACCAAAATTGCGTACAGCTGTTTTTCTTGTAGATTTCGAACTTCTTCCCTTATAGATTTCTTCCTTGTATCTAAGACCCTGATTTTTACCAATCAACGAATCTTACCAAATGGATTTTCAGACCACGCTATGATTGTTCTGTTGGTCAAGTTAGGGAGAGTTTTAGTACATCCTAGGCGATGGGTTCTTAATAACCAGTTTTTTACAGGAAGATAATTGTGTATTATATTCAAAAACAGAGATAAAGGAAATCTTGGCAATCAATCACGGGACTGCTCCCCCTCATATTGTCTCGGATTCTTTAAAAGCATACATTTGTGGGATGGGAATAGGTAAAGATGTGGAAAATTTAAAAAAAGATAAAATACAAAAGCAAACCTTAAAACGGAGCGTGCAGCAGTGTTATGCAAAATTATTAAGAAGTCCTTCGGCTCCTAATCTAAGTAACCTTGATCAGGCTAAACGGGCATGAAGTGAGGCATATTATTTAAAATTGGAAACCTTAAATCGCACCTATATGCAAAAGGTATACGTGAAAAGCAATTTTACTGGTAGGTTCTTTGCACGACAGGTCCGGGAGTAAGCTGCGAGTAATGGATAAATGCATTGAAATCTCCTGTTACTGGCATGCGGACTGAGGACTCGGTCAGCATTGGGGAAATAATGCTGTAACAATATAAATGTGTTTACGGACAAAAACAATCGATAAATAGCACGTCACTTGAGTCGAGACTGAGAGGGTAAATATTATGCGCCCCTTCTATAAAGAAGAAATGTCTGAGGGCATTAGAAACCTCCAGAATGGCAAAACCTGCGGACCTGATGGCTTACTGGCAGAATTTTTAAACGATTTTTCAGGGGATTTACTTCAGTATTTTATACTGGTTGCCAATACATTGTAGAGGGGTGCCCAAAACCAATTGTCATTTTTTAAATGGAATATGGTTAGCTTTATTAAAGAGAGGAAGGAGGGCGAGGATCCCAACTCATATCTTCCAACCACCTTATTATTTAATTTGGAATACAAAGTTATCACAAAACGTTTAGCTAACAGATTTAACACAATAGCATCAAACTTGATTCACATTGATTAAAACACATTTATTGCAGGGAGACAGCTAGGGACGAATACACACTATTTAGCCGAAGCACTAGATTACTTTGAGACCAAGAAAATACC
Source organism: Triturus cristatus (assembly GCF_964204655.1). Classification (NCBI taxonomy): domain Eukaryota; kingdom Metazoa; phylum Chordata; class Amphibia; order Caudata; family Salamandridae; genus Triturus; species Triturus cristatus. The sequence goes on from NC_140587.1 coordinate 231,345,779, forward strand.
GGCCCTGGTGCTCTGGTGCTCTTGTTGGACGCTGAGAAAGCATTTTTGCTAAACTGACTCTTGGGGGCATTTTTGTTTTTGGACATTCTCCTGGTCTTACCTTGGCCCAGGCATAGCCGTTGGTCTCTCCCCACCACCGCAGCCTTCCACGTCCTCAGCGCGGCCGCAGTGAGGGGGGGACCACAAGTCCCACGAGCCTTAGTGGCAGGAAGCCGCCACCGCCCATTTCGCGCCGGGAGGCGCTCAAATTGGAGGAGAGCCACGGTGGAGCGGGCGCTCTGCTAAACTGACTCTTGGGGGCATTTTTGTTTTTGGACATTCTCCTGGTCTTACCTTGGCCCAGGCATAGCCGTTGGTCTCTCCCCGCCGCCGCAGCCTTCCACATCCTCAGCGCGGCCGCAGTGAGGGGGGGACCACAAGTCCCACGAGCCTTAGCGGCAGGAAGCCGCCACCGCCCATTTCGCGCCAGGAGGCGCTCAAATTGGAGGAGAGCCCCCGTGTCGCGGGACCACGTGCGAGCGTCGTCGGGCTAAGCCCGGGCAAAGGGCGGGCCGTCTGTGGCCGTCAGGGTCCGAAGAGGCTGGGCTGGGCCACCCCCCTTGTCCTGCGCTAAGGTTGTAGAGGAGTTCACAGATGACAAGAGATTCTATAGCCGCCCGATGACTGTGCCGATTAGATTATAAAAGGATCAAGGCTTATATTGCTGATATAGGACCCACCTGCTGTTGTGAGACGTGCAGAGCCGGGGGTCAGCTCCTGGGGGGGTGAAGCTGTTGGTCTCCCTGTCGCTTCCTCGATCTATCGTGCGGCCGGAGTTTACAGCTCCCAGAGAGTTTTGCGGGCACTTTTACTTTTACTTTCCCGCCTTGATCGCACCCGGAGGCACTTTTTAAGTTGAGTTGCTACCTTCACGCCCGGGAGAAGGGAGAAGGGTGGGGCAGCCTGTTGCAGTTCGGTTAGACCGAGGCTACCCCCCTGACTGTTGCGTTACTTAAGTACGCATTGGACACAGCAATACGATAGTTTTTTGTAATTTGTGATTATTGTTTGGGACATTATTCAACAAGTATTTGTAAGGCTTACACACTGCTTTGGTAGTATTTATTTGAGTTTTTTTTTACATAGTACTGAGAGTTAAAAGTGCACCATTGTGTACACTAATGGCTAAAAACAAATCAACCATGGATAATTACTTAGTCAAGGTGGTGAGTAAGATTAATAATGATAGTAGTCCAAATGTTGTTGCACCTCTTGTCACTGATGCTTTATCAGTGGAGATTCCTGTAATAACGGCCGTAGACCAGGTTTTATTAGATCAGGACCCACCAGATGATTCCATGGTCGTTTCAATACTACGCTCTCCTGTTAAGAGAGCGGTAAGGAAGTGTAGGAAAATGCAGTTTAAGCGGGGGGGGGCGCACAACACAAGCTAATATCTGAATCAGTACAGAGAAGTACTATTGGCCATAAGGAGACCATGACCAACAATTGTGGCATCAATATAGATATGAATTCTCATATAGCCAAGGTACTTGAAGCTAAATTAGAAGTTGTTGTTAAGCCCCTTGTAGAAAAGATAGATTCATTGACAGCTGAAGTGACTAGACTGGGTGGCCTCTTAACTCAAATAATCAATGATCAGAGCCTAATACCGAGGGAGATAGTGGAACAACCTGGAAATGTTGTACAGATGCCATTGATAGAGAGAGTAAGTACATCTAATCCCAGGGAGATAAGCCGAACGGTCGTCAATACTACTGCGACTAAAGTGGCTTCAACTAGCACAGTGTGGTCTTCAGTCCCAGGGAGAAAAACACGCTCCATTAATCTACCACCAGAGTGTGAGCCATATGTGTCGTTCTCTCAAATGTTCCTCCCCTAGACTCTTCACTACCTAATTCACGACACGAATCACATGATTCACTTAAACGGAAAACAATTTCCTGGTTGAACAACAATTGTGGGTTTCCTACAAATTATTCGGACCAGATATTATCTACTAGACGGGTTTCTTGGATTGGTAATGCTAGGAAAACCTGTAGAGGTGAATGTGTAATTATAAACTTTAGACATCCCCAACATGTTACTTAGAGCGGCATCGCTGGCACTGGGGGAGAATAGTGTGGGTGTGCACCCTTTGGGATATTTTTATAGTCACTTAGGTAGGGTCCCCCAGGCTAACACTATAAGTAGGCCTCAGAATCCCAGCAGATGCCCAATCTTCCAGATTCCTACTAATAATAGATATCTGGCATTGAGTACACTGGATCAGAATGATTGACTCCTGTCGGTTGGTAATTTTGATTTAGAGGTAACTGTAGACACTCAGGCTGGAAAGTTGAATCCGAGTATCGTAGAGTTTGAACAATTAAGGATGGAGGGTCCCACATTATCTTACGATGTTAGATCTAGATCTGCCTTGACTCTCAAAGTTGTGGTAACAGATGAGCTCCCAAATAGTGTTGGAGCTAGCAATGTTAATCTGGGTGAGGATGGACAGTGTTGTATTAGGAGCACCGAGGCAGAGGGAAATAATATTGTAAATAATCCAGTTGATGGATTAAATACTAGGCCTGGGCAAAATTTCCGTTCCGTTCGCGGAATTTGCGATATTTTGGCATTTCTGCGTTCGGCAGAGAGCGCGGAAATGTCAAAATTTCCGCATTCCGCAGCTTTGCGATAATTTGGTTCTTGATCGCGCTGTAAAATAATACATTCTCGAGCGCGCGCGATCGCCTTACCTGAATCCCCGCGTTCGCCGACAAGTTTTCCCGATCCGGTCGCGTTCTCCATGAGATGTTGTATTGTTTTAGCCATTTGCGCTGTCTCGCGACAGTTCGCGTCCGCAGTGACGTCATGTGTCGCGCGATCACGTCTTTTTTCTCGCGATCATGCACCGCGAGACAACTGAAAACAAGATGGCCGCGCCCGCGAGCAACCGCAGGGGTAAGTTAGCGACCCGCAACCATGCAAAAAATATCGTGAACGGGCGGGAAAAAAACTTCCGCATCTTCGCGATATTTCCGCTTGTTTGCGGAGATTTTTAACATTTTTGCGATAATTTGCGAACGTCGCTTTCGCAAATTCCGCCCACCCCTATTAAATACCTCAATTAGCCCTGTAGATGGTTCAGCTAGGCATGATAGATTGGTGAATGTATTTTCACCTTGCCCAGAAGGAAATTTACCTGTAAGATTAACATCATGGAACATAGCAGGTATAGCTAGGAACCTACGGGATGTAGCTTGGTGCTCCTATTTTGAGGAGTATGACATCATTCTCCTTCAGGAGACTTGGGCCGTAGAAACGCCGCATAGGCTAGGGTATAAAACATTTTGTTGTGATGCAATCCCGTCAGTAAGAGGGAGAGCGTCAGGGGATTTGGTGATTTGGGTAAGAGTTACTCTAGAAATAGATGTTACCCAACTGTCGATTTCTTCTCCCGATTTATTGGGATTAAAAATGGTGACTAGGGAAAAAGGAGTCATATATTTAATAAATATGTACAATAGACCACATTCGTCTAATAAGGAATCCAAGGTGGTAGAGCTTTTGGATTCTTTTTTAGATACACTAAGACCAAATGTACAGGTAGTAGTCGGAGGGGTTTTTAATTGTAAATACGAACCAAGCCTGGACAACTTATTCGATGAGCAGGATATTGCAAATAATGTCCTGTCTCTGGATTCCACTGGGTCATCTAAAAGCACTATAGCTGCTATTCAGATTTTACAGCTGTTCGTGGCCCATAATTTAAGGGCATGCAATGGCCGTTTTCAGTCCGACAGACCATCGGCTCCAACTTTTTGTAAAGGCAACTGTAGGTCACATATAGACTTTATATTGGTCTCTCTGAGCCTATGGTATTTATTAATTGACTTTAAGATAGATCATAGGACAGAGAGTGACCATCTTCCACTTCAACTATGGTTAGTCCCTGAGCCTTTTTTATCTAAATTAGCTGGAGAAGCTACGTTAAATAGCTCTCTTGGGGAACTCCAGGCAACAAATAATAGGCGTGCTCTAAGATGGCCTTATATCCTGGCTAAAGAAGAGGCGATGCTAAATATTTATAATACATTTGCTGATACCATTGAAGCATGCCAGATGCCCCTATTGGGCACCCAGGGTGTTTTAGATCTGCACTATAAATTGGTAGATGCGCTAACTCCCCTCTTGAGTAAAATTTACAAAAAGGACAAAAACCAAAAAGAAAACTATTTAGAGTTAGCTAATCAATGGTATAACAAGGAATGTCGCATAGCTAAGTCCCTTTTGATCCAGGCTGTAAAATCTAAGAACCCACAGGGTATAAGAGATAGCAGACAGGCATATAATAAAACACTGACCCAAGCAAAAAAAGCTTGGGATGATGCCTTATGGGATGATCTTTTAAATGCGGCTAAATTGAGAGATCAGGGTGCTTTTTGGAATTTAATTTCAAAGGGAAATAAAAAGGGCAGATCACCTAAGGATATCTACCTAGATGAAAAAACATGGTGCGACCATTTTTCTAAACTTTATTCTAACGACAATGAGGGGTTGCCCATAGGGGATCAAGAGATTAATCTAGCATTAAGTATTGCTCCCTTGCGATTTAGCTTAGAGGAGACTATCCAGGTATTACAGGCCGTCAAAATGGGCAAAGCCCCAGGTCCTGATAAGATCCCCGGCGATTTATTGAAGCATGATGTGTAAGTTTGGGGGCCCTATATTAATTTTTTATGTAATTCCATAGTGGCCGGAACACCAATCTCCGAAACCTGGAAAGGGGCAGAAATTGTAACAATTTTTTAAAAAGGTGATCGTTATGATCCGGGCAATTACCGTCCTATAAGTTTAATAGATCTTTTACAAAAGGTTTTTGCCAGACATATTTTAAATAGACTTTTAGGATGGATAGAGGGAACTCAGATATTAACTAAATATCAGGCAGGGTTCAGATCAAAAACCAGCACGGTTGATCAGGTATTTAGGTTCACGTGCATCTGCTGGAAGTACATTAATATAAGGAAGGGCAGTTTGTACGTGGCATTGATAGACTTGAGGGCCGCTTTTGACCTCATTCCACGTAATTTGTTGTGGTCCACACTTAAGAATATGGCGGTCCCTGGTGAGTTACTTAAAGAACTCATCAGATTACATACAGGGAATTACGCCAAAGTCAGATGGGGGAAGGGCGGTGACATTTCAAAGGCCATACCTGTAGGACGGGGTGTGCGCCAAGGCTGTGTGCTGGCGCCTACACTCTTTTCACTATACGTCAATGATATACCTATTTACCTAAGGGACTGTGACCATGACTCCCCGAAGTTAGGAGATGAGGTGATCACGGCATTACTTTTTGTCGATGATACGATTCTCATCTCACAGACTCCAAAGGGTTTACAAAACTTAGTGAATTCCTTCTATAGCTACTGTGTAGGGAAGGGGTTAGAAATAAATTCATCTAAAACAAAATATATGTCCATAAATCCTCAGAAGTCTTTTAGGAAGAACTTGGCCTTAAATAATCAAAAACTGGAGTACGTGGGGAGTTTTAATTATCTAGGAATTATGCTGGACAGTAGCCTTTCATGGAAGGGGCAGTTGGAAAAAAGTAAATTATCCTTAAAACAAAATTCGATGCCTATTTTAAAAGTGCACGGCGGTAGTCATTCTAAAGCCATTACGCCGGCACTTGAGGTATTTAAGGCGAAGGCCCAATCAGCGGCACTTTATGGTGCTGAGGTATGGGGGCATTCCTGTAAAAGCAACTTTGAAAAGGAAGAAAATTATTGTATACGTAGGTTGCTTAAAATACCAATCAGAACCCCCCTAGTCCCAGTGTTCCTGGATATTAATCTTAAAAGGACAGACAGGACATACTGCTGTATTGGGTTAGGTTATGGACAACCCCGGAGTTGAGTGATTATAAGAGTGGATTGATAGAAATAATTCAGATCGATGGGTATAAGAAAATTGCATGGTTAAAGCACATTTCCCAGTGGTATAATAGGTTAGGGCTCTACCATTTATGGGAAGAACCTCAGAATATGACGCCACCCTTCAAAAAGCTTGTAAAGTCTACTTTCTGGTCTTATGTCATGGATGAGATAGGACCACCACTAGTAAAAACGTTATATCTGCAATTCAGATATGGGGTACTACAGACTACCGCAAATACTTGCAGGTGGGGGGGTAAAAATGACAGTGGTTTGTGTACCCTCTGCTCTCTAAAGGCAAAAGAAGATGATGTCCATCTATTGTTCTTTTGTCCAGTCTATAAAAAACTGAGGGACCGTTGGATAAAACCCTTATGCAAAAACATGGGGGTTAGGTCTTACAAAGAGGCAGAACGCATAATCAAGTCAAATACCTCGCAACTGGTAGTGTTTTGTACAAGTAGGTTTTTATTCAACGTGTACCTCATTAGGAAACAGATTGGTTGTAAGTTGTAATGTACTGTTGCGCTCTGCAGTCTCCCTTAGCCCTGTATAGTTAGTATAAAATGCACTGATTCCTTCTTTTAACGTGTTTTTAAAAAAAAATTTTAAAATCTGGCTTTTTAAAATAATTTTAAAAAGTATGCTTTTGATTATTAAAATGTAGTAATTGGACAATCGTTGATGTAGATTAATTGTTTGTTCGCCCCACTGTATGTATTAACTTGAATATTTGGTCTGTGTATTTGTATACAATTGTTGGAAATGTCTTTTTATGTATTTCTTGCTTTTATGGCTATATTAGCCGAAATAAAGCTCAAAAAACAACAACAACATTTGACCTTGTGGTCTGGGAGACATTATTTCATATCTTGTCTAGATTCAGCATACCCCCCAGATCACAGGGCTAATACAAAGAATGTACCACAATGTAGAAGCCAGCATTATTGTAAATTCCTGCTGAGGTGGGAAAAATCGGTGTTAATCGAGGAACCAGAAAAGGATGCCCGCTGTCTCCCATATTTTTATCGAGCCGGCCATTGCAATCCGAGATAATGCTGATATTCGGCCCTCTTTACCATCTATGGGGAAATTAAAACTATACGCAGACGATATTATGTTAATTCTTGACTCTGATAAGGGGGTTCAGGTGAAAGTTTTTGAGATTTTCAGACATTATGAAGGTCTCGGCAGGTATAAAATTAATTAAATGAAAACTGAAATATTATTATGTGGATGTAAGACAGATGTTTTACATATGGATGTTGCCCCATATGAGAATTCTCATCCAAAAAGATATTTAGGAATTCAATTTTTGCCACAGATTGCGGATTTATATGAGTTAAATTTCTCCCCGCTGCTTTTAAAAGTACCATTATGGAGAGGGTTTCGCTAATTAAGATGTCTGTACTTCCGTAATTCAATTTCTTATTTTCAGCTATTCCATGTGTTTTAACTGCATCCTTTTTCAAAAAGATCGAATGTATGTTTAGGTCCTTTACTTGGAAAAAAACCCTCCCCGGATTGCACTAAGCACTTTATATGAGGATTTTGAGAAAGGTGGGCTAGCGCTCCCTAATCTTAGAGATTATTATTCTACATACTTTGAAGAATATATGTCTAGGTTCAAATTAGAATCGCATACCGGAATACTGGAGAACTACTTTATGTTGTTCATGTGCATCAGATACAATATCCACAAAAAATAACAAAATCTTACCCAAAAATCCGCTGTAAGAGCATGCAGTGTTTTTTTCGTAAACGCCAGGATTTTTTTAGAAGATACGCAATCCCTGCTTTTAAATTTGCAACCCCATTATCTGAACTTGCTTCTGAATTAGGGACTGAGGATAATACACTTAATTTTAGCACGTTCTGTGGAGATAATTGGAGGCGGATGCTAATTTTTAATAACTGGCTACTATTCAGAATCCCGCATTTTCTTTCCCAGATTAACCCTAACCAGTCCAGTAACTGCTTCCGTTGTTTAAATCAACCGTATGCTAATTGGACACATATAATCTCTCAGTGCCCTTTGGTTCAGGGGTTCAGGAATGAAATATTTCGGTATTTGGAGATTGAGTGCCCAATTAAACTGGCATCCAATAGCTGTCTGAAAGCCCTGGGATATGATCCATCTCTCCACCTATCCAATAAATGGATGAAACTAATGTATATTACAATGGTGGTGGCTAGGTCCCTTCTGCTTCAAAAATGGCGATCTTCCAACAATGTGCGTCTGGGCTCGGAAAATGAAGCAGGTTAGAAATAGTGAAAGACTATATGCAATGTGAAATGGAGGGATCAGGAAATTTGAAAAATTGTGGGAATGGTATTTCGAATAAATACTAAGTCCAGAGCAAAGTATCTCAATACCATCCCCCTAATTTGCATTCTATATTATCTACTTTTTCTGTATTTTAGAGAGAAGTACATTCTTTGTTTAAAGGGGGTTGTTAGTATGATGATGATATATACAACATATATATGTTAGGATCGACATTTTGCATAATTGCACATCACTTTTTAGTTTTTAGTTTGCACTTTATGCACTATATGCACTTTAATAGCCCTTTATCGCAAAAATCTGTATTGTATCTGGTTTAGAATGATTTTTAAAGCAGTGTTACTCTCGCTTTTATTCTGCTCTGTACAGTATTTTATATTCCTGAATATGTATGATGCACTTATTGATTGATGGTGTATAGCCATGAAATGATACTGTATTATATGGATGAATTGGAAATGTGGATGGATCTCAATAAAAAAAAGATATTAAAAAAAAAAAATGTTATAATTTGCATATGCCAGCCCTAATGTCTCCCATAGGTGCCCCAGAGGTAGGGTGCCTTGTTGCTCTAAGCAGGTACATTATAAAAAATATTTCACAAGCCCTAGTGAGGGAAAAACAGACAATTTTGTTTTTCTTCTTTGTAATGCATTAACTCCATAGGCTAACATGAGATGGCTTTATTAACTTTTAATAAAGTCTAACTATTGACAGGAATGAGCTAAAATGATACTTCAAAGTGTCTAAATAATGGATAGAATAAATCCAACAACTTGCCAAGGTTAGATTTATAATAGCTATGGCAGAAATGAAGTTATAGAACTTGTTTTTTTGTTGTGCAAACATTCAGCCTTCTAACAGCGTCTCATGATTGGCCAGCCTTTGGCAGGGTAAGCCAAACTGCTCTGAAGAGATGTGAAGTGGCCTGGATTGAGACAAAGGAGACATCTGTTGAAAGTGGAACTGCTGCTGCCAAGCACAGGATAGGAATAGGTCTGGTTAGCCAAACTAGTCTTCAAAGAGGGAAGGACGCTCAGGACAGGACCCAGCCCCACCCCCACTTCCTGCACCCCCAGCCAGCTGGGAGCCCTGGTAATTGAATCAGCAAAGGGGCAGAAAGTGGTGTGTTAGGGAAAGTTAGCCACACCTTTAGGTTGAGTGAGCCAGAGTTACCCAGCCTTAAGCTCCAGGAAATCACCATACCTGAGGGTGCCATCCTGAACCCCATTGGTCAGAGGTGCCCTCCCTGCTTACCACCCCAGAAACATGGGTAAAAATGGAAGAGTTAAGAAGCAACTGAGATCCCTGACTTAAAACTACAAGAAGAAGAAGGAATGCCCTGCTGGACCATTGGACTTCACAAGAGAGGATTGCACTCAAAAGGACTTCACCTGCTGCACACTTTGGTCTTCATCCCAAAAAGGACATTACCTTGCTATGATCACCTTCAATTAGACTTTTAAGGACTTGGCCAGGTGCATTGTGGGATTTGTAGTCCCAACTTCCCCAGGAGCAACTCAGAGAATCTGGAACCTTGCATTGGTGTTGTGGACACTTTGAAAACCCCAACAGGACACTCTGGAGCCAACCCCCAGAACTTTGAGATCATTTTGAGCATTTTCAGCAAAGAGTAGTTGAGAGTGAAGCCGGCGATGTTGAACCACGACCCGGTCTGAAATTCAGGCTTGTCCTACTTAAGTTCTGCAGCTTTTTGTTGTTGATGAGACATCCAGGCATCAACTGCAGCATCCCACTGAAACAAGCCATCATCGTTAAACCCAAACCCGGCCTACTGAAGAGACCCACTAGATGTTGAGAGTGAAAGCTCCCCCAAAAATGACTAAGTCAGAAGGTAAACCCTTCACTGGGCCCTACCCCTCAATGTATTCGACCTGCGCTCCATCGCAGTCAGCCAAAAACATTAACTTTGTCTCGGCCACGCATGACCAGATTGCCCAAGGTGGCACTTTTGGCTTTTAAGCACTAGAAAGTATCTATTCTTTAAAAATTCATATCCCTGGTTTCCTATATTGGATTCTGGTCAATTAGGTGTCACTTTAATCAAACAAATACATCCTATTCATATAAAGTTATGTTGAATTTTTAATGTGTGCTGTGTCTTAATTATTTAGTGTATTGGTGTTTTTAAATGCTTTACACACAAATCTCCTAAGTTAAGACTGCCTGCTCGCAGCCAGCCACTAAGTGATGAGCAAGGGAATAGTTTACTGAGACCTTGACTGGACCTTATATTGTGATTTTGGCCTTATTAATAGTGGTAGGTACCTACCTACAACTACTAAAAAAACACCTTTCAACATTGTCTCGTTTAAAAATCTTTTTTCATGCCAAGTTCTTAATCTAAATGCTTGACTGTCTTACTAGCTTGTGTCTATATTGTTTCATACTCCCCAGAAATCTTTTGTGAACATCCACAAATAAATGAGTCTATAAGACTTTGCTGCATTTAGCTGTTCCACACCATGGCAACATTTAGAGGTTACTAGGGGCGATAGCTGGGAGCATTGACAGGTGAGAGTGCATTTTTGCGAGTGAGCACGTGTGTGAGCATGTGTGCCTATGTGTGAGCATGTGTGTGTGTGTTTAATGAAAATGAGTGAATTAGAGTGAGAGTTACTGTGCTTGAGTGTCAGTAAATGAGTTTGAATGAATCAGAGTGAGTATGAATGAGGAAATTAGAGAAAGTGTGACTGTGGAAGATTAAGAATGAGTATGAGAGAGTGTTTGAGAGATTGAGTGACCGTGAGTGAGAATGAGTTTGAGTAACATTGAGTGCAACTGTGAGATAAAAAGAGTCAAGTGAATATGTATGAGTGAAAATCAGCAGGATTTAGTGAGTGCAAGTGAGTGGGTAAGTATGAGTGAGTGAGAGTGAATGATAATGAGTGTAAAGAGTGAGTCGAAATAAGAGTGGGTGCAAGGAAATGAGTGAAAATTAATGAGTGCTGGTGAATGGGAATGAGTGAGTGAGAATGAGTCTGAGTAAGCTAAGTTAAGTTAGCATGGGTAAGAATGTGTTGCTCCCTGTGAGTCTATTGTTGGACTTGGCATTGTCAGGGTAATTCTTGGCTTATAAATAGGTTGGCACAGGTAAACTGCAGGCAAGACTTTTATATTGGAAGCCCATGGCAAAATGTTGGCACTCACACACTGGAAGTAAATCTTGGCACAGGGCACCCATGGAGAAATGTTGGTACTGGCATACTGAAGGAAATTCTGTGCACACATGGCATCTATTTCAAAATGCTGGTGCTGGCACATTGGAGGAATTTCCTGGCCTAATTGAGGACAGCAGTTTCATATGGGAAGGATGCATCCACGACAAGATGCAGTCCCTGACATACTAGAAGTGAATTAACGGCCAACCATAGAATATGGATGGCAGTATTGGCAACATTCAGGTATGTACTGTTTGGGTCAAAGGGGCAACCATAAGAAAATGCTGACCCTAGCAATGGATGTAATTTTTGTCACATGAGGGCACCCACATCACATTTTTTTAAAATGGGTCAACTCATGGGGGGTGTCAGGTTTCATTTTCTTGACACACCATGAAAGTACTTGAATATTTAATCTGAGTCTTTTCAAGATCTATGGCATTTAAGAAAATTGATGTGAAAATTGTGCTGTAAAATGCACTATTGATCCCTATTTTTTTATTCGAATCATCCCCTGTTGCATTCAGATGTGCACAGGCGTTCTTGTCGGATATCTACAGACTTACTTTCCAATTAACCTGGACAGCTCTGAAAGATTTTCATTCCGTTTGCAAAGTAAGGCATTCATAACCGCTTGTAATTGTTGAAACTATGCTTGTTTGGGTGGCAGCTTTTCTTTAGCACTATGTCTTCTTGCAGCAGCACGGTGCATAAGGACTTTGTGTATGCAGTGATTCGCGGTAGCTTTCTGTATAAAATACTATGCCACACATTCTTTGAAAGGCCACCGAAGCACAGCCGTCTACTGTCGTTTTGTTGTAAGCTAACACACAGAGAAGGCGCAGACATGGCGAAGGGTTATCGATGTCATCAGAACCCATTGTCCCTGAAAAAAGCAAGCAGTCGTGATCGGAAGAGTGACTTGCATCTGTCACATTGAGCTGCACCTCGGGGCTTTGAATTGTTGCATTGTCGCAGCATTTCAATAGATATTTTCATACATGCTGGAGGAATTCTATTGTGCCATATGCTTGTCTTCCACACGAATGAAAGACTGTTTAAATGGAGCCAATTTTATTTTTGAAGGAAAGTTTCACTAAGTATGTGTTTACATTCCTTTTTGCTGTTTGTATAACAGGGACGAACTGCATTTTCTTCATATCTTTTTGATTTGCAATCTCAAATTTAGGAGCATTCGCAACTTCCTAGTCACTTACATAATCCTTTTCAACAACACAGTGCTTGAAACGGGAAAATAGAAGTGCAGGTACCCTGTAACACAGTAGCTGCTTGTTTCTGAGAAGTGCCGGTACTCTACAATTGAAAGTACCACACCACTCTTGAAAAGCGCAGGTACCCTCCCTCTCAAACTAAAAAAGTGCCAGTACTCAGTACCGGATAGTACAGGACCATTTAAAGCACTTCAGCAACAGAATAAGACCCACACCTACAATATGCACTCACACACTTCATGCCCCTAGCCCCCTTTTCTGTACAGAGAGCGTAGTTTGCTACCCCACCCACAGTTTGCACTTGACTGTTTTATTATCGCCTGCTCATTACACCCTCCTTATGGAAGTATAGACGTTATGCCAACCTCCCCTATGCCATAAACACCTTGGAGGCACTACTAATGATATACACTCTAAACAGACCTTACTCCATATTTGCTGCCTTTCGCACTATTGTTCTCATACCCATGAAATGACTTAGCTCCCAAAAGACTACAGAGGAACAGAAGTCCATAAATGCATAAACCAAGAGGGACCACCCTGATAACTCACCTCCTTCTAGACACCACTCCAAACCTTGATCCAGCTCTTCCAAAATTCTCTTTCCACCAGACTTCTCTAGATATGCCAAGAAAAACCTCAGACAATAATGGGGTAACCCTGTGTCCCCCAGAACATGGGTATGTATCAGTTAAACAACAAGTGGTTCTGTCGGGTAGAAGGTACATTACTTAATGGTGCTCATAATGCACTTGTAGAATCCGGTAGCAACCTTTGTATAGCGCCTGTGGAGTAAATACATTCTCTTTGAAGAAATGGAAACAGAAATCTAAATGCTTTGTACTGTTTCTTTTTATCAGAATGAATTCATTCATAGATAATCACAGTAAACAACGGCTGTCACGATGAGATCAATAGTTACATGGATATGTGGTGATCTTGTGACATAGGTGCTCAGTGCGTAACAATTGTACAATATATACAAGGTGGTTGAGGTTTTTATGTACAGGTGACGGATAGGCCAGATAATGCTTTCACACCAAAGACTCTTTTCTTTCGTTGTGTGGAGTCTTGGTTCGTCTGGGCCTTGAGTAAGCGTCGACGTTTCAACCCTAAGTGTGCCCCAGTTGGTGGTCACGCAGGGTCTTCATCAGCACAATGGGTCGGAAAGGGGACGGTGACAGCCCTAGGTGGGCCGGACGTGTCTCAGCCAAGGTCGGGGGACACTCGAGAAAATGTCAATGTCTTGTCCAAGCGATTATTGCTCTGCGTTTTGACGCTATTCGGTAAGAGAGGTTGGGCAGACGGGCCGAAGTTCCGTCTGTCCGCTGCATACTGTATACAGGAGCCCGTCTCCCAGTCAGAGGCCAGCCCGTAATCCCAAAGGGCGGCCTTTCCACCCAGGGGATTATGATAGTCGGTCTCCGGCAGGCTTTCCTTGTCAAGCTCTCTGACATGAAACGCCTGTTGGAGAGCCAGTTTGGGGCCCCCTAGCAGGGCCCCTTTACCTCTTTGGCCTCCCGTTGAGGGTCGAGGGGGGTACCTATGGTGCACAGTGTGGCAAGCACCCTGAGGTGCCTGCCACACATTGCATGGATGAACACAGACTCCCATTCCTCTATGGGAGCTCGTGTTACGGCTGGTTTACAGCCAGAACATGAGCTCCCATAGGGGAATAGGAATTTGCGACCAAAGAGTGTTTGGTCGCATCATGATGAGGCAGTCGGGACTGCCAACTGGAGGTCGGTCGGTCCTGTTTCCGAGACGGTGTCGGGCGGACGTAAGTCTGCCTGACACCGTAATAGGCCCCATCATGCCCAAATCACAAAATGAAAAGATTGACTTTTCTACACACTAGGGACCTTATTTACAAGCCCCTTCCACTTTGGTTGCTTCACTTTTTTTCACATAAAAAATTATGCACCAGCAGCGCTAGGAGCTTGTAAATAAGGGCCTAGATATGTTTCTTGTCATTCATCTTATCTTGCCTTCTCAACTCATTAAGGTAATTGGACACAACAGTTAACTTTGTCCTAAGACTCAACTACCCATTTATCCCTCCTAAAACAAAATCCTCACACACCACTCACAGTATGAAGGAGTATAATCCAAAAGGAACTCTCCAATCCCTAGCAGATAAAGACAGAGCTGATCTACTCCTGCCCTACAACTCTGCAGATAGCCACACACTGAACACCTCCTTTTAGGGGTCAGAACACATAAACTGGGGACTGACTGGTCAGTAGTACCCCAGTGTACAGTATTCAAAACCAATAGTACTATTTAGCAAAAAAAATAAGGTGACCACTACAAAAAATAACTTTATCACAAGAACAGATTTAGCCTCAGAGTGCAGCAAGCTAAAAAGCCTTCAGCATAGACCTGACTACAGAACTGTTACTACAAGCTTTCAACTATATTGAACACCACTGGTGGCAGTGACTGAATTGTGCCAGCACTTAATCTTTATCAAATGAAATCTAGTGGACCCCAGTGTGTATCCCGCCTAGCATACTAAAGTATACAAATGAGCTTTCCAAAGCAGACTTAGACAAGCATTGGCATAGCCAATAGGTCTCGCATTTGGGACCTTATAAGTGTTTAGTTGAAGATATTGACTTTGCCTATGTGTTTATTCTGTGCTGTATAGAAGTGTGCAGCATGCTGAAAAGTTATAATAAAGAAGTTTTAGAAGTATTTTTGTTACCATATATATGATCAAGAAAGCATTATGAACAAATGACAGTCCATAGTATTCACAATAAATAACGTTTTTTTTTTTTTGGCCTTTTAATGCGTGCAGCTTTTATATGCCTGTCTGAATGGTTGCTTGTTATTGTTTTTTTGGTTATGGGGGGGCATAAATAACAGGAGGGTGAAGGTTGTGAAATTGTTGAGAACGGCTGAGAAGCAGGAGGGGGTGAACATAACAAAAATATAATCCAGCGTGCAGGGCCATGCGTATTGTACTTGGCTGGAATGACAATATGAGCGTACGACGTGACAGGAGGCGAGACATGGTGAGCAATGGAGTGTGCGCATGGAGCTTTACGGAGAAATGTGTGCGTATGCAGCAGCTACAGGTTTAAACTGAAGCAGTGCTGACTGCAAATGTTATATTTGCTAGAAAGATAACACGTCAATGTAGCATTGTAGCATTTTGGAGTAGGGCCATTGAAGAAAGAAACTGTGAAAAAATGGACAAAGTTGGATAGGAAGAAATTGGAGGGCAAAATGGAGAAAGTTGTGTAAGAGGAACCTAGTTCTTTAGCTTCCCGATTGCAAGTTATGCTCATTATTGTAGAGATGAGGTGGTCTAGTAGCTGGTGTGGGCGGAGCAGAGTGGGTGGAGGAAGGAAGGTATGGCCTGGGACAGGAAGGGGCGGAGAAAGGGATAGCCAGTCAGTCGAGTGTAGGGCTATGCTGGTGTAAGGACTTGAGAATAAAGTGTCCTGAATAGAACCCTTCGTGTCTGTCCTTATTGATGCCCTTAGGACACGACAGCTGGCGACGAGGGTGGGATCGAGCTAGCTGCTCTCCCCGGAACACCAGCACACTAGCGAGTCCGGTGAAGGGCTGGTCAAGAAAACCAGCGGAAGCGCCGCCACTCGCGACACACCCGAAGCGTGTGAAAGCCCCGCAACAGAAAAGAACAGGATCGCGAGACGCGCCCTGCCTGAGGAGAAGCCGGCACCAGGAACGGCAGGAAGGGAAGCGACGACGCTGACGCGCGCGTCCCCCGAGGCAGATTGGAGCAGTGAGCGCGAAGAGAGACCCCGCCCGCCTACCTGCTGCCGAACAGTGAGTGAAGCGGATGATGAGAGGGGCCGCCTGAGCAGCGCGCAGTCCTGAAATGAATGGAGTGAGAGCCCGGCACCACGTGTGGTATCTACGCGCGTTATTCAGCCGGCGGCCATCTTGAAGTCAGGCGGATTTCCAGACGCCCCATACAAGTAGACCCGGGCGGCCATTTTGAAGTCAGGCAAAGCTGAAATTTAAACAAGCACAGGCTAATACAAAAAAAAAAAAAAAAAGAAACGAGGAACATACCTGAATATAGCTTACAAGATTCCACGTAGGATTCCCTGGGCCTGCATTGCGCCGACGCTGCGCACATCGCACGTGCACCACGATGTCGAACCACGGATCCCCTGCTCATTTTCCAGCGCGCCAGGATGCGAAGCCGATCATCATGGGGCTGTCGCACCTGCGCCCCCCAGAACCCTTAGCGCTCGTGGTTGGGAGCAGCATGGGCCCTCGCTGGGAAGAGTGGATTGAGGACTTTGAGGACTACATCAAGGGCTCGAAGGTGATAGGGGATGAAGATCAAATGATCGCACTTCGGAACCTCGTGGGCAAGGACATCAGCAAGATGATAAAGGAACTTCCTGCCGCAGACGCGGGAACGTATGCAAGCGTGCGTGCAGCACTGGATCGGAAGTTTGTGCACAAGAAGAACGTAGATTACGAACGTTACGTGTTCCAAAGAGCGCGACAAGAAAAGGATGAGGTCATGGGCTCATACATCACAAGGCTGCGGCGACTGGCGCGTCACTGTGAATTCGACAAGTTCTCGACGGACGACGCCATACGCCTGCGGGTGATCGACGGTTGCCAGTCAGAGACGCTACGCAGGAAGCTACTAAAAAAGAGCCACACATTGGATGAAATAGAAGAGATCACAAGGCTCCATGATCAGACGGAAGAACAAGCCAAGACCATGGAGGCAGGACGCGTGGATCGCAAGGAGGTAGTGTGTCAAGTGCGCACCGACCGCCCTCGCCGGGGGTCGAAAGAACGGGAACGACAAACACGGCCGCCATCGAGACACCCCCGTCGCTCTGGCCATCGGCGGCCTGACTCGGGGAAGAGAAGCCGGCGTCAAGACTATGGGAAGAAGGCGCCGTTGAGAAGATGCTACCGTTGTGGATACGACTTCCCACACATCGGGGCGTGCCCGGCCCTGGGACAGAAATGCCACAAGTGTGGTCGCAACAATCATTTTGAGACAATGTGCGGGGACTACCGCCGGGAGAAGGAAAAAGCCTCCACGAGGTCACCAAGAGGCGAGACGCGCCGCCATCACGCGCGTGCGGTACGAGACCGCCGGAAGTCCTCCTCCAAGTCCTCCCAGTCCAGCAGGGAGTCGCGGTCCTCACGGTGGTCTAGAAGGTCACCATCCAGAGACTCCGAATCACTTTCAAGTGAACAAGAGTACTCCGTTGAATATGCCAACATGATCGCCGATCCAGACCAACTTAAAAAAATACCCTCGGTTGGACATCAGCGTTGGCACGCATCCTACGAAGTTCGTGATGGACAGTGGAGCATCCCTCAACTACATCCCAGTGACGGAATACAAAAAGATGAACCCTCGACCTCGGCTCAATCCCGCACATGTGCGTGTCTACACCTGGATGTCCAGGAAGCCACTCCCTTGCCTTGGGAAGTTTTCCACGACACTGAGGCATCAAACAACATCTATTCCGGCTGTGATTCACGTCATCGAGGGACCGGAAGCTGACTGTCTCCTCAGTCTCCCGACTGCTGAACGGCTGAAGTTGGTGGAAATCCTGTACCGCGTCACCAGTGACAATGACACCATTCACAAGTTCCCGAGGCTGTTCTCCGGACTCGGAAAAATGAACAGGGGCCAGATCCGCCTCCACATAAATGACCAGGTCCGCCCGGTTGCCCAACACCCGCGGAAGGTACCGTTCCACCTCCAGCAAGCGGTGGAGGAGGAGCTGCAGGATCTGCTGGACGCCGACATCATCGAACGGACAGAGGGCGCCACACCGTGGGTTTCTCCAGTCGTGATAGTACCGAAGAAAGGAACACCAGGGAAAGTACGACTCTGTGTGGACATGAGAATGCCCAATACCGCCATTGAGAGAGAGCGTCATCCGGGACCTCACTTAAGTGACATGATCGCCGCCCTCAATGGGGCGAGGGTGTTTTCCAAGCTGGACTTAAACAAAGGCTACCATCAGCTGGAACTACACGAGAGTTCCCGCTATATCACGACGTTTGCAACACATCTGGGGTTGTTCAGATACAAGAGACTGAACTTTGGCATTTCATCAGCCGCGGAAATATTCCAAGAAGCCATCCGGCAAACGATACATCACATCCCAAATACGCTGAACTACAGCGATGACATTCTCGTCTACGGGGCAACACTCCAAATCCACGACACGGCCTTAGACAGGGTCTGTCATGCTCTACTGGAAGCCAACCTCACACTCAACAGGGAGAAATGCGAGTTCCATCAGTCGCAACTGAAATTCTTTGGCCACATCTTTTCAGGAGCCGGAATGCAACCAGACCCTGACAAAGTGAGTACTCTGAACAGCACCAAGAGTCCACTTGACGTCAGTGACGTGCGGTCGTTCCTCGGCATGGCGAGTTACTGCTCAAGATATATTAAGGACTATGCCACCATCAGTCACCCACTTCGCACTCTCACCAAACAGGGGCAGGCATTTGAGTGGACCCCTGAATGCGAGCAAGCATTCCAGGACATAAAGAAAGCTGTGGGCACAGTGGAAAGCCTGGCCTATTTCAGCCCGGATCGCAAGACCGAAATAACAGTGGACGCGAGCCCCGTCGGGCTGGGAGCCATCCTGGCTCAATATGACAAGGACACGGACCACCGCCACATTGTGGCGCACGCCAGCCGGAGCCTCTCCGACACGGAGAAGGCCTACTCCCAACCGGAAAAGGAGAGCCTTGCGGTCGTGTGGGCGTGTGAGCACTTTCACGTGTTCATCTACGGGAAGCATTTCACCATGGTAACAGACCACCAGGCGCTCGTCACAATTTATGGCAACCCCCGGTCCAAAATGCCACCACGCATCGAGAGGTGGGGACTCCGTCTGCAGGAATACACGTTCACAATCGTGCACAAGCCAGGGAAGGCTGCCAACCCGGCCGACTACATGTCGCGCCACCCGGAAGACTTGCAGCGACTCACACCGTCCATGGCAGACGAATATATCCACTTTGTGGTGGACCACGCGCGACCGCCAGCAGTCCCCCTAGAGGCCATCCTGGACGCCACCCAGCAAGACACCATGCTACAACAGGTGATCCGAAGGGTCCGAACGAACAGGTGGCGGCACGAAGAGCCGGAGGACGGGAGGGGTGACAGCACAAAGCGTCAGGAGTGGCAAGCGTTCCGGAATGTGTGCGAAGAACTATCTGTCACGCCCGATGGCCTACTGTTACGGGACAACCGAATTATAATACCCCAGCAACTGAGACAGGGAGTCGTCAACCTGGCACACGAAAGCCATCGAGGAGTAGTCACGACGAAAAGAGCACTTCGTGAACGTGTCTGGTTCCCCTTCCTTGACAAGATGGTAGAGAACACTCTGAAAGACTGTCTGCAGTGTCAAGTGGTAAGGCAAGGAGACCCGCCAGCACCACTTCAGATGACGCCCCTGCCACCAGGAGTATGGCAAGAACTGGCCATGGATTTCTACGGCCCCATGCCGTCGGGCAAGTACGTGTTAGTCATAATAGATGAATATTCGCGGTTTCCCATCGCCCGGTTCGTCCCATCCACCAACGCGGCTGCCACGCTTACCATCCTGGATGAAGTCTTTGCAGCATGGGGCATACCCGCTGAGGTGAAAACAGACAATGGGCCCCCTTTCAATGGCCGGGAGTTCAGTGACTTCCTGACGCTCATGAATGTGCGACACCGACGGATAACACCACTATGGCCGCAGGCCAACGGCACCGCGGAAAGATTCATGGCCACTCTCAAAAAGACATTCCAACAGGCTGCTCTAGATAAGAGAGACCCGCAAGCAGCCCTCAATGATGTGCTCCGAGCCTATCGGACGACACCGCATGCTACCACCGGCAAATGCCCGGCCACACTCATGCTGGGACGCCCAGTCCGGACACGGATACCCACCTGGGAGGGGGCACTACGACCCATTTCGCCCAGCCGCATCCATCGGGAAGTGGAAGCCACCGACAAAGCTCGCAAAGAAAGCATGAAGGCATACGCGGATGGCAGAAGACGTGCTCGGTCCCTCTCATTCCACGAGGGAGACTGCGTGGTCGTCAAGCAGGAGCAGTGCAAGAAGACGGATAGCAGGTTCAGAGCGGAACCTCTAACGGTCACCCGACAAAGAGGTACCATGCTGACAGCGGAGTCAGACAACAGGCGTGTAACAAGAAATGTGTCCCACTTTCAGAAGTGCAGCCCGGGCCTACAAGAGACACTTGAGTCGCGAGTGACATTGTCAGGAACTCGACAGTTCGAAGCACGGAGCGACGGTGATGGCCACCTGGGACAGATATCCGGCGCCGGCACCGCCGCAGTGCCTGAAGGCCGCACACTCAGACCACGACAAACAATCCGCCAGCCCAAGCGGCTGATTGAAGAAATGTAACTCTTGGTGACTCATTTCTTGCTAACAAAGGGGGAGATGTAGAGATGAGGTGGTCTAGTAGCTGGTGTGGGCGGAGCAGAGTGGGTGGAGGAAGGAAGGTATGGCCTGGGACAGGAAGGGGCGGAGAAAGGGATAGCCAGTCAGTCGAGTGTAGGGCTATGCTGGTGTAAGGACTTGAGAATAAAGTGTCCTGAATAGAACCCTTCGTGTCTGTCCTTATTGATGCCCTTAGGACACGACAATTATGGCACATCCTTGCACTCTAGGAATATTGCCTATAGTCGTGTTGTGTGTCTATGCTCTATTTTTATACGGTTCTGTTGCAGAGAGGGTTTCTGTGCCCCTAATGTTGTATGCAGTGCGCCACACTGGTGCAGTGCATCAGGTGTTCGTCTGGAAGGAGGGAGTCTGCGGCAGGCTAAACACTGTACGCAAGATACCACCCATAAATTATAAAACACCCATAATTTAGCAGAACTGTCCCGATCTCTGACAAAAGAAATGCTAAAAAGTCGAGTTTCACTGTAAATCAGTACCATTTAGTAGTTCGTCGTTTTGTAAAGTTAATAAAAAGCTGAGACAGAGCGATAAATCGGGTTTTGCGCACGATCACATTTTTGTGCAAAATGGTTAAAGTTGCATAGGGGGAAACGTGAGTGCAAAATGGACTATGTTGTATAGGAGGAGGCGTTTGAGAAGGCAGGGCGAGGGTGACCTAGTCCGGGGATAAACATTACAAAAAATATAAGCAAGCGCGCACGGACGCGTGGATTGTACTTGGCTGTAAGAAGAATATGAGCGAACACGGTGACAGGAGGTAAGACAGGCTGATGAATAATATTTGCGCATGGAGCTTTCCGCACAAATTTGTGCGTAAGCAGGAGCGACACGTTTAAATTAAAGCACAGTTGAATGAACAAAGTTTTATAGGAGGAAACGAAAGTGCAAAATAGAGAAAATTGGTAATAAGGAGAGGTTTGAAAAGGCAGAGCGAGGGTGACCTAGGCAGGGGAGAGACACTATAGTAATGTAATCAAGCGTGCACGGCCATGCTTATTGTAGGTTGCAGGAAGGACAATGTGAGCCGACGCCGTGGCAGAAGCTGAGACAGGGCGATAAATACATAAGATTTTCGCATGGATCTTCCCGCACATGTATATGTATATGGAGGACCTACACGTTTACATTCAAGCAGGGTTGAATGGAGAAGCTGAGACAGGGCGATAAATAAATAAGATTTGCGCATGGAGCATCCCGCACAAATGTGTGTATATGCAGGACCAGCAGGAAGGGAAACCAAAAAAAAAAGAGCACACAAAAAAACGACAGAATAATAAAAGCTGACAAATGGAAAAAGTTCCAGAAAACTTTAATTGAAACACGTTACGAAAAGAAAGCTACAGCAAAACAAGCAGTTCAGAGTGGGAAAAAAAATTGAAACAGCTGTTTTTAAGCACTCGTGCCCAAAAAAGTATAATTGCAAGATGTTACAAAGAGAAAGCAAAAAGCAAAACAAGCGGCCGTGCAGCCTCGAAAGTGACCGCGATCGCGATCAAACATCAAAGCGGCCGCGAAAGTGAAAGTAATCTCGGTCAAGCGCGGCGCGCGCGCCCGCGCACATGCACTGTACCTCTAGGCTGGCCTGGTAGCACTTTTTGGAGCCCTCTCAAAAAGTCTCGCCAGACCAGCGCATGCGCTGGGTCAGGCGAGACCTAAAAAAGGACACTACTTTAAGTATTATTTTTGTGCAAGAAGATGTCCCTTCCTGCACAAAAACAAATCTGCTTGGAATGCAGGCACACTTACACCAGGGTGCAGAGGAGTTTGTGTTTGCGCAAGGCAGCACAGTATGCCAGCGCATTGAGAGAGTAGGAACATCCCATATATTAGTAAACATAGCACATTCCTGCTCTCCCCATTTTATGCAGTGCAGCAAGTTGTCTGCCTTTGCTGCACTGCATCAAATCTTGATCAATCTGGACCCAGTGTTCTAAAATGAAAACTATAAGCCGAGAGGTATTAAAACTTAATTATGCCAGCTACAAACTATTTTCATGTTATTTTCATATTTCTAGTTCTTTTAGCAGCCAAGTGATCAAAATTATGTTCCTAACTATCAATAAACAAAGAGTACAAATATGAATAGACTCACATCTAGGTGTTTTAATGAAATATTCCAGAAATATATTGCATGTTAGATTTTTCTTTTTCAGTGAGGGGTGCTATAAAAAATCCCACGGCTACAGATATGTAGAGAACCCTTGTCTTGGATTTGATGGAACTCTTTGTAAATCCTCAGACGATACCATTTATGGCTAACTGATCTAAAATTGTTACATCTGGGTCTTGCCAGGTTCTTACATAGCTCTCATTTAAAAATGATGGAAAGTTGAGATTATAAGCAACAAAGTAAATTGGTTAAAACTAGAAATATTGCACATTGACACAATGGCCTTCCAGATCTCGTGGAGCACACATGGGGTCATGTTTATGGGAAAGTCACGCAGCGCAGTGCTGCAAATCACCTTGCTGCACTGTGTAGTATGACAGGGAAAAAGCAGGAATGCACTGAATTTAACCAAATAAGGCAAATTTCTGCATTTGTGCCTGCGCTGGCGCCATTTTGGCTGCCTAGCACCAATGCAGGCACTCTTGCACCATGGTAAAATGGTGCCTCTGTTGCATGCAGGACTGTTTTTGTGCAGGAAGGAATACCTTCCTGCACAAAAACAATCCCGAGTGGCATATTCCTCGTTCTATAAGTGCTGTAGAATGCAGCACACATAGAAAGAGGAAGTAACAAGGAGAAATAAAGATATTTCTCCTTGCTACGCCTCGCCTGGGAAGGCATAGCATTTTGGCACATTCCCAAATTCACCAGTTATGGTAAAACTGGGAATGTGTCAAAATTAATGGGAGTTGCGTGGGAACACCCACACAACGTCCATAGAACGCCTTCCCAAGGCAGAGTGATGTAGTGCAGTGATTTGCGATACGCTGCATTACTCCAGATTTATGAAGCCACTCAGGGCCATGGAAAGTAGCCTTGCATGGCTTCATAAATGTCATTTTTGAGTAGCGTCCTGCATGTATTACATTGCGTGGTGTAGGTGCGATGCAACTGGCAACATAAATATGGCCCCAAGTATTTTAATTCTGGTTTGTTTAAATCATCTTTATCAATTAGGCTTTTTAAAGGCAGTGCAGCGTGTTCATAGCTTTAACTGTCCAGAAACAGGCCTAAGTGTCCATAAGCCAAAAATAAATGAAGAAACATAATATAAGCAAAGATCTGTAAGTGGCATACCACCAGAGCTAGGAGGTAGCTGCAAAAACATAAATGGCACAGTGAGGATTCTTCTACTGCCAGATCTATTTTTGCCATCTAGCCAAAAAATGCTGTGGGAAGATAAAAGATAATTGACCTAAACAAATACAGAAAGTGAGAAAAAGTAGTCATTTTAATTACATTGCTTCCTCCTATTGGATCAAATCTAAGTTTTTCCCATTTTAGTCTAAATAGATTTTCCATATAAAGCCATGCAGTTAAGATCAATAATATCCACAGGCCTTGTAGACACCTCAAAACCAAGATCAATTGATGATTTAACCACAGATGATCATGTGATTCAGGAAAAAGATTGGTAACTATTTGAACCTTAGCAGTATTTAGCCAGAGACTAGACCAAATTGGAAGCCGTCTGTTAAATGGCACTGATAGCTTTTGGCAAAGCCATGAATAATACAACTATATTATTTACATAAGCTAAGATTCCTACTTCTAGGCTATGTAATGTTAGTGAAGGAAATGTTGCTAAGAATCTCAAGATTGAATGATTAGTTCTAAATAGAGCAAAAAGTTACAGAGATAAAGAGCAGATGAAATTTGAAAGGTTGCCCATACAGACTATGCGAGCTACGATGAGTATAAAGCTCTGGTGCGGTTCCCATAACTAGAACCAATGACGATTGAAACCATGACACTCCCCAAGAACCAAAAAACAGGTGGTTCTGTCGGGTTATGTGATTTCTTTTTTGGTTATATACATTTAAATGTGGTGAAGAAATGAATCTAAGAAAATAAAGCTACAACATAAACCCAATAACAAAATGAATCATGATTTCAAACATTTGAAAGAAGTACTTTTACTTGAGTATTCAAAGTTCCTGGTTCATAGTACAAAATTACCATTGAGAGAGGCTGTCTGGTAATACAATTAATGGAGCGGCACACGTGAGGGTGATTTATAGTGACATAGTGAATAAAGTGACAAGGTGCTGGAATCAGTGTATTGTACAGGTAAGTGACAAATTCAGCAATGAACATATATTTACAAATGGTAAATAATTTTTGAAAGGGGAGTCCAATATCGTGACGGATAGTTTCTCTGGCTCAAGGATTATCTCACAATGAATTGTAAGCGAGGAGACCTATCGAAGTATGGACAGATAAACTGTCAATGTTTCTACCCTGACAGGAGCACTAATGGAGTATTGTCAATGCGGGTCTTCTTCAGGACTGGGAATGGGGAGGGGCAGCCTGCAGAAAAAGAATCGTGGGTAAATGTATGTTCATGGCGCTATTTGCAAACAACCATAGGACTAGTGGTGAACCAAGTTAACTCAACGGTTCTTCAAAATCCAAAGGAAAAGGATTCCTAAGGCCTTGGGATAAGCAGAGTCCAACTGGATTTGCTTGATAGATTGAATCTGGCTCCTAGAGATAAAGATTTAAGCAGGCGACTGAGTAATAGATTCATGCACTCTAGAAGGCCAAGCAGCTTAAAAATTAATTATTTACATTGGTGGGAAGCGTACCTGGTAACAGGATGGGAACCAGGAATCCTGTGCTCAAAACAAATGGAGCGTGATGGGTATTATTTACATGGCAAACCCTGAGGTCACGGGTCCGTTTAACAAACTGATGCTGTGGGCAAAACAAAAATGTCCTAAATATGAGGCTCTTCATGAATAAGATCACAGTTATCGGCTAGTGAGTACAGGGAACATACCTTGTATGACACTGCCAATTAAAGGTTATGGTGGTTGCTCGAGAGGTCCGGTGCGATAAATGTGACACCCACAAAGTAAAGATTAAATCTTAGCCATGCGGTAACTAGAAAAAAGAAAGAATCTAATCCTAATGTGCTGTAAGGGACCAATATACTAGACCGCAAGGATGCGCTCTCCTTACATATGGACATACCTTAGATACTGCAGGCCTGTGGCAGAGTTCAATGTTCTGTATGCGTCTGCCGACGAGCTCGCTTATATGCGAAAATGTTGTTTAAAAATAAGGCATAAACCTTTGCAGGTATTTCACTGATCAAGGATAGTGTACTCTGCAGAGTACTTGAAG
This sequence comes from Triturus cristatus, assembly GCF_964204655.1. Taxonomy (NCBI): domain Eukaryota; kingdom Metazoa; phylum Chordata; class Amphibia; order Caudata; family Salamandridae; genus Triturus; species Triturus cristatus. The sequence continues at coordinate 231,372,174 of NC_140587.1, forward strand.
AGCTGCCGCAATCCAAGGTTGGTGTCGCTGATAGCCTGTGTCCCAGAAGTGAGGGAACATTACCTGAAAGTTGCACATTGTTTGAAATGAACATCTTGTGCGTGGCATTTACCCAGACATTGGCTGAACCCATTTTTGTTGGCCATAGAACTCTGGTGCACTGTAACCCAACTAACCAGTGCAAAATACTCATTAAACATGGCTAAACTTCTATACTCCTAATTGGCAGCTTATTTATAAGTCCCTAAAATATGGTACTTCCTGTACTCAGGGCTAGTAAATATGGTACTCACTTTGCTACCCATCGCACTAGCCCTGGAAAGCATGTCTCCAGGTTGTGCAACTTGAGTGTGCAGTTTCAGTTTTAAACTGTGATTTTGACCTGTCAAGTGTACCCTTTTTTACAAGCCTAAAACGTCCTTTTTGATATCCAAAAGTCATCCCCACAGTAGGCTTCCTTGCCAAGTAAGGCAGTGTATGTTAGTTGAACGTAGGACATTGTCCTTGTAGTGAAAAAACCCCAAATTAATTTTTCACTGTGGCATGGATGGCTCTCACATAGGAAAACAGTGGGTTTCAGTTAAACAATTTATGCTTGATTTCAATTTGGGATCAACTAGAAAAATGATTGAAGGACTAATTGTAAAGTTAATTTAAAATTCACTTAATCATAAAGTGGTATTTTATATTACTATCAAGGAAAAGTCACTTGTTCTCCCTTCTGCCTAAAACCGTGAGGCTTTTACAGCAGTGTCCCCCTGTCACCTGACTACTGCTGGCTCCCCTGTGGTGAGATATTATATTGCTCCCACAGAGTGGGAAAAGGGCCCTGGGTGTGAAGAGGGAGTTCACTTCCTTCACAGGATGGCCTGGGGAGTATAGCCAGCCCCTTCCTAAACTTCAAAGCATGCCTACCCTGCCACTGGCAGACGAAGCTCCCATTTAGACCCATCTTTCATTTGTCTTCTAGTTAGGCTTTCTCCAAACCAAGTAGGGGTGGCAGTTGCCCAGAACTGGTTTAGAGAGTGAACAAAGGAGTGCACCCACCCTCAGATTTGCAATGGGCATACCAATTGTGTAAGAGCGGATAGCCTTAGGCTGGTCTTCCCCCAAACCTTTTACCTTCACTATCTTACTTTGCTGCATTGTTCATAGAGGCAGCTTGTAGCCAGGGCAAGTGAAGAAGAAAACTTCAAGCACTTGAAGGGGAATTCTCTAGAAACTTCTACCACTTCAAAGGAGGCACCAGGTACAAAAATAGAACCATCAGACACACTCTTCATTTCACTTTCTGGACTTGCAGAATGACTCTCAGAGGATTGCCTGCTGCTGAGGATCGCTGTGTACTTCAGAAGAATCCGTTGTTGCACCTGGAAGGACTGATTTGCTTCTGAAGCTTTCCTTGAACCTTCAGATGCCTGTCCTGCTGTTTGAACACTACTCTGCTGATGAACCCAGGACTACCAGAGTGACTACCATGGGCTAGTTTGCTGATCTACTGATCGGCGCCTCAGGGATAGAAAAGGCTCCAACCAAATTGAACCCTTGCCCGAACTCAGCCTGAGTGAGTCCCCCGAGTGGTGCACCTCCAAACATGGACCTTTGGTGGTGGTGCTTAAGTGCCCAGATAGCCAAAATCCAAAACTTGGGACTCATAATTATTTGGCTAAAAACTGCTTTGGGACCCGAAGGAGACCTGGACCAACCTGCTCGTCAATCTGCTCAAACTGTGTCATCAGTTGGACTGACTTTGCTGCAGTTCCCTCTAGGTTTTTCTCCACAGCAGCAAATTCTGCTCAGCATTCCTTAACCAACGGTGTAGCCAGCCTTGTGAAGCTTTTGGCGGCTACAGCCTCCAACTTTAGCCAGATGGAGATACTAAGGACCTCATTTATTTCTGGGCGGACAGCCTGCCATTGCCCAATGGGAGCGGAGTAATTTACTACACTCTCGAGGAGGCGATGCCTCTCACCCAATTTATAAATTACTGACAAGCAGGTGGTAATTTATATAAAAATCACCATTAACTGCTGTCACAGCAGTTCCTGGCAATACATATTACTCAGTGCTGCGAGATCTGTCAGAAACGCAGCCCTATCGGAAAGAGTAATTGAGCTTTCCTTACAAAAAGAAAATCCCTAAACGGGATTTGTCTTTTTTTTTTAAATACATATCGTGCTCCCCTCGCCACTGGAGTCTTCTCCCATAGCAGGGAGAGCATTCTAATGTTTTCATCTGGTGGTAAGAAACAGGAAAAACCCACTACATGTCTGCCGATCTATATTGGGTGGGTGGACATGTTGCCATTTCTGCGATGGCCCTTACTCTGCCATGGCCAAACTTAAGGTCCAGCCGCATATAGATCATGCGGGAAGACCACTATGATGGTGGGGAGGGAACTCTGCTGCAGCTGTGACTGAGTTATCTTCACACATATAAATCAGGCCCTAAGTCAGAACGTGAAAATCTTCACATGAACTTCGCTCAGCGGGCTCCCAGATGATGACGCCTCCTCCTCGGATGGAGCCTTGTCTCGCTGAACCTTACCTGCTCAGAACATTTTTCTTTGAATCCCTTCTAAGCCGAAACGTATGCACAGACCAGACCCAATCCACCTTTTATATCAGACTGGTGCTCTATTGTGGTTGGCCATATTTTTTTACTTTGACCCACTCTTGTGAGACTCGATGTCCACGGTTGGCGCTTTGCTCTTTTTAGTGATAGTTTTTTCTGTAAAATTTAAAAATTCATATCTCTGGTTCTACTAATTGGAATTTTGTCGTTTCACTGTCGAATCATTTATTAAAGTGTACTCTGTTCTTATAAATTGGTGTGCATTTTTTTGTGTGTTGTGTTTTCACTTTATTGCCCTTTGCATGCGGCACACATTCTTTACACAAGCGCAGGTTCATTTAGGGATTTTGTGGTTCACCCTGATAGGGACTGTGGCTGTTGCTTGAGCAGGGTTAACACCCCTCTCAACCAGCAACCCAATTTCTCACAAAGTAACATTTCCACAACTTTCCTTAGAACACTTCTGGAACCGAGAAAAATCAGCAGGGTGCCCTTGTCTGAAGAACCTTAAGGACGAATGGTCCTGACTGCTTGAGTCCAGGACCCCAGACATGACTTCAAGGGCCAGGTGGCTAAATTCCTGTTTGCGATACAAGATCACAACATGCTTCTGCAGGCCTTTTCCAGCTGACCTGCCCCAACTAAAGCTGACCTGGTCCCCTCTGCTGGCATCTGTGATAGTGCTGACCCTCAAGTACTGTCCCCAACATCCTGGACCTTTGGTTGTGGTCAGAGTGTACTCCGCCCTGAAAAACTGAAAGTTTCACCAGACTTTACTCTGGGCATTGCTGCCAACATGCTTCTTTGATAGCTTCCACAGACTCACTGCTGAGCAGTACCCAGTTGATGGATTCACCAGGCCCGACACTGAGCAGACTCTGATTGACTCCGAGACCTCGCACATCATCACCCTGTTGTTGTCGACACTTTCATCGATCCAGCCCTACTGCAAGGCCCCATTGAAGACTCAACCATCATAAAACTTTGTAAGCAGGAAGGTTAACTTTTCCACCAGTATGAACTTGCTCCTTGTGTCCAACTAACTGTCCGTCGCAGTCAGGCTTAATGTTTGACTTTGACCCTATCGAGCATAACAAGATACCTACAGTTGGCGCTTGGTGCATTTTGGCATTATTTTTAACTCAAACTTTAACAACTCAAATCTCTTGTTCTACCTCTTGGATTTTTGTCATTAGGGTGTCCTTTTATTTATAAAAATATTTTCTATTTTTCAAAATTGGTTGGGAATTCTTTTTGAGGTGTGTTTTGACTTTATGACTGTTTGAGTACTGCATAAATAGGCTAAACATTGCCTTTAGGTTAAGCTTGACTCTTGTGTGCCACACTACCAGAGGACTGAGCAGAGGTTTATTTAGGGACTTTTGTTATTCACCCTCACAAGGATTGTTATTATTATTTGTGGTGGGTTCTCGCCCCCTCAACAAATCGTCCAATTTCTTACATACGTCTTGCTGGAGAAGCTGGAGGTCTGTCTGAGCCCTTCGGTGCCTACCTGTCTACTGAAAGGGGAGAAGGAGAGGGCCTTGTCCTTCAGGAGTTATCTCTCAGAAGAGGAGAAGGCTAGGGATAGGGAGTTGAGGGACCTAAAAGGAGCAATTTTGCCAAGGGAGTGTGCCTGCAACAGACCTGCATAAACCCAATGGTCTCTCGACCTCTACACCAGACACTGCTGCTGTGTATGACACAGAGGAAGATGGAAGACCTCTGCTGACTTTGGATTTACCACACCCAAAACTACCCTCCCAGGGACCCAAACTAGAGGAAGGGTAATCCCCACCACAGGCACTGGAGCCATATGTCCAAGTTGCCTACACCAAGCCACAGAAACCTTCACCTGCCAACACAGTGAGATGGAGGCAAGGCTGCCAAGTCAAGTCCTCAAGAGCAGCACACTCACACTGGAAAATGTAAGTGCCTACGGTGGCCGGTTAACACCATCATTTGATAGGCATTGTGAGATTTGCAAAATAAAACTTCTTTGTGAGACTTTAAGTGATATCTGCAATCCATCTCAGAACTACATAGACAAAGGGCTGGCCTAAGGGTCATATTACAGGAAAGCTGTTCCTCTCTGGTCAAAACGGGCCTGATCCTGCACTAGTTATACAATTTATTTTCTTCTGTGTAGTAAATAACCTAGACCCCATAGCGCATGTCCCAACAGTGCTACTTTTTCTTTATCTACTATATTACATATATGTTATGATCATTCCAGTTCCCCCAGCAATCGTTCTCCTGTCCAGCTTGCCAGCAGTCCACTACTCTCGGCTGGCTGTCTTCCTGCTGCCATCTGTTTGTGCCTCGTCTACTCGTTTCTTTCTCTGTTTTGCCCTTCCTGCTAGTTTTTCTACCCCCTATTTTGCTTTTCTGCTCATTTTGCTGCCCTCCATTTTGCCTTTTCTTCTCATTTTTGTGCCCTCTGTTTTGCCCTATCCTGTTTGTTTTCTGCCATCTGTTTTGCCTTTTATGCTCGTTTTCCTGCCCTCTGTTTTGCCCTCTTCTCCTCTGTATATTTTAACTTTTCTGCTCATTGTTTTGAGTTCTCTTTTGCCTTTTCCTGCTTGTTTCTTCCTTTTTCAAGCCATTTCCCTCCTTCCTCTGTTTCTGTCCTCCCACCACCCATCGTCCTGCCCTACCCTAAGGACCTATTTTACAGGTCCTCGTGCCAGCTTTCTCCACTACAGTTCTTCTGTCCAGCTTCACACAGTCCACTAACCTCTGCTGCCTGTGTACCTGCTGCCCTCTGTTTATGCCTCCTCGCCTTGATTTGTGCTCTGTTTTGCCTTTACTGCTTGTTTTTCTGCCCTCTATTTTGCCATTTCTGCTCGTTTTCTGCCCTCTGTTTTGCATTTTCAGCATATTTTTGTAGACCTAGCTCCCCACTGTGGAGATCCCCCTATCAGTGACAGTGCTGCACTCTACAAATAATGGTTAATTGATTGAAATCACTTCTTATTTCTAAAAAGAAAAGCACTGGGATAAGCATTCACTTATTTTATCTAGTTTGGGGTTTTGAATCCTGAGTCTCTACCCCCAACATGACTTTACTGAGACAGCGTGAGCTGCTCGCCTCCGTAACCTTGTCAGTTAAGTCTTGTAGGAGTGTACTTGGCCCAGCCTTCTGAGCCTAAGAAGGACAGGCTCCGGGGCCTCTATGCAAAAACGTCCTTACCAATCAGGTTGAGGTCCAGTAACACATATGTGCACTATGCCTGGGAAAGAGGAGGAGCCAGCTCCCATCATGGCCGCTTAGATCGACTGCTCCGTTGCGAACCCTCCTACAGCCCCCAGAAAGGCGTTTCCATCGCCTTTCTTCACCACCCGCAACTATGTTTCCAAAACCGGAATGTAGGCAGCTCACACGGAGACCAATTATGCCTTTCTCCGTGCAATATCCGCAGATATATTGACTGCAACCTCCCTCCCAATGAATCAGCCATGTTGGTGCCCGGGGAGATTTAAGCAAGCACCTCATGCCAAGGGAAGCGCGCTGTGATATCACCGACCTCCGTCCCAACCAGCTATCATCACCCCCCTCCCTCGGTCCTCACCTTGATTGTGCCGGGTGACTCCACTGGGGTGATTTCGCTGCCCTGTACTATCTTGCTCTGCGTACAAGGTACGGTTGCGGCTGGAGTGGGAGGGGCAAACGAGTGCGACCTGCAGCTGCTCCCTGAGATCCACAACGGACATGCTTCAAAGGCGGACACCAAGGTGGAAGCACCGGGAGACTCGTTGGTGTACCCGGGTGGCGGGAGTCTCCTGATTATTTTCTTTCAAAACCCTCTGGGCGTAGACTGCAATTTTTATTCCTCGAGTGTCCCTTCTGATATGCGCCTGACTTCAAAATGGCGCCTCCTGCCGATCGTCACTGGGGGTCTAAGTTACACCCCTCGCTCACTAGGAGACTTACGGAGACTGGCTCCTACCTCAGGCCGCACTTCTGCATAACAAGCACCCCCCTTTATGATTCATATATTATAATTATAACCTAATAGTATTGAAACAGCAAAGACCTATCCTCCTTGCCTGACCACAAGATGGCCACCAATGTTGACCTCACCACGATTTAATTCGACTCCTGGACAATCAAACAACTGGTCATCGAACAGACCTTGATCTTAGCCCTCAACCGACCTGGATCCTGCACACCCTTCAGAACATTTACCCTGTGAACTTTCCCTTGACCGCTGAGACCTTGCTACCTGACCGATGCCCGGTGGAGCTAACCCGATAGCTATAGGGGAGATGGACTGTGGATTCCCTCCTAGGCCGTCACCTACCCAGCCGAACTTGGGCAGACCTTCCTTCGTCTCTCCTGCCATTATCTTCCCCCTTACCCATGCACCCTTCCCTCTTACCCTTATCCGACCTGGATCCTGCACACCCTTCAGGACATTTATCCTGTGAACTTTCCCTCGACCGCTGAGACCTTGCTACCTGACCGTTGCCCGGTGGAGCTACCCTGATAGCTATAGGGGAGATGGGCTGTGAATTCCCTCCTCGGCCGTCACCTACCCAACCGGACATTGGGCAGATCTTCCTTTGTCTCTCCTGCCGTTATCTCCCTCCTTCCACCTACACCCTTCCCCCTATCCGCCCTATTTATCCTTCCTCCATACTATTTAAATGTGTTTCGTTTACCCGATGTAACCTGTAACTGTTTTTAACTGTGTAATAATGTGATTCCTAATGTAAAGCGCTCTGATACCCACGGGTCGAGCCAGCGCATCTAGTAACTTCTAGTAACTGAGGTAACGTGTAACTGATGTAATTTTGTAATTTCTGTGGAACCTTATGTAAAGCGCTCTGATACCACCGCGGTCTAGCCAGCGCTATATAAAACTCTCAAAATAAATAAATAAAATAAATAAATAAATATGCCTCCTCTCCCATACAGGTTCTGGCACTTGCCTGACAATGATGCAACATTCTGTGAGAGAGAAAGATCCTTTTCCCAGTTAGAAGATTTTAACCTCCAAAAAGTCAATTTCCCGTGCCATTCAGTTATAAATATTATGTTTTAACAGGATATATATTGCAGAATATGTAGAACATATTTGGCAAGCTACAGGAACAAATTATAATTGTTGGCACATAGATATCACAATTGATACACATCAGATAGAGGATTATCCATAAATATTAGGTTTGAAATCTCCTTTATGGGATAAATCTTCCTGGTGCGGCTTACCGGATTACATTTTCACCTGAAGTTCTATGTTGGAATTTAAAATCCTTAATAGCACATTTGTCAAAATTCCATCAATCTCTGTGCACTCCTGTTTTGTCCTTGTTGCTTCTCTAGGTCCAACTTTGAATGATTACAGCCTTTTCGTGTATACCAACACTCAGTGCCTCATTATGATTGCTGGTGTCCGAGTGCCCAACCGCCATCGCAGCGGGATGGAGACCGTCCGACAGGTAGACAACAGTTTCATATATGTTCTTCCTTCAGTGCAGCATTTCTCCTTAACAGTAAACTTAATGTAACCTTCTTGAAATGCTTTCATACCTTAAGTTTGCTCATGCATCACACCTGTTCTTATGTAAAGTGCTCTATCACCCTTTTAAGTATTGATCAAACTATATTAAATCAAAAATATAATAAAACAAAAACGTTTTGTAAGAGCTGTTTCATGGAACTGATGTGAATAAAACTACTTACAGTAAGTGCATAGTCAGTATTTCTGTAATTCCCTGTAATTTTGGGAAAGTTTTCTTATCGATCTTATTAATGTATTGGGAAATAAGAAATAACTCAATTCCTGGGAAAAGGAGCTTTTTGTTTTTATACATTCACCTTATCTATATAAAGTTAATTGCACCATATTCATTTTGGGTGGATGTAAGTACAGGTATTCTACATGATTACAGTAGCTATTTTTCTCCTTTCTTGACTGTGCTGACTCATATTGCATGTTTCATTGTCTACCGAAAACTTCTGCATGTAAGCTTCGTGCTTACTCTGCCAACAAGAAGAAATCACAAGGCTCTTCAAGGAGTCATTGCACCTCTATTGTGTCAAACTATGGGGCATATTTACTAGAAAATGTCAGAGTGCGGTGCTGCGCCAAATCTGGCAGCCCCAGCCTCTGACATTTTCAAAATGCAGGGATGCGCTGTATTTAGTAACATACGTCACTTCGCTGTGTTTTCCCTAGCGTGTGTGTTAAAATTAGCTGCCTAGTCCCAATCATAGTGCATGGGTGCCTGCGTTGCAGGGAATGACTGTTTATGTGCAGTAACATTTCCCTTTCTGCACATAAACAAACCATAATGGCTATTTGTTACTTCTATGTGTGCTGCATTGTGCAGCACACATAGAAGTAGCAAATTGTGATTATTTAATCATTGTTTATGGGCAGGGAGGCACACTTTCCTGCACATAAACAATCATTAATGGCTTTTTGCTCTTTCTATGTATGCTGCAGAATGCAGCACGATCAGAAAAAGGAAAAACAAGGAGAAATAAAAACATTTCTCCCCTTGTGCCATTCTAATGCCTGCATGGTGTTTTAGGCACTGCCACAGATTTACACCTCCTTGTTAATATAGCGCACCATCAAAAAGCTATGGGTGTTGCAGTGAAACACCCACTGTAAAACCCACTGCACGCCCGTTTGCCGCAGAGGACTGTAGCATAAAGGGGCATATTAACAAGGTGGCGTTAAGGCACGCTAAGTGGCTTAGTGTCACCTTGCAAATGTTGAAAATGGCAATACCCACCAGAGCGTCAAAAAAGTGATGCTCCCTTGGCAATATGGGCTTCTAAATAAGCCCCAGGTCCTCATAATTTAGAGGTAAATTGTACATGTAGTCTATCACCAAAACCAACTATCCAATACATGACAGTGAATAATCCTTGCATATTCTTTCTTACTCTTCAAATTAAAGTATCTTTATATGGGTTTTGTGAGTCTTTTTCACTGACTGCACGTGTTTTATACTGCTTGTCATGTTGTATTCAGAACCTGCCAGAAGGTGGGCTTCAATGGTTTTAAATACTGGTAGGTAAGGAGCTTCTAAATTCTTATTGCTTAGCCTTTTGGTTGCTGAGAGTATTTTCAGACTGGATGAGTGTGTCTTTGCTCAGTTCTATATCCGAGAGCATGAGCTGAAATATGTGAGTCCCTTTCTGTATGTCTTTGTGCCTTGCATGCAGGAATGTCGAATATAGAAATCAGAAGAGGAATTTAAGGGCTGTCAGGATAGGACTCCACGGTTTCAAGGTAAACATTAGCCCAGCCGCCTAAGCTTGCATAATCGGAAGTTTCATGAGTCTCTGAAGAGATACTAATTTATACGTTATAATCATATCCCAGAGATTATATCATGACGGCTATGAATTATGTTTTGTGTTTTATAAGAATGACCCTGGTGAATCTAGTTATTACACCTATTGAACATTTGGCTAAATTAGATTTTGAATGCGACTTTTTAGTCAGGTGTATGTCAAAATATTGTTATCAAAATATCAACAGTTAGAAATATTATACCCTAAATATTTTTTACAAAAAAAAAACATTGAGTCTAGATTTTTTCAGTATTACATGCAATGGGGCGATTGTTTGTAAATTATATGTAGGACAAAAATTATATGTTGGTTACAAAATACTGGTACCATTGCTTTCTAGCCAAATAAAATGTTGAGGTCTATGGTATTCTTGGATGATATACAGGAGCTCACAATTTACTGCTCCGAACATCTAGGGCCATATTTATGGCCAAGTCACACAGTGCAGCGCAGCAAGCCTCCTTGCTGCGCTGCACTGCATGGCGGAAAGGCCAGGAATGTACCAAATGTAGTTCAATATGGTGCATTCCTGCCTTTTCCCCTGCACTGGAGACCTTTTGGCTGTCTAGCGTCAATGCAGTAGGTGCCTGTGTTGTGAGTAGGATTTTTTTGGGGCAGGAAGGGGCCCCTTCCTTCTCAAAAATAATCCTCTGCGGCTTTTTCCTCTTTCTATGCGTGCTTCAGAATACAGCACACATAGAAACAGGAAAAAAACGAGGAGAAATAAACATGTTTGTCCTCATTACGCTTCACCTAGGAAGGCGTAGTTTTTTGTCACATTCCCAGGTTTGCCAAAGAATCAAAGAATGCATCAAAATCCATGGATGTTGCATGGGAACACACATGCAATGCCCAAGGAAATGCCTCCCTGCGCAGAGTAATGAAGCGCAGCGATTTGTGATGTGTTGCATTGCTCAAGGCAAGGTGACCTCAATATCATTTTTAATTTAAGTCACTCTTGCACCACGTTGCGAAGTGCAAGAGCAATGCAAAAGGACTCATAAATATACCCTCTAGTTGTTACTTCCACTGAAACATTGCCTGATAAACTGGCCACAACAACTTATGCTCTGTTTAACTGTATTACTCTTTTTACGCACAAATTGCTGTAGTAGCTGATGTTGTAAAAAAACTGCTGTATTATGTATTAGATAAGTGTAAAATGTATTTAAACTCTTAGGGCCAAATTAAGACTTTGTTGGAGGGGTATTCTTGAAAAACATAATGGATATTCTGTTAGGACAAGAACGTACCTGTCTGCAAACTCTAAATCAGACCCTACATTTGTAACTTTTGATAGGTAAGAACTGTCAAAATTGTGAATTTTAAGGCATGCACTTTCAATTATGGACCCGTCTCCTTCACACACCGTGGGAAACTGGAATGCCCTTTCAGTGGAAATGAGGTTAATAGCTCACAATGAGACATTTCTGGAAGTTGTTTTTTTGTTGCACTTTTTAAATTAAGTAGAGACCTGTAATTAATCCCACGTTTTCTCATTTTCTAAACTACAAATCTTACTCAGATTGTGAATTACGAAAAAATACGGTAGACAGATGCTTATTGACCCAATAAAGATACCAAATTTAATTACATACTTTGAACAGGAAGACATTTTGCATTGATATTAATGTAGGCAAGAAAAGGTTGCTGGGGAGGATGTCACTGTCACAATATGTTTTAGAATTGTATATTACAGAAAATAAAAAACCCAGGGGTATATTCACAAGAACGTGTGCTAAACATCACCAAAAAATTTTAACGCAACTTTACACATCACAGTCTATCGCGGGAAAATAACCCTGTGTCAACGTGGAATTCACAACAATGCGGTACCATGCGATTGTCTGCCGAAACCATGGACAATGTCTGTTATACAACCACCTCAATGGAGATAAAAACACAAACCACAACACAAAAAACCTGTGATGGGCCAAAGCGCGATAAGAAAACAGTGACAACCAGCGCAAGGGCAGCAATACCCTCGTAATGTGGGAAAAAGCACAAGAACAGCATATGGAAAATGCCACAGAAAAAAATACATCAGCTGCGGAGTACCACGGATGCACCCTGACCGACTGCAGAGGACAACATGTACCCCACAACATCCAAGCACCGTGGAAGAACAGAACCGACAGGCACACCACATGAAAGAGACTAGTGGCAGACAAATCAGAACCGCAGGAGCGACTCGCCCACCGTGCAACATAAGCACATAAGCATAAGTGCACCTCGACATTGACAACATCCCGGTACAAACAGGAAAACCTCCACAACAGAACACATGACACAACTGGTTCGGCAAATGTGCACAACATGGCAAATCACATCTGAAACCGCAGGAAAATGTAACATGACAATCTACAAGTACAGCCTGTCACCTGCAAATATGTTTTAATCACACATGCTGTGCAATTGGACATCTTGTATTGGCCCATGATTGCCATGGATGACCACAATGTGACATGCTCATGAGACGTAAGTGTCAATGATGGTGTTCCTACGGGCCATTCCTGCCGCAGCTGCAGTGGGATGTGGGCCACCTGCCCCATTGTCACCATCATCGTCTGGTACCTCTGGAACTGGGATCCATGGCGCATTGGTGCGAACACAGATGTTGTGCAACACACAACATGCAACGATCATCTTGCTCACGATGTCCGGACTGTACAGGAGCTTTCCACCTGTGCCATCCAGGCACCTGAAACGTGACTTCAACACGCCAAATGTGCGTTCAGCGATGCCCCTGGTGTGTATGTGGACCGCATTGTACTGCCTCTGGGTGTGTCCGGGTCTCGGAGGGGTGTCATCATCCAAGGGCAGAGTGCATATCCTTGACCACCTGTGACAGTGCAGGGAGAAAAGAGTCAATACTTGGTTCTGCAGGATGTGATGGCAGGCCCACTAATCCAGTGATGGCTGTGCTGGCTGTGTTTGGGGTGAGTGTAAGCCAGCCCTCAGGGAGTAGCTGGTGCTGGCAACAACTCCAACAGTCATCAGGCACTCAGAAATGCAATGTCAGAACAACAAGGGGGAAGGACTCGTGTCGGACAGGGCTAGTGGCCCTGGATGCACAGCGGCCGACACAGGCCCACCGCCACGGGACGCTGACCTGCGGGAGACTGATGTAGGGTCATGGGGGCAGAGCAGGGCCTTGCATGTGTCATAGGTGCCTTCCGTGGAGTGTCACAGGGAAGAATTGGAGGTCTACCCCCAGGGCATGATGCAGAGGGCACATGCCAGCTGTGTCCGGCAAAATGGCAGATATGAATGCCACAGACCCATGCCAGACACCAAGTCTGTACCTGCCCGTTGCTGATGATAACCTAGGGTGGGCGTAGTTCGCGAAGTAGCACTTCGCGAAGCTACGCAAAGTGAAGTTCGCACTACGCGAGCTACGCGTAGCACTTCGCGAACTGCATAGTAACATGTTCGCACTGTGCAAGATGTTGTTTTCAATGATTGCACAGTGCGGACAAGCAACCAGCACTGTGCAATCATTGAAAATGGCATCTTGCACAGTGCGAGCTGTAGTTTTCTGCTGCTCGAGTAGATTTTTACTCGAGCGGCAGCTTTCTCAACGCGAACTGGTAGTTTCTCATCGCGAGTGGTCGCGAGCATACACGACCCCTCGCAATGAGAAACCTGACCTCCTCGCGTTGGGAATCTCGCCAGGAGGTTTATTTTCCATGCTCGTGATCGCCAACTTGATGTTGCTGATCGCGAACAAGGGAAAAGTCTCGCCGGGATGTCATTTTGCTTGCTCGCGGTCGCCAACTTGACGTTGAGGACCGCGAGCAAGCAAAAAATGACCGCAGCACTACGCAACACTACGCTACGCGTGTTCGCACTGTGCTACGTGCAGTTCGCGTAGTGCGAAGTAGCGCGAACTTCGCAAACTACGCGAGCGTAGCGTAGTGCTTCACCCAGGCCTAATGATAACCCCCAGGCCACAGGCTCAGAAACCAACGATGTTCCGCCAGAGGATGACGGTCACTCATGGCGCACAGGGTTAATGGCACCACGTGTTGCCGGCTTGCGTTGAACAGGGTCAGTGGCACCACATGTCGCCGGCTTGTGTTGAACAGTGTTAGTCGCACCACGTGTCGCTGGCTTGCGTGGAACAGGGTTAGTGGCACCACCTGTCGCCGGCCTGCGATATGGAATTATGCCTCAATGATCGAAAGTAGTCCTGTGCTGTGGCCGCTGCCACGGACTTGGGGTCACTGCCATTCAGGACTCAGTACACTGTTCCACATGTGGGAAATACTGGGCCAAAGAGGACACCGGTGGAGCATGTTAATAAGTAAGGAGTGATGTACATTCCCATTCACAGGTCACTTGCATCCTCGCACATGGCTGCATTCCGCATCTCCACACGTTCAGCTGTTGTGTGTCTGTGGTGCTATGATATGTCTGTATTGGGTGCAGGGGTAGCCCAGGATGACCATGGAGTGGTGTTGTCGTGTCTGGTAGGTGGTCGTGTAGTTTGACATGTTGTATGTTGTTTGGTCACATGTGCATTCCCACAGTTGTGCGTTGTGTGTTGGTGGGTTTGGGGTGTGTGATGTGTTGATTTGGCACTTACCAACGAGCAGTCCAGTTCCATATTTGCCATCCTGGAAGCGCTGGTTGATGATGGACTGTCGGAAGATGAAGGAATCATGCATACTGCCTGGGTAGTTGGCGACGACATTGGTGAAGAGTCCCCTGTAGTCCACTATTGCCTGCACATTGATGGAATGCGTGTGCTTTCTGTTGAGGTAGTGGTGTGCAGTATCGGCAGGGGCCATAAGTGGGACATGTGTGCAGTTGATTGCCCCAAACACGGCCAGGAATCCAGCTATGGCGTAGAAGCCTTGTTTGTCTCCAGCTGTTCCTGCGAAGTGTTGGGGAAGTGAAGGTACTGGGGTATGAAGCTGAGGATGGCATTCAGGACAGGTGTGATGAACTTTGATAGGGCTGGCTGTGAGACCCCTCCGACTCTGGCAGTTGTTGGTTGGAAGGTACACACAACCAAAAAGGGGGAGAAGGAAACAGCCCTACCTCATCCTCCTCACACACGATAGAGCACACAAAAGGAGGTAAAGCGAATGTTAGTTGTCCTATTTCTATTTACCAAATGTAATTAAGGAAGGAGCACAAAAACTTTATGAAAACTGCCCTCACCCACAAGTTCTGGCATGCTTCATCATAGGGCTGCTCTGTGCAACCCAACGCTAGAGGCGTAGCAATAGGGAAGGGTAGACAATACTAACAATAGAAGAAAAAGGAAAAGATGAGGATCCTACAAAAGTGCAGACATATAATGGACTAAAACTGGCGATGAGGTATCTTCATAATACTTTTATTCCTCGATTCCCTAGTCAGATATAAAAAAAGGTAAAAGGATACCTACGGATGGTGGTGATGTGAGTAAATTAGGTACTCACCACCACTCCGTTCTGCACAGAGGTCAACATGTTTATGCCGGTTTTAGGTTCTTTTCCTGCGTTCGACAGGACAAACTGGATCCCTATGCTGCTTTCCCATACAAAACCCCTCTAGTAAACCCACTATACTGGGAACTACTCCACCGGAAAGTCTGGAGCTTTTGGTAACTTTACTCATCCAATGGTAACTGTGAATAGAAACATAAAAACAGTGAAAACAAACTGTCCAAAACACAGACCATAGGGACAAAAATAAGGTGAATGTTTTTGTGCTCACAGTGCTCCACTACATTAAAAACACCCCATTTGGTGCGACTAGGGTATTTCAAAAGTAGCAAATAATACACCCTTTTTAAAGACAGCCTACTAAATCTTTGTGTAGTTTACTTTGAGAGTTATTACATATTCACAAACTCTCACCCTTATGCTAATAACATATGACTCTGGAAATTATTTATAGATTAAGTCTTCCTCCTTTGGAAATATTGTGAGCAACAAACGTTGGATCTTTCCAGTTGGATTGATAACCTGGACCCTCACTTCAAATTCACCATGACATACAATAAAGAAGAATTAGCATGTCTAGCTTTTTTATTATGGGTAACAATGGCACACTCTGCAGTAAGGTTCATTACAAGTTCATTTGTAGGAATGCAGTACTCATCTTTGGCGGTAATCATACAGCAGAATTAGGAGAACATTGACTGTTTCGCCAATTCTTGTGCATCCAATGAAACCCATTAGAATGAAAGATTTTCCAACAACAAGCAGATCCTATAAATTGAAAATTGTTATCCAGAGATTACCCCAAGAAAATCACACATGAAGCCATAAAAGTGGCTCAGGACAATACCCGAGATTCTGTCTTAGCCCCTGATACTCAGCTGCAGGGTGCTGGGGCCTCAGTAAAATCACAACATTACCATTACTGCTCATTAATTTCACACCAGTACTGTGAAATTACCAGTAAAACACCATCATTTGCGAGTGGGGCCAAACTTTCTGATCGTGCAACCACACAAAATCCCTTATTCAATGTAGTTTCACTGTATACATGACCACCAGTTCTGCCTAAAGTGGTAAACGTATGTCTGGGCCTGTGGGTGGCGTGGAACGCGAGCGAGGGGAAAGAGCTGAGGAGGGAAGGGGAGGAGAAGCTTTTTTTATTGCAGGGGAAAGGCTTGGCTGCTGCAACCAAAGTCCATGCAAAATTACCGGCTCAAAATATCACATTCGGTTCTCCCACACTAGGTAATAGCGATGAAAACCAAACCGCTCATAGTTATGCAGAATTACATTAATGAAAAAACCTATGTATTATTTTGTTCGACATAACAGAGAGCAGTGTGGGAAATAAAAATTAGAAAAATTAAAAATTACAAGAACACGTATTTCCAGATATCAAAGCAATTGGATGACATCAATAATTGGAAATGAAGAAGCTAAATCTTAGCAATTTCAAACTGGGGGATGCCTCGTTGTTTTTAAACATAGTAGAAACATCAGAGGTCAGGTAGTTTACTCCCATCCAAGGTCGTGTAATGAAAAAAACATTCTTTATTACATTATGACAAATTACAGCAGAGCCATAACATGTCCTCTGTAGAATTTCTGACATGAAAAAAATAGGATCATTAAAATCGACTTGCAGAGTCCTTCCAAGCCATGCTTCATCACTAATTATAATAGTGAATACTTAGCATATACTTTCATATACCCATGTGGCATTCGCTCTGTGGGTACGATGACCAGCAAACTATTTATTGATCACAAGACATGATTTTTGCTTTTTTCAGTTGCTTTTTGAATGAAATCTGCCACCAAATTGCTTGAAATATTTTCTTAACTCAGATCCTTATCCAGTTCACTTACCTCTCTTTGCTAACAGATCGATCCAATGCTTGCAGAAAAATATTGTGAGAATTAGTAGGTAAAATGTTGGCATAAAAGGAGAGGATCAAACTATTTCAGGTACAGAAAGCTAGAAAGAAAATAGAACTGAGCAAAGCAAAACGAGATAGAAATTATGCAAATAGTTGCAGGCAGATTATAATGTAAAGCACAATTAGTCTCAAACAGAAGGAATAACAGTAGAGACAGATTCACATACTGTCCAGGATAACAGAAGACTAATATTGCAAATATAGGCACTGATACACAATCTGCAGTTTTGAGTACATTTACACTTTGGGTAAGTTTACAACTTTTTGGTATCCATAAACTGCACTTTTGTAGTAATTTAGGGGCATATCTACAAGGCGGCGGTAGAAAATTATCGCCGCTTTTGCGGGCGTTTTCGGCCGAAAAGCGGCGATAATTTTTTCGCCTAATTAGCAAGGTCACGCTAAAACGGGAAACCTTGCAATAGCGCACAAATTCTTAATGCCCAGCTTTGCATCTCTAATGAGATGCAAAGTGGGCGTTCCTGACCTGACATGACAGGAGAAATGTCACTTAGCGACATTTCTCCTATCATCAAGCACCACGCTATGAAGCATAGCGGCAAGAAAAGTAGCGATAACCCCTGTTATCGCTACTTTCCTTAAGCCTGCTTCAGGACTGACTTAGCCACGATATCCTATAGAAGGTGGATATCATGGCTAAGTTTGTGATGCCCTATCAACAAGCTAGCGCCATATTCGTGAGATTATTGCTGAGTTTCCAGCGATAATCTCATGTTAGGCAGTTAGCGCTAGGATTTTTATTGCTTTTGAGATAAGCGTTGCTAATAGCATGCTATCTCAGCGATAAAAATCCACGTCAGCCGGCGATAATTATCCTAGCGCTTAGTGTGCTTAGCGATAATTATCGCCGGTTGTTGCTGATATGCCCCTTACACTTTTGAAGTAACCTACACTTTTCTACGAAGTACAGCACTGCACATGGCCAATCACTGCTACTGCAGCACTCTTGAAAATAATGAAGGTAATGACTTAAAATACAGGCCCAAGGGACATAGGGTTAAATTAAAATGAATTACACTTTTCAAAATAGTTCAAAATAGAAAATATTGTAACTATATAAATATAAATTCATGATAAAAATAAAATCTAATCTAATATTACAATTGTACAATATGTAATACCTGTTTTTAATTTAAAAAAGAAAGTAATATTACATGAATTTTAAAATTCAAAATTGAGAATAGGTTACTAAATATTTTACAATTACATATTAACAGTGTAAACTTACTCAAAAGTGTAAGTTACCTTTGTGAATAAGCCCCATAATGTTTAAGAGATTGGTGGCGACAGACTGACATAGCCGAAATGCAAGCAAATAAACAATGAAGTTGAAATAAATAGAGTTATTTTGACTAATATTCCTTAGTTCTCTTTCAGAACTTGTACGCCACTGCTGAGATAAGTGTAACCATTTAAGATGTAATGAGAATATACAAAAATACCATTTTAGATATTCATTACTCACAACTAGCCTGGGGGAAAACAAGTGATTAACAAGTTCTCATTTTAATTGATTATAATGTTGAGTATTTAGTTTTATATGTTTTGCCTTGGAGGCCTTGGAAGTTGCATTATTTTAGATAATTTATCAAAGCTGTAATTCAATATGTTTGTGCATGCTACAAAGGCCAATCATGATGATTAAACAATTACATTTAGATTTATGTTGTATGCTAAAACGTTTTCAAGAAGTCTGTGAACAGACAAAACGTGTGTCCTTTGTTCTGTCAGGTTTGAAATCCACTGAAAATATCATTATGAAGTTACTGAAAACAGCAATGTAGATTGTTCTATAACACCCTTTTGTACTATCAAAAATCCTAATTTAAAAAAGTAATACCAAATATGTTTTTCCTTTTTATATGGAACTGCTGCAAACTACAATCTTTACATAATATCACTGGAGGCAATGTTTTACACAAGTCAATATATAATGTCTTTGTCTTTATTACCCAATTACTTCTAGTTCTAATGATGGAGGAGACATTTGATTATATTGAATCCGAAGCACTTTGCAATTTTACTGGCCTCTATTACTGCAAAAATAATTGTGGTTAATACCTAATCTCATTGGTGGTGCTTCAACTTTGGGTTAGGCAAGTCAGAGCTTGGGGTGCTGCAATATAGAAACGTTCAACAGTCACCTGAACTTAAACTCTAGGTATATCTAGGTATATAACCTGAATATGTAAAGTGAGCTACTTCAAAGTGCAAAACATTTAACACAACACAATGAACAAGACAACTTGCTGTGCTGCCGCAAATGGAGAGAGCAGGAGTGCACCATATTTAAGAAGATTTTGAACATTCCTGCTCTCTCTCTCTCTGCTCTGGGGCGCTCAGTGCGGCCTAATATTGCAAGCTCCCTTGTTCCATGGTGCGGGGGTGACTGCATTATAGGCAGGATTGCTTTTGTACAGGAAAGTACACCTTCAGCACAAAAATAGACATGAGTCATTTTCCTCTTTCTATGTGTACCGAAGAATGCAGAAGGCAGCAGACATAGAAAGAGGAAATAAAAATGAGAAATAAACATATATCTCCTTGTTACATGCATGTTAAAGTTAACGTCCACAGGTAACCAGCCTCCACTGCACTCAAACCACATTGGAGGCTTACTGCATTGCTTGGCTTTCAGTCTGATCCTGGGACCAACCCAGTGCTGGATTTGTCTGCAGGGCCTTGCCCAACTCTTCATTGGAAGCCAAGCATGACTTATTACGGAGATGTTGTTTGATTGATATGTGTTTATGGTTCTCTGGTTCACAAAAGACCAATCATTTGTGGATTTGGGGAGACGATGTATTAGGGGGGGGGTTTACCTTTTTGTAGCTGTTGTGGCAAACAGCCACTTTAATTGTTTTTATTTTTACTGGCGGAATGTGTGAAAAGGTTTCTCCACCTTCTTATATGTTATTCTGTCAGTTTGACTCATACGTGCAGCTTGCACTTCAGGTAATAGAGTAAGAGCTCTGTCAAGTACAGATTGTTCTCCTCCTGCCCTCTCATTTTGGATGTGCCAAGGAAGTAGTGGCGACACATCCTGCAGGTGAGCTTTTCATCCCCGGTTTCGCAGTGCCCACACACTCATTCCACATCCACACGTAAGAGATCTAACTTCCTTTCTCCCACTTTTGCTGTCTGACCAAGACACTTTACGTCCTTCTGCTTTGTAACACTTGAGGATGATGCTGGAAGTAACATTTCTCTAGATGGTGCCACTAACAAACTGTTAAGTGAGGAAACACCCAAACATGTATGTTGCTCCTCACAAAATGTTTGTTTTGGCTCTTGTTGCCAAAGGATGGGCCCTTTTGATACAATACAAGGATACCTCAGCAATCGGAAGCTCAAAAAGGCCTTTAAAATTACAAATGTCTACATTTATCCACTGACTACACAGGAATTCCAACCCTCATTGACTTCAGCCATGTACAGCAGAGGTTGGATTTCAGAAAGGCCTTCAGCCAGTCTCTCTGCAGGTATTCAAATCATGCTGGGTACATTTGTCAGCCATGTACAGAAGAGGATTGGCCACAGTCCTAATGAAAGGCCAGACCTTGCATCTAATCCTCTGCGTGTGGCCAACAACTCATGGCCTTTCACTCTGTGAGTCGAGGATGATCACAGGGTCCCGCCGCTGGTAAAGCACTCCAACCCATGTTCTATGGGTAGTCAAATCTGCTGCACAGGCATCTGGGCCATGCTTCCAACCCTCTGCAGATGGCCTAATCTCGACTGCACATGGCTTTGGACAACGTTCAACAGTGCCCAAGAATGTTGGCTGCCAAGACCTACAGACCACCGGCCACATGGCCCTATGCATAACCCTCAGCAGGAGGCCAACCATTGCTGCACATGATGAAGGGCATCCTCATTGAGGGCTGTCTTAAAAGGCCCAGTGTTGCTGGACAGTTTCAGGGTGGGGTGCTGGGCAACAACTTTACATTACTAAAGTCTTACTCGCTGCAAAATAATGAAATGCTACCTAAAATGTGTCAAGACGTCTAGACAGTGGGGGGGGGGGGCAGTCAAGCATGGAGGTTCAGTGGAGAATTTTGGAGCACCTATTACAAAAATGGTTTAAATGTGTTAGGATATTGTCATTTATAGGAAGCACAAATAGAGTGTTGATATAACTTAATAATCAAAACAAGCTCTGAACACAAACTCAGTGTTCATTTTGTAAAAGTGAGATCTTAATTGATTTTCACTGCTGACTGTTGTCAGTTTAAAAAGGGCCCCAGGATGTATGCTATCAAAACAAATTGACACCAATCTATGAACCTTCCACTCCACATAAATAGGTTTTATCCCGACCTCCCAACAAATCAACGTGCTGTGACTTGTCGTCATAAATAATCCACTTGAAGCGTGAAACCCACTTTATGTGCAGTCAGTCACACAGGCACTGAATTTCTCAGCAATACAGAGTAGAATGCTTCATCATGGGACTCATTGCCCTACCATTGGAGAAGCAATGTGGTTGTAGGTCTTCCATGCACTTCCTTTGTCAGTCATCTAGCCATCTTAGATCCAAGATAACTATGTTATAAATCCCTAATCTTGTTGTTTACTTATGTTTAGCTCGGCATTATCAATAAAAATGTATAAAGTTGAACGAGAACACGCTTATTTTGTATACCTATCCGACTTTGCTTTGTGTGATCGTGAGACATGGTTGGTATAGTTGATCTTAGTGCATGGGAAATAATTTTATCAATCCAAGTGAGACCCTGCTGGTCGAGGTTTCACTTGAAATGAATGGTAACATAGTTTAGGATTTTCTCTTGTTTGTATGAATAATCCTTCATTTCTTTAGAGGCGCAGACAGACTTAGTTGTTGAAATAGCACGCAATGGTTTGTTTGAATTGCTTAGAAAACACTCTTGAAAGAAATTGTAAAGGAGGGTGAGCTGCTGTAGGGAGTAGGGTTGATGTCACAGTTTGCCATGCTGGCATAGGTTGGTTGGTGTAAAGCCACGCTGGTGTTGGTTGAATACATAATAGAGAACCATGCTGGTATTGGTTGTGAGAATGAACAAAAGATTTGCGAGCATAATTCTTTTTCTGGTTCCTACAGTAGATTATTTGTGAAAATTCTACTAAATTGAGTGAAACTGAAGTTCTTAAAAGCCATATAAAATTTAGCAAGGGGAAACATGACTGTGCCCAATAAAAAATTGACAAGAGACACCACCTAAAGCTATGCCATGTCGCATGATGGCGATAGATGTAGGTTTCCACACATGCCTTTGGTTCCCACAATGCCATAAAATCACCAAGAAAGATGGTTCATTACAATTTCCATGCATTTCCATGTTATCGAACTTTCAATTTGAGATTTATTGAGAACTTGAGGAGGAAATTGTATGAAATGAAACCGCCTCCTAGGCCTACATAATATGAAGCACTTGATGCTTGGGAGCATACTGCACATCTTAAACAGAGAGAGCTTTCAGGGAAGAGTCACGAAACCTATACACCCTGGCACAGATGCTAAATGGGATGCAGAATAGAAAACTTGAAGAAGTGACATAATTGAGGGAAGGCGATTACATCCTGTGCTGGCCAATGATGGAGAAGAGAAGAGTAAATGCAAAGAAAAGAAAAAGCATATGGAGACAGAAGAGACAGGGAATAATCCTGAAGATAGCAAAGTCGATGAGGATTTTGTGACTGAATTAATGCTAATTTGTCACCTCCATATAATGAATAGAAGCCTGCAGGACTGAGTGGTTCACCAATGGGTGGAACCTTTGATGTGCAGAGCAAATCCAAATTTAGTCAGAGAGAATTCAGTGACTACAGTTCATCTTACATCACATACTCTCAATGCCCTGGATGCATTGACAGTTTCAGTCACAATTGGTCTGGCGGGCCACCGCATAAGCCTGGATCAGTAGGGAATACCATGCATGCTTTGGCTGATCCTCCTGGGACCAGTGGCATAGCTAATAATTCAACAAGTTCAGTGATGAGGCAATTTACACAGACTCTCACTGTTCTGACACAAAGGGACACTTCAGTTGTTTCCTCTGTGACCCTTACTTTGAATCAGTCAACGATTGACGGGTCCAAAGGTTTTCTCAGAGACCGTCAACTTTTTCATGTCTAATTCAACTGCCCCACCAATGAAGAATTGTAGTCCCTCTGGGACAAAAATACACACAGGAATGCCAGTTTGTGACATGTCCCCTCATACCTATAGTGGAGAAATAATTCTAAAAACCCCATCCAAACAACCAGGTGTTTCTGCTAGGGAATTCGATGAGTGGCTTAGAGGTCTATAGACTCCAACACATAATAGAAATCCTGGAGGAGCTTCTGCTCAAACTCCTGAGAGAGAGAGAGAGAGAGAGAGAGGGGGGGCATGTACGTAGCCAAACTGAAAATCGACATGGAAGAGATATTAATTGGAACCCTTGGTCTATCTCAGAGGTTTATCCAGATGATGAACTATTATTCTTGTGTAAAGACATCATTGGGATCATGACATACTTACAGAACTAGCTCAGAAACATGGGACTGACATCCAGAGGTCGAAAGCCCTACAGAGAAACTACAGATTGAGCTGTAGTGACCAAGACATTGCAAACATGTGTCTGTCTGGAATGAAACTACTGGATAGAAAATTAACAATCTATGTACAAAAATGGAGTGAACTGGATGAGTGGGAAGGTGGATGGTCAAAGAACAAGGAGACAAGGAAAGTCAGGATACAAATGCCTCCATCTGGAACAGAGGAGGATGATGAAAATATACACATGCTTCCCATGAGAGAAGTGCATGTTGAAGGTTGTGTTCATGTACCATGGAGCAGTGCTGATCTTAGATCCTTCACTAATGATTTCACAAAATTGAGAGAGAACCCAGTGGAGTGGTACTCAAAAGTTGAACAATTTGTGTAAATATCTAAAGTTTTATGGAAGGATTTGAATACCTTATTTAAAGTCGTAGTTCATCAGGTGATTACCGATCCGAAATTGAAAATCTCTCTTAAAGAGATCAATTGGGTCAAGATTGATAGGATGTCTCAAGATTCTAAAGAGCAACCTAATGCCTACTATGAAAGATTTTTGGAAGCATTGAAACAGTTCAGTCTGACTGAAAATATCTCACCAAAGGAGAAGGGACATTTTATTTACAGATTTGTTAATGCTTTGTGAGCTGAGGTTAGTTCTATGATTTAGCAGCATTTGATTTGTTGACAGAGTAAAGCTATTGAAGAAATTCTGATGTACACAAATTACTGCAGTGATGAGTTGGAATTGAAGCACAAAATGTTGAAAGAAAAGTTGATGAAAGCAGCACAAGGAGGTCAGAACCAGCTGTTTGTTGACAGTGTGGTTCCATGCAGGGCGGACATCAACAAGTCCCTATGATGCAAGGTGTTAATGGTTGTCAGCATTAAGGGTTTCCAATGCGAAGCGTGAATGTCGATTTAATGCTGGTAACATGGGTAATGGAAATAAGGTTCAGAATGGTGGATCTGTGCAGTGTTAGGGTAATAACATGGGTCAACCATAGCAAGTACAGAGACAAAGAGATCAAAAACTCAATGTGCCCCAATCCCAAATGATGCAAGTTCTTCAAGCCCCGATGCCACAACAAAATGCCCATGTCGCAAAAACCCAGAGGTACAATGCGAATCAGGTCCCCAATGTGAACACTAATCTCGTTGTGAATCAGAACATGTCCCAACAATTTTCCATGATTTAGACAGATGATCACAGCTCAGACCCGTCGAAATTATGGGGCCTGAGAGGAGAAGAGTATTGCGTAATAGGCACAACCTCAGCAGTAGACAAGACTCCATATGTGGATGATGAGGTAAATGGAAATCCTGTTTCATTCCTCATCGACACTGGTGCTACCCACTGCACTATGAGAACAGCAGAGGTTCCTAACCTACCCCTCGCAGGAGAAATAATCCAAGTTGTAGGAGTTGCTGATAAAAAAAACAATAACTAGTCCAGTTTCAGAAGTAGTACCTGTCAAAATGGGGTCTTTTGAGGATCATCACCAGTTTGTGGTGTGTGATTCGGGTCCTGTGAATTTACTTTTATGTAAGCTAAACTGTTGCATTTACTGTACCACAAATGGTATTGAGTTTTACACTCATGATAATGACATTGTCTTCAAGCTTGCTTGACAGAGATGAGACATTGGAATGTATCCTTTGCTAATGAAAGATGATTTGCCATCAGAGTTGACTGACGCAGGGTTTCCTGAAGTCTGGGACTTTTCAGATAAAGATATCAGACTTATCAAGGGTGTTGTACCAGTTCGCATCACTGTGAAGCCAGATGCTGAGTATCCAAGAATCCCACAATACAGTTTGACTCCTGATATTATTCCTGTGATTGACTCAATGACTGGGAAAGGCATTCTGAAGGAGATTATGTGGAGTCCATGTAACTAACCAATCATGGGTTTGCAGAAACACAATGGCTACTACCGTATATTTTAGGATCTGGGATGGGTAAATTCAATAGTGGTTCTTCGTTGTCCTGTGGTACCAAATCCTGCTGCGATATAATTTCATATTCCATGTGACGCAGAGTTGTTCTCTCTCATTGATTTGTGCCAACCCTACTTTTCTATACCATTGCACGAAGATAGCCAGTTTCTTTTCGCTTTCCATTTTAGCAGCGGGGACTTGGCATGGTTCCGCCTCCAACAAGGGTATACGTAAAATGCCTCAATCTTTAATCATATTCTTAAAAAGAATCTAGAGTGCCTAGTGATGTTTCAGAATTCAGTTCTGGTCCCATACATCGATGACTTAATGGTGGCGTTAAATACGCAAGAAGCTTGAAACAATGTCACTATTGCTTTGGTGAACCACTTAGCAGAGAATGGACATAAAGTGTGCCCTACCAAATAAAGTTTGGTCAAAACGAAGTCCTGTATCTAAAACATCACAATGAGAAAGCAACGCAGAACGTGTCCCAAGAGACAAATTTGGCAATTCTGAAAATGATTCCACCAACTTCTTAGATGGAAGCCCGAGTGTTCTTTAGATTGGCGGGCTACTGTCCACAGTGGGTTATCAACTATTTTCGGATGGCCACATCTCTCCAGAGGTTGACACGCAAAGACATGTTAGATCTACTACTATGGGATGACATTTGCATGTATGCCTTCTCAGACCTTCGAGAATGTGTATGTCGTACCCCTGCCCTTGGAATTCCTGATTATATCAAATGTCTTGCTTTGTTTTGCAGTGAGAGAGAGGGCTGCACTCTCTCAGTGCTTATCCATATGCAGGGCATTGTCCACAGGCCAGTGGCCTATTTTTTTGCCATACTTGATCCATTAGCTGCAGCATTGCCTGGTTGTCCTAAAGCTGTTGCCTCAACCTGGTTGAATCTAGAACACTGTGAGAGCATAGCTTTGGCTCACCCATTGACAGTATTTGTGCCTCACTCAGTTGAGATGTTGCTAACCCATACTCAGACACAGCACCTGACCAATAGTCAGCTTACCAGGTAAAAGCAAAATCATCCTGAGTGCTGAGAATGTCACCGTTAGGAGGTGTAATATTTTAAATCCTGCCCCTCTGTCACTCCTTCCTGAGAATGAGACCATGGGTGATAAAGCGAAACATGACTGCCTGGATGTTACTGAACTATTTACAAAGCCAAGACCACACACACAAGATGTTCCACGACACAAATTGGGTCATGTGCTGTTTGTTGATGGCTCCTGTACAAGCCTTAAGGGGTAAGTTGGGAAAGGCACCTATCTCCATTGAAAGCTCACTCGTTCTTCAATACATAAGTATGGTAAGGAGTTCGGGATAATGATATCAGTCATCCACTCAGTCCTCATTAACATTGTTTATTTCACAGGGGAATTCACATGCTCTTCATACTTGGTGGAAAACGGTTACAGATGCAATTTTGTGCTGAGGGTTAGACGACCCTCTCAAAGGAACATGTAGAAGTCTGAGGGAGGCACAGTTAAACAATAGCTATTTTAAAGTCCTCTATCAAAGGCACTAGACCACATTAAGGTTACAAAGGCCACACTAAGCCCACACTCTCAGTGCTGTAGATGAAGAAATAATGACAGGGAAATAGAATGTGAAGGTATATTGGACTCATGTAGGGAGCACCTTAAATTTGGTTCAAACACAGCAATGGATCTCAATGCTATGACAGGGATGTTGCATTCCACCTTATGTTTCCCACAGTTAACTTTTAATACAAAAGAATGGATATTCATTGCCCTGGCAATAGTGAAAGTGGGCATTGTAAAGCACTGGAAGAAGGTTATATTCCAAACTTGGCTAGATGATATGCAAGAAATTTGTAGCAATATGGCGATGATTTGTTAGGGTTGTGGCTAGTGTTGGCCGAGGGATTGTGATGAAATGCCCTTTTATACAAGCAGGCTACGAGGAATTGACACTGCCTTGGGGAGAACAGCAAGCATCCAGAGATGCGAGACCAGCGAAACGAGGGGGCCAATTCACAAAACTAATCTGAGATAAAATCCTAAACTTACTACTTTTGATATTCTCAAAAGGCATTTAGTAGTAGTAAAGTTAGTTTACTACTACTAAATGCCTACTTCTATTTGTGTGTTATAATTGAACATGTGCAGCAATCCTGCCTGTTGCTGAACACGCTCAAATATGACCCACTAAGATCCCAGGCATGCACACAGTCAGGGCAGTAGGAGACACTGATCAGCCAGAAATGCACCACCTGATGGGCCTTCCTTACTAGTGGTGGGTGCCAGTAAAATCTCCTACTTGGCGTAGGCAGAGTTTTTGCCAAACTCTGCCCTTCCAGCAGAGAAAAAAGTGACAAAAACTTTGTTTACCACCCACCCTTAAACTTTTATACTGAAAAATCACATTAGAGGAAAGCAAATCATGGAAAACCAATTTCAAGGAAAGACAATTTTAAGGAGATATAAATAAATCAAAATTTAAATGAAGAATCTTAAAGGAAAGATCATTTTATGGAAACACCCAAAATCACACACTTGGGTGAAAATTAGGGGCAGTGAGGATCTCAAGGGTTCAGGAATGGGTGGTATGTAGTTGTGTTGACGTTGTTTCGCTTTTACGGATGGGTGCAGTTCAGGATTTAGGAATGATTTATAAGGTTCAGTGATGGGTAGAGTTTTGATGTGGTGAAGGGATTTTTGTGTTTGGGAATGGGTGGAGTTTAGGATGGTATGGGGTTTTAAGGGTTCAGTGAGAGATAGGGCCTACATGTAGAAAAGGTTTTAGGGTTCAGGAATGCAGGAATTTAGGGATGCTGAGGGGCTTTAGGGGTAATGAATGGGTGGTTTCAAGGGTGGTGAGGGTTTTGTGGCGTTCACTGGACAGTGGAGTTTAGAGGTGGTGCAGATTTTAAGGGATTAGTGGTAGGTGTGGTCTTTGTGTAGAACGGGTTTATAGGGCTCAGGAATGGGAGGAGTTTAGCGATAGTGTGGGGGGTTTTAGGTTGAGACATGGGTAGAGTTTAGGAGTAGAAAGAGCTTTATGGGTTCAGGGATGGTTGGAGTTCAGGCGTCAGAGATAGTTATAGTTTATGCATGGAGAGGCATTTTTAGGGGGCAGGGACATATGATGCTTAGGGGTGGTGAGGTTCAGCAATTAGATACATCTAAATATTTGTTTGACAATGCAAAATACATAAATCCAAGATAGATTCCCCTGATGGAAAGGATTGAAATAAATACTTTCAACCTTTTTTTCTAAAAATAACAACCTGCAGCAATTTCATTTACATCTTGAAAAATAATTATACATAAGCCAACTTTGAAAAAAAGACTTTCTATGAATTGGTTTCTATGAATTGGTAAATGCCACTCATCCTGAAAATTTCCATGAAATCGTTCAGATGGAATATTTTCTCAGTAATGGAATTCCATTTAATTGTTTTTCTAGGAAATTTCATAAAACCCTTACCGCTGCCTGGAAACTGCACTCATCATGGATAACATCCGCATGACTCTGGACAAAGGAGACACAGCAGCTCTCATCTTCCTGGACTTCTCAGCACTGTTTGACATGGTCTACCGCACAGTCCGCATCCAATATCTATGCAACATTGGAAACAAATGACGCACTCCTGCCGCTGATACCAGTTTTCAGCAGGGGAATTGGGTGAATATGATCAAACCAAACCAGAAAGTCACTAAAATAGGAAAGGGTAAAGTGATGTTATATTTAGGTATGATAATAATAACTTAGGTTAAATTTGAAAAAAAAACTTGAAAAATCACTGAAAAATCAAAGGTTTAAGTGATGTAATAGTAAGTTGGTGAAAAACACAATAACACAAAAACTAATGTTTACAATACCCAAAACTACAGAAGTTTACCTGAAATAGTTTCCTGAGCTAACTATAACTTGATCCACCACCATGCCCTGTTTATGACCTCACACACTACTTCAGTTATGACATATTAGATGACATCACTGAAAATATCGTAAATTTCATCAGTGAAGACATCAGAGATTGCGATATGCTTTTCTAACTTATTAGCATTCAGCAAGGTACACCCAAAACAAATTGACTGTCACCTCTGTAGTGCTAATGGGTGTACACTTTTTTCAACATGCTCGATATAACGCCACATTTAGTAGATATTGTGCTCTCCTTAGAAATCAGGTGCATAGGAAATGTTATGGTTCTGTAGATATTAACATGATCAGAAATCTAGTAAACCTTGCATGTCACTCCAAAAAAGGTTTAGGGCCCGATTCACAGAACTAACTTAAGACAAAATCCTAAACGTACTACCATTTTGGTATTCACAGAAGGCACTTACTCATTTGGTATTCACAGAACTTTAGGACTCCTAAATGCCTTCTGTGAATACCGAAAGTCTTAAAATTAGGATTTTTCTCAGTTTAGTAGTAGTATAGTTAGGAGTCCTAACTTTAGGACTCCTAAATGCCTTCTGTGAATACCGAAAGTCTTAAAATTAGGATTTTTCTCAGTTTAGTAGTAGTATAGTTAGGACTCCTAACTTTAGGACTCGTAAATGCCTTCTGTGAATACCGAAAGTCTTAAAATTAGGATTTTTCTCAATTTAGTAGTAGTAAAGTTAGGACTCCTAACTTTAGGACTCCTAAATGCCTTCTGTGAATACCGAAGGCCTTAAAATTAGGATTTTTCTCAGTTTAATAGTAGTATAGTTAGGACTCCTAACTTTAGGACTCCTTAATGCCTTCTGTGAATACGGAAAGTCTTAAAGTTAGGATTTTTCTCAGTTTAGGAGTCCTAAAGTTAGGAGTCCTAACTTTATTACCCCTAAACTGAGAAAAATCCTTTTTTTAAGTTAAAATTTTGAAAATACCAATTTTAGAAAGTTGGCATTTTGTGACCTGTTTGGTGCCTGCAGCTGGTTTTTGGGCAACATGACTGGGTGAAGCTGACAGTTGGACTGTGTTTATTCCTCCCAGAGAGCCACACAATAGAGGGTCTAGGTGGGCCTTGTTAGGCCATCAACTGGGAGGATGGGGGGGGCAGAGCCAGGCACAGCATAATTGCAATTGGATAGACTGTGCTTTGCCTTCATGTAATGAACTTGTCACACTTGCATTGTTCATGCAGCTAGCTTGAAGCCAAGGTAGGGGAAGCAGGAAACATCATGCACTTCCAAGACAGTTTTTTGGAAACTTCTCCTACTTTTAAGGAGGTACGAGGGATAAAGAGGGGGCTCTCAGACCCCTCTTCAGTTCACTTTCTGGACCTGTGGAAGGACTCTCAGAGGATTACCTGCTGCTGTGGTGTGCTGTGCACTTCAGAAAACGGCCTAGCTACACTTGAAAGGACTGTTTTGCTGCCTGGAGTATGGTTTGAACCCCTAGATGCCCTGCTGTTTGAGCCCTGTCCTACTGCTGAATCCAGGAATACCACAGAGATTTCAAGGGCAGAGCCTCAGGGACAGAGCAGGCTGCAACCATCTTGAACCCGCAACTGGACCCAGCCTCAGAAGACCGGGACCAACCTGTATGTTTATTTGCCCAGGGTTCATCGTTGGTCAGCCTGACTTCACGGCAACTTCTGCTATGTTCTCCCCAGCAGCAAATCCTATTCAGCAGTCCTTCAGCAAAGGGATATCCGCTGGAGATTTTCAACTTCCAAAAAAGGGACCAAGTACGAAAGTAGAAATCTTCAC
The DNA here is from genome assembly GCF_964204655.1 of Triturus cristatus. Classification (NCBI taxonomy): domain Eukaryota; kingdom Metazoa; phylum Chordata; class Amphibia; order Caudata; family Salamandridae; genus Triturus; species Triturus cristatus. Next base: position 231,403,619 of record NC_140587.1, read on the forward strand.
TACAGCTTCAGCCAGCAGCTCCTGACCATGACGCTTCCTCCTCAGTTGCCACCTTCAGCCTTACCCCACTGAAATTTACCTTCTCAGTACACTTTTCTTCAAAATTCCTTTTAAGTACGAAGGTAAGCGCTGACTGCATCCAAACCACGTTTTTTATTGAATTCGTGCTCCATCGTGTCGGCCACAATTTTGTGTTTCACCTGGTCTTGCTCAATTATATGTCCGCAGTTGAGGCTTTAATCTTTTAGGTGCTAGCTTTTACCCTAAAATTTAAAAGTTCATAACTCTGGTTCTAATAATTGGATTTTTGTCAGTTTGGTGTCAATTTATTAAAATGTACTCTGTTTCTAAATTGATGTGGGACTTTACTTGTCTTGTGTTTTCACTTTTGGGGCATATGTATCAAGCCTTATACCCGTTCGCAAAATGGCCAATTCTCATATTCGGCCCGTTTGCGAACGGGAAAAAGCCTTTTGGGATGTATAATCCCAAAAGGCCATCGCAAAATAGGGAATCTCAAAATTTGCGATTCTCTATTTTGCCAATGCATTTAAGAAATTGCACATTGCGATTCCTTAAATACTATTCTGGAAGCACCCGAAATTAGCAATTTGCCCTTAAGTAATCCCAAATTACCACCAACTTCAAGTTTGTGGTAATTAGTGATTTCCTAGAAAAATTCACTTTTTTGCATTTTTCAAAGTGGCATGTGGCACACATACATGCCCTTAAAACATGCATGTGTGCCACATGTGCACACAGGCATATTTCAGGGGTGCAACAGGGTGTCCTTTTAACACCCTTGCACCCTTGAAATTGCATTCGCAATTTGCGAGTAGCTAATGGGAACTCGCAAATTGTGAAGGCCTTCCCATTTATTCCTATGGCCCTCTAGGCCAATAAGATTGACTGGGAAGGTATTCCTTAATTGCAAATCACAATTTGCAATTTGCGATTTGCAATTAAGGAATATGTAGGAATCGCAATTATTATTGCAACACCGATATACATTGCATTTTGCGAGTCCTTAATAGCGATTCGCTAAAATTCGCTATTAAGGACTCGCAAAACGTTTTTTTGATACATATGCCCCTTATTAAAGTTTTTGTGCTGCATAAATACTTTACACATTACCTCTAAGTTAAGCCTGACTGCTATTGTGCCAAGCTTCCAAAAGGTTAGGCGCAGGTTAATTTAATTTTGGGGAGTGTGGCTGTTGCTAAAACAGGGGTCACACCCCCATTCAACCAACAACCCAATTTCTCACACTCCTCATCTAATACCTCACTTTATCATACTTTTCAATCCAATCCAATTTTGATGCTGCATATTCCATAATATACACCACTGATTTTGTAAAAAAAATTGCCATTTCTTTGTTGAGTTTTTAAACAAGATAACATCGAAAAATATGCAGGTTGTTGCCCGCCAACCAAAACATTTACATCTATGGCCATTCTGTGCTACTAAATATACCCAAATTCGTTTGCCAGGTGGGAAGGTCCATTCCCAGCACACTCACAACACTCATACCCTGTGTCAGTTTAAATGTAGACAGGTAGGATCATATTCATGTTCAGCACCACCTAGTGTGCTGTGTCATGTCTTGGTTAGGATGATGTGTAGCCTACATCTGTCCCCTTATTCCTAGTTGGGGTAGGTTAGGCGTGAGGTTGCAAAACATGTGGCCCCATCTCACCACTATTCCGGGGTACAATCTGCCCTGTGTGTGCTCATGCTTGACCAGAGGGCACAAGTGGGGTGGCAACTGCTCCACAGTCATGGCAAGTGTATTGAGAGATATGAGCAGTATCTTGACATAAGTGTCAGATCATGAATCTGCAGGCGAGCCGGTTTGAGGAGGGCGCATGTCATTCTTTGCTACCCACCTTACAATATAGGTATCCAATGTCATTATCTCCTGCCCCTCACCTCCATGAGTACGAAACAATGACATGATATCCGCCTCTACTTTTGCCCATTTAAGTAGAGCTCTGAGCAAGTAATTAGTGTCAGGGGCTGCACAGGATTTCCGCAGCAACTTTCTTAAAACAACACAAAGGTCAAATCAATGAATCTATGCAAGTATTTCTCTTCTTTGGCTTAAGGCCTAATACCCAACAGACATGATTCTGGTGTGACCAACACTATGTGTTTCACTATGGCTGAGAAGTTCCAGCCATACCCTTCTGAGCAGGCTTCACAACTGGGCAGAATCATATGAAAAAATCCAGTCTCAGGCAAACTGCACTGGAGGCTGTTTGCAGAGGTCCTGTGTAACATGCGTTTAATGCATTTCGCTATACAATATGCTTGATGCATGGAATTGAATTGTGGGTATTGAAAACGTGGATTACCAGAAACCTCCTTAACCTGCTGTGTGGTGAGTTCCAATTGCTTAAGGGTGTGACCCATCGATAAGTCTGATGTCCAGCATTCCCTAACTCCTTCTATCATTTTGTGTACAACGCCGAACTGATTTTCCATGTACCTCGGTGGGATAAAATGGTATGCAATGGGGTTAAGGTTTGTGGCTCTGTGGAGCCTTGGCCCCATTGCTGGGCACATGCATTATGACATTTTAAGTTGGAAACTGCCCTCCAGGTATCACCTGTTTGTCCCTGAGCTCCTGGAAATTATATAGTACACCCTGCCCATAAAGGTCTCTCACGAAAATTATTTGAGCTTCTTTTCAATATCTACACATAATATTTCTTAGTGACCATGAGCAAGTGCGATAGTGACGAGTAGAGAAGGGTTGCTTTGTCTCCGCTATGTATTTGTGGCAACATATGCAGGTCGTCCTCATTTGGTGAGTGTCAGGTGGCACTGATTCCCTGGGTCTCAAAAGCAATGAGTATATATGTTCCCTTTCAAGTGTAAATTGGATATCAGCTGTCACTGAGCAGGAGCCATCCCCAACCAATGCAGTGGCAGCATAGTATAGTTTGTGGTCAGTAGTGCCCAAGCCCCTCTCTAAGAGTGAGCATTGCATTTTGTGAAGTGCTACTCATTTCCTGCCTGACCCCCAGATCAACTTCAACAGGAATCCATGCTTTCCTTTAAACAAAAGCTTCATATTTATAATTGGTACAGCTGCAAGGAAGCATAATAGTCAGGTTAGAAAGAACATTTGAACTATTGCCACCCATCCCATTGTGGACAAAGGCAGGTATTTCTAGAATGTGAGTGGTTTACACACTGAGTGTACGGCTTTGTTTAACTTGCCTTACATTAGGTCATAATCAATATGGTAAATTTTAATTCCTAGGTATTAGAATCTTTCAAAGCATAATACAAGTGGAGTGTGACACTGTCCCCCTATGTGGTGTCCTCACAGGTGCTAGTGACAAAAGGCAGGACTTGGTCAAGCTCTCTCTCTCTCTGCTCTGGGGCGCTCAGTGCGGCCTAATATTGCAAGCTCCCTTGTTCCATGGTGCGGGGGTGACTGCATTATAGGCAGGATTGCTTTTGTACAGGAAAGTACACCTTCAGCACAAAAATAGACATGAGTCATTTTCCTCTTTCTATGTGTACCGAAGAATGCAGAAGGCAGCAGACATAGAAAGAGGAAATAAAAATGAGAAATAAACATATATCTCCTTGTTACATGCATGTTAAAGTTAACGTCCACAGGTAACCAGCCTCCACTGCACTCAAACCACATTGGAGGCTTACTGCATTGCTTGGCTTTCAGTCTGATCCTGGGACCAACCCAGTGCTGGATTTGTCTGCAGGGCCTTGCCCAACTCTTCATTGGAAGCCAAGCATGACTTATTACGGAGATGTTGTTTGATTGATATGTGTTTATGGTTCTCTGGTTCACAAAAGACCAATCATTTGTGGATTTGGGGAGACGATGTATTAGGGGGGGGGGTTTACCTTTTTGTAGCTGTTGTGGCAAACAGCCACTTTAATTGTTTTTATTTTTACTGGCGGAATGTGTGAAAAGGTTTCTCCACCTTCTTATATGTTATTCTGTCAGTTTGACTCATACGTGCAGCTTGCACTTCAGGTAATAGAGTAAGAGCTCTGTCAAGTACAGATTGTTCTCCTCCTGCCCTCTCATTTTGGATGTGCCAAGGAAGTAGTGGCGACACATCCTGCAGGTGAGCTTTTCATCCCCGGTTTCGCAGTGCCCACACACTCATTCCACATCCACACGTAAGAGATCTAACTTCCTTTCTCCCACTTTTGCTGTCTGACCAAGACACTTTACGTCCTTCTGCTTTGTAACACTTGAGGATGATGCTGGAAGTAACATTTCTCTAGATGGTGCCACTAACAAACTGTTAAGTGAGGAAACACCCAAACATGTATGTTGCTCCTCACAAAATGTTTGTTTTGGCTCTTGTTGCCAAAGGATGGGCCCTTTTGATACAATACAAGGATACCTCAGCAATCGGAAGCTCAAAAAGGCCTTTAAAATTACAAATGTCTACATTTATCCACTGACTACACAGGAATTCCAACCCTCATTGACTTCAGCCATGTACAGCAGAGGTTGGATTTCAGAAAGGCCTTCAGCCAGTCTCTCTGCAGGTATTCAAATCATGCTGGGTACATTTGTCAGCCATGTACAGAAGAGGATTGGCCACAGTCCTAATGAAAGGCCAGACCTTGCATCTAATCCTCTGCGTGTGGCCAACAACTCATGGCCTTTCACTCTGTGAGTCGAGGATGATCACAGGGTCCCGCCGCTGGTAAAGCACTCCAACCCATGTTCTATGGGTAGTCAAATCTGCTGCACAGGCATCTGGGCCATGCTTCCAACCCTCTGCAGATGGCCTAATCTCGACTGCACATGGCTTTGGACAACGTTCAACAGTGCCCAAGAATGTTGGCTGCCAAGACCTACAGACCACCGGCCACATGGCCCTATGCATAACCCTCAGCAGGAGGCCAACCATTGCTGCACATGATGAAGGGCATCCTCATTGAGGGCTGTCTTAAAAGGCCCAGTGTTGCTGGACAGTTTCAGGGTGGGGTGCTGGGCAACAACTTTACATTACTAAAGTCTTACTCGCTGCAAAATAATGAAATGCTACCTAAAATGTGTCAAGACGTCTAGACAGTGGGGGGGGGGGGCAGTCAAGCATGGAGGTTCAGTGGAGAATTTTGGAGCACCTATTACAAAAATGGTTTAAATGTGTTAGGATATTGTCATTTATAGGAAGCACAAATAGAGTGTTGATATAACTTAATAATCAAAACAAGCTCTGAACACAAACTCAGTGTTCATTTTGTAAAAGTGAGATCTTAATTGATTTTCACTGCTGACTGTTGTCAGTTTAAAAAGGGCCCCAGGATGTATGCTATCAAAACAAATTGACACCAATCTATGAACCTTCCACTCCACATAAATAGGTTTTATCCCGACCTCCCAACAAATCAACGTGCTGTGACTTGTCGTCATAAATAATCCACTTGAAGCGTGAAACCCACTTTATGTGCAGTCAGTCACACAGGCACTGAATTTCTCAGCAATACAGAGTAGAATGCTTCATCATGGGACTCATTGCCCTACCATTGGAGAAGCAATGTGGTTGTAGGTCTTCCATGCACTTCCTTTGTCAGTCATCTAGCCATCTTAGATCCAAGATAACTATGTTATAAATCCCTAATCTTGTTGTTTACTTATGTTTAGCTCGGCATTATCAATAAAAATGTATAAAGTTGAACGAGAACACGCTTATTTTGTATACCTATCCGACTTTGCTTTGTGTGATCGTGAGACATGGTTGGTATAGTTGATCTTAGTGCATGGGAAATAATTTTATCAATCCAAGTGAGACCCTGCTGGTCGAGGTTTCACTTGAAATGAATGGTAACATAGTTTAGGATTTTCTCTTGTTTGTATGAATAATCCTTCATTTCTTTAGAGGCGCAGACAGACTTAGTTGTTGAAATAGCACGCAATGGTTTGTTTGAATTGCTTAGAAAACACTCTTGAAAGAAATTGTAAAGGAGGGTGAGCTGCTGTAGGGAGTAGGGTTGATGTCACAGTTTGCCATGCTGGCATAGGTTGGTTGGTGTAAAGCCACGCTGGTGTTGGTTGAATACATAATAGAGAACCATGCTGGTATTGGTTGTGAGAATGAACAAAAGATTTGCGAGCATAATTCTTTTTCTGGTTCCTACAGTAGATTATTTGTGAAAATTCTACTAAATTGAGTGAAACTGAAGTTCTTAAAAGCCATATAAAATTTAGCAAGGGGAAACATGACTGTGCCCAATAAAAAATTGACAAGAGACACCACCTAAAGCTATGCCATGTCGCATGATGGCGATAGATGTAGGTTTCCACACATGCCTTTGGTTCCCACAATGCCATAAAATCACCAAGAAAGATGGTTCATTACAATTTCCATGCATTTCCATGTTATCGAACTTTCAATTTGAGATTTATTGAGAACTTGAGGAGGAAATTGTATGAAATGAAACCGCCTCCTAGGCCTACATAATATGAAGCACTTGATGCTTGGGAGCATACTGCACATCTTAAACAGAGAGAGCTTTCAGGGAAGAGTCACGAAACCTATACACCCTGGCACAGATGCTAAATGGGATGCAGAATAGAAAACTTGAAGAAGTGACATAATTGAGGGAAGGCGATTACATCCTGTGCTGGCCAATGATGGAGAAGAGAAGAGTAAATGCAAAGAAAAGAAAAAGCATATGGAGACAGAAGAGACAGGGAATAATCCTGAAGATAGCAAAGTCGATGAGGATTTTGTGACTGAATTAATGCTAATTTGTCACCTCCATATAATGAATAGAAGCCTGCAGGACTGAGTGGTTCACCAATGGGTGGAACCTTTGATGTGCAGAGCAAATCCAAATTTAGTCAGAGAGAATTCAGTGACTACAGTTCATCTTACATCACATACTCTCAATGCCCTGGATGCATTGACAGTTTCAGTCACAATTGGTCTGGCGGGCCACCGCATAAGCCTGGATCAGTAGGGAATACCATGCATGCTTTGGCTGATCCTCCTGGGACCAGTGGCATAGCTAATAATTCAACAAGTTCAGTGATGAGGCAATTTACACAGACTCTCACTGTTCTGACACAAAGGGACACTTCAGTTGTTTCCTCTGTGACCCTTACTTTGAATCAGTCAACGATTGACGGGTCCAAAGGTTTTCTCAGAGACCGTCAACTTTTTCATGTCTAATTCAACTGCCCCACCAATGAAGAATTGTAGTCCCTCTGGGACAAAAATACACACAGGAATGCCAGTTTGTGACATGTCCCCTCATACATCCACTGCCTGTGGTGATACCTATAGTGGAGAAATAATTCTAAAAACCCCATCCAAACAACCAGGTGTTTCTGCTAGGGAATTCGATGAGTGGCTTAGAGGTCTATAGACTCCAACACATAATAGAAATCCTGGAGGAGCTTCTGCTCAAACTCCTGAGAGAGAGAGAGAGAGAGAGAGAGGGGGGGCATGTACGTAGCCAAACTGAAAATCGACATGGAAGAGATATTAATTGGAACCCTTGGTCTATCTCAGAGGTTTATCCAGATGATGAACTATTATTCTTGTGTAAAGACATCATTGGGATCATGACATACTTACAGAACTAGCTCAGAAACATGGGACTGACATCCAGAGGTCGAAAGCCCTACAGAGAAACTACAGATTGAGCTGTAGTGACCAAGACATTGCAAACATGTGTCTGTCTGGAATGAAACTACTGGATAGAAAATTAACAATCTATGTACAAAAATGGAGTGAACTGGATGAGTGGGAAGGTGGATGGTCAAAGAACAAGGAGACAAGGAAAGTCAGGATACAAATGCCTCCATCTGGAACAGAGGAGGATGATGAAAATATACACATGCTTCCCATGAGAGAAGTGCATGTTGAAGGTTGTGTTCATGTACCATGGAGCAGTGCTGATCTTAGATCCTTCACTAATGATTTCACAAAATTGAGAGAGAACCCAGTGGAGTGGTACTCAAAAGTTGAACAATTTGTGTAAATATCTAAAGTTTTATGGAAGGATTTGAATACCTTATTTAAAGTCGTAGTTCATCAGGTGATTACCGATCCGAAATTGAAAATCTCTCTTAAAGAGATCAATTGGGTCAAGATTGATAGGATGTCTCAAGATTCTAAAGAGCAACCTAATGCCTACTATGAAAGATTTTTGGAAGCATTGAAACAGTTCAGTCTGACTGAAAATATCTCACCAAAGGAGAAGGGACATTTTATTTACAGATTTGTTAATGCTTTGTGAGCTGAGGTTAGTTCTATGATTTAGCAGCATTTGATTTGTTGACAGAGTAAAGCTATTGAAGAAATTCTGATGTACACAAATTACTGCAGTGATGAGTTGGAATTGAAGCACAAAATGTTGAAAGAAAAGTTGATGAAAGCAGCACAAGGAGGTCAGAACCAGCTGTTTGTTGACAGTGTGGTTCCATGCAGGGCGGACATCAACAAGTCCCTATGATGCAAGGTGTTAATGGTTGTCAGCATTAAGGGTTTCCAATGCGAAGCGTGAATGTCGATTTAATGCTGGTAACATGGGTAATGGAAATAAGGTTCAGAATGGTGGATCTGTGCAGTGTTAGGGTAATAACATGGGTCAACCATAGCAAGTACAGAGACAAAGAGATCAAAAACTCAATGTGCCCCAATCCCAAATGATGCAAGTTCTTCAAGCCCCGATGCCACAACAAAATGCCCATGTCGCAAAAACCCAGAGGTACAATGCGAATCAGGTCCCCAATGTGAACACTAATCTCGTTGTGAATCAGAACATGTCCCAACAATTTTCCATGATTTAGACAGATGATCACAGCTCAGACCCGTCGAAATTATGGGGCCTGAGAGGAGAAGAGTATTGCGTAATAGGCACAACCTCAGCAGTAGACAAGACTCCATATGTGGATGATGAGGTAAATGGAAATCCTGTTTCATTCCTCATCGACACTGGTGCTACCCACTGCACTATGAGAACAGCAGAGGTTCCTAACCTACCCCTCGCAGGAGAAATAATCCAAGTTGTAGGAGTTGCTGATAAAAAAAACAATAACTAGTCCAGTTTCAGAAGTAGTACCTGTCAAAATGGGGTCTTTTGAGGATCATCACCAGTTTGTGGTGTGTGATTCGGGTCCTGTGAATTTACTTTTATGTAAGCTAAACTGTTGCATTTACTGTACCACAAATGGTATTGAGTTTTACACTCATGATAATGACATTGTCTTCAAGCTTGCTTGACAGAGATGAGACATTGGAATGTATCCTTTGCTAATGAAAGATGATTTGCCATCAGAGTTGACTGACGCAGGGTTTCCTGAAGTCTGGGACTTTTCAGATAAAGATATCAGACTTATCAAGGGTGTTGTACCAGTTCGCATCACTGTGAAGCCAGATGCTGAGTATCCAAGAATCCCACAATACAGTTTGACTCCTGATATTATTCCTGTGATTGACTCAATGACTGGGAAAGGCATTCTGAAGGAGATTATGTGGAGTCCATGTAACTAACCAATCATGGGTTTGCAGAAACACAATGGCTACTACCGTATATTTTAGGATCTGGGATGGGTAAATTCAATAGTGGTTCTTCGTTGTCCTGTGGTACCAAATCCTGCTGCGATATAATTTCATATTCCATGTGACGCAGAGTTGTTCTCTCTCATTGATTTGTGCCAACCCTACTTTTCTATACCATTGCACGAAGATAGCCAGTTTCTTTTCGCTTTCCATTTTAGCAGCGGGGACTTGGCATGGTTCCGCCTCCAACAAGGGTATACGTAAAATGCCTCAATCTTTAATCATATTCTTAAAAAGAATCTAGAGTGCCTAGTGATGTTTCAGAATTCAGTTCTGGTCCCATACATCGATGACTTAATGGTGGCGTTAAATACGCAAGAAGCTTGAAACAATGTCACTATTGCTTTGGTGAACCACTTAGCAGAGAATGGACATAAAGTGTGCCCTACCAAATAAAGTTTGGTCAAAACGAAGTCCTGTATCTAAAACATCACAATGAGAAAGCAACGCAGAACGTGTCCCAAGAGACAAATTTGGCAATTCTGAAAATGATTCCACCAACTTCTTAGATGGAAGCCCGAGTGTTCTTTAGATTGGCGGGCTACTGTCCACAGTGGGTTATCAACTATTTTCGGATGGCCACATCTCTCCAGAGGTTGACACGCAAAGACATGTTAGATCTACTACTATGGGATGACATTTGCATGTATGCCTTCTCAGACCTTCGAGAATGTGTATGTCGTACCCCTGCCCTTGGAATTCCTGATTATATCAAATGTCTTGCTTTGTTTTGCAGTGAGAGAGAGGGCTGCACTCTCTCAGTGCTTATCCATATGCAGGGCATTGTCCACAGGCCAGTGGCCTATTTTTTTGCCATACTTGATCCATTAGCTGCAGCATTGCCTGGTTGTCCTAAAGCTGTTGCCTCAACCTGGTTGAATCTAGAACACTGTGAGAGCATAGCTTTGGCTCACCCATTGACAGTATTTGTGCCTCACTCAGTTGAGATGTTGCTAACCCATACTCAGACACAGCACCTGACCAATAGTCAGCTTACCAGGTAAAAGCAAAATCATCCTGAGTGCTGAGAATGTCACCGTTAGGAGGTGTAATATTTTAAATCCTGCCCCTCTGTCACTCCTTCCTGAGAATGAGACCATGGGTGATAAAGCGAAACATGACTGCCTGGATGTTACTGAACTATTTACAAAGCCAAGACCACACACACAAGATGTTCCACGACACAAATTGGGTCATGTGCTGTTTGTTGATGGCTCCTGTACAAGCCTTAAGGGGTAAGTTGGGAAAGGCACCTATCTCCATTGAAAGCTCACTCGTTCTTCAATACATAAGTATGGTAAGGAGTTCGGGATAATGATATCAGTCATCCACTCAGTCCTCATTAACATTGTTTATTTCACAGGGGAATTCACATGCTCTTCATACTTGGTGGAAAACGGTTACAGATGCAATTTTGTGCTGAGGGTTAGACGACCCTCTCAAAGGAACATGTAGAAGTCTGAGGGAGGCACAGTTAAACAATAGCTATTTTAAAGTCCTCTATCAAAGGCACTAGACCACATTAAGGTTACAAAGGCCACACTAAGCCCACACTCTCAGTGCTGTAGATGAAGAAATAATGACAGGGAAATAGAATGTGAAGGTATATTGGACTCATGTAGGGAGCACCTTAAATTTGGTTCAAACACAGCAATGGATCTCAATGCTATGACAGGGATGTTGCATTCCACCTTATGTTTCCCACAGTTAACTTTTAATACAAAAGAATGGATATTCATTGCCCTGGCAATAGTGAAAGTGGGCATTGTAAAGCACTGGAAGAAGGTTATATTCCAAACTTGGCTAGATGATATGCAAGAAATTTGTAGCAATATGGCGATGATTTGTTAGGGTTGTGGCTAGTGTTGGCCGAGGGATTGTGATGAAATGCCCTTTTATACAAGCAGGCTACGAGGAATTGACACTGCCTTGGGGAGAACAGCAAGCATCCAGAGATGCGAGACCAGCGAAACGAGGGGGCCAATTCACAAAACTAATCTGAGATAAAATCCTAAACTTACTACTTTTGATATTCTCAAAAGGCATTTAGTAGTAGTAAAGTTAGTTTACTACTACTAAATGCCTACTTCTATTTGTGTGTTATAATTGAACATGTGCAGCAATCCTGCCTGTTGCTGAACACGCTCAAATATGACCCACTAAGATCCCAGGCATGCACACAGTCAGGGCAGTAGGAGACACTGATCAGCCAGAAATGCACCACCTGATGGGCCTTCCTTACTAGTGGTGGGTGCCAGTAAAATCTCCTACTTGGCGTAGGCAGAGTTTTTGCCAAACTCTGCCCTTCCAGCAGAGAAAAAAGTGACAAAAACTTTGTTTACCACCCACCCTTAAACTTTTATACTGAAAAATCACATTAGAGGAAAGCAAATCATGGAAAACCAATTTCAAGGAAAGACAATTTTAAGGAGATATAAATAAATCAAAATTTAAATGAAGAATCTTAAAGGAAAGATCATTTTATGGAAACACCCAAAATCACACACTTGGGTGAAAATTAGGGGCAGTGAGGATCTCAAGGGTTCAGGAATGGGTGGTATGTAGTTGTGTTGACGTTGTTTCGCTTTTACGGATGGGTGCAGTTCAGGATTTAGGAATGATTTATAAGGTTCAGTGATGGGTAGAGTTTTGATGTGGTGAAGGGATTTTTGTGTTTGGGAATGGGTGGAGTTTAGGATGGTATGGGGTTTTAAGGGTTCAGTGAGAGATAGGGCCTACATGTAGAAAAGGTTTTAGGGTTCAGGAATGCAGGAATTTAGGGATGCTGAGGGGCTTTAGGGGTAATGAATGGGTGGTTTCAAGGGTGGTGAGGGTTTTGTGGCGTTCACTGGACAGTGGAGTTTAGAGGTGGTGCAGATTTTAAGGGATTAGTGGTAGGTGTGGTCTTTGTGTAGAACGGGTTTATAGGGCTCAGGAATGGGAGGAGTTTAGCGATAGTGTGGGGGGTTTTAGGTTGAGACATGGGTAGAGTTTAGGAGTAGAAAGAGCTTTATGGGTTCAGGGATGGTTGGAGTTCAGGCGTCAGAGATAGTTATAGTTTATGCATGGAGAGGCATTTTTAGGGGGCAGGGACATATGATGCTTAGGGGTGGTGAGGTTCAGCAATTAGATACATCTAAATATTTGTTTGACAATGCAAAATACATAAATCCAAGATAGATTCCCCTGATGGAAAGGATTGAAATAAATACTTTCAACCTTTTTTTCTAAAAATAACAACCTGCAGCAATTTCATTTACATCTTGAAAAATAATTATACATAAGCCAACTTTGAAAAAAAGACTTTCTATGAATTGGTTTCTATGAATTGGTAAATGCCACTCATCCTGAAAATTTCCATGAAATCGTTCAGATGGAATATTTTCTCAGTAATGGAATTCCATTTAATTGTTTTTCTAGGAAATTTCATAAAACCCTTACCGCTGCCTGGAAACTGCACTCATCATGGATAACATCCGCATGACTCTGGACAAAGGAGACACAGCAGCTCTCATCTTCCTGGACTTCTCAGCACTGTTTGACATGGTCTACCGCACAGTCCGCATCCAATATCTATGCAACATTGGAAACAAATGACGCACTCCTGCCGCTGATACCAGTTTTCAGCAGGGGAATTGGGTGAATATGATCAAACCAAACCAGAAAGTCACTAAAATAGGAAAGGGTAAAGTGATGTTATATTTAGGTATGATAATAATAACTTAGGTTAAATTTGAAAAAAAAACTTGAAAAATCACTGAAAAATCAAAGGTTTAAGTGATGTAATAGTAAGTTGGTGAAAAACACAATAACACAAAAACTAATGTTTACAATACCCAAAACTACAGAAGTTTACCTGAAATAGTTTCCTGAGCTAACTATAACTTGATCCACCACCATGCCCTGTTTATGACCTCACACACTACTTCAGTTATGACATATTAGATGACATCACTGAAAATATCGTAAATTTCATCAGTGAAGACATCAGAGATTGCGATATGCTTTTCTAACTTATTAGCATTCAGCAAGGTACACCCAAAACAAATTGACTGTCACCTCTGTAGTGCTAATGGGTGTACACTTTTTTCAACATGCTCGATATAACGCCACATTTAGTAGATATTGTGCTCTCCTTAGAAATCAGGTGCATAGGAAATGTTATGGTTCTGTAGATATTAACATGATCAGAAATCTAGTAAACCTTGCATGTCACTCCAAAAAAGGTTTAGGGCCCGATTCACAGAACTAACTTAAGACAAAATCCTAAACGTACTACCATTTTGGTATTCACAGAAGGCACTTACTCATTTGGTATTCACAGAACTTTAGGACTCCTAAATGCCTTCTGTGAATACCGAAAGTCTTAAAATTAGGATTTTTCTCAGTTTAGTAGTAGTATAGTTAGGAGTCCTAACTTTAGGACTCCTAAATGCCTTCTGTGAATACCGAAAGTCTTAAAATTAGGATTTTTCTCAGTTTAGTAGTAGTATAGTTAGGACTCCTAACTTTAGGACTCGTAAATGCCTTCTGTGAATACCGAAAGTCTTAAAATTAGGATTTTTCTCAATTTAGTAGTAGTAAAGTTAGGACTCCTAACTTTAGGACTCCTAAATGCCTTCTGTGAATACCGAAGGCCTTAAAATTAGGATTTTTCTCAGTTTAATAGTAGTATAGTTAGGACTCCTAACTTTAGGACTCCTTAATGCCTTCTGTGAATACGGAAAGTCTTAAAGTTAGGATTTTTCTCAGTTTAGGAGTCCTAAAGTTAGGAGTCCTAACTTTATTACCCCTAAACTGAGAAAAATCCTTTTTTTAAGTTAAAATTTTGAAAATACCAATTTTAGAAAGTTGGCATTTTGTGACCTGTTTGGTGCCTGCAGCTGGTTTTTGGGCAACATGACTGGGTGAAGCTGACAGTTGGACTGTGTTTATTCCTCCCAGAGAGCCACACAATAGAGGGTCTAGGTGGGCCTTGTTAGGCCATCAACTGGGAGGATGGGGGGGGCAGAGCCAGGCACAGCATAATTGCAATTGGATAGACTGTGCTTTGCCTTCATGTAATGAACTTGTCACACTTGCATTGTTCATGCAGCTAGCTTGAAGCCAAGGTAGGGGAAGCAGGAAACATCATGCACTTCCAAGACAGTTTTTTGGAAACTTCTCCTACTTTTAAGGAGGTACGAGGGATAAAGAGGGGGCTCTCAGACCCCTCTTCAGTTCACTTTCTGGACCTGTGGAAGGACTCTCAGAGGATTACCTGCTGCTGTGGTGTGCTGTGCACTTCAGAAAACGGCCTAGCTACACTTGAAAGGACTGTTTTGCTGCCTGGAGTATGGTTTGAACCCCTAGATGCCCTGCTGTTTGAGCCCTGTCCTACTGCTGAATCCAGGAATACCACAGAGATTTCAAGGGCAGAGCCTCAGGGACAGAGCAGGCTGCAACCATCTTGAACCCGCAACTGGACCCAGCCTCAGAAGACCGGGACCAACCTGTATGTTTATTTGCCCAGGGTTCATCGTTGGTCAGCCTGACTTCACGGCAACTTCTGCTATGTTCTCCCCAGCAGCAAATCCTATTCAGCAGTCCTTCAGCAAAGGGATATCCGCTGGAGATTTTCAACTTCCAAAAAAGGGACCAAGTACGAAAGTAGAAATCTTCACTACAGCTTCAGCCAGCAGCTCCTGACCATGACGCTTCCTCCTCAGTTGCCACCTTCAGCCTTACCCCACTGAAATTTACCTTCTCAGTACACTTTTCTTCAAAATTCCTTTTAAGTACGAAGGTAAGCGCTGACTGCATCCAAACCACGTTTTTTATTGAATTCGTGCTCCATCGTGTCGGCCACAATTTTGTGTTTCACCTGGTCTTGCTCAATTATATGTCCGCAGTTGAGGCTTTAATCTTTTAGGTGCTAGCTTTTACCCTAAAATTTAAAAGTTCATAACTCTGGTTCTAATAATTGGATTTTTGTCAGTTTGGTGTCAATTTATTAAAATGTACTCTGTTTCTAAATTGATGTGGGACTTTACTTGTCTTGTGTTTTCACTTTTGGGGCATATGTATCAAGCCTTATACCCGTTCGCAAAATGGCCAATTCTCATATTCGGCCCGTTTGCGAACGGGAAAAAGCCTTTTGGGATGTATAATCCCAAAAGGCCATCGCAAAATAGGGAATCTCAAAATTTGCGATTCTCTATTTTGCCAATGCATTTAAGAAATTGCACATTGCGATTCCTTAAATACTATTCTGGAAGCACCCGAAATTAGCAATTTGCCCTTAAGTAATCCCAAATTACCACCAACTTCAAGTTTGTGGTAATTAGTGATTTCCTAGAAAAATTCACTTTTTTGCATTTTTCAAAGTGGCATGTGGCACACATACATGCCCTTAAAACATGCATGTGTGCCACATGTGCACACAGGCATATTTCAGGGGTGCAACAGGGTGTCCTTTTAACACCCTTGCACCCTTGAAATTGCATTCGCAATTTGCGAGTAGCTAATGGGAACTCGCAAATTGTGAAGGCCTTCCCATTTATTCCTATGGCCCTCTAGGCCAATAAGATTGACTGGGAAGGTATTCCTTAATTGCAAATCACAATTTGCAATTTGCGATTTGCAATTAAGGAATATGTAGGAATCGCAATTATTATTGCAACACCGATATACATTGCATTTTGCGAGTCCTTAATAGCGATTCGCTAAAATTCGCTATTAAGGACTCGCAAAACGTTTTTTTGATACATATGCCCCTTATTAAAGTTTTTGTGCTGCATAAATACTTTACACATTACCTCTAAGTTAAGCCTGACTGCTATTGTGCCAAGCTTCCAAAAGGTTAGGCGCAGGTTAATTTAATTTTGGGGAGTGTGGCTGTTGCTAAAACAGGGGTCACACCCCCATTCAACCAACAACCCAATTTCTCACACTCCTCATCTAATACCTCACTTTATCATACTTTTCAATCCAATCCAATTTTGATGCTGCATATTCCATAATATACACCACTGATTTTGTAAAAAAAATTGCCATTTCTTTGTTGAGTTTTTAAACAAGATAACATCGAAAAATATGCAGGTTGTTGCCCGCCAACCAAAACATTTACATCTATGGCCATTCTGTGCTACTAAATATACCCAAATTCGTTTGCCAGGTGGGAAGGTCCATTCCCAGCACACTCACAACACTCATACCCTGTGTCAGTTTAAATGTAGACAGGTAGGATCATATTCATGTTCAGCACCACCTAGTGTGCTGTGTCATGTCTTGGTTAGGATGATGTGTAGCCTACATCTGTCCCCTTATTCCTAGTTGGGGTAGGTTAGGCGTGAGGTTGCAAAACATGTGGCCCCATCTCACCACTATTCCGGGGTACAATCTGCCCTGTGTGTGCTCATGCTTGACCAGAGGGCACAAGTGGGGTGGCAACTGCTCCACAGTCATGGCAAGTGTATTGAGAGATATGAGCAGTATCTTGACATAAGTGTCAGATCATGAATCTGCAGGCGAGCCGGTTTGAGGAGGGCGCATGTCATTCTTTGCTACCCACCTTACAATATAGGTATCCAATGTCATTATCTCCTGCCCCTCACCTCCATGAGTACGAAACAATGACATGATATCCGCCTCTACTTTTGCCCATTTAAGTAGAGCTCTGAGCAAGTAATTAGTGTCAGGGGCTGCACAGGATTTCCGCAGCAACTTTCTTAAAACAACACAAAGGTCAAATCAATGAATCTATGCAAGTATTTCTCTTCTTTGGCTTAAGGCCTAATACCCAACAGACATGATTCTGGTGTGACCAACACTATGTGTTTCACTATGGCTGAGAAGTTCCAGCCATACCCTTCTGAGCAGGCTTCACAACTGGGCAGAATCATATGAAAAAATCCAGTCTCAGGCAAACTGCACTGGAGGCTGTTTGCAGAGGTCCTGTGTAACATGCGTTTAATGCATTTCGCTATACAATATGCTTGATGCATGGAATTGAATTGTGGGTATTGAAAACGTGGATTACCAGAAACCTCCTTAACCTGCTGTGTGGTGAGTTCCAATTGCTTAAGGGTGTGACCCATCGATAAGTCTGATGTCCAGCATTCCCTAACTCCTTCTATCATTTTGTGTACAACGCCGAACTGATTTTCCATGTACCTCGGTGGGATAAAATGGTATGCAATGGGGTTAAGGTTTGTGGCTCTGTGGAGCCTTGGCCCCATTGCTGGGCACATGCATTATGACATTTTAAGTTGGAAACTGCCCTCCAGGTATCACCTGTTTGTCCCTGAGCTCCTGGAAATTATATAGTACACCCTGCCCATAAAGGTCTCTCACGAAAATTATTTGAGCTTCTTTTCAATATCTACACATAATATTTCTTAGTGACCATGAGCAAGTGCGATAGTGACGAGTAGAGAAGGGTTGCTTTGTCTCCGCTATGTATTTGTGGCAACATATGCAGGTCGTCCTCATTTGGTGAGTGTCAGGTGGCACTGATTCCCTGGGTCTCAAAAGCAATGAGTATATATGTTCCCTTTCAAGTGTAAATTGGATATCAGCTGTCACTGAGCAGGAGCCATCCCCAACCAATGCAGTGGCAGCATAGTATAGTTTGTGGTCAGTAGTGCCCAAGCCCCTCTCTAAGAGTGAGCATTGCATTTTGTGAAGTGCTACTCATTTCCTGCCTGACCCCCAGATCAACTTCAACAGGAATCCATGCTTTCCTTTAAACAAAAGCTTCATATTTATAATTGGTACAGCTGCAAGGAAGCATAATAGTCAGGTTAGAAAGAACATTTGAACTATTGCCACCCATCCCATTGTGGACAAAGGCAGGTATTTCTAGAATGTGAGTGGTTTACACACTGAGTGTACGGCTTTGTTTAACTTGCCTTACATTAGGTCATAATCAATATGGTAAATTTTAATTCCTAGGTATTAGAATCTTTCAAAGCATAATACAAGTGGAGTGTGACACTGTCCCCCTATGTGGTGTCCTCACAGGTGCTAGTGACAAAAGGCAGGACTTGGTCAAGCTAACCCCAAGGCCTGACATATCCCCAAAGGTTTCAAGTCTCTCCATCAATGCAAGAAGTGTGGTAGTGACATCCCGTAAGTAAACTAAAGCGGTATCGGCATATAAGGATATCATATGCCAGCTACCATAGGCCGGCATCGACCAATGTTGGGCCTGCAGACGTAGTTTGCATGTTAGTGGTTCCATAGCGAGGGCGAATATCAGTGGTGATAGTGGGCACCCCTGCCTGATACAACTGCATATATCAAAGTGTGCCAAAATTGCTGACCTGTCTTGACCCTGGTTACTGGGTGACTGTATAGTGTTCGGATCCAGCTAGGTTACCCCGGGCCTATACCCATCCCCTCCCCTGTCGCCCAAAAATAGGGCCATCCCAGCATATCAAATGCTTTTTATTCATTTCCAGAGGTAGAGGAGCACAGGAACCAATAGTATTGTCACAAGAGTCCCATACACTTAAAGAATAAGGCATATATCCTGCATTCCTGAATAGGAAAATCATGTTATCATATGAGACAACACAATTATTTCTTTTTTTAAAGACCAAAAACAATTAGTGTCCTTGTTCATACTTCTTTTTATTTGTATGTTCTTGATTCATTATACAAAGAAACATAAAATGTCCCAAAAACACAGCCTACGGGTTTCATCCCAAACACCACTGGACTTCTTCAGGGCTGTTAAAAAACACACAAAACACACTAATTTTAAAAAGATTAATCTTGCAATATACATATTGATTAGACAAGAGCACAATGAAACACAAAACATCGTTCACAATCAAGATATTATACAAACATGAATATGATCAACAATACACAACGTACACCTACTACTTAGTGGACAGAAACAAGACACATAAAGCATATTGAAAAAAATTCAATATCCACAATACATTAGCCAATATGCAGAGACATATGAAATGCAGTTCCCGTCACAATCTATTCATTGCACCACTCATCCAAATATGCAACCTATTTCTGCCCTCACAAGGTCCTCCTCAACCACAACCTTCCAAGTGGAAATGCTACAAACAAATAATCTTTCAACGTTGTTTTCGCATTAAGGTGCTGTCTCATTTATACCAGAATTTAGAAGGGGAGTGAGTTTAATACTATGCGTTCTTAACAGTCTACCTGTTGATTCACCAAGAGTGTACCCCACTCAAGACCCTACACAAGTTTAACAAACTTACCAATAATCGTTTACAGAATTAACCAAAACATTTCTAGGCAACAAAATTCCTACTCCTGTGGGAGGGAGGGATATCAATCCCTCAAGGGGGTGTTCTAGTTAGTACTCTGTTAGTACTCTGTGTGCCAAACATATACAAGAGACAGAAGAAAAATACACCAATCAGTAAAGCATCACTTCATTTTATGTCTATAGTATTAATATTGAGCACTCAAAAAATTCTTAATAATGCCCTTACGAAACGACAAAAAGTCCAAGAAAAAGCTGTCTGTAATGGAGCTAATGAGCGTTGCCCCAGAGCATCCACAAAAGTTTAAAAGTTAGTTTTGTAATTCGTTAGAATTCCAATTTTGTTAATTCAGCGTTTCCTGCAATATTGAGAATAGAGTAGAGTTTTTTCACAACCTATTAATATCTCATAGTAAAAATTCACACAATTCTTTATACTAGGTCTATGCATGCTGGCAAAAATCACTCACAGTTCTCCCCAGAAGATTCTATAAATTATAATTTCAGTCTTCTTCTGTGTTACACGGTCGGTCGTCGAATTCCAGAACCCTCAATGCTGCAAAAGACCACCCATTCAGGCATCCACTAACCTCTGGAAAAATGTCAGAAGGCATGCAGATATCAGTTACCCAAAACTTTTAAAACCACTCATTTGCGCACCCGCATTAGCGCATATGGTCATAACAGTTCACACAATCCTATGGAACAGCTCCATGCATGCAGGCAGAAAAGGGCTCACCATTCTCCCCGGAAGCCTGTAAAAATTATAAATTCAGTCCTCTTCCGTGTTCCTTACAGTTGGTCCTCGAATTCTGGGACTTTCAATGTCGCCAAAGACCACCTATTCAGACGTCCTGTAGCCTCTGGAAAAATGCCAGAAGACAGACAAGTGTCAATTACCCACAATTTACAGAAACACTCCTTTACACATCCGCATTAGCGCATATGGCTGTACCGCTGCCAGTCAGTATTAACTGCAGTGTCCCCCAATTGTACACCGCTACGAAAACAAGCTCCTAATACTGCCGCAAATTATAGTAAAGAGAAAAATCAGAAAGGACCAACATCAATACATGTCAATCCAAATGGGCCAGTAATATAAGCACCGTAATCCCCAATCCCCAATAACCCGCTCATGAAAACCATTGTCACTCTTCCCTTTAATCGCCAGCACCTTACCCAATCAGAGCAGGAAAGGTCATCTCTTTTGAAATGCATGAAACTGGTTCAACTTTACCGAGCTCCTTAAATATCCCACCATGGTTGGTTGGTTGGTTTGCACTAACTTCAAATAACATTAAGAAAGGACTAATGTTCTAAACAAAGATAGCGTCGGCCGTCTTGTAACTTGCTTTGCTCGAACTAGAGCACTGAATTCTTAGTAGATTGGAACTCGCGCATCCACACTAACTCTTATCAACTCCAAGTAATGGCCAATAACAAGGATAGAAAGTCGGTCTCCCTTTAGTGTATGCCAGTATAGATTACTGAATGAATTATCAAGATAAGATTCACTAGAATCCTCAACACTAAAGAAGGACCAGTGTTGTAAAACCAGTATCCCCAACACTAACAAAAGGATTAATATTACAAAACAGAATGTCAGCCATCTTGTAGATCATATTGCTCAAACTTGTTCACTATTATCTACTACACTAGGAAAGCGAACAATGTGGTAAAGGCAATGTGTCGGCCAATATCCTTAGCAATCTGACAGAAACAAGATTATGCAACAGAGTATCAGCCACCATGTAGAGTGTATTGCACAAACTAAACTACTAAATTAATGGCAAAATGAAATCCTCGATTTCACACTAGCTTCCATTAGCACCAAAAAGGAGGAGCTAATGGCACACATGAAATAACGGCCATCAACTCCCTATATCCGTCATATACTCGGGCAATAGGATGCAAAGAAACAATTTCAACAGCATCAGGCAAGTCAAGCTACAACACAACTAGCAACTAAGAAAAGACCAACACCACAAATAGAGTGCCAACCATCCTGTAATCTCCGTTTCTCACCCCAGGACTATTGATTCGCAAAGAAAAAGGCTTATAGGTTTCTCCAGCCAATATGTGTACAGGTGTAAAAACCATATATGCTACAACCTTAATGAACATGAGATTAATGTTTTGAACAAATGTTTGGGATTCAGTCCGACTAATATCTGTGACTTCTCGGAAGTACAAATAGATTTGTTTAAGCTCTTTAGAATGTTGATATTAAAATGTTTCTTCGCTCTGAACCCTGGCAAAGTTTATGATGTGAATTAACGCATTAAACTATCTGATATGACCATCTCTGATGTTAGGAACATACAGTGTCTACTATCTCTAAATGATGAGTGTGATATTGAAAAAGTGTTGAGAGAAAGGCAGATACAACCTGATTTGTCTATTGATAGTAAATTCAAACCTGTCAAGATTTGTTCCCCAAATCTCGCAGTTTAGTGGGATCGAATTATTTCATAAACGGGTTATGCAGGACTTGTATACTTTAGAGGATAAGACTAACACTGTGACCACAACAAGGCTGGGGAAAAAAGAATGTAACTAAGAGAGAGCTCCAGGTATTGAACAAGTTAAAATCAAATACTTCCCTCATGATTCGAGAGGCTGACAAGGGGAGTAATGTAATTGTGATGAATCGCACACACTATCATGCTGAGCTGCTGAGACAACTTACGGATACCACATGCTACAGAAGGGTTGGTGTCAACCCCATTCCAGGGATTAAGATTATGATCAATAAAAAGATTCACTCATTGGAACGAGTTATGTCTCTTGTCGGATCTAGAATACAAATATCTTACGATAGAGAATCCCAGCTTCCCTTGTGTTAGAAATGGGATTTCTGGTTGGCTAAGGCTTGCGCCTTAGCCAAGTAGAAACCACCACTCTAGTCAGGGCAAGGGAGTTACACGCTGAAGATAACCCCTGCTCACCCCCTTGGTAGCCTGGCACGAGCAGTCAGGCTCATCCCAGAGGCAATGCGTAAAGCGTTTGTGCAACACACACACACAGTAGCAACACACTTGGCCCACTACAAAAGAAAATCCACACAAGGTTATATAAAAGTAGTCTTTCTATTATCCAAAATATGTTAGAATCATAATCACACATATACACTGTGCCAACTGGCCCCAGGTCATAATTTACAGGGGATTATATACATGACTGGGCCAATCGGGCCATGGTCAGAACCAATAGAAAGCACAAGTGATAAAAATAACACCACCAGTAACTACTGGTGAAATACTGTACTTAGCATCACCTTAGGCATAAAACACATTATGCATAAACATCATAAGCATAAACACATTATGCTACCTCAGTAGGCATAACCACATTATGCAGTCTCATTAGGCATGAACACATTATTCAATCTCATTAGGCATAAACACATTAGGCACCTTTGTAGGGCCTACTAGTACTGACTAGGCTCCCCATCTAGTGTTCCCTTAGGGAACCCCCCAGGCCCTGAGTCTGGGTTTCGGGCACCTTGGGATTCAGCCCACTCTCATTCTTTCTCCGCTGAGACAGGACGTGAGCCCCTATACCCCTCCCACTCTGCCGGTACCTATCTGGGCTACTAAGAAACTTTCCCACCACCCTGGGCTGGGAAATACCTGAGCCACTCCTTTTAGGATCACTCCCCAATGCCTCCTCAGACCCTCTGGCACTCACCCAGAGGTCTGCCTCCTGTGCAAGCTGCCTGGGATCAGACAACTCACACTTCAACAGGTGTTGGCGTAACCCTGGAAAAAAACTGATCCAGCGCGAGACCGGGGAAAGAAAGGGACAAATATATATATATATATATATATATATATATATATATATATATTACCTACTGGCACTCGCCGGTAGGTAGTTATAGTTAGGACCTATTTTCCATAGGAAATCCGCAAAATTCTATTTGGAATAACGTTGACGACGATTGACGAATCTTCGCGAAATTTTCCAAACTTTTGGCCATCTCCAGTCCGCTCCTATCCTGAAAATTTCACGGTGATTCGTCAAGTGGGGGCCGAGAAAAAAGGGGGGTCCCAAAACACATTTTCCCCATGCATTTTCCCATAGGACATGTTGACGCCGCTACAACCCGAACTGCTGAACGGAATTACACCAAATTTAGCAAAGAGGTAGTCCTCAGTTCAGACTCGTGCCTTTTGCTTAAATGGATAAATCCGTTCAGTAGTTCCTGAGAAAATTAGAGTTAAAAAGATAGATATATCTGGGCGGAGCCTAACCACACATCTCATCGTGAGATCTGATTGGCTGTCAGTACTTCATCCAAGAAGTGTTGGCAGCCATCTTGGGAACAATATACATGATAGCACCTCATTAAAAAGCATTGCAGTTAATAGAAGGTTTTAAGACTTTAGTTACATTATAAATCATTTGTTGATGGTACCATACTCATTTTAGGAATTGTGGTGTGTTCTAAGGTGATTTTACCATGTGAAAAAGCCTTCTGCTGTGATATCATGAATCATGTTTGACAGAAAACTATTTTCTCATGCTTTTCCCACAGAGGTTTAGAAGGTGATCTATAAGCTAAACTGAGAGCATATTTTCTGTAAATTCACATTATCTTTCTCAGTCATGTGAGAATGAAGTCTGACATTCTCAGTAAAACATGTACATCCAACAAGGGCAGAGACTGTCAGTTGATTCGTTTGTGTTCTACTGCAGCTTCCCAGAGTGTTGTAAAGAACAACTAGAGTCCTACTTATGACAAAGGTATTGCACACCTGAAGCCATCTTGATTGGAATAAAGTGGTAACTCTTAAAACATTTAATTTAAAAAGGAACAAAATGAGGGGGTTCATTTTGCCATAGAAAGCATGATTAGTGCTGCAAAAAGAAAAATTAGGGCTCATTTTGAGTGACTTCTCAAATCCTCTTCTATTTCATTTAAAAAATTCTGACATGCAGACCGTAACATGCACTTTCAATACCAGCAGCAGACTTCCCTGGTGAGCAGTAGCTTTACTACAGTGATCTAATAAGCAACTAGAGTGCTAACATTCAGAATTTATGGCAAATGTGTGACACATCTGAATGTCTTCTTGATGGAACCAAAGTAAAAAACTGAAAATATTTCCTACTGAGGAGATTGCAGTAAATGAGGAAATTAGGAAACTTCATAACAAATAAGTCTCCCAAAATGGCCACCGGAGACAAAAGAGCCCAAATGTAGCACAAATATCACCCAGATGTTGCCCAAGTATAGCCCAATGACAGAATGTCCCAGAGTGTTCTAACGAACAACTAGCGCGCTAACAGTCTTACTTATGACAAAAGTATGGCACACCTGAATCCATCTTGATTGGAATAAAGTTGTAACACTTAAAACATTTAATTTACAAAGGAACACAACGAGGGGGTTCATTTTGCCATAGAAATTATGATTAGTGCTGCAGAAAGGAAAATTAGGGCACATTTTGACTTCTCAAATCCTCTTCTATTTCATAAAAAAATTCTGACATGCAGTCTGAAACATGCACTTTGAATACCAGCAGCAGACTTCCCTGGTGAGCAGTAGCTTTACTACAGTGATCTAATGAGCAACTAGAGTGCTAACATTCAGAATTTATGGCAAATGTGTGACACATCTGAATGTCTTCTTGATGGAACCAAAGTAAAAAACTGAAAGTATTTCCTACTGAGGAGATTGCAGTAAATGAGGAAATTAGGAAACTTCATAACAAATAAATCTCCCAAGATGGCCACCAGAGACAAAAGAGCCCAAATTTAGGCCAAATATCACCCAGATGTAGCCCAATGACAGAATGTCCCAGAGTGTTCTAACGAACAACTAGAGCGCTAACAGTCTTAATTATGACAAAAGTATGGCACACCTGAAGCCATCTTGATTGGAATAAAGTGGTAACACTTAAAACATTTAATTTGCAAAGGAACAAAATGATGGGGTTCATTTTGCCATAGAAATTATGATTAGTGCTGCAGAATGAAAAATTAGGGCACATTTTGACTTCTCAAATCCTCTTCTATTTCAGAAAAAAATTCTGACATGCAGACTGAAACATGCCAGTCAGTCATTGATCTTTATTCGGATATGCACTATCCATAAAAGTACAAACA
Source organism: Triturus cristatus (assembly GCF_964204655.1). Taxonomy (NCBI): domain Eukaryota; kingdom Metazoa; phylum Chordata; class Amphibia; order Caudata; family Salamandridae; genus Triturus; species Triturus cristatus. The sequence continues at coordinate 231,429,548 of NC_140587.1, forward strand.
TTTCTCACATAATTAATTCTAAAAACATTTACATTAATCCATCATCTGTAAGTTTAAGAACAGAGCTCAACTATAAAACAATAGAGTGAAACATTGCAGAATTATCACGCATGTTCGAAAGCAGCAACATATGCTAAAGTGCCAAAGTGCAAAATGCAAATATTTCAGAAGATAGCAGCAAGGGTGGACAAATTATTAAGTCACATTAAAAAGCCCTCAGTTTCTATTAGAAGCAAACCACATAAAACAATTTAATAATCATCACAAGATTATTACCAGTATTGCAAATAGCAGCATCGTGTGAGAAAGTGCCAATGTTCAAAGTGCAAAATAGGACTGAGAAAAATAGCAGCAAAAAAGGACAAACTTATTAAATTCCATCCTATACAACTAAAAACGAGACACCATTTCAGTCGTACGTAAAAAAGTGCATTAAATTTACGAAATTCATTAAAATAAGATATGCATTAAAAACAGGGTGCATAACCTCGTAAAAGCAACAAGTCATAATTCATATAAACATCATTGAGGAGTTTGTTTTATCCTACGCATGTGGGTCTGCCAGGCACTGCTCAAAAATTTAGCTACCCCGCAAACCATGACTAGGGAAGACGTATCAGTAATAAAAACCCGCAAGGCCATCTTGTGACACCTTAGACCCCACTCCCTACATATTGGTTTAAGCCATGACATTCTTGCACCCCTGTAAGCTGGACAAGCAAAGAGGAAGTGAGCCACAGACTCCTTAGGGGCTACACACCCAGGGCAAGATTTAGCTATAGAGCTTGAATTATTCCACCCAGCAGTAAATTCATTCACCGGGAGGGTCCCGAAACTTTTTTTCTTTTTTTTTTTTCCCAAAAAACCTTTATTATTCCAATAGATTGTACACTGCTATTCAGCCAACAACCTGGAGGCAGGCAGCTTGGTTATGTAGCGGTATACCGCCTTAGCGAGTCCTGGCCGTACATGTGAGCAGCACACCAATAATAGTACATTAGTCAATAGTCAACAACAACAACAGTAAGCGAGAGCCATAGGAAAGTGAACAATGTCGATGATAAAGGACACAACTGTCACCACTCTGGGTCCGTGTGTTGCCATGCCTGTGCAAACATTAGAGAACCCACCCATGCGAGGCGCACTGCAGCCGCAAGACCGATGACACCAGGCTTCCCACATGCGTGCCCCTCGCCGCAGCCCCATCCCAGTAGCCCCAACGCGCCAGACGTACAATCCACCCTCTCAGCCATCTTCCACCACTTCCGCTCCTGCCAACCAATCCACCAACGGCTGCCATATGTCTACAGGCTGCGATCGCTGCGGCATCTGGTCCCAATAGGAAGTGAGTTGCTCCTTACAGTACACCGCTGATCCTACCCAGGCCGATGCTTTCGGCGGTGCCTTTTTCTTCCAGTGCATCGCTATTTGGCGCTTGGCAAGTAACAGCAAAAGGGCAACAAGTTTGCGCGACCCACTAGGCACCTTCATCACAAACCCCAGGAGGGCCACGAGCGGGTCTGGCTCCATAGTCGTTCCCACGATCTTGCCAATAGTATGGAAGACCGTATCCCAGTACCTCTGCACTGGTACACACACCCAAACGAGGTGATAGAACGTAGCCTCCCTCTCGCCACATCTCCAACAGTTCGTATCGGCCCGCAGCCCCATCTTAAACAGCTGTATGGGCGTGCGGTAAGTCCTATGCAGGTAGTTGAAATGTATCAGCCGCAGTCTATAATTAGGCGATAGGTTTTCGAGTTGGGTGCAACAAAACTCCCACTGTTTCTCTGTGATACTTATGCCCGCTTCGCCCTCCCACAGTGATCTGGAATCCATGTGCGCAACAGGCGTTGTGCTTTGAGTAGTCCTATAGATGCGTGTAATCAGTTTGCGCGAGGAGGAGTTCGAGAGTATGTCCTCCAAAGCCGCCAGCGTCGGCGGAGCGTTTGGGAACATAGCGTACCTGTGTTTACAAGCCGACCGCAGTTGGTAATACAGAAGTAGCTCCGATGCCGTCGGTTCAGGCGCTGCTACCATAGCCTGCACTGTCAGGAAAGTATCGTCCGGATACAAATCTCCTGCCACCCTCAGGCCACAGGTCTGCGCCCGGCGCGCCACCGCCGCATCCGTCAATGGACCCAGCAGCGGGTTAGCCGCAAGTGGCATACTCGGCGCATATAGGTCCGCTATGCCCGCACGCTTAGCAATGTTCGTCCAAGCCCAGCGTACCATTTCAACGGTGTCAACTTCTTCCTGGGGGCGTTTGTAACTCTGGTACACCGCTGTCCGAAGCGGGCAGGGAGCCGCCACGTCCATCTCTATTGCCACGTGGGGCTGGTAAGGGATTGGGTGGTGCCAGTAATGTAAGTATTGGGCCTGCGCACTGTACGCATATAGTTCAAAATCCGGGGCCGCAAGGCCGCCCTGTCGGAAGGGAAGTGTGAGAAGGTTCCAGGCCACTCTGGGCTGCTTACCCGCCCAAACCAATTCTATCATGGCTGAGCGAAGTCGGCGAAAGAACGCCTTTGTTAGTGGCACGGGGATATTCGCGAACAAATAGAGAAATGTAGGCACCACCACCATCTCTGAACTTTGCTCTCCAGCCACTCCACAGCCACACCAAGGTTGGCAAGCACTATATCCTGAACCGAACGGCTCAGCTGAATGCCCAAATATTTGACCTCGTCCGTCACCCAGTCGATCGGAAATTCCGTGTGGCACTTGTTCGTACCATCGGTCAGTGGAAACATTGTCGATTTTGACCAGTTAATATCAATGCCTGTGAGGCCACTGTAACGTGTCACCTCTCTCATCAGCGGGTCAAAATTCTCCGACGGGTTCAACATGTATTTGGTGATGTCGTCGGCGTACATAGATACGAGTAGACCACGCGACGTGAATCCGATGCTGCGTTGAGTATGATGTTGTCTCAAGCGAGCTGCGAGCGGCTCCGTTGCAATAGCAAACAGCAACGGCGACAGCGGGCAACCCTGTCGAGTCCCCCTGGTTATGGAGATCGGGGCGGACATCTGCCCATTCACCCGCACCCTGGCCGTCGGATCGTTATAAAGTATGCATATACGCCTGGAAAAGGATGGGCTGAATCCCATGCGAGTAAATAATGTTCGTAGGAATTTCCACTCCAGGGAGTCGAATGCCTTAGTGGCATCCAACAGTGCAGCTGCGGCCTGCAGCTTGGGATCCAGATAATGCAGGAGCCCGAACAGTACTCTCAAGTTATGGGAAGTCGACCTCCCCATCACAAAGCCCGACTGATCAGACAGCGCAATCTGTGGCAGCATATATTTCAAGCGGTCGGCAAGCAACTTCGCGTATATTTTTGCATCAAGGTTAATTAGTGAAAGCGGACGATATGAGTCGGGACATACCGGGTCTTTGCCCGGTTTAAGCAGCGTAATAATTAGAGCCTCGCGCATCGACTGGGGGAGGATTCCCTTTTCTACCGCCTCCTCAAAGACCCCGTGCAGTCTCGGGACCAGGACGTCAGCATATTCTTTATAGAAGGCCGCTGTCAGCCCGTCAGGGCCAGGTGCCTTACTAAGTGGCAGAGCGGCTATTACCGAACGTATGTCATCTTGCGTGAACGGTAAGTCCATATATTGTCTAGCCCTATCACTGAACCATGCTAGGGCAATAGTGTCCAGATAGTCGCTGAGCACCGTGTCCTCCGGTGTCACCCTAGAGGTGTACAAGTCCCTGTAGTAGTCTGTCATGGTTGCCAGTATGGCCGGGGGCTCTCGTACCACGCCACCCCCCACCCCCTGTAGTTCCAGGACATGATCCGACCCTCGCGGCGCGCGCAGCATGTTCGCTAGTGTACGTCCGGCCCGGTCACCCTCCCCATACTGTCTGGCCTGATGATCTTTAGACAAAAATGCAACCTCCCTGTCCGCTTCCTCTTGATACCTGGTAAGCTTCGACCTGAAGTCTGCCCGCAACTTATCCGTCGGGGCATCTATCAACGCGGTCTCCAGTTGCGCAAGTTCAGATTCTAATTTACTCAATGTCTCTCTTATGGATCTCAGGACACCCGTTTTCAGCGACATGCAGTGCCCTCTTGTCACCACCTTACAAGCCCCCCATATCGTGCCCGGCGAATCCACAGTGCCCTCGTTTATTACAAAGTACTCCTCCAGTTTGTCCCGCAGATCCTGCTGAAATACCTGGTCGCGCAATGCCCGGGAGGGGAACCTCCAGCTGAACGGCTGAACGTATTGGGGCGGTGCGGACATTGTAAGGGACACCGGGGCATGATCGGACAGAGATCTCGGCAAGTGTATCACCTCTAGCACCGTCGAGTGCAAATCTCTGGATAGCAGCCAGTAATCCAGCCTGGACCAGGCCGCCCTATGGGCCGTTATGCATATGCCCGCGCGTACCCCGGGGTGCAGCGTCCTCCAGGAGTCCACCAGCCCTGCATCCTGCATAATGTAGCCGAGCTCTTCTGACGCCCTGGGGTGGTGTTCTCTAGTCGTGCCCTGTCTATCCATGGTGTCTGATATTACGACATTATAGTCCCCTCCCCACAAAATCGCTGCCGGGCCACGGGCCTGCACCTTATGCCATAAGTCCCCGTAAAACTCTGGGTTATCGTCATTCGGGCCATACACATTCACCAGTGTCACTCTCATACCGCACAGTGTTCCCACTAGTATAATATATCTGCCTCCCGTATCCCTGATTTCCTCATGCGTCTTCCAGTGAAGACCCTTCCTGATTAGTATCGCCACCCCTCTGGAGTAATTAGAATAGGAGGCGTGAATTATCTCTCCCCATCTATGATGTCTGAGCAGCTGCGCAGCGTTGGCTGTCAAATGCGTCTCCTGCAGGAGGCAGAGGTCCACGTCTTTTCTGAGTAGGAAGGCCTGCACCAATCTTGCTTTGCGTCTGTCATTCATACCTCTTACATTCCAAGTAATGCATTTTATTTTCTGCAGGCCACAGGCATATGTATAAAACTCGTTCAAGCCGCAGACCTGTTCCATGTTGCACTCCGCCCGGCCACTCCCTTCTGATAGACATCACATACCCTAACGGCCCAGCGGGCCACCATGCCCGGCAGAGGCCAGAGCACCACATGCTAGGTGACTGTCGACAGAGCAGTGAACAGTGTACGATATACGTTGCAGCATCAAATCTCGCTTCCTCTGACCCAACTCTAGAACATAAACAAAACCCAACAGAATCCCCCAAACTCAGTTGAACCCAAACCCCACCCGCTCCAATCCCCCAATTAGGTTGTGCAATGTCCCCCCAGGTCCCCCTCCCTACCATAGAAACTGTAACTACAGTCATTGGTCGTAACCGATGAGTGGGAATCATCCCCTGAGGTACGCAGGTTGGCCACCTACTAACCCTGTACTCATGACAGGGTGATCGAGCGCTGACCCAGTGTGGCAGCTCAAGGACCTCCCCCCCCAGTCCCGCAATTAATCTACACACCTCCCTTCCAGCATCTGAAATTAACCCTCCAGAGCACCAAACATTCACTAGGACCCGACCCGGCCCGGACAGGCAATACCCAGCGGCATATCAATAATCAAATGGTCACAGTCATTCAACATCACTTAGCCTGTCTCGCTGGTCCGGTCCGCCTGCAGTTGCTTGAGTCTTTTGGTCCTTCGCCAGTTGTTTGGCATATTGCAGAGCCGCTTTCGCATCCAAAAAGAAGGATGGTTTTCCGGGACCTTGTACCCGGAGCTTTGCAGGGTATATGAGGGAGTATTTTTCGCCGGAAAAAATTCCCTCCGAGCGGCCTGTACCTGCATCGTATAATCTGGGTATGGTGCGATGTGATTGCCTTTATATTGCACGTCGGTCATGTCTCTTGCCATACGCAATATCGTGTCCCGGTCCCTATAGTTTAAGACACGTGCAATGATAGGCCGGGGCGGCGCTCCCGGTTTAGGCCTGGGCCCCAATGATCTATGCGCCCATTCGACAAGGAACATCGACGATAAGCCCGACCCAAACAGTTCTTTCAGAATCTGTTCGACATATTGCTCCATGTTAGTGATGTCCGTTGTTTCCGCCACTCCCGTGATGCGGACGTTGATGCGCCTCGAGCGCGCTTCCAAGTCCTCATTTTTTTGTTGTATGAGCGCCAGGACTTTATCCATGCCCCGCAGTTGTTTGCCAAGGTCGGTTTGATTTTCTTCCGTGTCGGCCACTCGTGTTTCAAGCGACTCTACTCTTCCTTCTTGTTTGTCCATGCGAGACGTGATACTGTCCATTTTGCCATCTATGCCATGTAAGCTTGTTTTCAGTTCTTGAAACATGGTTTTGATGTCCGCGTCCTGTGTGCCACTCCGTTCTTCTCGAGCAGACTCAGCATCTCGGTGGTCCTGGTCTGGCGGTTTCTGTTTGGACTTGTCAAATGTAATTTTCGGCTGCCGTGTGTCTGGCTTGCCCATGGTTGCCTCCTAGCGCAGTCGGTTGGCGTGGGCAGCCGAACCGCACTCTCCTCACACGGCACTGGTCACCACCCACCAGGGTCTCGCAACAGGCAGCGGGTAGTTCAGGCGTCACTAGCAGCCAATGAAGCTGTTTCCTCCGGATCGGGGTATACCCGTGATGCAACGAACCAAGCGGGGGCAGATGTAGCACGGTTCTCCAGGCCCAGGCCAGTACTCGTGCAGCAGCTCCTCGTCTGTCCCCCAGGTCAATGCAGCACAGCTCACATGGACATCCACAGTAGCGCCCTCGTCCCTTGTCCAGGCGCCCACCCGGCACGTCGTCCGCCAGGAGGGGAGCACGGGCCACGCGACCCGGCGCCAGAGCCAGCCGACTCCCGGCTCCTCGCGCAGACCCACTACTGCTTCAGGGGTCACTGGTCTATAGCGCGACCTCTCCTGCATCGTCTTATGGCTAGGGGCAGGCTCAGCATCTGACTACGTTCCTCAGGTCGCCGCCCTGGGGCCCCTGAGAACAGGCGACCGCCACGCAGCCGCCCCTGAAGAAAATGGCCGCCACTCCACCGCCACCTCTGGGCCTGCCACAGCTCCCAATCGTTCGATCAAAGGCCAAGTGGTCCGAGGGCGCGGATCGGATTCTCTCCCCACGAGGTCCGGCAAAGCGGCCCTCCAGCGCGGGGCCCAGCAGCTTCCGCCGAACGCCGGCACAGGCGCCCCCTTCTCAGTCCCGCGGCGGTCGTCCAGCTCTCGGAGCGCTGCGACTCGCCCAGGTCCTCCCCCTCGCCTCACCTCCACACTGTCAGCGGCGGTCCACAGCACCGGCCGTCGCCGCCCCAGCCCCGGTGCTTCAGCTGCGGGGGGTATGCGCTGGGCAGGCCGCGCTCCCCCTGGCCGGGTTGATCCGTCAACCGCTGCCTCACCGCTCGTTCCGCTCTCGGGCCACGCCTCACACAAGCCCCCGGTGCTCACGAGTGCCGCAGGCCGCCGCGTCTCTCCGCCTCTAGCAGGCCGCTCTCCGCTACAGCTCCACAGACGGGGTCAGAAGTTCCAACGCACGGGGCGGACACTCTAGGCACCCTGCTAGGGTCGGGAGGTCCGAGCCCACACACCAGTGAAGCCAATAAATGAAGGATTTATTTGCTCGATCGGCGGAGCTGCGGTTTCAGGCAGCCATTCCGCTCAGCAGCCAAGCCACGCCCCGAGGGTCCCGAAACTTAGTTTTAGATAGAGGGATCTATCCAGGGGTTTTTGTATGAAGTCAAGGAATGGTTTGAGTTTCCTTTCGGGTTTAAACTCTAAGAACCGCTCTGTAGGGGTGCCCACTTTGCCTCTACATATAGCCTCCTCCTGTACCCAGTCCCAATATAGTTTCTTCATGACTTGCTTGGAGGGTGGTGATTGGCTAACCCATATTTCATTCAACCCTAATTTCAAAACCAGCTGTCTAAGTTTACTTAGCCACTTAATCTTGTTGCCCGAGTTGAGTAAAATTAGCTCATCCAAGACAGCCGCGTAGTTTGAGAGTTCTGGCGACCTCCTAAGACGAACCCAGAAGAGTAACGGGCGCAGGCAGACTATATCTTTTAATAGATGCCTACCCATATCTTGACATAGTGGTTTTACCGGGGTGGAGATGGGGAGTGACACCAATTCTCTCAAAAACTTGTTTTCTGACCTCACCAGGTTGGTTATGTCCTCAAAGCCCCACAGCTCAGATCCATAAAGTGCCGAGGGCAATACTTGTCCTTCATACATAGAGAGAGCCGGGGCTACAGGTTTGCTCATGGGTTCTCGCTGTTCCCGCAGAATTGCTCCAGATACTCGTTTATGATTTAAAAGCATTTTGGCCAAATGATCCTTCCAATTCATCCGACTCTTGACCCTTACACCCAAATAGTCGAATGAATCTACCAACTCCAGTAGGGTACCATTAAGGGAGACATTATTCTTAAATCTCTTTGCTGGCGAGAAGGCCATAAGCTTTGTTTTGGAAGTGTTGATAGTAAGACCTCTATCCTCACAGAATGAGCTAAAGCGATCCAGCAGTTTTTGGAGGCCAGTCGGGGTTTTGGAGATCAGGAGGGTGTCATCTGCAAAGAGCAGGGTGGGTGTTTTTCCCCCGCCAGGGACGGGGCGTCGGCTGGGTCCTCCCTCAAGTGGTCCACCACTCCGTTCACAAAAAGGGAGAAAAGAGTCGGCGCCATTACACATCCCTGGCGGACTCCTCTCCCCACGGCCACTCTCTCTGTCAACTGGCCCTGAGTACCCCATCTAATCCTTGCAAAATTCCCCTCGTGCAATTTCTTAATTAATTCAAGGAGGGTAATAGGAAAGCCCATAATAACGTGGGACCAGATCGAAAGCTGTTTTGAGATCTATAAACGCCAAGTACAAGCTGCCCTTCCCAATGGTCACAACCTTCCAGTAAATAGCAAAAAATCGGAAGATCTGATCCACCGTTCCCACCTTCTGCCTAAAGCCCGCTTGAAAGTGGGAGAGGATGTTTTTTCCTTCTATCCACGACCCTACCCTGGATATGATGAACCTGCCAACCACCTTCTGGACCACGTCTATCAGGCTGATCGGTCTGTAGTTGGCAGGGTCGTCCCTCGCCCCCTTTTTGAACACTGTTACCACCTCAGCTCCCTTCCATGAGTCCGGGACTGGGTGGCCTCTTAAAATCAGGTTCATTATTAGGGAGATCAATTTAGCCCAGATTACTGGGTCATTTAGAAGGAGATCCCCAGGTATCCCATCAGGACCTGCCGCTTTTCCCGGGATCAGATGTTTAATAGCCGTTTTAACCTCGTTAATGGAGAAGGGGTCCTCGGGAGCCATAACAACTCTATCATCATCATCCATTATCAGAGATGGAGAACTTGGCTCATCAACGCCACAGTACAGGCCATAGAAATGTGTGAACCATTGTTGTTCTGTTATATGGTTAGCGATGGGTTCCGATTTCCCTCTCCTGGCTTTGTTAATTAAGTCCCAGAATGTGCAGGAGTTCTTACTCAGGGAAGCGATTTTAAGGTTCTGCCAGTGTTGTTCTTCCCAATCCCGTTTTGCTATCGCTAGTGACCTCGCATAATCCCTCCTAGCCGCTCTAAGTAGTGAAGGATTCTTTTTGAGCAGGGCTGCGGTTAACGCCTTCCTTTTGACCCTACATTGAGCCGTATACCAGGGATTACTTGTTTTTACCTGAGTATGGTTCTGTCTAACACTACCTCCCTGTATAATAAAATATTGGCCCACTTTCTCTATCACGTTTTGATAAACTAGGGGAAATGAAAGGCCCTGTACATTTTCTTTTACAGCTGCAAGTTGCTCTAAGTCTGCAGTCATCTCTACTAAGTGCTCACTAATCTTATCTAGGATCCCTTCCTGGGATGAGACCCTCTCCCATTTCAACCGGCGATTAGAATTGTACGGGACAACCTCCTTCGTTTGCATTAGTGGGGCTTTATTTCTATTTTCCTTTTTTTATCCCCACCTTAACTTTGAGCAGAGGGGATTATGATCACTGTCCTGGGATGGTATTACCTCCATATCGATTAGTTCTCTCCAGAGGTTGACGTCAAGTAAAATATAATCTATTCTTGACGGGCCGTTAAGCCTATTAAAGGTCATTGCCCCGTCTGGATCTGAGTTTGTTCTACCATTTAACGCTCTCAGGTTATGTTGCAGGGTCAGGGCTGAAGAACCAGAAACCTTATGGGCCTGGCGGCGCAAGGTACGCCTTAATCTCCTGGGTTCTCCTGCTTCAGCTAACACAGACACGGGGACACTCTGTCGGCGTAAAAGATCAGATTTTATTAGCTGCAGCTAGTACAGTTGTCCTAGAAGTACACACAGTATGTTCTCAGGAGACTGCCACTTCACTCCGTGGCGCACAATCTTTTATAGTACATAGGTAACATATACATTAACGAAGGACACACCTAAAACATACATGAAAAACCAATAAGAATAGTCTGAAAATAAGTCAGAGCCAATAGAAAAAGTTGGAAAACAAAGTATCGAGTAACCCGAAGAAGCCTCTCCTCCAAAACTGTGTTTGCTACCCCTCCCCACAGGTTAAGGTATTAACGTGTCTGTAACTGACTTGCAGGTGGCGAGATACGTTTGTGTGTTTTGGAGGACAGTTTTGAAATGAGAGAATACGAGCAGAGGACAGCGAAGGCCAGAAGATAAGATAAAGTCAGAAGAGAATAGTGTGAACCAACAGATAGTTGAGACAGGGATTAGAAAAACCAGACAGGGATTAGTGTACTCAGCCAGTCTCTAACACCAGCTTTGTAAACAGAGGCGGAAGGCTATTTTGATACAATACTGCAGGAAAAGCAGAAAATACTTCGTTCGTCGTGCTGCCTGAGTGAGGGCAACACAAAATGGCGGCGGAGCACAAAATGGAGGCTCAATACAATCGTGATCGAAAATCGAATTTCCTCAGACCCTCCTTTTGCCAGAACTCAGGCAAGATACACAGACTCACGTTAATCTGAGTCGATGTTGATGGCCATGAGGTCATCGAGCTGTTGCTGTAACATCATTCTAATATTCTCTGTTCTTTGTGTCTTAGGTTTTGGGATGCACACAGTAGCACAAAGGTCGCAGATGGCGGGACCACAGTACATACAAAGACAACAAGAGAAAACGATGGCTAAAACCATACCAAGGAATGTTAGCACTTTCCAACCCTATTTGGACAGTAGTCCCCAAAACCATCCCAATAACCACCAATCTCCTTCGTCTTCATGAATCGACTCAGAGATTATATGCAATTTAGAGATGGCCTGGTATACTGTTGGAGCACCATCAGGTATATAAATAGAGCAACTTGATTTGATCAATTTACAGACTCCACCACGATCTGCAAGAATAACATCTAAGGCAACTCGGTTCTGTAGTCATAAGACGATCCGCAGGCCTATTGCCACTATTCAGGTCACAACCAAGACTCCTACCGTGACCCTGCAACCGGGATAGAAACTACATAGAAGAGAGAATCTCAAGTTTCCTTCTTCAGTCTAGGTCTTAAATCGTAATGAGCCTTATCAGGTACAGTCTGATCCTGAAACAATGTTCGTGGATTTGTGGTATTCAGACGAAAATGTGGTGGAACAGCTTCTTGGAGAATGTCGTCGTTTTCTTTTTCTGACAGTGTTCCATTCAAGCGTGCATCACTAAAAGGTATAAATCGGGGAACCTTCTCGCTTTCAGAGTCTCTTATACCCTTGCGGACCCACTGATCAAAGGGCAAAGGCAAAGGAACCTTCTTGCAGTGCACGCCGTGAATCCAGTTCTTCTTTCCTTCGACCTTCACTGCTGTACGAGTGGTCAAGAGAACCTGACGGGGTTCTCTCCAGCGAGGCTCCAAATTCTTCGTCCTTTGAAAATTCTTCACACAAACCCAGTCACCTGGTTGGATGGAATGACCTGAGTCTGTGGAGGCCTCTGGCAAAGCGCTCTGAACCTGTTGATGGAGAACACACAATTTAGTTGTGCGGTCGTGCAAAATAATCAATCAACATTGGGTATGGTATATCAGAATACTTTTTAGGGTGAGGGACTCCCCATATATTAGCTGGGCATCCGAAAACTATCTCATAAGGGCTAAGTCCCAAACGAGAATGCACAGCCGTTCTGGTGGATAGAAGAGCTAAAGGTAGGGCATCGGGCCAACTAAGGTCTGTACTAGCCTGCACTTTCAGAGGGTAAGCCTCTATCCATCTAGAAAAGGCACATACCACCACTAGAACATATTTGAGATTGTTGCATCGTTCCATGTGAATGTAATCGATTTGCAACACCTCAAATGGATAGGTCGGAGGAGCAAAATGACCTGCTGGAGTTGGGGTTCCCTTTCCCGGATTGTACATTAAGCAAATAATGCAATGTTTCACTACATTGTCTGCACACTTCGGGATTCCTTCGTTTTGCCACACTGGAGCCAGAAGTTTGCATATTCCTTTCGCACTTAGGTGGGCTGGACCATGCGCCATAGTAACTACAGGTAGTACATAGGCATCTGGTAACAGCCAACGTTGGTGCTCGGACAATTCCACCCAACATCCCATCTCATCTAACATTCCTGTACTTTCTTTCCACCTACTCAACTCTTTCTCTGTAGCCTCTTCTTGAATTGATTTCACACTTTCTACTGTATCCTCATACATTCCTCTTTCTCTGACCTAATGTGCAGGGCCCGCAACATACATGCGACTTGTAGCATCTCTGGCTGTCTTTTTCGCTACCTCATCCGCAAATGCATTCCCGCGACCAACATCGTCAGTAATCTTCTTATGTGCGCTACACTTCACAATTGCTATCTGGATAGGCAAAGAAAGTGACTCAAGAAGGTCAGTCACCAACTGACCATGTTGTATCTTAGTGCCATGGGAAGTAAGGAATCCCCTTTCTTTCCACAAACGTCCAAAATTGAACGCCACACCAAAAGCGTACTGGCTATCGGTATACACGTTTACTCTTTTTCCTTTGGATAACACACGCGCTCTGGTTAAAGCTATCAGTTCAGCTGACTGAGCTGAATTATGTTTGATGCGTGCTGTTTCCACGACTGTATGCAAGGTAGTAACAGCATAGGCTGAAGTTGTCTCTCCATTAGGAAGCTTAAAACAAGAACCATCTACCCATAGCGTTCCATCCGGATTCACTAATGGCGTATCTGTTAAGTCAATTCTACCTTTTGTCTCTTCCTCAGTACGGAAGAAACAATCATGTTGTTCTTGAACACCTTTTTCTTCTGGAAGAGGCAACAAAGTAGCTGGATTTAAAGTGTTACATCGTTTGATATGCACGTGACTAGCCAAGAGCGTCAGCTCATATCCAGACAAACGAGCGCTCGTAAGATGCTGTGTTTTTGTTCTGTTTAGCAAAGTATCCACTGCATGTGGCACCATAACAATAAGAGTATTATCTAGCACCACTCCAGCAGACTGTCGAATGGAAATTGCTGCTGCTGCTGTCGCTTTGAGACAACTAGGCAATGCTTTAGCTACTGGATCTAACGTAGCCGAAAAATAGGCACATGGTTGCTGTTTATCTCCAAATTGCTGTGTTAAAACTGACAACGCACAACCTTCTCTTTCATGAACATAGAGCGTAAAAAGCTTACTGTAATCAGGAGTACCTAGTACAGGAGCGGAACACAGAGCAGCACGTAAGTCAGTAAAACTCCTCTGACATTCGTCAGTCCATGGAAGGGGCTGAGGCGTATCTTTCAAAGGGAGTGCCAACAAAGGTTTGGCCAACAGAGAGAAGTTAGGGATCCACTGCCTACAATAGGAAGTAATGCCCAGAAAGGCACGTACCTCTCTTTGTGTGGATGGCACAGACATTTGCGCAATTGCTTGGATACGTTCTGGGGTTAATCGTCTTCCCTCCTTTGATAAGAGATGACCCAAGTAGGTAACCTCTCGGCGAACATATTGTAGCTTAGAAGGTGAAACCTTATGATTAAGATTGGATAAGTGTCGCAACAATGCAACCGTCACATTCTTACATATATCCTCTGAATCAGCAGCAATTAACAAATCGTCCATGTACTGAATGAGAGCAGCACCAGACGGCAAAGAAAAAGCAGCTAGATGACATTTCAGAGCTTGACTATAAATAGAGGGACTTTCACAATAGCCTTGAGGTGCGCGCTTGAACCGGAAGCTTCGGCCTCCAAGAGAGAAGCCAAAAATATCCCTACTCTCTTCGGCAATGGGAATACTGAAGAAAGCATTTTTCAAATCGATAACAGAAAACCAAACCGCTGTAGAAGGTATCATCGTCAACAGCGCAGTGATATCTGGGACAACAGGAAACTGTGGTACAACAAGTTTGTTTACCTCCCGAAGATCAATTACAAAGCGGTAAACAGGAGGCTGAGAAGGATCAGTGCGTTTAAGAACAGGAAGAATAGGGCTATTACATATGTTACCTCTCGTTTCCTCAACCACATCCTTCTGAATCAAATCATGAATGATTTCTAAAAGCGCTCTTTCACCTTCAGTGGAAATTCTATGTTGAGGAACGCGTGGCAATTCAGCATTGGGCTTGAGAGTAACAACATAAGGTGGAATTTCAAGACAACCAACATCATTTGGACCCGTACCCCAAAGCGTTGTAGGAAGAGAGAGCAATTCAGGTGGGAATTGATCTTTAGACAAATACATTGGAGAAGTCAGTTTCTGTCCTAAAGTAAGATATACACCAGAAGGAGAACAAGATATTGTGGCATATATTCTTTTCAATAGATCCAAGCCCAATAGATTCTCGTCGCAACCATTCGTTAAGAGAAGTGGAACTTCTAAATCATAAGGGCCAATTGAAATAGGCAAAGGGCAAGAAACCGGATTACAAACTGGGGCGCCAGAAAAACCTACAGATACATTAGTTAAGCCAGTCAAAGGTGCCGCAGGGAGTTTTAAATGAATGATAGAACTTCTCATCGCACCAGTTTCTAAAAGAAATGGCTCTGAAACACCCATTGTAGTGACATTAACATAAGGTCCATTCTGATCTACTGGAATCGACACAACTCCCTTACTTTGTCTACGGCTGTCCTAGTTAGCATGAAGACTTTCATTCTCGCCTTCAATATAACAATCCTCATTGTAATACTGTGTAGACCGAGCGGTTTGCTGATCAAAGTAGTTCACGGAATTAGAAGGAGGAAGGGAACGCTGTTCTTGGGTCAACATACCTCGACCTCTACCTCTGTTTGCTGACTGGAGGCCACCACGACCTGGTGGAGCAGATAGTGTTCCATTACGCTGCAATAAAACCGGACAACTATTCTTAAAATGGCCTTCCTCCCTACAATAGGCACATTGATTAGGACCTAACAAAGGTCGGGGAATATATGGCTCAGGCTTTTGATACACCCTCTGAAACTGTGGAGGCTGTTGAAACTGGGGCTGAGCATAACGAGGTGGATAAGCCTGTTGCAAGAGAACCTTAGTTTTCAATTCTTTAGTCTTTTTCTCTTGCTTATCTTTTTCTTCTTTATCTCTATTTTCATAATATTGAGCAGTAGCCAATATCTGGGCCGAAGAAGAAACAGCCCATGAACTCTCGGAGTCTTTCATCTTATGCGACAGCTCGGGTAGCAAATTAAATACAAACTTATCTACAAATAATCGCTGTCCACCCTCCGTAGTCATGTCTTGACCACTGTGATCAATGAATGTCTCCTCGAAACGAGTGAAGAAATCGGAGACACTCTCATCTTTCTTCTGTTTACACGCGGCTAGTTTATACCAGTTAACTCTCAAGGCAGGCATCATCGTTTTCATTAATGTAATAATCCTACCAGGGAGTTCTGAAATCAAAGCATCAGGCTTCGCACCGCCCACTTGGGCTCTATCTGCATCAATTATAGCATCCCAGTCTCCACCTAATTCTTGGGCATGATTCTCTTTACGAATCCTAGCCCATAACGCTTGTGGGACTACATTCCCCATCAACATATCAATATCTGCAGGCATCAACAGTCTATGACAATTCTTTATAATAACCTGCAGTGTTTTTATGAGGATCCGGTAGAGACTGTTTAAGAGCCAAAACTTCAGATCTTTTCCAGGGGACATGTACCCATATTCACTGGAAGTGAGCAGGAATAGCTTGATTAGCACCTACTGCTGCAACCTCTTCTCTCCATACCAGAGGAACCTCTCTCATTGGGTAATTTTTCAGTGTCAACCTAACTGAGGGATCAGAGTCAAGAAAAGTCTGTGAGGAAAATAAGGTTCTAAAGGTAACTAGTGTCTTTACAGCGTCCTCAACCTTAGAACCCACAATGAGTCCCTTATCAAAATTAGCCTGAATATCTAACAGACCCTGAGGAACCGAACCCAAGTCCATATCCTCCCAACCTTTAACGAGAGTATCACACATAACATTGAAAACATATCTCTGAGTAGGCGCATTCCACTGTGAGAAGGTAGGCATGCTGCTGCTGCTGTCGCTTTGAGACAACTAGGCAATGATTTAGCTACTGGATCTAACGTAGCCGAAAAATAGGCACATGGTCGCTGTTTATCTCCAAATTGCTGTGTTAAAACTGACAACGCACAACCTTCTCTTTCATGAACATAGAGCGTAAAAAGCTTACTGTAATCAGGAGTACCTAGTACAGGAGCGGAACACAGAGCAGCACGTAAGTCAGTAAAACTCCTCTGACATTCGTCAGTCCATGGAAGGGGCTGAGGCGTATCTTTCAAAGGGAGTGCCAACAAAGGTTTGGCCAACAGAGAGAAGTTAGGGATCCACTGCCTACAATAGGAAGTAATGCCCAGAAAGGCACGTACCTCTCTTTGTGTGGATGGCACAGACATTTGCGCAATTGCTTGGATACGTTCTGGGGTTAATCGTCTTCCCTCCTTTGATAAGAGATGACCCAAGTAGGTAACCTCTCGGCGAACATATTGTAGCTTAGAAGGTGAAACCTTATGATTAAGATTGGATAAGTGTCGCAACAATGCAACCGTCACATTCTTACATATATCCTCTGAATCAGCAGCAATTAACAAATCGTCCATGTACTGAATGAGAGCAGCACCAGACGGCAAAGAAAAAGCATCTAGATGACATTTCAGAGCTTGACCATAAATAGAGGGACTTTCACAATAGCCTTGAGGTGCGCGCTTGAACCGGAAGCTTCGGCCTCCAAGAGAGAAGCCAAAAATATCCCTACTCTCTTCGGCAATGGGAATACTGAAGAAAGCATTTTTCAAATCGATAACAGAAAACCAAACCGCTGTAGAAGGTATCATCGTCAACAGCGCAGTGATATCTGGGACAACAGGAAACTGTGGTACAACAAGTTTGTTTACCTCCCGAAGATCAATTACAAAGCGGTAAACAGGAGGCTGAGAAGGATCAGTGCGTTTAAGAACAGGAAGAATAGGGCTATTACATATGTTACCTCTCGTTTCCTCAACCACATCCTTCTGAATCAAATCATGAATGATTTCTAAAAGCGCTCTTTCACCTTCAGTGGAAATTCTATGTTGAGGAACGCGTGGCAATTCAGCATTGGGCTTGAGAGTAACAACATAAGGTGGAATTTCAAGACAACCAACATCATTTGGACCCGTACCCCAAAGCGTTGTAGGAAGAGAGAGCAATTCAGGTGGGAATTGATCTTTAGACAAATACATTGGAGAAGTCAGTTTCTGTCCTAAAGTAAGATATACACCAGAAGGAGAACAAGATATTGTGGCATATATTCTTTTCAATAGATCCAAGCCCAATAGATTCTCGTCGCAACCATTCGTTAAGAGAAGTGGAACTTCTAAATCATAAGGGCCAATTGAAATAGGCAAAGGGCAAGAAACCGGATTACAAACTGGGGCGCCAGAAAAACCTACAGATACATTAGTTAAGCCAGTCAAAGGTGCCGCAGGGAGTTTTAAATGAATGATAGAACTTCTCATCGCACCAGTTTCTAAAAGAAATGGCTCTGAAACACCCATTGTAGTGACATTAACATAAGGTCCATTCTGATCTACTGGAATCGACACAACTCCCTTACTTTGTCTACGGCTGTCCTAGTTAGCATGAAGACTTTCATTCTCGCCTTCAATATAACAATCCTCATTGTAATACTGTGTAGACCGAGCGGTTTGCTGATCAAAGTAGTTCACGGAATTAGAAGGAGGAAGGGAACGCTGTTCTTGGGTCAACATACCTCGACCTCTACCTCTGTTTGCTGACTGGAGGCCACCACGACCTGGTGGAGCAGATAGTGTTCCATTACGCTGCAATAAAACCGGACAACTATTCTTAAAATGGCCTTCCTCCCTACAATAGGCACATTGATTAGGACCTAACAAAGGTCGGGGAATATATGGCTCAGGCTTTTGATACACCCTCTGAAACTGTGGAGGCTGTTGAAACTGGGGCTGAGCATAACGAGGTGGATAAGCCTGTTGCAAGAGAACCTTAGTTTTCAATTCTTTAGTCTTTTTCTCTTGCTTATCTTTTTCTTCTTTATCTCTATTTTCATAATATTGAGCAGTAGCCAATATCTGGGCCGAAGAAGAAACAGCCCATGAACTCTCGGAGTCTTTCATCTTATGCGACAGCTCGGGTAGCAAATTAAATACAAACTTATCTACAAATAATCGCTGTCCACCCTCCGTAGTCATGTCTTGACCACTGTGATCAATGAATGTCTCCTCGAAACGAGTGAAGAAATCGGAGACACTCTCATCTTTCTTCTGTTTACACGCGGCTAGTTTATACCAGTTAACTCTCAAGGCAGGCATCATCGTTTTCATTAATGTAATAATCCTACCAGGGAGTTCTGAAATCAAAGCATCAGGCTTCGCACCGCCCACTTGGGCTCTATCTGCATCAATTATAGCATCCCAGTCTCCACCTAATTCTTGGGCATGATTCTCTTTACGAATCCTAGCCCATAACGCTTGTGGGACTACATTCCCCATCAACATATCAATATCTGCAGGCATCAACAGTCTATGACAATTCTTTATAATAACCTGCAGGGTTTTTATGAGGATCCGGTAGAGACTGTTTAAGAGCCAAAACTTCAGATCTTTTCCAGGGGACATGTACCCATATTCACTGGAAGTGAGCAGGAATAGCTTGATTAGCACCTACTGCTGCAACCTCTTCTCTCCATACCAGAGGAACCTCTCTCATTGGGTAATTTTTCAGTGTCAACCTAACTGAGGGATCAGAGTCAAGAAAAGTCTGTGAGGAAAATAAGGTTCTAAAGGTAACTAGTGTCTTTACAGCGTCCTCAACCTTAGAACCCACAATGAGTCCCTTATCAAAATTAGCCTGAATATCTAACAGACCCTGAGGAACCGAACCCAAGTCCATATCCTCCCAACCTTTAACGAGAGTATCACACATAACATTGAAAACATATCTCTGAGTAGGCGCATTCCACTGTGAGAAGGTAGGCATGCTGCTGCTGCTGTCGCTTTGAGACAACTAGGCAATGATTTAGCTACTGGATCTAACGTAGCCGAAAAATAGGCACATGGTCGCTGTTTATCTCCAAATTGCTGTGTTAAAACTGACAACGCACAACCTTCTCTTTCATGAACATAGAGCGTAAAAAGCTTACTGTAATCAGGAGTACCTAGTACAGGAGCGGAACACAGAGCAGCACGTAAGTCAGTAAAACTCCTCTGACATTCGTCAGTCCATGGAAGGGGCTGAGGCGTATCTTTCAAAGGGAGTGCCAACAAAGGTTTGGCCAACAGAGAGAAGTTAGGGATCCACTGCCTACAATAGGAAGTAATGCCCAGAAAGGCACGTACCTCTCTTTGTGTGGATGGCACAGACATTTGCGCAATTGCTTGGATACGTTCTGGGGTTAATCGTCTTCCCTCCTTTGATAAGAGATGACCCAAGTAGGTAACCTCTCGGCGAACATATTGTAGCTTAGAAGGTGAAACCTTATGATTAAGATTGGATAAGTGTCGCAACAATGCAACCGTCACATTCTTACATATATCCTCTGAATCAGCAGCAATTAACAAATCGTCCATGTACTGAATGAGAGCAGCACCAGACGGCAAAGAAAAAGCATCTAGATGACATTTCAGAGCTTGACCATAAATAGAGGGACTTTCACAATAGCCTTGAGGTGCGCGCTTGAACCGGAAGCTTCGGCCTCCAAGAGAGAAGCCAAAAATATCCCTACTCTCTTCGGCAATGGGAATACTGAAGAAAGCATTTTTCAAATCGATAACAGAAAACCAAACCGCTGTAGAAGGTATCATCGTCAACAGCGCAGTGATATCTGGGACAACAGGAAACTGTGGTACAACAAGTTTGTTTACCTCCCGAAGATCAATTACAAAGCGGTAAACAGGAGGCTGAGAAGGATCAGTGCGTTTAAGAACAGGAAGAATAGGGCTATTACATATGTTACCTCTCGTTTCCTCAACCACATCCTTCTGAATCAAATCATGAATGATTTCTAAAAGCGCTCTTTCACCTTCAGTGGAAATTCTATGTTGAGGAACGCGTGGCAATTCAGCATTGGGCTTGAGAGTAACAACATAAGGTGGAATTTCAAGACAACCAACATCATTTGGACCCGTACCCCAAAGCGTTGTAGGAAGAGAGAGCAATTCAGGTGGGAATTGATCTTTAGACAAATACATTGGAGAAGTCAGTTTCTGTCCTAAAGTAAGATATACACCAGAAGGAGAACAAGATATTGTGGCATATATTCTTTTCAATAGATCCAAGCCCAATAGATTCTCGTCGCAACCATTCGTTAAGAGAAGTGGAACTTCTAAATCATAAGGGCCAATTGAAATAGGCAAAGGGCAAGAAACTGGATTACAAACTGGGGCGCCAGAAAAACCTACAGATACATTAGTTAAGCCAGTCAAAGGTGCCGCAGGGAGTTTTAAATGAATGATAGAACTTCTCATCGCACCAGTTTCTAAAAGAAATGGCTCTGAAACACCCATTGTAGTGACATTAACATAAGGTCCATTCTGATCTACTGGAATCGACACAACTCCCTTACTTTGTCTACGGCTGTCCTAGTTAGCATGAAGACTTTCATTCTCGCCTTCAATATAACAATCCTCATTGTAATACTGTGTAGACCGAGCGGTTTGCTGATCAAAGTAGTTCACGGAATTAGAAGGAGGAAGGGAACGCTGTTCTTGGGTCAACATACCTCGACCTCTACCTCTGTTTGCTGACTGGAGGCCACCACGACCTGGTGGAGCAGATAGTGTTCCATTACGCTGCAATAAAACCGGACAACTATTCTTAAAATGGCCTTCCTCCCTACAATAGGCACATTGATTAGGACCTAACAAAGGTCGCGGAATATATGGCTCAGGCTTTTGATACACCCTCTGAAACTGTGGAGGCTGTTGAAACTGGGGCTGAGCATAACGAGGTGGATAAGCCTGTTGCAAGAGAACCTTAGTTTTCAATTCTTTAGTCTTTTTCTCTTGCTTATCTTTTTCTTCTTTATCTCTATTTTCATAATATTGAGCAGTAGCCAATATCTGGGCCGAAGAAGAAACAGCCCATGAACTCTCGGAGTCTTTCATCTTATGCGACAGCTCGGGTAGCAAATTAAATACAAACTTATCTACAAATAATCGCTGTCCACCCTCCGTAGTCATGTCTTGACCACTGTGATCAATGAATGTCTCCTCGAAACGAGTGAAGAAATCGGAGACACTCTCATCTTTCTTCTGTTTACACGCGGCTAGTTTATACCAGTTAACTCTCAAGGCAGGCATCATCGTTTTCATTAATGTAATAATCCTACCAGGGAGTTCTGAAATCAAAGCATCAGGCTTCGCACCGCCCACTTGGGCTCTATCTGCATCAATTATAGCATCCCAGTCTCCACCTAATTCTTGGGCATGATTCTCTTTACGAATCCTAGCCCATAACGCTTGTGGGACTACATTCCCCATCAACATATCAATATCTGCAGGCATCAACAGTCTATGACAATTCTTTATAATAACCTGCAGGGTTTTTATGAGGATCCGGTAGAGACTGTTTAAGAGCCAAAACTTCAGATCTTTTCCAGGGGACATGTACCCATATTCACTGGAAGTGAGCAGGAATAGCTTGATTAGCACCTACTGCTGCAACCTCTTCTCTCCATACCAGAGGAACCTCTCTCATTGGGTAATTTTTCAGTGTCAACCTAACTGAGGGATCAGAGTCAAGAAAAGTCTGTGAGGAAAATAAGGTTCTAAAGGTAACTAGTGTCTTTACAGCGTCCTCAACCTTAGAACCCACAATGAGTCCCTTATCAAAATTAGCCTGAATATCTAACAGACCCTGAGGAACCGAACCCAAGTCCATATCCTCCCAACCTTTAACGAGAGTATCACACATAACATTGAAAACATATCTCTGAGTAGGCGCATTCCACTGTGAGAAGGTAGGCATGCTGCTGCTGCTGTCGCTTTGAGACAACTAGGCAATGATTTAGCTACTGGATCTAACGTAGCCGAAAAATAGGCACATGGTCGCTGTTTATCTCCAAATTGCTGTGTTAAAACTGACAACGCACAACCTTCTCTTTCATGAACATAGAGCGTAAAAAGCTTACTGTAATCAGGAGTACCTAGTACAGGAGCGGAACACAGAGCAGCACGTAAGTCAGTAAAACTCCTCTGACATTCGTCAGTCCATGGAAGGGGCTGAGGCGTATCTTTCAAAGGGAGTGCCAACAAAGGTTTGGCCAACAGAGAGAAGTTAGGGATCCACTGCCTACAATAGGAAGTAATGCCCAGAAAGGCACGTACCTCTCTTTGTGTGGATGGCACAGACATTTGCGCAATTGCTTGGATACGTTCTGGGGTTAATCGTCTTCCCTCCTTTGATAAGAGATGACCCAAGTAGGTAACCTCTCGGCGAACATATTGTAGCTTAGAAGGTGAAACCTTATGATTAAGATTGGATAAGTGTCGCAACAATGCAACCGTCACATTCTTACATATATCCTCTGAATCAGCAGCAATTAACAAATCGTCCATGTACTGAATGAGAGCAGCACCAGACGGCAAAGAAAAAGCATCTAGATGACATTTCAGAGCTTGACCATAAATAGAGGGACTTTCACAATAGCCTTGAGGTGCGCACTTGAACCGGAAGCTTCGGCCTCCAAGAGAGAAGCCAAAAATATCCCTACTCTCTTCGGCAATGGGAATACTGAAGAAAGCATTTTTCAAATCGATAACAGAAAACCAAACCGCTGTAGAAGGTATCATCGTCAACAGCGCAGTGATATCTGGGACAACAGGAAACTGTGGTACAACAAGTTTGTTTACCTCCCGAAGATCAATTACAAAGCGGTAAACAGGAGGCTGAGAAGGATCAGTGCGTTTAAGAACAGGAAGAATAGGGCTATTACATATGTTACCTCTCGTTTCCTCAACCACATCCTTCTGAATCAAATCATGAATGATTTCTAAAAGCGCTCTTTCACCTTCAGTGGAAATTCTATGTTGAGGAACGCGTGGCAATTCAGCATTGGGCTTGAGAGTAACAACATAAGGTGGAATTTCAAGACAACCAACATCATTTGGACCCGTACCCCAAAGCGTTGTAGGAAGAGAGAGCAATTCAGGTGGGAATTGATCTTTAGACAAATACATTGGAGAAGTCAGTTTCTGTCCTAAAGTAAGATATACACCAGAAGGAGAACAAGATATTGTGGCATATATTCTTTTCAATAGATCCAAGCCCAATAGATTCTCGTCGCAACCATTCGTTAAGAGAAGTGGAACTTCTAAATCATAAGGGCCAATTGAAATAGGCAAAGGGCAAGAAACCGGATTACAAACTGGGGCGCCAGAAAAACCTACAGATACATTAGTTAAGCCAGTCAAAGGTGCCGCAGGGAGTTTTAAATGAATGATAGAACTTCTCATCGCACCAGTTTCTAAAAGAAATGGCTCTGAAACACCCATTGTAGTGACATTAACATAAGGTCCATTCTGATCTACTGGAATCGACACAACTCCCTTACTTTGTCTACGGCTGTCCTAGTTAGCATGAAGACTTTCATTCTCGCCTTCAATATAACAATCCTCATTGTAATACTGTGTAGACCGAGCGGTTTGCTGATCAAAGTAGTTCACGGAATTAGAAGGAGGAAGGGAACGCTGTTCTTGGGTCAACATACCTCGACCTCTACCTCTGTTTGCTGACTGGAGGCCACCACGACCTGGTGGAGCAGATAGTGTTCCATTACGCTGCAATAAAACCGGACAACTATTCTTAAAATGGCCTTCCTCCCTACAATAGGCACATTGATTAGGACCTAACAAAGGTCGCGGAATATATGGCTCAGGCTTTTGATACACCCTCTGAAACTGTGGAGGCTGTTGAAACTGGGGCTGAGCATAACGAGGTGGATAAGCCTGTTGCAAGAGAACCTTAGTTTTCAATTCTTTAGTCTTTTTCTCTTGCTTATCTTTTTCTTCTTTATCTCTATTTTCATAATATTGAGCAGTAGCCAATATCTGGGCCGAAGAAGAAACAGCCCATGAACTCTCGGAGTCTTTCATCTTATGCGACAGCTCGGGTAGCAAATTAAATACAAACTTATCTACAAATAATCGCTGTCCACCCTCCGTAGTCATGTCTTGACCACTGTGATCAATGAATGTCTCCTCGAAACGAGTGAAGAAATCGGAGACACTCTCATCTTTCTTCTGTTTACACGCGGCTAGTTTATACCAGTTAACTCTCAAGGCAGGCATCATCGTTTTCATTAATGTAATAATCCTACCAGGGAGTTCTGAAATCAAAGCATCAGGCTTCGCACCGCCCACTTGGGCTCTATCTGCATCAATTATAGCATCCCAGTCTCCACCTAATTCTTGGGCATGATTCTCTTTACGAATCCTAGCCCATAACGCTTGTGGGACTACATTCCCCATCAACATATCAATATCTGCAGGCATCAACAGTCTATGACAATTCTTTATAATAACCTGCAGGGTTTTTATGAGGATCCGGTAGAGACTGTTTAAGAGCCAAAACTTCAGATCTTTTCCAGGGGACATGTACCCATATTCACTGGAAGTGAGCAGGAATAGCTTGATTAGCACCTACTGCTGCAACCTCTTCTCTCCATACCAGAGGAACCTCTCTCATTGGGTAATTTTTCAGTGTCAACCTAACTGAGGGATCAGAGTCAAGAAAAGTCTGTGAGGAAAATAAGGTTCTAAAGGTAACTAGTGTCTTTACAGCGTCCTCAACCTTAGAACCCACAATGAGTCCCTTATCAAAATTAGCCTGAATATCTAACAGACCCTGAGGAACCGAACCCAAGTCCATATCCTCCCAACCTTTAACGAGAGTATCACACATAACATTGAAAACATATCTCTGAGTAGGCGCATTCCACTGTGAGAAGGTAGGCATAATGTCGGGTACACTATACTGAGGACCCTTCTCAATCCATTTGCGAGCGAGAGAGCCCAACCTTTCTCGTTCTTCGGAAACTGTGAACTGACTATGAGACTGTCTTCGAGAAAAAGCCGAAGACACATTTAAAGCCTCAAAGAAAGGAGATAAAAGACCAGAGACCGTATCTGTGAGTCGTTTACGCATAGACGGAGAATTGGACATAAGGATAGGGGACAAGGTATTAGGCAAACTAACTAAAGAGGAATCAGTAATTACCGGGGGAGCAGAGGGCAAAGAAGAGTCGAAGGCAAAGCTGGCAGAGGCGGCAATACTTGAGGGGGCAAATGTGGAAGAGCCGGAGCAAGCGGAGGCGCAACTGGCGGCTGAACAGGCTGTAACAACGGGGGTGCATTAGCACCTTGTACATAGGGCGGAGGCAATCTCAATAGGTGAGACATCAAGGGATCTTCCTCTAAATCTTTTCTTTTATCAGAAGGGGAAGCTGGCAACATCGGATAGAATATATCTATCGCCATACGATACTGTCTCTCTGAAATTTCCATTGCATTGTTAACTTCATCATCTTTAAATTGCTGGGCAGCCTGTATAATTGTCATACCCTGTGCTTTCCTATCTCGTTTTTCTTGCTTAATTTTTCTCTGTTTGGCTTCCTTACGCCAAAGGCGGAAAGAGTCAAACATTGCCGGCCGGGCTTTTTTTTTTAAATAAAATAGTTTCCAAATTATCTAGTATGTCAGGCTCAAAACTACCATTTTCTGGCCATTTTAAAACACCATCATTCTTCGTGTATCGGATCCATGTCTCGTTAAAGGCAATGGGGCCAACACCATGTTTAGAATAGAGCTCATAAGTGGGAGTTACAACCGAAGGAATCGGACAAGAGTCATCCAGCCGGGAATCCCTATTACAACCAAAGCAAGAAAGTTTCCTAAACTTAGCCAGACCAGGCATCGCTATTTCACTGGACTGTTCACAAACATCAAGGGGGTTAAATCAATTAACACAGCACAAATGTACTTACCCCTCGGCTTCAGTTATTGCAGTACCCGAATCAAAGACCCAAAGAACTTAAGAACCAAAGAACCAAAGAACCAAATGTGGGAGCGACCCACCAATACTTAACTAAGATGTCTTCTTACACCAACAGAGGCCCGTCTATTGTCTCGCTTTACCATACATCACCAAAAAGAGGGTCAAGGCAGGGCGGCAGTCAGGGCAGCAGTCGTCAGTAGCCGTCAGGAAGGAGTAACCACGCTGCAAAAGTCATTCGGACCACTTTCGACATACAGGGGTCACTTGACGTGGTTCGCGATTCCTCCAGAATTTTCTTGCGGGGTTCCTCACGACCTTCAGGCAGAACCACTACCTCTGAAACCGCCCCACATTGGGCGCCATTTGAAGAACCAGAAACTTTATGGGCCTGGCGGCGCAGGGTACGCCTTAATCTCCTGGGTTCTCCTGCTTCAGCTAAAAGAGACACAGGGACACTCTGTCGGCGTAAAAGATCAGATTTTATTAGCTGCAGCTAGTACAGTTGTCCTAGAAGTACACACGGTATGTTCTCAGGAGACTGCCACTTCACTCCCTGGCGCACAATCTTTTATAGTACATAGGTGACATATACATTAACGAAAGACACACCTAAAACATACATGAAAAACCAATAAGAATAGTCTGAAAATAAGTCAGAGCCAAAAGAAAAAGTTGGAAAACAAAGTATCGAGTAACCCGAAGAAGCCTCTCCTCCAACTGTGTTTGCTACCCCTCCCCACAGGTTAAGGTATTAATGTGTCTGTAACTGACTTGCAGGTGGCGAGATACGTTTGTGTGTTTTGGAGGACAGTTTTGAAACAAGAGAATACGAGCAGAGGACAGCGAAGGCCAGAAGATAAGATAAAGTCAGAAGAGAATAGTGTGAACCAACAGATAGATGAGACAGGGATTAGAAAAACCAGACAGGGATTAGTGTACTTGGCCAGTCTCTAACACCAGCTTTGTAAACAGAGGCGGAAGGCTATTTTGACACAATACTGCAGGAAAAGCAGAAAGGACTTCGTTCGTCGTGCTGCCTGAGTGAGGGCAACACAAAATGGCGGCGGAGCACAAAATGGAGGCTCAATACGATCGTGATCGAAAATCGAATTTCCTCAGGGCATTGATCTGGTTTGCCCTCGGAGACCATTTTCTGATTGGTGCTAATGTCAAGGCCGGAATAGACCATCTAGAATCTTCCTCCTCTATTCCCAGGGAATCGTCTCTGGTTAAAGGTTCGAAGGTGCAATTAAAGTCACCTCCTACGATAGTTTTAGAAAACGGGGAGCTACCGGCTATTTCTAGCTCTAAGGCTGCTATTGTACTTGACATTTGATCCCCTAGAGACCCTCTTGCATAAACATTATATAGGTCTATCTTACAATTCATATCTTGCCCTTGGATTGAAAGATGTAAAATATCCTCGGCCCCTGATTTATGGACAGTGATATCCCAATTTAGTTCGATCTTGATCCAGACATGGAGTCCCCCTGCTGGTCTACCCTTCCCTGAACTTATTGCGGGGGTGAAAAAGGTTGAATACCCTGATTTATATATAGGAAGCATACTCCATGTCTCTTGGAACATACAGATGTCAAATTTCTCAATGAAGATGTTCCAATCTGGTAAGCTCACCTTTTTTTGTAACCCAGCAATATTTCAAGAGAGCAGTTGTACCACCTTCTGGGTCAATACCGGAACAACTGTTGTAACTCCCATAATCCCATCCCTCCTGCAAGGGTTTAGCTCTATACTTTCTAAGCTATTTGCTTCTGAAGGGTGTTACTGCCTCCGATACCCGCCGATTGCCCTGTTAACATACTCCGTGCACTACCTATTTGGGGTAAAATGCTCTGCCCCACCGGGCGTCATTCGATCTGCTCCAACCCGCTATACCTGTTTCTTAGTGGAAAGTAAGAGAGTAAAGGGGAATATGGATGGTGAATCTCCCGGTATGTGGTACCCTGATGTGTTTTAAATGGCAAAATATTCTGGCTCCCCTCCTGTCGGCTAGCTAAATCCTGCCCAGAACTCCGGTAGGGAGTAGGATAGAAATATGATAGGTGCAAGGGGAAGATTTGGCCGTTTGACCAAGGTAGCGACCTACTACAAATGTATTCTACCGCCCTGGTATTCCTAAAGTTGATTACTACACAGTTTCCCATTATGGTTTTAGGCCCAATCCCAATCCAATCTACCCTTCTTAAACCCAATATTTCACCAGGAGTTTTGGGAGGAAGAGGCCTATTCTTATTAAGCCATTGAACACATTTGTTTTTTAATTCGAAGTGATCCTCACTCTTCCCCTGACTTAAAGAGGGAACCCCCACAAGGACCACAACATATGGTAAAAATTCCGTCGGCAGGTCAAGAGTGGACAAAGCTAGTAAGGTCCCCACCTCCAAGCTATTTCTACTTCTTCCACTAGATCGAGGTTGGTGGTGCAATGTGTCTGGTCTATTTTCAATAGATCCCCTCCGGGCTGAGGATTTTCCCACATCTACTATGCCTGCCCTAGTCGGAAGTAAGGCGGGATCAGGTGAAGGATTTGCGGGTACCAGAGCCGGTACGGCTGTTGTATTTTTGCCAGCTAATGGAATTATGGGATCAGGGGTAAGAATAGATTTATCAATGCCAGAGATTCCTGGAAGACCGGACAATTGGGATTTCCCAGGGCCTGGGTTGTTAATCGTGGAGATCAATCTGTCAAGCCTAGATGTTAGTGGCTTGAGATATGAGCCAATGATCTTTTCAATATGTGCTTCAAAATCGGATAGAAGGTGTGTGACCCAGACAGGAGTTCCCAAATTGTTCGAACAGGGACTTGCGGCAACCTGCACAACATCCGCTGAAGATAAAGGAACTTTAACCAGCTTTTTATTTTTATTTTTACCTTTCTTTCTTCTCGAGCATGGTTTAGAAATGTTTCCAACTACGGGAAGTGAGAGTAAATTAGAGACCTCAGGGAGGTCAGTAACATCTTGTGAAATTTGTGCGCAGGGCAACTCAGCAAAGGAGCACATCAGAGAAGAGCTAAATTCAGGGAGGTTAACAGTGCCAGCAGAAAAATCCCCAATCGACTGAAGGGGAGGGGCAGCCGGTGTGATAGACAATCGCCTTTTCGTATTCTCTATTGCAGATGCTACAACCCCAATTGTCTTCTGTAGCATCTTATCAATGGCAGTAAGGCTTGGGAGAGGTTGTGCCGTAGCAGCCTGGAGCCTGGTAATACGACAAGAAGAGGCAGGCTTTGACATTATGCCCTTATTACTCAATGCTAAGATTAAGTTAACAAGACCCACATACACCAAGCTTGATGCTTCCGCCCCAATAAACAAAGCAAAACCTGACAACGAAGAACAGTGATTAGAGGTTCTCGGACCAGCTACGGGCAATTTTGATAGTTATATCATTGTGTCCTGGGTATAGAGAATTGGAAGTACCTTTGCGGGTAAGACAGTTCCACGAGACAGAATAAACGAGATTTCAAGGGGGTGGCCCAGCCCAGCCTCTTCCGGCCCCCGACGGCCACAGACCAATCAATCAATCATAGGCATTTGTATAGCGCACTGCTCACCCGGAGGGTCTCAAGGCGCTGGGGGGGGGGGAACGCTACTGCTCGAACAGCCAGGTCTTGAGTTGCTTCCTGAAGGCGAGATGGTCTTGCGTTGTCCGGAGGTGGATGGGGAGGGAGTTCCATGTCTTGGCTGCCAGGTAGGAGAAGGATCTTCCTCCGGAGGTGGCTCTGCGGATGCGGGGGACGGTGGCGAGAGCGAGGCTGGCGGAGCGGAGCTGGCGGGTGGGCTTGTGGAAGGTCAGGCGGCTGTTGATGAACTTGGGGCCCAGATCGTGGAGGGCCTTGTGTGCGTGGGTGAGGAGTCGGAACGTGATTCTTTTGTTGACGGGGAGCCAGTGCAGGTCTCTCAGGTGTCCGGAGATGTGGCTGTGTCGGGGGATGTCCAGGATGAGTCGTGCCGAGGCGTTCTGGATCCGTTGGAGTTTCTTCTGGAGTTTGGCGGCGGTGCCGGCATAGAGGGTGTTCCCGTAGTCCAGCCGACTGGTGACGAGGGCCTGGGTGACCGTCTTCCTGGTCTCGGTGGGGATCAACCAGAAGATCTTTCGAAGCATGCGCAGGGTGTTGAAGCATGAAGACGAGACGGCGTTGACTTGTCTGGTCATCGAGAGGGAGGAGTCCAGGATGAAGCCTAGGTTGCGTGCGTGGTCCGTTGGCTTGGGGGTGGCTCCCAGGGCGGGGGGCCACCAGGAGTCGTCCCAGGCGGAGGGTGATGATCCCAGGATGAGGACCTCCGTCTTGTCTGAGTTCAGTTTCAGGCGGCTGTTCTTCATCCATTCGGCGACGTCTTTCATCCCTTCGTGTAGGCTGGCTCTGGCGGCGTCCGGGTCGCTGGTGAGGGAGAGGATCATCTGGGTGTCGTCGGCATAGGTGATGATCTTGAGGTTGTGTTGACGTGCGATGGTTGCGAGGGGGCTCATGTAGACGTTGAAGAGGGTGGGGCTGAGCGATGACCCTTGTGGAACGCCGCAGATGACTTTGGTGGCCGCTGACCGGAATGGGGGGAGGCGGACTCTCTGGGTTCTTCCGGCGAGGAATGAGGTGATCCACTCCAGAGCCTTCTCCTGGATGCCGGTGTTGTTCAGGCGCTGTACCAGGGTGCGGTGGCAGACAGTGTCGAACGCTGCGGAGAGGTCCAGGAGGATGAGGGCCGCAGTTTTCCCGTTGTCCATTAGGGACCTGATGTCGTCTGTGGCTGCGATGAGGGCGGTCTCCGTGCTGTGGTTAGCTCGGAAGCCGGACTGCGAGTGGTCGAGGGATCCGTTGGTCTCGAGGAAGGCGGCTAGCTGTCTGTTGACGGTCTTCTCGATGACTTTGGCAGGAAACGGGAGGAGCGAGATGGGGCGGTAGTTCTTGAGGTCGGAGGGGTCTGCAGTTGGTTTCTTCAGCAGGGCACTGATCTCGGCGTGTTTCCAGCACTCCGGGAAGGTGGCGGTGTTGAAGGAGGCCTTGATGATGTTGCGGAGGTGGGGTGCGATGATGTGGTCGGCCGTGTTGAAGATGTGGTGTGGGCAGGGGTCCGTAGGGGATCCGGAGTGGATGGTGTTCATTGTGCGTGTTGTGTCTTCGGTGCTGACTGGGGTCCAGGTGCGGAGGGTGGCGGTGGGGGGCATCGGTTCGGTGGTGGGGTTCGTGGTTGGTGGGCCGGGCCCGCCCTTGTCCCGGGCTTCTCCCGGCGCATCCCGCACGCGTCCTCGCGCGACGAGGGACCAGGCGGAGCTTTATGCGCCACCTGGCGCGCTGTGATGATGCGACCTGCCCAATGGAATCCTGGGGCTTGTAGTCTGCAGCAGGCGACCGGCGGAGCCAAGCCCGGCCGGTCGCGGTTCAGGTAAGGTCACGTGGGCAGCACAAGGAAGCGGAGCGGAGCAAAGCCCTGCCACGAGGGGTGAAGAAAGAACAGGAACCCACAGGAGCCACGGAGCCACGGAGCTACTCCCGACGATCAAGGTCACAGGTTCAGCAAAGGACTCGGCCCCAGGCGGAGCTTTATTCGCCCCCTGGCGCGCTGTGATGATGCGATCTGCCCAATGGAATCCTGGGGCTTGTAGTCTGCAGCAGGCGACCGGAGGAGCCAAGCACGGCCGGTCGCGGTTCAGGTAAGGTCACGTGGGCAGCACAAGGAAGCGGAGTAGAGCAATAGCCCTGCCACGAGGGGTGAAGAAAGAACAGGAACCCACAGGAGCCACGGAGCTACTCCCGGCGATCAAGGTCACAGGTTCAAGGAACAAAATGAGGGGGTTCATTTTGCCATAGAAAGTATGATTAGTGCTGCAGAAAGAAAAATTAGGGCTTATTTTGAGTGACTTCTCAAATCCTCTTCTATTTCATTAAAAAATTCTGACATGCAGACTGGAACATGCACTTTGAAAACCAGCAGCAGACTTCCCTGGTGAGCAGTAGCTTTACTACAGTGATCTAATGAGCAACTAGAGTGCTAACATTCAGAATTTATGGCAAATGTGTGACACATCTGAATGCCTTCTTGATGGAACCAAAGTAAAAAACTGAAAGTATTTCCTACTGAGGAGACTGCAGTAAATGAGGAAATTAGGAAACTTCATAACAAATAAATCTCCCAAGATGGCCACTAGAGACAAAAGAGCCCAAATGCAGCATAAATATCACCCAGATGTAGCCCACATGTAGCCCAATGACAGAAGTGTGCAAAACACTTATTTTTTGTGTATTTGCAGTTTTATATAGTGCAGACTTGTCAGGTATTGGAGTGCTTCACATGAGCATTGGTTACATCACACAAGATCAAATTCATTTTGCTTGTAGACATGGGGAGATTAAGTGATTTGACCAGAATCACAGAATGTTGAACTGAAGCAGAAACTCCAACCTGGTTCCCCAGTTGCAAAGTCTGCAGCTCTGGAAGTAACACCACATCCTCTCCCCTAAGTGCAACATTTAATCAAGTGGTGGACTGGATAAAAAAACATAAAGATTACAAATAATTTAAAAGTTCTTTGTCGCTATTTGAAAACTCAGAAAATATGTCCTCATTTTAGTTTTTTAGAGCACTAACCATAATCTAAAGGAAATGCTCTAGGTATTACAGTTTTGATGACGTCAGGTGTTCCACACTTTTGTAATAAATATAGAATGTTAGCAATCTAGTTGTTCATTGGGATACTGTTGTGAGGCAGAGGCCAGGGGCACGAACTCTGAAAATTGAAGGCAGGTAGGAGAGTGCAGAGGCAACAATTTGACCACACTGGGCAGGCAGGAAGGGCAGTGGCAGCACAACAGACTATGGAGGGCAGTGGAAAGGGGGGCAGGGGCAACAAACCAACAATACAGGACTGGCAAGAGAGGCTGTGGCAATATAATAGAACATTGTGGGCAGAAGGAAGAGGCAGTGGTAGTACAACCATACATGCCAACAGACCTGTTTCATCCAGGAAACGTCCAATGTTTTTAAGCTCAAATGGGCTTTATTTGATCTGTCTCCTGTCTACAATCTCCTCTTTTTCTCCCTGTAAAAATGGTGCCTCACTTGTGTGGGAGGCCCAAGTACCCGCGACAGACAAGGGCCCAAAACGTAGTGAGGCGACATCAAAATTGCCTATCTCAAAACCACCTGGTTTTGCAAGGGGCGTCACTGGGGTTTTTGGCCTGGTGCTCGGCGGCCATCTAGGGAAACCTACCAAACCCATACATTTCTGAAAAAACTAGACCCCCGGGGGCTTCCAGGGAGGTATGCCTTGCGTGGATGCCCCAACGTTTCCTTACCCAGAATCCCCTGCAAACCTCAATTTTAGCTGAAACAATCACATTTTTCACACATTTTAGTGTGGGAAAGTTGTGGCATCACCAGGCTCACTCAACTTTCCCACCACCCAGCGTTCTCATGGGTCTCCCGGTAAAAATGGTGCCTTACTTGTGTGGGAGGCCCAAGTACCCGCGACAGGCAAGGGCCCAAAACGTAGTGAGGCGACATCAAAATTGACTATCTCAAAACCACCTGGTTTTGCAAGGGGGGTCACTTGGGTTTTTGGCCCGGTGCTCGGTGGCCATCTAGGGAAATCTACCAAACCCATACATTTCTGAAAACTAGACATGCGGGGGCTTCCAGGGAGGTATGGCTTGTGTGGATCCCCCAATGTTTCCTTACCCAGAATTCCCTGCAAACCTCAATTTTAGCTGAAAAAATCATATTTTTCACACATTTTTGTGTGGGAAAGTTGTGGCATCACCGGGCTCACTCAAATTTCCCACCACCCAGCGTTCCCCCAGGTCTCCCGGTAAAAATGGTGCCTCACTTGTGTGAGAGGCCCAAGTACCCGCAACAGGCAAGGGCCCAAAACATAGTGAGGCGACATCAAAATTGACTATCTCAAAACCACCTGGTTTTGCAAGGGGTGTCACTTGGGTTTTTGGCCCGGTGCTCGGCGGCCATCTAGGGAAACCTACCAAACCCATACATTTCTGAAAACTAGACACCCGGGGGTGGAGGTTGAAAGCACAAGGCGGCCATCTAGCGAAACCTAGCAAACCCATACATTTCTGAAAACTAGACACCCGGGGGTGGAGGTTGAAAGCACAAAAAATAGCAAAAATAGGCTATTTCCCAGAAAAATGCCAAAACTGTGTAAAAAATGTTGGTTTTATGACAAAAGCCTGCTATTCCCTAAAACCTGTTAAAATTGTGATTTCAGCCCCACAAACTCTTGTTTGATACCTTTTGCAGAGAAACACCCAGACGCTTTCATTTGCAGGCTGTTTTTCCCATTTCCCCCCCCCCCCCAATAAATGTTGCTGTATTTTGGCTAATTTCTGGGACCCCTCCAGGGGAATCCACAAAACAGGGTACCTTTAGAATCCCCATGATGTTGGAAGAAAAGCACGCAAATTTGGCGTGGATACCTTATGTGGTCAAAAAGTTACAGGGGCCTAAGTGCGCACTACCCCACATAGCCAGTCAGTCAGTCAAAAAGCTTTATTTCGATAAAAAGTTATCATAAAAGAATATACATACAGACATAAAAGAACAGACAATTCATCGGGAGAGCAGTATTTGCAAGAAATCACAATAATTGTAAGAATGCTCTCAATCTAATGGCTTAATGACTAGTTGGGTGGATTCAATATACAAATGTTAAAATTGTTTAAGATAAAGTTAAAAAGACAATAAAACCCCAAATAGCCCAAAAAAGGCTTAGCACAGGGGGGGGGAAAGGCCTAGCAGTGAAGGGGTTAATATGCGTACAAATTTTAGTTATTAGAGTTACTTTGCCATGCAAATAGCAATTTCCCATGTCTAATTGGTGTATGCAAATGGTTGGTTTAGTTTCACACAGCAAAATTATAATCAGTAGGTTATATAGATAGTCTTTTCATGCAAAATAGAGGAGGTATACAAAATTTTGTTCTACCCGCTCCATCAATCCCCCCTTTGGTGATTTTTAACATCACCACACTACCTTAAATTTTGTAAAATTTGGTAAATAGAAATGAATTCAGTTCTCTTAATATTTTGTTAGATCACATGACTGTTTCTCCTGTCTCTTCTTCTCTTGTCTTTTATACATACTCTCTTTAGACTCTTCTAATTCTACCTCTTCAAATTCTCTTTCTTTTCTTTCTTTCTCTCTTTTCTTTACAGTTTCTCATTTTATGTTATTTTGTATTTTCCTTCTTTTGCTACATAGACATCCCAATCTCAGAATTAATACTAGAATAATCACACATGTTATTGGAAATAATATTTTACCAATAAGATTACCTAGTTTTAGTAAAAAGTCTTTAATAGTAGAAAACCTTTTTCCAATATTTTCCCAAATACATTCAACCTCCAGTGGAACAATCTCCTCATGCAAATCAGTTATATTCTTTATGTACGTCTTTAAATCTTGACTTTCGTCAGGAATGTAAGTACAACAATGTTGAACTTACAGCATTCTATAGACTCCACCCTCTTTTTGCCAAAATCATATCAAGGGCAAGTCGATTTTGCATTACCATGGCTCTCATGGCAACCATTTCGGTATTTACCAATAAAAATCCTCCAGCAGTGCTTGTTGACCAGCGATCCACTACTGTTTATAATTTTCTAATTTTATGTTCAGAGATATTCCAACTGCTGGTATCAATGCTGCAAAAATGTCTCCTACAATTTCTGACCAAGATTCTCTTCTCCTACGTGTTAGTTGTCTACCTATCTCATGTGCACCATCTTTTCCTCTTCCCACATCAAATATCTTTGGGAAAACCAGGCCTAGATAACATGTGCCATACCAATGGTCAGGCAATCGATAATAAGCTTTGTTCCCGCAGATAAAATATAATCCAGGAAAAAGCTGATCATTTCCTCTTTTAAATCCCCATCCACCCATGATTCTATAAGTATCATGTCAGTCACTTGTGCCTACAAAATAGTTATCATCTGCAATGTGATTTCTTCTGATACACAACTTCCCTTTCTGAGGCCAATCTAAAGCCATTGTTGGACTAGCTTCTCCTTCCAAATGTTTTTCCTTTTCAACATCCCAAACTGTCTTTTCTTCTTTTCCCTCAGGTACCTTCTTTTGCATTTTTAATCTCCTTTCTTCTACCTTATCTAAGAAAGTCTTCTCTTCTCTTTTCAGACTATGAGTTAGATTATTTCTAAAAATTGACTCTAATGTTAATTCTTTAGTTTCTAAGAATATTTCACCTAATACTTTAGCAGGTCTTACTTTATTCACTTTATTAACTACAGGTACTTGTGAAAATATGTTATCTACATCTGAAAAATAATATTCTTGTCTCCCTATTTTGTAAAACAAACTTGCTAATACACTACATGTTATTCCATATGTTACTGGGAGGTGATGATATGTCACTCCCTCAGATACTGATGCAGGCAACTGCATGCAGGCATAACAATCCCTCACATCCATTGTCTTCACATATTCGTACAATAATTTAGAAAAAACATTGTTAGAAAAATCAGTAATGGACCTATCTGTATGTAAGTAATTTCTAGCTATTTTAGTCAGATAAATATTTTGAATCTTTTCTACATTAGTCTTATTCTCACTATGGCCTTCTATTGTTTCTAATGTAACCTTAAACGAGACTATTAAAGCTAACGCACTCCACAGAAGCATTAGTAATCCTGTGCAACAACACCACATTTTGCACCATCTTCTAAGGAACACACATTTAGATTTTCTACATTCTGTGTTTGCCATTTCGGAAAATTATCAGTGTCTTTTGACTTAGCCTCTTCTAGTTCACAACTAGTTTTGTCTAACCCAAGGCTCTAAGCACCTACTTGGTTCTTTTCAGTTTTATGTCTTTTTCGGTAATTTCAAGTTTCTCCTTTGAGAGCACTTTTGTTTCTTCAATTTGCATTTGATCGTCTTTTACTTTCCTTTCACAATCTTGATTCAGAATTTCCTGAACATCCGTCTCTTCCCTGATGTCGGACAAGATAACTCTCAGTATTTCCGATTCTTCGTCTTACTCAACCACTTCTGGTATAGTCACCTCTAGATCTCCTTGGCTGTCTGCCTCTTCTCGTACTTCAGGAAAAGCCACATATGACCATTCTGGTGACTTATACTTCTGGTTAGATTTTCTCGTTCTTTTGCTTTCTTCTGATGGTGTCTGTTCAACGTCCTTTGATTTCTCTTGGCTAGACACTTCATTCACTTGTTCAGCTCTAGATGAATTTATTCGTGTCAATCTGTATCTCAATCTCTTTATCTTGTTTGGCCAAATTTCATCCTTTGCTGACCTTTTTAACTTACTTCCCTTTTCATTTCTCTCAGTTCTTCATGCTCTTTTCCTCAGGACTCGACCTTCTGGTATTTCTTCGTCACTGTCCTCTGATTCAGTTTCAACTTGACTCTTGCTTTCTGTAGTCTTTCTTTCCACCACTTCCTTTTTCTTACCTACTTCTGTCCCTCTTCGTCGTTCTTCCACACAATCTTCCTGCTGACTAGCTGTCCCTTCTTCTACCTGGATGTATGGTTTCCCTACAACTCCTCAGGGATCTTCCGCAAAAATCTTTCCCTCACTCTCTGTATCTGGTACCTTACCATCTATTTCAGTTATTTCAGGTGGAATTTCTCTTGAATTTTCATTTGGAACTTCTTTATTAAGAATTTCTTTGACAGTCTCTTCACTGTTTTTATTTTCACTCTTGTGTGCTTGTACTGGTTCAGAGTCTGATTCTGAGCTGGTGTCAGAAATCTGCGATTTTCTTGTTAATAGAAGATTCTCTGGTGCAATAGCTGGACTTCGTTCTGACTCCCCCCTTTCAGGAGTTTGTCTTTTTCTTATTTCTTCAGCATCTGATTCAGAACTTGTATCTGAATCTTCAAAGTATTCTCCTTCCTTGTTATCCACTGGATTTGGAATTCGCAAGGTGTGACTAGCATGAATCCAGTTCTTCACTCCTGCACATTTTACAGCTGTCGTCGTGGTCAGGATAACCTGACGTGGTTTACCCCACCGTGGGACCAAACAGTTTTTTCTTCTATGCACTTTTATTCTCACCCAGTCACCTGGGCTCAGATCATGAGCTGGCTTCTTTTCAAGAGTGGTGGCATCCGATCCAACCTTATGAAACACAGAATGAACGGAATCAGCCAACCCCTTGCAATAATCCAACACCAAGTCATCAGATATAGGCAATAGCTTGTTGACTGGTATGAAAACATGTCGCATTGCTCTCCCCATCACTATCTCGTGAGGAGTCAAACCTGTATTCCTGTCTGGAATAGATCTTATGGTCATGAGTACCAGAGGCAAGACATCAGGCCATTTCAAACCTGTGGCTAAACACATTTTCCCTAGTCTGTTTTTAAAGGTGCCATTTACCTGTTCCACCACACCAGAAGCCTCTGGGCGATAGGCACAATGTAGTTTCTGTTGTACATTCAATGCTTCATAAATTAATTTCATAATTTCATTATGGAAATGTTTTCCTCTATCTGACTCGATCGTGACTGGAAAACCAAACCTAGGAATGAACTCTCTCAATAACAACTTGGCTACTGTAATTCCATCACTCCTTCTTGTTGGGCATGCTTCCACCCATCGAGAGAACAGACAAACCATTACTAGAACATACCTCAACCTGTTGCAGGGAGGCATTTCAATGAAGTCAATCTGCATTCTCGTGAAAGGCCCTCCTTCTCGTCCTATAGTTCCCAGACTTACCACTGTTTTTCTTCCAGGATTGAATTGCTGACGTATAAGGCATCTTTGACAAAGGCTTTCAGCTACAAGTCTAAATTTGGCATTATACCATGTCTGTTTGAAAAGTCTGATCATAGCATCTCTTCCTACATGTGCTTGTCCATGATACATCCGTGCCATGGTAGAAACCATGCTATCAGGCATAACTGGTCTTCCATCCCGATAAACCCACACATGATCTGTTTCCCTTGGTGCACATCCTGCTTTTACCCACTTTCTCATTTCCTCATCTCCTGCTTCTTCCTGTAACTGCCTCACTTCTTCCCATGTATTCACAGTGTTAGTAAACAACAAGGGACATGAATTAATTTCTTTTTCTCTCCCACGATTAACTGAGTTCTGATTATGTGCACAATACTGAGCCATGTCGTTGGCAAACCGGTTGCCTGCTGAAATATAATCATTGGACTTAGTATGCGCAGCACATTTCACCACTGCTAACTGCTTAGGCAGCTGTATCGCCTCAAGCAATTTTCCAACCACTTCAGCATTCCTTATAGGAATTCCACTCGATGTCAAAAACCCTCTTTGGGACCAAATTTGCCCAAAGTCATGCACTACACTGAAGCCGTATTGACTATCGGTTATCACAGTCCCTCTCACATTCTTTCCCAACTTACATGCTCTCGTTAATGTAAAAAGTTCAGCAACCTGGGCTGATTTTACTCCTTTCAGACAAGATGCTTCCAGTACAGCTGCTACCGTACATACCGCATACGCTGCACTCAGAATTCCCTCATCCGTTCTCAAGCATGATCCATCCACGAAAATCACATAGTCACTTTCTGTCAAAGGTACATCTTTTATATCTGGACATGGTTTGGTACAGAAATCAAGCACTTCCAAACAGTCATGATCCACATCATCTCTGACTTCGACATTCTCAGCATCAGGTAGCAATGTTGAAGGATTCACATTCAGACATCTCACAAGGCTCACATTTGTTGCACCTAAGATGACTTTCTCGTATTTAGTCAG
This sequence comes from Triturus cristatus, assembly GCF_964204655.1. Taxonomy (NCBI): domain Eukaryota; kingdom Metazoa; phylum Chordata; class Amphibia; order Caudata; family Salamandridae; genus Triturus; species Triturus cristatus. Next base: position 231,469,703 of record NC_140587.1, read on the forward strand.
ACGACTATGCGTCATGAACTGAGTGTGGCTCCTTGTTAAAAGGATTGCCACATCATGAGGTACAAACACTCTCACAGGATATCCCATCATAATTCCTTCACTTTGTTCGAGACTCTTGCAAGTAGCTGCTACAGTTTTCAAACAAACAACAGCTACAGGGTCTAATATAGCTGAGGAATATGCTATTGGTCTCCTCAATTTTCCGTGTTTCTGTATTAACACAGAAAGTGCACATCCATTTCTTTCGCTGCAATAGAGCTCAAATTCTTTTTCATAGTCAGGCATGCCAAGAGCTGGTGCTTCACACAACCCATCTGTCAATTGTTTAGAAGCCTTCAACTCTTCTTCATTTAATTCAATGGGATCTTTTACCTTGCTTCTTGTCAAGCGTACCAAAGGTTTTGCAATCAGGGTAAAGTTACTGATCCACTGACGACAATATCCAACCATTCCAAGAAACATTCTCACTTCTCCTTGAGTCATTGGGGCTCTCATTCCTTTTAATATCTTGATTCTATCTGCAGTCACTTTTCTTAATCCATTTTCAATTTTGTGGCCCAAATATTGTACTTCTTTCTGACAGAATTGCAATTTTGATGGGGATGCTTTAAGTCCTTCATCTGCCAAATGATTCAACAATGCAATGGTATCCACTACACATGCTTCTCGAGTTCTCGATGTCACAAGCAGGTCATCGATATATTGAACCAGTACTGAACTCTCATGCATTTTTAAATCTTCTAAAGACTTTTTCAAAATCTGATTAAATATTGAGCGACTCTCTGTATACCCCTGTGGGATTCGGCACCATAGATCTGGACACAAACAGTGCAACGGTTTCCTAACTAGGCCTTTTTGTACGAATTTCACCTTTTTTAAGGGTCTTCCCATACACCAGATAGAATAAAAGTATTACTTCTAAGGTAGTATGGGAAAGACATGTTTGATATCACTTTTCACTAAAGCACTTTGCACTATCAGTTTCTGATCACTACTGTGAAATCCAGTGGTTCCCTCCAGGCGGAGGAAGCATTCAGAAAGAGACCCAATGATAATGCTGACACGTATTAAAAGAAAGGCGGAGAATCAAGCAAAACCGGCCTGCGACCTATTTTACGTGATTGAGGATTCTCTAAGTACCAACTTTGAGTGCTGACGGACAGAACGATCTGGACCCTGGTTGCAGGTACAAGTGATCCATTCCCAATTGATTGTGAGTTATTGACAGGAAGCTGAATGGATCACAGCTTCTTCTAGCTCCCCCCCTTGATTGTAACGGATTCGGCACCATGCCAAAATACGTTCGCCAAACCGGAACGCAAAAATCTGTTGCCTATCAGGGTGCAATGGAATGGAAAAGAAAGCATGACACAAATCAATCACTGTGTACCATTCTTCCTCGTGAGGAGTCTGATACAAAATCACAGATGGATTCGGTACAATGGAACAACAGAATGCAATGATTTTGTTTATCTTTCTCAGGTCTTGTACTATTCTAAAAGTTCCGTTAGGCTTTTTCAGACCCATAATTGGTGAATTACATGGACTGCTCATTATTTCCCTCAAAATACCTTGTTCAATCATTCTCTCTATTATAGGAGTGACTCCTGCATTTAACTTGGGTGTCAATTTGTACTGAAGAATATTTGGGTAACTTACTCCTTCCTTTACAGTAACTTTTATGGGATCTACATTTTTCATTAATCCCACATCTTCTCCTGTGAAATCCCATACCTCCGTTTTTACTGTCTTTTTCAATTCTTGATGCAATTCCTCGGGGTCAAATACAGCAAATGCCTTGGTAATCTCAGGTTCCATATTAGCTATAGTAATTTTATACAGTACGTCCTCATCAGGAGTCTCAAAAGCTATACCATCTGGAGTGCAGAATATTGTGCAGTTCATTTTGCACAGCAAGTCTCTCCCTAACAAATTTACAGGGCTTGAATCGCACACGACAAAATGGTGCATTTTAGAAAATTTCCCTATGTTAATTTTAACTGGTTCAGAGAGATACGTTTTTATCTGTCTGTTGGATACTCCAACTACTTGGATCGTTTCATCCGAGAGAGGAAGATTTTTAACATCAGCTGACCTAACAGTTGAACGAGTAGCACCAGTATCTACTAGGAAAGTAATGTTTTCATCATTAACCTTTCCATCCACAAATGGGCCTGTCTGGTCTACTTCTAGAGTTGCGCCAAGTACGCACTCCTCTTCCTCCCCTCGGCACCGTCAATAACTTTCTTCTGACTCACTCTCCTCGCAGTATTGGCTACAGCACTAGCGCACGGCAGCTTAGTTACCTGTTCTTCATTGTAGAATCCTGTCTCATTACTTTATTTCTGAGGATTTACGCTCTGTGGAAAAGGCGGTTTTGGCGCCTGATTCTGTTGGGCAAAAACCTGCTGCTATCGCTGCGGTTGACAACTCACCTCATTCTGCACCTGTGGATTCAATGATGCATTATCACCATTAGTACTTGGGGGAAATTTACACTCGGTTCTCCAATGCCCTATTCTTCCACAATTATGACATGGCCATTTCTTTTTGGCTTCATCTAAACTAATCTGTCCTTTCCCTTTCCCAAGGTTAGGTTTTTGTCTCATGCCCGTACCATTTGCTTGTTCAATCAACTGAGCTTCCTGTCTCTCTGCCACTTTTACTGGAGCCCACATGGCTTTTTCTTTTAATTTACGCTGCTTTGCTTCAATTTCATCACTAAAATATTTTGCATGTCTCAGTACTTCATCTATCTTTTTATTTTGCCAATCTACTGTATGCTGTTTAATCATTTCACTTTAATCGTAACCCATACATAAATTGATATAAAATATGACTCAAATCCTTCTCACTCAAAGGTACTTTATTTTTCAAAAAGGTAACAACTTACATATTTTCTCATTACTTCTGGATCAGGGGCACCTGTTTTTGGATCTCTAGGGTATTCTTGAGTACGCCAACCTCTTGTAATTTTACATTCTGTCCATAGATCTGCTGGTACAATTATGTCAAATAAACTATTCAAATCAATCCATAGTACTTTTGATAATTTAAAAACCTGTCTACCTGCCTGTACCATTCAACCGTCTACTCGCGCAAGCGAGGAAAGTCATTGGTGAATGATAAAATATCTTGTCTGGCCCAGGGGACATGTACATAGCCTCCACCTGGAATCTCTCTCATGGGACATTCCGTTACTACCTTTTATTTTTCTGTTACCGGATAAGCTGCAAACGTTTTGTCTGTTGTATCGTCTCGTTTTCGAAACCATCTACTTTTCCATTGGTCCACATCGCCCCATTTTCTCAGTAAAATAATTAAATCTTTAATCTCAAGTCAAGTCAAGTCAAGTCAAAGATAGCTTTATTCGATTTCATATTTAAAAAACCATAAAAGCACAGTAAATAAAACAATCACATGTTAATAAAAATAGACAGATAAGTCCAGGTAATTACATCATAATAAAATGTTCTTATTAGACATAAAATTGAAAGGAACTAGGACATAGAAGATCTGCATCTAATTGCGTATTTTAAAAACTTAGATACAGCATTAATAGTCATTTCATCTTCTAGCATGAGCAGTTTTACAAAAGCTGGTCTACACTGCCTTAAGCCCCAAATTTTTAATAAAGGAATCAAGTGTCTCTTCCTCCCCCACGCATAAAATTTACAAAACAAGAGACTATGAATAGTCGATTGCGCGGAGAGGTCATCGCATGGGCATTTAATTAAATATGACGACCAATTGTTTATATCAGGGAATGTTATTAATCTATAATAACAGTCGGTTCTCAAACGAGCCAATAACATTCTGTCATAGCAAGTTTGATCAGGCGATAGATAAAGCTGTAGGCCAATGCCCTGCAGGAGTAACTGGTGTTGTAAGACAGATTTTTTGGTCCTTTCTTTAGACCACCGTTGATTCTCCAGGAAAACAAGGCAGCGGTCTTTAAATTCCTTTCTCGAAATCGTAGATAATGAGGTAGGGTTATTAAAATAACCTAGTAGCCCCATATTTGTTAAAAAGACCTTTATGTATGCTAGCCACTGGATAATTTTTGCTCTTTCGAGATTAATGCAGTCAAATAAAACAGCTCTATTTAAGGTGGTAGCTGTTGAGGTCCATATCTTATGCCATAACAACAAAGGACTAATTTTGATCAAATCAGATATATAAATTATATCCAATTCCTTATGGCACACATACGTAGAAGTGGACTTGGGAACTGCTAACAAATACCGGAGGAAAATATTTTCCTTTACTTGGATTTCCCGGCAGTCTGCAATGCCCCAAATACCAGCCCCATAAATAGCAATTGAAACACATTTAGCCTTATAGATGTCCATTAAGATACGGACAGGTCTACCTCCCAGTTTATTTGCGAACTGTTTCAAAGCACCAATTGATCGAGCAAATGCTAAATTCCTAGTATTGACTGCTGGTGTCCAAGTGCCCCTATAATTAAATAGAATCCCTAAATAAGAAAAACTGTGTGTTAATTCTATCTTAGACTGATTAAAAAAAATATTGCAAGGAACTTTATTCATTGATGTGCAGCTCATGGTAAAAGTTTTCCCAATGTTGATTTTTAGACCCCTAGATGTCATAAAAGCTGAAAAACTAGTTAACGCCTTTTGGAGGCCTAATTGGGTTCTGGCCATGATAACCGCATCATCTGCATATAATAAAATAGGAACAGCCTCGCCATTTATTTGGGGATAATCTACTTTCTGCTTTAATAAGAAATCCGCCACTCCATTTATATATAAATTAAAAAGAAAGGGAGCCAGGATACAACCCTGGCGTACACCTTTCATAATAGGAAATTTATTTGTGCATTCCCCTTTTTTGCCAAAACGGACCTTTGCTCCTGCTCCTCGATACAACTCTTTAATAAAATTCAGAATGTTCAAATCAATACCAAGTGCGATTAAAGTAGCCCACAAAACCTCATGGCTTAAGCAGTCAAAGGCTGAACTTAAGTCGACAAAGGTCATGAAGAGGTTACCCTTTTTAGCTATCGTGTATTTTGCAGTTATTATAGCTAAATTAAGTCCTTGTTCGACTGTGCCTAATCCTTCCTTAAAGCCATACTGAAATTTAGAAAGAATGTTACTGTCATTAGCCCATATTTGTAATCTATTTAGGATAAGTCTACCTGCTACTTTCATCAGCGAATCGAGCAGCGAAATAGGCCTGTAACATTTAGGATCGTTACGGTCTCCCTTTTTGAAAATAGGGACAATTATCGCTTCCGGCCAAGTCAAAGGAAATCCCTTTTTATTATAGCTGTTTAATAAATTGGTCAGGAGCGGGGCCCAAAGGGAGATATTTTCCTTGAATAAATCTATGGGGATCCCATCCGGTCCTGGGGCTTTGTTTTTTGAGCTTTCAAATAAAGCTAACTCCACCTCTGTGACAGAAAAAGAAATCTCCAGAGGGAAGCCAACAGTTGAAATGGACACACTATTATTCGACATATTTTGACAGGTAGTTTGTGGACTAGGCAAGTCATCCTTCTTATAAAGTTCAGTGAAGTGATCTATCCAAACAGATTGCTCAATTGCCAAGTCTATCACGTCAACTTTTCTATCCACAAAAAAGGGAGCATTTACTGCTTTCCAAAACGCGGTATTATCTCTCGAACAAGACGCCTTTACTAAGGCAGCCCAGGCATTCTCCTTAATCTCTAGTTTTCGTTTATGTAATGTAAATTTATATGCTAATCTGGCTGCTCTAATGTCTGATTGGTTTCTAGGCGTTTTTTTTAGGGATTGTTTCAAGTTTGCATGAGCTTTACTGCATTCAGAATTAAACCAGCCCTCTGGTTTTGATCCCCCCCCTTCTCTATGCGTTCCAGTCAGATTATTGGATATTTGCGTAGCGATCTTATGGAACGCTTTGATGACCGCATTTGGATCTGGGGAATCTTCCAGGCAAGTCATAATATTAGTATATTGGTCAGTAATTAGACTATGCAGAAAGTTAATAGGATCAACCATTTTCCATTTTATTGCGTATCCATTTCTTTTCGCCAGTTGGATGGAATAACCATAGAGATTTTCTACTATGTTTGGTATTGTTCCATTGCTCATTCCAACATCAAATATAGTGCTAAGGGGAAAGTGATCACTCATAGCAATGTCCTCTGTATTGAACATGAGGATGTTGTAGCAATGGCTAGTAGTAGTTAATATAAAATCTATTGTGGAACGCAGTTCATGCCCATTAAAAGTAGGTTCAAAACAAATTTGTGGGTTACAAAGCTCATTCACAAATCCCAAATTCCAATCATGAATTAAAACGTTCAATAAATTGCCCAACGTTAAGTGCTCAAAGTGAGTGCAACATTCTCCTGATAGATTTAACAATCCGCAAGTACCCGTACTACTATGTGGGCATAAATGACAATTAAAATCACCAGACAATATAATGCACGTGTCTTTATGCTCCACGTCTGTCCCATAATGTAGCAAATTGTTTAAATCCTCAAAAACACGTTTATAATCTTCCTTTGGAACCTTATTATAAAAATTTACTAGGATGATTTGTCGTTTCCCTCCAAAAAGGAGAGAAAGGATCTGATAAAAAACATGACCGTCGTTAGTCAAGAGCTTTATGGACGCGTTTACAATGTTAGAAATATATGTACAGAGGCCACCCGAAGATCTGCCCCTCCTAGACTGAACTGCAGGAGTGGAATATGTGCGGTACCCTTCAAGATGGATCTCTTTATTTTCCCAAGACTCTTGCAAGCAAATGACATCATATTTATCAATGAAGTCTCTGAAAATTGGGTCCATTATCTTATTTGAAAGGCCCGCAATGTTCCATGATAACAAGGCTAGCTTGCTGCATTGGGGGTCTCTTATCGGCTCCATGACAAGGAGATTATCGATACCACCACCTAATTCTAACTGTAGGGATTTAGCTCCTACATCCCTTCCTCGGCATATTGGAGATTGTTGGCTGGACAGTACGTATTCGGGGTCAATATTTATAGGTCCTGAAAGGTCTCCACTAAATGGCTCTTCTGCAGTAGGTCGTGGAGTAGTATACCTCACTTCTACCTCGGATTCTGATCTCTCAGATATAATCCCTAGGTTTTCATTTGGTAAGTGGTTTCCTCTTTTAATTGACTCACTAGAAGACACCCTTGAAAGTAGTGGACAAAGGGAGTCAATCGACCATTTCCAGGCAACTAAACCTATTATCGGTCGGTATTCCTCTCCAAATATCCATTGGGCGTACTTCTCTGATTTTTTGCCAACCCCGCTCCCACCTATCTGCTACTCTATCTTGAGGACCTACCATTCCCCAGCTTCGGTCGAAGGCTGGTTCATGGCGGTTTCTAGGTGGATAAAAGAAGGACAGACGCTTGGTTGCAATACCTTCGTTGTTATACTGGTTGTCCCATGAGCAGATGTAATCGACCGTACCCGGGTCGTCAAAATTTACCAAAATACAGTCCCCCTGGATGGTTTTTTTACCTTGCCCTACCCATGGTACTCTACGCGCCATTAGGATCTTACTCGACCTGTTGGGAGGCAGCGGCCGTCTTAAATTGAGCCAATGCTGTACCTTATTTTTCAAAGATCCTGTGGGCTCCTCTACGTCCTCCTTCACCTCTGGTACCCCAGTCAGAATCACCAGATAAGGGGTTACTTCTGGAGGCAAGTCGATAGGTAGTTTCTGCGGCAATAACCTTCCAGTATGATTTCCCTTAGAGTCCAGAGCAGTATTTCTAGATGTAGTAGCCTTCTGCCTAATGATTTGAGTGGATTTGCTAACATTAATAGGTGACTTTGTCTCTAGTACGGTGGGATCAATTATTAAAATAGACTCTTTTGAGGTTGGACTTTTGTTTGACCGCATATCCCCCATTGAATTATTATTAAGGATTAGCTTCCTTTCTCCATCTCTTTGTACTCCGGACTTACTCAGAGGCTTAATAAGAGCAGTCAATTCAATTAGCTGTTTTTCAACGCATTTTAATCTGACCTCTAATGGGGAGAGATGCAATTTAAATAATTTGCTCATATGGTCTAAGATTTTGATATCTGCCTCAGTGGCCGTAATGGTTGGAGTCAAACTGGGGGAGACGTTTATGCGTTCTGTGTCCAAGATAGCATTATTCATGTCTGGCCGAGAGTTACTACAAACAACCTTTTTTTGTTTTTGACCCCCCTCTTGAACGCTTGAAAGTGGCTCGTGGGTCACCTTTTCCACGGGCACTGTCGGTTTCTGGCATTTCTTAGGTTTCTTAGCATTTTTAACTTTTCTTTTCTTGAGATTTTTTAAGGATTTAGGTATAGCTCCCTCACTAATCCCCCTCCGCTGGATATCAGTTGAAACTTCTAACAAAGGATCATGAAAAGAAATCGAGGACCTGTCTAATTCTAAGACTGAAATAAATTCAGAAGCTGATACTGACAGGTCCACCGTGTTAGGGAGACTCTGTCGAACCGCCTGAGTGTCTGTGGAAACCGAATCTTTAATTTGTTTGATTGGAGTTTTAACTGAAGCAAAATGACCCATAGAGGAACGTTTTGCTGGTGCCAACTCCTGGGAAACTCTACGTTCCATGAGTGCAATCCCTTGGTCAATAACAGAATTAGCTCTAACAATAAAGTTATCCAAAGGGCCAGTTATACTGATTGAGTCCGCTGCCATTTTGCTCCTACTACCTCTTGCTCTTGTGGTTGCCATGGTTGCTATAAATCGCAAAACAACAGATTGCCAGATACAAGCGGGAAAAATAAAATAATTACAGTATATAGCTTTGAAAGTGTTAGGGGGATAGCCCGGTCCAGTTTTAATCGGTCTTTAACGGGCTTAAACGGGCCCGCCCTTGGCCCGGGCTTCGCCCGGCGCGCGTCTCGCGGGCGTTCCGCGGGGCGTGATAATGGTTGATCTTTATAGTTGAAGCATGCCAATAGGAAGAGCGGGGAGTGTCCGGGAAGAGACCTCAGGTGATGTTAATTATGCCGCTGGAAGTCCTCGCAGTCCCTCATGCCCACAAACAAGCACTGGCAATAATCCGATGTAAATGGCAGAAACAAAGTCCCAAGCTCGAGCGGCACCCCTTTAATCTTTAATCTGAGTTGTTCGTCCTGTAGTATTCAAATTTTCAATATCTTTTTCAAAAAAGTCTACTCTGTATGGTTTTTGTAATGACTTTACCTTTTCAAAGTCAATACCCATTTCATTTGCTACTTCTTCTAATCTTTCATCTAAATTTCTTGCTCTCCACGTTATACTTCTGCATAGAAACATTAATTCCTCATCCTGATATGTTTTTAATTTTTCGGTTGGAATAGTTCCTACTATTAACTCTTCCAAAACTATTTTCAATTTAGACACATATAAAGGTCTAGGCTCAGCATCTTTTTGCTGTAAACTCCTTAACCATTCACTTAATTCATCAGAAGTAGGACCTACGGGAATCATTTCATTTTGTGTTTGTTCTAAGCTTTTTGGTGACCCTGGTACTGATTCTGTCGTCATTATTGCTCTATTTGCTAGACTCTGATTTATTGTCAAATTTTTAGGAGTACTTTGTTCAGAAATTCCTACCGCTTGTTCCCATGAATTTTCTCTTGAACCGCTTCTTTGTATTTCATTTTCTTTATTACTGTTATAAGGAATCATCAGACAATGCTCACTATCCTTTTGTTTATCAAAAATCAGCATTACAGGTTCTATTGTTACAGGAACAGATACAGCTTCCATGTTTTTAGTCAAGTCCCAAATCTTTTCAGTTAACTCTAAAGTAGTTCTGGCTAATTCAGCTGAATTTTCATTTTCCATTTTACCAGGATGTATATTTTCTGTTTCTCTAAAGGGATTATTTCTTCCTACCTCATGTGGTATTGATTCAAATTTTATATTTTGTGGTGATTCTTTTACTGGGGCACTTGGAGTCAATAATGTGGAATTTGGTTGATACGGGGGTGGATTTTTATAAAACATGTCCTCAAGAACATCATCCTCCTACTCATGCACACCATACTTATAACCTTCTGATCCTGTATTATTTCTCTTTTCTGTACATTTTCTACTAGTAGTCTCTTCAGCACTTCTCATAGGGAACATACCATCAGTCATATTTCCACTTCGCCATCTCCTCATTCTATCATCATGATTCTCTTGTCCATACGGTCTACCAAACATATATCTGTACCTTCGCCACTACGCTGCCGTTCTCTGTCATACATCCCATCTTCCCATTCTGTCAATGCTTCAAACTGAGCAGGTCTAGGTCTTGGTTCTAGTTTCATCATTCTCTCTCTCAAATTCCTCAATACCACTAAATTGAATGAACCATGTTCTGGAAATGCTAAAACTCCATCATCTTTTGTAGACTTTGCCCAATTGTCTAACCAAATACATGTATGATAGCCATATTTCGCAACCATAAAGGATGCAGGTGATTTCGGTGGGGGAAGCAGCTGTCCCTCTCTAGTCACAATCCGTTTGTCCTTTATAAATAAGTTCTTGACCTTTCCGAACCAGGACTTTTTCTCTTTCTCTGGTGGATCGTAATACATCATTTTCTCTTTTCAGTATCGCTAGATTTCTTTTACGACTATTCTGTTGTCTTATCCAATCGTAGCGTGACTCACACTAACGCACCAATCCGGAGCATCTATGTCACTTTCGCGATTCTCTAATCCCAGCGCGACTATCACTAACACACCAATCCGGAGAGTCTACGTCACCCTGTAATTCTCCACTCCTAGCTCGGCGCACACTAACGCACCAATCAGGAGCGTCTTCGTCCCTCACTGACTAACCAATCCCAGCGCGGTCTTTCTGACGTCAGCTTTTCTCGCTACTCCTGCTTCTGCTGACCCCTCCTTTACAAAATTTATCAGCAAACTTTTTACATTCACTTTTAAAATTCTGTTAGTAACGACATAAATACGCCAACATTATCTGTTTCGCTAACAAAAGGATAGTCTTTACCTTTTTCACAAGAATTCCGTCTTTCCCGAGAGCAGCGCATCAATCTGCCCTACTACGGAATCATTACATCCGTTGATAAAGTAGCACTTCCCTCTACCTTACCCTTCTAGCAAGCATTAACTAACCGTTTCTCTGGTAAAAAGACACCTGTTGGAGACGCACTGCTCCTAAGAAATAAAACCAGAGTTTCACAATTGATTCGAATGCCGTTTCATTTACGCACTTTCATACAGAAAATGTAGTTCATTCACACAGAATCCTGTCTTTCCCGAGAGCAGCGCAGCAATCTGCCCTACTACAGAATTATTACACTTGTTAATAAAGTAGCATCTACTTTACCCTTCTATCAAGCTTAGGGAGCACCTATTACCTTTCCAGTGATAAGCGTAATCAGAGTTCATGTGGACTCCTGTTACTTAAGACCAACATTTTCACAGGTGGCCTTCGCTACCCATACACCTCTTTCACACAGAAATGTCCCTAACGGTAACACACGACGATGTTACCAAATCGAACCCAGACAATGCGTTGTGCAACTTCAATCGTCACACGTTTTCCCCATGTACCTACAGGGCACAATAATTCTGTCTTTCCCGATAGCAGCACTTACCTCTGCCCTACTACGGAATCATTACATTCGACTTCCTGCATCCCAGAAGTCGTCAAAACAACATAGAACGCAACGCGACTCAACATAGAGTGTTAATACATGAACCAATACTTCTCCGAACATCCACAATCAATAATCAATATTCTAAAATAGGAAAATCAATAAGCAATAATCAAATCTATAAGCAATAATCACCAAACCAATGCAATAAAACCATCATTCTGCTACCAGAAAAACTGATCCAGCCAAGACCGGGGAAAGAAAGGGACAAATATATATATATATATACAGCTAACCTCCCTGCGTCGCAGACCCAACGTCACACTAGCTCATTCACACACGCAGTCATTGGTAGGGCCCATAACACCAACACTCACACGTCTCTTACTCACGAGTCTGCACACAGGAGGGATGATGATTTCGTGCTGGACATGTGGGGGGGTACCTTATTACCTATTGGAAAGAAAAGTTATTTTACAGAATATACATTAGCATTCACCACCCATAGATTCCTAATCCCAAACATTAAGGCACTCCACCCACTTGGTCGTCGGACCAATTAGTTGGATTGGTTGATGGTGATTTAGAACCAGCTAAAACACATTTTAAGACTCAGAATCCTTTATTCATTTTATCAAGAAACCACAAACTCATAATTTCTGTTAATCAAATATTTGTTTACCTAAATATTGTTTGCAAATTATTTTGACATTTATGAATAATCAAAGTTTAGAAGTTTAGAAATTTAGTCAAGTAATACAGATCGCAGGACATTTATATTTACCTATTCTTGCTATCTGGGTCTTCTCTAATTCATTTGGTTTTGCATAACCGAATGTAGCCGTTAATTGTCCAAATAAAGCAGGCCAAAGCTCAAAGTCCAATGTTCTTTGCTCAGCACGTTACAGTCCCAAAGATCTCCAAAGGACCAGAAATCGTGCAAGCATCTGTTATCGCCTGTGGGGTCAAAGAGGGTGTGCAGTCATCGAAAACCGCTGAATGCATGAATAGTTGTCAGGAAAATGGGAAATGGGAGGAGAAGATGCCCCTCCTATTCTACTGCTCTTTTTATAATAAATTTCGGGATAACATGAATCATTTTTTAGGCGACGAGAGTCTGTGATTGGCTGATTGGAAAATGTTTGATTTTTATTCTATGAGGTTCCCATGGATTTTGCTGGTTCATTTCCGTAGCTGTAGTTGCCCTTATGCAATACTGTTTAAGGTTTGCTTGCATGCCCCAATTGTTCATTTAGACCAGTTTTTACTGACTGAAGTTTGGCAGTCCACCAAGATCCTATCCTTGACCGGGGACATGGTGCACGGAAGTTGTCAGAAAGTTCACTGAGCCATCCAAGTCTGCGGCTGCGCAGTAGGCATCACGCTCACAAGACGGTGGCCACTTCTGAACTCGATTTCCGTCGCCATTTTTAGGTAGGCCCAAATGTCAACTTAAGCGAAACAAACACAAAAGAATAATTAATACAAAGAAATGATGATTCTAATGTTAAACCCTCACTAATCCCTTTATATATTAGTATTTTCCTAGCATATAGCAACATTTAAAGCGATAATACTCACCATTAGGATCCAAACAGGAACGCAAACATCACATAAGCAACATAAAACATACGATATCTATTACCTCATGTTCTACTATTAATATGCGTACAAATTTTAGTTATTAGAGTTATTTTGCCATGCAAATAGCAATTTCCCACGTGTAGTTGGTGTATGCAAATGGCGGACGAGCGCAGCGGGCGCACCAATGAGGAGCCAAAGGCACACCAAAGGCAAGCCCGTCAGTGCCCAGAACGTGTCCGTGGCCAGGACCCCTGGTTTGGCGGTGTCTGTACGCTGTACACCTCAGTTGCACCATAAGCTCCGGCCACTACCTCGTGGGGCCTGTGCCACGTTTAATCTTAAAGGATGATGTTGGTTTGCTCCGTTGCACTCACTGTAACTTTGTGACGCTTACTAATACTAACAGTAATATGCTGAGTCACGTTGACACCGCCTGCCGCACCGCTTCTGGCGGCAAGGAGGTTCTCCATACTCCGGCTATCCTAAGTACTGGCACAGTACCTGCTCTGACTAGGACAGCGGAGCGGGCTTCACAGAAGACGTTTAAGGGCATTCTTTTAAACATGCGTTTGGTGGCTAACCATAAACTTGAGCTCGAAATCTTTTTAAGTGCACATAACCCTGACATGGTTGTTTTAACCGAGACTTGGGCTGAGGCTGCCTCTGCTCCAGACTGGAATGTCGCTCTGCCCCCAGGTTATGCAGTCCTGTCGCTGGACCACTTGGGCAGTAGAGGTGGGGGTATCGCTATTGTCTACAAGCAAACTCTCATAGTCCAGATGAGGACTGTGATAGACCTTCATGCTGAAGCACTCCATATTGCTATCAAGCTTAAGGAGGTTACGATTTTTCAGGGCCTGTTGATCTATCGACCCCCTGGCCCTAGGGCCACCTTCTCTTTGGCCCTCATGACATATATGGAATCCTGTACGGACTCAGACTCGTATTCTATCCTGGGTGATTTTAACTTCCATTTGGAATCCACTACTAGTTCGGATACGAATAGACTCCGAGATGTTATGGCAGCCTTCGGTCTACATCAGCTAGTGACCATACCAACACATGAAGGAGGCCACACTCTTGATGGGCTGTTCTCTAACCACCCAGACACTATTATGGCAGGGCCGATGCGCTTCCCTGGACTGACCACAAACCAGTATTCTTCGAGGTCTCGGCCAGGCTTGCTGGTATGGGAGCCCCTCACAAACTGGTTAAAGTTGTGTTTCGGCGGTGGTCTAAAATCACCAGCATTGACCTAGCGGCCGCCCTTGATCATCCCTCCCCTATCTTAGACACAGATAATGACGTGGCAGCGGCACAGTTTAATGACTGGATTGCGGCAGCGGTTAACCGTGTTGCCCCCATACAGACAGCCATTCTCAACAGGCACCCGGCCGGTGCCCCATGGTACGGCCCTGAACTCAAACATTTAAAAGTTCAATGCAGACGGTTTGAGCGCCGGTGGAGACGGGACTATAGCAGGGCTAGTAAAGACCTCTACAACACCGCCATTCACAAATATAAAGAGGCCATTAGTGTAGAAAAGACAACTTATTTTACGGGGAAAACTTTGGCCGCTGGCTATTCTGCCAAAGAACTCTTTATATCTGTGTCTTTTCTGGCCAAGCCTCAGCAGGGCAGCTTGTTCCGCCCTGACCAGGGTTTCTGTAACCAGCTGGCTTCCTTTTTTATGATAAAGTTCAAACAATATATGATGATCTGTCGAACCTTTCAATCCCAGCTCTTGTTCAATGTACACCCCAAATCTCCCTGCACCCCGAGATTAGGCAGGGCGGTTTTATCAGTTTTGGGTCTTTGTCTGTTGAGGCTGTAACAGATATGTTAAAAATTACTATGTCAGGGTCAGTCTCTGACCCCTGTCCCCCGTCGGTCATGCATCTGGTTGCGGATAAGATCGGTCCTATTCTTAGGCTTCTAATTAACCAAGTTCTGGTCTCAGGGACCTTCCCCATTGCGTGGAAGATGGCTAGTGTCAGACCAATTCTGAAGAAAGCCTCGCTTGACCCAACTGAGTTTAAAAATTATCGACCAATCTCGGGTCTGCCTCTAGTTGCTAAGATCATGGAAAAGCACATGAATGCCATGCTTTCTGAATACTTGGACTGCAATAGCTTACTTGATCCGTCTCAGCATGGTTTTCGTTCTAATCACTCTACTGAGTCTGCTACTATTGCTGCAGCGGAGGGGATTCGGACGGCAGTCGATGGAGGTGGGAGGGCTATTTTAGTCCTCCTCGATCTGTCGGCTGCTTTTGACACCGTCAATCATATGGTCTTAGTGCAACGACTAAAGGAGGCAGGCATTAGGCATCGAGCCCTGGTCATTCTTTCCTCTTTTTTGCAGGATAGACAGCAATCTCTCAATTGGGAGGGCCTAAAATCAGATAATTATAACCTGACCTGTGGCATTCCGCAAGGCTCTGCCCTATCCCCACCCTGTTTAATCTCTACGTGAGACCTCTGGCCGCCGTTGTTAGGAAGCATGGTTTTGCTTTCGTCTCCTACGCGGACGATTCGCAACTGGTCATTTCGCTATCGGATACACCAGAGTTAACAGCGGGGCGGATTCATACGTGTCTTAAGGACATCATGGCCTGGATGACACAAAGTTTCTTGAAGATTAATACGGAGAAGACTGAAGTTATGGAATTCGGGTATAGACCACCAATCTGGAACAACCTCTGGTGGCCATTGGAGGCAGGACTCTCCCTGTGGAAAAGGTCAGAAATCTTGGCGTCATCTTTGATTATAAAATGAATATGTCAGCGCATGTTAACAGCATAACTTCTGCCTGTTTTTTCCTGCTCAAAACCCTCCATAAAATCTTTCCTTTTATTCCCATTGCACTCCAGAAGACGGTAATGGCCGCTCTTTTCATGTCGAGACTTGACTATTGCAACGCTATGTTCTTGGGCATTGCTAAGTTCCAGATCAGCAAAATTCAATCCCTGCAGAATGCCGCTGTTCGCGTTCTGTTACAAATTCCTAAGGGCCACCCCATCTCCTCCACTAGAAGATCATTGCACTGGCTCCCTGTCCAACAGAGAATTGAGTTTAAGGCACTATGCCTGGTCCACAAGGCACGATATGGTGGTGGTTCAACATACTGTCAGAATCTGTTCAGACCCTACGTCCCCCGACGAGATCTACGTTCGGCCAATCTTGGCCTCATTTGTACCTCTAGATACAGATGTGCTAGATGGGGTGGCCGCACATTCTCCATCTGTGCCTCCCAACTATGGAATAAGCTTCCAGCCTTCCTTCGCCTCAAGCCAGACCTCCTTTCCTTTAGGAAAGCTCTGAAGTCTAAGCTGTTTAATGTCCTTTAGCTCTCTGAGCTCCATCGTTTTCGTTGTTCTTCTCACACCTCAGCGCGAAGACGCCGTTTGGCATTAGAGCGCTTAATAAGCTTCTTTATACTTATACTTATACTTGATTTAGTTTCACACAGCAATCCGTTAGTAAAATTATAATCAGTAGGTTATATAGTGTGGGCCTGATTCACAGAACAAACTTAAGACAAAATCCTAAACTTAGTACCATTTTGGTATTCACAGAATGCACTTACTACTTCTGGTATTCACAGACTGAACTTACTACTTTTTCGATTCACAGAATAAACTTACTACTTTTGCTATTCACAGAATGGATTTACGACTACTAAACTTACGTCCGCACTCGGGCCGGAAATTCCGGCCCGGAGGCGGAGCTTCCGGCCCGGAGGCGGAGTTTCCGGCCCGAAGGTGGAGTTTCCGGCCCGAAGGTGGGGATTCCGGCCAGTGGCGGAGATTTAGCCATGGCCAAAATCTCCGCCTCTGGCCCGGAAGCTCCGCCTCCGGCTCGGAAACCCCGCCTCCGGGCCAGAAGCTCCGCCTCCAGACCGGAAGCTCCGCCTCCGGGCCGGAATTTCCGGCCCGAGTGCGGACGTAAGTTTAGTAGTCGTAAATCCATTCTGTGAATAGCAAAAGTAGTAAGTTTATTCTGTGAATCGAAAAAGTAGTAAGTTCATTCTGTGAATACCAGAAGTAGTAAGTGCATTCTGTGAATACCAAAATGGTACTAAGTTTAGGATTTCGTCTTAAGTTTGTTCTGTGAATCGGCCCCTTAGTCTTTTCATGCAAAATAGAGGAGGTATACAACATTTTGTTCTACCTGCTCCATCGCAACAACTGAACATGTGCTTTCTGACAATCAGATTGAACAGCCCTTCAAAATTGTTTGCCGTGCTACCCATCACCCAACCTTCCAGTGCATCACAACACTCATCCACAAACTCCCCCCAGGACTCATGAGACAGTTTCCTACTGCCCCTGAACCTCAACCTATACCATTCAGGTATGACATCCTCTTTCTGGGAATTAGGTACCACGCTCTGGGATCTGGGAGTGGAACTTTCTGCACTGGACTCACTTCTGCTGCCACCACTGGACCCCACCCTCACTGGTGAATCCAGACCACTGAAACTATACTCAGGGGAAATATACTCATGAGTTAGCTTTTCTCTGGAAAAGGCTCTCTCTGCTTCCGCCATCCTCTGCTGCGCTAAGACCCTCTCAGTCTCTAGCTTTTTCTCTTCAAGGACCAGCTCCTTGAGTCTCAAGTCCTGGGCAGAACAAAAGAAGAATGTCCTATAAGTACTGAGGCTGTGACCCCATGAAGCGTGTGCTTGCTGGTACCTGTGCTGGGGCGAAGGACTGCTGGGAAATAGGAGGAACCACCGGGGACCCAACTGCTGCTTCCTGGAGGTCCCTACATGCTGGCCTGCCTGTGCCCAGCTCTGCCCCTTATGATTTTTGCCTAAGCATCCTGGGAAGCTCACTCGGCGCAAAAAATGCCCCAGGGATCATGAGGCCGGCAGCACTGTGCTGCGTCAGCAATTTGAAGGAAATTCCAACGCGAGGGATTTCCCCATGGTCCAGGGGTGAAGAGGGAGCCTATCCCGCATTGTGCTGCAGGAGAGAAGGAGAGGGAGCCCACCCCACATTGTGCTGAAGAGAGCAGTCATCGCTCTGTGCGTAAGCCACATTCCAAGCGGGGCACCCTTGTGCCAGGGAGAGCCCGCGTTTTAGGGAAACCAAGCGGGAGCCCCCCCCCCATCTTTGCCGAAATTGGCCACCTCACCGGCACGAGTGGTGACCCGGAAGGCAGGCAAGCTGCCTGGTTGTGGGCGAGGCAGGAGCAACCAATCATCCCCGAGGCGGCAGGATGTCAGGCGAGGTTGTGCTGCGTGTAGGCAGGGCTTCCATGACCGGAGAGAGCCCCTCATATAGCCAAGCCTGAGAGGGTCCCGACGCACCGCAGCGATTGGAAAGGAGCTCTTGAATGCTCCACACAGAAGGAAGGCAGCATCTCCCCCCTTCGCCCATCAAGGAGAGAAGCCCCTGTGAGTGGGGCTCCCCAAAGCATGCTGTGCTGCACATTGCACTCAAGGAATCCCGGTGAGTGGGGCGGAGGAGGCACTGTTTGTGCCGATCAGAGGAAGGGCAGCTTCCACATATAGGGCATTTTCTTGGTGGCCCACCAGGAGCAGCCCAGTGAACGGGGCCCCCTTGGTACTGATAAGGTGCCAGTGCTGATTGTGTACACAGCTGCACCACGAGAGAGTGGACAGCTGCAAGGATGGGGGCAATTTGTTTTGTCAATAAGGGAGGGGTGAGATGCAGCCCTTGGCCCCAGTGCATTGCGCATGCCCTCGTACCTGCAGAAGCAGCTAGATGCCCTGACTTTCGGGACATAGGGCATTTGAGCCCCAGAGAAGGCCAGTTGGCCTGGGGTCATCATTGTTATATGGGTAGAGTGTAAGGCCCTACAAAGATGCCTAATGTGTTTATGTCTAATGAGAATGCATAATGTGTTTATGCCTAATGAGATTGCGTAATGTGGTTATGCCTGCTGAGATAGCATAATGTGTTTATGCTTATGATGTTTATGCATAATGTGTTTTATGCCTAAGGTGATGCTAAGTACAGCATTGTTCCAGTAGTTACTGGTGGTGTTATTTTTATCACTTGTGCTTTCTAATGGTTCTGACCGTGGCCCGATTGGCCTGGTCATGTATGTAATCCCCTGTAAATTGTGACCTGGTGCCAATTTGCACAGTGTATATGTGTGATTATGATTCCAATGTGTTTTGGATAATACCAAGGATATTTTTTATATAACCTTGTGTGGAGTGTCTTTTGTAGTATGCCTAGTGTGTTGCTGCTGAGTGTGTGTGTTGCGCAAGCAATTTACACATTGCCTTTGGGATAAGCCTGCCTGCTTGTGCCAAGCTACCAAGGGGGTGAGCTGGGGTCATCTTCAGTGTATAACTCCCTTGCCCTCAAAAGAGTAGTGGTTTCTGCTTGGCTAAGGTGCAAGCCCTAGCCAACCAGAAATCCCATTTGTAACATTGGTTGTCAGCGGTGGGATAGGACTTGTGTTTGCGCAGTACCACAGAGACAACTGGTTGCTCTACAAACTCTGCATTTAGATAATCACAGGTTTGGGGATTATTTTTCTTGATTTTTCTTGATTTTCTTTTCTCCTAAAAGTATAATTTTTTTGAATTGTGTTCTCCTGTTGCAAAGATGGGGTTAATCTATGAAATAATGGAGTACACTAGGGAGGCGCTAGATGATTTCTTCAGAGAAAGGGGGATAACCATAGTAGGTAACATCATCAGAAAACTGATCCTCTATGAAGCCCTCGGGAGGGGAGAACCCTTAGAGCCCTGGGGGTACCTTTCCGATTACCCCTCTGCCTACCTAAGTGGTGGTTTTGAGGGAGGTCCTGAAGAGCCTGCACAGGAGAGAGAAAATGACAAGGCAGGGATAAGGGTTCTCCCCTGCGGAGGGCTTCATAGAGGAACAGTTTTCTGAAGATGTTACCTACTATGGGTATCCTCCTTTCTCTGCAGAAATCCTCTAGCTCCTCCCTAGTGTACTCCATTAGGTCATCCTCATTATAGATTAACCCCATCTTGGCAAGATACACAACCCACAGTGCAACAGGAGAACACAATTTAAAAAAAATGACAATTTTAGTAGAAAACAAAATCAGGAAAAATAATCCCCAAACCTGTGATTATATATATATAGAGTTTGCAGTGCAACCAGTTGTTGCTGTGGTACTGCGCAAACGCAAGTCCTATCCCACCGCTGACAAACAATGTTAGAAAGGGATTTCTGGTTGGCTAGGGCTTATGCCTAAGCGAAGCACACTACAAAAGAAACTCCACACAAGGTTATTTAAAAATAGTCTTTGTATTATCCAAAACACATTCGAATCATAATCACACATACACACTGTGCCAACTGACACAAGTTCATAATTTACATGGAATTATATACATGACTAGGCCAATCGGGCCACGGTCAGAACCATTAGAAAACACAAGTGATAAAAATAACACCACCAGTAACTACTGGTAAAATACTGTACTTAGTATACCTTTAGGCATAAAACATATTATGAATAAACATCATAAGCATAACACACATTCTGCTATCTCAGTAGGCATAACCACATTATGCAATCTCATTAGGCATAAACACATTATGCACTCTCATTAGGCATAAACACATTAGGCATCTTTGTTGGGTCTTACGCTCTACCCATATCACAATCATGACCCCAGGCCAACTGGCCTTCTCTGGGGCCCAAATGTCCTTTGTCCCTAAAATCAGAGCGTCTAGCTACTTCTGCAGCTGCGAGGACACTCCCAATGCACTGGGGCAGGGGGGTGCATCTCACCCCTTCATTATTGACAAAACAAATTGCCCCCTTGTTGCAGCTGGCCACGCTCTCACGGTGCAGCTGTATACACAATCAGCACCGGCACCTTACCAATGCCTAGGGGGCCCGTTCATTGGGCTCCTCATGGTGACCACCAAGAAAATGCCCACTTTGTGGAAGCTGGCCTTCCTTTGGTGGTGCAGCTGTCCTCCTAAAGATCGGCACGAACCGTGCCTCCTCCGCCCTATCCACCGGCATTCCTTGACTGCAATCGGCAGCACAGCATGCTTTGGGGAGCCGCACTCACAGGGGCTTCTCTCCTCGATAGGCGAAGGGGGGAGGTGTTCCCTTACTTCCGTGTGGAGCATTCAAGAGCTCCTTTCCAATCGTTGCGGCGGATCCGGGACCCTCTAATGCTTGACCACATGCGGGGCTCTCTCCAGTCATGGGAGCCCCGCCTAATAGCAGGCACAAGCACACCTGACTTCCTGCCGCATCGGGTACGAAAGGTTGCTCCTGCTGGCCCCGCCTACAACCAGGCAGCTTGCCTGCCTTCCGTGTCGCCGTTCGGTAAAGAAGTAGGATGGGCTCCTGCTGGGTTTCCGTAAAATACGGGGCTCTCCCTGGCACACGGGAGCCCCGCTTGGAATGCAGATCTCATATTCAGCCTAGTGCTGAATCACCCTGCCCTCCCTGGAGCCACACACACCTCACCAGGCCCTGTCACTCCAGAGCCAGACATGCAATACACATCAGGCAGGCAGACACATAGCAGCATTTATTATTACTGTTCAAAACATACCAAACTTGACCACGCTGCTCCTCTCATATCAGGAATTACCACTGAAACACCTATCAGGGTATACCCAATGCATTTTTATGAGAGGGTAGCCTCACAGCAGTATAAAACCAAAATGGCTGTTTGTCACTACCAGGACATGTCACAAAATTAAGGTACATGTCCTACCTTTTACCTACAATGCACCCTGCCCATGGGGCTAGCTAGGGCCTAACTTAGGGGTGACTGACTAGCAGTAAAATGGGGATCACAGACGTGGCAAACACTTTAGGTGTCACATCACAGCAGCAGGCCCAGGAATGGCAGAGGTCTGAGACAGGTTTGAAAGACTACTTTGGTGGGTGTCGCAATCAGCACTGCAAGCCCACCAGTAGCATTTATTTTACTGGCCCTGGGTATTTGGGATTCCGATTTACAAGGGACTGACAGGTAAATTAAATTAGCCAAACAGGTGTAGACCAATCTTATAACATTTTACCATAGAGAGCACATGCACTTTACACTGGACAGCAGTGCTAAAGTGCCCAGAGTCCTAAAACCACCAACACCAGGTCAGAAGAAAATATCAGGAGGAAGGCAAAAAGTTCACGCATGACCCTGTAAAAAGGGCCAAGTCAAACAAGTTGTATATACATGCTTCCAAAAATACACAAGGTAGCAGAGTTTCCACTGGGGCGGCCAAATTATCTCGGGCATTCGGTCACCCACTGAATGTATTTTTGAATTATTGGATGTTTATTTGAAACCTTTTCTTTTAAACTTACCCTCTTATGTGAGGGATGCCATTGACATTTTAGAAAAATGTGATGATGTAATTTGGGACTCTGATAACATGATGTTTGTAACACTTGATGTTGAGAGTCTTCATAGCTGCATACAGAAAGACTTGGGACTTTCTGGTTTAGTTTCATTTCTCTCAACTAGACGAGAGAACTTCTTTGAGCATTCAGAGATGTTAAAAGAACTTGCTGACATTGTTCTTTTGAATAACTACTTTCTATATGAAGGGGACTGGTATCAAAAGTTACATGGGCCTGCCATGAGCTCCAGGTTTGCCCCCTTTTATGCCAACCTCTTTATGGGGTGGTTTGAGAGGAGGCATGCCTGGGCCCGTGGGGCCTCCAGGTGGTTGGAATATGTGCACTTCTGGGGGCACTTTAATCATGATATTATAGTGATGACCCAAATAGAGGAAGATTTCTCGTATTTGAATGACAATGATTTTAATGTTAAGTTTACTATGAACTGCCACAAAACAGAGATAACCTTTTTGGATGTCTGTTTGTACATAAAAGGTAACAGGATTCAGTGTACGTTATTTAGTAAACCTACAGCTTGTAATAGTATCTTACAAATGGACATTGTTCATCCAATGAGCACAATCAAGGCAATCCTCTTTGGAGAAATGCTACGGATTAAACGGAATCGTAGTACTTGGATAGATTGATAGATTATACTTGTGGGGCTATGAAGAGAGACTGTTGAGCAATGCCAGGAAAAGGGTGATAAACATCGATAGAGGAGAACTGCTGAAAACTAACATGAGACATAAAACAAATAAACCATTGGCTCTAATTACAACCTACAACTCCTTCAGCAACCAAATTTGGCGCGTGCTCAAGAAGCACTGGCACTTATTACAGAGTGGCCCAGGTTTGGAGCCACATGTGAGTAAGTACCCAAAAGTCACCTATAGAAGGGGTCGTACTATGAAGGATGTAGTCCCAGCTACACACGAGAAGTGAGAGAGACCGTGAGGAAATATGAATTTTTATGGTCAATTGTGTCCCCTATCTAGACCCCAACGGCTCCATGTACATGCTACAGGTACATGTATGTTCCCTCCACTTCAAGCTATGAAGACGCAAATACAATTGTGTCCAACGTTAATATGTACTCTTTCATATCTGCCATGAATGGGCCAGATATTCCGTTCCTAAGTATGCCTTGCCACCGTCTTTATATGGTATACTTTTCACGTTTTCCAGCTCTGGCAAGGTAGGCCCTGAATTCTGCCATCGAGCTTTTCTTGCTTCTGCCTCTGAATGCTCCAGCCTGGACCTGCATCTGTATCCATGAACTTTGTCTTACTTCCTGCGCGGCTAACGGTGCCTAAGCCCGGCCTGTTGCCTGCCAAAACTAAATTCGGCCTTCAAGTTATCTGTTCCGCTCCTCAAGAAATGCATTCCTGTCTAAGTAGCTTAGGTAAACATCCCTCTAGCTGCAGAGCTAAGGGCCCGGCCTTACTGTCTCCGTACAAGTAATTCATGACTCTCGTTACCATGGTAGGCCCATGCCCCCCTCGCATCTCATGTAGACACTTAGACGCTTGTACACGCACTAGCAGTCAGTATAGAATAGGATCTGTACGAGAAGACCTTTCCTTCTAGATAATATAGTTCTTTAAACACAAGATATTAGATATGATTTAGGACTAGGTTGTCCTGACACCCCAGACTTCTGTCTCCACATGTAGGGCTAAATGTCAAGTTCCCTTCACCCTCTAGTTGCACGTCAATCACACGTCATGCGGCTGCGCGCGCATCTCTGCCAGATATTTCTGCTGACACTGCAGGATTCTCTTATGGATCCACCCACTTGTGACATCATTTTAAATGACGTTTCTAGTATACGCCTATTATTACGCCTATTTTCATTACGCATGTGTATTCTTATCTGTATTATCAGCTGTTACGCCTCCTGCATCTGTCTTAATGTAATGCTTTTCATATATATATGATTACTTGTCAATAATGCATTGCCTATCCCT
Organism: Triturus cristatus; assembly: GCF_964204655.1. Taxonomy (NCBI): domain Eukaryota; kingdom Metazoa; phylum Chordata; class Amphibia; order Caudata; family Salamandridae; genus Triturus; species Triturus cristatus. The sequence continues at coordinate 231,494,176 of NC_140587.1, forward strand.
TCCTGAACCTTCGTGGTGATGGAATATGATTGCCTGGTTCGAACCATAATTCCTTTGTAAGGAATAAAGTCCTTTTCAGAACCTCTAATACCACGGATTCTGCCTCTTATTTTGACTGAGTTATTCTTACTAGACTTTACCGCATAAAAATAGTACAGGTAATTTAAATATTTACCACATAAATTGGCGCCCGAATAGGGACACTTTCTCATCTCACGCGCCGGAGGTGCGTTGCAGGCCCGGTCTCCTGCCACAGCTGAACGGACAAAAACGCGTACCCGCAGGATTTCCTGTATCTCCCTCCAGCCAAGCGGGGGTGACTGAGGCTGCGATCAACACCCAGACGAGGCGGTGAGAAGTGCGAAGTATCCCGACCAGAGCCTAGCTGAGAGAGCAAGATCCGAGGTATACAGAGGCCCACCAGGTTCCGAAGTTCCGAGTCGAGTCGAGTCCAGTCCGGTCCAGTTCAGTTCAGTTCCGAGGCCTTCCGTTCCGTGCTACCCGGTGAGTACCGTTGCCGGGGAGGCATTTAGACGTGCACATTAATTTGTGCCGGTCATGACGGGTTTGGGTACACAGATCCGGTCTGCACTGTTTTAGCAGTGTATCTGTACTGTTTAGCAGTATATCTAGTATGTTCATGTATATAATCCAGTATTATCTAGTATTAGTATTATGTCAGTAACTAGTTTTCTTCTAATTATCATTGTTCATTAAAATGTTAAATGTTAAATGTTTTACTGTGTTTAAAAATTGTGGTATGAATGAGTGTTCATTATTGTGTTTATCGTATTAATTGTGTTCAAGTCCAGTTCGAGTTAGAACCAAGTAGCAAGGTTTAAAGATGCCGTTCTTTTCAAAATTAAGACAGATCAAAACTAGAAAAGGAGTACTCGAAGAAGCTGTTCCCATTCCACCTAGGGACACTCCAGGGTACTTTATGTATCATAAACATGGCCTAGATGCCGTATTATATCTTGACTTATGGGTGGACTACACCAAGGATCTAGCAGAAAGTCAGAGGTGGCCCGCAGCTGGGACATGGGATGCAGATTGCATCATGAGAGTAGAAGAAGAATTATGGAAAAAGAAAGCCAGACAGTCACAGAAAGATGCCATTGAACTATGGCGCAAAGAGTCGCATAGGCGCACAGAGAAAGCGTTCAGACAGGAAGAGAAAAGTAGGGAGAACTCAAATAAAGCCCGAGAAAACATATTAGTTGAGGAAGGTATCCGAGTAAAAACAGAACAAGTAGACAGACAACGGAACACTCTTATGAATGGTATGTATCCTCTTTTGGCCGAAGGTTTACCTAAGGCCACCCCGGAAATACCGAAAGATTTGCCACCCCCATTACTCCCGATTAAAGCACATCCCAAGACCGCAAAAGATATTTTCCTTTCCTCCTATTTAGACGATGCAGCTCCCGAATATGTTAATGATCCTCCACACACGCCACCTGTCGATGATGCTCAACCCCGAGATCATCTGCCTCCACATCCGCAACAACAAACTCCTCCGCACAATCCAACAGGTCCATCTGTTTCCACCGCTTTTCCTGCATCCTCAGTCTCTACCTTACATCCCACAAATCCTTTCGTGCCTAGCACCTCAGAAGGTGCGACAGGAGGTGCAACAGCAATTTTTGCCACGCCACCGTCACGAAGTAAATCGTCTCTTAGAGATTTAGCAAACCAACGTACACCTCAAATAGCGACGTCCGACATGTTTAAGGAACATCTTGTGGATTGTAGATATGATCCAGTGCCCGGTAAAAATGACAGAATGCTGCTATCATCACTACGTATACGACAAGCTTCACTATATTTAACGACACTACCAGGAATGATTAATCATCTAGACAATATATATCGCTTTGTCCAAACAGGGCAAGGCCCTGAAAGTATTGACGAAGCCATGGATTATCAGAAAGTGGATATACAGAGATTACTGTTACGCTTCTTCATAAACTGCTTGATCAGAGACAGAGATAGGCCTGGGGTAGATCAGGATGAAATGCAAGTACTTACCAGATGGGGTCAGAATATATCAGAGGGAAAACATGATAAACAGACGTGTATAGTAGTTATGTGCCGAAAGATCCGCAAAGAAGTAGAACGAATACATAAAGCCAGATTGGAGGCAGACAAAACTGAATCAGAGGGAGAGGAGGAGGAAGAATCAGAAATGCCCACAGGACAATTAGAAACGATAGCTTATGTAGGTAGGGGAAGACCTTGTAACAATACCAGATACTTTAATGATCCGATACGTCCGATACGTCCAGACAACAGACATTTTCAAGCCCCTATGCTGAATACGAAGTCCCCTGAACACTTATTCCAGGCTGCTGATAAATTACTTCGAGACCGAAGGGGGTATCATATGCTCGATTCTATGGATGAACAAGAATTAGCCAGGTCAGCAGTACAATGGGCTGACAGTTTTGAAAAATACAGTGATGACGCGCTAGCACACACGTTTTTGAATCTCACCCCGGACGAACAGCGTTTAGCTGGTATATACATGATACAACACCTCCTTATATTATATAGAAGCCAACACTCCGATCCTGGCCCCCTACCTGATATACTGATAGAATTACTCACGAACAAATGGAGAGGTTCAGGTACTGATTTAATTAAAGAAATTCTAGAATATCGGCACCAGTACATTGTCTTCGTATGCCCAGAACATGTTTCAGTTCTCACCGTGGAAAGAAAAACGTATCACATAGACAGACAGAATCCCTTACGCGAAGTGCACCCAGTCAGAGGTGATGACAATACTTTTAAACGCGTGTTTGTGTACACGCCCATAACTAAAATTGAATTATTAGAAATGAAGAAAGTAGTACCTAGCCATGACAAAGACCCAGCAGGTTTCCACCGTGAGATAAAAGACATGTTACTCATGGGAGAGTATACTTACCCTGACATTATGAAAATATTAAAGGTCTTATTGCCTGCCGGTATTTACGAGAAACTCAAAGAAAAAGAATGGGAGGTGGGAGACCAAAAGATAGATTGGACAGCATTAGAAAACGAAGAAAAGGCCCGAGCTGCAGGTTCAGGGCTTGGGGAAAAGACTACAGCATTACCAGGATTATTAGTGCAGGTACTACCACGTCTATTAACTACGAAAAAGGAAGACTGGGGTGCAATTTCAGCCTGCAAACAAAAACAAGATGAAGACACTAGTGATTTCTATTCCCGATTTGAAAAATGTTTTGGTATTAATAGTGGCATAAAAGCGAGTAGTGAGTTGTATCCACATCTGTTTGTGACAAAATTAGTTGAAAATTCTCTGCCCCAAGTTAAGAGTAGAGTACTGAAATTCGAGAGTACCTGGCAAGGAAACACACCGTCACAGATGTTACAAATGTTACAATATCATCACAATAGAATTAGGGAAGAACAAGAGCATGAACAAAGACGTATGAAAGACACGAAAATGAAAATGCTTGTTGCGCAGTCAGTTCCAGCTGACGGTCATAAAAAGGGTATAACACAGTCCAATGATTCACCGGGTCCTGTTAGAGGGACATGCAACTATTGTAAACAGCCAGGTCATTATATACACGATTGCACAGTTCTAAATCATAATATCTCTACGGGTATAACGAAGGAGAGACCACGCCCGCCTAGACAGGATCAGATCCAGCAACAAGTACCTCAGAATATACAGCCTATGCCAGCTGTACAACAGACCGCACCACAACAACAACAACAGCCTATTGCTGCAACACAAAACACGACACAACAGATGTACCAGTATGCACAAAATGATTACCCAGAGTATCAGCGCTACACATGAAATAGCCTAGAGAGGGAAGTTGGCCTACCCCTTATCGAGGTTCCCGTAGATCAAGAGGGTCCTTATGTACAGAGTCAAGTGTTAGGGAAAGACCGAAAGTTTCTACTCGATACAGGGGCAAGCAGAACCACTATCAGTCATAGCGAAGTTCCAGGGGCACCCCTCTCAGGCTCACAAAATATTTCCCTTGGTTTTTCAGGAAAACCCACAATTAACGAAGTATCGCAACCACTTGCATTCACAGTTGGTCCATTGACACGAACTACAGATCTATTACTTACGAAATCATGTCCAGAAAACTTGTTAGGTATAAAAACATTGAAAGCTCTAGGAGCTATAATATGTTGTTCTCCGGAACGAGTACGATTATTTTTGCGTGACTTTAAAGGTCACTACGTGTCTAGAGACATGGATCACCGGTTACAGAATCTACCTGCACATTTATGGGCGCAAGGCCCCACTGATGTAGGTTGTATGCACATTACACCATATCGAGTCACACTCAAAACAGGAGTGGTACTACCACGAATGCGACAATACAAATTACCACCAGATGCTGTAGTGGCTTTGCTGCAAATCATTGACGAGCTCATTGTACAAGGAGTGGTCGTGGAAACCGACTCCAATGTATGTAATTCCCCGATAATTCCGATTCTTAAACGAACTGATCCAAAAGCACCGCCAGTATATCGATTAGTTATTGATCTGCGCGAATTAAATAAATGCATTGTACCACAATACCCCGTGGTCCCAGATATCTCTTCATTACTAACAGCCATAGATTCAGAAGCAACGTTCTTTACTGTAATTGACCTCAAGAACGCCTTCTTCAGCGTCCCAATCGATCCGGAAAGCCAATATTTGTTCGGATTCAGTTTAAATGGACGAAGTTTTAAATTCGCACGCGCACCTCAAGGATTTACAGAAAGTCCTAGCATCTACAGCCAAGCACTGAAAAGACAACTTGACAGTATCCACATGCCTGTTAACACTGCACTGCTTCAGTATGTCGATGATCTGCTGATCACCGCCCGAAGCGAACCCGAATGTGAAAAAGCATCACTGACGGTTTTACATTTCTTAGCCGACAAGGGGCACAAGGTGTCCCCTTCAAAGTTGCAATTTTGTGCCCAGCAAGTTGTGTACCTAGGGCACTTGCTGTCCAAATGGGGGAGACAGCTCACACCTGATCGCATCCAGTTAATTGTAAACATGCCACCACCCAAGACACAAAAGGAGGTACGGGCCTTCATAGGCCTCACTTCGTACTGCAGGCAGTGGATCCCCCAATATGCATTTTTAGCTAAACCACTCATTCAGTTGACAACACAGGAGGCGGCGACATCGACTGTCCTCCCTTGGACTCCAGAACATACACAAGCCTTTGAAGACTTAAAGAAAGCTTTATGCCAAGCACCTGTCTTAGCGACACCATGTTACAGTAAGCCTTTTACACTCTTTGTTACAGAACGTGAAGGTACTGCTCTGTCAGTACTCACGCAGGAACAAGCAGGATCACACAAGCCATGCGCTTACTTTTCTAGCACATTAGATCCCGTAGCTCAGGCTCTTCCTGCGTGTCTGAAATCAGTTGCAGCGACAGCTCTAGCGATCAGACAAAGCGATTCCATAGTATTAGGACATCAATTGACAGTACAAGTACCACACGCAGTAGAGGTTCTCTTGAACCGGACACAGACACAACACTTGACTATAGCACGACTGACTGGTTACGAACTCACATTGTTCCAGCCACACATAGAAATCAGACGTTGTAGTACATTAAATCCTGCCACACTTTTGCCATTAAATGGAACAGACCCATTGGCACATGATTGTATTGAAGTTATTACTATTACGACGAAACCCAGACAAGACCTGACAGATATTCCACTATCAGATCCAGACCTGACATTATATGTAGATGGTTCATGCATGAGAACAAATACAGGAGAATTAGTGGCCGCTTATGCAGTCACAACAGACACTGAAGTTATTGAAACAAATTGTATCGATACCTTGTCAGCTCAAGCAGCAGAGCTCATCGCTCTGACACACGCCTGTATTCAAGCCAAAAATAAGAAAGTCAACATATACACAGATTCACGTTATGCATTCGGAGTCGTCCATGACTTCGGCGTGCTTTGGCGAGAGAGAGGTTATTTAACTTCTCACGGTGCCCACATCCAGCACGGTCCCCTTATTCAAGCTCTGTTAGATGCAATACATCTGCCGACTGCAATATCGATTATGAAGTGTAAAGCCCATACGAAAGTAACTGACATTATTTCTCAGGGTAACGACCTAGCTGACAGAACAGCTAAACAAACTGCTCAGAATCAGACTCATACAACTGACACGACAAAAACAATATTTCCGACACCAACACACTGCATGACAGTTAAGGATCCCGCTCTTGATGTAATTGATATACAGACACATGCCACACCAGAAGAAATAAAGAGATGGACTGAATTAGGAGGGATCCAAACGGATCAAGGATGGATGACGAAGGGAAAATCTATATGGTTTCTCCCCGACTCAATGGTTCAAGTCATCATTAACACAATACATAGTCCAGCGCACCTAGGAGAGAAAGCTATGCTAGACAGTATTCAACACATTTGGTTCAATAAATACTTGCGAGCAGCAGCTAAACAGAAAGTACGCACCTGCATGATTTGTTGTCAGTTCAATCCAGGAAAAGGCGTACCTGTAGAACAGGGTGGATTCCAACCCCCCGATCACCCTTTTGAAGTCCTCCAGATGGATTATATCCAGATGGAACGATGTCGAGGATTCAAATATGTCCTCGTAGTTGTATGCGCTCTTTCCCGGTGGACAGAGGCGTATCCCGTCTCAGATTACACTGCCCCGACTACTGCCAAACAATTAGTTTGTGAATTCTTCCCACGGTATGGTTTGCCCCGTATCGTGTACTCAGATAATGGCCAGCCGTTCTCATCCGAGCTAATGAAACACGTTTCACTTCTGTTAGGCTATCAATGGAAATTCCACTGTGTCCGACATCCCGAGGCAGCAGGTCTCGTGGAACGCCATAATCAAACTCTGAAAATTAGACTGTCCAAAATCTGTAGAGAAAAAGGTGTCGACTGGATAGTAGCCTTACCAGTTGCGCTCTTTTACATGAGAATGGTAGCACACTCTCGAACAGGGCTATCCCCGTATGAGGTGATCTTCGGTAGACCACCAAATATGTGGGGGACGCCTATACCTCGTAAAATCACTGATGTTGATTGTAATATGTTGACAGATTACCTGGCTTCCTTGATGTCTGCACTACAATCTTGTCGTTCACAGGTAGCTGCAGCTTTTCCCGATAACACTGAGGCGAAGCCCCATGACGTGGTTCCAGGTGACCTGGTACTTGTAAGAAATTTCGACAGGAGGAGTCCATTGGAGCCTCGCTGGCAACAACCGAAACTCGTTTTACTGACCACGAGGACAGCCGTGAAGATAGAGGGCCGCAAAGGGTGGTTACACTCGAGCCATATCAAGAAATTTCATGGACTACCATCGGATTTAAACGTTCAGTCCTGCATTCCCTCACAGACTGACTCAAAACTCCCCCTGGTTGATGGGCCAGAAAAAGAGAACTATAAACTGAAACTAAGGTCTAGCAGGTCAGACAATTTGATTGTTTAAGTCCTCTTCAAGGTGAATCGGTTGAATTTGTCACTGACATGTATCCTCTAGACCGAAATAGAGAGAGAAATAGACAGAAACAGCTCAAGAAACATGCGTACTGTAAATCACTTCGTAGTCACTGCATAGTGACATTATTAATTATGTTTTTTCTAAGTCTTCTGATTACTACTGTCAGTATATTTTTACACATGTATTACCCTATTTCCAAGCGTGCTCTCAATGCTACTGCCGAACATTCTTTTAGCGAATTACCTCCGCATGAGTTGTCCTATAGATTTGCGCTGCGCAACAACACATTCATTAGTATGTTACATCATTCTCATCAGACCAGCAATGCTACAAATTGTTGGATATGTGGCCGACTCCCTCCTTATCAGAAATACAGGGGAGTTCTACCCCTCTTTCCATATCCGTTCACACACAATGGCTCCTGTGGAGCATGGTTTAGTTTGATTAATTCCCTAGATTCAAATTCAGTAGTTTATCAAGACAACTGGGTATGGGGAAACCTGAACCTAGTTTTACTTAAAGTCTGCTACCCTAACAAGGAGGGACTTCCCAAAAGAACAGGGACTGATCTAGAAAATGAAGTATATGGATTAGGTAACTTTACACTTAACCTCATGATCTTGAATGTTGAATCCGAAGCTACACCAATCTTGCCCGCCATGTCAGTATTTCCAGTTAGAGGCGAATTATGTGTAAGAAAGAATGGTTCAATACACATGGGCCATAGTAAATGTACCACTGTAATAGAATTCAGTGATAAAGGCAAGTCTACATTTAGAGCTTCCCGTCACTCCTACTTCATCTGTGGTCACACCGCATACATGCGCCTACCCCTAGATTAGGATGGTACCTGTTACATTGCATTCCTTCTGCCACCTGTTTTCCTAGCCCCGCCAGATTATCATAGGAATACCCATTTAGTACCCAATAGACAGCAGAGAGATCTCCCGATTGTCGACTACACTGAAACAGCATGGGAGCAATATACAGATTTCAATAAAGGTTTCTTTCCCTACATAGGTACAGTCACTAATAGTAAGCTGATACGTAGATTAACTAGAACCCTTGAAGCAGTAGTGAATGAAACTACTTCCGACTTAGGCAACTTAACAGAGGAGCAGTCTGCGATGCGGATTGTTGTTCTTCAAAATCGTCTTGTCCTTGACGTCATTCTGGCCGATAGGGGCGGAGCTTGTAGGGTCATCGGATCAAGTTGCTGTGTTTTCATACCAGAAAACGCGCCGTCAGTATATAAAGCCATAACTCGACTTCATAAAATCGTAAGCCAGATACATCAGAATCCAGGCACCTGGACTTGGTCCGGTTGGTTCTGGAGCATATTGTCAGCCTGGGGATGGAGGATCCTATCCTTCCTAGGTATTGGTTTTCTCATACTATTCAGTTGCTGCTTGTGTCTACAATGTGGGCCAGCGATTTGTGGTCTGTGTGCCACATCGTGTATCCCGCCTTCAAATTTTCATTCAAGATCCCGGAAGAAGAAAGAAGAACAAATGATGCTATATGAACAGATTGATGGATTGATGAAGATGGATATTTCATGAGGGTCCGTAGGGGACAAGGAGGGAATGAGGAAATATGAATTTTTATGGTCAATTGTGTCCCCTATCTAGACCCCAACGGCTCCATGTACATGCTACAGGTACATGTATGTTCACTCCACTTCAAGCTATGAAGACGCAAATACAATTGTGTCCAACGTTAATATGTACTCTTTCATATCTGCCATGAATGGGCCAGATATTCCGTTCCTAAGTATGCCTTGCCACCGTCTTTATATGGTATACTTTTCACGTTTTCCAGCTCTGGCAAGGTAGGCCCTGAATTCTGCCATCGAGCTTTTCTTGCTTCTGCCTCTGAATGCTCCAGCCTGGACCTGCATCTGTATCCATGAACTTTGTCTTACTTCCTGCGCGGCTAACGGTGCCTAAGCCCGGCCTGTTGCCTGCCAAAACTAAATTCGGCCTTCAAGTTATCTGTTCCGCTCCTCAAGAAATGCATTCCTGTCTAAGTAGCTTAGGTAAACATCCCTCTAGCTGCAGAGCTAAGGGCCCGGCCTTACTGTCTCCGTACAAGTAATTCATGACTCTCGTTACCATGGTAGGCCCATGCCCCCCTCGCATCTCATCTAGACACTTAGACGCTTGTACACGCACTAGCAGTCAGTATAGAATAGGATCTGTACGAGAAGACCTTTCCTTCTAGATAATATAGTTCTTTAAACACAAGATATTAGATATGATTTAGGACTAGGTTGTCCTGACACCCCAGACTTCTGTCTCCACATGTAGGGCTAAATGTCAAGTTCCCTTCACCCTCTAGTTGCACGTCAATCACACGTCATGCGGCTGCGCGCGCATCTCTGCCAGATATTTCTGCTGACACTGCAGGATTCTCTTATGGATCCACCCACTTGTGACATAATTTTAAATGACGTTTCTAGTATACGCCTATTATTACGCCTATTTTCATTACGTATGTGTATTCTTATCTGTATTATCAGCTGTTACGCCTCCTGCATCTGTCTTAATGTAATGCTTTTCATATATATATGATTACTTGTCAATAATGCATTGCCTATCCATTCCTGAACCTTCGTGGTGATGGAATATGATTGCCTGGTTCGAACCATAATTCCTTTGTAAGGAATAAAGTCCTTTTCAGAACCTCTAATACCACGGATTCTGCCTCTTATTTTGACTGAGTTATTCTTACTAGACTTTACCGCATAAAAATAGTACAGGTAATTTAAATATTTACCACAACCGGTACATTGAATTGGATACCACCAAAACCGAAGGGTTTCTTTACATGCAAAACTTGTAGTATCTGCCATTTGGGCATAAGCAAGACAACAAGGTTCAAACTTCATGCCACATGTGAATACAGAATTGACCATTCTATCAACTGCCGTACGTCCTGTGTGATCTACGCTATTATTTGTACATGTGGAAAAGCGTACATAGTCAGCACCACGAAGGAAATAAGGTTTAGAATCTGCGAGCATTAAAAAATATGGACTCCTCATACCCGATATCAGCGCATGCATGTGATAGGGATAATGATTCTCACTTTGGATTTTATGGGTTAGATGTGGTCAAGATGAATGTAAGAGGTGGTGACAGGGAGCTCCTGCTAAGACAAAGGGAATCAAAATTAATTTTACGCTTATAAACTGTGAAGTTGGGCCTCAATGTAGAGCATGAATTTCACCTTTTTCTGTAGTTCGTTTGTCTCTTGCTCCTACTAGTACGGTGAAGAGGAGTTCTATGGATATCTCTAATAGAAAGATGAGTTGACTTGGACACTCATACTGGTATGAGTCTTGATGTCTTTGGTGAGATTTCTTTCTATGGATTTTTCACGAACCATCTCTGAACCTTGTTGAACTGAATTGTTGTTGAGTCAAGGAATGGGACCTTTCATGATAAATCATTTTACCTGTCTGTTTGTATTTAGACTGTAATGAGATGTGATGCTCTTGTTGGATTATCTTCTTACAGAATTTGAACTTTTCAGCTTTTTTCTTTGAATTGTTTTGGATTAAATTATTTGTCCAGGGATATGATGGACATAAACAATAGATATTCTTAGGATATAGTGTGTTTACACCTGTACACATATTGGCTGGAGAAACCTATACGCCTTTATCTCTGCGAATCAATAGACCTGGGGTGGGAAATGGAGATTACAGGATGGCCGACACTCTATTTATGGTGTTGGTACTTTCTTAATTAGACTGTTAGTTGTGTTTAGTTTGACTTACCTGATGTTGTTGAAATTGTTTCTTTGCATCCTATTGCCCGAGTATATGACAGATGTGGGGAGTTGATGGCTGTTGGCTCTTCCTTTTTGGTGCTAATGGAAGCTAGTGTGAAATCGTGGATTTCATTTTGCCATGAATTTAGTAGTTTAGTTTGTGCAATATACTTTACATGATGGCTGACACTCTGTTGCATAATCTTGTTTCTGTCAGATTGTTAAGGATATTGACCAACACATTGCCTTTACACCATTGTTTGTTTTCTTCGTGTAGCTAATAATAGTAAACAAGTTTGAGCAATATGCTCTACAAGATGGCCGACATGTTGTTTTGTAATATTAGTCCTTTTTTAGTGTTGGGGATACCGGTTTTACAACACTGCTCCTTCTTTAGTGCTGATGAGTCTAGTGACTCTTGTATTGATAATGAATTCAGTAATGTATACTGGCATACACTAGAGGGAAACTGACTTTCTATCCTTGGTTATTGGTCATTCCTTGGAGTTGATAAGAGTTAGTGTGGATGCACAAGTTATAATCTACTAAGGATTCAGTGCTCTAGTTTGAGCAATGCAAGTTACAAGATGGCCGATGCTATCTGGTTTAGAACATTAGTCCTTTCTTAATGTTACTTAAAGTTAGTGCAAACCAACCACTTGCATGGTGGGATATTTAAGGAGCTCGATAAAGTTGAACCGGTCTCATGCATTTAGAAAGAGATGACCTTTCCTGCTCTGACCGGGTTAGCTGCTGGCGATGAAAGGGAAGAGTGACAATGGTTTTTATGAGCGGGTGATTGGGGATTACGGTGCTTATATTTCTTGCTGATTTGGCTTGACATGTATTGATGTTGGTCCTTTCTGCTTTTTCTCTTTGCTATAATTTGAGGCAGTATTAAGAGCTGGTTTTCGTAGTGGTGTACTCTTGGGGGACACTGCAGTTAATACTGACTGGCAGCGGTACAGACAATATGCGTTAATGCGGATGTGCAAATGAGTGGTTTTGAAAATTGTGGGTAGCTGATACCTGTCTTTCTCCTGGCATTTTTCCAGAGGTTAGTCTGAATAGGTGGTCTTTGGCGACATTGAGGGTCCCTGAATTTGAGGACTGACTGTGTAACAAGAAGAAGACTGAATTTATAATTTATAGAATATTCTGGGGAGAACGGTGAGCGATTTTTGCCAGCATGCGTTGACCTATTCTAAAGAATTGTGGGAATTGTTACTTTGAGATATTAATAGGCTGCAAAAACTCATCTATATTCTCTAGATTGCAGGAAAGGCTGATTTAACAAAATTGGATTTCTAACTAATTGCGAAACTGACTTTTGAACTTTTGTGGACGCAATGGGGCAACGCTCAGTAGCTACATTACAGACGGCTATTTCTTGCAATTTTTTGAGTGCTCAATAATAATGCTATAGTCATAACATGAAGTGATGCTATACTGATTGGTATATTTTTCTTCCGTCACTTCTATATGTTTGGCACACAGAGTACTAACAGAGTAGTAACTAGAACACGCCTTTGAAGGATTGATGTCCCTCTCTCCCACAGGAGTAGGAATTTTGTTGCCTAAAAGTGTTTTGGATAATTCCATACACGATTATTGGTAAGTTTGTTGAACTTGTGTATGGTCTTGAGTGGGGTACACTCTTGGTGAATCAACAGGTAGAACGTTAAGAACGCATTCTATTAAACTCACTCCCTTTATAAATTCTGGTATAAATGAGACAGCACTTTAATGTGAAAAACAACGTTGAAAGATTGTAGCATTTCCACATGGATGGTCCCGGTTGAGGGAGGGCCCTGTGAGGGCAGAAGTAGTTTGCATATTTGGATGATTGGTGCAATGAATACAATGTGAAGGTAACTGCATTCCATTCGTCTCTGCATATTGTCTAATGTATTGTGTATATTTAATTTTTTTCAAAAAGCTTTAAGTGTCTCATTCCTCTACACTAAGTAGCATGTGTAGGTTGTGTATTGTTGATCATATTCATGTTTGTATAATGTCTTGATTTTGAACAATGTTCTGTGTTTCATTGTGCTCTTGTCTAATCAATATGTATATTGCAAGATTAATCTTTTTTAAATTCGTGTTTTAAGTGTGTTTTTAACAGCCCTGAAAAAGTCCTGTGGTGTTTGGGATGAAACGCAAAGGCAATAATTTTTGGACATTTCATGTTTCTTTGTATAATGAATTAAGAACACACAAATAAAAAGAAGAATGAACAAGGACACTAATTGTTTTTGGTCTTTAAAAAAAGAAATATTGTGTTGTCTCATATGATAACAGGATATTCCTATTCAGGAATGCAGGATATATGCCTTATTCTTTAAGTGTATGGGACCCTTGTGACAATACTATTATTTCCTTTGCTCCTCTACCTCTGGAAATGTGTAACTTTGCTAATATCGGGCCTTGGTAGCGGTTGGCCCGAAGAGTGAGCACTTTTCGAACAACTGGACAAACAGAATGCGGGAATTATAGACCATAACCGTTCTTTCCATTGCCTTGAAATGCTTTTTTTATAAGGGGTGGACGTTGGCCATGCAGAGGCAAGGCCGACACACCTCAGGGGCCGCTACACTGCTTCTCCACTGGTGAGCCCTTCACAGAGTCCTTCAAACGTAGCAGCCCTCTGTCCTCAGCCCTTTCACGGCGTGCAGGAGACCAGTGCAAGAATAGCGAGTACTGTAGGTTTCCCCAGATTGTCTAGAGGGTAGGCTGCACAGTGGCATGGATCTGTGGGAAATACTGCTCATGATTCTGGAAGATTCACTTTGGGTCTGGGCTGGAGCTCAATGCAACGCGTCTGGCGTAGTCACCCTCTTGGTCACACCCCCAACATACCCCTCTAGTTAGAACAAGTTATATCAGTATTAGGAAGTGCTGAGTTACAATTGTTTGCTTTCTGAGAACTGTCAATTGCAGTGGAAGGGTGCAGGAGCTCCAAAGCAAGAGACGATCTGGTAAGGTGATCAGTTTTCAGGGAAGGTAGTTCAAAACGTAAGAGTGAAGTTCTGTGTAAATAGTGTAGTCCATTTTGATTAAGTTGCTGATTTCAATTAGACGGCATCGAAGAGTAGTAAGAAGTGTGTTTTATTTCTAATTCCAACTTACATGCAGAATGTAGGCCACATTAAGATGACCAATAATTACATATTAGGCTACTCTTTCAACACTATACTGTCTATAAAAGCAGCACCTAAAATCCCAATGAACCAGGCATATAGTAGTGTATAGACCTTTGTGCACTGGCCTATATATTTACAATTTATTAGCCATATTAACTATTTTTAATCCTGCACCTTGGAAATCACATTCCTTTGTGCCATCTTCACTGGCGGTAGCAGCGTTCACTTCCGCCACACCTCACAGCCCCCATGGACTGACCACCATTGCATGCACTTCACAGTCAACAAACTCAAGCCACCTGAACTGGCTCCACACCACCCGCATAGGAACTGGAGCAGAATCACAGAAGAACAACTCAACTCTACCCTCAATGGCAACACCCCCCTGCTACAACCGATGCCAACCTCGCGGCCATGGAATTTCACACCTGGATCACCAACTGAGCAGACAAGCTCACCTATAGCGCAACCCCGATGAGCAACGCCCTAGGAAAGCCGCCTGGTTCACCTCCAATTTTCAGGAAGCCAGACCCACCTGCAGACGCCTGAAGAAGAACTGGAGAAACAGTAAGACACTGGACAACCACATCACCTACAAGTACGCTATGACTGTATACCATCAACGCATGAGAGCCACCAAAAGGACCTTCATCCACAACAGAATCCTCGGCAACTCCGACATTTCCAAGGAACTGCTCAGCGTCATCCTGGAATTCACCAAGCCCCGCAGCGTAGCGTCGGACATCATCCCCTCCCAGGAACTCTGTGCCAAATTTAGCTCCTACTTCCACCTGAAGATAAAGAACTTCTACAACAACTTCAACGACCACACTCCTGCCCCTGCAGTCAGCCCGCCCAGCGATTACTCCAGCCAGACCACCATCTCCGCCTGGACACCAATCATGAACGAGGAGACAACCGATACCATGAAAGGCATCTACTCCAGGGCCCCCCACAGAACCCTGCCCACCCCACATATACCACAGAGCCACCACCACCATCGCAACCATATTAGAACGTGTCATCAACACCACCTTCAAGACTGGCTCCTTCCCCGACTACTGGAAACGTGCAGAAGTGAGGCCCCTGCTCAAAAAGCCCTCAGCAGACCCGACAGACCTCAAGAACTACCAGTCCATCTCACTCCTCCCTTTTGCAGCCAAAGTCGCAGAGCAGACTGTCAACACAGAACTTTCAAGGTTCATCGTAGACAACGATATCCTCAACCCTTCTCAATCCGGATACTGAAGCAACCACAGCACCGAGACCGCCCTTCTCGCCTCTACTGACGGCATCTGCACTCTCCTCGACCAAGGCCACACCACGGCCTTGATTCTACTCGACCTGTCAGCAGCCTTCGACATGCCTTCCACCGCACACTCACAGACAGACTACACAACACCGGCATACAAGGCACCGCCCTCTACGGGATCAGGTCATTCCTCACCGGCAGGAACTAAAGGATCCGACTGCCACCCTTGCTCTCCCAACCCACGGAAATCAACTGCAGAGTCTCACAGGGGTCATCAGGAAGGAATGCCGGACGTTGCAGCCTGGAGGAACAACAGCTGCTTAAAACTCAACTCAGATAAAACAGAAGTCTTCATCCTCGGAACCACCCCGTTGGCCTGGAACAACACCTGGTGGCCCTCCGCAGCTCCCGCACCTTCACAGACCACGGCAAGAACCTCAGCATTGTACTCGACTCCTCCCTCTCCCTGAATCGACAGTTCAACACTGTGACCTCCAGCTGCTTCAACACCCTCTGCATCCTCTGCAAGACCTTCAAATGGATCACGCCGAGGCAAGGAAGACAGTCACCCACACACTCATCACCAGCAGGCTGGACTACAGAAGCGCCCTCCATGCCGGCATCAACAAGTCACTACTCCGCAAGCTACGGAACACCGCCGCCAGTCTCGTTTTCAGGGTCCCTCGACTCGAACACATCAGCCAACGCCTACACAAGCTTCACTGGCTCCCCGTCGAGAAAAGAGTCACCTTCAAGATAGTCATCTATACCTACAAATGTCTACACAACACCGGACCCCAGTTCCTCAATGACAGAATCACCCTCAATGTTCCCAAACTCAACCTCTGCTCCACCAACCTCCTCCTCACTGAAACCACACACATCTGCAGACCTGGAACAAGCTCCTTACCGGTATCAGACATGCACCCTCCCTGAACACCTTCAAGAAGGCGCTGGTAACCTGGCTCTTTGACTAATACGGACTGCTGACCCCCCCCAGCGCCTTGAGACTCTCATGGTTGAGTAGTGCGCTTATAATACCCCTGATTGATTGATTGCTTGAAGTTTGTATCTCGTCCAAATCATCTGCAACTCACTTTACTAAAGTGGATGGAGGATTTTAATATTCAAGGGCAAAGAGTTTGGGGTTCAACAGGCTTTAATATTTTTTCTTAAACAGCAGAATCATCTTTTCCTCAATGTTTTTTTTCAACCTTAGTCCTGATTTAAGTGGGGGCATGGTCTAACACAGAAGGAGTACGCAGCTAAGCTACGGAGCTCCCACCAGGGTCTTTGAATTCTTCAGCATCCTGCCCATGTTAAGTATCTTGGGCCCCCCGAACCTGTGGGGATTCAATGTAACCAAAATGCTGCACTTGAGGCTGCACACCCTTGAAAACACTCACGGGTGCTGTTTGGCTCTGCAATGAGGGAGACCCTGTGCTGCTTCCTCAAGATGGCGGCCCATGAAGTGAACTGGTGAAAGAGCGCTGGAATTTCCAGAAACATGCTGTGGGCTTCTGGACACTTTTGAATAGCTAAGGGATCCCTGAGACAGACTTCATGCCTGTCTGCAATACAGCTGCTGCACCCTGCAACATTACCTGGGAGGCGGGTTTGAGAGGTGGTCAAAGAACGCTTCCCCTATAAAGACCGGAAGCTGCAGTGGATCATGGCCCCTGATTGGAACAATCTGGATTGTGCCCACTTCATTTCCTGCCAGGAAAATTAAAAAGGACTGCAGCCAGCTTTGCACTACCAACCCTGCAGATTCTGGGGCTGAGACGACAGGGGAGGGGCACAGTACAACACCAGTAGAGAGCAAGGTGAGCAGAGTTGACCCAGCTGTGCCTCCTATGTCATGTAGTGTTTGGTTTTTTAGGCACCAGATTGCTGGCCAGCAGAAGCCTTCTGGTGGAGTTCATGATCCTGGGAGATGATGCCTTCTGGGAGGGAATAGGGAGATGCTTGTGAAGCCTTCCACCTGACGAATTGGGCAAATCAGTGCACCATAGGACACCTAACCCTGTGGTGCCGGGAGAGCCTGGGGAAATCAATGACTGTGGCAAGAGATTGTTGGCCACCCCTTAGCCAGCCTCAATAGACTTTGATCCCCCTACAGCTCACCTGAAATGCATAAAGGGGACCCACTTTGAGAACAAGAAGACAGAGGCTCCATTAACATCCCTATTAGCCTGGACATATCCCTCAACCCATGCAGCGGCCTGTGATTCAATTTTCTGAGTAGTTTGTGCCCCCACTCTACGATGGGATGCCACTCCCAATATAAGAAGCATGCCTGGAAACCTGAAAGGAGCTGAGATGGAGAACAACTGCGTAGAAGATGACCAATGTAAACTAACAAGTCAAATTGCAGAAAACGAGCAGGTCCTCAAAGACATATTCCCCATTACCCAAGATTAAAAAATGCAGATGGTCAGCATAATGGAGAGCGTCAAAGTGCTGTAGCCCAGAGTGAAAGACGCAGAGGGGAGGGCTAACAGGAATAACATAAGGATAGTGCCGTGCTTGAGAGGGCTGAGGCAGCAACATGGCGGCTTACCTAGAGGCCTGGTTCAAATGTACAGTGGTATCTGAGGGTCTGTCTCCCCTCGTCACTCTGTAACAGGCCCATAGGGTCTCAGTGTACCCTCCTCCCCTAGGGGAGCCTCCTGGGCCAATGGTGGCAAGACTCCACCATTTAAGGGACTAAGATCACATTCTAAGGCACACCCAAGACCTCGGAAACCTGTGCGGGGATACTAAAGTGGTGATCTTACTCGACTTTACACTTGCAGTGTAAAAGCAGAGGGCATCATTCCTGGAGAAACAACTATATACATTGTGACTTAAATTTGTGATTCTGTACCCCGCCAAGAGCTGTGCTGTTACCAACTAGAGGACTGGATTCTTTTCTGACCCAAGTGATCTTTGGGACTGGACAGAGGTACAGCCCCGGCTGGGAGCTAGCAGGCACCCACCATCGTTCCTGCACCCACAGAAGGATTGTCTGTTAAAAGCCTAAGCCCACCCAGACTGCTAGAGTGCAGTGGAGACAACAGTGAAACTCACAGGCTCTGACTCTAAGACTGCCCCAACACCACCCTAAAACTCGCCAGGAGACACAGATTCTGGACCTGAGACAGGCTCTGCTCTGTGCTTACACTGCGGCACTAGCCTACCTTGCATCTCTCCCAGGATGGTGGAAGACCTTGGGTTAGAACTCAGGAACGAATGGTTGATAGTAAAAAAGGCGACTTTGGCATAATGCAGACACTTCGAAGCTTTGCTTGGGACTGGGAATGCACAATGGACAATTCAAACAAGCTGATATCACCAGAGGATAAGCAGAGCTTCCTGGAATGCTCAACTTGCTTAGACTACTGCCGCAAACCTAACTAGGCTCTGTTACCAGCTTACGTTGCCTTTCTATCCTGGGGCTAGGGAGTTGGGATTTATAGTTTTAGAAATCGTGGATGTCATTAGTGCGAGAGGCCGGGTGTGTTGACAGACAGAAATGGGGAGGTACCAAAGGGAGAGATCACCCAAATGGCAATAGACGCAACACAATCAAAATAATGTGCTGGAAAGTCAGTGAACACAACAAAATTGCTAATAGATAAGGTCAAGGATAAGTTGAAATAGGGACTATGCTTCCAGAATGCTAAGCCATTGCCAGGGGAACATTGGTATGAGTGAAACTGGGAATACCATTCCAGATCCTCCAGGAGAAATCAGATGCAGAGGGGCAATATACTATCCTTAGTGGACAGTTCACTGGAAGGGATATCACGATTGTGAATGTTAACACCCCTAACCAGAGAGCATTCCTCAAAACCATCTTTCATACACTTACCCCATTCATGCCCCAGGAGTCTTCATTGCAGGGGACTTCAACTGAGTTGTGAACGTTGACCTGAATCATTCTCGCCCCACCTCAGGGATTCCCCTGTCACTCGCCTAGGGAGTGAATTCTCCAGCTGGCCGGAAAATTGGGGTCTCACCTATGCACTGTTCTTGGCCAACCCCACAGATAGTGGGTACTAATACTTTTTCACCCTGCATTACTTTAATGTTCGCCTTGACACATTTCTATGCTCACCAGACAGAGGCTGAAACCCCTTTGCCAAGCTGGAAATTGAAAACTGATATCCAAGCTGACTCAATCTTCAGTGACACCATAGGAGAAGAGATCAGACAATACTTCACTAATAATGACAGCACCACCTGCTCTGAATTGACCGTATGGGAGACGTTCAAAGTAATTGTAAGTAGAAAATGCATATCAGATACGCCAGGGAAGCCAGAGTTGTAGAGGGCATTGCTCAATGCTAAAAGACCTGTTAGGGAGAGCATTGAATGCCTCTGCTGCTTTGATTACAAAGGATATTTGACCCAAGCACACGCAGAACAGGATACAACTGGAATCCTGAAAGCATTTCTATCCAGTCCAACAAAGAGGGGCTCACAAATTTTTAAAATAGGCAAATCAAGGGCAGTAGAATCTACAAACAGGATTGGATAAACCAGGTCTTCACAGATTACTATAGCACCTCATACTCTAGAGATTGGAAAAATAGAGAGGAGGGTGTACAACACCTTTTAGGGCCTCATTGTGAGCGGCTTGTAACCCTTGTTTATGCACGGGACGGTATTAGGAGTTTGGTTTTGTTTAGCACATCCGATAATTATCGAATGTGTTAAATACCCCAACATTCGTTAGATTTCTGCAGGTTAAACCTGCTTAAATGTTCCAGGGGAAAGGATACTGCATTTACTGTATCATGCAGATTTTGGTGTGTTAAACACTAAAATTCACGTTATTCCCCATAAATTCATAATAGGTTCTATTTGTCTCACTATATAAATACCAAACCCAGTAGTATCATTATCTTTCAGAAGTGAAGAGTGAAAGTAGTACCAGAAATATCAGTGGAAGAGGTTAGGGCACAGGTGAGGAGAATTTGCCAGAGTATAGTGCTTGGCACAGATGGCCTCCTGGTTGAATATCACGTGACTTGTATTGAGACTGTGGCTCCTCGACTGGACGCCCTAACCCATGAGGCACTGGAGTCACACTTACTCTCAAGGTCAATGAGGGAAGTACTAATAATATACATACTTAAACCAGGGAGACCCACCACAGATATGACAGCATACAGACCTCTATCGATGTTAAACATCAATTATAAGATCCTCAGTGGCATTCTGGCCAAGCGACTTCCCCGATATTCAAAATCGTTTACACACTTATCAAAACTGGTTTATCTCAAGCTGTAATACAGCAGTGAACATTTGGAGAATGTTGGCCAGCATGCTGTATGGCCAGGCTTCCCTTCAGGTGTGGTTCTCATGTCAGTTGACATTGTAAAGGTCTTTGACAGCCTTGAATGGGACTTCATCCATTCCGTCATGACAATAATTATTGGTTTGGGACAGGGACTACTTAAGTGGAAGTGACTTTTAAACTCCGCTCTTACTGCAAGAGTTTGAATGAGGTGGGTGAACTCCGAGCAGTGCTCAGTGGAAAGAGGCTGCCCCCACTTTCCCCATTGTTATCCACCATAGCAGTGGAACCGCTGGCCTGCAGAGCTTGGTTGGGTCACCATTTCACATGGTCATGTACCTGTGGAGTCACACATCATATTTCGGTATGCGCTGATGATATGCTGCTCTTTCTAGGAGACAGGCTGATGATATGCTGCTCTTTCTAGGAGACAGGCTGATGATATGCTGCTCTTTCTAGGAGACAGTCTGATGATATGCTGCTCTTTCTAGGAGACAGTCTGATGATATGCTGCTCTTTCTAGGAGACAGGCTGATGATATGCTGCTCTTTCTAAGAGACAGGCTGATGATATGCTGCTCTTTCTAGGAGACAGGCTGATGATATGCTGCTCTTTCTAAGAGACAGGCTGATGATATGCTGCTCTTTCTAGGAGACAGTATGATGATATGCTGCTCTTTCTAGGAGACAGGCTGATGATATGCTGCTCTTTCTAGGAGACAGTCTGATGATATGCTGCTCTTTCTAGGAGACAGTCTGATGATATGCTGCTCTTTCTAGGAGACAGTCTGATGATATGCTGCTCTTTCTAGGAGACAGGCGGGACGACCCGGAGAAGTCAGTACAACACCTTGACTTTTGGGATGCCTCGGGACTATGCATTAATTGGCATAAGACAAGTTTGTTCCCCGTTAAGGCCTCTGTTCACGATATGCTGGACGTTCACAGATGCATTTGGAATAGACTTCAATAAAATGTGTAGGGTTTGAATTTAAAGAAACCATACCGACATCCTTTAAGGTAGCATAGGAGCACCTATTGGGGCCCTTAGCTAAGTGTGGCCTTCGAGAAAGAGATAGCAATAGCTAAGATGGTAGCATTACCGAAAGTCATTTTCAAACCGGTAGTGGATCTCCATTGGCAAACTTGTAGTGGACCTTTATTTTCAAACTAGGCCTCGGAGAAATGTTAATTATGACAGTGTAATCAGAGTAATTTCAGCAATTATGCATTATTCTTGTGATGCAAAATTACCGAAATTATGCAGTTACACCACAGTGAGAAATTAAGAGTAATTTGGGACAAAAACCCTACAGCAGTAGCACAGGAACAATAAATGAAGGGCCAGATTTATCATATTTCAACTCTCTGCGGTGTCAAATAGAGAGGGCAGAATGCACCATATTTACCATAATATGGTGCATTCATGCTCTCTCCATGCACTGGTGCATTTTGGGCTGCCTAGCGCCAACACAGTCACCTTGAGCCATGGTGTAAGGGGGCCTGAGTTGCAGGCAGGATTGTTTTTTGTGCAGGGGGGTACCCTTCCTGCACAAAAGTAATACTTAGAGGCTTTTACCCCTTTCTAAGTGTGCTGGTTTGCTAGTTTTGGTAAATCTGCAACTGTGCCAAAATCCATGAGTGTATGCGTGGGAACACCCACGCTCCACCCAAGGAACGTCTTCTCAGGGCAGAGTAATCCAAGGCAGCTTGTATTCCCACAAAGTCATGTGATGCTGTTTCACAGTGTGGCGCAGATCTAATGAAGTCTGATCTGGTGTTGCTGTCTGAAGCATTGTATGGTTGACGCCCACACAGTTCCAGTTTACCAAATAGGCAAAGTAGGCACTGACTTATGGGCCCCACTCCTTTTAGGGGCTCGCAACAACGGATCACAATAATATTGATTTGATCTTGAAAGAAAATTACAATCAAGCTTTCTTAAATTGGTTCCAAAAAATAGAAAAAAATGAATCAACTCAATGAAAAGAAAACATGAAAAACTAAATAGAGAAAATACTGTATTAATGTAATGTACCCATTGAATATTTAAAGTAATATTAGTTCATTAAATGAAGAAAAAAAAATTGTTTAATGCGATTAATAATTTTAAATGTTTCGTTTTGGGTAATAAAATTGGTTTATCAAAATTGTTGGCTGGTAACATTAAAAACGTATTAGGAGATAATTTGCGAGGGGGGCCCGAAATGTCGACTGCCTTGGAGCCACCCCAGGGTTTAATCCGGCACTGCTCCCACATCACTAATTCTTCTTTCAATTTCCTGCACACTCCCCACATGGCACCGTTTATTAGAAGCTAAACTGCCCGAGAAGTATTGTCAGTCAGAGACCTCAAAACCAACCACACCATCAGTGGAAGTAAGTCAGCGTCAAGGATGAAACTTTCTGCTATATTTTCTAGACTTTGCAAATCCTTACAGATTGGCTGTGTTCATACAACAGTGCTGAGCCACGTAACGCTTTCAAAGGTAGAGGAAAGCCCGAGGGGTTCACTACAACAGTAAAAATAAATAATGCTTACTTTCGACATGTTTCTCCATTATGCATTTCGACGTTTGTCAGATTGATTGATTTCGCAGATGCTGATAAACCACAAATTAGTCAGTTCAGCAGCTCCAAGAATTCACATGATTCTCCCAGAATTAGCCTGCTCTCAAATGTACACCCTTTCTTTCTCCGCAGTAGAGCAGATGGGAAACAGTTTTTATCTGTGTAGAAAAGTCCATGGGGCTGGCGATAACATTTTTGCCACTTTAGCGTCCGTTTTCAGGCAAAAAGCGGCGATAATTTTATTGCATTATCCTTGCCGTAGCACCCGTTGTCAGCACGCCTCGCTTCGCATCGTTAATGAGATGCAAAGGAGGCGTGCCTGACTAAACTACATGGGAAAATATCGCTAACCCAGCTTTGTGATATCATCGAGGGTTAGCGATATTTGAAATCGCGTTAACTATGCCTTAACGCAGGAATTTAACATCTGTTAAATGACTGACTAAGGCATACCTAACATGGGAGGTGGATTGAGGGGCTAAGACCACAGGGCCCTATCATCAACCATATCGCCGTTTACCACGGAACATAGCTGGAAAACCAGCGTTGTTCCATGGAAAACGGCAATGTCCCCGCTATCGCTGGAATTTTTATCGCCTCGGTGATACACGTTGTTAATAACTCACTAACCGGGAGATAAATTCCAGCGATAAATAAAAAAGCGCTAAGCGCGCTTTGCGATATTTATCGCCGTCTATTGATGATATGCCCCATATTCTTAAAACTACACACTTGTGGATTTGAGTCCCTGAACACATACATCTGTTTGTTCATCCACCCGCCAATCCACCTGTATGATTAGGTGCTTTTGTATTTGTACTGTGCCTGATTGGGCGCTGATAGTAATGTTTATGTGCCTCTGAGCGAGTTGTTTCTGTGTACATTTGTGAGTGAGTTTAACTTATTTTTTAGACCTTTTGTATTCCACTGTGAGTCATCATCGGTTCATTTAGATGAAATTCAGGCGGAAACATGCCGGAGCAGGTCAGTTCTCTGTTTTGGTATGAAGCACATATAGTTTGATCCTGCCCTACTGCTTAGATTTTGGACTCATTTATGGGATTTTGATGTAGGCACGGAGCACCTTGCTGCACAAAAAGGCATTTTCCTCCTTATGTGTGCTGCTGAACTCATGTCGACTCCTACTGCTGAAGCACCTGACAAGCCTATCATACCTCTAGTTACACACACATGCAATTTGAAAAAATGTAATCTGTCAAACACAAATAACATAGCGCTGTTTATCTGACTCCTATGTTTTTTACTCAGAACTTTCCACAATGATCTGCCACTGTATTGCTCATCAAAGTGCAGAACCTTAATTCCGCTGTGGTTAAAATTCTCAGACCCCACATAAAGATGAGGAAAATGCTGACTGTTTCTATTTAGTTCCATTAATTGCGAATTAATAACAATCTTAATTCCAAATGGATAAGTCAAAAGTATACATATTGCTATAGAGTGTCAATATAGGCACTGAATTGATATACTTTAACCCCTTGACTGCTAGGCCTTTATCCCAAGAATACTAAGCCTTTTTTTGGCTATTTGGGGTAGTTCACACTTAGGCCTCCATGCCTTTTTTCCACAAAAGGGGGCATATTTATGAAATAGTGGTGCAGTACAGATTAGTAGGTCACCATGCTGGTCACCATGCTGCGCTGCGTCACTTGGAAAGGGCAGGAATGCACTGTATTTAAGGCATGCAGGGCATTCCTGACTTTTTCCCCTGCACTGGCGCACAATGGTCTGCCTAACATCAATCCAGGTACCCTTTCACCATGGTGCAAGGGTGCCTGGATCGCATGCAGGATAGTTTTTGTGCAGGAAGGGACACATCCTTGCATGAAACAATTTTGAGAGGCATATTCCTGTTTCTATGTGTGCTGCAGAATGCATAGAAAGACGAAGTAACATGGAGAAATAAAGATTTTTCTCCTCATTATGCCTCTCATGAGCAGGTGCATCTTTTTGGCACATTCTCAGGTTTACAATGTCTTGTAAATCTGGGAGCGCGTAAAAAAAAATGGGAGTTTCTTGGGAACACCCATGCAATGTCCATCAAATGCATTCTTAGGGCAGAGTAAAGCAACACAGCATTTTGCGCTATGTTGCATTACTCCAGATTTTTAGAGCCACTGAGAGAAAGTGGCTTTGCGTGGCTTCAAAAATCTGAGCTAAAGATTGCAACGCTCTTGCACCACATTGCATAGTGCAAGAGTGATGCAAAACATGTCATCAATATAGCCCAAGGTATCCACCCCAAATGTATGTCCTTTTTTCTAACATCCAAGGAATTCCAAAGTTACCCAGTGTTTGATGATGCCCCTGGAGGGGATTAAAAACATAGGCAAAATATAGCAAAACCTTTTTGGGTGGCGGGGGGAAAAAAGTGTTTGTTTCTTTTCTTTTCCTAAAAATGGCACCAAGAAGAGGTTTACTGTGTTAGACTGTTGCAGGGATTCTGCTCATGCACAGAACTATGCGCAGGAAACCAGGACCTCAGTGAATAGCGGTGTACCAAAAACTCACCTCAGTACCCAGAACCCCTATCCGACCAGCATCAGTGTCTCATTCGCTCTTCATACCATATAGGAGCTAGCAATGATTAGACAACCGGTAAACACCCAAAATATCGATTCCAAAATATCGACTGCCCAGAATATCGAAGTTAAAATATAGAGTGGACAGAATATCGAATTATCAAAATATAGATAGGTCAGAATATCGAAATTGGGGTACAAAATATCAATTTCCAAAATATAGACTTTAAAAATATAGACTACCATAATATCGAATTTTAAAATATAGATTACCATAATATCGAATTTTTTTTTTGTGTTATGTATGGTAGTATATGTGTTAAAATGATGTATTATTTTTGTAATGTATGTTTAATTTATTTTAACAAATGAATGTTATGTAATTTAATTATTGCGTAAATTAATTCCGTAGCGGGTTGTGGGTTTATAAGGGAATAGGGTGGGAAGTAATTTAATTATGGTTAATTAAATGTTAATTATATTTATATGTTTTGAAAATTTATTAATTGATTATTAATTGGTAATTAATTTTTATCAATTGGTAATTAATTTATATTAATTGATTAATTGATAATTATGTTAATTGTATTTGTTATTATTAGGAGTGGGTTGTGGGTTTGTAGGGGAATTGGGTTTGTAGGGGAATTGGGTGGGAAGTAAATTAATTGTAATAAAGTAAATAATTAATTTTTTATTTATGTGTATTGATAATTAATTGATAATTAATTAATAATTGGTAATTAATTTGTATTAATGGGTAAATAATTTGTATGAATTGCTAAATAATTTTTATTATTTGCAAAATTATTTTTATTAATTTATTAATGGATAATAATGTTAATTGTATTTTTTATTATTGGGAGTGGGTTGTGGGTTTATAGGGGAATTGGGTGGGAAGTAAATTAATTGTAATAAAGTAAATATTAATTTTTTTATTTATGTGTATTGATAATTGATAATTAATTTTTAATTGGTAATTAATTATTATTAATTGGTAATCCATTTTTATCAATTGATAATTAATATTTTTAAATGGTAATTAATTGCTATTAATTGGTAACTATTTTTAATTAACTTTTTATCGGTATTGATAATTAATGTAATCTTATTTTAAATTTAAATCATTACGTTCCCTACTTTTGCACTCTCAGGAGTGGGAATAGTATTTTTTACTCTCCGCTATCCAACTCTTTCCCTACTGTTGCACTCACTGGAGTGGGAATAGTAATTTTTACCCTCCTGCTATCCAATGCTTTCCCTACTGTTGCACTGTTTGGAGTGGGAATAGCAATTTTTACCCCTACGCTATCCAACGTTTTCCATACTGTTGCGCTTACTTGAGTGGGAATAGTAATTTTTACCCCTACGCTATCCAACTCTTTCCCTACTGTTGCACTCACTGGAGTGGGAATAGTAATTTTTCCATTTGCGCTATCCAACGCTTTCCCTACTGTTGCACTCTCTGGAGTGGGAATAGTTAATTTTATCCTCCCGCTATCCAACGCTTTCCATACTGTTGCACTCACTGGAGTGGGAATAGTATTTTTTACCCCTACGCTATCCAATGTTTTCCCTACTGTTGCACTCTCTGGAGTGGGAATAGTAATTGTTACCCTCCCGCTATCCAACACTTTCCCTACTGTTGCACTCTCTGGAGGGGAATAGTAATTTTTACCCCTACGCTATCCAACCCTTTCCCTGCTGTTGCACTCTCTGCAGTGGGAATAGTAATTGTTACCCTCCCGCTATCCAACACTTTCCCTACTGTTGCACTCTCTGGATTGGGAATAGTAATTGTTACCCTCCCGCTATCCAACGCTTTCCCTACTGTTGCACTCACTGGAGTGGGAATAGTAATTTTTACCCCTGCGCTATCCAACGCTTTCCCTAGTGTTGCACTCTCTGGAGTGGGAATAGTAATTGTTACCCTCCCGCTATCCAACGCTTTCCCTACTGTTGCACTCTCTGGAGTGGGAATAGTAATTTTTACCCCTACGCTATCCAACGCTTTCCCTACTGTTGCACTGTTTGGAGTTGGAATAGTAATTTTTACCCCTACGCTATCCAACGTTTTCCCTACTGTTGCACTCACTGGAGTGGGAATAGTAATTTTTACCCCTACGCTATCCAACGCTTTCCCTACTGTTGCACTCACTGGAGTGGGAATAGTAATTTTTACGCTCTCACTATCCAACAAAATCTCGACTTTTTTAAAATACTTATATTATGTTTACATTTTAAGCTTTTTTATATTATATTATGTATGTTTTATTTAATTGTTTTTAATATTTAATTAATTTTATAATATTTTTAATACATTTAAAAAATCCGATATTTTGGCAAACTATATTTTAACAGTCTATATTTTGGAATCGATATTTTAGTACTTACCTGTTTGTAGATAGGGAGTCGATATTCTGTCCTTCTATATTTTGGTGTCGATTTTTTGTGTA
This sequence comes from Triturus cristatus, assembly GCF_964204655.1. Taxonomy (NCBI): domain Eukaryota; kingdom Metazoa; phylum Chordata; class Amphibia; order Caudata; family Salamandridae; genus Triturus; species Triturus cristatus. The sequence continues at coordinate 231,522,696 of NC_140587.1, forward strand.
GTCGATATTTTGTCCCTCGATATTTAGTCACTGAACCGCGACAACCACCCAGAACATGCGACTTTAGAGTACTCTCAGGAATGGTGGGAATCAGAAATACCTGTTCGTTATTATTCTCATATCAGTCCACAACAAGAGACACGGTAAAGTTTAAAATGTTTATTTTATAAACTACGCGTCCTAAGATGCAATATTTTGGCTAACATAAGCAGACAAATGATTAAAATTAAAGCCATCAGCATTGTTACAATACCTTTGAAAATGAAGGGAGAAATCATATTACAAATGATAGTGGAATACAACCACCCTCCCTTCGCTAGTAAGCTAGTATTATTAGACTAATAGAAGGTCTCTAGGTTTGAATGGGGAACCCCATACCGTAAAGATCAGCTCAGGTGAATCACATCACAGGATCAGCTTTGCTCTGCGCCTGGAAAAGTTCTTCTCCAGAATGTGTGTCTAATGCATGCAAACTGCAATATTAAAGGCTCTCGACTTTCAGATATTTGCAGCTGTGTGCGTGTTATGGCTAGAGCGTCGGCCGATCAACCTGAACTCAAAAACATACATTGTTTGGTGGCTCAGACTGTTTCTGCACACAATGTTCAGACCAAGGTCGCAGTGCACGTCTAGGGATGTGAACAACAGACAGTTCTCATGTGAAGAAAAGGCAAGCAAGCAGTTTTCAAATAATAACATGTATCTGCAGTGTCGTGTGCAAAAGCAGCAAAAGTGGCAAGATGGCGTTTCTATCATCTAAGACGCTTATGCTAACATAAGAATGTATGTATCTAAAACGCTGCCTCCACTACACCCTCCCTTGATCGGACCACAAACTATTAGGGATACAATTAAGGAACGCAGAGTTCAAGTTCGACAGAGCGGAAACAAGTGCATGTATTGGAAATCCAAATAAAGGGGAGTAAAAGTTCGAAGAAAAAATACTGGAAAAAAAATGAAGGGAAAAAACAGGAATTGGAAAATCGTAACATCTTGCAAAGGCTCAGCGAGCCCAAATGTCGAATCAATAACAACAAAAATTGTGTGGGTCGTACAAGGAAAGTTGGACGACATCCAAGTTAATCCATCAACGTGTAAGCACAGTAAGTAGCGACAGCTTCCAAGAGGAAGTCATTGGAATGTTCTGTAAAAGTTTCCACCATCCAGTATGACAAGATAAACAAACATACTTGTTCCTCGACAACTGGGGCCTCTAGCACAATCAGAGGACAACTGGCGTGTTCTTCAAGATAACTTCTCGCCAAGAAGTCATACGCTGCCGTACACATGTCCCAGTTCCCCAGGACTCCATGTGCCGCTCCACAGGCCATAATCCTGACACCAGAACAGTCCAACTCATGAGCCACTAAGGGACTCATCAGTCGATCATTATCCGGGGCAGGAGACACCGAGTTTGACAAGCACAAATCCAGAGCCCATTCGAAAAGACAATCTAGGCAATCAAAAACAGGTTACACGCAAGTAAAGTAGGAAAACCGGAAGGTCAATCCATAGTCTATGCTCAGGGTGGCCAGTGGTAATGTTCCATAATATTCAAGCATCCGGTTACGAAGATGGAGCAGGCTGTCGTGTGACACAAATTTTGCAGCCATTGCGCAGTAAGCAGACCAACAACAGCACCCCAGCCGTGAGGGCGAGAATCAACGGGAGCCCGCCAAAGACGTTGGAAAAAATAGAATGAAATAATGCCGGTATCACACCAAAAATAGTTTGGAAGAAGGTCACGAGGCCGGAGCCCACAATCTTGAAAAAATGCGCCAAGCCAGTTGTTGACGAGGCATTAAATATAGTTTGAATCAGGGCACCGAAATGAAGTGGGAGATCAGTATTTAAAAGCACATGCATCTCTGTGCGGGTGTTTGCTATGTGAAGGACAAATGTTTCACGGGAGGAAGTCAGAGCAACTTCTTTTTGAGACAATAGAGCCCTTATTCTGCTCATCTTGTTGGACTCTGCTTTCAAGGTTGGAATGGAAGGCCAGATGGATACATCCAGCCGCCCATGCGGCGGTGGGAAATGGACATTTTTACAGCAGACAACCCTCTGTGATACAGTCACGATGTAGGGAATTCCCACTAACATCCTGCAGCAAGCCTCGTTATTTAAAAGCAAATAATTACCATTAGCTAGCAACGTGAAAGAGGGTGTAATAGCTGGCACTGGAATCCCTTTCAGGATGCATGCTAAATTAGGTGCCTGAACATTGCACGCGCAATGCAATTGGATGTGCCGACAGACTACTGAATGATCAGGTGTGGAAGTGCATTCCTCACCCTTCAAATAAACTTCTTTACCTTCTCTCATGCACCTATACGTAAATGGGAGTGACCAAACTTCATGCAGGAAAGCCGTACCCAAAGGTTCATATCTGCCTAGGGCATAATGTTTCATGCATGAACTGAACTTAAACAAAGGAAATGGTAATGTGATTAACCCGTGGATAAGCCACACAGCGGAGTTCAATTCGGCCACAGAGAAAGGCAAAGGTTCTAACTTTTCAATATGCAGTAATGAGTATGTTGCATCTTTCATGGACATGAATTGTTGTTTCGCAGTCAGATTAAAGGGAAGGAATAAAGACGAAGTGTTCATGTATTCCCAGGGGACGTTCCCAGCCTTTAACGTTTGCAAAGTCCATGCAAACTGCATTATAGAACGCAATTGATTTTGACCATGATATAAAACAGACATATCATCCTGTACAATATAAACAACAGATGAAACAATATTATCTAATGTGTAAATTCTGGAAGAAAGGGTGTTAATGCTATTATCGCTAACAGCTAGCACTTTTTCCAAATTGGCTTGATCAATGGCTCTCAATCTGGAAGCTGCTTCAATTTGCGATAATTTCCAAACTTCGTTATAAACAGCATACACCCATCTTTTGGACCTGCCACCTACAGTACCCTTAACAAAATCATTCAAATCTATTTTGTCATGTAATTTAGATAAATGAAGTTTAACAGATGCCAGGGTGGAATGTTGCAGCCAAGATTGGCATAACTTCCCCCCCGAGTAGGTAGTAACAGAAAGAGAAGATTCAAAGTGTGGGTCTACGCGAACCTGCGTGTACCCAGGTTTCAGACCCAAAAAACGATGTTGACAGGAATCTGAGCTTGTCTGCCATGTCAATCATCCTTCCGGATTAAATTTGGAAATATCGAAGGATGTATTAGTAATGTATGACTGCAACGCATCAATGGACAGATCTGTATGATTATTCCAATTAGGATAAGCACCCAGATCAGGAATAGAGGGGGAATTCAGCTTTTTAGAAGTAGCCAATCGAAAGCAGGTGGTTTGAAAAATAGTAGAATTCAAAAACAACATGTGGTTCGGGATAAGGCAGGCACGATGCAGAGCTTCTGTTCCTCATACCTGCCATGGCCTAGAACCCCAAACAGATTTAAGATCAACAGTAGCTTTCCACAGATCATAACTCCTGATAGCCAAATCATCCATAAAGGATTTGGAATACAACAATTTAGTATGTGTCAGCCTAACCTTCGAGGCAAACTCTGCTGCCACTTTAAAATAATAGGCGTCAGGTTTTGAAACACTGAAATCAGTAAAATATGCAAATTTGTTCACCAGTGTGTTGGAGCTGCCTAGCATTGGCGTCGGACAATGTTCCCATTGCGTATAATTTACAAAATTTCGAAACGTATTGGCCTTATGTAGGAAATGATTGCCATACTGTTGATAGCAAAACAGTTCCCCATAATTAGCAGTGTCTAAATACAAATCTTCAGCATCAAAGGCGGCATAATATTTTAAATCAGAAAATAATGCCTCTATGGCCTGAACGTCCCAATCATCAGAGCGGATGTTTTGTTTCACATCACCCATAGAAACACAAAGAACATTCGGAACATTAATAACCTCAGTGGGTCCATGAATTTGAATTTTAACAGCATCCCACACAATCCCATCTAACACAGGCCAGGCAGTAATATTCACAAAAGTCTGGTCCCTCTTCATGATGTGTGATGAGGAGTGGGGGGCCAAAGTTCCATCAATTAGTCTAATTTTAGATCTTTCCTTCAGGTAGTGTCCGTTTACAAGACGAAAACATACCACCACAAAGCCAATGGACATAAACAAAAAAATACATATGAGCACCAGCCAAATGTAAGTCCAAGGAGGTATTAAAAAATGTCTTTTAAACCAAACAGCAAAAATAGAAACTTTTGATGGAGCACTGGATGTTATAGAGTTAGTGTCAAAGGAGAAACATGACTGGTTAACTGCAGTTGATTGTAAAACAGGCAATCATACATCTGTGGGATAAGCATACTCAGTATCTTCAGGTGGACCACCAGCCGTTGGTGGCAACAAAGGATTAGTAACTATATGCATCTCGATGGCAACATCAGGCATGGTGGTAGAAGCCGGAGCCAAACAGAATTTCTCAGCATCGCAGGGCAAGAAACCACTGGAGTCATACTAAGAAGAATGGGCCACTCGCTGTAGTTTGACATTGTCAATGGAGATGTACCTGTGATCCTTGCGACCAGGAAGTGGAGGTAAAATGACTGTTCTTGTACCCTGCACGCCAAGCTCTGGAACCTGCACACGATAAGAGGGGCCAAACTCCTTCTTGTTCTCCACCTTCTCATGGACCAGGTCACTAACTCAAGGTAGCCAGCCGACTACCGGAATCTGAAGCGCAGCAAGTTCCTTTGCAAGACTGTCTCTGGTCTCTTGTAGATTCTGCAATACAGCACAGTGATCATCTACGTCAAAGGGTGCGGCTGACGCCGCCATGTCTAGACCATCAAGGTCCGGGACAAACATTTTTATGCCAAAGAGCATCATGTATGGGGTCCGCCCACCCAGAGACCTTCTAGGGAGATTATTAAGTTCACGTTGTACGTTATACAGATGGGCTCACCAATTCCTGCCAATGCCTAAAACCATAGCTGCCAGGGATTGCTTTAAGTCACGGTTCATTAGCTCCACCACACTATTACCCTCAGGCAGGTATGGAGACGAAAATTTGACTTGGACCCCCAAAGATCTCATGGCTTCTTTGTACGCCTTAGAGGCAAACGCAGGGCCCTGGTCAGAATGAAAGGTACCACATGCAAAAATTCCCACAAAGACACTCAAATCTCTGATGACAGTACGAGCATCAGCACTCCTTTGTGGCCATACCCAAAGAAAACATGTGCACGAATCTACTGCAACTAAGATGTACTTGTACGCAGTATCAGAGGAGAATGGACCGCAGTGATCCAAATAAACACACCCAAATGGCTTATTAGATATGTACAACTGAGTTTGCGGTAGGCGCGCATCAGTCGAAGGTTTAATCTGCTGGCAAATGTCACAATCAAGAACATAAGTGCGAGTCTGTTTATACAACCCGCGCCACCAGTAACGCTGTTGTAAGAGAGTAACAGTAGCTGAAACGCCGGCATGGGCAGAGGCCAAACCCTCGTGAGCCGCCGTTATCAAGGCAGGTCTGCAGTCCGCGTTGGAAATCAATCTGTCACCAACGTCGTTAATTCTCACATAGGGGACTTTAACAGGACTTAAATGATAAGAGTACCGAGAACGGAAACCGCTCGGGTAATTACTTCCCTTCTCTGTAGCAGCAATAGCTGCCAAGATGTCATCATCGATCTTACTTTTGGATCTTGTAACTGCTGCTACTAGATATGTCGCCACTGCTGTTTTCGCTGCTTCGTCAGCTAAGCTGTTGCCGACAGCGTGGACACCAACTCGCTGGTGCCCAAGAGTGTGAATTACATTCACGAGAGGCAGATGCAGTTTAAGTTCTGCAACCTAAACCCAAAGCATTTTATGCTTAATTGTGTTACCTTTGAAATCACGATATTCATTTTGAGACCAAAAGAATAGATTGTCATTAAAAGACTGAACACAGTAAAACGAGTCATTCGCTATAAGAGTAGTAACCCGAAGATCAGCAAACTCCAGTGCAAGCACCAGAGCACGGAGCTCTGCCAACTGTGCGATACAATCACCCAATGACTGTGTATGCACGACATCAGACTTGAATTCTCCATTCATGAAAGTACCCGCTACAATTGCGCAGGCCACTGAATAGGTATGCTTTGATTCCATCGCCGGTTGCGCCGAACCGTCAGTGTAAATGACACAATGGTAATCTTCAAATGGGCGCAAAGACAGAGGAGCTGGATGAACAAATTCATACTGCAAGTACTCCTGAGTCTGCAATGAGGCATCAAAGATATAGGTGACATCTGGCGATGTCAAAGAAGTGGCCCATTGTATCCAACGTGCATGCAAAGCTTTAGAATTAGGTACACTGGCTTTCGTCACTACCTCTAGAGCAGGATATGGTGTAACCACCAACATGCGTTTCCCTTGCGACAGCGCTCGTTCTTTAAGAATCACCATCTGAACTGCAGTCAAAACTTTTTCGACCGTGCAAAAGCACAGTTCAGCCGAAGTGTACAGGTGTGATTTGTAGGCAATGGGGACTGTATCGCCCTCATAGAACGTTAAGTACGTGAAACCCACTGCACCTGGCACAATTCTCATTACCAGGTTAGTGTGGTTATCACGTGTCAGTAAGTATTTCGAAGCAAGAAGATCAGCCTGCAAAGGTTGCAAGATAGCTGAATGCTCTGGCAGCCAGCTCGATTTGGAAAAAGTAGGTTGTACCAAGGCATATAGCTGCTTGATACGCTAGGCATAATCGCGAATGTATGTACGCCCGAAATTCAGAAATCCCAGCAAAGACTCTAATTTCTTCAGCGTTGTCGGAGCACGCAAGCATGCGCACTTCTCCAAGAAGTGCGGGGCTAGCCCTCGACCTTCATTGTTGAGCTTGTAGCCCAAAAACAACACTGTATACTCTGCAATGTGAGACTTCGCAAAGTTGAATTTGTAACCGAAGTCTGCAAACATAACAATGATGCGATCAACGTGACACAGATGCGGCCACAACTCGTCATCTGTGAGGTAGATATCATCCACATACGAGTACACATCAGGGTCAATGCTCTCTAACAGAGAGACAACACATGCGGCAAAGACGCCAGGGCTGTTTTTATAGTCCATGGCTAATCTCTTAAACTGTTTTTGTTTGCCGCCAGAAGTAAACGCTGTCCACTGACTACTAATAGAGGACAGGCGATGGCTGTAAAAGCCATTGGAAATGTCAAGTGTGGTCTTAAACCTTTTTCTCACAAGACTATCAACGAGGGCAGAACTGTGGGTATTCTGTACAGCACAGGTCCGACAACAAGAGTTCAAATGCTGGTAATCCAAAACTAGGCGGTACGACCCATCAGGCTTCGTTACTGTGAATAAAGGATTATTCATTGGTGACACACATGTCTCAATAACACCCTGATATTCCAATTGCTCAAGGATTTCCGCGGCGTGAGATCTAGCTTTGCGGCGCATGGGATATTGCGGCTGCGGCTGGGGCATAGACCGTAAAGGAATTTCATGGCTTGGAGACAATTTATCCCACCCAACCTGAGTATGGTACAATGCCAGAGCAAGTACCTGAGCCCACTCTTCAGCAAACCTTTCAGCGTGCTCCTTTGGCACTGTCTGCACAAAGGACGGGAGGATTACCTCCTCCCCTCTAGGAGCATCCAAAATGAAAGCCGGGGGCCAGTCCGCCTCCGCTAAGAGAATATCATAGGAAGAGGTCAGATTATCCCAAAAAATCGCTTGTATTGTACGTTGTATGTCACCTTCAATTAAGAGGACTATGTCATATAGTCTGTCAGTGAGATTCACTCTAGCATCAGCAGTTTCTACAGTTATGAACGTATCAGTTGCTGTCGCCTCCAGATATGGACGCAGTGCTTGCCGCACTACTGTAACCTCCGCTGCGCTGTCGAGCAGTGTTAGTGCCCATGTCAGGTTCCGAAGCTGCGTTTTCACTATCTGTGGCATACCTCGCTGTTAGTGCAGCAACTTTCTTCTTCTGAAACGGGGGACGTTGACATGCAAACTCGTCCTGCTTGCCTTTACCGTCAGGCTGACGGGGTTGCTCACGTCCTTGTTGGGCACCCCGATCTTTGCCATGTTCGCCGCCACCGGACTGTGAGGCCGATGTTTTCTGTGAAGAACGAGGAGAACGTTGTTCAGTAACCTGAAATCTATCAGGTGACCTAATACTAGTGCGATCGCGCAAATCATATGTGTGTTCACCAGTCCCCTGTACCGGTGATGCAGGACGAGACCCCTGTTTCTGTTGCTGCTTTCCCTGTTTCTTTGTTCTCCAATTTTGTTTAGGAAAAGTTGGACGTTCGTCTTTGACAGACGAACTAACCTTAGTTTGCTGTTGTATGTCTGGAATGACAATAGTAGGGTTAATCCCCAAACTACTGCAGCCAATAGTTCTATAAGCCTCCGCAATAATTTCAGGCAACTCTCGGGGCTTATCGAGTTCGTCAACGAGGGCTAAACCATTAGCCACTTGAAAGTGCACCGCATCTCCTTTGAGGTTACCAAGGATAAGAGTGGCAACTACGTCGAACACACCGACAAGCCGCATTCCCAACTCGACCGCCACCTCCGGACCGTGTGGATCTTGAACACGCTTGATGACGGAGGGAAGCGCGCCCATAGATGGGGTGCCGAAGCACTTTGAGTAGACCGCTGCAAAAACTTTACCAAAGTTGTCACAATCGGACACCTCCGGGACTAAGTCTTTCTGCAAACTAATGGTGAGGATCCTGTGTTTCTCCACAGGAGTAGAGTGCGGAAATACTGCCTCCAGCTGGTCAAACTTCTCAGCAAGCCAATAAGGTAAATCGTGCTTATTCCGGGGGTGCTTGCCCATTACCGTATCAACCATGACGGGACTAATGACAATCCCGGCCGGGCCAGCTGGCTGTCCCGCAACAACAGGTGCACCCACCTGCACGTTGCGTGAAACGTATTGCGCTTAAGCCCGATATACAGTAATCAGGGCCATATGGAGGACACGCAACTCATCCACCGCAACCTACAAATAACGAGGATGAGGTGTAAATCTGGCTAGTACCGGCCAAGTGGCCCCTGGAATTGATAAGGGGCCCATTCGAACCGGTGTAACCGTATGGGGAAGGGCGCCATTAAACCAAATGTGATGCTGCCAGGCTGAAATAGGAATCTCCTGCGTCCTATATGGTGTATAATTTGCCGGGATCCGCGTGGGAGTATAGGAGTGAAACGTATTATCGTTCGCATTCACCGCCGGCATAGTCACCCAAAAGTAAAACAACTGTGTTAAATGACGCCGCAGAGGTGTTCGGCTATGCGCTGCAATATCGACCGCCATAAGGGCACAGTGAAGAACATCAAAGTATATTAAAGTATCACAAGGGTACAGAAATATAAAAACCTTTTTAATTAACAAGCTTGAGAGAACCTATCGTACTAATAGGTATGTGAAAACCGTCACTCCCGCCATCCGGAAACAAGAGTGAGGGTTTTGTGGACTAATATAAGCACTACTAAGGCGTCTCAAATCAGAAGACCAAACGTTAGGTGCACCATTTTGCAGGGATTCTTCTCATGCACGGAACTATGCGCAGGAAACCAGGACCTCAGTGAATTGCGGTGTACCAAAAGCTCACCTCAGCACCCAGAACTCCTATCCGACCAACATCAGTGTCTCATTCGCTCTTCATACCATATAGAAGCTACCAATGATTAGACAACCCATAACATGCGACTTTAGAGTACTCCCAGGAATGGTGGGAATCAGAAATACCTGTTTGTTATTATTCTCATATCAGTCCACAACAAGAGTAATCAGAGACACGGTAAAGTTTAAAATGTTTATTTTATAAACTACGTGTCCTAAGATGCAGTACTTTGGCTAACATAAGCAGACAAATGATTAAAATTATAACCATCAGCATTGTTACAATACCATAGAAAATGAAGGGAGAAATCATATTACAAATGATAGTGGAATACAACCACCCTCCCTTCGCTAGTAAGCTAGTATTATTAGACTAATAGAAGGTCTCTAGGTTTGAATGGGGAACCTCATACCGTAAAGATCAGCTCAGGTGAATCACATCACAGGATCAGCTTTGCTCTGCGCCTGGAAAAGTTCTTCTCCAGAATGTGTGTCTAATGCATGCAAACTGCAATATTAAAGGCTCTCGACTTTCATATATTTGCAGCTGTGTGCGTGTTATGGCTAGAGCGTGGGTCGATCAACCTGAACTCAAAAACATACATTGTTTGGTGGCGCAGACTGTTTCTGCACACAATGTTCAGACCAAGGTCGCAGTGCATGTCTAGGGATGTGAACAACAGACAGTTCTCATGTGAAGAAAAGGCAAGCAAGCAGTTTTCAAATAATAACATGTATCTGCAGTGTCGTGTGCAAACGCAGCAAAAGTGGCAAGATGGCGTTTCTAACATCTAAAACGCTTATGCTAACATAAGAATGTATGAATCTAAAACGCTGCCTCCACTACAAGACTCCCTGTTGGTTAACCTACACACACTCACACTGGCAGGCAAACACCAGCCCACACACACTGCCAGCCCCACACACCACCAGCTAAACGCCACTCAGACATTACCATGGAGCTCCACACCACTTTAATTTCTAAATCGCTCCCACAATGAACACACAGAAAGCACAGACAGGAAAAAAGAAAACATACAACTAAAAGCTCCAATTTTTTTCAAATAGAAAGAACCAACCTATTGGAAGAAGATGAAATACCAACTGACTGCATTCACATCAGGTATGCATCAGGTATGCACATCAAATTACTGCCGACCAGGTATCTAAACTTTATAGCAATACAGACCACAGTTGGTTCCCTTTAACTATCATGATTGCTCCCAATACTTGAGCCGTGTACTTTTTTTTTTTTTTTTTTTTCTTTTGTCCTCATGTGCCGCTTTCCACCCTTTCTTTCTTTGTAGCGCCCTAGGGTGATTAATCATCTATAGTGAAACTTGCTAACTGGAAAGTAAAAGGAGAAAAAATGCAGCATCTTAACCCAAACCTTCCAAAGCAGAGTCCACCGAAAGATTAAAAGCAACTTAATCATAGGACCGAACTTTTCCATCAATTCAGCAGAAATTCAGAGAATTTATGCCCCATCCCATCGCCCCATCACCCAAAGTGTTAAAAAAATAACAATCAAAATCTATGCTTCTTTTTCAGGGGAACTACCATGTCCAGTTTGCCAATGGTTCTCATTGCTCTAATCCACATCAAATCAGTGGGGGGGTTAGGAGAAACCCAAAGTCTACAGATTTCCCTGCGGGCCAACAATATAGCATAAAACACCAATTTCGTTTTGTCATCCAAACCCTTACCTTGTAGATCCAATCTACCTGTAATGATGTTTTCAGGGCTTACCTCTATTCTTTGCTTCAAAATAACTGACAAACAGTTACTTACAGCGTCCCAATAGATCTTAATCGCCGGACATGTTACAAACATATGAATATCGTCTTCATTTAGGCTGTTGCATTTTGGGCATCTTACATTACCACCATCTTTAAATTTTGCCAGCCGCTTTGGAGTCCAGTATGCCCTGTGGAGAGTGAACAAGTGATTTCTTCTTAAATTCGCAGGTTTCACCAACTTATATAGTATCAACATAGTTACTTGCCATTGGTCTTCTGTCGCAATCCTCGGCAAGCACTCTCCCCACAGAGCTTCTGGCAATAGAAAAGGGCCATCTTCCAATTCAATAATAGCCCAATTCCACGTCGCCACCTCTTTCTTTATACAAGCGTCCGATATCAGCTTTTCCTCAAAATCATTATAACGTCCAATAAGATGGTTTTTCCCGATAGCCCAACTTTGGATCTGAAGGTATTTAAATTTGGAAAACTTAGCCCCCCAGCATAAGTCACATTCAGACCATGGCAGTAAATTTCCATCAACAAATAGTTCACCCCATTTCTGGGGTCCTTCTGATTTTAAAGTCTTTGCCAAAACATCAACCGTCCAGCTTGGGGCGCCCGGAGTTTCCCAAATTGGTGCATTAACACTGAAATAAGGGATTTTTGTGGCCCTTCTGACCCGGTACCAAACCATAGCCAAGTCTCTTAAAACCTTCAATCTTACTTTTTTGAAGTATTTTGGGTCCGAAAATTTGTACATAAAGCCCAGCTGTTTGACCCCCTCAATACTTAGCAAAGCGGAAAATAGTTCCTCAGTCACTGACTTCCCTGGACTACACAAAAGCATTCTGAAATTTTTAAGCAAAAATGCCCAGGAATAAATTAGAAAATCTGGGGCTGCCAGTCCTCCCTTAATGTGCTTTCTCCCGATCTTTTTCCATGATAGTCTGGATCCCTTAGAAGCCCATATAAATGACCCTATCTCACTTTGCAGCTTTACCAGCCCCTTTTTCTCAAACATCAAAGGGATAGAGTCAAATAAAAAAGTTAACTTAGGCAACACTATCATCTTAATCAAGTTAACTCGTCCAAAGATGGTTAGTGGAAGATGAACCCAACCTTTCATTAAACTAGAAATATCCTTCCTGATTTTAGCCAAGTTAATTGTAGCAATTTGCGAGATCTCCTGCGATATTTGGACCCCCAAATACCTAATCTGTCGTTTAGGAATAATAGTCTCTGTTGCCAAATTCCAAGACATGATTTCCGTTTTATCAGCATTCAAACAGTACCCTGAAACTGCTCCAAACTCACTTGTGATTATTTCTAACGTGGCCATTGTTAGCTTCAAGTCTGATGTTAAAATGACTATATCATCAGCATAAAGGCCAATCTTCCTAATCCGTTCCTGAAATCTGAAGGGAGGAATGCTCTCTGTTTCCCTAATTTTACAAGCCAATGGTTCAATGTATATGTCGAACAAAAGAGGGGATAGGGGACAACCCTGCCTCGTACCCCTCATTACCTTTATATTTTTAGTTAGAACTCCATTGACTAATACTCTTGAGGTGGGAGATTGATAGAGAAATTCTAAAGATTGGCCAAAGTTTTTCCCCAAACACAAATGCTTAATTAAAGCCTTCAGAAAAGTCCAGTTGACACGATCAAATGCCTTAGCGGCATCAAGAGCAACAATCGCCAAGGGAAGCTTCTGATCGATAGCAACATCAATACTCGCTATTAAAGAAAATGTTAATTCTTTAAGATGCCTGCCCTTGATGAACCCCTTTTGATCTTCATGAACTATACCGGGGATCACCTTAGCCAACCTGTCTGCCAAAATCTTTGCATAAAGTTTATAATCACTGTTCAAAAGTGAAATCGGTCTATATGAATCCATATATCTTGGCGATTTCCCAGGTTTAGGGATAACAATTATATTGGCCTGATTCCAGGAAGCAGGAAGCTCTACATTACCTAGAAAAACCCCATTAAATACCTTAGATAATAATGGTGACAAACTCTCAGATAAGGTTTTATACACCTCCACTGGAAGGCCATCTGGACCAGGTGCTTTGCCCATCTTGGCTTGTCTAATAACCATATCTATTTCCCCCTGAGAAATCTCTTGATCCAACATGTTTTGTACATCGGCAGATAAAGGTTGTAAAGCTTTTATCCAATCCTCTATCAACTTCATATCGAGGGCCAAATCTTCCCTGTATACCTCTGTAAAATAGTTAAAAAAAGGCTTCCACAATATCTTTAGTTTCAGTTACTATATCACCTGTTCCTTCTAATTTCCCTTCTTTAATCATATTCCTAGGCCTGTCAGTCCTAGCTTTCCAAGCAAGTAATTTACTTGTACCTTCCCCATATTCAAAATGGGCTAATCTACTAGCCTCCCATTTCTCTTTTACCCGATTATTGACAACAGAGGCTAGTTCCTCTTTCAACATTACCAAATTTTCAACAATCTCATCATTTTGTAAACTTCCGCTGCTTACAATAGCTGATTCCCCCTGTCTAATCGCCAGTTCCAGACTTTCAACTTCCGAGAAATATTTTCTTCTTCTGCTAGCCCCGATAGCACCTAATCTGCCACGAAGAAAAGCTTTAGTCGTTTCCCATACAATATCTAATCTAGTCGTACCCAGATTTTGTTCGATAAAGATTTCAAGTTCCTGATGAAGAGATTGCATTGCCTCCTGGTCATATAGAGCTGTGCGATCTAGCCTCCATACTGACTCAAAATCACGAATACCGATCACCAGCTCTAAGATAACTGCCGAGTGGTCAGATAGGTGTACCCCAATATGCATACTTCTTTTTACTTTACCCAGTAATCTTACATCAATTAAAAAGTAATCGATTCTGGATTTATGGCGGTATTTTTTATTAAAAAAGGTATTGAGCCGTGTATTGTACGATTTAAAACATGTGGCATTCATAGGGCAGGATTAGAAGGACACTTGGGGCAGTACATATGACTCTTTTTCCGTACTGCTCTTCGGCCACAAAGTCTACATCTCCGACAAGGAAAGTCTTTTTTGGGTGTTTGAGGAATCTATTCAGAAAAGTGGCGATCTTTCAATCGAGCCACATCCACGACCACTCCGACTCTAGGAACACTTGCCTGATCAACTGCAACAAGGCTGCCTGTTGCAGACTGTACAAAGCTCATCTTGGAATCTGGAGAAGAATCTTTGAAAACAATGTATGCATTGGAGGACGCCAAATGAAATAAATAAACGGTCAACTTCTTTTACCAGATGTATGACTTTCGAGCAGCATTGTGTGGCTCCAACCTTTGATCTACTCTATCTATACCTCCCATGTGTTTGTTATAGTCTAAAATGCACAGAGGTTTGCTCACTTCTGCAAACTGACATTTTAAACAGCTACAGGTGAAGTGGTTTCATCATGAATAGTTGTGAGCATGCGGACATCTCTTCTCCCTGAGAATTTTAAAGCAAGAAGTTCATTACTTCATTCGTTTTTTTACACCCAATTTCTTTTGCGTAAACTTTACAGTTAGAGGGGATTGTGCTCAAGTGGAGAGTGTGGCTCAATGGTTAGAGTGGCAGACCCTGATGCAGAGGTCTGGCCCAGGACCAGGGTTCAATTCCCCGCCTCGGCGGGTCTTGGGCTCAAAAATTCCACGGACCCGACAATTCTCGCCTCGGTGCCTACTCCAATCATGGAGTCCCACTCTGCAACTCTGGGCAATAGCTTGCTTAATCTCCACAACGGCCCCCACAACGCTAAGGATGCCTGGCCTCCACCTTGGGGGTGCCCAGGAGTGGACACCTCACAGGGAAAGCCAGGATGGGTTCCACAGTGGTATTCGTACAAGCGCCTTGAGACCCTTGCGGGTGAGTAGTGCGCTATACAAGTATCAATTTACATTGTGCTACAGGCTGAAGTGTCCACCTTGAACAATTCGTTAAATCATTGCACACCTGTGTAGAAATGGTCCATGTACAAATGGTGACCTTTATTGAAACATCCCCTGGCAATTCCCATACAATGTTTTCACAGACTCCTAAGGTGGAAGGGCAAGGGGGGATCTAACGAAGAATCTGTACCAGTGTACAACCTGACATTATACACATATCTAATGGCACTCTCATATATATTGTTGAATAGTTTCCACTAATCAGTAGGAACTGAATGTTTGTGGGTGACATAAACTTTAGGATGGTGCCAGACTGATTTTGTGCACCCCCGCAAGATATGTTATCCAGTAGACCAGCTAGTTCACAGTGCCACTATAAGCCCCCTAACTTAGACAGGGATCAAACAGTTCTGGCAACCACTGAACATGACAACACTCTCCTCTCAGGGACCGTGGTGACAGATCTAGAACCTTTCGCTAATACACTTGTACTCCGTTTTGCTCCAAGAAATATATAAAGAAGACACAAAGGGACTTTTCAATGTTTATTTAAACAATCTGATTCTTGTATAGAATATATGTACAATATCTAACAAAGCCAGGGTGTACTCCCAGTCGACAGCAAACTGTCTATATGGTATTGGAACGTGGAGCAAATGAAGAAATTATCTTTCTTAAGAAGACCCCTCACTCACCAACCTAGTTGGTGACATGCTTCATCATCGAGGTCCCACGACTACGATACCTGACTACTGTGGAGCTGGTTTTTGAATGAAGGTGAATAGTGAATTTGTGAATTTTAGGTAAAAAAGTTTTAACCTAAAATTCACAAATTCACTATTCACCTTCATTCAAAAACCAGCTCCACTGTAATCAGGTGTCGTAGCACACCTGGATGGCACTCTGCTATCCAGGTGGGACCTCGATGATGAAGCATGTCACCAACTAGGTTGGTGAGTGAGGGGTCTTCTTGAGAAAGATAATTTCTTTATTTGCTCCACGTTCCAATACCATATAGACAGTTTGCTGTTGACTGGTAGTACTCCCTGGCTTTGTTTGATATTGTACTGATTAGGGGACTGGGAGTAACCCCCCCCCCCCCGAATGGTTGTCCATTGTGAGAATCCCTTTCTCTCTTTTTATGTTTTGTATTTAATGGCAGCGTACAGCTGTGAGAGCTTTATTCGCAACTAGTGTCACAGCCATCGGGTTGATACTATGGGGGAGAACCAAGGGCTATCTTATTCCTCTGAGGAGGTTGAAGCAATATTGGGCGATCCCTCTCTATTCGCTGATGCTAGCATCGCACAAACCATCTCACAGACCACCGACTGGGAAAAATTGTCCGAAATGAAAAGAGATCGAATAAGGACAATATTACATGGGACTATATTGAAAGAATACCTGAGGAACAACATTTCACCCAAGGGCCTTCTTGTCACGAATGCTCCACATATTTTTCTCGATGACCCAACATATAGGAAGGACTGGGCCCAGATCGCGTGGCATTGCACGCGCGACTGGATTGTACTGATTATAAAAACAGCTTTACGCCTTTCCGACACAATAATGATTGACATTCAACTGACTAAGAGTCAGATTAAAACAACAATAACAGGATATAAAAAGCAACTGGATGAACTTAATAAAGAAATAAACGAATATAGAGATCATCTAACACAGCAGAAAGTACAGAAATTCCAGAAAGATCTTAAACGTTTCTCTTATACTAAGACATACCCTTATTCAGATCCTGCTTTTATCCCTCCCACGAGACCTGATCATGATTTAGATGCCTCCAGCACCGATTCCACAGGCAGTAGCAATTCAAGCACAGGAAGCGGGAGACAACAACAAAGGGGGAGAAACAAAGCCCAGAATAACTGGCCAGGGTACAATTCACATGTATCTTTCATTCCACCCGGATTTCAGGGCTCATTTAATCCACAGCAACCTTATCCTGTCTATGGATGGCAGCCGCCATTCCCACAACCACTATTCCCTCCCAATACCTACAGACCGCCTTTTTTAGGCAGCGGCAGAAGGGGAAGAGGGAGAAGAAGAGGTACCAATCAAGTACACTGGGAGGAAGAAGACCCGGTGGGCAACAACACAAGGAGCAAGACACAAGCACCGCAGACAGGACCGAGCACCAGCAGAGTCTAGTGACGAATATAGCAACTAGACCTCTTACAACAGTGGAAGAAAGAGTCCTGAACAAAGGACTTGGTTTTGTTCCAACTACACGTTTTGACAAATTCCATCTTCACTGTGAATTGGCTGCTTTCTTTAGGAAGCTGAGATTAAAAGCTTTTTTTGAAAAAAATGACAAGTCACCCAGTACAGAGGAGTATAATGAAACGGGATTACGGACAAAGTCTACTTTCACTCCTCCTCCACATTCCACTCCTGTGGAGTTGGCGGCCTTTGAACAAGCAGTTTTCAAAGACATTGAAAAACTCACTTTGAAACAACCTTTTACTAATATGAGCTATGAATAAGACCAAGCATTGAAAAACCTAAAATCTTGCGACACCATCGTGATAAAACAGGCAGCCAAAGGAGGGGGAATAGTAGTACAAAATAAAGAGGCCTATCAGGCAGAGTGCCTTAGACTTCTATCTGACAACAGGAACTACCAGCCTATTCGAGATTACCCCACTGACATCTTGAGACAAGAAATCAGACCATGCAGAAAATATGGGTCACATCTCAAGACAGGAAGCTACTTTTCTGACCAACAGTGAGGGCAGAATTCCTTACTTGTATACCCTCCCTAAGATGCACAAGGACAAGATCCCACCACCTGGGAGACCAATTGTGTCAGGGATTGGATCTCTGTTGCAACCCCTGTCACGTTTCTGTGATTTCTTTCTCAAAAAACTGGTACAGGAGACTTCCACATATCTCCAGGACACGAAGAGCCTATTGAAACTGCTTCAGGGTCTGACAGTGGATGAAGATACAATCTTAGTTAGTTTAGACATAGAAAGTCTTTATACTAGCATCCCACAAGATGATACCCTGGAAGTATTGAAAAAAGCTCTGGATATGGCAACATGGACACATAAGACACCAAAAAGTTTCATACTAGAATGCGCCAGACTGGCCCTGAAGAAAAACATTTTTGAATTTGAGGGAACCCTGTTCCTTCAGACAGGGGGCACTTCGATGGGAAGCACCTTCGCTCCTAGTGTGGCGGGGCTTTATGTCTTTGATTTTGAAACCAGGTCCATATTGACCAATCACAATCCTTTTCGTTCACACATCATTTTTTGGGAGAGATATATAGATGATGTCCTTGCCATTTGGCAAGGACCAGCTGAAACCCTGAGCAAGTTTATACTTTGGATCAACACTTGTGACAATAACCTCAGGTTCACACATAATGTGGACCCTCAGACGATGATCTTTCTAGCTGTGGTTATAACGAAGGAGAATGGCCTTTTGGAAACTAAGACCTATCATAAACCAAGTGCGAACAATAATCTTTTAAGATTTGAAAGTTTTCATCCAAGAGCCCTGAGGGAGAACTTGCCATAAGGTCAATATCTGAGACTATGCAGAAACTGCAGTAAAACCATGGACTATCGTAATCAGGCCAGGGATCTGACTAATAAACTGACCGAGAGAGGCTACCCTGAAAGAATCCTTTACAAGTGTCAAAAACGAGCACGGAATCAGCAGAGAGAAGCTCTATTGGAAGAAAAAAATCCCTCGGGAAGTGAAATACCCCTCACCTGTGTGACAACGTACAGTACAGCGTCCAACCTGATGACGAAGTCCATTAATAAACATTGGTCAATCATTAACACTGGCAATCTACATTGGGAAAAGCCCTTGTTTTCTTTTAAAAAAGCAAGGAGCCTAAAAGACTCTCTGGTTAACACTCGCCCCAAAATAATAGGGAAGGTCACTCCATCCACTGTACTTAATGCATGGGGATTACCAGACATTAAAGGCCACTATCCATGTGGCAACTGCAGTGTTTGCCACCTGACCAGCAACACCAAAACGTTATCATTAGAACAAGGAAAGACATGGACCCAAAGAACCCACACTAATTGCAATAGTACCAACGTGGTCTACTTGATCAAGTGCCCGTGCAATCTTAAATATGTGTGAATGACAACAAGAAAGATCAAACAGAGAACATGCGAGCATCGCAGTGCCATCAGATGTAAAAGGGTCACGACTAAGCTTACTGAACATTTCCTTGATAAGAACCACACCACTAATGATATGCGATGGACTATCATTGAGCAAATTAATTCTGGTTTCAATGTACAACAGAGACTGATTGAAAAGGAACAAAGGTGGGTTTACAGGCTATCAACTCACCTTAATGGTCTCAATGAGAACATCCCTTGGAACTCAGTACTGACGAGATAAGTATTCACTCACTATAGTATCTTATCTGTCCTTTCTCATGTTGATCTAGCTTCCTTTTTTCCTATTAATCTATCAATATGAATGCTATGAGAAGGAGGTTTGGTTAACCCACACATACATACTGTCAAGTGAAACATGTACATACTTTATTTAGAGTAATATTATGAGGAACTCCCCTCCCCCTATACAACATAAGGGATTGTGGCTAATTCTTTGACAAGGACTTGTTACGAATGAAATACTATCTGAGATAACTTCATCTGACATCCTGGTGTTGATAATGATTGTGCTATGAGGTTTACTGTAGATTGAGAAACATCGAGCGTGTCGAGTATGACACTCGATAAACACCAATATTGTCTGCATTTGTGTTTTTGACCCCCATATTTCACTTTAATTATGAGAACCTCCAATGGGGAAGCCACATGACTAGGTACCGAGCATTTAATTATTTCACTGGAAGTATGACCTTGAACTAATGCCTCTGACAATCTTTCTTTATGTTTTGGCTTAGCCGCTGAAACTTTATTAACTTTTAATTGGACCATGTTCTGAGTAGCGCGTCTTTACATGAGTACGCAGATCACATGACCTCCTCGTCACTTCTCACATCCACGTGACCTGGAAATACCAATATATCAGAGAGACCTTGACCGGGTCCTCGGTATTCCACCGGGAGACATGGATGATATACGTTAGGCATAAAAGCTGACCGATTTGCATTTCTGAGTGAGTACGATGGCGGAATACGGGCCTTCCAAGCTCGTTTTCCACCGCTCATTTATATATGCTTAACTAGTGATTGATTCTTTCAATTTAGATCCTGAAGTAACAAATCGCTTGATCCCGACTCCCAAGAGGCGCGCAATTACCGCCCTCTCAGTAAGCGTCCTTTCTTTTCCTCCCATACACTTGACTTTTGGTTTGTTACACTTCTTTGCGAACTTCATTACGCTAAGCGATTCTGATTCTATTTTTCATCTAAGCGGCACGCTCACCACAATGAGTGAGGTTGTGTGATTACCCACTAATATATTTTGGATGCACGTGGGTTCATTTTAACCAGGGATTTCGGGAGATTCCCCGTTATACCTTTAGGTTACACTGGTGCACTGGTACACTTATACTCTTGTTAGAGTATATTGACGCCCACTTTTTTTGAACTGCACATGAGTGGGTATGTAATATATGTATGTGGCTCCTGATCGCTACTAATCCATATGTGTGACTCCTGATCGCTTCCAATGATATGCGTAAGATTGTGTGAGTCCACGTCCTCACTAATGTTGAGGTTCACTGAGTGCTGTACGACCGTGTTATGCACACTACTTCTATTGGCAACCATTATGAGCATTTAATCTGCGAATAGAGTGACGATTATGTGTATTATATGTCCTGTGTTCGTTTGTTTACCATTTATTATTTTTTACAGATTTTTTCCTTTCAACGACTTGAAGAAAGGTTGTCCTAACCGTGAGTAGCGGGTTAGGTTTAAAACACTGACCAAGGGCAGGGCACACCTTAGCGAGTGTGCACCACCCGGGTCACGTTTATTGGTCCTGACGAAAACCTAGTAATAACAAACGATGGTTGAAACATGTAGACCCTTTTTTCACTTGTCAAATTTATTATAAGATACCTTAGGTCAATTCAACCTTTCCTGGTATCTTCACTATTTTTAACATTGTCCAAATTACCCTGGAATAAAATACTTTTTGATTGGGTTTAATCTGGCCAATTTTTAACCTAAAATTCACAAATTCACTATTCACCTTCATTCAAAAACCAGCTCCACTGTAGTCAGGTGTCGTAGCACACCTGGATGGCACTCTGCTATCCAGGTGGGACCTCGATGATGAAGCATGTCACCAACTAGGTTGGTGAGTGAGGGGTCTTCTTAAGAAAGATAATTTCTTCATTTGCCCCACGTTCCAAAACCATATATACAGTTTGCTGTCGACTGGGAGTACTCCCTGGCTTTGTTTGATATTGTACTGATTAGGGGACTGGGAGTAACCCCCCCCCCCCCCCCCAAGGGTTGTCCATTGTGAGAATCCCTTTCTCTCTTTTTTTGTTTTGAATAGAATATATGTACTACAATGATCAACAGAAAGAAGCAGATGAAAGTTATAAGAAGTATCAAGACAGTGAAAAATGCCTCCCTTGTGCTGAAACAATATAAATATGCAAGCATATAAAATATTATACCAATATGGCATACTCCTACTATGCTGACCCTAATCTGCCTGTCTAGGCATGTGTATGTTCTGCCAAGAATACCCTTACTGGATGATCAAACCTCATTACATGGTAAGTAAGAATGTAGGACCCCATCTTGGTAATGAGCTGGACACCCCTCACTGAGATGTTTGTCAGCTGCTGGGCAAAAAGCGTCAGCCTGTAGCTACCTCTCGATGTCAGCAGAAGTGCCTCATCTGACTAGACCTGGAAACAGATGTTTATTCATAGAATAACACATCCTTGCTTTGGGCTGAGATTTTGATCAGGCTGCCTTTGTTTGTGTGTTACAAATAGTTGTGTCCTCATATGGACGGAAATAACAAACACATTTGTACAACGTATGTGTAGGCCTTATCAATAGTGTCAGGGCAATACGATTGTGTTCTTGCAAAGTTAACTCATGAAAGCACGGCCAATGTTTCCAGGAAACTAATTCAAAGAGTCAACAAATTAAAAATGTATCTCAAGTCGATGTGACAAGTGAAGCAAACTTTAGGAAAGCCCTGTGTTCATGTAAAATGGCAACGTTTCCTTCTTGGCCTAACTTGGACACATGACACCCACTCCTAGTACATATGACACTAACAAGCTATCTAAAACTAAAAAGTCATACTACTAAAAAATGCAACAGCATATGTAAAGAACGTTGATAAATAATCATACATTAAAATGTTGATAAAAAGCATGTAAAGCAAGCATGCATGCCATGGAAACCCAAAGCACACAGAAAGCCAAAATTGAAAATTTTTAAATCTAAAAAACTAGGTAAATTTGAAATCAATTTGGTATATTGAAATCAAGCCAAAATAAAACGTTCCCATCAAACAGAAGGGCCAGATTTGCATGTGTTTTGAGCGGTAGACAAAACGTTTCTGTTCCCAGCGTCTGCAGACGATGATCCCATGGGCACACCTCGGAGCAGGTAGCTAGAGCAAGTATGTTTCCATCCACCCCCACATCAGTTCCTGACGGCGCAAACACAGCCAGTTGGTGTTCCGTGGAGCTAAAGGCAAGATCCAATCAACCAGGCATAGAAGCAACCCAGAGAGGCTCGGAGAATTCAGTCAGGCTCAATAAAATCCGCAAGGGACAGCAATACAAATGGGCCCTTAGTGGGTCTACCCGTATGTGTATGTCCGAAGGTTCAACCGTATACAGAAGCAATGGTGTGTCGATGCACCATGCAGTCACCGCACAAGGGGACATGAGGAAGTTCCAGCTCCATTTAATCTTGTAATCAGACATTCATTGCGGAGCAAAAATATTAAAAGTAATAGCCCCGCCATGAGGAGCAGGACCAGTGGAAGACCTCCAAAGATGCCTCTGAAACGGATGGATAAAAGATGGAATGACTCCAAACATCGTCTGGAAGGTGCTAACCAACCCAGAGCCTATCCTTCTAGAAAATACTGCTATTCCTGTTGTACGTGAAATTTTAAAAATATATTGCATCAGCTCTCCAGAATTTTGTGGGAAGTTAGTGCGGAGTAATGTCTGTATCTCTGAAGTGGACCTTGCCACCTGAAATTCAAACGTCTCCTTAGCAGAAGTTAAGGCCACATCGTTTTTAAATAATAAGGCTTTCAGTTTGCTCAGGGCATCAAAAGGCACGTTGATAAGATTAATTGAAGGCCATAGAGTATCCTCCCTAACTGTATGGGCAGGCGGAAACAGTACTTGTGTACAACAAGTCACAATGTAAGACACTGTCACCACATAGGCAACCCCTGGTTTCATTCTGTAGTAACCTTGACAGTACAACATCAGACAACTCTCATTGAAAGTAATCTGAAAGTTGGATGCATCACAGGCTCCAGAGAGCCTTTCAAGTAGCAAGACAAGTTCACCACAGAGGCATTACATGCTCCGTGCAATGAGACATCTTTGCATACTAGGGACCCACTTGAAGTATTCTCGCAGTCAGAACTGCTAAGAAAAAAATCAGTATCTTTATTCTGACACCAGAATTTGAATCAAAGCTCTCAATGTCCATGTATAAACCCTTCACCTAACTCTTCATATCTGCCCACTTGACGGTGCTGCAGACAGTGCAGAAAGTGGAAAGTCGAAATTGGTAGTGTTTTGTGGATTATCCAGTCCGAGGATGCTGTTTCATCAATAGTCAAAGGTAATTTCTCCAGTCTTTCAATATGTAACATAGTATATTTTCTATCCTTTCATGCTATAACTATCTGTTCTGAGAGGTGGTATGGTGAAAACAGATTTATTGCCCAGGCACATGGGCAGAAAGTAGTGTCTGTAATGGCCAGCTCAACAATAGAATAAACCTAAGTTGGGACTGTCCTTATTGTACTGGTGACATGTCTTGCTGTATGACGTTTATTGCCAATGACACAATGTTACCCAAAGAGTATATTCTGGATGATAAAGTAGTCATACCATTGTCCACTACTGCCAGAGCTTGTTCTAAGTTGGCCCTGTCAATCGTGCACAGTCTTTCAGCAGTCTCCTGTTGACATAGTTTCTATATCTCATTATAAACAACATAAAGCAAGTGTTATTGACATGGTTTTAGAGGACCTAATAAAAAGTCCTGCAGTTCCAGGTCATCAGAGAAAAGGGACTAGTGCTGTTGTACCTGAGACAGTGTTTAGGTATTTAGCCAATCAAGGCACAACTTTCCAACAGTGTAAGTTGTCACCACCCCTGAATGTTCAGTCTGCACATATCGCATGTCAGGCTAATTGCTTTAATCCTTTACTGTTACCCAGGAATTGAGCCTGACATTTGTTTGTGTCTGACTAACCATACCTTCCAATTGGGGTCTGATGAATTATGCTTACTCTTACACAGCATGGTATCTATGGTATCACCATTGTATGACATTAATTGCTGTCAATTCTCAAATTGTGCAAGAGTGGGAACCTGTGGTGTGTTCAGCTGGGAACAGAAAGAAGCAGAGTAAATCAGTTTCTTGTCTGTTTATATATTTTTCTTTGCAGGTCACATGCAAGCCTATAGTAGAAAGAGGGGGTCAGTGATGCAATTCCCAGAATGCCTTTGACATACCCCATGGTGGTATAGAGCAATGTTTCCATTGTGTAAAGTTGAACAGATCACGGGGAATACTAGCGTTGTGTAGGAAATGATGTCTGGAATGTTGAGAACAAAACATCTCATCATAGTTAGCTGTACCGTCATATAACTCAGCGGAAGAAAACACAGTTGAATGGTCTAGATCCTCTACCATTTCATGCACTCTTACACTGTCCTAATCATCAGAAACAGTACTAGGGGTGATGATGTCATTTAAAGAAATTTTAAATAGATGTGGAATTTGTAAAGGTTTAGTGGAACCAAACACATAAAATTATACCTTATTTCACTCACTCCCATCCAGAACTAGAACCGCTGACATTTTCACCATGGAAAAGGTCCCTTTGCTCACAGTGTGATGATCTGTGTGGTTTCAGAATCAAGTTTAGCATTTGTATAACAGAGCGCTCTGGGATGAAATGTCCATTCAGAAGGAGAAAGAACAATATCACAAAACCAATACAAAGGATTGGGAAAAGTAATGTAATTGTAATCCAAAGGTGTAACTATGATGAGACAAAGTATTTTCTTTTCAGTTTATGATAGAAAACATGCACCGTCAGCTCAAAAGGTAGGGGAGGTGGGGGCAGAGGTTGCTCTGATGTGTCGGAGGAGAAGTCATCAATGTTAATGAAGTAGCCAGAAGATGTCCTGTCTATCCTTGGCAGCTCAGCAAGTTGTGTTGAATTTGATGGAGGCTCAATCTGTGGTACATTGACATAGACCTTGTTCTTTTCAGTATTCTGAATGGAAATTTGTGTTTCTATACTTTTTGACTTTACAGTTGTCCTAGTTTTTGCAAAAGGTAGAAGACATACTTCATTGTTGTATAGTGTTGTCTCTCATTGGAGAGAGCATGCTTCATTCGTGATTAAAGCTTCCATCTGAACCTTCTTTACCGTAGCGAGAGGAGACTGATAGCCACCCAGGAGTCCACATGGCTTACTCTTGAGAATGAGCCACATAGTGTAGTTTGATCAGAACAATAGTGACAGACCTTTTGTCTCGACCACTGGCAAGGGGCTGAAGGGGTGCAGTTCTTGTACCTTCATGAGCCGGGACATGCCCAGGTGCTCAGGAGGATAGCCCAAACTCTTTCTTGTCCACAATTTTTTCTCTGACCAGATCCCCAACCTTCGGGTTCCAGCCAGACCTTGCCGGAACTACTTTCACATCTTCAGTGGCAGTGCGTTTTACTTAGACGTTGCTTTGTTTGTCCCGGAAATAATTCAGTTCCTTTAAAACAGTCAAACATTCATTGTTGTAAAATGGTATTTTCACCGCCACTGTGCTGGCTTTGTTGAGATCACGGACCCGTATCTTAACTCCAAACAGGATTTTATAGGGAATCAGACCACTCAGGGAATTTCTTGGCATGTTATTCAAAGTGCTCTGGACCCCATATAGGGGAATAACCCAACTGCGACCTGAGCCTAGGACCCTCCCTGTTAAAGACTACTGCAAGTCACATTTTGTCCTCTCCACAACCGTGTTTCCTTCATACTGGTATGGAGATGAGAAATGCAGGGTCACACCCAAACTTTCCATTGTCTCTTTGTAAGTCCTAGGGCTAATCACTGACCATGGTCAGAATATAATGTGCCAACAGTGTATGTCAGAATAGAGACACGCAGATCCTGTATAACAGTTTGGAGGACAGCCGATCACTGTGGCCATACCCACAGAAATCAAGAGCAGGAATCCACTGCTACCAAGATATTCTTGTTAATCCTGTCTAATGCTAGGGGGCCTCAATGGTGCAGGTAAACACAAGCCAATGGCTTGTTTGAAATGGTGGACACGCCATGGTGAAACCCTTCATCTGCTGATAGATGTCATATCTAAGGACAATGTCCTTTGTCTGTTTGTAAAGACCTGGCCACTAATAGCGTTGCTGCAATAATTAAATTGTAGAAGTCACCCCTGCATGTGCCAAACCCAGAGCATAATGTACAGCTAGAATTAACCCCAGTCTGCAATCACTGTTTGGTATTACTCAATTCCCCCTTCCTGAAGTCTGAGAATAAGGTGTGTTTTGTGCATCTAACTTGTAAGAGTACTTGTGTTTGGCAGGTGTATGTCATTGCGAGCAGCACTGACAGCCACCATGATGCCTCTGTCTATCCTCGTACTAGAATGAGCAATTGCAGCAACCGTGGAAGTGCGAAGTGTCACTTTTGCCGCTTCATCAGCCTTGGAATTCCCTGCAATGTGAACACCAACACCTTGCTGGCTCAGTGTGTGATTGATATGAGCCTGTGGCAAGCATTCTTTCAGCTTTTCCACCTTATCCCAAAACAGCTTGTGCTTTCCTGTGCAGTCTTTTGGGTCTCTGAATCCAATCTGCCTCCAACAGTGCAAATATGCATTATATGACTGCACACAATACTACGAAACACATACTATAAGTGTGGGGAATCCAGCATCCATATTTTGTGGTGTCTGTACAAAAGTCTTTAATTCTGCTAGCGGTGCTGTTAAATCACCTATTGACTGCATGTAGGTTTTCTCAGGATGGAATACTCCATCATGTACATGCCATTTCAGTATTGCGCATGCCACTGAGTATTGGTGCTTTGTCCTTACGGCAGGCTGAGCAGAACCATCAGTGTAAATGATCTAGTCATAGTGATCTAGAGGCATTATTTCATTAGATAGATGATATTCTTGCTTGTACTGCAGAAAGGCTTGCGTTTGTAGTGTAGAAGCAAATCTGTAATCTACAACTGTTGTAGAGAGTGAGTTACCGTATTGTATCCATCATGGATATAGAGCTTTAGTGTTTAAAACGCTTACTCTGGTAAGCGCCTCTAGAGTGGGTACCGGGGTCATGACAATTATGCATTTTCCTTGTGCCAGAGCTCGCTCTCTCACTGCAGAAGACTGTACTGCTCTCATTTTTTTTTTCAATAGGGGCAAAACGCATTTTAGCATTGGCATATAAATGTGATTTATATGCTATTGGTATGATTTCTCCTTCATTTAACATGACATAAATGTACCCTGATATACCCGCAATAACACGGATCAACGCTCAGCTTGTGCAGAACTTAGAATTTCTGTATGTTCTTGCGTTCAGTATAAGCTTGAGAAATCTGGACCTATCAAGTCGTAAAATGGTTTAACTCATTCTGCTTAATCCCGAATGTATGCTCTGCCAAAATGTAGAAATCCTGATATGGATTGTAATCTTTTTAAAGTTGTTTGAGGTTGGAGCAATGCACATTTTTCTAAAAAGTGGGCCGCCAGGCTTTTGCCTTCACTTGAAAACTTATATCCCAGAAATAGGACATTGAGGAGTGTGAATTCTAATTTGTTAAAATTAAATTTGTAGCCCATGTAAGCAAATCCCAGTATTAAGTGGTCTACTCTGGTCAAGTGTTCCATAAGATCATCATCCATCAAATATATGTCATCGACTGGGGACAATGCCCAATCATGAACATTTTCAAGTAGTTCCGTAACTCTGGCTGAGACAGCCCAGGGCTGTTTTTAAACCCCTAGCACACTGAATGCTGTCAAATATCAGCTTCCAGGCACTATATTTTGGCAGAAAAATGCATATGAGATATCTAGTGTTGTTTTGTATTCGTTCTGCACAATGCGCGAGAAGCTGAGTTCAAATGTCTGTAGTCTAATCCTAGAGAATACGAATAATCTGGTTTCATGACTGGAAACAAAGGATTATTCATGGGCAAGGTGCATCTTTCTATCACACCCTGGTATTCAAGTTGTTCTAGTACTTCCCTGACTTGTTGTTTAGCTTCGTTTTCTATTAAAGTTGGTCTTTGCATGTTATGGGGCTGTCCTCAATAGAATATCATTATCAGGTGAACTATCATACCACCTCACATGGTTGAAGTTTAAGGTAGAAGCTCGCGTTAGAGTCCATGGCATATGAAAGTTTAATTTATTCTGGAATGAGGTTGGAGAAAGCTGGTAAATGTACTGTTTCCCAGTTTGGGCAATCCATTAGGAAATCAGGTGGCCAATCCTTTTTGGCCGGGAGAATATTGTACCCTTGGGTGAGTTCCTCCCAAAAGAGGGCATTAATTAACCTGGGCATGTCCCCCTCCAACTGAGGTTGATCTTCGTATAAACGATGTGGCATGCTTACCCTGGTATCTGGTGTTTCCACCGTGATGTACTCAATCAGCGCTACTCCCACTAGACAACCAGGCGAACAATTGTGACTTCTGCTGTGCTGTTCAGCATTGTCAAAGCCCATTCTCCATTCAGGAGCAGAGTCCTCGAAATCTTGGGCATGCCTGATCTTAATTCCAGCTATCTTTTTCTTTATCAATGGAGGTTTAGAAGTATTAGGCTTTTCTTCTTGCTTAATAATGTAGTGAAACCAGCGTTGTGAGTCCTTCCTTTGTTTCATTTGCTCTTCTGATCTGTGCTCTGACCATCTTCTTTTCTCCAAACGTTTATCATAAGACTCCTGGAAAGAACGAGACAAACGTGTATTAGTATCCTAATACCTGTCAGGCAGTTTAACATTATCATGGTTCTGTGAGTTATAACCTTTCTCAGTAGATTCCTGTAACAGAGACCCACCCTGTGATTTTGTTTTATCTCAATTTTTCTTATTATCCCACTTTTTCTTTGACAAAGAGTCAGGTGCCTGCTTAGAGTTATCCTTTTCAGAATTACTCTTCAACTGTGATTTTCCAGGTCTGGCTCCCAGATTATCTCTAACAAGCATAGCATCGGTTTCATCAATAATTTAAGGTAATTCACGCTCCTGCTGTGCAGCAGTCAAATCCCTCAGGGGTTGGCGTATAGGTGATGCTGCTGCTTCCCCTTTAATGTTGCTCAACATTATAGTGGCTACTGTGGCAATGTTGCCCACCGGATTTAGCTCCAGGTCCTGGTGCCCTCCACTGATTCTGGATCTGTTTCAGCACTTCAGGCAGAACAACCAGAGAAGGGGTAACGTGTTCTGGTATATACTGCAGTAAAGTCTGTACCCAAGCTGCACAGTCCAACACAGAAGGAGCCATCCCAATTAGCAAGCAACATTTCTATATTTTGTGTTTTTCCCTTTATGTCATACTGGGGAAATACTGCTTCAAGCTAATTTGTTTTTGTGCAATCCTAAATGGAATTTCTTCCCTTTTGGTGGGAACATTACCCATAACTGCATTCAGTGTTTGTGTGTGAATGCCAGGTCTAACCAATTGTGGTGGTATAGCTGAAACAGCCCGCTCAAGAGTAAGTGTTAATGTTCGCATAATAAACTGTGAAAGGCATTTGTATATCGTTACTAAATTATTATATAATCCCCGCATCTGAGCGGCAGACATAAAATTGATACCGGGATGCAGAGTTTATCAGGCTAGGACTGGCCATGTTGTCTTTTCATTGCTGAGTGGGCCCAGTCTCACGTTTTCTATAGTGTGTGGAAGGGGCCTTTGAACCAATGAATATGTTCTTGGTAAGTGAGACGAACATGTATTGCCTCATATGGAGTGTATTCATCTGGTATTTCATCCTCAGTGTATGTGTGAAAGATTCATGCTGCAACATCTACATCTGGGAATGTAACCCAAGAATAAAACACCTCTGCTCTATATGGTTCGTGTGCCTCCACCATGCAGGTAATGTCCCCACCATCTAGTGTGAGACAATTTTGTAGTCGTTTCTGAGTGTCTACATATCTGCAGTTCTCAGTGATATTTTCTGCCATGTATAAGAAAATAAAGTGAAGATTGGGCTATCACAGTGGTAATTATACCCTTTCAGGCTTGAACTACCAACAGAAAATACATAGGATATATAACTTCTCGACAAAGGATATTTCCTTATCACCATGGACATCTCTGGTTGGAAGGTCTCTAGAGGTCTCTGAGAAGACACCACTGAACTATTCAATTGATCTACACAAAATAAAAGCCCAACCAACGTTGGGGGCACCATGTTGTGTAGTTTCCTCTAATCAATGTGAAGTGGGCATTTGTAGACAACATAAACTGTGGGATGGTGGCAGACTGATTTGGTGCATCCCTGTAGGATATATTCTGGCACATGCATCAACGTAGGCTTTTGCAATTCCTAAATTGCGGATATTAAGGAATCGCAATTAAGGAATTGCAAAAGCCTATGCATGAAGGAATCGCTAAAAAAATAGCGATTCCTACACATTCCTTAATTGCGATTTGCAAATTGCGGGTCGGAATTAAGGAATGCCGTCCCATTCATTCCTATGGGCCTCCAGGCCCATAGGAATGAACTGGAGATTGCATGAGCAATTTGCGAATACCAGTAGGTACTCGCAAATTGCTCATGCAATTTCAAGGGTGCAAGGGCATCAAAATGATACCCTATTGCACTCTTGAAATTGATCTGTGCACATATGTTGCACACACACATGCCCTAAGGGCATGTGTGTGCGCAACATAAAACATTGAAAAATGCACAAAAGTGCATTTTTCAAAGTTTTGGCAAATTACCATGAAGTTCAACTTCATGGTAATTTGCTCCCCCTATTAGCGAAATCGCTAATTTTTTTAACTTTAATGCATTGCATTTAAGGACCCTCAATTTGAGATTCCTTAAATGCAATTGCTATTTAAGTAATCGCAATTTAGAGATTACTTAAATTGCGATTTTTGCATTTGGGATGATTCATCCCAAATGGAAAAACACCGGTCGCAAAGGGCCAGATTCTGAGATTCTGCCCGTTTGCGACCGGTTTTTGCTTTGATGCATGTGCCTGATTGTCCCTTAGAAAAGTTAGCTGACAGTGCCACTATAGACTCCCTAACCTAGACAGGAAGTGAACAGTTTTGGCAACCCCTGACCTAGACAGCCCTCTTCCCTCAGGAACCATGGTGACAGATATAGATCCTTTAGCCCACACACACATGCTCTCTTCTGCTTCAAGAAATATACAAAGAATACGGAAAGAGGCATTTTCAATGTTTAATGAAACAACTGGATTCTTTTATAGACTATATGTGCTGCAATGATCAATAGACAGAAGCAGATACAAATTATAAGAAGTATATATACACTGAACAATACAAAAAGTTTGACCATCATGCTGAAACAATGTAGATATGCAAGCATATCAAATATTATAACAATCTCGCACACTCCTACTATGCTGTGTGTCTAGGGTGTATGTGTATGTTCTGCCAATAATCCCCTCACTGGATGATCCAACCCTATTACCTGGTGGGTAAAAATGTAGGACCCCGTCTTGGTCATGAGCTGAACACCCCTCACAGGGATGTTAGTCAGCTGCTGGGCAAAAAGCGTCAGCCTGTAGAGACCTCTTGATGTCAGCAGAAGTGCCTCCGCTGCCTATACCTGGAAATAGATGTTTATTTATAGAAAAAAGCATCCCTTTCTTGGGTTGAGATTGTGATCAGGCTGCCATTGTTTGTGTGCTACAGATAGCTGTCACGAAAGCAAATGTGTGTCAAAGGTCGATGTGACAAGTGAAGGCAACTTTAGGAAAGCCCTGTGTTCATGTAAAAAGGGAACATTTCCTTCTAAGACAAACTGGAACACATGACAATGTACATATTAATAGCATAACATGCTCTCTTGCTGGGAATGCATTGTCCGAAAGCCAAATGACATTTAAATAGAACCAGAGACTCATCCACAGATATATATTTCCCTGGAACCTAGATCTCTGAGACATAATCTACTTAATGGTCAAGAATAGGCTGAATCTAGTCGCGGCTCACGTGACTCGTGGGTGGGGGGGTCATGCGGGGGGATTAATTTAAAAATAAAAAACTTACCTCACCAGGTCTAGCCCCGCCTCTGCTGCTGGCTGGGTCCCACGTCTACATGCTGCTTCAGGAGAACAGGAAGCAGGCATCCTCCCCTAAGCCAATCACAACGCTGCAATAACAGAGTTGTGATGGATGTGGACGGCACCAAGCCGGGCGCCTTTATGAAGGCCATTTCCTCTATGTAGGCTGCATGCAGCCTACATAGAGAAAATGTAGAGTGCGCATGACTGGTTTGGTCGGGCACAAAGGGCCGACCAAACAGTCAGGGCCCACAACAGTAGGCAAGCCACTCCTCCCCAACCCGCCTGCCCCAACCAGGCATACCCTCCCGCCCGCCCCAACCAGGCCTCCATTCTGCTTTCTCGAAGGAGCGAGAAGCAGAAACAAAAAATGGTATTTAAAATATGCGAGAAAGCAGTGGGGCGACACTCCTCCCCCCTGATGGAAGGAGCCGCCCCTGGTTGAATCTTGAAGAGACGGTCACAATCAGGATGATCTTGTGGCAATGTTGTACCATTATCAACAAAATGCAGCATTGACTACAGAAGCGAATTCTGGTCACATCTCATTCTTGTTGGAAATATAGCAGTTGCCATTAAGTGACTAATAGACCCATATAAAGACATTGAACAAGTTCTTAGCAATCCCATCAAAAAACTTAAATCCCAGAGCTGCTTATTCTCATGAAGATTTGTGGGAGTTTTCCGGGTAGATCTAGAGAGCGTCTTAAGTGTAGCACTATTGTCCCTCAAAAACTATTCGGCTAACAAATTAGTCTGTTAAAAAATATTATACAAAAACACATCATCAATAAACAGTTGGAAATATATTGATTGACAAATTGTTCTCTGTATTGACTCTATACCCTGCAACACCACTAATGGCAGGTAAAACAGACTGCACTATATATGGGGCAATCAGAGTTCAACACTTCCAATGGGAAGCCTTCCAGCCACTGTTTGCAATCCAGCTTGCTCTTGCTGCACTGCTGGCATTTTAGTGTCCTCCTCTTAAAGTGCCATTCCATCAGCAATTATAGTGGATTTGTGATGAGATGATTGCTCTTGGACAGAAAATTTAGTGCAAGAATGTTTGACTTGTTCCCCTGCCTCAGATGCAGAGTCAGTCTCAGAGCCATTTTCAAAGCCCAATTCAAAAAACAAACCAACACCCTGCTGAGCAGTCCTACTACAGTCAGTATATTGTTTACTAATAAAACAAAACAAAAGAACAATAAACAACACTATGTCAAATTTTAACTCAACAAACAGTGGCTGTATCAAACAGTACATATGTGTATTGACATATAATGATCCAGAAAAAACTATCAATTTACATCTTTATTAAGCACTATGCTATCAAAGTACAAATTAATTTCAATGTAATAAAAAAAAATCCCATTAAAGTGTCGGTGGTGAAAGTTAAAATCCAAAACAATACATAAAGATATTAAAAAGTAAATAGAATATTACAAGCAATATAAAATATCCAAACCTTGTAGACTGTCATAACATCAATGCTTCCATTAGTCTAAGTATTTATACCGTGATCAGAGTTATGCAATAAGTTCTTTTTAATATTGCATAGCCTAACCCTCCAAATGGTCAGCAGAAAGGGTAAAATCTCAAACACTACACATTGGCTGGTGTCATTACTTAAAATTCTCAACACCTATCTATGTATCTTGATACCAAAATTACAGTACAGTGGGCGAATATACAATCTCCTAGGGGATGGGTACACTAAAAAAAAAATAGGAGTCATGATCAAGCATTCTGTTAGCTTCGAGACAAGATACACAATGCGGGGAAGAGGGCTGTAATGCACCCCCCAACCTCACTATAAAGGACAGAAGCGGCAAGCACCCATATCTAAAGTGCACATACAGTTTCCTAGCTGTTGTCAACTCTATTTCATCTAAACAATTCTCCAGCTCATAATTATCTTTCCATTGGAGGAATGTCAAGGTCAGAGATCCCACATTTGACTGGCGTTGTAGCAGACTCAACTTATGTTCCCAATAGGCATTCTTGACCAGGGCTTTAGATGTTCCACTAGCCTCTTAAGGTGCATCCCAAAGGTGACTAAGGCTAGTATAAGAAAGAGTAGCCCTTATATACTTTTCCTCCTGCACTACGTAATATATCCAACAGTCCTCCCTGATAAAATGCCAGCTCAGGAGTAGGACAGAATCTCTTCCAATACAATATGGGCCTCAAGCTGATCACATCCGTTATGTGTTTTCTCCCCATATCTAACCTTAAAGGAAGCAACGGGGTACTTATAGGAAGGTCAAATAACTCTTGCAGAAAGCGGGTTGGAGCTAGCACCAGGGTAGACATATCCCTATGCCACCAAAGCTCTGCTCCATACAGCCAAGCGCTTGACAATTAAAAATTTGCAATGAGGGGGAAATGGGTCAAAAAGGTGAACACTTCTGTCCTTTTACAATACCCCATTGGTTTGTTTAAACCTTAGCCTACTCCTAATTATGTACAAATGCCAAGTAAAGTGCTCTGTAAGGATAACTCCCAAGTACTGAAGGGTGCCAACTCGCTCCAGGTGGTTCCTCCAAGGGTAAGATTTGGGCATGTGGTGTTACATGGATTTAATACCATACATTTTGTTTCAGAAATATTAATATCTAAGCCTCTAAGTCCAGAAGGTATTGATCCTTTCTATAATCTTTTGCAGGCCCATGGGTGATTTTGAAATAAGCAGCCTGTCATCCGCAAAAATCAAGGCCCGCACTCTGATTTTTGCAAGAGACGGTGCATCAGAACCATAACAATCCACAAAAGTTGCTAAATCATTATTAAAAAGGGAGAAGAAATTTGGGGCTAAAACACATCTCTGTATCACTCCACTTTTGACAGGGAAAGGCATCGTCAATTCTCCCATCATGCCACATCTTACGTGCAAAGTTATTCTCATAAAACGCCAAATCATGTTTAACAAGTAATGCCGCATCCCCAGATCAGCCAGCACCTGCCATAACGTAGAGCGAGAAACTAAATAAAAAGCTCATCTAAGGTCAATAAATACTACATAAACCCATCCCCGCCGTAATAAGATACATTTCTAAGAAAGAAGTTGGAACCTAAGCACCTGATGTAGTGAATTAGTCTGTTTTCGAAACCCGCAAGGGTGACAGTATTTGCATATAAGTCTTCCATTCTTGGAGCCTATTAAAAATAACACTTGAGAAGAGATTTGGGATATAATCTATTAAACTATTGGGCCTGTAATTGGCCGGGATGTCCTGGGCTCCCTTTTTAAAATTAGGAATGATCTCAGCCCCAGCCCATGTAGGGTGCATAGGAGCACCCCTCATTATTGTGCTAAATACCAGGGGAAAATAGGGACTCCACACTTTAAGTCTACTTAAAAAATGATCTCCTGGGACCTTATACAGTCCTGGGACCTTACGGGGGACAATTTTGTTAATCGCTGCGACAACCTACTTATTACTAATGTATAAGCAGTCATGGGGATCTCCCATGTTAACATAGAGAAACATTTCAATACTATTCTCAATAGTGGTTACACTACTACTGGGAGTGGAGGCATCAACATCAGATGGTAAACTAGGTTCCTGTGGTGAATATAAGTTGGAAATATGAACAACCCAAGCTGCCATAGGCATATGATTTTCAGATCGGGCGGCAACCCTCCATGGAGCCAGTAGCAACTATACTCCAGCTGCAGCTGCCTTAAAGTTTTCCCACTTCCTATTCTCCCAAGTTCTCTTGGCCTCCTGCATACTAGTTTTATACAACTTTCAGGCTTCTTGACTCGTAGACCACTCTAATAACTCAATGGCAGATGGTAAAGCCCCTGTAGCCCTTATAAAAAGTGAAATATATCAGGTTGGGGGTTTTGGCCTCTTGCACAAACTACGAGATTCTACAAAAAAGAATTCACGCAATCTAGAAAACAATTGTAGATGTACAATAGTACAATAGCAAGGTCGATCCAATTACTCAACTATGAATACAAACCACACAATGAACATTATACTTCAAAAAATACCTCTCACTTGCCAAAGACTGCTGAGGATCAATTACACTTATTCTGCACAGACACAGCAAGCACCAATGATATCCCACTAGAAAGGAAAAAAAAAAGAAAATACACGCAACACAACACAATACACATCTTGCACAAATCCAAAGTGAATCTGACACACAATGAAGCAGAAGCTAAATATGCTGCAAATATTACACCATTTAACACAAATTCATGCAGGGCAATGATACTCATTTGAAGTAAACGGTACAAAAAAGGTTTTCTTACTAAGCACATGCACCTACACAAACTGCAGTTCTATCAGCTGCGGAACTGCAAGTAGGAGTCAACACCAAGGAAAGCAAAAGCTTTAAAACAACAATAAAAATAGATAAAACATTAAGTTGAAAAATGCAAATGATGACAAAAAAAAAATGAACGTCATATACACAATGAAGTCTGCCCCTGGGGGCAGATCAGCATCGCAACTGTCCGATCTTCCCTTGAGGGAGGCAAAAAGAAGGAAACAATTAGTGCTCCAGTGTGGAGTGACCATTACTCCATCTGCCAGCCAAATGCAAGCTAAAAATGAGTTCAGCTCCATTTGAAGTGTTTTCAGAATTCGGGCACACTAAGATCCACAACAGGTCGTGACATCCCTGGATTCCGCCTTGCAGCTCCAAGAGGAGTTTCTGTTTCTGTTTGTGCACTTGAGATTTGTTTTGGTGCTCGCTTGCACCACAATATTGTCTGGCCACTAGCAAGCACACGCAAAACTTTGCAGTTTGCACCCTATCGCGAGGCTTCCTGCAGTGACAGTGAAAATGCAGGGCTGCTCGCAGTGACGCACACACCACTTGAGAAATGTTTGTGATCAAGAAGCAGCTAAATCTACAAAAAGAGGTTTTTGAATGGATTGTCTTCTCCAATGAACCGTTTGAGTTGTTTTTTAGTGTGAGAAGCCTTTTTTCCAATAGGAAGGAAGTGCACCAGAGACTCCAACTTCCTGTTCCCGGTGCTTTGTCCATCTCCTGGTAACTTTTCTTTTGGATTTGGAGCTGGAAATATCACTCTCTTTGCCTGCTGCATATATACCTTTGGATGTAAGGACTTTGGATTTGAGATTTAACAAGTAAGTTCAAAAACGTTTGCATAAGAATGTTGTTTGCTTGATAGAGGGCATGCACCTGTATTTATTTGTACTTTTATCTGAATTGTTAAATCTATTGTGGTGGATGGCCTGAAGTTTCAGTAGGGGCCTAGTTATATTTTTACATTTAATTTGTATTCTTTTGTAAAGGAACAATGTTGCACAGTTCAGTACATTTTTACCATGTGTGCTAAATATGCAATTAGTGTTTATCTTACTATGTGGCCTAGTTTGCCAAAGGTCCATCCAGTCAATAGGCCCTGGCAAGTACTAGTCATGGGTGCATGAAACAACTGTTTCAATGGGATATGTGGTTTTAAAACATCACTAAGGGCTGGAATGGCATTTGATTACATTTATAAATTGGTAAGTTTTTTGTATTTCACATTTTTTGTGTACAAAATGTATATATGTGGGGTAATATTTGATGCCTTGGGAGGATGTATGGTGAAGTAAACATTTTATATCTCAGCAAATTTTTGTTTTTGGCATTGCAGAATTAATGGTAGTGTTAGCTTCAGTGTTGCCATGCCTCTTTTGTCTGGCTAGTGAGTTTGCTTGCAATAGGCCAGCATGTATCTTTGTTCCTCATGCCAACTGGCCAGGGGTCATTTTGTGGTGTTTGTATCCATAAGTCTGAATGTGTTATCTTTGTCCCCCATGCCTCCTTGCTTGTTGCTGTAGTTTGACCATGTGTCTGGCACACATTTTGTACATTCAGCCAGTGTGCCATTGCCATACTCTAACAGATGTTCTTTGGACCCCATGCCTCTTGCTAGCTGTTGTTGTTTGACCATGTGCCTTGCAGCTGTTTTGTGCATTCAGCCATGGTGCCTTTGCCATAGGCTTGCGTGTGTTCTCTGTTCCTAATGCCTCCTAGCTCCCTGGTGTTGTTTGACCATGTGGCTAGCAGCTATTTTGTGCATCTTGCCAGTGTGCCTTTGCCATAGGCTTGCATGGATGGATGTGGTATCCGTTTAATAGTATGATTGAGGACCATTGTTGTATATGTATATATAGAATATGATTTTGATGAACAGTGCTTATATACTACATGCATCTATTTTTCTATATTGCATCTCCTTGCCTCACACTAGGTTTCTTCTCATCCTCCTATACAAACAACTGCAATTATTGATTTGATTTTAGATTTGAAATGTTATTTAGTTTTTTTTTGTTTTTTTAATTAAACATGTTTTATTACATTTTTTTAATGTATTTTTGCTATTTGTTATCTTTTTCATTTAATTTTTTCATTTTAATTATCTTTAATTTTAACTTTTTAAAAATGTAATTTTTTTCAATTTTTATTCTAGTTATTTTGTTTTAATTTTCTAATCGTGTTTTAGTTTTGATTTTTATTTATTACAATTTTACCTCAGTCTATCCATCCATTCCTGCATCCATCCATCCATCCATCCATCCATCCATCCATCCATCCATCCATCCATCCATCCACCCATCCATCCATCCATCCATGCATCCATCCATCCATCCATCATAGGCACACAGTTGTAAATACATTTCATCCTGGATGCCCTGGCTACAGTGCACTGAAGACACATCAGTATCCTTAATTTTTTAATGAATATTCAATTTATCCCAGGACCACATAGCCTGCCATTGGCACACACTAACCTTCATTTCTTTAAAGATTACTATTCTATTTGCCCATGCAGTACCCTGAGTGCCACAGGTGTTTCCTTTAGAATGCATGGACAGAAAGCAAAGAGCTCTATCTGTATGTTCTCCTGATTGGAATTACATTTTATGTTATGGTGGTGCGGTTTGACTTTAAAGTGGTTGATTTATTATTATCTAAATATTTTTCTTGCTTGTTTGCTTTTAGGTGCACAAGAGAAATCACCAGCAGAACTGCCAAATGGATGCCTGTACAGTGATGTCAGTCCTCTATTCTCTTCCATTTGTGCAGCCTAGTGCCACTGTCAACTGAGAGCTTAGATGGCCTAAAAGAAAGTTGCTCTCAAGAACGTGGTCAGTGAGAAGAAGCAGCTTTCCATCAGAGGCATGCCAACCTTTACCTTTTTCGGGAGACGCGTGCATGCCGGAACGGCCTTCAGGGGGAACCTGCGAGCAGCACTCCTGCATCAACAGCACTACCCCAACCTAAGTCCAAAACCATCACAGACCCCCTATCCTGAGTAAGAAAAGATACATTTCTCCCGTATATTTTTCGCTGATATGTGATTCCATGTCTGAGTGTTTCTGGTTGGGTTGGGGGGAGGTGGGGGATCGCGATCCTCTACAGAGACCACCTCACCTGTCGCCTACTTGGGAATCCACTCACCGACTGTGAGAATGTGCACTTTACCATAGAATTCACCTCTCTTCTCTCGCTTTCAGGCATACTAATCTACCGCCCCCGGGTGCGGCTGGCACCTTCTGCAAATCTGTATTAGAAGCAGCCGTTAACTTAGCCAGTACTGCTGCAAATTTCACCCTCCTCGGTGATTTTAACATACACTTCGATGATCCTGGAACTACCTCAGCACTTGAGCTAGCAAATGACCTCGCGACTCTTCAGCTAGCGCAAAAAATCCTTCTCCCCACTCATGTTCAAGGACACTGCCTCGACCCGGTGTTCTCCAATCTAGGGAACCTCCGGGGAAATGACCCTATCCAAATTCAGACCACTTTCTCGTCCCCCTCTCATGGTGCCCCCAGGTACCCACCCCCCTCGCCCAACCCTCATTGACCCTTAGCCGTCCATGGTCTAAACTCCCCCAGGACAAACGGACCCAACAGCTGGAAAAGACCAGACCCCAGCCTGGTCCCTGCCCTGTCACAGCCTATAATGATTTCTGCAATTGGATAGAAGACTCGCCAAACCAGGTACTTCCCAAGACCCTGGTTAAAAAAATGAACGGTTCCTATAGCTCCCCCTGGTACTCCTCGGAACTGCGCACCCTTAAACAGGGCTGTAAAGTGCAAGAGAGACGCTGGAGGAAAGACTTCTCACCCAGCAGCAAGCTCAAATACAGAAGAGCCATCTGTAAGTACAGAGCAGAAATAAAGAAAGCCCAGGCATCCTTCTACGAGGAAAAAATACTGAAAGCAGCCAACTCTCCCAGAGAGACTTTCCTCATTGTAAAAAAACTCCTCAAATGCCCAGTCCCTCAACCTGCCCCCGATACTTCAGGAATTCGCTACGAAAACAAGGCTGAGTTTTTTTCCTCAAAAATTCAAAACATTCTTAAACTGCTGCCCCGAATCGACCCGGCAAGCACGCATGCCGGTCAAGATCCTCCCGCCCACCAGCCACCGGTTGGAGTTCCTTCCTCCACTCCCCCAGGAAACGCTTCTGACATTGGTCTCCACAGTAAAAAGTGGCTCGCCCAGGGATCCCGCACCCATGAACATCTTAAAAAAGGTAGCGTCCATAATTGATCCCACTATTGCAGGCATTATTAATGCCTCTCTCTATGCAGGAGTAGTCCTTCCTCTCTGGAAAGGGGCAATGATTAAAACTCTCCTGAAGAAGCCCCACCTTGATCCCGCGGATCTGGGCAACTATCGTCCCATCTCTCTTCTCCCGGGGATCACTAGATGGCCGAAAAATACTTTAACCACATCCTCTCAAACTTTCTGGAATCCGTTAACCTGCTCCACCCCTCCCAGACAGGCTTCCGCCCGGGGCAGAGCACAGAAACTGCCCTGTTAGCGGTGGTGGAAGAAAGCATGAAGATTGTGGATACAGGAGCTTCTGCAGCCATTATTCTTCTAGACCTGAGTGCGGCATTCGACACAGTGAATCATCATTTCCTGATCCACCATCTCAGCAACATGGGAGTAGCCACGACCACACTGAGCTGGCTGCACTCCTTCCTGGAAGGACGCTCCTTCCAGGTTTTTGAAGAGGGTTTGTGCTCCAAACCCCGGCATCTGCTGTGTGGGGTGCCGCAGGGCTCATCTCTGAGCCTTACGCTTTTTAATGTTTATACAGCCCCTTTGGCTTCAATTGTGGCCCCTTTCTGTATCCACATGGTGACCTATGCTGACGACACCCAACTGGTCGTAGCACTGAACCAAACCACACAACACCCTATGACCCTGAATACGTGCCTAACGGAAGTCATAAAGTGGATGGGGGCGTCCCACTTGAAACTCAATGGAGAAAAGACAGAGATCATAATCCTGGGTAACTCTGTGAACTCGACACTCAGAACTATCTGGCCAGCATGTATGGGCCCAGTTCCAGCACCCAAGACCGAAATACAAAGCCTTGGTATCTGGCTAGACCAGAATCTGACATTTAAGATGCAAGCAAGGAAGACGGTCGCTACTTGCTTTGGAATGATTAGAATGGCCAGAAAGGTGCTTCCACTTCTCCCAAGCCAAGCCAAGCCAAGAAAATCATTGTCCAATCCCTCGTACTCTTGAGGCTAGACTATGGAAACGTGCTTTACTTAGGGGCCCCGATTTCAGTAATTAACAAACTGCAAACTGTCCAAAACTGGGCAGCAAGACTACTATCGGGAACACCTAAGTTCCTCTCTGCAAAACCGGCCCTCCGCGCCCTACATTGGCTGCCAGTGAAAGAACGAATTAGCTTCAAATTCCTCTGCATCGTCCACAGATCTTTGCTGGGGATGCCCCCCCCCCCAATCACAGCCATGATCCGCCCCTAAAAAGCAAGGAGGAAGCTTCGCTCAGACTAACTTCACTTAATTGTCACCCCTAGAATCAAAAGGGCCAGAAGTGGCGGCAGACGTTTCTCTCTCAATGCCGAAATGCTTTGGAACACACTGCCACTCCACCTCCATAAAGAGTCTAGCCATCTTGCTTTTCGAAAACAACTCAAAACTCTCCTGTTCCCTTAACTCTTTCCACCCGATCACTGGTCATGCATAGCGCTGGAAGGCCTCCGGGTAGCCTATGCGCTTCACAAATGCCCTTTTCATTTAATTTCATTTCTGGTTGTGGCTGTATGTCTCTTGGGTTTGTTTAGTTTGGATCATTCAGCACTTGTGTTACCTCTCAGGGGCAGCCCCTGCAGGCATTTATCTATATATAAGACTTGCTAGACACACAGGATACAGACCTCTATGACCTGCTTCTCCCATATTAGATCTTACTCCTCGCTGATTGTCTGATTGTTTTTAGACATACGCCACAAGAGTGGACCGTTTATGTGAGTTTGAATGAGAAACTCTCACAGGTTTTGATCAGTCCATGTATTAGTTTTTCCCTGCTCTCCCATTTTTTTGTTGATTTCATTTTTAGTGTTGTGGTAGAGATGACACCCAGTGGTTGAGAGTGGACTTCCTTTTCCTCAGTGTAGGTAAGATGACTCATGTAGTAGACACACTGGGCATCACCTTGGTCTGCGATAAACACTATATATTCAACAGCATGAGTAAAGACCATGTTCAGTATTTAGAGATATTGTGTCACTTGAGAGGTTTTTATGGTGGTCCCAGGGTACATACGGGCCATCACCGTAATCACCAGGCTAACCTTTATATGGCCAAAATATCTTGAATTATTATTTTTCCTGTTAGCAGAGTGACTAATCATCCAGGTCCTGACAAATGCCCCTGAACCCCTTTCAGGGTCAACTATGTTCAGAAACATGTTGACCATCTACAGGGGTACATTTGGTTAAATCCTCGTGTCTTCTCATTTTAATTATGTCCCAGAAGACCACTGAATAATGTTAGTTTGGCCATCACTCACATGTTACTCAAAATATTCTTTGCATTCTGCCCCTCACTGACCCTCTAACATTGTTCATTTCCAATACAACTCATGTCCTCCCCTTTGGGGAGTTGTAGCCCACACCAGGGACCTTGCTATCCGAGTGTGAGGAACAATCCCAATGATGAATTTTGTCATCCTTGGCTGAGTGAGGGCTCTTGTCCTTTAAGAAGCTAACTCCTGATAT
Source organism: Triturus cristatus (assembly GCF_964204655.1). Classification (NCBI taxonomy): domain Eukaryota; kingdom Metazoa; phylum Chordata; class Amphibia; order Caudata; family Salamandridae; genus Triturus; species Triturus cristatus. The sequence continues at coordinate 231,566,453 of NC_140587.1, forward strand.
AATATAACACACTACACATATATGCATACATGTACTTCTATATATGTGAACTTTGCTATTTCTTCTTTTTCTTATGATTTGAACAGATGTACTTTTTGGAGAGTTTAAATGCACTGTGTCATACTCAGTCCTTTGTTTCCTTCCACAACAGATTGGGGTGTTTTGCTCATTGTTCTGTACCTGCACGCCTGAAAAGACCTCTTCATTCACTCGAGGGCGGGACTGCGAGGACCAGCTTCCCCAGCGCACGGAGCACCATCGGCGCAGCTGGGTCCTCTTCCCAGCCACTCCCCTGATCAGCGCGGCAACGACTCGCGGCCTCTGCTTCGCGGGAGCCGCTCGAGGATTTAAATTGCTGCTCTGCCTTCAATCTGTGGGTGTTTTGCTCATTGTTCTGTACCTGCACGCCTGAAAAGACCTCTTCATTCACTCGAGGGCGGGACTGCGAGGACCAGCTTCCCCAGCGCACGGAGCACCATCGGCGCAGCTGGGTCCTCTTCCCAGCCACTCCCCTGATCAGCGCGGCAACGACTCGCGGCCCCCGCTTCGCGGGAGCCGCTCGAGGATTTAAATTGCTGCTCTGCCTTCAATCTGTGGGTGTTTTGCTCATTGTTCTGTACCTGCACGCCTGAAAAGACCTCTTCACTCACTCGAGGGCGGGACTGCGAGGACCAGCTTCCCCAGCGCACGGAGCACCATCGGCGCAGCTGGGTCCTCTTCCCAGCCACTTCCCTGATCAGCGCGGCAACGACTCGCGGCCCCCGCTTCGCGGGAGCCGCTCGAGGATTTAAATTGCTGCTCTGCCTTCAATCTGTGTGTGTTTTGCTCATTGTTCTGTACCTGCACGCCTGAAAAGACCTCTTCACTCACTCGAGGGTGGGACTGCGAGGACCAGCTTCCCCAGCGCACGGAGCACCATCGGCGCAGCTGGGTCCTCTTCCCAGCCACTCCCCTGGCTCTCTTTCCTCACAAATATTGCCTTCCTCATTCGCGCTAGCGGAACGCGCGCGGAACGAAGCATGGTGCGAAGACCGGGCTAAGACCGGGCCGTTTGAGGCCGTTCGAGGACGGGCGAGGCAGGGCCAGGGCCCCCACGGTTCGCCAATTTCTGTACATATCCACGGAAGAGACACTTGAAAATGACGGCTAGAGAAACAAGAAGTAGAACCACGCTGGCCGCTGGGGCGGCTAAAGGTACTTTAGACACTTACTTCACAAAACCTGGTTCGCTTATAATTGATGAAATATCTATCTTGGAAAGGCGAATTTCCCAAGAGATTGACTGGGTTAGGAGATCCTCACTAGGCCCTCTTGCACTGGCTACTACGCCTGGACATACTGGCGCTCCTATATTGCCAGATACTGGGGGGACAAATGGTACTCCTGATTCAGCTGACCAATGCAGCCCTACTACAATTACTATTGACTGCGATATGTCTGCCATCACGGAGGTAAGTATTCTACCTCTCCCCTGTGTCAAGGCCCCCTCGCTCCCACCTAGTGTCACAAAGACCCTCCCTACTAGTAATGTAACTACTGAGAGAGCTACTTCTAACATCCAGTCGCCGCGGCGGGAGAGGGAGGGTGCTATCCCCAAAAGAAAAACAAAGGCTGGCCCCTCAGGGGGCTGTAAGGTGAATGCTCTCAAAAATAAGCCCACCCACCAGGTCCCCAAAAATAAGTTGCCGAACCGAACTGGGAAAAACAGGCTGCCACAACTCTGCCTGAGCCACTTCCCAGTTCAAATCTCTTATCAGGGAATGAGCCCCCCACACTCTTGGATATCCGAATCCTCCTAAGGGAAATTTTAAATACCCTGGAGGATCGCCTGTCCAAGATGGAATCACTCCTACTTGAAATTCACAAGGGGCTTATACACATAATGGAGGCGAAGCAGACACCCAGTGACACGATTAATAAGGAGAGTGAGATTAAATCTATGTCCCTCCCCAAAAAAGGTTTACCTCCACCTCAGCCTATTCCAACGCAAAAACCTCCTGCACCTGCACTAGAAATTCCATCAATATGTAATGCAACACGTGCAAATATAAATCTACAAGAAGATTTGGCTGCACCCCCAGTTGGAGAATTGGGGAAGGATTCACTGCATAGGATAGTTAATTTTCCACCTCAGGCTATTCCATATGTAGTGATTTTAGCTGGCATCCCTGAACTAAAACCTCCTGCTAGAGAACCTGTGGGGGCACTAAAAAACAAGGTTATTCACTGGCTGTCCATTAACAGACCCCTCCCAGAGGGCACACATAGCGAGGTCCTCATGGTGAGAAGAGTCCCTTGGGTAGGCACCACTAGGAAGTCTATCCAGGGTGACTGTGTTGTGATTAACTTTAGGGACCCCGCTACGGTAAAGCATATATGCAGTTGGCCCCGGATTGCGTACGAGTCACCCATTCAATCCCTCCCCTTGTCATTTTTCTACCCCTTGGTGGGGTCTGAGGGTGAAGAGGAGGGTTGGGAATTCGTGCATAGAAGGGGTCATAGGTGGAGGCCTAATGAAATGAAAGTGTACCCTAACTCTAGATTCACTCCGGATGATTATTTTCCCACATATAATAGGTTCGACCATTTAGATATGGTAGATTGACTGGGTGGGCCAGGGCCAGGTGAGGTTTTGGGCCACAAAAAGTCCTCACTACATGATGTACAGTTAGATACCCCCATACAGAGTAACGAAGCCAAGCAGACATTAATCAATATGGAATCTTGTGCGGTGCCCCCTATTTTATCAACTATTGTACTATGGGCGGGACCAGAACAGGACGAATTGACTGCCGGCTCGATGGCCCACTCCATGGTCACTGAATTTTCATCTCCCAAATCAGAATTAATTAAACCGCCCCTCCTTAACATTTTATCTTGGAACGTGGCGGGTCTGTCGAACAAACTGAACTGCCCGACTTGGAACACTTTCATAGAGGATAAGGATATATGCCTCTTCCAAGAAACTTGGCTGAGGGAAGACCTCACTCGCACTGGCTTCGCAGTTTTTTCCAAAAACGCAAAATGGGGGGGGGCAAAGGCCGCCCTTCGGGGGGTCTCGCAATTTGGATAGCCACAGATCTAGGTTGCAGGGCCGCTCCTTTTCTACTAAATTCAGATGATATTCTGGCGGTATTATTGGAGTGGCCAGATTCGCATTGCCTTTTGGTATTGAATGTTTATTCGAGGCCAGTTAATGTCTCGCAAGAATCCTGCACCATTGAGGAGCTCGACCTTGCCCTCAATGTAATCCCAGAGGCTACCCCTTACATATTAGGCGGTGACTTGAACTGCCACTTCGAGCCACTCTTCGGATCTCTGGATGGTTTGGCTCAGGAGGAGGATCTCGCCTGGTCCATACCATCTTCCCATCAACCGGCCCCAAGAGCATGGTCCCCTCTGGCATTACAAATCACATCCCTTACTTTAAAACACGGGCTTAGGGCTTGCAATGGAAGGTTACCTTCGGCTAGCCCCCCAAGATGTACCTTCCACAGAGAGGACACAACATCTAGACTAGATTACATTCTGGTCCCACTGGCTTTGTGGTCACAAATAAGTGACTTTCGGGTAATACCAAGAGAAGATAGCGACCATAATGCTCTGGAGCTTGAGCTGTATCAGTCTGGTCCAGAGTCTAGGGAGAAGAACAAGGAGATACCCGACTGCGGGCTGTTACTCTCAAACAACAGACGCAGAATAAAGTGAGAGAACCTAGCTGCCAAACAAGGGCCGTTACTCAAGTTATATGCCCTAACTATTCCCATGCTAGAGAAGGCCCAAGCCCTCAATATGCAGGGCAGCACTCCGGGATTATTTAATCAGCTGGGGCAGCTACATGCAGATTTTATCACATTTACATCGGAAATTTTTACCAGTAAATCCAAACGGGCTAACGAGTCTACTCCGGGTCCCTCATGGTACAATTCTGCATGTAGGAAGGCCAAAAGTGACCTTCTGATGGCAATTAAGACAGGACAGGGTCGGGCAGAAATTAGGGAAAGAAGACTGGTATATAAATCCCTAACTGAGAACGCAAAACTTGAATGGGAGCACCACAAATGGGAGAAACTAGTGAAATTTTTGGCATGGGGAGACTCGCGGAAATTTTGGCGCTGTGCAAAAACAGGCACAGAGTCGCTGGTCTCCGCGGTAGAACCTAATATCTCAGCAAAGACCTGGCAAGACCACTTCCAGTCCCTATACATGTCACCTGCGGGGACTGAAGTTGACCCTGTCCAGGCAGAAATTACTAATTCGCGGGGACTGTTACTTACACTCAAAGAAGTCAGAACAGCCATTATGGGTCTGGCGTCAGGAAAGGCACCTGGCCTGGATGGCCTTCCGGGAGACCTATTCAAGCAGGAACCAGAAGTCTGGGCACCCTATTTTACGCTTCTGTTTAATTCCATCTTGGAGGGCATGGAGCTACCCGATACTTGGCTGGGCGCAGAGATTGTCCCAATTTTCAAAAAGGGTTCGCCTCTGCTCCCAGCCAATTATAGGCCAATTAGTCTCATTGATGTCCCTCAAAAATTATTTGGTAGACTCATCCTCAATCGTTTACAAGATTGGATTGAGGAATCAAAAATCATGAGCACATATCAAGCTGGTTTTAGAAGAAGCGTTTCTACCATTGACCAGATTTTTCGTTTAAATTTTATCCACTGGAAGACTGTGCTAATAGAGGGCGGCACCTTATACACGATTTTTGTTGACGTACGTGCCGCATTTGATTTAGTGCCCAGGGAAAAACTGTGGGTTGTTCTAGAGGACCTAGGGCTTCCAACCGACATTTTAGTAATTTTGAGACGACTGGATTTGGGGAATTTTGCAAGGGTGAGGTGTGGGAGAGGAGGGATTCTCACAGGCCGTTTCCCCGTTGACAGGGGGGTTAGACAGGGCTGTGTGCTGGCACCAACTCTTTTCTGCCTCTTCGTCAACGGGGTGATCAGTCATCTGAACGCCCTAGAAGATACTGATGCTCAAAGGCTTGGAGGCACGAGGGTACCCGCTATTCTTTTTGCGGATGATACCCTGTTGCTTTCCAAATCCCCCATGGGCATACAACGGATCCTTGATGGATTCGCGAATTTTTGCGCGATCCGAGGCTTGGAGATCAATGCTTCTAAAACCAAGTATATGATCTTCAACCCACCACAGACAACACGCGCCAATCCTACCCTTGGGTCTTCCAGGCTGGAGAGGGTCCACACATTTGAATATTTGGGGGTAACATTAAACCAATCCATGACCTGGGACTCCCACTGTACCAGGGCAAACTTAAAACTGACCCAAATGATAGGAGGATTATCAAGGATGACCCGAGGACTGACTTTCCAGCCATTTTCCCCTCGCTTGCAAATCTATAGACCACAGATAAAAGGGGCAGTGACCTATGGAGCTGAATTATGGGGCCATACTGCTACCAAGAGTATGCAGGTCACTGAGAATAACTTTGTTAGGCAACTGACTGGCCTCCCGTCTAGCACCCCCCTCCTACCCCTTAGACTCGATTTAGGCCTTAGACCAATTACAGAAGAGCTGGGCCTTAAGCCCCTAATGTACTGGCGAAAACTTTGGTCCACACCTGAACTATCTAATTACAGATCTGAGCTTCAGGAAATCTTGTGGCTTTGTAATCCCGCATGGATTCCTTGGCTGAGATATATCAAACAAACTAGTGAGGCATTAGGTAGACAGAATCTATGGTTGGACCCTGAAAACACCTGCCCCAGAACCTCACGAAAGTCTCTCTCTAAGGCGTATTACGAGTATCACCTATGCGCTCACATTGTTAATACTGAGGAGAAGTCTTTAACGGGAAAATTTTTGTGGTCAAAAGACTCATACCATCTAGAGCTTGTATATGATAACATAGGCCCCCCGCTCACTAGAAAGCTTTTTATGCAGTGGCGGTATAGTACCCTCCCTCTTAAAGTGCATACTGCTCGCTGGACAAGTACCGAGACTACATTACAATGTCCAGCTTGTGCCCATCCGAGGGAGTGTGACTTGCACATAATATTCTTCTGCCCAGCATACAGAAGAGCAAGGATTTATTGGCTTGTTCCACTGCTGAAAAACTTGGGTTTTAGGCGGTATCTTCCCGCATACAGGATTTTAAAAAGAGATTTGTCGGCCCCAATTGTATTTGCAGTTGCAAAACTTTTAACAGCAATGTGGTACAGTCGTAAACAATGTATTAAGTTATTACCAACTGAATGATTGTTTTATATTCTGGTCAATTGTTTGTAATTCATTGTTTTTACCATTTCTAACAATTTTAATATATTGTAATTCTTTTATGGTCCAAGAGACCGAAATAAAGACAAAGAAAGAAAGAAATATTGATTACGATGTGCTGCTCATCGCTCTGACAAATATTGTTCATGTGTTGTGTTTGTCTTTGTCTCACCTTTCCCCAAATCCCCTTTACCATCCATACATCAAACCCTAATCATCTTCCCCCAGGCTGTGTGATTGTTTTGGAGGTGTGTCCTAATATACACCAGATAGATCACACCCTAACTCACTGTGGAATGTTCTGTTACCTGAGCAATAGCCTACACCAGCCCCACATACCCAACCATGCATAAGAACGTCATTCCTTAACAGCACCATTATCTTTCAGGCTTTTGTTTTGCATAAATAAGATGCTGTCCTTTGTCCACTAGAGAGTACTGACTTAGAATACATTTTTCCTGACTTGATGATTTCATAACTTGGGTTGTCAGATTCTCGGCTCACCATGGCTCAGAATAATTCTCTATTGCTAGTTTTTGTTATAATATGTGGTTGTTCCATGGTGGTAGCAGAATGTCATCAGTCTTTCTACAATAGTTCTTTCTTTCAATTTAGTGGTCTGTGATCCTTTTGATTAATCCTGCAGTTGGAGATAACATAAATGGGAGTGGTACCTTGCTGTGATGCCTTCCCTGTTAGCGCACAACCACTACCATAAAAGAGGCATATTGGGAAACCCTGCAGTAAGGTGTTGGAAGATTGACCAAGGGAACAGCCTCCAGCCATCATTTCATCTATTCAGGTAAGAGAACTATGGGTTGAAGTGAACTACTTTACTCAGTATGTAACTAACTTGTACTGCAGATGAGATAACTTAAGTGTTTATTTCTGTTTCTTTAGGCAAAATAGGGAATGGCAGCATACCCTCCTAACTGGCATACACTTTAAGAAATAGTAAAGACAGACTGCATGAAGAGACGTCAGGGCAAAGTTGAAGTGAAACAAACAAATAAACTTCAGACATAAAGTGGATGATAAAAGATTTCCCATTTACTAACATTGATATAACATATAAAACCCACCCCTTTCTCTCCCAAATTGCCCACTCCTCTCCCGCATTCTTTTACCATCCCCAATTAATGTCCAAAATATATATAAATCATGTCCAAAGATGCCCTTTCAAAATCCCCAACTTCTACAAACATAACTCCCTCCCACCAAAACAATTTTTTTTTAAACAGCTATTAGAGGGCATTCTCTGTGAGGATCTCCAGATGTTGAATGGTAGTCTTGATGTGTGCCATCATACAGCCCAATTGCACCAGCTTGCACAGCATGGGCGATGGTGGAGCTAGTCTGAAAGGTGTGGCCTGGATGCTGGAGGAACTGTCAGTTAGCTGGTGGAACTAGGCCCAGGAGCAGGGGCATGTGACATGCTCTCCTCATCCAATAGCCGCTGATAGTGGTCCCGGGTGGCTGACCGTGCCTGCCACTGGTGCCGAGTCGGTGGTGGTGGTTGACCAGCAGGAGTACCTATATCAAGAAAGAAAAAATAAAACAGACAAATTGTAAAGAATGCTCTGTGCAAACCTTTTTTTTAATTATATAGTGGCACAGTAAAAGTACCATGGCTGGTTCCCCTCGGCCATTGGAATTGTTGATGTGTTTAGGAAAGTCAGTCATAGGGATATGATTTTAACAACTCATGCCTCACATAAAAGCACTGACTGGCTGAAAAGTGGTAGCATGAGATTAAAAAAAAGCAGAGAGATTTTTTATTCTTGTAAAGGTTTTCCCCAAAAAAGTAAACCACACAGACACTTTGTGTGGAAAAATAAAATAACTCTGTTTAATGAGTAAGGCATCATCCACTATGAAGTACAAGTATTCTATGCTAAATGACTGGAAGCATACTAGCTAGCTCATCCAATACAAATGTCATACTATTTGCAGTCTGAAGCTGGGGCAGATGCAATGGACAAAACATTCTCTTTGTTTCCAATGGCCCTGCTCTTCTCAAAAAGCCTTTCAATTCTACCCTGACTACAAAGAAGCAGATGATTAATAATATGTCACACACGTCATGTATAACATGAGGATAATAGCTATCCTGTCTGCTGTTAGTAGACAGTAGGAAAAACAGTGCACTGCAGTACAGGGAAAAGGAACGGGATATATACATTTATTAGGCACGTCTGTCATAGATGATCCCATCCGCAAAACATGAAATCACAGACTCTTAATCCCACTTTACTTCCTGGCCTCACCCTCAAACACAAATTATTTAATCAAATACATTCACTTGGCAGTAAGGGAAGGAAACTTGACTTAGGGGCTGATATAGACTAGAGTTTGGCGGAGGGGTTACTCCATCACAAAGGTGACAGATATCCTGTCTGCCATATTATGGTTCGTAATATTGTGGAAATATGGATTTTTCTGGTCAGTTATGTCCCCTATCTTGGACCCCAACGGTTCTATGTGCATGTCACAAGTACATGTATGTTCCCTCCAGTTCCAGTTATGAAGACGCAAATGCATGTGCGTCCACCGTCAACATGTCCTCTGTCAGATCCGCCATGAATAAGCCGGATATTCCATTCCTAAATATGAAAGGCCACCGGCTTTATATGGTTCACTTATGCCATTTTACAGTCCAGGCAAGTAGGCCCAGATTCTGTCATCAAACTCTTCTTGCTTTCTGCCTCTGAAAACTCCAGTCTGAGCCTGCATCTGTGACCATGAACTTTGTCTCATTCTCTGCGCGGCTCACGAAGCCTGACATCAGCCTATTCTCTGCCAAGAACTGTATTTCACCTTCAAATTATCTGCTTCCCCCTCAGCCGATGCATTCCTGCCTAGTAGTTTAAGTAAACATTCTTCCAGTTACCAAGCAAAAGGCCCGGCTTCTCGGTCCTCATGCAAGTAATTCATAGTCCTGTTACCATGGAATATTTCTACCCCCTCGCATTTAGTGTAGACACTTAGACGCTTGTACACGCACACACAGTCAGTATAGAACAGATTCTGTCCGAGAGTCCTTCTTTTATGGATAACATAGTTCTTTAAACATAGGATGTTAGATATGATTTGGGATTAGGTTGACTTGACCCCCCAGACTTCTTGTCTCCACATGTAGAGCTAAATGTCAAGTCCCCTTCACCCCCTAGTTACACGTCAATTACACGTCATGCTGCTGCGCGCGCATCTATGCCAAGTATTATCTTATAGATCCACCTATATGTGACATCATAACCAATTACATTCCTTTTTACTCCTTGTTCCACCCATTTTTGGTTACGCAGACAAATCGTCATTTTTCCTTATCAATTGTTACGCCTACTGTATTCGCTTCATTGTAATGTATGATCTATAAAAGTCATTTCATGTCAATAATGTATGTACTTCACTTCCTGAACCCCCGTGGTGATGGAACTTGGAGCAACCGATTATAATCGATCATTGGAATAAAGCCCATTCCGAACCTCTAATACCACGGATTCTGCCTCTCATTTTACTGAGCTATTTTATTATGTTTCTGTATCAAATTCAGTCCAGGTAAAGGAATTTTATTTACCACATGAATGGCGCCCGAACAGGGACACTTTCTCATCTCACGCGCCGGCGGTGAGTTGCAGGCCCGGTCTCCTGCCACAGCTGGACGGACAATAACGCGTACCAGCAGGATTTCCTGTATCTCCCTCCGGTCAAGCGGGGGCGACTGAGGCTGCGATCAACACCCAGACGAGGCGGTGAGAAGTGCGAAGTATCCCGACCAGAGCCTAGCTGAGAGAGCAAGATCCGAGGTATACAGAGACCCACCAGTTCGAAGTCAAGCCCAGTGTCCGACGAGTCGAGTCGAGTCCAGTCCGGTTCAAGTTCAAGTTACCGAGGCCTTCCGTTTCCGAAGCTACCCGGTGAGTACCATTACTGGGGAGGCATTTCTGACGTGCACATAGGTTGTGCCGGTCAAGACGGGTTTGGGTACACAAATCCGGTCTGCACTGTTTTAGCAGTGTATCTGTACTGTTTAGCAGTATATCAAGTATTCCGAAGTATCTAGTTATTGTCAAGAATTAAGCTTGGTGATTAGTTATGCAGACAATCATCATTGTTGTTTCAGTTAAAGGTTTAATGTTTCATGTTTAATGTGTTTAAAAACGTCCTGCATATTGTGGTATGAATGACTGTTCATTATCGTGTTTATTGTATTAAGTCTGTTCAAAATCAAGTATCAGGTCAGTTGGTCAAAATCAAGTATAAGGTCAGTTCTCAATATGCCGCTCTTTTCGAAATTAAGACAGATCACTACTAGAAAAGGGGTTCTCGAAGAAGCCGTTCCTATTCCTCCTAGGGACACTCCAGGGCACTTTATGTACCACAAACATGGCTTAGACGCTATATTATTTCTTGATTTATGGGTAGACTACACCAAGGGATTACCAGAAAGTCAGAGGTGGCCCACAGCGGGAACCTGGGATGCAGAGTGCATCATGAAAGTCGAGGAAGAGTTATGGAAAAGGAAAGTCAGACAGTCACAGAAAGACGCCGTTGAGTTATGGCGTAAAGAATCTCATAGACGCACAGAAAAAGCACGTAGACAGGAAGAAAAGAATAAAGAAAGTTCAAATAAAGTTCGAGAAAATCTATTAATTGAGGAAGGCATCCGAGTGAAATCAGAACAAGTAGACAGACAAAGAAATGCCCTTATGAATGGTATGTATCCCCTTCTGGCCGAAGGATTACCTAAGGCTACTCCAGAAATACCGAAAGACTTGCCACCCCCATTGTTCCCAATAAAGGTACATCCTAAGGGGCATCCTAGAACCGCAGAAGATGTTTTTCTTTCCTCATATTTAGATGACGCAGCTCCCGAATATGCTAATTCCGCCCCGCATAGACCGCATACCAGGGAGGTCCAACGCCAAGACCCAGCACCCGTATCCCTACAGCAACAAATCGAGTCACAAGTCCCGGCAAGCACATCTGTTTCTGCATCCGCTCCTACAGCTACTTCTATAGCTGTGTCCACACCTGTAGTTGCTGTGTCACGTTCGACGAATCCTTTCACGCCCGACACCCCAGATGGGGCTACGGGAGGTGCTAGCAACATTTTTTCTACGCCACCCAGAATAAATAAACTTACTTTTCAAGAGTCAGCACATTCACGTACACCCAAACTCATAAGTGCCCGTACGCTGAAGGAACTTCTTATAGATTGCAGATATGACCCTGTGCCCGGTAAAGAGGACGAAATGACCCTGGCATCATTGCGTATCAGACGAGCCGCAGTGTATTTAGGGAAGTTACCAGGAATGACTGCGCATCTAGATAAAATATATCATTTTGTCCAAACAGGGCGAGATCCAGAATGTATTAACAGAGCTATGGAATACCAGAAAGTAGAGATACAGGGGGAACTGTTACGTTTCCTCATAAATTGTGTGATCAGAAATCAAGACCGACCGGGGGTAGACCCGGAAGCAATGCAAATTCTTACCAGATGGAGCCAGAATATATCAGAAGGTAGACATGATAAGCAAAATTGTATAATAGCCATGTGCCGAAAGATCCGTAAAGAAATAGAACGCCTACACGAAGAGAGATTAGAGGTAGACGAGTTCGAACAAAGCGAGGAAGAAGGGTCAGGACTGCCCACAGGACAGTCAGACACCATAGCCTATGTAGGTAGAGGAAGATCTTGTAATAGTAATAGATGTCTTACTGACTCGATACGTCCGATATGTCCAGATAATAACAGGAATTTCCAAATACCTATAATTAATATAAGGTCAAACGAGCATTCGTTCCAAACCGCCGACAAACTACTCCAAGAACGAAGGGGTTATCATTTTCTCGATTCTAGGGATGAACAAGATTTAGCCAGGGCAGCTGTCCATTGGGTGGACAGTCCCGGAAAATATAGTGATGATACAGTAGCACGCACATTTTTGAATCTCACCCCAGACGAACAGAGGTTAGCTGGGATTTATATGATTCAACAACTCATTATACTATATCGGAGTCAGCATTCGGACCCTGGTCCCTTACCTGACATATTGACCGAATTGCTTATGAATAAATGGAGAGGTTCAGGTACTAAATTAATTAAAGAAATTCTAGAATCAAGAAAGCAGTATATTCTTTTTGTATGTTCAGACCGTGTCTCATTACCCGTCAAGGAAAGAACCACGTATCACATGGATAGACAGAATCCCTTACGAGAAGTGCACCCAATAAAAGGCGAGGACAACGAGTTTAAGCGCGTATTTGTATATACGCCCATATCAAAAATAGAATTGTTACAAATGAAGAAAGTGGTACCCAGTCATGACAAAGATCCAGCGGGTTTTCACCGAGAAATTAAGGACATGTTACTCATGGGAGAGTATACCTATCCCGACATTATGACAATATTAAAGGTATTGATGCCTGCTGGTATTTATGAGAAACTCAAGGAAAAAGAGTGGGAGGTAGGAGACCAAAAGATAGAATGGTCAGTGTTAGAAGCAGAAGAAAAGGCCCGAACTGCAGGAGCAGGACTTGGGGATAAAACTAAGGCATTACCAGGTTTATTAGTACAGGTACTGCCACGTTTATTAACTACGAAAAAGGAAGATTGGGGTACAATTTCAGCCTGTAAACAGAAGCAAGATGAAGACACTAGTGATTACTATGCCCGATTTGAAAAATGTTTTGGTATAAATAGTGGCATAAAAGCAAGTAGCGAATCATACCCACATCTGTTTGTAACAAAATTAGTAGAAAATGCCCTGCCCCCAGTAAAGAATAGAGTATTAAAATTCGAGAGTACCTGGCAAGGTAACACTCCATCACAAATGTTACAAATGTTACAGTACCATCACAATAGAATTAGAGAGGAACAAGAACATGAACACAGACGCATGAAAGACACGAAAATGAAAATGCTAGTTTCCCAGACAGTTCCAGCTGAAGGACATAAAAAGGGTATGACACATTCCGATTCAGCAGGACCTGTAAAGGGGACATGCAATTATTGTAAAAAGCCAGGTCATTACGTACACGATTGTCCAGTTTTGAAACATAATATCAGCATAGGTAAAACACAAGAAAGATCACGGCCACTTAGACAAGATCAGAATGAACAAGGAGCTCTGCAGCATGCCCAGGCCATGCCAGCCGCACAACAGCCAGTACAGTTTGTGCCAGCTGCACCACCGTTGCCTGTTGCTGCTACACAGACAACAACACGACAAATGTATCAGACCGCCCAGTATGAATATCCTGAGTATCAGCGTTACTCATGAAATAGCCTAGAGAGGGAAGTTGACTTACCCCTTATTGAAATCCCAGTAGATCAAGAAGGACCTTATGTACATAGTGAATTATTAGGCCAAGATAGAACATTTCTACTCGATACAGGGGCAAGTCGAACGACCATAAAACGTAGTGAAGTTCCAGGGGCACCCCTCTCAGGCTCACAGAATATTTCCCTTGGTTTTTCAGGAAAACCTATTGTTAATGAAGTATCACAGCCACTTCCACTTACGATAGGACCTCTAACCCGAACTACAGATTTATTGCTTACTAAATCATGTCCAGAAAACTTGCTAGGAATAAAAACGTTGAAAGCTCTAGGAGCCATAATATGTTGTTCTCCGGAAGGAGTAAGGTTGTTTTTACGTGATTTTAAAGGCCATTATGTGTCTAGAGACATGGATCCCCGACTACAGACATTACCTACACATCTATGGGCACAAGGCCCTACTGATGTTGGACGCATGAATATTACACCATATCGAGTCACATTAAAGGCAGGAGTGGTGCTACCACGAATGCGACAATACAAGTTACCACCAGATGCTGTAGTGGCTTTACTACAAATCATTGACGAGCTCATTGCCCAAGGAGTAGTTGTGGAAACAGACTCCAATGTATGTAATTCACCGATAATTCCGATTCTTGAACGAACAGATCCAAAGGCCCCGCCAGTCTATCGATTGGTTATTGATCTGCGCGAGTTAAACAAATGCATTGTGCCACAATTCCCTGTGGTCCCAGATATCTCGTCATTACTGACAGCCATTGATTCCGAAGCAACATTCTTTACTGTAATTGATCTCAAGAATGCTTTTTTCAGCGTCCCAATAGATCCGGAAAGCCAATATTTGTTCGGATTTAGTTTAAATGGACGTAGCTTTAAATTCTCACGCGCACCTCAAGGATTTACAGAAAGCCCCAGCATCTATAGCCAAGCACTGAAACGAGAACTAGATAGTATCCACATGCCAGTTAACACTGCTCTGCTCCAATACGTCGATGATTTGCTGATCACCGCAAGAAGCGAACCAGAATGTGAAAAAGCATCACTGACAGTTTTAAAATTTCTAGCCGAAAAGGGGCACAAGGTGTCCCCTTCTAAGCTGCAATTCTGTGTCCAGCGAGTTGTTTATCTTGGACACTCGCTGTCCAAGGAGGGAAGGCAGCTTACACCCGACCGCATTCAGTTAATAGCTAACATGCCAATGCCCAAGACACAAAAGGAAGTACGGGCTTTCATAGGCCTCACTTCATACTGTAGACAGTGGATCCCTCAGTACGCATTTCTAGCAAAACCACTCATTCAGTTGACAACACAGGAGGCAGCCACATCGACTGTTCTCCCTTGGACTCAGGAACATACACAAGCTTTTGAAAGCTTAAAGAAAGCTTTATGTCAAGCACCTGTTTTAGCAACACCATGTTACAGAAAACAGTTTACACTTTTTGTTACAGAACGCGAAGGTA
This sequence comes from Triturus cristatus, assembly GCF_964204655.1. Classification (NCBI taxonomy): domain Eukaryota; kingdom Metazoa; phylum Chordata; class Amphibia; order Caudata; family Salamandridae; genus Triturus; species Triturus cristatus. Next base: position 231,581,468 of record NC_140587.1, read on the forward strand.
CTGCCTTGTCAGTACTCACACAGGAACAAGCAGGAGCACACAAACCATGTGCTTATTTTTCTAGTACATTAGATCCCGTAGCTCAGGCTTTGCCTGCATGCCTAAAATCAGTGGCAGCGACAGCTTTAGCAATCAGACAAAGCGATGCCATAGTGTTAGGACATCCATTGACAGTTCAAGTACCACACGCAGTAGAGGTTCTTGTAAATAGAACGCAAACACAACACTTGACTATAGCGCGACTTACAGGGTACGAACTTACATTGTTTCAGCCACACATAGAAATCAGACGCTGTAACACATTGAATCCTGCCACACTTTTGCCAGTAACCGGAACAGACCCACTAGCTCATGACTGTATTGAAGTTATTACTATAACGACAAAACCCAGACAAGACTTGACAGATGTCCCATTGTCAGATCCAGACCTGACGTTGTATGTAGATGGTTCATGTATGAGAACAAGTACAGGAGAGTTAGTGGCTGCTTACGCAGTCACCACAGATACTGAAGTCATTGAAACTAATCGTATAAATACTTTGTCAGCTCAAGCCGCAGAGCTCATCGCTCTGACACAAGCCTGTATTCAAGCCACGAATAAAAAAGTCAACATATACACTGATTCACGTTATGCATTCGGAGTTGTACATGACTTCGGCGTGCTGTGGCGAGAGAGAGGTTATTTAACTTCCCACGGTGCCCACATTCAGCACGGACCCCTCATTCATGCTTTATTAGATGCAATACATCGACCCACTGCAATATCAATTATGAAATGTAAGGCTCATACGAAGGTTACTGATATCATTTCCCAAGGCAATGATCTAGCCGACAGAACAGCTAAACAGACTGCTCAAACTCAAACCCCCGACATGACAAAGACAATAGTCCCGATGCTGACACATTGTATGACAGTTAAAGATCCTACTCTTGACGTAATTGACATACAGACACATGCTACACAAGACGAAATAAAGAAATGGACTGAATTAGGAGGGATCCAAACGGACCAAGGATGGATGATGAAGGAAAAGTCTGTGTGGTTCCTTCCTGATTCAATGGTCCAAGTTATAATTAACACTACACATAGTCCAGCACATCTCGGAGAAAAAGCTATGCTAGACAGCATTCAACACATTTGGTTCAATAAACATTTACGAGCAGCAGCAAAACAAAAAGTCCGTACCTGTATGATCTGTTGTCAGTTTAACCCAGGAAAAAGCGTTCCCGTAGAACAGGGTGGATTTCATCCTCCTGATCACCCTTTTGAAGTGCTCCAGATGGATTATATCCAGATGGAACGATGTCGAGGATTCAAATATGTTCTCGTAGTTGTCTGCGCTCTGTCCCGTTGGACGGAGGCATACCAGGTTTCAGATTACACTGCCCCGACTACTGCCAAACAGTTGGTTCGAGAATTCTTCCCACGATACGGTTTACCACGTGTTGTCTACTCAGATAACGGCCAGCCGTTCTCATCCCAATTAATGAAACATGTTTCACTTCTGTTAGGATATCAGTGGAAATTCCACTGTGTCCGACACCCCGAGGCAGCAGGTCTCGTAGAAAGACATAATCAGATACTGAAAATCAGATTGTCCAAAATATGCAGAGAGAAAGGTGTCGACTGGGTAGTAGCGTTACCAGTTGCACTCTTTTACATGAGAATGGTAGCACACTCTCGAACAGGGCTATCCCCGTATGAGGTGATCTTCGGCAGACCACCAAATATGTGGGGGACGCCTATACCACGCAAAATAACTGATGTTGACTGTAATATGCTGACAGATTACTTGGCTTCCTTGATGTCTGCACTACAATCTTGTCGTTCACAGGTAGCTGCAGCCTTTCCCGACAACACTGAGGTGAAACCCCATGACGTAGTTCCGGGTGATATCGTATTTGTGAGAAATTTCGACCGAAAGACTCAGCTGGAGCCCAGGTGGAAGACACCCAAGTTGGTTCTGCTGACCACAAGGACAGCCGTGAAGATCGAGGGCCGCAAGGGCTGGATTCATTCAAGTCATATCAAGAAATTTCATGGACTATCCTCGGATATAGACATTGTGCCCTGCACTCCCTCACAGACTGATTCAAAACTTCCTGTGGTTGAAAAAACTGAAACCGAACTCTATAAAGTTAAATTGAGGCCTAGAACGTCAGACGATTTGATTGTTTAAGTCCTCTCCTAGGTGAAGCGGTTGAATCTGTCTCTGACATGTATCCTCTAGACCTGAATCATGGACAGTCGCGAAAAATGATGAAACGACAGGCGTATTGTAAATCACTGCGTAGCCATTGCATAGTGACATTAATAATCTTGTTTTTCTTGAGTCTTTTAATAATCACTGCAAGCATATTGTTGCACATATATTACCCTATTTCTAGACATGTTTACAATGTTACCGCAGAACATTCTTTTAGTGACTTACCTCCGCATGAATTATCTTATAGACTTGCGCTGCGTAATAACACTTTCATTAGTATGTTACATCATTCCCATCAGACTAGTAATGCCACTAATTGTTGGGTGTGTGGTCGGCTCCCTCCCTATCAGAATTATGAAGGAGTCCTGCCATTCTTTCCACACCCATTTACACATAATGGCTCCTGTGGAGCATGGTTTAGTTGAATCAATTCCATAGACTCAGACACAGCTGTTTACCAAGGTCAGTGGGTATGGGGAAATCTGAACCTAGTTTTACTCAAGGTCTGCTACCCTGACAAGGAGGGTCGCCCCAAAAGAACAGGAACTAATCTAGAAAATGAAGTATATGGATTAGGTAATTTTACACCTAATCCCATGATTCTAAATGTCATATCCGAAGTTGAACTAGTCTTACCCACCATGTCAGTATTCCCAGCAAAAGGGGAATTATGTGTAAGAAAGGTTGGTTCCATACATATGGGCCATAGTAAATGCACTACTATAGTAGAATTCAGTGATCAAGGCAAGTCTTCATTTAGAGCTTATCACCACTCCTACTTTATATGTGGTCAGACTGCATATATGCGTCTACCTCTAGACTGGGATGGTACCTGCTACATTGCATTCCTTTTGCCACCTGTTTTTCTAGCTCCTCCTGATTATTACAGAAATATTCATTTAGTACACAACAGAGAGCGGAGAGATCTCCCAATTGTCGATTACACTGAAACAGCATGGGAAAAATACACAGATTTCAATAAAGGCATCTTTCCCTATATAGGTACTGTTACTAATAGTAAACTGATACGTAGATTAACTAGAACCCTTGAAGCAGTAGTGAATGAAACTATTTCCGCCCTAGGCAATTTAACAGAAGAGCAGTCTGCTATGCGGATTGTTGTGCTTCAAAATCGTCTTGTCCTTGACGTCATCCTGGCTGATAGGGGCGGAGCTTGTAGGGTCATCGGATCAAGCTGCTGCGTATTCATACCAGAAAATTCGCCATCAGTATATAAAGCCATAACTCGCCTTCATAAGATTGTAAACCAGATACACCAGAACCCAGGCACTTGGACTTGGTCCAGTTGGTTTTGGAGTGTGATGTCAGCCTGGGGATGGAGAGTTCTATCCTTCCTAGGTATTGGCCTTCTCATACTATTCAGTTGCTGTCTATGTCTACAATGTGGACCAGCGATCTGTGGTCTGTGTGCCACATCGTGTATTCCACCACCAAGATTTCATTCGTCACGGAAGAAGAAAGAAGAACAAATGATGTTATATGAACAGATCAATGGATTAATGAAGATTGATATCTCTTAACGGGCAAGTAGGGGACAAGGAGGGAATGTGGAAATATGGATTTTTCTGGTCAGTTATGTCCCCTATCTTGGACCCCAACGGTTCTATGTGCATGTCACAAGTACATGTATGTTCCCTCCAGTTCCAGTTATGAAGACGCAAATGCATGTGCGTCCACCGTCAACATGTCCTCTGTCAGATCCGCCATGAATAAGCCGGATATTCCATTCCTAAATATGAAAGGCCACCGGCTTTATATGGTTCACTTATGCCATTTTACAGTCCAGGCAAGTAGGCCCAGATTCTGTCATCAAACTCTTCTTGCTTTCTGCCTCTGAAAACTCCAGTCTGAGCCTGCATCTGTGACCATGAACTTTGTCTCATTCTCTGCGCGGCTCACGAAGCCTGACATCAGCCTATTCTCTGCCAAGAACTGTATTTCACCTTCAAATTATCTGCTTCCCCCTCAGCCGATGCATTCCTGCCTAGTAGTTTAAGTAAACATTCTTCCAGTTACCAAGCAAAAGGCCCGGCTTCTCGGTCCTCATGCAAGTAATTCATAGTCCTGTTACCATGGAATATTTCTACCCCCTCGCATTTAGTGTAGACACTTAGACGCTTGTACACGCACACACAGTCAGTATAGAACAGATTCTGTCCGAGAGTCCTTCTTTTATGGATAACATAGTTCTTTAAACATAGGATGTTAGATATGATTTGGGATTAGGTTGACTTGACCCCCCAGACTTCTTGTCTCCACATGTAGAGCTAAATGTCAAGTCCCCTTCACCCCCTAGTTACACGTCAATTACACGTCATGCTGCTGCGCGCGCATCTATGCCAAGTATTATCTTATAGATCCACCTATATGTGACATCATAACCAATTACGTTCCTTTTTACTCCTTGTTCCACCCATTTTTGGTTACGCAGACAAATCGTCATTTTTCCTTATCAATTGTTACGCCTACTGTATTCGCTTCATTGTAATGTATGATCTATAAAAGTCATTTCATGTCAATAATGTATGTACTTCACTTCCTGAACCCCCGTGGTGATGGAACTTGGAGCAACCGATTATAATCGATCATTGGAATAAAGCCCATTCCGAACCTCTAATACCACGGATTCTGCCTCTCATTTTACTGAGCTATTTTATTATGTTTCTGTATCAAATTCAGTCCAGGTAAAGGAATTTTATTTACCACAATATGGTGAACGGGATATGCGTTACATTTGTGATGGAGTAAATTCCTCCGCCAAACTCTAAAAATCAGCCCTTAGTCTGCTGCAGCAGGGCAATGTAAAGGAAAAAGGCCAGGTAGGTCCAGGAAGAGATTTTGCTATAGAATAGTGGGTGGTTCACTGATGATGTAGTTTAGGCTTAGTCAGTCACTGTAGTTGAAACTGAAAGTTGATGAATGTCAAATTTGAACAGACGTAAATCCATTATGGAAGCCATATGAACCGCTTGCCCCGTAACAGAGGGGAGAGGATGTAGCCTTGCCACTAGAGCGGTCGACGTCGAAGCTGGGGAACCGGGTTCGAGACTCGGCTACGATGCTCAACATCCTGTGATTGTGGGCAAATCACTTAATCTCCCCGTGCCTAGGAGAAAATGAATGTGTCCTTGTGTAAGGAAACTGGTGCTATGTAAAGCGCTCTGATACTCGATTTATCGGATGTAGTGGATGTATGACGTTACAACGCACACTATTACAACGCATGCACTTACAACGCATTTTTTACAACGCATAATCCATTACAACGCATGACATTACAACGCATGACACTACAACGCATTTTTAAAAAATACCTTTACAACGCACTACCATTACAACGCATACTACCTTTACAACGCATACCATTACAACGCATAATATTAAATTACATTTAAGGTAAGTATTAGATAGTATAGGGGTAAAAATTACTATTCTAACTCCAGGGGGTGCAACAGTAGGGTAAGTGTTGGATAGAGTAGGGGTAAAAATTACTATTCTAACTCCAGGGGGTGCAACAGTAGGGTAAGTGTTGGATAGTGTAGGGGTAAAAATTACTATTCTAACTCCAGGGGGTGCAACAGTAGGGTAAGTGTTGGATAGTGTAGGGGTAAAAATTACTATTCTAACTCCAGGGGTGCAACAGTAGGGTAAGTGTTGGATAGTGTAGGGGTAAAAATTACTATTCTAACTCCAGGGGGTGCAACAGTAGGGAAAGTGTTGGATAGTATAGGGGTAAAAATTACTATTCTAACTCCAGGGGGTGCATCAGTAGGGAAAGTGTTGGATAGTATAGGGGTAAAAATTACTATTCTAACTCCAGGGGGTGCATCAGTAGGGAAAGTGTTGGATAGTATAGGGGTAAAAATTACTATTCTAACTCCAGGGGGTGCAACAGTAGGGAAAGTGTTGGATAGTATAGGGGTAAAAATTACTATTCTAACTCCAGGGGGTGCAACAGTAGGGAAAGTGTTGGATAGTATAGGGGTAAAAATTACTATTCTAACTCCAGGGGGTGCATCAGTAGGGAAAGTGTTGGATAGTATAGGGGTAAAAATTACTATTCTAACTCCAGGGGGTGCATCAGTAGGGTAAGTGTTGGATAGTATAGGGGTAAAAATTACTATTCTAACTCCAGGGGGTGCATCAGTAAGGAAAGTGTTGGATAGTATAGGGGTAAAAATTACTATTCTAACTCCAGGGGGTGCATCAGTAGGGTAAGTGTTGGATAGTATAGGGGTAAAAATTACTATTCTAACTCCAGGGGGTGCATCAGTAGGGTAAGTGTTGGATAGTATGGTGTAATATTATGCGTTGTAATGGTATGCGTTGTAATGGTACTATGCGTTGTAATGGAATGCGTTGTAATGGTAGTTTTTAAAAATGCGTTGTAGTGTCATGCGTTGTAATATCATGCGTTGTAATGGATTATGCGTTGTAAAAAATGCGTTGTAATGGTAGTGCGTTGTAAAAGTTGCGTTGTAAAGGTTGTTCCCCGATGTAGTTCATGCTACATAAAACTTGCCAAAAAAAACATGTTGCACATGCCATAAATGTTTTTATACAATGTTTCTAGTAGACAGAATGGTACTAGGAGCTGAGGGAGGTGAGGGACTGAGTGGGCACTGGGAGGGAAGGGAAAGACACCTTATTTTTGTTTCAGGATGCAATCCATTGAAAGCTTTGCAAATGCTACAGTAGCAGGCAAACATTGCACAGTCAATACTGCAGTGCCAAATTGAACACTGATGCCTTTGGGAGGGGTCATGGGTTGTAACTCGTGAAGTGCCATGTGCAGGGATGTTAAAATACAAATTATGCTTTCATAGTGTTTCTTCGTAAGTAAGCATTTGTGGCGTCATTTTGTGTACCAGTGACATTTTGTATCATGAATGAAACTAATTCTGCACCACTCCCAAGAAACTGCCTCCTTTAGGTTATGTTTCTCCGAAGCTGATGAATGCCCTGTTCTTATTAGTGCATACCTTTCCTCTAGATGTAAGCCCTCTCCCACTTGTCTAGTGGCAGGCACAGGCAGGAAAATTCCATGGCGGGCGTGTTTTCATTGGTTCTGAAATGTACATAATGTATCGTTATACTAGTCAAACTCAGACTCTCTCTGCAGCACTCTTAGCGACTGGGCAGACAGGTCTCCACTCTGAGCAAACTTTGAATAAACTGTTATTGGTTTGTATTCTCTACTGTCTGACTCTTCATTTCGTAGAAGGCAGCGAGGTGGTCGTGAATGACCCGAATCGAGCCACTCCCTTCAGATGGTACCCGAACAGGCACTCCTTTGGGTGAGGGGCCCTTCCGCGGACAGGGGGGAGGTCGAGGCTATCGAAGAGTTTCTAATGCTCGCAGTTGCCTCCTCTGTCTGGCAGGTTGGTGCCTCGCCCAGTGGTCATCCCGACTGGAGTCCTGATCGGTGAAACCCTTGGATTACACTATTTGGTCTGAAGAGTCGGCAGTGGAGAATAGATTTGTTTTGACCTGAAAACATCAGGTGAGTTTGTTTTGGTTCTTTGTGGATATGGTACCATTTTAGTTTGTATTTGGTATGGTCTAATGACCATCTTTTGGGACAAAAACTGTTAAAATTGTTTTTCTAGGTGTAGAATAGTGAATTTGTTCTCTTTTGAAAATGTCTCACTTTAGTGTAATATTTGTTTTGTGTTGTCCTTGTAGCTCTATTGATGCTTGATTGGACAAAAGTCAGCCGGTGCCTCCAGAAGACACTCTGTATTTTGATATGTACGTGAAGCATGCTCTTGGCCCTATTATGTTTAGTACATTATGGCACAAATACACGAGGGACAATGCTGAATTGCAGTAGCCATTGACTGGCACTTTTGACGCACAGAAGATTGAGTATTTACAAGAACAATTGTTTAAGGAAAAAAGTAGACAGTCTATGTTTGACTCCCTCAAAATGTGGCAAAAAGCAGCTAAGCAGAGAGGAATGAAAGCAGAGGAAGAGGCCCGGAAAGGGAGAATGCAGACGTTAACTCAGAAGGCTGTAGCATATGACAGGGATATGCAGGAGAAGGTTATTAAATGTGAGGATAGAAGTTTTCGATTACATATTGACAAATCATATGTGGCTCAGGAGGAAGATGATACCTTTGTAAAAGAATTTTTGGATGCCCAACCCCCACCCCCATATGCCCCGCAGAGAATATATCCTACTGTTCCGGTACCTTTACAGCCGCCTGTTACAGTTGCGCCTACTGTCTCTGTCCCTGGGTCCACTGTTGTTATGTCAATGTCTTTGGCTTTGGCTTCTGTTTCTTTGCCGTCTTTGGCTACTCTGACTGTTAGTACTCCTGCTGCACCTGTTGCTTCATTCATAAATAACAAGGGGAAACCCGTGAGGTAGGAAGGACCTAGGGTACTTGATATTTTGAAAAACAATAGGCCCTTCAAAAATAATTCAACATAGGAGAAATATAGACCAGAATCGGCTCTATATAATTATGCAATGCCCAGCCGGACATTGAAGTTTAATAATCAAGAAAACGAATGATTTAGACATACGTACAGATATTGAGTGGGACACAGTCCTGCGTCCTTCGACAATTAACACAATTACAGACAATCACACTTAAAAGACATTTATCAGGCTGAAGAGGGAAGCTTATTGCCGATAAGGAATACAAGGGCAAGCTTTCAAGACGGTACAAAATCATGCACAATTTTTAACATATGTGTTTAACATGCATGTTTGTACACAAGGTCGACGACGTTTCGATCTATTTACGCAATACATAGATCATCATCAGGACTAATGAATTGACAAGCCTGAGAGTACACTTCCAGTGAAAAGATGAAGGGGGAAGGAGTAGAGAAGGAAAGGAGACATCCATTAAAACCAGGACATAGATACTAAGAATACTCAATAATGACATTAGTAATGCACGTCACAGCACAAGCGAATACTGAGCCAGAAAGGGCTAATGCAAGTGAGAAGGACCATTTTCTACAATTTAGTTACAATATGGAGAAGAAATACAGGATATGCAGAGTGAAAGAGAGTGAAAAATTGCCAAGGTGCATTTACCACAGCGGTGAAGGTGAGAAGGGTCGCACGTCAGCATGGTGTGGATTAACACTAGCGCATTGGAACCTGAGGATATAAGGGGTGAACAAGGTCTGTTGACCGTGGAGTTACGGTACGCGATCGGCGGCGTGAAAAAAATGACTGGTACAATGCTAACCGCAATTGCGGGTGTGAATTGAACAAACCCGTATATACACAGTGAGTTACCAGGGTACATTTAGCCAAGGTGATGTGAACTAAATGTGTAGTGACCAAATAACCAGAGAACCCAGGATGGTAGGTGGGTGAACGATGTCAGTAATTCCGTAAGAAAACCGGTTGCCCGATCGGCGGCGTGAAGAGATAGGCTGACCACTGTCTAGGGGGCTGGAGGCGTAAAGAGCACTGTTGAAGGAGCCTAGATACTGACCTCGAGTAGAGACGGACAATAGCGTTGCTACCAAGGGGGAGGAACCCAGGTGGGGTTGTTGTCGGAGGGTCCAGCGGCCATGGGGAGGATCAAGGAATTGGGCGAGCACTGGGACTGAAGGGAAAAGGGAACAGAAGGTAAGGGGAAGGGAAGGATGAAGGAGCCACAACGGTAGGCAATGTGCATGGGACTCACCACTTAACCGTGAATGTGGCCAGAACGGGAGGGAACCTGAGCCGTTAGGATTACTGGCTTCCGCGTTGGGCAAATTGTCAATCCAAGGTTTGCCTAAGGGAGAATATAATAAGGAGATAAGCAACCGGGAAAATTGAGGGGCATGTGGCGTTAATTGTGGGACGGGACAGAGCCTTACCGGAGATCGGATGTGATGCACGATCGCATGGTGAAGGTGGAAACAGTCAGGCAATTACTTGAACAAGCCAGGAAGAGACACGTGACCAATTGCGAACTTATCGTGTAACAAGGTGTGCAGTGTGTAAGGACGTCAGCAAGCGTGTGGGGCTACATGGTGGCCATATTGGGTCAGTGTTGGTGATCAGGGAGTGATAGAGATAAGAATAAGTTGACAGCAAAGAATACATTATTCAGCCAAGAAAAATAAATAAATTGGCAAGAATGAATTACAATTGATTCAAACAGAAAAGGATTACTTGACAGGTATTGGATAATTAAAAACCATAGTCCTTAAATAAGGGCCAAACAGTCCTCATTTCTATTGAGACCATTACAGATTGTGTCCAAAAGAAAAATAAGCTTCAACTCCTCTTTGTTGAGGATTTGTGCCAAGTCACCGCCTCTTGATGGCAGCTTGATGGTTCGTAGAACTGTCCATTTGATCTCGTTGTCCTGGTGGTTGGCAAGTTTGAAATGTTCAACCAATGGTGCATTTGGGACATTGCAGCGGATCCTGCTACGATGTTGTCCGATACTTGTTTTGATCTTCTGGGTTGTCTGACCAATGTAATTCTTTTTGCATGGTCATTGAATCAGGTAAATCACGTTGCATGTGTTGCAATTAGAGAAACCATTAGATTTAATGACAATGTTACCAAAAGAGAACGTTTTACCTTCCATTGTATAGTCACACAAACTACAATTACCACACTTAGCGTGTCCAACCAGGGGCGTCAGTCCCCAATGGGCATTCAGTGTATTTGGTGGTGCTTTTTTGGGGATTGCAGCACGCACTAGATGGTCTTTCAAATTACGATTTTTACGGAAGGCAAACAATGGTCGTTCTAGATTGAGCATACCCGCATTTAGTATGGGCCAATGTTTAAGAACAGATTTGCGAACATGGATAGAGATTACAGAGAAGGTAGTCACACATACAATTCTTTTGGTATCTTTCTTGGGCTTTGGTGTAAGCAATACTTCCCTAGGGCAATACCAAGCACGTTTCTGCGCATTGCGGACAAGTCGCTTAGGATAACCACGAGCTTTCAGTTTATCTGAAAGAACTGAGTCCTCCATGAAGTAGTTTTCTTTAGAGAAACAATTGCGTCTAATACGCAAGAATTGAGAGTAAGGTAGAGAATCCCTCAGAGCCCTGGGGTGGTTACTCTCATATCTCAATAGTGTATTGCGTTCAGTTGGTTTCCTGTAGAGTTTGGTGAGGACTTCACCATCTGAGTGATATATGGTGAGATCGAGAAAGAGGATGGCTGAGAAATCAGTAGAGAGTGTAAACTGGAGACCTAAACAATTATTGTTGAGCCAATGTAGAAAGTTAGTAAGCATGTCCACACTATTATGCCAAATCATGAAGACGTCGTCAATATATCGACGCCATAATTTGACCCCAGAATTGAAGGGGTTAGTGGGCTATATGATGTTGGTTTTTAGAAAATCCATGCAGAGGATGGCCAAGTTCGGGGCAAAAATAGCGCCCATCGAAGTGCCTTTCACCTGCTGGAAGAATAAGTCATCAAAGCTGAAGAAATTCCTGGTAAGGCACAATTCAAGCAATTTCAAAAGAAATAATGTGGGAACTGCATGCGGTCTAGGTCTTGAGTCAAGGACTTGTTGGATCACTTGAAGGGCAAAAATCTGTGGAATATTTGTATAGAGTGATTCCACGTCAAGCGTGCAAAGCAAATGTTCAGAAGAATCGAAGGGATGATGTTCTATCATATTGATCATGTCCATGCTATCCCTGATGTAGCACTGGGTTTTAGGTACAAAGTCTTTGATGAAAAAATTGACATACTGGCCTAATGGTTCTAATATGGAACCGCATCCAGAGACTATTGGACGGCCAGGAGGGGTAGTGAGATGTTTATGAATTTTCGGAAGAGTGTAGATAAATGGTAATCTGGGTGATTTTGCGTTGAGGAATTGGAATTCTTTTGGACTAAGGAAACCCTCATCTCTAGCTTCCGTAGTGATTTGGAGTATAAGAGCCTGTAATTCCCTAGTGGGGTCCCTAGGGAGTCTGCAGTAGTGGTCTGTGTTAAGGAGTTGACGGAATATCTCGGCTTTGTAATCAACTAATTCTTGCAGGACAATGCCGCCACCCTTGTCTGCTGATTTAATAATAAGGGAGTTGTTATTCTTCAAGGATTCAATGGCCTTATTTTCCTGGAGAGTTATGTTGAATGGAATGAATTGCTTCTTATCTTTGAGTGGATTGAGGTCTTTAAGCACCATTTTTTCAAAGGTGATGATTTCCACCGGTACCATATTGGCCGTGGGAAAAAAAGTGGAAGGGGGGCGAAATGGTGTGTAGGAAGTGGGATTAGGTGTGACGTTATTCAAAAAATAAGCATGAAGACGAAGGCGTCTAAAGAATCTGAGTAATTCAGCATGTAAGTCAAGGAAGTTGGGATGCGTAGTAGGGACGAATGAGAGCCCTTTGCTAAGCAGGGATAATTCTGTGTCAAGTAGGTTATGTGATGACAGATTGAAAATGGGAATAGTTGTCAATTCAGAGGCAGTATTAATAGCAGAATTTACCATTGGTAAAATTTCTGTCTGGTCTGCCGTTCGCCTGGTGGGTTGTACCATCTCTGTGCCCGTTAGACTCGTCCCCGTTTTGATAATTCTGTTTGGCCTCTCCCTAAAAAATTCTGGTTCCTGGATGAGGTGCTAGGTCCCTCACCTGAATCTGAATTATCTGAAGATTCCACTGAGGTATCTGAAAAACCAACAAGGGTATTGCGTTTATTGAAACGACCCCAAGGTCTGCTGTTTTGAGGATTTGAATATGACCTGTTGGTGTAAAAGTCTTTCTGCAGATAGGGGTATGTGCGTTCCGCTGAATATGCTTTAATGTCATTTTTGACTTTAAGAGACTTTTTATTCTGCTCAATTCTCTGGAATTCATCAACTGTCTTCTGTCAATCAATTTCTTAGCTTCAGTGATTGAACTAGATTCCTTAATCTGTTTCTCAATATCTGTTAGTTCCTCATTAAGTGTAAGTAGTGTTTCGGTTGCTATATCAATCCCCAAAACTAGCCAATGGCTTGAGCACGTTGTACCGATGTAGCTAAAGTTATTAATATATTTAGGGTTATCTGTGAAAATTCCCGGGATATTTCTAACTTGGAGCCCAACTGGAATAACGTCGGCTTTGAGGTATTCTGTCAGCATACGAACCATAAGTTGAAGACGGATCTGCTTTTTCTTACATTTCTCTAATTGTTCTGACAGGGAGATATTTAGGCTGGCAGGGTTATCAATTGGATCTGTGAATAAGGAGGGACCTTCGCAGATCTTCTTAATATATTCATCTGAGTATAGAGGTGCATGGTCTGACATATTAAGTATACAGTAACAGGTGTTTTTAGAAGAGGGAACATAGGAAGAACAAGGACAGACCACTCAATTTGAGGGAAATAGGGAGACCATCCCTTACAATCCAGCGATTGTGCTTACTATATTCATAAATAACAAGGGGAAACCCGTGAGGTAGGAAGGACCTAGGGTACTTGATATTTTGAAAAACAATAGGCCCTTCAAAAATAATTTAACATAGGAGAAATATAGACCAGAATCGGCTCTATATAATTATGCAATGCCCAGCCGGACATTGAAGTTTAATAATCAAGAAAATGAATGATTTAGACATACGTACAGATATTGAGTGGGTCCTGGCTTTAATGGATGTCTCCTTTCCTTCTCTACTCCTTCCCCTTCATCTTTTCACAGGAAGTGTACTCTCAGGCTTGTCAATTCATTAGTCCTGATGATGATCTATGTATTGCGTAAATAGATCGAAACGTCGACGACCTTGTGTACAAACGTGCATGTTAAACACATATGTTAAAAATTGTGCATGATTTTGTACCGTCTTGAAAGCTTGCCCTTGTATTCCTTATCGGCAATAAGCTTCCCTCTTCAGCCTGATAAATGTCTTTTAAGTGTGATTGTCTGTAATTGTGTTAATTGTCGAAGGACGCAGGACTGTGTCCCACTCAATATTTGTACGTATGTCTAAATCATTAGTTTTCTTGATTATTAAACTTCAATGTCCGGCTGGGCATTGCATAATTATATAGAGCCGATTCTGGTCTATATTTCTCCTATGTTGAATTATTTTTAAAGGGCCTATTGTTTTTCAAAAATAAAAAGCACCTATTGCTTCAGCATCCCTTTCACCAACTCTTACCCCTGCGATACAACCACCAGTGACGATAGTGCCTGTTACTTCTGTTGACTTTTCCACTGTGGTTTTTCATCGTGAGTAGTGGGACGCCGGTGCGTGGATTTGAAGATAGGGATTGAACAAAGTTCAAGGAGCGTATGGGACCGTTAGTGAGGTCTGATGTGGGAGATGACGAGAAACAGGTAATAGCTAATCAGGATGCGCAGTAGGCCCATAATCATATTTATAGTGTAGAGGATGTTTGGGCGACTATGAGAGATTTTGAGCCTTAAACATATGTCAGCTACTTTGATTGGTCTTTGGCAACAGTACTGTGGAGCGGAGTCACCCCAAATATTATATGACATTAGAGACCGAGTGTATATTAGTGAATTGGGGCCAGAACAAGTCTTTGCTAATGTTATGACAATAATAACTTACATGGGCAGGCTGCATGAGAAGAGCCCCAAGTCGGCATCCCAGTTTTCAATGAGAGAGGTTGATCCAATATATCACCTTGAGATTCCAGAGTTAACGGATGGGCGGGGTAATATGACTTGAGCGGCGCAGGCAGCCCGGTTTTAAGAGCAATGCGTCTATACTCCATGGAAAAGAAGCACGGTTTTATCCCTAAAACTCATCTGCCTGACCCTAGAAAGAACCCCATTGCTTAATATAAAGTGTTGATTAGAGCTGCTTCTTCGACAGTAATGTCGCTTGCTGACATTGAAATGTTTTTTGGTCTTCTTTTTCCAGTTGATATTTGGAGGCAGGTCCATACTCATGTTCCGGAGTTGGGTGGTACTTGGGATCAAATCAGGGTATGGGACCAGGAAAGAAAGACAGGTGACAAACCTCCGGCAGAGATACTTGCTTTCCCAGTTCGCATTATTACATACATCCATTCTCTTATCCCACCGAGAAAGGTGGATTGGGACAAATTGTCAGCTTGTCGACAGAAGAAAGATGAAGTGTGTCTGATTTTTTCACTCGATTTTAAGGTACATTTTTGGACTACAGTGGGCAGGATTTGTCTATTGAGGGAGGTGTTGGATTGTTTGTTAATAGATTTGTTTCTAATCTGCTTCCTGAAACTGCGACTAGATTGCAGGCTTCTGAACGTACTTGGTCTACCTCTTTTCCTTCTGTCATTTTGAATATGGCACAATATTATGAGCATAGGGATGATGAGGAAAAGGAGAGGACAGAGAAGACACATAAGGATTTAAAGACGAAGATGTTGTTACAGCAGGCTTTTAGAGGGAATGTGAGAGGACGTGGTGGTCCTGCACGACAGCTTCCATGCACTAGTAGGCAGCCGACAACTATGCCTTTGGGTCCAAATCAGTGTGCGTATTGTAAGGAGGAGGGACATTGGCGTAGCGAGTGTCCTGTGCTTTTGCAGAAGGTAGCAGATCCTAGAGGACGGAGTTCTCGTGGCCGGGGTCATGGAGCTGGTAGGGCTAATGGGGCACAGGGTGCTGCAGCCTCACAGGGTCGTTCTGATAACAATTATTTTGGTGACCCTCAAGATGGACAGTACTATTATGATGATTATGATGTCGATGAAGTGACAGGAATGTCTTACAGCTAGGACAGCCAGGGATAGAGTGGGGGACAAGTTCAGATACCTGTAGACCAGTGTGGTCATTATGTAACAGCAGACTTGCAAGGTTCAACTAAGGAGTTTCTGGTAGACACAGGAGTGACAAAAAGTTCTGTTGCTTGAAATATGGTCCATGGTGAGGCTCTGTCTGGCAATAATAATGTGTTGGTTGGTTTCTCTGGTGTACTGGTTGTAAGACCCATTTCTAAGCCTCTTGCATTGACTATTGGTCCTTTTACTGTGGATTCGTCATTTTTGCTGACATCTAATTTTGGTGAGAATTTGATGTGTTTGGATTTGTTGAAGAAATTGCATGCCACTATTTATTGTTCTCCGGCAGGTGTCTATATGACAATGGGTCCAGATGTAGCGGGTGCTAAGAAGTATTTCTCCAAAGACGCACCCCTTCCTGTTGACTTTAAAGATGTACCACCCACTCTGTGGGCAACGGGCGACACAGATGTGGGATTGTTGCAGATACCACTGGTTTCAATACAGGTTAAGGATGGTGCTTATTTGCCTCAAATCCTTCAGTATAAAATACCGCAGGCAGGAGAGTGAGCTTTATTGCAGATTATACAAGTTTGATTAGGAAGGGAGTAGTTGAGGAGACATCTGCTAATATTTGCAATAGCCCTATTCTTCCAGTTCTTAAAAGGGCGCCTTCAGGTTCTTCTGATGATCATGAAGATATTTATTGTTTTGTGATTGATTTGCATGAAATTAATAAAATAGTGGTCCCTCAGTTTCCATTGCTTCCTGACATTACTACTGTTTGACGATGATTCCTTCTACTGCTAAATTCTTTTCTGTCATTGACTTGAAAAATGCATTCTTTAGTATTCCTATTCATCCGGATAACAGGTATTTGTTTGGTTTAACCCTAGCTAGCAGTAGCTTTAGATTCTGTCCAGCTTCTCAGGGCTATACGGAAGGTCCGAGCATTTATAGTTAAGCATGAAAGAGTCAATTGAATTCTCTTTCCCTTCCTCCAGGTAATGTATTGGTCCAGTACGTTGATGACTTGGTCATTGCTTCTGACACGGAGCAAGGTTGTAGGGACAGTACAGTTAAGTTGTTATTACATTTGGCACATCACAGACATAAAGTTTCCCTTTCCCAATGTCAGTATTGTCGACAGGAGGTCACCTATTTAGGTCACCTACTGTTGAAGGAGGGTAGGAGATTAACCCCGGAGCGTATTACTACCATTGTTAAAATTACCATTCCACAAACTCAGAAAGATGTGTGCTTTTATAGGTATCATTTCCTACTGCAGTGGATACCTGGCTACTCGCTAATAATCAAACACTTGCTTGCTCTAACTTTAAAAAATGTGCATGAACCCCTGCTTTGGACGCCTGAATGTCAGCAGTCTTTTGAGCAACTGAAAACTGCACTTTGTTTGCCTCCAGTGCTAGGCACCTCAGACTATACTAAACCGTTTGTGTTGTACATCCATGAGATGGCCAGTTACACGCTTTACGTTTTAATACATAAATTTGGAGATAAGCAACGGCTGTGTGCGTATTTCTTTGCTGTTCTTGACCCTGTTGCACAAGCCCTCCCGAGCTGTCTAAAAGCGATCACGGCTGTGTCCGTCTCAATAAGACAATCGGCTTGATACTGACCTCAGAGGTATGGTACCCCATGCTGTGGATACACTTTTAAATAAGACAAAAACAGAGCACAGTGCATTCTGACAGGCTTGGAATTAACATTGTTTGCAAAACACATTACGATTAAAAGATGTGCTACTCTGAACCCAGCCACGTTACCTCCCTAAGAAGCTGGCTATAGTGAAGTAAAGTGCCCACCGGAAAGTCACTGATAAGGTAGGTAGGGGAAATGCTTTTGCAGATGTGACAGCTAAAGAAACAGCCCTGACCAAAATGAAAAGAATGTTTGTAGCAGGTCCTTCAAGGTGGGTGCCTGAGGTTACTATATTTGAAGATACGCTTGAAAATGTGAACGAGATTCAAAGCGAGGCCACAACAGAAGAGTTAGCACTGTGGCAAGAAAGTACAGCACAATTGAACAATGAAGGATGTTGGATTGATAAGTCAGGGAAGCAGAGATGGATTTTGCCAGATGCATATGTTCTCCCTGTGGTTACAGTGGCACATGGTCCAGCCCACATCAATGCTAAGGGTATTTGAAAGTTGCTAGATACTGTATGGCAAAATGATAATATTTCAAAGACTGCTGCACATTTAATGAAGTATTGTATGGTGTGCTTGATGCACAATTCAGAAAAAGTTACTCCTACTCCACCTGGCAATTTCACACCACCTACTTTCCCTTTTGAAGTCCTTCAGATGGACTTTATAGAAGTGGAACAATGCAATAAACTCAAATCTGTTTTAGTGGTTGTTTATGTTTTCAGTAAATGGGTTGAAGCTTATCTGACTAAGGACAATACAGCTGTTGCGACTGCAAAGGTACTCCTGAAGGAGTTCTTTCCTCGTTTCGGCCTGCCCCGTTTGATTTGGAATGATAACGGAAGTCATTTCAGTGCCACGGTTATTCAGTTAATTTGTGATGGGTTGCATATATAACAGAAGTTTCATGCTGCAAACCACCCAGAGTCAGCAGGTTTGGTTCAGAAGTACAATGGTACTCTCAAACTGAAAATGGCAAATATTCAGGAGACAACAGGGTTACAGTGGCCAGATGCTTTACCATTAGCTCTTTTGTCAACAAGAACAACTGCACATTCTAGGACAGGAATGTCGCCGTACAAGATCGTGTTTGGGTGCCCGGGAAATGTCTGGGGCGTCCCACGACCTTTTTGCTTTTCTGATATTTTGGACCCCTTGTTAATTGATTACCTGTGCCAGTTAACTGAAAATGTGCGTTCTTTTCACCAACAGATAAGTGAGTCTCTGCCAGCTACACCAGAGGGACCCAGAAATGACATTCAGCCTGGTAACTTCATCCTCGTTCAAAATTTTCAGAGGAAGAAGAGCTTGGAGCCACCCTGGAAGGGGCCACTCCAGGTTCTGCTGGCCACCCACACCACCATCAAATTCTCTAGACGCAAGAACTGGGTGCATGCCTTCCATTGTAGGAGGGTGTGCCTGCCATTACCCTATGATCAGTGGGTCAAGAAAGAGGTAGCTGGCCAGTGTGAGCAGATTCATCATTTTGTTCCACTCAGCAACGCTGTCCTCACATGGACGAAAGAGATAAGGAGAATGATGACATCCTGAACAAGGCTTTCCCACCAAAGATAAGAGCTATTCCGGAACCTCGCTTCACTCAGCCATCTGTGCCTGGAGTTACCAGGTACAACCTGCGACCTTGTCCGAGGAATAGTGCACAAAATGAGAAGTCAGACTAGACAGGGATGGACTGTGCAAGTTAGGGTGTACTTTGCTGTAGTACCAAAGGAATTCGTTTTGGGTGATGTTAGATTTGTGCACTGCTTGAACATTGGACAGGTTAGATTGAACGTGCTCTCTTGAAGAGGGGTATCCTGATTGACGTGGGATACATCACAAGAGTAGGACAGAGCAAGCTCCACCGCCGGTGCTCAAGAGCGCCAACGATTTTGTTGAACAATAGGAGCCTGTACCAGGGAGGCTCTGACGGACACTGGGAACTTGTATACTACTCTTGCTGGAAATTTACCCCTTGTTTTATTATTCGCTATGCACCCCTTTGGCAGAATGGTCGCTGATGACGAACAACCAGTAATTCCCCTTGTTCAAGTACGAAACGTTTAAGTTACTAAGCAGAAGCTGCTCTGTGCTGTTCTTCTGTTACTGTTGCTGTTGATTTTGGGTGGGGTGTCTTGGGTTTTGTAGCGTGATCACAATGCACCATCATGTACTACACACAAGATTGTTTCTCAAGTTCGTACAAAAAGGGCAATTCCGAGGAATGCATTTCTAGACACACATAAGAAATTCTTTAGTGAAGGTACAGCTCGTTACCCTACTGAATCTGTTACAAGTTTATGGACTGCTTACCCATTGTCATTGGTTAATTATACATATGTTTTCCCACCCCAATTCATAGAGGTAAAGGGTGAGTTTGGAATGGGATATCCCGATCCTTGTTTGTATCACAGGAAGCCACGAGAGAAGAGATACCCAGGTTGCGACACTAATATGTATTGTAACAATTTGTATATGGAGGAACAGAACATCACCTTAGTGGGCTGGCATTATCAAGATTTAACAGTTATTCGAAAGGCAGGTTATTATCCTGCATGTTGTTCGATAGTAAACAGTACTGACTCTTTTCTATGAGTAAATTGTTCTGGAATAATATTGTTTGAAAATACAATAATGTCTTTGGTGAAAAAGAAGGATCCGAGTACCAGATATGCTCCTGTAAATTATCAAGGTCCACTTTATGCACACCCAGGATTTTACTTTTTGTCCAATGGTACTTGCTCGAAAGTTTATAATGGTACAGAGGACGTTGGTTTAGGAATGGTGCATCCTCTTGGTGTGCCCTGCAAATATAGTAAACCAAATATAGGATGGGTTAAAGGGACTTTGACCAAGGAATTCTGTGATGGAATGACAGACCTGGAGGGAAATAATTATAGTAGTGGTATCACCTTTGGGTATATTCTTTACTCCATTATCACCTATGGTGGTTTCGCTATGGCCCGGGGTAAAAGGGCTAAGGAATATTTTGGATGTAAGCTGCAGATACTGTCTATTTCCATAGTGGCAGGTTTGCATGACATCACCACCCAATTAGAAAGTATGCACATATATTCTGCATAAACTAGATATGCAGTTGATTTTATCTTAGCTACGAGTGGTGGTGTGTGCGCAGTAGTAGGAGACCAGTGTGTAGTCTGGATCACTAATATGGAAAAGAATATTAGTCAACATATTTTAGATAGCCTAGAGAAGGTTAAAGGAATGGAGAGTGGACATTGGAGTTGGTCCCTCTTTGGTTGCTGGGGTTGGATACTTGAAAGGGTGATCGATTTCATTGTGATTCTGATTGCTTATTGCGTTTTGGTGCAGAGTCTCCCTTTATGCTGCTCTTACTGCACCACTCTTCTCACCCATAAGAGAATATCAATTCATGATACAAACGCAACAATTATGATCCAAAAAGAGGTGAACGATCTAATGCAGGTATAAGATAAAGATGGGCAGTGAGGTATATCCTGCGCAAACAAATAGTGATTAAAACAGTGAAAGAGAAGGCAAAAATATCACAAGGTTTGCATCCAAGGGAACAAAACAGCCACCACCCAACGCTGTTGCCTACAATCGATAACAATTGTAAATGTACAAAAAACGATTGTAGTTCCCTGAGCAAACTGAATGTATATGAAACTTCAATTACAATTCATAGGAGTTATTTCTGAATCACAGATTAGTGTGTTTATGGATGAGGGCCTTATCCGATCTTCATCTTCCTTTATAGTCTCTAATTACGGCTTTGGCATTATCCTTAGGAGACTTTTCTATTTTCTATTTTCTAGATTTGGTAAAGCGCAACAGCTACCCCAGCAATGGGGTGTCCCGGCGCTAGCAACAAGCAAACTCCTACTGAACGGTGGAGGGAGGGCCAAGAGCCCTAGAGAGCGGGGAAGAGGTGGGTCTTGATAGCTTTGCGAAAGATTGGGAGACAGTCTATGGAGCGGATGCTGGGTGGGAGATCGTTCCATAGTTTGGGCCCTAGGACGCTAAAGGAACGGCCACCAATGCGACTAAGTCTGACTCTGGGAACTGTCAGAAGAAGTCGATTAGAGGAACGAAGGTCACGGCCAGGGACGTAGAGTCGGGCCAGCTTTCGCAGCAGAGGGGGATTTCCCTTTTTGACGATCTTGAAGATCGTGATAAGAGCTTTGAATTTCACTCTCTGTTCTACGGGCAGCCAGTGCAGTTTGCGGATGGTGGATCTGGCTGAGCATCTACGTGGGAGACCGACCAGAGTTCTGGCCGCCGTGTTCTGGATGCGTTGGAACCTGGCCGTCTCAGCTTTATTTGCTCCCAATAGAAGGACGTTGGCATAGTCCAGACGAGACAAGATGGTTGTCTGGATAATTAACTGGCGAGCTTTAGAGTCAAATAGCCCGAGTATAGGCCGGAGGTTTCTTAGGAGCCCAATGCAGGTGGCTGCCACCTTTTTAGTATGTGACTGAAAGCTGAGGTTGGCATCCATCCAAACTCCCAAATTTTTTACACAGTTTTTAGGGGATGGAATGGTGCCAAGGGATGACGGCCACCAGTGCTCATTCCATAGGCAGGTGTTTCGGCCGAGGAGTAGCACCTCGGTTTTCCCGGCATTAAGCTGGAGGTAGTTGTCCGTCATCCATTGAGCCACTGATTCCATGCCCTCTTTGAACTTGGATGCCGCAGTGGACGGGCTTTCAGAGAGGGTGACGACAAGCTGGGTGTCGTCGGCGTACGAGACCAGCGTAAGCCCCCACTCTTTGGCCACATCAGCAAGCGGCTGGACGTATAAGTTAAAGAGGGAGGGGCTCAGCGCTGAACCCTGGGGGACTCCTTGGGCTATGGGGTGAGATTTAGAAATAAATGGGGGGGCTGACACCTTAAATGATCTGTCCTTTAGGAAGGATTGGAACCATGAGAGAGCACGGCCTGTCACACCGGCCTCCTCTAGACGATCCAAGAGGATGTCGTGGGACACCGTGTCAAAGGCTGCGCTGAGGTCTAATAGAATAAGCGCAGCACTTTGTCCGGAGTCCAGGATCGTCCTGAGGTGTTCGGTGGTGGCCAATAAGGCAGACTCAGTGCTATGGCCCGCACGAAAGCCATTTTGGGAAGGAGCCAGGATACCGTGACGGTCCACATGTTTCGAGAGAATGCCGTTGACATGGGCCTCTGCTATCTTAGATAGCCAGGGTAGAAGGGATATTGGACGGTAGCTTTCCGGTTTGGAAGGGTCGAGGGAGGGTTTTTTAATTATAGGTGATACCCACGCTTGTTTCCAGGCAGTGGGTACAGAGCCCGAGGAAAAGGACAAGTTGAGAATGTCCAGCATGGGAGATAAAAAAAGTTCCAGTGAGTCCAGGAAGTGAGAGGGGCTCATAGGGTCAGCGGGGGAACCAGACTTTACCTTCCTGCAAAGTATGTTCAGTTCGGCGGCCGAAATGGCGGGAATTTGGGTGAGAGGAATACGGCTGGGGGCTAAAGTTGCAGGCTGTCTGGAATGAGGGGAGTTCTGTAGAAAGGTGGCATATATTTTTTGAACTTTTTCAACGAAGTATATGGCAAGCTGCTCACATTGTTCGTTGGAGGAGATTTTTGGAGATGGTGCCCTAGGGTTTTGGAGATCTTTGACTAATTTAAAGATGGCTTTAGCTGGGTTTGAGTTGGAGCTGATTTTGTTAGCATAAAATGAGGCGCGGGAGGATCTGATGGCTTTATGGTAGATTTTAAGTTTGGATAAATAGTTTGTTTTATCCTGATTATCAAAGTTTTTCCTCCATTGGCGCTCAGCTTTTTTACAATCCTTGCGTAGCGTTTTGAGTGTATCGTCGTACCATGGATTGGAGGGCGTGTTGCGTCCTTTAGTCAGTTTAGCTGGGATGAGAGTATCGAGGCCATTGGTGATCCAGGTAGTAAACGTGGCGTAAGCCGCTTCAATCTCCTGATGAGTTTCACAGTGGAAGTCACCTAAGGTTTTGTGTAAGGCGGATGTGGTGAGCTTATGCCAAGGTCTTTTAAGGCGTTTGTTGGATTCCGTTTTGAGCTGCCGATGAGGTGCAGGAACCATTAGTTTAACGAGGTAGTGATCTGTCCATCCCATTGGGGAGGGAATATCAGTGGCTGCCTCTTGGATGTTAGAGAAGATCGGATCCAGGGTATGGCCTGCTATGTGGGTAGGAGCGAGGACTAGTGCGTTAAGTTGAAGTGCAGAAAGATCAGCAAGAAGGCTAGAGATGGTGAGGTCATTAGTCAAGTCAAAATGCAGATTAAGATCACCAAGTATGGTGAAATTGGCAGATTTAGTAATGAGTGTTGTGGAGGTTTCAAGGAGAGCAGAAATGAACCTTGAGGCTTGGCCAGGTGGGCGGTATATGTAAAGGCCGGATAGAGTAAACTGGGGACTGAAGCTAATTTTGAATTGAGCGCATTCGCAGTCTGGGAGAGGTTCTTTAATAAAGGAGCAAGTAAGGTTCCTTTTGTAGATGACTGCGATGCCGCCACCCCGGGTTTCACGGTTTAAGGTGACCAAGTGAAACTCCTCAGGGAGCGCCAGGTTGGGGATGGTAGTTATGCCGTCTCGTAGCCATGTTTCGCACAAAAACAGGACGTCTGGATTTTCTTCCAGTAGAAGTGAATTTACCTCAAGGTGGTGTTTAGAGAGGGATCTGACGTTGAGATGTAGTATCGTCAGGGGCGGGGTAGAAGTTGCAGTGCAATTGTCCCACACACGAGCGGGCATGCTAGTGGAGAAATGGCAACGAGCACAGTGGAGTGGCGAGTGGCCTAGGATGCCAATTGCGTCGGAACAGCTTTGGCTAGTATTCAAGGCAAGGAGTTCCTTGCGACCATATCGTGTAGGCAGGAGTCTGGTTGGAACAGGGGGACTGGCGAGAGGCGATGGTCTGGCGATGACGGGCGCAGACGGGCTTGCCTTAGGCGCGCCTTCGGCGCGCAGACGGCGCACCCGCTGCGCTCGCCCGCTGCGATTCCTACCAAGACACATGATAAATAGTGAGAGTTCAGGACGTAAGAGGGGGCGTGGCCAATCGAGGGGGCGTGTCCGAGCTGCGCCTCGCCCTCGTGGATCGGCGACCAAAGACTGAGGGGTTTCGTTGCAGCGGGGGTCCGCTGTTTAGGCTGCCAAGAATGCAGTAGGTGAGGTGTGCTTTTTTTAAGATTTAAAAACACAGTATCACACAGTAAAATACAATCTTAGCTCTCTTAGCTCTCCCGGCTTCCGCCTCAGGAGTATGTTCGTTTAACTCGGCGCCAGGGCACTGGGCGCGCTATTTAAACTGCTTGGGGGCGTGGCCAATCGAGGGGGCGTGTCCGAGCTGCGCCTCGCCCTCGTGGATCGGCGACCAAAGACTGAGGGGTTTCGTTGCAGCGGGGGTCCGCTGTTTAGGCTGCCAAGAATGCAGTAGGTGAGGTGTGCTTTTTTTAAGATTTAAAAACACAGTATCACACAGTAAAATACAATCTTAGCTCTCTTAGCTCTCCCGGCTTCCGCCTCAGGAGTATGTTCGTTTAACTCGGCGCCAGGGCACTGGGCGCGCTATTTAAACTGCTTGGGGGCGTGGCCAATCGAGGGGGCGTGTCCGAGCTGCGCCTCGCCCTCGTGGATCGGCGACCAAAGACTGAGGGGTTTCGTTGCAGCGGGGGTCCGCTGTTTAGGCTGCCAAGAATGCAGTAGGTGAGGTGTGCTTTTTTTAAGATTTAAAAACACAGTATCACACAGTAAAATACAATCTTAGCTCTCCCGGCTTCCGCCTCAGGAGTATGTTCGTTTAACTCGGCGCCAGGGCACTGGGCGCGCTATTTAAACTGCTTGGGGGCGTGGCCAATCGAGGGGGCGTGTCCGAGCTGCGCCTCGCCCTCGTGGATCGGCGACCAAAGACTGAGGGGTTTCGTTGCAGCGGGGGTCCGCTGTTTAGGCTGCCAAGAATGCAGTAGGTGAGGTGTGCTTTTTTTAAGATTTAAAAACACAGTATCACACAGTAAAATACAATCTTAGCTCTCTTAGCTCTCCCGGCTTCCGCCTCAGGAGTATGTTCGTTTAACTCGGCGCCAGGGCACTGGGCGCGCTATTTAAACTGCTTGGGGGCGTGGCCAATCGAGGGGGCGTGTCCGAGCTGCGCCTCACCCTCGTGGATCGGCGACCAAAGACTGAGGGGTTTCGTTGCAGCGGGGGTCCGCTGTTTAGGCTGCCAAGAATGCAGTAGGTGAGGTGTGCTTTTTTTAAGATTTAAAAACACAGTATCACACAGTAAAATACAATCTTAGCTCTCTTAGCTCTCCCGGCTTCCGCCTCAGGAGTATGTTCGTTTAACTCGGCGCCAGGGCACTGGGCGCACTATTTAAACTGCTTGGGGGCGTGGCCAATCGAGGGGGCGTGTCCGAGCTGCGCCTCGCCCTCGTGGATCGGCGACCAAAGACTGAGGGGTTTCGTTGCAGCGGGGGTCCGCTGTTTAGGCTGCCAAGAATGCAGTAGGTGAGGTGTGCTTTTTTTAAGATTTAAAAACACAGTATCACACAGTAAAATACAATCTTAGCTCTCTTAGCTCTCCCGGCTTCCGCCTCAGGAGTATGTTGTTTAGACAGTAGGCGTCTTATTGTCCAGACCAAAAGTAATCCAAGTCCATTTATGACTTTTACAGAACAAATTGTTTATTTCATTAGGTCATAAAAAGAACAGCCTTCATTGGGTCATAAAAAGAGAGGCCAACACGTGTTTCGTCTAAGGATGATATTCCACAAGACTTCCTCAGGGCTGTAATAAACAGATATACAGCACAATTATTAATTGTATTCCTCTCAAGAAAAACAAGTTAAAGGTCCCCACCTAGCAGAGAAAGACAACCCATGTTCGTGAAAGCATCAGAAAAAAATAAATACCAAAGTGTGACAAGAAATGTGATCAATACACCCAAACCATCATAATCACACTCAGTTAACCAAAACAGAAGGGGGCAAAAGAGGAGAAGCACCAAGACTGGTGTCAATCATCCGAAATTTTAAAGTCACCAAAACAACTAGCCAAAAAACTACACCATGTGTCAGTAAAGAATCGAACCAAAGTATCTAGATGAGAATACCGTAGAGCACTCAACCTAGTTCCAAAATATCATTAGCTTTAACTGGAAATAGCAGTTCGGGTGGCCGCAGTTGTACCAGCCAACCCAACAAGATAATATTTACCAAAAACTTCCGTTGCCTAAGACAAAAAAGGAAAGCATATGTGTGTACTTAACACATTTTTTTATAAATAAAAACCGTCAATTCACAATCGTCTAACTTGTAGCAACAACAGCATTTAATTAAGTAAGATGCAGTAACGAAAATATTCGTAAATCATCTTAGAGTAAAGAAAGAGGAAGAAAATCATGCGGACATCTCGACAGTAATGTGTCCGACCTTATCATACAATTAAAAACGAATGGTATATATCAATACCTAATAGCTAAAATGCATTTCTTACCTCCAAATTCGAAGCACCGAGTAAGGTCGTATCCTGCCATACTCAATTGGCGTCTTGCAAGTGCGCCATGTTTTTCTATGTATTTGTAAAAAGCGAGTGCTCTACCAAAATAAAAGAGGGACTGACAAAGATATCAGTCTTTCCAATGATAACCTAAACCAGCGACATCTTTGAAAGGGTTACAGGAACCGTATCAGTAATTAGCTGATCTCCAACATCAGCATATTACAACTTTATATTTGAAAAGGTAATAATATTAAGTCCAAAGTGAGCAAACCCGCTATTTGATGGGACATATTTACGCGTCCCAAAATTACTAAAATCAACCTATACTGTCTACTACATGTATTTAAAATAGTCTATCACATAACGGATTGCCGGTAACCCAATTAGATTCCCGGATTTAGTACTAAACAACAAAAAAAAAACAAAGTACAATTATAGCGCTATGTGCCAATCTAAACATATCGGCTCGATAATGAACATAGGCATAGTGAGATATATAATAAAGAATAGATTCCAATTACGAAGGTAATAAGGAGGAGAACAGGAGTAGGGATAAGCCATAGAGTGTAGAGAGATGCTGGATTATTAGCTCAAGATTTACCCAAGGCAACTTAATGAGAATGTTCAAAAACAGTGCAGAATCTGTACGGAGTAACAGTAGCATTTCACATTGAATAATTGGAAACAGCCATAACAATCATGTTGGTTATACATATAGTTGGAAAAACAGAATAATACACAATTCCTTAAGCTGTCAGTAATAGACATGTGTCCCATAATATTCCTATTGGTGTTTGCATTTTAAATTACAGCACATCCAATAAGATAGTAGTACAATTGAGGTAATATAATCGGACCGCCTAACAACCCAAGAAGTATTGTAGCTCCGAATCCACGTTGAGCCCCAGTTCGACAGCTCGTAATTTTAGAATCCATTTCGCCTCACATTGGCGGACCCTGAGTTCTCTGTTACCCCCACGATTATCAGACAACAGATTTTCAATACCATGAAAAGAGAAAGAGAAGGAAGAACTCCCTTTTTGGCTTAAACAGTCTTTTGCATGGTTTGCCAGGGGATACCTGAGATCAACATTTTTAAGGGCTCTAAAATGTTCAGACATCCTTTCTTTAAGACATCTAATGGTACTCCCAATGTATACTTTTGGGCACTTACAGCGGATAGCATATACCACAAATTTAGTCGAACAGTCTATGTGTTTAAAGATTTTATATGTGGCAGATCCATTATATTCAAATTCCTTGATATTGTGGACTGAGAATCTGCACATGCTACAGTGTCCACATTTAAAGGACCCTATATTTTGTTTGTGCAGCCAGGAATGTTCAGATTTAGTGTTTCTGGGATAACTTGGACTGATCAAATTGCGAATGGTCGTACCTCTCCTGTAAACAATGCTAGGTTTACTGCTCAAATGAACACCTAGTGTAGGGTCAGAGGTTAATAGGTGCCAATGTTTATTAAGGATATTGTAGATCTTATGAGACTTGGGATGATAATCCGTTACCAACTTGAGGTGTTGAGTCTTATTAGCCTTAACTTTAGTTTTCTGTTTCAAAGTGTCATTTCTACAGAGTTTCAATGATCTTTGTTTGGCTTGAGTGACAATATCCTTATTATAGCCTCTTTCCAGAAATGGTTGTTCCATATCATTAACACAGCTAAGGAAATCATCCTCCCTACTGTTATTTCTCCGTGCCCTGAACATTTCTAATGCAGGTAGACAAGGGTATTTTTGAGACTTTTTCCCTCCTTACAGTTTCTCTCCCTGAAGCTGAAAATACGGAGTGCTCCTAAAATAATGTATATGTTTTATTGATCTTTTGTTATCCGGATATGTTTTCTTAGCTCATGCTAATAGGGGGGGGTCAGTTAGAATAAAAATTAGGCTTTTGTATTGTTTCTACGTAATTTAGCATTTGCGGCCCCATTTTGTATCATGAATGAAACTCATTCTGCACCACTTCCAAAAAACGGCCTTCTTTAGGTTATGTTTCTCCGGAGGTGAGTTTGGCCGCACCAATGAGTGCCCTGTTCTTATTAGCGCATACCTTTCCTCTTGATGTAAGCCCTCTCCCACTTGTCTAGTGGCTGGCACAGGCAGGAAGTTCCTTGACTGATAGGTAATGTGTGCCATGCTTCAGAACTGAAACTTTCTGCTTTGTAATTTACTGTCCAGCTGCGTCTCTCTGGAAACTTCCATGGTGGGCGTGTTTTCATTGATTCTGAAATGTACATAATGTATTGTTATGCTAGTCGAATTCAGACTCTCTGCAGCACTCTTAGCAACTGGGCAGATAGCTCTCCACTCTGAGAGAACTTTGAATAAACTATTATTAGTTTGTATTCTCTACTGTCTGACCGACTCTTCATTTCGTAGAAGGCAGAGAGGTGGCCGTGAGTGACCCGAGTGACCCAAATCGAGCCACTTCCTTCAGGGAGGTCATGGATGAATGATGGTGGGTGGAATCTGACTTACTTAGCAAATACAGTGGTTATGCTAGTACATGTCAATAGCCAAGCAATGTAACAAACGATCGCCCTTGCCTGCCGCCATAGAGACTCGCCCTTCAGCTGCTTATGGTGCATTGGTGCTGCTGACCTCATCACTGGTAGTCTATGTGGCTAGAAAAAACATTACACATTTTATATGTCGGCTACACCCCCCTTTTATTTTTTAAACAAAATACAACAGTAAGAGCAACACATGACTACAGTTCAGTTTGTATTATCTCCTCTCTCATCTGATACATCACTTTGGGCATTTTGCTGGTAGACAATGTTTGAAAAGCCAGTAGTCAATCCAACCATAATGGAGAGGTAGATATATGATGGCTGTGAGTCATTTTAAGTGCAATAAGAGATGGAATAAATTGGTCAATAAAGGACATACGGTTTTGGTTGGCAAACGCAATGGAACCATCCTCATACTACTCTCCTGCCATGCTGCACTGTCGTCAAAACTGCTGGAAAACTGAAAAAATAACACATGCAACACAGAATTAGGGGGATCACCATAACCATGGCCATTCTCTCGTAATTTGAGCAAGAGCAAAAAATAGAAATCCTTCTTGATAAGAGCTTGCTTGGGTCTGCAAATTCTGCAATCCAATCTATTGTCTTGATCTTACAGTACCAGTCCACAGGGTATAACGTTAGGGAAGAGAGACAGCATAACAAAGCAGAAGAAAGCTAAAGCCACTGATTAGTACAGACACAGGAGAAAGTAAGTAACAGAAACAAGAAACATAGACAAAGGGATAATTTAGGGATGGATAACAAGAATAAACATTAAATAGAACGACAACCATTTAAAAAAAAAAGTCACAGTATAACAGAAAGGAGGACATATGTTATCTAATGGTGAGAGGTAAAAGTTAGGAAAATAAATCATATCAATAAGAAATTACTGGAGCCAGCAGAGCCATCCACAGTGGCACTGGTGGTGGTGGAACTTCCACCAGCAGCGGCACTGCAGGTGGCATCCTCCTCGGCCCAATACTCTGATGCCCTCTTCTTTCCCTTGGGTGCTGAAGAAATAAAAAAGATAACAAAAATAGATTAGTGGTACAGTTAATCTCCTAGAAAATATTTTGACAGGCAAAGGCAAATCCAATAACATATTGACATTATACTTTTCTAAAACAGATTGCCTATATAATCGAGTTGACCTACTCCTAACTTCTGAAACCTTACCTAAGCCCTATTCTGCAAATCCTAAACTACATTTGGAAATACTTGATCTTTGCTTTATAAAGCTAACCCCCGTTATTGGGCCAACTCCGTCAGTTTCCCTTTTCAATGCATAGATGCATTTTTTGCATACTACATCACTGGAAGATTGCTAGGGACTGTACGAGCTACATAAAATGAAAGACATAGAGGATGCTAACTCACTGATTATATATTACTATTACTACTACCAGTCACCATAACTTCTTACATAATCAGTCCAAGCGAGTGCCAACAGCAACAAGCCGAACTAGGTAGCACAGAGTAGCTGGTTTGCTCAGCTTAGATCACATAATATCTTCAATGTTACATTATGTGAACTTAACTGACCTCTGAGTGTGAGTAATATGCTATTTGGAAAAAAATGTGCATTATAGGATAGGACACAACAAATTAGTAATAAATATTTACTAGTACTTGCAACTTGGATACCCAGCAGTTCAAGCAAGTCCCTCTCCTGATCCAGGATGTCAGCCCCGCAGTGCATCAGCTGCTGCTGGGTGCGCAAAACCCCATTGCGCTGGTGAATGTAACGGCGCACCCTCTCCCATAGCCACTCCTGGGCCCGCTGGTGGAACGGAGGGGATGTGGGACTTCACAAAAAAACGAGTGTGGCCACATTCCTCACTAAAAATGGCACAAGGCTGCACCCCCTGGTGGTATGGCATCCACAGGGTGTGCGGTTTGCTGCACTCTCTGCACTGGAACCACCTCTCCCACGCTCTGCCATGGCGCTGAGTAAATATGAAAAAAAGAGAAAGACAGGAGGAAGTGAAGGAATAGACTATAGAGGGAGAAATTAGTAAGTTGGGGGGAACTCATAAAGGAAGAAAAAAGTCACAGATCATAAAAAAGAGGCAAAAACATAAAATACACCAACACAAATACACAAACAAAGGAAATAAATGTAAAACCAGGGAGAATAAGTTAAATAAAGTAAGGATGGCAAAGATATAGTTAGAAATGAGAAGTAGGCCCATCTCCATGCACAAAATAGGAAAACAAAATGGTCACATGAGTGTGGGTGACAACATGTGTTGCTAAGCGGAGCACGCTAATCGCACCAATCAGCGCAAATGGGCGGCTGAGCACAACGTTGCCTATTTGCACAGGGTTATGTGGAGTTGGCAGAATGAGCAACACACAAGCGCTACTTTTGTGCCCAGTGCTTGGCTCCAACTTCTGCGTCCATAGAACTCAAGTGGGAGGACTATGGACATGGAGAGTAAATTCATAGCACATTCAGAACCCAGATTGCTCTCCTATCATTCATTTACTTTATGCTTGTCTTTGACTATGTACAGCACTTTTCTGCCTTTTTATTTGTGCTATAGAAATACCATATACACACATACATACATGTGCTTGTGCCTAGGCTGTCATGCAGACATGAATACGAATTGTAATCGTACTGTGCAAATATGGCTGGTAAAAACTATTTTCTTGTCCTTTGCAGATCCCACGTACGAACCACCATAACTCATTAACACATAGATATTCATGATTCTGCTGGATTTGCCAGAACTGCTTTTCACACTTAAAGCACATTATCGCATACATGCTGATTCGCTTAAATGAAATATTTCACCCATAGCAAAATATTCCTCTTCACTTGAAGTCATTCATTTGTACGGATAGGATCGCAATGTAGGCTACCCAAGGGCACAGCTGTGCACGCCTTTGACGAGGGACTTAACTGGTTGTGACTGCTGGTCGCCACCGGGATGTTTTGGGCAGTGATTGTCATAAGTGACTAGAGATTGTCAGAGATTTGTATTGGCTGATCTGTCTAAATTTAAATTCTCTATAGTGCACAATTTGCATACTGAAAAATGGAAAAGGAATGCATCTATTTTATCTTTTAAAACATGTCCGAAACAAATGTTCAAATTATGATATTAATTTACAAATAATGTGCCCTTAGGGTTTAAGGGCACATAACGGTGATACATGGCACCCCGTTCAAGAGGGTTTAAACGCTTCTCTTGCTTTAAAAGTTAGTTCATTTTAGTCTTGACTTTGCTATGGTTTGCTTTGCCCTCTGATACCATTCCTTGAGGATGGTGTGAAACTTGGGCCGCAAGGAGAAACACTGTCAATGCACATTGATAAGGTCTGTGCTGTAGTCTCAGTGATGCAATGTGAAATGCATTCCATTCCTGTGGCACAAAGGCGCAGATTTACAAACATTTTACATTGGACTTGCGTCACATAAGTGACAACAACCAGCGCCAAATATATATTTTTTCATTTAATATCCGGCACAGAACAGGGCTAAATGATTTTGTTTTACGATCCAGCGCAAAACGTATTCTGTGCTGGAAAGTTGCCTGACAGTAAACCAAAGCAGAGCACAGAACTGCTCTGCATTACTCTGCATCAAGGAGGCGTTCCATGAGTTGTACATGGACATTCTCATGCAACCACCCATGTTTCCTTTCTCAAAACCCTATCTACTAACAATAGCTATCAGGGTTTAGGGCCAAAAAATGATTCCACTTTGAAGCGGGTTTAAAAGGAGATATGTTTTTATTTTGCCCACTGTGCATCTGTGCTGCACTGTACAGCACAGATCTGAAATGAGAAAAGTTTTAAAGTTTATATCTGCATAGTATTTTGTACTAGAAGGGTATCCTTCGAGTGCAAAACCTATGCTAGACTCTGCCAAATACCGTTGCAGTATGGTTTAAAGGTGTGTGCATGGCAGTAGGCAGCCTAATTGTGCTCCAACACTAGGAAGAGAGCAGGATAGTGCTATATCTCTGTAGATGTGCTGCTTTCCTGATTTCCCCCTGTCATTCAACACGTCACAGCAACTTTGGATGCAGGGCCGGACTGCCTACCGGGGGCCTCATTTTTGAAAAGTGACGCATCACTGCGTGAAAACAGTGATGCGTCACTTTTCACTGCGCCCTCCCTGCGACTCCAATGATGCGTCATATTTACAGTATGACGCATCATGTCGCAAGGAGTCACAGATACGTCAGTATTTCTGACGTATCTGTAGGCGCAAAAGTGACGCATTGCTGGAGTGTGTCACAAAAGTGAGGCAACTCCAGCAATGTATCCTTTCACATGGGGTAAGCCCCATGTGAAAGGGCCTGCGTCAGTCTTACGCCTGCTGTGAGGCAGGCGCAAGATATTGACGCATTTGCACCCTAGAAGTGGCGCAGTGAAATCTCGTAGATTTCACTGCGTCACTTCTACGAAGCTTACTTACGTGGGTACGCCCACCCTGCATACATTATACCTGACGCAGGTATAATGTAGCGCAGGGGTTTACAAAGTGACGCATCTAGGTAGATGCGTCACTTTGTAAATATGGCGCATCATGGCGCATGTTTTACGCCACTGGTGCGTCACAAAAAGTGACGCACCGGTGGCGCAAAAGTGACGCAGGGGCTCATAAATGAGCCCCCGGGTGTTTTGGAATTCTGCCGAGCAGGGGGCTGATTTCACTGCGGTGGGGGCTGATTTAGTTCATGGAGACCTGCGTGTACTTCGAAATAACTAAAGCAAAACTAATTTCGTTCAGTACACGCAGGTCCCCATCAACGAAATCAGCCCCCAGCTCAGCAGCATTTCAAAACGCCCGGTAGTCAGTCCTGCCTGTTTGGATGATGCGCAGCTTCCTGTGACATCTTTATAAATCTGGTCCCAAGGGATATATTTACTAAGATTTGTACGCATACGGCACACAATCTTTCTATTCCAATTTACAGAAATGTTAACGAAGCAGTTCTTTGCATTAGTTAGTGCCAATGGGGCCTTCCAGTATGACTCTTTTCTTTTCTGGCTTTGCATGTGCGCTACACTGCACAGCACACACACAAAGTAGGAAGTTTTACAGTTAGTCGTAGCATTATGCACATTATGCAAAGGTGTGTGGGTGAGACGCTTGGAAACCTGATTCTGTGTCAGCATTAGGGAAAGAGGAGGAGAGTGCCTTATGTAGATATGACACTTATGCTCTCTCCTCACACAATGCAACACGCCATGTGTGGCTTCTGTGCTGCATTGTGTGAAGATTTAGGAACCGGGTCCTCAAGAATGTTATTAACTGCTCAAGGGAGTCCCCTAGGATTGGTTACTTGAATCCTTGCTGATGTCTTAAATAAATCTTCGATTACACCAGGGAGTGTCAGTATTACCACTTAGTTCTTCATACATCTTTGCATGGTTTTGTGGCAGTTGGGACCATGTAGATCAATTGATTTGTGTTTGTTTAATTTCACCTACCTGTCATTGTTAATAATGGAACAAACCTCTTCTCCCTACATGTCAGTGCCCTGCACATTGTGTTTTTAATGCATAAGCTGCCAATCAAGGTATCAGGTTTTCATCACGTTTTTGGCACACACCTCGCACAAAATCCATTTTGGTATTTACAAAATAACGCAAACTTCGATTTGTGTTGCTTTCTAAAGAAAAGTAAGGCACGTCAGCACATTGTGTAAGTGTTCCTAAGCACACACGCAAAGAGGGCAAATATCCAAGTATAGTTTTTTGGTGCAGAAAGGTACCACTTCCTGCAAAAAACTATCCTGACCATAGTGCAAAATCCCTCGCCGTATGACACAAGGGTGTCTGCATCGGTAGGAGGCAGCCCAAATTGCACTAGTGAAGGGAGAAAGCGGAACTGCGTAATGTCTTTGAAAACATGTCTCAGTTGTGTTCTCTCCCTTTAAAGTAATGCAGTACAGGGACTTCACTTGCTGCACTGCATTGCATGAGATGTTTGTAGGTGTGGCGCAGCGGCCAGGGCAACTGACGCTGGAACCCAGGGGCTTAGACTTCAATCCCCGGTGCCGGCGGCAGATTAGCCCAGCACCATGTGACTCTGGGCAATAGCTCGCTTAGTCTTCCCGAGGGCCCCCAGCGCCTGACACCTTCGGGTAATTGTTCGCGTTTTACAAATACTGGGCTTGGTCTACACTTCCGCACAGTGAGCAGTCATTAAGTGCTTGATATTGTTTATTTGGGTTATTCACTTCCTTTATCCCTAATTGGATTTCTTTTTAACTTGCACTTTAGACCTCAGCCATCCATTTATTTAATCAATGTTTTCTTCGTGTGCCATGAGGGTAGAGATTGTGCATGGAATGTATTCTATTGTTTTTACTCCGGAGATGGACCGGAACAGGACACAGAAGCCAGCAGTAAGAGGCCCTGTTTGTCATGACAGTTGTGATTTTTTAAAGTAGTTATCTTAGTATTGAATGTTTCTAGTGGTTGTAATAGTTTCACAAGGTGTGGAGCCTGTTGAGTAATAGTTGTGGAGGTGGAGTGTGGAGGTGGAGTGTGGAGGTGGAGTGTTGAGGTGGAGTGTAACAGCAGAGTCATTCTGGTCATAAAGAGTGTCATGATATTGGGATCATCGGAAGAAGGGTTTTGGCAGTAGTTCAGCTGCAATAGTCATGGTGATGCTAACAGCAATGAAGAGGTTACTACTCTGGCCCCCTCAGTATGTCTCTGTGGTAAATGCAAAAGCTGCTGCGTTGATCCCCCCTCAGCACCAGTGGTGCTCATGCCTCACTTCAAGATGCATCATAGCTATGTAGTGCACTGTTACACACTAATGTTGTTGCATATGGTGGTGATAGTATATGTTGCTCAAACCTGGGCCCTCATTACAAATGGCCCCTTAATTCCGATGAAACCAGTAACAGGAGTTAACAGTCCAGCTAGTACTTTAATTTATAACAAAAAATATTTTACTACTATCACACATGGAAATTACTGCACATAATCATCATAGGGCATCATAAGCAACATATTAATTGTAGGAATTAAACTAATCTGCAGTACAGTCTAACTAATTCCTATGAACAGGTAGGTACACTTCCTCCTGGGTCATAGTGGCCATCACAGTTCATCACTTCCTCAGCCCTCCTACAAGAGCACTTCCAATGCCCTTCCTCAGGAGGCAGTTGGTTCCATCCTTCAAGACAGGCTTGCAAAGTTGCATGGGAGCAAGTAGTGGGTAACCCCAATTGAGACATCCAAAAATGTACCTCAACCGTAGCTTCGACGATTTACTGGATCAGAGACAGTACTAAACCTAACTTTCATGAGATAATGTGCCCCTGAGTAAAGGGACCTCCAAAACATCATTATCAATCAAAAAATAGCTCATTGAAATAATTGAACTGAATGATCCTACCAAGTTCTAGAAGAACTTAAAGGGTGGTATTATAAAATTCAGAAATAAGCGGTACAGGTTCATCGTGGGCAGGACAATAACAGCAATGAAAATTAACTATTATGACAGCCTGACTTTGTGCCTCCAAGGCTGTGAGGAAAGGATGTGCACTGGGGGGAAGTGATGACAGAGATGACTACCTTTTTGTTCAAGATGGCCGTTTACACAGAAATGTGACCTAATTAAAACACATCCGAATATACACTTTTACACATCCCATCACAGGAAATTTGTTTCAAAAGCATTTGTATTAAAGCAATGTGCTGATGTGAAATTGTGTGTTAATGCATATTGCAAATTATTAATGATTAACAAAAGTATGCATCTACCAAACACTTCTTTAGCAGCTTCCCCTGGGAGGCTGTCAAACCTCATGAGGTTCTTATCCAGAACCTGACAAGGGGAGTTGATGCTGATACCCCAGCCTTGGAGCAGAGAAATGTTTCTTGGTCGCCACTGGAGTGGGACCCCAGATTCTAATAGAGGCACACTGACTAGAAATGTCTACTCCATCATTATGCTAAGCTTCATACGGTAGTCATGTATTTTAACAGTCATTTCAGATACCAGTTCTGGGCATTTCTGCTCTTATGCTTATTTCAGCCAAACAGGTCCACTTAAAGACTTTGTAACAATGTTTGATCAGGAAAGTGGGGTGGATGTCCTGTAAGAAAAGACCCAAAACAGGCTAACAAAAGAAAAGGAAGCTGCACTACATAACTGCGTGTTAATCTGTGGATAGTAGCCTTTCCTGTGAACAGGAAGAGGCAGGGAAAACTCTCTACCATTCAAAGGCACACTCTGTCGCCTCCCCTCTTCAGCCAAAAGTCTGACCTATTTCAAAGGATCTCTGGACTCTCCTGGAGGAGACCTGTGATTCACATTTGTTGGTGAGGCTCTCTAACTCCTCTTACGTCTCACATGGATCCACCAAACCAAAAGTGGTTTGCAGTGTGTCTGTGGCCACCTGTCACAAAAGCTCAATAACGCACCCTTTACCGCGACAGATACATAATGTGGCATTTATGTCCCACAGGGATGCGCAAAGGACATGGTTGCAGGGAAATGGCAGACCATGTTTTAAACATGTAATAGACAGGTAGCCAACTCTCCATGACAGTACTCACACTCAATATGGAGGGTGTGCATGGTGTGTCCCTCCAGACTATGCAGAGTCCTGTTCGGCATCTGTAACTCAATGTTCTTAGTCACAAAAGTACCCCCCGAACAAATGCAAAATCTTTGTGCTGACGTAAGGATCAAACATCTACAGTTTTCTATGATGAACTTGAAACAGGGGCACACATTTTCCCGAAGTATGCTGGGGTCCTTTATCCATCCCAAAACTCCTGTATCAGTAGGTATGTTGTGGGGAAATATCAGCCCCTTTCACTTACTGCTCGGAATAAAAGCTCTGGTAGTACCTAACAATGAATTGTTTCCAGTAACCATGTATGGTAGCAAGTGATGGTACCAGTTTTTCTTGTTCTAAAAAGAGGTATTGAAATCCATGAGATGCCATATTTTGGCAATGGTATTAGTACCCGGGTATGGCAATCTTTAATTCAATGTGACAAACCTGTGCTTCTCTTTCTAAGTAACCGTGTTGTGCGGATTCATTAATCTTCTTGTGCCCGATCTGTTCTTGTAACTCAGTGATGTTAACGTTCATAATAGATGTCCACAGTGTTTAGCACCGCTGAGCTGGGTCTGGTGGCTCAGTGGACTAAAGCAGCCACTGCAGGGTCCTGTGTTCAACCTCATGGTCACAGGTTCAAATCCCAGCAGGTCCACTCAGCCCTTCATCTATCTGAGGTTGATAAAATGAGTACCATTGAGTTGGGAAACAATAAGCATCTGTTATTCAGCGCCAGGACACCTACGGGTAATCGTGCGCTTTACAAATACACCTGTTATGTTATAGGAGCTGACATTCAACCTTTATTGAAATAAGACACATAAATGTGTCAATATTATGTCCGTAGCAGTAGTTTTCCGGTCATGCCAAGTTGTAGTAAGCCAAGGCTTCGAAAAACTTAGTAATGGGTACCAGTCATGACACAATTAACTTACAAATATCACCTGTCTTCTGCTAGAATGTCCTGAGAGTAAGGCTTATAGGGAAAATCTCAGAACGCACTAACTAACGGTGAAGGTATCGGCATGAATGTTTTGTGTTTTAGTAAGGAAGCCATCAGTGCTATTTTTGCTGCTATGGAATGAAAGACATAAAGAAATAATATTTTAATCTTAATATTTTGTATTGTAAGGATACATTTCAGGCATTGCAAAAGGTTTATTTTTCCAGGTCGAATCGGCAGTTTGGCTGGGCCTGGAGACAAGCTTTGCATTGTCAGTTTAGTGGTGTCACAGTCTGCGCTTCAGGCCCTGGGTAGACCTTTCAGAGTGTAGCCAATTGCAACATGTTTTAGGGGTCAGAGCACATGCACAGGAACCTGATTAGCAGTGTCCTATTTCTCAGAGTCAAAAAAGCAGCAGCACCAGGCCAGAAAAAGTAGGGATGACCAAACAAGAAGAAGCACTGTCCTACAATCATGCAAAAAGAGTCATTCTCTTTCATATACTTTGCAATCTAAAATCATTAAATAGCAACTCGAACTGTGACCCAATCTACGGATTTCAGCGTGACCACCGGGAAGATAGTAATGAAGCAATACACACTATTCAACCATTCTATCATAACTCATTCATCCACCAAAGTTTCCAACCTCTCCGGAAGGACCGTTCCCATTAATATAGCTGTTGAATCAAGAAGCGATATGTGGCAATAGCACCTTCAGTCTCCTCTATCCACTTTCTTATTAATTGGGACAATAACGCTGATCCATTAAGTGAATTAACCAGATTATGGAGGCTTAGTCTCAACGAGCTACAATCAAGTCCCCAGCACTAAAATGCAGCTAAGGTCACCTCCACCTAATATCTGGGAAAAATTAACACCCACCAGTATATCTTGTTCTGAAAGCTAAGGGGGCAATCACCACTTCATCGTCTCAGATGGGGAAAATCATAGGCAACCATTCATCTTTACTATCTGAGTAAGTAGTCCTATTAGACATTACAAAAAAGATCCGAATGGACTATGCGACAATGCCAAACTTTCTGGAAACATTCAAAAAGTACTAAAGACAGGGAATCTCATGTAACGAACTTGCCACTCTTGGTCAATTTAGTTGACGTGTTACAACAGCTATCCAAGTATAATCAAGTCCCTGAATGGTTAAAGAATACATTGAAAAGTATCAAGCTGCTCTATGACAAACCTGTCCCCGACCAACCAGGACAGGAAAAAATAACACTAAATCAAAATATTTTCAAACAACAAATCTACAAGTGAATGATACATTGTTTCATTCTCTTTCAGGGGTACCAAGTGAAGCATTTCAATCAAATGTATGACGTTACTACGCTAGCAAATACCACGCAGTAGGTTACAATGCGGTCATTACAATGACCGCGTTGTTACCACATGTGGCTTTTCATCGCAAGTCGTTTCTGGACTTAGGAATAGTATAAATTAATATTCCTACTCCAGTTAGCACAACAGCAGGAAATGTGTTGGACTTAAAATCCAACACATTCCCTGGTGTTGGACGCCACCTAGCGCAAGTCGTAGAAACGACTTGCGATGCAAAGCCACGCATGGTAACAACGCGGTCGTTGTAACGACCTCGTTGTTACCTACCTGCGTGGTAACAGCAGCTTTGTAAACGCTGTTTCCCGTTTTAATCACATATCAGCAAATGTACCTAACTAAACTAAGTAACAAATCAACAATACCTAAGGTCTTTATTTATGAGGCCCGTACAGCGCTGTTGCATCACTTTTTGTGACGCTGAGGTGGCGTAAAAAATTTACCACATGGCGCCATATTTACAAAGTGACGCATCTAGGCAGATGCGTCGTTTTGTAAACCCCTGCGCTGCATTATACCTGAGACAGGTATAATGTATGCATGGTTGGTGTACCGATGAAAAAAACACACATAGAAGTGTAGGAGTGAGATCTATGAGATTTCTCTGTGACACTTCTACAGCCTCACTGCGTCAAATCCTTATGCTTGCTTAAAGCAGGTATAAGCGTTGACACAGGCCTTTTCACATGGGGCTTGCCCCATGTCAAATGCCACATTGCTGGAGTTGCATCTGTTTCCAGCCACACTCCAGTAATGCTCCATTTTTGCGCTGACAGATATGTCAGGTTTAGTGATGTATCTATCAATCTCTGCGACATGGAGCGCTATTTAGTAAATACGGCGCATCCATGGTTTTGAATGGAGGGTGCACTGAAAAGTGTTGCATTCCTGTTTTACCGCAGAGATGCATCTCTTTTCTTAAATGAGGCCCAAAGTACCTTCATCTATTGACGGTGGCTAATTTGCGCCAATCAGAATTTTTCAGTAGTTTGGCACATGTGCAACACGGTCCCATTTAGAAAAATAAAGAAAACCAAGGGCACATTTAACTGCACACTTAACTTGCCTTTTAGCCACAGACAAACAGCAGAAAACAATCCAGACTCATTTATAAATTCTCCAAGGGTCGAAAACGCTGCCAGGGAGATTGATACTGGCACAGCTGACCACTTAAACCTATCTACAACTATATCTGACGGATGCGCCTTTCTTGCCAGAATACTCTCTTTAGCATTCAAACCACCATCCCAACCACAGCAACCACCCAAGGACCATTGAATCAACCATTAAAAGCCAATATTCATTAGGGTCATGATAGAAACACGGAGGAAGATCATTTAAAATCTAGGGCGATTTACGGTCCATCTGGTAGTTTGTGTGATAATTTAAAAGTCCCCGCCTGCCTTACTTTTGAGTATAAAGCTGATACAGAACTATCACTTGATAGCATCGGTCTGGAATGTGCCTCTTTAGATTTAATTCCAAACTACAAATGGGGGAGACTCCATGACATTTTAAGTCCCCTAATGTCTGAAAGGATTTAAATCATTCTCCTGAAATGAAAGACATAAACTCCATCGACCTATCAAGCCTTAGGTCCAATCAAGGGGTGCTTCCTAATGACAAGACAACACAAACTACAAGGCGATGGGCATTATTACACATAGATGTCTAGAAACTACCCAAGTTCAATCTTTACCCTAACAATCAGTGAATATAATAAAACCCTTCAAAGG
This sequence comes from Triturus cristatus, assembly GCF_964204655.1. Taxonomy (NCBI): domain Eukaryota; kingdom Metazoa; phylum Chordata; class Amphibia; order Caudata; family Salamandridae; genus Triturus; species Triturus cristatus. The sequence goes on from NC_140587.1 coordinate 231,623,639, forward strand.
CATCACAGATATAACAGACTATGGAAACCTCCACATCAATTTTAACGAAAACACAAACTTATCATAACTAATTAGTCAGCTTTCACAATAATTATGATCCATTTGCAGAATTAACCAGATTATGGAGGCTTGGTCTCAACGAGTTGCAATCAATTTATAACAGCTACACAAGAGCAACACCATCACCAGGAGTTGACTTCATTCCTAATAACAAGGAAAATCAACTCACAAGAAAAAGAACTTGCGATTTGTTCATAGAATATTGCAGGCATTAATCGTCATATTAACTCCAGCAGAGAACATTTATTAACCTTCTTAAACAATCAACATGTGATCTGTAGTCAAGAAACCTGGAAACCTGGAAACCTGACCCCTTTAAAATATCTAATTTCCACTGATAAGAAATCCTGGCCTGCAAAGCTCTATGTGCTGTCTGAGTGAAGGTTTATTAAGTTTAATACTAGGGGTGGGCAAAAGTTACACAATTGTTAGTTGCGTAATAATGCACTTTGTGAGGTATTTACTAAGCACAAAATGCACTCTCGCATCCAAAATGGAGTCGAGGATGAAATATGTGCTAAGAAAATCGTGCTAAATGCAATGGAACACAAACAGCAGCAGTTCGTGCGTACTAAGTTTTTTTTCCCTCAATTTTATATAGCGACAACTTGACTCGAAGGGTTAGATTTGCAAAAGTTTTGTCGTGGGTTAGCATCCTAAAAGTGAAGCTAGTCAGCAGTTTTTTTCCCTAATTTACTTCCCAGTGCTAAACTTGTTCTGGGCTGGAAAGTACCCTAAAAGTAACACAAAGCAGAGTAAAGCACTGCTTTGCATTACTTGGCACAAAAGGGCATTACATGGGTGGTAACTGGGCATTCCCCTGCTACCACCCATGCTTCTTGACGCACAACCCTCCGTACAAACCATAGTAGACAGAGGTTAGCGCCAAAAGGTAACACCATTTGAAATGAGTCGTTAAGAGGAGAATTGTTTTTATTTCTCCTTTCTTTTCCAGCTTTGCATGTGTACTTCACTGTGCAGCATAGATACAAAGTAGGAACATTTCCAAAATGTGTCTAAGCATTGTATTGTGCAGAGGAATGGTACCCCTCCTGTACAAAACACATGTTAGACAAAGGCATGCACCCTAGCGCTACTGAGCTAAGGTGTGTGCTTGGCGCACGGCAGGGGAAATCAGCACCAGCACTAGTTAGAGGGGAAGAAAGAACCATAGCTCTGTAGATTTGGCACTGTCCTGCTTCCTCGCTGTCACGCAACACAGCATTTTTGGCTGCTGCACTGCATTCTGTGCCTTGTTTGAAACTCTGGGCCGAACTTTGATGTTCCTGTGATCATGCAGTAGGATTTTTAAGCCATGCCACTGATAATTACGCACACTTAATGTTCGGTAATTTCACTTCAGAAGAAAACTTCCCCAAGGCATATTGAATACGCATTGATCTATGTTTAAAAAAACTATATGCTTATAGTCCTTCTAGACTCCAAGGGACAGATTTACAAGCCCCTTGCGCCACTGGTGCATCACATTGCTTGATGGACTGGTGGCGCAGCCTGCTGAGTGATATATACAAGCACAGGTAAAGTCGCCCTGCATGACTTAATCTGTGCTTGTAAATATCGTTATGTTCGTGCAACACTTTGCCGTGTTAGGGGCGTGATATCGGTGTTGCTGTAAGTGTTATCACGCAACACCCATATCCACTGATGCCTTTACAGATTTACGAGAAATGGTAATCTGGAAATACGTCAGAATGCTACGCCACCCTAGGGATGCCGTAGTGAGGTGCAACGAGGAGAAATGTTTTTATTTCTCCTCATTTTTTTCCTCTTTCAATGCTTGATGCATTCTACAGCACACATTGGAAGAGGAAATCAACTCAATTTATTGTTTTTGTGTAGGAAGGTGCCCCTTCCTGAACAAAAACAATCTCCCCACGACGCAGGCATCCTTGCACCATGGTGCAAGGGTGCCTGCACCTGTGCATGGCAGCAGTTTGCGTGCCAGCGCAGGGGGAAGCACAGAGATGCGACATATTGTTGTATATATGTTGCATCCCTGTGCTTCAAAACTAACGCAGTGCGGCGCAGCAAAATGACTTGCGGCACAGCGCTGCGTTAGTTTCTTGTAGGTCTGCCCCCAAGTGTCAAAACTATCTCTTCTTGTTAGTGAATGTTTACCTTCTACCGATGTTAATTAGAAAAACAGTTCTATTCTATTCTCAATGAGTTGAAACCATCCTGGAACAATCATAGGTGTCTGATGATCATTAACGGTGACTTTCCATTCTGGAAGGATTTACCATCAGGTAACTCATGGGATTCGGTCTGTAAATTTGACCCTAAATATCAGACTAATTAAATGAGAAGGTAACAAAAAAGTAATTACTTGTTCAAGCTATTTTTCAAGTTGGGTTGAATGGTTGCTTGAATGGAAGGCACTCGTTTGAGCAGCGAGCAACACTACATGACAACTACAAAATGAACAAGCATTTGCAATGCAATAGGTCTCGCATTTACGTGAGCTTGAGCTATTGGCATTGTAAAGGACAATGCCTTTTTTTATGTTTTGGGTTTTAAAACATAAATAAAGGCATTGTCATTACTAATAGCATAAACTCTCGCAAACGCAAGACCTATTGCATTGCAAATGCTTGTTTATGTTTGATCTGCTTAGCTGGGACGCTGTTCTAATAATGAATTCGGTCCTCCTCTCCAGCTTTACATCGGAAGTAGGAGTGCACTTGTAGCTTTCCGACAAGCCGTCAAGCGGGAGCTCGAGTGGGCAGACTGTCATTCTTCGAGGGTTGTGAGGAATGTGCGTTGCTTTTTCTCAGTTCACACAGCTCTCCATTGCGTGCTCTCAAAGCCCGATAAGGACTATGATTGAGGGGTGCATATTCTGCTTGCTCATGTTGTACCTAGACAGGACGTCCTAGATGGAGCAACAGATCTTTGACTAAACAATAAGCTCTTCAAAACAAGCCCAAAGAAGGGTGACGACGGAGATTTACAAAGTGACATTTAAAATAAGGTAAGCGTTAGTAAAGGCTATAAGTCTGCCTTTTTAATCAAAGGATTTATTATAGATAAGCGAGTTTGCACATATGAGTGCCTTTGGGGGAATGTGTGAACGGCTATGAGAATCTATTATTGGTTGTGCATAGATGGATATATGAGCAAGTCATTCATGGAATGATGGTTGAATAGATAGTTGAGTATTTGCAAGAGTAAAGGAGGTACGAGTATACGAGTGCATGAATGAATGAAAGGGTGGCTGAGTGCATGGACATGCGAGCGAATATAAATGAGTGCTACCTGGGTAAATTAGTGGATTATTAGGAGAACGGATAGGACCCTTGCCTGTTGAGGCGCACTACGTTTTGGACCCTCGACTGTCGCGGGTACTTGGGCCTCCCACATGAGTGAGGCACCGTTTCTATCGGGAGACCCGGGGGAACGCTGGGTGGTAGGAAATTTGTGTCAGCCCGGTGATGCCACAACTTTCCCACACAAAAATGTGTGAAAAAGGTGATTTTTTCGGCTAAATTTGAGGTTTGCAGGTCATTCTGGGTAAGGAAACGTTGGGGGATCCACGCAAGCCATACCTCCCTGGAATCCCCCGGGTGTCTAGTTTTCAGAAATGTGTGGGTTTGGTAGGTTCCCCTGGGTGGCCGCCGAGCACCGGGCCAAAAACCCAGGTGACCCCCCTTGCAAAACCAGGTCGTTTTGAGGTAGGCAATTTTCATGTCGCCTCAATATGTTTTGGGCCCTTGCCTGTCGCGGGTACTTGGGCCTCCCACACGAGTGAGGCACCGTTTTTATCGGGAGACCCGGGGGAACGTTGGGTGATAGGAAATTTGTGTCAGCCCGGTGATGCCTCAACTTTCCCACACAAAAATGTGTGAAAAAGGTGATTTTTTCAGCAAAATTTGAGGTTTGCAGGGCATTCTGGGTAAGGAAACGTTGGGGGATCCATGCAAGCCATACCTCCCTAGAATCCCCCGGATGTCTAGTTTTTAGAAATGTGTGGGTTTGGTAGGTTCCCATAGGTGGCCGCCGAGCACCGGGCCAAAAACCCAGGTGACCCCCCTTGCAAAACCAGGTCGTTTTGAGGTAGGCCATTTTCATGTCGCCTCAATACGTTTTGGGGCCTTGCCTGTCGCGGGTACTTGGGCCTCCCACACGAGTGAGGCACCGTTTTTATCGGGAGACCCGAGGGAACTCTGGGTGGTAGGAAATTTGTGTCAGCCCGGTGATGCCTCAACTTTCCCACACAAAAATGTGTGAAAAAGGTGATTTTTTCAGCTAAATTTAAGGTTTGCAGGGCATTCTGGGTAAAGAAACGTTGGGGGATCCATGCAAGCCATACCTCCCTGGAATCCCCCGGGTGTATAGTTTTCAGAAATGTGTGGGTTTGGTAGGTTCCCCTAGGTGGCCGCCGAACACCGGGCCAAAAACCCAGGTGACCCCCCTTGCAAAACCAGGTCGTTTTGAGGTAGGCAATTTTCATGTCGCCTCAATACGTTTTGGGGCCTTGCCTGTCGCGGGTACTTGGGCCTTCCACACGAGTGAGGCACCGTTCTTATTGGGAGACCCGAGGGATCGCTGGGTGGTAGGAAATTTGTATCAGCCCGGTGATGCCTCAACTTTCCCACACAAAAATGTGTGAAAAAGGTGATTTTTTCAGCTAAATTTGAGGTTTGCAGGGCATTCTAGGTAAGGAAACGTTGGGGGATCCACGCAAGCCATACCTCCCTAAAATCCCCCGGGTGTCTAGTTTTTAGAAATGTGTGGGTTTGGTAGGTTCCCCTAGGTGGCCGCCGAACACCGGGCCAAAAACCCAGCTGACCCCCCCTTGCAAAACCAGGTCGTTTTGAGGTAGGCAATTTTCATGTCGCCTCAATACGTTTTGGGGCCTTGCCTGTCGCGGGTACTTGGGCCTCCCACACGAGTGAGGCACCGTTTTTATCGGGAGACCCAGGGGAACGCTGGGTGGTAGGAAATTTGTGTCAGCCTGGTGATGCCACAATTTTCCCACACAAAAATGTGTGAAAAAGGTGATTTTTTCAGCTAAATTTGAGGTTTGCAGGGCATTCTGGGTAATGAAACGTTGGGGGATCCACGCAAACCATACCTCCCTGGAATCCCCCGGGTGTCTAGTTTTCAGAAATGTGTGGGTTTGGTAGGTTCCCCTAGGTGGCGGCCGAGCACCGGCACAAAAACCCAGGTGACCCCCCTTGCAAAACCAGGCCGTTTTGAGTTAGGCAATTTTCATGTCGCCTCAATACGTTGTGGGCCCTTGCCTGTCGCGGGTACTTGGGCCTCCCACACGAGTGAGGCACCATTTTTATCGGGAGACCCGGGGGAACGCTGGGTGGTAGGAAATTTGTGTCAACCCGATGATGCCACAACTTTCCCACACAAAAATGTGTGAAAAAGGTGATTTTTTCAGCTAAATTTGAGGTTTGCAGGGCATTCTGGGTAAGGAAACGTTGGGGGATCCACGCAAGCCATACCTCCCTGAAATCGCCCGGGTGTCTAGTTTTCAGAAATGTGTGGGTTTGGTAGGTTTCCCTAGGAGGCCGCCAAGCCCGGGGCCAAAAACTCATAGGACCCACTGTGCAAAACCAGGTTGTTTTGTGATAGGTAATTTTGATGTCTCCTCAATAGGTTTTGGGCCCTTGCCTGACGCGGGCACTAGGCCTACCCACGCAAGTGAGGTACCATTTTTCTCTGAAGACTTTGGGGAACGCAGGGTGGGTGGAATTTTGTGGACCCACGCAGAATCCAGTACTTTCCGACAAAGAAATGTGAGGAAAATTTGTTATTTTGAACACATTTTTAGGTTTGCAATGGATTCTGGGTAACAGAACCTGGTGAGAGCCAGTGAATTCACCCCATCCAGGATTCCCCTCGGTGTCTAGTTTTAAAGAATGTACAGGTTTGCTAGGTTTGCCTACGTGCCAACTGCGCTAGGTCCCAAAATCCACAGGTATGCACATTGCTAAAAGAAAATCGGAGCCCAGTGGGCTTTCTGCCGCCCTGGGGGGGAATCGGGGAAGGGGGTTTCATCCTGATATGCCCCTAAAGGGGCAGAAAGACTGTGGCTATTTTTTGTGGGGGTGAGGGCATTGGTATGACCATTTTGGATAGCCCCCACGCATAAATAAAGCCTGCATACTCGCTGGCGCCAACTGGGCTTTCTGCCCCTCCAGGGGGCAGATCAGGGGCCACTGCCACCATCTGCCCTCCCGGGGGGGGCAGAAAGACTGGAATTTCTCTGGGGGTGGGGTGGGGTATTATCATGCCCATTTTGGGGAGCCCCTACCCCTACACTAATAAAACAAAAAAATCCATGGTTTCTAGTGGGCATTCTGCGCCCCCAGGGGGGGCCAGATTGGGGGCTACAGCTTCCATCGGCCTCCTGGGGGGCAGAAAGACTGTCATTTTTGTGGGGGGGGGGAGTGGGGGCATTGGCGTGCCCATTTCGGGCAGCCCACACCCTAAAAACAATTGCGCCAAAAAAAACCCTAGTGTTTAGTGGGCTTTCTGCCCCCCTGAAGGGGCAGATTAGGGGCCAATGCCCCATCTGCCCCCTGGGGGGGGACAGAAAGACTGTGATAATTGGGGGGTGGGGTGGGGGCATGGGCCTGCCCGTTTTGGGCAGCCCCCACCCCTATTTTTGTTTTTTTACTATTCCCTGGTGTCTAGTGGTCTTTTTGCCCCCCCCCGGGGGGGCAGATTGGGGGCCAATGCCCCATCTGCCCCCCAGGGGGGGCAGAAAGGCTGTAATGGTGGTAGGTGGGTGGGGGCATTGGCGTGCCCATTTCGGGCAGCCCCCACCCTAAAAAAAACCCAGAAAACAAATTCCTGGTGTATAGTGGGCTTTCTGCCCCCCCGAAGGGGCAGATTAGGGGCCAATGTCCATCTGCCCCCAGGGGGGGGCAGAAAGACTGTGATTATTGGGGGGTGGGGTGGGGGCATGGGCCCCCACCCCTATTTTTAAATTTTTTATAATTCCCTGGTGTCTAGTGGTCTTTTTGCCCTCAGATTGGGGGCCAATGTCCCATCTGCCCCCCAGGGGGGTCAGAAAGGCTGTAATGGTGGCAGGTGGGTGGGGGCATTGGTGTGCCCGTTGCGGGCAGCCACCACCCTAAAAAAAAATGTAAAAACGAATCCCTGGTAGTTAGTGGGCTTTCTGCCTCCCGAAGGGGCAGATTAGGGGTCAATGCCCCATATGCCCCCCGGGGGGCAGAAAGACTGTAGTAATTGGGGGGTGGGGTGGGGGCATGGGCCTGCCCGTTTAGGGCAGCCCACACCCCTATTTTTATGGATAAAAAAATTCCCTGGGGTCTAGTGGGCTTTTTGCCCCCCCGGGGGGCAGATTGGGGGCTAATGCCCCCATATGCCCCCCAGGGGGGGCAAAAAGACTAAATTGTGCCAAATTTACATGGGGGAGCAAAGGCCCTTGCCCAAGGGGCCGCTCCCCCGTCCCTGGTGTCTAGTGGGTGGATCCCTACTTGGGGATCGCCCTCCTGTGGCGATCCCCAAGCAGGGATCCACTTGGGAGGGGTACCATTGGAAAGGGGAGATTCTCCCCTTTCCAACGATACCTCTCCCGTCTTTATACGTGCTCAGGGGGCTGAGATAGCCCCCTGAGCACATAGAAAGTTAAACTGAAATGAGCCTCTTGGCTCATTTCAGTTTCACTTTCACTGTAATGACGTCGGCGTGACGTGCGCGCCGATCGTCATTACAGTGAAAGGAGGGGGGGCCTTGGGAGCTGGGGAAGCTCTTCCCCAGCTCCCGAGGCTATTTTGGCAGAAAGGGAATCCCTCTGGTGCCCGCACCAGAGGGATTCCCTAGGGTATGCCTCATGACGAGCTGGACTTGTCATGGGCACAACGCGACTGTGCTCCATGATGAGTCCAGCTCATCATGGGCATACAAGGGGTTAATGATTTTAACTTTATTAAAGAATTGTAAAAAATCAAGTCTTTGTTGCACTTAATTAAATTCAGCAGCGAGATGCAACCCAGGGAAGGGATACGGCATCAGGACTGCTGGCTTGCCCGGGATTTATCGTCGAAGCCAACCAATGGTGCGCGCGCACCACAGAGGAGCGGGGGCTATGGAGAGCAGCAGCGAACGTGCGCTGCTGCGTGTGCTGGCCACCGACGGGAATGGGCGGATCAAAGGCGGGACATGTGCCCGCCTTTCCCCAATTGCATGCTGGCTTTTTTTTAAAAAAGCACACAAAAGCCAATAGACTCGCGGAAAGCAAAACCACATGCATGAGCGTGTGAGCAGCTTCCAGAACCCCATACAAAAGGGCTCTTGCTGCGCGAGCATTGCTACGCACTGCAACGCAGGCGCGAGCCCTAAAAAGCATAATCGACTATACTCTGACTCATTACTCTCACCTCTGCAATATTGTTCAGATTACTTTCAGGAAGGAGTACAGGATTCCCAACAAACAACCCTATATTTTAATTATGAATTTCATCAGTTAAACAAACAGTCCAATAAATGCTGTCTAGCCTCGATAAAAAGGAAAATGCACACAGATCTTCACTCCAAACTATCTTTGCTAACCAATCAAGAGTTTATAGTACCAAGACTCATGAAATCATTTGCTCATTCACTCTCTGATTGGCTTAATGATTGGGAAAGATTGTTAAACTGGGGGGCTTATTTATGAAAGCCCTGCATCACTTTTGTACCACGTAAGGTGGTACATGCGTGATGCAGGACTCTCATAAAGATTTATGAAGCCACTTAAATCCAGCATTTGTGGATTTGAGTGGCTTCAGAAACCATGAGTTAGTTGACACAGCGCAAATTGCTGTGTTGCTTTACTCTGCCCCTGGGAGGCATTCCATAGGGTTTTGGAGGGGGTTTCCTACGCCTCACCCATAGAATTTGACGCTGACCCTCTCCACTAAACCAATACTCCTGGGTTGGTACAAGGAGGTTGTCACATGTTTTACACCTCACTTGTTCATGAACCTGCTGAAACCTTCAGACGTAAATTGAACGTCCTTGTCAGTCACTACTTCCATGGGAGCACCTTCATGCAGGAGCAAATCATGCAAGTATTTGACTACTTCCGAGGTATTGACATTCAGAACAAACTTCACCTTAGGCCAATGAGAACAATAATCCACTAACATAAGTCTATGCCTCTGACCCTCCCTATCCATGCCTACCTTAACCCATGGTTTCTCTGGCACAGCTTCGACAGGAATAGGAACTGTCACTTTGACATGTCGTTGAGAGCAAACGCCACACACTCTGTTACCTCTTTGTACATTTTAAACGCATCCTCCACTTTCCCTTTTGGCCAAATTTATCCAATTATGAGATCAACTCTTGTAACACTACATCTTGTTTCACTGCTTCCTTCCATTCCTCCCCTATGCAAAAATGTCATTAGCAGTGGTACATGTTACTATTCACAAATTGTCATCCTTATATCCTCCTCATCCATAGCCACACTCAAAGGCAACCTCGACAAACAGTCTGCAAAAATGTTCTTCAACCCAGACAAATACACTAGCTTAGACTGGAAATACTGCAAGCGATAGTGCGATTTTGTAATCCTCAGAGTTGTTTGCCAGCTCCCCTCATGGTGAATAAATTAAGCAAAGGTTTGTGGTCCATACATAAGGTAAACTCCACTCCACCCCTGCAAACCTCATGCTACTCCCACTGACTCCAAAACTCACCTGAGATGCATCCTTCTCAACTGCAGATCCGCAGTAAAACATGCCGTGTATATCGCTGACCTCATCCTTGATCAGGAACTTGACCTCCTGATTCTCACTGAAACATGGCTCAATGTCTCCTCAGGTCCTGTCCTGGACATCCTAGTTCCTCCTACCCACAACATTATCAGACTGGATAGAGCTAAAAGTACAGGGGGAGGCGTATCCTGTATTTACAGTAACAGTCTTTCAGTGAAACAGTCTCTGTCCACTTCTCTCTCATCTTGCGAATACCTAAACATCAACATCTTCAGCAAAGAAAAACCTGTATGCAACCTCCACATCTTCTACCATCCACCAGGAGATAACCTCCTTCTGATTGAACAAATCATGGAAACCATCTCATTCAATCTAGGTCATCATTGCCCCCAGATTTCCTGGGAGACTTCAACCTTCATTGGAATGACGCAAATGACCTGGCTGTGAACAGTCTTAAAAAATTCCTACTTCACCTCAACGTGAATCAATTCTGCGACAGCCCAACACACAACTTAGGCTCGACCCTAGATCTAATCATCTCCAACCCTGATTCCATTTGGATTGAATCGATAGCACCATGTGACTGGTCAGATCACCACTTAGCAATCTGTCCCTGCCTCCACCCACGCTCATGGCAGATGTCCATGAACTCACCGATCACTACAACAACTCCATGCTAAACGTTCTGGATGCAAGTGCCCCCCTTCAACTAAAAAGAAAATCCAACAAAGACTCCAATCTTGGTTCAATGACTGCCTAAACTGAGACAGGTGTAACCTAAGACTATAGGAATGAGCTTGGAGATCCTCTCCATCTGCCGAACTCCTCAAACTTTTGAGAGTAAAGGCGATCTTCAGAAGCCAACTAGACAAAGTCAGATATCGCCCCAAAATGCTGTTTGACCTCATAAAATGGCAATCCAACAACACATCCACTCAATCGACAATCATAGACAAAAACAACCTACTGGATGATACCCAATTTGGGTTCAGACAGGGTCATGGAACCGAGACCGCGCTATTAAAAGCAGCAGATGAAATAAGGATGACATTGGACAAGGGAGGAGCGGCAGTACTAATACTTTTAGATCTTTCTGCAGCCTTTGACACGGTCGATCATGTCATCTTGATCGACCGTGTCTCGGCAATAGGAATTCAGAATAAAGCCAAAGAAATTCTCGCCTCATTCCTGGCTGACCGTCCACAGACAGAAAAAATGGGACATTTCACCTCCCACACCTTTACCCTCCCCTGCGGAGTACCACAGGGCTCCTCGCTAAGTCCAACATTGTTTAACATTTATGTTTCGGACTTAGCAAGGGTTATAAAATCTTATGGAATCGCCCTCACAACCTATGCTGATGACACACAACTGGTGCTATCTGTACACAACGATGGTACATCAGTTGCGGTAAATTTTCAAGAGGGAATGCGGGCAATCAGTTCCTGGATGTCATCAAACTGTCTCAAACTAAACTCTGACAAAACAGAGGTGATGACATTCGGGAAACTGGAACCAATCTGGTCCCCCCAATGGTGGCCACCCGAGATGGGAGCTCCACCTCAACCTGTCACTAAGGTTCGTAACCTTGGAGTCATATTCGACAATAAAATGACTTTCCATCAACATGTCAACTCCGTGGTCTCCTCATCCTTTTACATCCTGAAAAAGATCAAAAAACTGATACCATACCTCCCCTCGTCAGCTGGCAAACCCCTAATCAGCACTTGGGTCTTTTCGAGAACAGATTACTGCAATGTCCTTCTTCTGAATACCCAGGAAAAAGTCCTTAACAGATTGCAGCTAGTCCAAAATGCCTCGGCCAGAATCTTACTAAGCATCCCCAAGTTCACATCCATTTCCCCTTACATTCGACAGCTGCACTGGCTCCCAATCAGGAGCCGGATAAAATTTAAGGCACTATGCATTGCATACAAAGCCATCAACAACTCAGCCCCACAGTTTCTTAAAAATGCCCTCTGCCCGCTTGAACATTCAAAAACACTACGTTCGTCTTCAGCTCATCTGCTTAAAGTCCCACGTACAAAAAGGGCCAATTGGGGTGACAGATGTTTCTCGATCTCCACAGCCAAACTTTGGAACACACTACCCCTCGACATCAAAACCGCCCCCACGCTCATCAGCTTCAGGAAATATCTAAAAACCTGGTTTTTTTCATTATAATTTCTGCCACAGCGATGGTCCTGTATTCTGAGCGCCGAGTCACCCCCGGGTAGTTGCGCGCTATAAATATCGCATAAACATAAACATAAACATCACTGCCAATCCCCAACCTAATTGCGAGGATTTTGCTGCCTTCTTCCTCGAAAAATCCAACAAAATTGAATCTGATCTAAAGTATGGCTTGTTCAAACTTTCACCCTCATCAGACTCCCACCTATCTCCCCAGTCCCCTCTCCCTACTTACCACTCCCCTAAAAACAATGTGCATTGGAATCAATTTTCTACCTTTAATGACACTTCCTTTCTCAACATTCTCTCTACCCTGAAACCCTCAAATCACTTCAATGACCCCCTTCCCTCATATTTCTTCAAAGAAATGATAAGGCCTCTAGTTCCGCTCTGTACCAAGATCGTAAATGCCTCCCTACTTCAAGGTGAGATCCCTGACTGCCTAACGTCCAGGCTAGTTCTCCCCATTCTCAAAAAACCCATGGCGGACCCTGAAGATCTGAATAACTTCCGACCAATCACTAACACCCCTACTCTGGCTAAGCTCATTGAGAAATGTGTACAGGTTCAACTATCTAACCACATTGAGGAATTACAGCTACTAGATCAATTTCAATCGGGCTTCCGTCGAAACAGCCATCACTCACATAGTTGATGACGCGCTTACCCTACTTGACCGTGAAACCCCGAAACCGGTCCTAGGATGCTTGGTTCCAGTCCAGGGAGGACCTGGCTTGGCAGTTCGGGCTGGACTGTTACTATGAGCATGGTGAGCAAAAAAAAAAATGGATTTAGGAGCAGATCGCAGTACTGGGGTGAATGTATGACATTGTTCTGCATTCTGTCCATCAACTATTGTTTTTGCATTTGTCACCCCGAGTGGGACGAGTATGCTCAGACGTGAGTCCTGTGCTCTCCATGCCACTGGAATCAAGCTATCCTGGCTGAAGAGGGGTGAAACCCCAAGACAGGTCCTAGGATGCTTGGTTCCAGACCAGGGAGGACCTGGCTTGACAGTTCGGGCTGGACTGTTCCCATGAGGCACAGGGTCAAGACTGATTCGCATATGGCTGGGTTCAAACTGGAATGGCATGGTGAGCAAAAAAACGATGGATTTAGGCCCAGATCTCTGTACTGGGGTGAATGTATGACATTGTTCTGCATTCTGTCCATCAACTGTTGCTTTTTCTCAAATCCACTAAGGCATGTATATCGCCACATATTCACGAAGGACCAGGAACATACATTAAAATTGACCTTTTAATTGCTTCCAACTGTTTTTTGCGCCAAATCCTCTCAAGTGTGCCTATCGCCAAATATGCACAGCACTAAACATGATGCATACAGAAACTGAACCTTCAAATTGATTTCTGTCACTGTTTATAGCAGCAGGGCAACCACAGCTTCCTCAAAATATTACCGCCTGGCGTACACTCTGCCAGTACGACCTTCAAATCATCACCACAAAAATCCTCTTGAGAACTTCACAAATGTAACTCTGGCCTGCCATTGCAGAGCCTGTATGCAGTCTGAGACTGCCATGTCGACTTGGCAAGTGCACACACTTGCCAGACCCTAAACCTTCCTTTTTCTACATATTAATCACCCCTAAAGTAGGCCCTGTGTACCTCTGGGCATGGTGCATTGTTCGTGAAAGGTAGGACATGCCCTGATGTGTATGGCATGAAATGTGAAATACTGCCAATTTCGTTTTTCACTATAGCAAGGCTACCTGTTCCCATATGACAGAATGGGGAGTATGTTTATAACATCTTATAAACATAACTGGCCCTGGGAACAAGGTAGAAACATGAAGTTTAGAATGCCTGAACTCAAAATGTTAAAATGCATCTTTTAGTGAGGTTGATTTTTACATTCTGGGTATGAAAATACCACTTTTAGAAGGTAGGTATTTCTTGCCTAACCATCCAGTGTGCCTCTGCTAGGTATGTGTATTGCATGTCTGGCTCTTGGATGACAGGGGCTGGAGAGGGGCAGCGGCTCCAGAAGACTGATGAGTCAAAGCTAGGATGAATAGACCTGGGCTGCATTTAGAGTAGGGGGAGGAGATTTTCTTTCACCTGAATGGGCCTGGTCTGCCTTCAACAATGCTGTCTCCACCTCTTGCCAGGAAGCTGCACCAGTGAGGACATAACTGGTTTGGTTGGGTACAGACACTCTCTAACTTCAAAGAACCAAGGATTTTGTTGTATAAAAAGAAGGGCCCAGACCCCATACTTTTAGATCACTTCTGGGAAATCTAGGGGAACCCTTGCCAAGGGGAAGAGCCGGAGAAGCTGAGGAGGAATCCTGCTCCTGTGCTGTTTCGCTGTCTGGAGTTGGCCTGCAGTGGCTACTTGCTACCAAGGAAAAGAGAAAAGGAGTTTGCTGCTTGCTTAGTCTCATTGCTTGATGAAAATATCTCCAAGGGCTTGAACTGAGTTTGCCCCCTGTTCCAGAGGTCTCAAGAACAGAAAAGACCTCACCGTGTCTGTGGGCAGTGTCTCGTCGTCGCAGAAGAAAAGGGTAACCGACTCTGTCATCGAGTCCGTCGCAGGATTCCGTGTCCTTAAAGCACCATCAAGAGCAACGCCTCGCTTCGCAATGCAACCCTGGTCTCACCCACTTCGTCAACGAGCCGCTGCTTTCACCGTGTCCTGTGGGCACTGTACTCCACAACCCCTTGCTACACGCTGCGAGGACGTCACTGACTCCGTCGCTGCCTGGCCGGAATGTTTGGCTAGAATGTCGGCCAATATCCGTTGCCGCACCGTGACTTGCCAGCACCGCTGCGAGCAACATCTCACCCTTCAACGCAAGCCCTGGTTTCACAGACTCTGTCAACGAGCCGCTGCCTGCACCGAATCATGAGGACATTGTCCGCCACAACGCTCAGCTTCACAATGTGACCGCTATGTTTGCCCCAACCAACTTGCACCGACGTGTTGGTCACAACAAGAAAAGTACTGTGCCCGAGTCTGCCGACGCTTTAGCTGGCCCGTATCGACACGGTCAGCTGGAAGTGTTAGATTCCGTCGTATTCAGTATCGCAGTAGCCCCAGGAGGAGCTACCAAGTCAGAATAACTTTGTTTTATTGATTTTCCTGCAATTTAAAGGTTATTTTGCGCAAGTACTATTTTTCATGAGTATTGTATGTTGGATAGTTATAGTATTTGCTATTTTTCTAAACTGGTGTGGTGTCAATTTGTAGTGTTTTCACTGTATTATTGTATGTGTTCACAAATGCTTAACACACTGCCTCTGAGATAAGCCTGTCTGCTCGTGCCAAGCTACCAAGGGGGTGAGCAGGGGTTATTTTAGGAGTGTACCCCCTTACCCTGACTAGAAGCAAGGGTCCCTATTTGGACAAAAGTACCTTCCTCTGCCAAGTAGAGACCCCCATTCCTAACATTGTTTGTCAGCGGTGAGGATCCTAGACTTGCATTTGTGATTTACATACAGTGATTGGTGTACACTACTAGCATAGTGCAGACCATTACGTGACCACATACTTTTACTGAACTCTTTCCCTGGGATTGTTTTTTCTGCAAAGTAAAGAACTGCCAATGTTGTCATCATGACCAAACCAGCATCCATTGCATCCATTGATATCGAATTTGAGGAAGATAGGGGGAAACCTACACTGTGTCTGCAATAAATGTAAAGTCTCTGTGAAAAGCCTCACCAGGAAGGATGAATACCAACAGGCGCTGAGGACGTGGTTGGAATCTAGAAATGCCAGTGGGCAGGATGAGGAGTCTCTGGAGGAGGCAGAGAATGTGGATGAGCAACAGGAGGGGCAATTGAATAAGCCAGGAGGGAGGGTAACTTCCGTGGATGGCAGCAGTGTTTCTCAAAGGGCTCTGTCTTCAGAGGAGTTGGATGACAGAGAGAGAGATAGGGTGCATGAGAGGAGGTAGCTAAGCTCAGGCTGGGGAAGGAGGGTGACATAGAAAATAAGAAGTTGGAGTTAGAGAAGCAGAAATTGGCCATTGAGGAAAACAGGATGCTTTTAGAGCAGGAGAGAGGGTTGAGGGAGCTGGACCTGAAAGCAAAGAGTTTAGAGTTCAATCCCTCTGGTGGCAGCACACCATCAGTGCCTGGGGAAGGAAAGGTATACATTCCCAAAGATGTTATTAAGGATTTTATGAAGCATGAGGGCATTGGTCAGTGATTCAAGGCCTAGGAGGTAGCAATGAAGTCCCACAGAGTCCCGGAGAGAGATTGGGGAGCGGGGTTGTGAGGCCGCTTTGTCAGTGAAGGGAGGGAAACCTTGCTGAGCTTGCCCACTGAGGATCAGATGTCCTATGCCCCCATGAAGGAAGCCTTGATAGCCAGGAATGGGTTGACCCCAGAGCTTTCTAGGCAGAAATTTAGAAACTGTAGGAAGCTGGAGTCAAGTACCTGGGTCGAATATGTGTCCTACTTTTGCAGAGCACTGGATGGTTGGGTGAAGGGTATCAAGGTGAATGATTTGCAGGGCTCTATGATTTGGTTGCGTGGGAGCACTTGACAGATAATTGTTTTCCAGAGCTACACTAACACCTTATTGACAGTAAGCTGACTGATCCCAGAAAGATTGGTGTGGAGGCGGACCACTGGGTCATCACCAGGGTCCAAAAGGGTTGTGTGGGAGACTCCCGCAAAGGTGGGCAGGATCCCCAGAAGAAAAGTGGGGGAACAAGGGTGTTGGAGGGAGGACCACCGGGGGGGTCAGGGGGGCCACTCCGGGGCACCTTCCTACCGCAAAGTTATAGCCGAGCGCCGCTGAGAAGCCATCTAGGAGAGGTCTTTCTCCTATGATCGTACTAGGCCCAGTAACACCACCACACAGGACTCCGTATCAGTTGCTTATCTAGGTATTTTATCAATAGTAGTATATTCGAATTATTTACAGGGGGATCGAGAGATCCAGAAAGAGTCTCAATGTCTTTGTAGGGACAGGGTAGCGGGACAGTCTTAGTACCAGCCTGGTACGGGGAAGCTCTGCGCCAGACCTTGAGTTAGGCCGAAGGAGGCTCCGGGGATCGGAGCGGCAGGTGCTGGTCTCAAAGCAGCTCGGACATGGGGAGCCGCTACGGTGTCTGCAGGGCTCGGGTGGTAGTTCCGCTTGGGTCGAGCCGCGACACAGTCAGCAGGGCTCCGGTGGTAGGTCCGCTTCGGTCGAGCCGCGACGAGGTCAGCTGGGCTCTGATGGTAAGTTCAACAAGGTCGGGCCGCGACAGCGTCAGCAGGGCCCCAAAGGTTCGTGAAGGTCTTTAAGCACGGTGGAGCCGCGACGTAGTCAGCAGGGCTCAGAGCGTGGTTCCAGGATGAGTCTTTCTCCGTAGGGTCAGCCGCGATCCGATCAGCAGGGCTCTTGACTCCGGGATACAACTGCTGTCCTGTTGCAGGGTCGCCCCAGATATAGGTCTGGAGCCCTTTGATGTCCGGACCCTTGCGCCCGGGGGGGGCAGAGAGGCCGGGTCGGGAGCGGCCAGACGCTCAGCAGGAGAGGCGCCAGGCCCAGGAGAACTGTGGGGCAATCGCACCTAGGTGTGGGAGGACAGTTGGGGGTCCCATCGATACTGCCCTCCGCCGGGAGTGGGGAAGTGTTCACGTGGTACCCCCTGGCCAGTTGTTGGTGCCTTGATGTCGGGGCTTGCTGGGGGCCGAGGCCGGGTTGAGCGGGGTCACGTAGGCTGGTGCGCAGAGTCACGTACAATCCAAAATGGAGGAGCCCCGAGGTGCAGGGGACCTCGTGCGGCTTGGCGAGGGGGAACAGGACCACGCCACGAGGCCGGCTCCAACAAGAGGCGGACCGCTGGGTCATCACCAGGGTCCAAAAGGGTTGTGTGGGAGACTCCCCCAAAGGTGGGCAGGATCCCCAGAAGAAGAGTGGGGGGACAAGGGTAAACAAAAGGAGTTCCAAAAAGGGCCCCAAAGTAATCCACAAGGGAACCAAGGTAAGGGTTCCCAGCCTCCCACTGAGAAGAAACCATGGGTTCCGACAGGTAAGCCTGTTCAGAGGGGTCCCAAGACCTGTATTAGTTGTGGTCAGGTGGGCCACTTCCGAGGGGATCCTAAGTGTCCCAAACCGGTTACCACCACACCCACTGGTGCACCGCCCCTGCAGATGGCTAGTGTTGCCTTGGGGAGGAGTCGGGTGCCCAAGATGGGTGGGGTCCCGCAGAGATGTCCCTGGTCTCTTTAGGAGACAGTGAGATGGTCCCTAGAGCTCATCTGCTTGATAGCACTAACAAATACAGGCAGTGGGTGACCATCAATGGCCATAGTGTGGAGGCTCTGAGAGACACCGGAGCCAATGTGACAGCTGTCAGTTGTCGGCTGGTGTCTGAAGAGCAGGTGGTCCCCAACGCATTCTACCCAGTAGTTGCCGCTGACAATTCAGAGTGCCTCTGCAAAGTGGCACAGGTTCCCTCTGAGTGGGGGGGGTCTCAGGTACCTTGAAAGTAGCTGTTAGGCCAGCCATGCCTGTTGACTGTCTGCTAGGAAATGATTTGAAGAGCTCCCCTTGGGCGAAGGTGGAGCAGAGATCTCATTTAGAGATGTTGGTTCTGCCTGAGTGGGCATGTGTGACCACTCGGTCAATGGCAGCTGACAAGGGCATTCAAGAGGACCTGGAGCCTGAAAGAGTGGCCCAGGTGCCTGCTGGGAGGAGAAAAGGCAGGGGGCATGGGAAACCAGCCCTGAAATTCCCAGGGTCCAGGAGGAGGTAGACCCTGAGGGGAATGTCCTGGAGCCTACAGGGGAACAAGTGGCTGAACTGGGGGACCTGCCTGAGCTGACCTATTGGCAGCAAGAAGGAGGGCCCACCAGGGAGGAGTCCTGCCAGGCGCAGCAGACTTGCAATCTTCTTATTGGTTTGCAGAAGTAGGCTGCAAACCAGGCAGCAGGTGATCAGTCTGGATCACATTGGATATACTGGGAGAATGGTCTCCTGTATAGCGAGCCTAAGGTTGCTGAGCCTGTGTCAGCTCGTCTGATGGTGGTACCCCAGCGCTTCAGAGCCTTCCTACTGGGTCTGGCTCATGATGTGCCTTTGGCAGGACATTTGGGGCAAGACAAGATCTTTGAAAGGCTTGTCACCCACTTTTTCTGGCCCCAAATGCGCACGCATTCTGATGCTCACTGTAGGTCTTGCCAGACTTGCAAGGCAAGTGGTAAGAGTGGGAGGAAGAGCAAGGCTCCTCTACAACCTTTCCCTGTAGTCAGCACCCCCTTTGAGCGGGTGGGTATTGACATTGTGGGGCCTCTCGATCCCAAGACAGCCATGGGTAACAGGTTTATCCTGGTCTTGGTGGACCATGCCACCCAGTACCCGGAAGCCATCCCTCTCTAGACTGTGACGGCCCCTGTGGTGGGTCGTGCATTAATGGGGATTTTCTCCTGTGTGGGGTTCCCCAGAGAGGGGGTGTCTGACCATGGTACCAACTTCATTTCAACGTATATGAAGTCTCTGTGGCAGGAGTGTGTTGTTACATACAAGTTCACCATTCCTTATCACCCCCAAGGTAATGGGCTGGTTGAGAGATTTAACCGGACACTGAAGGGCATGATTATGGGTCTTGGCGAACCCATGAGGCATAAGTGAGACGTCCTCTTACCATACCTTTTGTTTGCTTACAGAGAGGTGCCCCAGAAGTCTTAGGGTTCAGTCCCTTTGAGCTGCTGTACAGCCATCCTATAAGAGGACCTCTGAGTCTGGTAAAAGAAGGCTGGGAGAAAGCTCCCAGTAAACCTCCCCAGGATGTATATAGCTACATGCTGGCCTTCACAAACCAAAATAAGCGCTTCAAGCAACTCGCTCAGGTGAACCTGGAAGCCAGCCAGGAGGAGATGAAACACTGGCATGATCAGAATGCCACTCTGATGGAGTTTCAGCCAGGACAGAAGGTTTGGGTCATGGCCCGAGTGGAGCGTTGCGTGCTCCAGGATAAGTGGACCGGACCATTTGAGGTGGTGGAGCGCAAGAGTAACGCCATCTACCTGGTTGACTTGCTGTCTCCTAGGAACCCTTTGTGGGTCCTGCATTCACCGTGTGCAAGGTTATCCCAATTATGCAAAATGGCCGCTTCAGAAAGGCAGGCAATTACAACAGAAGGCATGCCTATCAACACAAAATGGCCACTGGAAACTGGTAAAGCATCAATTTTTAAGGTGTGTGGACTCATTTCCTTATGCTAGCATAACTCATACGGAAGGTGACTGGATTCCTTACATCACACGCACCACAATTCAGTGTGCTTCAGTGATGCTCAAGACCGTCAAAATCCTCCTTTCTCTGGAAATGCTTCACCACATCGTTAACCACTCGGTGAACGTTCAGCACTGGGTCACACAAGGCACGACCCAAAAACCACCAACAATGGCTGCTACAGTGAGGATCCTTCGAAAACACTTCTTGAGGGTCAACGCACATATGCCACCCTGCTGGCTGTTGTGGATTCAGCTCCGATTGTCACTAATGAAAATATGCAAGTCAAGGAAGATGCGTATATTGTGAGGTGGAAAAGTAAGTTTACTCTTGCCAAGTCTCCAAAGTACTGCCAACAGGGCTGCAGGGAAATAAACAACTGCCCAGCCCTTGAACACAAACATTCTACATTCCTTCCTTCCACATTCTAGGTTCTACTAACCCCTACGCTAAGACCTAACAAAAGTCCTGCATGACAGAGCGAATGTCTTCACAAAAAGTAGGCATTTTATTATGCAGGGCCTCCAGAAGGAAGTAAGCACCCAGAATAAAACCTGTAGACTTTAGGTTTTTATTAGTGAGATTTTGTAAGAATCTACCACCAAGGAATTTCTCTAGGCAAGGGGCATCTCTTTTGGGAAAAGAGTTAGGCGTAAAGAGCAGGCCTTCTCTTTTGCTTGGGTAGAACACATGGAAGTGCAGGAAAGTCTGAATATTTTCCAAACAGTATTTTTAAAGGGCATTTTCCAAGATGCCTGAACGTTTCAAGAGTAATTCTTAGTTAGCTGAATGGATGGGTAGTTGCTCCATAACTTTCCATTAGAGTTGCCTGCACTTTCATAAATACATCGAAAGGTATATGAGTGCCAGGAAATGTGTCTGCATAATACCACAAGGCAACCTGTTCTTTCAGAGTTGTCATATTTATGCTATCCAGTGGATGGGTGTTGTTCAGGAAGGGAGAGAAACAATTGGAGATCTTGCCATGAGAAGTATGTGTCTGAACTCAAGAGCTGTACTAGGTTGACAAAGGAATATCACAATCCACAACGATAAAATTGCTGTGGCTTCTATTATTCTGGTATTTAAAATGCAGAGGACTTCATCAACTATCGTAGGTGTGTTGGTTAGAATAACAGATCTGCCACAGCCTCATTTACAGAGGTTCAACCTCTTCAATGAGTTTTGAGAAATAGATGGTAACAGATTGCTTGATATTTCCCCTTGGAGGGTGAGTCAAGATATTGTATGAAAGTGTGGAGTAGACTCGACTAGTAGAATTTTCTCCACCATAGTGACGATATGGCGGAGGGAAGTTTGCTGGTGTTTACACCCAGAATTGAGAGTAAGTTCTAGAATCAGTTTCCATCACCATGAAAGTCTAAACAGGCAAACAGCTTACCTCTTTTGCATACTGCAGTAACCCACAACCCCTATCTTCTCCTGCAGGTTGCAAGCCTTATGCTAGGCCCAGCTAGCAAACAGTGAGTCAAGACTACCATAGGGAGTCTTGATTCATCCATAGCCATGAAATGCTTTGCGGCTGGAAAGTACAGCGAGAGGCAGGTAAATCGGTTAATAAATACATACAATAAATAAATAAAAAGGTACTTACCATGCTTTCTGGAGACATGTCCTCCTAGCTCTGGTTGTCTTCTTCTCCTGACGGCACATCCAGCTGGGCTTAACCAATCCTGGTGCTGCTCTCCAGCTGTTGAGAGCAGTGCCAGGATTGAAGGGAGCGTCTCTTTCGCCACTCCCGAGTACACTGGAGGCTTGTGCAGGCTCTCAACCTGGCTGTCTAAGACAGCTGGCTTGAGAGGTATATAGTCTGCATATCAGGCTGGCTGTCACAAGATGGCCGTCCAAAGGGACATGCGCATTATAAGCTAGTGCACAGGCAGCTCACCACTGCTGCCAGTTAGCAGGCCCTGCCCCGTCCTGACACTCGGTTCAGGACGGGTTGATGGAAAATAAAATGGTAATGAATTAACGTCATTACCATTTTATTTTTCACCTCTGCGGCATTTCGGGGGCAATGAAGTGGGCGACACTCCTTCGCTTAAACTGAGGAACAGCCCCAATTGGATCTTGAGTTATTTCTCACACATTTAATCTCATTCCTCTATAAGGCCATGGACCTTCTTATTTGCGGTCTAGTATTGCACCCCACCCTATACCTTTATGATTAAGACATTGTCTGTTAAAGGGCAAGATCACATCATGAAACTTTTTCCAAATCTGTAGATATTAACAGTTTTAATGAATTGATCATTATGCATTAGTAGGCATCACATATTCACAAATGCCTTTTCGAACTTGTTGAATGCCACAATGTAGGATCACAGATCACCCCACAGTTACCATAAACACTTCTCTAAACAGTATTACTATGTTAACAGCTTATGCATATATCTGTATGCAGGATATATTCACTAGCAGGCACTGCTTGCCAGGGATTGAATAAACCAATGTCAATTCAATATTTAAAATCGCTGATTTGAAAGACAGCAATAGAGATGACTAACATAGATAATGGCCCCTTACTAACATATTAATTATCACCAGTATCGCCTGTTATTGCTTTAATTCTTTATAACAGATGTTTACACCTTCACATACAGACCGTGACCTTGTTCGTCATGTTACTGCAAATGCTTAATTGCATCACCACATGTTATAATATAGGAATACCACGTCCCACCAAGGGCCTGATCCCGAGTGTATCAGATTGAAGCTGCGATTTATTGCAATCGAGAATCCCCGGTGCACCAGGTGCAAAAACACGTGCACCTATTGTGAGTTCTGGGAATGACGTGCGGATTTTGCAAAACTCCCATGTCTCAGAAGGTACCCTATTGTTTTCCTCCTTTTTAATGTTGGCTGGTTTGACCTCCCGCAATGTTACGAATGATGAGTTATTGAACGACCCCGGCAATTACCAGATGTGGTAAAGCCCACCCATCGGAATTTCGACCCGTGCACAAACAACGCTTTGTGTAGAGGTCTGAAAACTCTGACAATCGTGGATTCGGGGACCTCTTTAAAAAGTCGATTTAATTCCCCTCACTGCATGTTATAAAATGTTCTTTGCACTTTTGCGACCTTCTCTAAATGAGGGCTAATTGTTTTCAAATAAAGGAACATGCGTCAGAGCGTCACAATGAGGGCACGCTTCTGTCGACAGGAAGTGTAATACACCACCGTGTCCTTTGTCTGGCAGGTACCGCCTTCCTGCGGCAGCATTTGAATAGCAGTGGTAAAATAGAATGCAGGGACACATTCAGAGATTC
Organism: Triturus cristatus; assembly: GCF_964204655.1. Classification (NCBI taxonomy): domain Eukaryota; kingdom Metazoa; phylum Chordata; class Amphibia; order Caudata; family Salamandridae; genus Triturus; species Triturus cristatus. The sequence goes on from NC_140587.1 coordinate 231,647,090, forward strand.
CATAGCGCGGCTATCAGCGACTTTCATTACTCCAAGCAGTGTAATTATATTCAGAGCTTCTGCCGATTATGTCGTCTTGAGGAATTTGACAAGTTTACTTTGCCTCGGTGCTTTAATACTCTTCCTTTAAACTCGGGAATCGCTAAACAAATGAAATGAGGTTGCCTGTAATAAGAGATGTAATCTGAACGCTCTATCTTGGTTCCCTTCAATACTGTACATTTGGCCAACAAATAACTCATGTCGTATTAAATTAAATTTCTGCTCTCCTATCCCCGCTGCTTTACATTTCCCTGACACCACAATTCATTAAGCAGCCGGGGATGAAACGTGCGCCTGGAATCTTTTGTTCGACAACACATAAGTTAGATTCCCGCAGACCACTGTAATTCCCCTCTCGAGCAGAAGGTTGTAACACTTGACTTCCTCCAACAATAATGGACTGAGGCCTTCCCACCACAATCCATTTCTGACAAGCCATGCATAGGGAGAACGAATGGTATTGGACAAATAATTATGCGCTGAACGCCCTTCGACCTAACAAGAGCCCGTTTTTTAATCAGATAAAACGAAATTATGAGATAATTACATTTTCGTGTGCTCCAATCAGGCTGTAGGCAAGGGGAAATGCTCTCGCTGGTTATTAGAGCATAACCTCTGGAGAACAAAGCAGACCTTTAAAAAGCTAATTATTTTCATTATTTTAATACTGTTTTAAAGGATTAGTTCATTCGGGCAGAGGTCCTGCAAAGCACAAGCACCTACTGGAAGTAAAGTTGAGAAAGTGAGAGAGGAAGAGAGTCAGAGAGAGAGAGAGGTAGAGTTTATGAGAGGCATACAAATTTAAAAAAAAAGGGTAAAAAGAAAAGAAATAACACATGCACAAACTTGAGAAGGGGCAGTGTACAGAAAATATGTTTATTTTGGGAACATATTTGTTGCAAATTCATCTTGTGTGCCCTGTGCACCCCCATTTTTTGCTGACCGGTGGTAACTGACTCTGACCGTCCCTGGGCTCTGTCTAACCAGCAATATGTTGACAACATAGTGAAACACTAACATACATGAGGGTACACTATATATTAGGGTACACTAATAATTAGCATGATCTAACCTACACGTCCCCAGTACATACTAGGGCAGTGCGATCCAAACTACTTTAAAGACCCTAGTATATAATAGGGCAGGGCAGTTTAGAGGCCAGCAGCCCTTTCTGCACTTGCATGTGTCGACTGCTGAGAGCCTGAGGTCATTTTATAAGGAGACCTGTGTTGCAGAACTGCTTTTAGATGCAAATTGTGCCCAAACTTGACATTGGTGGTAGGGGCACTTAAAAGTGATAAGCTACAATAATTTTGGCAAATTAGCTACTCCCTAGGTGTGCCCGGCATGGGGGTGGGAGGGGTAATGTAATTATAAGGAAGACCCTTATGAAAGAGGTTTGATATGCCTAGGGATAGAGACATTGCACATTTCACCTTCCTCATTGTAGTAAAGTGCCTCCCAAAATCGACTTTGGTGCTAGGAACACTGTGGAGTGAGGATCAACAGTATTGTTGCATATTCAAGATCCCTAAAGTTTTCACTGGGTGTCCTAGGGCTGGCGGGTCATGTAGCTATAAGCAAGGTCCTTACAAAATATGTTTGATATGCCCTGGTGTTGGAGAAATTGCACATTTAATTTCCCTCATTGTAGATCCCCAGCCACATATGTTAGCATTGCCATTGGGTTGTGTGATGGAAAAACCCATGCCTCAACAACGTATGCCTTAACCATGTGGTCTAAACCCCGACTGCATCTTTACCATGCATGCCTTTACCACGCAATTTAGTGGTAAAGACATGTTTGGTAAATGGGCATGTGTGATAAAGATTACATTCCTCACCCTCTGACCTAAACCCTAAAAACACCCTAAACCTAAAATCCCTACCTCCCCCCTCCCACACCCCAACAGCCCCCTTGACCTGAAAACTGCCCCTATCCTGTCCCCTGCCCTGAGCCCTACAACTCAGCCCCATAAAATCTACTCTGACCCGGCTCCCTCCCTAAGCCCTAAAACAAGCCCCCAACCCTAACACCTAACCCCACCTGCCCTAGCCCAACTACCCCCTTAGCCTTAAAACTGCCCCTTTCATGTGTCCTGACCTGAGCCTTAAAATTCCCGACTCCCCAAGCCCTGAAAACTACCCGGACCCTCCCACTCCCAAAACTACCCCCAACCCAAATAATCTATCCCCACCTCCGTCTCCTGCCCTGAGCCCAAAAACTCCTGCCCCCGTCATCCATGTAAACTACCCTGACCCCCTACCAACCCTTAAAACTACCCTACAACACCTACAAACTAACACCACCCCCTCAAACCCGGACTTACCTCTCCGCCTCATCCTGATCCTTCCTCTTCCTGCTCTTCTGCCAGGCAGCAGCAGTAACTAGACCGAGCATATGCCTGGGTAAGGCACTTTCGTGGTTAGACATGCGTGGTACATCCTGCGTGGTTCAGTCCCACATAGTTCGCACTGTGTGGTTAAGGCTGTTTCCATTGCCATAGTTTATGAACACATAACTAATGGTAGGAATCAAAGAAAATATCATTCAAGGACTTGGGAGAATGGTATTGATAAATCCAACAATGTGCTATTGTTGACTTCGTCCTAAAGCATACAGAAAAGAAGTTATGAGACTTTCCTGTCTGGAAGCCAAAATTCAGATTTCCTGCTGTCTTCCCAGATCGGTCAGAGTTAACAGGATTAGCCAGGCTGCTTTCTTGAAGTGATAAGTGGCTCACCCAGGGAGAGGCTATCTCTTGGATAGAGCTTTGCTACATTGGAATGCCAGAGCAGGAGGAAGGGGTAATAAAGCATGGGGCTTCAAAGGGGAATTGGACAGGCAGAGAAGGCCGGGTCCATCTACCCCCCAGCCCCTCTGACCCAGTCAGATGGCAGGCTTAAAGCAGGAATTTGCAGGTGATAGGGGAAGAAGAGCTACGGAAATGAGCCAATCTGGATGTTGGTTTAACTAGTTCTTGCTCCTCTGCTGGGATTTCAGCCCTACTGAATTTTGGAGGAATAGTGCTTTCTGGGAGAAGACTATGCTGTACTTTGGAGGAAGTGGTCATGCTCTGGGTTGTTGCCCTGCACCTCATCACACAGGAGTGTTCTGCTGCTTGACCGCAGAGCACACTGAATTAATATGTGGGAGGTGCAGAGCATCTCAGATCTGTTGCTTGAAACTGAGAGAAGAAGAAGGCTTGCCAAGCTGGAAATTTGATTTGCAATATCGGGCCCCGAATTCAGACTGACTTGCGCCTGCTGCATTATCTGGAACTACAGCCCTTTGGATGTACCTTGCTTCAAGAGGAATAAGGAGTGGAATCCCTGCAAGCTACAGGTTTACAGAGCTCACCCGGACCGTCACCACCAAGAATCCCCAGCCTGGAGTGCATTCAGTGGATTTGTAAGGGTTTTGTCCAAGTGGATTGTGGGAACTGAAGTCCCAAACTTTGAAGGACCATCTTGGAGATTCCAGACCTTTGGATTTTGATTTGGACACGCTTGACCCTCAAGAGGAACTTCAGGAAGAAGTTCCAGAAGTTTGGAGAAGTTTGTAGCAACTTTGCAAAAAAGCTCCGTAAGGGAACCGACTCAACCGTGAGCTGGCCTGCCCTGCTGGTTCGTCCCACTTTAAAAGTTCGGAGGTCCGACTTCCAGAGTTTGACTGGGAGCTCCCTGGAAAGCAAGCTAGCGAACTCTCACCGAACCCAGACTGGTGAAGAGCATCGATGGACCCCGGCAGAAAAAGCTCCAGAAAGTTTTTTAAGTCCGAAGGTAAAATCTTGACCGAGGCCTACTGTGGGGGGTATCAGAGCAGGGCTCCGTCATGGTCAGCCTGAAACTTTGATTTTGTCTTGGTTAAGCATAACCAGTTGTTCCAATGTGGCACTAACGTTTCTAATTGCTACATAGTTCAACATCTTTAAAAATGTATATCTCAGGTTCCCTACCTTGGATTGTTTTGATGTTGGTGTCATTTTAAAGATAAAAATATTTCCTATGTTTATAAATGTGTGTGGGGTTTTTATTCTGTGTTGTGTCTCAAGTATTAACTGAATTTGTGTTTTTAAATGCTTTAAATGCCTGTCTCCTAAGTTAGGCCTGCCTGTTCGCAGCCAAGCTACCAATGGCTGATCATGGAAATAATTTACTGAGACCTGACCTGAGTCCTGGACTGTGTTAGTGGACTTATTGTCAGTGGTAGATGCACATTTACCACTTCTAGTGACCCACTTCCCAACAATATTATAAGAAAAACTGTTGTTTCCAGTCATGTAATGGTTGGGGGATCTTTCCCCCTCCCTTTCTAATGTAATCCTCTTTGCATTGTCAACTCCCCAAAAGTTTCCTTAATCAATTTGATGCATGAGTGGGTTCAAGTGTTGGTATAACTTTATAACTAGCAATATTCTGTAATAGCAATGAGTTTTGAGACTTTGATGGTGGCACTGGCTGGAAAGTTTGCAGCAGCGCTATGTAGAAGTAGTTAAGTCTTGAATCCTGTCCCACACAGGATTCTTTTCAGCAGCACTAATTAGAAGTAGTTCAGTCTTGGATGCTGTCCCACATGAATTCTGTTTCTTTTTCTTCAAAATACTAACCATGAGCAGAATGTAATCAAGTGCCACCTTAGAAAGAATAGGTACATTGAGTAGGTTTTTTCAAAAGGCAGTGATACATGTAAATGGTTACCATGCACCACATTCACAAGCAAAATATTGTCTTCCTTGCACTCATGTTCAAACACAGAGGTTTCTTCCCTTACACATCAAGGGAGAGTGTAGTGCACAATCTAAGAGCATCATACTTCTTTGCTGTTCTATTAAGTGGTGTGCAATCTTAGAACTCACACCTTCGTTAAAAACACCTTCCACACTGTTAGAAATGAAATGTGGGTCTCAATTGGCAGAGGTTAGTACCTTTGCCCAAGTAGGGACCCTTGCTTCTAGTCAAGGTGAGCGGGATACACACTTTAGATAACCCCTGCTCCCCTTCTTGGTAGCATGGCAGGAGGGGACAGGCTTATCCCAAAGGCAATTTGTAAAGTATTTGTACTCAAAACACACAGTAATACAGTGAAAACACCACAGATGGACACCACAACAGTTTAGAAAAATAAAGTATCTTTATCTAAACCCACCAGACCAAAAACACAAAACATCCAACATAAAGGTATTCAAATACTACTTTAGAATAGTTATTTCAAAAATAGAACTTGTAGCAAACAAATAGCTCCACCTGGGGCTATTACGATGTTGTGACAGGCAATAATCCAAAGTACGAGGCCGGCAGAGAGGTGCGCAGTAATGGGCATGAAGTCAAATGGACCCCCAGAAAACAGTACCCTGGAAAACAAAGTCTATGATGAGGCACGGGGTCATTGAGGTGAGGCGTCAGTGCCGAGGTCGGGGCCGGCTCCCTGGCTGCCACAGAGGAGGTGAGGTGACATGTCTGTGAGGAGGCGACGTGTCGAGTTCAGGTAAGGGGAAGTCGGTTGTGTCGTTGGGGATGCGTCAGATCCAGTGAGACGATGCGAAGTCAGCAAGTGTGTTGAGTCACCTAGCTTTTATCGGCTCCCCAAAGACAGAATTCAGACTGTGACGGCGTCAGTGCGAGGGCTGGTGTCCAGAAAGCTGATAACTGCAGGCGTCGGCAGACGCTGAAGGGCGTCGGAACTGTGATGCAGGCGGGGCAGTGCATCATGCACTTCACAAGTGGCGCTCCTGGCCTCAGTGCAGGTCGCAGCATTGCGGGAGCATTGGAGATTGCTTTCTTTCCTTCTCTTAGATTTCTTCCAGCTCCCAACAGCAGGAACAACCTCCAGAGACCCAAAACTGGATTAGGCACCTCCTGACAGGTCAGAACTCCCAACAGTGGGGCTAAGGGGAGCTGTGGGTGAAGTCTTTGTGTCCCTGAGACTACAGAACATAAGGTCAGCACACACAAGCCCTTGGAGATCCTTCTTCAAGCAGGTATCTTAGCAAAGTTCCAGTCTTTGTCCTTTCCTTGGCAGAAGCAGCGACTGCAGGCCAGCCCCACACAGCACACAGCAAAGGGGCACTACTCATAGCTCTCCAGCTCTTCTCCTTGGCAAAGGTTCCTCTTGAGTCCAGAAGGGGTTTAAGGTCCACTACTTATACCCCATTTTATCTTTGTTCTTCTTTGTGTTAGGGTCTCAGCCCAGTCCAAACCAGTTCTGTACTCACCGGGGGGGTGGAGAAAGCATTGTGCAAGGGCGACAGGCTCTCTTCAGGTGCAAGGAAAACTCTTCCTACTTCTCTAAATGCCGCCAAGGTCTATTCACCTCAGCTCTGAGTCATCCAGCAAGGGGCAGGCATACCTGAATCCCCCAGTGGCTGTCTACAGTGAATGCACATCACTCCAACACCAGACGGTCAATCCACAAACAGACAGAGGCACACAGAATGGTTACACAAGAAAATGCCTACTTTCTAAAAGTATAGGTCGAGCACTCATTTCGCGCCCTTCTGTCGCACAGCATGGTGGGGAACTTTTACCCATTAATCCGTGTATTCCTTATAAACTATATTTATCATTAGAAACCCAATATTTTTAACCACTTCTTCTTACAAGCTTAGTGAAACACTGCAGAGACAGCGTCATGCCACTTTTTTTTGATTTTATTTTCAAAGTTCCAAATGAATACTGCCTGCCCATCCAGACTTTTCACAGCAACACGTAATCCAAACAGTGGAATGTACATTAAAATAGGCTCATCACTTCATTTCCCAATGCATTTCGAGTCTACTTTGACTGTTCGTCAGGGGTCACTGCAATAGAACAAAAAACAGCTGAACCGACTATTCACAGCAGACTTAAACTGATACCACACAAAATATTAATCCTGTGTATTATATTCTAACTTCACCATCCCACTGGTCCTACCCTAAACTGGTTGCTAACTGAATAACGCTTGCGTTTTTATCCTCAACCCCACCCTGCTCACTAACCACCCTAACAAATCGTGAAAATTAATTATGCCACTCCTGTTATTTAAACTCACTCCATACAATTGTGCACTTATTCAAAAGAACCCTACTACAACATAAACAAACCCAAAACTTCGATTCCCCAAAAAATATACTTCACCTCTAAACTCATGCCCCTACCTCCAACCTGACAACATCCCTTCTTCCCCCACGTCCATCAAGATTAATTACCGTAAAAAAGCCGATGTCAACGATCTAACTTCCTCATTCACCTCTCTCATTAATGACAATGCTTTCACGCTGCCACGCGTTCCCGTTTAAATGAGAACCTTGCTCCTCCATGTAACCAATCATTCTCACTCCTGATGCCCCCGTGACTCAACACCCCTCACCTGTGCTTCAATAATCCATACGGTACCCAAAAACTTCAACTCCCACAATGCACTTAAAAAAATTGTGTATGATTCCAACATGTTTCATACAAAACATGATAGGAATCGTTGCAGCTGTTTCAAGATGGTCATCGTACGATTACATGGTGCCCCTCTATATAGTATATGGCTGCCGATGGGCGTCCAAATTCAGAACTGGGGTGCACCTGTTTTTGTTGTTGAAGCATAATAATTTGTTGTAGTTATTTGTACACCTCATGTGATGCTGTTATGCTGTGTTAAATGTTATGTGGGTGATTAACATCATTAAAGGTTGATATACTGTATGCTATGTTTGTTTGTAATTCCATTGTTTACGACTATTTTCAGAAAAGTAATACATCTTTTTTTGACTGTGATAAAAATAAATGGTGATCACAGTAATTCACTTGCATGATCACAAAGACAAACATTGATCTCGTGAAATGAAAGTCAGTACTGGCATATGTATATTTCATAATTTTTAGTGGCCTACCCTTGCTGACAGTATAACGGGCACAACCCAGCTTCCTTTTGCAACTTTTTAAAAGTGCCATTTTCAGAATTGCATTTCTAAATCTGACTTCACCATAAGTTAGGATTTTAAATTGTGATTCCAGAGACACCAAGCATTACCTGGTTATCGCTTCCCATTTGTAAATTATACTTATAAAATGTAAAGAAAAGCAACTACAGTGTTCTCCTATGGTAGAGATATGCATTACAGTAGTGAAAAATGAATATAAGAGTTTTACACTACCAGAGCATGTAAAACGTAAAAGTACATGTCCCACATTTTAAATACATTGCACCCTGCCCTCTTCTCTATTCAGGGCCTACCTTAGGGGTGGCTTATATGTATTGAAATGGATAGTTTTGGCCTAGCAATCGGTTTACTTTGCCAGGTTGAAATGGCAGTTTAAAACCGCACACATAGGTTCTGCAATGTCAAGCCTGAGACATGTTTAAAGGGCTCCTGAAGTGGATGGCACAATCAGTGCTGCAGGCCCACTAGTAGCATTTCATTTACAATCCCTATGCACACGGAGTGCACATTACTATGGGCTTATAGGTAAATTAACTATTCCAATTGTGGATATGCCAGTGTTACCATGTTTAGTGTACAGAGCACATGCACTTTAGCACTGGTTAGCCCAGAATCCTAAAGCCAGCAAAATAAAGTCAGCAAAACAGGAGGTCAGACAACAAAAGGCAGGGAAAACCAGACAAAGGATGTCAGGCCTAACACGTGTCACCCTTCAGCTGAAGGTGGGGAGAGCTACCCAACCCCTTGGGAGTTCTCTCCACTAAGGTGGAAGAACCTGGAGAGACCATCAGCATTAACGTGATCTGCACCAGCAAAGTGTTCCACCGTAAAGTCCATTCCCAGTAGGGAGCTAGACCACCTCAACAGCATGGTATTCTCACCTCTCATCTGTATTAATCATCTGAGGGGCCTGTCATCTGTCTGAACCCAGAAGTCAGTGCCAAACAGGTATGGCCTTAGCTTCTTCAGTGCCCAGACTACTGCAAAGGCTTTCCATTCAATTGCACTCCACCTCTGTTCACTGGGACGTAGTCTCCTACTGATGAAGGTTACAGGCTGATCCAGGTGCCATTTACTTAGCTGTGAGAGCACGGCCCCTACACCATGCTCTGAGGTGTCCATCGGCACAAAAAGCTCTTGTGAGAGATCAGAGGCCTTGAGCATAGGTGCTGTGCACATGACTTCCTTCAGGGTGTCAAAAGCTTTCTGGTACACCTCTGTCAAGATCACCTGATGTGGCTGCTTCTTGAAGTCAGCTCTGTCTAGGGGGCAAAAAGTATGCCATATCCCTTGATGAATCTCCTGTATTATTCAGTGAGCCATAAGAAGGCTCTCACATCTGTCTGGGTCTTGGGGGTTGGGCGTCCCAAGCCAGAATGTTGTACATCTTGGACTGCAAGGCTGAAATTTGCTGCCCCCTACTTGGTGTTCCAAGTAGACCACAGAACACTGCCCTATTTGGCACTTGCTGTTCTTTACAGTCTATATGCACAGCCCAAAGCACTACATGGAGGTTGTCCTCCCAACTGGAGCTGTAGACAGAAATGTCATCTAGGTAGGCAGCACTGAAGTTCTCCAACCTAGTCGGGACCTGTTTGACAAACCTTTGGCAGGTGGCAGAGGCCTTCTTCAAACTAAAAAGGCATGACCCGGAATTGGAAGTGCCCTTCTGGTGTTGAGAACACTGACCTCTCTTTAGCCCCCTTGGTCAAGGCAATTTGCCAGTACCCAGACGTTATGTCAAACGTGCTGAGGAACTTGGCAGCTCCAAGCCAATCAATGAGCTCATTATCTCTGGGGATGGGGTGTGCGTTAGTTCTAGTGCCTGCACTGAGCCCACAGTAGTCCACACAGAACATACATTCAGGTGTGACACCTGGGGAGGCAGCCTAGGGAACCAACACCACTGGGCTGGACCAAGGGCAGTTTGAGGACTCAATAACCCCGAAAGCCTCCTCTTGAATGCTGACTTTCACCGTAACAGCATACCTGTAAAGTTTGTTCATCACAGTTGGGGTGTTCCCAGTATCAATATTAGAGATACAACATGTAGTGAGTCCTGGGGTAAGGGAGAACAAAGAGGCAAACTGCCCTAGCAACTGGCTGCAGTCTCTCTGTTGATGTATGGTCATTGTAGGGGAGAGGCTGACACCCTCTACTAACCCATCCCGCTCCTAGGAGGTCAGGCAGGGCTTCACGCTCCTCTTCTACACCATCATCAGAAACCAGGAGCATTGTAATCATCCAGGACCCTTAAGGGGTTTCTAGGATTCTTGAGGTCCACCGAGTAGGTGACATCACTCTTACTCTCCTTCACCTCATAAACCCAGACCAACAGTCTTCCAGGGCCTGGGGCTCCACTGGCTCCATTAACCACACTCTTTGACCAGGCTGAAGCTCAACCAGAGTGGTATTCTCATCATACCAGAGTTTCATTTCCTTCTGGCTAGGTGTTACGAAGTCACTCACCGGTGTTCCGGTTGTTTCCTTCTTGATGGTGCGCGTTCCTAATTCCGCCTTGAACCAACCAGAGTAGCAAAGAAAGATGACTCTTGCCAATCTGATTCGTCCCTGGGGGAAAGGGGAGTTGGGATGAGAAACAAAGAAACACTGGACTCTGCCTTTTGTCTGATGGGAGTCGTGTAGTTGTCTCTCAGCTTGAAGTGATTCTGGGCCTTCCTTTTCTTTGTTCTTGGATATTTATCTGTACATCTGAGACAGGATAAATGCAAATAAAAAAATGAGCTCTGAATTTTCTTCTATAATCCTGAAGTTCAAGTATTAACCTTTGATTATATAAACCTACCCAATCCAGCAAAAGCCCATGCATACACTTCGTAAAGTAAGTATCTCAGTTTTCTCAATTATGGCATTGATCACCTTAATAAACACAAAGAATTCTTATTAGCATTCAAATGAGAAAAAATCTCTAGCAACTGAGTTAGTTTTGTTAAATTTTCTTTTTAGGATTTTAGTATTATCTCATACCTTTGATTACCGAGAAGTGTGTACTAAGTGGTTCTGAAAAATAACAAGAAAAGAAAGATACACAGGAAAAATGTGCATGTAGGTGCATCAGCACCTTAACTTAACAGAAACCCTTTTATCTTTTAGGAATTTTAGTTCCACAAAATTTGTGCCAAAACAATCACAAATTATTATCACAAGTACAGCTTATTAATTGGTTTTCTCAATAAGCGCTAATCGTAATGAGTTTCTCTGAGCGTGATATAATATAAGTATTTCTTAATCATGAGTTCAACTTGTTTCATCTTTCTCAAAACGCGCCTTTTTAAAAGTTTTCTCTGAGCGCAATATACGCAAGCGCTTCTTAGTCATGGAGCTGAGTGCAATATACACAAGCGCTTCTTAGTCATGGAGTCGGGTTTCAAAGGTTCAAAAGTCTTACCGACGTAGTTTGCCTTTTTGTTAAAAGAATGATTACCGCTCTGATCCATGTTGCTTGGTAACGTAATTGTGTGCTTTTTGGCAGGAGCTGTGAAGAGTCGTCCGGAAGCTGTGGAGCGAGGCGCCGGAAACAGGAAGAGGGCGAGAGGAATCCCCGGAAGGGAACCGAAGGGACCGAAGCTCAAGAAGGGAACTCCTCTGGAAGCGGGTCTAGAAGCCGGTCCGGAATGCAGGTAAGTGGGAAAACAGGTATCCTCAGGAAGCGGATCCGGAACACTAGCTGTGACGCTTTGAAGCGAAGCACCAGGAAGCGAGCGGGTGGGGTTTTTATAGCTGGATGCATAACGCTGCAAAAGCACGTTTTCTGTACGCATGTTAATTAACAAGCATTGCACGTGGGTTTAGCCTGACTGTTAGCAAAAGCATGCAAATCGGAGGCTAACGTGAGTCTTTCCACGTTTTATGGTGATTAGTTGTCAACTGACAAATGTCTTGAGTAAATCCAAGCTGACAACAAGCATTGCTACCTTCAAGAGTAACCAATTAAACAATACAGATTATGTTTATAAATATGAAATGAGCAAATATGAACTATTTTTATTGAACTACAAAAATGGATTAGTAGATCATTTCACTGGTTTGACGTGCTTGATGCTGAATTTGAGTTACCCTTAACACTAGGTTCTCCCTTGAGAGTTTTCTGAAGCAAGCTCACTGGTTGCGGAACACCAGCATGTAGCTAAAAACATCCTGAAGTGGCTCTTTGGGAGCTTGCTCCCAGCCTTCTTGACAAAGCTAAGAGGTCCTCTCACAGGGTACCCAGACAGAATTTCAAAGGGGCTGAAGTCAACCCCCTTCTGTGGTTCCTCCCTGTAGGTGAACAAAAGACATGGTAGGAGGACGTCCCACCAGGCTTATCCACTTCTGCCTGACCCTCGCTCAGGAACGGACGCCATCTAGAGAGCCATTGCTGGTTTCTCAGATACAGGAACGTTGGATCCCTCACCCTCTGTGAACTATCTAAAGACCTTCATTCTTCTTGAGGGACTCGGCATAATTTTTATTTTTATTCATGTAATTCTTCATTTCCACTTTTACTGTGGGCATTTTGAAGATAGGACCATAATGAATAGTTTTGAACTCGTGGGTCCTTCCCAAAGGTAGCCTATTCTGTTCTCGCTATTGGCGAATCTGATGAGGAAGTAATCATCACAGCTTTCTCCGAACCTTGGAGACAACCCCCTCATCCCCCTGACCATTATGGCTGCTGCCGTTTATTCTGTCCATAATTCAGCACCCTGAAGAAGGTGGTCCACATCTGTGCTTCACCGAAACGCGCATCAGCACAAACTTCAACCTGGATTCAAACCAGGGCTTGCATCTTAAGAGTACATATTAAGTTACTAGTTTCACAAATGATCAAATGATCTACAAATACATATATGTTAAGTGATATAGATATCGGACCTCTGTGTTTAGTTGGGCAATTATATTCTCCTAAGTAAACTATTGGTTATATTAATGAATATATCAAGCCATTAATTGGTGGGAAACTAAGTTATGTTTTTAATTTGCTTTGGTATGAATGTGATAGAGTGTATGTAGTATGGCAGATAACAGTATGACTGTGCCATTTTTACTAGGCCTGGGCGGTGAACTCCGCTCCGTTCGCAGAGTTTGCGGAGTTTTCTGCACTCCGCGTAGCTCGCGTAGTGCAGAAAACTCCGCTTTGCGTAGTGCAGTGGAGTTTTTTCCCAGAATTTCTACCCGAGCGGCAGGAAGACCAGCGTGAACAGAAGTTCGCACTACACTCCGCCACTTGTGGAACTTTGCAGAGTTTTTTTGTAAGTTCGCGGAGTTCTGCATAGCAAAACACTGCGAACTACGCACAGGCTTAAATTTAACCTGAGTTGAGTGATGGGGATCCTGTCATAACATTTCTGCTTACTACATCTCCCCTCGACAGTTTTGAATTGGGAGCTGTTCTGGCATTTGTGATATAAAGTACTTTGTTAGATGATGAATCTTTGTTAAATGAGAATAATTAAATGCTATATGAAAAAATGGAGATTATGTCAATAAATGACTTTTTGAGAATGTTTGACTCATTAAACTATATTCTTTAAATAAGCAAGTGGATTTTTTCCCCAACAGACTAGTTGGAGTTATACCTTAGTATATTTTTCTAGAGTTGGTATTTTTGTTTGTTTTGATGTTTTTCTTCTCCCTGGTACAACCTTCTCCAAATACTGTTTCCTGCGGTGCCCTCTTTTGTTGAGTAGACGTCCCACTTATGCCTCATGGGTTCAAGCAGAGCCATAGTCATGCCTTTAGGAGTGAGTTTGAGTCTCTCAACCAACCCCTTGGTTTGGAGGTGGTTAACTTGTAGGTTACCCCACACTCCTTCCACATGGCCTTCATGTAATTGGACATGAAGTTGGCACCTCAGTCAGATACCACCTTCAGTGCCCGGGCCACCATAGGCGCAGTCACTGTCCTCTCAAGAATAGCTTCCAGGTATTGTACAAACACAAGTCCTATCCTAACCACTGATCAACAACATTAGAAATGAGGTCTCTTGAGGTTTGTACCCTCTCCCATTTCCCCCTGCCATATTATGATGGCGGGGGTACCGCGTCGGACGGGAAGAATTTCCGCCGCTTTTCCGCCCGGCCAACGAGTTGACCGGGCGGAAAAGGGTTGAATATGGTGGCGGTGGATGCTAGACACCGCCATCCATATTACAATGGGAGCGGGAAGCAGCCTTTCTGTGACGGCATTGCTGCCACAGAAAGGCATGCGGATGCTACCGTTGGGGGCCCGTTGCAGGCCCCCAGGATGTTGGGGGATGGGGGCACATGGGGGGTACCTATGGTACCCCCCGGCATTTGCATGGACAATGTGCAAGTACATCATTGTGGGGGGCGGTGCTGTGTGCACTGCCCACCACAATGAAGTGGATGGGGATGCCACCATGGCGGTGGCTTCCTAATTGCCGGTGCGGGACCGCCGCACCACTGGCAGCCGGTCCCAGCACCGCTAGGGTGCGTCTACCAGCCAACCTAATAGGCCCCTATGTCTTTAGTTTGCTTAGATAACCCTGGCCACCAATAGCGCTGTTTCAGGAGAGAAATGGTCGCTGTAACGCCTGTGTGCGCAGAGCCCAAAGCCTTGTGTGCAGCTAGTATTAACCCTTGCCTGCGATCCATATTTGGTATTTAATCTGTCCCCCACTCCAGGAATTTGAGAATGTGGAATGTTTTGTGCATCTAACTTGTAGGAGTATTTGAGTGGAAATGTTTTAGGTACTGCTGTGCTGCCTTTGCGTGATGCAATGACAGCTACCATTATTTCTTCATCTATTCTTGTTTTTGAACGAGTCAGTGCAGATACGGAAGCTGAGCGAACAGCCCCCTTTGCGGCTTCATCAGCCAATGAATTACCTTCAACGTGAACGCCATCACGTTGATAAGTCAGTGTATGAATCACGTGAGTCCTTGGTAGTTCAGTTTTCATTTCCATTACCTGTTCCCATAGCAGTTTATGCTTAATTGTGCCACCTTTGGCATCTTTAAACCCGTTCTGTTCCCAATGTTGTAAGTACTCATTGTACGACTGTACACAGTAAAAAGAATCACAAACGATAAGTGTGGGGAATTCGTGATCCGTATTTTTGGTGCAAGTATTAGTGGTTTTAATTCTGCCAACTGAGCTGTGCAGTTTCCTAGGGATTGCGTCTTTGTGCAGCTAGGATAGAATTGCCATCATGCATGCGACCTTTATTGATTGCACACGCTGAAAAATATTGCTGCTTACTCCCTATGGCAGGTTGCGCAGATCCGTCAGTATAGTTAATATATTCATATTGATC
This sequence comes from Triturus cristatus, assembly GCF_964204655.1. Taxonomy (NCBI): domain Eukaryota; kingdom Metazoa; phylum Chordata; class Amphibia; order Caudata; family Salamandridae; genus Triturus; species Triturus cristatus. The sequence goes on from NC_140587.1 coordinate 231,662,327, forward strand.
AAGAGGCAAGATTTAATTTGGTAGAGCATATTCTTGTTCATATTGCAGGAATGCCTGAGTTTTTAAACTAGGATCAAATCTGTATTCAACATCTGTTGCAGTAAGAGAATTAGCCCATTGTATCCACCTTGGATGTAACGCTTTCGCATTTGGGATGCTGGCCTTTGTGACAGCTTCTAAAGCTGGTACTTGGGTTACGACAATGATGCGTTTCCCCTGAGCCAGTGATCTCTCTCCTGCCATGGCAGTCTGAACTACTTTCAAGATTTTTTCTGTTGAAGTGAAACGCATTTCTGCATTTGTGTACAGATGTGATTTGTATGCAATTGGTACCGTTTCACCCTCATTAAAGGTTAAATATGTGTACCCGCATTGACCCGCTATGATTCTGATCACTAAGTGACGTCGTTTACGCGTGTTTGGAAGTGTTTGGAAGCCATCATGTCTTCCTGGAGTAAGCAAAGAATATTGGTATGTTCTTGTGTCCAGTCCCTGGCTGAAAAGTCAGGTTTTATTAATTCATAGAAAGGTTTTTCCCTTTGTGCGTAATCTAAAGTGTATGTCCTGCCGAAATTTAGGAATCCCACTATCGATTGAAGTTTTTTTAAGGATTTTGGAAGTTGGAGCAGAACACACACTTCTCTAAAAAATTAGCTGCCAGACTTTTGCCTTCACTTGACAGCTCATATTTCAAAAATAGGACATTGAGGTGGGCTAGTTTTGACTTTTTAAAGAGAACTTATAGCCCTCTGCGGCAAATCCCATCATAATGGTGCTTACCCTGGACAAGTGCCTCAGTGAGTCGTCGTCAGTCAGATAAATATCATCCACATAGGACAACGCTTCTTCATCAAAATTTTGAAGTAAATCTGTTACTCTTGCTGAAAATACACCTGGGCTATTTTTATACCCTTGTGCTAAACGAAAGAATTGTCACTGGGACCCCAACGCACTGAAGGCTGTCAGATACCTGCTTTCAGGCGCTATATTTTGGCAGAAAAATCCATTTGAGATATCAAGTGTGGTTTTGTATTTTTTGCGCACAATGTTATTCATTAATGCGGCACTGTGTGCATTTTGGACAGCAAATGTCTTCGTGTATGAGTTGAAATGTCTGTAATCTAGAACCAGACGATATGTGTTGGCAAGTTTAGAGACGGGAAACAAAGGATTGTTCATTGGAGAGGTTCATTTTTCAATGACCCCCTGGTACTCAAGTTGATCTCAGATCTCCCTGACCTGTGTTTTTTGCTTCTTGCTTTATTGGGTATTGCCCCTGAGCAGTAGGTGAATCTTTTAATGGGATCACATGGTAGGGTGAATTCTCATCCCACCCTGCATGATTTTTGTACAGTGCAGGAGCTTGGGCTACTGCCAACTTCTGTGCATACTAAGCATGTTTTAAGTGAACGGGTACAAAGTCGGAAAATGCAGGACAAATTACACTTTCTCCCCTGGGGCACTCCATAACAAATGCAGGCGGCCAATCTTGTTCTGCTAACAGGATGTCATAACCAGATGATAAGTTCTTCCAAAAAAGAGCCTTTACTTTCCTGGGCTTGTCCCCCTTCAGCCGGAGTGTTACTTCATATAATTCATGTGGGACGCTCACCCTGGTGTCTGGTGTTTCCACCGTGATGTAATCATTCAACTCCGCTGTCACCAGAAATTCCTTCAGGTTCAGGCGAGCTATTGTAACTTCTGCCAGACTGTATAGCATCATCAGAGCCCATTCCCCGTTCAGAAGTTGTGTCCTCATAATTCTGGGCATGTCTGACTTTCAGACCGGCAACTTTTTTTTTCTTAAATTGAGGTTTTACATTTTGTTTCTCTTCTTTTTTAGAAGTAAAGTCTTGAGCACGCTGCTTGTCTCTGGACTGTATTCGCTCTTCTCTGTGTTCTGACCGTCCTTCTTTTTCAGAGCCTTTCTTCGAACCCCGAAAGGAACGAGAGGAATATGTATCAGTATCCTGATACCTGTCAGGTTTCTTAATATTATCCCTATTCCTAAGGTTGTACCTCTTTTCAGAGGGCTCCCTTTGGGGAGACCTATCTCGGGATTGAGATCTCTTGTCTTTAAAAATTTCTTTTTCACTATCCCACTTCTTTTTTGAAGATTTTGGTGTTTGTTTAAAAGTGTCCTTTTCAGGACTGCCCTGTAGTTGAGGTTTTAAAGCTTTTCCCCTCGAACTATCTCTGCCTAATTCTGCATATGCAGTGTCTATTATTTTGGGTAGTTCATTCTCCTGTTCTAATGGAGTGAACTCCATTAGGCGTTGGCGGATTGCCACTGATGCTGCTTCCCCTTTAATGTTAGCTAGTATAATGACTGATTCCTGGTCGTAGTTATTTAATAACTTCATCCCTAAGTTTAGGGCGGGTTCTGCTCCATAGTCATTTTGTATTTGTCTTAATACATCTGGCACTACTGCTAGTGAAGGAATACCATGTGTCCTGGTATATATGGCAGCAAAGACTGTACCCCAAGAGGTGTAGTCCTCTAAATGTGGTGTTTTCCCCATGGGCAAAAAGATTGTTAACATTCTGTGTTTTTCAAATGGTGTTGTATTTGGGAATACTACTTCTAACTGGGTAATTTTCTGAGCTACCCAGAAAGGAATTTGTTCACATTTTTTGGGCACTTTGCCCATTACTGCGTGTAATGTTTGTGGAGTAATTTTAGTCCCTGAGCTCTGTGGAGGAGCTACTGTTGTTGTAATTACTGTGAATTGGACTGCAGGTGTCCTCAAGACAAAGTTTGTCATGTTTCTGTAGAGTTTTATCAACTCTTTGTGTTGAACAAGTAGTTCATCCTGTGGCGTTGTGTCAATGTCTGGATGTGGTGCATAGGTCGCTAATATCGGCCATGTTGCTTCTGGAATCCCTAAAGGACCAAGCCTTGCTCTTGTTCTTATGTGGGGTAGGGCACCAGTAAACCAGAAAATATGTTCCTGGAAAGTAAGCGGAATCTCAGTCTCCTAAAACGGAGTGTAGACTGCTGGAATGTCATCATATAAGTAAAAATGAAACGTTTTTGTTACAGCATCTGCTGCTGGGAATATAACCCATGAGTAGAATACCTCTGTTTTTAAATCTTCGTGTGCCTCTATCACGAATATTACTACACCTCCTCTGGGTGATAACCCATGTTTGACAAGTTTAACTGTCAGAGTTTGTCTTACTTTGGCTGCAATTTGGATTGCATTTGTATCTTCCTCACTAGACTGATTATGTCTCTGATTTAGATTTTCTATTGGGGTTAAGTTTCTCTCCTCGTCCGCCATCGTGTTTAAGACACAGAATTATTGTCCAAGGAAATTATGAGAAAGTTTTATGCAAAGGTTTTATGCCCAATTTTTTTTTAAGCTTGATTAACCAACAGCCAATACATAGGGTATCTCGCCTACTCAGCTGTGGCAGAGTTTTTTCCCACTTACTCCAGACGTCTCTGGGTTTTGTAAGTAGGGTCTCTGAGAATAAGACCAAGCACGACTGAGCTACTCAGATTCCACTGTTGGGTAAGTGCGCATTTCTTATACCACGTTGGGCGCCATGTAGCGTAGTCCCTAAAGTACCCTGTCATGCAGGACCTACGACATTTACGGATAACATATACTGTGGGTCTGGTGGCAGACTAACTCTGTAAACCCCCGCCGCATATGTTAGCCTATGTTTTGCATTAGCTAGCTCGCAGTGCCACTAAACTCTCCTGCTATCAGAGATATTAGTTTTTGGCAACCTCAGAACACAATAACCTCAGACTCGTGGAAACAATATATTACTTTTCACCCAGTCACTCGTGCTTGCTTGTTTTGCTCTCGGAGAGATACACAGGAGAAACAGTCGGGCGTTTTCACAATAAGAGTATATTGTACCTTTGTTCTTCTCATGTAAAATATATGCGCTGCTATAACTGTAATACAGTAACAGAGAAATAGAACCAGCAGAACAGTGAATAGAAAGAAATAGTATTGTTCAACCATTGTGTAATAGTCATGGACAGATATATAAATATAGAATGCATTTATAAAATATAGTGCGTACTCCTAAGATGCCTCACTAGATGTACCTAAGTGTACCTAGTTTGTGAGTAGGTGCTATAGAGCCTAAGCATAAGAGCCTAAGAGTCTAAGAGCCTAAGAGTCTAAGAGTCCCAAGAGCCAAGAATCCCACTAGGCTTTTAGTCAAACCCCATTACTTGAATAGTGAAAGTGTGGGACTTCGTCCTGGACTTCAGCTGAACACCCCACAAGGGATTGTCAGACCACTGTCAGCTGGAGCGATGACATGCCGGAGCTGCAGCGTCTCTGGTCAGTGTGTCGGCCTCAAAGTCCCGGGTTCCTCCTGCCTTCTGATAGCAAGAGGTGCTATATTTATACAGTCTATGTACGTGTGTTACCCATTGTTCAGTATGAGGATGACGTTGGGGATTAAACCTTCTGCGTCGATGGGAGAGGTGAAGTGTACCTCCTGGAGAGTGTACTCATCAATTATTCATATGCGCTAAGGATGAGGTCTTAGCAATATCGATTGGGAAAATCCCAACCTCTGCATGGAACTAGGTGAAAGGTTTAGTCCATAAAAGGCTACAGTCCTTATAAGGCGTTATGTCCCTACAAGGCATTCTGTCCTTATTTGGAGTTATGTCCTTATAAGGCTCGTTCATTGGAAATTACGGGCGCTGATGTAGGGAAAGTGTACGATGTTCCCTGGACCTATAGTAGAGTACCGATATGAAATATAGCAATAGAGGGTGGGTCAGAGGCTAAAGAGGTTCAGAAATTGATAGGATGTACAGGAAAAATACTTGGCCACTGGAGATGTCATTAAGGTCTGAAGTCTGAGGCTAGGAGTAACCCACATAATGGCTTGGTCACTTTGCAGTGGAGGAATACTGGGGCCAACTGATGCTAGAAACTTGGAGGAACAGAGGCAATGGATCCTGCTGGGCTCCTGGAATTTTTTAGGGTGGGCTAGAGTACAGTGGAAGGGCGCCGTTACTTAGAGCAAGGCAGTTCTATCATGGAAGTATGTCAGTGAGCTTCCTGGCTATAGAATCAAAGAGTATTTAGGGATAGAAGTGATGGAGCCACTCCAGGCTTTTTGGTATGTGCTGGGCACTAGCTTACTTAGGGTAACTGAAGCTGCCAACAGCTTTCAGGTATGGGCCTGGGAGATCTGTGCAGCAAATAGGACCTTACTGTTCGCGGGGCTTTTGATGTTTGTGGGATGTAGGGACAGGCATTTGTAGGCTGAATTAAAGCTTCTGGGTCGTTGACAGTGCAGAGATTGAGTAGATTTACCATTTCATTTTCCAAGTAAGGTCAGGAGACTTGGTGATGTGGAGGAACTGGGGCAAGCAGCCTCAGTTACAGGGACAAGAACTTTGAAGCTGTTCAGACTGGATTTCATAAATGACCAAGAAAGTGCAACAGATTGTTTCTGTGAACTTTGAAGGGAGGCGTATTTGTAATGTAGCAGGGGATTAACGATAATGGACAAGGGTCAGAGGTCAGATTAATATAAACAAACTTTAAAGGTGTTTGGATGCAAGGCTGTAAAGTCCACATGGTTATATCAGCTGTTTCCAGTACAAGGTTGATTGAGACGCTCTGCTTCAACAGCACACTTCTGCTACTGATGGCGTGGGATAAAGTATGGTGGCTCCATCTGGCTGTTCCTCTGAGAGAGGTGTGTTGTCTGGCATTGTGGACTTGAGCATCAGGTCAGTTTACGTAAAAAACACGATGGAGGAGAATGCATTCTTTTGACAATGGTTGGTTTGTAAAGTAAAATCCACAAGCACCCTATCCAGGTGCCACATCTCGCTTACACTTTCTCTCACTCTCTCTCTTTCTCTCTCTCTTTTTTCTTTCTCTATTTTCCTCTGTCTTTCTCTATTTTCCTCTCATTTTCTCTTTCTCTCTTTCTTCTGTTGCCCTTCCTTCCTTTCTGTTTAGATGCACATCTCTTTTAAACGTTACCTGTGCACATATTTGCTCCCTTTCTCTCTTATTCTCACTCTCTCTGTCTCACTCCCGCTGCATCTCTTTCTGTTTTTCTCTATTTTTCTTTCTCTCTCTCTCCCTGACTCTCTTTCTCTTTCTGTCTCTTTCCCCTTCTCTTTCAGTCTTTTCCTCCCTTTTGTCTATATGCATATCTCTTTTAAATGTTATCTGCACTCCTGTTTTCTCCCTTTTTTCTCTCTCTTTGTCCGTTTTCTGCTCTCTATTTTCCTCTATTTCTCTCTCTTTCAGTCTCTTTCCCTTTATCCTGTGGTCCTTTCCTCTCTTCTGTTTAGATGCATGTCACCATTTAAAGGTTATACATGCCCTTTTTCTCCCTTTATCTCTCACTCTTTCTCTCACTCGCTGCTTGTCGCTGTTTTCCTCTATTTTCCCATCTCTCTCTCTCTCTCTATCTCCCCTCTATCTTTTTTTCTGTCTCTTTCCCTTTCTGTTCCGGTTCTTTCCTCCCTTCTCTTTCGATGCATGCCTCATTTAAACGTTATCCGTGCCCTTGTTTCTCCCTTTCTCACTCTCCATCTCTGTAGCAATCCTCGCTCCTTGGGGCTGACAAGGTATTTGCTTTTGCTATTAAGCCAGGAAAGTGGTTTGTTGATATAAAGGTAATGTGATCGAATCTGAGAGCGGAGTTGGAACTCTATAGTTCTGTTTTCTCCTTTTATTGTCTTTCGTTGAGCACACCATTAGGTACACAGTTGCAGACTAAGGATGAAATGAATGTATGACCCATCTGGCAGATGGGAAAGGCTATCTCTCCTCATGTCGCACTTTATTGAACTTTTCATCACCTTTACTGTTTGGAGAGCTTCGCATCATTTAATCCAGGCACTCGCTCCATCCATCATTTTTTTTATGGTACTGAACTTTTACACAGGTGACTAGTTTTCACAAGAAGCTGTTTGTGGTAGATTTTAGGACTATCTGACTGCAAACGTTATATTTAGAAAGTAAGGTAAAATGTTCTTCTACAGCAAAAACTATATTCGGAGACTTGCTATGTGCCTACTTCGAGAATGAACTCATAAAAAAACTGGAGAAGTTAGATTACCACTAGCATTATATATGTAAAAAAGTCACACTCAAATAATAAATATGTGTCCAAGTAGGGATTGTCTATTTACTCAAACCAGAATATGTTTAATTTCTTATATACCATCTTCATTGGGAAAGTGGAGATGAGGGAATCATCCTGTTTATCTTTTATCATTTTTATTATTTTACAAACTAGATTAGAGAAGCAGTATTTAATTTTGTTCTTCAAAAAGCATTTGAATTGGATGCAGTACAGTAGATTCCTAAAGTGCTTCGTGATAGGAAATAATTACGAACAATTGCTTATAAATGAGGCTATTGATGTGTTATTTTCCCGGAAAAAAATCCTGGATACCTTCAAAGCACGCGAGGCTACTTGAGGCACGCATATATAATTTTTTAGAAAATGGGATGTAGGTGCCATGGGCATCGATTCTACAGCATGTAAGGGGAGAGGAAGTGATATTGCACACTCTTTGACCTATGGATGACATCACAAGATTACCTTTACATTCCCATCATAGCCTTTTAACAGCCTCCTATGTGCTTCTGATGACCTAGGGAAGGACAGAAAAACAGGAAAAAAAGCAAATCAGTTCCACAATCCATCCTTACTTTCTGTATACTCCAGATGTATTCATGGTTGCTGAGACTGCTAGCATTTTCTTGCATTAGCCAATGAGAACCTGGAGCCTGTCTCTGGTCACATGACTTGGTGTAGCTGACAGTTGATCTTTGCGTATTATTATCAGACAGCCGCACACGATAGGGAGCTTAGGTGTGCCTGGATGGACCATCAGTGACAAGATGATGGAGAGGAGCTGGAAACAGCCCCACTTACACCTGAATAGGCTGTGTACTGCCTCAACACAAAGGGCTGAATACCCTCGGTAGTTAGTCTGGAGCCAGGATAGGGAAGGCAGGATGCTTTGGGACTTCGAAGGGAAACCTCTTAACGTTTCTCCTCCATTTAAAAGGCACAACTGAGTATACAAACTGGACCTCAAACACCAACTCTTGAGGTCTCTTCTGGAGCTATGGATACTCTGTCAGTAAGAAGGACTGCTGTGCCTTTGAAAGGACTGCCACTCTGCGGGACTGCTGCTCTGAACGAACTGTTGCCCTGCTGTGCTGACCTGCTGCCTGAATACCTCTTGCCTGGGTGAGAAGAGAACTTGACCTAGAGCTTCATCCTTGAACCCATGGCACCAGAGTGACTCCAAAGGCTAGTCTGTTTGCCTCCTGATCTGAGCCTGAGGCATACAAGGATCCCGAACATCCTGCATCCAACTGCATTAAGTTCCTGACCCCTAAGTGGTGCCACTTAGTGCTTGGATCATTGGTCTGGCTCAAGGGAGCAGTATTCTAGAATGTGGGATCTTCATGACCACTAATGGGTCCTTTCTCACTGAGACCGCAATGCTTGCACCGGGATTCAGCGCAAAGGTCCAGCAGTCATCACTTTGCTCAACTGTACCAACCACTAGTGGGGGGCTGCCAATGCACAACTTCAGCAACGCCTGCCTACGATGCCGATCTACTATTCACCCCATGCTGAGAGCCTCTCATGATGCTCTCCCTGCTCTTTGCGGCCCCCTTCCTCCCGAAATGGACTCTTAGCACGGATATGAGGAGGTAAACATCAACAGTTCCAACCTTGTGACTATAGCCAACCTGCACTCCATCGCGGTCGGACTTAAACAGTGCCTTTGACTGCATCCATTTTGACCAGATACCCCTAGTTAGCGCTATCTGCTTATTGGCGCTATTTTCACAAAAATCTTGAAAAAATCATAACTCTGGTGATAATGATTGTATTTTTGTCATTTTGGTCTTGCTTATTTATTACATTTTACTCTGTTTTACTAAAGTTGTTTGGGGTGCTTTTGTTGTGTATTTTCACTGTGTTACTGTTTGAAGTGTTGCAAATATACTTCACACATTGCCACTGAGTTGATTCCTAAATGCTCTGTGCCAAGCTACCCAAGGTCTGAGCACAGGTTAATGTTTGAGTTGTTTGTGACTTCACTTTGACGAGAACTGTGGTTGCTGCTTGACCAGGGCACACACCCCAGTGAACCATAAACCCAATTTGTTACAAAGAGGGGTAAAGATGAGCTCAGCACTGTGAATTGTGCTGAGTAGAACATATGGGGGCCGATACCAATCCTGGAAAAAAGCTGTACGAATCGTTGTACGACTCGTACACGGTAAACTTTCCGTACAACCTAGGAAGTACGATTCGTACAGAAAGCCTATTTCCGTACGTTTCGTACAAATGACCGTACGGGTAAAAAAAAACAACGATGCTGATCCGAAACAGCTTGTACGCGACGTCCGGACGTATTCAAGCAGCGGTTTCCGGCCCAGCAAGTACGATTCGTCCCTACGTCACTCCGTATGGTTCTTTTTTTACGGGAGCCAAACACAGCCGGAAAAGCAGAGTCCTACGCGAACAGCTACGCAACGGAGCCCCAGTACGTGACGTACACGCCATGAACCCCATCGTACGTGTCATCCCGGTCCTCCTAGCCTACGACCTGGTGCACCGGACCCGACGCACACGCTGCAGAAGGTGAGAACAACACCCAGGGGCCAGGGTGGGGGTGAGGGGCAGGAAATATACCCCGTACCCAAATCCAAACCTATAATATGGAGCCCATACATTACCACCAGGGTCTGGTCACTTGGGGGGGCGTGGCCAGCAACCCCTGCGTACCGCAACAATGGAAGTGGACTGAGGAAATATGAATTTTGTGATCGGTTATGTCCCCTATCGTAGACCCCAACGGCTCCATGTGCATGCTATAAGTACATGTATGTTCCCTCCTACTCCAGTTTTGAAGACGCAAATATATGTGCGTCCACCGTCAACATGTCCTCTTTCAGATCCGCCATGAATGGGTCAGATATTCCATTCCTAAATATGAAAGGCCACCGACTTTATGTGGTTCACTTTCCACATTTTACAGATTCAGGCGAGTAGGCCCTGAATTCTGTCATCAAGCCTTTTCCTGCCTTCTGCCTCTGAAAGCTCCAGTCTGAGCCTGCATCTGTATCCATGAACTTTGTCCTACTCCCTGCGCGGCTAACGGTGCCTGATCTAGCATATTGCCTGCCAAAAACTGTATTTCACCTTCAAGATTATCTACTCCGCTCCTCATCCGATGCATTCCTGTCTAGCAGTTTAGGTAAACATTCCTCCAGCTACCGTGCAAAGGGGCCAGGCCTCGCTGTCCTCATGCAAGTAATTCATAGCCCCGTTACCATGGAATATTCCTACCCCCTCGCATCTCATGTAGACACTTACACGCTTGTACACGCACTAACAGTCAGTATAGAATAGATTCTATCCTAGGGACCTTTCCTTTTGGATAACACAGTTCTTTAAACATAGGATATTAGATATGATTTGGGATTAGGTTGACATAACCCCCAGACTTCTGTCTCCACATGTAGAGCTAAATGTCAAGTCCCCTTCACCCTCTAGTTGCACGTCAATCACACGTCATGCGGCTGCGCGCGCATCTCTGCCAAATATTTCTGCTGACATTGCAGGATTCTTCTATGGATCCACCCACTTGTGACATCATGTTTAATGACGTATTTTAGTTACACCCATGTATACGCCTTTGTTAGTTACGTATGCACCTTTTATCTGTACTATCAGCTGTTACGCCTCTTGCATCTGTCTCACTGTAATGTATTTTCTATAAAACTGCTTATCTGTCAATAATGTATGCCCTTCCTTCCTGAACTTTCGTGGTGATGGAATAGAAAGCCTACAATTCGAATTGTATTCCTTTGTATAGGAATAAAGCCTTTTAAAACCTCTAATACCACGGATTCTGCCTCTTATATTTACTGAGTTATTCTTAATAGACTTTACAGCATAAAAAATAGTACCGGTAATTAAATATTTACCACATAAATTGGCGCCCGAACAGGGACACTTTCTCATCTCACGCGCCGGCGGTGCGTTGCAGGCCCGGTCTCCTGCCACAGCTGAACGGACAACTACGCGTACCCGCAGGATTTCCTGTATCTCCCTCCGGCCAAGCGGGGGCGACTGAGGCTGCGATCAACACCCAGACGAGGCGGTGAGAAGTGCGAAGTATCCCGACCAGAGCCTAGCTGAGAGAGCAAGATCCGAGGTATACAGAGGCCCACCAGGTTCCGAAGTTCCGAGTCCAGTCGAGTCGAGTCCAGTCCGGTCCAGTTTCAGTTCCGTTCCGAGGCCTTCCGTTCCGAGCTACCCGGTGAGTACCATTACCGGGGAGGCATTTAACGTGCACATAGTCTGTGCCGGTCAAGACGGGTTTGGGTACACAAGTCCGGTCTGCACTGTTTTAGCAGTGTATCTGTACTGTTTAGCAGTATATATAGTATGTCTTGCATATAAATAAGTACTATCTAGTGTCAGTATTATGTCAGTAACTAGTTTTCTATTAGTTATCATTGTTCGAAAAAAAACTGTTAAGTGTTATATATTTTAATACGTTCTACACATTGTGGTGTGAATGACTGTTCATTATTGTGTTTATTGTATAAAGTGTGTTCTAGTAATAAGGTCTAAAAATGCCGCTCTTTTCGAAATTAAGACAGATCAAAACCAGAAAAGGGGTACTCGAAGAAGCTGTTCCCATTCCACCTAGGGACACTCCAGGATACTTTATGTATCATAAGCATGGCCTAGATGCCGTATTATTTCTTGATTTATGGGTGGACTACACCAAAGAATTACCAGAGAGTCAGAGATGGCCCGCAGCGGGGACCTGGGATGCAGATTGCATCATGAGAGTAGAACAAGAATTATGGAAAAAGAAAGCCAGACAGTCACAGAAAGATGCCATTGAATTATGGCGTAAAGAATACAGACGTACAGAAAAAGCACTCAGACAGGAAGAGAAAGGTAGAGAGAATTCAAATAAAACTCGAGAAAATCTATTACTTGAGGAAGGTACCCGAGTAAACTCAGAACAAGTAGATAGACAAAGAAACACTCTTATGAATGGTATGTATCCTCTTTTGGCCGAAGGGTTACCTAAGGCTATCCCGGAAATATCAAAAGACTTAACTCCTCCATTGCTCCCGATAAAAGCACATCCCAAAACACATCCCAAAACAGCAAAGGACGTTTTTCTTTCCTCCTATTTAGATGACGTAGCTCCCGAGTATGCTAATGCCATACCACACATACCGCTTGCCGATGGTGTTCAACACCAAGAGCATCCGTCTGTACCCCCGCAACTACAAACTCCTACACAAGTTCCCACAGGTCCGTCCGTTTCTACAGTTTTTCCCGCATCTACAATCTCTTTCCTACGTCCAACGAATCCTTTCGTGCCTAGCACCTCAGATGGTGCTACAGGAGGTACGACAGACATGTTTGCCACCCCGCCGCGAAATAAACAGACCCTTAGAGATTTAGCACTCCAGCGTACACCCCAACTAGCGACATCCGACATGTTTAAAGAACAGCTTGTGGATTGTAGATACGACCCAGTACCAGGTAGACAGGATAAATTGCTCATATCATCACTACGTATAAGACGAGCTACATTATATTTAATGACAATACCAGGAATGGGTGAACACCTAGACGAAATATATCGCTTTGTCCAAACAGGGCGAGGTCCAGAAAGTATTAACGAAGCTATGGAATATCAGAAAGTGGATGTCCAAAGACAACTACTACGTTTTTTCATAAATTGTGTAATTAGGAATCAAGACAGGCCCGGGGCAGATCACGATACCATGCAAAGACTTGTCAAATGGGGTCAGAACATATCAGAAGAGAAACACGATAGACAGGCGTGTATAATCGCCATGAGTCGAAAGATCCGCAAGGAAGTAGAACGAATACATAAAGAAAGACGAGAAACAGACAGAGTAGAATCAGAAGAGGAGGAGGAGCAAGAATCAGAACAATTAGAAACAATAGCTTATGTAGGTAGAGGAAGACCCCATAATAATACTAGAGACTTTAACGACCCGATACGTCCAATACGTCCAGAATATAATAGACATTTTCCAAACCCTATGTTAAATACAAAATCCCCCTAACACCTATTCCAAGCCGCTGATAAATTACTCCGAGATCGAAGGGGGTACCATGTGCTCGATTCCATGGACGAACAAGAATTAGCCAGGTCAGCAGTACAATGGGCTGACAGTCCCAGCGAATACAATGATGATGTACTTGCACACACGTTTCTGAATCTTGACCCATACGAACAGCGTTTAGCTAGTATATACATGATTCAACACCTCCTTATATTATATAAAAGCCAACACTCCGATCCAGGACCCTTACCTGACATATTGACAGAACTGCTCACGAGTATATGGAGAGGGTCAGGTACTGATTTGATCAAAGAAATTCTAGAATTCCGAAACCAATATTTAAATTTCGTATGCCCAGAACACGTTCCAGTTCCCATCATAGGAAGAAAAATGTATCACATAGATAGACAGAACCCGTTACGCGAAGTACACCCAATCAGAGGTGACGGTAATAACTTTACACGCGTGTTTGTGTACACGCCTATAACTAAACTGGAATTATTAGAAATGAAGAAAGTAGTACCCAGTCATGACAAGGACCCAGCAGGTTTCCACCGCGAGATAAAAGACATGTTACTCATGGGAGAGTATACCTACCCCGATATTATGAAAATATTAAAAGTCCTATTACCCGCCGGTGTTTATGAGAAACTCAAAGAAAAGGAATGGGAGGTGGGAGACCAAAAGATAGATTGGACAGCATTAGAAAACGAAGAAAGGGCCCGAGCTGCAGGAGCAGGACTTGGGGAAAAGACTACAGCACTAGCAGGACTACTAGTGCAGGTACTGCCAAGTTTATTAACTACGAAAAAGGAAGACTGGGGTGCAAAATCAGCCTGTAAACAAAAGCCAGATGAAGACACTAGTGATTTCTATTCCTGATTTGAAAAATGTTTTGGTATAAATAGTGGCATAAAAGTGAGTAGTGAGTCATATCCACATCTGTTTGTGACAAAATTAGTTGAAAATTCTCTGCTACAAGTCAAGAATAGAGTATTGAAATTCGAAAGTACCTGGCAAGGTAATACCCCATCACAGATGTTACAGATGTTACAATATCATCACAATAGAATTAGAGAAGAACAAGAACACGAACAAAGACGTATGAAAGATACAAAAATGAAAATGCTTGTTGCTCAGTCAGTCCCAGCTGATGGTCATCAAAAGGGTAATTCGGCAGGTCCTACGAAAGGGACATGCAACTATTGTAAACAACAAGGTCATTATATACACGATTGTCCAGTCCTGAAACATAATGCTACAGGTAGAACCCAGGAGAGACCACGTCCACCTAGACAGGATCAGAATCAACAACAAATCCCTCAGCATGCACAACCTAGGTCAGCTCCGCAACAGGCAGCTCCACAACAGACCGTAGCACCACCACAAGCGCAGCCTATTGCTGCCACACAAGCAACAACACAACAGATGTATCAGTATGCACAAGCAGATTATCCCGATTATCAGCGATATACATGACATAGCCTAGAGAGGGAAGTTGGCTTACCCCTTATTGAGGTTCCTGTAGACCAAGAGGGACCTTATGTACATAGTGAACTATTAGGGGAAGACAGAAAGTTTTTACTTGATACAGGGGCAAGCAGAACGACTATACGACGCAGTGAAGTTCCAGGGGCACCCCTCTCAGGCTCACAAAATATTTCCCTTGGATTCTCAGGAAAACCTATAATAAATGACGTAACACAACCTCTTCCACTCACGATTGGTCCATTGACACGTACTACAGATTTATTGCTTACTAAATCATGTCCAGAAAACTTGTTAGGAATAAAAACATTGAAAGCTCTAGGAGCTATAATATGTTGTTCTCCGGAAGGAGTACGACTATTTCTACGTGACTTCAAAGGTCACTACGTGTCCAGAGACATGGATCACCGACTGCAGAATTTACCCACACATTTATGGGCACAAGGCCCCACTGATGTTGGTTGCATGAATATTACACCATATCGTGTCACACTAAAAACAGGAGTAATACTACCACGAATACGACAATACAAGTTACCACCCGATGCTGTTGTGGCTTTGCTGCAAATCATTGACGAGCTCATTGCACAAGGAGTGGTTGTCGAAACCGACTCCAATGTATGTAATTCCCCGATAATTCCGATTCTTAAAAGAACGGATCCAAAAGCACCACCAGTATATCGATTAGTTATTGATCTGCGCGAATTAAATAAATGTATTGTACCACAATACCCTGTGGTCCCAGATATCTCTTCATTACTAACAGCTATTGACTCAGAAGCAACGTTCTTCACTGTAATTGACCTCAAAAATGCCTTCTTTAGCGTCCCAATCGATCCGGAAAGTCAATACTTGTTCGGGTTCAGTTTAAATGGACGAAGTTTTAAATTCACACGCGCACCTCAAGGATTTACAGAAAGCCCCAGCATCTATAGCCAAGCACTGAAACGAGAACTTGACAGTATCCACATGCCAGTTAACACTGCCTTGCTTCAATATGTCGATGATCTGCTGATCACCTCCCGAAGCGAACCTGAATGTGAAACAGCGTCACTGACGGTTTTAAAATTTTTGGCTAACAAGGGACACAAGGTGTCCCCTTCTAAGCTGCAATTCTGTGTCCAGCGAGTTGTTTACCTTGGGCACTCGCTGTCCAAGGAGGGAAGGCAGCTTACACCTGACCGCATCCAGTTAATCGCTAACATGCCACCACCCAAGACACAAAAGGAGGTACGGGCATTCATAGGCCTCACTTCGTACTGTAGGCAGTGGATCCCTCAATATGCATTTCTAGCAAAACCACTCATCCAGTTGACAACACAGGAGGCAGCCACATTGACTGTCCTCCCTTGGACTCAAGAACATACACACGCCTTTGAAAGCTTAAAGAAAGCTTTATGCCAAGCACCTGTTTTAGCAACACCATGTTACAGCAAACAGTTTACACTCTTTGTTACAGAACGCGAAGGTACTGCCTTGTCAGTACTCACTCAGGAACAAGCAGGATCACACAAACCATGTGCTTATTTCTCTAGTACATTAGATCCAGTAGCTCAGGTTCTTCCTGCGTGCCTGAAATCGGTGGCAGCAACAGCTTTAGCAATCAGACAAAGCGATGCCATAGTGTTAGGACACCAATTGACAGTACAAGTACCACACGCAGTAGAGGTTCTTTTGAACCGCACACAAACACAACACTTGACTATAGCGAGACTCACCGGTTACGAACTGACATTATTTCAGCCACACATAGAAATCAGACGTTGCAATACGTTAAACCCTGCCACACTGTTACCAGTGGGCGGAACAGATCCATTGGCACATGATTGTGTCGAAGTCATTACTATCACGACGAAACCCAGACAAGACTTGACAGATATCCCTTTGTCAGATCCAGACTTGACATTGTATGTAGATGGGTCATGTATGAGAACAAGTACAGGAGAGCTAGTGGCCGCTTACGCAGTCACAACAGACACTGAAGTCATTGAAACAAATTGTATTAACACTTTGTCAGCTCAAGCAGCAGAGCTCATCGCTCTGACACAAGCCTGTATTCAAGCCAAAAATAAGAAAGTCAACATATACACAGATTCACGTTATGCATTCGGAGTCGTCCATGACTTCGGCGTACTGTGGCGAGAGAGAGGTTATTTAACTTCTCACGGTGCCCACATCCAGCACGGACCCCTCATTCAAACCCTATTGGACGCGATTCATCTACCCACTGCAATATCGATTATGAAATGCAAAGCCCATACAAAAGTTACCGATATCATTTCTCAGGGTAATGACCTAGCTGACAGAACAGCTAAACAGACTGCTCAGAATCAGACTCACATAACTGACAAGACAAAGACAATAGTTCCGACACCAACACATTGCATGACAGTTAAGGATCCCGCCCTTGATGTAATTGACATACAGACACATGCTACACCAGAAGAAATAAAGAAATGGACTGAATTAGGAGGGATCCAAACGGATCAAGGATGGATGACGAAGGAAAAATCTATATGGTTTCTTCCCGACTCCATGGTTCAAGTCATCATTAACACAATACATAGTCCAGCGCACCTAGGAGAAAAAGCTATGCTAGACAGCATTCAACACATTTGGTTCAACAAACACTTGCGAGCAGCAGCTAAACAAAAAGTTCGTACCTGTATGATATGTTGTCAGTTTAATCCAGGTAAAAGCATCCCCGTAGAGCAGGGTGGATTTCAACCTCCCGATCATGCTTTTGAAGTCCTCCAGATGGATTATATCCAGATGGAACGATGTCGAGGATTCATATATGTTCTCGTAGTTGTCTGTGCTCTTTCCCGTTGGACAGAAGCATACCCGGTTTCAGATTACACTGCTCCGACTACTGCCAAACAGTTAGTTCGAGAATTCTTCCCACGGTACGGTTTACCACGTGTTGTCTACTCAGATAACGGCCAGCTGTTCTCATCCGAACTAATGAAACACGTTTCCCTTTTGTTAGGCTACCAATGGAAATTTCACTGTGTCCGGCATCCCGAGGCAGCAGGTCTCGTGGAACGCCATAATCAAACTCTGAAAATTAGATTGTCCAAAATATGTAGGGAAAAAGGTGTCGATTGGATAGTAGCCTTACCAGTTGCACTCTTTTACATGAGAATGGTAGCACATTCTCGAACAGGGCTATCCCCGTACGAGGTGATCTTCGGTAGACCACCAAATATGTGGGGGACGCCTATACCTCGCAAAATCTCTGATGTTGACTGTAATATGCTGACAGATTACCTGGCTTCCTTGATGTCTGCACTACAATCTTGTCGTTCACAGGTAACCGCAGCTTTTCCCGATAATACTGAGGTGAAGCCCCATGACGTGGTTCCTGGTGACCTGGTTTTGGTCAGGAATTTCGACCGGAAGACCCAACTGGATCCTAGGTGGAAGTCGCCTAAGTTGGTTCTACTCACTACAAGGACAGCCGTGAAGATCGAGGGACGGAAAGGGTGGTTGCACTCGAGTCATATCAAGAAATTTTATGGACTACCATCCAGTGTGAATACTCAACCCTGTATTCCCTCACAGACAGACTCAAAGCTCCCCTTGGTTGAGCAATCAAACCCAGAACTTTACAAACTAAAATTGAGGTCTAGTAAGTCAGACAATTTGATTGTTTAAGTCCTCTCCAAGGTGAATCGGTTGAATTAGTCTCTGACATGTATCCTCTAGACCGGAATAGAGAAAGAAATCAACAGATGCAGCTGAAAAAACATGCGTATTGTAAATCACTTCGTAGTCACTGCACAGTAACATTATTAATTTTGTTTTTTCTAAGTCTTCTGATTATTTTTTCCAGCATACTACTGCACATGTATTACCCTATTCTTAAGCGTGCTTACAACATAACTGCAGAACATTCTTTTAGCGAATTACCTCCGCATGAGTTGTCCTATAGATTTGCGCTGCGCAACAACACATTTATTAGTATGTTACATCATTCCCATCAGACCAGCAATGCCACAAATTGTTGGATATGTGGCCGACTCCCTCCCTATCAGAACTATAAGGGAGTTTTGCCCCTCTTTCCCTATCCGTTCACACACAATGGCTCCTGTGGAGCATGGTTTAGTTTGATTAATTCCCTAGATTCAAATTCCGCAGTTTATCAAGACAACTGGGTATGGGGAGACCTGAACCTAGTTTTGCTTAAAGTCTGCTACCCTAACAAGGAGGGACTTCCCAAAAGAACAGGAACTGATCTAGAAAATGAAGTATATGGATTAGGTAATTTTACACTTAACCTCATGATCCTGAACGTTGAATCTGAAGCTACACCAATCTTGCCCGCCATGTCAGTATTCCCAGTAAAAGGGGAATTATGTGTAAGAAAGAATGGTTCCATACACATGGGCCATAGTAAATGCACCACTGTAATAAAATTCAGTGATCAAGGCAAGTCTACATTTAGAGCTTCCCATCATTCCTACTTCATATGTGGCCAGACCGCATATATATGTCTACCTCTAGATTGGGATGGTACCTGTTACATAGCATTCCTTCTGCCACCTGTTTTCCTAGCTCCTCCTGATTATCATAGAAATACCCATTTAGTACACAATAGACAACAGAGAGATCTCCCAATTGTCGATTACACTGAAACAGCATGGGAAAAATACACAGATTTCAATAAAGGTTTCTTCCCCTATATAGGTACAGTCACTAATAGTAAGCTGATACGTAGATTAACCAGAACCCTTGAAGCAGTAGTGAACGAGACTATTTCCGCCTTAGGCAATTTAACAGAAGAGCAGTCTGCTATGCGGATTGTTGTGCTTCAAAATCGTCTTGTCCTTGACGTCATCCTGGCCGATAGGGGCGGAGCTTGTAGGGTCATCGGATCAAGTTGCTGCATTTTCATACCAGAAAATTTGCCGTCAGTATATAAAGCCATAACCCGCCTTCATAAGATTATAAGCCAGATACACCAGAGTCCAGGCACCTGGACTTGGTCCGGTAGGTTCTGGGGCGTGTTGTCAGCCTGGGGATGGAGAATCCTATCCTTCCTAGGTATTGGCTTTCTCATACTATTCAGTTGCTGTTTATGTCTACAATGTGGGCCAGCGATTTGTGGTCTGTGTGCCACATCGTGTATCCCACATCCAAGTTTTAGTTCAAGATCCCGGAAGAAGAAAGAAGAACAAATGATGCTATATGAACAGATCGATGGATTGATGAAGATCGATATCTCCTGAGGGTCCGTAGGGGACAAGGAGGGAATGAGGAAATATGAATTTTGTGATCGGTTATGTCCCCTATCGTAGACCCCAACGGCTCCATGTGCATGCTATAAGTACATGTATGTTCCCTCCTACTCCAGTTTTGAAGACGCAAATATATGTGCGTCCACCGTCAACATGTCCTCTTTCAGATCCGCCATGAATGGGTCAGATATTCCATTCCTAAATATGAAAGGCCACCGACTTTATGTGGTTCACTTTCCACATTTTACAGATTCAGGCGAGTAGGCCCTGAATTCTGTCATCAAGCCTTTTCCTGCCTTCTGCCTCTGAAAGCTCCAGTCTGAGCCTGCATCTGTATCCATGAACTTTGTCCTACTCCCTGCGCGGCTAACGGTGCCTGATCTAGCATATTGCCTGCCAAAAACTGTATTTCACCTTCAAGATTATCTACTCCGCTCCTCATCCGATGCATTCCTGTCTAGCAGTTTAGGTAAACATTCCTCCAGCTACCGTGCAAAGGGGCCAGGCCTCGCTGTCCTCATGCAAGTAATTCATAGCCCCGTTACCATGGAATATTCCTACCCCCTCGCATCTCATGTAGACACTTAGACGCTTGTACACGCACTAACAGTCAGTATAGAATAGATTCTATCCTAGGGACCTTTCCTTTTGGATAACACAGTTCTTTAAACATAGGATATTAGATATGATTTGGGATTAGGTTGACATAACCCCCAGACTTCTGTCTCCACATGTAGAGCTGAATGTCAAGTCCCCTTCACCCTCTAGTTGCACGTCAATCACACGTCATGCGGCTGCGCGCGCATCTCTGCCAAATATTTCTGCTGACATTGCAGGATTCTTCTATGGATCCACCCACTTGTGACATCATGTTTAATGACGTATTTTAGTTACACCCATGTATACGCCTTTGTTAGTTACGTATGCACCTTTTATCTGTACTATCAGCTGTTACGCCTCTTGCATCTGTCTCACTGTAATGTATTTTCTATAAAACTGCTTATCTGTCAATAATGTATGCCCTTCCTTCCTGAACTTTCGTGGTGATGGAATAGAAAGCCTACAATTCGAATTGTATTCATTTGTATAAGAATAAAGCCTTTTAAAACCTCTAATACCACGGATTCTGCCTCTTATATTTACTGAGTTATTCTTAATAGACTTTACCGCATAAAAAATAGTACCGGTAATTAAATATTTACCACAGGACGTGTACGGTGCATTGCACACGTACCCCTACGGCACCAGTACCATAGTGATACGGACCGTACACACGCAATGAATGCGTGGGTACGGTGTGTTTCACACGTACCCCTACGGCACCAGTACAATAGTGATACGGACCGTACACACGCAATGAATGCGTGGGTACGGTGCGTTACACACGTACCCCTACGGCACCAGTACAATAGTGATACGGACCGTACACACGCAATGAATGTGTGGGTACAGTGCGTTTCACACGTACCCCTACAGCACCAGTACAATAGTGATACGGACCGTACACACGCAATGAATGCGTGGGTACAGTGCGTTTCACACGTACCCCTACGGCACCAGTACAATAGTGATAGGGACCGTACTCACGCAATGAATGCGTGGGTACGGTGCGTTACACACATAACCCTACGGCACCAGTAGAACAGTGATACGGACCGTACACATGCAATGAAAGCATGTGTACGGTGCGTTTCACATGTACCCCTACGGCACCAGTACATCTGGGATACGAGGCATACACACGCCACGAATGTGGGGTTACGGTCTGGCCCTGCATGTTACCTTCATATTGGTGTGTTTGTAGGTCCAGGCCAGCAGTGTACTGCTCCAAGGGGGTGGGTGGGTGGGTGCAGAGGATTCCCAGCAGTGACCAGCCATATGGGGGTGGCTGCAGATCAATACCAGCAGTGTCCAGACATGTAGGGGTGGCTGTAGAGGACTCCCAGCAGTGGTCAGCCATATAGGGGTTTCTGTAGATGAATACCTGCAGTGTCCAGCCATATGGGGGTGGCTGCAGATGAATACCAGCAGTGGACAAACATATAGGGGTGGGTGCAGAGGACTCCCAGCAGTGGACAGAGACATGGGGTGGGTGCATATGACAACCAGCAGTGGCCTGCAATCTGAGGGGTGCGTGCAGAGGACTCCCAGCAGTGGAGAGAGACATGGGGGTGGGTGCAGAGCACTCCCAGCTGTGGACAGAGATATGAGGGGTGGGTGCAGAGGACTCCCAGCAGTGGAGAGAGACATGGGGGTGGGTGCATATGACAACCAGCAGTGGCCTGCAATCTGAGGGGTGGGTGCAGAGGACTCCCAGCAGTGGACAGAGACATGGGGTGGGTGCATATGACAACCAGAAGTGGCCTGCAATCTGAGGGGTGGGTTCAGAGGACTCCCAGCAGTGGACAGAGACATGGGGGTGGGTGCAGAGGACTCCCAGCAGTGGACAGAGATATGAGGGGTGGGTGCAGAGGACTCCCAGCAGTGGACAGAGACATTGGGTGGGTGCATATGACTTCCAGCAGTGGCCTGCAATCTGAGGCGTGGGTGCAGAGGACTCCCAGCAGTGGACAGAGACATGGGGGTGGGTGCATATGATAAACAGCAGTGGCCTGCAATCTGAGGGGTGGGTGCAGAGGACTCCCAGTAGTGGACAGAGATATGGGGGTGGGTGCAGATGACTCCCAGCAGTGGACAGAGACATGGGGGTGGGTGCATATGACAACCAGCAGTGGCCTGCAATCTGAGGGGTGGGTGCAGAGGCATCCCAGAAGTGGACAGAGATATGGGGGTGGGTGTAGAGGACTCCTAGCAGTGGCCTGCAATCTGAGGGGTGGGTGCAGAGGACTCCCAACAGTGGACAGAGACATGGGGGTGGGTGCAGAGGACTCCCAGCAGTGGACAGAGATATGGGGTGGTGTACATCATTATCAGACGACCACACCTACATGGTGGTATGTACACATCCCTAACTTTGGACTATGATGACAGTGCTATAACACATCACTGACAGCAGTGTCCCACTCCCAGGAGGATGGATGTCTTTCACCCACTGCATGACACACCACATGTGGGTGTGAGGACAAATAACACATGCATACCCACCCATGGCAGATGCAGCACAATACACAACCTGATATCATGCCACAAGACTGTATAGTCATGTAGCCAAAGGGAACACACACTGTCACGCACATCCCAGGACTGATAGGAATGTCCAGGTGCTGGTCCAGCCACCACGATGTTGTCTCTCATGGAAGGAATAGGGTGGAATTCCCCTAGATACAATGCACACAATTGTGAGTCAGGTGCCCAAATACCCTGCATAACAAGTACCATTTGTGTGGTAGGCTGTGATTACACACATGCATAGTGCTGAAAAGGGTGAATTTGTCCCTGAAGGCATTTCGACATACTCAAAACACAAGTACAGTGACTAGCAAGGATGGCACAGACGATTCAGCATGAGACATCGGTGAGCAGGGATGGCCATTGTTGAAGGGATCCATCGCCAACAAAGGAAATGTTGACACAGGTCAGCACAACAATTGTGCAACTGTTTGCAGGGAAGATGTCAGATGCCACAGAGGAAGGAACACTCCTTGGGACAATGTCTCAAAACAAAATGAACACACACTACCAATGATTCTTTGCAGAGACATTGTGATGGCACACAGATACCATGGTCCACCTCATGACCATCATACAAAAACATTTCTCAGAACCCTAACACATTACCAGAACACCAACTCCAGGAGCCTCATCACCAACATCAAGTACCTGAAATGCAATAGTGTTGAAAGTAAAAATAAAGGCTATATGTGCCGGGGGACTTCCTCGCCCGCTTGTGGGGTGGTTGCTCAGCGAGGGCGAGGTCCAGCACATCCAGAAAGATCTGCTTGGGTGAGCGTTTGGCAGGGGAGCCTAGGGGAGTGGTTTTGGAGGGACAGGGTTGTGAGGACTGCGGACTGCGACTGTGGCTGTGTGTATGTCATCTGTCCCCATACCCTGTGGGTGTGCCTACATCCCCCTGAGTGTGCATGCCAGGAGGTATGCTCTTTGCCTTACTTGGGGGTGTGCTGCTTGTGTCTGGTGGCTGCGTGATCGTGACTGTCTGGGTGTGCGTTGGACAGGTATGGGAGAGGGAAGTGTGGATGGGTCCGGGGCACTGCAGGAGAGTAACTGCTGCCATTAGGGAAGAGTCCATGGACCGCAGAATCCTGCGTTGGTCAGACATCGTTGCTGACATGCCCTCCATGAACGACACCATCTGTGTAAGCAGTTTAGTGTGGCCATGGAGGACATTCAGCACCGATGCCTGCCCAACCTGCAACTGCCGCAGTATGTCCACAGACTCTTCACTGAGGTCAGCAGGGGTGACAGGGGCAGGGGGTGCGGTGCCTGGGCCGAAGGAGACATGGTGGGCCTCTGCACGGACAGAAGGGATGGAAGCAACTGGAATGGCGGAGATGGTAACGGAGGAGGTGGGGACAGATGTGGGGATGCTTCCAGGTGGTGTTGCAGCCTCCGCCTCCTCGAGGAGGTCAGCGTCGGACCCGTCGGCGTCGTAGCTGGTATCGCCTCCAGACAGGTCCTCGGACTGACTCCCCTCGCCCTCCGTGCCACTGGCTCCTTCTGACTCTACAGCACTGGTGGCACTGTCGCTGGGTGCCTCCTCCAGGTCCGTGCAGGTGTCTCCTTCGGTTTCCGATGATGATGCTGTGGGCAAGGAGAAGAAACAGAAATGCATCAGTCATCTGTATACATCTGACACATGAGCACAAAAACAATAGGTCACAGTGCATATCAGGCAATGCATCATGAGTAACAGCTAGATTACTCCGCACATATGTAAGCCCTGTACTGCCCAGTTGGTAGACCCACTATGACACTTGGACACAAGGAAAAAAAGAACACACCAGGCCACAACTTGAATGAGAAAGACACTGAGAAGCTAGTGTCTGTGAACAGGTGAGCTCAGCAATACAATGAAGTCATGCCACCTCTTGTTTACCCTGAAAGAAACAGTAGTGGTGCACTCAACGTAAACTAACACGCCTCACTACTCAAGGTGTCACCACACTCAGAGACCTGTAAGTACTTTGGAACACAAAACGAAAAAATTTTGTTACCTTGGGACTCACAATACTTTACACAATCGACATGTATTGAATGTGGCAATTCACCATTTCGTGAAAAGAACACTCATGTGCCTGCATGAAAGATGTCTCCCAAGGAAGTGCACACACAACTACATTTACACTGTCATTGAAGAAGCTGGCACCTTATTCAAAGAAGCCACTGTTAGAAATAAATGGTGTTGCAGAAAGTACATATACATGGGCCCACGGAGGTCTTGATGTCTTGACACACGTTAATTTGTATCACCAACAACAAAGGAGTTTCACAAACTCAAGACCACTGTGGGAACATGCACACGGAGAATCTGCAACACCATTTAATTCTAACACTGGCTTCTTTGAAAAGGTGCCAGCGTTTTCCATGAAAGTGGAAATGTCGTTTGTTGTGCACTTCCTTGGGAGACATCTTTCATGCAGGCACCATTAGTGTTCTTAACACAAATCATCAAATTACCACATTTAAAACATGAAGAACTGTCGACAAGTGCTGTGAGTACCAAGGTGCAAACATTTTTGACTAAAAACTTAATAATGTCAGTTGTCACATGGCCATCCGTTACCTGATGACACAGTTGGCTACACATATGACCCACTGCCTGTCATGTAGAGTGGCACACATGTCCAAACCCAGGACAATGCATAAGCTAATGGGCCTACAATTGTGTTGTAAAAAAACATAGCTGTACTGTGGAGACACCCTCATGGCAAGCCAGAATGTCCACACAGATGTCAGCACACAAAGACCAAACTGTGTTGCATCTGAACCACACACATGTGCCAAAAATGTATGAGCAGTAATCATGTTTTTAAAAAAATGACACAGGCTGCAAAGCACGAACATTAAGCACTGGCCACCATCACAGGGGCACTGCACGGTGATTCTTTGTACAGCAAATTCTCACACACAGGTCAGACATGGCAAGGAGAAATCAGGGGTCCCCATGTAGGCCTCTTCCGCACAACCCCCCATACCTGAGTCAATGTGATTGATACAGATCAAGAAGTGACACCTCTTAATCAGGGTTTCAAAAACTGTGCAGCAACAATTGCTAAATTGACACAACATCACCTCGTGGGGCTGGCAACACATATTTGTGACAAACAACCATCAACAGATTGTTGTGAATAGCCACACAGGCACTGCCCAATGTGAGTATGCACAAGCCAAATGGTGTATCCCTGTCCAGTGGACACATGAAGCACACATTGGAAAAATACAAACTAGGTCAGGGAACAATGCCACAGAGGCAGACCTATGCTGAACCCACAGAGAATGTGCACAGTGTTGGATGACACACATGATTAGGAGGACAGGCTGTCTCAGGGGATTGTAGTGGGCACACTGCTCCGTGTTTCTGGAATGAGTTGACTGTACCATGAGCAACCGTCATGGCACTATGCATATCTCCCACTCATGCACATCATGTCTGAGGCCACAACATTGGTCATGCATGGTGCAAGGGTGTTCAGTTGAAACCTCACACTCCTATGTTGAGACTCATCATCAGTGCCAATGAATATGGACCCCCAACATGAACAGGTCATGGCACAGGCAAGGTACCAACACATGTCACAGACCACCCTCCCACATGATGCGGAAAGCAATGTGCACTTTGATTTTCTTGCACCCTAGATGACCATGTGCAAATGTGACACATGTCAAGGAGGGGAAGGGATGAAAAAGAGCACCAGGTGACATTGAGGAACAGAAAATTCACTGCACATATAAACTCTGGGAGTGTATCCAGGCTACAGAGCACTTACAAAAGCTGGTGACACATTACACAAAAAAACAGCCATGTACCTACCCCCTCCTTGCTGCAGTCTCTCCTGTAACTGCCTATCCATGTCAGGGAAGACCACCGCCAGGACACGGGTCATGTGGGAGGTCAGGCGTCGGCGCCTGCCGTGGGGGCGAGGAGTGTCGAGCCCCAGCTGGACCTGGGCGATCCGCCGGGTCCAGCACAGGATGTCCTGCCACCGTTTTCGGACCTGTGGTAGGCGCCAACTGCGATCGCCCGACGATCTCACGGCCCTGATGATGTCCTGCCAGATCACCATCTTCTCGTAGGCAGTTACCTGTCAGGATGACAAAGTGAGACAACATAACTACACATGCTCCATCTCCCAGAGACACACATTTGAACATCTTTGATATGTTGAACAGGGCATAGGATGCTGACAGGAATTGCATCATTCTCAATGAGAAATTGGCCTGTGTACAAGCCCCAATGCACTACATGGCATTGAAAGTCAACAGGTGGCATAAGGGGTGCGACACACTCACTGATCATGGCACACACTGTGCAGCACATGCAACAGCAGGCTGATGGACAGCACATGCCAAGCAGTCACATGTCCCACTCCACTGACGCACCCTCAGCAGACTAGACAGACACACCCAGGCACAGATCACTCACCTGTCAGTGACAACAGCGGATACAACCCTCACTCTGCACATGTGCCACTTGCCTGTGGGGTGTCACAGGTGTCGTGCTAGCTCTGCAAGTCAGACACACAGCATGGCTTACTTGTCACATCAGATGGGTAGAGCTGTTGCCTACTCCATGCAGCTGTGGTGCAACACTTCACTTAGACACTCACCCACATGACAAGGAACATTCACACACATCAATGTCCTTGAGGTCGTACACATCATTTGGACACTCTCACCACAGGTCTACTCAACTCATACACATCTGTGGGTAGAGTCACCTGTCACACCGGGGGGACCACTGAATCCCCTCAGGACAATAGGAAAAAAAGCCACCAAGGATTTGCCAGGCTGAATGTATCATGCACTATGCAGTGAATGTCACAGTAAGCACAATGCAAGTGAGGAGTGCACACAGGAACTACCTCATGCTCTGCATGAGAGACAGAGGCATGTCCCCCCCCCGGGACCCACTCTAAACAACTGTGCATGTCTGTCACTCCTGGACACAATGCTAGAAGTGACAGTCACACAACAGGTGCATAGGTAAAGGTAGTGGAATCAGCACTCACCTGCTCCCCTGGTCTCCCATACCGCTTGGGGTACTGTGGGAGGAGGACATCCAGCAACGCCTTATTCTCCTCTAGGGTGAATGGCTGGGCCCTGTCCAGAGTACGCAACATGGTCCAGAGGAAGCAGAGACAGCAGCAGTGTGGTCGACTGGAAAGTTGTGCAGGCAAGTGCCCTCTCATGGGTTCTGGCTGCCTTATATCTGTCTTTCTGAGGGGCATTCATTTAGAGGAGTACATAGTGATTGGTCAGACTCATTCGCTTCATACGTTTACTCCAATCCTTTTAAACATACACCAATGACACACATTTGCATTGTTCAAATTTTGAGCATCATGTCAAGTCAACAACCACTTTACAACATTGTATTATTTGGCCAACTGACTGTTCCAGGACACCTGATGGACACATTTCAAATGAAAACTCTGTATCCATGACAACCAGCATGCATTTTGGGCCTAATACTTGTCCCCTATGTGTCCCCTATGTAATTTTGAAATCCACACACATGTACGGTGCGTTTCACACGTACCCGTACGGCACCAGTAGAACAGTGATGCAGATCGTACACACGCAATGAATGCGGGTGTATGGTGCGTTTCACACGTACCCCTACGGCACCAGTAGAACAGTGATACGGACCGTACACACGCAATGAATGCGGGTGTATGGTGTGTTTCACACGTACCCGTACGGCACCAGTAGTACAGTGATACGGACCGTACACACGCAATGAATGCGGGTGTACGGTGCGCTTCACACGTACCCCTACGGCACCAGTAGAATAGTGATACGGACCGTACACACGCAATGAATGCGGGTGTATGGTGCGTTTCACACGTACCCCTACGGCACCAGTAGAACAGTGATACAGACCGTACACACGCAATGAATGCGGGTGTATGGTGCGTTTCACACGTACCCGTACGGCACCAGTAGAACAGTGATACGGACCGTACACACGCAATTAATGCGGGTGTACGGTGCATTTCACACGTACCCATACGGCACCAGTAGAACAGTGATACGGACCGTACACACGCAATGAATGCAGGTGTACGGTGTGTTTCACACGTACCTGTACGGCACCAGTAGAATAGTGATACGGACCGTACACACGCAATGAATGCGGGTGTACGGTGCGTTTCACACGTACCCGTACGGCACCTGTAGAATAGTGATACGGACCGTACACACACAATGAATGCGGGTGTACGGCGCATTTCACACGTACCCGTACGGCACCAGTAGAACAGTGATACGGACCGTACACACGCAATGAACGCGGGTGTATGGTGCGTTTCACACGTACCCCTACGGCACCAGTAGAAGTACATAGTGATTGGTCAGACTCATTCGCTTCATACGTTTACTCCAATCCCTTTAAACATACACCAATGACACACATTTGCATTGTTCAAATTTTGAGCAACATGTCAAGTCAACAACCACTTTACAACATTGTATTATTTGGCCAACTGACTGTTCCAGGACACCTGATGGACACATTTCAAATGAAAACTCTGTATCCATGACAACCAGCATGCATTTTGGGCCTAATACTTGTCCCCTATGTGTCCCCTATGTAATTTTGAAATCCACACACATGTACGGTGCGTTTCACACCTACCCGTACGGCACCAGTAGAACAGTGATGCAGATCGTACACACGCAATGAATGCGGGTGTATGGTGCGTTTCACACGTACCCCTACGGCACCAGTAGAACAGTGATATGGACCGTACACACGCAATGAATGCGGGTGTATGGTGTGTTTCACACGTACCCGTACGGCACCAGTAGTACAGTGATACGGACCGTACACACGCAATGAATGCGGGTGTACGGTGCGTTTCACACGTACCCCTACGGCACCAGTAGAATAGTGATACGGACCGTACACACGCAATGAATGCGGGTGTATGGTGCGTTTCACACGTACCCCTACGGCACCAGTAGAACAGTGATACAGACCGTACACACGCAATGAATGCGGGTGTACGGTGCGTTTCACACGTACCCGTACGGCACCAGTAGAACAGTGATACGGACCGTACACGCGCAATGAATGTGGGTGTACGGTGCATTTCACACGTACCCATACGGCACCAGTAGAACAGTGATGCGGACCGTACACACGCAATGAATGCAGGTGTACGGTGTGTTTCACACGTACCTGTACGGCACCAGTAGAACAGTGATACGGACCGTACACACGCAATGAATGCGGGTGTACGGTGTGTTTCACACGTACCCCTATGGCACCAGTAGAATAGTGATACGGACCGTACACACGCAATGAATGCGGGTGTACGGTGCGTTTCACACGTACCCGTACGGCACCAGTAGAACAGTGATACGGACCGTACACACGCAATGAATGCGGGTGTACGGTGCGTTTCACACGTACCCCTACGGCACCAGTAGAATAGTGATACGGACCGTACACACGCAATGAATGCGGGTGTAGGGTGCGTTTCACACGTACCCCTTCGGCACCAGTAGAATAGTGATAAGGACCGTACACACGCAATGAATGCGGGTGTACGGTGCATTTCACACGTACCCGTACGGCACCTGTAGAATAGTGATACAGACCGTACACACACAATGAATGCGGGTGTACGGAGCATTTCACATGTACCCATACGGCACCAGTAGAACAGTGATACGGACCGTACACACGCAATGAACACGGGTGTATGGTGCGTTTCACACGTACCCCTACGGCACCAGTAGAATAGTGATACGGACCGTACACACGCAATGAATGCGGGTGTACAGTGCGTTTCACACGTACCCGTCTGGACACCAGTAGAATAGTGATACGATGCGTACACACGCAATGAATGGAGGGCTACGAGTCACACAAGGATGTCAATCAAGTACTTGTCATTGCATACTTTCATGTGCATGCCCTAGGTGTGTCAGCCAGTGATATTGCACAGGTCATCTCATCTAGTTGCACAATTGATGTGTGATGACCTGTGTACACATGTCATGTGTGATGGGGTACTATGTGGCACACATCACCTTGCCACTTGCCACATGTGTGTCTGTAGTCCAACTGGGTCATGCACAGCAGCAGTGGTATGGCACAGTCATCACCACCCGCACCTGTCTCCTGATGCCAGGGACAGGGACACTCTATCAACTGACATGTCACGATCAGCGTGCCCCTATGCGACTATGTGAGGTGTGTGTCATGTGTTCCCATGAGCTTGCTGTTAGTGTTCCGTCAACTGCATCTGCTGTTGGTGCATCCATCATGGGTCTGTGTGGAGATGGGCATGGCACACATCTATGCACACCATTCCACATGTGGATTCCCACGGCTGTAGGGTCTGTGTGTATTGGACATCATATTTTCCCAGGCATACATGTCTGCGTCGTCTGAATGGCTGTGTTTATTTGTTGTCACGTGTACCCCTTCATCGCAATGTGTTTCATATGTACATTTGACATTCCATGTGACCTGTGTGTGTGCCTTGCAGTCAACTGTCTGGATGATGAAGAGATCCTTCCAATGCAGCTATGTGGATGTGTGTCACTCCAGTGATATCTCTGGCTGTTCACTCAGACTTGCCCCCAGCTCATTTCAGGGCATGTCATGTAGCCTTGACAATCAACAGGTGTATCTGGCTTTTCGTAGGAGTGCTAGCATGCTGGCATATGTGTCCTGGATGTATTGCACACACCAGACTCCATAGTTACCTGATGTTTAGTAGCAGTTTAGCATTTTCATTGACATTGATGTTGGCAGACTCTCAATCTTCATTATTCCTAACAATGTCTTGCAGGGCACCGCCTGTCCCAAGACCAATGCCAGACTTGGCTACCATGAGGGAACGTGCCTGCATCCGACGTTACAGATTCACTCGACAGTTGATTGAGGACTTGACTGGAAAGCTGGCACCACACCTCCTACCGCGACACAGGTATCCTACTGCGCTGACCCCCAAGATGAAGGTGATGGCAGCCCTACGTTTTTTTGCCACAGGTACATTTCAATTGACCATAGCTGATGTTGGTGGGATGTCACAGACCATGTTCAGCCGTGTCCTGCGTGATGTTCTGGCAGCCATGTTGGAGCACCTTGATGAATTCATCAAATTTCCTACTCCTGAGGAGTTGACAGATGTCAAGGGTGATTTCTATGCCCTGGGAGGGATGCCCCATGTCATTGGGTCCATTGATGGGACACGTGGCTTTGGTACCACCACAGGCACAGGAGCAAGCCTATTGCAACCATAAACATTACCACTCAATAAATGCCCTTGTGGTGTGTCTTGCTAACATGCTGATTTCCCATGTTTGTGCACGTTTTCCAGGATCAGCACACGATGCCTACATCATGAGGCGTAGCAGGGTGCCACAAATGATGCTGCGGCTGCACAATGAACGAGCATGTCTTGTTGGTGGGTATACTCTGTTTGTCCTGTGTGTTGCGGTATCTTTGGCTCTTACGGCATCTCCTGACCCTCTTATTTACATGATGTTTCCATGTAGGGGACTCTGGATATCCCAACATGCCATGGCTAATGACACCTCTCCGCAACCCAAAACAGCTGCAGATCACCGGTACAACAATGCACACGGGCAGACCAGGCGAGTGATTGAGAGGACGTTTGGCCTCCTGAAGAGCCGATTCCGGTGCCTTGACAAGACAGGCGGGTCCCTCCCATATGTACCGGAGAAGGTGTGCAAAATCTTCATTGTGTGCTGCATGCTGCACAACATGGCCGTTGAGAAGGCAGTGCCACTCATCCTTGATCCTGATGAGCAGCAACATCCACCCATGGAGGATCCAGGGCTTGGTCACGAGGCAAGTGATGAGGAGGAGGAGGATGATATCCAGAGTCAGCTCATACGCAACTTCTTCTCATAATGGTGAGTCACTGGGTTTGAGTGTGCAAGCTTGTAGCATTGAGTGGCATGTGTTGCAATGTGTGTGTCCAGCTGACTGAATGCAAAGTGACTTTGATGTGTGTACTGATGTGTCACTCGAGTGATGATGTCATGCCACACAGTTTTGCGGAGAGACTTTCTTTGAAATTTGCATGTGTCCAACATTGTTCATGTTTCGTAACTGACCATGTTTGCGGCGAGATTTGTTTTAGGTGACTTCTTGTGTGTCTGTCATTCCCAGGTTTTTGCGCCTGTTTTATGCTCGTGTCATCTTTGTCCTCCTGATATTCCTCATGAGGATTGCAACGTGTGCTGAATCAGCGTTCCATGCACAGACATGTGGAAATGTCAGTTTGGGTAAGGATTGCAGCAAGGCTTTTTGGTGGTGGTACGGGTTGGGAATGTGTGGGGACTGCTTCTGTGCATGTTGTGGTACCAAGCATACGTGTCTTCTCACCATGGAGCATATGACATGTAGCATCACTCCCATGACATGATAGTCACCCTTCTTGATAGTCATCTGTAGTGGAGTGTGGAATCTGATGAAGGCATCAATGTGCATAAAACTTGCCTCTGAAACATTGCGGATGCTACGGGTGGACATAGTGTGGGACATCACAACAACAGGCTCTATGGTGAATTGCAGCCTCTCCGTGTGCAGCAGGATGTGTTTGGCTCATCCCCTTAACTTGTGTGCCAGTTCATTGGGATTTACAACATCCGTGTTGTGAAGGGGGGTCCAGTGTATGTTCCACATGTTCTGTCAACTGACCTGTGAGTCTGTTCGTATGGATGCATTTCCCTTTGTGTGAGTTTGTGCAATAAAGGTGTTCAGCACAATCCAAAGTGCCTCATCTCTGTCACTGCAGATCTCTTGCCAGTTTGCATGCGTCATCTATGGCATAATTGTCAAAGAGTGAGCATATGAGTCTATGTGTACTTCGGCAACATGCATGCAGTTATTCATGGCTAATAATCTCTATTGTGCATGAAGTACCTTGTTGTGTATGTATTTGTGCAGGTTGCTCCCCACAACGGGACGTCAACGCCTGCTGACGGTGTGTCTCCTGTGCGCATCTCCGCATTTTGTTGCCTGATCCTGTGGCCGTCATTTTTGTTGATTCTTCATACATTTTCTCGGAGTGACCCATGAGTAACCTGACACTCCTTCCTTTACATACACCTGTTGCACTGTGCCTTTCTGACCTCCTTGTCTTTGTGTGCTACTTTTTGCCTAGTTTCTCACCCCTTCCCCCTGCTGCAGCCTCACCTGCGGCACCGCCCCACCGAGTGCCCTGATCCTGCAACCCGCACGCCTACAAAATGCTCCTCCCTTCCCCCTCCACCCATGCTTAATGCAGCCAGCAGCTTGTCTGTGCCACTGTTGCGCCAACACCGTGCCAAAGGCAGGACCGTCTGCGCCTACAACGTGCACAGTGCACGACCCTCTGGTCCTTGCATGACCCACGTCACACAACAGGCTCATGCTGCAGCCACCCTCCAAGCAATGTCCACCAGACAAGCAACCGGCTGCTATCAGGCAACCCCTAAGCGCACACACGACACCTTTGCATGCTGAGTGTGCAACTCCAACTGCCTACACAGCGCTGCCCCGCCTACCAGACCCAGTCAGAACAACCAGGTCATGTGCCTCCTACTCCACACCCGCTCCGTCTACCAGCACGCCATTGGACTCTGTTACCTCCTCAACACAACAGCCCCACACATCACCTTCATGACAGTAACCAGGATAAAAGCATCCTCACTCCTCAGAACACAACTTCTTCATTGCCATCTCTGACGGATACAATATCACCCGCAGGGATGGCACCAACAATCACGGTGGATGACTTGCAATTTATTCACAAGTACACCCTCAGAGTCACAAATCCGGTTTCGCACCAACCCCCTGGCAACCCTCAGAGTAACTCTCATCTACAGATCTCCAGGCCTACATCCACAAATCCGCAAAGCCATCAACACGTACATTGCACGCATGCCCTCACCTCCACAGGCTACATGTGGCTGGGGGCCAGTAACTTCTTGCTGGAGGAGAACCACACCACCATCCATCATTGGTCCATCAGCATTTGCATCCACGTCTCCAACAAGCAACACACTGCCCCGCACCCCGCTACCGATCCCCAAAGATGCTTGATGTAAGTCACCACGGACAAGCTGTGTGGGAAACTCGAACCAACACCCCCGCCACACCCTGCAACCTCACACACTGGATCAGCAACTGATCCAACAATCTTGCCACATTGACGGACTTTCCTGTGAAGCACAACAACAGTCAAGCCACCTGGGACAAGGCAGACCTACTGGACTCATACAGATCTAGCCGGACTCTTGTGCAAACCTTGCAACACAAAGAACCATCAGTTACCTTACAGCCATGGAAAACGCCACA
The DNA here is from genome assembly GCF_964204655.1 of Triturus cristatus. NCBI lineage: Eukaryota > Metazoa > Chordata > Amphibia > Caudata > Salamandridae > Triturus > Triturus cristatus. The sequence goes on from NC_140587.1 coordinate 231,697,645, forward strand.
CACAGCCATCACCATATCATCAGGAAGGACAAGTGGAGATCCATCAGATAGGGCCGAGGCACCAAAACACACGACATAAAGGAGCTCATCAGCATTGTGAGTGGACTGACAGCAGCTCTCCATCTAAAAGATACCCCACCCTTGAAAGGCAGATCAAATCCCTTGCAACTGTCTACCACTGCAAGCTCATGGACATACACGACAGCTTTGGCACACAGAGGCAGACAGCACTATTATCCACGGGACAAACCCCCCTCAGGTTCTGGACTCCCGTCAGCAGCAAATACACCCCCTGGTTCATGTGCACCATCCACTCTGGCTCTCCATCAGGCCCCTTCCCACACAACATCTCAACCACATCATTCCCCATCCTTGAAGCCCACGTCCAGCACATCATGAATGTCTCCTTTGAGTTTGCCACATTCCATGGGAGCTGGAGGCATGCAGAGACCCAGGCCCTTGTTAAACAACGGACGGTAGTACCACAGGAACTCCTGGAACATCACCCTGCTTCCCTACCCAGCAAATGTCATCAGGAAGACACTCAACGAGCAACTGACAAACTTCCTCCGCGCAAACAGCTTCAGGCAACCGGCACCAGACCATCTTCCACAGTAATCACACCACTGCAAGCGTCATAATTGCCACCACCAACGACAACTTTGCCCTGCTCAACAATGGTGAGACCACCTCCCTTGACCTCTCAACGGCATTCTATACCATGTGCTACCATACTGTCAGCTCACACATCTCAAACACTGGTATCCAGAGGAGGGCCCAGGATTAAATCAACAAGTAGCTTACCAGCAAGGCCCAGGGAGTCTGCCTCCACCCTTCCGCATGTGGTACACTGGGATCATCTGGCCCATGCCCCAGGGCTCATCTCTCAGCGTGACGATCTTCAATGTCTCCATGACCCCCCTCTCCACCATCACATGCGCACACGTCCTCATCATCATCTTGTATGCCATTGACACCCAGCTGCTCCTCACCCTCACCAAAGACCCAGCCATTTCCAGATCCAACCTTCAAGAAGGCATGAGATCCGTTGACGAATGGCTGAACATCAGCCACCTGAGGCTGGACTTGGACAGGACTGAGGTCATCATCTGAGGATTGTCCCTTTACGGCTGGGTCAACTCCTTGTGTCCCACCGGCCTGGGCACCGCACCAGCACCCAGTGGCCACGCACACAAGCTGGTGTTCATCATGGACTCATCACTCACAATTACCATGCAACTCAACACCATCTGTAGCTCATGCTGCAACACCCTCCGCATGCTGCATATGATCCACAGATAGATCCACTCCAAGGCAAGAAAGACCGTCCCCCAGGTCCATGACACCAGCCGGGTCAACTATTGCAACGCCCTCTACAGAGGGACAACAGCAAAACTGCAGGAGAACTTGTCCACATCCATGGTGCATCCGCACACCTCATCTTCAACATCCCCCGCCCCAGCCACATCACCGTCCACCTGAGATAGCTACAATGACTCACTGTCTGCTGCAGGATCACCTTCAGACTCCTCACCCACACTCAGGAAGCAGTCCACAACCCAGACCCAAAACCGACATTGGTCGTCTGTCATCCAACACCCCGTTGGCCCAACTCCGTGCAGACAACCTTGCCCTGGCCACCATTCATCACATCCACAGAACAACTGCATGCAGGAGATAGTCCTCCCACCTCGCCAAACAGACCTGGGACTCCCTCCCCGGGCACCTCCACATGACCCATGACCTCTACGCCTTCATGATACTCTTCCAAATTGGTCTGTCCGAGCAGTATTGCAAGCCCCCCCTCAGCAACTTGAGGCCATCACGGGTGAGTATTGGGCTCCATGTCTGTATTTGATGATACATTGTGACCCGGACTCAGATCCCAGTGTATGGATGGCTGGAGTTAGTTCCACACTCAGGCATACTTTGACATATCCCCACACTTATGTTGTGGACTCATGCGAAATGACTGCAATATCACATTTTTTTTATTTATTTTTTATTATACGTCTGGGGCGTGATTTGTGCAAGAAAAAGGTGCAATACAGGGACCATAGAATCCAAAGTTCCCAGGAGGAGATGGGATCCTTGGCATTTGCAAGCAGCAGAGTCCAGACCACATTGTTTGGCATCATTGGTCAGATAGTGACCAGCAAGTCCATGTGGAAGAGAATGTCAGTTAATGAGGTGATGCTGTTGCACATGAAGGCCAGATGCCAGGCCAGGTGACCTAGGAGATGTGGATGGGCTGTTGCCTCTCACGGTCTTTTCCGTGGACGACCCACCTTCCTCGGGGGACCCTCAGATGCAGGCCTTGACGATGCTTGGGACGCTCCGTCGGACAAATCCTCCTCCTCCTCCCTCCCTGTGGCTGGTGGTGGTCTTCGCCTGGTGTCACAGGGAGGGTTGCCCATGTTGTCTGTGATCCGACAGAGTGAATGGCTTATGACCCTTTGCACCACCAGGAGCTCAGCCAGTCTTGCCTCCATCCGTTCTTGGTGTTCTTGTTGACTGGCATGTTGCTTGGACTGCTGGTTCTTCATCTCTGTGATGGTCCCCTTTATCTCTGTGAGTGTCCCAACTACCTGGCTGATCTCCCTGGTGTCACGCCGGTATGCCTCCATGATGTTGTGTATGTGTGACATACCGGTCTCTTCAGCTGGCTGGTCCGGTTCTCGCCTCTGCCTGCCTCCACTCCCACCACCCCTGCCCCCACGAGCCTGGCCTGCCGTTGTGGGCACATCGGGTCTACGGACCCCTGAGGGATGGCAGTGGTGGTGTTGTCTGCCTCCTCCTGGTTGCCCGGTGAACCTTGTCCCTCCTGGTCAGACTGGCTCAGTTGTTCACTGCAGGAAGGGCTCCTCGGTGTCTCCTGGGATGTGGCAGGAATGGGGGTGGTGGTTGGCACAGATGTTCCTGAACCAGGTGCTGCAGGGGCTTGGACACCAGAGGTTCCAGGTTGGTCGGGGTCATCTGCGGAGTGTTGAGAGGCATCGCTGCCAGTGGGATTAGGTTCCGCCCGAGCCTGGGACTGTGATTCTTCACCCCCATTGTTGGGGGGGATTCCTCACATTGCCCTGTGTGTGAGAGACAGACAATGTTAATGCTGTTTCATGCAACATCCATGTTTCATACACATTCTAGTTGGCACTGTTCCTCCAGGTAGTTGTATGTGCCTAGCATTCTCCTCAATGTTCACTTGTGGATGGGTATGTTGCGGGGGACAGATTGATATGTGTTCCTGAGTCTTTGACTTGTTGATTTTTGGCTTGGATGCTTCTCCTGCTATGAATTAGTAATGTTGTGTTACATGTCCACTGCGACAGTGGGTAAATCCATTGCCTGTCTGCTTGTGTAAGGGGTGTGTGTGACAGGGCCTGCTGGTGGGTGTAGTATGATTTGGCACTGGGGATCCCAGGTGATGTAGCTGTCCCCCCATGGAGCATGCTGCCATGACAGTGAGTGTGAGTTCCTGTCCTAGATATCTGACCTTGTTGTCTTGGTGTTTGTGTTTGCACTGGTCACAAGAGGGCCTTGTGCTGCCTACACCAGGGCCCAGTGTCAGCTATCTTGTCAGTACTTTCACAGTCCCTGTGCATTAAGCATGGTGCATGGGTATGTACCTGGGCCATATGGGATGAGGGCAATTGTGTCTGATTTGGAGTTCAACAATGCGTTTTGTGACACCCACCCTTCCAGCATACCGGACATCCATTCTTGGGTTATTGCTTCGTGTAGCATGGGACATAGCATGGCCTTGCATTCTCAATGGGGCATACACATGTTAGTGGCATTAGCGTTGTTTTTGACTATGGTTCTGGCCACTGAGTGATTGGAGGTAGTTGCGTGCATTTTGTGTAGTTGGGGTGTGGATGCCATTACCCCCATGTTACATAAGTTGTTTGTGTAATCACCAGGCTCTGGAACTCCTTGAAGTCCATGTACTCCCACCGGCGGAAGCAGGGCCATCACCTTCTCCTCCCAGGGATGGAAATGTACTGGTCTGCGGGGCACGCCACCTCCAGTGATGTTGCTCTGGGCGTAGTCATCATTCATTTTTTGCTTGACTGCCCTCCGCAGATCGTACCACCTGGCTTGGCATTCAGTCCTGGTCCTTCTGATGGGTGCAACAGCATTCACCCTGTCGACGATCCTCTGCCACAGGTGTGATTTTTCGGCCACGCTGGTCTGTCTGACCAATGTTCCAAACAGCTGTGGCTCAACTCTGATGACTTCATTGACAAGGATCTCCAGGTCCTCCCTTGTGAACTTTGGATTCTTGTCTGTGGGCATGGTGTGGGGTGAGGATGGTTGTGGGTGTTGTGGGTCTGAATGTGAGGTTGTGTGTCTGAATGTGAATAGAGGGTATGTGTGAAGGAGGTTGTGTGAAGGTGTATATGTTAAGGTGGATGGGTGCAGTTGTTGATGTGTGCTCTCTAGCTGCAGTGAGTCTGTTGCAAAGGCTCATGGTTTGTGTGTGTGGGCCCTTTTTATTGGTCCATTTGTGGGTGGGCCTCAGTTTGAATTTTTGGTGGGTGTGTTATAACGGATGGTTGTGCGTTTGGCCCGTTGTTTGCCTGTTTGGATGTGGCCAGGTCAGTCATTTCCATGTTTTGTGCACCGTAGACGTGTTTGTGGTGTTGTGCGAGTCGAAAAGACCCTCCTTGTGCTGTTTTACATTGCCTATGTATGGTGCGTACATACGCGATGTTGTTGTGAGGTGCGTACATACGCGATGTTGGGGTACGCAACGTACATATGCGATGATGTTGTTGTAAGGTGTGTACATATGCGATGTTGGTGTACGCACCGTACATACGCGATGTTGGGGTACGCACCGTACATACGCGATGATGTTGTTGTAAGGTGTGTACATACGCGATGTTGTTGTGAGGTGCGTACATACGTGATGTTGGGGTACGCACCGTACATACGCGATGATGTTGTTGTAAGGTGTGTACATACGCGATGTTGGCGTATGCACCGTACAGACGCGATGTTGGGGTATGCACCGTACATACGCGATGTTGTTGTAAGGTGCGTACATACGCGATATTGGCGTACGCACCGAACATGCGCGATGTTGTTGTAAGGTGCGTACATAAGCAATGTTGTCGTAGCACCATACATACGCGATGTTGTTGTAAGGTGAATACATACGCGATGTTGGGGGACACACCGTACATATGCGATGTTGTTGTAAGGTGCGTACATATGCATGGGGGGCCTGTACGACTCGCACCCCGGGAACTACTTTTCCCGAGATACGAGTCTTACAAAGTTTGCTTTGTAGCGGCTAAAGTCATTCCCCCGTGTACGGGACGTTTTCCGTACGAATCCTATATCGGAAAGCCAGTCCGGATCGTACTTGTACGGTCGGACTGTGTTTTTAGGATTCGTACAGAAAAGTGCCTGGGTCCGTCTCGTACAACTTTTCCCGATCCAATTCGTACAGATCGGGACGATCGTATGTATTTTTCCCGTATGAATCGTACTTCACGGGTGGAACGGGACTTGTACGATTCGTACGGGAAAAATTACGGATACGAGTTGTACGGAAAAAAAAAATACAGGATCAGAATCGACCCCATGATGTTCATCAACTCAAGTGCACTTTCCTGATTTCAATGGAGACATATGCAGTTACAGTGAGTGTAAAAACACCTATTTCCATGGTAATTTCTTGTTACAACGGTGAAAACTTGTAAACGTTTGGTAATGCCACATGTGGTAAATGCCATACTCCACAGTAGAGGTCCTGCTATAGAATCCCCTGGCTCATTGTTACTGCATGGGTTTTCCGACAGAGATACTAATAAGCAGCTTATATATTTTTGTTTGGTTCCATTCTCTCAAACAACCGTTTTCTAATAGTTGAGGACAGTTTCTTGGCACAGGTAGCAAAAAAGACAACGCAGTGTGTTGTAAATTGCAACTTCGATGTGATTAAGCATTTACTAAAGACATGAATTCTCCTCCCTTACACATGTTCCTTTTGTTATGTTGACTGAAGTCTGGACTCCATTTTGTACTGTCATGTCTCCACGTGCTCAACACGAGGAGAGTCTTATCTTTGTGTTAGTTGCTCTTGTAATCTGCCTAGTAACAGTCTATAAATAGTTCCTTTGTCCGTCTGGCGCATGCCCAGACTTGACCACATCTGTTATCAGTTAGTCCTTGCTTGACCATGTTTTCGCGGGCTTAAGGAGTATGTCAGCTCCGCCCACATATCGATCTTGTATTGCAAATGTCCATAAAAGGTAACATTCCTCGTCTCATGTCGTGCCCTCCCACTTATGAGCCCCTCTGTTGTGTATAAAAGGGGACCGTGTATGCAATTTCTGTGTGCTACTCTATGCAATACTGAAGGGTATTGTATGGATTGTAGGACCACCCTTAAGGGTTAATAAACCTTGTCTTTGTACTTTGCAGTTTCCGTGCCAACTTCCTTATAGATTCCATTGCAGGAGAGCGAACCCTTGTGTCCTGCGGGCCTAGCTGGGGCCTGTACTCATCAATTGGCGCCCGTCACGTGGGGCTCATCGGCGACTCGGATGCTCGAAGGATTGGTCGCGACGAAGGTGAGGAATTTGGCCGGGGATGTGATCACTGCCAGAGGCACTTTAGTCCTGGCATCCCGAGGTTTTTCTTCCTTCCCTTCCGAGCTGACCATCTGGGTGGCGCCGGTCCTCGACTGAGACCTCTTCTGTCGGTTCTGCCGTGACAGCCGTTTGGGCGAATTTCGGAGCTTGGCAGTTGGAATCTGGACTCTTGATTGGTAAGAACCGTTGTACGGTACTTGCTCCGAGTTTTTGAAGCCTGGGTTGGCTATTTGAGTTTGATTTGCGATGACCGGTCATATCTTGTATTGATTATTGTGAGAATATATGGGTTGCAACACATATAGGCAGGTAATGTGGAGATATTTCTCCGGAACTGTGTAACTTTGACCAGCACAACGTTTAAGTGCCATTTTTTTGATAATACTGCATATTCTGCATTATTTTTGAGCATGCCTGCTTTTAGCGCACTCCGTAAGTGGTGCTGCTGTTTTGGAAACCGGTTAAACCTCGAGGAATCTGCTCCAGCTCCCCCAGAGGGGACTCCTAATAGGGATATGTATGTGAAGCATGGTCTTTCCTCCATAATGTACAGCACAGTATGGAGGAAATATACCAAGAAGGATCCTGAGTTACGGTGGCCGTTGTATGGGTCGTTTGATATACGTAAGATTGAGTATGTGGAACAGTGTATGTGTAAACGGCGTGCGCGGCAAGACATGTTTGAATGTGTGCGACTATGGGTGAAGGAAGTGCGTGAGCGAGAGAAACGCGAGAAAGCGCTGTTTGATAAAGAGCAACGAAAGAATGATCATGTGAGAGCGCAGGAAGCAAAGCGTCGGGAGGAAAGAGAACAGACGGAGAAACAAGAGAAAGAACATAGGTTACAAGTCTCGGGTCAATATGCTGTTCGTCAGCCACTCTATCCTGTCCTTAATAATCATGACGATGATTTTTATTTATTAGATCGTTCTCCGCCTCCTTATGTCGGCGCGTCTGCCCCGAGGCCACAAGATTCTGAATCGGGTTCGAGTAAGGTAGACACGCGGTCCATGTTATCGGCTGAGCGAATGGGTGAGCTTCGGCAGGTTTCTTATCGTGCATGTAAGGGCAAGTTATCCCTTGATGAACTGTTGGCTTCTTGGGAGTCGTGGCAGGATAGAGAAAGGTTGTATTTTTTGGGACACTTTTCTGATGAAGTGATTGGTGCCTTTCGGAAATATTCCAGCGTCTTTGAACCTGACGATGTGGTATTGGATGCTAAAGCATTGCGTAATGGTGTTTTCTCTCCCTCTAAGGCGCCTGAAGCAGTTCGGCGACTGTTTGCGTTGCGGGATGCGGCAGCAGACCTTAAAGAGAAAGCGCGCCAACATCTTGAGGAGGAAAGGCGGTCGGATTCGCGTACTGGAGGCGGCCATTCATCCATCTCTCAATCAGATAAGAGCGATCCAGTGCATGCTAAACCAATGCGCGAGGCGGCGCCTTTGTATGTTCCTCCTAAAGGAGCGGGGACTAGCTCGGATATTACCTCCGCCGATGCTAAGGGATATTTTGTGTATAATTGGGTTTATACTCCCTGGCACAGGGCTGACGTCATGGCATTAAAGAATGCGTTGCCTGATCCCCGCAAGAATCCAGCGGCCTTTTACGAAGAAGTCGAGGGGGCCTTGAATTCTTGTATTATGACCTTAGCGGATATAGATTTGTTCTTTGGGCTTATTCTACCACCAGATATGTGGCGATCCGTGCGGAAGGTAGATGATGTTGCCACTTTTAAGGCTCGATGGTCTGAACTTGAGGATGAGGATAGGGAGAGAAAGCCCGCGCAGAAACCACCTCAGATTATTTTAGATCTCCCCGCTGCTATTTTGACTAAGTTGAAGACCATCATTCCCCCTAAAAAAATTGACTGGAATATGCTAGCCTCGTGTAAGCAGAAAGCCGATGAATCAGTTGCAGATTTCTTTACGCGCTTTGAGGAGACGTTCCATGATTTTAGTGGTCAGTCTCTTACGGATGATACGGGTCGGCACCTTTTTGCTGACAAATATGTGGCGAATTTATTACCGGCAATTGCAGCTCGCCTCAAAGCGAGTGAAAGTTCTTGGTCCACTACGACCCCGACAGCCCTTCTGACTATAGCTCAGTACTATGAGCGCCAGGAGCTAGAAGGGAAGGGGCAGGAGGAAAAGAAATCGAAGGATTTAAAAACGAAGGTGATGTTAGCACAAGTATATGGTCCGCCCCGACGGGGTGTAAATAGAGGTAGGGGAGGATTTTATGGTCCTCCCTCGGGCCGATCTGATCTGAATAGGAATCAATGTGCGTATTGTAAGCAATCGGGGCACTGGGCCAGAGAATGCCCAGCGTTGCATGCTTCACGGCAGGGGCACGGTCAGGGACACACTCAGAGTGGCCCCAGAGGTAGAGGGGGTTTCTCGAATTTTAGAGGGAATTCTACTGATCACGCTCGTTTTGACCTTGCTGGGCAGCAACGAGATAGGTCTAATGTTTTTGATCGACAAAATCAGTATCAAGTGTCGGGAATTGACCGGTCTGGGTATCATGATTCTCAGCATGCATAGGAATGCGTTGGATGGGGGTTAGAATCAGTTGAGGTGCCAGTTGATCAGAGGGGTTCTTACGTATCAGCTGAGGTTTTGGGCTCCACTGATCAGTTTCTAGTGGACACAGGAGCGACTCGTAGTGCGCTGTCTAAACAATTGGTTCCGAGGGCTCCCCCATCTGGCTTAATGGTTACATCGGTAGGGTTTGATGGAACACTCTCCCGAAGCCCTCTTTCGCAGCCCCTTGCATTTCGGGTTAATTCCTTTTCTGCACCCTGTCCGTTTTTGTTAGCTCCGAGCACGCCGGATAATATTATGGGCCTTGATATGCTGAAGCACTTCAGAGCTACGATCCGGTGTTCCCCTGCTGGAGTGCGGGTGATATTGAATGACAATTACCCCCTGTCTGAACGGATGTGTGTGGCTACAGAAGATGCTGTGTTAGCTGCCCTCCCCCGTGCTCTGTGGGCCACTTCGGATACTGATGTGGGACAGATGGTGATTCCGCCTGTTCACATTAGTGTCCAGGAGGGGGCGGTGTTACCACGCCTTCCACAGTATCGTATTTCGCAGGAGGGGGAAGAGGCTCTTATACAGATTGTGCAGGATTTGATTAAGGTGGGAGTGGTGGAAGAAGTTCCCTATAATGTTTGTAATAGCCCGATTCTACCCATTCTGAAAAAGGATACGGATGCTAAAGTCTACCGGTTTATCATTGATTTGAGAGAAGTAAACAAGATCGTGATACCCCAGTACCCAGTGGTTTCGGATATCACGACGTTGCTTACTTTGGTCCCACCTACGGCGACCACGTTTTCTGTTATTGATTTGAAAAATGCCTTCTTTTCAATTCCCATTCATCCCGATAGTCGATACCTTTTTGGTTTCACTCTCAATAATAGGTCTTACCGATTTTGTAGAATTCCCCAGGGCTATACGGAAAGCCCTAGCATCTACAGTCAAGCCCTGAAAAGACAATTGGACTCCTTTGTTCTGCCCGAGGGTGTCGCCCTCATTCAATATGTCGATGACATCTTGCTGGCGGCTGACACCCCGGAGTTGTGTGAAACGAGTACGTTGTCTTTGCTTTCCTTTTTGGCATCCCACAATCACAAGGTCTCTCGGAAAAAGTTGCAATTTTGTAGACCAAAGGTGACTTATCTAGGTCACCTTTTGTCTAAGGAGGGACGTGCACTCACACCAGACCGTGTTCAAGTGATTCTGGATACACCGACGCCGTCCACGCAGAAGGACGTGCGCGCATTTTTGGGTCTTGTTTCGTTTTGTAGGCAGTGGATATTAGGGTTTTCGTATATAGCCAAGCCATTGTTAGCCCTTTTGACAAAAGATACACCTATCCCGCTCCCCTGGACGAATGAGTGTGACACTGCCTTTCAGAAACTGCGTCAGGCCCTCTGTTCAGCACCAGTATTAGGGACACCTGATTATACCAAGCCTTTTTCGTTGTATGTGCATGAGAAAGATGGATGTGCATTATCAGTTTTAGTGCAGATGCACGGCGATAAGCAGCGCCCTTGTGCATATTTTTCGGCTGTACTTGATCCTGTTGCCCGAGCATTGCCTGGTTGTTTTCGCTCGGTTGCGGCGACAGCTGTGTCAATACGCCAGAGCGAGGGAATTGTGTTATCTCATAAGCTGTTGGTATTAGTCCCCCATGCTGTTGATGCCCTGCTTAATCAGACAAAGACGCAGCATTTGACCAGTGCCCGTTTAACGGGATATGAGCTGACGCTTTTGGCTCCTCATATCACGTTGAAGAGGTGCGTGACGTTAAATCCTGCCACATTGTTGCCATACCCCGAGACTCGGTCTGAGGCACGAGAAGCACATGATTGTATCCTCATGACCGAGGAACAAACAAAGGGTCGTATTGATCTCCAGGATACGCCCTTTTCAGATGTAGATGGAGAACTGTGGGTGGATGGGTCATGCCTGAAGCTACCAGATGGTACGACTTCAGCAGCGTATGCGATTACCACATTGCAAACAATAGTGGAGACAGCACGCATACCACAGAAATCAGCTCAAGCAGCGGAACTGATAGCATTAACACGAGCATGTGAGCTCAGTACAGGATTGTGTGTGAATGTTTATACAGATAGCCGCTATGCCTTCGGAGTAGCGCACGATTTCGGCCTGCTCTGGAAGGAAAGAGGGTTCTTAACGTCGCATGGAGTACAAATAATGCATGGGGAGTTAGTTCATAATCTTTTAACTGCATTGACATATCCGAAGAAAATTGTTATCATTAAATGTAGCGCCCATAGGAAAGTAGTCGATAAAGTTGGAGAAGGGAATGCGTTAGCAGACCGAGTGGCGCGGGAGACTGCGATGCAGCCCGGTGCTACTGCCATGTATGTAGTAAAGTCGCAAGTAGAAAGATGGCATGATGCGAAGGAGGAAGTGCGAGAAATACAGAGGACCGCTTCTGATAAAGAACGGGAGCAATGGTCCAGTGAGGGAGAATTGGATGATGAGGGTTGCTGGAGAAATAAGCAGATGGATCGATGGAAATTACCCACAGCTTTTGTACAACCTGTGGTTCAGATGGCACATGGGCTAGCACATGTTGGAGCTTCCGCAATTGTAAAATTGCTTACCCAAGTTTGGGAGCATCCAGAGATTGCTAGCACGGCAAAGAGAGTGGTGCAGACCTGTATGATCTGCTTGCGGTACAACCCAGGAAAGGGGACTTGGACCCCAGCAGGAGGATTCGTAACGCCTACTGCACCCTTTGAGGTGTTACAGATGGATTACATCCAGCTGGAGCGTTGTAATAATTTGAAGTATGTTCTAGTAGTGGTGTGTGCCTTTAGCAAATGGGTTGAGGCATACCCCACGAAGGACAATACTGCAATGACTACCGCTAAGATGCTGTTGAAGGAGTTCTTCCCTCGATATGGCGTTTGTAGACTTCTGTGGAGTGATAACGGGCCCCACTTTATAGCATACGTTATAAAGTATGTTCTGAAGGGTCTAGGCATCACCCAGAAGTTCCATGCAGTATTCCACCCTCAATCTGCAGGACTAGTCGAGAAGTATAATGGTACACTGAAGCTCAAGATCGCTAAAATTCAAGCTTCAACTTCTTTGACTTGGCCAGACGCTTTACCGCTGGCATTGTTGTCAATTAGATCGGTACCGCACTCTCGAATCGGTCTTACACCATATGAGATTGTCTTTGGACGTCCAATGAATGTTTGGGGTCCGCCAAAACCTAAGACTGTGTATGATGTACCTTGCGTAATGATGAATGATTATTTGGCACAGTTAACGGATAACTTGGTTTCCATTCATCAACAGGTCCGGGAGGCGCTCCCTGATCGGTCCACCGGCGAAGGACATAGTCTCCGGCCTGGAGACTATGTCATGCTGAAAATCTTCGATAGGACGAACAGCCTGGAGCCGAGATGGGTGGGCCCTGAGCAAGTCTTGCTGGCAACAAGGACGGCTGTGCGAGTTTCCAACAGAAAGAATTGGATTCATTCCCTGCACTGCCGCAAAGTACCGCCCGGATTGGTGGAGCCCGCTGTACTGACCGATCAACGAGAGATTCTGACCACAGAGAAAGGCCGTGCTGTGGAATCGAACGACGCTGAGGAGCTCTTTCCGGACCACGCGACTCCTGGAGGAAGGCGATATCATCTGAGGCCAAGAAAGTGAATCCTTCAGTATCGGGACATGTTGTCAGAACGGCCTTTGGGTTAGTGAAACGGAGAGCCAGTGAGGCAAGGGGGGGGGATCAGCCCTGCATTAGTGTAGTGACACCCGTCTTGGCCCGTTGGTGAAGAAATCGACCGCTGCCCAAGGGGAAGAGTTCTGACAAAACCTTTAGTTTCAGGAAAATATTGATTTTTATTTTTTGACATGGAGAAGAAGAAGATCCTCTGCGCAACAGGTTTTATGCTCACAGTAACTATTGTTGGGATAACCACATGGTTTGTGGAGAACGTGACTCCTGCCCGAGAGTTGCTTGTGTTGACCACTCCAGTGCCTGCGGAGCACTATTTCTATACCCTTCCATACCAAGAATTGAAGCATCGTCAGTCTTATTTGAATAACACTTTCATTCAGATGTTACATCATACCCATGTTGCCACCAATGCTACGAACTGTTGGATATGTGGTATGATGCCAGCTCATCAGAAGAAGGGAGGAACGCCATTTATACCTCTTCCTTTCTCTCATAATGGCTCTTGTAGAGCATGGTACACTTTGCTTTTTGTCACTCGGAAACCCACAGTGGGACGATTACTCTTCAGACTCAATAAAGAATGTCATCAGGATAAAGATGGATATCCGCAAGCGAATGGGACAATTTGGGAATGGGAAGAGTATCGACCAGACAATGAATCGATTCCATATGTTTTTACGAACACCAGAGACACTGTGGGAAGAGATAAATTTGTGATTCAAGTGGCACAAGCTCAAGCGGACCTGTGTGTCCAAAGTGTGGGTTATATTCCCGTCGGTGTTAGCGATTGTATTACCATATTAAACATCGATGGATTGAATAACAGTACTTTTTTAGCATCCCATAATACGTACTTCGTGTGTGGAACTAAGGGTTATTATCGTTTGCCAGCCGGTTGGTCTGGAGTATGTTATGTATCATTTTTGTTACCTCCTGTATTTCTGGCACCTGCATCCTATCATAAGGATTTAAAGTTGTTGAATAATGTGACTGTAAATAGGTATAAACGTACTTTATCAATTGATGATGTGGATCAAACTGACACCAGTTTACAGCAATATATCGACTTCAATCTAGGATTGTTTTTCTTCGTTGGAGCTGCCCTAAATAGTAGGAAAATTCGAAGATTAACACGAGTGGTAGAGGCTGTGACAAACCAAACCGCTGCTGCTCTTGGGAATCTTACGGAAGAATTACAGATTACCAGAATTGTTGCATTGCAGAATCGTATGGTGTTAGATGTTATGTTAGCTGATCGAGGTGGAGCTTGTAAAATTATCGGAAGTAGTTGCTGTGTGTTTATTCCTGACCACACTCCTTCAGTCTACAATGCAATTAACAGGTTGCATAAAATTGCAGCTGAAATCCATACAGAAAATGGCACTTGGTCCTTTTCTGGATGGTTTTGGGCATTGATCACTGCTTGGGGTTGGAAGGTTTTGACTGGTCTCTGCATAATTATAGCAGTTCTGTTTTCTTGCTGTATCTGTATTCAATGTGGTCCTTTGCTCTGTTCCGTATGTGTATCATTTTGTATCCCCGATAAGAAAGCTATTGCCAATGTCACTTATCAGAAACGTTTAGCTAAGGAAGTAGAAGAGATGATGATAATTGATATATATGATGATTATTCTAACAAGCCGGATGTCTTCAGTAAATGCTGAAAGGGTCGTCTGTTGTAAATTGCAACTTCGATGTGATTAAGCATTTACTAAAGACATGAATTCTCCTCCCTTACACATGTTCCTTTTGTTATGTTGACTGAAGTCTGGACTCCATTTTGTACTGTCATGTCTCCACGTGCTCAACACGAGGAGAGTCTTATCTTTGTGTTAGTTGCTCTTGTAATCTGCCTAGTAACAGTCTATAAATAGTTCCTTTGTCCGTCTGGCGCATGCCCAGACTTGACCACATCTGTTATCAGTTAGTCCTTGCTTGACCATGTTTTCGCGGGCTTAAGGAGTATGTCAGCTCCGCCCACATATCGATCTTGTATTGCAAATGTCCATAAAAGGTAACATTCCTCGTCTCATGTCGTGCCCTCCCACTTATGAGCCCCTCTGTTGTGTATAAAAGGGGACCGTGTATGCAAGTTCTGTGTGCTACTCTATGCAATACTGAAGGGTATTGTATGGATTGTAGGACCACCCTTAAGGGTTAATAAACCTTGTCTTTGTACTTTGCAGTTTCCGTGCCAACTTCCTTATAGATTCCATTGCAGGAGAGCGAACCCTTGTGTCCTGCGGGCCTAGCTGGGGCCTGTACTCATCAAGTGGATTGATGGCACAATGCCTTCCAAAACACACTAGGCAGAACCCAACCTACACTCTAAAAATGTATAGAAGCATTACAAAGAGAGCAAAGCTACCACCAACTACGAATGAAACATTCTGTAACTTAAATTGCACATAAACTTAGCAAACAAACTGAAATAATGTACAACATGCTACAATTTAAAGTAAAGCTCTTCATAAACAAAAAAGGAGTAGATTACTTACATATTATAGCCAAAAGCCTATTATAGAATAAATAATAACCTACAAAACTCCCCAAAAAGTACATCATATTCTAAGACATCATTACAAATCGCTTATTCTAAAAATATTAAACATAATATTTTGTTACATCAGTTTAAATAATAAATACATCTCCAATGTTAAATAAGACTAATATAATAACATAATATATACATTATGTACATGAAATATCATGAGGCACAGGGTCAAGACTGATTTGCATATAGATGTGTCTGAACTGGGGTGGTGAAGTGACCTAAAGAATGATGACAAATTCAACCCATATCTGTGACTGGGGGTGAGTGTCTGAAAATGTTCAGCACACAGTCCATCAGCTCCTTGTGTTTGCTGATGAAAAATGTAAACCTCACCAACAAAAAGCTAAAAAAACACATTCCATCCATCATGTAAAATGACTACAACACATAAACCACACATTTCAAAGTAACGATCAAATAATATTTCTAGAAACAATAAAAAACATTTCCCACCCAAAATAAATAAAATAAATAGGACTATGGCCCCGATTACGAGTCTGGCAGTCCACGGACTGACAGACATTTACCGGGGTGCAGTGGTGGCAGTCTCCCAACCACCCTATTATGATATGGGCAGTGGGACTAATATAGCCCCTCTGCAGCCGCCAGGCAACCACCATTCCCTGGCAGTGTTGCGGCGGTCAGGAGGCAGTAATATGCTTGGCATGGCCGCCTTGGTCACAGAGAAAAGACACAAAAACACTAATAGACTACAACATAGAAGCTAGAGATAAAAATAAATGGCCACTGAATGAAACTAAAGATAGACTAAAACTATCTACGACTAAAAATGATTAGAAAAGTAAATTAAATAATATTTTATATTATATACAATTATTTAATATTTACTGACAAAATCTATGTTAATATGATGTTGGAAATATGTATATACAACAAATGAAAAAAATATAAAAAATTATAAACAATGGAACAAGTGCAAAATGTACAATATATAATACTAATTAAATATGATTTTCATTTTTCATGTATGTATTTATTTACATACAAAACTTTAATTTTAAGTTGAAATATATTTGTTTAAAAATATATAATAAATAAACATTGAAAATAGAAATAGAAATAGAAACATTTGTTAAATGTCTTTATTCTATAAAAATATGTAATGAATAATATTATGTATTACAAACATACAATTAACTATTTTTGTATTATATTTTTAAACACCAACAATACTGATTAAAGAACATCCACTATGTCTGCTGCATGCACATACAATTAAAACAAAGGATTTCACACAAAAATGATGTAATTGAATAATCACATTCCAACGTAAACAATTGTTAAAAAAAATTGAACACTAAAGGGGTGACATTTACTATTCCTAATCCAATTAAACCAATTTGTCGAATGTGTTGGACACTAAAAGGGTGACATTTACTATTCCCACTCTATTCTATACCAATATGGGGAATCTGTTGTAGCTGAAGGGGTGACATTTATTATTCCAACTCCCATTTTAACCAATTTGAAAAAAGTGCCGAACACTAACAAGTTGACACTTACTATTAACACTAAAATCTAAAAGTTTTTATCACACTAAAAATTGAATATACATAATCAATAAGCCATACTCACATATCATTTTTTAACTATAAAATAAAATAAAACAAGCTTTAAAAACTCACTAACCAAAATGCAAACCTCTATATTCATTAATACAAACTTAATCCTTTTAGAAAAAAATCATATAAAAAAATTACCAATTAAACCAATGAAAACAAAATTGTTAAATGTTTTAATAATTCATTTATTTAAAGAAAATTTAGTTTCATGATTTTTTAAAAACATACTCACAAAATTACTTATTCAAATATTAAACATATTAAAAATCAAAATATTGTTGTCAAAAATAATTCAATTATGTATAAATACGCAACAAAATATAAATGTATATATTATGAAAAATGCATATTTATATTACTTTCATATTATAGTTAAACAACATTTCATAAATGTTTCAAGTAAATGTGAATATATAAGTACAATTTTCCAAAATAGTTTTACATTTACATTAGAATTTTCAATATGAACTTTTGGCTATTTTGATTTTTTAAACCTGAAGACTTTTAATAAATGTGTCAAAATTGTATTATGTGTTTTAAAATTTACAATTTAAAATTGTGTTTTTAATTTAATATAATTTATATATTCAACATTATTAGACACTCTTATTTGGTAAAAATATTAAAGAAACAAAACATATGTAAAAAAATAACTTTACTAATTTGCATAGCAGTAAAATAATGCACATTAAATTTAAATTAAATGATTAACTTTTTGATAATCTCCTCACACTAATCCCCTACAAATTGAATATCCCGCTGCAAAAAAAATAGAAATCCATTATTTTTAGACATAAAGGCAACTAAAAATACAAATTTCAACAATTTCATAATTAATAAATTATCTTCTTGGAAAACAAAAATAAAAACATTATTAAACACATATGATCAAACACACAACAATTAATTACCTATAAAATAACACTTACAATCTATATTATAAACAACAATATTTTCTGAATCAATATTTAGTATGGCGGGCGGACTTTGTCCACCCGCCATACCCTTGGGAAATGGGACCGCCCGCTGATGGTGCGGCGGTCCCGCACTCCCGATTAGCACGCACCCGCCACACTGGCGTGCGCATGGCACATCTGTAACATTGCGGCAGGCGGTGCAGAGAGCACCGCCCGCCGCAATGCCACAAAGGCAGCCTGTGCTTTTCGATGCACAACGTGACAAGCACCACGCGGTGCCTGCCACGTTGTACATTGAAATGCAAGGGAGTAACATAGTTACCCCCCATGTGCACCCCCCACCCCCCAAAATCCCTGGGGGCTCGCTATGTGCCCCCAATGTCAAAAACCACCTGCCTTTCCTGCATAGTAATATGGATGGCAGTGTCTACCAGACAGCGCCACCATATAAACTGCTTTTCTGCCTGGTAGGCACTCGGGCGGATTGCCTACCGGCTGCCATGGTAGTGTGGCAGGGGAGAAATTGGCAGCAGGCAGAGGTTTTTTAGGGCAGATCGTCACCGCCATACGGGCGGTGGCGATCCGCCCGCTATACTAATGGGCCTGAAAGGCACTAATTATGATGTTGGGCGGACTTGAGTCTGCCCAACACTGTTTCGGTGTGGGAGCCAACCGGCCGTAGGCCAGTGGTTATGACCACCGTATTAGGATGCCACCGCACATGGTGCTTGTTGCAAACTTCCATTTCTCTATGGGAGCTTGTACTGTGGGCATTTTCTGCATGTGTCACATAGAGAAATGGGAGTTTGTTTAAATCCCTGCACCGTTTTGACATTACAATATTCTTGACACAATGTTTTTGTGTCACAATAGTTTTTAAGGTATATTTTGTCCAAACATCGTTGAGACTTAGGAGGCGAAGACTGAAATTGCGAGCAAAGAGCTACACATTTATAGCGATCAGATAAAGTGAGCAAGATCTTCCCTTTGACCTGGGTAATGGACTCCAATATCAGGTTCAGGTAATGACAGGAATCTTCTTGAACATTTTTCACTAATATAGTAATTGTACATGGAGGCAAACTGTACATGTTGTCCCATGCTACACTTCATCTAAAATGTCCAAGTATATCCACTCCCTACATGCTGGTAAGATGCAATCGAAGTTACTTAAAAGCAACTGATAGGGGGATTCCAAACTTCAGTTGCTACAATACTACTGAGTAAACTGGGTGAAACTCCAGAGGGTCTAAAAGAAGGATAGGTAAGTCACACTGTGGGAACCACTTATTCACTCAGAAATAAAGTGGCATATTTACTAATATTTCACACAACACATGGCAGCAAGCAAATTTCTGCTCTCACCTTGCGCTGGTGGACTTTGTGCTGTCTAGCCTTAATGAAGGCACCCTTGTTCCATAGTGCATGGGTGCCTGCTTTACAGGCAAGTTTGTTTTTGTGCAAGAAAGCACACCTTTAGACAAGCAAACCAAAGGATAAGGTTTATCACATCCTGTGAAGGATACTTAAGTATACAACATTGTGCAATCTATCTGCACTGTCCAAAAAAGTGTTATGAAGATCTGACACTAGGGATCGGAGTTAATTATGTTATTTGTGGACTCGCAGTGGGCTCAGATTGTTCAATTATGTTGAATTCACATGACGGTTCCTCAGTGAGACTAAATAGTTTTTGCTGTCCTTGAGCTTAATAGTTAAGCAATGTTTTACCCATAATCCGCCATCAAACCATATTGTTTGCTTCACAAGCAGCATGCAAGCCCCTAACATATAATTTAAGGGGTCACATGTAAAAAGACAAACCATACAAATGGAAAAAAATCACATGATTTGGTACCTCAAAATGCTTTTGTACCATGTGGCAAACACCTTTTGTGCCTTTCTGACTCACAAAGGACTCTAGGGTCCCATTCTGAATCATAATTAGGAAGGGGCATCCCATACTGATTGCGAATTTGCAATGAAGTTTGCAAAACAAATTACAGACAACTCAAAGGAGTTTGCGACTCATTTGCAAAGAGGAAACCATGAACAATTTGATCTTTGGCTTCAGCAGGCGCAGACTGTCAGGGATGAAGTTATCAGTCTTCAATACTGCCGTGTTCTGGTAACCAACTATAATGTCTGTCACGGGTAATGGAACTGGTCCTTTGTTGAACCCATGGTTAATGATTATACGATCTAACCTGTAAATACATAGGCCTTAAATGTTTGTGTGAGAAAAATGAAACCAATCAGGAAGGAGAGGCCTGTCACAGAAACTTGTAAAATCAGGTTCTTCTTCCACAGCAAAACAATGGGAAAAACTGAACCTTTGTGAGCAAGATAATTTGTAATATATATCTGTGGCTAGGGGTTACAGAATCCTAGATGTAAGGTTAATTATTAATATATAAATATTAGATATCCTTTGCATGTTATGTTCATTCTGTCTAATAGGAAATGGGCAATGTGTCATCTTTAAAAGCAATGCATATGGTAGGCAAAAACGTGACTACACATTTGCTGACTTTCACCACATGCTTTAAATTGCAGAGCTTTTTGCTCTGAATATATATTGTGATTCCATCGCTATACACTGGAATGACTGCAATCACGTGTCTCTATGAAATTTTTCAATTTACCGTCAAAGCACTATGAATAATTTAAAATGCCTTTATATTGTTTGTTTTGCTTTATCAAAGCTGCTCTCTGTTTTATAGAGGTCCCTTTTGTATGTTTGTTTATCTATCTACAGGGATACCTTCTGTCAAAGAAATTCTTTTTCTTATTCAGTGCCTGTAATCTATTTTCTTAAGTAGTGGAGCACAGCTGTCTCAGACAAATGTTAAACTTGATAACTAAAACTGGCATCATGATATTTCTATCAGTGTTTTATTGTCTGTTTCATTGTCTATAAAAGTGAGGCAGATTGAGAATCATTGACCACCCGAGTTACATTGATCGGATCCATTCCTCTGCTGTTTTGAATCAGCATTTCCAGGCTGATCAGAATTTTGCCAGAGCATTTTTGCATCAAGATTTGCAACACCTTCTAAGTACTTTAAAAACATTTACTAATTAGCATTACAATTCTGATCACAAATTGCGACTCAATCCTGTTGGCTACAATCACAGGAATGGAGGGAGGCCTGCAAAGTTCAGCAGACCGCCATCCATATGATTGCATTTCTTATTGAAACAATCTTTTCAATTAAAAAAAAAACTGCAGTGGGAGTGGGCAGAGGAAGTGGACCAAAATGAATCCCTATCCCTTTGAAAATTATTTCTCATCGATACTTGGAAGCCAGTAACTTATTAATGGTTTTGGACGGTAATTCTGTTAAAAGAAAATGTATGCATATGATGCCAAGTTTCAATTTGGAAGCAGCACCATACACACTCCTCTTCTAAATTGAGATGAGTTATTTTTTAACCAAGTTTACATATCAATACAAATATGTTTGACTCCTAAAAGGGAACTAATCAATGGAAAAAATTGGTTGCAAACAATCTGATTTTGCAAACAGGGTTTGTTGCAGCTGAAAAGTTTAATGCATCTGGCCCATCATTCGGAAACATTAATGAACTATTACATCAGTACAATTTATCTAATCAGGCTACAAATCTTTCTATATGTTCAAAAAAGTTTTGAATTTTATAAAGGGAATAGTTTTTCCATCAAATAGGATTACTTTTACTTAGATCACTTTGGAAAATTTTAGCAGCTGAATGTTAAAATGGGTTGCTATCACCACTCATTGCAAATGCATCTATTTTAGTACTATTGATCTCCTTACAAGTAGGGCTAGTAATCCCCTGAAGTTGCTAATATCATGGGGAGGAATTACCAGACAGGTACGGACGGGACATTTAGGGCCTGATTCACAAAGGTAAACTCAGACCAAAAGTCTAAGTTTAGACCTGAAGTCTAACTTTACTACTACTAAAGTTAGTAAATTTAGACTTTTGGCTAAACTTAGACTTTTGGTCTAAACTTAGACCAAAGGTCTAACTTTACTACTACTAAAGTTAGACGTTTGGTCTAAGTTTACTTTTGTGAGTCAGGTACTTAGAGTCCACTTAGGCATGAGGAATTAAAGGAGAAATAAGTAATTTTGGACCAGATTCCCCTGATTACTTTGCATTTCCTCCCAGTATTAACTCTAAGATTCCAACTGTTGTTACCAACTCTAAATGCAGGTCCAATTGGAAACAAAAGGCCACTTGCAATGAGGGCAAATGTTTAGATACTGCTTTAGGCCTTATATAGATGTGCTTTTCATTCTGTCTACATCTCATCTTCAAACCTTGCCAGAGACTTTGTTGAGCATTTCTCAACTTAACATGGACATTGCAACCAAGTGTCACAGCTGGGGACATTTGCCTTGCTCCTTGCTACCTCTGGCTCTGCCTTTGTCACCCCTGCTCTAAAGTAAGTGTCAAAAGCAAAAGATAAACTAGGGTTCTCATGAGCCTTGTATTCTTTTGGTAGCCTGCAGTTGACATGGACATTTCACTGAATCTTTCACTGAAAAAAATGCATTCAGAAGTAGTATGCACGCTGTAATCAAACAGAATATTGACATCCTGAAACCTTATCACTGTTTGAGACATCGGCCATTTCCTTTGTTATGTTATGTTATGTTACGTTATGTTACATTATTTTATGCTATATATTTATAGTGCACATATCCTCCTGAAAAGGGTTTCCAGGTGGGAGATTACTACCGAACTGGTTGGAAAAGCAGATGTATACCTGAAATTGATTTCAGCGTCGAGAAGACAAATAAGGGTGTCCACCTGATCTCGAGTGGAAAGTGCGTGGAAGGTTTGCAAGATGAAATGTGGATACACATAAAAGCCAAGATGGCTTGAGATAGGAGAATCTCTTGTTTAAGTGGAGCAGGCCTATGTTGCTTATGGCTCTACTAGTGTGTCTACGGAGCGTAAAGTGTACACCCTGTGCATCAGAAGCCAGTGAGGAAGCCTGGGATGACTGGAAAATGAGGAGTGCACTGGGGAATTCACAACCCGCTTTTCTACTATGTTTTGCACCTCTTGCAGTCTTTTAATCGGGATTCTGTGACACCCAAATACAGGTGATTGCCATAGGACAGTCTGCTTTTAATTAGGGCATAAGTTGCATATGTGTGAATATGGATAGGCATCCATGAGAAAGATGTTCAAATCATATTCAGAATTCCCTATCAGGATGCTTAAACTCCTGTGAGATGGTCAGCCATCATGAGGTAATTATCAACAGTGATCTCTAGGTTGACAGGTTGATGGGTAGTACCGAACTCATTGGACTAGTGCACCATTTTGCTGTTATAGAGAACCACTTCAGCTTTGTCATCATTTAGCTTAAAGTGATTGTTTCTCTTCTGGTTGGCAACCTCTAGAATGAACAAGTTAAAGGTGGCCTCCGTTCTTCGGATATCATCCGATATGGAGATGATTACTTGGGTGTCATCTCAGATCAGCTGCTTGCTCACTCATGCAGGACTGATGCAGGTCGTGATAGCCATGGTACTCTCACACTTAGACTACGCCAACTCAATCTACCCAGGCATGTCACTCTTCTCAATCAAACGGCTCAAGATGGTTCAGAAACAAGCAGCAAGACTGATCCACCGGCAACCCAGATGGCAATATGCCAGACCTCTCCTAAAAAACGTCACTGGCTCCCCATTTCCCAATGCTCGGTCTTTAAGATGGGATGCCTAATCTTTAAGTCTCTACACAGCCGGAGCCCCAAATTTATCAATTGCCTCTTATCAAGGTACACTCCCCCCGCAACCTGCGCTCAGTTCACCTCCAGCTACTGACCACCCCTGCCTTCATGTTAAAACGTCAGGGAGGATGTTGGTTTGCATCCCTGGCCCCTAGACTGTGGAATTCTTTTCCACTGGAGATTCGGCCATGTAATAATCTTCTAAATTTCAGGAAAATGCTCAAGACATGGCTGTTTGTGCAGACTCATGAATAACTCCACCCAATGGTCACGGCATACTCTAGAGCTAGCGCCATGAAACCTCCTGGTGTAAGCGTGCTGTATAAGTATTTAATAACATAACATAACATCACAATGCAAAAAGTTGTAACAATGTCAACAAGGGCGTGGCTCATGGAGGAGCCCTGCAGAATACCACAATTTGGAAGGTGTTGGATAGAAAGGAAGTCAGCAGAATGGGTAGAGAGTGGTTTCTGAGAAAGAATTGAATCCACTTAAGGGCTTTCAAGCATATGGCATGGAATCACTTAAGCAGAGTGACATTGTATAAAATGCCACTTACAGTGGATAAGGACAGCTTAGTCTCCCTGACACAGATGCGCTGTATACCATGCTGGCCGTGAGTAGGGCAGTTTCATGCTGGGAGCAGGACAAAAGCCTGAATGAGATGGATCTAGTAGATGATTGGCTTTGAGAGTGTTGGAAGACTACCCATTAATTCATTTATTTTTTAAGGACTTTGGCTGGAGAGGACACTAATGAGATAGGTCTGTAATCTGCTAAAAAGTTTCTTCAAAAGAGCCAACACTTTGACATGTTTAAGGTCTGTTGGAAAAGGTGCAGGGGAACACTGATCAGTGAGAGCAGGGATAATTTAGTGATGGAAGAGCAAGATGTGACAAGAGCAGGGGGATCTGGTGATTCTGACTTAAAAGAATACATGGTTTTAATAACTGTGTTTACACTGTCTGGACAAAGTTGAGAAGAGAGAACATGGTGACTGTTTCAGGGTAATGGGATGTGAAGAACTTATAAGTGACTCAACACTCATGCCACCTGGTTTCATGTATGGAGAAATGAAGTTAGTGCCTCTCTCAGATAGTACCTCTTTGGGAAACCCCATATGGGTATAAATCACCATCAGGGCCATGGCCACTGCAGGTGCAGTCACCAACCTCAGAGGGATGGCCTCTGGGTAGCGACTGTTGTCCACCAAGACCAGGATGGACCCATTACCTAGAGCTGTCTTGGGGGCCTAGGGTCCAACAATGTCGATGTCCACCCTCTCAAAGCGAGTGCCAATGACAGGCAATGGGGTCAAGGGAGCTCTGAACGGTCATGTGCTTTAGGATAGTCCTGTCATGTGTACCCCATTTTACATACATAGTCCCATCCATACACCAATAGCGATTCTAGAAAGGTGACCTTTTACCTAGTAGCTTGCTCCTGTCTCTTTGACACCAAGCTCTCGGTGTTCTATCATAACCCCTTTATCTGACATACATAAGCATGTCCCTGGGCACGGTATAATTATTCTGTATAAGGGTCACCACTTTGTTTTCACCCTTTCCAACAGCCAGCTGTGCATGATCACATTTGTTTGGAAAAACATTCATGATTGTTTCCAAAACATTTATAGTTGTTTTCAAAACAGATTGATTCTTGAAGAATAGTATAAAGGACCCTCACTCCCCCCTACAAATTAGAGGAGATTTCCTTCCACGCTGACATGGGGTCCTGCATGCCTAAATCTTCGATACGCAGTGGTCTGACATCCCTTGCGGGGTGTCATCCTCGACCCACAGATGGGATCCTTCATTCTCAAACATCAGGTGAGGGGACTGGTTCTTCCCCAGGGGTTTCTTGGCTACACACACACACATATATATATTCACTGAAAAAAACATAGGTTTCAGGGACGTTATAGTTAGTTGGACATTTCACTCGCAGAAATCCAGAGAAATTCGGCCGTTATAGTTAGTTGAGCTACCAATTACTGGCACCCCTGTAATGCACTGCTGATGCTGTCACACATTACATCATTCATGACATGGTCAGTGACATCACTGATGACATCACTGATGACATCATCCATGTGATAATCTGATGCACCTCCTTACACCCTGATATAAACTTTGATACACCCACTCTAAAATACAGGCTACCATTTTCAAAACCATAGACACACCAATATCAGTTACTACATACCCACTCACTGATTCTTAGGTCTACACACATCAACTCATTCACCCATACAGTCACTCATATATGCAGTCACTCATCAATACAGCACTATCATTTGCACTCATACACCTATACAGAAACTCACACACCACCACTCATCCATAGAGCTACTCACACACCTAGTCAGTCATGCAAATAATCAATCACACTCTTATTTACTCACCTATACAATTATACACACACCACCTCACTTTTTCATACAGATACTAACACATACTTACTCTCTTATACAATCACTGATACAAGCACACACATCTATACAGCCACTCTCACAACCACTCACTCTCACATATAGTCATTTATATATTCCAACACTCACTTATCCTGCCTTTCACATATGTACTTACTCACACATGTACCACTGAGACATCCATTCACTCACCAACACACCCATACACACACTTACCCACCCATACAGCCCTTCACACATGCAGTCTTGAACCCATATACCCAGTGAATCACCCACTCAAACATCTATGCACAGAGTCACACCCACCCCCACCCACCCACACAGACACTCAGGCACCCATACAAATAGTCAGACAACCAATCAATAATCCATATAGACACTCATGTAGATACTCACCAACCCATACAGCCGCTTACACACCAACTAACACTGATATAGACATTCATACACATTAGTCACTAGCCCATGCATTCATTAAGACACGTTTAATCACTCCCCTATACAGTCAGTCATGCACCTACTAAATCATCCATTCAGACACTAATTACACCCACTCATTCTACAATACACCTTGACATTTATATATATAAAACATATTTAAACTTTACAGAAACACACAATCACTGGATGATGTCATCAGTGATGTCATTTGAGATGTCATCGGTGATGTCATCAGTGATGTCACTGACCATGTCATGAATGATGTAATATGTAACATCATCAGCAGTGCATTGCGGGGGCGCAAATTATAGTTAGCTCAACTAACTATAACGTCCAAATTTCTCTAGTTTTCTACGAGTAAAATGTCCAACTAACTATAACGTCCCTGAAACCTGTGTTTTTTTCAGTGAATTTCTAAGGTTTTCTAAATGCTAATTTCTAACTATAACATCCCTGCAACCTATGGTTTTTTCAGTAAATTTCAAAAGTTTTTAAAATGCTAATTTCTAACTATAACGTCCCTGAAACCTATGGTTTTTTTCAGTGAATTTCTAAGGTTTTTTAAATGCTAATTTCTAACTATGCCTACAGAGGTAGGACATTTGCAGAAAGTGGAAGAAAGGCACAGAAAAAAGCTAGAGAAATGCAGAAAGAGGCATCAGAGGTGCAGAAAGTAGAAGAAATTTAGAAAAAGAAACACATGTGCAGAAAGAAGCAACGGAAATGCAGAAAAAGGCAAGAGAGGTGCAGAAAGAAGCAAGAGTGGCTTGCACACCATCAGTACCAATTTAACACCCACATTTAGCAATAAGTAACAGGTGACCATTCTAGGTTTGCAAAGTGCCTTCCACCACGCTGTAACACTCGCTGTATTTTTGGCATCGTTTGAGCCGTTTGAGCTAGAAATAAGGCTTTTTTCATTCAAATCTGCAGATTAGGGAGCAGATGATGGATGATGTGGCTAATGCAGAAAATGTATAATTGTGCGCAAGTCGGTGCAGCCAAACAGTCGCATAATTCCAGTGGCCCTGCTCATACCTTTGACTAGGTCCACAAGTGATTCCTTCTTTTTTTGTCTCACTGAGTTCATAGTTGAGCTTCTATGGAAACGAGGAAGACTAAACCTGAGGTTACAACTCCACAACATAGACTACCATACGACATAATTACTTTCCATAACACATAATCTTACTCTGCATAATTCCTATGAAATTAATACCACATACTTTCTATCCACATAATTTAACTGCACAACTTACCACATAATTCCACTACACACAATGTACATCCACTCCACTCCAAAAAACATTAGCAAAAAACGTTTGCCTTCACAATGCCAATAGCTCTAACTCTCGCAAATGCGAAATCTATTACATTGCAAACACTTCTTTAACTAGTAGTCGTGTTTGCAGAGTGGTGGAGAAAGGGTGCTAGGCCTCCGACCAGCTCTTAGGAATTCTGCTACATAGGATTTACAGGAGGTACCAGGAGGGCTTCTTGGCCCCCAACATCCCTCAGGAGTAAATTGGACTTCCTCTCCCATCCCGTAGTCTGCCAGGAGCCGTGTTTGCAGAGTAGTGGAGAAAGTGGGGCCTGGCCTCCGAAGACGTCTTAGCAATTCCACTGTGTGGGACTTACTAGAGGTAACAAGAGGTGTAGTTGGCCCCCAAGGACATCCTTTTGGGACAACTACCCCTCCTATTACCTCCAGTAAATCCCACACAGCAGGATTGTGAAGTTCTCATAGCAAGCCATGCCCCCTTTGCCTACCACTCTGCAAACGCGCTCCCTGATGTGCTCTTGGATGGAGTCCCCTTTGCTGCTGGGGGTCCTTAGGGGCCAACTAGCCTACCTCTTACCTCCAGTAAGCCCCACACAGTGGGATTGATGAGAGGTGGACACAGGCTATACCCCCTTTCTCCAAAACTCTGCAAACGCACCTCCTGGTGTGCCCTTGGTTGGGGGATGAAGTGCCCTTTCCGCCTGAGGGTCCCTGGGGGCCAACTAGCCCTCCTGTTACCTCCAGTACACCCCATACAACTGGATTGCTGAGAGTGCTCAATTGCCATGCCCCCTTTTTACACCACTCTGCAAACGCGACTCCAGGCACACTGCTGCTCGGGGGATGAAGTCCACTTTAGTCCTGAGGTCACCAGGACACAAGAGGACCTCATTGCCCCACCAGCAATGCGCCAAGAGGCGCGTTTGCAGAGTGGTGTAAAAAGAGGCATGGCCTCATACCACCTCTCAGCAATTCCACCGTGTGGGGCTTACCGGAGGTATCTGGTGGGCTAGTTGGCCCCCCGGTGACTCTCAGGAATGAAGGGGACTTTATCCCCCAACTTAGAACACGCCAGGGGGCGCGTTTGCAGAGTGGTGCAGGGAGGGGGGCCTCCGGCGAGATACCGGCTTTTCTTTTTTTTTGCATCTTTAGAAGGGGGCTGTGAGGCCCCCTTTCTTTTAGTGTTTTTTGGGTCCTGGGGACCCCATCCCCCAGGGCCTGACCCATTTTTTCATTTCTTTTTTAACAAAAACAAGAAGGGGGCCGCATGGCCCCCCTCCCATGGCAGATTTTGGCCCGAGGACCCCATCCAATGAGGCATTGCCACATATATATATATTTTTTAATCATTTTAAAGGAGGGGGCTGCGCGTACCCTGCCTGAGGCCATTCTAGAACTCGGGGACCCAACCCCCTGGGGCTTTTCCTTCTTTTAAAATAATGTATATATATAATTTGGGAGGGGGGCCTCATTGCCCCCTTTCCCTGAGCCACTTTTGGCCCCAGGGACCCAATCCCCTGGGGCCTGGCCTCCTTTGTTTAAAAAAAAGTGCTGGAGAGGGCCGTGTGGACCCCCTCCCCAGGTCCACTTCTGGCCCCAGGGACCCCACCCCCGGGGCCTGGCCTCGTTTAAAAAAAATGTATCTCCTTTTTTTTGGCCTTAATTAAAAATAAAACTTCAAAACGGAGGGGGCTGTGTGGCCCCCTTCCCTGGGCCACTTCTGGCCCCGGGGACCCCATCCCCCGGGGCCTGGCCATACATTGGGGACCATGGGGGAAGCCCCAATGCCCCAATGGTCCCATCCGGCTCCTGCCGGCATTGCTTTTGGGCAAAGGGAGCTGCTGACATGCAGCTCCCTTTGCCCAAAAGCAATTCTGCATTGCTTCTTGGAAGCGAGAGCAGGTTTCCTGCTCTCGCTTCCAAGAAGCAAAGTAGAGTTTGCAATGACAGGGAGCAAGCCACATGGCTTCCGTCCTGTCATTGCAAATGGCAATGTCCAGCGGGTGGGCACCCAGGGGGTGGCGGTCCCCAGGGCCATCGAGGGCTCCAGGAGGGGGTCTGCGCGGCCCCCCTCCCAACTAATTTAAGCCTCTGGGAGGTGGTGGTCCCTGGGGCCCGGGGGTCCGCAACTGACCCCCGCATTTAGATATTCAATGCCCGATCGAGGTGGTGGTCCCGGGGAAGTGTGGGGGGCTCGATGCCCCCACACTTTGTTTTTGAAAACAGCCCTGGGGTGGTGGCGGTCCCCGGGGCTGTGAGGGCTGCGTGACCCCCTGCATTTATATCATGTAGTCTCGGGGAGGTGGTGGTCCCCGGGGCTTGGGAGGGCCCGTGAGGCCCCCCACCCAAGAAAATTAGAGGTACCCCCTAATTATTTCAGCACCGCCCTCGGTACCTGGCCCACCCGGGGGCTTAAAGAAAACAAAACGCGGGAGCCCACGCTTTTTTTTTGCCGGATTCGCGCACTCAGCGTGAAGTTGGCAATTTATTTATTTTTTAAATGCTTTTTTGGGTCATGGGGGTCCTTGTGGTACCCCCTGAGTAGGCCTAGGGGGTTAGGGCGTTTGTACACTGCACTCTTTTCTTGTTGTTTAATGTTTTTTCACCATTTTTCTTGTGACTCGGTTACCAAGTCACAAGATGGCTGCCAGCACTTCCTGGTTTGAAGTGTTGACAGCCAATCAGAGTGAAGCTCTGGCCCGGGAGGGCTCGCAAATCCTCCTCGGTGCTCAGATATCGATATTTTTATTTTTGAATTTCTCAGCAACTACAGAACGGATTTACACCATTTTCAAAAAAGCACACTTTCTAGACCAAGGCCTACCTTTTTGCCAAATGTGGTGTAATTCCGTTCAGCAGTTGGGGCTGTAGCTTTGTCTAAAGTTTCCTATATAAATTAACATGGAGAAAACACGTTTTGGGACCCCCCTTTTTCCTGGGTCCCGCTTGACGAATCACCCCAAAACTTTCAAGACAGGAGCTGACCAGGGTGCCCCATTAGTTTTGAACATTTTGTGAAGATTCGGTCAATCGGTGCCAAAGATATTGGCAAATCAAAAAATGCTTTTCCTATGGAAATTAGGTCGTAACTATAACTACCTACTGGCGACTGCCAGTAGGTAGTATATATATGTATACTATATACTATATATACTATATATACAAGCAATCACAGCTCAAGTAAAACAACGTAATCAAAGAACGAAGGTCAGTAAGACAAAATATAACCACATACAACAAAAATACCATCAACTTATTTCCAAATTGCGGGACAATGACGCCATTGTCATCCGTAACTCTGATAAAGGGGGTAATGTGGTAATCTGGCAAAAACAACAGTATCTTAAAGAAGCGATGACTCAAATGAATGACAGAAGGTGTTACAGACTGAGTACAAAAGAAACAATGTTAGCCGCCCAGCATGATCTACATACTAAACTACTGGCCTGGAAGAGTATGGGCCTAATAAATCAGGATGAGTATAAATATATGAAAATTGACTATTCAATAACTCCGGTCATATATTTTATACCCAAGGTCCATAAAAACATCGACAATCCTCCAGGCAGGCCAATCGTTTCGGCCAAAAAAAGTCTTCTTGAAAATGTATCAATCTACATAGACTTTTTTTTACAGAGTCATGTCAAATCGCTACCTTCGTATGTGCAGGACACAACAAACTTTTAAGAAATATTCCAAATGTTTCCTGGCAAAATGATTATGTCTTACTATCTCTGGATGTATCTAACTTATATACTTCTATACACCACAGAGATGGTTTACGTGTGGTTAACCACTTTCTGAACAATAGGCAGATTGAATACCACCAACATAACAATATGATTATGAATTTAATTCATTTTTGCCTTAACAATAACTATTTCTTATTCCACCAACAAATCGGATTATGCCATCTATATTTTGGAGTGCCCTTGTGGACTGCAGTATGTGGGAAGCACAAAACTGCAAGTCCACAAGCGGATCCTCCAACACTTGCGGGCCATAACAAACATGGATATAAATTATCCAGTGGCTCGGCATTTCAATGAGATGCATGGTAACGATGCATCTCAAATGAAATACTTCGCCATAGATACCATTCCACCATTACGAAGAGGCGGAGATAGAGAGGCATTACTACGCAAACTCGAGACCAAATATATTCTGGAACTCGATAGCAAAAACCCTCAGGGATTAAACACAACGGAAGACCTATACACGTGGCTGTATTAAATATATTAACCTGACATATTAAACAGTCAAAGTTAATAATTTAAGGTAGACATTTCTGATATGCTGAATATAGCACTTTAAGCTGATTATAACATATAGATGATTCCGCACACTCCCTACCTAGAGTCACTTTCCCTTTTATTTTAACAAGTACATTAGTAAATCCATAAAAAAAGAAAAACGAAACAAAGAGGAGGAAAAAACATTTTAGTATATATTTTTTTACACATTAAATTTTAGCACAACTACGACCTACTGATTCCTAAGTAGGATTAGTAACGGAGTATATTTGGGTTTGCACTTGTTTTTTCAACATGAATAACTGATTATTTTTAGTGGTCAGAGAGGTTAGCAGGCCCATTATGGACACAACATCATGTATATTTGCAAGGGATGATGTAGCAATGTATTTGACAAAGTGTATTTATACAGGAATTTAAAGGATGTGGTAAGAGCGACACTTAATATTGAGCATCACATATGTACTGTATTTAAACAGACAGTAGGGCAGGTGTATATTATATGTAGAGACACCTACTTGCCAAACGATATGGTTTTAAAGAAAAGCTATGATATATATCGAATTGGGGAAACAAAATCTCAATTTTTGTATATATTTTAATATCTTATAGTATTTTTTAAACATATTTATGTGGCAGTCTTACAATGTGAATATGACTAGCATATTATGTAAACAATATGTAAATATTAAGTGATTCTCATTTTATGCTTTTTAAGTAATTTATTAATGTATATTTTCCACATTTTGCCTTTTGCACATTGGTTTTTGTCAACCTTTGCATTAACCTGTTCAGCTGCTAATTTGTTTCCGACATGATGGTCTGTTAATTATGTCTATGAGTCGCATTA
The DNA here is from genome assembly GCF_964204655.1 of Triturus cristatus. Taxonomy (NCBI): domain Eukaryota; kingdom Metazoa; phylum Chordata; class Amphibia; order Caudata; family Salamandridae; genus Triturus; species Triturus cristatus. Next base: position 231,730,541 of record NC_140587.1, read on the forward strand.
GCACTTTAAAAATGGGGAAGTGTTGTCAGCGCGTCATGTGATCAAGGTCCTTGTGGACTGAAACGCGTCATGGCGGCATAGCGCAGAAATATAAAATAAATGAATTTGCACTAAAGAAGAAGTGTCCGTTCCTGCTTTAGGATTCATGTCTCAGCTGAATCTACTGAAAAAAGGTTACCTGGAATATTTATATCTACCTACCGTGACGGAAGCACCCGCTGAAGTGTTCGGCCACCTGCTGAAGTTGGGTTGTGGAATATATATATATATATATATATATATATATATTATCTACTGGCGGTAGCCAGTAGATAGTTATAGTTAGGACCGTGTTTCCATAGGAAATCTCAAAATTCTATTTTGAATAACTTTGGTGCCGGTTGACGAATCTACGCGAAATTTTCATAACTAATGGGGCGCTCCGCTCAGCTCCTACCCTGAAAGTCTCGGGGGGATTCGTCAAGCGGGGGCTGAGAAAAAAGGGGGGTCCGAAAACGCGTTTTCCCCATGCATTTTCCCATAGGACCTTTAGTCGAAGGTACAGCCCGAACAGCTGAACAGAATTACTTGAAATTTGGCAGAGAGGTAGTCCTCAGGTCAGGGAAGTGCCTTTTGCATATATGGAGTCAATCTGTTCAGTATTTCCAGAGAAAATTGCAGTAAAAAGCACATACATATCTATAGCCGCGCACTGTGCGCGCACCCTAACATGCGCAAGCGTAATTCTGATTGGTTGTTACATGTCAGTCAACGTTCGAATCGGTCGAAATCAGGAAGTGTCGGCCGCCATTTTGTTTGTTTTCAGTGCGAGAGTGGAAAAGGAAGGTGGCAAACATGAAAAGGGGGCAGGGTAGAGAGTTCCTGACCCCCTAGCCTTTGTCAGGGGGTCCCTGAAGGACCCCAAAGGCAGAAAAAAACATTTAATTGTTTTTTTTCAAATCGCGGGGGTGCGCGCACTGTGAAAAACCATAAAAAAATAATAATAATTTAATACGTAGTTTATTGAAAAATAAATATATAAAAAAAATAATAATACATACATAACTTAGCATTTAAAAAACCATACAAATTCACTGAAAAAACCATAGGTTTCACACACGTTATAGTTAGGAATTAGCATTTAAAAAACCTTGCAAATTCACTTAAAAAACCATAGGTTTCACACATGTTATAGTTAGGTGGATATTTCACTCGTAAAAAACCAATGAAATTCCCCCGTTATAGTTATTTCAGATAACTATAACTCGCGCGACCACCACTCTATCACAAGGATGATGTCATCAGTGATGTCAAGAGTGATGCCACTGACCATGTCATGAGTGATGTAATATGTGACGTCATGAGCAGAGGATTGCGGGCGCGCGAGTTATAGTTATCTGAAGTAACTACAATGGGGGAATTTCATTGGTTTTTTACGAGTGAAATATCCACCTAACTATAACATGTGTGAAACCTATGGTTTTTTAAGTGAATATATATATATATATATATATATATATATATATACGCATATACCTGCTACACATACAGATCTAGGCTAGGTACATTTAGGCAAATTACTTAGGGCGCGCTTTTTAGGAATATGCAAGTGCTACTGTTCATCTTATTAGCACTATGGTACAAATGTATCTACTATTTACTTTATTGGTAGTAGCAATCTCTTTCTTATGCTTCTGTCTCCTGATTGTCACAGCAAATAAGTTTTACACAAGACTGACGCTGGACCAATAAATATTTATTGAAATGTCCTAATCGCCATCCTAGGTATTTTCTGAGAGAAAGCAAGCACGAGTGTCTGAGCAAAAAGTACTGTACTGTGTTCCACGATCCCTGAGGAATCAGGGTTGTGATTTTCAGTGATTGCCAGAAACTACATACGCCACTGTAAGATACAGGGAGGTGGTAGTGGCACTGTAAAACTAGCTGGTCTAACGGCTGACATATCCTGTGGGTGTGTCCGGAAGCAGTTGAGACACCAAGCCCTCGGTTTAGGTCATGCAAAACAAACGTGCAGGTCCTGGGGATTCCTAGGAAATACACAACAAAACTTTATCCCTGACTTCCCACTGGCCTGGCAAGTGGTACAGGACCTACATAATGGATCTGAGGCTGTCCTTATCCATGGCCAATACAAGGGAGCAACAAGCTAGGGTGTTGTCTTGCACCAGATGTCCTGCCAAGAGAATGTCATGAGCCAACCCCCGTGGCACGGCCCTTTACCACTGGGGCACCACCAGCTCTGGGCCATCAACAGTTCCAGAAACCTTAGGCTCTGTATATAGGAGAGCATTCTTTCAATAGATAAGGTGATCTCTAGGGTTATCCCCTGCTGCTTGGGCTTTAGCTTGCCGCCACAAGCCCTCTAGAGTGAGGCAAACTTTCTGTGACTTGTAGAACACTTCCCTGGTAGGCCCACCCTCATCTTGAAATCCAGCCAGTTCAGCCAGGTCACAGAGGGCGGCAATGTCCCCTCAAGTTGGCTCAAGGATATCCTCCTCATGCCTCTGCCAATCTGGACCACAGGAAATTCAGAGGTTTGCTTCCTATGCCCCTTGTTCAACCTCTTCTTGACTGCTGCCTAGGCCATTGTTCCAGGAACCCTGATTCCAATACCAGACAACCAAGGACCATGTGGTCTTACAGACCCGATCAGACAATCCACACATCTAACAAGTGTGACCTGAGCTCTAACCCCTTCCAGACAATATGGTCCGGGCCATTGCCCAACAGACAATCTACAAGCATCAAAGGACTCAGCTACTTTTAGAGAACCTGAGACCCCTACCCAAACTCAAAGGGAGCCAGATTCACCAGTAGATGACTCTCACGGCTGTCTATGACTATGACTTGGTGGAATGTATTAGGGAGGACCTGTTCTGAGGACACCAGCAGACTCTTCACAGTAGTCATGCTGACTCCTGTGCCTCCCAGATCCTCCATACTTTGCTCATTGATGATGACCCACTGCCTGTACTAAGAATTATTGGCAGCCATATTGTCTTTTGGCACCATCTCTGTATCCCCCAGGGACATTGGTGTCATCTCTGTCTGATCCCAAAAGCTAGATGGGACCACCTTCTACCCAAGCACTACACTCGCCACCCATGAGGGATTGTGCCTATATTTGTAACACGCTGTACATTGGGGGCAGACCTCCCTTTCTGTTTAACAAAGAAACCCTTCTTTTTGGGATCGGGACTGGTTACCACTCTTTCCTATCGGATTATTTTGGGAGCCTTTTGAGAACTCCTTACTTTTATGTTTTCCCCTTCTTCCTCAGATAGGATTCTTGGCTCACCCATTTGGAAATACTCAACACAGGTGCCTTTTGAACACTCTGGTGCTGACCCAGAGGTGCACCTCTTCATCAAGCTTCCTGTGGTATGCCTCCACAGCAAGCTTCCTGGAGTCAAACAGCTTGCTGTCTACTAGTTTTCTTGCATAGCTCTGTAAAACAAATATTGAGCACCATAGTTAGTTACCTTGCTGCCTCTCACTGAGCCCTTTAGTGCCTTGCTGGAGTAGCTCAAGAAATCCACCCAAGACTGACTTGAGAGCTTGCGACTCTCTCTGACCCCCTGGCGATACTTTTCATGGTATAATGTGAACAAGTGACTCTTCACTCAATATCTGGTTGCACAGCGTAAATTTAACTCATCACATTATCAAAGTCATACATCAAAAGAAACAATACTATTGTAAAATACTTATTATTGCATGTCCTCAGACATTTATTTGACCAATCAAAAACTGAAATTAAATAGTCATAGACTCTTTTAGCAATCTATTACAAAAATGTATACAACATAAACAAAACAATATTCTTGGTTACAAAATTCTTTGACATCTAAAAATCGACGTTGCCCAGTGCATTTCAAGATCATCAATCACTTCTTCAGGAGCCTCCGTAAGAAATAATAATATGATACTCTTGGTAAAACACAGTGTTATAACATATTAATATGCAGGGATAGCTACCTAATCACCAAGAATGCACACAGGCATGGCAAGACTGAAACACAGCTCGTGAAGATGAACCAGGAAAACTTGTGCATCCAAAGCTATAACGAAAAATGTGGTGAGAGTAGTAAAAAAACATGACCATGCTTACACAATCAAAATTAGTCAGGAACCAATGGAACACCATCATCTCAACTAATGCAGTCGAAAGATGATTAACAGAACACCTAGCTAAAAAGAAAACCGGAAATGAATCCAACAATGCTATTGAGCTGTTGTGGGATTTAATAATGTGTCTATATTTGTATTACCTGCAGCGCTGCAGTGAACAATTGAAATGGGTGTGCCGGACCCCGGTCGTCAATAGCAGTATCGCAAAATTCGTACTCTGGTGGATGAAACGACAAAATGCAAATATCACAAGTTCATTGACAGAATATCACATCATCAACATCCAATACACTATCTAGTGTGGTGTAAGACACCTACCAACCTCGCCGAATCTCGCGTCCTGTAAATTCAAGCCTCCCTGCTGTCTAAGCGATCAACAGGAGTGCCAAAATGTGCCGTTCTTTAAACGCAAGTTAAACAATCAGAACGGACTTGTGTCCTCACAGCAGTGTGGCCGCCATATTGGAATAATCCATGTTCACACTAGATAAGCTATAAATGTCTTCCATACCAAGGCATGGCTCAACAGTGGGTCACTAAATACCAAAACTAGCGTCATCTTCAAATTAGCTCAGTGCCAGATAGTGGAAACGGCGACCTGATATATCAAACAAATACCGCAACAGGCACCATCTTGGATCAGGAAAATCTGAAGTTCCTCAGAGAATACAAGAGTCAGCTGTGTAACACAACTACCGACATAAAAAATAATCAAAAGCGTATGAATTTTCAAAAATGTCCTGTGTCATTAAAACACAAACGTGATGACAATCTAAAAAATTTGTTGGATAATTCCATGTGTATGAATAGCCAATATTAATGGAACTTGTGCCCAGAGTCCAGGAATATATCGGTCGCAGAGAACAATTGGAACAGTGTGAAATGCCCAGAAATCACACACCCAATGTGATAAAAGAATGTACCTCACAGAAAACTGTCCTTCCCAATAATGTTTTAAAAATCATGTTGCCATGAATTTGTACATGAAATTTGACAATTGACTAAAGACAGCATGAACAGCGTAAAAATTGCATAACTCAAGCAAGGATGCTCAATGAACCAAAGTCAAACATATGGCGCTTTGTACACAGAATGGCTTAATTTCACAAAATGATAACCTTATAGGAAAAATACAGATAATGACAAATGGCAAAACTTTGTACACAATCGCTCGTAGAGTGTGTTATAAGAAACAAATCATATCAATTTTTATCATTCAGCCCATGTGAGATCATGGTATTGAACGATTTTAGCCACCAAATTTCAAGCTGCGATAACAATCTTGCGTTATCTATGCCTACACTGATCTGCACACTTTCCAAAATGGTGTACCTCAACTGTGCAATGGTGTGATGATGTTCGAGCCAATGTGAAACTAGGTTGGATTTGACATTCTTTGTCCTAATCGCACTTTTGTGTTCGGTGTTTCTGGTTTTAATTTTGCGTTCTGTCTTGCCAACATATATTAGGCCGCACGGACACTTTATGCAATGGATCACAAATGAAGAATTGCAATCTCCTGAGTATTTGGGCCTAATTGGCTTGCCAGACTGTGGATGATTAATAGTGCTGCCTAACATGACATTGTTGCAATTAACACAATTGAAACATTTATGCATGCCGGATTCTGTAGTACTTCGTAGTGCTTTTGGCCGTGTCAACATCTCTTCAATATTGCAGCTCCTTGTATGCGTAAATAAAGGTTGTTCTTCAAATAACCCATTGAACTCAGGTTCCGACTGGAGAAGTTACCATCTGGACTTGATGATTCTTTTTATAGCTGCGGATTTGGTGGACTTGGACACGAAAAAGATCCAATTTTGTGGTTTCTTAATGTGAGTTGTAAGTAAATCCTGTCTATAGATGGTAGAAATTCTTGTGGCAGCATCAGAAAGAGTTTTTTAAGCAATTCAAGGCCACTTTACGTGGCTTTGAGAGGCTTAAAAATCCTGGAGTAAACAAACGCAGCACAAATCTCTTTTGCTGTGTTACTCTGACATGGGTAGGTGTTCCATGGTCATTGTGTGGGTGCTCCCATGCAACTCCCGGATTTTCAAGAGCTTGTAAACCTGACAATGAGCCAAAAAGATATGCCTCTGCAGGAGAGGCATAACGAGGAGCAATATCTTGTTTGTTCAGTCCTCCTGCCATGGGTGATGCATTCTGAAGCACACATAGAAAGAGGAAAAAGCCTCTCAGGATTATTTTTGTGCTAGAAGGTGTCCATAAAGAGTGTATGCAGCTACCACTGCTGGATTCCGCCTGTTTGGCCTTCAATTCCAGCTCTCAAAGGCTCATTTCATGAGGCAGACACTCCAAAGCAATTTCTTCTCTGCAGGTTCACTTTCTTTCTCCATTTTAACTTGGCCATCTGCAGGTGAAACTCTTTGTCTGCCTTTCTCTCCACCAGCTCCTCTGGGGACAGGCCATGTAAAAATGGCAAGAATCTTCACTTCAGGAGAGAGGTTATCCTCCTCCACTGAAGGCTGAATTTCAGGGCTGATGTTCAGGCCCTGTTCCCGCTCATACAGATCATACTCATCCTCTTGCTCCTCAGTGACTGGTGGACCTCCCATCAGGGCCTCAGAGCTTTTTGCAGCTCCAACTTTTTGGTGCCCTTCCAGGTGGAGAGCCCTCTTTAATGGCAGAACTCCCTGAGCTTAGCCACAGTGTAACTCCCAAGTTGGCCTGCTCGTACTCCATCACTGCAGGTATGGTCATGGACATTTAGATACCAAAGGGAATAGATCTGGAAAAACCAGGGTGGCCAATCAAGGAGAATTTTAAAAACTTGAATTGGTCTTAAAGTATTTATGTGAGTAGTACTAAATTACGCAATATGACATTACACCAACACAAGTTCAAATCTTCACCGCAGAGCACTAGTGTAAGAAATTTGGCTACTGGTTGCGGAGGATGAAAGCCTTCTCAGGCAGCAACAAAAGATTTTTTACGGTGAAGTCATTAGCAATCCCTAGCTCAACCCATGGGTAGCTTGACACAGAGTAGTCAGGCTTAACTAAGAGGCAATCTGTAAAGTATTTGTGCAACACTTCAAACAGTAACACAGTTAAAACACAACACAAAAGGTTCCCTCACCACTTAAGAAAAACAGAGTAACTTTTAATAAATAAAAGAAGGCCAACATGACAAAAATGTAATCTTTAAAGAATCAGAGGTATTCAATTTTAAAGATTTTAGCAAAAATCGCCCCAAACGCCACTGACCACCCTCTGTGGACATCTTGCCATGTAAGACAAGGACAAATTCACAAGCTCAAGCCAACTGTGTCAGAGTGTGGGCCAGTTACAGGAACCCAGTTAGGCCTGCTAAACAGAGTACTTAAATCCTGGTATGTGGAGAGGTGCAAGGATCTAGGCCGTAGATGCATTGTGCAGCCGAAGTGATGGGCTGGTTCCGAGATGCGGCAAGACTGCGTTGCAAGATCCTGCAGTATCGTTGAGGATCCAGTCGACCAGGGCTTGAATGTGAAGTCCCGAGTTGAGGATGCACCACACAATCGGGTGATGCATTGGTTTCAAGGAGCTGCGAAGCTGCAATGCGGAGTACAGCACATCATCGGACTGCCATCAACAATGGATGAGAGGGCATGCACTGAGGATGTGTCGGGCAGTGACGGTTCCAATTGGGCAATGGTCTGCACTGCAGTGCTGCCGGCTCCATGACCTGAAGGCACTGCAGAGGGCATTGCCGCACTTTGCACCACAACCCTGGTCTCACTGATGATGATGCCGCCACCGAGCCGCTGCTTGCACCATGACCTGTGGGCACCTCACTTCTCACCACTTCGCTTCACACCACCACCCTGATATCCCCGACGCCACCACTCCATGCCGACCTTGATGCTGCTACTTGCAGCGTGGTTCAAGAGCACCACTTGTAAGTTACACAACGCACGCCTAGTCCCACACCACAACCTTGGCCTACCAACACCGGCAACATCGACTCCGGTTCATTAGCTGACGACAGCGCTTCAGCAACTACAATGCCGCTGCCTGCACCTTAACCTACTGGCACTGCAACAAGAACAGCCCCACTTCGCACCACAGCCCTGGTCTCACCAACACCGCTGGATGTTGTCACCGGGCTGCTGCCTGCACTGCGACCTGTTGACACTGCATGCTACACCGCTGTATTTCCTACTGCAGCCCCGACGTGCGCAACGCCAGCGCTCCTGACTTCAACCGCACAGAGTTCAATCTGCAATGCACGTGACTTCAAGAGCCTGACAACTCCCTCACCGACCTCCGGAACTGATGCCTGCTGACGCAGGGTCTTCAAGGCTCATTGTGAGGCCACTGACGCCCTGCATTTCTAAACGTACTGTTTGCGGGTCTTCTTAACACCATAGCAGGCCTCCGACATCACGGTCAGCCAGAACTCTTTGGATTTGTTGTTCACGATGCTGTGATAGCCTGGGACGGAGCTATTCACTTCAAGGAACTGTATTTTAAGACTATTTTTGGTTGTTGATATTTTTAAAGAAGTGTATGGTTGATTTTTATTGTTTTTGGCCTTATTTTGCACAGACACACCATTGGATTTTTTTTCTAAAACTGGTCTGGTGTCCTTTTGTAGTGTTTTAATTGTTTTACTGTATGTTATGTGCAAATCCTTTACACACTGCCCCTGAGATAAGCCTGACTGCTCGTGCCAAGCTACCAAGTGGGTGAGCAGGTTTTTTTTTAGAAGTGTATCCCCATTATCCTGACTAGGAAGAAGGGTCCTTAATTGGTGTGGTGTCCTTTTGTAGTGTTTTCACTGTTTTACTGTATGTTATGTGCAAATGCTTTACACACTGCCCATGAGATAAGTCTGACTGCTCATGCCAAGCTACCAAGGGGGTGAGCAGTTTCTTTTTAGAAGTGTATACCCTTTATCCTGACTAGGAAGAAGGGTCCCTAATTTGACAGGGTAACATTCTCCCAACTAGAGAACCCCATTTCTAACAACCCACGAGGTGGCTCTTTGCCGGAGGTCTTTACACAGGCTGCCGTTTGATGAAGTGAGGGTGTATGGGCTAGTGGTGTGGATTGAAATTGGTGGTTTTGCGATTGGAGGATTGATCCTAAATAGCCTAGTGAATTGTTAATGGATATTAACAATTCACTAGGCTATTTAGAATCATTATATCCTCCAATAGCAAAATAAACAATTTTAATTAGACAAAAGAACTCATTGATTACAGTTTTTTGCCTTTGAGTATCTTTTGTTCTATTTTGACACACTTTTTTCCTCTGCCACATCTATTGCCACCAATATTCACCACTAGGGTGTGGTCCAGCCGAGCTGCAAAATGAACGCACAGTAGGTGAGCTCTGCCGGCCGAGGCAACAATCCTGAAACGACCAGATGCTGAGGGACACATCTGGCTGCAAAGCCATGGGCAGACACCCCTGTGGACACCGGTGACACTGTGAGAGCTGCGACGGACAGGCATCGGTCCTGTACCTGATGTGCGCTGGAGCAGATTGGTGGGCGACAGCTGCGGCCTGTCTGGGCCTTTCTGAGTAGACTGACGACATCAGCCTTGTGGAAACTGTGCGGCTGGGCCTGCATTTGGAGGTGAGGCAGCAGGGGAGCTGCTGGGGCTGTGCTTGTGAGTCTACATCTCCAGACTCTTCGGCTCCCACTCCCGAGCTCCAGGTAGGGAGCTGGGATGCGCTAAGAGGAGAAGAAGACACTGCGAGAGTTGCATGGCTGAAAACACCCTGGGAGTTCTGGCAGGGAACCCACCTGCACCGCTCCCCACAGCATTGTGTGGTCACTCTCGGGCAGAGGACAACAGTGCTTTGCACCCATTATTCCTGGAGGCACCGGGCTGCGGACTCCGCCGAGGACTGCGGTCAGCTGCCTGCTGCATCAGACGGCCTTGCTTTGCCTGCACCGGGTGCTGTGACCGGTGCCCGAGTCGCTCCTTATTGAGCTGAGGTGTTCTGTGCCCCCCTCTCAACGTTGGGAAACACTAGCGCCCCTACTGCAAGCGGCTTCCGAGGATGGTGGGGTCAGGTGACTGGCGCCCGAAGTCCTACTCTGGGAAACCTCAGACCATCCAAAGGCCTAGCTGGCATTAACACGCTGCTGTTCTCCCTTTTGGACCAGAGGGCAGCAGAAGCTGATAATGTTATGCATACGGAGAGCTGCGGTCCGGTCCAGATTGGGAATCTGTCAATCTGAGTTAGACCAGAGGTGGCAGCGGAGGGGCACACCTCCACAATCACGCTCTACAAAGACCCTCGTTGAGGCACTCACTTCAGCGTTATTCTTGCTCCAGATCCAGAGCTGCTGATCCATATTTGCACACAGCTATGGGCGAGCAGGAGGGCCGGCAAACCAAGTTCTCCTTTGAGAGAAAGCGCAGCACCAGGCAGGCTGATCACTATGTGGACAAGGGAGCCGCCTCCCACCAAACAGATGACATTTAAAAACAGGACCTGGATCTAAAAGAAATCCTGCTGGAGGTTAGGTTGAGACTAAAAAACATATACACTAAACTAGATATACTAACCTCTCGTCTCGACAAGGTGAAAAACCGAGTTGATGCCCACGACACTAGGGTCAACCACATGGAACACTGCATATCAGAAACTGTCGACAGCCAAGCTGCCACATCCGAACAACTTCTGTGCATGGACAAAGTGCTGGAACTTATTAATCTTAAAAATAAAGATCCTTGTTTTAAAGATCTCTTTGGCACTGACCTGCTCCAGTCTTCATTGTTGAAAGAGCCCACAGGTCGCTGGGCCCCAAGCCTCCATGTGCTCCCCACCGCCCGATTGTGGTCCGACTGCTGAACTATAAAGACCGCAACACTGTCCTCAGACTGGCCACAGAAAGGGGTCAAATCCAAAACAAGGGTGACAACATATCATTCTACCCCGACTTTATTGTGGCGCTGCAGGCAGCCCGTCAGGACTTCCAACCCATCAAACGTCTGCTGCAGCAGGCAAATATAAAATATGCAATGCTGTACCGAGCAAAACTCAGAATCATACGCAGAAAAACATACCATTTCACAAATGCAAAACAAGCTCTCAAGTTTGTAAACAAAACACCAAGTTATCCCGATCCCAAGTGGGTTCATCCTGCCCCATAACAGAGGCACAACTGAGCAATAACGATCAGCTCCGAACTATTTCCCTAAGATGCACTAAGGATGAGGAGCATTGTTGTTGCCGGTGTGGCTAAGTGCCCGGTCTCTTTAAATGGGTTTCACCTTCCTATTGTCATGTAACGCTTCCAGATAATTTTGCTAATGCTTTGTTTGACAATATGTTTATTTTTGCCTATGTTTGCGGGGTGAACCGCGGCTATCCTAGTGGCCAATGGTCCCTCTTTATAGCTGATGCCCAGATTTTACGGCAGGGAGATAGGTCAGAGATTCCACTGCCCCAAGGTATACCTCCCAGTTGTAAATGTTATGGATAAGGGTAACACAACCTAATTGGAGGTTTGGTGTGGGTGGGGAAGGGTTGAGGGTGGAACTAATGTTGCAGGGAAGTTAAATGGGTACTGTTCAATGCATATTAAAAGTTGTTGGCTAACAGGGATGCACAACCACCATTTCTATTGCTGTACACAAGAATGGGACACAGCATATATCACCACACACATACCATGGCAACCCCCTCGAGATATATCCACTACCCCCCCACTGTACGGATGAATAGGGCAGTCACAGTTAAACTCATCACATGGAACATTAGGGGCCTCAATGATGGCAGGAAGATTCGCCTAGTACATGCTTACCTAAACAGACACAAAGTCGATATTTGCCTCCTCCATGAGATCCACCTAGTCAGTAACACTCTCCCTACCTTACTTACTAGGGGCTAGGGTAGGGGTGGGTGGAATTTGCATAGTCGCGTTACGCAAAGCTCCACAAAACGGTAAAAAATCTCCGTGAGCTCTGCAGAATTCCGCGAGCACGCGGAATTGCTTGTTCCACCCATTCGCAATGCGTTTTTCCTGTTCGGGGACGCTGTTTGCGTGTTCAGGGGGAAATATCTCGCGAACTTGCCCATGTGGTCGCCAATTGGCGTGTCCATCTTGTTTCACTTGTCCCACCCACTCGCGATGCGTGTTTCCTGTTCGCAAATGCGGATGTCCAATGGCGCGTCCGAATGATGTGTTCGCGATCGCACACTCTTGCGGGATCGCACGACCAGCTACCAACGGATAGGAAAACCCGTCGGCGAATGCAGGGATCCCGGTAAGATGGTCCCGCGCACGCGAACACGCATTTTAAAAGCGCAAACAAGGAAAAAATTCTGCTACCCCGTGGATCGCTGAATTTTCAGCAATTGAACGCGGAATTGCCAAAATTCTGCAAATTCCGCGAGCAGAGCAGAATTTACCACCCAGGCCTAGGCTAGGGATTGTCATACTCATCAACATACTCCACTTACGCAAGAGGGATTTGTTTTCTTATACGTAGGGACCTGGCATGGAAAACTACCCACTGCATCAGTGATAGTGAAGGACGCTATGTCATGCTAGTGGGTACACTCTACAATCACCCCATAACCCTCGCCATCATGTATGGACCTAATGATGATGACCCTGACTTCTTTGTTAAGATCTGGCACCAAATTGCCGGCGCTGGCCCACAGACAGTACTCTGGTGTGGCGATTTCAATATCCCGCTGGAGAATGCACTAGACAGAGTTCGCAGCTCCTGGTTCACCAACCCCCAAGCACCCTCAGCACTCAACATGATTATCACTGACAACCACCTCACTGACATTGGGCGAGAAACACAACGTGACACGCACAAAGGCACATGCTTTTCACTGCAACACAAAGCATGGTCTAAAATCCACTACTGGCTAGCAATTAGGGACATACTGTCATAGTTACTGACAGTCATCCATTTGCCACACACACTTTCAGAACACACCCCAGTGCAACTGGTGCTCCAGCCTCCCCACGCTCTCCCCAGCACATTCTCATGGAGATTGCCACAGAGAGCCCTCAGGAACACGGTCTTCAAGTAGGAGATATGTGCTGTGATTCCAGAATAATTTGACCACAGCACAGCTCGGTAGATTCACCGGCCGTGCTCTTGGATGCATTCAAAGCAGTCATACACAAAACATGCATAGCCAAACTGCATGGCATCCTTAAATCCATTCGAGGAGTGATATTGAAACTTGAAACGGACATCTCCACACTTGAAGCCCACTTTTACTGGTCAAACAACCCCAGCACCTTGAGCAGTATACGCAACAAGATGTCGTCGTATCAAGAAGAGACATCCAGGGAAACCCTTTTCCTTGTAAAAGAAGCTCAGGCTCATAGATACGGCGAGGGAGACCATCCTAGCAAAACCCTGGCCAGTCTGCTCCAGAGGCCTCATGTCTCATGCTACATTTCTGACCTTCTCAACGCAGAGGGCCAGCATTGCTCCTCCACCCCAGAGCTTCTACAAATCATGGTTGACTTCTTCACCCATCATTACTCCACCTCTCAAACAGCAGAACCTACAGATTTACAGGCCTATTTAGATGCCTTAGAACTGGTATGGTTATCAGATGCACATCGGGAGTTCTTGGACTCCACCGTCACCACATCGGAGATACAACAGGCCATTGCTCGTCTCCCCCCAGATAAGGTTCCAGGCCTGGATGGATTAACGGCTGCCTTTTATAAGGAATATCCAAAATGTTGTTTCCCAAACTTCTGGACGTCTACCAAAATGCCCTGGAGGTGGGCTCCCTCCCCCCATCGATGCGGGAGGCTGTAATATTGACACTTCTCAAACCAGACAAGCCTGCTAACCAATGCGACTCATATTCACAATAACATTTTTGCTAATGTACTGGCAAATAGAGTCCAACTCCTGCTTCCAGTAATGAACAGATTTCATCAATCCGGGTTTATACCGGGCCGATCCACAGCCCACAACCTTAGAACCATATTCGCAGTCATGCACCATTTACATTCTCAAACCCCAGCAGTGGCGGCTGTGCTTGATGTCATGAAAGCTTTTGACCCGCTGGAGTGGGAATACCTGTTCCCACTGTAGCGAAGTCTAGGGCTCGTCTCCACCTTCATTGTGCAGATACGACTTATCTACACTCGGGCAAATATCAGATCCCTTCCCGGTCAGAAGGGGCTTGCAGCAAGGATGCCTGCTCTCCCCTACTCTTTGCCATCACAATGGAACCAACACCAAGGAAATCGAGGGCCGGGTTTTACAACCCGTGGCCTTGTTATATCCTTATAAGTTGACGACATCACCCTTTATGTTAGTTAACCTGAGAGCAACTTTTCCCCACTAATTCTTGAGGCCATAAGATTCGGGGGGCTATCCAGAGTACAGATAAACTGGGCCAAATCCACGCTATTCCCTTGAACACATGCTACTATCCAGATCCCGATGGATTATCCACTCCAATGGGCAACCGGCCCAGTCAAATATTTTTAAGCATCCTGATCAGCAGGAATGTTGAAGAACTGTGGCAAGACAACTTCAGCAGAGCCATGGCCTGGCTGGATGACCGAGTTCCGCTGTGGTCTAAGCTCCCCCTGTCATGGTAGGATGTATTGCCATTGCAAAAATTATTGTATTACCTAAATGTCTTTACTTATTCATGAACATCCCCATCCCAATCACCAAAGCCTTTTTTAAGCATCTCCCCCACAATCTAATCATGCGAGTTTGGGTGGGCCAACAACCCTGTGTAACATACACACTATTAACACTGCCACAGTCACAGGGAGGGATGGGTGCGCCAGATCTACAGCTCTATGCGTTGTGTTCCCAGGCACCGTTTTTACACTTCTCGACCCACCCCACACCCTCTCAAGCACACGTTGCGGTCAAGATAGACAAGACATCCCCATAGACATTATCCACAGCATTGTATCTTCCAAACAAACTGCCCGCTTCAGAGATCGACACTCCCCAGTGTATGCACTGGGCATGGACCGGGTTGGCAAGATGTGCAGTAACCATGCCCCATCCGTTCCAGTGGCAAAGAACCACCTGTTACCCCCTCTTCACGACAAAGGTGCATTCGGCCGTGCTAGTAAATTGAACACTCAAACTTTTGCAGACCTCTACCCTGACGGGCAGTTCCTTAGCCATCCAATGACATCTACCACCACATACTCACCCTTAGACACCTTTCTTTATTATCAACTGTGCACAACATGTTGGGCCACAATATTTTCCAAGCTCTCCCAAGCGCTAGATCATATATATATGAGACCCTCGCCTCATAAGTTGATAATATCCCTATACAGTCACATGCAGCAAACTACATCGGCAGCAGCCACACCAGCCCAAGAAGCTTGGAGATGAGACCTTGCTCTTCCCCTAACTGACACTGAGTGGGCTCATCCATTTAAAATGTTGGCACTGCTCATACCGAACCCCTATACAAATGCACCGGATGGGGCTGGCTCCGTACTCTCATTGCACAAGCTGCCACTCATCCCAGGCGGATTTAATTCACCTTGCTTGGCACTGTCCCACAATTGCTGCCTACTGGGTTGAAATTATTTGCACACTAGGGAAAGTGGTGAATACACTGGTGTCCCCATCTCCACTGCTGAGTTTACTGGTCTATGTTAATGAAATGCCTTGCGTTCCTGTAAACTGATCGCTTTCATGCTTCTCCGTGCGAAGCAAAACATTGCGATGCATTGGGGAAGAGCATGGGTGCCCCAAGCCCAATATTGGATCACAGACATTATATACTGCCACGAACAGCTGTCCAACTACTGGGACCTGATGCCTCAGAAAATTCATCCCTTGGACATCTGGGAACCCCTCACCATTGACCTTTGCCAAATAGACAGCTCTCCCATGGACTAAGGCGGAAACAATGATAGTTCTCCTACATACTCTTGCATTTCACACAACACCAGACCTCCCAGCACAAACTCAGTGGAACACACTTGACAAAGTGGATGTACACTTGGGGGCTCTTCAAAACCGTAATTGCAAGGCATCGTTTGTAATGTACTGAAGCACAGGAGTGGGAGGGAGAGATTTCCCTAAAACTTGGCTGTTTAATAGACTGTGATGTGCCCAGATGTGAGTCCTAGATATATATGCAATACCTTCCATGTTATCCTCATGCTAATTGTCTGTTATATGTCAATGGTTCATAAATAAAAACATTTTTAAAAAATCTACACCACTAGCCCATTACATCCTCTCTTCATCAACCCACAGCCTGTGTAAAGATCTCTAGCAAAGAGCCCCTTCTAGGGTCCCCATTGGACATTGCAGCGCTTGCCTGACAAGGAGATAGCCCAACCATGAAGCATGACAACCATTTAGGTATGTGAGGGCTCTTGCTCCTATTGGAGTACTGTCACACTTTAACCCCTTCGACGCTTATGACGGAACGGTTCCGTCATGCACGTCGGTTGGGCTGTGCTTATGACGGAACCGTTCCGTCATGGCCCCGCCCGCGCTCAGAACCTTCAGCACTGCGCGGAAATCCGCGCAGCGCTGAAGGGGTTAAAAACGTACCTCTACACATTTTCCTCATCTACCTTAAAAGGAACTGCATACTCTTGTTTGCCTATGAGATATATTAAGGAGCACGTATGCTGGACCTAATAGCTCCTGTTTCCTCTTTGGTTGTAGTCCAGTATTTATTCACAGATGTGCCTTTGAAGTGGTGGCAAAACCTCTAGAGGTTTCCCGCTGAAGTCTCCATGCGTCATGCCTTCCCTCTTCTGGATCCAAACTAACTACAGAGGGTATGAAGGCAGGATATAGACTATTCAGGTGTAAGTGCCTCGGTGCCAATCTACTCCCTCCCACCCTGCCAGTGATGGCCCTTCCAGGCACATCTAAGCTCCCTATTGTATGTGGCTGTCTAGTAGAATTACACAAAGTTTCACCGTCAGCTATGCTCAGTCATGTGACCTAAGTACAGGCTGCAGACACTAAATGGCTAAGACAGGAGAATGACAATCATATAAAGTGGGGGGGGGAGATGGAAGTTTGGGATACCACTCTTCTTCCATATATCGTTATATTCTCAATCAAGTAGTGGGTAGGGGTGGGCGGAATTTGCGGAAGCCACTTTCGCAAATTATCGCGAAAATGTTAAAAATCTCTGCAAACAAGCGGAAATATCGCGAAGATGCGGAAGTTTTTTTCCCGCCCGTTCGCGATATTTTCTGCATGGTTGCGGGTCGCTAACTTACCCCAGCGGTTGCTCGCGGGCGCGGCCATCTTGTTTTCAGTTGTCTCGCGGTGCATGATCGCGAGAAGAAAGACGTGATCGCGCGACGCATGACGTCACTGCGGACGCGAACTGTCGCGAGACAGCGCAAATGGCTAAAACAATACAACATCTCATGGAGAACGCGACCGGATCGGGAAAACTTGTCGGCGAACGCGGGGATTCAGGTAAGGCGATCGCGCGCGCGCGAGAATGTATTATTTTACAGTGCGAGCAAGAACCAAATTATCGCAAAGCTGCGGAATGCGGAAATTTTGACATTTCCGCGCTCTCCGCGGAACGCGGAAATGCCAAATTATCGCAAATTCCGCGAACGGAACGGAAATTTTGCCCAGGCCTAGTAGTGGGGAGGGAATCCTGCTGGTCTGGGAAGATCCACGGGTAACCGCTCTTTTCCGAAAACATCAGCCAAACTTTTCAGCTGCGAGTGGCGTGTGTTATTCACCACATTGTATTGTTTTTTGGGCGGCATCATCATTGGTTTTCGCACCTAGGTACACACTTCCCTAGGTGAGTAACGCCTCGACTCGAGGGAAAGTATTGGCGTGATCCATCTAAAACAATCTAAAATGACCTCCTGTATCTTCAAAAAAATCTCTTTAATATGTGAGAAAGATACTGGGGTAGGATTAAAAAGGGGGTGATGTTTTTTGGACGTGTGAATAAACTGTAACATCAATAAAAAATGATTATCGTAATATTAAAAATGGTCAACATGTTTTGGCTTTTCAAGCCCTATTGGGTCAATGCCTTCGTCAGGACTTTATTATGGTTATGCGAGTCCCATACTTGCTGTTAGACAAACAATTTTGGTCTCATTTTGGTCTTCATCATAAGTTAAGATTTTTCATTACATTCCGAAGCCACCAAATAGGAACAGGGTAACTGTTCTCATTTGGAAATGACAGCTTATTAAAGGTAATAAGGTAACTCCAATGTTAGTCTGATAGAGAGCTAGGCTTTGAGACATTTTCACTACCAGGACATGTAAAACTTTAAATGCCATATCCTACTTTTTAAATACATTTGACCTTGCCCTGAGGGCTCTTTCAGGCCTACCTTATGGATGACTTATGTATTTTACAAAGGTATGTTTTGGCCTGGCAAAAGGTTTATTTTGACAGGTTGAAATGGCAGTTTAAAGAATGTACACACAGACTACAATGGCAGGCCTGAGACATGTTTAAACAGCTACCTAGGCGGGTGGCACAATGAGTGCTGCAGGTCCACTAGTAACACATTTTATGCACGCCCTAGGCTCATGTAGTGCAATTTTACTAAGGACTCACAAGTAAATTAAATATGTGAATTGGGGATAAGCCAATGTCACCGTATTTTAAGGAGTGAACACATGCATTTACGCACTGGTTCGCAGAGTAAAGTGCAGAGAGTCCTGTGGCCAAGGAAAACAAGATCAGCAAAAGTTTTGGGGAAGACCACCCCGAGACTGACAGATCTAACAACAAGGAATTGCAAACTTGACGTTAGGAGCCACAGTTTTTTTTATATTGTCCTCTTGGAAAGACTGCATTTTTGCGAAATTAGGGGAAGGTGAAAATGTTTTCATATATTGTGCCCCTTGTATCTGGTTAAAAATTAGCAACCAAGGTTTCATCAATACTGTTCTGTGCACGATATCCTATTGCGGCTAAACTCTTTATCTTTTAAAAGGAAAAAACATTCTGAACTTAATTTGTGGGTTCAAGCTGATAAGAAATGTTCAAAAATGTGACTTCAATTTCTATAATAATTTTTTGGGCTTAATCTACTTATTTACTTCGAATGCAAAAGAAATGTGAGCAGGATTTTTATAATGGGTTTGAAAGCCACGCAGTAATGATTGTTTGCACATAATGGCTAAACAATCTTTTTGTATTTATTCAAATCAGCCACTGGGGTCTGGAACCGAATAAGAATGTGTTTTGCCTAAGCAGCTCTCTGTTTGTGTTTGGGATAATTGAAAGCAGCACAAATAACTACCGTGAAGTAGCACAGTGCAATACCTCCTCGGTACCGTACAACAAATAATCATTTGCTTTTACTCTGCACAGCAGACACCAAAGCTACGTCTTTGAAAGAAGATGGAAGTCACTTTATTATCAAAATAGAAGAGCTAGAAATGTCGCACTTGGAAAAGGGCCAGCAGCATAATTGTTCCATCTGTTTATTTTTGGGGCTTTTCAATTCAGGAAGCAAAACCGTGAAATAGTTACAGCTTTTTACATATTTACACAAAGAAACCTATTTCCGCTTTAAAAAAGCTGCTCCGCAAATGTTATGATGTAACCATGTCACAAATGTCTAGACTGTTCAGCAATTCTCCTTCGTGTTTCGGTGTATACAACATGTATATAAATGGGGCTGTTCACTTACAGCAATGTAAGGCGGACACAGCCAGAGAAAGCCACTCAGTCGACTAACATAAGTCAATAATTAAAACATGTATATATAAGGGCCATCATTCTTAGAGACTCCTTATTTGTTGAGGCAATTCCGCACCCAGTGAATATGGTACCACATAATACAGCATTTATCGAGTGGAGCATCACCCCGTTCCGAATTTCTCATCTTAGATTCATACTTGGAGTGTCTTTAGGAGTGGCCTGAAAAATGGGCGTGTATCCCCTCACCACTGGAGTCCAAGGGACCAATGCTAAATCTTTTTTTAACAAAAAGGTTAAATCTTTTTTCTTTTTTTTTAGGTTGTATATATCTGAATTTTCTTTTTTTAAACGCATCTTATTTTCCTTTTTGAAAAGGGAGAGCATTTTTATAAAAATGTTTTATTTTAAAGCAATCACAGTCATGATGGTCTGCTAACCCAGCTGGCTACCATTACCATGATTGTAGCCAATCGTTATCGTTATTGAGATGGGTCGAATTGTGAACCACTATGATTCTGTATTTTGTGAACTGGACTATTAATACACAGCTCTGTTCCAAAAATAAGAATGATTCCCTAAAAGACCATGCGCAAATTACAACCCCTTTTACCTAATGGACTCGTTGCACATCTGTCCTAAAATGATTAAAATTCTAAAACAGATTTAAAGCTTATCTTTGAATAGAGCAAACCGAGTTCACAACATTTATAGATGTTAGCATTTGCTTTTGCAAGTGGGCTCCTTCTTTTGTGCCCGCCATTTTGATAGACAAGTGGAGGCATTTTATATTAAAAACATTTTAACTGACGTTGCTGTTAGTAACCCTGTTTCATGATTTGGACTGTTTGGAGTTCTACTACAATATTGAGTTTTATATATCGTTCAGTCAAATTATTGTGTCCATAATATCAATTAAAGATTGAAAATCATAATTAGAGATTTTTCAAGGGAACATTGTGGTCTTGCCCTACCTGAATCAAAAGCAATACATTCTTGAGCCCAGTTACTAGTAGAATTGCCATCTAATCTTACCAGCTGAAAGCTGTTGAAGAATGTTAACTCCACTGCTTTGAGGCACTGATATCTAACAATGTGTTGCCCCAGAACTGAAAAGACAGCTTTTCACATTTTGTAAACCATTGCTCATGCAGAATTGAGGATATTATTCTATGTAGACCCAGATTTCAAGTGGGCCAAAAGTGAGCAAGATATTTACTGTACCTAGGAAATTAATGATACTTTGTGGTGCGGTATATTCCAGGAATGCAACCCCAACTCTCCCCGAATTCCAAGTCACTAGGATTCACAGTTGATGCCGGCCTCGTCTCAAGGAATACATTGTCATCAAAAACGAGATGACCTGGTACCAGCTCACTCTTCCGAACAAAGTCAAACCTTTTTTATCCAGAAAGTGATATCGTGCTGCTCTTCAAGCCCTCTTGCCGTAGCATCTGAATGGTGGTAATGCACTACTTCATGGCCTCCCAGATGTTCCACTGGTACTTCTTAGGGGCATTCTTCATGTCTCAGCATATCTCATCCAAGGCCTGCAGAAAAATGATCACATTGCCCCCCATCTGGATGCAACTTCATTGGATGCCTTGCCAGCCCACACCATCTTCAAAACCAGCTGCATCACTGCCAAAGCCATCACAACCAGCAACCCTACATATTTTGATGTCAAGGTCACCATCTTTGGTGGTTCTTGTCACACCTACAGCCAGGTCATCATCCAAATGCAGATTAAGAAGCAAAAAAACAGAAAACAGGCCATTTCCATATTTCCACCCAGTATCTGAAACAACATTCCTGTTCCATGAGAACCTCCCAATGCTGCTCCAATTTAGGTTGAGTTGGAGACTCACCTTTGAAGAACAGGAAGTATATCACAATGAATTAGCCATTTACATCCCAATTTCCTTTTCTATTGCCTGTTGTCTTTTACCATGTAAAGTGTGCTTTTATTCCTTTTGTATAGTTTTGTGCTATAGAAATTCCACATACATACAAACAAAGATTTGTAAATAGCTCGGGTTCTGTATTTCACTCATAAAAATAAGGAGTTAAATCCTGAATTCGGAGCTTTCCTCAGCCAGTTTCACATGTATCAGAATTTACAGTGCATTTTCCACATGTAGATGTTGTCAGGATGGACCTGCTGAAATTTACCTGACTAAATTGTAGTGGGTGCAGCACTCATACTTATGATCACTTGCGTATAAACAGGGCCCACGAAGAAAATCGGCAAAATATAAGGATACACATATTGTGATTCATATGAAAGGGAAACAGAAATTTACAATTGTATTTAGAGTTTTTCAAACAAGGACATCTGACAAAATGTGACAAATGTCCTGACAGCATTGTTTAGAGCGCAATTGACATCAATGCAATTGTAATCTGGTAGACAGGATATCTGCTACTTTTTAGTGGATGTCCCACATCCACTAATGCTAAATTGGCTCATGAATAAGGACCAGATTAAAAATTCAAAGAAGAATTTATAGTTAAGTTTACCAAGAAAGAATGGCATTCATCTCTCCTGCCTCCTATTAGAGATAACTGTCACTAGAAGAAAAAACTGAATGACAAATATCATTGAATCTAATATACAGTCTGCAGAAGAGAAAATAGTTGGCAAAACTTTATTCATTTCTTCCAAGACCCATAAAGGCGTTCTTGTGAGAATGAAATGAAAAGGAAATAGAATTTGTATAGTGTGACTACTACCCAGAGGAGTCTAGGCACTAACTATTGGAGTGTCGATGGAAAATTATATGACCCTAAACAGTTACTGGTTGAACAGAAGGGTTTTTAGATTTTTTCTGAATTCTCTCAGGTTACTTTTAACCATGGGTGGTAGGAAGTTTCATAGCCTGTAAGTGCTGTACCTGAAACTTTTGTCACCCCCTCTGACACTTTTGACCTTGGGACGACAAGATTGCTGCTCGATCAGGAGCGGAGTGATCTGGATGGGACATAGAGTAGAAAAGATTGAGTGACTTGAGCTGGGCCTAGGCTGTGTAGACATTTGAAAACAATGCACACATCTTTGAATGCAATGAATTTTTTGACTGGACTAAGGCCTGAGCCACTGACTTGTATCTTGGACTACATAGAAGAAGATGGGCATCTGCGATCTGAAGGTCCTGCAACTTTCTTAAACCTCTTTTGTGGATACTGGTAAAAAGGGAGTTGCAGTAGTCGAGTCTTGATGTTAAGTGCTATAACTATGGTTTTCTGCAGAGCCGATGGTATATATGGAAGAATCTTCCTCAGAACTTTCAGAATAAAAAAGCATGAACAGGTGGTGTGATTGATTTGTCCATCGAAAGATAGTTTTTTGCCTACAATTATACCCAGTTTTTTTGCTTAGACCCTGGGGGTCAGGTGAGGTACAGATTCAGATGGCCACTACTTACAGGGCAAAAAGATGGATTATTACCAAAGAGTAAGATTTTCATTTTTGATTAACTTAACTTTAAATAATTGTCCTACATCTGGGAACCAATGTGTAGCATACAGTTGCGGAACTGAGTAGCTGTGGCATCTAGGTTGCCTGTTAATGACACAACAATTTGAGTGTCCTCGGTGTAAAATACTAGAGAAAATCAGTATGATCTAATAAGGTCAGCAAGGTGGGTAACATATAGGTTAAAAAGAATGGGGCTCAGGGAGGACTCCTTTGGTACCCCGCATAACAAGGAGAAGGATGGTGATAAAAAATCTTCCAAGGCAACTGATTGAGTACGATCTGCAAGAGATGAAGTTAGCAGAGCAAGGGCTTTACCCTTGATTCAGACGGATGCAAGCCGGTCAATCAGCACTTGATCATTGGCAGTATCAAATGTAGCTGACAAATCCAGTAGGATCAAGGCCACATTTCCTCCATAATCCAGTGTCTGCCTCAGTTCTCCAATGGCTGTAATTAAGGCTAGTTCAGTGCTATACTAAGCACGGAACCCTAACTGGGAGGAGTCAAGAATTTGATTATTGCGAATGAAGGCTGTCAGTTCTTGGTCAATGGGTGGCATAATACATGCTTCAGCCCATGGGAGACCTCTGGGGGACCTATGCCCTGGGTACCTTGGTTCCATACACTAGAGACTTATAAGGGTACCCAGTATCCAATCTGGGTTGTAGCTAAGTACTGAGCACAACAATTTAGGGTGAAAGCAGATAGACTGGGGTCCTGATTAGCAGGATCTCAGTCAGACTAGTCAAAATACAGCTTAGCACCAGGCAAAAAGGAGAGGGGTAACCATAGAAGCAGATCCTACTTTCCTACAAAGGGTGACTGCGACACTGGGGTGAATATTTGTGTGCAGGAAGGTGTCCACTAGAACCACAGGGGAGTATGTGGAGAATACTAGGGTATCAGGCAGAGGGCAACAGCAAAATCCTGTCTAGTTCCAGTTGCCACTGGTTAGCTGGGGCACTTCACAAAATGTCCTCTATACATTTTTTCATACATCTTTTTAGTGTAGACATTAAAATAATAAAGACATGAAAAATAACACAGTCAGAACTCGACAATGTCAGTCAGAGCCATTGTACACTCAGCCAATAGCAACCTCTTTAACTTTTTTGTGTTCCTGGAGCCACCCAGGGGATCAACCTCATGATCCTTTGAGATCTGTCTGTCCTTGGATTTCAAGTGAAAAGGGGTCCAACCTCCTCAGGTCCTTCTCAAAGGTCACAGATGCCAAGTGCAGCAAATTCAGCCCACTTGCTGTTCTTTTCCACGTCCAGTAGTATTCTAAAGGATGCTGGGTGAGGCTCCAGCTTTGTAGGGTTCACCAGCCTGTGCGGGGGACACACCTAAGACACTCCTAGGTCCTATCTGACCAATTGGGTGTAGGTTCCTAGACCCTGCATACTAACTTTTGCAGTACCTCCTGTTAACTTTACTGCAAACAGTCCCAATATATCTTGTGTCAGGTCATTTTCAATATAGTAAAAGCCTTCAGACACACCTAACTTGAGCTCTGAGGTCTGAATGTGCATGGGGGAGAGCATTATGGTAATCATAATGTCCTCCCACACCTAAAAGTAAAATCCAGTTGGAAGCATGCCCTGTACACAAAACAAACCAAAGACAGATGTCTAGAAGAACCAAATTATCGTCCCTAAGCAACCAGCCAGGTTGATACACAACAATTATTCTATTGTCCTTTCATCCTGTTTCCCCCCTCTGAAGGGTGTGAGAAAGATAATTAATTAGGATGACACATTTTATAATTAATAGTTATGTGTGCAATGATTAACATGCAATACTCAGACAAAAATGACACGTTTTAAATGGGCAAGCTGCTCTAGGCAGCAATAGTTTGTAATATAGACTACAGAAATACCTAAATGCAAGTTTTCTTTTAACTAGACATAAATTTGACAATACTGAAATATGCACAATACAATTTAGAAACTTGACCTTAATGTGACATGCTTGAACTGCAGAATGGTATGTATTATTTTACTAAGCAGCATATCGTGCAATGAACAAACTTCCTATTCTTACCATATTCTTACCATATTTCACATAATGCTTGAACAGAATAGCTGCACATGTTAATGGAATACATTACTATACAGTATTTTTAAAGCTGATGTTTCCATTCTTTAGCATAGTTTATTGTTTACATGATGAAACATTAACATTAGAAGGTTCATCTTAATTTGATGCTTTATGGTATGGAGGTTTATGAATAAAGATGCCACACACGTGAGATGTCTGTAACAAAATTTGTGATAAAAGTTTTCAAGCTACATGTTATTTCATGGGAATGGAAGAGCTGAACTCGCTCTCAGATGAATGTGGTTACCCGATTGGATCCGAGCAGGAGAGACCTGCTGCACATTTTGCAACATTATTTTTGCCTTTTATATTAGTGTGTGTTCTTAGTTAGAAGCAATGCCATTATTTTGCAGAATTTATCATGTTCTCTTTTTCCAAGTCATTTTCCCAGAGACTCTTTCTGTGCCCCTTGCAGAAAGCTGTGGCTACTGCTGCTTCTGTTCGTCCTTTATTTGACTTTGAGGCTTAAGTTTTGACAGATTGCTACTGCAACTGTATCTTTGATTGCTTGCATTATTGAGAATCGGCTGTGTTTCATGAACTGCTCTTCATGGGAAGTTCAGCTGCTTCAATTTAATTTATTTATCTTTATGCTCTCTTTATCTTATTCTTTTCCTTTGAACTTGAACTCTTCATGAGTTATACTAACTTGATATTCTGATCCTGCCCTTTAGAATAGGGATTTCGATCCTTTATGGAACATGCTTTATGCATTATTTGATTGTGTGTTCTAACCATTCTCTTTGATGCAATTTCTGTAAAGTTACTCAATGTATTGACTAA
Organism: Triturus cristatus; assembly: GCF_964204655.1. Taxonomy (NCBI): domain Eukaryota; kingdom Metazoa; phylum Chordata; class Amphibia; order Caudata; family Salamandridae; genus Triturus; species Triturus cristatus. Next base: position 231,756,649 of record NC_140587.1, read on the forward strand.
TTTGAATGAAAACTGTAAAAATATACTTACTAGTCTCATAATGAGAAATACATCTTTTAAAACTACTTCAAACTCTCATCATTGATTGTTGTTGTAATTTCATTTATGATGATGAAATAGCTCCTAGTTCAAAACATATTGGCAAATATCCATCACCTGAACTGAGTGATACTTTGAAGCCAGGGCGGGAATGGGGCTTTATCCTGAACTTGATGGTAAGGAAAGGTTGAACCACATTATTTAGATTTTACCCCGTCTACATGCTATCAACTTTCTGGTAGCAGAGATAAGGTTTCTGCCTTGAGCAAGGAGCTATAAAATAATTTCCCAAGTTTAGAAAAAACAATACTGAATCCTAAATTCCAATGTCCGGAGCTTAAAGAACTTACAAGGTGCAATTTTCGAAGGTGGCTGCTGTTTTGGATGTGTGAGTATTAATAGGGTGAAGCATTGTTTCTTGTAATTGTGTTTACTGTAGTTTTATTGAGTTGAGAGTGAATGGTTGGATGAAAGGAGATGTTTAGTGTTTATATGTAAAGAAGTTGAAGATTTCAGGCTGCACATAGCTTTAGATCCTGGGATGCATCAAGAGAAAAATAGATAATGGATGATTATTGAGACAAGTGTAGAAGACACTAGAGTAGCCATTGTCGAACGGTATTTCTTGTTTGTAGGTTTTTGTGGTATGCAGTGTGAGGTTCCATCACCTACATAATTGAGATAGGGACACTGATGAACTATTGTGATTGTTCTAATATTGATTGATATTAGCAGAACCTGATTGCACAATGGGTGAAGCTGCATTGATTGGAGTGATATCTCGCTGGTCGAGATTTCACTTGCGCATGTGAAATTCTTTTTTGTTTGGTAAAAGTCAGAGGGTGTAAAAACCTTAATATTCTGGTTGTTGAGTACTATTGCTGTAAAGAATGTAAGAGTTTTGTGAAGGGTGATGTTACAATTCAGATAAGGGAAGGTGGACAGCACTTCGCGAGAGTAGGCCTGCACATTGCATGACAACTGATTTGGGATTATTTACATGTTTGTGGCTTCATCAATAGTGCAGGGTTACAGAGAAATAAGGTCTATTTTAATTTCCAACATACTGTAGCTTTGAGATTAGAATTATTGAGAAATTTAAAGACAAACTATATGAAATGAAAATGCCTCCCAGTCCCACTCAATATGAAGTTTTAAACATGTGGGAAAAAGTTGCACGAGAGAAAGAAAGGGAAAAAGATCAAAATATGACATAGGAGCAATGCGTAACTATGCAGCTGCTCAATGGAATAAGGACAGCAGAGATGGAGGAAAGCCATAGTAGAAGGGACTTGATTATATCCAGATATTTCTAGAGAAATACCAGAGAAAGACCCAGGAAACAAAACTAAAAGAAAAAGGAAAAAGAAATGGAGAGAGATAGTGATTCAGGGGATGATATTTTAGACAAAATGTTAGCTGCACGACCCTTGCTTTATGCAACATCAACTGTTAGTGCTAAAAAGGGTGCCATTACTAGCAGTACAATAGCTATTGCCCCTATAGAAGCCTGTATAGTGTAAGTTGAGAGACTCTTCAGATACTTAAACAATCCCGCCATGTGTTGCTCAGACACAAATTGTTCCTCCACCTTTGATGACTACATCTGTTATGACTTGTCCGGTGTAAGTGCTGCAACCAGCATCCGGCAGACAGTGCCTAGACCCATTACAAATGCCCCAGAAAATCTAAACATCACTCCAGAAGCTCAAACAGTAGTAAGAGGTTTACTTACATCTGAGACTTCTCTGAATTCACAGATTGTTGCATGGAGACCACCTCAGATGGTCCAAGCTTTAAGAGATGGGGAAAGTATTGTTTTTACAACATCTATAGCCCATGGGGAGACACATTTGTTTGAAGATGGGATTTTTCCACCATGGTTTGAGGAGGCTGCAGGGATTAAAAAGACAGAGAATACTGTACAGATGGCCAGCAAAGAGCCTAAGAAAGAGAGGGCACTAAATATTCCAAAATTAAACATTTTATTAGAGGAAATCATTTGGGGTCATTTAGATCAGAGCATTTGAATCTATATCAAGTGAAATAATTCATTTACCTGTGTAAAGAAATTACAAGACAAGCAACAGTTACACATGATAAATTGACTGAGTTGGCTCAGAAATATGATGTTGATCTTTCTAAAAGTTATCCTTTGTAGAGAAGTTACAGAGTTCATATAGATGATGAAGCAATTGCAACAATGCGTTCTTCAGGAATGCGGTTACATATTACAGAATTAATAAAATTCATTCGCAAGCAGAGGAAATTTGAAAAATTAGAAAACAAATGAGCAAGAAAATATGACAGGAAAAAAAGAACCTGAGTCAGTAGGGTAAAATACTGAACAAGATGATGAAGGAGCTTCAACTTATCAACTGAGAGACATAGCGGAAGAAGTGTATGTCCATGTGCCAATGGGGTAGAAGGTATCTTGCAGCTTTTATGAACAATTTACTAAAATCAGGAGACAAGCCTGTTCAGTGGTACACACAAATTGATACATTTGTGAAGATTCAAAAAGTTGATTGATTTTAATAGGTTTCTAGATATTGTGGTGCCAAGTGATTTGTGAACTGAATGTAAAATTGCTGTACAATGGCCACGTAAAGGATTAACGAGAATGGTATGCACTAATGCACAATCTCCCGTAGTTATGGAGAAATATGAAGCAGTGATTACTTTTGTGAAAGGAAAAGCACCTCCAAAAGAGCTTGACTGGTTAAAAATCAAACAAACTACACAGGAAACAAAAGAATCAGTACATGAGTTTTATGAGTGGCTGTTGCAGATGTTTCAGCAGCACAATTAAAGAGAATATCTTGATGAGAGTGACATGGGCATTTGTGTACCTCAATTCGTACTAGCGTTGAGACCAGGGATTAGTACAGATATACAATAAAGTGTAATCTGCTGTAAGAATAAATCACAAGGTAGAGTGTCAGAGGTATTCCAATTGATCCAAGTTTAGGAAGGGATGTTGTAACCCTGAAGAAGATGACCCCTTGTCACTTTTGTAACAGGGTCAGGCATTGGAAGATGGAGTGTAGGTTTAATACTTAAAATGCAAATTGTAATGTACAGATGAAGAGCACAATGCAGATGCTGCACATTCCAGTAAAAACGATGCAAATGGGCATTAAAAAAACGAATTCTGCAGATACAGATTCGACAATCCCAAATGATCCCACAATATATCGGGATTCCTAAATTTAATTTAAAACAGATGCTAAAAGCAAATTCAACCCCTTTCTAGAACCAAAGTCAAAAAACATTTTAACATTTTCCTGTTTTTGATAGTGAGAGTTCAGGCTCCAACATTTATCAATGATAGTGTCTGGGGGGGAGGAAGATTGCTTGCGTGGCACAGTCTTAGAGGTGTACCACAGTGGTCCATTCGTAGAAGGTGAGGTGAATGGCCACTCAGTATCTTTCCTTACATATACAGGTGCTGCCAGATCTAGTGTTAAAACTGTGGAAATCACAGACCTGCCCCTCTTGGGAAAGAAGATCCAAGATGTTGGAGTTTCAATTAAACGAATACAAATCCGATCTCAGAAATAGTACCTGTAAAAATAGGTTCATTTGAGGAAAATCACGAGTGCTTTTTATGTGATATGAGTCCTGTGAATTTGTTAGGGAGAGATTTATTGAGCAAGTCAAATTGTTCAATTTACTTTACACCAGACGGTGCAGAGTTATAGACTGATGATGAAGATGTGGAATTTAAAATGGCTGAAGAAAAGACAGCTGTAGGATTGTTCTGAATGACAATTGAAGAACTACCCTCTGATTTGAGAGAAACTGTGAACCCAGAAGTGTAGGATCTCATAGTGAAAGACATGCAACTGATTAAAGTTGTAGAACCAGTCCAAATTACCTTAAGGCAAATGCAGTGTATCTAACCATCATACCATTTGACCCCAGAAACAAATGTAGGAATAACACCTGTAATAGAAAACATGATACAGAAAGGAATTCTGACAAAACTGTTTACGAGTCCATGAAACTCTCTGATCATGAGTTTATAGAGCCCAAATGGAAGGTATAGGATCACCCAAGGTCTTAGGAAGATTAACAATATAGTTGTCACATGTTGTCCCGTGGGACCAAATGCAGCCACAATACTTTCCCAAATTCCAAGTTCCTCAGAATAGTTTACTGTCATTGCATTTGTCAGGCTTTCTTTTCAGTGCCAGGGTAGCCAGTTTCTCTTTTGTTTCTTGTTTCAATAGAAAGTTTTGGCATGGTGCTGAGTCCTACAAGGGTATACGGAGAGTCTGTCTGTCTTTAATCAGATCTTGAAAAAGAAGTCAGAGACACTAGAAGCTTGAAAGCAAGATACCATTGCTATATTGAATCACCTGGCTGAGAATAGACATACAATGTCTCCAGGTTAATACAGGGAATTAAGAGATGCATCATATAAAGGACACACAGATCTAAGACCTGAGACCCCCATTCAAATCTTTCAGGTTAGAGATATTTGTAGGCCCTTGTAAGTAACACAAGCCAATATATAGTAGCAGAGACTGATGAAACACAGTGGGTTCTGCAGAAATAGACAGGTCACATTGCATGTTAATGTCAGGAAATGTGTTGTGGTTAAAGTTAGCATAGCTGCTGCACAAACATTTCATCATATCTTCCTCCAGACTCAGGAACCTGAACAGAATATCAGTGATTAGCACAGATGTCACCACCATCCCCATCTGCTAGAAAGACACACTGAGATGAACCAATCACATTAGGGCCTGTTTCCTCTCTAAGGGCCATATGTAGGTGGCCAAACATTTACCATTTCATAAATACCGAATTTTACCGATTCGGTATTTATGAAGTGGTAAATGCTATGTAGGTAATCCATCGGTAATATTTACCGATTCGGAATGGGTCGGTATTTTAGAATCGGTATTTACCGATTCGGTAATGGTAACTGGCTTCCCATTGATTCCTATGGGCCAGGAGGCCCATAGGAATCAATGGGAAGCCAGTTACCATTACCGAATCGGTAAATACCGATTCGGTATTGGGGGAGCACAATCAAGGGTGGCAGGGTGTCACAGTGACACCCTGTTGCACCCCTGATTCCTGCATGTGTGCACATGTGGCACACATACATGCCCTAAGGGCATGTATGTCTGCCACATTGCACACTTCTAAGTGAAAATAAATGCTTACTCAAAGCCATTCGTCATTTACCACCAACTTTTAGTTGGTGGTAAATAACGAATCCACACAACACCCACACACTCCCCCTACATCTCATTTCAGGATTCGGTATTTACCGAATCGGTAAAATTACCGATTCAGTAATTTTACCGATTCGGTAAATTACCGAATCCTGAAATGTGCCCCCTACATACCAAAAGCCTGAATACCGGTCGGTAACGGGATTTTTACCGAAATTCGGCCGTTACCGACCGGTATTGGGCTTCCTACTTATGGCCCTAAATGTGGTGGTATGTTGTTACATGCACCCATTGAATAAGCACGTACACAGGATGGAAAACCAGGTGCACATCCTGCCTTGTGACATAATGATGCACATGTCTGCTTCTGACGAAAAACCACACTTCACACTTAATGGCTAAAGAGCTTGGTAAAACAAACATAATGTAAAAGGTCAGATCAGCATTGAGCAAGATACAACCAAGTGCCGTGCAGTTAGATAAATATATCTTTAATGTTGCTTAAATTGTGAGAACAGAAACCCCCCTGGAGGGGGTTTCCGCTAATCATGCAAGGCCCACAAGGCCCACTTACGTGTACTTTTGATTCTGAGAAATTGTTAGATCTGCTGATGTTATTTTGTATGTTGCTTATGCAAACAATGAACTTATAACCTTTTCTGTTGTGGTTTCATAGTATAAATAGTGCTGTTTTGAGCTGTACTTTGGGCATCAGATTCCAAGCTCTTTGGAGTGGGCTGTCATAATGCATTAAATCCATATTGCTTTTTCAACTTGTTTCTTGGTGTTTTGTTGACAGATTCTTCTCCCAACAAGGTAAACTGCAGTACTGTCAGAAAGAAGTTTAATATCTGGAATGCATCATTGAGAAAGGTGCTGGAAAGGTGTCCCCAGAGAGAGTAGAAGCAATTTTTCATATAATTACCAAACTCAGAGAGAAGTCAGAATGTTTTTGGGAATGGTTGGCCACTGTAGACCGTGGATACTAAACATTTCCCTTGTGGCAACGACTTTACTTAGGCGGGCACACAAGGATGTGTCTGATCTGCTTCCATGGGACAACAATGTTTGAAAGCCTTCCTAGAGCTGAAAGAAAAACTTTGCTGTGCCCTAGTATTAGGAATGCCAGATTGCAGTAAAGAGTTTAAATTATTTTCCAGTGAGAGGGAGGGCTGCACTCTCTAAGTAGCTCAAATGCATGTTGATGATCGGAAGCCTGTGGCATGCTTCTCAACCACCTTTGACCCTGTTGCCGCTGGACTTTCCGGCTGTCTTAAAGTTGCCGTAGTGAGCGCTGGTCTGGAAAAGAGTGTGAGAATAGGGATGGGATATCTTTAAACTGTAATAGTCCCTCATTCTGTCACGTTACTATTGACACAAATCAAGACCCAATACACGACTCATATAAGAGTCACAAAATATGAGCATAAGATTTTATCATCGGAAAATGTTATGTTGAAGTAATGTCACATTCTGAATCCATCTACTTTGCTGCCAATACGTGATACCGTTTGTGATGAAGTTGAACATGATTGCCTAGATGTCAAAGATTTATGCACAAAGCCTAGACCTAATATCAAGAATGAACCCCTGAATTATGTCTGATTATGTCATTTTTGTGGATGGCTCATGTATGTGAAACAGAAATGGTATCCTGATAGCAGCTCACGCTGTGTGCACAATACATTATGTTATCAAAGATTCATGGCTTCAAGGTGTTACCACAGTATACCTTGCAGAATTGATTGTCCTTACCTGAGCATAGAGTTTAACTGCTCAAATGAGAGTCCCTATATTTACAGATCATCAGTATGGCTTTGGCATTGTCCATAGTTTTGGGCAATTAGGTCACAAAGAGGTTGTATGACCTCTTCAAGAACCCCAATTAGGAATGCATTGCAAATGAGTGATTTTTTGGAAGCTCTTCAGTTGCCTACAGAAATTGCAGTTGTTAAATGTGCAGCCCTTAAAAATTATAATGGCTACATTGGTATGGGAAAGAGGTATGATGATTCAGTTGTCAATATTATGCCCTGTTGGCCTGCACATTTAATGGAACTTTCACACATGACTCTGAGGAGGACACTTAATTTTCTATGTTGGTGACAGTGACGGATGCTTGGGATGAATTGAGAAAAATACAGGAAAATATTTCAGAACAACAAAGCTGGATCAGAGTAGGTTGCCAGAAAAATGCAGAGGGCATCTGGATGTCAGCTGATAAGAGACCAGTGTTACTTGATAGTTTGTTGTTTCAACCCAAAGTTTAGGACATTAGCAGAAAAAGTGTTTCATCAATGTGTGGCATGTCAACACATTGATGCAAGGAAAAGAATACACATCACACTGAGCCATAGGGAGATCAAGCGGCCAATACAACAGAATGCAGATATACTTTGTCGAGATGCCTGTGTGCAATGGGCTGAGATATGTCTTGGTCATAGTATGTCTCGTCTCAAGAGAGTGGCGGAAGCCTACCCAACCAGAAGAAATGACAGTCTCACTGTATCCAAACTGATACTGCGAGAATTGATACCCAGGTACAGAATGCCAGTTTCTCTGGAATCGGATATGGGAACCTAGTTAGACAATGAGGTCCTTAAGATGATTTTCACAGCATTACAGATTGAACAAATATTGCATTACAGCTATTGACCTGAGGCTTATGCTATAGTTGAATAACTGAATCAGGCTATCAAATCTCAACAAGCTAAAGTCTGTGCTTCAACATCACTGAAATGGCCAGATGCTTCACCTTTGGTGCTGATGATTATTTGAAGTATCCCTGACAGAAAGACTGGTCTGTCGGCACATGGATTGCTCAAGGGACATGCCATGAGATTGCCTACTGTAACTGTAAATGCTCTTGTGAACATCACAGACAATATGATACTCAATCACTGCCACTTACCAGGTTGCAGCTGTCACTAAAGATCTGCATCAAGAACAGTGCCACCACCTTATTCCAGGTGATTTGATTGTGATCAAGAAGCACATTCAGACGAGTTGTTTGGAGCCGAGATGGAAAGGCCCCTTCCAAGTAATTTTGGTGAGCAACACTGCTGTTAAATGTGCCAAAATTGGGTGCATGCCTCACGCACCATGAAAGTGAGAAATCTAGATAAGGAACTGTGCTCTTTGAACCTGAACAAAGAGCATTGGTTACTGCACCAAGACTGTAAGAACAATCCAAGTTCCTGGTGTTTCACCAAGTGGCATTGAAGTCTCTGATGAAAGCGAAGCAGAGACTGAACCTCACCTTGGAAACATTACTGAGACAATATCAGTACAACTAAAAGGTCCGGGTGAACGAACATGCACTGAAATAAGAAGAGTCACCCATTGAGTTGAATTGCCACAGAAATGTAATCAAGAAAGACTGGGTAAGAACATATAAGCCATTCAGATTCCATCACCTTTCCAATACGAGACAGAGCCAAGTAATGAAAGTGACACAAAAGGAGAACAACATAAACTGAGAAGATCAAAAGCAGCAAAAGTGCTTTATAGAAGGTATTCAGTACCTGAGTAATATTACTACGTGGACAAAGTACTGAATCTCACAATAGATGAGTTGTGTGATGTGAAATCCCAACTGCTTTAACCTCCATGATGTCACCACAGTGAGCATTATTGAAAAATATACTTGACAAAAACAATTTAGAAATTAAAAGGGACATTTGAAAAGCCTAAAAAGGATTGTTTGAAAGGTACTAAAGAGATTGACACTAATTTATTCACATTTTTATCCCTAGGCACTAGTCTACAGTAGAAGAGTAGTGAGAACAATTTAGATGAACACAGAGTAGGGTTAAGGTTTCCTGTTAGGATTACCCTACCTATTTTACCTACCCAAAATCTCTGCAACACACTCAATTATTTTTTTATTAATAAAATTGAGTCTATTAAAAAGTCATTTCCTCCAGCTCACTTCCCAAAGTAACATCATTTGTAGCCAGGAATCCATTCACACTCTCATCGTTCCCCCGAGATCAGTAAGGACGGATTCATGGACTTATGTGGGATGAGGTGCACTGAGTCTCTACGCAGGCCCTTGTCCTTCTTCAACTCCCAGCAGCTTTTGACACGGTCGACCACAATCTTTTGGGGATTTAAAATTTTACCAATAAGGGTTGCAGTCTTGACTCAGCTTACCACATATATTTGGGAACACAATAATACACTACAAGCCCACGAATGAGAAAACAATTTAACATTACTACCTGAGGGGTACACAGACACGTGTACTAGCAGTAATATATAACAAGCACTAGGAAGGTCGTGAAGGGTCCCTGCACCTTGGGACGCCTATTATTTTGAATCCATTTCGGGACAGAAATACAACCGAAACTAAGGATCTGCACCAAGATAACTTTAGCCCTGAAATAGTTGCAGCTCACAGCAGCAGAACGCAATGAAACACGTGTTGGCTAAGGCTTAGTTTATGTTTGACAATGATAAGAATAAAAATGGTGTTACATGATCAAGCAACGGACCAAGATTGTTCCTACACCATTATTAACTTGTTGTGTATACTCCATAGCGTGTGCCAAGGACTGTTGTTCTTAATTATAAGAGTTGGAAACACCTAGCATTTTAGAGAAATGTGGAACATTTTGGAAAAATAGTCCATACAAATGGAAATTGGATCACAACAGCAGGAGGAGGTATTGTGAAAGATAGGCTTTATTCAAGCGCTGTAAATATTATTTACACAAGAGAAAGGACAGAGAAAGAAATGCAAGATTTGAAAGTGAATTAGAAATAAATATTCTCATCATTGATGACTACTGAAAATCATTAAAATTCCAAAGTTTGTAATGGAAAAGGCAAGATTCAACTGACCATGAAAGTGCCCTTTGAGCAGAACTTACATGTGAAATCAAGATAGTGTGATGGTTAAGATAACCATCAGATGGGTGATTGAAGAAGATAATTAATGAGGGTGAAAACAATTAATAGTTAAATGTCCAATGATTAACATGCAATATAAAGCAAAATATGACATGAATTTTAAATGTGCAAGCTGAACTAGGCAGCACAATCATTAATATATGCTATAGTAATACCTAAATGCAAGTTTTCTTTTACCTAGAAGTGCACTTGACAATACTCAAATATGCAAAATACAATTTAGAGACTTGATCCTAATTTGAAATGCTTAGGAAAGTTCTTCATAATTACAGAATGTTCCAGTGTCAATAAATGTAATATTTTGCTAAGCAACATAATATTTGCACATTTTAAAACAGTATTTCTTGTTTGTGTTAATGAAATACATAACTAAACAGTATTTTTCAAGTTGATGTTTCTCTTCTGTAGCATTGTTCATTGCTTACATGTTGGAACATGAACAATAGAAGGTTAAACTGTGTTTAGTGCCTATGGGAATAGAGTTTTATGAATAGAAAAGCTACACACATAAGATGTCTGTATTCCATCGCAGACCTGAGGTGCTGTCATGAGCAATCTATACACACAGTTGGTGATCTCTTTGCTGATGGCCATTTATTCACCTTTGAACAACTTATTACTGATCATGCTTTGCTACTAGGACAGTTCCTCACACAGACACCTATGCAACACATGCCAGGTACACACAGGAAGCAGAAGCTCAAATCCATTCACTTCTGCAAACCCTACTTCACATGGGAGATAGGCACCACCTGATTGTATGGATTTACAAAGCGATCCATGAGCACACTGGGTTTCCATTGATGACCCTGCATGACTCTTGGGAGGGCAACATTGGGAGAGCACTACAATATAAAGAATGGGAGTAGGCCCTGGAGGTCCCCCAATGGGTTTCTTGAAACGCCTGATTCAAAAGCATTCCGTTTTCTGTCCTCCACTAGATCTATTTGACTCTGGGAACAATTGAAATGCTTTTCCCCAAATGTGCACCTGCAATACCCCCACTGCCAATCAGCCACAGCCGATCTACAGCACATCTTATGGTTGTGTCCAGCCCTCTCCACCTATTGGCTTTCAGTACACGGGGTCCTGCAGGAATTTACAGATCTGACCGACATACACTCAGGGGAGGCCTGAGCCCTAGGCATTTTCAAATGCAGAAAACGCCACAGGGTGAGGACACACTTCACTGGCATGGCCCTCCTATTAGCAAGGAGAACCCCGACCCTGAATTGGAAGGCGGCGTTGACGCCATGGGTAGTGGCTTGGCATGGGGTAATGTGTAGATGGTGGAGAGCAGAAGCGAAGGCCGGCAGCCTCCACAAGCACACACTCTCTGAGGCATGGGACACATGCCTAGACGAGTTTCTACAGCACACACAGAATGCTAGGTCACCTCTCATGTCTGCAGTCAGACCCCAATCCATCCTGACATGGCCCTAAACCATCATCTCCCCATGGTCTCCCTTTGGCGGTGCCACCGCCCACTCTCCAAACCTGCGATGTCTCAACATGGGTCATACCTGCAACTGCCATCCCACCACAAGCAAGAACGTGACTGGAACCTCAGTCGATACCTTCACCTGCCTCGGATCCTCCAGTTCCCAAACCTGTGCAGTCTCTCCCTCTTTCCCAGTTCAGGGGACAATGCCTCAGTTTTAGGGGTGACTACTTATGAATAAGGACGTTTCATGCTGACACACACACTGACCTCCTCGAAGCTACAACCTAGACTGTCAGCTCCCAGATGCAGCAATGTATATCTGTCAATGTATCAAAAACAATCTGTACTGTGTTAACATGCCTTTCTGTAAATCCACTTTAAGGGGAATTGTAATGTCATGATGCCACGTTTTAAAAAAAAAAAAACATATATTTTTTTTAATTACCTCAAACTTGCAACATAGAGTGCTGTTTGACAGGACATTCGAGTCATGAGGTCTGTATGCTGCACAACTTATTAGAGATCAGCACAGGTTAATGTCATCCAGATCCATGTTCTCAAATGGTGTTAAATGCACAACCATGATACCACATAATACCACATTATTTGACGTTCTTTTAGAGTCTTTTTTTGTACATGTCACCAAGAAGCTGCGAACTTCTTTCTGTTTACAGCTTGCACTAACCGAAATAGTGTGGCCAGATAAAAAGAAGATGGCTACCAGGCAGACATTAGATATATCTTCAGTTCACACTGATGAGTCCCAAAGCATTTGTTGTAAGTAAAAATGGGTGCTTTAGTGATACATATCTGATGTTCATTTTGTTTCCTTATCCTTCTTGACTCAAAAACTGTGTATAAAGATTTGGTGACAAAAAAGGAACATTAAATCACAAGCAGTCCTGTATGAAAAAATACTATGCATTACTATGTATAAAATCTTGCTGAACTGCGCTGCATTCGAATTTCATACATATGGCCCTATATGTTCATAAAATACCAGCTCCAAAGTCTAGAGTATACAGTTTCTTAAGAAATGTGGCAAACGCTGTTGTCACAGCTCATGCAGGCACAGCACACATGCAGTTTCAGCATCCCCACAAGCTTTGCTCAATTCTTCTGCAAAGGTATTTTATGGAATAAATTTAAAGAATGCAAAAATCACATGAGTAGACTACTAATGTAAGTTTACTTGAAATTTTGCAACTTGTATGACAATAATTACGTGTGTGTAATAAATGTATCCACACCAAAAACACACTAAGGCAGATCAAAAAAGTAATCTGGGGAAAAAAGTTCTATATTTCTAAAAGTTAAAATATTGATGAACACTAAGGGCATCATTACAATGCCGGTCGGATGAGCGTCTGACCGGCACTGTAGCTAATGAGGGACAAGGAGTCGGCAGTTCCATTGCCCTTATTCCAATGCGGCGGCCTTCATGGCGGTCACAAAGTGAATATTTTCCATTGCGGCTTGTCCTGCAAGCCACACTTGAAAATGTACACTTTTAAAACATCGCTACACTGTGTGGCAGGCAGCATGTGGTGGGGCAAGGGGGCCTCGCTAGGGGCCCCAAAGTCACTTGCTGCCTGTCTTTTCATGGTGGGCAAACCATCATGAAAGGTCAGGAGGAAAGGGACATTGTAATCCCTATGATGGTGTCTGAGCAGACACGGCCCCTATTGTATGGATTACTGACCCTCTGATGGTCTGACGGGCTCCTGGTGCCCGTCAGAAAGCGTTGGACTGTCCCTCCGTCTGCTGTCTCTGACTGCACGCATTGTAATGTGGCTGTCGGACCACAGTAGCAGATGGTGGTCGGACTGCAACCGATGAGCCGTCTGTTGCATCCGACCGACCTCAGAATGACCCTCTCTATAGTGCACAGGAACAAATTAATACATTAACATAGTTAGACTGTGATTTTCCACTGGCTGAGAAAATCATGGTGAAAATCGAGGGATTAATAAAAATCTTTTGGACTATAAAAGAGTTCATATGCAAAGAGGACCTTGGTTGATAATATGAACCTAGATGGAAGGTTATCTCGAAGAAAAAAACCTGCCTTGACCCAAGTGATTAGAGAGGCAATTCTGGTGGTATTGTCATGAATAAAATGTTTAAGTAAAAATGTAAAATAAAATTAAATCAAAATTGACCTAAAGATTCTGTACGATTATTAGTATTATTGTGAAACAATAGTCGTGAGGGAGTAACTTACTAAGAACTATAACTCACTGTAAAACTGGCAGTCAGGGATGCCCACCCCATGAATGTCGGTGGGTATGCTTCCAAATGTACATGCTAGCTTATTTGCATAACATGTGTCCATAATGAGCGGAACAATATACACATCATACAAATTGTATGCAATGAGATAGGGGAAATCATATGTCCTGAAGTCACTAAAGTAACTTGAGACATAGGAAGAAGTAGAACAGACTTCTTGGCACCAGAAAATGTATTATACTGATAGTCAAGTATAAGATTATTTCTTCTTTATGTTTTAATATATGTTAAAGATGTAGAAATATCTGAAATAATATGATGTTTTAACAGTTTAGAAGCTAAAACAACATCTTCGATACATTTTGGAGTATTCACAGAGTAGGCAGCAAATGAAAAATACTAACTGAAGGTAAATCATGCAATCCTGGAGGCATGGTTTATCCTAATAATGAGTCATGGCAGCATGAATCTTAAGAAGCCCTACTAAAGATTAACAATGTCAGTGATCTCGGTAATTGTTCGTTTTATTGATTGGATTGGATGTGAATAATAATGCCCATTACGAGTTTCCGTGTGAAAATGGGGCATAGAATGCGGATTTTGGTCAGGTATTTGTGGGGCGGTTTTACCCAGTATATTTCTGCAGGTTTGATCTGCCAAACTTTATTAGAAAAACATATTGAACTGTTCGCAATTTCTCAGACAAATCACTGAAATGTCATGCCTGCTCAAACAAGCACAAAACGTTAGTAGGAGAGACAGGGCAGTCAGCACATGCAACAGCGGGCTAGGGTCAGTTCGGGGGAGCATTGTCTTCTCTCTGCATATTGTGCTCTTGGAGGGGTGCGCTAAGCAACAGGCCGCTGCCTACGGCCTAGGGCTCTTTGTTGTGCTCCACATCTCGAGTTGGAGTTTGTAGAATGCTCCAACTCGTTACCTGTATTGTATCACTGCTGAGCTCGGTTATGGAGTGTTCCACTGGACAAGACAACATCAGTGGCTCCTTCACAGCTGTGTATTTTTGACAAATAAACATTTTCTTGAGCCTCAACTTACCTGCCTGATGTTCATTGCACCATAGCACTCTTCCTCCTAACAGGGTGGTGGGTCCTTGGTGGCTGGAGGCAGTAAGTGGCAGTCCTTCCTTGGAGGAGGTGGGGTTTACTTCATTGGCAGATGTGGGCTCAGCAGAGCACCCGTGGCCTAAGGGTGTTTGACAGTTGATTGCCAATGCTCCCTCTGGCAGGGGGACCTAGCCCTCTTGATGTTGGCTCCCCCATACAACTACTGGGGCATGTAGGGGCCCTGTCCAACCCCAGGCTACAGCCTCTGGTGCCACATGTGTATTTGCAGTGGGCTTTCCCGCTCTTATAGGAAGTGGCATTAGCTGGAAACCTCTAGACCTACTTGGGAAGAGGGTTGAATAAGTTCTGGATTACCAAATAGGCAAAGTGGGCACCGGCCTATGGACCCCACTCCACTTAGCGGGCCACGCGTGACAATGGATCACAATAATATTGATTTGATCTTGAAAGAAAAATACAATCAACCTTTCAGAAATTGTTTCCAAAAGATACAAAAAAATTAAGCAACTCAAAGAAACAAAAACCTTACATTAAAGACTCCACTGAATACTATATCTTGGAAAATATACATTTCAAAGATATCCTGAAAGATTTAAACACTAACATATTGAGGAAAGTGAATTTTTAAAGTTTTGTTGGTTTATTAAAATTAAAAATTAAAATTGTTAATGTTTAGTTTTGTGCAATAAAATTGGCTTATTCAAATTTTTGGTTGGTAAAATTAAAAACTTATTTAGAGATAATTTGTCAGGAAGGCCCCCAAAATACGACTGCCTAGGTGCCTCCACAGAATTTAATCCATCACCGGGTTGTATGCTCCTGTGGTGCTACAGGGAGAGGTTGTCCTCCTTCCAGCAGCTTTTACCCTGGTGCCTATAGTAGTTTCACTGGGTGCCCAGATGAACCTGGTAAAACTTGGCATGGCATCCTGAAGCCCAGATAAATTAGGTCCATTATTTGTAGAACTGATGTGTGGTGCTCCAGTCATTTCGGACTGCATGGAATGGCTTCTTACACTTCTGGGGGAAATGCTGTCACCCATACTGAGGGCCTTACTCATCATTTGTCAGATGTCACTTGGTGAAAATTAAATAGTGACAGGTACTGTAAAATTCCATAAAATAAAAGATGAGTCCTTGGGTTGCTGCATCCAGATATAGGTTTATTCTCATTAATCAGGAAACAATGTACAGGATACAAGCAAGGATGTAATTGAGTAAAGGCCCCAGTTTAAGATCCAGTTAAAACCCAGTTTAAGCCCCACCGGGAGCAGCTGCCCTGCTGCTCAGCCTCAGATCTAACTGGCAGTAGAATCAAACATACACAAAAGGAACTCTTAGGTGACATCACAGATACAGGCTGGGGGGCATAGAACAAACACAAAAGAAGGACAGAGAAGGAGGAAAAGCAGGATGCAACACATCTCCCTCTTTGACAGAAATAAGAGACAGATGTGAAATAGAACAGGAAAGTGAGTGATAGAACAAACAGCACATACAAAGTAAACCCTCTTCGCAAAGTAAGTGAAAGAAGATAAAGATCAAACATTTACAATATATTCATAAATATAACGACATTTTCAAATATAACGCCGTTTAGATGAAGTGATCACCATCCCCCTCACTTGGGGAAATTCAATTAAACTTTTCTGAACTGGAACACTCAAATACCAAAACTTCTTAAAATAGAATTGGAGAACACTGCTCCCAAAACCTCCTCATCAATTAATAAATGAAATATGAACTCCTCTAAAATATTAGAGCACAAACGTGGTTCATATAAACAGAGTTGAGCAACCTATTGCTCTATTAGTGGAGCAACTCCACCAATACATTTGAACACCTCTAAACGATAGAGTACCTAAGTAGTTCATCATAAATAAGCTTCAACCATACAAAGCACAATGAGCCCTTACACGGCTCTCCATAAAACCGAATACCACTAAGAAATCCATAAATTGAGAAGCACAAAACCTCCTCACATGAAACCGAGCACGAATATAACTGAGCACACTATGGGTCTTTACCGTTAAACCTGAAAAGAATGGAGCGCCTCAAAAATGAGCACCGATGTGGCTCCGCAACAATACATATCAAAAAAGTCCAAACACTGGAGCAACCAATCTCCATGACCATGAACACCTCAAAAACACTTTGAGCACTAATGTGGTTCCGCATAAATGCACGTTAAATAAGTCCAACACAATCTTCAAACATAAAACTGAGCGCCCCTATGGCTCAAAATAAAACACTGAGCCCTAAGTGGCCTATTACCAACTGGCTCCGCATAAATGCACGTTAAATAAAATATCTCAAAACACATCACCAAAATGACAGCAAATGAGCACCTCAACAAAGGTTGAGCACAATTGTGGCTCCAGAAAAGTACGCAATAATAGAATCAATACCTTCAAAACCCATCACACAAAATAACTGAATAATGTACGCAAGAGTAAATTACAACGTAAATAACACACTGCATAACTTAACAAATATGCATAGTGTGATACACAACATTTAAAACATAACAAATTAAAATAACAAAAGTAGTCACCGTCGTCCAACTTCGGAGGCAGCTTATACTTTTGGCAAGTTTACAGAAACATGGATGAAAGTGCCAATAATCTTTTCCTTAGGAAGACAATAAGCAAACAGCAAAATGTAGCCACTGCGTGACTGCTACGTGGTTGGCATAAAGTGGTTGGCAGAAGAACTCTCCAATCAGAAAATGGCTGCACGTGCGTGACGTCGAGCCGGGTGGCTCACGGCACGTCTTGTCAGCTCAGCACTAAAGAAACAGGAGGCTGCGCGTGGTGACAGCAGAACTCGCGTGGCAGAAAAGTTGAGGAGCACGAGCAGAATCCGTTGGGGTGAGTCCCAAATAGTCGTTTATAATGTTTTTTAACACGTCATTTTGCAACGATCCAACAAGTAGTCCCAAGTAGTCAGAAAATAACCACCTCCTTGAAATAAATGTCACCTGAATGCACCATATTTTACAGTCACCTCACAACGGGACCCGATCTTCACCCCCGATTGAATGTGTGAATCTTTAAAGTGCTTAACCAAGGAAATTCAGTATTTAGTAATTCTCGAATCAGGAAAGGTCGTAATCCTTGTAACATTGTACCATGAGTGCAGACGCTTGTAACAGTGCACCAAACACCGCAATCCATCACAGACAATGATATCCCACTGCATCACAGTCACATGTTGAACGTCAGGAAGCACCGAATGTTGTAGATCATAGCCCAACTATATCCAGGACGTGCTGAAATAGTTCCGCAAGGTTGAGAAATTCACCGGCTCCCCTCAGTGGTACGCAGTGAAATAGCAGATCAACTTAACTTAAAGTAGAATGCACAGACTTCAGGTATCCACATACCCTTTTAAACACGTGGCAGTTGATCAAATAAAATCTCCTCCTTTTTTAAGATGTGTGTAAGGCGGAGAGTCTCAAAATCAAGGTGCAAATTCCATGTAAGAGCAGATTTAAAAAAAGCAGGTGACAACTTAAACATCCAACGTTAGGCGTACTTTAACATGTCCCAAACCCAACTTACTTCAGGCTGTCAGTTGTTGTAGACACCGGTGGGGCAATCAAGGGGTTGGACATGCAGTTCATTTAATTTCTTGTAGTTTCTCTTGTAAAATTCTTTGATCACGCGTGGTTTCTTCCTTCAAATCGTCGCCAGTGTAAAATTCCATAAAATAAAAGATGAGTCCTTGGGTTGCTGCATCCAGATATAGGTTTATTCTCATTAATCAGGAAACAATGTACAGGATACAAGCAAGGATGTAATTGAGTAAAGGCCCCAGTTTAAGATCCAGTTAAAACCCAGTTTAAGCCCCACCGGGAGCAGCTGCCCTGCTGCTCAGCCTCAGATCTAACTGGCAGTAGAATCAAACATACACAAAAGGAACTCTTAGGTGACATCACAGATACAGGCTGAGGGGCATAGAACAAACACAAAAGAAGGACAGAGAAGGAGGAAAAGCAGGATGCAACAGGTACTTTAAAGAAAAACAGATTTTGAGATTGCAGGAAAGAGTTGCTGAGAAAATGTTAAAAGAAGAGGGAGCTAGAGAGAGAGAGCCAGAGAGAGAGGAAGAAAGAGCAAGAGAGAAAAAGAGAAAGGGAGGGACAGACTCAAAGAAAAGGAGTTGTGAGATTCTGGATCTCAATTTGCAACCAGTATTTGTGTAGCCAGTAAATATTTTAATGAATAAAGGTAAGTACTACTATTTTGATTCACTATATTGCAATTCTGAGTGGCCCTCAATCTGACATAGATAGATTTAACAATTCGTCACTCACTCCGACTGTTGGCAAACACATGGGTGGTGGTCTGCCAAGGTCAATAGACAACCATGTCTGCGATTGCCTTTCTATATAGTGAACTTGTTTTTAAAATGTAGCATGTTTTCCTTTAAGGATCCATGGCTATGTTTAAAAAGAAAGGTTTTTCTTTTGTTGTAAAGTTTGTTTGAGAGTTGACAGTGGTCCCCTGGGCCTCTAAATAGGAGACATACTGGAGCCAACTTAGAACACTACAGCAGGGAACCTACTGCAGATCTGCCTTATCAGTTGTGTAAAAGAATGGATAACCCCATCTAGGCTAATTGACACTTTGGGATTTTGATTTTGAAAATACACTTCTTTTTTTAAAGTTTGATGTATGGCTTTATCATGTTGACGGAGACATCCGGCAAACCTTCAATGCATTTACGTGAACATCTGTTCAGGGGTTTCTGGAAATGCTAGACATGACCCCTGGGCTGGTAGATATCTCTACTTTTGGTAGACGGAGCACTTTCGCCATGTTGAGACTAAAGTAATCCGCTTAATTTAAGAGGCAGCACAACCCCTGTCAGCCAAAGTCTCAATCAGGCACTTAGTTGTCTCTTTTATTTTTGAAACACGTAAAAAAACCTGCATTTTAATATTATTTCCCTGTTTCGCTTCGAACAATTATGCAAAAGGGACCTGAAAGTTTCAAGACACTCATTACTATTGACTTCTTTAATGCCAGACATAGGCATTAGCATGTTGAAAATGGTTTAATCTGATATGGTAACTCAGCAGCATTGCCTGCAGGGTAGCAGTGCTTTCAGATCTGTGACTATTTGTGTTTATGTCACATGAGATTGGCATAATGCCACATATGAAGTTGTTCCACATCTTTTGCAGAAACTTTCTTCTAAGCCAAATAGGACAACACGTATTTGGCCATTGGTTTCCATGCCTTAGAGGTAGAAGTCAATGCAGTGAGAAGTGGGCTTGCTCGCTCTGATTGCCCAGAGTTCAGAAATACCAGCAATCTTGACCATACATTGAATTTAAATGTTTTCTCCCATTCCATTAGGGACAAGTGGAGGGGAGTGGTTGATTGAAGTCCCCCTTCTCAGGCAGTGTTCTGAAAGCTAGTTTATAATCTATTATCATTCTAATTTATTTACTCTTTCTCCTCTTTTTGTGAGGCCCCTACACGGCATTGGAGCATTTGTTATAAATGCCCTATGCATCTCCATCTGTTCTCGCTTTAATAGGAGAGGGAGCAGGAAGTCTTGTTAATAAGGGTGGAATCAATTTTTGGGATCTTGTTAGTGGTTGGCAGGTGCAAGAAAAACACACTGATTTTCTGCATGGACGACTGCATGTTAAGTAGCTGACATGTTTTCTTTGTCAATCTTAGTTTTGAATTGTATTAATCTGCAGTATGGTGTATGGTACCATTGGACAGCGTGAGGGTTTTTTCAGCTGTGGATTTCATTGCTGTGCTTGAGTAATGATATTCCTTAACCCGAGTTTCATATGATCATCTGTAAAGACACTTAGTCGATTTTAGCTTGATGTGTGTTTCATCTCAGCGCTGTTGCTGGTCTGTGTCAATTTATGGTGCCTAGTTGGGGACAAAGTTCTCTTTCTTGCTCTGCATCTGCACTATTCACAGTGGGATCCCCAATGCTGGTCTGGGGTCTGCGTGGTTTTGCAGGAACATCTGGTTCCAAATGAGTATGAGGTGTTGAGTGTATTATGCCATTGTGAAAAGATAACGAATATGCTCCTAAGTTGCTGTGTGTGTTAGGGGTGCATCATTTTTGCACACATGCATTTCCGTTTTTATTTGCATTTCACTTTTATAGTTATTTTCACGCAAGAATTTGACGTATGTATGCATGGATGTCCAAATATTTGGTGGTTGGTTGTGGATGTTGAGATGCGTAATGAATTATGTGTGTGTGTCCTTGTTTGGTATTTAGCAGAACTTCATGTTTGTGTGATCTTGCCCTGAGCATACAATGTGCCGCTCTGTTAACTATTTGTGGAAGTTTATTTTCATGATTTCTTTGTGTGCACTTTTAACTGGCTTTGGGTGATCTGACCTGAGCAATTTACAGTTTTGCTTTTTCTTTCTTTTTCCATGTGAAGTAACCCTTGGCGACAAATTCCGGTCCGCTCGCGGAGCTGCAAAATTTCGAAACTTTCAGGATCCGAGGCGGAACGGAAATATGGAGGGCAGGATTCATTCATTCTGGCACGATGCTCCTGTCACAAAAATTAATCGTCAACAGGAAGCACTTACAGATATAAATAAGCAGGTGCCCCAGTTGAAGCTCAAATTCAGTAACGCAAAAATCAGCACAAAACATTCGTCAGCACGGTCGAGGCTAGGCAGGTGTGCTTTTCTCCCCATATCTACCATCAACAATTTGCTGTAATCCTTGATGGAGCTCTGTGCATCCATGAGTTTCTCGAGCGCAATCCCCGTGTAGTTCCTGACACCAGGAGGGTCTGTCTCCTCATCTGCTGCTCTGATCGGTTTCTGGCCCTTTATAAACAAGAGGCATGTGAACTGCACGGAAGCCCCACCCGTTTGGCCCCGGCCCACACACCAGCGGTGTGCAATGTCTTCCCGCCCTTTCCCCCACTATGATGGACAGCTCACTCGAGGGTCCCCGGCGCCCGTCGGCGCGGTGGCAACGTTACAGACACACATGGTCGCTGTAGACAACTCTTCTGGCCCTTTACACAGCTGTAGTGTAGGAAAAGCACTATACATTTACCAAACGAGGTAGCACTTACTGATTAGCCAGCAGAAAGTACTCCAGTTGAGTAGAGGTATTGCACAAAATGGTGGAATCTTCTTGGGTAAATATGCAGGGCAGTATTCATTCCTGTCACAAAAATTAAACCTCAACAGGAAGCACTTACAGATATAAATAAAGCAGGTGCCCGAGTTAAAGCTCAAATTCACTAAGGCATTAAAATCAGCCCAAAATCTCCACGAGCACGCGAAATTTCACGTGTTTGCAGAGATTTTTTGCCGTTTCGTGATATTTTGCGAAAGGCAATTTCGCAAATTCCACCCACCCTTAATGTGACGCATGCAGCCGCGGCCCGTGCAGGTAAAAGAGGTGAGTCCATGTTGAGAGGGGATTTAACAGTCGACCATGAGGAGAAATTGAATAAATAATTAATGTTCCCTCATCATCGTCTGTTAAAATCCCGGCCCCACCGCTCCACTGCCCTTACCTGCATGGGTCATGGCTGGAAGCACGTGTACACAGATGCAGATACAGACACACACACACACACACACACCCACACATTGAGTACGTACACGTGTGGTCTCAGTTTATAGATTTTCTTTAAAACCATTGTTGAGTAGATGTTTTTCCTAATGCATTATACAACATATAAGTCATAGTTCCTACGTCTCTCCTTTTTGCATGCATTATCAATCTACTTTAATGATACTGTTTTGAAAACCAACTAACATATTCAACAATGTGTATTCATTGTGCAATGCTCTATTTCTCATCCATTCTATTCATTATAACCATTCAAAGTATTTTGTCACAAGACCTTTTTCCATCATAGTAATATTGTTCTTCACAATATTAGCACCAGACCTAGACTATGCAGCATTTACCAGTGCACTGCAAACGCCCCTAGGTAATGTCATTTCCAACCACTACATTAATGACCAAAAGTCAACAGTTGTATGTTTTGGAGGAGATATGGTGTGGGGGGTTTGGATTCTTATCCCGGCAGTTGCACTTGACCGTAAATCCTGTGATTAAGGTCAAAACATTAAGGGCCATATTTATCAACACTGCCCTGGTGCAAAGTCAACAAAAGTGATTCAGATTGAAGCAAAGTGTTTGTGAGATGCTGGCTTAGTATATGGTGCACACTTATGTAAGTGGGCACCCTGCACTAATCCAGACAACCCTGATGGAGATTTTAGTGGCCTTAGACAACCTTAGAAAGCTCTATAAGTGGTAGCTGTGTAGAGCAGCCTTCAGGCTTATCCCAGAAGGAGTATAAAGCAGCTTGTTTAACCCCTTGCATGCCCGCCCCTTTCCCCGCCCAGTGCCGCGCCTTCCATTAGCGGGCGGAGTTCATGACGAGCTGGACTCGTCATGGGCACAGCGCCACCGCAGCCCATGACGAGTCCAGCTCGTCATGGGCACTGAAGGGGTTAACAGAGAATAATCTTGTTGGTATTGATTAACTGAAAAAAACACACACAGTATCTTTATAAAAAATATGTATTTATTATAAGACACTGAATATCACAAACAGATATCTCCTACCCAGAGATATACACAATGTACACAAAACTTTGCAATAAAAACAGGTAAGTAGCACAAATACACAGCAGTCGCCAGGGGGAGACCAAGCCATATACGAAAATAGTGGTATGCGAACCACGACTCAAGTCAAGACTATACCCACAAGACGTAGAAGTGCCGGGACCTAAGGAACCACCTGAGGTAAGTAACCAGGAACCCCATGGAGGCCGTGTGCAGAGTGGGAACACGACCACGGGCTCAATACAAGTCCATGGGTAAGTTGTGTTTGCAATTTTAAAGAAGAAGGATCCCTCCCAGTGGACCCTGAAAAAAACCCATGGAAGGCAGAAGGTTGGAGAGCCACCCCACCCGTGGATACCCTTGGAACTAGGATACCTACACCAGAGAAACCAGGTGCATAGGTGTGAAATGGCATCGGAAACCGCCGTCAAACTCTTAAGACTTCAGGATGATACCACTGCTGGAGAAGGTGAAACTATCGGGTGGAACCCAAAGATGGATTTAAGATGAGAAGTACCTGCAAAGCAGAAGGGACAGAGATTATACCACTCAAGAGTGACTAGAAGGCACGGAACATGAATGCCCACCGATGTCAGGTGTTGCAGGAAAGCGTACTGTGACCTTGGAACTGCAGCTGTGCAGACCAGGCATTGCTGTGGAAGACCAGCAGCCAAAAACGAGCCGTCCTATGTCGGATGTCGAGAGTTGAGGGGTCGGTGTCCATCGGGACCACCAACAAGCCTAGGCAACTGCGACCAACGTGGAAAGCAAAAAAGGTGCAAACTTGGGACCATTAAGGGCCGGGTAACTCGCCACAAGCAGATGAGTCAGAGCAGGCCCTGAGCAATCAGAGGAGCTAACCAAAATAAAAGAAGACCCTCAAGAGGAGCCACAGGCCGGAGGCACTGGAGTCGCAAGAAGATCTGGAGCAGCTCACCAAAGATGCAGGACCACTGTACAAGTGATGCAATGAGGATGAATATCTTAGTCACAGGAGATGCTTGAGGTTGGGGCTACCTGGAGCCTGAAGATCTTGGAGGAAGGAAGCCAACAAGCCTTTGGGTGCACAAGGGTTCTGTTCCTGTGGCTCCAACAAGGGATACAGGCCTCACACTTGGTGAGAGGACAGGGCAGGCCTCCAGGGATGTGAAGAACCACCACCTGGTGCTCAGCCTTTCGGAGTCTGTGGGAGCCCAGGATCAGCAGACCGGTCACCTTCGTTGCGGTGCCTGCAGAATCAGGGAAGTGACTTCTTCACTTCAAGGGAGATTCCTTCAGGTGTCTTGGATGTTTACAGGTCTTGGAAGGTTTCTGTTTGGAGCACTGGCACAGACATTGCAGCAGACTTACAGGACAATGAGACCAAGAGCAGCAGGAGTCTTCCAAGTTGCAGTCTAAGAGCCCAGAATGAAGTCCAGAGTTCCCAGACGGTTGAAGAAGAAGTGATGTCTTGATATGAATCTTGTCCCACGATTAATCTAGGGACCCACCTACAGGTGTGCCCCTAAGTACCCTAAGGAAAGGGTTGGGACAATTCAGGGTTCCCTCCCAGGCGAGGGGTCAGACAGTGGGGAGGATACTCCCATGTCCTTTGCCCAGTTTCATGCCAGAGCGGGAACCACCCCTGGTATGATGGTAGACTAAATTAAGACAGAAGAGCACTGAGAGCAATTGAAAGACAATGGAGAACAGCCCCATCCACTGCCCACCTCAAACTACTAAGATGCACCAGAAATGCCAACTACAGAAGGATTCGTCGCTCAAAAGCTGACTTCATAGGTGTACAACTAGACCAAGCCAAGAATCGCCCCAAAGAATTGTTCGAAATAATCAATACTCAGTCTAAGGGTGGCCCCCACTCCCCCCAAGCCAATCCAGATTCAATCCCCAACTGTGAGGATCTTGCCTCCTTTTTCACAACAAAGACTGACAAATTAAAGGCAGACCTACTTAATGATCTATCATCCATTACCGATACACACTCAATCCCCTCACGGTCCTCACCAAGTACCCCGTCTATCGGTCCCATTATACACGACCTCAAGAACAATGCCTCCTGGACTACCTTCAACCTCTACAGCGAAGAAACTATCCTAAACACGCCCACCACTCTGAATCCTTCCAATCACTTCACAGAGCCCCTTCCAGCATCCCACGCAAAGACCTTTATGCCACTGCTAGTGCCCCTGTGGACTAGAATCATAAATTCTTCTCTCTTGCAAGGAACCATCCCTGACATCCTCAAAGCCGGTCAGGTAACCCCCATCCTTAAGACAGTCTCAGCGGACCCATCAGACCTAAACAACTATCGCCCAATATCCAATATCTCAACCTTGGCCAAACTACTTGAAAAATGTGTCCACATGCAGCTTAGTAAGCATATAGACCACTTCAACCTGCTCGACCAATTCCAATCAGGCTTTCGATCAGGGCACAGTAGCGAATCAGCTATGACCCACATAATTGATGACGCATTACAAATACTGGATCAAAACAAAGCATGCTTGCTAATCCTACTTGACCTCTCTTCAGCGTTCGACACTGTTAAACATGACAATCTACTGAACCTCATGAAGCATAGAATGGGGCTATCCAGTACAGTGTTAAACTGGTTCACTTCCTTCCTCCAAAACAGAACACAAAGATTCAAGACCAACGAATCTTTATCCAACCCCACCCCAGTCACCTTGGGAGTACCCCAGGGCTCTTCCCTCTCCCCGACACTCTTCAACCTGTTTATGGAACCACTCACAGAGCTTCTCAGCCACGAAAATATCCAATACCACATGTACGCAGATGACACACAACTCTACATTAAGATCCAATCTCTCGACGACATCAAGTCCCTGAAATCATCGCTCCAAAAGACACAGACATGGCTAGCTAAGAATCATCTAAAGCTAAATTCACTAAAAACAGAATTCCTCCTAATCGCTCCCCCCAACCAAACAACGACCATCCGTGAGTGGATGAAGCATCTAACTGCACTCGACGGTCAACCTTTCATCATTGACTCCGCTAAATCTCTAGGAATAACCCTGGATAATAAGCTAAATATGCAGAAGCACATCAGCGCTGCAACAAAAGGAGCAAACTTTCAGATCAACATGCTGAGAAAATTGAAACCCTTCATTCCCGCAATGGACTTCAAACAGGCTGTTCAATCCCTAGTAATTCCCAGAGTTGACTATGGGAGCGTCGCTCTCTGTGGTCTCCCCAAGGCAACGACCGCCCCTCTCAGAGCATCAATCAATACAGCCGCCAGACTCGTTACAGGCACTAAAAGAAACTGCCACATCTCCCCTGACCTACATGCCCTAAACTGGCTACCCTTTGAGGCCAGGATCCAGTTAAAAATCGCCTGTATGACTCATAAGGCACTACACCACAAAACCCCTGGGTACCTAGCTGAAAAATTGGTATTATCAGGTGGTAACAGATCTACCAGGAGCTCTAACAAGCGTTTACTGAAACCGCAACGTTTCTCCAAGAAAAAAACGTACAATCGTACCTTCTCGGGAATGGCCCCCAGGATATGGAATGCCCTACCCCCAGAAACGAGACTCAATCCATCTACGGCTTTTTTAAAAAAAGAAGTGAAATCGATTCTCATGTCCAAATTTACTTGAACTATAGCTATCTGCATTTCTCTGTATTATGTACCTTGCATACACATAACACTGTATTTTTATGTACAAACCTTTTCCTATGTCAGATATGTGAAGCGCTCTGATACCCGCAAGGGTCTTATCCACGCTATACAAAACCGTCTAAAATAAATAAATAAATAAGACTATGCAAGGAGGGCACCAAATTTTCCTCTCAAGCAGACTGGGTGGCACTGGCAAATGCCCCGGCCTGGCCCCAATGCACTAAACCCTGTCTGGGAGGTGGTCACACCTCCCTGTGACAGGGTACCTATAGTTCTGCCTTCTCCTTCTCGAGCTTGGCTCAGCAGCAGGAGGGCAGAATCGTGTCTCTGGTCGGTAGCAGCCATGTTGTGCTGTCCGGGTCTAGAAGACTAGTCCCGGGAGCACTGAGGGCCTCCCGGAAGAGCTTTACAGTGGATGGAATCATACCTGCCATACCGTTTACGGTGTAGGGGTATGATTTCAACATGTTTGATACCAAACATGACAGGGTTAATTACAGCCAGTTTAGAGATGGTCATCACCTAATGAGACATGGACACTCTATGTATCATAATGGCTGATGCACTTACAACCCAGGAGAATGGACTCCAAAGGTTGTAGGGGTGTCCTGCTCATGCAGGGGCACCCTTACACTAAGAACTGAGCACCCTGCCTTCAAGATTGAAAGGCCTGCTGTAGGGGTGACTTATAGGTTTTAAGTGCAGTGACCTTAGATATATGGAATCCTATATCTGTTGTGAGTGGTACTAGAACCAGCTTAGACAGGCTGCAATGTCAGGCCTGTAGTTACAGTTTGAGTGTTCTCCCATGGGTGGCATAATACATGTTTTAGCCCAGGGGGTACCCCTGTTGTACCTTTGCCCTGGGTACCTCAGTACCACATACTAGGGACTTATAAGGGCACACCAGTATCCAATATGGGATGTACCTAAGCACTTACCATACCAGTTTAGGGGTCAAAGTACAGAGACTGGGGTCCAGGGTTAGCAGGATCCCAGTCAGACTAGTCAGAAACAGCATAGCACCAGGCAAAAAGTGGGGGTAACCATAAAAGCAGATCCTACTTTCCTACAGTGTTAATTAGTTGTTTACTTTACAGTAGAAAATATGTTTTGAGCTGGATAGTTCCCTAAAAGTAACATAAAGTACCACTGTACAATGCTTAGCATTACGCTTTGCCAAGGGGGCATCCGATGGGAGGTATATGGTGTTCCCATGCTAAGCACTGTATCAACTAACAATGGTAGACAAGGCTTTGAGGGACTAAACTATGCCTCCTTCAGGCAGGTGAACAGAAGGAGAAATGTCTTTACTTCTCCAAACTTGCCATGTGTCCAGCATTATGCAGCACACATGAAAAGTGAGAAAAATCTTAAAGTTAGTATTATCATAATAATGTATACTGGGCGACAACCCATCCAGTACAATACCTATGTTAGACTCAAGCACACAAATTTGCACAGTGGTGGAAAGGTGTGTGTGTGTCGCTAGGCAGCTTGATTGTGCCACTGGGTTTGGGAAGAGAGCAGCAGTGTCATATCTTAGTAGATACATTGTCATCCAAATCTCACTCTTCCTTCGGCACAATGCAGCAAAGAGCAGTGGTTTTGGTTGCTAAGCTGCATTGCATGAAATAATAGTACATTTACTGCTTAATCTCCTTCAGTCTGAAATTATGGGCATGAAGTCAGTGTGTTGTCATTAGGAAATGGAAATGCACAAATCCCTAACACATGTCGAGCGCTTTGTTGCTATGTAGCTAATGTTGCAGTATGTAAATGCCGACAGTACTTCAACTACTTATAGGCATATGTTCTATTTCCAAAAGTGAAATCAAGGATAGGAGACATTGTGTAGGATCACAACTGTAAAAACAGAAAGAAACAATCCATATGGACATCTCAATTTGGAAACAGTCTAAAATACAATGTTTATTTTAAACTTAGCGGTAAAGCCTGCGTGTCTGTCGATTAATATTCAAATTGAGCTGTCGTCAATAGAAGAGAACAGAAATCCAAAGAGCTGTTTGTTGATATACAGTAATGAGATATGACAATGTTAATTTGCTCTGCTTCAAAGTCAACTTCACAATTCTGAATGCATACTACAAGTTCAGCCACAGTACATTTGCATAGGGCTTAAGTTTACACAGGACACATTTAGAAGTCTTTAATATATGAGCATAATTTGACTTTCAAATGACAGCACATAGCCCTGCTTGGCTGGCTGTTTGCAAGCGGAAGTAGGGAGGTGTTCTCTAATGAGCTGCTTTTGCTCTCCACTTTCTATTCTAGGGTTCATTTGGCAGGCATCTGACGCCTGAGCCACCTCTGACACTGCTTGAGAAGGAGAGCTGCACCTGGAAAAATTGCATCTTAAAGTATGGCATGTAGGAGGGCAGGCAATTGGAAAAAATGCATCTTTAATATCTTTCTTGTCTCTTTGCTGTTCAATAAAACGTTTTAAAAATAGATTCCAGGAACACAACACTGTAGAAAGAAGAAGGACGAGGAGATATGAACTTTCAGCATCAAGAAACTTTTATGATCTTGTTTCCAATTGTTTCCTCAGTATAGGGAAAATTGTGGCCATAAGTTGTTCATAAGTTTGAAGCAGCCAGGGTCCGTATCACAATTAGTGCCCCGGGAGCACAATGGGCATTTGGGCCTGCTTTGCGTGCCCCTGGGGCACTTTTGTATTACAGTAGGGGGCACTGACGCTTGGGCGTCCCCTTCAGTAATGCCGATAGCGCTGGCGCACTTAAAGCGAAGCGCTACCTTCCGGGGGCATTGCCTCATTTGCATAGGGTGTGTCCTATTCAAATGAGGGAATTCCTTTGCCTCAGCTCCTGTGCCATATTACAGACGCGGGCGCAGAGGCAAAAAATCTATCAGGGGGCACACTCACAGTGCACCACCTTCTAGGTGACACATTGAGAGTGCGCCCCCTGAGAGCAGCCATCTGGACGGCACTGACTGCATCCACCTGCAAGAGGACCTCCAACCCCTTTTAAAAGTGCAGGTGGGTTGCCACCTGCGCTGTGAAAACATGGGCTGCCATGTTTTCACATGAATGCGATGCCCCCAGGGCAGCACAAGCTTGCAGTTGGCCAGGGAGCATCACATACATCGTAAGGGGGCGCATTGTCATTGTTCACGACCAGCACACCTTTTAAAAGCATAACCCCCAGTTGTTGGATGAGTCTGTGGGGAATGCAGGGAGGGCTCTCTCTCTTGCTCACCCCAAGACCTCAGTGTCACAATTTGTTAATTTTAAAAGAGGGCTGGTACCCATAAAGCATTTCAATTTGTTTAAACCTCGCATCAAACATGCACCAGAAACACAATAGAAACATGTCCTTCTGCTTTGGATGTCAGTGTGAGAATATTGAAGTTCCTGATTTGAGTAAAAATATGATTGCACTTGGATTAGGAGTCTCTGAACACATACTTCAGATGAAAAATAGTGAGGGAGTTCTCCATCTCACAACATCCAAACTTCACGCTAGTGAAAGTTACTGGTGATGGCATCCTCCAGAGAGGAGCTAGAAACGTTCTTAGTACAGGGGTTGCTTCCACCTCGCTTTCCCTGCCCCGTGTGAGATCGGCTCTTCAACTGTTGACTGTGGGAAGGGAGCCAGTTTGGTGCCAGCTGGCAGGTCTTCAAGAATGCCCATTATCGTGTTGAGAGAAACAGCAGGTGTGTGCAGCATGCCACTACTAAAGCTTTCACTTGTATGCAGAGACAATGCCTCACTAATGTGCAATGATTTGCGAAACAATTCACTGTGGGACAATCACTGACACACTCTTGACATCTGTGTTTGCCTTTTAGGTGTTCTCTTTCATCGGGGGTTGCCGCGCTGAGACCCTGAAGCCCTCCCCACCTGTCCAAGGTCATTTCGCCACCTTCAACGCGGCACTGCTTAGTTAGGCACTGTAGTGCAGGCAGGGAATATCCTCAGGCAGAATAAACGTGGCACAGAGGCTGCACACCATGCTTGCCATTTATCAAATTAAGTGCCTAATTTAGACTCCATTGCGGGAGCTGGGCAACCGTAGCAGCGCGTGCAGAAAATACTTAATCACATTGCATGGGTAAACATCACATGAAATTATAGAGAGAGACCCAAAAACACCAGCAATAATCTTATAAAGAAAAATTATTTCTTATACACATAAAACAAATGTGGTCTGTTAAGAAAAAGGTTGCAATGGCAGGGTCACTTGGGCAGTCCCCATGAGCCACAACACAGGAATGCACTGGATCCAGTGGCAGAGCCTAGACCAGAGAGTTTGCGATGGAAGCAGATGGTCCTGAAAAAAGATGGTAACAATAGACATTGGATTACCACACTGCACAGGTTGACGTACAACATGGTAGAGAGTATCAGTGCAAAATAAACAAGGGGAGCTCCTCTCTGGTGAGTTGTTTGTAGGCAAGAAACGCCAGTTTAATGAGGAGTCAGCAATACAGGCTCCACCTCACCAAATGATGTGGAAAATTTGAAAACATGATGATGACTTTAATAGAAGGATGTGGGGGGAAATGTTTTAAATACTCATGAACACGTCTTTTAAGACAGGAGGTGTGCCTCTCTCACACACAGCACTTAGACCATAGGGAACAAGACCCTAATCATTGAGGATATTTAATGGGTCACAGAAGTACCTAGAGGACAAGAGGTCAGTGGAATAACTTAACCTGGAAATGGTTAGTGGACACAGAGCTAAAAGCAGCAGCATTACGCTGGAGATACTGAAAGTGTCAGTTCACCCCTTCAGCTTTGCCCCCTAATAGCAAAATAATAGCTATGATAATAGCCTTCCTGAAAAAGTTTTGAATACCAAAAATCACAGGTGGAAACAATACAAATGCAAGCATAAGTTGTTGACAAGATAAACTAAAATGAAGAAGTTAAAATTGTTGGCCAATGGTCAGCAACATAAAAACACCAGGCAGAAAGTAAATATCCTCTTTCTTTTGTTTCCCATTACCTTCAAGAAGTCCTTTGAGAAATTCTGTAAATATAATCCAGTCCAGCAGTGAATACTCTCTCGAATTGCCCTTTGCTGAGCTCAGGACAGCATGAGTAGTGCATCTGACAACCCTCCACCTTACTGTAAGTGTACAACAAGCCTAGTAGTGATGAAACCCTGCTCAAAATGACTTCCTCAAAATAGATGAACAGGAAAAAGAGTTGTCCTAGCCGTCACATTCATGTGCTATTAAAGCAATTTAACAGTCTAAAGACCATAAACTTAATTCATATGGACTTTAAGCATTTATTTCCTAAGTTATCCATTTGTTTTAAAAACTTTGATCCACATTATTTCATGTGTCAGACAAGTATGGATACGTATCAATTAGTGAACGCCATAACAAAACATGTGACAACATGTAAAAAGACGCTGAAATGAGCTTTGTGAAATAGCAATGTGAAAAAACATACAATTAATAAAGAACTATAAAGAATAACAATTGTAAACGATAAAACACCAGACTTGATTCACAAAACAGGAGCAGCAACTGGACAGTCTTTAACATTGAAATTGTCTACTACTTTTACAGTGCTGATATGCTGATGCGTTTCGATTCCCAAGACAAATTGTGGGATTGTCTTCAGGGCGTGGACCCTAATATGAAACATATCTTCTTGTTAAAGTATTTACTTTCCACATGATTTTTTTTGTCTTTATGTCACGTTCCTTTTGTCCATTCTTACGTAAATTCACACTATCCATCTTTTTTGACTGTTTTTGCTCAATTTTCATCTTTCCATATACTGTTGTAAGAAACTTAGTTTTTCTACCAGTAGATCTCTTCTCTTTTACTCAGTTTTCAATATTTTGCTTTTTTTCAGTGTATTAAGAGCATAGTATGCTTCTGCTGTATCTTTCTTTCTGAGTTTTCTTCGGCATTGTAAATCTTTATTTGTGAGTAGAAGTAGATGTCTGTAAGAAAATGTAATAAAGCTATTTAAGTTTTCATACTATACCAATAACTGACACATTTTAAATATTTAATTGTGTGTAGTGAACTGCCTCCAGTAGACCTAATAACATTTGATGAAAGTCTATACCTCACTAAACGATTGTTGGACTTGGCCCTTCTGGCAGGTTCACCCCTGAACTTTTTTGCTTTTTATTGGTGACTTGGTGTGGTGATTTTTTTTTTTTTCTGCGCACTTTCCCTGTGTCCCAGGGTAAAGTGCGTGCGCACTCTGAGTGCGTGTGGTGAGATAGGCCTGCCCTCCCATAGGAATGCATGGGGAATGTATGTGTCCCTAGTAGTTCCTGATGTGTGGGGTGTGCAGGCCCGAGTTTGGTATGTGCGGACTCGTGTGATTAAATGCTGCGCAGTGATGTGTGCGGCGTGCATGTACCTAGTGTGGAAGTGCCACTTCTAGAAGTGGGCACTTCGGTGTGCAGTGTAAAATGTGTGCCTTGTCGCGTGATTGGCTGGTTGAGGTCATGTGACGGGCTAGGGATTCCCCAGAGTCAGGATGAGTCACCCAGTGGTGAATGGGGAGATCAGCAGCTAGATGGGTGGGAGGAGTACACCTGGGTCCTGAATAGGGCAGGGTTTTCCCCACACAATGCTGGCTCCGCCCCCTGTGGTGCGACTGACGACCCTAGCCCTGCCAGTGAATAGAGTGAGGGGCTGAGCACATCAAGGGTGCTCCCCAACCAGCTGCGACTGGTTTTCCCCCTCACCCTGAACCCAGAACAAAGGGTTTTTACTGTATAAAAATGGGGCAGTGTCCCCACAGAAACTGTTCTTTTCCAGGATCCTACCTGAGGGGGGCTGCTGCTGCTGCTGGACCAGAGGACCGCCACTTGGACTACCTCCCTGCCTGGAGGCCCAGTGAGCTGGCTCTGGGTCCAGCCTTGCCCCCACCCCTGCCCTGCTGCATGCAGGGGAGAACTTTTCTGGACTTTGTGCTTCCTGGAATTTCTAAGCGCCTGGAAGCGCTGGACTTGCCTTCAGCACTGAGAGCGCTTTCACTTCTGCCCTTAGCGCTAGGAGCGCTTTATGTCTGAAAGCCGGTGCCCACCTGGCGTTTGCCCCATCTTCGCGGATCTTAAAGTCCCCTGGCAGGTGCCCACCCTGCCCGGGACATTGCCATGGTCGTTGGCGGGTGCCCACCCCGCTTATTGGTCTTAATTTCACGGCAGGTGCCCACCCCACCGTGTATTCCATAGCGCGAGGGAGCCTACCCCTCTCACGAGTAAAAGAATCACCGCCGCGGCCGGGGAAGCGTAGGAAGTCAGCCAGCGCTGCCTAGGACAGGGGCGTGGCCCAACCAGGAAGCGGACGGGAGCCTACCCCGCGCTCCTGGGACTCTGACGACAAAGGAGAAAGAAGCCGTGTGGTGACCCAGGGAAGCGGACGGGAGCCTACCCCGTGCTTCCCCGAAGTGGAGAGAGAGACAAGAAGAAGCGGAGCCGGAGGTTCGGCGGGAGCCCACCCCGCCTACCGGCGAAGAAGAGAGCCCCGGGCGTGCTGCTGCTTCAACACGAGACGAAGGAGAGCCGGTGAGTGAGGCGCGAGCTTCGGTGGTTGGGAGGTGTGTCGGGCCACATTGACAGTGACCGCCCCCCTGTGCAAGCTACCTTCCAGCTGCCCCATCTGACAGCGGGCAGCTGCGACGTGTGGAGGGTAGCTTTAATCACGAGTCCCCCAAGCGGGACTCCAACGGCAGGGGCATTTCTGTTGTGCCTGAGCCAGGCACCGAGGCCCCCATTGATCGTCTGAGAGCCCAGGAAGGCTCCCACGCCCGTGGGGCATTGTGTACTTCAGAGCGCGAGTACGCTCCAACGACGGGGGCAATATTTGTTTAGAGCCCTGAGAGGCTCTAGGGGGCATCTTGCGACGAGAGCCCAGACAGGCTCCAACGACTGCCCTGATTGTCCTAAGGGCCCAGAGGTGCCCAGGCCCCAGTCCCTACAGCTGCCCAGCACTTAGTGGGCAGCTGCAACGTTTAGGTTGTGGCCCTCTGAGTTTTGGACTGTGCCTCATGCGCAGTCTTGCCCCTGACTTTGCTGAACACAGGGCGTCCTAGCCCCTACCAGGCCAGTTGGCCCAGGGACTGCCACAGGTGGCGGCTCATGTGGAGTTTTGCGCTGTTGTTCCTACCTGCACCTCTGAATGTGTTTTTATGCGTCATGTGCCTCGTGTTTACACCTCTGAATGTTTTTAGGCGTCATGTGTAATGTGCTTTTACCCCTACAGGTATTGTGATACTTAGGTGGTTGGTTGTTTTCTTCCTAGTACAGGTGGTACTAGTGAGGTCCTGATTCCCTGCGCAATATTTTACTAAGGTCGTTAGGGTTGCGTAGGTGGTACTTACCTAATACCAGTAGTTACTGGTTGTGTGCTATATATGTTATTTTGTACTACAGTATTTTATATCCTATGTGCTAATTTCTACAAAGTGCTAATTCCTGACAGTGGCCCATGTGGCCCTGTCCCCTGTATATATAATCCCTTGTAAATTCTGCCCGTGCCTGTTGGCACATTGTAAAGTGTGTGTTTTTATCTAATGTGTTTTACTATAATACAAAGGCTATTTTTATAGAATACCTTGTGTGGAGTTTCCTTTGTGGTGGGCCTTGGGTGTTGTTGCTGGGTGCGCGCTCAAACGCTTTACACATCGCCTCAGAGATAAGCCTGACTGCTCGTGCCAAGCTACCAAGGGGGTGAGCAGGGGTTATCTTTGGCGTGTAACTTCCTTGCCCTGACTAGAGTGGTGGTTTCTGCCTGACTTTGGCGCAAGCCTTAGCCAACCAGAAATCCCATTTCTAACAACGATTATGTGGTATTGTGAGCGGGTGACTGTGTATTAGCGGCGCTATGCTTTTGCATGTAGGAATGTGAGTTCCAGTGTGACAGTGACACTGGATGTATACATTTGCGTAAGGCCCTATTACTACACATGTCATTCACTCAAAGTTGAAAGTATATGCCTTGCATTTTAAGCACGTGCCACTTCCTATAGTGTGTCTACTGCCTACCTTAGAGGCAACTTACATGTAGTAGAAGAGTAGGTTTAAGCATTTTTTCATGTGAATTTAGCCTACTGGTATACCAGCACAAAGAGCGTGTATATAAGTATGATGGGTGACTTAGTAGTGTCAGTTGTAGAAATCTGAGTGTTCTAGTGCCTAAAAGTGTATTTTCATATGTAAGTATGTTTTTTGGTATATTACTGGCTCTATCTGTGACTCTACATGCCTCTAATTCTGTATTTAAGGGACAGCATGGATTGGCTCCTGGGTGTGTTAGTTGGTATCAGGTTATTTAACTGTGAATGCAAACTCCTCCATTAGTGCTAAATACATAAGAGTTGTGTCTGTGTAAGTGAGTAAACATTTAGATACTTCTGAAACTGTCTGAGGAAATCCATGAAACAGTATAAAAGAAAAGAAGAGGCAGTCAAACAAAATGAGCATGTTGAGACTGTGATTGATAAGATCTTTGCTCTCAAGAGGATAAGATCTTTGTTCTCAAGAGGAAGCCTTTATGAGAAGAAAAAGTCAGAAAATGACTCGTCAATAGCACAAATTTATGTAAAATATTTAGTGGTGAATGACGACATACTTCTAGCACTGAGCCTTTCTTTAACCCCTTCGCTGCTAGGCCTTCCCCATGCTAAGCCTTTCTTTGGCTAATTGGGGCAGTTGGCGCTTAGGCCCCTGTAGCTTATTGTCCACATAAGGTATCCACGTCAAATTTGCGTCCTTTTCTTTCAATATCTTGAGGATTCTAAAAGTACCCATGCTTTGTGGATTCACCTGTAGGAAATCCCGGAATTTAGCAAAAATACAGCTAATTGTTTTGGGGTTTTTTTAAATGCAGAAAAGTGCTTCAGAAGAAAGCGTATGGTTTTTACCCTGCAAATGGTATCAACAAAGGGGTTGTGGTGCTGAAAGTATAACCTTCTCAGCTTTCAGGGACAGGCAGACTTTTGTCCGAAAACCAACATTTTATACACAGTTTTGGCATTTTACTGGTACAAATCCTATTTTTTGTACTTTGAACCTCCTTCCAGTTGCTGGTAAAAATAGGCAGGAAAGCAATTATGGATCCCAGAAAGCTATACATTTCTGAAAAGTAGACAACATACTGAGTTCAGCAAGGGGTAATTTGTGTAGTACCTTCAAGGTTTTTTTACATAGAAACTAACATTTGAAAATAAAAAATATTGAAATTGAGTTGACAAAAACAGCCATTTATGTCCAAAAACCAACATGTTGTAAACAGTTTTGGCATTTTACTGGTACATATTCTATTTTTTGTACTTTCAACCGCCTTCCAGTTGGTGGTAAAAATAGGTGTGAAAGCAATTATGGATCCCAGAAAGCTATACATTTCCGAAAAGTAGACAACATACTGAGTTCAGCAAGGGGTAATTTGTGTAGTACCTTCAAGGTTTTTGTTTATAGAAACTAACAGTTGAAAATAAAAAATATTGAAATTGAGTTGACAAAAACAGCCATTTATGCCAACATTTTCACCTTTAACTTCTTCTAAATATGACAGATTTTTTAAAACAATATACCGATACATCTGCTTGGCCATTCTGGTTGTGGGGATATATAGGACTTATAGGTTCACGAAGAACCTGAGGAACTCAGAGTCAATAACTGAGCTGCATCTTGCAATAGTTTTTTATTGTGTACTGGGTATATAGCAAATCAATTGGCAAAATATTGAGAGTGAAACATAGGTACCAAGGAAACCTATATATTTCTGAAATGGTAACAGAATATAGAGTTTAGAAGCAGTGGTATGCACATCTCCGAAATTGAAGGTACCCATGCAAGCATGTGAATTAAAGGTGTTTTTTCAAAATGAATTTCATTACAAGAACGGAGGCTACATTATGCATTATCCTTTAATGCAGTCTCCAAGCAGCCGCATTACATCACAGTAACAAGTATTCCAACATAGAATATAACAAATACATAGAGGGCATGAGCCAAGTACAATCTGCCGCTTTTAAATGCGGATCTGAGCAGATAAGTGGTCTACTTTTAATGTTTAAGCTATTATAAGATATACTTATTTTGATATAGTTATATTATTAGGGGTGGATTTCCCCTTCCCCCTCCTCTCTACCTCATGCCTCCACTGATTTCCAATTTATGGAAATTTCTCCCCTTATTTCATCAGCGATTTACTTGTGATTTCTATTTATATGTAAATATTTGCTAACCTCTTTTTAAGTATTCCTCATTTTAGGATCCTTTGTCAAATGTATACCTGCGTCGCTCGACTACTTTATTTACTACCACTCACTTCACTGTCCGATTATCTTGTCCCCCTCGCCTCACTAGAAGTGAAATACTCAAGGAAGTGATCTACTTTTATCAAGGCATACACACTTTCACTAATTTAATCATAAAATCTTGTCGTTGCTGAGGCTCGCTCCGTGGCTCCTTACTCGAGCCGACGAGCGCTTTCAGGCCTTAGAGGAAAGATCCTTGGCAACAGCGATGGCGTGCACTCGCGTTGCCAAGGTACTTTCCTCATAATATCTTCATTTCTCCGCGCTTAAAGCGCGTGTTGCTGTTCTCATGGCAACGCCTCGCAGCAGCTGATCGGGGGATTATTTTCCAACGCTAAATGCTCGTTTGACTCCCGATCGGCTGCACCTTCTTAGGCAAGTCAGGCAAAGCTTAAAAAAGCATAAAAAAATAAAATAACAAGGGGATAGACTTTTAATCCTCTTTCATTTATTAATACTACCCCCTTTTTCAATCATGTCTGATTCAGATTCAGACGATGGCTCCGCCCCTACTGCCAATTTTGACCATGAAACTTTCAAAAAGATTTTACATTCAGAAATGAAAATCTGTATGCTTGACACTATTAATAAGGTCATCTCCTCAAAAAGGTCTCTCCCCTCCAAGGCACAAGAGATACATGAGATCATTACTGATGATACTAATTCTTTCAGGGGTAAAAGATTGAAGAAAGCCAAAAACATAGAAAACTTAACCCCTAAGAGCACAATGGGAGGTCCTTGCACCTCAACTAATTTGGGAGGTCCTAGCACCTCATTTTCTAACGGTGGTCAACGCACCTCAAACTCCCAAGGTGTCCCAAGCGGCACAAAATATCTGGGTGTCCCTAGCGGCACAAAATATCTGAGTGCTCATGACTTAATGGGAGACAATTAAATTACTGATTTAAATGATGACAATGCCTATGATGCCCCCGATGAATACATTCTTGACTTAGATGAGGAAGATGACCAAGACCTTTTTAACCCCGAAGATGCCACATTATCTTCTAAGGATACTATTATCAATGCACTAGGTGAAGAAATGTTCTCACCTCTAAACTTTAAACACCCTAGAAGTTCAGAATGGTACCCTCAAGAACACATGGCCAAATTTATTAATAAATGCCTGAGGTACCCACTTGAACCTCATACTCGCAATATCCTTAGAGCAGAGTGCTCTAGGCCATCTATTGAAAACAAAACATGCCAAACTCCAAACCTAGACCCAGAACTGATAAAATTTCTCTTTAAGCTTGGTCAAGATCCTAGAAAAGGAATGGAAAGATCCCTCAAAGGCTGCCAAGACCAGCTTCTTGACGTTCTAGGCCCTCTATCTAGAATCATTGATGCAGCAGAGGACAGCCATGTTAATGGCACCCCCCCTCGACCTTGACTTAATCAGAGGCTGGAGCCAAAGGGCTTTAATTCTTCTTAGCAATGCTAATGCCAGCCTCAATGCCGAAAGATGGAGAGTTGTCTTAACCAAGATCAACCCTAAACTTTCTGATATGGCTGACAAAGAGACTTCTGAAAACCCCAATGGCCTCCTCTTCGGGGAAGACCTTATTAAACCTTTGGGTAAATATGTTTCTACCTTCACTGCCTTAGACAAGGCCCAACAAAACATGCGAAGGGTCTTCAATCCTAACCTTTTTGGCAGGGCCGGACGAAGGGGCCTCTCTTCCGGCCGATTCAACCAAAGGCCCTTCACAAGATCAAGTGGTGGCTTCGGAAGAGGCTTCCAACAATCCAACAATCCTCAGTTCTATCCCCAAAGAGGGAGAGGTCGGCGCTCCAGAAGCTATAGATCACACAGTAGCTCTTTCAACAACAACAACAACCCAAGTAAGTGTTTTTCACCTTTCTACATCCCCTTTCTTTCCCCCCAAAGGTAGGAGGGAGACTCAGATTCTTTTTACAGAATTGGAAACTAATCACTCAAGATCCATGGGTTTTAAATACTGTCAAGGGATTTACAATAGACTTCTCAGAAATACCCAGACAAAGTTCTCCCCCCTCAGTCATTCCACTTTCTCTAGAACAACAAAAGATAATAGAAGAAGAAATCTCCTCTATGCTAGAGAAAGGAGCAATAATAGAGGTTCCCATGGAAGAACTCAGATTCATAAGCACTCTCTTCCTCGTAAAGGAAAAGAACAAGGGGTGGAGACCCGTTATAAATCTAAGACAACTGAACAAGTTTTTGATTTACAGACACTTCAAGATGGAAGGAATCCATCTTCTCAGAGACCTTCTCTTACAAGGAGACTGGTTGGTAAAATTAGATCTAAAGGATGCTTATTTCATAATTCCTATGGCCAAGACCCATCAACCCTTCCTTCAGTTCCTCTGGAAAAATCGACTATACCAATTCCAAGCACTTCCTTTCGGCCTTTCATCTGCCCCATGGTGCTTTACAAAAGTTATGAGGGCAATTACTTCCTATCTAAGAGAAAGAGGCATCCGTATGATCATTTACCTAGACGATATCCTCTTAATGTCTCAAGAGCTTTCTCAAATATATCAGGATCTCAAGACGGTTATGGACCTATTAGAAAGTCTAGGTTTCATCATCAACAAAGAAAAATCGGTCCTGACTCCCTCCAGATCTCTGGAGTTCCTAGGTTTCACAGTAGATACCTCCAAATGTCTTCTCTTACTCCCTTCCAAAAAGATTACCAAAATCAGGAAGGAAATTCGTCATGTCTTGAAATAAAAAGACCTTCCTCTAAGAGATCTAGCAAGATTACTCGGTCTCCTCTCTTCTTCGATTCAAGCAATTTTCCCGGGACCTTTAAATTATCGAGCCCTCCAAAGGGTCAAAGCAAAAGCCCTAAGATCTGGCCTATGGTACGAAGTTCGAATTTCCTTAGATCAAGAAGCTCAAATGGAACTGAAATGGTGGCTCGAGAACCTAGACGCTTGGAATGGCAAAGCAATCTTTGGTTCAGAACCAGAATTTGTCTTAGAATCGGACGCAAGTCTCCATGGCTGGGGAGCTTGCCTTCTCAGTCAGAACACAGGCGGCCTCTGGTCCCAAGAAGAATCTTCTCATCATATAAACTATTTGGAACTGACCGCAGGTCTTTACGCTCTGATGAGTTTCAGACACTCTCTCCAGGGAAGCTCCGTCATTTTAAAAATGGACAACATTTCTGCAGTAGCCTACATAAACCGTCTGGGCGGTACCAAATCCTCGGATCTATCCAATTTAGCCAAGAAACTCTGGATGTTTTGTCTAGAACACAAAATCTCTTTGAAAGCAGAATACCACCCCGGGAAATCAAACATCTCCACGGATTAGAACTCAAGGTTTCACTTAGAGCGCAGAGATTGGTAACTCGACCCCTTAGTCTTCAACTCGCTGAACAACATTTGGGGACCCTTGGAAATAGATCTTTTTGCGAGCAGACTAACCTACCAACTCCCCAAGTATTTCAGCTGGATGCCCGATCCCGGTGCTGTAGCAGTAAACGCCTTCCTCCAACCTTGGAAAGGACTCAAAGCCTATACCTTTCCTCCCTTCGCAATGATCCAAAGGGTTTTACAGCAAGTGAGACTGTCCTGTTAACTCCATTTTGGACATCTCAAGCATGGTTCCCCACTGCTCTAGAACTATCCTACAGGACCCCTTTCCTAATCCCTTCTCAAGACCATCTCCTAACAGACGTAGATGGCGGAAGTCACCCACTAATTCAGACAGGGAATTTGAACTTTCTTGCTTGGAAAGTGTCAGGAGATCTAACGAAACCTCAGGACTTTCGTCATCAGCTGCAAACCTCCTTAAAGACTCATGGGCCCCAGGGACTCACTATCGATACAACAATATCTGGAGAACATGGGTTCGTTGGTGCATGGAAAGGAACCTGGATTCCTTGGAAGCACCTATTGTAGACATAGTAAACTTCCGCGCCCAACAATTCGATAGAGGCCTCAGCTATAGAACCATCAATTGCTATAGATCAGCAAACTCAGCTGGCCATACTCTGATCAATGGAAAAACAGTTGGTAAAAATGTTATTATCTGCAGGGTAATGAAAAGCATCCGTCTTAAAAGACCCCCCAAACCCAAATACGAATCTCTATGGGACGTAAATTTAATACTAGATCTTTTTAATAATTGGCCGGAGAATTCTCTCCTAAACAGAAAAAACCTCTCTATCAAACTTGCTACACTCTTATGCCTAATTTCCTGTAGAAGAGTTTCTGATGTCAAGGCTTTAGATATTTCTAACAGATCCTATAACATGTTTGGCGTTAATTTTCAGATTTATAGAAGAACTAAAACCATGTCTGATTCTATATTTTATCCACGCTTCGATTCATGTCCTAAACTCTGTGTAGTTGATTGTATGAGAGAGTATGATTACAGAATGTCTACTCTTCATGCAACTAACGTTAAGCAACTACTCATTTCGTTTGTTAAACCCCATAAGGCTATAACCTCGACCTCCATTGCTAGATGGGTTAAAACCGTCATGAGTCTAGCTGGTATCAATCTTAAAAACTATCAAGCCCATTCACTTAGAGGTGCTATGGCCAGTAAATCTCTCTGGTCTGGTGGTAAGTTAGACGACATCCTCAAAGCAGCAGACTGGTCTAACGCTAGCACTTTTGCTCGACACTACTGCAAGCCTATCGAGCATATGTCTGATGTAGTCTTACAAAGCTACCAACATGCATAATGTAGCCTCCGTTCTTGTAATGAAATTGCGATTCTCATATTAGCATGACTAGAGAATCTGGATTTCATTAAAGACACGGAGGCTGACATTATCCCTCCCATCCCTCCCTGGGATGAGTAATCTGATTTGATATATGTTAAATATCATATAATATTTTTTTTATGTTTGAAAGCTTTATTAAAGAATTGATAACAAAAGGAAGATATCAGCATACATTGCAACAATACAGAATCCAGTGAAAAAAACTTAACACTGCTAATATCAATGTTAGAAACCCAAAAAGCATTTAAAGAGAATTTTTACATTGAAGGAAACAAGAGAAGGGATAAGATAAGGGAGGAAAAGAGGGGGGAGGGGAGGGGAAGAAATAAAGATAATAATACAGACATGCGTTATCTAATAATTACGGCATATATTCAAACTATATAAATCAGCGATGCAAAATTACCATCATAAACAAGCAGTAGTATTAAATAAACCTATATGGGATAACAAAAGGAGAGAGTTCAAGACATTCAAGGGGGTTTAAAATTTTCTGCATTGAGACGTATAGGTTTCTTCAGAGCCAAGCAGTCCAGATACGTGGTTAGGGGCAACCAGAAAAGATCAACATTACGAACAGGTTTACAAGTGGAGGCAAAGGAGACGTCCAGTCTGTGAAAATGGCATAAAGAATTCCACCAGCCTTGTAAGGAAATAGTAGCTAGAGATTTCCAGTTGGAAGAAATGTGTTGGAAGGCAAGAGCAAGCGTCAGGTCAAAGAGTCCGTGTAGATGAACGGGTAGGTTCAAAGGTTCAGAAAGACTACCCAAAAAGAGAAAGGAATTTGTGAAAGAGGAAGGGAGAGGGAAGATACGAGAGAGGCATGACCACACTTTCCCCCAGAAGGTAGAAACAACTGGGCACAGAAAAAACATATGAAAAAGGTCAGCATCAGAAGAGCCGCAAGTCCAGCATTTAGAGTCAGAGGAGGGGAAAAAACGGGATAAAGAAAGAGGAGAGAGGAAGAGTCTGTGATACAGATAAAATAAGGATTGAGTAAGAGAAGCAGAGCGAGAAATTTTTAAAGATCTGGACCACAGCTTATCCCAAAGAGCAATCGGCCAAGTACAACAAAAATCTGTTTCCCAAGAGAGCTCCACTTTAGTTTTGACACGATTAGGGTTAGGAGATACAAAAGATTTATAGATGAGAGATGCTTTAGGGAGTGTAGCAAGAATACTGAGAAGAGGAGGAGGAGGTGGTGTTGCTATTATCTATAGAAATGTCTGGCAGGTGACACTGAGCAATAATAACTCGCTTGATCAGTGCGAACTCCTCGACTTTACCATCATTTTCTTGCTGCACTCCACACTAGCCGGCTCTTTAGTTTACAGACCGCCTGGCTACGCTGGCCCTTTTCTCAATGGTCTTGGAGAGCTGCTTGTCTCTCATGCATTACGCTTTTCACAATACCTCTTTCTT
Source organism: Triturus cristatus (assembly GCF_964204655.1). NCBI lineage: Eukaryota > Metazoa > Chordata > Amphibia > Caudata > Salamandridae > Triturus > Triturus cristatus. Next base: position 231,801,253 of record NC_140587.1, read on the forward strand.
GGTGACTGTAATATTCACCTTGATCAACAGGATCTTAGCGACTCCAAAGCATTTCTTGAGGCGGTTGATCTTGCGCAGCTTACCCAATGGGTTAACTCTCCTACCCATGGTGGTGGCCATATCCTGGACCCAATTTGCTCTAACTTTCCTATTTCTCTGGACGACTCTAAGCCTGTTTCGTGGTCTGACCATTTTCTCTCATGTTTTACTTGGTCTGTAAACATTGGATCCTCTGACCTACAGGGCAATTCCTGCCCTCCCTCAGCTAAAATCGATCCCATAGCCTTTCGGCTCTGTCTCGACAACTCTAGGGTCACTCTTCCGACTGACCTGAGAGGGGCCCTTGCATGCTTCCTGAGCTGGATTGGACGAGCTGTAGACAGTTTGTCTTGCCGCCGTCGCCATAGGGAGTCTCCTTCACATCCTTGGTTTACTCCCAATTTGAAGCTGCTCAAACGGCATTGTAAAAAGCTTGAACGGATCTGGCGTTCGGCCTTTTGCCCAATAGCCAAGAAGATGCTGAGAGATGCCCAGAAAATCTATTACCAGGCTATTCGTGAAGCAAAAAGCCGTTACTATTCTATGCGGATCGAGTCCGCCAGTAATAATTCTAAAGAAATCTTTTCCATTGTTCAGAGTTTTATGGCTCCCAAAGCAATGGCCACGAAACTTCCAGTTTCTGCATCTTGGTGCGATAAGCTCTCGGATTTCTTTATGTCTAAAATTCGGACTATTCAGGCGACATTCACTTCTAATGAGAGACCTTCGGTGGGCTGCTCCGCCTCGGAGGCATCATTTTCTGCGTTTTCCCCTGTGACACCTCTTGATTCCCTCAAAATACTACAGTCCTTAAAGTCAGGGTCTCCGTCTGACCCCTGCCCGGCCAGGCTCTTGGCTTCTATTGCCGAGACAGTTAATCTTGAGGTGAATACTCTTGTTAATTTGTCCCTCACTGAGGCTGTTGTTCCACAGGAATGGAAACAAGCTAAAGTTATTCCGCTTCTAAAAAACCAACTCTTGATGCCAGTAATCCTGCCAATTATAGACCGATCTCTCTACTGCCCTGCTTGGCCAAAATATGTGAAAAGGTAGCTAATAAACAACTGTCTGCTTTTGTTGAGAATGAGAGGCTTCTTCATCCGGCTCAATCAGGCTTTAGAGCTTCTCATAGTACAGAGTCTGCCTTAGTCGAAGTGTCGGAGGCGATCCGTGATTGTTTGGTTTCAGGGGGGAGTGCAGCCCTTATCCTTTTAGATCTGTCGGCGGCATTTGACACCGCCCCCCACGCTTTGCTTCTGTCTCGGCTAGCTGCTATTGGCATTACCGGTTCGGCCTGGAAGTGGCTGGAATCTTTTCTTACCTTCCGGTCTCAACAGGTCTGGCTTCCTCCTTTTTCTTCTCCTCCCCAGCCTGTTTCCACTGGAGTTCCTCAAGGCTCTTCGTTAAGCCCCCTGCTTTTTAATATTTACGTCACGCCTCTAGTTCAATTGGCAGAGGAAGGTGGGGCCAAGGTGGTTGCATATGCTGACGACACTCAGCTCCTGTTTACTTGGGATAGAACTGACTTTTCTACCTCCAGAGTACAGAGCTGCCTAGCTGCCGTCTTTCATTGGCTATCTGCCGCCCAACTGAAATGTAATGAGGAAAAGACGGAAATTCTACTTTTTGGTACATTTCCGCCTCATTTTAGGGCCTCTCTCTGGCCCTCAGCTTTCCCCTCTCCCTCCTGTACGGGTATCCCTGTTAAAAACTTGGGTATCTGGTTTGACGAGCAGCTGTCTTTTACGACTCAAATAAAAAAGCTTACAGGCTGCTGCTTTGGTATTCTTAGATCTCTGAAAAAATTTCTTCCTCTGTTACCCAGATCAGCAAAGGAGACAGTGGTTCGGGCTCTTATCCTTTCCCGCCTCGATTATGCCAATGGTCTTTACGTTGGTCTGCCCGACTACCTGCTGAGTAAACTGCAGGTGATTCAGAATGCCGCAGCCCGGCTGGTGGTTAACCTCCCCATCAGAGATTCTATTTCGTCCTCGCTTCGTTTACTCCACTGGCTCCCTGTTAGGAAACGCCTTGAATTTAAAGCGTTGGTCCTTGCTCATCAGGCCCTCTATGATGGTGGCCCTTCATACCTCAAGAAGCGTTTTTCCTTCTATCAACCTCCTAGGGTTCTGAGATCTTCTTCGCAGCTGCTTGCCTCTATCCCCATTTTCCGTCTTCAACGCATGGGGGGTAGATCGCTTACGCTTAAGGCCTCCAGGATGTGGAATGCATTGCCACTATCTTTGCGTGCTATTCAGGATGATCGCTTGTTCAGGAAACACCTCAAAACCCATCTGTTTTAAATCTGTGTTTTGTTTGCTGCTCTCATAGCTCGCGCCGGGACACTCCTAGGAGTAGCTGAGCGCGTTATAAATTCCAGTAACATAACATAACATAACAGGTGACGATGATGGTGTAGAGAGGAGAGAATAATAACGATCAAGGATAATTGCCATGAGGGTTGTGAATTTCCGCAAAAAGGAACGAGGGCATCGAAATAAAAGTTGAAATTGGGGAAAAGAGCAAGGGGATATGCCGTCAAAAAGTTGGTTGACCCACATTACGCCCTTGACCCTCCACGATCTCCAAAAAATGGGTCTATTTTTTAGAAGAATAAGAGAATTATACCAGATAGGGGAATTTAAAAAGGACGTACGTGTGACCATGGAGGGAAGAACCAAAGGACTTAAAAGAGAAGAGGTATGTTTGAATAGGGGACAAAGAGAATAGGGATTCCTGGTAGAGAACCGTACCACCTCGGCAAAGGAGAAGGGTAATAGTAAAGAGTGTTCAATGAGAAGCCAAAGGGGCGTGAAAGGAGAAAGAGTTGATGAGATCCATCTCGAGGCCTGACGTAAAGAAAAGGATCTATGATAAAGACGGAAATCAGGGAAGTTAACCCCACCATTAGATTTGGGCTTACGGAGGGTGGCAAGAGAAATTCTGGATTTCTTATCTTTCCAAAGAAATCGAGAAAGAAGAGAATCGATTTTTTTAAAATAAAATGTAGGAATATGAACCGGCAACATAGAGAAGGTATAAATTAGAATAGGAGAAATCATCATTTTAATTGAATCCAATCGACCCCACCAGGAAAGAAAGAGGGGATTCCAGGCTGAGAGCGATTGATCAATCCTAGAAATAACTGCCGACATATTTAATTTAACCGAGGATGAGATGGAGTTGGAAAACAAAATGCCAAGGTATTTAACCTTGGAGCTACTCCAAGCAAAACCAGTAGCAGAGAAAAGATGGGGGAGACAGGATGAGGTGAGAGGGAGAATTTCCGTTTTGTCCGAGTTGATCTTATAACCTGAGACCAAAGAGAAGGAGTTAAACTCGGATAACAAGGGGGGTATGGAGGATTCAGGATCAGAAATAAACAATAAGATATCGTCCGCATAGGCAGAAAGTTTCAATTGATTAGAACCATATGGGAAACCAGAAATGGAAGTGTTATTGCGAATGGAAGATAAAAAGGGTTCAAGAGATAAGACGAAGAGGAGTGGAGAGAGAGGACAACCTTGACGAACACCCCTCTGAAGGTTAAAAGACGGAGAAAGCTGTCCATTTACAAGAACCGAGGCCTTGGGGGCAGAATAGAGAAGAGAAATAAGGGAGATAAATTTGATACCAAAACCATGCCACCGCAATGAAGCAAACAAAAAAGACCAGTCAACCCTATCAAAGGCCTTCTCTGCGTCAACAGAGATAGCAGCAAGAGGGGTTGAGAGTGAGGGAGCTTTATTTAGGACGTTAAGAAAAAGGCGAGAGTTGTCCGAAGTAAGTCTACCCTTAACGAAGCCACATTGCTCTTTGCCAATGAGATGAGGCATAAGGGGATCTAGGCGCATTGCAAGTAATTTGGCAAAAATTTTGTAGTCTACATTGACTAACGAAATCGGCCGATAATTTTTACAAAATTGATGATCGCGACCTTCTTTGGGGATCAGACAAATGGTAGCATCTTGAAAAGTGTCTTCTGCCTTGCCGGAGGAGGAAAATGATTGAAAGAGGGTTAAGAGTTTAGGCAATAAAATGTCTGAAAAGTGCAAATAAAATTCCACAGGAAAGCCGTCAGGGCCAGGGGTTTTGCCTTTAGTAAGGGAGGTCAAGGCTGCAGAGAGTTCATGTAGTGAGAGATCGAGGTCAAGATCCGGAAAATTAAGATGAGAATTAGACGGTTTAGTTAGATTCTCAAAATAGCTCTGAATAAGAGAAGGAGTGGGAGGACATTCTGGGGTGTAAAGATTCTGGTAAAACAATTGAAATTGCTCAAGGATTTCTTTGTCTTCGTGGAGAAGAGTGCCTGCAGAAGAATAAATAGAGTCAATAAGAGTGCGCTCCTTACGGGATTTAAGATAGTTAGCCAAGAGCTTACCAGATTTATTGCGACCACCGTAATACCTTGCACTACTGCGAAGAAGAACCGAAGAAGCATTGTCCGTAGTTAATTTATTGAATTCCAGCTTAGCTCGTAGGAGATCCGGTGACATAAATTTATCTGAAGATGTGTAAAACTGATGCTCCAAAAATTTTATATGGGCCAGGGAGGATTTCCGCTTTTGAGTAAACTGTTTCTTCTTCCGAGAGACAAAGTCAATAATGAATCCCCTCGCAGAGGCTTTAAAGGAATCCCAAAGAGTATGGGAAGAAATACTAGGATCCGAATTAAGAGAAAAGAATTCTTCAACAAAAGAGCGAAAAGAGGAAGAAAAGTTGGGATCAGTAAGAAGTGCACTATTAAAGCGCCACCGGGAGGGTTTAGGATGTGGTGGGAGTAGATCAAAATCTGTCACGATGGGAGCGTGGTCCGAGATGACAATAGGTTCAATGGAAGAAGACAAAACATTCTGAGATAAAGATTTAGAGAGAAAAATATAGTCAAGGCGAGAAAAAGATGAGTGAGAAGGAGAGAAAAAGGAATAGTCCAACGTGTCAGGGTGTGCAAGACGCCAAGAGTCAATAAGGTGTGATTGTGAAATAGTATTAAGAAATTGTTTGTGGGGTTTGTGCGGTGCGAAACGGACTGTGAATTTACGGTCAAGGAACGGGTCAACAATCTGGTTGCAATCACCACCAAAAATAAATGATACATCCTTATATTGAATACATTTCTTTGTAATTAAAGGCCAAAATGAACAATCTGCTTGTACAGGCCCATAGACATTGAAAACAGTTAAAGGAATAGAGTTCAGTAGTAATTTGGCTAATATCCAATGACCTTCAGAGTCCGTCTCCTGGGACAGAACCGTACATTTAAGCCTTTTGTGACAAAGGATAGCGACTCCATTCTTTTTGTTGTCAGAGGGTGAAAATAAAACTGTACCCACCCAACTTCTTTTTAACTTCAGAGATTCAACATCATTAAGGTGGGTTTCTTGCAAGAGAGCTATATCTGGGTTACAGGAAGCCAAATGGGAAAGAACTCCCTGCCGCTTAATGGGGTTAATGAAACCTTTTACATTCCAGGTAACAACTTTGAATTAACAAATAACATAGAATCAAATAGGACAGGAAAAGTGAAAAAGAGGGGGCATGCGCAGAAAACAAGCCGAAAAAGAGAAAACTCTGAGAAATATCGATAAAGTAGGTTGAAAAAGAAAAGTGAGGGGTAAAGAGAAATAAAGGAGAATCGGAATTGATCAACCAGTAAAGGGGAGAGAAAAGGAAAAAGGAAACAGGAAAAAAAAGCGAATACAAGGAGAGACAGCACATATCCCAAAGGGATGACTGAAGTAAACATACCTGAGGGGAGTACGAAATAGGACAACGGTGAAATGGCGACACTCAACGAGACAGATCCCCCAAGACGGGAGACCAGGCCGGATCGCACCGGAACAAAGAACATAACCGAAGAGCCAGGTGGAGAGGAAGTCGGTCCATCTAGATAAATGAATAAAGAATGGGTAACATTTGAGAATAGGAAAAGACACTGCGACGATCAAAGGGTGAAAATCCAAGAGTGACACATAAAGGAAAGAACTGAGCAGAGCAGAGAAGTCAAAAAGGATTGTTGAAGGACAAAAACAAGATACAATTATTAAACAAAGGATAGAGGGAGATTAAAGTTAGATACAAGGGAGTAAGAAAAGTATGTTTTATAATCTAATACGAAAAGACTAATAAACGGAAACAAAGACAGGGACAAAAATGGATGACCTGTAAGGGAAGCAAAAGTTAGACATTTTCAAGTAATCTGCAGGCGTAAAACAGTTAAACAATCAGCCACAAGAAGAGGAAGAGGTCTCCATAGCAGAAATAGAGCGGATATGAATGAAATTTTTGAGTTCAGCAGGATCCTGGAAGGTCCAAGTCTGATTTTGGTGCGTAACTTTGAAAGTGCATGGGTGGAATAAACCATATCTAGCGCCAAGAGACCTCAAAGGAGCTCGTAGAGATAAAAATTCCTTCCGACGAGAGGCAGTAGCATTTGAAACATCTTGGGAAAGATACACTCTCTGACCCAACCAGGAGACCTGACGCTTGGCCCTGGACGCTGAGAGAACAGAGAGAAGATCTGTGAACTTCAAAAAAAGAATAATGACTCCCCTTGGCTTGGTTGATGTGGACGAGCGAGGACCAAGTCTATGTGCTCTCTGAATATTGAGGGAAGTGGTGGACGGCATATCTAAAAGCTTCGGAAGAAAGGAGGAGAAAAAGAGCACAGGGTCGTCCCCTTCTAAAGATTCCGGCCAACCATAAATACGAAGGTTGTTCCTCCTATTTCTGTTTTCCAATTCTTCCGTATGCTGTTGAAGCGCCAAAACAGATTTTTCCAAGGAGGAGACCCTCTGGGAAGTAGACTGAAGATCCGAAATCTGTTGCTCCACAGATGTAACTCTGTTATCTATGGACGACCATTTCTCCTCAAGAAACTGCATCTTACTGTTGGTCTCCTCCACAAACGGCCGAAGAGCACGAATTTCCTCAAAAAGCATCTCCATGGAAATAGGGGATGGCGACTTCTCTGATGAAGAGGAATCTTGTTTGAGACGCTTAGAAGATGTTGACGGAGGCGAAGATTTGTTTAAAGGCGGCTGTGCTGAGGAGGAACGAGGGAGAGCTACTCCCGCCATTGGCGCTGCTTTGGGAGGAGAGTCTGCCGTTGAGTGAGGTAAAGAAGTTACCACAGGAGAGCTCCCCGAAGGAGTAAAGACAAATTTTGGGTTACGTAACTTGCCCATAGAAGCCAATCAGAAATAACAAGCAGCAAGCAAGAGGACGACTATAAAGGAAGACCAGAAAGTGAAGGTATCCACTCACATATAAGGTGAAGCAGTAACCATAGGAGAGCTTGTGGAGTGAATAAAGAAATGTTCCAGAAAACAGTCCAGGATAATCACATAGGGACAAGCAAGTGCCGGTCTATGCAGAAATGAAGAGCGCAGGGTCAGTGACCAACCAGGACATGGACGCTCCCGTCAGAGGCAATGTTGAACGTAATCAAAGAGGAGGCAGAAACATAGTATGGAAGCCATCGTCAGAGGTTACCTCATTCCAGTAGCGTGAAGCAGCACAAGCAACAAGGCAGTCATAGGGCAAGGCAGCGTCCAAAAAAAGGATGAATCAGCATTCAGGAGGCGCAGGACCCTAAAAAAGGGCAATGTGGAGCAAATGCAGGCAAGCCAGCAGTAAGCACGGGCATCGGGCTTCAAACAAGATGGCGGCCGCTCTCTGAGGAGAGAACGAACGCGGTGAAAAAAGAGGCAGCCCGGCCCTAAAAATGAGTCAAAAAGCGCTCACCAGAAGTGCGCTGCATTCCCACATCTGAAACCGATGTCCGCAATGTTTTTAATCCTCTTCGGAGGAGAACCGGTATAAAAGAAAAGCTCCGGTGCGCCGGAGGTCCCGCGTCAGGCGGCCATCTTGCTCGGCGTCGTGGCCACGCCCCATCATATAATATTTTAAAGTGCTAATTTTAGTTCACTATGTATGTTGTTTATTATCTCTTGTATTTCCTTTTTATTGGAATAGTCTTTTCACCTTCTCTCTCTCCTTTCAGGTAATTCTTCATAACTTCGAAGCATTTGGATTCTGCTTCTTCTTCTTCTCTTCACCTCTTCTCCAGAAGTACACCTGAAGATCACTCTAAAGCTGTTTGGACATTTCATATTTATGTTTATTTCATGTTCTTTTTATCTTATTTATCCGCATTTACAGAGGCAGATTGTACTTGGCTCATGCCCTTTATGTATTTGTTATATTCTATTTGGGAATACTTGTTACTGTGATGTAATGCGGCTGCTTGGAGACTGCATTAAAGAATAATGCATAATGTCAGCCTCCGTGTCTTTATTGAAATCCAGATTCTCTAGTCATGCTAATATGAGAATCGCAATTCTTTTTTACAAATTGTCTTACATTTGAAAAGGCAGAAATGTAAAGAATGTCAATTGGTAATAACACTCCCAACAGAAATGGTACCTCACTTGTGTGGGTAGGCCTAGTACCCGCAACAGGAAATGGCCGGAAACACAATGTAGACACATCAGATATTTCCAGTGAAAATTGACCATTTTTCACAATGTGCCAAGCTGTGAATTTTGGACCCTAGCTCTGCCATCTCCTAAAGAAACCTAGCAAGCCTATACATTTTTGAAAACTAGACATCCAGGGGAATCCAGGATGGTGTGAATTGTGGGCTCTCACCAGGTTCTGTTACCCAGAATCGCTTGCAAACCTCAAACTTTGTAAAGCAAACACATTTTACTCAGATTTCTGTGCATGAAAGTTCTGGAATCTGCATGTATTCACAAACTTCCATACACTCAGCATTCCCCAAAGTCTCCAGATAAAAATGGTACCTCACTTGTGTGGGTTGGCCTAGTGACCATGAAAGGAAACATCCCAAAACGCAATTTATACACATCACATTCTTCCAGTGAAAAGTGACCCTTTTTTTGCAATGTGCCAAGCTGTGAATTTTGGACCCTAGCTCAGCCCGCACCTAGGGAAATGTTAGAAATGGGAGTCTCTTGGTAGCTTAGCATTGTCCAGCTTATCTAGTCATGTTTTTCTCAGAGGCACTGTGCAAAGCATGTGCACATAACCAAGAATAATACAGTGAAAACACTACAAAAGGACACCACACCAGTTAAGAAAAATAACTAATATTTTTATATATCCAAAACAAGACCAAAACATAACATACACATACAGTACTTAAAAATATATACTTTGCAAGTGAGCCTTAAAATTGAAGAAATATCTCAATAACCCAGTTCTTCTGAGTTGGTAGCTCCATCCGGGTCTACAGCGATGCTAAAAACAACAGAGTCTAACAGTTCTGGTGGACCGCGCCGGTACAGGCCAGCTAAAGCGTGGACAGACAAGTGAACAGTACCTTCCTCATTGCGGCTGGCACGATGGAGCGAGCCATTCAGGGCAACCGTCGTGCTTGCGCTGCAAAATGGAACGGTGCAGGGTGCGGTGCCCACACAATGCAGTGACGATGGTCCAGATGGCATCAGTGAGACCAAAGCTTACTGTGCAAGGTCAGATGGTGCCCGATGCAGTGCTGGCAGGTTGCAGTGCAGGCAACAGAGCTGGTTCTCTCAGGCAGAGAGTGTCTGTGCTTAGTCCAAACCAGTTTGGTCCTCTCTGGCCCAACGTCTCAGCAGGAGGTGGAGGCAGCACTGTCAAAAGCAGACAGGGCCTATTCAGGAGCAAGGAAATCTTCTCCCCCTGGTCTAAATGCAGACCAGGCCTGTTCAGGTGCTAGAAAAAACTCATCCCACTACTCTGAATGCAGCCCAGATCTATTCAGCCCAGCCCTGACTCATACAGGAAAGGCAGGACACACATCACCCCCCCCCCCAGTTGCTTTCTGATAGAATGCACATCCCCAGCCCCTCTTACTCCAAAGCCAGACAGTCAATCCACAAACCCAGCAGAGGCACACAGGATGGCCAAGGAAGAAAATACCTGCTTTCTAAAAGTGGTATTTTCAAACACAGAACATACAAATTGTCTTTACTAAAAGATGCGTTTTTACATTCTGAGTCCAGGCATACTAAACTCCATTTCCCTAACTTGTCACAATGAGAAGTTATGCTTATAAGATGTTATAAGTAAAATTTACCATTCTATCCTATGGGACAGATAGCCTTTCAATAGTGGAAAATGAAGTGCACTGTAATTCCCTATCAGGACATGACACACTCACCAGTACATGTCCTACCTTTAACAGACACAGCTCCCTGCCCACAGGGGTACCTTGGGCCTGCCTTAGGTAAGAAAATGGAAAATTAGGGCCTGGCAAGTGGGTTCACTCGCCAGGTCAACATGGCAGTTTACAACTGCACTTGCAGACACTGCAGTGGCAGGCCTGTGACCTGTTTGCAGAGCTACTCTTGTGGGTGGCACAATCAGTTCTGCAGGCCCCTAGTAGCATTTGATTTACAGGCCCTGGCACACTCAGTGCATTTTAGTAGGGGCTTACAAGTAAATCAAATATGCCAATCATGGAAACAACAATCCATAATAACAATTTATAACAGGAGCACTTGCACTTTAACAGTGAACAGCAGTGAGAAAGTGAGCAGAGAGACTGAACCAGCAAAAACAGAGTCAAAACCGGGAGGTCAGAAAGCAAAAAGACAGAGGAAACACATCAAAAGATGCCAGGTCTAACAGGAAACCTAGCAAACCTGTCACAGGCACTAAGCCTACCCACACAAATGAGGTACCATTTTCATTGGGAGATTTGGGTGGATGCTGGGTAGGTGGAAAGTTTGTGGAACAGCGCAGATTCCAGAACTTTCCATTACAAAATTATAGGAAAATGTGTTTTTTCTTTTACAAAGTTTATGGTTTGCAAGGGATTCTGGGTAACAGAACATGGTGAGAGCCACACAAGTCGCCACATCAAGTGAGGTACCATTTTTATCCGGAGACTTGAGGGACGGCTGACTTGGTGGAAGTTTGTTGCCCCCCTTAGATTCAGGAGCATTCTATCACAGGAATGTGAGAAATAGTTTTTACTACGTTTGAGGTTTGCAATCAATCAATCAATCAATCAGGGGGTTTATAGAGCGTGCTACTTACCCGTGAGGGTCTCGAGGCGCTGGGGGAGGGGGGAGGGAGGGTAGCTCCAGTCGAAGAGCAAGGTCTTGAGGTTCTTTCTTAAGGCATGCATGTTCGGGGAGCGTCTGATGCTGACTGGGAGCTTGTTCCCAGTCTTGGCTGCAATGTAGGAGAAGGCCCTTCCTCCTGCTCTGCTTCTGAAAAAACAGGCGGTCTCTGCTAGGACGAGGTCGGCGGATCGGTGATTTCTTTTGGGTGTGTGGAAGCAGACTCTCTTGTTGAGGTATTTGGGTCCGATGTTGTGGAGGGATTTGTTGGTGTGGGTAGGAAGCTTGAAGGTTATTCTCTTCTCGACGGGCAGCCAGTGTAGGTCTCGAAGGTGTTGAGTCATGTGTTTGTGCCGAGGGGTCCCAAGAACGAGCCTGGCCGTGGCATTCTGGATGATTTGGAGCTTGTGTAGGAGGGTTCTGTTGACACCGGCGTAGAGGACGTTTCCATAGTCCAGACTGCTGGGTGCATGGGTGACTATTTTTCTATGTTCGGGGGATCCATTTGAAGGTCTTTCAGAGGATATGGAGGCAGTTGAAGCTGGTGGAGGCAATGGCGTTCATCTGGCAGGTCACGTTGAGGGAGGAGTCGAGGATGATGCCAAGGTTCCGAGCGTGGTCTGTCGGGGTGGGATTCAGAGTAGCAGAACCCGGTGATAGGCAAACAAGTCAACCCATCCGGGATTCCCCTTGGTATCTAGTTTTCAAACATACAGGTTTGCTAGCTTTCCCTAGGTGCTGGCTGTACCAGGGCCCAAAATCCACAGCTAGGCACATTGCAAAAAAAGAGTCAGCGCCTAGTGGGCATTGTGCCACCCTGGGGGGAGATCTGGGGCTATTGCCCGAATATGGCCCCAAGTGGAGCAGAAAGACTGTGGCTATTTATTTTGGGAGGGGCATTCTGGGCAACCCCCACCCCTAGGTATTAAAAAAAGAATAATACTTGGTGCCTGGTGAGCTTTCTGCCCCCCAGGGAGGCGGGACTGGGGAGGGCAGAAAGACTGTAGATTTTTTTGGGGAGTGGGGGCATCGGGGCAGGCATCGGGGCAGCCCCCAGCTCTGAACTTTGAAAAAAATAATCCCTAGTGCCTAGAGGGCTTTCTGCCCCCATGGTGTGGCAGATAAGGGGCTATTGCCCCCATCTGCTTCCGGAGGGGCAAAAAGGCTCTGGCAATTTTTTTGGGGTGGGGGCATTGGCATGCCCATTCTGGGTAGCCCCCACCCCTACGTATAGGGAGGCAGATAAGTGGCATAGCCCCCATTTGCCTCCCAAGGGGGGGCAGAAAGACTGTCTATGGCAATTATGTTTGGAGTGTGGGTGCCCAGGAATACATTTTTAAAAAACGGATCCCTGGTGCCTAGTGGGCTTTCTGCCCCCAAAAGGGGGGGGCAGATCAGGGGCTAGTGCCCCCTTCCGCCTCCTGGGGGACAAAAATACTTTTTTGGTGGGGAAGGGTGGGGCATTGGCATGCCCATTCTGACATAAAAAAAAAATATCCCTGGTGTCGAGGCTGCTTTCTGCTCTCCCTGGGGGGAAGATTGGGGGCTACCATCTCCATCTGCCCCGGCAGAAAGACTGAATATGCCACTTTTTTATGGGGGAGCAAAGGCCCTTGCCCTAGGGGCCAGTCCCGCCTCCCTGGAGCCTAGTGGGTGGATCCCTGCTTGCGATCCCCAAGCAAGGACCCACTATGGAAGGGTAACATTGGAAAGGGAAAATTCTCCCCTTTCCAATGATATCTCTCCCATGTAATTCAGTGCTCAGGGGCTAAGATGGCCCCACGAGCACCGGAAACAATGAAACTGAAACTAAGTTTCATTTTCATTTTCAATGTAACGACGTCAGTGCGCCATGCACGCGATCATTATTACATTGGGAAAAAAAAGCCTCAGGAGGTTGAGAAAGCTCTTCCCCACCTCCCGAGGCAACCTTTTTAAAAGAAATTCCCATTGCTGTCTGCCGCAGAGGGATTTTGTGCGCCTGTGCACATGACGGAATGGTTCCGTCATGAGCACCGAAGGGGTTAACTAAAAAAACTACTTCCAAGAGAACACAGTGCATACAGTTAAAGAATCTGGACGTTGTTATAAGATGAAGGATGGTAGTCCTATTCCAAAGAAGTGATGGTACGTAGACATGTAGCGGAATCCATACCTGAAGAGATACTGGGAAAGTGTACACAGGCCCCTGTATATAAATGAAACTGTAGCAGTATTTGTATTGTTTGGCAGGAATCTATTGATATATGGATATCTTTCCCAAGTATGGTTTGAAATAGAAGTATGAAGTAGAAAAATTGTGGCTTTGCAAGGATTAGATCCATGCAATTTAAGAAATTATAGAAATTTACAATCAAAGAAATTGTACCAATGCACCTTTCATCATTTGAGAGTGTTAGCTGTACGAAAACTCACAAATGTGAACATTAGTAAGACAGCTTTACTAAGTCAAACCTCCTGCACTATGTTTAGGCGAAATTGATACAGTTCTTCTGCATGGTACAGTAGTAGAGGTACAAAAGTGCTGTAATGATGTTGAATTTCGTGTCTTTGGTCCTGAAGAAAGGCATAGGGAAATTGAAGACTTAGGGGCTGATTAAGAGTTCAGCGGTCCATCGGACCGCCAAACCTGTGATGGCAGGTCACCGGCCATATTATGATTACGGCAGTGGGACTGCCACAGGCTTGCGGCAACTGCCAAGAAAAATGGATCCCACAGCGGTGGTGCGGCAGTCAGAGGCCCTAATATGCTGGCGATGCCGCTGCAGCGCCTCCAAGCATATCAGGAGTTTCCTCAGATCCACAATTTTCATGGCTGTGAGACTGCCATGAAAACTGTGGCTCTGAAGACACCTGCTTCCTCAAGGTCATGGGGTGCCTGTAGTGCAACACATGTTGTGCCCCCATGTTTGCCTTCACCCTCTTCCTGCATGGCATGGACTGCACAGTCTATGCTGTGCAGGCGCCTTTGGTACGCCCATTGTGGTGCCCATTTTGGTGCCCATTGTGGTGCCTTTTTAATGGCCACCACTGTTGGACCGCCAAAGCACTGCCCGCCAGACACGAGGAAATGCGAAACTGGCATGGAGGCCCGCTCCCACACAGCCAAAGTCGTAATTAGGCCCTTAGTACTTGCAGCTGTAGTAGATGAGGACAGAGCAATTGATAACTTTGAAGAGATTAAAAAGTTTAACACTGTGGGCCCGATTCACAAAGGTAAAGTTAGACGAAAGTCTAACTTTAATGACTTTCAGTATTCCCAAAGTGCATTTACTACTCATTAATGCCCTTTGTGAATATCGAAAGTCGTAAAATTCGACTTTCGGTGTTCACAAACGGCATTTACGAGTAGTTTGCAAATACCGAAAGTTGTAAAGTTAGACTTTTTTCTAACTTTACCTATGTGGTTAGAGCCCTATGTGGTTAGAGAAACCAGACTGTGTTTGTATGTGTTGTTGACACACTCTGCAAAACAAACTCATTATGTTGTTGTGTCTTTGAAAACTGAAGAAAACAACAGAGATAAGTCTCGAGAATTAGCAGCGTATTTATTTGTAGAGGAGCGCTTTGATAGTTCCATATGACAATTATATGTAAGTATTGTTACGATAAGTTGGAGGATATTAAAATGCCAGCTAGAGTAGTCCATAACAAGTTAGAATTAGTTCCTATCCCACAAGAACTTCAACATTTAAATGTTCATGAATCAATTCTAATACATTGTATACATTCATTACAAGCTATAGTTTGTGTGGAGGCCAAGACAGGGAAGTTACCACCAACTGATCTCCAGAAATGTCTTAAAGGTAGAGTTGTGTACTTGCCATTAGATTTCAAACACAATATTGAAACTGTAGGAGTGCAGAATGATTTGGAAGAAGGACTTATTATTCTAGTCAATGGTGTCCCTACCAAGAATAGAAAAATATGGCAAGTTAGTGGATGTTCGTAAAAATGTAACACACATGAAGGATGATACATCAACAATAAGAGGTCAGATTGAAAAGGTGGCTCAATCCCAATCAGAAGAAATGTATGAACACTACAATATCTAGCCTCTGCATTATAAAGAGATTATTGGTGATGCAATTGATCTCCTTCAAATGAAAGAAGCAGGAGGAGATCCCTTGATTGTGTGGGGAAAATGATTGGAAGCTAGATGTTTGCTGCATATTTTCCCAACAGAAATAGATGGTAGGTATTATGACCGGCCTGTAAAGACACCAGCAGCTGCATACAGGTCAGCTAGACCACACTCAGATGATCCTAGATTTCTCCAGTATATTCCCTATATATTTCATCTACTATTTGAAAGCAACTTGTCAGGGTTATCTTATGCAGTATATAGCATTCTCAAAACAGGCATAATTTAGTAAAATCTCCCAACAAAGGAATTTGTAGAGAAAGTTCAAGGAAAAGATAAAAGCCTGGAGTACAACCTAATTAATCTAATTGTGTGTCAATGTGGTTCCAATAAGTATTGGTATCATCATCATGGTGAGTTGAAATGCATGCAGTGAAACCTAGGAGCACCTACTTGGTTCCTTATACTCAGTATGCGTGATGTGACTTGCTTGAATCCCTACGAGGAGCAAATTCAAAATAAAAATATTAATCTAAAAACAGCAGGAGAAATTTGCTCATTGGGTCCTGCAAAGGTTTGCAGATATTTTAACCACAGGTTTCAAGCAATATTGGCTTTCATCAGCAACAAAAAAAATCCTCCTCTTTGCGAAGTAACAGATTTCTTTTGGCACACGGAGTACCAAACTAGAGGTGCTCCACATATTTACATGCTGTTATGGGTAAAAGATGCCCCTACATTTGGTACAGACAGTGACGAGTCTATCTTGTCTTTCATACAACATGATGTGTCATGCTCCATTCCAAAACATTGGTTGTTATAAGAGCTTAAGACAACAAGTTCCATGCTTTCAAACTCACTGATGTGGGAATTACTTTTGACAAAAATACAAATGCAAAGAAGATTTCTACACAAGATGTGTTTTGGATTCCCACAACCTGTCATCTCAAAAGGAACAGTCAACAGCTTTTTGTCTACAGTCAGACATACCTCACACGGAATTCACCAAAAAATACATACAACGTCAGAAGAACAGAAGCTTCCAAGTATATCAATATCTGCAATAACTGATTCTAAAGATGGGGAATGCATATATGGATCTACAATTTGTTGCAGACAATTTCATCACTGTGGATCGCTATGTAACTTTGTATGTAAAACAAATCAGAGAAGATGAAGATGAAAGAGATGTAGGGGAGATTTTTGCATAAAGAGTCTTATGAAGAAATTTTACAGTTTCAGTTTGAAAAGGGTTTCCCACATAGAAATCCAGATATTTTGTTCTCCAAGTAAATAGGAATTGTGTGGGTAAAAGCCTAGGCCTTGCAAGCAGTAGAAATAGAGTATTACAGTATTTCCCAGAAATATAGTACCTTGCACAATTTGATCCCAAAAGTATAGATATTCTGAAAACTATCATGAAAACTATCATGCTGGCTACATACTACCCAAGAAGGAGTCCTCATCTTCAAAACATGGGTCTCTATGAAGTAATTTAACTGAAGAAGGAAGATAGTCAGTTCTTGGGTGTGATTGTTGTTTGGTTAGACACAACAGAGGGGTCTAATAATTAACCACCGAAAGCTTAGTTGCCAACCTGCAGACAGAAGAGAGTTTCTTTTGCTTCACACTTTTGCATCTGTTCGAGCTATGGCGTGAAGTGTCAGATTTACTTTGACAGTGTGACTGTTATGAAAGACTCTTTCAATGGTGTGAAAGACAACATAGTGTTCAGTTTTTCCAACCTACTTACAAATGTAGAAAGATGAGAATGAACAGGAAGAAACCATCGCTGCTGAGGTAGCCAAGGAGAGTTAACAAAGCAGCCACTGTTCGGCACCAGAGAGTCAAGATCCTCTAGTAGAACCACTCATTCAAAATTAAGCAGCTATAGCTATGGATGTGGTGGAGACTGCAATGCAGCAAGCAAGAGTGGTAACTGTGGTTTTCAAACTCTTAGTAGAACAACTAAACAATGAATAGAAAGAAATTTATAACAAAGTTAAGGATAAAATAGAGAATTGATTTCACCACAAGAGGAAACAGTGTAATTGTTATTTGTACAAACCAATATTAATATACATTAGTAGCCAAGCTGTTACTGGATAAAGTTTCCTAATTAAAGTTTTTACTAGTTATCTTCAGAAGACTACAGAATCAAATTTGTCACATGTAGTAACAGCACCAACAGGATTAGCTGCGCATAACATTAAAGGGATTATTTTACATCGACCACTAATGCTACCTGTTGAACAGAACAATAAACTGGAATGGCAGAAAATATCTGGTGAAGCTTGCCATGAGGTGTCAAGAGTACTGAAGAAAATATTTTTTTACTAATTGATGACGTCCAACTTAAGGCTTGCCTTCATAGATATACTTAAGAATGCACCAGATTTTAAGAACAAACCAAAAATAAAAGACATGTAATGCCAAACCCTCTGGTGCCAAATGGGTAGAATAACCATTTGCTTAGTTAATGTGGGTGGCTTAATTGACAAACATAAGCGGCTAAGGGTAGCCTTAATTTTAAGATCAGTAGCAACTGATATACCATGTCTCCAGAAGATGCATATTCCAAGGAACAGGAGGGAATTAATATCAATTAAAGGGCATATATTACTGGCTTGCTCCTCTGAGAGTTCCAGTATAAGAGGGGTCGCCATCTTAGCTAGAAGCAAAGTAACATTGGCGAGACATAGATCTGTGGATAGATATGGCAGATGGGCACTGGTTGAGCTGGATATCGGTTTAACATTATGTGCTATCTACGGCTCAAACCAAGATGATCCAAAACTGTTGGAGCACTTGGAGGTGGAGCTAGCATCCTGGCCCAATTCACTGATCATCTGTGGAGATTTGAATATACATCAAGCAGTAGGGAGGGCCTCAGCGGGTAAATATCAGGGAAGAAAACCTAGAGTATAGAGGGCCCTATCTTCACTCATGGTCAGCCATAGCCTAATCAATGTTTGGGACATTAAACATCCTTTGCACCCGGGCTATACATATTTTTCTTGCCCGCTCCAAAAAATATGTCCGTCTGGACTATTTTTTTATCTTAGGGAGAATCCTGGATAAAGTAGGGATCAGGAAATTCCAGCAACTATTCAGGCCATAACCCCCTGATTCTTGAGGTATCAATCCAAGGGAGCTTTAAGCAACAGTATAAACAAACCTTTGATAGAAAATTATTGGTGAATTAAGTATTCATCGAGCATATGAAAAGTTGGATAACTAGCTATTTTAACATTGATATAGTGCCTCATGTGGCATTGTATAGGATGATTTTAAGGCAGAATTGAGGGGAGCAATTGTTAGCTTCGTCGACTATACCAGGAAACAGCAGGAAGCCAAGAATAGGAAATTACTAGGGAAACTAACTGAAGTAGAATAGGTGCACGTGGCAAGGATTACCCAAGGGCTAGATGCAGTATAAACTCAGCTTAAAATTACATTGGTGAAGGCAGAGATAAATAGCTACTGCACCCAGAAAATTGCGGCAGAATACCAGACTCAGAAATGAGAGCTATGAGTATGGGGAAGCAGCAGGGAAACTCCTAGCTTTACAAATAAAACAAAAAGCAACTAGGAATCAGATTGCCACAATAAAAAAGAATGGGATGATGTTTACGAATGCTGATGATATAGTATGGGTCTTCCAAGAATTTTATCAGGATTTATACAAAGATGATAGCCAGGATCTATCTGGAGCTCCCCTGGGAGCTGCTCTGAATGAAAAATTAGATCATACTGCTAGAAAGGAATTTGAAGCTAATATTTCAATTGAACAGGTGGGAAATGCTCTACACCAACTCACCTCAGGGAAGGCTGCAGGTCCAGATAAGATGCCATTTGAGTTATATAACGTTTTTCAAATAGAGCTAGCCCCTCTGCTATTAGATTTATTTTTTAAGGATAAACCTTCTGATAGCCTTACTTCATATCGAATGATATCTTTGAAAAATACGGATGCTAAAATACACTCCATAATTGTGGCGGTTCGTCTAGGGAGGGTAATAGCTCATTTGGTTACCATGGAAGCATACCTTTGTACCCGGAAGAGGCACAATCGACCATATAAGGCAGGCTATATCACTATTCAATATCACCGAAGAAACTAGGAGCCAGGTAGCTATGATCCTCCTCAAAGCCGAGAAAGCATTCAATCGGGTGGCATGGAACTATTAATGGGAGGCATTAGAAGCATAGGGATTCAGTCCCTGAGTGATCACTGCTATTAAGGCAATATATTTAGAACTGTACACCAGACTTCAATTAATGGGCAAATAATTGTGTAATATAAAGGTAGCTAGAGGAACAAGACAGGAATGTCCTTGCTCCCCTATCTTATTTGCCCTCTATATCAATCCATTTATTGAGCAGATTCTGCACAATCGGAAAATAAAACCAGTTGTTATTAATGGCCATGAAAGGAAAGTATTAGCATATGCAGATGACATTGCTATAATAACAACTGATCCCGATAGTGCAATGAAGGAATTGGAAGCAATGGCTGGGGAATATGGCTGGGGCTCAGGATGTATGCTGAATGAAGGGAAAACTCAAATAGTATGCACAGAGAACGTTGGCTATCAGGATAATCGGCGAGCGGGCACAGCTACATATTTGGGTGTGAAGATTAACCTGAAAGTAGATACAATTAGCCAGATTAATTTTAATCCCCTGGTTAGCAAAGTTTACTCCGATCTAAGGCATATGTACGCGCTACTCCTGCCAATAATAGGTAGGGCTGACATCCTCAAGATGGTAATGCTCCAAAGATATTATATTTGTTTAGGTCTCTGCCCATAGAGATAAAAGGATCCATATTGAAGACATTGGACTCCATTTTTATAAATTTCATATGGCAATATGGCAAAATTAGGCCCCCCTGACACTTTTCACTCTCTCTCAGGAACGCGTTGCTGGGATGCTCCTAGTCTTACATTTTATTACTGGTCGGCTTTATTACAGCAAGATATGCATATTGTTCTTTGAAAAGAAGGCTACCGAGTGTGTGGAATGTCCTGGGGCCCCCCCCAACCATCTATGAACTTGTAGTTGTGAAGGCAGCAGGTGTTGTGCTGCTTTGCCAATTGGAGCCTAGCTATTTTAAGAAGGTCGAATTTAAGATCATAGTTAATGCCCAGAAAATCTGGGGGAAAATCCAAAAGTTTATGAAGATCACAAATTAGACCATATATACACCACTGTGGCGATCAGCGCTCTTTCCTTCCCTCTTCTAGAATGTAATGTGAAGGCAATGGGAGCAACAGGGCCGCTTCAAGGTTGGGAATATTTTTTCATCAGGAAAATTGTATTCTTTTCTACAACTACAGCACAATTATTGGTATACAATAATGGTATACCGGACAGCCCGCATTTTACATTTTTACAAGTAAAGGAATTATTTAATAAACATAGGGTGGGTGTGCCCCAGGAAAAAATCCCGTTGCTGGAAGTAATTGGCCATATGGACTGCAAGATAAGAAAAATATATAATATACTGCTGGGCACTGCACCAGATGATTTAGAGAAGATTGAAACAAACTGGCCCAGGACACTGGAGGAGGCAGATGTCGATTTAGAAATGTCATTAGAGATTGCCTCAAAGACTTTTCTCTCAGCTAACTTGAAGGTGCAATATTATAAAACAATATTCAACTTATACTTCATACCTGCCAAATTATTTGGGTGGGCAAAAAGGGAGGACGATAAGTGCCTTAGGTGTGGGCTTGGCCCGGAGGAGTTTAATGGCTGCAATAAGCTGCTACCTTTAAAAATCAGCCTAGAGATATTTTGGGAGAAGGTATTTGGGAGAAGAGTTTGTTTCAGTCCTTCCTTAATAGTACTGGGCTATAATAAAAGCCGTATATTAGACACCACACAGACTAATTTTGTCTTCATATCCGTCACAGTTGCTAAACTGGTTGGTCTCTAGCATATAGGAGATCTTTAACTATTAACTATTTACTATTCAGTGACTAAAGTATACCATTTGGGGGACGTGAAACAGAGGGTATATCTCTCTAGCCCTATCTAAACAAGAATTCTTATGTAAGCTGACATTTTTGTTCTTCTTATACCCAACTGTTATATAATGAACATTTAGATGAAATTTATTGGTGAAGTGAAGTATTTATGTGTATTTATATGTATGATATAAAGTCTTTTTTACGTATTTTGGTATCATCACCATATTGTAACTATCTGTATGCTCCTTCTCTGGAAATAATAATCATAAAAAAATTAATATGGTTATGTTTGGTGTTTTAGAAGAAAAATAAATATGGATGATTTATTCAGACACTTATACATGGAACCATGACAGTGAAGATTGTGATTATTCAACTACCACTAAAATAGATTCTGAGCATTTTCTCCATTTAGCATTACCAGATTCAAAAAGTGTGACTTTTGACAAATTGTTGTAGAATGCTAACCAAAATATGACCTGTCCAAACTGCGGACCAGATGTTATCTCTAAATTAACCCTAAGAAGAACTGTAAAATACCTTATAGTAATGCTACAATAATGCAGAGGAGATGATTCCAAATTGGAAAATCAAATCACAAACTTCAAAGCTATACAAATATCAATTTCAGGAAGAACTTTTACCAATTTAGCTATCATCTTTCAAGAAGGAATTAACACAACCTTTGAACACTACACTATCTATTTAAAGAGTAAATCTGGATGGACAGAATGTAATGACATCAACCTAAAATTCAAACCAAAACTGACTTTCAAACTCTTATCTTTTCTTTCTTCAACCAAAGTCCCTAGGAGGAATTCAGGAGAAAAAAAGTGATCCAATGTGTTTCTTCTACATGGTTCATCAGTCTTCTCCATATTATTCAGCCTATTGGCATAATGTTTTTTAAAACATCTTCAAAATAAACAGTCCTTTTTTTCCAGAAAGGAGTTAACACCAAATCTACATACTACACTGTGTTAATCAAGATCCAAACTAAATGGACAATATCCAATTACAGCGGCTTTAATTTGAAAATGACCCCTTTTGTTTTATGACCCAAGTTTGTATGTACTACTTGTGGGAAAACCTACACTATGGGATATCGTCTATATGGATCATCAGCATTTAAACATCATTTGGCCTACCAGGGGTGATGTTTTCAAGAGGAGCTCCAAAATTGAAAAGTGCTTTATATGTATTTGTACTATTGTCCCAGATATAATACTTTAAATATTATGTTCAACATAGGTTTTTTTTACAATACTGTAGTAACATCAGAAAAAGCCACTGGTTTAATGAACTGCAGTGAGTGGAGTGCATAGTATCCCTTACTTGTGGTGGGCTACTATGCAGCTTTGTTTATTTTTTTACAATACATTTATTGTTTTTTCTCCACTGTTCGAGGATGATGCTTCATATAGACTACCGTGTGAACTAGTATGAAAGCTGAGAACAGCAAAAAACAGGAAATTATATTTTTACTACCTTGTAATACAGTGTTACAGTATGAGTATTGTGTATTGTTATAATGGTGGAATTTTGAAGATGAAATACTAACATCTTCATGTTCTTTTTATTTTCTCATTGTGGCTATAGTTCAGTGTTCTAAGATGTCTCAAAACACATTTTCTACAACAGGCATAATGCTTAGAGATATGCATAAAGACTGTTTTTAGACATAATAGTTTTTTGCCATAGCTTCTCATAACTTTCTTTGACCTATTCTATAAGTAGAACTTTCACTATGATACAGCAGAATTACAGTTCCTTACGCAACAACTCTGAAATAATCCAGATCGTAGGTATGCAATTAGTTTTATTGTCAGATATAAACTAAACATCCATCACCACAGCGGTAACAGAACAACACAATGCAGGGAGTGCAGGTTAGAACGTTCGCGGCATTCCACAAGCTTTCCCATTGTAAGGGGTGGGCGGAAGGAACCAAATTGAAGAAGCAGAATACAACACATCTTCCTTCCAATACAATGTGTGAAATAACAGAAATCAATACGTGAAAAAGTCTTTTTGCCATTCCGGTTTGGAGTGCACCTCCCTTAGGCACATCTTTCCATCAGGAATGGTATTTTGGTTGTCACTGCTAGGTTTTACATTATCATCATTGTGGAAAGAAACTTCACTCCTGTCAAGGACTATTCTGTCAATACTCCAATACTGACCATCGTCCAACTTTACAACATTCTTAAATACCTTGCTTATCACCTTCCTTCCAGAATATTTTGAGCTACCTGACATTACATAATTAGGTAATTTCACCTTCACCGCATCACCAATCTTCAAAGCTCTAGGTGACTTCTGAATTTTCTCATTGTACCTATCCACATACTTCCTTTGATTTGAATGTATCTTTTCCATGATCATATGTCTGTCCACTTCCTATTCTCTTCCACCGACAAGCCACAAAGGGCCTAACTTAGTGCCCGGCTCTCTCCCTTTAAGGGACTTAAACGGTGACACGCCTGTGACTGAGTGAGGAGTGATAAGATATGACCAAACCATGTCCTCCAATGCTTTCCTTACATTGCTTCCATTTTGTACATTGAGTTGAATACAATCTTTGATCATGCGGTTTATGCGCTCTACCAGCCCATTTGCCCTAGGACAATACAGTGGTGTAAGTTGATGTTCAACCGAAAACTTCCGCAGGAACTCTTTCATGCATGCAGAGGTAAATTGAACCCCATTATCCGTGACCAAAATCTGTGGTATCCCTTCTGTACGGAAAACCCCTTGAAGGAAACTCATAACACTATCAGTAGTGATGTTTTCTACTACTTTGATGATAATCCATTTCGAATGGTAGTCTACCAATGTGATGATAAATCTCCCATCCAGTCCTCTTATATTTAAAGGACCAACAATGTCCATGGCCACTTTGACCCAAGGAGCAGAGGGAACTACTACAGGAGAGATCTTCCCTTTGCTCACAACCTTACTCTTGTCACTCATGGTACAATGTACACATTCCCTTACCTCCTTCTCCACCATGTTGTCCATTTTCGGCCACCAATAGTGTAACCGAATTTTACTCTTGGTCTTGCTGCACCCTAAGTGTCCCTCATGTGCCAATAGTAATATCTTTTCTCTTATGTCTTCAGGAGGTACTAGCTTGTCCCCTCTATATATGTTATTTCCTTGTACATGTAGTTCATTTCTCACCTCCCAAAATACATCCTCTCCCTCTTTTAAGAATTTAGGGCTACACGGCCATCCCTCACAAATAAGATGTTTCACCCTTGGGAATAACTTATCATTTGATAAGGCCTCCTCCCATTCAGGTTTTTCCAACCCATCATAGACTGTAGAATAGATACTACAATTTCTTCCCCAGGATCCTCCTCCACCTCCTGATTCCTTAGTGTTAACCTCGACAAGCAATCTGCTGCCTGATTCTTTTCTCCAGGTATGTACACCACTTCAAAATTGTAACCCTGAAGACCAAGGAACCATCTCGATATCCTAGGTGTGGACCTTCCTAGATTCTTAGATGAAAAAATACTCACTAAAGGCTTGTGGTCTGTCCTTACATTAAAAGGTATACCCCACACAAATGTTCTCAAATGCAATATGGCCCAGTAACATGCCAATGCCTCCCTTTCAATTACAGAATAGCGTGATTCAGCTGCAGTAAGAGCTCTCGATGCAAATGCCACTATCCTTTCTCCATTTACTGTCACTTGACTGAGAGTAGCACCAATACCTTTTAGGCTAGCATCTGTAGTAATGATGGTGCGCTTACTAGTATCAAAACATCCTAGGGATGGTGCCTCTGATATACTGTCTTTTATTGACTTGAAAGCCTCGCTACATTGTTCATCCCATTCAAATTTTGTCCCTTTCTTTAACATACTCCTCAAAGGATAAGTAGTATCAGCAAAATTCTTTATAAATTTAGAGTAATACTCTGACAGCCCCAAGAATGACTTAATCTCTTCCTTTTTGGTGGGACATGGCGCTAACTTTATAGCTTCTACCAAATTAGTTTTAGGCTTAATCCTTTCCTGGGAAATGACATGCCCTAAGTATGTGACTGAGCGGACTCCCATCTGGCCCTTTTCTTTCTTCAGAGTAAGACCAGCCTTTCTCAAACTACTCAGAACCAACCGTAGCTTCTCGTTATGATCATCCTCATTCTTACCATACACTAATAGGTCATCCTGGAAACATAAAACTTGCTCCATCCCTTCTAAAATATTCTGCATTGCTCTTTGAAAAACGGCCGCAGCTGAGGCCAACCCGAATGGCATTCTACAAAATCTAAATGCACCAAACTGTGTTATGAACGTGGTCAATGCCTTACTTTCGGGGTGAAGTCTTATTTGGTGGTAGGCTGATGACAAATCTATTACTGAGAAGAGTTCTGCCCCACATATCTGATTCAGCATTTCATTGATATTAGGCAAGGGGTGCCTGTCGATCCATATGTTCTTATTTAACTCTCTTAAATCAATGCACAATCTGATGTTGTTTGTATTGCCTTTAGCTGTGATAACGATGGGTGCAACCCACTCCGCACACTCCACCGACTCTATGACCCCTTGACTAAGAAGTCTGTCTAGTTCCGCCTTCAGAGGCTCTCTCATCATAATTGGAATGTTCCTACATTTATGGGCAACTGGTTTCGCCCCCACCTTAAGTTTTATTTTATGTTGGTACTCTTTCATGCACCCCAGTTTATCTGTAAATATATCAGGGAATTCATCAACAATTTCTGCCCCACACACACCTCTCTGCACCAGCATGACAGGACTTTCTGCACTGGGATCCAGTTTCATACCAAGGTCTCTCTGGTGCCCCCATCCTAGTAGGTTTGCCCCCTTCTTCGCAACATAGACTTTCCCTACCGTGCTCCTACCCTTGAATGATATCCTCATAAGGGCTACTCCCTCTAAAGGAATTGGATCCTTGTTGTACCCTACAGGTACTACATCTGGAGTGTGTAGTTCAACTTCTCCCTCTTTGAATTTTTCCCAAAATGTCTCACTATTCATAAAGGTAAATGGTGAACATGAATCCACAAACATTTCCATTTTTTCTCCATTGAACCATATATCACATTTAGGTAGCTCAATGTGATTTACACTTCCTTCCCTCAAAACCTTCACTTGTAACACAAAGTTCCTTTTGTATCCTTCACCATTCTCTACACTATTTACTGTTTTTCCCGACATATCCTTGCATGCTCGCGCAAAATGTCCCTTCCGATTACAAATCCTACACATAGCTGTTCTTGCTAAACAATTTACACTGTTTGCCAAATGCCCACTACTTCCACATCTGAAGCATTTCAACCTGTTTTCATTGTACAACCTCTCTTTGTTAACCATCTCCTTCCCGTCCTTCCTTTTTGCGTTCTTTATGGCCCAAACCTCTTTTAGTTCTTCACTTATCTCACTTACACTGTTCTCACCCATTTTATTCATTTCCTTCATGCATTCCACAGTATGCTCTACACTTTTGGCAATATCAATTGCCATTTTTAAATCAGGATTACCAACTAGTAATTTACTCTGTATTTTCTTATTATTCGTGCAGCGTACCAATTGATCATGTATCAAGGATTCCATTAGCTCATTAAACTCACACGTGTTTGCAAGCCCTCTTAACCCTGCAATGTAGTTCCCCACTTTCTCATTCTTCCCTTGGACCCTCCCAAAAAATTTGTGTCGTTCTAGAACGACATTAATTTTGTCTGCAAATTGTAGTTCCAATTTCCTCATACTGCAATCATACACATCTCCCCCTTCATCATTCACTTCTTCAACCTCCACCTCAGGCAAACTATCAAAGATCTTTCTTCCCTCTGCCCCTAAATTATGCAGTAGAATATGTTGTCTTCTGATAGCAGAAAACCCACTTGCCCCAATAGCTATAAGGTACGATTCAAAACTTTTCTTCCAGTCCTTCCATGTTACCAAAGGTTCCCCAGCCTCTGAAAGGAAAGGCGTAGGCTGTAACATGCTAGCTGCTGCCATAACGTAATTTGCCTCACTACTATACTTCCTCACAAAAATCACCTTCCCTTACGTTTCCTTAAATTACTTCACTTTGCTCCAAGTAAATGTAATGAGTAAATTTGCCTATTCCTCAATGTTTCACACTAGGATATAAGTGTTAAATTTAGTCACAGATTCCTTCACTGCAGGTTTCCACTGAGCACTCTTCCTCCACTGTTCTTTTTTTTTTTTTTTTCCTGTCAATAATCCGTCTCACCGTGTTTCACCCAGTTCAGTTCGCGCTACAGTTCCATATGGAAAGATTTTCTTTAATCTGTTTCCTCACGCTGTCTCCACCGACTTCCTTCAATTGTCAGCTCCTCACGTCGTCACTTTTCTAGTCACCCGTCCGCTTTCCTGTCAGCTGAATTCCACATACTGCGCATGGCTATCACATCGTCACTACTCTTGTAGTGTTCCACTCGCGCAGTCACCTCTCTCACAGACAGCTCCGTTAAATCACTGCGCAAGTCCGCTTGAAATTGATTATTCTCCTCACCTCACCACGCATGTGCTCGCTCACCTCACTATTCTCCACCGCTATACTGCGCAATGCTGCCTTACTTGATCACTTCTCTCCACCTCACCGCGCATGTACTCGCACTAGACGCTGTTCTCCTCACGACTTCCTCCCTACATGCTTTTCACCGGAATTCTCTTCAATTTCCAGTCGTGCCTCAACGCGCCGCACTTCCGAGATGTCCTTTGTGCACCACGTTCCGGCTACTTTTCTCTCCTCCGCTTCCCTTATGATTTACTTCAGACTTCACCGCACGTACTTCCGAGTTCCCTCTGTACTTGCGTCGCTGAAGAATCCAGTGAGTTTTTTCTTTACTTGTTCACCTGTTCCGTGACTCCGTACCGTCTTATAGTACTTTTCCTTCCTTTTTAAATTTCCCGCTGCAGCCACACACGGAGGGGATGTTAGTACGTCGTCCTCCACATGGCACTCGTCGCCAGTGAAATAATCCAGATCGTAGGTATGCAATTAGTTTTATTGGCAGATATAAACTAAACATCCATCACCACAGCGGTAACAGAACAACACAATGCAGGGACTGCAGAGTAGAACGTTCGCGGCATTCCACGAGCGTTCCCAGTGTAAGGGGTGGGCGGAAGGAACCAAATTGAAGAAGCAGAATACAACAAACTCATTCAAATATTCTGACAGTTATTCATGCAGGTACTCATATACCCACTATTTCATTCATTGAGTGTATCACACTGCCACTCGTTCATTGAAAAAGTCACTGACACCCCCATTCACTCACCCATACAGTACTCACTAAACACACTCGTAGTTACTGATACAGTGCCTCACAGACCAACTCACTCACATATACAATCACTCTCACACCCACTGACTCACCCACAGACTCACTGGCCCACTCACTCACAATGTATCTAGTTACACAGTCTATTCAATACAGTCACTCACATATCCACTTACAGACCTATATAGGCACTTACATAGCCACTAACTCACCCACATAGCCACTCACACTAGTACTCACTCACCTATACAGCCACACACATACCTATTCACTCACTCATAGAACCACTCACACATGTAGTCACTCACCTATACAGCCACTAACACACGCAATCTCTCACATAGATAACCTTCACACAACATTCACTCACCCATATAGCTACTCACATAACCACTAAGTATCCTGTACAGCCACTCACAAACTCACTAATTTCACTCATACAGCCACTCACACATCCTCTCACACACCCATACGGTTACTAATGAACTATCTCACTTACTTATATAGCCACTCATAAAGCTTCTTACTCAGTCACACATTTAGTCACACAACCACTCATGAATTCATACCACCACTAACGCAGACAGTTACTCACCAACACAGCCTTTGACATAGTCACTCATTCAATCATGCAACCTCTCATGCACCCATTCACACACTGATAGAATCACTTACATATCCATTCACACATCCTTACAACTCGCATACCCACTCATTCACCCTTACACTCACTCATACAACCACTTAACACCCACTCACTTATTTATACGGATACTCATGCACCCTCTCACTTATCCATAAAACAGTCAAACAGCTACTCATTTATACATATATCGACTCAAACAACACACTCACTCACACAACATTCATGGAGCCAGTGATCCATCCACTCACTCACTCACTCACCCATACAGCCATATATGCGCTACTCACTTACACTCACTCACTAATACAGTCACTCACACACACACACACACACACACACACACTCAAACACCCATACAGCCACACATACACCCACTCATATGCTCACTAACTCACCCATACACACACACCCACTCACTTACCTATGCAGTAATTTATTGCACTCTTTCACTTACCAATACAATTAATCAGGCATGCTTTCACACAGTTGTTTCCTTATTCACACACTCAGTCACTCACCTATACAATCACTCATGTACACTCTCGCTCACCCATATAGCCACTCATGCATCCAATTACTCATCTGTGAAGCCACTAATATACATTTTCACTCACCCATACAGTAATTCATACCCCCTTTCACTTACTCTTTCAGTTATTCACACACTCACTTATTAATCTCTGTACCACTTATACTCATCCATATTGCCACACATGCACCCACTCACTGAATCATACAGCCACTTACACAGCCACTCACACACCCATTAAATTACTCTCACACTCACTCACTCATGCAGTGTTGGAAAGTGGGCAGGCACAAGTGTGTATATGCCCCTGGCAATAGGGCAACTAACACAACATAGGACTCAGTACAGGTCATAGAAAATGATTCCCATGCTCAACCCTTGGTAGCTTGGCTGAGACCAGGCAGGCTTAACTTTAAAGACAGGTATGTAAAGAATTTAAAAACACCGATTGAGTAAATAATTAAGACACAACACACAAAAATCCAACAGCAATTTATCAACATCAGAAATATTTTCAGCTTTAAAATGACACATAAACAGAAAAAATCCAATGGAGGGAACATGAGATATACATTTTTAAAGATTTAGCACTATATAGGACATATAAACCTATAGAGCCTATTTGGACATCTGGTCGCGCTAGACTGGGTCAAAATCAAAGTTTTATGCTGACCGTGATGGCGCCCTGTGCGGCTACCCCTCACAGTAGGTCTCAGTCAAAGTTTTTACCTTCTGACTTAGAAACATTTCTGTAGATTTTCCTCCCGGGCTCCCTTGAGGCTCTCAGCAAGTCTGGATTTGGTGAGGATTCACCAGCTTGTCTTGCGACATGCTCCCGGTAAAACCTATCGAAGATTGACCTACGGAGCTTTCCAGTGGTACGAACCAGGGATCCAGGATGGCAAGCTGGTTGAAAGTGGGTGGCTTGGCTCTCGTGATTGGCTCTGGTCTGCTTTTCTACGTTTGGACTTAGAAATGTTTACAAAGCTTTTTCTTGAGGAGCCTCTTGATGCTCTTCACCAGGCCGGCTTCCGTGAGGGTTCACCGTCTCAGGTTTCTGCTTAGTCCCATCAAACTCTATAAGTTGGCCCTCAGGAGCTTTTCAGTAGGACCAACCTGGATAGCAGGGTGGCTTGTGGTTGAGGGTCGCTGGCTTGGCAGGCCAGGTCAAGTTGGCACACTTATGGAGCTTTTATCCAAAGTTGCTCCAAACCTCTACAAACTTCTGAAACTTCTTCCTGAAGTTCCCCAAAGGGTCCCAAAGTGTCCAAAACTTACTCAAAGGATCTGGAAACCTTCAGATGGTCCTTGAAAGATTTTGACTTTTCTGCCCACAATCTACTTGGACAAAACACTTACCAATCCACTGGTAGTACTCCAGGCTGAGGATTATTGGTGATGATGTTCCAGATGAGCTCTGTTATCCTGTAGATTGCAGGGTGTCCACTCTTTAGTCCTTTTGAAGCAAGTTAAGTCCACAGGGCTGTAGTTCAGAATTGTGCAGCAGGCGTAGTCTTCAGAGTGCAGGGCCTGGATTGTCCCAATCAAACTCCTCAACATTACCTTTTTTCTCTATTAAGTTTCAAGCAGCAGATCTAGGTGTCTCTGCCCCCGTCAGATACTAAATCCAAGTTCCCTGGGTCAAGCAGGAGGTTACTCCTGTCCAATGAGGTACATGGCAACACTCTACTGTATGACCACATCCTCCAAAGTGTGGCACTATTTTCTCCCAGAGAGCATGCAGATGATTACTCATCCGTACAGCCACGCATGTACATTTTCACTCACTCATACAGTAATTTATACACCCTTTCACTCACTCATTCATTTACTCATACACTCACACACTCACATATTTACTTATTCACCACTTACACACACTCTGACTCACCCATATTGCCACACATGTACCCACTCACTGACTCAATCAGCCACTTACACAGCCACTCACTCACCAATTGAATTTATTTCACACTCATTCACTCATGCAGCCACTCATGCACCCAGGCATTCACCCATACAGTCACTCATGCACCATTCGCTCATCCATACACTCACTCATGTACCCTGCCACTCAATCATGCAACCACTGATACACCCACTCAGTCACCCATGCAGGAACTCATGCACCCTCTCAGTCATATATATAGCCAGTCTCACAGTCAGTCACTCACCCATACAAGAATTCATATACCCTGTCAGACATCCATACAATCACTCACATACCCACTCAATCAGTTGCTCAAATCCCCAGTCAATTATGTATACATTAACTCACATACCAAAATAGAGAACAACATGTATTCACACTGTCACAAGCATATATATAACATGTTATTATTCCTTCTTGAACCAGAATAGGTGATTCTAACAAGAATAGTTTTTTTTTTCATTTTAAATGTTTTTGTATTATTTAGTAATTTTTACCTATTGTTTTTTCTTAAAAATAAGTTTTAAAACACGGTACATTGTAATGAAACAAGAAACCTTACTCCAGCAACTGAAGGGAAAAAAAACTAACAGTAATGAGTGTTGATAAGTTGAAGAATTGCAGGGATTGATTGTTCCCCAACACCTAAAATGGTCTGGCATTTCCGCAATGCATACCAGCGGCGGCCAACTCTGTAAAAATGATCGCCTATTCTGTTGTCAACACTTGAACAGAAGAAGTGCTCAGTTGTGCAGGATCACCACAAGCTGCTTGCTCTCTATTTTCCCTCTCTGTTTCTTCTCTTTGAGTGCAGGGTTCATAGATGCTTCATCATAGAAGATGTACCACATGAAAAGAAATTCTCCAACTGTCTTGATACTGTTTTCCAGCAAAGGGTGCAAGTTAGCTTCCTTGCATTTACCTACTTCTCCCTTTCCAGAATGGTAAAGAGGTCTCACTCAATACTTTCCTTCTTTTCCTTTGGTGGCTCTTCATCTTGGGAGATATTCTCATTCTCTTCTTGACTCTCTGCACCACCAGATACCATGTCGAAGTGCCCAAAAATGTAATGTGAACACCCAAAAAATGTTTTTAAAAGAAAATTGCCAGAGACAAAACAAAATGAGTCAAGCCCAAAACACATACATAAAAGAAGGAAGAAAAGGGGTGGGATCTCCCTCTTTTTAGCATAAAAAGCTCTTCAACCAATCGTATCAACCCATCAGATCCACTACTACCTACGTCACATGGGGTCACAACACCGTAGCGCACATGCCGCACTGATGTTGCGACTCTGCAAAATGTATTAAAACCACCTTAAAAATGCCTTTTCACTATACATTACTTTCATATTCTTTTAGCAAACTACTTAGCGTGAAAAAAAACTTTTAGAGTGTGTACCTACATCTTTACTACTGCTAAAAAAAACACCATAGTCACAACCCGAGTGCGGATCTGGAAATACATGCCGCCACAATGTGAGATGGAGTTGCGACTCTGTAAAAATGAGTAAAACGAGCTTCAAAATGTTTTTCTGTATAATGATACTAGTTATAGGACTTAATTAGTAAACCCCTTCCCTTGAACTAAACCTTTTTAGTGACTATATTTGTGTTCTACACTACCAAACCTATGTCAGGGTTCTCATACCCAACGCTACTGATTCCGACTGGAGCGCAACGCTTAATTGAAAAAAATTATAATAAATTGCATAAATGTAAGCAACATATCACTGTACATACCTCACTACCATCTGTGTTTTCCAAGATAATGGCCACCATACCAAAATGCCCCCGCGTTTATCCTGCAAAATGTAATGAAGCATTCTTTATGATAAGGAATATGATTGCAACTCCTGCAAACAAAGAAGCACTTACTTAAGATAGTTAAAAGTAAGAACTTTGTTTGGTGTATATTTACATATTTGTATTCTCGTTATCTTTTCTAGAGGAAGATGGATGTTATAATAATTTTCTTGATAAAGATACACAAGCAGCAATCACATTGTGAAAAGGCCAAGGACATAGCTTCTTTGGGGGTGTTTGGAATGTTATCCCCTCCCCCCCCCCCCCGAATAATGTATTTTCTGATGAGTAGTTGGGTACAAGTACTTTCACTTGGGTATTGTGAGATGACACTCAGTTTTCAGCACAAATTTGTACATAAAGACATACAAAAACGTACACACACTATGATATACTCTGTTTTGAAACTTCTCAAAAATATTGGTTACTTTACATAATATTCTGCCTTCTCTCTTAGCACTCCAAACCATCTGCATTCCTCTTCCTTTCCACTGTCTCGTAGGCCTCTCTCATGCACCCTGTTTGTCACAGCTTGTATTTAAATATTACATACCAGCCTAACCATTAAAAAATCTGAAACTCACACCCCAACAATCTTACTGCCAAAGGTATGCCACTACAAAAATGCACAGAAATGTTATCGTAATTCATTACACTGGTATAATTTAGAATACATACTGGACATGTAGTAATTAACTACTAGAAACTGCTCCACATGGGTACTTATTATGAGCAAAAATGTTCACTCTTTTGTTAAAGAAGCAGGTGCAGTTCCTTGTGGCCAAGTTACTGATAAAAGGTAATAACACACTCAGACAGACCATTAAAGATTAAAAAATCTTAGAAATTCACGGAACAAAAGAAAGGTGAATGGGATGTTATAGTTAGGAAATAGAACATTAAAAAGCCTTAGAAATTCACTGAAAAAAACAAAGGTTACAGCGACGTTATAGTTAGAAAATACAATACCAATTCTTAGAATTTCACTGCAAAAATACAAAGGTTTCAGGGACATTATAGTTACATCAGCTAACTGTAACTTATGCCCCCACAATGTACTGCTTATGACCTCACATAATACATCGCTCATGACATGGACATTGACATCACTGAGTGTAAATCTCTTCAGTAGTTGCAGAGTTATTAAAATAAATTCAAATTTGCATATATAGGGATGCAAAGGCTCTGTGAACCCTCCTGATTTCGTGCTGAACAAAGAAGTGTTGGCAGCTGTCTTGGGACTCGGCGTCAGTCTCACAAAAAAAGTTTTTTAAAAAAGAGAAGGGGCCAGGGTAGGATTATCCTGAACCCCCTAGCCCTCTTGGGATGGTCCCAGAGGGACCCCACTACGGAAATACATTTAAAAGCAAATTTCACGGGAGCCACATTGAAGCCACTGGCCCCCACACTTATTTACTTATAAGTCCATGGGTTTGTCAGGTCCTAGGGGCATTTGGGAATTAAAGGAGGGTGGCGCATGGGCCCCCACTCCCGGGGCTTACAAAAGCAACCACCTCCCTGGGGCTTCTATGTTAATACAGGGGAGGTGCTCAGACCCCCCCCCCCCCCCTGGGCCCAGGGACCACCACCTTTCCAGGGCCACATAGACAAAATAAAATAGGGGGCTCGCTTCCCCCACTGGCCCCGGGGATCACTTTCTCCCCAGGGCTAAATTAATGTCCCTTTTTCAGCTCGTTTTTGACCCATGAGCCCCCCTATAACATGTATTTTACTTGCTGCTCCAAGGTGGTGGTCCCAGGGGGCGAGAGTTCGCAAGGCCTCCTCTAATTATTCATAAGGAACCCATGGAGGAGGGGCAGTGCGGCCCCTCCAATATTTCAAATTAAGTCCAGGGTAGGTGATGGTATCCGGGGTTCAAGAGAGACCATGGTGGGTTCTGCATGACGCCCCACTAATATGTAAAGAAAACGCCAAGGAGTTGGTGGTCCTCAGGGTTCTAAGAGCCTTAGTAGGGGGTCTCAATGCACTGCCCTCTTTATTTTAATAAAATGCCACCGGGACCTAGCCCACGTGGAGGTTCAGGAAAAACAAGCAGGGGAGTCTGTGCTTGTTTTTCTTTTCATTTTTGCTGTGGATTCGGGGCTCTGTTGCCTACCCATGACAAAATGTTTTGGCCCTGTTGGGGTCACATGGGAATCCCAGGCCCACAGTTTGGGGGTCAGTGAAGTCCCTTCTTTTAGTGTCTTGCAGGAGTTGGTGGTAATGTCTCAATGCAGACTTTTAGGTGGGACTTGTGTTGGCATTGTGGCTGGATCTCCATTTCCTTTCAAGCTGCCTACATTAGTGATACCCAGAGGTTGTCCGTACACAACTGGCTTGTTTATTGGTTCTTCTTTGTCTGTTGTTTTTGAGGGGTGCAAGAGAGTGTGCGCAGTTCTTGATCCATTCATTGCAGGTAGAGATATCCTTGTTGAGTTTTTGCGTGTGTTGGGGTGGTCCATTTTGAGGGTATTGAGCCAGTCTGCCTCTGTTGCTTTGCTCCAGTTCTTGCTGAGTAGGTTGATGCTGGTGGTATGTTGACTTGTAGTGTGTTGATGTGGAAGTGTTTGATGGAGTGCTTGGTAAATGTGAGGTGTGAGGCAGAGTTGTATGTGATCCTGATCTTGGTGGTGAATACTGAGTCCAGAGTATGTCCTGTAATTTGTGCGGGGTCAGTGATGAGCTGGGTCAGTCCGATGTTGTCCAGGCTTTTGAGGAGGGCTGTGGAGCAGTGGCCTGTTGTGTCCTTGAGGTGGAAGTTGAAGATGCAGAGTAGTACGAAGTCCTTGGAGATGATGGTGAGGGGAGGGATGAAGTCTGTAATGAAGTTGCTGAAATTGGTTTGTGGTCCTGGTGCTCAGTATGGGAGGGAGCCTTTTAGGGTGAAGCTGTCATTCTTTTTAAAAAAAATGTTTTAAAGGTTTTTATTGAAATGAAGAAAAAATACAATAAGACATCAATGACAATAAACCAAACACATATAAACAAATCACAATAATGTACATCCCAAAATCTGACAAAGATACTATGAATCAATAAACCAACAGATGCGGATGAGGGGAAAAAACAAAAACACATGTGACAACAAA
Organism: Triturus cristatus; assembly: GCF_964204655.1. Lineage (NCBI taxonomy): Eukaryota > Metazoa > Chordata > Amphibia > Caudata > Salamandridae > Triturus > Triturus cristatus. The sequence goes on from NC_140587.1 coordinate 231,837,722, forward strand.
TTCCAGACTCAATACTACACAATGAATAATAAATTAAACGTCCTCAAAATTGAAATACAAAAAGGAAACAAAGGTTCCAGCATTGGGGCTGTGAAATGAAGTCCCCATCAGTTATGGGCAGTGATTAAAAGCCACATCTGATAACAGGAACGCAATCAGCGGGGATGTAGAAGAGGAGGTATCTGTTCGATGGGTTGGCAGAGGAGCCTGATTACAATCTATTCTGCATTCGTGGCGGCCGGGGGAGGAGGGGCAGTCTGTGAAGTAAGGAGTATGCGTTGGAGGTGTGAGCGATAATTGCACTAAATGTCCCGGGGCCTGGAAGTTGGAGGTTGGAGTGAGGCATAAATCTCAGATTGCACGCTACAGTATGCCAGACTCCGAAGCTAGGCGGATTTGGTTGGACGAGCCTTTACCCCCCAGAGGACAGCGATTTCACATTTAGCCAACAGCAGCGCTATCGCTGCAAAGCATTGATAACATAGTTTAATATGCCTGACCAGTCCCAACAAGCCTAGTTCCGGAGATGGTACAAACAAGGGGTGTCTCTATCATTTGTGTTAATGTAGTAAATACTTTCTGTCAATAAGCCAAAATAGGGGGACAGGACCAAGCCATGTGGGCAAAATCTGCATCCAGGGCGTTATACTTGGGACAAATCGGTTGTTTAGAGGGGTCAAACTTAGCTAATTGACTAGGGGTTATATAGATCCTATGTACAAATGTAAAATGGAGCAGTTTATGCCTATGGTTAGGGGATACTTTGTGCGTTTGTGCAAGGCAGAAGTCCCAGTCCTTGTCAGCCAGGGGATGTCCAATGTGGATCTCCCAGCGGCGTCGGAGCTCCCCGTCCCACCCCACCCAGAGCGCCAAACATGCCTTATATAGCTTGGTAACCAAGCGAGACCCGGTATCATCAGTGATGAGAAGAGTGAGTGGGGGGAAGTCGGCAAAGGGGATGGGGAAAGAGGAGAAGGTGGCACGGAGTGTCCCCTGCAGCCGGGCTATGTTAAGGGAGTCTACGCGGGTGAGTCCCGGAAGCTGAGTCAATTCAGATAATTTATGTGCTCGACCATCTGGGAATAGGGATCCAAAAGTGTCCAACCCGAGTTTTGAGAGAGTGGCCAAAGACCCCCTTGTCGGTGGTGAGTGGTAAAAAAGGGTTATGGGCAAGCAGAAGAGCGGGCGAATAAAGGGGACCGGACCCATACAGCCGATTTCATTTACACCAGGCCCAGCAATTAGTAGCCAAAGGTTGGATATCCCAAGCATCAAGGGGGACCCCCGCGGAAGCAGTGATGCCAGAGGAGTCGGGGCAGCCAACTCCTTGTCTGTTTTAGTGTAAGGTATTCGGGCATCAGGATGAAACCAGTGGTGAGCAAACTGGGCCTGCGCCACCAGAAAATAAAGCAGAGGGTCTGGAACTGCAAACCCCCCGCGCATATGGGAGAGTAAGAGTATCCCAAGCAACCCTAGGTCTGCGACCAGCCCAGATTAGCCAAATAAGGAGACTTTGTAACTGAATAAAAAACGTGTTGGTAAGTGAGATGGGAATGGTGCGAAAAAAATTGAGAAAACGAGGTAAAATCTTCATTTTTATGAGGGCAATGTGGCCGGCCATAGAGAGTGGCAATTGTATCCATTTTCGATTTGGGAAGTAAGCTGGTCAATCGCAGGTCCGTAATTTAGCTTTATAACCTAGCGTTTGTCCCTGTGAAGCTGCACCCCAAGATACTTCGTGGTCTCATGAGCCACCTGTAAGGGATACTCAACCCCGTCCGTAGCCGCCGCGTCCATGATGGGTGTTAGACGGCGACCTCAGAGGAGCCCGGAAAGGGGGTCCTGGCTACCCTGAGACCCACCCTCAAGATATCGTAGCCGGGCACTGGCGGGAGACTCCTCAGGAGGAGGAATCCCGTATCGAGGATCGTACTTCTGGCACCACACGACACAGAAACACCACACCGTGCGTTCTTAGGAATCACTCTTTATCAAACAGGTTAGCACTGCAAATATGTACAAGGAGAGCGCGGGCTCAATGAGTCTCGGAAGGGATAGGGGGTAGCGGGACAGTCTCTGGTAAAAGGTTCAAGGCGAGGACGTACCCGGCGCACAGCTCACAATCCTCGAGCTGGGGGGTAGGCTTGTTGTTGTTGGGGTCCGGCGGGACCAGTGGAGTCGGTGGAAGCCGCGAGTCACTCAGCGGGCTCAGGTACAGTTCGGAGGTCTTACGATCTTCAGGGAGCCGCGAGTCACTCAGCAGGGCTCAAGTACAAGTTCGGAGGTCTTACGATCTTCGGGGAGCCGCGAGTCACTCAGCAGGGCTCAGGTACAAGTTCGGAAGTCTTACGATCTTCAGGGAGCCGCGAGTCATTCAGCAGGGCTCAGGTACAGTTCGGAGGTCTTACGATCTTCAGGGAGCCGCGAGTCATTTAGCAGGGCTCAGGTGGTTCTAAGTTCCAGGAGCCGCGACCGCGTCAGCAGGCTCTCGTTGTTCCAGCGTCGAATCTGCCGGACAGTCTCAGAGCACCCCTTGTTATAGGTCGACCCCTCTTTGATGTCCGGAGTCTGTGCAGGCAGGGGTCTTGTCACCTGGGGGTCGCTTGTCGGGGTTTCCTGCCATTGTCTTTTGATCCTTTCAGGGCCGGGTCGGGAGGAGTCCCAGACACCCAGCAGGCGTGGAGCCAGCTCTCAGGGAGGCCGAAGGGCCGATCGAAACTCATCGTCCCCGGGGAGTTCAGAGGTGCGATAGAACTGCTCCTCCCTCTCTCATCCCCTGGCAAGCGTGGTGTCCTCCAGCCGGAGTGGCGCCGCTAGGCCCGGGTCGCGCTGGGGCCGGGCGGCCATCTTGGTGCACGAAGTGGGCACGCGGACCCGGGGTGGCCGAAGGGGGAGAGGCCATGGACGAGGATGTCCGGGTCGGGTGCGTGTGTTCTGGTGAAAAAGGATCGGCTAGGCCATGGGCTCGGGGCTGCAGGTACCAGGTTAGGTGGTGCGGGGACAAGTAGAGCCATGCTACGAGGCCGGGTCCAACACGCGTCCCCCCCAGCTGAAAGCCGGAGAGAACTGCCCATCATCTTGGGGGGTTCTCTTCGCTGAGGCGGAAGAACCGGGAGAGGCCGTCAGCGTTGGCGTGGTCCGTACCAGGGCGATGTTCTACGGTGAAATCCATCCCCTGGAGGGAGATTGACCACCGCAGTAGCTTGGGGTTTTCTCCTCGCATCTGCATGAGCCATCGCAAGGGCCGATGGTCGGTTTGGACTTTGAAATGGGTGCCGAACAGGTAGGGGTGCCCAGACCACGGCAAAGGCTTCGCGCTCAATGGTGCTCCATCTCTGTTCTCTGGGCAACAGCCGCCGGCTGAGGAAGGCGATGGGCTGGTCTAGGCCTTGGTCATTCACCTGGGACAGGACGGCCCCAATGCCATGCTCGGAGGCATCGGTTTGGACTACAAACTCCTTGGAGTAGTCGGGAGCCTGGAGGACGGGGGCAGTACACAAGGCCTTCTTTAGGGCATCGAACGCCTCCTGGCAGGCAGTCGTCCACTGCACCTTCTTTGGCTGTTTTTTGGATGTGAGTTCTGTGAGAGGGCCGACAAGACTGCCATACCCCCGGATGAATCTTCGGTAGTAGCCAGTGAGGCCCAGAAAGGCTCGGACCTCCGTTTGGGTGGTGGGGGGTTCCCAGGCCAAGATGGCGTCGATCTTCGGTTGTAGAGGGGCGACCTGGCCACTCCCGACCTGGTGCCCCAGGTAGACTACTGATCCTTGCCCAATTTGGCACTTGCTGGCTTTTACTGTGAGGCCTGCCTGGCGCAGGGTGGTTAGCACCCTCCGGAGGTGCTGGAGGTGCTCACTCCATTCGGAACTGAAAACGGCGATGTCGTCTAGATAGGCCGCGCTGAACTGTTCCAGCCCGGCCAGGACTCTATTCACCAGTCGCTGGAAGGTGGCCGGGGCATTTTTCATTCCGAAGGGCATTACGCGGAAGCGGTAATGCCCAACTGGGGTGGAGAAGGCGGACCGCTCCTTGGCTCCCTCGGTGAGCGCAATCTGCCAGTATCCGCAGGTGAGGTCGAATGTGCTGAGGAACCGGGCTGCCCCGAGTCGGTCAATGAGCTCGTCGGCCCGTGGAATGGGGTGGGCATCGGCTCGGGTGACGTCATTGAGCCCCCGGTAGTCCACACAGAATCGGAGCTCGGGGGCGACACCGGGGGCCGCTGCCTTCGGGACCAGGACCACGGGGCTGGCCCAGGGACTGTCAGATGGCTCGATTACCCCCATGGTCAACATCTTCGAGACTTCAGCTTGAATGCAGGACCGGACCCGGTCAGGGACCCGGTATGCTCGGTGTCGCACCGGCGGGCTGTCCCCGGTGTCCACGTCATGGACACACCAGTCGGTGACTCGGGGGATCAGGGAGAAGAGGTCGGCAAATTGTCTTAGGAGCTGGCGGCAGTCCTCTTGTTGCTGGGCAGTGAGAGCTGGGGAGAGGTTCACTCCTTCCACGGAGCCATCCTGCTCCTTGACACACAGGAGGTCCGGGAGGGGATCAGACTCATCTTCGGCCCCGTCATCGGTGGCCAGCAGGAGGCTCAGTTCTGTCCGCACGAAGTGAGGCTTGAGGCGGTTCACGTGAAGGACCCGAAGGGGATCCTGAGGCGACTGGATGTCCACCAAGTATGTGACTTGACTCTTCCGCTCAATCACTTTGTAGGGCCCGGTCCACCTGTCCTGGAGGGCGCCCGGCTTCACGGGGGCCATGACCCATACTTGCTGGCCCGGCTGGAACTCGACCAGAGTGGCATTCTGGTCGTACCAGCGCTTCATCTCTTCTTGGCTTGCCTCTAGGTTGGCCTCGGCCAGTGCTCGGAACTTCCTGGTCTGGTTCCGGAGGGTCAGAACATATTGGAACACATCTCGTGGGGTGGTCTGGGGTGCCGCCTCCCACCCTTCCTTAACCAAACTGAGGGGACCTCGGACGGGGTGTCCATAGAGCAACTCAAACGGGCTAAACCCTAGGGACTTCTGGGGGACTTCTCGGTAAGCGAACAAGAGGCAGGGGAGCAGGACGTCCCACTTACGCCGGAGGAGCTCTTCTAGGCCGGTGATCATCCCTTTCAGAGTTCTGTTAAACCTCTCTACTAGGCCGTTCCCTTGGGGATGGTACGGGGTGGTGAACTTATAGGACACTCCACATTGTTGCCACAGGGACGTCATGTACTTCGAGATAAAATTAGTGCCGCGATCGCTCACGACCTCGCGGGGAAAACCCACCCGGGAAAAGATCCCCATCAGGGCCTGGCCCACCACGGGGGCCATGACGGTGCGTAGGGGGATAGCCTCAGGGTATCGGGTGGCGTGATCCACTAGGACCAGGATGAAACGGTGACCTTGGGAGGTGGGGGGGTCCAGGGGCCCCACGATGTCGATCCCGACTCGTTCGAAGGGGGTACTGACGACCGGGAAGGGTTGGAGGGGAGCCTTGCGCTTCCCCCCACTCTTCCCACTAGCTTGGCACGTGGGACAGGACTTGCAGTGGGCTTCTACAGCTGCTCTCATTCTAGGCCAGTAAAAATGGGTCACGAGACGGCTGTAGGTCTTGTCTTGACCCAGGTGGCCGGCGAGGGGGACGTCGTGGGCTAAGCCCAGGAGGAAGTCTCGGAAGTGGAGGGGTACCACCAGCACCCGTCCGGATCCCAGCTCTACCAACTTCTGCTCACTGTACAAAATGTTATTTTCCCAATAAATTCGGTGCGTTCCAGTTTGGTCGCCTGCGGCTTGGCCCTCGGCCTGGCGCCGCAGTCCAACCAGGGAGGGACAAGTGGCTTGCTCCCGGCAAAATTCCTCCCGGGTGGGCCCGCCCTTCGTGGCGCCATGGGGCCAATTCGGGTAGATCGCCTAACTCGGGGACTGGGGCGGTGTCGGACGGTGAGGGTTCGTCGCTGGCGACTGGCCCTTCCGATGGGGGGACGGGAGGACCCTCGGGGGTTACTGTTCTGACTTCCTTGGCCGGGGCGTCTTCGACTTCTCCCAGGGGGGGAAGTCGAGCTGACATAGATCGGGTGGTGGCGCACACCCACTCGGGGAGCCCCATCATTCCTAGGTGGGCCTTGCGCTCGACGTGCTTCCAGGGAGAGCTCTCCAGGTCGTTCCCTAAGAGGCAGTCGACCGGCTGGGAGGTTCTTACGGCAACCCTCAGTTTACCTGTCACCCCACCCCACTCAAACGGTACCAGGGTTACCTGACACATACTCTCTCTATTATCGGCGGAAATTACCGGGCAAAAGACGTTGGGGAGGATCTGCTCCTCGGGGACTAAGTGCCTGAGGACACCGGTGATGCTGGCCCCGGTGTCCCGCAGGGCCTCTATTTGGTGGCCATTGATCTTGACGAGCTGCCCGTATTTCTTCGTGTTGGAGGGCAGGAGGCTACCAGGGACCATCTCTCTATCTCCCAGGGATACTAGGGCCATAGCTGCGGGTTCCCACTCCCCGGTTTCCTCAACCTCCTCCCCCAGAGCTATGTTGGCTATCTGTCTTGCAGGGGTGATTTGGGTGGCCATGGGGCACTCTGGGTCATTGGCGTAGTGCCCGGGCTTCTGGCAACGAAAGCAAGTGACTGTTACCCGGTGTCCCCGTCTCCCGGGGGGTCCCGTTACTGGTGGGAGGGGCGCTGGAAAAGGTGGAGGTTGGGTCTTCGGGGGGCTAGGCTTGGACTCTCGCTGCCCTCCCTGGTTCCCTCCTCCTCTCTGGCGGGGTGGTCCCTGACTGGCTCGGGGGTATTCTCCTACCATGCCCCGGGGGACCCGGGTGTTGGTCCAGTGGTCTGCTTCCACCGCCAGCTTCCTGGGATCGGTGAGTTTGCTGTCAAGCAGATGCTGGCGTAGTTCCACAAAGCAGTTCGCAGCCAGGTGTTCCCACAACATGAGGTGGGTGAGCTCCTCAAGGGTGGTGACTTTGCTGCCCTTGATCCACCCATCGAAGGCCCGACTGAAAAAGTTTACATATTCCACCCAGGTGGTGCCCGGGATTTTCCTGCAGTCCCGGAATCGCTGACGGTACATCTCGGGGGTGAGACCGTACCTTGTGAGTAGAGCCTCTTTCATGTGGCTGTAGGAGGTCTGCAGAGAGAGGGGTAGGTCGAGCAGGGTGTCTCTTCCTTCGCTCAGAAACCGTCCCCACAACCCCGCCCCCCAGTCCTTCTGCGGGACCCGATGGGAGGTCATGGCGACCTCGTAGGCCCTGAACCATTGTTGAATGTCATCGTTTTTATAATATTCTTTGACCACGTCCTTGGGGATGTGGACCTTCTGCTCCGCTGGGGAGGCCGCCTCTCGGTTTCCTGGGGGCCTCCCTTCCTCGCTTCTGGCCTTGAGCTCGATTTCCTTCAAGCTGCGTTCGTGCTCTAGTTGGAGCTTCCTTCCTTCGTGTTCCCGTTGGAGCTTCTTCTCTTCTAGCTCGCCTTGCACGCGCATTTGCTCTACTGCTAGCTTTTTTTCCGCTAACTTTAATTCGCCTTCGATTTTGAGTTTGGCTAACTCGAGTTCGTGATTGCGGCTTCTCTCTCTGTCCGCAAGTTCTTCCGGGGATAGGCCCCCATCTGGTACGATGCCTCGCACCTGATTGCTGCTGCTTTCGCCTTGGGGGGGTTCGGCTTCGTCGGGGCGCTCCCCCGTGCCTTCCGGGCGGGAGGCCCCGGCATCCACCCAAGCTTTCAGTGCTTTCTGTAAATCTTCTTTGGTGTTGAGACCGGTGGTAGCGATTTTAAGTTCTTTGCAGAATTGCTTTAGTTCTTTGTGCGTGTATTCTTCTAGTTGTTCCACCTGGAACACCCTGTTGGCGTTGGTTTCTGCGGGGATCATGACGTTTCCTTCTGCCATCTTTGTCGGTAGTGCGTCCGTCGTTCACGGTACGATCTTCAGGTGATGGGCCCGAATCCCGTCGCTTGCCACCAATGTTAGACGGCGACCTCAGAGGAGCCCGGAAAGGGGGTCCTGGCTACCCTGAAACCCACCCTCAAGATATCGTAGCCGGGCACTGGCGGGAGACTCCTCAGGAGGAGGAATCCCGTATCGAGGATCGTACTTCTGGCACCACACGACACAGAAACACCACACCGTGCGTTCTTAGGAATCACTCTTTATCAAACAGGTTATCACTGCAAATATGTACAAGGAGAGCGCGGGCTCAATGAGTCTCGGAAGGGATAGGGGGTAGTGGGACAGTCTCTGGTAAAAGGTTCAAGGCGAGGACGTACCCGGCGCACAGCTCACAATCCTCGAGCTGGGGGGTAGGCTTGTTGTTGTTGGGGTCCGGCGGGACCAGTGGAGTCGGTGGAAGCCGCGAGTCACTCAGCGGGCTCAGGTACAGTTCGGAGGTCTTACGATCTTCAGGGAGCCGCGAGTCACTCAGCAGGGCTCAAGTACAAGTTCGGAGGTCTTACGATCTTCGGGGAGCCGCGAGTCACTCAGCAGGGCTCAGGTACAAGTTCGGAGGTCTTACGATCTTCAGGGAGCCGCGAGTCACTCAGCAGGGCTCAGGTACAGTTCGGAGGTCTTACGATCTTCAGGGAGCCGCGAGTCACTCAGCAGGGCTCAGGTGGTTCTAAGTTCCAGGAGCCGCGACCGCGTCAGCAGGCTCTCGTTGTTCCAGCGTCGAATCTGCCGGACAGTCTCAGAGCACCCCTTGTTATAGGTCGACCCCTCTTTGATGTCCGGAGTCTGTGCAGGCAGGGGTCTTGTCACCTGGGGGTCGCTTGTCGGGGTTTCCTGCCATTGTCTTTTGATCCTTTCAGGGCCGGGTCGGGAGGAGTCCCAGACACCCAGCAGGCGTGGAGCCAGCTCTCAGGGAGGCCGGAGGGCCGATCGAAACTCATCGTCCCCGGGGAGTTCAGAGGTGCGATAGAACTGCTCCTCCCTCTCTCATCCCCTGGCAAGCGTGGTGTCCTCCAGCCGGAGTGGCGCCGCTAGGCCCGGGTCGCGCTGGGGCCGGGCGGCCATCTTGGTGCACGAAGTGGGCACGCGGACCCGGGGTGGCCGAAGGGGGAGAGGCCATGGACGAGGATGTCCGGGTCGGGTGCGTGTGTTCTGGTGAAAAAGGATCGGCTAGGCCGTGGGCTCGGGGCTGCAGGTACCAGGTTAGGTGGTGCGGGGACAAGTAGAGCCATGCTACGAGGCCGGGTCCAACAATGGGGAACAGTACAGACTTCCCCAAATTTATCTTGAGGCCAGACATAGTGCAGAAGCGTTCAATTTCCTCGATTAACGGCTGAAGATTGGTTCGAGGGTGGCAAACAAAAAGCAGGACGTCATCTGCATACAGGTACATCAAAAGCGGTCCGGCAGGGAATTGCAGGCTGCGGAACAGATGTTTCTCTTGGAGATGACAAACCAGGGGGTCCATTGCTATAATAAATAGGAGAGGAAATAAGGGACACCCTTAGCGTGTGCCACGGGTTATAGGGATGGGAGGAGATAGGGAGCCATTAACCCGAAAGCGGGCTGTAGGAGACGAAAATAGAAGGGCAATCAGAGCTAAAAAAATGGAGGGGAGGCCAACTTACGGAGGGATGCCAGAAGGAAGGGCCACTTGAGAGAATCGAAGGCCTTCTCAGCATCTAAATGCGCAACCGCAGCTGGTGTGGTAGGTTCAATACGGTTGATGACAGAGAATACCGTGCGAAGATTAAGGGCAGTTGAACGGTGAGGTATAAAACCAGATTGTACTGGAGATAAGATTTGATCCATTAATAAAGAAAGTCGCGAGGAGAGCATCTTAGCAAGGATTTTATTGTCAAAATTAATGAGGGAGATGGGGCGATAAGATGAACACTGAGTGGGATCTCCCACACGCTGTTTGCAGAAGGCCAGAACCTCAGGGGCGTTGTCAAAAAACATGGCTTACCGTCCACCATCAACCTAAGTCATGCAGAGTACAGCCTTGCATATTTCAGGTCAAGGGTACAGAGCTGGCGTTTCACCTCCATTAACTTCTAGCGGGCCTCTTGGACCACCAGAGTATGGTCGGGGTAGAAGGAGAGGATCAACCCCTGGTACTTCACCGGGGAGGCCTCCCGTGCCAGGTGAAGGACTGCTTCCCTGTCCCTGTAGTTGAGTAAGCGAGCCACAATGGGACGCGGAGGATGGCCAGGTGGTGGACGGGGGCCCAGGGACCGGTGTGCCCTTTCCACACTAAAGGTCGCAGAAAAATGTTCGGCGCCAAACAGTTCTTTTAGGAGGCCCTATACAAAGAGCTTCGGCTGGCCCATGCTGGTGGTCTCCGCCAGGCCCGCTATGGGAACGTTGTTCCAGCGGGAGCGGGCCTCCAAATCCTCATTTTTTAAGGTGATGGACTTCAGTAGGTGTTCTGTGCGCTCCAGCCTGCGCGCCATATCTTTATACCGGTCCTCCTGATCCGACGTTGCTCGGCCTCACCCAGCCGAGCATTGTGGCCATCAATGGGCTCTCCCATTCTATCCAGCCTGGAGGTAAGGAGTCCATCTGATCATCAATGCCACGGAACCCCGTGCGGAGCTCCGCCAGAATGGCCGACATCCCCTCCCCCGCTGGCTGGTGGTCCAACGTGCTCGAGGTACTGTCGCGGTCTAAGGAATGGGAGGAGCGCCCCGATTCAGCCAGCTTGTCGAATGTGAGACACCGCTGCCTGGGGTCCCCGCGGCCCATCACCCTCACTGTTTGTGTCCGCTGTGGATGATGCAGATATGGGTCACTTGGGAGCAGGGTCGCTAACCGCAGCAGGAAGCCAGCAAGGAGAGGGGCCCAGGAGGGGGTGGGTGGAGTCACCCATTACACCTTCCGGTAAGAGCATGTCCCACAATTGAAGGGCTGAGGCAGAGAAGGGACCCACAATTGAAGGGTTGAAGCGGAGAAGGGGCCGTCGACGCAGATGACTCCCAGTTCCCCCCCCACTCACCGGGCATGTGTAGATTGCTGGCGTAGTAGGCTCCCCAGCACTGAGACTGGAATCAGCAGGCCTAGCAGGGGGCCCCCACAGAGGCCAGGCTAAGGGCTGCGGCGGATGGCCGCGTCCTTTCCCACACAATCATGACGGGGTGACTCCTGGTGCAGAATAGGCCGCGTCGCCCATCCGCCCGATCGGTGGCGAAAAGGAGTCAGCACAGCGGCGTTCCCCTCAGCTTCCAGCGCCGAAAGTGTGCTCCGTAACTTTGAATGCCGTGCGGACGTGTTTTCGGAGGAGTTGGTGGGCTAGATCATGCCATTAAGCATCGGCGGCCGGAGCTTCAAAGCCATGCGGCCATGCTGGTCGATGGCGTGGCCACGCCCCCCAGCTTTCATCCTTTTTTAGTCTGAAGTTCATGTGTTCCATGAAGGAGGAGTTGATATCTGTGGATGTGGTACATGTGATGGTGTCCTTGTGGATGACTGTGAGTCCTTCTCTTGGCTTGTGAAGGATATCCTGTATTGCGATCCTGTAGCCCAAAGGGATCGTCACAGTGATGTTGGGTGCCAAAGCACTGTTGAGCCAGTTTTCCATGTTGAATGTTATGGTGCTGGTATTATGTGTTATGTGGCATTTGTCTGGGTGGTTAGAAGTGTTGTTGGAGTATGGGAAACATGTGTTGAGGCAGGTGAGTCTGCCTGCAGTGGGTGCATGTGGGTGCATGTGAAGGTTTCTACCCTGATGTGGTGTGACAGCAGTGTGTGGATCGGCAGCCCGGGTTGAGGGTTTGAAGGAATGTGGCAGTGTATCGGATGGGATGATAAGCCCAGAGTTTGTAGTGCTGGGCGCAGTCCAGGCGCAGACTGGCCTAGATTGGTTTGCACTTGGTACAACAGCAGCATGACCGTTTTGTGGGTGTGCTAAGGCGCCCATTAAGTAGGTCCTTGGAGGATCATGGGGGAGGTTGGAGGGGGTGGAAGGCATGGGAAGCAGAGGTGGTAAGGTGACACACAGGAGAGTAGGTAAAGAGCAGGGGGAGGTGGAAAGACACGCAGAGGAGGAGAGGGGTGAGGGGAGCATAGGTGGGTGCATGGGAAGAAGTACCAAAACTGAGCAGGAGGGAAAGAGAAGGAGAGTGGCAGAAGGATGCTAAAAGGAAGCAGAGAAAGACACAAAAACTCACAAAGTGCGACATTGAAAAAAAAGAGGCACAAGAGAGGATGGAAATAGGTGAGAAAAATGCCCAAAAAGTGTGAAACAGGAGTAAAATGAGGCACAGAAAGGCTACAAGCGAGGGAGAAAAAAGTACAAAAAGCAGGACAGAAGGAGTGTGACAGTGGCACAATGAGAATGCCAAAGGAGGAGGTAAGGCACAGAAGTAAAGATTGAGAGGGCAGAGGAGGAGAGAGAGCAGCAGCAGTGGTAGGTTCCGAAATGCCCTTGACTGGCCAGAGGAGTGGCCAGGTAATTATAGTGCTGTGTCTAGGCACCTATACATCTCAATAAAAATTTGTTTGCAGGGAAGATGGTGCTACCAACATATTTAAGGCCAAAAGGACACTCTAATACATAAATGCACAAATCTGATGTACTGTTGATCAATTAACACTATCAACATTGTCTCTCTCTCACACACAGGGCAACGTCGTCGATCTCCCCCCAACACTGGGGGGGAAGAATCAGTCCCAGGCACCGCGTGAAGACGATCCCAATGGCAGCGACGACTCTCACCACTCCGTGGATGACCCCGACCAACCTGGACCCTCTGGAGCCCAAGCCCCAGCAGCACCTGCGTCGGGTACATCTGTGCCAACCACCACCCCCATTCCTGCCACATCCCAGGACACACCCAGGAGCCCTGCTCACACTGAACAACAGAGCCAGTCTGACCAGGAGGGACAAGGTTCTCCGGGCACCCAGGAGGAGGCAGGCAACCCTTCAAATGCCATCCCTCAGGGGTCCCGTAGACCCGATGTGCCCCACAAGGGCAGGCCAGGCTCAAGTAGGCAGGGGTGGTGGGAGTGGAGGCAGGCGGAGGCGCGAACCTGACCAGCCAGCTCAGGACACCTGTATGTCACACATACGCAACATCCTGGAATCATACCGGCGTGACACCAGAGGCATCAACCAGGTCGTGTCAAGACTCTCCGAGATGCAGGGGACCCTCGATGACATTAAGAACCTGCAGGTCGAGCATCATGCCAGTCATCAACAACACCAAGGACGGATGGAGGCAAGACTGGCTGAGCTCCTGGCGGTGCACAGGGACGTGAGCCAATCACTCCGTCAGATTGCCCAAAGCCTGGCAAACCCTCCCTGTGCCCCCAGGGAGGGAGGAGGAGGATGATTCATCTGATGGAGCGTCCCCAGCATCGTCAAGGCCTGCATCTGAGGGTCCCCGGAGGAAGGTGGGTCGTCCACGGACAAGACTGTAAGAGTCAGCGGACCAACCCCATCTCCCAGGTCACCTGGCCTGGCACCTGGCCCTCTGGCACAACAGCAGCACCTCATCCAATGACATTCTCTGCCACATGGACTTGCTGGTCAGTCTGACCAATGATGACCAACACTGTGGTCTGGACTCTGATGACTTCCAATGCCAAGGATACCATCTCCCCCTGTGAACTTTGGATTCTATTCCCCCGGTCTAGCACCTAATTGCATCTACCAAACCACTTAACCCACCGCAAATAAATATTTCACTTTGGACATGAGACGTTCCTGTCATTTTGCATTATTCAATGACACATGTGTGTGGAAATGTCAAACTATGCCTGAGTGTTGAACCAACTCCAGCCATCCATACCCTGGGATCAGAGTCTGGTACAGGACACACATGGGTCACAAGGTACCATTCAATGTAGGCGCTCCCCCGTGCCTTCCGGGCGGGAGGCCCCGGCATCCACCCAAGCTTTCAGTGCTTTCTGTAAATCTTCTTTGGTGTTGAGACCGGTGGTAGCGATTTTAAGTTCTTTGCAGAATTGCTTTAGTTCTTTGTGCGTGTATTCTTCTAGTTGTTCCACCTGGAACACCCTGTTGGCGTTGGTTTCTGCGGGGATCATGACGTTTCCTTCTGCCATCTTTGTCGGTAGTGCGTCCGTCGTTCACGGTACGATCTTCAGGTGATGGGCCCGAATCCCGTCGCTTGCCACCAATGTTAGACGGCGACCTCAGAGGAGCCCGGAAAGGGGGTCCTGGCTACCCTGAGACCCACCCTCAAGATATCGTAGCCGGGCACTGGCGGGAGACTCCTCAGGAGGAGGAATCCCGTATCGAGGATCGTACTTCTGGCACCACACGACACAGAAACACCACACCGTGCGTTCTTAGGAATCACTCTTTATCAAACAGGTTAGCACTGCAAATATGTACAAGGAGAGCGCGGGCTCAATGAGTCTCGGAAGGGATAGGGGGTAGTGGGACAGTCTCTGGTAAAAGGTTCAAGGCGAGGACGTACCCGGCGCACAGCTCACAATCCTCGAGCTGGGGGGTAGGCTTGTTGTTGTTGGGGTCCGGCGGGACCAGTGGAGTCGGTGGAAGCCGCGAGTCACTCAGCGGGCTCAGGTACAGTTCGGAGGTCTTACGATCGTCAGGGAGCCGCGAGTCACTCAGCAGGGCTCAAGTACAAGTTTGGAGGTCTTACGATCTTCGGGGAGCCGCGAGTCACTCAGCAGGGCTCAGGTACAAGTTCGGAGGTCTTACGATCTTCAGGGAGCCGCGAGTCACTCAGCAGGGCTCAGGTACAGTTCGGAGGTCTTACGATCTTCAGGGAGCCGCGAGTCACTCAGCAGGGCTCAGGTGGTTCTAAGTTCCAGGAGCCGTGACCGCGTCAGCAGGCTCTCGTTGTTCCAGCGTCGAATCTGCCGGACAGTCTCAGAGCACCCCTTGTTATAGGTCGACCCCTCTTTGATGTCCGGAGTCTGTGCAGGCAGGGGTCTTGTCACCTGGGGGTCGCTTGTCGGGGTTTCCTGCCATTGTCTTTTGATCCTTTCAGGGCCGGGTCGGGAGGAGTCCCAGACACCCAGCAGGCGTGGAGCCAGCTCTCAGGGAGGCCGGAGGGCCGATCGAAACTCATCGTCCCCGGGGAGTTCAGAGGTGCGATAGAACTGCTCCTCCCTCTCTCATCCCCTGGCAAGCGTGGTGTCCTCCAGCCGGAGTGGCGCCGCTAGGCCCGGGTCGCGCTGGGGCCGGGCGGCCATCTTGGTGCACGAAGTGGGCACGCGGACCCGGGGTGGCCGAAGGGGGAGAGGCCATGGACGAGGATGTCCGGGTCGGGTGCGTGTGTTCTGGTGAAAAAGGATCGGCTAGGCCGTGGGCTCGGGGCTGCAGGTACCAGGTTAGGTGGTGCGGGGACAAGTAGAGCCATGCTACGAGGCCGGGTCCAACAATGGGGAACAGTACAGACTTCCCCAAATTTATCTTGAGGCCAGACATAGTGCAGAAGCGTTCAATTTCCTCGATTAACGGCTGAAGATTGGTTCGAGGGTGGCAAACAAAAAGCAGGACGTCATCTGCATACAGGTACATCAAAAGCGGTCCGGCAGGGAATTGCAGGCTGCGGAACAGATGTTTCTCTTGGAGATGACAAACCAGGGGGTCCATTGCTATAATAAATAGGAGAGGAAATAAGGGACACCCTTAGCGTGTGCCACGGGTTATAGGGATGGGAGGAGATAGGGAGCCATTAACCCGAAAGCGGGCTGTAGGAGACGAAAATAGAAGGGCAATCAGAGCTAAAAAAATGGAGGGGAGGCCAACTTACGGAGGGATGCCAGAAGGAAGGGCCACTTGAGAGAATCGAAGGCCTTCTCAGCATCTAAATGCGCAACCGCAGCTCGTGTGGTAGGTTCAATACGGTTGATGACAGAGAATACCGTGCGAAGATTAAGGGCAGTTGAACGGTGAGGTATAAAACCAGATTGTACTGGAGATAAGATTTGATCCATTAATAAAGAAAGTCGCGAGGAGAGCATCTTAGCAAGGATTTTATTGTCAAAATTAATGAGGGAGATGGGGCGATAAGATGAACACTGAGTGGGATCTCCCACACGCTGTTTGCAGAAGGCCAGAACCTCAGGGGCGTTGTCAAAAAACATGGCTTACCGTCCACCATCAACCTAAGTCATGCAGAGTACAGCCTTGCATATTTCAGGTCAAGGGTACGGAGCTGGCGTTTCACCTCCATTAACTTCTAGCGGGCCTCTTGGACCACCAGAGTATGGTCGGGGTAGAAGGAGAGGATCAACCCCTGGTACTTCACCGGGGAGGCCTCCCGTGCCAGGTGAAGGACTGCTTCCCTGTCCCTGTAGTTGAGTAAGCGAGCCACAATGGGACGCGGAGGATGGCCAGGTGGTGGACGGGGGCCCAGGGACCGGTGTGCCCTTTCCACACTAAAGGTCGCATAAAAATGTTCGGCGCCAAACAGTTCTTTTAGGAGGCCCTATACAAAGAGCTTCGGCTGGCCCATGCTGGTGGTCTCCTCCAGGCCCGCTATGGGAACGTTGTTCCAGCGGGAGCGGGCCTCCAAATCCTCATTTTTTAAGGTGATGGACTTCAGTAGGTGTTCTGTGCGCTCCAGCCTGCGCGCCATATCTTTATACCGGTCCTCCTGATCCGACGTTGCTCGGCCTCACCCAGCCGAGCATTGTGGCCATCAATGCGCTCTCCCATTCTATCCAGCCTGGAGGTAAGGAGTCCATCTGATCATCAATGCCACGGAACCCCGTGCGGAGCTCCGCCAGAATGGCCGACATCCCCTCCCCCGCTGGCTGGTGGTCCATCGTGCTCGAGGTACTGTCGCAGTCTAAGGAATGGGAGGAGCGCCCCGATTCAGCCAGCTTGTCGAATGTGAGACACCGCTGCCTGGGGTCCCCGCGGCCCATCACCCTCACTGTTTGTGTCCGCTGTGGATGATGCAGATATGGGTCACTTGGGAGCAGGGTCGCTAACCGCAGCAGGAAGCCAGCAAGGAGAGGGGCCCAGGAGGGGGTGGGTGGAGTCACCCATTACACCTTCCGGTAAGAGCATGTCCCACAATTGAAGGGCTGAGGCAGAGAAGGGACCCACAATTGAAGGGTTGAAGCGGAGAAGGGGCCGTCGACGCAGATGACTCCCAGTTCCCCCCCCACTCACCGGGCATGTGTAGATTGCTGGCGTAGTAGGCTCCCCAGCACTGAGACTGGAATCAGCAGGCCTAGCAGGGGGCCCCCACAGAGGCCAGGCTACGGGCTGCGGCGGATGGCCGCGTCCTTTCCCACACAATCATGACGGGGTGACTCCTGGTGCAGAATAGGCCGCATCGCCCATCCGCCCGATCGGTGGCGAAAAGGAGTCAGCACAGCGGCGTTCCCCTCAGCTTCCAGCGCCGAAAGTGTGCTCCGTAACTTTGAATGCCGTGCGGACGTGTTTTCGGAGGAGTTGGTGGGCTAGATCATGCCATTATGCATCGGCGGCCGGAGCCGGAGCTTCAAAGCCATGCGGCCATGCTGGTCGATGGCGTGGCCACGCCCCCCCGCTTTCATCCTTTTTTAGTCTGAAGTTCATGTGTTCCATGAAGGAGGAGTTGATATCTGTGGATGTGGTACATGTGATGGTGTCCTTGTGGATGACTGTGAGTCCTTCTCTTGGCTTGTGAAGGATATCCTGTATTGCGATCCTGTAGCCCAAAGGGATCGTCACAGTGATGTTGGGTGCCAAAGCACTGTTGAGCCAGTTTTCCATGTTGAATGTTATGGTGCTGGTATTATGTGTTATGTGGCATTTGTCTGGGTGGTTCGAAGTGTTGTTGGAGTATGGGAAACATGTGTTGAGGCAGGTGAGTCTGCCTGCAGTGGGTGCATGTGGGTGCATGTGAAGGTTTCTACCCTGATGTGGTGTGACAGCAGTGTGTGGATCGGCAGCCCGGGTTGAGGGTTCGAAGGAATGTGGCAGTGTATCGGATGGGATGATAAGCCCAGAGTTTGTAGTGCTGGGCGCAGTCCAGGCGCAGACTGGCCTAGATGGGTTTGCACTTGGTACAACAGCAGCATGACCGTTTTGTGGGTGTGCTAAGGCGCCCATTAAGTAGGTCCTTGGAGGATCATGGGGGAGGTTGGAGGGGGTGGAAGGCATGGGAAGCAGAGGTGGTAAGGTGACACACAGGAGAGTAGGTAAAGAGCAGGGGG
The DNA here is from genome assembly GCF_964204655.1 of Triturus cristatus. Classification (NCBI taxonomy): domain Eukaryota; kingdom Metazoa; phylum Chordata; class Amphibia; order Caudata; family Salamandridae; genus Triturus; species Triturus cristatus. The sequence continues at coordinate 231,855,806 of NC_140587.1, forward strand.
AGGTGGAAAGACACGCAGAGGAGGAGAGGGGTGAGGGGAGCATAGGTGGGTGCATGGGAAGAAGTACCAAAACTGAGCAGGAGGGAAAGAGAAGGAGAGTGGCAGAAGGATGCTAAAAGGAAGCAGAGAAAGACACAAAAACTCACAAAGTGCGACATTGAAAAAAAAGAGGCACAAGAGAGGATGGAAATAGGTGAGAAAAATGCCCAAAAAGTGTGAAACAGGAATAAAATGAGGCACAGAAAGGCTACAAGCGAGGGAGAAAAAAGTACAAAAAGCAGGACAGAGGAGTGTGACAGTGGCACAATGAGAATGCCAAAGGAGGAGGTAAGGCACAGAAGTAAAGATTGAGAGGGCAGAGGAGGAGAGAGAGCAGCAGCAGTGGTAGGTTCCGAAATGCCCATGACTGGCCAGAGGAGTGGCCAGGTAATTATAGTGCTGTGTCTAGGCACCTATACATCTCAATAAAAATTTGTTTGCAGGGAAGATGGTGCTACCAACATATTTAAGGCCAAAAGGACACTCTAATACATAAATGCACAAATCTGATGTACTGTTGATCAATTAACACTATCAACATTGTCTCTCTCTCACATACAGGGCAATGTCGTCGATCTCCCCCCAACACTGGGGGGGAAGAATCAGTCCCAGGCACCGCGTGAAGACGATCCCAATGGCAGCGACGACTCTCACCACTCCGTGGATGACCCCGACCAACCTGGACCCTCTGGAGCCCAAGCCCCAGCAGCACCTGCGTCGGGTACATCTGTGCCAACCACCACCCCCATTCCTGCCACATCCCAGGACACACCCAGGAGCCCTGCTCACACTGAACAACAGAGCCAGTCTGACCAGGAGGGACAAGGATCTCCGGGCACCCAGGAGGAGGCAGGCAACCCTTCAAATGCCATCCCTCAGGGGTCCCGTAGACCCGATGTGCCCCACAAGGGCAGGCCAGGCTCAAGTAGGCAGGGGTGGTGGGAGTGGAGGCAGGCGGAGGCGCGAACCTGACCAGCCAGCTCAGGACACCTGTATGTCACACATTCGCAACATCCTGGAATCATACCGGCGTGACACCAGAGGCATCAACCAGGTCGTGTCAAGACTCTCCGAGATGCAGGGGACCCTCGATGACATTAAGAACCTGCAGGTCGAGCATCATGCCAGTCATCAACAACACCAAGGACGGATGGAGGCAAGACTGGCTGAGCTCCTGGCGGTGCACAGGGACGTGAGCCAATCACTCCGTCAGATTGCCCAAAGCCTGGCAAACCCTCCCTGTGCCCCCAGGGAGGGAGGAGGAGGATGATTCATCTGATGGAGCGTCCCCAGCATCGTCAAGGCCTGCATCTGAGGGTCCCCGGAGGAAGGTGGGTCGTCCACGGACAAGACTGTAAGAGTCAGCGGACCAACCCCATCTCCCAGGTCACCTGGCCTGGCACCTGGCCCTCTGGCACAACAGCAGCACCTCATCCAATGACATTCTCTGCCACATGGACTTGCTGGTCAGTCTGACCAATGATGACCAACACTGTGGTCTGGACTCTGATGACTTCCAATGCCAAGGATACCATCTCCCCCTGTGAACTTTGGATTCTATTCCCCCGGTCTAGCACCTAATTGCATCTACCAAACCACTTAACCCACCGCAAATAAATATTTCACTTTGGACATGAGACGTTCCTGTCATTTTGCATTATTCAATGACACATGTGTGTGGAAATGTCAAACTATGCCTGAGTGTTGAACCAACTCCAGCCATCCATACCCTGGGATCAGAGTCTGGTACAGGACACACATGGGTCACAAGGTACCATTCAATGTAGGCGCTCCCCCGTGCCTTCCGGGCGGGAGGCCCCGGCATCCACCCAAGCTTTCAGTGCTTTCTGTAAATCTTCTTTGGTGTTGAGACCGGTGGTAGCGATTTTAAGTTCTTTGCAGAATTGCTTTAGTTCTTTGTGCGTGTATTCTTCTAGTTGTTCCACCTGGAACACCCTGTTGGCGTTGGTTTCTGCGGGGATCATGACGTTTCCTTCTGCCATCTTTGTCGGTAGTGCGTCCGTCGTTCACGGTACGATCTTCAGGTGATGGGCCCGAATCCCGTCGCTTGCCACCAATGTTAGACGGCGACCTCAGAGGAGCCCGGAAAGGGGGTCCTGGCTACCCTGAGACCCACCCTCAAGATATCGTAGCCGGGCACTGGCGGGAGACTCCTCAGGAGGAGGAATCCCGTATCGAGGATCGTACTTCTGGCACCACACGACACAGAAACACCACACCGTGCGTTCTTAGGAATCACTCTTTATCAAACAGGTTAGCACTGCAAATATGTACAAGGAGAGCGCGGGCTCAATGAGTCTCGGAAGGGATAGGGGGTAGTGGGACAGTCTCTGGTAAAAGGTTCAAGGCGAGGACGTACCCGGCGCACAGCTCACAATCCTCGAGCTGGGGGGTAGGCTTGTTGTTGTTGGGGTCCGGCGGGACCAGTGGAGTCGGTGGAAGCCGCGAGTCACTCAGCGGGCTCAGGTACAGTTCGGAGGTCTTACGATCTTCAGGGAGCCGCAAGTCACTCAGCAGGGCTCAAGTACAAGTTCGGAGGTCTTACGATCTTCGGGGAGCCGCGAGTCACTCAGCAGGGCTCAGGTACAAGTTCGGAGGTCTTACGATCTTCAGGGAGCCGCGAGTCACTCAGCAGGGCTCAGGTACAGTTCGGAGGTCTTACGATCTTCAGGGAGCCGCGAGTCACTCAGCAGGGCTCAGGTGGTTCTAAGTTCCAGGAGCCGTGACCGCGTCAGCAGGCTCTCGTTGTTCCAGCGTCGAATCTGCCGGACAGTCTCAGAGCACCCCTTGTTATAGGTCGACCCCTCTTTGATGTCCGGAGTCTGTGCAGGCAGGGGTCTTGTCACCTGGGGGTCGCTTGTCGGGGTTTCCTGCCATTGTCTTTTGATCCTTTCAGGGCCGGGTCGGGAGGAGTCCCAGACACCCAGCAGGCGTGGAGCCAGCGCTCAGGGAGGCCGGAGGGCCGATCGAAACTCATCGTCCCCGGGGAGTTCAGAGGTGCGATAGAACTGCTCCTCCCTCTCTCATCCCCTGGCAAGCGTGGTGTCCTCCAGCCGGAGTGGCGCCGCTAGGCCCGGGTCGCGCTGGGGCCGGGCGGCCATCTTGGTGCACGAAGTGGGCACGCGGACCCGGGGTGGCCGAAGGGGGAGAGGCCATGGACGAGGATGTCCGGGTCGGGTGCGTGTGTTCTGGTGAAAAAGGATCGGCTAGGCCGTGGGCTCGGGGCTGCAGGTACCAGGTTAGGTGGTGCGGGGACAAGTAGAGCCATGCTACGAGGCCGGGTCCAACAATGGGGAACAGTACAGACTTCCCCAAATTTATCTTGAGGCCAGACATAGTGCAGAAGCGTTCAATTTCCTCGATTAACGGCTGAAGATTGGTTCGAGGGTGGCAAACAAAAAGCAGGACGTCATCTGCATACAGGTACATCAAAAGCGGTCCGGCAGGGAATTGCAGGCTGCGGAACAGATGTTTCTCTTGGAGATGACAAACCAGGGGGTCCATTGCTATAATAAATAGGAGAGGAAATAAGGGACACCCTTAGCGTGTGCCACGGGTTATAGGGATGGGAGGAGATAGGGAGCCATTAACCCGAAAGCGGGCTGTAGGAGACGAAAATAGAAAGGCAATCAGAGCTAAAAAAATGGAGGGGAGGCCAACTTACGGAGGGATGCCAGAAGGAAGGGCCACTTGAGAGAATCGAAGGCCTTCTCAGCATCTAAATGCGCAACCGCAGCTGGTGTGGTAGGTTCAATACGGTTGATGACAGAGAATACCGTGCGAAGATTAAGGGCAGTTGAACGGTGAGGTATAAAACCAGATTGTACTGGAGATAAGATTTGATCCATTAATAAAGAAAGTCGCGAGGAGAGCATCTTAGCAAGGATTTTATTGTCAAAATTAATGAGGGAGATGGGGCGATAAGATGAACACTGAGTGGGATCTCCCACACGCTGTTTGCAGAAGGCCAGAACCTCAGGGGCGTTGTCAAAAAACATGGCTTACCGTCCACCATCAACCTAAGTCATGCAGAGTACAGCCTTGCATATTTCAGGTCAAGGGTACGGAGCTGGCGTTTCACCTCCATTAACTTCTAGCGGGCCTCTTGGACCACCAGAGTATGGTCGGGGTAGAAGGAGAGGATCAACCCCTGGTACTTCACCGGGGAGGCCTCCCGTGCCAGGTGAAGGACTGCTTCCCTGTCCCTGTAGTTGAGTAAGCGAGCCACAATGGGACGCGGAGGATGGCCAGGTGGTGGACGGGGGCCCAGGGACCGGTGTGCCCTTTCCACACTAAAGGTCGCAGAAAAATGTTCGGCGCCAAACAGTTCTTTTAGGAGGCCCTATACAAAGAGCTTCGGCTGGCCCATGCTGGTGGTCTCCGCCAGGCCCGCTATGGGAACGTTGTTCCAGCGGGAGCGGGCCTCCAAATCCTCATTTTTTAAGGTGATGGACTTCAGTAGGTGTTCTGTGCGCTCCAGCCTGCGCGCCATATCTTTATACCGGTCCTCCTGATCCGACGTTGCTCGGCCTCACCCAGCCGAGCATTGTGGCCATCAATGCGCTCTCCCATTCTATCCAGCCTGGAGGTAAGGAGTCCATCTGATCATCAATGCCACGGAACCCCGTGCGGAGCTCCGCCAGAATGGCCGACATCCCCTCCCCCGCTGGCTGGTGGTCCATCGTGCTCGAGGTACTGTCGCGGTCTAAGGAATGGGAGGAGCGCCCCGATTCAGCCAGCTTGTCGAATGTGAGACACCGCTGCCTGGGGTCCCCGCGGCCCATCACCCTCACTGTTTGTGTCCGCTGTGGATGATGCAGATATGGGTCACTTGGGAGCAGGGTCGCTAACCGCAGCAGGAAGCCAGCAAGGAGAGGGGCCCAGGAGGGGGTGGGTGGAGTCACCCATTACACCTTCCGGTAAGAGCATGTCCCACAATTGAAGGGCTGAGGCAGAGAAGGGACCCACAATTGAAGGGTTGAAGCGGAGAAGGGGCCGTCGACGCAGATGACTCCCAGTTCCCCCCCCACTCACCGGGCATGTGTAGATTGCTGGCGTAGTAGGCTCCCCAGCACTGAGACTGGAATCAGCAGGCCTAGCAGGGGGCCCCCACAGAGGCCAGGCTACGGGCTGCGGCGGATGGCCGCGTCCTTTCCCACACAATCATGACGGGGTGACTCCTGGTGCAGAATAGGCCGCGTCGCCCATCCGCCCGATCGGTGGCGAAAAGGAGTCAGTACAGCGGCGTTCCCCTCAGCTTCCAGCGCCGAAAGTGTGCTCCGTAACTTTGAATGCCGTGCGGACGTGTTTTCGGAGGAGTTGGTGGGCTAGATCATGCCATTAAGCATCGGCGGCCGGAGCCGGAGCTTCAAAGCCATGCGGCCATGCTGGTCGATGGCGTGGCCACGCCCCCCAACTTTCATCCTTTTTTAGTCTGAAGTTCATGTGTTCCATGAAGGAGGAGTTGATATCTGTGGATGTGGTACATGTGATGGTGTCCTTGTGGATGACTGTGAGTCCTTCTCTTGGCTTGTGAAGGATATCCTGTATTGCGATCCTGTAGCCCAAAGGGATCGTCACAGTGATGTTGGGTGCCAAAGCACTGTTGAGCCAGTTTTCCATGTTGAATGTTATGGTGCTGGTATTATGTGTTATGTGGCATTTGTCTGGGTGGTTCGAAGTGTTGTTGGAGTATGGGAAACATGTGTTGAGGCAGGTGAGTCTGCCTGCAGTGGGTGCATGTGGGTGCATGTGAAGGTTTCTACCCTGATGTGGTGTGACAGCAGTGTGTGGATCGGCAGCCCGGGTTGAGGGTTCGAAGGAATGTGGCAGTGTATCGGATGGGATGATAAGCCCAGAGTTTGTAGTGCTGGGCGCAGTCCAGGCGCAGACTGGCCTAGATGGGTTTGCACTTGGTACAACAGCAGCATGACCGTTTTGTGGGTGTGCTAAGGCGCCCATTAAGTAGGTCCTTGGAGGATCATGGGGGAGGTTGGAGGGGGTGGAAGGCATGGGAAGCAGAGGTGGTAAGGTGACACACAGGAGAGTAGGTAAAGAGCAGGGGGAGGTGGAAAGACACGCAGAGGAGGAGAGGGGTGAGGGGAGCATAGGTGGGTGCATGGGAAGAAGTACCAAAACTGAGCAGGAGGGAAAGAGAAGGAGAGTGGCAGAAGGATGCTAAAATGAAGCAGAGAAAGACACAAAAACTCACAAAGTGCGACATTGAAAAAAAAGAGGCACAAGAGAGGATGGAAATAGGTGAGAAAAATGCCCAAAAAGTGTGAAACAGGAATAAAATGAGGCACAGAAAGGCTACAAGCGAGGGAGAAAAAAGTACAAAAAGCAGGACAGAGGAGTGTGACAGTGGCACAATGAGAATGCCAAAGGAGGAGGTAAGGCACAGAAGTAAAGATTGAGAGGGCAGAGGAGGAGAGAGAGCAGCAGCAGTGGTAGGTTCCGAAATGCCCTTGACTGGCCAGAGGAGTGGCCAGGTAATTATAGTGCTGTGTCTAGGCACCTATACATCTCAATAAAAATTTGTTTGCAGGGAAGATGGTGCTACCAACATATTTAAGGCCAAAAGGACACTCTAATACATAAATGCACAAATCTGATGTACTGTTGATCAATTAACACTATCAACATTGTCTCTCTCTCACACACAGGGCAACGTCGTCGATCTCCCCCCAACACTGGGGGGGGAAGAATCAGTCCCAGGCACCGCGTGAAGACGATCCCAATGGCAGCGACGACTCTCACCACTCCGTGGATGACCCCGACCAACCTGGACCCTCTGGAGCCCAAGCCCCAGCAGCACCTGCGTCGGGTACATCTGTGCCAACCACCACCCCCATTCCTGCCACATCCCAGGACACACCCAGGAGCCCTGCTCACACTGAACAACAGAGCCAGTCTGACCAGGAGGGACAAGGTTCTCCGGGCACCCAGGAGGAGGCAGGCAACCCTTCAAATGCCATCCCTCAGGGGTCCCGTAGACCCGATGTGCCCCACAAGGGCAGGCCAGGCTCAAGTAGGCAGGGGTGGTGGGAGTGGAGGCAGGCGGAGGCGCGAACCTGACCAGCCAGCTCAGGACACCTGTATGTCACACATACGCAACATCCTGGAATCATACCGGCGTGACACCAGAGGCATCAACCAGGTCGTGTCAAGACTCTCCGAGATGCAGGGGACCCTCGATGACATTAAGAACCTGCAGGTCGAGCATCATGCCAGTCATCAACAACACCAAGGACGGATGGAGGCAAGACTGGCTGAGCTCCTGGCGGTGCACAGGGACGTGAGCCAATCACTCCGTCAGATTGCCCAAAGCCTGGCAAACCCTCCCTGTGCCCCCAGGGAGGGAGGAGGAGGATGATTCATCTGATGGAGCGTCCCCAGCATCGTCAAGGCCTGCATCTGAGGGTCCCCGGAGGAAGGTGGGTCGTCCACGGACAAGACTGTAAGAGTCAGCGGACCAACCCCATCTCCCAGGTCCCCTGGCCTGGCACCTGGCCCTCTGGCACAACAGCAGCACCTCATCCAATGACATTCTCTGCCACATGGACTTGCTGGTCAGTCTGACCAATGATGACCAACACTGTGGTCTGGACTCTGATGACTTCCAATGCCAAGGATACCATCTCCCCCTGTGAACTTTGGATTCTATTCCCCCGGTCTAGCACCTAATTGCATCTACCAAACCACTTAACCCACCGCAAATAAATATTTCACTTTGGACATGAGACGTTCCTGTCATTTTGCATTATTCAATGACACATGTGTGTGGAAATGTCAAACTATGCCTGAGTGTTGAACCAACTCCAGCCATCCATACCCTGGGATCAGAGTCTGGTACAGGACACACATGGGTCACAAGGTACCATTCAATGTAGGCATGGAGCACAACACTCACCTGTAATGGCCGCTGGCTGCTGAGGGGGGGCTTGCTAAACTGTGCGGAGAGACCTATTTGGGAGATCATCATCAAGTCGTAGAGGTCATGGCTCATGTGGAGGTTCCAGGGGAGGGAGTCCCAGGTATGTGTGGCCAGGTGGGATAACAATGTCCTGTATGCTGGAGTACGGTGGATGTGAAGAACGGTGGCCAGGGCAAGGTTGGATGCACAGAGATGGCCCAACGGGATCTAGGATGACAGACGTACAAGGTTGGTTGGGGTCGGGGTTGTGGACTGCCTCCTGAGTGGGGGTGGGGAGTGTGGAGGTCACCCTGCAGCAGACAGTGATCCATTGCAGCTATCCATGGTGGACAGTGAGGTGGCTGGGGCACAGGGGGTTGAATCTGAGGTGTGCAGATGCCCCCTGGAAGTGGACCAGTTTCCTGGGAGGTTGGATGTACTTGCTTTGTAGAGGGCAGGGCAGTATTTGACACAGATGTTTTCATGGACCTGGGGGATGGTCTGTCTTTTCTTGGAGTGGATCTATCTGTGGATCATGTGCATAATGCAGAGGGCGTTGCAGCATGAGGTACAGATTCTGTGGACTAGCATGGCATATGTGAGCGAGCCAAACATGATGCACACCATCTTGTGTGTGTGGCCACTGGGTGCTATTGCAGGGCTCTTGTGGGTGGGACACAGGCACCTGACCCAGCTGCAAGGGGACAATCCACAGATGTTCACCTCAGTCCTGTACAAGTCCAGCCTCAGGTGGCTCGTGTGCAGCCATTCATCAATAGATCTCATGCATACTTGAATGATGGAACTGCCAATGTCTGTGTCTTTGTTGAGGGTGAGGAGCACCTGGCTGTCAATGGCATACGAGCTGATGATGAGGTGCTGTGCGCATGTGATGGTGGAGAGGGGGGTCCTGGACACTCTGTAGATTGACATGCTGAGAGATGATACCTGTGCCATGTCCCAGATGATGACACCATACTACATGCTGAAGCCTTGAGTCCCACTCCCATGCCCTTGCTGGGCTACAGAGCCGGTGTGGAGTATTAGGGACGTGACTTGGTTGGTGTGACAGGGCCTGGAAGGCAAAGCAGCGCAGTGTAGGCAGTTGGAGTTGCACACTCAGCATGCAAAGGTGTCGTGTGTGTGCCCAGGGTATGTCTGACAGCAGGCGTTAGATGTGCGGATGGACATAGCTCAAAGTGTGGCTGATACATCAGACTGTAGTGTGATGTGGGTTATGCAAGGACAGGATGGTGGTGCAATGTGCACCTTGCATGTGCTGATGGTCCAGCCCTTGGCACCACGTGGCACCAACAGTGGCATACACAAGCTGAGGACAGCAAAATGAATGGGTGGAGGGAGGAAGTGAGGAGCATCCTGGAGGCGTGTGCGTTGCCAAATCTGGATACTCTGTTGGCCCTTGCTGCAGGGGCCGCAGCAGCAGGCGGCATCTCCTTGCAAAATGACAGAATTTGCACACATAGACTAGGATGTCAGAAGGACAACTGCAACAGGCGCGTGTGTAAAGTAAGGAGTGTCCAGTGTCACATGGCACACCCAGAGACAATGCATGCACAATCACCAAAGAAGCATGACACCGGATCAGGAAACTGAAGGCCGACCTGCGCACAGGAGACACACCCTCAGCAGCTGTTGATGGCCCATTGTGTGGACCAACATGCCAAAAAACATACACAACCATGTACTACATGCCCAATAGGGAGCCTAACCCATGAGCAACTGCATGCATGTTGCTAAACTACACATGGACTCCTATGCATAATCTTCCACAACTATGCCAGATATGCCGCATGCAAAGTGGCAAGAGACCTGCATTGACAGAGATGAGGCACCTTGGAGTGTGACGAACACCTTTATTACTCAGCCTCACACTAAGGGAAATGCATCAATTGGAACAGATTCACAGGTCATTTGGCTGACCATGTGTGACCTACACTGGACACCCCCTTCAACACACAGATGTGTAAATCCCACTGAGCTGGCACACAAGTGAAGGGGTTGAGCCTAACACCCCTTGCTGCACACGGAGAGTCTACAATTCCCCATTGAGCCTCATATGGGGATGTCCCACACTATGTCCACCATTAGCATCCCGCATGTTCCTGAGGGACGTTATACACACATTGATGCCTTCATCAGAATCCACACACCATTATAGATGACTGTCAGGAAGGGTGACCATCAATTCATGGGAGCCATGCAACACGTCATGTGGCCCATGGTGAGTCGACATGTATGCATGGTAACACAACATGCACAGGAGCAGTCCCCACATATCACAAACACGTACCACCAACAAAATGCCTTGCTGCACTCCTTACCCCAAATGACTTTTCACCATGTCTGTGCATGTGACTCTGATCCAGCACACGTTGCAATACTCATGAGGAATAGCAGGAGGGCAATGATGACATGAGCAGACGACAGCCGCAAGAACCTGGGGAGGACAGACACACAACAATTCAGCGAAGAGCTAGTAATCTGCAGTCATGTACATGTACTCTACAGGAATGATGTTGTCACCATGCCCTGAACAAATTTAGTGTCCCAGCTAATATGTGTGGAATGACATCATCTCTTGAATGACACATCAGAACACACCTCCAAGTCACTTAGCACACAGTCAGCTCGACACACACATTGCAACACATGCCACACAAGGCTCAAAGCATGCACACTCAGACACAGGGACTCACCATCATGAGAAGAAGTTGCGGATAAGCTGACTCCGGATGTCCTCATCCTCACTTGCCCCGTGCCCGAGCCCTTCATCCTCCACGGGTGGATGATCCTGCTCATCCGGATCAAGGATGAGTGGCACGGCCTTCTCCACTGCCATGTTGTGCAGCATGCAGCACACAATGAAGATTTTGCAGACCTTCACCGGGGCATATGGGAGGGCGCCGCCGGTCTTGTGGAGGCACCGGAATCTGCTCTTCAGGAGTCGAAACGTCCTCTCAATCACGCGCCTCGTCTGCCCATGGGTGTCGTTGTACCGGTGTTCTGCAGCTGTTCTGGGGTTGCGGAGAGGCGTCATCAGCCATGGCATGTTGGGATAACCAGAGTCCCCTACATGGAAACATCATGTGAAGAAGTGGGTCAGGAGATGCCGTAAGATACAAAGATAGCTCTGAACACAGGACTAACAGAGTACACCCACCAACAAGACATGCTCGTTCCGCGTGCAGCTGCAGCATCATTTCTGGCACCCTGCTATGCCTCATGATGTATGCATCGTGTGCGGACCCTGGAAAACCTGCACAGACATGGGAAATCAGCATGTTAGCAAGACAAACCACAAGGGCATTAATGGAGTGGTAATGTTTTCTGTTTCTATAGGCTACCTCCTGTGCCTGTGGTGGTACCAAAGCCACATGTGTCCCATCAATGGCATCAATTACTTGAGGCATCCCTCCCAGGGCATAGAACTCACCCTTGACACCTGTCAACTGCTCACGAGTGGGAAAATGGATGAATTCATCCAGGTGCACCAACATGGCTTCTATAACATCATGGAGGACACGGCTGAACATAGTCTGGGACATGCCACCGACATCAGCTATGGTCAATTGAAACATGCCGGTGGCAAAAAAATGTAGGGCTGCCATCACCTTCACCTTGGGGGTCAGAGCTGTAGGATACCTGTGTTGTGGTTGGAGGTGTGGTGCAAGCCGGCGGGTCAAGTCCTATATCAACTCTTGCGAGAAGCTGTATCTGTGTATGCAGTCAAGTTCACGCATGGCATCCAGGTCTGGCATTCGTCTGGGGAGAGGCGGTGCCCTGCAGAGATTTGGAAGGAATAATGAAAAGTGAGTACATTACCACACCAATGTCACTGAGGTGAGCACATGTTCAACAGCTAATACACATCTGCTCAATACAGAGTCTGTGCAGTGCAATACATCCAGGACACGTGGGCCAGCCAGGTGATACTCCTACGAAGAGCCAGCCACAATAGTTGCATGGCAATGTTGACGTGACATGCCATGAAAGAGCTGTTGGCCAGTGTAAGTGATAAGCCAGACACATTACATGAGTGACAGACATCCACATATCAGCATTTGAAGGATGTCATCTCATACAGACAGCTGGCGGGAGTCTAGACGCACAGGTCACATGTTATCTGGAAATGGACAGATGACACACATTTCCATTAAGGGGTCCATGTCAAAAACTGATGTCACAGACATTGAGACAACGCAGATATTGCCTCATGTCAGGAAGTCATCTTCGAACCATCATGACATATGTAACGTGTGAGTCCACATGTGGCATGGTGTGCGTATATGTGTGCCATGCACATATTCACACAGACACATGTTGGATGCTGCAATAGCAGATGGAGTTGACTGAACGCCAACGGAAAGCTCATGGGAACACATGACACACACATGACAGAGTCACATCGTGGCACACTGGGAGTCACATGTGAGGTGTAATTATCCGTGTACCTGCCATCAGGGGACAGTTGCGGGTGTAGATGACTGTGCCATACCAGTGAGGCAGTGCTTGACACGTGTGTCGCACATGCACACATGTGCAAAGTGTGAAGGGGAAGTGTGCCACATAGTGCCCCATCACACCTGACATGTGTAAACAGCTCATCACACATCTATTGTGCCACAACATGAGGAGACATGTGCCACATCACTGCCTGACACACCTAGGCCCTGCACATGAAGGACTGCACTGACAATGACTTGATGTACAGCCTTGTGCGAGTCTGACACCTCCATTCCTTTCGTGTGCGCCTCCTATCACCAGTGTAAGCTGTGAAACGCAGTACACACGCTCTGAGGGTGTGTGTAGGGCCCGTACACATGCGTGTACGGCCCGTACACGCGTGAGTATGTGCCGTATCACTAGGCCCTATGGCAACACAACTATAGTGATCGGCACGTACTCACGCGTGTACGGCCCGTACACGCGTGAGTACGTGCCGTATCACTAGGCCCTACGGTACCCCCAACTATAGTGATCAGCACGTACTCACGCGTGTACGGCCCATACACACGTGAGTACGTGCCGTATCACTAGGCCCTACGGTACCCCCAACTATAGTGATCGGCACGTACTCACGCGTGTATGGCCCGTACACGCGTGAGTACGTGCCGTATCACTAGGCCCTACGGTACCCCCAACTATAGGGATCGGCACATACTCACGCGTGTACGGCCCGTACACGCGTGAGTATGTGCCGTATCACTAGGCCCTACGGTAACACAGCTATAGTGATAGGCACGTACTCACGCGTGTACAGCCCGTACACGCGTGAGTACGTGCCGTATCACTAGGCCCTACGGTACCACCAACTATAGTGATCGGCACGTACTCACGCGTGTACGGCCCGTACACGCGTGAGTACGTGCCGTATCACTAGGCCTTACGGTAACACAACTATAGTGATCGGCACGTACTCACGCGTGTACGGCCCGTACACGCGTGAGTACGTACCGTATCACTAGGCCCTACGGTACCCCCAACTATAATGATCAGCACGTACTCATGCGTGTACGGCCCATACACACGTGAGTACGTGCCGTATCACTAGGCCCTATGGTACCCCCAACTATAGTGATCGGCACGTACTCACGCGTGTATGGCCCGTACACGCGTGAGTACGTGCCGTATCACTAGGCCCTACGGTACCCCCAACTATAGGGATCGGCACATACTCACGCGTGTACGGCCCGTACACGCGTGAGTATGTGCCGTATCACTAGGCCCTACGGTAACACAGCTATAGTGATAGGCACGTACTCACGCGTGTACAGCCCGTACACGCGTGAGTACATGCCGTATCACTAGGCCCTACGGTACCACCAACTATAGTGATCGGCACGTACTCACGTGTGTACGGCCCGTACACGCGTGAGTACGTGCCGTATCACTAGGCCTTACGGTAACACAACTATAGTGATCGGCACGTACTCACGCGTGTACGGCCCATACACGCGTGAGTACATGCCGTATCACTAGGTCCTACGGCAACACAACTATAGTGATCGGCACGTACTCACGCGTGTACGGCCCGTACACGCGTGAGTACGTACCGTATCACTAGGCCCTACGGTACCCCCAACTATAATGATCAGCACGTACTCATGCGTGTACGGCCCATACACACGTGAGTACGTGCCGTATCACTAGGCCCTATGGTACCCCCAACTATAGTGATCGGCACGTACTCACGCGTGTATGGCCCGTACACGCGTGAGTACGTGCCGTATCACTAGGCCTTACGGTAACACAACTATAGTGATCGGCACGTACTCACGCGTGTACGGCCCGTACACGCGTGAGTACGTGCCGTATCACTAGGTCCTACGGTACCCCCAACTATAGTGATCGGCATGTACTCACGCGTGTATGGCCCGTACACGCGTGAGTACGTGCCGTATCACTAGGCCCTACGGTACCCCCAACTATAGTGATCGGCACGTACTCACGTGTGTACGGCCCGTACACGCGTGAGTACGTGCCGTATCACTGGGCCCTATGGTACCCCCAACTATAGTGATCGGCACGTACTCACGCGTGTACGGCCCGTACACGCGTGAGTACGTGCCGATCACTAGGCCCTACGGTAACACAACTATAGTGATAGGCACGTACTCACGCGTGTACCGCCCGTACACGCGTGAGTACGTGCCTATCACTATAAGCCGTGCTGTGTGTCTGACTTGCTGAGCTAGCCCCACACCTGTGACCCCCCCTGGCAAGTGGCACATGTGCAGAGTGATGTTTGCATCCGCTGTTGCCAATGGCAGGTGATTGATGTGTGCCTGTGTGTGTCTGTGTACTCTGCTGAGGTTTCGTCAGTGGCCTGGGGCATGTGACTGCTTTGCGGTGCTGTCCATCAGCCTTGTGTTGCTTGGGATGCACAGTGTGTGCCAGGATCAGGGATTGGTTCGCACCCCTCATGCCACCTGTGTACTTACTATGCCATGTAGTGCATTGGTGCGTCCCCAGTGGAAAAAGTCCCTATGACTAAGGTGCTATTACTTGCCAGCATACTATGCCCTGTTCTACAAATCTAAGATGTTCTAATGTGTGTCTCTGTGACATGGTGCAGGTGTAGTGATGTTGTCCCACTTTGTCATCCACACAGGTATCCCCCTACCACAAGGGGAAGATATGGAAGGATGCTGTCAAGGCCGTGCAATCGGCGGAGGGTCGCAGTCGGCGCCTGCCACAAGTGAGGAAGAGATGGCAGGACATCCGGTGCTGGACCCGGAGGATCGCCCGGGTCATGCTGAAGGAGGAGGCTCCTCGCAAGCATGGCGGATGCCGGCGCCTGACCCACCATATGCGGCGTGTCCTGGCGGTGGTCTTCCCTGACCTGGATAGGCGGATACAGGAGTTACAGCAGCAGGAAGGGGTAGGTACATGTGTGTTTGTTGTGTGTCGCCAGCTTTTGTTGCTGCTCAGTCGCCTGGAGACACTGCCAGGGTATATATGTGCAGTGCATATCCTGTTCCCCCACAGTCAACCTCTGCTGTTCTTCCTCCCTTCCCCTCCTTGACATATGTTACCTGGTCTGTGTGTTATCACTATTGCACATGGTCATCTAGGCTGCCAGTTTATCAAGGTGCACACTGCTTTCAGCATCATGTGTGGGGGTGGTCTGCCTGTGCGCTGTCCTGTACAGTCATTAGGGGTTGCATATTTGTTGCCACTGATGCTGAGTCCCAACATAGCAATGTGAGGTTTCAAATGAACAGACTTGCTGCATGCATTACCAATGTTGTGGCCTCAGACATGATGTACATGAGTGGGATATATGCATAGTGCCGGGACGGTTGCTCCTGTAACAGTCAGCTCATTCCAGGACCATGGAGCAGTGTGCACACTACAGTCCCCTGACACAGCCTGCCCTCCTACTCATGTGTGTCATCCAACACTGTGCACATTCACTGTGGGTTCATAATGGCTCTGCCTCTGTGGCATTGTTCCCTGGCCTAGGTAGTAGTTTCACATGTGTGATACATTTGCCCACTGGACAGGGATACAGCAGTTTGCTTGAGCAGTGGGCAGTGCCTGTGTGGCTATTCACAACAATCTGTTGATGTTTGTTTGTGACCAATATGTTTTGCCAGCCCTACAAGGTGATGTTGTGTTAATGAAGCTAGTTTTCAAGCACAGTTATTGTAACCCTGAGTAAGAGCTTTCACTTCTTGATTGGTATCAGTCACATTGACTCAGGTATGGGTGGGTGTGCGCGGGAGGGGCGCACATGTTCAACCCTGATGTTTCATTGCCAGTTTTGACTTGTGTGTGATGATTCGCAGTACAGAAAGTCATCGTGCAGTGCCCCCGTGATGATGGCCAGTGCTTGCTGTTGGTGCTTCATTGCCTGTGTCAGTTCTTGGCAATCATGTATCCTGCTTGGACATTTTTGGCACCTGTGTGTGGTTCAGATGCTACACAGTTGTGACTTTGTGTGCTGACATCTGTGGGTACATTCTGGCTTGCTATGAGGGGGAACCCACAGTACAGCTAGGCTTTTTGCTAAACAATTGCAGGCCCATTAGCTTCTGCATTGTCCTGGGTGTGGACATGTGTGCCACTCCAGATGACAGTCAGTAGGTCATATGTGTAGCCAACTGTGTGATCAGGTGACGGATAGCCATGTGACAAATGAGATTATTCAAGTTGTTACTCTGAGAAAATGTCCATTGTCACTCACTACACCTGTCAACATGTCTCAATGTTTCATATGCTTGACATTGTTGCTTGGTTGTGAAGGACAATGATGTGCCTGCATGACAGATGTCTCCCAAGGAAGTGCACAAGACACCACCTTTACACTTTCCAGGGACACACTGGCACATTTTAAAGTAAGGCACAGTTTGAACAACACTTGTTTGGAGTTCATACATATACATGTTCCCACAGTGTGCTAGCATCTGGGTTAGTCCTTGGTTGTTGCTGATACCAACTTACGAGTGTCAAGTCATCCAGCCACCCTGGTGCCATGGATATGTACTTACTGCTATGCCTTTTCTGCCTAACAGTGGCTGATTTGAATGAGTCTGGCAGCTCAGACAATGACTGTATACATGTAGTTTGGTGTGCACCTCCTTGTGTGACTTCTGCTATACAGACACATGTGTGTTGTGTTCACAGAGTGCCACATTCACACATGCTAGACATGTCCATTTTGTAAAGGGTTGTGATTCTCCAGGAGTCCCAATGTATTTCTTTGGGGTGTCAAAAGTACTCACAGGTCTCAGAGTGTGGGGACACCTTCTGCATTGGCATGTGGTATTTGGCCTTGTGTGCGACAATACTGTTTGTTTCACAGTGAACAAGAGGTGGCATGCCTTCATAGTCTTGCTGTGCTCAACTGATCCCAGACACTAGCTTCTCATGATCTTGTGATTTCAAGTTATTTGCTGTTGTGTCCTAATTTTCATTGTTTGCAAGTGGCATGGTGCGTCAACCAACTGGGGAGTGCAGGGCTTACATATGTGGGGAGTATCCTAGATGTTACTCCTGATGCCTTTCCTGATATGCACTGTTGCCTATTTTGTTTGGACTCATGTGTCAGATGTATACAGGTGAATGATTTTTTCCTGTCTCTTCACCTTGCCCACAGCATCATCGGAGGACACCGAGGGAGACACCGGCACGGACGTGGAGGAGGGATCGAGCAGTGGTGCCACCACTGCTGTGGAGTCGGTGGGATCTAGTGGCACGGAGGGCGAGGGGTGTGAGGCGGAGGACCTGCCCAGTACCAACACAGACTACGAGGCAGACGGGTCTGAGACTGAGCTCCCAGAGGGGGCGGAGGCTGCTCCCAGAGCTGAAAGCAGCAGTACATCTCTCGCCGCCCCCTCCATTCCCATCACCGCCCTCCCACTTTCTCGGGTCCCTTCTGTCCGTGCTAGGCCACACCGTGTCTCCTTCGTGCCAGGCACCGCACCCGCTGCCCTTGTCCCCCCTGCTGCCCTCACTGCCAAGTCTGTGGACATTCAGTGGCAGTTGCAAGTTGGGCAGACTTCGATCCTGACTGTCCTCCATGGCCACACCAGACTGCTGACCCAGATGGTGTCGTACATGGAGGGCATGTCATCAGCGATGTCTGACCAACGGATGTTGCTGAGGTCCCTGGACTCATCACTGACGGCAGTAGCGAGTCACCTGCAGCGCTGCCTCCACCCCCCTGGCCCATCCACAAGTCCAACACCCATGCCTGTCCCAAGCACACCAAGACATCCACACACGCACCCCACCAGACACAAGCAGCACACCACCACGTAAGGGCAAGCGCACACCTCCTGACACGCACACTCAGGGGGTAGCAGGCACACCCACTGGGTCTGGGGCACACAGGCAGGCACGCAGCCACAGTCCTCATCCACATGACTCACTCCCCAGTCCCTCCGATGTCACTCCCCTTGGCTCCCCTGCCCCAGATTCGGAGAAGGAGGCCTACTTTGCTGGCTGGGCCTCAGCCCCACTAGTTCACGTGGACGCAAACAGTCACGGCACTCCACGGGTAGGGGAGTTAAGTCCCCCAGCCCGTCCAGCACTGCAACCCATCCCTCCGACCCCCCCCCTCCTTGGGGCCTGTTGTTTCTCTGGGTGCAGAGGAGACGCTTGAAGAACTGGCAGAAGTGTGCAGCTCTGAGCTCGCCTCCACCTTTGGCGCTGCCCCACCCCCTGTGGTGGAGTCGTCCGTCCCTGCACCCACAACACCTACCCTTCCCCCTCCTGTCTCTGCGGTGCCTGGTCCTTCCCCACATGATGCCCCCCCCAGTCGATGACACAGTCTTGTGATGTGCAGGCAGGCAAGCTATGAGGGGAGACGCATGGCCGTGTGTCCCCCCCCAAGGACTGATGATATGGACTGGCCATTGGCCTTTGTGAATAGTCTTGTTTACACATTATTATTTTCATGCTGAATAAAGCATTTTCTTTTTCTTTAGAAAAGTCTTGCATTTCAGGTATTGATGTTGATGCTGATGCTACAAGAGTTGGGGTTGTGGGCATGTGTTATGTTTCAGGGAAATGTTGTGGTCTGCTGCTCATGGGGTGGAACCTGGTATCTGCGTGCCATCACGCAATCTCTGCAAAGATTCTTTGTCGTGTATGCTCTTTGTCTTTGGAGACATTGTCCCAAGGGGTGTTCCTTCCTCTGTGGCACCTGACATCTCCCCTGCAGAGAGTTGCACAATTGTTGTGTTGCCCTGTGTCTACATGTCCTTTGTTGGTGATGGATCCCTTCAACTCTGGCCATGCCTGCTCAGCAATGTGTCCGGCTGCATCGTCTGTGCCATCCTTGGTACTCACTGTACTTGTGTATAGCGTATTTTGCCATGCCTTCATAGATAAATGGTCCCTTTTCCGCACAATGCATGTGTGTAATCCCAGCCTAGTACACATATGGTACTTGTTCTGCTGGGTATTTGAACACCTGACTCACAATTGTGGCCATTGTACATGTGGGAACTCCACACTATTCCTTCCATGACATACAACATCTTGGTGGCTAGCCCAGCACCTGAACATTCCTATCAGTCCTGGGATGTGCGTGACAGTGTGTGTTCTCTTTAGTTCTCTTAGTTTGTTAGGCAGTGACATGACTATACAGTCTTGTGGCATGATCTCAGTGTGTGTATTGTGCTGCATCTGCCAGGGGTGGGTATGCATGTGTTATTTGTCCTCACACCCACATGTGGTGTGTCATGCAGTGGGGGTAAGACCTCCTTCCTCCTGGGAGTGGGACACTGCTCTCAGTGATGTGTTGTTATGGCACTATCACCATTGTCCTAAGTTAGGGATACGTATATTCACCCATGGAGCTGTGGTCATCTGATAATGATGTACACCCCCCCATGTCTCTGTCCACTGCTGAGAGTCCTCTGCACCCACCCCTCATATGTCTGGGCACTGCTGGGGGTCCTCTGCACCCACCCCTCATATGTCTGGGCACTGCTGGGAATCCTCTGCACCCACCCCTCATATGTCTGGGCATTGCTGGGAGTGAAAGGCACACACCTCTCATATGTCTGGGCACTGCTGGGGGTCCTCTGCACCCACCCCTCATATGTCTGGGCACTGCTGGGAGTGATAGGCACACACCCCTCATATGTCTGGGCAGTGCTGGGGGTCCTCTGCACCCACCCCTCATATGTCTGGGCACTGATGGGAGTGATAGGCACCCACCCCTCATATGTCTGGGCACTGCTGGGAGTCCTCTGCACCCACCCATCATATGTCTGGGCACTGCTGGGAGTGATAGGCACCCACCCCTCATATGTCTGGGCACTGCTGGGAGTCCTCTGCACCCACCCCTCATATGTCTGGGCACTGCTGGGAGTTATAGGCACCCACCCCTCATATGTCTGGGCACTGCTGGGAGTCCTCTGCACCCACCCCCATGTCTCTGTCCACTGCTGGGAGTCCTCTGCACCCACCCCTCATATGTCTGGGCACTGATGGGAGTCCTCTGCAACCACCCCCATGTCTCTGTCCACTGCTGGGAGTCCTCTGCACCCACCCCTCATATGTCTGGGCACTGCTGGGAGTCCTCTGCACCCACCCCCATGTCTCTGTCCACTGCTGGGAGTCCTCTGCACCCACCCCTCATATGTCTGGGCACTGCTGGGAGTCCTCTACACCCACTCCTCATATGTCTGGGCACTGCTGGGAGTGATAGGCACACTCCCCTCAAATGTCTGGGCACTGCTGGGGGTCCTCTGCACCCACCCCTCATATGTCTGGGCACTGCTGGGAGTGATAGGCACCCACCCCTCATATGTCTGGGCACTGATGGGAGTGATAGGCACCCACCCCTCATATGTCTGGGCACTGCTGGGAGTCCTCTGCACCCACCCCTCATATGTCTGGGCACTGCTGGGAGTGATAGGCACACATGCCTCATATGTCTGGGCACTGCTGGGAGTGATAGGCACCCACCCCTCATATGTCTGGGCACTGCTGGGAGTCCTCTGCACCCACCCCTCATATGTCTGGGCACTGCTGGGAGTGATAGGCACCCACCCCTCATATGTCTGGGCACTGCTGGGAGTCCTCTGCAACCACCCCTCATATGTCTGGCACTGCTGGGAGTGATAGGCACACCCCCCTCATATGTCTGGGCACTGCTGGGACTCCTCTGCACCCACCCCCATGTCTCTGTCCACTGCTGGGAGTCCTCTGCACCCACCCCTCATATGTCTGGGCACTGCTGGGAGTGATAGGCACACACCCCTCATATGTCTGGGCACTGCTGGGAGTTATAGGCACCCACCCCTCATATGTCTGGGCACTGCTGGGGGCCCTCTGCACCCACCCCACATATGTCTGGGCACTGCTGGGAGTGATAGGCACACACCCCTCATATGTCTGGGCACTGCTGGGGGTCCTCTGCACCCACCCCTCATATGTCAGGGCACTGCTGGGAATGATAGGCACACACCCCCATGTCTCTGTCCACTGCTGGGAGTCCTCTGCACCCACCCCTCATATGTCTGGGCACTGCTGGGAGTCCTCTACACCCACCCCTCATATGTCTGGGCACTGCTGGGAGTGATAGGCACACTCCCCTCAAATGTCTGGGCACTGCTGGGGGTCCTCTGCACCCACCCCTCATATGTCCGGGCACTGCTGGGAGTGACAGGCACCCACCCCTCATATGTCTGGGCACTGATGGGAGTGATAGGCACCCACCCCTCATATGTCTGGGCACTGCTGGGAGTCCTCTGCACCCACCCCTCATATGTCTGGGCACTGCTGGGAGTGATAGGCACACATGCCTCATATGTCTGGGCACTGCTGGGGGTCCTCTGCACCCACCCCTCATATGTCTGGGCACTGCTGGGAGTGATAGGCACCCACCCCTCATATGTCTGGGCACTGCTGGGAGTGATAGGCACCCACCCCTCATATGTCTGGGCACTGCTGGGAGTCCTCTGCACCCACCCCTCATATGTCTGGGCACTGCTGGGAGTGATAGGCACCCACCCCTCATATGTCTGGGCACTGCTGGGAGTCCTCTGCACCCACCCCTCATATGTCTGGCACTGCTGGGAGTGATAGGCACACCCCCCTCATATGTCTGGGCACTGCTGGGACTCCTCTGCACCCACCCCCATGTCTCTGTCCACTGCTGGGAGTCCTCTGCACCCACCCCTCATATGTCTGGGCACTGCTGGGAGAGATAGGCACACACCCCTCATATGTCTGGGCACTGCTGGGAGTTATAGGCACCCACCCCTCATATGTCTGGGCACTGCTGGGGGCCCTCTGCACCCACCCCACATATGTCTGGGCACTGCTGGGAGTGATAGGCACACACCCCTCATATGTCTGGGCACTGCTGGGGGTCCTCTGCACCCACCCCTCATATGTCAGGGCACTGCTGGGAGTGATAGGCACCCCCCCCCTCATATGTGTGGGCACTGCTGGGGGTCCTCTGCATCCACCCCTCATATGTCTGGGCAATGCTGGGAGTCCTCTGCACCCACCCCCATGTCTCTCTCCACTGCTGGGAGTCCTCTGCACCCACCCCTCATATGTCTGGGCACTGCTGGGAGTGATAGGCACCCAGCCCTCATATGTCTGGGCACTGCTGGAAGTCCTCTGCACCCACCCCTCATATGTCTGGGAACTGCTGGGAGTGATAGGCACACATGCCTCATATGTCTGGGCACTGCTGGGGGTCCTCTGCACCCACCCCTCATATGTCTGGGCACTGCTGGGAGTGATAGGCACCCACCCCTCATATGTCTGGGCACTGCTGGGAGTGATAGGCACCCACCCCTCATATGTCTGGGCACTGCTGGGAGTCCTCTGCAACCACCCCTCATATGTCTGGGCACTGCTGTGAGTGATAGGCACACATGCCTCATATGTCTGGGCACTGCTGGGGGTCCTCTGCACCCACCCCTCATATGTCTGGGCACTGCTGGGAGTCCTCTGCACCCACCCCTCATATGTCTGGGCACTGCTGGGAGTGATAGGCACCCACCCCTCATATGTCTGGGCACTGCTGGGAGTCCTCTGCACCCACCCCTCATATGTCTGGCACTGCTGGGAGTGATAGGCACCCCCCTCATATGTCTGGGCACTGCTGGGACTCCTCTGCACCCACCCCCATGTCTCTGTCCACTGCTGGGAGTCCTCTGCACCCACCCCTCAAATGTCTGGGCACTGCTGGGAGTGATAGGCACACACCCCTCATATGTCTGGGCACTGCTGGGGGTCCTCTGCACCCACCCCTCATATGTCTGGGCACTGCTGGGAGTGATAGGCACACACCCCTCATATGTCTGGGCACTGCTGGGGGTCCTCTGCACCCACCCCTCATATGTCTGGGCACTGCTGGGAGTCCTCTGCACCCACCCCTCATATGTCTGGGCACTGCTGGGAGTCCTCTGCACCCACCCCTCATATGTCTGGGCACTGCTGGGAGTGATAGGCACACACCCCTCATATGTCTGGGCACTGCTGGGACTCCTCTGCACCCACCCCAATGTCTCTCTCCACTGCTGGGAGTCCTCTGCACCCACCCCTCATATGTCTGGGCACTGCTGGGAGTCCTCTGCACCCACCCCATGTCTCTGTCCACTGCTGGGAGTCCTCTGCACTGACCCCTCATATGTCTGGGCACTGCTGGGAGTCCTCTGCACCCACCCCCATGTCTCTGTCCACTGCTGGGAGTCCTCTGCACCCACCCCTCATATGTCTGGGCACTGCTGGGAGTCCTCTGCACCCACCCCTCATATGTCTGGGCACTGCTGGGAGTGATAGGCACACACCCCTCATATGTCTGGGCACTGCTGGGACTCCTCTGCACCCACACCCATGTCTCTGTACACTGCTGGGAGTTCTCTGCACCCACCCCTCATATGTCTGAGCACTGCTGGGAGTGATAGGCACACACCCCTCATATGTCTGGGCACTGCTGGGAGTGATAGGCACCCACCCCTCATATGTCTGGGCACTGCTGGGGGTCCTCTGCACCCACCCCTCATATGTCTGGGCACCGCTGGGAGTGATAGGCACACACCCCTTATATGTCTGGGCACTGCTGGGAGTGATAGGCACCCACCCCTCATATGTCTGGGAACTGCTTGGGGTCCTCTGCACCCACCCCTCATATGTCTGGGCACTGCTTGGAGTGATTGGCACACACCCCTCATATGTCTGGGCACTGCTGGGGGTCCTCTGCACCCACCCCTCATATGTCTGGGCACTGCTGGGAGTGATAGGCACACACCCCTCATATGTCTGGGCACTGCTGGGGGTCCTCTGCACCCACCCCTCATATGTCTGGGCACTGCTGGGAGTGATAGGCACCCACCCCTCATATGTCTGGGCACTGCTGGGAGTCCTCTGCACCCACCCCGATGTCTCTGTCCACTGCTGGGAGTCCTCTGCACCCACCCCTCATATGTCTGGGCACTGCTGGGAGTCCTCTGCACCCACCCCCATGTCTCTGTCCACTGCTGGGAGTCCTCTGCACCCACCCCTCATATGTCTGTGCACTGCTGGGACTCCTCTGCACCCACCCCCATGTCTCTGTCCACTGCTGGGAGTCCTCTGCACCTACCCCTCATATGTCTGGGCACTGCTGGGAGTGATAGGCACACACCCCTCATATGTCTGGGCACTGCTGGGAGTGATAGGCACCCACCCCTCATATGTCTGGGCACTGCTGGGGGTCCTCTGCACCCACCCCTCATATGTCTGGGCACTGCTGGGAGTGATAGGCACACACCCCTCATATGTCTGGGCACTGCTGGGGTCCTCTGCACCCACCCCTCATATGTCTGGGCACTGCTGGGAGTGATAGGCACACACCCCTCATATGCCTGGGCACTGCTGGGGGTCCTCTGCACCCACCCCTCATATGTCTGGGCACTGCTGGGAGTGATAGGCACACACCCCTCATATGTCTGGGCACTGCTGGGAGTCCTCTGCACCCACCCCCATGTCTCTGTCCACTGCTCTGAGTCCTCTGCACCCACCCCTCATATGTCTGGGCACTGCTGGGAGTCCTCTGCACCCACCCCCATGTCTCTGTCCACTGCTGGGAGTTCTCTGCACCCACCCCTCATATGTCTGGGCACTGCTGGGAGTCCTCTGCACCCACCCCCAGTTCTCTGTCCACTGCTGGGAGTCCTCTGCACCCACCCGTCATATGTCTGGGCACTGCTGGGGGTCCTCTGCACCCACCCACCCACCTGCGCCCTTGCTGTGGTACACTGCTGTCCTGGGCATACACCAACCCCAATTTACAGCTGATGTGCTGCACCAAGCCGTACACCTACATCCGTGGCGTGTGTACGCCTTGTATCCATCATGTATTGGGGCTGTAGGGGTACGCGTGTACGGACCGTACCCACGCTCTGGGGGCGTGGGTACGGTCCGTACACGCGTACCCCTGCATCACCACTGCAATGGTGGTACGGCCCGTACCCACGCTCTGGAGAGCGTGGGTACGGGCCGTACCACCATAGTGGCGGTGATGTAGGGGTACGCGTGGTACGGCCCATACCCATGCTCTGGGGGCTTGGGTACGGGCCGTACCACCATTGTGGCGGTGACGTAGGGGTACGCGTGGTACGGCCCGTAGCCACGCTCTGAGGGTGTGGGTACGGGCCATACCACCATAGTGGCGGTGACGTAGGGGTACGCGTGGTACGGCCTGTACCTACGCTCTGGGGAGCGTGGGTACGGCCATACCACCATTGCAGTGGTGATGTAGGGGTACGCGTGTACGGACCGTACCCACGCTCTGGGGGCGTGGGTACAGTCCGTACACATGTACCCCTACATCACCACTGCAATGGTGGTACGGCCCGTACCCACGCTCTGGAGAGCGTGGGTACGGGCCGTACCACCATTGTAGTGGTGATGTAGGGGTATGTGTGTACGGACCATACCCACGCTCTGGGGGTGTGGGTTCGGGCCGTACCACCACAGTGGCGGTGACGTAGGGGTACGCATGGTACGGCCCGTACCCACGCTCTGGGGGCGTGGGTACGGGCCATACCACCATAGTGGCGGTGACGTAGGGGGACACGTGGTACAGCCCGTACCCACGCTCTGGGGGCGTGGGTACGGGCCGTACACGCGTACCCCTACATCACCACTACAATGGTGGTACGGGCCGTACCCACGCTCTGGGGGGCGTGGGTACGGTCCGTACCAATGCTCTGAGGGGCGTGGGCACGTCCCGTACCACCATTGTGGTGGTGACGGGTACGCGTCCACGTCCACTTCCGTTGTGGCGGGACGTGGGATTGGTGGACACGCCCCTCGAAGTGACCAGACCATGGAGGTAATGAATGTGCAGGATGTATTAGTATTTTGTGGGGTGTGGGTTATGTTTCCTGCCCCTTGCACACCCCCCCCCCCTTTGGCCCCTGGGGGTTGTTCTGACCTTCTGCGGCATCTGCGTCGGTTTCTGAACACGAGGTCGTAGGCTATGAGGGCCGGGATGACGCGTAGGTTGGGGTCCATCGCTGTCCGTCGCGTACCGGTGCTCCTTGTTCGCGTCGTCCTCAATTTCTCTGCAGTTTTTGGCTCCCGTAAAAAATGCTGCGTGCGGAGTGACGTTGGCACAAATCGTACTTGCTGGTCCGTAAAACGCTGCCTGACTCCGTCCGGACGTCGCGTATGCGCCGTCCAGAATCAGATTTGTATGTATTTTTTTGCCGGTTGGTGTTTTTTACGACTTGTACGGAAATGGTATTTCTGTGCGAATCGTACTTGCGAGTTTGTAAGGTGTTTTTCCCGGGTACGAGTCGGACGGAATTGGCACCTTAATGGCCTGATTGGTTTGTAAATAATATTTAAGACTCAATATTTAGTCAGACAATATTTCTTTATATGATATTCTGACACACAACCACCTACATGAATAAATATTTTTTTGTCCAGGTTTGGAAACATGTTTTCGTCCTGGAGACTACTTCTACTACTACTAAGGTTAATTATTAAACAGCTTAAAACCCAGAAAGGTTTCTATCAATCAATTAATCAAACAGTGGAATTGTAAGCGTGCTACTCACCCATGAGGGTCTCAAGGCACTGGGGGGGGACGTTAAGCAGCTCCATTCAGTCGAAGAGCCAGGTTTTGAGCGCCTTCCTGAAGATATTCAGGGAGGGGGCACGTCTGATGTTGAGCGGGAGCTCATTCCAGGTCTTGGCTGCGATGTAGGAGAAGGTTCTTCCACCTGTTTTGGCTCTGAGGATGTGTAGAATTTTTGCCGGGGCGAGGTCGGCGGATTGGAGGTATCTCTTGGGCACGTGGAGGGAGATTCTCTTGTTGAGGTATTGGGGTCCGGTGTTGTGGATGCATTTGTAGGTGTGGGTGACTCTCTTCCCAACGGGAAGCCAGTGGAGGTTCCGTAGGTGTTGGGTGGTGTGCTTGTGTCAAAAATGTCGAGGATGAGTCTGGCAGCGGTGTTCTGTATGGTCTGGAGCTTGCGGATCAGAGACTTGTTGATCCCGGCATAGAGGGCGTTTCAGTAGTACAGTCTGCTGGTGATGAGTGCATGGGTGACGGCCTTCCTTGATTCGTGGGGGATCCACTTGAAGGTGTTTTGGAGGATTCAGAGTGTGTTAAAGCAGCTGAAGGTGATGGCATTGACCTGTCGGGTCATGAAGAGGGAGGAGTCACGTACAATGCCGAGGTTTCGGGTGTGGTTCGTGGGTGTGGGGGGCTGATGAGGGTAATAGGCCACCAGGTGTTGTCCCATGCCGAGGGGGAGGGTCCGAGGACGAGGACTTCTGTCTTCACTGGGTTGAGCTTCAGGCAGTTTCTGCTCATCCAGGATGCGCCGTCCTTCATTCCTTCCTGGAAGTTGAGTCTGGTGGTGATTGGGTCCTTGGTGACGTAGTGGATGAGCTGGGTGTCATCGGCGAAGGATACTATGCTGAGTCCGTGATGTCTACGAGGGGGGCCATGTAGATGTTGAAGAGCGTGGGGCTGAGCAATGATCCTAGGGGAACATCACAGTTGATTTCCGTGGGTTCGGAGAGGAAGGGTGGTAGTCTGATTCTTTGGGTTCTGCTGGTGAGGAATGAGTTGATCCAGTCGAGGGCGGTCCTTGTATGCCGGCGTTGTGGAGTCTGGTGGTGAGTGTGCGGTGGGAGACGGTGTTGAATGCTGCACAGAGGTCAAGTAGGATAAGGACTGCGATGTGTCCTTGGTTGAGGAGGGTGCGGATGTAGTCTGTGGCGGCGAGTAGGGTGGTTTCGGTGCTGTGATTGCTGCGGAATCCAGATTGGGATGGGATTGAGGATGGAGTTTTCTTTGATGAATTTGGTTAGTTGTGCATTGACGATATTCTCTGTGACTTTGGCTGCGATGGAGAGGAGGGAGATGGTTCGGTAGTTCTTGAGGTCGGTGGGGTCTGCTGAGGGCTTCTTGAGCAAGTCTGACTTCTGCGCATTTCCAGTCATCGGGAAAGGTGCCGGTCTTGAAGGTGATGCTGATGGTGTGTCATAGTTCGGGAGCGATGGCAGTGGTGGTTCTGTGGAAAATGTGCGGAGGGCATGGGTCCATGGGGGCCCCTGAGTGTAAGTGGTGTATTCGGTGGTAACTAGGGTCCAGGAGGAGATGGCGTTGCTGGAGCAGGAAGTGAATTCAGAGTTGGGTGTCAGGTCATTGAAGTTGTCATAGTGTGCCTTGATTTTCATATGGAAGTAGGATCCAAGCTTTTCGCAGAGTTCCTGGGAAGGGGTGATGTCTGTGGTTTCGCTGGGGGGCTTGGTGAATTTCTGGATGACGCTGAAGAGTTGCTTGGAGTTGCCGGCATTGGCGAGGATCTTATTTTGGGTGTAGGTACCTTTGGTGGCTCTGATGCATTGGTGGTATTCCGTCATGGCGTTTTTGTAGGTGGTGTGTTCTTCTGGTGTTTTGCTGTTTCTCCAGTTTTTCTCAAGACGTCTACAGGTGCGTCTCGATTCTTGGAGGTCGGCGGTGAACAAGGTGGCTTTTCTGGAGTGTTGACTGTCGGGGTAGTGTAGTGGTGCAAGCTTGTCTTCGCAGCAGGAGATGCATGTTTGGAGTCCTTTGGGTACGAGGCTGGCGTCGGTCAATGTGGTGGGGGCGTCGTGGTTGAGAGTGGAGTTGAGTTGTTCCTCAGTGACTTTGCTCCAATTCTTTTGTTGGGGCACGGTGCAGGTTTGGGCGGCGTGGGTTTGTCGACATGGAAGTGTACGCAGTGGTGGTCTGTCCAAGGGGGTTGCGTGGTGTGACTGAAGTGGATGTTGTTACCTCCTGCGAAGATGGGGTCGAGGGTGGGTCCTGCCTTGTGGGTGGGCGTGGTGTCGAGCTGTTTCAGTCCGATGTTGGTGAGGTTGTCCAGGAGGTGGAGTTGGGGTCGCTGGAGTTGTCGAGGTGGAAGTTCAGGTCTCCGATAAGTATGTAGTCCATAGAAGTGATGACATGGGGTACGATGAGGTCGGCGATGGTAGTGGCAAACAAAGCGCAGGGTCCGCGGGGTCTGTAGTCGCGGGTGCTGCGGAGTGAGGTTCTGGGACTGGTCTGAATCTGGAAGTGGATGCGTTCGGTGGTGAGGAAGGGGTCCTTTGTGGTGGAGGTGGAGAGTCGGAGGTAGCTCTTGTGTACGATGGTGAGTCCTCCTTTTGTGTGGTTGGTGCGGTCCTCCCTCTGGATCTTGTATCCGTCGGGGATGACGGTGGCGATGTCGGGAGCAGAGGAGGCGCTGGTGCAGGTTTCTGTAAAGGAGGCGACGTCAGGCAAGAGGGTGTCGAGGAGGTCCCAGATCCCTATGGCGTGTCTGTGCAGGGAGCACACATTGAGGAGGATGCACTTCAGGGCTTCGGTGTTGTTGATGTTTAGTGTGGGGGCCATGGGGATGCGGTTAGCGGTGAAGGATTGGTGGCAGTGAAGGCAGGAGAACTGGCCGTGGGTGGTGTTCGGCATCGATCGCTGGCAGTAGTTGTTCCTTCCGGGGTTGAGTGCGAGGAGGGCTGCGGAGTTGTAGCGATGGGAGGTCGTAGATTCAGGGATCCTGGTGCTGGCTGCGGTCGGGTCACAGATGGGCACAGGCGGGCTTGCCTTTAGTGCAAATTCAACACGCCAGTACGCACCCATTGTGCGCGGCCACCATTAAGTAGGGGAGGGGGAAGGAAGCGCAGCTGGGAGGGTGGAGAAGGAACCGGCAGGGGGAGGGGCAGCAGGGGCAGAAGCGGCAGGAAAGGGCACAGCGAGCGACGGGCACAGAAGACAGAAAAACGGTTAAAAATACACACAGGCACTGGTACAATAACTGGCACAATAAAGACAAGCACAATAAAAATACAGTGTAGAGGCTAGAAGGAAGACAGGCACAGAAAGACGTAAAAACAGAAAACAAAATGAGACAGACAGCAGCGACCAGCAGAAGAGCAAGGCTCTCCCACTGAACCACCAGGGATGAGGTGCAGGCAGGAGCCTGCGGCTGGAAGAGGGCCTCGAACACCTACCTGCACAGGGCAGCGGCAGCAGCACTACCGCAGAGCTGCTGGGGGAGAGAGCAGGTCTCTGACCAGGAGGTCAGGGGTCTAGCTCTCTAGGTAATGATGTCCTAAGATGTGTCAGAACAAATGTGTAAGCAGGTGTTAACTGGATGTGGTCAGGTAGTCTGCTGCAGTTGACTGCTGTTTGGATGAAAATGTACTTTATATCTAGATGTTAACTTAAATTTTGGAGCACAGATATAGTTACTGGTAGATTTCTGAGAGAGAGTAAGGTGTAATTTTGGTTATTATACTGTTAGTGAAACATAATGTAGGCAATCTTCAAAGTAATCCGGATCTTCACAGGGAGTTAGTGCAGAGGTATCCTTCTTTCCGAGGTATATATTCATTTGAGGCAAAAGGTTGTCAGAATATTAAGGTCTGAGATATTGACCTACAAAAAGATTAATGACAAAATATCTGTTACAACAATATGGTCACGGCAAGTACCTATATGTCGATTTGCTATGCTGAGGTCTACCTCTGCATGCCTTGAAGACATATATCATCACTTTGGGTCGATTTAGATTTGTAAATCTATACTCACGTACATATATCATACAGCATAATTTATATTCTGGGTTCAAATTTTCGTAGGTCTATGTGAAAAACTCAAGGTACGAAAGCTATGAAGCATTGGCACAACAGGCGGCAGCTGACAACTGGCCTCACTGCAATGTCCAGAAGCATTGTCAAATGTCCGTTTCATATATGGGGTCTATATAATTGCCTTCCCCATCCCACTTACTCCAGCCTTTTGCAGCAGTAGTATTATATTTAGTTTGGATAAGAAACAGCCTGCATGATGTTTGTGAATATCAACAAACCTGCAATGTTGTGGGTCTTTCATACATTTTGCATGCTCCTCCACCACTATTCCTTTCCCTGCAGAAAATGCGTTCGAAATTCCACTATCCTTATAGAGGCTTAGCAGCAAGTTCCAATTGTAGCCATGTCTATGAACATCGGATTTTGTGAACCAGCATCCTGGAAATTGTGTATAAATAATTTTTATAATGCAACATTTTTTGTAATGATTTAATACATACAAAATAATATACCATACATATAAATGCAATGTAAAAGCTATATCTACCAGGCTTGATATTGGAGCCATGCCCGATATGGGTACTATTAGCATACATCAGCTAGTATCTCAATGCAAAACAATATTATTTAGTCCAGCATTGGCAGGGTGCATATTATGAAACATTAGCCCCACTCCACTATAATATGACTGAGAAAGGAAAAAAGGGAACGACAGTGCATATATATATATATATATATATATATATATATATATATATGTATTACCTACTGGCGGTCGCCAGTAGGTAGTTATAGTTAGGACCGAGTTTCCATAGGAAATCTCAAAATTCTATTTTGAATAACTTTGGAGCCGGTTGATGATTCCTCGCGTAATTTACAAAACAAATGGGGCGCTCCGTCCAGCTCCTACCCTGAAAGTCTCGGAGTGATACGTCAAGCGGGGACTGAGAAAAAGGGGGGGTCCCAAAACGCGTTTTCCCCATGCATTTTTCCATAGGACCTTTAGTCCGAGCTACAGCCCGAACGGCTGAACAGAATTACTTGTAATTTGGCAGAGAGGTAGTCCGTAGGTCAAGGATGTGCCTTTTGTAGGTCTGGTGGAAATCTGTTCAGTAGTTCCTGAGAAAATAGCATTTAAAGCAATATATATATCTGTAAGCGCGCTCCGTGCGCTTACGGTAAGCTTACCGTACGCGTACGGTGCCGTGCGCGAGCTCAAATCTTATTGGTTGTCACATGACTGTAAACATTCGAATCGGACGAAATCAGGAAGTGTCGGCCGCCATTTCGTGTGTTTCACACAGAAAAAAAAAGGTGGATAACGTGAAAAGGGGGCAAGGAAGAGAGTTACAGACCCCCTAACATTTGAAAGGGGGTCAAAGAAGGACACAAAAGTACGAAAAATACATTTATTAATTTTAAAAAAAAATCGCGGAGTGCGCGTACGGTAAGCTTACCGTACGCGTACGGCAGAAAAAAAAAAAAAAAAAGAAACAAAATTCAGATTTAAGTGTTTAGATATTAGGGGGCTCTAAAAAGAGCCGTTGTGTTTATGAAGTGATTTTTTAGTGGTACCTACAAGTAAGTACCGATGCAGAGTCTAAGGTTCAAGAGGAAGACTCTGTTCCCTTCATCAGTGAAGTGTACACCATCTCCTCTATAAATGTCTTGCATGTTGTAACGCAAGTTGTTGTGGTAAATGGAACCCATACCATAGTCTCGGAGGAAAGCAGAAACAGATTTGTTGACGTGCTTTCTTGCTTTGTCAATCTGTGGACAAAAATGATTGGACCAGTTCCATTTTTGCCTTTGGCATATGTTAGAATACGCAAAGGCAGTTTTAGGGAAAAGTGAAAACAGTTGTGCAAAGGTCTCCTTCATAAGCATTTCCAGACCTACCCCAGTCAAAGTGCCTAGGTCATTGCCACCACAGTGCACTATTATGAGGTCAGGGTGTTGGATTTGCATGAAGGATTTCACCAATGGCATCAATTGGTGCCACTTTAACCCTCTCTGACCAATCCATTTAATGTCTACATTTGGCAAAGCAAGGTCTCTCACCATACCTGTTTTCTCTGCATACTTTTCACTCCAGAAGACATAGCTGTGACCTACAATCCACACTGTGAACATCTTCCAAGGAGATCTGGATGCACTCAGGAGGTGTATTTCAGTAGAATGGGAAAAAAAAATGAAAGACAGTTTGGAAATGGAGGCATACATATTTTTTTTAAATAAAAAGAACTCATTGGCTGTTTCACACCATTCTACACTAAAAACTAGGCTGTATGTGTAAATTTATAGAAGCATGTTTTGTATTGGTACAGAAAAATGTGTTACCAAAGAACATTACTATGGATTTGCTGTTAGGTTTGAAAAGTCAAGCACTCTTGATCTTTGGAAATGAAACATTGTGTGGTGAACTTCTGACCTGACTCCACACAGCAGTGTTCCATGAGCTGTTGCTATGGTAGCAGGCAGAAGTCAAGTTGGGGGAAGGGTACTTTTGGAAAAGGGTTGGTTTTCAACCAATAGAAATGTGTGATTTCATTTGAAAAAAAGGGGGAAGCACTGAGATTTGTAATTAACATGTATATGTGTGGAAAAAGAGAGGGAAACATTGCCATTATCTGGTTCTGCTGAGAGGAGAGAGGTGTACAGAACAGAGATCCTGGCTCTGATAATCTGCTGTTTGAGTGCCACATTTATTTCACAACTAACTAATTTTAAAGGTGAGTTAAGAGTTTGAGAGGGGATGTATGTGGTAAATTTAGAAATGAATAATAGAATTGGAATTCCTTTTGTTGAAGTTGTGTTGTTCAATTTGTGTTTTGGGAGAAATTTAAATGTAAGGAACATGTAAAATAGTATGGACTATGTTTTCACCATAAATTAAGGTGTACTGGTATGAATGAGGAATACTGTTTTCTGCATAGAATCAGAAGATGACTCTGTGTGCAAAGAGGAATTGTTGACAGAGATTTATTGCGTATTACTCTGGTAATTTTAGATTGGCATTAGTAGGAAAGGGGCAGCTATTTTTCTGCAGAAGCAGACTCTTAGCACACACCCAGCTGCTTATCCTGTAGAATCATGCATAGTATTCACAACCGAGTGGTGTTTGAGGTTGCAGTGAGTAATGCAAAAACATTCAACAACACTAAGGCTGGGTGCCTTTGCTGGAGTGTAGTCATTCACCCAGGTTACACATGTTCCTGGTCTCAAAAAGCTGTTTGGACATGTGCTGTTTTCAGATTCTGAAAAGTGGATTGAAAATGTGACAGACTGTAAAAGTACTTATCACTTGCCAAAAAAAGAGTAGTAAGTGTGCTTTCAAATTGGCAAAGAAATTTCGTTTTCTGCCTAATATCAAACCATGACTCTGTGTGCAAAGAGGAATTGTTGACAGAGATTTATTGCGTATTACTCTGGTAATTTTAGATTGGCATTAGTAGGAAAGGGGCAGCTATTTTTCTGCAGAAGCAGACTCTTAGCACACACCCAGCTGCTTATCATGTAGAATCATGCATAGTATTCACAACCGAGTGGTGTTTGAGGTTGCAGTGAGTAATGCAAATACATTCAACAACACTAAGGCTGGTTGCCTTTGCTGGAGTGTAGTCATTCACCCAGGTTACACATGTTCCTGGTCTCAAAAAGCTGTTTGGACATGTGCTGTTTTCAGATTCTGAAAACTAGATTGAAAATGTGTCAGACTGTAAAAGTACTTATCACTTGCCAAAAAAAGAGTAGTAAGTGTGCTTTCAAATTGGCAAAGACATTTCGTTTTCTGCCTAATATCAAACCATGACTCTGTGTGCATAGAGGAATTGTTGACAGAGATTTATTGCGTATTACTCTGGTAATTTTAGATTGGCATTAGTAGGAAAGGGGCAGCTATTTTTCTGCAGAAGCAGACTCTTAGCACACACCCAGCTGCTTATCCTGTAGAATCATGCATAGTATTCACAACCGAGTGGTGTTTGAGGTTGCAGTGAGTAATGCAAATACATTCAACAACACTAAGGCTGGTTGCCTTTGCTGGAGTGCAGTCATTCACCCAGGTTACACATGTTCCTGGTCTCAAAAAGCTGTTTGGACATGTGCTGTTTTCAGATTCTGAAAACTAGATTGAAAATGTGTCAGACTGTAAAAGTACTTATCACTTGCCAAAAAAAGAGTAGTAAGTGTGCTTTCAAATTGGCAAAGAAATTTCGTTTTCTGCCTAATATCAAACCATGACTCTGTGTGCAAAGAGGAATTGTTGACAGAGATTTACTGCGTATTACTCTGGTAATTTTAGATTGGCATTAGTAGGAAAGGGGCAGCTATTTTTCTGCAGAAGCAGATTCTTAGCACACACCCAGCTGCTTATCCTGTAGAATCATGCATAATATTCACAACCGAGTGGTGTTTGTGGTTGCAGTGAGTAATGCAAATACATTCAACAACACTAAGGCTGGTTGCCTTTGCTGGAGTGTAGTCATTCACCCAGGTTACAGTTACACATGTTCCTGGTCTCAAAAAGCTGTTTGGACATGTGCTGTTTTCAGATTCTGAAAAGTGGATTGAAAATGTGTCAGACTGTAAAAGTACTTATCACTTGCCAAAAAAAGAGTAGTAAGTGTGCTTTCAAATTGGCAAAGAAATTTCGTTTTCTGCCTAATATCAAACCATGACTCTGTGTGCAAAGAGGAATTGTTGACAGAGATTTACTGCGTATTACTCTGGTAATTTTAGATTGGCATTAGTAGGAAAGGGGCAGCTATTTTTCTGCAGAAGCAGACTCTTAACACACACCCAGCTGCTTATCCTGTAGAATCATGCATAGTATTCACAACCGAGTGGTGTTTGAGGTTGCAGTGAGTAATGCAAATACATTCAACAACACTAAGGCTGGTTGCCTTTGCTGGAGTGTAGTCATTCACCCAGGTTACACATGTTCCTGGTCTCAAAAAGCTGTTTGGACATGTGCTGTTTTCAGATTCTGAAAAGTGGATTGAAAATGTGTCAGACTGTAAAAGTACTTATCACTTGCCAAAAAAAGAGTAGTAAGTGTGCTTTCAAATTGGCAAAGAAATTTCGTTTTCTGCCTAATATCAAACCATGACTCTGTGTGCAAAGTGGAATTGATGACAGAGATTTATTGCGTACTACTCTGGTAATATTAGATTGGCATTAGTAGGAAAGGGGCAGCTATTTTTCTGCAGAAGCAGACTCTTTGCACACACCCAGCTGCTTATCCTGTAGAATCATGCATAGTATTCACAACCGAGTGGTGTTTGAGGTTGCAGTGAGTAATGCAAATACATTCAACAACACTAAGGCTGGTTGCCTTTGCTGGAGTGTAGTCATTCACCCAGGTTACACATGTTCCTGGTCTCAAAAAGCTGTTTGGACATGTGCTGTTTTCAGATTCTGAAAAGTGTATTGAAAATGTGTCAGACTGTAAAAGTACTTATCACTTGCCAAAAAAAGAGTAGTAATTGTGCTTTCAAATTGGCAAAGAAATTTCGTGTTCTGCCTAATATCAAACCATGACTCTGTGTGCAAAGAGGAATTGTTGACAGAGATTTATTGCATACTACTCTGGTAATTTTAGATTGGCATTAGTAGGAAAGGGGCAGCTATTTTTCTGCAGAAGCAGACTCTTAGCACACACCCAGCTGCTTATCCTGTAGAATCATGCATAGTATTCACAACCGAGTGGTGTTTGAGGTTGCAGTGAGTAATGCAAATACATTCAACAACACTAAGGCTGGTTGCCTTTGCTGGAGTGTAGTCATTCACCCAGGTTACACATGTTCCTGGTCTCAAAAAGCTGTTTGGACATGTGCTGTTTTCAGATTCTGAAAAGTGGATTGAAAATGTGTCAGACTGTAAAAGTACTTATCACTTGCCAAAAAAAGAGTAGTAAGTGTGCTTTCAAATTGGCAAAGAAATTTCGTTTTCTGCCTAATATCAAACCATGACTCTGTGTGCAAAGAGGAATTGTTGACAGAGATTTACTGCGTATTACTCTGGTAATTTTAGATTGGCATTAGTAGGAAAGGGGCAGCTATTTTTCTGCAGAAGCAGACTCTTAACACACACCCAGCTGCTTATCCTGTAGAATCATGCATAGTATTCACAACCGAGTGGTGTTTGAGGTTGCAGTGAGTAATGCAAATACATTCAACAACACTAAGGCTGGTTGCCTTTGCTGGAGTGTAGTCATTCACCCAGGTTACACATGTTCCTGGTCTCAAAAAGCTGTTTGGACATGTGCTGTTTTCAGATTCTGAAAAGTGGATTGAAAATGTGTCAGACTGTAAAAGTACTTATCACTTGCCAAAAAAAGAGTAGTAAGTGTGCTTTAAATTGGCAAAGAAATTTCGTTTTCTGCCTAATATCAAACCATGACTCTGTGTGCAAAGAGGAATTGTTGACAGAGATTTATTGCATACTACTCTGGTAATTTTAGATTGGCATTAGTAGGAAAGGGCAGCTATTTTTCTGCAGAAGCAGACTCTTAGCACACACCCAGCTGCTTATCCTGTAGAATCTTGCATAGTATTCACAACCGAGTGGTGTTTGAGGTTGCAGTGAGTAATGCAAATACATTCAACAACACTAAGGCTGGTTGCCTTTGCTGGAGTGTAGTCATTCACCCAGGTTACACATGTTCCTGGTCTCAAAAAGCTGTTTGGACATGTGCTGTTTTCAGATTCTGAAAAGTGGATTGAAAATGTGACAGACTGTAAAAGTACTTATCACTTGCCAAAAAAAGAGTAGTAAGTGTGCTTTCAAATTGGCAAAGAAATTTCGTTTTCTGCCTAATATCAAACCATGACTCTGTGTGCAAAGAGGAATTGTTGACAGAGATTTATTGCATACTACTCTGGTAATTTTAGATTGGCATTAGTAGTAAAGGGGCAGCTATTTTTCTGCAGAAGCAAACTCTTAGCACACACCCAGCTGCTTATCCTGTAGAATCATGCATAGTATTCACAACCGAGTGGTGTTTGAGGTTGCAGTGAGTAATGCAAATACATTCAACAACACTAAGGCTGGTTGCCTTTGCTGGAGTGTAGTCATTCACCCAGGTTACACATGTTCCTGGTCTCAAAAAGCTGTTTGGACATGTGCTGTTTTCAGATTCTGAAAAGTGGATTGAAAATGTGACAGACTGTAAAAGTACTTATCACTTGCCAAAAAAAGAGTAGTAAGTGTGCTTTCAAATTGGCAAAGAAATTTCGTTTTCTGCCTAATATCAAACCATGACTCTGTGTGCAAAGAGGAATTGTTGACAGAGATTTATTGCATACTACTCTGGTAATTTTAGATTGGCATTAGTAGGAAAGGGGCAGCTATTTTTCTGCAGAAGCAGACTCTTAGCACACACCCAGCTGCTTATCCTGTAGAATCATGCATAGTATTCACAACCGAGTGGTGTTTGAGGTTGCAGTGAGTAATGCAAATACATTCAACAACACTAAGGCTGGTTGCCTTTGCTGGAGTGTAGTCATTCACCCAGGTTACACATGTTCCTGGTCTCAAAAAGCTGTTTGGACATGTGCTGTTTTCAGATTCTGAAAAGTGGATTGAAAATGTGACAGACTGTAAAAGTACTTATCACTTGCCAAAAAAAGAGTAGTAAGTGTGCTTTCAAATTGGCAAAGAAATTTCGTTTTCTGCCTAATATCAAACCATGACTCTGTGTGCAAAGAGGAATTGTTGACAGAGATTTATTTTGTACTACTCTGGTAATTTTAGATTGGCATTAGTAGGAAAGGGGCAGCTATTTTTCTGCAGAAGCAGACTCTTAGCACACACCCAGCTGCTTATCCTGTAGAATCATGCATAGTATTCACAACCGAGTGGTGTTTGAGGTTGCAGTGAGTAATGCAAATACATTCAACAACACTAAGGCTGGTTGCCTTTGCTGGAGTGTAGTCATTCACCCAGGTTACACATGTTCCTGGTCTCAAAAAGCTGTTTGGACATGTGCTGTTTTCAGATTCTGAAAAGTGGATTGAAAATGTGTCAGACTGTAAAAGTACTTATCACTTGCCAAAAAAAGAGTAGTAAGTGTGCTTTCAAATTGGCAAAGAAATTTCGTTTTCTGCCTAATATCAAACCATGACTCTGTGTGCAAAGAGGAATTGTTGACAGAGATTTATTTTGTACTACTCTGGTAATTTTAGATTGGCATTAGTAGGAAAGGGGCAGCTATTTTTCTGCAGAAGCAGACTCTTAGCACACACCCAGCTGCTTATCCTGTAGAATCATGCATAGTATTCACAACCGAGTGGTGTTTGAGGTTGCAGTGATTAATGCAAATACATTCAACAACACTAAGGCTGGTTGCCTTTGCTGGAGTGTAGTCATTCACCCAGGTTACACATGTTCCTGGTCTCAAAAAGCTGTTTGGACATGTGCTGTTTTCAGATTCTGAAAAGTGGATTGAAAATGTGTCAGACTGTAAAAGTACTTATCACTTGCCAAAAAAAGAGTAGTAAGTGTGCTTTCAAATTGGCAAAGAAATTTCGTTTTGTGCCTAATATCAAACCATGAGCCTCTGTGCACACAGGAATTGTTTTTAGATATTTAATTTGTGATGGTTTTATTGTGATTTTCACTTGTAGGAATGGGGTACATAGTATTTTAAGATTTGAAAAGATCATAAAAAATATAGTAATATATTTAAATAAAATAAAGGAATTTTTTTTTAGTTTCTTTCAGGTATTGCTGAAGAGCAGTGAACAAAATTTAAGATGCCTACAAAATCCAGACTAAGGAAAAACCAGAAAAAAATCTATATTTGAAGACAACTGGAGGACCTAAGTTAGTTGGAGATGCTCATGTTGGGAAAAAGAGAAAGTCTTCTGGTAAGCAGACAAAAGATTTTTAAAAAAATATCTTCAAAAAAAGGAAAAATGTACAAAATGTCTGTACTGGAAATAATGTTTTAAATAGAAAACAACAGGAAAAAATTGAGCATTTAGTTC
This sequence comes from Triturus cristatus, assembly GCF_964204655.1. Lineage (NCBI taxonomy): Eukaryota > Metazoa > Chordata > Amphibia > Caudata > Salamandridae > Triturus > Triturus cristatus. Next base: position 231,895,832 of record NC_140587.1, read on the forward strand.
ATGCAAATATACCTTCAGAAACAATAAAGATTAACTTAAAAAGAAAAACAGCGTTTAAAGAGATTCGTAGAAAAATGTTTCAGAGAAGAGTTATGTCCAATTTGATAAAGGATGTGAAGAAATATAAGAAAAAAGCAAAATTTTATAAGAGAAAAAAAGAAATTGAAGCCATTGTAGCAAAGACTTTAGAATTAAAAAGGAAACTATTCATTTTAATTTTGAACAGAATGCGTACATTAGATAAAATGGTCAATGTACTGAAATCACAAAGCAAAAGGAAAAGACTAGTGAAAAGAACAAACTTTTGTAAAGTGTTTTTAGGAGAATGGATGCATAGTTCAAGTAGTGAACCTTTTTTTAATGAAGAGAGCAATCTTCAAAGTAATAGTTTGCTGCATGCAGTTGACACCAGAGGTCGTGCTTATGAAGTGAAAAATGGTTGTATAATGGAGAAGGAGAAAATGGTTCCAAGAGATGAGGAACAAGTGATGGCGGATGAGGTTATGGGGAGACGTCCGAAAGCCCCAGTGTATACTTGGAATTGTAGTAGTATTTGCCCTGTGCATCAGGAATCTATTGATAAATTTCGTGAGTTTCTAAGAGAATATAGTAAAAAAAGTGTTAAACAGAAGATTAAGGTGCTTGAAAGTCTAGATCCATGCAGAGTGAGAGAGAATACTGGTTTGCAAGGACACTCTCTGGCTTGTCTATCTAGGAAAGTGTGTCAAAGTATTTTTCACCATTTTAGGATGCTGGCAGTTCATCATACTGAAATGAGAAAGTTTGTGAGACGATTGTATTTTGCTAAAAGTCCAGCAATAAAGTTAGATGAATTGAATAGGGCTCTGTTCCGTGGATCGGTATCAGATGTAGAGAAGGTTACTGATGAAATTCAGTTTAGTTACTTTGGTCCAGAACTAGAGAGTGCAGGTAATGACACAGTTATCGAGGAAGATGTGGAAGAGAATGTAGAACCCTCTGTAAGTAAGAAATTTGATGATCAAATCACAAAATTTGCAATAATCTCTAATGAAAGACCAAATATTACTTGCATTTGTTGCCGCAGAACTCATTATAAAAATCAAACCAGGAATGTTGATCTCTACAGAAAAAGTGAAGAAGAAGATAATTATAAGTGGAAGGATTTTGCAACATATATATTTCTGGAAAATTGTTTTGATTTGGGTGAAGATCAACGTATTTGTAAATACTGTTATAACAAGTTAGAAGAAAATAAAATGCCGACCAGAGCTGTACATAATAATTTAGAATTGGATGCTATTCCTGCCGAACTTTCTGAAATAAATACATATGAGTCTATACTCATTCAATGTGTTCATCCGTTCCAGACCATAGTACGTATGGAGCCAAAAACTGGTAAATTACCTCCTTCTGATTTACTGAGAGGTTTAAAAGGAAGAGTGGTGTATTTGCCCTTGGATTTGAAAAAAAATATGGAAACTATTGATGCAGATACTTTGGAAAGTGAACCATTAGTAATTCTGGTTAATGGTGTACCTACAAAGAATAAGAAGATTTGGCAGGAGCTGGTAGATGTACGGAAAGTACAAAGAGCAAATTTGTAATTGAAAAAAAATAATAAATGGTATGAATCAATTTATATAGAAGAAGAAGAAGAAGAAGATTTACAAGAAGACACAGAAACACCAACTGGTCAAATTGAAAAAGTGGACAAGTCAAAGGAAGAAGTAATTTATGAACATTTTAGCATACATCCTCTTCATTCAAAAGAAGTTATGGGAGACACTATTGATCTGTTTCAGATGAAGAAAGCAAAAGGAACTCCCATGTGTGTATGGGAGGAGAGCTTGGAAGCTTGATGTTTTCCCCAGCTGTTTCCTACAGGAAAAGGAGGACGATACGATGAACGTCCAGAACAGATTCCAGCTTCTGAGTATCGGACTACAAGACTATATGCAGAAGATCCAAGATTTCGTCAAAGTATTCCTTATTTGTTCCATCTTTTATTTGAAAGCGACTTGTCTGCATTATCTTATGCAGTAAATCACATTTTAAAAAGTGGAGTACATTTACAAAATGTGTCTGCTAAGGATTTTATGGAGAAAGTGCAGCACCGAGATGATCATTTGGAAACACAACTGATCAATCTGATGGCTTGTCAGCGTGGGACAAATGAATATTGGTACCGACGCCATGGTGAATTAAAATGCATGTTACGGAATTTAGGAACTCCAACATGGTTCCTTACCCTAAGCTGTGCTGAGTACGCTTGGGATGATTTACTGGATTTTCTACGAGAGGCAAATTCAAACATTAAAAACATCCAATACAAGACAGTAGGAGAACTGTGCTCATTGGATCCGGTTAATGTTTGCAGATATTTCAATCATAGATTTGAGGCTATGATGTGCTTCATCTGCAATAAAAAAAATCCACCTCTTGGAGAAGTTGTGGATTTCTTTTGGAGAAAAGAGTACCAAGCAAGAGGTGCTCCTCATATTCATATGCTGTTGTGGATCAAGGATGCCCCAAAATTTGGAACAGATGCTGATGAAGCAGTTTTATCTTTCATTGAAGAATATGCAACATGTGCTATACCAAAAAGCACAGAAGAGAAAAAGTTAAAGGAGCAAGTTTTACGTTTCCAAAGTCATCGGTGTGGAAAATACTGTCGACGGAAATACAAGAGCAAAGATAAATTCTACACTAAATGTCGATTTGGATTTCCTAGACCTGTTCTTTCAAAAGGAGGAGTAAACAGTTTTATGTCAGCTGTGAGACATACTATTACAAGAAAATCACCTAAGAATACCTACAACCTAAAAAGAAAAGAAGAATCAAAATATATAAATGACTACAACCCAGTCATTTTATCCATGTGGAATGCTAACATGGATATACAGTATGTAGCTGACAATTCCATTGCTGTTGCTCGATATGTAACGTCTTACATTACTAAATCAGAAAAGACTGAATTGAAAGAAATGTGGGAAGAGATTTCTCACGAGAAGACTGTCAGTAAGAAGCTATACAGTTTCAGTTTAAAGATGTTATCGCATCGAGAAATTGGATCCTACGAATGTTCAGATAGGTTATCTTCTGCAAGTCTCTACTCGAAATCAAGAAGAATAATTTGGGCAAGTTTAGGCCTTGCAGCAATGAGAAATCGGGTACTGAAATCTGTTGGAGAAATTGAATATTTAGCACAGTTTGAACCTGAAAGTACAGACATTTTAAAAACAAACATGTTGGACACATATTACCCAAAAAGAAGTCATCACCTTGAAAACATGTGTCTCTATGAAGTGCTGCAGAACTACATTTTTAAACGGAATGCCACAGAAGACATCAACAATGGAAAATATAAAGTCAGTGGTGAGGAAGGATGTTTGGTGAAGCAAACAAAAGGAAGTTTGATAAATCACCGGAAGCTGAGTTGCGACACTACTGACAAAAAGGAATTTTACTACTTGGCACTTTTACAGCTGTTCAAACCATGGCGTTCAGAGGATGAACTACTTGGAGAATTCCAGAGCTATGAGGACTCATTTAATGCATGTAAAGATACGATTGAATGCAGTACTTTCACAAATTATGTCCAAATGTTAAATGAAGAAATTGAACAGGAAGCTACAATTGCAGCTGAAGTAGCTAGAGACAGTTCTCAAGACAGCCAAAGTTCAGGAACGTTCAGTCAAGATCCCCTTGGACAACCAATCGTAGAAAATGAAGCTGCAATAGCCATGACTGAAGTGGAAACGGCTATGAATCAAGCTCAAGAAGAATTAATAGACTTACCAAATTTGGAAGAACAACTGAATGAAGAACAGCAACAAATTTATGAAGAGATCAGAAACAAAATTGATCACGGATTACTACATGAAAAAAAAGAGTGCTCATGCACATCATTTGAACCAATCAGGATGTATGTGAGCGGACAAGCTGGAACTGGAAAAAGTTTCTTAATAAAAGTCATCAGAAGCTACCTACAGCAAAAAACGGATTCAACTTTGTCTTGTGTTGTTACTGCTCCAACTGGGTTAGCAGCATATAACATAAAAGGAATTACCTTACATCGTTTGCTAATGTTACCAGTGGAGCATGAGAACAAAATAGAATACAACAAGCTAACGGGAGAAGCATGCTTTGAAGTGTCAAGAGTGTTGAAGAAGATGCAAGTTCTCATTATTGATGAGGTGAGCATGGTATCAAACTTAATGCTTGCCTTTGTGCATTTAAGAATGCAGCAAATTCTAAGGAGAGACTATGACGTGTTATTTGGTGGAAAACATGTCATTGTTTTTGGGGATCTTCTACAGCTTACTCCAGTTAAAGGACAACCAGTGTTTAATACTGTGGCACATGAAGACACAAAGAAGTCATTGGGAAGCATTGGTAATGCAAATATTTGGTCCTTCTTTGAGTACAAGGAACTTACTACTAATATGAGGCAAGCAAACGATGAAGATTATGCAAGTATTCTGAAAGATATCAGAATTGGACTACTCACTGAAGTTGGCAGGAAAGCATTACAGAGTCGGTTGCTACATAATTTATTCCCAAGTGAAGAAATAGTTGCAGAGAAAATATACAAGAACATTGCAGAAAAAAATACTGTAATCTGCTTAATGCCAACACTACATGAGTGCTCAATATTCAATGAGGAACTTTTGAAATTGGAAAAGGAAGAGATTAAGAAATTGGAAGCAGTGGACAAAATTCAGCATGAAAGAATTACAATTACATTAACAGGCGAACTGAGAAAAAAAATTGGATTCTCTAGAGAAGAAAATTTCGAAAACAGCTGGATTAGAAAAAAATCTATATGTTTGCATGAACTGTAGAGTATTTTTAAGGAGAAATTTGGATGTTGAAAAAGGCTTAGTGAATGGAGCTATGGGTAAAGTTGTGAACTACCAGAAAAAAGATGGGATTGAATTCTTAAAAATAAAGTTTGATCAGATTGAAGAAGTTAAAGACATTTGTCGTTGTTCAGTCCGTTTTTTGCTTGTGAAAGACTTATATGTACGTAGGAAGCAGTTTCCGTTTTCTCTAGCATATGCTGTAACTATTCACAAGTCTCAAGGATTAACTGTAGATTGTGCTTTTGTGAACATTGGTTCAACTGTGTTCAAAGAAGGTATGGCTTATGTTGCTTTGTCACGAGTGAAAACATTATCTGGTTTATTCATGATAGACTTTGATGACTCAAAAGTTAGTGCTGATGCAAATTGTGTAAAGGAGTATAATAGATTAAAAAGAACCTATGCTCCTCATTTAGGTCAGTATCCTGTGTTGGAAAAACGTGTTGTTTCTCGGAAAAGGAGAATTGAGAATATCTGTAATGAGGATGTAGAGAAGAGAAAACAAAAGAAGAGTGATGTAATTGCAAGCAAAAAGAAAAAGGACAATGTTGAAGAGGTTGTTGGTTGTCATTTTGAAAATAGCTCTGGTGTCAACTGCTACGCTAATGTAGTGCTGAATGTTGTATTTTATCTTGAAAGTTTGCAAGAGCAGATAATAGTAAATCAGGGAAAAAGATTCTGTTCTGTGCTGAGTCTCCTTTTTGAAAAGCTGAGTATTGATAAAACTAAAATAGAAAGTGCTACTGAAATTAGAAAACTTTTAGATGTATGTTCAGGATGTACACAGTTTTCTCAAAATGTACAGCAAGATGCACAGGAATTCTTGATGTATTTTCTTCAGGTACTGGAAGAAGAAGGGGTACAAATAGAAAATATGTTTGGTCTCTCTTATAAATGGGAACATAGTTGTGAAAACTGTTTCAATACATGTGGCTCTAATGTTGATTCTGAAAGGTTTATTTATTTAACTTTGCCAGAGAGTAAATCAGACACTTTTGCTAAATTAGTTAAAGATGCTAATCATAGCATGGAATGCGGTGAGTGTAAATCTGACATGTTTTCAACGTTAATTTTAAAGGAATACAGACAGTATGTAATTTTAATGATGCAACAATGTAGAGCTGATGGTTCAAAATTGGATACTTTAATAAAGAAGTTTACAGGACAGCAATTATCAATTTCAGGAAAAACTTTTGTAACAGTTGCAATAATTTTCCATGATGGACCTACTGTAACTTCTGGTCATTACACAGTTTATCTAAAATGTAAAGGCTGGACAATGTGTAATGATTGTCAATTGGTTTTTAAGCAACGTTTGCCTTTTGATTTAGCAAATTCCTATCTAATCTTCCTGAAACCAAAATTTTAGAGAGAATTGGCAACATCTGTACAAATCAATTTTACCATTTTATTGGATTACCATTGGAATTTTCTAATAAAAAGATTTTTAAAATTACCATTTGGCCTAAAGGAAAGGTAACCAATTGTATTGTGGACTTATTTAATTCCTAATTAATCTTTCGGAAACCAAAATTTAAGAGAGAATTGGTAACATCTGTACAAATCAAATTTTGGAATTTTATTGGATTACCATTGGAAATTTAATCAAAAAAGAATGTAAAAATTACCATTTGGCCTAAAGGAAAGGTAACCAGATGTTTTGTGGAGTTATTTGAGATATATTATTTTTGTGATTATGCTTCTGTAACAAAATTGTCAGACGGTATTTTTTAGAAATAGTTATTGTTATTAGATGAAATTTTTTTTGAATATTTTGCATTTCTATAATGTTATGTTTAAGTGAGAAGAGATTCTGGGCTTTTTTAAAACAATCTTTGAGATTGTTATTTTTTTTTTGCCCGCTGTTAAGTGATGAATGCAGTTGCTTTCATGATTAATAGTGAAATGCAATATATTCTGAAAACAGCAAAAAAATGGCAAAAAATTGTTTTTGGAAAATATGTAAATACGTGTACTGTATTATAAAATATTTTATTAAATATTAATACTTTTTTCTTTTTTTTTCAGATTGAGAAAGAAAATTTTCGAAAATAAAACCATTTTTCTAGCAATTTAAATAAAATTTAAATTGATATTTAATTTTTTGGGTGGGTCAGGTAAGTCAGAAATTTCATGGTCCTTTTTTTCCACTTCTCCTCAATCAGATTTTCACTTTTTCGTTATTAATCCCTCAAGGACTTTGTAATGTGGTAATTGTTTTTTAGTGTTTTTAAAAAACAAAAAAAAAATACGCTTACCGTACGCGTACGGTAAAAAAAAAGAAAAAAAAGTTTTTTTAAAAAAATTTAAAAAAAGTTGAAAGGTAAGGTTGGCTCTTAAAAGAGCCGTTGTGTTCATACAGGGACAGAGGAAAGAAAGAATGGGAGTATTAGCTGGTAGGACAAATGTGCTGGTCTATTCTGTTGTTAATTAGGGGAACACTGGTCTCCCCACGAACAATTAGACCATGACAATTTGAGCACCGCATTGTAACCCTCGCAAATCGATGGTTAGTTTCCAGAGGACCAGAAAAAGGTGATTCTCCCCCCACAGATGAAGGGCTCAGCTGAGCTGCCGAAGATGGACTCGGCTGAGCTGCTGTGGATGTGCTCGGTCGACTTACTGAAGGGTTTGCTCCAGTATGTCGAGCATTTGTCCTAGGGTGTACATCCTCAAGGTGTCTTAACATAGTGTGATTCCCGAAGGAATACTTCTTGTTAGGATTACCTCTAGAAAGTACACGCTGGCAAAGCTTGCAAGTCACTAAAGGAGCATTTACCTTTTTCTGGCCATCAGGAAACGTAAAATACTCCCATATAAAAGAGCTCTTCTGTTTCCTCCTTCTCTGCCTGATGGTGGTGCTGCTAGCCTCACTCTCAGAAGAGGACTGCTGGTCTGCCATTGTATCCCAAAGACAACTCAGCTCCTTCTCCTAAGGGATCACAAGTAGAAATGAGGGGAATGGGTGTGGTGTAGGAGAGTTCTAGAACTGAAAATAGTTTAAACCAATCAAAAGTGTTGTTTCTTGATCACATGACCCACCGTGCGCGTACGTTACGCTTACGGAGCGCTTACGGAGCGCTTACGGTAAAAGTACGCATGCGCGTATAAAAGACACGCGCACGCGCGCATGCGCATAACAGGCACGCCCCAACACTTCCGCGTAACGTGCGCGTGTAACGTATGCGCTTACGCGCCGCTTTACGCAGTACGCACGTCTACGTAAATTGCGTAACCATACGCAAAAAGCGTAGAAATATTACGTACATAAAGCAAAACGTGCACTTACGGTGAGCTTACCGTACGCGCACGGAAAAAAAAAAAAAAAAAAAAAATTGGAAAAAAAGAATCACTATGTTATACTAATATATCTTACTTGTTTGGTTAAAAAAAAAGGTGAAAAAAATATATATTGCAGAATTTTTAAAATTTTACCATAGTGTTTAAAGAGAATATAAAGTAAAAATAAAAAGATGTAAAAAACCTTGCAAAAAAAAAACAAAAAAAAAACACGTTAAATATAAGAATTAGCATTTAAAAAACCATACAAATTCACTGAAAAACCCATGGGTTTCACACACGTTATAGTTAGGAATTAGCATTTAAAAAACCATACAAATTCACTGAAAAAACCATGGGTTTCACACACGTTATAGTTAGGAATTAGCATTTAAAAAATCTTGCAAATTCAGTGAAAAAACCATAGGTTTCACAGACGTTATAGTTAGGTGGACATTTCACTCGTAAAACACCATTGAAATTCCCCCGTTATAGTTAGTTAAGCTAACTATAACTCGCGCACCCGCAATCCACTGCTGATGACGTCACATATAACATCACTCATGACATGGTCACTGACATCACTCATGACATCACTGATGACATCTCAAATGACATCACTGATGACATCACTGATGACATCACTGATGACATCATCCTTGTGAAAAAGTAGCAGACCTCCTCTTACCCTAATATAACCTTTGATACACACATTAAAAAATAGAGACTAAAAAATAAAAAATTAATGGAAATTCCAATACCAGTTTCAACAAACTCTTCTGTAATTCTAAGAACCACATACACATCTACTCATTTACCAACAGTCCTATACAGTCACTCATACATGTACTCACTCATATGTACTCATACACCTGTACATCCTATTACACAATGCCACTCATCCATAGAGTTACTCACACACATAGTCACTCATGCTAATAAAGAATCAAACATCCATTTACCTTCATATACAGTTATACACACACCACCACACTTACTTCTACGGAAACTTACACATACTTGGTCTTTTAAACAATCACTTATAGAAACACATACTTATTGATACAGGAACTCTTCCAATTTCTCACTATCACATATACTCACTTATATACACCAATAGTCACATATATTAGTTTTAAACATATGCAGTTACTCATAAAGACACTATTGAGACAGTCATTCACTCACTAACACACTCATACACACACTCATCCACCCATACAGTCCTGCACACATGCTGTCTTCAACACATACAGTGAGTCACTCATTCATGCACCTATGCACTACGTAATTTCTTCCTCCAAACCATGCAGACACTCAGACTGATACTCAAAAAACCAACTAATAACCTATATAGACACCCATGTAGCTACTCACCAACCCATGCAGTCCACAGGGTCGTGGACCGGGGTCAAAACGGACTTGATAATTCTCGCCTCGGTACCTACTCTAACCAGGAACACACTCGGCAACTCTGGGCATTAAGCTTGCCTCATCTCTACAACGGCCCCCCACAGACGCTGGGGATGCCTGGTTTCACCTTGGAGATACCCAGGAAGGGACTATCTCACAAGGAAAACCAGGACGGGTTCCCCAGCGGTCTTCAGCGCCAGGATACTCCATGGAGTCACAGTGCGCTTTACAAGTACACCCACACACACACACACACACACTTATACACAAAGTGAGAGACTGATACAGATATTTACATATTAAAACATTACTCACTAAGCCATGTATTCACTTTGATACACTTTATCAGTCAGTTACAAAATATATTTTTCAAAAAGAATCATCCATTTAGACACTTATATACCCATTTATTCTTCCATCGACCTTGAGATATACATATATAAAACATATTTAATTTTCAAAAAACACACATTCACTGGATGTTGTCATCAGTGATGTCATCAGTGATGTCATTTGAGATGTCATCAGTGATGTCATGAGTGATGTCAGTGACCATGTCATGAGTGATGTTATATGTGACGTCATCAGCAGTGGATTGCGGGTGCGCGAGTTATAGTTAGCTTAACTAACTATAACGGGGGAATTTCAATGGTTTTTTACGAGTGAAATGTCAAACTAACTATAACGTCTGTGAAACCTATGCTTTTTTCACTGAATTTGCAAGGTTTTTTAAATGCTAATTCCTAACTATAACGTGTGTGAAACCCATGGTTTTTTCAGTGAATATATATGTATATGTATATTACCTACTGGCGGTCGCCAGTAGGTAGTTATAGTTAGGACCACGTTTCCATAGGAAATCCGCAACATTCTATTTTGAATAACTTTGGCGCCGGTCGACGAATCCTCGCGAATTTTTCAAAATAGGTGGGGCGCTACGCTCCGCTCCTACCCTGAAAGTCTCGGGGGGATTCGTCAAGCGGGGGCTGAGATAAAAGGGGGGTCCCAAAACGCGTTTTTCCCATGCATTTTTCCATAGGACCTTTAGACAGGGCTACAGCCCGAACGGCTGAACAGAATTACTAGAAATTTGGCAGAGAGGTAGTCCTCAGGTCAAGGAAGTGCCTTTTGTAGGTTTGGTGTAAATCTGTTCAGTAGATTCTGAGAAAATAGCCTTTAAATCAATATATATATCTGAGCCAGCTTACGGTGCGCTTACGGTACACTTACCGTACGCGTACGGTGGCGTGCGCGAGCGCGATTCTGATTGGCTCTTAGATCCTAGTAAACATTCGAATCGGCCGAAACCAGGAAGCGGCGGCCGCCATTTTCTCTCTCGCACTGAGAGTGATGTGTAAAATATAAAGCCCAAAAACAAGTAAAGGGGCTGTTTAGACAGCCCCCACACACATAGGCATGTTGAGGTAGTCCCCAAAGATCCCCCAAGGCCAAAAACGGAATTTTTATTTTTTCGCTAATTTCGCCGATTACGCTTACCGTACGCGTACGGTAAAAAATTATATAAAAAAAAAATTATCCACACTCTCCCCACCCCGTGTGCAATTGGTGGCCGATGGCCATCAAATGTGCATGGCTTATTACAGGTGAAAAAAACTATAATATTTAAAAAAAAAATAATAAAAAAAAAAATTATCCACACTCTCTCCTCCCCGTGTACAAATGGTGCCCGAAGGGCACCATTTGTGCATGGCTTATAAAAATTACGAAAAATTAAAATATTACCTTTCAAAACGAAGTGCATCATATGTCCTCCATGTGCGCACGGTGCGCGAAGCGCATCGTGCGTACATGGCCCATCTAGCGTAACGTGGGCACGCGGTGCGCGTAGCGCACCGCGTGCCCACCGTGCGTGCACGGCACTAACTGCGTAAAGTGGGCGCGCGGTGCGCGAAGCGCACCGCGTGCTTACTGTGCGCGCACGGTGCGCGAAGCGCACCGTGCGCGCACGGAACGAACTGCGTTAAGTGGGCGCGCACGCCACAAATGGCGTAAAGTAACTTAGCATTTAAAAAACCGTACAAATTCACTGAAAAAGCATAGGTTTCACACACGTTATAGTTAGGAATTAGCATTTAAAAAAACCTTGCTAATTCACTGAAAAAACCATAGGTTTCACACATGTTATAGTTAGCTGGACATTTTACTGATAAAAAACCAATGAAATTCCCCCGTTATAGTTACTGTAGGCAACTATAACTCACGCGACCGTAATCCTCTGCTGATGACATATGTGTCTTTATGAAAAAAAAATATTTGTAATATATGTATAGCTAAAATTTAATGGAAGAAGACATGGGCAAATAAGTGTCTAAATACAGTATTAGCATCAGCAGAGGATTGCGGTCGTGTGAGTTATAGTTGCCTAGAGTAACTATAACGGGGGAATTTCATTGGTTTTTTATCAGTAAAATGTCCAGCTAACTATAACATGTGTGAAACCTATGGTTTTTTCAGTGAATATATATATATACATATATCACACTCTTCCTTGCGTTGCAGTGGCAGTTGGCAGGGGATGCCCAGACGTGGGTCCCTTGCTCAGTTTGCCACTGGATTCAAGCTAGCCTGGCTGATGAGGGCTGTTATCCCAAAACCAGTCCCAGGATGCTTGTTTCGGGTCCAGGGACGACATGGCTTGGCAGATCAGGTTGGACTGTTCCCATGAGGCGCAGGGCCAAGTCTGATTTGCAAAAAGCTGTGTCTGAATTGGGGTGGCGAAGTAAGCTAAAGAACGATGATGGATTCAACCCAGATCTTTGACTGGGGAAGAGAGTCTGAAAAGTTTCAGCGCGCCGTCCAACATCTCCTTGTGTTTGCTTTGTTCGCCCTAAGTTGGCAGGGTATGCCCGACATGGATCCCTTGCTAATTTTGCTCCTGGATTCAAGCTAGCCTGGCTGATGAGGGCTGTTAGCCTGAAACCAGTCCCAGGATGTTTGTTTCCGGTCAATGGAAGACATGGTTTGGCAGCTCGGACTGGACTGTTCCCATGAGGCACAGGGCCAAGTCTAATTTGCATATAGCTGTGCCTGAATTGGGGTGGCGAAGTGAGCTAAAGAACGATGATGGATTCAACCCAGATCTGTGACTGGGGGAGAGTGTATGAAAAGCTTCAGCGCTCCGTTCATCATCTCCTTGTGTTTGCTTTGTTCGCCCTAAGTTGGCAGGGTATTCCCATGCTCACTTTGCCTCTTGATTCAAGCTAGCCTGGCTGATAAGGGCTGTTAGCCCGAAACTGGTCCCAGGATGCTAGTTTCCGGTCTAGGGAAGACATGGGTTGACAGTTCGGGCTGGACGGTTCCCATGAGGCAAAAGTCCAAGAATGATTTGCATGTGGCTGTGTCTGAATTGGGTTGGCGAAGTGAGCTAAAAAACGATGATGGATTCAATCCAGATCTGTGACTGGGGGAGAGTGTCTGAAAAGTTTCAGCGCTCCAGCCATCATCTTCTTGTGTTTGCTTTGTTCGCCCTAAGTTGGTAGTGTATTCCCATGCTCACTTTGCCGCTGAATTCAAGCTAGCCTGGCTGATGAGGGCTGTTAGCCTGAAACCGGTCCAGGATGCTTGTTTCCAGTCCAGGGAAGACATGGGTTGGCAGTTCGGGCTGTACTGTTCTCATGAGGCACAGGGCCAAGACTGATTTACATATAGCTGTGTCCAAATTGGGATGGCGAAGTGAGCTAAAGAACGATGATGGATTCAACTCAGATCTGTGACTGGGGGAGAGTGTCTGAAAAGTTTCAGCGCTCCAGCCATCAACTCCTTGTGTTTGCTTTGTTCGCCCTAAGTTGGTAGTGTATTCCCATGCTCACTTTGCCGCTGAATTCAAGCTAGCCTGGCTGATGAGGGCTGTTAGCCCAAAACTGGTCCCAGGATGCTTGTTTCTGGTCCAGGGAAGACATGGATTGGCAGTTTGGGCTGGACTGTTCCCATGAGGCAAAGGGCCAAGACTGATTTGCATGTAGCTGTGTCTGAATTGGGTTGGCGAAGTGAGCTAAAGAACGATGATGGATTCAACCCAGATCTGTGAATGGGGGAGAGTGTCTGAAACGTTTCAGCGCTCCGTCCATCATCTCCTTGTGTTTGCTTTGTTCACCCTAAGTTGGCAGGGTATGCCCAGATGTGGGTCCCTTGCTCACTTTGCAGCTGGATTCAAGCTAGCCTGGCTGTTGAGGGTTGTTAGCCCGAAACCTGTCCCAGGATGCCTTTTTCCGGTCCAGGGAAGACATGGGATGGCATTACAGGCTGGACTGTTCCCATGAGGCACAGGGCCTAGACTGATTTGCATATAGCTGTGTCTGATTTGGGTTGGAAAGTGAGCTAAATAACGATGCTGGATTCAGCCCAGATCTGTGACTGGGGGAGAGTGTCTGAAAGGTTTCAGCTCTCCATCCATCATCTCCTGGTGTTTACTTTGTTTGCACAAAGTTGGCAGGGGATGCCCAGACGTGGGTCCCTTGCTCACTTTGCCACTGGATTCAAGCTAGCCTGGCTGATGAGGGCTGTTATCCCAAAACCAGTCCCAGGATGCTTGTTTCTGGTCCAGGGACGACATGGCTTGGCAGATCAGGTTGGACTGTTCCCATGAGGCACAGGGCCAAGTCTGATTTGCATATAGCTGTGTCTGAAATGGGGTGGCGAAGTAAGCTAAAGAACGATGATGGATTCAACCCAGATCTGTGACTGGGGAAGAGTGTCTGAAAAGTTTCAGTGCTCCGTCCATCATCTCCTTGTGTTTGCTTTGTTCGCCCTAAGTTGGCAGGGTATGCCCGACATGGGTCCCTTGCTAATTTTGCTCCTGGATTCAAGCTAGCCTGGCTGATGAGGGCTGTTAGCCTCAAACCAGTCCCAGGATGTTTGTTTCCGGTCAATGGAAGACATGGTTTGGCAGTTCGGACTGGACTGTTCCCATGAGGCACAGGGCCAAGTCTGATTTGCAGATAGCTGTGCCTGAATTGGGGTGGCAAAGTGAGCTAAAGAACGATGATGGATTCAACCCAAGTCTGTGACTGGGGAAGAGTGTCTGAAAAGTTTCAGCGCTCCGTTCATCATCTCCTTGTGTTTGCTTTGTTCACCCTAAGTTGGCAGGGTATGCCCGACATGGGTCCCTTGCTAATTTTGCTCCTGGATTCAAGCTAGCCTGGCTGATGAGGGCTGTTAGCCCGAAACCGGTCCCAGGATGCCTGTTTCCAGTCCAGGGAAGACATGGGATGGCAGTACAGGTGGACTGTTCCCATGAGGTACAGGGCCAAGACTGATTTGCATGTAGCTGTGTCTGATTTGGGTTGGAAAAGTGAGCTAAAGAACGATGATGGATTCAGCCCAGATCTGTGACTGGGGGAGAGTGTCTGAAAGGTTTCAGCTCTCCGTCCATCATCTCCTGATGTTTACTTTGTTTGCACGAAGTTGGCAGGGGATGCCCAGACGTGGGTTCCTTGCTCACTTTGCCACTGGATTCAAGCTAGCCTGGCTGATGAGGGCTGTTAGATCGAAACCAGTCCCAGGATGTTTGTTTCCGGTCCAGGGAAGACATTGCTTGGCAGTTCGGGCTGGACTGTTCCCATGAGGCACTGGGCCAAGACTAATCTGCTTATAGCTGTGTCTGAATTGGGGTGGCGAAGTGAGCTAAAGAACGATGATGGATTCAACCCAAATCTGTGACTGGGGAGAGTGTCTGAAAAGTTTCAGCGCTCCGTCCATCATCTCCTTGTGTTTGCTTTGTTCGCCCTAAGTTTTAAAACAGATATATGAACATACTTTACACAAAGCTTGAGTCTAGCTATTTAGTAACTTATTTGTTTAACTTTATTTTAACAACACATACTGCATGGATTGTGGAGTTGTACTGAGTGCTTGAGAGCAGTCCATAACAGCCCTTTGTAATGACGCAAAGAATCATTAATGTTGATTGGTTTTTTTGGGCCTACATTAGCAGGTATTTTATTATCTTCTAATTTATTGTAACACCACTTACATATAACTTGTACTAATTACAATTTAACAGTCTGTGTTCTGAATCTTCTACTCAGTGTGTTGACTACATATATAAACATACCCTGGTTTTTGAGACCACACTGTGTTAACTTTTGTAATCTCTTTTTCAAAACTATCAACTGTATATAGATTGTGTCCATTGTTAATCTTTTTCATAGTTTTAATTTTATTTTCATTATTTCATAAACTTTGGAAATGTCCACATATATTTTTAAGAAATGACTTTGTCCCTTTACTATTAGCTATTTTTTCGTTCACCACTTTTTCTTCATTTTGCCCCTTTTGAGTCTCAGTTCTGCAAAGATACTGTAGTTGCTTCTGTTACTTTTTTCTCCAAGCTTTTGTAGCGATTGAATTTTTGTTCCAGCAAATGTACCAACTACTTAACTGCTGGCTTACACATAAACTAAAAACTGTTTTTCTGTTATGTTGAAGTTTGAAATCTACAATTCAACCTACCTACATAACCTCCCCCAATACACTCTTAGCTAAGTGTTCCTAGCAACTCAGTGGAACCAGTAGGTCACAAGTTCATAGCACATTCTAGAAGAAACATGCTACTTCCAAATTTGATACAGCAGGTGTGGTTTACTCCTAAGATTCTAGAGCATATCCATGCCTGTATTCAATTTCTTTTTTTAAACAACAGCCAATAATAGGACTTCTTGAAAAGGCATTCAACACCCTACCTAATTTTATTCACTTTCATGCTGACAGCATCCAATGAAATATATCTTCTTTTTTTATGTCCTCCATTTTAACTCCTTTTCATTTGGAAATCCACCTCATTCAGCTCCAGCCTCCTTCTGACTGTTATTGCTCCTTCACTTCAAAATGCTTATAGTAAGGATTGTGGGCCACAGCTATGTCTATTGGGCTAAAGAGGCTGTAAAAACAGAGGTATTGACAGCAACTTGGGTTTGCCAAATGTGGAGATTACATAGTTTGGCCGGAGAGTTTCGTCATTTGCTTTCTTTGGCTAAATCCATTGTGGATTGCCGAGCTCCTCACCGCATGATTGTGCACTGTGGCGGAAATGACCTAGGCACATTGACTGGGGTAGGGCTGGAAATCCAAATGAAAGATACCTTTGCAGAACTGATGTTGCTTTTCCCTCACACTGTCTTGGTGTATAATATATGCCAAAGACAGAAATGGAAGTGGTCAAATCAATTCTGTCCACAGATTGACAAATCCAGGAAACATGTAATAAAACTGTCTCTGCATTTCTCAGAGACCATTGCATGGATTGTATCTATAACAACAATAAGTGTTTTGACATGCATGGAATTTATAGAAATGATGGAGTGCACTTTACAGACGAAGGCAACTGGGTGTTTCTAAGTAACCTGAAACTCTGTATACGGTCTTATATGTAGCTATCATATACACACAATCAACACATAGACTCTTGTTAGAGCCACTCTGGTACCCAAAATATTGTTTCGCTATGACGTTGCAATGGTCACAGATAAGTTGCGAGAACAGAAAATAAAAGCAGACATTCAATGGCCAGGGGACATCCAAAAATAATAAGCACCAAAATCCATTCTAAATGTTGTGCTACACATATTACTGTCTTCATGCTTCTTTAAAAATATGTGTAAACTCATGTTTTGGTACTAAGTTTCTTTAAAATCCATCTTTAAGAACTAGTTTCTGTTTTTGCGGTTATTCGTGAAGTCATGATGGCACCGTTAACCGCAAAGATCATGCGTTTCCCAAAAAGTGAAAAACACTTATCTGTACACATATTACAGTATTTTACACGCTCGGGGTTTATTACTGTACAGTTCAAACTCATGTTTTTCTAGTGTATTTCTAGAACAACCGTCTCTAAAACCTATTTTTGGTTTTTGTAGGGGGGCAGAGATCCCGATGACGTCTGTATTCGCGATCCCCGCGGATACGGCACAAAAGCGTAAATCAAAAGCAGGACTCCAGTAGCCACCACCACATAAAAAAATTATAACTCCATATTTAATTCTAACCATCACACTAGATAACTCACTATCTAAATAACTCTATTAAAACATTTAACAGAATCTCAATATCTCTATAACACTACATATTAATTATTCAGGGATATATTTTTTATATTTTCACCAATATTCGCGATGTCGCTGCGTTAGTCGCAACTACCCTGTGACGGTCCAGGGGGGAGCTCACAGTGGTAGCGGTGCCGTCATAAAAATCACGCGCAATTAAAACCATCGATTTTGGACACATAACTTGTGTGACTAAGGCACCCATTTCACAAACATGGGGTCAGAGTATCTCCACCCTGGCTCCTTGTGTTAGCTTTCATACAAATGTTCAGCCCTGAGAACTGTTCACGGATGATAAAATGGTGGCCGCAACTTGATATTCAGGTTGCGTCCAGCCAATCAGAGCATTCCTGTTGTCACATGCAGTCACGATTAATCGCGAAATATCCGTGGCCAGGCATTTATCTGTTATTTTCTGTTAAATTTCTCAAAAACTACTGGACGGATTTGCACCACATAGCAAACAGCACAATCTACGTAACAACATTTACCTTTCCAACAAATTTGGTATAATTCTGTCCAGTGATTTGGACTGTAGGTTCGACAATGCATTCCTATGGGAATTAAAATTACCATTGCACCCTTTTTTCATGCCCCTATTTCTCGATCCCCTCTTCACTGACAATAAAAAGAGCAGTTGCATTCTACTTCCAGTCTAAGGTATACACTTTGCATTGAACTTGGACTTCAATCACTTTAAGGAATTATAGTCGTAGTTTGGTGAATATTTCCAGTGTGTATTGTGCTTGTCCTAACGTCTCCACATTGTCTTCTAAATGCATTCTATTGTGGTGTGTACTCTTACAGTGGTATTTCTGAAATCCCTGTGCAGTCTTTTTAAATATGTCCCCATCTTGTCAGCCATTTAAAAAGGGTCCCCATATCTACAAAAATATCTGCAACTGGTCATTCAGGAACAAAAAGAACTATTCATGGACATAATGCAGAACAATGTCATGAATTCACCCCAGTACAGAGATCTGGGTCTAAATCTATTGTTTTTTTGCTCACCATGCCATTCCAGTTTGGACCCAGCCATATGCAAATCAGTCTTGACCCTGTGCCCAATGGGAACAGTCCACCCCGAACTGCCAGGCCAGGTCCTCCCTGGACTGGAAATAAGCATCCTAGGACCGGTTTCGGGGTTTCACCCCTCTCCAGCCAGGATAGCTTGATTCCAGTGGCATGGAGAGCATGGGACTCACGTCTGAGCATACCCGGCCCACTCGGGGTGACAATTGCAAAAAGAACTATTGATGGACAGAATGCAGAAAAATGTCATACATTCACCCCAGTACTGAGATATGGGCCAAAATCCATCTTTTTTTGCTTACCATGCCATTACAGTTTGGACCCAGCCATATGCAAATCAGTCTTGACCCTGTGCCCAATGGGAACAGTCCAACCCGAACTGCAAGGCCAGGTCCTTCCTGAACTGGAAACAAGCATCCTAGGACCGGTTTTCGGGGTTTCACCCCTCTTCAGCCAGGATAGCTTGATTCCAGTGGCATGGAGAGCACGGAACTCACATCTGAGCATATCCGACCCACTCGGGGTGACAATTGCAAAAAGAACTATTTGATGGACAGAATGCATAACAATGTCATACATTCACCCCAGTACAGAGATTGGGGCCTAAATCCATCATTTTTTTGCTCACCATGCCATTCCAGTTTGGACCCAGCCATATGCAAATCAGTCTTGACCCTGTGCCCAATGGGAACAGTCCAGCCCGAACTGCCAGGTCAGGTCCTCCCTGAACTGGAAACAAGCATCCTAGGACCGGTTTCGGGTTTTCACCCCTCTTCAGCCGGGATAGCTTGATTCCAGTGGCAAGGAGAGTACGGGACTCACGTCTGAGCATACCCGTCCCACTCGGGGTGACAATTGCAAAAAGAACTATTGATGGACAGAATGCAGAACAATGTCATACATTCACCCCAGTACAGAGATATGGGCCTAAATCCATCGTTTTTTTGCTCACCATGCCATTCCAGTTTGGACCCAGCCATATGCAGATCAGTCTTGACCCTGTGCCCAATGGGAACAGTCCACCCCGAACTGCCAGGCCAGGTCCTCCCTGGACTGGAAACAAGCATCCTAGGACCGGATTCGGGGCTTCACCCCTCTTCAGCCAGGATAGCTTGATTCCAGTGGCATGGAGAGCACGGGACTCACGTCTGAGCATACCCGGCCCACTCGTGGTGACAATTGCAAAAAGAACTATTGATGGACAGAATGCAGAACAATGTCATACATTCACCCCAGTACAGACATATGGGCCTAAATCCATAGTTTTCTTGCTCACCATGCCATTCCAGTTTGGACCCAGCCATATGCAAATCAGTCTTGACCCTGTGCCCAATGGGAACAGTCCACCCCGAACTGCCAGGCCAGGTCCTCCCTGGACTGGAAACAAGCATCCTAGGACCGGTTTTGGGGTTTCACCCCTCTTCAGTCAGGATAGCTTGATTCCAGGGGCATATTTATGAGGGCTTGCGACATGCTGGAACCGCTCAATGTGATACATGCATGATGCAAACCTCTCAGTCACATTTATAAAGCCATGCAAATCGACTTTGCATGGCTTTAAATGGCTTCCAAAATATGGAGTAATGCAATGCAGCACGAATTGCTCCGTTAGCTTACTCTATGCAAGGGAGGCATTCCATGGGTGTTGTTGTGGGTGTTCCCATTCAGCTCCCATGGTTTTTGACGTATTCTCAGATTTACAGGGACTTGTAAACCTGGGGATGCATCAAAATCGTATGCCTCCCCAGGTGAGGCGCAACAAGGAGAGATATCTTTATTTCTCCTCATTTCTTCCTCTTTCCATGTGTGCTGCATTGCCGTCCCTCTGTGCTCAACCTAAATACCGATAAGGTGTTTTTAAACCGCCCATTAAATATTTTTCAGAGAGAATTGTGGCATTTGGAAGAGCTTCTCATTATTTGTTAGCAGCTAGAGAAGTCAGCCATCTACTATTTATGCATGAAGATTTTTAAATATGTGAGTGACCTAATAAACCAAATAAAAATAATGCTAAAACATGCTTCAGTGGCCTAAGCCTAGGCCCTAGATATTTCCGGTTCTATTTTAGTGAATGTATTATTGTGAACTGAATTGGAAGAAAGCTTCTGATTTACAAAAATAAAATAAAACCAGAAAGGTGCATTTAAAGAAGCTAATATTGGAAGTGATTTGCAGGGCTATAACTAATTTTAGGCGACCTAGGGTACAGTCTTATGGTGTAACATCCATAAAATGGGCATCAGATTGAAAGACGTTTGAATTTTTACTAGGGAATAGGGAGCATCAAAATGGCAAAATATATTGTCCATGGAGATCGCTCTGATCAATACTTGGACAGCGATGTTGACAACAGAAGCTTTTGTTCTTATGTCTTTCAAGAAGTATGCATGTCTAACCTCATCCATGTAATTACATACATTAGTGACAGAAATAAAGTAACAATTGTATACAAAATGAACAGTTGATCCCTTAGATTAGCTTGATATGAACCTCCCTTATATGCGCATCCTAATCTATTGAATGTTTTATTATGGGTTTGCAAAAATATCTCAATCTATAGCTAGCTCTATCTCTATAAGACCGAACTACAATCAGGAACATGATTTGTAGACCCATTTTGTGACAAAAGCAACGGGGGTCCTTTATCTTTAACATGGACACGATTTTTATGTAAAAAGAAAACACAACAATGGGGGAGGGTCCAAGGGAGAAAAGTTTATAGAGCTGCAAGATAGTAATACCCCAATCAGGTTTACTACAAAACACAAAGAACTATCTTGGGTCTAAGAGTGAACAATGATCACAAGTGACAGAGGTTAGTTACGGTAAACTCCCACTAGGAAAAATCCCTTTATAGGACTGGAAGCCTCACTCACCCTAGGTGACATGCTTCATCATTGAGTTCTTTCTCCCGATGGAAAAACCTAGTTCCACTTAGATTAGCTTGATATGAACCTCCCTTATATGCACATCCTAATCTATTGAATGTTTTATGATGGGTTTGCAAAAATATCTCGATCTATAGCTAGCTCTATCTCTATAAGACTGAACTACATTCAGGAACATGATTTGTAGACCCATTTTGTGACAAAAGCTGGCAACGGGGGTCCTTTAACTTTAACATGGACACAATTTTTATGTACCTTCCACAAATATTTTCCAGGAAGCCATACAATATAATGAAATGTATCTACAGTTAGCAAATGCAGGCGTATTTTTTAGATCTCTTGCTTGAACACATTAGCTGCTTGATTTGACTCATGTCCATTCGATTCACTCCCACTTTCTGTGATTTTTAAGTAGTTTCTGTTTCGTTTCAGTATAAATGGCTGGATTTATTATTTTTGAGGACGTGCTAGTCCTTATACCACACACTTTGGGCCTGATTACGATCTTGGCGGATGGGATATTCCGTCACAAGACCTTGCATCGACTATAGTTATTGTTAGGAATTACTATTTCTGCGTGTCATTTCCCCAGATTTTTGCCTTCTTTTGCTTAACCTGTTTTGTTGGCCTGCACACTTTACCCCTATACCCACTGGTAAAGTGCTTGTGTGCTCCCTTTCAAACATGTTAGCAACAACGTTCAACTGATTGATGCATTTAATTTTCTTGTAAGACCATGGTATATAGTGAAAATGTTAATACTTCTCTTGTTGGTATTTCGGTTTTTAAATCTTCCTCTAAAAGTACCAATCTTATATTTTAAGGAGTTGGATAAAGTTATTCGGGACTTTATATGGGCAAAAAACAAACCCGGGTCAAATTTGTCATTTTACAACTAGTTATAGAGCAGGGGGGGCTAGCACTACCCCATTTTTTCACCTCTTATCAAACCCGCGCTAGTTAGTTTACTAACTTAGCTGGCAGCCCTACCTTCTTCTTCGAAGTTCGATAATTTTATGTTAAACCATATGCTAACAGAAAGCGCAATTAAGCTACCAGTGTTCCTTGGTACAATAAAATTACCAAAGGAAAAAAGATATAACCTCATAATTTCAATTGTACCTCCTACCCAATATTTCTATAAAACATATAATCTTCCACCGTGTCATGCATACACCTCTCTCTTCAAGATTGTGAGCTATGGGGTCATCAGCTTTCCCAAGGGGTGTTACAGTCTGGAAGCTAGGCAATTTCTATAACTGTACCCGTTTGATAATGTGGGAATCATTTGCATTGCAATTTGATCCCCAAAGTAGAGACTTGTGGTTAAGCTTCAGACAAGTTATAGGTTTTCTCAAAAACAAATATACAACAATCAATGAGATGGAAAAAACATTCTCTGGGAAGAATCTGAGCGGTGTTGGTAAGTGGTATCGGGTTTTACATCAAGGCACAAATTAAAAGCTTATTGAGGAGATGCTCCCAAAAATTGCACAGGAAACAAATTGTCGTTTTAATAATAAGGAATGGCAGTCATTGTGTGAAATTGGGAATAAGACTTTGATGGCGGCCACTTTCAAAAGAATGTCTTTTCTGTCTAGATGATTGGCATATTTCACCCCTCTTAGACTGCATAAACAGTTCCCATTTACTCCCAATCAATGTTTTAGATGTAATAGGGTTGGGGTGGGAGAATGAGCTCATATATCTTTTACATGCTCTAGACTGCAGCACTTTTGGGAAGAGGTTTTTAAGTTCATTAGTCGCTGCATGTCTATGGTCAATCACTGCTCAATGTCGCTAGCCTTATTTGCGTTCTCTCATGCAGGCCTACAGCTGCCAAAATTTTGGCAATACTTTGTTTTTATAGCAATAGTGGTAGCTAGAGCACTGGTGTTGCAGAATTGGAGATCATTGAAGGTACGGACAATTGGCCAGTGGCTTTCTAAACTGGACCGGACTTATCAATTTGAAGAGGCCTATGCAAATAAGGTAGGGGTACTCCATAGGTTCAGAGCTACATGGGAGGATTACGCCCTGATCACTCAACTAAATTGAAAAAAGAATAAAAAAAGAGGATGGTAACATAGCTTTAAGGTTTTTTTAGCAATGTTTTATGTCCTTCTTTATTCTTAAGATATGAAATCTGTTTTTTGGGGGGATATAGACGACACTGGATATGTATCATGAATTTATGCTATTTATGCTATTGATTGTATGATGTAGTATGTGCCCTTCTTATTACGGAGTGTTTTTTAAGCTTGTACCATCATGTTGACTATCTATGGATGGAATGTTTTATGATCTGTCTGTTTTTACTGCCCAATAAAAATATATATTTAAAAAAACTTGGACAAATAGTAGTATATCTGGGTGGCAGGCATGATCCCTGCCAGACTGATGGAAGGTATTACATCCACCATATTGAAAATCAAGCCCTACAAATCAAGAAATATTCAATTTTATTATGATAAAAATAATTGCGCAACTTGCCAAGCTAAAAAATGATGAAAAAGATATGTATGACATGACAATTTTCAACAATAAACTATAAATAAAAATAAAAACTATTTTAGTGAAATCAAAAATAAACACCCAGATATAGTATACAAAAATAATTGTTAAGTTATAATAGATAATAAGAAATTACTAACTAACAGTGGATTTCCATAGGATCCACTCTGAAACTGATGATTAATTGTTGACTGCACTTCCAGGATATTTTGCTACAGTGTTGATGAAATAGTACTTACTGTCCACAATAGATTTCGCATTGATCGAATAAGAATGTTTGTGGTTTCAGTAAATGTGTACACCTGTTGCAGGTGGCACTAATTATAAATGAGTACAATCCATAGCTGTTAGCATAGGTGAAAAATTAGCAATTCAATAAAAACCTTGCTTAACCTGTATTTGTTCCACAATTGTTCTCGGGAAATCCAGATATTTTGAGTATTGCCAATAATGGCATCCAGTACATTATACAAAAAGACGGCAAGACGAAAAATGCCAGCCACCTTGGCACAAGCACTTTGGAAATATCCAGATCAAAGCAGATGTTGAGCTGCCAAGAACCTCACATGTGGCGGTACAGCATGTGAACGTGTATGTTGGGCTCTAAAGTAGGCCCAATTTTACCCAGGGGACCTATTATGCTCTCTATATTAAGTCCATGACATTGGGTGACATGTTATTTCCTTTGGTCAATCAGCGTGACCCTTTGCCTAAAGATCCTCTCCTTCCTTTTTCTTCTTTGTAGATTGCATTGTCACAGACACTGCCTGTGGCATTGATAAAGAATTAAGGGGCATATTATCAAGGACGGCGTAAAAACTTATCGTCGGTTTAGCTGCAGATTAGCGGCGAAAATGGACTTGATAATTTGCCCTGGAGAATTCCAATAGAAGCCCATGTTCTGGTGTGAACCTGGGCTTCTATTGGAATTCTCCACGGCATATTATCAAGCCCATTATCGCTGCTTTAGCGGCAGTTTTCTCCCGCTAAACCGGCGATAGTTTTAACGCCGTCGTTGATAATATGCCCCTTCCATGGCTGAAGATGAATGTGTGATAAACTTTGTAATGCTGCTATAATGTTGCTTTTACCCTGTTGTGTGCCTATTCGGACCATGGTAAAGTGTTAACCCAATTGGACCTTTTCTTTACACTGCTTGGGTCTGCGTGGGGATGGCAAAAATCTATGCATTGGTTTAGCAAAAGTTGTACATGCTAAAACCCAACTTGTATACATTCTAAGGGGCATATTATCTAGGGCTGGCGATGGATTTATCGCCGCTTTAGCGCCCGTTTTCGGGCAAAAAGTGGCGATAATTCTATCGCATTATTAACAAGGACACACTAGCGCGTGTATCCTTGATTTATCTCCCTTTTCTGTCACCACTCAGCTACGCATCGATAATGAGATGCAAAGTAGGCATGGCTGAGAGAAACGTCATGGGAATCTATCGCGAAGGCAGCTTCGCGATATTAGCAAGGAGGGGTAGCGATGATAATAATTGCGCTACCTCTGGCCTAACGCAGGAATTTAACGTCTGCTAAATTCCTGTGTTAGGCATACCTAACATGGAAGGTGGATTATGGGGATAAGGCCACAGGGCCTTATCACCAAAATCATCGCCGTTTTGGTAGGAACATCAAGAAAAGCGTGCTAAGCGCGCTCGGCGATAATTAACGCCAGCCCTCGATGATATGCCCCTAAATGTTTTCACTCAACACACCGCTTACCTCGTGCCACATAAGTCGTGAAAACGGATGGAAATCGGCAATTGCGCTATTTTGTAAATAACACTTATACAAATGCACCAGGCTGAGTGATGCAAGACAGCACAAGAACTTAGTAAACGTTGGCCTTTGTGTACATCAGAACATTGACTATCCCCCCTCCCCCTCGTCCCCCCCCCCCCCCAAGGTCTGATATCAATTGGATCTCATGAGCCACTTGGATGAAGGGTAGACATATGTTGTTTCCAGTATTCTTCCGTGTGGCACATCCATGTGGCCAAAGTGAGTATTCACATGCAGTGTTTTTGAAGAGCCTGTGCATGTGAAAATGTTTAATTATATTTTTAAACTAATTTAGGGATAACAATGTACTTTAGAGCTGTATTTAAAAAGCATTACAGTAAAGTGGCTCGCAATGTTGTCAGGGGCATTTCTCTCCGATAACTGTATTGTGTGTTCCTGTGTGGCAACCTGTTTGCCAAGCACTACTGCTGTATGAACATTGATTGTATGAATCCATTTGCAAGGAAGAGATGTAGACCTAAAGGGCAAATGTGCAAAGCTTCACAATGTTCAACCTCAATGCATTTTGGGCATTTCTAAATTCAATTCGTAAATGAGCACATTAAAACAAGTGGTTGTTTCCAAACCGGTTCTATTGCAGATTAGGAACGCTTTGTCAACTTGGTCTTATGTGCTCAGTGCGCTGGTTGTTGTAATTCACAATAACTTGCATTATAGATAGCATATAATGCTATATTTCATATAGCGTTTTAACCTGGATTTAATACAGCAGTTTTCATAACTTTTAGGGCAGGTAGAACTAAATAAAATCCCCTGAGCTGACATCGCATGAGCATGTTTGCCTTTACATATGTAAATAGTTATTTTTGAACCTTAAAGTGAGAACTGAAAAAGAGCATCCCACGATAAATGTGTTGATTCATATTTCATTTTCAAAAGCTCAGTGGGAAGCCGGCGCTTCCTTACTCGCTTGCTGGTTTCTGTACTGCTAAACAATTTAATATGCACTTTTTAATATTTTTTTTAGCTCTTCTGCATTACCATAGATAAATTGGATTAAGAATCTCATAAATTGGTATTAAGTTAATCTTGCTGCTATTCATTACTGCTCTGATAGAATGTCTGCTTGCCGCTTAGATGCTGTTGCAAAACAAGATGAAAAATAGCTGCATTTTTCTAACTTTCACCAACGTTCCCTTTACACACATGTTAACTATGTATGGCGACGAGACTCGCGGCCATTCTATAAATCAGGTAACATTTGCAAGATAAACATTTTTTTTTTTTTTTATATTTATATAGCGCGAACTCTACCCGAAGGTATTGGAGCGCTTTACATGAGCACCGTATTTACATTACACATTCAGGCACGGGGAGATTAAGGGGCATATTATCAAGACCGACGATAAAATTATCGCCGCTTTAGCGGCAGAAAACTGCCACTAAAACGGCGATAATGGGCTTGATAATATGCTCTATGGAATTCCGATTGAAGCTCAGGTTAGATGTCCTTCACATCTAACATGGGCTTCAATTGGAATTCCATAGAGCCTATCATCAAGCCCATTATCGCCGTTTTAGCAGCAGTTTTCTGCCGCGATCATTTTATCGCCTGTCTTGATAATATGCCCCTAAGTGATTTGCCCAGAATCACAGGATGCGGACGCGACCTCAAGGCTTGAACTCTGGTTTCCAGCACCAAAGTCGGCAGTTTAGCCGACGGACAACATCCTCTCCCCAAAACTGGTCTCTTTGAAGTGTGCATGTCTGTCATTTGGGGTACCGAACATTAATTCTGCTGTGCATTGCCGGCGTTACTGTTAGAGGCGCTAGTAACAACAGCAGTGGTACCGGGGAAACCCCGTACCTCTCGGTATTTCTTTTTCGGGGTGTCTCGGGCGCTTTTTGCTACTAGGGAATGATGGTCAAATTGCCAGTATAAGTACTATTTTCTGATATTTATTTATCAACTGAGCAGGTGCAGACCTAAAAACATCAGAAAGGCAGATTGGCAATGGTGTCAGCAGGCTCTATAATTTTACTGTGACGTTGATAATGTTGATTTTTCATATCATCTTTCTTACTAACATTTTAGGCATAGACCACGTTTTTTAGCTGTCCTTCAGTTTTGTGACTTACCTGCTGGACTTTACTGGGTGTGTTGCTGAACATTCTGCTGACTGCATCTGTTGTTGTCATCCATGGAGCAGGAGTGGTGGAAGGAGGATAAAAGGACCGGTGAAGCAGACCTGATGGCGTTGAGTCAAAGGATGGGGAATGGCCCAAGTGGAAGTGTGGGTTTTGCTGTTACTTTGGTAATTGTCTCCACTTTTAAGGCTATTCGATGCCAGAGTGTTCTGGAGGAGCAAGACAAGGCAAATAGCTGGAGTTATCCTCACAGGTTATGGTCCATGGCTGTGTTGAGACACAATGCAGAACAGACGTTAGTTTGCTTCGGTGATCAAAAGGACACTGGGGACCTTTGCTAGCATTTCAAACTGCCAAATATGCCAAAATTCAATTACTTCTTAGCTGACAAATATTGGTTTATATCCTTCAAATTTCTCTAAATAGTAATTAGATCGGATTTGCGTTTGTGTGCACTTCACAGGTTCATACAAGTTGGAATGGGTTGCATTCATTATACTGGTTGGAATGTAGGAAGACTGGTTTGAGTAACAAATAAGCTGGTTAACACGTAGATAAACTACTCCGCAGGCTAGTTAACACGTAGATAAACTACTGGTACACTAATAAGTACTCTGTTTAAGGTGTGCCGTTTTTATGATCTCAAGATACTGGTTCATATCAACAGAACCTTGCTGTGCCTGTTTAGTGCATTAGTCTAGTTGCACTAAATACTGGTCTATTTATAGAACAATGTTTACATGCACAACACACTGATTTATAGGCATACTGTATTTGCCTTCATTTATAAAGAACTGGTTCATAGGCATCATACTGTGGTAAGTATGCAAACCATAGTGTTGTGCATGAGTAACACACTCGTCTGCACTTCTAACATATAAGTTGAGATATATAATATATGGGGTTGCTCCCCATGTTGTATTGGTTGTATTCATAGTACACTGATTGAGATGTATGTCATATCAAATTGCAAGAGCAACAAATGAGTGTCAATATTTAATGTATGAATTCATGTATATACTATATTGTGATAAACTGATTTGCAAGCATACTATATTCTACCAAGTATGCAGCCTAGTGGTTTGAAATCATTGCATTGTGGTTTGCATTGTCAATGTACTGGTACACTTGTATAACTGCATGGTTTGTATGCATAATACATTGATTCACACTTATAATATTATGGATGGTGGATGCAATACATTGATTACAATGTACAATCTGTTGGTTTGACAAAATGACATGTTGTTCTGCATGCATGCCATACTGGTTTCCATGCATAAATGGCTTATTTGCATGTATTCCATACTGATGTGCATTTGTAATATACTGGTTAACACACATAATATTGTATGGCTCCTATATATTATGGGGCTGATTACTATGTCGCCAGGAAAGGCTCCTAATGGGATATGGATTCTGCGAATCCGATTCGGTACCTCAGTTCCTGACTGAATTGGTCACCTTTCTGGATGACCAAGTATGATGCAAGAAAACTATCCGGGCTGTCCAAATCGGTCCTGAATGGGATTCAGGAAGCCAAAGTCAATTGGAGCCGAATCGTGCAACCCAGTGGAGTAGATTTCCGAACGAGCAAGTATGATGACCGATTCGGACAGCTGTTCTGAATCGGTTTGGCTGAGATTAACTGGCTGTGGGAATCGGACTTTGGGGGCCCGTAGAAGGCCCCCCTTCACCCGTAGGCCTCCCGATTGGGCCTGTGTTGTTGTGTAGTTCCTGGGAATCCCTAGGACCTGCATGTTTTGGATGACCTAAACTGAGGGCTTGGTGCCCCAACCGATTCCGGACAACCCCACAGGATATGTCAGCTGTTAGATCAGCTAGTCCTACAGTGCCACTCCCACCCCCCTGTATTCTACAGTGATGTAGGTAGTTTCTGGCAACCACTGAACATGATAACCCTCATTCCTCAGGGATCATGGAAAACAGTACAGTACGTTTCGCTCGGACACTCATGCTTGCCTTCTCTCAGAGAATACACAGGATGGCAATTGGGACATTTCAATAGGAATGTATTGGTCCAGCGACAGCCTAGTCTAAAACATATGTGCTGCGACAATCAGGAGACAGAAGCATAAGAAAGAGATTGCTAGTATCAATATAGTGAAGAGTAGATTAATTTCTATCATAGTGCTAATAAGATGATCAGAAACAGTTCAGATAAAAACATCAGAACTTGCATATTCCTAAAATGCGCGCCCTAAATAATTCGCAAAAATGTACCTAGCCTAACCTGGATGTGTAGGTGTATATGCATATAGCTATGTGTATCTGTATCCCAAAAATTCCTAGGGATGAACCAGCCCCCACACTTGTTGGTTTAGAACGAAGGACCCCATCTATGCATCAAGGATGACAACCCGCAAGGGATGTCAGACTGCTGTGTATCGAAGATTCGGCATGCAGGACCCCCTTCTCAGCTTGGAAGGAATTCTCCTCTAATTTGTAGGGAGGAGTGAGGGTCTTTTATACTAAAGTGGTCACTCCAGGGTTTTTTCTAGAATTGATATGTTTTTAAAACAACTATGGATGTTTTGAAAACAATCATAAATGTTTTGAAAAAAGTCACTGATTCTTTTCTAAACAAGTGCAGTCATGCACAGCTGGCTGTTGGCCAAGGATGAATAAAAGTGATGACCCTTATACAGAATAAATCTGCTGTGCCTGGGGGCATGTTTATGTATGTCAGGTACAGGGATTCTGATAGAAGACCAGGGGGCATATGTATCAAACTCCCCTTTAGCGAATCCTAATTTGCGAGATTTTGCGATTCGCAAAATCAGATTCGCTAAACGGGATGTATAAAATAAATCGCTAATCATTTGCGATTCCTTAAAAATCGCAAATAATTCGCAGAATCCCGTATTGCGATTTCTTAATAGCGAAATTCGCTAAATAAGAAATCGCAAAAACGGGAATCTGCAAGCCTGGTGCAGGCTGATGACATCACAAACAGGAAACTGTAGTGATTGCCTGCACCTGCTCACCTGAGCCACACCCTGAGGCTGCTTGTGGAGTGTGAGGAGGCTTTCCTGGAGACAGCAACCAGCAATGGATCCCAAACAAAACCAGCAGGGCAAAGATGCAGAAAAAAGAAAGAGAAAACACAAGTTTTCAGAAAAGGAGCAGGAGGTCCTCATTGAGGAGATGGTCTGCAGCCATGAGCTCCTGTTTGGGAAGAAGGCACTCAAAGTCCCAGAGGCCAGGAAGAGGAAAATCTGGCTGGAAATACAGAGCAAGGTGAATGCTGTTGGAGTCACCACACGCACCATCGAGGAGCTGCGCAAGAGGTGGTATGATATGCGCCAGAGGTCCAAGGAGAGGGTGGCAGCCAGACTCAAGGATGCCAATCAGACTGGAGGAGGACCATCCACTGCAGAGCAGCCAACCCCCCATGAGGAGCTCGTGGAGTCTACCCTCCTGCCTGAGAGCGTTGGTGGTTTGGCGGCAATAGACAGCTCCGACCCCTCATCCAGCAGACAAGGTAAGATGCATGCCAAATCACCCTGCACTCCTCCCCATCCCTTGCACACTCCCCCAAATGCACATAGTAAACTCACAACATGCCAATCCAGCCCAGGTCTTACAGCACACCCAGCAATGCATCATGGGACTCGTAGTACTGTGTCTGACTGTGTGTCCATGACACCATCACAATTAAATGCAACATATGTGTTTTGGGGATCATTGAATAGAAATGTGTCAGAGGTTAGCCGTCAAAGAATTGTAACTTTATTGAGTGCCACATGCAGACAGTAACACAAACTCATGTAGTCCCCTTTACATCCACAGCACACGGCATGCCACAAGAAGACAGCGCAGAGGGAGAGGAGCCTGCAGACCCTGCGGACTCCAGCGATGAGACAGAGCAGCAGCCAATTCAGCGCAGGAAGCGCGCACATGTGCCCCCACTGCCTCCATTTGAGGACGAAGTCCCAGCAACAGGCGATGACACCGACAGGAGAGAGGGGAGTCAGGGTGTGACAGACATGCCCCGTCATGACGCACCAACACCAAGGCAAAGGGAAAAGGCCATTTCCAGGTCAAGGCCCAGGAGCAGCACTGCAACAGAAGGAGAGGGCACCGTGTTCTCCGGCTTGGAACAGTGCATGCTGCAGGAACAGCGCCTGCAAAGCAAGGCAATGCGGTCAATAAATCGCCAGCTAGGCCGCATACATCAGGACAATCGCAACATGGTAGCGGCAATACAAGAGCTCTGTGCCACTTTGAGGGACACCCAAGCTGACAATGACAGGGCTGGACGACGTGCCAATGCACGGCTACACAATTATACAAAGGCAGTCAACCGCCTCTGCACCACCACCAGCGCACACACACGCAGAAGCGTAACCATGCAGGTGGACATGGCACATTGCTGCCAGGACATAGCCCGAGGGCTGGCGCAGGTGACCACTGCTGTGGAACAGCTGCAGACAGCCAATGCTGGTGGCAGCGCACTAATGGCCTCTGCTGAGAGTGAGGACACATCGAGTCGCAGCAGCATCACTCCAACCTTGCCAGGTGAAAGACGCCGCAGTGGCAGACAGGTAGCAGGCCAAGGGCGCACCATGGGGGGCACTCACCCTGGACGGCACCGACGGAGGTGATCATCTGCGGGGACACTGACTGCAACACGGGTGCATTAACCCGCAAAAGGCTGTTTGCCCTATTTCTTGTGCCTTCTCTGCACTGTGTGTACAACATGTGCTGGGGACAATTACAATTTCTTTCATGTGAAGTGTGATTAAACACTTGACACATCATCAGGCTTTGTAGTCTCATTTCCTCAATACTCACCTAAAAGTAGTTTCGTGTGATCTCAGTCCGTCTCTGGCGTCCAGCAGCTGCCCCAACTCCTGGTGCTGGTCTGGCAGGGGGAGCAGGGCGCTCGTCATCCGATGTGTCTGTATTGGTCACATCAATTGTGGTGCCTTTCCTCATTGCCATGTTATGTAGCATTGCACAGCTTGCCACGATTTTACAGCAGGTCTCAGGGCTGTATTGCAGTGCGCCTCCACTTTTATGCAGGCACCTGAAGCGGCTCTTCAGGATTCCGAAGGTTCGCTCAATGACACAGCGTGTAGATCTGTGTGCCCTGTTGTAGCTCCTCTCACTTGCATTTGCAGGATCCAGGTATGGGGTCAGGATGAAGTCGCGCACTGCATAGGCACTGTCACCTGCATGGAAAAAAACACAATAGGTGAGTCAATGTCCCCCCCCCTCAAGTGATGTAGTGGATGTATTGATGTGTGCAATGTATTTACCGAGCAGGTACCCCTCCCCAAACTCTCCAGCACTCAGACGTCTGTGTATTCCACTGTGTCGGAAGATGAAGGAGTCATGTGTACTGCCGGGGTATTTGGCTACGATGTCTGTGATGTGATACTTAGCGTTGCACACAATCTGTATGTTGAGGGAATGGTAGCATTTCCGATTCCTGTAGACATATTCAGTTTCTGCTGGGGGTGTGATGGCCACATGGGTCCCGTCAATGCAGCCAATGACGTGGGGGAAACGTACAATCTGGTAGAAGTCCAGTATCGTTTGCTGTAATGCCTGTTGGGTGGTGGGGAAGTAAATGTGATGTGAGAGCCTCAGTAGCATTGCATCTAGGAAGGCATGGAAGAAGCGCGAAAGTGCACTCTCTGACACCCCACCAACCTCCGCTATGACCCGTTGAAAACTCCCTGACGCCAGGAGGTGCAGGGAGCACAGGACCTGCACATGTGTGGGAATTGTTTGTGTCCTGCGAGTAGGGTGCTCCAAGTGGGGTTTCAGCTCCTCAATCAGGTCCATTATGGTCTGTGGGTGCGGTCTGTACTTGTCATAGATCTCCTCTTCAGTGTTCTGGAACAGGGTGATGCGCAGCCTGAAGATACGTTCCTGTCTCATTCTCCTGTGTGCAAGGGCCCGAATACGCAGCCTCCTGGCTATCACGTACATTGCAGCCATTGTGGGTGTGTTTGTTGCATTGTGGGCTGGTTTTTGTACCTTGCACCAGTTTACCACCTGCAAGCAATTGGTGTTAATAGCGATTTCTTAATTAGCGAATTTCGTAAATTCGCAATTTGCGATTTTTTCATACATGTGTTTGCGATTTCTTAGCTAGCGATTTCTTGTTAGCGATATTCGCAACGCTAAGGAATCGCAAATTAGGTATTCGCTAGGAAATTCGCTGTTTTCTTGTTTCGCAGCCTAAGAAATCGCTAATTTAGCGATTTCTTACTTTTCAATTTAGAATTGTGTCATACATATGAAATAGCAAAAAATCAGTCGCAAACGCTGTTTTTTGCGATTCGCAGCGTTTGCGACTAATTTTTCCTTTCATACATATGCCCCTAAGAGCCTGGTGTCAAAGAGACAGGAACAAGCTTTTAGGTAAAAAGTCACCAGTTTAGAATCGTTATATAGGAGTGTGGATGGGATGTTGTATGTAAAATGGAGTATACATGACAGGGTGATCCTAAAGGACACAACAGTGGGTGTACCAAAGGGACCCCCTTCCCAA
Source organism: Triturus cristatus (assembly GCF_964204655.1). Lineage (NCBI taxonomy): Eukaryota > Metazoa > Chordata > Amphibia > Caudata > Salamandridae > Triturus > Triturus cristatus. The sequence continues at coordinate 231,930,293 of NC_140587.1, forward strand.
ACAAGCACAGTGTGGCAGGCTCCATGGGGTGCCCGCCACAGGGTGCAAGGTTTTCCCCACGCACCCTTTTTTTGGAATGGGAGCCTGTGTTCTCGTTCGCAACACAGGCTCCTATTGAAGTCAATAGGAGTCTGACCGAGCCATCCGGACACATCGTAATCGGTCGGACAGCATTCCTCACCCAATTCGGCGGGAATTCTTTCCTGACAATATCACAATTGGCCCCAAAGTGTCCACTCATTCTTGTGCTGTCCTAGTTTCTGTGTGTGATATATTGGTTACAATTCTCAGACATTAATTTCAAAACATTACGTGCTGGTTTACATGCATGATGTAGTGGTTTTCATATGTAAGCTAATGCTTTGACTGTTTATCATATTGGTTTGCGTATGGAAAGTAATTTTTTGGAATGCATAATTTTGAGGTTCACATTAATAACACCTTGGTTTGTAAGCACAATGTATGCATTTGTATAAACAATATGATATTTTACAAACATTACATAATGACCTGTGTGCACAATATAAATGAAAAGTTTTGGTATGGCCGTGTTGGAAACGGCCCTTTTTGCAGGGTTATCCCCAAACTTTTTGCTTCTTCCTCCTTTATTTTTTCTAACCCGTGGTTGTTGGCAATAGGACTCTGAGCACTTTACCACTGCTGATCAGTGCTAAAGTGCATATGCTCTCTGTATAAATTGTTATATTGATTGGTTATCCATGATTGGTATATTTGTTTCACCTGTTAGCCCCTAGTAAAGTGCACTGAGTGTGCCAGGGCTGGTGATTCAAATGCTACTAGTGGGCTGCAGCAATGATTGTGCCACCCACAGGAGTAGCGCTAAAATGATGTCTTAGGCCTGCTTGCAGTGCCTATGTGCAGTCCAGGACTGCCATGTCGACCTGGCCAGTGCACCCACTGACCAGGCCTTATCCTTCCCTTTCTGTACATGTCAGGCATCCCTATGGTGGCCCTAGGTACCCCCCTGGGCTGGGTGCAGTGTATCTGAAAGGTAGGGCATGTACTGAGGTGTGTAACATGCCCTGGTAGTGAATTACAGCCATTTTCGTTTTTCACTGCTGAGAGGCTATCTTGCCCATAGGATAGAATGGGGAAGGCTGTTTACATGCCTATCTTCCCATAAGGGCAAGATAGAAAATCCAAGTTTGGTATCTCTGTGTTCAGAATTTAATTATACATCTTTTTAGCAAGATGGTTTTTAAATTCACTGTGTGAGAATAGCACTTTTTAGAAAGTAGCTATTCTCCTGTTTAACCTGCCTGTGTGCTGGTTGGCTGACTGGTGTCATGTGATGGGCTAGGTGGCTCCAGGAGCCAGGATGAGTCAGCAGCAGGGTGAATAGGGAGATCTGCTTTAGATGGGTGGGAGGAGTAGTCCCTGGGTTTGAATAGGGCTGCCCCTGACAAACACAATGCTGGCTCCACCCCCTGCTGGCCAGGCTGAGGACTCTGCCTCTGCTGGCACAAAGAAGGCTCCACCTCCTGCTGAGCGTCTAACGACCCTGCCCTTCACTCTGAAAGGAACCAGGTGCTCCAGAGCAGAGCACACCCAGGAACCGGTTTGAGCAGGGGAATCCCCCCCACTGGAGCAAAGAGAGACAAAGACTTGGAGGGGTATAAGAAGAGGACCCCAGACACCTAAAACTTTAGATCACTTTGGAACTAAGAAGAAACCTCTGCCAAGGAGAAAGCTGAAAAGGACTGAAGAGGAGAAGACTGCCTGCTTGCTGTTTTGCTTTGCTGCCAAGGAGAGGGGAAGGACTTTGCTGTGTCCCCTTCTTTTGATTCTGATCTCCAAGGGCCTGAGAAGAGCTGGCTCCCTGTTAAGAAGTCCCAGGAACAAAAGGACTTCACCACCAGCTCCCTGGAACTCTGCTGAAGGAGTTCTGACCTGCCTTGGAGTGCTTGCCCAGCCTTGGGGCCTCAGGAGGTCGTTTTGCTGTGTTTGGGAGCTGGGAAGCAGAAGCGTGAACAAGAGTGACTGGTACCCAACGCATCATCCGATTGCGTGTCGCAAGACGAGAGTGCGAGGAAAATTTCATCGCGGCACCATCGAAACACGCAGGGTCCCCGCATCGCCGAGTGCGTCGAGCATCGTCCCGAAGCGTGAAGATTCCAGCCATTGCGAGGGTTGTCGCAGAACCAGTTTGCGAGCCGCACCACTGCCGGTGCGTGAAAAGTCTCCAGTCATCGGGTGCGTCGACGCAGAGTCCCGTTCCGTGGCGCATCGAGAGTTGCGGCGCCGGAAGGCAACGCTGCGCCACGCATTGCACCACATCGAAGAGTGTCGCATCGAACCTGTGCGTGAAGCTTCCCCCCAAGAAACCTACGCAACGAAGGCCAAAGTCATCGCATCCTCCCCCTACAGATCAGAGCCAGCGCATCCACCTCTGCTGCGTGAAGCAGGGCTGCTGCAAAGCCTCCCCAGGATCTCAGGAGTATCGCATCGCCTTTGCCATCTTCCTTGTTATAGCTTTTGGGAACCTTATCGCAACTACAGGTACTGTTGGGCACGAAAGTGTCGCATTTTGTGCATTAAGAGTCGCATTGTGCAGGACACTGACTTTTACATCCTGGAGTACTTTCTGCAAACTCTTGAACTATCTTTAAAGTAACCTTTTTGAATTATATGTTGGTTTGTCTGTAGTATTTGGTCTTGTGAAGTTTTTAGTAAAGATACCTTATTTTTCTAAAACTGGTGTGGAGTAAATCTGTGGTGTTTTCACTGTGTTACTGTGAGTGTTGGTACAAATACTTTACACATTGCCTTTGATAGCCTAGACTGCTCAGGCCAAGCTACCTAGAGGGTGAGCAGGGGTTATCTTAACAGTGTATCCCCCTTTCCCTGACTAGAAGCAAGGGTCCCTACTTGGACAGTGGTACCTACCCTGCCAACTAGAGACCCCCAGATCTAACAGGCCGCTACATACAACTTTTGTTTTTACTTGCCAATAGTGCTGGTTAATGAACAGCAAACACCTTTGATTGAATGGGTTCTACATTGAGCCCTTTGCTTCGTGCACTGGTTTGCTTGCATTATACAATGGTTTGACTCTGCAGATTTGAAGAGGCAGAGACAATTACAGGGGTCAGAAGGAATCTGGAAGCAGGAGGCTTAGTTTTCTTAACGCCTGAGGGAAGCCTCTTCCTGTGAAGCTTAAAAAGTACTTGCTGATAGCATCAGATGTAAATCCCTTGGATCTTTTGCTTATGTTAGCTATTCACAATGAGAAGGTTGTGCTTTTAAAAGTAATTTTATATGTTAAACTGCTCTGGATTCTCCATTAGACCCTTTATTTAGCAAATTATGTATAGCATTTAAATATGATTTTAAAGAGTCTGCTTGTGGCTGCCATGTTTTCATATATACTGCTGAAGAGGGCTACCATTCCGTCCCCAGCTGCTGCTCTGCTTAATGAGGAAACTCTCCTCTTGAAGTGAACCAAATCTTGACCAAAGTACTTTATAGTGATCAATAGTAATCCAATGAATGTATAAATGTCGAGTAATCCATATATTCCATACTCATAGAGTCACTCCAGAGACAGCGATGTTGTACTAGAATGTTTTATTTCGCATTATCATATGTCTAAAGCGGCCGTTCTAGCTCAAACATAGACACGTGCTGTCAACATTCCTTCGAGCCGGCAGTTGTAAAAAACCAATGCATTTGGAACTTTTTAAGTTCTTCGTCAGGGGCACTGAAATAAATCAAAAATAACTGCAAGAACAATGATGCTATGCATTTTAAACCTGTAAATAATAGTACAAATTGGGCACAGGTTTTCATGTGTGGCATGTCATGTCACCAGAGTGTTTGTATCTGTAACTTCAATCCTGTTATCCTTTATCATGAGTCGAACAAGGCAGTTATATCCCCATAAACAGAATGTAGAAATGACACTTGTTTCCTAAAATGAAATGGTCTTGAAGACGCATGAGAAAGCTGCAGTAGCCTGGGCATAATATGACATATATTAGCACATCTGAACTGCAGTCTACCATGACGTCAACCCTGGCATCCACAGACAGGCATAGTATGGACAAGATGAAATCTGAAGCCTTCCATGCTACATCTCCGTCTGTCAAAGTCTGTCAAAATTCCGTCATAGGGAAAGTGCACATAGGCATTCCAGAGCAGTAGGACTCAACAGCCTAGCTCCAGTCATCATGGACAGTGAAAGTATGAAACTGAAGCCCAGATTTATCAACATTTGGTGGAACGCAGGAAGACAACTTGCTGCGCTGCACTGTGTAAAATGGAGAGAGCTGGAATGCGCAATAATTACTAACATATGGCTTGTTCCTGATCTCTCTCTGAGGCATTTTCCTCTTTCTATGTGTGCTGTGGAATGCAGCACTCGTAGAAAAAGGAAATAATGAGGAGAAATAAATATATTTTCCTCATTATGCCTCATTTGGAAAGGCATAGCATTTAAATGCATTCCCAGGTTTACTAGTATTAGTAAATCTGAGAATGCGCCAAAAACCATGGGTGGGTGCAAGGGAACACCCACTCTCAATCCATGGAACACCTTCCCTAAGCAGAGTATTCAAGGCAGCGACATGCACTGCCTTGTGTTACTCCAGGTTTACTATTACATGCAGAGCAATGGAAGGTGGCTCTGTATGGCATAGTAAATCTGATTTAAGGGCTTGCATTGCCTTGTGTCCCCTTTCGTGATGAAAGGTCAAAGCGAGCCCTGGATAAATCCGGCCCTGAACGTCTACTGGTAGTTTTTCCAACATGACAATAGTTCTATGGTGAAAGAAATTCCTACAGTGGATTCACTTCAAATTTCAGAATCCAAAAATGAGAGGATATGCCATCACCACCCACCTTTTGATCAAGCACGTAGGCTATTGCACCGCAAGGAAACTAAGCTGATATCTATAAGACACTAGACATCTTCACCTAGTTGCACATCAGGAAACTCATACCCCTTACTTGTCTTCCTCTCCTTCCTTTGCCATTTACTATTTCCTTTCATTTCTCCTTCATCTGCACTATTTCTCCCCATCATTTCATTCTCATTCTCTTCCCTCATCCTGATCTCTTCACTCTCTCACCCTGTCCCAATTGTTGCACATCCTCTTTACTCGGTCTTACTAACCTTCCTCTTTCCTCCATCTACTCCATTGCCTCACCCCTGTCTCCTGCCTTTCGCTTCTTTTTCATCCCTGCTGTCTCTGCTTCTCTTACCCTCTTGTCTTTTATCACCTTCTCATACCAATCCATTTTTTGTCTCTGGGATTGACCGAATGCTGAGAAAACTGGGGTGGTGTGGTGGGCAAAAAAACAACAGATTAAACCCAGATCTCTTGACTGGGGATGAATGTTTGCATTGTTCAGCATTCTGTCCATCATCTGTTCCTTTTGCTTTTATCACCCTTTGTAGGAAGGTATGCACAGATATAGGTCCCATGTTCACTCCACCACTATATTCAAGCCAGCCTGGCGGATGAGGGGTGATACCCCGAAACTGGTCCCAGTATGCTTGTTTCCATTCTAGAGAGGACCTGGCTTGGCAGGTCAGACTGGACTGTTCCCATGAGGAGCAGGGTCAAGACTTGACTGGGGGTGTATTCTTGTATTGTTCAGCATTCTGTCCATCATCTGTTGCCTCTTTTGCAAAGAAATACAAGTAGCAAATTGGATAGCTTAGCATTACATTGGGTTATAATAAGACACAAATAGCAATTTGCATAGGACTATTAATCCAACAACAACACTTGGAGTTAAATTCTCAACAATATAGCTACACAGAGCCAACACAAAATGCTTGTCAATGTGGTCCATGATAGGCAACATCAAGCAATGTCTTAGCACATTAGCAGCCTGCATACTTTGTGGGATTAATGATCTCAAAATTACACAATGGTTTATAAATTCAAAAGTATAAACACATACCAGACCTGGAATGATCATTAAAAGAGGCAATCTAATTTGCTTTAAATGGGTGAGGGCCACGAGGTAATCAGAAAATATATATATCAGCATAAAAGAATGACACACGTTTGGAAATTAACAAGATATAATTAACAGTAAAAGCAGATAGTCTTTGTTTATTACATTCTGGCTAAACATTATAACACTCACATTAAGATTGTTAAAAAATTAATTCAAAGAGACATAAAATGAATAAACTTACCAAGAAGAACAGCCACTTCAATGAGCATGCAATCTAGTAGGTGCCGATTACATGAGACTACATCAGCTCACTGATGCCGCAACTGGTGTACGCTGCACTCCACATTGTCTGCGTTCATTTACAAGAAAGCCCTAACCTGCACAGCAACCTGTCAGATGCAGCACACATCAGTGATCTTATCAATCTCTCCTCAAAATTGAATTGCCTGACCCTACCCAACATTCTACCCCAAATAACAAATCCCTAATAAACTACCTACTACTGAAACTATCTAAAAGTCCGGGAGTTGGCACGCTACGTATCTGCACTTTTTCTAATTTGCATATTTCCACGTTCGAAGGTATTCTTGCTGCTATCGTTTTTAGAGTTGTGTTCTTAAAATTTATTTGTACTGTATTTTTAACGCTGGACAGGAACCACTGTTAGCTGCACTTTACTCACCGGAGTCTCCAGGAGTTTCCAGTCGGTGGCAGGGGCCGCCATCTTGGGGGAATCACGGTTGGCGGTGTTACTTCTTTGAACCCTGAATAGATTTAAACAGGACATGATCAGAGCGCGCAGCGCTGCATTCTCCTGAGGCTTGAGCCGGGAGTCGGCACGCTACGTATCTGCACTTTCTAATTTGCATATTTCCACGTTCGAAGGTATTCTTGCTGCTATCGTTTTTTGAGTTATGTTCTTAAAATTCATTTGTACTGTATTTTTAACGCTGGACAGGAACCACTGTTAGCTGCACTTTACTCACCGGAGTCTCCAGGAGTTTCCACTCGGTGGCAGGGGTGGGGGCTGCCATCTTGGGGGAATCACGGTTGGCGGTGTAGCTTCTTTGGGCCCTGAATAGATTTAAACAGCACATGATCAGAGCGCGCAGCGCACGCGTGCAGCTGGTGCGCCGAAGGCACGACTAAGGCAAGCCCGTCTGCGCCCGTCCGCGCTCGGACGGCGCTCTGCGCTGAAATCCCGGAAGGTATGGCTACAGATATGAAACCCTTTATTACTTACTCTAGGAAGCAACTACTGGCTTTAAACAGACGCACAAGTTCACGTGGTTGTGTCTGTTTGGACCCTAAGAGAATGCTGGGACTAACAATGAAGGTCTGTACGGGGTGTGAAACAACCCTCCCAGAGCTAGATATCACATATCCAGCCAGGAAACCCTTTAGGATGAGTTTGAATAAAAAGGTTATTCCAGCCTTTAATTGCGTTCTTTTAAACGCACGCTCTTTGGTGAAACACAGTATTGAATGTGCATCTTTAATAGAGGGTAACAATGTTCAAATAGCTTTCATAACAGAAACATGGACTGATGAGGCCTCCGGCCCTGATCTTGTGAAAGCAATCCCTCCTGGATTTTTATGTTACACGGCTAATAGACCGCTAAAAAATGATGGAGGACTGGAAGTTATTTATCATAGTTCCATCAAAGCTAGTTTTGATATAATGGTTAATCCTTTCGCTCAGTCTCTCTGATCACTACATGTTCAAGGGAACTCTAGTGTATAGACCGCCGGGTCCTAGGAATCCGTTCTTAGTTGAGGTCGGCACACTTTTGGAAGCTGGTTTGACCCTTTACTCGTATACTATATTGGGAGATTTTAATTTTTACCTAGAGGACGGGGCAGATAAAGTTAAAGCAACTAGTGAAGGGACCTACACATTTAGCTGGGCACACGTTAGATGGGATTTTTTCAAATGCTCTATCTCTCTCTGTCTTAAACATTTCACCCCTACCCTAGTCTGATCACGCTGCAATTTATGTTTGAATTGATCATTCAGGGAGGTCGGGGTGGGGACCCCCTCTCTAGGAAAACAAAGGAGATTAAAGCTTGTAATAGCGTAGGAGAGAAGGAACTCACTGAGTTACTACATTGGACCCAGGATTATCTGCCCTTGGAGGTGGAGGAGGCCTCAGTTGCCTACACCACTTGGTTAGAGGATGCCTGTCACATTTTAGCACCTAAAAAAGTAATTATTCCAAAGAGGATTCAACCTACGGCTCCTTGGTACTCTCAGGAATTAAAGACTCAAAAAATGAAATGTAAATAATTGGAACGCTCCTGGAGGAAGGACTACCATCTAACTAATAAAGCCCTATATAATCAAGGCCTCCTTCAATATAAACAGATGCTCTTCAAGGCTAAATGCGAGTTTTTCGCTGGACATATACATTTAGCCAATAATTCCTCTAAGGAATTATATAAAGTTGTTACTAGGCTCACTCATCCACCACCTGCTATCATCTCAACTAGCCAGGTCCTCTGTGAAGAAATGGGCACTTTTTTTCAATCTAAAGTGGAAGCTATTTATAACACCTTTAGGGACGTTGCAGGTAATACATTAGGGGATTTGGCCCATGCTGTTGAGGTAGGACCTGGCTCAAAATGTACCTTGGAGTACTTTCCTCCAATAACCTACCCAGATACTTTTAAGCTTCTTCTGTCCACCAGATCAGGCTCACCCTATGACCCCTGCCCAGTACCAATTGCGAAAAAGGCGTCAGAACGTTTAGCTGGGACACTTACTACTATTTTTAATGCTATGTTTGCTGAAGGAATTTTTCCTAAATTGTGGAAAATTGCGTCTGTTCTGCCACTCCTAAAAAAACCTAGCTTAGATAGTAAGGACCCAAGTAGCTTTTGTCCCATCTCACGCCTACCTTTGCCTTCTAAATTAGTGGAGAAATACATGAACACTGCTTTGAGCTTTTTTCTGCATGAAGCAAAGGTTCTGGATCCCACCCAGTTTGGGTTTAGAGAGGGTCACAGTACTGAAACTGCCCTCCTTAAATCCACGGAAGAGATTAGGAAAACACTGGACCAGGGAGGAATGGCGGTATTGATCCTCCTTGATCTCTCCGCGGCCTTTGACACGGTCCACCACGGGGTTCTGATGGATCGTTTATGGGGCTGCGGCATGAGAGATAAAGCTTGGTCTCTCCTTAAATCTTTCCTCTCTGATAGAAGCCAGACTGTCTCACTAGGTGAGTTTATTTCCAAACCTTTCTCTCTTCCTTGTGGAGTGCCTCAGGGGTCTTCCCTGAGCCCAACGCTTGTTAATGTTTATGTCTCCTCTCTGGCCCCATTGATTGAATCCTTCGGCTTTGGTCTAACATCTTACGCCGATGACACTCAAATCGTCATCTCTCTGCAACCAGGTCAGGAAGAGGCAACGGGTGAGAGGCTTCACGATTGCATGGGGGCAGTGGGAGATTGCATGCTGCACAATTGTTTAAAATTGAATGCTGGCAAAACAAAAGTGATTCGGTTCGGGAATAATGTTAATCTTTGGACCCCTGGTTGGTGGCCTGAGGCCATGGGTACTCTCCCAGCACCCTCCAGGAAAGTTAAGAATTTGGGGGTGGTGCTGGATGAACACCTTGATATGCATGATCAAGTAAACACCATGGTCTCTGCCACCTCGTATACTCTCAGGACCTTGAGGAAAGTTCTGCCCCTGTCACCAGCAGATCGCAAGCAGACAGTGGTCTCGGCCCTGATTATGTCAAGACTTGATTACTGCAACAGCCTTTACATAAACATTCATGAACGCAGCGTTCAAAAACTTCAGATGCTCCAGAACGCAGCAGCCAGGTTGCTTACGGGGATTCCAAAATTCGCTTCCATCTCCAGTACAATCAAAAAACTACACTGGCTACCAGTAAAAAACACGAATACTTTTTAAATCTCTGTGTTTGGTTTTTCGAGCGCTCCATGATATAGGTCCACTCCATTTGATGCGACAATTTCAATGGTATGTGCCTGGAAGATCATTACGCTCATTTGGAGCCAAACTCACTGTTGTGCCCACCTCTAAGAGAGTCAGATGGGGAGGCAGAAGCTTTTCCGTTGGGGCAGCTAAGGCCTGGAACAAACTTCCTGTTGGCTTAAGAAACTGTAATGACATTTATTTTCAGGAAGGCGCTAAAAACATGGTTGTTCTAACTCTCTTAGTTTTAACTTTAGGAGGACTGTAGCAAGCGCCGGGACACCTTCGGGTAGAGACAAACAAAGACAAAGAGCACACTAAGAAAAACAATCACAAAACTGCAGACAATATGTATCACTACAAACACAATAACTGGCAAAAACCTCCAAGAATCACCACTCACTCTCTACACCACAAACCTACCTCCATACACCAAACACAATCCAAACACAAACCAAACACCTTCCACATTAGCCTTCTCTGACTCATAAATGTTGCCTGGACCAGGTCTCCAAACAACTATGGCTCAACCCTCTGTATTTCATCTCACTATTGTATCCACCATAATGTTATTTGATTTTTTGAAAATCTAGGGGTTCTTCTCACATTCACGAGGAAAGAAATAACCTAAAACATTTAAGTTTAGATTAAATTTACTAGTACTGGTGTTGCTTTAGCTTCTCCTGGTGTGAGTGTAGAGAAAAAAAGGGTAATATGGGTTGGCATTTATATTGGTAGGTGATTTGGATAAGGTGATACTAAGAAGTTGTGTGTATACTGTTGGATGGATCTGTCATGTTGATGGATATGTCTGCCATATAAAAACTCACCTAACCTTCAAATACTCAATCGTGCTGGTTCGTCTGTCCCACAGTGATGGTGTACAACCCTAAATATGGCAGATGGGTATCCACTATTGCATCTTTGATGAAGTTGTAACTGATGATTGTCAGAAATTGGAGTGTTGGTTGAGTGGGGTGTGAACCCCGCTCAATCAACAGACACAATCCTTGTCAGAGTCAACCACAAAAGTCACTTAATTAACCTGGGCTTAACCCTCTGGTAGCTAGCCACAAAAGCAAATCTAAAAAAAATACATTATTTGACACAAAAACATCCAAAATCCAACCAGTTGGGTAGTTGCGTGAGAAAATTAGTCAAACTCGAAAACTATAGCCAACCATGATGGAGTGCGAGTTGGATACAAGAAGTGGATTGGACCCAGTCAGTGCTTATCTTTGGGCTTAGAAAAAATGTAAAGGAAAAGTCTCTGAGAAAGTAGAAGTTCAACATGGCAAAGCTGCAGCAATGTGCGAGGAGGAGACGTTGTCGTCGAGGAGCCTGCTGGATGAAGTCGCGGTGAAGATTTCTATGTTTGGACTTAGTCTCTTTTTTTAAATTAAAAAATTACTAGTAGGACGAAGCTAGATGCTATAGTTGATTAGAGAGCCACAAGGCCGTATAATCCTTCAAAGAAAGACCTCTAAACAGAATTTGCTGCTCTGAACTCGGGCCGACCAGAGATGCACCTTGGGTGGATAGATGAGTAGGTTGGTCCCATCTCCCCTTGGTTCTCAGCGTAGTTTTTAGCCAAAACATCTTAAAGTCCAAAGTTTTGGATTTTGGCTACCTGGGCACCTGTACCACCACCACCAAGGGTCGAGGACTGGAGGAGCACCACTTAGGGGGTTAGGACTTAATTAGGCTGGGCCCAGGTGTGCATTAAATATGGTTGGAGACTTTTCTGTCCCTAAGGCTCTGATCAGGAGGCCAGCCAACTAGCACTTGGAGTCACTGTGGTAGTCCTGGGTTCAAGAAGTGTGACAGGGTTCAAGCAGCAGGTCAAGACTTTGAGGGTTCAAAGCAGGCCAGAGTAGCAGGAAATTCTCAGAGAGTCTATTGCAGTTCTGGAAAGAGAACTAAAGAGTAGCTCTATGGGTCCTATTTTTTACACATGGTACCTTCATTGAAGAAGGAGAGGTGTCTATAGAATTCCCTTTGAAGTGCTTGAAGTTTGCTGCCTCTCCTGCCCTGGCTCAAAGCTGGTCGCATGAACAATGCAGTGTGCCTATTCAGTTGCAAGTGGGGCTTTGCCCAGCTACGCTTCCCAGATACTGGCAGTGAAGGCTCACCCAGAAATTCCTGATCCCTCTCTTGTGTGGCTGTCAGGGAGGAATAAACACACTAATGTACGACTGCCAACTGCACCCAGACATTAGACCCAGAAACAGGCTGAAGGCAACAAATAATGAGGGCAGGAAAATAGCAACTTTCTTAGAGTGGCATTTTGAAAATTTGTAACGTAAAATCGGACTTTACCATTCAGCCCTTAATGGCTGGGGCTTTTCCGTCAGTGCTGAGCCCTTTTTGCCTATTTGGGGTAGTTTATGCTTAGGGATACATACTGTTTTTTCCACATAAGGTATCCTTGCCAATGTCTGTCCTTTTTCCCAGCATGCTGGGGATTCTAAAGGTGCCCAGGGTATGTAGAATCCTCTGGAGGGGGCCGATAAAATCGGCAGAATATAGCTACATTTTGTGGAAAAATAGGATAAAAGAGCTCAGGATAAAAGTGTATTTTTTTCCTAAAAATGGCATTAACAAACATTTTGCTGTGCTAAAGTCACCATCTTACCAGCTTTCTGGAGCCTACAGAGTTGGATAAAATAAACAAATATTTTACCACACTTTGGGCATTTTTCAGAGGTAACTCAATTTTCCTATTTTTTGTGTTCTCTGCCTACTTCTAGTTTGTGATGGAAGCCATTGTGACAAAAAGTTACAAAGGAAAACATTGTGCCAAATGGCCGTTTGTTCCTACTCATTTTCAATATTTCTTTATTTCAATAGTTAATTTCTTCAAGAAAACCTTGAGGATTTACACATATGACCCCTTGCTGCATTCTGAATTTACTTGTCAGAAATCTATAGCCTTCCAGGAAGGCTATAGATTTCTGACAAGTAAATTCAGAATGCAGCAAGGGGTCATATGTGTAAATCCTCAAGGTTTTCTTGAAGAAATTAACTATTGAAATAAAGAAATATTGAAAATGAGTAGGAACAAACGGCCATTTGGCACAATGTTTTCCTTTGTAACTTTTTGTCACAATGGCCGATGTAAAAAAGCAATATACCATTATATCGGCTAGACCCTTCTGGATGTGGGGATATATTGGGGGTTTAAGTTCTCCAAGAACCTAAGATGCCCAGCGCCAACAACTGAGCTTTACCGTACAATGTTTTTTCTTTGCATGCTGAGGGTTGCCTAACTCATATGGTGAAATATGTAGAGTGAAGAATGGATATCAAGAAAACCTGTGTATTTCTGAAATGGGCATAAGATATGGAATTTAGGAGCATTGGTTGTATGTGCATCTCTGAATCTGTGGGTACCAGTACTAGCATATGACTTAGAGGGTATTTTCCAGAGTGTATATTGCACACTGGCTGACATTTGGAAGGCACAAATGCAGTGAACTCCAATTGGTAATAACAAATGTTTTACTATTATATTTCTTTTGATGAAAATGGCACCTCACTGGTATGGGTAGACCTAGTTACCGTGACAGAAAACAGCCCAAATTGCAACATGGATGAATTAAAAAGTCTGTGATGAAAAGTTCTGTAATCTGTGGGGAGACACAAACTTCCTTACATCCAAAATTTCCTCAAGTCTCTCCATAAATATGGTACTTCCCTTGTGTGGGTAGGCCTTCTGCCAGGCAGCAGGAAATGCCTAAAAATGCAATATGGATACATCACAATTTTCCTCTCAAAACTGACCCTTTCTTTGCAAAGTGGACAGCTGTGGATTTTGGGCCCTAACTCAGAGACACATAGGGAAACCTAGCAAAGTTTTGAAACCTAGATGCCTGGGGGCATCCAGGGTGGGATAACGTGAGTGGCACTCAGCAGTTATTTTTTACCAAGAATCCATGGCAAATTTGAAATTTTGACTAAAAAAACACATGTTCCTCACATTTCTGCGATGGAAAGTTCTGGAATCTGCAGATAATCACAAATTTCGTACCACTCTGAGTTGCAACATGTCCCCGATAAGAACAGGACCCCACTCATGTGGGTAAGCCAAGAGACCATGAAGCAAAAGACGCTAAAGCACTACATTGATGGATAAGCAGCAGGGGTTGCCGCAGTATTTCAGGCCATGCTGTGGTGCCCACCCACACAAATCTACAAACCACATACATTGTCAAAAACTAGACATCCAGAGGATTTCAGGATGGTGAGCCTTGCCTGAATCCCATCAGGTTTTTAGCCACAATGAACTTCAAATCTCAAACTTTGCTTCAAATCATACATTTCCCTTTAGTTCTGTGATGGAAACATCTGGAATGTGCAGTAATCCACAAAATTGCTACCACCCAGCATTGCCCCACTAGTGTCAATACAAACACTGAGGTGCCGATCACGATCCGGTAAAAAAATTCCCCGTACGACTCGTATCCTGTCTTTTTACCGTACGAATCGTACAAGTGCCGTACAAACTGGCAATCACGATTCGCATGGTAAAAAGTCCATACGAACTGCAATGGGAATGAATCCCCACACGTCGTCGGGTCGGGAAATGTGCCCGACACGTCCTCGGACGAGTCACCGTACAAATGTGAAAAGTGAAGTCCGACCGAGGAATTACGATCCGTCCCGTGCGTCCGATGATAGAACCGTATGGAATATGCACCGTATGGACCGAACTCCCATAGCAACCATGGAGACATGTGCCCGCATATGCGCTGTACCCCCCCCAGCCCCCGTGAGTACGCGCCGTACCCCCCCGCGTATGCATGGAGCGTACCCCCCCCGTGTACGTATGAGTTGTACCCCCGTGTACGTACGAGTCGTACCCCCGTGTACGTACGGTGCGTACCCCCCCGTGTATGTACGGTGCGTACCCCCAGCGCGTAGCGCTGGGGGTACGCACCGTACATACACGGGGGGTATGCACCGTACATACACGGGGGGGTACGCACCGTACATACACGGGGGGTACGCACCGTACATACACGGGGGGTACGCACCGTACATACACGGGGGGTACGCACCATACATACACGGGGGGTACGCACTGTACATTCACTGGGGGTACGCACCGTACATACACGGGGGGTACGCACCGTACCTACACGGGGGGTACGGCGCGTACTCACGGGGGCTGGGGGGGGTACGGCACGTACTCACAGGGGCTGGGGGGGGTGTTCGGCGCGTACCGGGCCCCCAATTCCACTCGCATCGCGGCATACTTCGCTTTTCCGGCACTTTTTGGGTGCCGTAAAAATATTGCCATCCGGACCGCTGTTGGTTCGAATCGTAATTCCTGGTTGGTGAAGCGCTGCCTGAGAGCGTCCCGACGTCACGTCGGCGCTTTCCCCGGATCACATTTGTATGTTTCTTTTCGTCGGTCGGTGTTTTGTACGACTCGTACGGAAATGCTGTTTCCGTGCGAATCGCACTTGCATGTTTGTAAAGTTTTACGACCGGGTACGAGTCGGACGGAAAAAAGCCTCCGTCCGACGGTTCGTACCCGGTTTTTGCCGGATCGTAATCGGCACCTGAATGTTTTGTGTGGCGAAGCGTAGTGCACAAACAGGAACGGATCAAACCAAGGTCAATGGCTGTGCTACCTCCTTTTGTTTGTGTTGCCTCCATTTTGAAATCCCTGGTGTTTACTGTGCTTTCTGTCCACCCGGGTGAGGGCAGATTGTGGTTGAATACCCTTATCCAGCTCCCAGGTTGGGCCGAAAGTCAATTAGGCCATGGGGTGAGGAGAGCTCAGGCCCATGCTCTAAAGACCCCCCAAATCAATAGAGCATAAATGCAGTCCCTCTTGTCTAGTGGGCTTTCTGCCCCCAGGTGAAGCAAATTGAGGGTAATTGTCCCATCCACCTCCATGGGGCGGTTAGAAAGATGGTTGAGCTTTTTTTTGGGATAGGGCATCCCCATGCCTATTGCCCACACCCTATGATTTTTCTCCTGGTGTCTAGTGGACTTTCTGCCCCCCCGGTGGAGCATATTGGGGGTGATCACCCCCATCCACCACGCAGAAGGAATAGAAGACTGTCTGTGCCTTTCTGGGGTGGGGTATGGGCAGGTTCATGGTGGACAGCCTCCAACCCTAAGTTAATTTGTTTTTCTAATATACCCTGGTGCCTAGTGGCATTTCAGCCCCTCAGGAGTAAAAAGATTAAATCCAAACATAGTGCTTGGAAGTCAAAAGCGATCAAAAGTTTACTTTAGGTCATGAGAGATCAGTGCAAATTCCAAAGTTCAGGCCATCTGTGATCGACGTTAGGCCAGCAATAGGACCAAGACAGGTCTTGCTTATGAAATACCTTCTATGGAGCTTTCGTCGACATCGAGAATCTACTGTGCCCTCGTTGAGCCACACATAGACGTTCCCACTGATCCTCGAGCTTTATTGAAGTGAATGCAATGCATTGCTGTCGAGCCGCGCAGAGTGTCATCATCAAACCGTGCAGGCTGTGGAACTACTGTCATCGGGGCAGCCTCTGCGTTGGTGTCGAATGGCAATACAGCAGAATTTCTCATGGCAGTCAATGCAATGGGTCGGATTTTGATGAAAACAGCTGCAGAACCCATTTCTGAGGCCCAGAGCTTGAAGGGAGCACCTTGCCGTAGGGTAGGACTCACAGAAGGCAGAGTCTAGAAGCACCAGCAGATGTGTAGGAAGTCGTTTGTGCTCAGAGACTTCAGAAAACAGGAAGCAAGCCTGCAAGCCCTTGGAGATCACTTGGAGGGAAGGCAGAGTCCTTCCAGCAGAGTCAGAAAGCAGTAGGCAGCAGGCAGCAGAGCAATAGAAGAAAAGCAGCCCAGCTGAGTCCTTTAAGCAGCCCAGCAGTCCTTCTGACACAGGTTCAGTTCAAGATCCAGAACTGTAGACCCAAAAGTTCCTTTGATGTAGGGGGTGACTTCTAAAGATCTCTCTGAAGTGCACTAGGATCACTTTCAATCCTTTCCTGTCAGCCAGGCTAACTCTGGGGGGTAAATCAGTGCTTTGTGTCTGGACAGGACACTACCTATTTAAGTGTGTCAGCCCCTCCCATTCTCCCTAACCAGGAAGACCCATCAGAATGCAGCTGAATATGGATGAGTGCTCAGAACACAGATGAGCCTCACCTTCCTGTGTTTGTGACTGGATTGGACAAATTGCAGCTGTCACCCAACCCAGAAATGTATTAGAGACAGGCTGTCAGGCACAAAGAGCAGTAACTACAGAGAAACATTCTAAAAGTGTAATTTTTAAAACAGTAAAGTAAATAAAACTTCACCAGTAAGGGGGATTTATCATTACCATTCCAAACATATCAAACATGAAAAGGCTGCTCCTCTCTTATCAGGAAATACAGCTTAAAAGTGTATTAGGAATTCTCAATGCTGGCCTATGGGAGGGTTAGGCCTCACAGTAGTGAAAAGATGAAATAGGCTGTTTGTCACTACTAGTGCATGCACAACATACAGATACATGTCTACCTTTTACTTACATAGCACACTGTCCTTAGGGTTACTTAGGCCCCACCTTAGGGGTGGCTTATATGTAATAAGAGGGGAGTTTAGGACTTGCCAAGTAGTTTTAAATGCCAAGTCAAAGTGACAGGAATCTTCACACACATGCACTGCAGTGGCAGGTCTGAGACATGTTTGAAAGGCTACTTCTGTGGGTGGCGCAATCAGTGCAGCAGCCCACTAGTAGTATTTTAAGCACAGGTATTGGTATACGGTATACAACTTTACAAGGCACTTACCAGTTAAATAAATATGGCAATTAGGTGTACATCAATGTCATCATATTTAGGAGAAAAGCACAAGCACTGGTTAGAATTGGTAAAGTGCTCAGAGTCTGAAGGTCAAAAAAAAAATCAGCAACATGTGGAGGCAAAAGGCAAAAAGTCCAGGAAAAGACCACCCTAAGGATGACCGGTCTAACACATGGTCATGCCCATTGTGGGCAGTCCCCACCACTATATATTTCTTTTAAAAAGGCAGCTGGTGTCTAGTGGGCTTTCTGCTTCCCGGGAAGCAGATTGTGGTAATCACCCCATCTACCCCTCTTGGGGGGGGGTCAGAAAGATTGTTGCATGTATATTGGGGTAGGGGCAAGGCTATTCCCTGGTAGCAAACCCCATCCCTATTTCTTTTGATTTATTTTATCCCTGGTGGCTAGTGTGCTTTCTGCCTCGCCAAAGGACAGACTGGGGGTAAATGCTGCAGAAAGACTGGAATTTTGGAGGGGGGTTGGGTAGCACAAGCTATTGTCCAAAGGGCCACTCTCCTTGTCCCTGGTGGCTAGTGAGCGATCTCTGCTTGGGAATTGCTCTCATGTGGCTAAAATATTCCCCGAGCAATAATTCAGTAAAAGTGAAATGAGCCCTTTGGCTCATTTTACTTTCACTTTTGTCAATCAATCAAGGTTTTATAAAGACTTTTTATAAAGCACAGTAAATCCCCCGTGAGGGTCTCAAGGCGCTGGAGTTGCTAACTGATTCATGGTATTCGGTTCAATCAATGAAAAATTTGGAACTGTAAGGAGAAGGCACTCAAATATTGGGGAGAAAGCAAGGACAAAACAGTTAAAATGATGGGAAAGCAAGGGGAAGGCACTGAAGAACTGGAAAAAGAAAGAAGAAAGCAGTGAAAAATAAGGGAAAGACAAGGAGAAAGCACTAAAAAAAACAGGGGAAAAAGAAGAAAAAAGCAGGGAAAAATTAGGAAAAAGAAAGGAGAAATCACTCAAAAAATGGGAAGAAGCAAGGGGGAGACAGGTGCAAGATCGATGCAGCAGGACGGGGAGAGCTGTGCCTGAGACTTGCTAAATAGGGTTCTAGCTGCAGCCTACACTAAGTAGATCCTGGGAGGAGGGAGGGGCACTGAGGAGGTAGCGCTCGGCGGGAGTCGGGAAAATGGGAAAGAGAGGATATTAGGGTAAAGTAAGAGAAAGCAATGAAAATGTGGGGCAAGCAAGGAGAAGGTACTCAAAAAACTGGGAAAAAAACCTAGGAGACATCAGTGAAAACAAGTGAGAAGAATGGAGAAGGCACTCAAACACGGGGGAAAAAGCAAGAAGAAAGCAGTGAGAATGAGTCAATAGCAAGGGGCAAGCACTCAGAAAACTGAGAAAAGGAAGGAGAAAGCAGTGGAAAAGTAGGGAAAAGCCAAGGAGAAAGCACTCAGAAATTTGGTAAGAAGCAACGGGAAAGCCTACCTTAGGGGTGACTCATATGTAATTGGTTTTTGTTTTAACAAGTTGAATTGGCAGTTTAAAACTGCATTCAGGGTGCAATAAGTGTGTGGCACAATAAGTGTTTCATGCTCACTAGTAATTTTTAATGCACATTCCCAGGGTAGATGTTATACCACTTTACTAGTGACTTATAAGTAAATTAAATATGCCAATCTGGTGTAAGGCAGTTTTACCTTATTTTAGGGAGTGAGTAAAAAGATGTTAGCACTGGTTAGCAGTGGTAAAGTGCACGTAGTCCTAATGCCAGCAAAAACAAATTTAGAAAAATGTTGGAGGGTAAAGGCAAAACCTTTGGGAGTGACCCCGCAGAAAGGGCTAAGCCCAAAACTGAATGGAGTAATATAGTTCAGCTGTCAGACACAACCCAATCATGTCAGTCAGTGGATCTTAAGCACAAACTATAAATACAGCAGATGGAATTCTGTTAGCCTGGTGGACAGATTTAGTAGTCCTTGATGGAGGAATAGTAGCACATGCATCAAACTTTAAATAAGGCCTTAGGCACTTCTCAACACAGTTATTCTATACTGCTAACTGCGAATGGGTAATGCCTTGATATTGGATTTAGTATTGATCTCCAGATTTCAGTTTGGGACCACTAGGACAACCTGATGGTGTGTGCCTTCAATTGTACCTAATTCAACTAATTATTAGCTAATGAACTCTGTTCTATCAACCAATTAGCTGATTAAAGTGAATGGGGCAAGTCATGTAATGGCCATGACCCCTTAGCACAAATAGATGACTACCAGCAGAGTGGGAAAGTCAAAACAAGGTGGTAATAGAGCAGAAGGATGTGCAAGTAGCCACAATCTAGAGCAGTTTGAAACATTAAAAAAATTGATATTAAAGAGACAATGCACTGTCACGTCAGATGATGCCCAAGAAGGTGTCATCAGGTAAGACAAGTGGATCACAACTTATCAAAGATCGATGTATAATGATGATGAGCTCAAACTCTTGAACCCCGATTCTGCTGACTAGGTGATGAGTCACTATTATTTGTCTTTATGGTTTTAAGAACGAATCAGAAATCTGAAAAAATAGAGAAGGTGCTCAAGGAAATTTAATAAATTTGACAAAATGAGTACTTTGTCCATGCTTGAGAGGTGTACATATGACAGGGGTAAACCTAGTATCTAGAAGCACGGTGTACAAGATACTGGACTGCGGGTCTATAACAACTTGGGCTCTAGGGACTCGCTGGACACGTGTTCAGTACAAGCTTTGGTGTGCTGAGGATGTGTTCAGCAGGTCCTATCACCCACTCTAAGGGTGGAAGTGCTACCAGTTTCCCCTCACTACTCTCCCCCACCTTCCTCCACAAATTGTAGCGGAGGTGCTTTCACTATCTTCTTCTTAACTTTATTTCGACCAATTTTTGGCCATAAAAGTCACATATATACATTAAAAAGTCAAACTGTTAACATAGCAACAATTTAAAAGAATAGTGCACAGGGAATGAATACCTTCTACAATTCATTTCATTTCAATTTTAAAAATATATAAAAATATTAAAAATGTATGAGTTTTGTAAACATGTACACATTTCCAACTCAAAGTACCTGTCCTTGTTTTTTACGAGTTATGTAGGCAGAGTATAAAAATTTACTTATGCTAAATACAATGTACTGGGTTGAATTACTTTTCATGATCCTAAAGGCTATAGTGCAGGACCTAGTTCCCAAAAGGTTACACATTGGTTTTAGCCATTTCTTTCTAGCATTCATGTAGGCGCTACAAACAAAAAACATATGAGCCTCATTCTCAGAACAGACATTGGAACACATGGGACAACACCCCTTTTTAACATTCACTTCTCCCAATCTTTTATGTGCCCATCTATCGGTGTTGTAATTAAGCATAAGTATCCCATATCTGAACTTTAAGTAAAGGGTTTTTGCAATGGGAGGCTCTATCTCGTCCAGAAATGGTTCAAAACGGAACTCATCCTTAAATGATAAAAAGAACTGGACTGCGGAGCCTACACTAATTCCATCCACTAAATTTCTATTCATGTGGGTCCAAAAAGCTCGCTTAACTAATAATTTAGAAGAGGTGGGCAATTTGTCAGGAGCCTCCCACATGAAATATAAGCCCAAGAGTGTAAACCATTTTTTAATATGTACTAGCCATTGGATAGAATTAAAAGAATCTAGAGTCATCAGTTCATGTAGACCATTTCTATATTCTATCAATTCCGGGGTAGACCAAAGCCTAACCCAGAATATTAATGGTCTTAAAATAGCTAGATGGTCTGTTCTCTTAAAGTTCAGGTCCAGTTGGAGGGGTAAAAGAGGTGTACTATTAGGGACCCTTACAGAAGCACGCATGAATTTGTTGTCCAGATTTTGAAAGCTATTCTTGGCCCATGCGCCCCATATCTCTGCTCCATATAGCACAGCAGATTGTGTTTTAAATTTAAAAAGTTCTAAAACCGGGGTTACACTTTTACTCGTGCTAGTATTCATTTTACATAAAATTGGCTTAGCATTTTGGGCATATGTTATCTTGCTTTTCTCGATTTGGGCTTTCCAACTTAATTTCGAATCGAGCACAACACCCAGATAGGAGAAATTTTCCACAATATCTAATTTTTTGCTATTCAGGGTTAAAGACCCTCTATCTGGCATACTGGGATTTAATAACATGCATTTTGTTTTGTCAGCATTGATTTCCAGGCCCTTTATCTGACAATAGCGACTAAAGGAGTTAAGGAGTGCCTGGAGGCCCTTTTTTGTTTGAGATATAAGTAATGTATCATCTGCGAAAAGCAACGCAGGCACCCTTTCACCATTGAGCTGCGGCGAATCGTTAACACAGACATTCAAATAAGCAGGGACATCATTAATAAACAGCGAAAACAAGGTAGGGGCCAGGACACATCCCTGGCGAACCCCACGTTCAATGGGAATATTGCGTGTCAACTCGCCATTTGGGCCCCACCTGATGTTTGCAAAGTTATCAGCGTGCAGCTCAACTATTTGGGCTAGGACCCATTTCTCTTAGAGTTTTCCAAAGTAGACTGCGTGGGACAAGATCGAATGCCGCCCTCAGGTCAACGAAGGCAACATACAAGTGACCTTTTTTTATGTGAACATACTTCCAAATCAAACAACAAAATCGAAAAATTTGATCAATAGTGCTGGTCCTACTCCTAAAACCAGCTTGAAATTTGGAAATTATGTTCGAGTCTTCCAGCCAGTCGTTGATCCTGAATAGCAAATGTTTAGCATATAATTTTTGGAGCGTGTCCATCAGACGAATAGGTCTGTAGTTAGAGGGTATCGATCTATCCCCCTTTTTAAATATTAACACAACCTCCGCTGCACGCCAACTATCAGGAAAGTTGCAGTTTGATGATAAAGCATTAAAAAGGCGGTTCACGTATGGGGCCCAGACATCAACTTCATGTTTGTAAAGATCCCCCGGTATTTTATCAGGGCCAGGGGCTTTGGTATTTTTAAGTTCGTTGATCGCCCTTACTGTCTCGTCCAGTGTAAAATTGAGGGGTTCTATAATGGGAGGATCAGTAAGGTGGGGGCACCATACACTCCCTTTACTGTCGCCATCGTATTGTTTATAAAGATTTGTAAAATGAGTTACCCAGGTCATCTCATCCAGGAATACGTCTTTCACTACTCTCCCAGCATGCCCCCCATTAGCCACCAGCCTCCAGAAGCCAACGTTATCGTTATTTTTTGCTGCAGCTAACATTTCAGCCCAAATCGATTCTTCCCATTGTCTTTTAGATGTTTTAAGTATACGTTTGTATTCAACCCTTGCAAGATTAACTTCTTCTTTTGCCTTATTTTTAATGGCTAGCAATAAATTTCTTTTAGCAATCCTACACGAGCGGTCATACCATAACTTTCCGTGATTAGCCGTTCTTATAATTTGTTGTTTTTTCCTCGGCATATCTGATAGATACGTTTTGAGTTCTGAAAAAAAGATTCTGTGGAGCTCAATGAAATGATCAAAATGTTCAGGTGAGAAGGCATGGTCAACTGTGTGTGCAAACGTTTGCTCAAAGAGAGAATATACCAACGCTAAGGCCTTACCATCCGCCAAAACACGTGGCCATCTTACTGCACGTCTGTTGTTGTTTATATGGACGTCCTCATACGTGCTTACAGTTGATGTTATGGTAGTATCACTAATCAAATTCATATTGATGTAAAGTTCCAAAGGATAGTGATCGCTTTCCCCCCTGCTTACTACTTTCAGATCGATCAAAAAATGCCAAATGCTAAGAGAAGCAAGTACAAAATCTAGATTGCTTTTAGCTTTAGAGAAGGTTGGTTGTTTTTGCAAGTCTGATGGGAGACGGCCGTTTCCTGCTCTAAGGCCGTGGTCTGCGGTAAGTCTTAATAATTGGCTAGCCAATGTGGAATATTTAACAGATTTTGAGGTACCAAGCTGGGGGATATTATACGCTTGGTCCTCATCTTCGAACACATCCAAGATGCCCGGAACAGGTTCGTAATTACAATTTAAGTCTCCTCCCAAGATAACCGGGATGTCTCCAACTACGTTTTTCAAGAGGAGATCCAGGGCTTCTAGTGTTGGTGAAACCTTGGAGTGGCCGATCGGTCTGTTATAAACATTAATGATGAAACATTTATTTCCACGGGGTGGAATAACCCTTAGGGCCAGGATATCGGGAGAGCCTGTGTCAACAAGATCAACCTGCATAGCCAAGGTGATTTTTAGCCAAATTAATAGGCCCCCCGATGGTCTTCCTCGATCGGACTGTACTGCCTCAATACCATAAGTTTTAAATCCTACCCGATGTGGAACTTCTGTCGCCCAAGTTTCTTGTAGCAGGCAAATATCACAGGTGTCAATATAGTCTGCCCAGTCAGGGTCTTTTAAGTTCTTATAAACACCTGCGATGTTCCAAGATAGAATTAGTAGACGAGGTGATAGATTCTGAGTGTCATGGGAGGGATTGACTACACACTGTTTAGATAAAATGCCTAGCTGAGGATTTAGCATGTCTTTCTCTGCATCCCTGACTCTTTCTTTCACTACGGTATTAGATCCCCCAACCGGACCACCCTTAGCTTTACTATAACATACATTTCCGGCTTTGTAAGATAATTCCACATTCTGGGGATTTGAAATGGTCCTATACATCCTAACCTTGATGTTCTGACCTTCGTCATGCAAATGTAGGACATTTTTTAGTTTGGTGTTACCTTTGACCATGCTACAGAAGGTGTCATACAATTTAGAGATACAGTGAGGCATAGTGGCAAGTCAATCGACAGCGTCAAGGCAACTGAATCTATTGAAGGTGGTGATGCCAGACCACACATTATAATCACCATGTCTAGCCAAATTGGGAGCACTGCCATAATAATGGTTGACATGGTTCCACTTGGGGACATGATGGGTAGGTCTAGGTAAAGGATAAAAAAATGATAGTGGTCTAGCTTCGATGGGAGGATTCACACCATACGATTTCCAATTGCATATTAGTTCAGCACTTTGGGGATCTTCGAAGGATATGACAATGCAGTCACCCGTGGTTGATTTGGCCGTTGGCCCTACCCATGGTACCCTCCTAACCATAAGGATCTTGCTTTTCATCTGGTTAGGAATGGGTTTATATTTGTCTAGCCAAAAAATCACTTTGTTTTTTAACGATTGAAAATTTTCTTCATATTGGCTATCCAATTCTGGTACCCCTGTGAGGACGACTACAAATGGACTAGCGTCTGGGGGCAGATCTATATACCCTCCTCTAAAATTACTGTACATATGGCTAGACTGGTGATTTGACTTATGAGTGGTATTTATAGAAGATTTATCTGGCAGGGATTGATTACTTGCAGAGGTAATATGGGAAAATGCAGGCGGATTAGATCGAGATTTATTTGGGACTAATACGCTCTGATTGGAAGAGTGGGTAGAGGGAACAGTTGGCAATTGAGAAGTCTTACTATGTACCTGCTTTTTCTGTAAAGGTTTACTAGTAGCATTTACAGCAGTAAAAGATGAGGGAGTTGGATTAGGTTTATCTTTAATACTACTGGTTGGTTGTATGACATTAGTATTCCCTACTATCCCCTCCTTTTTTGGCTGCACAATCGATGAGTATGTGTTTATTGTTAAAACCGGGGCGGGAACTGGAGTTTGTTGAATGGCTCTAGGCACATCAGTACAGTTAAGGCTTAAACTTGACAAGGTGATAACACTTTTCTCAACTTCAAGTAGTTGGTTCTCAATGTCAGTAAGCCTGACTTCTAGTGGTTTGAGTAGTCTCTTTAGCGTCTCCCACACTATTTTTAAAAATTCTTCTCTTCCACCATCTTGTTCTGCCTTATCAGACGGGACTCTTTGCCCCTCACTAGCTGAGTGATCAGACATGCTGATAGAGATTTGTTCATCCATGATAGCAGTAGTATTTTCTACAATTACTGGGGCTACATCGTGTACAATGTCAGTTGTTACAATAGGCGTACTTGGTGTTCCCCCCGTGATATTATGGCTAAGGGCTACTTTCGCTTTTTTTCTAGCGAAAGCGGTTAGGTGTTTGCGTTTTCTTTTGTGCTTTAATGCAGCCTTGACAGATGACTTGCTTTTATTAGACTCTATCTCGGCTAGTAGCTGACAGGACTCTTCATTTGCAATAACCTCAGCACTCTCCTTTGGAAAATTCAGCAGTGGTAGGCTTCCAGTTTCGGCTCTAGCAGAAGGCCCAGGAGGTTCTTGAAAAATAAGAGAAGTTGTTTCATCTACTGTTGAGTGAACCTCGGCCGAAATTATAATTGGTTTTGTGCCAGTAATACGTTCAGGCGTTCTGGAGGTTGCAATGCTGCCTAGAGAAGATTTTTTTCCAAGTGCAAATTCAGATGAGAGCCTCCTAGCACTCTCAAGTTCTATTGAGACTCTGTGCTGAAGTTTAGTTATTTCATTGTCAATTGAGAGATTGGTCCTAGTGATAAAATCATCTAGGGTGCCTGTGGCCTTTTTGGTGTTCTTAGTAGCCTTACTCCTAGTTTCACGCGAGAACATTGTGTGAGAGGGATTTTACGATTATATGTGGGTAGTGCAGGAAGACCAGCTAATATAACACAAAACTTAAAAGCCAGGAGGAATGGCCCGGTCCGGTCTTACACGGTCTCTAACGGCCTAAAACGGCCCTGTCTTTGCCCCGTCTTAGCCCGGGCTGCGTCCCGCGCTGCGGGAGTAGGATGTTGTTATGAAGACTCAGGAGGGCGGGGGGCGGGCCAGCAGGGAGAGCGGACCGGATGCTCTCCGTCGGTCTAGCAGGGACTTCTGGTAATTGAAGTCCCCGCACACTCGCAGCCCCGCAGCAGCCACACGCCTGATGCCGCTCCTCCTCCCACTGCCTGGATGCTCCTTACAAACGCCAGGTGTGCAATCCCCTCCTCAGCACAGGCGAAGGGGCACCCGCGAAGCGGGTGCGCCGAGATGTAGAAGTGCGCCGAAATGAAAACGGGTAAGCTGCTATAACACACTGGCTGTGTTTAAATCCTCCGTTTGGCATTAAATAAATTATAAAAGTGTCCCTTTCACTATCACTTTGATCCCTCCCTCTGTGAGATCATGAAGAGAGCACAGGCATGGCATCCTGAAAGTGCTTGCAGATGTACTGGAAACCATTTGCTTCCTGTGTGTGTGCAAGCGTGGTCTCTTAAAGGAGAGATCTGCTCACCTCTCTTGTGCATGTGGAAAGGTAAGTGTCTGCAGTAGCAGAGGTAAGTGTTTCTCCTTTCACTTGGTGCACCTTCAGTGGTAATTCCTGCTGAGAGGTTACAGGTCCCTCTGCAGGAACCCCCCATAGGCCATCAGGTTTTGATTAGTTCAAGGGGGGTAGAAGTCCTCCGGCATATGGTCGCTCCCCGTGGACAACACTGCAATGTCAATGGTTTATTCTCTCTTGGGGGCAGATCAGCCATTTGGTTTTGTGGCGGTTCTGCCTTCACGGAGGATAAACATCTTTAGGTCACAGAGGCAAAGTTTAGTGCAGTGGGGGGACAGACACCTGCTGCAGAGCTGCACCCCACATACTTTTAAAAGTGATAAATGTCTAGGCCATGCTTTCTAAGCCCCGGAGGGCAGCTAAGCAATTTATGCTGGCTGATCTGCCCCACAGGGGATGGAAGCCACCACTATACCACCAGGCTTATGTTTGGTGCATTAAGGGAGCCACCCCTAGATTATGGTCACTAACAGTGCACCATTATTATTTAAAATGTACTTGCTGATAGATCCTGCACACTTGGAGCAGATCAGCAGTTTTTGTGGCTGGTCTGCCTGGAGGGGAAGGGGAGACACAAATAGATCACAAAGGTAGTATGCGTGCGCCATTGGAAAATTCCCATTGGCAGATGATTGCTCTCCCTGCATACCAGCTGTTTTAGTGGACAACATGCCCTTGATATGGATGGAATATAGGTATTATTAAGTACAGAGTGGGAGCAGTCCCCTGGAAGATGGTCGCACCTTCTGCACTTTTATTTAATGGAATATGACTGGTGCATGGTTTCTGTCTCCCCAGGGGTCAAATGGCCATTTTTGGGGGCAATCTGCCTCGGGATTGAAACACCATTAGATCACCAGGTCTGTGCCTTTCCTTTCCCTCTGAGAGGACAGATATGTGGAAAACACCAAAAGTGGCTGGTATCCCACCCTACACTGTGGGAGCAAAAAAAACACAAGAAAATGAATATTGTTGGGTTTGGGTCAGTTGACATTGGGACCCCCACACACTAGACAAGGGGAGGAAGAATGTTGAGGTTACCTGCTCTCTGCCATCTCATATGTCAAAACTGCATAAAAAATATACATTTCCTCTCACTATAGTATTTATGCTCCTATATCTGTCATCATTTAGGAACCCCACTAGCCCTTAGCATTTCCTAAAACTAGAGACCCGGGGAAATCTAGGGTGGTATAACTTGCATGGAAATATTATGGAGACTTCACCAAGAACTGCCTCAAACATCACAAAAGAAATAACACAGAGGGTGGGAAAATCCATCCAAGTGCTTAAGTTAAAAAAATTTCATTCCTCCCCATAATGAGCCCATTTACCGAGATGGACTAAAAATGTTCAATATATTGTTTATAGTGCAAATTAGTCTTTTTAACACAGCAATCCATGATACTTCATGGTTAGGCAGCGCACAACTGGAAAATGTATTTTTGCCTCTATCTGATACTACATTTTTCATTGAAAGCAATAGAAATTATGCTAAAACATGGGTATTTTTAATGATCACTTCTGATATAAAAGCACAGTGACACTAAGCTAAGTAGGACTAATTATATTTGGTCATCCAAGTGAACCATATTACTTTTACTTTGACTTTTAAAATGGTCAAGATGTGCATCATTAAATAGTTCATTTTTCATATCTCTGACATCAAATAATTGCCTGCTAGTGAAATGTAACCCCTTCTAACATGTTGATATATGGGTATGTTATAGGCATGTCAAAATAAATGTTACATCTTTCATTTATTAAGGTAAATACATTGGGGCAGATTTACAATAAACTAACGCAGCACTGTGCAGTAAGTCATTTTGCTGTGCCGTGCGGCGTTAGTTTGGAAAGCACAGTGATGCGACATATTTACAACATGTTGCATCTCTGTACTTCCTCCTCCACTGATGCAGGCATCCTTGCACCATGTTGCAAGGATGTCTGCGCCGTGGGGAGATTGTTTTAGTTAAGGAAGGGTTCCCTTCCTGCACAAAAACAATATGAAATGCCGTTTTTCAACTTCTATGTGTGCTGCATTGGCACACATAGAAGTTGAAAAACAGCATTGTTTCAAAGATTGTTTATGTGCAGCAAGGGAACCCTTCCTGAACAAAAACAAACATTAGAGGTGATTTCCTCTTTCTATGTGTGCTGCAGAATGCAGCACGCTTAGAAACAAGAAACAAAAACAAGGAGAAATTAATAAATTTTCTCCTCGCTGCGCCCCCCTGCGCCTACGGAGGCATAGCATTCACACGCATTTCCAGATTCACAATTACTCGTAACTCTGGAAATGTGTCTGGTTCCATGGGTGTTGCGTGGGAACACCCACAGCAACACCCATGGAACGCCCCTTTCACGCAAAGTGCTGCATGAAAAGGGGCCATATTTACAAGGACAGGAAACGCCACGTATAATGGCTTTTCCTGTCCTTGTAAATATGGGGCAGGGAAATGCGCGCCCAGTGCGTCACAAAAAGTGACACACCCGCGGCCCAAGGGGCTTGTAAATCTGCCCCATTATTTGCCATCAACCCAACTTTTATGTAGTTTGATCTGTCTTCATTACAACTTCAGACTCTTGCTTAATCTTCTGAAGATTTGACAAAGCTGCATCTGCTTTATTTAGAAATCTCCAGTCCTTAGTGGCCTTTCTTGAAAATACAATCACAATTTTGACAAATTTCCAAACTCCTCATTTGAAAAGGCAGATGGAGTGCAAATGTTAAATATTCCTGTGTTGTCTTTATCTCAGACTTGTATTCTCTCTCATGATTTTTAGCCACTGGTGGTTTCAACCGCCATTGTTTTTAAAACAAATCATCCTAGTAATTCTATCTGGATGTTCATTGGATTTTTGTGCTGACAGATTGTTCTTATTTTGAATAAAATTACAAGCATTGTTTGACATTTTGATGTTTTTCACTTTCCTATTGTTGTTGCATAGTTCATTGTTTAATACTTTCGTAAGGGAACGCGTCCTTCAGATCTTGCTTTACAGAACACTGCGCACCCAGGCCCTTATCAAGAAGGCCCTCGCGCCATACTGTGTCTATCTATTTCTGATTGGGATTTCACAAGAGCGCCCACATTTGCCCTGAAGAAGTTCATTCTATGAACAAAACGCGTTGGCTGGCAATCTATGTCTTGTGAAATAAACAAGACTTATCGCCTACTAAGACTTATTGTTTTATTGACCATCATTGTCATAATACCAAGCTGTGCACCACTCCACCAACCTGTTCCTTAATAAAGAGATGTGTATTATAAGTACAATACAACCAAAATATATTAATGTCTGATTTATTGTATTTTTTACAATATTTACTATTCAGATGACTAATATTTCTTCAACTATGAGTTAGTAAAGGAAAAAGCATTTTGTTTCAATGAAAGCATAGTTATTTAGATTATGGCACACCATATACTCATGAAAAATAAAATGCACATATCTTCGGAGGATGAGACTTTATTACTATTAATAACTATTAATAACAGCTGCGGAAAAGGCATATGGAATTGGATCATCCAGAAGGAAGTGGAGGTTGACGCAATTGTTAGTGTACAGTGGCAGACCACTGCCTTGTCTAGCTCTCCATATAACAATGGCTAAACGGATACCCGGCTAATGAAATACACGATATTCATTGCTAAGCAGTATTTTTATCATTTACGACATCCTTCTCACAATCATTTCTGTACCTGTGCATCACTTCAAGGCACAAAATATTGAGTTTACAACTTTAAATTCCCCATCCAGATTCAATAAAACCAAAGTTCAATTTTTCATGCTAAAAAGTCCAACTACACATTGGATGTTTCCATGTTACTGAACATTTCTGCCTAATTGATGGAAAAGGGCAGAGAATAGGTGCTTTTGATGGACAAATGGGTTAGCCATTCCAATTCCTGTGAGCACACCAGGGTGAAAATGCTGCCTGAATCCAGAGCAAGTTTGGGTTAAGTTGCAAATGTTTTTCCTGTCTGAAATGTCATTTTCTCAAAAATATGTATAGCACACAAAACACTATCACTGACCATCTGAGTGACAATTATATGCCAAGACATACCTCACATTTAAAAAAATCTTTTGACTCAGAGACCCACTGACAGACTAACCAGGCACTCACACACCAGCTAAGTAATCCATGTAGGCATTGACAGGCCTACTCACAGACCCAAACAGGTACTCACTGACCTATGCAATTACTCACAAACCTACTCCATACCCACACAGACACTCACAGACCCACTCAGACACTTGCAGACCCACTTGCAGATGCACTCAGACACTCATACACCCACTCACAGAACCACACAGGCACTCACACACACGCTCACAGACCTACACAGACACTTCATACCCACTCACAGACTGATAGTGCCAGTCTCACACCAACTCACGGTCCCACACAGGAACTCATACAACCACTTACAGACCCACACAGATACTCACACACCCACTCACAGACCAACACAGGCATGTACCTACCCACTGACAGACCTACACAGACACTCACACACCCACTCAGAGACCCACACAGAAACACACTTACTCACAGACTCACACATGCACTCTGCTACCCTCTGACAGAACCACACAGACACTCACAGACCCACTCACAGAGCCATGTGGGCACTCACACAACCACTCAGGAATCTATGAAGGCACTGAAAGACCTACTCACACACCCACACAGGTACTCACAGACCCATTCACAGACCTATGCAGATACTTGCACACCACTCACAGGCCCATGCATCCACTAACACATTCCCTTACAGACAAGCAGATGCACTCTCACACCCACTCACAGACCTGAAAGGCACTCACACACCAACTCACAGTTCTATGCTGGCCCTTTCATACCCACTCAGAGTCCCACACAGTCAGTCACACACCCACTCAAATACCTATACAGGTACTCAAACACCCACTCACAGACCCACACAGGCACTCAATGACCCACTCATCCACTCACACACCCACTCACACAGCTCTGCAGGCACTAACTGGCCCACTCCCAGCGCTATACAGAAACTCAAACACACACTTAACACTCACAAAACCACTTACACACCCATTCACAGACCCACACAGACACTCACACACCTACTCACAGACCCACTCAGACATGCAAATTTCCCCTCATAGACTCACTCTCACACTCATACACCTACTCATAGACCAACACAGGCACTGTCACACCGACTCACAGAGTTACATAGGCTATCACAGACCCAATCACACAGAGACACTCACAGACCCACTCACAGACCCATGCAGGCACTCACGAATACACTCACATACACATGTGGGGATATACACACCGACCCACAGACCTATGCAGTGACCCCTAAACCCACTTACAGACCCATGCAGGCACTCAAACAACCATTCACTGACCTTTACAGTCCCTTACACACCCACTCTCAAAGGGTAAAGGTTACAGTTAGGCAATAAACTTAAAACCTTAGAAGTTTGCTAAAAAAAAAAAAGGTTAAAGGGATCTTATATTTCTGAAATAGAGTTGAAAAAAACCTTAGAAACTCACTGAAAAAAATATAGGTTACAGACGCGTTATAGGTAGGCTTAGATTATACACGCACAAAACCATAAAAATTCTGCAGTTATAGTTATAGTCAATGCACTGTTTATGACCTCACATATTACATCACTGTGACATGGTCAGTGACATCATTGATGACGTCATTGATGATTTCTTAAACAACATCCCTGATGACATCAATGATGCCATCACTAATGACATTATCCCTAAGGTAACTATAACTCTTGCCCCCGCCATGTGCACTGATACTATAAATGATGTCATAGAAGATGTCATGAGTGATGTAATATGTGAAGTAACCCCGGTCAGGCCCTGTATCCAACTTCATAAAGGCAGCTAATCCCACATTGCACAGGGCATTTGGTTGTGTATGGCAAGGGGTTGGACACATGGTTGGGCTAGAAATAAACCCTTGCATGCTGCCCAAACTACGCTGTGTATGGCCTTCAGTGGGGATGGGCCACAAGGCCTGGACTGCAACCAGGCCCTGTATTCAACTCCCAAAAGGCAGCCAATTCCCACTGCAAACAATCTTTGGCCATTTGAGGTGAGGGGTTGGCCACATGGTTATTTTTTTTAAAAGAAGAACAGAGCTGTGTGGCCCCACTCCCTGGACCTATTATTGCCCTGGGTACCCCATCCCCCAGGGCCATATATATTTTAAAGAAGAGGGGGTGTGTGGCGCCCCTCTCAAAGTTTTATCATGCCCTGGTGACTCCATTACCCAGAGCCTTTATTTATTAAGGGGGGCACGTGATCCCCCTCCCTTAGCCCTGTGGACCCCATCCCCAGTGCTGTTTTTTTAGTTAAAGGAGATTTGGGCCGCATGCCCCCCTTGAACCTTGCTAGGTCTTGGGGACCACATACCCCAGGGCCACTATTAATATTAAAGGGGAGGGGGCCATGCAGCCTCTATCCCCCAGTCTTTTTAGGCCCTGGGGATCCCATCCCCCAGGACCACTATTAAAATTAAAGGGGAGGGGGTCTTCATGCCCCCCAGCCCTTCACTCTAAGTTCATACTAACAGCTCCTTTGGTGATATGTTAGTATATAGACATGGTACTTCTCGCAGAGGAAATCGCCAGTTCTACCCCGATTTCCAAATGGCGGCTTATCAGCATCCGGCATTCTGGCAATATTCGGTGCACCCACAGGGCCCACCACCATACCCTATGCCACCACAAGCCCCCCCCCCCCAATTTTACCCCCTGATGTATAACCAACCTTTTTTAGGCAGAGGCTGGGGCAGAGGGCGCGGGCAAAGAAGAAAAAACAATCAGCGACAAGGAACAAGGATCCAGTGGGAAGACACTCCGAGAACCATGGAGACACGGAGTCATACGACCAACAAAAAGAAGACTTAGTGGTTAATCTCTCTCAGAGACACCTCAGTGAAATGGAACAGAGGGTCTTACAGAAGGGTTTAGGGTTTGTACCCACTCCCAAGATTGACCCCTTCAAACAGCAATGTGAGGTTCAACAATTCTTCCGGAAAATTAGATTGAAAGCCTTTTTTACCAACACTGAGGCTCCTGAACGGACAGATAGTGGTTTACACAATGCCTCCACCTTCACCCCTAGTACTAATATGATTCCACCTGAAGTTATTACTTTTGAACAGGCTGTTCTAAAGGATCTAGCGAAAATAACCAATTCTAGACATTTTAATAACATGTCTAAGGCTGAAACTGAGACAGTCACCACCTTGTCCAACGACACCTCCATTACCATTAAACAGGCAGATAAAGGGGGAGCCACAGTAATAATGGATACAGTGGACTACGAACTAGAATGTAGACGGCAATTGAGTGACCAAGCTTATTACACCCCTGTCCCTACTGACCCAACCCCACGTCTCCTAACTACGATCAAAGCCTTGGTCTTCTCGGCTGAGAGCCAAGGCTGGATAAGTAAAAAAGAAGCCATTTTTCTGGTAAAAAAGAACCCACGCACCCCTTACTTCTACATCCTTCCGAAAATCCACAAAGGAACTTTCCCTGTACCCGGGAGACCCATTGTATCAGGCATTGGCTCAGTGCTGGAGCCCTTGTCACAATTTTGTGATTTTTTTCTTCAACCGCTTGTACACAAGACAAAATCTTACATACAAGACACTTCAGATCTACTGAGACTCTTACTGTCTCTACCCCCTACAGATGAAATCACCCAACTGTTGAGTTTAGACGTGCAGGCCCTATATACCAACATACCCCAGAGGGCCACACTCGAAGTGGTGGAAAACATTCTCCAACTCGAACCATGGCAACATAACACTCCCATAAGTTTCATTATGGACTGTGCTACTCTAGCCATGACAGAATTTTTTTTTGAATTTAAAGGACAGATCTACAAACAGACACAGGGCACTTGTATGGGTAGCACCTTTGCGCCCAGTCTGGCCTGCCTGTACATGTCCGACTTCGAGTCCCGCTACATCTTTCACCACACCAACCCCTACAACACTGATGTTTACCTCTGGAAGAGGTTCATTGACGATATTTTGATACTATGGAAAGGAGACATGTCAACTTGTCTAGAGTTTTGTAATTGGATCAACACTTTGGATCCACACCTTAAATTCACACACACAGTGTCAGACAGTAGTATCCCTTTTCTAGACCTGAACATTAATCTCCACGGAGGTACACTCTCTACTACACTATATAAAAAACCAACGGATCGTAACAGCCTGTTACTATACTCCAGCCACCACCCGCGGAGCTTGAGAGATAACCTATCCGTGGGACAATTCCTAAGGATAAGACGTAATTGTAGCAACCTAACTGACTACAAGACTGAAGCTGAAAAACTAACGAAGAATTTGAAAGCACGTGAATATCCAGCGAAACAGATCGCCCAAGCCAACAAAAGAGCCCGTAATAATCCTAGAGAGGCCTTACTAGAACCTAAATCTAAGATACAAACAGAGAACATTACGTGTGTTACCTCGTTCACCCCGGCATCTAACCAGATCACCTAGGTGATCAAAAAGCATTGGAAGATACTAAACACAGGCTCAATGACCTTAGAAACACCTAGGTTCTCTTTCAAACGCACCAGGAACCTGAGGGACTCTATAATACATACTCGTCCTCGAACACAGAGAATGATAACACAGAGAACACTATGGGAGTTGCCCCCTGTGACCGGGCATTACCCGTGTGGCTCTTGTTCTGTATGTCACCTTACTGACATACACAAGACAGTTGATATCAACGACAATTTCAAGTGGGAAATACGACGCCACACCAATTGCAATACCACCAACTGTGTATACATGATTACATGCCCTTGCACACTACAGTACATAGGCATGACAACACGCCCTGCTAAGACACGCATCATAGAACATCGCAGCAATTTCCGCTGTAAAAGAACTAACACTAAGATGTGTGCGCACTTTCTAGAGAAAGGACACCCCCCCGATTCCTTTAGATGGCTTATTCTGGAAACATTTCCGAACATAACCAAAGAAGCCCTATTAATCAAAGAACAACGGTGGGTGTACAAAAGTGGCACAGACACCTCAGGACTCAATGATGCCATCCCGTGGTGCTCCCTAAAACCGCCTTGAGACATAGTGTACACCAAGCTTCTGAGCTACCACACCAATTTTTGACTAGCCTTCTCATATACAGAGGTGGCACTGTCACTACCACCCGAAGACATAGTGCACACTAGGCTTTGTAATCATTACTCTGATATCTGATTAGCTTGCTTATATAGCGATTTCCACACTTGCCACATCTAGCATTAACATTCAGGCAACTATTATGGGGACAGTAACCGATTCATTCGATGCCCGTGAGTTCAATACATTGTATATTTATGACCCGGTTGCCATGGTTTATTTGTAGTGTGGCAACCCGCCATTACAACAATATTAGGGGTTAACTACAATCATATACCAACTAGATCTCGTAGTTTCAATACAACTACAGAACATATCCGGTTACATTATCAGCAAGAATAGACATTGCTTACAGACACCCAAACCATGTACAAAACCATCACATGTTTACTTAGCGACGACTCCGCCCCTCGTACTTCTCCCAACATGGCGGCTACTTCTAGTCACTTTCACGAATTGCATTGCATTCTAACCCCACATGGGCGGTGACGCATATCCGCTTTAAACACACACAAGACCGTTGAACCCCACCCCCCAGTCCTGGTAGTGCGGGGTAGGTCTACGAGCGACACGGACTCGGCGTGTCAGTAAGTAAAACCTCATGTCTCTTTACATGTTTTATATTTTATATGTTGTATCGCTAGCTCTACCATGCATATTTATAACCACATAGCGATGCCACGCCGAGTTACTTGACTATCGGTTCATCTAGTTTGAGACCTGCTTTCCACCTACACATACGGGAACACATAGACCCACACAAAATATTGCAAGGAGCATTTATCTATGAGACACGCTTTCTTGTCCTGTTTCCCGCTCTGCGTGAGATTTTCATTACTATTTAT
The DNA here is from genome assembly GCF_964204655.1 of Triturus cristatus. Taxonomy (NCBI): domain Eukaryota; kingdom Metazoa; phylum Chordata; class Amphibia; order Caudata; family Salamandridae; genus Triturus; species Triturus cristatus. Next base: position 231,967,230 of record NC_140587.1, read on the forward strand.
TTCATGCAACGCGTTTTCTTACTGACTGACCATTACTGAGAGCAGTTGTTCTCCAGGCACTTCCTAGCTCTATTCACAGCCATTGATCCCCATTATAATTGCAATATATTACTGGTGTGGATCCAAGAGAAGGGGTGTTAATGACCCTGGAGTATTACATTTATTTAACCTGTTTTTAAACACTGTGGCATCCAAGAGAAGGGGTGTTAATGACCCTGGAGTATTGCATTTATCTAACCTGTTTTTAAACACTGCCCCCATACACCAATACAGAACGCAAGGAACTCCTTGCGCAGCCTACCAGGGACTGCAGTGGTTTATCCTATGGAACATATAGGGTAAGTCCAACTACAGCTGTTGAAACTCCTTTAGAGTGATCACTTCACGTGGCTTTTGTGTGTTTTTAATCCCCCCCCCCTACACAGAATGTGCACCTTCATTGTAAATGCACGTTCCACCCGCACCATGTACGATAACTGTTTTGTGAATGAGCGTTCCTTAACGATTTTGGTCTCCCATTCTCCATACAGGTAGACCGAGCCGCAGGTAACAATACCAGTTATATACATAAACGCTTGTTGTCTATCACATAATCTTCCTGGATAGACCTGTAGATAGAATTTCTAGGTCCTGATGAATCACTTGAGTATAGCTCAGTTATAGTGAGAAACATGTTGACCATGACGAGGCAGTGTAGATAACCCAGAACATAGACCTGAGTTACTATCACTTCACCTCATGTTTTTAATCAGGTGAGGAGACATCGTAATAAAACTGTTGAGATAGTACTCCCTCCCCTTTTTAACATTCATCTACATTATTATCAAGCCCCACTATTCCATTTGAACCACCGGCTATCTTGGATATAAAAGATCTCCACAAGAGTGCTCTCTAAATAAGAGCCCGTCGGGTATTGCACCAGCCGACTCGACGTAGGAGCAGCCCGATGATGTTACATTACATCCTGAAGGGTATGTGATTCACAATATCCCGATGGCTGTGTGAGGGCTCCAATATCCATAACAGATACCTTCCTACATGGTACATCCTTCCCTTTAGGAACAGCTTTGTCACTTGTTATTAGTATATAGACCCACCAGGACCCAGTCCCCCTTTTGTAAACAAGCCAAACTACTTCATTGAACCTTTTAAGACAGAGAGGGGTTTCACTGGCTTGAGAGATGCTAATTTCCATCTCTAAGAGAACAGCAACCAAGACTCTCTAGAATTTATCGAAACCTTGTCCAGCTTGAGAATGTGCCAACTGGTGTTAGCCCTAACACATGATGCAGGTCACACCCTAGATGGCATATTTTCTAATGATGTCAGGGTGTCCTATCAATTAGTTATTCCCCTCAACTGGGTTAACCATGGTGCAGTTGCTTTCTTTTTTACGTCCTCCTCCACAGTTAGAAGCTGCCATTGCTTAAGACTAAGACTTGGAAGAGAAATTGGAAAGCAGTTTCGGCTGAAGCCTCGTCCAATACTCTGGATAGCATACTTATTGAGACTTTGGAAGATGTAGCTATGGGTTCTGATGTTTTTGCAGAGTGGCTGGAGATGTTTGCCAATAGTCTAGCCCCTTGTTAAGCAAAAGAGGCTCTCCCATCAGCCTCTTGGTAGACTCAGAACTCTCAAGCAGGCGTGTCACCTACAAGAGCAAATCTGGAGGAAAAACCATAAGGAGCACGAAAAATTCATCAAGCTGAATTAGGGAATAAAAATTAGCTCTGACTGAGGAGAAATCTGTATATTATACCCAGAAAATTAAAAATGCTACCTCTGCCAAAGATCTCTTTAGGATCTCCACCCCCTGGCTTATGGGGAAGCTGAAGATTCACAAAAATGTGCAACCAGCAAGTTATCTTCTTTACATCTAAAACTGTTGACTTCTATGATGGTGTTGAAGTGCCCAAACTCTCAAAACTGCACTCACAACAAACCCTGGTTAGAAAGCCGCAGCTGGACCCCTGTAAGACATCAGAGCAAAAGGAACAAGAGTCTAAAATACTCTCGGTTTTCCCATCCCTTATCCTTGAGAAGGTGAAGCAACATCTCCTTGATACTAAATCCAGATCACCCCTAGAATCCTGTTCACCAGCAATACTACACCCAGTAACAAGTATTGTGGCTTAACCTCTTTCTAATCTGATGAGTAAAGCTATTGTCTCTGGTTGTTATCCCCAGCAATGGAAGGAGGCTGTAATCAGGCCCCTTCTACTAAAAAACAATTTAGAGAGCAAGGATTGTAAAAACTTGCCCAATCTCGCTCATGCTGTGTGCTGCCAAAAACTTAGAGAATATCTAAATGGCCATGTGATGGAATTTGCAGAACAGGAGGGATGGCTGGACAACTCTCAGTATGGTTTCAGGAAACATCACAGATCTGAAATCATGTGAATACGAAATGTATTAGGTGCTCAGTAAACAGTAAACAAAGGGCAAAACGCAGCACTGGCACTCCTTGATCTATCTGCGGCATTTATACTATCTCTCCCTTGCTTATTGAGCACATTCAAGATATGGGTATCACACAACAGGCCCTGGCCCTTCTGTCTTCTTTCCTTAGGGATCATTCACAGAGGGTGCTGTTACAGCAGTTCTATTCTGAGGTCTCCTCCCTGCCATGTGGAGTGCCGCAGAGCTCATCATTGAGGGATGTATGATATTACAACGCGGGTTTTTACCACACGTGCAGTTACATCGCATGCGTTACAACGCATGCGATGTTACAACGCTATGCCATTAGAACGCAAGTCTTTACATCGACTTGCGCTAGATGGCATGCTGACATTAAAAAAGTGTAATTTACTATTCCAACTCCAGTCCACTTAACAGTAGGGAAGGTGTTGGGATAGTAAACTACACTATTTGTAATGTTAGCACGCCATCTAGCGCAAGTCGATGTACAGACTTGCGTTGTAATGGCATAGCGTTGTAACATCGCATGCGTTGTAACGCATGCGATGTAACTGCACAGCGTGGTAATAACAGCGTTGTAATGGCTGTTCCCCATCATTGAGGCCCCATGCACATTAACCTCTATGTGTCTTCACTTGCGGCTATAATCTGGGATTTGGGGATGTATGTGATATCATACGCTGATGACACGCAGATCATTGTGTCAGTTCCCAAGAACCCGCCCGCCAGTCAATGCATGTCGGAATTTGCAGATTGGATAGGATAGAATTTTCTAAAATTAAACATCAATATAATCGAGATGTTGCTCTTTGGACCCTGCTCTTTGAGCTGGAATAGCAATTGGTGGCCAGACACCTTATGTATATGTTCCATCCCAGTTCAGAAGCCCAAATATCTTGGACTAATCCTAGATACTGAGCTTGCACTGAATGCCCAGGCTAATCACACTGTGGAAACCTGCTTCTGCCTCATAGGGATACTTGGGAATTCTTTTCCTTTTATGCCTCCTGCAAGCACGAAAGCATGCTGCACTAGCTCTGGTTGTGTCTAGATTGTAATATAGTAATTCCCTCTATCTGCACTCCAACATTAGCACTCAGCACAAACTGCAAGTTTGCTGCAAGTTTGCTGTGGGTTGGGGGCCTTACACTGGCTCACCATCAGAAAGCGCACTATGTTCAAAGTAATCTGTATGGTACATAAGGTCCATTTTCCCTCCAGTCCAGTGGGAATTTAAGATATGTTTCACTGGCATTTTCCAGAGAGAAACCTATGATTGGCACACCATAACCCGGTTACAGTGCCTAGGACACGAAAGAAGAAAGGGGAAGAATGATCTTTTTTTCGATATCTGTTAGCCAACTGTGGAACTCTCTTCCACAAAGTCTTAGGGATATCCCAGTGCTGTTGCTTTTCAGAAAAGCACTCAAAACCTGGCTATATACTTCATTTCTTTGGTGGGTTTAAAGATAGGGTTTAGCTCTGGACGGCCGGCTAGAGAGCCTTGATGCCCTTAGTTATTTGTTGCGCTATACAAAAATAAAATCTAATTAAAATCGCTGACCCTTGATAGTGCCTAGCAACTCCTTCCCCAAGGGCCACTCATTAAAAGGAAGGGGAGTGGGCACACGACCTAGGCAGATTTTGGTCACAGGGACCACCATCCCATGGCCAGGTGTTATTTTTAGAGGGAGGGGGCACACGGCCACTCTCCCTGGGGTAATTTCACCCCTGGGGATCCCATCATCCAGGGCCTGGCTCATTTTTTAGAGGGCACGCTTGCTGCCCCACTCCCTAGGCTGTGTTTGGCCTGAAGACCCCATCCCCCATGGCCCACTGCTGTGAAAAATGGTGCCCACCCAGGGCACCGACCATAGACTCATTGGGGGACACGAAGGGAGCACCAAGCGAGAGCCACCGTAACTCCTGCCCACAGGGAGCAACTAATAATGCTGCTTCGTGAAAGCAGGAGGAATATTTTCATCAGTTTCCCTGCCCACTTCAGTTTGGACAGCAAAATAGATGAAAATTCTGCTACTAGTAGGGGGGAGCATTTTTTAGGCTCTTGCCTGCTGGGAGCAGAGATTGTGTTTGCTCCTGCTTGGCTCGAAGGTTTTGAAAATGCTCTCATCCCAAGCTAGAGAAAACACAGTTTTCCCTGCCTACGCCGCTGCAGGCAGGGAAACCACTTTATTCCAGGGGTTGTCTCCCCAGGACATAGCATCTGTGCCGCCCCTGGAGAATGGGGCCCTCGAGGTCATTGATGGTTTGGGGGGTTGCATGAACCCCTTCTCTCCCACTTTAGTTTTTTGGCCATGGGGGTGGGATCCCTGGGGCCCTTAGAGGCTAGAGGAGTGGACAGTGTGCCCCCTCTCTTCCCCCCAAACATGTGCCAGGCCCAGGCTGAGGGGGTCCATTGGGCTGAAAATGGCCCAGGAAAGGGCGCTGAGTGAATCCTCCCCTTCACAACTCTGCCTGGCCCCAGTGGATGAAGTCCCCTGGACTGACATAGGCCCATGGAGGGAGGCCCGAGTGCACCCCTGCCCCTCAAAAATGTACTGGGTCCCTCGGGGTTGTGGTCCCCTGGTCAGAAATTGGTCTGGGAGGTGGACCACATGCACTCTCCTACCCCCAAAAATAAATGCCCCCCAGGCCCTGGTACACCCTGGGGGGGTTGAAAATCAAGCCCAGGTGCCCAAATTAGTTTCAAAATGTAAAAAAAAAAGAATTTGGGCCCCCACCAGGGCTAGGGTGTCAGGGTATTCCTACCCGCCCCTTTGTGTCTTTTTTTCATTTCTTTTAAGTACTCAGACCGAGACCTGAGTACTAAGATAACTACCACCACTTCCTGGTTGAGTTGGTAGAAGCCAATCAGATCTCAGCTTGAAATCTCTCAGGCTCTGTGTCCCTAGCTATACAAAGTTTTTGAGCTACTAGTAATGAAGGGATTAAAACCAAAACACAAAAAAGACTCTTTCTGGACGTAGTTCTAGCTTGATGCCAAATTTGGTGTCTAAAGTTCCTATGGGAAAATATAAGGAGGGACTTCACCTTGGGACCTCCCATTTTTCTCAGCCCTTGTTTGACTAGTCACCGTGAAACTTTTCATGTGCATACTAGTCGAAATGTAGCACATCTTTGTAAAGTTTTGCGGAGATTCGCCAAACTGCATCAACGTTATTTGCAACACCAAAAATGTATTTCCTATGGAAACACAATCCTGAATATAACTACCCAGTGGCAACAAATATATATGCCACGTGGGGCGCATTGATGTGGCGAAGCCAGGCAGGTGCAGGGCTCGGATCGATAGCTGCTCAGCTCTGCCTTAGTACACCACCCCCCAGGTGTTTCAAGGCAAGGAAATCACAGAGCCCGGAACCTGACACCCATTGCCTGCCTGGCCGAGTGTGGCCTAGTGGAAGGCTCAGGAGCATAGGCTCCCAATGCCCCCAGAATAACAATGCATCCAGGCCGTCACCAACATTCCAGCCTTTCTGGCTGCCCAGCATAATGCACATCAACACGCATGAGTTGTCACTAAGAAGTGCATTTGTACACCCTGCACAGAAGGGATTGGCACCCCATTACCTCCAACTCCCCCGTGGGCCGGACCCCCAACAATAAAGAAGGTCACTGAGGAAAAACCCAGGAAAAAAACACCTGGGAACCAGACAATAATCAGAAGAAAATCTGCGACCTCCATGAAATGGGCTGTAGAAGCCCGGCACCCAGCAGAGCAGGAGAAGTGCCAGAAAGGTGACAGGAAAACAGCCAGTACTCATCACAGAAGAACCATGAACAAATGGGGGCATTTCCCATTCTCAGTACCTATTTCCCGCCGCCTTCTCTTGGTTATCAGCCCATTGCTCCTGCACCCCAGTCCTCAGCCCCTCGGCCTCAGATCTCAGTTCCAGCTCACCCAGCCCACGTCCCCTGGAGCTAGCAGGCACTAAAGAAGCACAGAGCAGGGCAGAGGAAAGCATGGCGGAAAGTGCAGAAAGAGCGCAGAGGCGAGAGGCAAACAAGGAGGACTTACTATACAGGTCAGTCTCGGAGGAAGTGACTTCAAGGATGGGGATGAGTTTGGTGCGGAAGCAGCCCGGTCAGGTTCAGAGGTGGCTTGCACCTCATGAGAAGCTTTCCCACCTCAATACCATCTGCCCACCTCAAACACTCAACTAAGCCCGATACTCTTGGGCTGCTAATCCCATATTAACTAGCCTAACTCGCAGCCAGACAGTATGAGACTTGGTAGGCACCCAAACCAGTAAAATAACTTGGGGGGAGTGCATAGAAGAAGTCCACACTCTACCCCAAATCTCCGTTCCCAGTTCTGGCTTTTGACACAGAGGCAACCTGCAGTGAGGACAGCATGCCCACACCAACAGCCCCCCTGCTCCAAGCCATTGACCTCAGAAAAGCCAAGATAACTAACTTTTTAACAGCTACCCACCCAGGGCCCAGCTCCACCACCCATGCAGACTAAGTGCTAGGTCGTGACAGAGAACCATCCTACAATCCAGAACAAACAGCAAACACAAATAGAGGCGTTCCTTAGAGGAGGAGCAGGAACTCTTCCTCCATCTCATTACGACCTACCCACAATATCACATCCGGACACACATGACAGGGCCAGTCTTCTAGTGGAGGTTCTACTACACAAGATGAAACAGTAGCCTTTCAGATTACACTCCACCATGGACCTTGCAGTTCCTCTGCACACAGGGGATCTCATCCAGACCAGCACGCAGCTTGGCAGGCACTGTGGCCACTCTTCTCAAGCCATGCATACAATGGGTTAAACAGCGCTGAACTGGATGGGAACCCAGACAACTCCTCCAGTTTGGCAGGAGATGCTCCTAAACCCTTCTGAACAGATGCATACAACCTTAAACAGCTTACAATCGAGACTCAATAAAAAATTATTTGAGATTCCATAATTCGGCCCAAAAGCCCAAATCCAGCTTGAATTTGGCCTGCACCACCAGGGTCCATCTAGGCAGGGGGCCCTAGTGGAATTCTACTGGAGAACGAAGGCCTCTGAAGCAAATTTGCTGGCACATCAGTGATGGCTGAAAATAGAAATGCAGGCCCACAACAAGATGTTGTGCTTCCAGCACTACAGCACTCAATTAATCCCTCAAATTAGAAGACGTCTCGCTCCCCTCCATGAAACATTCTGTCTTTAAATTACTCACTAACAAAGCAGCCAAGCTTTCATCATTTACCATAGACAAGGCAACTGTAGTCAGAAAACAGCAAGTGTTGGTGGTCATACCATCATATGCAGTTTGTGGTCCCCAGCATATCTGTCTTCTCACTTCTCCAAGGCCAGGAAATATGATCTAAGGCAAACACATCTCGGTGTGTTCTCTTCGAAAGACCTAATGGCCTATTGGAAGCAGCTCTGGTCCTCCTCAAAGTGCCAAATCTGTGGACAAATCAACTAAATGCTGCTTCATCATCTGTGCATTTCCCCGGCCTTGTTAACACACAGACCAAAACTCTTACATTTAACCTTGAGAGACTTGCAAATCAGAACATGCCGACCAGATGTGAACACATTACTGGGAGGGGCTACTGTGCAATTTGCATGTAAAACCATCAGATTCTTGAACATTGCCGCCAAGGAGCTGGAAAAATCCAAAACCTGATTCTCCATTCTGAGCTCCCAGCACAAATACTATTATAATTCATGAGGATAAAATAACGTCGGTCATAATCAGTTATAATATAGATAACAAATTTACCGAATTAAATATAAAATTAGGCACAAAAAATAATAATTGACTATAAACTGAATAGACAAATAAAGGCAATTTAATGACTAGAAGGGTCCAAACAAAAAGGCGAGGTATCGAAGAATAAATTGTGGACAGATTTAATGGGGATTTATCCCAATAATCTTAATTCAGTGATTTGGCCTGGGACTTGTTGCAGATAGATTTTAAAGAAATCATTTTTATACTGCATGATGTTATTTATCTGAGTATTCATTTAAATATTTATGGTGATTTTATAAATATTTATTCACTTAATATTTGTTTTATTTATATATTTATATATCGATAGACGTATATATGTGTTTATACATATTTATATATATATTTATGCACAGGAAGAATTGCCATTTAACAACATACATTGAGTATAAAGGAATAGTTTGGTCAATCATTGTGTCAAGCAAAAAACAAAGCCCAACTTTGGATGTATCAAATTAATAAGCAGTTCTTATACCTATTTCTGCTGTGGGAATTATCCCGGTACAAAAAAGAACCATGACTGAAATGTATGGATGCCAAACAGTATTTTTAAATGAGATTTAACAGATAGCACTTTTTGCACGAAAATCATGGGGTGAATTTTGCCCAATCACAATGAACAACACAAAATGAAAACAGTGTAATCCTTTAAAATGAAATGCCATTGGTAGAACTGCGTCATGTGATCAAGTCCCCAAGGAGGGATGAAACGCGTTATGGCTGCCGTTTGTCTGTAAAATTCTGTGAATAAATCAAACGGGTATTGAATAAGAATCCTGTGGTCCGTGCTCTTTCTACTCTGCTTGTGGGAACTATGAGATAGAAGAGTGCTCTCAGATATAAGAAGACAGCGTTGACTCCCCCTGTCTCTCACACGGACCCCTCTACGATACGGGCTCAATTGCTGCAAAGGAGCTGTCGCCCAGCAACGAGCGTTTAAACGAAATTCGGAAGAATTATCAGCAACAGAGACCCCCGACTGAACTTTAGAAACGCAAGAGCGGAAAATTGGACACCCGGCAGAAGCACAGGTAAGCGAGGGATGCGTCGGAGGACGCGACTAGCGCAGGACCGGTGTTTTGAGGGGTAAAAACTTGCTCAGATATACACAGTTCCGGGTTGGGTGTAGAGTGATTCGAGCTGGGTGGAAAATTGGCTGTGTGACAGAGCGGTGTCAGGAGATTACTCTAGCCAGCCATAAAACCGCCAGCAACCACCTTCAGATATTAGGATCAAAGTGAAAATCACAGGAAATATGATGGCAGCGGACGCACTCAAAGAAAGGGAGGAAGCAGCGGCGGCAATGTTTAGTGACGAGAATATACCTGCAAAAGACTACATTACCCAGAATGCACCAGCAATGGGTAAAAATGCCGGGATAAAGGACAAATGCAAACAGTTAGAAAAACTAATGAGAACGGAGCAGAAACGATGGTGGGAAGCCAAGTCGCTGCAACGTTACATATACGTGGGAAGGGTTCCCCGCGGGTTAAGAATACTCATTGCTCCAAGTTATGAAGCAACCAATCGCGAAATGATGCGCGAATGGGCAGAAACGAACTTGGAGTCCTCACGAAAATTGCTCTTTATCCTTGTAAAATATGCAGAGAAAGACTTCATTAAACTGGCGAAGGAAATTGACACAATAACTAAAGAACTGGAAAAAATGGACCAACAAGAGGAAATTGAGAAATTAAAAGTCGATATGAGAAAACGATTAAAAAAAGAAGATGGGATAAGGGAGCGCAAAGCTTATAAGTTCCACAGAGATCGATGTGACTATGAGTATGGAAGAATCTTGGGCCCGATTCACAGAACTAACTTAAGACAAAATCCTAAACTTACTACCATTTTGGTATTCACAGAAGGTACTTACTCATTTTGGTATTCACAGAAGGCACTTACTCATTTCGGTATTCACAGAAGTTAGGAGTCCTAACTTTAGGACTCCTAAATGCCTTCTGTGAATACCGAAAGTCTTAAAATTAGAATTTTTCTCAGTTTAGTAGTAGTATAGTTAGGCTCCTAACTTTAGGACTCCTAAATGCCTTCTGTGAATACCGAAAGTCTTAAAATTAGGATTTTTCTCAATTTAGTAGTAGTAAAGTTAGGACTCCTAACTTTAGGACTCCTAAATGCCTTCTGTGAATACCGAAAGCCTTAAAATTAGGATTTTTCTCAGTTTAGTAGTAGTAAAGTTAGGAGTCCTAACTTTAGAACTCGTAAACTGAGAAAAATCCTAATTTTAAGACTTTCGGTATTCACAGAAGGCATTTAGGAGTCCTAAAGTTAGGACTCCTAACTTCTGTGAATACCGAGTGAGTAAGTGTCTTCTGTGAATACCAAAATGAGTAAGTGCCTTCTGTGAATACGAAAATGGTAGTAAGTTTAGGATTTTGTCTTAAGTTAGTTCTGTGAATCGGGCCCCTTCACTTTTGCCCAGAAATTCGACTCACTTAAAGCCGACAACAAGGAAACGAAACTAGGTGCAGAGGGTGATAATCAACACCAAGATCTAACGTCAGCATCAGATGAGAACTCTACAGTGGAAAGCGGGTCGGAGGCAGAGACCCGCAACAAAGCAAAACAACCAACATCCCGCAGACACTCTCTAACAGAAGAAGTGGATTATTTATGTATGGAGCGCCTACAATCGCTCAGGCCGAGGAAACAACAGGCGGGCGGAAATCGAGGGCAAGTAAAAAACGGAGAGAGAGAAGAAAAGCCAAAGGAAGAAGGGACAAACAAAAAACACCAAAAGAAACAGCAGAGGAGGTATTGGAAAAAATAGATCATATCCATACAGATGAAACCAGTGAAATGACAGTGATCAACCTGACTGATATGACTCTTAACACTGCGGAAGAACAACTACTGGCTTTAGGACTCTCTTTCTGCCCTGAAAGCTCATTTAATTATTCAAAATCCAGGATTGATATATATAAGAGTGTCAGAAAATTGAAACTTAGAAAATTTCACACACAATCTAAAAAAGTGACAAACACTGAAATATCTTCCACAATGAGTAATTCATCAACAAAGGAAAAAGAAATGGACCCCAACACAAATCAGGAGTCACAGGAACTGATAAATGCCCTCTATGACCTAGTACAAGAAGGCAATCAGGCAAGTGGAACTGTGGATGAATGCACAAAAGGCAATTCAACTACATCAGGCACAATATGTAAGACTCCTTTTAAACCACCATCTTCATTCTATCCACTTATGACAAAGGACACGATCGATATGTTCCAAGATCAAGTCATCACTGATCTAAAATCTTGAACAAAATGACTCATAAAGGGGTAAAAATTGACAAGAAAAAAATAAAAGAACTCCAATACCATCAATTAATGACCAAAATCAAAAACAACAAAGAAATAGTGGTAGGAAATGCCGATAAAGGCGGGAAAGTGGTATTGTGGAAAAGAGAAAACTACATTAAGGAATCAAAGAGCCATTTAGAGGACAAATCCTGCTATGGAAATAGCAATAAAATAACCTGGAATGAAATACAATCATCATTCCGACTGAAACTAATGGCTTGGCGAGAAAAGGGCCTACTAACAACTGAGGAATATAAATATTTGTGGACAGCAAATCCAACAATCCCAATATTGTACTTTATACCAAAAGTACATAAGGACAAAACAAATCCACCAGGAAGGCCAATTATATCAGCCAAAAACAGTATATTTGAAAACACTTCCAAGTATGTGAACTTCTTTCTACAAGAACATGTTCAAAACTTAGCCTCCTACATTAAAGACACAGGAGACTTCTTGAAAAAAATTAAAAACTTCCAACGGCATGATGATTATTGTTTAATCACTTTAGATGTAACCTCATTTTACACATCCATCAAGCACAATGATGGACTACGAGCCTTGAAATACTACTTGGCAAAGAAAGGAACCCCATATGCAGAACATAACAAAATGATTGTCAACATGGTTGAATTGTGTTTAATGAATAACATCTTCATGTTCCAAAATGTAATGTATCAACAATTGCGTGGTGTGGCGATGGGGGCCAGCTTCTCCCCCAGCTACGCGTGTTTACACATGGGCTGGTGGGAGGAGCAGGTCCACATGACCAAATACACATAAACTCTAACAAATCATGTAAAATGTTGGTGGAGATTCATAGACGACCTGTTTCTTGTGTGGCATGGTACAGAAAAGGAAGCAAAAGAATGTATTGATTCCCTTAACAAAAATGATTTAAATCTGTACTTCACAGCCAATATGAGTAAAACCGATGTAGTATTCTTGGACGTTGAGGTATACATAGAACTTGGAATTGTGGAAACCAGATTGCATAGAAAGCCTACGGCGGGAAATGCAATCTTGCATGCCAGCAGTGCACATCCCAATCATTTAATACAAAGCATTTCTCATTGCGAACTACTGCGCATAAAACGCATATGCAGTAACAGTGAAGCCTTAGAGTCAGCACAACAGGAATGTATCAGTAGATTTAGAGCCCGAGGATACCTCAACAAATGTCTAGAAAAGGCTCTTACAAAATGCAATCTAACTGATAGGGAAAAGACATTGGAAATAAAATCAAAGCAAACTACCCCTAATGAAACTTTAAGTGATTTTAGATTTATTCTAGACTATAATCGACAGCAACTAGCAGTAAGAAAAATTATCAACAACAATTGGTATCTCATAAAACAGGACCCTATTATAGGGAAATCGGTCCCCAAAAAAACAACTATAACATATAGGAGGGGAGTATCTATGAGAGATTTATTAGTTGATAATGACCCATGTGGCAAGCCAGCCAAGGGATCTTGGTTGGCACAAAGACAGGATTTCATAGATGCAAGGTCTGTAAAGCCTGTCAACATGGGGTTTCCACTACCAACTACTCTACTCCTTTTGGTGGCCCAATAAAGAAGGCCCTAAATTGTAAAACAGATCATGTGGTGTATGTGTTGGAGTGCCCGTGCAAATTAAGACACATTGGAAGTACCATCCTACAGGGGCATAAACGGGTGCTCCAACACATACGAGCCATCAAAACCCATGTTCAGGCATATCCAGTAGTGCGCCACTTCCAGGATAAACATGAAGGCAATCCCAAAAGATCTTAAATACTTCCTCATCGATTCTGTTCCGAGGAACAAAAGAGGAGGTGATAGGGAAAAATCCTTTAGACTATTGGAGATGCACTATATCCTGAATCTAGACAGCAAACACCTCAATGGACTGAATAGTTCAGAGGAGCTACATGCAAGTTTGTGAAAGCCATGGTGAATGTTCTAATTCAAAATTGGTCAGTCAAGTTTTGTACACCAGTAAATGTAAGAGATAAAAAAACTTTTAAAAAAAAGAAAATTATATTACTAGCTTAGACCGCACATTAATGCATAAAAGCTTAAAAAGAATAGAAGTCCGCCTTCATGTATTTATACAACATATAATAGGAAATTTCTCCCTCAAATCTTTTTAACTACCACATTTTTTTAATTTGGCACAATTTGCACAATCTTTTTAAAAAACTCCCCTCCCCTCCCCACTTCCCTTTCCCCCCTTTTTTCCCTTTTCATGTTTATGTGTCTTGGCACAAATACTGTTTTGCACAAATACTATTATAATTAATGAGGATAAAATAACGTCGGTCATAATCAGTTATAATATAGATAACAAATTGACCGAATTAAATATAAAATTAGGCACAAAAAACAATATTTGACTATAATCTGAATAGACAATTAAAGGAAATTTGATGACTATAGAAGTGTCCAAACAAAAAGGCGAGGTATCGAAGAATAAATTGTAGACAGATTTAATGGGTATTTATCCCAATAATCTTAATTCAGTGATATGGCCTGGGACTTGTTGCAATCATAAATGATGAGGTGCAGACAGATTTTAAAGAAATCATTTTTATACTGCATGATGTTATTCATCTAAGTATTCATTTAAATATTTATGGTGATTTTATAAATATGTATTCACTTAATATTTGTTTTATTTATATATTTATATATCTATAGACGTATTTATGTGTTTATACATATTTATATATATATATTTATGCACAGGAAGAATTGCCATTTAACAACATACATTGAGTATGAAGGAATAGTTTGGTCAATCATTGTGTCAAGCAAAAAACAAAGCCCAACTTTGGATGTATCAAACTAATAAGCAGTTCTTATACCTATTTCTGCTGTGGGAATTATCCCGGTATAAAGAAGAACCATGACTGAAATGTATGGGTGCCAAACAGTATTTTTAAATGTTATTTAACACATAGCACTTTTTGCAGGAAAATCATGTGGTGAATTTTGCCCAATCACAATGAACAACACAAAATGAAAAAAGTGTAATCCTTAAAAATGAAATGCCATTGGTAGAACTGCGTCATGTGATCAAGTCCCCAACGAAGGATGACACGCGTTATGGCTGCCGTTTGTCTGTGAAATTCTGTGAATAAATCAAACGGGTATTGAATAAGAATCCTGTGGTCCGTGCTCTTTCTACTCTGCTTGTGGGAACTACGAGATAGAAGTGTGCTCTCAGATATATATACATATATACACACACACACACACATATCAATATATATATTAAGAGATAATATTTTTGAAAGTTTTTTATGACAATATTTATGACATGATATTTGTGTTACATAATATTGTTGATTTCGATATTATGTCAACTATGCGTAGGGATGATCTCCCATTGTAATGCAGTAAAGTCAAATGATTGAACTTTCAGTACTCTACTGTCCTGCAGTCCTCTAAGGATTGTTTAAAAAACATTCCTGCTGACAACACAGACATCCTTGCACCATGGTGCAAGGGTGCCTACATTGGGACTAGGCTGCTAAAAAGGCATCAGCGCTGGTAGAAAGGACAGGAATGCACCAGATTCCATAAATACAGTGCATTCCTGCCCTTTCAGTTTGGTGTAGGGCAGCGCAGTGAGGTCACTTGTTGCGCTGCCCTACACCAAATCCCCATAAATGACGGCTTGTATCCAGTACACTTCATAAGGAATCTTAGCTGGGTCCGGTACTGGAAAAGTGAACTGAACTGGACAAGTGATCCCTTATCCAAACAAAAGCCTGGTTGTACAGTCTCTGATCCATGCATTTTGTCCCTGCATGAATAGAAATAGTAGTCATGCTTTTTCGAAGGGCAATATTCGCTTTGCAAATGTGAGATTGGATTAAAATGAAGCTTGGTGTTCAAATTCAAAAATATATACTACCCTGAGGCCTGTAAATTAAATAAAAAAACATTTATTCAAATTACCGCATTGTCTATGGTCCACTTTATTTAAAGGGTTGCATCTTAATGAATAGGCACCTGCGATGCAAACGAATGTGTTGAAATGTTTCTCCTGCTTAAAGTTATAATTGTTATTTTAGATCTTAACCGCTCAAAATCAGTCTTGTTCATTCTGCTACGGTACAAACTTGTGCAGTGCTTCTGGGGATATCTCATTAAAATAAAGTTAGCAGCCTGTAAGTAGGACGTTGTGTTGGCTCCCAGCATAAATGGGACAGGAACAGAGAGAATTGCTTTCCCTCCAGGGTATTCAGGTGAACTGGCATCCGTACCAGCACTGACGATAAAAGCCACATCATGCGAATCTAGCTGTAAGCATTAAGAAATCAATAACAACGCGTACCTTTGTGGTTTCTATGCTTTAAATATCATTTTTGGTATGTGTTTGGTCCAGCCATGTATAAGTATCAAAGCCAATTATTCTATCTATGGAAATATGTGTCAAAATAAAAGATATAAAAAATCAGTTAAAGATTGTTTTTTGTGAAATCTATTTTAGCTTGATGTGTAATTTAAGAAGTAATTTGCAAACATTGTGGGGCAGATTTCTCAGGACTTTACTCCAGTGCAAAGTCACAAAAAGTGATACAAATTGGTGCAAACTGTTAAACTATTTACCTTCCGACACCAAACGTATTTAATGCAAATAGCACTTTGTGCCACTTTGCTTTACTTTGCATCAAGAGTGCATCCCCTGGGTGGTAACCATAGGCATTCCCAAGCTTCGACATGTGATTTTTCACACAAAGACTCACATACTAAACTGTTTATTTATGGTTAGCCAAGAATAGTATTTAAGTCTAAACACCCAATTTACCAATTTCACCCCTTAGGAAATCCTTATGGTTCTTGAAAAGGTCAATGGACATTTGCCACCAACTAATAATGGAGCTAGAACAAAGACATAAACTCTGTATGAAACATCAACGATCAGGTTATTGTTCAGTCAATGATGAGAGGTTGGTGAAGTTTCTATACCTTTAAAGACAGCAAGAAAATCAGGGTTCCATAAAGGAAATTGTCACTAAACTAATTAAGGAGACTAACCCACCCTAAAGAAGAACCCATAAAGAGTTTTTTCAGAAAAGAACATGATTTTGAATAGGAGAACTACCCATAAAGAGTCAATCTGAAAGCTCAGCCAAGTTCCTTACAGCTGCAGTAGCAAATGCTTTAATAAGATGATCTTTGCAGTAGCATTGATCAAGAAAGGGTCTCTAAATAAAAGGAGAATAAAGTCACCTTTAGCAGTAGTTGTCTGCAACAAAGGTAAAGGAGCCACTCTCCAGTAAAAGAGTCATAAAGGCAGGATAAAGATAAAGTGCAACAGACGCAATGGAGCCACTCATCATGCGGCCCGGACACCCAAGAGGGCCACAACACCTAACCACACCACCCCAGGGCCCCAACCCACACCCGGAACACCCACCCGGACCACCACAGACGCAGCGCAGACAAAGACAGCGGACCCCCAGGATGCGTGCCAGCCGCACAGACTCAACATCTGACAATGTCACCGTCCACTGCAGGCTGAAAGGGATAACCATCGTATGCATCCTGACTATCATCGCCTAACAGGCCTACTGCACCAACACAGTGGACAACCAACATCCCACCCCACACGAAGCTGCTGGCTTGGCTGCACCTGTTGGCTCCTGGCACACCCCAAACAACACCCGCCCGATTCGGAGGAGTCGCACAGCCAGCCACATCCAAGTCCTCCACACCTGTCCTGGACATCACCATCACCCTGGTACCCCAGTCTCCATACGTCCAACAAAATACGCTGGATCTGCTGGAGACCAAGCAAGGACCATACACCATAGCAGGATGCATGCACGTGTTGGGGCAATCCACAGCACATATGTCCTACCAGTGCACCCTGGTGACACATCACACAATCACCGCAACAGGAAGCCCACGTCTCACATCAATGTGTAGGCAACATCAGAACACCGTGGAACCTCCAACAAAGTCGCATCCAAATACACAGCCAGTGTGCATGATTCCTTCACATACCAACAGCCGATCATCAACCAGCGTCCCCAGGATGGCAACAAGGGAAATGCACAGCCCCTTGGCAAGTTCCAAATGAACACCCCACTAAGCATGACCGGAGTGGGATGGCCCAGCGTATGCCACGCCAGCGCAGGGGTGTAAATAAAAATCACTTAGCCCTGGGTGTGGTCCTCTTCCGGAAAGCACAACGTCTCTGCCAGGGCGACACCTCTCACCCTGCCACGAGGCCGATGCCGTCCTCGTGAGTGGAGTTGCCTGCGATGCTGTGCGCCTGCCGGACCCCGGCACACTGGACCATGAACCCGTCATGCCCGCCCCTGTGCAGCTAGGCCACACTGATCACCTTCCGATACTGGCGTGTGTCAAGGAGGGCCCACCACGTGCCGGCGCAAGCTCCAAGCCCGAGTGCCAGTGGCCACAGCACCAGACCCCCCAATCAGTGAGGCATAGTTCCATATGGGCATCTTGCGACACATGGCACCACTGAACCTTAACTATGCAGGCCGGTGGGCCCATCCAAAACCAGCCGGCGACACATGGTGCCACTAACCCTGTTCAATACCAGCCGGCGACACGTGGTGCCAGTGAACCTGAACTACACAGGCCGTTGGGGAAAACCAACCTATGCCGGCGACACTCGGTGAATGGCCTGTGCTGACCGCTGCCTCAGGCCTACTCCACGGTCAAGTAGGTCACAGATTTGGAACTGAACATCGATTATTCAAAGGCAGAATACATTTCATTGCACGCACGGAGAGGCGTAAAAGGATGAGGCGCTGCAGTCCGGAGGGAACAGGATCATCGTTACGGAGGTGAGCGAACACTATCCACAACTTGCCTTGTGTCACTAACTCTGTGTCTCGCGAGCCAACGACATGTGGCTGGTGCCCACTGCTGACCGCTGCCTCCGGCCTACACTGCGGTCCAGTAGGTCACAGAGTCTTCATTTAGCAATGGTGACGTTTATATCAGTGTACCGGCATCATCGCAGACTGCATCCCCTCTCAGCACCTGTGCCACTAAGTCTGTTCCCCGACAATCATGGACACTCTCTAGTCGAACTTTGGTTGCATGTGAGCCTATGGACTAGGGGGCAGTTTTCATCCTCATGTAGCTGATACCGAATTGGTGGTGGTAACGAGGCTGTCGCATTGCACTCCTCCATTTGCTGTTTTCTGATAAAATAAAACCTTTCGGAGTCATGCCCTGGAGGACACCTTCCACTGTCCTCTGAAACCCTCTGCAGCATACACTTTGGACATTGAAGGTGACCCGCTCAGGTTACATGGTCCATCTGACTGCACTGCAAGTCACCGTCCCATGGCTAGGTGCCGGTGCCGGCCGCAGTGCATCTGGGGCCACTAACTCTGTGCTTGTCCGGTCCGGGACCCCTTTTTCTGAGATATTGGATGGCCCCTGAAGCGTTGGCCTTGGGGTCATCAATGCCATTTCTCTGTGGCCCTGTGCTGTACGCAGCCTCCGGGCCCAACAGCATCCTACCAGGGCTCACACACCCAATCGAGTCTTGACCAGCCCGGATGTGGCATCACCGCAGGAGGCACACGCCACCACCGCAAGGACCACCTCCAACAGCCATCTGCCACATTCAACAAGGTGGTCCTGACAGACTTACGGAGTTGCTCAGACCTGTCGTGGATGCCATCATCAGCCTGATACCCTGCTCAGCACTCCAGTGACTCAGTGCACCGCAAGCCATTGTCCGTTACTGATTGAGTTTTGAGCTGTGGAGTGGTTGTGCAGGTATGTCACCTCAAACAGTGTGGGGGCCCTGAGACGTTGATGGGGAAGATGATGCAGGCAGGTATGACACACCCCACTGCATCTGCATCAGGTATCTGTCGGAGGGACACAATCCAAGACTTCTTCTTCACATAGGCGCGCTCATCTCTGGTGTCCCATCCCCAGTGCACTGCAACTCATGGACACTTCTGTTTGCATGTTGACTGTCCTCTTGACTTTCTCCGGCTCCCTCCATGTTGCTCAGCTGTTGACTCTTTTATGCATGTGTTTTCTGTTTCCGTTGCACTGGTGTCTAATGTTCAAGTGGTTTCCAGCACCAGACATTCCGTGCGTGCTGGCTTACACTCACCCCACACACATCCAGCACAGGCGTCACTGTACATGTGGCCCTGCCAATAAAGGGGCTGGGCGCACGTGCCCGTAGCCAGTTCAACATGATATCTGCGTGTGTCCCTGTGGTCTTGTTGTATGCATGAGGGCCCTGGGCAATTAAATTGTGCTGTGTACATCGGATGCAGACGTGTCACTGCAGGCAGCGGGTTGCAGCTTGGACAAGTAGCTTTGTCGTCACCCACTCAATTCATTTGGGAAGTGGCCAGGGCCATCGTACGCAGAGCCAACATGGGTGTGTGACTGATATTTGAGCTCCCCTGCCCGTGGTTCTGTACTGTGAATGTGCAACTGCATGTGTCTCTGTGGCAGTGTGGGTCTCCTTATTGGGGTGTTGGTGGCCCCTGAAGGGTGATAGACACCTACGTATGTGTCCTGGTTCTCATTCCATGGGTTCGGCCCCCACCCACACCTGTTGGCCCACCTCCTTTTGGAATGCAGGAACATGGCATTGGGGTGCAATGTGTGGGTGGGTGAAGTGTCATGGGCCAGCTGTGCTTGCGGGTGCTTCCTGCTGTGTGGTATGTTGCAGGCTCGGTGTTCTCCTCTGAGTAGCTTGGCTGTCCAGGTCCTGGTGGGGGGTTGCGTGGAATATCCAAGTGCTGTTTTAAGGCGTGGGTGTCGACGGTGTGGTGGTCCTCTCTGGCATCACTGATGTGTTGTATTCTGTACTCTGCTGAAGGTGTTGTGTGCCCCTCTGCGATGTGACAGGGAGGTGCGTATTGACTTTCCGTTGACAAGTATGTTGGCTCATTGTGCAGGTTTGCATGCAGACTGTTAGGCAATGTACATTGTGACTGTTTGGGGGTGCTGGATTCTTCTGCGGGGCAGTGTACATTTAGTCTACATGATGGATGTGATGTCGTACGGGTACATTTCCATTTCACAGTTTCCGGGTCCGTCAGGTGTAGTAGGCATGTTTCTGTGCATGTGCGGAGCCAGTTGTGTCCTCTGTTCTGCAGTGTCGGCTATGCGCGTTGTTTCTCGTTGTTGTCAATGTGGGTTTGCTGTTCGTGCTATGTGTGTGTGCTGCAGTTTGCCAAGGGGATCGGGCCCATGGACCTGGGTGATTGTGGGTGTACAGTGTGCTACACCTCGTTGTGCATGTATGCAGTTGTGCCCACTCTCCTGTCCCCCCAGTTCCTGTTGATGTTGTGTCAGGTCCTTTCAAGCTGTGTCCGTACTCCCTACTCCTTGCAGTGTCTCCACACTGATGACTGTGGCCTGGGTTTCCTTCAGCTCCTAAGGTGGTGCTGGACTGCCACCTCCTGTCGCCGTTGCTATCTTCCTGTTGGCAGCGGGTTTGTGCCTGGTTTAGGTAGTTGCGTCATGCCGGCGCATATTGGCCTCCTGGATTGGCCTCCTCGGCACTCTGAATGCATTCCAGGTGGTCTGCTAGTGGGTCAGTTGCTGGTAGTGTTCTGTCGCCTCCGTGACACTGGTCTTGTTTTCCTGCGGTCTGCACCCCGTCTTCCTCTCCGTCTTCTCTTTGGCCTTCCCCGACCCCGTTGTTCCTTGCTGATGGTCTGTGGGGGTTGTGGGGTTCAAGTTGGCCCCTGCGCTGTGTCAGTGTGCATCCATGTTGCTGCGCCCTTTGTATATTTTTTGGTGTATTTTTTCTGTGGTTTTTATAGTGCATTGTTCCACCAGACGTGTGGGATTTGCAGGCCTATGGCTGGTTTTCGCTACTTTTTGTACCGCAGTTGGCCTCATCGCATGTTTTTTTGCGTTCCCATATCGCATTTATGTGTCGTGGCGTTGACTTTCATGTGGACAGTTTGCGCGTTATCTGCTGACTATCGCATGGTGCCGCCTTGTTGTGAATTTCACGTTGTCACTGGGTTATTTCCCGCAATGGGCAGCGATATTGAAAGTTGCGTTACGCTACTCTTGCGGTAGGTATCACACGTTCTTGGGAATATACCCTATAGTTTCAGGATTTTGTTACATAGAGGAAAGTTCTCATGAGAACCTTCTTACCTAGGCTAACAGATGCACTCTATGTTCATTATAAATACAAAGCAAATTGGATATGATGAGGCAAACTACCAGTACTATTCTGTAAAGCATTCATCTGTATCTAAATCATTATTTAATAAAGTTGTCAGAGCAGCTCATTGTGCTAGAAAAATTACCTAACATGGTGTGAGGAAGCTAAAGAAACATGGATTTGGAGTCAGCACATTCTTAGGCAAGTTGCAGGTGCTAGTCAAATGTTCTAAATAAACATCTATTAAGCTATGAGCAAGAATTGAAAGAAAAGGCTTTTAGGCCCACCTCAAGAGGCACATTTAAAAATGATAGCCTGCTTCACAAAATGTCTTTTATATTATTTAGCACATATTTAGGTATTACATATTTTCACTACATATGATTAATCTAGGAATTATTTACTACATTAATAATGCATTTTAATATGATTATTCACGTTAGAACACAGGCACATTTTTTCTATAGATATATCTTCATTAGTGTTTTTAGTTTGTCATAATTGCATACATACAGGTAATACTAAGATATATTATATTACAAAATACAGCATTTATAGCATTAATTACAGCAACACATCTTTAGAAGCTCTGTGTGTGCTCACAATTCTGTCTTCAATCTCTTTTTCAAAACAGGTTATTGGTACCATATTCCTTTCAAATAGTTGTCCATGTCCTAGCGTAGCATTAAATACACTGAGGAGTCTCAGATATCTCTGCACCTAATAACCGTATCTTGTTTTATATAAATAACCAAACTGTCCCATTTTCCAGGAAACCATATAACTTAATAATATCCAGTGGTGCCTCCAGAGTTCAGTGTTCTAATTATTTTAAAAGTTAGCCTTCTACAGTTCTTTTACTCCATTTACTGCTGTAAGGGGTGGGGGGGCGTGGGTTTGCCAATGGGGAAATCTCTCACTTGCCATATATTCTCGTACTTTCCTGCTTATGATCCAACAGAGGTTTCAATATTATTATCTGTACTCACATCTGTGTCTCTTTGCTCATTTCTATGTTTGTGTTTCCTGCTGACCCAGGCTCTCAGTATTTCTGTCCAAAATCGGCTATGGGCTGTATACAGAATCCCCTGGCTTCCTCCTGCTTTTTGGCTCTCTCCTCTCTTCTGGCCCAGGTGTCTATTGCCTTTTCCCATAACAGTATTTAGGGACACTTCGGTGCTTTCCAGCTCTCCAGCTCATAGCACTCGTCTGCGTGCCAGAACCAGAGCTAGATCTGCAAAGCGGGAGCCAACCTTCTTAGTTTTTGGTCTGGGGAATAATCCCAGGAGGCATACCTCCACAGAGCTTGGGAGTGTACGGACCAATGTTAGATTGATGGGATCCAGCGCTGTGCCCCAGTATCCTTGTAGAATCTCACACCCCCATGTCATGTGTATGAACCACACATCTTGTTGTCCGCATCTGGGGCCACCCTGAACCTCGCCCGTGCATTACATGTAGTCTGTGGGGCACGAGGTAGATCATGTGCACATAGGTAAATTGAATGAGTTTTAATGCAGCATGCCTAGATATCTGTTTTGGGTTTCTAATTATTTGGGACCATTCTGTGTCTCACAAGTCCCTCCCCACCGCTACGTTTCATGTCTCCCTTAACCGCTCTAGGGGTGTTCTCACCATACCGATCAGTGCTCTGTCATGACATTTTACTAAGTGCCTGGCTGATCCCAGTGTGACTAACACTTGTAGCCTCTCATGCATCTGTGGTTCCAGCCAAGCACTTCCCCAGAGATCTTTGAACTGTTTAACTACAGCATGGTAAGAGAGGAATTGTCCACCAGGCAAGTCATATTGAACCAGGAAGTCCTCTAGTGTAATCAAGAACAGTCTCCCACCGACATTACCCCAGCTTCTATCCAGCTAGATATTGGTGTGATTGAAAATAATGTAGGTGGCTTCCCACTTGGGAGCCCTATGAGGGGCAGACACGGTGTATATGGTGGGATTTCCATTGCTTGTCGACAGCATCTCTTCCAGCTATGCAGTGCCACTTGTAAGAGCACCCCTGGATTTTGGATGGTCACTGAGGGATGTAGGAGCTTAGCTAGTGGGGGCTTTTGATTAATAACTGAATTTGCAGTATTTAGGAGTTCCAGGTTCTGACCCTCCAAGCATTGGGCCAGTCATTGCAATTGGGCAACCAAATAATATAGCTTGAGCTCTGGTGTCCCCAAACCTCCTTCTTCTAGGTTCCTCTGTAACACGGCCAGCTAAACTCTGTGTCTTCCCCATCTCAGATTAGTTCTCGTAGTCATCTATTAAGCTCAGTGAACCATGAGGGAGGGATCACCACTGGAAGATTAACAAAATTATATAATAATCTAGGGAGCATAATCATCTTTGCCAGTGCAATTTGAGCCATCATGGGGAGTGAATGCTAAAAGGGGACACATGTCCTAAGGGACCGCAAAACTGGGTTCAAATTTCCTTCCTGCTGATCACCTACTCCATGAAGTACCTGTATTCCAAGATATTTTAAAGAATGGGGGGCCCAAGTTAGATCTGCAGACAGGCCAGCTGGGCACTGTGTCTCCCCTATTAGTGGGAATATATGGGTCTTTGTTTTATTTAGTCTTAAACCTGCCAAGGTTGAGAAAGTCTCCAGAAGGGTCAGCGTTTGTTCCACTCCCTGACTCCCATCCCCTAGATATAATAGTAAATCATCTGCATAGAGAGAGAAAATGTGGTCTCTCTCTCTTGTCCTTTTTGTCCAAACAGTCCTGCTCGTGTATGTTATACAATTGTGATCTCACCCTCCCCTGTTTTCAGCCGAGCCGTGGGGCGGGAATACAGTAATGTAACCCACGTTATCCACATGTCTACCAATCCCATTCTAGCCAATGTAGCTCACAGAATGCCCCATCAAACTGAATCAAAGGCTTTTTCCAGATCTACCGACATTATAAGAGCTTATGGATTATTACTCCTTTCTGGGTGGTGCATAATATAAAAGAGTCTATGGATGTTGGCAGATGTGGCCCTCATCGGGATGAACCCATTCTGGTCTGGATGGAACATGTATGTCATGTGAGGTAGAAGTTGTGACACTAAGACCTTGCTCAGGATTTTGAAATTGCCGTTCAACATGGAAAGTGCTCCTATTTGCTTTGATTTTGGTAGGGGTATCACCAAAGCACCTCTAGTCAAGGCCAACAGCGCACCTGTTTCCAGGGCTTCCGCATATAATGTTTTCAATTTGGGAGTATGAATTTGAGCCAGTGCTGAATAAAATTCCACCGGCAGGCCATCTGTTTCAGGTGTTTTCCCAGTGCCCATCTCTCGGATGGCCCCTTGTACTTTGTGGGTCATCACCGAGCCTTCCAACATAATCCTTAGGTGGGGATCTGGCGTCCCCAGCATCAAGGGCATCAGAAACTATCATATGTCCTCATCAAATTGTGGGTCTGTGGCCTCATAGAGCATCTCATAATATGTACTAAAAGCTATATTTATTGTGGTAGGGGAGTATAATCCCACCCCCTCTGTAGTTGTGATGTTAGTAATGGGTGTCCCTCTGGAGTCGGGTTGCACTGGCCATGGCAGTAGTCTACCGGCTCTATCTCCCTCTTCATGTTCCCTGGTGTGGTATTCACGTAGGTCAAAGCTCTGCAGCCACTCTGATCATGTAATGCAACCTGGTAAGTTCATTTCAGACCCACTGTCTGACCCAAGCAATCCCCCCTGACAACAATATTAAATGCCTCCCACACTGAAGCTCTAGAATCTGTCGAACCATTGTTGTGCAGGAAGTATTCAGTGACCATCGCATCTATCAAGTGTATAAAATGTTCCACGGTCAAGAGGGTAGGGTTAAGCCACCATGTGGGGGTTACTGATGGTTCTGCGATAGGGCGTAAACTAAGGATCAGCAGGTTGTGATCAGAAAAAGTGCGTCCCTAATATTCAGAGTGTGTTACAGCTGTAATTAATCGGCTAGAATAGACAAGCAGATCTAGTCTGGTATGGAGGTTATACAGATGCGAGTAATAAGAGTAATCCTGCTGCAGTCCATGTTGCACCCTCCAAACATCAAAGGGTTCCCACTGATTCAGCCATTCTCCAAACCCCTAAGCCAACTTGGAAACCAACTTGGTGTGCAGTGTAGGGGTAGATCTATCCAGTGCAATATCCATCACGTGGTTAAAGTCCCACCCTAGAAACACATCAGCCGTGCTCAGGGAAGATAGAGATGTAGACAACCTCTCCAAGAAGTTAAGTTAGTCATTGTTTCCCCAAAGTGATTTCCTTTCCGAGCAGCATGCTCTGTACATGTGCAAATCTGCCCTCTTTGCCTATATGTATGTGGAGCAATTAAAATTATATTTCAGCTCTAGTCCATATCAATGCACCCCTGGAGGATATGCAATATATGGTGGCATCTAATTGACAACGCCACCTACGCCATAACCTGATTCCCTCCTCTAGGGTCAAGTGAGCCTCCTGTAACATGGCTATGGGTGAACCCCTCCTAGTGAGGTAGCTGTGTATCTATTGATGCTTGATGGGTGATCCCATCCCTCTCACATTCCAGGATAGGAGTTTAATTTCTTGATGAGAACATTTTATATTCAACTCAGGCATAATTTAGACTCGCCTCATTCTCCATCCCCCTTCCTCCTCCTCACTCCTTTCTAGGCTTTCATTGCACAAGGACCACTGGACATAAACTAATCCCTGTAAACCAACAACTCCCCATCCCTAGAGCAGCTTCACACCTGCTGGCCGCCCAAACCTGTAAAAAAATCAAAAAGCAAAAAAGGTAGATGATGCCAAACCACATCGGGGTAATGCCGATCTACCTAGGGGGTGTGGCTTAAGCTAAGCCCATTTATCTCCTGTCCTCACCTAGGTTTCAGTTTAGGACAGCAGCAGTCCTGTGTCTGCTGGATGCACGACCACGACACTCTGATACTGAACCCACATCACATACACGGAATTTGAGTACTTCTCTCCAGATCATCATGCCGCTCCCTTCTAGTACCTGCTTCTGGTTCTACCGGCTCTATGGATCCAGTTCATATCAGTTCGTCCAAGGAGCCAGGGGTCACTAACGGGAGAATTCCTTCACTCCGCTCCCATGCCCCCGAGTCCGATTGACCAGTCCCTTGTTCTGAGGACTCCGCAGCTCTACCACCCTCCGGAGGCATTGACAGTACATCAGCCACTACTTTTTGGGCCACTTGTCGTTATAGTGCTGTCTGAGATGAGGTAGGTTTTTGTAAGGTGATCTGCCTGGTAGAGTTCAGTTTAGGCTTTACGGTTGCGATGTTTTGCGGACTTGGGGGCTGTGAGCCCATCTTGTTGCTTTCCAACCAGGTCCACACTTCAGCAGGACATTCATCAAAGTATGCCTTCACATCCAGCTGTACTTGAAGTCAGGCCGGGAACTGCATGGTATTATGTATACTTTCCACTCGCAGTGCTTTTTTCACTTTCAGGAATGATGCAGGTTGTGTTTGCACCTTGGCCGTAAAATTGGGATCATTGAAACCTTGCTGTTGTCTATCACATACAGGCCATGTTTACGTGAGTGTTGGATTATGGCTTCTCAGTCTCTATAATGTAGCAGTATTGCCACTACCAGCCATGGGGGATCACCCGAGTGCCAGAGGCTGTGTCGGGACCCTATGCATCCTTTCCAATGCAAAGAATTTAGAGGGTGATCCTGGAGTTACTGTCCTCTGGAGCCAATCCACTAAGAAAGTCACCAAATCTGTCACTTCTGTGCCTTCCAGGATCCCCACCTCCTTGATATTGTTATGCCGATTGCTCCCTTCAGCGTCCTTGGCCCGCCTTTCTAGAGTTGCCACCCTAGTGGTTAAGTCGTCCAGTTTGTGGGATGCCATTTTTTGTTCTGGTTGTCTCTTTTCCAGAGCAAATCCACTTCCTTCATCAGCAAGCTTATGATGCTCTACCTACAATCATCCCAGTCCCCTGAGACTGTCCCCATATCTTGCTGGAGGGTGACTTTTGTGTCCGCAATGTCACCCAATATGTTATCTAGGTCAGTATGTATGGACTGTCCGTGTTCATCCGTCTCTTCCGCTTCACTAACTACATTACCCTGGGAAGGCTCTCCTGTTGCAGGTGGTCCACTCCCATGTTTGGGTCTGGGCTTACCCATCTTGATCACTAAGTTGCAGACCATGACACGTCCCACAGTGTCTAATGTACCATTGTCAGTGAAATTGCTCTCCCTCCCTCCATTGCAGCTTCACCATTAAGTGAGGCCTTCCCCCAAGCCCCTGCACTCTCGAGTGTTGGTGTCTTTGGCCCTCCTCCATCCGCAGGTTTCACCTGCGCCTTTTCCCTGGTGGTCCAGTGGACCTCTGTCTCCATTCTCTTGCTCCGCTTTTTCTCTCCTTTTTTACTCGTTTTTTCCCTCACTTCTATCTCCCCCCTTCACTCTCCTTCTGGGTCTTTCCTCCATTTTCTGTCGTTTTCCCCTCATTTCAAGCTCCCCCTTCACTCTCCTGTGTACTTCCTCCGTTTTTCACTTGTTTTTTACCCTCATCTCAATCTCCCCCATTCACTCTCCTGTGTCCTCTGTGTCTTTCCTCCACTCTTTCTTGCACTTTTTCTGTTGGGTTCCCCTTCATTTCAAGCTCCTCCCTTCACTCTCCTTCTGTGTCTTTCCTCCGTTTTTCTCTAGTTTTTTACCCTCATCTCAATCTCTCCCTTTCACTCTCCTGTGTTCTCTGTGTCTTTCCTCCACTCTTTCTTGAACTTTTGCTGCCTTATTTGCACTTTTCACTCTCTTTTTGCCTTTTTCAGCCCATTTTTCCCCACCGCTGCTGCCCCCACGGCCCTTCCCCCAGCACATCCAGTGCGACCGGCCCAATCCAGCTCCCCTCCCCGCTCCCGCCTCCCAACTGTCCAGCCCTCCCTGACCCCTACTTAATGGCGGCCACTGCGTGGCCGCGGGGCACCAAAGGCAAGCTCATCTGCGCCCGTCCTCGACCCGACTGCGACCAGTGCCAGGAACCCTGGATCTCAACCCAGGCCGCAACAACAACTGCAAGCTTGCATCACCAGCCGACACCCATGGACCCTTCAGCTGTCACCGCTGCCGGCACACCTGCAGCACCGCCAAAACCACTGACCCAGCGCAATCCGCCCGCAACAACACAACTGCACCGAAGACCCTGCGATGCATCCTCCTCAATGTCTGATCCCTCCACAAGCACGCCACTGAAATCTGGGACCTCCTCGACAGCACTACCCCGGGCGTAGCATTCTTTACCGAAACCTGGACCAACACCACCTCGGGACCGGACATCGCCATTGCCATTCCCCAAGGATTGAAGATCACCAGGAAGGACCGCCCCCCCCGCCCGGGAGGAGGAATCGCCATCATCCACAACTCCACCCTCCGCCTTAGCATACTCTCCAACGAGCCCACAGACCTGATGGAACACCTTCACTTCAAGATACTGGCCAGCCCTACCTCCACCCTCCGAGGAACCCCCATCTACCGACCCCGCGGACTTTTCCCCAACTTCATCACGGACATCATGTCCCCGCATGCTATCATGTCCACTAACTACACCCTACTGGGAAACCTCAACTACCACCTTGAAAACCAACTGGACCCCAGCACAACATCCCTCCTGGACAACCTCCACAACATTGGACTCTGCCAGATCGTGACTGAACCCATGCACTCAGCAGGACACACCCTTGACCCCCTCTTCACAACAGGAAACTCCATTACCTTCAGTCACACCACCAAACTCCCATGAACTGACCATCGATGCGTCCACTTCATCTTCAGAACACCCACCATCCACAGACACCAGCACCTGCTACCACGAAGAAACTGGACCAGAATCACCGACGACCAGCTAACCTCATCACTCAGCAACTCCACCCCAACCATCGCGTAAAACGATGACGCCAACACCGCAGTCCGAACAATGCACAGATGGATCTCCGAAAGTGCCAACACCATAGCCCCCCTCAAGAAAAACAACAACACCCACACCAAGAAAGCTAGATGGTTCAACATGGGCCTTCAAGAGTCCAGACCCACTTGCCGCCGCCTCCAAAAGGCCTGGAGGAGCACCAAAATCCACAGAAGCCCACAACAACTTCAGAGCCGCCACCAACGCCCACGACCAACTCATCAGAAAAACGAGGAAAAAAGCGATTGAAGACAGAATCTCCACTCATGCACACAACAGCAAAGAACTCTTCAACATCATCAAGGAGTTCACCCAACCCACCAGCGAGTCCACCGACATCCCTCCCTCACAAGACCTCTGCGAAGACGATGTAGTCAATCCACTCCGGGGCCCCCACAGACCCCTGCCCCCACCACATTTTCAACAGAGCCGCCGACACCATCGCACCCATGCTCTGCCACACCATCAACCGCTCCCTGGCAACCGCCTCGTTCCCAGACGACTGGAAACACGCTGAGATCAACCTCCTCCTGAAGAAACCCTCGGCGGACCCCAATGACCTCAAAAACGACAGACCCATCTCCCTGCTCCCGTTCCCAGCAAAAGTCATCGTGAAAGCCATTAACAGCCAACTCGCCACATTCATCAAAGAGCACAACATCCTCGACTCCTCCCAATCCGGCTTCAGAAAAAAACACAGTACAGAAACCGCCCTCCTTGTCGTAACAGACGACATCCGTACCTTACTGGACAAAAGAGAAACAGCAGCCCTCATCCTCCTTGACCTCTCAGCGGCGTTCGACACAGTCTCTAACCCCACCCAAATATGCAAACTCCATGAAGCAGGGATCCAAGACAAGGCCCTCGACTGGATCCGCTCCTTCCTCTACGGCAGAACGCAGCGGGTCAGACTCCTCCCTCCCTCTCAGACCCTACACCTACCACTGGCGGAGTCCCCCAGGTGTCCTACCTCAGCCCTATGCTCTTCAATGTCTACATGGCTCCGCTCGTCCCCATCGTCAGAATCTACGGACTCAACATTGTGTCATACGCAGACGACACCCAACTCATCCTCTCCCTATCCAACAAACCCAACATCGCCAGACACAACTTTCGAGAAGGCATGGAAGCCGTTGCCAAATGGATAAAAAACAGCTGCCTGCAACTAAACACCAACAAAACGGAAGTACTCATCATAGGCCCAAACGCCGATGCCTGGAATGACACCTGGTGGCCCCCCGCCCATGAAAGCCCGTCCACCCCCTCGGACCACGCACGCAACCTGGGAATCATCCTGGACTCAGAGTTCAAAATGGACCACCAGATCAACTCCATCTCGTCCTCCTGCTTCCACACCCTCCGCCTCCTAAGTAAGACCTTCAAATGGATCCCCCTCAAACACAGAAAGACCGTCACTCACGCCCTGGTCACCAGCAGGCTCGACTACGGCAACGCACTCTATGCCAGAAAAATCCAAAACCTCACCTTCAAGCTATAAAACATCCAAAACGCCCCCGAAAGACTGGTCCTCAACCTGTCAAGACGCTGCCACATCTCCCAGCACCTGCGCACACTCCACTGGCTCCCCATCGAAGCTAGAGTCACCTTCAAGATTCTAACCCACGCTCACTAGGCCTTCCACGACACCGGACCAGCATTCCTGAATAGCCGACTCAAATTCCACGCACCCCAAAGGACCCTACTATCAGCCCAGCTCTCCTACGCCGTGGTCCCCCGCACCAGAAAGACCAGATCGGGAGGCCACTCCTTCTCCTTCCACGCGACCAGAGCCTGGAACGACCTTCCGCTCCACCTCAGACAGATAACATCGCTCCCCATCTACGCAAGAAACCTCAAAACCTGGCTCTTCGACAGAGACCCTCCTTGATGGACCTGCGAACCCCCCCCCACACCCGCCAGCGCCTTGAGACCCTTATGGGTGAGTAGTCACACTTAACAAACACCTGATTTGATTTGATTGTTCTCGTCACTCAGTGCCTCAACAGGATCCTCCTGCTCCCGGGGAAGGCCTCTGCAGTTCAGTCCCACCCCCTTTATGTCAGTTGTGCTCGGGTCATCTTCCAGTTGTAGTCGGGGAAGTGTCTCATGTAGCTCACAGTTGTCTAACTACTTGGGGTGTTTCCACTGATTTGGCAGTGCCGAGCAGGCTCTTCCTCCACAAATGTCCCCACCCTGCACTGATATAGGCACCAACCACCAACAAACCCTCACCAGCGGCACAGAGGGCCCAATATTTTATGTATCTTGTGGTGTCACATGCTCTGCAGTTTCCCTATAGGGCGTGCACCATTGTAGGCCACCAGCTGCAACTGTCCGTTACCACAGCTCATAATGGGTAGTGTTTAACTTGATCCACCCATGGCATTCCGCACATCTCCTGGCATCCTAGGGCCCCAGGTGTCACTTCACTTGGAGTTCCATTTATTCCAGCCAGCTCCTCAGACTACTCCTGTCTCTTTATGGTCAGCAGGGTGAGCATGCACACAGGCCAGGAGCCCTCTCTGCAGCGAACTCCCTTTCAGACATCTCTGTGGTCTTGCCCCTCCATTTCATCAACCTCCCGGGTCTCTAGTCATGAAGGCCCCATGTATCTTCGTGCTGAGCCCGACCGCTCCTGCTCCCCTCATGGTCCTATTACAGGCTCCCAAAGGGATCCACTAGTGGGCTCCGGATCTTTCCTGATCTTCACCGGCGTGTTACCCAGCGGGCCAGTAAACAGTCTCCAAGTGGCCCCGCCCATCACAGGGTATTTCTCCTCACCCCCATCACAATGGCAGGTTATGGCCTAATTTCCTTCTGAAAACCCCTCAACACTCACAATCTCAGGCAGCCTTTTCTCCTGACTGGGGGCCTCCTCTTGACTGCTGGCATAGAAGTCTCCACAGCCCAGCGCTTGGCACTTCTACTTCGTCTCAGGATCACCTTGTAGGGCCCAAGCCCTGTGACAGCCCCGTTAGTGCCTCAGTGACTTCTCCCCAGCAGCCCAGCAAATCTCTTCCCGCACCCATGGAGGTCGACCGTGCTCTCCTCACCGCTCACGGGGCCAGCACCTTGGCTCAGATGCACCCTCACTCAGAGCGCTGTTTCATTTGGCCTTTGTTCAATGAATTTGCAGACTTAGTCCAGGTCTGTCACCAATGCCAAATTGTAGGTGAGTCGAGGGTTCTTCCCCAGGTAGGGGCACTCATCCGTACTGCTTGCTTCTTCGATCAGAGCGCAGTGTTTCCCTTGGCGTTCCCAGGACTCCGTTACCTCAGGCAAGGCCTGGTGCCCGCTCTCGGCGTACACAATACGGCTTGTTTTTTGGGGGTCTTCCAGAGTCGGAGCAAAACACCAGTGCCCAGGGGGCTCAGGTCACCACATGGGCAGCGGCAGTCAAGCCCGAAGACAGCCACTCAGCCATTATTTTCAGGATCCTAGCCTGGGCCGGAACGGAGCTCTTCACCAAGAGTCTGCTGCGGCCGCCATCTTGCCGCCCACATTTGTTTGCGTGTCATTTTCTATGTGAAAACATTTCTACAGCAGTTTAAACACATTCTAAATTGCACTTCTAATGTGATCTGTGGGTCGAAATTTCATTTTTAAAGAAATTTCACAAAAAGTGGCACAAACTGGTGCAAAGTGTTAAACTATTCCCTTTCCACTGCAAACTTAATTAATGCAAATAGCACTTAATGCCACTTTGCTTTACTTTGCATCAAGGTGGGTGCCCTGGCCAATAAACATGACCATTCCCATGCTCTTCACTTTAACATCATAGAGGCGCATTCTCATTTTTGATTAATGACGGCATCACACGCTCCACTTTGACTTACAGAGACCACATTTGATGAGGCGCTCTGTCTTTCTACACGCGAACAGTTGATTGCCAGGCCATCCTAGACCACTGGCTAGGTGAGTTATGGCCATTTTATTCGGGACCACACATTAAAATAATCGCACATTACATTATTGATACGTACTTTACTTGCTCTTGCAGGTTGCCATCGTTTATTTTAATGTCCTGATGAAGACCCTGCATGACGATTTAATGTCGCTTACACTGGGTTGAAACGTCGACGATAACTGCTAGGACCAGTTCAAGACCTGTTTTCCATATATGTTTTGATTTATTCGTGAAACGGTGTCATTGTGATTTTCCTTGATACTGGCCCTCCTCATGTATATTGTGTACATAAAAAGTTTTTTCTGTATTTGATCACTGTATATACTATGCACAATTCTGTCACTTTTGTCACCTTGTCACTGACTCACTGACTCACTTTACAGTTTATTACGTTGGTAACCTTGCGTTACAAGTGATATGGGTGTTTTCATATAAATGATGAAATTTATATATAAAGAATGACATTACACCCTCCAAATCTAGCGTCACCGTGATTTGTACTTTTAGATTGTGTGGTCAACTCTGGATTGAGTCCGTACCTTTTTCTTGATTCACTTGCATAACAAAGCAATTGTTTTACTCATACCCGACAGAACCATTGTTTTCTTGTAACATTCCCATGCTTCAACATATGAATTTGAAGCAATGGCCTACATACTAAGGGGCTTATTTATGAGAGCCGTGCATCACATTTGCACCACATAAAGTGGTACATGCGTGCCATAGCACTCCCATAAAGGTTTATGAAGCGACGCAGGCCATCCTGCTTGGCTTTGAGTAGCCTCATAACTCATGAGTAAGGCAACTTACTGCAAATTGCTGCGTTACATTACTCTACACCCAGAAGGGGTTCCAGGGGCATTGCAGTATGTTTTCCCATACAAAACCCATGGAACTTGATGCTGCCCCAGATTAACAAAAGCATGTAAACCTGGTGAAATTCTAAAACTGTACACCTCTTTCCTCTTTCCATGTGTACTGCAATACACAGCACACATGGAGAGAGGAAAATGGCTCTTAGGATTGTTTTTGGGTTTAATGGTGCCCCTTCCTGCACAAAAACAATCCTAGCAAGCAAGTGTGCCTACGTTGACTCTAGGCTGCCGAAACAGCACCAGCACAGGCAGAAAGGACAGGAAATCACTGAATTGTCAAAATACGGTGCATTCCTGTCCTTTAACTTTGGTGTAGGGCAGTGGAGCAAGCTGCCTTGCTATGCTGGCCTATGCCAAAATGCCATAAATTCGGCAATAACAATGGTAGATAGGGTTTTGTGCCACAAAATGATGCCAACTTGAAGCAGGAGTTCATTTGGAGACATCTTTTCATTTCCCTTATTTGTTAAAACATTGAAAATGTGCAGCACTGTACAGCACACATCTAATGTATGACAAGTTTTAAAGTTTGTCCACACATTATATTTTGTTCTGGAGGTGACTCTTAGCTCAAAACCAGGCTATTGTAATGTCGACCTGACCAAAATATAGTGAACCCAACACTTAGGGCCCGATTACAATGCGGTTAGGAAATCTTCCTGATCAAATTGGTTTGGAAATGGTTTCCAACCAACTCAGATCGGGAGAGTCCGACCGACCGAGTATGATGCATCCGAATGGTTCCAGATACGACTGGGTTGGACTCCCATTGACGTCTAATGGAGCCTATGTTCCTAACCGCATCGTAATCTGGCCCTTGGTCTGGAAGACAAATGCCGTTAGGCGGCCTTCCTAACTGCATCGTAATCGGGCCCTAAGAATTAAAATAACAAAAATTGCAATTGCAAACTATTATCATACAAAACTATCTACAGTTAAACTAATCTAATATAAATATATAGATCACACTAATATTGAATTCCAAATTCAACATTAGAAATTGGAAAAATATAAAAAAACAAATTATAGTGTAAAACATATCGCTGATGTAATTGAAAGATACATACATTTACAAACATTAATTGTACAATTAAAAAGGTGCAATAGTTTTTAAATGTATTTTTCATAATTAAATGTTATTTCTTAAACTATGGCCAGATTTACAAGCCCCTTGCAACACTTTTACACCGCCGTTGCATCACTTTTGTGACGCAGCGGTGGAGTAAACAATGCGGCACTATGCAACATATTTACAACGTGACGCATCTAGTGAGATGCATCATGTTGTAAAGCCCTGCGCTACAGCATGCAGGGTGGCCGTTCCATCGCAAGGAAGCCCCATTAAAGTGACGCAGTGAAATCTACAAGACTTCACAGAGTCACTTTTACGTCCCTGCTGCATCAAATCCTTACGCCTGCTTGAAGCAGGCATGAGGAGTGATGCAGCATATTAGGTATAGGGCACCCCTGAGCAGTGCTGGAGTTGTATCACGCTTGTCACACAACTCCAGCACTGCGTCACCCTTACGCCAACAGATGCATCACACATCTGTCTATCCTTGCGCCTTGGTGCGCCGCATTGTAAATCTGCCCCTCAGTATTTTAAATGACGTTAGAATAAAAAAATATATATAACGTGTACATTCAAAATATTTCATTTATCACCGCCTTCCCACATGGGGGGACTGGACTGCGCTGACTGAATGGGAGTCACTAGGGATACAAGTACTGGGGGATCTGTATGAAGATGGCGCCCTGTTGCCCTATCAGGCTTTGCAGGAAAGATATGGCCTTCCTCCTGGGGACGTCTTGCTACACTCGGCCCTAGTTTCTGCACTACAGCGACACTGGAGGGAGGGGCTATCGGAACCAAGGACGGCAGTGGCGTGCCAGTATGTAGTGATGGCAGCGGGGACCTTCAAAGCGATTACTTGTTTATACAGGCGCATGATAGGTGAGGGGATCGAACCGATGAGGGACCTACAACAGAAATGGGAGGCGGATCTAGGCAAGGAGATTCCTGAGAATACATGGGCCCAGATAGTTAGGGGAGCGTGGAAGAGTAGCAGGAATGCCAGATTCCAACTGATTAATTTCTTTCTACTACACAGGGCATACATTACTCCTGCTAGGATTAATAAGTATTTTAATATGGACCCTGCCAAGTGTCCGCATTGTGCTCGAGAGGGGGCGGAGTTTGGCCACATGATGTGGGGATGTCCACAACTGGGAATGTACTGGGAGGAGGTGGTTGACCTGCTCTGTGAGATTACGGAGCGACCAGTAGAGCCTGACATGGGTACCTGCTGACTTCACTGGTTCTCGCAACCGCCTAAAACGAAGGTAACAAGCAAGTTCTTAGATTTAGGACTGTTGCTAGCCAAAAGAGATATCACAGCGCACCGGAAAGCCACACGAGGGCCCAACTTTCAGAGGTGGAAAGCGGAACAAATAAAATGGGCAAAGAGCGAAAGCACAGTCCGGCTTAAGCATGCTAAGAGGACTAATAATGATAAGTCACTGGAGACCGCAAGGGCATGGGAGGCCTTAGTAGTTGCGCTGCAAGTGCCAGAGGCAGTCTCAGATATCAGCTCGACTTCAACACGCAGGCGGGTTGCACAGAACCCCAAGGGCATTAAGAAACCCCCTGAAACAACATTAATTATCCACTGTAATGGAGCGATTGAAGGCTAGCATGCACAGTAGCAACACACTCATGTTATCTAATGCTGAGTGAATTATTGCTCTGTAACTTAGGAACTGCAGCATACTAGGATACACCGGGGGAAGTGGGAGGGCTAGGAGGGAGGTGGGAATGGGTGGGCTTATTTTCTGTTATATTACTTAAGTCAAATGTCACAGACACACTTTGGGTATTGGTCATTGATGAACCCATATTGGATTGATGCTTGTTAAAAATGTGCGTGGCAAAGGGGAACAAATGTGGACGCTGAATACATATACTTCACTGGACAATTGATTAACGGGGATTGCAGAGATGTTGACATCTGAGTACCTATACTTATGTAATCATTGCCCAATGTTATGATGAGAAAACAAATAAAAACAAGTTTTTGTTTTTTTTAATATTTCATTTATATAGCTTAGATCATTAAAAAATGAAAACTATTTTGTGAACTACTATTCATCTAAAAAATTTAATTAAATATCTTCGCAAATAAATCTGTATAATAAATTAGGAACATATAAAATAAGTTCTTATAAATATACAAAAATCTAAAGCAATTGTATTTAATATATTTTACATTTAAATAAACTGACATATGTTTGGGGAGGTCCAACAACAAAAGCATTCTAGAGATATCATCCCATGCACAAACTCTTCTTTGCTGTTTTGGAAAAGTAATATTTCTAGGAGTGCAGTGCACAAAAAGTACAAACGCCTTGATGACACAGTTTATATATTTATTTTCATAATTTTTTACTATGTCTGTGCTCTCCAGTATTTCTTCTTAGTAACTGCCTGAGCTGCCAGCCCAGTCTGGCTGGCTGAGAAAGAAAAGAGCTCCTACTTCATACCACTTCAGCCTCTCTCCTCTTCCTCCGTCCCCATCTCCCAGCTGGGAGTAGCTCACCTGATGGATGACAGTACACTCACTACAGCTCTTTGTCTTTCAACTTTTTATTCTTGCATTTTTTAAATCAAAGTGCTTGTCACAAGCTGCATGAACTTTTTGGCCTCATTTACAATTTTGTGACGCATGGAAGAGCAGCAAGCCTTCCTGCTGCGGATCCTTGCGTCAAAAGAAAAGGGCAGGAATGCACCATATGTACACATTCCTGCCTTTTTTCCCTTTGCTAGTGCATAATGGGTTACCATGGGTGTCTGCATTGTAGGGGTGAGTTTTTTTGTGCAGGAAGGGACACCTTCCTGCAATAAAACTATCACAAGATGTGTTTTCCTCTTTCAATGCGTGCAACAGAATTCAGCACGCATATATAAAGGAAAAACAAGGAGAAATAAAGGTATTTTTCCTCGTTGCGCCTCCCATACGCCTCCCTGTAGGGCTATGAAGCACTTCCAGGTTTACAAAATCTTGTAAATCTGGAAATGCATTAGGCTCCATGGATGTTGTGTGGGAACACCCAGAGCAACACTTACGGAAAGTGCCGTTCACGCAGAGTAATGCGTGAAAGGTGGGAAATATTTTACAAGGCCATGAAAAGTTACACAGGGTGGCTTTACGTGGCCTTGTAAATATGGGGCGGCACACTGCTGCCAGTGCCAACAAAAAAGTGGCACAATGGGCTTGTAAATAAGACCTTTAATATTGAAACTAATGAAAGTAAAAAAGGTATTTGATGGTTTATAAGCTGGGCATGGTAATTAAACTGCTGCTTACCCAATGATTTGAGCATGTGCTCTCAAATAAACCACATTGAAGGGAAGCAGTTTGGGCAGGCTACATGGCACCCAATCTCTATGAGCAGAAGAAGGTAAACACCCTTGAGCAGATGGTAATTACAGTGAATGTACTCTTGCTGAATGTCATTACATAAAGCAAATTATTTTGACACACAGAATTTGACAGAAATGATGCTGTCTATATCACATTTGTTTGTTGTAGACTGTCAGGAAGTATGCATGTGGACTCCAATTGGTGCTTGAAGAATACAAAAGCATGTTAATGGCATAAACTGTGCAGCTGCCAGTGATGTCAGAAATGTGATATCTTGGGTACTCTATCTATTTCTCTGCATAGCAAAGGGTGAAATTAGGTCTGGGTGAAATTTAAATTAGACTGGCGTATTCAGAGTAATTTCATTAATTACGCATTACTCTTGTGATGCAAAACTATGCGATAAGGCCAGCTTGGGTGATTAAGAGTAATTTGGGGACAAAATGCTACCGCAGGAGCACAGGAACAATGAACTAAGAGAGAGAGAGCAGCTGCTTGCTTCTGCTGTTCGTATCCTGTAGAATTTAGTGCTATTTCCTTAGCTCAAAATGCATCACCGGCCCCATTTTGGATACCATGGAGCATTTTGCACTAAGATAACAGTGCTAAGTGTGGGATTATGCTTTTCAGATAAATACACATAATTATTAATAATGTTGCAGTACTTATGAGTAACTATGCCAGATAGAATTGCGCAAGTTATGATCACCCCTGGTGGTGATCATAAAAATCATTACCAGACAGCAAAATTAGACACACAGGCTGAACACCAACCATAAAAGTCTTGAACACACAGTACTTGCCTTGAAGGCCGACCACTGGCATTCCTTTCAAGACTGCTCTGGGCCAGAAAAACTGAGACCCCTCCAATACAGAAGCCTCCAATAACTGACCTTCTTATTCACCAAGGGATATAAGGGTATATGCATCAACATTAGCATTTGCGATTCCTTATTAGCGAAAAATAAGAATTCGCTAATAAGGAATAGCAAAAGGCTATGCATGTAGGAATCGCTATTCAAATAGCGATTCCTTAACTTTCCTTAATTGCTACTAGCAAATAGCGAGTAGCAATTAAGGAATGCCATCCCAATCATTCCTATGGGCCTCCAGGCCCATAGGAATGAATCGGAGATTGCATGAGCAAATAGCGAGTACCAGTAGGTTCTCGCTAATTGCTCATGCAATTTCAAGGGTGCAAGGGTGTCAAAATGACACCCTATAGCACCCCTGAAAATGATATGTGCACATATGTTGCACACACACATGCTCTAAGGGCATGTGTGTGCGCAACATGAAACTTTGAAAAATGCACAAAAGTGCATTTTTCAAAGTTTTTGCAAATTACCATGCAGTTCATCTTCATGGTAATTTGCTCCCCCTATTAGCGAAATCGCTAATTTTTTAACTTTGATGCATTGCATTTAAGGAATCTCACTTTGGGATTCCTTAAATGCAATCGCTATTTAAGGAATCGGTATTTAAGGAATCCCTATTTAAGGAATCGGTATTTAAGGATTCCTTAAATAGCGATTTCTGCTTTTGGGTTGATGCATTGGGATTGGGTATTTTTAACTTAATACCGGGAGCTATTAGCGAATCGTTATTTTACCGACTGGATTTTGGGTTGATGCATGAGGCTGATAGTCTCTCCAGGTCTGCACCCTCCCCTATTGTGGTCAAACCTTATGATCCACTTGTTAGATCACTGGAATACCACATTGGAATTGACAAGCTCAAGGAGATACTCTCCTCTAAGAAGAATAAAAACTTCAAAGCTCATACAGATCCACCCATGAGAGAGAATCTAAGCAGGGCACTTCAACAGTCATCTCCCAGGAATACCACCAGCAGCTCCTATTGAAAGTCAAAGACAAAATTGGTAAAATCAAGTGTGACTTGAAGGAATACATGCAGGAGATACAGCAAGATATCAATGAGCTGGGCACAACGCTCAATGACATGGAGACCACCCTGGATGACATGTCAATGGAAATCCTTCGGATTGTTGTGCAGGCCCGTGAAGACCTACACAATGCCCTGCTTCCTAAACATTAAAAATCAGCCCCAAAGGAATAATATGTGAATTCTCCTTGTAGTGGAACTCAACAGTTTCATACCTGGGCTATTGCGTGCCCTGACTTCCCAAAAGTTAGCTTTAGGGTGAACAGTATCAAATCCTTGCTAATAAGAAGAGAGGGATGTCCTCTCCCCCCCTCCTATTTGCCCTCACCTAGAAACCAATGGCTAATGCCATCAGAACCAAGGCATAATTAACCAGGATTGCATGGGGGAGGAAACATTTAAGCTTAGAATGTTCATAGATGACATTATTATTTTTTTATCGCTGTATTTACAAGTTGCCGCTAACTGCAGTTAGGGGCACTTTTCAGGTGGGAGTTAATGAAAATGAGATGCAACGTGGGCGTTCCCGTGCAAAAACTGCTGCTAACCCCACTTTGTGATATTTACAAGGAATTCCTTGTATGGTGCAAAACCCAAAATACTGCCTCTAACTCTAGTTAGAGGCAGTTTTTTAAGACCAGAAAATTGATGCAAACACTTGTGGCCTCATTCAGAAGGTTTTGGTGTGGACAGCACTGCAAGAAATGATGCTGCGCTGCCCTGCGACCAAACAAAAGGGCAGGAGGGCACACTATCAGTAAGATAGGGCGCATTCCTGAGCCTCATCCATGAAAAGTGTTGCAGCGGTGTGACAAAACAGAGTTGCAACACTTTTCACTGCTCTGTTCTTGCGACACCATGGATGCGCTGTATTTACTGTACGCCGCTCCATTTCGCAATTAATGACAGATTCATCTGGAATCCTGGCGTGTCAGTCAGCGCTAAAGTCATGCATTGCTGCAGTTGTGTCACAAGCATGACCCAACTCCAGCAACGCATGGGGCTAGCCTATCCCTGTGGCACTGCGTCACCCTTAAATCACCCCTGGGCCTCCTCCGCTATGCCTCCCACCTTCTCCTCACCTGGACATTGACACCAGGGCTCAATGAGCTGCACTCTCTCCAAATCTGTGACTCAGCCAGCCGAAGTCTTAGCCAGGTGGGATTTCATAAGCCTGGGTACAGCAGTTGCCGCCAAGTCCACAGGGGAACCTCCTGATGCAGTTGATGCAACAGGACCCCCTTAGGCGTGAAGTTGCAGCGCTCCCACCACACAAGTTTGTGGTATTCTAGTAAAATTCCCAATACCTGAGGTACATAAACATGTCCTCAGGCATGGTATAATTACTCTGAATAAGGGTCACCACTATTTTTTGTTATCCTTGGCCAGGAGCCAACTGTGCATGATCGCATTTGTTTGGAAAAACATTTATGATTGTTTTCAAAACATTTATGATTGTTTTCAAAACATATAAATTCTAGAAGAAACCCTGGATTGACCACTCTAG
The DNA here is from genome assembly GCF_964204655.1 of Triturus cristatus. Taxonomy (NCBI): domain Eukaryota; kingdom Metazoa; phylum Chordata; class Amphibia; order Caudata; family Salamandridae; genus Triturus; species Triturus cristatus. The sequence goes on from NC_140587.1 coordinate 232,009,425, forward strand.
TATATAAGATCCTTATTTCCCCCTGCAAATCAGAGGAGAATTCCTTTCAAGCTGACACAGGGTCCTGCATGCTGAATCTTCAACAAGCATCGGTTTGACATCCGTTGCGGGCTTTCATCCTCAAAGCAGAGACAGGGTCCTTCGTTCTCAACCATTAGGTGAGGGGAATGGTTCTTCCCTAGGGGTGTCTTGGCTACATACATACATATACATGCAACACATACATTTTTAGCCTAGGTACATTTGGGCAAATTACTTAGGATGCAGATTTTAGGAATTTGCAAATGCTACTGTTTTTATCTGAGCTGCTTATGTTCATCTTATTAGCACTATGGAAGAAATGTATCTACTATTTACTATATTGGTACTAGCAATCTCTTTCTTATGCTTCTGTCTCCTAATTGTCGCAGCCAATATGTTTTACACAAGACTGACGCTGGACTAATAAATACTTAGTGAAACGTCCTAATCGCCATCCTGTGTATTTTCTGAGAAAAAGTGAGCACGAATGACTGAGCAAAAAGTACTTCACTGTTTTCCACAATCCCTGAGGAATCAGGGTTGTCATGTTCAGTGGTTGCCAGAGACTACCTAGTCTCTAGTTGGCAGAGGTAGGTACCTTTGTCCAAATAGGGACCCTTGCTTCTCGTCAGGGTAAGGGGGATGCACACTTTAAATAACCCCTGCTCACCCCCTGGGTAGCTTGGCACAAGCAGACAGACTTATCCAAAAGGCAATGTGTAAAGCATTTGTACTTAAAACACACAGTAATGTAGTGATAACACCACAAATGGACACCATACCAGTTTAGAAAAATAAAGTATCTTTATCTAAACTCAACAAGACCAAAACGACAGATATCCAACATAGATGTACTAAGAATATGACCTTACAACTTGGTCTATAGAAAACTATGAAGGCCTGATTTCTTACAGAGTACAAGGCCAAACAGCCGCAGAGTTGGGAAGCGTTGAAAAACAAAGAGATGCGTCAGTCCCTGAGACCATGGGGAGGAGATGCGACAGCTGTGCAACATGCAGGAGAAGTTATGCATTGAATCCAGTCTGTAGGGGTAAGTGATGTGTCGATTCCCAGATGGTTCTGGTGCGCAGGTGATGAGTCGAGAAAACATGCTGCACAGGTACGATGCGTGGAATGCCGGGATCGACCGGTCATCGAGCGGCGCTGCATCGGTTTCTTCAGCCACGATCCCTCGATGCATCAGTTCTTGCAGTGGTGACAGGTGCTGCATCAGTTTTGACAGCGGCGATGCATGTAGATGCTTCTCACACAGCGGTGCTGCGTCGGAAAAACAGCAGCAAGAAGAGCGATGCGTTGATCTTCATGTTTTCTCCAGCTTCCAGCAGCAAGCACAACCTCCAGAGGCCCAGAACTGGAACAGGTACCTCCTGGCAGGTCAGAACTCCCAGCAGCAGAGTTCAGGCGAGCTGGGGGTGAAGTCTTTGTGGCCCTGAGACTTCAGAACAGGAGGGCAGCACACACAGGCCCTTGGAGATCTTCTTTAAGCAGGTTCAAAGCAAAGTTCCAGTCTCTGTTCTCTCCTTGGCAGAAACAGCAAGTGCAAGCCAACCCCACATAGAAAAAAGCAAAGGGACAGTACTCCCCCTCACAGCTCTTCAGCTTTTCTCCTTGGCAGAGGTTCCTCAGAAGAGGTCTAAATCTCTGGCGTTTTAGGTCTAATCCTTATACCCCAGAATGTCTTTGTTCTCTTTGTGCAAAGGTCTCTGAGCCCAGTCCAAACCAGTTCTGTCCTCACTGGTGCAGTATGACCACAGGGGGTGGAGTCAGCATTGTGCAAGGGAGACAGACCCTATTCAGGTGCAAGGAAATCTCCCCCACTACTCTAGATTCAGCTACGGTCTATTCAGCTCAGCTCTGAGTCATCCAGGAAGGGCCATGCACCCCTCAACCCCCCGCCAGTGGCTGTCACAGTAAATGCACATACCCAGAATCTGTCACTCCAAAACCAGACAATCAATACACAAACAGGCAGAGGCACACAGAATGGTTAAACAAGAAAATGCCTACTTTCTAAAAGTGGCATTTTCAAACAGACAATTTATAAACCATCCTTACTTAAAGATGTGTTATTAAATTCTGGGTTCAGAGAGCCTAAACTTTATTTCTTTATCATGTCCCAATGGAAAGTTATACTTGTAAGATGTTACAAAGCATTTCCCATTCTATCCTATGGGGCAAGATAGCCTTTCAATGGTGAAAAATAAAATTGGCAGTATTTCACTGTCACACACACCAGTATATGTCCTACCTTTCACATGCAGTGAACCCTGCCCAGAGGGGTGCCTTGGACCTACAATAGGGGTGCCTTACATGTAAGAAAAGGGAAGGTTAGGGCCTGGCAAGTGGGTGCACTTGCCATGTCAACATGGCAGTTAATCAAACTACGCACAGACACTGCAGTGGTAAGTATGAGATACCTATTCAGGGTTACTCATGTGGGTGGCACAATCAGGGATGCAGGCCTACTAGTAGTATTTGATTTACAGGCCATGGCACACTTCAGTGCACTTTACTAGTGACTTACCAGTAAATCAAATATGCCAGTCAGGGAGAACCAATTGTAAACGCAATTTACACAGGGAGCACTTGCACTTTGACACTGATCAACAGTGGCAAAGTGCCCAAAGCATCTAAACTAGCAAAAACTAAATCCAGCACTGCATCAAAAATACAGGAGGTAGAGGCAAAAAGTCAGGGGAAACCACGCCAAAGATGCCAAGTCTAACAATTATCATGTCACTCAACTCTGATTCCTGGTGAAGCGGGGGAAGGTGGAGACCTCCAAGCAATTGTGCTGTATAGAACACTTAAAGCACAGCTCCCTAATGACAGGTCAGCTGGTTGCGGCATTCTCAGAGGAGCTGTGGAATACACTCATCTCCAGTAGCTTGGGCCATGTTTTTAGTTTGGGACATTACAGGGGTAACGTGGGCTTTGCTACCTTCCGTTCACTATTCACCCCAATCTGCTTTAACTCAGCATTCTTACCAGAAATGGAGAAACATTGTTTCAGAGATGGAGGCCTAATAGATGTGTTATGGTGGGTTCCCTGTTCCATAAGGGACAAACAAATCCCTTTGAGGAACTCAAGAAAGAATATATTCAGCCTGAGGTAGAAATATTTGTATACGTATAAGTCCATTAATGGGTTCTACAACCCTCAATCAAACAATGGGCAACAAGATTACTCACTCCTTAAAAACAATGGCTGAAGGATGGACTATATGGCCGACGAGTAATTTTGCATCATTAAATTCTTGCTGGGGGGAACAAATACAGACAAAATGCCACACCAAAAAGACTGGGTCAAGGAGATTTGAAGGAATATTTCTCTCAAAATCTGCGAATGTATTTATGACAGAGCCTGGGTTTCAGTCGTGAGAGTCAAACCCAGAGGCTTACTATACAATTCTCTCCTTTTAATAACATACACCAGAGAAGTCACAATACATGCTGGAGGCAGAGTGGTGCCTCCAGCATCTTAATACACTTCTTGAGGGTATATCCTACATTACAAAGTGGACATATTGGCAGGAAGTGTTGAATGAAAGAAACATGATGCTCAAGGTTAATGTCTAGAGAGTTTATAGGATGGTTCTTCTGGAATTGTAATTCCTGGGCAGGAAGTCCTACAAATACCAGTGGTGCTAACAGCTCACACTCTCAATGGTCTTAGCCCTGGTCACAATGATCTCAGCTATGCTGTTATACTAGGGAAACATGCTTTCCCAACCCCTAGACTCTCATTGCTTAGAGTATGGGAGACCCTCGCTAAGGAAAAATTCACATTGTCTATGTACACAACCTCAAAGCATATGACTTATAAGGCACCCATAGTTAGAATCCTCTCTCGTGGGTACAGGGAACACACTTGACCAAAGTTCTTGAGGGTCCTATGCCAGATGCCCCAACCCGACACAAAATAGGCCTGAGTGTGGCCGTCGCATTCTCCAAAGTTTTGTTACAATCTAGAATGGGGAGTTAAGGTCTCTGTCCAGTTGAGCAAGATTATCCATTGCAGTAGTGGTAAGGGGGCCTACGTGGGGCAACTTCATAACATTGGCATGCTTTCCGGGGATCAGGTTTATTTATGTTACTGAATCATATTGCTCCCCGCTGACCCGGGCGTTGTAGTTGATGGAATGTTTTACTCAAAGTCACAAAAAAAAAGTTACACCACAAATGTAACTAGTCCTTAGAAGTTTCTCAGTAAGAGTCTCTTTTTTTGATGATTCTACTGTTTGATCATTTACTAAGAAGCCTTAACATTTCTTTCAGCGTGTTTTTTGTGCTGGTCCACTCAAAACCGAGGCATTGTGGAAAGTCTATTGACTGAGGTGTAGTTGCCCTGTAATAGTTGTGCGAACTTGGATTACTGGTTGGGGGGAGTGAAACCCTACTCAAGCAGTGACCACACTTCTTGTCCAGTTGAGACACAAGCAAACCTTAAATTAACCTGTGCTCAGCCATCTGGTATAGAGCAATCAGGCTTAACTTGGTGGCAAGGTGTAAAATATTTATACAGCACTTCAAACAACAACACATTGAAAACATAACACATGAAAAATCCCACACCAATTTAGAAAAATAGAATACATATTAATAAATAAAACAAGACCAAAACAACAAAAATCCAATCAGTAGTAGTAGAGATATGCAATGTTAAATAATTCAGAGCAAAAAGTGCCAAAAAGCACCAGTCACTAACTGTGGATATTTGGTTGCGGCAGACCAGGACAAAGTCTCAAGTTTAAGACAACCTCAATGGAGCACAGGCGGCTACTGGGACCTAGTCCTGCACAATGACCTAGAGTACCTTAAGTCCTGTTACGGAGCATTGCGATGTGAGGGACTACTTTGTCATTAATGATCCCGTTGACGAGGACTTGCGATGCATAGCCCGTCATTGAAGATGAGTTGAGCAGTCCAGATGCTGCGTCGGTCCTGAAAATCTTTGAGTCTGCAATGTGAGAACAAGAGATTTGCAATTCAAGGGCCTGCGTTGTTGAAGCTTCACACATTAGCACTTTCAATGCTGGCTCTGGGGTTGATGTGAGTTCCATGCACTGAGAGAATCTCCACAGCAGTGGCAATGCTTCGGTTCTGCTCAGGTTTATGCTGAGCAGCAAAGGAGATGCATCGATTCTGCCAGCTTCAGAGATGGGCTTCAGGTCTAGTACGGGGGTGATACCACTTGGCAGGGTAAAACTCACAGATGGCAGAGTCCAGGTGTTTGGTTCATAGTTATTGGAGCCTTTTGTCCCTGAGGCTTCAGTCAGGAGGCCAGCCTACCATCCCTTGGAGTCACTTTTGGGTCGTATAACAGATGCAGGTCCAGTCCTTCTTACCCAGACAACAGAGCAGCAAGTCAGCACAGCTGGGCAGAAGTCCTTCAGAGCAGTGGTCCAACAGAGTGGCAGTCTTTTCAGAAGCACAGCAGTCCTTCTCCTGGCAGAGTATCCAGCAGGTCCAGAATTGTAATGAAGAGTTGGTGTCTGGGGTCCAATATTTACACCTGGGACTTCGTTTGAAGTGGGGGGTGCTTCTAAATGCATCTCTCTGAGGTCCACAAGGATCCTGATTTCTCTCTCCTGGCTCCACCCTAACTACAGAGGGTATGCAGACTTTTGTGGTGTGGCGGCTGGACACAGACAATTCAAGGGTAAATAGGGCTTTGCCCAGCTCCGTCCTCCCACTCGGCCAGTGTTGGCCCGTCCAGGCACACCTAAGCTCTCTATTGTGTGTGGCAGGAGGAAAACACAAAGCCCAACTGTCAGTTTCACCCAGCTGTGTGACCCAGAGACATCATGCACTCATTAAATGGCTAGGACAGGAAAATGCAAAAAGAACAATTGATGGACAGAATGCAGAACAAATTCATACATTCACCCCAGTGCAGAGATCTAGGCCTACATCCATATTTTTTTGCTCCGCATGCCATTTCAGTTCGAACCCAGCCATATGCAATTCAGTCTTGACCCTGTGCCCAATGGGAACAGTCCGGTCTGAACTGCCAGGCCAGGTCGTCCCTGGACTGGAAACAAGCATCCTAGGACCGGTTTCGGGGTTTCAACCCTCATCAGCCAGGATAGCTTGACTTCATTGGCATGGAAAGCACTGGACCCACATCTGGGCATACCCGTCCCACTCGAGTGACAAATGCAAATGGAACAATTAATGGACAGAATGCAGAACAAGATCTGGGCCTAAACACCCCACCACTCTTACCTGCATGGGCCGCTCCTGCTGCTTTGTACCAAACTACCAGAGGGTTAAGCACAGGTTAATTTAGTGACTTTTGTGGTTTACAGTGCCAAGGAGTGTGGTTGTTGCCTGAGTAGGGCATTCACCCCTTTACCCAATAACCCAATTTATTACCCTGACCTTTTATTATTTGTTGTTTAGGTCATAGGCATTTGTCTACAGACTTCAAACTACCCAGGTAGGTGTAAGTTGGGCATTTGGGAAAGAAAGAGGGTCTCACGGGAATTCCAACATTTGACCATTTGTGTTTTTTTGCCTGCCTGACTCAGTGCCTCTTTTGTTGGTTTTCCTCTCATAAGTTAGTATTTTTGTTCCTTCTGCTTGTTTTCTTGTTTAGTTTTGTGCCCAGGTTATTGCTTACCCTATTTCACAAATATTGATTTAATGGTATCAGGAGTGCCCCAAAGCTACAAAATGAGGTCGAAATTTGCAACAACGTGAAAAACAGGAGTTAGACTACAGAACATGGGGCATATTAACAAGGCGGCGCTATAAAATTATCGCCGCTTTTGTGGCCGTTTTTGGCCGAAAAGCGGCGATAATTTTATCGCCTTATCAGCAAAGACATGCTATCGCGTGTTTTGCTGACTTAGCGCCTGTTTCCAGCTTGCCTAACTTTGCATCGTTAAAGAGATGCAAAGTAGGTGTGGCTGTGAAACCAACCAGGGAAAATATCGCGAAGGCAGCTTTGCAATATTAACAAGGAAGGGTAGCGATACGTCCTGACTAAGGCATACTTAACATGGGGGGTGGATTCTGTGGCTAAGACCACAGGCCCTATCATCTAGGATATTGCCGTTTTCCACCATGGAAAACTGCGATATCCACACTATCACTGGAATTTTTATCGCCTCAGCGATGTGTGCTGTTGATAACGCGCAAACCGGGCGATAAATTCCAGAGATAGCCGGCGATAAATATGCAAGCGCTAAGCCCTCTTTGCGATATTTATCGCCGGCCCTTGTTAATATGCCCCCACATTTGTAGACCCTATGGGTCAAAGAATCAGCATAAAATAAATTTGAAAGAAAATATTTTGAGAAACAGGAGTTGCTTTACAATATTACATATATATTGAACATCACACTTTGCAAAGCATTGACTTTGAATTTTTACAGTGTAGACATATGTGTCCATTATTGTTGGAAAACTATCAGTTCCTTCTCTCCATCAGTTAACAAAGACTGTGTTATTACCCAATGCCTTTGAAACTTCCACTGTTATGGTAAGGGAAAGTACATTGCTTTATACTCGTTTGCGCTAATTATTTTTCGTTTGGCTTCATTGTGTCTCAAACAAACCATGAAATAGTACATCTTCTGAGGCACATGATCAAAATACAAACTACTTACCATGATCTCTAAAGGTATAAATGAAATATGCTCCAAAAACCTACCACAAATGATCACCAAGGTCTCTGTTACAGTAAGTGCCCCGGAGCACACCAGGAGTTTGCCGCCCCTCCCATTTGCAGTGACCTTATTTGCTAAGTATTCTGTTATTTTGACCAGTCCTTGCTTTTGCCCAATATTTGCCCCTTATTAGCGAATTTTGATTTAAAACCATATTTTGCATTTCGTCAGGATTAAAGCAAAATAAAATAAAACATATATTTTTCTTACATATGACTACACAGTCAGCAAACTTACCAACACTTGGGGGTCGTTCACCTGATCTCCTTTCTCTCCATAACTTTACTTGCGCAGCCGCATACACATTTAAAAAAAAAAAAAATCAAGCACTCTATTTTAAAATGATTTACAATGTATAGACTTTTTTTTCTTTTGAACTTCCTTCATCGGTATGATTTATAAATTGTTCAAAATGGATTTAAAAAATCATCTTCATTATATTCTGATAATAAATGTAACTTATGAACCTACAATGTCGAATTGGATCAATTATTTTGGCAACAAATTGTATGGCATACATGCAGTATTAAAACCGAAGTATATTGTTAGGGCATTGAAGCTATTGTAACAGATGTTTTGGAAAAAAATGTAAGCAGAAGATATTTTGTAAAATGAGTATATGACAGGATATCGTCTATTAGCAAATGTCCATTTGTTTACCCATATCTGTATAATTTATAGATGGAACAACCATTTTACCTACTCCACAGGAAACATGGAGACGTTGCATTCCATGCCCCAATGAAAAGTTATTTCTTCTAACCAGTTTAGTAATACCTGTACTTGTTACCAGCTTACAGCTACCAGGCTGGGAATGACGGAAAGTAATGTTTTGGAATTTTGAGATGTTTCCAACACTCTGGGGGGCAGATTTACGAGCCCCTTGCGCCACTTTTGCATCGCCGTTGTGTCACTTCTGTGACGCAGCGGCGGTGTAAACCATGCGCCACGTTGCGCCCTATTTACAACGTGGCGCATCTAGGGAGATGCATCACGTTGTAAAGCCCTGCGCCACATGAAACCTGCGTCAGGTTTCAAGTGGGCGTTCAGGCGCAGAGAGGGGGGCTTTCCGGCGCAGTTAATCCTTGGTAAAGTGCCTCAGTGAAATCTACAAGATTCCACTCAGTCACTTTTCCGACGCCGCTGCGTCAAAATCTTGCGCCTGCTTGAAGCAGGCGTAAGTCATGACACACCACGGTATGTATGGGCAGGCCACGAGAATTGCTGGAGTTGCGTCGCGCTTGTGACACGACTCCAGCCATGCGCCACCCTTCCGACGGGAGATGCGCCACGCATCTGTTTATCCTTGCGCCTCAATGCACTGCATAGTAAATGCAGCGCATCTGTGGTTGCACAAGGGTAAACTTGCATAATGCATCTTACCTGGCGCATCCCTGCTGATTTGCAGAGATGCGCCAGTCCTCATAAATCTGCCCTGTGTGTTTTAAGCATTTTGCAAGGCCACAGATGGCACTGTTCGATCTTCCCTTACCCTTTACTTTAGAACTGCTTAAAATCTGATAAATGTGCATATTTTACCAGTTTTATGTGGAATCTACTGTTAGAAAAATCCACAAACTCTTATTCTTTAATTCAGGATTCCATATTTCTAAACCACTTTTCACCCCACTTACGTGTAATTTAGGAACACATGGGGGTAGATTCATAAAGATTTTGCTTTGAGTTGCTGTGACTCTCACTTGTAGTACTTCTAGCTTGCCACTCAATCCTAACAGTACACCACGAATACTACAGGTGTGCTTCTGGAATTCAGGAGTACTAAAGAGTTAGACACAACGAATTCTCTAATAATCAGGCAAGCAGTGACTACAGATCAATCTTCAGTTACCAAAATGCTCACTATCTGTGTTTGTTGTTGTTGCTATAATACCTGGTCTGCCTTCTTGATTTAGGACAACTTTAATCCCTTTAGTTTAGGGTATTGGCATTTTGAAATGCATGCACTTCAACACCAACATAAACTTCATATAATTTCACACCATTAAAAGCATTCACATAAGAATATTATATTTAATATAAGCACTGACAGAAGTTAGCAGATGTCTTTCTAGGACCAGTAATTCACTCTGATGCACAAATACCATCTGCTTTAGCTGATAAGTAAATTCGCACAGCCGGCAGCGAGCTGCAAAATTCCACATGATGAACCTACAGCTAATATGTGGTATGAATTGTTGCTGTTCAATGAAGGAGTCATTGATGCAGATGGAAACTCAATGATTCCCTTCAATAGAGTTTGATTTCTCACAGGCAAAAACGAGTAAAGCACAGCTTATTCTTGCCAGGGAAGTGCTACTGTATGAGACTAACCATGCATTACTAATCATTTTACAAAGCTAGAGTAGTGAGCTCAGAGAAGAGGCTGTTGAGCTTTCGAGTACATTTACTTCGATCCTGAACATTGTGTCATTTGTTCCTGGCTTTTACAAGAGGACAGTTGTTAAGGATTTGCATAAAATAAAGTGGGAATCTAAATAACCTGCACAGACGCTAGACATGAAGAGAAATATATTTACTTGCAGGCTAGGTGCAAATATGCCACCTAGGTTCTACTGAAACTGACTCTTCTTCAGCAATAGTTGAATATCATAGGGCATAATGTGTGATTGTGTATATAATTGTGAATAGTGTGACATTTTGCTGTGGTTTTTACCTACCTTGCTCATAATGGGCCCAAGTCATTAAAAAAACTGCACTCTTCAGCAGTGGTGTTTTTTTTCGCGAGAGCGGGAGACCATCGCCCCCCGCCCACTGCAAACCATGCAGGAAGAAATAAAATAGCAATGAAAAGATTTCATTGCCATTGTATTTTTACTGGCGCATTGCAGTAAAATTGCAGTAAAATTGCAGCAGTGACCAGGCCAAGAGACTGGATGCTCCAAAGTGTGCATATCACCGTAGCTGATTGTTTTGCGCTTGCCAAGTGACGTGCACTTTGAAGCTCTCCACCCAGCTGGGAACGGACTAATCACAGGCCTCCATGTCATGAAGGAGCTTGCAGCCAGCCTGCTCCATCCAATCCAGCTGCTTCTCTCATGCTGGTTAACATCATGAGAGCAGCGTCTGGATTGGTTATGGAACCTCTTCAAGCATCGAAGAAGGAGAAGAACACCAAGTAGGATGCGCAGCCCATGGGTTAGAATTGTTTCATTTATTTGATATGTGTAATGCGTGTATAAGTGTAGTGGTTCTGTTTTATTTTGTAATTAGTGTAATGTTTTTGTTTGGGCTTTGGGAGGGAGGGTGTATTTTATTTAGGGCTTTTGAAGGGAGAGGAAGTTTACTTTGGAGTTTTGCAGGGAGGGAGTGTTTTATTTTGTTTTTTTGGGGGAAGTGGTGGGGCACTTCACTCGTCACATCACTTTCAAAGGGCACCAGACACCCCTGCTCTTCAGTTCAATTGTGACGTGTAACTGGCTTGAGTTATCAAGCAGTTTATTTTCACGTTTCACAATATGTGAATATGCACTCATAAATCTATTTGCTTGCACATATTATTGAACTCTATGATGTAATACTAAGTGATAATAAACCCCCGTTTTCGGGTGGGGCGTAAGCAGAAAGTGCAAATTCTCTTTTGAGAATTTGCATGTGGTAACTGTACACCACGATCACATACTAAAGTTTGTGATTACTTCTGGAAATCTCCAATTTGCAAACCTTCCTAGGACTACTTATAAAAAAAATTCAGAATTATAAACAATACAGATCTAGAAATGCATGTGTTTGCAAATTTACAAATCTGATTTATGAATGTCTTTGGGAATAGGACCCAACATAGGAACACAAAACAACTCTGAATTATTCAAAAACTGCATCCACTAATCACTAGCTCAAAGTGATGTAGGAACAGGGCCTTGAGTAAAACCATACTCTCAGTGTTTCTTTCATTTCAATCCTATTTATTATGCCATAGAAATAAACACAAAAAATGTCTATTTCTAAACGTGAGACCAAAAAAATCTTTGCCGATTCCTAATTGGGTAGTAACTTACGTTTTTTCTCTTTCTTGGGAAATGTTGAATTTGGAGGACAACACATTAAGGGCCCAATTCACAAAGGTAAACTCACCCTTTTATGTAAGTTTACTACTTTTTGGCATTCACAAAGGTAAACTTTGATTAAAATCTAACTTTACTACTTTTGGTGTTCACAAAGATAAGTTACTTCTAGTAAAGGTAGACACTTGGTCTAAGTTTACCTTTGTGAATACCGAAAAGAAAAGAAACGTCCACAAAAACGTTGTGGAAGTAATTCCCGTAGGGCCCAATTCACAAAGGTAAATTTAAGGGAATTACTTTCACAATATTTATAAAATGGTGGGCAAAATATCTCCAGTCATAATTCCTGCAGGTTGCTCAGTTCCTCATTTCCTCCAGCAATCGGGACATCTTAACTTTCCCCTAAACTTTACATCACTTCCTATCATTTTTTATATATCCTCAGTGTCCTCCAGACTTATAGGAGAAGGTCAGGAGCACCAAAGGATGGAGAAACCAAAGAGACCTCAATAAGCCACATCTATAGACTATGTTTCTATATGGATTACTTTTATTGCGTAAAGAATGCACTATTATTCCTTTTCTAATTTTATGGGCGTAATCATCTTGTAAAATGTTTTAGCAACCTTGAGCCATATACCCAGCTATGTTTTTTTGTTACCTTTACATGGTTGAAAAATATTAATATTTTTAAGATAGCCTCTGTTGTAGCAGGCCCATTACCATTCATTCGCCCACAGCAGTAAGACAATAGTTTTTTCAGTATACTGAAATTCCAATGAAGACAATGGACACAATAACCTGAAAAACATGTCAAAGACAAAAAATCTGACATTTTGGGGGATATTCTCAAGAACGTGTGATAATTTTTTCAAACGACCGCGATAAAATTACAGTGAATGCAAAAAAAAGTGAAACATGAACGCGAAAAAGTTGCGATGGGGCCAACCGTGATAAAAAAAATCAGCAATAACCAGTGACAGGCCTGCAATTCCCATGCGTCATGCGGGAAAATGCACTATAAAAGCACCGAAAAACACAAACAAAATAATTTAAACTGGGTAGCACCATGGAGGAAGCCAGAGCAAGTACAGAGGACGACCAGAACCCCACAAACCCCCAGGAGGACCAGCCTGGGACCTCGGGGTCATGGAAGGGCAAGGAGAAGAAGACAAGGAAGACAAGGTTCAGTCCGCAGGAAAACAGGATCATCATCAGGGAGATGATAGAACACCTCCAACAACTGTTGGTCACCTCCAACATGTCATTGGCAAATAAAAATACACTATGGCAGTCCATCCTGGACAAGGTGAATGCAGTCAGAGTGAGGAGGAGGACAATTGGAGAGGTCAAGAGGTGCTGGAATGATGTGAAGCGCAAAACCAAGAAGAAACTCGCTGACAATCATCAGGCAGCAATGCAGACTGGAGGTGGCAGTCCAGCGGAGCACCATGATCTTGATGAGATGGAGGAAATGGTGTCCACAGTCATCTGTGGGGAGACGGTGGCAGTAATTGGGGGTCCGGATACTGCTCGACATGACCTGACAGAACAGCACCAGGATGAGTACCGAACAGGGACTTGGGGGTCGGGGGGAGATGGGCACAATGGCACACATGCACAATTAAGTAAAGCACACTGCACACCCACCATCACTCTGGATCATGTCCCTCATCCCCTTGGCACACTGCAGCACACATACAAACAGGAAGTAGGCCCCCGTCCACTATGGGCACAAAGGGGTCCCTCCCCACACAGCCCCAATCTCACAACCAACCCATGCACACGTGTTAAAACCAGCAAAGCTGCGTGTCTGTGAGCCACACTGACAATGCAAGTGACATTGCATGACAAATGGCATGGCTGCAATCCAATTATCATGACATGGTGCACGCCACAACACTGAGGTGGCTGATTATGGAACACATCCCGAAAGGAGCAGGTCACACTCTGACACATCCACGTGCACAAACAACCCCTGAAATCAACAACACATCTGCGCATAAACCATGCCCAAGAGTCCAAAATCCGAACAAGAGCCAAAATTAGCCAAGTCTGCAACATCTCAGCACTGTAGAAGCACAGAAGTCAAAGGCACACCGCCTCAAAGGGATAAGGGGCAGCAAAAACACAGCTGCAGGAGCGGACTCTCCCACAATGCAGCACACACACATAGCAATAACAGCACATCAACACTGACGACAATGTGGTACAAAGTGCAACACTTTCACTACAGAACATAGGACACAACTGGTTCCGCTTGTGCGTAGAAACTGGCCAATCACATGTGGCATAGCAGGAAACTGTGAGATGATAATGTACGTGTACAACCTCACATCCGTGATGTAGTTCAAATGTCCACTGTCCCGCATCAAATAGTCAGCTCATCCCAAACAGTCACAATGTACATTCTCATGCAGTGTGTATGTAAACTTGAACAACGCGTCAACATACATCAACACAATGTTAAAATGCATCTCCCCTTCACATTGCAGAGGGACAATCAACACCTCCTTCAGAGCAGACCAGAAAACTTATCAGTGATGATGAAGAGGACCTCCGCACCTTCAACACCGATGCCCTACAACAGCTCATGGACAGCTACGGCAACCCACCTCGAGGAGCAGGGCAGCCCTACTGCATTGAGGAGACCCCACCCCCTGCACAGACCACACAGCAGGAAGCACCCATCACCACGGCTGGGTCCCAGCACCCCAATGAAGAACACATCGCATTCCAAGGCAAGGTGTTAAGACTGCCAGAATGAGGTGGCTGAACAGGTGCGGTGGGGTTCGACCTCATGGCAGCCAAACTAGATGACATACGTGGGTGTCTAAGTCCCATCAGGGACCACTTACACTCCCTAACCAACACCCACAGTTCGCTCCATGATGTCCAACAATGCATGCCGGACATCGCTGGAGTCATGACTCTGAGAGGAGAACAACTGTCTAGTCAGAATGGCCTCAGCGATGTCAGCCGAGAGTTGACACAGATGCTGAGGATAATGGAGAACATGGAGTGGATGCATGCGGAAAGAATGGCTACCATGGATGCACACCAGCGAAAAGTTGTTAGGATCTTCCACGCCTTACAGATCCTCATCATCGCATTGCTGCCACTAAGGCAGTCACTGATGAATGATGCTGGTACACACACATCTCCGGTGCCTGATTTGTCAGTGGCACACAGTGCTGCAGACCAAACATCAGCACCCACATGTCAGACGATGACATAGGGGGTGATTCCAATTTTGTATTGAGAAGGAGCCAGTAGCCTTCTCCTCCTCCATATGCCCTGTTTCAGATTGGTTCTGCCCTCTACATCATGCCCTGTAACAACACCTTCCACTGTCCCCCAAAACACTCTGCGACACTCACCTTGGACCTCGACATGGACAGCCATATTTTGTTTGCTTACCAATGACACAGCTATCAGACTGTGGACTGTACTCTTCCTCTTTCGATGTACTTGCCAATTCCTAAATGACTCTGGCTGGCCCTCCATTTGGCCTCAATGTAATGTGGGGTTTGCATGGCCATGTACTGCTCCAGCTCCGACACTGCACCGAATGTGAATAAATCATTCAAATTCACACAGATGTGTCTTGTTCATAATCGATTAAGTATGAAAGTATGGATGAATGTAAGGACATTGATTGCACAAAAAGGTACACCCTGGGAAATGAAAGCAATGCGCATGTTTGACCGTGGCACACATAGGCAGTTAGATGACTGGGAATGTGTGAAGTTGCTGTGGCCTCATTGCTCTGAAACAACAATCGCTCAATTTCAGAACTTTGCCCCATGCAATGTTAGAAATTGGGCTGTGTATGAAATGGCCTAAAGTAGTGTCCCCCATCACATTTGACCACAGAACATCTCTTCTCATACCTACTCACACTCAACTGGGTGGGCACAGCCTGTAGTGATGGATCACATTGATCCACATGGCAAGAAGTTGGACACCATACTCACATTGCTGAAAACACGTAAGAGCACAGGTCTATCATTAACTATCCCAACCACAATGTCTGGCTCACAGAGGTGGAGCTGGCAATAGGGACTCACCCCTAAGTGAAATGCGTCAGTCAGTCCCTCACTGTGTACGGACGATTTGTCATCCTAATCAACACTCAGCACAGTTGAACACCAGTGAACTTGCATAGACTTTATTAGAATGTGCGTGTCAGTACGGGCAAGACAAGGGCCACAACATGCAGACCAATGCATCAGACACTAACAGGCAGCATTCGGTCACAGTACAGTTCCATGTGACAGGCATTGTGCATGTGCCCTGGATGTTCTGCCATTGCGTTGGTGGCTCTCGTAGAACCGGCACTCTTCTGACCTGCGGCAGTTATGTGGATGATATGCCACAACTCAGAGCAATGAGTCATACGTGTATGCAACATTTGGACGTATGGGTTGTTGTGTAAGTGTCAAGGGCATTCCATGCAAGAGTACCTCGAGCAAGGACCTCTGTGTGTGGAGTGTGGATACGTTGGTCCTTCATTAGCGCTGTACGTAGTGTGGGAGTCATCATCATCTGCTATAGTATCTTTCTCAGGAGGTGCCTGTTGCATGCAAGGCCAAGGTCGGAGGTGCAGATGTCCTTCTGCTTATGTATTGAGACAAAGGAGCTTTCATCCCTAATGTTAGTCTGACTACTGCTTGCATTCTGGAAATGTGATGTGGCTTTCGCACTGCAATTGAGGCTAGGCCTTAGGCTTATGGTGCACCAATAGCGATACACACACAACAGTTGGCATGTTTGAGCCAAGAGCCCAACCGGCCTTGCACTCCTTGTACAATCCCTTCGTGCGCGGATGCACTCCAGGTGCATGAAACATTGCAACATTGTCGTTTGCGGTCCGTGTGGCACCGACACTGCAACAGAGACACACACATCAGTTAGTTTCCTGTCCAGCCCAGAAAAAATAAACCACACCCAGGGCCCATGGATAATTATTCACACCCCTACGCTGGCCTGGCATACGCCTACCTAGCCCTCTCGGCTTACGTATAAAGGGGGGGACGACGACGCTACGTGTCCCAGTACTTCCCCACTGCCGGAGGTGACATGGCTGCATCCGCCTGGCATATCAAGAGACTCAATCACAAAGGGTCCATGACTTGATTTGTACAGAGTTGGTGGCACAGGAAACACTGCGGCCGGCATGGGCCTACCGCCACGGGACGGTGACTTTCGGTGCACTCAGGTAGGGGCACCTTAATTGCTGAGCAGGTGTGCAGCCTGCGATGATACGCCGTCCTGGCGGTCCGGACTGGTAAGGATTTGTGTGAGCCCAGCTGGACCGCAGTGTGGGCCTGAGCCAGTGGGCAGCGCGGGCCTACCACCACGTGGCACTGCCTCACGCTTCTCAGAGTTAGTGGCACCTATGGAGCTGAGCGGGTGTGCAGCCTTTGATGATGCCATGTGCACTGATATGATCTCTGCCATTGCAAAATCAAGACCCAGAATCACATGTGTGACCTGGTGGCCGGCAGTGCGGGTTGCATGATGTGGAGGCTGCCAAGGTCGTGGGTCCCGAGCTTGGAGCTTGCACCGGCATGTGGTGGGCCATCTTGGGGACACGCTGGTGGCAGAAGGTGAGCAGTGAGGCCTGGGTGCACAAGGGTGGGCAATCACTGCTGGGTGGCGGGAGGGCCTGGGGTACAGCAGCCTATGTTCGCTGGGGCAGGCAAGAGATGATGGCATGTGCAATGATATGAACTCTGCCATTCATAAATCTGGAATCTGTTTCAGATAAGGGACCTGGTGGACTGCAGTGTATACCGGCACGTGGTTGGAGACACACCAGTGGCAGCAGGTGAGCAGTGAGGCCTGGGTCCGCAGTGTCAGCACTCTCTCTCCCTCTCTTCCTTTCACTGTCTCTCTCTCTTCCTCTTTTTCTCTCTCTCTCTCTCTCTCTCTCCCTCTCTTCCTTTCACTGTCTCTCTCTCTTCCTCTGTTTCTCTCTCTCTCTCCTTCTCCCTCTCTCCCCCTTTCTGTATCTTTTTCTCTCTCTCTCTCTCTCTCTCTCTCTCTCTCTCTCTTTCACTCTCTCTCTCCCTTTCTTTCTCTCTCTCTCTCTGTCGTTTGATGAGCGCATGACACACCTTCTTATCTTGAATTTTGTCTTGCAGACTGTGACTTACAGATTGTCAAGAGAAGACCCTCCATGACTCTTCCAAAAAGTTGTTTTGTGTTAAATTTGAATTAAAAAATTTGTTTGGAAATTCAAAGATGAATGAATAATTCTCCTTTTTCTGAACCCACATGATTGTTAATTGTTGTAATTGTGCGACATCAGGCAAATTGTTTTGTTCATGATTTTGTAAAGTTGACGTCAAATATCTTTGTCCGGGTAGGTGCCCGGGGTAGGGCCCCAGGAAGGGGGTCCTGGGGGTGGTGGCGGTGGGTGTTGCGGTCCTCTTGGGTGTCGTGTCCGAGCTGCATGATCAGTAGCTCTATGGCATCTGTTGTTCTTCTGGTGTGGCTGTGGGCTGTACTCCCATTTCTGGTGCAGGTTATCATCTGACTTAATACCAGGAAAGAGCAGGTGTTAAATCCGTGCTGCTAACGCACCTAATTGCATGTTTTGCGTTCTTATCGCCGATCTAGCTGGTCTTTGAGAATGTTGCGAGGTGGTGTTGTCGCGGCTTTTTGCACGGGAACGCCTACTCTGTATCTCATTAGAGTTAGCTGCCGGTGTCAACCATGGCAATCTTTTTTGCGGCTGCTATCACAGGAAAGCTGGCATTATCGGCTGTTAGAATCAGCTTGTGAATAGGGTGATAAATCTATTGCCACTTTGGCTGCGATAAAGTGGCGCTAACTCAGCAATAAGTCCTTGAGAATATGCCCCATTGAGTACTAAACAAAGATGAATATGGAAAAGAAAACCGTCACAGGTCCAGAAGAAATTTGTGGTCAAAGCAATGACTAAAATATTAATGATATTAGGAAACAACACACTCTTCCTACATTAGAAGAGGTCACCAACATTTTAAAAAATATTAGGAGTTCTTCATCTGCTTTGTCTGTAAGGTGAAAAACAGAACTCCCTCTCTCACAACTCTTGAAATCCTAGGTTGACAGTGACATTTCAAACAAACCTCAGACCACTTGTCACTCCTTCCAAGAAGTCATCCCCATGGAATTGACAAGTACAATTTCCAAGCCTAAGCATTATTTTCATTTCTCAGATCTGGTTCCAACCTCACTTCTTACAAAAATCAACTACTTTGGTACAGTGTTTGGCAAAATATTTGGTTCCATCTGCAGTATTGGTGGAATTTTGGCAACTCTGCATTTCTCTTATAATGCAGATTTCTTACCAAATTCCGCCAATCACAGTGTGGTGGAAATTGTTCTCGTGAGAGGCTCCAGAATGGTAAACTGGTGAGCATGATCAAGATTTGCCATCCCCTAGTTAAATTTCCAGTTGCTAGGAGGACATCAGGCAAGATGTTTTAAACATGGGCTGTCATGACCATTCAAAATCAGAAGGTTACAGCTCAAGCAGAAAATCTACTTCAGTAGCTATGCCATTATCTGTTTACGCAGATTTCTCAGCACAGAACATGCTCCCAATGCTACATCACAGCGTGAGCAGCATGGTGTGCATATTTCCACCTATTGGTGGGACTTCGCGGAATCTCTCTGGGCTTTTAGGTAACTGCACTGAATTCAACTACTTTGGTACACTCTACTGGATAATCCAATTAATATATCTCATTACCTCAAGTAATAATCCAAAACTCCTATAAAATAAGCCAATCTAAACATATTTGGTGGGATTGTCCTGCCATCCAATCCTTCTGCACAAAAATACTGGCCCAGCTTAAGGAAATCCTGGGATACCTATGTAAAAACAATAAAAACAACTTTGACAAAAATAAGCCAATCTTGCCCTTGCTATAAAAGTGTTGTAGACTCCAACAATCTTAATGAATGACATATATGCTGATGTCTGAGGGAGGTGTGTGGATACTGAGTGCCATTGATTTCTTGAAGAAAAATAACTGCTAGATGAACTCGAAACAGACAAAAGGTTAGGCTGTAGAATTACAGTACTTAAACTGCAACTTAAAAAAGCAATTTTCAGCATTCAAGAAAAAGTTAACTCCTGTCGCCTTATTCAGGGATTGTTTTTAACATTATCAATCAGCACATTCTCCTGAATGTTCCCAAAGATAGATTGGGGCTTAAAGTCACAGTCAGTTGATTCTCTTTTTTTTTTTTTAAATATTTTTATTTTCATCATCATAGTAGACACATAGATACAATAAAACAAAAACATATAAAAATATACATCAACCGTATGATAAATTCAGAAAGAAGGAAGAAATAAAATTGCATGAAATATGGAGGAAGAAAGCAGCAATCATAGAGTAAACAAATAATCATGAAGGACCATATAAGCACAAATTGAGATAATCACCAGATACTATAAAGTTATATAATCACGAGGGCACTAGGAAACTTATAGACTCAAATTTACATAATCACAAAAACAATATAGAGTTATATAATCAAAAGGACATAGGTCGCCAAAGTGCTTCTAAGTTGACTAAGGAACGAAGTCCCCTTGTGCTTGCCAGGGCGGCCTCTAAGCCATAAGTTTCTTTGATTATAACCCAAAAATCCTCAACCAGAGGAGGTGTGGGGGAAATCCAAGCCCTGGCAATAGCCAATCTAGCAGCCGCCATTAAGATTGAAAAAAGACGTGCTATACCTGAATTATTCTCTTTGCATCCCAACATAATTTCAAGATCAGTCAATGGTTGATCCAATCCAAGTTTTAGCTGGAGTAACTGTTCGATTTTCTGCCAAAAGACCGTCAGTAATGGGCACGAAATAAACATGTGTAACAGATCAGCAGCGTACAATCCGCACTTAGGGCAGTATTTTTTATCCCCCACAATATTTCCTTGAGCCCATTTAGCTATTCTAGCCGGCGTATAATATAGCATACAAGTAGTACGTAGTTGCTGGAGTTGCAGATTGACGGAATGCACCGAATCCTTTAAATTAGTTAGTGCTTGTTTAATCATACTAGGAGAGACCACTATACCCAGAGTTTGACTCCAGCGTTCGGCTAATTTTTCACTACCATCTAATTTAAAACTAAATAAATGTATATACATCATACCTATTAAAGACTTGGGGCCTCATGTAGGTAGCCAAATACCGGTCGGTAACGGCCGAAATTCGGTAAAAAACCCGTTACCGACCGGTATTTAGATAGTTGAGATGTAGGAGGCCAAAAACCCATATTCGGTAAATATGAATCGGTAAATACCGATTCAAATTTACCGACTTCAAAAATACCGCTTCAAATTTACCGAATACATATTTTCCGAATCGGTAAATATGAAGTGGTAAATATGAAGTGGTAATACGGAAAAATGATATGTATGTAAATTCGGTAATTAAGAAATCCTTCAAAATCGGTAAATAAGAGTCGGTAATTAACACTGATAGAAAGCAGGTGGTAATTTTCAACAGTGCATTTAAGCAATCCCAAAATGCAACAGCATGGACAACATGGCCGCTCTGTATGTCATTGCAAGGCGGCTACGTCTACAGGCTGCAGGACTGAGGATATGGAGACGGGAGGAACGCATCTACAGACAGCGCATCACACTCTTCCAACTGACTGACGCAGTGATACATGAAAGGTACAGGCTACACCCCCAAACCATCATGGACCTGATAAGGGACCTGCACCCACTCCTGGACCAGCCAACAAGAAGGGCGCATGCCATACCACCACATGTGCAGGTGCTCTGCAGCCTACACCTACTTGCATCTGGCAGTTACCAGGGGGTGATAGCTGCGGTGGGCGGTGTATCCCAGAGTTGCCTGTCCCGTTTCTTCAGGAAGTTCCTGGATGCCATGATGCAGAGAATGCACCACTACATCAGCTTTCCAAACACACAGGCTGAACTGCAGAAAACTAAAACTGACTTTTATGACATGGCACAGTTCCCCCATGTCATTGGCTGTATAGATGGCACACACATCCCAATCTGCCCACCAGCTGCCACTGAGCACATCTACAGAAACAGAAAGTCCACCCACTCCATCAATGTGCAGGTAATCTGCGATGCAGGGAACATCATCACTGATATCGTTGCCAAATTCCCTGGGAGCACCCATGACTCCTACATCTTCCAGAACAGTGGGATCTACACACGACTGCTTGCGGGAGAATTTGGAGAAGGATATCTGTTAGGTAAGTAACAGTGACGCTACATAGTACTCAGTGCAAATCATAGTGTATTGAGGCATGTGACTGATGTCTCCCTTTTACTCACCTAGGGGACAGTGCATATGCCGTGCGGTCATTCATCCTCACTCCCTACCTACACCCATCAACCCAGAGTGAGAGACGATATAATGTGGCACACAAATCTACTCGCAATGTGGTGGAGCGCACGTTTGGACTACTGAAGAGCAGGTTTCGCTGCCTCCATAAGAGTGGAGGTGCACGCCAGTACACACCCATCCTCTGCTGCAAGATTATTGCCACTTGTGCAATGCTGCACAACCTTGCCACAAAGAGAGGCACAGAGGTCGAAATTACATATACTGAGGACACTGATGATGAGTCTGCACATGCAGAGGCCAACGCAGCAGGAGTACAAACAGCAACAGATGGAAGAGTGAGACGGGCAGAGATCACATCCAACTATTTCTGAATGAGTAAGGGGACACAGCCTGTAGTTGGATGCCATAACGTAGTTTAATCAGGCAGCACTACGCCACAACACAAAGGAAATTGTATTCCAACAACAATGAAAAATAAACTTTTGAGTTAAGGGTTACTTCACCCAAATGTGTCATTGTTTCTCATGACGCATTAATGTTTGCGCCCACGCGCAGCAGTGCGGGATGGAATTGAGGGGGCGTCCTCACTGGCTGGGGTACCAGTGGCACCACGTTGACGCCTGTTGCTCCGATGAGTGTCTGGGACAGGGGGGGTTATGCTGCTCCTGCTGGTCGTGTCTTCTGTGTCGCCAGCATCCAAAGCGCCAGCTGCTGCAGACTGGCTGGTGAACAGCACTTCTAGTGCACTTGTGACCCTGACCATCCCCCTGGACACATCTGTGCTGCACTGTGCAAGGCCCTCCTGCATCGCCACAGAGCGCCTGCAGATCAGTGATGTGGCAGTCGCCAGCCGGTTCACTGCCCTCGAGGTCTGATCCTTCCTCTGATGTCCCCTGCGCCGTGTGGCCCTGTCCTCATCGAACTTCGAGCACAGCAGCATGATGGATTGGGACATGTCCCGCATGCCCGCTGCCATATCAGCAATGCCCCCTGCCATGGTGGTGATGCCCTTTTCAATGTTACCAAAGGTGTTGTTGAGGCCACGCATCTGTCGCTGTACGGACACCATTGCCCTTGCCTGGACGCGTTGTATCTTCACCATGGTGCCCTCAAGACCTGAGAACACTCCATGGCCCTGCCCAAGGGGAGGTGGACTCTGCGGCCGAGCCCTGCGGCACCGTCTGCCAACTGTGTGTTCTCCCTCAGACTCGGAAGGCACACTGGCATGGGTTACATTCTGGGGTACAGTGGACGTTTCCGGGCCCCTCGACTCCTCGGATGATGAGTCGGTCACATCCAACCTGGCTGCAGGATGCCTCCTCAACCTGTGTAATGCAGGAGGTGAAGATGGTGGTGAAACCTGCAGGACTGGGGATGCTGGCAGGAGCGGCGATGCTGGCTGGGGTGGTGTAACTGCCTGTGGTGCCGTTCCCTGAGCGGAACTGGTGGTGGCCTTCTCTGTGCTGGGTGTGTGGTGTGCCCTCTCTCCCTTCTCATGGCCAGTTCTGTGCGCAGTAGTGCCTGTGGACAGAAAAGCGACAGCAGCTAAGTGTACCTGAAGCTTTTTCTAGAATGACATGACAATACAATTTCTAGACAGTATCTCAATGTCCTCGTCTCATGTTTGGCCTTTCAGGGACTACATCTCCCATGATGCATTGCAGGCATGCACTAATACCTGTACTGGAGTGGGATTCTCATGGCACATTTTGGGAGTTGGGATAGGGGTAGGGGGGGGCACATTGCTGTGCAAGCGTCTTACCTTGTTTGGAGGTGCCTCTGGCGGAGCTGTCAGCGTCCCCAATCCCCACGATGCTTTCTGGATTCTGGCTCAATCGTTGTCTCCACTAGCTCCTCCAGTTCTGTCAGGGCTGGTGCTCTGTTGCGTCCACCTCCTGTCTGGCTGGCCTCTTTTTTTAAATCTGCCACCTTCCTCTTTGTGATGATGCGGATGTCATACCACCGCTTCTTCAGGACATCGATGTCCCGGGGGGTCACTCCCACGGCATTCACCTGTGCCTGGATTCCAAGCCAGATCTTTCTTTTTTCTGACTCAGGCACTTGCTGTGACAGTTTTCCAAATAGTTTCTGGTGCTGCTTCACGACCTCCTCCACCAGAACTTGCAGCTCCTTTGGGCTGAATTTGAGCTTTCGCTTCCTCTCCCCTCCTTCCCTCTCTGTGTCCTGGCTGGCCATTCTTGCAGTCTCCAGGTCTGAATCTGGCAGTTGCTCTCTTCCTCTCCTCAGCACTCCCAGCCTCTCCAGAGTCTGCTAATTGTGTGCACCTGCCTGGGTGTGGCCACTCCCTGGTTGGGTGGGGTTGAGGTTGCACAGGATTGGCTGCTTGAAGTCATGTGTTTTTGAACTGCCGATTCGGTATTTACCGAATCGGTATTTACCGAATCGGAATATACCACGTCGGTATTTACCGAATCGGAAAATACCGCTTCGGTATTTACCGAATCGGTAAATTCCGATTCATGTTTACCGAATTTTACCGATTCGGTAATGTTTACCGATTGTTGACCTACATATAACTTACCGATTCTTAAATACCGATTCGGTAAAATTCGGTATTTAAGAATCGGTAAAAATAATTTGCCTACATATGGCCCTTGGTCTTTCCTCCATATATACAATCCCAGACATTTGACTGAATAAACTCATTTGCGACAAAACTTGTAGTCAAATAGGGCCTCATGTAGGTAGCCAAATACCGGTCGGTAACGGCCGAAATTCGGTAAAAAACCCGTTACCGACCGGTATTTAGATAGTTGAGATGTAGGAGGCCAAAAACCCATATTCGGTAAATATGAATCGGTAAATACCGATTCAAATTTACCGACTTCAAAAATACCGCTTCAAATTTACCGAATACATATTTTCCGAATCGGTAAATATGAAGTGGTAAATATGAAGTGGTAATACGGAAAAATGATATGTATGTAAATTCGGTAATTAAGAAATCCTTCAAAATCGGTAAATAAGAGTCGGTAATTAACACTGATAGAAAGCAGGTGGTAATTTTCAACAGTGCATTTAAGCAATCCCAAAATGCAACAGCATGGACAACATGGCCGCTCTGTATGTCATTGCAAGGCGGCTACGTCTACAGGCTGCAGGACTGAGGATATGGAGACGGGATGAACGCATCTACAGACAGCGCATCACACTCTTCCAACTGACTGACGCAGAGATACATGAAAGGTACAGGCTACACCCCCAAACCATCATGGACCTGATAAGGGACCTGCACCCACTCCTGGACCAGCCAACAAGAAGGGCGCATGCCATACCACCACATGTGCAGGTGCTCTGCAGCCTACACCTACTTGCATCTGGCAGTTACCAGGGGGTGATAGCTGCGGTGGGCGGTGTATCCCAGAGTTGCCTGTCCCGTTTCTTCAGGAAGTTCCTGGATGCCATGATGCAGAGAATGCACCACTACATCAGCTTTCCAAACACACAGGCTGAACTGCAGAAAACTAAAACTGACTTTTATCACATGGCACAGTTCCCCCATGTCATTGGCTGTATAGATGGCACACACATCCCAATCTGCCCACCAGCTGCCACTGAGCACATCTACAGAAACAGAAAGTCCACCCACTCCATCAATGTGCAGGTAATCTGCGATGCAGGGAACATCATCACTGATATCGTTGCCAAATTCCCTGGGAGCACCCATGACTCCTACATCTTCCAGAACAGTGGGATCTACACACGACTGCTTGCGGGAGAATTTGGAGAAGGATATCTGTTAGGTAAGTAACAGTGACGCTACATAGTACTCAGTGCAAATCATAGTGTATTGAGGCATGTGACTGATGTCTCCCTTTTACTCACCTAGGGGACAGTGCATATGCCGTGCGGTCATTCATCCTCACTCCCTACCTACACCCATCAACCCAGAGTGAGAGACGATATAATGTGGCACACAAATCTACTCGCAATGTGGTGGAGCGCACGTTTGGACTACTGAAGAGCAGGTTTCGCTGCCTCCATAAGAGTGGAGGTGCACGCCAGTACACACCCATCCTCTGCTGCAAGATTATTGCCACTTGTGTAATGCTGCACAACCTTGCCACAAAGAGAGGCACAGAGGTCGAAATTACATATACTGAGGACACTGATGATGAGTCTGCACATGCAGAGGCCAACGCAGCAGGAGTACAAACAGCAACAGATGGAAGAGTGAGACGGGCAGAGATCACATCCAACTATTTCTGAATGAGTAAGGGGACACAGCCTGTAGTTGGATGCCATAACGTAGTTTAATCAGGCAGCACTACGCCACAACACAAAGGAAATTGTATTCCAACAACAATGAAAAATAAACTTTTGAGTTAAGGGTTACTTCACCCAAATGTGTCATTGTTTCTCATGACGGATTAATGTTTGCGGCCACGCGCAGCAGTGCGGGATGGAATTGAGGGGGCGTTCTCACTGGCTGGGGTACCAGTGGCACCACGTTGACGCCTGTTGCTCCGACGAGTGTCTGGGACAGGGGGGGTTATGCTGCTCCTGCTGGTCGTGTCTTCTGTGTCGCCAGCATCCAAAGCGCCAGCTGCTGCAGACTGGCTGGTGAACAGCACTTCTAGTGCACTTGTGACCCTAACCATCCCCCTGGACACATCTGTGCTGCACTGTGCAAGGCCCTCCTGCATCGCCACAGAGCGCCTGCAGATCAGTGATGTGGCAGTCGCCAGCCGGTTCACTGCCCTCGAGGTCTGATCCTTCCTCTGATGTCCCCTGCGCCGTGTGGCCCTGTCCTCATCGAACTTCGAGCACAGCAGCATGATGGATTGGGACATGTCCCGCATGCCCGCTGCCATATCAGCAATGCCCCCTGCCATGGTGGTGATGCCCTTTTCAATGTTACCAAAGGTGTTGTTGAGGCCACGCATCTGTCGCTGTACGGACACCATTGCCCTTGCCTGGACGCATTGTATCTTCACCATGGTGCCCTCAAGACCTGAGAACACTCCATGGCCCTGCCCAAGGGGAGGTGGACTCTGCGGCCGAGCCCTGCGGCGCCGTCTGCCAACTGTGTGTTCTCCCTCAGACTCGAAAGGCACACTGGCATGGGTTACATTCTGGGGTACAGTGGACGTTTCCGGGCCCCTCGACTCCTCGGATGATGAGTCGGTCACATCCAACCTGGCTGCAGGACGCCTCCTCAACCTGTGTAATGCAGGAGGTGAAGATGGTGGTGAAACCTGCAGGACTGGGGATGCTGGCAGGAGCGGCGATGCTGGCTGGGGTGGTGTAACTGCCTGTGGTGCCGTTCCCTGAGCGGAACTGGTGGTGGCCTTCTCTGTGCTGGGTGTGTGGTGTGCCCTCTCTCCCTTCTCATGGCCAGTTCTGTGCGCAGTAGTGCCTGTGGACAGAAAAGCGACAGCAGCTAAGTGTACCTGAAGCTTTTTCTAGAATGACATGACAATACAATTTCTAGACAGTATCTCAATGTCCTCGTCTCATGTTTGGCCTTTCAGGGACTACATCTCCCATGATGCATTGCAGGCATGCACTAATACCTGTACTGGAGTGGGATTCTCATGGCACATTTTGGGAGTTGGGATAGGGGTAGGGGGGGGCACATTGCTGTGCAAGCATCTTACCTTGTTTGGAGGTGCCTCTGGCGGAGCTGTCAGCGTCCCAATCCCCACGATGCTTTCTGGCTCAATCGTTGTCTCCACTAGCTCCTCCAGTTCTGTCAGGGCTGGTGCTCTGTTGCGTCCACCTCCTGTCTGGCTGGCCTCTTTTTTTAAATCTGCCACCTTCCTCTTTGTGATGATGCGGATGTCATACCACCGCTTCTTCAGGACATCGATGTCCCGGGGGGTCACTCCCACGGCATTCACCTGTGCCTGGATTCCAAGCCAGATCTTTCTTTTTTCTGACTCAGGCACTTGCTGTGACAGTTTTCCAAATAGTTTCTGGTGCTGCTTCACGACCTCCTCCACCAGAACTTGCAGCTCCTTTGGGCTGAATTTGAGCTTTCGCTTCCTCTCCCCTCCTTCCCTCTCTGTGTCCTGGCTGGCCATTCTTGCAGTCTCCAGGTCTGAATCTGGCAGTTGCTCTCTTCCTCTCCTCAGCACTCCCAGCCTCTCCAGAGACTGCTAATTGTGTGCACCTGCCTGAGTGTGGCCACTCCCTGGTTGGGTGGGGTTGAGGTTGCACCGGATTGGCTGCTTGAAGTCAAGTGTTTTTGAACTGCCGATTCGGTATTTACCGAATCGGTATTTACCGAATCGGAATATACCACGTCGGTATTTACCGAATCGGAAAATACCGCTTCGGTATTTACCGATTCGGAAAATACCGCTTCGGTATTTACCGAACCGGTAAATTCCGATTCATGTTTACCGAATTTTACCGATTCGGTAATGTTTGCCGATTGTTGACCTACATACAACTTACCGATTCTTAAATACCGATTCGGTAAAATTCGGTATTTAAGAATCGGTAAAAATAATTTACCTACATATGGCCCTATAGTCTCTTATTTGCAACTTATAGATTATGCGCAAATTTTCAAATGATTTAATTCCTTTTTCATTATAAATTTCGCCCAAACATGAGATCCCATACTGACTCCAGGATTTGCCAGCCTGATCCTGAAAAATCTCAGGGAGCAATGGATTCCCCCACAATGGAAATTTATTATGGATTTTTTGTAGTTGATTCTCAACATACTTGCAACATATATGCCAATAGATACAAATTACACTCCACCAATAGATTCTAAGGGCTCTATTGCCTCTTCAATCTTTATCATCATTCATATGGAACCGCTGGACTCAAAATTCAGCAATTTTAGCAACACATATCACTTCTATTCTGATGAGACATAAGAGAAAATCCCTCTTTTTGTGTGAGCACCACCATATCTTGTCAAATGGTTTTGTAGGTTTTTGAATTGTACACTCTCAGGCACCACTGTCCCATTTCTAGAGTATGTGCTCCAATTCCTAAAATATCATAGGATTGGCTAATCTCCGATTGGCATAATTAGCTTTGCAGTAAAACCAGAGTATATGCTGCAGGAAAATACATCAATGACAAGGGAAGTTAAATGTCACCTGTAAACTGCAGCACTTATTGTGCCATCCACTATATGTGTGGCTTGAACCTTTTAAAGTTGTAGGTCAACCTGAGAGAGTAAATATTTTTGACGGGAAGCAACCCTACTTCTAAATATTAAATACATCACACCCAAGTGATCTTGTAGCCCACAAGGAAGGATGCCTATTATATAAAAGTGGAACATTTAGGAATTTTATATTGACATAGTCCTACAGTGACAAGCCCCCCTAAAATCTACTTTCACTTTTGCTACTTATGGTTTGGGATAAGCAACAAACATGCTTCGGCCTCTATTTTTCATATTTATTGAAAGTCTAACTTAATAATAAAGTTGATAGATACATACAGGAAAATAACTTTTAAAACTTTAGACCCTGCCAGCCTGAAGCTCCGATGGGCTAATTAGCATTAGCCTGCTCCCTTCAGTACTTTCTCCTTACTGAGGTATGTAAACTGCTCCTAGAACAGAAACAAATGCTTAGGCCTTTTGGATGGAGAATCTGAATGTGAGGTATGTGACTCCTCTCAGCTCAAGGAGAGTAGATGAGTGTTCAGAACACTCATTAACTTGCAAGCGACCAGGATGAGGTCTTCCCATTCATAGTTAAGTGTAAAAGGAGACCTAAGGAAGAGAAACTTTTGTTCTCTTGGTCAACTGTAGCTAGCTTGGCAACCCATCCCAGAACCAGTTTGGTGTGATTGAGGAGGAGGGAACAGCTCATTTCCTTAAGCACACCCCGGGCTTTGTAACCAGTCTCCTCCTTGGGCAGAAGGGTCTGCTATGTTGGAGTTTGCTCAGGATAGCGCACTGTGGAAGAGTTAGCAGGAAGACATACACAATGTGTAACAAAAGTGGGAAGGTTTGCACTTGGGAACTTATTTTTTTCATTGGTTAGGGAATAGACAGAAGTCATCCCCAAACACTGGCTAGTGAATCATACGAAAGTGGCCTCTCACCCCAGGTCATCAGAACACTGTCAGTTACCTTTGTGGAGAACAGAGAGGTATGACCTTTTGTTTTTCCTTTTTTGCAGTTTTACATAGCATGATCCAAAGGCTTTGAAGGGCTTTACTTGAGCACCATTATCATCAAAAAGATAGGGCTGCAAAGGAGTAGACAGATCCGGCTGGCACGCTACATGCATTGAAATGCAGGGATGAATTCTTTTGTGACTTCTTCTCTGAAAAAATGGAGGGGATACAGAATTGCTGAACTACCATTCCACTTTCGTTCTCATTTCCGAGACCACCAGTCACAATGGACTTTTCCAGTAGTGCCAGTAATCGTTGGAAGCTTCCTATTTACAGTCTGCAGAGGTTTTCCCCTGCAAACAAGACTGGTGTGTATATGATTTTGGATCCTTGTACCCTGGTCTCTGTCTGTGGAGGCCTAGTCCCTACTCCTTGGCAAATTGCTTAGAGTTTACAGAAGTACTCTCATGCTACTAAAACTGATGCATCTACGTGTGTGGGTTTTTGCACTCCAATCCTCGAGTGCTTCCTGTTCTTACTTTTGTCCTGATGATGACCCAGCTCTAAGTAACTGTGCCAAAAGGTTGAAATGTCGACAACAACAACAGATGTGGGCAGATTCTAAATCCTGATTGAGGTTCCTGACACTCAGAGTATGAGTGTTATGTATAACAACACATCATCCCAATCAGTTTCATGCATATATATTTGTGTTGAGCACAAGCTCACTTTTCTTATCACTTTAGTCATTTTCACTGCACCGTAACTTCATAGGAGCACCTTGTCTTTGACCAATGTATATAATGTGTACTAAAGTTATGAACTTTTTTTGCATTATTTGAACCCAATTGCCATAAATAAAAGCATTGATTGCATTATCTAAGAAGACTCAATAAAATTATCGTCACTTTAGCGGCAGAAAACTGCCACTAAAGTGGCGATAATGGGCTTGATGATATGCCCTGGAGAATTCCCATAGAAGCCCGTGTTCTGGTGTCAACATGGGCTTCTATTGGAATTCTCTGCGGCATATTATCAAGCCCATTATCGCCGCTTTAGCGGCAGTTTTCTGTCGCTAAAGCGGCAATAATTTTAACGCCATGCTTGATAATATGCCCCCAAATACTTTACACAATGGTTCTCAAATTGTGGTCCGGGGGCCTCTGGGGGATCACAAAGCCTACTTGGGGTCCGTGAATAATTAGAAAATTAAATAATATTACAAATTAGTAAAGTGTATTATAATAAAAGGAGCAAAAGGTGAAAGTGAAAATGTTCAAATGTTCTGTAAATGTGAAGCAATTGAATTTGGAGGCTAACAATTCAGGGCCTGATTCACAAAGGTAAACTTACACTTTTGTGTAAGTTTATGATTGTTTGATATTCACAAAGGGGTTTATGAGTAGTAGCTTTAGGAGTGCAGAGACTCCTCACTTTAAAAGACAGGACTGTCCTAGTTGTGACGATTCCACTTGTAAATCAATTTCTGAATACCGAACAATTGTACACAATTGTACACTCACACAAAAGTGTGGGTTTCCCTCTGTGAAACAGGCCATAATTTGGTATCCTCAGATTGATTTGTGAGAGCACAGCAAATGCATCAAACAGAATAATATTATGGTTAATGACTGGCCTCAATTCAATTTAGAAAAGCTCCAATATTCCCATAAAAATGTAATTTTTTTGTTTTATTTGTGAAATAAATAAAATATGTAATTCATTGCGTATTTGTTTGATTAATGATTGTTTCAAACTTTTTGAAAAATTGTATGGTTCAAATCTTTGAAAATGCTTAGGCTGGGGTCCCCGGCTTTCAGTAATGAATCTGTGGGGGACCCCGCATTCCAATATTGAGTCAATGGAGGTCCCCAGGTTCTAAAAATTATTCATGATTATTTAACATGTGTGTTAGACCTCATAATGTGTTCTACTCATTACTTGAGAATGACTCAGATTCTCCCTAACTAATAACACCTAACTCTATCTAAAAATGTATCCTTCGAAGATATTGAATTTGTCGCCCAAATTATTGATGAATATTAAACCTGATTGTTAGATTGTAGGACTTGCTGAATTCCTTTTGTAGGCCTTAGGGCTCTGTGCCCCTTACCACTGCTAACCAGTGCTAAAGTGCTTGTGCTCACTCCATACACATGGGAGAAGTAGCTTAAATTGGTGAATTAAATGCAAATAATGGGCCTGTAGCACTTAGTGTGTCACCTACTAAGGTAGCCTTTTAAAACAAGTCACAGACCTCCCATTAAAGCTTGTGTTCAGTTTGAAAACTGCCAATTCAACCTAACAAAATAAGCCCCTTTCCAGTCCTAAACCTCCCTTTTTAATACATATGAGTCTCTCATAGCCCTTAAACAGCCAATAGGAAAGGGTGCATTGTATTTAAAGGTTTTACATGTCCTGGTAGTGAAAACTCACAAATGTGTTTTTCACTACTGTAAGGCCCACCTCTCCCATAGTATAACATTGGATTCCCTTGTTACATTTCATAAGTGACAATTATTGTTCAGGAACAGGTAGAAATGTCATGTTTGATGCCTAAGGATTTGTTAAATCCTCTTTATTAATAAAGTTTAAATTTAAGTCACTACTCTGAAAATGCAAATTTAGAAAGTTGTCATTTCTTTGTCCTAACCATGTGGTACCTGCAGTTTATTTCCTTGGCCACATGGCTAGGTGGAGCTGGCAGTTGGCCTTTGTGTATTCCTCATAGACAGTCAAAACATATAGCGGCTAGGAATTAGCAGGATAGGCCATACCTGCCAGGATGATGGGGCAGAACTGTGCTCAGCCCCACTTCCACTGCAACTTCAAAGACAACACCCCAGATCACACACAAAGACCCTCTCACTAGCTTACTGTGACTGCAGCCAGCCTGGGACCAGAGCAGGGAAGCAGGAAATTCCAGACACATATGTGGTGAGAAAACTCTGGGGGTTGCTTCCACGTTAAAGCTGGCACCAGGAATAAAATGAGGACCCTCAGACCCACTCAGACCCAGCAGAGGACTCTCAGAGGACCACCCTACTGCCTATGGCCTGCTGCATACTTCAGAGGACTGCCCTGCTGCACCAAGAGGACTTTCATGCCTTCCTGGAGCCTTCCTTGTGCCCTCAGAGGACTGTCCTGCTGCTGGAGACCGGTTTCTCTGCTTGATCTTAAGTCTTCCAGAGTGACTCTAAGGGCTAGTTGGCTAGCGTCCTGATCAGAGCTTAAGGAACAAAAAAAGCTCTAACCATCTCAAACCCACACCTGGACCCAGCTTGAGAAAGTCCTCTTCCTCCAAGTGGTACCCTCTAGTCCTGGGCCCTTAGAAGTAGTGCTAAAAGTGCCCAGATAGCCCAATCTTGGGACTTAAAAGATTTTCAGCTAAAAAGTGCTCTGAGATTCTGGAGGAGAACAAGACCTACCTGTTTGCCGATCCACCCAAGGTGCTTTGCTGGTCGGCCTGACTTCACGGAAACTCATGCTACGTTCTTCTCTGCAGCAGCAGAAGTGTCTCTGTCCAGAAGGGTATCTGACATCATGCACCCCTGGTTGGCTACAGCCAGGAGCTTTGTCCCACTGGAAATTGTGAACTTCTAAAAAAGAGACTATGTTTAAATGTAGAAATCTTCACCACAACTTTCTCTAGCAGCTCCTCAACGCCTTCTCCTCAAACACTGCCAGCTGACGTGCACCATTGAATTTTGCATTCTCAGATATTTTTTAACAACATTTCCTCTACCTCCACAGATAAGTAGAGATGGTGTCCAATCCCCTCTGTGGAATCAAACAGCAGGCCATCGCATCAGCTGCACCTTTTGACTTTGCCCTGGCCTCACGCAACTAGATGTCCATGGTTGACATTTTTATCTTTTAGGCACTCTTTTTCAGCTTAAGCTTTTGAAAATCATAACTCCGGTTTGTCTTTTTTTTGTGTCAAATTATTTATTAAACTGTTCTCTATTTTTCTAATTTAGTGTGTTTTTTTTCATGTGTTTGGTTTTAAATTTATTACTGTTTAAGTGCTGCATCAATATTCCACACATTGCCTCTAAGTTCAGCCTAATTGCTTTTGTACAAATCTATCAGAGGGTGAATCACAGGTTAATTTAGTGACTTTTTGTGGTTCACCTTAACAAGGATTGTGTCTGTTGCTTGTAAAGAGCTTGCAGCCCACGAAGACAACACCTCATTTCTCAACTACCTCCTCACCTTAAGCTTAACTTCTCAAAGTGCTTCTTAACCTCTCTCCCTAACTGCAATATTCTACCCAAATGTGTATCAGTTCACTTACAGTAATACATTTTAACCTACTGTTTTAGAGTACTCACATCTCATCTTCTTGGACAAAATCATTAGACTTCAAACACTCATTAATGGATTA
Source organism: Triturus cristatus (assembly GCF_964204655.1). NCBI lineage: Eukaryota > Metazoa > Chordata > Amphibia > Caudata > Salamandridae > Triturus > Triturus cristatus. Next base: position 232,043,954 of record NC_140587.1, read on the forward strand.
TTTTGAAAGGCACAATTATAACTTAAAGTGATCTTTGTAATTAAAACACATTACACAGCTGAAGATTTCAATAAAATAATTCAGTATCTCATGCTGCCGAGGTCGGAATACACTAACTCCATTTTCATAGGAACTCCCTAAGAACCATCTAGCTTTCCAAAATGAAGTCCTCCATGAAGAAGCCAGGCTGCCACTGGTGCAAGAAATAGTTGCCATATTTCACCTATTTTGATTGATCAGAAATGGCAAGGCAATATTTTTCTTAAAACTAGGAAACATGTAATGCTTTATTGTGACTCGAAATTATTTTGCACCAAAACTGCCTATCTAAGATGGTGAATGCTGCCTTTGTAGAATGGACATACAACTTCAATCACCAGTCTTTATCCCTTTGGCTGCCTTATTAATGCATGTCTCTAGGATGCCCTTATGAGGTATATATACATCATGGAAGCCAAGAATTTGAATGCGCCTGGCTGACACTTTTTCCATTTGTTTTGTCTGATTGAAGACAAGCTTCTCTCCAATGCGCAGGTGGTGTCAGGGCATTTACCTGTACCCGACCCCGTCCCTGCACTAAAAACTCCAGAATGTGACAGTCCAGCTCCCTTATTAATGTTTGTGGCATCATTATTATTGTCCCATGTAAGGAATTCTCTAGGCCCACCTAGATTCATCCAAGGATTTGCATGACTGAGGGAGGAGCTCTCACCGCCTCCATTCATCGTGGCCACGCCCACCAAATTGATCAATGTTTTTTCGTAGTGGGAGTGATCAAAGGTGGTAGGAGAGGAAATACTTGTGCAACGAATGAGCTGTCTGTCTTTGACCCTGACAAAGTTTGATTCTTATTAGAAGTTTAAAAAACACATGGAGCAGATTTACAAGAAACTGACACATCTGTACAGATGCATCAGTTTCCCTGTGCCTCCATACAAAACCATTGCGCCACCGAATTTACAATACGGCGCACCATGGCGCAAGGTTTGACAGATGAGTCAGAAATTCTGACACATCTTTTGACCAAAAAGTGATGCATTGCTGGAGTTGCTCATGAAATTGACGCAATTCCAGAAATGCTCCACAACAGGTAGGTGAGTCCCATTTAAAAAGCTTTGCGTCATTCCTTATGCCTTGAATGAGCAGGCATAGGGATATTGATGCAGTGAAGGCGTAGAGTGACGCAATGAAATGTTGTAAATTTCACTACCTCAGTTGAACATGGATTTTTGCGTAGGAATGTCAACCCTGCAGACATTATATCTAATATAGGTATAATGTGGTGCAGGGCTATAAAATGTGATGCATCTCCCTAGATGCTTCACATTGTAAATGGGTCGCAACATAGAGCATTGTTTACGCCACAGCTGCATCGCAAAAAGTGATGGGACGTGAAGCAAGAGTGTTGCAAGGGGCTTATAATTCTGTCCCACAGTGTTTGGCTCAATTCTGGTGCACAGACATTGTGTTATGTGCCTCAGTGAAATGCCAGATGTTTGGATTTTTTTTAACTTAAGAAAAAATCTAAACTGCATCTAGTTCCTTTCTAAAGTACAGACAGATATGTCAGTGCCACAACAAATATCTAAACAGTATTCATCTCCTTGCACAGAATGGGGCCCCTAAAAGAGATTGATGCTTTTATAATTTATTTTAGCCCAAGAAAAATAATAAGATACTTGGCATAACTTCATAGTACAGACTCTAATCAATAAACATGTTAAGAACCAAAATAGGGTCATGCAGGGTCTACTGGACCCAACCATGGTGGTTGACCCTTTTACTCCTGATGTCCCAGTACCTTACCTAATATGGATCCCGCTCAACTGAGCCAAGTACCCCTTCTGCACTTGCAGTGGTAGCTGTGGTCGAGCAGTCAAGGAAGACAATACTCCCTAGGTTGTCGGGTCGAGGGTGTAGATTCAGGTGAATGAACATGACTCATAACTCTGAAATGCAAAACAGTAAGAAAGAAAAATCAATGACCAGCCAAATAATCGCTTTTATAGGAAAAATAAGTATTTTATTTCTAACTCTAGACATGGAAAGAAATGCAACATTTGTATGCAACCACACAATCCCCCTTGAGGTGGGGCTCTAGTGGTCTTCATGTGAATCCCTGCCCCACCCTCCTTCGTGTAACATGTTCAGGGTTCTTTCCCATTCACTGGTGGCCACATCAGAGAATGCAAATTATTAGGCCATACTCAACACTTCCCTTTTGACTCGTCAGGACTCGTCAGGATTTTAGCCAAAAGTGTCTTTGGTGCCGGAGCACCTTTAGCAGTGAATACCCCAGAGCACTAAAGGCCCTAGTTCAAGTCTTACATGCTCCTGCTGTATGGAAGAGTTTGGAGTTACAGCGAGTGACCTCAGCGCAAATACCCTACTTTTTATGATTCTCATATCAGCCCCATCTCCCTTCCTGAGAGGTGTCCAGCCCCCTTCCATGTGATCTATCACTGAATGAAAGAGCAATCTTTTGAAATGTAAAGGGAGTCTCTTCCTTTTCCCTCTAGTGTGTCACCAGCCAGCTCACAGGAATGCACCAATACACAAATCTGTCTTGGTGGGATTCCTCTCCTCATGTGTTTACCAAGCAGGCCTTGGCTATTCAAAATGAAGCCCAGGGTCCTCCATACAATATAGCATTGCAGGCGTACTCAATCAGTATACATTTTTAGCACACTTTCTGTTCAGCACTAAATACCGCTATACATTGTAACCTCACATGTATACATGCATTCATGAGACATACTCAGTCTGTGTGTACTGTTCAGCACTGACGCTTTTCTATCCTTAACTAGGGTGTGTTATTTACATTATTTACAAATTGGCGTTGTGAGATTCAATTTGAGAAGCATGCAAAATTTCTACAAGACCTATTATGATAAGAAACACGGAGTGAAAGAGGTGTATCTGGTACCAGCTCATTGGGTGAGAGTGAAAGTCGGTCAAAAAAGGGGACAGCCCATTTTCAGACCAGTTAAAAGTAGAGGAAGTATATGCAAAATTAGCTGTGTTTAGTGATAAAAAAAGTGTGGGATTTTGGCAGGATGGGTAGATGCAACAGAATTCTTGACTGGCAATCTACTGGAGAGAATTACATTTCTTTATCCATGGTTTGGATGTGGGAAGAGGCGACAAAAGGGAAAAGAGGTAGTAGCTGATTCTGCATCAGGAGAAGTGAGTGGAAGTAATGGAAATGAACCCCTGGATTCAGTATCTGAATTTGTAGTTCATAGTAATATTACTAAGACAACATCTATAGGAAGACCTGTAGTGCTTCCTAAGACATTTGATAGTTTCTTAATGTAAATTGTTAGAAAAAGGGAAGGGTTGGTCAGATGCATACTATGCAGACTAATTGTTTTACCTTCACAATGTGCAATGTTGTGCTTAAACTATTTAGCCTAACATGTTAGCCATGGTTGGGAGATTGCAATGTATTGACAACTTATGGGACATTATATTTTAGTAAGACAATATAGAGACATAATGTGTAATAAGTTGTAAACTTTGTGGGTTCTGTAAAGAAGGGAGCTGTTGTATCCTGGTTACCATAACCTTCCCAACCACATCCCCTTCATTATTAATCTACTAAGCTGCCCTTGCACATTTTTGGGACATCGCAGCCTTTTTAATGATTGCTACTATTTCTTGCATAGGCGAGTCACCACACACCCACAGTTTCTCCTAAAACCCCACATTTTTTGAGTGCATTACCAACTGATCCCTTATGAGGCCATTGTGTAAAGTCCCAAATTTGCATGTGACTGCCAATTGTTTTATTGCAGCTAAATAGTCTTCCACCGAATCGGTTTTCGTCTTTTTCCTTTGAAAAAATGTGTACTTGTCTATAGCAGAACAAACCGTGGGATGGTAGTGTATGTCTAAATCTTCTAATGCATCCTTCAAAACATCCCCACCATCTGTAGGCCTCACTTTCTTTTCCATCTGACTGTAAACTAGGCCTGGGTGGCGAACTCTGCTCCGTTCGCGGGGAGTGCAGAAAACTCCACTTTGCATAGTGCAGCAGAGTTTTTTCCCTTTTTGCGATTGCGAACAGTATGTTCAGGAGCGCGAGCTGTCGCTTGGGTAGAATTCCTACCCGAGCGGCAGGAAGACCAGCATGAACAGAAGTTCCCACTGCACTCTGCCCCTTCGCGGAACTACGCCCAGGCCTGCTGTAAACAGGCAAACCCTCCGGAACCAAAGTGTGTACCAGGATTATTTTCTTCCTGGAGGATATGAATTCTTCATCATTCTCTTCTTCTAAGGCTGATACATAGTTCAAAAATTATTCTTTCCAGTGTGGCAACTTTAATAAAGGTTCACCTGGGCAAGGTAGAAATAGAACAGGTGGTGTCAGGCCACACCTTTGCACGCTCACAATGATGTGCATCTTACTCTCTTTGTTTTTTTCCTCTAATATGTGTAAAATAAACTAAAGAAATATCTGTACTGTTGTTCTTTAAGGTAGATGTCTGCTCTCCATTGTCGATGTAAAACTCACTCGTGCAGTATTCTCTTGGATGCTGTAATAGTTACTCTACCACTATTCAAAGTTACTATTGAATATTCCCTTAGGTGATAAGTAGTACAGGTGTGTGAATCACAGGATTGGCACACTGGATTGAACATGCAGGTATGTGATCCACCGGATCAGCACACAGGATGAACCACCCCCACGACCTTCATAAATTAGTGTAAATGTATTCTGTAAGGTGTATTAATCAACATGAACCGCACACTAATAAAAAAAATCACCAAAGGTGTGTGACTCACCATGCCATAGAAATCACTTACTTATTGACAAATCGGCTCACCCCCCGATTAAGGCATGCCCATCGGCGATGAAAACGACACACTGCAGGACTCCATCTGACTGAAATTGGTGTGCGCATCACCAAGATGCGCACCATAGAAATTGCCAGCAGGTATGAATAGCGCACTCCCGATGTTTAATTCAAGATGGCACTGACATGCGTGACGCGCTGATGTCACTTGGTTGTACACGTGCTCTTTGCTTGATGTCGTTCAACAGTGACGTGACCACGTTTCACAGAACGCCGCAGGTAGCCTAATGAGCTTACTTACAGGGAATTCTGTGCTGCGCCGGTTCCAACAGCTGATTCCTGCAATTCAGTGATTTCACAGCAATAAAAAAAATCAACAAGGAATACCTCTGCTTGGCGAACACCTACACAAAGCACAACTCCTGCACCCCACAAAAATTCCTCTCTGCTTGCTCTCCTCCCCGGGCGTATGTATTGTCCTCAATTGAAAGGCCGTGCGTGTAATGGTCCTACTGAGAGTCTCTAAGGCCCGCATTTTGCTAGTTTGTAAGAAACACTGGACAAGAGTCGTGCGATAAGCCTTTCCTTCAGAGCAAGCTGGTGACAACCTGTTGCCACCCATAACTCCTTCTACCTGACCTTTTCTCCGCACTCCACCACCCACGTTCCAGAACTTGTGGCATCCTGCTACCTGGATATGGTACCCAGGATACCACATTGTATAAGTTTGTCTCAATTGATTGAAAAAATACAATAATTTTGCAAAAATATTTAACGAAAAGTCATTTATAGAGTTATACTGATGATAGACACTTTTATCTATCATCCTTTTCATATTAGTCTGTGATTCTTCGTTAAGATTATCCATATCTACTTTCACACTCATCACACTATTAGTATTATTATTTCCATTTGGAAACATAAAGTGGGACATAACAACAATTAGTGTTTACCAAACCAGCTTTAGTAATAAAACACTAACTAAGCAAGCATTATTACATCTACGTTTAAAACCTTGGTATTGATATCCAGTCTCTACAGTGTTTGCCTCAGCCATTTCTATAGAGAATCTTATACTGACTGAAAAACTAAAAATAAAATAAAAAAAAAATGAACTTAATTAGTGTATCCAAACAATGTTAAGCCTTCTTGCTTCACCCCCTTTTTTCTGTTTTTTAAACTTCACAGCCTTTGAGTCAGTTCCAGCTTTAATTTTTCTACTCCTGCGAGTGAATTTTCAATTTTCTGCACCCCAATTTTTGCACAGTGCATTTAGGGTGGCTCGTAGCTGTTTGCTTGACTCAATTCTACACCAGTGTTCGCTCTGCACTGCTCTGTGTGCTCAACTTCTTCAGACACCACATATGTCCATTCAGGTGCTGTGTATTTCTTGTTCGGAACTCTTGATCTTTTTGTTCTCCGAACTGTATCATTCAACTCACTTCACTCTGTTTGGCTCGATACTTCCAATATTGTGTCTGGTGATTTTTCTTTCAGGGTATATTTCAGTCTTTTCACTCCCTTTGGCCACACATCTCCTTTTCTGGCTTTCTTAACTTCCACAGCTTCAGTTTCAGAGCCAAGTTCACAACTCTTGACTTCTGTTTTCACTAAACACTTCTCCTTAATTTACTTCAACAGCAGTCTGATGAGACCCAGGTGCTGGTGCCCATTTTAGTTGACTTTGCTCAAGTTCAAGCTCAGGTTCGACTTCAGGCTCAATTTCAGGTTCTTCTCGACACTCTGCCTGTTGTCGATCTTCCTCTTCTGGTTTTTCAAGTGGACTTGGAACTCTTCTTATGTGGTTCGCATGTATCTAATTTGGCAAGCCACACACTTTACTGGTCGTTATCACCAGTTTCACTTGATATGGCCCATACCAACGTGGCTCCAAACACGACTTTCTCACATGTTTCTTCACAAGAATCCACTCTCCTGGACTTAGATCATGTGCTTGTCCTTGCTGTGTTTTGGTTGCAACTTCACCACCCTGATGAAACACATAACACACCACATCAGCCAATCCCTTGCAATAATCGAGCACTAGATCATCAGTAATATTCATCAGTTGATTTGCTGGTACTATCGGCTGTCTCATTGTTCTCCCATAATCACTTCATGTGGGGACAATCCAGTTTTTTTTATCAGGAATGCTTCTTAGACTCATCAAAACCAAGGTTAAAGCATCTGGCCATGTTAGTGCTGTGGATGCACCGACCTTTGAGAGTCTCGATTTTATAGTGCCATTAATTTGCTCACCACACCTGAGGTTTCTGGTCAATAGCAACAATGCAGCTTGTGCTCCATCTGTAATACAGCACAAATCATCCAAATTATCTTATTATTAAAATGAGTACTTCTATCCATTTCTAAAGAGACTGGAATTCCGAACCATGGTATTATCTCTCTCAAAAGCAATTTAGCAGACTATAATTTCTTCTAGCCGGATATACTTCTACGCAACGAGAAAACAGACAAACCTCAACCAACACATATTTTAGTCCATTCCAAGGAGGGAGCTCATTGAAGTCTGCCTGAAATTGTGTACATGGTCCTGCTGCTTTTCCAATTCGTACCCAACTAATAACAGTCTTTCTCCCTGGATTTTGCTGCTGACATACTATGCATCTGCGGCAAAGACTCTCTGCAATAACCCTACATTTTGGGTTATACCAGGACTGTTTAAAAACCTAATCATGGCATCTCTTCCTACATGTATTAAGCCATGATACATCCTTGCCATCTGAGACAATAATCTATCTGGCATTATTGGCCTCCCATCGCTACACGCCCACACTTCATCCTCTACTCATCGAGTATACCCTGATTTTATCCAAATTTATTTTTCTTCCTCACTGGCTTCTTCCTGCAATTGTCTAACTTCCTCCCATGTTTCCACAGAAGAGAACATTAAGTGACAATTTGTATTTTGTTTTTCCGTTCCTTTGTTAATTGAAACTGAATTTTGTGCACAAAATCGTGCCACTTGGTCAGCATGCCACTTGGTCAGCATAACGATTTCCACTCATCACATAATCATTTCCAGATTTATGTGCCGGACATTTGACCACTGCAATTTCTTTGGGCAATTGTATTGAAACTACTAAATCCTTTACATCTTTGCTGTTTCTAATCGTGATCCTGAAGACGTCAGAAAACCATGCTGCATCCATCCACAACTGCCCAAAGTCATGCACCACCTCAAAACCATTTTGACTGTTGGTGAATACGGTTACTCTCAGATTTTTGCCAATTATGCATGCTCTGGTTAAAGCAACCAGCTCTGAAATTTGTACTGAATTTACTCCCTTTAGACATGATTGTTCAAGAACCATAGCCACTGGACAAACAACATAAGAAGCACGCAACGCTCAGTTTTTATCTCTCAAACAAGAACCATCCACAAACATTACACAATCTGACTCTGGCAAAGGTGTATCTTTTATATCGGGCCTTGGTTTGGTACAAAACGCTGTCACATCCAGACAGTCATGTTCTGCTTCATCCACCACTTTCTCATTTTATACTTGCCAACAAGCTTGCAGGATTCAATGTTGTACAACGTGTCACAGTCACATCTTCAGTACCCAATATAACTCTGTCTCATATCTAGTCAAGCGACTACTTGTGAGATGTTGCATACGCGTCGTTGTTAACAGAATCACAACAGAATGTGGCATATACACGTTCACTGGATGTCCCATCACAATTGACTCACTCTGTTCCAAACTCACACAATTAGCAGTCACTGCCTTCAGACAATCTGGCAATGCTGCTGCCACTGAATCCAAGGTGGCAGAGAAATATGCCACTGGATGACGAGCCATTCCATGCATTTGCGTTAAGACTGAAAGTGCACATCCATCGCAAAAAGTGATGGGACGTGAAGCAAGAGTGTTGCAAGGGGCTTATAATTCTGTCCCACAGTGTTTGGCTCAATTCTGGTGCACAGACATAGTGTTATGTGCCTCAGTGAAATGCCAGATGTTTTGGATTTTTTTTAACTTAAGAAAAAATCTAAACTGCATCTAGTTCCTTTCTAAAGTACAGACAGATATGTCAGTGCCACAACAAATATCTAAACAGTATTCATCTCCTTGCTGGTGCACAGAATGGGGCCCCTAAAAGAGATTGATGCTTTTATAATTTATTTTAGCCCAAGAAAAATAATAAGATACTTGGCATAACTTCATAGTACAGACTCTAATCAATAAACATGTTAAGAACCAAAATAGGGTCATGCAGGGTCTACTGGACCCAACCATGGTGGTTGACCCTTTTACTCCTGATGTCCCAGTACCTTACCTAATATGGATCCCGCTCAACTGAGCCAAGTACCCCTTCTGCACTTGCAGTGGTAGCTGTGGTCGAGCAGTCAAGGAAGACAATACTCCCTAGGTTGTCGGGTGGAGGGTGTAGATTCAGGTGAATGAACATGACTCATAACTCTGAAATGCAAAACAGTAAGAAAGAAAAATCAATGACCAGCCAAATAATTGCTTTTATAGGAAAAATAAGTATTTTATTTCTAACTCTAGACATGGAAAGAAATGCAACATTTGTATGCAACCACACAATCCCCCTTGAGGTGGGGCTCTAGTGGTCTTCATGTGAATCCCTGCCCCACCCTCCTTCGTGTAACATGTTCAGGGTTCTTTCCCATTCACTGGTGGCCACATCAGAGAATGCAAATTATTAGGCCATACTCAACACTTCCCTTTTGACTCGTCAGGACTCGTCAGGATTTTAGCCAAAAGTGTCTTTGGTGCCGGAGCACCTTTAGCAGTGAATACCCCAGAGCACTAAAGACCCTAGTTCAAGTATTACATGCTCCTGCTGTATGGAGGAGTTTGGAGTTACAGCGAGTGACCTCAGCGCAAATACCCTACTTTTTATGATTCTCATATCAGCCCCATCTCCCTTCCTGAGAGGTGTCCAGCCCCCTTCCATGTGATCTATCACTGAATGAAAGAGCAATCTTTTGAAATGTAAAGGGAGTCTCTTCCTTTTCCCTCTAGTGTGTCACCAGCCAGCTCACAGGAATGCACCAATACACAAATCTGTCTTGGGGGATTCCTCTCCTCATGTGTTTACCAAGCAGGCCTTGGCTATTCAAAATGAAGCCCAGGGTCCTCCATACAATATAGCATTGCTGGCACACTCAATCAGTATACATTTTTAGCACACTTTCTGTCCAGCACTAAATACTGCTATACATTGTAACCTCACATGTATACATGCATGCATGAGACATACTCAGTCTGTGTGTACTGTTCAGCACTGACGCTTTTCTATCCTTAACTAGGGTGTGTTATTTACATTATTTACAAATTGGCGTTGTGAGATTCAATTTGAGAAGCATGCAAAATTTCTACAAGACCTATTATGATAAGAAACACAGAGTGAAAGAGGTGTATCTGGTACCAGGTCATTGGGTGAGAGTGAAAGTGGGTCAAAAAAGGGGACAGCCCATTTTCAGACCCGTTAAAAGTAGAGGAAGTATATGCAAAATTAGCTGTGTTTAGTGATAAAAAAAGTGTGGCATTTTGGCAGGATGGGTAGATGCAACAGAATTCTTGACTGGCAATCTACTGGAGAGAATTACATTTCTTTATCCATGGTTTGGATGTGGGAAGAGGCGACAAAATGGAAAAGAGGTAGTAGCTGATTCTGCATCAGGAGAAGTGAGTGGAAGTAATGGAAATGAACCCCAGGATTCAGTATCTGAATTTGTAGTTCATAGTAATATTACTAAGACAACATCTATAGGATGACCTGTAGTGCTTCCTAAGACATTTGATAGTTTCTTAATGTAAATTGTTAGAAAAAGGGAAGGGTTGGTCAGATGCATACTATGCAGACTAATTGATTTACCTTCACAATGTGCTATGTTGTGCTTAAACTATTTAGCCTAACATGTTAGCCATGGTTGGGAGATTGCAATGTATTGACAACTTATGGGACATTATATTTTAGTAAGACAATATAGAGACATAATGTGTAATAAGTTGTAAGCTTTGTGGGTTCTGTAAAGAAGGGAGCTGTGGTATCCTGGTTACCATAACCTTCCCAACCACATCCCCTTCATTATTAATCTACTAAGCTGCCCTTGCACATTTTTGGGACATTGCAGCCTTTTTAATGATTGCTACTATTTCTTGCATAGGCGAGTCACCACACACCCACAGTTTCTCCTAAAACCCCACATTTTTTGAGTGCATTACCAACTGATCCCTTATGAGGCCATTGTGTAAAGTTCCAAATTTGCATGTGACTGCCAATTGTTTTATTGCAGCTAAATAGTCTTCCACCGAATCGGTTTTCGTCTTTTTCCTTTGAAAAAATGTGTACTTGTCTATAGCAGAACAAACCGTGGGATGGTAGTGTATGTCTAAATCTTCTAATGCATCCTTCAAAACATCCCCACCATCTGTAGGCCTAACTTTCTTTTCCATCTGACTGTAAACTAGGCCTGGGTGGCGAACTCTGCTCCGTTCGCGGGGAGTGCAGAAAACTCCACTTTGCACAGTGCAGCAGAGTTTTTTCCCTTTTCGCGATTGCGAACAGTATGTTCAGGAGCGCGAGCTGTCGCTTGGGTAGAATTCCTACCCGAGCGGCAGGAAGACCAGCATGAACAGAAGTTCCCACTGCACTCTGCCCCTTCGCGGAACTACGCCCAGGCCTGCTGTAAACAGGCAAACCCTCCGGAACCAAAGTGTGTACCAGGATTATTTTCTTCTTGGAGGATATGAATTCTTCATCATTCTCTTCTTCTAAGGCTGATACATAGTTCAAAAATTATTCTTTCCAGTGTGGCAACTTTAATAAAGGTTCACCTGGGCAAGGTAGAAATAGAACAGGTGGTGTCAGGCCACACCTTTGCACGCTCACAATGATGTGCATCTTACTCTCTTTGTTTTTTTCCTCTAATATGTGTAAAATAAACTAAAGAAATATCTGTACTGTTGTTCTTTAAGGTAGATGTCTGCTCTCCATTGTCGATGTAAAACTCACTCGTGCAGTATTCTCTTGGATGCTGTAATAGTTACTCTACCACTATTCAAAGTTACTATTGTAATATTCCCTTAGGTGATAAGTAGTACAGGTGTGTGAATCACAGGATTGGCACACTGGATTGAACATGCAGGTATGTGATCCACCGGATCAGCACACAGGATGAACCACCCCCACGACCTTCATAAATTAGTGTAAATGTATTCTGTAAGGTGTATTAATCAACATGAACCGCACACTAATAAAAAAAATCACCAAAGGTGTGTGACTCACCATGCCATAGAAATCACTTACTTATTGACAAATCGGCTCACCCCCCGATTAAGGCATGCCCATCGGCGATGAAAACGACACACTGCAGGACTCCATCTGACTGAAATTGGTGTGCGCATCACCAAGATGCGCACCATAGAAATTGCCAGCAGGTATGAATAGCGCACTCCCGATGTTTAATTCAAGATGGCACTGACATGCGTGACGCGCTGATGTCACTTGGTTGTACACGTGCTCTTTGCTTGATGTCGTTCAACAGTGACGTGACCACGTTTCACAGAACGCCGCAGGTAGCCTAATGAGCTTACTTACAGGGAATTCTGTGCTGCGCCGGTTCCAACAGCTGATTCCTGCAATTCAGTGATTTCACAGCAATAAAAAAAATCAACAAGGAATACCTCTGCTTGGCGAACACCTACACAAAGCACAACTCCTGCACCCCACAAAAATTCCTCTCTGCTTGCTCTCCTCCCCGGGCGTATGTATTGTCCTCAATTGAAAGGCCGTGCGTGTAATGGTCCTACTGAGAGTCTCTAAGGCCCGCATTTTGCTAGTTTGTAAGAAACACTGGACAAGAGTCGTGCGATAAGCCTTTCCTTCAGAGCAAGCTGGTGACAACCTGTTGCCACCCATAACTCCTTCTACCTGACCTTTTCTCCGCACTCCACCACCCACGTTCCAGAACTTGTGGCATCCTGCTACCTGGATATGGTACCCAGGATACCACATTGTATAAGTTTGTCTCAATTGATTGAAAAAATACAATAATTTTGCAAAAATATTTAACGAAAAGTCATTTATAGAGTTATACTGATGATAGACACTTTTATCTATCATCCTTTTCATATTAGTCTGTGATTCTTCGTTAAGATTATCCATATCTACTTTCACACTCATCACACTATTAGTATTATTATTTCCATTTGGAAACATAAAGTGGGACATAACAACAATTAGTGTTTACCAAACCAGCTTTAGTAATAAAACACTAACTAAGCAAGCATTATTACATCTACGTTTAAAACCTTGGTTTTGATATCCAGTCTCTACAGTGTTTGCCTCAGCCATTTCTATAGAGAATCTTATACTGACTGAAAAACTAAAAATAAAATAAAAAAAAAATGAACTTAATTAGTGTATCCAAACAATTTTAAGCCTTCTTGCTTCACCCCCTTTTTTTCGTTTTTTAAACTTCACAGCCTTTGAGTCAGTTCCAGCTTTAATTTTTCTACTCCTGCGAGTGAATTTTCAATTTTCTGCACCCCAATTTTTGCACAGTGCATTTAGGGTGGCTCGTAGCTGTTTGCTTGACTCAATTCTACACCAGTGTTCGCTCTGCACTGCTCTGTGTGCTCAACTTCTTCAGACACCATATATGTCCATTCAGGTGCTGTGTATTTCTTGTTCGGAACTCTTGATCTTTTTGTTCTCCGAACTGTATCTTTCAACTCACTTCACTCTGTTTGGCTCGATACTTCCAATATTGTGTCTGGTGATTTTTCTTTCAGGGTATATTTCAGTCTTTTCACTCCCTTTGGCCACACATCTCCTTTTCTGGCTTTTTTAACTTCCACAGCTTCAGTTTCAGAGCCAAGTTCACAACTCTTGACTTCTGTTTTCACTCAACACTTCTCCTTCATTTACTTCAACAGCAGGCTGATGAGACCCAGGTGCTGGTGCCCATTTTAGTTGACTTTGCTCAAATTCAAGCTCAGGTTCGACTTCAGGCTCAATTTCAGGTTCTTCTCGACACTCTGCCTGTTGTCGATCTTCCTCTTCTGGTTTTTCAAGTGGACTTGGAACTCTTCTTGTGTGGTTCGCATGTATCTAATTTGGCAAGCCACACACTTTACTGCTGTCGTTATCACCAGTTTCACTTGATATGGCCCATACCAACGTGGCTCCAAACACGACTTTCTCACATGTTTCTTCACAAGAATCCACTCTCCTGGACTTAGATCATGTGCTTGTCCTTGCTGTGTTTTGGTTGCAACTGGTATTATCTCTCTCAAAAGCAATTTAGCAGACTATAATTTCTTCTAGCCGGATATACTTCTACGCAACGAGAAAACAGACAAACCTCAACCAACACATATTTTAGTCCATTCCAAGGAGGGAGCTCATTGAAGTCTGCCTGAAATTGTGTACATGGTCCTGCTGCTTTTCCAATTCGTCCCCAACTAATAACAGTCTTTCTCCCTGGATTTTGCTGCTGACATACTATGCATCTGTGGCAAAGACTCTCTGCAATGACCCTACATTTTGGGTTATACCAGGACTGTTTAAAAACCTAATCATGGCATCTCTTCCTACATGTATTAAGCCATGATACATCCTTGCCATCTGAGACAATAAGCTATCTGGCATTATTGGCCTCCCATCGCTACACGCCCACACTTCATCCTCTACTCATCGAGTATACCCTGATTTTATCCAAATTTATTTTTCTTCGTCACTAGCTTCTTCCTGCAATTGTCTAACTTCCTGCCATGTTTCCACAGAAGAGAACATTAAGTGACAATTTGTATTTTGTTTTTCCGTTCCTTTGTTAATTGAAACTGAATTTTGTGCACAAAATCGTGCCACTTTGGTCAGCATAACGATTTCCACTCATCACATAATCATTTCCAGATTTATGTGCCGGACATTTGACCACTGCAATTTCTTTGGGCAACTGTATTGAAACTACTAAATCCTTTACATCTTTGCTGTTTCTAATCGTGATCCTGAAGACGTCAGAAAACCATGCTGCATCCATCCACAACTGCCCAAAGTCATGCACCACCCCAAAACCATTTTGACTGTTGGTGAATACGGTTACTCTCAGATTTTTGCCAATTATGCATGCTCTGGTTAAAGCAACCAGCTCTGAAATTTGTGCTGAATTTACTCCCTTTAGACATGATTGTTCAGGAACCATAGCCACTGGACAAACAACATAAGAAGCACGCAAAGCTCAGTTTTTTATCTCTCAAACAAGAACCATCCACAAATATTACACAATCTGACTCTTGCAATGGTGTATCTTTTATATCGGGCCTTGGTTTGGTACAAAACGCTGTCACATCCAGACAGTCATGTTCTGCTTCATCCACCACTTTCTCATTTTATACTTGCCAACAAGCTTGCAGGATTCAATGTTGTACAATGTGTCACAGTCACATCTTCATTACCCAATATAACTCTGTCTCATATCTAGTCAAGCGACTACTTGTGAGATGTTGCATACGCGTCGTTGTTAACAGAATCACAACAGAATGTGGCATATACACGTTCACTGGATGTCCCATCACAATTGACTCACTCTGTTCCAAACTCACACAATTAGCAGTCACTGCCTTCAGACAATCTGGCAATGCTGCTGCCACTGAATCCAAGGTGGCAGAGAAATATGCCACTGGATGATGCGCCATTCCATGCATTTGCGTTAAGACTGAAAGTGCACATCCATCTTTTTCACAACAGAATAGTGCAAAGTCCTTGCAATAATCTGGCATTCCCAATTCAGGTGCTCAACAAAGACTGTCTCACAAATCTACAAAGGCCTTCATGATTTCCTCATCCAATTGAATTGGATCAACTACATCTTTGTGAGTCAATCTCTGTAATGGCTTGACTGTCAGTGAAAAACCACTGATTCACTGTTTGCAGTATCCAACCATATCCAGAAACATTCAAAATTCTTTCTGTTTTCTGGTAGGACCTATTTGCAAGATCAACGCAATTCGATCTTGTGATACTTTCCTGACTCCTTTTTCAATTTTGTGGCTCAAATATTGAACCTCTTTTTGACAAAATTGTAATTTTGCCAGTGACACCTTATCCCCAACATCTACCAAATGGTTCAGTAGAACAATTGAATCTGTCACACATGCTTCTCCTGTCTTTGATGCAACAAGTAAATCATCTATGTAGTGCACCAACACTGGGTCTTCTGGCATTAGCAATGACTTCAGACAGTTTTTCAATATCAGACTGAAAATTGAAGGACTCTCTGTGAACCCTTGATGAACTCTGCACTATGCCAAAACAAGGTCTCTGAATCAGAACGCAAAAAGATATTGGCTATCCAGATGCAAATGTATCGAGAACAATGCTTGGCACAAATCAATTACTGCGAACCATTCTGCATCACAGGGAATTTGATAAAAAATCACTGCTGGGTTTGGCACTATTGGACAACAAAGTACCACAATCTTTACCATTCTCAGGTCCTGAACTATCCTGCACTTACCGCTCGGTTTCTTAATTCCCATAATAGGTGATTTACAAGGACTCCCTAATATTTCCCTCAAGATGCCTTGTTCAATCATTTGCTCAATTACAGGAGTAACTCCTACAATAGTCTCTGGACTAGTTTTGTACTATGGCATTTTTGGAAATTCTGCTCCCTGTTTAACTGAGATTTGGATAGGATCAACTCCTTTCATCAATCCAATGTCTTTCCCTGAAATATCCCACACATCAGTCATCACTGTTTATCTCAATTCAATAGGCAAATCCTTTGCTGTAAATAAAGGATACAAATCATTCACTTCTGACCCTTGACTAGCCATCATCACTTTGAACGTAACATCCTCATCTAGCATTTGAAAAGCAATGCCATCCGTGTACAATAGATGGCGCAATTCATTATGCATAACAAGTCTCTATCCAAAAGGTTACCGGACTAGTGTCACACACCACAAACCGATGTGAATCGCTAAACTCTCCAATGTGCACCGTCATTGGTTTTGTCAGTGGAGTTTTGATAAGCTGATTCGAGACACCCACAATTTGGATAATATCTCAAGAGAGGGGTAGGTTTGGAAGCTCCGCTTTTCTCACAGTAGAACTGTTGCCAATGCAGGGGGAAATGCAGGGCTGCACCGTATTGTTGTAAATACAGTGCATCCCTGCGTTTCAGAAGTGGTGTAGCACGGCTATGAGCAAAGAAGGTTGACACCACATTCTGTCACTTCTTTGTGCATATTTACAAGCCCTTAGCACCACTGGGGTGTCACTTTTTTGATGCTCCAATGGCGCTGTGTGCTGGCCCATATTTGCAAGGCCACGCAAAGCCCCCCTGCATGGCTTTTCATGGCCTTGTTAATATGGCCCCTTTTCAAACATCACTTTGCATGAACAGGGCGTGCAATGGGTGTTGCTGTGGCCATTCCACCGCCACACTCATTGCTTTTTGACGCTGCCCCAGATTTTCAAGGTTCTGTAAATCTGAGGCAGCGCCAATAACTAAAGTCATTGAATAACAGGCAAATAAAATACTTTTATTTCTCCTCATTTTTGCTCTTTCTAGCAGCACATGTAGAAAAAGCAAATCGCCTTTAATGATTGTTTAAGTGTAGGAAAGTGTCACTTCCTGCACATAAACAGCCATCCTGCAACGCAGGCACCCTTGCACCATCATGCAAGGGTGCTTAAGTTGGCACAAGGCAGCTTTGTAGGATCAGCACAAGGGAAATCACAGGAGGGCGCATAATTCTTGTGAATATGGCACATCCCTGCATTTTTTAAATGGCACAAAGTGGCACTGCTAAATTGCTTGCAGTGCTGCACCAGTTGATTGTAAATATGCCCCAGAGAGACAAGAAATGGTGCAATACCAGCACAATCATTTTAACTTTATATTGATATATTTCAGAAATTCAAGGCCCCAGGACTAAAGTTGACTGAATCAGATTTCAAATGGTGGTTGTATGCAGATGCACTAACCAAACACGAAGTGCTGCACAGACGTATAGTATTTTACAGAACAAGGGAACCCAAAGGAATTAAGACAGGGACTTTGGGCAATTTCATGTTATAGAGAACAGTGGTCCCTATTCAGGAGGAATACAGTGTGATAGATAACCATACACTTAGAATAGAATGTATGTCTTTTGTCCAGCCGGACAAGAATTTATTTTCATAGTATTTTTCAAAAGTAGTATCAAATAAAACATTCAAATGACAAGTGGGCACAGTCGTGACCAACAGAACACAAGACAGAACAATGAACACAGAATTGGCCAAAGGGCAAGCCAAAATGGGTCTGTACAGTTGTTCTCAGTATAGACAGACACAAATTAATCATTTAACACCGTTGCACAATGTGTTATAGCTTGAGTCTAGTGCATAGGGTGTTTGGGTGTCGATGACGTTTCGATGCCACATTGAATATAGGGCATCATCTTCAGGACAAACAAATTATGCACTGCTGTCTTGATAATATATCACACCTTTTTTTTTACAATTCTTTACATACAAAAAAGGAGCAAGGGGAGAAAAAGGGGAATAAAAAATGGAAAGGAAGAATTTTAACCACATTTGACACAATACTAGGCATGTTTTCAGCATAACGTTTGTGACTTAGGTGCTTGGAGTTGCGTGAACAATGTGGATTGAATTTCATGCAGAGGTGGTGACATTTCTCTAGTTTATGCTGAGTGAGGATTGAAATTCGTGTCGCAGTGACGACGTTAAAAAGGAGTTGGTTGAATTGATGCTGATTTATGGTGCCTAGTACAGCTTCGTCATGAAATGGTGAATTATTGCAGTGATTCAACGGAGAAGAGACAAGTGAGTATGATATAAACCAGTCTGCATATTAAAGGACGACAAACCGGCACAGTGCCTGATCATGAGCAAGGTGTTTCCAGTGATTCAGGAAGAACAAAAAACGGCGCGGTGCGATGGTGAATGAAATATTTTTATGGGTGAACCCAGAAGGCAGTGGGGACTTTACCTAAGGTGGCAGAGAGTCGACGGTTCATTATAGGCACAGGAGCGCTCAACATCTGGACTTTGGGGGTTGCTGACACCGGCGGGATCTGGATGAACAAAAGGCAGAGGTGGAGGTGTCTAAGTTTAAGAAGGGGTGGAGTTGACACGGAAATTGAGTGTAAAACAGAATAATTTAGTTACCAATTCTGTTTGCTTTATGGCAGAAAGTCCTGTTGGGTGCTGTGTGCCAGCTGTTGGGGAATGCACGATCGCATTAACTGGAAGCAGAGAGGGGTAAGAATGGGTTAGGCGTGAACCCGCCATGTTAAAGAGGTGGTGTCCAAGGGATCTAGCCGTGCTACTTACTTCAGTGAGCGTGGGCAGTATCGCCGTATCTGCTTCGGAGTTTCAATGGAGACTGCCGGTTTGCCGAGGCAGAGCTAGTTAAGGCATACTATCGGCAGCAAGTGAGGAAGGACTGGTTAAAGCACACTATCGGCCGAAAGCAAAGAAGGACTAAAATGATGGAAAGGAGGCTCACTGAAGTAAGTAGCACGGCTAGATCCCTTGGACACCACCTCTTTAACATGGCGGGTTCACGCCTAACCCATTCTTACCCCTCTCTGCTTCCAGGTAATGCGATCGTGCATTCTCCAACAGCTGGCACACAGCACCCAACAGGACTTTCTGCCATAAAGCAAACAGAATTGGTAACTAAATTATTCTGTTTTACACTCAATTTCCGTGTCAACTCCACCCCTTCTTAAACTTAGACACCTCCACCTCTGCCTTTTGTTCATCCAGATCCCGCCGGTGTCAGCAACCCCCAAAGTCCAGATGTTGAGCGCTCCTGCGCCTATAATGAACCGTCTACTCTCTACCACCTTAGGTAAAGTCCCCACTGCCTTCTGGGTTCACCCATTAAAATATTTCATTCACCATCGCACCGCGCCGTTTTTTGTTCTTCCTGAATCACTGGAAACACCTTGCTCATGATCAGGCACTGTGCCGGTTTGTCGTCCTTTAATATGCAGACTGGTTTATATCATACTCACTTGTCTCTTCTCCGTTGAATCACTGCAATAATTCACCATTTCATGACGAAGCTGTACTAGGCACCATAAATCAGCATCAATTCAACCAACTCCTTTTTAAGGTCGTCACTGCGACACGAATTTCAATCCTCACTCAGCATAAACTAGAGAAATGTCACCACCTCTGCATGAAATTCAATCCACATTGTTCACGCAACTCCAAGCACCTAAGTCACAAACGTTATGCTGAAAACATGCCTAGTATTGTGTCAAATGTGGTTAAAATTCTTCCTTTCCATTTTTTATTCCCCTTTTTCTCCCCTTGCTCTTTTTTGTATGTAAAGAATTGTAAAAAAAAGGTGTGATATATTATCAAGACAGCAGTGCATTATTTGTTTGTCCTGAAGATGATGCCCTATATTCAATGTGGCATCGAAACGTCGTCGGCACCCAAACACCCTATGCACTAGACTCAAGCTATAACACATTGTGCAACGGTGTTAAATGATTAATTTGTGTCTGTCTATACTGAGAACAACTGTACAGACCCATTTTGGCTTGCCCTTTGGCCGCCAATTCTGTGTTCATTGTTCTGTCTTGTGTTCTGTTGGTCACGGCTGTGCCCACTTGTCATTTGAATGTTTTATTTGATACTACTTTTGAAAAATACTATGAAAATAAATTGTTGTCCGGCTGGACAAAAGACATACATTCTATTCTAAGTGTATGGTTATCTATCACACTGTATTCCTCCTGAATAGGGACCACTGTTCTCTATAACATGAAATTGCCCAAGGTCCCTGTCTTAATTCCTTTGGGTTCCCTTGTTCTGTAAAATAGTACTTCGCGCAATCTCTGGATTGCAAGGGATTGAAAAATCCTTACCCCCTTGTTTCAAGTGGGTCCACACTGTGCAACCCCTCTCTTTCTATTCCTTTACAAGCTCTCCAAACTAGGCATGTCAGACCACCCACCTCTTTACACTCTAGAATACATTAGCAAAATTATAGGAGGTCCTTCGCTGTTGTCTGATTCCGCTGAGACTTCCACAGAACCAAGTTCCTCTTTAGGAGATGACTTAGAAAAAAAAAAAAAAAAAGAAGTACGTATGATACTGATGATCAAACTATTGACAGATTACTTAAAAGCAAACATAATCCCAGTTGGACTCCAGGTCCGCAACGTCCCTGGTGTTTTTACAACTAAACCCAAATATCTGAACGGCTTTAGTTATATCAGCACCACATGTTCCCAGCACTGGATGGTGCTGGGGATAGACATTGCCAGTGAAGAACTTAAAAAACTAAACACAGAAATCGCTGAATTAGAAAAACAAATCAAAGACAAAGGTACTCCCACAGAGGCAAAGAAACTTCTAGAACAAATACAAAAAACCATCGAGGATTTCAACAAAATTGAACTAAACAAAAAAACCACCAAAGTTAAGATAGATATAAAAGCCTTTTCTCAGGAGAGGGCATATCCGTACCTCTCCAAGGACTATTATACCAACCGGCCCTACAGTGGTCCACAAAGCCAGAGGCCCTGGGGTAGATTTAATAAAAGACAAAACTTCGTAGGGTTCACCGACAGTTCGGCTGACTCCTCAGACAACTCTGATCAACACGAAAGCCCATGTCCATCACACAGGAAATTTTTAGGGAGAGGACGTGGCCAGCAAGAGCCTCAAGGGACAGGCAAAGGCAAACAACCACAGCGATGGCCCAACCCCCCAGGCGAATGGTTCACCCGCCACCAACATTACCGTTGGTAGCAGAACCCGACCCTATTGAAAATGATCTGACATTAAACAAAGAAAAAGGTCTTCTACCCATCTTTAATCTAACACAACACACTTTGTTGGTTGATGAAGTTTCACTGCTCAATAAAGGCTTATCATTCGTGCCAACCATACGCCCAAACTTTGTGGACGCACAAACTGAACTTCTAAAGTTTTTTATAAAAGTTCGCCTACATAGCTTCTTTATTTTAAACCCATCTCAACCAAAACACTGTAACACCCCCTTTAAACCACCATCTAAATTTCCCCCTACCGCAAGTATGATACCACCGGAGATCCCTACATTCGAAAAACTTGTTCTGAAAGACCTTGCAGACCTTGAAACTAAACAATCTTTTGTACCTTACAACATTACCATTAAAGAAAAAAATGCCTTATCCACTCTAAAAAATAACCAGTCCCTCGTGATAAAACCGGCAGCCAAAGGTGGAGGGATTGTCATTCAAGAAATAGACTCTTACAAAAAAGAAATCTTGCGGCAACTCAATCATACTGAACACTATTGCAAACTACCTCGCAACCCTACCAATGAGATTCAGAAATTAATCTCTCAAGTCACCTCAGAAGCCTTAGAAACAGGCTTTCTATCAAAAAAGGAACACGAATTCCTCAACACAAAGTCCCCACGCATACCAGTGATCTATTGTCTTCCTAAGATTCATAAGAACGCAGAGTCTCCACCCAGCCGTCCCATCGTCTCGGGCTGTGGTTCCATTTTGGAACCCCTTGGACATTATATAGATTACTTCATAAAACAGTTTGTCCCGGGTACTATCTGTTACATAAAAGACAGTATGGACATGATTAATCTCATTGAGGAGCTACCATTTGACCCCACATCCAGCACCATGTGTACGCTGGATGTGGAATCACTGTATTCTAATATTCCCCAGTATGAGTCCCTTCATGTCATCGAAAAAGTGCTAGAAACACGTCCACGCCCACACAATGTTCCTACCGTGTTTATTCTTCAGCTGCTTGAGATTTGCTTAACCAAAAACTTTTTTGTCTTTGAAGGACAGTTCTACGGCCAAGTACGTGGCACATCTATGGGAGCAATTTCGCCCCCAACCTGGCCATACTCTATATGGACCACCTCGAGACATCATGTATCCTAGACACGTCTAACCCCTTCCACACAGGAATCACCTTGTGGAAACGGTACATAGACGACATTTTTTTACTGTGGAGTGACTCCCTAGAGAGCCTTACACAATTCCATCATTGGCTAAATAATAACAGCGGAGGCCTGAACTACACACTCAGTACTAGTAAAGAATCACTTCCCTTCTTGGACTTAATGATAAAACACACAGAGGGCCGCTTGACCACGAGTCTCCATCGCAAACCCACTGAGCGGAACACCTTATTGAACTACAGCAGCCATCACCCTCGTGCACTCAAAGATTCACTCCCTTTCTCCCAGTTCCTGCGCTTAAGGCGGTATTGCTATTTTAAGGAAGACTATTTCAGTGAGGCCAAGACACTAAGCCATAAGCTTAGAGCCAGAGGTTATCCACGGAAATTAGTGCGCCATTCCCTCAAACGTGCCTGGTATTGCCCTAGGGAAACCCTCCTAGAACCTAAACCTAAGAAAATGCAGGAACGCTTAATTTGTGTCACCACTTTTTCACCAGCATCACATGCAATCAAAAAGAGTATAGTCAAGCACTGGCCTGTGTTAAATGCCGGCCAACTAAACCTTGAATGTCCACTGTTCGCCTTTAAACGGGCAAAAAACATTAAAGATCATCTAGTCCCGGCAGCCCTGCCAAAACCCCCCAAAAAAACAACTATCAACGATGCATGGGGGTTACCGACTCCTACAGGTCATGTGAAATGTGGTAGCTGCATATGTTGTGATTACACTGTTGAAGGCAAAACCTTTGAGCACGGAGCAATCAAATATGATAGAAAATATTTTTCTAACTGTAATTCAACAAATGTTGTGTATGCAATTTTCTGTCCCTGCAAAATGATCTACGTAGGCCAGACAAGCCAGAAAATCAAGCTTAGGATCGGACAGCATCGCAGTAGAATCCGGTGTAAAACAGCTAAGGCACCCCTAGTGGAGCACTTTACGGACAATGGACATACGGAGAATGATCTCAAATGGACAATTATCACAGTGATCAAACCACCCCCAAGAGGGGCAGACATTTCTCAAATACTCAACAAGGAAGAGCTCCACTGGATTCTGAGAACCAATAGCATCCACTGTGGCCTCAATCGCCTTGAAGACTGGACCTCCCTTTTATAAAGATGTCCCCGTTTTTCTAAAAAGATGTCTCTTTCAACATGTATTCAAGTCACAAACACTGCCACTCTGTATGCACGTGCTCGTGTAATCACACTATGAATCACTTACTCTGCACCTTTCCTGGGCAACCCACACCACCTTAAATTGGCCGCCTCCTTTTCATCATTTTAGTCCTTCTTCACTTTCTGCCGATTGTGTGCCTTAACCAGTGCTTCCCACACCACCTTAAAATGTCTGCCTCCTTTCCATCATTTTAGTCCTTCTTCGCTTTCGGCCGATAGTGTGCTTTAACCAGTCCTTCCTCACTTTCTGCCGATAGTATGCCTGAACTAGCTCTGCCTCGGCAAACCGGCAGTCTCCATTGAAACTCCGAAGCAGATGCGGCGATACTGCCCACGCTCACTGAAGTAAGTAGCATGGCTAGATCCCTTGGACACCACCTCTTTAAAATGGCGGGTTCACGCCTAACCCATTCTTACCCCTCTCTGCTTCCAGGTAATGCGATCGTGCATTCTCCAACAGCTGGCACACAGCACCCAACAGGACTTTCTGCCATAAAGCAAACAGAATTGGTAACTAAATTATTCTGTTTTACACTCAATTTCCGTGTCAACTCCACCCCTTCTTAAACTTAGACACCTCCACCTCTGCCTTTTGTTCATCCAGATCCCGCCGGTGTCAGCAACCTCCAAAGTCCAGATGTTGAGCGCTCCTGCGCCTATAATGAACTGTCGACTCTCTGCCACCTTAGGTAAAGTCCCCACTGCCTTCTGGGTTCACCCATAAAAATATTTCATTCACCATCGCACCGCACCGTTTTTTGTTCTTCCTGAATCACTGGAAATACCTTGCTCATGATCAGGCACTGTGCCGGTTTGTCGTCCTTTAATATGCAGACTGGTTTATATCATACTCACTTGTCTCTTCTCCGTTGAATCAGTGCAATAATTCACCATTTCATGACGAAGCTGTACTAGGCACCATAAATCAGCATCAATTCAACCAACTCCTTTTTAACGTCGTCACAGCGACACGAATTTCAATCCTCACTCAGCATAAACTAGAGAAATGTCACCACCTCTGCATGAAATTCAATCCACATTGTTCACGCAACTCCAAGCACCTAAGTCACAAACGTTATGCTGAAAACATGCCTAGTATTGTGTCAAATGTGGTTAAAATTCTTCCTTTCCATTTTTTATTCCCCTTTTTCTCCCCTTGCTCCTTTTTTGTATGTAAAGAATTGTAAAAAAAAGGTGTGATATATTATCAAGACAGCAGTGCATTATTTGTTTGTCCTGAAGATGATGCCCTATATTCAATGTGGCATCGAAACGTCGTCGACACCCAAACACCCTATGCACTAGACTCAAGCTATAACACATTGTGCAACGGTGTTAAATGATTAATTTGTGTCTGTCTATACTGAGAACAACTGTACAGACCCATTTTGGCTTGCCCTTTGGCCAATTCTGTGTTCATTGTTCTGTCTTGTGTTCTGTTGGTCACGGCTGTGCCCACTTGCCATTTGAATGTTTTATTTGATACTACTTTTGAAAAATACTATGAAAATAAATTCTTGTCCGGCTGGACAAAAGACATACATTCTATTCTAAGTGTATGGTTATCTATCACACTGTATTCCTCCTGAATAGGGACCACTGTTCTCCATAGCACAGACGTATACTGCAGAACATTGTCAATAGAGGCAAATTTAAAAAAAGAACACAATTATCTTTATTCAGAAAATGAATGCAAATCGTTTTGTAATGGCTTGAAGCTGAGAATATTAAACCTCATTTTTAGACCAAGTGCATCTAGAAGTTGTACATTACAAAGTCTTAGAGAGTTCAGGGCAGTTTCGATTTCACCAAAAACCTAGTAGTATATTTAAAATTAAGAATAATATTCAAGATTAAACTATTTGGTAGATTTATCTCTATATTTTCAGTATACGTAACTGACATGCGGGAATGAAGAGAAGTCATAGAACACAAAGATTCAGCAAAATCCACAACAGAAACTGAGCACCTCATGTTTGTTTAGTTAACAAATGTTCTGTGTGCATAGAAAATGCACAAACCATGGATGCGGAGAAGATATGGTGAAGTACTGGGTTTTTCAGAACCAACCCAGCGGTGCCAGGGGACACACCCGAAGACTTCGAGTTCTTCCTGTTTCAGACTACAGAAACACAGAGTCTTCTAGGTGAAGTCAAAGATCGAATTTTATTGGCTGCAGACCAATCACAGGTATCCGAGAAGTACAGCACGGTGTATGTTCTCAGGAGACTGCTCCCAACCAAAAACCAGTCTTTTCTTATATACAAAATATTACGCTCTGGGCAACACCGCCCCTATTTTACAAGTGGTCATTCACATATTTTCGCTTCAAAGAAACAGCAAAGTCATGATGATAATCCCACATTTCAGCTCGGTCAGCCCACAATTATTTACCCAGCGAGGCTCAGAACCCTCATCAGATTTCAGCGGACCCCAATAAAACGGGCACCTCCTCCTCGTAAAGCAAGCCATAAAGTAGGAAACAGAGTCAGGTGTGAAAGAGATTAGTCAGGGTTCGTGTGGGATGAACGACTTTATGATGTGTCGCACCCTGATGCTAATCCCATTTGGCCGCTGTAAAAGGAACCGGCCGGACAGGACTGACCTCGGGCAGTGGAGTCAGTTTGCACAGGTCACGAAGAAGGCACAGAAGGTGTGTGTGTCCTTTAGGCCTAGACATGGCCTAAAAGCGCAGCCTATGTGAGGGCAACCACAGAATGGTTACCGTTCTAAAATGGGACCCCAGGGTTCGATATGTAGTATCGTATACACGGTGAATTCATCGGATGAAACATGACGAAAACACTCATACATACCGCATTAGTCATTTGCGGTTCGCTGATACCAAAATCGGCATGGTGGGACCATGCCTCCAACATGGTTCCGAAATTTACAGTACCACAGACCCTCCTTTTGCCCTTACATAGGCAATAACTATACTCCTACTATTCTGAGTCCAGGTCTATATTCATAAGGCCATGGAGATGTTGCTGTAGCATCGTCCTATTGCTCAGCTCGTCCCTTGATACAGGTTTCCTTACACATGATGTAACACAGAGGCTACACATTACTGGAGCACACTGTACACATAGACAGAACAGGAAAAGAATGGCTAAGATCGTCCCAGTGACTATTAGAATCTTCCATCCCCAAGCTGATATCAGTCCCCAGAACCACCCCATCATCGACCAATCTCCTTTATCCACGTGAATGGATTCGGAAATCTTATGCAGTTTGGAGATGGCTTGATAGACTGTCGGAGCGTTATCTGGTATGAAAATACAGCAGCTTGATTGGATAACCTTACATACCCCACCACGGTCTGCAAGTATGACATCTAGAACCATACGGTTCTGCAACGTCATGAGGCGATCCGCTTGGAGCTCAGCTGTTAAATTACCAAGGGCACCAGCCGTTACATTAACAGTGGATTCAACTACACGAGTCAGTTGTCTCAGGTTCCTACTATTGACCATTGGTCCCCAAAACGGCAGGAAACCCAAGAAGATGTCTCCCGCTTCCTGACCGGCAGTATCCTCCCGACTAGCAACGCCTCGCACAACTCTGGTCTTGTGATAATCAGAGGCAGCAGTAAATGTCGGCGGTAGCAAATTTGCATCATAACATGTGCCAGAGAAATCAGGGGGCAACCATGTATATGCTCGGTCATTACAAACAAAGTATGTACCCTTGGCAGCCAAAAACGCAGGGGAAAACTGTGATGGAAAAATGTACGTTTCAGTACAGGCACTCTTCCCTAGTTGAGCTCTTGGATTCTGACCATTGCCTTGTAAACAGAACCGACCTATGTGGGGTACGACCCAAATTGGGGATGAACTTTTACGCTGTTTCTCGCCCAGACTAATGCTATACCCCGTCGCGTTCCAACCTACATAAGCTCGCACCTCATCCTTGGGAATAGATGAATATGCATTGATATCTCTGCTCATATCAGCAACTCCTTTCATCAAGGCCTTATTGTTCGTGCTAGGTCTAGTGGAACGCGGTGGTCGCGGGGAGTAGGTTACAAGCGCCAAAAGAAACATAGTCTGGAATGCCCATGATGACCCATTATAGCTAAACGGCAGCACTAGAAATGGGATACCCTTATTAATGGTATGCGGCATCAAACCACACACCCAGCAATTTGTTGTATTCATAACTAGTTGGTGCTGGTGCAGAAGTTGAATAAACGAATTGTTTACGAACTCAGAACGTCTAGCTTGTTCGTGTTCAGGCAGAGGGTGGAAAGAGTGTGAGGAAACAGTAGGAGGAGGTATGGGCTGTATAGTGGGTGCAAATGACACTTGAAAAGACAATGATACATAACCTACAGAAAATATCACCATACTAAATAGTACAAACAGACATAATATTACAAAACGTTTGCTATTCATTACTTTACATATTCTGCTCTTAAAATGTATTTCCTCAACGGGTCTCTTCATCTCGAAAAACTCCATCCTCTAATCGTGCTGTTCGCGGCGGATGAGTGTCTTCTGCTAAGGAGTACACCTGTCAGTCCAGGGAACGCCCTAGACCAACCAGAACCATTGACCTAACGTCTCCGGCTTGTACCCTAAAGTCTTGGCACCGCGACCCTACAGCTGAACCCGGATGGTGGTTCGAAAAACAAAAAATAAAAAAGTTTCTTAGATGAGAGAGCTGCACTATCTAAAAAATATCAAAGGAAAATAATTTTTATTTGTCCATAGGCCTTGACCTCAACTTATAACTGCTTTTTCCAGCTACTGTCTGGTCTTGAAACAAGAGTTCAGGCTCTGTGGTGTCCAATCGATTTGATGGTGGCACAGCTTCTTGCAGAATGTCGTCGTTTTCTCGTTCTGAAATTGTTCCTTTTACACGTGCATCGCTAAATGGCACGAAACGGGGCACAGTGTCAGTCTCAGAATCAGCGATACCCTCCTGGACCCACCGGTCATATGGCAAAGGCAAAGGGACCCTTTTACAATGCACGCCGTGAATCCAGTTCTTTTTCCCTTTCACTCGAACAGCTGATCTTGTCGAGAGAAGGACGAGATGGGGGCCGGTCCAACGGGGCTCATCATTTTTTGTTCTTTTGAAATTTTTGACCAGCACCCACGATCCATGATTGATAGGGTGTCCTGGAGCTTCAGAGACCTGAGGCAGAGTATCGTGAAGCTGTTGGTGTAAAACACGCAATTTAGCCGTCAATTCATACAGATAAGCAAGCAGTACTGGATGTTCGATCTCACTGAATTTTTTCGGCCTGGGCACTCCCCATATATTGGCCGGGCGGCCAAACACAATCTCGTATGGACTAAGTCCCACTCGTGAATGCACAGTCATTCTTGTTGATAGGAGTGCTAAGGACAGAGCGTCAGGCCATTTAAGACCAGAACTCGCTTGGATCTTGGCTAATTTGAGCTTCAATGTGCCATTATAGCACTCTACTAGTCCAGCTGATTGGGGGTGATTTGCAGCGTGACATTTTTGCTTAATACCTAGTCCCTCACATACATTCTTCATCACTTGACCCACAAATTCACTCCCATTATCACTCCAGACCATTCTCGGCATTCCAAACCTAGGGAATAATTCTTTGACAAGGGCTTTAGCTGTGGATAAGGCAGTATTGTCTTTTAGGGGATATGCTTCTATCCACCTTGAAAAAGCGCAGACAACAAGTACATATTTCAAATTGTTGCACCTTTCCATGTGGATGAAATCTAGCTGCAAAACCTCGAACGGATACGTTGGAGGCGCAAAATGACCAGCTGGAGTTGGGGTTCCCCTACCAGGATTGTATTTCAAACATACCATGCAATTTTTGACCACATTCTCTGCACACTTGGGAATTCCAGCATTCTGCCATACTGGAGCCAACAACTTACAAATCCCTTTCACACTGATATGCGCCATTCCATGTGCCATCGTAACCACTGGAAGCACATATGCATCAGGTAACAACCATCGCCGGTGTTCTGACAAATCAATCCAACAACCATTTTCATCCAATTTACCCTTACTTTCTTTCCACATGCTCAATTCTTTCTCTGTGGCTTCAGCTTGAAGGGACTTCACACTCTCTATCGTGTCTTCACACATTGCAACATCACCAACCCATCTTGCAGGGCCTGCAACATACATTTGATTCGTCACATCTTTTGCTGTTTCTTTCGCGATTTCGTCAGCAAATGCATTACCACGACCAACACCATCAATAACCTTCTTGTGTGCACTGCATTTCACAATCGCGACTTGTAACGTTAAGGTCAGTGATTCAAGGAGATCATTCACCAACTGATCATTCTGAATCTTAGTTCCATGCGAAGTCAGGAACCCACGTTCTTTCCACAAGCGCCCAAAACTGTGGGCCACGCCAAAGGCATACTGACTGTCAGTATATATGTTCACTTTCATTCCTTTTGACAACACGCATGCTCTTGAAAGTGCAATTAATTCTGCTGCTTGAGCCGAATTATGTGGTATACGTGCAGTTTCAACAATGTGTGCAAAGTCGTGATAGCATATGCAGCAGTCGTATCACCATTCGGAAGCTTGAAGCACGAACCATCCACCCATAAGGTACCATCACACTCAACCAGGGGAGTATCTTTAAGATCCACTCTCCCTTTTGTTTCTTCTTCTGTTCTGAACAGACAATCATGCAATCTCATCTGTGTCTGCTGAAATCGGTAATAATGTAGCTGGATTCAACGTATTGCACCTCTTTATGTGCACATGACTCGCTAGCAGTGTCAACTCGTACCCTGACAATCGAGCACTAGTTAAGTGCTGTGTCTTGGTCCTGTTTAACAATGTGTCCACTGCATGTGTAACCATTACAATCAACGTGTTATTCATTACTAACCCAGCAGACTGTCGAATAGACACAGCTGCTGCCGCTGTGGCTCTCAAGCAACTTGGCAATGCCTTAGCTACTGGATCCAAAGTCGACGAAAAATACGCGCACGGACGCTGTCTGTCTCCAAAAGACTGTGTCAGCACTGGCAACGCACAACCTTCTTTCTCGTGAACATACAATGTAAAAGGTTTACTGTAGTCGGGGGTACCCAACACAGGAGCCGAACATAATGCCTTACGCAATTCCGAAAAACTTTTCTGACACTCTTCAGACCATGGGACGGGATTCGGTGTATCTTTGCATGTTAATGCTATCAAAGGTTTTGCCAGCAAAGAAAAACTCGGGATCCACTGCCTACAGTATGAAGTAATACCCAAGAAAGCACGCACTTCTCTCTGTGTTCTTGGCACGCTCAATTGTGCAATGGCCTGAATTCTTTCTGGGGTCAGTTTCCTTCCCTCCTTCGACAAGAGATGACCTAAGTAGGTCACTTCTGTCGACAATATTGCAGTTTTGAGAGAGACACTTTGTGATGAAAGATAGACAGATGACGCAACAATGACAATGTAGTTTCTTTACAAATCTCCTCAGTATCCGCAGCGATTAGTAAATCGTCAACATACTGAATAAGGGTAGCACCACTAGGCAAGACAATTGCATCAAGCTGCGCTTTTAAAGCCTGACTGTATATTGATGGACTTTCACAGTAGCCCTGTGGAGCGCGTTTAAAGCGGAAACTGCGACCTCCTAAACTAAAACCAAAAATATCCCTGCTTTCCTCTGCAATCTCCCAGAGGTGGAGATTTTGGCCATGGCTAAATCTCCGCCACTGGCCGGAATCCCCACCTCTGGGCCGGAAGCTCCGCCTCTGGCCCGGAAGCCCCGCCTCCGGCCCGGAAGCTCCGCCTCCGGGCCGGAATTTCCGGCCCGAGTGCGGACGTAAAGTTAGTAGTCGTAAATCCATTCTGTGAATAGCAAAAGTAGTAAGTTTATTCTGTGAATCGCAAAAGTAGTAAGTTCATTCTGTGAATACCAGAAGTAGTAAGTGCATTCTGTAAATACCAAAATGGTACTAAGTTTAGGGTTTTTGTCTTAAGTTTGTTCTGTGAATCGGGCCCTAGCTATTCGTTGTCGTGTAGAAGGAGAAGTTGAGGCAAGAACAGGGGGAAAGACAGAGGGAAGAAAAACGGGTGCAGATACAGGTATAGGGGTCGTATCAGGAAGAGTGCCGAGGGAGGCAGCTGATGTACTAGGTAAAGTCGCAGGAAGCGCAGAAGAGATAGGCAGCGAAACCGGCGGGAGGGCTGTGCCGTAGGCATAGGAGCCGGCTGAGGAGGAGCTGGCGGCTGCGGGAAAGCTTGCGGCAAATTAACTGGAGGCTGTACATTTAAAGGTTGCGGAGGCGCTGTAGCACTCTGCGCATACGGGGTGGCGAACTCAGCAAATGTGACATTAGGGGATCTTTCTCCTTTTCTTTTGACGCATCTTGCTGAAGGGGCGGCAAAACTGGGTAGCATTTATCAATCACTAGTTTACGTTGCCTGCGCAACTGCTCATTCATTTGTTCTTCTTCATTATCTTTAAACTGCAAGGCTGCTTGCATTATCGACATACCTTTCTCTCTTTTATTTTTCTTTGCCAATTTGATTTCTTTCTGCTTGGCTTCCTTTCGCCATAGGCGGAAAGAATCAAACATCGCCGGCCGGGCTTTCTTTTTAAATAATTTAACTTCTAAGTTATCTAAGATTTCTGTGTCGAAACTACCATTTTGGGGCCATTTTAAAACACCATCCTTCCTGGTGTATCGGATCCATACTTCATTATACGTAATGGGGCCCACGCCATGTTTCACATAAAGCTCATAAATTGGAGTTCCAATTGGAGGAACCGGACACGAATCCTCTAATCGGGAGTCCCTATTACAACCCAAACAAAACAAATTTCCAAATATACTAGAACCAGGCATCGTCGCTCACTAGTCTAGTTTCAAACTTCAAAGGATTATCGAATACGATAGTCTCGTGAATTTATTTATTTATTTATTTATTTATTGACATTTGTTAAGCGTGAACGAATACCCGTAGGCGTCTCGGCGCTAGACCTTAGTAGCTGTCTCTTACCGAGGTGTGGGAAACATCGGGAGATAGGAATACTATCACTGATTAAACAGCCAAGTTTTCAGCTTCTTCCGAAACTGTAAAAGTGAGGGGCAGGTTCTAACATGTTGAGGCAGAGTGTTCCATATCTTTGGGGCTGCGACTAGAAACTGACGGTCACCCCATGACACTGTTTTGGAGCGCGGAACCACTAATTGGTTCAGAGTAGTAGAACGAAGCTGTCTGGACGGTCTATAAGGTATAAGCTTGTCCTTAAAGAGGCGTGGTCCCTGATCGTGAAGCGCCTTGTAAATTATACAGAGTGATTTGAACTTAATCCTGTTTTGGATGGTCAACCAGTGGAATGTTCTTATGGTATCCGTGATAGGTGCAAACTTGGGTGTTCTGGACAAGAGACGTGCTGATGCATTTTGTATAGTCTGCAATTTTTTTGTTACCCTAGCTTGGGCATTTAGAAAAAGTGAGTTACAGTAGTCTAGTGATGAAAGAACTAGAGAACTGACCAATGTTTTAGCGGCAGTGTCTGGCAGAAAAGGAATGATTTTCCTTATCATTCGGAGTTTATGATGGGCAGTGGCTGCTACCTTGTTTGCATGTGCCATGAAATTAAGATGGTTGTCAAAAATTACTTAGCAAACAAAAAAATGTACGAGGGGGTCCAAGGGATCAATTTAAAGACCTGCACAGTATAAATCCCCAAATCAAATACAGTACTCACAAGGTATACTGTCGGTCTAGAAAACAAAGTCCGATCAAACAATTTATATGTGTAATTCGATATAATATACACTTGAAATAACGTATGAATTCTCATGATTATATAAGATGTACTTTATGAGACACAAGGTGTAATTGTCACACGTACTCATGTGCACTTACCCGATAAGAAGTGGGTACGCACCTCGCCTCACCTGGCATCCGCTCAGGCCTTATGAGGCACCGCTCTAAAAAGGGAAATTCCAAAGACAAATTATGTTATGCCCGTGGGCCAGAGAACCTCTACTGACTCAGCTGGCAAAACGGAAAGCCCTAGTTTTCTAGACCGACAGTATACCTTGTGAGTACTGTCAAAAATTACTCCCAGATTCCTGACCTTGAGGGTCGGGATGGGGGGAGTACCAAAGGCTGGTGGCCACCAGGATATAGGCCAGCTCGGGGAAAGGGAGCCAAAAATGAGCACCTCCGTTTTATCGGAGTTAAGTTTCAGACAGTTGTCTGTCATCCACTCTCCGATTGCTACCATACCGTTTTTAAAGCGTTCTGCCACCTCCTGTCCGTCACCTTTAATGGCCAGCACTAGTTGCGTATCATCAGCATATGAGGTTAGGCTCATCCCGAATGCTTTGATCACACCCGCAAGGTCCGACACATAGATATTGAAAAGTGTCGGACTAAGGGAGGAGCCTTGAGGAACCCCACACGGAAGTGAACGCTTGGCCGATTGATATGGCCCCAGTGTGACCACTTGCGTTCTGTCGGCCAGGAAGGAGGAAAGCAGATCTCTCCCAGTGTGAAGAATCCCCATCCGTCCGACACGGTCCACTAAGATCTTATGGTCGACCGTGTCGAAGGCTGCCGAGAGGTCTAGCAAGACAAGTAATGCTGTCCCTCCCTGGTCACGGACAATTCTAATGTCGTCCGCTGCCTTGAGAAGGGTGGTTTCGGTTCCGTGATACTTTCGAAAGCCAAACTGTGTGTCATCCAGCAGCTGATGTTTCTCTACGTATTCTGAGAGCTGCTGGTTCATGGCTTTCTCCGTCACCTTAGCTAAGAAAGGGAGGCTTGCTATAGGTCTGTAATTCTTTAATTCCTCCCCTTTTAAGTTGGATTTCTTAAGCAAGGGCTTAATCAGAGTGTTTTTTAAGGAGTCTGGATAAGTCCCGGAACTAAAGATGATATTACAAACATGAGAAAGAACAGGAGCGGTTACATCTATCACATTGGAGAGCACTGAAGACGGACAGGGGCCCAAGGCCGATCCGGTTTTGATAGATCTGATAATGATTTTTGTTTGTTCAATAGTAAGAGGCTGAAAACTGGACAGGATGTTTCCTGAGGTGGTATGAAAGGTAGGGGCTCTGAAGGTGAAGGTGGTTGAAATGAACGCTTGGTAAATGTTATTAACTTTGGAATAAAAGAATTCAGACAATGCGTCGCAAAGTGATTGAGACGGGGACGGATGTAAATCAGGTACGTTGCCGGACAAGGTTTTGGTGATATCATAGAGTTGTCTACTGGAGTTTTTGGCTTTTTCAATTTGTTCTGAAAAGAAGGTCTTTTTGGCAGCAGAGATCATGATTTTGTAAATGGATAACGATTCTTTATATTTAATCTTACTTTCATTATTGTAATTTCTACGCCAGTGCCTTTCCCTGTTCCGAGTCAGTTGTTTTTGAATACGCAGTTCCTCTGTGTACCACGGTGCGGTTGGTGAGCTTCTGTTTCTAGAATGGAATTTGGTAGGTACTAACTGATTAGTAGCGGCACCTATCCATTCATGAAATTGACGGGTGGCAGTATTGGGATCATCGGATATCTCTGGGCATGTATTGTCCAGTAGTGATTTTAATTCAGTATGGTTGAGATTCTTCCATACTTTAAAGGGGCCTGGCACTATAGCTGTGGGCTTCTTCCTCCATTGTGCCTGTATAGTCAGGCTGCTAAAAATAGCGAAATGATCAGTCCATGACATAGGAAGAATATTAATTATGTGTAGGTCCTCTACGTTGGAAAATATACCGTCCAATGTATGTCCTGCCTGATGGGTAGGGAAGGTGACCAGTTGTCTGAGGCCCATTGTTTCTAGGTCCGATGTATGGGCGGCAGTATCTTTATCGTTTTCTAGATCCAAGTGGAAATTCATGTCACCCATTATAGTTGTGGAATCTTCCGTAGCTATCAATTCAGTTATGACGTGTAAATTAGTCAGGAAGGCTGCTCTCGACCCAGGAGGGCGGTAAAGGAGAACTACCTTAAAATTAAAAAGAGCTGAGAACTTAATGTCAAAGTGCATAGCTTCACATGAAGCACTGGGAATAGGTGATGTTCGGACTTCGAACTGGTCACTAGTTATAATTGCTAGACCTCCTCCCTTTTTACCGACCCTATCCTGTCGATAGGCTTTATAGCCAGGAGGCAATGCTACCACTAGATCAGGGTACTAAACAATATCCACAAGGAACTCACTTGTAATCGTAATACACAATTTGTGACTAAATACGTCACTCTGATTTAATCCCAACAGAAATTTGCTATTCTTTTTTAGAAAGCATATCAAATCAATTTCACATCCACTTACATAATAAACCCTCACCAAGGTCTATATCTTTTTTTGTAAACCCTAACCTCAGCCGAGGTAGGTGTTTATTTTATTCAAAAAGTTCATTTGTTTCATATCAGAAAAATATATACATTACTTAAAGTTGGACATATATACACAATTCAATATTTACAGTGATGTGTGACCCCAAGTGAAAAAACCATAACCTATTACATTACATATGTATAAACAAGGAAAAAGAATTAAAAAGGGTTATTGGTGGTATATATAAGGACAGATTTTGTAATT
The DNA here is from genome assembly GCF_964204655.1 of Triturus cristatus. Classification (NCBI taxonomy): domain Eukaryota; kingdom Metazoa; phylum Chordata; class Amphibia; order Caudata; family Salamandridae; genus Triturus; species Triturus cristatus. Next base: position 232,080,434 of record NC_140587.1, read on the forward strand.
TGTAATTGATTCAACTCGAAACTGTCTCTATTATATATGTTGTCGACGGCGTTTCGACCCACTCTAGATACCGGGTCTCTTCAGGACTGTATTTCTGGGGACCAGATGTGTACACTCGAGTCCAATGGATCCCGTATGAATTGGTAAGGAAGATTACTCTCAACTTCAGTTTACTGTCTCACTAGTAACGGCCAAGACACGGATCGGAATACTCCAGTGTGTTTCCAATGGTAATATAACCTCTCAATCGGTAATTTTTAGCATCTTTTTATTTTCGCATAAGGAGAGATCTCGCTGATGAGCTGGATTACTCCCGTAGCGACTGGGGCGTCTGTCATTCAATGAGGACGATGCCAGGGAACGCTGTAACCATGCGGGACGCAATCCGTCGAATACCACTAGATCAGGGGCTGAAGCATCATCAGTCCACGTTTCGGTGATGTAGAGAGTGTCTAGGTTGTTGTCAATGATAAGGTCCGCTATTTCTTGTCTGTGTCTACCCAGTGATCGAGCGTTAATGAGGGCCATATGAATAACCACCTCAGTGGCATCAATTTGCCTTTTGGGCTTGAAGTTCGTATTGTCAATGACAATCACGCTGTTACAGTGGGAGCAGCTAAGTTTAGCGACCATAGGTGTTTGTGATAAGTCGTGTTTGGTGCATCGAGATGAGGAGGTAGGTTGGAGCTTCATCAAAGCCATGGGTGTATAGACTAGCTTAGAGCATAAGGGGGCTGAAGCAGGGTTGTTGGCCCTGGGCACGGGCCAGGCGCGGACGGGCGCAGACGGGCTTGCCTTTGGCGCGCCCGCTGCGCCCGCCCGCTGTGCGGACGGATGTTCATGTCCTTATATCCGGTGTGAGGAGGGTGGGAGGCGGTCAGCATCTGCAGCGCTACCCCTCCCTCACCCAAGATGGCCGAACCCCTTCTCCCCAAGCGCCAGGAACTGTGAGCGTGCGCTGGGAATCGGGCTCGAGGAGAGAAGAGGCGTGCAGGTAGGTTTCCCTTCTACCAACAATGCCCAGGATGCAAATACAATGTATCTAAAAAAATCACAGATTAAAAATACAGCAGAACAAAACCCCCGGCTTCCGCCTCAGGGGAGAGACATCTAAGGAGGTCAACGCAAAGCTTTTTACAGGTGTTTAAGTACTCTGGGAGGGCGGGAGGCGGCCAGCATCTGCAGCGCTACCCCTCCCTCACCCAAGATGGGTCCTTCGGCTTTGGCACTTGCAAGTTCCAAATCAACGCGATCCCGAAGGGATACCAAACTAAGAACCAAAGTAAGAACTGGGAGACGCTCCACTTATACTTAACTGAGGTATCGATGACGTCACCAGAAGACTCGTTTGATCGTTTCGCTCTACCAAATCATCAAGGGTCCAAAACAGGGCGATAGTCAGGGCAGCAGTCCTTTGTAGCCGTCGGGACGCGGAGAACCTCGCAGTAAAGACTTTCGGACCACGTCGACATGCAGGGTTCGATGAAGTGGCGGCCTTCCTCCAGAATTTTCACACGAAGCTCCTCACGAACCTCTGGCTTGGACCGGTACCGCTGAAATCGCCCCACGTTGGGTGCCAACTGAAGTACTGGGTTTTTCAGAACCAACCCAGCGGTGCCAGAGGACACACCCGAAGACTTCGAGTTCTTCCTGTTTCAGACTACAGAAACACAGAGTCTTCTAGGTGAAGTCAAAGATCGAATTTTATTGGCTGCAGACCAATCACAGGTATCCGAGAAGTACAGCACGGTGTATGTTCTCAGGAGACTTCTCCCAACCAAAAAACAGTCTTTTCTTATATACAAAATATTACGCTCTGGGCAACACCGCCCCTATTTTACAAGTGGTCATTCACATATTTTCGTTTCAAAGAAACAGCAAAGTCATGATGATAATCCCACATTTCAGCTCGGTCAGCCCACAATTATTTACCCAGCGAGGCTCAGAACCCTCATCAGATTTCAGCGGACCCCAATAAAACGGGCACCTCCTCCTCGTAAAGCAAGCCATAAAGTAGGAAACAGAGTCAGGTGTGATAGAGATTAGTCAGGGTTCGTGTGGGATGAACGACTTTATGATGTGTCGCGCCCTGATGCTAATCCCATTTGGCCGCTGTAAAAGGAACCGGCCGGACAGGACTGACCTCGGGCAGTGGAGTCAGTTTGCACAGGTCACGTAGAAGGCACAGAAGGTGTGTGTGTCCTTTAGGCCTAGACATGGCCTAAAAGCGCAGCCTCTGTGAGGGCAGCCACAGAATGGTTACCGTTCTAAAATGGGACCCCAGGGTTCGTTCGATATGTAGTATCGTATACACGGTGAATTCATCGGATGAAACATGACGAAAACACGCATTAGTCATTTGCGGTTCACTGATACCAAAATCGGCATGGTGGGACCATGCCTCCAACATGGTTCCGAAATTTACAGTACCACAATGGATAGATCCTCTTTGCTTGTCAGCATTCATAAGTGCAGTTAAACTCTGGCGTCACATCAAAAACTGTGACCCAAAGTCATTACACCGGCAAAGACGAGTTCCAGGACAGTATTAATGCTTCGTGGATCAGACGTACCCTCAACCAGTGGCGTAGGAAGGGGGGTGCGGTGGGTGTCATCACTGGGGAAGGCGACAAATATGGCAAAAATATATGTTTTAAACACATATTTTTGCAATTTTTTCAAGCCGGGAGTGCCAAGAAATGTTCTGCACCAGGTCCCACCTCTCCTTGCTATGCCACTGCCCTCAACTCCTAATCACAGTAAGACGGGCTTTTCAGGGTGTTTTCCCCAACAACTTCGTTAAGCAACCTTCCCCCTCACACAAGATAATTCATCTTAGTTAGTCGTAACAGAAAGATGACCGTGCTGTGCTGCCTTTTTGTATAGTTTGCATGAATACCAATGAGGGCAAGCAGTCCAGCGGTAGTATAGCATAATAAGCGCCTCCTTTAAAATTGAATCTGAACAAAGGTTAAAAAAAAAGCAAGGCTGTTTGTCCAGCCCATGAGGTGGGCTATTAAGAAAATTAAAATACATGAGGGCCTGCAATTGGTGCATAGCTTGTCTCTAATTTTCTTATTACTGTTAAGTTGTGACGTTTTTAGTCACATGTGATACAGAATGATGTAGCTGCTCAACTGTAATAGGTCATTACAGTTGAGTGTAGATGTCCCAAAGTCCGCTGCCAGAGCAATAGCCAAGGTGAAAGCGTGTCACGCATCATAATTACAGATGACGTTTAGACAATGGAAAAACAGTAACTTTTTTTCCTTCTTCTGGCCTGACTCTTCCAAAATGAATTGTGATAAGGAGATATTCATGGTATCAGCTTCATTTTTTAAACCTCTATGGGATAAAGTACCCCGGCTGTACATTATAAGGATATTTCAAGACTTTGAGAAGTGACTGAGAAGGCCGGTGGGCTGATTAAACAGATGTGGAAATGAATGCTGTACTTAGCAGACATCTTTCTTTGTAATTATTTTTAGTCCCTTTAAAAATATATGCCACAAATAGCTATTCCCCACACCTCCCTTCGCACCTTTAATGCTCTCGCTTTATACTTACATAAAAATCTTCTCAATGCTGATTTGTTTCAGCCTGCCCTACAGGCAAGGCTATACATTCAATAACTCCTATTCTGAGAAAATGACGTTCAGATGTGTCTCATTTTTGTCTGTAATGCAAAATACTAGCACTTGTTCATTAGAACTCTGTGGGAAAGCTGCAGTTATTTATTAGGAAGTTAACCGGCAGACTGCTGCTGGTGTTGAAAGTACAGGCTTCACTCTGCATGTCAGAATGATTTATAGAAAATGTGGCCTCATTTTAGCTTTCTAGAGCTCTAACCATAATTTTCTAAACAAAATGCTTTATTATAAATACGGACTGTTTGTGCTCTGGTTGTCTATAGAACACTGTGGGAAGCCACAGGAGAACACTGGGACATCCACTGTCAGACTGCTGCTGCAGTGGGAAGCATGTTTGGCTCAGAAAAGCAGACTTTGGGCTCACATGGAAGAGGAAGATAGTGCGATCCTTTAAAACATCCCAGCAGAAGGTCAGCATTTTTCACCCAGTATTTGTCACTCTTTTTGTGACCACTAAAACCTGGCATTAACTACAATGCATTTCAATGGGGACTACGTCCCTGAGTCAAGTCCAATCAAGGGCGCATTGAACATGTCCCTGGGTCTAGCAATAGTTGCCGCAAGATATTTTTCAGGTTGTGGCCAGTCTGTCAGTGTTGACTAATCCCCTTTAAAGTGGCCTATCAGAGCATATCCATTCTGGACACCAACAGTCCAGATTTCACTAACATTTTAACCAAAGAACCACTTTACAAAAATGGCTGAACACCAAATAAGGAAAAACACACTTTCTAAGTAAAATTTTAATGTTCTGTTAAATTTGGTGTAAATCTGTTCGGCTGATTTTTTTCTGTATTGATTCCCAAAATTTCCAAAGAAATTTAATGGGAAATCAACATTTTTTGACCCTTCCTTTTTTTGCCCCACGGCTTCATGGATTGCCACAAAACTTTCTATTAGGAAGTTGCGCTGAATGAGATTTTGTTTTGAAAAGTTTTGTTAAGATTCATCAAAGGGCTTCACAGTTATAAACAAAGCATAAAACACTTTGGGCTGCACATGATACGGGGTTGGCCGCTTTGCCTGGCCTGCAGCAAAGCTCTGCACCCAAATTCCTGCAGGCAGCCAAGTCCTCCATGTGCAGCAGGGAGTTAGCCGCAGGGCCTGGCCTGTGTTCAGACTGTTCCCAATACCCTGCAAGAAGCCAATGCCCATGCTGTGCACAGCTGGTGGGTGGTTGAGCCCAAGCCACCGTGGGTTTCCAATCACCCTTCACACACTACCTTTGGCCATGCATGGTGGGGGGTGGTCATCGGCCTGCAGCTAAGCCCTTCATCTGATCTCTGTGGGTGGGAATCTGCTGCAGTGCACACCTTTTGTCCTCGTGGGTATCCAACCCCCACCAGGTCCTCACCATGAGTGGCAGGGGATTAGGGTGCATCACTTTTTAAAACTTTTCTTAGCTCACAAAGGTCAAGTCCCAATTTTCTGTAATAGCACCCACAACATTTTTAAAGATCTTTTCATCAAACTATGGGGATTGATTAGAATTAGAACCTTTATGTTTGGTTTACATTTCTTCAATAAATTGGGTTGGGATGTAAAAAAGTCCCTTGCATGAATCGGGAAAACATACATCCTTGTCTCAGATTGACCATAGCAAGCTGTAGTATTCTTGACCCCTACCTCAGCACACATAACATGTGAGCACTGAAGGCTTTTGTCATATGTAGTAAAACACAGTTAAGGGTTCTGAGGTTGGAGGGTGCACACCAAATGCACGTTCCTTTTGCAAGGGTGACTAGTATCTTTTCACTGAGCTGTAGGGAACAGAAAGCGGTGGTAAGGATACTTATTTCAGTCTAGAGGGAAGGCCTCTTGACCTGTCGCCTGCTAGGGAGTGGGCAAATGAGCAAGTCCCATGTTTTAAATTGTGTTTGTAGAAAAAAAGTGTATGTATTCCTTTCTGATCATAATACAAGATACCTGGGTACACAGTTATATAGACTGGGATACACCTTAATACAACTACCAACATGCTTTAAATAGCATTTTTCTCTTCTACATTCATTAGACACTCTGCACAACCTATTTCAATCTTCATTTCAGTACCATAAAACAAACTACAATCCACATTCGTACTTTTGCTAACATATTTCAAATAACACATTTTTCTAATGTTTTGCAAGCTTTGTAAGTAATGCATCAGAAACTTACAAATAGCATTACAAACATTGAAGCACTGCAACACAATATATAACACACCTTACACATTTGTAATTCACCTCTAAAATACTATTGCAGAATCTGAAAGTGTCAGAAACTCAATAAATGTGATGTACCACTTTCAACAAAGTAAAACCAGGATTGGCAAACTTTCCTTCTCTTTTTCCACACACTTAAATGTAGGTAACAAATCAAAGTGCTCTCTTCATTTTTTCAAATTCTGAAATACACTTCTATTTGATACGCATATTAACCCTTTATTACTCCCTTCTAAAAGTGCCCAATCTGCTTCTGTATTTTACAATGAGTCGGGACTACACCGTGGTGCCATAGTGTGGATTTGCATAGGAGTCGCAAACCTTAAAAGGAGTTCAAAAACCTATTCTCAACAATATTAGCAAACTCAGTGCAGTGATTCAGAGGGCATATTCTTTAGGGGAGACGACAGTGGCTCCCCTTGAAGTCAAGGAGTTTTCCCTGGCCCATTACCCTCTGGAAGAGGTACCTCCATATAGCAATAGGTGTTTAAGTGGTTATATTTGCCTGAAAACTCTCTGCTCCACCTCAAAATCATACTAACATGCTGCTAATACCCTGGACAAAAACCATGGCTTGACCAGTTTGTGTTGAAATAGAAAAAGTGCAAAACTGCTCCCAAAGCTGAACAGCTAGAACTAAAAAATTCTGACTGCAATGTAAGTATAAAGATAGGGCTGAAACGTCTACTCACTATGCAAGGATTTTCTGACAGCAAGCATTGGGTCTCACCACTGGAGATTGGATGAAGCTTGGAGCTCCAAGGTTGGAGTAAAACTCCCAACTCCCATTACCAGGTTTAAGGCCAGTAACCTGGGTACATTTAACTAGTCCAACAGGAGAGGCTTCTTGGACCCCACTTCCTTGAATGAGAATGATGGTCCAGGAGGTAGAAATGTCTTAGAGGGACTGTGAAAAGGATTTACCCATACGGATACTTGCTTCAGCTCCTGATTGCTCCAACAGCTCTCACAAGAAAAAAGGAAGTCACATTAGGAAAAGCATAGACATGACAGCTGAAAGTGTGTGGCCGTGAACAGCGTGGTGTTCTTCGGCATATGTCTCCTATTAAAACACAGATTATTAGGAGGCCATGGTGAGCAGAAAACCCAGAAGATGCTGAAAGGGTGCACCATTGTAGGAGATACACACAGAGATGCAATGATGGTAACCTGAGAGGAGAGACCTCTGAAGTGCTGGAAACTGCAGGACCTACTAAGGAAGGTCAGGACTCACTGCAGGACTTAGGACAGAAGGGAGAAAAATGCAACCAGGGAGAAGGAGAAGAGTCTGAGGAGGGTTAATTTTCCTCATTCTGGATCCCCACAGCCTCAGGAGAGGTCATGGCTTGCCATGTGGGGGCCTCTCTGGAGACGTCGGCCACTTAACCCGAACCCCTAGAAACCCTATCCTAACTAAAGGGGAGGGAGGCACAACTAAGAACAGAGATCAGGTTTTGTCACCTTTTACCTCAGTGAAAGGGCTCACCACAGAGGAAACAGAGAAAGCTTTTTTATTATTTTGCATGCACTTCCTCAAATTGCGTCCGAAAAGGGAATTAAACATTTCCAGATAGCACTTGTGTTGAGCTGCTGGGAGTCCCAAGGGAAGAGTTGCGAGGCTCCCATGCAGGCGTGGTAAAGCCAGAGTAATTCATTTGACCATCTTCAGTTTTAATGTGTTGCTTCTTTTAATTTCCTCTGCTTCTTAAAATGTTCTTCTTTTTTTGGGAGTAACAAGGGAATGCCGGAGGCTCTGGCTCTTTGTTTGGCATTCACTTCTACATTTGTTAAACTCAGAACGGTCCTTTATGAGGCACACTCAGGGCATGGTCACTCTTTAAATACTTAGTCATATTTCTTTACTTTTGAGGACTGTTTGAGAAGAAGACTCTCTGGCTATCTCTACCTCTTTTTCCTGCATATTTCACCTCTGTCCAGCCACCTGAAAGTACAATGGAAACAAAACATTATTCAGAATCTGTCACCTTCTCACTGCTTTTTAGGGCCATATGTATGAAAATAGAGTTTTGCGATTCTCAAATTGCGATTTTCAGCGAATCGCAATTTGAGAATCGCAAAATGCAATGTATGTGAGATTTGCTAATATTTTTGCGAATCCCACATATTCCTTAATTGAGATTTGCAAATAAGGAATACCTTCCTATTCATTCCGATAGGCTAGTAGGCCCAAAGGAATGAATGGGAAGGCATTCTCAATTTGCGATTAGCAATTAGAGAATCGCAAATTGAGAATGCATTTTCAGGGGTGTCAGGGTGTCAAAAGGACACGCTGTTGCACCCCTGAAATGTGCATGTCTGCACATGTGGCACTCATACATGCCCTAGGGGCATGTATGTGCGCCACATGGCACTTTATAAAATGCAAAATAGTGCATTTTTGAGTGAAATCGCAATTTACCACCAACTTGAAGCAATTCCTTAAGGCCAAATCGCACTTTCTTTTATGCTTCTTACATTGCATTTAAGGAATCGCAATTTGCGATTCTGTAAATGCAATCGCAAAATAAGGAATTGTAAAATTTGTGATTCTTTATATTGCGAGGGGATTTTTGTGTGCTACATTGCACACTGCTAATTTGCAATCGCAAACGCTGAAATTCTGTGAATTTCAGCATTTGCGATCGCAAATTGGCTTCCTACATTTGCCTCTAAGTTGCTACCTCAATAACTGCACCAAGATTTTGTTGTTGCACCAATAAAATAATCGCACTGTGCCACTGCACACTACTAACTTCCTGTGTATCTTTGACCCAATTAACAGGGACCAACCTGGTTTTCTTGCCCAGTGAGGGTGCACCTAGGGCTGATTGGTCCTGGCCTCCAAAAGTCCAGATTTTTCAGAGATTTCGGGAAAAGTCCTTCTGGACACCACGAATGCGCCAGGACCTCAGGGATAGCATGTAAGTGTCAGGACACACTCCAGCAGAGGCCACCTGTAGTATTGAGTCCTCTTCCATTTGCAACTGGTCACTCTGGGAAAAAGCCTCTTTTAGCATTTAAGGTCTCTGTAGTTACACAGAAAGTGAGGCACCTAACCCTTGGACTCTTTGTCCAGGGTACAAGTGGGGGCAGGTTCAGCCCTTCAGGACTCCTCAAAGGTTTCAGACAGTAGTTTCAGTCCTCTTCTGTTATTTTACAGGTCCAGAAAGTGTCTGTTGTATCCAATGAAACAGCTCCTGTAGGAAACCCTTTCCACTTTTGCAGCTCATTCTGTTTGTCTTACTGCAATGTATCTCACATTGCCCCCTTTTGAGGTAATTCCAAGATGGCAAAGGCATTCTGCCCCTGAAGCAAGCCTTTGGGTCAGCCAGGAATGCGTATATGGAAATTAGCAATCCCCCCTCCTTAGCTACGTCAAAGCGGTTCTGGGACCAGATCCCTCTCACACTAGTTATGTGCCCAACTGGCTAAAGATGGTATAAAGAACAAAGGCTTTCCCTTCCTATTGTCTTATATTACACTCAACCGTGAAAAGGCAGGCCTTACCCTGGTCGTTTCATGTAATGCAGTTCATGGATCCTCCCCATCTGTAATTCATAAGCTGATATCTATCACACCACCGAGTCTTCTTGTGAAAAGACATAAGCCATTGTCCCTGCCCTAGGAGGATTTTTCACACCTCATCACAGAGGAGCACTGGCAGGGAAATCTGCCAGCAGGCAAATGTTAATTAGTCAACTGGTGGCTTTGACAAATAAATGTGACTTTTTGGAAGTCACTTTTTCAAAATATTTATTAAAAATCCGACTTCCCCAGTGAATTTAATTTATATTAAACATTAAAAATGGTGTTTTAAATAAACTGATGGTTTCTCCCAAACAGGAGACAGCATTGTTATGGTTTTATTCTGAACTCCAGTTTTTCTCCTAGGACAAGTAGAGGCATTTACAGTGAAAATAGTGTTTGGAGAATAGTCACCGTAGATATATGCCAACATTAAATTATTGCATGTACCACAATTAAATATTACCTACATTTTGGGTTACAAGGCCCACTTAGGGATTGCTTATTTATAATTTTAAAGTAGGGTTCTTTCCTGTCAAAAAGGGTACAACTACAGGTTTATAATCTGCTGGGGTCAGGCTGCACATTTGGGCCTGAAATCATGTTTCATTTGTCAGCCTTGTGAATGGTATAATATATGCTCTAGAACACAGAAGACGTTTAACTTTCCCATGCCGTTGTTGTATTTCACACACCATATACTATAGCCTTAAGGGGAGGAGAAATCTGCCATGTCCATACGCTGGGGATCGGACAGCAGTGCTGCAGTGTGCAGTTTACACAAAAAGAGACAATTTATTTTAGTCCATAGAGCATCTGGCAATGTTGATTTTGTCAAAAAATTCTGATGAGCTATTTCAACAATATAAGACATATACAGAGCAAAAGTAATGACAGCTTCCTTTCATAGCTCTGAGAATTGGGGGTCATTCAAATGTGAGCAAATTAGTTGTCACGGAAAACAGTTTCACAAAAAGCTATTTTTAAACTTCATCAGACTGTACCTGCAATCCCAGTATGTCAAGGTCTGTGCCTCATACGCAAAGAACATTTTACAAATCTCAAGCCACTCTCTTATATACATGCTTGACCAAATGATCCATAGCAGTCCAGTTAAAATGGTGTTTATGAGATTATGTATGTGTGGAAGTATGCATACCTTGCTTAAATTATGTCAAAACTGGTTTCAAAATCTTGGTATGTGGGAAGTTTGGAATAATCAAGAATGCCAAACTCTAAAATGGGTAAAATCTCCAAATCAGAGGTATTGAGACCAAGTAATAGAGAAAAGGCTTGCAGGATTTCCACAGTGGTCCTATTGAATAGTTTCTTGAATATAAATCTGCAATGAAAATTTAGATCTTTTTATATGTAATTGAGTTGCAACTAGCAGATTAATTTCATTTTTAATTTATACTAGGAACTCTTCCACTAGCACCTATTTGAAAATGTCCAAATTAAATGAAGCCCATAAATATTACTTCTTTTGCCCTGAATGCAAAGAATCTAAGGCCCATGTCTTATTTATTTGTCCAGTTGATAAACATCATACCAGTGATCCTTTAGCTTTTGCAATATCTCACTTTCTGTTGTCTGTATGGCATCTGAGACACAGATGTTTAGGAACTCCACCTGAATTACCAGAGGAAATTATGGATTTCTAATAGTTTTATTGCATTACATTAGGATTCACACTGCAACAAGTAACATGCATGTAGCTTAAATTGTAAAATATGAAGTGCAGGTGCTTAAATGTTTGTCGGAGGCCACACCCACTTTTTTTCTGGCTCCAACCACTCCCTCCACTGGCTCCACCCACTTACTCTATTAGCTCCACCCACATCTTCAACTGACACTGCTAAAAGTCAAATATAATACCTGTTCTGAATTTCAGAAAGGGAGCCTTCCTCAGAGTAAGGTTTTGATAGGAGGTTCCCCGTGAACCATTTTGAAAAAGATTAAAGCAAAAGTGCATTTAAAGCACAATTTTGGTATAAATTAGCTAAAACCACTAATGCATTGAAAAGGGACAATTTCAGTGCTCTGTGTGCTGATTTGGCGAAAGGACAATACTGGAGGTAGGGCATGCCATTTTTAACAGAGTCTATGAGTTCAAAGATACAACTTTGACATAGCTTAAGTTAAGTGACAAAATAAAACAAAATGTTGTGAAAACACTAGTCCAAACAGATAAACTGAATAAAATCATGCAATACACTTGAATGAGTCAGCCTCTGTCACTTTCAGTGGCCGAAGGGGTATGGGTTAAGGTTAATCAGTATAGTGGAGTATAAATGTGAAGGTGCATGGCTGCCTTAGGGGAACTTTTCCAGACTGAAGATCTTACACCTTGTGGGCCTGAGCTCCTCAGCCAAGCGAAGTGGTGGAAGTCCTACCCCTCATGACGAGGGGAGCGTCACTGAAAGCCTTGGACCTGGGAGCTTTAGTTTTAAGCCCTGAAGGTCCCAGAGCCAAGTGTCTATTAGTGACTCTCGTCACAAAGTAGTGTGGGGTCAGCAAATCTCACTGACCACATCCACTCTGGTACGAGTAAGGGACTGCACCCTCCTCTCATTGGCTGACTCATAGCAAGATCAGCCAATGAAAGGAGGTGACAATGCCAATCGCCAGGAACCAACAAAGCTTCACCAATGGGGTCACTTTTATTGTGGTCCCCGGGCCTATTTTGTGTCCCAGTTAAACCCTGGTAGGGGCGTAGCTATCAGTAGTGCAACAGGTGCCATGACACTGGTGTCGGAAGGCATGAAGGGCCCACTGCAAACCAAATAGCAGACTTTTTTTAGGGATCGTGCGTCCCAATTTTCTTGTCTGCATCACACTGGCAGGTGTCTCTATCCCCTCCCAAAGTTTTATTTTTATTTTAGCTCTGAATATGTCTGTTTCTTTTGATTGGGTTGGAAATAATACGGTATGATTCACAAGTGTTTCACGTTTTTTGGTCATATTTATCCTCCTGTGTTTCATGACGCCCAGAGGGTTTATATTCGCCCTGATTTACAAGTGTTTCGTGGGTGGCAAGGGGACTCAAATATGGCCTGATTTGATATGTTTTACGAGGAGTGAAAGAGCTCGTATTTGGCGTCAGAGTCGATGCTTCACTTGTGGCAAGGAGGCTCACGTATAGTCTGATTTACGGTTGTTTAATGATAAAAGCGTTAAAGGAAAGCAGAGGTGACATATCATGGTTGGTGGAGTTACACACACAAATACTAACTTCTCTTCAATTTTCCAAGAAATTATTCCTCCTAAAAGTGGATACATAGGATGCGGACTGTCATTTCTCGAAATGTGACAATGGTGTTTTCAAGAAACGACTGGTGCAAAGTAAAAGTATAGTGGATTAAGCTCTGTAAATGCTATTTCACAACTTTCTATAAAAAAGAGCGTACCACACATCGCCATAACACAATTTCTGTTCAATATGCTAAAAAAAATTCCCATTTAAAGGTTGGCAGTGTTTCGAACTCTCTTCAGCAAACAGAATCAGTATCGAAAACCGCTATGGCTTCAGGCCACAATAGGGTGACCAACTGGCATGGGTGCAAATTCAGGACGGTAAGTTTAAAAATTCAGGACAGAGGGTCAAAATTCAGGACAAAAATTCTGGACAGAAGATCAAAATTCAGAACAAAACTTGGTGTAAAAAGGTGCATTTTACAGACACACCAGAGGAAGTTGTGCAATACTATAATAGTAAGTAAATAGAAAACCACTTAAGTACAAGTAAAAATAAATTTATATGAGGTTGAGAAAATCGTGCACTTCACAATTATTTGGTATGTGTGCAGCTTTGAGCAACTGTGCAGGTCTTTTTGTGGTATTTCATATGATAATTTACATTCTGTCATCCATTAATTCTTTCATCCATCATTCAGTCTTTCACCATTCATTCTGTCCTTCCATCTGTGTGCCCATCCATATCCAAACCTTTTCAATCATTTGCAAACCTATCCATTATCTAGCCTTCCATCCATCATTTCACTCATCCATCCCTTCATCCACCCACCCTTTCACTCATCCATCCATCATCCATCCATCCACCTTTTCACTGAATCCATCCTTTCACTCATCCATCTACTCCTTCACCCATTCATCCAATCACTAATCCATCCAACCATTTACCCTTTCACCCAAGCCATCCTTTCACTCATCCATTTAGTCTTCCACCCATTCACTCATCCATCCAACCATTTACCCTTTTACCCATTGAGCCATCCTTTCACTTACTCATCCATCCACCCAGTCACTCATCCATCCACCCTTTCATTCATCCATCCATCCAGCTCTCCACCCTCCCTTTCATTCATTATGCATCGTTTCACTCATCCATATTTACATTCTTCTATTCACTCATTCATGCACCATTCACCCATCCATTCTGCCAATCATTCATCCATGCTTTCACTCATCCATCCATCCTCCCTTTCTCTCGCCATGCCCCTTTCACTTAGCCACCCATCCTTTCAGCCACATTTTACCCATACACCCACCCACCCATCCACCCATCAAGTTGCAGACAGAAGAGGCTCATCAAAACATCACCCTCGCTGTAGTTCCTAAAGCAAGGGGTGGGGTGGGGTGGGGGAGGTTCACTATGCACCTGCACATAGGCAATCTGAAAACTTGGAAGTCATGAGTCATGCATGATGCAAAGTGCCAGGACGTGAGGTGACTGTGACATGGTGTTGTTTCCAGGGCTTTACGTGGGATAAAAAAAGTTGGGGTGTCTCTAGGGGGTGTGTCTGATTTAATTAAGGGCTTGGCTTAAAACACGTAAGCTAAAAGTATGTGCTCAGCATAGTGCGCCGCCCGACTGGTATTTTGCTGTTTCTGTCATTGCACCCAGTAACATTAGACTTTTAACAAGCCATGAGTATTGGCTTTGTCAATGGATGTTAGTTGCATAAAATCAATTTAAAAAAAGCAGCAACTATGGCTTTGTTGTAAATAATATTAACAATGCTTCAGCTCTGAAATGATGAGACTGTGAAGAACTATAATATCTTCTTCTAAACTTTTTTTACTTTGCACACTGTAATTGTGGTACTTCTCTTCTACATATTCTTTTTGTGTGCCTGCTTGGTGTAACTTTTCCTTCTGCTGCAATCGTATTTTGGAAGAAAGCCTGGTAAAGAAAAGGGTCTGGGTCACGGTAATCCTACAGTTTGTGTGCTGTGGTCCCCTTCAGTGCACCAGGGACCCATTTGAAACAAGAGCTAATCCCAATTCCTCATTTTGGAGGTCAAAACATTAAAACTGAATGAAGTGCAACATGTCACACGAAAAATGTTGTACCCCGTGTCACTGGTGTTTACTAAATGCTCAGCTCACAACACCTAGATTTGTGTGAGAATCAAAATGGGGTTTAAAGTTACGAAATTTCAAGTCTCTAGGCTATCTAGACTAGTGTTCAATGTCACGCTCCAGACCACCGCCTTAGAGGAGTCTTAAATGTAAATGTCTTCCATCAAACCTTAAGGGAATGCCCTGCCCCAGGAGTAGACTGGAGGAGGCCCCCAAATGCTTTCACAGCCTAGACTGGCCAATTGTCATTCTGGATGTGGCAATCAGCCGCATACAGAATGACAATGGGCGGGGTGGGGCTGCTCTTGTGCTTCACAGATGAGTGCGAAGCGCCCCATCAAGGGGGCTGAGGCCTCTCACAGGGAACACTTCTGTTTCCTGCAAGGCCCAAAATTGCTGACAAAAGGCGTCCGTAAAAAGGATCCTCACGGACAACGGACGTGAAGTCCAATTTACGGACGGTTGGTCACCCTAGGCCACAAAAATAAAATCTGCCCTAATGATAGTCAATCATGTTTATGGCTGTGTGCTGTCCAATTACCCAGATCCCCCTATAATCACAGACACAATTCATGTTCAGCTCTGAGATGACAGTGCAGCTGTCTACAGGACCTACTGCTTACAATGTACATAGAGTGTACTTACGGTCAGCTCTCTGTGACCATTGGTGTGTTTGCATCCGCTTCTTAAAGCCATTGACTTAAGACATTCTCAGTCACATCTTAAGTCAACCAAGAGGGGTAGTTTTCTGTCACCACAATGCTATCAGCTGTTTGCTGTATTATTCTGCCTCCGAATGAGTGATTTCAGGGCAATGCACGGGGAACTATTTTATCTAAAAGGTACACTCAACCATGACACTATTTGTGATGTGCAATTCTGTATATCATATATGCATTGTATATAGAAAGCAATCATATTCTTACTGAAACTGGTATTTCGTTTATGTTACTGACCTGGTTTAAGTTGTGAGCCTGAATCTACCATCATCATCCTAATAATCGTAGTATTATTCGTATATATATTATGGAGTGGTTGGAGCCGCTGGAGGTGAGCTGCCTGCTGCCTGCCTCCAGCCCCACGGTCCACTCTTGTGATCTTACAGTTACAACCGGACCAGCGGAACCCCCATCACGCTACCCAAAAAAAATACAGCGTTGGTGACGGCATACGGCGTAGATAGTTAGCATTGGCATCCCTAGTTAGCTGGCTTCGCTTAGCTAGTTAGTTTACAATGAATTACTGCTGCAGCTTAACTTAAAACTTTTAAGTGCTTAACTTCTAATCTCTTTCCATTACTTGTGGTGGTGGGCCGGTCGGCAGGGGGGCACACTCTGCTAGCTGCACTGCACTGCCTCCTTGTACCTTTGCTGTTTGCGTTAATAATTAGGACGTGCATACTATGAATGATTAGGCGGCGGCAGCCTGGTGCTGCCTGCTTGCTACCAGACCGCATTCTGCAGTGCCAGACCGTCCTTTATACAGTACTACTGGCTGCCAGACAGTTGATCGATGCCTGCACTGCACACAGCCCAGCCAGCTCTGCCCTTCGTCGTCGTCGTTGGTAGAGCCCGGACCGCCGGGCTGACTTATGGGGAGCTGCCATGGTGGTTATGCTGGGGCAGGGCAACTGGTGGCTCCGTCGGCTGTGCTGCCGACTTTGGTACAGGAAACCAAGGTTCGAGCCTCGAGGTCGCATCCACATCCTGTGATTCTGGGCAAATCACTTAATCTTCCCGTGCCTGAATATGTAATGTAAATACGGTGCTCATGTACAGCGCTCCAATACCTTCGGGTCGAGTTTGCGCTATATAAAAGATGCAACAAAAAAAAAAGTGCACGCACAACCCCTACCCCATCAGAACCTCCAGCCCAGCCCCAACGCCCGCCCAAATAAATCAGTGTGTGTTCCGAACTTCCGCGGCCCGCCCACCCACTGGAAAGTGGCATACAGTCAACATCTCTGCGTCTGCACGTAAGAAGGGCCTGCTTCCGCCATCATGATGATGATGACATATGTATAATATTAGATTTATTATCATTGAATACTCTCTTGGACTTGGCCTGGGCAGGGGCAGCAGGGCTGCTACGTGATTAAGAAGTGTGAGTCGCGGCACTCGACTCGAGTAGCAACACTAAACGCCGTGATGCTGAAGCCGGTGATGACACCATGACTCACCCACTCGGCGGGATACTGTGAAAAAGACGCTGCGGGCCTGTGGCTGCACCGAGTACAATAAAGGTATATTTTTACAAAACAATAAAACATCAATGTGGGCGCGCGCAGCAGATGCGTAGACCCGGCCCTGATTATTAAGCACCGGCAAGCACCGGCACAAATTAAGCCCTGATTTTATTCCGTTCACTGCCTTTTAACAGCAGATTTTCATGTATTGTAAACGTATATCTAATTATATATTTGAATTTATATATTTGATGGATTTTTAACATGAATAAACATAATGAAAATATAAAAATCTATTATTTCACTGTTCTATGAGAATGATGGGTTTTTATACTACTGCATTTTCAAAATCCAAACTCTTGTTTGCTGGAGAAATGTACAACCCACTGTGCTACCTGAAGGAAAGGGATGTTAGGCCTTATGATAATAAAGTACAAATAGGTTGACAGAGATGACTTGTTAAAAGAGGTTGCCTTCAATGAGAAGGAATCAGCTGAGACATCAAATCAGGGATCTATCGTTGAATTAAAAAAAACAAATTAATATAATTTTGGGGAAACTAGAAGTGGATGATACAGTGGGGATTCAACAGGCAGAGGGTAGACATTGCAGAAAGATCATCAGAGAAGAGGACAAAACAGTAGAGAAAGACGAAACCAGAAGAGAGAAAAAAAAGCAAATGGCACAACTAAAGCAACCCTTCATATAAAAGGAAGGCACACACACATTAGAAAACTGTAGACAATATTCAACATGTTATTCATATTATTCAGTACTCAAATTGAAAAGAAAATTTAAACTAATGGAAAAACAAAAAATGAGGAAAATGAGGGAGTAGTGGAGGACCAGAAAGATCAATCAATAAAAGCAGCATCTTCTGACCATTAGAGACACTGACATTTTAGACTTTTTATATGAACTGGAGATGGGACATTAATTAACAATTGAATACTGGCAGAGCTGAGAGAGTGGCTTTTATGATGCAATCCCAATACATACAAAATAGGCCAACATATGCAAAGAATGTCTTTCATAATTGTGTGATTTCAAACTGGGAAATATTAGAAAAGAAAAACCCATTAGGACATAATATAACATAAGGAATTAAGAAAAGATAGATCAAATATCATTAAACCCTATGAACATTATATGGAAAGGAAGTGATGTATCAATTAAATTATTCTGTATGTTATGCATCCACTGTCTTAGAAATACACCAAGATATGGTACAAAAATATTATGATTTCCTTATGGAATGTATAAAATAGAAGAGTATACATTTCTAACAAAGGTTAAACCGGTAAAGCCCACATTCGGCATGCTTTTCAAGGTCCATAAACTCATTGTGCCCCTTAGGTCTTGCAACTGTTGGTAGCCTTTTAGAAAACAGCTAAGGTATACTAATCATTTCTTATTCCATTTTGTGGATCATTTTCTTTTTGATATCTAAGATAGTAAGGGTATTTCTTAGGATGATCATTGATATCAATCGGGAAGAATGTTTGATAATGATCAGTATGAAAATGGGAATTTTTAATTATATAAACATGATGAGGAAGGTATTAATGCTTGTAAACATTTTCTTTGACCAGAGCAATTAATTACTTGAAACATACTAACATGATAAAGTTATGCCTAGAATAAAATACCTTTTCCTTTAAACGTAACAGTAGTTAGAAAGAAACAAAGGTAAGGCAATGTGCACCTGCTTCACTCCTACCCATGCAAATGTGTTCATGGGCTGATTGAAATAGCCGATGAATTGTGGACCTGCCTCAGCATGCTGTATGAAGGGGATAGTATTATATCTACAGTATATAAATGAGCCTTTTCTTTCTTCAAGGAGAGACACAAGAGTGGCAAAATGATTTGTGAAGGACTTGAATGAGAAAAATCACAAAATCCCTATCACAGCATAGATAAATGACAGTACGATCAAGTAATTTTAGTTGAAATATGAGGCAATTTATTACAAACATCTCTTTTCTGAAAGTTCATAGCAAGAAAAAGCATTTTACATGCTAAGTTCTCAAATCCAGAGAGACTTAACTGGAAGATTCCTCCTGGTGAAACACTTACATACAGAAAGAAATGCTGTTTAAAAGTTCCCTTTGAAAAAGAGAAGTACATTTGATTTTGAGATTTAAGGAAATATTTAATGAAAGATCTGACCCTAAGGAGGATTTTCAACAGACAGGAAATTAGCACTAGGACGCCTTGACTAGACAGCTTTTTATGCTTTCTAAGTATTGGATCATCATCAATAAAAGATTTCCTGTCAAAAGGTGCATTTCAGAGCACCAAAGAGCCATTATGAACCAAGAGAAAGAGAAAGCATTCCTGTAAAAAAGGGCTTATTTGTGCAGGGCAGATGCTGCTTTTTGCACTGAAACATTGCTAATGAGACCTAGCATATGTGTGCTGGCCACTACAACATGGTTTAGTTGACTAACTACAAATTGGTTTATTGAACTTTCATATACGTATATGGTACAGAAATACCGCCATGGCTTGGGGAGTTACATATCACGTGTGGACTGCAGCACCTTTTGCGCCATCCACTAGTGTGACAAGGCAAATAGGACTTCAGGTCTACCGCTGTGGCTTGACAGCTGCAGATAAAACTTGCAGTCTACCATTTTAAATATTAATGTCATCCCTTTGTATGCCTTGTAGTAGAGTGCATGGCATTTAAAATGGGACGTATAGAAAAATAAGGTTAGAATGCCCCTACAGTAATTACCACACAAAAACTATTTACACTGTATAAAGCTTTGACTGGCACATGAGAAACAGTGAGACCATTATTACATTTAAATTCTGCTCTTTAGGTTCTGGACTAGCTGAAAAAATAGATCAACCACTATTTTCAACATTTAGTAAAAGTCCAATACAATGGTGTAGTTGGATTTTTATAAATATTTTGGAAGAGTAACTTTTAGTAACTACCTGATGTTCCTGAAGGCTAATTTGCATTACCTCTTCAGTTACAGCCCAGCAGGTGCTACACCTTAATAAGGTGTAAAAACTGCTCCCAATCAGAGGCGATGGCCAAGGTGTGAGGAAGTGTTTTTCTTCCTCTTGAAGGAATACCAGCTTCGATGGCATTAGGAACTTCATTAACTGTTAAAGGGTCCTGCCCTTTCACCAGTAAATGTAAAGTGAGACCTGGAGAAGGTGAACCTTTGTTCATCCAGCCAGCCTGGCTGTAAACCCAGTGGGAGAGGCGCTAGCCCCAGAACTGATTGTGAGTGACTCTCGGCTGTGTCAAAGTGTACTTTTCCCACCATCCTAGCGCTAGCCCCAGAACTGATTGTGAGTGACTCTCGGCTGTGTCAAAGTGTACATTTCCCACCATCCTAAGAAACCTGAGACTTAGAAACCTTATGATCCAAAGACCTTTGGAGGATAAACCTGGCAAGCTAACCTGACAAAGGTGTGCTGCCACTGTGTTGAAGATTCATGTTTTCCCAAACCTGAGCTTCCCTTCCCCCATCAAATTTAATTCAGCTGGACCTCACGGAGAAGGTATCCAGCCTCATGGAGTTCTCTTTGGCTACAGCCTGCAGTTTGCCCAGCTGGAGAAATCCAAGCTCCAAAGAAGTGCCTTAGTCTGAACATACAAATCTTCACTGGGAATAGGTGCCAAAAGCACCCTGCCTGCAATGACCTTCCTTGGCGTGAAAATCAAGTTTCTCCCACTCAGAACGTTCACACCAAAATTCATCGGCTTTACCAGGAACTCATCCAATAGATATCCGTCCTTGTGAAGCCCTTTTCAGCCACAGTCTGCTGCCTTGCTTAAGATTTTGGATTTTCATTTCAAAGACTAAGGTTGAAGGTACATCTTCTGACTGGATTGAACCTGGCTTCTGTAGCTCCATCAGGGTCGGCCTCAATATGTGCCTAGGTCCCAGTCTACGCAACCAGGTGACCATGGTTGGTTCTTAATGCTTTTTGGTGCTATTGGTATTTAAATTCATAACACTGGTTTCATTTATTGGATTTTTTTTATTGTTCTGGTGCCATTTCACTTACTAAGATTTAATCTATTATTCTAAATTGCTTTGGGATTTTTCGTTGTTGTTGTTTTTACTTTATTATTGTTTTTGTACTGCATAAATGCTTTACAAATTGACTATAAGTTAAACCAGTCTGCCCAGGTCCAAAGCGACCAAGGGGTTCAGCTGAGGTTAATATAGTGATTTCAGAGATTCATGCTCAACAAGGATTATGATTATTACTTAAGGTGGATCACCATCACGTGTAAATAATACACCAAGGGGCATATTCTCTCAGCCCACCATGAGGCCGACGCCGTGAACGGCAGTGCCTGCGATCATGTGCGCCTGCTGCACCCCAGACCCATCTTGGCCGTCCCTGCACAACGAGGCCTCACTGCTCATCTGCCTACACCGGCGTGTGTCAAAGAGGGCCCATCATGTGCCGGTGCAAGCTCCAACCCTGAGGCCGTGACCTTGGCAGCCTCCTCAGACCATCACGCCCTCCACGAAACAGGCCCCCAGCACTTCTCTCTCGTTGACATACTCCACCGGCCTACACTGCGGTCAAGTAGGTAACACATTTGGAACCGAGTCTTGATTATACAATGGCACATAGTTCATGGCAGAGTTTAAATCACTATACTCCCTTTAAGGTGGTGCCACCAACTCTGTGCATAGCATTTCAACGACACGTGTCTGTGGGCCCTTGCTGACTATTGCCTTCTGCATACACCATGGTCCAGTACCGCGGGGTCACCTGTGTACTGCCTACACTGCAGTCCAGCAGGCCTCACACTAATCCAATCCAGTCTGGACCCAGCAGGACACAGCATCTTCGCCGGCTGCACACATGCTCAGCTCTGGTGCTTCTACCTCTATCAACCACAAATCATCGCCACATGCCATTTCAAAGTTGTGTGAAAGTTACAGGAGTAGCAGGCTGAACAGCGGTTGGCCGGCGGTGACCGCTGCTTCCGGCATACACTGCAGTCAAGTAAGTGGCACATTTGGAACTGAGTCTTGATTTCATGATGTCCGAGTTCATATGTCAACGGCAGCATTTATATCACTGTACTCCCTTAGAACTGGTGCCAGCAACTCTGTGCATAGCATTCCAACGACACATGTCTCTGGGCCCTTGCTGATCTCTGCCTCCGGCCTACACTGCGGTCAAGTAGATCACACCTTTGGAACTGAGTCTTGATTTATTCATTTCAGAGTTCATATCATTGTACTCAAGGAGAGGAGCAAGAGGAAGGCGCGGTTCAGTCCGGAGGAAAAAAAGGATCCTCGTTATGGAGGTGGTCGTACACTTTCAACAACTGCACTGGTGCCTCTAACTCTGTGTATGTGGGCCCCTGCTGACAGCTGTCTCCGGCCTACACTGTAGTCAAGTAGGTCATACATTTGGAACTGAGTCGTGATTTGTTCATGGCAGAGGCCTCATCACAGACTGCATTCCCTTCCAACTCTGGTGCCACTAAGTCTGTGCCATGAAATTCATGGACACTCTCTGGTTGAACTTTTGTGGCGTCTGAGTATATGGCCTGGGGGTTGTCTTCATCATCATGTAGCTGATACTGACTTGGAGTCTGTAACATTCATCTCCTCCATATTGCCTGTTTCTGCTTCGTTCTGCCCTCTGCATCATGCCCTGGAAGAACACCTTCCACTGTCTCCCGATACACTCAGCAACACTAACCTTGCACCTCGACATGGACTGCCATATATTGTTTGCAAAACAATGACATAGCAATCAGCTTGCGGACTGGACCCTTTCCCTTCTGAGTAACTTGTCAATCCCTAAAGGACTCTGTGGGGCAACATTGTAACGTGTCGTCTGCATGGCCCAGTACTAAGACAACTTCCACACTCCACTGAGCATGAATAATACATAATAATACATTCCAATACACACAGATGTGTCATGTCCATGATTCATCAAGTATGAAAGCATGGAAGAATGTAGGGGCAGTGATTCCCCCTTATGTCCATGTTGTTCATGTTGTGGGACTTGAGTCACAGGGTGCATCCCTGCATCGTGGTGGTACATATCTGCGCAATCTCTTGGGGCATCACTCCCCTGATGAGGATCTGCAGGGCATGGAAGATCCCATCTCCAGCTTTCTCGTGTGCAGCCGTGGTAGCCATTCTTTGAGCCTGCATCTGCTCCATGTTCTCCATGACCCTCCTCATGTTTCCCAAGCCACGGATGACATCGCTGTAGCCACTCTGGCTGGACAGTTGTTGTTGTCTCCGAGTCATGACTCCAACGACGCCGCCATGGATTGTTGGAGGGCATGGGGCGGACTGTGGGTGTCCGTTAGGGAGTGTAAGTGGTCCCTGATGGGAGTTAGACACCCACGTATGGCATCTAGTTTGGCTGCCATTTGGTGGAACCCCACCCGCACCTGTTCAGCCAGCTCCTTCTGGCAGTCAAACACACGGCGTTGGAATGCCATGTGTGCTTCGGTGAGGTGATGGAAGCCAGACATGGTGGTGGGAACTTCCTGCTGTGTGGTCTGTGCAGAGGGTGGGCTCACCTCGATGGTGCTGGGCTGACATGCTACTGGAGGTGAGGTGCGGAGGGTGTCCATGAACCATTGGAGTTCATCTAGGTCGATGTCCTGGGGGTCGTCTCCATCATCACTGATGTGATGTAGGGTCTGCTCTGCAGGAGGTGTTGATTGTCCCTCTGCAATGTAAAGGGGAGATGCAGTTTCATAGTGTGTTCCATGTATGTTGACGCATTTGCGAAGTTTACATATAGACTGCATGAAAATGTACATTGTGACTGTTTGTGGGGAGATGCCTATTTGATGCTGGACAGTGGACATTTGTACTACATCAGGGATGTGAGATTGTACTCGTACCGTGTCATCTCACAGTTTCCTGCTATGCCAGATGTGATTGGCCATTTTGGACACACATGCGGCACGAGTTGTGCCTGTGTTATGTTGTGAAAGTGTTGCAGTATGTACCACATTGTTGTGAATGTTAAGGTGCTCTTATTCTTATGTGTTTGTGCTGCATTGTGGGTGAGTCGCCCCTGCAGCTCTGATTTGGCGGCCCCTTATCCCTTTCAGGCAGTGTACCTTTGCCTTCTGTGCTTCTACAGTGCTGAGATGTAGCGGACTTGGGTGAATTGGGCTCTTGGTCGAGTTGTGGCTCTTGAGCATGGTTTGTCCGCAGATGTGTTGTTGACGTCAGGGTTTGTTTGTGCATGTGGATGTGTCAGAGTGTGACCTTCTCCTTTCCGGATGTGGTCCACACTCAGCCACCTCATTGTCGTGGTGTGCACCTTGTCATGATGATTGGACTGCAGCCATGCTTATCGGCATGTAGTGTCACTTGCATTGTCAGTGTGGCTCACGAATAGGCACCTTTGCTGGGTTTTGCGCGTTTGCATGTGTTGGTGGTGAGATTGGTGATGTGTGGTGTGGGACCCCTTTGGGGACATGGAGTACGGGGACCTAGTTGGTGTTTGTATGTGTGTTGCAGTGTGACATGGGGATCAGGGGCATGATCCAGAGACATTGTGGGTGTGCAGTGTGCTCTACTTAATTGTGCATGTGTGCCATTGTGTCCATCTCCCCCCGTCCGCCCAGTCCCTGGTCGGTACTCACCCTGTTTGATGTTGTGTCAGGTCATGTTGAGCAGTGTCCGGATCCCCAACTCCTGGCACCGTATCCCGACTGATAGCTGTGGCCACCATTTTCTCCATATCATCCAGCTCCTGTTGTGCCACGGACCCCTACCTCCAATAAGCGTTGCTGCTTTCATGTTGGCATCGAGTTTCTTCTTGTTTTTGCCCTTCACATCATTCCAGCGCCACTTGACCTCTTCCATTGTCCTCCTTAACACTGCAATTGCATTCACATGGTCCAAGATTGTCTGCCATATTTGCGTCTTTGTTACCAATGACACGTTGGAGGTGCCGAACAGTTGTTGGTAGTGTTCTATCACCTCCGTAATGATGATCCTGTTTTACTGCGGACTGAACCGTGTCTTCCTCTTCCTCTTCTCCTTGGCCTTCTCCGACCCATAGGTTCCTTGCTGGTCGTCAGTGGGGCTTGTGGGGTTCACGTTGTCCTCTGCACTTGGTCGGGGTGCATCCATGGTGCTACGCAGTTTATTTTTTTATGCTTTTTTTTTGTTCTGTTTTTATAGTGCATTTTCCCTCATGACGCGTGGGATTCGAAGGCCTGTCGCTGGTTATCTCTGATTTTTGTATTGCGATTGGCCACATTGCAACTTTTTTTGCGTTTTTTTTGGCGTTGGGTTAATTTTAACGCGGTCATTTGGCCCATTATCGTGAGACTATTGCATGGTGCTGCCGGGATGAGAATACAACGTTAACACGGTGTTATTTTGTCGTGATAGAAGCTAATTTTGCGATAATTATCACACGTTCTTGAGAATACCCCCCCAAATGTATTACAGTGAACTATTGTCCAACCCAATTAATAATTCACTTTCCTACAATAACTTATCTCAAACCATGTTGCCCAACTCATGTTGCCCAACTTTACAATTATAACCCAGACCTAGCAGTTATTTTGGAATGAATAAAAGTCGAAAGCCACCCTAGAGGATGTGACAGAGATAGGTCCTTATGGAAATTAGAATCTAAATATGTTGCCAGCTATGTTGCCTGTAGTACAATTTTAATGGATATTAATGTTCACATAATTTGTATTTCTATCGGGGTGAATCAACCAAGTTGTCAGAAGAATAAACATTTAATGGTTTTCAATATAATTAGATATGAATATGAATTGAAAATGGAGTATTGGACCACACTGGCAATTTATTTGTGTGATTAAATATTTGTACAATTAATAGCCCATTTAGGCAGTACTGTTAATGTGCTAATAATGATCTCTTGAATTGAATGAAACATCTCTAGATATTAGTATGTTTTCTTTCACAGCATGGATCCTTCACTTGAGGTTAGTACACTTTAACACTCCAGTTAACAGTTGAAACATGTGGCTCTATTAATACACCCATGAATGCAACATTACACAGAGACATGGATCTGGAATCTAAACATAGGGGCATATTTATGAACCCGTTTGCGTCAATCTTGCACCATGCAACGTGGTGCAAGAACGACGCACCACGTGGCATGGTGCAAGATTGACGCATCATGCAGCCTATGAACGTATGAATTCACGCAAGACCACCTTGCATGGCCCTGCGTGGCTCCATTAAATCTAGATTAATGTACTAGAGTGAAGCATCACAGATTTGCAAGAACAGGTAAACCTGGGAATGCACCAAAAAGTAAGCCTCCCCAAGGGAGTTGTAACGAGCAGAAACATATTTTCTCATTCTATGTGTGCTGCATTCTGAAGCACATATAGAAAGAGGAACAAGCCTCTCAGGACTTTTTTGTGCAGAAAGGTGCCCCTCCTGCACATAAACAATCCTTCTTAAAATACAGGCACCCTTTCAGCATGGTGCAAGGATGCCTGCATTGTTGCTAGGCTGCCTCATGTTCCCCAGCTCAGGGGAAGGGACAGGAATGTGTTGTATTGCCTAATCCTGCCCTTTCCCAGTGGCGCAGCACAGCAAGGTGACTTGCTGCGCTGCACCATGTTTTTTCATAATTATGGCCCTAGCCTTGAAGGAGTGGAGCGCTGTAGAGGGATTCAGGGAGAAAAGCAATTATAAGTCAATAAGAGATTAGAGGGGAAGTAGGGTTTTAAAAGTTGGAGTGGAAAGTTGCCCTGGTCCTGATGGAGTGTTTTCATGGATGTCGGTCTTCAGGTCCTTATGGAGTGTTTTCATGGATGTCGGTCTTCAGGTCCTGATGGAGTGTTTTCATGGATGTCGGTCTTCAGGTCCTGATGGAGTGTTTGGCGGCCCCTTATCCCTTTCAGGCAGTGTGCCTTTGCCTTCTGTGCTTCTACAGTGCTGAGATGTAGCGGACTTGGGTGAATTGGGCTCTTGGTCGAGTTGTGGCTCTTGAGCATGGTTTGTCCGCAGATGTGTTGTTGACGTCAGGGTTTGTTTGTGCATGTGGATGTGTCAGAGTGTGACCTTCTCCTTTCCGGATGTGGTTCACACTCAGCCACCTCATTGTCGTGGTGTGCACCTTGTCATGATGATTGGACTGCAGCCATGCTTATCGGCATGTAGTATCACTTGCATTGTCAGTGTGGCTCACGAATAGGCACCTTTGCTGGGTTTTGCGCGTTTGCATGTGTTGGTGGTGAGATTGGTGATGTGTGGTGTGGGACCCCTTTGGGGACATGGAGTACGGGGACCTAGTTGGTGTTTGTATGTGTGTTGCAGTGTGCCACGGGGATCAGGGGCATGATACAGAGACATTGTGGGTGTGCAGTGTGCTCTACTTAATTGTGCATGTGTGCCATTGTGTCCATCTCCCCCCGTCCGCCCAGTCCCTGGTCGGTACTCACCCTGTTTGATGTTGTGTCAGGTCATATTGAGCAGTGTCCGGATCCCCAACTCCTGGTACCGTATCCCGACTGATGACTGTGGCCACCATTTTCTCCATATCATCCAGCTCCTGTTGTGCCGTGGACCCCCACCTCCAATAAGCGTTGCTGCTTTCATGTTGGCATCGAGTTTCTTCTTGTTTTTGCCCTTCACATCATTCCAGCGCCTCTTGACCTCTTCCATTGTCCTCCTTAACACTGCAATTGCATTCACATGGTCCAAGATTGTCTGCCATATTTGCGTCTTTGTTACCAATGACACGTTGGAGGTGCCGTACAGTTGTTGGTATTGTTCTATCACCTCCGTAATGATGATCCTGTTTTCCTGCCGGCTGAACCGTGTCTTCCTCTTCCTCTTCTCCTTGGCCTTCTCCGACCCATAGGTTCCTTGCTGGTCGTCAGTGGGGCTTGTGGGGTTCACGTTGTCCTCTGCACTTGGTCGGGGTGCATCCATGGTGCTACGCAGTTTATTTTTTTATGCTTTTTTTTTGTTCTGTTTTTATAGTGCATTTTCCCTCATGACGCGTGGGAATTGAAGGCCTGTCGCTGGTTATCTCTGATTTTTGTATCGCGATTGGCCACATCGCAACTTTTTTCGCGTTTTTTTGGCGTTGGGTTAATTTTAACGCGGTCATTTGGCCCATTATCGTGAGACTATTGCATGGTGCTGCCGGGATGAGAATACAACGTTAACACGGTGTTATTTTGTCGTGATAGAAGCTAATTTTGCAATAATTATCACACGTTCTTGAGAATACCCCACCAAATGTATTACAGTGGACTATTGTCCAACCCAATTAATAATTCACTTTCCTTCAATAACTTATCTCAAACCATGTTGCCCAACTCATGTTGCCCAACTTTACAATTATAACCCAGACCTAGCAGTTATTTTGGAATGAATAAAAGTTGAAAGCCACCCTAGAGGATGTGACAGAGATAGGTCCTTATGGAAATTAGAATCTAAATATGTTGCCAGCTATGTTGCCTGTAGTACAATTTTAATGGATATTAATGTTCACATAATTTGTATTTCTATCGGGGTGAATCAACCAAGTTGTCAGAAGAATAAACATTTAATGGTTTTCAATATAATTAGATATGAATATGAATTGAAAATGGAGTATTGGACCAAACTGGCAATTTATTTGTGTGATTAAATATTTGTACAATTAATAGCCCATTTAGGCAGTACTGTTAATGTGCTAATAATGATCTCTTGAATTGAATGAAACATCTCTAGATATTAGTATGTTTTCTTTCACAGCATGGATCCTTCACTTGAGGTTAGTACACTTTAACACTCCAGTTAACAGTTGAAACATGTGGCTCTAATAATACACCCATGAATGCAACATTACACAGAGACATGGACCTGGAATCTAAACATAGGGGTATATTTATGAACCCCTTTGCGTCAATCTTGCACCATGCAACGTGGTGCAAGAACGACGCACCACGTGGCATGGTGCAAGATTGATGCATCATGCAGCCTATGAACGTATGAAGTCACGCAAGACCACCTTGCATGGCCCTGCGTGGCTCCATTAAATCTTGATTAATGTACTAGAGTGAAGCATCCCAGATTTGCAAGAACAGGTAAACCTGGGAATGCACCAAAAAGATAAACCTCCCCAAGGGAGTTGTAACGAGGAGAAACATATTTTCTCATTCTATGTGTGCTGCATTCTGAAGCACATATAGAAAGAGGAAAAAGCCTCTCAAGACTTTTTTGTGCAGGAAGGTGCCCCTCCTGCACATAAACAAATTTCTTAAAATACAGGCACCCATTCAGCATGGTGCAAGGATGCCTGCATTGCTGCTAGGCTGCCCCATGTTCCCCAGCTCAGGGGAAGGGACAGGAATGTGCTGTATTGCCTTAATCCTGCCCTTTCCCAGTGGCGCAGCACAGCAAGGTGACTTGCTGCGCTGCACCACGTTTTTTCGTAAATATGGCCCTAGCCTTGAAGGAGTGGAGCGCTGTAGAGGGATTTAGGGATAAAAGCAATTATAAGTCAATAAGAGATTAGAGGGGAAGTAGGGTTTTAAAAGTTGCAGTGGAAAGTTGCCCTGGTCCTGATGGAGTGTTTTCATGGATGTCGGTCTTCAGGTCCTTATGGAGTGTTTTCATGGATGTCGGTCTTCAGGTCCTGATGGAGTGTTTTCATGGATGTCGGTCTTCAGGTCCTGATGGAGTGTTTTCATGGATGTCGGTCTTCAGGTCCTGATGGATTGTTTTCATGGATGTTGGTCTTCAGGTCCTGATGGAGTGTTTTCATGGATGTCGGTCTTCAGGTCCTGATGGAGTGTTTTCATAGATGTCGGTCTTCAGGTCCTGATGGAGTGTTTTTATAGATGTCGGTCTTCAGGTCCTGATGGAGTGTTTTCATAGATGTCGGTCTTCAGGTCCTGATGGAGTGTTTTCATGGATGTCGGTCTTCAGGTCCTGATGGAGTCGGTCTTCAGGTCCTGATGGAGTGTTTTCATGGATGTCGGTCTTCAGGTCCTGATGGAGTGTTTTCATGGATGTCGGTCTTCAGGTCCTGATGGAGCGTTTTCATGGATGTCGGTCTTCAGGTCCTGATGGAGTGTTTTCATAGATGTCGGTCTTCAGGTCCTGATGGAGTGTTTTCATGGATGTCGGTCTTCAGGTCCTGATGGAGTGTTTTCATAGATGTCGGTCTTCAGGTCCTGATGGAGTGTTTTCATAGATGTCGGTCTTCAGGTCCTGATGGAGTGTTTTCATGGATGTCGGTCTTCAGGTCCTGATGGAGTGTTTTCATGGATGTCGGTCTTCAGGTCCTGATGGAGTGTTTTCATGGATGTCGGTCTTCAGGTCCTGATGGAGTGTTTTCATGGATGTCGGTCTTCAGGTTCTGATGGAGTGTTTTCATAGATGTCGGTCTTCAGGTCCTGATGGAGTGTTTTCATAGATGTCGGTCTTCAGGTCCTGATGGAGTGTTTTCATGGATGTCGGTCTTCAGGTCCTGATGGAGTGTTTTCATGGATGTCGGTCTTCAGGTCCTGATGGAGTGTTTTTATAGATGTCGGTCTTCAGGTCCTGATGGAGTGTTTTCATGGATGTCGGTCTTCAGGTCCTGATGGAGTGTTTTCATGGATGTCGGTCTTCAGGTCCTGATGGAGTGTTTTCATGGATGTCGGTCTTCAGGTCCTGATGGAGTGTTTTCATGGATGTCGGTCTTCAGGTCCTGATGGAGTGTTTTCATGGATGTCGGTCTTCAGGTCCTGATGGAGTGTTTTCATAGATGTCGGTCTTCAGGTCCTGATGGAGTGTTTTCATAGATGTCGGTCTTCAGGTCCTGATGGAGTGTTTTCATGGATGTCGGTCTTCCGGTCCTGATGGAGTGTTTTCATAGATGTCGGTCTTCCGGTCCTGATGGAGTGTTTTCATAGATGTCGGTCTTCAGGTCCTGATGGAGTGTTTTCATGGATGTCAGTCTTCAGGTCCTGATGGAGTGTTTTCATAGATGTCGGTCTTCAGGTCCTGATGGAGTGTTTTCATGGATGTCGGTCTTCAGGTCCTGATGGAGTGTTTTCATAGATGTCGGTCTTCAGCTCTTTCCTAAATTGGTGCAGAGTTGCAGTCATGGCGAACATGAGATGTCCTTCCTCATCTGGGGTGCATAAATAGAGATCTCTTTCCTTGGTTTTAATGTTTATATGTGCATATACGTTAGCATGTGGATTTTGAATGGTGCGCACCTGACTAGATGTATGTACATAAGAGAATGTGTGTGTTTTTAACCCATAAATAGCTCTTGCATGCAAACATGATACATGTTATTATTCACTAGTACTTTTTACAAATGGAGTGGGCATATTTTCAAGACAGGCGATAAAATTATCGCTGCTTTAGCGGCAGAAAACTGCCGCTAAAACGACGATAATGGGCTTGATAATATGCTCTATGGAATTCCAATTGAAGCCCATGTTAGATGTGAAAGACATCTAACATGGGCTTCAATTGGAATTCCATAGAGCATATTATCAAGCCCATTATCGCCGTTTTAGCGGCAGTTTTCTGCAGCTTAAGCGGCTATAATTTTATCGCCTGTCTTGATAATATGCCCCCAAATTCTTTTAAACATCGAAAAAAAAAATGGCAATCCCGTACGATATATTGTTAGGAGTATCAGTGACTCAGTTATTACTGCTTTACAAACATACCACAGATCATTTTATTAATATATTCAAAAAGAATTTGTATCATTTAACAATCTAGGCCTAAAAATGTAAGATCCACTCGTTACTGCATTTATTTTTAGAGCAGCGACCGGAACAATCAGGCGTAGCTGTGACGAGCAAGAGATTTCAGATAAGAATGGCCGAGCACAGGAAACTGATTGACTTTTCCCAACACCTTCCAGCGTGCACCTCAAACCTCCCTAAAGCATTTCTGGGCCGGCTTGATAAGGGCACTTGAAATGCTAAAAGCTGTAATCTTGTTAAAAAGGGTCAGGCGAAGCAATCTTAGTAACATTTCAATGCTTGGATTACTGCCGCTGAAGAGAACAGCAAATGCCACTTTACAACTGCATTTTCCACTTTATCCCGGGGTGAAGATAAGCTCTCCGCTGATACCTTCGCCGCTAGGAGAGCTCTGTGGATGACAAACCGAAAGGAAGTCATTACAAATTTAAAGTCTGACATTTGCTCCTTCTTTGTCCAGTTCGTATAAAGACTAACACTGTTGAAAAATGGCAAGCTGAAGTTCCAGACATCTGTAATATGCCGGGGCCATACGAGGCGCAATTAATTTTTAAAGGCATATGAGCAACTTGACATGGTTTTTTTGTCTGTTCCCGGAAAGGTCAACATAAGAGTGCCGTAGCTGACAAGACATTCAGCACAAAAGGTGGTTGTAAAGTGTGTGTGAGGGGGCAACTGCTCAAAATGCAAATTCCTGATATCTGTAGTATGAACTTTGGAATAATAGACTGGAAAATGGAGGTAAAATAGTACGTCCTCAAAAGTGCTAGAAAAGAAATACTGCCTTAATATGTTAGGCCGTACTACATATTAGCTTGACCATAATTATTACAAAAGTCATTTTTATCAATATAAAATAATTATCAATTTGCAATCTTTCTATAAACTGGCACACTTCGGGTGTCATTTATGGGTTTTTTGCCGTAGGGTAGCACAGCAGGCCTTGCTGCTGCGCTGCCCTAAGACAAAAGAAAAGGGCAGAAATGCACCATATCTGTTAGATTCCCGTCTTTTTCCTCTGCGCTGGTGCACAGTGGGCTGCCCTCTGCCAAAGCAGGCACCCTTGGGTGACCGCATTGCGGCGATGATTATTCTGCAGCACACATAGGAAGAGGAAAAACGAGGAGTAATATAGATAATTCTCTTTGTTGTCCCTCCCTTACATCTCCCCAGTAGAAGCGTACGTATCTGGCGCTGCCTAAGCGACTTACGATTTCTCATAAATCTGGGGCAGTGTCAAAAAGCCATGGATGTTGCTGAGAACACCCCCAGCAACACCCATGAAACGCCCCTTTCATTAAGTTTTCTGCGTGAAAGGGGCACATATTTATTAGACCATAAAAACCCATGTATCGTTGCTTTATGTGGCCTTATTAATGTGCCAGCGGCACATTGTTCCACCGGAATGTCAAAAAAGTGACATTCCCATGGTCCAAAAGTGCCAGTAGGGCCTCATAAATGAGGGCCACCATTTTCTTATTACTGGCAGGTTCGGATGTTACATCTCGCATCTATAATAAAAACAAAGGTACTATTTGCTTGTCATAAGTGAGCAGTGATGTCACTTTGTCACCATTTTAAATCTCAGATGGCAGAGTTTGGACAAGTCACTGGACCGACTAGGCATGGTCCTGCTTGGTCCTGCTTGATTTCTAGTATTCTAAGCCACAAATTACTTGAATTCACATCTCTCACTTCTCAACTAACACATGAACAGAATAAGGCCAAAATGAAGGAGGCTTTTAAATGAATTCCAACTTATTTCCGTGCTTCCCTCAGTTTATTGCTCTGGTCATCTGATGTTTTAGACTTCTGAAGCGACTGAAGGAATACCAGTCAAACTGAAACCACATGTGCTCTGTTGACATGGCCAATCTTTTAGAGCATGGAACAATTGAACACTAGTAAATGTTCAAGCTCATCTCCTTCATACCTGCTTGCCTAAATTTGAAGGGGAGTTTGTCAGAATCCCTGTTCAGACTACTGGCCCCAAAATATGGGTGTTGAGGCCTTTTACTCTTGATGCCCTGGAGCCTGGCCTGCTATGGATCATGAGCAACTGGGTCAAGTACCCCTTCAGCAATTGACTCTCAGAGGTAGCGCAGATGGAGCACTCCAAGGCTTCTCTGGGTAGGGGAGGTAGACACAGGTGTGAACACAGGCTCACAACTCAAAATATGCTTAGCAGCAGCAATAAATGATTGTTCAGTCAACTACTTGATTTTATGAAAAAGGAGCATTCATTTATAAAACAAAGTAAAAACAAAGGAGATTTACAAACAATGCACACAGTCCCCTGAGGTCAGGGCTCTAGTGTCCCACTACCCTCTCTCTAGCGGCAGTGGTTATGTCCCACTCACTATAGGCAACATTCAGATTAAGCCCTACTAGTAGCCTGAGTCTCAGGAGTCCCACTCTTACTCTTTATTAAGGTCCAAATTGTTCTAAAGCCAAAGTGCTATCTGGAAGGCAAGTACCACCAGAATTGTCTGGCCCATAAGTCAGTCTTAACCCGCACTAGTAGTATCAAAGTAACTGGAGTCTCTGAGGACACCCTTTTCATGAGTTTCTGAAGCTGCAGCATCTGTGGCCGGGGGGTTCTTGATGCTCCACCGATGTTGAGAAGCTCCTTGGGATCCTCCCTACAGGTGGGGGGTGCAGTGCGTTTGGTGCTGGTCCTCAGTCACAGCTGAGGCCTACTCTGGTCACCACAGCAGCCTCCTTTCCTCTCCGACAGACTATTCCAGAGTACGCAACTTTACCTGGCACTGGTGGATGATATACCGGGTCACAGTTTTTAGCCCAATTAGCACAGCAGCACTCTTCAAGGCGACCCCACCTAGCATATAAAGTCACCGACTTAGCTCTGCAAATGGATTATGGACCAATTTGCACGGCATCACTTTCCATGGTGGCCCCACCTGACATGCAGAGTTGCTTACTTAGCCTGCACACGGGTGACAGCGCATTCGGTGCAGCAACAGTGACACCTCTCTTCATTGCGGCCCTCCTCCAACATACGGAGGTTGCTGACTTTTCCCTGCACATGGACAACAAACTGATCAGTTCGGCAGCTGTCTTCTCACAGCTAGCGACAGTGGTCCAATCAACAGGATCCTCTACTGGACCTCGCTCACTCCAATGCTCTCCTTTCCCTCAAGAGCACACTAGTCTTGGCAAGCAGGCATACAATGGTACTCTAGACTCTAAGGGCAGGTGTTTGTTAAGTGCTTGGGCGATGTCCCCTCACCCAGCTGAGAGATTGGAAGGCCTTTGCCCCAGTCCTGGTCACAGTGAGAAGTCTTGCAGTGCTTCTTATCCACACATAGCCTGACTGACTGTTTGACAAAAGAGAGTTTTGGGGGCCTCAGCTCCTCTTCGTATAGTCCATTTCCAGACACTAAATGTGATTTAGAGTCTAAGTCTTTGAAGTTTATGTTGGGGGTCTCCTTCTTTTTGCAGTATCCTCTCTTTTGCCCTGCCATTCCTTCAGAAAGCAGTCTGTCACAGCAGGCGCAACTCCAAATCTGATAGCCCCACAACATGGGTTATGGGATGGCTAGAGTTTCACACCTGGTAGTCAGTCACAGTTATATATGTATCAAAAGATTATCCCAGGGCATCTGCCATTCTCTTTATGATTCCCTTATCAGTCCAATCCCCTTCCTGAAATGTGCCCAGGGTCCTTCGCAGTGGCATCTCTATGAATCATAGAGCTCTCTTTGAAGTGTACTGAAGAGTCTGTCTGTGATAAATTGGGTGTTGGTTGAAAGGTGGGGGCCAGTGACCCCTTTTAAAGCAACAGCCACAATCACTGTCAGGGTGAAGCACAAAAAGTCACTAAATGAATTTGTGTTTAGCCCTCTAGTAGCTTGGCACAAAAGCAGTCAAGCTTAACTTAGAGGCAATATGTAAAGTATTTATGGAGCACCAAACAGTAATAAAATAAGAACAAAACACAAGAAAAATCTCACACCAATTTAGAAACATAGAGTAAATAGTAATAAATTATTTGACACCAAAACGACAAAATTCCAATCAGTAGAATTGTAATTATACATTTTTAAAAGTTAAAGAAAAATGTATTGCCTAAAAGATCAAAGCGCGAAGAGCAGGCATCTAGTCGTATGAGACAGGCTTCAAGTAAAAAACATATGTCCGACTACGATGGATCGCAGGTAGGATACAAAAAGTAGGTTGGGCCAAATCAGTGCTTACCTTCAGACTTGGACAAAAATTCTAAGAAAATGTTTTGAGAAAGTAAAGTTCAGGTGAGCCGCAGGCAGTGACTGGGGAGGGAACATCATTGTAAGGGAGCAACTGGAAGAAGTCACATTGAAGTTTCCTACGCTCATAATCAGTGACTTTTTTGGAAATCCAACATAAATCTCCAACAGGATGAGGTAGGAGGTTGTAGCTGATGAGAGTATCATGAGGCTGGATACCCCTTTGGTGAAGGACCTCTGAATAGGATTTACTGCTGCAGAGAAGAATGGAGCTGGAGCTGCTGGGAAGCCAGGCCGATCAGCATTGCACATTGGGCGGCTAGACAGGCAGGTTGGTACTGGTCTTCACTTGGTTCCCAGAGCAGTTTTTAGCCCAACGTTTTTCAAGTCCCAAGTTGTAGATTTTGGATACATAGGCACCTCTAGCACCACCACCATTCATCCAAGGACTGGTTTAAGGTGGAGGCCTGTTCTGTCTCTGAGGCTCTGGAAAGGAGACCAGCACACAAGTCCTTGGAGTCACTATGATTGTCCTTAGTGCAGGTGATGATGCAGGGCTCAGGCAGCAGGCCAGATCTCTGAGGGGTGAAGTTAGGCTGCAGGCAGCAAAGCAGTCCTTTCAGGTCCTGCAAAGCAGTCTTGTGGAGTACACAGCAGGCCACAGCAGCAGGCAGTCCCAATGAGAGTCCTTCCACAAGTCCAGTAAGTGAACTGAAGAGTGGGTCTGAGGGTCCCCTTTATTTGCATCGTACCTTCTTTGAAGTAAGAGAAGTTTATAGAGGATGTCCTTCGAAGTCTTGGAGTTTCCTGACTCCCCTGCCCTGGCTCCAAACTGGTTGCAGGAAAAATTGAGTGATAATAAGTCCTTTGTGTGAAGTCCTCTGTGTGAAGCCCTATTCAGATGCAAGTGGGGCTGTGTCCAGCTCCACCCCCCATCATGCCAATTGATGGTCCATCCAGGTACACATAAGCCCTCAATTGTGTGACTGGAAAATGCAACTTTCTAAAAGGGGGATTTTCAAAATTGTACCTTAAAATCCAACTTTACCATTAAAGAGGATTTTAATTGCAATTTCTCAGACACTAAACACTAAATGCTTAGCTGTTCTGAATAAAAAGTTAGCACGTAATAAATGTAATAGGGCAATCCAATGTTATCCTATGGGACTGGTAGGCCTTACAGTAGGGAGAAATGAACTTAGAGGAGTTTTTAGATACCAGGTCATGTTAAACTAAAAAGTACATGCCCAACCTTTTATTCACAATGCACCCTGCCCTATGGGCTACCTAGGGCCTACCTTAGGTGTGATGTATGTGCAATTAAAGGGGAGTAGAAGACTTGTCAAGGGGGTTAAATTGGAAAGTTGAATTGGCAATTTAAAAATGCATTCAGGCTGCAATGACAGACCTGGGACATGTTTTAAGGAGGTACAGACCTACTAAAAGCATTTAGTATACCACTCTACTAGAGACTTAAAAGTAAATTAAATATGCCAATCAAGTGTAAGCCAAATTTACAATGTTTAAAGGGGAGAGCATATGCACTTTACCAATGGTTAGCAGTGGTTAAGTGCACAGAGTCCCAAGGCCATCAAAAAGGAATTCAGCAAAAAATAGAGGGGTGAAGGCAAAAGGTTTGAGGGTGACCCTGCAGAGACAGCCAAGTCCAACACAATCTCCCTCCAGCCTGAAGCCAGGGTAGACTAATCAATACCTTGATGAGCTTCCCTTCTCAGGCAGTTGACTGTACAGAATGGCCCTCTACTGCTGAGGCACTTGTCAATTCTAGTCAGCAGACCATGTACAGCAGAATCTGTGGGGAGAGGATGTGTGCAGTGGGAGCATGAGTGAGCAACAGTGATTACTTCCATCTTGCTCAAGATGGTGTTTTATACAGAAATGTAGCCTAAATAAAACACATTAATAAATACACTTCTACACATCCTAGGAAGTTTGTTTCAAATGCAATTATTTTAATTCAGTCTAAATATGTGTAAAAATGCATACTATACATTGTTCATGATTCAAGAAAATATAAACCCACAAAATCCTTTGACAGGTCTCCTCCTCGCGCCCCTTACCAATGTGAATGGCACCCTTTGCGACAGACTTAAGAAGGTAATTCTTCAGTGGAACTAACCGGGTCCCTGTATCTGACTTACACTACTTTGTGGTCAGCCTGAACTTGTTACTTTTCCCCAATCCAGAAAGACAGATAACCACGGGTAGTGCTTTTTGCTGCTATTATTGGCTGCAAATTTAAACATTTGTATCTCCGGTACTACTGAAAGGAGTTTTCTCACTTTGATGTCATTCTATTTATTACATTTAACTCTGTTTTTCTAAATTGGTTTAGGATTTTTCTTGTGTTTTGTTTTCACCTTATTACTGAGTGAGTGCTGCATAATGGCTTTACACATTGCCTCTAAGTTAAGCCTGACTGTTTTGCACAAAGCTACCAGAGGGTTAAGTACAGGTTAATTTAGTGAGTTGTGTTGTTCACACTGACAAGGACTGTGTTTATTATTTGAGTAGGCCTACCATTCCTCTCAACTAAGAACCCATTTCTTACAACTGCTATTTATCCTTCAATTCCAACTGATTCATTGTGAATGTTAATATTTTAATTGTCTATATCTTCAATGTTACAAACATATAGTGGCAAATATCCTCATTAAACTACAAAGCAAGGCTTCTAACTTTATGTTATTTACATGACACTAATTTAGGTACTTAACATCACAGGCTATTGCTATGGCATCATAAGATGTATCCTGGGGCAGGACAGTCAACCAACCCTAGCTTTGAAAGCTCATACCCACTCAATCCTGAACTGTGATCCTACAATTAACATTAATTCATCCAGTATTGATCTTTTCCCAAAGTTTTTAGTTTAATACAAATGATCAAATCTGTAAAGGCCATCAGTTTGTTCAGTTTATCAGAAGTGGCAAGAAATACTTTGAATAGCAGCTTGATTTTATAAATAAGAATTTAGAGTTTTACAGATGGATTACTGTGACACAAACATGACAGATATCCCCGAAAACCTATTATAAGAGTCATAAGATATATTGCGTATTATAAGGCATAATACCTCATGTTTGTCACAAGCTAACCCATTTCACCAGCTCTACATCAGGCAAAAAAATAATTTGAGTTAATATATCACTCAAAAAATTTACACTATCAATGTGTAAATAATTGTATTTTTCTTGTTTCCAGGGTCAAGTAGCATCAGCATCAACTGCATTGTCCGTACTGCTTCAGAAAATATCATATGCCTTCAGTGAGAGCAGCACCCCTGACACTGAAAAATATCTTGATGAGCAACCTGCCCTCCTCAGGTTTTGTGCCAGCACCCTACACCTTTCCCCTTCCCTCAGAACATTACATCAACTACATCAAGCTGAGTCCTGTCTCCATTTCGCATATCAGGGCCAACACATGACCCCTGTTAAACCACAACCCTAATAATTGTGGCCATCCCTGTCGATCGTCTGTGAAAAACGCAAACCATAACATCCAATGTGCAGCAAGGACAAACTACACCTATACTGACCCGGTCAAGGTCACAGGGTGGTTTAGAAAGAGCAAGAGCAGGGCCTGCTGTGTAGAATGAGGCTGAGGGTGTGGCCAACAATGTAAGCACTGTGGGCCAACACAGATTGGTGCAGATATGAGGCAGGAGGAAATGCTTAGCCAGGTTATTGAACATATAATACCTAGAATGATCTCATGTGGGACTATAATGAGACACAGAGGTCCAAAAATGATTTCCTGGAGTGTACCTGAGTGTCCACAATTTACATTCTGGGGTGGTGCAGGATGGCTTCAGGGCATGGTCTACAATAGTGTGTAATTTAGCCGCTACGTACTATGGTAAAGTACATTCTGTTGCCAGCACGGCAACTCCACTCAAAGTAGAACAATGTTGCACACCAAGCCACCTGTCACCACCTCCCCTGTTGACCACTTTAGTGGCCCTCAAGAGGTGTCTTCCATAAGACCCGGTTGGGGACAACAAGTCACTACCAAAACATGTAAAACCAGATGTCTTAATGTTAGTATCTGGACTTTATCCCCCTTCTGTAAACATATCTCCAATCCTCTCAAGGATTGTAGCCTAGCAAAGAATTCTAAGGAATTGTTGGCTCATCATCAATTTTTCAAAAAAACATATAATTTGACTTTTTCAAAGAATCTGAAATTTGAATTTGTGGTACTTTCTATAAATTATTAAAAGTCTTCATTGAGCGTTGTGACATTTTTCACAAAAAAGAAATTTAATGATGCACCAAAATATTATGAAAACATATACACTACATAATAAACTTTCAAAACTATACAGACTTCCATTACTGTTGCAGACCAATAGGTCAGTTAGGGACTCGCAGTGCCAAGGAGCATTCTTCTGCCCAGCCCTGACAGGAGGGGCTCTGCCGCGGTCAAAGTGCCTAGCCACCTCCCGCGGTATTAGATCTCTTCCATTGCCATTGTGGGACTGGAGGTCTGTTGGAGACTTGCAGTCCATTCTGCCCAGCCATGCAAGGAGGGGCTTCTGCCACATTCCCATGTCACTGTGTATAAAGCGACTCAAAACCTCCTGGGAGAAGCCAAAAGGAGGCCCGTCCTGCACCCATCAGCACCAGGAAGAGACAGGGCAGGCCCACCCCCCTTGGCTTTGCGACTGGGTGCTGCCTGGTCTCTTCGATAGGATTGCTTCATACCTCCCAGGTACTGTAGCTATTCACTTGTAAGGATGTACTGACATCCTTATTCCTGCCTGCACTGATCTCTTGCATGCTTGCACATTAGCTGGGGTGGGACCTTCGGGGGGATCTGGTTTAGAGGTTTTGTGTGACATTGTGCAGGACCCTGTTGCACCAATGATTTTTCTTCTGTAGATCCTCGACTGACTCCTGGTATGGACATCATTTTACCATATAATAATGGCCTCCCTGCTAAGCAAAATAAACTTCAAGGGCTAAGGAAGCCTGACCCACTCGTAGCCCCCCAATTAACTTATGCATTTGATTCTACATTAATATAACATGTATTTTTGGTCAAAGACTCCTTTCAGAAGACTTTCTTGCACATTGTGAGGGATGTGATTGGAAGACTGCTTGCACCTATATATTCCAGGCTGGGGACGATCGCAGAACTTTTTTCTAGTGTTAAGGCAAGGTGCGCTACTTCTACTGTTCCGCAACCTACTAAGCACTCCCAGGTGTGGTTGGAGGGCTGCCAGCTCACCCCACATCACCCCCTCGAGATCATATTTCAATCTCTATTTACCACAGGGATAGGCTGACTGCTGATGCCCCCCACCCCCTCAGTTTTGCATTGTAAACCTACCCAATTTAGCCAAAAAGGATGGGGTTCCTGCGCTCATGAAGGAGGGTGATTCTAACATCTCTGGGTCTGTTTGTACAATCTCTGGTGTAGATCAAGTCCTGATGACACATAGAGTGGGCTGGATCAGCCCGTCTAGGGAATCCTTTGATGGGGATTGTGCCACTATCAATTTTAGGCATC
Source organism: Triturus cristatus (assembly GCF_964204655.1). Lineage (NCBI taxonomy): Eukaryota > Metazoa > Chordata > Amphibia > Caudata > Salamandridae > Triturus > Triturus cristatus. The sequence continues at coordinate 232,121,788 of NC_140587.1, forward strand.
CTACGTTTTCAGAGGAGATTCTGCATAATGCATTGTCTGACCTCTCCAAGGGGGTAACGTCCTGCTTCTTCCCTAAGGTTTTTTTCTATCACTATCTATCCCAGGTGCCTGTTGGTTCTGACTGTGCACCCTTTGACGCCCCTACGTCTGGTAATCACCTTTTTTCCCTTACACTCTCAAAAAGGGATAATTTTTGGAACATTTTGCAGGTGGTAAATTGACTCTCAGATGCAGTAGTCACTCCCTATCCTTTTGGTTTGAGTGACCTTCTAGCCCACATTCGTCCATCTTCTTGCCACAATAGCACATTCTAACTGATTCTCATGCTCCTGTTCTATGTACGTCCCCTCCACTTTGCAACTGGACATTGGGGAGGAGCTCTACTCTTTCTGGTCCAGCTGGCTCTCAGTTCAATTTCATTATAATGGGGTTTTGTGGCCTTTCTCACGGAACATTAAGAGGCTGAAGACTAATCTAATTGCCACAGATTGGCTTGCCATCATCTCTACTACTTATATACTGTGTATCTAGGAAACCTGGCTGGTGGACCCTCTGCATGTCGAAGGTTTATCCACCCTATGTTCTACAGCAAAACTGTCACCTTCAGGTCACTAATGTTTATTAGTAACTTGCTGCCTGTTAAGATCAGAAGATCTGTCACATGTTCCCCTTATTATCATTTTGTGTTATTGTAATTTAAGGGGGGATTGATCTCATGCTAATTCATTTTTATAATAATGTGTTGGTTTCCACATGCTATGGTGTTGTTAACGATCTTGAAGTGGACTTAGAGGCATTCCTATTACTATCTAACCCTACCTGTCCAATTGTATGGGCCGTTGATTTTAACATCCAAACATGTTGTAGCCCGGCATGGTGGATGTGTGGTTTTAACAACTAAGCAGGTGAAGGTGCCCCACACTTCCTACACAGTGCATATGTTAAGGGTTTAAACACTTTGAGCACCAAATATGATCTTCTGCTCCTGGAAGACCATAACATTAAATACAATTCACAGATCAGTATGTTTGTGGGGAGAGGTGCACACTCCACAATTGATCATTTCTCAATTAGCTATTCTGTCAACCACTTAGTCTCTAACATCAGGGTTAAACAAACTGCAGTAAGTGACCGCAATCTAATACTTCTGTCTATGATTTTCTATCTTAATCGCCCTACAGCCTCCAATGGCGTACCAATATTGTCTCTGTTAGGCTGAATGGTGTACATATTGGACTGTTGTGAATCGACCCCGCGTACTGCAGAGGTTGCTAGCCATGAATGCAAATGAGTTTGATCTTTGTTTAGCCCCTGGTGTGGATAATGAGGGCTTGGTTTCTGCCTTTGAGCTACTCATTAGGGCTCTTAATACATTTTTGCTGCACCCTGCTAGGACAAGGCCTTGTGATAGAGGTGGCTGGTTCAATCACATGTGTACACTGAGTTCTACGTAGTAGAGGGCTGCCCTCCACTGTGTCCCAATGGACTATTCTATTATTAAGCATCTAAGAAAGCATTAAAATAAGGTGTTAACCTCTACGAAAAGGGAGCTAAGGGCAAAGACCTGGTCAAATCTGGTCCAGGCAGCTGAAACTAATGACAGTATCCAGTTTTGGAATACTGTAAATGCCCTGTTTTTTTAAAAGTGATTCTATTCCTGAATTAACATCACTTGATTCCCTTCAAGCCAGGGCAGATCACTTTGAAAGGATCTTTGCTAATTTGGTTAATAATGAATCAAGATACACCCACCTGCCTCAAGAAGAAAAAATAATGGGTTCCATTTCTAAGAGTTGCATGACCCTTGACTTTACCCTGGACTAGGCCCTTGAAACTTTGAAAGATTGTTCCAAAGGTAAAGACCCTGGACAAAATGGGGTTCCAGTTGATGCCTTTAGAGGTATGAGTGAGCTATGGTACCCAATTGTTTCTCGAGTCTTCAACGCAGTGTAAAAGGGTTCAATGTCCTCCAAAAGGGGGACAGGTCCGACCAGAAGTGTTACCACCCCATTTTCCTCCTGGCTTCATCTGCAAAACTCCTGGGTAGGGTTGTCAGGCAGAGATTGGCGGATTGGGCAACTGATAATTCCATCCTGCTGGATGTCCACTACGGATTAAGGAAGAGACTCAAGACTGTGGAATAATGTATAAACTTTGAACTCCTTATTGGGAAATACAAAAAAGTGAAGCCAGGATCCCGTCTCCAGTGTTTTGCTGGTCATTCAATTCTATGCCATACTTTGCTTTCATATTGGGCTTCCTGGCTGTATAAGAATCCCATAAGGTAATACATTCTATTCGAATTAGGTGGGGCATGAGACAGACATGTGTGCTGGCCCTATTTTAATTTTCCTTTTTTATAAATGGTGCAGATGATTCCCCTTCGGTCCTTGCTGGTCAGTTCACTAATCGTTGCTGGTCGCCCTGTTCCACTATGCAGACTGCGGTCCTACTCTCTAGGACCGCAGTCGGGCTACAGTGATAAATGGATACCTTTGCTGGATTTATGGAACCCAAGAAATTAAAGATTGTCCTGTGGGAAAACTCCACAGAGGGGTAGGTCCTTTTTTTGGAGGGTACCCAGTACAACTGTGAATTCCTTTTGTTATCTGGTTATTCTTTTTTATAATAATGGTTCCTGGGTCCAACACATACAGAATGCCCGGCTTAAGATGAAAAGAGTGTGTGGGGGTGTGTTCAGGTTTTCGTGTAAACTTGAATGAGGCCCATTAGGGATATGATTGCTATCTATAATGTGAGAGCATTAGCAGCCGCAACTTATGGCAGGGGGCGTGTGGCATCATATGCCTAGCAGCCCTTTACATATCAGTGAAACCTCCTTTTTTTGGCATCTTTTGTGGACTTCTCCATCATCATCATCTTCTATCCTTCATAAGGAAGCAGGGTTAACTCACCTGGAAGACATGCTGTCATTTAAACCTATCCTATTGTGGCTTTCAATATGGGCTAAACAGTGACAGATTTCACTAAGGTAATCATACAGGAATGTCTAGCGTTAGATCATACCTTTAACATTCTGCGGTTGTCCTACATCAATGTCACCTTCAACCAGAAGTTTGGCTCTGCTGGGGTTTAGGAGCTATCTAGAATTCTTATGCACTAGAAGACTGAGATGAAGGCAGTGTTATTTGATGTTTAGACAGAAAAAAGAGCCCTTAAAAAGAGCCCTTGTTGATGTTAGGCAACTAATGTTGTCACATATATGCTGTATGCCCTGCCTGAGGGATTTCAAACACATCTATCCCTCGTAACAAAAAAAACTAAATACTGCTTTGTTTTGACTAGATTGAGGCTAGGGATTCTACATCACCTGGTCACTTTCCCTACTATTAACAAATAGCATAGATTGTCAGTCCTCCGGCCATGTGACGGAACCCAAAACAGAGCACTCAGCCCTTTCTGCTTTTGTGCCAATTTTATCTTGACGTAAGGAAGTATTTTTTTAAATCAATCTTTAATGCACACAATATCATGGATCACAAAGCTGCCATGCGTTTTTATGGAGTCCCCTGAAATACGTTTTATCGTTGTCTCTTACATCTGGGAAGCAATACATGCTAGGAAAATCATTCTTTATCAATTATAGCAATCTTTTGTCTGTATATATTGAGAATATTGAGCTTTGGATGTATATTTTAATGATTTTACCTTGTTTTATGATACATTGTATTTTAAACAATTGTTCTGTTATGGCTTATGACGATAGTGCTGAAATATCGATTTGGAATCAAATTGAACACACTTTTATTGGATGCAGCCAATATTAATCAAAAATAAATTCTTGCATTACTATCATCTCAGTATGTAGAACTTCATATATAGTGATGTGTCATATTTTTGTGTAATTGTTAGACCTCACAACATTAGGTTTTTTTCCCCCAAACATTTTTCCTTTTCTATCCACTTTTTGCTGAGTTTCTGTCGACTTTAGGACTCTGTGCAACTTATTACTGCTTACCAGTGCTAAAGTGTGCAATCTCCTTCCCTTAAACATGGTAACATTGGCTTACACCTGATTGCCATATGTAATTTACTTATATGTCCCTTGTAGAGTGGTAAACCATATAGCTAGTGCTTGTAAAAGCTATTAGTCAGCCTGCAGCACTTATTGTGCCACTCACTTAAGTAGCCGCTCCAAACATGACCCAGTTCTGCCGCTGCACCCTGAATTAGGTTTTAAACTGCCAATTCAACTTGGCAATATAACCCCCTTGCCAAGCCTTAAACTCCCCTTTTATTGCAAATAAGTCATACCTAAGGTAGCCCTAAGAAGCCCATAGCAAAAGACACATAATCGATGGACGGAATACAGAAAAAAATCAAAATATTCACCCCAGTCAAGAGATCTGGGTTAAATACATCATTCTTTTGCTCACCATGCCACTCCAGTTTAGACCTGGTCATATGCAAATCAGTCTTGACCCTGTGCCTCATTGGAACAGTCCAGCCCGAATTGCCAAGCCAGGTCCTCCCTGGACCGGAAACAAGCAATCTAGGACCGGTTTTGGAGTTTCACCCCTCATCAGCCAGGATAGCTTGAATCCAGTAGCACAGTGAGCCCAGGACCCACTTCTGGGCATACCCGGTGCACTGAGGGCCTAAGTTAGTCCTGACTGCTTTTGTGCCACGCTATCAGAGGGTTAAGCACAATTTGGGTTTTGCTTGTGTTTCACCCTGATGAAGATTGTTGTTGCTGCATGAGTAGGGTATCAGCCCCTCAACCAGCAACCAAATTTACAACAGGATTATTTTTCCTATAGGCAGCCAATGGAGAACCTTTCAACTATTCAATATGGAGCAGGGTCTTGGAATGTGAAACAGGAGCCTAGTGGCTGCATTTGGAATGGGCTACAGTTTGCCAACAGTTTTATGCTAGCCCGAAGTAAAGAGCATTAGAATAGTTAAGTTTGGAGGTGATTACGGTGTGAATTCCCGTCTTCCTAGGTATAAAAGGGAAAAATTGAAGAATCTTAGGAATTGTTTTTGTAAACCCAAAACAGGTAACCATGACATTTAAAATGTTTGGAATGAAGGAGAGGTGGGAATCAAATTTCACTCCTAAATTGCATATTGTTTGTCCTGAAAGAGGAGGAGAACCTAATTCACAAGGCCACCAGTCGCTATTCCAAATCTGAGGGTCTGGGCCTAGGATGAGCAACTCTCTTTTCACCATAGAGGTGTCTATAGCAGCTTCAAAGGGACAGGTTGCACCTTATCAAAATGTGTAACTATATATGGTAATAAATGAAAGGTGCCCACATTTGGTGGTGAAAGTTTTATATGGCTCAAAGCAACATTTCTGTCAAAACTACATCCGCATTCAACCCTAAAGTGGCTCTCAAACAACATAGACACAATTGGATGACAAAACATCTTCCACTATCACAAAGAACTCAAAATAGAGTAGCGTTACCACTGTCACTCTGGCACAGGCTTACATTGATCCAGGGGCGTAATACTCACCCCCGCAGCACCCGTGTTGTGGGGGCCCCCACAATGCGGTTGGGCCCCCTCACTTAGTGGGAGCCAGCAAGCGCGAAGCCTCTTCATCATGATGGTGCGCACGCCCGGCCTCTTAATAAATTAAATGGTGCCCAGCCTCACACCCGGGGCCGCGGCCGTGCCTCTGAGGCTCTTCATTAATTAATGGTGCACTGAGCACGCCAGGGCCCCGTCCGGGCCTCAGAGGCTGCCGCTCTTCAAAAGTGTTAAATTAAATCAGGACTGAATTAAATGGTGCGCTAGTTAAACTGCGCGGTGCGCACGCGCGTGCCCCGGCCAGGCCTCTGAGGCAGAGCTATTCTTTAATTAAATGGTGGGTAGGTGCGCGGAGGGCAGTTGTCTCCGCGTCTGCCGGTCTGTGCAAGTCCAGGGTGAAGCTGGTGACCAATTCCATTGAATTTGTCATGCGCATTGCAGAGCGCAATTAAAGTGCGCGTGACTTGTGAGGTGAGGCAGCCACGCCAGAGACTGAGAAGGACCGTCCGTTACTCACCGGCCATAATAATTTAAATTATTACTAGAGCCCCTGCCTGTCTGGCTAGCCTTGCCCTGCCCCTGCCCTGTCCCGCGTCTTCAGGTGAGTGGTCCGTGGGTGGACCTAGCCTACACCACTCTGCATTTTCTGATTAGCAGTTTAGCGTTTGGATAATAAAAATAAAAAAAACTCAGACCTGGCTACAGGTTTCGTACTGGACATGAGGCCATGTTGCAGCTCTGATTTTCACAATTATGGAGCACCTCTGGCTGGTAAATTTGCTCACAACATAGCCACGTGGACTATCAACAAGCCTTTAGGGTGGAGAGATGTGGAGAATAATGCTGTCAAGAATGGGAAAACGAAAGGGACATGCATGAGGGAAGTGTGACGTCGAAGAGTGGGAGGGGACAGTATTCACGCCATGTGTGATGTGGGTGCTCTTGTCCCGCTCAGGGTCCCATAGTTGCTTGAGCAAGAGGTGGTGTTGTGTTTGCAATGGGAGGATATGCATTGGTGAACAGGTGGTGGTTAGTTTTAAAAAATCGAAGATGGGTCAGATTGGAGAAGTTAAGGAAATGGTGAGGAGGATTTCATCTGTCCATGTATGCCTTTAAGGAAGTATGTGTGGCTGGGGGCGGGCATTTTTATTTTAGGAGTTGAAACTTTACCTCGAAAATTGTATTTTCTATTGTGCAGTCAAAAGGCCTTGGGAAATGCAGCAGCACTTTGTAAAGTTGGATGGGTTTAATATTCAGAGAATGCAAGCGCTTCGGTGAACAACGGGGATTCAATTCTGTCATTTGCCTACTGTTCCTGAACGGCTTTACTATTTCATCTTAGAAATACACAATTTGGCTCAGTGACTCGGAATGGTGTTGCTTTGACAAATGGAAAAGGATTTGGGAGAAATGAAGGAGTTGGGTTCAGTGGAAGCATGCATCTACTCTAGGAGTCTTTGTTTGACCTCATGGTCACACGTTTAAACTTCAGGGAGCCCACTCAGCCTTCATCCTTTTGAGGATGATAAAATAAGTACTGCTGAGCTGCATAACAATAAATGTCTGGACACAGATTTGCTCTTCTTTGAGACAAGGCAATGGTGCATCAACGTTGTTTCACTTTCATGTTTCAGAGGAAGAGAGAAAGAATGTGCTGTATCTACTAAGATATGGTGAATTTATTCTCTCTCCCAGTGTTGGTGCACTTTAGGGAAGTAGCCCAACTTCCACTGTTGCTGCAGGTACAGTGGCAGGGGCCCAGAGGTCTGAGGGGCCCACTGAACCCTGATTATAGTTGTATTTTATAATGAAGCCATATATTTTCCTGTCTGTATTTATTTTAAACTGTGGATAAAAACGGAAATTGGGTTGTTTTTAAGGGGCATATTAACAAGCCAGGCGATAAAATTATCGCCGCTTTAGCGGCAGAAAACTGCCGCTAAAACGGCGATAAAGGGCTTGATAATATGCTCTATGGAAATCCAATTAAAGACCATGTTAGACGTCCTTCACATTTAACATGTTTATTGATTGGAGTGAGCGTACGTTCCGCACACTGAATGTACATTCTTAAAACTAAATGTACATAACGGGTTCGAAGTCCCAAGGCTATGAACAAGCTGTATTGTTTCTGGAAATTCAGTAAATGCATGTCCATGTGGGGGCTGATCAGTGATGTCCTAAAGTCAGTCTTCTGGGCCTTGTGACAAAACTCACGAGGTGCCCTTTGACCCGTCGGAGTTAAACATTTCCTGTGTTCTGTAGTGAAGCCTACCCGGTAAATCTCACAACACTTGTGTCTAAGACGTATGCTTTAGTATGGATAGCAATGCTGCAGAACTACCGATGTTCTCTTTCTCTCTGCTCTTAACCAAGCTCCGCCCTGCACAGAGTTCCACACTCCACACACCACACAGCTACTCAGTTGCGGCCGGCAAGATGGGCGGGTGGGGGTAAGACAGTCACAGGAGTGTTGCGCGGGGGACGGCGACCGTAATTAAAATAAAGAAAACGTACCTCCGCTCCTTCTCTACACTCCGGATCGGATCACGCGCCGCCTCAGCGTGTTCCCTCAGTTTGAAATGCACCAGGCTGCGCGGTGGAGTCTCAGCCAAACCAGGCGCTGCATTAGCAGTGCCAGAATTGGCTAGAGCAGGGTTACTCCCCGCCCATTTTGAGACCCGGGGGCTGCTGCAGTAAGCTCCCTCGGGTCCCTCGCCAGACAGTCGCTCTCCTAAGGGGAAAGGTAGCAGTGGAATAGTGTGCGCATGTTTGGACTGGTCCTAAAAATGACTAGCCCAAAAACAGACATGCGCACTACTATTGCTGCTGCAGATGCGCTGTCAGTGACAGTCTGTCACTCAAGCTGCCGCAGCCCCACCCCCTTCAGTGCCTCCCGATTGCCTCGGGGCCGGGCATGTCCCGGTAGTGTTTCATTTCAAATTAAACGCTACCGGACTGGTCAGACTGCAAGACTTTAACTGTGGCACAAATTAAATTTTAGGCATGACGGTGCTGTCCATGTGGCTTAGTGGGGCAACACCCAATGCCCCAATGGACGCACCGCCACTGGGGGGCTCCCTCTGGCACTGCACATGGGTGGGTCTGAGAGCTCTTGACTGGGTACAGAATGTAGGGGGCCCCCTTCATGCACTTTGCAGGGGGGGCCCCGCAATTTTCGTTACGCTACTGCATTGATCACTCTGTGCCAAAACAACAACTAAGTATCCTGAAGCAGGTATTTACTCAATGTGTTATTTTTAACATTTTAAAATGTCAGTATGACTGTATTATTCCTAGTGGGGAGGCCAGGACGTATATGAAGAGCAATTCCATTGATTGCCCCACTGTGAAAAAAAATTAAAGAGCCTGGGGCTTCTTCTTGTTCATAATTTGCTTTATGGAATGGCAATGGTAGATGATTTTTTAAATGTGATTATGAATAAACGAATATTATATACTTATTTCATCTCCAACATTCTATCGAACCCATTGTCTTTTTCTTTTTCTATGCCACATTTTGAAATATTTTCTGACGAGAAACTATAGTAATTTTATGTGCAATGCTTAGAAATCAATTTATTATGGAAATTAACATAGCCTACTTTTTAATTAAAGGAAAATATATTATCTGTACAGAGGTTAATACATGTAATATATTTATCTCTCGTCAGAGCAATTCATTATCTAAATCTATATTATGTGGGCTATGACAGGAGAGCTGTGGAAATACAAAATAAAAAAGATTAAATGTTCACAAGCAGACAGTAGAAGTAATTGTGCGGAACTGATCAGTCTGCTCGCCATCTGTATAAATATTGATATACGCAAAGACACACATTGTTCATTTTTCTTTTCTTTATGCTTGTGCAAAAAGAAATTTCAATAGTTATTAGTAGCGAGCTCTCCTTTGAAAAATTCTTTAAGGCAAAGCCATCCTAATCGAGTCACACCTTCCTAATCTTCTTTCATTAACACCTACATTCAAGTTGTTTTATCAGAAAAACTAAGGTAGCGACCTCTGCGTTAATATTTGGATTAAAACCAGTGGGCTACACTCAGATTACCTATTTCGGGGCAGATTTATGAGGCCCGTTGCGCCATCGAAACGTCACTTTTTGTGACGTTCCGTGGCGCAGAAGCCTGCGTGATATTTATCAGGCAGCACTGAGCCACTTTTTTTGGCTTAATGCTGCCTCATAAATATCAGTCCCTTTAACGCAGTGTTCTGCGTTAAAGGGGCGTGCAATGGGTGTTGCTGGGGGCGTTCCCAGCAACACCCATGGCCTTTTGACACTGCCCCAGATTTACGAGAAATCGTAAAACTGAGGCAGCGCCAAAAGCTTCCGCCTCCCCAGGGGAGGCGTAAGGGAGGCGCAACGGGGAGAAATATCTTTATTTCTCCTCGTTTTTCCTTTTTCTATGTGTGCTGCATTCTGCAGCACCTATACAAAGAGGAAAATCCTCTTGTGATTATTTTTGGACAGAAAGGTTTCCCTTCCTGTACAAAAATATTCATCTCCGCAACGCAGGCACCCTTGCACCATGGTGTAGAGGTGCCTGCGTTGGCGCAGGCAGCCCATTGTGCGCCGGCGCAGGGGAAAAGGATAGGAATGCGCCGCATTTTATAGATACGGCGCATCCCTGCCCTTTTCTTTTGCCGTAGGGAAGCGCAGCAGGAAGTCCTGCTGCGCTTCCCTACGGCAAAACCTCATAAATCTGCCCCTTCGTGTTTACCTGAGAAGCTGCCAGTTTCTCAAATGCAGTTCATGTATGCGGTGTAGCAAAGTTCAGGAATGAAATCTATTATTTATGATAGGATTACCCATATAGCGCTCAATGAAAGTTCCGACCAATAAGTACCAAAGATTCTATGGGGCTCATTTATGAGTCCTTGCGTCACTTTTGCGCCGCTGGTGCGTCACAAAAAGTGACGCACCGGCGGCGCAAAAGTGGACCTTGTTGCACCATATTTACAAAGTGACTCATCTTGGTATATGCGTCACTTTGTAAACCCCTGCACAACATTATACCTGTGTCAGGTATAATGTATGCAGGGTGGGCGATCCCACGTAAGTAAGCATCGTAGAAGTGACGCAGTGAAATCTACGAGATTTCACTGCGCCACTTCTTGCGTGCAAATGCGTCAATATCTTACACCTGCCTCACAGCAGGCGTAAGACTGACGCAGGCCCTTTCACATGGGGCTTGCCCCATGTGAAAGGACACATTGCTGGGGTTGCGTCACTTTTGTGACACACTCCAGCAATGCGTCACTTTTGCGCCTACAGATACGTCAGAAATACTGACGTAACTGTAACTCCTTGCGACATGATGCGTCATACTATAAATCCATCATGTCGCAATGAGGGCGCACTGAGAAGTGATGCATTGCTGCTTTCACGCAGCGATGCGTCACTTCTCATAAATGAGGCCCTATATATTTGCCATAACCTTTCACAGCATGCCTTTGGGCTTCTTGAGCTGCTTCTCGAGACACCAACAAGCGGAATTAGTGGCCTGAAAGCCTCTGGGGAGAAACATTGAAATATTCCTACCAAGATTATAATTTGCATTTCGATGTTGTCCCAGAAAGACCTGTTAAAACTTTGCTGGGTTATTCTGATCGGTGTCAAGTCAGTCACATATAGAAGACGCGTGGGAGGGTGGTCCGAGAACACCTTAAGTGATGTGGTCATTTACGTATTTATCTTGGAAATAGACAGCCCAAGCATAACTGAAAGAGGAGCATAGATCGCAAAAGCGTGGTGAGATGAGACAACTAGCTTGGTGGAACACACACCAAGGGCGGGGGTTGGTTGTGCAGCCTGTGGGATTCAAACTATAGTTTACCCTTCATTAAACGCATGTAAACAGTAATAGGAAAGACCATGTTTAATGTTTATTGTTATTAGTTAATAAAAAACATCACAATACAGTTAAATACATATAAAAAAAATCCTTTTTTTTTTTTAAATAATCAATTTTCTTAAAAACATTGTTAAATGTTGGTGCAACACAGAAGAATATCTTGGATTTGTTAAAATAGAACGTTATAAAATTCATTCAATTCACAATTGTAGGTATACTTCACCATTTTGTTAATGTAGCGTGTGTATCACTGTATCTGTAAAAATAAAAATAAAATTCCACAGTTCTAGATATCGACATCCTGCTATTGATTTTATCATAATATCAATATCTTATAGTCTTACGTTTGGACAAGATCCTTGTGCTGTTGTATACTAGTTACTGATCTATTTTACTGCTTTGTCATGAGATTGTAAAAACTTCAGAAGTTTACAATTTAACTGAGGATCTGTGGAGCCCAGAGGAAAGACCAGTGATATCATGATCCTTACATAACCCAACAGGACCTTTTACGATAAATAACACATGCTCCACTGCACCTATACTGGAAACGTCTGTTACTGCAGACAAAGCTGAACAGACAAACATCTTCACCGAGAAAGACTAATGAAAAGGTACATTTAAATAAGTAAGTGAAATATGCTGTAATATACTGGGATGAGGAATAATATGGAGGCTAAATGTAGTATTTATTGTGATGGTATTGGTTAAAGTAGGGTTAGTTTACAATTAAGGTCAGGATTGGAGTCATGGTTGGTGTCGAAGTTACACTCTAACACTAACTCAAATAGATGCTGATAGATTTAGGCAATAAGAACAATTGATGGACAGAATGCAGAACAATGTCATAAATTCATCCCAGACAAGAGATCTGGGCCTAAATCCATCGTTTTTTGTCTCACCATGCCATTCCAGTTTGGACCCAGCCATGTGCAAATCAGTCTTGACACCGCGCCCAATGGAAACAGTCCAGCCCGAACTGCCAAGCCAGGTCCTCCCTGGACTGGAAACAAGCATCATAGGACCGGTTTCGGGCTTTCAGCCCTCATCAGCCAGGATAGCTTGACTCCATAGATAGATTTAGGGGCATTATTTTTTTATTTGTTTGCAATTTTATATAGCATGGCCATAGCCCGAGGGCATCACAGCATTTCACATCAAGCAGGATACAAAGGATACAGTGGGTTACTGTTGCAAAGTCATCCTGTGCCCTGGGCACCCCCCAACTTTTTACTGAATGGTACTGATGGTAACTGACTCTGACTGACCCTGGGCTCTGCCTAACCAGGCCCCGTGCCAGTGCTATGCTGAAAGAGACACATTGAGAATACAGTGAAAACACCTACATACACTAGGGTACCCTATGGTATTGCGTACCCCTGTGATTGGCATGACCTACCTTATCAGACCCCATTAAATATTAGGGCAGGGGGATTAAAACTACCTAGAAGTCCATAGTCCACAGTAGGGAATGGCAGTTTAGAGGACAGCAGATTTTTCTGCACTTGCAGCAGATCTGGAGGGCTCTTCCCCTCTCAGATACTTATTTCAAGTTCTCTGGGTCATGAAGGAGGTCACTTCTGACCAATGGGAGCTCGGTAACTCCACAAAGTTATGACCACATCCTGTAGCGTGTGGCATTATTTTGTCTCAGAGTGCATCAAATCTTCCAAAACATAATGGCTGATTTTCCAGCAAGGAGGTAAGAACTGGCTAAACACACCCATAGGATGGCTAATTTACTTAGACTCTCCCCCTGCATCTGTTCATACCTTCTGTAATCCTGCCATCTGCCTGAGGTGGTAAGTTCAGAGCTGTAACTGACACTGGCCACTGCTCTCCTCTTTGAAGACCATGGTTTAGGACTTCACTCCCTGGCCTGGTATTCCTAAGGAACATCAAACTGCCCTCCTAGCAGAGCTAGTCAACCCCAGGGGCTCTGTATCACCTCTACAAGGCAGCCTGGCTAATCCACTTAACTCTGACCAATCAGGGCAGACCACTGGAAGGCTGAATTTGGACTTACAAACAATGAAGTCTTATAACTTCTTGTATGTACACTGGGAAGTCTTTGAATGTTATTTCTATCCCTGTCCTATCAAGAGTTATTAATCAATAACTTCCAACCATGTTAACCTATGTAACAGGGGATTTACAATGGGAAAAATGACTTGGGCCATTTTTCCATCACCGGGACTTACAAAAACATATTTTATAAGTACTTGCCTTATATCTACAGGAACCCCATCCCACGTGCAACTAGGGGAGACCTTAGGGGTTCTGAATCTGTAGAAATATTGCAGATCCTCCCTCTACAGTGCTCCTAGCATCAAATTCGAATTTGAGTAGCACTGTACCACAACGTGGGGAGTGAAATGTGAAATTTCACTTTTCCCAGACATATAAAAACTCATTTTATAAGGGTGTCCCTTCTAAATACCTGACCCCCCACCCCTGGGATACCTAGGGGAGACCCTGGGGGTCCCTAATATGCCACAACATTGTAGGTTATCCAGTTTTAAGAGCCCCAAACACCAAAGTTGAGTTTGGGCACAATTTACTTTTTAAAACAGTCCTGGCACCCAGTGCTGCTTTTAAACTGACCTCAGGCTTCAACAGTGCACACATGCAAGTGCAAAAAGAGCTGCTGGCCTTTAAACTGCCAGGCCCCAGTGTACTTGGGACTAATAGGTAGTTTTAATCCCCCTGCCCCATTATATACTAGGGGCTTATAGGGTTGGTCATGCCAATACCAGGGGCACCCCACCATACCATTGTGTACCATAGTGTATGTTGGTGTTTTAACTGTATTCTAATGTGTTTCTTTCAGCATAGCACTCGCCCTGGGCCTGGTTAGGCAGAGCCCAGGGTGAGTCAGAGTCAGTTACCACCAGCATCAGTCAGCAACAAGTTGGGGGGTGCCCAGGGCACAGGATGCCTTTGCCACAGTAGCCCTGTGTGGCAGGACTGCTTTTAAAAAGTAAATTGTGCCCAAAATCAACTTTGGTGTTTGGGGCACTTAAATAGGGATACCCTACAATGTTTTGGCATATAAGGAACCCCCAGGGTCTCACCTAGGTGTCCCAGGGGTGGGGGTCAGTTATTTAGAAGGTAGACCCTTATAAAAATGAGTTTTAATATGCCATGGGTTACGTGAAATTTCAAATTTCACTCCCCACATTGTGCTAAAGTACTGCCCAAATTCGACTTTGATGCTAGGAGCACTGTGAGGGAGGATCTGCACTATTTCCACAGATTCAGAACCCCCAAAGTCTCCCCTAGTTGTTCCATGGGTGGGGGTGCTGTACATATAAGCAAAGTACTTATAAATGATGTTTAAGAATGTTTGTATAAGCTCTAGTGCTGCAGAAATGACCCAAGTCATTTTTCTCATTGCAAATCTCATGCCACATAGGTTAGTATGGCAATAGGTTATTAACTAATAACGCCAGATAGGTGAATGATAGAACTCCCATTCAAAGACGTCCCAGAATGGTAGTGATAAAGCCAACAATATGATATTGTTGAATTTCTCCTAAAGTGTACAGACAAGAAGTTATAAGACTTTCTTGTTTGTAAGTCCAGATTCAGCCTTCCAGTGGTCTGTCTTGATTGGTCAGAATTAATTGGATTAGCCAGGCAGCCTTGAAGAGGTGATAAAGAGCCCCTGGGGTTAACCAGCTCTGCTGGGAGGGCAGTGTGCTGCTACACAGGAATGCCAGAGAACAGGGAGGAGTCGTAAACCATGGTTTTCAAAGAGAAGAGGAGGCCTCAGTGCCATTTACAACTTCACTTTTTTGACCCTAAAGCCAGAGCTAGGCTTATGGAAGGAATGCACTGATGAAAGAGGGTGAGTCTATGGAAAGTAGCCATCCCAGGGGTGTGTTTAGCCAGCTCCTACCTCCCTGCTGGAAAATCACCCTTTATGAATTTGGGGGATTTGGTGCACTCTGGGACAAAATAATGCCACACTCTACAGGATGTAGTCATATCCTTGGGGAGCCACCCTGCTCCCATTGGTCAGCAGTGACCTCCTGCTTGACCCAGAGAACTTGGAATAAGTATCTGAGAGGGGCAGTGTCTCTCAGATCGGCTGCTTAAAATAAAAGACTGCCATACAAGGAAAAGGAAGAGAACAACCCGATGAAAGAAACTACCTCAGCAGGGGTTGGCAGAGGGGAAACAACAGCACCAGCAAACCAGTCAGAGATACCTGCAGAGGGCCTGGGAAACCTGAAGGCAATAGCTATGACTCCTCCTGTCAAAGGCAGCAGCAACTGGAGTAAGGAAGGAGAGAAGCAAGGCGTAAGGTCCAGCACACCAGTATCATATGCGATCCAGAAAACCGCTTCAAGTATTACCCTAAAACCCACATCCCCCTGTACACTTATAAAGTCAACTGCTCCTAAACTGCCACTGAGAATTGAAGACCAGATACACAGGACAAGTGCAGTCCAAGCTAATGACCTGGAAGACTTAGAAAATTCATGGTTGAAGCACCTAAGCCCCACATCGAGCCCAACATCAAACAAGGAGACACCATGAGATCCAACTAAAACTGAGATATTAGAGGCCAACAAATCCCCCGAGCAAAACGAAGGGGAGCTGATCAACCTGGGGGAAAATCTGGATAAAAATCGGGACAAAATCGGAACGGTAATGACATCAACCCAGAACACCAGCAATAGCTTGTCAAACTCAGAACAGCACCTGGGCACTAATCAAACATCACAGCAAGAGAATGTACTTAGTGCCGTTACAATTAATCCGGAGATTCTCATGTCCGTAATAGAAACACTCCAATCATCTGCAAAGGCACTTAATTGGCAATCAGACAAACTATACATTCAAATAGACCTAAGGAACATTATACCCCTCCACATAGCAAGGATAGACACTAAACTGGACAAGCTTAACAAGCTAATAACAATAGCACAATCAAAATACACGCTAGAACAAAGTCCCTGCGGCCCAATTATAGCCAAGCTGAGCCTCCTTCTAACTCTTTTAGAACAAGTGATAGCACTCAGACAATTAAGTCTGTCATGCTCCAAGCCCAAAGAAGCTAAAAGTAAACCACAACCAGCCTCCTTCAAACAGGTGGACAAGGAAAAACTAAAAACGATAAAGATGGAAAAAGCAGGCCCCACGTTAAACTTACCTGTTCTACTCAATCCAACCAAACTAACAAGAAGACAAAAAAAAGTGAAAGGAAAGCAAGAAACAAACTATCAGCAGGCAACAAGGAGCATGGAATCAAAGTGTTTCCTATACTCACTACAATTAGAAAAGCAGATTACACATTAAACACTACAAGATCGTCGGAGGTCTCAACGGACATATTAACTGAGGCCCCAAAAAAGTGGTCCCTAGTTATACCAGAAAGGGAGGAACAAGTCCCCAAAGAACAAAGAGACTCTATTGCAAATAGCATAGTAGAGCCCGCGCAAAATGAAAAGGAAAAAGCAGCAAGGACCAGGAAGAGCGTAGAACTTGTAGTTCAGAAAAAACTAACATCAAGCCTACAGAGCAGTATCCATATAGAGAGTGAAGAGGAACCAAGCCCATTTAAAGGCACTACAGGAAATCATCAAAGAAGTGAACACCATGATTGTCCGCAACTTACTGGGAAAAGGCAACAAGAAGAAAAAAAAGAAGGGCAAATCAAAAAACTCACGCCGTATGGGCTCAAAACTTGTGCCAAACAGGAGAAGTAGAAGGTACGTTATTTGGAAAAGAAGGCTTAAACTTACACCAAAGCAAGAAACAAAGCAAGGCACCAGGGAACAGTGGGCCCGATTCATAGAACTAACTTAAGACAAAATCCAAAACTTACTACCATTTTGGTATTCACAGAAGGCACTTACTCATTTTGGTATTCACAGAAGGCACTTACTCATTTCGGTATTCACAGAAGTTAGGCGTCCTAACTTTAGGACTCCTAAATGCCTTCTGTGAATACCGAAAGTCTTAAAGTTAGAATTTTTCTCAGTTTCGGAGTAGTAAAGTTAGGACTCCAAACTTTAGGACTCCTAAATGCCTTCTATGAATACCGAAAGTCTTAAAATTAGAGTTTTTCTCAGTTGAGGAGTAGTAAAGTTAGGACTCCTAACTTTGGGACTCCTAAATGCCTTCTATGAATACCGAAAGTCTTAAAGTTAGGTTTTTCTCAGTTTAGGAGGAGTAAAGTTAGGACTCCTAACTTTGGGACTCCTAAACTGAGAAAAATCCTAACTTTAAGACTTAACAGTAAGTTGTAGCGTGGACAAATTCTGAAGGGAGTAAGTACTAAACCCATCTTGGATCACTGGGGCTGGCTAGCAGGTACGCTGAACAAAGGGAAAGCTAACTGACCCTTACACAAACAGACAATGAACAACTGCCAAGACACCTTTCACATTATCTCATGGAATATAGCTGGAGCCAAGAAATGGCTAGAAGACGGTTGACCCCTTCAAAATTGGACATCATGTGACATAGTCGCCCTACAGGAGACATGGGCACTAGAGGAGCTGCCGCTCGTCGGATACACACACTTCAGCACACCAGCAGAAAAAGACAGCAGGTATGGTTGCCCAAAAGGGGGGTTAGCAGTCTATGTCACGACTGACATTAACATCAGATCTGAGCAAATAGCTCCTTATGGTCCAAATGTGCAATTAATAAAATTGTCTTTAGCAGGCAGAGCGGCACCTGTACTACTAGTCAACATCTACGTACACCCATCTGTGAAAGAGAAGAAAGAGAAGAAAGCTCAGATAAATCTGCTAATAACCATAATCAATGCCATATGAAATAGCAACCCCTTCTGGGAAATTATCTTAACAGGTGATTTTAATTCAAATTCAATCTATACACCAGAAGAGGATGAGAAGCTAGCAGCAGATAACGAGTTCTGGAACGTACAGCCTCAATACCAGCTTAAATCAGAGCGTCCTGACCCAGTAGCACAGCAACTGGTAACAACTCTGGAATACTTGGGTTTGACGTTCCTAAATGGTAGAATACCAGAAGACTACCCTCCAATGAATACTCATTTTGGAGGGGCCTCGCTATCTAGGCTCGACTACACAGCAGTATCACTACCACTACTGTCCTTTCTCAAGCAGTTCTCAATTGAATTTACTACTAAAAGTGACCACTCATACCAGCATATCTATTTCAATTTAAAACCTCCTCAGCATCAAAACAGTATGATAATTGCAGACAGCACGCTCTCAACCGACTGAAATGGTCAACAGATAACATTGAAGACCTTCAAGTAAAAGTACAGAGAATTAAAATGGAGAGCGAAACAAGTAAACATAACCAGATAAAAGAATGGGTAAGTTTCACCGACAAGTTAACAACAATTATGACCGTTAACCCCAAACAAGCTAGAGAGTCAAAAAATACCAAGTCAATTTCAACTGAACTGGTCAAACTCAAGCGAGAAATAAGTTAAAATGCAAGGAGACTGAAAAGAACAGTTACGTCACGCATAGACTGGGATCGAAGACGGAATCTCAAGAAAAAGTATAAAAAGATACTGTGAGAACACAAAAGAAGAAGTGAGGACAACTTTTGGGCCAAATTATTTTTTCACGGCGAAGAACACCAACTCAAGTGCATTTTGGGAAATAATAAATGGTCTAAAGTGTCCTGCGAACTCAATCACCTCAAGCGTGCAAGAAACTGATTGTGTCACACTATTAACAAAGAGATTCACAGACCCTGAATCATCGATTTACCTAGAATGGAGGGAGAGGACGCAAGCGTCGTTCGAGGAGCAAGAAGAACAATTGAGCAACGACAGGAGTGTCCTACAAAATACAAATAGTACCCGAACTTGCCAACGGTCTAAACTGCAAAACACTGAAGAGGCACAATGGAGAGAAGCTTGTGGTGTAGAACCTGCATCTGGAAATTCAGGCTTCTGTGACGAAGATGTAAGAAGAATACTCCTGAAGGTCCTGAAGGTCCAAACGGCATCCCCCCAATAATCTTCAAACCAGCTCCACACTTCCGGAGCGGAAGACTGAAAAACCTGTTTGAAGAAAAAGAGCTAGAACGTCTCCAGCAAATTACAGGTTGATAGCACTTTTGGACGTGGATGCAAAGTACTATGCCTCACTACTACTGGAAGATCTGATTACCTGGTCCGATAATTCAAAACGGATCCCACTTAACCAAACAGGTTTCAGAAAAGGGTGCGGGACGATAACATATATTCTATCGCTCTCGCTGATAGCTGACAAATATATCCGAAGGAAATAACAGCTGCACCTCTCTTTTATCGACCTAAAGGCGGTTTTTGACAGTGTTGAACATCATATTCTATGGGGAAAATTGCGCACATGGAACATCCCTCATAAAATACTTATAGGAATATTGCTCTTATACTCCAATACACGGATGAGAGTAAAACTGGGAGATGGTGCAAGGCTATCAAGACAAGTTAAAACCACCAAAGGGGTCAAACAAGGATGTGTCCTGGCCCCCCATTTCTTTAATCTTTTCATGGCAGACCTCGGACCAAAACGTAACAAGATCATATCCCATCCACCTAAATTAGGTACTTTACCACTATCCCATTTATTATATGTGGACGATGTTGTTTTGATGAGCCTAACGAAGATCGGCTTATGAAGATCACTTGTAGGGATGCTGGAATTTATAGCCGAAAACAAGCTAGAGATAAACATTACAAAAAGCAAAACAATGCTGATTAGCAGACATCAGACAGCTAAACAGCAATTCCAATTGGAGGGCAAAAAGTTAGAAGTAGTATCTAACTACAAGTATCTGGGGTTCTACATCGACAGGCACAACCATCGGGAGCAAAAAGCTTACATGACTCAGGGAACAAACGCCTTATCATTCGTCTTCATGTCTTTATCAAAAAATGTTAAGGGGCCATCATTTAAACCCCTACTAGCAGTAATAAAAGCCAATATGCTATCAACACCATCATATGGCAGTATGACTTTATACGGGAAAGACGCCGAACTGCTAAACAAATCTCAAGTTACAAAGAGTCTTTCAAATTCATCAGGCAGCATACCCAGCACAGGTTAGACTAGAATTTGGGGTAACCAACGAAACGCTGTGGAGAATGTGTGCAACCATCGAGCAATGGTACAGCCTGAAGCAAAACACCGTAGACTCGAAATTGAATAAGACTCTGTGGGACGAATCAGAGAAAGATGAAAATTCCCCATACAATCAATTCTTAAAAAAGGCATTACTAGAAACCTGTACAGGTGATCTGTGGAAAACCAACCTGCCCTGCCTTTAAGCAAACTATAAATAAATCGGAAAAACTTCACTTGCTGCTAGATAATAAAAATACTTTGAATACAAGAAAACACGCTTGGATGGTAATGACTAACTATAAGACACTCACCCATGCACCATATTTAAATATCACGTTCTCGGCCTACAGAAAGCTACAACTAATGGCCTTGCATCTAGGCCAACTGCCGTTCATTGCGGACCAGCTAACTTGGGTCTACGAAGGGTCGAAAGAATGTAGACTATGTGGGAGCAGCAAAGAGGACCTTGTCCACCTAGTCTGCATCTGTCCTAAATTATCACAAGCACGAGCCACTTTTTTAACACACGCCATGAACATTATAGGTATAAGGATTTGCAGATCTGCAATTATAGCGGGCTTGGATCCAACAGATACTTCATTGAACTGCCAACTCATAAAGTTCCTCTCCATTCATGCGCAAGCATTAAAAAAAGAATCTTGTGAGTTGCTCCCTAACAGCAAATAAGACGTACTGGTCAGTGGCAGATCGTGTTTTCCAAACACAAGGGAGAACAATGCAAGAACACTAGGAGGAACATTTTTCAATTTTTTCATAGTGGACTACGTGTCAAACAATGCTCCAGATTCACTAACTGCAAACTACGTACTTTGAAAATGTCTGCATTTTATTAATAATTAAATCGACTGAACTATGATTTTCTATATAAACTTAAGTGTAATAATTGTTAAGCAAAAGATTTTATGACTTTTAGGAAAACAAAACGTTTATTGCAGTTCTCCATTTTAGTAACTGTATTGTTCTGGTTTTAATTAACTGAAACAATAAATTCTTGGGCCGGTCCTCTGAAGACTGCACCAGCTGAAACTACAGCCCTGTGGATTACCTTGCTGTAAAAGAACAAACAAGTGGACTCCCTGCAAGCTACAGATTAACAGAGCTCACCTGGAACATCACCACCAAGGATCCTCAACCTGGAGAACTACCAGAGGATTTGTAAGGGTTTTGTCCAAGTGGATTGTGGGAACTGAAGTCCTCAACTTTCAAGGACCATCTTGGAGCTTCCAGACCCTTGGAGGGAGTTTGAGACACGTTGGGACCCCTTGGGGAACTTCAGGAAGAGTTTGGAGAACTTTGGAGCAACTTTGAAAAAAAGCTCCATAGGAGACCGACTCAACCTGGTTAGCCAAGCCGCCTGCCTTCATCCGCGAGCCAGACAAATCATCCAGGTTCGTCCCGCTAAAAACTCTGTAGGTCCGACTTCCAGAGTTTGACCGGGAGTAGAAGATATCCAAGGCCAGTGAACCCTCACCGAATCCGGCCTGGTGAAGAGCATTGAGGGACTCAGAGAGAAAAAGCTCCAGAAATGTTTCTAAGTCAGAAGGTAAAAACTCTGACCGGGACCTACCGCGGGTGGTAGCCGCTCCTGGCTCCATCGCGGTTGGCCTGAAACTTTGACTTTGAGCAGGTCTATCGTGACCAGATATCCCAATATGGTGCTATAAGTTTCTAAGTGCTATATAATACTAAATCTTTGAAAATTCATATCTCCGGACCTATTCTGAGCCCTATACTGTGTTAGTGGCCTTATTGCCAGTGGCAGGACCTACATTTGCCCCTACCAGTAATCCACTTTCCAACATTTGGTGCTCAGCGGTGCAGATGAAGACTTGTGTTTAAAAGTACACTGTTTCAGTAAAGTGAATTAAGGTTATAAAAATCCTCTAAATTACCTTAGAGCAAATCTTTTGAGTTTGATTTTGGGAATTTGGACTAAACGGTTTTTAATCCATTGTTTTGATTTTTCCAAATTTTTCTAAGTCTGTTGTGCCTAGTTGTTGTGACCCAAAACTAGGGAACCATGGAGTTGGACCTGGTTAAACTGTCCCAGTTCAGGATGGCTGATCCAGTGTATGCTTAGGGGACTGCCTGCTTCCAACAAGATTAGGAAGATAGGGTTGCTTAAGTCCCTACAGGTCTGTGCTGGGGTAGCTGAGGAGATTCAAGGGGGGATCGAGGGTGTTCCCCCCAGCCTCACCCAAGAGGAGGGTGAGGATGGTGTCTCTTCAATTCAAAGAAAGGTGGAATCAGGGTAAGAATTGTAGGTTCTTTGATCCCTCAAAAGTGGGCAAATATTTTCACTGTAACCAACCAGGGCACAAACAGGGAGATGATGTCTGCGCCAAGATGCTCCCCCCTAAAGGGCCATCCACATGGATTGCCAGTGTCAGTAGAGGGGGGGAGAGTGGTGTCCCAGAGAGGGGTAGTCAGGTGGTGGAAGCAACCATAGTGTCCCTGGGTGGGGTGAATATTGCAACCCTTGCTGCCTTACCTCTAAACATGGACAAATACAGGCAGAGGCCTAAAGTGAATGGGACTGAGGTTGAGACTATCGGAGACACTGGGGCTTGTGTCACTATGGTCCTGGATGAACTGGTGCCTCCAGGAAGGTTGCTACCTGGTGAGGTTCACCAGGTGACCTATACAGATAGCACAACCAAACTCCATCTCATGGCTGTGGTGTATTTGAAATGGGGAGGCGTGAGAGGCCCTATGAAGGTAGCTGTGTCAAAGGTCCTCCCAGCCCAGTGTTTACTGTGCAATGATCTTGAAGTCTCTGCGTTGTCAGAGGTGGAAAGAGCACTGCATATGAAAATATTGGAGCTCCCTGAAAGGGTATGTGGGTAGGTTTACGGGCAGATTGCCCTCAATGATGGAGCAAGGGAGAGGTCAGCATTCTCCACACTAGAGAGACATTATAGGTACAAGGTCATCCCCTTTGGCTTAAAGAATGCACCTGCCACCTTCCAAAGGTTGGTGAACAAGGTCTTATCTGGGTTGGAACAGTTCAGTGCAGCTTACCTAGATGATATAGCTGTATACAGTTCTACCTGGGGGATCACTTAAGCCACCTAAAGGAAGGGCTTCAGGTCATGCAGCAGGCAGGCATGACTATTAAGGCAAGTAAGTGCCAAATAGGGCAGAGTTCTGTGGTGTACCTGGGCCACCTGGTAGGTGGGGGCCATGTACAGCCTCTCCAAGTTAAAATCCAAACCATTTTGAATTGGACAGCTCCTGTTACCCAGACTCAGGTCAGGGCATTCCTTGGACTAACAGGGTACTATAGAAGGTTTGTTCAAAATCATGGGACCATTGTGGGGCCCCTAACATTAACTCACTTCTAAAAAGAAGCCCACAATTGTGGATTGGACCCCAGTGACCGGAATGGGCAATTAGTTTTGAACATTTTGCGAAGATTCGTCAACCGGCAAAAAAGTTATTTGGAATAGAATGTTACGATTTTACTATGGATAATAGGTCCTAAATATGACTACCTACTGGCGACCGCCAGTAGGTAATATATATATATATACATATACATATATTATCACCTACTGGCGGTCGCCAGTAAATAGTTATAGTTAGGACCGTGTTTCCATTCAAAAAGCGTAACTTTTTTTTCCCAATAACTTTGGCGCCGGTTGATGAATCTTCGCGAAATTTTCAAAACGTTGGTCCTGCTCCAGTCAGTTGCAAGCCTGAAAGTTTCGGGGTGATTCGCCAAGCGGGGGCCGAGAAAAAAGGGGGGTCCCAAAACGCATTTTCTCCATGTTAATTCCCATTGGAAATTTTAGACACGACTACAGCCCGAATTGTTGAATGGAATTACACCAAATTTGGCAAGAAGGTAGTCCTTGGTTCAGAAAGAGATCTTTATTTTAAATGGTGTAAATCCGTTCAGATGTTTCTGAGAAATTAAAAAAATAGAGGTAGGAAAATCATTTTTCCCATAGGGAACTTTAGACACGTTTACAGCCAAAACTGCCGAACGGAATTACACCAAATTTGGCAAAAAGGTAGGGCTTGGTTCAGAAAGCGCCCTTTGTAGTGTAAATATGTTCAGTAGTTTTTGAGATATTAAAGGAAAAAAACATTTATATATCTAGGCGGGACCTAACTACACAAGCACGAGCTTGGCTCTAATTGGCTGCCAACACTTCAATCCAGGAAGTGTTGGCAGCCATCTTGCTGCAATGCTTTTTAGGTCTCGCCTAGTGACGCAGCGCAAGCGCTGCACACTCCACAAACACCACTGCACTACCCTAAACCCTAAAACACTACCCCAGCATGAACCCCTACACTGCACGAACACCACTGTACTGCCCTAAACCCTAAAACACTACCCCAGCACGACCCCCTACACTGCACGAACACCACTGCACTGCCTTAAACCCTAAAACACTACCCCCAGCACGACGCCTACAATGTCCGAACACCATTGCACTGCCCTAAATCCTGAAACCCCACCCTCAGCATGACCCCCTACACTGCCAGAACACCACTGCACTGCCCTAAACCCTGAAACACCACCCCCAGCAGGAACCCTACTGTGCCCGAACAACACCGCACTGCCCTAAACCTTGAAACACCACATAAGGCACGACCCCCTACACTGCCCGAACGCCACTGCACTGCCCTAAACCCTGAAACACCATCCCCAGCATGACCCCTACACTGCTCAAACACCACTGCACTGCCCTAAACCATGAAATACCACCCCCAGCAAGACCCCCTACACTGCCCGAACACCGCTGCCCTGCCCTAAACCCTGAAACACCACCCCCAGCATGACCCCTACTCTGTCCAAACACCACTGCTCTGCCCTAAACCCTAAAACACCACCCCCAGCATGGCCCCCTACACTGCCCAAACACCACTGTTCTGCCCTAAACCCTGAAACACTAGCCCCAGCACGACCCCCTACACTGCTTGAACAGCACTGTACTGCCAAAAATCCATGAAACACTAGCTCCAGCACGACCCCCTACACTACCTGAACACCACTGTACTGCCCTAAAACCCAAAAACACCACCCTCAGCACAACCCCCTACACTGCCCGAACACCACTGCACTGCCCTAAACCCTAAAACACCACCCCCAGTATGACCCCCTATACTACACAAATACCACTGCACTACCCTAAACTCTAAAACACTACCCCCTACACTACACAAACACCTGTGCACTACCCTAAACCCTAAAACACTACCCCAGCACGACCCCCTGCACTACCCAAACACCACTGCACAACCCTAAACCCTAAAACACTACCCCCAGCGCGACCCTCTACACTACCCAAACACCACTGCACTACCCTAAACCCTAAACCACTACCCCCAGCACGACCCCCTACACTACCCAAACACCACTGCACTACCCTAAACCCTAAAACACCACCCCCAGCACGAACCCCTACACTGCCCGAACACCACTGCACTGCCCTAAACCCTAAAACACCACCCCAGTAGGACCCCCTATACTACACAAATACCACTGCACTACCCTAAAATCTAAAACACTACCCCCTTGTTACAGTCTGTTGTAACAATTATGCTCAGACTCATCTGGAGGGATCATGTCGCTGAGATAAAACTGTATCCTAGCGTTAAGATTGTGAAAACTGAGTAATGATTAGTTAAAATGTCATGGTAAAAATGTATTTTTCTGAATGTTTCGCAAGCTCATTGCCAATGCTTGTTGATTGTACTTTAGGCAGTCTTGTGTAATCAAACTCCTTTAGTTACACATGTTTGTATTTTGGGGGCATGAGGCTTTTGGCTACGTTTTATTATTTCTGCTCGTGCTTCCTGAAATGCACGTTTCATTTTTGGCAGTTGCAAATCACGTTCCCTGCAGGAGGATTCATGTTAATACGAACACGTGCATCACTGGTTCCTCCGCGTGTCAACCCCACCCTCCAGCAACTCTATTTAAACCCCAAGCATACCAACAAACGCGCTTACGCTCGTTTTCTCCCTAAACTTACCTGAAGGCAGAAATCCCTCATCCACGGTCCTGCATCGGCTCCCGAGTTCCAGCGAAGGTTCCGGTCCAGTCTTCAAAACCTTCCCTCCTTGCCACGGAAACGATTCAACTTTCTTTTCGGAGTTTCCGGAGTTACAGGAACAGGCTTCCTACGTCGGAGAAAAAGAAAGTAAACAGAAAGAATTCAGGAAACAGTGAGTAACCGGCTGGCTACATAAACAACGAACTGTAAGTTTCTAGTACATTTTTCCCAGCATGTTATTATGAATCCTTAGTCAGCTCATTTAAAAAGTATACTTGGCCAAGTGTATAGGACTAATAGGGATTCAACAAGCAAGAACAACACAATTTTAAAAAGACTTTGCTTATCTGATTTCGAGAGGGATTCTTCTCAGTTGCAGCACGATCTCCTCATCTAAGACACTAAAAACACGAAAAGAAAAAACAATTAGACATTATTTGATTCAGAATCGGTTGGGTGTCTTCGGACTGTCTGTTAGTGAGTATATACTACCAGAACTCAATCGTCATTCAACAAATCTTTAGCAAGGCAAGCAGAACCAGAATATTAAGACTGCTGTTTGTTTATTATCATTGCAGATCCATTGCAGATCTATGTTACTCATTGAGTTCAGGTGTCGACAAAACCTGAGTAAAGCAAAGCTACTGATGTAATGTGTTGGTCTTGAGCCTAATTGTCGCAAGCTTTAAATCATAAGTGCTAATACCCTTTTTGTTCTTTGTTTACCATTAGAGCTGTGTTCGGAAGAAGGCAGACAGGAAAACGTAGAGGCAAGCTGAGATTGGAAGTGTCTTTTTCGTTTATTATTTTGTCCCTATTCCCCCTTCCCTTAAGAATTTAACTTGAGCAAACTGTGTTAACCATTCAGTTGTGTCCAGGAGAAGTTCTTGGAGGAAGTCGAGAGCAATCTACACATCTCTCAAGTTGAACATCCTGCCTTTCAGGTGAGTGAAGGTTAACAGAAGCGTAAGCCTTCACAACAATAAGGTTCTCCTTGAGAGATATGGATTCTGACACAGAAGGTATTGATGGTCAAGCGATGGCACATGCGCTTGCCGATGATGTTTTAAGAAATCAATCCATATCAGAGACGTTACAAAAAATGCAATTGGAAATTGATACATTAAAACACGAGGATACAGTATTAAGACAGGAAGTCCTTCGTTACAAACCGAGAGATTCCTTATGGGGAAATCCTGTTTTTTCCCAACATTTGGATTCATCAGTGTTTGGTAGTAAGCCTAAAGCCACTAAACTAGTCATGAGTCCCGATTCTAATTCCTCACCGGTGCAAGTAACGGTGGCTGTTCCTAATGTAGTTCCTTTGGCAGCCCCGGAACGCTTTTTTGGCGATTCTGGTAAGTTTACTGTATTCCTTAGTCAATGCCAATTACATTTTACATGTAAACCGCAGTTGTTTCCCACTGATGCGACTAAGGTAGCCTTTGTGCTTTCGTATTTGGGAGGCACAGCAGCAAATTGGTCCATACCTTATATTGATCGAGATTACCCCATTTTACATAATTGGCCTCTGTTTAAAAATACCATGACTAAATTGTTTGCAAAACATACATATGTACAAGCCAGTGACAATGAGTTACTAAATTTAAAACAAGGTAAACAAGATTTATTAACCTATGTAACCCTGTTTAATAGACTTTTGACAGAAACCCAGTGGCCAGAGGAAAAACGCACGTCTTTGTTTTACAGAGGTCTGCGTAATGAGTTAAAAGATGCCTTGGCGCATATTGTGGATCTTCCAGAAGAATATTCAGACTTTGTAGAGTTGGTGGTAAAATTAGACCATCGGTTAGGAGAAAGAAAGGGTGATAAAACCCGCTTTGAGCCAAGGTTTTCTGTGTCAAAAGGTGATAGAAAGGAAAATGATACTAAAGTATCTGAGTCTGAACCTATGCAGATTGGGACGATTAAAGGGCCCTTATCTATAGAAGAAAAGGATAGAAGGAGAAAATTAAACCTCTGTTTATATTGTGCAAAATCTGGACATTTTGCGAAAGAATGTCCTATAAAGCCAAAAGGGGCAAAGAAGGTTAATTCTGTAATCACAAACTCTACAGAGCAGGAAAACTAAGAAACTCGTCAAGGAGGGGGGTCTCTTGCACGAGTAAAGAATCTTTGTTGACCTCCAATATTTCCACTAATGTGGTACCAAGAATACCTCGACACTTCATAATACAGGTAGTTTTGATCATTAGTACCCATGTGCGACATTCCGCTCGAGTCTTATTAGATTGCGGAGCCACTGGAAATTTCATGGATATCAAGATGGCAGAAGAGTTACAGATACCGACTGAGTGGAAAACTCAACCTGAGTCAGTTTGTGCAGTAGATGGGTCAGCCTTATCTTCTGGAATGATTACCAAGAGAACGACTCCATTGATTATGGTATGTCAGAATGGACATACGGAAAAGATAGGCTTTGATTTAATTGATACACCCACGTTTGGGCTAATTCTAGGAGTACCATGGTTAACTCAGCATAACCCTAGAATTAATTGGGCTTTACGAACGGTAAACTTAGATTCCACTTATTGTCGAGAGTCTTGTTATCAAGAAGCACTCACTGAATCTATGACAATTTTACATTGTGCAACTACGCAAACACAGGCTGTTAGTCTACCAGTTGAATATCAAGAGTTTAAAGATGTATTCGACCCAGTAAAAGCTGGCTCCTTGCCGCCACACAGGTCATACGATTGTCGTATTGATCTAATACCCGGAGCTACGTTGCCTAACACAAGAGTGTATGCTCTCACAGAAGAAGAAACTAAGTATTTAAGGACTTATCTTGATGAGTTATTGGCGTCAGGGTTTATAAGGCACTCTACCTCTCCAGTATCCTCGCCGTTATTTTTCATTCCTAAACCTGATGGAAGTCTCCGGGCTTGTATCAACTACCGCGGATTAAACAAGGCTACAATGAAGAATAAATACCCTTTGCCTTTGATACCTGTTCTTTTAGATCAGTTACGTCATTCCACAATATACACAAAACTAGATTTGAGAGGTGCATATCACCTTGTTAGAGTAAAAGAAAATGATGATTGAAAAACAGCTTTCAAAACTAAATTTGGCTTATTTGAATATACAGTGATGCCTTTTGGTTTATGTAATGCACCTGCAGCATTTCAATTTTTTATCAATGAGGTGTTGCATGAATTTCATGATGTCTGCGTAATTGTGTATATTGATGATATACTTATTTATTCTAAGACAAGAGAAGAACATGTGCAGCAAATTAGAGCAGTATTACAGAAATTGTTGACAAACCATCTTTTTGCTAAGCTTGAAAAATGTATTTTCAATACAGACACAGTGGATTTTCTTGGGTATTGTTTGTCTCCAGCAGGTATAATGATGGATGTAAAAAAAGTGAATGCCATTAGGGATTGGCCAGAGCCCACAACTGTTAAGGAAGTACAAAAGGTTTTGGGTTTTGCAAATTTTTATAGGCGTTTTATTCCTTGTTTTCCTGAAACTGTTGTGCCTCTGACCAAATTGTTACATAAAGGACAAAAG
The DNA here is from genome assembly GCF_964204655.1 of Triturus cristatus. Lineage (NCBI taxonomy): Eukaryota > Metazoa > Chordata > Amphibia > Caudata > Salamandridae > Triturus > Triturus cristatus. Next base: position 232,151,801 of record NC_140587.1, read on the forward strand.
TTTGTATGGTCAGAATGCACAGCTCAGGCATTCAAAGCACTCAAAGAAAAATTCACCTCTGCACCATTATTAAAACACCCAGACCCAGATCTTCCATTTTTTGTAGAAGCTGATGCTTCACAGGTGGCGGTGGGAGCTGTGCTTTCTCAAAGAGACATCCAGGATGGCCAGCTACATCCTGTAGCGTATTATTCTAAAAATTGCTGCCAGCTGAGCAAAATTATACTGTGGCTGAGAGGGAGCTTTTGGCAATCAAATTGGCATTTACTGAATGGAGACATCATTTGATGGGCACAAAATTCCCTGTCACTATATTTAGTGATCACAAAAATTTACAGTTTTTTAGTTCAGTAAGAGCATTGACACCCAGACAGATGCGTTGGTTAAATTTTTTTAGTGCCTTTGATTTTGTTAAAACTTATCGACCAGGAGTACAGCAAATTCAGTCAGATGTCCTATCGAGATATGGGTACACAGCTGATTTGAAAAAAGAAGGAACTGGCCCCCCCATAATTCCTCCACAAAAAAATTGTGGCTCCAATTGTGCAACAAGATTTTTTAAAGCAAGTCAGGGAGGAACATTTAAACATAACAACTCAGGAGTGGTTAAAAAATCCTCACAATACTATACAAGATGGTTTATTGTACCATAATTCTTTGTTATATGTGCCAACTAAGTGTCTACAAGAAAAGATTTTGACATGGCATCATGATTCACTTTTAGCAGGGCATCCAGGATCGCAGAAAACCTTGGAAAATTGTAAAAAACATTTTTGGTGGTCTTCCATGATCGCAGACGTTAAAGAGTATGTCGATTCCTGTCCAACATGTGCAAGAAATAAATCTGTACACAAAGCACCTATGGGGTTATTGCAACCATTGCCAACTCCTCCGAGTCCTTGGCATACAATTAGTTTGTACTTCATAGTTAATTTACCTAAGGCAAACACTTAAACCACTATTTTGATGGTAGTAGATTATCTGTCAAAGATGGCACATTTTATTCCCTTGGTAAAACTCCCTACCGCTGCACAGCTGACGGATGTTTTCATTAAAGAAATAGTGAGGTTACATGGTTTGCCAACCAAGATCCTTTCGGACAGGGGGAGTCAATTTACCTCGAAATTTTGGACAAACTTAGGAAAAAGCCTAAAAATGGATATAGCTCTTTCAACGGCCTTCCACCTAGAAACTGATGGCCAAACGGAAAGAGTAAATCAAACATTATTGCAAACCCTACGTTGTTTGATGGCAGAGTTTACCACTGATTGGGATAAGGTGTTACCTGTTGCGGAATTTATTCATAATAATAATGTGCATTCTGCAATAAAGTGTACTCCATTTTATTTTTTACAAGGGTACCATCCACAAGCATTACCTATTTCTGTGATCCCCTCTTTAACTCCAGGGGTCACAGAGAGACTTTCTGCACTACTAAATATACAAGAGAAAGCCATGAAACATTTAAACAAATACAAAGAGTCCATGAAGAAACAAGCGGATAAGCATAGAGTAGCTCCTCCACAATACCAGGTAGGAGATAACGTTTGGCTTTCAACAAATAATGTAAAGTTATCAGGACCTAGAAAATTGATGCCAAGGTACATAGGACCATTTGTGATTAAAAAGATAATTAATCCAGTAGCCGTTAAATTGGACTTACCTCAAGAATATCCTGTACACCCTGCTTTTCATGTATCCCTATTGAAACCCTATAATTCACAAACCAGACCAGAACCTCCACCCCCTCCCATTCATGTTGACGGACATCTGGAATATGAAGTACAAAAGATTTTGGATGCAAAGAGAATGCAAGTTAAATTGTACTATTTAATAGCGTGGAAAGGTTTTGATGCTACTGAAAATTCATGGGAACCGGCGTCATTTGTTCATGCTCCATGACTATTGAGACAATTTCATTTACGTTTCCCCCTCAAGCCTCGTCCGGTGGGGCGGCCTTTAAGGGGAGCGACTGTTACAGTCTGTTGTAACAATTATGCTCAGACTCATCTGGAGGGATCATGTCGCTGAGATAAAACTGTATCCTAGCCGTAAGATTGTGAAAACTGAGTAATGATTAGTTAAAATGTCATGGTAAAAATGTATTTTTCGGAAAGTTTCGCAAGCTCATTGCCAATGCTTGTTGATTGTACTTTAGGCAGTCTCGTGTAATCAAACTCCTTTGGTTACACATGTTTGTATTTTGGGGGCATGAGGCTTTTGGTCACGTTTTATTATTTCTGCTCGTGCTTCCTGAAATGCACGTTTCATTTTTGACAGTTGCAAATCACGTTCCCTGCAGGAGGATTCATGTTAATACGAACACGTGCATCACTGGTTCCTCCAAGTGTCAACCCCACTCTCCAGCAACTCTATTTAAACTCCAAGCATACCAACAAACGCGCTTATGCTAGTTTTCTTCCTAAACTTACCTGAAGGCAGAAATCCCTCATCCACGGTCCTGCATTGGCTCCCAAGTTCCAGCGAGAAAGAATTCAGGAAACAGTGAGTAACCGGCTGGCTACATAAAAAATGAACTGTAAGTTTCTTGTACATTTTTCCCAGCATGTAATTATGAATCCTTAGTCAGCTCATTTAAAAAGTATACTTGGCCAAGTGTATAGGACTAATAGGGATTCAACAAGCAAGAACAATACAATTTTAAAAAGACTTTGCTTATCTGATTTCGAGAGGGATTCTTCTCAGTTGCAGCACGTTCTCCTCATCTAAGACACTAAAAACACGAAAAGAAAAAACAATTAGACATTATTTGATTCAGAATCTGTTGGGTGTTTTCGGACTGTCTGTTAGTGAGTATATACTACCAGAACTCAATCGTCATTCAACAAATCTTTAGCAAGGCAAGCAGAACCAGAAGATTAAGACTGCTGTTTGTTTATTACCATTGCATATCCATTGCAGATCTATGTTACTCATTGAGTTCAGGTGTCGACAAAACCAGAGTAAAGCAAAGGGTACTGATGTAATGTGTTGGTCTTGAGCCTAATTGTCGCAAGCTTTAAATCATAAGTGCTAATACCCTTTTAGTTCTTTGTTTAACATTAGAGCTGTGTTCGGAAGAAGGCAGACAGGAAAACGTAGAGGCAAGCTGAGATTGGAAGTGTCTTTTTCGTTTATTATTTTGTCCCTATTCCCCCTCCCCTTAAGAATTTAACTTGGGCAAACTGTGTTAACCATTCAGCTGTGTCCAGGAGAAGTTCTTGGGGGAAGTCGAGAGCAATCTACACATCTCTCAAGTTGAACGTCCTGCCTTTCAGGTGAGTGAAGGTTAACACCCCTACACTACCCAAACACCACTGCACTACCCTAAACCATAAAACACTGCCCCAGCAGTACCCCTAATCTACCCAAACACCACTGCACTACCCTAAACCCTAAAACACCACCCCCAGCATGAACCCCTACACTGCCCGAACACCACTGCTCTGCCCTAAACCCTGAAACACCAGCCCCAGCACGACCCCTACACTGCCCGAACACCACTGCACTGCCTTAAACCCTGAAACACCAGCCCCAGCATGACCCCCTACACTGCCCGAACACCACTGCACTGCCTTAAACTCTGAAACATCAGCCCCAGCACCACCTCCTACAATGTCCGAACACCACTGCACGGCCCGAAACCCTGAAACACCAGCCCCAGCATGACCCTCTACACTGCCCAAACACCAATGCACTACCCTAAGCCCTGAAACACCACCCCCAGCATGACCCCCTACACTGCCCGAACACCACTGCACTGCCCTAAACCCTGACACACCACTCCCGGCACAACCCCCTACACTGCCCGAACACCACGGCACTGCCCTAAAACCTGAAACACCACACCAAGCACGACCCCCTACACTGCCCGAACACCACTGCACTGCCCTAAACCCAGAAACACCAGCCCCAGCAAGAACCCCTACACTGCCCGAACACCACTGCACTAAACCCTGAAACACCACCCCCTGCAAGACCCCCTACACTGCCCGAACACCACTGCCCTGCCCTAAACGCTGAAACACCACCCCATGCACGACCCCCTACACTGCCCGAACACCACTGCACTGCCCTAAACCCTGAAACACCACCCCCAGCATGACCCCCTACACTGCCCCAATGCCACTGCACTGCCCTAAACCCTGAAACACCAGCCCCAGCACAACCCCCTACACTGCCTGAACACCACTACACTGTCCTAAACCTGAAACATCACCCCCAGCAAGACCCCCTACACTGCCCAAACACCACTGCCCTAAACCCTGAAACACCACCCCCTGCAAGACCCCCTACACTGCCCGAACACCACTGGCCTGTCCTAAAACCTGAAACACCACCCCCTGCACCACCCCCTACACTTCCCGAACACCACTGCACTGCCCTATACCCTGAAACACCACCCCCAGCAAGACCCCCTACACTGCTCAAACACCACTGCACTGCCCTAAACCATGAAATACCACCCCAGCAAGACCCCCTACACTGCCCGAACACCACTGCCCTAAACCCTGAAAACCACCCCCTGCAAGACCCCCTACACTGCCCGAACACCACTGCCCTGCCCTAAACCCTGAAACACCACCCCCAGCATGACCCTACTCTGCCCAACACCACTGCTCTGCCCTAAACCCTAAGACACCACCCCCAGCATGGCCCCCTACACTGCCCGAACACCACTGCTCTGCCCTAAACCCTGAAACACTAGCTCCAGCACGACCCCCTACACTACCTGAACACCACTATACTGCCCTAAAACCCAAAAACACCACACCCAGCACGACCCCCTATACTACACAAATACTACTGCACTTCCCTAAACTCTAAAACACTACCCCCTACACTACACAAACACCTGCGCACTACCCTAAACCCTAAAACACTACCCCCAGCACGACCCCCTGCACAACACAAACACCACTGCACTACCCTAAACCCTAAAACACTACCCCCAGCAGTACCCCCTACACAACCCAAACACCACTGCACTACCCTAAACCATAAAACACTGCCCCAGCAGTACCCCTACAGTACCCAAACACCTCTGGACTACCCTAAACGCTAAAACACTAGCCCCAGCACGACCCCCTACACTACCCAAACACCACTGCACTACCCTAAACCCTAAACCACTACCCCCAGCACGACCCCCTACACTGTCCAAACACCACTGCACTACCCTAAACCCTAAAACACCACCACCAGCACAAACCCCTACACTGCCCGAACACCACTGCTCTGCCCTAAACCCTGAAACACCAGCCCCAGCACGACCCCTACACTGCCCGAACACCACTGCACTGCCTTAAACCCTGAAACACCAGCCCCAGCACGACCCCCTACACTGCCCGAACACCACTGCACTACCCTAAACCCTGAAACACCACCCCCAGCATGACCCCCTACACTGCCCAAACACCACTGCACTGCCCTAAACCCTGACACACCACTCCCGGCACAACCCCCTACACTTCCCGAACACCACTGCACTGCCCTAAAACCTGAAACACCACCCCCAGCACGACCCCCTACACTGCCCGAACACCACTGCACTGCCCTAAACTCAGAAACACCAGCCCCAGCAAGAACCCCTACACTGCTCAAACACCACTGCACTAAACCCTGAAACACCTCCCCCTGCAAGACCCCCTACACTGCCCGAACACCACTGCACTGCCCTATACGCTGAAACACCACCCCCAGCATGACCACCTACACTGCCCGAATGCCACTGCACTGCCCTAAACCCTGAAACACCAGCCCCAGCACAACCCCCTACACTGCCCGAACACCACTACACTGTCCTAAACCTGAAACATCACCCCCAGCAAGACCCCCTACACCGCCCAAACACCACTGCCCTTAACCCTGAAACACCACCCCCTGCAAGACCCCCTACACTGCCCGAACACCACTGCCCTGTCCTAAAACCTGAAACACCACCCCCTGCACCACCCCCTACACTGCCCAAACACCACTGCACTACCCTATACCCTGAAACACCACCCCCAGCAAGACCCCCTACACTGCTCAAACACCACTGCACTGCCCTAAACCATGAAATACCACCCCCAGCAAGACCCCCTACACTGCCCGAACACCACTGCCCTAAACCCTGAAACACCACCCCCTGCAAGACCCCCTACACTGCCCGAACACCACTGCCCTGCCCTAAACCCTGAAACACCACCCCCAGCATGACCCCTACTCTGCCCGAACACCACTGCTCTGCCCTAAACCCTGAAACACTAGCTCCAGTACGACCCCCTACACTACCTGAACACCACTGTACTGCCCTAAAACCCAAAAACACCACCTCCAGCACGACCCCCTACACTGCCCGAACACCAATGCACTGCCCTAAACCCTAAAACACCACCCCCAGTACGACCCCCTATTCTACACAAATACTACTGCACTTCCCTAAACTCTAAAACACTACCCCCTACACTACACAAACACCTGTGCACTACCCTAAACTCTAAAACACTACCCCAGCACAACCCCCTGCACTACCCAAACACCACTGCACTACCCTAAACCCTAAAACACTACCCCCAGCAGTACCCCCTACACTACCAAAACACCACTGCACTACCCTAAACCATAAAACACTGCCCCAGCAGTACCCCTACACTACCCAAACACCTCTGGACTACCCTAAACGCTAAAACACTAGCCGCAGCACGACCCCCTACACTACCAAAAAACACCACTGCACTACCCTAAACCCTAAACCACTCCCCCAGCACGACCCGCTACACTACCCAAACACCACTGCACTACCCTAAACCCTAAAACACCACCACCAGCACGAACCCCTACACTGCCCGAACACCACTGCTCTGCCCTAAACCCTGAAACACCAGCCCCAGCATGACCCCTACACTGCCCGAACACCACTGCACTGCCTTAAACCCTGAAACACCAGCCCCAGCACGACCCCCTACACTGCCCGAACACCACTGCACTGCCTTAAACTCTGAAACATCAGCCCCAGCACCACCTCCTACAATGCCCGAACACCACTGCACGGCCCAAAACCCTGAAACACCAGCCCCAGCATGACCCTTTACACTTCCCGAACACCAATGCACTACCCTAAACCCTGAAACACCACCCCCAGCATGACCCCCTACACTGCCCAAACACCACTGCACTGCCCTATACCCTGAAACACCACCCCCAGCATGACCCCCTACACTGCCCGAATGCCACTGCACTGCCCTAAACCCTGATACACCAGCCCCAGCACGACCCCCTACACTGCCCGAACACCACTACACTGTCCTAAACCTGAAACATCACCCCCAGCAAGAACCCCTACACTGCCCAAACACCACTGCACTAAATCCTGAAACACCACCCCCTGCAAGACCCCCTACACTGCCCGAACACTACTGCCCTGTACTAAAACCTGAAACACCACCCCCTGCATCACCCCCTACACTGCCCGAACACCACTGCACTGCCCTATACCCTGAAACACCACCCCCAGCATGACCCCCTTCACTGCCCGAACACCACTGCACTGCCCTAAACCCTGAAACACCACCCCAGCATGACCCCTACACTGCCCAAACACCACTGCACTGCCCTAAACCTTGAAACACCACCCCCAGCACGACCGCTACACTGCCTGAACACCACTGCACTGCCCTAAACCCTGAAACACCACCCCCAGCACGACCCCCTACACTGCCCGAACACCACTGCACTGCCCTAAACCCTGAAACACCACCCCCAGAAAGACCTCCTACACTGCTCGAACACCAGTGCACTGCTCTAAACCCTGAAGCACTACCCCCAGCAAGACCCCCTACACTGCTGGAACACCACTGCCCTAAACCCTGAAACATCACCCCCAGCAAGACCCACTACGCTGGCCGAACACCACTGCCCAAATCCTGAAACAACTGCCCCTGCACGACCCCCTACACTGCCCGAACACCACTGCACTGTCCTAAACCCTGAAACACCAGCCCCAGCAAGGCCCCCTACACTGCCCAAACACCACTGCCCTAAACCCTGAAACACCACCCCTTGCAAGACCCCCTACACTGCCCGAACACCACTGCCCTAAACCCTGAAACACCAACCCCAGCACGACCCCTACACTGCCCGAACACCACTGCACTGCCCTAAACCCTGAAACACCACCCCTAGCACGACCCCTACACTGTCCGAACACCACTGCACTGCCATAATCCCTGAAACACCACCCCCAGCACGACCCCTTACACTGCCCGAACACCACTGCACTGCCCTAAACCCTAAAACACCACCCCCAGCAAGACCCCCTACACTGCCCGAACACCACTGCACTTCCTTAAACCCTGAAACACCACCCCCCTGCACGACCCCCTACACTGCCCAAACACCACTGCACTGCCCTAAACCCTGAAATACCAGCCCCAGCACTACACCCTTCACTACCCAAACACCACTGCACTACCCGAAACCCTAGAAAAGTAACCACCACCCCGTGCTAATTCCCCCTTACCTCTCACTCCTCGTGGTTCCTCTCTCCTCGTGGTTCCTGCTTCATGTCTCTGAGGGGCGGTGCACGTCATTGTGAGGAAACGAAACAGCCTCTGTTTCCTTACAACGACGTGGATCGTCTATATTTTTTTAGAACTCATGGTCATTTACCATACATACCTTTACAACAAAATTTGCTGTAAAGACATGCGTGATAAATGACCATGCGTTCTAAAGAAAAGCGTAGTAATGACTTTGCGATGTACAACGCATGCTCGGTAATGCATGCGTTGTAATAGTAACGCGAAGTAAAAAAGTCGTTGTAATGGCTATTTACCAATCGAAGCAGGCCCCTGTCCTTCAGTGAGTCGTTTATTTCATGAATTAGGAGGAAGGAATGTGTTTTTTTTACTGAAAAGTGCATTCCCGGCTGTTGTATTGTGAAAGTGTCTGCGTGTGGCCTGATTTCACTTCCGGTGAGAAAATGGAAGAGTCCGTTTGGATCGAAAGGGGTTCTGCTGTTGGATGGGGCCGGCGCGACACGTCATCAGAAAACACAGCTGATGGAAAGCGTTGTCCCCGAAGTGTGGAGCAGTGCCATGAGAGGTCAACCAGTGTGCGTCCCACCTTAGTATGACCGTATCGCGTGACCCATGTGCCGCCTCCAGTGTAAGGAAAGCAGAAGTGGCATCCATCGCAGGTCCTCTTGAAGACCTAGACCTAGTCCAACAAAAACACTACCAAGACTAATTCTACATTTTGAAACTAGGGCATTTTAACCTTGTTGTTCCTGCCAGATACAAAGAGAAGATCTTGTGTTATTCAGTGTCCTCGTTACCTTTTCTGTCGGTAGTGGTGCTTGTCACTTCGCTGCCCCGCCGGTGCACACGACTGGGCTCCCCACCTCGTGTGCCATCTGCAGGGCCTCTGCCCTCGGATCACTGGTTTCGGTTTCTGGAGTGGCAACATAAACAGTTGCTCCCAAAGGACTAGCCTGAACACTTAGGTGAATATCCCCTGCGCCAGCATTCCGCGGAAATTCTTTCCTAGCTCTGCCACGTCGATGACGATGTCATAATAGCACGGCTCCGCTCGCGACACAGTAAGACGTCATAGGAGCCATAAGAGGATCTCGTCGGCGTGCTAAAGTCAGTTCCACCCATTTTTTAGTGCCACCGAGTGAAACAGATGGACCGACACATTTTCACACCAAATGCGTGAACGTAATTCTGATTGGTGGTTAGATGTCAGTCAACATTCGAATCGGTCAAAATGAGGAAGTGTCAGACGCCATTTTGTGTGTGGCAGTGAAAAAGAAAGGTGGAGAATGTGAAAAGGGGGCAGGGTAGAGAGTTCCTGACCCCCTAGCCTTTGTCAGGGGGTCCCTGAAGGACCCCGAAGGGTGAAAAAAACATTTTATTTTTTTTCAAAAAATCGCGCGGTGTGCGCTCCCCTCAGCTGCCATTTTGAGTTTTAGAGGCAGAAGAGAGCTAAAAACACAAGTGGAGAACGTGAAAAGGGGGAAGAGTAGAGAGTCCCTGACCCCCTAGGCCTTCTCAAGGGGACCATGAAAGACCCCTAAGGCCCCCCCCCCAAAAAAATTATAAATATTGCGCAGTGCGCGCACGGTGCATGCACGTCGGCAAAAAATAGAATCAAAAATCAAGTTTAAGTGTTTAGATGATGGTTGGCTCTAAAAAGAGCCGTTGTGTTCATTGACTGTTTTTTTGTACCTACAAGTAAGTACTGATGCAGAGTCTAAAGTTCAAGAGGAAGACTCTGTTCCCTTCATCTGTGAAATGAACACCGTCTCCTCTATAAATGCCTTGCATGTTGTAACGCAAGTTGTTGTGGTATATAGAACCCATACCATAGTCTCTGAGTAAAGCAGAAACAGACTTATTGACGTGCTTTTTTGCTTTCTCAAACTGCGGACAATATTGGTTGGACCAGTTCCACTTTTGCCTTTGGCATATATTAGAATATACAAAGGTAGTTTGTGGAAAAAGTGACATCAATTGCACAAAGGTGTCCTTAACAAGCATTTCCAGACCTACCCCAGTTAAAGTGCCTAGGTCATTTCCACCACAGTGCACAATTATAAGGTCAGGCTGTGGGAGATGTAGAAAGGATTTCACCAAAGGCATTAATTGGTGCCACTTTAACCCTCTCTGACCAATCCATTTAATGTCTACATTTGGCAAAGCAAGGTCTTTCACAATACCTCTTTTTTCTGCATACTTTTCACTCCAGTAGACATAGCTATGACCTACAATCCACACTGTGAACATCTTTCAAGGAGATCTGGATGCACTCAGAAGGTCTCTTTCAGTAGAATGGCAATATGAAAAGAAAGATAGTTACATACTTTTTTTTTAATAAAAAGAACTCATTGGCTGTTTCAGACCATTCAACACTAAAAACTAGGCTGTATTTTAAATTTTTTAAAGCATTTTTTGTATTGGTTCAGAAAAATGTGTTCCCACAGAAGATTACTTTGCATATGCTGTTAGGTTTGAAAATTCAAGCACTCTTGCTCTTTGGATTAGAAACATTGTGTGCTGAACTTCTGACCTCTCTGCTCACACCAGTGTTCCATGATCTGTTGCTATGGTAGCAGGCAGAAGTCATGTTGGGGGTAGGAATCATTTGGAAAAGGGTTGAAATTTGCAACCAATAGAAATGTGTGTTTCCATTTAAAAAAATGTGGGAGGCAATGTGATTTGAAGTTAACATGTATATGTGTAAAAATAGAGAGGGACATTTTGCTATTTATTGGTTTTGGTGAGAGGAGTACAGCTTAGGGATTCTGGCTCTGATAATCTGCTGTGTGAGTGGCACATTTATTTCTCAACTAACTACTTTTAAAGGTGAGTTATGAATTTGAGAGGGGATGTATGTGGTGTATTTTGATATAAATAATAGAAATGTGTTTCTTCTTTTAGTTGTGTTTTACATTTTATGTTTTGGAAGATATTTAACTGCCTTGAACTTGTAAGATATTATGGAGTATGTCTTCACCATAATTTAAGGTGTACTGGTATCACCCAGGAATACTGTTTTGTGCCTAGAATCACATCATGAGTCTGTGTGCACACAGGAATTGTTTTCAGAGATTTAATTCGTGTTGCTCTTGTTCTGTAAGACTTGCACTCGTAGGAAAGGGACAGCTTGTTTTCTTGAACTGTGATGGTTAGCATTCAGCAGAAATCACTATCTCACAGATGAGAGGCAAATGCTAACACATTTGAAAACAACAGGGTAGATTTTCCTTCCACTCCTGCAATGGGTGAGGTAGTTCCTAGATGTTCAAAACTCCAATTAACCCTTACCACAGGTGATCTTACATACATCTCTGCAGTCGTCATGCAGTTGTGTAAGCGTCCATGCAGATCTCTCTTGCACCTGACAATACACAGTCTCCAGAAACACACTCTTAGCACACAGGCAGCTGCTTCTCCTGCACTCCCATGCTTACTATCCAGCACTGTGTGGTATTTCAGATAGCAGTGTGTAACGCTAACACATTCAACATCACCAAGGCTCATTTCCTTTGCTCTAGTCTAATCACTCACCCAGGTTCCACATGCTCATGGTCTCAAGTAGCTGTTAGGACATGTGCCCTGTTCTGCCTCTCTAAACTATAAGGAAAATGTGTCAGGCTGTTACAGTAATTATCACTTGGTCTACCACAGTAGTAAATGTGCTTTGAAATTGCCAATCAAATATCATTTTCTGCCTAGAATCACACCATGAGTCTGTCTGCACACAGGAATTGTTGTCAGAGATTTAATTTGTGTTGCTCTTGTTCTGTAAGACTTGCACTCGTAGGAAAGGGGCAGCTCATATGATAGGATTTGAAAAGCTCAAAAAAAATAGAGTAATATATTTAAATTACATAAAGGTATTTTTTTTTAGTTTCCTTTAGGTATTGCTGAACAACAATGAAATAAATTAAACATGCCTGTAAAATCAAGAAAGAGAAAAGAACAGCAAAAACATCTATATTTGAAGATAACTGGATGACAGAAATTAGTTGAAGAACCTCATGTTGGAAAAAAGAAAAAGTCTTCTGGTAAGCAGACTAAGGATTTTTTTAAAAATATCCTCAAACATAGAAAAAATGTAGAAAATATATCCACTGCAAATAGTGTTTCAAGAAGAAAACAACAAGACAATAGAAAGAAAATACTAAATGCTAATGTACAATCAGAAGCAAGAAACAATTACTTAAAAAGAAAAACAGAATTTCAAAACATTCGTAAAAAAATGTTTCAGAGAAGAGTGGTGTTCAATTTGCTAAAGGATGTGAAAAAATATAGGAAGAAAGCAATATTTTATAAGAAAAAGAAACATATTGAATCAATTGTTGCAAAGGCTTTGGAATTAAAAAGAAAACTATTCATTTTAATTTTGAACAGGATCTGTACATTAGATAAAATAGTCAATGTAATGAAGTCAAAAAGCAAAAGGAAAAGAGTAGTTAAAAAAAATGTGTTCTTAGGAGAATGGAAGCTTAGTTCAAGTACTGAACCATTTTTTAATGAAGAGAGTTATCTTCAAAGTAATAGTTTGCTGCATGCATTTGACACCAGTGGTCGAAGTTATGAAGTTAAAGATGGTTGTGTAATGGAAAAGGAGAAAATGGTTCCAAGAAATGAGGAAGAAGTGTTAGCTGATGAGGATATGGGGAAACGTCCTAAAGCCCCAGTGTACACTTGGAATTGTAGTAGTATTTGTACTGTACGACAAGAATCTATTAATAAATTACGTGACTTTCTAAGAGAATATAGTAAAAAAAAGTGTTAAACAGAAGATTAAGGTGCTTCAAAGACTAGATCCATGCAGAGTGAGAAAGAAAACTGGTTTGCAAGGACATTCTCTGGCTTGTCTTTCTAGGAAAGTTTGTCAAGTGCTGGCAGTACATCATACTGAAATGAGAAAGTTTGTGAGAAGATTGTATTTTGCTAAAAGTCCATCACTAAAGTTAAATGAGTTGAATGGTGCTCTGTTGCGTGGATCTGTATCAGATGTAGAGAAGGTTACTGATGATACTCAGTTTTGTTACTTTGGTCCAGAACAAGAAAGTGCAGGAAATGACACAGTTATTGAAGAAAATGTGGAAGAGAATGTAGAACCCACTGTTAGTAAAAATTTTGAAGATCAAATGACAAAATGTACTATCATATCTAATGAAAGACCAAATATTACTTGTATTTGTTGCAGGAGAAGCCATTATAAAACTCAAACAAGGAATGTTGATCTCTATAAAAAAGTGAAAAAGAAAATAATTATGAGTGGAAGGATTTTGCTACATATTTGTTTCTGAAAAATTGTTTTGATTTGGGTGAAGATCAGCGTATTTGTAAATACTGTTATAACAAGTTAGAAGAAAATAAAATGCCAGCTAGAGCTGTACATAATAATTTAGAATTGGTTGATATTCCTGCAGAACTTAGTGATTTAAATACGTATGAGTCTATACTCATTCAATGTGTCCATCCGTTGCAGGAGAAGCCATTATAAAACTCAAACAAGGAATGTTGATCTCTATAAAAAAGTGAAAAAGAAAATAATTATGAGTGGAAGGATTTTGCTACATATTTGTTTCTGAAAAATTGTTTTGATTTGGGTGAAGATCAGCGTATTTGTAAATACTGTTATAACAAGTTAGAAGAAAATAAAATGCCAGCTAGAGCTGTACATAATAATTTAGAATTGGTTGATATTCCTGCAGAACTTAGTGATTTAAATACGTATGAGTCTATACTCATTCAATGTGTCCATCCGTTTCAGACTATAGTTCGTATGGAGCCCAAAACAGGTAAATTACCTCCTTCAGATTTACAAAGAGGTTTAAAAGGAAGAGTTGTCTATTTGCCATTAGATTTGAAAAAAAATATTGAAACAATTGATGCAGATAGTTTGGAAACTGAACCATTAGTTATTCTGGTTAATGGTGTACCTACAAAGAATAGTAGATGTACGAAAAGTACAAAGAGCGAATTTATATTTGAAAAGAAATAATAAGTACTATGAATCAATTTATATGGATGAAGATGAAGAAGTTTTACTAGCAGACACAGGAATACCAACTGGGCAAATTGAAAAAGTGGATAAGTCAAAAGAAGAAGAAATTTATGAACACTTCAGCATACATCCTCTTCATTCTAAAGAAGTTATGGGAAACACTATTGATCTGTTTCAGATGAAAAAAGCAAAAGGAACTCCTGTGAGTGTATGGGAGGAGAGCTTGGAAGCTCGTTGTTTTCCCCAGCTGTTTCCTACATGAAAAGGTGGATGATATGATGAACATCCAGTACAGATTCCTGCTTCTGAGATCGGACTACAAGATTATATGTAGAAGATCCAAGATTTCGTCAAAGTATTCCTTATTTGTTCCATCTTTTATTTGAAAGTGACTTGTCTGCACTATCGTATGCAGTAAATCACATTTTAAAAACTGGAGTACATCTACATAATGTGTCTGCAAGGATTTTATGAACAAAGTGCAACAGCGAGATGATCATTTGGAATCTCTATTAATTAATCTGATGGCTTGTCAGCGTGGAACTAATGAATATTGGTACCGACGCCATGGAGAATTGAAATGTATGTTACGGAATTTAGGAACTCCTACATGGTTCCTTACCCTAAGCTGTGCTGAGTGCGCTGGGGATGATTTACTGGATTTTCTTCGAGAGGCAAATTCAAACATTCAAAACATCCAATACAAGACAGCAGGAGAATTGTGCTCATTGGATCCGGTTAATGTTTGTAGATATTTCAATCATAGATTTGAGGCTATGATGTCCTTCATCTGCAATAAAAAAAATCCACCTCTTGGAGAAGTTGTGGATTTCTTTTGGAGAAAAGAGTACCAAGCAAGAGGTGCTCCTCATATTCATATGCTGTTGTGGATCAAGGATGCCCCAAAATTTGGAACAGATTCTGATGATGCAGTTTTATCTTTCATTGAAGAATATGCAACATGTGCTATACCTAAACGCACAGAAGAAAACAACTTAAAAGAGCAAGTTTTACGTTTCCAAAGTCATCGGTGTGGAAAATACTGTCGACGAAAGTACAAGAGTAAAGATAAATTCTACACAAAATGTCGATTTGGATTTCCACGACCTGTTCTTTCAAAAGGAAGAGTAAACAGTTTTATGTCAGCTGTGCGACATACCATTACAAGAAAATCTCCAAAAAATACATACAACCTAAGAAGAAAAGAAGAGTCAAAATATATAAATGACTACAACCCAGTCATTTTATCCATGTGGAATGCTAACATGGATATTCAGTATGTAGCTGACCATTCTATTGCTGTTGCTCGGTATGTCACATCTTACATCACTAAATCTGAGAAAACGGAATTGAAAGAAATGTGGGAAGAGATTTCTCACGAGAAGACTGTCAGTAAAAAGCTATACAGTTTCAGTTTAAAGATGTTATCGCATCGAGAAATTGGGTCATACGAATGCTCAGGTGGGTTATCATCTGCAAGTCTGTACTCCAAATCCAAAAGAATAATTTGGGTGAGTTTAGGCCTTGCAGGAATGCAATATCGAGTACTGAAATCTATTCGAGAAATTGAATATTTAGCAGAGAACGAACCAGAAATTACAGACATTTTGAAAACAAATATGTTGGACACATATTACCCAAACAGAAGTCATCATCTTGAGAACATGTGTCTCTATGAAGTGCTGCAGAACTACATTTTTACATGGAATGCCACAGAAGACATCAACAATGGAAAATATTAAGTCATTGGTGAGGAAGGATGTTTGGTGAAACAAACAAAAGGAAGTTTGATTAATCACAGGAAGCTGAGTTGCGACACTACTGACAAAAAGGAATTTTACTACTTAGCACTTTTACAGCTGTTTAAACCATGGCGTTCAGAGGATGAATTACTTGGAGATTTTCAGAGCTATGAAGATTCCTTTAATGCATGTAAAGATAGCATAGAATGCAGTACTTTCACAAATTATGTACAAATGTTAAATGAAGAAATTGAACAAGAAGCTACAATTGCAGCTGAAGTAGCTAGAGACAGTTCTCAAGACAGTCAAAGTTCAGGTACGCTCAGTCAAGATCCCCTAGGACAACCAATCGTAGAAAATGAAGCTTCAATAGCCATGACTGAAGTGGAAACAGCTATGAATCAAGCTCAGGAAGATTTAATAGACTTACCAAATTTGGAACAACAACTGAATGATGAACAACTACACATTTATGAAGAAGTCACAAAACAAATTGATCATGGATTACTACATGAAAATAAAGAGTGCTCATGCACATCATTTGAACCAATCAGAATGTGTGTGAGTGGACAAGCTGGAACTGGAAAAAGTTTCTTAATTAAAGTAATTAGAAGCTACCTACAGAAAAAAACGGATTCAACTTTGTCTTGTGTTGTTACTGCTCCAACTGGGTTGGCAGCATATAACATAAAAGGAATTACCTTACATCGTTTGCTAATGTTACCAGTAGAGCATGAGAACAAAATAGAATACCACAAGCTAACAGGAGAAGCATGTTTTGAAGTTTCAAGAGTGTTGAAGAAAATGAAAGTTCTCATTATTGAAGAGGTAAGCATGGTATCAAACTTAATGCTTGCCTTTGTGCATTTAAGAATGCAGCAAATTCTAAAGACAGACTATGACGTGTTATTTGGAGGAAAACATGGTGTAGTTTTTGGGGATCTACTGCAGCTCACTCCAGTTAAAGGACAACCAGTATTTAATACTCTTGCACATGAAGACACGAAAAAGTCATTAGGAAGTATTGGTAATGTGAATATTTGGTCATACTTTGAGTACAAAGAACTCATTACCAATATGCGGCAAGCAAATGATGATGATTATGCAAGTATTCTCAAAGATATCAGAATTGGACTACTCACAGAACATGGCAGAAAAGCTTTACAGAGTCGATTGCTATGTAATTTGTTTCCAACAGAACAAATAGTTCCAGAGAAAATATACAAGAAAATTGCAGAAAAAAATACTGCAATCTGCTTAATGCCAACACTACATGAATGCTCTATATTCAATGAAGAACTTTTGAAATTGGAAAATGAAGAGATTATGAAAATGGAAGCCGTGGATAAAATACAGCATGAAGGAATAACTATTATATTGACAGGCAAATTGAAAAATAAATTGGATTCTCTAGAGAAAAACATATTGAAAACAGCTGGTTTACAAAAGAATCTTTATGTATGTATGAACTGTCGAGTAATTTTAAGACGTAATTTGAATGTAGAAAAAGGTTTAGTGAATGGAGCTATGGGTAAACTTGTGGGTTTTGTTAATTACCAGAAAAAAGATGGAATTGAATTTTTAAAAATAAAATTTGATCAGATTGAAGAGGTTAAAGACATTAGTCGTTGTTCAGTTCGTTTTTTGCTTGTGAAAGACTTATATGTACGTAGGAAGCAGTTTCCGTTTTCTCTAGCATATGCTGTAACTATTCACAAATCTCAAGGATTAACTGTAGATAGTGCTTTTGTAAACATTGGATCTAGTGTGTTTAAAGAAGGTATGGCATATGTTGCTTTGTCACGAGTGAAAAATTATCTGGTTTATTCATGATAGACTTTGATGACTCAAAAGTTAGTGCTGATGCAAATTGTGTAAAGGAGTATAATAGATTAAGAAGAAGCTATGCTCCTCATTTAGGTCAGTATCCTGTGTTTGAAAAACGTGTTGTTTGTCGGAAAAGGAGAATTGAGAATATCTGTAATGAGGATGTACAGAAGAGAAAACAAAAGGAGAGTGATGTGATTGCAAGCAAAAAGAAAAAGGACAATGTTGAAGAGGTTGTTGGTTGTCATTTTGAAAATAGCTCTGGTGTCAACTGCTACGCTAATGTAGTGCTGAATGTTGTATTTTATCTTGAAAGTTTGCAAGAGCAGATAATACTAAATCATGAAAAAAGATTTTGTTCTCTGCTGAGTTTCCTTTATGAGAAGTTGAGTAAAAATAAAACTAAAATAGAAAGTGCTTCTGATGTTAGAAATCTTTTAGATGTATGTTCTGGATGTACACAGTTTACACAAAATGTCCAGCAAGATGCACAGGAATTCTTAATGAATATGATTATGGTACTGGAAGATGAAGGGGTAGAAATAGAAAATATGTTTGGTCTCTCTTATAAATGGGAACATTGTTGTGAAAACTGTATGAACACATGCAGCACTAATGTTGATTCTGAAAGGTTCATACATTTAACATTACCAGAGAGAAAATCAGTGACTTTTAGTAAATTAGTTAAAGATGCAAATCACAACATGGAATGTTCTCAATGTAAATCAGAAATGTTATCAACGTTATTTTTAAAGAAATATGGACAGTATATAATTTTAATGATGCAACGTTGTAGAGCTGATGGAACAAAATTGGACACTTTAATAAAGAAGTTTGTAGGAAATCAATTATCAATATCAGGAAAGACTTTTGTTGCAGTTGCAATAATTTTCCATGATGGACCTTCTATAACTTCTGGTCATTACACAGTTTATCTAAAATGTGAAAAAAGCTGGACACTGTGTAATGATTCTCAATTGATTTTCAAGCAACGTTTGCCTACAGAATTACCAAATTCCTACTTCATTTTTCTAAAACCAAAATTTTAGATACAAATTGCAGCATCTGAAGAAACCATTATTTCGATTTTATAGGATTACCATTGGATATTTCACCTAAAAAGGATTTAAAAATTACCATTTGGCCTCATGGAAAGGTAAATGTTTCTATTGTGGACTTCTTTGACAGATATTATTTTGGTGTATGTGCTTAAGCAACAAGATTTACAGACGTTATTTATTGCAAATAGTTATTGCTCTTAGAAGATATTTTTAATATATATGTTACATTTCTATCAAGGTATGTTTTACTGAAGATAGATTCAGGGCTTTTTTAAACAATCTTTCAGATTGTTTCTTTTTTTGCCCGCTGTTAAGTGATGAATACACTTGATATCACTATTTTCAGTGAAATTCAATATATTCTGAAAACAGCAAAAAAAGGGCAAAAAATGACTTTGTTAAATATGAAAATATGTGTACTGTATTCTAAAATGTATTGTTAAATATTACTACTTTTTTTCTTTTTTTTCAGATCTAGAAAGAAAATTTAGGAAATTGAATCAATTTTTCTTGTAATTAAAAAAACCCATTTATTTCTAATTAAGTTATTTTGTTGGTCAGGTAAGTTTAAAATATCTGTATTTCTCACCCCTTCACTTTCATGCTCCCTTTTTTTCACTTCTCCTCACTCTGCTTTTCTCATTCCCCTTCCCTCTCTCTTCTTCCTTTACTGCTCTTTCGTAACTCCCTCACTCCTTCTCTACTACTCCCTTAGGTTTACTGCCTCCATCAATATTTTTTCAACCATGTTTCTCTCCCTGTCTCCATATGTCTCAGTCATTCTAACTGCCTTACTCCTTCTCAGTTCCTTGCTCTCTGTCTCTGTTTCTGTCTCCCTCCCTTTGTCTATCTTACCCTTAATTTCCTTAACATCTCTGTTTCTACCACTCCTCCTCTCTCCATCACTCATTTTCCATCTATGTTAATTTTTTAACCATCTCCGTCATTCTCCTTCCCTCACCTTCCCTAACTGTCACTATCCTTTAGTCATAGTCACTCCTATTCTCCAACTTCACTTCCTCCTGTCTGTATCTCACACCCCTTCATCTTTTCGCATTCTTTCCTTCACTCGCCCTCACTCTCCTTTGCTCATTGAAATCCTGACTCCCTTTCTCTCACTCCAGTTTTCTAAATCCCTCCATCCCCTCACTCCCCATCTCTCACTTTCCCTTACCCCCTTTTCTAATCCTCATACCCCTTATCTCACCATCACTCCACTTCTCTTACTTTCAATCCCTTTACCCTGCTGTACTTCATCCGCTTCATCTGTTACTCCATTTTCCTATCTTCGTCCCTTACTCCCATTTTCTCACTCCCCCTCCATTACTCACTGCCATTCCCTTACTCATTCACTCTTCTTACCTGTATCCTCTACCCTTAGTCCTTTTGTTGCAGTCAGTCTTTCACTTCCCTTTCATGACTGATCATACTTTCCTTTTCTCACTCATTCTGTCTGTCCTTTCCTCCTCTTCACTCAGTCATTTCAATCATTTCAATCATTCATGTATACACTACACATTCATTCAATAAAATTACAACACAGTATATTAGGAATATAGCTGTTCTTGGAGAAGTGAAGTGAGTTCTGAAAAGAACTGTTTTTTTGTCTTTTTTGTTTTGTATTTTTTTTTAGTTTTTTAACAATTTTGTATTTATTTTTTATTTTTTAGAGCACCAAAAAAAAACTGGTAATGAAAAACTGTTCAACAGGAACAAAAACAATAAATGAAAAAAATTATGGGCTGGAGCATGTGTGCTGCTGTATTCTGTTTTCAATCAAGTTAATACTGCTCTCCCCGTAGCAAAGAACAGCATTGCACACATTACAATGTATGTGCACTTTCTGGAAAAGTGGGCGGATGTCCAGTGGCCTGGTACACGGTGAATCTGCGGCCACAGATGATGTGCTCGGCTGAGCAGATGGAGGGTTGTCCCTTAGGGCTCTAGTTGTCTCTCGAGCATAATGTACAGGATGCACTGTCTTGAAGTGCCTCAGCATTGAATAAATAATAAATGAGTATTTCTTGCTGGGATCTCCTCTGGATAAGACAGTTCCACAAATAGTGCATGTCACCTTCGGAGCATTCATCTTCTTTTGGCCCTCTGGAAAGGTGAAGAATTTCCAGATGAAAGAGACTTTTTGTTTCGTCTTCCTTGGTGGTACCACAAAGGTCTCCTCCTCACTCCCTGAAGTTGACTGCTGTTCTGCCATTTTCCAGTAAAATTTTACTAGAGTAGCTGGTCAGCTCCTTGTCCCAGGAAATAAGAAGAAATAGTGAGGGGAGTTGGTGTGGTGTTTGAAGATTCTGGAACAGAAACTACTATGAACCAATGAAAAGTGTTGTTTCGTAATCACATGACTTGCCGTGCTTGCACGGTGCTCGCACGTATGCATGCACCGTGTGTGCACCGTGCGTGCACGGTGCTCGCACGGATCAGAAATGAATTACTTTTAACCCGATTTCTAAAACATGAAAAGGAGGCAGGGAAGACACTCCCTGACCCCCTAGACCTTCTCAGGGGGTCCCTAAAGGACCTCGTAAATCAAAAAAAAACATTTCCTTAAATAAAAAAATTGCCGGTGCGCGCGCGGTGCACGCACGCATGCGCGCATGGTGCACGCACGCATCAGAAATGAATTACTTTTAACCCGATTTCTAAAACATGAAAAGGAGGCAGGGAAGACACTCCCTGACCCCCTAGACTTTCTCAGGGGGTCCCTAAAGGACCTCATAAATAAATAAAAAAACATTTCCTTAAATAAAAAAAATTGCCTGTGCGCGCACGATGCGCGCACTGTGCGCGCACCGTGAAAAACCCTTAAAAAAAAAAACATTTAAAACTGTTTATAAGTTTATAGAAGATATTAACTATGCTGTTCAACTTTATCCAAATAAAAAAAAAGAGCTGAGCCATTCCATATTACAGGATACAGTCAATCTATAACTATATACATAGGTAGTTTATTGTAAAATAAATATACAAAAAATATAATAAAACATACATAAATTAGCATTTCAAAAACCTTACAAATTCACTAAAAAAACCATAGGTTTCACACACGTTATAGTTAGAAATTAGCATTTAAAAAACCTTGCAAATTCACTTAAAAAACCATAGGTTTCACACACGTTATAGTTAGGAATTAGCATTTCAAAAAACCTTGCAAATTCACTGAAAAAACCATAGGTTTCACACACGTAATAGTTAGCTGGACATTTCACTCGTACAAAACCATTGAAATTCCCCCGTTATAGTTAGTTCAGCTAACTATAACTCACACGACCACAATCCACTGCTGATGACGTCACATATTACATCACTCATGACATGGTCAGTGACATCACTCATGACATCACTGATGACATCTCAAATGACATCACTGATGACATCATCCTTGTGTAAGAGTGACAGACCTCCTCTTATCCTAATATAAACTTTGATACACACATTGAAAAATACAAACTAAAGTTTTGAAAACTATAGAGATACCAATACCAGTTAGAACAACCTATTCAGTAATTCCAAAATCCTCATACGCATCCACTCATTCATCAACACTTCTATATACTTAGTCACTCATACATGTACTCAGTCATCATATGTACTCATACACCTATACATCCTGTTACACACCTACACTCATACATAGAGTTACTCACAAAAATACTCACACATGCAAATAAACATCCATTTACTTGCATATACAGCTATACACACACCACTACACTTACTTCTACAGAAACGTACACATACTTACTCTCTTAACCCCTTCAGCGCTGCGCGGATTCCCCCGCGGTGCTGAAGGGTTCGAGCGCGGTCGGGGCCATGACGGAACGGTTCCGTCATAAGCACAGCTCAACCGATGCTCATGACGGAATCGTTCCGTCATGAGCATAGAAGGGGTTAAACAATCACTTATAGAAACACATACTTATTTTTACAGGAACTCTTCCAATCTCTCACTCTCATATATCCTCACTTATATACATCAATACTCACATATACTAGTTTAAAACATATGGACTTACAATAAAGACACTATTGAGACAGTCATTCACTCTCTTACTCACCCATACACACACTCATCCACCCATACTGTCCTGCTCGCATACTGTCTTCAAAACACATACAAACAGTGAGTCACTCATTCATGCATCTATACGCTAAGTAACATCCCCCACTGAACCATACAGACACTCATACTGATACTCTAAAAATGAACTAATAACCCATATACACACTCATGTAGCTACTCACCAACCCATGCATCCACTTATCCACAAAGTGAGACACTGATACAGATATTTAAATATTTAAACATTACTCACTAATACTTGTATTCACTAAGATACTGTTAATAAGTCAGTTATACAATTAATTTTACAAAAAAACCATCCATTTAGACACTTATTTACCCATTTATTCTTCCATTAACCTTTAGATATACATATATAAAAAATATTTATTTTTCAGAAAGACACATATTCACTGGATGATGTCATCAGTGATGTCATCAGTGATGTCATTTGAGATATCATCAGTGATGTCATGAGTGATGTCACTGACCATGTCATGAGTGATGTAATATGTGACGTCAACAGCAGTGGATTGCGGTCGCGCGAGTTATAGTTAGCTGAACTAACTATAACGGGGGAATTTCAATGGTTTTGTACGAATGAAATATCCAGCTAACTATAACGTGTGTGAAACCTATGGTTTTTTTAGTGAATTTGCAAGGTTTTTTAAATGCTAATTCCTAACTATAACGTGTGTGAAACCTATGGTGTTTTAAGTGAATATATATATATATATATATATATATATATATATATATATACTAATGCATAACCAATAAAGGCATAACAAAAATAGCAACAGATCAAGCATTTCTCACTATTAAAACATAAGCATGATTAAGACATATTAGAAACATTCATGCCAAAAAGTAAAAGCATCTTTTTGGTAGAAACAGGTGGGCAACGGGGAGGTGGGTGGGACAGTGAGAATCCACAGGCAGATACTGTATCCACCAGAAAAATTGTTACCAAAGGTAAGTAACTTGCTCTTCTGATGGATACTTCTGCCTATTGATTCCTCACCTTTTGAATAGAATCCTCAAGCCGAACCTCACCCGGAGGAGGGGGTCCACCTCACTAGACTAAAAAATCTTGCAAAACAGATCGAGAAAAATAGCCATCCCTCCTAACCTCCGAATCCAATAATAATCGAATCATTTTTTGTAGAAATTATATTGAAAATAATACTTTAAAAATACTTTTATTAATAAATTTAGACAAACACTTAAAGGAAAACTTTTATTTATATTTAATTTAAAAATATTTCATACTTTACAAATTAAGCTGAAGTCGCAACCCCAGCGCAACTTTTCAAAATGGCTACCGGAATGAGTGCAGCCATCGTGTAGGGTGCGCGAAGGGTGCGCGACTTCTGTATAATATTTAAAAAAAAAAGAACTAATATAGTTTTCCTAACTATAAATTATTCAATTTTTTAAGATATCTATATATATATATATATATATATATATTCGTCAATCGCCGCCAGACTTATTGGGAATAGAAGGTTGCGGATTTCCTATGGAAAATAGGTCCTAACTATAACTATCTACTGGCGACCGCCGATAGATAATATGTATACCTATATATATATATATATATATATATATATATTCACTGAAAAAACCATAGGTTTCACACATGTTATAGTTAGCTGGACATTTCACTCGTGAAAAACCAATGAAATTCCCCCGTTATAGTTAGTTCAGCTAACTATAACTCGCGCCCCTGTAATGCACTGCTGATGACATCACATATTACATCACTCATGACATGGTCAGTGACATCACTCATGACATCACTGATGACATCTCAAATGACATCACTGATGACATCACTGATGACATCATACAGTGAATGTGTGTTTTTCTGAAAATTAAATATGTTTTATATATGTATATCTCAAGGTCGATAGAAGAATAAATGGGTATATAAGTGTCTAAATGGATGATTTGTTTTTGAAAAATTGATTATGTGACTGATTAAGTGTATCATAGTGAATACATGGCTTTGTGAGTAATGTTTAAATATGTAAATATCTGTATCAGTCTCTCACTTTGTGTATAGGTGGCTGCATGGGTTGGTGAGTAGCTACATGGGTGTCTATATAGGTTATTAGTTGGTTTTTTGAGTATCAGTCTGAGTGTCTGCATGGTTCGGTGGGGGGTATTACGTAGTGCATAGGTGCATGAATGAGTGACTCACTGTTTGTATGTGTTGAACACAGCATGTGTACAGGACTGTATGGGTGGATGAGTGTGTGTATGGGTGTGTTAGTGAGTGAATGACTGTTTCAATAGTGTCTCTATGAGTAACTTCATATGTTTTAAACTAGTATATGTGACTATTGGTGTATATAAGTGAGTATATGTGAGAGTGAGAGATTGAAAGAGTTCATGTATGAATAAGTATGTATTTCTATAAGTGATTGTTTAAAAGACTAAGTATGTGTAAGTTTCCGTAGAAGTAAGTGTGGTGGTGTGTGTATAACTGTATATGCAAGTAAATGTATGTTTGATTCTTTATTAGCATGAGTGACTATGTGTGTGAGTAACTCTATGGATGAGTGGCATTGTGTAACAGGATGTATAGGTGTATGAGTACATATGATGAGTGAGTCTATGTATGAGTGACTGTATAGGACTGTTGGTGAATGAGTGGATTTGTATGTGGATCTTAGAATTACTGAAGAGGTTGTTGTAACTGGTATTGGTATGTCCATTGTTTTGAAAATGTTAGTCTCTATTTTTGAATGTGTGTATCAAAGGTTATATTAGGGTGAGAGGAGGTCTGCTACTCAATCACAAGGATGATGTCATCAGTGATGTCATCAGTGATGTCATTTGAGATGTCATCAGTGATGTCATGAGTGATGTCACTGACCATGTCATGAGTGATGTAATATGTGACGTCATCAGCAGTGCATTGCAGGGGCGCGAGTTATAGTTAGCTGAACTAACTATAACGGGGGAATTTCATTGGTTTTTTACGAGTGAAATGTCCAGCTAACTATAACATGTGTGAAACCTATGGTTTTTTCAGTGAATTTGCAAGGTTTTTTAAATGCTAATTCCTAACTATAACGTGTGTGAAACCTTTGGTTTTTTCAGTGAATTTGTACGTTTTTTTAAATGCTAATTTTTGTATTATTTAATTAAAAAAAAATTTTTTTTATTAAAAATAAAATTCCTATGTATTCATTTATATATTATCTGTATCTTTTTATTTGTTTTTGTTTTTTTTTTTTAATTTCAATTAGTATAAAGTTGATTTTTTTTTTAATTTTTGCAATACATTTTTCTCCACTTTTTTTTTTTTTATATATATGCTTGGGGTGCGCGCTCTGTGCGCGCTCCTAGTACAATTTCGTACTTTTTTTATGAATACTGTTGTACGTTATTTACGTACGCAAATATATGTCATAGTGCGCGCTGGGAGCGCGCACCCAGTACGTATGCGTACGTACGTACGCATGCGTGCGTGCGTCCTACGCACTCCACGCGGTTTACTTCCACATACGCAAAAATTACGCGCAATAACGGTCGCGTATACGCGTGTTCAATGTATGCGCGCTAGGTACGCGCATATGACGTATGCACATGCGCTCCTACGCGTTCGCACATACGTAATCACGAGGTGCGCGCTCGGAGCTTGCGCGGTGCAAGCACCTCGGGTTTATGCATAATAAAACAGTACTTCTTATTGGTTATCATTACTTTCAGTTTCTAATTGTTTCAATACCACACCCAATCCCCTCATGGCAAGTCATGTGATCAAGAATCATCACTTTTGATTTGTTTGAAGTACTTTCAGTTCCAGATTCTTCCCAAACCACACCTACTCCCCTCATTATTAGTTCTGATTCCTTTGGAGAAGGAGCTATTCTGTTGTTGAGAGACAATGGCTGAACAGCAACCATCTTCAGACAGTGATCTGGACACTCTTGAGAGGCAGAGGAGCAGGAAGCAGAAAGACAGCTTTATATGGCAGTTTTTCACTTTTCCAGAGGAACAAAAAAAGGTAAATGCACCTAAAGTTACATGTGTACTTTGTGATAAAGTCTTATCTCGTGGGAATCCTAACAAGAAATATTCTTTTAGCATTCCCACAATGTTGAGACATGTTAACAAAAAGCATCCAGTAACTTTTCGTCGAGCTTCTGGAGCAAACCCTCCACCTGCTCTACCGACGACATCTGCAGCAGCTCAGCCGAGCACATCTTCGGCAGCTCAGCCGAGCACTTCTTCTGCAGTGGTGCCTTTGCCTTCTTCCACACCTCGTTTTGGACCACCTTGTTTGGCTAGGTTGTCCACATGCTGCACTGATTGCGGTAAACTTATTTCTGTGGGTGAGACCAGTCTTGATCTCATTCAGAGAAAATTTGATGCCCATGAGTGCAAGTAGGCCATAGATGTTTTTTCTTTTTTTTCGTTTTTCTCTTCCTGTTTCCCTCCATTAACTCAAGGGCTCTTTTTAGAGCCACTTATAAACTAAACCCCCAACATTTTTTTTTGAGGGATTTTTTTTTTTGCGCGCACCCTAGGGTTTTTTATTATTTTTTTTTTTTTTTTTTTTTTAAATTTAATGTTTATAAAGAGGTGAAGAAATGGAAGCATGAAAAGGGAGGATTGAGTAATACTAATATTTTTCACTTATTTTTTTTTAAAAATAAATTTTTTCTAAAACATTTTTTTCAAGTATTTTGCAAGGGAACAGAATTTTTTTTTTATTTTTTTTTTCCAGTTCTGCAAAAAAAGAAAAAATATTAATATTCAATCATACATTACAAAAAGCATTACATGTTTTTACATATTTTACTAAGCAATTTTTTGCCCTTTTTTTGCAGTTTTCAGAATTTTTAATTTTTCACTTTATATAGTGAAAACAATTGTATTCATCATTTAACAGCGGACAAAAAAAAAACAATCTGAAAGATTGCTTAAAAAAGGCCCCAAAACTATCCTCACTAAAATATACCTTGTTAGAAATATTACATATATATTACAACTACTTCTCTAGATGAATAAAAAATTTCTAGACAAACCGTCTTTAAACCTTGTCGCAAAAGCACACATGCCAAAATAATTTCTGTCAAAGGAGTCCACAATTGTTTTTATTACTTTTCCTTTAGGCCAAATAGTAATTTCAAAATCCTTTTTAAGTGATATCTTCAATTATAATCCTTTAAAATTACAAAAAAATGCTTCCTTCAGATGCAGTTTTTAGTTTTCAAAATTTAGGATTCAGAAAAATTAAGTAAGAATTGGGTAAATCATAAGGCAAACGTTGCTTGAAAATCAATTGGGAATCATTACACAGTGTCCAGCCTTTTTCACATTTAAGATACACTGTGTAATGTCCAGAAGTTACAGTAGGTCCTTCATGAAAAATTAGTGCAACTGTAACAAAAGTTTTTCCAGAAATTGATAATTGTTGTCCTGTAAACTTCTTTATTAAAGTGTCCAATTTTGAACCATCAGTTCTACAACGTTGCATCATTAAAATTACATACTGACCATATTTCTGTAAAAATAATGTAGAAAACATGTCTGATTTACATTCAGAACATTCCATGTTGTGATTGGCATCTTTAACTAATTTACTAAAAGTCACTGATTTACTTTGTAGTAATGGTAAAAATATGAACCTTTCTGAATCAACATTACTACTACATGTGTTCATACAGTTTTCACAGCAATGTTCCCACTTGTAAGAGACACCAAATAAGTTTTCTACTTCTACTCCTTCATCTTCTAGTACACTCAAAATATATATTAAGAATTCCTGAGCATCTTGCTGGACATTTTCTTTAAACTGTGTAGAACCAGAACCTACATCTAAAAGATTTCTAACATCAGTAGCACTTTCTATTTCAGTTTTATCAGTACTCAGCTTCTCAAAAAGGAGACTCAGCAGAGAACACAATCTTTTTCCATGATTTACTATTATCTGTTCTAGCAACTTTTCAAGATAAAATACAACATTCAGCACTACATTTGCAGAGCAGTTGACACCAGAGCTATTTTCAAAATGGCAACCAACAACCTCTTCAACACTGTCCTTTTTCTTTTTCCTTGCTATCACATCACTGTCCTTTTTTTTTTGTTCTGTTCATCCACATTACAGATATTCTCAAATCTCCTTTTCCGAGAAACAACATGTTTTTCAATCACAGGATACTGACCTAAATGAGGAGCATAGGTTCTTCTTAATCTATTATACTCCTTTACACAGTTTGTATCAGCACTAACTTTTGAGTCATCAAAGTCTATCATAAATAAACCAGATAATGTTTTTACTCGTGACAGAGCAACATATGCCATACCTTCTTTGAACACAGTAGAACCAATGTTTACAAAAGCACTATCTACAGTCAATCCTTGAGACTTGTGAATAGTTACAGCATATGCTAGAGAAAATGGAAACTGCTTTCTACGCACATATAAGTCTTTCACAAGCATGAAACGAACTGAACAACGACAAATGTCTTTAACTGATCAAATTTTATTTTTAAACATTCAATTCCTTCTTTTTTCTGATAATTAATAAAACCCACAACTATTCCCAAAGCTCCATTCACTAAACCTTTTTCTACATCCAAATTTCTCCTTAAAATCACTCGACAATTCATGCAAACATATAGATTTTTTTCTAATCCAGCTGTTTTGGAAATATTCTTCTCTAGTGAATCCAATTTATTTTTCAGTTTGCCTGTTAATGTAAAAGTAATTCTTTCATGCTGAATTTTGTCCTCTGCTTCCATTTTCTTAATCTCTTCGTTTTCCAATTTCAAAAGTTCCTCATTGAATATTGAGCACTCACGTAGTGTTGGCATTAAGCAGATTACAGTATTTTTTTCTGCAATGTTCTGGTATATTTTCTCTGCAACTATTTCTTCATTTGGAAATAAGTTATGTAGCAACCGACTCTGTAATGCTTTTTTACCAACTTCTGTGAGTAGTCCAATTCTGATATCTTTTAGAATACTTGCATAATCTTCGTCGTTTGCTTGTCTCATATTGGTAGTGAGTTCTTTGTACTCATAGAACAACCAAATATTCGCATTACCAATGCTTCCTAATGACTTCTTCGTGTCTTCATGTGTCACAGTATTAAACACTGGTTGTCCTTTAACTGGAGTGAGCTGCAGAAGATCCCCAAAAACGATGACGTGTTTATCTCCAAATAACACGTCATAGTCTCTCTTAAGTATTTGTTGCATTCTTAAATGCACAAAGGCAAGCATTAAATTTGAAACCATGCTCACCTCATCAATAATGAGAACTTGCATCTTCTTCAACACTCTTGAAACTTCGAGGCATGCTTCTCCAGTTAGTTTGTGGTATTCTATTTTGTTCTCATGCTCCACTGGTAACATTAGCAAGCGATGTAAGGTAATTCCTTGTATGTTATAGGCTGCTAACCCAGTTGGAGCCGTTACCACACAAGACAAATTTGAAGCTGTTTTTTGCTGTAGGTAGCTTCTGATGACTTTTATTAAGAAACTTTTACCAGTTCCAGCTTGTCCACTCACATACATCCTGATTGGTTCAAATGATGTGCATGAGCACTCTTTCTTTTCATGTAGTAATCCATGATCAATTTTTTTGATGACTTCTTCATAAATTTCTTTTTGTTCTTCATTCAGTTGTTCTTCCAGATTTAGTAAGTGTTCTGCTTGGGTTTTCGGATCAGATAGAACCCGCTCATCAGAGCCTCACTAACCCAGCCAGAACGTTACCCCCTCCCCCTCCCTAGGGCCTATTTACAATAGGTAACCACATATATCTACCACCTAAGGACAGGGAATTCCTACTATACATACCAAGACCTCTTATAATCGGCGGCCTCGCGATCCCATACGGATCCAGACCTCTCTACCCAGACGGCAGTCTCAGCACAAGTGGCGGCCTCGCGATCCCATACGAATCCAGACCTCTCTACCCAGACGGCAGTCTCAGCACAAGTGGCGGCCTCGCGATCCCATACGAATCCAGACCTCTCTACCCAGACGGCAGTCTCAGCACAAGTGGCGGCCTCGCGATCCCATACGAATCCAGACCTCTCTACCCAGACGGCAGTCTCAGCACAAGTGGCGGCCTCGCGATCCCATACGAATCCAGACCTCTCTACCCAGACGGCAGTTCATACGACAGTTCATCCTATGATCACCATAACATACAAAAAGGGAATCAGTCTCACTATTCATCAGATCACACAAGGACTGCCAGTTCGAGCATAGCCTGTTCTCCGGTTCGAGGGGCTCCTCTCTCCCTTATTCAGTTACCACTTACCTGATCAGGGTTAACATCTGTTCATGTAGCCGCAGCTGACTAGAAGAATAGGCTACCCTCTCATACAAGAACACGCAGCACATGTTGGTTCACTACAAACTGGGTACTTTATTACTCATTACATACGAAATCACATAACATTACAATATAACACATAACCTGCAAAGAAAAGTGAAAGATTAAGTTGTGCACTCTAATAAGAAAGGGTCGACATCACCTTAGTAGTGTGTAGCCTGCACTCAGTGGTCATCTAGGTTCCCTTCTCGTCTGTGCCTCGGCTCGCCTGGAAGTCACACCTCCGCAGTCACGGATACACGTCTGCACCACTATACGCTGTTCCCTTCACCCTTCTCCGAGTCACTGGGACCTCTTCCTTATCGGCTACTCTCTCCTCTCTGGCTATTCTGCTAGGAGAGTATCTGTCTCTCGGTTTTTCTCCGCCTCCAAGATGGCGTCTGTCTTCCCTGGAATAAGTAGTAGCTTTACTGCTAACGGCTAGATGCCGCCTACGGACTGAACATGTAACTGCCTCAGACTTTCACTAATATAGAGGTGCGTTTCCTCATGGAAAATTCCGGCCCGTAACCTGCCGCCCACCAAATTCTTGTACCTCCCCGTACCAAGGACACGTTCCCAGCCGGCCGGCCTGATGTATTGTCTTCGGCATGAAGAAAAATACAATCCTTCGATAAGGGCCGGCCTGAACCGGTTCTCTCCAAGCGAATAACACCTCATAACTAAAACATTACATTTGACCTAGAAGCATCCCAAGCTGCCGGAGCAGAAAGAAAGATGGAGTCTCTCCCGTTTGAGGCCTACCAGGCCTGAATTCAGCACGGCTCCATGAAATACCCTCACTACAGGACAGGTTATCCCTAATACTAACGAATCTATCCCCTAGGCTATGTGTGCAAGCCCTGATCTATGGGGAAGAGCACAGGATCATGTCGAAGTGCCTAGTAAATAGGCTCCATTCACTACTCTAACCCTTAGACTTGAATGGTAAGAGACTGAAGTCACATTCAATCACCTTTCCTCACAAGAAGGCCGGGAAAATCGAGCAGAACAGTAAGTCAATTGAATCTTCCTGTGCTTGATTCATAGCCGTTTCTACTTCAGTCATGGCTACTGCAGCTTCATTTTCTATGATCGGTTGTCCTAGGGGATCTTGACTAAGTGTTCCTGAACTTTGGCTGTCTTGAGAACTGTCTCTAGCTACTTCAGCTGCAATTTTTGCTTCCTGTTCATTTTCTTCATTTAACATTTGGACATAAGTTATGAAAGTACTGCATTCTATGCTGTCTTTGCTAGCATTAAAAGAATCTTCATAGTTTTGAAATTCTCCCAGTAGTTCGTCCTCTGAACGCCATGGTTTAAACAGCTGTAAAAGAGCCAAGTAGTAAAATTCCTTTTTGTCAGTAGTTTCGCAACTGAGCTTCCTGTGATTTATCAAACCTCCTTTAGTTTGCTTCACCAAACATCCTTCCTCACCAATGACTTTATATTTTCCATTGTTGATGTCTTCTGTGGCTTTCCGTGAATAAATGTAGTTCTGCAGCACTTCATAGAGACACATGTTCTCAAGATGATGACTTCTCTTTGGGTAATATGTGTCCAACATGTTTGATTTCAAAATATCTGTACTTTCTGGGTCATTCTCGGCCAAATATTCAATTTCTCCAACAGATTTCAGTACCCGATTTCTCATTCCTGCAAGGCCTAAGCTTACCCAAATTATTCTTCTGGATTTCGAGTAAAGACTTGCAGATGATAACCTATCTGAGCATTCGTAGGATCCAATTTCTCGATGCGATAACATCTTTAAACTGAAACTGTTCAGCTTCTTACTGACAGTCTTCTTGTGAGAAATCTCTTCCCACATTTCCTTCAATTCTGTTTTCTCAGATTTAGTGATGTAAGATGTCACATACCGAGCAACAGCAATAGAATTGTCTGCCACATACTGAATATCCATGTTAGCATTCCACATGGATAAAATCACTGGGTTGAAGTCATTTATACATTTTGACTCTTCATTTCTTTTTAGGTTGTAGGTATTTTTGGGAGATTTTCTGGTTATAGTATGTCGCACAGCTGACATAAAACTGTTGAGTCTTCCTTTTGAAAGAACAGGTCTAGGAAATCCAAATCGACACTTTGTGTAGAATTTATCTTTGGTCTTGTACTTCCGTCGACAGTATTTTCCACACCGATGACTTTGGAAACGTAAAATTTGTTCTTTTAACTTTTTCTCTTCTGTGCTTTTAGGTATAGCACATGTTGCATATTCTTCAATGAAAGATAACACTGCTTCATCAGTATCTGTTCCAAACTTTGGGGCATCCTTGATCCACAACAGCATATGAATATGAGGAGCACCTCTTGTCTGGTACTCTTTTCTCCAAAAGAAATCCACTACTTCTCCAAGAGGTGGATTTTTTTTATTGCAGATGAAGGACATCATAGCCTCAAATCTATGATTGAAATATCTGCAAACATTAACTGGATCCAAAGAGCACAGTTCTCCAGCTGTCTTGTATTCAATGTTTTTAATGTTTGAATTTGCCTCTCTTAGAAAATCCAGTAAATCATCCCAAGCGTACTCGGCACAGCTTAGGGTAAGGAACCATGTTGGAGTTCCTAAATTCCGTAACATGCATTTTAATTCACCATGGCGTCGGTACCAATATTCATTTGTCCCACGCTGACAAGCCATCAGATTGATCAGTTATGTTTCCAAATGATCATCTCGGTGCTGCACTTTCTCCATAAAATCCTTACCAGACACATTTTGTAAATGTACTCCACTTTTTAAAATGTGATTTACTGCATATGATAATGCAGACAAGTCGCTTTCAAATAAAAGATGGAACAAATAAGGAATACTTTGACGAAATCTTGGATCTTCTGCATATAGTCTTGTAGTCCGATACTCAGAAGCTGGAATCTGTTCTGGACGTTCATCGTATCATCCTCCTTTTCCTGTAGGAAACAGCTGGGGAAAACATCGAGCTTCCAAGCTCTCCTCCCATACACTCATGGGAGTTCCTTTTGCTTTCTTTATCTGAAACAGATCAATAGTGTCTCCCATAACTTCTTTTGAATGAAGAGGATGTATGCTAAAATGTTCATAAATTTCTTCTTCCTTTGATTCGTCCACTTTTTCAATTTGACCAGTTAGTGTTTCTGTGTCTTCTTTTAAATCTTCTTCTTCTTCTATATAAATTGATTCATACCATTTATTATTTTTTTTCAAATACAAATTTGCTCTTTGTACTTTTCGTACATCCACCAGCTCTTGCCAAATCTTCTTATTCTTTGTAGGTACACCATTAACCAGAATTACTAATGGTTCAGTTTCCAAAGTATCTGCATCAATAGTTTCCATATTTTTTTTCAAATCCAAGGGCAAATACACCACTCTTCCTTTTAAACCTCTCAGTAAATCAGAAGGAGGTAATTTACCAGTTTTGGGCTCCATACGTACTATGGTCTGGAACGGATGAACACATTGAATAAGTATAGACTCATATGTATTTAATTCAGAAAGTTCGGCAGGAATAGCATCCAATTCTAAATTATTATGTACAGCTCTGGTCGGCATTCTATTTTCTTCTAATTTATTATAACAGTATTTACAAATACGCTGATCTTCACCCAATTCAAAACAATTTTCAAGAAATATATATGTCGCAAAATCCTTCCACTTATAATTATCTTCATTTTCACTTTTTTTTATACAGATCAACACTCCTTGTTTGAATTTTATAATGACTTCTGCGGCAACAAATACAAGTAATATTTGGTGTTTCATTAGAGGTGATAGTAAATTTTGTCATTTCATCCTCAAATTTTTTAGTAATAATGAGTTCTACATTCTGTTCCTCATTTTCCTCATTTACTGTGTCCTTTTCTGCACTTTCTTGTTCTGGACCAAAGTAACAAAACTGAATCTCATCAGTAACCTTCACTACATCTGATACAGATCCACGGAACAGAGCATTATTCAACTCATTCAACTTCACTGCTGGACTTTTAGCAAAATACAATGTTCTCACAAACTTTCTCATTTCAGTATGATGAACAGCCAGCATCCTAAAATGATGAAAAACACTTTTACACACTTTTCTAGATATACAAGCCAGAGAATGTCCCTGCAAACCAGTATTTTCTCTCACTCTGCATGGATCTAGTGTTTGAAGCACCTTCATCTTCTGTTTTACACTCTTTTTACTATATTCTCTTAGAAAGTCACGTAATTTATCAATAGATTCCTGACGCACAGTACAAATACTACTACAGTTCCAAGTGTACACTGGGGCTTTTGGACGTCTCCCCATAGCCTCTGCAGCCATTACTTCTTCCTCATTTCTAGGGACCATTTTCTCTTTTTGCATCACACAACCATCCTTAACTTCATATGCTCTACATTAGTGTCAACTGCATGCAACATACTATTACTTTGAAGATAACTCTCTTCATTAAAAAATGGTTCAGTACTTGAACTGTGTTTCCATTCTCCCAAGAACACTTTACAAAAGTTACTTTTTTTCACTTCTCTTTTCCTTTTGCTTTGTGACTTCATTGCATTCACTAATTTTTCTAATCTACGCATCCTATTCAAAATTAGAATAAAAAGTTTTCTTTTTATTTCCAAAGCCTTACTTACAATATTTTCTATAAAAAAAAATTTCTTAATAAATTTAGATTTTTTCTTATATTTTTTCACATCCTTTAGCAAATTTAACATCACTCTTCTCTGAAACATTTTTTGACAAATGTTTTTAAAATCTAATTTTCGTGTTAAATCTGTTTGACATACTTCTGATTGTACATTAGCTTTTTTTTTGCTGTTGACTGTGTTGTGGCTTTGTACATAAAACTCTCTTTGTTTTACAGTTATTTTTGCCATTTTTTTGTTTTTTGAAAATCTTTTTTAAGAAATCTCTGCTCTGCTTACCAGTAGACTTTTTCTTTTTGCCATCACCAGCTTCTCCTGCTATTTTTTTTTCCCAGTTTTGTCCAGATATACTTGTTGTTGCTTTTCTTTCCTTTTTCTTGTCCTTAAAGGCATTTTTTTTCACTGTTGCTCAGCAATAACTGCAAGGAACTAAAAAAAAATCCTTTTTGTAATTATAATTCATTTAAATATTTTTTTTTACTTTTCATTTATTTCAAATGTTTTTCCATTTGTCTCTCATTTGTGATTTACTAATTTGTGCACAGTACTAACCACCACAGTTGAAAAAAAACAAGCTGCCCCTTTCCTGCAAGTGCATTTTTTAACAGAACAACTGCAACACAAATTATATCTGTGGCCACAATTTCTGTGCACACACAGCCTCATGGTGTGCTTCTAAGCAGAAAACAGAATTTGATTTGCACATTCAAAGCACATTTACTACTCTGGTAGATCAAGTGATAATTGCTGTTACAGCCTGACACATTTTACCTGGAAAATCACACAGGCAGAAAAGAGCACATTTCCTAACAGCTACTTCATACCATAAGTATCTGCAACCTGGCTGAGTGTTTAGAGTAGAGCAAAGAAAAAGAGGCCTTGGTGACGTTGAATGTGTTTGCATTACACACAGACCTGAGTAGTACGCATGGGAGTGTTGGAGAAGCTGCTGCGTGTGTCCCAAGAGTGTGTTTCTGCAGACTATGTATTGTCAGCTGCAAGAGACATAAGCAAGGAGATTTCCAGAACTGCATGAAGACTACAGGGATGTACGTAACAGTGCATGTGTGCTAAGGGATAATTTGTGTAAACACAACAGGCTGCCCCTTTCCAGGAACTGCATTTCTTACTGAACAACATCTTCACAAATTACATCTCTGCCCACAATTCCTGTGTGCACACAGACTCATGCCATCTTTTTACGCACATAACACAGGCTGCCCCTTTCCTGGGACTGCATTTCTTACTGAACAACATCTTCACAAATTAAATCTCCAATTCCTGTGCGCACACAGACTCATGCTATGTTTTTTGGAACAAAACAGTGTCCCTGAATAGTACCAAATTACTGTTACAGCCTGATACATTTCCCTTATCATTTACAGAAGCAGAAAACAGCACATGTCCTAACAGCTCCTTAAAACCATGTCCATGTGTTACAGGGTGAGTAATTAGACTAGATCAATTTTAATGAGGCCTTGCTGACGTTGAATGTGTTTGCATTACACAGTGCTATCTGAAACAGCACACAGAGCTGAGTACTACATATGAGAGTGTTGGAGACGCTGCTGCGTATGTCCCAAGAGTGTGTTTCTGAACACTGTGTATTGTCTGGTGCAAGACAGATGAGCAAAGAGACTTCCAGAACTGCATGAAGACTGCAGGGATGTATGTAACAGTGCATGTGTGCTAAGGGATAATTTGTGTAAACACAACAGGCTGCCCCTTTCCAGGGACTGCATTTCTTACTGAACAACATCTTCACAAATTAAATCTCTGCCCACAATTCCTGTGTGCACACAGACTCATGCCATCTTTTTATGCACATAACACAGGCTGCCCCTTTCCTGGGACTGCATTTCTTACTGAACAACATCTTCACAAATTAAATCTCTGCCCACAATTCCTGTGCACACACAGACTCATGCTATGTTTTTTGGAACAAAACAGTGTCCCTGAATAGTACCAAATTACTGTTACAGCCTGATACATTTCCCTTATCATTTACAGAAGCAGAAAACAGCACATGTCCTAACAGCTCCTTAAGACCATGTCCATATGTTACAGGGTGAGTGATTAGACTAGATCAATTTAAATGAGGCCTTGGTGACGTTGAATGTGTTTGCATTACACAGTGCTATCTGAAAAAGCACACAGAGCTGAGTACTACACATGAGAGTGTTGGAGAAGCTGCTGCGTGTGTGCCAAGAGTGTGTTTCTGAACACTGTGTATTGTCTGGTGCAAGACAGATGAGCAAAGAGACTTCCAGAACTGCATGAAGACTGCAGGGATTTATGTAACAGTGCATGTGTGCTAAGGGATAATTTGTGTAAACACAACAGGCTGCCCCTTTCCTGGGACTGCATTTCTTACTGAACAACATCTTCACAAATTAAATCTCTGCCCACAATTCCTGTGCGCACACAGACTCATGCTATGTTTTTTTGAACAAAACAGTGTCCCTGAATAGTACCAAATTACTGTTACAGCCTGATACATTTCCCTTATCATTTACAGAAGCAGAAAACAGCACATGTCCTAACAGCTCCTTAAGACAATGACCATGTGTTACAGGGTGAGTGATTAGACTAGATCAATTTAAATGAGGCCTTGCTGACGTTGACTGTGTTTGCATTACACAGTGCTATCTGAAACAGCACACAGAGCTGAGTACTACACATGAAAGTGTTGGAGAAGCTGCTGCGTGTGTGCCAAGAGTGTGTTTCTGAACACTGTGTATTGTCTGGTGCAAGACAGATGAGCAAAGAGACTTCCAGAACTGCATCAAGACTGCAGGGATGTATGTAACAGTGCATGTGTGCTAAGGGATAATTTGTGTAAACACAACAGACTGCCCCTTTCCAGGGACTGCATTTCTTACTGAACAACATCTTCACAAATTAAATCTCTGCCCACAATTCCTGTGTGCACACAGACTCATGCCATCTTTTTACGCACATAACACAGGCTGCCCCTTTCCTGGGACTGCATTTCTTACTGAACAACATCTTCACAAATTAAATCTCTGCCCACAATTCCTGTGCGCACACAGACTCATGCTATGTTTTTTGGAACAAAACAGTGTCCCTGAATAGTACCAAATTACTGTTACAGCCTGATACATTTCCCTTATCATTTACAGAAGCAGAAAACAGCACATGTCCTAACAGCTCCTTAAGACCATGTCCATATGTTACAGGGTGAGTGATTAGACTAGATCAATTTAAATGAGGCCTTGGTGACGTTGAATGTGTTTGCATTACACAGTGCTATCTGAAAAAGCACACAGAGCTGAGTACTACACATGAGAGTGTTGGAGAAGCTGCTGCGTGTGTGCCAAGAGTGTGTTTCTGAACACTGTGTATTGTCTGGTGCAAGACAGATGACCAAAGAGACTTCCAGAACTGCATGAAGACTGCAGGGATTTATGTAACAGTGCATGTGTGCTAAGGGATAATTTGTGTAAACACAACAGGCTGCCCCTTTCCTGGGACTGCATTTCTTACTGAACAACATCTTCACAAATTAAATCTCTGCCCACAATTCCTGTGCGCACACAGACTCATGCTATGTTTTTTTGAACAAAACAGTGTCCCTGAATAGTACCAAATTACTGTTACAGCCTGATACATTTCCCTTATCATTTACAGAAGCAGAAAACAGCACATGTCCTAACAGCTCCTTAAGACAATGACCATGTGTTACAGGGTGAGTGATTAGACTAGATCAATTTAAATGAGGCCTTGCTGACGTTGACTGTGTTTGCATTACACAGTGCTATCTGAAACAGCACACAGAGCTGAGTACTACACATGAAAGTGTTGGAGAAGCTGCTGCGTGTGTGCCAAGAGTGTGTTTCTGAACACTGTGTATTGTCTGGTGCAAGACAGATGAGCAAAGAGACTTCCAGAACTGCATCAAGACTGCAGGGATGTATGTAACAGTGCATGTGTTCTAAGGGATAATTTGTGTAAACACAACAGACTGCCCCTTTCCAGGGACTGCATTTCTTACTGAACAACATCTTCACAAATTAAATCTCTGCCCACAATTCCTGTGTGCACACAGACTCATGCCATCTTTTTACGCACATAACACAGGCTGCCCCTTTCCTGGGACTGCATTTCTTACTGAACAACATCTTCACAAATTAAATCTCTGCCCACAATTCCTGTGCGCACACAGACTCATGCTATGTTTTTTGGAACAAAACAGAGTCCCTGAATAGTACCAAATTACTGCTACAGCCTGATACATTTCCCTTATCATTTACAGAAGCAGAAAACAGCACATGTCCTAACAGCTCCTTAAGACAATGACCATGTGTTACAGGGTGAGTGATTAGACTAGATCAATTTAAATGAGGCCTTGCTGACGTTGAATGTGTTTGCATTACACAGTGCTATCTGAAACAGCACACAGAGCTGAGTACTACACATGAGAGTGTTGGAGAAGCTGCTGTGTGTGTGCCAAGTGTGTGTTTCTGAACACTGTGTATTGTCTGGTGCAAGACAGATGAGCAAAGAGACTTCCAGAACTGCATGAAGACTGCAGGGATGTATGTAACAGTGCATGTGTGCTAAGGGATAATTTGTGTAAACACAACAGGCTGCCCCTTTCCAGGGACTGCATTTCTTACTGAACAACATCTTCACAAATTAAATCTCTGCCCACAATTCCTGTGCGCACACAGACTCATGCTATGTTTTTTGGAACAAAACAGTGTCCCTGAATAGTACCAAATTACTGTTACAGCCTGATACAGTTCCCTTATCATTTACAGAAGCAGAAAACAGCACATGTCCTAACAGCTCCTTAAGACAATGACCATGTGTTACAGAGTCAGTGATTAGACTAGATCAATTTAAATGAGGCCTTGCTGACGTTGAATGTGTTTGCATTACACAGTGCTATCTGAAACAGCACACAGAGCTGAGTACTACACATGAGAGTGTTGGAGAAGCTGCTGCGTGTGTGCCAAGAGTATGTTTCTGAACACTGTGTATTGTCTGGTGCAAGACAGATGAGCAAAGAGACTTCCAGAACTGCATGAAGACTGCAGGGATGTATGTAACAGTGCATGTGTGCTAAGGGATAATTTGTGTAAACACAACAGGCTGCCCCTTTCCTGGGACTGCATTTCTTACTGAACAACATCTTCACAAATTAAATCTCTGCCCACAATTCCTGTGCGCACACAGAGTCATGCCATCATTTTAGGCACATAACACAGGCTGCCCCTTTCCTGGGACTGCATTTCTTACTGAACAACATCTTCACAAATTAAATCTCTGCCCACAATTCCTGTGTGCACACAGACTCATGTCATCATTTTAAGCACATAATACAGGCTGCCCCTTTCCTAGGACTGCATTTCTTACTGAACAACAACTTCACAAATTAAATCTCAGACAACAATTCCTATATACACACAGACTCATGCTGTGTTGGTAGGCACAAAACACAGGCTGCCCCTTTCCTGGGTTATCAATTCTAACAGAACTAATGCTTTTTTCAAATGTGCTGCCATTTTCCTCTCTTTTCTTTCAAAGTGATTTCTGCTAAATGCTAACCATCACAATTAAAAAGAAGCTGTCCTTTTCTTTCAACTGCAAGTCTTACTTTTCAACAGCAACACAAATTAAATCTCTGTCAACAATTCTTCTCTGCACACAGACTCATGGTTTGATGGTAGGCACAAAACAGTATTCCTCATTGTTACCAGTACACATTAACTTATGGTGAAAACATACTCCATAATATTTTACATATTCAAAACAGTTAAATATCACGCAAAACAGAAAATGTAAATCACAACTTTAAACAAATAATCATAATTCTTTTATTTATATCAAAATTAACCACAAACACCCCCTCTCAAACTCATAACTCACCTTTAAAATTAGTTAGTTGTGAAAGAAATGTGGCAGTCACACAGCAGTTTATCAGACCAGAATCTCTGAGCTGAACACCTCTCTCCTCTCAGCAGAACCAGTTAATGGCACAGTTTCCCTCTCTTTTTTCACACATATACATGTTAATTTCAAATCTCAGTGCTTCCCACATTTTTTCAAATGAAATCACACATTTCTATTGGTTGAAAACTTCAACCCCTTTCCAAATGTACCCTTCCCCCAACTTGACTTCTGCCTGCTACCATAGCAACAGGTCATGGAACACAGGTGAGAGCAGAGAGGTCAGAAGTTCAACAGACAATGTTTCATTTCCAAAGAGCAAGAGTGCTTGACTTTTCAAACCTAACAGCAAATCCAAACTAATGTTCTTTGTTCACACATTTTTCTGAACCAATACAATACATGCTTTTTAAAATTTAAACATACAGCCTAGTTTTTAGTGTAGAATGGTTTGAAACAGCCAATGAGTTATTTTTATAAAAAAAAGTATGTGTGCCCCCATTTTTCAACTGTCTTTCATTTCTTTTTGCCTTTCTACTGAAAGACACCTCCTGAGTGCATCCAGATCTCCTTTGAAGATGTTCACAGTGTGGATTGTAGGTCGTAGCTATGTCTTCTGGAGTGAAACATTTGCAGAAAAAAGAGGTATGGTGAGAGACCTTGCTTTGCCAAATGTAGACATTAAATGGATTGGTCAGAGAGGGTTAAAGTGGCACCAATTAATGCCTTTGGTGAAAACCTTTCTACATCTCCCACAGCCTAACCTTATTATTGTGCACTGTGGTGGAAATGACCTAGGCACTTTAACTGGGGTAGGTCTGGAAATGCTTATTAAGGACACCTTTGTGCAATTGATGTCACTTTTTCCACAAACTGACTTCGTATATTCTAACATATGCCAAAGGCAAAAGTGGAACTGGTCCAACGAATTTTGTCCGCAGATTGACAAAGCAAGGAAGCACGTCAACAAATCTATTTCTGCTTTCCTCAGAGACTATGGTATGGGTTCTATATACCACAACAACTTGCGTTACAACATGCAAGACATTTATAGAGGAGACGGTGTACACTTCACTGATGAAGGCAACAGAGTCTTCCTCTTGAACTTTAGACTCTGCATCGGTACTTACTTGTAGGTACCAAAAAACAAACAATAAACACAAGGGCTCTTTTTAGAGCCACCTTATATCTAAACACTTAAATGAGATTTTTTATTATTTTTTTAAAAAAGTTTTTTTTCGGGTGCGCGCTGGGTGCGCGCACTTGGCAATATTTTTTTTCAAAATATAAATCTTTTTTTTGCCCTACAAGGTCCTACTGTGACCCCCTTACAATGCCTAGTGGGTCAATATCTCCCCACTCTGCCCCCTTTTCAAGTTCTCCCCCTTTGTTTATCACCCCCTCTTTATGCGAGAGACAAAATGGCGTCCGCCGCTTCCTGATTTCCACCGATTCGAATGTTTACTGACATCTAACACCCAATCAGAAGTACGCTCGCGCACGGCAAGGTGCGCGCACAGTAGTTGCTCAGTGCGCGCACGCTGCGCGCTTACAGATATATATATTGATTTAAATGCTAATTTCTCAGGAAATACTGAACAGATTTACACCAAACCTGCAAAAGGCACTTCATGGACCTTATGGCTACCTCTCTGCCAAATTTCACCTAATTCTGTTCAGCCGTTCGGGCTGTAGCTGCGACTAAAGTCCCTATGGAAAAATGCATGGGGAAAACGCGTTTTGGGAGCCCCTTTTTTCTCGGCCCCTGCTTGACGAATCACCCCGAGACTTTCAGGGTAGGAGCTGAGCGGAGCGCCCCATTAGTTTTGAAAAATTCGCGAGGATTCGTCAACCAGCGCCAAAGTTATTCAAAATAGAATTTTGAGATTTCCTATGGAAACACGGTCCTAACTATAACTACCTACTGGCGACCGCCAGTAGGTAATATATATATATATATATATTCACTGAAAAAACCATGGGTTTCACACACGTTATAGTTAGGAATTAGCATTTAAAAAACCTTAGAAATTCAGTGAAAAAACCATAGGTTTAACACATGTTATAGTTAGCTGGACATTTTACTCGTAAAAAACCAATGAAATTCCCCCGTTATAGTTAGTTCAGCTAACTATAACTCGCGCGCACGCA
This sequence comes from Triturus cristatus, assembly GCF_964204655.1. NCBI lineage: Eukaryota > Metazoa > Chordata > Amphibia > Caudata > Salamandridae > Triturus > Triturus cristatus. The sequence continues at coordinate 232,196,063 of NC_140587.1, forward strand.
ATGCACTGCTGATGACGTCACATATTACATCACTCATGACATGGTCAGTGACATCACTCATGACATCACTGATGACATCTCAAATGACATCACTGATGACATCACTGATGACATCATCCAGTGAATGTGTGTTTTTCTGAAAATTAAATATGTTTTATATATGTATATCTCAAGGTCGATGGAAGAATAAATGGGTATATAAGTGTCTAAATGGATGATTTTTATTTGAAAATTGATTGTGTAACTGACTTATTAAGTGTATCATAGTGAATACATGGCTTAGTGAGTAATGTTTAAATATTTAAATATCTGTATCAGTCTCTCTCTTTGTGTATAAGTGGCTGCATGGGTTGGTGAGTAGCTACATGAGTGTCTATATAGGTTATTTGTTGGTTTTTTGAGTATCAGTGTCTGATGTCTGTATGGTTTGGTGGGGGGTATTACGTAGTGCATAGGTGCATGAATGAATGACTCAGTCTTTGTATGTGTTGAAGTCAGCATGTGTGCAGGACTCTATGGGTGCATGAGTGTGTGTATGGGTGTGTTAGTGAGTGATTGACTGTCTCTATAGTGTCTTTATGAGTAACTACATATGTTTTAAACTAGTATATGTGACTATTGGTGTATATAAGTGAGTATATGTGAGAGTGAGAGATTGAAAGAGTTCCTGAATGAATAAGTATGTGGTTCTATAAGTGATTGTTTAAAAGAGTAAGTATGTGTAAGTTTCCGTAAAAGTAAGTGTGGTGGTGTGTGTATAACTGTATATTTAAGTAAATGGATGTTTGATTCTTTATTAGCATGAGTGACTATGTGTGTGAGTAACTCCATGGATGAGTGGCATTGTGTAACAGGGTGTATAGGTGTATGAGTACATATGATGAGTGAGTACATGTATGAGTGACTGTATAGGACTGTTGGTGAATGAGTGGATGTGTATGTGAATCTTAGAATTACTGAAGAGGTTGTTGTAATTGGTATTGGTATGTCCATTGTTTTGAAAATGTTAGTTTGTATTTTTGAGTGTGTGTATCAAAGGTTATATTAGGGGAAGAGGAGCTCTGCCACTCTATCTCAAGGATGATGTCATCAGTGATGTCATCAGTGATGTCATTTGAGATGTCATCAGTGATGTCATGAGTGATGTCACTGACCATGTCATGAGTGATGTAATATGTGACGTCATCAGCAGTGCATTGCGGGCGCACGAGTTATAGTTAGCTGAACTAACTATAACGGGGGAATTTCATTGGTTTTTTACGAGTAAAATGTCCAGCTAACTATAACATGTGTTAAACCTATGGTTTTTTCACTGAATTTCTAAGGTTTTTTAAATGCTAATTCCTAACTATAACGTGTGTGAAACCCATGGTTTTTTCAGTGAATTTGCAAGGTTTTTTAAATGCTAATTCCTAACTATAACGTGTGTGAAACCTATGGTTTTTTCAGTGAATTTGCAAGGTTTTTTAAATGCTAATCCCTAACTATATCGTTTTTGAAACCTTTGGTTTTTTCAGAGAATTTGTATGGTTTTTTATATGCTAAGTTATGTATTTTTAATTAAAGATATTTTTTTTTATTTAAATAAAATTACTTTATATTCATTTATATATTATCTGTATTTTTTTATAAATTATTTTTTTTTAAAATTCAATTTGGATATTTTTTTTTATTTAATTTTTTAAATTATTTTATGTCCACTTTTTTTTTTTTTATAAATTCTTGGGGTGCGCGCTCTGAGCGCGCACCTAGTACTATTTCGTAACTTTTTTATGAATTCCGGCGTACGTTATTTACGTACGCAAATATACTTAATGGTGCGCGCTGGGAGCGCGCACCCAGTACGTATGCGTACGTACGTACGCATGCGTCCTACGCCCTCGACGCGGTTTACTTCCGCATACGCTAAAATTATGCGCAATAACGGTCGCGTATACGCGTGTTCAACGTATGCGCGCTAGGTACGCGTATATGACGTATGCACCTTCGCGTTTACGCGTTCGTGCATACGTCATCGCGGGGTGCGCGCACGGAGCTTGCGCAGTGCGCGCACCTCGGGTTTATACATAATAAAACAATATTTCTTATTGGTTATCATTACTTTCAGTTTCTAATTGTATCAATACCACACCCAATCCCCTCATGGCAAGTCATGTGATCAAGAATCTTCACTTTTGATTGGTTTGAAGTACTTTCTGTTCCAGATTCTTCCCAAACCACACCTACTCCCCTCATTATTAGTTCTGATTCCTTTGGAGAAGGAGCTATTCTGTTGTTGAGAGACAATGGCTGAACAGCAACCTACTTCAGACAGTGAGCAGGACACTCTTGAGAGGCAGAGGAACAGGAAGCAGAAAGACAGCTTTATATGGCAGTTTTTCACTTTTCCAGAGAATGAGAAAAAGGTAAATGCACCGAAAGTTACATGTGTACTTTGTAAAAAAGTCTTATCTCGTGGGAATCCTAACAAGAAATATTCTTTTAGCATTCACACTATGTTGAGACATGTTTACAAAATGCTTCCAGTATCTTATCGTCGAGCTTCTGGAGAAAACCCTCCACCTGCTCAGCCGACGACATCAGCAGCAGCTCAGCCGAGCACATCTTCGGCAGCTCAGGGGAGCACTTCAGCTGCGATGGTGCCTTCACCTGTTTCTTTACCTCTTGTTGGTCCACCTTGTTTGGCGAGGTTGTCTACACGGTGCACTGATTGCGGTTCTCTTATTTCTGTGGGGGAGACCAGTCTTGATCTCCTTCAGAGAAAATTTGATGCGCATACGTGCACTAGGCCATAGATGTTTTTTCTTTTTTTGCGTTTTTCTCTTCCTGTTTCCCTCCATTAACTCAAGGGCTCTTTTAAGAGCCACTTATAAACTTAATCAAACAAATTTTGTTTTTAGAATTTTTTTTTGAAATTTTTTGGAGGTGCGCGCACCCTGCGCGCACCCATGTTTTTTTAAATTTTTTTTTTTTTTTTGAGAGACTACAATTAAAAATTGAAAATGTGATTGTACAGAAGTACAAACCTCAAAACCCCACTCGCTTAAATGCGTTTTTTTTAATTTTGTTTTATTAAGTTTTTTTTCGGGTGCGCGCTGGGTGCGCGCACTCGGCGATATTTTTTTACAAAATATTAACCTTTTTTTTTGCCCTACAAGGTCCTACTTTAACCCCCTTACAATGTCTACTGGGTCTATTTCTACCCACTCTGCCCCCTTTTCAAGTTCTCCCCCTTTGTTTATAACCCCCTCTTTATGCGATTGACAAAATGGCGGCCGCCGCTTCCTGATTTCCACCGATTCGAATGTTTACTAAGATCTAACAACCAATCAGAATTGCGCTCGCGCACGGCGAGGTGCGCGCACCCAGCGCGCACGGAGCGCGCTCATATATATATATTGATTTAAAGGCTATTTTCTCAGAATCTACTGAACAGATTTACACCAAACCTACAAAAGGCACTTCCTTGACCTGGGGACTACCTCTCTGCCAAATTTCTAGTAATTCTGTTCAGCCGTTCGGGCTGTAGCCCTGTCTAAAGGTCCTATGGAAAAATGCATGGGAAAAACGCGTTTTGGGACCCCCCTTTTATCTCAGCCCCCGCTTGACGAATCCCCCCGAGACTTTCAGGGTAGGAGCGGAGCGTAGCGCCCCACCTATTTTGAGAGATTCGCGAACATTCGTCGACCGGCGCCAAAGTTATTCCAAATAGAATGTTGCGGATTTCCTATGGAAAAGGGGTCCTAACTATAACTACCTACTGGCGACCGCCAGTAGGTAATATATATATATATATATATATATATATATATATATATATATATATATAAATACTCCATCCCACTCCGGCACCGAAGAAGGCATGTACTCGAAGAAGTAAGGTATGGCTTTCTTTAATAAATCAGGTCTCACAAGACCCCATGGCTAGAGAGACACGTTTCGGCTTCGCAGAAGCCTTTTTCAATCTGTATATATATATATATATATATTAAATCCCAATCCTGGCGGTAGCAAAACAGTCAGGCACAGACTCCGTGAAGTAATGGCAAAAAAGTAGAGTTTAATCCAAGCAAAGAGCAAGACGCGTTTCGACGGCAAGCCGCCTTGTTCACTACTATATACATTATATATATATATATATATATATATATATATATCACAACCAAACCCGACTTCCATAAAATCGGACACAGGAGATGCTTTTAGCCATCCAGCTAGGGTTTTATTCGTCTTCTTGCTACGCGTTTCGGCACAACTGCCTTGCTCACACAATTTAACATAACAAATCAGTTTCATTTAAATACAAGTTACGGAGTCACATGACCACTTCATGAGTAACCACGGAAAACAGACTAACGTTTGTTTTCTGTAATGCTGATACATTTAACACAATAGTCTTATTTATAGCATAGTGCCAGGCTCCCTCCTCTCTTAATATATTCAAAATCATAAAATTCTTTTTCATTCAAGGATTTTAAAACCCATAATTCATAGTATATATACAATTATATCAAAAACAGTTATTTTCAGAGGGGAGACATGGAGCGACATTATATCAAACATAAGTGCTTTTAAATGTTTAAACAGCAATACAATATAATGTAATTCATGCTCATATTTTTCAAAGAGAAGTAGTTTTTTTCAAATTTAATAAGAGATTCCTGGGCAAGTGCCCCATCATTGTCATCAAATACTCATCAGTCATTGTTTCAATCAGGTACAACGTAGTGGCTATTTCCTGTCAATCCACTGTTCAAACCTTATTAAGAACAAAGCCGGAAAAAGAGAGAATATAAATATGAGATGACCTTTTTATGGTATACACCCTTTTTATTAAACTGTCTTCTTCACAATAAATATCATATAAATTGCATTAATATAAAGTGCTAGTGCTTTGCTCAGTGCAATCCAAGTGCAAAAATAATGCTCAATAAAGTGCCAGTGCCTACTGTGTGCAAAACTGCAACCATAATAAAGTGCAGGTGCATTACAGTACTTAGCCATAAAACAGTCTATGATTCAATTATTTGGTGTGTCCTCTCTTGTCATCACTAATATCACATAATGATAAAAATCTCTTTATACCAGCAGCTAATCAAGATGATATGTACAAGGAATTATCTATTCGTTTGTGACTCAATAACAGTTTAAAATTTATAAAATTAAAGCTAAAAAAAGCTAAAATCACTCTTAATGGATACTTCTATATCAGATGCACATGGAGATCTTCCTCAACATTCATGCCATATGGACTTTTTGTATTAAACATCAATATATATTTAGACTCCAATTTCCGTAATTTTCTTTCTCTGTCTCCTCCTCTTTGGTCTATAGGGATCTGATCAATAGCAAAGTACACTAGTTCACTAGTATTACCTTTATGGAATTCATTCATATGACGTGCTACTACATAGTTTTTGTCATTATTCCCGATTGCCCTAAGATGTTGCAGGATACGTACATGAACCATGTGAATGGTACTTCCCACATACATCTTAGGGCAAGAGCATTTTAAAATGTAGACAACAAAATCACTTTTACAATTTAGAGGTTTTCTCAATTTCCAGGGGCTATTGAGGAGAGGGGAGGCTACCTGTTGTGTATTTTTACCATATTTACAGGCCTTACATTTAAAACATTTATGAAAGCCCGGACTCACTTTCAGCCAACCACCTCCTTTCTTAATCTCCAGATTAGTTTTAAACAAATCATCTCTCATTGACCTGGCTCGGTTAAATGTCATTAGTGGCCTTCTAGATATAGTCCCCTGTAAAATCGGATCCTGTTTGACAAGGTACCAGTGTCTTCTCAGGCTGTCTCTCACCCTAGTCTGGTATGCACTGAAACCTGTTATCATACGGATTTCACTCTGGGTGTGCTTCTTTTTTTCCTCGACTTTCTTTATATCTGGTTTCAATAATGCACTTCTTTCCAAACCGTCTACTTTTTCTTTTGCTTGATTTAATGTTTGCAATTTGTATCCTCTTTGCAGAAACCTGTGTGTGAGAGCTCCCTGGGCTTTATTCAGAGCATCCACTTCACTACAGTTCCGCTTCATTCTTAAATTCTCCGCATAAGGGATACTCATCTTTAGTTTAGTAGGATGGAAACTAGCCGCGTGCAGAATTGAATTGCCAGCGGTTGTTTTTCTATATGTACATGTTTGGATCGATTTTTGTGCAATATATACTTCTAAATCGAGCTATGTCACACTTTCTGTACTTATTTGTTCAGTGAATTTCAAATTTAAGTTGTTTACATTAATACTGTCAATGAATTTTTGGGCTGATTCTCTAGATCCGTTCCATATGATGAATAAGTCATCAATGAATCGGATCCATTTGATGACGTGATCTCTCCATTCACTAATGTACTCAACTCTGAGCACCTGTTCCTCCCACCAGCCCATATGCAAATTAGCATAGCTGGGGGCGAAACAGGTGCCCATTGCCGTGCCTTTCAACTGTTTGTAGGTGTCACCTCCAAATAAAAAATGATTGTTGTTGAGACACAACCTACACATCTCCAACAGCATATTAGTATGTTGGTAGAGGTTGATCGGTCTCGAATTTAGGAAGTGCCTCATTGCCCTTAACCCATCCTCATGAGCAATGCTAGTATAGAGGCTCACGACATCTAGTGTAATGAGGATGTAAGAATCTTGCCATTTCACATCTTCCAATTTAATCAAAAAATCCCTGGAGTCTTGGATGTAAGCTGGTAAGGCTCTCACATGTATTTGTAGGAATGAATCCAGGTATCTCGAGGTGGGTTCGAAAAGACTCCCTATGGCGGAGATTATAGGTCTCCCTGGCGGTTTTTCCTTATGCTTGTGGATCTTTGGTATTAAGTATAAAATTGGTACTACTGGTTTATCCACCTTCAAAAAGGAGTACTCTGATTGGTTAATTAAACCAATCCCTCGCCATCTAGCCAGGTCCTTTTCATACTTCATTTTAACTTCAACCAGATTGCTTTGTGGGACCAATGCGTAACATGTCTTATCTCTCAATTGTGTGGTTGCTTCACGATTGTAAGACTCCAAGGACCATAATACAAGGTTACCCCCTTTATCGGCCTGCCTTACCACTATATCCTGTCTATTTTGGATTTTGGTCATCACCGATTGATATTTTTTGTCAAATGTTGTTTCAGTTTTCAAAAAATCTTTACTTGAATTTACTGATATTTCCTTCAAATCCTTGATCACTAAGTTAGAAAACATGTCTAACGCATCTTTGGGAGTATTAGGTGTGAAGGTAGATTTTGGTCTAAAATTAGTAGTTGAGCTATCAAATACATCCAAACAGAATAGCTCATCTGTCTGACTAATCTGTTCTACCACACTAGCACCTTCCCCTTCTCTTATTAGCTGATGGCAATCAAATAGTACCTGCATATCACCAACCTCTAAATTACCTGGATGTTCACTAATCACCTTTTTGTTCATCTTTGGATTGGTGATTTTCATGTCAAAGAATTTTTTAAGCTTCAGTTTTCTCACAAACTTAAAAAAAATCAATACGTGTTTGCGTATAATTAAAGTTAGTGCGCTTACAGAAGGAGAATCCAAGTGACAAAATTCTTGTTTCTTCATCTGTCAGGATCAAATCCGTTAAATTTATCACTGTCGGTACTACTTCTTCCACCCCTTGCGCTGGGATTGCTCCTTCTTCTTTTTCCCTGATCGCAAATCCATGCCTGCTCCGTCGGTTTTTCCGTTTGCGTAATTTTCTTTTTTTTGACTTTGAAACGGTGGGCTTTGGTTTTGAGTCCGGTCCTGATATAAAAAACCGAATTCTTCAATTATGGAGGGGGGTGGGGGGGTGTTCTATTCCCATCGCTTGCGATAATCCATCTTCAGAAAGTGAATCAACATCCGAGCTTGCTCTTGAGCTCAGGTCAGATCCTTCGCCCACATCATTTGTGGACGTTTTATTAACCGCTTGCTTGCTCTTTGCTACATTCGCTTTTGAAAGCTGTTGTTTACGAATAGTATCAAAGCGGCGCGCAAATGTATAGATTTGACCACGCAAATAGTCCTGTCTGTCTCGTTTGAATTTAGTGGCTTTGCGTTCCGTTATTGTTTGTTCGTATTTCTTTAAGCGAATGTTGAGATCCGACTTAAATTTGTTCATACTATCCTCTCCCAAACCTTTTAGTAGGTCCACTTCCAATAAGACAATCTCCGCCAGTATCTTATCATGGTCTTTCACAGCATATTTTATCAAAATTTGCATCATGTTCTCTGACGCATGCGCATTGTTCGCCGCCCATTCCTTGAGCATCTCAGGGTCGGGGTTCTCATACGTGGGGGCCGTCAGTACCCGCAGACCTCAGGGAACCCTCCCCACATCCAGGTATCTGCTCAACGACTTTACCTCCCACCATTTTGAGATCTCATTGCGATGCAGTTTTTCAATCTTTTTCTTTAGCGCTAAAATATTATCGTTTGGCTCCTTCGTAACTGAATCCACTCCATGTTTTGGATCGACCGCTGTGTCACTCCCTTCACTGAATACGGAGTCAGCTGTCTCCTCACGTTGCTGAATTAAGGTATCCATTACTGAAACACTCGTTTTTGATAAAAATGTTCGTTTGTTAAATATATATTCCTCTTTACGCTGAATACACCAGTTTGCCTGCTTTGCATACTCCGCTACAGCTTGTTAAGTCGTAGCTCCTCTCCCCGCTGCCTTAAATCACTAACCGTTCTTTCTGTGGCGATTCACTTCCGTGCTCCGCTTACAGAGAGGCTCGCAGCCTGCATCTTCAATAGTTGTTGCTCTGCGTGCCCGGTCAAGCATTCATAAGGACGGCATAGGGGGGGGGTCTCCTCGTAGTGTTAACCAACACTCCACACCAATCTGCCAGAAAATCGAGGGAACACCTGAACGTCGGTTCTTCCGCTATTCCAGCAATGTAGCGGCTTAGTATCACAACCAAACCCGACTTCCATAAAATCGGACACTGACACAGGAGATGCTTTTAGCCATCAGGCTAGGGTTTTATTCGTCTTCTTGCTACGCGTTTCGGCACAACTGCCTTGCTAACACAATTTAACATAACGAATCAGTTTCATTTAAATACAAGTTACGGAGTCACATGACCACTTCATGAGTAACCACGGAAAACAGACAAACGGTTGTTTTCTGTAATGCTGATACATTTAACACAATAGTTTTATTTATAGCATAGTGCCAGGCTCCCTCCTCTCTTAATATATTTAAAATCCTAAAATTCTTTTTCATTCAAGGATTTTAAAACCCATAATTCATAGTATGTTTACAATTATATCAAAAAACTGTTATTTTCAGAGGGGAGACATAGAGGGACATTATATCAAACATAAGTGCTTTTAAATGTTTAAACAGCAATACAATATAATGTAATTCATGCTCATATTTTTCAAAGAGAAGTGTTTTTTTTCCAATTTAATAAGAGATCTTGCAAAACAGATCGAGAAAAATAGCCATCCCTCCTAACCTCCGAATCCAATAATAATCGAATCATTTTTTGTAGAAATTATATTGAAAATATTACTTTAAAAATACTTTTATTAATAAATTTAGACAAACAATTAAAGGAAAACTTTTATTTATATTTAATTTAAAAATATTTCATACTTTACAAATTACGCTGAAGTCACAACCCCAGCGCAACTTTTCAAAATGGCTACCGGAATGAGTGCAGCCATCGTGTAGGGTGCGCGAAGGGTGCGCGACTTCTGTATAATATTTAAAAAAAAAAGAACTAATATAGTTTTCCTAACTATAAATTATTCAATTTTTTAAGATATATATATATATATATATATATTCGTCAATCGCCGCCAGACTTATTGGGAATAGAATGTTGCCGATTTCCTATGGAAAATAGGTCCTAACTATAACTATCTACTGGCGACCGCTGGTAGATAATATGTTTATCTATATATATATGTATATATATATATATATATATATATATATATATATATATCCGCTACGTTCCGTAGTTTGCGTCACGTCTGCCCGCTTCTGGTGCCAGTCCACAACAATACAGACACCATATACATACTCCATCCCACTCCGGCACCGAAGAAGGCATGTACTCGAAGAAGTAAGGTATGGCTTTCTTTAATAAATCAGGTCTCACAAGACCCCATGGCTAGAGAGTCACGTTTCAGCTTCGCAGAAGCCTTTTTCAATCTGTATATATATATATATATATATATATATTAAATCCCAATCCTGGCGGTAGCAAAACAGTCAGGCACAGACTCCGTGAAGTAATGGCAAAAAAGTAGAGTTTAATCCAAGCAAAGAGCAAGACGCGTTTCGACGGCAAGCCGCCTTGTTCACTACTATATATATTATATATATATATATATATATATATATATATATATATATATATATATATTCACTGAAAAAAACATAGGTTTCACACATGTTATAGTTAGCTGGACATTTTACTCGTAAAAAACCAATGAAATTCCCCCGTTATAGTTAGTTCAGCTAACTATAACTCGCGCGCCCGCAATCCACAGCGGATGACGTCACATATTACATCACTCATCACATGGTCAGTGACATCACTCATGACATCACTGATGACATCTCAAATTAAAAAAGAGATGGTGTACATTTCACAGATGAAGGGAAGAGAGTCTTCCTATTAAACTTTAAACTCTGCATCAGTACTTACGTATAGGTACCCAAAAAAGATAATAGCTCATTTTAGTGCTGCGTTTGAATTGGCTGTATTTACAAGGAGAGGAAAAGACACACAGAGTGGCTTATCCTCTCCTTGTAAATATGGAGGAGCACCCTGCGCCACTAGTACGTCAAGAAAAGTGACGTAGTGGTGGCGCAGGTGGCTTGTAAATCTGCCCCAGAGATGTTAAGGAAATTAAGGGTAAAACAGACGAACAGAGAGTGACAGATACAGAGACAGAAAGCAAACAACTGAGAAGGAGTAAGGCAGTTAAAAAGACTAAGACATATGGATACAGAGAAAGAAACATGGATGAAAAATTAGTGATGGAGGTAGTAAAGGTGGAGGAGTAGTAGAGAAGGAGTTACAAAAGAGTAGTAAAGCAGGAAGAGAGAGTGAGAAGAGAAATGAGAAAAGCAGAGTAAGGAGAGGTGAAGAAAAGGAAGCATGAAACGAAAGGAGTGAGACATACAGATATTTTAAACTTACCTGACCATCAAAGTAACTTATTTAGAAATAAATGTTTTTATTTAATTGCAAGGAAACTGAATTACATTTTCTAAATTTTCTTTCTAGTTCTGAAAAAAAGAAAAAAGTATTAATATTCGACAATACATTTTATTAAACAGTACATGTTTTTTCATATTTAGCAAAGCAATTTTTTGCCCTTTTTTTGCTGTTTTCAGAATGTTTTGATTTTCAGTGAAAATAGTGAAATCAATTCTATTCATCATTTAACAGCGGGCAAAAAAACAAACAATCTAAAAGATTGTTTAAAAAAGCCCCAAATGTATCCTCTCTAAAACATACCTTAATAGAAATGTCACATATGTATTAAAAATACCTTTTAAGTACAATAACAATTTTCAAGAAATAACGTCTGCAAACCTTGTTGCAAAAGAACATATGCCAAAATAATATCTGTCAAAGAAGTCCACAATTGTTTGTTCTACCTTTCCTTGAGGCCAAATGGTAAGTTTAAAATCCTTTTTGAGTGAAATATTCAATTTTAATCCTTTAAAATTTAAATAATGCTTTCTTCAGATGCTGAATTTAGTATTTAAAATTTGGGTTTCAGAAAAATTAAGTAACAATTGGGTAAATCATAAGGCAAACGTTGCTTGAAAATCAATTGAGAATCATTACACAGTGTCCATCCTTTTTCACATTTAAGATAAACTGTGTAATGACCAGAAGTTATAGAAGGACCGTCATGAAAAATGATTGCAACTGCTACAAAAGTTTTTTCAGATATAGATAATTGATTACCAACAAACTTCTTTAGTAAAGTTTCCAAGTTTGTTCCATCAGCTCTACAACGTTGTATCATTAAAATTACATACTGTCCATATTTCTTTAAAAATAACGTTGACAACATTTCAGATTTACATTCAGAACATTCCATCTTGTGATTAGCATCTTTAACTAATTTACTAAAAGTCACTGTTTTACTTTCTGGTAATGGTAAATATATGAACCTTTCAGAATCAACATTACTACTGCATGTGTTCATACAGTTTTCACAACAATGTTCCCATTTATAAGAGACACCAAATACATTTTCTACTTCTACCCCTTCATCTTCCAGTACCATCAGCATATACATTAAGAATTCCTGTGCATCTTGCTGGACATTTTGTGTAAACTGTGTACATCCAGAACATACATCCAGCGCAACTTTTCAAAATGGCTACCGGAATGAGTGCAGCCATCGTGTAGGGTGCGCGAAGGGTGCGCGACTTCTGTATAATATTTTTAAAAAAAAGAACTAATATAGTTTTCCTAACTATAAATTATTCAATTTTTTAAGATATATATATATATATATATATATATATATTCGTCAATCGCCGCCAGACTTATTGGGAATAGAATGTTGCGGATTTCCTATGGAAAATAGGTCCTAACTATAACTATCTACTGGCGACCGCTGGTAGATAATATGTTTATCTATATATATATGTATATATATATATATATATATATATATATATATATATATCCGCTACGTTCCGTAGTTTGCGTCACGTCTGCCCGCTTCTGGTGCCAGTCCACAACAATACAGACACCATATACATACTCCATCCCACTCCGGCACCGAAGAAGGCATGTACTCGAAGAAGTAAGGTATGGCTTTCTTTAATAAATCAGGTCTCACAAGACCCCATGGCTAGAGAGTCACGTTTCAGCTTCGCAGAAGCCTTTTTCAATCTGTATATATATATATATATATATATATATTAAATCCCAATCCTGGCGGTAGCAAAACAGTCAGGCACAGACTCCGTGAAGTAATGGCAAAAAAGTAGAGTTTAATCCAAGCAAAGAGCAAGACGCGTTTCGACGGCAAGCCGCCTTGTTCACTACTATATATATTATATATATATATATATATATATTACCTACTGGCGGTCGCCAGTAGGTAGATATAGTTAGGACCCTGTTTCCATAGGAAATCTGCAACATTCTATTTGGAATAACTTTGGCGCCGGTCGACGAATCCTCGCGAAATTTTCAAAATAGGTGGGGCGCTCCGCTCCGCTCCTACCCTGAAAGTCTCGGGGGGATTCGTCAAGCAGGGGCCGAGAAAAAAGGGGGGTCCCAAAACGCGTTTTCCCCATGCATTTTTCCATAGGACCTTTAGACACAGCTACAGCCCGAACGGCTGAACAGAATTACTTGAAATTTGGCAGAGAGGTAGCCATAAGGTCAAGGAAGTGCCTTTTGCAGGTCTGGTGTAAATCTGTTCAGTATTTCCTGAGAAAATAGCATTTAAAAGCATATATATATGTGGGCGGAGCCTAACCACACATCTCATCCTGAGATCTGATTGGCTGTCAGCACTTCATCCAAGAAGTGTTGGCAGCCATCTTGGGACCAATATACATGATAGCACCTCATTAAAAAGCATTGCAGTTAATAGAAGGTTTTACGACTTTAGTTACATTATAAATCATTTGTTGATGGTACCATACTCATTTTAGGAATTGTGGTATGTTCTAAGGTGATTTCACCATGTGAAAAAGCCTTCTGCTGGGATATCATGATTGAGAGAAAAATATTTTCTCATGCTTTTACCACAGAGGTTTGGAAGGTGATCTATAGGCTAAACTGAGAGCTTATTTTCTGTAAATTCACATTATCTTTCTCAGTCATGTGAGAATGAAGTCTGACATTCTCAGTAAAACATGTACATCCAACAAGGGCAGAGACTGTCAGTTGATTCCTTTGTGTTCTACTGCAGCTTCCCAGAGTGTTCCAAAGAACTACTAGAGCGCTAACAGTCCTACTTATGATAAACGTATGGCACACCTTAAGCCATCTTGCTTGGATTAAAGTGGTAACTCTTAAAACATTTAATTTAAAAAGGAACAAAATGAGGGGGTTCATTTTTCCATAAAAAGTATGATTAGTGCTGCAGAAAGAAAAATTAGGGCACATTTTGAGTGACTTCTCAAATCCTCTTCTATTTCATTAAAAAATTCTGACATGCAGACTGAAACATGCACTTTCAATACCAGCAGCAGTTTTCCCTGGTGAGCAGTAGCTTTACTACAGTGATCTAATGAGCAAAAAGAGTGCTAACATTCTGAATTTATGGCAAATGTGTGACACATCTGAATGCCTTCTTGATGGAATCAAAGTAAAAAACTGAAAGTATTTCCTACTGAGGAGACTGCAGTAAATGAGGAAATTAGGAAACTTCATAACAAATAAGTCTCCCAAGATGGCCACCAGAGACAAAAGAGCCCAAATGTAGCCCAAATATCACCCAGATGTAGCCCAAGTATAGCCCAATGACAGAATGTTCCAGAATGTTCTTTAAAACAACTAGAGCGCTTACTGTCTTCATTATGACAAAAGTAAGGCACACCTGAAGCCATCTTGATTGGAATAAACTGGTAACACTTAAAACATTTAATTTAAAAAGGAACACAATGAGGAGGTTCATTTTGCCATAGAAATTATGATTAATGCTGAAGAAAGAAAATGAGGGCACATTTTGAGTGACTTCTCAAATCCTCTTCTATTTCATTAAAAAATTCTGACATGCAGACTGAAACATGCACTTTTAATACCAGGAGCAGACTTCCATGGTGCAGTAGTTTTACTACAGTGATCTAATGAGCAATTAGAGTGCTAACATTCAGAATTTATGGCAAATGTGTGACATATCTGAATACCTTCATGATGGAATCAAAGTAAAAAACTGAAAGCATTTCCTACTGAGGAGACTGCAGTACATGAGGAAATTAGGAAACTTCATAACAAATAAATCTCCCAAGATGGCCACCGGAGACAAAAGAGCCCAAATGTAGCCCAAAATCACCCAGATGTAGCCCAAATATAGCCCAATGACAGAAGTGTGCAAAACACTTATTATTTTGTGTTTTTGCAGTGTTATATAGTGCAGACTTGTCAGGTATTGGAGTGCTTTACATGAGCATTGGTTACATCACACAAGAACAAATTCATTTTGGTTGTAGACATGGGGAGACTAAGTGATTTGACCAGAATCACAGAATGTCGAGCTGAAGCAGAAACTTCAACCTGGTTCCCCAGTTGCAAAGTCTGCAGTTCTGGAAGTAACACCACATCCTCTCCCCTAAGTGCAACATTTAATCAAGTGGTCAACTGGATAAAAAAACATAAAGATAACAAATAATTTAAAAGTGCTTTGTCGCTATTTGAAAACTCAGAAAATATGTCCTTATTTTAGTCTTTTAGAGCACTAACCATAATTTTGATGCCAATAAGACCCTCTCATATATGTAATTTCTAAAGGAAATGCTCTAGGTATTACAGTTTTGATTACATCAAGATGATGTCAGGCGTTCCACACTTTTGTAATAAATATAGAATGTTAGCAATCTAGTTGTTCATTAGGATACTGTTGAGAGGCAGAGGCCAGGGGCATGGACTCTGAAAATTGAAGGCAGGTAGGAGGGTGCAAAGGCAACAATTTAACCACACTGAGCAGGCAGGAAGGGCCGTGGAAGCACAACAGACTATGGAGTGCAGTGGAAAGGGGGGCAGGGGCAACAAACCAACAATACAGGACTTGCAAGAGAGGCTGTTGGAGGGAAGATCTATTACGGGTCAAGGAAGCTAGGGGCGGTCCCCAGATCCCCGGGAGCCACCACAGAACTGAGCAGGTGAGTGAGTCAGGGACAAAAGGGGCACCTTAATTTGAGCCGGGGTGCCTAGGAACGCTATATATATATATTCACTGAAAAAACCATAGGTTTCAGGGGTGTTATAGTTAGCTGGACTTTTCACTCGTACAAAACCATTGAAATTCCCCCGTTATAGTTAGTTCAGCTAACTATAACTCGCGCGCCCGCAATGCACTGCTGATGACGTCACATATTACATCACTCATGACCTGGTCAGTGACATCACTCATGACATCACTGATGACATCTCAAATGACATCACTGATGACATCATCCAGTGAATGTGTGTGTTTCTGAAAATTAAATATGTTTTATATATGTATATCTCAAGGTCGATGGAAGAATAAATGGGTATATAAGTGTCTAAATGGATGATTTGTTTTTGAAAAATTGATTGTGTAACTGACTGATTAAGTGTTTCATAGTGAATACATGGCTTAGTGAGTAATGTTTATATATGTAAATATCTGTATCAGTCTCTCACTTTGTGTATAAGTGGCTGCATGGGTTGGTGAGTAGCTACATGGGTGTTTATATAGGTTATTAGTTGGTTTTATGAGTATCAGTCTGAGTGTCTGCATGGTTCGGTGGGGGTATTACGTAGTGCATAGGTGCATGAATGAATGACTCACTCTTTGTATGTGTTGAAGACAGCATGTGTGCAGGACTCTATGGGTGGATGAGTGAGTGTATGGGTGTGTTAGTGAGTGAATGACTGTCTCAATAGTGTCTTTATGAGTAACTACATATGTTTTAAACTAGTATATGTGACTATTGGTGTATATAAGCGCGTATATGTGACAGTGAGAGGTTGAAAGAGTTCCTATATGAATAAGTATGTGTTTCTATAAGTGATTGTTTAAAAGACTAAGTATGTGTAAGTTTCCGTAGAAGTAAGTGTGGTGGTGTGTGTATAACTGTATATGCAAGTAAATGTATGTTTGATTCTTTATTAGCATGAGTGACTATGTGTGTGAGTACCTCTATGGATGAGTGGCATTGTGTAACAGGATGTATAGGTGTATGAGTACATATGATGAGTGAGTACATGTATGAGTGACTGTATAGGACTGTTGGTGAATGAGTGGATGTGTATGTGGATCTTAGAATTACTGTATAGGTTGTTGTAACTGGTATTGGTATGTCCATTGTTTTTAAAATTTTAATTTCTATTTTTGAATGTGTGTATCAAAGGTTATATTAGGGGAAGAGGAGGTCTGCCACTCTATCACAAGGATGATGTCATCAGTGATGTCATTTGAGATGTCATCAGTGATGTCATGAGTGATGTCACTGACCATGTCATGAGTGATGTAATATGTGACGTCATCAGCAGTGCATTGCGGGCGCGCGAGTTATAGTTAGCTGAACTAACTATAACGGGGGAATTTCAATGGTTTTGTACGAGTGAAAAGTCCAGCTAACTATAACACCCCTGAAACCTATGGTTTTTTCAGTGATATATATATATATATATATATTCACTGAAAAAAACATAGGTTTCACACATGTTATAGTTAGCTGGACATTTTACTCGTAAAAAACCAATGAAATTCCCCCGTTATAGTTAGTTCAGCTAACTATAACTCGCGCGCCCGCAATCCACAGCGGATGACGTCACATATTACATCACTCATCACATGGTCAGTGACATCACTCATGACATCACTGATGACATCTCAAATTAAAAAAGAGATGGTGTACATTTCACAGATGAAGGGAAGAGAGTCTTCCTATTAAACTTTAAACTCTGCATCAGTACTTACGTATAGGTACCCAAAAAAGATAATAGCTCATTTTAGTGCTGCGTTTGAATTGGCTGTATTTACAAGGAGAGGAACATCAGACATCAGAAGCACTTTCTATTTTATTTTTATCATTACTCAGCTTCTCATAAAGGAGACTCAGCAAAGAATAGAATCTTTTTCCCTGATTTACTATTATCTGCTCTTGCAAAAATTCAAGATAAAATACAACATTCAGCACTACATTTGCGTAGCAGTTGACACCAGAGCTATTTTCAAAACGACAACCAACAACCTCTTCCAAACTGTCCTTTTTCTTTTTGCTTGCAGTCACATCACTGTCTTTTTGTTTTCTCTTCTGTATATCCTCATTACAGATATTCTCAAATCTCCTTTTCCGACAAACAACACATTTTTCAAACACAGGATACTGACCTAAATGAGGAGCATAGCTTCTTCTTAATCTATTTTACTCCATTACACAGTTTGCATCAGCACTTACTTTTGAGTCATCAAAGTCTATCATGAATAAACCAGATAATTTTTTCACGCGTGACAAAGCAACATATGCCATACCTTCTTTAAACACAGTAGATTCAATGTTTACAAAAGCACTATCAACAGTTAATCCTTGAGAATTGTGAATAGTTACAGCATATGCTAGAGAAATCGGAAACTGCTTCCTACGTACATATAAGTCTTTCACTAGCAAAAAACGAACTGAACAACGACTAATGACTTTAACCTCTTCAATCTGATCAAATTTTATTTTTAAGAATTCAATTCCATCTTTTTTCTGGTACTTTACAAAACCCACAACTTTACCCATAGCTCCATTCACTAAACCTTTTTCTACATTCAAATTATGTCTTAAAATTACTCTACAGTTCATACACACATAAAGATTCTTTTCCAAACCAGCTGTTTTTGAAATATTTTTCTCCAGAGAATCCAATTTAGTAGCCAATTTGCGTGTCAATATAATAGTTATTCGTTCATGTTGAATTTTATCCACAGCTTCCAGTTTTATGATCTCTTCATTTTCCAATTTCAAAAGTTCTTGATTGAATACAGAGCATTCATGTAGTGTTGGCATTAAGCAGATTACAGTATTGTTTTCAGCAATTTTCTTGTATATTTTCTCTGGAACTATTTCTTCTGTTGTAAACAAATTACTCAGCAATCGACTCTGTAATGCTTTTCTGCCATGTTCTGTGAGTAGTCCAATTCTTATATCTTTCAGAATACTTGCATAATCCTCATCATTGGCTTGCCTCATATTGGTAATGAGTTCCTTATACTCAAAATATGTCCAAATATTTACATTGCCTATACTTCCTAACAACTTTTTCGTGTCTTCATATGTAAGTGTATGGAATACCGGTTGTCCTTTAACTGGAGTAAGTTGCAAAAGATCCCCAAAAACTATGACGTGTTTTCCTCCAAATAACACGTCATAGTCTGTCTTTAGTATTTGCTGCATTCTTAAATACACAAAGGCAAGCATTAAGTTTGATACCATGCTTACCTCATCAATAATGAGTACTTTCATTTTCTTCAATACTCTTGAATCTTCCAAGCATGCTTCTCCTGCTAGTTTGTGGTATTGTATTTTGTTCTCATGCTCTACTGGTAACATTAGCAAACGATGTAAGGTAACTCCTTTTATGTTATACGCTGCTAACCCAGTTGGAGCAGTAACAACACAAGACAAAATGGAATCCGTTTTCTTCTGTAGGTAGCTTCTAATTACATTAATTAAGAAACTTTTTCCAGTTCCTGCTTGTCCACTTACATACATTCTCATTGGTTCAAAAGATGTGCATGAGCACTCTTTGTTTTCATGTAGTAATCCGTGATCAATTTTTTTCCTGACTTCTTCATAAATTTGTTGTTGTTCATCATTCAGTTGTTCTTCCAAATTCGGTACGTTTATTAAATCATCCTGAGCTTGATTCATAGCTGTTTCGACTTCAGTCATGGCTATTGCTGCTTCATTTTCTACGATTGGTTGTCCTAGAGGATCTTGACTGAATGTCCCAGAACTTTGACTGTCTTGAGAACTGACTCTAGCTACTTCAGCTGCAATTGTTGCTTCTTGTTCAATTTCTTCATTTAACATTTGAACATAAGTTGTGAAAGTACTGCATTCTATGCTGTCTTTGCTAGCATTGAAGGAATCTTCATAACTCTGGAATTCTCCAAGTAGTTCGTCCTCTGAACGCCATGGTTTAAACAGCTGCAAAAGTGCCGAGT
Source organism: Triturus cristatus (assembly GCF_964204655.1). Classification (NCBI taxonomy): domain Eukaryota; kingdom Metazoa; phylum Chordata; class Amphibia; order Caudata; family Salamandridae; genus Triturus; species Triturus cristatus. The sequence goes on from NC_140587.1 coordinate 232,215,939, forward strand.
AGTAAAATTCCTTTTTGTCAGGAGTGTCGCAACTCAGCTTCCGGTGATTTATCAAACTTCCTTTTGTTTGCTTCACCAAACATCCTTCCTCACCACTGACTTTATATTTTCCATTGTTGATATCTTCTGTGGCATTCCGTTTAAAAATGAAGTTCTGCAGCACTTCATAGAGACATATGTTCTCAAGGTGATGACTTCTTTGTGGGTAATATGTGTCCAACATGTTTGTTCTTAAAATGTCTGTACTTTCTGGTTCGAACTCTGCTAAATATTCAATTTCTCGAATAGATTTCAGTACCCGATTTCGCATTCCTACAAGGCCTAAACTTACCCAAATTATTCTTCTTGATTTCGAGTACAGACTTGCAGATGATAACCTATCTGAGCATTCGTAGGATCCAATTTCTCGATGCGATAACATCTTTAAACTGAAACTGTATAGCTTCTTACTGTCTTCTCGTGAGAAATCTCTTCCCACATTTCCTTCAATTCCGTTTTCTCAGATTTAGTGATGTAAGATGTGACATACCGAGCAACAGCAATAGAATTGTCAGCCACATACTGTATATCCATGTTAGCATTCCACATGGATAAAATGACTGGGTTGTAGTCATTTATATATTTTGACTCTTCTTTTCTTCTTAGGTTGTAGGTATTCTTAGGCGATATTCTTGTAATAGTATGTCGCACAGCTGACATAAAACTGTTTACTCTTCCTTTTGAAAGAACAGGTCGTGGAAATCCAAATCGACATTTTGTGTAGAATTTATCCTTACTCCTGTACTTTCGTCAACAGTATTTTCCACACCGATGACTTTGGAAACGTAAAACTTTCTCTTTTAAGTTTTTCTCTTCTGTGTTTTTAGGTATAGCACATGTTGCATATCCTTCAATGAAAGATAAAACTGCTTCATCAGCATCTGTTCCAAATTTTGGGGCATCCTTGATCCACAGCAGCATATGAATACGAGGAGCACCTCTTGCTTGGTACTCTTTCCTCCAAAAGAAATCCACAACTTCTCCAAGAGGTGGATTTTTTTTATTACAGATGAAGGACATCATAGCCTCAAATCTATGATTAAAATATCTGCAAACATTTACCGGATCCAATGAGCACAATTCTCCTGCTGTCTTCTATTGTATGTTTTTAATGTTTGAATTTGCCTCTCGAAGAAAATCTAGAAGATCATCCCAAGCGTACTCAGCACAGCATAGGGTAAGGAACCATGTAGGAGTTCCTAAATTCCGTAGCATACACTTCAATTCTCCATGGCGTCGGTACCAATATTCATTAGTCCCACGCTGACAAGCCATCAAATTGATCAATTGAGATTCCAAATGATCATCTCGCTGTTGCAGTTTGTTGATAAAGTCCTTTGCTGACACATTATGTAGATGTACTCCAGTTTTCAAAATGTGATTTACTGCATAAGATAGTGCAGACAAGTCACTTTCAAATAAAAGATGGAACAAATAAGGAATACTTTGACGAAATCTGGGATCTTCTGCATATAATCTTGTAGTCCGATACTCCGAAGCAGGAATCTGTACTGGACGTTCATCATATCGTCCACCTTCTCCTGTAGGAAACAGCTGGGGAAAACAACGAGCTTCCAAGCTCTCCCCCCATACACTCACAGGAGTTCCTTTTGCTTTCTTCATCTGAAACAGATCAATAGCGTTTCCCATAACTTCTTTAGAATGAAGAGGATGTATGCTGAAATGTTCATACATTTCTTCTTCTTTTGACTTATCCACTTTTTCAGTTTGCCCAGTTGGTATTCCTGTGTCTTCTAGTAAAACTTCTTCATCTTCATCCATATAAATTGCTTCATACCATTTATTATTTTTTTTCAAATACAAATGTGCTCTTTGTACTTTTCGTACATCCACCAGCTCCTGCTAAATTTTCTTATTCTTTGTAGGTACACCATTAACCAGAATAACTAATGGTTCAGTTTCCAAAGTATCTGCATCAATTATTTCCATATTTTTTTTCAAATCCAATGGCAAATAGACAACTCTTCCTTTTAAACCTCTTTGTAAATCCGAAGGAGGTAATTTACCTGTTTTTAGCTCCATGCGCACTATGGTCTGAAACGGATGGACACATTGAATGAGTATAGACTCATACGTATTTAAATCAGAAAGTTCTGGAGGAATATCAACCAATTCTAATTTATTATGTACAGCTCTTGCTGGCATTCTATTTTCTTCTAACTTGTTATAACAGTATTTACAAATACGCTGATCTTCACCCAATTCAAAACAATTTTCCAGAAATATATATGTTGCAAAATCTTTCCACTTATAATTATCTTCATTTTCACTTTTTTCATACAGATCAACATTCCTTGTTTGAATTTTATAATGGCTTCTCCGGCAACAAATACAAGTAATATTTGGTCTTTCATTAGAGATAATAGTAAAGTTTGTCATTTCATCTTCAAAATTTTTACTAACAGTAAGTTCTACATTCTCTTCCACATTTTCATCAATAACTGTGTCATTGTCTGCACTTTCTTGTTCTGGACCAAAGTAACAAAACTGAATCTCATCAGTAACCTTCACTACATCTGATACAGATCCACGGAACAGAGCATTATTCAACTCATTTAACTTTAGTGCTGGACTTTTAGCAAAATACAATGTTCTCACAAACTTTCTCATTTCAGTATGATGTACTGCCAGCATCCTAAAATGGTGAAAAACACTTTGACACACTTTCCTAGATAGACAAGCCAGAGAATGTCCTTGCAAACCAGTATTCTCTCTCACTCTGCATGGATCTAGTCTTTGAAGCACCTTAATCTTCTGTTTAACACTCTTTTTACTATATTCTCTTAGAAAGTCACGTAATTTATCAATAGATTCCTGACGCACAGTACAAATACTACTACAATTCCAAGTGTACACTGGGGCTTTAGGACGTCTCCCCATAACCTCATCAGCCATCACTTCTTCCTCATTTCTTGGAACCATTTTCTCCTTTTCCATTACACAACCATCTTTAACTTCATATGCTCTACCATTGGTGTCAACTGCATGCAACAAACTATTACTTTGAAGATAACTCTTTTCATTAAAAAATGGTTCAGTACTTGAACTATGCTTCCATTCTCCTAAGAACACTTTACAAAAGTTCTTTTTTTTCACTTCTCTTTTCCTTTTGCGTTGTGACTTCATTGCATTGACTAATTTATCTAATCTACGCATCCTGTTCAAAATAAAATGAACAGTTTTTTTTTTATTTCTAAAGCCTTCGTAACAATACTTTCAATAAATTTCTTTTTCTTATAAAATTTGGTTTTCTTCTTATATTTTTTCACATCCTTTAGCAAATTTAACATCACTCTTCTCTGAAACATTTTTCGACGAATGTTTTTAAAATCTATTTTTCGTGTTAAGTCACTCTTTCTTACTTCTGAGTCTACATTAGCATTTTGTTTTTGCTGTCGACTCTGTTGTTGTTTTGTACTTGAAACACTGTTTGAATTTATCTTTCTATCATTTTTTTTTTAAGATATTTTTTTAAAATTCTTTAGTCTGCTTACCAGAAGACTTTTTTCTGTTTTCCAACACGAGCTTCTCCTCCTATTTTTTTTTTACCAGTTGTCTTCAAATATAGTTGTTGTTGCTTTTCTTTTCTCTTTCTTGACTTTATAGGCATCTTTAAATTTTTTCACTGTTGCTCAGCAATACCTGCAAGAAACAAAAAAAAATACCTTTATGTAATTTTAATTCATTACCATTTTTTTTGAGCTTTTCAAATCCTATCACATGAGCTGACCCTTTCCTACGAGTCCAAGTCTTACAAAACAAGAGAAACATGAATTAAATCTCTGACAACAATTTCTGTGTGCACACAGACTCATGGTGTGATTCTAGGCAGAAAATGATATTTGATTGGCAATTTCAAAGCACATTTACTACTGTGGAGGAGCAAGTGATAATTACTGTGACAGCATGACACATTTTTCTTATATTTTAGAGAAGCAGAAAAGAGCACATGTCCTTACAACTACTTGAGACCATGACCACGTGTTACAGGGTGAGTGATTAGACTAGAGCAAAGGAAATGAGCCTTGGTGACGTTGAATGTGTTTGCGTTACACACTGCTATCTGAAACACCACACAGAGCTGAGTAGTACGCACGGGAGTGTCGGAGAAGCTGCTGCGTGTGTGCAAAAAGTGTGTTTCTGGAGACTGTGTATTGTCAGTTACAAGAAAGATCTGCATGGAGACTTGCACAACTGCATGAAGACTGCAGATATGTGTGTAAGAGTACATGTTTGGTAAGGGTTAATTGGAGTTTTGTACATGTAGCAACTACCTCACCCATTACAAGATTGGAAGGAAAATCTACCCTGTTGATTTCAAATGTGTTAGCATTTGCCTCTCATTTGTGAGATCATGATTTCTGCTGAGTGCTAGCCATCACACTTTAAGAAAACAAGCTGCCCTTTTCCTGCGAGTGCAAGTTTTACAACAACAGCAACACAAATTAAATCTCTGACAACAATTCCTGTGTGCACACTGTCTCATGGTGTGATTCTAGGCACAAAACAGTATTCCTGGGTGATACCAGGCCCTTTCCTGAAAGTGCAAGTTTTACAGAACAACAGCAACACAAATTAAATCTATGACAACAATTCCTATGTGCACACAGACTCATGGTGTGATTCTAGGCAGAAAGGGATATTTCCTTTAGCAATTTGAAAGCACATTTAGTACTGTGGAGGAGCAAGTGATAATTACTGTGACAGCCTGACACATTTTTCTTATATTTTAGACAAGGAAAAAAGAGCACATGTCCTAACAGCTCCTTGAGACCATGACCATGTGTTATAGGGTGAGTGATTAGACTTCAGCAAATGAAATGAGCCTTGATGACGTTGAATGTGTTTGCGTTACACACTGCTATCTGAAAAACAACACAGAGCTGAGTATTATGCATGGGAGTGTAGGAGAAGCTGCTGCATGTGTGCAAAGAGTGTGTTTCTGGAGACTTTGTATTGTCAGTTGCAAGAGACATCTGCATGGAGACTTGCACAACTGCATGAAGACTGCAGATATGTGTGTAAGAGTACATGTTTGGTAAGAGTTAATTGGAGTTTTGAACATGTAGGAACTACCTCACCCATTACAAGATTGGAAGGAAAATCTACCCTGTTGATTTCAAATGTGTTAGCATTTGCCTCTCATTTGTGAGATCATGATTTCTGCTGAGTGCTAGCCATCACACTTTAAGAAAACAAGCTGCCCCTTTCCTGCGAGAGCAAGTTTTACAGAACAACAGCAACACAAATTAAATCTCTTATAACAATTCCTGTGTGCACACTGTCTCATGGTGTGATTCTAGGCAGAAAACAGTATTCCTGGGTGATACCAGTACACCTTAACTTATAGTGAAGACATACTCCATAATATCTAACATGTTCAAGGCACTTAAATATCTTCCTTAACATAAAATGTAAAACACAACTTTTAAAGTGGTAGGAAAATGTACCATGCTATTTTCAAATGTGTTTGCATTTGCCTCTCATTTGTGAGTAACTGATTTCTGCTGAATGCTAACCATCACACTTTAAGAGAAAAAACTGCCCCTTTTCTGCGAGTGCAAGGCTAACAGAACAAGAGCAACACAAATTAAATCTCTGACAACAAATCCTGTGTGCAGACAGACTCATGATGTGATTCTAGGCACACAACAGTATTCCTCAGTGATACCAGTACACCTTAACTTACAGTGAAGACATACTCCATAATATCTTACAAGTTCAAGACAGTTAAATATCTCCTAAAACACAAAATGTAAAACACAACTTTAAAAGAAGAATGACAATTCTAATATTTATATCAAAAATCACCACATACATCCCCTCTCAAACTCATAACTCACCTTTAAAATTAGTTAGTTGAGAAAGAAATGTGGCACTCAAACAGCAGATTATCAGAGCCAGAATCTCAGAGCTGTACACCTCTCTCCTCTCACCACAACCAGTAAATGGCAATGTTTCCCTCTCTTTTTTCACACATATACATGTTAATGTAAAATCACAGTCCTTCCCACATTTTTTCAAATGGAATCACACATTTCTATTGGTTGCAACTTTCAACCCCTTTCCAAATCATCCCTTCCCCCAACATGACTTCTGCCTGCTACCATAGCAACAGGTCATGGAACACTGGTGTGAGCAGAGAGGTCAGAAGTTCAGCACACAATGTTTCAAATCCAAAGAGCAAGAGTGTGTCAAGAATTCCTGTCATGCGAGGGGAGGAAAACGATAACCAGCGAAAACGGACTACATCTCCCAGGATGCTTAGCGGTTGAGAGGTTATGTAAACACGAGAGCTGTTACATAACTCAAGGAAAACACGCCCTTATGTAAACAGGAGAGCTGTTACATAACTCAAGGAAAACACGCCCTTATGTAAACAGGAGAGCTGTTACATAACTCAAGGAAAACACGCCCTTATGTAAACAGGAGAGCTGTTACATAACTCAAGGAAAACACGCCCTTATGTAAACAGGAGAGCTGTTACATAACTCAAGGAAAACACGCCCTATAAAGGGAGGAACCGGGAGGTACAACGCTGTCGGATATTGTGTTTACACCGACGTACCTGCTTAGTGAAGAGCAGTGTTCCGGAGTGGTGTTCCAGTAAGGCAAGAACGGAGGTAGGTCGAGTCGTTACTCCCTGGGCCGTGTCTTGCCCCATCGTCACCTGTGAAGGACCCGGAAGCTCTACCGGATAACCATTGAGCTTCGCTTTTTGACTCGGCTGAGTCAAAGCGCAGTGGCGCTTTTGCTGGTTGGAGTCGTAACTCCCAGCCCGACCAGAGATACAGGGACTGCCAGCTGTAACGCACACCAGGAGGTGTTTGCCGCGTTACAGACTCGGAAGTCCACAAGATCGATCGAGCGGCTGCTCTCGGTTCAGTCTTCTTTGCTTGTGATTGGGGTATCGGTGACGCATCACCAGGAGGTGACTCCGCGTCCCGGTGCAGTCTGAGGAAGAGGTTGAGCGGCTGCTCCCTTCAGGTAGAGACCCCGGCTGGGTGTTTCCCTGACTCCTCGATTCTCCCCAACTCTCTTCGTGCCCCTCACAGCCTACCGATTGGCATTGTCGGCCATTTCATTTCTGCCCTCTGTTGGCATACGCCGGGATCGGCGTATATGCAGAGGACGGTTAGGACCATCCGTGCTGTGGGCTGGTAACGTACTTAGCCTGGAGGATTCCAGTGACTATAACCTTTGTTTATTCCTTGTATTATTTTTGCCTTCATTAAAATAACTAAACCTTCACAAGTGGTTGCGTTCTCATTACCGTGTCTGTTAAACGATCCTGAGACGTTCAGGGCGTTACAAAATATCCGACCTTAATAACACTAACTGTCTCCCGGTCGATAACAGACATGGCAACACTTGATGATGTGCTGGCTGCTTTAGCGACCGTGCAAATTGAATTGGCTGCCTCCAGGCAAGAAACAGCCGATGTAAAAGCCAGACTGGATGCTATCCAATTGGACCCGCTCACGCCCAGCACCTCCCTCACGAACCAGACCCCTGCGGTAGTAGTGGAAATGCCGGTAGCCGTCCCCTTGGCAACACCAGAGAGGTACAGTGGGGATCCTAACACAGTGCAGGTATTCCTCACACAAGTGGCGCTCCATTTATCGTGCAAACCAAGGGCGTTCCCCACGAGTCAGGCTCGTGTGGCTTTCCTTATATCCTATTTGGCTGGAAACGCGGCACAATGGGCCGTACCTCTGGTGAGCAGGGACGACCCCATCTTATGTGATTGGGGTGCTTTTCGCGAGGAATTCCTGAAAGTCTTCGACAGAAGGGCTGACTCGTACACGGCAGACCGTGAAATGCTTGAGTTGAGACAGGGATCCAACGACCTGGTGCAGTATCTCAACGCGTTCCGAAGGCTGGTTGCGGAAACCAAGTGGCCTGTTGCTAAACAGACGGCGCACTTCCATCACGGGCTGTGCGATGAGCTCAAGGACGCCGTGGCTCATATTGACCCACAACCCAAGACATGTGAGGGCCTTATCAACCTGGTATTACGGCTGGAACATAGGCTAAGTGAAAGAAAGGGGGATCATGGGAGAAAAGGAAACTCCCTTCCATCCTATGTGACAGTGGGAAGTCCTGAAACTTCCACCGCATCCAAGGGAGAACCCATGGACATCGGCGCAATACGAGCGAGCCTCACAGCCACGGAGAAAGAGTCACGCCGTAAACAAGGATTGTGCCTATATTGTGGCAAAAAAGGCCACTACGTACGTGAATGCCCTGCCAAACCGAAGACGTCACGTTATCGGGCCAACCGGTCGGTAACAGCCGTGGTGGACGTACCGGCGGAAAACTAGAGGACTCCCAGACCAAAGAAGGGGCATCTCGGAGTCACTCATCCATCCCTTCACTTTCCAACTCGGTCACTAAGGGACAACGACACCTGTTTCTCACGGTGCACGTGGGAGTGCATGACCAGTGGATACCCGTTGTGGCCATGGTGGATTCAGGGGCCACTGGCATGTTTATGGACCACAGCGAGGCATGCAGGCTAGGGCTAGTGCTTCTTCCCAAAGCTGTACCCGAAGACGTCTATGCTGTAGACGGAAGGCGATTGGTGACGGGGCCCATCGGGCAGCACACGGGGGTCCTTCCGATGAGATGTGGGAGGAACCATTTGGAACAAATCGATTTTAACATCATCCGAGCGCCCCAATATGGCGTCATATTGGGATTGCCGTGGCTACAGAAACACAACCCCTCTGTGGATTGGCCAACACATCGCATCGAACTGACGTCACCGTATTGCATCCTGCATTGTGGAATAAGAACGGAATCCCTTGACGCAGATGAGAGCGGGAGTCAGACGGTGGCTACAGCGGCAGAAAAAGATGTGGTTCTCCCCCAGGCTTATCACAGTTTTGAGGATGTATTTGATGATGTGAAGGCGGAAGTGCTACCACCACATAGACAGTTTGACTGCCAGATCGACCTGGTGCCAGGGGCCAGCGTTCCCAGCGGCAGGCTGTATGCCCTGACGGAGCCTGAAAACGTGCATCTCCGGGGGTACCTGGATAAACTCCTCAAGCTAGGATTCATCCGCCCGTCCAAGTCTCCGGCCGCCTCGCCACTCTTCTTCATCCCGAAGGCTAATGGGGAGCTGAGAGCCTGTGTGGACTTTAGGGCATTGAATGCGATAACCGTAAAGAATCGGTACCCCTTGCCTCTCATCAGTGTACTTCTGGAACAGGTCAAGAAAGCTCGTATCTACACCAAGTTGGATTTGAAAGGGGCATACCATCTGGTGCGCATGAGGGACGGAGACGAGTGGAAGACCGCCTTTAAGACCAGGTTCGGCCTTTTTGAGTACCTCGTCATGCCGTTCGGTCTGTGCAACGCCCCGGCAGCCTTTCAGTACTTTTTGAATGAGGTACTCAGAGAGGAGTTGGATATCTACGTGGTCGTATATATCGACGACATCCTCATCTATTCGTCCAGTGTGGAGGAGCACGTACACCACGTCAAAGCTGTGCTCCAAAAGCTGAGGGAAAACATGCTGTTTTGTAAACTCAGCAAGTGTGACTTCCACGTCACATCCGTGGAATTCCTCGGAGTGATGCTGAGTCCAGAGGGACAGGAGATGGCAGAACGAAAGATCAAGGCGGTGAAAGAATGGCCGGTGCCCCAAAGCGTGAAGGACGTCCAAAGTTTCATTAGCTTCGCCAACTTTTACAGGCGGTTTATAGATGGATTTTCAGGATTGGTGGCCCCAATCACACAGCTACTGAGGAAGTCCAAGGAGTTTGTCTGGTCCCCTGAAGCGAACAATGCCTTTGAGGCCCTGAAAAGCGCCTTTGGTAAGGCGCCGGTGTTGGCTCACCCCGATCCGGATCTCCCCTACGTGGTGGAAGCGGACGCATCGGATGTGGCGCTGGGGGCTATCTTGTCCCAACGCAACCACGACACAGGGGTGCTTCATCCCGTTGCGTACATGTCCCGCAAACTCAACGACGCCGAACGCAACTACCATATTGCGGAGAAGGAGCTTCTCGCAATCAAGGACGCCTTCACCGAATGGAGGCATTGGTTGATGGGGGCAATACATGTGGTATCGGTGTACACGGACCATCGGAACCTACAGTTCATGACGGCCACAAGACACCTTTCTCCCAGACAGCTGCGGTGGATGATCTTCTTTGCGGGGTTCAACTTCCGCATCACATATCGGCCGGGGACGGAAAACCGGAAGGCGGACGCCCTGTCCCGTCAATCTGCAGTTAAGGAACCATTGCCTGCGACCGAGCATTCCATCATTTCCCCGAGGATGGTATTGGGGGTTATCCAACCGGATACTTTCCTGAGGGGAATAAAGAGAGGGATCAGGTCATTCGCATGGCGGAGGTGGCTCCTCAGTCACAGAGAATGGCAGCTGAAGGACGGGATACCCCTGAAGGGCAGGTGCCTATTGATACCCACGCCTAGGCTAAGGAAACAAGCATTCATCTGGTGCCATGACTCTCCATGCGCAGGTCATTTGGGCTTTGAAAAAACGGTGGCTAGCATGGGACGGCATTTCTGGTGGCCAACCATGAGAGTGGATGTCAGGAGGTGGGGACAGGAGTGTCCTACGTGTGCTACCATGAAGGCCGACCATGGCCGAACCCAAGGGCTCTTACATCCACTTCCGACCCCGGATAGACCATGGGATAGCATATCACTGGACTTCGTGGTGGGCCTACCGGTAGACCAGGGGATGACGGCAATACTGGTGGTGGTGGATTACTTGACGAAAATGGGGCACTTCATCCCCTGCAAGAGAGTCCCTACGGCCGGGGAATTGGCGTCACTACTCCTAAAGAATGTGGTACGACTGCATGGATTACCTGGGGTGATCGTGTCGGACCGGGGGTCGCAGTTTACTGCGCAATTCTGGAAGACTGGGTGCACTGCGCTGCATGTTAAGACCGCCCTGTCCACCAGCTACCACCCTCAAACGGACGGCCAAACCGAGCGCCTGAACCAATCGCTCAAACAGTATCTGCGATGTTTTGTGGACCAGGGCAGGGAAGAATGGGTCGACTTGCTATGGGTTGCAGAGATAGCCTATAACAACGCCACTCACAGCTCCACACAGTCATCTCCGTTCTATAGCAACTATGGCCAACATCCCAGGTTCTTGCCATTTCTACATCCGTTCAGAGAGGACAGGATTCCCGCCACAGCGGACAGGGTGGCACACATAAAAGACACGTTGATGCGCTCAAGGGCTGTCCTAATAGAGGCCAAGAGAAGATACAAGGCTGCGGCAGACAGGAAGAGAAGGCCCGGGCCACTGTACCGCACTGGAGACTACGTCTGGATATCCACAAGAAACATGAGGTTTCGAAAGAACAGTGTGTTCCATCCCAAGTACATGGGCCCCTATCGAATTACCAAGTGTATGGGTCCCGTGAACGTGAAGGTGTGCTTGCCCCAGTCATTGCGGATACACCCTGTCTTTCATGTATCATTGCTCAAACCAGCACCCTCCAAGCTGTCTGGGACACCTAGGCCGGTATGCGTGGAGTCGGAGGTGGAGTATGAAGTGTCGGGCATACGGGCGTCCAAATGGCGCAGGGGGAAGCTGTGGTACCTGGTTGCGTGGAAAGGCTATGGCCCGGAGGAGCAGTCATGGGAACCGGCTGAAGGGGTTCATGCTCCGCGCTTGGTCTCCTTGTTCCATCGGCGTTTTCCTGCCAGCGCTGGACCCATGGGGAGCCGCTGAGAGGGAGGATGTACTGTCAAGAATTCCTGTCATGCGAGGGGAGGAAAACGGTAACCAGCGAAAACGGACTACATCTCCCAGGATGCTTAGCGGTTGAGAGGTTATGTAAACAGGAGAGCTGTTACATAACTCAAGGAAAACACGCCCTTATGTAAACAGGAGAGCTGTTACATAACTCAAGGAAAACACGCCCTTATGTAAACAGGAGAGCTGTTACATAACTCAAGGAAAACACGCCCTTATGTAAACAGGAGAGCTGTTACATAACTCAAGGAAAACACGCCCTATAAAGGGAGGAACCGGGAGGTACAACGCTGTCGGATATTGTGTTTACACCGACGTACCTGCTTAGTGAAGAGCAGTGTTCCGGAGTGGTGTTCCAGTAAGGCAAGAACGGAGGTAGGTCGAGTCGTTACTCCCTGGGCCGTGTCTTGCCCCATCGTCACCTGTGAAGGACCCGGAAGCTCTACCGGATAACCATTGAGCTTCGCTTTTTGACTCGGCTGAGTCAAAGCGCAGTGGCGCTTTTGCTGGTTGGAGTCGTAACTCCCAGCCCGACCAGAGATACAGGGACTGCCAGCTGTAACGCACACCAGGAGGTGTTTGCCGCGTTACAGACTCGGAAGTCCACAAGATCGATCGAGCGGCTGCTCTCGGTTCAGTCTTCTTTGCTTGTGATTGGGGTATCGGTGACGCATCACCAGGAGGTGACTCCGCGTCCCGGTGCAGTCTGAGGAAGAGGTTGAGCAGCTGCTCCCTTCAGGTAGAGACCCCGGCTGGGTGTTTCCCTGACTCCTCGATTCTCCCCAACACTCTTCGTGCCCCTCACAGCCTACCGATTGGCATTGTCGGCCATTTCATTTCTGCCCTCTGTTGGCATACGCCGGGATTGGCGTATATGCAGAGGACGGTTAGGACCATCCGTGCTGTGGGCTGGTAACGTACTTAGCCTGGAGGATTCCAGTGACTATAACCTTTGTTTATTCCTTGTATTATTTTTGCCTTCATTAAAATAACTAAACCTTCACAAGTGGTTGCGTTCTCATTATCGTGTCTGTTAAACGATCCTGAGACGTTCAGGGCGTTACAGAGTGCTTGACTTTTCAAACCTAACAGCAAATCCAAAGTAATGTTCAGTGGGAACACATTTTTCTGTACCAATCCAAAACATGCTTTTAAAAATGTAAACATACAGCCTAGTTTTAACTGTAAAATGGTTTGAATCAGCCAATCAGTTCTTTTTATTAAAAAAAGTATGTATGCCTCCATTTTTCAACTGTCTTTCTTTTCATATTGCCATTCTACTGAAAGACACCTCTTGAGTGCATCCAGTTCTCCTTGAAAGATGTTCACAGTGTCGATTGTAGGTCACAGCTATGTCTTCTGGAGTGAAAAGTTTGCAGAAAAAAGAGGTATTGTGAAAGACCGTGCTTTGCCAAATGTAGATATTAAATGGATTGGTCAGAGAGGGTTAAAGTGGCACCAGTTAATGCCTTTGGTGAAAACCTTTCTACATCTCCCACAGCCTAGTCTTATTATTGTGCACTGTGGTGGAAATGACCTAGGCACTTTAACTGGGGTAGGTCTGGAAATGCTTATTAAGGACACCTTTGTGCAATTGATGTCACTTTTTCCACAAACTACCTTTGTATATTCTAATATATGCCAAAGGCAAAAGTGGAACTGGTCCAACCAACACTGTCCACAGATTGACAAAGCAAGAAAGCACGTCAATGAGTCTGTTTCTGCTTTCCTTAGAGACTATGGTATGGGTTCTATATACCACAACAACTTGCGTTACAACATGCAAGACATTTATAGAGGAGACGGTGTACATTTCAATGATGAAGGCAACAGAGTCTTCCTCTTGAACTTTAGACTCTGCATCGGTACTTACTTGTAGGTACCGAAAAACACTCAATAAACACAAGGGCTCTTTTTAGAGCCACCTAATATCTAAACACTTAAACTTGATTTTTATTTCAATTTTTTATTAATGTTTTTTTTCGGGTGCGCGCAGAGTGCGCGCACCCCGTGATGTTTTTAAAAAAAACTAAAAATCTTTTTTTTGGCCCTTCGTGGTCCTACTGTGACCCCCTGACAATGGCTAGGGGGTCAAGAACTCCCTACTCTGCCCCCTATTCACGTTCTCCACCTTTCCATTTCAGTGGGACAGACAAAATGGTGGCTGACACTTCCTGATTTCAACTGATTCGAATGTTTACTGACATCTAACAACCAATCAGAATAAAGCTCGCGCACGGCAGGGTGCGCGCACAGGGCTTGCACAGTGCGCGCACGCTGCGCGCGTATAGATATTGATATGCTTTTAAAAGCTATTTTCTTAGGAAATACTGAACAGATTTACACCAGACCTGCGAAAGGCATTTCCTTGACCTCATGGCTACCTCTCTGCCAAATTTCAAGTAATTCTGTTCAGCCATTCGGGCTGTAGCTGCGACTAAAGGTCCTATGGAAAAATGCATGGGGAAAACACGTTTAGAGACCCCCCTTTTTTCTCGGCCCCAGCTTGACTAATCACCCCGAGACTTTCAGGGTAGGAGCTGAGTGGAGCGCCCCATTAGTTTTGAAAATTTTGCGAGGATTCGTCAACCGGCGCCAAAGTTATTCAAAATAGAATTTTGAGATTCTATTTTGTATAAAATAAAAGTGCAGAGCCACAACACGACTTACTTCCAAAAAGTGTCCTTACGCGTTTCGGCGGGAAATCTACTGGCTTATACTCTACTCTACTCACCTGTGATCAAGGCGATTTCCCGCCAAAACGCGTAAGGACACTAAGTACAAATGCTGCACAGACGAATAAAGTCTTTTTTGGAAGTAAGTCGTGTTGTGGCTCTGCACTTTTTCTTGCTGTTGCAAATTTCTCTAGGATCTCCATTCCTGATAACAGAGCTCGCCCTGCAGGGTCGGGGGCCCCCGGTAAAATGGAACCTTTGCTTGATATATATATAACAAGGTGCCCCCCCTAACAGTTTTACCGCCATCTGGCTTCACGAGCTGTAATGGGGAGAGAGGAGGCATTATGGTGTGCCTGAGGAAGGAACCAGTGAGGTCTTTTTCACACCCCCGCGGGCACTCGAGCTGGTTTGTGGACTGGGCTCATGAATTTGGGAGCATCACCTGATGTTTGGAGCGTCTTTGCAATATATTCATTCGCCCACTCGGACTTCAAGTCCCAGCATCCCTTTGCTTGTGGGAGTGTCTTTGCTTTGCACAGCACATGATGTGGAGGAGGGGCATGTTAAATTTTTAAAACAGGATCAGAAGCAACAGCGACTGGACTGTGTGCTGACACTCGATGGATCTGGTGACACCGGCACTGACGAGGCGGCTCATCGCCGAAACGCGTATGCCATGGCTTCACGAACTGCCAGCATGTCGATATGCCTGTTTCTCATGGACTGCCAGCAATGTGAATTGTTGACCTCAATAAAGCCCTCACAAGATTCCGGAGTGTGCCGTGCTTGTTTTTTATGGGGAACAAGCGTTGGTCTTTGTGTTTGGTCCGCAGGCTGGAAGCGGACAAAACGGCACACCCTCCCGATTTGGAGCACCTTGGAGAAACCAGCACTTTTGGTAACTTTGTTTCGTGGCAAAACAAGGCGCCCCCCCTAACAGTTGTACCGCCATCTGGCTTCACGAGCTGTAATGGGGAGAGAGGAGGCATTATGGTGTGCCTGAGGAAGGAACCAGTGAGGTCTTTTTCACACCCCCGCGGGCACTCGAGCTGGTTTGTGGACTGGGCTCATGAATTTGGGAGCATCACCTGATGTTTGGAGCGTCTTTGAAATATATTCATTCGCCCACTCGGACTTCAAGTCCCAGCATCCCTTTGCTTGTGGGAGTGTCTTTGCTTTGCACAGCACATGATGTGGAGGAGGGGCATGTTACATTTTTAAAACAGGATCAGAAGCAACAGCGACTGGACTGGGTGCTGACACTCGATGGATCTGGTGACACCGGCACTGACGAGGCGACTCATCGCCGAAACGCGTATGCCATGGCTTCACGAACTGCCAGCATGTCAGTATGCCTGTTTCTCATGGACTGCCAGCAATGTGAATTGTTGACCTCAATAAAGCCCTCACAAGATTCCGGAGTGTGCCGTGCTTGTTTTTTATGGGGAACAAGCGTTGGTCTTTGTGTTTGGTCCGCAGGCTGGAAGCGGACAAAACGGCACACCCTCCCGATTTGGAGCACCTTGGAGAAACCAGCACTTTTGGTAACTTTGTTTTGTGGTAAAACAAGGCGCCCCCCCTAACAGTTGTACCGCCATCTGGCTTCACGAGCTGTAATGGGGAGAGAGGAGGCATTATGGTGTGCCTGAGGAAGGAACCAGTGAGGTCTTTTTCACACCCCCACGGGCACTCGAGCTGGTTTGTGGACTGGGCTCATGAATTTGGGAGCATCACCTGATGTTTGGAGCGTCTTTGAAATATATTCATTCGCCCACTCGGACTTCAAGTCCTAGCATCCCTTTGCTTGTGGGAGTGTCTTTGCTTTGCACAGCACATGATGTGGAGGAGGGGCATGTTAAATTTTTAAAACAGGATCAGAAGCAACAGCGACTGGACTGTGTGCTGACACTCGATGGATCTGGTGACACCGGCACTGACGAGGCGACTCATCGCCGAAACGCGTATGCCATAGCTTCACGAACTGCCAGCATGTCGATATGCCTGTTTCTCATGGACTGCCAGCAATGTGAATTGTTGACCTCAATAAAGCCCTCACAAGATTCCGGAGTGTGCCGTGCTTGTTTTTTATGGGGAACAAGCGTTGGTCTTTATATATATATATATATATATATATATATATATATATATAAACAAAGTCCTGAACTCCCCAGTAAGACAAAGGGAGCTGCAAACAGGTAAGGACCTCTTCACCACGCACAATGCTGATGTCCAACAGTAAAGACAGCAAACGATTCCAAATTTTTCAATTCTGACATTTTATTTCATTGTCAGACAAGTGTCCGCCTCAGACGCGTTTCGATCGCCTCCGCGATCTTGATCACCTGACGCGCTGGTGCCGGACCATCCAATTTAAAATAGGATTCACCCAATCACAATGCTCAGTGTTAATAAACATAATAGAAATACTGCAACTTAGAGTGTGTTTGCTTAAAGAGATGCCGAAAATCAATCAGAAACAAATGTAGCCGGGTTGATGGAAAAAATTGATACATAAAATGCAACAAACCAACAAAACAATTCATAGCAAATAACATACACGGCTAGTGCCCCTGAATGCTAGAATGTTAATTGTCAAATCCTATCCACGGCTCGCATGTTTGGAAAGAAACGACAACATTGCTTCATTTTTTATCCATAAATAGCACACTCTCAATGACTAAAGTTAAAGGGGAAGAAAGATAAAATAAAAATTAAGAAGCATAAATAGGGATGAAGAAAATTAATAAATACTAGAAAAGAAGAAAAATAGAAAAATAAATAAAGATGAAGAAACTGGAGCAGGAAGTATTGGAATGAATACTCATATTGCAAAAGACTGCCAGTCACAGAAAAACCGCTAAATTGAAGTTGTTAATGTTGTTGGAGTAACCACATACAAAGTAATGATAAACAGCCCCAAAAGAAACACATTTACAGAAAGTTATGCAAATCCTCACTCGTGTTCATCCCATTTGGCATCTTGGTATCTAATAAAAGGATGAAGGAGGATTCTAGCTGGCGTAATTGTTTCTCTCTGTTGCCCCCCCGAATTGAAGGTGGTACCGCCCCAATCACAAAGTAAGACAGGTCACTGACCTTATTGGCATGAATGGCCTTAAAATGTCGTGCAACGGGATATGTGGGGTCCGAGTTTACAATCGCACGAAGATGTTGTAAGATGCGGTTGAAAACCGGTAGTTTGGTACTCCCCACATACCTTAAGTGACAGGTACACTCTAACACGTAAACCGCAAAATCAGTGCGGCACGTGAAATGTTGTTTTATTGGTACCGGAACATCGCTAAATGCAGTGCAATATTCAGAAACATTAATTCCGAATTTGCACGCACGGCATGAAGCACATTTGAAGAAGCCAAAGCGTGTTAGCCACGTGATACTTTCAGTGACTTCAGGATTGGATTTAACCAACGCATCCCTCATTGAGGGAGCTCTCCTGAAAGTAATGTCCGGTAGATTTGGCAGTAGAAATATCAGAGTCATATCGGTTAAAACAATAGGCCAGTGTTTGTAAATAATGTGTCGCAGACTCTTGTGCTGTTTACAAAACGTGGTAATGAGTCTGATGGGTTGAGTGACCTCGGTGTCCACCTCCAAACTTGGACACATAATTTGTGGCTGTCCGGCACTAAGACAGATTTCCCGAGAACAAAGATTGGCTTTGTCAAGGGCTTTTTTAAGATTGTCTGGTTTATACCCACGGGCAAGGAACCGATTTGTGGCCTCCTGTTGGCATTGTTCTAAATCACATTGACGGCTACAAATGCGACGTAGACGAAGATACTCCCCGTAGGGAATGCTACGTATGAGATGTGGTGGGTGTGCACTGCTGGCATGTAGGATGGAATTGCCAGCAGTGGATTTCCTGTGCAGTTTGGTTTCTATGTGTTGGTCCATAATGAACACTTCCACATCTAGGAACTCCACTCTCTCAGTGCTAATAGTAGCCGTGAATTGTAAATTCATTGAGTTGTTGTTAATAGAAGCCACAAATGAGGAGGCCTCCTCTTTGGAACCTTCCCAGACGATAAAAATATCGTCTATGTATCTGCCATAGTACCGGATGTGTGCATCCCAAATGTCTTTATGGTTGGTCCTGAGGACATGTTCCTCCCACCACCCAACCAAAAGGCAGGCATAGGTTGGAGAGAAACATGCCCCCATAGCCACACCCCTCAACTGTTTGTATAGAACTTTATTGAACAAAAATAGGTTGTTATTGAGACAGAGCTCAATCATTTGAAGAAGCATGGTATTGTGGTCTTTGAAGTTAATGGAACGGGAATCTAGAAAATGTTTGACAGCATTTAACCCCTGTGAATGTAAGATACTGGTGTAAAGGGAAGCTATGTCAAGTGTAATTAGTACAAAGGTAGATTGCCAACTAATCGCCTTGATTTTAGTTAAAAAATCCCCCGTGTCCTTAATGAAGGACGGCAAAGCGGTCATATGGGGTTGGAGAAAGTAATCTACATATTTAGACATAGCTTCCAAAAGATTATTCCGTGCAGAAATAATAGGTCTGCCTGGTACCGGATGAGTACCCTTGTGGACCTTAGGAATAAAGTAAAGGGTAGCTGTAGTTGGAAAATCATTTTTAAGGAACAGATATGTGCGCACTTCTTCATGGGCTGACAGGAGTGAAAGCGCCATGTGGGCTGTTTCCGCCCACATGGGCCAACGTCACGAGTATTTCAGGTGCTTTGGATTGCTTGGCGCTTTCACTCCTGTCAGCCCATGAAGAAGTGCGCACAGCGCACGAAACGCGTCGGCATATTGACTTTTATTTGATGGGTGCCCCCACTGGTGTGCTGCAGCTTTTCCGATTAAAACGCTGAAACCATACCTACCTGTTGCGTGGTTCTTCTCCTGTGGACAAACTTTGCTGTTTGATGTTTTGCGGCCAGTCCTGCCGCGAGAAGAGCCCCGCCGTGCCTCACGGTCTGTGCTGGCACCAACCGACATCAGCATCGAAGAGCGGGAAGGGCGAGAGAAAAGTCGCATGGTGCAGCCTCCATGCTGTGAGTTCACATCGACCCACATGGGATTTATTTGGATTATTGTGTCAGCGTGCAAGCAAGTTCACTGGAACAATATATACAAGGCACTACGTAGACCAGCAAGCAGTTCGGCTGTTTCCGCCCACATGTGCCAACGTCACGAGTATTTCAGGTGCTTTGGATTGCTTGGCGCTTTCACTCCTGTCAGCCCATGAAGAAGTGCGCACAGCGCACGAAACGCGTCGGCATATTGACTTTTATTTGATGGGTGCCCCCACTGGTGTGCTGCAGCTTTTCCGATTAAAACGCTGAAACCATACCTACCTGTTGCGTGGTTCTTCTCCTGTGGACAAACTTTGCTGTTTGATATATATATATATATATATATATATATATATATATATATATATATATAATTTATCTACTGGCGGTCGCCAGTAGAGTTAGGACCGTGTTTCCATAGGAAATTTGAAAATTCTATTTTGAATAACTTTGGCGCCGGTTGACGAATCCTCGGGGTGATTCGTCAAGCGGGGGCCGAGAAAAAAGGGGGGTCCCAAAACGCGTTTTCCCCATGCATTTTTCCATAGGACCTTTAGACACAGCTACAGCCCGAACGGCTGAACAGAATTACTTGAAATTTGTCAGAGAGGTAGCCATAAGGTCAAGGAAGTGCCTTTTGCAGGTCTGGTGTACATCTGTTCAGTATTTCCTGAGAAAATAGCATTTAAAAGCATATCAATAGATATACGCGCGCAGCGTGCGCGCACTGAGCAAGCCCTGTGCGCGCACCTTGCCGTGCGCGAGCGTAATTCTGATTGGTTGTTAGATGTCAGTAAACATTCGAATCGGTCGAAATCTGGAAGTGTCGGCCGCCATTTTGTCTGTCGCACTAAAAAGGAAAGGTGGAGACCGTAAACAGGGGGCAGGGTAGGGAGTTCTAGACCCCCTAGTCATTGTCAGGGGGGCACAGTAGGACCACGAAGGGCAAAGATTTTAATTTTTTTAAAAACATCGCGAGGTGCGCGCACTCTACGCGTACCCGAAAAAACCTTAAAAACATCACGAGGTGCGCGCACACAGCGCGCACCCGAAAAAAATAAATAAAAAAAATAGAAATAAAAATCACGTTTAAGTGTTTAGATATTAGGTGGCTCTAAAAAGAGCCCTTGTGTTTATTGAGTGTTTTTCGGTACCTACAAGTAAGTACCGATGCAGAGTCTAAAGTTCAAGAGGAAGACTCTGTTCCCTTCATCATTGAAATGTACACCGTCTCCTCTATAAATGTCTTGCATGTTGTAATTTTTAGCTTCTCCCTCCATGCAGGCGTACATTATGGAGGTTCTCCTTAATTTATTTATCTGTAACCTTCTTTGATCGGGGTATAATTACCATTGATTATTAGCTATTACTCTATGTACATTAAGATTAACTACATCTTAAGATGGCCGCCGTCTTTGACACATCAATACCATTCACCCAGCTTCACGCCGGATGCTCTGACTCCGCACACACCTCCCGGAAGCCGACCGGACTCCGCCCACACCGGTTAGCATTTCAGCAAGGGACCTAGACCAGTGCTGTCCTTCCCGGTTCAAGCGGCGCCTTGGGTAGGTTAACGGCCAATCCCGGCAGCACCTAACACGTAAGTGTAATGACATTGTTTGCGTGTCCTCAGATTTGCGGCAGGTGTTGGCAGTGTGTGCACTCGTGATTCACGGATACGGCGGTTTCTGCAAATAGAGTACCGTAAGTGTTCACGAGTGACTATGATTACGCTGTGGTCTTTCCCTCCCACTGGAGGCTTCTACTTTTGGCGGCCACAGCGGGTTGCAACAGCTCGGTGTCAGTCGCATCTTCCGCGTACTTTGTTTGACCTTTAACGGGTGACAGGGTTCCACTGATTTGCTGCTTTGCATCCATTATACACCACCACCTGATGTGTGGGCTTCTTGGGTGTAGAGACAGCGTGCCGGCTATTCCCAGGACACCCTTGTGAGGTCCGGCGATTTGGTGGTTCTGCATGTGTACTGTTCACTTTCCGTATTTCACCAGCTGGGTTCATACTATGCTGCTGCTGAAGGTTGAGTGCACCATCGCCTCATTCTGACATTCGTTGGTCCTTGAGGTTCACTCTTGCGCTCAACCACGGCTCTGTGTCACCGCGCATTTATTTCCCCTGTCATGGCCGCACTACGGGCGACATTTCTTCATTTGTACTTGACCGCGTGTTGGGACAGTAGCCCGGTTCCTTACCCCTTCTACTCCTTCCCTGTTTCCCACACAGGACACCAGAATCTTGGTGTCCGGGCAGCGCAGCGAACACGGACAGAAGCAGGGATATACACTCTAATGGGTGAGTGCCCTGTTACTCCAAGGTGTTAATACCAGTTCTAGTCTGTAGCTACCATTATTTGTCCAGTGTTCTGATTTTTAATGGTTCTTGGTTTTAACCTCACCTTCACGTATAGTTTTTACTATACTTTTTTGCTCAATTACCCACATTTGACCACAACTGACATAGTCTATCATCATTCCCCCCAGGAGGAGAGACTTTGTTTGTAATCTACGTTCAGATTACCATACTTCTGTCTTGGTTACCTTATTTTCTTCTTTTTTTAGGTTCCCAATTGATACATGGCGAGACCGTTTCCCATATCATAGGTGGTAGGTAATATATGCATCCACCACACTGTGTAGATATTTAACACCTTCAATAGGTCCTGAAGAATTGCCAAGGATCACTAGGACCGCTAGGCATGAAACATGTTGACCTCCACAGAAGAGCATAGCTAAGCCGAACCTTTACGTCAGCTAGCTGCCACTCTGTTTTTGTTTTTAATCAAGTGGATAGCCATCCTTAATAAAGTTTCATTTTTGGATTATCCAACTTGTTTTAATCACCAACACTTACTCACATCTACACCACTAGACCCCTCACACACACTTCACCATATGGCCAGGAACAGAAGATCTCCGATAAAGAGCCCCGTTAAGGGTGCCCGTCGGGAATTGCAGCGCCGTCCCGACGAGGAGCAGGTCCATGTGATGAAGCATGACACCTAACTTGCTTGGTGTGTGAGGACCCTAGTTCCGACTAGAGGAATTCCCTTCCTCTTCCTTACGGTCTCCTTGTCACCTACACCCTCTCTCTTCCTTCCACCTGAGGAACTGCATACTCTTCATTTTTTCATTGCATGTTGTAACGCAAGTTGTTGTGGTATATAGAACCCATACCATAGTCTCTGAGGAAAGCAGAAACAGACTTATTGACGTGCTTTCTTGCTTTGTCAATCTGTGGACAAAATTGGTTGGACCAGTTCCACTTTTGCCTTTGGCATATGTTAGAATATACAAAGGCAGATTGAGGAAAAAGCGACATCAATTGCACAAAGGTGTCCTTAATAAGCATTTCCAGACCTACCCCAGTTAAAGTGCCTAGGTCATTTCCACCACAGTGCACAATAATAAGGTTAGGCTGTGGGAGATGTAGAAAGGTTTTCACCAAAGGCATTAATTGGTGCCACTTTAACCCTCTCTGACCAATCCATTTAATGTCTACATTTGGCAAAGCAAGGTCTCTCACCATACCTCTTTTTTCTACAAATTTTTCACTCCAGAAGACATAGCTGCGGCCTACAATCCACACTGTGAACATCTTTCAAGGAGATCTGGATGCACTCAGAAGGTGTCTTTCAGTAGAATGGCAATATGAAAAGAAACACAGTTGAAAAATGGAGGCATACATACTTTTTTTGATAAAAAGAACTCATTGGCAGATTCAAACCATTTTACAGTTAAAACTAGGCTG
This sequence comes from Triturus cristatus, assembly GCF_964204655.1. Lineage (NCBI taxonomy): Eukaryota > Metazoa > Chordata > Amphibia > Caudata > Salamandridae > Triturus > Triturus cristatus. The sequence goes on from NC_140587.1 coordinate 232,239,261, forward strand.
TATGTTTACATTTTTAAAAGCATGTTTTGGATTGGTACAGAAAAATGTGTTCCCACTGAACATTACTTTGGATTTGCTGTTAGGTTTGAAAAGTCAAGCACTCTTGCTCTTCTGATTTGAAACAATGTCTGCTGAACTTCTGACCTCTCTGCTCACACCTGTGTTCCATGAGCTGTTGCTATGGTAGCAGTCAGAAGTCATGTTGGGGGAAGGGATGATTTGCAAAGGGGTTGAAAGTTGCAACCAATAGAAATGTGTGATTCCATTTGAAAAAATGTGGGAAGGACTGTGATTTTACATTAACATGTATATGTGGGAAAAAAGAGAGGGAAAAATTGTCATTTACTGGTTGTGGGGAGAGGAGAGAGGTGTACAGCTCTGAGATTCTGGCTCTGAAAATCTGCTGTTTGAGTCCCATATTTCTTTCTCAACTAATTAATTTTAAAGGTGAGTTATGAGTTTGAGAGGGGAAGTATGTGGTGTATTTTGATATAAATAATAGAATTGTCATTCTTGTTTTAAAGTTGTGTTTTACATTTTGTGATTTAGGAGAAATGTAACTGTCTTGAACTAGTAAGATATTATGGAGTATGTCTTCACTGTAAGTTAAGGTGTAGTGGTATTAGTGAGGAATATTGTTTTGTGACTAGAATTACATCATGAGTCTGTCTGCACACAGGATTTGTTGTCAGAGATTTAATTTATGTTGCTTTTGTTCTGTTAGCCTTGCACTCACAGAAAAGGGGTAGTTTGTTATGTTAAAGCGTGATGGTTAGCATTCAGCAGAAATCATTTACTGATCAGTGAGAGGCAAATGCAAACACATTTTAAAATAGTATGGTACATTTTCCTACCACTTTAAAAGTTGTGTTTTACATTTTATGTTAAGGAAGATATTTAAGTGGCTTGAACATGTTATATATTATGGAGTATGTCTTCATTATAAGTTAATGTGTACTGGTATCACTCAGGAATACTGTTTTCTACCTAGAATCATACCATGAGATAGTGAGCACATAGGAATTGTAAAGAGAGATTTCATTCCAGTTGATTTTGCTCTATTACCCTTGCACTCGCAGGAAAGGGGCAGCTTGTTTTTTGTAACACTCTAGTCTAATCAGTCACCCTCTAACACATGGTCATGGACTCAAGGAGCTGTTAGGACATGTGCTCCTTTGTGCTTGTCTAAACTAGAAGGAACATGTGTTAGTCTGTTACAGTAATTATCACTTGCTCTACCCCAGTAGTAAATGTGCTTTCAAATTGCCAAAGGAAATATTGCTTTCTGCCGAGAATGAGACCATGAGTCTGTGTGCATACAGGAATTGTTGTTAGCGTTTTAATTTGTGTTGCTGTTGTTCTGTAAAACTTGCACATTCAGGAAAGGCTCAGCTTGTTTTCTTCCAATGTGTTGGTTAGCAATCAGCAGAAATCAGTATCTCAAAAATGTGATGCAAATGCAAACACATTTGAAAATAGCACGGTAGATTTTTCATCAATTCTTGCAATGGCTGAGGTGGTTCCTACATGTTGAAAACTCCAATTAACCCTTAACACACATGTACTCTTACACACATGTCTGTACTCTTCATGCAGTTGTGGGAGTCTCCATGCAGATCTCTCTTGCAGCTGACAATACACAGTCTCCAGAAACACACTCTTTGCACACACGCAGCAGCTTCTGCTACACTCCCATGTGTATTAGTCAGCTCTGTGTGCTGTTTCAGATAGCAGTGTGTAACGCAAACAGATTCTAAATCACCAAGGCTCATTTCGTTTGCTCTAGTCTAATCAGTCACCCTCTAACACATGGTCATGGTCTCAAGGAGCTGTTAGGACATGTGCTCCTTTCTGCCTGTCTAAACTAGAATGAACATGTGTCAGTCTGTTACAGTAATTATCACTTGCTCTACCCCAGTAGTAAATGTGCTTTCAAATTGCCAAAGGAAATAGTGCTTTCTGCCTAGAATGAGAGCATGAGTCTGTGTGCATACAGGAATTGTTGTTAGCGTTTTAATTTGTGTTGCTGTTGTTCTGTAAAACGTGCACATTCAGGAAAGGCTCAGCTTGTTTTCTTCCAATGTGTTGGTTAGCAATCAGCAGAAATAAGTATCTCAAAAATGTGATGCAAATGCAAACACATTTGAAAATAGCATGGTAGATTTTTCATCAATTCTTGCAATGGCTGAGGTGGTTCCTACATGTTGAAAACTCCAATTAACCCTTACCACACATGTACTCTTACACACATGTCTGTACTCTTCATGCAGTTGTGGGAGTCTCCATGCAGATGTCTCTTGCAGCTGACAATACACAGTCTCCAGAAACACACTCTTTGCACACACGCAGCAGCTTCTGCTACACTCCCATGTGTATTAGTCAGCTCTGTGTGCTGTTTCAGATAGCAGTGTGTAACGCAAACAGGTTCTAAATCACCAAGGCTCATTTCCTTTGCTCTAGTCTAATCACTCACCCTCTAACACATGGTCATGGTCTCAAGGAGCTGTTAGGACATGTGCTCCCTTCTGCCTGTCTAAACTAGAATGGACATGTGTCAGTCTGTTACAGTAATTATCACTTGCTCTACCCCAGTAGTAAATGTGCTTTCAAATTGCCAAAGGAAATATTGCTTTCTGCCTAGAATGAGACCATGAGTCTGTGTGCATACAGGAATTGTTGTTAGCGTTTTAATTTGTGTTGCTGTTGTTCTGCAAAACTTGCACATTCAGGAAAGGCCTAGCTTGTTTTCTTCCAATGTGTTGGTTAGCACTCAGCAGAAATCAGTATCTCAAAAAAGTGAGGCAAATGCAAATACATTTGAAAATAGCATGGTAGAGTTTTCATCAATTCTTGCAATGGCTGAGGTGGTTCCTACATGTTGAAAACTCTAATTAACCCTTATCACACATGTAGTCTTACACACATGTCTGTACTCTTCATGCAGTTGTGGGAGTCTCCATGCAGATCTCTCTTGCAGTTGACAATACACTGTCTCCAGAAACACACTCTTTGCACACACGCAGCAGCTTCTGCTACACTCCCATGTGTAATAGTCAGCTCAGTGTGGTGTTTCAGATAGCAGTGTGTAACGCAAACAGATTCTAAATCACCAGGGCTCACTTCCTTTGCTCTAGTCTAATCAGTCACCCTCTAACACATGGTCATGGTCTCAAGGAGCTGTTAGGACATGTGCTCTTTTCTGCCTGTCTAAACTAGAAGGAACATGTTTCAGGCTGTTACAGTAATGATCACTTGGTCTACCCCAGTAGTAAATGTGCTTTCAAATTGCCAAAAGAAATATCGCTTTCTGCCTAGAATCAGACCATGAGTCTGTGTGCACACAGGAATTGTTGTCAGAGATTTAATTGATGTTTCTTCTATTTTGTAAGAGTTTGACTCGTAGGAAAGGATCAGCTCATGTGATAGGATTTGAAGTAATGAATTTAAATTACATAAAGGTATTTTTTTTTTAGTTTTTTGCAGGTATTGGTGAGCAACAGTGAAAAAATAGGAGGCGAAGCATGTGTTAGAAAACAGAAAAAGTCTTCTGGTAAGCAAACTAAAGAATTTTTAAAAAATATCTTCCAAAAAAAAAAATGATCGAAAGATAAATTCAAACAGTGTTTCAAGTATAAAACTACAACAGAGTCGACAGCAAAAACAAAATGCTAATATAGACTTAGAAGTTAGGAAGAGTGACTTAACATGGAAAATAGATTTTAAAAACATTCGTCGAAAAATGTTTCAGAGAAGAGTGATGTTAAATTTGCTGAAGGATGTGAAAAAATATAAGAAAAAAACAAAATTTTATAAGAAAAAGAAATTTATTGAAAGTATTGCTAACAAGGCATTAGAAATAAAAAAAAAACTATTCATTTTAATTTTGAACAGGATGCGTAGATTAGATAAATTAGTGAATGCAATGAAGTCACAAAGCAAAAGGAAAAGAGAAGTAAAAAAACAAAACTTTTGTAAAGTGATCTTAGGAGAATGGAAACATAGTTCAAGTACTGAACCATTTTTTAATGAAGAGAGTTATTTTCAAAGTAATAGTTTGTTGCATGCAGTTGACACCAATGGTAGAGCATATGAAGTTAAGGATGTGTGTGTAATGGAAAAGGAGAAAATGGCTCCAAGAAATGAGGAACAAGTGATGGCTGATGAGGTTATGGGAAGACGTCCTAAAGCCCCAGTGTACACTTGGAATTGTAGTAGTATTTGTACTGTGCGTCAGGAATCTATTGATAAATTACGTGACTTTCTAAGAGAATATAGTAAAAAGAGTGTTAAACAGAAAATTAAGGTGCTTCAAAGACTAGATCCATGCAGAGTGAGAGAGAATACTGGTTTGCCATGACATTCTCTGGCTTGTCTATCTAGGAAAGTGTGTCAAAGTGTTTTTCACCATTTTAGGATGCTGGCTGTTCATCATACTGAAATGAGAAATTTTGTGAGAACATTGTATTTTGCTAAAAGTCCAGCACTAAAGTTAAATGAGTTGAATAATGCTCTGTTCCGTGGATCTGTATCAGATGTAGTGAAGGTTACAGATGAGATTCAGTTTTGTTACTTTGGTCCAGAACAAGAAAGTGCAGAAAATGACACAGTTATTGATGAAAATGTGGAAGAGAATGTAGAACTCACTGTTAGTAAAAATTTTGATGATGAAATGACAAAATTTGCTATCATCTCTAATGAAAGACCAAATATTACTTGTATATGTTGCCGGAGAAGCCATTACAAAAATCAAACAAGGAATGTTGATCTGTATAAAAAAAGTGAAAATGAAGATAATTATAAGTGGAAAGATTTTGCTACATATATATTTCTGGAAAATTGTTTTGATTTGGGTGAAGATCAGCGTATTTGTAAATACTGTTATAACAAGTTAGAAGAAAATAGAATGCCAGCTAGAGCTGTACATAATAATTTAGAATTGGTTGATATTCCTCCAGTACTTTCTGATTTAAATACGTATGAGTCTATACTCATTCAATGTGTCCATCCGTTTCAGACCATAGTGCGTATGGAGCCAAAAACTGGTAAATTACCTCCTTCGGATTTACAAAGAGGTTTAAAAGGAAGAGTTGTGTATTTGCCATTGGATTTGAAAAAAAATATGGAAACAATTGATGCAGATACTTTGGAAACTGAACCATTAGTTATTCTGGTTAATGGTGTACCTACGAAGAATAAGAAAATTTGGCAGGAGCTGGTGGATGTACGCAAAATACAAAGAGCAAATTTGTATTTGAAAATAAATAATAAATGGTATGAAGCCATTTATATGGATGAAGATGAAGAAAAATTACTAGAAGACACAGGAATACCAACTGGGCAACTTGAAAAAGTGGATAAGTCAAAAGAAGAAGAAATTTATGAACATTTCAGCATACATCCTCTACATTCTAAAGAAGTTATGGGAAACGCTATTGATCTGTTTCAGATGAAGAAAGCACAAGGAACTCCCGTGAGTGTATGGGAGGAGAGCTTGGAAGCTCGTTGTTTTCCCCAGCTGTTTCCTACAGGAAAAGGAGGACGATATGATGAACGTCCAGTACAGATTCCTGCTTCTGAGTATCGGACTACAAGACTATATGCAGAAGATCCGAGATTTCATCAAAGTATTCCTTATTTGTTCCATCTTTTATTTGAAAGTGACTTGTCAGCACTATCTTATGCAGTAAATCACATTTTGAAAACTGGAGTACATCAACGTAATGTGACTGCAAAGGATTTTATGAACAAAGTGCAACAGCGAGATGATCATTTGGAATCTCAATTGATCAATTTGATGGCTTGTCAGCGTGGGACGAATGAATATTGGTACCGACGCCATGGAGAATTGAAATGTATGTTACGGAATTTAGGAACTCCTACATGGTTCCTTACCCTAAGCTGTGCTGAGTACGCTTGGGATGATCTTCTGGATTTTCTTCGAGAGGCAAATTCAAATATTGAAAACATCCAATACAAGACAGCAGGAGAATTGTGCTCATTTGATCCGGTTAATGTTTGCAGATATTTCAATCATAGATTTGAGGCTATGATGTCCTTCATCTGCAATAAAAAAAATCCACCTCTAGGAGAAGTAGTGGATTTCTTTTGGAGAAAAGAGTACCAGGCAAGAGGTGCTCCTCATATTCATATGCTGTTGTGGATCAAGGATGCCCCAAAGTTTGGAACAGATACTGATGAAGCAGTGTTATCTTACATTGAAGAATATGCAACATGTGCTATACCAAAAAGCACAGAAGAGAAAAAGTTAAAGGAGCAAGTTTTACGTTTCGAAAGTCATCGGTGTGGAAAATACTGTCGACGGAAATACAAGAGCAAAGATAAATACTACACTAAATGTCGATTTGGATTTCCTAGACCTGTTCTTTCAAATGGAAGAGTTAACAGTTTTATGTCATCTGTGAGACATACTATCACAAGAAAATCACCTAAGAATACCTACAACCTTAAAAGAAAAGAAGAATCAAAAAATATAAATGACTACAACCCAGTGATTTTATCCATGTGGAATGCTAACATGGATATTCAGTATGTAGCTGACAATTCTATTGCTGTTGCTCGGTATGTCACATCTTACATCACTAAATCTGAGAACATCCAATACAAGACAGCAGGAGAATTGTGCTCATTGGATCCGGTTAATGTTTGCAGATATTTCAATCATAGATTTGAGGCTATGATGTCCTTCATCTGCAATTAAAAAAATCCACCTCTTGGAGAAGTTGTGGATTTCTTTTGGAGAAAAGAGTACCAAGCAAGAGGTGCTCCTCATATTCATATGCTGTTGTGGATCAAGGATGCTCCAAAATTTGGAACAGATTCTGATGATGCAGTTTTAAGTTTCATCGAAGGATATGCAACATGTGCTATACCTAAAAGCACAGAAGAGAAAAATTTAAAAGAGCAAGTTTTACCTTTCCAAAGTCATCGGTGTGGAAAATACTGTCGACGGAAGTACAAGAGTAAAGATAAATTCTACACAAAATGTCGATTTGGATTTCCACGACCTGTTCTTTCAAAAGGAAGAGTAAACAGTTTTATGTCAGCTGTGCGACATACCATTACAAGAAAATCGCCTAAAAATACCTACAACCTAAGAAGAAAAGAAGAGTCAAAATATATAAATGACTACAACCCAGTCATTTTATCCATGTGGAATGCTAACATGGATATTCAGTATGTAGCTGACAATTCTATTGCTGTTGCTCGGTATGTCACATCTTACATCACTAAATCTGAGAAAACGGAATTGAAGGAAATGTGGGAAGAGATTTCTCACGAGAAGACTGTCAGTAAGAAGCTATACAGTTTCAGTTTAAAGATGTTATCGCATCAAGAAATTGGATCCTATGAATGCTCAGATAGGTTATCATCTGCAAGTCTGTACTCAAAATCCAGAAGAATAATTTGGGCAAGTTTAGGCCTTGCAGGAATGCGAAATCGGGTACTGAAATCTATTCGAGAAATTGAATATTTAGCAGAGTTCGAAGCAGAAAGTACAGACATTTTAAGAACAAACATGTTGGACACATATTATCCACAAAGAAGTCATCACCTTGAGAACATGTGTCTCTATGAAGTGCTGCAGAACTTTATTTTTAAACGGAATGTCACAGAAGATATCAACAATGGAAAATATAAAGTCATTGGTGAGGAAGGATGTTTGGTGAAGCAAATAAAAGGAAGTTTGATAAATCACCGGAAGCTGAGTTGCGACACTCCTGATAAAAAGGAATTTTACCACTTGGCACTTTTGCAGCTGTTTAAACCATGGCGTTCAGAGGAGGAACTACTTGGAGAATTTCAAAGCTATGAAGATTCCTTCAATGCTAGCAAAGACAGTGTCGAATGCAGTACTTTCACAACTTATGTTCAAATGTTAAATGAAGAAATTGAACAAGAAGCAACAATTGCAGCTGAAGTAGCTAGAGACAGTTCTCAAGACAGTCAAAGTTCTGGGACATTCAGTCAAGATCCTCTAGGACAACCGATCATCGAAAATGAAGCAGCAATAGCTATGAACGAAGTGGAAATAGCTATGATTCAAGCTCAGGAAGATTTAGTAGACTTAACATATTTGGAGGAGCAATTGAATGAAGAACAAAAACAAATTTATGAAGAAGTCAGAGAAAAAATTGATCACGGATTACTACATGAAAATAAAGAGTGCTCATGCACATCTTTTGAACCAATGAGAATGTATGTAAGTGGACAAGCAGGAACTGGAAAAAGTTTCTTAATTAATGTAATTAGAAGCTACCTACAGAAGAAAATGGATTCCATTTTGTCTTGTGTTGTTACTGCTCCAACTGGGTTAGCAGCGTATAACATCAAAGGAGTACCTTACATCGTTTGCTAATGTTACCAGTAGAGCATGAGAACAAAATACAGTACCACAAACTAGCAGGAGAAGCATGCTTGGAAGTTTCAAGAGTATTGAAGAAAATGAAAGTACTGATTATTGATGAGGTAAGCATGGTATCAAACTTAATGCTTGCCTTTGTGCATTTAAGAATGCAGCAAATTCTGAAGACAGACTTTGACGTCCTATTTGGAGGAAAATACGTCATAGTTTTTGGAGATCTTTTGCAACTCACTCCAGTTAAAGGACAACCAGTATTCCATACACTTACACATGAAGACACAAAAAAGTCATTAGGAAGTATAGGCAATGTAAATATTTGGACATATTTTGAGTATAAGGAACTCATTACCAATATGAGGCAAGCCAATGACGAGGACTATGCAAGTATTCTGAAAGATATAAGAATTGGACTACTCACAGAACATGGCAGAAAAGCATTACAGAGTCGATTGCTGAGTAATTTGTTTCCAACAGAACAAATAGTTCCAGAGAAAATATACAAGGAAATTGCAGAAAAAAATACTGTAATCTGCTTAATGCCAGCACTACATGAATGCTCTGTATTCAATCAAGAACTTTTGAAATTGGAAAATGAAGAGATCATAAAACTGGAAGCTGTGGATAAAATAGAACATGAACGAATAACTGTTATATTGACAGGCAAATTGGGTACTAAATTGGATTCTCTGGAGAAAAACATTTCAAAAACAGCTGGTTTTGAAAAGAATCTTTATGTGTGTATGAACTGTAGAGTAATTTTAAGACGGAATTTGGATGTAGAGAAAGGTTTAGTGAATGGAGCTAGGGGAAGAGTTGTGGGTTTTATTAATTACCAGAAAAAAGTTGGAATTGAATGTTTAAAAATAAAATTTGATCAGATACAAGAGGTTAAAGACATTTGTCGTTGTTCAGGTTGTTTCTTGCTTGTGTAAGACTTATATGTGCGTAGGAAGCAGTTTCCGTTTTCTCTAGCATATGCTGTAACTATTCACAAGTCTCAAGGATTAACTGTTGATAGTGCTTTTGTAAACATTGGATCTAGTGTGTTTAAAGAAGGTATGGCATATGTTGCATTGTCACGCGTGAAAAAATTATCTGGTTTATTCATGAATAGACTTTGATGACTCAAAAGTAAGTGCCGATGCAAACTGTGTAAAGGAGTATAATAGATTAAGAAGAAGCTATGCTCCTCATTTAGGTCAGTATCCTGTGTTTGAAAAACGTGTTGTTTGTCGGAAAAGGAGATTTGAGGATATCTGTAATGAGGGTGTACAGAAGAGAAAACAAAAAGATAGTGATGTGACTGCAAGCAAAAAGAAAAAGGACAATGCTGACGAGGTTGTTGGTTGTCATTTTGAAAATAGCTCTGGTGTCAACTGCTACGCAAATGTAGTACTGAATGTTGTATTTTATCTTGAATTTTTGCAAGAGCAGATAACACTAAATCATGAAAAAAGATTCTGTTCTTTGCTGAGTCTCCTCTATGAGAAGCTGAGTAATGATAAAACTAAAATAGAAAGTGCTTCTGATGTTAGAAATCTTTTAGATGTATGTTCTGGACGTACACAGTTTACACAAAATGTCCAGCAAGATGCACAGGAATTCTTGATGTATATCCTGATGGTACTGGAAGATGAAGGGGTAGAAGTAGAAAATGTATTTGGTGTCTCTTATAAATGGGAACATTGTTGTGATAACTGTATGAACACAAGCAGTAGTAATGTTGATTCTGAAAGGTTCATATATTTACCATTACCAGAGAGTAAAACAGTGACTTTTAGTAAATTAGTTAAAGATGCTAATCACAACATGGAATGTTCTCAATGTAAATCAGACATGTTGTCAACGTTATTTTTAAAGAAATATGGATAGTATTTAATTTTAATGATGCAACGTTGTAGAGCTGATGGTTCAAAATTGGACACTTTAATAAAGAAGTTTACAGGACAACAATTATCAATATCTGGAAAATCTTTTGTTGCAGTTGCAATAATTTTTCATGATGGACCTTCTATAACTTCTGGTCATTACACAGTTTATCTTAAATGTGAAAAAGGATGGACACTGTAATGATTCTCAATTGATTTTCAAGCAACGTTTGCCTTATGATTTACCCAATTGTTACCTAATTTTTCTGAAACCCAAATTTTAAATACTAACATCATCATTGGAAGAAAGCAAATTGGATATTTCGCTCAAAAGAGATGTTAAACTTATCATTTGGCCGTAAGGAAAGGTAAAACAAACAAATGTGGACTTCTTTGACAGATATTATTTTGGAAAATGTTCTTTTGCAACAAGGTTTACAGACGTTATTTTTTGGAAATTGTTATTCTTCTTAAAAGGTATTTTTAACATTTCTATTAAAGTATGTTTTAGTGAGGATACATTTGGGCCTTTTTGAAACAATCTTTCAGATTGTTTTTTTTTTTTGCCCGCTGTTAAATGATGAATACAATTGATTTCACTATTTTCAGTGAAAATCAAAACATTCTGAAAACAGCAAAAAAAGGGCAAAAAATTGCTTTGCTAAATATGAAAAAACATGTACTGTTTAATATAATGTATTGTTGAATATTAATACTTTTTTTCTTTTTTTCAGAACTAGAAAGAAAATTTAGAAGATTTTATTCAGTTATCTTTGCAATTAAATAAAAACATTTAAATCTAAATTATTTATTTTGATGGTCAGGTAAGTTTAACATATCTGTATGTGTCACTGGTTTCGTTTCATGCTTCCTTTTCTTCACCTCTCCTTACTCTACTTTTCTCATTTCTCTTCTCACTCTCTCTTCCTGCTTTACTACTCTTTTGTAACTTCCTCACTCCTTCTATACTACTCCCCTACCTTTACTACCTCCATCACTAATTTTTCATCCATGTTTCTTTTTCTGTATCCATATGTCTTAGTCTTTTTAACTGCCTTACTCCTTGTCAGTTGTTTGCTCTCTGTGTCTGTATCTGTCACTCTTGGTTTGTCTGTTTCACCCTTAATTTCCTTAACATCTCTGGGGCACATTTACAAGCCACCTGCGCCATCACTACGTCAATTTTCTTGACGAACTAGTGGCGCAGGGTGCTCCTCCATATTTACAAGGAGAGGATAAGCCTCTCTGTGTGTCTTTTCCTCTCCTTGTAAATACAGCCAATTCAAATGCAGCACTAAAATGAGCTATTATGTTTTTTGGGTACCTATACATAAATACTGATGCAGAGTTTAAAGTTTAATAGGAAGACTGTCTTCCGTTCATCTGTGAAATGTACACCATTTCTTTTTTAATTACTTTGCCACTCTCCTCTCTTTCTCAGGGAGTTCCTGAAGGTTTACTAAAGGTGAAAAAAAATGTTTTTTTTTTTTAAAAAAAAAACCCAATAGGTGCGCGCTGGGTGCACGCACTCTAAAAAAAAAAAAAAAGAAATAGATTGTAAAAAACAAGTTGTGGTGTTTTGATTTTAGGCGGCTCTAAAAAGAGCCCTTGAGTTAATGTAGGGACAGAGGAAGAGAAAAACGGAAAAAAAAATAAGAAAATTATGGCCTCTCGCAAGGATGCTCCTCAAATTTTCTTTGAATGAGATCAATACTGCTCTCACCCAAAGTAATAAGACGACCACAATCCATGCAGTGAGTACTCCTCCTCAAAAAACAAGGACGAATATCCTGAGGTGTGGTAGAAGGTGAAGGCACCACTGCAGAAGAAGTGCTTGCCTGAGCTGCCGAAGATGTGCTCAGCTGAGCTGCTGCAGATGTCGTCGGCTGAGCAGGTGGAGGGTTTGCTCCAGAAGCTCGACGAAAAGTCACTGGATGCATTTTCTCAACGTGCCTCGTCATAGTATGAATACTAAAAGAATACTTCTTGTTAGGATTCCCCCGTGACAAGACGCGCTGACACAGTTTGCAGGTGACCTTTGGTGCATTCACCTTCTTTTGTCCCTCTGGAAAAGTGAAAAACTGCCATATAAAGGAGTCTTTCTGCTTCCTCTGCCTCTGTCTCTCAAGAGTGTCCTGCTAACTCTCAGAAGATGGCTGCTGCTCTGCCATTGTATCTCAACACACAGATTAGCTCCTTCTCCTAGGGAATCAGAACTAACAATGAGGGGGTTGGGTGTGATTTTGGAAGAATCTGGAAATGAAAGCACTTTGAACCAATGAAAAGTGATGTGTCTGGATCACATGACTTGCCATGAGGGGATTGGGTGTGGTGTTGAAACAATCTGAAACTGAAAGTAATGAAAACCAATTAGAAGTGTTGTTTTATTCATCACATACCCCGAGGTGCGCGCACCGAGCAAGCTCCCTGCGTGCACGGTACAATTACGCATGCGCGAACGCGTATGCGCGCATGCGCTTACGTACTATGCGCGTACGTAACGCGCATACGCAGCACGCGCGTATGCGTAAACGTCAGCGCGCGTACGCATATACGGAAGTGTACCGCGTGGAGTACGTACGACGCACGTAAGCATGCGTACGTACGCATGCGTACTAGGTGCGCGCACCCCAAGAATTTATATATAAAAAAAAAAAGTGGACATAACTTAACAGAAGATATTAACTATGCTGTTCAACTTTAAAATAAATAAAACTTTTTAAAAAAATGAGCCACACCAAATTAAATGATACAATTAATATATAAATGTATACATAGGGAAGTTTTTAAAAAAGAAATATTTAAAAAATATAATAAAAAAATTAAAAAATTAGCATTTAAAAAACATTTGAAATTCACTGAAAAAACCATAGGTTTCACACACGTTATAGTTAGGAATTAGCATTTAAAAAACCTTGCAAATTCACTGAAAAAACCATAGGTTTCACACACGTTATAGTTAGGAATTAGCATTTAAAAAACCTTGCAAATTCACTGAAAAAACCATAGGTTTCACACACGTTATAGTTAGGAATTAGCATTTAAAAAACCTTGCAAATTCACTGAAAAAACCAGAGGTTTCACACACGTTATAGTTAGCTGGACATTCTACTCGTAAAAAACCAATGAAATTCCCCCGTTATAGTTAGTTCAGCTAACTATAACTCGCGCGCCCGCAATCCACTGCTGATGACGTCACATATTACATCACTCATGACATGGTCAGTGACATCACTGATGACATCACTGATGACATCTCAAATGACATCACTGATGACATCACTGATGACATCATCTAGTGAGTATGTGTTTTTGAAAAATTTCAATATGTTTAATATATATAGGGAAAGGCCTGTTTAAGAATGAGTGGGTGTACAAGTGTGTAAATGGATGATTTTCTGTGGTGCACAATGCTAATTCCTAACTATACTGTGTGTGAAACCTATGGTTTTTTCAGTGAATATATATATATATATATACATATATATATATATATATATATATATATATATATATATATATATATACAGCGTATTTCACCAAACAAGTCCAGCTCAACAGGAACAGATGAATATGGACCCAGATGTCAGTGCAAGGTTTTCTATTTTGTAACACCCAGCACTACCACCATTACGCGTTGCGGCCTTCAGGTGGCATTGATCACATGACGCGCATGAGGAGTTTACCAACTTTTAAAGTGCAAGTGATTAATCACGTGACAATGTCAGGAATAATAAACATAGAGAAAATTTCTACACAAGCAGAATACAATATTAATGTGTGCAAAGACGCAAAAACATTAAAGGCACTGTAATATTTAAAATATCCATTAATTCCTGAATATTAAAATCGATTAAATACAAGAGAGCAGAGTTAATAGATAATGAAGAATAAAAAAAACAAATTTAGAAAGGTCAATATTCAAAGTGCAATGTGCAACGTAATATATATATACATTAAAGACAAATTCAGGCTGCTAGGAAAACTGTCTAAATCGGAACAAGGCAAATGGTGGGAACATAAATCTTTGCAGCACTATTTAGATGTGGATAGAATCCAGAGGGGATTAAGAATATTAATAGCCCCTAGCTATGACCAACCCAATCCGAGCATGATGAGAGACTGGGCCCAAAGTAACTTGGAATCGTCCAGGAGGCTAGTCGAAATCCTAGTTAAGTACGCTGAAACAGACCGAGTAGCACTGCAGGAAAAAATTGAAACATTGAATGAAGAAATTAAACAAATGAACAAGGGCGACGAAGAGAAAAAATTAAGAGAGGAAATGATAGTGCGCCTAAAAAGAGAGGAAGACAAGATCAAAGAGTGTAAGGCTTTTAAATTCCACTGAGACAGAGTGGACAAAAGGGAGAGGGAGAGGTTGGTGGAACCACAACTAAATGGAAATCCAGCAAAAACAATCATCAACCTCACGGATACTACCTTAACAAAAGCTGAAGAACAAATGTTATCGTTAGTACTTTCATTCTGCCCTGAGTCAAATTTCAATTATGCCAACACCAGAATGGACATATACAGATTCATGAGAAAATTAAAGCTCAAAATATATATCATGCATTAACAAAAGAAAATAAGACAACAAAAGAAAAAGAAATGATGGAAACTAACATTTCTGAAAATGACCAAAGAGAAACATCACAGGTAGCAGATTCAACTCTACTGGAAACACTTATGGAATTACATAATGTAATCTCCACCGAAGGTGAAGAAAATACTAATACGCAATCTTGTCTTCAAAACAACAGTGGAACAATACAGACAATAACCTCACCTACAGCTGAAGAAATGCCTGAAAGAAAAAGTACCCCTTTCAAACGAAAATCAACATTCAATCCTATAATGCCCAGAGACAGTATTGACATTTTTAATGAACAAGTAACCAATGAAATCAAAATACTTAACTACAAAATATTGCAAAGTAAACAAAAATGGCACCCTAAAGATAGACAGTACAAACAGTTAATGACAAAATTACAAAGTAACAAGAACTTGATTGTAAGGAATGCTGATAAAGGAGGCAATATCGTGTTGTGGGATAGAAAACAATACATGAAGGAGGCATTATCTCACCTCAATGATAGATCATGCTATAGAATCAGCAACTGGGGTGCGTTAAAAACAATACAAGACGATTTCTATGGAAAAGGGCCGACATGGAAAAGTGCAGGAATCCTAACATTGGAAGAGTACAAGTTTATACGCAAAGAAAATCCAACTGTACCCAATATTTATTTCATTCCTAAAATCCATAAAAACATCGAAAATCCACCTGGCCGGCCAATCATTTCGTCACAAAATAGCCTATTGAAAAATGCCAGCCAATATATAGACTACTTTTTACAAGAATCAGTACATTCCTTGCCAACATACATTAGAGATACCAGCAATGTCTTAGAATAAATTAACAACTTTGTATGGAAAGATGGTTACTATTTAATGTCTCTGGACGTAAAATGTCACTTTATACCAAAGGATTTACAAAAGAGGTCTAGGATATAGATACAGCACTTATTCCTGTCTCGGGAATATCAGTAAATATATGGTGCAAGGATCAGAGAAGCAAGACCCCTTCGCTTCCCAAAAAGTGGAAGAAAACTTTCACTCAAAGCAATATAAGAAATTTTGATCCGCACTCAAATGCAAAACACAAGTCCATCCAATTTGTGTGTTTTTAAATTGTTCTTTATTTTCATATTCTTTCTTCTAGTAGCCTTCCTAGTAGCCAACGCGTTTCGTCCTGTCACTTTATACCAGCATAAGACACATGAACGGTATAAGGACACTAGAATATTTTCTGAACAAAGGCAAATCAAGACTCTCTGCACATTGTATGATGTTAAGCAATCAAACTCAATTTTGGCTAAACAACAATGTATTTTTGTTCGATAAAACGTACTATCAACAGGTATGTGGTGTTGCGATGGGGGCCAGCTTCTCCCCCAGCTATGCCTGTTTACACATGGGCTGGTGGGAGGAGCTGGTCCTCAAAGTGACACACAAGAAAACAATGGACAAAAACATGAAACTATTTCTTAGATAAATTAATGATATTTTTGTTGTTTGGGATGGCACATTAACTGAAGCAAATGAGGTTGTAAAAAGTATTAACATTAATGAGATCAATTTGAGTTTTACGGCAACAATTGATAGTCACAATTTTTTGGATGTAGAGGTCTTTGTAAAGAACAAGAAACTGGAAACAAAACTTTTTAGGAAAAAAACAGCAGGAAACTCGGTGCTTCACTCTACGAGTTTCCACCCAAGACATCTGATAAACAGTATCCCTTATGGGGAAATATTAAGAATCAAACGTATTTGCAGTAATTCAATTGATTTACAAATAGCACAATCAGAAAGCAAAAAGAGATTTTTAGCAAGAGGATATAACATCAAAACAATAGATGCAGCAATAGCCAAAACTATGAGACTAGAGAGGGAGACTCTTTTAACAACTAAGTCAAACAAATCAGAAAAAGACAAGGAAGCACACCAATTGCGTTTACTACATATAATCAGTAACACAAAACAATCAGAAATATAATACAGCGCAATTGGCCTATAGTGCTAGATGATCCGGCCATAGGAGGGCTCTTACCAAAAACTTTGGGTGTAATGTACAGGAAGGCACCTTCTATGAGTAGTAGTTTAGTTACAAGCAGCCCTGAGGTGGTAGAAACCCAGAATTGGCTCACGCAAAGAAAAGGGTTTGTTAAATGCAAAAATTGCAAAGCGTGTCAATATGGCATAAATAGGAAAACTTACAAGACACCCTTCAGTAACAGGGAGGTGGTAATAAGTCGAGCATTACATTGCAAAACGGATTATGCTGTGTATATTCTCAAGTGCACATGTAATCTTAGATATATGGGCAGCACAAAACTCCCTGCAAATAAAAGAATACTACAGAACCTCAGAGCTATAACTAACAGAGACCCCTCCTATCCAGTCGCGAAACACATAACAGTGACTTAAAATACTTGTCCTACTATCGCATAGATTTGGTGCCTAAAAACAGAAGAGGAGGGGACAGAGAGGGCACTTTGCGCAAACTGGAAACTAGATATATCATCAATCTCGATTGCAAAACGCCTGGAGGCCTTAATACCACAGAAGACCTTAACACTTGCATTTAAACTGTTCCCTCCCGCCCTCCTGCACCATATATTATTTGATGTGGTTTAACGAATGGGTTTAATGGTTTTATTTATTACAAACCAACTCGATTTTACGATACATGCAATATTACCCACTAAGATTTATATACATTGGAAGGATTCAACTTTGAAATAATCTTTAAACTATTCCCACTGCTCCAAATCAGATACATCAGATGTCAATAAACAAATAGAAAAACTGTGACAATGTAATTATGTAACTGCAGGCTGCCGCCAGACCTTAACCAAAACAACTATGGTTTTTTAAATCACAATTCTATTTATTACTACACTCTAGGGCAGGTTTTATTACCTGCTTTCACAACTATAGGTCACCTAATAGGTCCAAACTCAAATGTGAGTTCACGAAATAAAGCACCTTTTTGCACTTACATGAAAAACAGCATTATTACTGATTACAACAACTATCATGGACAGGAGTGATAACCTAACAAGATCAATAAACAATTTTTAAATGACTGCTATTTGCATTTATACAATTATCAAATGATTTACCATTTTATATACAATGATTTTTATCACTGAAACAATTAAAAAGATATTTTATCATGTTTTAATATCCATTTGGTCATATATAGTTTTTATGAACCTATTTATTGACTTAAATTATTTATTTATTGATTAGTATTTATAATCAAAAGTGTTCTAAAATCATCAAGTGGTTATCCATACATATTGAATATTTATATGTAAATGTTTATTGAAACAGATGTAATGTAATGTGCTAACTGGTTCCATGGTTAGTATGTTTTCACTGTCTATTGGGTCAAAGCTGCTGCTGCTGTTTTTTTTCACTATGCACTGTCACTTTAAGGATTATAAAATGGTGGTTGAAGCCAGAGAGCTCTGTCATGTGATCAAGGTCCAGGAAAGACCGAAATGCGTCATGGCCGACTAAAGAAATAAATCTACTGCACAGAAACGTGGTCCGTGCCTGCTTCATATTCCGGAGATTGGGGATTGAAACGAGCAGTATACAAAGATATATATACATATATATATATATATGTATATATATATATACATATATATATATATATGTTACAAAAGTCATCTCATACCGTCTTCCCAGTGTAAGTATGCAAGCCCTCCAGTCGGGAGTAAAGTTTTTATTCCAGCAGGCACCCACAACTAGCATTACACGTTTCGATCGAATTGTCTTAATCATATGCAAATATGAGGATCCATTACTCGGTTGTTTAAATACTGCTTAGCTGACAAACAGTGAAGAAGGTCTGGCATGCAAACTCGCAGTGGATACTTTATAAAAATATAACGTTCTTAAACATGGGAGATCAGTCCAAATCCCTTTCTCTAAGAAAAATATGTCCCAAATGTTTCCAAATTGCCAAAATGTTTGAGTGGGTCACTGATCACTTAGTCACCACTTCTTGGAACTACCCAGTCCACAATGCTTTGCTTTGAATTTGTAAGTATTGACATGTCCTTCGTTTTTTAGAGTCACATTCACAAGGTCTTATTCACAAAAATAAATTGCAAAACAATACTGTTGTCGGCTCAATAAGGAATCAGTTCCATGTAGGGCTTTTTAACATTTTAAATGCGTATTTCTGTGAAAAATGTACGTCCTCATGTTCGTTTAAACAAATCCATAATGCGGGTACCTGCGTGTAATGAATTCTTAACTCCTCCGTCGTGTCAGGTTTAATTAACCCAAACAAACTCTGGCTGCTTCCGATACTTGCAAGTTATTTGCTGGCAGGTCCCCCTGCTCCACAAGTAACTGAGTCACCTGAGTGTGCAGTGGCCCAAGCTTCACCAAATCTTTTGCAGACCATGGGCAGCCGGCGGGCGTCCTTTAAACATGCACTAGATGACCTCAAAAGAAAGTTGACGAGAGGACGCCTCAGCCAAGTGAATCGGGGCTTGATCTCGGAGTCACCGATACCTGTTCCAAAAGTCATCTCATACCGTCTTCCCAGTGTAAGTAAGCAAGCCCTCCAGTCGGGAGTAAAGTAAAACACAAGTTGTTATTCCAGCAGGCACCCACAATTAGCATTACGCGTTTACGAGTATATATACTCAGATAAAAAATGTACTATCCAATTAGTCATACAATGTTTCTACATACATTTTTGATATCAGTTCGCACAGTGCAGAATATATTCATACATTAGGCAGTGTATATAATGTTGTATTAGCATGTCGAATTTTCACAGTATCTATGAATATGTAATAATATATATAGAAAGAACAAGCATTGGCATAGCCAATAGATCTCGCTTTTGGGACCTTATACGTGTTTAGCCATGCAACAGTTGGTGTCGTGGCACCAAGGATATTGTGCTGCATAACTAAATACTTATAAGGTCCCAAAGGCGAGACCTATTGGCTATGCCAATGCTTGTTTTTCTTTTTATTGCGCAAATTAGACAAGAAGATATCAGGTATCAGAGCGCTTTACATGAGAAGAAGTTTCGTAACACAAGGACACCTTAATTTTTGTTAGGGGGGGATTAAGTGATTTGCCCGGAATCACAGCATGTTGAGCGTCGTTGCCGAGACTCAAACCCAGTTCCCCAGCTTCGAGGTCGACCGCTCCAGCCGTAAGACAACATACAGTGTAAGAACTTCTCCCTTCAAGGCCTTCCTTGGCACCAGAAGCCGGTGTGTAAAATGCCATTACAATATTTGGGGAATACATGTTTAATGCTTTCCGCTCGTCCTTTAAAGTGCAGATCTGGGAAGCAGGACAACTAACACACGGGATTGGCACGCAACAGTAATATCGCTGAAAGTCAAACAAGAACCAGAAGCAATCATGAGACCCACCCACGACACAGGAACAAAAGGGTGGCTTTCCTTCCAAGTGACTACAGATATATTTTCGTGAAGACAGAACAATATGAAAGGACTGTGACATCAGGTCGCCTTGCAGCACAGCAAGGACAGGGCAGAGAGGATCCGCAGCTCGGAAATTTCTATGCGACACAGGCCAATCTATCAATGGATAACCAAAGTGCAAGCGTCAGCCAGGCCTTTATCAAGTGCACAGACTGCAGAAAAGAATCCTGCATCACGACATCCGGTCTGGTCTGCTAATCAGAACTGAATATTAAGAGATTATGTAAGGGCAAACAATCTTTTAAGAAGTTAGTTCAACTGAATCCTCCTCCCATACCAACAAAGTATCAGCTGTAAAAAGTGCCTTTTCCTTAATCTTTCTGTTAGACGGTTAGAAAGATAATACTTTCTAAAATTCTAGACTAATCTAATGATTCTAAAGAAAATATTTTTCGCATTTGAATGTAAATGGATCACTCTATGGAAAGATACATGACGTATGGCCCCAGAAGCATTTTACTTAGAACTCTAAAAGGTGCAAGGACTACATACAGCACAGCCTAGAAGTGGCCTCCAAACAAAGCTCGTTATTCTCTGTTCTGAACATGTGTCAAAGGCTGTAAGCAAATTTTGCCTAGCTTAACAGAAAAACTTACTTGGACTACTCCTGCCATTCACCATCCCAAACTCTTAAGGAGAAAGGTGATCAATGACTTTGAACCAACATAGACATCATGCACATTGCCCATTTGAAACACAGAGTTCACAATGTATTTGCTTTTAACAGGTTTATGATTTGAGCTATTTTAGGCCATCACGAATACAAGAATTAAAAAAACAGAACTCTGGTAACCAGGTCTGACACTGGCAAGTCGGTGCCTTGGTGTGTTCGTCCAACCAGCTCCACAAAAACCTTCCCGTTAATCCACTCTACTTAGCTCTTGCTGCAGCCTGTTTGCAAGGTTTAACAGACTGGGCGTGGGTCCCAGGGCGCCACAAGATGGCGTCCCCAAGAGCAGCAACACCCTTGCCATGAGCTCCCAGAGCAATTAATGACCCATAGCTGTTTAATAAACAACCACTAGCTACCCATATTCCGAACCAACTGAAGTTAGCAATGCAGTGTATTCCTGCATGGTTAGATGTGGCGACAAACCTTCATTTTGAGTGCTTTATCAAAGAGTAGCCTAGGAATCCTGTTTTTACAAGCTTATGCAGGAGGCAACAATGGAATCAACTTGATTCTGCGCAGCCTTCTTTTGTGACTACGGAAAGAGAGACGTGATATCACTCCATTTAACCACCCAGAGGTGAGAAAGAATGCGAGTACAATTAAAAAAAAAAAATAGCTAGAAGGGGAACATAAAAAAATAGCTTCTCTAGTGACGCTTCAAAAACAAATCATATATATTTATTTTCAGGTATACCAAATCTAGGTAGCGTGGTACCAAGATTCGGCATATGTTTAACCCTCAACCGCCTGCCTCTAGTTGTGCACAATTTTCCAGCATTAAGTAGTCAAACCATGCAAGTACATGGAGAACAACGCCGGTGCCAAGCACCCATTGCAACACAAGTGCACGTGACATCAGGCCCACAACGGGAGAGCACGAACCATCTAAGGCCTTGGCGTCCACAGGTGACATTTTACAGGCCGGCTGTGTAGACGATGCCGATAACGCAAACTGAATCAAAGCAATTGATTTGAAAATACAATCTGTGTGTCGGGCCAAATGGCCACCTTATGTCAAGCACTAGCCGTATCGAGATATATTATGATAGATAGAGACAGAGATATATATTTCCTTGTTTCCAAAACTCTGCGTCTGTGTCCCATTTTAATTTTAAACCTCACCTACCTCAGCAAGGCTAAGGGCTTGGGGAAAGGGGGAGAGTCGTTGAAAAAGTACCCAGAGGGAGCCTTGTGAACAAGAATGTTTTTTGTGTAAGGGTGGAAAATGAGTTTAATCAAAA
Source organism: Triturus cristatus (assembly GCF_964204655.1). Classification (NCBI taxonomy): domain Eukaryota; kingdom Metazoa; phylum Chordata; class Amphibia; order Caudata; family Salamandridae; genus Triturus; species Triturus cristatus. The sequence continues at coordinate 232,261,484 of NC_140587.1, forward strand.
AAGGAATCGAGGGAAGTTAGTGTGTGTGTCATGTTATGTTACCTGTATTTTCGTAGACGCTATCACCCATGAGTGTATCTGTTAAATGTGATCCAGACACTGGATCAATATTCAAGGAGAGAACAAGAAAGGATCGTCTGTCTGCTGTCACTCGTATTTAAAGCAGGAGGAAAACAAGGAAGTTAACTGCGGGGCCAAAGTGAAAGTGATCGGGGGAAAAATGCTGCCGCCAGCCACAGCTTGCAGTGCATGTGCGCGAGTGGTGCGCGCGCAGCAGTAATCACGCCATATGGTGCCTCTGCTCAAGCGCGCGCCCGCGCACATGCACTGCAAGCTGTGGTTAGCGGTAGCATTTTTTGAAGTCCTTACTTAAAGTCTCGCCAGACCAGCGCAAGCGCTGGGTCAGGCGAGACCTAAAAAAATGGCGCTCACCAGATTGACAAAGGCTGTTGGTACAGCTGAAACGCTTCTCTCCTAGTAGCTTGGTCATGGGAGGCCCATTGCAATAAGGAAGACCCATTCCTGCAATCCTCGTGTGCGTGCTCTTTTCCTTTGGGAGCAGGTGTTGTGTAATATATATATATACTTATATATATTTAACAAAATTGCCTGGTAAAATTATATATAAATATATATATATTCACTGAAAAAACCATACGTTTCAGGGATGTTATAGTTAGGAATTAACATTTAAAAAAACCTTAGAAATTCACTGAAAAAAACATAGGTTTCAGGGTCGTTATAGTTAATTGGACACTTGACTTATATAAAACCAGAGAAATTCGCCTGTTATAGTTAGTTGAGCTAACTATAACTCACGCCCCTGCAATGCACTGCTAATGATGTCAGATATTACATCACTGATGACATGGTCAGTGACATAAATATGTAGGGAAAATTGGCATTGAATGCTACCTTTACAAGCATTAAAAGAATCTTTGTAGCAGTCAAACTCTCCAAGTAATTCACTTTCACTACGCCATGGTTTAAACAGCTGCAGAAGTGCTAAATAGTAAAATTCTCGCTTATCTGGAGTTTCACAACTAAGTTTCTTGTGGTTTATAAGATTACCCTTTGCATGTTTTACTAAACAACCATGACATCCAACTACTGCAAACTTTCCATCTTTTAAATTCTCTTTAACATTTCTTTTGAAGCTGTAATGTTGAAGTAGCTCTTATAGACATAGCTGTTCCAGATGTTGACTCCTTTTCGGATATTCTGGGGCCGATTCCGATCCTGGAAAAACCGGGTACGAACCGTCGGTCTGAGCGTTTTCTCCATCCGCCTCGTTTCCGGTAAAAACACCATACAAACTTGCAAGTACGATTCGTGCGGAAACACCATTTCCGTACGAGTCGGAAAAAACACCGACCGACAGCAAAATACATACGAATGTGATCCGGGACACCGCGGACGTGACGTCCGGACGGAGTTAGGCATGTTTTTACATCCCAGCAAGTAAGATTCGTACCGACAGCAGTCCGTACGGCAATATTTTTACGGCACCCAAAAAGTGCCGGAAAAGCGAAGTACGCCGAGATGCGAGCGGAATAGGGGGCCCGGTACGCGCCATCCCCCCCCGAGCCCCCTGTATGTACGCGCCGTCCCCCCCAGCCCCCCGTGTGTACGGCGCGTACCCCCACCCGTGTATGTACGGTGCGTACCTCCACCCGTGTATATACGGCGCATACCCCCCATCCCCCTGTGTGTACGGCGCATACCCCCACCCGTGTATGTATGGCCCGTACCCCCCCAGCCCCCCATGTGTACGGCGCGTACCCCCACCTGTGTATGTATGGCGCGTACCCCCCCAGCCCCCCGTGTGTACGGCACGTACCCCCACCCCGTAGGTACGGTGCGGACCCCCAGCGCTACGCACTGTGGGTCTGCACCATACCTACGGGGGTGGGGGTACGCGCCGTACACACACGGGTGGGGGTCCGCACCGTACCTATGGGGGTGGGGGTACGCGCCATACACACGGGGGGCTGAGGAGTACGTGCCGTACATACACGGGTGGGGGGTACACGCCGTACATACACGGGTGGGGGTCCGCACCATACCTACGGGGGTGGGGGTACGTGCCGTACACACGGGGGGCTGGGGGGGGTACGCGCCGTACACACAGGGGCTGGGGGGGACAGTGCGTACATACGGGGGGCTGGGGGGGGATGGCGCATACATACAGGGGGCTGGGGGGGGTGACGGCGCATACCGGGCACCTGTTTGGATGTCTCCATGGTTGCTATAGGAGTTCGCTCCGGACGGTCTTTTTACCACACGGTTGTACAATCGGACGGACGGTACGAATCGTACTTGCGCGCTCGGACTTCAGTTTTCAGATTCCTACGTAAAAATGTCTGGGGACGTGTCGGACACCTTTTCCGACCCGAGGACGTGTCGGGGAATTTACCCAATGCGATTCGTATGGACATTTTCACATACGAATCGTACTTGCCAGTTTGTACGGGACTTGTACGATTCGTACGGTAAAAAATCCAGATACGATTCGTACGGGGAACATTTTTCCAGGATCGGAATTGACCCCAGAGGGTCCAACATATTAGTTTTAAGAATCTCTGTACTATCTGGCTCATTTGCTGCTAATTGTTTAATTTCTTCCAATGATTTCAACACTCTATTTCGTTTGCAGGCAAGACCTAAACTTACCCGAATGATTCCTCGTGAATTGAACATAAAGTTGAAGAACATAAGCGGTCTGAACATACATACGATCCAATTTCTCGGTGGGAAAGCATTTTCAAAATAAAGCTGTACAATTGTTTGCTAAGACTATTCTCATGTGCAATTTCTTCCCACATTTGTTTCATCTCTGTTTTTTTAGATTTTGTTATGTACAATGTAACATAACGTGCAACAGCAATTGAGTTATCCGCAATATTCTGGATGTCCATGTTCGCATTCCACATTTTTAAAATGACTGGATTGTAGTTATTGATATACTTTGACACTTCTGTTCGTTTAAGTTGTAGGTATTCTTTGGAGATTTCCGAGTTATTGTGTGCCTCACAGAAGAAAGAAAAGAATTTACTCTTCCTTTACAAATGACTGGACGGGGAAAACCAAACCGAAATTTGGTGTAAAATTTTCCTTTAGACTTGTATTTTCTTCCGCAGTACTTTCCACAACGGTGACTTTGGAAACGTAAAACTTGCTGTCTCAAGCTTCTATCTCCTCCTTCTCTTGGAATCTCACATGTCACATACTATTCGATGAAAGACAATACTGTTTCATCAGAATCAATTCCAAATTTAGGTGCATCCTTGACCCATAGTAGCACATGTATATCAGGTTCACCTCTTGCTTGGTACTCCTTTTTCCAAAAGAAATCAGTAACTTCTCCAAGAGGTGGATTCTTTGTATTACAGATATAAGACATCATACCTTGAAACTTATGATTAAAATATCTGCACACATTTACAGGATCCAATGAACACAGTTCACCAGGAGTCTTTATTTCAACATTTTTTATATTAGAATTCGCTTCTCTTAAAAACTCAAGCAAATTTTCCCATGCATACACTGCACAGCTAAGTGTGACAAACCATGTTGGTGTAACTAAGTTCCGTAACATACACTTGAGTTCTCCATGATGACAATACAAATACTCATTTGTTCCACGTTGACATGCCATCAAATTGATTAACTGTGCTTCTAAATTTTCATCTGCTTATTGAACTTTCTCCACAAATTCTTTCGCAGAAAGAAGTGATTCATGAACTCCAGTTTTAAGTATATGATTCACAGATCACTTTCAAACAAAAGGTGAAATATGTATGGAATGCACTGTCGAAATCTAGTATCTTCAGAATATAATCTTGTTGACTGATATTCTGAAGCTGGAATCTGTACAGGTCGGTCATCATATGGTCCACCTTCTCCAGTAGGAAACAACTGTGGAAAACAACGAGCTTCCAAGCTTTTCTCCCATACACTCATTGGAGTTCCCTGTGCTTTTTTCATTTTCAATAACTCAATGCTACTTCCTATCACTTCTTTTGAATGCAAAGCATATACTGTATAATGTTCATAAATCTCTTCAGTCCTTGACTTGTCCACTTTCTCTTTTTGACCACTTGAAATTTCAAAATCATCTTCTAAACGTATTACCTGTTCATCCACATTTACATTTTTGTAATAAATATTGTTCTCTATAAGATATAAGGTAGCCTTTTTTAACATCCACAAATTCTTGCCATATTTTCCGACTCTTTGTGGGTACACCATTTACTAAAATAACTACTGCCTCATCTTCCTCTTTCTTTCCAGCAATAGTTTCAATGTTTTGCTTAAAATCCAAAGGTAAGTACACCACTCTTCCTTTCAGCCCTCTTTACAAGTCTGTTGGTGGCAGTTTACCTGTTTTAGTCTCCATCCGAATTATAGTTTGAAAAGGATGAACAGATTGATATGTATTCAATTTGGCCAGCTCCTGCGGAATAGCTACTAACTCCAACTTATTATGCACTGCTCTAGCATGCATTTTGTTCTCTTCTAATTTGCTGTAGCAATATTTACATATACGTTGATCACTACCTAACTCAAATCGACCTTTAACAAACAAGTAAGTTGCAAATTCTTCCCACTTACCATTGTTCTCCTTTTCGCTTTTCAAATACAAATCAACATTCCTACTTTGACTTTTATAATGAGTACGTCGACAACAAACACAAACATAGTTTGGTATTTCAGAGCACACTACAATAAACTTTCCAATTTCTTCTTCAAACTGATCAGTGCTAATCACTTTCTCATCTCCTCCAACATCTGTAATTGTCAAACTTTCACTTTCTATAAACTGCTCTTCTGAACCAAAATATCGCATTTCAATAACATCACACTTTTTTTGAACATCCGATAAAAAACCATATAAAAGACTTCCATTCAGTTCACTTAAACTTAATGCAGGACTTTTTACATAGTACAGTGTCTTTACAAAGATCCGCATTTCTGAATGGTGTACTGGTAACATCCTCAAATGATGAAAAACACTTTTACAAAATTTTCTTGAAAGACAAGCCAGAGAATGCCCATACTTCTCAGTATATTTTCTTACATTACATGGATCTAGTCCTTGTAACATCTTAGGGGCAGATTTATAAGCCCTGTGCGTCACTTTTGCGCCGCCGTTGCGTCACTTTTGTGACGCAGCGGCGGCACAAAGCCAGCGCCATGCTGCGGCAGATTTACAATGTGACGCATCACTCAGTCACTTTTCCGGCCATGCTGCGTCAAATCCCTGCGCCTGCTTGAAGCAGGCGTAAGGATTGACGCAGCATTGTACCAATAGGGCACCCCCAAGCCTTGCTGGAGCTGCGTCGTGCTTGCGACGCAACTCCAGCAATGCGCCACCCTTCCGCCATCAGATGCGTCACACATCTGTTTATCCTTGCACCACGATGCGCTGCATTGTAAATGCAGCACATCTATTGTGGCGCAAGGGTAAACTTGCGTGACGCATCTTCCCTGGCGCATCCTTGCTGATTTGCAGGGATGCACCAGGGAACATAAATCTGCCCCTTAATCTTCTATTTTATACTTTTCTGAGTAGATTCTCGTAGCAAATTTCTCATAATTTCAATGGATTCCTGTTGAATACTACAAATGCTGCTACAACTCCACTTATACACAGGCGCTCGTGGACGTTTCCCTTGCACTTCTTCAGCTATTAACTCTTCTGCACTTCTACCAACCATTTCCTCCTTTGGAAGAGGAACACCATCCTGAACTTCGTAGCAACGACCTCCAGTATCAACTGCAAATGATAAACTATTTTCCTGGAAGTAACTTTCCTCATTAAAAAAAGCTCAGTACTAGAAGTATGTCTCCAATGTCCACTAAAGATTTTACAAAAGTTGGTTCTGTTCACAAATCTTTTTTTTCTACTTTTGTCTTTCAATACTTTGACTATTTTATCCAATACTTTCAATCTCTTTAAAATCAAAATAAACAACTTCTGTTTCAAATTGAAAGCAGTATCCACTATACTTTCAATAAGCTGCTTCTCTTTGAATTGAAGCATTCTTCTTTTATATTTGCAGCATGTTTTCAATAAATTCTGAATCACTATAGATCGAAAAAGTCTTTGCCGAATTTCTTGAAATTGTTTATGTCTCCGTGTACCAGATACTATTTCTTTATCATCTTTCCTTTTCCTCATATTTGAAATTGAACTCTGCTTCACCTTACTTGAAAAATTCTTCTTTTTGCTTTGTGTGATGTTTTTCTCATTAAATGTGCGTAATATTTTTCTCAGAAATTGTCTTTTGCTTTTACTCAAACAGTTTCTCTACTACTCTCATTTTTTTCTACTTCAAGATCTTTCCTTTTCGTCAAATATATATTGTTCTTCTCTTTTCTTTTTTTTTTCACTTCTTCTAGGCATTTCCAAATTTCAATCCAAACGAAAAAAAATTCTGAAAAACAAAAAATAGATTTAATTATTTTTCACATTTCTTCACTATGTTAAAATAATAACATACAATTGCAAAACTTCCACTAACAACTTCCAGACCCAGTGCTGCAACGTGATGGAGCACGACAGATGAGCACTAGGATGACAAGAAGTGCCAAAGAACATACAGCAGATATCTATTTAATTATTTACATACTCCTTTACAATTTATATATAACTGCACCACCTCATACTTTTCACCTCTCCGCCACACTCCACCACCCCACACCACTTTCTCTGCAACCCACCGCACACAACTTTATAAATAGTATTTTTAAAAATGTTAATTTATGTACTTAGAATGATATTATCAACCAAACACACACATAAAAAATGTCCATTATTACCTAACACTTTTATAAACAACTGGAGGGTGTGTCTGTGGGGATGTGACCAGCAGCACTTTATTTTAGGGAGCTTCGAAACAGGTCTTTATAGGGCTCTATTTTCCGACCTCACAAATGTAATCCATTTTTTTTCTTTATTGCACTGAAGTGACACTGTGGGAGCATGCACATTGCTCACTACTTAGAAGTGCAGACATCATGCCAAGTGACTCGCATTGTACGAGAAGTGAAATCCTTTAAAGAGAGGCATTTTCTCTCAGTATTTCCCATCTCTTTTTGCAACGCACCAGCAACATCATCGTGGGGTGATTAGCTGGCAGACCACCAGGCGTGCAACGCCCATTGCCCCGGACTCTCTGACGCAGCTTCCCGGGCGCACACACAGAGCCGCACCCGAGTACTTCACCGGTCTTGTAAAGGAGACTCTGTACTTTTCACCCCTTTTTACAAACACCACATGCCCACTCTGCCTATTGCTGAAAGAATTAGGCTCCCCTGAAATCTCCCTCTAGATGGGCCTCTGCAAACGACCACAACAAGGCAACTCCAGCACGAGCCTGCTCTCACCTTACACACGGTCTTGTTTTAGTGCTACGAAAACACACACTTTGCCTGCCTCGCTAAGTTCTCACACCCCCTCTTTAATATGAATAGAAAATCTTTCCAATTACTTTTATATTCCTATACTGTACTTCACATGGAAATATAGAACTCAAGGTTCTCACCACCCCAAATTCGCTCTCTGGTATACTTTCTCAAATATAAGAAGTACAGGTTTTCAGTATCTGTCAGTCACGGCCACTTTAAAACAGTGTACCTATAAACAACTCGACAAAACATTATGTTTCTAAATTAACATATTACACTTAAAAGCTCCTTAACATTTATTTCGCTAGATGTACCTTTGCTTAAAACACCACCAAAGAAGGGTGTTGAAGTATGCTCCACAAAGAGTAACTCAAAGCTTTGTTATTCTTTATTAAAAAATCTGCCTGTCAATGCTTTTCGCAAGCCTTTTCAACGCCTTAAGAGGGTAGCTGGATGAGTATAATACGTCGTATTTAAGATCGGGGTGGACGATGCACGTAAATAAGAACGTATAGTTGAATAAAGGGAAAGTGGATGCATGGCCAGATGCATCAATGGATAGATACATAGATCAATGTATCAATGTATGGATGGATGGAAGGATGAATGAATGCAAAGACCAGTACTTACGATAGACGGGTGGGCTGATAAATGCTTAGGATTGATTCTGGGACAGATATATCTATGCATATATAGGCGTATCGCAGCAGTGCTTACTATAGGCGAGTGTGCTCATAGATGCTTAAGATACGCGGACAAACAGATTTATGTATATATATAAGTAGGCAAAAACCAAAGGAAGTGATGGACGGAGTGTTGAACATTGAAAGCACTCACCCCCAGTCAACCGATCTGCATTTAATCCATCACCCTTGTAGCCCACTCTGCCACCCCAGTTCAGACATGGCCATATGCAAATCAGTCTGACCCTGGTGCCTCATGGAACATTCCAGCCCGAACTGCCAAGCCATGTCTTCCCTGGACCGGAAACAAGCTTCCTAGGACCGGTTTCTGGCATTTCAGCCATCTTCAGCCAGGCTTGCTTGAATCCAGTGGCAAAGTGAGCAAGGGACTCACGTCTGAGCATACCCTGCCAACTTATGGCGAACAAAGCAAAAACCAAAGGAAATGATGGACGGAGTGTTGAACATTGCAAGCACTCACCCCCAGTCAACTGATCTGGGTTTAATCCATCACCGTTCTTTAGCCCACTCTGCCACCCCAGTTCAGACATGGCCATATGCAAATCAGTCTGACCCTGTGTCTCATGGGAACAGTCCAGCCCGAACTGCCAAGCCATGTCTTCCCTGGACCGGAAACAAGCTTCCTAGGACCGGTTTCTGGCATTTCAGCCGTCTTCAGCCAGGCTTGCTTGAATCCAGTGGCAAAGTGAGCAAGAGACACACGTCTGAGCATACCCTGCCAACTTATGGCGAACAAGGTAAAAACCAAAGGAAATGATGGACGAAGTGTTGAACATTGCAAGCACTCACCCCCAGTCAACTGATCTGGGTTTAATCCATCACCGTTCTTTAGCCCACTCTGCCACCCCAGTTCAGACATGGCCATATGCAAATCAGTCTGACCCTGTGCCTCATGGGAACAGTCCAGCCCGAACTGCCAAGCCATGTCTTCCCTGGACCGGAAACAAGCTTCCTAGGACCTTTTTCTGGCATTTCAGCTCTCTTCAGCCAGGCTTGCTTGAATCCAGTGGCAAAGTGAGCAAGGGACTCATGTCCGAGCATACCCTGCCAACTTATGGTGAACAAAGCAAACCCAAAGGAAATGATGGACGGAGTGTTGAACATTGCAAGCACTCACCCCCAGTCAACTGATCTGGGTTTAATCCATCACCGTTCTTTATCCCACTCTGCCACCCCAGTTCAGACATGGCCATATGCAAATCAGTCTGACCCTGTGCCTCATGGGAACAGTCCAGCCCGAACTGCCAAGCCATGTCTTCCCTGGACCGGAAACAAGCTTCCTAGGACTGGTTTCTGGCATTTCAGCCGTCTTCAGCCAGGCTTGCTTGAATCCAGTGGCAAAGTGAGCAAGGGGCTCACGTCTGAGCATACCCTGCCAACTTATGTCGAACAAAGCAAAAACCAAAGGAAATGATGGACGGAGTGTTGAACATTGCAAGCACTCACCCCCAGTCAACTGATCTGGGTTTAATCCATCACCGTTCTTTAGCCCACTCTGCCACCCCAGTTCAGACATGGCGAACCCGTTCACAATGTGCACAGATTACATGGAGAGTAAATGGACATAGTAAACATGCACGTTGCTTTGTGTATGTATGCATGGTTTGAATCATTTGATGAAACTTTAAGATATAATCTAAACACTGTTTCTGCTTTACAGTTGGGTACAGTGTTAGTAGTTAGTGACTAGTTGCTGGTAAAGGGATTATTTATTGCTCGTTCTTACGAAATAAAGGTGGAGAGGGGCGTTTGTTTACAAGAGATATGTTATAAATGTGTGAGAGATAAAAAAGAAATACAAATGTTCTTAGTAAATTTTCTATATGATTTTTTCACACTAGTAAACTAAAAGTGATGAAACTTGTTAGGGTGTGTCTCTGTGCTGAATATATGCAGGCCTTTAAGTGGGCCGAGTCTTACCGGTGCTGAACAATGCTACCCCTTTCAGACACCCGCCATTTTTTCCATCCCACTTAAAGCCCTCAATATGCGTATATTAAAGGAATGGTACAATAAAAGTTTAGGAATTACACCTCCGTTTACTCTCCTCATCTCCCACCCCCATATTGTGCACCCAACAGTAGTGTTATATCGCATCTCTCTCTCTGTGAGATACCCCATTCACGCTCCCTCTCCCCACATTACCGTCCCGCTGCTATCCCTTTGCAAGCTGACGGCCCGCACCTCTCCCTATACCAGCTGGCCCACAGCGCTCCCTCTGCAACCCGACGGGCTGCAGCTCTCCCTCTACGAGCCAGCCAGTCGGCTCACAGTTCTTTCTCTATGAGCCATCTGCCGGCTCGCAACTCTCCCTCTGCGAACCACCGGTCGGCTTGCAGCTCTTCGTCTGCGAGCTGTCGGGCCCGCAGATCTACCTCTGCAAGCCAACACTGGAAATACACCGCAGCTCTCTCTCTGCGAGATACCCCTTCACGCTCCCTCTCCTCACATCACCGTCCTGCAGCTATCCCTTTGCAAGCCGACTGTCCGCACCTCTCCCTATACCAGTCGGCCCTCAGCTGTTCCTCTGTGAGCTGGCCCACAGCTCTCCCTCTGCGACCCGATGGGCAGTAGTTCTCCCTCTATGAGCCAGCCAGTCGGCTCACAACTCTTCCTCTGTGAACCACTGGCTGGCTCGCAGCTCTTTGTTTGTGAGCCATAGGGCACGCAGGTTTATCTGTACAAACCGTCAGGTCCATAACTCTACCTCTACAGGCGAACACTGCGAATATACCGCAGCTCTCCCTCTACGAGATACCCCCTTCAACTCCCTTGCCCCCTTTTGCAAGCCGATGGCCCACAGCTCTCCATTTGCGAGTCGGCCCACAGCTGTCCGTATGCGAGCTGGCCCGCAGCTCTCCCTCTGCGACCCGGCACGCAGCTGTCCCTCCAGGAGCTGATGGCCCGCAGCTCTCCCTCTGTGAGCCAACCTGTGGGGGGGACGTCTCACTGCCTCTGTGTGCTATTTTTATAGTAAATAAATCTTTGTTTGTTTATTTTTATATGCTTGTTTCCAGTCCAGGGAGGACCTGGCTTGGCAGTTCGGGCTGGACTGTTCCCATGAGGCACAGGGTCAAGACTGATTTGCATATGGCTGGGTTCAAACTGGAATAGCATGGTGAGCAATAAAACAATGGATTTAGGCCCAGATCTCTGTACTGGGGTGAATGTATGACATTGTTCTGCATTCTGTTCATCAATTGTTGTTTTTGCATTTGTCATCCCGAGTGGGACGAGTATGCTCAGACGTGAGTCCCGTGCTCTCCATGCCACTGGAATTAAGCTATCCTGGCTGAAGAGGGGTGAAACCCCGAAACCGGTCCTAGGATGCTTGTTTCCAGTCCAGGGAGGACCTGGCTTGGCAGTTCGGGCTGGACTGTTCCCATGAGGCACAGGGTCAAGACTGATTTGCATATGGCTAGGTTCAAACTGGAATGGCATGGTGAGCAAAAAAACTATGGATTTAGGCCCAGATCTCTGTGCTGGGGTGAATGAATGACATTGTTCTGCATTCTGTCCCTCAATTGTTGTTTTTGCCTTTGTCACCCCGAGTGGGACGGGTATGCTCAGACGTTAGTCCCGTGCTCTCCATGCCACTGGAATCAAGCTATCCTGGCTGAAGAGGGGTGAAACCCCTAAACCGGTCCTAGGGTGCTTGTTTTCAGTCCCGGGAGGAGCTGGCTTGGCAGTTCGGGCTGGACTGTTCCCATGAGGCACAGGGTCAAGAGTGATTTGTATATGGCTGGGTTCAAACTGGAATGGCATGGTGAGCAAAAAAACTATGGATTTAGGCCCAGATCTCTGTACTGGGGTGAATGTATGACATTGTTCTGCATTCTGTCCATCAATTGTTGTTTTTGCATTTGTTTATTTTTATAAACAGTACTCTCAAAGGCACAAAGTGTTGGTTACAGTACTAACGCACACGTATATGTAAATTGACATAATTACAAGGTTTTCAGCTGGTGTTAAAGCTCTGTACACGACTGGGCTGGCACATTACCAAAATGGAAGAGTGGTGTACTTACCTTTGGATTTTAAGAAAAATATTGAAATTGTTGATGGAGAGAAAGACGAAAATGAAGCAGTAGTCATTCTAGTAAATCGAGTACCAACAAAGAGTCGGAAAATATGGCAAGAATTTGTGGATGTTAATAAACTTCAAAAAGCTATGTTATATCTTATGGAGAACAATATTTATTATAAAAGTGTAAATGTGGAAGAACGGGTAATAACTTTGGAAGATGAATCTGAAATTTCAAGTGGTCAAATAGAGAAAGTGACAAGTCAAGGAGTGAAGAGATTTATGAACATTTCACAATATGTCCGCTACATTCAAAAGAAGTAATAGGAAACAGCATTGAGTTATTTCAAATGAAAAAAGCAAAGGGAACTCCAATGAGTGTATGGGAGAAAAGCTTGAAAGCTTGTTGTTTTCCACAGCTGTTTCCTACTGGAGAAGGTGGACGATATGATGACCGACCTCTACAGATTCCAGCTTCAGAATATCGCTCAACAAGATTATACTCTGAAGATCCTAGATTTCGACAGTGTAGTCCATATATATTTCACCTTTTGTTTGAAAGTGAACTGTTTTCTCTGTCTTATGCAGTGAACCACATACTTAAAACTGGAGTTCATTAATCACTTCTTTCAGTGAAAGAATTTGTGCAGAAAGTTCATCAAACAGATGAAAATTTAGAAGCACAGTTAATTAATTTGATGGCATGTCAACGAGGAACAAATGAGTATTGGTATCGTTGTCATGGAGAACTGAAGTGTATGTTATGGAAATTAGGTACACCAACATGGTTTGTGACACTTAGCTGTGCGGAGTATGCATGGGAGCATTTGCTTGAATTTCTACGAGAAGCAAATTCCAATATAAAAAATGTTGGAATGAAGACACCTGGAGAACTGTGCTCTTTGGATCCTGCAAATGTGTGCAGATATTTTAATCATCGGTTTCAAGCTATGATGTCTTTTATCTGCAATAAAAAAGAATCCACCTCTTGGAGAAGCTACCGATTTCTTTTGGAGAAAGGAGTACCAAGCAAGAGGTGCTCCACATATACATATGCTATTATGGATCAAGGATGCACCTAAATTTGGAACTGATTCAGATGAAATAAGATTGTCTTTCATTGAACAGTATGTGACATGTGAGATTCCAAGAGAAGGAGGAGATAGAAGCTTGAGACAGCAAGTTTTACATTTCCAAATTCACCGTTGTGGAAAGTACTGCCGATGAAAATTCAAGTCTATATGAAAATGTTATACCAAGTGTCGGTTTGGATTTCCACGTCCAGTAATTTCTAATGGAATAGTAAATTCTTTTTTTTCTTTTGTAAAGCACACAATAACTCGCAAATCTCAAAAGAATACCTACAACTTAAAAAGAACAGAACTGTAAAAGTATATTAATGACTACAATCCAGTTATTTTGAAAATGTGGAATGCAAACATGGACATCCAGTATGTTGCAGGTGACTCAATTGCTGTTGCACGCTATGTTACATCATATATAACTAAATCAGAAAAAAACGAGATGAAACAAATGTGGGAAGAAATTGCACAAGAGAAGAGCCTTAGCAAAAAATTGTACAGCTTTACTTTGAAAATGCTTTCCCACCGAGAAATTGGATCCTATGAATGTTCAGACCGCTTGTGCTCTTCAAGTTTATATTCAAAATCATGAGGAATCATTTGGGTACATTTAGGTCTTGCTTGCTCACAGAATAAGAGTATTGAAATCATTGGAAGAAATTGAATACGTATCAGCAAATGAACCAGACAGTACAGACATTCTTAAAACTAATATGTTGGATACATATTATCCGAAAAAGAGTTGACATCTGGAACAGCTATGTCTATATGAAGTACTTCAACATTACAACTTCAAAAGAAATGTTAAACAGAATTTAAAAGAAGGGAAATATGCAGTAGTTGGATGCCCTGGATGTTTAGTAAAACATACAAAAGGTAACCTTATTAACCACAAGAAACTCTGTTGTGAAACTCCAGATAAGCGAAAGTTGTACAATTTAGCACTTCTCCAACTCTTCAAACCATGGCATAGCGAAAGTGAATTACTTGGAGATTTCGACTGTTATAAAGATTCTTTTAATGCATGTAAAGATGGGATTGCATGTACACTTTTCCCTACATATTTAAAAAATAAAATGTTGAATGATGAAGTTGAACAGAAAAAGACTATTACAGCTGAAATAGTTAATGAAAGTTCTCAAGCTAGTCAAAGTTCTGGTTCATGTAGTCAAGATCCACTTGGACAACCAATAGTGGAAAATGAAGCAGAGAATGCTATGCATGAAGTTGAAATTGCAATGCAACAAGCACAAGAGGAGAATATTGCATTGGAAACGTTAGAAGAACAAGTAAATATTGAACAGAAAGAAATATATGTACAAGTGAGAGAACAGATAGAACATGGTTTGTTGAATGAAAAAAAGAATGTGTATGTTTATCATTTAAATCTATTCTGATGTTAAACAGTGGTCGACCTGGAACGGGTAAAAGATTTTTAATTAAAGTTTTGACCAGTTATCTTAAAAAAACTACTGGTTTAAATTTATCTTGTGTGGTAACAGCTCCAACTGGATTAGCTGCTCACAATGTTAAAGGAATTACTTTGCATAGATTATTGATGTTACCAGTTGAGCATGATAATAAATTAGAATATCAGAAGTTGTCTGGAGAAGCTTCTTATGAAGTGTCAAGAGTGCTGAAGAAAATGAATCTTTTAATTATTGATGAGGTGAGCATGGTCTAAAACTTAATGCTTGCTTTTGTACATTTAAGAATGCAACAGGTACTGAAAACAGATTACAATGTTCTCTTTGGAGGAAAACATTTAATTTTATTTGGAGATCTGCTACAACTAACTCCTGTAAAAGAAGAACCAGTTTTTAAAACTCTTCTACATGAAGACACTAGGAATTCCTTGGGAAGTATTGGAAATGTGAATCTGTGGTTACATTTTGAATATAAGGAACTCACTCAGAATATGCGACAAGCAAGTGATGAAGATTATGGAAATATTCTGAAAGTGTAAGAATTGGTGTTCTAAGCAAACAATGTAAACAAGCTTTACAAAGTCGTCTACTAAAGAACTTATTTACAACTGAAAACACACCAGCAGCAGTAATGTACAAGAAAATTGCAGAAAAAAAGTCTATAGTTTGCTTAATGCCTACAGTGGAAGAGTGTTATACATTTAATCAAGAGCTTCTGAAATTGGAAAATCAAGTAAAGTTCACATTGAAGCTATTGATAAAATCAAGCATTAAGGAATAACAATTCTTCTTTCAAAGAAACTACAGACTAAATTGGATTCTTTGGAAAAGTATGTATCAAAAACTGCTGGCTTAGAAAAAAATTTAGATGTATGTATAAACTGTCTGGTAATTTTGAGGCGTAATTTGAATGTAGAAGAAGGTTTAGTGAATGGAGCAATGGGGAAAGTTGTTGAATTTGTAAAATATCAAAACAGAAATGCAATTGAATTCTTGGAAATTAAATTTGATCAGAGTACAGAGGTAAGACAGATTGCGCGTTGTGCTGTACGTTTTTTGCTGGTAAAAGACTTGTATGTTCTTTCTGTTTAGCATATGCAATAACCATTCACAAATCTCAAGGTTTAAGTGCAATAATGCTTTAGTAAATGTTGGAAGAACTGTGTTTAAATAGGGAATGGCATATGTCGCATTATCTCGAGTTAGAACATTGGTTTGTGTTTAATTTATTTTGATGAAAACAAGGTTAGTGCTGATGTAAATTGTGTAAGAGAATATAATCGTTTAAGAAGGCTTTATGCACCAACTTTAGGTGAAAAATCTGTTGTGTGTTCAAAACGCAAACATGTTGATGAATCAAGTGTGGTTGAAAAGCAGAAAAAAATTCAAGAGAAAAGAAAAGATGTAAAGAAACAGAAAATGCAAGCAAGTGATGATGTTGTGGGATACCCATAATAAAATGCTTCTGGTGTCAACTGCTATGGTAATGTTATTCTAAACGTTATATTTTATCTAAAAGATATTTATGGTGAAATTATGGAAAGTCAGAAAAAAAGATTATGTTCTGCACTTTATACTTTATTTCAAGAATTGAGAACTGACAGAGGTAAGATCCATACTGCTTCTGGTATTCGCCAACTCTTGGATACATGTACTGGATCTTTAACATTCAGAGCTAATATACAACAAGATGCACAAGAATTTCTAATGGTTGTGCTTAGAGTATTAGAAGATGAAGGAATCCAGGTTGAGAGTTTATTTGGACTCAGTTACAAATGGGATCATAAATGTGAACAGTGTTCATTAACTTCAAGCACTATAGTTGACAGAGAATGATTTCTATATTTAACAATACCTGACTGCAAATCTGTACCTTTTACGAAATTAGTAAAAGAAGCAAATCATGATATGAAATGTTCTCGTTGTCAATCAGAAATGTTATCTACATTATGCCTACAGAGATATGGAAAATATCTACTTTTAATGTTACAACGCTGTAGACCAAATGGAAGAAAAGTGGACATCAGTGATGTCATCAGTGATGTCATTTGAGATGTCATTAGTGATGTCATCAGTGATGTCACTGATAATGTCATGAATGATGTAATATGTGACATCATCAGCAGTACATTGCAGGGGCGCGAGTTATAGTTAGCTGAACTAACTATAACAGCGGAATTTCTTTGATTTGGTACGAGTAAAATGTCCAACTAACTATAACGTCCCTGAAACCTGTGTTTTTTTGTGAATTTCTAAGGTTTTTTAAATGCTAATTTCTTACAAAAATGTCCCTGAAACCTATGGTTTTTTCAGTGAAATTCAAAGGTTTTTTAAATGCTAATTTCTAACTATAACGTCCCTGAGACCTATGGTTTTTTCAGTTAATATATATATATATATATATATATATATTCACTTAAAAAACCATAGGTTTCACACACGTTATAGTTACGAATTAGCATTTAAAAAACCTTGCAAATTCACTTTAAAAACCATAGGTTTCACACAGGTTATAGTTAGGTGGATATTTCACTCGTAAAAAACCAATGAAATTCCCCCGTTATAGTTAGTTCAGATAACTATAACTCGCGCGCCCACAATCCACTGCTCATGACGTCACATATTACATCACTCATGACATGGTCAGTGGCATCACTCATGACATCACTGATGACATCATCCTTGTGATAGAGTGGCGGTCGCGCGAGTTATAGTTATCTGAACTAACTATAACGGGGGAATTTCATTGGTTTTGTCAAAAAAATAAAATGTTTTTTTTCCCCTTGGGGGTCCTTCTGTGACCCCCTGACAAAGGCTAGGGTGTCAGGAACTCTCTTCCCTGCCCCCTTTTCATGTTTTCCACCTTTTTTCCCCCTTCCCTTTTCAGTGCGAGAGACAAAATGGCGGCCGACACTTCCTGATTTCGACCGATTCGAATGTTTACCGACATCTAACAACCAATCTGAATTTCGCTTGCGCACGGCACCGTGCGCGCACGTGCACGCGGTGTGCGCATGGTGCGCGCGTATAGATATTTATATGCTATTTTCTCAGGAAATACTGAACAGATTGACACCAGACCTGCAAAAGGCACTTCCCTGACCTGAGGACTACCTCTCTGCCAAATTTCAAGTAATTCTGTTCAGCCGTTCGGGCTGTACCTTCGACTAAAGGTCCCTATGGAAAATTGCATGGAGTAAACGCGTTTTGGGACCCCCCTTTTTTCTCAGCCCCCGCTTGACGAATCCCCCCGAGACTTTCAGGGTAGGAGCGGAGCGGAGCGCCCCACCTATTTTGAAAATTTCACGAGGATTCGTCCTCCCGAATCCTAACTATGACTATCTACTGGCGACCGCCAGTATATATATATATATATATATATATATATATATAAAAATATATATATATTATCTACTGCCGGTCGCCAGTAGATAGTTATAGTTAGGACCGTGTTTCCATAGGAAATCCGCAACATTCTATTTGGAATGACTTTGGCGCCGGTTGACGAATCCTCGCAAAATTATCAAAATAGGTGGGGCGCTCCGCTCCGCTCCTACCCTGAAAGTCTCGGGGGGATTCGTCGAGCGGGGGCTGAGAAAAAAGGGGGGTCCCAAAACGGGTTTTCCCCATGCAATTTTCCATAGGGACCTTTAGTCCAAGGTACAGCCCGAACGGCTGAACAGAATTACTTGAAATTTGGCAGAGAGGTAGTCCTCAGCTCAGGGATGTGCCTTTTGCAGGTCTGGTGTCAATCTGTTCAGTAGTTCCTGAGAAAATCACAAGTAAAATCCTATATATATGTGGGCGGAGCCTAACCACACATCTCATCCTGAGATCTGATTGGCTGTCAGCACTTCATCCAAGAAGTGTTGGCAGCCATCTTGGGACCAATATACATGATAACACCTCATTAAAAAGCATTGCAGTTAATAGAAGGTTTTAAGACTTTAGTTACATTATAAATCATTTGTTGATGGTACCATACTGATTTTAGGAATTGTGGTATGTTCTAAGGTGATTTCACCATGTGAAAAAGCCTTCTGCTGGGATATCATGATTGAGAGAAAAATATTTTCTCATGCTTTTCCCACAGAGGTTCGGAAGGTGATCTATAAGCTAAACTGAGAGCTTATTTTATGTAAATTCACATTATCTTTCTCAGTCATGTGAGAATGAAGTCTGACATTCTCAGTAAAACATGTACATCCAACAAGGGCAGAGACTGTCAGTTGATTCCTTTGTGTTCTACTGCAGCTTCCCAGAGTGTTCCAAAGAACAACTAGAGCGCTAACAGTCCTACTTATGATAAACGTATGGCACACCTGAAGCCATCTTGCTTGGATTAAAGTGGTAACTCTTAACACATTTAATTTAAAAAGGAACAAAATGAGGGGGTTCATTTTTCCATAACAAGTATGATTAGTGCTGCAGAAAGAAAAACTAGGGCACATTTTGACTTCTGAAATCCTCTTTTATTTCATTAAAAAATTCTGACATGCAGACTGAAACATGCACTTTCAATACCAGCAGCAGTTTTCCCTGGTGAGCAGTAGCTTTACTACAGTGATCTAATGATCAAAAAGAGTGCTAACATTCTGAATTTATGGCAAATGTGTGACACATCTGAATGCCTTCTTGATGGAATCAAAGTAAAAAACTGAAAGTATTTCCTACTGAGGAGACTGCAGTAAATGAGGAAATTAGGAAACTTCATAACAAATAAGTCTCCCAAGATGGCCAGCAGAGACAAAAGAGCCCAAATGTAGCCCAAATATCACCAAGATGTAGCCCAAGTATAGCCCAATGACAGAATGTCCCAGAGTGTTCTTAAAAACAACTAGAGCGCTTACTGTCTTCATTATGACAAAAGTACGGCACACCTGAAGCCATCTTGATTGGAATAAACTGGTAACACTTAAAACATGTAATTTAAAAAGGAACACAATGAGGGGGTTCATTTTGCCATAGAAATTATGATTAATGCTGAAGAAAGAAAATGAGGGCACATTTTGAGTGACTTCTCAAATCCTCTTCTATTTCATTAAAAAATTCTGACATGCAGACTGAAACATGCACTTTTAATATCAGGAGCAGACTTCCATGGTGAACAGTAGTTTTACTACAGTGATCTAATGAGCAACTAGAGTGCTAACATTCAGAATTTATGGCAAATGTGTGACATATCTGAATACCTTCATGATGGAATCAAAGTAAAAAACTGAAAGCATTTCCTACTGAGGAGACTGCAGTACATGAGGAAATTAGGAAACTTCATAACTAATAAATCTCCCAAGATGGCCACCGGAGACAAAAGAGCCCAAATGTAGACCAAAATCACCCAGATGTAGCCCAAATATAACCCAATGACAGAAGTGTGCAACACACTTATTATTTTGTGTTTTTGCAGTGTTATATAGTGCAGACTTGTCAGGTATTGGAGTGCTTTACATGAGCATTGGTTACATCACACAAGAACAAATTCATTTTTGTTGTAGACATGGGGAGACTAAGTGATTTGACCAGAATCACAGAATGTCGAGCTGAAGCAGAAACTCCAACCTGGTTCCCCAGTTGCAAAGTCTGCAGTTCTGGAAGTAACACCACATCCTCTCCCCTAAGTGCAACATTTAATCAAGTGGTAAACTGGATAAAAAAACATAAATATAACAAATAATTTTAAAAGTGCTTTGTCGCTATTTGAAAACTCAGAAAATATGTCCTTATTTTAGTCTTTTAGAGCACTAACCATAATTTTGATGCCAATAAGACGCTCTCATATATGTAATTTCTAAAGGAAATGCTCTAGGTATTACAGTTTTGATTACATCAAGATGACGTCAGGCGTTCCACACTTTTGTAATAAATATAGAATGTTAGCAATCTAGTTGTTCATACATGCCAATAGACCCGATTCAGCCAGGAAACGTCCAATGTTTTTAAGCTCAAATGGGCTTTATTTGATCTGTCTCCTGTCTACAATCTCCTCTTTTCAATGTAACTGAAAGGGGAAAATCAATACCCCAGTTTTTTTTCAAAATCTCCCTCTTACCAAGTTCAAAATGTTCGCAAGTATGGTACATTGGATCATGGAAGGAAATGGGGTAGGGACATGGACTTAGATAACAGAGGACAGGAGGGACATGGAGAGGTGCACCAAACTGACCCTGCAGGGCAGGCATCAGGGTTTGCAGCAGCACAATACACCACACAGGGCATGCGGGACGGGAGTGCAGCACAACAATCCATAGAAAGCAAGAGGGAGGGGGCAGGACCATGCACATGGACAACAGAGACCAGAGGGGCAAGAGGCAATGGTAGCTAGCTGACCATAATGGACAGACAGGAGAGAAAGCTGCAGCATAACATTACCATAAAGGGTAGGAGGGACGGATCAGGGGCATTACAATGGAACAGACAAGCCAGGAGGGAGGGAGTAGGGGTCTGCACATGTAAACAGAGGGCTGGGGGCAAGGGGGCAGGGCAGGAGCAGCAAGATAGCCATGGAGGTCAGGCAGGATGGGCACTAGAAGCAAGACACACCATGAAGAGCAACAGTGAGACTGTGATGGAATACACACAGACCATGGAGGGAAGGTGGGAGGGGGTCAGGGGCAGCTAACTGACCACACAGGGAAGGTGGGAGGGGCCATGGCAGCACAGAAGACCATGCATGGCAAGTGGGAGGGTTAGTGGCAGCACAATGGCTATGATGGGCAAGAAGGAGGGTGCAGGGGCATGCACAAAGGACGATGGAGGATAGAAGGGAGGGTCAGGACCTGTGCACAGACAAGAAAGTTCAGGGGAAGGGGCCTCACAACAGACCGCATGGGGCAGGCAGGAGGAGCAGTTGCAGCACAACAGACCAGGGAGGGCTGAAGGGTGTGGAAGTACAATGGACCATGTAGGACAGGAGGAAGAGGATAGGGGCATGGCATGTGGACAGGCAGGGTGGAGGTGGCAGGGACAGGTTACAGTCATTTGACAATGCTAGGCAGGTGGGAGGGGAGTGGCAGCTCAACAGAACACTCAGAGTAGCTAGGAGTGGCAGGTCCATGGAACATGGTGGGCAAAAAGGATGGAGCAGGGGCATGCACAAAGACATCGGAGGGCAGGGGGAAGGAGAATAGGGGCAGCAAGCTAAGCACAGAGTTTAAGCAGGAGGTCAATGATGGGGCATAGAATTGGTCAATGGAGGGCAGGAGGAGTGGACTGGTACATCATACTAAATTGAGGGCAGTGGCAGCACATCAGACCATGCATGGCAGGAAGGAGGAGACTAGTCCATGGATTCACACAACAGAGGATAGGGAGGAGGGGGATGGGGCAGCAAGCTAACTGTTCAGAGAAGGCGGGTATTAGGAACTTTATTGTTTTTAAACCGTGTGTCCGTGTGAACTACTTAAAATATGAACAAGTATGCAGCATAATCTCACTTTTATTCAGGAAGAAGAGGACGCTTGTGACTGTGACTCCGGGCTCACTTGGCAGAAACACCCCCTGACCCTCCACGCCCTATCGCAAAATGTAATGCCCGTGAAAAGGGTAGGTGAACACAGTGTTATATAGAACATAGTCCTGAGAGCACGATTGAAAATGAAAACTAGATATAGTGTATGGTATAAACTATGCACCAAAAAGTGTGATATAAGATGAACCGGGCGTGAAATATAATATGCAATACATTGTGCGCAATGACAGATTCATTGGAGAGCGCGAGATAGCACAGGCACTAGCGCGTGCTATGCGATATGCACCTTGGAGTGTAATATGCACAGGGCAGCAGTGCTTAATTAATTTGTAAAATATGAAGTCCAGGGGCTCAAATGTTTGCCGGAAGCCAACACCCACTTTCCCCGGCTCCACCCACTCACTCTATTGGCTCCACCCACATCCTTAACTGGCACTGCTGAAAGCCAGATGTAATACGCAATCTGAATTTCAGCATAGGAGCCTTCCTCAAGTAAAGTTTTGATAGGAAGTCCCCCGCCCCTCATCTCTCCATAGCCCCTTTCTCCCTTGGGATTCAAAATGTAACACAGTGGTTAGGGTTACATTTACTAATAAGAATTTACTTCTGCCCAAACAAACCCTTTTTAGCAACATTAGGATAATGAAAGACTGAAAAAAACATAACTTTGTAACCTGTACCATGTAGTTTGCATGCAGCTCTTTGATGGCAGTTCATAGCTCACTGAGCTAGATTATTATTGTAACATTTGAACTGTACAGAAACAAAAGGATCTTTTGTGACAAAAGTAGTAACCCACAGAGCTATGCACATAAAATACATGTATGTGATCTGCATGGTGCACATTCTTGCAGCACAGCTGAGTTCTCCGTCAGTGAACACCTTCATCATGAGGCTCCTGTTTTAAGCCGGGTTTTGTCACCTCTTTTGAGCCTTGTTGGTAGGGATGGGGGGAATAGGGAGCTCTTGCAGAAGCTTCGCTGTGAGACCACCTTTCCCAGGGGAAAAAACTAATTGGATGTCGCTCATAGTCAGAGCTGCTAACAGAACGATATGCAAGTCCCGGCGTCAGCTCAACTTCCTGTGATTCTGGGCAAATCATGTAATCTCCCTTAAAATAAGATTGTCTCACCTTAAAGAAAAATAAAGTGGCTCTTGTGTAATGTTAATGGTGCTCATGAACACTGCCCCAGTGACAATGGGCAGAGTTCACGCTATATAAAACTGCGAAAACAATAACAAAAAATAGCCTGCTAGATTCTAATGAGACGAACTCTCTGGTGTGATTAATGAAACGGACGATCCGAGAATGTGGGCCGGTTTTTTGGGGAGTGCCCGCGAATAATTATGTTCCAATCGGACCCTGCTTATGAATCTCACAGAGAGACTGGAGTCTCGGTGGTCCCTCACCACATTCGGCAGAGGGGCCCCATTACTTTGCGTCAGGCCAGTCGTTAAACTGTGGCCTCACTGTGACAGTGACTTCCCCGTGGAGTTTGCACTTTAGAGCTGGCTGCACACGCATTCACCTGGGAATGCGGACCTGGATGCTCTCGGTTTCCTCTCTCCACCTCAGCCCATTTTAGGTGAATTCTAAGGCCAGAAAAGTCGCTGCAGTTATAGGTGCCGAAAACAAAGGCTGACATCCGTCTGGACCCTGCCAGGCATGACACCCACCACTGCGCTGGGACAGCGGTCTCACTGCGAGCCGCCATTGTTATTCAACAGCCCCGGCTACAGTTGAAATTAACCACAGTTTGACATTGACCCCGAGGCGAGGCCAGGAGGCCTGAAATATTTCTGCATCGGGCGAGTTTCAGCCTGCCGCCTTTTTACTCAAAAGCATGTTTACTCAAAAGCACGTTTACAACATGTCCGTGCTTCAATAGCAAAGTTAAATTATTACTCATGGGTTCATATTTTTAATATAATCTGCAAAACAAATGCTGTTTTGTTTCTGACAAAACTTGTGTGTTTTTTATAGCACCGTGGACTGTTTTGTATTAATGTGTGTTAACATTCTGCAGCGCTCGACAGTCTGACTACGTTCACTGGAGGGGCAAGTGCCTCTCCTACATTAAACTCCAGCGCCAATGCACAGTAGGGCCAAAACCGAGGATGGGAGTGAGGGTAGTAAGCGATTCTTCAGTGCACAAGGCGTTAATCAGAGAGCACAGAAAAAAAATCATATTTGAGTGGGGGCTGTTTTTCCTGCCCTGGGACAACGTCAGATTTCCCAACACCTTTGTATTTCTGAACAACTCACTGCTTCCGAGATGCGAACAGGAGTCCAACGGGCACATAACTAACTGTCTCAGCCCTAATCCTGCATCCTGTAACAGTAACGTTCATGCAAACCATCACGCTCAAGAAAATCAACTGTTGGTTACTTACTGGTTACCAGCTGCTGCACGACACGCAGCTTCAACTAATAGTGCTGAACTGCCTGTGCGTCATGCGTGTGTCCTGATCATAAGGCGGGTGGCGGCGACAATTTTAAAAAGGTTACACACGCTGCCTCACCCAGCCCCACATGACCATATCCAGCCCAATCAGTGGCGTGCCTACTGACAGCACTGACTGAAGGGAATGGATTTATTACTGGCACAGCTCTTCACGGAGGCTCGGAGAAAAAGTGAGAATGTGAACACTTATTTTATTGTGTGACACACGCTATGCAGTCACAGGCTGGTCAAGACCCGGCGCTGATAAATAAGTGCCGGTGCTAAGCACCGGAAAGCACCGGCACAAATTAAGCACTGCAGGGCAGTGTTGTGTAACCTAACTAGTCTCTAAAGTTGTAATATAAAATATGTGTTGGGGAGTGTAACGTGGTACAAAAGGGGGATTGTAACGTTGCATATGCACTGTGACAAAGATATGGATCCCAGATTGTAATATGTATGGCATAGCACTGTGCGTTATAACATAGGCATCGAGGAAGGCACGTTAGATGGGGCAATATAACCCGTGCAAAGACAAGTGTGGCATGACATATTCACGGGGTGGTGTTACAGTGCACATGGGATAGAGAGTGTCATAGCATATGCACTAGCTGGTGGAATACAACACAGAGGTGTGTGGCACTCAGCAGGCAATGGTGGGTGTAACACAGCATTGGGCTCTGCCAGGAGCGCGCTGTGACTCTCAAGTGATGTTTGTCCCCTTTCCAGAGAGTAAAATAAAAAGTATTACACATCCGCCAGTGGATGTGTGTTTTATTAACTGTGAGGGGGGTTTCTTGCATAGTTTTGGTCGAATTTTTGTCGAATCCCCTTTGAATGGCTTGGTGTGCATGTGTATTAAATGTGCCCATCAATAGCTACCCATGTTTGTATAAATAAACGACAAGGGTGTCTACCGGGATTAGGCACGGTAGGGCATCAGAACATGTCAGAGCTTCACTAGTGGTGTAAATACATTCCACGTGGATTCATTGTATGCATAGTCGCCTTTTAATGAATATCACGCAAATCGTCATGGTGATAGGTACGTACGGTTTGTCCAGCATGTCCTAGGTGTGTCAATAAATATATATTTTTTAAAAATAATAAAAAACAGTGGCCGGCCCTGGGGATTGGGGTCAAAAAAATATAATTAGGAGACTGGCCCTGGGGGATGGGGTCATCAGGGCCAATAAATTAGAATAGGAAGGGGAACCACACAGCCCCCCTTCTTAAAAAATTTAAATAAATAAAAGACTGGCATCGTGCCGGAGGCCACGCCCCCTCCTTGCAGCACTCTGCAAACGCACCCCCTGGCGAGGTGTAAGTTGGGGAATTAATTCCTCTTCAATACTGAGGGTCCCTGAGGGCCAACTAGCCCAACAGGCATCTCCAGTATGCGCCAGGGAGCTGCGCTGCTGACAGGTGTTCTGAGGCCAAGCCCCTTTTTACACCTCTCTGCAACGCAGCTCTGTGGCGCTTACTGGAGCTACCTAGTGGTCTAGTTTGACCCTAGGGACCCTTAGGATTCAAGGGGACTTAATCCCTCAACTTAGAACAGCCACTGGGCGCGTTTACACAGTGGTGAAGGGAGGGGACGGGGCCTGAGGTGACATGTGCAAACACGCACTATGGCACGTTTTAAATTGAGGATATAATTTCCCTTCAATACTGAGGGCCCCTGGGGGCTAACTAGCCCACCAAGTGCTTCCAGTAAGCGCCACTGAGCTGCATTGCAGAGAGGTGGTCCAGGCCATGCCACTTTTTACACCTTTCTGCAACGCAGCTCTGTGGCACTTACTGGAGGTACCTAGTGGGCTAGTTGGACCCTAGGGACCCTCAGGATTCAAATGAACTTAATCTCCCAACTAAAAACGGAAACAGGGCGTGTTTACACAGTGGTGAAGGGAGGGGACGGGGCCTGAGTTAACGTGTGCAAAAACGCCCTGTGGCCTGTTTTAAGAGGTAGTTTTAATCCCCCTGCCCTATTATATACTAGGGGCTTACAGAGGAGGTCATGCTAATCACAGGGGGACCCCAACACATAATGTTCCCTAGTGTATGTAGGTGTTTTCACTGTATTCTAAGTGTCTTTTAACATAGCACTGGCTCTAGGACTGGTTAGTCAGACTCAGTTACCACCAGTATCCGTCTGAAAAAGTTGAGGATACAGGATGATTTTGCAACAAGGCTTCTTTCTGCTCTTCTTTTTGTTCTTTCTGCACGTTATCCTTCTTCCTGCACTTTTCTTCGTCTTTGAGGACTTCTGTTGCTTCTTTCTGCACTTCTTTTTTTTCTTTCTGTGCATTTTTTCTTCTTTCTTCACATGTCCTATCTCTGTAGGCATAGTTAGAAATTAGCATTTAAAAAACCTTTGAAATTCACAGAAAAAACCATAGGTTTCGGGCACGTTATAGTTAGGAATTAGCATTTAAAAAACCTCAGAAATTCACTGAAAAAACCATAGGTTTCAGGGGTTTTATAGTTAGCTGGACTTTTCACTTGTACAAAACCATTGAAATTCCCGTTATAGTTAGTTCAGCTAAGTATAACTCGCGCGCCCGCAATGCACTGCTGATGACGTCACATATTACATCACTCATGACATGGTCAGTGACATCACTCATGACATCACTGATGACATCTCAAATGACATCACTGATGACATCATCCTTGTGATAGAGTGGCAGACCTCCTCTCACCCTAATATAACCTTTGATACACACATTCAAAAATAGAGACTAAAATTTTCAAAACAATGGACATACCAATACCAGTTACAACAACCTCTTCAGTAATTCTAAGATCCACATACACATCCACTCATTCACCAACAGTCCTATACAGTCACTCATACATGTATTCACTCATCATATGTACTCATACACCTATACATCCTGTTACACAATGCCACTCATCCATAGAGTTACTCACACACATAGTCACTCATGCTAATAAAGAATCAAACATACATTTACTTGCATATACAGTTATACACACACCACCACACTTACTTCTACGGAAACTTACACATACTTAGTCTTTTAAACAATCACTTATAGAAACACATACTTATTCATACAGGAACTCTTTCAATCTCTCACTCTCACATATACTCACTTATATACACCAATAGTCACATATACTAGTTTAAAACATATGTAGTTACTCATAAAGACACTATTGAGACAGTCATTCACGCACTAACACACCCATACACACACTCATCCACCCATACAGTCCTGCACACATGCTGTCTTCAACACATACAAACAGTGAGTCACTCATTCATGCACCTATGCACTACGTAATACCCCCCACCGAACCATGCAGACACTCAGACTGATACTCAAAAAACCAACTAATAACCTATATAGACACCCATGTAGCTACTCACCAACCCATGCAGCCACTTATACACAAAGTGAGAGACTGATACAGATATTTACATATTTAAACATTACTCACTAAGCCATGTATTCACTATGATACACTTATTTAAACATTACTCACTAAGCCATGTATTCACTATGATACACTTAATCAGTCAGTTACACAATCAATTTTTCAAAAACAAATCATCCATTTAGACACTTATATACCCATTTATTCTTCCATCGACCTTGAGTTATACATATATAAAACATATTTAATTTTCAGAAAAACACACATTCACTGGATGATGTCATCAGAGATGTCATCAGTGATGTCATTTGAGATGTCATCAGTGATGTCATGAGTGATGTCACTGACCATGTCATGAGTGATGTAATATGTGACGTCATCAGCAGTGCATTGCGGGCGCGCGAGTTATAGTTAGCTGAACTAACTATAACGGGGGAATTTCAATGGTTTTGTAAAAGTGAAAAGTCCAGCTAACTATAAAACCCCTGAAACCTATGGTTTTTTCAGTGAATTTCTGAGGTTTTTTAAATGCTAATTCCTAACTATAACGTGCCTGAAACCTATGGTTTTTTCTGTGAATATATATATATATATATATATATATTACCTACTGGCGGTCGCCAGTAGGTAGTTATAGTTAGGACGACGTTTCCATAGGAAATCCGCAACATTCTATTTTGAATACCTTTGGCGCCGGTTGACGAATCCTCGCAAATTTTTCAAAATAGGTGGGGCGCTCCGCTCCGCTCCTTCCCTGAAAGTCTCGGGGGGATTCGTCAAGCGGGGGCTGAGATAAAAGGGGGGTCCCAAAACGCGTTTTTCCCATGCATTTTTCCATAGGACCTTTAGACAGGGCTACAGCCCGAACGGCTGAACAGAATTACTAGAAATTTGGCAGAGAGGTAGTCCTCAGGTCAAGGAAGTGCCTTTTGTAGGTTTGGTGTAAATCTGTTCAGTAGATTCTGAGAAAATAGCCTTTAAATCAATATATATATCTGAGCCAGCTTACGGTGCGCTTACGGTACGCTTACCGTACGCGTACGGTGGCGTGCGCGAGCGTGATTCTGATTGGCTCTTAGATCTTAGTAAACATTCGAATCGGTCGAAACCAGGAAGCGGCGGCCGCCATTTCGTGTGTTTCACTCAGAAAAAAAAGAGTGATAACAAGAAAAGGGGGCAAGGAGGAGAGTTACAGACCCCCTAACATTTGTAAGGGGGTCAAAGAAGGACAGAAAAGTACAAAGAAAACATTTATTGATTTTAAAAAAAATCACGGGGTATGCGTACGGTAAGCGTACGGTAAAAAAAAAAAAAAAAAAGAAATGAAAATCAGATTTAAGTGTTTAGATATTAGGGGGCTCTAAAAAGAGCCGTTGTGTTTATGAAGTGATTTTTTGGTGGTACCTACAAGTAAGTACCGATGCAGAGTCTAAGGTTCAAGAGGAAGACTCTGTTCCCTTCATCATTGAAGTGCACACCATCTCCTCTATAAATGTCTTGCATGTCATAACGCAAGTTGTTGTGGTAAATGGAACCCATACCATAGTCACGGAGGAAAGCAGAAACAGATTTGTTGACGTGCTTTCTTGCTTTGTCAATCTGCGGACAGAAATGATTGGACCAGTTCCATTTTTGCCTTTGGCATATGTTAGAAAACACAAAGGCAGTTTTAGGGAAAAGTGAAAACAGTTGTGCAAAGGTGTCCTTCATAAGCATTTCCAGACCTACCCCAGTCAAAGTGCCTAGGTCATTGCCACCACAGTGCACTATTATGAGGTCAGGGTGTTGGATGTGCATGAAGGATTTCACCAATGGCATCAATTGGTGCCACTTTAACCCTCTCTGACCAATCCATTTAATGTCTACATTTGGCAAAGCAAGGTCTCTCACCATACCTGTTTTCTCTGCAAACTTTTCTCTCCAGAAGACATGTGCCCTACAATCCACACTGTGAACATCTTCAAAGGAGAACTGGATGCACTCAGGAGGTGTAATTCAGTAGAATGGCAATATGAAAAGAAAGACAGTTTGGAAATGGAGGCATACATATTTTTTTCATAAAAAAAAGAACTGATTGGCTGTTTCATACCATTCTAGAATAAAAACTAGGCTGTATGTGTAAATTAATAGAAGCATGTTTTGTATTGGTACAGAAAAATGTGTTACCAAAGAACAGTACTATGGATTTGCTGTTAGGTTTGAAAAGTCAAGCACTCTTGCTCTGTGGAATTGAAACATTGTTTGGCGAACTTCTGACCTGACTCCACACAGCAGTGTTCCATGAGCTGTTGCTATGGTAGCAGGCAGAAGTCAAGTTGGGGGAAGGGTACTAGGCAGAAGTCAAGTTGGGGGAAGGGTACTTTTGGACAAGGGTTGGTTTTCAACCAATAGAAATGTGTGATTACATTTGAAAAAAAGGGGCAAGCACTGAGATTTGAAACTAACATGTATATGTGTGGAAAAAGAGAGGGAAAGTTTGCCATTATCTGGTTCTGCTGAGATGAGAGAGGTGTAAAGAACAGAGATCCTGGCTCTGATAATCTGCTGTTTGAGTGCCACATTTCTTTCACAACTAACTAATTTTAAAGGTGAGTTTAGAGTTTGAGAGGGGATGTATATGGTAAATTAAGAAATGAATAATAGAAATGCAATTCTTTTTGTTGAAGTTGTGTTTATTATTTTCTGTTTTGGGAGAAATTTAAATGTGAGGAACAAGTAAAATAATATGGACTATGTTTTCACAATAAATTAAGGTGTACTGGTATAATAAAAGAATAGTTTAAGGGTTTGAGGTTGGACTCAGTAATGCAAATACATTCAGCATCACTAAGGCTGGTTGCCCTTGCTGGAGTGTAGGCAGACACCCAGGTTACAAATGATGCTGGTCTGAAAAAGCAGTTTGGACATGTGCTTTTTAAAAAATCTTAAAAGTGGATTCATAATGTGTCAGTCTGTAAAAGTGTTTATCACTTGCCAAAAAAAAGAGCAGTAAGTGTGCTTTCAAATTGGCACAGAAATTTCGTTTTGTGACTAATGTGAAAACATGACTCTGTGTGCAAATAGGAATTACAGGCAGAGATTTATTGCGTATTGCTCTGGTGATTTCACAGTTGCATTAGATGGAAAGGGGGAGCCATTTTTTGGTGCAGAAGCAGACTCTTAGCACACAGGTAGCTGCTTACCATGTGGAATCATGCACAGTATTCACAAGCGAGTGGGGTTTGAGGTTTCAGTCAGTAATGCAAATACATTCAGCATCACTAAGGCTGGTTGCCCTTGCTGGAGTGTAGGCAGACACCCAGGTTACAAATGGTGCTGGTCTGAAAAAGCAGTTTGGACATGTGCTTTTTAAAAAATCTGAAAAGTGGATTCATAATGTGTCAGTCTGTAAAAGTGTTTATCACTTGCCAAAAAAAAGAGCAGTAAGTGTGCTTTCAAATTGGCAAAGAAATTTCGTTTTGTGACTAATGTGAAAACATGACTCTGTGTGCAAATAGGAATTACAGGCAGAGATTTATTGCGTATTGCTCTGGTGATTTCACAGTTGCATTAGATGGAAAGGGGGAGCCATTTTTTGGTGCAGAAGCAGACTCTTAGCACACAGCCAGCTACTTACCATGTGGAATCATGCACAGTATTCACAAGCAAGTGGGGTTTGAGGTTTCAGTCAGTAATGCAAATACATTCAGCATCACTAAGGCTGGTTGCCCTTGCTGGAGTGTAGGCAGACACCCAGGTTACAAATGATGCTGGTCTGAAAAAGCAGTTTGGACATGTGCTTTTTAAAAAATCTGAAAAGTGGATTCATAATGTGTCAGTCTGTAAAAGTGTTTATCACTTGCCAAAAAAAAGAGCAGTAAGTGTACTTTCAAATTGGCAAAGAAATTTCGTTTTGTGACTAATGTGAAAACATGACTCTGTGTGCAAATAGGAATTACAGGCAGAGATTTATTGCGTATTGCTCTGGTGATTTCACAGTTACATTAGAAGGAAAGGGGGAGCCATTTTTTGGTGCAGAAGCAGACTCTTAGCACACAGCCAGCTACTTACCATGTGGAATCATGCACAGTATTCACAAGCGAGTGGGGTTTGAGGTTTCAGTCAGTAATGCAAATACATTCAGCATCACTAAGGCTGGTTGCCCTTGCTGGAGTGTAGGCAGACACCCAGGTTACAAATGGTGCTGGTCTGAAAAAGCAGTTTGGACATGTGCTTTTTAAAAAATCTGAAAAGTGGATTCATAATGTGTCAGTCTGTAAAAGTGTTTATCACTTGCCAAAAAAAAGAGCAGTAAGTGTGCTTTCAAATTGGCAAAGAAATTTTGTTTTGTGACTAATGTGAAAACATGACTCTGTGTGCAAATAGGAATTACAGGCAGAGATTTATTGCGTATTGCTCTGGTGATTTCACAGTTGCATTAGATGGAAAGGGGGAGCCATTTTTTGGTGCAGAAGCTGACTCTTAGCACACAGGTAGCTGCTTACCATGTGGAATCATGCACAGTATTCACAAGCGAGTGGGGTTTGAGGTTTCAGTCAGTAATGCAAATACATTCAGCATCACTAAGGCTGGTTGCCCTTGCTGGAGTGTAGGCAGACACCCTGGTTAAAAATGGTGCTGGTCTGAAAAAGCAGTTTGGACATGTGCTTTTTAAAAAATCTGAAAAGTGGATTCATAATGTGTCAGTCTGTAAAAGTGTTTATCACTTGCCAAAAAAAAGAGCAGTAAGTGTGCTTTCAAATTGGCAAAGAAATTTCGTTTTGTGACTAATGTGAAAACATGACTCTGTGTGCAAATAGGAATTACAGGCAGAGATTTATTGCGTATTGCTCTGGTGATTTCACGGTTGCATTAGATGGAAAGGGGGAGCCATTTTTTGGTGCAGAAGCAGACTCTTAGCACACAGCCAGCTACTTACCATGTGGAATCATGCACAGTATTCACAAGCAAGTGGGGTTTGAGGTTTCAGTCAGTAATGCAAATACATTCAGCATCACTAAGGCTGGTTGCCCTTGCTGGAGTGTAGGCAGACACCCAGGTTACAAATGGTGCTGGTCTGTAAAAGCAGTTTGGACATGTGCTTTTTAAAAAATCTGCAAAGTGGATTCATAATGTGTCAGTCTGTAAAAGTGTTTATCACTTGCCAAAAAAAAGAGCAGTAAGTGTGCTTTCAAATTGGCAAAGAAATTTCGTTTTGTGACTAATGTGAAAACATGACTCTGTGTGCAAATAGGAATTACAGGCAGAGATTTATTGCGTATTGCTCTGGTGATTTCACAGTTGCATTAGATGGAAAGGGGGAGCCATTTTTTGGTGCAGAAGCATACTCTTAGCACACAGCCAGCTACTTACCATGTGGAATCATGCACAGTATTCACAAGCGAGTGGGGTTTGAGGTTTCAGTCAGTAATGCAAATACATTCAGCATCACTAAGGCTGGTTGCCCTTGCTGGAGTGTAGGCAGACACCCAGGTTACAAATGGTGCTGGTCTGTAAAAGCAGTTTGGACATGTGCTTTTTAAAAAATCTGAAAAGTGGATTCATAATGTGTCAGTCTGTAAAAGTGTTTATCACTTGCCAAAAAAAAGAGCAGTAAGTGTGCTTTCAAATTGGCAAAGAAATTTCGTTTTGTGACTAATGTGAAAACATGACTCTGTGTGCAAATAGGAATTACAGGCAGAGATTTATTGCGTATTGCTCTGGTGATTTCACAGTTGCATTAGATGGAAAGGGGGAGCCATTTTTTGGTGCAGAAGCTGACTCTTAGCACACACCCAGCTGCTTACCCTGTGGAATCATGCACAGTATTCACAAGCGAGTGGGGTTTGAGGTTTCAGTCAGTAATGCAAATACATTCAGCATGACTAAGGCTGGTTGCCCTTGCTGGAGTGTAGGCAGACACCCAGGTTACAAATGGTGCTGGTCTGTAAAAGCAGTTTGGACATGTGCTTTTTAAAAAATCTGAAAAGTGGCTTCATAATGTGTCAGTCTGTAAAAGTGTTTATCACTTGCCAAAAAAAAGAGCAGTAAGTGTGCTTTCAAATTGGCAAAGAAATTTCGTTTTGTGACTAATGTGAAAACATGACTCTGTGTGCAAATAGGAATTACAGGCAGAGATTTATTGCGTATTGCTCTGGTGATTTCACAGTTGCATTAGAAGGAAAGGGGGAGCCTTTTTTTGGTGCAGAAGCAGACTCTTAGCACACAGCCAGCTACTTACCATGTGGAATCATGCACAGTATTCACAAGCGAGTGGGGTTTGAGGTTTCAGTCAGTAATGCAAATACATTCAGCATCACTAAGGCTGGTTGCCCTTGCTGGAGTGTAGTCAGGCACCCAGGTTACACATGTTGCTGGTCTCAAAAAGCTGTTTGGACATGTGTTGTTTTCAGAATCTGAAAAGTGGATTCATAATGTGTCAGTCTGTAAAAGTATTTATCACTTGCCAAAAAAAAGAGTAGTAAGTGTGCTTTCAAATTGGCAAAGAAATTTCGTTTTGTGACTAATGTGAAAACATGACTCTGTGTGTAAATAGGAATTACAGGCATAGATTTATTGCGTATTGCTCTGGTGATTTCACAGTTGGATTAGAAGGAAAGGGGGAGCCTTTTTTGGTGCAGAAGCAGACTCTTAGCACACAGCCAGCTACTTACCATGTGGAATCATGCACAGTATTCACAAGCGAGTGGGGTTTGAGGTTTCAGTCAGTAATGCAAATACATTCAGCATCACTAAGGCTGGTTGCCCTTGCTGGAGTGTAGGCAGTCACCCAGGTTACAAATGGTGATGGTCTGAAAAAGCAGTTTGGACATGTGCTTTTTAAAAAATCTGAAAAGTGGATTCATAATGTGTCAGTCTGTAAAAGTGTTTATCACTTGCCAAAAAAAAGAGCAGTAAGTGTGCTTTCAAATTGGCAGAGAAATTTCGTTTTGTGACTAATGTGAAAACAAATGTAGTAATATATTTAAATAAAATAAAGGAATTTTTTTTTAGTTTTTTTCAGGTATTGCTGAAGAGCAGTGAACAAAATTTAAGATGCCTACAAAATCCAGAGTAAAAAAAGAGCACAAAAAAAACCTATATTTGAAGACAACTGGAGGACCTAAGTTAGTTGAAGATGCTCATGTTGGGAAGAAGAAAAAATCTTCTGGTAAGCAAACAAAAGATTTTCTAAGGAACATATTCAAAAAAAGGAAAAATGTACAAAATGTCTGTACTGGAAAGAATGATTTCAATCGAAAAGGACAGGAAAAAATTGAGAATTTAGTTAATGCAAATATACCTTTGTGGAAATATGGATTTTCCTGATCAGTTATGTCCCCTATCTTGGACCCCAACGGTTCTATATGCATGTTACAAGTACATGTATGTTCCCTCCAGTTCCAGTTTCTAAGACGCAAACATATGTGTGTCTACCGTCAAACATGTTCTCTGTCAGATCCGCCATCAATGGGCTGGATATTCGATTCCTAAGTATGAAAGGCCACCGACTTTATATGGCTAAGTTACTTCATTTTTACAGTTCAGGCGAGTAGGCCCGATTCTGTCCTCAAAGCCTTTCCCTGCTCTCTGTCTCTGACAGCTTCAGCTTGAGCTCGCATCTG
The DNA here is from genome assembly GCF_964204655.1 of Triturus cristatus. Taxonomy (NCBI): domain Eukaryota; kingdom Metazoa; phylum Chordata; class Amphibia; order Caudata; family Salamandridae; genus Triturus; species Triturus cristatus. The sequence continues at coordinate 232,297,055 of NC_140587.1, forward strand.
TATCCATGAACTTTGTCCTACTCCCTGTGCAGCTAACGGTGCCTGCCTCGGCCAGTTTTCGCCTGTCTGCCAAGAAGTTGTATTTCACCTTCGAATTATCTATTTTGCTCTTCAGCCGATGCATTCCTGTCCAGTGATTTAGGTAAACATTTCCTTTAGCTCACAAGCAAGGGACTTAGCCTTTCCGTCCTCCTGCAAGTGATTCATAGCCCTGTTGCCATGGAAAGTTTTCTGCCCCTCGCATCTCATATAGACACTTAGACGCTTGTATACGCACACAGTCAGTATAGAATAGATTCTGTCCGAGAGTCTCTTCCTTGTGGATAACATAGTTCTTTAAACATAGGATGTTAGATATGATTTGGGATAAGGATGACTTGACCCCAGACTTCTCGTCTCCACATGTAGAGCTAAATGTCAAGTCCCCTTCACCCCCTAGCTGCACGTCAATTACACGTCATGCTGCCGCGCGCGCATCTATGCCAAGTATTATCTTATAGATCCACCTATGTCTGATAATTCTAACCAATCATGTTTCTTTTATTCCTTATTACGCCTAGTTTCGATTATGTCACTGTTTTGTCACTTTTCTTATCAAATGTTACGCCTTCTACATTCGTTTCATTGTAATGAACTTATTATAAAAATACATGTCTGTTAATAAATTATTGTACTTCACTTCCTGAACCTTCGTGGTGACGGAACCTGAGGGCCGCGACTCGAGTCGGCCATTTTGAATGGAATAAAGCCCATTAGAAAACCTCTTATACCACGGATTCTGCCTCTTGTTATTTTGAGCTATTTACTTTAATTTAAGATTCCGCATGAAATTCAGTCCGGTAATATTTATTTTATTTACCACATAATGGCGCCCGAACAGGGACACTTTCTCATCTCACGCGCCGGCGGTGCGTTGCAGGCCCGGTCTCCTGCCACAGCTGGACGGACCATAAACGCGTACCAGCAGGATTTCCTGTAAGCTCCCTCCGGTCAAGCGGGGGCGACTGAGGCTGCGATCAACCCAGACGAGGCGGTGAGAAGTGCGAAGTATCCCGACCAGAGCCTAGCTGAGAGAGCAAGATCCGAGGTATACAGAGGCCCACCATGTTTTCCGAAATCCCGACGTGCAGAGGGTCCGATGTCCGCAGTTATCGAGTCCTGTCCATTCTCTGAGGCCTTCCGTTTCAAGGAGCTACTCGGTGAGTACCATCGCCGAGGAGGCGTGTTGACGCGCACATAGGTTGTGCCGGTCAAGACGGATTTGGGTACACAAATCCGGTCTGCACTGTTTAGCAGTGTATATGTACTGTTTAGCAGTATATCAAGTATTCCGAAGTATTCAGTTATTGTCAAGAATTCAGCGTGGTGATTAGTTAAGCAGACTGTCATCATTGTCGATCATTGTTATAATGTTTAATGTTTAATGTTTAAAGTATTCAGAAAATGTCTTGCATATTGTGGTATGAATGACTGTTCATTGTTCACTGTTCATTATTGTGTTTCTCGTATTAAGCAAGTTCAAGAGTAAGTATCAGATCAGTTGTCAATATGCCGCTCTTCTCGAAGTTAAGACAGATTACTACCAGAAAAGGGGTGCTTGAAGAAGCAGTCCCTATTCCTCCTAGAGACACTCCAGGACATTTCATGTATCATAAACATGGCTTAGACGCCATATTGTTTCTTGATCTATGGGTAGATTATACCAAAGGATTACCGGAAAGTCAAAGGTGGCCCATAGCGGGAACCTGGGATGCAGAGTGCATCATGAAAGTGGAGGAAGAGTTATGGAAAAGAAAGGTCAGACAGTCACAGAAAGACGCTGTTGAGTTATGGCGTAAAGAATCTCATAGACGAACAGAAAAAGCACGTAGACAAGAAGAGAGGAGTAAAGAAAGTTCAAATAAAGTTCAAGAAAATCTATTAATTGAGGAAGGTATCCGAGTGAAATCAGAACAAGTGAATAGACAAAGAAATGCTCTTATGAATGGTATGTATCCCCTTCTAGCCGAAGGACTACCTAAGGCTGCTCCAGAGATACCAAAAGACTTGCCACCCCCGTTATTTCCAATTAAGGTACATCCAAAGGGGCATCCCAGAACCGCAGAAGATGTTTTTCTTTCCTCATATCTAGATGACGCAGCTCCCGAGTATGCTAACGCTGCACCACATAGACCGTCTGGCGGAGGGGTTCAACGTCAGGATCAGGTATCTGTCCCCGTGCAACAGCAAGTCCCGATACAAGCATCGGCAAGCACATCTGTTTCCGCATCTGTCTCCGCAGTCGACTCTACAGGGGTATCGACACCCATAGTTGCTGTGTCACGTTCGACGAACCCATTCACACCCGACGCCCCAGATGGGGCCACGGGAGGTGCTAGCAGTACGTTCACACCACCTAGAATAAATAAACTTGTTTTTCAAGAGTCAGCACATTCACGTACACCTAAGTTCGTAAATGAACGTACGCTTAAGGAACTCCTTGTAAATTGTAGATATGACCCCGTGGTCGGTAAAGAGGACGAAATGGTCCTGGCATCATTACGTATCAGACGAGCCGCAGAGTATTTAGCAAGGTTACCAGGGATGACTACGCATCTGGATAACATATATCATTTTGTTCAAACAGGACGAGATCCAGGATGTATTAACAGAGCTATGGAATTCCAGAAAGTAGAAATACAGGGGGAACTGTTACGTTTCCTCATAAACTGTGTGATCAGAAATCAAGATCGTCCGGGGGTAGACCGGAATGCAATGCTTATTCTTACAAGATGGAGTCAGAATATATCAGAAGGGAGACACGATAAGCAAAATTGTATAATAGCCATGTGCCGAAAAATACGTAAAGAAATAGAGCGTATTCATGAAGAGAGATTGGGAACAGACGAGTTTGAGCAAGATGAAGTGTCCGAATCAGGGAATTCTGCAAGACAGTCAGAGACCATAGCCTATGTAGGCAGAGGAAGATCTTGTGAAAATACTAGATGTTTTTCTGATCCAATACACTCTGTATGTCCAAATAATAGCAGAACGTATCCGACGCCTGTAATGAATCTGAAGTCTCCTGAACATTCGTTTCAAGCCGCAGATAAAATACTACGAGAACGAAGAGGTTACCACCTCCTCGATTCCATGGATGAGCAAGAATTAGCCAGATCAGCCGTTCACTGGATTGTTAGTCCTGAAAAATACGGTGATGAGACCGTAGCACACACGTTTCTCTACCTCAGTACAGATGAACAACGTTTAGCTGGAATCTATATGATTCAGCAACTCCTCATATTATATAAGAGCCAACATGCTGACCCTGGTCCTTTACCTGATATATTAACGGAACTACTCACGAACAGATGGAGAGGTTCTAGCAACAAGCTAATTAAAGAGATATTAGTGTCACGTAAACAGTACGTCCTTTTTGTAAATCCAGATTCGCTCTCCCTGCCCCCCAGAGAAAGAGCACCGTACTACATGGATAGACAAAATCCTTTACGGGAAGTGCACCCAATAAAAGGCGAAGACAATGAGTTTCACCGTGTATTTGTTTACACACCCATATCAAAAATGGAATTATTAGAAATGAAGAAAGTAGTACCTAGTCATGACAAAGACCCAGCGGGTTTCCACCGAGAAATTAAAGACATGTTACTGATGGGAGAGTACACCTTTCCTGATATTATGACGATATTAAAGGTGCTTTTGCCTGCTGGCATATATGAAAAACTGAAAGAAAAAGAGTGGGAAGTGGGAGACCAAAAGATAGACTGGACAGCATTAGCAGAGGAAGAAAGGGGCCGAGCTGCAGGTTCAGGGCTCGGGGATAAAGTTAAACTATTACCAGGTTTACTAGTACAGGTACTGCCACGTTTATTAACTACAAAAAAGGAAGATTGGGGTGCAATCACAGCCTGTAAACAAAAGCAAGATGAAGACACAAGCGATTATTATGCTCGATTTGAAAAATGTTTTGGTATAAATAGTGGTATAAAAGCAAGTAGTGACTCATATCCACATTTATTTGTGACAAAATTAGTGGAAAATGCATTGCCTCCAGTGAAGAATAGAATATTGAAATTCGAGAGTACCTGGCAAAGTAACACTCCGTCGCAAATGCTACAAATGTTACAGTATCATCACAATAGAATTAGGGATGAACAAGAACACGAGCATAGACGCATGAAGGATACAAAAATGAAAATGCTAGTTTCTCAGACAGTACCAGCAGATGGTCACAAAAAGGGTGTGACACATTCTGGTGATTCTGCAGTTCCTGTAAAAGGAACCTGCAATTACTGTAAACAACTAGGCCATTATGTACATGATTGTCAAGTCCTGAAACGAAATATAGCTACAGGTATTGCAAAAGAGAGACCACGATTAGTTAGACAAGATCAGAATGAAAAAGGAGCTATGCAGCATGGACAGTCCGTGCCAGTTCAGCAACAGTCTATGCCAGCCTCACAGCAACCCATACAGTTTGTGCCAGCTGCACCACCGTTGCCTGCTACTGCCACACAAACCACAACACAACAAATGTATCAGACTGCACAGTATGAATACCCTGAGTATCAGCGTTACGCATGAACCAGCCTAGAGAGGGAAGTTGACTTACCGCTTATCGAGATTCCGGTAGATCAAGAAGGACCTTATGTACATAGTGAATTATTAGGTCAAGATAGAAAATTCTTACTCGATACAGGGGCAAGTCGAACAACCATAAAACGTAGTGAAGTTCCAGGGGCACCCCTCTCAGGCTCTCAAAATGTTTCCCTTGGTTTTTCAGGAAAACCTATTGTTAATGAAGTATCACAGCCTCTACCACTTACGATAGGACCTTTGACACGAACTACAGATTTATTGCTTACTAAATCATGCCCAGAAAATCTGTTAGGAATTAAAACTCTGAAAGCACTAGGAGCCATAATATGTTGTTCTCCGGAAGGAGTAAGGTTGTTTTTGCGTGATTTTAAAGGTCACTATGTGTCTAGAGACATGGATCCCCGACTACAGACTTTACCAGTACATCTATGGGCACAAGGCCCTACGGACGTTGGCTGCATGAACATTACACCCTATCGAGTTACATTGAAAGCAGGAGTGGTACTACCACGGATGCGACAATACAAGTTACCGCATGATGCTGTAGTGGCTTTGTTGAAAATCATTGATGAGCTAATTGCCCAGGGAGTAGTTGTAGAAACAGACTCCAATGTATGTAATTCACCGATAATTCCGATTCTTAAACGAACTGATCCTACTGCTCCACCAGTGTACCGATTGGTTATTGATTTGCGTGAACTAAACAAGTGTATTGTACCACAATTCCCTGTGGTCCCCGATATATCATCATTGTTGACAGCAATTGATTCCGAAGCAACATTTTTTACTGTAATTGATCTCAAGAATGCCTTTTTCAGCGTCCCAATAGATCCGGAAAGCCAATACTTGTTCGGATTCAGTTTAAATGGGCGCAGCTTTAAATTCTCACGCGCTCCCCAAGGATTTACAGAAAGCCCCAGCATCTACAGCCAAGCATTGAAACGAGAACTTGACAGTATACACATGCCAGTCAATACTGCACTGCTTCAATATGTCGATGATCTGCTGATCACCGCGAGAAGCGAGCCAGAATGTGAAAAAGCTTCTCTGACAGTTTTACATTTCCTAGCCGACAAGGGGCACAAGGTGTCCCCTTCTAAGCTGCAATTCTGTGTTCAGCGAGTTATTTATCTTGGTCACTCGCTGTCCAAGGAGGGAAGGCAGCTTACACCAGATCGCATCCAGTTAATTGCTAACATGTCAATACCCCAGACACAAAAGGAAGTGCGGGCTTTCATAGGCCTCACTTCATATTGTAGGCAGTGGATCCCTCAGTACGCATTTCTAGCAAAACCACTCATTCAGTTAACCACACAGGAGGCAGTCACATCGACTGTTCTCCCTTGGACTCAGGAACATACACAAGCTTTTGAAAGCCTAAAGGAAGCTTTATGTCAAGCACCTGTTTTAGCAACACCATGTTATAGCAAACCTTTTACACTCTTTGTTACAGAACGCGAAGGTACTGCCTTGTCAGTACTCACTCAGGATCAAGCAGGATCACGCAAGCCATGTGCTTATTTTTCCAGTACATTAGATCCCGTAGCTCAGGCTTTGCCTGCGTGCCTGAAATCAGTGGCAGCGACAGCTTTAGCAATCAGACAAAGCGATGCCATAGTATTAGGACACCCATTGACAGTACAAGTACCACATGCAGTAGAGGTTCTTGTGAACCGAACACAAACACAACACTTGACCATAGCAAGACTTACCGGTTATGAACTAACATTGTTTCAACCACACATAGAGATCCGACGGTGTAATACATTGAATCCTGCTACACTATTACCTGTAATTGGAACAGACCCACTAGCTCATGATTGTGTTGAAATCATTGAAATAAAGACGAAACCTAGACAAGACTTGACAGACGTTCCATTGTTAGATCCAGACCTGACGTTGTATGTAGACGGATCATGCATGAGAGCAAGTACAGGAGATTTAGTGGCCGCGTATGCAGTCACAACAGACACTGAAGTTATTGAGACACATTGTATAGATACTCTGTCAGCCCAAGCAGCAGAACTTATTGCTCTAACGCAAGCCTGTATTCAAGCCACAAATAAAAAAGTTGATGTATACACTGACTCACGTTATGCATTCGGAGTTGTACACGACTTCGGCGTGCTGTGGCGAGAGAGAGGTTATCTAACGTCCCATGGTGCCCACATTCAGCACGGACCCCTCATTCATGCCTTGTTAGACGCAATACATCTACCCACTGCTATATCAATTATGAAATGTAAAGCACACACGAAGGTTACTGATACCATTTCTCAAGGCAATGATTTAGCTGACAGAACAGCTAAACAGACTGCTCAGAATCGCACATTAGACATGACAAAGCCAATAGTTCAGACCCCAACACAGTGTATGACGATTAAGGATCCCACACTTGACGTAATTGACATACAGACACATGCCACAGCAGAAGAAATAAAGAAGTGGACTGAACTAGGAGGGATCCAGACAGATCAAGGATGGATGACGAAGGAGAAATCTGTTTGGTTTCTCCCTGATTCCATGGTTCAAGCCATTATAGCTACAGTTCACAGTCCAGCACATTTAGGAGAGAAGGCTATGCTAGACAGCATTCAGCACATTTGGTTCAACAAACATTTACGAGCAGCAGCTAAACAAAAAGTTCGTACCTGTATGATATGTTGTCAGTTTAATCCAGGAAAGAGTGTTCCCGTAGAGCAGGGTGGATTTCAGCCTCCTGACCATCCTTTTGAAGTCCTCCAGATGGATTATATTCAGATGGAACGTTGTCGAGGATTCAAATATGTCCTCGTAGTTGTCTGCGCTCTCTCCCGTTGGACAGAGGCGTATCCCGTATCAGATTACACTGCCCCGACTACTGCCAAGCAGCTAGTTCGAGAATTCTTCCCACGGTACGGTTTACCACGTGTTGTATATTCAGATAACGGTCAGCCTTTCTCATCCGAATTAATGAAACATGTCTCACTCTTGTTGGGATATCAGTGGAAGTTCCACTGTGTCCGACATCCCGAGGCAGCAGGTCTCGTAGAAAGACATAACCAGACACTGAAAATCAGATTGTCCAAAATATGTAGAGAGAAAGGTGTCGACTGGATAGTAGCATTACCAGTTGCACTCTTTTACATGAGAATGGTAGCACACTCTAGAACAGGGCTATCCCCGTATGAGGTGATCTTTGGTAGACCACCGAATATGTGGGGGACGCCTATACCACGTAAAATAACTGATGTTGACTGTAATATGCTGACAGATTATCTGGCTTCCTTGATGTCTGCACTACAATCTTCTCGTTCACAGGTAGCTGCAGCCTTTCCCGACAACACTGAGGCGAAACCCCATGACGTTGTTCCGGGTAATCTTGTCTTTGTGAGAAACTTCGACAGGAAAAGTCAATTGGAGCCCAGGTGGAAAGCACCCAAGTTGGTCCTGTTGACCACAAGAACAGCCGTGAAGATCGAGGGACGAAAAGGGTGGATTCATTCCAGTCACGTCAAAAAATTTCATGGACTACCTTCAGATATAGACACTGTGCCCTGCACTCCCTCACAGACTGATTCAAAACTTCCTTTTGTTGAACAGAATGACTCTCAGTGCTATAAACAGAAACTCAGGTCCAGATCTAAACTGTCGGACGATTTGATTGTTTAAGTCCTCTCCAAGGTGAAGCGGTTGAATCTGTCCCGACATGTACCCCTTAGGTCTGAATCATGTAGAGTCCAGAATCATAATGAAACGACATGCTTATTGTAAATTACTGCGTAACCACTGTATTGTGACTTTATTAATTTTGTCTTCCTTGAGTTTTTTAATAGTTACTGCAAGTATATTGTTGCATATGTATTATCCTGTTTCTAAACGTGTTTTCAATATAACTGATGAACATTCTTTTAGTGACCTACCGCCACATGAATTATCTTATAGACTTGCGCTGCGCAATAACACATTCATTAGTATGTTACATCATTCCCATCAGACTAGTAATGCGACCAATTGTTGGGTGTGTGGCCGACTTCCTCCCTATCAGAATAACAAAGGAGTTCTGCCTTTCTTTCCACATCCATTCACACACAATGGCTCCTGTGGAGCATGGTTTAGTTTATTAAATTCCATAGACCCAGACACAGCAGTTTATCAACAACATTGGATATGGGGAAATCTGAATCTAGTTTTATTCAAAGTCTGTCACCCTAATAAGGAGGGTCACCCCAGTAGAACAGGAACTGATTTAGAAAATGAAGTGTATAAATTAGGTAATTTTACGCCTAATCTTATGATTCTGAATGTCAAATCCGAAGTTGAACTAATTCTGCCCACTATGTCAGTATTTCCAGTTAAGGGTGAATTATGTGTAAGAAAAGTTGGTTCCATACATATGGGCCATAGCCAATGCGTTACTACAGTAGAATATAGTGATCAAGGCAAATCTTCATTTAGAGCTTCTCGCCATTCTTACTTCATATGTGGTCAGACGGCATATATGCGTCTGCCTCTAGATTGGGATGGTACCTGTTACATAGCATTCCTTTTGCCACCTGTTTTCCTAGCTCCTCCTGATTATTATCGAGATGTTCATTTAGTACACAATAGAGAGCAAAGAGATCTCCCAGTTGTCGATTATACTGAGACAGCATGGGACAAGTATGTAGATTTCAATAAAGGTATCTTTCCCTATATAGGTACAATATCAAATAGTAAGCTGATACGCAGACTCACCAAGACTCTTGAAGCTGTAGTAAACGAGACTATAGCCGCCCTAGGCAATCTGACAGAGGAACAATCAGTGATGAGAATTGTTGTTCTCCAGAATCGTCTTGTCCTTGACGTCATCCTGGCCGATAGGGGCGGAGCTTGTAGGGTCATCGGATCCAGCTGCTGTATATTCATACCAGAGAATTCGCCATCTGTATATAAAGCTATAACACGCCTTCATAAGATTGTAAGCCAGATACACGAGAATCCAGGCACTTGGACGTGGTCCGGGTGGTTTTGGAGTGTGATATCAGCCTGGGGATGGAGAGTTTTATCCTTCCTAGGTATTGGCCTTCTTATGCTCTTCAGTTGTTGTCTATGCCTGCAATGTGGACCAGCGATTTGTGGTCTGTGTGCCACATCATGCATTCCATATCACAATTCTCGTTCAAAATACCGGAAGAAGAAGGAAGAAGAAATGATGCTCCATGAGCAAATCAATGGAATGATGAAGATTGATGTCTCGTGAAGGGCAAGAAGGGGACAAGGAGGGAATGTGGAAATATGGATTTTCCTGATCAGTTATGTCCCCTATCTTGGACCCCAACGGTTCTATATGCATGTTACAAGTACATGTATGTTCCCTCCAGTTCCAGTTTCTAAGACGCAAACATATGTGTGTCTACCGTCAAACATGTTCTCTGTCAGATCCGCCATCAATGGGCTGGATATTCGATTCCTAAGTATGAAAGGCCACCGACTTTATATGGCTAAGTTACTTCATTTTTACAGTTCAGGCGAGTAGGCCCGATTCTGTCCTCAAAGCCTTTCCCTGCTCTCTGTCTCTGACAGCTTCAGCTTGAGCTCGCATCTGTATCCATGAACTTTGTCCTACTCCCTGTGCAGCTAACGGTGCCTGCCTCGGCCAGTTTTCGCCTGTCTGCCAAGAAGTTGTATTTCACCTTCGAATTATCTATTTTGCTCTTCAGCCGATGCATTCCTGTCCAGTGATTTAGGTAAACATTTCCTTTAGCTCACAAGCAAGGGACTTAGCCTTTCCGTCCTCCTGCAAGTGATTCATAGCCCTGTTGCCATGGAAAGTTTTCTGCCCCTCGCATCTCATATAGACACTTAGACGCTTGTATACGCACACAGTCAGTATAGAATAGATTCTGTCCGAGAGTCTCTTCCTTGTGGATAACATAGTTCTTTAAACATAGGATGTTAGATATGATTTGGGATAAGGATGACTTGACCCCAGACTTCTCGTCTCCACATGTAGAGCTAAATGTCAAGTCCCCTTCACCCCCTAGCTGCACGTCAATTACACGTCATGCTGCCGCGCGCGCATCTATGCCAAGTATTATCTTATAGATCCACCTATGTCTGATAATTCTAACCAATCATGTTTCTTTTATTCCTTATTACGCCTAGTTTCGATTATGTCACTGTTTTGTCACTTTTCTTATCAAATGTTACGCCTTCTACATTCGTTTCATTGTAATGAACTTATTATAAAAATACATGTCTGTTAATAAATTATTGTACTTCACTTCCTGAACCTTCGTGGTGACGGAACCTGAGGGCCGCGACTCGAGTCGGCCCTTTTGAATGGAATAAAGCCCATTAGAAAACCTCTTATACCACGGATTCTGCCTCTTGTTATTTTGAGCTATTTACTTTAATTTAAGATTCCGCATGAAATTCAGTCCGGTAATATTTATTTTATTTACCACACCTTCTGCAACTAAAAAGATAAACTTAAACAGAAAAACAGCGTTTAAAGAGATACGTAGAAAAATGTTTCAGAGGAGAGTTATGTCCAATTTGATAAAGGATGTGAAGAAATATAAGCAAAAGGCAAAGTTTTATAAGAGAAAAAAAGAAATTGAAGCCATTGCAGCAAAGGCATTAGAATTAAAAAGGAAACTATTCATTTTAATTTTGAATAGGATGCGTACATTAGACAAAATGGTTAATGTACTGAAATCACATAGCAAAAGGAAAAGAGTAGTGAACAGAACAAACTTTTGTAAAGTGTTTTTAGGAAAATGGATGCATAGTTCAAGTAGTGAACCTTTTTTTAATGAAGAGAGTTATTTTCAAAGTAATAGTTTGCTGCATGCAGTTGACACCAGAGGTCTTGCTTATGAAGTGAAAAATGGTTGCACAATGGAGAAGGAGATAATGGTTCCAAGAGATGAGGTACAAGTGATGGCGGATGAGGCTATGGGGAGACGTCCTAAAGCCCCAGTGTACACTTGGAATTGTAGTAGTATTTGCACTGTGCGTCAGGAATCTATTGATAAATTTCGTTAATTTCTAAGAGAATATAGCAAAAAAAGTGTGCTTCAAAGTCTAGATCCATGCAGAGTGAGAGAGAATACTGGTTTGCAGGGTCATTCTCTGGCTTGTCTATCTAGAAAAGTGTGTAATAGTGTTTTCCATCATTTTAGGATGCTGGCTGTTCATCATACTGAAATGAGAAAGTTTGTGAGACGGTTGTATTTTGCTAAAAGTCCAGCAATAAAGTTAGATGAATTGAATAGGGCTCTGTTCCGTGGAACGGTATCAGATGTAGAGAAGGTTGTTGATGAAATTCAGTTTTGTTACTTTGGTCCTGAACAAAACAGTGCAGAGAAGGACACGGTAAATGAGGAAGAAGTGGAAGAAAATGTAGAACCCTCTGTAAGTAAGACATTTAATGATCACATAACAAAATTTGCAATAATCTCTAATGAAAGACCAAATACTTGTATTTGTTGCCGCAGAACTCATTATAGAAAACAAACCAGGTATGTTGATCTCTACAGAAAGAGTGAAAATGAAGATAATTATAAGTGGAAGGATTTTGCCACCTATATATTTCTTGAAAATTGTTTTGAATTGGGTAAAGTTCAGCGTATTTGTAAATACTGTTACAACAAGTTAGAGGAAAATAGAATGCCGACCAGAGCTGTACATAATAATTTAGAATTGGATGCTATTCCTGCTGAACTTTCTGAATTAAATACATATGAGTCTATACTCATTCAATGTGTTCATCCATTCCAGACCATAGTACGTATGGAGCCCAAAACTGGTAAATTACCTCCTTCAGATTTACTGAGAGGTTTAAAAGGTAGAGTGGTGTATTTGCCCTTGGATTTGAAAAAAAATATGGAAACTATTGATACGGATACTTTGGAAACTGAACCATTAATTATTCTGGTTAATGGTGTACCTACAAAGAATAAGAAGATTTGGCAGGAGCTGGTAGATGTACGGAAAGTACAAAGAGCAAATTTGTATTTGAAAAGGAATAACAAATGGTATGAATCAATTTATATTAAAAAGAAGAAGAAGAAGAAGATTTACAAGAAGACACAGAAACACCAACTGGACAAATTGAAAAAGTGGACAAGTCAAAGGAAGAAGAAATTTATGAACATTTTAGCATACATCCTCTTCATTCAAAAGAAGTTATGGGAGACAATATTGATCTATTTCAGATGAAGAAAGCAAAAGGAACTCCCGTGAGTGTATGGGAGGAGAGCTTGGAAGCTCGATGTTTTCCCCAGCTGTTTCCTAAAGGAAAAGGAGGACGATACGATGAACGTCCGGAACAGATTCCAGCTTCTGAGTATCGGACTACAAGACTATATGCTGAAGATCCCAGATTTCGACAAAGTATTCCTTATTTGTTCCATCTTTTATTTGAAAGCGACTTGTCTGCACTGTCTTATGCAGTAAATCACATTTTAAAAAGTGGAGTACATTTACAAAATGTGTCTGCTAAGGATTTTATGGAGAAAGTGCAGCACCGAGATGATCATTTGGAAACACAACTGATCAATCTGATGGCTTGTCAGCGTGGGACAAATGAATATTGGTACCGATGCCATGGTGAATTAAAATGCATGTTACGGAATTTAGGAACTCCAACATGGTTCCTTACCCTAAGCTGTGCCGAGTACGCTTGGGATGATTTACTGGATTTTCTACGAGAGGCAAATTCAAACATTAAAAACATCGAATACAAGACAGGAGGAGAACTGTGCTCATTGGATCCGGTTAATGTTTGCAGATATTTCAATCATAGATTTGAGGCTATGATGTCCTTCATCTGCAATAAAAAAAATCCACCTCTAGGAGAAGTAGTGGATTTCTTTTGGAGAAAAGAGTACCAGGCAAGAGGTGCTCCTCATATTCATATGCTGTTGTGGATCAAGGATGCCCCAAAGTTTGGAACAGATACTGATGAAGCAGTGTTATCTTACATTGAAGAATATGCAACATGTGCTATACCAAAAAGCACAGAAGAGAAAAAGTTAAAGGAGCAAGTTTTACGTTTCCAAAGTCATCGGTGTGGAAAATACTGTCGACGGAAATACAAGAGCAAAGATAAATACTACACTAAATGTCGATTTGGATTTCCTAGACCTGTTCGTTCAAATGGAAGAGTTAACAGTTTTATGTCATCTGTGAGACATACTATCACAAGAAAATCACCTAAGAATACCTACAACCTTAAAAGAAAAGAAGAATCAAAAAATATAAATGACTACAACCCAGTGATTTTATCCATGTGGAACGCTAACATGGATATACAGTATGTAGCTGACAATTCCATTGCTGTTGCTCGATATGTAACGTCTTACATTACGAAATCAGAAAAAACTGAATTGAAGGAAATGTGGGAAGAGATTTCTCACGAGAAAACTGTCAGTAAGAAGCTGTACAGTTTCAGTTTGAAGATGTTATCGCATCGAGAAATTGGATCCTACGAATGTTCAGATAGGTTATCTTCTGCAAGTCTCTACTCGAAATCAAGAAGAATAATTTGGGCAAGTTTAGGCCTTGCAGCAATGAGAAATCGGGTACTGAAATCTGTTGGAGAAATTGAATATTTGGCCAAGAATGACCCAGAAAGTACAGATATTTTGAAATCAAACATGTTGGATACATATTACCCAAAGAGAAGTCATCATCTGGAGAACATGTGTCTCTATGAAGTGCTGCAGAACTACATTTATTCACGGAAAGCCGCAGAAGACATCAACAATGGAAAATATAAAGTCATTGGTGAGGAAGGATGTTTGGTGAAGCAAACAAAAGGAAGTTTGATAAATCACCGGAAGCTGAGTTGCGACACTACTGACAAAAAGGAATTTTACTACTTGGCTCTTTTACAGCTGTTTAAACCATGGCGTACAGAGGATGAACTACTGGGAGAATTTCAAAGCTATGAAGATTCTTTTAATGCTTGCAAAGACAGCATACAATGCAATACATTCACAACTTATCTGCAAATGTTAAATGAAGAAATTGAACAGGAAACTACAATTGCAGCAGAAATAGCTAGAGACAGTTCTCAGGACAGCCAAAGTTCAGGAACACTCAGTCAAGATCCCCTAGGACAACCAATCGTTGAAAATGAAGCATCAATAGCCATGAATGAAGTGGAAACGGCTATGAATCAAGCTCAAGGAGAATGTATAGACTTACAAAATTTGGAAAGACAACTGAACGAAGAGCAGCAACAAATTTATGAAAAGATCAGAAACAAAATTGATCACGGATTTCTACATGAAAAAAAAGAGTGCTCATGCACATCATTTCATCCAATCAGGATGTATGTAAGCGGACAAGCTTGAACTGGAAAAAGTTTCCTAATAAAAGTCATCAGAAGCTACCTACAGCAAAAAACGGATTCTACTTTGTCTTGTGTGGTTACTGCTCCAACTGGGTTAGCAGCATATAACATAAAAGGAATCACTTTACATCGTTTGCTAATGTTACCAGTGGAGCATGAGAACAAAATACAATACAACAAGCTAACTGGAGAAGCATGCTTGGAAGTTTCAAGAGTATTGAAGAAGATGCAAGTTCTCATTATTGATGAGGTGAGCATGGTATCGAACTTAATGCTTGCCTTTGTGCATTGAAGAATGCAGCAAATTCTGAAGTCAGACTATGACGTGTTATTTGGAGGAAAACACGTCATAGTTTTTGGAGATCTTTTGCAACTTAGTCCAGTTAAAGGAAAACCAGTGTTTAATACTGTGACACATGAAGACACGAAGAAGTCATTGGGAAGCATCGGTAATACAAATATTTGGTCCTTCTTTGAGTACAAGGAACTTACAACTAATATGAGGCAAGCAAACGATGAAGAATATGGAAGTATTCTGAAAGATATCAGGATTGGACTACTCACAGAAGCTGGCAAAAAAAGCATTACAGACTCGGCTGCTACATCATTTATTTCCAAAGGAAGAAATAGTTGCAGAGAAGATATACAAGAACATTGCAGAAAACAAAAGTGTCATCTGCTTAATGCCAACTCTACGTGAATGCTCAATATTCAATGAGGAGCTTTTGAAATTGGAAAAGGAAGATATCAGGAAATTGGAAGCAGTGGACAAAATTGAGGATGGAAGAATTACTGTCACATTAACAGGCACACTGAAAAATAAATTGGATTCACTAGAGAAGAAGATTTCCAAAACAGCTGGATTAGAAAAAAATCTATATGTTTGCATGAACTGTAGAGTATTTTTAAGGAGAAATTTGGATGTTGAAAAAGGTTTAGTTAATGGAGCTATGGGAAGAGTTGTGGGTTTTATTAATTATCAGAAAAAAGATGGAATTGAATGTTTAAAAATAAAATTTGATCAGATAGAAGAAGTTAAAGATATTTGTCGTTGTACAGTTCGTTTCATGCTTGTGAAAGACTTATATGTACGTAGGAAGCAGTTTCCGTTTTCTCTAGCATATGCTGTAACTATTCACAAGTCTCAAGGATTGACTGTAGATTGTGCATTTGTGAACATTGGTTCAACTGTGTTCAAAGAAGGTATGGCATATGTTGCTTTGTCACGAGTGAAAACATTATCAGGTTTATTCATGATAGACTTTGATGATTCAAAAGTTAGTGCTGATACAAATTGTGTAAAGGAGTATAATAGATTAAGAAGAAGCTATGCTCCTCATTTAGGTCAGTATCCTGTGTTGGAGAAACGTGTAGTTTCTCGTAAAAGGAGAAATGAGAATATCTGTAATGAAGATGTAGAGAGGAGGAAAAAAAAGAGGAGTGATGTAATTGCAAGCAAAAAGAATAAGGAAAATGAAGAACAGGTTGTAGGATGTTATTTTGAAAATAGCTCTGGTGTCAACTGCTACGCTAATGTAGTGCTGAATGTTGCATTTTATCTGGAAAGTTTGCAAGAGCAGATAATAGTAAATCAGGGAAAAAGATTCTGTACTGTGCTGAGTCTCCTTTTTGAAAAGCTGAGTAATGATAAAACTCAAATAGAAAGTGCTACTGAAATTAGAAAAGTTTTAGATGTATGTTCAGGACGAACACAGTTTTCTCAAAATGTACAGCAAGACGCACAGGAATTCTTGATTTATTTTCTTCAGGTACTGGAAGAAGAAGGGGTTAACATTGAAAATTTATTTGGTCTCTCTTATAAATGGGAACATAGTTGTGAAAACTGTTATAATATATGTGGCTCTAATGTTGATTCTGAAAGGTTTATTTATTTAACATTGCCAGAGAGTAAAACAGTCACTTTTGATAAATTAGTTAAAGATGCTAATCATAGCATGCAATGCGGTGAGTGTAAATCTGACATGTTTTCAACATTAATTTTAAAGGAATACAGACAGTATGTAATTTTAATGATGCAACGATGTAGAGCTGATGGTTCAAAATTGGATACTTTAATAAAGAAGTTTACAGGACAGCAATTATCAATTTCAGGAAAAACTTTTGTAACAGTTGCAATAATTTTCCATGATGGACCTACTGTAACTTCTGGTCATTACACAGTTTATCTTAAATGTGAAAAAGGCTGGACACTGTGTAATGATTCCCAATTGATTTTTAAGCAACGTTTGCCTTTTGATTTAGCAAATTCCTATCTAATCTTCCTGAAACCTAAATTTTAGAGAGATTTGACAACATCTGGAGAAAACAATTTTACCATTTTATTGGATTACCATTTGGAATTTACAAATAAAAAGATTTAACAAATTATCATTTGGCCTAATGGAAAGGTAACCAATTGTAATGTGGAATTTTTCCATTTTTTTAAGGAAACTTTGGAAAACCAAAAATTTAGAAAAAATCGGTAACATCTGCACAATTTAAATTTTGGAATGTTATTGGATTGCCATTGGAAATTTTTTCAAAAAAGATTTTTAAAATTACTATTTGGCCATGCGGAAAAGTAAACAATTCTATTGTGGACTTATTTAATTATTAATTAATCTTTCGGAAACCAAAATGTTACAGAGAATCGGTGACATCTGTACAATGTAAACTTTTGTTTTTTATTGGATTACCATTGGAAATTAAACAAAAAAAGAATTTTAAAATTACTATTTGGCCTAAAGGAAATGGAACCAGATGTATTGTGGAGTTATTTGACATATATTATTGTGATTATACTTATGAAACAAAAATATCAGACGGTATTTTAAAGAAATAAGTATTGATATTAGATGATATTTTTTAAGAATATTATGCATTTCTTTAAAGTTATGTTTATGGAAAAAGAGATTGTGGGATTTTTTAAAAACAATCTTTGAGATTGTTAATTTTTTTTTGCCTGCTGTTAAATGATGAATGCAATTGCTTTCACAATTTATAGTGAAATGCAATATTTTCTGAAAACAGCAAAAAAAAGGCAAAAATATTTTTTGAAAAATATGTAAATATGTGTACTGTATTATTAAATGTTTTATTAAATATTAATACTTTTTTCTTTTTTTTCAGATTGAGATAGAAAATTTTCGAAAACTAGAACCATTTTAAAAGCAATTAAAAATAAATTAAATGAATAAATCTTTTTTTGAGTGGGTATGGTAAGTCAATAATGTCATGGTCCCTTTTTTCCACTTCTCTGCAATCACATTTGCAGTTTTTAATTGTAGTCTCTCAAGGACCTTGTAATGTGATAATTGATTTTTAGTGTTTTTAAAAAAAAAAAAAAAAAATTACGCGTACCGTACGCGTACGGTAAAAAATAAAATAAAAAAAGTTTTAAAAAAAATATATAAAAAATAGATGAAAGGTAAGGTTGGCTCTTAAAAGAGCCGTTGTGTTCATGCAGGGACTGAGGAAAGAAAGATTGGGAATATTAGACGGTACGACAAGTGTGCTGATCTATTTTACTGTTCACTAGGGAAACACTGGTCTCCCTATAAGTAATTAGATCGTGACAAGTGGTGCACCGTACTTCAACCCTCGCAAACCGAGGGTTAATTTCCAGAGGACCAGAAAAAGGAGATGCTCCCCCCACAGATGAAGGGCTCACCTGACCTGCAGAAGAAGGACTCGGCCCTGCAGATCATGGTCCAGGCTGAGCTGCTGTGGATGTGCTTGGTTGATTTACTGAAGGGTTACCTTCAGTGAGTCGAGCATGTGTCCTTCTGTGTACATCCTTAAGGTGTCTCATCATGGTGTGATTCCCAAAGAAATACTTCCTGTCAGGATTACCTCTTGAAAGTACACGCTTACACAGCTTGCAAGTCACTAAGGGTGCATTTACCTTTTGCTGGCCTTCTGGAAAAGTAAAATAATCCCATACGTAAGAGGTCTTTTGTTTCCTCGCTCTCTGCCTCAAGGTAGTGCTGCTAGCCTCACTCTCAGAAGAGCTCTGCTGTTCTGCCATCGTATCACAAAGACAACCCAGCTCCTTCTCCTAAGGGATCACAAGCAGAAATGAGGGGAATGGGTGTGGTGTAGGAGAGTTCTAGAACTGAAAGTAGTTTCAACCAATCAAAAGTTGTGTTTCATGATCACATGACCTACCGTACGCTTACGGTACGCTTACAGCAAAAGTACGCATGCGCGTAAAAAAGACACGCGCTTGCGCGCATGCGCATAACAGTCACTCCCCGACACTTCCGCGTAACGTGCGCGTGTAGCGTACACGCGTACGCGCCCCACGCGGAGTACGCGCGGCTACGCAAATTGCATAACTATACGCAAACAGCGTAGATAAATTACGGACATTGCGTAAACCGTACGCTTACCGTAAGCTTACGGTACGCGTACTAAAAAAAAATAAAAAAAAAGGAAAAAATGTATTGCTAATAAATTTTACCTGTTTATTTTATAAAATATGTTAAAAAAAACATATTGTAGAATGTTAAAAATTTAACCATAGTCTTTAAAAAAGGATAGAAAATTAAAATAAAAATATGTAAAAAAAAAAAGAAGAAAAAACAAAAATTAGCATTTAAAAAACCTTGCAAATTCACTGAAAAAACCATGGGTTTCACAAACGTTATAGTTAGGAATTAGCATTTAAAAAACCTTTGAAATTCACTGAAAAAACCATGGGTTTCACACACGTTATAGTTAGGAATTAGCATTTAAAAAACCTTAGAAATTCAATGAAAAAACCAAAGGTTTCACACATGTTATAGTTAGCTGGACATTTCACTCATAAAAAAACCAATGAAATTCCCCCGTTATAGTTAGTTCAGCTAACTATAACTCGCGCGCCCGCAATGCACTACTGATGACGTCACATATTACATCACTCATGACATGGTCAGTGACATCACTCATGACATCACTGATGACATCTCAAATGACATCACTGATGACATTATCCTTGTGACAGAGTGGTAGACCTCCTCTCACCCTAATATAACCTTTGATACAAACATTCAAAAATAGAGACTAAAATTTTCAAAACAATGGACATACCAATAACAGTTACAACAACCTATTCAGTAATTCTAAGATCCACATACACATCCACTCATCCACCAACAATCCTATACAGTCACTCATACATGTACTCACACATCATATGTACTCATACACCTAAACATCCTGTAACACAATCCCACTCATCCATAGAGTTACTCACACACATAGTCACTCATGCTAATAAAGAATCAAACATCCATTTACTTGCATATACAGTTATACACACACCAGCACACTTACTTTTACAGAAACTTACACATACTTAGTCTTTTTAACAATCACTTATAGAAACACATACTTATTCATACAGGAACTCTTCCAATCTCTCACTCTCACATATACTCACTTATAAACACCAATAGTCACATATACTAGTTTAAAACATATGTAGTTACTTATGAAGACACTATTGAGACAGTCATTCACTCACTAACACACCCATGCACACACTCATCCACCCATACAGTCCTGCACACATGCTGTCTTCAACACATACAAACAGTGAGTCACTCAATTATGCATCTATGCACTACGTAATACCCCCCACCGCACCATGAAGACACTCAGACACTCATACTGATACTCAAAAAACCAACTATTAACCTATATAGACACTCATGTAGCTACTCACCAACCCATGCAGCCACTTATATACAAAGTGAGAGACTGATACAGGTATTTACACATTTAAACATTACTCACTAAGCCATGTATTCAAAAAGATACACTTAATCAGTCAGTTATACAATCAATTTTTCAGAAACAAATCATCAATTTAGACACTTATATACTCATTTATTCTTCCATCGACCTTGAGATTTACATATATAAAACATATTTAATTTTCAGAAAAACACACATTCACTGGATGATGTCATCAGTGATGTCATTTGAGATGTCATCAGTGATGTCATGAGTGATGTCACTGACCATGTCATGAGTGATGTAATATGTGACGTCATCAGTAGTGCATTGCGGGCGCGCGAATTATAGTTAGCTGAACTAACTATAACGGGGGAATTTCATTGGTTTTTTACGAGTGAAATGTCCAGCTAACTATAACATGTGTGAAACCTTTGGTTTTTTCATTGAATTTCTAAGGTTTTTTAAATGCTAATTCCTAACTATAACGTGTGTGAAACCCATGGTTTTTTCAGTGAATATATATATATATATATATATATATATATATATATATATATATATATATATATATATATATATATATATATATATGCACATATTGTCATCCCCTTCAAGAAAAGGCCTGATGGAGATTCGGGTGATTTAAAAAAATGTTTGCACGATTTCCTTTCTGCCAGCCCCCAGCTAAAGTCCTGGAGAAGAATATTAACGAGCACTGAATATGCTCTGTTGGCAGCAGCCAATTTGATTTGTTGTCAAGTCCATCAGGGAAGTGTGACTATTTTGGTAATGCTCAAACTGTACGCAGCCTTTGACACCATATCACCATCTCGGTTGGTGCAAAGCCTGAGTCAGACTGGGCTGAGGGATGCTGCCTTAAACATGCTGGAGTCATTTTTAGTGAACATGACTCTTACTGTAAGTTGAAAGATTTTTAGGGCCAAACTGTTCCAGCTTCCCTGTGGACTTCCACGGTGTTTTTCCCTCAGTCCTTCCCTATTTAACCTGTATGTCACCCCACTGGCAAAAATGGTGCGCTCCTTTGGTTACCAGGGGTCGTCCTATGCAGGTGAAACCCAAGTCATCATCTCCAGCTCCGATGATTGGGAAGGGGCGGCAGATAGGTTCAGGTCCTTTATGGATGAAGTCAATGCTGGAATGAGGAAGAACTGGCTTAAAATGAATGGGGAGAAGACTGAGATTGTGGTTTTTGGGGCAGAAAATCTGATCTGGACCAACTGTTTGTGGGCAGTAACTAATTACACACTTTCTGTTCCAGTAGTCATGGCAAAATATCTGTGGGTGACATTTGACATTTAACTCCTAGGTCAATAGAAATGTGAATTCATGATTCTAGATTATTAACACCTTGAAGAAGATTCTTCCCTTTCATCATGAGGACCTAAGGGTGTCAGTGGTCATTGTCCTCATTGTATCTCATCTTGACTACTGTGATGCCCTCTAATTAAATGACACTCAGTACTCATTAAATAAGCTTCAGATCATCCAAAATGCTGCTGCTCGGTTGGTCCTGGGGCTGCCTAAACACACCTCTGTTAGGGATGGCCCGAGGACTCTCCATTTGCTGCCAGTGAGGAAGCAGGTAACTTTTGAATCCCTGTGCCTGGTACATATGGCTCTCCATCAACAGGGCTCTTTAAGGCCACCTTTGACTGGTATACTCCTTGTAGACTGCTTAGATCAGCAGGACAGACAAAGGTAATAGCTCCCAGGCTTGAGAAAGCGAGATGGGGGAGCATGATTTCACAGTGGCAGCCTAATATTTTCTCTCCCGGAAAATATTAGGAGTCTGGGATCTTACACAATTTCCCATAGGCAGGTGAAAATCTGGTTATTTGCATAATTGTATTACCCTGGGTGTTTGTCTGCATCTATTTAGCTAGGGTTGACCCCACCCTCCCTTTGGTTGCTTTACTTGGTTGACAGCGTTTTGATGCCTTCTGGTTTTAAGCGCTTTACAAATTACAAAATTTAAGATCAAATTCAAAAGAGGTATGTGAGACAGCACTGCCAAATATGAGTTTATATTTGTTACCACTGGAATCTTTGCCCCAGCTCCAGCAAAATGAAATTTCATGGCAAGTAACGATGGAAAAGGTGCACACAAAGGTGTACTCATGCTATTTTACAAGGAATATTCCTGAAGCTCTGAGGGGCTCTAGCAATCTGCCTGCGATCTATCATTGCCCACAGTTGAAAACCCTAGGTTATCTTGAAAATTCTGGAGAACTTTAGCCAGTTGCGGCCATGGTCATACTAACTCTTTGAGTCGCCATAATCTGACATTTCAGTATCTGCCATTCATTCATCGGCTTGTCTTATTCTCCTTTGCTCCAGGCTCTTTTTCTGTAGTGTAAGCTAACTTGATTTGTTCCAGAGCTCCTGCAATACTTCTGTTATTTGTGACAGTTACATCAAGCATCAGCTAATGAAAACCCTCCTTCATATATCATATCTTAAGGTTACATTTATGTTGCCACCTTCTCCATTAGTGCATGAATGTAAACATCATGAGGCCTAAATGACAATATATTGACAAGCACATATCTGTCTAGCGTTGAGTCACTGAAAGTGCACTATTCACTCCAGATTTTCTTGAGAATAGTTTTTTTTTTTTTGCATATTTATATAGCGCGAACTCGACGCGAAGGTATTGGAGCGCTTTACATGAGCACCGTATTTACATTACACATTCAGGCACGGGGAGATTAAGTGATTTGCCCAGAATCACAGGATGTTAACGAGACCTCGAGGCTCGAACCCTGGTTTCCTGCACCAAAGTCGGCAGTTTAAGCCGACAAACCACATCCTCTCCCCAAAATGAAATGCCGTTTTTGTTTGCAGACATGCATTAACACTCCCTTTGGCAGTGCCAAGTATACAACAAGTAACCAAGTCAGTTGAACAGAAAGTCACTCCCTGATCCTGAGGACTGCACCAAGTCTTGCTCAGAACTGCCCAGTGTGATGCAACAAATACATAGTAAGTAAATTACATATTAAATAAACCAGAAACTTTTGACCTACAACTCACGGTTGTGCTATCAAATGGAAGGGGGTAGATACATTGAAGTTAACTAGGTCTATATTATACTCCTGTAAATTGACTTTGCTGTCTGTCTCGATGAGATGGCTTCTGATCACGACATTTTAAAATCATTTTGTAACATCACAATGGCCATACAAAAAAACTTGTCCCTGGACTCCAAGAATCGACGAACTGCAAAGACTGGCTGGCTTGATTCTAATTGCAGGAAAGCACATGCTAATTTAAAAGCTGTTTTATCTAAACTTCCAAGAGATCAGGAAGCGATAAAAAGGGCAAGAGCCGCCTAGAGAGTCTCTCTAAAAGACCGTAAGGAGGTGATAAGAAGGGACCTGTGGCTGTATCTCAAGAAAGCCTCTGAGTCAAGGGATTCCAAAGGATTCTGGCAGGATATAAATCTTGCCCTCACCTATGGGGTCCTTTAATTACTATGGTCCTGAAGGTGTGTTGTACACAGGGCCTCACCGCAACTTGAACTGAGCCTATCCTTGTGCCCATTTTCAAAAAAGGAGATTGCAACCACCTGGCCTGCTATAGACTGATTTCATTCTATTGTGAAAGTGGCCGGGCTTGTTGTCCTGATCAGACTACAGCAGTGGGTAGAAGCTATGGTTATCCTTTCGGAGCTGCAGTACGGGTTTCGTCAAGGGCTTGGCACAATAGAGCAGGGCCTAAATCTAAGCCTCTTGAGACGTAAATATGTAAATGTTAAAAAGGGGAGCCTTTTCTTGTGTTTCGTCGACTTAAGTACGGCGTTTGACTGTGTTAGCCAAACGAAACTCTGGAGTATCCTAGAATCTATGGGGGTGGAAGCGTTGGTGCTAAATTTCCTTAAACACTCCTACCTAGATGCCCAGACAAGTGTTCGTTATGGGCCAGCCAGCAAACGCAGCCGTAAATTTTCCATTCAGAAGGGAGTCAGGCAGGGCTGTGTATTAGCCCCCTTCTTTTCACCCTCCACATAAACAGTCTGGGCCCTACATTGACAAGGGAGGGCCAGGACTTACCTAGTATCGGCAGACGGCAAATTGGAGCATTATTATATGCTGATGATGCTGTCCTCCTGTCCCGTGCCCTTTTAGGACTTCAGAACTGTCTCGAGCTTTGTGTCTTTCATGACGAGGTTGGATCTTAAGGTAAACATTACTGAAACCTTTGCCATGAAATGTAGCAAACCCAACGTTAAGTGTCGAGACATTTGCATAGATGATAGGAAACTCAAATTTGCTAATCATTTTTCCTATCTGGGTATCATGTTCGAAAAAAAGGGCTCATGGAGCGTAGCCATCAACACAAGAAATCTTCTATTTATAAAATCTATTGGAGCCCTGATACATTTTTCAAGGAAACTAGGGAAGCGCTCTATTGGTGATATGTTAATTATCTACAAAGCTAAATGTATTCCTGTAGCTATGTACGGAGCGAGCATTTGGGGTTTTGCAAACACACTGCCCCTCCAAATGGCCGAGAACAGGTTTTTAATTTAGCTCCTGGCCGTCCCAAATAGCACAGCTATGTTCATTTGCCACACAGAGCTAGACCTTCCATACTTATCTGACTTAATCAAAATCCAACCAGCTTTACTTTGGCATAAGGTGTGGTCTGGCCCTACAACTGTGTTAAACCGGGATATGATTAATGATTGTCACAATATGGAACAGGTTTCGAGCATCCCGTGGCTTGCCTTTGTCAAAAATGTTATGAACGATTTGGGTCAAGCCAAGTTTTATGCCAATCCTGACAGTCTGTCCCGTGTCACCAGGAAAGAGTTAAGATCGTTATGCCTTGAGCACCTAGAGATGTTAAGACTGTCTACTAATGTGATGAAACCATCTGTCAGAGAACACCAGCTACTCTTTACACAACCAGGGTTACAACCCTATTTATCTTCATCTCTGGGTGATCATGACACGATGCTCCTGCTGCGCTTTTGCTTAGCCACCTTTCATCTTAAGGAAACGTTCCCTAAGCCAAATGATTGCTCACGCACTTTATGCCCATACCCCTGTGACGACCTATCAGCCCAGTCCACAATCCATATTATCTTTTTTTGTACATTTTACACCCTGATCAGGAAAAGATGGATATTACCAATTTAAAATGGCTTGGACTGAGACAGTGCCGCCCCGCTTTTATTAAGCTGCAGTTTCTTGACGAAGTGTTGTTCACCGATCATATTGCTAATTTTCTGAAAGGGGTAGTTAGATTTAGAATGAGTATGCAGGATATTGCTTAATTCTAACTGTACTTCATTTTATATTATGTTTCGGAGGTTTTAGCATTTTATCATAAGTTTTAATCTTGTATTAATCATGGCTTTATTATCAAAGTTTGAAGAATTTTTCTCTTTTTAATGTTTCAATGTAAATGTATTTTTTTTGTTTAACTGTATTATGCTTTTATGATTTAATATTTTAAATCGAATATAGTGAAACATTGACTTTGACCTACAACTCACTGCTATAAGATCTGTCAGTCTAATTAATTCAATAAAAACAAGCCAAAAATACAATACCCCAGAATACACTGAGCTGGAAGAAAATAAAACAGGACTGGAAACTGTTTATGTACTGACATAGCGTGAGGCGGTCACCCTGGCTACCCAGAAAGGTATAGTGCAACACTTTGCTTGAACAAGGGAGACAATAAAAATGAAAGCTGCTTTGGCAGCTGGAAGCGGCTTTATAGGGGCCTGAGAATAGAAACTTGGGGGGTCATTATGATAGCGGGCGGATCACCACTGCCCATATGGTGGTGGCGATCCGCCCACCAAAATCTACCGCCTGCATTACTTTTCCCCCACCACATTACGATGGCGGGGGACACACCGGTGGACGGGAAGACCGTCCACCGGTTTTCCGCTGGTAGGCAAACCGTCCGATTGCCTACCAGGCAGAAAAGCCCAGGAATATGGTGGTGTTCCTTGCAGGCACCGCCATTCATATTATCATCTTTGCGGTGAACTGCCTTTCCATGGTGGAGGGTGTTCAGGGGGGTGGTTGGTGCACATGGTACCCCCCTGCATTTGCATGCACAAGGTGACAGGCACCGCGCGGTCCCTGTCACACTGTGCATTCAAATGCACAACATGAATTTTACACATTGTGGCAGGTGCTGCTTTCAGCACAGCCTGCCGCAAGTTTAAAATGCGGGATGCGCCCGGCAGTCTGACGGATGCATCCTAATGCCACTTGCGTGACCGCCGCGACAATGGAGGGCGGTCCTGTTTGCCGATACAGCATCGTAATAGGCCCCTTGGTACGTTATTGAGGAGATAATTGTGTGGACTTTGAGAAGTAAAGAGAAAAGCTTGAAAGGTGATTAGGAGGCCAGTAAGCACCCTGCTGAGGCGAACTCATAACTTGTTTTCATCTACCCATAAGTCTATCTGTTCCTAATAGGAATCACCTTGAAGGGATTATAAGGAAGATGTAATAAATTCTGTTTACAAAAATCTGGCCACAATGTGCAACCAGTAGTTTTCCAACCAATATTGAAATTTATGAGCCCAGGTTGGTTTGTAAAATTCTGACCTACCTCATTATTATCAATTAAGTAGGCTGCATATTGACACTCACTCCGATTGGTGGCCATCACATGTATTGAGGCCTGCTTGAGTAGGCAGACCAGCAAGTGTGTGATTGCTCTTAAATATAGTGAACTGTTTTTTAAAAGCAGTTTGGGTTCTTTTAAAAAATGTTTACTCTTTCTAAAATTTGTTTGAGAGTTGGCAATGGTCCCTTAAAACACTGTCTACTTTCCAACAAACTTTTAATTGCATTCTCGAAGGGGGGGTGTCGTAAGGGCGTCTCTTTCCTTTTACAAGGGGTTTACCACCTGAATTTGGGAGTTAAGTGGAAAAAACTGATACACCTCATACTGTTTCAGTATTAGGAAGGGACACCTACATCCCATCCCTCTCAAATTGCTTATGGTATGGGGTTCGTTGGCTTTTCTGCAGAGTCATCCCCAAACGATTTGCCTTCACCCGTGCGTTTTCTGAAGCCATGTTAGTTAGCTTATACCCAATTGGCATATTTAATGTACTTGTAAGTCCATAGTAAGGTGACACTATCTGTGCCCAGGGTATGTAAATTTAAGGATTTTAGTGGCCCTGCAGCACTGATTGTGCCACCCACTTAAGTAGAACTTTAAACATGTCTCAGGTCTGCCTTGTAGCCTGTGTGTGCAATTTTAAACTGTCATTTCGAATTGGCAAAATAATTATTTTGCTTCCCAAGCATTCCTTTTTAATACATATGTTACCCCTAGGGTAGGCCCTGGACAGCCAAGAGGACAGGATACAGTGTATTTTAAAAGTTGGACATGTACTTTCAAGTTTTAAATGTCCTGGTAGTGAACACTTTTAAATTTGATTTTCACTACTGAAAAGCCTATCTCTCCTTTGGAATAAAATAAGAGTTAACGCATTATATTTAATAAGCTGTAACTTCTAATTGGAACCAGATGGGCAGGTCGAGTTAGTTGTCTAAAGAATTGCAATTCAAAAGCTATCATTAAGGTGCCGATTCCGATCCGTTAAAAATAATTTGCGTATGACCCGGATCCGTATTTTTTTACATACGAGTCGTACAAGTAACGTACAAGTATGATTCGTCCGTGAAAAATAACTGCGAATAGCGTCGGGAAAAGTCTACGAGAGTGCGTCGGAAAGTTTTCACGTCCGAATATCGTCGGGAAAAGTGTACGAGAGTGAGCCGGACATTTTTACGTGCAAATCGTAAAACACAAGTCCGAGCGCGCAAGTACGATCCCGACCGTCCGTCCGAATACATAATCGCATGTAAAATGGCTCGTACGGAGCCAACGCAGTAGCACACATGTACACGGGTAAACTGATGCCCGTGTACGAGCCGTACAGCCGTACCCCCCATGTACGCGCCGTACCCCTCCAGGTACGCGCCTTACCCCCCCTGTCCGCACTGTACCCCAGCCCCGCACCTGTACGTGCCGAACCCCCATGTACACACCTTCCCCCCTGTATGCGCATCACCCCCGCATGTACGCACCGTACCTCCGCTTGTATGCGCCGTACCCAAGGGCCGCACGTGTACACACCATACCCTCACTGCATGTACGCGCCTTACCCCCCAGGCACGCGCCGTACCGCCGCATGTACGTGCCGTACCCCAGGGCCGCACCTGTATGCACCATACCCCCACCGCATGTACGCGCCCTCCCCCCATGTACTCGCCCTCCCCCCATGTACGTGCCTTACCCCCCCATGTATGCGCCGTACCTCCGCATGTACGTGCCGTACCCCAGGGCCGCACCTGTACGCACCATACCCCCACCGCATGTACGCACCCTCCCTCCCCCATGTACGTGCCCTCCCCCCCATTTACGCGCCTTACCCCCCCAATGTACGTGCCATACTTCCGCATGTATGCGCCATACCCCAGGGCCGCACGTGTACGCACCAAACCCCCACCGCATGTACGTGCCGCACTCCAACACCGTACCCCAGCACCCTCACCCAGCACGTACTCACGCATGTACGGCCCGTACACGCGTGAGTACGTGCCGTATCACTAGGCCCTATGGTACCTCCAACTATAGTGATAGGCACATACTCACACGTGTACGGCCCGTACACGCGTGTGTACGTGCCGTATCACTCGGACCTACAGTAACACGACTATAGTGATAGGCACGTACTCATGCGTGTACGGCCCATACATGCGTGTGTACGTGCCATATCACTCGGACCTACAGTAACATGACTATAGTGATAGGCACATACTCACGCGTGTACGGCCCGTACACACGTGAGTGCGTGCCGTATCACTAGGCCCTACGGTACCCCCAACTATAGTGATAGGCACGTACTCACGCGTGTACGGCCCGTACACGCGTGAGTATGTGCTGTATCACTCGGACCTACAGTAACACGACTATAGTGATAGGCACGTACTCACGCGTGTACGGCCCGTACACGCTTGAGTATGTTCCGTATCACTTGGACCTACAGTAACACCACTATAGTGATAGGCACGTACTCACGCGTGTATGGCCCGTACACGTGTGAGTACGACCCGTATCACTGTAGTGATGGTGCCCTAGGGGTACGTGTGAAACGCGCCGTACCTGTGTGGGGATTTAAGAATTACAATGGGGACACATGAGGGACAAGTATTAGGGCCTAAATGCATGCTGGTTGTCATGGATACCGAGTTTCAAGTTCAAAATTTTACATCGTGTGGTCTGGAAAAAGCACTTGGCCACATTTTACATTGTCGCAAAGTGGTTGGTGACTTGACATGATGCTGCTAAATCGAAAGATGCAAAGGCTGTCACTGGTGTATGTTTAAAGGGATTGGAGGAAACGTAGGATGCAAATGAGTCTGACCAATCACTCTGTACTCCTGTACATGAAATAGGCCAGCAAGGCAGATATAAGGCAGGCAGAACCCATGAGAGGGCACTTGCCTGCACAACATGTCAGTCGATACCACTGCTGCTTTATTGTCTCCCTCTGGCACCATGTCAAGGACTGTGGAGAGGGTCAAGCCTTTCACCCAGGAGGAGAACGAGGCCCTGCTGGATGTGATCCTCCCACGGTACCCCATGCTGTATGGTCGACCAGGGGAGCAGGTGAGTGCTGACTCCACTACCTTTGCCTGTGCACCTTTATTGTGTCTGTCACTTCTGGCATTGTGGCCAGGTGTGACAGACATGCAATGTTGGGTGGAGTGGGTCCCGGGGGGGGGATGGCTTATGTCTCTCATGCAGGGCTTGATGTAGTTCATGTGTGCACTCCTCACTTGCATTGTGCTTACTGTGACATTCACTGCATAGTGCATGGCACATTCCGCCAGCCTAATCCTCCAGGGCATTCTTGTTCTATTGTCCTGTGGTGATTCAGTGGTCACCCTGGTGTGACAGGTGACTGCACCCACAGATGTGTGTGAGAGTTGAGTGGAGCTGTGGTGAGAGTGGTGAGAGTGTCCAAATGATGTGTACGCCCCCTGGACATTGATGTGTGTGAATGTTTCTTGTCATATGGGTGAGTGTCTATGTGGAGTGTTGCACCACAGCTGCATGGAGGGGGCAACTGCTCAATCCATCTGATGTGTGAAGTAAGCCGTGCTGTGTGTCTGACTTGCTGAGCTAGATCCACACCTGTGACCCCCCCGGCAAGTGGCACATGTGCAGAGTGAGGTTTGCATCCGCTGTTGCCAATGGCAGGTGATTGATGTGTGCCTGTGTGTGTCTGTGTACTCTGCTCAGGTTTCGTCAGTGGCCTGGGGCATGTGACTGCTTTGCGGTGCTGTCCATCAGCCTTGTGTTGCTTGGGATGCACAGTGTGTGCCATGATCAGGGATTGTGTTGCACCCCTCATGCCACCTGTGTACTTACTATGCCATGTAGTGCATTGGTGCGTCCCCCGTGGAAAAAGTCCCTATGACTAAGGTGCTATTACTTGCCAGCATACTATGCCCTGTTCAACAAATCTAAGAAGTTCAAATGTGTGTCTCTGTGACATGGTGCAGGTGTAGTGATGTTGTCCCACTTTGTCATCCACACCGGTATCCCCCTACCACAAGGGGAAGATCTGGAAGGATGCCGTCAAGGCCGTGCAATCGGCGGAGGGTCGCAGTCGGCGCCTGCCACAAGTGAGGAAGAGATGGCAGGACATCCGGTGCTGGACCCGGAGGATCGCCCGGGTCATACTGAAGCAGGAGGCTCCACGCAAGCAAGGAGGGCACCGGCGCCTGACCCACCAGATGCGGCGTGTCCTGGCAGTGGTCTTCCCTGACCTGGATAGGTGGATACAGGAGTTACAGCAGCAGGAAGGGGATAGGTACATGTGTGTTTGTTGTGTGTCGCCAGCTTTTGGAGCTGCTCAGTCGCCTGGATACACTGCCAGGCTATATATGTGCAGTGCATATCCTGTACCCCAAAGTCAACCTGTGCTGTTATTCCTCCCTTCCCCTCCTTGACATGTGTTACCTGGTCTGTGTGTTATCACTATTGCACATGGTCATCTAGGCTGCCAGTTTATCAAGGAGCACACTGCTTTCAGCATCATGTGTGGGGGTGGTCTGCCTGTGCCCAGTCCTGTTCAGTCATTTGGGGGTGCATAATTGTTGGCACTGATGCTGAGTCCCAACATAGGAGTGTGAGGGTTCAAATGAACAGACTTGCAGCATGCATTACCAATGTTGTGGCCTCAGACATGATGTGCATGAGTGGGATATATGCATAGTGCCGGGACGTTGCTCCTGTAACAGTCAGCTCATTCCAGGACCATGGAGCAGTGTGCACACAACAGTCCCCTGACACAGCCTGCCCTCCTACTCATGTGTGTCATCCAACACTGTGCACATTCACTGTGGGTTCATCATGGCTCTCCCTCTGTGGCATTGTTCCCTGGCCTAGGTAGTAGTTTTCACATGTGTGATACATTTGCCCACTGGACAGGGATACACCAGTTTGCTTGTGCATACTCACACTGGGCAGTGCCTGTGTGGCTATTCACAACAATCTGTTGATGTTTGTTTGTGACCAAAATGTTTTGCCAGCACTACAAGGTGATGTCATGTTAATGAAGCTAGTTTTCAAGCACAGTTATTGTAACCCTGAATAAGAGGCTTCACTTCTTGATCGGTATCAGTCACATTGACTCAGGTATGGGTGGGTGTGTGCGGGAGGGGCGTACATGTTTAACCCTGATGTTTCATTGCCAGTTCTGACTTGTATGTGATGATTCGCAGTACAGAAAGTCATAGTGCAGTGACCCCGTGATGTTGGCCAGTGCTTAATGTTCGTGCTTCATTGCATGCGTCAGTTTTTGACAATCATGTATCCTGCTTGTACATTTTTGGCACCTGTGTGTGGTTCAGATGCTACACAGTTGTGACTTTGTGTGCTGACATCTGTGGGTACATTCTGGCTTGCCATGAGGGGGAACCCACAGTACAGCTAGGCTTTTTTGCTAAACAATTGCAGGCCCTTTAGCTTATTGTTAGGGTCTGTCTTCAGAATCATGCTAAACCCCATGTGACTCTGTATAGTATTGATTCATATGTTTCATGTTACCTTTATTTTACTAATCATGTGCAATATTGCTGCCTTTGTTTACAAGATGAAGAGTTAAGTCAAGAACGCCCTTCTTTTCATAATTACTCAGGCGCTTTTGTAATCATGCTTATAAACGTAAATCACATGTTTTCTAATACATTGATCGTGCCTCGTTTCTATTCATATGCACGTTTTTGGGGCATAAGACTTTGTTGCACATGGCTACGAACACACCCATGAGTCACGTTACAAGTAGACAGTTGACAAGGTGCTGAAACTCACTTGCAAAGCACGCTGGTTTGAAAACCGTTATGGCACGTGTATTTCACCGGTGCGTGTTCAGGTAACCCCACCCATTACCAGGACTATTTAAACCCTAAGCGAGCTCAAGAAATTGCTTGCGCTCGTTGTATCCCCGCTTACCTGAAGTTCGAAGTCTTCCTCCGGACCTTCCTTCTCTGAAACCCAGCAAACCAGTCGGACTTCCTGCTTCCGGATACACGGCTCGCGTTTCCGGTTCTCTTCTGTGCATCTTCCCCATCGGCAGCAAGCAGGAATCCAGTTTCTTCGTTCCGCATCCAGTCCTTAAAGGAGCCTCGACCTAAAGGGAAAAAACACAGTGAGTTGGTGTTTGCGCGCAGCACAAAAGGAAGAAAACAAGTAAGTCTTTGAGTGTTTTAAAAAACGGAAAAGAAAAGACATATTACCACGAATCAGGTTATAAATAGAAAAAGAAGGAACAGCACTTATCTTTCAAGAAATCCTTCCTCAGCCTTGGCACGAACATGTTTTAAACCTGAAAGAAAAAACAGGAGAACTCTTAAGGCTCAAGGAGAAAGACATTTATTTGATGCAATTGAGTCATCTTGTAATTGTGTAAGTTTGTAAGGCGATCTAAACACAAAAAGTTTATAGAATAATTTCATGCTTATGAAGGGTAATGTTCAAGTGTGTTTGCTTATTTGCAGAAACCAGTGCTTAACCTCAGATTAGAAAAGCAGCACATTTAACATAAGACGTTCTGGCAGATGTAAGACCAGAACCAAGAGGTACGATGGTTTATGAAGGCGATTAATAGATGCAAGGAAGTTTACTCTTGAAATCATTTGATGTAAGTGTTTATAATTGCTTGTTTGTGTTTTTCCATTAACCAGAGATACAACACCAGAGGTGATTGAATACCTACAACAGAGTAGAAGAGTGGAGTGTTTCTCTCTCTTTATTATTTTGTCCCACTTCCCCCTTCCCTTAAGTGTTTACATCTAGTAAGCCGCATTTATACTTCGGTTTGCTGGAGGTAAATTCTTGGGGGCAGCTGAGAAAAATCTTCACGTCTCTCAAGGTGAACACCCTGGACTTCAAGTGAGTGAAGGTTTGACACTTATGCATTGTCCTGGGTGTGGACATGTGTGCCACTCCAGATGACAGTCAGTAGGTCATATGTGTAGCCAACTGTGTGATCAGGTGATGGATAGCCATGTGACAAATGACATTATTCAATTTGTTACTCAGAGAAAATGTCCATTGGCACTCACTACACCTGTCAACATGTCTCAATGTTTCATATGCTTGACCTTGTTGTTTGGTTGTGAAGGACAATGATGTGCCTGCATGACAGATGTCTCCCAAGGAAGTGCACAATACACCAACTTTACACTTTCCAGGGACACGTTGGCACATTTTAAAGTAAGGCACAGTTTGAACAAAACTTGTTTGGAGTTCATACATATACATGTTCCCATAGTGTGCTAGCATTTGGGTTAGTCCTTGGTTGTTGCTGATACCAACTTACGAGTGTCAAGTCATCCAGACCACCCTGGTGCCATGTATATGTACTTACTGATACGCCATTTCTGCCTAACAGTGGCTAATTTGAATGAGTCTGGCAGCTCAGACAATGACTGTGTACATGTAGTTTGGTGTGCACCTCCTTGTGTAACTTCTGCTATACAGACACATGTGTGTTGTGTTCACAGAGTGGCACATTCACACATGCTAGATATGTCCATTGTGTAAAGGGTTGTGATCCTCCAGGAGTCACAATGTATTTCTTTGGGGTGTCAAAAGTACTCACAGGTCTCTGAGTGTGGGGACACCTTCTGCATTGGCATGTGGTATTTGGCCTTGGTTGCGACAATACTGTTTGGTTCACAGTGAACAAGAGGTGGCATGCCTTCATAGTCTTGCTGTGCTCAACTGATCCCAGACACTAGCTTCTCATGATCTTGTAATTTCAAGTTATTTGCTGTTGTGTCCTAATTTTCATTTTTTCAAAGTGGCATGGTGGGTCAATCAACTGGGGAGTGCAGGACTTACATATGTGGGGAGTATCCTTGATGTTACTCATGATGCCTTTCCTGACATGCACTGTTGCCTATTTTGTTTGGACTCATGTGTCAGATGTATACAGGTGACTGATTTTTTCCTGTCTCTTCACCTTGCCCACAGCATCATCGGAGGACACCGAGGGAGACACCGGCACGGACGTGGAGGAGGGATCGAGCAGTGGTGCCACCACTGCTGAGGAGTCGGTGGAATCTATTGGCATGGAGGGCGAGGGGAGTGAGGCGGAGGACCTGCCCAGTACCAACACTGACTACGAGGAAGACGGGTCTGAGGCTGAGCTCCCAGAGGGGGCGGAGGCTGCTCCCACAGCTGAAAGCAGCAGTACATCTCTCGCCGCCCCCTCCATTCCCATCACCACCCTCCCACTTGCTCGGGTCCCTTCTGTCCGTGCTAGGCCACACCATGTCTCCTTCGTGCCAGGCACCGCACCCCCTGCCCCTGTCCCCCCTGCTGCCCTCACTGCCGAGTCTGTGGACATTCAGCGGCAGTTGCAAGTTGGGCAGACATCGATCCTGACTGTCCTCCATGGCCACACCAGACTGCTGACCCAGTTGGTGTTGTACATGGAGGGCATGTCATCAGCGATGTCTGAAAAACGGATGTTGCTGAGGTCCCTGGACTCGACACTGATGGCAGTAGCGAGTCGCCGGCAGAGCTGCGTCCCCCCCTACCACTGCCCCATCCACAAGTCCCACACCCATGCCTGTCCCAAGCA
This sequence comes from Triturus cristatus, assembly GCF_964204655.1. Classification (NCBI taxonomy): domain Eukaryota; kingdom Metazoa; phylum Chordata; class Amphibia; order Caudata; family Salamandridae; genus Triturus; species Triturus cristatus. The sequence goes on from NC_140587.1 coordinate 232,332,874, forward strand.
CACCAAGACATCCACACACACGCACCCCACCAGACAGGAGCAGCACACCACCACGTAAGGGCAAGCGCACACCTCCTGACACACACACTCAGGGGGAAGCAGGCACACCCACTGGGTCTGGGGCACACAGGCAGGCACGTAGCCACAGTCAACATCCACATGACTCACTCCCCAGTCCCTCTGATGTCACTCCCCTTGGCTCCCCTGCCCCAGATTCGGAGAAAGAGGCCTACTTTGCTGGGCTGGGCCTCAGCTCCACTAGTTCACCTGGACGCAAACGGTCAAGGCAATCCACGGGTAGGGGAGTTAAGTCCCCCAGCCCATCCACCACCTCCCCCAGTAGCGCTCCGACCCCCCCCTCCTTGGGGCCTGTTGTTTCTCCGGGTGCAGAAAGATGCTTGAAGAACTGGCAGAAGTGTGCAGCGCCGAGCTCACCTCCACCTTTGGCGCTGCCCCACCCCCTGTGGTGGAGTCGTCCGTCCCTGCACCCACCACACCTACCCTTCCCCCTCCTGTCCCTGCGGTGCCTGGTCCTTCCCCACATGATGCCCCCCCAGTCGACGACACAGTCTTGTGATGTGCAGGCAAGCAAGGGGAGACGCATGGCCATGTGTCCCCCCCCCAAGGACTGATGATATGGACTGGCCATTGGCCTTTGTGAATAGTCTAGTTTACACATTATTATTTTCATGCTGAATAAAGCATTTTCTTTTTCGTTTGGCAAGTCTTGCATTTCAGGTATTGATGTTGATGCTGATGCTACAGGAGTTGGGGTTGTGGGCATGTGTTATGTTTCAGGGAAATGTTGTAGTCTGCTGCTCATGGGGTGGAACCTGGTATCTGCGTGCCATCACAAGGTCTCTGCAAAGATTCTTTGTCGTGTATGCTCTTTGTGTTTGGAGACATTGTCCCAAGGAGTGTTCCTTCCTCTGTGTCACCTGACATCTCCCCTGCAGAGAGTTGCACAATTGTTGTGTTGCCCTGTGTCTACATTTCCTTTGTTGGTGATGGATCCCTTCAACTCTGGCCATGCCTGCTCAGCAATGTGTCCGGCTGCATCGTCTGTGCCATCCTTGGTACTCACTGTACTTGTGTATAGAGTATTTTGCCATGCCTTCATGGAGAAATTGTCCCTTTTCCGCACAATGCATGTGTGTAATCCCAGCCTAGTACACATATGGTACTTGTTATGCTGGGGATTTGAACACCTGACTCACAATTGTGGCCATTGTATCTGTGGGAACTCCACCCTATTCCGTCCATGACAGACAACATCTTGGTGGCTAGCCCAGCACCTGAACATTCCTATCAGTCCTGGGATGTGCGTGACAGTGTGTGTTCTCTTTGGCTCTCTTAGTTTATTAGGCAGTGGCATGACTATACAGTCTTGTGGCATGATCTCAGTGTGTGTATTGTGCTGCATCTGCCAGGGGTGGGTATGCATGTGTTATTTGTCCTCACACCCACATGTGGTGTGTCATGCAGTGGGGGAAAGACATCCATCCTCCTGGGAGTGGGACACTGCTGTCAGTGATGTGTTGTTATGGCACTATCATCATTGTCCTAAGTTAGGGATACGTACATTCACCCATGGAGCTGTGGTCATCTGATAATGATGTACACCCCCCCATGTCTCTGTCCACTGCTGGGAGTCCTCTGCACTCACCCCCATGTCTCTGTCCACTGCTGGGAGTCCTCTGCACCCACCCCCATGTCTTTGTCCACTGCTGGGAGTGATAGGCACCCACCCCTCACATATCTGTCCACTGCTGGGAGTGATAGGCACCCACTCCTCATATGTCTGGGCACTGCTGGGAGTCATAGGCACCCACCCCTCATATGTCTGTCCACTGCTGGGAGTGATAGGCACCCACCCCTCATATGTCTGGGCACTGCTGGGAGCGATAGGCACACACCCCTCATATGTCTGGGGACTGCTGGAAGTCATAGGCACCCACCCCTCATATGTCTGGGCACTGCTAGGAGCGATAGGCACACACCTCTCATATGTCTGGGCACTGCTGGGAGTGATAGGCACCCACCCCTCATATGTCTGTCCACTGCTGGGAGTAATAGGCACCCACCCCTCATATGTCTGGGCACTGCTGGGAGTCATAGGCACCCACCCCTCATATGTCTGTCCACTGCTGGGAGTGATAGGCACCCACCCCTCATATGTCTGGGCACTGCTGGAAGTCATAGGCACCCACCCCTCATATGTCTGGGCACTGCTAGGAGCGATAGGCACCCACCCCTCATATGTCTGGGCACTGCTGGGAGTGATAGGCACCCACCCCTCATATGTCTGTCCACTGCTGGGAGTAATAGGCACCCACCCCTCATATGTCTGGGCACTGCTGGGAGTCATAGGCACCCACCCCTCATATGTCTGTCCACTGCTGGGAGTGATAGGCACCCACCCCTCATATGTCTGGGCACTGCTGGGAGCGATAGGCACACACGCCTCATATGTCTGGGCACTGCTGGGAGTGTTAGGCACACACCCCTCATATGTCTGGGCACTGCTGGGAGTCATAGGCACCCACCCCTCATATGTCTGGGCACTGCTGGGAGCGATAGGCACACACCCCTCATATGTCTGGGCACTGCTGGGAGTCATAGGCACCCACCCCTCATATATCTGGGCACTGCTGTGAGCGATAGGCACACACCCCTCATATGTCTGGGCACTGCTGGGAGTCATAGGCACCCAACCCTCATATGTCTGGGCACTGCTGGGAGCGATAGGCACACACCCCTCATATGTCTGGGCACTGCTGGGAGTCATGGGCACCCACCCCTCATATGTCTGGGCACTGCTGGGAGCGATAGGCACCCACCCCTCATATGTCTGGGCACTGCTGGGAGCGATAGGCACACACCCCTTATATGTCTGGGTACTGCTGGGAGCGATAGGCACACACCCCTCATATGTCTGGGCACTGCTGGGAGTCATAGGCACCCACCCCTCATATATCTGGGCACTGCTGTGAGCGATAGGCACACACCCCTCATATGTCTGGGCACTGCTGGGAGTCATAGGCACCCAACCCTCATATGTCTGGGCACTGCTGGGAGCGATAGGCACACACCCCTCATATGTCTGGGCACTGCTGGGAGTCATGGGCACCCACCCCTCATATGTCTGGGCACTGCTGGGAGCGATAGGCACCCACCCCTCATATGTCTGGGCACTGCTGGGAGCGATAGGCACCCACCCCTCATATGTCTGGGTACTGCTGGGAGCGATAGGCACACACCCCTTATATGTATGGGCACTGCTGGGAGTGATAGGCACTCACCCCTCATATGTCTGGGCACTGCTGGGAGTGATAGGCACCCACCCCTCATATGTCTGGGCACTGCTGGGAGCGATAGGCACACACCCCTCATATGTCCCTGTCCACTGCTGGTATTCCTCTGCAAACTTGCGCCCTTGCTGTGGTACACTGCTATCCTGGGCATACACCACCCCCAATTTACAGCTGATGTGCTGCACCAAGCCGTACACCTACATCCGTGGCGTGTGTACGCCTTGTATCCATCATGTAATGATGATGGTGATGTAGGGGTACGCGTGTACGGTCCGTACCCATGCTCTGGGGGCGTGGGTACGGTCTGTACACGCGTACTCCTGCATCACCACTACAATGGTGGTACGGCCCGTACCCATGCTCTGGGGGGCGTGGGTATGGTCCGTATCACCATTGTAGTGGTGATGAAGGGGTACGTGGGTACGGGCCGTACATGCGTATCCCTACATCACCACTACAATGGTGGTGCGGACCATACCCACGCTCTGAGGGGCGTGGGTACGTCCCGTACCACCATTGTGGTGGTGACGGGTACGCGTCCACATCCACTTCCGTTGTGGCGGGACATGGAATTGGTGGACACGCCCCCCGAAGTGACCAGACCATGGAGGTAATTAATGTGCAGGATGTATTAGTATTTTGTGGGGTGTGGGTTATGTTTCCTGCCCCTTGCACCCCCCTTTGCCCCTGGGGGTTGTTCTGACCTTTTGCGGCATCTGCGTCGGTTTCTGAACACGAGGTCGTAGGCTATGAGGGCCGGGATGATGCGTAGGTGGGGGTCCATCGCTGTCCGTCGCGTACCGGTGCTCCTTGTTCGCGTCGTCCTCAATTTCCCAGCAGTTTTTGGCTCTCGTAAAAAATGCTACGTGCGGAGTGACGTCGGCACGAATCATACAATAAAACGCTGCCTGACTCCGTCCGGACGTTGCGTATGCGCCGTCCAGAATCAGATTTGTATGTATTTTTTTGCCGGTCGGTGTTTTTTACGACTCGTACGGAAATGGTATTTCTGTGCGAATCGTACTTGCGAGTTTGTAAGGTGTCTTTCCCGAGAAAACGCTCCGTACGACCATTTGTACCCGGGTTTTACCAGATCGGAATCAGCACCTAATTGTAAAGTCTGATATTTAGGCACAATTCTGAAAATTCCACTTTTAGAATAATTTTTTTAATAATCTTTTTGTTAGCAGTATTCAGATCAGAATCAGTTTACAGACATTGGTGCCAATTACGATCCTGTAAAAACCGGGTACGAACCGTCGGACGGAGCATATTCTCCGTCCGACGCGTACCCGGTCGGAACAAGATACAAACATGGAAGTACGATTCGCACGGAAATACTATTTCCATACGAATCGTACAAAACACCGACCGACGAAAATATACATACAAATGTGATCCGGGAAAGCGCCGACGTGACGTCGGGACGCACGCAGCCTGCCATTCACGAACCACGAAGTACGATCCGCACCGACGTCATCCCGCACGGATAATATTTTCCGCCAGCCAAAAACTGCCGGGAAATCAGGACGACGCGAACAAGGAGTACCTGCACGCGACGGACAGACATGGACCCGAACCTACGTGTCATCCCGGCCCTCATAGCAGTCGACCTCCTCTACAGGTTCCGATGCAGACGCCGCAGAAGGTCAGAACAACAAAGGGGGGGGAAAGGGGGGGGGTGGCAGGAGCAGGGGCAGGCCACAAAACCCCCACCCAAGTCACACAGCACACATGCCCTGGACATACCTGACCCCCAGGCCCTGGTCACTACGAGGGGGTGGGGGCGTGTCCAGCAAAGCCAGCGTCCGCTACAACGGAAGTGGTTGACGACGCGAACCGGTAACACAACAATACAGATACGTCCCGTACCCACGCCTTAAGAGCGTGGGCACGAGTCGTACTACGCCCACACCTACGTCACCCCAACAATGGCGGGACGGCTGTACCCACGTGGCAAAGGCCTGGGTACGGCCCGCACAAGCATTCCACAGCGTGGGTACGGATATGTACGGACCGTACCCCCACCCCCGTATGCATGGAGCGCACCCCCCATCCCAACAGTGTACGTACGGACCGTACCCCCATCCCCGTATGCATGGAGCGCACCCCCATCCCAACAGTGTATGTACGGACCGTACCCCCATCCCCGTATGCATGGAGCGCACCCCCATCCCAACAGTGTACGTACGGACCGTACCCCCACCCCCGTATGCATGGAGCGTACCCCCACCCCAACCGTGTATGTACGACCCGTACCCTCACCCGCGTATGTATGGAGTGTACCCCCACCCCCGCCATGTATGTACGACCCTTACCCTCACCCGCGTATTTATGGAGCGTACCCCCACCCCAACCGTGTATGTACGACCCGTACCCTCACCCGCGTATGTATGGAGTGTACCCCCACCCCAACTGTGTATGTACGACCCGTACCCTCACCCGCGTATGTATGGAGCGTACCCCCACACCCACCGTGTATGTACAACCCGTACCCTCACCCGCGTATGTATGGAGCGTACCCCCACCCCCACCATGTATGTACGACCCATACCCTCACCTGCGTATGTATGGAGCGTACCCCCACCCCAACCATGTATGTATGACCCGTACCCTCACCCGCGTATGTATGGAGCGTACCCCCACCCCAACAGTGTATATACGGACCGTACCCCCACACCCGTATGCATGGAGCGTACCCCCATCCCAACAGTGTACGTACAGACCGTACCCCCACCCCCGTATGCATGAAGCGCACCCCCCATCCCAACAGTGTACGTACGGACCGTACCCCCACCACCGTATGCATGGAGCGCACCCCTCATCCCAACAGTGTACGTACGGACCGTACCCCCACCCCCGTATGCATGGAGCGTACCCCCACCCCAACCGTGTATGTACGACCCGTACCCTCACCCGCGTATGTATGGAGTGTACCCCCACCCCCGCCATGTATGTATGACCCTTACCCTCACCCGCGTATTTATGGAGCGTACCCCCACCCCAACCGTGTATGTACGACCCGTACCCTCACCCGCGTATGTATGGAGTGTACCCCCACCCCAACTGTGTATGTACGAACCGCACCCCCACCCGCGTAGCATGGAGCGAACCCACACCCGTGTATGTTCTAAGCGTACATATCCTGAAATAGGAGGGTTGGGTGCAGAGTCCTCCCAGCAGTGCCCAGACACAGGAGGGGTGTGTGCAGAGTCTTCCCAGCAGTGCCCAGACACAGGAGGGGTGTGTGCAGAGTCCTCCCAGCAGTGCCCAGACACAGGAGGGGTGGGTGCCTAACACTCCCATCAGTGCCCAGACATAAGAGGGGTGTGTGCAGAGTCCTCCCAGCAGTGCCCAGACACAGGAGGGGTGTGTGCAGAGTCCTCCCAGCAGTGCCCAGACACAGGAGGGGTGGGTGCCTCTCACTACCAGCAGTGCCCAGACCCAGGAGGGGTGGGTGCAGAGTCCTCCCAGCAGTGCCCAGACGCAGGAGGGGTGGGTGCAGAGTCCTCCCAGCAGTGCCCAGACACAGGAGGGGTGGGTGCCTAACACTCACAGCAGTGCCCAGACACAGGAGGGGTGTGTGCAGAGTCCTCCCAGCAGTGCCCAGACACAGGAGGGGTGGGTGCCTAACACTCACAGCAGTGCCCCTGCAAAGAAAAGGGTGAAGTACCCACAGATCCAATGCCCACAAATGTCAGTCAGGTGCACAAAGATCCTGCAGTACATGTACCACATGTGTGCGAGGCTGGGAGTATACACATGCACAGCGCCGAAAAGAAAACATGTCCACATGAAGTCATGGCAACAGTCTACATACACAAGTACAGTGACCACCAAGGACGCCACGAATGATGCAGGTGGAGACATCGCTCAGCATGCATAGCCCAAGTCTAACGAGTCCGTCACACACCCAGCCAATGTAGACACAGCTCAGCACCACATATTGGAATGACCCTGCAGGGAAGATGTCAGGTCACACAGAGGAAGGAACACACCTTGGGACGATGTCACCATGCAGTAACTGCTTACATGAACAAAGTTATGTAGCCAACAGCTTGTGATGGCACACAGATACCAGGATCCACCCTATGACCAGAACAAGACTACAATTCCCACACACCCAACACATTATCCCCACCCAAAATAATGGAGCAGGTCCACCAACAGCAATACCAGACAGACAGTAGTGTACTAAGGAAAAAGAAATTGCTTTATTCAGCATCCAAAAATCTGTTTGTCCCTTGAAAGTTCAAAATGTACAATGCCCATAGGGCAATCCAAAGTTCAAATCCAGGTGGGGGACACAGTGGGATGCGTGTCCCCTAGCTTGCCTGCACAGTCAGACTCCTTTGTCTTCCACAGGGGGGGGGCATCATGTGGGGGGGAAGGACCAGGCACCACAGGGACATGAGGGCGAAGGGTAGGCGTCGTGGATGCAGGGACGGCAGACTCCACCACAGGGGGTGGGGCAGTGCCAAAGGCGGAGGCCAGGATGGCGCTGCACACCTTAGCAAGGTCTTCCAGCGACTCCCCTGCACCCGAAGGAACCACAGGCCCCAAGGAGGGGGGGGTCGGAGGGATGGGTCGCAGCGCCACTGGGGGAGGGTGTGGACAGGGGGGCGGGACTCAACCACCCTGACCGGGGACTCCTTTGACTGCTTGCAGGGTGGTGTCACTGTGGGGCTCAGGGACAGAGCGGCCATGAAGGAGTCTTTGCTGGATTTGTGGCCAGGAGAGCTGAGGGGAGGGGATTTGGAGGGAGTGGATTTTGTGGAATGCGGACTCCCACTCTGGCTGCGTGTCTTACGTTTGCCCCCCGACCCAGTGGGTGTGCCTACTTCACCCTGTGTGAGCGTGCCAGGAGGTGTGCGTTTGACCTTCCCTGCTGGTGTGGTGCCTGTGTCTGTTGTGGTGGGTGCATGCTGACGTCTGGGTGTACGTGGGACAGGCATGGGAGTGGGAAGTGTGGATGGGTCAGGGGTAGGGGGTTGGACGAAGCGCTGCAGGAGACCCACTGCTGCAGTCAGTGTCGAGTCAATGGACCTCAGCAAGTTGCATTGGTCAGCCTGCGATGAGAAAATGCCCTCCAAGTATGCCTCCATGTTGTTCAGCACTTGGCTGTGGCCATGGAGGACATTAAGCATCGCAGCCTGACCAACCTGCAACTGCCGCTGGATGTCCACAGACTCGGCATTGGCGGCAGCAGTGGAGACAGGGGCAGGGGGTGCGGTGCCTGGCAGGAAGGAGACATGTGGTGACTGGGCACGCTGGGAAGGGACACGAGCAAGTGGGAGGCGGCTGATGGCAATGGAGGGGGTGGGGAGAGATGTTGTGCCGCTGTCAGCTGCTGGTACAGCCTCCGCCCACTCTGAGAGATCATCCTCGGACCCGTCAGCTTCATATTCTGTGGTGGCAGTGGACAGGTCCTCGGCCTCACTCCCCTCCGCCTCAGTTCCACTCGATGTGCCAGCCAAGATGTCACTGCTGGCACTGGTGCTCGGTCCCTCCGCTCCGTCTGTGCTGATGTCTCCCTCCGTGTCCCCCGACGATGCTGTGGGCAAGGTGAAGAGACAGCAATTAATCATACGCCTGTATACATATGTCACATGAGTCCAATCTACATAGGTTACAGTGCATAGCCTGAAAAGAAAGATCAGTAACATCTACAAAACAAGGTACAGCTGTAGGCCCTGCAACACACAGTTGGTTGACCCACCATGCCACTGAAAAACTATGGAGAGCATGACACAATAGCAAATGACATGAAATAGATTTTGACAGAGGAGCCAGGCTCTGGGGACAATCCAGCACTGCATCTGCACCACACAGCGTTGCCGAAAATAGGGATGAGCAGGGACCATATCCATGAACTTTAGGCACATGCTGCATAGGTAATACTGAAAACATGCCCACCATGACTGGCTCACTGCACCTTTAGTGTATGTCCAGACAAACATCACACACTGGCCAGACCTAGCAAGGAGATATCAGGTTTTGACATGTAGGCTTTGCCCGCACCAACCACCCCCTACATAAGACAATTTGTTGAGACACAGGAAGCACTTACATCTCTTAGTCTGGGTGAAATACACATGGGCTGGATAAATGCAAGATTGGACACAAAATACCCGAGGTGCGCCTGTCCAAATAATCATGTACAAATGGCCATCATCAGATGATTGTAACAAGACACACAGGCACTGGCCACAGTGAGTATGAACAAGGAAAATCAGGTCAGGCTGTACAGTGGACACTTGTACTACATTTTACGTCAATATACATGGTGCCAGGGGACAATGGCACAGAACACAACCTATGCTGTAGACACTGAGAGTGTCCACATTTTGTGATGACACACATGACACCTAGGAAAATATGCCTCAGGGGACAGTAGTGGCCACACAACTCCATGGTCCTGAATGGGAATGACTGCAACACACGCCACCATCCCTGCACTATGCGTATATCACACTCATGCACATCATGTCTAGGGGTGGGTGGAATTTGCGAAAGCGACTTTCGCAAATTATCGCGAAAATGTTAAAAATCTCCGCAAACAAGCGGAAATATCGCGAAGATGCGGAAGTTTTTTTCCGGCATGTTCACGAGATTTTCTGCATGGTTGCGGGTCGCCAACTTACCCATGTGGTTGCTTGCGGGCGCGGCCATCTTATTTTCAGTTGTCTCGCGGTGCATGATCGCGAGAAAAAAGACGTGATCGCGCGACGCATGACGTCACTGCGGACGCGAACTGTCGCGAGACAGCGCAAATGGCTAAAACAATACAACATCTCATGGAGAACGCGACCGGATCGGGAAAACTTGCCGGCGAACGCGGGGATTCAGGTAAGGCGATCGCGCGCGCGCGCGCGAGAATGTATTATTTTACAGCGCGAGCAAGAACCAAATTATCGCAAAGCTGCGGAATGCGGAAATTTTGACATTTCCGCGCTCTCCGCGGAACGCGGAAACGCCAAATTATCGCAAATTCCACGAACGGAACGGAAATTTTGCCCAGGCCTAATCATGTCACAGGCCACAACATAGGACATGCGTGCTGTAAGGCATGACACTTGAGAGACTAACTCCCATGTCTGGACTCAGCATCAGTGCCAACTGACATGGAACCCACAAGTACTGAACTGGCCAGGGCACAGGCAAGGTCCCAAAACCTGTTACACACCACCCCCACACATGATGCTACAGGCATTGTTCAGGTGGATAAAGTGCCAGCCTAGATAACCTTGTGAAGGAGTGACTACACACAGACCAGGAAACACATTGCAAGGAGGGGAAGGGAGGCAGGAGAGCACCGCTATACTGTGGGTAACAGGATCTGCACAGCACCTTTAAACCCTGGCAGTGTATCCATGCAACTGTGCACTTACAAATGCTGGTGACACACAACAAACACACATGTACCTACCCCCTTCCTGCTGCTGCTTCTCCTGTAAGCGCCTGTCCAAGTCTGGAAAGACCACCGCCAGCACACGCTTGTGGATGTGGGTCAGACGGCAGCGCCCGCGGTTCTTATGGGTCTCAGGTGAGTCCCCCAGCAGGACCCGTGCGATCCTCCGTGTCCAGCACCAGATATCCTGCCAGCGTTTTCTCACCTGGGCCAGGCGCCGCTTGCGACCCCCGTCCTCATCACGGCACTGACGGCGTTCATCCAGATCTGCTTCTTGGCAGAGGCGCCTACCTGTGAGGATGAACAAGTGACACTACATCAATACAACTGGCACATGTCACAGAGACACATATTAGAACAATTTTGCTGTTTACAACAAGGCATAGTATGCATCCAACGCATTGCACCTTTGTCATAGGGACATGATCCTCCGGGGAAGGGCAAAAGCAGTACGTGCCATTTAAAGTACACAGGTGGAATGAGGGCAACGACACAATCAATGATCCAGGCTCACACTGTGCATCACAAGCTACACCAGGATTATGTGCAGCACCTCAAAGCAGTCACATGCCACAGGCCACTGACGCTACCTCAGCAGAGTACACAGACACACACAGGCACAGGACATTCACCTGCCATTGCCAAATGCAGCTACAAACCTCACTCTGCACATGTGCCACTAGACGGGGGGGGGGCTCACAGGTGTGGGGCTGGCTCTGCACGTCAGACACACAGCACTGCTCCCTGCTCACATCACATGGGCAGGGTATATCCATCCCTCATGCAGCTTGGGTGCTACACTCCACATATGCACCCACCCACATGACAGGGGACTTACACACACACCGATGTCCAGGGTACGAACACATCATGTGGACACTCTCAGCACAGGTACACAGAACTAACACACATCTGTGGGTACAGTCACCTGTCACACTGGGCTGACCACAGAATCACATGAGGACTGTAGAGGCTACATTCCCAGGAGGATAAGACAGGCAGAATGTGGCATGCACCATGCAGTAATTGTCACAGTTAACACAATGCAAGTGAGGATGGCAGACATGCACCACGGCATGCTCTGGCTGGGAGGCATCAGGCATTCCCCCCCCTGGGACACCCCCTACAGTAGATTGCAAGTGTGTCACACCTGGACACAATGGCAGAAGTCACAGTCACGAAAAAGGCACACAGTCTGTGCTAGTGGACTCTGCACCCACCTGATACCCTGGTCGCCCATACAGCAGGGGGTTCTGTCGGAGGATCACATCCAGCAATGCCAGGTTCTCCTCCAGGGTGAAAGGCTGTGCCCTCTCCACAGACCTTGACATGGTTCCAGGGAATCAGGAGCAGCAGCTGGGTTGTAGAATCCAAAGATGTGCAGGCAAGTGCTCTCTCATGGGACCTGGCTGCCTTATATCTGCCTTGCTGGCCTGTTTCATGCACAGGAGTACATAGTGATTGGTCACTCACATTTGCATCCTATGTTTCCTCCAATCCCTTCAAACCTAGCACAGTCAGTGGGTTTTAATTTTGTTTTTTTCTTGAGCATGATGTCAACTCCAGAACCACATTGCAACAAAGTAGATTCATTCAAACTGACTTTTGCTGTGCACCTGCTGAAAAAAATTCATACTTTAAACTTGGTCTCCATGACAACCAGCATGCATGTAGGCCTTTATACTTGTCCCTCATGTGTCCCCTATGTAATTTGGAGATTCACACACAGGTACGGTGCGTTACGGGGCCCTAGGGCACCCCAAATGCATAGCAACGGCCCGTACAGGCGTGTGTACGGTCCGTATCACTATGGGTACGCATACGCGAGCACACCCATAGTGATAGTGAGCGTACAGGCGCGTGTACGGTCCGTATCACTATGGGTACGCATACGCGAGCACACCCATAGTGATAGTGAGCATACGCGCGTGTGTACGGTCCGTATCACTATGGGTGTGCTCGCGTATGCGTACCCATAGTGATAAGAAAAGTAGAGGTGGCACCAGGTATGAAGTCACAATCACGTGAGAATGAGTAAGTTCACCGTAGTATTTTATTCTTCATATGACATGTAAAAACAACAGCCAACGCGTTTCGTTCCCTTTAAAGGAACTTCATCAGGGCTGTAACCAATACAAAACAACATATAAATAACGACATAAATATATACCGACATAAATATAAACACGTACATTTGATAACAAAGAAAAAACAATCATATCACATATATGGCACTAAACACTTAGATCACCCACAAATATATACAAAAGAACAATTACAATGTTAAGTAACACATGTAGACAAAACCAAAAACCAATATAGCATAGGTAGTCCTGTCAATACAAAGTTAAAAACAACAACAATATTACCAAATAAATATTTTTTACAATTACATAAAAACATCATTTCTTATGGACGAAAATTGAAAGAAACAAACGTGAAAGGAGAAAAGAGGGGGGGGAAAAGATAGAGGGGGTAATGAAACAAATCCTATCATGTCACAAAACCACATATTATAGACATAAGTGCAATGAATATAACCTCAATAGGGCACATAACTTAGACAGAAACACATATATTAGTGTATATATAGTATCCAAGTTAATTAGACACATCAAGAAAACCATATGTATATGGGAAATCTCACCAGAATTTTATTCAGAAAAATCGTTATATGAGAAAGTTTCTCTGTAGATATCCAAAAAAGTAAATGTCAAGGGCTGGTAAGGTATATCTAAAACATGAACGAATAGCACCCGTTACATTTTGGTCAGATAAACTGCAAAAAGCTAACACCTCATGTTAGTAGAAACCCCATCGATATCAGACGCAATGTCTGTGCCGAAAAATTTCCAAACAGAGTATCCAAAATGTTTCCCATGCGTAATATTTACAAAGGTCCCTATCCCTATCATTCAGAAGAAATCCTATATGTCTATTGCCCTGATTGGTGGACTAGAGGGCCAAAAACCATTCCTAATCGTTATCATTTCATAAATATAACATACAGCGTAATATTAAACGTAGACATAGTGATGTAAAACCCCTATCATTTCGAGTTAAATGTACCTAATGCCCCGACTATAAGTCAACGAGATGACCAAAATTAGTTTGCAATTCTTGTTGTTGCATATATACAACATGCCGCGTGAGAGCAAACACCATCCCTCAAGGGGATGTAATCAGTAACACGCTGTATCGAACCAATTAGAACGTCGCATGTGCGATTAGGAATGCATTCTTAAACTTCAAAGTTTTAGCGTCAGATAGGATCAATGAAAGCTAGATGCCGGAATTGACCTTAATAATAAAAAAGTGTATCCTACAGGGAGCACGAATAATACATAATCCCCACCGGTAGTAAATTTCACTATTTGCGAGTTGTTAACATGCAATAAGGTCAATAATGGATCAAATGCCGGGATAGACCTAGATAGAAGAAAGTCAATTCTACTGGGAACGACAAAAAAGTAAAGTCCCCACAGATTGAATAATATACAACAAAGAAATTAAAACCTTAGGTGATATGGCATTTAAGTTTTAGCGCATGGGATATGCATAGTTTGTACTTACAAATTGGCAGCGTTACGATTGACGCCTCTCAAGAGAAAATTACACACCCACGAATCAGGGAGAAAGCAAACGAGTCGATTTCAAACTCGGTATTTAAACACATTTCCTGCTTAAGCGTGCGGGATGACGTTTGACGTCTAAGGATTAACGAAAACCCGTTATGATTGTATCGTCCCACACGCCGCCATCTTGGAATGTTCAAATTCATATCATGTGAAGTGTAATATTGGAATTTAATACCCAAAATGATCGTAAAGATAATTACAACCAATTTAATTTGTCAAATATTATGTAAGAAATGTAACATTGCACAAAATATCAAAAAACAACCATAAAAGTCTTCATCGTATCAGAACGCTCTGCAGAATTCCTAAAATTAAACGTAGTCCGTACACAAGGATATTTCGTATGGGTCAGATTGTGCGAGGACAACAAATCACAAACACTAGTTTGCAAGCTCCATATTAAGTCCTATAGACTCAAAATTAAATTGCACTTATTAAAAAGTAAAATAATGTCCAGCGCCATATTTGAAAGATCCGAAAAACCCATTTGAATGAAAGAAATCTTTTTAATCAATCTGAAATTAGTATTATACGGTATAAACAGCGGATTCGAGGGCGGCAACAAACCATTATATTTGACCACCATGGACAAATGTCTCGAGAGACCAGCACAGAACAAAAAAATTCGCCAATTGCACCTGCTCCATACGTGCCGTTCCTAACCATTCAACAAAGGTACTAAAGATAGGATAATTTGAGCCATGAGTCACAAAAAAGAGACACACACGCCCCAGATGTACAGTAATACTTGTACATAGTCAACTAACAATCTCAGAGTCCTAATGGGTACGCCTTCTGGGGAGGGCTAAGGATAATAGGTATCACTAATGCACGAAAATCCTATTCCTAATGTCACATTGAAAATGAATTCAATGTTATGTGAATGGAAGGATTCTTGTCTAATCACTGAAGATGAATATAGATGTTTACGGGTTGATGGTCCCTCCTATCCGTGTATCTATATTTTGCCAAAGGTCCATAAGGGGGGACAATTTCCCCCTGGAAGACCAATTATTTCCAGGGGTGGGTGCACCCACAGAGAAATTGGCTGAATATGTTGATTTAAAATTACAGAAACATGTCTTGGACCTACCATCATACATTAGGGATAGCAAGGATATCCTAATAAAGATGCAAAACTTTGAATGGTCGGATGAGCTGGTGTTTGTCACCTTTGATGTCGAAAGTCTTTATACTTGCATAGACAGAAGATATGGTGTCATGGCTGTGCAGTCTTTCCTAAACAAAGAGGGGGCAGAATTATACGCACAGAATGAGATGATAGTCAGTATGATCGATCTGATACTTTTGAACAATTTGTTTCTATTCAATGACTGTTGGTTCCAACAGATCAAGGGAACTGCAATGGGCTCCAGGTTTGCTCCCTCTTATGCTTGCCTCTTTATGGGGTGGTATGAGAGGGAGCATGCCTGGGCCAGATGTGCCTCCCCATGGACCCAATACGTGGTGTACTGGGGAAGGTACATCGATGATGTTATTTGTTTATGGTCGGGATCTATTGAACAATTGGAGCAATACCACCATTATCTAAACAGTAATGTGTTCAATGTGAAACTTACTATGGCCTATCACAAAGAGACCATCAACTTTCTAGATTTAACTTTTTATATCAGGGATGGGATTGTTCAGAGTACATTATATCGTAAATCAACATCATGTAATTCTCTTTTGCACGCTACTAGTGCACACGCCAATTCTGTCATTAAAAACATTCCCTTCGGCGAACTTATTAGCGTAAGGAGAAACTGTAGTGAACAAGAGACTTTCCAGGCAAATGTCATTGAGACCAAACATAGATTCCTTAAACGAGGCTATGACATCAAAAATATCACTAGAGCTGAGACAAGGATTAATTCAACAAACAGGGATACTACTTTACTTAACAAACAAAAAAACTAAAATAATTCACCAGAAAATAAGGCGGGAAACAGATTTGTGACCCAATACACCACACATTGTGACAAGATCTTCAATGTATTTCGCAAAAATTGGCATTTGTTGACAGATATCCCTGGTCTAAAAGGATCCTTAGGGAATCGCCCGTCCATCACATACAGGAAAGGCAGGACAATACGTAATCATTTATGTCCCAGCTATGTTACATCGACACCTGGTGGCGGCACATGGTTGCCCCCTAAACCTAAGGGCTTCTTTTGTTGTGGGACTTCTGTAATATGCCCTATGGCTAAAAATAAAATAACCTCTTTTTCTTACAATACTGACCACAGATACACTATTGACCGGTTCTGTAACTGTAATTCTACAGATAATGTGTATGTACTAGGCTGCCCTTGTGAAAAAATCTATGTGGGCAGCACGGTTCGTGCATTAAAATTTACGAATTCAGGAGCACCGTCGTGCCATTAGGGGCAGGGATTCGAGATATCCCATCACAGAACACTACAATCTAACGCATGCACACGACAATTCTTTTTGGATCCATGCAATCGAACATGTCCTGCCCAATAAGAGGGGAGGTGATAGAGAATTGATGTTGAGGAGGGCGGAAGCCAAATGGATATGCCGCTTACGGGCCATTCAACTTGGACACAATACCGATAGTGAAATGCACTATTTCTTGTAAACTGGTGGTCTGTTCGAGTATTTGGGCTCAAATACTCGTTTTATTTACTCAACTAATCCTGTATCTGAATCTTACTTTAGACTTGGGACGTTATTATCTATGTGCCTAGCCTTCTCTTGTGAGACATAAATTGAACTATTGGGGGTAAGGTTGGGGCACTTCATAAGTTTAATACTCCTGTCTGTGATTCCAACCTTTCATCTGGACAAAACTGTAGCTGTGGAATACCACTATATATGGGTATTTTGTATCTAAAATCTTCATGTCTGTGATTCCTACCCTTTATTTGAACAATATTATAGTTGTGGCATACTTTTGAACATGAATATTCTGAATCTATATTCCTCCCTGTACAATATGGGATGGTTATGGTTTGAAAATTTAATGACCAACGTGTCATTGGCCATTCATTATTCACTATGTGGCCCCCTATGATCTTTATGTGTGAAGTTTTTAAGAGATACACACCTAGTTTACTTATTATCACCAGGTGATCATTTCAGCTTTGGTGTTGTGATTTTTGTTGTGTAATATGTTGTAAAGGGATTTCGTATATACAACTCTGAACTGCATTAGTGATACCTATTATCCTTAGCCCTCCCCAGAAGGCATACCCATTAGGACTCTGAGATTGTTAGTTGACTATGTACAAGTATTACTGTACATCTGGGGTGTGTGTGTCTCTTTTTTGTGACTCATGGCTCAAATTATCCTATCTTTAGTACCTTTGTTGAATGGTTAGGAACGGCACCTATGGAGCAGGTGCAATTGGCGAATTTTTTTGTTCTGTGCTGGTCTCTCGAGACATTTGTCCATGGTGGTCAAATATAATGGTTTGTTGCCGCCCTCGAATCCGCTGTTTATACCGTATAATACTAATTTCAGATTGATTAAAAAGATTTCTTTCATTCAAATGGGTTTTTCGGATCTTTCAAATATGGCGCTGGACATTATTTTACTTTTTAATAAGTGCAATTTAATTTTGAGTCTATAGGACTTAATATGGAGCTTGCAAACTAGTGTTTGTGATTTGTTGTCCTCGCGCAATCTGACCCATACGAAATATCCTTGTGTACGGACTACGTTTAATTTTAGGAATTCTGCAGAGCGTTCTGATACGATGAAGACTTTTATGGTTGTTTTTTGATTTTTTGTGCAATGTTACATTTCTTACATAATATTTGACAAATTAAATTGGTTGTAATTATCTTTACGATCATTTTGGGTATTAAATTCCAATATTACACTTCACATGATAAGAATTTGAACATTCCAAGATGGCGGCGTGTGGGACGATACAATCATAACGGGTTTTGGTTAATCCTTAGACGTCAAACGTCATCCCGCACGCTTAAGCAGGAAATGTGTTTAAATACCGAGTTTGAAATCGACTCGTTTGCTTTCTCCCTGATTCGTGGGTGTGTAATTTTCTCTTGAGAGGCGTCAATCGTAACGCTGCCAATTTGTAAGTACAAACTATGCATATCCCATGCGCTAAAACTTAAATGCCATATCACCTAAGGTTTTAATTTCTTTGTTGTATATTATTCAATCTGTGGGGACTTTACATTTTCGTCGTTCCCAGTAGAATTGACTTTGTTCTATCTAGGTCTATCCCGGCATTTGATCCATTATTGACCTTATTGCATGTCAACAACTCGCAAATAGTGAAATTTACTACCGGTGGGGATTTTGTATTATTCGTGCTCCCTGTAGGATACACTTTTTTATTATTAAGGTCAATTCCAGCATCTAGCTTTCATTGATCCTATCTGACGCTAAAACTTTTAAGTTTAAGAATGCATTCCTAATCGCACATGCGACGTTCTAATTGGTTTGATACAGCGTGTTACTGATTACATCCCCTTGAGGGATGGTGTTTGCTCACACGCGGCATGTTGTATATATGCAACAACAAGAATTGCAAACTAATTTTGGTCATCTCGTTGACTTATAGTCGGGGCATTAGGTACATTTAACTCGAAACGATAGGGGTTTTACGTCACTATGTCTACGTTTAATATTACGCTGTATGTTATATTTATGAAATGATAACGATTAGGAATGGTTTTTGGCCCTCTCGTCCACCAATATTCAGGGCAATAGACATATAGGATTTCTTCTGAATGATAGGGATAGGGACCTTTGTAATTATTACGCATGGGAAACGTTTTGGATACTCTGTTTGGAAATTTTTCGGCACAGACATTGCGTCTGATATCGATGGGGTTTCTACTTACATGAGGTGTTAGCTTTTTGCAGTTTATCTGACCAAAGTGTAACGGGTGCTATTCGTTTATGTTATAGATATACCTTACCAGCCCTTGACATTTACTTTTTTGGATATCTACAGAGAAACTTTCTCATATAACGATTTTTCTGAATAAAATTCTGGTGAGATTTCCCATATACATATGGTTTTCTTGATGTGTCTAATTAACTTGGATACTATATATACACTAATATATGTGTTTCTGTCTAAGTTATGTGCCCTATTGAGGTTATATTCATTGCACTTATGTCTATAATATGGGGTTTTGTGACATGATAGGATTTGTTTCATTACCCCCTCTATCTTCCCCCCCCCTCTTTTCTCCTTTCACGTTTGTTTCTTTCAATTTTCGTCCATAAGAAATGATGTTTTTATGTAATTGTAAAAAATATTTATTTGGTAATATTGTTGTTGTTTTTAACTTTGTATTGACAGGACTACCTATGCTATATTGGTTTTTGGTTTTGTCTACATGTGTTACTTAACATTGTAATTGTTCTTTTGTATATATTTGTGGGTGATCTAAGTGTTTAGTGCCATATATGTGATATGATTGTTTTTTCTTAGTTATCAAATGTTCGTGTTTATATTTATGTCGGTATATATTTATGTCGTTATTTATATGTTGTTTTGTATTGGTTACAGCCCTGATGAAGTTCCTTTAAAGCAAACGAAACGCGTTGGCTGTTGTTTTTACATGTCATATGAAGAATAAAATACTACGGTGAACTTACTCATTCTCACGTGATTGTGACTTCATACCTGGTGCCACCTCTACTTTTCCCAATAGAGAGGACATTTGGCCTCCTGAAGAGCCGATTCAGATGCCTCCACAAGACTGGCGGCGTCCTCCCATATGCCCCGGCGAAGGTCTGCAAAATCTTCATGGTCTGCTGCATGCTGCACAACATGGCAGTTGAGAAAGCTGTGCCACTCATCCTGTATCAAGATGATCAGGACCATCCACCCGTGGAGGACGAAGGGCTTGGCAATGGGGCTAGTGATGTGGAGGATGTGGTTCCACAAGAGGACATTCGTAGTCGGCTCATACGCGACTTCTTTGCTTAGTGGTGAGTACCAGTGTCTGAGTGTGCACGCATTGGTCCCCGTGTGGCATGTGTTGCGATGTGTGTGTCCATCTGCATGTATGCCACGTGAGTCAGAGGTGTGTGTGGATGTGTCACTCGAGTGATGGTGCCAGTGATGAGTGTATTTCCCCAGTCATAATTGTGACCTAGCATGTTGTCATCCTTACATGTGTCGAGTACATGCACATGCAAGTGGCTGTGCTTTTTGTGGCTGACTTCTTGTGTGTCTCTCATCCCCAGGTACTTGGGCATGCCATCTGCTGGTTGCATTGTTGTTGCACTGCTATTCCTCATGGACACGTCATCGTTACACGCACGGACAAGTTTGGAAGTCTCCTTAGGGTAAGGGATGCATCAGGGGTGTATTGGGTGTGGCCGTTGTTTACGATGTGTGCACACTGCCCCTGTTGATGTTTGGTTCCTCTGCAGACATGTAGCATCGCCATGGGACACATTACATGTAGCTGGGTACACCTGAATAGATAGTCAGACTTGTTGACAATCATCTGTGATGGGATAGTGGATTGTGATGATGGCATCAATGTGTGTAACACTGCCCTCGGACACATACGGTTTGCATTGGCTTGACATGGTGTGGGACTTCCACATCAGAGGATCAATGGTGTATGGCAGCCTCTCCGTGAGCAGCAGGGGGTGTTTAGCTGTTACCCGACACTTGTGTGCCAGTTCCATGGCTATCACGCATTTGTGCTGCAGAAGGGGGGTTCCAGTGTTGGACCCACATGTTACTCCACATGACCTGTGTATGTGTACTCCGAGTTGCCTCTGCATTCCGGAATACATGACTAATAAAGGTGTTCCTATGCCTCCAAGGTGACTCTTCTCAGTCAATGCTGGTGTGTTGCCACGGGGCATACGGCATGTCTGGCATGGTTTTCCGTGATAGTGGCTATGTGTCTATGTGTAGAGTAGCAAGATGCAAGCTGTTTGTGTGGGATTAGACTCTGTATTGTGCATGATGTCCATGACTGTGTGGGTATTGTGACATGTGCCATCCCCATGCATCCAACGTTGGCCAGGCCACCATTCTCTGCATCCACCTGACTCAAGCTTGCAGGACATGGTTCTGCCACCTGTCTACACATACCTGGGTGCCCCCAGGACACTCCACATGATCCCGGACCTCTGCGCATGACTGTCGCTGTACTCAATATGTCTGTCGGCACGGTTGTGCGGCCACCCCCTCAGCTGGTTGGGCCCATCCCGGGTGTGTATGGTGCTCCATGTCTGTCTTGCCTAATACATTGTGACCCATGTGTGTCCTGTGCCAGACTCAGGCCCCAGGGTATGGATGGTTGAAGTCATATGAGAACTCAAGCATGGTTAGATTTTACAAGACACATGTAAGGTAATGAAGTTCTGTAGCGATCCGAACCCGTGTATTTGGTATCGTAGTACTGACACGATTTTGGTACCAATGAACCGTAAATGATCCATTATATGCATGACAGTGTTTTCGCTGCGCAACTAGCATGAATTCACTGAGAAATAGGGCATTCTGTTGTTAAGTCATGGCATCCATTTTAGATACGGCATCCATTTTGTTTCTTGCCCTCACATAGTCAATGGACGAGCAATGACCCCGGCAGAATCACCTTGTTAAGGACACGTAAGCTCAAGCCCGAGAAAGCTGATGCTGCGTGACTAGGCAGAATCAAGCTACCTCCCCTGCCTAAGGCCAATCCTGCTATACTGGTTCTCGTGTCCATTGTCCTGATTGAGAGGCCGAATACGGTAGCCATGCCCGTTTACGATCCATAAACACCTCTTATCCTACTTTTCTATCCCTTGCACCTGGCTCTGCTCCTCTCCTTCTGGGCTTTTACAATGGGGAGGATACGATTTTTATGATGGGGAGGATCGGGCAAAGAATGGAAACTGACAAGGAGACTTGATCGAATACCGAAAACCTACGACTAATTATTGTTTGATGTCTGTTTATTGTCTGTTTGGGATACCGGGTTGGGCATGAAAAATATTCGTGTAATGTTGCCTAAAGACATATTTCGTGTATTTAAGGAGCAACCCACTTCTTGCAATTTGAACAGTCTCGTAGATTCTGCCTTTGTGTGGTTCCTATGACTTCTGTGTCCCTGCAGTAAATAAATCTTGGTCTCTGACGCCACCATCGAGAAACCCGCGTCTCTGTTTATTTGTGCACCGAGACAGGAAGGAACTCAGGGGTCTTCGGGTGTTGTTTGCCTGACACCTCTGGACTCTTAAAAGTCCAGAACCTCAAATTGGCGCCCAACGTAGGGCGACGTCATCCGGTACCGGTCCAAAGCCTGAAAAGTTCGAGGAGCTTCGTGTGAAGATTCCGGAGGGAGGTACCCCGCTTCATCGATCCCTGTATGTCGTAAAAGTGGCCCGACGATCTCTTCCACGAGGGTTCCCGTTCCTAGACGGCTACAGAAGACCGCTGCCCTGACTGTCGCCCTGTCTTGGACCCGAGGTGCAGACCTTAGTACGGCGAGACGTAGACGGGTTCTCCTTGGTGACGTCTTCCACATCTCAGTTAAGTATTAAGTGGGTTGCGCTCAGTTTGGTTATTCTTTGTTGCTCTTGTTTTGCTCTGGATACGTTTGTTCTTGAATTCGTAGATTATCATTGGTTGCTCTTGTTTAGATAATCTTTGTTTTGGTATTTGTTCATTTGGTAGGCCTAAGTTCTTTGCTCATTTTGGTTGGAATTTGTCCTTAGTTTATAATGACTAACAGTAGTAATTGTTTCCTGTCCTGGTTAAGTTGCAACGGGGATTCCCGGTTGGAGGATCCGTGTTCGGTTCCTCCGATTAGAACTCCTACATATGAGCTCTATTGTAAACACGGTGTAGGTCCTATTGCTTATAATGAAGTATGGGTCCGTTACACCAGGAAAGATGGTGTCCTTAGTTGGCCACCGCATGGTAGCTTTGAAATTGAAATTCTAGACAATCTAGAAATGAAGTTGTTTAAAAAGAAAGCCCGGCCGGCAATGTTTGATTCTTTTCGCGTGTGGCGTAAAGAAGCCAAACAGAGAGAAATTAGGAAGACGAAGAAGGAACAGAAAGAGAAAGGGTTGACGTTAATGGACTCTGCTAGGCAGTTGCATGTCAACGAGACTGAGAAAGCAATGGAGATAGCGGATAGAAAACATAATTTGGCGATTGATAAATGCTACCCTGTCTTGCCATCTTGTCCTGCTAAGCCGATAGAGGACCCTGAAAAGGATCTTCTGTTGTCTTATCTGTTGAGATCACCACCACCGTATGCACAGGGTATTACAGCACCACAGTTACTGCCTGTTGTACAGCCAGCTGCTGGTCAGCCTGGAATAGTTGCTCCACTTCCTTTGATTCCAGCTCCTGTCCTTCCCGTGGTTAATGTTCCCTCGGCACCCCCTCTTCCTGGGTCGCCTATTCCGCCTTTGCCTGTCGTTTTGCAAACTGTTTTACCTGCTACTCCCACCCTTACCATTTCATCTACTCCAGCTGCCCTGTTCCCGAACCCTGTAAACATTCTGACTCCACTTTCCGTTCGTCGGAAAATAACCGACTCTGTAACTAATATCTTAACTCCTCTCTACAGGTCTTTAATTGGGATCCCCGTTTCTGACTCTACACAGAGACGTAGCCAGCTTCCTGGTCCCCAGGAACGAGAAATGTTAGATTCGACAGCTCTTAGGTGGATGTCGAAAGCTGCGAAGTATGATGCACGAAGAGTGTCAGATACCTTTATGCAATGGAATGAACCAACTCAGCGTTATGTCTTTGACGTGATGTGTTCTCTTGTGCGTGAGGAATGGGAGGATGATGACTTAGATTCCGTCCCCTCTGATTTGATAAATGTTCAGAAAAAGTTTGCCGCAGGAATGGTGATAGGTTCAGAAGTAAGAGAAGCGATAGAACTGATTTTAGCTTATAGGGATGATTCTCCTCTTCGAGCACCAAGGGACTCTGATGGTTCACCGATTGCTAGGAAAAGACGAGGTCAATACCAGATGAGGGAAGTTCCACCCATATGGCGCGAAGCAGTTCAAGCTGATGCGGCTAATAATATCGTAGCTGCTCCGGCACATTTCCATAGAGTGTGGATACACATCCCTTGGAAGCGGGCCGAAGTATTAGCAGTAAAACAGACGTTGCCTGACCCGCGTAAAAATCCTGCTGGTTATTATAAAGAGTTAACGCAGACAGTTCAAGCGTGTGTCATGAATTTGGCAGACATCGAAATGCTATTTGGCAATGTAGTGCCACAGCCTATATGGGCCAAGATTCGGCAAGAGAACCACCCAGTCGCCCTAGGAGGTGATTGGCCAGCTATTATAGCGGCAGACGCGCAACAAGTTGGTGGTGCTAAACCTGAGCCTCTGATTGCTGCTTTACCTGGCAGAATAATTAACCTAATGAAAACGCTGATGCCAGCGTTACGGGTAAATTGGGATAAACTATCAGCATGCAAGCAAAAGAAGGACGAAAGAGTCTCTGACTTCTTCACTAGATTTGAAGAGACCTTCGTAGACCACAGTGGGCAAGTACTGAGGGAGGTCAGAGGTTGTTTGTCGACAAGTTCGTGTTTAATTTACTACCTGAGCTTAGTAACAAGTTAAAGGATTCTGAGAGTGCATGGGCAGTGTCGACAACAGCACAGATACTTGCAACTGCTCAGTATTACGAGAATAGAGAGAAAGAAGAGAAGGAAAAGTCAGAAAAGAAGACAAAAGATTTGAAGACTAAAGTTCTTTTGCAGCAGGCGTATCCGCCACGCTCGAATCAGTCAGATTCACAGCAGCGACCCCAGTTTCAGCAACAGCCACCATTCCAACAAGGGACGTCCCAAAGATTTAATTATGGATTTCCTCGACAACAGTTAGCATGGAATCAGTGTGCCTATTGTAAAAAGGAGGGCCATTATAAGAACGAGTGTCCAGTACTGCACGCACAGACCAGTGGTGTCCCGGCTCAGAGAGGAAATGGTGGGTTTATGCAAGCTCCTAGAGGTAGAGGACGTGGTACAATGACTCCACAAGTTGATCGCCAATCAAATTATTTCGATCAGCGAAATGTACAACCTACGCAACTAGGTAGATCTTCACAGTATCATGTTGAGGATTACTATGAAAATAATGAAGAGATTCAGAGAAGCGAGTACTAGGACAGCCACAGGCAAAGAGAGGGAGTAATATCAGTTCCAGTTGATCAGAGTGGACCTTATGTCGCAGTAGTTACATCAGGCGTGGTCGAACCGTTTCTGTTGGATACTGGTGCGGCAAAAAGTTCAATTATGCATGCGAAACTCTCTGGCGCACCTTTGTCTGGCTTAACGAACACTTCAGTAGGTTTCTCAGGCGCCCCTGTTCACAATCCTGTTTCTAGTCCTTTGTCAATTTCTGTTGGGCCATGCAAACTAGAAGCACCCCTTATTCTAACAACCGGTTGTAATGAGAATCTGCTTGGTTTAGATCTGTTGAAACGCCTGCATGCGACACTGTACTGTTCTCCTTCGGGAGTGCAGCTCACATTAGGCAAGAGAGTCATTTCTCCAATGTACATGTCGATGGATAAGCTCCCACCGGAGCTGCGTTCTCTCCCTGATACTCTTTGGGCAACTGGTCCTAACGATGTAGTTCTTTTGGAAATTCCCCCTTATGTGGTAAGTCTGGAAGCGAATGTTAAATTCCCACAAATCCTACAGTATCGGATTTCAAATGAAGGTGAACGTGCACTTTTGCTGATCGTGAAAGACTTAATACAGAAAGATGTGATAGAGGAAACTAGAGGAAATGTCTGCAATAGTCCTGTTCTGCCGATTTTAAAACGCACTGACCCTTCCAAACCTCCAATCTACAGATTTGTGATTGACCTCAGAGAGGTTAACAAAATAGTGATTCCACAGTTTCCTGTGGTACCAGATATCACTGCATTATTGACGTTAATTCCTGCCTCAGCCTCATGGTTTACAGTGATCGACTTGAAGAATGCCTTTTTCAGCATTCCGATAGCCGAGGAAAGTAGAGACATTTTTGGTTTCTCCTTAGGAGGTCGCAGTTTCAGGTTCAAGCGCGCTCCACAAGGTTATTGTGAGAGCCCTTCAATTTACAGCCAAGCATTGAAAAGTCAATTAGATGCTCTTGTACTTCCTCCTGGTGTTGCCCTGATCCAATACGTAGATGATCTTTTACTGGCCGCTGATAACAAGGAAACTTGCAAAACAGCTACAATTTCTTTATTACGTCATTTGTCAGACTTACATCACAAGGTTTCACCTTCTAAACTGCAATATTGTTGCCAAGAAGTGACCTACTTAGGTCATCTTTTGTCAAAGGAGGGAAGAAGGTTGACCCCAGAGAGAATTAAAGCAATTTCGCAGATGACTGTACCAAGCACACAGAGAGAAGTGCGTGCGTTTTTGGGTATTACGTCATACTGCAGGCAATGGATCCCAAATTTTTCTCTCATGGCAAAACCATTGGTAGCCCTGACTGGAAAAGGTGTTCCGAGCCCTTTGCCATGGTCTGATGAATGTCAACAGAGTTTTTCCGACTTACGTGATGCGCTGTGTTCAGCTCCTGTGTTGGGTACTCCTGACTACAGTAAGCTGTTTACACTATATGTACATGAAAGAGAAGGTTGTGCATTGAGTGTATTAACGCAACAATTTGGTGACAAACAGCGGCCTTGTGCATATTTCTCATCCACATTAGATCCGGTAGCCAGAGCATTGCCAAGTTGTTTGACAGCTACAGCAGCAGCCGCAGTGTCTATTCAACAGTCTGCTGGATTGGTCATGAACAACATGTTAGTAGTCATGGTTCCGCATGCTGTGGATACACTCATGAATCGAACGAAAACTCAGCACCTCACCAGTGCTAGACTATCAGGCTATGAGCTGACACTTTTGGCAAGTCACATTCAGATCAAACGATGCAACATATTGAATCCAGCAACGCTGTTGCCGACTACTCAAGAGTCGAGTGATTCAGAGCCCCATGATTGCTGTTTTAGAACTGAGGAAGAGACAAAAGGTAGGATTGATTTAAAAGATACTCCGTTACCAGATCCAGATGGCACTTTGTACGTCGATGGGTCATGTTTTAAACTACAGAATGGTGATGTGACGGCTGCGTATGCAGTTACGACTTTGAGTACGATTGTTGAGACCGCAAGAGTAAGTCAGAATTCTGCCCAAGCTGCAGAATTAATTGCACTAACAAGACCGTGTGTTTTAGCTGAAGGAAAGAGAGTGAATGTGTTTACTGATAGCCAATACGCCTTCGGCGTAGCACATAACTTTGGACGTCTGTGGAAAGAAAGAGGTTTTCTCACGTCCCATGGGACTAAGATCCAACATGGACAGTTAGTCAGCGATCTATTGGAATCTCTGACCCTACCGAATGAAGTTGCGATTATGAAGTGCAGTGCACATCGAAAGATTATGGATGATGTTGGCCGTGGGAATGCGTTTGCTGATGAGGTCGCCAAAGAGACGGCCAAGAACATGATGAGTCGAATGTACGTTGCAACATCTGCGAGATGGATTATTGAATCAGGGATGTGTGAGAATACGATTGAAAGTGTGAAGGCAATCCAGAATGAAGCAACTGAAAATGAGAAGAATGCATGGAGGGAGAAAACGGGTAAAATGGATTCGAGTGGATGTTGGGTTGATTTGTCTGAGCATCAGCGTTGGATGTTACCTGATGCGTATGTTCTTGCGGTAGTCACGATGGCGCATGGAGCGGCGCACATTAGTTCGAAAGGGATCCGTAAACTGTTAGCTCCAGTATGGAAGAATGATGGAATTACTAAGTGTGCGGAAAGAGTGGTGAAAAATTGCATGATATGCCTGATGCATAATCCTGGCAAGGGAACCCCAACCCCAGTTGGTCACTTTGCTCCCCCTTCTTGTCCCTTTGAAGTGATCCAGTTGGATTTTATCCACATGGACAGGTGTAACAATCTTAAATATGTCCTAGTGGTGGTCTGTGCCTTTTCAAGATGGATCGAGGCATATCCATTAAAGGATAACACTGCTATGTCTACTGCCAAGATCCTCCTCAAAGAGTACTTCCCCAGATATGGTATGCCACAGATTGTTTGGTCGGACAATGGAAGTGAGTTTGTAGGGAAAGTTATGAAGAGTGTGTGTGCGGGTCTGGGAATCATCCAGAAATTCCACAGTGCGAATCACCCACAGTCAGCAGGTTTGGTTGAAGGGTACAATGGTACCTTGAAGCTGAAACTTGCTAAAATTCAAGCTTCCACTGGTCTATCTTGGCCAGACGCACTGCCTTTAGCTTTACTGTCCACCAGAGCGACTGTACACACTCGAGTAGGGCTTAGCCCATATGAGATTGTGTTCGGTCGTCCTGCTAATGTTTGGGGAGTCCCTAGGCCAAAGGAATTCAAACAGATCGAATATCCAATGTTGATTGATTACCTTTTTGTCCTGACTGCTAAACTGAGCCTTATTCATCAACAGGTATTCGAATCCTTGCCTAAACTGCCAGAGAGTCCAGGCCACACATTGAAACCCGGTGATCAAGTTGTGGTGCGGAATTTTGAACGAACCCGGAACCTCCAGCCAAGATTCGTGGGCCCGTTCCAAGTGCTCCTGGCAACGAGAACTGCTGTACGCCTAGCTGGAAGGAAGAATTGGGTGCACGCTAGCCATACGAAGCGTGTCCCTCTCCCACTCCCCTACGACAACTGGGTTAGACAGGGATTTGGTGTATCCGAGACAGAACCTGTTCCTAGGCTCATTCCCTTCAGTGATGCAGAGTACATAACGGACAAACAAACTGAAACACAGAACTCTGATACCCCACCAGGAACTGTGCCTTCAAACCCTGAACAGAGTGTCATACAAGGCGAACATTCGTCACCTGTGGACTCGAACATTACCATACCTGTAGAACAATTGTTTCAAGATCAGACAAGACCCGGAAAGTACAGATATAACCTACGTTCTCTTTCTATAAACCAATGACATTGCATAATTACCTTTCTATTTGAAAACTGTTTTGATCTTATCGCATTTCATTCAGTCAGGAAGTTCGCTCTATAATTTTATCCCTTTTATTTTTGTTGTTTTCTCACCTTGCCATCTGGGTTACCGTAGGGTCGTAACGTGTGCCTTGTTTTAACTTGCAGGGAACCAGACACAAGGTCGGTTTCTTCTGTTTTTCTTGGGAACTCCCAGGGTAGACAGAGGCAATTTTTTAACAGGTACAAACCATCCGTTGCGAACGGTTGTAGAAGATGGAGCTTCCTGAACTGCGACGGGCTAACGTCATAAATGCTCGCAAGACGAAACTGTATGAAATATTGTATAGCAAATGTTTCCTAATACAATGTGCTCTGACATTTCTGATTGTTTTAATAACTCTGGTAGGCGGAATTATTTTTGGTATTCAACTGATCTTTGCACCTGTTACATCTACAGTATCTCCCCATGTTTCTGTTTCTCCGACTGTTGTTTCTCTTCATTCTTTCCATCCTTTTCCTGCACATGAGCAAGCTCGACGCTCTGAGTTTATAAATAACACTTTCATTCAGCTCTTGCACCAACACCAACTAGTGGTTGTTGGACCCGGCCTCGTGGCATGGTCCTTACCCCCGTGGATTGTGCCCGTTCCCCGCCCCGGCCTTCACGGGCCACCCTTCTGAACTGCACCGAGGCCCTTCATCCTGAGCTGCACGAGGTCGCATACCCCTCGTGGCTCCGCCATCTTGTTGCCACCCACGTGACTCTGTGCACCAGCCAGCGCGACCCCGCTCAACCCGGCCTCGACCCCAGCGAAGCCCCGACATCGAGGCACCACGAACTGGCCAGGGGGTGCCGCAGGAACCATTCATCGCCCCCGGCGGAGGACAGTATCGATGGGACCCCCAACTGTCCTCCCCTCTCGAGGTGTGATCGCCCTGCAACTCCCCTGGGCCTGGCGCCTCTCCTGCTGGGCGTCTGGCCACCTCCACCCGGCCTCTCCGCCCCCACCGGGCGCCTGGGTCCGGACATCAAAGGGCTCCAGACCTATATCTGGGGCAACCCCGCCACAGATCGGCAGTTGTATCCCGGAGTCGAGAGCCCTCCTGATTGAATCGCGGCTGACCCTACGGAGAAGAACTCTTGTCGGAACCATCACGAGCCCTGCTGACTGAGTCGCGGCTCCTTCTTGTGAACACTTTGAAGCCACCTGGAACATCGGAGCCCTGCTGACGCTGTCGCGGCCCAACCTCGCTGAAACCTCCCTCGGTTGTATGACATAATTTCGAAAGACAAAAATTCGACCTACAAAAATATCGCAACAAAAATATCGTGGTCAAGAATATCGACATCCTATCTACAACATGGTAAGTACAAAAATATCGATAATTTAATATCGATGTCAAAAATATCGTAATTCAAAAATATCGTTTTTTTTTTACTTTAAAAATATATGTAAAATAAACCAAATAATACTTATAAATCAAAGAAACATAATTAAATATATTTTATAATATGTAAAATTTATAATAAATATATATAATTAAATAAAACTTTAATTAAACATATATATATAATATATAATATATACACTTACTTAATAATTACTTTTAATAATAATGTCTGTAACATATAAATTATTAAATATTTATTTTAATTACCAATACATGTATACACATAAAACAATAACATTAATAAATATTAAATAATTCCATATAGCAAATAATAATCATTATTTTTAATTTGAATAATTTTTAATATTAATTATATATTACAATAGCTAAAATATTACAAAACATATTAAATATCAGACACAATAAAACTACTAGTCCAACTTCAACAAAAACAACAATAAGGAAAATGTTGGATAGCGTAGGGGTAAAAATAACTATTCCAACTCCCAAGAGTGCAACAGTAGGGAAAACATTGGATAGCGTAGGGGTAAAAATTACTATTCCAACTCCAAAGAGTGCAACAGTAGGGAAAGCGTTGGATAGCGTAGGGGTAAAATTTACTATTCCAACTCCAGAGAGTGCAATAGTAGGGAAAGTGTTGGATAGCGTAAGGGTAAAAATTACTATTCCCACTCCAGAGAGTGCAATAGTAGGGAAAGTGTTGGATCGCGTAAGGGTAAAAATTACTATTCCCACTCCAGACAGTGCAACAGTAGGGAAAACGTTGGATAGTGTAGGGGTACAAATAACTATTCCAACTCAAAAGAGTGCAACAGTAGGGAAAACGTTGGATAGCGTAGGGGTAAAAATTACTATTCCTACTCCAGAGAGTGCAATAGTAGGGAAAGTGTTAGAAAGCGTAAGGGTAAAATTTACTATTCCCACTCCAGAGAGTGCAATAGTAGGGAAAGTGTTGGATAGCGTAAGGGTAAAAATTACTATTCCCACTCCAGACAGTGCAACAGTAGAGAAAACGTTGGATAGCGTAGGGGTAAAAATAACTATTCCAACTCCAAAGAGTGCAACAGTAGGGAAAACATTGGATAGCGTAGGGGTAAAAATTACTATTCCAACTCCAGAGAGTGCAATAGTAGGGAAAGTGTTGGATAGCGTAAGGGTAAAATTTACTATTCCCACTCCAGAGAATGCAATAGTAGGGAAAGTGTTGGATAGCGTAAGGGTAAAAATGACTCTTCCCACTTCAGACAGTGCAACAGTAGAGAAAAGGTTGGATAGCGTAGGGGTAAAAATTACTATTCCAACTCCAAAGAGTGCAACAGTAATACATTAATTAGCAATAACAACAAATAAAATACAATTATAAATTATTTATATTTACTATATTTAACTAATAACAATTAATTAATAATAATTACAAATAAATAAAAAATATCATTATTTATTTTATTTTAATTACATCCCACCCTATTCCCCTATAAACCCACAACCCACTACACATAAAAATTCACATAATTCATTTAATTATCAATTAATCACTTAATAAAATTAAATCACCAATTAATTACTAATTAACAATTAATTAATTAACAATAACAATAAATAGATATTAATAATAAACTAATTATAATGTATATAATTACCAATTCATAAAATATTTTTACAATTAATAATTATTTAACAATTAATTAATCAATTAATATAATTAATTACCAATTATTAATTAATTACATATTAATTAATCCTAAATACCAATTGAACAATACATATTAATTCATTAATTATAATTAAATTACTTCCCACCCTATTCCCCTATAAACCCACAACCCACTACACATAAACATTCACATAATTAATTTAATTATCAATTAATCACTTAATAAAATTCAATCACAAATTAATGACTAATTAACAATTAATTAATTAACAATAACAATAAATAAATATTAATATCAAACTAGTTATAATGTATATAATTAACCAATTAATAAATTATTTTACTATTAATAATTAATTACCAATTAATTAATCAATTAATATAATTAATTACCAATTATTAATTAATTACCAATTAATTAATCATAAATACCAATTAAACAATACACATTAATTCATTAATTATAATTAAATTACTTCCCACCCTATTCCCCTATAAACCCACAACCCGCTCTGATACTAAAACGCTAAATTAAATTTAAAATAATTATTAATCTCTAAACATTTATTTTTAAATGTATTAAAATACATTACAATAATGTTTAACATACAAATAAAATACATATTAAATTACATTACACTAAATAAATATCGATATTATTGACATCGAAATTTTTGCTTACGATATTACTTACATCGATATTAATTACTTCGATATTATTAACTTCGATATTACTTACCTTGGGATCGATATTCTGTCCATCGATATTCTTGACTTCGATATTCTGTACCTACGATATTAAAAACACGATATTATTGTAGGTCGAAATTTAAAACTCGATATTTTGGCTAAACACCACCTCCCTCGGAGCCCTGCTGACGACGTCGCGGCTCGAGCTGAGCAGAAACCATCTTGAGAGCCCTGCTGATTGGATCGCGGCTCTCCACGAACTGTACGCCAGAGCCCTGCTGACGCCGTCGCGGCTCGACCCCTCCGAGATCCGGAGGTCCTCCAGCTTGAGGATAAGAACTGGGCCCCAGGTACCCTCGTACCGCACTCCTGCCAAAGACTGTCCCGCTACCCCTACCCTTCCAAAGAGACACTGAGACTTTTGGTGGATCCCTCGATCCCTTCGTGTAAATATTGACCTCGTAACCTTTTTATTGCTGATAAAGAATTGCTTGTCTTGAGACAACCTCCTTGAGTCCTGTGTGGTGGTGTTACTGGGCTAGTACGTGATAGGAGAAGGATCTCTCAGGAGACTTCTCGGCAGCGCTCGGCTACTTCATACAGTGTGAGGGCCCCCCCTTGGTGGTCTCGCCGACTCCTCGGGGTCCGCCTTCCAACAGTGGTTAACACAACAAACTGCTGGGTGTGTGGCTTGATACCACATACCATGGACAAGGGTATCCCTTATCTGGTTCTGCCCTTTAGTTATAATGGATCATTCTGGGCATTTCAGACCATGTTCGCCTATGCCCTAGAGACCTATCCCCCACAACCTTCGCGTTCCACTAGGTATAACTCCGCTAATAGAGCCTTGGTAAAAGGAATTACCGACATGGTTAGAGACGTCAATAACACTCCGTTTATTCCCAAGGATGAATTGCGAGTTTACATGGGTTGGAATGTTACGGAATATGGCATTACTTTGGGTGAGAACAAACGTAAAAGCTCGACTCTGATCTGGGTCGTACCCCACCAAGGTTAGGTCTGTTTGCAAGGAAATGGGAGGAATCCGAAAGCTCGACTAGGGAAGAGTGACTGTACCGAAACATACGTTTTCCCGTCACAGTCTTCCCCTGCATTTTTAGCTGCTAAGGGCACCTATTTTGTTTGCCAAGACAGAGCATATACATGGCTGCCTGCTGACTTTTCAGGCTCATGTTATATCGCTCAACTGTTGCCTCCGACATACACTGCTGCACCGGATTATCACAAAACTAGAGTTGTGAGAGGTGTTTTTAATAAGGAAGATACTGCTGGCCAAGAGGTAGGAGACTTCTTCAAAGGTTTCCTTCCGTTCTGGGGGCCTATGGCCAACAGTAGAAACTTACGTCAACTAACACGGGTAGTTGAATCCACTATTACCGAAACTGCGGGTGCCCTTAGAAACCTGACAGCTGAGCTACAAGCGGATCGCCTCATGACGTTACAGAACCGTATGGTCCTTGATGTGTTACTTGCAGATCGGGGTGGGGTATGTAAGATGATCCAATCGAGTTGCTGTGTTTTTATCCCAGATAATGCGCCAACGGTATATAAGGCCATTTCTAAGTTACACAAAATCTCTGACTCTATTCATGTAGAGGAAGGTAACTGGTCACTAATGGGATGGTTCTGGAGTCTGTTATCTGCATGGGGATGGAAGGTTCTGATAGTCACTGGTGTTGCATTGGTATTTTTATTCTCATGCTGTCTCATTGTTCAGTGTGGTCCTGCCTTATGTAGCCTTTGTGTTTCAACATGCGTAAGAAGACCACCTGTTTTTGGAGATACGCCACGAGATAGAATAATGCTCCAGCAACATATCAGTGACCTGATGAACATAGAGATGGACTCTGATATAGAGTAAGTTATTGCCTATGTATGGGCAAAAGGACGGTCTGACGTTCTGTAGCGATCCAAACCCGTGTATTCGGTATCGTAGTACTGACACGATTTTGGTACCAATGAACCGTAAATGATCCATTATATGCATGACAGTGTTTTCGCTGCGCAACTAGCATGAATTCACTGAGAAATAGGGCATTCTGTTGTTAAGTCATGGCATCCATTTTAGATACGGCATCCATTTTGTTTCTTGCCCTCACATAGTCAATGGACGAGCGATGACCCCGGCAGAATCACCTTGTTAAGGACACGTAAGCTCAAGCCTGAGAAAGCTGACGCTGCGTGACTAGGCAGAATCAAGCTACCTCCCCTGCCTAAGGCCAATCCTGCTATACTGGTTCTCGTGTCCATTGTCCTGATTGAGAGGCCGAATACGGTAGCCATGCCCGTTTACGATCCATAAACACCTCTTATCCTACTTTTCTATCCCTTGCACCTGGCTCTGCTCCTCTCCTTCTGGGCTTTTACAATGGGGAGGATACGATTTTTATGATGGGGAGGATCGGGCAAAGAATGGAAAACTGACAAGGAGACTTGATCGAATACCGAAAACCTACGACTAATTATTGTTTGATGTCTGTTTATTGTCTGTTTGGGATACCGGGTTGGGCATGAAAAATATTCGTGTAATGTTGCCTAAAGACATATTTCGAGTATTTAAGGAGCAACCCACTTCTTGCAATTTGAACAGTCTCGTAGATTCTGCCTTTGTGTGGTTCCTATGACTTCTGTGTCCCTGCAGTAAATAAATCTTGGTCTCTGACGCCACCATCGAGAAACCCGCGTCTCTGTTTATTTGTGCACCGAGACAGGAAGGAACTCAGGGGTCTTCGGGTGTTGTTTCCCTGTGTTGGACAGGCCTCACAGACGGCTCGCGCCCTCCCCGCTCGACAAGGCCAGGACTCCGGGCCACCTGGCATAACCCCGCGACCAGCACCTGTACCCTGTCCCCCGACGGACCCTCTGCCCTCGGACCCCTACTCATCACGGGGTCCAGCCCCACCGGCTTTCCCGGCCGGGTCAAGCCGCCATCTTGGACCCTGTACCACGCGGCCGCCTGGCCTCCCCTCGACCCTAACCCCGGGCCTGGCCGGCCCCGACATCCCGGCACCACTATCCACCCAGGAGGTGAGCGGACCACTTGGCAGGTCAATGGGAGACCGAAGTGTCAAGGGCTCTCCCCCGCCAGGTGCCGATCGCTCCCAGCTCCCCCGGGCACTGGCTCCACCCCCTGCTGGGTGTCTGGACACCTTCATCCCGGACCCTCCGACCTCCAAGTGCGAGGGTCCGGACATCAAAGGGCACCAGCCCTATAACTGTGGCAGCTCCGGAGCAGGAAGGCAGTTGTATCCTGGAGTCGAGAGACACCGAGTGAACTCAACCCTGACGGTCTACTGGCGCTGCCGTAGCCCGCTCTTGTGAACCATCGTCCTGCCTGCTGGCGCTGCCGCGGCCTTCTGCAACCTTCATCTTCCTGGGACCTGCTGGCGCTGCAGCGGCCCGTGGTACCGACCATCCTCACCGGGACCTGCTGGCGCTGCCGCGGCCCTCTGCAACCTTCATCTTCCTGGGACCTGCTGGCGCTGCCGCGGCCCGTTGTAACGACCATCCTCACCGGGACCTGCTGGCGCTGCCGCGGACCGTTCATCTTCCAGGGACCTGCTGGCGCTGCCGCGGCCCGTTGTATCGACCTTCCGCACCGGGACCTGCTGGCGCTGCCGCGGCCCATACCACCTAACCACCACGCTCGAGGATTGTGAGCTCATCACCATCCCCTCCGAATTACCTGATTGGTAAATAGACTGTCCCGCTACCCCCTTCCCTACCTTACGAGACTCTAATCGAGGGGACCCCTGAGTCCAGACCTCCTTGTACCATTTTACCGTACCTTAAATAAGTGCCTATAAAGATCACTGAACCTTATCCGTGTGTGATATCTGTCTGTGGGGGGGAAGTTACTTGTCTGTACGATCGCTGGAGACGGCTCTCCCCGGAGACCTCTCCCCCTGACCCCGGCCGACCCTCCCGGTCCATCTACCTTTTCTAACATTGGTGGCCAGCGGCGCGATCCGAATCAACGCGTAATCGTACAGAGAGTAGCTCACCCCACGACAAAGCACGATGTCGACCAAAGATGGCAGCTCCACTGAGAAGTTCCAAATGGAGAAACTAGAGGAGTACAACCACCGCGAACTGAGACAATTTTGCATAGAACTTGGCATTGCTACCACTGGCCTGAGTACCAAGGATGACCTAAAGCACGCCCTTGAGTCGTGGACAGAAACGGGGGTCGCAAGACCCTCCGACCAAAACAGCGTTACACCAGAGGGGAACGCCACGACTCCCGAGGAACGGGGAACGGGCCTCTCACCGGAGGAAATACGAGAAAGAGACAGAGTCAGACTGCACGAATTAGAGATGGCACGACTCAAGATGGATGGGGAGCTCAAGTTGGCTGAACAGAAACTCAACCTCGAGCATATGCGGATTCGAGAGGAGCGAGAAGAAAAACAGAGACAGAGAGAGCTGGAAGAGAAAAAGATAACGCTCGAGCACGAGCGCCAATTGGCAGAGATAGAACTGCGCAAACAGCATAAGGACTTGGGGGTACCTGAAAGACCACACACCCCGGGACCAACTGAGAAAAAAGTTCACATCCCCAAGGATGTGGTCCGCGAGTATGTCCGAGAAGACGACATACAACAATGGTTTAAGGCCTATGAGATCGCAATGACCTCCCACCGGATCGACCGGAGTGATTGGGGAGCCGGACTTTGGGGGAGATTTATCAACGAGGGTCGCGATGCCCTGCTGCAGCTCCCCGATCACCAAATGTCGTCCTACGACCACATGAAGGCTGCCCTCCTCACCCGCTACGGCCTCACGCCCGAGATGTACCGCCAGAGGTTCAGGGATTGCACCCGGATCCCAGGTACCACTTGGGTGGAATACGTGAACTATTTCAGCCGGGCCTTCGAGGGTTGGATCAAGGGAAGTCAGGTCACCACCTACGAACAGCTCTTCAACCTCATGGTATGGGAACACCTGTCAAACAACTGCTTCGTCGAGCTCCGGCAGCACCTACTCGACAGTAAGCTGACTGACCCCCGGCAGCTCGCCGCCGAAGCTGACCGGTGGGAGAGCACCCGAGTGGGCCGGAAAGGGCCACACGACCAGAACAGAAGCAACCAAGGCCAGCACCGTCCTCGAGGAGGAGGAGGCCAGGGGCGGGGGAGAGACGCCTTGCCAGCAACAACCGTGGCCAGCACCCCGCCGCCGGCCGGCCGGGGCAACCCCCCGGTGCGGCCTGGGTACCGAGCCAACGTCACGTGCCACAGATGCCAGCGACTAGGCCACTACGCCAACGATCCGAACTGCCCGCTGAACCAAACGCCCAAACCCCGCCAGGTAGCTGCCGCTGCCCTGGGGGAGGAGCAGTCGTTGGAGGGTCCCGAGGAGTGTGAGCCGGACCAGCAAGGGTGGGAACCGGCCGCCATGGTCCTGGCATGCTTAGGGGGAAGAGACATGGTTCCGCGGGCTCCCCTACCCGCCAACACCAGGAAATACGGTCAGTGGGTGACCATTAATGGACAGAGAGCTGAGGCCTTGCGCGACACCGGCGCCAGCGTGACGGCCGTCCGCTGTCACCTGGTGAAGCCCGAGCAGATCTTGCCGAACATTCTCTGCCCCGTCCGCTCGGCAGATAACTCTGAAAGCATGTGCAAGATGGCCTGCGTCCCGTTTGAATGGGGAGGGGTCTCCGCCCTACTGAAAGTGACGGTCCGGGACGATGCCCCCGTGGACTGCCTCCTGGGGAATGACCTCGAGAGTTCCCCGTGGGCCACCGTCGAGAGAAGAGAGCACTTGGGGATGCTGGGCCTCCCGGACTGGGCCTGCATAACCACCCGATCCATGGCCGGCCGGGCCGCCCCCCGATCAGAAGAAACCGAATGGCCGGCACCTCCGCCCCCGGTTGCCCCCGTAGAGGACAACGGCGAGGCCGACCTCCCAGACCCGGCCCCCGAAGAAAACGCGCAACCCCAGGACCTTCCGGATCTGGCTCAGTGGCGGCAAGAAGGGGGGCCCACCCAAGAACAGTTCCGCCAGGAGCAAAAGACCTGTCCCTCCCTCGAGGGACTTCGCCAACAAGCCAGCACCCAAGCCGCCGGGGACACCACCGGAACCCACTGGGTCTACTGGGATAACGACCTGCTCTACAGCGAGCAAAGAATCGCCGAGCTGGGGGCCAGTCGAGTTCTGGTGGTACCGCTCCGCTTCCGAGACTTTCTACTCAACCTAGCCCACGATGTCCCCCTGGCTGGGCACCTGGGCCAAGATAAAACGTACAGTCGACTGGTGACCCACTTTTTCTGGCCAAAAATGAGGAATGACGTCCAGAACCACTGCCGATCGTGCCCCACATGCCAAGCAAGCGGGAAGAGTGGCCGGAAGCTTAAGGCCCCTCTACAACCCTTCCCGGTGGTCACCACCCCGTTCGAGAGGGTGGGGATAGACATTGTGGGGCCGCTGGACCCTCGCACGGCACAAGGACACAGGTTCATCTTGGTACTAGTGGACCATGCCACCCGCTATCCCGAGGCGGTGCCCCTACGGACCGTGACCGCTCCAGTGGTTGGCCGGGCCCTGATGGGGATCTTCTCCCGGGTAGGCTTCCCCCGAGAAGTCGTCAGCGACCGAGGTACGAACTTCATATCGAAGTACATGAAGTCCCTCTGGCAACAATGCGGGGTCACATACAGATTCACGACCCCCTATCACCCCCAAGGAAACGGACTAGTGGAGCGGTTCAACCGCACTCTCAAAGGGATGATTGGGGGATTGGAAGAGCCCCTCCGTCGCCAGTGGGATGTACTGCTCCCGTGCCTCCTCTTCGCCTACCGAGAAGTACCCCAGAAGTCCCTCGGCTTTAGCCCCTTTGAACTCCTATACGGACACCCTGTGCGAGGGCCCCTCAGCCTCGTGAAGGAGGGCTGGGAGTTGGCCCCCCTAACGACCCCTCCAGACGTCTTCAAATACCTCCTGGCCTTACGAAACCAGACCCGGCGCTTCAGGGAGATTGCCAAGGCGAACCTCGAGGCCAGCCAGGAAGACATGAAGAGGTGGTATGACCACAATGCCTCCTCCGTGGAATTCGAGCCGGGGCAGCAAGTATGGGTAATGTCCCCCACCGAACCGTGTGCCCTGCAAGATAAGTGGACGGGGCCCTTCAAAGTGGTCGAGCGCAAAAGCCCCGTCACTTATCTCATCGACCTGGGGACCTCCCGGAACCCCCTTCGGGTCCTCCACACCAACCGGCTCAAACCGCACTTTGTGCGCTCCGAACTAAGCCTCTTGATGGCTACGGACAGTGGCACAGAAGAAGACTCCGAGCCCCTCCCGGATCTCCTGAAGACTCACGAGAAGGACGGGTCCGTAGATGGGGTCCGGCTCTCTGACGCCCTCACTACGGAGCAACGACAGGACTGCCGGGACCTCCTGCTGCAGTACGCTGCCCTGTTCTCCCTCACCCCCGGGGTCACCCCCTGGTGTTTGCACGACGTAGACACCGGGGACAGTCCCCCTGTCCGGCACCGGGCCTACCGCGTACCAGATCAGGTACGGGCCTGCATACAGGAGGAAGTGGCCAAGATGCTCACGATCGGGGTCATCGAGCCCTCGGACAGTCCCTGGGCCAGCCCGGTCGTACTAGTCCCCAAAGCCGCTGCCCCCGGCACCGCACCTGAACTGAGATTCTGCGTCGACTACCGGGGCTTGAACGCTGTCACCCGGACCGACGCTCATCCCATCCCCCGAGCAGACGAGCTGATCGACCGGCTGGGGGCCGCCCGCTACCTTAGTATCTTCGACCTAACGGCGGGCTATTGGCAAATCGGCCTCACACCCAGGGCTCAGGAACGGTCGGCCTTCTCCACCCCCGATGGCCACTATCAATTTAAGGTCATGCCCTTTGGCATGAAGAATGCCCCCGCCACGTTCCAACGCCTTGTTAACCAGGTCTTGACGGGGCTTGAAGAATTCAGCGCTGCCTACCTGGACGATATCGCTGTGTACAGCCGCCACTGGTCCGACCACCTCCGTCACCTCCAAGAGGTCCTACAAGCCCTCCAGCGGGCCGGCCTCACCATTAAGGCCGGCAAGTGCCAGATTGGCCAAGGGTCTGTGACCTACCTGGGGCACCAAGTGGGGAGCGGGCTGGTGGCCCCCCTACAACTTAAGATTGCTGCCATCCAGGCCTGGCAGCCCCCCGTCACCCAGACCGAGGTCCGAGCCTTCTTGGGGCTCACCGGCTACTACCGGCGGTTCGTGAAGGAATACGGCAGCATCGTGGGGCCCCTCACGGGTCTCACATCCAAGAACCAGCCAAAGCGGGTCAATTGGACTCCGGACTGTCAAGCGGCCTTCGAGGAGCTGAAGGCCGCCCTGTGCACCGCCCCGGTGCTCCGGGCCCCCGATTACAGTCGGGAGTTTGTGGTGCAGACCGACGCCTCCGACCACGGCATCGGAGCCGTCCTCTCTCAGTTGAACCCCGAAGGTCAGGACCAGCCGGTGGCCTTCATCAGTCGACGTCTCCTGGCCCGAGAACAGCGTTGGAGCACCATCGAGAGGGAAGCCTTCGCAGTGGTGTGGGCCCTCAAAAAGCTCCGGCCCTATCTCTTCGGTACCCACTTCCGGGTACAGACCGACCATCGACCCCTGCAATGGCTGATGCAGATGCGGGGGGAGAACCCAAAACTCTTGCGCTGGTCCATTTCCCTGCAGGGAATGGACTTCACTGTGGAGCACCGACCGGGCCGAGACCACGCCAACGCGGATGGCCTGTCCCGCTTTTTCCGCCTCGACGAAGAGAGTCCCCAAGGGGATGGGTGACTCTCCCCGCCTTCAGCTGGGGGGGACGCATGTTGGACAGGCCTCACAGACGGCTCGCGCCCTCCCCGCTCGACAAGGCCAGGACTCCGGGCCACCTGGCATAACCCCGCGACCAGCACCTGTACCCTGTCCCCCGACGGACCCTCTGCCCTCGGACCCCTACTCATCACGGGGTCCAGCCCCACCGGCTTTCCCGGCCGGGTCAAGCCGCCATCTTGGACCATGTACCACGCGGCCGCCTGGCCTCCCCTCGACCCTAACCCCGGGCCTGGCCGGCCCCGACATCCCGGCACCACTATCCACCCAGGAGGTGAGCGGACCACTTGGCAGGTCAATGGGAGACCGAAGTGTCAAGGGCTCTCCCCCGCCAGGTGCCGATCGCTCCCAGCTCCCCCGGGCACTGGCTCCACCCCCTGCTGGGTGTCTGGACACCTTCATCCCGGACCCTCCGACCTCCAAGTGCGAGGGTCCGGACATCAAAGGGCACCAGCCCTATAACTGCGGCAGCTCCGGAGCAGGAAGGCAGTTGTATCCTGGAGTCGAGAGACACCGAGTGAACTCAACCCTGACGGTCTACTGGCGCTGCCGTAGCCCGCTCTTGTGAACCATCGTCCTGCCTGCTGGCGCTGCCGCGGCCTTCTGCAACCTTCATCTTCCTGGGACCTGCTGGCGCTGCCGCGGCCCGTGGTACCGACCATCCTCACCGGGACCTGCTGGCGCTGCCGCGGCCCTCTGCAACCTTCATCTTCCTGGGACCTGCTGGCGCTGCCGCGGCCCGTTGTAACGACCATCCTCACCGGGACCTGCTGGCGCTGCCGCGGACCGTTCATCTTCCAGGGACCTGCTGGCGCTGCCGCGGCCCGTTGTATCGACCTTCCGCACCGGGACCTGCTGGCGCTGCCGCGGCCCATACCACCTAACCACCACGCTCGAGGATTGTGAGCTCATCACCATCCCCTCCGAATTACCTGATTGGTAAATAGACTGTCCCGCTACCCCCTTCCCTACCTTACGAGACTCTAATCGAGGGGACCCCTGAGTCCAGACCTCCTTGTACCATTTTACCGTACCTTAAATAAGTGCCTATAAAGATCACTGAACCTTATCCGTGTGTGATATCTGTCTGTGGGGGGGAAGTTACTTGTCTGTACGATCGCTGGAGACGGCTCTCCCCGGAGACCTCTCCCCCTGACCCCGGCCGACCCTCCCGGTCCATCTACCTTTTCTAACACCCTGACACCTCTGGACTCTTAAAAGTCCAGAACCTCAGTAATAATGCTAAATGTAGTCATCATCTCTTTATCGTGTAACTTTTTATTTGTGTTGCGGTACGGGGGGGGTATGACAAGAGGGGCTTTCCGGGTGTGTGGAATCCAAAGTTCACTGGGGGAGTTGGTGTCCTTGCCATTGGAAATCATCAGAGTCCATGCCACAGTCTTTGTCAACATTGGTCAGACAGTGACCAGCAAGTCCATGTGGCAGAGAATGTCTTTTGCTGATGTGCTGCTGTTGGTCCAGTGGGCCAGGTGCCAGGCCAGGCGTCCTGGGAGATGGTGCT
This sequence comes from Triturus cristatus, assembly GCF_964204655.1. Classification (NCBI taxonomy): domain Eukaryota; kingdom Metazoa; phylum Chordata; class Amphibia; order Caudata; family Salamandridae; genus Triturus; species Triturus cristatus. The sequence goes on from NC_140587.1 coordinate 232,376,314, forward strand.
GTTGCGCCGACCCTCACGGTCTTTTCCGTGGACGACCCGCCCTCCTGCGGGAACCCTCAGAAGCAGGCCGTGACGATGTTTGGGATGCTCCGTCGGATGTCTCCTCCTCCTCCTGATCCCTCCCTGTGGGTGGTGATGTTCTTGGCCTGGTGGCACAGGGAGGGTTGCCCATGTTCTCGGCCATTCGACGGAGTGTATGGTGAATTCCCGTGAACACCGTCACGAGCTCAGCCTGTCTGTCCTCCATCCGCCCTTGGTGTCGCAGTAGACAGGCATGTTGCTCCGCATGTTGCTGGGCCTGCTGGGTCTTGATCTCCTCGAGGGTCCCCTTCATCTCGTTGAGGGTGGACACAACCTGGCCCATGCCCGTGGTGTCCTGCCGGTATGTGTCCAGGATGTTTCTGACATGGGAATATACCGGTTCCGCAGCCAACTGGTCAGGCTCGCGCCTCCGCCGTCCTCCACTCCCACCACCCCTGCCCACTTGCACCTGGCCTGCCCGTGTGGGCATATCGGGTCTCCGGGACCCCTGAGGGGTGGCATTAGCGTTGTCGCCTGCCCCCTCCTGGGTGCCCGGTACACCGTGTACCTCCTGGTCAGCCTGGCTGCATTGTGGTGGTGGGGCAGGGATCCTGGGTGTCTCCTGGGATGTGGCAGGAGTGGGGGTGGTGGTTGGCCCAGTTGTACCTGACGCAGGTGCTGCAGGTGGTTGGACACCAGAGGGGCCAGGTTGGTCGGGGTCGTCAACAGAGTGGTGAGAGTCGTCGCTGCCGGTGGGATCGTCATCCCGCAGAGCCGGGTCCTGTGAGTCTTCCCCCCCAGTGTGGGGGGGTGATCCACGACGTTGACCTGTGTGTGAGAGAGACAATGTTATTTATGTTCCATGCAACATCCATGTTTCATTCGTTTCAAAGTTGGCACATTTCCTCTGGGTATTTGGATATGTCTTGCATTCCACTCACAGTGCACTTGTGCATGGGTATGTCCCTTGGCCACAGCTTTTGAGACTTTACCTATGTGTGACACAGTCTTACTTGCTGCGTCAATTGTGACTGCAGTCAGCAGTGGGGTGAGCAGGTGTGGCGAGCCTTGCATTGGCGCCTTCCGTGTTGCACTGTACGTGGGCACATGGAGTTGTTCCACACACTTATATAATGCAGGTAGCTGTCATTGTGCTTGTGCACAGGTTGAGACATGGCCCAGTGTTTTGCCATGGAGAAGAGAGGGGGATTCAGGCACTGGCTACCCTTGTCTACATGCACGCAGTCCACCTGCTGACGAGCAGACATTCCCACACCACCCAAGGCAGAATTGGTCTCCCTGTGTCTCCCTTTCTCACTCCCTCTCTGTCCCCCTCTTCCTCCCTCCCTGTGTCAGCCTCCTCCCTCTGTCCGTCACCCTGTGTCTCCCTCCCTCTCTCTCCCCCTCTCCCACCCTATGTGTGTCACCCTCTGTCACCTCAGCCCAGCTTCCTAGGCACACACTTTTTGCAGATCTTTGAATGGCCCTTGGCTTGTTCATGTGAGTTTGTTTCTGATCTCCAGGCACCCATTGGGTGTAGTGTCTGTGTCTGCGCTGCTGCTGTGGTGGTGTGTGCTTCCACTCTTTCACAGTGTTGGCTGTTCATTAGCTGCTGTCATGTGCAAAAAGTGCCTTCAGCCCCATGTCTTAATGCAAGGCGTCCGCCATTTGCTGGCAAGTCTTTCCTGTGTGGGGACACACTGTTTGTCTGGCTGTGACCTAGGCCATATGGGCAGAGGGCATTGTTGTCTGCTTCTGAGTTGCACTATGTGATTTTTGGGGCCCACACTCCCGCCATCCGGCTTACCGTGTCTTGTGTTGGTGTTTTCTGTGGCCTTGTCCAGCTGGGTGCATGGGGCTTGGTGGCGCTAGTGGCATGTGCGTGTTCATGGAGTGTGGTTGAGTCATGCGATAGCTTGGGGTGGTTGCGTGCATGATTGTGAGTTTGGTTGTGGATGACGTTCCCCCCATGTAAGGTGAGTTGTTTGTGTACTCACCCGGCTCTCGGAGTCCTTCTACTCCGTCCACTGCCACCACCGGCAGTATGGCCATCACCCTCTCCTCCCAGGGATGGTATTGTACGCGTCTGCGGGGCGGCCCTTCTCCAGTGATGTTGGCCTGGTTGTGGTCGTCGGTCATTTTGGCTCGGACCCTCCTCCGCAGATCGTACCACCTGGCTTGGCATTCATGCCTGGTCCTTCTGGTGGACGCAACAGCATTCACAGCATCGACAATCGTCTGCCACATGGCTGTTTTTTCAGAAATGCTGGTCTGTCTGACCAATGTTCCAAAGAGGTGTGGCTCGACTCTGAGGATTTCGTCGACAAGGACCTCCAACTCTTGGCTAGTGAACTTTGGATTCTTGTTAGTGGGCATGGTGAGGGGTGTGGGTGTGGATGGTTGTGGGGGGTGTGGGTGTGGATGGTTGTGGGTGTGTGGGTGTGGTTGTGCAGGTGTGTGTGTGAATGTGATGAGGGGGTGTTTGTGAAGGTGGGTGTGTGAAGGTGTGCAAGTGTAAGGTGTAGTAAAGGTTCAAGTATGGTGCTGTGGGTTGTCTGTGGGGTCTGGCAGCAGTGAGTCTGTTGCAAAGGCTCATGGTTTGTGTCTGTGGGCCGTTTTTATTGGTCCATTGGTGGGTGTGGCTGTGTTTGAACTTTGGGTGGGTGTGTTATAAGGAGTGGTTGTGTTTTGGGCCTCTGTTTGGGAGTTTGGCAGTTGCAGGTCAGTGAATGTGTTGTATTTGTGCTTGTTGTACATGTTTTTTGGCTTTGTGCGATTCGAATAGAGTATTCTTGTGTTGTTTTGCTTTGTCCTGGTTGTGTACGTGTGTTTTTAGCGTGTGTACAGTGTGTACATGGGCCATTTTGTTGTACAGTGCTGTCCTTGTCTCTGGCTTGGTACGACTCGTACATGCCTGATGTTGGGTGAAGGTGCTGGTGTTGGGGCCTGGGGGTGCGCTCCGTACTTGGATGGTGGGGTGTGTGTTCGCTCCGTACATACACGAGTGGGGGTACGGGTCGTACATACACTGTTGGGGTGGGGGTATGCTCCATACATACGCGGGTGGGGGTACGGGTCGTACATACACTGTTGGGGTGGGGGTATGCTCCATACCTACGTGGGTGGGGGTACGGGCCGGACATGCACGGTTGGGGTGGGGGTACGGGCCATACATACACTGTTGGGGTGGGGGTACGCTCCATACATACGTGGGTGAGGGTACGGGTCGTAGATACACGGTGGAGGTGGGGGTACGGCCCATACATACGCGGGTGAGGGTACGGGTCGTATATGCACGGTTGGGGTGGGGGTACGCTCCGTACATACACGGGTGGGGGTACGGGTCGTACATACACGGTTGGGGTGGGGATACGCTCCATACATACGCGGGTGAGGGTACGGGCCGGACATGCACAGTTGGGATGGGGGTACGGGCCGTACATACACTGTTGGGGTGGGGGTACGCTCCATACATACGCGGGTGAGGGTACGGGCCGTACATACACTGTTGGGGTGGGGGTACGGTCCATACATACGCGGGTGAGGGTACGGGCCGTACATACATGGTTGGGGTGGGGGTACGCTCCATGCATACGGGGTGGGGGTACGGTTCGTACGTACACTGTTGGGATGGGGGGTACGCTCCATGCATACGGGGGTGGGGGTACGGGCCGTACATACACGGTTGGGGTGGGGGTACGCTCCATACATACGCGGGTGAGTGTACGGGCCGTACATACACGGTTGGGGTGGGGGTACGCTCCATACATACACGGGTGGGGGTACGTCTCGTACATACACGGGTGTACATACACGGGTGTACATACACGGGCGTACATTCACGGGTGGGGGTACGTCTCGTACATACACGGGTGTACATACACGGGTGGGGGTTCGACTCGTACGTACACGGGTGTACATACACGGGTGGGGATTCGACTCGTACATAGGAGGGCTGCGGGGAGTGTTGGGCGCATATGCGGGCACATGTCTCCATGGTTGCTATGGGAGTTCAGTGCGGACGGTGTTTTTTCCATCCGGTTGTAACATCGGACGCACGGGATGGATCGTACTTGTGCGGTCGGACTTCACTTTTCACATTTGTACGGTAAATCGTCCGAGGATGTGTCGGACACATTTTCCGACCCGAGGACGTGTGGGGAATAATTCCCAATGCGATTCGTATGGACTTTTTCCCATGCGAATCGTACTTGGCAGTTTGTACGGCACTTGTACGATTTGTACGGTAAAAAGACCGGATACGAGTCGTACGGGGAATTTTTTTACAGGATCGTAATCGGCACCATTATTGTTACAAACATAGGTGCAATATACTTTTACTCATCCGTGGGGGCCCCTTGATACAGTTCTCAGAAAATAGATCAGCGGGTAGGAAGACCCGCAATATAATATAGGCGTAGATCAGGTAGCCCCAGGCCGCCCTGATCCATGTCCAGCTTTAGAAGATCAAGTTTAATTCTACTGCGCTTGCCCGCCCAGACCATCAAGACCAGGAGGCTATTCAGAGTGGTGAAGGTGTCATTCAGAATGCGGCAGAATGAATTCTGGAGAGTGTATAGGTATCGTGGGAGCAGGACCATCTTCGCCAATGCCACCCGTCCAATGACTGACAACGGTAACCGGTTTTAGAAGAGTATTGACTCTTCCAGGCTTTTTAAAGAGTTTTCCCTGTGTTCAAGGCGTTTTGGGCTTCGGGAGAGTGGGCTACCTGCATCCCCAGATAACGGGAATGATCGGTCTTCCAAGTTAGCACTATCGGTGAGGGTACAGTCGCTTTCCGTCCCACCAGACCCACTAGTGAGAACGCGACACCTTGCCAAAATCGTCCAGCACGGCCAGGAGGGCCAGGATGGCCCCAACAGACTGATGCACGTATATCAGTGAATCATCCGCATAGAGGGACACAACGTGGGTACGTCCGCCCAGCACTCCATGTCTCTCCGTAGACGAATTGCAAGTGGCTCCATATCAATCAAAAATAGGAGCGGGGACAAGGGGCACCCCTGCCTTGTGCCCCATTCGATGGTGATCAGGTCAGAGACAAGCCCACCAGTGCGCACTCTAGCTGTGGGCCTCTGGTACATAAGTCGCACCCATGCCACGAACTGCGGGCCCAGCCCCATTCTAAGCCGAACTTGCCATAGATAATCCCATTGCAGGGTATCAAAGGCTTTTTCAATATCTAATGAAATTACTGTGGCCGGTGTCTCTGAGTGTGCCACAGAGTGCATTCCATGTGCCAGCCTACTCAGGTTCATATGTGTGCCCCGGCCCGGTATAAATCTGCACTGGTCCTCGTGCACCAAGTGAGTCACCACCCTGTTCAGCCTTAACGCCAGAACCTTAGCCAGGACTTTGGTGTCCACTTCCAGCATGGAGAGGGGCGGTATGAGCTCGGCGACATGCGGTCTCTACCTGGTTTGAGTAGGATTACTATTTGAGCTTCTCTCATAGTGTTTGGGAGTATTCCCTTCTGCCTCACCTCCTGCATTGTCTCCAGCAATCCCGGGTGCAGCTGGTTCGAAAATGTCCTATAATATTCTACAGGTAGGTCGTCAGGCCCTCGGGCTTTACAGCCCGCCATGTCCCGCACGGCCTCCTGGAGATCCTCAAGGTCGATCTCTGCCCACAGCATTTGACCCTGCTCATGAGTGAGTGGCGGCACAGGTATTCCATCAAGGAATTGTACTATGGCGGCATCTCTACTCCTTTGGCCCCTGCTGTACACACTTGCTAGATGAGTGCGCAGCAGTGAATTTATGGCTGATTGCGTGTGTGTGAGGTGCCCATCTGGCTGACTGATTGAGAATATGGTCGGGGTGGACGATCTCTCTTGAGAAGCTAAGCTAGCAGCTTACCAGTTTTATAACCTTCTTTGTGTAGGAGCTGTCGGTATTCTTCTCTTACTGGAAAGGGATATTTCCCCTACTTGAGGGTGAGCTCTCAGTTGATCTTTATCCAACGCCTTTGAATGAACCGCTGCCTCATCCCACCCACCTTTGATAAGCACTCCCCGCGCAACATCACTTTCAACCCGTCCCACTGAATGCCCCTCAAGTTTGTAGACAGCCAATTACTATCAAAGAAGTTGGCGATCACGCCACTAAGCTCTGTGCGGATTTCTTCATCCTTCAATGTCCTTGGCTGTAAGCTCCAGAGCGGAACCATCGGCCTATCCCTCCCTAGACCCCGGATCACTGCCGAAATATCGAGAAGGAGCATATCGAATTGCCAAAATATCGAAGGTAAAATATAGAATGCCAAAATATCGAAGCCCTATCTCCAAACAGGTAAGTACAAAAATATAGAATCCAAAATATCGTTGTAAAAATATAGTTAGTCACAATATCGAATTATTTTAAATGTCTTAAAATGAATGTAAAGTTAATGAAATAAAACATATAATTTACTGAAACATACTTAAAAATACTTAAATACCTTTAAAATTAATAAATAATAAATGTAAGTAAAAAAAATAAATACATATATATTAACGAAATAATAATTTTAAAAAATGCAATATTTTTTGCGTAGGATAGCGGGCGGGTAAAATTTACTATTACCACTCCAGTAAGTGCAATAGTAGGGAAAGCGTTGGATAGCGGGAGGGTACAAATTACTATTCCCACTTCAGAGAGTGCAACAGTAGGGAAAGCGTTGGATAGCGGGAGGGTAAAAATTCGTATTCCCACTCCAGACAGTGCAATAATAGGGAAAGCATTGGATAGCGTAGGGGTAAAAATTTATATTCACACTCCAGAGAGTGCAACAGTAGGGAAAGCGTTGGATAGCTGAAGGGTAAAATGTACTATTCCCACTCCAGTAAGTTCAACAGTAGGGAAAGCAGTGGATAGCGTAGGGGTAAACATTACTATTCCCACTCCAACGAGTGCAACAGTAGGGAAAGCGATGGATAGAGTAGGGCTACAAATTACTATTCCCACTCTAGAGAGTGCAACAGTAGGGAAAGCGTTGGATAGCATAGGGGTAAAAATTACTATTCCCACTTCAGAGAGTGCAACAGTAGGGAAAGCATTGGATAGCGGGAGGGCAAAATTTACTATTCCCACTCCAGTGAGGTCAACAGTAGGGAAAACGTCAGATGGCGTAGGGGTAAAAATTACTATTCCCACTCCAAAGAGTGCAACAGTAGGGAAAGCGTTGGATAGCGTAGGGGTAAAAATTACTATTCCCACTCCAGAGAGTGCAACAGTAGGGAAAGCGTTGGATAGCGTAGGGGTAAAAATTACTATTCCCACTCCAGTGAGTGCAACTGTAGGGTAAGCGTTGGATAGCGTAGGGGTAAAAATTACTATTCCCACTCCAGAGAGTGCAACAGTAGGGAAAGCGTTGGATAGCGGGAGGGTAAAAATTACTATTCCCACTCCAAAGAGTGCAACAGTAGGGAAAGCGTTGGATAGCGTAGGGGTGAAAATTACTATTCCCACTCCAAAGAGTGCAAAAGTAGGGAAAGCATTGGATAGCGTAGGGGTAAAAATTACTATTCCCACTCCAGAGAGTGCAACAGTAGGGAAAGCGTTGGATAGCGTAGGGGTAAAAATTACTATTCCCACTCCAGAGAGTGCAACAGTAGGGAAAGCGTTGGATAGCGGGAGGGTAAAAATTACTATTCCCACTCCAAAGAGTGCAACAGTAGGGAAAGCGTTGGATAGCGTAGGAGTAAAATTACTATTCCCACTCCAAAGAGTGCAAAAGTAGGGAAAGCGTTGGATAGCGTAGGGGTAAAAATTACTATTCCCACTCCAGAGAGTGCAACAGTAGGGAAAGCGTTGGATAGCGGGAGGGTAAAATTTACTATTCCCACTCCAGTGAGTGCAACTGTAGGGTAAGCGTTGGATACCGTAGGGGTAAAAATTATTATTCCCACTCCAGTGAGTGCAATAGTAGGGAAAGCGTTGGATAGCGTAGGGGTAAAAATAACTATTCCCACTCCAGTGAGTGCAATAGTAGGGAAAATAATAATTTAATATGTTATTAAAAATAAATAAATTATTAATACCAAATAAAAATATTAAAATGAATTACCAATCACACAATATTTATTAATTAATTTATTATAAATACCAATATTTTTTTTATTAATAATTAATTAACAACCAATTAATTTTCAATGTCAAAAATTAATAAATAAAATTAATGCCAATTAATAATTAATTAAAAATAAATTAATTAGCAATATACAAAAATTATTTCAATAATTAATTATTTACAATTAAATTAATTCCCAGCATATTCCCCTATAAACCCACAACCCGCTACGAATAATAAATTAATACAATTAACATAATTAACAATGAAACAATTAATACAAATTATTTACCAATTAATAATTAATCAACAACCAATTAATATTCAATACCAATTAATAATTGCCTAATAACAATTAAATTACTTCCCACCCTATTCCCCTATAAACCCACAACCCGCTACAGAAGTAAAACGCAAAATTAAATTAAAAATAATTATTAATTCCTAAAAATTATTATTTAATGTACTATAATTAAATTACTTCCCACCCTAATCCCCTATAAACCCACAACCCGCTACGGAATTAAATTACACAAAAATTAAATAACATAAAATTCATTACTTTAAAAATATTCAAACATACATTCCAAAATGTATACATACTTTTAACACATATACTAGCACTTAAAACCCTATAAAAAAATTCGATATTTTTAACAACTATATTATGACTGTCGATATTACTTACTTCTATATTATTTAAATCGATATTTAATTTCTTACCTGATTTTCGATATTCTTCACCACTATATTTTGGCAATGCGATATTCTGTCCATTCTATATTAAAAACTCGATATTCTGTCCTGTCGATATTTTTAATTCGATATTATGTCTGTTTACCCTAGACCCCATTGCTGTACTTCTGAGGCATGACACAACAGGAATCTCCCAAGAATGCGTACAAAGAGATTAAGACGACTACAGACCATGCGTGTCGGGGCATAGCATGTGTATTCCCCCTTTGTTGGCAGTACTGTCTTCCACTAGTTCACACACCCAAGCCTCTACATTACCCCCCGGAGGGCCTTCACCATATTGAGTTTAGTGTGCAATCTTGGGGGGAGTCTGTTGATTGACCCTTCTAACACACAATTGAAATCACCAACCCAAAGGAGTGGTATGCCTGCGTGGGCCACTATTAATTCTTTAAGGCTTAAATAAAAAGTGCTGTCTTCAATGTTGGGGGCATAAATGTTTAGGAGGCAAACCTCTGCCCCATCCACACCAGTACCCCATGCACTCGTATGTACCTCCCCTGCATGTCTGCAGTATAACTCAGTACCCGAAATGGAGTCTGCGGAGCTATCCAGATTGCCACTCCACGAGCCTAGCTAGAATATGTTGCATAGAACATCTGTCCCCTCCATTTATTATGTAGGTTTTGGGCCTCATTGTCTGTCAGCTGTGTCTCTTGCAGCATGGATATGTGAGTCCGCTGCCTGCGGGGATATGTTTGTCTCCTATACCTTTTTCACGAATGTGCCTATCCCTCGCACATTCCACGTAATGATGTTAAAAGCTGCCTTTTCTGGGTTGCACGATTAAATGGGGACTATCACGTCCTACCTGCCAGAGCTGTCTTTGCATTAAAAACCAATAACGGAACAGTTCCCCCACCCACCCAGTAAACACATACTGAACCAACTGTGCCTCCCCAATCTGATCCTAGCATTGCAACACCCACTTAAAAACAAAATTAAACCTATCCAGCATTCAACTTATTATATATGCAATATTTCAAAAATAAGTAAAGCACACTCTTTCACAATCAAACCCACCACACTCACGTTAATACTAATCTTGCACAGGGTTGCAGGGGGATCCCATCTACCCACCAGGCGAGTAGCAGGACCTCCTGTATCGCCACCGCTGCTACACTTACCCAGTCAGTCACACTCACCAGCACTAGCACAATACACAATTATCCAATATGAAGAACAGAAATGAGAGAATAGAGAGAGTCGGATAGGAGGGAAGAGAAATAGAAGAAAGGGAGCGAGGAAGATGAGCGTGAAGAGAAAAAAGGGGAGAGGGAAAAGAGGTAGGGGCGACTCGCCCAAAGCCGGCGGTAAGGCCGATCGAGCAGGGTGACATGAGACACAGGCCAGTTCAGTTTCACAATAAGTGTTCTCTGCCAGTGCCAGGTGGCCTGCTAAGGAGCGTGGGTCAGCTCACACTTCCTCATGATTAACAGAGGCCGCCGACCTACTCAGGTCGCTATATGGCTGCAATCAGACTACCGGTGATGTCATCTCCACTTAGCTTTATCAAGCGGGGCGACATGGGGTCTCTGAAGGGTTTCCTCCACTATGTCACCAGTGCTAACCTCAGAATCAGCTACTGTTACCACCTCCACCAGTGCCATGGCCTCTTCACGTTCCGCCAGCAGCTGCGCCAGGCTGACATGAATCACCTGACTTCCCTTGCCGTCCGAGCTGTTGCTTTCCAGTTCCAGATAGCAATTTTGTTGTACAACCACTCTTTGGGTGGGCCGGGAGCACTGCGTGTTTTGATGGCCTCATTTCCTCATCCTGCACTGTGACCAGGGCTCCGCGGGTAGTCTGCCAGAGCCCCCTAGGGCCGGTATGCATTCGTTCCCTCTCACCTCCAACCAGTCCCAGGCTGCTTCAGGGGTAGAGACGTAGTGAGCTTTGTCTTTGTAAATCACTCTAGGTTTGGCTGGATATAATAGCATGTACTTTAAGTTTATTGCCCAGAGCTTCTGCTTCACACCCCCAAAAGACATTCTGGTGCCGACCACGATCCGGTAAAAACCGGGTACGAACCGTCGGACGGAGCATATTCTCCGTCCGACGCGTACCCGGTCGAAAAAAAATACAAACATGGAATTACGATTCGCACGGAAATACCATTTCCGTACGAATCGTACAAAACCCCGACCGACGAAAATAAACATACAAATGTGATCCGGGAAAGCGCCGACGTGACGTCGGGACGCACGCAGCCTGCCATTCACGAACCAGGAATTACGATTCGCACCGACGTCATCCCGCACGGTGAATATTTTCCGGCAGCCAAAAACTGCCGGGAAATCAGGACGACGCGAACAAGGAGTACCTGCACGTGACGGACAGACATGGACCCGAACCTACGTGTCATCCCGGCCCTCATAGCAGTCGACCTCCTCTACAGGTTACGACGCAGACGCCGCAGAAGGTCAGAACAACAAAGGGAGAGGGAAAGGGGGGGGCAGGACCAGGGGCAGGCCACAAAACCCCCACCAAAGTCACACAGCACACATGCCCTGGACATACCTGACCCCCAGGCCCTGGTCACTACGAGGGGGTGGGGGCGTGTCCAGCAAAGCCAGCGTCCGCCACAACGGAAGTGCTTGACGCCGCGAACCGGCAACACAACAATACAGGTACGTCCCGTACCCACACCTTAAGAGCGTGGGTACGAGTCGTACCACGCCCACACCTACGTCATCCCAACAATGGCGGGACGGCTGTACCCATGTGGCAAAGGCCTGGGTACGGGCCACACAAGCATCAAATAGCGTGGGGATGGATATGTACGGACCGTACCCCCACCCCCGCATGCATAGAGCATACCCCCAACCCCAACAGTGTAAGTACGGCCCGTACCCTCACCCACGTACGTATGGAGCGTACCCCCACCCCAACAGTGTAAGTACGACCCGTACCCTCACCCGCGTACGTATGGAGCGTACCCCCACCCCAACAGTGTAAGTATGACCCGTATCCTCACCCGCGTACGTATGGAGCGTACCCCCCACCCCAACAGTGTAAGTACGACCCGTACCCTCACCCGCGTACGTATGGAGCGTACCCCCCACCCCAACAGTGTAAGTACGACACGTACCCACACCCGCGTACGTATGGAGCGTACCCCCCACCCCAACAGTGTAAGTACGACCCGTACCCTCACCCGCGTACGTATGGAGCGTACCCCCAACCCCAACAGTGGAAGTATGACCCGTACCCTCACCCGCATACATATGGAGCGTACCCCCACCACAACAGTGTAAGTACGACCCGTACCCTCACCCGCGTACGTATGGATCGTACCCCCACCCCAACCGTGTATGTACGGACCCTACCCCCACCTCGTATGCATGGAGCGAACCCACACCCGTGTATGTTCTAAGCGTACATATCCTGAAATAGGAGGGGTGTGTGCAGAGTCCTCCCAGCAGTGCCCAGAGACAGGAGGGGTGTGTGCAGAGTCCTCCCAGCAGTGCCCAGACACAGGAGGGGTGTGTGCAGAGTCCTCCCAGCAGTGCCCAGTCATAAGAGGGGTGTGTGCAGAGTCCTCCCAGCAGTGCCCAGTCATAAGAGGGGTGTGTGCAGAGTCCTCCCAGCAGTGCCCAGAGACAAGAGTGGTGTGTGCAGAGTCCTCCCAGCAGTGCCCAGAGATAGAAGGGGTGTGTGCAGAGTCCTCTCAGCAGTGCCCAAAGACAGGAGGGGTGGGTGCAGAGTCCTCCCAGCAGTGCCCAGAGACAGGAGGGGTGTGTGCAGAGTCCTCCCAGCAGTGCCCAGAGACAGGAGGGGTGGGTGCAGAGTCCTCCCAGCAGTGCCCAGAGACAGGAGGGGTGGGTGCAGAGTCCTCCCAGCAGTGCCCAAACACAGGAGGGGTGGGTGCCTATCACTCCCAGCAGTGCCCGGACACAGGAGGGGTGTGTGCAGAGTCCTCCCAGCAGTGCCCAGAGACAGGAGGGGTGGGTGCAGAGTCCTCCCAGCAGTGCCAAGAGACAGGAGGGGTGGGTGCAGAGTCCTCCCAGCAGTGCACAGACACAGGAGGGGTGGGTGCCTATCACTCCCAGCAGTGCCCAGAGACAGGAAGAGTGTGTGCAGAGTCCTCCCAGCAGTGCCCAGACACAGGAGGGGTGGGTGCCTATCACTCCCAGCAGTGCCCAGAGACAGGAGGGGTGGGTGCAGAGTCCTCCCAGCAGTGCCCAGACACAGGAGGGGTGGGTGCCTATCACTCCCAGCAGTGCCCAGACACAGGAGGGGTGTGTGCAGAGTCCTCCCAGCAGTGCCCAGAGACAGGAGGGGTGGGTGCAGAGTCCTCCCAGCAGTGCCCAGAGACGGGAGGGGTGGGTGCAGAGTCCTCCCAGCAGTGCCCAGACACAGGAGGGATGGGTGCCTATCACTCCCAGCAGTGCCCAGAGACAGGAGGTGTTAGACCCGGCCATCCCTGTCCCCGCACCACATAACCTGACCCCTGCACCTCAAGCAGCCCCCGAGCCCACGGCCTAGCCGATCCTTCCCACCAGAACACACACACACCCGACCCGGGCTTCCCCGTCCGTGGCCTTCCTCCCTTCGGCCACACCGGGCCCGCGTGCCCACTCCATGCACCACGATGGCCGCCCGGCCCCAGCGCGACCCTGGCCTAGAGGCGCCACTCCGGCTGGAGGACATCGCGCTCCCATTGGGATAAGAGAGGGAGGAGCAGTTTCCATCGCACCTCTGAGCTCCCCTGGGAAGGTGGGTTTCGATCGGCCCTCCGACCTCCCCGAGGGCTGGCTCCACGCCTGCTGGGTGTCTGGGACTCCTCCCGACCCGGCCCTGAAAAGATCAAAAGACAATGGCAGGAAACCCCGACAAGCGACCCCCAGGTGACAAGACCCCTGCCTGCACAGACTCCGGACATCAAAGAGGAGTCGTCCTATAACAAGGGGTGCTCTGGGATTGTCCGGCAGATTCGCCTTTGGAACCACCTGAGCCCTGCTGAGTGACTCGCGGCTCCCTGAAGATCGCAAGACCTCCGAACTTGTGCTTGAGCCCTGCTGAGTGACTCGCGGCTCCCTGAAGATCGTAAGACCTCTGAACCTGTGCTTGAGCCCTGCTGAGTGACTCGCGGCTCCCTGAAGATCGTAAGACCCCCGAACTTGTGCTTGAGCCCTGCTGAGTGACTCGCGGCTCCCACAGACTCTCTTGGTCCCGCCGGACCCCGACGACGACAAGCGTATCCCCCAGCTCGAGGATTGTGAGCTGTGCGCCGGGTACGCTCCTGCATTTGATCCATATCCCCAAAGACTGTCCCGCTACCTCCTACCCCCCCTCCAAGACTCTGTGAGCCCGCGCTCCACTTGTATATATTTGCCTTGCTGATCATAAAGATCCTACAACTCCGATCTGATAAAGATTTGCTCTTAAGAACTCCCGGTGTGGTGTCTCTTTGTCGTGTGGTGCCGAGTGTACGATCCTAGATACGAGATTCCTCCCCTGAGGAGTCTCCCGCCAGTGCCCGGCTACGATACCTCGAGGGTTGGTCTCAGGATAGCCAGGGCCCCCTCCGGGCTCCTCTGAGGTCGCCTTCTAATATTGGTGGCAAGCGACGGAATTCGGGCCCATAATCTAGAGATCGTACCGTGAACGGCTGACGCACTACCGACAAAGATGGCAGAAGGAAACGCTGTGGTTCTCACAGAATAACGACACCAGTGCCGTGTTCCAGGCGGAACAACTGGAGGAGTACACGCACAGAGAATTGAAGCAATTCTGCAATGAACTCAAAATCGCTACCACTGGTCTCAACACCAAAGAAGATATGCAGAAGGCACTAAAAGCTTGGGTGGATTCTGGAGCCCCCCGCCCAGAAGGAGCGGTGGAGCTCCACGACGAAGCTGGACCCTCCCAAGGAGAACGCAGCAGCAACCAGTTGCGAAGCTCCGTACCAGACGGGGGCCTATCCACGGAGGAACTCACAGACAGAGAAAGAAGTCGCCATCACGAACTCGAATTAGCCAAACTCAAAATCGAGGGAGAGTTGAAATTAGCCGAGAAAAAGCTAGCAGTGGAACAGATGCGAGTGCAAGGAGAACTAGAAGAGAAGAAACTCCAACGGGAACACGAAGGAAGGAGACTTCAACTGGAGCACGAACGCAGCTTGAAGGAAATGGAGCTAAAAGCAAAAGGCGAAGAAGCGTGGCCCCCGGGGAACCGAGAGGCAGCCTTTCCGGTGGAGCAGAAGGTCCACATCCCCAAGGACGTGGTCAAAGAATATTACAAAAACGATGACATTCAACAGTGGTTCAGGGCCTACGAGGTCGCCATGACCTCCCATCGGGTCCCGCAGAAGGATTGGGGGGCCGGGTTGTGGGGACGATTCCTGAGCGAAGGGAGAGACACCCTGCTCGACCTACCAACCTCCATGCAGTCCTCCTATGACCACATGAAAGAGGCCCTCCTCACAAGGTACGGCCTCACCCCGGAGATGTACCGCCAGCGGTTCCGGGACTGCAGGAAGATCCCGGGCACTACCTGGGTGGAGTATGTAAACTTCTTCACCCGCGCATTCGATGGGTGGATCAAGGGCAGCAAGGTAACCACCCTAAAAGAACTAACCGACCTCATGTTGTGGGAACACCTGGCTGCGAACTGCTTTGTGGAACTGCGCCAGCATCTGCTCGACAGCAAGCTCACGGATCCGAGAAAGCTGGCTGTCGAGGCGGATCGCTGGACCAACACCCGGGTCTCCCGGGGCCCTGTAGGAGAGTACCCCCAAGCCAGTCAGGGACCACCCCGCCAGAGAGGGGGGGGGGGACCAGGGAGGGCAGAGAGAGTCCCAGTCCAGTCCCCCGAAGACCCAACCTCTGCCTTTCCCGGCACCCCCACCAGCTGTATCCGGCCCCCCCTGAGACGGGGGCACCGGGTGACCATCACTTGTTTCCGTTGTCAGAAGCCCGGACATTACGCCAACGACCCTGAATGCCCCATGGCCCCACACACCACCCAGGCAGCACCCCCCGCTAGACAGATAGCCAATGTAGCACTGGGGGAGGAGGTTGAGGAGACCGTAGAGTGGGAACCCTCAGCCATGGCCCTAGTATCCTTAGGAGATAGAGAAATGGTCCCTGGAAGCCTCCTGCCCTCCAACACGAAGAAATATGGGCAGCTCGTAACGATCAATGGCCACCAAGTAGAAGCCCTCCGTGACACCGGGGCCAGCATCACCGGTGTCCTCAGTCATTTGGTCAACGAAGACCAGGTCCTCCCCAACGTCTTTTGCCCGGTCATTTCCGCTGACAACATGGAAAGTCTGTGTAAAGTAGCCCTGGTGCCTTTTGAATGGGGAGGGGTGGTCGGTAAACTGAAAGTCGCAGTGAGAACCTCCCAGCCAGTCGACTGTCTCCTAGGGAACGACCTGGAAAGTTCCCCCTGGAAACAAGTCGAGTGCAAGACCCACCTAGGGATGATGGGTCTCCCTGAGTGGGTGTGCGCCACCACCCGATCCATGGCGACCCGACTGACCCCCCTGGGGGAAGTTGACGACGCCCCGACCACTGAAGATAGGATGGTCCTCGCCGAGGGTCCCCACATCCCCCCACCAGAAGGGTCGGTCGCCAGTGACGAACCCCCACCTTCCGACTCCGCAGAGGTCACCGAGTTAGGCGATCTGCCCGAATTGGCCCAGTGGCGCCACGAGGGGGGCCCCTCCCGAGAGGAGTTCTGCCGAGAGCAGGCTACCTGTCCTTCCCTGGTCGGGCCCCGGCAACAGGCAGAGGCCCAGGCCGCGGGCGACCAAACTGGAACGCACCGGGTGTATTGGGAGAATGACCTTTTGTACAGTGAGCAGAAGTCGGTGGAGCTGGGATCCGCCCGAGTGCTGTTGGTAACCCTATGCTTCCGAGACCTCCTCCTGGGCTTGGCCCACGACGTTCCCCTCGCAGGCCACTTGGGCCAGGACAAAACCTACAGTCGCCTCGTGACTCACTTCTACTGGCCCAGAATGAAAGCAGATGTAGAAGCCCACTGCAAGTCCTGTCCCACGTGCCAGGCCAGTGGGAAGAGCGGAGGAAAGTGCAAGGCTCCCCTCCAACCCTTCCCTGTCATCAGTACCCCTTTTGAGCGGGTAGGGATCGACATCGTGGGGCCTCTGGACCCCCCAACCTCCCAAGGGCATCGCTTTATCCTCGTCCTGGTGGATCATGCCACCCGATACCCTGAAGCCATACCCCTGCGCACCGTCACAGCCCCCGTGGTGGGCCGGGCGTTGATGGGAATCTTTTCCCGTATGGGTTTTCCCCGCAAGGTCGTGAGCGATCGCGGTACGAACTTCATCTCCAGATACATGACGTCCTTGTGGCAACAATGCGGAGTGTCCTATAAATTCACCACCCCGTACCACCCCCAAGGGAACGGCCTGGTAGAGCGGTTTAACCGGACTCTGAAGGGGATGATCGCGGGCCTGGAAGAGCCCCTCCGGCGTAAGTGGGACGTCCTGCTCCCCTGCCTCCTGTTCGCCTACCGAGAAGTTCCCCAGAAATCCTTGGGGTTCAGCCCCTTTGAGTAACTCTACGGGCACCCCGTCCGGGGGCCCCTCAGCCTGGTCAAGGAAGGGTGGGAGGCTGCGCCCCGAGGCCACCCCCGAGATGTGTTCCGATACGTCCTGACTCTCCGAAACCAGACTAGGAAGTTCCGAGAGATGGCCGAGGCCAACCTGGAGGCGAGCCAGGAAGAGATGAAGCGCTGGTACAACCAGAATGCCACTCTGGTCGAGTTTCAGCCGGGCCAGCAGGTATGGGTCATGGCCCCCGTGAAACCCTGCGCCCTCCAGGATAAATGGACCGGGCCCTTCAAAGTGGTTGAGCGGAAGAGCCAGGTCACGTACTTGGTGGACGTCCAGTCCCCACGGGACCCCCTCCGGGTCCTCCACGTGAACCGCCTCAAGCCCCACTTTGTGCGGACGGAGCTGAGCCTCCTGCTGGCCACTGATGACGGGTCCGAGGAGGAGTCGGACCCCCTCCCCGATCTCCTGTGCACCAAAGAGAAGGACGGCTCCGTAGAGGGAGTGAACCTCTCCCCATCCCTCACTTCCCAGCAACGTGAGGATTGCCGCCAGCTCCTAGGGCAGTTTTCCGACCTCTTCTCCCTGGTCCCCAAAGTCACCGACTGGTGTGTCCATGACGTGGACACCGGAGACAGCCCGCCGGTGAAACACCGAGCCTACCGAGTCCCTGATCGGGTCCGGTCCTGCATTCAAGCCGAGGTCTCGAAGATGTTGACCTTAGGAGTGATCGAACCCTCAGACAGTCCCTGGGCCAGCCCCGTGGTTCTGGTCCCGAAAGCAGCTGCCCCCGGTGTCGCCCCAGAACTTACGCTTCTGCGTGGACTACCGGGTCTCAATGAAGTCACCCGAGCCGACGCCCACCCCATTCCCCGAGCCGACGAGCTCATTGACCGACTCGGGGCTGCTCGGTTCCTCAGCACCATCGATCTCACCTGCGGCTACTGGCAAATTGCGCTCACTGACGGAGCCAAGGAACGGTCCGCCTTCTCCACCCCGGATGGGCACTATCGCTTTCGCGTGATGCCCTTTGGGATGAAAAATGCCCCGGCCACCTTCCAGTGACTGGTAAATAGAGTCCTGGCCGGGCTGGAAAAATTCAGTGCTGCCTATCTAGACGATATCGCAGTTTTTAGTTCCGATTGGAGTGAGCACCTCCAGCACCTCCGGAGGGTGCTAACCGCCCTGCGCCAGGCAGGCCTCACCGTGAAAGCCAGCAAGTGCCAGATTGGGCAAGGTTCGGTAACCTACCTGGGGCACCAGGTCGGAAGCGGCCAGGTCGCCCCTCTACAGCCCAAAATCGACGCCATCCTAGCCTGGGAACCCCCCACTACCCAAACGGAGGTCCGCGCCTTTCTGGGCCTCACGGGCTACTACCGGAGATTTATCCGGGGGTACGGCAGCCTCGTCGGTCCCCTCACGGGGCTCACGTCCAAGAAACAGCCGAAGAAAGTGCAGTGGACCCCTGCCTGCCAAGAGGCGTTCGATGCCCTGAAAGCGGCCATGTGCACTGCCCCCGTCCTTCAGGCCCCCGACTACTCCAAGGAGTTTGTGGTCCAAACGGACGCCTCCGAGCATGGAATTGGGGCCGTCCTGTCCCAGGTGAATGACCAAGGCCTAGACCAGCCCGTAGCCTTCCTCAGCCGAAGGCTGTTGCCCAGAGAACGGAGAAGGAGCACCATCGAGCGCGAGGCGTTCGCCGTAGTCTGGGCCCTCAAGAAATTACGCCCCTACCTGTTCGGCACCCATTTCAAGGTCCAAACCGACCATCGCCCCTTGCGATGGCTCATGCAGATGCGAGGAGAAAACCCCAAACTACTGCGGTGGTCAATCTCCCTCCAGGGGATGGATTTCACCATGGAACATCGCCCTGGTACTGACCACGCCAACGCCGATGGCCTCTCCCGGTTCTTCCGCCTCAGCGAAGAGAACCCCCAAGAGGATGGGTAGTTCTCTCCGGCTTTCAGCTGGGGGGGACGCGTGTTAGACCCGGCCCTCGTAACATAGCCATCACTGTCCCCGCACCACATAACCTGACCCATGCACCTTACGCAGCCCCCGAGCCCACGGCCTAGCCGATCCTTCCCACCAGAACACACACACACCCGTCCCGGGCTTCCCCGTCCGTGGCCTACCTCCCTTCGGCCACACCGGGCCCGCGTGCCCACTCCATGCTCCACGATGGCCGCCCGGCCCCAGCACGACCCTGGCCTAGAGGCGCCACTCCGGCTGGAGGACATTGCGCTCCCATTGGGATAAGAGAGGGATGAGCAGTTTCCATCGCACCTCTGAGCTCCCCTGGGAAGGTGGGTTTCGATCGGCCCTCCGACCTCCCCGAGGGCTGGCTCCACGCCTGCTGGGTGTCTGGGACTCCTCCCGACCCGGCCCTGAAAGGATCAAAAGACAATGGCAGGAAACCCCGACAAGCAACCCCCAGGTGACAAGACCCCTGCCTGCACAGACTCCGGACATCAAAGAGGAGTCGTCCTATAATAAGGGGTGCTCTGGGATTGTCCAGCAGGTTCGCCTTTGGAACCACCTGAGCCCTGCTGAGTGACTCGCGGCTCCCTGAAGATCGTAAGACCTCCGAACTTGTGCTTGAGCCCTGCTGAGTGACTCGCGGCTCCCTGAAGATCGTTAGACCTCCGAACCTGTGCTTGAGCCCTGCTGAGTGACTCGCGGCTCCCTGAAGATCGTAAGACCCCCAAACTTGTGCTTGAGCCCTGCTGAGTGACTCGCGGCTCCCACAGACTCTCTTGGTCCCGCCGGACCCCGACGACGACAAGCGTATCCCCCAGCTCGAGGATTGTGAGCTGTGCGCCGGGTACGCTCCTGCATTTGATCCATATCCCCAAAGACTGTCCCGCTACCTCCTACCCCCCCTCCAAGACTCTGTGAGCCCGCGCTCCACTTGTATATATTTGCCTTGCTGATCATAAAGATCCTACAACTCCGATCTGATAAAGATTTGCTCTTAAGAACTCCCGGTGTGGTGTCTCTTTGTCGTGTGGTGCCGAGTGTACGATCCTAGATACGAGATTCCTCCCCTGAGGAGTCTCCCGCCAGTGCCCGGCTACGATACCTCGAGGGTTGGTCTCAGGATAGCCAGGGCCCCCTCCGGGCTCCTTTGAGGTCGCCTTCTAACAGGAGGGGTGTGTGCAGAGTCCTCCCAGCAGTGCCCAGACACAGGAGGGGTGGGTGCCTATCACTGCCAGCAGTGCCCAGAGACAGGAGGGGTGTGTGCAGAGTCCTCCCAGCAGTGCCCAGACACAGGAGGGGTGGGTGCCTATCACTCCCAGCAGTGCCCAGAGACAAGAGTGGTGTGTGCAGAGTCCTCCCAGCAGTGCCCAGTCATAAGAGGGGTGTGTGTAGAGTCCTCCCAGCAGTGCCCAGAGACAGGAGGGGTGGGTGTAGAGTCCTCCCAGCAGTGCCCAGTCATAAGAGGGGTGTGTGCAGAGTCCTCCCAGCAGTGCCCAGACACAGGAGGGGTGTGTGCCTATCACTCCCAGCAGTGCCCAGAGACAGGAGGGGTGGGTGCAGAGTCCTCCCAGCAGTGCCCAGACACAGGAGGGGTGGGTGCCTATGACTCCCAGCAGTGCCCAGAGACAGGAGGGGTGTGTGCAGAGTCCTCCCAGCAGTGCCCAGACACAGGAGGGGTGGGTCCTATCACTCCCACCAGTGCCCAGAGACAGGAGGGGTGTGTGCAGAGTCCTCCCAGCAGTGCCCAGAGACAGGAGGGGTGGGTGTAGAGTCCTCCCAGCAGTGCCCAGACACAGGAGGGGTGGATGCCTAACACTCACAGCAATGCCCCTGCAAAGAAAAGGGTGGAGTACCCACAGATCCAACGCCCACAAATGTCAGTCAGGTGCACAAAAATCCTGCAGTACATGTACCACATGTGTGCGAGGCTGGAAGTATACATATGCATAGCACCTAAAAGAATACATGTACACATGAAGTCATGGCAACAGTCTACATACACGAGTACAGTGACCACCAAGGACGCCACAAATGATGCAGGTGGAGACATCGCTCAGCATGCATGGGCCAAGTCTAACGAGTCCGTCACACACCCAGCCAATGTATAAACAGCTCAGCACCACATATTGGAAATACCCTGCAGGGAAGAAGTCAGGTTACACAGAGGAAAGAACACACCTTGGGACGATGTCACCATGCAGTAACTGCTTACATGAACAAAGTTATGTAGCCAACAGCTTGTGATGGCACACAGATACCAGGATCCACCCTATGACCAGCACAAGATGACAATTCCCACACACCCAACACATAATCACCACCCACAATAATGGGGCAGGTCCACCAACAGCAATACCAGACAGACAGTAGTGTACTAAGGAAAAATAAATTGCTTTAATCAGCATCCAAAAATATGTTTGTCCCTTGACAGTTCAAAAAGTACAATGCCCATAGGGCAATCCAAAGTTCCAATCCAGGTGGGGGACACAGTGGGACGCGTGTCCCCTAGCTTGCCTGCACAGTCAGACTCCTTCGTCTTCCAGAGCGGGGAGGGCATCATGTGGGGGGGAAGGACCAGGCACCGCAGGGACATGAGGGCAAAGGGTAGGCGTCGTGGGTGCAGGGATGGAGGACTCCACCACAGGGGGTGGGGCAGGGCCAAAGGCGGAGGCCAGGATGTCGCTGCACACCTTAGCAAGGTCCTCCAGAGACTCCCCTGCACCCGAAGGAACCACAGGCCCCAAGGAGGGGGGGGCGGAGGGATGGGTCGCAGCGCCACTGGGGGAGGGTGTGGACAGGGGGGGGACTCAACCACCCTGACCGGGGACTCCCTTGACCGCTTGCGGGGTGGTGTCACAGTGGGGCTCAGGGACAGAGCGGCCATGAAGGAGTCTTTGCCGGATATGTGGCCAGGAGAGCTAAGGGGAGGGGATTTGGAGGGAGTGCATTGGGTGGAATGCGGACTCCCACTCTGGCTGCGTGGCTTACGTTTGCCCCCCCACCCAGTGGGTGTGCCTACTTCACCCTGTGTGTGCATGCCAGGAGGTGTGTGTATGACCTTCCCTGCTGGTGTGGTGCCTGTGTCTGTTGTGGTGGGTGCATGCTGACGTCTGGGTGTACGTGGGACAGGCATGGGAGTGGGAAGTGTGGATGGGTCAGGGGTAGGGGGTTGGACGTAGCGCTGCAGGAGACCCACTGCTGCAGCCAGTTTCGAGTCAATGGACCTCAGCAAGTTGCGTTGGTCAGCCTGCGATGAAAAAATGCCCTCCAAGTATGCCTCCATGTTGTTCAGCACTTGGCTGTGGCCATGGAGGACATTAAGCATCGCAGCCTGACCAACCTGCAACTGCCGCTGGATGTCCACAGACTCGGCATTGGTGGCAGCAGTGGAGACAGGGGCAGGGGGTGCGGTGCCTGGCAGGAAGGAGACATGTGGTGACCGGGCACGCTGGGAAGGGACACGAGCAAGTGGGAGGCGGCTGATGGCAATGGAGGGGGCGGGGTGAGATGTTGTGCCGCTGTCGGCTGCTGGTGCAGCCTCCGCCCATTCGAAGAGATCATCCTCGGACCCGTCAGCTTCATATTCTGTCGTGCCAGTGGACAGGTCCTCGGCCTCACTCTCCTCCGCCTCAGTTCCACTCAATGTGCCAGCCACGATGTCAACGCTGGCACTGGTGCTCGGTCCCTCCGCTCCGTCTGTGCTCATGTCTCCCTCCGTGTCCCCCGACGATGCTGTGGGCAAGGTGAAGAGACAGCAATTAATCACACACCTGTATACATATGTCACATGAGTCCAATCTACATAGGTTACAGTGCATAGCCTGAAAAGAAAGATCAGTAACATCTACAAAACAAGGTACAGATGTAGGGCATGCAACACACAGTTGGTTGACCTACCATGCCACTGAAAATCCATGGAGAGCATGACACAATAGCAAATGACATGAAATGGAGTTTGACATAGGAGCCAGGCCCTGGGGACAATCCAGCACTGCATCTGCACCACACAGCGTTGCCGAAAATAGGGATGAGCAGGGACCATATCCATGAACTTGAGGCACATGCTGCATAGGTAATACTGAAAACATGCCCAACATGACTGGCTCACTGCACCTTGAGTGTATGTCCAGACAAACATCACACACTGGCCAGACCTAGCAAGGAGATTTCAGGTTTTGACATGTAGGCTTTGCCCGCACCAACCACCCTCTACATGAGACAATTTGTTGAGACACAGGAAGCACTTACATCTCTTAGTCTGGGTGAAATACACAGGGGCTGCATAAATGCAAGATTGGACGCCAAATACCCAAGGTGCGCCTGTCCAAATAATCATGTACAAATGGTCATCATCAGATGATTGTAACAAGACACACAGGCACTGGCCACCATGAGTATGAACAAGGAAAATCAGGTCAGGCTGTACAGTGGACACTTGTACTACATTTTACGTCAATATACATGGTGCCAGGGGACAATGGCACAGAGCACAACCTATGCTGTAGACACTGAGAGTGTCCACGTTTTGTGATGACACACATGACACCTATGAAAATATGCCCAAGGGGACAGTAGTGGCCACACAACTCCATGGTCCTGAATGGGAATGACTGCAACACACACCACCATCCCTGCACTATGCGTATCGCACACTCATGCACATCATGTCACAGGCCACAACTTAGGACATGCGTGCTGTAAGGCATGACACTTGAGAGACTAACTCCCATGTCTGGACTCAGCATCAGTGCCAACTGACATGGAACCCACATGTACTGAACTGGACAGGGCAAAGGCAAGGTCCCAAAACCTGTTACACACCATCCCCACACATGATGCTACAGGCATAGTTCACGTGGAGAAAGCGCCAGCCTACATTACTTTGTGAAGGAGTGACTACACACAGAACAGGGAACACATTGCAAGGAGGGGAAGGGAGGCAGGAGAGCACCGCTATACTGTGGGTAACTGGATCTGCACAGCACCTTTAAACCCTGGCAGTGTATCCATGCAACTGTGCACTTACAGATGCTGGTGACACACAACAAACACACATGTACCTACCCCCTTCCTGCTGCTGCTTCTCCTGTAAGCGCCTGTCCAAGTCTGGAAATACCACCGCCAGCACACGCTTGTGGATGTGGGTCAGACGGCGGCACCCGCGGTTCTTATGGGTCTCAGGTGAGTCCCCCAGCAGGACCCGTGCGATCCTCCGCGTCCAGCACCGGATATCCTGCCAGCGTTTCCTCACCTGGGCCAGGCGCCGCTTGCGACCCTCCGTCTTCCTCACGGCACTGACGGCGGTCATCCATATCTGCTTCTTGGCAGAGGCGCCTACCTGTGAGGATGAACAAGTGACACTACATCAATACACCAGGCACATGTCACAGAGAGACATATTAGAACAAATTTGCTGTTTACAACAAGGCATAGTATGCATCCAACGCATTGCACCATTGTCATAGGGACATGATCCTCTGGGGAAGGGCAAAAGCAGTACGTGCCATGGATAGTACACAGGTGGAATGAGGGCAATGACACAATCAATGATCCAGGCTCACACTGTGCATCAGAAGGTACACCAGGATAATGTGCAGCACCTCTAAGCAGTCACATGCCACAGGCCACTGACGCTACCGCAGCAGAGTACACAAACACACACAGGCACAGGACATTCACCTGCCATTGCCAAATGCAGCGACAAACCTCACTCTGCACATGTGCCACTAGACGGGGGGGGCTCACAGGTGTGGGGCTGGCTCTGCACGTCAGTCACACAGCACTGCTCCCTGCTCACATCACATGGGCAGGGTTATATCCATCCCTCATGCAGCCCGGGTGCCACACTCCACATATGCACCCACCCACATGGCAGGGGACTTACACACACACCGATGTCCAGGGTACGAACACATCATGTGGACACTCTCAGCACAGGTACACAGAACTAACACACATCTGTGGGTACAGTCACCTGTCACACTGGGCTGACCACATAATAAAATGAGGACTGTAGAGGCTACATTCCCAGGAGGACGAGACAGGCAGAATGTGGCATGCACCATGCAGTGATTGTCACAGTAAACACAATGCAAGTGAGGACGGCAGACATGCACCACAGCATGCACTGGCTGGGAGACATCAGGCATTCCCCCCCGGGACCTCCTCTACAGTACATAGCATGTGTGTCACACCTGGACACAATGCCAGAAGTCACAGTCACAAACAAGGGACACAGTCTGTGATAGTAGACTCTGCACTCACCTGATACCCTGGTCGCCCATACAGCAGGGGGTACTGTGGGAGGATCACATCCAGCAAAGCCAGGTTCTCCTCCAGGGTGAAAGGCTGTGACCTCTCCACAGACCTTGACATGGTTCCAGGGAATCAGTAGCAGCAGCTGGGTCGTCGAATCCAAAGATGTGCAGGCAAGTGCTCCCTCATGGGACCTGGCTGCCTTATATCTGCCTTGCTGGCCTGTTTCATGCACAGGAGTACAGAGTGATTGGTCACTCACATTTGCATCCTATGTTTCCTCCAATCCCTTCAAACCTAGCACAGTCAGTGGGTTCTCATTGTGTTTTTTTCTTGAGCATGATGTCAACTCCAGAACCACATTGCAACAAAGTAGATTCATTCAAACTGACTACTGCTGTATACTTGTCCCTCATGTGTCCCCTATGTAATTTGGAGTTTCACACACAGGTACGGTGCGTACCGGGGCCCTAGGGCACCACAAATGAATGGCAATGGCCCGTACAGGCGTGTGTACGGTCCGTATCACTATGGGTGTGCTCGCGTATGCGTACCCATAGTGATAGTGAGCGTACGCACACATGTACGGTCCGTACCACTATGAGTACGCATACGCGAGAACACCCATAGTGAAAGTGAGCGTACAGGCGTGTGTACGGTCCGTATCACTATGGGTGTTCTCCCGTATGCGTATTCATAGTGGTATGGACCGTACACGCGTGCGTACGCTCACTTTCACTATGGGTGTTCTCGCGCATGTGTACCCATAGTGGTACGGACCGTACACGCGTGCGTACGCTCACTATCACTATGGGTGTTCATGCGTATGTGTACCCATAGTGGTACGGACCGTACACACGCCTGTACGCTCACTTTCACGAGAAAGTGAGCGTACAGGTACAGGCACGAGAGTGGGGGGGCTGCAGTGAGGCCCTCCGTCCCTCTCTGGGCTGCTCCTGACTGATTTGGGGGCCTCCTCACCTCAGATTCTCTTCTCCCGGGTCCTGGCCATCTGTAGGCCTCAGTGCTGCCGTGACGCCCTCTTCAGGCGCTCTGCCGTTTTTGGTCCTCCTATTCCTGCAGCTTTACCCAGGGGGGGCTGAGCTTGTTTCTGGTCTTGTTTCTGGTCCACGGAAGACCTGGCTTGGCAGTTCGGGCTGGACTATTCCCATGAACACTCTCACAAAGGGCATGTCACTAGGCTGTTTTGACCCCAGACGAGCTGGGGCCAGCACTGGAATGAAGGAGATGCCTGACACCACAGAGAGGTGGAATCCTCTAGAAGCATGTACAACTTCAAAATAGGGCAATGGGTATACATATTGCACCTCAGACCCCAACTCTTCAGTACACTTTCCAACCTGTAGATACTCTGATAGGAAGAAGGACTGCTGTACTGCTGAAAGGATTGCCACTCTGCTGGACTCCAGGTTTGAAGAAACTACTGTCCTGCTTTGCTGACCTGAATGAGAAGGACTGGACCTGTGTCTGTTGAACCCAAGACCCCAGAGTGATTCCAAGTGCTGGCCCCATGCCTTGAGTCTCAGGGACAGAAGGCTACAGCAATCTTGAACACAACACCTGGACTCAGCCATCTGTGAGTTTACCCTGTCAAGAGGCGCCAGCCCAATCCTGGACCCTTAGAAGTGGGCCTATGGTGCTCTACCAGCCTCTGTGGATCCAGACAAACCGACACATCTCCTCTGCTGCACAGTGCAACCCTCAACAACCGACTCAGCCTCTCCACCCCCACCCGCCAGCTCCGCTCAGCAGACCGAGCCCTCGCCACCGTCCCCCGCATCCGAAGAGTTACCACCGGCGGCAGATCATTCTCCCACCTTGCCGCCAAGACATGGAACACCCTCCCCATCCGCCTGCGGCAGACCGAAGCCCTTCTAACCTTCAGGAGACTTCTCAAGACCTGGCTCTCCCCCCCCCTAGCGCCTTGAGACCCTCACGGGTATGTAGCGCGCTTTATAAATGCTGTGATTGATTGATTGATTGATCGTCATACATGCGTGGATCAGTACCACCACAAAGAACCACTTCGCATCTCAGCCCATCGTAGCCGCTGCTGCCCAATGTAACCACAGTGCAGACCCTCGCATCCCTCACTGGAAGCAGCCTCAATGGTGATGCCAGACTCCCCATCGCACCCTTGTACCTCGTCAAAACTGGTGCATCGCCTTGACTGGGAGACGCGTCCTCGACTCTGGACTTTGCATTGCAAGCACTCATCGACGGGACCCTCAACAATGACTCAGGACCTCACATAACAGCTTAGCCACAACTCAGAACCGATGTGGACCCTCGCAATGCTCCACAAACCAGGATTTAAAGAATTTTGTTCAGCAGGCCTAACTGGGTTCATGTAGCCAGCCTGTTCTCCTTCGCAGTCAGCCTGAACTTGTGACTTTTCCCTAGTTCGGCATGACTGAGGAACTTCGATTTTCGATCGTGATCGAATCGACCCGCCATTTTGTGGCCCGCCGCCATTTTGTGTTGCCATCACTCAGGCAGCACGGCGAACAAAGTCTATTCTGCTTTTTCTGTAGCCTGGTGTCGAAATACGCCTTCTGCCTCTATTTGAAAAGCTGGTGTTAGAACTAGCCGAGTACACTAATCCCTGTCTGGCTTTTCTAATCCCTGTCTCAACTATCTGTTGATTCACAGTATTCTTTCCTGACCTTATCTTATCGACTGGCCTTCACTGTCTCCTGCTAGCATTCTCTCATTTCACAACTGTCCTCCAACACACACAAACGTATCTCGCCACCTGCAAGTTAGTTATGAATCTGTTAATGAATTAGCTTGAGGGAGGGGTGACAAACATAGTTGGAGGAGAGGTCTCTTCGAGTCATCTGACACTTTTGTTTTCCAACTTTTCCCATTGGTTCCATCCTGTTTTCTAACTTTCCTTATTGGTTCTTTCTTGTCTGTTCTGGGAGGGTTTTGGGTCAATATGTCTGAACCTTGTATGGTATTTAACGCTGTGCGCCACAGAGTGAAGTGGCAGTCTCCTGAGAACCTACTCTGTGTACTTCTAGGATAACTGTACTACCTGCAGCTAAATAAATCTGATCTTCTAACGCCGACAGAGTGTCCTCTGTCTCTGTGTAGCGAAGCAGGAGAACTCCGAAGACTTTGGGCATACCCTGCGCCGCCAGGCCCAAAAGGTTCTGGTTCTTCAACTGTCGCCCAACGTGGGGCGGCTTCAGTGGTACCGGTTCTGCTCAAAGGTCATGAGGAACCCCGCAAGAAAATTCCGGAGGGTTCGCGAGCCACACTAAGCGACCCCTGTATGTCGAATGTGGTCCGAAGGTCTTTTGCAGCGCGGTTACTCCTTCCTGACAGCTACTGACGACCGCTGCCCTGACTGCCGCCCTGCTTTGACCCTTCCTTTGATGATGTATGGTAAGGCGTGATGATAGACGGGCCTCTGTTGGTGGAAGAAGACATCCTTAGTTAAGTATTTTCGTGGGTCGCGCCCACAAATTTGGTTCTTTGATTGATTTCTTTGGGTACTTAGATTTATCCATTGCAATAGATAAAGCCGAGGGTAAGTGCATTTGTGCTGCGTAAAAAGAGTTTTACTCCCTTGAAGTTTGTAAACAGACAGGAAAAATCGCGAGATGCCTGGTCTGACTAAGTTTGGAAGAATTTGTTGTCTTGGTTGTAATAGGGATTCCCGACTTGAGGACTCTTGTCCGATTCCTTCGGTTGGAACTCCCACATATGAGCTCTATTCAAAACATGGTATCGGCCCCATTGCCTTTAACGAGACATGGACCCGATACACGAAGAAAGATGGTGTTCTCAAATGGCCAGAAAATGGTAGTTTTGATCCTGATGTGCTAGATAATTTGGAAGCAGTTTTATTTAAAAGAAAAGCCCGGCCGGCAATGTTTGACTCTTTCCGCCTTTGGCATAAGGAAGCCAAACAGAAAGAAATTAAACAAGCAAAACGAGATAGGAAAGCACAGGGTATGACAATTATACAGGCTGCCCAACAGTTCAAAGACGATGAAATTGATAATGCGACTGAAATTTCAGAAAGACAACATCGTATGGCGATAGATAAATGCTATCCGGTGTTGCCTGTTTCTCCTTCTGATAATAAGAAAGATATAGAAGAAGATCCCCCTAATGTCCCATTTATTAAGGTTGCCTCTGCCCTATGCGCAAAGTGCCAATGTACCTCAGCCGTTACAGCCTGTTCAGCCGCCAGTGGTACTTCCGCCTGTTCCGGCTCTTCTGCATTTGCCTCCTCCAGTATTACCGCCCTTGCCGGTTTTACCGTTAGTCTCAACTTCTTTACCCTCATCTCCTGATCTTAGATCTCCTTTGCCTTCTGCTCCTCCTGCAGTTATCCATTCTTCTCCTGTCAGTTCCCCTAATACTCTGTCTCCAATTCTTATGTCTAATTCACCGTCTGTGCGTAAGCGTCTCACAGACTCTGTCACTAGTATTCTATCTCCTTTCTTTGAAGCTTTAAATGTGTCTCCGGCTTTTGTTCGAAGACAATCTCGTAGTCAGTTCCCAGATATTGAGGAACGAGAGAGGTTAGACTCTCTTGCACGAAAATGGATCAAGAAGGGTCCACAATACAGTGTGCTAGATATTATGCCTACCTTTTTGCAATGGAATGCGCCTACGCAAAGATACGTTTTCAATGTAATGTGCGACACTCTCATTAAAGAATGGGAAGATGTGAGTTCGAGTCCGATCCCACAGGATCTGTTAAATGTTCAGACTGATTTTGAAAAAGGACTTATTGTGGATTCTAAGGTTGAGGAAGCTGTAAGGATGCTTATCTCTTATAGATCCTTATTGTTTTCTCAGATTTTCCTTGATTCCGATCCGTCGGTTAGACTAACATCGAAAAATTATCCTATGAGAGAGGTTCCTACAGTATGGAAGGAAGAGGTTCCAGCAGCAGGTGCTAATCCTCTTATCCCTGCTAATTTCCAAAGTATATGGGTACATGTCCCTTGGAAGAGATCTGAAGTTTTGGCCCTTAAGCAGACTCTACCGGATCCTCGTAAGAACCCTGCAGGTTATTATAAAGAACTATCGCAGACAGTTGACGCCTGCATTATGAACCTAGCAGATATTGACATGCTAATGGGAAATGTAATCCCACAGACAATATGGGCTAAAATTCGTAGAGAGGATCACGCGCAGGAACTAGGTGCTACTTGGGATGATATAACTAATACAGATAGAGACCAAGTGGGTGGCGCAAAACCTGACGCTCTGATTTCGGAACTTCCTGGTAGAATCATTACGTTAATGAAAACTATGATGCCTGCATTGAGAGTTAACTGGGATAAACTAGTAGCATGCAAACAAAAGAAAGATGAAAGTGTCTCTGACTTCTTTACTCGTTTCGAGGAGACATTTATCGACCACAGTGGTCAGGATATGGCTACAGAAGGTGTACAGCGATTATTCGTGGACAAATTTGTATTCAATTTGCTTCCCGAGCTGTCACACAAATTAAAAGATTCAGAAAGTTCATGGGCTGTTTCTTCTTCTGCTCAGATATTGGCTACTGCGCAATATTATGAGAATAGAGATAAGGAAGAAAAAGAAAAGCAAGAGAAAAAGACGAAAGAATGAAAAATGAAGGTTCTCTTGCAACAAGCCTATCCGCCACGTTATGCTCAGCCTCAAATTCAGCAGCCCCCGCAGTTTCAGAGGTTGTATCAAAAACCTGAGCCATACAATCCACGACCTTTGTTAGGTCCTAATCAATGTGCCTATTGTAGAGAGGAAGGTCATTTCAAGAATAGTTGTCCGGTTTTATTGCAGCGCAATGGAGCATTCCCTGCTCCACAAGGTCGTGCTGGCCTCCAGTCAGCAAACAGAGGTAGAGGTCGGGGTATGTTGACTCAAGAACAGCGTGCCCTACCTTCTCCCAATTCCATGAACTACTTTGATCAGCAAAATGTGAGGTCTGCACAGTATTACAATGAAGACCATTATGTTGAAGGCGAGAATGAAAGTCTTCATGCTAACTAGGACAGCCATGGACAAAGTAAGGGAGTTGTGCCAATCCCAGTAGATCAAAATGGACCTTATGTTAACGTCACTACAATGGGTGTTTCAGAGCCATTTCTTCTGGATACTGGAGCAATGAGAAGTTCTATCATTCATTCTAACCTCCCTGGGGCACCTTTGTCTGGCTTAACGAATGTTTCCATAGGATTTTCTGGCGCCCCTGTTCGCAATCCAGTTTCTTGCCCTTTGCCTATTTCAGTTGGACCTTATGATTTGGAAGCTCCACTTCTGTTAACAAATGGTTGCGGTGAGAATCTGTTGGGTCTAGACCTATTGAAAAAAATGCATGCTACAATATATTGTTCTCCTTCTGGCATACATCTTACTTTAGGACAGAAATTGGTCTCCCCAATGTATTTGTCCAAAGATCAGTTTCCACCTGAATTACTTTCTCTTCCAACAGCACTTTGGGCCACGGGTCCGAACGATGTGGGTTGTCTTGAGATTCCACCTTATGTTGTCACTCTCAAGCCCAATGTTGAATTACCGCGCATCCCACAATATAGAATTTCTGCTGAAGGTGAGAAAGCGCTTTTGGGAATCATTCATGACTTGATTCAGAAGGGTGTGGTTGAAGAAACAAGAGGTAATACATGCAATAGTCCTATTCTTCCTGTTCTTAAACGCACTGATCCTTCTCAGCCTCCTGTGTACCGTTTCGTAATTGATCTGCGAGAACTAAACAAAATTGTGATCCCACAATCTCCTGTTGTTCCAGATATCACTGCTTTGTTGACAATGATACCTTCCACAGCGACTTGGTTTTCTGTTATCGATCTAAAGAATGCCTTCTTCAGTATTCCCATTGCAGAAGAGAGTAGGGACATTTTTGGGTTCTCTCTTGGAGGCCGAAGCTTCCGGTTTAAGCGCGCACCCCAAGGCTATTGTGAAAGTCCCTCTATTTACAGCCAAGCTTTAAAATGTCATCTTGATACTTTTCATTTGCCGTCTGGTGCTGCTTTTATCCAGTATATGGATGACTTATTAGTCGCCGCTGATTCAGAAGATATCTGCAAAGATGTCACTGTTGCATTGTTACGCCACTTGTTTAAACTGAATCACAAGGTTTCACCATCCAAACTACAATATGTTTGTCGAGAGGTTACCTATTTGGGTCATCTCCTATCAAAGGAGGGACGACGATTGACACCAGAATGAATTCAGGCGATTACGCAAATGTCTGTACCATCCACACAAAGGGAGGTACGTGCCTTTCTGGGTATTACTTCTTATTGCAGACAGTGGATCCCTAACTTCTCTCTAATTGCCAAACCTTTGTTGGCACTCACTTTAAAAGATACGCCTCACCCCCTTCCATGGACTGATGAGTGCCAAAAGAGTTTCACTGACTTACGTACCGCTCTGTGTTCTGCTCCTGTACTAGGCACTCCAGATTACACTAAGCCTTTTACGCTCTATGTTCATGAGAGAGAGGGTTGTGCATTGTCAGTTTTAGCGCAGCAATTTGGAGACAAACAGCGGCCGTGTGCCTATTTTTCGGCTACGTTAGATCCCGTAGCTAAAGCATTGCCCAGTTGTCTCAAAGCGACAGCAGCAGCAGCAATTTCTATCCGACAGTATGCTGGAGTGGTGTTGGATAACACTCTCATTGTCATGGTGCCACATGCAGTGGATACTTTGCTAAACAGAACGAAAACACAGCATCTTACGAGTGCTCGTCTAACTGGTTACGAGCTGATGCTATTGGCTAGTCACATACACATCAAACGATGTAATACCCTAAATCCAGCTACTCTGTTGCCTCTTCCAAATGAAGAAAGTGTTGAGGATCAGCATGATTGTTTCTTCCGTACTGAGGAAGAGACAAAAGGAAGAATTGACCTGAGAGACACACCGCTAGAGAATCCGGATGGAACTCTATGGGTAGACGGTTCTTGTTTTAAAATGCCTAATGGAGATGCAGTTTCAGCCTATGCTGTAACTACTTTACATACGATTGTGGAAATTGCACGCATCAGACATAATTCAGTGCAAGCAGCAGAATTGATAGCATTAACAAGAGCTTGTGTATTATCGAAAGGGAAAAGAGTGAATGTATACACTGACAGCCAATACGCTTTTGGTGTAGCGTTCAACTTTGGGCGTCTCTGGAAGGAAAGGGGTTTTCTCACTTCACATGGCACCAAAATACAACACGGTCAGTTGGTGACTGATCTCCTCGAATCACTTGCCTTACCCACCCAAGTAGCGATAGTAAAATGTAGTGCACACAAAAAGATTACGGATGATGTTGGTCGGGGAAATGTGTTTGCAGACGAAATAGCAAAGAAGACAGCGAGAGATTCAACAAGTCGAATGTTTGTGGCAGGTCCTGCGAATTGGGTCAGAGAGAGAGGAATGTATGAGAATACAGTGGAAAGTGTAAAAGCGATTCAGAAAGAGGCTTCAGAGAGGGAGATAAGCAAGTGGAAAGAAAGTACGGGAATGTTAGATGAGATGGGTTGTTGGGTGGAATTATCTGAACATCAACGTTGGCTGTTACCAGATGCCTATGTTCTCCCAGTGGTTACTATGGCACATGGTCCAGCCCACTTAAGTGCAAAAGGTATTTGTAAACTTCTGGCTCCAGTGTGGCAGAATGAAAGTATCCCAAAATGTGCAGACAATGTAGTGAAGCACTGTATTGTTTGTTTAATGTACAACCCGGGAAAGGGAACCCCAACTCCAGCGGGTCACTTTGCTCCTCCGACACATCCATTTGACGTGTTGCAAATCGATTACATTCATATGGAGCGGTGTAACAACCTCAAATATGTTCTGGTGGTAGTGTGCGCCTTTTCAAGATGGATAGAAGCATACCCTCTAAAGGATAACACAGCCCTATCCACAGCTAAAATCCTTCTAAAAGAATTCTTCCCCAGGTTTGGTTTGCCGCTCATTGTCTGGAGTGACAATGGGAGCGAATTTGTTGGCCAAGTCATGCAGAAAGTTTGGGCAGGTCTTGGTATCAAGCAAAAGTTCCACGCGGCAAATCATCCACAGTCAGCGGGTTAAGTAGAATGTTACAATGGAACCTTGAAGTTAAAGTTAGCAAAGGTTCAAGCAGGTACAGGACTCAATTGGCCCGATGCTTTGCCGTTGGCTCTGCTATCCACCAGAACTGCAATACACTCTTGTTTGGGACTTAGCCCATACGAAGTGGTGTTTGGGCGTCCGGCTAACGTATGGGGAATCCCTCGCCCTAAGAAATACTCAGACTTGCCATATCCAATGTTGATTGACTATCTGCATGACCTTACGACTAAATTGCGTGTTCTTCATCAACAGGTTCAGAGTGCTCTGCCGAAGGCTTCCACAGACCCAGGTCACTCCATCCGACCAGGTGACTGGGTATGTGTGAAGAATTTCCAGAGGACCAGCAATTTGGAACCCAGGTGGCGGGAGCCTCGAATGGTCCTTCTCACCACGAGGACAGCAGTTAAAGTCGAAGGAAAGAAAAATTGGATTCACGGTGTGCATTGTAAGAAAGTGCCTTTGCCTTTGCCATACGATCAATGGGTACGCAGAGGTGTTGGTGACTGTGAAAGTGAAAGAGTTCCACGATTCGTACCCTTCAGCGATGCACACCTGAGTGGGACACTGTCTGAGAAAGAGGACGACGTCATTTTACAGGAAGCAATTCCATCACATCGTCGCTTGGATACGACTAAACCACGAGCATTGTTCCAAGACCAGAATGTTCCGGGGAAGAAACTATATAATTTAAGACCTAGACCAAAGAACATTTAAGACTCTTCTCCCTTGTGTAGTATTCTGTCCCGGTTGCAGGGTCACGGTAGGAGTCTAAGTCACGACCTGAGTAGTGGCAATAGGCCTGCAGGATCTTCAGTGTCATAGGACGGTGGAACATCGTGACTTAGCGATTGAGGAAGATTGCCGTGAGCATCCATTAGAAAGATGGAAACTACACTAAGTAATAGAGAGGGAAAAGATGAAATGAAGAAAGCATCCTGTAAAATAATGTACAGTCGTTTGAGCATAACTTTATGTGTTATTATATCATTGTGTATTGTTTTGGCGTTTATTAGTTGGATAATTTATGCTTTGCAGCCAAAAGATGCCTCCCCTTCTTCCTCTTTGCCTTCTTCTACTGTCTCTCCACACCTCTTTCATACTCTTCCTCCACATGAACTTGTCAGAAGAACCGAATATTATAACAATTTCTTTATCCAGCTATTACATCAGCACCAATTAGTGGTTAATACAACTGATTATTGGGTGTGTGGTCTTATGCCACATACCACAGAGAAAGGAATGCCATATCTAGTTCTCCCTTTTTCTTATGAGGGTTCTGCTTGGGCTTACTTTGTCATTTTCTCCAATGCTTATCAAAGCAAATTCAGACGATCTGTTAATTCACATGTTAATTATCCGGATTGTAGTCATAGTTCTTTGATTAAGTGTATGGTAGCTATGGCTAAAATCAAGGAAAATAGTAAAATCTCTATTGACGAAAGAAAAGCGTACACTAATTGGAACGTCACCCAATATATGTCTAGTCTAGTAATAAAGTTGGAAAAGGAAAGTCCTCACCGATTTGGACTATACCACATCAGGGTAACTTCTGCTTACAGCTAAATGATCACTCTTCTGACACTACACAAAGGAATAACTGCTCCTACACGTACGTTTATTCCTCTCAGAACTCGCCTCCTCTAGTGCCGTCTCAAGGCACCTATTTCATCTGCTATAATAGAGCTTATACTTGGTTACCAACGGGTTTCTCTGGTATTTGTTATATAGCCTTTCTTCTTCCCCCTACTTACACCGCTTCCGCAAATCATCACCGAACCCGATACGGCAGAGGGATTATTGATTCAAAGGACACAGCAGGACAAGAGGGAGGAGATTTCCTTAAGGGATTTCTTCCCTTCTGGGGTCCAATGGCTAACAGTAGAAATATAAGGCAACTGGTCCGTGTCGTAGAGACTACAATAGACATCACTGTAGGAGCCTTAAGTAACATCACGGCAGAACTACAGGCGGATCGTCTCATGACATTACAAAATCGAGTTGCCTTAGACTTTGTTCTTGCCGATCGTGGTGGAGTATGCAAATTGATCGGGCCAAGTTGCTGTATTTTCATACCTAATGACGCTCCGACAGTATACCAAGCTATTTCCAAGTTGCACATAATCTCTGAGTCTATTCATCAGGACGAAGGAGATTGGTCTTTAACGGAATGGTTTTGGGTACTACTGTCTAAATGGGGTTGGAAAGCATTGACGTTTCTTGGTATAATCTTGACCATTATTTTCTCCTGTTGCCTTTGAATGCACTGTGGTCCCGCTATCTGTGATCTTTGTGCTACTATGTGCATCCCAAAACCCAAACCACAAGTAACAGAAAACATAAGAATGATGTTACAGCAACAACTCGATGACCTCATGGCTATCGACATTGACTCAGATTAGCATGAGTCTATCTTGCCTGAGTTCTGGCAAAAGGAGGGTCTGAGGAACTTCGATTTTCGATCGCGATCGAATCGACCCGCCATTTTGTGGCCCGCCGCCATTTTGTGTTGCCATCACTCAGGCAGCACGGCGAACAAAGTCTATTCTGCTTTTTCTGTAGCCTGGTGTCGAACTACGCCTTCTGCCTCTATTTGAAAAGCTGGTGTTAGAACTAGCCGAGTACACTAATCCCTGTCTGGCTTTTCTAATCCCTGTCTCAACTATCTGTTGATTCACACTATTCTTTCCTGACCTTATCTTATCGACTGGCCTTCACTGTCTCCTGCTAGCATTCTCTCATTTCACAACTGTCCTCCAACACACACAAACATATCTCGCCACCTGCAAGTTAGTTATGAATCTGTTAATGAATTAGCTTGAGGGAGGGGTGACAAACATAGTTGGAGGAGAGGTCTCTTCGAGTCATCTGACACTTTTTTTTTCCAACTTTTCCCATTGGTTCCATCCTGTTTTCTAACTTTCCTTATTGGTTCTTTCTTGTATGTTCTGGGAGGGTTTTGGGTCAATATGTCTGAACCTTGTATGGTATTTAACGCTGTGCGCCACAGAGTGAAGTGGCAGTCTCCTGAGGACCTACTCTGTGTACTTCTAGGAAAACTGTACTAGCTGCAGCTAAATAAATCTGATCTTCTAACGCCGACAGAGTGTCCCGTGTCTCTGTGTAGCGAAGCAGGAGAACTCCGGAGACTTTGGGCGTACCCTGCGCCGCCAGGCCCAAAAGGTTCTGGTTCTTCACATGACCAGATATCCACAGTTGGCATTTTGTGCTTTTCGGTGCTATTTTAACAGAAATTTTCAAAATGCTTATCACCGGTTCTACTGAGTACATTTTTGTTTTTTTGTCTTGTTTTATTAACTCTATTTTTCTAACTTACTTTGCGATCCTTTTGTGTGTGGTTATTTTCACTTTATTACTGTTTGAAGTGTTGCACAAATACTTCACACATTGCCTCTAAGTTAAGCCTGACTGCTCCGTACCAAGCTACCAGAGGGTTGAGAACAGGTTAATTTAGGGTTGGCTTGTGCCTCACCCTGGCAAGGATTGTGATGGCTTCTTGACCAGGGCTCATACCCCAGTCAAACAGCAACTTATGGGGCATATTTACAAGGCGGCGATAGAAAATTATCGCCGCTTTTGCGGCCGATTTCGGCCGAAAAGCGGCGATAATTTAATTGCCTAATTAACAAGGTCATGCTAACGCGTGAAACCTTGCATTAGCACTCAAAATCTTAACGCCCAGCTTTGCATCTCTAATGAGATGCAAAGTGGCCGTTCCTGACCTAACATGACGGGAGAAATGTCGCTAAGCGACATTTCTCCTATCATCAAGCCCCACGCTATGAAGCATAGCGGCAGGAAAAGTAGCGATAGCCCCTGTTATCGCTACTTTCCTTACGCCTGCTTCAGGACTGACTTAGCCATGATATCCTATGGAAGGTGGATATCATGGCTAAGTTTGTGGGGCCCTATCAACAAGCTAACGCCACATTTCGTGAGATTATCGCTGGGTTTCCAGTGATGATCTCACGTTAGGCAGTTGGCGCTAGGATTTTTATCGCTTTTGAGATAAGCGTTGCTAATAGCACGCTATCTCAGCGATAAAAATCCACGCTACCCGGCGATAATTATCGCCGGTTGTTGCTGATATGCCCCCCACTTTCCTACAGGGCTTCAATCCCATTTTAGGAGTCAATAAAGCTTTACCAACTCCTAAATAGGGATTGATACATTAGAAAAAAATTATTTGCGGTTGCATACTTCGAAACGGAGTGTTTGCAACCTTAAAAATACTTTGTAAATGTGGCCCTCAGTTCGCACACCTAGATAGTACAGGTTATTTCATTGATGTATTTATTCAGTCATTCATTCCAGAACATGTTATTCGTTTGATAATGAATTTAATATTACTGATATATGGAGAAAGTGGAAAGAGAAATATTAAGGATAGGTTATATTAAAAGACGTCTTTCAGTGCCTCCTATGGATACAAAAAGCATTACTATGTTTTGCTAAGTGGCGAAAAAATTGTTACACACACTCAGAAGCGGGCTACAATTTACATGACTTTATTTCAGTTGAGCCAGCGGTGATTTTCAGCTGTCTTGATTGCAATATTCACAGCTGTTCAGTGGATAAATGTGTTCTGAACAATCTAAAATGCAAAGCGTTTTCTATTCCAACACTGGTCAAGTAAAGCCTGGGGGAAACAGAGCAGAGCAAAATTGTTGAGAAAAAAACGCCATTTTATATTGGCGATGCAATCTCGTGAGATCACAAGGTCATTCGGAGTTATTATCACCGCGAGCAGACATGAGAGAAAAGCATAACAAATGTGGAGTAACTAGTTTCAGAATACATAGCCACGAAAATATCAAATTAGCTTGTCTGTGTGATTAGAATTCATAAATACTGAAATAGTGTCTGCATATTTATATAATTACTATTCTCCAGCTGAATGAACATTTCTCGATGTCTGCTCGGCTGGAAAGAGGCCATGCTAGGAAGGGGGCTCAGGAATACAAACTGCGTCGCACAAATATCATCTCAAAGGGCAGTGCAAATAATTGATAAGGATGAAATTAAACTGTTCATTTTGAATGAATATATAAAAACATAGGCAAAATCAGTCTACAGTAAATCGGCTAGAGCATACATGCAAAAACACTTTTTTTACACTCACTTGAGATATTCATCTTTTTGTTGACTTTTAGTTTTAAAAACATAGGGCCTCATTTACGAGGTTTTTGGCATAGGGATGGGCTACAAGGGCTATTGTGTTTCCTTTTGTTGAAAGAAAAGGGCAGGAATGTGACATATCCGAGAAATATGGCGCATTCCTGTCCTTTTTCGCCTGCGCACCATGGGCTGCCACGCGCCAATACAGGCATCCTTGCGCCATGGTTCAAGGGTGCCTGCGTTGCAGGGATGATTGTTCTTCAATTACAAGAGGCTTTTTCCTCTTTCTATATGTGCTGCAGAATGTAGCACATGTAGAAAAGGCAAAAAAGAAGAGAAATAAAGGTATTTCTCCTTGCTGCTCCTCTCTTATGCCTCCCCTGGGGAGGCGTAGGATTCTGACGCATTCCCTGGTTAATGAAACCTTGCAAAACTGGAGTAGGTCAGAGTCATAGGGGTTGCTGGGAAAACCCACATCAACACCCAGGGAACTCCCCTTTTGTGCACAGGACTGTGTGAAAAGGACTATATTTACAAGGCCATGGAAATCCACCAGCAGTGGCTTTGCACGACCTTGTAATTATGGGCCAGCACACTGCACCACCGCAGCGTAAAAAAAGAAAGCTGATACAGGGGCCTTGTAAAGGATGCACAATAAGGTGTAAAGACATGCAATGGTGTCTTCAAAGGCAGACATAGCTCACTGGAATCTTAATCTGCTGCAGAATTCAAACTTAATTTAGTCATCAAAGGACTGCACTTTGACAGGGCTGACTTAGACTTTTATCTTTCTAACTCCATCTACATGAAATTGCAACTACTGGGTAAAAAAGACGCTATAGACAAGTTCCAAGAGACAATCCAGGGCGTACTACGCTAATGGATAATATTACTAGGCCTGGGCTAAAATTCCGTTCCGCTTGCGGAAATTGCGATAATTTGACATTTTCGCGTTCCGCGGAGAGCGCGAAAATGTCCAAATATCCGCAATCCGCATTTTACCGGAAATTTTTTGCTTGCTCGCGCTGTAAAATATACATTCTTGCGTGCGCGTGATCGCCTTACCGGAATCCCCGCGTTCGCCAACAAGTTTTCCCGATCCGGTCGCGTTCTCCACGAGATGTTGGATTGTTGGTAGCCATTTGCGCTGTCTCGCTACAGTTCGCGCACGCAGTAACGTCATTCGTCGCGCGATCATGTCTTTCTTTTCGCGATCATGCACCGCGAGACAAGTGAAAACAAGATGGCCGCGCCCGTGAGCAACCGCATGAGTAAGTTAGCGAGCCGCGACCATGCAGAAAATACTGCATCTTCGCGATATTTCCGCGTGTTTGCGGAGATTTTTAACATTTTCGCAATAATTTGCGAAAGTGAATTTCGCAAATTCCGTGCACCCCTAAATATTACAATCTTTATTATGCAATATCATACGCCAGAGATAATAAAGTGGGCAGGGAAAATAGGGCAATGCTATTTCTGATAGGTTGGAAAGAAGTGTCCACATTCTTACTTGCAATATGTAATGACATAATTCACGGACTTATCGTGGATCCTTCCAAAACATTCGTGATATCTGTGGCTATCTTTTCACAGTATGCTGAAAAATATTTTTTTCTATTTTGGTGTAGGTACCCTGTTTAACCCCTTTAATTATTGTGCTCTAAGAAATGTGAATATACGTAGTTGAAGAAGAATGTGAAGGCGACTTGGCCAGCAACCTTTCTAATCCATTCTATGTATGATCAGAGTCAAAGACAGGTGTTGCTAGTACCAATGAAATCCTGTCCCATTTCTTGCCAGAGATCACGCCAACATTACAGACGGGAAGTCAATTCATAAAAGGAATGTCTGTGAGTAATTTTAATAATGCTAAAGTAATTGGAGTATTTTGGTAATTCTGCATTACTCTTTCACATGGAATTACCAATAATTATGCGATCATGCCCGCTCGGGTAATTAAGACTAATTTTGTGGAAAAATAAGCAAAGAAACATTACATTTAGCTATTGTTCATGTTGTTTTACATTTAGCACTTTTTTGCTACCGTACCATGCATCTCTGTGTGCATTTTGTACACAAGGGTGCATTTTGCACTAATAAAATAGTGCTAAATGCCGGGATTGAGTTGGGGAAACATTGTGCTGCTATTTATATTCTGTTGCATTTAGCACTATTTTTAGTTCAAAATGCATCCTGTTCACCCCCATTTTTTTACTTATATGGTGGTAACTGACTCTGACTGCGCACTGGACTCTGCTAAACATTCCTAGGGCCAGTGTTCGGATGAAAAAGGTATATGGTAATTAGGTATAATTGCAATTGCCAATGAGAGACCCTGTACGTCCTTAGTATATAATAGGGCAAGGGGGGTGCAAACTACCATAAATCCCTAGTATATAATAAGGCAAGGGAGTTTAGAGGCCCAGTAGATTCGATTTGGTGCCCCAGGCCCTTCTAAAGTGGTAATCTACCTTTTTTTTTATACATAAGTCACTTGTAAGGCCTCCCTTAGGTGCCCCAGGGGTGGGGAGCCGTTCATATACAGGGACATTAATAAAATATATTTTATAAGCCCTGGATGAGAGATAAACTGCCAATTCCATTTTTTCCCCATTGCAGATGATTATCTCCATAGGCTAACAGGAAAATATGGAATTAAATTACAACTATTGCTAGTAAGGAGCTAAACATGTGATTCAAAGACTTAAAAGATGGGCAATGATACATCCAACAACTTGCCACTGTTGAATTTATCATAACTAGTACAGAAAATAAGTTATAGAGCTTTCTCTTCTGTAAGCCAAGATGCAGCCTTCTATTAGTCTCTGATGATTGATCAGCCTTAACAGGCTTAGTCAGGCTGTCTTGATGAGGTGATAAGTGACCTCATAGAGCAGGGGTTTTCTGATGGAGAGAGCTTTGCAGCTGCAGAGGGTAGGTCATAAAGGGGGACTGGGTAAATCAAACCTGGCTTCAAAGACAGGAAGACAGTAAGGGAATGCCAGGCCTACCTACCCCCACATCCTGTACCCCCAGACAGATGACAGGGCCAGGAAAGGAATGTGCCGAAGGATAGAGGGAGTGGTAAAGTAAATGAGCCACACCAGTAGGCTTGACTAGCCAAGTCTTACTCTCTTGAAGAGAATTCATCCATCTTGAATTTTAAATTGCATTGTTTTGTGGGATAAGAATATGCCACACTTTGGAGGAAGCTGGCATGCTTCGAGTGGCACCCGATTAGACAGGGATGCCCCTCCTGCTTGTCACCACAGATCATTGAATAAATATGTGAAAATTGCAGAGCAATGAGTTGAATGAATTAGATTTTTCTGCCTGAAACTACAAGAATAAGGATTGCTCTG
The DNA here is from genome assembly GCF_964204655.1 of Triturus cristatus. Taxonomy (NCBI): domain Eukaryota; kingdom Metazoa; phylum Chordata; class Amphibia; order Caudata; family Salamandridae; genus Triturus; species Triturus cristatus. The sequence continues at coordinate 232,419,517 of NC_140587.1, forward strand.
CTTGAACCCTGGTTCGCACCACATAAGCATGTTTGCTAAAAGACTCTTACTGTTGCACACTTGGAACTACAGCCCTGAGGACTTTGCCTTGATTCCCTGAAGTCAATAAGTCAAAAGAGCTTGCCTGCACCATCTCCCTCAAGAAGTCTCCAGGTGGGAGTGCGTCCAGTGGGCATTTAAGGATGTATCCAGATACATTGTGGAAACAGTAGTTCAAACTTCCAAGGACCATCTCAGAGCTTCTAGGACCACGGATCTGTGTTTTGGACACTTTGAACCCTCAAGATCAACTTCAGGAAGCGGTTTCAGACGTTTGGAGGACCTTTTGGAAAAGGCTCCATAAGTGGACCAGCATGATGTCAAGAGTGAAGCCAACTACCTACAACCGCGACCCAGCCTGGATTTCAGATTTGTCCTGCTGAAAGCTCCAGAGCTCTAGACTTCCAGGATTTGACCATGGCCTCTCTGAAAATCAATTCAACTATGTTGCATCGAAATCAGGCTGCTGGAGGGGACCACATGACGTCGAGAGAAAATCCTCCAGATAAGTTTCTAAGTGTGAAGGTAACATTTTGACAGGGTCCTCCTGCTTAGTGCATCTGACCAGGGCACCATCGCAATCGGCCTGAAATGTTGACTCTGTCCTGGTTAACCACAACCAGATGTCCCAGGTTGGCACCATATGTTTTTAAGGCACTATAAAGTTGTTGATCTTTAAACATTCATATCTCCGGTTCCCTATATTGTTTTTTTTGTCATTTTGGTGTCATATTAAAGATAAACATCTTTCCTATGTTTATTCTGTGTTGTTTCCTACATATTTAATGTATTGGTGTTTTTACATACTTTACATACCTCTCTCCTGACCTGTCTCCTTAGTTCAGCCAGCCTGCTCACATCCAGCTACCGAAGGTTTAGCCAGGAGCTGAAGTTTTGAGGCTTTTTCTCAATCAATCAATCAGGCGTTTGTTAAGCGTGACTACTCACCCGTAAGGGTCTGAAGGCGCTGGGGGAGGGGTGAGGTTAGCAGGCTTCAGTCCATCAAGGGAGGGGTCTGTCGAAGAGCCAGGTTTTGAGGTGTCTTACAAAGATGGGGAGCGACGTTGTCTGTCTGACGTGGAGCGGCAGGGCGTTCCAGGCTCGGGCTGCGAGGAAGACGGAGCGGCCTCCCGATCTTGTCTTTCTGGTGTGGGGGACCACAGCGTAGGAGAGCTGGGCAGATTGTAGGGTCCTATGGGGTGCGTGGAATTTGAGTCGGCTGTTCAGTTATGCTGGTCCGGTGTCGTGGAGGGCCTTGTGGGCGTGGCTGAGCATCTTGAAGGTGACTCTAGCTTCGATGGGGATCCAGTGGAGTGTGCACAGGTGCTGGGAGATGTGGCAGTGTCTTGGCAGACCAGTCTTGCAGCGGCATTCTGGATGTTTTGTAGCTTGCGGTTGAGATTTGTATTTATTCCGGCGTAGAGTGCGTTGCCGTAGTCAAGTCTGCTGGTGACCAGGGCAAGAGTGAGGGTCTTTCTGTGTTCGAGGGGAATCCATTTGAAGGTCTTACGTAGGAGGCGGAGGGTGTGGAAGCCGGAGGACGCATTATGTGAAGTGGGTGCCTTGTTGATAGCTGTAGGTACATACCTACCCCTATTAGTAATCCATCCTCCAACAGAGAAATATTGCAATATTGATGAAGAAGTGGTACACCTGGTGTAAGAAATGGGTTATTATTTGTGAGGAGCGGAAGTCCCACTCAAATAATAAATACAATCCTTGTCAGGGTGAACAACAAAGATCATTGAATAAACATATGCTCAACCATCTGGTAGTGGGGCACAAAAGCAGTTAGGCTTAACACAGAGTCAATGTGTAAAGTATTGATGCAGCATTCAAACATTAATAAAGTGAAAATACAACACAAGAAAAATCCCAAGCCATTTTAGGAAAACAGAGTGAAAGGTAGTAAATAAAATGTCTAAATTCCAATTAGTAGAACTGTTATATGGCCGTGAGGGTCATTCTTGACATTGCTAAGTAAGAATGAGCTCTGCTGCCATGATGCTGCTTTTTAGCCTGTTACTACATGACTTTATTTTTCAAGACTCTGTTTGTGCCTTTCACATGAGAACTTTCTGCTTTCTCTGCTGTCCCTGGAATTTAGTCTGAACACGATGTGCAAGGTCAATAAACATGCCCCTAGTTATTCTGTTCTGGTCAGTCCCTAGCACCTAGACAAAACATGCTACACACAGCTGCACTGCTGGAGAGCTTGTGCTTTGATATTATGGGGATGCATGTAGTTCAACCTTTCCTTGGCGAAGAGCTAAGCTGTTCCTATGATGTAAAGCTACCATTTAGGCTCTAAGGTATGGGGTCTGCTGACAAAGCCCAGAGATCTTCCTTTACATAATAAACCTCAACTTACCAAAGGGAGGGTGGTTAGGCCTTATAGTCCTTTTCCACTGTCTATATATGATGACATCCCCTTCATATTTTATGGTATTGTAACAATGCTAACTGTTCTAGGTTTATGCATTTTGCTGCAGGTAGTGGCTCTTATACTGCATTATAGGGCATGATAGTTAAAATAAACATTTTGAACTATACAGTGACTCAGACAATCCTTACTGTGGACAAGTACAAGTGGGTGAGCAAAAGGGTATGTCTTGCTACCGCGATTCCTGAGAGTCGGGAGTATTGTGTTCTGGGTTGTCTAATCATTTGTAGCTTTGTGATTATGTAGGAGAATGAATGAGACACTATAGCTTGTCGGTTTTGGGATTTTGGGCACTAAGGTGGTAGGAAGGTACAACCCCTATACACCGAGGTCCTATTTTCCTGCACATAGTTCTGTGTATGTCCAGAATCCCCGCAACAGAATGAGGGATATTAGTTTTAAAGTTTCAGGTGAAAATTGTGTAAAAAGCTAGTAGCTATCCTCCAAGGGTGAGAATAAGTGGTTTACCCATAATTATATATGCAGACGATTGTGTGAAAATGGCCAGAATGGGCATTGGCCTACAAAGGCTGTCAGATTGTTTGTGGAGTTTATGAATTCAATAGGGCTGCAAACCAATACGTCAAAATCATTTGTCATGCTATGGGGCAGCCCCAAAGGTGTGGGAAGAACCTTTCAGATACTAAATACTTTATTACAAACAGTAAATTCCTTTATGTATCTTGGGCTTCCTTTTGCTAATAAAAGCAATTGGAAACACCTTTTTAGAGTTAAACACACTCAACTTGATCAAAATACCTTGTCTATTTTTAAGTTTATTAAGAAGCTGGGGTCGTCCCGCTGAGTGTCATTTAAAACATAAGGTCAGATTTTTTACGGCTGCTACTTATGGAGCTGGTATATGGGGATGGCAAGACCCAGTACTGTTACAAGTTGCTAAAAATATTTTTCTTCATAAGTTATTATGTCTGCTGGGTTGTGTACCTTCTTTTATTTGTCCTGAATAATTAGGGAGTACCTATCTGATTGACAATTACTATTTTATAGCTATCCACTTGGAATCGCCCTGAATCTGCATTGAATAGAGCTTTGATTAAGGACTGTTTGACCCTTGACAAGGCCTGTAATATCCAGTGGCTGCAGTATCTTAAAGTTCAATTGACTATAATTGGCCCTCAAGACCTTTTTGACAGTCCGCAGAATATTACAAGGGGGGATGAAACTACCCATTAAAAAAGCACTCCTGAATCACATGCGGAGGGAGAGAGAGAAGAGGGAATTTGGAAAAAGGGCGGTCGGAATGAATGCATGCATGCATGCCTACTGTTCATCCCTACTGTACAGTGGTTTTATTTGAGAAGGTTTTGTCTCAACAGGACGCATTTAGTGGGATCATATCCAGCATCCATCCATTGCAAATGAGACATGGAACCATAGCCACGTGATTCACATACAGCTCAGTCACAATTACATGTTTTGTTTGTTTTTGTAGCCATTACAGCGCACTTAGGAAATGTATACTTAGGCGGCTGCTTAGAACTTTAAATCTTATGCAATGTAGGCCATCACTATTGTATAAATAAGAGGTTTGCTCAGAATTTAAAATGTCAAACCATACCCAAAAACAGTATTGACCTGATACATGGACTAGAAGGATGTATTTGCCTATGTCAGAGTAATATGTAGTATCACATAACATGTGGTCCAGCATTTCTTTTATTAGAATATTTGGGACACAACCCAATTCCCTATTAGGCTTTTATAAATGGTGCAAGTGTGATACTGATCTCAAAATGTAAGGAGACAACTGGTCATTCTTTAGGACATCCTCAGACAGAGCCACGTATCTTGAAAATGTAGTAGAAGCTATAAAAATAAAAACTGTTATACAATATAATGACACTCACTACATCAATAGTAAGAGTAAACTGTGGGTCTATTCCTATAGAATATAAAGGTTACAAACAGTTTTATGTAGCATGAGGATGACTTGATTTAACATTTTATGACCTGAAATGTTCCCTGCTTATCCAGCAGACAAGTCCAACATCTCCAAACTCATGACACCATCAGACTGCGGATTAAGAAGTATAAAAGAGAATAAAGAGGGCAGCAGGCCTTTGCCATCTATAAACCCAGGATCTGAAACAAAATCCCTGTATCCATTAGGACCAGCCAATACTGGTACTAATGGATCATCATCCATTTCCTAAATTGAATAGCATGGACTATCCAATTTAGGAAAGTGTTGACACTTTCGCTGACCTGTGAGCCAACAAAGACCTACCAGAGTCTCCACGGGTCCTGGGTCCAGAGCGGGGCACTGTTGACGGGGCGCCAACGCTGTGTGTCACCCCGCCGCCAAACAACATCCTCGGCCGCAGTTGGGGGAGACTACAGCTCCCGTGAGCCTCAGCGGTCCTGCCTACTTCCACCCAATAGCGCGCCCGGAGGCGCTTAAAAAATACCGGCTCCCTCGGTGGAGTGGTGGGACACTTTTGCTGACCTGTGAGCCAACAAAGACCTACCAGAGTCTCCACGGGTCCTGGGTCCAGAGCGGGGCACTGTTGATGGGGCGCCAACGCTGTGTGTCTCACCCGCCGTCAAACAACATCCTTGGCCGCAGTTGGGGCAGACTACAGCTCCCGTGAGCCTCAGCGGTCCTACCTACTTCCGCCCAATAGCGCGCCCGGAGGCGCTTCAAAAATACCGGCTCCCTCGGTGGAGCGGTGGGACACTTTCGCTGACCTGTGAGCCAACAAAGACCTACCAGAGTCTCCACGGGTCCTGGGTCCAGAGCGGGGCACTGCTGACGGGGCGCCAATGCTGTGTGTCTCCCCCGCCGCCAAACAAAATCCTCCGCCGCAGTTGGGGGAGACTACAGCTCCCGTGAGCCTCAGCGGTCCTGCCTACTTCCACCCAATAGCGCGCCCGGAGGCGCTTCAAAAATACCGGCTCCCTCCACGTCACGGGACACGCGCGGGTGGCGCCGGGCTGAGCCCGGGCAGAGGGCGGGCCGTCAGGGGCCAGAAGAGGCCGGGCAGGGCCACCCACCGTTGCTGCAACGCTCAGAACCTGTGAGAAAGAGGTACGTTATACCCCAGGGATTAACTTCATTGCCACTCATGGACTGGTCGAGACCATCCTTCGGAATAGACATTTACTAGCCAACATAACTGAGGTGGACTGTGTAGTCTGTGTAATTTGTTTTGTACCTTAATTTCTGCTCCAAACATGGAAACACGCAAAAGCGCTGTGGGCACTTTAGACGCCTACTTATTAAGAGCAGAATCCTTATACAAACCACTGAAAGGAGGCTTTCAATAGAACCAACCACCAGATTAATCAGAACCTCTGATGTCCCAAATCCACCCTTATTGATTAATTCACTCACCCCGATACCTGCCCCTGACTCCCTGGCCTATCCCATTTTAGATTCACCGGGGTGCACAGGAGCATCGCCAAAACCCACCCCCCCACAATTGAAAGGACCCCTAACTCGAGGGAAAGCTAAAACTAAACCGAATACTGGAAGGGGGGCACACAGAAAAGGTCAACCTCACAAACTGGGGAAGACTTCAATTCACTCAGTCACTTGCGACATAGGCACACAGACAGAGGAAAACAACCAAACTCCCTCCGTCCAACTAGACGCCCTCGGTGCAATGATTGAGATGACAGCTCACAATAGCGTAAAGGCAATCCAAATAGCAGTAAACCAAGACATAGAAGAGAAATTGGGCGAAATGATCTCCATACTTTCTGCTGTCTTTGAAGACAAATTTGTTCAACTTAAGAAAACGTTACTTGAGGGTATAACACGACTAAACTCGCCCAGAACACAGGCTGTAAATAGCCAATCTACCTCTCATGAGGAACAGTCTTCACTTTCTGTAACAGAACACCCTAACAACCCTATCGCAAACACTCTTATCACCCCCTCTATAGTTACACCGTTAAATAACCAGGGTACTAAGGGGGAGATCAGACCAAATGTAATAGTGGAACAATCCTCAAGAGCTCCTGTAAGTCCGAACCATAATAAAACGTCCGCTTCCATAACTTCTCCAACTTTAAATAAAGATCGCCTAAATCTACCTAAATCTACCACCGGCCGCTCGCCCATATGTCCTAGTCCTAACAGGTGTTCCACCCTTAAAAAAAGACTCAACAGAAACATGGGTTTCACTTAGAAATAAGGTTACGGATTGGCTCACCAAAAACACCTATTTTCACCCAAACCACATAAATCAGATTCTGATGGTCAGAAGAGTGGGTTGGATTGGGGACTCCCATAAAAAGCGTCCTGGAGACTGTATAGTTATAAATTTCAAATCACCAGGTCTAGTGCGCTCCCTCCTCAGGATCAACAGGGGAACAACACATGAAAATACAAACATCAATTTGGTGTCACTCGATTTTTTCTACCTTACCGAGCAAACAAATTACCACAGAAGGAACGGGGGCATCTTCTTAAAAAAACAGATTCAAACAACTTGCTTCACTAGAGGAGGTGGACTGACAACCAACACCCCCAGTTAATCCCGTTCCCCCAAATGTTATTCTGACTCTTTTCACATCAAACGGACACCCTGAGTCCAACTATGACCACGGCAAGAACACGGCTCCTTCCATTTTCAGCCCCCCAGCGCTCTTAGTCCAAACTGGGCCCTCCCCTATCTCTAAATTCATCAGCGTGCCCGAAAACATAGCCCTTTTGACAGCCAGACCTTGCAGGAAGGACCACATCAGCCCACCTGCGGACCCCTTAGCAGCCAAATCAAACGCTCCAAGGATTCCCACTAGTCTTAATAAAACTTCCCCGAAGAACTCAGATTTAAATATAACTTTCTGGAACATATCGGGCCTTCGACTAAAGATCCACAATGAAGGGTGGTTAAATTTCATTAAAGAAAGCGAAATTATCGCCTTCCAGGAGACATGGGCAAACACCCCTATTCACATAAACGGTTTTAAAACATTTTTTAGCCCAGCCCTAGCCTCAACATCAGGCAGAGCAAAGGGCGGATTAGCCACCTATGTCTAAAACCTAATCCCAACCTTGGAAGCTCACCCTCTCAAAAACGAGACACAATATCAGATATTATGTGTAACCGTAAGTAGAATGCCACCAATCCTGATAGTTAATATCTATAATAATCTCACAGACCCCAGTTTCATGGAGATTATTAAAGAAATTCGATACTTTCTACAAAAACAAACTATTCATAGCAAAGGGAAAGAACCAATAATAATTTGGGGAGGGGATTTTAACCTCACATTATGCAAGAGTAGACATAATGGTAATTGTGGCTACATAGACCATCTAAACAATAATATCACTCATTTTTCGCATTCTCTTAAGGGGTCTTTTTTGAATGAGACCATGACCCTCCTTCAATTAGCCTTTGCAAATGAACTTATTGAGCCTCCAGTTGTCTTTGCCCCAACCTTTAATGGCAGAGGATTATCTTCTTGCATTGACTTTATCTTGGCAGGAAATATTTCCTCAGACCTGATCACCACAGTCACTACTCATGACTGTGTATTTAGTGACCATTTCCCACTGTCCATCACCATTCAAACTACCGCTCCACAAAAAAAGGCTCAAACATTATACCACGATGATAACATCTCAATGCCCCGTTCAAACAGTTACGCACTCAAATGGTCTCATATGGATCCCACCGCTATTTTAGAAACCATACTCAAAGCAGCGCGTTCAGCCTTTGCAGTTTGTCTAAAGGAGACGTCATCTCCCGGTGAGATTGTAGCCAATCACGAGAAAATAATTCTAGAAGTAAAGAATGCTTTGACAGTGCCCCCCAAAGGGCAGAAAATCCCAAAGGACAAACCTAAGTTTCGGTGGTTTAACCTAGCATGCTCTAGAGCTTATAAAACCCTTAAAAAAACTTTTAAAAAATCCCCAAGAAATGTTTCAGAGGTCTCACAAGCCAGGAAAACATATAACAAAGTAATTACATCAAGGAAAAAAGAACTAAAAGAGGCACACTGGACTGCCTTACACAATAGTTGTCACAACAAAGATTCGGTTACCTTCTGGGAGATTGTTAATTCCTCCTTTCTCGCAGGCCCTAAAGATAGTGGCACACTCGAAACAACTATCACTGAACAAGAGTGGGTCACTCACTTCTCTAAATTTTTTTCAATCCCAGTAGGGAAAAGTCGACAGACCCACATTCCTCAAATGGACCGAATCAACCCACTAGTTATGGACTTCAACCTCGCCGAGGTGAAGATGGCCCTTAACGTAAGTAGATCAGGAAAGGCCCCGGGACCAGACGGCGTCCCTATGGACCTTTATAAATCGAACATCGATCTTTGGGCACCCCTGCTACTTAACGTTCTAGAGGCACAGGGTAAGGTAGGATTACCAACTTCCTGGTCAGACTCGATCCTAGCCCCCATTTTTAAAAAGGGTAATAGGAATAGCCCTGCGTGCTATCGACCCATATCCCTACTGGACTCTTTAGGAAAAACAGTAGGAAGAATCCTTTTAGTACGCTTGCAAAACTGGGCAGAGGCAAACAATATTTTATCTGACCTCCAATTCGGCTTCAGGGAAGGAAGAGGCACCATTGAACAGGTCCTTAACCTCACACTTCTGAGAGGGAAGTATGTCTTTGCAAAGGGTGGCAGCCTCTGCATGGCATACGTTGACCTATCCGCAGCCTTCGACTGCGTAGCTCACAACAAGCTATGGAGCATAATGATACAAATGGGAATTGACACTAACCTGGTCAATTACATCAGGGAAATTTACTCCAAAACGACCACCAGAGTAAGATACGGCTTAGGGGGGCAGCTAACGTCACCTTTTGGAATCGAGCGGGGAGTCAGGCAGGGTTGTGTCCTGGCTCCCTTCCTTTTCAATCTCTACACAAACGGCTTAGAAGCAGCCCTGTTAAAGGGCAGCCAGGACCAACCATACATTCAATCGCGCCCGATCCCCGCCCTCCTCTATGCGGACGACGCAGTCATAGTCGCCCGCGCCCCCCTGGAGCTACAACGGGCCCTGGATAGATATAAAAACTTCATGAACCTCTTGGATCTAAACATCAACTTAAAAAAGACCTTTATAATGGCATCAGGTAAACAATCCTGAAAAATGAAAAACATCTACTTAAATGACATTAAAATAGAACATACAACTACCTACCCTTACCTGGGAGTTGTAATAGATAACAAAGGCACCTGGAAAAGCGCAATAGAAAATAGAAAATTACAATTTCTCAAAGCAACAACGGCCCTGAGAGCGTTTGCCTGGAGATTGGGCAAAAGAGCCTCCAAAGAAATGCTTGACATTTATAACTCAAAATGCCTTAGCACGGCAACCTATGGGGCAGGGATCTGGGGCAACGTACGAGTCGATTCAATCCAAAAGATAGAGAACACCTTTTTGAAATTCTTGCTGGCAGTCCCGTCGTCCACTTCGATTTTTAATATCCACAGTGAACTGGGCCTCCCATACATCACAGATGTGATACGAATGCAGCCAGTTCTTTTATGGCACCGTGTCTGGTCCACACCGGAACTAAAATTCACGCAGGCACTTATCTCTGATTGCATGAATCTGGAGCACGGGTCACATATCACCTGGCTATCTTATGTTAAAAACTTTCTATTTGATTTAGGACTCGATCATTTTTTCTCTAACCCTCATAAAATAAATTTAATTCCTAGAAAGAGATTACGAGACATGTGCATAAGCCACCTAGCAGACTTGCGTCTGGTTCTCGAATCAAGTAAAAACTCAGTACAGCTCTTTCTCCCCATTCAGACCACAGACCAAATGGAGCCTTATCTGAATTCAAGCTTAAGTAACTATTTCTGACAAGATTGCGACTTAATACGTTCCATCGGCTAATTACCTTTCCAGCGATAAACGACTGGACACCTCAACTGACCCCATGTCCCTGTGACGATCTTTCTGCCCAATCGACCCTGCATGTAATTATGTTTTGCAAATTCTATATCGAACCAAGAAAGTTATATTTGATCCCTTTTTTGAAACATCTGGGCCTAAATCAATGTCGACCAGCACTAATGGTTCTCCAATTGCTAGAAACAGAAATACTGGCAAAAAATATTACGAAGTTTTAAAAATTCTACGTGCGACACAGAACAAACCTCTAAACGGAAACTTTTCCCCCTTCAAACATCTAAAAAGACGGTCCCCATGAATCACTTAAAACATACCCTACGATGAACTGGGACTACCCCCCTACGCAGCCTAAATCTGCTATTGGGGGGCTTGTTTTCGTTCCGTCTTTATAATTTTTAGCACCTTTACAATTTTATTCGCTGTCTAATGGCTACGAAAGGCATACGAATACTTCTTCGCAAATTTGCACATATTCTTATCCAGTTAGGCAAAAACAAAATCACTACTTTTAACGATTAACTTTTCTACCACTTTAAAAAAAAAAAAAAGTATTTTAAACTGATGTCAAATGTATAATTGTAATTGCTTTTTCTTTTATGTAAATGCTTTTATGGTATGTAAATGCCTTACCGAATAAAGCTTTTTCATTCATTCATTCAAGTGTTGAAGACCCACCTCTGTAAGAAATATTACATCAAAGTCCACTAACTGTTCTCTCCATCTGCCTCTCCTATGACTCGTTGAAGTGTTGCTGGACTTTCATCATGTACAGTACCCTGTTGCCTTATGGCCAGGTTTGCACTAAAGAAATATTGCATACATACATTCCCACTTTTATTTTGAATTTCAGTTTCAAAACGGGATGCATTGTGTAAAGTAATTTCACAATGCATATTTAAAAAAAAAACATCTTCAGGCTCACTCTGAGTCACACCTTAAATCAGGGATCCGGAGGAAAGGCTCGTTGTACCTGATTTCGAGTAGTACAGAAAAGGTGGTGTGTGGAATGTTTGAATGACTCTGAGTCACTGGTAATAACTTGGGCTGCATCTTAGTCCTTTTTTTACTCACCATGTTACGTCACACATGAACTAGCCATATCCAAATAAGATGTGATTTGATTGGCCCTGTTTAAATAGGAACAGCCAAGATAGAAGTGTCAGGCACGGTGCCCTCTGAGCCAGACCTGAACACAGGCAACTCCAGACTGGATTTGACCAATTCAGGCCTCAGCAATAGGATGTTGCTTGGTTCCATTAGCTCAGAAAGCATGGTAACAAAGTCCAGGCATGCTTGTTGCATTTATGGTATCACACTGAGGAATACAAAAAGTAATGGGTGGAAAACTTTAATTAATCTTAGCTACTGTCTACATGCTGCGTCCCAGTCAACATATTTTGACCTCCATGCCACCTCAGACCGGAACAAGCCATAATTAGACCCAGCCCAGTCCTGCTTCAGTAGAGATAGATTGTTGCAGGGATTCTGCTCATGCACAAAACTTTGCGCAGGAAACCAGGACCTCAGTGAATTGCGGTGTACCAAAAACTTACCTCAGTACCCAGAACCCCTATCCGACTAGCATCAGTGTCTCATTTGTTCTCCGTATCATCTCGAAGCTACCAATGATTAGACAACCCAGAACAAGCGACTTAGAGTACTCTCAAGAATGGTGGGAATCAGAAATACCTGTTCGTTATTAGTCTCATATCAGTCCACAACAAGAGTAATCAGAGACACAGTAAAGTTTAAAATGTTTATTTTATAAACTATGTGTCCTAAGATGCAGTACTTTGGCTAACATAAGCAGGCAAATGATTAAGAATAAAACCATCAGCATTGTTACAATACCATAGAAAATGAATGGAGAAACCATGTTACAAATGATAGTGGAATACAACCACACTCCCTTCTCTAGTAAGCTAGTATTATAAAACTAATAGAATGCCCTTATAACTCACAATTTCAAACAGTGAATTTAGGGAAAGGAAAATAAAACCAGCTATGGAAATAGTGTAACCAGGAGATTTAGGGGCATATTATCAAGGACGTAAAGCGAGGATAATGGGCTTGATAATATGCCCTTGAGAATTCCCATAGAAGCCCATGTGCTGGTGTCAACATGGGCTTCTATTGGAATTCTCCAGGGCATATTATCAAGCCCATTATCGCCGCTTTAGCTGCAGTTTTCTGCGTAGCGCTGGGGGTACGCACCGTACATACACGGGTGGGGGTACGACTCGAACGTACACGGGGGGGTTCGACTCGAACGTACACGGGGGTGTTCGACTCGAACGTACACGGGTGGGGGTACGACTCGAACGTACACGGGGGGGTTCGACTCGAACGTACACGGGGGGGTTCGACTCAAACGTACACGGGTGGGGGTACGACTCGAACGTACACGGGGGGGGTCGACTCGAACGTACACGGGGGGTTCGACTCGAACGTACACGGGTGGGGGTACGACTCGAACGTACACGGGGGGTTCGACTCGAACGTACACGGGGGGGGGTTCGACTCGAACGTACACGGGTGGGGGTACGACTCGAACGTACACGGGGGGTTCGACTCGAACGTACACGGGGGGGTTCGACTCGAACGTACACGGGTGGGGGTACGACTCGAACGTACACGGGGGGGTTCGACTCGAACGTACACGGGGGGGTTCGACTCGAACGTACACGGGTGGGGGTACGACTCGAACGTACACGGGGGGTTCGACTCGAACGTACACGGGGGGTTCGACTCGAACGTACACGGGTGGGGGTATGACTCGAACGTACACGGGGGGGTTCGATTCGAACGTACACGGGGGGGTTCGACTCGAACGTACACGGGTGGGGGTACGACTCGAATGTACACGGGGGGGTTCGACTCGAACGTACACGGGGGGTACGCACCGTACATACACGGGTGGGGGTACGACTCGAACGTACACGGGGGGTTCGACTCGAACGTACACAGGGGGGTTCAACTCGAACGTACACGGGGGGGTTCGACTCGAACGTACACGGGTGGGGGTACGACTCGAACGTACACGGGGGGGTTCGACTCGAACGTACACGGGGGGTACGCACCGTACATACACGGGTGGGGGTACGACTCGAACGTACACGGGGGGGTTCGACTCGAACGTACACGGGGGGGTTCGACTCGAACGTACACGGGGGGGGTTCGACTCGAACGTACACGGGTGGGGGTACGACTCGAACGTACACGGGGGGGTTCGACTCGAACGTACACGGGGGGTTCGACTCGAACGTACACGGGTGGGGGTACGACTCGAACGTACACGGGGGGTTCGACTCGAACGTACACGGGGGGGTTCGACTCGAACGTACACGGGTGGGGGTATGACTCGAACGTACATGGGGGGTTCGACTCGAACGTACACGGGGGGGTTCGACTCGAACGTACACGGGTGGGGGTACGACTCGAACGTACACGGGGGGGGTTCGACTCGATCGTACACGGGGGGGTTCGACTCGAACGTACACGGGTGGGGGTACGACTCGAACGTACACAGGGGGGTTCGACTCGAACGTACACGGGGGGGTTCGACTCGAACGTACACGGGTGGGGGTACGACTCGAACGTACACGGGGGGTTCGACTCGAACGTACACGGGGGGGTTCGACTCGAACATACACGGGTGGGGGTACGACTCGAACGTACACGGGGGGTTCGACTCGAACGTACACGGGGGGTACGCACCGTACATACACGGGTGGGGGTACGACTCGAACGTACACGGGGGGGTTCGACTCGAACGTACTCGGGGGGGTTCGACTCGAACGTACACAGGGGGTTCGACTCGAACGTACACGGGTGGGGGTACGACTCGAACGTACACGGGGGGTTCGACTCGAACGTACACGGGGGGGTTCGACTTGAACGTACATGGGGGGGTTCGACTCGAACGTACACAGGGGGGGTCGGCGCGTACCTACGGGGGCTGGGGGGGGTCGGCGCGTACCTACAGGGGCTGGGGGGGGTCGGCACGTACCTACGGGGACTGGGGGGGGTTGGCGCGTACCTACAGGGGCTGGGGGGGTACGGTGCGTACCTACGGGGGCTGGGGGGGTCGGCGCGTACCTACGGGGGCTGGGGGGGGGTCGGCGCGTACCTACGGGGGCTGGGGGGGGGCCGGCGCATACCTACGGGGGCTGGGGGGGGGTACGGTGCGTACCTACGGGGGCTGAGGGGGGTCGGCGCGTACCTACGGGGGCTGGGGGGGGTCGGCGCGGACCTACGGGGGCTGGGGGGGTACGGTGCATACCTACGGGGGCTGGGGGGGGAGTCGGCGCGTACCTACGGGGGCTGGGGGGGGATTGGCACGTACCTACGGGGGCTAGGGGGGGGTCGACGCATACCTACGGGGGCTGGGGGGGGTACGGTGCGTACCTACGGGGGCTGGGGGGGGTTGGCGCGTACCTACGGGGGTGGGGGGGGGTCGGCGCGTACCTACGGGGGCTGGGGGGGGTCGGCGCATACCTACGGGGGCTGGGGGGGGTACGGTGCGTACCTACGGGGGCTCGCGGGGGGTCGGCGCGTACCTACGGGGGCTGGGGGGGGTCGGCGCGTACCTACGGGGGCTGGGGGGGGGTCGGCGCGTACCTACGGGGGCTGGGGGGGGTACGGCACGTACCGGGCACCTGTTTGGACGTCTCCATGGTTGTTATGGGAGTTCGGTGCGGACGGTCTTTTCACCATACGGTTGTACATTCGGACGCCCGGGATGGATCGTGATTCCCCGGTCGGACTTCACCTTTCACGTTTGTACGGTGAATCGTACGAGGACGTGTCGGACACATTTTCCGACCCGAGGACGTGTGGGGAAATATTCCCAGTGCGGTTCGTATGGACTTTTTACCATGCGAATCTTGATTGCCAGTTCGTACGGCACTTGTACGATTCGTACGGTAAAAAGACCCGATACGAGTCGTACGGGGACATTTTTTACCGGATCGTGATCGGCACCTTTGTCTGGTTCCCATGGGAGTGGAGCTCTCTTCCCTTGTCACCATACCAAGCATTTACCTTCAGGGTTGGGTGGGAGGGCTAGGGTTGAGGGTGGGTAGGGCTAGGGTTTTTTTATCTTGTTTTTCTTATTGTATTCTTCTTTTTTTGCTGTATTTGTTCTTACTCAAGTGCCTTGCCTCTTTCCTCTTGCAATGATGTTTGCAATGTCGTACGCAATGTTAGCCTTGCATGCAGGTGGTATTACAGTAGGAAATACGCTTATTTGCATGTGGTACATTCGTACCCAAATGCCATGCTTGCTTGCTCTCCCACATCGTAAGTAATCCGTTCAAAACTTACTCTGGAGCTAGACAGACACTTACAATGTATATAAAGCACCCAGGATGTCGCACATCTCTGCCACTACTTTAACACAAAGCTTACTCAAGATAGTCTCACTGAATGTCAAGGGCTTAAATCACCCTATTAAAAGGAGAAAGATCCTTGATTATCTCCACAAACAGAAGGGTGACGTCTGCCTGCTGCAGGAAATGAAGATAGACTTCAAGCAATTCAACTCATTTTGAAATAGGTTTTACAGCGATGTTGCTGGCTCTGATGCAATAGGGAAAAAGAAAGGTGTCCTGACTCTGGTAGGTAAAAAAATCAAACATAGATTTGCTGACAAGTACATCTGACACTAAAGGGAGGTGGATTACAACAAACTTGATAAAGGATAATAATGAATTTTACATTACTAATATTTATACCACCAACAGAGAAGAATCAGAATTCTGGGAAGATCTGTGCAAGCAAATTGACACAATCCCGGATACCTCTATGCACATTTTAGTGGGTGACTTTAACCTACCCATGGACCCGATCTTAGACAGGGACTTACGCTGCCTTTTCCATCCCAACAACTCACACAAAGCCCTAATTAATCTTTGCACTTGCTTCAACTTTATAGATACTTGGAGGATGCAAAACCCCACGGGGAGGGATTATACCTTCAATTCTCCTCCACATAATTCCTATTCACGCATTGATCACCTACTTATTTCAGGCAACACCATAACCAGGATCGAGCAAACCTCGATTGAGCCTAGGGTGGTATAAGACCACTCATGCATTAATCTGACCATTTCAGACCTGAAGCCCTTTAAAAAGCAATCCCTATGGAGACTCAATAACGAAGTCCTAGAAAATGAATCGTATAGACAAACCATTGAATACGCGATACAGAATTATCTCTTAGTTAATAAAATAGGAGACACATCCGACCTCACAAGATGAGAGGCATTGAAGAGCACTATTAGAGGTGAGAGCATTAAAACTAGAACTGTCATGAATAGAGACTCCAATAAAAATCTTGATAAATTAGAGGCAGAGATTACTATATTAGAACAAAAACATATTATATCCAGAGACGCCTTAATCATGAACAAAATAATGATCTGGATAACATGAAAACACAGGAATATTGAAATAAATACACACTACCTGCCCTCTCAGAAGAAGAAAAATCTGAAATTAACAGCCCAATTACTGTTTCAGAAATTGAAAGCTCGATAAAGGCCCTCAAAGTTGGAAAAGCCCTGGGCCCTGGTGGTTTTAGCGCCAAATTTTATAAGTGCTTCACCTCGACACTGTCTCTCCCACTACTAAACCTGTTCAAGGAATTTAGTGACTCTGGCAAGGTTAATGGAACACCAGCAGAAGCCATCATAGCAATAATTTCAAAGGATGGTAAAGACCCAATGCTCCCTAAAAACAAAAAGGCCGATATCTCTAATTAATTTAGACTGCAGAATTTATGCAATGAGCCTTACTAAGCGTATTCAAATTTCTTTACCAAAACTCATTCACCGCTCTTAAGTTGGTTTCTTAAAAAACAGTCTTTCCAGCGACAATACTCGTATCATGGCTCATGTCTTAGAGAAAGCCAAACTTACCGACTCGCCAACAGTCGCTATCACTTTGGACACCGAAAAGGCTTTTGACAAAGTTGATTGGGCATACTTGGAAGCAACACTTGATAAATGTAATCTGGGTGAGAATTTTAAACGTATGGTAATGTTACTATACTTTAACCCATCGGCTAGAGTCAGAGCGGGAGTTTGCCTCTAATCTTCCTGTAATTTGGAACAGGGAACTTGGTAAGGCTGCCCCCTTTCACCCTCTCAAATGCAATTGAACCTTTCCTTCACCATCTAAGGAACAATCAACAGATCACAGGGATACGTTTCAACAATTGCACTGTCAAGATTATGTCTTATCTTGATGACGTGTTAGTTGTCTCCAAACACGCAGAAGCAGCTATTCCTGCACTTATGTCTTCAATTGATGACTTTGCTGCAGTATCCAGGTATAAGTTGAACAAAGACAAGACGGAGGTTAAACTCCTGAATAACCTGGGGGGAAAAGAAATCATTGGCAATCCAGGCCTATTGTGGCAACCCAAGTGCTTTAAATACCTAGGCCTAGACTTCACAAGAGATCTGATCACCACCCTTCAGACCAATAAAAACGCTCTCCTTAAGAAAATCTCTTCGCTGGTCACCTCAATTTCTATCTGGGTGGGGTAGAGCTGAGACATTCAAAATGTAGATTACTCCTCTTGTCAATTATCTAGCCAGCATGCTACCGATGACGTTTTCAAATGATTTGTTTAAACAATATCTATAAGCTTTTTAACACGTTCATTTGGCAAAGCAAGAAACCCAGAATATTGATGAAAAAACTCCAATTACCCAAAGAAAAAGGTGGTTTGGGCCTTCTGAACCTTAGGAACTATCAAACTGCATATCTTTATAAACAGGGATCGAACTGGCTAATCGCTCAGACTGAATACAAACCAGTCTGGATGGACATAGAAAGGTCAATCATGCACGACATGCCTTTACCTGCTCTCCTCACCATAGATATATCCTCCTTACCCCCTCGAAATATATCTTGCTTAATACCAAAAGAGCCCTACTACGACTGGAACACTGAAAGTTGATGGAAATATGCTCCATTGGGACCATTGGTCAAAAATGGCATAAATCTAGTCAAAGACCTTTTTAAAGGAAATGTCCCCTTTTCCTTCTCCATGCTTCAGACTCGCCTCGGGCTAAACATGTTAGATTTTTATAAATTCCTAAAACTAAAATCTCTCCTCACGATGCGTTCTATTAAACCCTCCGACCCGTCCATACTCTCAAAGATGTCACAGCTACTAAAGTCAGGACACACTGTCTCAAAAATATATAAGCTCCTATCCCCTAAACCTCGCAAATCTCACTTGAAATGTGAAGAAAAATGGGAATCTGAAGCCAATTCTAGCAATATCAAATTCGACTGGGAGAAGATACATACCACCCCCTTCTCAAACAAAATTTCTCCAATATTATCGCAAACCAAACTGGTGCTAATAAATAGGACATACTGGACACCTGAAAGGATTTTTAAACACAATCTCAGTGAAATCCCCACATGCTGGAACTGCAAATCTCACGACGGTAACTTTGCACTCATGCTCTTTCATTGCCCTATTCTACAAACATATTGGGATAAGATTTACGAGTGTACAGGTAATACTTTCAACATGACCCCCCAAGGAAATTCAACTATGTCCTGCTAGGTGCTCTGGACCCTAGGATCACTGATGTAAATGACCGATACTTGTTAGATCTTATGCTTACTTTAGCCTGTAAAATTGTTCTGAACAAGTGGAAAAACTCCAAAGAGGTCTCATTTAGGATGTGGCAGGAATTGTTATCCTTCCTCAGAGGAGCGGACAACGTCGCAGTCCACATCTCTTCATGGCGTAAATCACACAAGAAACTATGGAAGGCCCTGGATGCTCATTCTTTCTCATATGACCCACCGTAAAAGTAGATTCAATTCCTCACAAGGCTTTACTCACAGAAGGCTACATTCGTGATGACTCACCTGCAATGTTCTGTATTGCCCCCTAACGCAAAACGTGTAATCTGTACCTGCTGGTTATATCTGGACTGTAATGTATTGTACTTTCCTCTAGCACAACTATGAAATCTAACTTGCTTGATGTACCTTGACTGTATAATAACCTGAGTACTATCCAGATGTTGACTATGTCTGCTGTCTTTCTGCAGAGTCACTGTACTTAACGTGGCAAGGCACTTGAGTAGCTTATTATTAATATTATTAATTTTTTTATTATTATTATTTATTTCTGTCTGTCTCTCTTTCTTTCTTTCTTTCTTTCTTTCGTTCTTAAGCTCTCTCTCTCTATTTTTGTTTGATGTTCTTTCAACTTACTTTGTACGGTTCATGATTTGACACCAATGTAACCTTCGCAAACTAATTTTTGCAACCTACATTTTGCATTATTACTGTGTCATTACTTTTTGTTCTTTTCTTGAAATTTAATAAAAATGATTTGAAATTTTAAAAAATGACCTCGATGAGCGTGGATGCCCGTCTGTTTTGTTTTTCTTTAGTCCTCGTGTAAATGCAAACGGGTGAGTGATCACTGAATTCACCGAGCAGAACTCCAACATTAATGGCATGGATTATATGACCTACGATCAAATCACAAGACAAGTCAAATGCAGCTCTCTTCCAAATCCAGTGGACATGCCCTCTCTCCTCGAGATCAGCATATAATAGGCACCGTTTATAAATGAAACAAATCCACTAATAAATATGAAGAAATATGAAGAGTTTATACTTTGGAAATACATTTTCACTTTAGTAGAAATAATAAAATACCCAAACAAAAACAACAAGTTTCTGAAACTTAGAAATGTTTCCTTTGAAGAACTAAGAGATAAGAAGAAGAAATTGGAGGTACAATAGTGATAAGAAATTACAGAAAGACATACATCACCAGCAGTGCACCAAATCGGTGTCAACATTTGCAAGACCTGCAGGTAAAGGAAATACACGCATTTCAAACCTTTTTTCAAAATAAGAGGTAATTTTATTTCAGAAAGCCATTTTCCTAAATAAGTGATTCTTTTACTAGCAAATCACACAATAAATATATTTTTTCTTTTGCCCTAGGCAATCTTCAGAGGAAAGGTTGTTTTGACACATGATTGTATTTGTGAAATGCAATTAAACATTTGAACCCACTAAAGGAATAATTTGGGGCATTTCGTAAAACGTGAAACTACCCATGGCTTATTAAATCATGTGGTGTCTAACAGAGTATCTAGTAAGGGTATTTTATTGGTTGTAAATGTTGGCTTTACTACCATTACTATCCATGACCCTATAGATGCCTTTTTATGATATGCCACGTTGGGTAATCATTTTTTTCTATATTAATAATTTTACTATGCATATTGTCGTAACTAATGAATTGATGATGTTGAACTTTAAACGACTTGATCATAACGTTTAGAAGTGTGTTTATTATTACAATACACTGTAGTTGCCTCACATTTTCATGTGAGGCACCATTTTAATAAAATGGAAGCATTTTACTGATGTTTTGCACATCCTGTCCCTGCTCATTTCCCCCTCCCAATCAGTGTCCTGCTGCGAGTCCTCTCGCGCAGTTTCCGAGGAGAACAGTGGTAACTTTCCTTCGAGAGGGTTTATTGTGAATGAAGCTTTCCATCGTGTTCTCAATGTATCGTTTTGAAAGACTTCTGTTGGAAGTTTCGATATAGGCTTGCAAAAGAACACTAATGTATTAGCCTTCGTTTGCTTATGTTTAATGTTGTATTAAAAATCTCTGGGCTACTGTTGAAGAATCAACAGAAGAAGTATTTTACCTTAGAAATGGGTTAGTGCTAAGAAATTTGAAATTTGATCTTGCTTCTGGTTTGTCCGGTGTGAGCTAATAATGATCATGTCATGCTGAATCTGCAGTTTTTCTAATGGTTTATGTGTAAAATGGGTATAAAATCCTCTTTTTTGATGACTTCTCATTTTTCTTCCGGGCCTCTGTCAGTTTGTCTCAAGACTTTTCTTCTCCCTTTTGGATTCTTTCACTTCTTTTTATGAGCCACTTCTTTTTATGAGCCTGGCAATTGGATTTTGAGGGGTATTTCTGCTTAATTAGGACTTAAAGATCACTGATTTCTGACTGTATTTTTCGTATGAGCCTGCATGGCATTTTCTGCATTTCTCTGTATTCCTTATTGTAAGAAATTGGGTTGTTGGTTGACAGGGGTGTGAGCCCTTGTCAAGCAACAGCCACAATCCTTGTCAGAGTGGACCAGAAAAATTACTAAATTAAACTGTGCTTAACCCCCTGGTAGCAGTTGCGCTTCAGTTAGAGGCAATGTTTAAAGTATTTATGCAGCACCTAAATACTAATAAAGTGATAACACAACACAAGAAACCATTTCAGGAAAATTGAGTAAAATTTGAGAAACTATTTGACACCAAAACAACAAAATTACAATCAGTAGAACCAGAAATATCCAATTTCAAAGATTTATGGTAAGTATAGCTCATAAATTAACAAAGTGCCACTCGTGATATAGGGTGACAGCTACATGTTCAGGCTGATCACAAGGTAGGGCGGGCTAGATGCAGGGACCAGGGTAGTCCTACTGAAAACGTTACCTTCTAAGGTAGAGCGCAAAGAGTTCCGTTCGCTATGGAGGAGACCACGAGAAGCAGGGAGAGCTTCAAATGGTCATCACATTGTGGATGGTCTTCGCCGCCTGTCAGCCGTTGTGACGGTTGTTGCTGGACCTTCGTGTTTGGGATCACTGCAGGCAGGCTTTGTGTTGCTGGTCATTGCCGGAGGTCGATGTAGCGTGAAGAGTCAGGTTCACCAGAGATTCATGTTGGCAGCAACATTTTGGTGGGAACGGGTCCAATTGTGGACTCGAAGATCCCAAGACTTCAGGATTTTTCCCTTTGTTTTAGATGGAGCTCACCTGATGCCACACCAAGGGTACAGAACCTGGAAGGCACCTCTTTGGGGATCAGGAACTCACTCCAGCTGTGGTCAGCAGGGCTCAGGCAGGTCCAGTTGCAGGTCTAGGCAAGTCCAGGTGCAGCAGGGCGGCTGGGCAGTTGCAGTGGGGCCTTTGAAGCTTGTTGTGTCCATATAGCTCAGAGGAAGAGGTCAGTCAGCTACCCTTGGAATCACTTGAGCCTGGGATGAAGGGTGCAGGTCCAATCATCCTTTCCAGACAGGAGGTCAGGAGTCAAGCAGCAGGGTAGTCCTTCTTCTGTAGTGTCCATAGGTCTAGGAGTGTTCTGAAGAGTCGGTCTGAGGGCCCTATTCTTATACCTAATGCCTTCTTTGAAATGAGAAAAGCTTCTGGGGATTTCCCTCTACAGAGGTGTCTGGATTTTCCTGCCTCTCTGCCCTTGTCCCCGTCTGCCTTGGGACACAATAGGCTAGACTAGTGTGAACTCCTTTGTGTGTGAGCTGAGCTAGTGCCTTTGAAGTGCAAGTGTGGTAGGTGCAGGTCTTCCAACTATCAAGTCAGGATGACCTATCCAGCCAACAGCCAAACCCTCTATTTTGATATTGTCTGGTAGGAATACACGAAGGCCAACTACATCTATACCTGGTCATGTGACCCAGGAAACAGGCTGCAGGCATAAATTGCTAGGACACGAAAATGCCAACTTTCTAAGAGTTGCATTTTCAGAATTACGTTTAACATTAAAGAGGATTTTAAATTGCAATTTCTCAGCCACCAAACATGACATTCCTGCCTGCTCCTAAACAAAGATATTGTTAATTAAATGTGATAAGGTCACCTACTGTTATTCTATGAGAGAGGTGAGCCTCACAGTAATGAAAAACAAATTTAAATGTTTTTCACTACCAGTACATGTAAAGCTTAAAGAACACGTCCAACTTTTTAAATGCAATGAACCATGTCATGGGCTGTTCAGAGCCACCATAGGGTTGACTGATATGTGGTAAAAACAGCGGTTTAGGCCTGGAAAAAGGTTTATTTTGTCAGGTTGAAATGGCAGTTTAGAAGTGAACACACAGACTGCAATGGCAGAACTGAGGCATGTTTTGAAGGGCTACTTAAGTGGGTGGCAATTTAAGTGCTGCAGGCCCATTAGTACCATTTAATATACAGGCCCTGGGTACTTGTGATATGCCAGATTATTCATTAAAAGCACATTAATTTTGCCAATTGGATGTACACCAATTTTACCTTGTTTAAAGGAGGGAGCCCAAACACTTTAGAACTGATTAGCAGTCCTAATAGAGTCCTAAAGCCAACTAAAATGAGTTCATCAAAACATAAGGGGTGAAGACAAAGAAATTGGGGGACTACTATCCAAGTGTGTCAAGTCTGCCATAAACTTTTAATATTTAGGCCCTTATTATTATGATGTCAGGCAGACTGCCACTGACATACTGTCAGTAGCCGTCTGCCCGACATACAGGGCATCCGTCCGACCACCGCATTACGATGCAGGCGGTCGGATCAATAATGTCCGGGGGAATGACCACTGTCATTGACTGGTACTAATGATCCTGACGTGGTGGCAGTCATGCACTGTGTGGCAGTCACCACATGGTGCCTGGCACACGGTGCATGAATGTGCACAAAGTGCTCAATAACATTGTGGCTTGTACTGTGGGCCTTTTCTGCAGAGTTATGAAGCAGTTTTCTTCCAGCTAGCCCATGAGGCACATCCAAATTGGGTGGTCGGACTGCCGCCTACCTGTCGGACGGTCCCTGAACTGCCGTGGTGTCAGGAGTTGTCTGACCGCCCAACATCATAATAAGGGTCTAATTTTGTGATCTGGAAATCAATAATTGAGTGGTCCCAGTTGCAATATCATTTTACTCTGTTAATTTGGTGGGTCTAGTGTTATGGACGGTGGTGACTCTTACCACAAGATTGATAGAACTGGAGCTGAACCATCAGTGGTAAATTTTGGGGTGTCTCAATTATTGAAGTTCAGTGAAACATTGGGGTTTGGGCACCCGCAACCTTATACAATAAATGTTGTTAAACAGACATTCTGTGTAAAAATGATCAACTCTATGAGAATGTGATGCAACTAAAGGATTATACTTTCTTAATTTATATTTAAAGAGAACAGTCATCAAGAAAATGGTTCTTTTAAAACTGTTTCTCAGACATTGGAAGAACATGTTGCAATTATGAATAACAGAGAAAGAATATAGAAAATGCTTGTTCTCTAAAATCATCATTAAAGATTGCTCAACCTTCCCTTTAGAAGTTCACCATGCTTAAAATACAATATAACACCTATAAAGCATTAGTGTGTTAACATTTCGCAGTTAGGGCTTTTGTGAATTAGTACATCCAATGTGTAAGATGTTGAATGGTGTTTAACTAGCTGTGACAGTGAATTATTTTTTTGATTTCTTAATGTATGTCTCTACACATATTCACTTTTCATCAAAATCATAATGTGACAATTGTTCAGTTCCAGTCCCCCTTCGACAGTATACTCTTAACTCTATCAGATAATTTATTCTGGCAGGTCTTGAACATACATCTTATGGTAATATGGTCAAAGGAGTCAATGATTTTTGGATTTAACAGTACAGTTGTGCAGGGTTTTGAAAAGTACCAAAAATCAAAATCAGATTGGAGAAATCATGTTCAAATCTATGCTTTAGAGCAGTTTTTGGTTATAAAGCCAATGCAATCTTTTAATGGTCTGTGCTGTCCAGGCTAAAGCCTGAATTTTTGGAAATGAAAATGAAAACAGAAAGTCTTTAAACTCACGGTGCCTAAAAGGAAAATCTAGTAAAAATGCTGAACAACAATATATAACAGCAAATTGGATCCTTCAGACTATTAATTGGCACACCTCATTAAACTGCAATTCCATCTTTCATGGTTTTGCATTAAGATATGTATTAATGAACAGACTAGTGAATGTTCTGTCATTACAATCTGTAATTAAACTGTCCAATACAATTCATGATCATAAGCTTGAAAAATCACCAGCTCAGAAATTGAGCCCTAAAATTCTCTGAAACTACTGCACAACGCCTTTATTTGAAAGTTTTTCAAATGAGATTTTGCTTATAAATGTATACTCGCAACGCTGGATTATTAATTAAAAGTATGGAGGTGCTTATTAACAAACCCATTGCGCCACCCGTACGGCACTTTTCCCATGCTAAACATGACGCAAAAGTGGCACAAGAGGCTTGTAAATAATCCCCGGAATGTTCAACTCAAATAGCAGAGTCTGGTCATTTTAACCGGTCAGCCTTTCAACAATTTAATTCCTCATCTTGAACTTCTCAGAATCCGGTATTCAGATGGTAACGTCTCACAGGCTGAATCAGAAATCAGAAATGTGAGATAATTCCACATATTGTATTATCACATATTCTGAGGTTTCCTAAAACGTATTTATCTACTAATACATGGCAGAACATGTCCCTGAATTTGTCAATTGCATGTTGAAAGCTGTGGAGAAACACTGATTTCTGCAGTAATTTCCTGTTCCTCAGGGTATTGATTGGAATACCACCCCTAGAAATCACAAGGATTTCAGAATGGAGTGCGTGAAAGGGAGACAGCAGAAATGCGCCAGATCAACTAAGATAAGGCACATGTCTGCTGCCCCCTAGTACTGCCACACTGTGTGCACGCTTGCGCCATGGTACAAGGGGGCGAATGTATGACTTTACAAAGCATTCCGTTGTAACGCATGCTTTTACCATGCATGCATTACAACGCGAATGCCATCACCATGCATATCCTTTACCACTAAAATGCCTTTAACACGCATATTTTTACAACGATTTTGCGTTGTTAAATTATACATGTTAATGGCATTTTCTTGTTAAAGGATATCGCACTAAAAATCTACCCTTTAAATTTACCCCTGCGCGACACCACCCCCTCATTCCTCCTTACCTCTCCTCTCCTCGAGCTGCCTTGGTGACGTTCCACGTTGTTAAGAGGAGGCGGAAGTGTCCTTCCGTTTCCTCTAACGATGCGGATTGCCTCCACATCTCTCTTTAAACAACGGAATCAGGTGCGTTTTTTAAAAATTTTATTTTGGGGGTGCCCCCCCAGCCCTCTTTTTTAATCCCACGCTTTTTGGAGGGGGGGAGACCCGCCCAACCCCCCCTTTTTTTTCCCTTTTACTTTAGCACACATGCCTTTACTAAGAATTTCGTAGTAAAGGTATGCGTGGTAAAGGCTTTTCGTTGTAACCACACATGCGTTAAAATGCATGCGTGGTTATGGTTATGCGTGGAAACGGCTGCGTTGTAGTGGCCGTTTCTCCAAGGGGGCCTGCATTACAGCCATGAAATGCCTTCCCAATACACACTAACGCAAGGCAGCACTTGGCGCTGTCTTGCATTAATTTGTAGTAATTAAACCATAAAAAGCCATGCAAAGTGGTTTGCATAGTTTTGTAAATAATACAATTTATTTTGCGTCAGGGCTGCACCACAAAAGTGCGGCAACCCTGATTTAAAATCTCAGTAAATTTGCCACTTAATGTCAGATAAGCATGCTTGCTAATCATTCAAGGCATGTGTCCAGATGTATTAACACTGCACCACAATTGTGTCAGTAAAGTGATCCAACCCTGGTGCAAAGTGTTGGGGTGGGATTTACTATCCAACGCAAATGAGGATTTGCATTGGAAAGTTTTCAAATGTAACGCAATGTTGTACTATGTGCATCTTTGTGCTATTTTGCATTG
Source organism: Triturus cristatus (assembly GCF_964204655.1). Classification (NCBI taxonomy): domain Eukaryota; kingdom Metazoa; phylum Chordata; class Amphibia; order Caudata; family Salamandridae; genus Triturus; species Triturus cristatus. The sequence continues at coordinate 232,446,463 of NC_140587.1, forward strand.
ATGAGTGTACAATGGGTAGTACTTGGACATTCACTTGCAACCACCAATGGGTTTTGTTGAAAACCCCTAATCACTAACGCTCATAGACAGGTATTTCCACCAAAACCTTATACCTCCTCACAAGGAAAGATGTTCTCATTTCCCCTTATTTTTCCCACTTTTTCAAGTATGCTATATTGTACACCACACACACACACACACACACATTTGCATAAAGGCTAATTTTTGCTCTGGGAGGTTCCCTTCCAGTACAAAACCTATGCTTCAGTGAATGCACACATCTTTGGATTATGTTGCTAGGGTGTACGCATTGGAGCTTGGCAGCACAATGCACAGCAGTGCTTGGGTGCAAAATAAATGTGCCATATTTTTGTTGATATATCAAATTTTCTCTCTGCCTTTGACAAGATGCAGCGCAGCAACATTTGTCCCTGCACTGTGTTGCACCAAATATTAGTAAATCTGAGCCAAGGTTTCAACTGGCTTAGTGTGAAGGAACAGTCACTGTAAAATAATTTAAGTAAAGCCAGTTGTTATACCATCGATAAATTCAATCTGCCACAGTTGAAGGAAGCCCTACCTACCTCACCTATACAAAAGTTATTAACCTACTGCTGTTATGGCCGGATTTAGAGTTTGGCTGATCAGTAGTCAATCACACAAACGCCAAGTGCATAACATCCGTCATATTAAAAGTGTATTATATCCCAAGGCACTTGTAGTAAGGTGGATTTGACGGAGTACCCATTTGGCAAACTCTAAATAAGGCCCTTTGTTTGAAGTTCTTTTCCTGTATTGCACACTGCACTTTAAGGTTAAGAAGATGTGGATCAGTTAAAATGCAGTGACTGCTTATGTCTGGACACTTGATATCATGTCCGGATGGGATCCACCATGAAATGTGCCACACTGTGACACTCTATGAAAGTCCCACCCACCTCATCTGCAAACAATGTCTGCCTATTATGGAGCATAAGCACTAAGTTGCACTAAGTGAGCAAAGTGCATCATAAAGTTTGTTAGTGTAATAAAACAGATGGATGGGGTAAAGTGCCTGAATGAGATCATGCAGATATTTATTAGTAGTTTCTTTTTGATTATATAAAGTCTGGTGTGTTTTTTTAATCGGTGGTGAAAGCAATATTTTTTCATGGATTTATCAAAATGTAATCAGTATACGTAGCAAATGGGTTCCAACCTTTTAATCCCTCAATACATTTTTGCTTTTAGACTACAAGTTTTGGGGACTTTTACTGAAAGCGAGCCTCTATACCTTAGTTTCAAGAAAATTCACAGCAAATGGACTATCAGTGCTAACCACCAGTGTCCACCTTTTAAGATAAGGCCCCGGCAGTGCAGCTAGGATAAAATCTTCTGGGCTGTTGCACATGAAAACCTGAGTACACATGTGTGCACATGTATGTGGGCTGTATGTGTGAAACTACTATCTTTTGCAGACCTGGTATCTGCACACAGGTAACCTGTCACAGATGGATCTAGTAAGAAATTGGATAATAATTAGGGTTGGGCGACTGTCCACCTCAAGGGATAATCACATATGTGATGAGAGTGAACCCTCAAAGTCACAAAACTAACACAAGCTTAACCACCTGCTATCTATGGCACAGAGCAGACAGCCTTAGTTTAGGGCAACATGTAAAACATCTCTGGAATACCATATTGCAATAGTAAGAAAGGCAAAACAGCAAAGAATAAAAATCCCAACCTGAATTAAAAAATAGAGAAGAAAAAATAATTAGCAAAATGGCATGGAAATGACAAAAATTTGATAAAGGAAAGCCGACATATGATTCAAGTAGAAATAGCATCAAAACAGGCAATGGTAGTCAAAGGTCACAGTAGACCAGGACCTAGGCATGGTTAGAGGCTGTGATGGAGTCCTGGTCAGATACAACAAGAGGATTGGTCTGGAATAAAGTCTAGAAGTCAAAATGTTTTGAAGTCCAAATTCAAACAGGGACATTGTAATTTCTTGAAGGATAAGCTGTCTCCCACCAGGACAAATCTAAAGATGCTGCCGCTGCAATGGAGTTGCCGGCCATTAACCTGTTGCAGGTTGGTCTAACTACGGCTCTAGAGCTTCTGAGGATTTTGCTTGAAAGAGATCCTAAAACCCAATAAAGAAAGGTACTATTTATTTAGAGATACTGAAGTCTTTCAGGGGATTTATCTGAAATTCAGTGTGATGCCCGTACTTTTTGCTGTCGGTACAACTGACTTTGGAACACACAACAAAAACGTTCAAATATTTCCAAACTTTTTCCTGGTGTCCAAGCAACCAGGGAGGTGCCTTCAGGTGCCACATTTATACCTGGCACTAGCTAGTGGGTAGGGCTGATTCCTGGGCACTCACTTACCAACAGAGTAAAAATGTCTGAGTGCAATCCTACCCCCTTTTTCAGTACTTCAACTTGTCTTATTGCCAACAGGTTCAAAATTACATGTGTCGGTGCATTTTCAAGGTGGAAAAAGCCTTCAGCCACACTAAGCTTGGGCTCTGGGGCTGTTGATGTGTAGGGGAGTGCACTAAGGTAATCATAGACGTCCTCCGACATCTAACACGAAAATCTAGGCACTGTACTCACAATGGACCAGAGATAAATGCCTGATAGGACAAACGCAGGTTCCTTCAGCAACCAGAAAACAAATGCACATGAATTGTCCTGGCATCATGCTCTCTCCCTTTCAAGTGTGCCACATGAGTTGCATGTGGCTCAGCCAGCCTGTTGAAAAGGATTTGACACTTTGGTGTTAACAGTGTGCCCATAACCCCCCGCCCTGCATGTTCTATTGAGCTAAGAGTCATCTTTGCCGATTCAGGTCAGCCTATTGTGTGCTCCTGGTAGACATGTCACACCGATTTATTGGCTAAGTACAGGCTGGGAGTTGATGCAAATTAGATTCCAGGAACTTCAAGCAGGGAAAAGCTATCTTTAGAAAAGTTACTTTACCTCAGTAAAAAGAACTACTGATTGACAGAATGCAGAACAATGTCAAACATTCACCCCAGTACAGAGATCTGGGCCTAAATCCATCGTTTTTTTGCTCACCATGCCATTCCAGTTTGGACCCAGCCATATGCAAATCAGTCTTGACCCTGCTCCCAATGGGAACAGTACAGCCCGAACTGCCAGGCCAGGTCCTCCCTGGACTGGAAACAAGCATCCTAGGACCGGTTTCGGGGTTTCACCCCTCTTCAGCCAGGATAGCTTGATTCCGGTGGCATGGAGAGCATGGGACTCACGTCTGAGCATACCCGTCCCACTCGGGGTGACAAATGCAAAAAGTCTTTTGCTTTCTCGCCCTAAGTGCGCCGGGTATGCCTAGACGTAGGTCCCGGCTATCCTGGCTGAAGAGAGGTGAAACCCCGAAACCGGTCCTAGGATGCTTGTTTCCGGTCCAGGGAGGACCTGGCTTGGCAGTTCGGGCTGGACTGTTACCATGAGGCACAGGGTCAAGACTGATTTGCATATGGTCAGGTCTAAACTGGGGTGGCATGGTGAGCAAAAGAATGATGGATTTAACCCAGATCTCTTGACTGGGGGAGAATGTTTTGATTTGTTCTGCATTCCGTCCATCAATTGTGTGTCTTTTGCTTTCTCGCCCTAAGTGCGCCGGGTATGCCTAGACGTAGGTCCCGGGCTCACTGTGCCACTGGGTTCAAGCTATCCTGGCTGAAGAGGGGTGAAACCCCGAAACCGGTCCTAGGATGCTTGTTTCCGGCCCAGGGAGGACCTGGCTTGGCAGTTCGGGCTGGACTATTCCCATGAGGCACAGGGTCAAGACTGATTTGCATATGGTCAGGTCTAAACTGGGGTGGCATGGTGAGTAAAAGAATGATGGATTTAACCCAGATCTCTTGACTGGGGGAGAATGTTTTGATTTGTTCTGCATTCCGTCCATCAGTTGTTTGTCTTTTACCTCAGTAAGCCTTTACCTTATTAAGAATCCAACTTCACTATTGAATGCGATTTTTAATACCCATTAAAAAAAATTTATTAACTATAGCATTTTTGTTCCATGTCCAAGATACAGTATTAGTATTTTAATCTGCACTCTTATTTTCTATATAGGAAATATGGACGTGCCAGAGTAAAAATACTTTAGTCATTGTAGGAACCTGATAACATTAATTTCCTACCTATCCTAGTTTTAAATCCCATTCACCCTGCCTGTGGGCTGCAAGGCCTCCAAAGGTGTGACCTATAACAATTAAAAGGAAGGCCTTGTCACAAAGAGTTATTTTGACAGGTGCCACTGCAGGTTTTATACTGCAGCAGTTAGGCTACACAGGGCACACCTGAGGCCATGGTGCACTGTCAATATAGCGGATGGCAAAAGAGGTGCTGAAGTCCATAGGTGGAATTTAAATTCCTGGTCCTCGGTGCACTTTCTACACCGTACACTAGGGCAAGTTAAATGTGCCATCCAGAAAGAAGTAAATATAACTGTGTTTAGAAGGGAAGCACAAACACTAGACTCCTGGTAGGAGGGGGTAAGGTGCAAAGAGCATCCAAAAATGCAAAAAATCTGGGGTGACCATGCAGGACACTTCAAGGATTGGTACTTCCTTAGGGTAGGCCTTACATTGTGAGAGAGTTTGAAGGTGTAGATCTGTAAAGCTTACTGAAAATCTGGGGTGCTTAGCTGAATGAGACATTACTTAGTCATACAAGGTCCAGTGAGATATCAATCTTAGGATAAACATGTATTCCCATGTAGATTTACAGTTTAATTCATCCTGTCTATACTTCTTATTGCACTTAAGGAATTTTCATATTTCCCTGGCATAGCTCATAATCAGATTCACAGCTTTCACCTTCTGGGCCAATTTAATTGCTCTTCTGGCCTGGGAGATGATCAAAGACCTCCTCATATAGTAAAGCTATTAACAGCACTAGATCCAGTTCTTGGTAAAGGAAGGGGAGGGGAGAAAAACTGCAGCTGTTAATTATCTTGTCAAATTGTGCCTGGCCTGAAACAGCTCAAGCCCACATAAATAAATGAAGGGGGCTTGACCTCTGGAGCCAAACAAAGGGAAGGCTTCCCTTTAAAGTTTTGGGGACAAGGGGTCAGACAGCTGGTGGTGGATCAGAGGCTCTGGGGAAATGTTGTTTCCATGGACCACATGGAGTTACCATATGGGAATATTATAGAATGGTGGGCAGCAGGGTTGGGACAGGGATGGAGTGATGATGTGAGACAGTAGGATTGGCCAGTGATGCCTGGAATCTAGAACTTTCCACCCTTACCTAAAGACCCCTGCACAAGAGAAAGTTTGATAGGAAGAAACTGCATCCCGGCCAGTGCTGTATTCTTGCCTATGCCCTCTAAGGAATGGACCTGTTGGGGGACTGTGAATGATTCTCCAGGGACTTTAGTAAATTAGCCCTTCAGTCCGGTGACCACGGGTCCATTAAAAAATCTTGGAGGCTGTGGGATCGGCGGATTGCAGTACGGAGGGTATTCTGCTGGCTGACTGTGGAGGTGCTATGAAAGATGCCACCCCAAGCAAGAGAATGCACCAGGAGCACGGCAGAAGACAGGTCAGGCATAGGGAGCAGTAACAATTAAACTCCCCACAAATAGCACCATTTGAAGGCCTGCTGAAAATGCTCCTGTTGACTAGGACTGGAAATCAGGAGGAAAATGAGTCTAAGAATGTGAAAATTGGCCCCATGGGGATGGATGAAGAAAACAAGAGAAAAGCTTAGTCTCCCTTGATAGGACTGGGTGGAGACTGAAGTGCATGGTATTTTGCAGAGAAAATAGAAAATTCACCTGGGGGGGGGGGGGGGGAAAGTCCCCAGGTGTTGCAGCATCTTGAGTAACTAATATTTCCATGGTTAAGGGTATATGTGGGGCAGCCTCCATGAAAAGAATTACAGCCATGGGTACACCATCAGGTCTCAACGCAAAACAGCAATCCCCATGACAGAAGGAGCCAAGTTCTGTGTGCTTTGCCCAGCATTGTGCAAGTCTGAGGAGGATGGCAGCATTCTTCCTCCTGCCCATGGACAGTGCAGGCAGGAGAAAACAAAGTTGCTCCCGTCTGAGCGCAGGAGCCCAAAATAAAATTCCTTGCTCACCAAGGTGGAGGCAGAGGAGAGTGTTGCTGGCTCCCATGCCAGTATAGGGAGGCATGTGGGGAGCCAGCCGGGACCATGGGGAAATTGGGACTGCCTGAGCAGTCCTAAAGCTGCCTAAACTTCATCAAAGGGTATGTGTTGCATAAATGGAGTAGAGGCACCCATCCAATTGAAAATGTAAAAGTGAGTTGTGAAACCACTCTTCAGCCCAAAACCAACACTAAAACAGACGAACACTCTGTGAGACTCATTACGGACTACAATGCAATCAGTGTCATAATGCAAAAGAGTTTCATCAAACATTGGGGAACTTTACTAGCTGACAAATCATTGAAAGACAACATAACTGTCCGACCTCAGATCACCTTCAGAAGAGGTAGAACTCTAAGGAACAGACTCTGTCCCACAGTACCACGCTCCATATCTGTCACGTCTTGGTTGACACCACATACTGTTTATTTTTTCAAATGTGGATGCTGTGGAGTCTGCAAATGGGCTATGAATGGAATGAAAGAATTCAGGAGCTGGAATGGTATTAAATACGATATTACCAACAACATTAACTGTAACTCCACCTTTGTTGTGTACATCCTACAATGCACATGCAAACAGCAATATGTAGGGAGTACGATCAGATCCCTAAAAGAATGCATCAGTGAACACTTCAGGGCAATGCACAATGAGGATGCTAGATATCCAGTGTCTGCCCACATAGCGACATGCAACATACAGGGACCACACAAGAACTTATCTTTCTTTGTAATAGACATCACCAAAAACAACATTAGAGGCGGCAATCGAGAATTGAGACTGAGAAGACAAGAAGCATTGTGGATCATGCGTCTACAATCAGTTAGACATGGTCTCAACATCAACCATGAGTTACAGTACTTTTTGGGATCCTAGATTTGTTCCTACTTACTGTTTTTCTCGCAATACTGTATTAATTGTGTTACTCGTGTAATCTACATGATAATAATGATCAGTTATTGCTTATTGATCATCTCTTTGTCGTTTCGTGCATATTTCTATTCCTTAGTACTGCGATTCTGATTTTGACCATTTTGGTTGATTATGCAGTACACACCGCATTTAATTATTAATTTCTAAAATTTTTGATGCTATGAACCCGATCAGTTCAGGACTCTCATTATGATTAAGTTCTTTACATGCTTTCCTGCAGATTTAAAAGTATGTGTACAAGAAACCCCTTGCTGTATGCTATTTTATATGTTTTTGAATTCTCTTTACTCTTCACTCTCTTCTCTCCAGACTCATTTGTCTATTTAACTCCACCTTTATGACTCCCTATCTTGTGCAACTCTTTCCCTTTATATATGTTTTTACCCATTACCGCTATTCCCTGACATTCTTGATCTCAATCTCCTCCCCTTAAGTGAATCCTTAATAATTTTAGGATTTTATTTCACTAGCTCTATTCTGCCCTCATACGAACATGGTTTTTACATACCGCTCACTGAGACCATTTTTCATCATGCCCTATTTCCGCATACACTTCTGTCCTCACTTCCGTTTTCCAAACGGAAACGCTTCCATACATTCTAGTTTCCTGTGCATCAATCACACGTGATTTTCTACTTAACTTCCGTCTCTCTCCTTGTTCGTTTCCCTACCACTGAAGAATCCGCCGATCCCTCACACGAGATCCTCGTATTGAGTTAAGCTTGTCGCCCTACCCTCCTGGTCACACTGAGCACGCATCCTTCTTAATGACTTGGCACCGAAGGACCGCGTTTAATTTTCCCCTTTTGCCCCCTTTTTAGACCTATTTCAAGCATAAAGATGCACCCATCTTTTCTGGTTCCCCGTTTTCCTGGGGGACACATGGGAGGATTCCCTCCTACATTCCACCCTTTTCTTGTATAAATACCCGTACCATGACCCGGACCGAATGAACACCGGCTCATCGGTAAGTTCAGATGCCTTTTATACCACGGTTTCGTCACAAATACGCTTACGCCCCTTTGCTCGGGACATTTCTCTAATACTTCTTCCTTCTATCTCTGCCCATGTCGCACAGGCTACAGAACCGCCATGTTTTGACATACAGGTAGTTTGATCCTACTTATCTCTCCTTTACTCTTTACATTTAATTTCACTGTCATCTTAGTTGCTGTTTCGTTTGTCTGCATCTTCACTGTTATTTTTCTTTATTTTTCTTTCTTTTCAACCAACAAGTTTGAGTGCGGTCCAGGTGGCTTGATAGTAATTCTACTGACGCGCTTTGAGTGTGGTTCAGGTGTCTTGATGGTTACTCTAATGACGCGCTTTGTTACTATAATTACGGTTCTGAGACCATTATATATACAAACACGACATGACTCTTATGGCTTGCATAAATGTATCGTTTTCGATAATTATGATGTTTTTGAGACTGTCACGCGGTACATATATATATTTTTTCTACAAATATATTTTCTCTACAAATTGCAAATTTTATCCATCATGTCACGTATCTGTCACACTCATCACGAATCACTGTCAATTAGTTGTAATTTTGTGCCTTCAATGTCTTAAACCCTCCCAACATTTGGTTGGTATTTTGGAACGTTGTGTTTTTCTATACCTTGTTTGGATTTTATTGCTGATATGTTTCTTGCATTTTTTCGCTCTGTAAATCATATCTCTTCCTTTGATCTACATCTGAATATGGTCCGTTCCAATTTCTTTCTGCGTTTTCTCTCCTTGTTTCTCAATTCTCTGTCTACACGGTTACCTCACCACCTTTTGTGGGTTTCTATACAGAGAAAAAGTCACTGAATACTTGTACTTTCCACATATATAGGGTCCCCACTGGTTTCCTTTGTTCTTCACTTTTCATTTTATTTCACACTGTAGTAGCCTATATCAGCTGTTTGCTTTTGCTTTATTCCCTTTTTATTTTGTGTCCTTCCCAGCCCTGAAGAGTCACAAGTGTAATACGTTGTGACGAAACACGTGTCGGCTGGTTTGTTTTTCACTCTGTATTGATCTGGATTAACATATATAAAAAGATCCTTGCATATGATGCACCTGATGTCGACCTCCATAATTTCAAAAACAAGAAATTTTGATATCTGTTCCATTACCTATCGGGTACACCTATACCATTATTCCAAAAGGTGTGCACAGGACCTTACTTCTGAGTTGTGAAGCCACTTTTATGAAAGAAACAGGAGGAAATCAACTTGAAGCAGAAAGCTTCTCATTGCATATGCATGTGGGCTCAATTGGCTGGCCAACTGAGTGCCCATAGGCTCCATAAATGGCAGAAAAATTTGCAAATTGGCTTTGTAGTGCCTCAATGAAGAGCTGGGGACCACAAAGGGACCTGTGGAGTGTTATGTCAGACTGTAGGAAGTGCAGCAGACGCCCAGGAGAGTTCTTAAAAATGCATCCATCATTTCCCAGGGGATGGAATGGAAAAGCTTCACATTCTTTTAAGCACTCCTGGAAATGGAACATTTTGCTCCTAAGCTATGGAGTGTGGGGGCCCCCTGTTGGTGAACAGTTGCGGCATAGTAAAAGTAAAATAAATATTTGAGGACACATGTTTTTCAATATCCTCTATGTTGATAATTTTGATGGTTTTTCAGTACATAAATGCTATTGAAGGATGGTAGTATCCCCGTTGATATTAATGGTGGGTTATAATATGTATTGAATTGGGGTGCTGTCCCCATTGATTACAAAGGTGAAGTACAACATGTTCTCTGCTTTTACTAACTTGATGAAAACCTGACGTAGTCCGTGGGTATCTCTTATTGATAATGACACCACCCATATATACCACCCATATATAAATCAATCAATCAAGTAGTATTTGTACAGCGCGCCTAATCACCCCAGAGGGTATCCAGGCACTATATTGTGATATTACATCTAGTATAGGTGGAAGTATTTGTGGTTACAAGGTTCAGGGCCTTCTTGGGTTTAACACGAAATGAGGATGTCACCAAATGTATTTCCATCTACCTTGTTGTATATATTAGTAGTTTAATTAATTGTGTTTAGTAGAGTGTATATAATAAAAGTACTTTTCTCCTGAGATGGCATTGGACTGCTATGAGAGAGTCAAGTGCTACAATGGGGCACTTGATATCCAGTAAAGAAACCTGCTAACCTTCTACTTCTTTCATATCTAATAACTACCACAATTAATTGGGTTCACTACGGCTTTGATTGGATTAATCTTACTATGTGAGTTTTGAATTATGCCCTGATGATGGGCTCTAGTCTATTGTTGATATGTGTGTAAAAACATTTAGGAAATTCATTATTAGGTGGACCTTCAGAATTTCAATAATGTCCTTTTTGTTAAAGATTAGTATATCTTCATTATGTATATATACAGAAACTTTTGTTCAATTCATTCTAAAACACATAATTGGTCTATTTCTGTAATAATCCCTTATATATGTGTTCAGGCATACTCCCACATTCATCCAGTGCCTATCTCATCATGGATATTGTAAAGATATAATACAAACATTATATACAGATTTTTAAGGCAAAACATTAATTATCCATGAATAATTCTTCACTTCATACTATATATACAGTCTCAAATTTTTATTATTCATTTACATATTTTGAGACTTCCAGATTGGAGTCTGAATACTGTCTTAGTAGAAAAAAGCATTCATGTTTGCCATGGATGAAGAAAAATTGTATCCTAAGCGCGTTTCGGCGTTAAGCCTTCACCAGGAAGCCATCTATGATATAAGACCTAGAAATATAAAAAACATCTGGGTTACAAATTATTGGTCTTACTTCAACTTGTACTTAGCTTTAGGATGAGTACATTTAAACTACTTGGGGGCCGATTCCGATCCTGTCTTTTTTTTTCCCGTCCGACTCGTATCGGTAAATTTTTCCATACAAATTGTACAAGTCCCGTCCGACCCATGAAGTACGATTCGTACGGGAAAAATACAACTTTTCAATATGTACGGATCGGCCCGATCCTTACAAATCAGATCGGGAAAAGTTGTACCAGACGGACCCGGACACTTTTCCATACAAATTGTAAAAATGCAGTCCAACCGTACGACGATCCGGACCGGCTTTCCGATTTACGATTTGTACGGAAAATGTTCCGTACACGGGGAATGCCATTACCCTCTATGAAGCGAACTTTGTACGATTTGTATCCCGGGAAAAGTTGTTCCCGGGGTACGAGTCGTACTGGGGTACGAGTCGTACAGGCATACACCCCCGTGCATTGTGTAAGTACGGTGCGTACCCCCAACATCGCGTATGCACTGTGCATACCCCCAACATCGCGTACCCCAACATCGCATACCCCACCATCGCGTATTTATGGCGCGTACATACGCGATGTTGGGATATGCGATGTTGGGGTACGTGATGTTGAGGTGTGCGATGTTGGGGGTACGCACAGTACATACATGTTGTTGGGGGTACGCACCGTACATACATAATGCATGGGGGTGTATGCCTGTACGACTCGTACCCCTGGGGACTCTGCTTTTACAGCTGTTTTTGGCTCCCGTAAGAAAAGAGCCGTAGGGACGAATCGTACTTGCTGGGCTGGAAACTGCTGCTTAAATACATACAGACATCGCGTGCAAGCTGTTCCAGATCAGAATCGTTGGTTTATTTTAGCTGTATGGTCTTTTGTACGATTTGTATGGAAAGATGCTTTCTGTACGAATCGTACTTCCTAGGTTGTAAGAAAAGTTTACCAAGTTGTACGGGAAAAACGCTCCATACAATGATTTGTACAGTCTTTTTCCAGGATTGGAATCGGCCCCCTAGTGTGTCACAGAAAAAGAGGAATAAAATTTAGAGTCCTCTATAAAATAAAACGTGAAGAGATAGAACCCAATTATTGCCCGTGTTGCGCTCACCAAAAAATGAAGAAAGATGTGTGTACAAAAAAACATCCAAGTGCAAAGATCATGCACGTGTTATACGTAAGATAGAGCTGGTATAGAAACTACTTTCAAAAGATTCAAACATTCAAGGTGAAAACCGGTGCTCCCAAAGTAAGAATATCGCATGCTGCTTAATCCCTGCATGCTATTACCTCATCAACGTAGACTGATCATCTAACCTTTAGGAAGATATATGACTGGCTGGTTTTCTTGAAATTTATATACAACCTCACAAAAATGAGATTTCTTTAAGAAAACGTCATTCGTTTTAAGATGGCTAACCATGAATCGAGGCAAGATGGCTTACCCGGTATTTAAGCATGGGATTGCACCCACCAAGGTAGGGGTCACAGGAAATTATTCAGTACAGAGAAAAACATGAGAGATTTATTAGCAACTATCCTGCAGTCTATTTAATTTCCTTTTTTTAAATTTTTTTAAATTTTATTTTAGTCTCCCGACTTATTTTAAAAAGCAAGCGATAACTGCAATTTCACAATGGGCTCTTACCCATGTATTTAGTCCATGTGATATGTAATCATTTTGGGACTGCCGCAACGTAGAGTTGGATGTTTCAAGTGGCCTAAAACCCCACACTCTGCAAATCTCCGGCATGGCGAACAACCAGATGGGTCTTCTGTGTCTTACACGCGGCGTGTTGTGCTCCTATACGGGAACGTGCAGCATGTTTCCGCTATGCTAGCAGATTATTGGGCGTTCGCGCACCCTTGATGAAGGCTGTCACGTGAAATAGTAAGGAGTACCCTGATTAGCTAATTGTTAGTGAGTGAGTGGTACTACATAGTACCTTCATATCTACTGTGGTGGCCATCTTAACATGATCTTACAGCCTATAGATGTCCCTCAATTTATCGGAGCATGTTGGTGATCTACACATAAGGTGTGGTGTCTCATGAATTGTGTGTGTCTATAAAATTATTGCACATATGTAGTTACCCTTTAGGCATGTTTTAACGATTTCTTTCATCACACTTACCATTAAGGGCCTGCATCACGGTTCCGCTACGGGGCAAAGTTACAAGCTTCCATACTTTCCTTTAGAGGAAAACATGTTAGGTGAACAACCTGCAAATAGTGATGTAGGCCTATGATGTTTAGTCAATATCGAATCGTACCCGGTCTACCATGGCGGCCATCTTTGGCATGTGCGTTTAGCCGCTAAATATCTCTAGGTTTATGGCAACGAGTCAGTGACCTATACATAAGGTTAGTATCTCATGTATTATGTATGTCTACAAGGATAATACACATCTATGGCTATCACTTGGGCATGTTTAGAAGCTTTTTTCTTTATATTTACCATTTATAACCAACAACATGGTTCCACTACGAGAAGAAGTTACAAGCTTCCACACAATCCTTTAAAAAGAAACGTGTCAGTAGAGCCGCCTGTAAACAGCTGGTTAGGCCTATGATGTGAGGTCGATATCGAATGGTGCTATCTGAAGATATAATAGTTTTGTCTCCTAGATCTGGTTTGAAACAACCAATGCATTCTACGGGTTCAGACAATGTTCTAATGCGCACTAGGTGTTATTTTACCTAATTGCCTGATCCCAAGGGATTTCGTTATTCATCCCGTTTTTGTAGGTGTCCAACATAAAGATCCATTAGACCTCTCTACGTTTCCGTATTTCGGTGCTAAGACTCCCTGTATTGATATGTATTTTCTCAAGGATAAGCTATCTTATGTATTTAGTGGTATGTTGGGCCTCCATACAGTGTTTTACTAGCGGGGCATTAATTTTCTTTGTTCGAATGGCTGACCTGTGTTCTGTCAGCCTAGTTGTGATGGAACAAGAGGTTTCCCCCACGTATTCTTGATTACATATTAAATGTTGGTAGTTTTAAAGTTAGTAACGGTTTTGAGAGAAAAGTTAAAGTTTGTTCCATTGAGAATATATGTATTGGTTTCTATGGCAAATTGGCATGCAAAGCAAGCCATGCATTTGTAATTCCCGATCGGGAATTTACTGGCCGATACAGAAGTCTGCATTGTATATTTATGTGGTTGTCATGCAAGATCATACTATGATATCTTTTAGATTTTGATTATTTCTGTGTTCAAAAAGAGGTTTTGGTATGTCGGTCTCTTTTTCTCTGGTTGCATTTAGAATATGCCAGTTGGAATTGACAATGTGACAGATTTTTTCATTCATAGTTAAACGGCGTGTAACAAATGCCAATTTTGAATTCTGTTTAGAATATTGTTGAGTCAGTAGATGTTGCCTGTCGTAGTAACATGCTCTCTTGTAAGACTCACGTACTAACCGTCTTGGGTACAAATTTTGCTTTCATTTTAATGGCTTGTATATCGAAATCAACTAGATTGGTACACATGTTATTTATAGCCTGATTTAGGAAATATTCTCATCTTCAGGGGTACCCTTATTTTTGCAACTACTCTATTGTTGAGATGACAAACCTGAACACAAAGACATCTTTGGATTACCCTTCAATTTAGTTTTAAGGAGAAGCTCAAACTTTAACTTCACTTCACTTCACACGGTCTCCTGTACATTTTCTTTGTTTTCAAGGGTGGCTATATCTGTGATGAACCTTAATACTCGGCAACAATCAGTTTTACCTGATCTCATATTTAGTGACCATTTATAGACTCTAAAAAAGAAACTTGACTATAGCAGGCAGTAACTTCAATCCTATAAAAAGCACACAACCTACAGAGGGAACACTTACCCAACTGGCACAGCTACAACAAATACAAAAATACTGAGGTTTCTGTAGATGAAAATTCTGGCTCAATTTTTTTCTTTAAAAAGGTCAGTGGCATCTACGTTTACCAATATTGTTACAGCTCTGACATGGCAATTGTCCAAGATGGAATGGATTCAAATTACATTATTGGAACATATTGCCATTGCAGTTGCTGAATTTAAAGATAACTTTATCCGGTTCAATCGATTACTTAGAAAGTAAAACCATCTCCTCTAAGTCTCACAATGTAGTAATTTAATGGACAGACTTCTATAAATGGCTCACCAATAGAAAAATGTATTGGGCATATCTATCATGACACATCTGGGAAATGACAGGGTTTTATTTGGACGAAGCTTAGATGGATGCACACACAAGCAGAAGGATTGGGAGTAAGTAGTTTCAAAGACCTGATTTGGGGATTTGCCATTGATATCCACCCTCAACTCCATGCCACAATGGATAGAAGACCACCATTTGGTTTCACCCTGAGCTCTCATGCTTCAAACCCAATGATGGAGAAACTGATATGAAAATCCCAGTGCTGCTAAAGAGCCCAGTAATTTAAGCCATCATAAAGGAAAAAACAAAATGCAAATGGGCTTACACTGTGATGTCAAGAATGTATCATGCCCTTTTGTAAGGTCCATCAAACAAATTATAACATATTCATCAGACTTAGTGAAACAAGTGACACAAACTAATTTGAAAGCACAATTCTTTTAAGAGTGGGTATTTAAGGTAACATCAGTAGATTATTAGGAATGAAAGTAAAGTTGTTGGGCCAATCCACACATTGAAGAGAAAGAGTGCACCTCTTTTGCTAAAGGTCCTGCTGAACAGCCATTTACCCTTTATTGTCATACTTTTTATTTTTAAACAATAGCATCACTTTTTCCATACCAGGCCATTTTCACAGTTGACCCTGTTACCTTTCATTGGATTGGCTAAACAAATGAATTATCATTTACATTTTTAAAATAATTATTACGCAATGTGTAAAGTATTTATGCTGTACCAAAATATTAATAAAGTTGAAATGCAATCCAATACAAATCCCAAACCAGATTAGAAAAATAAAGTATAATTTATTAAACAAAATGACATCAATGAAATGAAAGTGATAAACATCATGCAAGGAGAACTGGAGATGTGACTTTTTAAAGTAAAAATTGTACCAAGAAGCACAAAGTGGCAATGATGGTCTAATTCAAATTCAAATTCAAAATAAGCTTTATTCGATTATTCAAAAGACAATCATAAAAGCACAAAATAAAATAAAACTTGAAAAATAAGATAATTTATCCAGAAACATAACAAGAATTATATGTCAAATTAGTCAATCATCAAAACAGAATGATTTAAAAAACCATACTTTTTCTAGCAGCAATAGATTTTAAGATGAACGTAGCAGTAAAAAAGCATATATCTGTCTCATTTAAAGTGCACAACAGGCTCATAGCAGATTTCAAAGTTCGAGTCCCGTATTTTTTAAAAAGAGGTTTGAGATAGATAATGCGCAGATGCATATAAAAATCACATGTAAGGAGAAAATGTGTAACACTCTGTTTGGTGACACCATCACATGGACAGGAAATAGTAGGATATTTTCTTTTACATGGAAAGGCCACCAAATGGTGAACAATACCTAATCTCAGTCGGGTCAATACGAACCGATGTGAGTTTCTAGTCACCGTTGATAGGTATTGTTGAAACCCTACAGTGTACTCCTGGGAATAATAAAAAGCCACGGTAGCTAGCTGCATAAACTTAGAAAGACGGCGTTGAGCTTTTTCCCTCAGGTAAATGAATTTGAGTTCTGACTTAGAAATATCGGTCGCATAATTCGGATTTTCCAAGATATTTACCTGAAATAGGTCCTTAAATGTAGATACCACATATTTTAACCAGGGGATTTGTAGGCATTTATCCAGACGAAGACAGTCATTTATAATACTTCTATTAAACCCGGTCTCATTCTTCATCCAGATTGATCTCCATAACATTAGAGGTCTTAACCCTATCAGGTCAGTCAGATAGTTCAACCCCACTTCATTGTGAATTAAAACAGTGGGGGCAGACAAAGGTAAACATAATAGCTTTTTTAAAAAGACGTTTTCCTCCACCTGAAGCTCTCCATGAGGGCAAAGGCCCCAAACCCCTGCTCCATGGAGCGCGACCGAAACACATTTATTTCTATAAATATGTAGCATATCAGATATACGATGATCCCCCAATTTAATAGCAAATTTAAAAATGCCATAAGCGCTTTTGGACATTTTGGCCTTAACATTTAAAATCTCTTGATGCCACATGCCATTGCTAGAAAACATAATGCCAAGATAACAAAATGTATTCACTAAAAGAATTTTTTGGTTCTCGATATAGAAGGATTTCATATTTCTCATTTTCCGTCCACATGGTAAAATGAAAGTCTTAGAGTTATTAAGTTTTAATTTCCTCCCTTTTATGAAATCAGAGAACCTATCCATTAATTTTTGTAGACCAATGGGAGTTCTTGAAAGGAGTACAGTATCATCGGCATAAAGCAACACAGGTATATCCTGACCCTCAATTTGCGGGGCATCACATTTAACCTTTTTAAGATCAGCTTCAATTGCATTAATAAAAAGGGAAAAAAGAAGGGGTGCCAACACACAGCCTTGCCTAATGCCAAGACTCACCGCAATTTGACGTGTACATTCTCCTGCTTGACCATAGCGTATACTTGCAGATAACTTAGTATAAAGTCTTGCCAGAAACTAGATAGTAGCCTGGGGGGCACCAAGATCCAATAGAGTTGACCATAATAAACGGTGATCCACCAAGTCAAACGCGCTACTAAGATCTGCAAAGCAGAGAAAAAGAGATCCCTGCTTTGCGCGCGTGTATTTCCCGATAAGATCCAAATTTATACATTGTTCCAGGGTCCCCCGGCCTTTCCTGAATCCATATTGAGATTGAGCCAGGATCTCGTTATCCTCCGCCCACTCTTCAAACCTAAATAATAATACCCGGCTCATAGTTTTTAATGATGAGTCTAAAAGGGATATGGGGAGATAATTTTTTGCTTCAGATCTGTTTCCCTTTTTATATATTGGAATAATAATAGACTCCCCCCAAGTCGGGGCTATCTTTTCCACTACAGCCGCATTAAAGACATTAGATAAAACAAGGCCCCATATTGTCGTATCCGCCTTATAAAGATCGATTGGCACTCCGTCTGGACCAGGGGCTTTTCCACCTTTACTAAATCTTAAAGCAGTTACTACTTCATGGGGTGTAATATTAAGAGGGATAATAGGCCACACAACTGCAGTAGAACTTGACAAACTAGTAATATCGCTACTATTAAAAATAGATGTGAAATGAAGGACCCAACTTTCCTTGCTGACTTGAGATGTAATGGTGGGTATATCGTCATTCTTTAAAAAAAAGGGCTACTGACCGTATCCCAGAAGAGCTTGCTATTAGATAGCTCCGCCGGGACGGTCAATTTCTCCCATGCTTCCTCCTGAAGTTCGCGCCTCCTACGCTTTAGCTGCTCCTTATAGGCTATTCTACAGTTAGAGATAATTAATCTATTCCGAGGACTGCACGAAATGACTTTCTTTAACTTTTGTAATGCCTCGGTGCAGGCTTTATCAAACCATCCCCTTTCCTGTTTATGTCGCTTAACATTGGAGATGGTCAGAACTTTAATAATTTTTTCATTAATTTCACCAAAACATTGTAAAATGCCTAAATAACCGGCATTTATGTCCAAACACTTGCTTATCTCAGGTGACAATTCTGTTCAAATACTTCTCTGAATTAGTAACATTCCACTTAATCCTGTAACCATTAGCTCTACATAAAACAACATCAGTTACGACAGTTTCGGTCACCTGCTTCTTAGAACCCCATATGGACAGACATGAAACAATACAATTATGGTCACTAACAGATAAATCCAGAGTCACCGGAGTTCCACAGAAAACATTGATGTTCGCCGAGATTACTATATGATCGAATACGGTACTGGCGCCCCTACCAGTAAATGTAGGGACATGATTACCCTGATCATCTTTTAGACTCTGCAGAACTTCTAGGTCATATTTGGCCATAACAGAGTTCAACATCTCTCGATAAGAATTATGTGGGAAATGGACTTCCACCTCTTCACTATCAGTGGTGTACCCACAGGCCTCAACTAGGGATAGATGACAGAGAGGGATATTAAAATCACCCACCCAAATAAAATCAAAATTAATAAGATTGTCAGAGCACAATTTATCAAGGGCGCCCATTAGTTCCATGACCGCAAATAAACGCGTCTGATCAAATAGGTTATTATAATAATTAATAATCAGAACATTGCGGCCATTCTCATGTTGTAACCATAACATTTGGGAGTGGTATCCGATCATTTCATAGGCCTTAACAACCACAGGTAACTTAATTGACAATAATATTAAAAGGCCACCCTTTGGCAAGGATAGTCAATAGTTGCGGTAGACCGGGAACTAGGCACAATTTGACACAGACCATGAAGGCCATGAAGGAGTGTGAGTCAAATGCATCCAACAGGTTGGTCCAGGTCAAAGATTTTACCTTCTTCCTTTAGCCATTTGAGCCCCTAATCATAGCAGATGTATAGCTCTGAAGCCCACAGGTACAATGGGAAGGCACCTAGGGACTCACAGGATATCAGGCCAAACAGCAGTTTCCAGTCCAGGTCTAGTTGTCACCTATCAACAGTGTAGTTGTAAGGTAGGTTGCTTGTAGCTTATTGTATCACTGTAACTTCAACAGGAGGCAAGCCTTATGACCCTTAGGAGAACACATATTTATACTGGGTACAGGAGAAAGTAGGTCCAGTGTTTTCAGGGCTCTTCTCAGTTCATGGACAGAAGGTTCAGTCCTCTTTGATGTTCCATGGGCCCAGGAGTATTTTGAAGCTGGTGCCTGGAGATGCCAAATGTATGCATGCCATGAGTTAAATTAGTGGGAATGACTCCTAGTCAAGCACTAACCAATGGGGTAAATGTGCCATGGACCAACCCTACTCACTTTGGGCATTTTCAAGATGGTGGAAATCGTCAGCATCACTAAACTACATCTAAGAACTTAAGGGGGGTGGAGTGTACTATGTTAATCCTAGTGTCCTCCCTCATCTAGCGAAGAAATCCAGTCTGGGTCAGCCACTGTAACCTCAATAAACACAGAGATGGAAGTCTGGAAACAAAATCTGGATTTTCCAGCAACTAGATTGTGAATCCACAAGAATTGTTTTGGCACCTAGCCCTCTGAGACACACCCACGTGATATATGTAAAACCAAAGCAGGCATTGAAGCAGGATTTAGCACTGTTATGCCAAAAATGCCACCATGCAATTTCTGTCAGGTTTAGAGGGAGCCATTTCTGTGTATTCAGGTCAGCCTATTGTTTGCTCCTTGGATGTATGTTACACCCATTCACCCATTCAAATGTTAATTACTAGCAGGCAGAAGTGGGAAAGCAAAATGTAAATGGGCCTCCAGAGGCTTTCGGCATGGAGAATGTACTTTTCTAAAAGCACATTTATCTTCATATTTATCATAGATCTGACTATACCATTGAATTGGATTTTAATACCTATCATGAATGCATATGCAATTTTGTTTTCTAGCTCTTTCCAAATGAAATGAGGATTATTAAATGTAATGATGTTAGCCAGTGTTTTCTAAGGAACCTTGCTACACTAAAATTAGCTTGTAGGGCTTTTTCATTTTAAGGACATGTTTAACATCAAAGTCCTAAATGTCCTACTTTTAAATACCAAGCATCTTGCCTTACAGGCAATAATGCCTATATAGGAAAGACCTATAAATATTTCAATGGAAGGTTTTGGCCTGTAAAAAGGGGTATTTTGAGTGGTCAAATTTGAAGTTTAAAACTGCAACAGCCAAGCTACAAATGGTAGGCCTGCAGTCATGTTACAGTGCCTGGCCTGGCAACCATGGAGTGAAGTTGCATTGCTCTGTGCACCATTGATTCTGGCTTTCACCGGGGTTGCACTCCAGTGCACCCCGATGACATGCGTTTTAGTGGCCCAAGAGCTGTTGAGAACCCCTCAAGACTCCTAAAAAGCCATCTGGGACAGTAGTGTCCTGCTGCATGAGCCGGTAACATGAAGTTCAAAAAAGTGGCTGCTGAGCCCTATGGTAGCCTGCTAATGAGAGAGCGAGGGCCACCAGATAGCTGTGGTGGTGTTAGTTAGCTGGGCCCTTGCAGATAGTGTTAGTGCGGACCAATGACAACTGCAAGGATAGGCTGCATAGTGTATGCCCTGCTGTGAACACCCACGGAGCTGCTTGGGCATGGGAGGACAGACACGTGGTGCTGGTGTGGTCCAGGGAGAGCATAGGTGAAAGCTGTGGATCAGATACAGTGGCTGGCCCCCAGAATGGCAAACCCGGCTGATGATGGGGGACCCTGGTGATGAGCAGGAAGAGGGGGAAACCGCTGTGGCCCTAAGAACATGGGCAATGGGGCCAGCAGTGCCCTCCAGGGGTGAGTGATTCTACGATTGCAAACCTTGGGGTGGATAGGAGACCCCCACAAGTGTAAATTGGAGCTGGGAGGAGCCCACAGTCAGGTGATCCCCTACATTCCTGAACCCCACTAACAAAGTAGCCTGGGCTGGTGGCAGTTCCTATGTCCGCCCCTGCTGCTGGGAGAGAGACACAATGACACTGCACTGTGAGGGTCTAACAGTAGGCACTACATTGGGAGTCAGCCTTTGGCGGGGGCCAAGCCAGTGACCCCCCGGCATTCTGTTGAGCTCCAGATGATGCACATAGACTGCCCAACATCTGGCACCGATGGCCATGCTACCTGGTGCACCCAAGGAGGTGGACAATGCCAATTGTCTCAGAAGTGATAGACCTGACCCAGATATTTTGTCCTAAGAAGAGGAGGGCTGGGACATAATGCAATACCTCAAGACCTGATTGCGGGAGATAATGGTACCCCAGGAACTCACAGAGTTCTTTGTGTTAGACAGAATGCACCACATTACTACTGAATGCCCCCCCGGGTGACACCACAACCTACAGGGGCACACCTCCTGCACTTCATAGGCAGACACATGGTCGACAGAAAGCAAGACAGTTTGATACCTTTGCAGTTGGAAACCAAAAGGTGCAGATTTTCTCAGAATTTACCTTGACGGTGCAGAGGATAGAGATGGTGGTCAAACGGGCACTGAGAGAGGTACGACTGCAATGCATGCTTCTATACCAGGCCAAGTTAAAATTATTTTTAGATGGCAAGTCCTACTTCTTCGCCGCTGTGGCAGAAACATGGGCATGACTGGACCAATATAAGGCTCAAGCTCGAACGACCACAAATAAGAGACCAAAACACAGATGCCCACCCTAGAGCTGCTGCAGAGGCACAAAAAACCAACACAAGAACAGGAACATGACAGCAAGCCAGTGCCAGCAACATGACTGGGCAAGCAGAGCCTACCCCTCAGCTCGAATGGGTTAGGCTTGGAGATCTTAGGAGAGGGAACAGAATGTGCATCAGATGTCTGGCATTGATAACCTACTGCCTGAAAAACAAGGAACTGAGGGTGTGGAGAATACCCACAAGTCTTCGAGAGAGGAGATGTCCTTTCTAAGAAAGGAGAGAGGGGATACGTCTACCCGAATCTAAACCAACAATACCTATAGATATCCCTCCTAAGTTTATGGTGCTGGGCACAATGTTCGCCACGCCTTGACTCTACTCTACTTGGAGTGGAGACAGAAAACTATTTTTTCTTTATACATCACACTCACACTCTCTATTAGTGTCATGCTTCACCATCGGGATCACCCTGACTCCAACAGGTCAGGGTGAGCTCAACCTACTTTCAGGGAGCTCTTAAGAGAAAGAAACTAGGGGCAATAACTATAAGATAAAAATCCTTCTTCCACTTCAACGTATCCATTTATTCACAGAGCAGGTGGGGATAATTTAAAACAGAATTAGGGAAGGGGACTACCTTTCTCATCCCCCATTTGGCATTTGGTTGTCCTTTTGTTCCATTGAACTATACCATCAAAGCAGTGTGTCATGTGACACATGCACCCCCGAGGCACTCGGAAATTAGTATGCTGCTCTAACGAGCCTCTCCCAGTTGGCAGCAATTACTGACAAAATAATTAGTGATAATGTGAAACGGCCAGCCCTGGGAGATAAAAACAGGCAGGGTGCAGTGTATTTAAAAATTGAGCATGTACTTTTTAGTTTTATATGTCCTGGTAGTGAAAATGTGTTTTTCACTAGTGCAAGGCATACCTTCCCCATAGATAACATTGGAATTACCTTATTACATTTAATAAACTCTACCTTCTAAAGGGGATCAGGTAACCAGTTCATATTTGTAGTTTTTGGAATTGTAATGGAAAATCTTCTCTTATAGTAAAGTTTGTTTCTAAATTAAAGTATTGAAAATACCACTTTTAGAAAGTTGGCATTTTCCTGTGTTAGTTATTTTGGGCCAGATTTATCAAGCCCTTGGGTTGCCTTTGTGTCATGTAAGGCGACACAATAAAATGCAAAACCTTAAGTTAGATTTATCAAGTGACACAATAGTCTTCCTGAATCATTTGCAGGACTCGCATAGTGCAAGAGCTGCGCTATGTCAGCCTACATCATGCAGAAACAAATGTATGCAAGGTAGGCGTTCCCACACAAAATCGAATGCAACCATAAAGCACTGTGATTTATAAATATACCACTGCATGACGCATCATCAGGCAGTGTAACAGAATGATGGAAATGCACCAGAATGCTGTGAATCATCAATGCAGGTGTAGGCAATATTGCAAGGGCATCTCGGTATAAGAAGATCTACACCACAAAACTCTCTGGTAAGCTCATCCACGCCATGGAGTTACCAATTGAAAGATGGTGTGAGACAACAAAAGTGACAGCAAAGAAGGAGAGAGCGCATATTCTGACAAAGGTTCATCCTTAATGATCTCAGGGAGGAGGAGGTGATCTAGTTATACAGACTTAAGAATGAGAGCATCCTGGAGTTGTTGGAGAGGATTTCTTGAAGTCTTCAATCAGCAACTAGACAGATGAATGCCATCCCGCTGCATGTCAAATTGATGGCATTCCTACACATGTTGGCCTCTGGCTCATTCCAGATGACATCTGAGATGTTGGCTGGCATTCCACTGGGTGCTTTTTCTGCATTCCTGCCATTTGTGTTGGATGTCATCATCAAACTTACACCACAGTACATGTCATTTTCCAAAACTAACCAACAACAACCAGCCAGCACGCAAGAATTTTATGGTATTGCAGAATTACTTCATATGCTTGGTGCTTTTGAGTGCCCCAGGTGCACATGGCGCCACCGGCAGATACTGCAAACATTTTCAGAAATTGCAAGCACAATTACTGAATCAATGTTTAGGCAATTGTTGATCATGATGGCCTTTTGACAAATGTTCATGCAAAGTATCCTGGAAGAGCCTATGATGTGTATATTTTCAGGCACATTACCATCAATAAAGGTTTTGAGAATGAAAATGGCCCACTCATTGGTAAGTTATCTAAAAGAGAAGAATTTGTCCTTTTTTATGCTTAAATACATGTAATATTCTAATAATATTTTGTCCAAAAAGTAAGAGAATGTACACATAGGTACTCATAAATCTATTTTTGTTCATGCCACTCAAACCCAGATCTGTTGACTGGATGTGAGTGTTTGATTGGTTCTGATGCTCCGTCCATCACCACCCCCTTTTGTACCGCTTTGTTCGCCATAAGTTGGCAGGGTATGCTCAGACGTGAGTCCCTTGCTCACTTTGCCACTGGATTCAAGCAAGCCTGGCTGAAGATGGCTGAAATGCCAGAAACCGGTCCTAGGAAGCTTGTTTCCGGTCCAGGGAAGGCATGGCTTGGCAGTTCGAGCTGGACTGTTCCCATGAGGCACAGGGTCAGACTGATTTGCATATGGCCATGTCTGAACTGGGGTGGCAGAGTGGGCTAAAGAACGGTGATGGATCAAACCCAGATCTGTTGACTGGGTGTGAGTGTTTGATTGGTTCTGATGCTCCGTCCATCACCACCCCCTTTTGTACCGCTTTGTTCGCCATAAGTTGGCAGGGTATGCTCAGACGTGAGTCCCTTGCTCACTTTGCCACTGGATTCAAGCAAGCCTGGCTGAAGACTGCTGAAATGCCAGAAACTGGTCCTAGGAAGCTTGTTTCCGGTCCAGGGAAGGCATGGCTTGGCAGTTCGAGCTGGACTGTTCCCATGAGGCACAGGGTCAGACTGATTTGCATATGGCCATGTCAGAACTGGGGTGGCAGAGTGGGCTAAAGAACGGTGATGGATCAAACCCAGATCTGTTGACTGGGTGTGAGTGTTTGATTGGTTCTGATGCTCCGTCCATCACCACCCCCTTTTGTACCGCTTTGTTCGCCATAAGTTGGCAGGGTATGCTCAGACGTGAGTCCCTTGCTCACTTTGCCACTGGATTCAAGCAAGCCTGGCTGAAGACGGCTGAAATTCCAGAAACCGGTCCTAGGAAGTTTGTTTCCGGTCCAGGGAAGGCATGGCTTGGCAGTTCGAGCTGGACTGTTCCCATGAGACACAGGGTCAGACTGATTTGCATATGGCCATGTCTGAACTGGGGTGGCAGAGTGGGCTAAAGAACGGTGATGGATCAAACCCAGATCTGTTGACTGGGTGTGAGTGTTTGATTGGTTCTGATGCTCCGTCCATCACCACCCCCTTTTGTACCGCTTTGTTCGTCATAAGTTGGCAGGGTATGCTCAGACGTGAGTCCCTTGCTCACTTTGCCACTGGATTCAAGCAAGCCTGGCTGAAGACGGCTGAAATGCCAGAAACCGGTCCTAGAAAGCTTGTTTCCGGTCCAGGGAAGGCATGGCTTGGCAGTTCGAGCTGGACTGTTCCCATGAGGCACAGGGTCAGACTGATTTGCATATGGCCATGTCTGAACTGGGGTGGCAGAGTGGGCTAAAGAACGGTGATGGATCAAACCCAGATCTGTTGAATGGGTGTGAGTGTTTGATTGGTTCTGATGCTCCGTCCATCACCACCCCCTTTTGTACCGCTTTGTTCGCCATAAGTTGGCAGGGTATGCTCAGACGTGAGTCCCTTGCTCACTTTGCCACTGGATTCAAGCAAGCCTGGCTGAAGACGGCTGAAATGCCAGAAACCGGTCCTAGAAAGCTTGTTTCCGGTCCAGGGAAGGCATGGCTTGGCAGTTCGAGCTGGACTGTTCCCATGAGGCACAGGGTCAGACTGATTTGCATATGGCCATGTCTGAACTGGGGTGGCAGAGTGGGCTAAAGAACGGTGATGGATCAAACCCAGATCTGTTGACTGGGTGTGAGTGTTTGATTGGTTCTGATGCTCCGTCCATCACCACCCCCTTTTGTACCGCTTTGTTCACCATAAGTTGGCAGGGTATGCTCAGACGTGAGTCCCTTGCTCACTTTGCCACTGGATTCAAGCAAGCCTGGCTGAAGACGGCTGAAATGCCAGAAACCGGTCCTAGGAAGCTTGTTTCCGGTCCAGGGAAGGCATGGCTTGGCAGTTCGAGCTGGACTGTTCCCATGAGGCACAGGGTCAGACTGATTTGCATATGGCCATGTCTGAACTGGGGTGGCAGAGTGGGCTAAAGAACGGTGATGGATCAAACCCAGATCTGTTGACTGGGTGTGAGTGTTTGATTGGTTCTGATGCTCCGTCCATCACCACCCCCTTTTGTACCGCTTTGTTCGCCATAAGTTGGCAGGGTATGCTCAGACGTGAGTCTCTTGCTCACTTTGCCACTGGATTCAAGCAAGCCTGGCTGAAGACGGCTGAAATGCCAGAAACCGGTCCTAGGAAGCTTGTTTCCGGTCCAGGGAAGGCATGGCTTGGCAGTTCGAGCTGGACTGTTCCCATGAGGCACAGGGTCAGACTGATTTGCATATGGCCATGTCTGAACTGGGGCGGCAGAGTGGGCTAAAGAACGGTGATGGATCAAACCCAGATCTGTTGACTGGGTGTGAGTGTTTGATTGGTTCTGATGCTCCGTCCATCACCACCCCCTTTTGTACCGCTTTGTTCGCCATATGTTGGCAGGGTATGCTCAGACGTGAGTCCCTTGCTCACTTTGCCACTGGATTCAAGCAAGCCTGGCTGAAGACGTTTGAAATGCCAGAAACCGGTCCTAGGAAGCTTGTTTCCGGTCCAGGGAAGGCATGGCTTGGCAGTTCGAGCTGGACTGTTCCCATGAGGCACAGGGTCAGACTGATTTGCATATGGCCATGTCTGAACTGGGGCGGCAGAGTGGGCTAAAGAACGGTGATGGATCAAACCCAGATCTGTTGACTGGGTGTGAGTGTTTGATTGGTTCTGATGCTCCGTCCATCACCACCCCCTTTTGTACCGCTTTGTTCGCCATAAGTTGGCAGGGTATGCTCAGACGTGAGTCCCTTGCTCAATTTGCCACTGCATTCAAGCAAGCCTGGCTGAAGACGGCTGAAATGCCAGAAACCGGTCCTAGGAAGCTTGTTTCCGGTCCAGGGAAGGCATGGCTTGGCAGTTCGAGCTGGACTGTTCCCATGAGGCACAGGGTCAGACTGATTTGCATATGGCCATGTCTGAACTGGGGTGGCAGAGTGGGCTAAAGAACGGTGATGGATCAAACCCAGATCTGTTGACTGGGTGTGAGTGTTTGATTGGTTCTGATGCTCCGTCCATCACCACCCCCTTTTGTACATGCAACTAAGCAATACAGGTATCTGTGCTACGCTATGTGATAGAGAGAATGCAGGATTGGGCAAAATCTATATATTGTGCATCCCTGTCCTCTTTTAGCACTAGTGCACTCAGTTCAGCCGTGCACCAATCCAGACATCCTTGCACCTTGCAGTAAGGGTGATTGTGTTGCAGGCAGGATTGCGTGTGTGCAGGGAGGGACACTTTCCAGCTCAAAATACGCCTTATATCATTTATTCTATTGCTATGTATGCTGTACAATGTATGTGAATGACCATAGTCCACCTACGGTACCAATAGCATCTAAAGATTTAATTTAATTACACATAAGGATGCTGGCTTGTGTGAATGTGAACAAACAAAATATTACAGTCAGCATAAAATTTGACTTGAATGGGGTGTTAAGTTATATTTAGCTTTAAATAACATACCCCTCTCTCCTTGAGTGACACAAGGACAACATAAAGGTACACTAATCACACATTAGGGTCTCACAGTTGATGCATGGTTACAACAAGTCACATATATGTGTAACAATTAATCATAACCAGTGTGTCATGTCAAGACATGTATTACTACAAATAAATAAACATATACATATTTACACATTAACAAAGTGCTGTGGAATGTGTAAATATGTCTGCATGTTCATCAAGCAACACACATTTTACTATACATCATTTGTATAATTGTTTCGAAAAACTTAAATTGGAAATTGGTCATAAAATATATAAACCATACATTAGCATGTTGCTGCTGAATTGATAAATTGATATGAAGGAATATGCACCATGTTCATGGATGGGTCATGGTAAACAAACTGTAGAAACAGTGAAATAACAAATGCGAACAAAACCTAGTAAAGCGATTATTGTTGATTATGGTTTGCCTTTTCAAAATACTTATGCAATGTATCAGTGACTTGCAATATGGCATTCAGGGTAAATTACAAATAAATATCATATGTGATGGGAGTAAGGTCAACTAGGAGCAAATGATAGTGTACAAATGATAGTGTACAATGTAACATTGTTTGGTGATGTGATCACTAAGAACAAAAATGAGTTGTGTGTTGTGAAATTCGTATTTTTCATTTAAAAATAGATATATTTTTTGACATGATCATAAGGCTTTCAGAAAACCACATTTGTGTTAAACAGGGAGTTCTGTTGTAACAAAGCCCTATGTTGCCAAACAACGGATGAATGACGTTACAACGCACACTTTTACAACACATGCACTTACAACGCATTTTTTACAACGCATAATCCATTACAACGCATGACATTACAACGCATGACACTACAACGCATTTTTAAAAAATACCTTTACAACGCACTACCATTACAACGCATACTACCTTTACAACGCATACCATTACAACGCATAATATTAAATTACATTTAAGGTAAGTATTAGATAGTATAGGGGTAAAAATTACTATTCTAACTCCAGGGGGTGCAACAGTAGGGTAAGTGTTGGATAGTGTAGGGGTAAAAATTAATATTCTAACTCCAGGGGGTGCAACAGTAGGGTAAGTGTTGGATAGTGTAGGGGTAAAAATTACTATTCTAACTCCAGGGGGTGCAACAGTAAGGTAAGTGTTGGATAGTGTAGGGGTAAAAATTACTATTCTAACTCCAGGGGGTGCAACAGTAGGGAAAGTGTTGGATAGTATAGGGGTAAAAATTACTATTCTAACTCCAGGGGGTGCAACAGTAGGGTAAGTGTTGGATAGTATAGGGGTAAAAATTACTATTCTAACTCCAGGGGGTGCATCAGTAGGGTAAGTGTTGGATAGTATAGGGGTAAAAATTACTATTCTAACTCCAGGGGGTGCATCAGTAGGGTAAGTGTTGGATAGTATAGGGGTAAAAATTACTATTCTAACTCCAGGGGGTG
This sequence comes from Triturus cristatus, assembly GCF_964204655.1. Lineage (NCBI taxonomy): Eukaryota > Metazoa > Chordata > Amphibia > Caudata > Salamandridae > Triturus > Triturus cristatus. Next base: position 232,475,877 of record NC_140587.1, read on the forward strand.
CATCAGTAGGGTAAGTGTTGGATAGTATAGGGGTAAAAATTACTATTCTAACTCCAGGGGGTGCATCAGTAGGGTAAGTGTTGGATAGTATAGGGGTAAAAATTACTATTCTAACTCCAGGGGGTGCATCAGTAGGGTAAGTGTTGGATAGTATAGGGGTAAAAATTACTATTCTAACTCCAGGGGGTGCATCAGTAGGGTAAGTGTTGGATAGTATAGGGGTAAAAATTACTATTCTAACTCCAGGGGGTGCATCAGTAGGGTAAGTGTTGGATAGTTTAGGGGTAAAAATTACTATTCTAACTCCAGGGAGTGCATCAGTAGGGAAAGTGTTGGATAGTATAGGGGTAAAAATTACTATTCTAACTCCAGGGGGTGCATCAGTAGGGTAAGTGTTGGATAGTATAGTGTAATATTATGCGTTGTAATGGTATGCGTTGTAATGGTAGTATGCATTGTAATGGAATGCGTTGTAAAGGTAGTTTTTAAAAATGCGTTGTAGTGTCATGCGTTGTAATATCATGCGTTGTAATGGATTATGCGTTGTAAAAAATGCGTTGTAATGGTAGTGCGTTGTAAAAGTTGCATTGTAAAGGTTGTTCCCCCAAACAACTAAAGTATGCATATATCATACTTGTTCTACATATAAAGTCTGCTTAAGTATGTAAGTACACTACTATTCCTAAAATGTATATCTTTTCTGAAGAGATCAAGGCTATGGTCTTTGGCCATGGATGATGATCTCATATACAAATCCGTATAATAATGAGCAGAGGCAATATAATGCTGCATTGAGAATAACTCATAACATTGTGGAAAGAATGTTCGGAGTGCTCAAACCACTTTTTAGATGACAGGACCAGTCTGGTGGTAGATGGCTGAACTTACTTTCCATTGTATGCAAAATCATACGTGTTTGTGTGCCTTTCTGCATAACATTTGTTTGAAGAGTAATCTACAATGGGAGCTTGATTCTCAAATCACATCTCAAGAGGAGGACAAAGAATCAATATCTGAAATAGTACACTAAAGGGCAGGTTTTGCCAGGAGAGATGAAATAGTATTTTTTGCATAATGCTCTTAAAATGAAGCAAGTTAATACAGATATTTGTAAACATTTAGCTAAATCTTTAAAATTTCAAACATATCCATTATGTTGTGTTTGTGTGAATGTCATGTTACATACATTTTTACTAGTTCAAAAAAAATATGGTGTGTACTTGTCACGAGCGAATGTCATACATCAGGATCATAAAAAAAAAGAAAAAATTGCAACCTGTGAATTTATGATGACACATCCCCACAGTTGTCTTACAAACATCTAATTCTGTATGGAAACTGTGTGAAAAACATTTTCATTACAGTGCAACAGCTGATTATATCTCACACTATCAACATAAATGATTCAGTATTGGCAAAAAGGTTCACACGTAGGCCCATATTTATCAATGTTTTGCGTTGCCCCAGTGCCACATAAGGCAACACAGGGTGATCCAAATCCTATAATGAGATTCAGCAAGCCAGGAAAGGCAACCTTGTGTTCTTGGTAAATCTCGACTAATGCAATTGAGCGCAAGTAGCTGCCTTGCGTTACTCTGCCCTGGAAAGACATTTCATGGGTTGAGCATGGGTTTTGCAACGCATTCACACATGTAATTTGTCGTGTTCCCAGTGTTAGCAAGACTGGTAAACCTGTGAATTTGTCAAATTGATCCGCCTTCTCCGGGGAGGGGAAACAAGAAATATCTGTACATCTACTTGTGGCTTTCTCTTTCTAAGTGTGCTGAATTTTGCAGTTCATTTAGAAAAAGATAAAAGCCTCTGCAAAATAATTTTGTGAAGGAAGGTGCGCTTTCCTGCACAAAAACAATCCTGCCTACAATCTACAACGCAAGCACCCTTCCACCTTGGTGCATGGGTGCCTCCTTTATCCATAGCCTGCAATATGAGTGCCAGTGCAGCCAGAGGCTGGGAATGTATAATATCATGATGGATATGGTTCATTCGAAGCCTTTTCCTTTCAAGCAGTGCAGCCCAACAAGTGTTTTTGCTGCGTTGTGGTTTGTGTACAAATGTAAAATCAACTCCTTTCCTATCCTGATTTTGGGTGGGCTGAAAATGTTACTCCACTCACGGAATTGGTGGGATTTGAGATGTCATCAGTGATGCAGATTTGACCTTTAATAAATGTAGGCCTCAGTAACACCCACGCTTGGTATCTGTATCCTATCTGTATTAATGTATTTCAGGCATTGGCTTATAGCATCTTGCCACCATAATACCAAATCGCCTTTCCAAATAACACAGCACTGCATTTGGGACCACAAGACACCCTCATTCATACTTAAAGATGGCGTCTGCTATTACCTTGCCAGCCCTCCATGCACACAAATTCATGCGCACTAGCTCTCCATCACTCTCACTAGCTAGCTGGCAATCTTCCCAGTACAGTTCTCTGTACTGGGGTGAATGTTTGACATTTCTGTCCATCAATTGTTCTTTTGGAATTTGTTACCCCAAGTGGGACGGGTATGCCTAGACGTGGGTTGCATGCTCTCGATGCCACTGTAGTCAATCTAGCTTGGGTGATGAGGGGTGGTGCCCTGAAACCAGTCCCAGGATGCTTGATCCAGTCCAGGGAGGACCTGGAAAGGCATATGGAGAAAATAAAAGGATGGATTTAGGCCCTGAACTCTTCACTGGGGTGAATGTTTGAAATTGTGCAGCATTCTGTCTATCAATTGTTCTTTTTGACCTTCCCCAATAGGGCGCCATTCAAAGCTAGCCTGACTGATGAGGGGTGGTGCCCTGAAACCAGTCCAAGGATGCTTGGTTCCAGTTCAAGGAGGACTTGTCCTGGCAGTTTGAGTTGGACTGTTCCCATGGGGAACAGGGTCAAGACTGATTTTCATATGGCTTGATCTGAACTAGAAGGTCATGGGGAGCAAACAAATGATGGGTTTAGGCCCAGATCTCTGTACTGGGGTGAATGTTTGACATTGTGCAGCATTCTGTCCATCAATTGTTCTTTTTGCATTTGTCACCCTAAGTGAGACCGGTATGCCTAGACCTGGGTCCCATGCTCTCTATCCCACTGAAATCTAGCTAGCCTGGCTGATGAGGTGTAATGCCCCGAAAACGGTCCCAGGATGCTTGTTTCCAGTCCATGGAGGACCTGTCCTGGCAGTTCAGGCTTGACTGTTCCCCTGGGGAACAGGGTCAAGACTGATTTACCAATGGCTGGCTCTGAACTGGAAAGGCATGGGGAGCAAATAAACGATGGATTTAGGCCCAGATCTCTGTACTGGAGTGAATGTTTGATATTGTGCAGCATTCTGTCTATCAATTGTTCTTTTTGACCTTGCCCATTGGGCGCCATTCAAACTTAGTTATAACCCCACCCTCTAGACATCAGGGCATTCTCAATGGCAACAAAACAACTGGCTTCAATTTCATTATTCAGTGACACTTCATATGCCACTCACTCCCCTCTGCTCACTCCCTATCCAGGCCAGCAGAGTAGGGTAAATCTCTGACACTCTCTGCTCAGGACCACGTGAGTACAAATGTGACTTTGAGCTTTTACTTTGTCATCATTTCTTCTTTTGTCCCAGAGGTCCAATTTAGGTATCCTTGATTAACTAAACCCTTGTTTTTATTTTAACAGTTTAGCAACTGTGTGCTACCCTATGTTTCTGACCTAAGGTAAGGTACAGATTGATCCAAAGGGTAAGATCCTTGCTGTTACCTGATGAAAGTTCAGTGCAGGGCCTATCAAGAGCAAGCCCTATGATGAAGCATGACATCCATGTGGATGTGTGAGGGCACCAAAATAATCTTAAGAATCCCCTAGAACTGTCTACAATTCCTTCTTTTTGCTGAATTGCTGCCCTTATGCCCTCCTGCCTAAGTCAAAGCTATTGGACCAGCACCCGAACTCAGGATTTCCAGAGTGACTCAAAAGGCTGGTCTGCTGGCCTACTGTTCAGAGCTAAAGTTATATAACAGGCTCACTACCACCTGAACCAGAACCAAGATTCAGCTGCAGTAAGCCCCTGACCCTCAAGTGGTGCCATTCAGATCCTGGATCCTTGGCATGGTCTAAGAGATGCTGAATTAAAGTTTTCAAGCTCTCTGTGAATGCAAACGGGACCCTTGGAGCCAAAATCTTGTCACTCACACAGCCTGCCAACGCAAACCCAACTCGTCTCACTACAGAATTGCCCACTCACAGAAAGCGCCACTTTGAAGCTCCAGCCCGCCCACTCACAGAGCTAACATGATCTTATGCACTACAGTGATGATCTCTTGCTATGTCGGGCCTGGTCTTTGCACTACATTGGCGGACGTCAGCGATATTTATCTGCTTCTCATGGCCCCCTTCATCATGAACTGGACTCTTTCACTGGACTGAGAAGGTAACTTGCCAGTTGGACTAACTTGGTCCCTGTACCCAACACATGCTCTATCACGGTAGCCCTGAACTGGCAACATTTTCCGAGTATCACACAACCGGATAGCCACAAGTCACACTTTAAACTTTTTGGTGTTATTTTCACTTAAATCTGTGGAATTTCATATGTGAAGTTCTACTGATTGTATTTTTGTCATTTTGGTCTTGATTATTTATTAAATTTTGCCCTAATCTCTAAATTGGTGTGGGAATTTTCTTGGGTTGTGACTCCATTTTATTACTGTTGGAAGTCCTTCATAAATACTTTACACATTGCTTCTAAGTTATGCCTGAATACTCTGTGAGAAAGCTACCAGAGGACAGAGCACACGTTAATTTGGGGTTTGCTTGTGCCTCACCCTAACAAGGATTGTGGTTGCTGCCTGAGGAGGGTTTTAATCCCCTCAACTAGTAATTCAATTTTTCAGAGCCTCATGTGCTCCCATATTGCTGTACTATTTTGACAACCTACCATGTGGATTGAACCTCAGTGGTTTGGAGAACTACATGCTAAGGTGGATAACTTCATCTGGAGTGTGCGTCGGCACAGGTAAAAACAAGGGCCTTGAAGGTACCTGTTAGACCTGTCAGCCTTTGGGTGCTCTTCCACCAAACATTTTGCCTACTCACCTCCATTTCATTTTTGTTGGCCTTAGGACTCTGTGCACTTTACCGCAGCTGACCAGTGCTAAAGTGCTTGTGCTCACTTACCAAAACATGGTTACATTGGTTTACACCTGATTGGTATATTTATTTTACTTATAGGTCCTTTGTACAATGGTATACCATACACCCAGGACCTGTAAATTAAATGCTATTATTTGGCCTGCCAACATAAGAATAATCCTTGAGGATTTATTTTCAAAATAATTAGTTATTTAAACAGTAACCTTAGTGAACTTAATTTGTCCAAAAACTCAGATATGTACAATAAAATATAAACAGATCAAAAAATTTTTATTTTTGAATCATTTTTGTCTGTAAATCGATTTTTTCTAGAACATATATTTCATTTCATGCACAGACGTGCAAAACAAATTTGAACAAAGGCAACACAGACTACTGTCTAAATGAAGAGCTTCGGCAGTAGTTATTGACACTTTTCGTATGACCTATGTACCATCCACAGTTGGTCATATAGCACAAACCATTTGTTCAGTTACTAGTATATGTAAACATTCAATGGTTTTTCTTAGGATCAAAACAGTGTCAGAGCGTCGACGTTTCGGTCTCCTTATCCACCAATCAATTCCACGAGACCATCATCAGGACAACAGTTGCACCATGTATCTAATGTGAAAGTACATACATATAAATAACATATAACATACATTTATATTACATAAAAGACATATAAATCACAGTTACTACAATTATACAAATCCAAGTTCAGATTGAAGTATTGTCGCTACAGTGAAGGAAGACAGGTAGAGAGGTGTGTGTCAAATCCACCACACCAAAAGTGTAAAGGTACAAAGTCCCCAAATTGAATGGCCACCAATGGAACACGTGAACCTAAATAGATAAACCATGTAACACGACCAAAAGTGCCACTAATATACCAACAAGAGTGCAACTTAACGTGTAAAACACTGTTACGAGAAAACACTTACTTCCTTATTCCAACTTTCAGTGTCGTTCTCTTATTTTCTCATTCACAGACACACTGAATATTAAGAGACAACAATGAATACAACCAAAATAGCCTCAAAACGCCATCACCAAAATCACAAGCCAAGAGGCACTCACAAAACAACCGTTCTACTTACTAGGGAGCAGCCGCTTAAGACGGTGTTTATATACTCTAAAAACAAAGACCAAAACAAAGTCGAGTTGTTAAAACCATCCGGCAAAATACGGCAACTATCGAAACCGACTACAAGATCTATTTACCACCGAAGACACTTACTTCGTTTTCCACCAAGACAACTTCTCCTGTTCAACTCGCCCACACGAATCCGAGTAACGAACTCGTGTGGCGGCACTTAGTCCAGAAGTCAGAACCTCAGCTAACAATACCACGGTTTGCATTTAAGAGGGCTCGTAATCTGAGGGACTCTCTTGTGAAAGCTTATAGAGAGCCTGTCCCAGTGACTTTGACAAACATGTGGGGATTACCATCCCTGACTGGTCATTATCCATGTGGACACTGTGTTGCATGTCCCACAACGTCTGCAGTAAAATCTTGTGTCCTGAATGGCAAAGAATGGACACTACGCCAGCATACCAATTGTCTCACCAAAAACGTGATCTATTGCATAGAATGCCCCTGTGCGCTTTTTTACATTGGAAAAACAACACAAGAGATTAAAAAGCGCATAATTCAACACCAATCACGCATTAGATGCAAAGTTATCACAGCACCTTTGGTGGAGCACTATTTGCAAAAAGGGCATATCCCTTCAGACATGAAGTGGTTTGTACTTGAGTCAATAAAAAACACTAAACGTAGACAGAATGTGGATCGATTACTTACTCTGAAGGAGAACAGGTGGATTTGGTCTGCTAAAACGGTGAGATGGGTTTAAACACTTTTATTGAATGGCAAACTCTGGCGACACTCTGAACGATCTGGTCACAGTACAACTGTATTATTTGATTAGTTTTGCAGTGGCATATTTGTATGGGACACTCTTTATTGAGTCTGTTACTGACCAGATGACCGTTATGTGGCACATTGTTAACCTCTTGTTGTGCCGGTTAAATATAATATAATTTTCCCCCCTGTGACCAACGATCTTTTATGTCTAGTTAAATAATACATATTTTTATTGACTTACTGTGAGCTGATTTACGAACCTAGCACTCTTTATTAGGCTGCTTCCCCGTCATTCAGATGTGTAAGAATTGGGCTTAACATTTGTCTATTCACAACGCCTTCATAGAGATCTATGGATTTGTCCGGTAATTCTTTCTTTCTTCGTATTTTTAAACAAGAAGGTGCGATCAATTCCACACGAGTCACCTGATCGAATATGTCGGATCTGTTTGGTCTCCGGCACTTTGTGGAAATGCTATCGAGATGCTGGGACGTATCTAATTAATTAATTATCATAACGATACCTGCACATACTAATAATCCGATTCCTTTTGGGCATGGCCTCTAGTCAATATGAGTAATTAGATTGTATTTAGTGTAACATTTCCGTGTAAAATAACACTCTAAGATGGCCGACTCTTTAGTCATGGAACTGACTAGACCAGCTGATAAATAAACTTCCGCCGCCACACGAGTTCGTTACTCGGATTCGTGTGGGCGAGTTGAACAGGAGAAGTTGTCTTGGTGGAAAACGAAGTAAGTGTCTTCGGTGGTAAATAGATCTTGTAGTCGGTTTCGATAGTTGCCGTATTTTGCCGGATGGTTTTAACAACTCGACTTTGTTTTGGTCTTTGTTTTTAGAGTATATAAACACCGTCTTAAGCGGCTGCTCCCTAGTAAGTAGAACGGTTGTTTTGTGAGTGCCTCTTGGCTTGTGATTTTGGTGATGGCGTTTTGAGGCTATTTTGGTTGTATTCATTGTTGTCTCTTAATATTCAGTGTGTCTGTGAATGAGAAAATAAGAGAACGACACTGAAAGTTGGAATAAGGAAGTAAGTGTTTTCTCGTAACAGTGTTTTACACGTTAAGTTGCACTCTTGTTGGTATATTAGTGGCACTTTTGGTCGTGTTACATGGTTTATCTATTTAGGTTCACGTGTTCCATTGGTGGCCATTCAATTTGGGGACTTTGTACCTTTACACTTTTGGTGTGGTGGATTTGACACACACCTCTCTACCTGTCTTCCTTCACTGTAGCGACAATACTTCAATCTGAACTTGGATTTGTATAATTGTAGTAACTGTGATTTATATGTCTTTTATGTAATATAAATGTATGTTATATGTTATTTATATGTATGTACTTTCACATTAGATACATGGTGCAACTGTTGTCCTGATGATGGTCTCGTGGAATTGATTGGTGGATAAGGAGACCGAAACGTCGACGCTCTGACACTGTTTTGATCCTAAGAAAAACCATTGAATGTTTACATATACTAGTAACTGAACAAATGGTTTGTGCTATATGACCAACTGTGGATGGTACATAGGTCATACGAAAAGTGTCAATAACTACTGCCGAAGCTCTTCATTTAGACAGTAGTCTGTGTTGCCTTTGTTCAAATTTGTTTTGCACGTCTGTGCATGAAATGAAATATATGTTCTAGAAAAAATCGATTTACAGACAAAAATGATTCAAAAATAAAAAAATTTTGATCTGTTTATATTTTATTGTACATATCTGAGTTTTTGGACAAATTAAGTTCACTAAGGTGACTGTTTAAATAACTAATTATTTTGAAAATAAATCCTCAAGGATTATTCTTATGTTGACACGTTATACCCAATTCCTTGGGGTTGAATGGGTTGCCCTATTGTGTAATATTATTATTTGGCCTGCAGCACATATTTTGCCACCCTCTTAAGTAGACCCCTTAAAGCATGTCCTAGGTCTGCCATTGAAGCCTAAATGTAGTTTTCAACTGCCAATTTGACTCGGCAATATACCCCACTTTACCAAGTCTTAAATCCCCCTTTTTGTGTATGTAACTCACACCTAAGGTTGGCCCTAGGTAGCCCATAGGGCAGGGTGCATTATAATTAAGAGGTTGGACATGCACTTTTAAGTTTCACATGTTTTGGCAGTTAAAAACTCCTAAATTAATTTTTCACTACTGTGAGGCCTACCTGTCCCATTGGATGATATTGGGTTGCCCTATTATATTTAATAAATGCTAGTCTGTGACCGGGAACAGGTAAGTATCTCATGTTTGGTTTCTGAAATATTGTAATTAAATATCCTCTTTAATGGTAAAGTTGTATTTTAAGTTACAATTTTGAAAATGACACTTTTAGAAAGTCGGAATTTTACTGCCCTTACCCTTTGGTTGCCTGCAGAGAGAAACAGTCTTTACAATGAGGTTTTTACATTGTTGTGCCTGTACCATGCATTTTTAGCACACATATGTTTGCCATGTTCATGCCTTTACAGTGCATGCCGTTACCATGCATTTAAGGTAAGTTGGGGTCTCCCCCACAAATAAATTGTTTCTATATATAAACCATTTGTGGTAATGCCATGTGTTGTAAAAGCATATGCATGGTAAAAACATGAGCGGCCAGAAATGTGTGGTAAGGGCATACAATGTGTTTCCCTGCTTTGTACCATACTACAACCCCTTCAACCTGTCTTCGGTCATATTACTGGGTTTAATTGACTTTGTGAATTCCTCCCAGACAGTCATGCAATAGAGTGATTAGGTATTCCTGAATGGGACATCTGCTGACAGGATGGTAAAGGAGGACAGCTGAGCACAGCCCCACTTGCAACTTAATAGGCTGTGATCTGCATTCACACAAAAGGCTTGCCACATCCACATTGTCACTGCAGCCAACTTGAAGCCAGAGCATGAGAGTCAGAAAATTCCAAGAGCCTCTAGAAACAAATCCCAAAGGAGGCACCAGATATAACAGTAGGGCCCTCTGTCCCACTCATCAGTTCACTTCTGGACCTGCAGTTGGACTCTCAGAGGACTGTCTGCTGCTGTGAACTGCTATGCACTCTGCAAGACTGCTTTGCTGCACCTCGAAGGGCAGCTTTGCTGCCTGAAGCCTGTCTTGAACCCTCAGAGGCCAGCCCTGCTGTTTGAGAATTGCAACTTCACCTGAACACAAGGATACCAGAGTGACTCCAAAGGTTAGTTTGCTGGCCTCTTGTTCAGAGCCACAGGGGCATAAAAGGCTTCCACCATCTTGAATCTGCACCTGAATCCCGCCTGACTGAGTCTTGAACCCCCAAGTGGTGTCCCACCAGTCCTGGACCCTTGGTTGTGGTACTAAAGATGCGCAGTTAGCAAAAATCCAAAACTGGGAAGCAATAGCAGCCCTGGTAATAGGGAAATGGAGGGTTGACATATGTAAGTGAGCTACTAGATAACACCACCCACTAGTATGGAACAAGAGACTGGGACTTAAGCTCCATTTCATTGCAGTCCTCCGGAGAAATATCATCATGGCATTTGCCAACCCAGGATAGACCCCACCAACTAGCCCATTGTAATACTTGTACACCAATGAATCATAGCCCCCCACTCTATAGTTCGAACAACTATCACAACAGGGCACACACAGGCCAGACAGCACCTGACCGAAGGCTATATCATTAGGCTAGGACAAGGGCAATCATAGTTTTCTTTCTTTTGTATCTGGTTGTACGTTTATGCAGAAAAATAGTTTATTATGGTATGCCTGTTAATATGTTTGTCTGTCATCAAGTACTGATGGGAGAAATGATGAGAGGAGACTACGGGTAACCATCGACATCTCATCTCCTGTTTGGATGACACTGTAACCATGAAGTCTGTGGTGTACATGCAATTCTGTATAAATGTCATATTTGTTAAAAAGCATAATAGATTTTTTTTTAAAGGGCTGGAGTCATGTTTGCACTGTCACTGTATTGGGCGGCACAGTAAGCGCAGCAGTCCACTAGTGATAGTTAACTTACAGGCCATGGGTACATTTTGCACCATATACTAGAAACTAATCTGTGAGTTAAATATGGGAATCATGGGTAGGACAATTTCACCATTTTGAAAGGGGGAGCAGAGGCATTTTATCACTGTGGCAGTTGCAGGGGTAAAGTGTGCAGATTTCTACAGCCAGCAAAAATGTTGGGTCCAGCAAGAGAAGAAAAATCTGGGATGACCCTTTAGAAATGGGAAATTTCCTACAGATGCTTTGTAGTGCTTTATTAAACCACAACCTTAAAACGTATCAGTGATTCATGAAAAATTCTGTAAGCTACTTAACCCTTTAGCTGCTAGGTCTTCCGCTCCCCCCGTGCTAAGCCTTTTTTGGGCTATTAGGGGTAGTTCGCACTTAGACCCCTGTAACTTTTTGTCCACATAAGGTATCTGCACCAAATTTGCGTCCTTTCCTTCCAGCATCATGGGGATTTTAAAGCTACCCAGGGTTTGTGGATTCCCCTGGAGGGAACCCAGAAAATAGTCAAATAGTAAAAATCGAAACTGACAGTTGAAAATAAGAAATATTGAAATTGAGTTGAAAAAAAACTGCAATTTGTGCCAACTTTTTCACCTGTAACTTCTTTTAAGTATGACAGATTTTTTAACGCAATATACTGTTACATCCGTTGGCCCCTTCAGGTTGTGAGGATATATAGGACTTGAAAGTTCATCAAGAACCCAAGGAACCCAGAGCCAATAACTGATCTGCATTTTGCAATGGGGTTTCATTGTGCCCTGGATATATAGCAATTCATTTAGTAAAATATAACGAGTGAAAAATAGGTATCAAGGATACCTATGTATCTCCAAAATGGGTACTAAATATAGAGTTTAGAGGCAGTAGGTATTTGCACATCTCCAAGATTGTGGGTACCAATACTAACATGTGATTTATAGGACTTTTTTCAAAGTGACTTCTTTTTTAACATAGTCTTACATTTGGAAGGCAGAAATGCAAAGAAAGTCAATAGGCAATAACAGTTGTTCTACAATTCTGTGTTCCACTAAGTCTCCCCATAAAAATGGTACTTCACTTGTGTGAGTAGACCTAGTGCCTATGACAGGAAACGGCCCGAAACGCAACATGGACATATCACATTTTTTGAGTGAAAACTGACCATTTTTCACAATGTGCCTAGCTGTAGATTTTGGACCCTAGCTCAGCCGACACCTAGGGAAACCTAGCAGACCCATACATTTTTTTAAACTGGAAACCCTGGGAAATGCAGGAGGGGATGACTTGTGTGGCTCTCACTAGTTTCTGTTATACAGAATCCCTTGCAAACTTCAAACTTTGTAAAAAAAAAATCCTCACATTTCTGTGATGGAAAGCTCTGGAATCTGTGAGGATCCACAAATTTCCACCCACCCCACATTCCCCAAAGTCTCCCGATAAAAATGGTACTGCAGTTGTGTGGGAAGGCCTAGTGCCCGTGGCAGAAAAAGGGCCAAAACGCAACATGGATTCACCACATTTATACGGTGAAAACTGACCCTTTTTTTGCAAAGTGCCTAGCTGTGGATTTTGAACCCTAGCTCTGCCGGTACCTACGGAAACCTAGCAGCCCAATTTATTTTTAAATACTATACACCCAAGGAAATCCAGGATGGGGTGACTTGTGTGTCTCTCACCTGGTTCTGTTACCCAGAATCCCTTGCAAACCTCAAACTCTGTCAAAAAACCCTACATCTCCCTCGCATTTCTATGATCGAAAGATCTAGAATCTTTGTGGATCCACAAAGGTCTACCTACTCCACATTCCCCAAAGTCTCCGATAAAAATTGTACCTCACTTGTGTGGATAGGCCTAGTGCCCACAAGAGGAAACAGGCCAAAATGCAACTTGTCACACCACATTTTTATACTGAAAACTGACCCTTTTTTTGCAAATGCCTAGCTGTGGATTTTGAACCCTAGTTCTGGCGGCATCTAGGGAAACCTAGCAAACCAATACATTTTTAAAAACTAGACAACTAGAGGAATCCAGGATGGGTTGTCTTGTTAGGCTCTCACCAGGCTCTGTTACCCAGAATCCCTTGCGAACCTCTAACTTTATAAAAAAACAACACATTTTCCTCAGATTTCTGTGATAAAAAGTTCTGGAATCTGCTTGGATCCACAAACTTCCACCAACACCGCATTCTCCAGAATCTCCTGATAAATATGTTAACTCACTGATGTGGGTGGGCCAAGTGCCCGCGGCAGGGAAGGGCCCAAAACGTATTGTGGAGACATCAAAATTACCTATCACAAAACGACCTGGTTTTGCAAGGGTGGCACCTGTTTTTTTTGCACCGAGCTTGGTGGCCATCTAGGGAAAGCTACCAAACCCACACATTTCTGAAAACTAGACACACTGGGGAGTCCAGGAAGGTATGGCTTGCATGGATCCCCCAACGCTTTCCTACCCAGAAGCCCCTAAAACCTCAAATTTATCTGCAAAAATCAGCATGTCCATTCTCTGCAGCCCACACCTCTTTGTATAAAAAAAAAATCCCTGGTGCCTATTGGGCTTTCTGCCCAGATCAGGGACTATTGCCCCCATCTACCTCCTGGGAGGGCATACAGGCTGTGGATTTTTTTAGGTGGGTGGGGGCATTGGCATGCCCATTTTGGGCAGCCCCCACCCCTACATATAAAAAAGAAATAATCCCTGGTGCCTAGTGGCTTTCTGTCCCCCCGGAGGCAAATCAGGGGTTATTGACCCCATCTGCCACCAGAGGGGGGCAGAAAGACTGTGCAATTTTTTTGGGGGGTGTGGGCATTGGCATGCCCATTCCATTTTGGGCAGCCCCCTTCCTTACATACATATAAAAAATCCCTGGTGCCTATTGTTCTTTCTGCCCCCTCCAGGGGTGGTTGAGGGCTGATGCCCCCATCTGCCTCCCAGCAAGGCAATCAATTTTTTTCAAAATTATTGGCTTCTAGTGGGCTTTCTTCCCCCTGGGGGTGCTGTTTAGGGGCTACTGCCCCATCTGTTCCCCGGAGGGGCAGAATGACTGGAATTTTGCTGGGGGTGGGACATTGGCTTGCCCACCTTGGACAGCCCCCACCACTAAATCAAATTGAAAACAAATCCCTAGCTTCTAGTGGGCTTTCTGCCCAACAGGGGGGGGGGCTGATTTTATCCAAATTATTTTGGGGGAGCAAAGGCCCTTGCCCAAGGGGCCACTCCCCCCTCCCTGGTGTCTATTGAGTGGATCCCTGCTTGGGGTTTGCCCTCCTTGGGTGTTCCCCAAGCAGGGATCCACTAGGGAGGGGTACCATTAGAAAGGGGAGACCCCCCTTTCCAGTGATACCTCTCCTGACCTTCTATGTAAAAATAACAGTTGATGGACAGAATGCAGAACAATGTCATACATTCACCCCAGTACAGAGATCTGGGCCTAAATCCATCGTTTTTTTTGCTCACCATGCCATTCTAGTTTGAACCCAGCCATATGCAAATCAGTCTTGAACATGTGCCTCATGGGAACAGTCCAGCCCAAACTGCCAAGCCAGCTCCTCCCTGGACTGGAAACAAGAATCCTAGAACCGGTTTCAGGGTTTCATCCCTCTTCAGCGAGGATAGCTTGATTCCAGTGGCATGGAGATCACGGGACCCACGTCTGGGCATACCCGTCCCACTCGGAGTGACAAATGCAATACCAACAGTTGATGGACAGAATGCAGAACAATGTCATACATTCACCCCAGTACAGAGATCTGGGCCTAAATCCATTGTTTTTTTGCTCACCATGCCATTCCAGTTTGAACCCAGCCATATGCAAATCAGTCTTGACCCTGTGCCTCATGGGAACAGTCCAGCCTGAACTGCCAAGTCAGGTCCTCCCTGGACTGGAAACAAGCATTCTAGGACCGGTTTCGGGGTTTCACCCCTCTTCAGCCAGGATAGCTTGATTCCAGTGGCATGTAGAGCACGGGACCCATGTCTGGGCATACCTGTCCCACTCGGGGTGACAAATGCAAAAACAACAGTTGATGGACAGAATGCAGAACAATGTCATACATTCACCCCAGTACAGAGATCTGGGCTTAAATCCATCGTTTAATTGCTCACCATGCCATTCCAGTTTGAAGCCAGCCATATGCAAATCAGTCTTGACCCTGTGCCTCATGGGAACAGTCCAACCCGAACTGCCAAGTCATGTCCTCCCTGGACTGGAAACAAGCATCCTAGGACCGGGCTCGGGGTTTCACGCCTCTTCAGCCAGGATAGCTTGATTCCAGTGGCATGGAGGCTTTCTACATGCTCGGGGGGCTGAGATAGCCTCTGAGCACATAGAAAGTGAACTGAAAAAGAGCCTATCAGCTCATTTCAGTTTTGGTTTCTGTGCAATGACATCAGCGGGACGTGCGCGCTGATCGTCATTGCACATAAACCAAAGAGACAGCCTCAGGAGCTGGGGAAGCCCTTTCCCAACTCCCGAGGCGGTTGGGGGAAAAGGAAACCCCCCTGGTGCCCGCCAGTGCCATGTGATCCTACTGCCCAGAGTCGCCCGACACACATGAGCACTGGTGCGTAGGACGGCTCCCGGCCACCCGTCGCACTGGAGGGGTTAAGGCATGGTTTAGATTTTGATGGACAGGTTACTCATATATCCAGATGCACTTTCAGTAAGGCAGATAGGGTATCTGAAATGTTTGTGAGTGAGTAATTCATCTGCCAAACTCTAAATCAGGCCCATATTTATTTAACATCCATATTTTCAGCTTCCACCTAAAACAGTGTGGATGTATTTCTTCCTGCAATCTCAAAGGAGGACAAGCCAAAGTATGGCCACTGCTGTAGAAAGAACACAAGGCCAGATTTACCAAGGGCTGGGTTTGGCCTTGCATCATTCAAGGTAACATAAGAGTAATGGAAGGCCTTAGGTGAGATTTACTTGCCTGGCTCTGCGTGGCATGGTAAATCTGGAGTAATACAAGGCAGCACAAGTTACTGCCTTGTGTTACTCAGCCCTAGGAAGGCATTCCATAGGTGGCGCGTGGGTGTTCCCATGCATCTACACATGTTTTTTGGCACATTCTCAGATTTATTCTCACTCTCAAACCAGGGAATGTGTCAAAATGTAACGCCTTCCAGAGGGAGGCATAATGAAGAGAAATTTGTGTATTTCTCCTAGTGTTACCTTTTTCTATGTGTGCTGCGCATTGAAAGAGGAAAAAGTCTCCAAGCATTGTTTTTGTGCCGGAAGGTGTTCCTTCAATCCTGACTGTGAGGCAGGCACCCTTGCACCATCCACAAATGCACCAAAGCAGAGGGAGAGCAGGAATGTGCTAAATCTCAGTAGCTATGGTGCATTCCTACCCTCTCCATTGGGTCCAGGGCAGAGAAGCAAGTTGACTTATTACGTTGCGCTATGCCAAATATTAGGAAATCTGCCCCCAGGCTCCAGAAGTGACCATTCCGGTCCTAGTGGTGGAAAACCGGAATTAGTTTGCCAGTCTGAGGGAGTATTGTGGATATAGAAGGAAACATTGGCACAAAAGGGAGGGTGATTTGTAGTGTACAACTTTTGTGACAATTATGTTCTTATATGGTATCCAAAATGAAATGGGTAGCTAATGTGCGGATCACAGAATTAGTGACACATCTTCTGGCAGTTGTTGTAAGCATTGTAATCATATTTCTGTTTATGCAAGATTTTGCCTGTAGATTATGCCTGGGCTAAAATTTCGTTCCGTTCGTGGAAATTGCGATAATTTGACATTTTTGCGTTCCGCGGAAAGCGCGAAAATGTCAAAATTTCCGCATTCCGCAGCTTAGCGATAATTTGGTTCTTGCTCGCGCTGTAAAATAATACATTCTCGCGCACGCGCGATCGCCTTACCTGAATCCCTGCGTTCGCCGACAAGTTTTCTTGATCCGGTCGCGTTCTCCATGAGATGTTGTTTAGTTTTTAGCCATTTGCGCTGTATCGCGACAGTTCGCGCCGCAGTGACGTCATGCGTCGCGCGATCACGTCTTTCTTCTCGCAATCATGCACCGCGAGACAACTGAAAACAAGATTGCCGCGCCCGCGAGCAACTACATGGGTAAGTTGGCGAGCCGCAACCATGCAGAAAATCTCGCGAACATGCGGGAAAAAAACTTCCGCATCTTCGTGATATTTCCGCGTGTTTGCGATAATTTTTAACATTTTCGAGATAATTTGCGAAAGTGGATTTCGAAAATTCCGCCCACCCCTACTGTAGATTCAAAGCAGATTGAATTTGTGTAGTCTAGGTGTGATTGAATGATTGTATGGTCTACTGGCTTATGCTAAATAGGATCAATAAAGGGGACAATCTTTTTTGAAAGATGAAGATGGGTAAAACATTTCTCGGTTCATATGAGGAAGCTTCTGGCCATCAAACCCGTGATGGTGGCGAGGTTTTATCTTTAATTGGGGACTCTTTTGTGCGACATAGGGAAATGAAAAGCGCTGTATAGCCTGCCTGCATGTAAAAGCGAGCCCGAGCTTGATGGAGTAATTGGGCAAACAGAAAGGGTGAGAGGAGTGACTCTTCAAAGAGTATGCGTGGAGAGTGATCTCTTTCGATCTCCCTGAAAATAAAGATTATATTCACTTCAAATCTGAACAGTTGATACCTGCTGCTTCTAGGGTATTAGGAGGGATTTTGTGGGTAATGGCATTATTTCCAACCGAGAAGCCTTACAGGAAAAGCATGTCAGTTTCTCTATTATCAACGCACTTATGAAAAACATCGAGGGCTGACAGCACCACTAGCTCATTGCTAAAGTGGCGACAAAATCCTGTTTTTTAGCCTTTCATAACGGTGTACACTAAATAAACTGAGCTCTCTCACCCGGTATGTGCCAGCAGCGTCAGTGAGCCCAGCATTTAGACCAACAAACATGGCAGAAAAGAGGCAGCCAAACCCACTTTCTCTGGACCAATATATATCTTAGCAATACCATGAGACTCAGCACTCAGGGCCATCTGCTAGTAAACCATACAAATTCTCAACATGAACAGCACAGGGAACCACAACCTAGGGTTTTTTGTGCGACAGATTTTGGAGCAATGTGCACTCTGCCATTCGGTGTCTATACCATCGAGGACGCAGACCCTAGTTTCATCAAATGTCAACAACTTTCTTGGGCATTGAGTCTCTCACCATTACCAAAAACACAAGGGGTCTCTATAATAATTTAGATTCTTCCTCATGTTGTCTCCTCCATCTTAGATCAAACTAGCACAATGTTTCCTTTGGAATAGTTAAAAAAAAACATGATACCAGACATACATTCGAACACCAGGGTAATACATGTATACCACCTGGCAGAATATTTAGACATAAGTAACATAAATGAATTAATGTAGAAATCACAGTGTTCATATTCAAATGGAAATTAAAAGGTAAATTATATAATTTGTAGTTATCTCCCTTAATCCACTGCTCCAAATTGTGTGAAATGGCACAGTACCCATGAAAAAGTGAGAAAGAGAAGAAAGTATACCTAAAACTACACAAGGTCATTACACATTAGGTTGTCATTGACTTGGATGAGCGATCAATAATTATAATCCGCAAAAATGGTTCAATAATGAATTTGTAAACAGTCCAAAGTGTTTTAGATCTTAGTCACCATGTAGACCCCCCAAACATTCTCTTTAAAAGAGGGACTTTATCAAGATCAAAGATAACTTACGTAGCAAGCGCTGACAAAATAGAGCATTGAATTAACGCTACTAAATGTAACCACTCGGCAAGGCAACGAAGTCACCCGATATTTACAGCTGATACACTGCAAAAAATGAATTATCTGGTGTGAGCATCACCACCGATATCATACCACAGTCAGAGCAGACTCTCCATAGTGTCTAAAACAGGACTCGGACACAAGAGCAAGTCTGTGTCTTAGACTGAGCATACTTTCCACTGCAGGCCACAGACACTTCCATCACACGCAAACCATAAGAAGCAGACAAGCCACTAAAGGACTACAGTGGAATATGAGAGTCTCAGCACTTGGTAGCAGAACTGTCTTAAAGACGGCTCCAGAACCAGGTTGCACTGCCACACTGTTAATATGACAACATCAGCAGTAATCAAACAGGGTTCTTAACAGTGGCAGCTGGTTGGGAACGGTGACAGGGGAGGGGGGTTTAGAAAAAACCTTACCTTATCATCACTGATCGGGAACCGCCACCTCTCCTCCTCCGAAATAGGAACAGGAAGCACCCAGACTCCCAGAATCCTCTGACCAATCACAGCACTGGTAAGGCAGTGTTGTGATTGGTCTGAGCGCTGTGGTTCGGCACTCAGATGGGATCCTGGACTCTTGTACAAGCACAAAACACTCTCAGCAGTCTAATGATCTTACCACTGGCAGAGCAGCAAGGCAGAGAACAACAATGGGGAGAATGCATTATATTAGCAAGTAGATTACAAAAGTTGTTCATAACAGAATCCATTCATTGTTTATTGAACTGCTCTATCAGTCACACTTCTAGCTCACACACATATGCAAACTGCTGAATATCTTAACTTTGTGTAGAAATCAGTGACTCCTTCACAGGTGCTCTCATGTATCTCCCACCTTACTTGAGATCAACTTTTGACTCTGAAATGTTCTAGTGCATCCCGCATGCATTTTCAGTCTTCCAACGGCATTCATTTGGGACATTTAAATATAATCATCCTGCCAAGCCACACAGCTCACTGTTCATGGAATCAAAATCCACTTTTGACTTGAACCCACTTGTCCTTTCCTCCTCTCTTAATGCTGGACACGCAGTCTCTCATTCGATGAAGACGACCTGCTTTGATCACCTTGGTTTCTACAGCAAGATCCACATTTGAAGTCTGCTGTCATAGCTTCTCCTCGCATGCCTTGCAGACCATGGTTCAGAGTGCACTTTGCCTCCTTGTTTTCTAATCTCGTTAAGCACTTGCCTGTAAACACTTATTTTGATAACTGTGCTCAGAATGGTACGTGGTGTGATTATTAGATTGAAACCACCCTTAATCAAGTGGCACAACTTAAACCTTTTAAAAATCACATAGCAGGTACTCTTCTTCCTGGACATGGAGGACACACTATAACAAGAAGGATTAAGTTGTCTACAAAATGGCTCTTAAGATGTTTATCAATTAGGCATGTTCGCCTTTGGATCTATGGGGCATATTACCAAGGACAAACGATAATTATCGCTAAATGCGCTTAGCGCAATTTAAATTATCGCCAGCTATTGCTGGATTTCATCGCTGTGTCAGCGGCATATTAGCAACGCTTAGCTGACAGGCGATGTGAAATCCTGCGATAGACTGCGATAATGAGCATTAACATGTGAAATCCTGCGATGATTTCACAGCGCTAATGCCAAGCTTGGTAATAGGGGAGTGTGGACTCAGCCTTACAATCCACCTCCCACAGGCATAAATGGTAAGTCAGATTTTTTTCTGGCGCTGGAATCATTCGATAATGGGGGCTTAGCGCACATTTTGTTATCGCTTCGCTGTCCAGGGACAGCGTTGTTGATACAGCGATGTTGGTTTTGCAAGCATTTTATATGTTGACTTAGGAGGGAACGCCTACTTTGCATCTCATTAGCAATATTTATCGCTGTCATGAGATGCGTTACGAAATGCGCTGAAGCATGCTAGCGCCGCCTTGTTGATAGGGCGATAAGAATATCGCCTCTTTAGCGTCAAATAGTGCCGCTAAAGTGGCGATAATGCCCTTGATAATATGCCCCTTTGTCTCTAAAATAAATTCAGACTGGAACTCTACTCAGGACGTATTCACTACTGTTAAGAACTTGATTGAACCTAACGCCCTATCCTGTACCTACCATTAAACTTTTTCAAGAGCTTTGCAAAATCCCTATTATCATTTTTTTGAGGACTTGATTTCTATTTTTCCCTTTTCCATCAGTACAATTTCACGCATTGTGAAAGTGTGCTGGCGGGGCACTGCTCTTTTTCTAATTGTATACCTCTCTGATTGGAAAGCATGACACAATTAGCTTTTTTGGTTAACTCTGGATTCACTTTAAACCGATCCATTCCCTCTATTTTTCATAAAGTTATGCGCTTGATATCCCCTGAACTTAGGGCTGTTTGCAATTCTACTTTTGATTCTGCTTGTTTCCCTGCAGTATGGAAGACGCATTGGGGCATATTATTTACAAGCCACTATCGCTACCTCAATATCACTTTTAGTGGCATTGTGGTGGCAATAATGGCCTTGCCTTATTGACAAGGCAGTGCCTCGTAAATAGGGCCCCCTTTCACGCTACACTTAGTGTGAAAGGGGTGGGCAATAGGTGTTGTGGTGAGGGTTCCACCACAACACCCATTGATGCTGTCCCCTATTTACAAGTGCAGCTTAAATAGGAGGCAGCACCATAATTAAGACCAGGGAAAACCTGGTTTTAAGCAGGCAAAATGAGGAGAAATGCTGTATTTCTCCTTGTTTTTGCTGTTTCCATGTGTGCTGCCTTGTGCCATTCAGGCACACCTAGTCCCTCTATTGTGTGGCTGTTTGTGAACAATACACAAAGACCAACTGCCACTCACAATTAGCCGTGTGACCCAGAAACAGGCTGCAGGAAGCAAATGGTAGGGCAAGAAAATGGCAACTTTTAAAAGGAGGCATTTACAGAATTGTGCTCTGATGAACTACCCATCTACTTTGGTCAAAAGATCGACTTCAGTAAACTGGTTCTTCTGTCCATAGCAACTGTTTGTTGGAATCTTGCCTTTCATTTTTTCCTCACCACTCGTTTTTACCATGGAATTCTCCCTTTTCAAATAAGCCCCCACATACCTAATTGCATATTTATTTAAACTCCTTTATGTGCAAAATATTTACACCATTGAACACCACTCTCCTTTGCTTTTAAAATCAAATATCATCAATGCTCTAATTGAAGCTGATTTGGTGGCTGTGTCCTATGCAATTAAATAAAGTATAAATTGTTTGATCATTATCCAAACAATGGGCTACACCCTTTGGGCCTCATTCACTATATTTTGGCGTAGGACAGCGCCGCAAGCCATCCTGCTGAACTACTTGAAAAGGACAGGGCAGGAACGCGCCGTATCTATCAGATACAGCTGTTGCAAAGTCATCTTGTGCCCTGGGCATCCCCAGCATGTTTTGCTGACTGGTACTGATGGGAACTGCCTCTGCCTAACCAGGCCCAGGGCCATTACTGTGCTGAAAACAAATTAGAATACAGTGAAAACATTAACATACAATAAGGTACACTATGAATTAGGGTACCCCTATAATTGGCAGGACCTCACCTATAAGGCCCTTGTTCATGATACAGCAAACACAAATAGATGATGGACGTAGTGTTGCAACTTTTCAGACACTCACTCCCATTCACGGATCTGGGTTTAATCCATCATTGTTCTTTAGCTAACTTCGCCACCCCAGTTCAGACCCACCAAAGTACTAACAGTGGATTTGTAAGGGTTTTGTCCAAGTGGATTGTTTGAATTGAAGTCTCAAACTTTCAAGGACCATCTTGAAGCTTCCAGACCCTTGGATTACGTTTTGACACCTTGAGACACTCAAAGGAACTTTAGGAAGAAGTTCCAGAAGTTTAAAAAACTTTGGAGCAGCTTTGGAAAAATGTTCCATAAGTTGACCGACTCGACCTTGCCAGCCAATCTGGCCACCCTCAACCCCAAGCAGGCCTGCCGTCCAGGTTCGTCCCGCTGAAAAGCTCCGGAGGTCCGACTTCCAGAGTTTGACTGGGAGCTGGTTGAAACCCAAGATGGCTAACCCTCACTGAATCCGGCCCGGTGAGGAGCATTGATGGACCCTGAGAGAAAAAGCTCCATAAAAGTTTCTAAGTCCTAATGTAGAAGAGGTGACCGGGACCAACAGCAAGAGTCAAGCTGCCCTCCTTCATCCGTGAGCCGGCCTGGATCTCTGCTTCGTACCACTTGAAAGCTCTGGAGGTCTGACTTCCATAGGTTGGACGAGGAGTTCATCGCAAGGCAATCCGGCAAACCCTTGCCGAATTCGGACTGGCTGAGAGCGTCAACGGACCCCGGGAAGAAAAGTTCCAGAAAAGTTTCTAAGTCAAAAGGTAAAACTTTGACCGAGACCCACTGCGAGGGGTAGTGGCACCAGGCTCCATCTAGGTCAGCCTGAAACATTGACTTTGTCCTGATCTGTCGCGACCAGATTCCCAATAGGCTCTATAGGTTTCTATGTGCTATATAGTGCTAAATCTTACTAAATTAATTCATATCTCCAGTTCCCTCCATTGGATATTTTTTTAGTTTTGGTGACATTTTAAAGATAAAAATATTTTCAGATTTTATAAATTGGAGCTGGATTTTTATTGTGTGTTGTGTCTTAAATATTTACTGAATTGGTGTTTTTAAATGCTTTATATACCTGTCTCTGAAGTCAAGCCTGCCTGCTCACAACCAATCTACCAAAGGTTGAGCATGGGAATCATTTTCTGAGACCTAATCTGTGCCCTAGACGGTGTTAGTGATCTGATTGCCATTGGTAGATATATATTTACCACTATGAAAAACTCACTTTTCAAAATTTGATGTTCAGCGGTGTGGATGAGGACTTGTGTTTAAAAAGTACACCTTTCAGTAAAGTGAATTAGGATTTTAAAAATCCTCTAAATTGACTTAGAACAAAACTTTTGAGTTTTATTTTGCGAATTTGAACTAAACTGTCTTTAATCCATTGTTTTGTTTTTACAAAATTGTTCTTAGTCTGTTTTGCTAGATGTTGTGACTCAAAAATAGGGTTGCTTAAGTCCCTTAGGGCTCGGGTTGGGGTAGCTGAGGAGATTCAAGGGGTTGGTGGAGGGTGTTCCTCCCAACCTCACCCAAGAGGAGGGTGAGAATGGTGCATCTTCCATTGTTTCTACTGTTAGCCATGTAATTTCAAATGGTGGGGGGGGGGCAGGGTCCTCTACTCAGGAACTGTCACTGTCCCTTGCAGAGAGGGAGCTGAGGCCCAATTAGCTTCCAATGTCTTGGAAAGGGAGAATATACAATTGGCTATGAAGAGATAGGAGAGGGAGGAAGAGAAAAGAAATGGTGGCAGTGAAAATAATGAATAATTTAAGATGATCAGGGGTGGTGGATTTGACCACAAACTTTCCAAGGGCATAGTACCCAGGTACACAGAGGGGGCATTACATTGACAAATGGTTGAATGCATTTGGAAGGCTTTTGAGATGTGGGGGGTCCTCTCCAAGCACTGGGGTTCACTTTGATTCCAGTGGGTGTAAGGGATAGGATCCTGACCTCTCAGGGAGAGAAGGTGAAGTCCTATACTCACATGAGGCAATATTTAGTTTACATTTTTTGATTAATCCCAGAGCAGTACAGGGTGAAGTTCAGAGACATCTAGAAAGTGAGTACTAAGTCATTGGGTAGACTTGTTGGACATCTAACGGAAGGCACTGGAATCCTGCATTGTAGGTAGCAATGTTGATACACATGAGGGATTGTATAGTTTGTTTTTGATAGAATACATTTTGACTCATTGTGCTAAAGAGAAGTTATACGAGCACCTTGTTGACTCGAAGCTGTCTAGTCCTAGAGACCTAGTCAAGGCAGCTGATGAGTTGGTGAGAACCTGGATTCCCACACAGCACCAGAGGGGTGACTAGAAGAAAGGAGGACAGGTTGCTCCCTAGGGGAAAGAAGGTCAAAAACAAAAGGAGTCCTCTGAAGACCCACAAAAACCTGAACAAGGATGGGGGGGGGGCTGAGCCAACCCAAATTCAAAGGGAGGGGTATCAAGGAAAGAATGACAGGTTCTTTGATTCCTCAAAGGTGGGTAAGTGTCTTGACGGTAACCAGCGAGGGCACAAAAAGGGAGATGATGTCTGTACCAAAAGAACCCCCACTAAGAGGCTATCCCCAGGGATTGCCAGTGTAAGCATGGGGGTGAAGAGTGGTGCCCCACAGAGGGGTAGGCAGGTGGTGAAAACAACTTTAGTGTCCCTGGGTGGGGTGAATATTGCAACCTTTTCTGCCTTAGCTCCAAACATGGATAAGTACAGGAAGTGGCCTAGAGTTATTGGGACTGAGGTAGAGGCTATCAGAGACAAAGGGGCTAGTATAACTATGGTCATGGACAAGCTGGTACCCCAGGAGGGGTTGCACCTGGTGAGTTTCGCCAGGTGACCAATGCAGAAAGTACTACCGAACTCCATCCTATGGCATTGGTGGATTTGGAATAGGGATGCTCAATGAAGGTAGCTGTGTCTCCTGTGCTCCTATTCCAGTGTTTACTGGGCAATGATCTCAAAGCATCTGAGTTGTCAGAGTTGGATAGTGGTCCTCATATGAAAATATTGGAGCTTTCTGAGTGGGTATGTGCTGTGTCTAGGTAACGGAGTATTGAGAAGGGAAAGGTTGGACACTTGGACCCTAGAACAAAGGGTGAAGAATCCAAGGACAAGGGCACTGGTTCTGGTTAGCCAGCCCAGGGAATTTCAGATGTGCAGGAGGAATCTAACACCGATAGAGAGGATCTGGTCTCTGAGAGAGGGACTCCATCCATGCATGAGCTGTCAGATTTAGCAGTACTGACTGGAGCAGGTGGACCCTCCAGAGAGAAGTTTAGTAAAGGACAGAAAGACTGTCCCACTCTTGAGAGTTTGAGGCAAATTGCCGCTAAGCAAGAGGAGGAGGATGACATTGAGTTTCACAGAATCTACTGGGAAGATAAACTGCTTTATACTGTTGCCAGAAACCTTAGGGAGGGGGCAACCAGGAGGTTGGTGGTGCACCAAAGGGTACAGAGAGCTCATCCTGACCTTGGGTTATGATTTCTGCTTGACAGGACATTGGGGACCGACAAAGACATGGAACCGGTTGGTGAACCATTTCTACTGGCCCATATGTCTGAAAATATAAAGGAGTTTTGCAGTTACTGTGTCACTTGTCAGGCTAGAGGCAAGGCAGGGGCAAGACAAAGTCTCCCTTGATATCGCTGCCAGTGGTTGGGGTTCCCTATGAAAGGGTGGGGATGGACACTGTTGGTCCCCTGAAACCACCTGCTGCATCAGGGAATAGGTACATCTTGTTGGTAGTGGGCCATGCCACTCAGTACCCTGAGGCAATATCTCTTAAAACCATAGATGACCCTGAAGTAACTAGGGCATTGCTTGGTGTGTTGAGCAGAGTGGGTTTTCCAAAATAGGCTGTGTCAGATAGGGGCAAAAGCTTTCTGTCCAGCTATCTGACGAGACGTGGGATGAGTATGGTTTCAGCTACACGTTCACCAGACAAATGGCCTGATGGAGAGGTTCATCAAGACCCTGAAGGGCATGATCATTGGATTTTTGGAGAAACTCAGGAGGAGATGTAATGTTCTCCTTTCATGCCTATTGTTTACATACAGAGAGGTTCCACAGAAAGGGGTTGGTTTCAGTCCCTTTGAGTTGTTGTTTGGCCACCCTGTGAGGGGGCCATTGTGCTTTCTGAGAGAGTCTTTGGAAAAACCTCTCAAACAAGCAACGGACAATGTGCTTAATTACGTGCTAGGCCTGGGATCAAGAATGGCAGAGTGCATGTTCAAGGCAAGCAGAAAATTGGAAGCTAGCAAGGAGCTCATGAAGCACTGGTATGATCAGAAGACTACTATGCCTAAGTATACTCCAGGACAGTTGGTGGAGGTGTTGGGGCCAGGGGCTTCCAGGGGCTTCCAGGGGTTTCTAGGGCCTCCATGACAAGTGGAGTGGACCCAATCCAATCTTAGAAAAGAAGGGTGAGGTTACCTACCTGGTCTACATTGGCATCCCCAGTAACCCTCATAGGGTCCGGCATGTGAACAGATTGAAACCCCATCATGACAGGGCAGATATGACCATGTAAACAAAAGGAGATGATGGATGGAACGCTGAAACTTCTCAGACACTCACCCCAGTCACAGATCTGGTTTGAATCCATCATCGTTCTTTAGCTCACTTCACCACCCCAGTTCAGACCCATCTATATGCAATTCAATCTTTACCCTGGGCCTCAAGGGAACAGCCCAGCCTGAACTGCCAAGCCAGTTCCTCCCTGGATGGGAAACAAACATTCCTGGCCGGTTTCGCGGTATGACCATGTTACTGGTCACTGATGAGAGGATGGAGGAGGTAACTGAGCCAGTGCCTGACCTCCTCTCCAATAATGTCCGAGATGGGTTAGCGGAGGGTGTTATGCTTTCTCCCAAATTGACAGACCAGCAGCACAGAGACTGTAAGCAGGTGCTGGAGCAGTTTGCTGGCCTGTTCTCTTTGACCCCAGGTTTCACTGAGTAGTGTGTGCATGAGGAGTCCAATAAAAATAACAAAGAGTTTAAAGACTCTATCTTAGTTACCAAAAGTGAAAAATTCAAGAAAGATTTGGCCAGATTTGCACTGGATAAAGTGTACCCTTATATTGCTGACAAATATACACCTCCAGAGTTTAACGAAAGAGGTAAGCACTATGGGTCCAATTATTCATCATCAGGGACAGAGGAACAGTCAAGTGACTCTGATTCCTCTTATGCACATAGCCAATCTAATCGAGGCCGCAGACGCAATAATAGGTCTCATTTTCGCGGTCAGCCTTTTGTTCCATCAACACAATGGTGGCCACCAGGACCATGGGGGTACGCCAACCCATCATTTCCCCCTCAGACCGTACCATTCCAGCCCAATCCTCAGTTTCATACATACCGTGCCTTTTTAGGACAGGGCCGAGGATGTACAAGAGGCAGGCAGAGAGGCCAACAGGACCAGGTACAGTGGAACCCTCCGGCTTCCCCACCAGGCACGCGCAGCAAGACCAAGGCAGCTCAACCAGGTACGAGCAAGGAGTAAGCCTAGTGGTCAATCTCAGTGCGCGGCTTTTAACAACAAAAGAAACAGCAGTCCTCAACAGAGGCCTTGGCTTTGTGCCCTCTATCGGAGATGACCCTTTTCAAACCCAGTGTGAACTAGCCCAATTGTTTTGTAAAATTCGGCTCCACTTCTTTTTTAAGAATTAGGACTCTAGTGCAGCCGAGACCTAAACTAAGGCCTCTAATATGGGCTTGAAAAAGCAATCAACTTTCAATCCCCCTTCTCATCTTGTTCCAGTTCAAGTTGTAACCTTTGAGAAAGCAGTTCTGAATGATGTCAAAACTCTGACTACAACTGGTAATCGCTTCTACAATAATTTACCAGTTAAAGAAAAGAAAGTGTTACACTCAGTAGCAATGGACTCAACCGTCACTATTAAACCGGTGGACAAAGGTGGGGTTACTGTTGTTATGGATACCCTAACCTATCGCACAGACTGCTTATGCCAGTGGAGTGACACTCGCTTTTATCAACATCTGAAAATTGATCCTACTCACCACTTAAACCAGGAGATACATATCCTTGTGGACGAGGCTAAACTTGAAGGCTGGGTGACGACACACAAGGCTAACTTTTTGGTAACACAATATCCTATTATGCCATACTTCTATGTATTGCCAAGAAATCATAAAATACAGAGACCCCCGCCCGGACGCCCAATCATCTCGGGCATAGTCTCTCTTTTGGAACATTTGTCCACGTTTGTGGACTTTTTTCTACGTCCTTTGGTGAGTGAAATGCCGTCTTATCTGAAAGATACTGCGGATGTTTTGAAGTTACTCACGGAGATCGAATACAATAGTGAGACAGATCTTCTCGTTTCATTTGACGTTGAGTCATTGTATACATGTATACCGCAAGATGAAACTTTAGATGTCATCCGGTCACTGTTGGACGAACAAGACTTGAATTCTATCAAACCTGTACACTTCATTATGGAGTGTGCCAGACTCGCGAAGAAAGAAAAGTTTTTCAAATTCAAAGACACTATTTACCTCCAAACATCTGGAACATCTATGGGGAGTGTCTTTGCTACGAGTCTGGCCAACCTCTACGAACACGTGTTTGAACAAGACCATGTTTTGACTGCGACCAATCCATATTGCACAAAAATAGTGACCTGGAAAATGTACATCGATAATATTCTTGTGATATGGAGAGGAGAAGCTGAAACCACTCTAGAATTTCAGACCTGGCTGAACACAAGAAATTCCTTTCTCCATTTCACTGTTGAATACAGCAAGAATAGTCCTCCTTTTCTAGATTTGAAGATCTTCCCCACAGGTACTGGGTTGCAAAGTGAACTCTATAGGAAACCTATGGTACGGAACTCCTTACTGTTTTACAACAGTAACCATCCTAAATCACTCCGTCATAACCTGCCATACGGTCAATTCCTTCGAGCTAGATGCAATTGTTCTACACCACAGAAATTCACTGAACATGCAGGACTACTTTCCCAATAACTTAAGGAACGGATGTACCCAAACAAACAAGTACACCCGTCACTGAAACGTGCTTCCAATAATAATCGGGAAGCACTATTAGAAATTCAAAAGTCAAAGCCCCCCACTTCAAGACTTACATGTGAGACCACCTTTCATTCATTGTCCAACAAGATTCAACAGACGATCCGGAATCATAGGAGGATCTTAAATATTGAACACGCGAATGTACCTCCCCCACTGTTTGCCTTCAAAGAGGTTCCAACTTGAAAGATTCCTTGGTACACACTTGACCTAGGAAACTCAGAGACGATAGGCTTACTCAGGGTACCTTTTGGAATCTACCACCAGTACCAGGACATTTCCCTTGTGGGACATGCTCGGTCTGCCCACAAACAAAACATTCTACTACCTTTGACATAGGGACAACTAAACCATGGTCCCAAATGCGACACACTAACTGTAATAGTGATAACTTGATTTACTTAATTACAAGTCCATGCCAGTTACGATATGTGGGTATGACTACGAGAAAGATCAAACTTCGCATCTCAGAACATAAGAGCACAATCAGATGCGCAAAACAGTCTACGAAACTCACCAACCATCTCTTGTCCATGAAACACACGGCGGATGAACTACGTTGGACTGTGCTTGAACAGCCTCATATTCCCACACATATAACAGATATATCTAAATTCCTCTTTCTGAAGGAACAACGGTTTTTAAATTACAATGCGATAAAATAAGTCTCAATGATGAGATTCCATGGACCTCACTTCAACTTTAAACTTTATCATGGGTACGAAGAATACCGAAATGACGAAAATTCTGTTTACCTTCTGCAGACCATTACTATGTGATTCAGGAGTAGAGATAGAATTCTAATCTCATACCTATCCATGCCTATTTAAGTAATTGTCCAGGTTGTATAACTTACAAATATTCAAGACGATACTCAATCTTATATGCATTACAAATCTGATCCATTGTGTGCTTTTTTCCGATTGATGGCAATATACACATTAATGAGGAAATTTGAGCTTTATCATCGTCAACATAGCTCATTTTCAACATACATTTAATTTTAAGCTGTCAGAGTTGCGGCACTATGGCAATTGTGATGAATTCTCTCGGGGACCAGTATGTCCATTATGCTCAGCAGTATGTCTGGCGTTACGTACCATAAGGATATTCGCATCTCTTTCTAAAGTGCAACGACATGCCTAATAATAATATTGAACTAAAGGTTGAATATTTATCATTACTGTTGTAATGGAGCTGCGCTATGGCATATTTACATCTTTCTAAGCAATTTTGGTGCCCATAGCAGCCTCGAACCGGGGTCTTACATGGAAGTTCATAAACTACAATTCCCATCACTATTGGCGCCCGGTGACGACTGCGCGTCATTAGTTTAATCACATTTTGCGCTTGCGCTTTCTTGACAACCAACGCCTACACCATTTCCATCGTCAGAGTGGTTTAAACTTCCTAAAACAGCATTTCAATATGATCTTACTTTTTTCAGTAATGTCCAGTGAAGATGTAGTGCTGACAAACTCGGGAACTACATTCCCTAGCACCAACACAAACATCGTAGCGTCATCGGGACGCGCCATAACTTCACCGGTGTGTCTCGTTTTCCTAATCAGTACACACATAAAAACGACTTCCATCCGCATCGGTTTACCTCCGTCCATGGCTCAGAGAAGCCAGGGTACCGACGGATAGGTAAGTCGATTGTTGCTTTGTGTGTTTTGCTTTTATAATGATCTCATAATTACTGTTTTGGTTATCTGGACTAGGGAACAAGTAGCCTAAATGACGTTCTTGATCTAATACATTTAGATCTGAATATCTTAGCAATTTTTGCTCAAACCCTTTCCATTCTAAGCCAGAGTTTATTCATTCAGCTTGTTTCACTAGCAGTTCGCATAAAATGTTTACTGCTTGACTCGGACACACTCTATCTGAGTCCCTATTTTGCAACAGTCTAAGAATAGGTGTAAGGATTTACACACATTAACAAGGTTTTTCAATTATACCACGGCACTCAGTACTCTAATATAAATGAGTACTGAGGTACCATTGTTTTGCCATGATGGCTGAATGCCACCCTGATTTTAAATTTGGATTAATGTGTTACCAAAAATCTCTATTTTGAAGCCATAACCATTCTTCAATAGTTTTCTAAAGTCTGGTCATGTGCTATTCTTTCTAGAGCGGTGCCTCACGTCCTGAGCAGTGGCCAGGTGAGGTGAGTTTTTTTACACGTACATTTCGGGTAAGTAACAAGATATCTATAAAATTAGAACACATGTGAAATGGAGACTGATTATTCAACACCAGCTCCTGTATTACTTTTACATTACAACACCAGTATCCTAACAGACTATATATGTTGTTTTTGCTTTTTTACACAGGTGACATACCTTGAAATGAAAGAATTGGTGCGATATGTTTAAACATTTTGTTTATTTACTTCTCACATTTGTGTTATACATTACTTTGTTTCACTTTTCATGCAGTAGCTTACTTTTTAGGTCCAGAGGAAGGCTAGACACTCTTTAGGTCACTTATAGCTGAAACATGTAGACTGACCTTCTAAACTAGACTGTAGCAGTTTATTTTTTCAAAACTGCCTTCGCACTGTTTTTAACACTGACACTAAAAGATATATAATACATTGGTTTTTTTCTTAGTAGTGGGTTTTAACATCACCTTTTTCCTTTCTTTAATAATTTTTTGCAGTGCGCCCATCACCCAATAAGACACCTTAGCTCATCATATTTTGGATTCTAGTATATCCTATAAAAACATCCTTGAGCTTCTCCCTCACAGTGAGGGGGTTGTAGCCCTCAGCTGTACTAGGGGTTACAGCCGAGAGGAGAACCCAGATGATGAAGCATGTCACCTATCGGTGAGTGATGGGATTCCGTTTCCCTATATGGGTTGTCCACAAGAGTGCTCTATTTAGTCTTGTTTAGAGACTGGTGAGTAGTATAGGATGCCAATGGGCACGAAGTAATAGTACTGACCTCGAGACAATTGTGTGTGTTCTACAGTGTGCACCACATTGACACTGGTGACAGCCTACTTGTAAAAAACAAACTGTACAGGCTGTCTGACCACGTCAGAGCCGGCGTTAAGGCTGAGGTAGCTAAGATGATGGAGTTGGGGGTAATTGGACCATCTGAAAGTCCATCGGCCAATCCAGTGGTGCTGGTTCTCAAAACCTAAGGCCCAGGGGTGTACCAAAAGAGTTAAGGGTCTGTGTGGACTACAGAGGACTGAATGCAGTCACAAAATCTGATGCTCACCCTATACCTTGAGCTGATGAGCTCATTTATAGGTTAGGGGCTGCTAAGTGCCCGAGTACATTTGACTTGACTTCAGGCTACTGGCAGACTACCCTCACAGATGGAACAAAGGAGAGGTCAGCATTCTATACGCCAGAGGGACATTATCAGTTAAAGGTAATGCCCTTTGGCTTAAAAAATCCACCTGCCACCTTCCAAAAGTTGGTGAACAGGGTCTTGTCTGGGTTAGAGCAGTTCAGTGCAGCTTATCTGCGTGGTATAGCTGTATACAGTTCTACCTGGGGGTCACTTAAGCCACCTAAGGGAAGTGCTTCAGGCCATGCAGCAGGCAGGCCTGACTATTTAGGCAAGTAAGTACTAAATAGGGCAGAGCTCTATGGTGTACCTGGGCCACCTGGTAGGTGGAGTCCATGTACAGCCTCTCCAGGCCAAGATTGAAACTATTTTGGATTGGCCAGCTCCTGTTACCCACACTCTGACACTTTGGGACCCTCAAAGGAACTTCAGGAAGAAGTTCCAAAAGTTTGAAGAACTTTGAAGCAACTCTGGATAAAAAGCTCTATAAGTGAACTGACTCGAACTGGCCAACCAAGATGGCGACCCTCAACCACGAGCCGGCCTGACATCCAGGTTCATCCCGCTGAAAAGCTCTGGACATCTGACTTCCAGAGTTTGACCAGGAGCTGGTCGAAATCCAAGCCGGCGAACCCTCACCGAATTTGGCCTGGCGAAGAGCATTGAGGGACCCCGGGAGAAAAAGCTCCATAAAGGTTTCTAAGTCCAAACGCTGAAAAGGTGACCGGGACCAGCCGCAAGAGTCAACCCGCCTTCCGTCACCAACGAGCTGGCCTGGATCTCTGGTTTGTCCCACTGGAAAGCTCTGGCGGTCTGACTTCCATAGGTTTGACCAGGAGCTTGTCGCAAGGCAATCTGGTGAACCCTCACCAAATCCAGACTGGCTGGGATCTTCAAAGGACCCCAGGAAGAAAAGCTCCAGAAAAGTTTCTAAGTCAGAAGGTAAAAACATTGACCAAGACCTACCTCTGGGGGGTGGCCACGCAGTACTCCATCGCAGTCGGACTGAAACTGTGTACCGGCCTAGCACGACCTTATGTCCCAATAGGCTCTATAGGTTTCTATGTGCTATATAGTGCTAAATCTTCAAATTATGGGCCCGATTCACAGAACTAACTTAAGACAATATCCTAAACTTACTACCATTTTCGTATTCACAGAAGGCACTTACTCATTTTGGTATTCACAGAAGACACTTACTCATTTCGGTATTCACAGAAGTTAGGAGTCCTAACTTTAGGACTCCTAAATGCCTTCTGTGAACACCGAAAGCCTTAAAATTAGGATTTTTCTCAGTTTAGGAGTCCTAAAGTTATGACTCCTAACTTTACTACTACTAAACTGAGAAAAATCCTAATTTTAAGGATTTCGGTATTCACAGAAGGCATTTAGGAGTCCTAAAGTTAGGAGTCCTAACTTTACTACTACTAAATTGAGAAAAATCCTAATTTTAAGACTTTCGGTATTCACAGAAGGCATTTAGGAGTCCTAAAGTTAGGAGTCCTAACTATACTAATACTAAACTGAGAAAAATCCTAATTTTAAGATTTTCGGTATTCACAGAAGGCATTTAGGAGTCCTAAAGTTAGGACTCATAACTTCTGTGAATACAGAAATGAGTAAGTGCCTTCTGTGAATACCAAAATGGTAGTAAGTTTAGGATTTTGTCTTAAATTAGTTCTGTGAATCGGGCCCTATATATATAAAAGGTTCCCTACGTTGGATGTTTTTCATTTTGGTGACATTTTTAAGATTAAAGTATGTCCTGTTTTTATAAATTAGAGTTGAATTATTATTGTGAGTTGTATCTTAATTATTTAATACATTGATGTTTTAAATGCTTTTCCTACCTGTCTCTGAAGTTAAACCTGCCTGCTTGCAGACAGGCTACCAAGGGTTGAGAATCGGAATCATTTTCTGAGGGCTGTTTCAAGCACTAGATAATGTTAGTGGTCTTATTGCCATTGGTATATATATATATATTTACCACCAAAAATAACACACTTTTCAACTACAGTACATTACTGTCCTATTTACCTAAGCTGGTGCTCAATTGGTTGTCTTGTCCCTATGCAGGCACCCTTGCACGGTTGTGCAAGGGTGTCTGCATTATTGGGATGCTTGTTTTTGTGCTGGAAGGGATGCCTTCCTGCACAAAAACAGTAAATGGAGGCAATTTCCTCCTTCGATGAAACAATTAGGAGAAATAATTATATTTCTCCTTGGTGCACCTCCCCTAAAAAGTCTCCTGGGGAGGCGTAGACTTTGGTGCATTACCAGGTTTACAGATCCCTGTAAATCTGGGAATGTGTCAAATGCCATGTGTGTTGCATGGGAACGCCCACCGTAACGCCCATGGCATGCCTCCCCATCACAGTGTAAGGCCATGCAGCGACTTGCGCTGCTTTGCCTCACACCACATCTACAAGACCATAAAAGCCACGCAGAGTGGCTTTATGTGGCCTTGTAGATAAAGAACTGCAATGTGCGCTGCCACAGCGTCATTAAGAGTGATGGTCTGGTAGCGCAGTGGCCTTGTAAATTTGTCCCCTTGTTGTTAGAGCAATTTATGGTAAAAGTGTAATTTATTTACTACCCAAGCTCCTTTTGACAACGAGTTGCCTTTGTTCTCGTCCAAAAAACGAATCCCAAGATTCTATGTCTAGACTATTACAGAAACTCTCTTAGTTGGCAGATTGTGTTTTATTGGGGAAAAAGTTACATTTAGATTACAATGCTATTCATGAGTGTGTACAAACACAAACTTGCTTTTCATGCAGTACTTTTTCGTATAATAAATATGCTTTTCAATGCTGTAAATAACAGGTGGTACCCTTACCCAGGTCAATAGCTCTCAATCCACCTATACCAGGACGCTGAAAGGCTGAACTTCCCTGCTGGGAAAGAAATTTGAGGTGAGCAGGTCAAGTTTAGATCTCAGTGGCGGGCACTTTATTGACTGTGATATCTTGCAGCCTAACCAATAATCATAATTGTGAGCTGCTTAAGCTGCTGCCCAATATCCGACAGCAGCCTCAAATGTTCAAAGTAGATCAGAGAAATACAATCAAAATAGCCCATCATTGCATTCTAATGTTGCATAGACCTCATCTGTGAAATCATCCGGGTCAAAGGGCAAGTGATGTTATTCTGCTACCACTGTGAATTTAGCGCAACGATGGCATTGTCTGTAGGCAAAATAATACTATGCTCTCATTTTCTTCCCTAACATAAACAACTAAAAGCCATTTCTATGAAGCATGCAAGGGTAACTTGAATGAAAAGGAGATGTTTATTAACCAGTAAACTAAGGTGTATATTCACTAGAAGGTGTGATAACTACCGCAAGAGTAGCGTAACGCAACTTTCAATATCGCAGCCCATTGCGGGAAAATAACCCTGTGTCAACGTGGAATTCACAACAAGGCGGTACCATGCGATAGACACCAGATAGCACGTCAAATGACAGGGTCGAAATCAACTCCACGCCGCAAAAATGTGAAACGCGGAAAATCATGCGATGAGGCCAATCGCGGCACAAAAAGTAGCGAAAACCAGCCACAGGCTTGCAAATCCCAAGCGTCTCTCGGGAAAATGCACCAAAAAAACCACAGAAACAACACACCAGAAACAAGCCTAAGCACGGAGCAACATGGATGCACCCTGACCCAGCGCAGAGGACAAAGTGAACCCCACAACCCCCACAGACCACCAGCAAGGAACAACGGGCACGGGGAAGGCCAAGGAGAAAAGGGAGATGAAGACATGGTGCAGACCGCAGGAAAACAAAACCAGCATCATGGAGGTGACAGAACACTACCGGCAACTGACCCACAAGCAGACTGCCATGAATGCAGCTGGAGTGTCGAGGCCAACAGAGGAGGCCATGAGGTGCTGGCAGGACGTGACAACCTAAACCAGGTACAAACCCCCTGCCAACAGGAAGGCAGCAACGGTGACAGCAGGAGCTGGAGGAAACCCAGGCCACAGTCATCAGTGTGAAGATGGTGCAAGGAGTAGGGAGTATGGACACAGCTCGAGAGGACCTGACAACATCAACAGGGAAAGTAACGGACAGGGAATGGGTGGCCAGGGGGAGATGGGCACAATGATACACATGCACAATGAGGCGTAGCACACTGCACACCCACAATTACCCAGGATCTTGTCCCACATCCCCTTGGCACACTGCAGCACACACACATAGCAAGAACAGCACACCCACTTTGACGACAACGTGGTACAATGCGCATAGCCAACACTGCAGAACAGAGGACACAACTGGCTCTGCACATGCACAGAAACATGCCTACCACATCTGACAGAGCAGGAAACTGTGAAATGAAAATGTATGCGTACAACCTCAAATCTGTCATGTAGTCCAAATCTACACTGTCCCGCAGAAGAATCCAGCACCACACACACAGTCACAATGTACATTGCCAAACAGTCTGCATGTAAACCAGAACAATGCTCCAACATACATTTCAACACAATGTCAACATGTATCTCCCCTTCACATTGCAGAGGGGCACACAACTCCTCCAGCAGAGCACAGAAGACAACACATCTGTGAGCCGGACGGGACCACCACACCTTTGACACCAATGCTCCACAACAGCCCATGGATATCCCACGCAAACCACCACAGGACCAGGGTAGACAAGCTACCTAGAGGAGAACACAGCCCCTGCAACAGACCACACAGCAGGAAGCACATGCAAGCACAGCTGGCCCACAACAATTCACCCACCCACACATGGCACCCCAATGCCACGTGTCAGCATGCCAAAAGGAGGTGGCCGAACAGGTGTGGGTGGGGTCCCAACCCACGGAAGGAGAACTAGATCACATACGTTGGTGTCTATTACCCTTCAGGGACCACCTACACCCCACAAAGGAGACACACTGCCATAGAGACACATGCAGATGCACATTCACAGTACACAACCACGCCCAGGGGCACGCACATATCAGTCACACACCCAAGTTGGCCCTGCATACGACGGCCCTGGCCAATCCCCTTACGAATTGAGTGGGTGATGACATAGCTACATGTCCAAGCTCCAACCCGCTGCCTGCGGTGACATGTCTGCATCTGATGTACACAGCACACTGTAATGTCCTAGGGCCCAGGACCCTCATGCATATAACAAGACCACAGGGACACACGTAGATATCATGTCGAACTGGCTACGGGCACGTGCGCCCGGCCCCTTTATTGGCAGGGCCACATGTACAGTGACACCTTTGCTGGATGTGTGTGGGGTGAGTGTAAGCCAGTCCACACGGAATGCTTGGTGCTGGCAACAACTTGAACATTGGACATCAGTGCAACGGAAACAGAAAACGCATGCATAACAGAGTCAACTGCACAGCAACATGGTGGGAGCCGGAGTAAGGACAGAGGTCTCCCAATATTCAGTCAAGGGGCTCCGTGACTTGCAGTGCACTGAGGAAAGGGCACTAGAGATGAGCGCGCTAATGTGAAGGAATTGCTAGGATTGTGTCTCTTCAGGTTAGTCCTGATGTAGATGCAGTGGGGTGTGTTACACCTGCATCAACTTCCTCATCAACGTCCCGAGTCTCCCACACTGCCTGAGGTGACAGTTGCATCTGCAGTCCAGAGCGTAATACCCAGTAATGGTTCCGGGTGCGTGGCTTGACTACCACCTCCAGTCTGCATTCCTGCCTTGGGGATGTTGCCTCCTGCCCTCCCATTGTCTGTGCCATCTTCCGTACGAACACTTGACACATCTTCCCCATCATATTCCCAGGTCTTCCACACTGCATGAGGTGACATAGCTGCACAACATCTCTACAGCACAAAACTCAATCACTAACGGACAATGGCTTGCAGTGCACCAAGTCACTGGCACCTGGAGTGCTGAGCAGGGTATCAGGCCAATGATGGTATCCACGACAGGTCTGGGCAACTCCGTAGGTCTGTCAGGACCACCGTATCAACTCTGGCAGATGGCGGTTGGAGGTGGTCCTTGTGATGGTGGTGTGTGCCTCCTGCGGTGAAGCCACGTCCGGGCCACAGAGAATAGACTCTGCCAGCTGCAGAGGGGCCCTGCTCATGCTGAGGCACCCCCTCACATTGTAAACCAAGCACCCTGCCCTCAGGATTGAAAGGGCCTGCCTTTGGGGTGACTGATAGGTTTATATGTGTGGGTAAGGTGATATATAGGGAACCTATACCTAAGTGAGGAGTGCTAACACTACCTCACCCAGGCTGCAGTAGCAGGCCTGTGGTGTCAGATTTAGTCTGCTTCCCATGGGTGGCATAATACATGCTTCAGCCCCTGGTAGGCCTGTGAAGTACCTATGCCCTTGGTACCTAAGGTACCATATACTAGGGGCTCATAAGGTACCACAGTATCCAATCACTAGTGCATCTAATATGCACTCCAAGTTGTTTAGAGAGAACAGAAAGACTGGTTTCCCTAATTAGCAGGGACCCAGCCAGCCTATAGCCAGAAACCAGTGTTAACATCAGAAAAAAAGTGGGGGCAACATAAGTGCAGATCCTACTCTCCTACAGGGTGTAACAGGCAAGATTTTCCCGAGGTCCCCCACTGGTTGTGGTAACATGGTTGCATCCACTGTCCACTACATTCCGTTCACTAGAGGTGTATGTCACCATGGATATGGGTGTGTGCTGCATACTGCGGTCTGTCCAGCATATCTCTGCCGCTCTTGGCATTGTGTACTTTCCCAATCATGGTACTCATGCATCCTTCACACATGCCTGTTTGCCACCTCTCCCCACATTCAGCTGTTGTGTGGCTGAGGTGCCATGCCGTTGATGGCTCAAGTTCATGGCTTGGCCAGGTAACCATTGTTGTTCTGTCATGTCTGGTGGGTGGGCATGTTGTTGTAAATGTTGGTTGTGATTTTGTGATGTGTGCATTGCCAGAGTTGTGATTTGCATGGTTGTGGAGTTGAGGTGAGTGGGGTGTTAATTTGGAACTTGCCAAGGGGCTGTGCATTTCCCTTGGTGCCATCCTGGGGACGCTGGTTGCTGATGAACTGTTGGAGGATGGAAGAATCATG
Organism: Triturus cristatus; assembly: GCF_964204655.1. Taxonomy (NCBI): domain Eukaryota; kingdom Metazoa; phylum Chordata; class Amphibia; order Caudata; family Salamandridae; genus Triturus; species Triturus cristatus. The sequence continues at coordinate 232,515,637 of NC_140587.1, forward strand.
CACACTGGCTGTGTATTTGAAGGCGACATTGTTGGATGTTCCACGGTGTTCTGTTGTTGCCCGCACATTTGGCTGGGATGTGTACTTTCTGTTGCGGTGATTGTGTGCTGTGTCACCAGGGAGCACAGGTGGAACATGTGTGCTGTGGATTGCCCCCAACTTGTGCGTGCATCCTGCTATGGCGTGTGGTCCTTGCTTGGTCTCCAGCGTGACCTGCGCATTGTGTTGGACGTATGGAGACTGGGGTACCAGGGTGATGGTGATGTCCAGGACAGGTGTGAGGGACTTGGATGTGGCTGGCAGTGAGACTCCTCCAACTCTGACGGGTGTTGGTTGGGGGTGCCAGGGGCCAACAGGTGCTGCCAATCCAGCAGCTTAGTGTGGGGTGGGATGTTGGTTGTCCGCTGTGTTGGTGCCGTAGGCCTGTTGGGCGATGATGGTCGGGATGTGTGGGATGGTTGTCACTTTCAGCCTGTGGTGGACGGTGACATTGTCAGAGGTTGGGTCTGTGAGGCTGGTACGCTTCCTGGGGGTCCGCTGTCTTTGTCTGCGCTGCGTCTGTGGTGGTCCTGGGGGGTGTTTGGGTTGTGGGTTGTGGTCCTGGGGTGGTGTCCGTTGGTGTTGTGGCCCTCTTGGGTGTCCGGGCTGCATGATGGGTGGCCCCATGGCATCTGTTGCTCTTCCGATGTGGCCCTGGGCTGTTCTCCCTTTTGTTGTGCAGGCTGCCATCCGACTTTACACCAGGTCAAAGCAGGTGTAGATTTCCTGGTGCTAACGCACCTTATCGCCTGTTTTGTGTGTTTATCGCAGTTCTGTCTGGTCATTGAGAATGTTGAGGTATGATGTTGTCGCAGCTTTTGGCACGGGAACGCACACTCTACATCTCATTAGCAATAGTTGCGTGGGGCCTCTGTGGCGGTGTCTTTTGCGGCTGCTTTCGTGGGTAAACTGGTGCTGTGGGCTGTAAACACCAGATTGTAAATGGGGCGATAGATTTATCGCAAGTTTGGCAGCGACAAAGTGCTGTTGACTCGGGGATAGCTCCTTCTGAATATGCCCCTAAGAAATAAAGTAATTCCGAGGTGTGTATGTGTGTATATATATATATATATATATACACACACACACATATACACACAACTTAGGCTAAAACGATGAGAAAGGTATGACATATGACAGCATCACAGATGAAATCTCGCTCGCGCCACAAGAGGTGCTTCAGCTCGGGCAGAGAGCCAGCCTCCTTGCTGAGAGCCAAGATGTGATGTTCCAGATGCGGAGAGAGTTGTACCATCTGCCGTGGGAAATCAGAGAGGATGGAACCAAGCACACGGCTGTGCCAATGGGCCCGGCCCCCACAACCCACCGGAGCCAGACAAGAAGCAGAGGACACTCGTAAAAACAAGCGAGATAGTCATTGTCTGCCATGATGCTGACGGTTAACAGCAAGGAAAGTCCAACACGGAGGAAGTTTTGCAGGAAACTACACAAGGTTTGGGGCATTTCAGACACATTCCGTGTTAATAAAACGTACGCTCGTACCCTTGGAGTAAAAAAAACAGTGAACGAACACAAAGGGGCTTTTTCGCTTGTTGCTCAGATTTATGAGTCAGTGCGCTGTATTCACCAAAGGATACTTTGCCCTGGTAAATCCTGCTCTGGCTCAATATGACTCCACCCTTGGGTAATCTTTGCGGAAGTAAATCCCTGCCAATGAGTGTGTAGGGGTTGGTTGAAAGTTTTGGTTGTTCAGCTTTCAAAGTTTCTGACCGCCCACAAGTATGTCAGCTTGTCGCCGTTTGCAAACTCGTCCTCACCCTTTCCCCCTGTAAACACTGGGCGAGGTTTGCTTCTGGCAAGAATTGGAATACGTTTTTTTTTTTTTTAATAGACAAATGTTATTGTTTTACGAAGGAAACAACAAGTCACATTGTCAGTCTGTGAAGCACGCCATTCTGTAACAATTAAGAGTAGACATATGCCCATCGTAATCAAACCAGCACAAAAAGGTATTTTGAAACACAGACATTAATATTTTCTCATTCTACTTCCGCGTCCACATCCGACGCCCCAAGCCATTTTCCCCAAACTCTAGCTTGTGTAGCCTTACAACCCCCTGGCCTCATAGACAGGTTTTTGTGCTGCGCACACCACTCGACCACACGCCTCCATAATGTCAGCGATGGTGCCCTGGGGGCCTTCCAATATGCAGCAATATCCCTCTTAGCCACTACAAGAGCGTTTCCCTGCAATGCTCTATCAGCCCTAGAGCCCCCAACACCATCCTCCACCCCCAGGAGGGTCCACCCCAGGAGGATCAGCAATGGGGAGAGATCCAGGGTCATGTTTAGTACATCCGATAATTCAGCCACCGTAATAGCAGAGGCCGCCCCCGAAGGGGGCCTCGAGGGCCGGCGCCGTAATGGCCGCCCGTGCCCACAAGAAACGGATACGGTTTGCGCTGGTTTGCGCCGCCGGGAATCGCCGCGCTGCAAAAGCGCCCAAGGCCCTCTCCTCCCCCTCCCCAAGGACAAAGGGGAAGAAGGAAAGGGGGAGGGAGATATAAGGCAACGCTCCCCCTGGGCAGCTCACCTATTACATCAGGGAGCTGGGGGAGCGGCACCAACGTTTTTGACAGAATGATTTAGGATACCCTATGATTTATGACCCATGATTTATGATGTCCAAATGACACAGAGTGATAACCAATTGTGATAATGTATGAGAATGATTTTTGACCCCGGCCCGAGAAGGTGTCTAGGGGAATTGTACAAATATGACGTATGTAATGTAACATAAAACTGCGGCCAACAACCACCACAAAAACAATAACTGTTGGCTGTGTGTAGTAATACAGATACGGGTTAGAACATGAAAGAAGTCTGCAGGCGTATGGGAAGAGCGATAGCAGGTAGGGTTGGAAACCAGGCCGGCACAAAAAATCCTGAAAGGAGTAAGATAGGCACAGTGCAGATAATAGCTTTGCATCAAACGGAGCCTGGATGAAATAGTGATCACTCTTGGGGCCATCAGCGCATCGCGCCAACCCTCATCTTCTAAAGGTGCTATCCATTGGTATGAAAACAGTTCTTTATATTAAATTCATAAATCAGCAATACGAAAAGCTCAGCCAATGCATTTCATTCCCTCACTGGGAACTGTAGGGTAAAAAGTGGTATTGGTCAAGCGTCCAGAAATCAATTATAAATCCTGCATGAGAAAACCATTGCAAAGATTCGTCTCTTCGTGATCTCCATAGATCTACGGAGATCACGAAGAGACGAATCTTTGCAACTGTTTTCTCATGCAGGATTTATCATACCTGCAAGCATTGCGGTCTGTTCAAGCATAATATAGTGGACAAGAATACATAATTGATTTCCGGACGCTTGACCAATACCACTGTTTACCCTATAGATCTCTAAACACACGCTTAAGAATCTGGAATTGTATCGGGGAGCACCCGCAGTACATGTCATATTTGAACCCACGCACCGGCCTTCTGAGCTAGTACAATCAATCTTTTATTTGCTTGCCCTGATGAAGTTCCCAGTGAGGGAATGAAATGCGTTGGCTGAGCTTTTCGTATTGCTGATTTATGAATTTGAAATTAAAGAACTGTTTTCATACCACTATTTGACTACTGGACTTCATGACCTGGCGCACCCCCATCTCAATAGTTAAAAAATTTAATAAATATATAAATATATATATATATTTATACACACATATATAATTTAAAATTTAAAAAATCATTCTATAATAATTTAAAACATAAATTTATTAAAAATAATTAAAACTTACATTTCGCAATACAATAAATGCAACAGTAGGCAAAATGTTGGATAGCGAAGGGGTAAAAATGTGTATTCCCCCTCAACTGAGTGCAACAGTAGGGTAAGTGATGGATAGCTGAGGGGTAAAAATTACTATTCTCACTCCAATGAGTTTAACAGTAGTGAAAGTGCTGGATAGCGGAGGAGTAAAAATTACTATTCCCACTACAGTGAGTTCAACAGTAGGGAATGCTGGATAGCGGAGGGGTAAAAATTACTATTCACACTCCGGTAAGAGAAACAGTAGGGAAAGTGTTGGTTAGCGGAGAGGACAAAATGACTATTCCCACTCCAATATATGAAACAGTAGGGAAAGTGCTGGATAGCGGAGGAGTAACAATTACTATTCCCACTCCTGTGAGTGCAGCAGTAGGGAAAGTGCTGGATAGCGGAGGAGTAAAAATTGCTATTCCCACTCCAGTGACTTTAACAGTATGGAAAGTGCTGGATAGCGGAGGAGTAAACAATACTATTCCCACTCCAGTGAGTGCAACAGTAGGGAAAGTGGTGGATAGCAAAGGGGTAAAAATTACTATTCCCACTCCAGTAAGAGAAACAGTAGGGAAAGTGTTGGATAGCGGAGAGGGAATATTACTATTCCCACTGCAATGAGTGCAATAGTAGGGAAAGTGCTGGATAGCAGAGGGGCAAAAATTACTATTCCCACTCCAGTAAGTGCAACAGTAGGGAAAATGCTGGATAGCGAAGGGGTAATAATTACTATTCCCACTTCAGTGAGTGCAACAGTAGGGAAAGTGTTGGATAGTGGAGGCGTAAAAATTACTATTCCCACTCCAGTGAACACAACAGTTGGGAAAGTACTGGATAGCGAAGGTATAAAAATGACGATTCCCACTCAAGTTAGTACAACAGTAGGGAAAGTGCTGGATTGCAGAGAAACAAAAACTATTAATTAGATTTAAATAATAGAACAAATTTAGAAAATCATTAAAAAAAATAAACGATAGTAAACAAAAATACATTTAAAAATATTAAACATATAAAAAGAACACATATTATAATATAAGTTACATGTAACAAAAAGGTACAAATATTATATCAAATAAATTAATAAATATATTTAAAAACAATCATTATTTAAAAGGAGCAAATATTAACAAACAAAAACATTATGTAAAACATAAATGTTTTATTTTATTTCCTACCCTATAACACCACACCAATAAAAAACACTTAAAAAGGTGTATTTAAATTTATTTACATAATTAACATAATTAATAATCAATTACAATAAGAATTCATTGAATACACATGCTTTAACTCTATAATATACACAACACACACCTAAAACTAATTACATAATTACCATATTTATTTTTATATTAATTAATTTATATTAATTACCAACTAATTATTAATTCATCAATTAAAAATACATTACTTCCCACCCTTACCACCTATAAACACCAAAACACACACCTAAAATTAATTACACAATTACCATCATTAATTGCTAATTAAATAATTTAAACGAATTAACTACTAATTATTAATTTATCAATTAAAAATAAATTACTTCCCGTCCTTCCCACCATTTTCACCCATAAACACCACAACACACACCTAAAATTAATTACACAAGAACCATAATTAATTGCTAATTAAAATTAATTAACAACTAATTATTGAATCATCATATAAAAATAAATTACATCCCACCCTTCACACCATTTACACCTATACATACCACAACACACACCTAAAATTATTTACACAATTACCATAATTAATTGCCAATTAATTAGTTAAAACTTATTAACAACAAATTATTAATTAATTCATAAAAATACATGTTAGAATCCGGGTTCTCTGGTTGACACAGGTAGGTACTTGTGTCAAGCAGGGAACCTTTCCTCTAGTCAGGGTAAGGGGGTGCACTCCTAAAATAACCCCTGCTCACCCCCTTGGTAGCTTGGCACGAGCAGACAGGCTTATTTCAGAGCGTTATAGTTTAAGCATTTGTGAACACATACACTAACCAAGTGACAACAATACAAATGGACACCACACAGGTTTTATATGAAAAATAAGGATTCTTTATATAGAGTTACCACAAGACCATTAAACGACAAAAATACACAATACTATTACTTTAGATGGTAGGATTTTGCTTAGTTCTCTTAAGTTCTTAAATGCGACACTTTAAGTCAATGTACATTTTAGATGCGACACGCAGGGCAACGAAAGTGTTACAACGATGTTGATGTGATGAAGTTTTTTGTGCAAAGAAATAAAGACGTGAAGATCTTCCAGATGCGTTACGCTTCTCCGATGTTGCGAGAAGACTCGACTCGATGCGTTAGCTACAGCGGCATCACCCTTTATGCGATGCGACGACAGCAGCCTTGGCAGCGGCACTCTTATCCGACGTTTGTGAGGCGCTTTTCTTGATGCGGTGCAATGCGACAGCTACAATGGCTCCGATGGTGACACGCTTCTTCCTCGATGCGAGACTCTTCTCTTGATGCGGTGCGATGCGTCAGCTACGATGGCTGCGATGGCGACACGCTTCTTCGGCGTTGAAAGACACTTCTTGGGTGATGCGAGACGCTTCCGCTCGATGTGAGGCTGCAGCGGCGACACCCTTTACGAGATGCGACGACGGCAGCTCCGACGGCTGCACGCTTCTCCTTCTTGAGTCTCGCTTCCAGCTCCTTGCGACACGCAGTCCCTCAGATGGCCTAACAACAGTAGCAGGCACTTCTGAAGAACTTTGGGGAGCTGGGGGGTGAAGTCTGTTGTTCCTGAGACTTCAGCAGGAGGCAAGCTCTATTCCAAGCCCTTGGAGATCTTTTTAAGCACAAGTTGAAATAAAGTCTTTGTAGTCTTTCTCCTCTCCTTCAGCAGCAAGGCAACCACTGCAGGCCAATCGCCCAGGTCAGGGACAGTACTACTCCTTACAGCTTTCCCAGTTCCTTCTCCTCAGGCAGAGGTTCTTCTTGTCAAGCAAGATCTAATTTCTTGGGAGCAGGGTCCCAATACTTATACCCCTAATTCCTTTGTTCCTCTGGGGTAGAGGGGCCTTTGCTCAGTCCAAACCAGTTCCTGAGCACTTTGTTGACATGACTCTGACCTTCTATTCAGGGTGCTGGGCAGAGACATCAGCCGCTCCACAGGAGGTGGAGCCAGCATTGTGGTGGCAGAGCACTGCCCTATTCAGAGTCCAGGTGCACTCCTCCCACCCATCTGGATGTCAATCTCTCTATTCACCACCAGGCTACCTAGCCCTGCCCCTCTGGGTTTCCCCAGCCCTGTCACTCACACAAACCAGACAGGCAGATACACATCATAGCAGAGGCGGGCTGAAATGGTTAGGCAAGCAAATACCAACTTTCTAAAAGTGGTATTTGCAAACACAGAATATTAAAATAAACTTTCCTAAAAGATGTATTTTATTATTCTGAGTTCAGGCATACTAAACTCAAATTTCTACCATGTTCCCTGGGTCTGTTAGGATCATAAGATGTAACAATTCTAACAGCCCATTCTGGCCTATGGGAACAGGTAGCCTTGCAATAGTGAAAAACGAAAATGGCTGTAATTCACTATTAGGACATGCCACACACATCAGGGCTTGTCCTACCTTATGCTTACAATGCACCCTGCCCTTGGGCCTACCATAGGGGTGACTAATATGAAGTTAAGGGAAAGTTTAGGGACTGGGAAGTGCGTGCACTTGCCTAGTCAGCATGACAGTACCAGACTACACGCAGGTTCTGCAATGGCAGACCTTAGACACATTTTACTAGGCCGCTCCTGTGGATGGCACAACCAGTGCTGCAAGCCCACCAGCAGCATTTGTATTTACAAGCCCTGGGTACTCCTGGTGCACTTTACTGGGGTCTGACAGTAAACCAAATAAGCCAATCATGGACTCCAACCAACATATACATTTTAAATAGGGAGCACTTGCACTGTGGCACTTGCTGGCAGTGGCACAGTGATCTGAGCAGCTAGCACCAGCAAAACACATGAGGCACAGCGACAAAAGGTGGAAGGGAGACTAATGCCAAGGTGCCAGGTCTAACAATACACATTCCACATTTAACACTATAACATCTCAATTAAACAAATATTAATAAATAAAAATATTCAATAAATTAAATATACTTAAATTACTTCCTACCCTATTCCCCTATAAACCCACAACCCGCTACGGTACTAAAAACGCAAAATTCAAATAAAAAAATGAATAACTACTAAAAATATTCAATACTTTAATATAATTAAATTACTTCCCACCCTATTCACTTTTAAACCCTCATCCCACTACGGTACTAAAAATGCAAAATTCAAATATAAAAAAATTAATAACTACTAAAGTTTTAACACATATAATAAAAATACAAACAATTCGTATACAAAAACATACATCACATACATATGCAATATATACTAAAATACATAACATTAATAAAAAAATCGATATTTTTCACAACTATATTTTTCCAAACGATATTAAACACTTCGATATTTTAAATATCAATATTACTTAACTAAAATCGATAATCTTGACCATGATATTTTTTCTGACGATATTTCTGACCCACGATATTTTTACCTCGATATTTGTGCAAGTCGATATTTTTACATCGATATTCTCTCTCTGCACCATTGAAAACCCACTGTATTGAGCTCTCTCTTGTATACCGGGTCCAACCAATCCCCAGTGAACCAGTCATTAATGACTAAAAGGTGACTGGACAGGTAATATAAGTATAAGTTAACAATTCCAAGACCCTCTTCATAGGGAGTGTGCTGGCAAAGGTAATCAGGCCCGGGTGTTATGCTAGAGAAGGGATTGGCCACTGAACCCATCTCTTTGAACCAATGACGAGGGATACTTTGTGGAAACTTTTGAAGGAGATATAGGAATTTTGGTAAAACCATCATCTCATATAGAGATATCCTCCCCATGCCAACACAAAGAGCTGGGGAGACAAGGAGCATCCCTGACTAGTCTTCTGACAGATGGAAAACTCAATAGAAACCACTTAATTCACCTGTACATGGGGAGTGGGATTGGAGTTGAGAACTCGCCCCAGACGGCGACAGTGGGTACCTAACCCAGCCACTTCCAGCACTCAAGCTAAATAAACCCAGTCTAATGTGCCAAACACCTTCTCAAAATCTATTAGGAGCAAGACTAATGGAACTGTGAGCAGGTGATTGTGGGCTTTGGCTACATGTAGTTACCGCAAGCAGTGTCAAGTGCTCCTGTCGGGCATAAAGCCACATTGGTCTAGATGAATCAATGATCTCAAAACCGTCCGCAACTGGGTGGCCAATATGGTAGCAACAATTTTAACCTCCCCATTAATGAAAGAGATTGATTGATAGTCGGTGCATGAGGTGCACGGCGGCCGTGTCTTTGGTATGACCTCAATTGTTAGAAATAGGATTTCTGGTTGGCTAAGGCTTGCGCCAAAGTCAGGCAGAAACCACCACTCTAGTCAGGGCAAGGAAGTTACACGCCAAAGATAACCCCTGCTCACCCCCTTGGTAGCTTGGCACGGGCAGACAGGCTTATCCCGGAGGCGATGTGTAAAGCGTTTGCGCGCGCACCCAGCAACAACACCCAAGGCCCACCACAAAGGAAACTCCACACAAGGTATTATATAAAAATAACCTTTGTATTATACACAACACATTAGATAAAAACACACACTTTACAATGTGCCAACAGGCACGGGCAGAATGTACAAGGGATTATATATACAGGGGACAGGGCCACATGGACCACTGTCAGGAATTAGCACTTTGTAGAAATAGCACTTAGAACGTAGGAATAATATTTGAGAACATAGTACACAATAACATATATAAAATCCAACCAGTAACTACTGGTAACCAGAAAGTACCACCTACGCAACCCTAACCACCTTAGGACAATACTGCGCAGGGAATCAGGACCTCACTAGCATCACCTGTACTAGGAGAAAAACAACCACCTAAGTATCACTCTACCTGTAGGGGTCTAAGCACATAAACACAGGATGCATAAAGTACATTCAGAGGTGTGAAGCAAAGCACATGAGGCATAAACACATTCAGAGGTGCAGGAAAGGTACAATGGCGCAAAAACTCACATTAGCCACTATCTGTGGCAGTCCCTGGGCCAACTGGCCTTGTCAGGGCAAGGACGCCCTGTGTCCAGAAAAGTCAGGGCACGGCTGCGCAGGCTGCGCAAGCCAAAACACAGAGGCCACAACCTAAACGTTGCAGCTGCCCACTAAGTGCTGGGCAGCTGGGAAAATACTTGGGCACCACGGTGCCTTTGGAGCCTTCTCTGGGCTCTGAAATTGATATGCCCCCTTGGAGCCTCGTGGGCTCGAGACAAGAAATGCCCCAACGTTGGAGCGACTCGCGCTCAAGAAATAATGCCCCCGCATATGGTGGAGCCTCGTGGGCTCTCAAAGAATGCCCTCGTAACGTTGGAGCCTCAACCGGCTCTGGAATCAGCCCCGCCTCGTTGGAGCCCTCACGGCTCTTTAACAAAAGGCCCACGTTCGTTGGAGTCCCACACGGGGGACTCTTTACGTACAATGCCCCCGGAGCCTCGCAGGCTCTTGATCAACGAAGAACAATGCCCCCAAACGTTTAGAGCCTCCAAGCGTTCTAGAGTAGAGAATGCCGACACAACGGAGCCCCCAGGGCCCTCCCCTACTCACCGGGCCGCTCGCAGGGGGACTCCGTTCCTCTCGCTGCCAGTCTGCTTCGTTTAGGGAGCCTCCGGCGCTCCCGTCACACCGGACTCTTTCACCGGGGCAGTGCGAGGCGGCACCAGAGAGCTCCCGCTCCTCGGGGCTCTCTCGCTCTCTGGGGTTCTTCCTGCTTTGACCGGGACAGCGCGGGGTAGGCTCCTGGCTGCTTCCGGGTCAAGTCCCGCCCACGTCTCAAGCGAAGGCTGCCTGACTTCCGGGATTTCGGCCCGGGCTGCAGCGGTGATTATCTCTACGGCGATAATGAGGGGTGGGCTCCCTCAATCAAAACGGCCATAAGCGGGGTGGGCACCCACGCCAGAAATAATTGATTATGCGGGGTGGGCACCCGCCGATGTCCACGGCAATGTCCCTGGCAGGGTGGGTACCTGCCAGGGGACTTTCAGGATCGGGAAAGATGGGGCAAACGCCGGGTGGGCACCGGCTTTCAGCAATAAAGCGCTCCTGCGCGCTAAAGGCAAATCCAAGCGCTTTGGGGGAAAGAAAAGGGCTTCCAGGCACTTAGGGGTGCCAGTCAACACCTAAGTCCAGCAAAGTTCTTCCCTGCATGCAGCAGGGCAGGGGTGGGGGCAAGGCTGGACCCAGAGCCAGCTCACTGGGCCTCCAGGCAGGGAGGTAGTCCAAGTGGCGGTCCTCTGGTCCAGCAGCAGCCCCCCTCAGGTAAGATCCTGGCAGAGAACAACTTGTAAGGGGACACAGCCCCTTTTTATACAGTAAAAGTCTTTGTTCTTGGTTCAGGGTGAGGGGGAAAACCAGTCGCAGCTGGTTGGGGAGCACCCTTGATGTGCTCAGCCCCTCACTCTATTCACTGGCAGGGCTAGGGTCGTCAGTCGCACCACAGGGGGCGGGGCCAGCATTGTGTGTGGAAAACCCTGCCCTATTCAGGACCCAGGTGTACTCCTCCCACCCATCTAGCTGCTGATCTCCCCATTCACCACTGGGTGACTCATCCTGACTCTGGGGAATCCCTAGCCCGTCACATGACATGACCAGCCAATCACGCGACAGTCACACTGCACACAGAAGTGCCCACTTCTAGAAGTGGCACTTCCACACTAGGTACATGCACGCCGCACACATCATCGCGCAGCATTCACTCCCACGAGTCCGCACATACCAAACTCGGGCCTGCACACCCCACGCATCAGGAACTACTAGGGACACATACATTCCCCATGCATTCCTATGGGAGGGCAGGCCTATCTCACCACATGCACTCAGAGCACGCACGCACTTTACCCTGGGACACAGGGAAAGTGCGCAGAGACCAAAAAATTACCACACCAAGTCACCAGTAAAAAGCAAAAAAGTTCAGGGGTGAACCTGCCAGAAGGGCCAAGTCCAACACAACCCCCTTCCAGCCAAAACGCAGGGCAGACCAATCACCACCGTGATGGACTTCCCTGCTTGGGGCGATAGAACACGGACGCGGGCCCGCAACTGCAGGGACACCCTCCGGTTCTACGCCACGGTGAACCCATGGAATTCTTTCTAACACCACTGTCTGGACCAACTGGGCTACCCCACTGGTACTCCCAAGCTGTCCGCGGCCAAGACCAGGCCCTAGGCCACCCAGGTGCCACCGGTCTTTGCCTAATCACAGAGTGGGGGGTAGTAACCCCTGGCACATAGCGGCCATTCTCCACTCTTCCTCTCTGCAAGACAGGACTAGACTGCCACTGGTTCTCCAGCCTAGGGTCTACACCCTCAGGCGGACCAGGAGTCTCAGGGAAGGCTCTCCTCCCCTTACCTCTTCTCCTAGGGTTCCTCCTCCTCTGGCGAGGGGTACACCTAGAACGCCATTCCAACCCAGGGTTTAACCCCTTAGGTTGTACCGGGGGCAGAGGTGGGCTCTCCCACCCTCTGCACCCCCTTCCAGAACCCTGCTCCCTACCAACTGGGGCGGTACCTCTGGAAGAAGAACCGGTCGGGGCGCTGATTACAGACGTCCCACCCTTCAGGTCAGGCTGATCCCGAACCTGGCCTTCCAACCTCCGGCCTAGAACCTTTGGTGGAATAATCGCCTGGCACTCCAGGACTTTTGGGGATTTCCACTCCATCCCCCTGAGGCTATCAAATGACACATATGTCGAGCGACTGTCTGTCTGGCGCTGATCTCCCGTCCCCTGTCCACCTGACAGTGCGCGGAGATCCCCCAGAACAGAAGTGGTGTCACCCTGGTCACTACACGGGATCCTAGCCCAACTGGGTAGTCCCTGACCCACCGGTTCTTCCACTGGGGAACTCATCCCCCAATCACTGCTCACGCTGGACTCCTGTACCCTCCCTACCGGAGCGGTACTGCCAGACTCCAGAACCACAGGAGCCCTGTTTACAGGCGCTCCAGGTCCTCTACTCACTAAGAGATCTTCCTCAAGTGGACTAACAGGACAGCCTAGGTCCCCAACTTGGTGTTCCATCATGAAACCATCCAAGTCCTGAGGCAGGGTTTCGGGCGTCTGGGGACCCTCGGTCACCCCCTCACTCCTGCTCCATTGAGCCAGGCAGTGAGCCCCTACACCCTCCTCGCTATCCTGGGACCTAGCTGGGCTACACTGAGCCTCCTCCACCACACTGGGCTGGAGGATCTCTGACCCACTATTGTTGGAATCACTCACTAATGACTCTAGAGAACCTCTGGCCCTTTCCCAGCGCTCTGCTTCCTCTGCAAGTTCCCATGGACAAAAAGAGTTATACCTCAACAGGTGTTGGCGCAACCCTGGAGAACAACTACTGAGCATCTGCTCTTTGATAATCATATTGAGTACTCCATCTAAATCCTGCTCTGGGTTAAACACCAGCCAGTCCACCAGGGCATCATGACATTCCTCCACAGCCTCCTCCCAAGACTGGTGAGACAGCTTCTTACTGCCCCTGAACTTCAACCTACATTCCTCCTCTCGGGAACAAGGTACCACACTCGGGGAACTGGGACTGGGACTCTCTATACTGCACTTTATATCGCTGCCACCACTGAACTCCACCCTCACTGGGGAATCCAGAAAACTACCACTGTGCTCAGGGGACAGGGAAAGGGATGAGGCGCTATCTCCTACGCTGGACCCAGCAAGGGACTCCCTACCTACGGGGTCCTCACTCTCTACTGGCGCCCAGGTACTGTCATCTTCTGAATCTTCAGGGCTCCCCACAGACCCACCACCCTCCAGGTGAGAGGCCCGGGCCCTGTCTTCCTCACTGCGCTCACGTTCCCATTCACCTGCTTGCCATCCAATCATGTGGTTCCTCAGTTCGTACACAGTGTCTGACTCTCTCACCCCTATGTTTCTCTCTCTACAGAACCTTTCCAACTCCTGCATACTGTAATAAACTAGATCAGTGGGGTCAAAAGCAGGCTCCATTCTGGCAGACGTTCCAGAGAAAAGATCACACAGGGAACCTAGGGGTCTGCGTTTAACACAGGAGTACACACTTTCACAAAAAGATTCAGCAAGCTCTCTACCCCAGAATACTCACACTCCCTTGCCTAGTGCCACACACCATTCATCCACACACAACCCTCCCCTCGGACTGGTAAGGCAGTTTCTACCACCCCTGATTCCTCAACCTGACCACCACGTGACACAGGTACCAACTCTGGGCGCAGGGCGGGGGACAAATGTACAGGACACTATTACGCTGCCACCACTGGATCCCACCCTCAGGTGAATCCAGAAAACACAATGCACTTGGGGGGATGATCTACCCTCCCGGGCTAGGGACACCTAACTCACAGTGCACAAAAACACATTTCCAAAGAAATGACAATTAAAAACAAACTTAGAACAATAATCCCTATACCATGTGATTTATCTAAATGCAGAGTTTTGTAGTGCGGCCAGTTGCTGCTGCGGTACAGCGCAAACGCAAGTCCAAATCCCACCGCTGATCACCAATGTTAGAAATTGGATTTCTGGTTGGCTAAGGCTTGCGCCAAAGTCAGGCAGAAACCACCACTCTAGTCAGGGCAAGGAAGTTACACGCCAAAGATAACCCCTGCTCACCCCCTTGGTAGCTTGGCACGGGCAGACAGGCTTATCCCGGAGGCGATGTGTAAAGCGTTTGCACGCGCACCCAGCAACAACACCCAAGGCCCACCACAAAGGAAACTCCACACAAGGTATTATATAAAAATAACCTTTGTATTATACACAACACATTAGATAAAAACACACACTTTACAATGTGCCAACAGGCACGGGCAGAATGTACAAGGAATTATATATACAGGGGACAGGGCCACATGGACCACTGTCAGGAATTAGCACTTTGTAGAAATAGCACTTAGAACGTAGGAATAATATTTGAGAACATAGTACACAATAACATATATAACACCCAACCAGTAACTACTGGTAACCAGAAAGTACCACCTACGCAACCCTAACCACCTTAGGACAATACTGCGCAGGGAATCAGGACCTCACTAGCATCACCTGTACTAGGAGAAAAACAACCACCTAAGTATCACTCTACCTGTAGGGGTCTAAGCACATAAACACAGGATGCATAAAGTACATTCAGAGGTGTGAAGCAAAGCACATGAGGCATAAACACATTCAGAGGTGCAGGAAAGGTACAATGGCGCAAAAACTCACATTAGCCACTATCTGTGGCAGTCCCTGGGCCAACTGGCCTTGTCAGGGCAAGGACGCCCTGTGTCCAGAAAAGTCAGGGCACGGCTGCGCAGGCTGCGCAAGCCACAACACAGAGGCCACAACCTAAACGTTGCAGCTGCTCACTAAGTGCTGGGCAGCTGGGAAAATACTTGGGCACCACGGTGCCTTTGGAGCCTTCTCTGGGCTCTGAAATTGATATGCCCCCTTGGAGCCTCGTGGGCTCGAGACAAGAAATGCCCCAACGTTGGAGCGACTCGCGCTCAAGAAATAATGCCCCCGCATATGGTGGAGCCTCGTGGGCTCTCAAAGAATGCCCTCGTAACGTTGGAGCCTCAACCGGCTCTGGAATCAGCCCCGCCTCGTTGGAGCCCTCACGGCTCTTTAACAAAAGGCCCACGTTCGTTGGAGTCCCACACGGGGGACTCTTTACACACAATGCCCCCGGAGCCTCGCAGGCTCTTGATCAACGAAGAACAATGCCCCCAAACGTTTAGAGCCTCCAAGCGTTCTAGAGTAGAGAATGCCGACACCACGGAGCCCCCAGGGCCCTCCCCTACTCACCGGGCCGCTCGCAGGGGGACTCCGTTCCTCTCGCTGCCGGTCTGCTTCGTTTAGGGAGCCTCCGGCGCTCCCGTCACACCGGACTCTTTCACCGGGGCAGTGCGAGGCGGCACCAGAGAGCTCCCGCTCCTCGGGGCTCTCTCGCTCTCTGGGGTTCTTCCTGCTTTGCCCGGGACAGCGCGGAGTAGGCTCCCGGCTGCTTCCGGGTCAAGTCCCGCCCACGTCTCAAGCGAAGGCTGCCTGACTTCCGGGATTTCGGCCCGGGCTGCAGCGGTGATTATCTCTACGGTGATAATGAGGGGTGGGCTCCCTCAATCAAAACGGCCATAAGCGGGGTGGGCACCCGCGCCAGAAATAATTGATTATGCGGGTGGGCACCCGCCGATGTCCACGGCAATGTCCCTGGCAGGGTGGGCACCTGCCAGGGGACTTTCAGGATCGGGAAAGACGGGGCAAACGCCGGGTGGGCACCGGCTTTCAGCAATAAAGCGCTCCTGAGCGCTAAAGGCAAATCCAAGCGCTTTGGGGGAAAGAAAAGCGCTTCCAGGCGCTTAGGGGTGCCAGTCAACACCTAAGTCCAGCAAAGTTCTTCCCTGCATGCAGCAGGGCAGGGGTGGGGGCAAGGCTGGACCCAGAGCCAGCTCACTGGGCCTCCAGGCAGGGAGGTAGTCCAAGTGGCGGTCCTCTGGTCCAGCAGCAGCAGCAGCCCCCCTCAGGTAAGATCCTGGCAGAGAACAACTTGTAAGGGGACACAGCCCCTTTTTATACAGTAAAAGTCTTTGTTCTTGGTTCAGGGTGAGGGGGAAAACCAGTCGCAGCTGGTTGGGGAGCACCCTTGATGTGCTCAGCCCCTCACTCTATTCACTGGCAGGGCTAGGGTCGTCAGTCGCACCACAGGGGGCGGGGCCAGCATTGTGTGTGGAAAACCCTGCCCTATTCAGGACCCAGGTGTACTCCTCTCACCCATCTAGCTGCTGATCTCCCCATTCACCACTGGGTGACTCATCCTGACTCTGGGGAATCCCTAGCCCGTCACATGACATGACCAGCCAATCACGCGACAGACACACTGCACACAGAAGTGCCCACTTCTAGAAGTGGCACTTCCACACTAGGTACATGCACGCCGCACACATCATCGCGCAGCATTCTCTCCCACGAGTCCGCACATACCAAACTCGGGCCTGCACACCCCACGCATCAGGAACTACTAGGGACACATACATTCCCCATGCATTCCTATGGGAGGGCAGGCCTATCTCACCACATGCACTCAGAGCACGCACGCACTTTACCCTGGGACACAGGGAAAGTGCGCAGAGACCAAAAAATTACCACACCAAGTCACCAGTAAAAAGCAAAAAAGTTCAGGGGTGAACCTGCCAGAAGGGCCAAGTCCAACATCAATGGTGGACTAATCAAGCTCCTTGAAGAAGGAGCTTCTGGGGATAGCTTCTTTGTAAAGATTCAGTAGATGAGGAGAGAGGATGTCTTTATATTTAACATAGAATTCTGAAGGGTATCCGTTTGGACTAGGAGTCTTGCCACACGGCATCGCCAAAATAGCTTCTCCGACCTCTTCCAGCGTGATGGGCTCATCAAATACTCACCATTCCACCCCCTAAAGTTTAGGCAAGGGTATATCATTGATGAGGAGAATGGTCTGGTCAGTTTCTGGACATTGTGCTCATAAAGGAGTCTAGTAAAGTGGAGGGAGCATAGAGACACAGGACATTCATCGGGCAACCCTCCAGCGCACGCGTAAGGGCAATATAATGACCTTGAGCATCTGCCCAGGTCTAAGTGACCACCAAGGGGAACGTGTGACGCAGCAAGATGGCCACTTTGTGGGACCCTCTGATATAGCCGGGATAGTAGACTCTATCAAATGTATTTCAGGTTAAAAATAGACAGGTATTCCCCTGGAGGTGTATCTCGTGCAACAGTATTATAGATGGGAGAAAGCGTTGACCATACCTCAGAACCACTGAGCACTTAATCTGGTCCAAAAGACTGTTCACATTCCATTAGAAAATCACAGACTAGGCCATAGGTGGAATAGGGATACGTTATGCATAGGGGATAATGGCGCTGCGACTGTTCGCCAAGGATATTGGCGCAAGTGTAAAGCATGCGTGCTGGAGCATAATGGGGCCATAATAATTTGGCTGTAACAACCTAGAGAAATTAAGAACAAGTAAGAAACATTGCACGTAATTAATCAGTGTCAAAATCTTGATACAGCATCCCGTAACCCCCAAATCCCCCCTCCCCATATTCCCCCCAAAAGCATCTGTCCTTCAAATAAATTGACCCAACTTATAACAAATTCTTTATAGACAGGAGTGAAGTGGTGGACCACTTCAGAAAAAAGGACAATGACTGTACGCTGTTCACCATCACACGAACTGCTATGAGTTTCATTCAGCAAGGAATGTTTTAACAAGACCAAATTACAGATCTAGTTGACCTGGGTGTACGAGCAGGATGAAGGAAGGAAGGAGGTTGACCGGCCGGTGAATCTGTTTTTCTTCCATCAGCCATTCCCACGCAGACTCATATGTGAAGAAAGTGGGTCTTCTCATCATAAATTACCTTAATGTGCATCAGAAAGAGGAGCGCATAAGACAGGTCGAGAGCCCGAAGCTTCTGTTTGATGGATTTGTAGGATCTGCGGCGAGCCTTGACCTCCTGAGAGTAATTCGGGAAAATCAAGATTTTCACATTTTGGCAGCAGAGATCGGAGTGCACCTGACCTTCACGTAGGATTAGGTCCTATCTTTAAAGTTAAAGAATCTTGCAATCACAGGCTGGCTCTAGCCACCAGGGGGAGACCTGGAAACAACTGCCCTGTGGGCATGCTCCACAGTGAACCAGGGTGATAATTTATCAGTGCTTATCCAGGATTTGAGTCAGTTCTCCAGGAACTCCACCACTTGTGTGCCTTCTGCGTCCTCTGGAAAGCCTATAAAGTGCAGATTATTGCTCCTCGAATGGTTCTCCGCATCTTCAGCGTGATGATGGAGTTTATTCGTACGAGTGAGGAGGTGAGTCACTTTGGCTTTGAGGTCAGCCACTTCATCCTCTATTGGGGAGAGACAGCCCTCTGCTACAGTGATACAGCTGATGCGTTACTGAGATCCTGACAGAGAAGCGCCACGTCCACTCGCACCACTCCAATTTATTTTTAACCTCTGCCTGCGAGGAGTAGATAGTCTGCAGAATTTTGTCAAGATCTCCCTCCTCAGGGGAGGATTTGTCTAAGGTCTCTCTCCCTGATGCCCCAGGCAGGGGGGTTTACTGGTCAATGCATGGCTAGAAGGGATGCGTCTTTGCTGGTTTGTCTTTTTCCATGTTCAATGTCCAGTGCGGGGTCCAAATAGACAGGAATCTGGTCAACTTGCCACGGTCTGTGGCAGTACATGCAGCCAGACCAGGAGTGAATTGTGTTCAAGGTGCAGTTGAAGGCCAGGAAGCTGGAATGTGGAATGTGGCAACTGAATAGAGACAGGCAACATTACCCCTCTAGGAAGTAGAATCTAAAGCAGTGCAAGTCCGGGTGTAGCGGCTCTAGGACACAAGGCGGGCACTTACTCACCCAATTCTCTCACAGCTCATTGCTTCATCGACTTTCCTCAGGATCCTCACTCACCAGAACTCAATTCTGCAAGTTGTAATCGATTGAGAAAGGAGAGAAAGGACAATGAAAGTGCAGTGTTAGTGCTTGGTCAGTGAGACAACTCCACCCCAGTGCAACGAGTCACAGGAGGGCACTTGCGCAGGCACACATCTAGGGAAAGAGAGAAAGCGAAGGGCCCCCAAGTCTACAGCCGGGCAAGTCCCAGTATGCAAGAGTCACCTGCAATGAGATCCAACAATATCTGTACAGAAGGATTAGGGTTTCCAGGTCCGATGCCAGTATAGTAATTCCTATGTCTCTTTGGGGAAGGACACAAGGTAGAGGCAGGCAAGGTTCACACCATTTCTTGAGGAGAGCCCCTCCATGAGGCGTAAGTACTCACAATTACATGTATGGGGGCCTCCAGTGAAACATAATCCCTGCTTGAGGGGGATCAGGTCAGTCAGATGATCTCTTCTTACCTCTGATTTTCAGCAGTTGGCAGGCGGTGGTCTAAGGGACACACTGCAGGGCTCGTCAGCAGATGCTCACGGTATCAGCAAAACTCAGAAGACCAGAAGGGTGTTGCTTGCGGCTCCACCTGTGTCCAGCAGTGGATCAATGGTGGCAGGTGGTCAAAAGTGAAACCAGCCAGTCATTCCGGCTGGAATCCGAAGGGGCTCAAGGAGCCTGTCGGCCAGTCGGAGGCTTCACCGTAATCTCTAATGGTAGCATTTCCGCCATCGGGATTGCAATATCAGTTTCTGACAGGCTTTCTATGTCAGATTTAAAGTGACTTTGAGGACCCCCTTTTCCCTGTGGCCTCTGGTTGAGGGCAGAGGAGCAAAGTATGGTGACCCCCTGTTAATCCCTGAACCGTGTGGCAATCACCATGAGGTGCCTGACATGCTGTGCAGGGAGTAACATAAACTACCATTTCTCTGTGGGAGCTTGTGTTGAAGCACCCATACAGAAATGGGAGTATGCGACCACACCATGTGCAGTCACATTGTAATACTGCTGTCGGAACCGCCGACCGGAGGTCGGTCGATCCCGAGACCGCAACGGTTCGACCGACATTGTAATCAGGCCCATAATGTTTACTGGTATGGACGATATATGATTCCTACACCATATAACCCTCATAGTCTCATGTTACATTTCCTGGACATGTATTTACACATTTGTATGATTTATTGTGCGCCTGTGTGTAATGTAAAGCACTCTGACACCCTACACTGGGTTGATTAGAGCTATAAAGTAAGTCATTAAAATATAGGTGCCTTTCTAATCATTACTTGTTTAATTACTTATACACACAGATACATTTTGTGTTCTTACAGTACATGCACACCTCTTACATAGGGGGCTGAACAAAATCAAAAACCTGCCTCCAAGTCATAGTTTCCCTAAAGTACTTGTGACGTGACACGCTGTGATCCTTTGATCCCTCTGAATCTAGGTGTTAGGCTTTAGCTGGCTCTCGACTAAGATGACATTTAAACAAAAGAAGGGCTGATGACCTTTTAAATCAGGCTTTTGGGTTAGACCTGCTTGAACGTAAATATAATAAAGCCCCCTCAATGCCTTCAGGTTCTCTGTTCTGAACAGAATGCAGACAATGCGGGGACTGCCAAAACATATCCCTGTGTCTGAAAATGACACCAGCGCAAATTCATGCTGTTTCCCTGGAGATCCGGCGGGTTCTCCCTACTTTCCAGCACTGCCTAATTCTCAAATGCATCTCTCATTTGCAATGATACAGTGATGTGAGCAAAACATTTTGAAAGATTCCTCTGGTCAACAAATATCATTTTCTCCCTCCAGGAAACAGTAACACATTCCTAAAAGTAGCATTTTTACAGGCTATCATCATACTGCAGATGGTCTATTCCATCTGGAACCAAACACGTCTGATAGTTTTCAGCAATACATATTGATAGGAGTGTCTAATTTATTCTTGGTCTTCTCCAGACCAGTAGACTTGTCAATTTAATTAACACCTTTAGACGAGCAATATGCCTTCTAAATACATGATCACAAATCATCTGCTCAATACTTAGTATTCACCACGGAATATGGTGATATTTACTTGATAAATTGAATTAAGTTACACAGAAAAAAAGTTAAAGGTGTGTTTTATTAATCAAATATATTGTCTTAATGTACGTTCATAATGTTAAAGGTGTTTTTTACTGATCAAATGTATTGTGTGAATGTGCGCATAAAACCCAAACCTTTTGAGCACATAAAACTTACAAAAAATGAAAATCAATGTTATTTGTTGGTTGTGTTTTTCTGGAAGTTGCAACACATACACTTCGTGAACATCTGGCACTGTGACTTATTCTCAGCCTTGTGCTGCAGCCATCTTGAGCGAGTTATACGACTGAGCGCTGCGCCCGTCTTAATTGACATCCACGCACATTTCCAACATACAGAGAGGCAGATGTTTTATCTGACTTTTGAATCCACGCAAACTCGCGTTTCCAAGGAAGTACACATGTTTAAAAAGCCTTGCTTTTTCTGTTCTGTGTTTGAGTAAGTTGCCTACGTTTGCACGTGATAAATGACAAGAAGCGAAAATGCAAACCCGGATTATACTATGAGAGGAGGCATATTCGGCGCCCTCTGGATAACCTTGCAGAGACCTTGGGGTAAACGGTGTTTTCCAGCGCCAGCAGCTTCCGCAAACATTTGATCTGTGGGAGTGAGTCGTGTTTCCTTCTAGCGATCGGCTCTAATGTAGGCAGTGTTTAAAACCTCTTTAACAAGAGGACTCCCGGGGTATTTTCTAATTAAGCCTGACTCACCCCTGCCCTTCATTGATTAAATTAGTTTCATGATTCTTAAAGTCCTGTTCATTAAGCAGGGACCTCATTAATCAAAGGTCCTCATAGGACAGAACCCCTGCACGAGCTAAAAATGCAAGCTTTGCAATCGAAAGCACAAATGTCGGCTCTCCACTTTTGTCTTTGATTTCTCGGCAGAGCAGATGACCTAGAAACAGGGGTATTTTGTCCTGGACGTGTAGGTCATGTTAATATTAGCTGAAACAACATAGTATCTTGAACCATTTAATCTCTGGCCATTATTATCGTATTAGCCAATACAAACATGCGATGGTAATGCGTTTCAATATAGATACTTTTGGCTTTCCTGTCCTATGAAGGCGTATGCTTAGATAATCCAGAAAGGTTTGTTGTTCCGGTTAAATGCACTCGGGTACTTCCCTAGTCGTTGAAATGCAGCCGCTACATCTCTGCAGTACTACTTTTCTGAAATCCACAAAACCCCAGGGTATGCAAACAGTTTGCTGGTTTACCATTTGGGCATGTTTTTCTGCACATCTATCAGGCTGAAGCAGAAAATGTGGTTACATATTCATATTTTTGAAATGTATTAGCTACCCTCATATTCAGAGTGATAAGAAATTGAGCCTTCTTAACCACTGATAAGGGAAATCTGATCGTTACTACTAATTATGGACTTTAAAGCTGCAAGAAATTACAAAAAAGATCTTTTAGACAAAACATAATATCCCCGGCCACTATTACTGAATGATTGCATAATAACTCGTTGGCCTAAAGCCCTCAGAAGAGATGGGAATTCCGTTTTTCTAGCTATGGCTATCGACAAAATAGTTGGTGACTCCAGAAAAGTTTTGTGAATGTCACAAAAGTTTCCATTTACAGCAAAGCAAGGTACTAGGCCTCGACGACGATGTATGACTTGGGAATCGGGGTCAATGTGTTCTATCCAGTTAACGACTTCCTCCAGCTGCATTTTATGACTTTATTTCGATTGCCCATGGTTTGGAAAGTATTCCCTTTAGTCATCACAACTTTTTTTTTAGGACATTAGTCGCTGTATTACCTATAATCATCAAAGGTTTTAAGGGAAGGGAATAAATAAGGCAGCAAAATACCTTTCTGATTGCTCCCAGAAGTAATAATGGTAAACACGAAAGACATATTGTGACATTACCTGCAGTCTATGCAAGAGCAAATGACAGGCCGGAGAGCTGCCTGGTTACTGCTGCTAGACAAGACACGTCATGCTGCTGTTATTTTCCACGGCTTCCCCTCTTATTGCGGACAAAGATCCCCTTCTTATCCCTGAGAATGTTCTTATGCCAGTCCCTCTTTTCTCTGGAATTTGTCCTGACCTGACCAGTTTTAGGCACATCTCTCTTCTTGCTTCTGCACTTAAATGATCTTTTTCCAGTTTCTTCAAATTTTAACAAATTGTTGCATCTTTACGTTGTCCCTTCCAGTCATCTTGCTCCCACATGGTGAAACACTGTTTTCTTATTATAACAAACCCCTCCGCTTAAGTGAGCTTTGACATTCTTATCTCCTATCTACCCACCTGATATAGTGAGGTTGATTATTCTGCCTCAGGTCCATTCTTCTCTTTTGCACATCACCTTTAGTGATGGTTTAGCATAATCTGAATGGGCTTTTGGTCCATGGTTACTTTGCAACCACTGATTTCCTCCCTCTCTGCTGGGCAAGTAATTTATGTGAAGGCCATTTCATTAACTCTAGGGGGTATGTTCAGAAGAGCGTGTGATAACTACCGCAAAAGCAGCTTAACGCATCTCAACATCGCAGCTTATCGGGGCAAAATTTCGCCGTGACAACCAAGTATTCACAATGCGGCGGTAGCATGCGATAGTCACGAGATAACGTGTCAAATGTCAGTGTAAAAATCTACGCAACGCCGCAAAAATGAGAAACGCGAACGCAAAAAATCATGCGATGAGGCCAATCGCGGTACAAAAATCAGCGAAAAGCAGACACAGGCCTGCCAATCCCACGCGTCCGGTGTGAAGATGCACTATGTGGGAAAATGCACTATAAAAGAAAGAAAAAAACAAAACAAATTCAAACGGTGTAGCACCATGGGTGCACCCGGACCGAGTGCAGAGGACAAGCCGAACCCCACAAGCCCCATGGAGGGCCAGCCAGGAACCCCGTGTTCGGGGAAGGGCAAGGGGAAGAAGAAGACGGGGTTCAGTCCATAGGAAGACCGGATCATCGTAACGGAGGTGACAGAACACCATCAACAACTGTTCGGCACCTGCACTGCAGCACTGCAGCACTGGCAACCCAAACGGAAATATGGCAGGCCATTGTCACCACCGTCAATGCAGTCGGAGTGTCGAGGAGGTCAATGGAGGAGGTCAAGAGGCACTGGCATGAAGTGCACAGCCAAACCAAACAGAAACTCGCCGCCAACAGGAAGGCAGCAATGGCGACAGGAGGTGGGAGTCCTGCGACACAGCAGGAGCTGGATGAGGTGGAGGAAATTGTGGCCACAGTCAGCAGTGTGGAGACGGTGGCAGGATATGGGGCCCTGGACACAGCTTGATACGACCTGACCCAACACCATGCAACAGGATGAGTAACAACCAGGGACTGCGGGGATGGGGGGAGATGGGCACAATGGCACACATGCACAATTATGTGTAGCACACTGCACACCCACAATGATCGTGGAACATGTCCCTGATAGCCTCGGCACACTGCAGCACACATATAAACACCAAGTAGGCCCCGTCCATAATGAGCACAAAGGGGCCACCCTCCCTATCACCAATATCACAACCGACGCATGCACATGTGCTAAATCCAGCAAAGCAGCGGCTCTGCGACCCACACTGACAATGGAAGTGACACTGCATGCCCGATAGAATGGCAGCAGCCAAAAAACTTGACATGGCCCATGATTCGTCATGGAGGTGGCCCAATGCGGATCACATCCGTAAAGGAGCAGGTCACACTCTGACATATCCACGTGCACGCACAACACATGCGGTACAATACACGCAGCAGACGAACAATGCACCAGGCCACAAAATCTGTCCAAGAGCACATATGACCAAAGTCAAAAACAAATCAGCCCCTAAAAAGCACACAATTCAAATGGCACCCTGCCTCAAAGGGAGACGGCTAAACGAAATCAGAGCTGCAGGGGCAACTCCCCCACAATGCAGCACACACACATAGCAAGCACAGAACATCAGCAATGACGGCAATGTGGCACAAAGTGCAACACCAACACCAAAGGACAGGTCTCACAACAAGTTCCGCACATGCGCAGTAATGTCCACTCACATCTGGCATTGCCTGACACTGTACGGGTACTACCACACATCCGTCATGTAGTCGAAAAGCACACTGACTGCCATCAAATAGCCAGCTCCACCAAAACAGTCACAATGTACATTGGCATGCAGTCTCAATATAAACATCTGATTTACATTGCAGAGGGACAAATAACACCTCCTGCAGAGCACATCACACTTCCCATCATTGATGATGAAGAGGACAACCTGCACATATGTCAAGACACCCTCCAACGGATAATGAACAGCCTCCGCACCCCATCCCCAGGAGCAAGGCAGGCCAGCTGCCCCGAGGTGACCTCACCACCTGCACAGACCACACAGCAGGCAAAACACACCACCCCGGCTGTCTCCCAGGACCCCCCTGACCAATACATGGAGTTCCAACAGGGTGCGCAGGCTTGCCAGGTGGAGCTGGCTGAACAGCTGCAGGTGGGTTTCCAGCTTGTGGCAGCCACACTTGATGCCGTACATGGGTGTCTGAGTCCCATCAGGGACCACGTACAGTCCCTATCGGACAGTCCATGTACTTACCATGCTCCACCACAGACCTTGGCTGACCTCGCTGGGGTCATTAATTGATTACACAAGTGCTGTCTGGTCAGACAGGCACCAGCGATGACAGCACAGAGTTGGCACAGATGCGGAGGTCAATGGAGACCATGGAGCAGATGCTGGCTGGAAGCATGGCTGCCACGGCTGGACACCAGCGAGTAGTAGCTGGAAACTTCAATGCCCTGCGGTTCATCATCTTGTCATTGCTGCCACTGAGCCTGTCCCAGATGACTGAAGCGGGAACATCGACACACAAGTCTCCGACCCCTGATATGTCAGTGGCACACAGTGATGCTGCCCCATCACCTTCACAGTCTGATGTGTCAGTGGCACACAGTGGTGCAGCCATCACCCCGCCACACACACCGGACACACCTGACACGGAACCCGTATCAGGGGAGTAAGATGGGGATGGTACTTGCTGTGTGAGGAAGGAGGCAATAGCATCCATCACCGCCAAATGGCCTGTCCCTGCCTGGTTGTGCCCTATGCATCATGCCCTGGGACATTACCTCCCACTGACCCCCGGAACTCTCTGCGACATTCAACCGGACCCCGACACGGACTGCCATATCTTCACTGCTGGACAATTACACAGAAGTCCTGCTGCAGACTGCACTCCCCCTCTTCCTATTCACTACTCAATCCCCAAAGTACTCTGGTTGGCCCACTACTGGGCTTGCATGTAATGTGGGCTTGGATGGCCATGTACAGCTCCAGCTCCGTCAATCACCCGAATGTGAATAAAACATTCTTAATCACACAGATGTGTCATGACTATGTTCACTCACATATGGAAGTATGGCTGGATGTAGGGACAATGATTGCAATGAAGGTACACCCTGGTAACTGACATCTATGTGCATGTGTATCCCTGAGACACATGGCCAATTGGATGACTGTGAAGGTGAATACTAGCTTTGTCCCCATTGAACATCAACAACAATCTCCCAACCCCCCAACATAGTCACATGTCCATGTGTTGAATAGGGCTGTGTGTAGGAATGACCAAATCGGTAGCAGGCCGGGAGTGGTGTCCAACATCACATGTGACAACAGAACATCACGTCGCATACCTACCCGGACACATTCTGTTATGATATATGACATTGCGCCACATGGTCAGAGGTTGGACACCATACTCACATTGCTGAAGTCACATAAGTGCACAGGTCGGCCAGCACCTATCCCAAAACAATGTCTGGCTCACAGAGGTGGAGCTTGCAAAAGGGAGCCACCCCCATTGCACATACATCAGTCAGTTCCTCCCTGTGTAGGAACGATGCTCATTGTGGCACCCGAGTGGACAATCTAATCAACACACATCACAGTTAGACACCAGCGGAGTGGCATAAACTTTATTGGCATGTACGTGTCAGTACGGAGAAGGCAACGGCCACAACAGGCAGGTACATGCTTAAGACACTTACACGCAGCATGGGAACATGTCGAGGTTCAGAAAATGGTGAGGCAAAAACGGACAACAATCATCACGGATGGCATTGGTCTCAGCCCACCTTGCCTTGCTGGATGAGTCATTTGTTGTTTGGCGTCTGCCCATTGCCCCGTGTGAGGGGGCACAACTCACTGCCCATGGTGGCGTAGGCAAGGCGGAAGCTCAGCCGGTAAATGAACCCGCAGCACTGCCAGTGGTAGTGCGCCCAGTAAATGCAGCATATGTTCACGGTACTGTTCCACGTGATGGGGGTTGTGCATGGCCTGGGGGTGGTGTCGGTGGGTGTTGTGTCCCTCTTGGGTGTCTGTGCTGCATGTTCAATTCCTCGGGTGCATCTGTTGTTCTTCATGTGTGGCTATGGGCTGTGCTCCCTTGTGCAGGTTGTGGTCCGACTTTGTACCAGGTCTGAGCAGGTGTTTATTTCCTGGTGCTAACGTGCCTTATCGCCTGTTTTGTGTTCCTTTCGCAGATCTGTCTGGTCGTTGAGAATGTTGCGGAGTGATGTTGTCGCTGCTTTTTGCTCAGTAACGCCTATTCTGCATCTTATTGCGATAGTTGCCGGGGTCATCCGTGGCGCTGTTTGATGGACAGAATTCAGAACAATGTCATACATTCACCCCAGCACAGCAATCTGGGCCTAAATACATCGTTTTTTGCTCCCCATGTCATTCCAGTTTAAACCCAGCCATATGCAAATCAGTTTTGACCCTGTGCCCAATGGGAACAGTCCAGCCTGAACTGCCAAGCCAGGTCCTCTATGGACTGGAACCAAGCATCCTTGGACCGGTTTTGGGGTTTCACCCCTCATCAGCCAGGATAGCTTGACTACAGTGGAATGGAGAGCACGGGACCAACGTCTTGGCATACCCGTCCCACTCTGGGTGACAAATGCAAAAAGAACAATTGATGGACAGAATGCAGAACAAAGTCATACATTCACTCCAGTACAGCAATCTGGGCCTAAATACATCTGTTTTTGCTCCCCATGCCATTCCACTTTGAACCCAGCCAGATGCAAATCAGTCTTGACACTGTGCCCAATGGGAACAGTCCAGCCCGAACTGCCAAACCAGGTCCTCCCTGGACTGGAACCAAGCATCCTAGGACCGGTTTCAGGGTTTCACCCCTCATCAGCCATGATAGCTTGACTCCAGTAGCATGGAAAGCACGGGACCCATGTCTGGGCATACCCGTCCCATTCAGGGTGAAAAATGCAAAAAGAACAATTGATGGACAGAATGCAGAACAATGTCATACATTCAACCCAGTACAGTGATCTGGGCCTAAATCCATCGTTTTTTTCTCCCCATGCCATTCCAGTTTGAACCCAGCTTTATACAAATCAGTCTTGACCCTGTGCCCAATGGGAACAGTCCAGCCCAAACGGTGTGTCTTTTCCTTTCCCACCCTAAGTGCGCCGGGTATGCCCAAACCTGGGTCCTGGGTTCACTGTGCCACTGGATTCAAGCTATCCTGGCTGATGAGGGGTGTAACCCCGAAACCTGTCTTAGGATGCTTGTTTCCGGTTCAAGGAGGACCTGGCTTGGCAGTTCGGGCTGGACTGTTCCCATGAGGCACAGGGCCAAGGCTGATTTGCACATGGCCAGGTCTAAACTGGGGTGGCATGGTGAGCAAACGAATGATGGATTTAACCCAGATCTCTTGACTGGGGGTGAATGTTTTGATTAGTTCTGCATTCCGTCCATCAATTGTGTGTCTTTTTCTGTCAAACAAATAACACCACAGTTTAATTGGTGTGACATAACCTCTTTCTTGCTGAATCATAGACGTTTAGTGAAAGTGACCTGACATCATTTCCATCATCATCATAAGCTTTTATTCGATATGCAAGATATCTTATAAGCACAATTAAAATACAATCATTACAGTGTACAAAAAAGCATTGCTACAAGAAGCCAGTATGAAATTCATTAAAAAAGATAAAAGGACATGAATTGCCCGTTACTAAATTAGCTAAAAAAGGAATTAAACAGCTACTGACAATCTCTTACAACGAATAAGCCAAAACTGCTTTAAAAATGTTGCTGTTCCACACACTATAGGGGGGGAAGTGTCCGTGGTTAGGATACGCAAGGCTACTAGGTGGCTACGTGTGCCCATATTTCGACAAAGAGGTTTCAACCAGAAACTCCTAGGCCTTGCATAATCCGGGCATTCAAATAGGACATGCGCAATGGACTCAACCCTACTCAGGCAACATGCACAATTTGGAGAAGTACGGGCCGCTGATGTCCAATTCGATACCACAGCACCTAGGGGAAGGGATCCAACTCTAAATTTAAAATAAAGGGCTCGGTCAAAGGGGAGGGTGATCAGGTCCAGGTAGGGTTCAAAAGCCACAATGTCTTTGATTTGTAAAAAGGCGACAGTGGACTTGCAGTGGTTAGGGTTTGTAATTAGACGCTCCGCAGTCCATTTCCAGTAAAGCGCCTTGACAACTTCTTTTGGAGGGGCTGAACGTGATGACCAACAGTCTCCTAGACCGATCTTCTCCAGAAGCTTTTTAGTTTCTCTTAACCATCTTATCTTAGCCCAACCCCCCAGACTCATTATTTCCCCCAGGGCATCAGCATAGGATTTTAGTTCTTCACCCCTCCAGATTCGTGTCCATAGCAGGAGCGGGCGAAGCTGGGCCTGATCTTTGATGTTTTTACAACCCGTGTCCAACCACACTGGTACAGATGGTGTGCTCAGTGGAATGGAGATAATGGATTTCAGTAGCTTGCTCTCCGCTGTCACTAGGGCGTCCAATCGGCAGTGGCCCCACAGTTCTGCCCCATACAAGGCTGATGTCACTACTTTGGCCTTGTAGATATCGATTACTGGGGTAAGTGATCTCCTAGGTGAGGCCCTGAACTCCCTCATGAGAGCTCCTCCTACTCTCCTATGGTTGAGGACCATTTTGTCAATATGATTTGCCCAAGACATCCTATCCGTAATCCGAATACCGAGGTAATCGAATTCGGCTACTTTCTCTAAGGGAATCGAGTTAAGTGTAGGTGGACGGCCCAGTTTCTTAGGAGGATTTAGGACTAGGTATTTTGTTTTGTCCACATTTATTATTAAGCCTTTTGCAGCACAGAACTCCTGGAATCGCGTTAGCAATTTCTGGAGGCCTTGTGAGGTCTTCGAGATCAGGAGCGTGTCATCCGCAAAAAGCAGGGTGGGGATACGGACTCCTCCGAGACAGGGGGCGTCGGCTGGTTCTTGTTGAAGATATTTTACCACCCCATTCACATATAGTGAAAATAGGGTGGGTGCCAAGACACAGCCCTGTCTTACGCCCCTGGACACTGGTATCTTCTCAGTGAGCTCTCCATTTTTACCCCAACGGACCTGTGCAAAGGTATGGGCATGAAGGCTAATGAGAAGGGACAAGATGTAAGGGGGTAATCCCAACTCATAAAGCACCCTCCAGAGCTCTTCCCGGGGGACTAGGTCAAAGGCAGTCTTCAGGTCTATAAAGGCCAAATAAAGACTACCCTTGCCCAGTTCCACCACCTTCCACCCCAATAGTGCCAGCCTAAACACCTGCTCTATTGTCCCCATACCAGCCCGAAAACCTGCCTGAAAGTCTGATAGGATTTTATTCTCCTCCATCCAATGGAGAATCCTTCCAAGGATAGCTTTACCAGCTATCTTTTGGGTGGAGTCTATCAGACTTATAGGGCGATAGTTCCCCGGTGTTTCCCTGCACCCTTTTTTATAAATCGGGACCACCACCGCCCCTTTCCAGGATTCTGGCACAGCCCCTCCCATCATGATATCGTTTAGGAGGGCTGCTATGACCCTTGCCCATTCCGCTGGGTATGCCCTCATAAGGTCCCCCGGAAGGCCGTCTGGGCCCGCTGCCTTGCGAGGCGCTACCCACCCTATAACCCCCTCAATCTCTAAAGGAGTGAAGAGATCATAGGCATGAGGTTCAATTGCTCGTGTAAGGTCCATCCCCACGTTCAGTTCCCCATCTGGGGGGAGGTATAGGGTCCCAAAGTGTTTTACCCAGCTTTGAGGCGGGATGTTGCAGGGTCTCACAGATGCATCGGGTTTATTCCGTGTGCTTATGAGATTCCAAAAGGCCCTTGAATCCCTGATTTTACTAGCCTGGAGCAGGTCTTCCCAGTATTTGTCTTCCCACTCCCTCCTGGCAAATTTAAGGGACTTATTATAGGTCTTCCTTGCTTCCTGTATCACACTACGGGACTTGAGTTTAACCGCCTCAACTAACTTGGCCTTGTGAACCCTACATGTTTGGGTATACCAACCATCAACTGGTTTTTTAAATTCTTTGTTGCCCGACTTGTTAGGGTATAAGGTAAACACGTTAGTTAAGGCTTCTACCAGGGAGACAAAAAGCCCACTCGCTCTACCCACCCCTTCTAAGGAGGTTCCGAGGGTTGTTACCGCATGGTTTAAATGGGATTGAATTTCCCCTACCTTTGCCTCGGATAAAACCAAATTCGCCCATTTTATTCGTCTACCACAAGGGGAGACTTCAGACTCATCCGGGGGTGCGGCTACCAGGTTAATGTTGTCCTTCCTTAAGGGGCGCCACCACTGGACCATACTTAAGGAGAGTGAATTGTGGTCACTTTCAGTCGAGGGGACCACCTGCATGTCCCTTACATAAGACCATAAGTATACATCTATTAGGAAATAATCTAGCCTAGAGGTGTGTCCTGGTCTATTGTACGTGTGGGCACCCCCCCTATCCGAGGATGTCCTCCCATTAGCTGCCCTTAAGTTGAATTCGAGGCTCAGGGAGTATATCTGGAGCGCCACTTCTGTCCACCTTCTGATCGGTGGGATTTCCAGTACCGGGATCCCCAACCTGGTATCCTCCTCGTCTTGGTCGAGGGAGATGTCCGAGCCCAAGGGCTCGAACGTACAGTTCATATCACCTGCAACCAATGTACGGGTCTTATATGGAGTATTATTTAGCAAGGTCTCGAGGAGAGATATTACAGGAGACTTTCTCCCGCCCTTGGTTCCCCGGGCATAAACATTAAAAACATTTAAGACAATTCTTCCCCTTTGATCTATTAGGGTGATGTTTTGTATGTCAGGGGAACCTGTGGGAGACTCCACTACTCTGCAGTCTAAAGAAGCCGCGACCCAGATGAGAAGGCCACCCGAAGGTCGCCCTCTCCCTGTTTCCGAGACTTGCGCAGGGGAGGAATAGGAAGAAAAACCCACCCTATGGACCGGCACCAAGCTCCATATCTCTTGGAAAAGGCACAGGGAGTGCTCATCAACCCAGGCAGTAAAGTCCGGTAGAGCCAGTTTTCTTGCAATCCCTGCGACATTCCAGCTGAAAACCTTAAAGACTAGGTCCGTCACAGCTGAAGTGTCACTGGGCGCCAGAATGCCCCTGTCTATGGGCCTCCTCGGAGGTATCTGAGGGGAACAGGGATCTTGTGGGGTGGCTATAGAGACTCCTATCCCACTTGCAAGGTTTGCCTGGGTGGGTGATACTCCTGCTGGCTCTACTCTACTCCCAGTTTCCAGTCAGTAAGGCCCTGGTGCCCACAATTGGTTCTCCCTAGTACCCCCCGAGACCCCAGCCCAGTTTTGACCAAAAATGGGGGAACTTAAACTTCCTCCAGTTGGGCTAACAATTTGCCTGGGGTAAAAATAAGAAAGATCTACCACTTTAACCCCCGGAGCCCCCATACTTTTAATAGGAGTGCAAATCGATGGTACTACTCTTGGGTCTTGGAAATTTCTGATTATGCAATCCCCCTCCTGCGTTTTTTTCCCCTGCCCTAACATCATTTCCTTTGTTGCCATTAAACAGTTAATTTGGCCTTTGGTAACTGGTCTTGTGGCAAGTAGCTCCTCGTATTCTTACTTTCCCCTTTTTTTTCTTTCTTCATCAGGGTTACTTTAACTGTGCTAAAGATTGTGCAAAAGGCTCTCCTCCTCCATTAGACCATGTATCTCATCCTGACCTCTGCCAAACCTTCAATCTCCTGGGTCCATCTCCATTCTTTCTTGGACACTTCCCTTGAAAACTCAGCTCTTTGGCATTTATGCCTTTCAGAAATTCCCTGTGCCCCTTCATGGGCCCGGGTTCCTCTGTCTCTTCAACAAAACCTGGTAAGATTGTGTGTAAATTCAAGCGTCTCCAAAAAATATTCCTCAGGATGCAAGGAGTGTCAGTCTCTAAAAAAATGTGTCAGACAACCTGGTGAGTGATCCCTTTAGATACTTGATTCTCATGAGGCCTATTTGATGAGACCTATCCCCATCATACCACTACTGAGGATGAGCCTTCTGATCCTCTGCCTACCAGTGATGCTGACGGTGACCATGTAACAGACTATAAGGGTCCTCCAGACAATTTGCTTGTTGCTTCACAGCTACTCTTCACAGCTTCGGTGCCCCCATCCTCTGCAGTTGCCCTTACTTTTTCTGAAGGGGAGCTTCAGGGAGAACCTATATTTGACATGATGGACCTTGCCCTCTGTTGTTTTGAGAGTAGTTGCTCTCTCCTCATGTTGCTGACTTTGTCAACCTTCGGCTCTCCTCACCTTTAGGACTTTTGCTTGTTGCACTCTCTGGCTGGAGTGTGACGTACAACTATTCACGTTAAGGCCTTCTCTATTCCAGACATTAATTCCATTCTGATGCGAAGAATAGATATTTATAGAGTACAACTGACGCCCAACAAGGGTGTCATGCTTCTTGAGACTGAAACCGCAGAAAATAATAATTAAATTAACAGAA
The DNA here is from genome assembly GCF_964204655.1 of Triturus cristatus. Lineage (NCBI taxonomy): Eukaryota > Metazoa > Chordata > Amphibia > Caudata > Salamandridae > Triturus > Triturus cristatus. Next base: position 232,549,903 of record NC_140587.1, read on the forward strand.
GGAATCAGCAGGAATCTGCACATTTTCCTACAACAGTCAGGTAATGATTCCCATAGAGGCATCAACTTTAAACATAACCACAGCCAAGACTGCATCCTAGACTTCTGGCCTCCTTGTTCATCTCAAGAAGCTTACGACTACACCTGAATGAGCTGATTTTAACTTCTATAGAGGTTAGTGTGAAGTTTTGTTTCTGCCAAGCAGTACAAGACCCTCCTCCTTTGCATGGATCTAAGATAACAGACATTTCTTCTGATATTTGCCAGAAAGCTCCATAAGCCTATGTTTGGTGAAAAAAATGTCCAATCCCTTAGAGCATATGTTGTCCTTTTCCCTACAAACAAGCAAACTTTAAATTATTACTTTGTAGGCCTCACATTGGTGCAGCCGCTGGTGATGTGCTAGGGCATTTGTCCAGTCATTGAGGTGGTCAATCCATCCTCTAGTATTTCTATGGATGTGGGGACCCCTTTTCCAGCTTCTGAGATCTCATTTTTTCATTCACAAAGGCACTCATTCAAGTCTGTGAAGGGTTCAAACAACCTTCGCTTCTTTCTTACTCTCGAGGTAAGCATTTTTTCCTCACTCCTTCCTTTTCTCCTTGGTGATCTCCCACAGCGGCTTCATCACCCAGTTTCTTCCCAAATGATACTCATCTTCTAATCTTGGTTCTTACAAATTGTCACTGGTAATCATTTAGGATTTTGGGTTTTACTCCATCAACTTAAGCACTACCACTCTTGTTTTACCTACAAAAAAATCAGCCCCAGTGCCCTAGGACATATACATATATTCATAAAGTGCAACTAGTTCATTTCCTCCCAAATATGGCTTTGTGCGTGCTCTGTTCCTTGTCAGAAAGAAGGAAAAGGATGTGAGACCAGTCATAAATGTCTGCTCTCTCAACCATTGTATAATCTATCAGCATTTCATAATGGAAGACTTCCAACATCTGTGTGTTACATTCATTTCTGGCAAATGGATGGTCAGATATGACCTGAAAGACAACTATTCTTTCATCCCGATACGCAGGAACACCAGTCTATTCTACTCTAAAAGTTCAATAAAGGATCACATTTCATAGTGTTGCTGCTGTCTTGTCATCCTCTCTTCTGCCACCTAGAGTTTAAACAAAGCCTTTTTGACCATCTGTATTACGGCGGCATCCATACCATCATCTATCTAGCCAGTATCTTTATGATGCACCGGTATCTCACTTCCCTAACCTTTTTCCCTTCTCCATAATCTGGACGTTTTGGTCAGTTTTGAGAAAGAGTCATGTACTCCTTCTCGATTAACAGACTTTCTGGGTATCTTAATGGACACAACCTCTTACACTATCAGACTCCCTCTGAAGTAAATGAACTGGATTCAGCATGAACTTCAGACAACGCTCTCCACCTCACCCCTTTTCCTATGGAGCCAAGCTCATCTAATCAGCCGCTTGGCAGCTTACATGTAAGCCATCTTTCCCATACTCTTACACTATTGAGCTTGTCAGTGCTGGAAGTTCAACCATGTCCTCCAAGATCACTTTGTCCTGGATAAAAAATCTTCCTTACAACTTCTTTGGTGGCTCTTGCAGATGGAAGCCTGGAGTGGCAAATCTTCATTTGGCCAGCTCCAGATCTTCTCATTGAATCAGATGTCAGCAGGTCTGTAAGAGGAAACCTTGATGGTTTATTCATCTAAGACCTTCTTGCAAGTATCTTCAAAGTCAAGAGTCCGGCCAAGCACAAAGCTCACTGCTGAGTACTTCTTTGGATGGAACATTTGTCCATGGTGCTTCAGGCAAAAAAACTTGGCAACAGCGTGTCAAAACCCCTTGCTGACCGCTACAAAATTCTTTGGGAAAATTGCTTCCACAACAACCTTATAATCATCGCAGAATATATTCCTGGCATCTGAAATGTGACATATTAATACTCCTATCACTTAAGAGATTTGAACAATGTGTTGTTTAACCCAGATCATCCAAACTTTGGGATCATCTAGACTTTGATCTTTTTGACCCACTTCTAAACTATGACCTCCAAGGCTTCATGAGCTGGTGCCTTGCATTTGATGCATGAGCTACGGACAGCTTTCTCAAAAAATAGAGAACATGCCATCTCTATGCTACCCTCCATTCTCTCACCTGCCATGGATTACTCTGGTTGTGCAACTCTTTCCCTACAATGTCATCTTATTTAACAAGTCATGTCAAGTCAGAAGTACTTATATCGCGCACATATCACTCTTCCGAGTCTCATGGCGCGTGCAGACGGCTCTGAAAAAGAAAAACGGACCAGAGACTAGTTTCCAAAGAGCCAGGTCTTTAGCTTCTTACGGAAACAACTATGATCTGACGTGTTGCGGAGATGGTAAGGCATCTTATTCCAAGATGCTGGGGCCAGATAGGAGAAAGCACGGCCCCCCTGTCTAGCAGTGTGAATTTTAAGGGGGGTGAGCAGGGCAGAGTCGCTAGAGCGCAGAGCCCTAGGGGGTTGGTACCATCGGAGTTTCGACAACCAGTTTTTTGGGCCGTTTCCGTACATTTGCTTGTGGGTTAAACATAGAGTTTTAAAGAGAGTTCGTTTTCTCACAGGGAGCCAGTGAAGAGTGTTTAAGCAAGATGACGCCGAGGTTCTATACGGGCGGTCTAGGACTAGCCTAGCAGCCGTGTTCTGGAGAACTTGAAGTTTGGTTAAAAGATCAGAATTGATAGCGTGCATAAGAGCGTTGCCGTACTCCATTCTATTGACAATTAGACCTTGTATTAAGGGTCTGCGGGTCTCAAGGGGAAGCCACTTAAAGACTTTACAAAGGTTCCGCATGACACCATAACACATGCCGATGACCTGATTCACATGCCCCTTCATAGACAAATTGTTGTCGATGTAGAAGCCAAGGTTTCGGACCACATTCTTATGAGGAGGACACGGGCTGAGCCTAGACAGCCACCAGTCCTGCGTCCAGTGGTCAGTTGCTTTACCAAAAAGCATAATCTCCGATTTGGTCCCATTTAATTGGAGATGATTAGACAACATCCATTTATCCACGTGAGTCAAGCAGTCTTTAAAGCGTTGCTTGGTTTCACAAGGATCGGGACCAAAAGTGATTAGAATCTGAGTGTCATCAGCGTAGGATATGACATCAAAGCCATATTGCCTAATCACTGCAGCTAGAGAGGTCATATAAAGATAAAAAAGGGTGGGGCTCAAGATGGAGCCCTGGGGAATGCCCATCTTTACTGGTCGTTCACTGGAGGTGATATTACCCATCTGGACAATGGTTTTGCGATCCCTCAAATAGCTGCTGAACCATTTCAAGGCCGGCCCCCTGACCCCCATCTCCCAAAGTCGTCATTCAAGAATATGATGGGAGATGTGTCGAAGGCCGCCGATAAGTCAAGCAGAATGAGGATGACTGACTGATGTTTGTCTAAGGCTAATCTGATATTGTCAGTGACCTCAATCAGAGCAGTCTCCGTGCTGTGTGCGGCTCTGAAACCGGATTGAGAGGGATCTAAAAGTCCATGGCTTTCAAGGTGGCTCACAAGCTGCTTATTTACCAGAGACTCCAATATTTTCCCAAAATAAGGTAGCAGAGAGATTGGCCGATAATTCAGAAATATCTCCGGATCAGCCAAAGGCTTTTTTAGAATAGGCCTGATTCTGGCTTTCTTCCAGCATGACTGAAAGTCGGATTCTGCCAAGGACTTATTGAATACTTTGACTAGTCCCGTTAATACTGTGGGAGCCAAAGGAGAGAAAATGTTAGAAGGGAAAGGATCATCTGGGGAGCCAGATTTGATTTTTATCATGGCCTCAGTGACGGATTTGGGGTCACATTGCTTGAAATTCTGTAAAAGTTCACCTGAACTAAGTGGGGGGTAGGGGAGTTCTTCCAAGTCGGTGTATTTAAGGACAGGGGGGAAGGTACGATGGATGTTCATGATTTTTTCCTCGAAAAATTCTGAGAGGGAGTCGGTCCACTTTTGGGAAACGGATACTGTGGGTTCGTTAGTAGAGGTAGTGAACTCTTTAAGGATATGATATAGCTCCTTTGAGGAGTTCTCTGCCTTGTTTATCCTATTTACCAGATACAATTTTTTGATTGATTTAATTTCAAGCATGTAACCGTGATGCTGCTTCTTGTAGTTGTCGCGATCTACGCAATTTTTGGTTTTTCTCCACCGCTTTTCTGCGGTGCAGCATAGACATTTGGTGGCCTTAAGTTGGTCGGTGAACCACGGAGAGGTTCTGTTCTTGGACCTGATATTCTGTACCGGGGCAATTAGGTCAAGTGTGGTTAAAATGGCATTATTTAATTGTAAGACATCATGTTCGACACTGGTTGCAGAGTTTGGGGAGTTAAAACAAAAATTATCTTTGAATAGTGGTGTAGGTACCAAGGTCTGCGTGATACAAGCTCACTGTCCAAGTGGGGTTTCTTTTTAGGTATTGAAGGAATAGTACATTTCAATAAATAATGATCAGTCCATCTTAGCGGCTCCGGGGCTTCAACGGCCATTTCCAATGCATTAGTGAAAAGGAGATCAAGCGTATGGCCGGCACAGTGAGTGGACCCGGTCACCAATTGGCCAAGACCAAGAGTGCTCATATTTGTGAGTAATTTGTCCGTGTCTGGATTGGCAAGCAGTCCAGCATGATGGTTAAAATCTCCAATAAGGAGAAAATTGTCAGAAACTAAAAGATCCGGGGCAATAATTTTGACTAACTGGTCAGAAAAGTCGCCCTTTAGGCCTGGGGGACGATAGACCAGGACACCTCTCCAGGATCCATTTAAAAAAGACCAATGACCTTGAAGGTACAGATTTCTATCTTACTGCAAGATACATTGTCCAAAACACCGATAGTAAAAGCACCTTTATATACAATGAGTAGACCACCTCCTCTTTTCTCCTTTCTGTCGATTCGAATAGTTTTATATTCGGGTGGAAGGGCCACATGTAAGTCGGGATAGGCATGTTCCTGTAACCAAGTTTCAGTAATGAAAAAGATGTCTGGGTCAATATGAGCTTGTAGGTCCCATAACTCCAGTGCATGTTTAGGGATGGAACGGGCATTAAAGTAGATTGCTTTCAGTGAGGTGGGGGAAGCGCTACGCTTCCTATGAACTCTTGGTCTGGCGGGCGGCGTTGGGCAGGTAAAGACAGGTGAGCATCTGATTTCTGGACACTGAGTCAAGTCAATTTCATATGTGCCAGAGCGTTTGGTAGGCAAAACATTTAAGCCTTTTAATTGGGTGCTTGAATATTGAATTAAACCCATTTCTGGGTAGTCGACAGTAAAAAAACGGAGTGCCGGTAAAGACAAAACGGCCTATGTCATGGGCACGACCCAAACTGACACAGTTTGTGGCCGCTGGCTGCGTCCAGATGCGGACGGGCGCAGACGGGCTTGCGTTTGGCGCGCCACCGGCGCGCCGCTGATTGCCTCCGCGCCCTGCTCAAATAGATTTTTTTTTTAAAAGACTAGAGCGTGTCCCTAGACTTCCGCCAAGACCGGAAGTTGTGCAAGCCCCAGGTGACCCTCCGTGCAATCAGCACACGCTGTGATGGACCGGGGTTGGGGCAGTATCTAAGTGGAGGCGTATGATCAGTGGAGGTAGGCTGAGACGTTTTTGAACAGTTTAAAAGATTTAGATTAAAATACACAATAATGACAACAGGTAACTGAGATAAAATTATGCAATTTATATCGGTATCAGAGGCGGGAAAGAGAGCAAGGAGCAACGGCCATTACCGTTCAGATCAGAGCAGCGCTGCGCGCATCCGCGCCCTCGCCCCGCTCAAATAGAAATATAAAAAAAAAGACTTGAGCGTGTCCCTAGACTTCCGCCAAGACTGGAAGTTGTGCAAGCCCCAGGTGACCCTCCGTGCAATCGGCACACGCCGTGACGGACCGGGGTCGGGGCAGTATCTAAGTGGAGGCGTATGATCAGTGCAGGTAGGCTGAGACATTTTTGAACACAATAAAAGCACAGTTTAAAATATTTAGATTAAAATACACAATAATGACAAAAGTTAACTGAGATAAAATGATGCAATTTATATCGGCATCAGAGGCGGGAAGGAGAGCAAGGAGCAACGGCCATTACCGTTCAGATCAGAGCAGCGCAAAATGGCTTTTTAAGATGGTTTTTTACACCTCCTCGAACTGATAGTTTAGTTTCCTCATCCGCATCCTCTCTTTGTTTTTCTTCTCCTAAATCAAGAGAGTCTATCTAAAAGCCTGATTATTCCTAGGCGGTTGCACAATATTTGTTTAAATATCCCTAGGGATTCTTGCATCAGTCAGACCTTGTCAGATTTGGTTGCTAACCTATTCTATAAGCCCTGCTCTCCAGAAACATGCCTGTACGTCTGCATGGGCATCTTGCTTCATTGTTCAATATAACTAAGGGGCTCATTATGATAGCCATCGTTGCGGTGTTTGGGACCGCCCGCCAGACATGCGGCGGTCCCACCACATGCAATTAAGATGAGCCCGCCATACTCGAGGGCGCATCCAGGGCATTTATCATTGCGGACGGTGCTGCTGGCTGGTTCCACCGCCATTCAAAGACTGGTTGACGCCAGTCACCATTTCCCCTGTCCTATCCGCTCTGCCAGGTAATCGTAATGATTGCCTGAGGCGGAGCTTGTGGAACGATTCCCCCGCCATCCTAATGTGGCGGGGGAAATAGGCATTCAGATGGTGAAGGGCCCGCCACCGCATGGCTGGCGGGCTCTTCACCATCCGCCATCCTATTGAGCCCCTAGGTTTGGATCCCATTGTTAATGCACTTTCCTCTTTAGTTACTTTTCTCTCTCTTGCTCACAAAGGTGTGTCTTTCTCAGACAATCACTGTCTATCACTGGGCTATTGCTGCACATCTACCCTTGATTAATTCTTTCCTTTGGAAAAACACATTGTAGTTTGCTGTCAGATCAAGGGCATTCAGTATTCCTCTATGTAGGGCATCCCTAAGTTATTAATTCTCTTCCTGGCCTTCTCCTAATTCCTCTCCTTCAATTAGGTATCTTAATGTAAAACATGTAGAAAAGTCATGGATGTTAGAGAGCTGTATATCTCAGGTCTCCATTATCCCTTCAGAACCGAGTCTGTTTCCAGGATTTTCTCAATAATTGTCCACCTTCCCCTTCCTTTTGTGTCTTCCTTAAACCTCTTTTCTTGAGAATATTTATCTAGGAATAGGAATTTGGATATTTGTCTAGGGCCAATCCTACTATGCTCCCTAATTTTTACCAACACCCTATTTCCTCCAGGAAGCCATACAAGCCAGTCTTTTATCCAACTCTTGCTCACTGGGTATGAATAGTCATAGCCCTTGCAGGTATAGATGCTTCTGCCTTTGAGGCTTTCACTGCTCGAGGCACTATGGCCTACAAAGCCTGTTCCATTGGAATGAGGTTAGGGGATATCCACAGAGCAGTGTATTGGTCCTGTGCAGCTACTTTAGAACTTTGTACCTTAGGCTAGTGGATAGCATATTCAACTCTGTCCTTCAGGGGCTTTCAAATTGCATATTATGCCAACTCATTGTCCTGCCTCATGGGGAGTTTATTAGCTTTAGTGCAGACCAAATTGAATATTTTAATGCAGACAATGAGCCATATATATCATCCTTCCAACCATTCCTAGTTGATGGGTGTTCCCCTCTTTCTCTTGCAGCTTTTATATCTATCACATTTGATTGTTTCTAGGTATTTTATTGCTTTGCTTCGTTGTTTTCTTTAATATCCCAGTTTGGCCATTTATTTTGTCCATCTTCAAAAGTATTTTTTTCTTTTACAACTTCCTTCTATTCCCTCTTGTTTCTTCATGTGGTTAGAGGTCTGTTACTGTTCCACTACTGATTCAGGAATATGATATCACAACTCCCACATTGAAACTTATAGCTGTACATGAGAAATTGGGTAGTTGGTTGACCTCGGGTGTGAGCCCTGGGCAAGCAACAGCCACAATCCTTGACAGGGCAAACCACAAAAATTCACTAAACTAATCTATGCTTAAACCTGGGTAGCTTGGTAAAAAAATCAACCAGGTTTAACTTAGAGGCAAAGTGTAAAGTATTTATGCAGCAGACAAAGAGTAATAAAGTGACAACAAAACACAAGAAAATCTCACACCTATTTAGAGACATAGAGTACAGTTTAATAAATGATTTGACACCAAAACATCAAAAATTCAATCAATGGAACTGGAGCTCCAATTTTTTAAAGTATTTTGTAAAAACTAGCAACTGAGTGATAAAAGCATTTAGGACATCTAGTGGCCAAAGTTGAAAAATATGGCCGACCGTGATGGAGCACGGTTCGGATACAAGAAGTCACTTGGTCCTGGTTGACGCTTGCCTTCCGACTTAGAAGAATTTTTAAGAAAAATGTACTTAGAAAGTAAAGTTCAGCGGGGCAAGACTGGAGGCTGTGTCCTAGAAAGGAGCATCATCATCGGTGAGCCACTGGATGAAGTCACATTGAAGATTTATACCATCCCTTTTATGAAAGTTGAAAATCTCCAGTGAAACAAGGCAGGAGACTGTAGCCTATGAGATACCCTTTAGTGAAGGACAACTGAACAGGATTTGCTGCTGAAGAGAAGAACATAGCAGGAGTTATTGCAAAGTCAGGCTGACCGGCGATGCACCTGGGGCAGATCGAAAAGCATGTTGGTCCAGGTCTTGCCTCGGTTCTCAGATCAGTTTTTAGCCAACATTTTTCTATGCACCAACTTTGGGATTTTGGTTATCTGGGCACCTTTAGCATCACCACCAAGAGTCCAGGACTGGAGGGACACCACTTTGGGGGTTAGGACTCACTCAAGCTGAGTTCAGGTTGGAGTTCAAAATAGAGATGGCCTTTTATGTTACTGTGGCTTTGAACAGTAGGCAACAAACTAGTCATTGGAATCACCCTGATAGTCCAGGGTTCAGGTGGAGAAGCAGGGCTTAACAGCAAAGCAGGACTCTGAGAATCAAGGTAGGCTCCAGGCAGCAAATCAGCCATTCTAGGCGCATCAAAGCAGTCTTATGGAGTACACAGCAGGCCACAGCAGCAAGCAGTCCTCTGAGAATCCTTCCACAGGTCCAGAAAGTGAACTGAAGAGTGGGTCTGAGGGACCTACTTTTATACCTGGTGCCTTCTTTGAAGTTGGGAGAAGCTTCTAAGTTTTCTCTTTGAAGTGTTTGGAATTTCCAGACTCTTCTGCCTTGGCTCCAAGCTGGTTACAGAGACAATATGGAGGTGACAAGCCTTTTGTATGAGCACAGACTATTCAGTTGCAAATGGGGCTGTGCCCAGCTTCGCCCATCCTGCCAGCAGATGGGCCTTGCAGGAACATCAAATTCCTCTATTGTGTGACTATCTGGGAGGAATTCATAGAGTGTAACTATCAGTTACACCCAGTCATGTGACCCAGGGTAGGCTGGAGGCACCAAATGGCTAAGGCAGGAAAATGCCAACTTTCCAAAAGTGGCCTTTCCAAAATTGTAATTTAAAATACGACTTTTTAATTAAAGAGGACTGTTAATTACAATTTCATAGATACTAAACATGAAATAGATGTGTTTCCCAATAAAAGGTTAGCATTTATTTAATGTAATAGGGCATCATAATGTCATCCTATGAGATAGATGGGCATCACAGTAGTGAAAAACGAATGTAAGTGTTTTTCACTACCAGTATATTTAAAACTTAAAAGTACATGCAATAAAAGGAAGGTTTAAGGCTTGGCAAGTAAATTCTATATACAAGTTGAATTGGCAGTTTAAAATTGCATTCACCTGCAATGGCAGACCTTGGACATGTTTTAAGCGGCTCCCTAAGTGTATGGCACTAAATGTGTACAGACTTGCAGTTTTACGGATAAAATTAGGTAGCACACAAAATATGATGTGTGGAAATCAGATATCAGTGAATATTTATCAACTGTGCATCACCATGTAAAGGCCTATATTTATTTAAATCCTATGTAAATATCTTTCCATCGCACTGCAGAATTACACAAAAATGTGCTTCAGTTGTGCTTTCCTAACTGCTGATATTTTTTAAAGTATTTATACACTTCATTAACAGGTATTAAAATGTTGTTGCGCATTAGATAAAAATTCAGATCCTACAGCTTTTTCTTTTACACTCAATGTACACCAGCAAGATTGTGGCACAGTTCACAATACAAAATCATCTCAGTTGGCAGTCAGAGAAAAGTACATACAATTGCTATGTTAGATGAATAAGCAGCAATTTGTCAGAACAGTAAGGGCCTGATTACGATTCGACCACTGCCACACTGTGGGACCGCCAGCAGGATTACGAATGCGGCAGTCGGACTGCCACAGGACCACTTCTACAGCCAGAGATCCAGGATGCCGTGGTGTTCGGCAGCGGTCAGAGGAAGAAGAGCATATTTTGAGTTGCCTTACCACCACCCTTTTCATGGCGGTGAGCCCGCCATGAAAAGGGTGGTGTGAGGCAACTAAAGGGGTCCTAATAGGGCCCCCTTATACCTCAGAGCCCATTGGGTTCATGCGGGGGCCACGTGAAGTGCCCCCTCTCGATTTACAACCCAAGTTCCTGCATGGTGTGGCATTTATGCCCCACTGTGCAGGAAGGTGCAGGCATTGCTCTAGGAGCGGTGGCCTGCATGGTAGGCTCTTCTATGAGCCTACCAAACCGCCCCTGTCAGACCACCTCAAGAATGCCCGCAAGACCATGAATAAACCCTCGATCTGGTGGGTGGTAGCACCACGAGTTTGGGGATACGACACCGGACAGCTCATTGCACCATCTGCTGCAGGACTGCCAATTTCGTAATCTGGCCCAAAGCCTGACATTGACTTCTGCATTTGAATTTACAGCAAATGTGAGAAACTGAAAACAAAATGTAACGGTATCCTTATTGATCACTCACCTCCTGAACTTCAGCATGATTATTTTGGGGTGCTATTGTTCCCCCTGCACCACTAATTCCTGTGCCTGTGATCTGTTTGCCTGCACAAGCTTTAACATTGATCCAGATATGCAATGCAAGGTAGTCCGGACAAGTGCGTATGGACAGATTTACAAATATTTAGCCTTCCATTTTCTGTCAGACAGGCAGTCAACCGCATATTTCTCAAAAAACACAAGAGATTTTGTGCTCAAGGTCGTGCAATGTGCATTCAATAATATTTTAGTATGTAGGTTACAAACATCCAGAAGCAGGCTAAGGAAAAGGTCATACTCTTAACCAGTAAAAGCTACCCTATTCCTAACCCTACGAGTAAAAAATACCCTATTCCTAACCCTATGAGTTTGCTCAATTAGATGCTGCAAGCAAGGGCACGCAAAGGCTATTAATAATATCCTAGTCACGCATGGGAAAATATCCATAGCAGATGGTGTCGGGCTTTATACCAACATATCACAGTTTCTAAGCACTATAAATCAATTGTGCACTATTAAACAGTGTTATGCTACACAGTTTACTGTCCTTGGAAGTATGAATGGATAAACTGGACTTCCCAGAATTCACATTTGAGATTACAGATTACAGAAGGTGTTGCCAGTTTTTCTTTCCTCAGCACTGTGAATGATATTAGCTATTGTCAATTCAATTCAATTCAATTAAATGTTATTGCCTAATTAATAAAAATTATTACAATCCACATTTAATATAAAAGCAATTATAAAACTTGCGTTCGTAAATAACCTATTTCGTCTCATTTATAAAAAAAAATGTTTTTTAAACCATGTCACAAAGTCCCCGAAAGATTATTCTTTTAGTTTCTGAGTTCTTAGTCTAACACGTTTTAAGTTGAAATCACGTGGTAGAACATCCGGCCTTAATCACTATGTTCCTCTTTAATTATAATGTAGGGCTACTCATTTGCCCGGGAATAGTTTTTTTGCTTCTGTCATAAATTTGAGTCCCCGACATGCAAGAATGGGAGAAGAACCACTCAACCAAGTTATTATCGCTTGCCGGCATGTTTTTATGTTCAGATTGAGAAAAATAGCATGTAAGTATTTCCTTCTCAATGTCATTAACGCTGGGCACACGCAAAACAGATGAATTAGAGTTTTGTTGCGGTATCCGCATAGTCTACATTGGAGACTTTCTTTCTGGTGTTTCCAAGACGGTCTTATGTCTTTTGAATAGTGCAGGCCAAGTCTGTAGTCGATGAAGATTTTTTTAAAATATTGGCTAAAGTGGATTGCTAAGTAGGTCTGCGGTTTCTGATAAGAGTAGGAAGAAATTACGGTCCAAGCGTGGCGTCGAGTAGCCAATATTGTTTTATCCTCTAGTAAAGATATGCTTTTTGCCACTCTGTTGGCTACTTTTCAGAAAGAAACGTGGTCTATTTCTTTGTTCCAAGTTTCTAGGAGATCTAGTTCGTACAAGCAGGAATTCAAGAAGGTTGCCCAAGAGTTTCCGGTAGACTCTCTGTCTTGGGTGCTTATCTCTTGCCAACAAACGTGGTCCATGGACTTGGGTTGGGCTAGCCGAAGTTTATGACACCATTTTACAAACCTTGACATTGAACGTAAGTGTTGGTTTTGTAAACCAAATTCGAGACGGATTTGAGCCGCAGATGCTGATTTAGGCAATTTGAACACAGATTTGTAGATTTTGTTCTGTAATTCATTTAAGATTTTGGCCATATGATAATGTAGGTTGAATTTGGGCGGACATTACCTTAAGGAGCTGCGTGTAATTGGGACCCCCCATTTTTTGTTGGAGCTGTCAATATGCATAAATCAGTGTTTGGGACTTCGCTTTTATAGTCAGAGTGTGTTCTTTTTTTGAATTGCCTTTCCCAATCGTCACGCCTAGGTACCGGTAATGGTTCTGTTCTTCCAGTACTGACTTATCAATCGTCCATGTAAATTTGATCTTCTTGTGCTCAACTAGTCACAGTATTTTTGTTTTTTCCCTGTTTAATTCCAATTTTTCTTGTTCTAAATAGGATTGAAGGTTGTTTATTAGGCGTTGTAAACCTATTGGGGTTTTACTTAGTAAAACAATATCGTCGGCAAACTGTAGAATTGGAATATAATCGTTCCCAAGTTTAGGTGCGTGGCTGTTTATTCGTCCTAGGTTGCTACCTAAATCTGCCAAAAACAGGTTAAATAGGCACGGGGCCAGGACACAGCCTTGTTTTAAGCCATCCTGAGTTTTGATTTTTGATGTTAAGCTCAGTCCCTGGCCTAATTTAACCCTTGCCCATGTATCGGTGTATAGGCGGATTATTGCATTTAGTAGCATCCTGGGCATCCCCCAGTCTTTGAGCTTTTCCCATAGTCTTGACCTGCTCACTCGATCGATGGCTGCTCTTATATCTATAAAACACCCGTACAGTCGTTGGTTCTTTTTCTCAGCTCTCTCCATTAGCAGAGCCAATGACGTCAGGTTTGTTGTTGTCCCCATACCCTGTCTAAAGCCGATTTGGAAAATGGGAAGTAAGTTGTTATTTTCCACCCATTCTTGAACCTGCTCTAAAAGACATGAGGCATACAAGTTTCCTTCTACGTCTATAAGAGAGATCAGCCTATAGTTCCCTGGGTTTCTTCTGTTGCGCTTTTTGTAGATGGGGTGGATGATGTTTCCTTTCCACGATGTTGGCATACAGCCACGGATAAAGATTTGGTTGAACAAAGCTGTTAGATGGTTGGACCAGAAGTCCTCATTTAATTTAAATACGGCAGTCGGTAGTTCATTTGGGCCAGGTGCACCCTCGGGTTTTAATTTCTGTATAAGTTTTGTTACACTTTTGCAGGATGTCAGTACTGGCTGATCGCAATCCCGTTTTTTCTTGTCCAGGTCGTTAAGCTTTTTTAAACTTTCCTGGGAGCCCACTTGGTTACCTGAATCCGTTTCGATTGTTGCCCGTAGCATTTTGTTAAATGAGCTAGTGTCCTTTGTTGCATAGAGGTTCCTTACATGGGCTTCCCAGCCATCGGCAGTGATACCGGGGTCTTGAGACATCTCTTCACCTTTGTTCAAATTGTTAATGATCCCCCAGAAATCCTGAGAGTTTTGCTTTTTGCAGGCTGATAAAAGTTTTAGCCATATTGATTCTTTGTATTTGGCCTTTGCCGCCCACAGCTTTTTACGATAATTCTTTCTCAAACTCCTTAACAGAGTATGGTTTGATTTAATTCCATGTTTTTTGGACGTGTGATCGTTCCGTTGCTCCCTAGATATTTTTTTTTTTCCAGTCTTAGTTCTTCGGGGAACCATGGTTCTTTTAAGATTTTTGAGTTTTTCTGTGAGGCTGGGAGAGCAGAATACTTTTGAATTAAAACCTCAACCAGGTTTTCCCAGTGTTTTACGTGGTCTCCGTCTTCTTGTTGTTCACATTCTGCACATAAATTTGCTTGCTGTTGCCTGAATTTCTTCGGTTTTTCCCCCTCTCCATCGGATTTTTCGCAAGTTAAATTTCTCCGGTAAGTGAGACAGGGAGATTATCCTATTATACCTGGTGACTGCTGTTTTCAACCTGATGATTTGGGGAAAGTGATCACTGTACGCTGGACAATGTCATAGTCTACAATACTATCTGTTATGCTCTTACTTATTATTGTAAAGTCTATGGTGGACTTGACTTTCCCACTCATGTAAGTTGGTCCTGTAGTTGAGTTTCCCTTTTTTTCCCTTCTGAGTGTTGTCAAGCTCTGTGTTTCTAATTTATTCAAGAAAGTTGCTATATATCCTAATCCGAATTTTGTGGTCTGGTTGCGACTAGATGTCCCGTCTCTCATTAGGTTAGAATTAAAATCCCCTGAAATTATCAGTGGACGTTGCTCTTTTGATTTCTGTAGGACTTTAATGAGTTTGACTAGTGTTTCAATTTCTTCTTCCTTGGTTGACCGTTCGGGGTGAATATAGACGTTTATTATTAAAAATTGTTGTAGCAGCTTTCTGGTAATCTTTACTACTTGAACCCAGCTTAACCCCACATCCAACATCTCGGTTTCCCAGTTGAAATTCTGAGATACGTATGTCGATAGCCCTCCGCGTGGATGTCCAAACTTGGACAGCTTCTTTGCCAGAATGTGGTGTTTTGCGAAGCCTGGAATTGCAGGATGAGTCAGGTTCCAGGTCTCTTGAAGGAGGAGTATATCATGTTTTTGTAGAGAGGATTGGGTCTCGTGGTCCTGGTCCATACTACTAAAACCATGTGTGTTCTATGAGCACAAATTAATTATTTCCGAATAAGCTTTTTCGGTATGTTGGTTTTGTATGTTTTTATTAAAAAATGGTGTTGCGTCTGTTTTAGGAACTCTGTTGGCTTAGTGTCGAAGGGATCCACGACCAATCCTGGTCTAAACTAAGAGGTCCTTTTTTGCAAGGCTGGGTTTGGTAAATGTGCGTTGTTCCAGGGGTTCTCTCCTGGGTAATAGAGTGGACACCACGGAGACATGATTTATACTTACGGCCAATTGATTAATTCCCTTTTGGTGAAAAAGTGCCTCCGGTTAGGGGATATGGATATCTGGGGCGTCTATGTTGAATCAAAGTTATTCCCCAGTGCTCAAATGCTCCTTTATTGGCAAAGATTTTAGCAGCTGTGTCCTTTGAGGCCCAGGTGGTCACTGAGTCTTCTATGTCTGGAGAGTGTTTGTTTTGCCGAAACTCCACTGCCACCATGTCTTGAGAAATTATTCCCCTTAGCTCTGGAATTGTATTGATTAATTTTATTATGTTCCCTCTGTTGAGTGTATCATGCCTGCCTCTTGTTACGTATTCCGGTATAAATGATAAAATTGGTTCTATGTCTTCCTTGCAGTTTGTTTGACTTCCTCGGGAATCCGACTTAAGGGGTTCGCCTTTGCTTGTTGGCCTAGTTGGAGCCTGTCCTAAACTTCCCACCTTTTTCTTGTCCCTGGAGAAAACCTGTTCTCCATTTGTGTTCTGAATTTTTTTTAACTTGATCTTGTTTTTTGCTATGTATTATACATTGGCGTTCGTGTTCCATTTTTATGATCTTAATTGGGGTCTTGTCCCTAATGAGTCCCCTCGCTCCTGTTTGATTTGTCTTGGTTTCCACTTGCGCTCGGGTTGTACTTTGAACCGAACAATGCCTAGTGTTACCCTTCTTCGTAATCTTCAATGGGGTCAGATCAAGCTCTTGATTAACAAGCCTAGTTTCGTGTCTTGAATGCTTGGAGATTTTATCATGTAGTCCGCCACCCCTTTTTTGTATTGTCTCTATGCTCCGATCCTTTAGAGGCGGACTGGCCTCGGCGGAAGTAGTTGAGTCAATTGAGAGTGAGTGGTGGTTTACTAAGTGCTTATTTCGTGCATCCTCAACTAGTGTGGCCGTTGTCGTTCCTTGTTTACCAGACCTTTCTGTAATAATTCTGGATGTTGATGGTGACAAACCCTGGTTTAAACTCTCGGTTGGTGTTAAGTCTAGTTCGAGAGATGACTCAAGTGTCGTCAATTTCTTGTTCAGAAGGCTTAACTGTTCCAGCTCTGGATCCTCCGTTCTGTTAATCAAAGTGTTCGGAGGATTGTGTGACTTTACTGGTTCTGTTCTTGAGTTGTTCCTGAATATCGGAAAGAGGAGGTCTGAGACAGTTGGTTGATTACCTTTTGCTTTTGACCTTCCCTTCCTAACTCGTTTCCTTTGCCTTTTTGTCAGTTTGACTTGGGGTTGAGGGTGGAGAATAACCGGGGATTTAATTGGGTGAAGTTCAAGAATGACAGATTCCTTTGACTGGTTCTCTGTAAAGACTATTTGGTTGAGTAACCTGTCCTCCCCTTTACTGGACTTTTTGCTTTGAGTACTTGAGACGATACTTTTTTCTTTTCTAGGTTTTTTTTTTTTATTGTCTAGTAGGTCTTGATTGGTTTTGCAATTGTTTGTTGATTTTACTACTCCTAGTATTTCTTTTAGGATTTCTGGGAGAGATGCTAGTTTCTCAATGATACTCCCACATTCACAATTAGTTGGTGAAGGCTCAGTGTTTCCTTTATTGGATAAAAATTTGTTTGGAGTATTGTTTGGGGGGCCCTCCACACGTGGTCTACTTACCAATGTAGATATTATTGTGTCGGTCTTGGAGCTAATGAGTGCAATATGCTCTGCGATTACATTTATGAGGTCAATTTGGACCTCCATTTTGTCAGACTGGTAGTTGAGCGCGTTTATAGCCTGGTCAAGTGTACTTATTAGTGCATTCCCCCAGTGTACATTGGGCTCTTGGCTACCTGTGCTCCCGTCCAGTTTGTCTGTAAGTGAAATCTTGCTTCCTGATGAGATGGAAATAAGCAGCTGCATTTTTTCTTTACTAGTTATTCCTCCATAACTAGTGCTGTCTTCTATCCAGATTCTTTGGTTATCGGTGTTTTCCGCCAAATTGAATGGTGTGGAGGCAACGGGGCCCAATGTAGGCTCCTTGAAGGGTGGGTCCTGTGATAGAGTAGACCCTTGCGCCGGTGTTTCTAATATACTTGTTCTTATTGTTTTTTGTCGATTTGAACCGTTTAATACATGGGGGGACTGTAACCGGACGTCCTCCCCTCCTGTCCTCTGTTTTAGTGGTTCGTTGATTTCTCCCAGGAGTAGCTCTTTTGACAAGTCTCCATTATTTCTATGGCCATTTGTGTTCGTTTTTTCCAAACTATTAAAGATGTTCTCTAGGAATTCATTTCCTATGCTTGTCAAAAAAGTCGGTGATTGTTGTTGGTCGCTCTTCATATCTCTTTTGCTTGTTTGGGAGTTAAGTTGAGTCTGGTCCTTTTGTCGCAAAGGTGTCGACTTGGTTTCAGGCACAGGTTGGTTTAGTTTATGGACCTGGGCCTGCACAGTTACCGGGCAATATCCTGGAGGTTGGTTACCCGAGTGTTCGGAGGGTAAAAGTGGATGAGCTCGTACTATTTTGTTAGGTGTTAGTTCGGTTCGCCGGTTGCCCAGAATTAAACTTGCCAAAGGTTTAGAAGGCTTAGGCTTGTCTGGCTGAATGGGGCTCGGTAGGTTTTGCGCCTCCTTTGTTGTCGCAAAGAGTGCGGAGACTGGGTCTTTTAGAAAGAAAAATTTGTTGATCTTTTGCTGTTTTCCTGGGTTGTGACCAGTTTTGACAGGTGTCACAACAGATCCCGCCATCGTTGTCCTCACGACAGCTGGCCCTCCCGTTTGTACTGTTACTAGAGTGTGGTTTTCGTGGAGGGTTATGTCAGAGTTTTTTTTTTTTTTTCTTTGTCTTTTTACCCCATGAAGCTTTACTCGGTGGCTCTTGCCTGTTTGTTCCTGATCTCATTTCCTTGTTGCCTTGTTGCCCGCTTTTGGCTGGTTGTTGGCTTTAAGTTTAGTGCCGGCTACCGGCACTCGGAAACGCCTGCACTCTCCTAGGCACTGCACTCGCCAATTTACTGAAGTGCAGGGGTGGTGGGGCGGTGGGGCGGTGGGTCCCTGGTTTCCACGGCAACAACAACTCAGCGGTGGAGTCGTAAGAGAGGCCGTAAGAGGGAGGAACCTGCTCGGTCGGTCACTCGCACGGCGTCTGACGTCTGGCCTCCGGCGAACCGCAAAACCTAGCTATAACATTAGCTATAGGTCTTATTACATCATCGAACGGTGCACAATTTACCTACATGGGAATGATGAAAGGCTAATCTGATATAAGAATTTGACCTGTGGATCACAGTAACTCACCAGGTTTCCTAAATGGCAAATATTCACTCCCGTAACAACCTGCAAACACTCACCCTCTCACAAAATTCTAAAGCTCCCTCAAAGTGGTGGTGGAATCAAGTGTCTGCAAAGTGTGGTCAATGATATCCTGGGTGTGTATGTCACAAAATCGAGGAGTTTGTTAACACTCTTAGCAACCTGACAAAACGTACCTCCTCCAAAAACTACAACTCTAACCCAAAGTAATAGCGTAATCAAGCAATTTAAGAATATAAGCATCGCCCCTGGAAACTCAACATCCACTAACCTTGCACTCAGTGGCGGCTGGTTTGTGCCAAGGGTGGAGGAGAGGTGGGGGCACACACAAAAAATCACTAACCTCCCTCGGGTGTCTTCCAGAAAGCTCCTGATGCAGGAAACTGCACTACCCAATCCTGGCGTTGCTTTCAGAGCATAATGGCAGCAGCAGGATCGAATACGGCAGGCTCTTCCAGAGCACTGGAGGCCAGCACCTGCACTTTCTTTACAGCTGGGTTAGAGAACTTTTAAATGCTCATGTCTGGCTGGCCATCCCAAGACAGCTGAACAAAGATACATGAGCATTTTAAAGTGCTCATCTCCCTGCTGCTGCCACATGGCAGCTCTGCCCCCACCCCTTCATGACACTCAGTTCGGGACGGGTTGCTGAAAAATTGTACAGTAATAAACACACTTTATTACCGTTTTATTTTTCAGCTCAGGGGCTTATGGGGTGATGCTCCCCTGCTAAAATGGAGGAGCCTGCTTGTACCTCTTGCATGCTTGTTGTCTCCAAGATTTTGGAAGCTGCTGAAACAGTGGCCTGAATTGTTAGCATTTAATATTTTGGTGTGCTCTGTATTCTGAAAATATATAGAATATTTGGGTAATTCATGGCACAAATGTTATTTAATTTAAGCTTATTTATAATACGCTGTTGCGAGCCATCTGCTACTATCGTAAACTCTCTTATGCAAAAAGCGTGTGTTATAGCGATTCCTAACTTCTTACCTCAATCGTTTATTTACATATTTTGCCACATGCAGGTTTGAATTTACGTAATATTTAGAGAGCAAATAGATTCCACAAAATAAAGCGAGGTAACAAAACTGAACATAACATATTTCCCATGTTCAACAGCACAGCTGACATTAGAAAGATTTCCTCATTCAGAACATCGAATTTGAAGGACACTTTGTAAAGGCCAGGTCAGGCATTGGAGGCCGGAATAGCACAAGCATTTATTATATTTTATCTTTTGAGTGTGGTAATTACAGTTCACATTTTCAGTGAAGAATGCTGCATAATACAAGCCAAAACTCAAAGGATAAATGCTATACGCACATTATATAACCTGGAAAACTGTGTTACACTTTTATGGGACAGTAACCAAAAAAACATAAGAAAGACAAATTCGAAGGAAACACACACAAGAAAGCCAGAGATGCTACAGTTTGACAAAAGAGTAACATAGTAAACAAAACCTCTGCTCTTCTGCCCAGTATACTGGAAACATTTGTGAAACATTGTTCTGACCATTCTCCATGACAAGGAAAGTTTCTTAATGTAAACACAAGAGATAGTACACCATCTCATTCTTAGGGATATACCCATATTTCCTTGTGCCAGCTCCCTCTGCAACAGTTTTCCTGTCCACCTTGCCTGCAGTCCGCTACCCTCTGCTGCCTGTCTATCTACTGCCCTTGTTTGTGCCTCCTCTGCTCGTTTCTTGCTCTGTTATGCCTTGCTGCTCATTTTTTTGCCCTGTTTTGCCTTTTTTGCTTGTTCTTCTGACCTTCTTCATTTTGCCTTTTCTGCTTGTTTTTCTGCCCTCTGTTTTTCCCTCTTCTGCTCTGGATTGCATTTTCTCCTAATTTTTCTGCTCTCTGTTTTGCTTTTTCGGGCCTTTGTTTTGCCCTCTTCTGCTCTGTTCTGCCTTTTTTGCAAATTTCTCTACGCTCTGTTTAGCCTTTTCTGCTCATTTTGCTGGTCTCTGTTTTGCCTTTTCTACTAATTTTCTGCCGTCTGTTGTGCCTTTTCTGCTTGTTTTCTGCCCTCTTTTTCGCTTTTTCTACTAACTCGTTTTTCGGCCCTCTGTTTTGCCCCTTTCTGCTTATTTCTCCCCTCTTCCTGCCATTTCATCAAGACCTGGCTTTTCAAAAGGGAGCGTGCATACCAGTGCCCAGGTTCCCCCAGGGGCAGCCGCGGCCCGTGGAGGGAGTTCCGTGGGGCGGTAAGGCGGGGCGGGGGAGGGGCAGGGTGGGGGGTTCTAAAAACTGGAACATGGATAATGACAGGTAAGTAAACAATTAAATAAATAAAACGAATTTCGTAGCGCGCGCTGCATCGCATTTTGCGATGCAGTGTGCGCTACGAAATTCGTTTTATTTATTTAATTGTTTACTTACCTGTCATTAACGATATTCCGGTTTTTAGAACCCCCCACCCTGCCCCTCCCCCGCCCCGCCTTACCGCCCCACGGAACTCCCTCCACGGGCCGCGGCTGCCCAGGGGTGACAGTGCCACAATCTACAAATGCTGATTGATAACAGCAGACAGGGCAGCAACGTTTTGTGTTTTCTTAACCTGAAGGGATACAGAAGAAGCAGTCTTTGATCAGTAGGTATAGGGGTCAAAAAAAGATGGCCACATGAAATAAGGAGAATCATTGGATATGAGTACTTGTAAGATGGCGTACCTAGTAAAGCAGGTGACAGCATGCAGGGAGAACTGAAAGTAGGAAGCAAGTGTAGAGAAGAAGGATCAGTTAAAGCACCAACCATAAAAGTTTGCTCAAGCACCGGCTAAACATTTGGGGGCGAGGGGAGTAATAGGGCAAAGCATGCAACAAACATGACTGATGTGTTTGAGCTGGACAGGAAGAAGTGCAAGATTATGGGTGACTTCTAATGCAAGCAGGCATTTTAGTTTGTGGGGCATGTTAGTACAGTGTGCAGGCTTGCTAGAACCGGAAGTTATATTGGTTGCTTACTCAGGGGTCGGGCTCACACAGTGATGGAGAGCGTAGGCATACTATTACTGGGTACAAAGAATTTGAGAAAGAGAACCACTTAATAAAGGTTAGAACTGAGGAAAGTATTGGACCGAAATTCAGAGGACAGGCCGCAGAGGATGGATACACCATAGGTAGAACTTAATGAATCGAACAATTGGATGCAGTTGGAGCAGAGACTATGTGAAGCACACAATATGAAGACTGGTTGTGTGCCTTGATACTGGAAAATTGCAGAGACAAACAAGTGAAGCAAGAGTAAGCAGAGATAGGAGATAGAGGGAGATAGAGGGAAGCCTGGGCCAGTGGCGGAACAGCATGCTGATCCTAAGTGAATGTCAACGACTTAGGGGTTTGGGATGAGAAGCCATGAAAAGGGAGGATAGAAAACAGCTGACATGTCATCTGCAAGTTATGGGAGGTGCTTCTAATGTGCATCTTCAAAATGTGCTGGCACAGTTGTCACTGAGTGCTCTACATTCCATGCTGGGATGCAGTGTAGTATTGCTAGTGTAAAAAAAAACAACACGTCGGGAAGCCTAAAAGTCGAATTTGCATTCAATGCAAAATTAGCGAGCGGCACCGAAAAAAATCAATAGACAATTGTTATTCCAACCGACCAAAGCTCTCACCCAAAACGGACAGCCCGAACAGTTAATGCTAAATGCATGCACATTGAACGGTTTATATACATGTATCGCTTTATACAAGTCGATAGAGTGTAAAAACATGACAGAAACATGTTACTTTCAGCAAAACTAATGACCAGGTAGCAGGATTATCTCATGAAGAAAATGCATGACCTCCTTGAAGCAAAAGATACGATGCTTAAGTACCCTTCTGACAACATTTCTTAAAAATCATCCTTCTATGTGCAAATATCGAAAGCAAGGCTATGCTTTACTGCGAGAGAAGGAAATGAGAAAACGTACTACTCTAAATAAAATGGCTCTAAATGCTACTAGAACATGATAATTATCCGAAGTGTACACTCCAGGTTAATGAGAAAACAGCATTGATATTTGATCAAAACCATATAGGGGCGCACTGTGATACACAGGTGCAAAACAAATGTGATGTAAAAGCAAAGGGACTGTAAGATTCCGTTTTCACACAAGATTTAGCTTGTGATCGTGGCGTTTACCGCAAGAGATGGAGAGAAACAGCCCATCCTTGCATGATAAATGGAGATCTGATGGTCTCAACAACACAGATGTTAGATGCACAGAACACCACCAAGTACCCCCTGATTCAGACTTGTGCTATTGTTTCAGAAGTGCCATAACTGTCCACATTTCCATACAGTGGTCTTCCCTGTCCACTAGAGGCTCTTTCAAAATGATTAACTGCATTTTGACATTCGATCTGCCTTTGACATAGTGCTATTTTCTGTTAGCAAAACTGTTATCTCTTAGTACATATGTTATGTTATGTTGATAACTCTTACATAGCGTGGAAATACCACTTGTCTCTTGGTGTTTACTTGAAAGCTTCAAACATTTTTTACTGTTAAGTTTGTTTGAAGAGAAGAGTTTACAGACTTTTACAAATAAGAAAGGAGGGAGGATATGATACTGACTCAGTTGGTTACCCTTATATCTCCACTCCTAGCAAGTTTTGTTCATCAGACCCATCTTCTTCATGCTATTATCATCTCAATAGAGTCGCTTATGGTTCTGTTCTCTCTTTGCATGGACGTCATTCAGGAGCAGCAATTGCTGCTTGCTTGAGCCTTGATTCTCCTGGAATTCCCCTTGCAACTCCTGCTATCAGAGGTTCCCAACGGTAGTGCCACAGTAACATTTTATTTTCACAAGTTACTTTCCAAAATAGTAGCAGCCTGAACTTGCGCTTACTTAACACCGTTGCAACTTGCAAAGGTAACTATTTGTCTGAATCAGACGATGAGTCACCTGTGACAACCCAATACCACTACCACGCATGGGAGGAATTAGGGGTCAGGGGGTTACTCTCTGCTTTACAGGCTCAGAATATTGGGATCAGGGAGCACCAGAAATTCTCAGGCCAAGAATTGTTGTGCTTGAACTGATTTTCTACTAAAACGATTATAAGGCCAGGCGATTCTACTGTAAGTGCATTATTTTTTAAAGAGAAGTTGCACAATGTCCAATATCCTTTCAAACCACACAGTAGAATGTATTGAGCGTCTGGGATGATAAGGCATCAAACTGAAAAGAATTGCGTCCTGGATAAACATGAACTAACAAGAACGATCTACCATCATTCAGTGTATGAATTGACAGACATGGAAAAGAAAGGTGAAGCATGACGTTGACTGCAAGATATTGTCTGTTATGTATTGGTTAGCGAATTGAACAGCAGACAGATCTAGTTGCTGATCCAGGCAACAGGCCCAGGCAGCAGGTCAACTGGGCAGTTGCAGAGAGCCTCTCATATGTCCCTGTAACTCAGGAAAAGAGTTCAGCTGGTGAACCCGTGGAGTCACTTCAGCCTCGTATGAAGGTGGCAGCTCTCATCTTCCTTCTCAGCACGCAGGGCACCAGGCAACAAAGTAGCAGAGCAGCAAAGTGGCAGTCCTTTGGATAGCAAAGCAGCACAACATTCCTTCTTCTGTAGTATCTACATGCCCAGAGGTGTACTGAAGAGTTGGTGTCTGATGTCCAATATTTATGCCTGGTGCCCTCCTTGAAATGGGAGAAACGTCTAAAGATTCCGTTTGAAGTTTTAAGCTTTCCTGCCTCCCCTGCCCTGGCTGCAGACTAACTACAGTTGGTATGCAATCTTTGTGTGAAGACAGGGCACAGCCAATTCAGGTGTAAGTGGCCCTGTCCCTAACTCCACCCTCCCATCCTGCCAGTGATGGCCGATCCAGTCACACCTAAGCTCTTTATTGTGTATGGCCATCTAGGAAGAATACACAAAGACCAGCTGTTATCTACACCCAGTCATGTGAGCCAGAGACATTCTGCAAGCACTAAATGGCTAGGGCAGTAAAATACCAACTTTCCATTAGAGTTCCAAAGACACCAAACATGCCATGTTTACCTGCTTCAATTTGGAAGTTACAGCTTATTAAAGGTAACTTCTATATTGTTCTTTCGGAGAAGCATGCCTGAATGTAAGAGTTTATCACTACAAGGACATGTAAAACGTAAAATTACATGTCCTACTTTTTAAATGCATTGTTCCCTGCCCGGTGAGCTGTTTAGGGTCTACCCTACAAGTGACTTATATTTATTAGAAATACAGGTTTGAGCCTGTCAAACGGTGTATTTTGCTAGTTTGAAATGGCAGTTTACAACTGCAGGCAGAGGCTTCAGTGGCGGGCCTGAGACGGGTTTGCAAGGCCACTTAAGTGGGTGTTACAGTAAGTGCTGCAGGCCCAATAGTAGTATTTAGTTTACAGACCCTGTGTACATGTAGGACCACTGTACTAGGGACTTATAAGTAAATTAAGTTTGACAGTTGGGTACAAACCACTGTTACCATGTTTTTAAGGAGCAAGCACATGCACTTTAGCACTGGTTTATATTTCTATGACCCACAAAAATGAGATCAGTAAATATGAAGGGCAAAGGCAAACATTTGAAGATGACCCTGCAGGGAGGGCCAGATCCAACACTAAGGATCTACACTACTGGTGTGTAATCACTAAGTCATTGTGTGCCAATGCATTACAAAATATCTACATAGCTTCCAATTATTCACATATTATGGGAGAGATCATCAGCTGGTCTACCCTGCAAAGATTGTACTTTTCATGTTGGCATTTTCTTTTGCTCACAAGCCTACAATGATAAAAGTGAAACTAGTAGTCCCAGAATGGACCCTGTTCAATAATCAGAACATGGAGAGGGCATCATATAACAGCTTTGCCATGCTGTCATTGCCTTAGCATGCATTACTAATCCAAGTTAAGTTGCTCCCCTAAAAATATAAAAATAGTGGAAAGGTAAAAGAGAAGAATAATTCAATTCACAATAAAATACAATGTAATGTAATCCAGAATATAAATAGCATTCTAAATGAAACATGGATACTATTCATAAATATATTTTAAAACTAAGCAAGCAGTTCTAAGTAAGTAAAATTGAGTGTGTTTCCAGGAAGCACAGGCATGCAAACCATGACTAAAGCTGTGACAGGTTTACAAATATATTTGTAGTGCTGATTATATACTGAGTCCAGTTTCACAATAGAATGGCATTTGATAAGTGCTTTGAAAGTTGTGCCAGCTTTAAAGGTTGAATATTCTTTGACATATTGTATACTTGGCCACTCCCCAAACTTACATAGGGGAAAATCCGCTATAATCCTGTATCCATGGTTTTATTATTAGCAAAATCAAGGATAATGATTCACTGGATTCAGCTACAAGGTCCTTCATGGCAGATGTGCAGTAAAGATTCTCGCAAATGGTTACTAGCTGAAGAAATGCTGATTAAAATGGTAAGAACTGATGAAAAG
Organism: Triturus cristatus; assembly: GCF_964204655.1. Classification (NCBI taxonomy): domain Eukaryota; kingdom Metazoa; phylum Chordata; class Amphibia; order Caudata; family Salamandridae; genus Triturus; species Triturus cristatus. Next base: position 232,576,013 of record NC_140587.1, read on the forward strand.
ATAGCAGACAATCTTCAAGAATGTCTAACAGACTCCTGGAATGTGAGACTGGGCATCCCCGGCCAGGAGTCCTGCACGACACATCACCTTAGAACTGCCCACCATGATGGGCTGGTACACCTATGTGATTGTGGTCTGTTCACTGCTATATGTGTTGCTGTTAGTACTTTGTGCTTTTCCTTTTTAGAAAAAAACCCCAGAAACTACGAATACCAATAGCACACATTTGTAGACAAAAACCTGTAAAGTAAACAAGACAACCCACCCGCAAAACACAGTAAAATTCTAACAATACATATACATCACATTTATTCATCAAAATATAAGTAATATATACAATTTAACATAATATAGAAATACATTACTATAACAGTGTACAAAGGCCCAGAACTGCAAACTAGTGAAAAATACTGCTATTAATACATCTAAATATACACAAATTTACTAAAAACACTATAACTAACTTCTAAACCTCACCCCTAAAACCCCTGTCTCTCAGAACTCTTAAATAAATGCTTCAATAGAGACTTACCGGTTCCGACGAACAGCAGCATCTTACTACAATCTGGTCCGAGGAAAATAGACATAAAAATAACACAAATAGAATACAAAATAGAAGATAGCGTTAAATATTAAATTGCTGATAAATGAAAGTAAAAAGGAAAGACAATCTCCTTATAAAAATAAATAGGAAATTATGTATAAAAAAAAATTACAAATGTATGAAACATGTAACCAATTACTAAACATTTAAAACATGCTGAAAACGTTGTCAAGTATAAATTAAATAATATAATAAAATATATTCAATTATTTACTATATGCTGAAAAAACATTAAAATGCTGTTGAAAATATTTATATAAAACAATTCATGAAACGTTAAAAAAAGTGTTAAACAATGGAAAACTGTGGAAAATGTACAACAAACAATAGTATTTTTAATAAAATTCACATTTTTTATTTAAGTTGAAATGTATGTGTTTAAAAACACACATTAGGTAAACATAAATAAAATAGGAAAATGTGTTAAATTCATTATAACGTCCCTCACAAACAATACAAATGAAATAATAAAACCTATTTCTTCTACATACAAATAATATTAAAACAAAAATGAACCCTTTTAAAAAAGTGTTAGACACTAAAAGGGTGTCATTTACTATTCCCACTCCAACCTATACCAATTTGGGGGAAGGTGTTGACAACTAAAAGGATAATATTTACCATTCTCACTCCAATCCAACCATAATTGGGGGAAGTTCTTGCACGTTAAAGGGGTGGCATTCTATGGCATCCTTGATGCCTGTGTATGTTTAAAACTACTTTGTTGAGGTAACTCTGGTTATGGAATTAAGTTATGTCATATGGAATGCTGACAGGCTATACCTGGTCAGCAGCTGATGAGAACAGATGGACGGGATCCTTCATGAAGAATAATCCAATTTATGTTTATCATGCCTGCCTCCTGTAATTCATTAGTGAAGGCCTACCTTGTTTCACATTCACTATTTCCACTCCAATATAATCATATTGGGAGAATGTGTTGGACACTAAAGTGGTGACATTTACTATTCCCTGTCCAATCTGACCATATTTGGGGAAGGCAGTGGACACTAAAGGGGTGAAATTGACTAGTTCCACTACAATCTAGCCATATTGGGGGAAGGTGTTGGACACTAAAGTGGTGATATTTACTGTTCCCACTCCAATATGACCATTATACTGCAGTTGTTGAATACTAAAGGGGTGACATTTACTATTCCTACTCCAATCAAAGCTTATTTGAAGAAGTTATTTGACACCAAAGAGATGAGATTTACATTTTTCACTGCAATCTAAATTTTATACAAGGAAATACAAATTAAACATTTCTATATAAGGAGGAGCCAAGATGGCGACCGGGACGGCAGCGTAGGCTCCCGGCTCCGTGAGCCTCCGCACCCCGCACAGATATCCTGCACGAGATCCTTAGCCTGCGCTATCTACTCGTGTTTGTGAACGCGAGCGGCAATCGGCCGTGTGACCCCGAAGTTTCTGGCAGCGGTACTGCCGGAGAAATGTCCGTCTGAAGTTTGCGGCCTGTGCAACCCTGGAGCCGGGACCTCGAGTGGACGCCGTGGCTGGGCGGCAGTGCAACAACAACGGCCTTTGGTGACTGGGTGGGGTCGGACTGCCGGAGTGGTGCGAATGTCGGACTGCGCTTCGCTGTGGTCGCTCCCACCACTAAGCGTAGCTGAACGAGTGCGTGCCCGAGGTGGCAACTCCGAGACTCTCCGGTGATTGCTTCAGCCTTCGCCGGTGAGCTGCCCGGACGCCGCCCGTAACTTGTCCCGATTCTTGCGGGCTGCTCCCGGATTTTCGCGGGCGCTGGTCCGTGGTGGGGACGACTGTGGACCGTGACCACACACCGGACACATTGTTTGCCTGCCCTCGTAACCCAGTTACCAGTGCCATGGAACCCGAGGCGCTTGTGTCTGATCCCCGGTCCCGATCTGGGATGGACCTACCCAGCGGCCATTTTGGTATGCCAGAGTCCGCCATCCTGTACACTGGGTTGCAGCAGGATTGGGAGAGTGCGACTCTGAGGAGCGTAGCGGAGCGAGCACCGGGAGCTGTACTGGGGTACGGTGACCTTCTCGAGGCTCTCGGTGCCCTTCACTCCACCCTGATTCACGGCGCCTGGGTGTTAGGGAGAAAGCTCGATGGAGTGACATCAGCGTCGGAACAGTTGCTGCCTGCCTATCCCCAGGTACACTGGGACTTCTCACACCGCGCACGGGGGGACAGTGTCGTGGCCGCCCCTGTGAATAGTGCACGCCTGGACTCTCCGGACAGTATATTAACGTGCGATCAGCTGGCTGTGGATCTGGTCTGTTCCGGAGGGTTCGGACCTGAGTGGGGGGTGGTGGCCTTGTCCCGTGCGCGGCCTCCGACGACCCAGGCAACGGCCAAGCAACGCTCGCCCGCCCTGGCTGATTCCGCCTTCCTGGGCCTGGTGTGCAGTGTAAATCCTGGCTCGGTACTGGGAAAGACGATCCTCCCTAGAGCTGACTGTGTCGATCTTCAGAGCCCTCTACCCTACCTGTGTGTGTCGCTTCCCGAGTTTTACTGGACACTTCTCTTCCTAGTAACATTGGACATGGCACTGGGACGAGGGGTATGCATGGGTGGGTTTGCAAAGAGTGGCCAAGGATGATGCTGACCCTTCCGTGGTGGTCACCTACTAGGCGGGCGGGCTCGGGAGTTGTGTGCTCTTACGGCATAACTGTTAGTGTACCAAGTGCGTAATGCTCCTTACTCCTCTTTGACAGGGTCGATTTTGTGTTCTTTATTGTATGCTTTAGGGGAAAACGTATGGTGCGGGTGGGAGAAACCGGGGGCGTGTTTTGCAGGCCCTCCTCCAGTTTATTAATACTCTCTCTACCCCCCCGTCTGGTGGGGGCCCCTTTCCCACTTCTTTTCTCTGTTTCTTCTATATTTCGGGTCTGGTTCCGGGGCGACAGGCACACTGCTGGGGGGGGGCCGTACTCATCTGCAGAGGTGCAGGGTGGGGGGTTGGGGGGGGAACCTTTAGTCTTTCACCTTCTTTTTCAATGGCCTCCTTTTCTTCTCTTATTCTTCTTTGTTTTTCTGGGATCAGCATGGTAGTACTCCTTTGTTGTTAATCACTGCTGTTTCCGGAGTGCCATAATTTCCGTGGAGTTTCCTGGGTCTTGGGGCAGGGGGTTGCAGGCGCAAATGGCCATGTCTTTCCTCCACATCCTGAACTTCCTGTTTCAGCGCCATTGCTTAGATAGACTGCTGTGTATTGTTTACGTCCATCGTTCTGCCTGCCATTTTTCGCTGCTGGGAAACTGTTTGGCACCTGATCCTTCCATCCTTTTCTATTATAAAATGTAAACCTTTATTATCCTGGTCTCCTACTTGGGCTGTTCAGAGATTGAGAGTATGCTAGCGTCGAGATTTTGCTCCCCGAGGTACTGACTGTGATAGACCTGCTTTCCGTTATTCTGACTGTTTAGCGGCCGGCCCCGGGGGTTGTAGGCCCATATGTGTAATTGGTTGAAATGTCAATAAAGGTTTTCAAAAAAAAAAAAAAAAAAAAAAAACATTTCTATATACACAATCAATACCCTATACTCACACAGAACTTTTTTTTAACTATAAGATAAACTAAAACTTAATCTTAAAACGCACTAACAAAAAATACATGCCTATATATTCATATTTAAACATTAACATATTAAAAAAACATTGTATTACAATAAAAAATTAATATATTTTTAACTATTTACTATGATTCCTAAGCTTCACACCACAGAAAAAAAAGAATAATAATGTAAAATTACAGTCATAAAATACATATATATATATATTCACTGAAAAAACCATGGGTTTCACACACGTTATAGTTAGGAATTAGCATTTAAAAAACCTTGCAAATTCACTAAAAAAACCATGGGTTTCACACACGTTATAGTTAGGAATTAGCATTTAAAAAACCTTAGAAATTCAATGAAAAAACCAAAGGTTTCACACATGTTATAGTTAGCTGGACATTTCACTCGTAAAAAACCAATGAAATTCCCCCGTTATAGTTAGTTCAGCTAACTATAACTCGCGCGCCCGCAATGCACTACTGATGACGTCACATATTACATCACTCATGACATGGTCAGTGACATCACTCATGACATCACTGATGACATCTCAAATGACATCACTGATGACATCATCCAGTGAATGTGTGTTTTTCTGAAAATTAAATATGTTTTATATATGTATATCTCAAGGTCGATGGAAGAATAAATGAGTATATAAGTGTCTAAATTGATGATTTGTTTCTGAAAAATTGATTGTATAACTGACTGATTAAGTGTATCTTAGTGAATACATGGCTTAGTGAGTAATGTTTAAATGTGTAAATACCTGTATCAGTCTCTCACTTTGTGTATAAGTGGCTGCATGGGTTGGTGAGTAGCTACATGGGTGTCTATATAGGTTATTAGTTGGTTTTTTGTGTATCAGTCTGAGTGTCTTCATGGTGCGGTGGGGGGTATTACGTAGTGCATAGGTGCATGAATGAGTGACTCACTGTTTGTATGTGTTGAAGTCAGCATGTGTGCAGGACTGTATGGGTGGATGAGTGTGTGCATGGGTGTGTTAGTGAGTGAATGACTGTCTCAATAGTGTCTTCATAAGTAACTACATATGTTTTAAACTAGTATATGTGACTATTGTTGTTTATAAGTGAGTACATGTGAGAGTGAGAGATTGGAAGAGTTCCTGTATGAATAAGTATGTGTTTCTATAAGTGATTGTTAAAAAGACTAAGTATGTGTAAGTTTCTGTTAAAGTAAGTGTGGTGGTGTGTGTATAACTGTATATGCAAGTAAATGGATGTTTGTTTCTTTATTAGCATGAGTGACTGTGTGTGAGTAACTCTATGGATGAGTGGCATTGTGTTACAGGATGTTTAGGTGTATGAGTACATATGATGTGTGAGTACATGTATGAGTGACTGTATAGGATTGTTGGTGGATGAGTGGATGTGTATGTGGATCTTAGAATTACTGAATAGGTTGTTGTAACTGTTATTGGTATGTCCATTGTTTTGAAAATTTTAGAGTCTATTTTTGAATGTTTGTATCAAAGGTTATATTAGGGTGAGAGGAGGTCTACCACTCTGTCACAAGGATGATGTCATCAGTGATGTCATTTGAGATGTCATCAGTCATGTCATGAGTGATGTCACTGATCATGTCATGAGTGATGTAATATGTGATGTCATCAGTAGTGCATTGCGGGCGCGCGAGTTATAGTTAGCTGAACTAACTATAACGGGGGAATTTCATTGGTTTTTTACGAGTGAAATGTCCAGCTAACTATAACATGTGTGAAACCTTTGGTTTTTTCATTGAATTTCTAAGGTTTTTTAAATGCTAATTCCTAACTATAACGTGTGTGAAACCCATGGTTTTTTCAGTGAATTTGCAAGGTTTTTTAAATGCTAATTCCTAACTATAACGTGTGTGAAACCCATGGTTTTTTCAGTGAATTTGCAAGGTTTTTTAAATGCTAATTTTTTTTTTTTCTTTTTTTTTTTTTTTACATATTTTTATTTTAATTTTCTATCCTTTTTTAAAGACTATGGTTAAATTTTTAAAATTCTATAATATGTTTTTTTTTTATATATTTTATAAAATAAACATGTAAAATTTATTAGCAATACATTTTTTCCTTTTTTTTAATTTTTTTTTTAGTACGCGTACCGTAAGCTTACGGTAAGCGTACGGTTTACGCAACGTCCGTAATTTATCTACGCTGTTTGCGTATAGTTACGCAATTTGCGTAGCCGCGCGTACTCCGCGTGGGACGCGTACGCGTGTACGCTACACGCGCACGTTACGCGGAAGTGTCGGGGAGTGACTGTTAAGCGCATGCGCGCAAGCGCGTGTCTTTTTTACGCGCATGCGTACTTTTGCCGTAAGCGTACCGTAAGCGTACCGTAAGCGTACGGTAGGTCATGTGATCATGAAACACAACTTTTGATTGGTTGAAACTACTTTCAGTTCTAGAACTCTCCTACACCACACCCATTCCCCTCATTTCTGCTTGTGATCCCTTAGGAGAAGGAGCTGGGTTGTCTTTGTGATACGATGGCAGAACAGCAGAGCTCTTCTGAGAGTGAGGCTAGCAGCACTACCTTGAGGCAGAGAGCGAGGAAACAAAAGACCTCTTACGTATGGGATTATTTTACTTTTCCAGAAGGCCAGCAAAAGGTAAATGCACCCTTAGTGACTTGCAAGCTGTGTAAGCGTGTACTTTCAAGAGGTAATCCTGACAGGAAGTATTCCTTTGGGAATCACACCATGATGAGACACCTTAAGGATGTACACAGAAGGACACATGCTCGACTTACTGAAGGTAACCCTTCAGTAAATCAACCAAGCACATCCACAGCAGCTCAGCCTGGACCATCATCTGCAGAGCCGAGTCCTTCTTCTGCAGGTCAGGTGAGCCCTTCATCTGTGGTGGGAGCATCTCCTTTTTCTGGTCCTCTGGAAACTAACCCTCGGTTTCTGAGGGTTGATATACGGTGCGCCACTTGTCATGATCTAATTTGTCATAGGGAGACCAGTATTTCCCTAGTGAACAATAAAATAGATCAGCACACTTGTCGTACCAACTAATATTCCCAATCTTTCTTTCCTCTGTCCCTGCATGAACACAACGGCTCTTTTAAGAGCCAACCTTACCTTTCATCTATTTTTTATATATGTTTTTAAAAACTTTTTTTTTTTTTTTTTTACCGTACGCGTAATTTTTTTTTTTTTTTTTAAAAAACACTAAAAATCAATTATCACATTACAAGGTCCTTGAGAGACTACAATTAAAAACTGCAAATGTGATTGTAGAGAAGTGGAAAAAAAGGACCATGACATTATTGACTTACCATAGCCACTCAAAAAAAGATTTATTCATTTAATTTATTTTTAATTGCTTTTTAAATGGTTATAGTTTTCGAAAATTTTCTATCTCAATCTGAAAAAAAAGAAAAAAGTATTAATATTTAATAAAAAATTTAATAATACAGTACAAATATTTACATATTTTTCAAAAAATATTTTTGCCTTTTTTTTGCTGTTTTCAGAAAATATTACATTTCACTATAAATTGTGAAAGCAATTGCATTCATCATTTAACAGCAGGCAAAAAAAAATTAACAATCTCAAAGATTGTTTTTAAAAAAGCCCAGAATCTCTTTTTTCATAAACATGACTTTAAAGAAATGCATAATATTCTAAAAAAATATCATCTAATATCTATACTTATTTCTTTAAAATACCGTCTGATATTTTTGTTTCAGAAGTATAATCACAATAATATATGTCAAATAACTCCACAATACATCTGGTTCCATTTCCTTTAGGCCAAATAGTAATTTTAAAATTCTTTTTTTGTTTAATTTCCAATGGTAATCCAATAAAAAACAAAAGTTTAAATTGTACAGATGTCACCGTTTCTCTGTAACATTTTGGTTTCCGAAAGATTAATTAATAATTAAATAAGTCCACAATAGAATTGTTTACTTTTCCGCATGGCCAAATAGTAATTTTAAAAATCTTTTTTGAAAAAATTTCCAATGGCAATCCAATAACATTCCAAAATTTAAATTGTGCAGATGTTACCGATTTTTTTCTAAATTTTTGGTTTTCCAAAGTTTCCTTAAAAAATGGAAAAATTCCACATTACAATTGGTTACCTTTCCATTAGGCCAAATGATAATTTGTTAAATCTTTTTATTTGTAAATTCCAAATGGTAATCCAATAAAATGGTAAAATTGTTTTCTCCAGATGTTGTCAAATCTCTCTAAAATTTAGGTTTCAGGAAGATTAGATAGGAATTTGCTAAATCAAAAGGCAAACGTTGCTTAAAAATCAATTGGGAATCATTACACAGTGTCCAGCCTTTTTCACATTTAAGATAAACTGTGTAATGACCAGAAGTTACAGTAGGTCCATCATGGAAAATTATTGCAACTGTTACAAAAGTTTTTCCTGAAATTGATAATTGCTGTCCTGTAAACTTTTTTATTAAAGTATCCAATTTTGAACCATCAGCTCTACATCGTTGCATCATTAAAATTACATACTGTCTGTATTCCTTTAAAATTAATGTTTACAACATGTCAGATTTACACTCACTGCATTGCATGCTATGATTAGCATCTTTAACTAATTTAGCAAAAGTGACTGTTTTACTCTCTGGCAATGTTAAATAAATAAACCTTTCAGAATCAACATTAGAGCCACATATATTATAAGAGTTTTCACAACTATGTTCCCATTTATAAGAGAGACCAAAAATATTTTGTATTTGTACCCCTTCCTCTTCCAGTACCTGAAGAAAATACATCAAGAATTCCTGTGCATCTTGCTGTACATTTTGAGAAAACTGTGTTCGTCCTGAACATACATCTAAAAGTTTTCTAATTTCAGTAGCACTTTCTATTTGAGTTTTATCATTACTCAGCTTTTCAAAAAGGAGACTCAGCACAGTACAGAATCTTTTTCCCTGATTTACTATTATCTGCTCTTGCAAACTTTCCAGATAAAATGCAACATTCAGCACTACATTAGCGTGGCAGTTGACACCAGAGCTATTTTCAAAATGACATCCTACAACCTGTTCTTCATTTTCCTTATTCTTTTTGCTTGCAATTACATCACTCCTCTTTTTTTTCCTCCTCTCTACATCTTCATTTCAGATATTCTCATTTCTCCTTTTACGAGAAACTACACGTTTCTCCAACACAGGATACTGACCTAAATGAGGAGCATTGCTTCTTCTTAATCTATTATACTCCTTTACACAGTTTGTATCAGCACTAACTTTTGAATCATCAAAGTCTATCATGAATTAACCTGATAATGTTTTCACTTGTGACAAAGCAACATATGCCATACCTTCTTTGAACACAGTTGAACCAATGTTCACAAATGCACAATCTACAGTCAATCCTTGAGACTTGTGAATAGTTACAGCATATGCTAGAGAAAACGGAAACTGCTTCCTACGTACATATAAGTCTTTCACAAGCATGAAACGAACTGTACAACGACAAATATCTTTAACTTCTTCTATCTGATCAAATTTTATTTTTAAACATTCAATTCCATCTTTTTTCTGATAATTAATAAAACCCACAACTCTTCCCATAGCTCCATTAACTAAACTTTTTTCAACATCCAAATTTCTCCTTAAAAATACTCTACAGTTCATGCAAACATATAGATTTTTTTCTAATCCAGCTGTTTTGGACATCTTCTTCTCTAGTGAATCCAATTTATTTTTCAGTGTGCCTGTTAATGTGACAGTAATTCTTCCATCCTCAATTTTATCTTCTGCTTCCAATTTCCTGATATCTTCCTTTTCCAATTTCAAAAGCTCCTCATTGAATATTGAGCACTCACGTAGAGTTGGCATTAAGCAGATGACACTTTTGTTTTCTGCAATGTTCTTGTATATCTTCTCTGCAACTATTTCTTCCTTTGGAAATAAATTATGTAGCAGCCGAGTCTGTAATGCTTTTTTGCCAGCTTCTGTGAGTAGTCCAATCCTGATATCTTTCAGAATACTTCCATATTCTTCATCGTTTGCTTGCCTCATATTAGTTGTAAGTTCCTTGTACTCAAAGAAGGACCAAATATTTGCATTACCGATGCTTCCCAATGACTTCTTTGTGTCTTCATGTGTCACAGTATTAAACACTGGTTGTCCTTTAACTGGAGTAGGTTGCAAAAGATCTCCAAAAACTATGACGTGTTTTCCTCCAAATAACACGTCATAGTCTGACTTCAGAATTTGCTGCATTCTTAAATGCACAAAGGCAAGCATTAAGTTCGATACCATGCTCACCTCATCAATAATGAGAACTTGCATCTTCTTCAATACTCTTGAAACTTCCAAGCATGCTTCTCCAGTTAGCTTGTTGTATTGTATTTTGTTCTCATGCTCCACTGGTAACATTAGCAAACGATGTAAAGTGATTCCTTTTATGTTATATGCTGCTAACCCAGTTGGAGCAGTAACCACACAAGACAAAGTAGAATCCGTTTTTTGATGTAGGTAGCTTCTGATGACTTTTATAAGGAAACTTTTTCCAGTTCCAGCTTGTCCGCTTACATACATCCTGATTGGATGAAATGATGTGCATGAGCACTCTTTTTTTTCATGTAGAAATCCGTGATCAATTTTGTTTCTGATCTCTTCATAAATTTGTTGCTGCTCTTGATTCAGTTGTCTTTCCAAATTTTGTAAGTCTATAAATTCTTCTTGAGCTTGATTCATAGCTGTTTCCACTTCATTCATGGCTATTGATGCTTCATTTTCAACGATTGGTTGTCCTAGGGGATCTTGACTGAGTGTTCCTGAACTTTGGCTGTCCTGAGAACTGTCTCTAGCTATTTCTGCTGCAATTGTAGTTTCCTGTTCAATTTCTTCATTTAACATTTGCAGATAAGTTGTGAATGTTCTGCATTGTATGCTGTCTTTGCAAGCATTAAATGAATCTTCATAGCTTTGAAATTCTCCCAGTAGTTCATCCTCTGTACGCCATGGTTTAAACAGCTGTAAAAGAGCCAAGTAGTAAAATTCCTTTTTGTCAGTAGTGTCGCAACTCAGCTTCCGGTGATTTATCAAACTTCCTTTTGTTTGCTTCACCAAACATCCTTCCTCACCAATAACTTTATATTTTCCATTGTTGATGTCTTCTGCGGCTTTCCGTGAATAAATGTAGTTCTGCAGCACTTCATAGAGACACATGTTCTCCAGATGATGACTTCTCTTTGGGTAATATGTATCCAACATGTTTGATTTAAAAATATCTGTACTTTCTGGGTCATTCTCGGCCAAATATTCAATTTCTCCAACAGATTTCAGTACCCAATTTCTCATTGCTGCAACGCCTAAACTTGCCCAAATTATTCTTTTTGATTTCGAGTAGAGACTTGCAGAAGATAACCTATCTGAACATTCGTAGGATCCAATTTCTCGATGCGATAACATCTTCAAACTGAAACTGTACAGCTTCTTACTGACAGTTTTCTCGTGAGAAATCTCTTCCCACATTTCCTTCAATTCTGTTTTTTCTGATTTCGTAATGTAAGACGTTACATATCGAGCAACAGCAATGGAATTGTCAGCTACATACTGTATATCCATGTTAGCGTTCCACATGGATAAAATCACTGGGTTGTAGTCATTTATATTTTTTGATTCTTCTTTTCTTTTAAGGTTGTAGGTATTCTTAGGTGATTTTCTTGTGATAGTATGTCTCACAGCTGACATAAAACTGTTAACTCTTCCTTTTGAAAGAACAGGTCTAGGAAATCCAAATCGACATTTAGTGTAGTATTTATCTTTGCTCTTGTATTTCCGTCGACAGTATTTTCCACACCGATGACTTTGGAAACGTAAAACTTGCTCCTTTAACTTTTTCTCTTCTGTGCTTTTTGGTATAGCACATGTTGCATATTCTTCAATGTAAGATAACACTGCTTCATCAGTATCTGTTCCAAACTTTGGGGCATCCTTGATCCACAACAGCATATGAATATGAGGAGCACCTCTTGCCTGGTACTCTTTTCTCCAAAAGAAATCCACTACTTCTCCTAGAGGTGGATTTTTTTTATTGCAGATGAAGGACATCATAGCCTCAAATCTATGATTGAAATATCTGCAAACATTAACCGGATCCAATGAGCACAGTTCTCCTGCTGTTTTGTATTCGATGTTTTTAATGTTTGAATTTGCCTCTCGTAGAAAATCCAGTAAATCATCCCAAGCGTACTCGGCACAGCTTAGGGTAAGGAACCATGTTGGTGTTCCTAAATTCCGTAACATGCATTTTAATTCACCATGGCGTCGGTACCAATATTCATTTGTCCCACGCTGACAAGCCATGAGATTGATCAGTTGTGTTTCCAAATGATCATCACGGTGCTGCACTTTCTCCATAAAATCCTTAGCAGACACATTTTGTAAATGTACTCCACTTTTTAAAATGTGATTTACTGCATAAGACAGTGCAGACAAGTCGCTTTCAAATAAAAGATGGAACAAATAAGGAATACTTTGTCGAAATCTGGGATCTTCAGCATATAGTCTTGTAGTCCGATACTCAGAAGCTGGAATCTGTTCCGGACGTTCATCGTATCGTCCTCCTTTTCCTTTAGGAAACAGCTGGGGAAAACATCGAGCTTCCAAGCTCTCCTCCCATACACTCACGGGAGTTCCTTTTGCTTTCTTCATCTGAAATAGATCAATATTGTCTCCCATAACTTCTTTTGAATGAAGAGGATGTATGCTAAAATGTTCATAAATTTCTTCTTCCTTTGACTTGTCCACTTTTTCAATTTGTCCAGTTGGTGTTTCTGTGTCTTCTTGTAAACCTTCTTCTTCTTCTTCTTCTATATAAATTGATTCATACCATTTGTTATTCCTTTTCAAATACAAATTTGCTCTTTGTACTTTCCGTACATCTACCAGCTCCTGCCAAATCTTCTTATTCTTTGTAGGTACACCATTAACCAGAATAATTAATGGTTCAGTTTCCAAAGTATCCGCATCAATAGTTTCCATATTTTTTTTCAAATCCAAGGGCAAATACACCACTCTACCTTTTAAACCTCTCAGTAAATCTGAAGGAGGTAATTTACCAGTTTTGGGCTCCATACGTACTATGGTCTGGAACGGATGAACACATTGAATGAGTATAGACTCATATGTATTTAATTCAGAAAGTTCAGCAGGAATAGCATCCAATTCTAAATTATTATGTACAGCTCTGGTCGGCATTCTATTTTCCTCTAACTTGTTGTAACAGTATTTACAAATACGCTGAACTTCACCCAATTCAAAACAATTTTCAAGAAATATATAGGTGGCAAAATCCTTCCACTTATAATTATCTTCATTTTCACTCTTTCTGTAGAGATCAACATGCCTGGTTTGTTTTCTATAATGAGTTCTGCGGCAACAAATACAAGTTATATTTGGTCTTTCATTAGAGATTATTGCAAATTTTGTTATGTGATCATTAAATGTCTTACTTACAGAGGGTTCTACATTTTCTTCCACTTCTTCCTCATTTACTGTGTCCTTCTCTGCACTGTTTTGTTCAGGACCAAAGTAACAAAACTGAATTTCATCAACAACCTTCTCTACATCTGATACCGTTCCACGGAACAGAGCCCTATTCAATTCATCTAACTTTATTGCTGGACTTTTAGCAAAATACAACCGTCTCACAAACTTTCTCATTTCAGTATGATGAACAGCCAGCATCCTAAAATGATGGAAAACACTATTACACACTTTTCTAGATAGACAAGCCAGAGAATGACCCTGCAAACCAGTATTCTCTCTCACTCTGCATGGATCTAGACTTTGAAGCACCTTAATCTTCTGTTTCACAATTTTTTTGCTATATTCTCTTAGAAACTCACGAAATTTATCAATAGATTCCTGACGCACAGTGCAAATACTACTACAATTCCAAGTGTACACTGGGGCTTTAGGACGTCTCCCCATAGCTTCATCCGCCATCACTTGTACCTCATCTCTTGGAACCATTATCTCCTTCTCCATTATGCAACCATTTTTCACTTCATAAGCACGACCTCTGGTGTCAACTGCATGCAGCAAACTATTACTTTGAAAATAGCTCTCTTCATTAAAAAAAGGTTCACTACTTGAACTATGCATCCATTTTCCTAAAAACACTTTACAAAAGTTTGTTCTGTTCACTACTCTTTTCCTTTTGCTATGTGATTTCAGTACATTAACCATTTTGTCTAATGTACGCATCCTATTCAAAATTAAAATGAATAGTTTCCTTTTTAATGCTAATGCCTTTGCTGCAATGGCTTCAATTTCTTTTTTTCTCTTAAAAAACTTTGCCTTTTGCTTATATTTCTTCACATCCTTTATTAAATTGGACATAACTCTCCTCTGAAACATTTTTCTACGTATCTCTTTAAACGCTGTTTTTCTGTTTAAGTTTATCTTTTGAGTTGCAGAAGGTATATTTGCATTAACTAAATTCTCAATTTTTTCCTGTCCTTTTCGATTCAAATCATTCTTTCCAGTACAGACATTTTGTACATTTTTCCTTTTTTTGAATATGTTCCTTAGAAAATCTTTTTTTTGCTTACCAGAAGATTTTTTCTTCTTCCCAACATGAGCATCTTCAACTAACTTAGGTCCTCCAGTTGTCTTCAAATATAGGTTTTTTTTCTGCTCTTTTTTTGCTCTGGATTTTGTAGGCATCTTAAATTTTGTTCACTGCTCTTCAGCAATACCTGAAAAAAACTAAAAAAAAATTCCTTTATTTTATTTAAATATATTACTACATTTGTTTTCACATTAGTCACAAAACGAAATTTCTTTGCCAATTTGAAAGCACACTTACTGCTCTTTTTTTTGGCAAGTGATAAACACTTTTACAGACTGACACATTATGAATCCACTTTTCAGATTTTTTACAGAGCACATGTCCAAACTGCTTTTTCAGACCAGCATCATTTGTAACCTGGGTGTCTGCCTACACTCCAGCAAGGGCAACCAGCCTTAGTGATGCTGAATGTATTTGCATTACTGACTGAAACCTCAAACCCCACTCGCTTGTGAATACTGTGCATGATTCCACATGGTAAGCAGCTACCTGTGTGCTAAGAGTCTGCTTCTGCACCAAAAAATGTCTCCCCCTTTTTCATCTAATGCAACTGTGAAATCTCCAGAGCAATACGCAATAAATCTCTGCCTGTAATTCCTATTTGCACACAGAGTCATGTTTTCACATTAGTCACAAAACGAAATTTCTTTGCCAATTTGAAAGCACACTTACTGCTCTTTTTTTTGGCAAGTGATAAACACTTTTACAGACTGACACATTATGAATCCACTTTTCAGATTTTTTACAAAGCACATGTCCAAACTGCTTTTTCAGACCAGCATCATGTGTAACCTGGGTGTCTGCCTACACTCCAGCAAGGGCAACCAGCCTTAGTGATGCTGAATGTATTTGCATTACTGACTGAAACCTCAAACCCCACTCGCTTGTGAATACTGTGCATGATTCCACATGGTAAGCAGCTACCTGTGTGCTAAGAGTCTGCATCTGCACCAAAAAATGTCTCCCCCTTTCCATCTAATGCAACTGTGAAATCACCAGAGCAATACGCAATAAATCTCTGCCTGTAATTCCTATTTGCACACAGAGTCATGTTTTCACATTAGTCACAAAACGAAATTTCTTTGCCAATTTGAAAGCACACTTACTGCTCTTTTTTTTGGCAAGTGATAAACACTTTTACAGACTGACACATTATGAATTCACTTTTCAGATTTTTTACAGAGCACATGTCCAAACTGCTTTTTCAGACCAGCATCATGTGTAACCTGGGTGTCTGCCTACACTCCAGCAAGGGCAACCAGCCTTAGTGATGCTGAATGTATTTGCATTACTGACTGAAACCTCAAACCCCACTCGCTTGTGAATACTGTGCATGATTCCACATGGTAAGCAGCTACCTGTGTGCTAAGAGTCTGCTTCTGCACCAAAAAATGTCTCCCCCTTTCCATCTAATGCAACTGTGAAATCTCCAGAGCAATACGCAATAAATCTCTGCCTGTAATTCCTATTTGCACACAGAGTCATGTTTTCACATTAGTCACAAAACGAAATTTCTTTGCCAATTTGAAAGCACACTTACTGCTCTTTTTTTTGGCAAGTGATAAACACTTTTACAGACTGACACATTATGAATCCACTTTTCAGATTTTTTACAAAGCACATGTCCAAACTGCTTTTTCAGACCAGCATCATTTGTAACCTGGGTGTCTGCCTACACTCCAGCAAGGGCAACCAGCCTTAGTGATGCTGAATGTATTTGCATTACTGACTGAAACCTCAAACCCCACTCGCTTGTGAATACTGTGCATGATTCCACATGGTAAGCAGCTACCTGTGTGCTAAGAGTCTGCTTCTGCACCAAAAAATGTCTCCCCCTTTCCATCTAATGCAACTGTGAAATCTCCAGAGCAATACGCAATAAATCTCTGCCTGTAATTCCTTTTTGCACACAGAGTCATGTTTTCACATTAGTCACAAAACGAAATTTCTTTGCCAATTTGAAAGCACACTTACTGCTCTTTTTTTTGGCAAGTGATAAACACTTTTACAGACTGACACATTATGAATCCACTTTTCAGATTTTTTACAAAGCACATGTCCAAACTGCTTTTTCAGACCAGCATCATTTGTAACCTGGGTGTCTGCCTACACTCCAGCAAGGGCAACCAGCCTTAGTGATGCTGAATGTATTTGCATTACTGACTGAAACCTCAAACCCCACTCGCTTGTGAATACTGTGTATGATTCCACATGGTAAGCAGCTACCTGTGTGCTAAGAGTCTGCTTCTGCACCAAAAAATGTCTCCCCCTTTCCATCTAATGCAACTGTGAAATCACCAGAGAGATACGCAATAAATCTCTGCCTGTAATTCCTATTTGCACACAGAGTCATGTTTTCACATTAGTCACAAAACGAAATTTCTTTGCCAATTTGAAAGCACACTTACTGCTCTTTTTTTTGGCAAGTGATAAACACTTTTACAGACTGACACATTATGAATCCACTTTTCAGATTTTTTACAAAGCACATGTCCAAACTGCTTTTTCAGACCAGCATCATTTGTAACCTGGGTGTCTGCCTACACTCCAGCAAGGGAACCAGCCTTAGTGATGCTGAATGTATTTGCATTACTGAGTCCAACCTCAAACCCTTAAACTATTCTTTTATTATACCAGTACACCTTAATTTATTGTGAAAACATAGTCCATATTATTTTACATGTTCCTCACATTTAAATTTCTCCCAAAACAGAAAATAATAAACACAACTTCAACAAAAAGAATTGCATTTCTATTATTCATTTCTTAATTTACCATATACATCCCCTCTCAGACTCTAAACTCACCTTTAAAATTAGTTAGTTGTGAAAGAAATGTGGCACTCAAACAGCAGATTATCAGAGCCAGGATCTCTGTTCTCTACACCTCTCTCCTCTCAGCAGAACCAGATAATGGCAAACTTTCCCTCTCTTTTTCCACACATATACATGTTAGTTTCAAATCTCAGTGCTTGCCCCTTTTTTTCAAATGTAATCACACATTTCTATTGGTTGAAAACCCAACCCTTTTCCAAAAGTACCCTTCCCCCAACTTGACTTCTGCCTAGTACCCTTCCCCCAACTTGACTTCTGCCTGCTACCATAGCAACAGCTCATGGAACACTGCTGTGTGGAGTCAGGTCAGAAGTTCGCCAAACAATGTTTCAATTCCAAAGAGCAAGAGTGCTTGACTTTTCAAACATAACAGCAAATCCATAGTACTGTTCTTTGGTAACACATTTTTCTGTACCAATACAAAACATGCTTCTATTAATTTACACATACAGCCTAGTTTTTATTCTAGAATGGTATGAAACAGCCAATCAGTTCTTTTTTTTTTGAAAAAAATATGTATGCCTCCATTTCCAAACTGTCTTTCTTTTCATATTGCCATTCTACTGAAAGACACCTCCTGAGTGCATCCAGTTCTCCTTTGAAGATGTTCACAGTGTGGATTGTAGGGCACAGCTATGTCTTCTGGAGTGAAAAGTATGCAGAGAAAACAGATATGGTGAGAGACCTTGCTTTGCCAAATGTAGACATTAAATGGATTGGTCAGAGAGGGTTAAAGTGGCACCAATTGATGCCATTGGTGAAATCCTTCATGCACATCCAACACCCTGACCTCATAATAGTGCACTGTGGTGGCAATGACCTAGGCACTTTGACTGGGGTAGGTCTGGAAATGCTTATGAAGGACACCTTTGCACAACTGTTTTCACTTTTCCCTAAAACTGCCTTTGTGTTTTCTAACATATGCCAAAGGCAAAAATGGAACTGGTCCAATCATTTCTGTCCGCAGATTGACAAAGCAAGGAAGCACGTCAACAAATCTGTTTCTGCTTTCCTCCGTGACTATGGTATGGGTTCCATTTACCACAACAACTTGCGTTATGACATGCAAGACATTTATAGAGGAGATGGTGTACACTTCAATGATGAAGGGAACAGAGTCTTCCTCTTGAACCTTAGACTCTGCATCGGTACTTACTTGTAGGTACCACTAAAAAATCACTTAATAAACACAACAGCTCTTTTTAGAGCCCCCTAATATCTAAACACTTAAATCTGATTTTCATTTCTTTTTTTCTTTTTTTTTTCTACCGTACGCTTACCGTACGCGTACCCCGTGATTTTTTTTAAAATCAATAAATGTTTTCTTTGTACTTTTCTGTCCTTCTTTGACCCCCTTACAAATGTTAGGGGGTCTGTAACTCTCCTCCTTGCCCCCTTTTCTTGTTATCACTCTTTTTTTTTGAGTGAAACACACGAAATGGCGGCCGCCGCTTCCTGGTTTCGACCGATTCGAATGTTTACTAAGATCTAAGAGCCAATCAGAATCGCGCTCGCGCACGCCACCGTACGCGTACGGTAAGCGTACCGTAAGCGCACCGTAAGCTGGCTCAGATATATATATTGATTTAAAGGCTATTTTCTCAGAATCTACTGAACAGATTTACATCAAACCTACAAAAGGCACTTCCTTGACCTGAGGACTACCTCTCTGCCAAATTTCTAGTAATTCTGTTCAGCCGTTATGGCTGTAGCTGTGTCTAAAGGTCCTATGGAAAAATGCATGGGAAAAACGCGTTTTGGGACCCCCCTTTTATCTCAGCCCCCGCTTGACGAATCCTCCCGAGACTTTCAGGGAAGGAGCGGAGCGTAGCGCCCCACCTATTTTGAAAAATTCGCGAGGATTCGTCGACCGGCGCCAAAGTTATTCAAAATAGAATGTTGCGGATTTCCTATGGAAACGTGGTCCTAACTATAACTACCTACTGGCGACCGCCAGTAGGTAATATATATATATATATATATATATATATATATATATATATTACTGCTTCGACACACCAGTCAGGTGCACTCGCAGGCGGGTGCTTCTTAGTGCGGGGGTGTACCCGCATTCAAATACTGCTACAACTCTCCTCACATTCACCATCCACTGGAGAAAGACAGCACTCGCGGGGGGCCGTTCCCCCGCGAGTGCTGTCTTTCTCCAGTGGATGGTGAATGTGAGAAGGAGAGTTGTAGCAGTATATATATATATATATATATATATATATATATATATATATATATATATATATTATCTACTGGCGGTCGCCAGTGGATAGTTATAGTTAGGACCGAGTTCCCATAGGAAATCTGAAAATTCTATTTTGAATAACTTTGGCGCCGGTTGACTTATCTTTGTGACATTTTCAAAACGAATGGGGCGCTCCGCTCAGCTCCTACCCTGAAAGTCTCGGGGTGATTCGTCAAGCGGGGGCTGAGAAAAAGGGGGGTCCCAAAACGCGTTTTCCCCATGCATTTTCCATAGGACCTTTAGTCGAAGGTACAGCCCAAACGGCTGAACAGATTTACTTTAAATTTGGCAAAGAGGTAGTCCTCAGGTCAGGGATGTGCCTTTGGCATACATGGTGTCAATCTGTTCAGTAGTTCCTGAGAAAATTGCAGTTAAAAGTACATAAATATCTATATGCGCGCACCGTGCGCGCACGGTGCCGTGCGCGAGCGTAATTCTGATTGGTGGTTAGATGTCAGTCAACATTCGAATCGGTCGAAATCAGGAAGTGTCGGATGCCATTTTGTGTGTGGCAGTGAAAAAGAAAGGTGGAGAACGTGAAAAGGGGGCAGGGTAGAGAGTTCCTGACCCCCTAGCCTTTGTCAGGGGGTCCCTGAAGAACCCCGAAGGGTGAATTTTTTTTTTTTTTCACAAAATCGCGGGGTGCGCGCACGGTGAAAAACCCTTAAAAAAAAAAAAACATTTTAAACGAGCCATTCCATATTACAGGATACAGTCAATCTATAACTATATACATAGGTAGTTTATTGTAAAATAAATATATAAAAAATATAATAATACATACATATATTAGCATTTAAAAAACCTTACAAATTCACTAAAAAAAACATAGGTTTCACACACGTTATAGTTAGAAATTAGCATTTAAAAAACCTTGCAAATTCACTTAAAAAACCATAGGTTTTGCACACGTTATAATTAGGAATTAGCATTTAAAAAACCTTGCAAATTCACTGAAAAAACCATAGGTTTCACACATGTTATAGTTAGCTGGACATTTCACTCGTAAAAAACCATTGAAATTCCCCGGTTACAGTTAGTTCAGCTAAATATAACTCGCGCAACCGCAATCCACTGCTCCTGTTTTGATGAATTAGATTTCTTGACTTTTGGACACTTTATCACTGCTAAACGTGCTAAAGTGCTCTCTTCCTAAAACATGGTACAATTGGCTTACACCTGATCGGCACATTTAAGTTACTTGTAAGGCCCAACTAAAATGATGCTACGTGTAGCCAGTGTCTGTGAATTAAAAGCTACTAGTGACCCACTACAGTAACATTTCAAAATGTCTCAGGTCTGCCACTGCTGCCTGTTGTGCAGTTTTAAACTGCCATTTCGAACTGGCAATAATAAACCTTATTTTTTAATACATATAAGCCACCCTTAAGGTAGGTCCTGAAGGCTCCCAGTCAGGCTGCATTGTATTTAAATAGTGGGCATGTGGGTTACAAATTTACATGTCCTGGTAGTGAAAAACTCCTTTTCATTATTGGAATAGATATCTCTCCTATAAGATAACATTGGGTTACCTTATTACACTTAATACGTGATCATTTAACTTTGGGGGCAGATAGGATATTTATGTTTACACTCAAATTAATTATAATTTAAAACAGTCTTTAATGGTAAAGTTGGATTTTAAGTCACAGTTCTAAAAAATCCACTTTTAGAAGGTTAGCTTTTTCTTGTCCTAACTATTTGGTGCCTGCTACCTGGGGTCTGAGTCATGTGACTAGGTATAGTTAATAGTTAGCCTTTGTGTATTCCTCCCAGACTGTGATACAAAGAGGGACACAGTGTTGGCAGGATGGGGTGTCCTGCCAAGAGGTTTGAGGGCAGAGAAGTCCTCTGCCTCTATTACTTTTCTAAGGGGTATCCAAGCACACACACAAAAGGACTTGACACCAGCCTATTGTGACCCCAGACAAGTGGCTGTTTCCCCCCAATTCAAAGGCTGCTACCAAGTATAAATACTGGGCCTCTTGAAACACTCATCAAATCACATCTGGACCTGTGGACGACTTTGAAGAAGGAGTGCTTAGGTGCCCTGCAGCAAGAAGGACTGCATTGCTTCTCTACTGCCAGAAGAAGGAAGTCTGGGCCTGATCCTTCAGCCCAGAACCATCATAACATAACATAACATAACATCATGTAACATAACAGAACAGAACATAACATAAAATAACATATCATAACATAATATAATGTGTATTTGTAAAGCACACATTCAGCTGGAAGGGTATCTTGGTGCTGAATAACAGCTGCCTAGACTCAATTGGAGCTGCCTTGTGCCTTGTGGCTGGCCTCTACTGGAGTGCTTTCTAATCCCTAAGAGCTGCCCCCCAGGTCCTGGATCCTTGTCTGGCATCATAATGTGCTCTTCCTGGCATACCTGTGGGTTTCCTCATAACTAACACAGCACCATTCATCTCAACACAGTAACTCGCATTGCATCACCTCACAGTTCTTGATCATGGGCTCATCAGAACCGACACAGCGAGATGCATCAAGAAGCAGGACCTTGCATCGCAGCATCTCACAGCTCCTGATTAGTGGCCTCATCAGAATCAATGAAGCGTAATGCAACTCGACAAAACAGCATGCAGTTCACTATTGGAGGCCCCATCGGAACCAACTCGACACAGTGCGACACAGGACCTCACATCTCAGTCTAAGTATAACTAGATACACTGTACCGTCGACTGTACTCGGTCATGTAACTGGCCAATGCTCCATTCCTGGTTACTTGAACTTGTGACTTTGTCCTGATCCGGCAAGACCAGAAAACTGAAGTTGGTGCTTTGAGATTTTTGGCTCTACTTTTACCTTGAAACTGTTTATCTCCAGTTCTAGTTATTGGATTTTTGTCTTTCTGATATTTTGTTTATTAAACATTCCTATTTTTCTAGATTGATGTGGGATTTTTCTTGTGTGGTATTTTCACTTTATTACTGTTTCAATACTGCATACATGCTTTACATATTGCTTAAAAGTTTACCCTGACTACTTTTGTGCCAAGCTACTAGAGGCTTAAGCATAGGTTAATTTAGTGACTTTTTGTGGTTCACCCTGATGAGAATTGTAGTTGCTGTTTGAGAAGGGTGCCACCCCTCAACCAATAACCCAATTCTTTGCACGCTCTATACCTTTAGAAAGATCCCCGAACTGTAGGTGGATTTCCACTCACTGGCTTTTCCCTTAGGCAACCAGAATTTGTGTCTACCACTCCCAAATTCTAAGTACATTCTCCCCTGTGTTTCTCTGTGGAGAGTGGAGAGGGAGTTGCTGTGCAGTCAGGCATATGTGCATCATTCCGTGAACAATGCCTCAGTTAGAGACATATCTGAAGGGAAAGCAAATATATCAAAACAAGCTTTCTTCCACATTAGCCCTGTGCCACACCAGATGTCTTAGTAAAGTAGCTCACTATATGTAGTTCATTGGACAGCAGAATGGAAGTTTCCTCTTCACTGAATTTCTGTTACTTTAATTAGCACAACTAATGTAAACCTGTTTATAAATTAACATGCCGATCTTGCACACACTGTTAGCTATTGTTTCTATTCAATGCATTTGTTTTCAGATACACTCTCTAAAGATTTAATGTGCTCATGTATGTTGTACAATTAAGCCTGGCTGTATGTAACATGAACATGTCATCCTAACAGCACTGCTACATAAGTACCAGGGATACAAGCAATAGAGGCAGAATGGCATGCAAACAGTGCTTCCCAAAGAATTCAGAACTGCTCAAAGTGTGCAGAGGTCACAACACTGCTTGATAAACCAAGCACAGGGACACACACACAAATGAAAGAGTTAGTAGCATCAGAGTCTAAAAGAGCATACCTTTGAAGAGGCTGAAGACTGTAAAAAATTAGATGAGTAGAAGCATGGTGAGGGGGTACCAGAAAGAATCAGAAAGTGGTATAAGGATGGGCATGTGCCGAAATCATGAAAGGGAGAATATGGGTGGGCACATGAAGGATGGTCTAGTTTTTTCTGGCCATAGGACTCTGTGTACTTTATCCAGTGCAAAGTGCTCATCTCTGCTTTAAACATTGTAGAACTGGCTTATACCCAAATGGTGCATTTAATTTACTTGTATGTCCCTAGTAAAGTGGTTCTATTGGTACCCAGGGTCTTTAAAATAAATGCTACTAATGGATCTGCAGCACTTATTGTAATACCCACTAAAGTAGCCCTTTTAAACATGTCTCGGGCATGCCATTGAAGCCTGTGAGTGCAGTTTTAAACTGCCATTTTGTCCTGTCAAAATAAACCTTTTGCCAGGCCCATACCTCCCTTTTTAGGTCAAGCCTTTTAGTAAGGGTGTTTTCAAAGTGCTATCAGAGGCTGCCTCAAGCTTGCGTTCACAATCGCATGCACGCGCACAGCCGCCATCTGTCTTTTCTCAGTCATGGATAATTAAGTGCATCCCGGTCGCGATGCACTTTCACTTTGAGCGCCCGCGTGGCCAATGCTTTTCGCGCGCACCAGTTGCTAAATGCCCCTCTCCTGTAATATCAATTAAATAGTTAGACTCCAGAGATGATAAAGCATATCTACAACAAAACTAAAACATCTCTCCTTGTAAAGGTGCAGAACCATGTAAATCATTTAGTAAAACAGCTTCATTTAATTAGACTTAGTTGTTTGTGACAAACACGAATGGGTGATTTACAAAACACAAACTGGTCGTTCCTTTCAACTCAGATTTATACCTCACGTCTAACAATGCCTTTCCTTTCATCAAAGCCATATATTTCTTTGTTTAAGCGCTGTAGGTGTGTTCGTTGTTGCATTCTGTCTCACTTCCAGTGCTCTGCATTCCAGCTCCACGTGGCTGGCAGCTCATAAAACTTGGGTATGTTGAAATTGCTGCTATAAATAGTAAGTGAACCACTCGCACAAGATGTACTGGTACCAATTTAAAGCACTGTTTCAATCTCTATGGGGCCACGTTTCTTAGGATAAAAAAGGGAAAAAATAACTTTGATTCATTTGTTTGTCCACCATACTTCTAACAGCTGCAGCTCCTTCCAATCTCATCATGCCCAGTCCCCAGAAAGCAGACATTGTGTGCGTGCGCACAATTTAAATAAACAAAAAACTTTTGAATGTGGCCCAAAAAGAAAGCAGCCCTTGCGCATAAAACATTTTTTTTGTTTTACAAAGTTTTACTTTTAATTGTTTATATTCCCGCTGGTTAAAAAGACACGGTTACCCACTCATAAGTGCACCATTCAAGTACAACTGCAAGTCATTTTCTGCCCCATCTCCCACAGGTATACAGTTAGCATTTTGCCTGGTCTCTCGTATCTCTGGTCCTTCCACGGCCCCTTTCCTCATTAGAAAATCATGGTCTGGTGACGTTCCAACATACCCTAGCTTTAAAGAATGCACCACCATGTTCACCACCACGTCCACCACCACCACCATGTCCACCACCAACACGTCCACCACCACCACGTCCACCACCACCTTGTCCACCACCACCACGTCCACCATGTCCACAAACACCACCACGTCCACCACCACCACCATGTCCACCACCACCACATCCACCACCACCACGTCCACCATGTCCACGAACACCACCACGTCCACCACCACCACCATGTCCACCACCACCATGTCCACCACCATCACGTCCACCTCCACCACCATGTCCACCACCACGTCATCCACCACGTCCACCACCACGTCCACCACCACCCCAATGTCCACCACGTCCACCACCACCATGTCCACCATCACCACGTCCACCACCACCATGTCCACCACCACCACCATGTCCACCACCACCACATCCACCACCACCATGTCCACCACCACCATATCCACCACCACCACATCCACTACCACATCCACCACCATGTCCACCACCAACACGTCCACCACCACATCCACCACGTCCACCACCCCTTCTACCACCATGTCCATCAGCACCACCACCACCACATCCACCACCACCACATCCACCACCACCAACGTGACCACCACCACGTCCACCACCACCACCAGGTCCACCACAACATCCACCACCACATCCACCACCACGTCCACATCACCATGTCCACCACATCTACCACCAAGTCCAAGTCCACCACCACGTCCACCACCACCACCAAGTCCACCACCACCACATCCACTACCACCATGTCCACCACCACCATGTCCACCAACACCACGTCCACCACCACCACCACCACATCCACCACATCCTCAACCATGTCCACCACCAACACGTCCACCACCACAAACATGTCCACCACCACCACCCTGTCCACCACCACCACCATGTCCACCACGACCACCTCTACCACATCTACCACCACCACCACTATGTCCACGTCCACCACCATGTCCACCACCACGTCCACCACCACGTCCATCTCCACCACGTCCACCACCACCACATCCACCACCATGTCCACCACCACCATGTCAATGACCACCACACCTACCATGTCCACCAGCACCCCGTCCACCACCATGTCAACCACATCCACCACCACCACATCCACCACCAACATGTCCACGAGTCCACCAGCACTGCGTCCACCACATCCACCACGTCCACCACCACCATGACCACCACCACCACGTCCACCACCACCACCATGTCCACCACCACCACCACGTCCACCACCACCACCATGTCCACCACGTTCACCACCACGTCCACCACCACACCAAGGCCACCTCCACCACATCCACCACCACCACCAAGTCCACCACCACCATGTCCACCACCACCATGTCCACCACCACCACAGCCACCACCACCATGTCCATCACCACCACGTCCACCACCACCACCACCACATCCACCACATCCTCAACCATGTCCACCACCACCACCAACACGTCCACCACCACCAACACGTCCACCACCACCACCATGTCCACCACCACCATGTCCACCACCACCACCTCCACCACATCTACCAAAATCCATGTCCACGTCCACCACCACCATGTCCACCACCACGTCCACCACCACGTCCATCTCCACCACGTCCTCCAGCACCACGTCCACCACCACATCCACCACCACCATGTCTATGACCACTACATCTACCACGTCCACCACCACTTCATCCACCACCATGTCCACCACCACCACATCCACCACCACCACATCCACGTCCACCACCAACACGTCCATCACCATCACATCCACCACCAACATGTCCACCAGCACTGCATCCACCACATCCACCATGTCCACCACCACCACGACCACCACCACCACGTCCACCACCACCACCATGTCCACCACCACCACCACGTCCACCACCACCATGTCCACCATGTTCACTACCACGTCCACCACCACACCACGGCCACCACCACGTCCACCACCACCACCACGTCCACCACCAACATGTCCACCACCACATCCACCAGCGCCACCACGTACACCACCAACACATCCACCACCACCACATCCACCACGTCCACCAGCACTGCATCCACCACATCCACCATGTCCACCACCACCACCACCATGACCACCACCACCACGTCCACCACCACCACCATGTTCACCACCACCACCATGTCCACCACCACCACCATGTCCACCATGTTCACCACCACATCCACCACCACACCACGGCCACCACCACATCCACCACCACCACGTCCACCACCAACATGTTCACCACCACCACATCCACCACCACATCCACCACCACATCCACATCCACCACCACTATGTCTACCATGTCCACCACCACCACATCCACCAACACCAACACGTCCACCACCACCACATCCACCACCACCACGTCCACCACCACCACGTCCACCACCACCATGTCCACCACCGCCTTGTCCACCACCATATCCACCACCACCACGTCCACCACCACATCCACCACCACGACATCCACCACCACCCCGTCCACCCCCACCACGTCCACCACCACCACGTCCACCACCACCACTTACACCACCACCTCCATGTCCACCACCACCACCACCTGTGAAAGGTAAAGTGTCACTGGAGGGCAGGGGTAATAGGAGTGTCAACCCCAGCTGTACATGGGACATTTAAGGATGCATTGGGTTCGAGAAGATGGGACTAGGGGCCATAAGTATTACACCAGACCCAAGATACATTTTGAAGACACACAATGTCACGGGGGCTCCTGTAAAAGCACTCGCAGCATCTCTACCTCACAGTGGCATACCTTCACAAGCCACTCACTCAAAACAAGCATTAGCATAGCCGATAGGTCTCGCCTTTGGGACCTTATAAGTGTTTAGCCATGCAACACTTGATGTTGTTGCACCAAGGATATTGTGCTGGATAACTAAATACTTATAAAGGTCCCAAAAGTGAGACCTATTGACTATGCCAATGCTTGTTTAATACATATATGTCTCCCCTAGGGAAAGCACTACAGAGCCTTGAGGTCAGGGTGCATTGTATTTAAAAAGTTGGACATGTACTTCCAAGTTGTAAATGTTCTGTCAGTGAAAAACAAAAAGTTCTTTTTTCACTACTGTGAGGCCTACCTCTCCTACAGGATTACGTTGGGTTACCTTATTACATTTAAGAAGTGATAACTTTCAATTGGTAGTAGGTAGACAGAGATTGGTCTGGTTCTGGTAATGGTAAAGATAGATTTTTTTTATCACAATTCTGAAAATGACACTTTTAGAAAGTGAGCGTTTTCTTGTCCCAACTGTATGGTGTGTTCTGCCTGGATCCTGGGTCACATGACTAGGTGCAGTTGGCCTTTGTTTATTGGGCCCAGACAGTAAGACAAGGGGAAGCTAGGTGTTGGCAGAATAGGCCACTCTGAGTTAACAGGGGTGGAGCTGTCAACTTACACTTGCACATCACAAAGACCCTGTAAGTGCATTACCACAAAGGGGGTTGACACTAGTCTACTGTGACACCAGCGTCAGGGCAGAGAGGCAGGAAATGTAATCCCCCTCTGGGGAGGGGTGAGTCACAACCTCTAGAAGCAGGCACCAGGTATGAATATTGGACCTCAGATTTCAACTATTCAGCACACATGTAGACTTGTGTAAGACTCAGAAGTAGGACTGTAGTGCTACCAATCTCTCCCCTGCTGTTCTGCCCATGTTGCCCACCTGCCTGACTGAGAAGGACTAACCCTGCATCTTGAACCCAAGATCACTAGGGTGACTTCAAGAACTAGATAGATGGCCGACTGATCAGAAGCCTCTGGACCTGCCACCTTAGAATCCTGCCCTCCCAAGTGCCCCCCCCAGTCCTGGACCTTTGAAAGAGGGCCTGAAGGTGCTCTGCCAGCCTAAACGTGATCCCAACAGAACCTATGAATCTCAGTGTATCGCATTCACAAACACTGTATAGGAACTGCTGTGCGACGCATCACCTCACTAAAGACAGCATTAGGACTGCTGCATAACGCAATCCCAGCACAAAACTTTGCAATATGGCATGCAGCCTACCAGGAACCGCCACTGCACAACAAATCCTCAACGCAGGCCTTTGCATTGCAAGCCCCTTATCAACAGCATCTTCGACAACAATGCTGGACGCTGCATCACAAGCTCCACTGCACCTTCAGATGCAGCTGGTGCACGGCGCACCTCCATGCAGGACTTTGCATAGCAAGTCCCTTATTGACGACAGCCTCAACGACGACACAGGACCTCGCACTGCAGCTTCGCAGCTAGTAGGATTCACTGTTGTGCAACACATCCTGAATGCAGGACTCCACATCGCTTCACAAACAGGATTGCAGGGAGTCTTGCTCAGCAGGCCCAACTGGGTCCCTCTAGTCGGCCCATGCACAATTGCTGTCAGCCTGAGCTTGTGACTTTGCCGTGGTCTGGTGTGACCAGATAACCTATTTTCATTATCTCTTTAAAATTGCATATCCAAGGTTCTACCGATTTGATTTTTGTTCGTTTGGTCTTAAATTATTTCTTACATTTTACTCCTTTTTTCTAAATGGTGTGGGTTTTTTCTTGTGTTGTCTTTCACCTTAGTACTGTTTGAAATGCTGCAAAAATACTTTACACATTGCTTCTAAGTTAAGCTTGACTTCTTTTGTGCCAAGCCACCAGAGGGTTGAGCACAGGTTAATTTAGGGTTTGATTCTGACTTAACCCTGACAATAATTGTGATTCCTGCTTGAGTAAGGTTTCACACCCCCCTTTCCCGCCCCCTACCAGTAATGCAATTGCTTACACTGTGATATTACCTGGGAAAGAATATAACGGTTTAGGAATAAAACGTTTTCAAAATCAAAATGGTTTTTTCTCAAAGATAAATTGCTGTGCTTCATTGTCCATGCAGTACAAAAAGGAATGAAAAAAAACAGTAAATGATTTCCAAATATTATAATATGATGAATATACAATGTGGAAACACTCAGACTTAACTGCTCTATAAAATAAGATACAGAATACTGAACTGGAGTTAGAAAACATCAATAAGCATTTTGTGCTTGCTAACACTGGCACAATACTTAATAACCCAGACACGCACAATTTCCTCAGTGATTGTTGATGACTTTTCAGAAAGGTTCGATGTAAGAACTGGACTCAAAAGACACAGAGCAAGGCAGCGATACCAGTGCCTGGCTACACCCTGCCCCCTAGCACAGGCAATTGTTGGTTAATGGGATGGAGGGTACAGTCCCAGGCACAATTTTCCATCGATCCCCAGATGTTTTGTGGGACTTCTCATCCTACAAATATTTTCAAAGGTGCTTGGCCAAATAGTGCATTGTATAGCCCTGTTTCACTAAGCATTTGGTTAAAAAGACTTAGGCAGTTGAAATTGTCTGGCTATGCAATTTCATATGTCATCTTTTGAATTAATTTATAAATTACCAAGTATCTTTTTATTTTTACCTTTCAGTAAATTAATGTACTCTTTCCAAGTAGGATGTCTTTTAATTATGTAGAGTAAACCTGTACTTGGAAGGAGAGTAGAGACATACAACAGGTTGGGCAGATATTAAAGGCAGAGCTCGGATAAGTTGATCTTTGCGCCACATGACTGAGAGCGTGTATATGCAAACATAGGGGAATTTTACCAAGAAATTGCGATAATTATCGCAAAGCGCACTTAGCGCTGTTTTTTTATCGCCGGCTATCGATGGATTTCATTGTGGAGATAACGCGTCATTATCAACGCTTATCTCCAAGGCGATAGAAAATCCAGCGATAGCGGCAAAACCCAGCAATAGCGCGAGAAATCCAGCGATAAATCCAACGCGCTAATGAAAAGCTTGCTAATAGGCAGGTGAGGACTTAACCTTACAATCCACCCCCCCATTGACTAGAATGGTTAAGTCAGGTTTTTAGCAGGTGTTTGATTCCAGCGATATTCGCGGTTAGCGCAAATTTATTTATCGCTTCATGTGCATTGCTAATAGGTGGAAGCTGGGTTTGCGACTGTTTTCAATCGCTTTAAGTTGGGAACACCTACTTTGCATGTCATTAGCGATATATATCACTGACATGCAAAGCGGCACCAAAACGGTCGGTTTCGCCATAAAGCTGTCGCTAACAGCTGTTAGCGGCAGCTTGCTAATAGGGAGATAGAAATATCGCCACTTTAGCGGCAAAAAGTGCCGCTAAAGCGATGATAAGGCCCTTGCTAATATCCCTTATAATTCGATAATAAAATGTTATTTAGTGCAGTAGTTCATAAAATAGGTTTAGATGAATCATGCAAAATCCTCAAATTGCCATTCAATATTATGCTCACTAGCGGCCAGATGTATGACTTTTTTTGAGTGCGCAAATGGGTTTTAGACCCGTTTGCACACGCAAAAAATCTGTGGCCCATGTACTAACTCTATTTTGCGAGTCGCTCATTAAATACAACCCACAAAATAGGGTTAGCGACTCGCTATTAGTAAGGGGCTTTCCAAGGGCGTCCCTTCCTAACAGTGAGTCCAACACCTAAGTAAGAATGTTTTGCAACCACAATTGCGGTCGCAAAACACTTGCAGTTTACCACCCTTTTTTTTGAAGCAGTCCAAATTCCTTTATGGAAAACGGGCTGTATTTTGTTTTAAAAACTGCTTTATTTTAAAGCAGTCCCAGACATTGAGGTCTGCTGACCCCAGCAGGCCACCATCCCTGGGAGTGTCAGCCATTCCCAATGGGGTCGCTAATTGCAACAGCCTCATTAATTTGCATGAGGTATGCAATTTGCGACCCCATTGGGAATCGCAAACAGTGTCTCAGACACTGTTGTACATTGGAAATTGCGACTCGCAATTTGGCACAATTTGCCAGTTGCAATTTCCAATAGTCGTACATCTGGCCTACAATCTTTAACGTTTTGTAAACAACACAGTCTTTTGTCATCACATATCAGAAATATGCCAATGAATGCCAGCAAGCACTAGATAGTATGCATTTCAATGCCATAAAAGTCATCTTTTACATTATGTAAATATTCTATATCTTTTATGGTGCTACACAGAGCAGTAAGCTGCCTCAGAGTGCCTTTTAAGAGATACCCAGGAAACAGCAAGAACACTATTGCTGTCTGAAGCCTAGAAAATAGAAGATAAGTGTTGTGGTTTTTGATCAACTGATGAAGAATAAGGTTTGGCTGCTAACCAGAGATATACTAAGGTAATACTATGACCAAATGTTCCGCATTTATAATAATAATAATAATAATATTAAGAAGAAGAAGAATAAAAGACCTTGCAAAGCGCCTGGTTACACTAGCTAGTGTGTCCCCGCGCTGCGCCCGGAAGATGCTACATGAGATGTGATGAAAAAGCAGGCAGAAACATAAAGAATCTCTATGTCTGGAAGAGCCATGTCTTCAGTTTTTTCCCAAAAATGCTTTCAGATTGTTCCATCAGAGGATCCAGGGGAAGCGCATTCCACTGTTTAGTGGCCAGGTAGCGAAAAGATCGACCCCCCATTCTCTTTTTTTTTAATAACTGAGACTTGAACCAGCCCCGATCCCCAAGAACAAAAGGCCCTGGTAGGAGTATAGGGGGACAGTAGGTTGTATAGGAAATTCCTACCTTTCCTCATTATGATCCATTGACTACTGCATAGGGCCTTAAATAGAATTCTTTCCATTACTGGGAGCCAATGCAAAGTAGTTC
The DNA here is from genome assembly GCF_964204655.1 of Triturus cristatus. Lineage (NCBI taxonomy): Eukaryota > Metazoa > Chordata > Amphibia > Caudata > Salamandridae > Triturus > Triturus cristatus. The sequence continues at coordinate 232,608,952 of NC_140587.1, forward strand.
GGGCATTTTTGGACGAGGCTCTCCTAGGATGCATCAGGACTAGGCGGGCAGCCGCGTTTTGAATGTATTGTAATCTTCGAACGCTCTTGCTACTGGCACCTATGTAGAGTGCATTCCCGTAGTCCAGGCGAGAGGTGACAAGTGCGTGGACTAGGGTTTTCCTGGCAGCTACCAGGAGCACATCTAAGGACTTCCGAAGGCCTTTCATTATGCCAAAGCACTTTCCAGCCACAGTCCCGGTGTGGGGATCAAAAGAGAGATTAGAGTCTAAGATTTAGGGGGTTGTTAATTTATTGCATAGTCAAACTGGCATCCAAAAGATGCTGGCAGACATTGAGTCTCGAGCACAGCTACACTGAACATGTAAACACAATGCACAATAATGAATGTTTTTGTATTTTTTATTTTTTTTATTGAAGTTCTTGTATCATATTTTCAATATGGAAAATAAGAAAATAAATTGGCCATCACAAAATAACAGAGAAAAAACGAACAAGGAAATACAGAAACAAGAAAAATTATTTACGGAATACATAAGTCCAGCATTACTCAAAATAAAAACTCCAAATTTTTTCAAACTTCCTCGTCCCACCAATTCGCTGTGCATATCGCAGTTCACTCTTTCTAACATTCCTCATTTTTTGAAGCCAGGCATTAAACAAAGGAACTTGTATTGACTTCCAGTTGTGGAGCACCAGAGACCTTGCCACTGCCATTGCTATAAATAAAAGTTTAACCGTCTGTTCTATCAAATCAAGATCAGAGTCATATCCATACAGTACTAATTTAACATTATACATAATATGAATCCGACAGTACTTTTGCAAATATTCGAAAATCTCATTCCAAAAAGGCACAATTTTAACACAGTAAGCTATAATGTGAGACCAGTTAGCGGGAGTATATTGCTGACATCTAAAACAGGTGGCACTAGTATTGACGTACATTTTAGCAATGGCGGCTGGAGTACGATATAAAAGCCATTTACTGAAAAATAGCATTCTTCTCCAGTTAGATCCTCGAAGAACACTAAAATTCAGCTTATTTATGTTTTTCCAGGTGTTAATAGTAAGTACATGATTCTCCTGTTCTTGCCATTTTTTGATGGCTTTCTGGCTCGGATCTACCTCAATATGTTGAGCCAAACAGCGTTTCCGTGCCCCTGGCTTCCTCGTCCGAGGAGTCAAAAACAAATCGTCCCATAACTGACTAGGGGAACCAATATATCTTGGCTCCAATTTTTCCAGCATTTTAAAGATCGAAACATAAGAACCTAATAACATAAAATTCCCCGAAGTTAATAGCTGCATCTCTCCTGGTAACAACCAAACCCCCTCCCTCTGAAAATCTAATAGATTATAAAACCCAGCTCGTTCCCATTGCAATACAGTATCCACTCCAATTTTCATTCCCATGAAAATGAAAGCATTCCTTAAGGGAGTTCTGATATTAAACTGCGGGAGAGAATATCTTCAAAGAAAGACATCACGACGCTTAAAAAACCAGAGCATCAATTTATATCGACTAAGTTTCGGTAATTGAGGGATATGCAACGGAGATGGGATCTGAGCCTCATGACAAATTTGATCAACAAAAAAAATTAATGAAGACATTTGGACTCTGCATTCCAGATTTAAAACACTCTAAATATTGGGCAAAATATGCGCTATAATAATCTCTGACATTAGGTACGGATAAACCTCCCAATTCAGTTTCCACATAAAGAGTCCACATTGCTATCCTGGGGCTTTTTTTTGCCCATATAAACCCTGAGAATAATGATTCCACTTTTGAAAAAAAGCCACTGGGCAAAAAGCAAGGAATAGCAGAAAATAAGAAATTAAAGAGCGGGAGAATAGACATTTTTATAAGTGCCACCCGCCCCAGAATGGAGAATGGCAATAAATCCCATTTGGTAAACAAGGACTGGACTTTACATAGAAGAGGATCAAAATTCAGCATAACTAAATCGGAAACCAAAGTGGAGAACATAACCCCCAGATACCTCTTCGGTCCTAAATTAGTACAACCAAGTAAATCAATATGTAAGTCTACCTCACCCCCACCACAAACTAATATTTCCGTTTTTTTTTTATTAATCCGATAACCTTCCAAAGCTTCGAATTCTTCAAAAAGCTGTAAAGCAGCAGTTTGAGATTGAATATCCGTCTTAATCAACAACATGATATCATCAGCACACAGTTTAATTTTTGCCATAGAAGGGATCGGAGGAGGAATATTCACAGATTCATGAATTGCTGTAGCTAACGGTTCAATAAAAAAAGCAAAAAGAATAGGGGACAAGGGGCAACCCTGCCTGGTGCGCCGTTGGACCGATACTGTACCCACCATAACAGAATTAATAAATATATTTGCTTTGGCACCTATGTACAAATTTTGGATTAAACTAATAATTTGTGGAGGAATTCCAAAGTGCTTTAAAATAACAAATAAAGTTATCCATACCACCAAATCAAAAGCTTTTTCCGCATCTAATAATAAGATTAAAGCAGGATTTTTTTTTATCTGAAAATAATCTAAAGCCTCAGTAAGAAAATGTGTATTGGTAGCTAATTGCCGGCCTGCCACAAACCCATTCTGGTCCAGATGAATAAGACCCGCTGCAATGGAGTTAAAACGTATTGATAATAATATAGTAAGGATCTTATAATCAGTGTTCAATAATGTAATAGGCCTATATGAGTTAGGGTCTTTAGGATCTTTACCTTTTTTCGGAAAACTAACAATTGTCCCCTCCCCAAAAGAGTCTGGAACTTGCCCGCCCTCTAACATATAATTAATTAATTGTAATAATAAATCAGAAAAGGCACTAAAGAAAACCTTAAAAAATTCAGTTGGGAGGCCATCCGGGCCGCAAGCCTTGCCAATTGGTAAGTTCTCAACCACTTATTCCAGTTCTGACTTAGAAAATAAACGCACCATTGCGCCACTATCTGCCTGAGATAGAGAGGGCATGTCATATCTAGATACAAAATTGGAGAGCCTAGAATGATCTATCTCTTGATGTTGACTATATATCTGTTTATAATGGGACAACATTTTAGTGCCAATAACATCAGACTGTGATGTTTCTATCTGGGTAGCAGGACACTTTAGAGTACGGATCAGATTTGCAGCGGCTTGCTCCTTCGCCTGCCATGCAAGTAGTTTACCAGAGAAATTACTCTCCTCATAAATCCTCTGAGATTGTGTCAGAAATTGCTGTTCACTCTGTGTAGAAAAGAGCGAACTAAGTTCACGTTTGGCCGCATTTAATTTGTTTTGCGCAGCACTAGAAAGGTTAGATTGTCGAAGCAGAGTAAGCGTACAAATTTTTTGATAGAGTAGAGTCCTAACTAGTTTAATAGCACGCCATTCTTCTGCGTCTTTACCAATTATGATACCGCGAATAAAGGCTTTTAACGAGTCCCATATGATATACAGCGGAGCCTTATCCGAATTACGAGCAATAAACTCGGCAATCTCCAATTTTAAACACGAGACCCATTTACTATCTTGTAGATATGCTTTATTAAATATCCATCTCTTAGGGGGCCTAATTTCTTCCTCTGCTTCGAATTCAATTACCAACATTGCGTGGTCCGAGAAGCCATTATGCAAAAAATTTTGACAAGAAAATTTTAATAACCTAGAGGCCAGGAAAAAATCTAAACGAGAAGAGGATCTATGTCTTCCCAACCAACAAGTAAATTCTTTTTTTTGTGGGAATTTTAATCGCCAAGGGCCACAAAGATACAGTAAGGATATATTCTGCATAATAGACCTTCTGGACTTTGGTTTACATTGTTTCTTCAAGGCGCCAGTGGAGTCTAATTTTATATCCATAAGAATATTGAAATCCCCGCCTATAACTATATCCCCCCTAACCATTAGCAATGATTGAAATAACTCCTCATAGTTGGGGGCACAGTCTTCCACTGGGGCATAAACACTAACAAAAGTGATTGGCCTATTCCTGTCTTTTACTACACACGTGGCCCAGCACCACCGCCCTGCCCCCCATCTTCAAACTGGATAATTTCCGCACCTAAATTCCGATTTAAAAAAAGCGCTACCCCCCTTTTAGATTCTTGAGCACAGGAAAACCCACGATATGAAGCCCAAGTTTTAAACATAAAAAAAGAATTAATTTTATCCGCAGGGATATGAGTTTCTTGCAACATCACAACTGCTGGGCGTTCTGTTTTAATCCATAGCTCGATGGCGCGCATTTTTTTCCTAATATTCAGCCCATTAACATTAAATGATATCACTCTAAGCCCCCCAATAACCATATATTTAAATCATTGAAAACAACCTCTTGCCACCGTATTTACCATCACAGCCCAACAAGAACTTCAATTTTCCATTTTTTCCCCCACCCACTCCCGTGGCCCTGAACTCCACCTTCGCCTCCCTCCCACGCTGACCACATGGCACTATCCCTTCTCATAAGGCGCCTTGGTATTGCGCCCCTATTCCCATGACCCCCCTGTTCCTCACCTGCCCCTTCCCCCCAACAATAGTATCGAAATTTGCAGAGGCAAAAAAAAATCCAGCAAAAAAAAAAGAAAAAAGAAAAGGAGCCTCCAGTAATCATCAGACCAGATCAAATCAAATCCCGAAACAATCCTAACCCTGCACCAACTGGACAAGCATCTCACGTGCCTCGTCAACATCAGTAAATAAATAGAATTTACCCTTAATCAAAACTTTTAGCTTTGATTGCTGTGCAATTGATGCTTGAGCGCCTTTATCTTTAAATAACTGGAGGATCTTTACAAAGTCTTTTCTCCGTCTGGCAGCAGCAGCCGATAAGTCAGAGAAAATCCAGCCCTTAGAAGTAGGATTAGTCTGGAATTGTCTTTGCTTGAAAGCCTGTGATAGGATTATTTCTTTAACGCGAATATCAGCAAAATTGACAATAATAGTCCGGGGGAACGAAGAATTGGGAGAAGAGCGAGCTGGAACTCGATGCGCGCGCGTAATTGTTAAGTCCCCCTTAAACTCAGGGACAACCTCTCGACAAAAAAAAGAAGTAATCCAATGCATCATATCAGACCCCTCAATGTTCTCTGGTATGCCCACTATTCGAAGGTTTGACCTTCTAATATTATTTTCTAATTCGTCCAGTTTAAATTCAAAGGCCTTCGAAAATTTAGATACACTAGCCACCTCTTTCTGCACAACGGTCAAATTGTCCTCCAGTCCCGAAATTCTAGTCTCAGATTCTTGAAGTCGATTTAGAAATGAAGCCATTGAATCTTCAATTTTATCCAGACGCTTACTAATCACCTCCAATTCTAACTTTTGAAATTGCTTCATCTCTCTTATTTCTCCCAAGATCAAATTCAACATATCCTTCACAGAAATCTGAAAATCCCCAGTAGTCTCAGTATCCATCCCCATAATCGGACTCTGAGACATAGTAACACCGATGGAATCTGGGTTAGATTGCGGCAATACAGTAAAGGCACCCGTAGAGGCAATCATAGAAGAGCTGGTAAGAGAGATAGAAAGTTCTTTATCACTAAGAGAAGTGGCTCTTATATTTAAAGATAAAGGGTCTATTAGCTCAGCTAAGTCGCCAGTCAATATCGTTGAGCCTAAATCCTCAGAATCTTTCAAAGGAGAAACAACTGTGTAAGAAATTGGAAGGATTGGAGCCCCTGGTAGCACTGTATGAATACCAGCTGTATTAGCAGAGACATGTGTTGAGCCCTTTCGTTCAAATAACAATAATTGTTTAGAGAGCTTAGAAGTAGATACTGTCGTAGCCTCTTTAGACGGCTGAAAATCAAATAAAGCCGCTGTGTTCAAACACTGAGGTATTTCAGATGATTTACCTTCTGAACCCCTTAAAGCCATATCCAATCCCATCACGGGCGACTCCAATACCTCATGCCCTTCACTAATAATGGATTTACCAGGATTCTGTTGATGAACCTGTATCGAGCTGCCACCCGGGAGATCGCCTTCACCTTCACCGGAGCTCTCCGAATTTTCTAGAGAAGAGATTTCTCTCCCCGCAGCTGACCCAGCCAGCTTAGCCCTTTCTGAATTCTCCTTCTGTTGCTGGCGTCGTATAATCGCCTTGGCCCTGGCTGTCAATTGTTTGCCCATTATTGAGCCAATTTACACCACTCCAAAAAAAACCCCAAAAAACAGAGATAACAAGGTGATATCCTCTCACCTCTATCGCTTAACCTTCGATCCTCAGCTCCAAATTGCGCCGATTCCTATAAATCCCAGTGAGTGCCGGGTCGTAAGAAATGCTAGAACCGGAGGTCTAACCCACACAGCGGCTGCAACGCAAAACTATAAGGCTGCAGCAGCGGGGCAGACACCTCCACTTACAACCGGGCTAAAGCCTCACCCAGGACAAGGTCAGTAATTTTCAAATCACTGCTACCAACAGCTGCTCCGCAATTCCAGTTTCACTGTCCATTACCAAGAATGCTGGGAAATGTAGTCCTGTCCGCACTGCCACACTGCGGCCGTTGCCAGATATCCAAAGACTGCGGTGGCTTCCTTGATGATATCAAATCTGTATGGACCAGTGTGCCATGAAGAAAAGTGAAGAAAAAACACAGCTGCGGCAGCAGAATGGTAAATTATCGCACACCAGGGTTGATAGCCTCACCCTTTCTCAGAACTGCTACTCCGCCAAAAATCTGCTTGCTCTGAATGACTTAGTGGCTTTCCCAATCAGCCCAGTCCGCAACGTTATCAAAATGCCAGCATTACCAACAATCGCCGATAAATCCGAAAAGTCCGCTCTCAATCCTTCTTCCAGGGCAGAGTAATACTGAAGCCCGGTGACCACTTCAAACGAATCCTTCCATTTTATAGCAGTAATGCAAACTGCAAAAGATCAGGCTGAACCGAAATGCTTTCGACCCAGAATCCGCCTGTAAACCTGTAGATCACGCCGGGCCCTCAAGATACTGCCAGAATGCATCCTCTAGCTGCCGCCGCCTCCGCCATCAGCCGCATGGAAGGAGAGGGAGGGGCAGGGAACCAGGCACAGGTGCTACATGGAGGCGTGGAACTCCACCGTAGCCGAGATCCACAATAATGAATGTTTGACTGCTAGAGCAATGGATGTATTAGAAATGAAATGTACTAATCATTCATAGGCCAGTCTGAAAAGGTAGGACATGTGCATTAATTGTATGGCATGTCCTCGTAGTGACAAACAGCCATTTTGGTTTCTTACTGCTGTGAGGCTGACTTCCCATAGGAATGCATTGGGGGTTCCTTGATACGTGTTTCAGTGGTAATTCCTGATCTGAGAGGAGTAGCGGGTTCAGGTTTGGTATGTTTAGAATAGTGGTTATAAATGCTGCGTAATGGTGTGCACAGATTTATTATCACTATTTTAGACATGCCACTTTTAGAAGTGTGCATTTTTGTATGCTATGTGTCTTTGTGCCTGCCTGGTGTGTATTGCATGTCTGGCTCTGGAGTGAGAGCGCTGGAGAGCTGTAGTAGCTCCAGAGGGGCTGGGTGAGTCAGCGCTAGGCTGAATAGGCTGTTCTGCATTTGGAGTAGTGGAAAGAGTAGCACCTTGGCCAGAATAGGACTGTGCCTGAACTATACAATATTGGCTCCACCCCCCGTGTGGTGTGTCTGGGGCCAGAGCCCTACACTGACAGTGAGGGTGTTTGTGCCCTGTAAACATATGTTGGAGTGCCCCCCAGAACCGGTTTGGACCGGGCGCAGTGCTCTGGGAACAAAGACTTTTGTGGTATAATTATTAGGTATGTGACCTCTGTCCCCCGGACACATCACCCCCCGAGCACACTCCCCGTGAGTGAGCCCGTCCCCTGGTGCCACCTCTGCCCTGAGCTGTGCCCTGCGCCCTCGGTTGTGCCCCGACCGCCGGATCCGCTTGGTCTGCGGATTTCCTGTGCCCCCTGCCACCAGCTTGCTTCGCCGCCTTTTCGTTTTTCCCGCCGTTTTGCCCAGCCCCCTGTGCTCCCCCCCTCACCCAGCCCCGGCCACATTTCCCGCCATCTCCCCGCCGCTGCCCCCCTGTGGCCCACCCCCTTCCCTCGCTCGCCCTCCCCATTCGCCACCCCGCTCCCCCTCCCAGCTGCCCCTCCCTCCCACGAGACTTCTTAAAGCCCGTTGCTGCCAGTGAGGTGCAGTGACCTCTGTCCCCCGGACACGTCACCCCCCGAGCACACTCCCCGTGAGTGAGCCCGTCCCCTGGTGCCACCTCTGCCCTGAGCTGTGCCCTGCGCCCTCGGTTGTGCCCCGACCACCGGATCCGCTTGGTCTGCGGATCTCCTGTGCCCCCTGCCACCAGCTTGCTTCGCCGCCTTTTCGTTTTTCCCGCCGTTTTGCCCAGCCCCCTGTGCTCCCCCCCCCTCGCCCAGCCCCGGCTGCGTTTCCCACCACCTCCCCGCCGCTGCCCCCCTGCGGCCCCGCCTCCTTCCCTCACTCGCCCTCCCCATTCGCCACCCCGCTCCCCCTCCCAGCTGCCCCTCCCTCGCTCCGCCCCCCACTCTCCTCATAAGGCAGAGTGGCCAACGCGCAGTGTGCACGCGCAGCGGGCGCGCCGAAGGTGCGCCGAAGGTGCGCCAAAGGTAAGCCCGTCTGCGCCCGTCCGTGCCTGGCCCGCACCCAGCGCCCGAACCCCTGGCCCCCGAGGACCCCAGCCCACCCGCCAGACGTACGACGCCGCCACCCTCAACGCACTCAACACCGGCCGAACCCCGGGATGCTACCAAGCCACCCCGAGACGCACCCACGGACCCTTCAGCTGCCACGCCTGCAAGTTCACCTGCATCCGGATCTGCCCCGCACCAGCACCCGCCAAGCCGAACACCAGCAGCAACCACCTCAAGTGCATCCTGCTCAACACCCGCTCCGTCCACAGACACGCCATCGAACTCTGGAACCTCCTTGACACCACATCTCCAGACGTTGCCTTCCTCACGGAAACCTGGATGAACGACTCCTCAGCGCCCGACATCGCCATCGCCATCCCAGAGGGATACAAGATCACCCGGAGAGATCGCAACAACCAGACTGGAGGAGGCATCGCCATCGTCCACAAGAACACCATCCGCATCACGACCAACACCGACAACACCCTGACTACCGCCGAACACCTACACTTCCAGATCCACACCGACCCTAAGACCACCCTCAGAGGCACCCTGATCTACCGACCCCCGGGACCACGCACACCATTCAGCGAAGACATCGCCGACTTCATCAGCCCGCACGCCCTCCCCTCCGCTGACTACATCCTCCTAGGGGACATCAACTTCCACCTGGAGAACAACAACGACCGCAACACCACCACCCTGCTTGACAACCTCGCCAACCTCGGACTCAAGCAGCTGGTGTCCACCCCCACGCACCTCGCCGGACACACACTCGACGCCGTCTTCTCATCAAGCAAAGACATCGCCTTCAGCCACGCCACTGGACTCCACTGGACGGACCACAGCTGCGTCCTCTTCACCTTCAGAAGAACCACGATCCACCACCACCGGCAACAGGATGCTCGAAGAAGCTGGAACAAGATCACAGCCGACCAGCTCGCCGCTTCCCTGAGCCAGCACCCTCCAGCCAGCTCAGCGAACCCTAGCCAGGCCGCCGACAACCTCACGAAGTGGATCAGCACCTGCGCGGACGAACTCGCCCCACTGAGGATCCCGCCCAGCAGACCCGGCCGCAAGAAGGCCCCATGGTTCACCGACAATTTCAAGAGCTCCAAGAAGAACTGCCGAGCCCTCGAGAAAGCCTGGAAAAGGGAGCCAACACCGGACAACATGACCACCCTCAAGCTCGCCACCCGGAAGCACCATCAACTAATCCACGCCACCAAGAAAACTGCATTCAAGGACCGGCTGGACAACAACGCACACAACTGCAAGGAACTCTTCAACATCGTGAAAGAGCTCTCCAACCCCAACGCCGGAAACAACGACATCACCCCATCGCAAGACCTCTGCAACTCCCTCGCCTCCTACTTCCACAACAAGATCGCTGACATACACAACAGCTTCATCCCACAAACAACGCCCCCCACGACCGCACCAACGTCCCCCACCACCACCCTCAGCGCCTGGACCCCGATCAACACAGAAGACACCATCCGCACGATGAACTCTATCCACTCCGGATCTCCGACCGACCCCTGCCCTCACCACGTATTCAACAAGGCCGACGCTGTCATCGCACCCCACCTGCGGGACATCATCAACACCTCCTTCGACACCGCCACCTTCCCTGAGAGCTGGAAGCACGCCGAACTCAGCGCTCTACTAAAGAAACCAACAGCGGACCCCACCGAACTCAAGAATTACCGCCCCATCTCGCTCCTCCCGTTTCCAGCCAAAGTCATCGAGAAGACCGTCAACAAGCAGCTGGCCGCCTTCCTCGAGACGAATGGATCCCTCGACCCCTCACAGTCTGGCTTCCGAGCCAACCACAGCACCGAGACCGCCCTCATCGCTGCCACCGATGACATCCGAGCCCTGCTGGACAACGGAGAAACAGCGGCCCTCATCCTCCTAGACCTCTCCATGGCATTCGACACTGTCTGCCACCGCACCCTAGTACAGCGCCTCAGCAACGTTGGAATCCAGGAGAAGGCACAGGAATAGATCATCTCCTTCCTCGACGGAAGAACACAGAGAGTCCGCCTACCACCGTACAAGTCAGAGGCCACCAAAGTCATCTGCGGCGTCCCCCAAGGATCCTCACTCAGCCCCACCCTCTTCAACGTCTACATGAGCCCCCTTGCGGCCATCGCACGCCAACACAACCTCAACATCATCTCCTACGCCGACGACACCCAGCTGATCGTCTCCCTGACCAACGACCCCACCGCCGCCAGAGCCAACCTCCACGAAGGGATGAAAGACGTAGCCGAGTGGATGATGACCAGCCGCCTGAAACTGAACTCAGACAAGACGGAAGTCCTCATCCTGGGCTCCTCGCCCTCCGCCTGGGACGACTCCTGGTGGCCCCCCGCCCTGGGCACCGCACCCAAACCGACAGACCACGCACGAAACCTGGGCTTCATCCTGGACTCCTCCCTCTCCATGACCAGACAAGTCAACGCCGTCTCCTCGTCCTGTTTCAACATCCTGCGCATGCTACGGAAGATCTTCCGGTGGATCCCCACCGAGACCAGGAAGACGGTCACCCAGGCCCTTGTCACCAGCCGACTGGACTACGGCAACGCCCTCTACGCCGGAACCACCACCAAGCTCCAGAAGAGACTCCAGCGGGTACAGAACGCCTCAGCCAGACTCATCCTCGACATCCCCCGAAGCAGCCACATCTCCGGACATCTGAGAGACCTGCACTGGCTCCCCGTCAACAAGAGAATCACCTTCCGTCTCCTCACCCACGCACACAAAGCCCTACACGACCAAGGCCCGAGCTACCTCAACAACCGCCTCAACTTCTACGCTCCCAAACGCCATCTCCGATCAACCAGCCACGCCCTCGCCGCCGTCCCCCGCATCCGAAGAGCGACAACAGGAGGAAGGTCCTTCTCCTACCTGGCCGCCAAGACCTGGAACTCCCTCCCGACCGACCTGCGCCTGACCCAAGACCACCTCCCCTTCAGGAAGAAGCTCAAGACCTGGCTGTTCGAGCAGTTGCGGCACCCCCCCCCCCCCCCCCCCCCAAGCGCCTTGAGACCCTCCGGGTGAGTAGTGCGCTTTATAAATGGCTTTGATTGATTGATTGATTGATGTGACCCAATGAAAGTGTGCTTACTTGAACTTAACAAGAAGGACAGAAGGGACTGCTGTGTGCCAGGAGGGACTGCTATTTGGAACTGACTGATGCCTGCTGGGTAGCTGATAGGACTGCCCTCTGCTAAGGGGCCCTGCATGCTTGACTGCTTGTGCACCTTTCCTTTGCCCCTGTGCTGGAGGAACTTGTGGTGCTGGAGAGCGCTCTTCTGATCTATGACCTGAGCCCCAGGTGGGGGATCACACTTCCCTTAAGCATCTGGAGCACTTTGTTGATTGGCGCTCAGGAGTGGTTGTCTGCCCTGCAGGGGGAAGAGGCAGCCCCCTCCTTGATTGCCTGCTTCTGGTTCTGCAGCCATGGCTCTGCTCCATTGCCTCGGACTGCAAAGAAGTGCATAGGTGGCACAGAATCCCTGCCTTGGATTTCCTTAGTGATGTCCGGAGGGGGCGGAGCCCGTCACACCTGGAGGAGACCGTAGAATCATGAGCTCTGGATGCCAAGACAGTGGGGGTTGCATTGTGGACCCCACAACCCAGCAAAATGAGAAAGCCACCAGAGGGGAAGAGCAAATCCCCATGCGGCCCTCAGGGACGCTGCAAACCCTGCCCTCCCCGAGGAAGCTGGAGCGGCGGCTAGAGGAAGGCAGGCGGAAGTGCAGCCTGGTTGTGTGTGGGGCTCTCGTGTCCATGAGGAGAGCCCCACGTGCTGCCTGAGCATGCAGGAGAGCGAGACTAGTCAGCCCGTTTTTGGCTGCAAAGGATCAGTAAGGAGGCCTCATGGAAAACGAAAGGCCTCCTCTGTCGAGCCAGGTGCACGGGACCTGCCAAAGGTCCCCACCGTTCACTCAGAGGTATTCGGGCTCAGTGGCTTGTAGTAACACGGTCAGTTTTCTTCTTTGGGGGCACTGTGGCATGGTGATACCTCGACGAAGGCCCCTGCGAGGATTAGGCTGTGGGCTAGGAAGCCTCATCAAGCATGTGGGGAGCACACCGGACGGGAGCACGGGTGCATCGGGCTCAAGGTACTCAGGTCGCACCTGGGGCATTTCAGTTGGACTAATGGGACAGGGTGGATCCTCGACAGAGGTCCCCGATATCCTGCCAGAATCTGACTCATTCCAGACATTGTCGCAGCTGCGCCACATGGTCGCGGGCAGCTGCACTTGTGCCTGTGGATATTGGGACACTCATATTGTGTAACCCCTGACCCTGCCTGTGATTCATAAGGGTACCGTGGCTGAGGTCCACTACATTACACGATGGTAATGTTCAGTGGAAAGTGTTTATAATGTGTGCACATTACTAATGGTTACTGGTGACTGTAGGCATAATATGCTTAGTACTGCTACTGAAAATTATGCAGAATGTGTTTGTGCTAAGTGCACTGTTACCAATAGCCCGGCTGGATTGTCAGAGGTCCACTCGCAGCGCCTTCACCAGATTGATCTGAGTAATTCTGGCACCTGGTTTTGGAAGATACATTCACTTCCATAAAGGTGAAGAAACGCCAATTTCTGTGTATCCTGCTCAACAATATACCTCTGAACAGGCGTCATTTTGTAACCATATAGACTGAACTCTGTCCTGAAAAATTTGGAAATTTGACTTTAAATCTACAGGATACCATTTGTGAGTGTCGTAGAATACCCTACATCATAGGACATTGCTGCACATTATGATAGTGCCATAGTGGCCATCTTTCATTGAAGGATTGCTAAAATTAAAATATTGTGTATCCCCCGTGTGTTTTGTGATCTTGTGGTATCTGGAAAGGTCCTGAGGAAGGTGGTCTAAATACTGTACTCCACTGAAACACACGTCGACTCTGTGTGTTCAGATTTATCTGAACATATCCATCTGATATGGTCATGGGGACCCTGTAGCGCTCTATCTTCCCCCTACCCAGATATATATGCCTGTGCATGTATGAAAATGTTGTTGTATGAGTACATTCAGGGGTATAAGTTCAAGAGTGCATTTTACATTGTAAAGAATGTTATGTCTTAGTTTTGTATATATTCATGTTTGTCACAAAATTGGCTTCAGCCCAAGCCTCTTGGCACAGCAGGCAACATGGCAGGGTCACCACCCCTTATTATCCACCAACATCCAGTGAAAGGTTCTGTTTCGCAAAAACAACACCGGCGCCGTGGCCTCTATGCATAAACATGATTATTGCAACACAATGTCCCTAGGGTTTATGTTATCCCTTTCCGCCTGTCTTTTCGTGGCGGTCATCCCAAGGCAAAAACACAGGCAGAGGCTGGATTCAGGGGCCCGTTGCAGGCCCCCTCTGTGTTGGGTGTGCACTGGGGGATACACATTTCCATGTAGTAAGCGGCAGGCACAGCATGGTGCCTGCCACGTAGTGCAGGGAAATGCAGTGCATGCCATTTTAACATTGCATACAGTGCTGCAGCCAGCAGCACCATCTGCAATATTAAAGGCCCTGGATGCGCCCGCCAGTATGGTGGCGCATCCGAATTGGAGTGGTGGGACCGCCGCATGTCTGGCGGGCGGTCCCAAACACTGCAACAATGGCGGGCCGACTCAGGTCCGCCTACCATCGTAATGACCCTCCAAATAATTAATGTATTTTTTTTATTATATCTCCTATACAGAAACTTTAACACATACTCCACTACATTCAAACATCATCCAAAAGCCACCTTGCCAAAAAAGTTATAAATCTCCATTAAACTATTAAAACAAGTAAAATTCCCAACCCTAATCGCCCACTAACCATACAAACCTCAAAATAAAATAAATGCTGTTAAATACATTTATTAAAATTGGTAAATAATTTAAAATGACTTACTTTTTTTGTTGCTGAAGAATTGAATCCAAACTGCCATAAATAAATCCGAACATGTAAAAATCCCAAAACTTGCTTAAAAGTACCCCCAAAAATGGAAAAATATAACTGTAAAAAATATAATCTGCCGACAACATATCCGTAGACTCCAATCCATTAAAAACCCAAAGAATGTGATTAAACGAAGAAACGCCCCAGGAAAACCTGAATAATAAAGGAACTGTAAAACAATTATTAGTTTACTAGAAACTAATACACAGTCATTTTTAAAAAAAAAGCATGCTTCTCCTAACGGCAACTTCCAAAAAACAAAAACCTGTGAAAAAAACCACACAATCCCTCCTGCAAAAATACACAATAGAATCATTAAAAAAACACACTAATAACACCATACTCTAAACATATGTTATCATATAATACATACCCTAAGACCTACCTATCAACAAACTAACCGCATTTCGCAAATGCAAAACTACTAACCAAACCGCACCAAAAACACAAAATACAAACTATACATACACAATACACTACGTAACTACCTTCTCCCTACACCATAATTAAGCCTAAAAGCAATTAAATAAACTTACCTTAACCAATGCGACGCAGCCTCCGACCGCGAGCTTCTCCCCTCAGAAATTACATAAAACAACACATATAGCCTACAGCACAAGCGTGCATCAAGTGTCATAGTCTGCACCAGGAGGCACAAGCTTAAAGGGCAGAGCGGGCCGGAGGAGGCTGGGCTGGGCCACCTCCTAACACCACAGGCACGGAGCCCCAGGGCACATCTTATTAAGGTACTGTTGTCGATCTACCCTTGATATTCAACGTACTTCTGGACTCAAAGATTGGGCTATATAGTCTGCTCCCTACTGGCTATTATAGCTCTGCTAGGGATAGTACTATTTCCAGCAATCTTGTTAAGGTTTGATTGCTTAAACGGTGTCATGGGGAAAACGAAAAGGGACCAAGAGTGGGCTGGGAGGAACTATTAGGATAAGATCAAAAATCAGCTCCAGCCGTTGGTACAGGGAACTGGGTGTGATGGAGGGACAGGAGAGGAAGTCCTCGGCCGCATAGAGAACATTGTTACCGATTGTGAAGAATTGCTACTTACAACTGCACTATTTCCTTCCTCCCCCAACAATGAAACCACCCACATCAAGTCCCCATGTTCCTTAAGCTCCACCGGACCCACGGCGCGTAGGGTACAGGAACATCCCCAACCTATTTAAGAAAGCAGCAAGGAAACATAAAATGAACTCAGCTGTGGAAGTGCATAATAGCAATACTCTAAGCCCCTCGTGTGCCCAAAAGGAAGCTAGTCTCCCTGATAGCGTTACATCTGACGAGCTACCACTCAGTAATCGATTTGCCCTTCTTGCTGATGACCCACTCTCAACTAAAGTGCACACTAACACAAACTGTACCCACACAACCAATTATGACTTAAGCTTAATCATCTCACAGGGAGAAAGGTAAGCTAACTCAGGTCCTATACCCTCGAACCTTGATCTCCAAAGGGAAATTATATCCTTAAGAAATAGCGTTGAGGCATTATCTACCTTGGTATCCAAACTTTATCAGCAATTAGACGGTCATATCAGAACACACTTACATCGACCATCGCAACCATTAAAATTGCCCCCCTTATTTACCAACGGTGGCTCAAAGATAGAACTCCCAACGCCCTCTGCGAAGAAACCTGATTGTAATGCTTTGCCCCTGCATTTCGACCATCGTCGCACTCAGAGCACAAGAACAACTAGTAGTACATCCCTAGAGCTACTTGGGTTAAATGCCGAGCACGATAGGAAAAGTATGGGTTTGCCACAGGATCGAGGTGGGCATGGGCCAACGATAGGGCCACCTGTGCCGAGTATGGCCACAAGTTGTAACAGGGTGTCCCTATCTTGCCAGCCTTCCGCACCATTACATCGTATGCACAGCAACCCATTATTATTACCAATCTACATGACCAATGTTCCTAAAGCAGACCCGCAACATATTAAGTATGAGAATGTTGATGCCTTATAAAACAAAGCTATACATTGGTTGAGGCACATTAGGGGGTGCAGGTCAGTAATTAGAGATGATATTGTATACGCCAAAAGGTGCTCCTCAGACCTGAGTACAGTTGACGCAATCAAGATAAGACTAGCATCCGAGCATCTGGTGCACGATTTAATTGCCCTGGAGACCAGATCCCACCCAAGCCCTTCTACAAAAATCAGGTTAAGATTGAGCATCCCTTCATCACCAGTTCAAGCAGGAAATACGTGCCTGCCTCTTGGGGATCCTCCCATCTCATCTGTATCCCAGAATGATTGACCAACCATAGCCTCTCATAAGGTTTTTTCTAGCCAGCTTACTATAGGTCCCACGAACAACACCGACTGTGTACTTCCGTATCCTGATGTAACATCTAGTGAGCAAGAGAGCATGTTTTACCCCACACAGTTGGCTCTAGTCCTTGACCCATCGTTAGTGATGAGAGATGGTACCCGGGCCAGCGGCCCGGATACGGCCATTGATTGCCATGCATTGCCCAAATCGAACATCCCTACATTTTCCTTGGCTCCACTCCTAAAGACAATGGGCAAATGTTGAGAATCACGTCATGGAATATGGCGGGCATAAGGGGGAAGCTTGATCACCCGCATTGGCTGGAGCTCATTGCACAGACTGAGATTTGCTTACTCCAAGAAACCTCGAGTTTGACCCCTACGTTCATTCCAGTCTTTATGACCTTCCACAGACCTGCAATACCATCCGAACATGGTCAGACCTCAGGAGGGCTGCACATACTTGTAAGTCTTACACAATTGTGACGGCAAAGAGTTGGTTACGAACAGTCTAGATGTTCTTGGGATTAGGATAACTAATAGCAAGGGTAAGACGGCTGATATATATAATGTATACGCTAGGAGTACCAGAGGTGGTAGTTCTCCAACTCTCCAGGTCCTGGATAAATTATTGGAAGCCAGGCATGATAGTTACCCTCTAATAGTTGGTGGTGACTTTAATGTAACTTTTGAGCCACTTGATTGGGCAAATGACGTGAATGAGGAGGACAAATTTTGGAGGGTACCCCAGTTGGAGTTCACCCTGATCATAAAATGATCGCAAGCTGCCCTTCAGTTAAACGCGATATCCTTAGAATATAGGCTAAGGGCCACAAATGGTAGAACTATTTCAGACAAAAGAGGAGGAATGACATTTGCTGGACCAAATGGGTCAAGTAGGATTGACTATTTATTAGTGGATCTGACACTATGGTCCTTGGTACAGGACATGGCCATTGTCCCAACATGAGACAGTGATCATAACCCCCTTATTCTGTCTATTTATAATCCTTGGGGTGGTATTGGGAGAGAGCCCCCGACACCATTCACCACAAAGATTCTAACCCCTTCAAACGACAAGCGCTGACTCAAATGGCCTGTGGTTCTGGCGGATGAATCAAGGATCTAATCGATTAAGTACGCCCTAATTAAGCAATTAGCGATCCTAACTTCAGTGACCACGGACTCGACTAAACAGAGCAGTTGTAGTACCCTCCATAGGATCGTCTGGCCCATTTTTTTCATGCCCTGATTAATAAGACCAGGTCATCACAGGGAAGACCTCTGGGAAGATACTCATGGTTCAATAAAGAGTGAAGGACCCTGAGAGGGAGACTGACTGTTGCTATCAAGAACAGTGAGCCAGCCACTATTCACAAAGCTAGGAAGGAATAGAAAAAGGCGCAGGGTAAAGCCAAAAAGGAATGGAATGAGAGGCGATGGGAGTAGCTAGGAGAGGCCATTGGGCATCCTGATAGTCGGATGTTTTGATCCCTGGTGTCCAAAAGTAATTTCGAACGTACACCTCCCTTGGCAAATAATATTCCGACCGTAGAATTGCATAAACATTTTAATGAGTTATATTCTAGTGGTCCCACTATTGATAGTTCCCAGATGCGCCACGACATAGGCCCTCCTGCATGTACACTTATATTCACTAGGGAGGAGATATTGTGCTCTCTAGATGCCATTATACCTGCAAAAGCCCCTGGTCCTGATGGCATCCCGGGAGACCTTTTTTGTGCCGATAGGGAACACTGGGCAACCTACTTTATGAGATTGGCCAATGATATTACTGGCGGTGGGAGAATCCTGGATACCTGGAAGGGGGCAGAAGTAATACCCATTTTTGAGAAAGGGGACAGGTCGAAGCCCGCCAACTACCATCCAATTAGCTTGATAGACTGTGCCCAGAAGGTCTTCTGTCCTTCGCTCCTTGTTTAAATCCAGACCGGGATGTAGGAGAATAACATCCTCTCTCCTCTCGAGGCGAGCTTTCAGGAGAAGACCTGCACCATCGACCAGGCGTTTCGCCTGGTTCTGCTTTATTGGAAGGTAGTTGTGCTGGGCAAAGGCAGTTTATATCTTGCCTTAATTGATCTTAAAACAGCCTTTGACCTAGTCCCCAGGGATTTTTTGTGGCAAGTCCTTCGGGATTATCCTCATGAAGCCACTTATCAGGCTTCATGAGGATAATTTTGCATGTTTAAGGTGGGGAAACCAGGGCCAAACTACTAAGCCATTCAAGATTCGGCGGGGGGTACACCAAGGGTGTGTCTTGGCCCCCACCCTCTTCTCCCTCTATATAAACCAGGTGGCTGATCTTTTGTGCTCCACTCCGGCCAAGGCTCCCTCGTTGGCAAACCACAAAATAGCTACTTTATTGTTTGTAGACGACACCCTTTTGGTGTCCAAAACTCCTATGGGCCTACAAAAACTTTTAAATCATTTTAAGACCTTTTGTGATGAGAGGGGTTTGGTCATCAATACTACTAAAACCAAGTTGATGATGCTAAACACCCACAAATCATTTAAAGATACCCTGGTCCTTAAAAATGTCCTGCTCGAATGAGTGAGTTCTTTTGACTACCTGGGAATTAAGTTGTCCGAGGGAATGGCTTGGAAGAAACATCTAGAGAGGGCATCCCTGAAATTTTCCCTGTTTACTGGAGCCTTGCGACGGGAGCACTGCCTCTCTTATACCAAGCCGGTAGCCCCCATATTTAAGTTGTATAGTTGCAAGGTACTGAGTAGTGTGCTCTAAGGGGCAGAACTGTGGGGTTCCATAAACGTTAACATGCTTTCAACAATAGAAAACAAGTTTCTTAGGAGCCTGGAATCACTCCCACAGAGCACCCCCCTCCACCCCTTGAAACTTGACATGGGTGTCAAGTCTATCAATGACCAGGTGAGCTTACGCTCATTGCTCTTCTGGCATAGATTGGTCACAACCCCCGATCTGGCGCCATACGCCGCTGCTTTTATTGAAGTTTCTGCCTTGGATACAAATCATAAAATTGGGTGGATCAAACACATAAACACCATCCGGGAAGACATAGGTGTGCCTAAGGAGCCAGAAAGTCTTCCGCCCACATACTCTAGGGACCAATTAAAATTACAGTTTTGGACATGGGTAGAACAGATGAAATTCTTGAAAATATGCCATGGCTGTTTAACTGATGTGTTTACTGATATTAAATCCAGCACCCGGCTTGAAAGCTACCTTGATTTTATAAGAGTGCCGGCAGACAGAAAATTGTATATTCAGCTCAGATATGGCTGTCTACCCATTAATGCTTTTACTAACACTTGGCTGACAAATATACCACAACCCAAGGGTTGTCCCTCTTGTCCATGCCCTCAAGAAACAATAGGCCATGTATTTTTTACCTGTGCTACTTATGTCAGACCTAGAAGGAACTGGCTAACTCCGGTATGCAGACAACTTGGGACACATAGCCATAAAGATGCCCTACGTATTTTAAAGTCATATGTGAGACCACTCCATGCTCGTGCAACTGCAACATTTCTGGGCCATTAGAAGGAGGGCTCTATCTACTTCCCCGACTGGCATGAACAAAACAAACTGAAATCTAAATGATCAGACCAGTGGGGCGCGTCCCCTGCACTTGCACTTTGGCTTGTAAATAACTGGTTTCTACGCTACTATTTTAAACTTTTATCCTTTTACTGGCTACATGGGGCACAGGATTTAAAAAGGATGTTACTGTGTAATCGGCTGTATATTTGCAAATTTTAGATAAAAACAAAATATAATAGGCACTAGCACTTTAACTCTGTTCCGATAGGATAAATCATCTAAATATTGAAACTGTTTTTCTTTGTACCCTTTTTGTACTGTTTCCTTGTGTCATGATCTTGTCAAATTTGTATTCCTTTTTCTTAATTCCCAAGAGTCTGTATAGGGAGTATTTCATAGTACCTTTTATCTTGTTCATTGTTATTTAAGATCCATGTGCTTATCTCTTTTATGGTACTGTAAAACGAAAATAAAGACTTTTCATGATGATGATTAGAAATTCAATACAAAAACGTACTAAATGTTTTTTCTTTACTGTTTAAAAATGTTAAAGTATAATAGTAAATATTACAAAATAAATAATATTTATTATTATAAATTAAAATAAGATATGTTAGCTTACCAATTTGATTTAAAAAAATATAATGCTTGCTAAAATGTGAAAAAAAGTGTAAATAATAAAAAATATTTTTCTATTTCAAAATGTTTTCTTACAGTAATAATTCTATTTGCATTTACAACTCAAATAATATTATACAAAATATAATTTGTTTCACAAAATATGCAAAAAATGTTAAAATGTTATACAATGAGAAAATACTAATAATATATATTATTACAAATGTACACTGTATGTCATTCTGTCATGCATATTTACAATGTAAATAAATATTCTATAACTGTTACCAAAACGTATGTTAAGTATGTAAAAAATGTACATATTTATCAAGTTCTACATTATGAAAAAGTTGAAATTGTTTCATGCTGATTGCTGACTATACTTAAAAATTATATGTTTATGTATATGTACTAAATATGCAATGTAAGCAAAAAAATAATGTGTTATTATTTCTCTTTATGACAATCTATGTTAAAAATTGCTTAATAAAAGAAAATGCATATTATTTATTTGCTTGGCTCTTTGAATGAAAATAAAGATTTGAATACAATATAAATATTGTGTTGTATTTAATTCCTATAGTAATTGTTTTCTGTATTTACAATAAAGTAATTATCTTAAATTATATATCACACATATATTTTTAATGCACATAGACAATATACTATTACCACTTAAACTTACATTTATATCATTAACCTTACTACAAAAAAAAACTAATATTTCACTATTCCCACTCTGCACTATATCAACTAAGGGAAACTGCAGGACACTAAACATATATAATTTACTATACCCACTCCAAACTGTATTAACTCCGGGAAGGCCCTGTCACCAGGCAGGTCGCTCCCCTCAGCCCCCTGTGTGATCGGATCCGCTGCCTACACCCGTGTCAGCCGCCTGCATCCCGGCTGTGTGCTGTGTTGCCTGGTCTCCTCCGTTTTAGCCGCTTTTGCCTCTGCTTGATTGTATTTTTGTTGTACCCCTAATCTCTTTTTACATTCTGTACCCCTGTGCTCTTACCCTTTCTTTTTCCCATTATGCCCCCTTTTCTTCTGTTATCCCCCTCTCTCTTGACCCTCGCCGTTTTCTCCCGCCATTCTCTCCCGCCGCTTTCTCCCGCCGCTGAGCCCCTGCGGCCCGCCCACTTCACTCCCGTTGGCCGCTCCGCTCCCACCTCCCAGCTGCTCCTCCCTCCCTCTGCCCCTCATATGGAGGCCGCGCAGCGGCTGCGCAGCGGGCGCGCCGCTGGTGCGCCGAAGGCGCGCCTAAGGCAAGCCTGTCTGCACCCGTCCGTGCCTGGACCGCGCCCAGGGCTAGAACCTCTGGCCCCCGCCGAAACCAGAGAACTCGACTGAGATACGACTCCGCCACCCTCAACGCACTCAACACCGGATGACCACCAGCCTGCTACCAAGCCGCCCCGAAGCGCACCCATGGACCCTTCACCTGTCAAGCCTGCAAATTCATCTGCCTCCGAACCTGCCCCCCGCCCGCCGAACCAAACAACAACCACCTCAAGTGCATCCTTCTCAACACCCGCTCCGTCCACAAGCACGCTGTCGAACTCTGGGACCTCCTTGATACGACAGCACCAGACTTCGCCTTCCTCACGGAAACCTGGATGAACGCCTCCTCAGCCACCGACATCGCCATAGCCATCCCGGACGGCTACAAGATCACCCGGAAGGACTGCGCCAACAAAACTGTAGGAGGAATCGCCATCATCTACAGGAACACCATCAGCATCACGACCAACACTGACGATACTCTCCCCTCTGCCGAACCCCTACACTTCCAGATCCACACCAACCCCCAGACCACCCTCAGAGGAACGCTCATGTACAGACCCCCGGGCCCGCGCACACAATTCAGCAAAACCATCGCTGACTTTATCAGCCCGCACGCCCTGGCCTCACCAGAATACATCCTCCTAGGGGACCTAAACTTCCACCTGGAAAAAAACGACAGCAACACCACCACCCTGCTCGACAACCTCGCCAACCTCGGTCCCAAGCAACTGGAGGACACGCCCACCCACCGCGCTGGCCGCACGCTCGAACCCATCTTCTCCGCCAGCAACCACGTCTACTTCAGCCACTCCACCGGACTACACTGGACCGACCACAGCTGCATTCACTATAACCTTCAAGAAGACCACATCCCACCACCACACACAACAGATACCCCGCAGATGCTGGAGCAAAGTCACCACAGACCAACTTAACCACATCACTGAGCAAGAACCCACCTGTCAACACCCCTGACACCAACAACGCAGCACACAATCTCGCACAGTGGATTACCAACTGTGCCGACGACCTTGCTCCACTCAAGAACCCCCCAGGCAAGACCGGCAACAGAAAGACCTCGTGGTTCACAGACGCCCTCAAAGTCGCAAAGAAAACCTGCAGAACCCTCGAAAATACCTGGCGCCACGAACGGACATCAGAAAACATGACATCCCTCAAGAGCGCCACCCGCGACTACCACCAGATGATACGCACCACCAAAAGGACATCATTCAAAGAGCGGCTGGACAACAAAACCAACAACAGCAAGGAACTCTTCAGCATCGTCAAAGAGCTCTCCAACCCCTGCGCCAGCAACAACGACATCACACCATCTCAAGACCTCTGCAACTCTCTCGCCACGTTCTTCCACCGCAAGATCATATATATACATGACAGCTTCGGACCCCAGACTCCGCTTCCAGCCGCCAAACCTACGATCACCACCACCACCCTCAGCGCATGGACCCCCATCAGCACTGAAGACACCACCCACGTCATGAACACCATCCACTCTGGCTCCCCCTCCGACCCATGCCCTCTTCATATCTTCAACAAAGCCGACACCACCATTGCACCCCACCTCCGGAACGTCGTAAACAGCTCCTTTACGTCAGCCACCTTCCCTGAGAGCTGGAAACACGCAGAGATCAAAGCCTTTCTGAAGAAACCCACAGCGGACCCCAAAGACCTCAAGAACTTCCGCCCCATCTCCCTCCTCCCCTTCCCTGCTAAAGTCATCGTGAAGACCGTCAATAAACAGCTGACTACATTTATCAAAGCAAACAACTCGCTCGACCCATCCCAGTCCGGTTTTCGAGCCAACCACAGCACCGAGACCGCCCTCATCGCAGCCACCGATGACATCAGGACCCTGATGGACAATGGAGAAACAACCGTTCTCATCCTCCTGGACCTCTCGACCGCCGTTGATACCGTCTGCCACCGCATCCTAATAACTCGCCTCTACAATACCAGGATCCAAGGAAAGGCCCTGGACTGGATCACCTCATTCCTCTCCGACAGAACCCAGAGAGTACGCCTCCCCCCCTTCACCTCCGCGGCCACCGAGATCATCTGCGGCGTACCCCAAGGCTCCTTGCTCAGCCCAACCCTCTTCAATATCTACATGAGCCCCCTCGCCGCCATCGCACGCAAACACAACATCAACATCATCTCTTACACCGACAACACCCAGCTGATACTCTCCCTCACCAAAGACCCTGCCACTGCCAAAACCAAACTCCAGGAAGGAATGAAAGATGTCGCTGAATGGATGAAGCACAGCCATCTGAAGCTCAACTCGGACAAAACGGAGGTCTTAATCCTCGGACAATCCCCATCCGCCTGGGACGTCTCCTGGTGGCCCACAGCGCTGGGCACCGCACCTAAACCCACGGACCACGCACGCAACCTGGGATTCATCCTGGACTCCTCCCTCATGATGACCAAGCAAGTCAACGCTGTCTCATCCGCATGCTTCAACACCCTGCGCATGCTTCAAAAGATCTTCCGGTGGATCCCCACCGAAACCAGAAAGACTGTCACCCAAGCCCTAGTCACCATCCGTCTGGACTACGGGAATGCCCTATACGCAGGAACCACAGCCAAACTCCAGAAACGTCTCCAGCGCATACAGAACACCTCCGCACGACTCATCCTTGACATCCCTCGCCACAGCCACATATCTGCCCACCTGAGGAACCTGCACTGGCTCCCCGTCAACAAGGGGATCACGTTCTGGCTCCTCACCCATGCACACAAAGCACTCCACAACATGGGCACAGAATACCTCAACAACCACCTCTCACTCTACACCCCCACCCGCCAGCTCCGCTCCGCCAGCCTCGCCCTCGCCACCGTCCCACGGATTCAGAGAACCACCACCGGAGGAAGATCGTTCTCCTACCTGGCAGCCAAGACATAGAACTCCCTGCCCGCACACCTACGACTGACCCAGGACCATCTCACTTTCAGGAAACACCTCAAGACCTGGCTTTTCGAGCAGTAGCAGCACCACCCCCCCATCCTCCCTTCAGCACCTTGAGACCCTCACGGGTGAGCAGCGCTCTATAAATGTGATTGATTGATTGATTGATTGACACTAAACATAGATAATATAATATTCCCACTCCAAAATAGAAAAAATCATGGAAGGTGCTGGACACTATACATATATAATTTAATATTCTCACTCCAAACTGTATTAACTTAGGCAAGGCGCTGGACACTAAACATATATAATTTTCTATTCCCACTCCAAACTGTATCAACTCAGGGTGGGTGCTGGACACTAAACATATATAATTTACTATTCCCACTTCAAACTACAATAAGTCAGGAAAGGTGTGGGACAATAAACATACATAATTTACTATTCACACTCCAAACTACATTAACTCAGGGACGGTGCTGGACACTAACCATATATAATTTACTATTCCCACTCCAAACTAAATTACCTCAGGGAAGGTGCTGGACACTAAACATATATAATTTACTATTCTTACTAAAAACTACATTAAGTCAGGGAAGGTGAGGGACACTAAATATATATAATTTACTTTTCCCATTTCAAACTATATGAAGTCAGGGAAGGCACTGGACACTAAACATATATATTTTACTATTCCCCCGCCAAACATAAAAAAGGCAGGGAAGGCATTAGATAGTAAACATATATAATTTACATTTCTCATTCCAAACTACTTAACCCAGGGACGGTGCTGGACACTAAACATAAATAAGTAGCTATTCCCACACCAAACTATATTAACTCAGGAAGGCACTGGACACTAAACATATATATTTTACTATTCCCAATTCAAACTTAAAAAAGTCAGGGAATGTGTTAGGTAGTACACATATATATTTTACTATTCCCAGTCCAAATGTGAAAAAGTCAGGGTAAGTGCCAGACACTAAACATATATAATTTGCAATTCCCACCCCAAACTATAATAACTTGCTGGATACTAAACTTATTTAATTTACTATTCCCACACTAAAATAGAAAAAGTCAGGGGGTGTGCTGGACAATAAACATATATAATTTACGATTCCCACTCCAAACTGTATTAACTCAAGGAGGGTGCTGGACACAAAACATATATAATTGACTATTCCCACTCTAAATTACATGTACTCAGGGAAGGTGCCGGACTATAAACAATTCTCTATTCCTACTCCAAACTACATTAAGTCAGGGAAGGTGCTGGACACTAAACATATATAATTTTCTATTCCCACTCCAAACTACATTAACTCAGGAAAGGTGCTGGACACTAAACATATATAATTTTCTATTCCCACCCAAAATTATATTAACTCAAGAAAAGTATACAAAAATATAATTTATAAGTGTAATATTGCCAAACAAATTACATAAAAACATATCAAATAATACACAATATACATATATTTACATAATCTAATTTACAGATGTTTATCCCCAAAAATAAGATTTTTGCAATTAATTTTATAACAAAAATAAGATTACATTTTTGTATTCAAATATATTAAAATGTAATTTTAAAACTTTAAAAGTATTGTAAAAATACCCAATCATCAACTATAACCCCAACATCACACTCCTAAAATTCAAAATTACATTTTTTATTCAAATGTTTTTGGGGGGCATTTCAAATAGTTTTATATTAAAAAACTTCCTACCATTTCCCCTATTAACACAACATCCCACTCTTTAATTTTTTTAATAATTTTCAATATATTTGAAAATAATTTTTTAACTTTTTTAAATTTTATTTTCAAAACACTTCCCACCCTTATCTCCTATAAAATCAACATCCTGCTCCTAAAACACAATTTTAAATTTCATTTATACTAATAATTTTTTTTTTTTAAATTAAAAAAAAAATTCAAAACACGTTCCACCCTTATCCCCTATAAACTCAACATACCGCTCCTAAAACACAATTTTAAGTTTCAATTACATTAAAAAAAAAGAAAGTTAAAAAATGTTTTTAAAACACCCCCCACTCTTATCCCCTATAAACCCAAAATCCTGCTCCTAAAACATTTTTATATAAAACATTTACAATGCACTAAAAATTAATAATACATTTAAAATTATTTACTATACTAAAAAATTCAAAACATTTACAAAATCGATATTTTTTACTAACGATATTTTAAAAATCTATATTTTTAACAATGTTTTATACAACACTACAAACGATATTCTTGACATTGATATTATATACAACAATATTTTTGATTTCAAACTCGATAATATGTACACCTACCGTTGCTTTGCTGATATGGGCCTGCAGTTACTGCTTGTGCCTTGGGCAGTGAAAGGACTGACTGATCTTTCTTCAATGGTCGCTAAGTATCTCTAAGGGCTTGAAAAAGAGCTTGCCTCCTGTTTACAAAGTCTTAGGGACAGCAAAGATTTCACTTACCTCTGGGTACAGCCTCTGGAACTGTGGGTTTTAGTTGCCTCAGAGGGGGGAAGTAGCAGACACTGTCATCAACACTGCTGCTGGCTCTGTGTCCTGAAGGCACAACAAACGGCACCATCACACTCGGCACCACCACCCTGGTCTCACCGACGCTGACGACTGGCACTGCCACCGAGCCTCTGCTTGCACCTCAACCTGTAGGCACCACACTCCGAACCACCTCCCTTCATTCCTCCACCCTGGTCTCACTGACTACGTCGCTGCACACTGACCCCGACACCCGTGACTGCACCATGGGGCTCCGCCCATAAGTCACAAGGAGCACCGCCCCATCCCACACTGCAGTCTGTGCCGGAGAACACCAGCTCCCATCAACTGGAACTGCCCCTTGCACCTTGACCTGTCAGCACCGCCAGGAGCACCACCCTGCTAAACTACAGTCCTGGACCCTGCGACGCTGCTGGAAGACTATCACGGCCTGCTCTGTGAATTGAGTGCAGCGCATGCTGCACCGCTATGCTTCACATCGCAACCACTACGGTTGCCACGAGCAGCTCACACCGATGCCATCGGCTGCAACCCAAGGTAATGTTGACACCGACGCCGGTCCGCATCAACACGGTCAGCCGGAACTGTTGGATTCTGTTGTGTTCAGCACCGCGGTAACTCCGAATGGAGCTACTGGCTTTAAGGAACTGCATTTTGAATGTCATTCTTGTAAATTACACGTTTTGATTACTGTATGGTGTCCTTTTGTAGTGTTTTCACTAAATTACTGTACGGTATTTGCAAAGGCTTCACACAATGTTTCTGAGATAAGCCTGACTGCTCATGCCAAATATACAAGGGTGTGAGCACTGGTTATTTCAGTAGTGTATCCCCCTTATCCTGAGTAGAATGTAGGGTCCTTATTTGGACAAAGGTGCAAACCATTGCCAGCTAGAGACCCCCATTTCTAACAAACCTTTTAATACTTAGTGCTCACTAAAGGGAAATAGTTATAGCTATTTTATGTTAACTATGTTCAAAGAACAGAGATGATGCTGAGGTAAGAGTGAATGATAAAGATAAAGAGATAGTTATACAAGATTTGCTTCACTGTATAGAGGAATCTAGGGGCCTTATTAGGAGTCTGGTGGTCTTCTGACCGCCCTATTACAACCAGGGTGGTCGGACCTCCCTTGGACCATCGCAACTGCCTGGGATCAGAGACCCCTGGTGGTGACACAGTGGTCTTGAGGCAGCAATATCCTTGGCAGGGTTGCTGTGGCCCAGCCAAGCATAATACGAGTTTCCCCACCGCCACACTTTTCATGGAAATGGCCATGAAAAGTGCGGCTCTAAGGAAACAAAGGGGGCCGTGCAGGTCTCCGTGTGCCTCTGCGCCATGGGATGCTTGCAGGAGGGCACATGTTGTGCCCCAAAGTGTGCATGCATCCCAGAACCTGCACGGCAAGGACTGCAGCTGTGCAGGTACTGATTATTACATTCCCATTGTGGTGCCTACTTCATAGGCACAGCCGCGGGAACAGCTTTCAACAGCCTGCCAGATGGTAGAAAACTCCTAATCTGGCGTGCGGTTCAAACATGGGTTTGTCTGTGTGGGAGCATGGCGGTCCTGATTCTGCACCGCCAAGCTCATAATAAGGTCCTAAGTGATTCTCTAACAATCTACTACAGCTGCCATATAGATTAAACCATCAAATGATCCCTTAGCATCAACACAGTCACAGATCTTGCAAATCACAAAAAATGCTTTGCGTAACAGATGGCTTTTAAAACAAAAAGTACGTAATGTTCCTCAATTAAACACATCTAAGCACCTTGTCAGTTTATACTATATCCAAAATCCATAAGGATTAATAATAGAGCCCATTGGTAAATAATTTGATCTGTTTTACTTTGTCTTTAAATCCAGGTTATTCACTCTGGACAGCACAATTTACCTTGTGATATTTGAAACAGAATTGTTCCCTAACAGAAGCATTAATTGAGATGAGTGAAATTCTTAACTGATTAGAGAGATGTTCCATGTCTCGACCACATACATTGTGAAATGTGCTGAAAATTGCCCTACCACACAATTATGTTGTCTTTTTTAATAGTGGTTTACAACCTGTGGTACATGGACTCCTGGGAGGGAAGGGGAGGTGCCAGAAAAGTCTATTCAGGGGGTGTGCAACTGTTTAGAAATTTAATAATATAAACAGATTAAAATAAATTGTGTAGAATGAAAGACGCGAAATGTGAAATTTAAAACTTTAAGGGCCATATTCTCAAGGAGCTATCTCCGATTTAACGGCACTTTAGCGCAGCCAAAGCCATGATAAATTTACCTCCCATTCACAAGCCGGTGCAAACAGCCTAAAGCACCACTTTTCCGGCGTTAGCATCCACAACAAACATCGCCACGGATGACCCCTGCAACTATCGCTAATGAGATGTAGAGGAGGCGTTCCCAAGAAAAAGGCTGCAACAACATCACTCCACAACATTCTCAACAACCAGTCAGATCTGCGATAAGAACAGAAAACAGGCGATAAGGCGCGTAAGCAGCAGGAAATTAACACCTGCTCAGACCTGGTACAAAGTCAGGCCACAACCTGCACCAGACAAGGGAGTACAGCCCATAGCCACACATGAAGAACAACAGATGCCCCGAGCAACTGAACATGCAGCATGGACACCCAAGAGGGCCACAACACCCACTGACACCACATCCAGGCCCACAACACCCCCCCCCGGGCCCACCCCTAACCTCGGACAAAGAAACTGCACACCACCACCACGAATACCAAAACAAATATTTTGCCTGATGTCGCACAAGCAGGAAAATCAACATACATGCGTGGACAGAAAATGGAGAATCAGTCATACAGCACTGCAATCACCAACAAAAAACACCATTCAAAGAAAAGTCAAAACAACCATTCAGATGAGTCCTAGCGGGTCCTCACTGGACAATCTGTAGGACACAGCCAGGAAGACAAAATCCTAGAGAAGAAGGTGTGCCAGGCGCCCAACAAAGGAAAGAGAGGGAGGGAGAGAGGGAGGGAGGGAACGAGGAAGAGAGACGGAGTGAGATTGCACCAGCAGCACAAGGCCTCTCGGGCACCTGGCTCCACATGCCGACATGTGTGTGTGTGTATCACCATCCATACACCATGAGCCCAAGGCCTTGTTCCAATCTCATCGCCAAAGCCACATCACATTCCGAAAACGCAAGTAGTAGTCAGACAAACATCAGGGATGAAAGCTCCATTGTTCCAATGCAGATGGCGGGAGGACACCTGCACCTCTGACCTTGGTCCAGAACGCAGCTGGAACACCCTGAGAGAGATGCCATGGCAGATGGGGCCGACTCCCACACAACACATTGCGCAAATGAACCATCCGACTTATCCACACCCCACACACAGAAGCCCCTGCCTGAGGTACCCCCACATGGGATACCCTTGACACTCCCAGAAACAGCAACCCATTCTCCCCAACATTGCACACACATTCGAATCATTGCTCAGAGCTGTGGCATATCCTCCACACAACTGCCGCAGTTCAGAAGAGTGCTGGTTTCACGAGATGCACCAATGCAATGGCAGGCCATCCCGGGCACATGCACAACCCCCGTCACGTGGAACAGTACCGTGCACGTATGCTGTATTTACTGGGCGCACTGCCACTGGCAGTGCTGCAGATCATTTACTGGCTGAGCTTCCGCCTTGCCTACATCACCATGGGCAGCAAGTCATGCCCCCTCACATGGGGCAATGAGCAGACACCAAACAACACATGACTCATCCAGCAAGGCAAGGTGGGCTGAGACCGTTGCCATCCGTGATGATTGTTGTCCATTTTTACCTCGCCATTTTCTGAAACTCGACATGTTCCCATGCTGCGTGTAAGTGTCTTAAGCATGTCCCTGCCTGTTGTGGCCGTTGCCTCGTCCGTACTGACAAGCACATGCCAATAAAGTCTATGCCACTCGACTGGTGTCTAACTGTTATGTGTGTTGATTAGATTGTCCACTTGTGTGCCACAATGAGCATCGTCCCTACACAGGGAGGAACTGACTGACTCATGTGCAATGGGGGTGGCTACCTTTTGCAAGCTCCACCTCTGTGAGCCAGACATAGTTTTGGGATAGGTGCTGGCCGACCTGTGCACTTATGTGACTTCAGCAATGTGAGTATGGTGTCCAACCTCTGACCAATGTCATATATAATAACAGAATGTGTCCACACAGATGTGTGTGGGTAGGTATGTGATGTGATGGTCTGTTGTCACATGTGATTTAGGACACCACTCCTGGCCTGCTATCGATTTGGTCATTCCAACACACAGCCTGACTCAATAAATGAACATGTTCCTACGTTGGGGGGTTGTGAGATTGTTGTTGATGTGCAATGGGGACACAGCTAGTACTCACCTTCACAGTCATCCAATTGGCCATGTGTCTCAGAGATACACATGCGCATAGATGTCAGTTACCAGGGTGTACCTTCATGTGCAATCATTGTTCGTACATCTAGCCATACTTTCATACGTGATCTGTGTGATTTAGAATATTTTATTCCCATTTAGGTGATTGACGGAGCTGGAGCTGTACATGGCCAACTAAACCCACATTACATGGAAACCCAGTGGTGGGCCAACCAGAGTCCTTTGGGGATTGAATAGTGATCAGGAAGAGGGGGAGTGCAGTCCGTAGCAGGATTGCTGTGTAATTGTCCAGCAGGGAAGATATGGCAGTCCATGTCGGGGTCTGTGTGAATGTCGCAGAGTGTTCCGGGGGTCAATGGAAGGTATTGTCCCAGGGTGTGATGCATAGGTCAGATCCAGGCAGGGATAGGCAATATGGCAGTGATGGATGCTACTGCCTCCTTCCTCACACAGTAATTACCATCCCCATTTTACTCCCCTGATACGGGTTCTGTGTCCGGTGTGTGGAGCGGGGTAATGGCTGCATCTGTGTGCCACATTAGACTGCGAAGATTTGTGCCACTGACACATCAGGGGTCGGAGCTGTGTGTGTCGATGTTCCCGCTTCAGTCATCTGGGACAGGCTCAGTGGCAGCAATGGCAAGATGATGAACTGCAGGGCATTGAAGTTCCCAGCTACTACTCGCTGGTGTCCAGTCATACTTCCGGCCTGCATCTGCTCCATGGTCCCCATTGACCTCCGCATCTGTCACAACTCTGTGCTGTCATCACTGGTGCCTGTCTGACCAGAAAGTTCTTGTATCTGATTAATGGCCCCAGCGAGGTCAGCGAAGGTTTGTGGTGGAGCATGGTGCGTACTGGGGTTGTCCAATAGGGGCTGTACATGGTCCCTGATGGGACTCAGACACCCATGTATGACATCGAATTTGGCTGCCACAAGCACGAAACCCACCCGCAGCTGTTCAGCCAACTCCACCTGGCAACCCCACACATGCTGTTGGAACTCCATGTATTGATGAGGGCGGTCCTGGGAGACAGCCGTGGTGGTGTGTGTTTCCTACTGTGTGGTCTGTGCAGGTAGTGGGGTCACCTCGAGGCAGCTGGCCTGCCCTGCTCCTGGGGATGGGGTGCAGACGCTGTCCATTATCTGTTGGAGGGTGTCTTGGCATATGTGCAGTTTGTCCTCTTCATCATCAATGATGGGAAGTGTGGTGTGCTCTGCAGGAGGTGTTGCTTGTCCCTCTGCAATGTAAAGGGGAGATGCAGGTTAACAGAGTTACACATGTATGTTGAAGATTTGCAGATGTTTAGATTCAGACTGCATGCCAATGTACATTGTGACTGTTTTGTTGGAGCTGGCTATTTGATGGCAGTCAGTGTGTTTTTCGACTACATGACGGATGTGTGGTAGTACCCGTACATTATCATCACACAGTGTCAGGCAATGCCAGATGTGAGTGGACAGGTATTACGCATGTGCAGTACCTGTTGTGAGCCCTGTCCTGTGGTGCTGGTGTTGCACTTTGTACCACATTGCCGTCATTGCTGATGTTCTGTGATTGCTATGTGTGTGTGCTGCATTGTGGGGGAGTTGCCCTTGCAGCTCTGATTTTGTGTAGCCTTCTCCCTTTGAGACGGGGTGTCTTTGAATTGCGTGCTTTTCGGGGGCTGGATTGCTTTTGACTTGGGTCATATGTGATCTTGGTCAGATTTTGTGGCCTGGTGCGTTGTTCGTCTGCTGCGTGTATTGTACGGCATGGGTTGTGGGTGCACGTGGATATGTCAGAGTGTGACCGGCTCCTTTACGGATGTGATCTGCGCTGGGCCACCTCCATGTCGAATCGTGGGCCATGTCATGCTGCCATTCTATCGGGCATGCAGTGTTACTTGCATAGTCAGTGTGGGCCACAGAGCCGCTGCTTTTCTGGATTCAGGACATGTGCATGGGTCATTTGTGATATTGGTGATAGGGAAGGGGGCCCCTTTGTGCACATTGTGGAGGGGAGCCTACTTGGTGTTTCTATGTGTGCTTCAGTGTGCCAAGGCCATTAGGGACATGTTCCACGATCATTGTGAGTGTGCAGTGTGCTACTCATATTTGTGCATGTGTGCCATTGTGCCCATCTCCCCTGGTCCCCCAGTCCCTAGTCGTTACTCACCCTGTTACTGTTGGGTCAGGTCATATCGAGCTGTGTCCAAGCCCCCAAATCCTGCCACCATCTCCACACTGCTGACTATGGCCACCATTTCCTCCAGCTCATCCAGCTCCTCCTGTGTCGCTGGACTCCCACCTCCAGTCGCCGTTGCTGCCTTCCTGTTGGCTGCGAGTTTCTATTTGACTTGGCTGTGCCAGCGCCACTTGACCTCCTCCAGTGACCTCCTCACCACTCCGACTGCATTGACGTTGGTGATGATGGCCTGCCATATCTCTGTTTGGGTTGCCAGTGCCGCAGTGGAGGTGCAGAATAGTTGTTGATGGTGTTCTATCACCTCCGTGACGATGATCCGGTCTTCCTGCGGACTGAACCCCGTCTTCCTCTTCCTCTTCTCCTGGCCCTTCCCCGTACATGGGGTTCCTGGCTGGTCCTCCGTGGGGCTTATGGAGTTCGGCTTGTCCTCTGTACTTGGTCCGGGTGCATCCATGGTGCTATGCAGTTTGAACTGGTTTTGGTGGGTTTTTTTTCTTTCTTTTATAGTGCATTTTCCCACAAGACACGTTGGATTTGCAGGCCTGTGGCTGGTTTTCGCTGATTTTTGTACCGCGATTGGCCTCATCGCATGATTTTTTGCGTTCGTGTTTTGCATTTTTGCAGCGTGGCATTGATTTTAACGCTGACATTTGATGCGTTATCTGGTGACTATCGCAAACTACTGCCGCGTTGTGAATACTTGGTTGGCACAGCAAAATTTTCCCGCGATAGCCTGCGATGTTGAGAGTTGCGTTAAGCTACTCTTGCAGTAGTTATCAAATGTTCTTGTGAATATACCCCTAAAACGTTCTGTAAATCTGAAGGAGTTTGAAATTGGAGGCTAAAAATTAAACCAGTGTTTCATTGTGTAGTCAAACAGACTATAGTATGGGTGACGAGTGGCCTAAATTGCTGTCAGAAAAGTTCCAACCTTCCTAATAAAGATGATGGGCCTCATTTAAGAGGCCCTGCCGGCACTTTTGCACTACTGGAGTGACACTTTATTGATGTTCCAAAGGCGTAATGTGCCACTGGCATATTTATAGGGCCACGTAAAGCCATGTTACGTGGCTTTTCATGCCCATACAAATATGTGCACCTTTCACACAGAAAACTGTGTAAACGAGGCGTTCCATGAGTGGTGCTGGGGGCGCTCCCAGTAACATCCATGGCTTTTTAAAACTGCCCCAGATTTACAAGAAATGGTGAATCTGAGGCAGCGCCAAAAACGTACGTCTTTTCAAGGGAGGTGTAAGGGAGGTACAACAAGGAGAAATATCTTTATTTCTCCTGATTTCTCCTGCATTCTGCTGTACAAATATAAAGAGGAAAAGCCTATTGTGATTGTTTTTATGCAATAAGGTTTCCCTTCCTGAGCAAAAATAATCATCTCGCAACGCAGGCACACTTGCACCATGCGTTGGTGCATGACAGCCAATTGTGAGCCGGCACAGGGGGTAAGGACAGGAATGTGCCGTAACTGATGGACATAGCTCATTCCTGCCCTTTTCTTTTGCTGCAGGGCAGCACAGCAGGAAGGCCTGCGGCGAGGCCCTACAGCAAATCCTCATAAATAATGACCTAGAGTTTTTTGTATTTGTGAGTTAAATAAAACGTTTCCTCATCTGTGCATTTGTTTGATGAATGCTTGTTTCTGCATTTTTTATGTATTATTTTGCAGTAAAAATCATCGAAAATGCTTAGGCGGGGTCATCGGCTTCCAGTAATGAATCAGCATGTGTTCATAGAAGTCAAAAGTTTAAGAACCATTGTTCCAGAACTGTGTTGTCCCATCATTGGAAGGAAAAGTAATGGGTTCATTGTTTTGTACTGTATCTGAGATATTGTTTACGGAATAACTTTGTTTGTATCCAGTAAGCAATCACTTTCAATATGAATTCACCCTCTAGCCATGCTATTTTGATTTAATTTCAATTTAATTACATTCAGTCAGTCAGTCAAAATATGTTTATTTGAAGACCGTCCCCAATAAAACCTTTCAAGTAAAAAAAGAAATATATTAATTTAATTTCAATGAAACTTATTGACAAAATAAAATATATTAAAACATAAATTGTTAAAAGGGAAGTATCAGAGTAAAGCCTAAGTACTACTTCTAATACAGTGCTTCCTCCGCAGGTACCACAAAGATGTAAGAAGCCAAGCTATACTATAGACTATAGTGTCACTTGTGTCTGATCTCAGAATTCTTGGAGCTGGTATATGATGGGTCACCTTAGGAGGTATACATTTCCTGTGCAAGTAAAATTAGGCATTACAAAAGACCAATAAATGTGCCACAGTTTCAGTTTCAGTATTACAAGCTTGGCATTTTTGTTAGCAAGCGGATTGTATGACACTTTGGTGCTGAAAC
This sequence comes from Triturus cristatus, assembly GCF_964204655.1. Classification (NCBI taxonomy): domain Eukaryota; kingdom Metazoa; phylum Chordata; class Amphibia; order Caudata; family Salamandridae; genus Triturus; species Triturus cristatus. Next base: position 232,645,722 of record NC_140587.1, read on the forward strand.
TGTGTTGGGGAGAATCCCACGCCTAGATTTGTTGTTGAGCTTTTTGGAGATAGGTGGCTTCACAGCATCTTGAAATGGCTTGCACTTAGGTATGCATTTAAATCCAATTGATGATTCGATAAGGCATCAATGTTTAGAGAAAGCAAATTTTCTCTGTACAACGTTCAGCGAATACTTCTCTTTTCTATGTTCAACTGATATGGCCTCTCTTGGGTTGTTCGATTAAGCTTCTAAACTAAGGGGTATATGTGCAAGCCCCTATAGCCACGGGAACGTCACTTTTTAGGACGTTCCTGTGGCAATAGGGGCTTCCTCCTTATTAACAAGGCAGCATTAAGCCACTTAACGTGGCTTAACGATGCCTTGTAAATAAGGCCACCTTTTACGCTATGCTTAGTGTGAAAGAGGTGGGCATAGGTTGTTGCGTTGGGCGTTCCACTGCAACACCCATTGATTTTGATCCTGCGCTCTATTTACAAGGGTGGCGTAAATAGGAGGCAGCGCCAAAATTAAGACAGAGGAAAACCTGGTCTTAACTTGGCAAAATGAGGAGAAATTTCTCCTCGTTTTTGCTTTTTCTATTTGGACTGTCTTGTGCAGCACACATGGAAAAAGCAAAACGCCTTGGATTGTTTATGTGCAGGAAGGTTTCCCTTCCTGCATGTAAACAATCTTAAAAAAAATGACATTTTGTAGCTGGCTTGTGTGCTGCATTAGGCAGCATACAGAAATGACAAAACAGCATTTAAAGATTGTTTATGTGCAGGAAGGTCCACCCTACCCCTGCAAGCAGACACCCTTGCACTATGGCACTAGGCAGCTAAGTGTACCGTGAGCGCAGGGGGAAATGCAAGGCTGCACTATATTTTTGTAAATATGGTGCAGCCTTATGCTTCTGAAGTGGTGGAGTGAGACGTTAAACCATGATGGCTAACGCCTCACTCCACCACTTCTTTTTACATATGCCCCCAAGTGTGTACTCCTGGGACTGTACTAAGGGTGGGCAAATCTCACAGACTTTTACATTGCGGACTTCTGTGGAGTTACCAAAAAACTCTGTGAGATTCCGGAGAGTTCCGTGAGCTGTGGAGTTCGATTTGTAGTGCTGGTCGTGCTAATATTTAGCGCCAGGGGCTTGTCGCGCACTGTAAAATCAGCACAAGCAGCACCGCGCAGAGCTCCAGAGGGCGCTGCTTCTTTCTGCTGCTCTAGTAGGTTTTATACTCGTGAGGCAGCTTTATCAAAGTGAGTGGCAGCTTTCTAAATGTGAGAGGTAGTGACTTGCCATGACCGCACGATTGAGAAATCTCGCCAAGAGAGTTTTTTCTGAAACTCATGCAAAACTCCGAAGAAGCACCCCTACATTGTACATATTTCAACAATGGAGTTCTACAGTGCCCATCGATAATGAGTACCTTTCCAAGGGCCATTCTTTTTGATATCAGTTCCAATGAATGCCAAATTCTTGAAAATAAAGCAACAGTTTAATATTCACTCTCCGTCTAATGGGGTTAACTGCCATATCCATGTAAAGTGGCAAGAGTGGTGTGCTCTGGGACAAGTTGACCAAAGACCTGAGAAATGTGTTCTTCAATTGTCCATACTAGATATTTTTGTATGCCCCCACAGTTCAGTGACATAAGGGGCTGCCCCCAATGTTTGGACATTATAAATCTGCAATGCTGGGGAAACCTATTTTACATAGTCAATTTCTGCACTCTCAATATTATTGAGCTATATTGTTGAAGCCTAAATGCACTTTTGTTTATTTGCATGCCCCATTGGATATTTTCTGTCAATTTCACTACACCCAGGTATTGAAAGACCTTAACCCTCACAAGCATTGCTCCTTCCAATGTGAATGCACCCAGTGAGTCTTGTGTGGGTTGAAAACCATATATGTGGTTTTCATAGAATTAACTTCCAGTCCTCAATGTCTACTGCAGACCCATAGTTTTCTTAGAGATCAGTAGCTGTCATCTGCATTCAGCAGGATCAAAACCACACACTTGGCTACTTTCAGGGAATTATTTGTATGGGAATCCACAGAGTTCAAAATATCAGATATGTTTTGACAGAATAAGCTGAAGCCAGACCGCATCCCTGTTATACCCCTTTTTTTATCAGAAATCCATCTATTAGTTCACACTGGGACCCACATATCACTTGCGCAAAGGTGTTGTGATTAAAACAGTGGAATTGTGCACCATTCTGACTGAAATATACAGATGTCAAGCCTTCTACAAAGTCGCACCAGTCAGAAACAGCTATCTTTGAATTCACCCCACTTATATTCCAAGATAAATTGCCCTCAGTGTTTAGTACACTAATCATGAAGTTTGGGATGTTATACAGCACAGATGAGTACATGGCGTTGAAGTGATTAGATACTTATCCAATTTTGACAAATGTTGGATGATTAGCTTGGCACTTGTTTCTGGTGTAGATATCATTACAATTACAACTAGATTCCCTTTGATTCACTTGTCCGAAAGTACAATAAATTGGGTCTCTTGTTGGAACAGGTATGCACCCTGGCCAAGTAGGGACCACCATTCTAGTCAGTATAAGCTACATACTCACTAAAAGATTACCTGCCCACCTATGGGGATTATCTGGTTGGGCTAAACCAGGGCTAAGTTGATGGAGCACAGGTCAGGGACAGGAGCCACACAGGCCCGGTTAACAGAGTACCTTGATCCTGGTCTCAACAACGAGATGCAGGGTGCAGACAAGCGATACGTCAATGTCGACCCCGCAGTCGAGGTGATGCGCTGATTTTCTACACACAGTAGTGGGGATGCCTCAGGTCCGTTGAGCGAAGCGCCAGTTCCGCTTGCAGCAATCAGAAGACAATGCATTGGTTCTGAAGCAGCGGTTCTGGATGTGATGCAGCTGTTTCCAGTGCAATGCGCTGATTCTACTCCAGCAACAGGGTCGATGCGCTGGTTCTGCTACACTCAGACTGGAGATGTGTCAATTTCTCTGGTGCAAGTATCTTGGTAAGCTTCCAGTGATAATTTTCTCAGGAACTACTGAACAGATTTACACCATTTAAAGCAAAGAGTACACCCTAGACCAAGAGCTACCTCTCTAACAAATTTGGTGTAATTCCGTTCAGCAGTTCGGGCTGTGGCTGCGACAAACATTTTCTATGGAAATTAGCATGAAGAAAACTCGTTTTGGGACTCCCCTTTTTTGTCGGCACCCCAAAACTTTCAAGACAGAAGCAAGGGTTTTTCCCGAAACGCGTTGAGTTGGTCGTTGGTACGCTGATCCAATAAAGATTGTTTTGAAGCTTAATGGTGTCCGTAGCTGCTGTTGGTTCAAGGAAGAGGAGAAATCACAGCATTGTTGTGAGAAATAGAGGATTGCCACCTCGCTGCGGACCACCATCACAAGTGAGTGAGGGGAAGGCTCAATACAGCGTTTACGCTGTTCTTGCGGTTTTGTTATATATATATATATATATATAAAAATATATATATATATATATATATATATCCAGCAAGGTGACCCTTCACTTCAACTGCGGTCACAAATCGAGGCACACTCTGGCACTGGTGTTTATTCAATTTTATTTATGCACACGAACACGGACAGACGCGTTTCGGCATAACGCCTTCCTCAATGTCAAAGTCCGATTTTCAACTACTTCCATATATTCATCAAACACATTTTTTTCTCCAAGACAGTCGAGATCAAAAGAGGACTGGTAGTGCCTTACTGCTTATGGTTTTGGCGGCCATGATGTAGTGTCCAAAGCAATGCAAAAAATATATATTAATGCTGATGCCAAATTAAATCCAACATGTAGTGCATTGGTTCCAGAGGTAAAAGTAAGCAATTAATTCATTGTACTTCATTGTACTTCATTACATCACCAAATGTATACAATCCTTACTACTTATGGTTTTGGCGGCCATGATATAGTGTCCAAAGCAATGCAAAAAGTATATATTAATGCTAATGCCAAATTAAATCCAACATGTAGTGCATTGGTTCCAGAGGTCAAAGTAAGCAATTAATTCATTATACTTCATTACATCACCAAATGTATACAATCCTGATTCCTAACATCACAATTTATTGTATATAGGATTGCGAATCAAACTTGATCCTAAAAGGACCCCACATGTCAAAACTTCATTAAGCCCTGAGTGGGCTGGGATCCACCTTACAAAGGAGATCATTGCCATTCTCCTTGATCTATAGGAACTCATAATTGTGCCCTGGATGGGCAAAATGCATCATTTGCATGAAATAATTTCCATCCTCCTCTTCACTGTTCATTAGTTTATGTGGACCCATAATTCTTCCTATTTAGTCCTAATGGGGCTTTAGTTTGCATCTCCACAATATATCGTGATTCCAATTTTCTCAGGTTCCTAGTTCTATTTCCCCCTCTTTCAGTTCTTGGAATATATATATATATATATATATATATACATATATATATATATATATATTCACTGAAAAAACCATAGGTTTCACACATGTTATAGTTAGCGGAAATTTTACTGATAAAAAACCAGTGAAATTGCCCCGTTATAGTTAGTGCTGGCAACTATAACTCACGCGACCGCAATCCTCTGCTGATGCTAATACTGTATTTAGACACTTATTTGCCCATGTCTTCTTCCATACATTTTTAGCTATACATATATTACAAATATTTTTTTTTCATAAAGACACATATGTCATCAGCAGAAGATTGCGGTCGCGTGAGTTATAGTTGCCAGCACTAACTATAACGGGGCAATTTCACTGGTTTTTTATCAGGAAAATTTCCGCTAACTATAACATGTGTGAAACCTATGGTTTTTTCAGTGAATTTGCAAGGTTTTTTAAATGCTAATTCCTAACTATAACGTGTGTGAAACCTATGGTTTTTTCAGTGAATTTGTACGGTTTTTTAAATGCTAAGTTACTTTACGCCATTCGAGGCGTGCGCGCCCACTTAACGCAGTTCGTTCCGTGCACGGTTTTTATCAACTTTAATAAGCCCTGTACATTTGGTGGCCTTCGGCCACCAAAAGCACAGGGGGTGGGGTCAATGTGGATAGTGTTTTTTTTATTTCGATTTTATAATTTCATGTTGCCAAAATTTAGTTTTTTTTACCTATTAATAAGCCCTGTACATTTGGTGGCCAACGGCCACCAAAAGCACAGGGGGTGGGGTAAGTGTGGATAGTGTTTTTTTTTTTTTTTTTTTTTTTACCGTACGCTTATGGTAAGCGTACGGTAAGCGTACTCGGCGAAATTGCCGAAAAAAAAATAAAACCGTTTTTGCTCTTGGGGGATGTTTGGGGACTCCCTCAACATGACTATGTGGGAGGGAGTTGTCAAAACAGCCCCGTAACATGTTTTTGGCCATCTTGTTTGATAAACAACACTCAGTGCGAGAGACAAAATGGCGGCCGCCGCTTCCTGGTTTCGGCCGATTCGAATGTTTACTAAGATCTAAGAGCCAATCAGAATCGCGCTCGCGCACGCCACCGTACGCTTACGGTAAGCGTACGGTAAGCGTACCGTAAGCGGGCTCAGATATATATATTGATTTAAAGGCTATTTTCTCAGAATCTACTGAACAGATTTACACCAAACCTACAAAAGGCACTTCCTTGACCTAGGGACTACCTCTCTGCCAAATTTCTAGTAATTCTGTTCAGCCGTTCGGGCTGTAGCTCGTTCTAAAGGTCCTATGGAAAAATGCATGGGAAAAATGCGTTTTGGGACCCCCCTTTTATCTCAGCCCCCGCTTGACGAATCCCCCCGAGACTTTCAGGGTAGGAGCGGAGCGTAGCGCCCCACCTATTTTGAGAAATTCGCGAGGATTCATCCACCGGCGCCAAAGTTATTCAAAATAGAATGTTGAGGTTTTCCTATGGAAAAGGGGTCCTAACTATAACTACCTACTGGCGACCGCCAGTAGGTAATATATATGTATATATATATATATATATTATCTACTGGCGGTCGCCAGTAGATAGTTATAGTTACAACCTAGTTTCCATAGGAAATCTCAAAATTCTATTTTGAATAACTTTGGCGCCGGTTGACGAATCCTCGCGAAATTTTCAAAACAAATGGGGCGCCTCGTTCAGCTCCTACCCTGAAAGTCTCGGGGTGATTTGTCAAGCGGGGGCCGAGAAAATGGGGGGGTCCCAAAACGCGTTTTGCCCATGCATTTTTCCATAGGACCTTAAGTCGCAGCTTTACGTGAAATTTGGCAGAGAGGTAGCCATAAGGTCAAGGAAGTGCCTTTTGCAGGTCTGGTGTAAATCTGTTCAGTATTTCCTGAGAAAATAGCATTTAAAAGCATATCAATATCTATACGCGCGCACCGTGCGCGCACGGTGCGCGCACCCTGCCGTGCGCGAGCGCAATTCTGATTGGTTGTTAGATGTCGGTAAACATTCGAATCGGTCGAAACCAGGAAGTGTCGGCCGCCATTTTGTCTCTCGCAGTCCGAGGAGGTGAAAAGAAAAAGGTGGAGAACGTGAAAAGGGGGCAGAGTGGACAGTTCCTGACCCCCTAGGCTTGGTCAGGGGGTCACAGAAGGACCCCCAAGGGCGAAAAAAAAAAAAAAATTTAAATCGCGAGGTGCGTACACGGTGAGCGCACGCTGAACCGTGGGCGCTCGGTGTGCAAAGCGCACCGAGTGCCCACCGCGCGCGCATGGTGCGCGCACGGTGAAAAACCTGAAAAAAAAAAAATAATAAATACATAACTTAGCATTTAAAAAACCGTACAAATTCACTGAAAAAAACATAGGTTTCACACACGTTATAGTTACGAATTAGCATTTAAAAAACCATAGGTATAGTGCAGGCAACTATAACTCACGCGACCGCAATCCTCTGCTGATGACGTCAGATATTACATCACTGATGACATATGTGTCTTTATGAAAAATGAATATTTGTAATATATGTATAGCTAAAGATTAATGGAAGAAGACATGGGTAAATAAGTGTCTAAATACAGTGATGTAATATCTGACGTCATCAGCAGAGGATTGCGGTCGCGTGAGTTATAGTTGCCTGCACTAACTATAACGGGGGAATTTCATTGGTTTTTTACGAGTGAAATGTCCAGCTAACTATAAAATGTGTGAAACCTATGGTTTTTTAAGTGAATATATATATATATATATATATATATATATATATATATATATATATATGTAAACCAAGATCCTCCTTTTGTATCCTCAATCAATTGCAGGGTGGCGTGAGACCGGCGGAGCAAAACCGGCACTTCAATATTTATCAAAACGGAATCCCACTCGCGCTCTCGGATGGCAATTGGCAATTAGACAACGAACTTCAATCCAAACAAAAGGGAGTTTATTCACTTCATAAACTCGCCGTGACGCGTTTCGCCACTGTCGTGGCTTGTTCACACAGCGATACCCCATGAAAAGCACCATTACATACTTTCGCCTTTCATAAACAAAGAAAGAGGACTGTAACCTCGCAACATCGCTGGGAAACTCATGAGCAAAACAGTCGCCATTTTAGCAAGTGCAAAATACAATGTTGCAAACAAAATATAAATGTTGAATGGCACCATTTTTTACATAGCAGGGGGCAATTTGACATAGAAACATTTGTCAGAAATTCTATAGTCATTTCGATATGGTACATAAATAGTCAGTACATAGGAAATTTGTCACAAAGTTGGTAGTAGTTCGTTCGTATGTACGAACGAACTTCACTTAATTAAGATTACCAGTATTTTAGTCGACATTGGAACGTTCCTGTCTCGTTTATATATATATATACCTTTTGACCTTGATGACAGAGAGCCCCTTGTTCTACATGATATTGCAAAGTTCCTGCTCACACAGTTACTCAGTCAAATTGTAATTCAACCCTTGTTAGTGGGTGTTTTAATGTATGTAAGGCTATCTAAGCATGGTGTCTTCATCCCTTATATCACCCGTATATTAAAATCAAGAACCATATGGTCTTATCTCACACAGAGGGAACCGTCGGATGATCTGAGAAGAATGGGCAGAGATCTCAATCTGGGTCAGCCATACCACCCTTTCTTCCTTCCTGTTAAGAAGATAATACATGCAGATGTGAATAGGTCATAGGGAAAATTATGACATCAAATTACAACAATATACACACTTATTCATTTTGAAGATGTATTGCCATTTCTTCATCAAGATTATGGCCATTCGGAAACAGGGTACACATGCCTATTATGTGTTTCGACTCCCGTTGCCTAAGTCTGAGAACCCTGTTACCCCCTCTGACTTTGGGTGTGATCTGTTCAATAGCATAGTATGTAAGTTTTGTGGGATCTGAAAAATGATGGCTTGCAAAATGACGGGCAATGGGATATTGTCTATCCTGGTTGGTAATCGCACGCATATGTTCAAGCACTCGTTTTTTTGCCATATGCGTGGTGCTGCCCACATATCGAAGCTTACAGGGGCACTTCAACACATAGATGACAAAAGTGCTGGTGCATGTCAAGAATTGTGAGATGTTCATCATTGTTCCCGTGCTGGTGTAAAAATATGTTTTAACCATTTTGCTATTGCCACAGGCCTTGCAATGGCCACACGGGTAAAAACCTGGTAAATCAATGCCTCTATTCTCAAGATTAGATTTGAGATCGCTGTGAACTAGAGCGTCCCTGAAGCTGCGTCCTCTCCTGTACGTGATCATGGGATGTGTTGGTAAAGTTTTACCTATGACGGAATCACTTTTTAAGATTTCCCAATGTCGTTGTACAATCTTGCGGACTTGGGTAGAGTGTCCATTGTATGTCATGATCAGCCTAGCTGTTCCCTCCTCTCCCTTATGTGTTGTGATCATTTCTGGAGGTGCTAAAGTACTGGATCTTTCAACTGATTTGACTCTTTCTGTTGCTTTTTTGAGAACCCATGATGGATACCCTCTTGCTTTGAATCTTTCAATCATTATTTTTTCTTCCTTTTGGTAGTCTGATGTTAGGCTGCAGTTCCTTTTGGCTCTGAGTAATTCCCCGTAAGGGATGCTCCACTTTAAACTGTCAGGATGACTACTCAAAGCATGGAGCAGGGTATTTCCAGCTGTACATTTACGATAGAAAACCGTATGTACAATGTTATTCTTCACTTGGACACATGTATCAAGATATTCCACTTTTTCTCTGCTAATCGTGCTGGTAAGGATGATGTTCTTGTTATTGTGGTTTAGTTTATCGACGAAAAGTACAGCTTCTTTCTCCTCTCCTTGCCATACACAAAATATATCGTCGATATATCTAAGCCACAATATGACTCTGGTAAACTCATGTTGTAGATCTGCCCTGACCTTGGTCTCTTTCTCCCATGCCCCCATGAATAGATTCGCGTAACTAGGCGCGAAACACGTACCCATCGCGGTCCCGTGTTCTTGTTTATAGATCCTGCCATTGAACATAAAAAAATTGTTCATAAGACAGAATCTAATCATGTCTAAGATCATGCCTGTGTGTTCCAATAAGTCCAGACTCCTACGTTTCAGAAATTCAGCACATGATTGAATCCCTTGTTCGTGGTCAATGATCGTGTATAGTGAGTGTACATCCAAAGTTATAAGGATGTAATCTTCCTGCCATACAAGATCTGAGATTCTATTAAGAAAATCTTTTGTATCTTTTACGTAGGAGGGGAGGGTGAAGACAAATTCTCGTAAAAAATGGTCTACATATCGTGAGATATTTTCAAGGGCACTCCCTCTTGATGAGATGATCGGCCTACCTGGGGGATTGTTCCTATTCTTGTGAACCTTCGGGAGTAGGTACATAACCGGTAAAATCGGACAATCTTTTTTCAAGAAACAAAATTCCTCCCACTCCACCAGGCCTTTGTCTTTCCAATCATTAAGCAGTTCCCACCCTTTGTTAACACTCTCATTATATTCAGCCCGTGTTACATTAGTATATGTTTTACCATCATTCAATTGTCTTAAGGCCTCATTGATATACTTGTCTTTAGGCAAAATCACGATGTTCCCGCCTTTATCGGCAGGTCTGATTATGATGCTATCATCCGAGGCTAGATCTTCAATTGCTTTCTTCTGAGTGGCCGTGAGGTTGTATTTAAATTTTTTCATTTTTTTCGTCCAATTATTCATTCTGAATTTCAGCATGTCTGCACTAACTAGCTCCTGAAATGTGTCGATGTTATCATGGCCCATTCTGGGGACAAAAGTGGATTGGGGTTTGAAGTTACTACATGCTATTTTATCATGTTGTGCTTCTAATTCATTTAGGATAGTTAGAGAGTCTGAGCTCATACCAGTCCCATCTGGATTGTTTTGGAGCTCATGTAAAATTATCATGGTATCTATGTCACCAATGGTTAATACCTCTTCCTGTGTATTACATGTTGTTTGTACTGTCTCTTTGCTTTTGGGGGGTTTCAGTTTGTGCCACTTTTTTAATTTCATTTTTCTACAGAATTTGAACACATCAATTTTACTTTCAGTGTAATTCATAGGAACTGAAGGACAGAAGGATAGTCCTAAACAAAGAGTTTGTTTAACTTTGTCACTGATGGTTCTAGCACTAAGGTTAACTATAGTCTGATTTACCATTAGATCATCCATCATTAGTTCTTCTTGGAGCGAGTTTGTCTTTTTCCCATGTACTCCGTAGTTCTCTCCTCTCTTCCTTCTTTGCCTTGTCCTCTTCCTCCTCTTCCTCTGGTACCCCTTCCTCTTCCTCTGCCCCTTCCTCTCGGTTTCGGTGATTTCTCCATTTGATTCGTTGCTGATCTTGTTGTATGCCGGTTCTCCTTCATCAACCGGTACTCGTCTAAAAAAGTGGGTTTTGGGTAGGTTGTTCTTTCTGTGTCCGAGGTCGAGCTTTCTGATGTTCTTACAAGCGATTCTTCTGTATTGGTATCGCTGGCTTCAGCGATGTCTTCTACTTGTAAGCTCTGTTGTTGATTAATGTTGACGTTGGTTTCAACTGTATTCCTCTTCTCATACAGATAGTCATACTTTCTACTGTATGTAAGAAGTCTGCCAGACTCATAGTCCCCACAGTCTCTGTGCAATTTCCGTTGTTTCCTCATCTTGATATCTTCCTCCATTATTTTTAGGCGTTTTTTCATTTCTTCCAGGAATTTGCCAATTGTATCTTGGTCATCATGGCTGTCTAACTTTTTCTTGATTTCTTCCATTTCTTGTTTGATCTTATCCCTGTCTGACCAGGCATATTTGACCAATATTATTAGCATATTCCTCGAGCTGCAGGCTGAGTTCGCTGACCACTCTTCCAGCATTTTAGAGTCAGGAGAATCATACGAGGGGGTTATATATATTCTTAATCCTCTGGGTATCATGGATTTGTCAATGTAATCCTGAAGTGATGTCGCCTCCCACCACTTGGAGATTTCTTGTTTACTAAGTTTTTCAAATCTTTTCAGTATGCCGCTGATCGTGTCATCACTTGTTGCCCTTGTCTGAACAGGTCTAGCAACGCCAGGTGCCCTCGCAAAGAGTGCTTGGACTGCATCTCTGCGTTCTCTTTCTTCATCCATCCGATTATCCCAAGGTGAGAGAAATATTCAAAATTCGTGATTTTGGAAAGAACCATTCGCTTCCTAGGCCAATGCCGTTCCCTTTGCCAATACAAAGTTCCCCAGGTCTAAGGAAATATGTGTGTCTTCAAAATGGTAATACACACTGCCAGAGGATGTCACATCTCAGGTCAATTTCATGGCAATATAACCGTTATATTCCAATAATAAGAGGAATATTTTGCCATGAGGAAGGACGTCACAACCACGCCGCTGTGAACGAGAGAGACCGCACGCTATCCCACGAGGACCGGGATACACCGTGCAGGTAAGAGTTGTATACGTTCATGTCATAGATGCGTGTAAAAGTGCAGTGATTATATGCAGAAATAATCTAAGAATATCATTGGAATATAACGGTTATATTGCCATGAAATTGACCTGAGATGTGACATCCTCTGGCAGTGTGTATTACCATTTTGAAGACACACATATTTCCTTGTACCTGGGGAACTTTGTATTGGCAAAGGGAACGGCATTGGCATAGGAAGCGAATGGTTCTTTCCAAAATCACGAATTTTGAATATTTCTCTCACCTTGGGATAATCGGATGGATGAAGAAAGAGAACGCAGAGATGCAGCCCAAGCACTCTTTGCGAGGGCACCTGGCGTTGCTAGACCTGTTCAGACAAGGGCAACAAGTGATGACACGATCAGCGGCATACTGAAAAGATTTGAAAAACTTAGTAAACAAGAAATCTCCAAGTGGTGGGAGGCGACATCACTTCAGGATTACATTGACAAATCCATGATACCCAGAGGATTAAGAATATATATAACCCCCTCGTATGATTCTCCTGACTCTAAAATGCTGGAAGAGTGGTCAGCGAACTCAGCCTGCAGCTCGAGGAATATGCTAATAATATTGGTCAAATATGCCTGGTCAGACAGGGATAAGATCAAACAAGAAATGGAAGAAATCAAGAAAAAGTTAGACAGCCATGATGACCAAGATACAATTGGCAAATTCCTGGAAGAAATGAAAAAACGCCTAAAAATAATGGAGGAAGATATCAAGATGAGGAAACAACGGAAATTGCACAGAGACTGTGGGGACTATGAGTCTGGCAGACTTCTTACATACAGTAGAAAGTATGACTATCTGTATGAGAAGAGGAATACAGTTGAAACCAACGTCAACATTAATCAACAACAGAGCTTACAAGTAGAAGACATCGCTGAAGCCAGCGATACCAATATAGAAGAATCGCTTGTAAGAACATCAGAAAGCTCGACCTCGGAGACAGAAAGAACAACCTACCCAAACCCACTTTTTTAGACGAGTACCGGTTGATGAAGGAGAACCGGCATACAACAAGATCAGCAACGAATCAAATGGAGAACTCACCGAAACCGAGAGGAAGGGGCAGAGGAAGAGGAAGGGGTACCAGAGGAAGAGGAGGAAGAGGACAAGGCAAAGAAGGAAGAGAGGAGAGAACTACGGAGTACATGGGAAAAAGACAAACTCGCTCCAAGAAGAACAAATGATGGATGATCTAATGGTAAATCAGACTATAGTTAACCTTAGTGCTAGAACCATCAGTGACAAAGTTAAACGAACTCTTTGTTTAGGACTATCCTTCTGTCCTTCAGTTCCTATGAATTACACTGAAAGTAAAATCGATGTGTTCAAATTCTGTAGAAAAATGAAATTAAAAAAGTGGCACAAACTGAAACCCCCCAAAAGTAAAGAGACAGTACAAACAACATGTAATACACAGGAAGAGGTATTAACCATTGGTGACATAGATACCATGATAATTTTACATGAGCTCCAAAACAATCCAGATGGGACTGGTATGAGCTCAGACTCTCTAACTATCCTAAATGAATTAGAAGTACAACATGATAAAGTAGCATGTAGTAACTTCAAACCCCAATCCACTTTTGTCCCCAGAATGGGCCATGATAACATCGACACATTTCAGGAGCTAGTTAGTGCAGACATGCTGAAATTCAGAATGAATAATTGGACGAAAAAAATGAAAAAATTTAAATACAACCTCACGGCCACTCAGAAGAAAGCAATTGAAGATCTAGCCTCGGATGATAGCATCATAATCAGACCTGCCGATAAAGGCGGGAACATCGTGATTTTGCCTAAAGACAAGTATATCAATGAGGCCTTAAGACAATTGAATGATGGTAAAACATATACTAATGTAACACGGGCTGAATATAATGAGAGTGTTAACAAAGGGTGGGAACTGCTTAATGATTGGAAAGACAAAGGCCTGGTGGAGTGGGAGGAATTTTGTTTCTTGAAAAAAGATTGTCCGATTTTACCGGTTATGTACCTACTCCCGAAGGTTCACAAGAATAGGAACAATCCCCCAGGTAGGCCGATCATCTCATCAAGAGGGATGCCCTTGAAAATATCTCACGATATGTAGACCATTTTTTACGAGAATTTGTCTTCACCCTCCCCTCCTACGTAAAAGATACAAAAGATTTTCTTAATAGAATCTCAGATCTTGTATGGCAGGAAGATTACATCCTTATAACTTTGGATGTAAACTCACTATACACGATCATTGACCACGAACAAGGGATTCAATCATGTGCTGAATTTCTGAAACGTAGGAGTCTGGACTTATTGGAACACACAGGCATGATCTTAGACATGATTAGATTCTGTCTTATGAACAATTTTTTTATGTTCAATGGCAGGATCTATTAACAAGAACACGGGACCGCGATGGGTACGTGTTTCGCGCCTAGTTACGCGAATCAATTCATGGGGGCATGGGAGAAAGAGACCAAGGCCAGGGCAGATCTACAACATGAGTTTACCAGGGTCATATTGTGGCTTAGATATATCGACGATATATTTTGTGTATGGCAAGGAGAGGAGGAAGAAGCTGTACTTTTCGTCGATAAACTAAACCACAATAACAAGAACATCATCCTTACCAGCACGATTAGCAGAGAAAAAGTGGAATATCTTGATACATGTGTCCAAGTGAAGAATAACATTGTACATACGGTTTTATATCGTAAATGTACACCTGGAAATACCCTGCTCCATGCTTTGAGTAGTCATCCTGACAGTTTAAAGTGGAGCATCCCTTACGGGGAATTACTCAGAGCCAAAAGGAACTGCAGCCTAACATCAGACTACCAAAAGGAAGAAAAAATAATGATTGAAAGATTCAAAGCAAGAGGGTATCCATCATGGGTTCTCAAAAAAGCAACAGAAAGAGTCAAATCAGTTGAAAGATCCAGTACTTTAGCACCTCCAGAAATGATCACAACACATAAGGGAGAGGAGGGAACAGCTAGGCTGATCATGACATACAATGGACACTCTACCCAAGTCCGCAAGATTGTACAACGACATTGGGAAATCTTAAAAAGTGATTCCGTCATAGGTAAAACTTTACCAACACATCCCATGATCACGTACAGGAGAGGACGCAGCTTCAGGGACGCTCTAGTTCACAGCGATCTCAAATCTAATCTTGAGAATAGAGGCATTGATTTACCAGGTTTTTACCCGTGTGGCCATTGCAAGGCCTGTGGCAATAGCAAAATGGTTAAAACATATTTTTACACCAGCACGGGAACAATGATGAACATCTCACAATTCTTGACATGCACCAGCACTTTTGTCATCTATGTGTTGGAGTGCCCCTGTAAGCTTCGATATGTGGGCAGCACCACGCATATGGCAAAAAAACGAGTGCTTGAACATATGCGTGCGATTACCAACCAGGATAGACAATATCCCATTGCCCGTCATTTTGCAAGCCATCATTTTTCAGATCCCACAAAACTTACATACTATGCTATTGAACAGATCACACCCAAAGTCAGAGGGGGTAACAGGGTTCTAAGACTTAGGCAACGGGAGTCGAAACACATAATAGGCATGTGTACCCTGTTTCCGAATGGCCATAATCTTGATGAAGAAATGGCAATACATCTTCAAAATGAATAAGTGTGTATATTGTTGTAATTTGATGTCATAATTTTCCCTATGACCTATTCACATCTGCATGTATTATCTTCTTAACAGGAAGGAAGAAAGGGTGGTATGGCTGACCCAGATTGAGATCTCTGCCCATTCTTCTCAGATCATCCGACGGTTCCCTCTGTGTGAGATAAGACCATATGGTTCTTGATTTTAATATACGGGTGATATAAGGGATGAAGACACCATGCTTAGATAGCCTTACATACATTAAAACACCCACTAACAAGGGTTGAATTACAATTTGACTGAGTAACTGTGTGAGCAGGAACTTTGCAATATCATGTAGAACAAGGGGCTCTCTGTCATCAAGGTCAAAAGGTATATATATATATAAACGAGACAGGAACGTTCCAATGTCGACTAAAATACTGGTAATCTTAATTAAGTGAAGTTCGCTCGTACATACGAACGAACTACTACCAACTTTGTGACAAATTTCCTATGTACTGACTATTTATGTACCATATCGAAATGACTATAGAATTTCTGACAAATGTTTCTATGTCAAATTGCCCCCTGCTATGTAAAAAATGGTGCCATTCAACATTTATATTTTGTTTGCAACATTGTATTTTGCACTTGCTAAAATGGCGACCGTTTTGCTCATGAGTTTCCCAGCGATGTTGCGAGGTTACAGTCCTCTTTCTTTGTTTATGAAAGGCGAAAGTATGTAATGGTGCTTTTCATGGGGTATCGCTGTGTGAACAAGCCACGACAGTGGGGAAACGCGTCACGGCGAGTTTATGAAGTGAATAAACTCCCTTTTGTTTGGATTGAAGTTCGTTGTCTAATTGCCAATTGCCATCCGAGAGCGCGAGTGGGATTCCGTTTTGATAATATATATATATATATATATATATATATATATATATATATATATATATATATATATATATATATATATATTACCTATAGTTAGGACATTGTTTCAATTCAAAAAACATTTTTTATTTCACCAAAATCTTTTGCGCCGTTTGATGAATCTTTGCAAAATGTTCAAAACTTATGACCTGCTCAGCTCTTGTGTTCTCGACTCAGTAAAAATCAATGAAAGAGGAGGCAATAGGGTCCAGGATCTTAGACGCCTAGAATCCAAATTTATAATCCAGTATAGAACTCTGGCAGCACATTTGGGTTAATTCCACAGGCACACCTATCATTCAACTGTCATCAGGTTTTCCCACATTGTTGAACTTTAGGTCGGCAGCTTTTGTATGTTTTTGATTGATGTAAAAAAATGGTTTTAATGAATGTATTTTTCAGTGTTGAAGATCAAGAAGTGTTATAATTAAGAGGCATCATAGGTCAGTATGTAACATATGTGCGTTTTTTCTTTTTCAAGACATATAAAGTACTGGTGAATCATGAAGGAATAACTAAAGTATCTCTTTAGCCATGTTTGGCTAGAAAAATTGTTGTTGCTGTCATATCAAAAGGTGATTAGCATTCGGACATTATGCCCACTTGGGTGTTATTTAATTGCTAAAAGGGGAATTTTCTTTAAAGCCACGTTTCAGAACGAATGCGCATTGTGAACTTGAAATTGGCCGTTCTTCACCCATGAACTTGAATACATACGGACATTATGCCCACTAGGGCAATATCTCATGTATTAAATGTTGTAATATTATGGCAGTAATTTACATAACTTGTAAAATTTGAGTTCTGCTACCAGCCTTGACAAACTTTGTGTCATGATAATTACTTTTGAAGTGTAAAGTTGTATTGAAAAAATACAGCGGTATCGTGGAGTAACGAAAACCGCGAAGAATGTTTTCACTGTTTACCTTTTCTGTGATCACATGATTAGTTAAAAAAACACTTCCTGGTTGATCAGCGCTATGCTCGTGAGCAAGGGTTTTTCCCGAAACGCGTTGAGTTGGTCGTTGGTACGCTGCTCCAATAAAGATTGTTTTGAAGCTTAATGGTGTCTGTAGCTGCTGTTGGTTCAAGGAAGAGGAGAAATCACAGCGTTGTTGTTATATATATATATATATATATATATATATATATATATATATATATATATATATATATATATTACCGACTGGCGGTTGCCAGTAGATAGTTATAGTTAGGACCTAGTTTCCATGGGAAAAGCAATTTGTGATTTGCCAATAACTTTAGTGCTGCTTAACGAATCTGTGCGAAACTTTCGAAACAAATGGTGCTGTCATTTCAGCTGCTGTCTTGCAAATTTCGGAGTGATCCGTCAAGCGGGGGCCGAGAAAAAGGGGGGCCCAAAACACTTTTCCTCCATGTTAATTTCAATAGGAAATTTTGACACACCTACAGCCCAAACTGCTCAACAGAATTACACAAAATTTGGCAAAAAGGTAGCTCTTAGTCCAGAAAGTACTCATTTTCCTAAATGGTGTAAAACCATTCAGTGGTTTCTGAGATACGTAGAGATTTCTCAGATATCTAAGTGTGGCCACGGTGGATCAGCAAATCCTTTTGATCTCGTGCCTCAGATATGATTGGCTGCCAACACTTCAAACCAGGAAGTGTTGGCAGCCATCTTGGGACTCGGTTGAACCGAGTCACAAGCAAAGATGTTAAAAAAAAGAAATGGGGGCTGGGTAGAAACACCCTGACCCCTTGGCCTGTTCAGGCGGCCCACCTCCCACACCTAATATAGCCCTGGGGACCCCATCCCTTAAGGTCATATATATGTTAAAGGGGAGGTGGGCAGTGTGGCTCCCCTCCCCAAGGCTCCTTAGGCCCTTTGGCTCCCTCTCCTTTAAAGTGAATTTCTGCCACAGAGGGGTTTTCCCCAGGGCCTATAATGGCTTTGAGAGGGGGGCCACATGGCAGACTCCCCTTTTTTGGAAAATGTTGGCCCAGGAAGTGGCCCCCACAGGGTCTATAATGGCTCAGGTAGGGCACCCCCTCCTCTTTTTAAAAAGATTTCAGCCCCGGGAGTGAACTCCTCCAGCCTATAATGGCTCAGGAAGGCGGGTTGCCCTTTTTTATTGTTTGTAATTTACTATTTCAGGACAGGCTCCAGGATCCAACCTTCCAGATATTCAAATATTTCGTACTGACCGGATTTGCACCAAATCATAAAATCGACAATCTGTGGACCAAGATCTAGCTTCTTACCAAATTTAGTGTAATTCCGTTCAGTAGTTTTTAGCCTCAACAGCACTGCAAGCCCTGGTGTATCTCTTCTGTGGGCTTTTGGCACACACTCCAGTTGCCATTGGTTGTTAACAGTGGCATTCAGGATTGCTTGCTTGTTATTGGTGCATTTGTGTAAATGTCCCTCCTTTTTGTGCAGAGTTCCCTGCGTGGCAATTTAACTAAGAGAATATTTACTGTTGGCAATCACTATGTACAGGTGTGAAGGCCCCTCCTCCTTCCTCCTCTATGGGTATTGCAGACTTATACACAGCTTAGTTTCCCACTCGCTGTTCTCAGCTGCAGGGACTTTGTAAGTGCTCCTCATGGCTAATCTTTCCTCAGGGGCGCCCGTTGTTTACTTTAGGTGCCTCCTGTCAATTTTTTATATAACTCTTTTTTGGCTCGTTTTGTTTGGCAGTTGATTTAAAAAAAAATCTGCAAAGAAATAACAGCTTCGAAAATTAATTGAATGCTAATCATAAATTCTTGTCATCTAGACCTAGTCGAGTTTG
Organism: Triturus cristatus; assembly: GCF_964204655.1. Taxonomy (NCBI): domain Eukaryota; kingdom Metazoa; phylum Chordata; class Amphibia; order Caudata; family Salamandridae; genus Triturus; species Triturus cristatus. The sequence goes on from NC_140587.1 coordinate 232,664,911, forward strand.
AACACCAGTCCTGAATCCGGTGGCTTTGGCAATGTGCCATGTAAATGTCCTTAGCGAACCACTAAAAAAGCACTAGTTCAGCAATAAAGTTGCCTACCTGCATATTCAATCTGCGAGTCTTCTACACAGTTCTGTTACATTACTCCATACTTGCTCTGAGAGTGCAAAACAGATGTAAAATCTGCTTCAGGCAAAAAGTGGAATAAAGCAACATGAGCAATTCAGTATCATAACTTTGCAAATACCCAATAATTGTTCTCCATACTCGTGACACAGTTAAAGAAAGGTGTGCAATCTCTTACCCAAGAACACTGTTTTAGGTTCGAACGTATGTTCTAGCGTGACCAATGCAAAGCTTTGAGGATTCTAGTTTGTTTCTATGATCGTCATGCACAGCATAAAAATGAACAGGATACTAAAGCGCAAACGAGAAGAGAAACAAGGAGGTATTTTAGGACCAAAATGGGCTGTAGAAATACTTCAGAAAGCCCTCACCACTATTAGTTAAATGGTCGCAAAAAAAAACATGGTTTATAAACAACCATTTTACAATAAAGATATTCTCATCTAAATAGGCCCCCCACTGTTACGTGACCAGCGTGCTCCACATACAGCACATTATACACAACGAACTATAGGTGCACTCAGGGAACACATATATCGCAATAACCAGGGCTAAGTAAACCGATTTCTGCCAGTACTCAGCACCAGCAGTTCTAAAAAGCAATTTTTGAGACGTGTCCCTATCGGGCTCTCCATTTTTGACCTCAGCCTTGGTAAAAAAAAAAATCTTATCTCTGCATCAGTGCCACCCTTCACTGCCTTCGATGTAACCTTCAAGAGACTCGTCTTAGTGCTTTCACAGTCTCATAATTTCAGAAGGAAAGAATTTTAAATATTATATACAACAAAGCCATAGTTGAGTTGTTTAATCTTATGCAGCTAATGGCCACTGACAAAGCCAATAGCCCTGACTTGTAGGTGTAATGTCACTTGTTATTTATATATGTGAATGGAATGACAGAAGCAGCAAAATACCAGTGGGGCAGCACCCTATGTTGAACATATATTTTTAGCTTAAGAGTTTTAAGCCATGCCTTTAATTACATCGGCCATGCTCCTTTGAGTGACCCCCAGATTTGTTATCACACTTAAAGCCCTGGCAATAATCCAAAAGTAAATTATACTGGAATGTATTTGGACAGACGAGTGTGAGAAAATATATCTCTACTGAGAATACCTTGAATATTTTTACAACCATTTTACAATAAATGTGTAGGCTCTCATCTGAATATGACCCTCTCTTTTAAGTGACACGAGCACTCCACATACAGAATGTTCAATCAATCAATCAATCAGGGAATTGTAAAGCGCGATACTCACCCGTGAGGGTCTCAAGGCGCTGGGAGGGGGGGTAAGCAGGTTTGATCCGTCAGAGTCGGTCTTGTTATACACAGTGAAGCACAGGCGCACTCAGGGAATGCTTTTATATCACAATGAACTAAAAGTAATTGATACTAGAATGGATTTAGACACACTTGAGTGTGAGAAAATATATCTCTACTGAGAATACCTTGAATATACATATTCTTCTCAGAGTCAATGCTACAGATGTCCACAGAAAATTCAGCAGTTTGCACGATACTGAACTCTATGATAAAAAGTAACCAATTCTTGTTTTGAACATGTGCTTTTGTCCTCCTTACCGCTCCCCCATTGCTCTCTTTTGGCTGTTTGCCTTTCTGCCCCCACCCCCTCTGTATTCCTCTATGTACTTTTCCCCATGTTCCTGCAACCACATACGGGGCCTATTTTCTAGTTAAAATTTTGAGAGGATATGCCTGGGAGCAAGGAGTGCAGACTGACCAGTTAGGTGCCTGGAGTGCTGTCCAGTGAGCTGTAGAAGGTGGGCTTTTACCCCAAGCTGTGCCATTGCAGCTGCATGCAGACCTGGTGGTGGGTCAGCGCTCAGTAATTAACATATCGAGTTTTCGTTATTAGAGCAACAGTCTGCTGTAGCCTGCCTGAGACACCTCAGCTCTTTCAGTGAAGCCTTACCAGACAACATTTAATTATAGAATGCAAATGCACACAGCTGTTAATCCCAATCTTTTTTTAACGTGGTAGGACTGGTGGCTAGTACAGTCTGCACCCCCCATCTTTCTTTGACCATTAAGAGACATGAGGCCAGGCAGGCACTGTAGGCCTGTCATGCTGGTGCAAGGGCAGCTGTCCACAAAGAGAGGGGACCCTCCTGGTACAACCTGGGTAGTGTGGGTGGTTGTAGTGCCTGATCTGCTGTAGTGCGTTAAATAGATCAACAGAACTCTCCCTCTGATATTCTTAGGCGAATTGTTGAAAAGATGGCCAGGCTGGTGTCCTTACTTGAGGCACTGGCTCTGCATGGACCGAGTCACTCTCCAATATAAAAGTTCATATTTCCTGCAGATATAAAACTCCATCGCTCACACCTTCCTGCTGTATATTTTTAATTTATGTGCATGTTTCATATTTGTTGCGCCGCAGGTGGAGTGCACTACATAGAAGTCATTCTAACTAGAGGTGCTCAGGGGTGACTTAATGAGATCCTTTTGCTCCAGTGATATAATCAAAAAGCAAGACATAGGGGCTGATTTTATGATGGCATAACGATTGCCAACGCCGTGCAGGCGGTGGCGACAATTACGCCATCATAATGTGAATTACCCACCACCATATTACGATGGCGGTGGGTATCGTGGTGGATGGAAAGTCCATCTGCCGCTTTTCTGTCAGTCGGCAATCACCAGCCAGGCGGAGCTGGGGCTCATATTTGGTGGTGGTGCCTGGCAGGCACCGCCATCCATATTAGGATGTTGAGATTTCAAGGCCATCGACACCATGGAAAGGCTGGTGGGTATTTGCTTTGGGGGCCCATTGCAGGCCCCCGGGGGGTGGGGGGGCACTTGCGGGTACCTATGGTACGTCCTACATGTCCATGCACAAGGTAGCAGGCACCGCGGAGGCGGTTGCATCATGATCAGGGGTGCGGGACAGCCACATGGCAGGCGGCTGTTTCTGTTCCCGCTAGGATGGCGGGTGGACTCAGGTCCGCCCGCCACCTTAATAGGCCCCATAGTATCAGCTGGTTAAACTGCTGATAACGTGCAAGCTTCCTTATTAACAGGTGAGCTCAGAACCACCATTGAATGCCTTAAGATATATTGAAATGTGTTGGTTAATGCAGTGTAGTCAACCCTTAAACTGTTTTCTAACACTTAAGTAGACTGATAGTCTAAGGGTTGTGAGAGTGGTGGTATGTGACTGTTGTCAGTCATGATAATTTACCACAAACTTTAATATCTTTAATGGCTAATGTGATATAATGGATAATGTGCAGCGTGGCTTAACACTTAGAAGGTCCCAAAGGCGAGATCTATTGCATTGCAAATGCTTGTTTATATAGCCCTTCTTAAAGAAGTCCATGGAAAATGCAAAGGGATTTTGCCTTTTGGAATCCCACTTTTTTGCTCAGCCCTCGCTTGACAAATCACCCTAAAACTTTCCATGCACAAACTCAGCAAAAATATGCATGTTTCTGGAAGGTTTTGTGGAAATTCCTCAAAAGGGTCCAAAGCTATTAGCATCAAAAATTATATATATATATATATTCACTGAAAAACCCATAGGTTGTAGGGACGTTATAGTTAGTTGGACATTTCACTCGTACAAAACCGCAGAAATTCAGCCGCTATAGTTAGTTCAGCTAACTATCACTCGCGCCCCCGCAATGCACTGCTGATGACAACACATATTACATCATTCATGACATGGTCACTGACATCACTGATGACATCACGGATGACATCTCAAATGCATTACTGATGACATCATCCATGTGAAATTCTGATGCATCTCCTCACAGTCTAATATAACCTTTGATACACCCACTGTAAAATACAGAGTACCATTTTCGAAACCATCGACACACCAATACCAGTTACTACATACGCAGTCATTGATTCCTAGGTCCACACACATATCCAGTCATTCACCCATACAATCACTCATACATGCAGTCACTCATTAATACAACACAATCATATGCACTCATACACCTATACAGACACTCACACACCGCCACTCATCTGAACAGTTACTTACACACCTAGTGAGTCATGCAAAGACTCAATCACACTCCCATTTACTCACCTATACAGTTATACACACACCACCTCACCTATTCATACAGATACTAACACATACTTACTCTCTTATACAATCACTGACACAAGCACAAACTCATCCATACAGCCACTCTCACTATCACTCACTCTCACATAGTCATTTATATGCTCCAACACTCACATATACTGCCTTTCACATATGTAGATACTCACACATATACCACTGAGACATTCATTCACTCACAAACACAGCCATACGCACACTCACTCACCCATACAGCCTTTAACAAACACACTCTTGAACCCATACACCCAGTGAATCACCCACTCACACATCTATGCACAGAGTCAGCCACCCCCACCCACCCACACAGACACTCAGGCACCCATACAGATACTCAGACAACCAATCAATAACCCATATAGACCCTCATTTAGCAACCCACCAACCCATGCAACTGCTTACACACCAACTGACAAACTAAACTGTGTCCCACTAACTATAACATCCCTGAAACCTATGTTTTTTTCAGTGAATTTCTAGGGTTTTTTTTATCCTAATTTCTAACTATAACGTCCCTAACTTATAGGGGATTCAACCAGACCTCTTCCTCTATTGGCCCATTGTGTCACTCACATTTTTCTTCTGCCTACTACACCATACAGCAATAGATCAGCCCACTTAAGCCATTGACTAACTTAATTAAGAGTGATGGCAATTTGGTATTTCACAAGGAGCACATCTGCACATAAAGTAGCGTGTTTAATGTCACACACTACAATGGCAATGTGTGCTTTTTGAGAAAAAAAAATATTTTTTTTATATTGGCGAGGGACAGATGTTCCCATGACAACAAGCCATGAGGAAACTAATCAAGTATTAGCAAAGCTGAGAAACTACCAGCTGACGCAAGAACTTTTGGTTTTGAAAATGCTTGTTTAATATGGGATCATTACAAAAAAATCTCCTCAATAATGGCATTCCCATGAACTTTGAAAAGATATATTTTTTGTTAAAGTAGGTTCGAATGTGATCCTAATAGAATACAAAAATATCCCTAAGTCCGAGTTTCTTGAGAGAATTTGGTGTTTTCTTGTAATGGTATATACTGCAGTCAACAAATGACACAGCTTTCTTCAGTGCCAGTCAGGTATTTTTTTGCAGTATCCCAGCCTGTAAACCTACAGAGCATGTCCTGCAGAAGCACACAGGATGACCAGGGACTATGTGCGGAGTAATTATGCACACCTCACCACAGTATTTTTAGGGCTTAGGCCTGTGGTTGGGTCATGAAGGAACTGTGTGCATTATGGTCTGAGTGCAATACACTAACCCCGGACACCTGCAGGCCATGTGCTCCCACCATGCTGTGCGGGTAATGTGCACAAGGTGGTGTCTGTGGCCATGCTCTGTGCACAGCCCTTAGCCCACAGCTCCCTTTGCACTATTTGTTTTTAAAGCCTTAAAACAAGAGCGTAGGCCATCATACATCAGGAACTGTTGGCACAGCACCATAAGCGCAATGGGATGGTCTTAAAAAGGCCCATTAATGCATATGGTGGCTTAGAGACGGTGGCAGCTCTCTGCTTACCCTATGTCCATCATTTAAAGTTCTTCAATTGGCAAAGGCTTTGTTTGTCTCTGTGTAGCTTGTCTTGGTGCCCCAGTTGGAGGAATGTGCCCGTTTAATTTCCATAGCTGAAACAGCAGACTAAATATAGTGTGTGTGGGGGGGAGTCTTAAGCTATTTGCAGATAATCACATCTCTGGGTTAGGTTTACATTGTGAAGTCTGCATGCCCATATTCAGGACTGAGAACTTAACTGACTGTGGCTATAGGGTTTTTGATGCTCTTCTTTTGGGGGTTTCGAAAAAATCCTGGACGGATTTTCACAAAATCCAAAAAGGGCATTGGCTTTGAATTCGGGCCAAGTTTGGTATAGATCAACCAGCAGTCTTCAAACAAAACATTTTGTTTTTGACAAAATATAAATGTGGAAGTGTCAATGGAAAACGCAACAAATGAGAACTACGTATAACGTTTACCCTTTGTTATAAATCAATACCAAATTTTACAAGAATAGACTTTTGCAGAAGAAAACAGATTTAAAAGCTTTTTGAAGATATGTCAAATTTTTGCAGAAGTTACAAGTACAAGTAACCCAAAACCTCATTTCATGTGAACGCTAACTCAAAAGTTATTAAAGGCCGACTGTTATACATATACAAACACAGTATCTATAAATAGAAGTATAAAGTAACAAATTAATGTGTAGGTGTACCTTGATTAAAAGCAAATTTGTAAACAGAAGCATTTTACACCTCAAGCACATAGATCCTGGCACACCTTTGCAAGTAAAGAGGATAAGCTTGCTGAAAGAATGTAAAAATGAAAAGAAATAAACATCTGTGTGTGAATACTGCGTCCACCAACACCCGCGTGCCTGTGTCTAAGCAATATAGTCCATAAGCATAAGCATAACCCAATCCAACACGTAGGATGATTTCACTTGTACATTCTATCTGATTATCACAGCTTCTCCTTTATTCACAGTGACATCCCAACAAGCACACTAGTGATGTAGCAATGATGGCAGATTCCCTAGTGCATTCAGGCAAAATGGGTGCCCCCATCCCTTGTCTAGGGACTGGCATGTTGCTATACTTGGAGTGCACTGGGGACTCGGACCCAAGGGCCTGGGGCCACTGCACCTGCTGCACTGCCGATAGCCATGCCCCAAGCACATGCCGATAGCTCCTGAGGCAGTAATCTCTCACTGTACTGAGTTGCGAGAAATGTGGCAGTTCGACTGGCACATGCCCACCCTGTCACCCTGCGCACACGGAATACCTGCCATCGGGCTACCAAGCATGTCAAGCTCCCATTTTCCAGGTCACAACACATAACAACAGTTACTAAGAGCAATTCCAAAAGTTTGACAAAGTAGAGCAAGCTAGTTTTTTTTCTAAAACTGGAGCCATTTTGCGTTCCTTCCAGTTGCCCTCACATTTGTTTATGAAACAAAACTTGCCTCAATACAAACATGAGTTTTTTTTAAGAAAGATATATAAAAGTACTCGCATAATTCACAGACAAGTCTCATTTTAGCTTAGTTTTTAACTTCTGAAATAACGTAAACACAGCTGGGCCAGCGGGAGTAGTGCGTTTCTGTATTGTGCCACACTGCCACTTCCAGTTACCTCTTCAGCTTGGTGCCAGCCTATGCATTCCAGAAATATTTTCACAGCCATTTTTCTTATATTACGGACTGACTCATATTTTAACTCCTTCCTCACTGAGAACTGTGCTCCCCAGTGAACATTAGAGACAATGATGCGCATCCAATGAACTTCGAATCACCATCGGCACTAACACTTTCAACCCCGCTTCACCTGCCCTCATTTCCCTGGTGGTGAGGCCTGCCACGGGGGTCACGTTCACCTTGAGCAGCAGCTCCTCCGGGACTAACTTGCCATTCTGATAAGCCACCTTGCCGGGTTTGACCTTGTCCAGGTGGGGGAACTGCCCATTGTCTGTGCCCCCTTTCATCTCAAAGCACAGCTCCCCCTCTCCGTTCCTGGCCAGGACGCATTTGTGCTCTTTGTTGGTCCAGTGGTTCTTCTTTTTCAGGCTTTTGGACATGGCAAGGTGTGGGTGGCCGTGGGGGTTGGGGTGCGTGTGGGTGGCGATAGCCTGAGTGACAGGGATGCGTTGGTGCACCCCTCCGGATCATGAAGCGTGCAGCAGGGGTTGAGGACAGGCGCCAGAGCGCAGCTGCTTCTTGCCTATTTGGAGGTGCAGCGCAGTGCCCGGGTGTGTGATGGATGTGTTGTTAGCTGACATCCCTTGTAGCCGCTGTAACTGTGTGTGTACGTATGTGTGTGTGCACTAGTTGAATAGTAACTGGCAGTTGACAGGGGAGGAGGGGGAGGGATGGAAACAGACAGGGGGTAGGAGGGGCAGTGGGACTGGCTGTAGGCTCTGCTGCCTGACCCAGTAGTGCAGTGCAAAAGATAGGCTGCTTGTGTGTGCCTGGCAATGGAGAGGGAGGCAGAGGGTTGGCAAGGGAAAGGATACTGGGATGGGAAACATATTGCTGGATTCAGGCTGCAGGAAGGCACCTCGATGGAGCATGGCTGGAGTGCTGCAGCAACAGCCAGGCTGTCCCCTCCTGCTGCTGCACGAGTCTGAGCATATGGGGGAAAACGGGACATCACCTCCCTAATAATCGCAGCTGATAGAGGACAGATAGCAGGCTCAATTAGTTCATCTATTTATATCCCTTTTTTATTACACACGGAAGTGCGTTTACTTGCGGACAAAACACAATATCCAATTTAATACAAGAGTTAAAAACAAAAACCAGCGAAGGATAGGTTGGGAAGATATTGAGAACTAGAAAATGGGAGATGCCACAAACAGATTGGTAGAGCCGCAATGTTGCATTGACCTAGGGGTGCAGAATGACCCCATCGAAAGTGCTCACCAAGATTGAACACACACAGTGGGTCAATCCTGACCAATCAATCAGTGCAAGGTTGTTTTTATCAGGCTCATGTATATATGTATGTATGTACATATATATTTTATTAATTTTGCCGGAATTCGCGACCCCAGCGCGAATTTTGCCAAAATTTAAAAAAAAAGCTTTTTTTTGCCCTGGGGGTCCTTGTGGGTGTTTCTACCCTGCCCTCTTTTCTTTGTATTTCACCATTGTTTTACTGTTTTCTTGTGACTCGGTTCTATCGAGTCACAAGATGGCTTCCAACACTTCCTGGTTTGGAGTGTTGGTAGCCAATCACAGTGAAGTTCGTGCTCGGGAGGGTTTGTGAACCCACAGCGTCCCTAGATATCGAAACGTTTTCTTTTTCTAATTTCTCAGGAACTACTGAACGGATTCATACCATTTAAAACAAAGGTCTCTTTCTGAACCAAGGGCTACCGTTTTGCCAAATTTGGTGTAATTCCGTTCAGCAGTTCGGGCTGTAGCTGTGTCTAATAGTTTCCTATAGAAAATTACATGGGGAAAACACGTTACAGGACCCCCTTTTTCTCAGTCTCCGCTTGTCGAATCACCCCCAAACTTTCAAGACAGGAGCTGACCGGAGCAGGCCACTAGTATTGAAAATTTTGCGAAGATTCGTCAACCGGCGCCAAAGATATTGAGAAAACGAAAAATGCTTTTCTCCTATGGAAACTAGGTCCTAACAATAACTACCTACTGGCGACCGCCAGTAGCTAATATATATATATACACATACATATATATATATATATATATACATATATATATATATATATATATATTACCTACTGGCGGTCACCAGTAGGTAGTTATAGTTAGGACCTATTATCCAGAGGAAATCCCCAACATTCTATTTGGTGCCGGTTGACGAATCTTCGCGAAATTTTCAAAACCGGTGAGGCGCTCCAGTCCGCTCCTATCCTAAAAGTCTCGGGGTGATTCATAAAGTGGGGGCCGAGAAAAAAGGAGGGTCCCAAAACGTGTTTTCCCCATGCAATTTTCCATAGGAACCTTTAGTCGCAGCTACAGCCCGAACTGCTGAACAGAATTACACCAAATTTGGCAAAGAGGTAGCCCTTGGTTCACACTCGCACCTTCTGGTTAAATGGTGTAAATCCGTTCAGTAGTTGCTGAGAAAATCAAAAGTAAAATCACATATATATCTGGGAGGAGCCTAACCACACATCTCATCGTGAGATCTGATTGGCTGTCAGCACTTCCTCCAAGAAGTGTTGGCAGCCATCTTGGGATCAATATACATGAGAGCACCTCATTAAAAAGCATTGCAGTTCCTAGAAGGATTTAAGACTTTAGTTACATTATAAATCATTTGTTAATGGTACCATACTCATTTTAGGAATTATGGTGTGTTCTAAGGTGATTTTACCATGTGAAAAAGCCTTCTGCTGGGATATCATAATCATGTTTGAGAAAAAACTATTTTCTCATGCTTTTCCCACAGAGGTTTGGAAGGTGATCTATAAGCTAAACTGAGAGCATATTTTCTGTAAATTCTTTCTTTCGATAACTTTATTTCAGTCACAACGGACCATAAAAGTACAGGGTAAAATACGCAGAAACACTATGTTACAGAAAATAAATAACATGCACCTAATCAGAAACAATCACAATCATATATACACCTATTAAAACCGACATATATTAAAATCAAATTAAACCATTGAAAGTAGTTATCGGAGGTATACATTACATTTCCTATAAATATGTAAGTCAACAATTTATTTCATTAAAGAATTCCTGCGCTTATTCCACATCCCATTTAAAAAGCGCGAGACGGCGAAAACAATAGGAGGGTGCGTATCATATTTTAATACTCTCAAGGCCTTATAACATTCTCTCAAGCCAAGGTTCCTACAAATAGGTTTCACCCAACGATTGCGTACAGTCTGATATTTGGGACAAAAAAAACAGGACGTGGATCTCATTTTCAAGATGGTATTTGCACACTGGGCACTCAGTATTAAGTCCCATTTACTAGTCAATATCATGAGCGGCAGACTACCCATCCTAAATTGCATGTACAGTTTCCTTGCCGAAGCTGGATTAATCAGGTCAAGGAAATCCTCCTTTTTGTAATCCTCTTTTACTTGGAGGAACTGAGATGTCAGTCTACCAACTGTAGAGCTCGCGTGAAGAGACAATAAATTGGGGTGCCTGTAATGATATACCAAATCGGCCCTAGATATTGCCGGGCACACTACTTCTGGTGTGCCCCATAACTCAGGTAAGCCAATCCTATTACAAAGTTCCTTAATATGAATTAACCACGGGATTTTCTTGGTTCTAATTTCAGCCCACACATCCCTAAACTCATTTCTAAAGGGAGCTAATTCAGGAACTGACCATATTCTTCTCCAATACATAAGTGGCCTTAGGGCCACTTCCTTCTCGATAGGGAGAAGCCCTAGGTCCAGCCGAAGAGGTACTAATGGGGTGCTAACTGGCAATCCCAACAAATTCCTCATAAATGAGTGCTCCACTCTTGTAAGGCTTGTGGGCCTAAAAAGCCCCCAAAGCTCCACCCCGTACATAGAAGCCGCTCTAGCCTGTACTTTATAAATTTCTATAACTGGAGCTGCAGGCTTGTACACAGATACTCTGTGCATTTTCGAAATCCCACCCACCATTTGTGTCAATTTTAAAGCAGCCTTTGCTACTTGGGCATCCCATTCCAGATGTTCCGCAAGGATGATGCCCAAATACTCGAAGGTTTTTACTCGTTCCAAAGGTATGCCGTCCAATACTGGATTTGGGCGGGTCTGCCTGGGTGGGTTAAAAATCATAAATTTAGTTTTAGATAGATTTATCTCCAGACCTCTTGATGCACAGAAATCGGCGAAGCCATCCAAGGTACGTTGGATACCTATTGATGTCTTGGACAACAACAAGGTGTCGTCCGCGTACATCAATGCTGGTACCCGGCCTGTAACTAACCTTGGAGCATCAATATCCTTTGTACCTAATAAATGGTCTATAAGGCCATTTATATATAAACTAAAAAGGGTAGGGGCCAGGACGCACCCCTGGCGCACCCCCTTTTTTACCGGGAAGAGAGCAGACAATTCTCCATGCTTCCCGCATCTGACTTGGGCATAGGTTTCTGTGTGGAGCCTTATTAAAACATCCAGGAGGTATATTGGGATGCCAAGATCTAAAAGTACACTCCACAATTTTCCCCTAGGGACCAGATCAAATGCAGACCTCAGGTCCACAAAAATGAGGTAGAGGCTGCTACCCTCCACACTCACTGTTTTTCAATACAGGACCTGGAGTCTGAAGATCTGGTCAATAGTTGACGTGCTCATCCTAAAGCCGGCCTGAAGAGTACTCAGGATCTTATTTTCCCCAACCCAGGCCTGGACTCTTTCCAGGATTATTCGACCCATCAGCTTCTGGGTGATATCTATCAGGCTAATGGGCCTGTAGTTGGACGGTAGTAGGGGGCAGCCTTTCTTGTGAATAGGAACTATCTCTGCGCCTCGCCAGGAATCTGGCGGATCCGATCCCATTAAGATGGAATTAAACAAGATACAGAGATAAGGGGCCCATATTTTTGGTTCTGACCGAAATAGGTCCCCTGGGAGCTTGTCAAGACTGGGTGCTTTGTTGGGTAATAGCTTGGCGATAGCAGATTCAACTTCAACAATAGTGATCTCCTGTACCCCCCCCAATCGATGTTCATGAAGGGGGCCAAAAGTTGAAGGTGCTAAATCGTCAATGCCCGACTGAGCATTCAAGGTTCCAAAATGGGCTTCCCATACTGCTGGTGCTATATTTGGTACTATCGCTAATCCGCCATCCCTCCCACCTTCACTGACTATTGCCCAGAAGGATTTCAAATCCTTATGCTGGAGAGCAGTTCTCAGATCTTCCCATTTATTTGCTTCCCAGGCCTTCTTCTCAAATTGAATAGCCTGCTTGTACTGCAACCGAAGTTCCTTTATCCTCGGCTTGTCCTTGACCTTTATAGCGTCTAATAAATCCCTTTTCGTTTTGCGGCAGGAGGCATTGCACCAGGGATGAGATAGGACCGTTTTTTCTTTAATGCTTACTTCCGGGTAGAACACCCCAAGCATCTTGGAAGTCAGATGGTTGTGTATTTCCACCGGCCTAGCATCCAGCCCTACTTGAGTGCCCAATGGCCCAACCCCAGCCATTTCCCTAAGATACGGCACAACCTGCTGGTATATGTGTGCTAACTTATTTGGGGAACCCAATATGTAGGGCCATTTTACTCTCCGCCTGTTATGTAGCAGGAGAGGTTGTTGAACTAGAGTGGGCACTACTGAGTAGTTAGACAGGCCCCAACTCCCTGGCTTAAGTGTCATAACTAAGCCTGGGCAAAGCACTACGCTACGCTCGCGTAGTTTGCGAAGTTCGCACTACTTCGCACTACGCAAATTGCACGTAACACAGTGCGAACACGCGTAGCGTAGTGTTGCGTAGTGCTGCGGTCATTTTTTGCTTCCTCGCGGTCCTCAACGTCAAGTTGGCGACCGCGAGCAAGCAAAATGACATCCCGGCGAGCCTTTTTCCTTGTTCGCGATCAGCATCATCAAGTTGGCGATCGCGAGCATGGAAAATAAACCTCCCGGCGAGATTCCCAACGCGAGGAGGTCAGGTTTGTCATTCCGAGTGGTCACATATGCTCGCGGCCGCTCGCGATGAGAAACTACCAGTTCGCGTTGAGAAAGCTGCCGCTCGAGTAAAAATCTACTCGAGAAGCAGAAAACTACAGCTCGCACTGTGCAAGATGCCATTTTCAATGATTGCACAGTGCCGGTTGCTTGTCCGCACTGTGCAATCATTGAAAACGACATCTGGCACAGTGCAAATAAGGTACTACGCAGTTCGCGAAGTGCTACGCGTAGCTCGCGTAGTGCGAAGTGCACTTTGCGTAGCTTCGCGAAGTGCTACTTCGCGAACTACGCCCAGGGTTAGTCATAACCAGAGCATTATGGTCAATGTCATTCCGCTGGTAAATCTGAAAGTCCTGGACCCTATCCCAGAATCTGGATTCCACCAAAATGTAATCTATGGTCGAGGTTTGCCCTTCTCTGTTGAATGTTGGTAAGCCAGGTCTATCCGATTTTAATCTCCCATTACAAGCCCTCAAGCAAAAATAAAAAATAAATGAATTTATTTGGAGGACCAACGGCGTCCATGCTCTAACAGGTGGGATCAGGGGTTACGGGATGTTCCAGTACTGGTTCTCACTATCTGAGTCATCTAGGCTCACATTACTTAGAGGCTCAAACTGGCAATTAAAATCGCCCCCTATTATTAAAATGTTCTCTGGGTCAAGAGTCAGTATGTAGTCTCTCAATTGTTCAATAACTCTAGACTCTTGCCCACTCTGAATTGGCCTTGAATAGATATTAAGTAGGGCAATTTGTTTGTTGGCTGGGAGGGATAGGAGGACACATTGTATATCATGGGAATTTGTTGGCAGCTGATCTGCTTTAGCACCCAGGTGTGTGCCCACCCAGATGCTTAGCCCCCCTGATGGTCTGCCCCTACCCCTCGTTGTGGCTGGTATATTAAAAGTGGCAAAACCTCTCCATTGGTTATTTTCCAGGGCCCACGTCTCCTGCATTAAACAAATATCATGTTTTTCTACAAACAGACCCCAATCTGGACATAATAATTTGTTCTTGATCCCTGCCAAATTCCATGAGAGAATTTTGATGTTACTGTTTACCTCCCCTGCTTTAAAATATTTGTATGTCCTACTACAGCTAACTGCCCCAGGTAGTAAATAATCCATGTGCAACCCCCCTATCCCCAAGTCGGGCCCCTTCTCCCTCGGTGCTCCGTCTCGAGCCCCTCTCGTAGCTATGCTACTTACACCCTGCTGTGTTACTGGAGACGGGGCACCAACGTGCTTGCTAGTATTACCCGCCCTGCCGTTACCTCTAGGTTCCGCAAAAGTGCTCTCTCCCCCCAAAGGACCATATTGAAAAATACTACATTTCATTACAGGACCCTACCTAGCTGCTAAAAAACTCATAATATCAACTTTGGCAAGTGGGGGTGGACTACACCTCGATCGTCAATCTACTTGATCCAAAATGCTAAATCTATTATTGTGATGGAACATAGCCAGTGTCGGAGGACAATTTTGGGATCCCTTCCAATTAGGATATCCTGGCTGAAAGTTAAAGCCCAGATTTTCCCTAACCCCCCAGGGCTGCCTTCTTCTAGTAGAATCAGTGTGTAGGTTGGTAGGTGTAGCCGGATAGAAGTAAGTTAGGGGAAAAGATTTTATTTGTGTTGCTGAGCTATCTGCCACCCAATTGCAGATGTGCTCGACGGCCCTTCTATTCCTGAAATTAATTACAACACAGTCCCCCTGAATATTTTTTGTCCGGATCCCCACCCAATCCACACGTCTAGCAAAGAGAATTTCACTAGAAACCTGGTTTGGGAGAGGCCTGTTGTAATTTAGCCAGTGAATACACTTATTTTTAAGCTCACTGTAGTCCTCCTTTTTTCCCTATTTTAGGACGGGAACCCCTACTAGAACCACCACATAAGGTATTGATTCAGGAGGGAGATCTATACATGGCAACACACTCTTCAGTACATCAGAGGTCTTGGCCATGTTTGCTAGTCGATCATATCTTACTGTCCCTGTGTCCCCTCCACCCTCCGCATTTCTAGGATTTGCTGGATCATTACGCACAACAATATCACTAGGTTGATTTGGGTGTTCATCGGGAAAAACAGTTGGGGCGGATAAATCCGCTAAAACATTTGTGGCCGGCGGGGTTACATGGTGGCGAGCTGCATTCGTTGAGCTAGGCAACCCCTCTATATTACTGTTACCAACTTCAGCCCGCATACCACCCTCTGCCTGTGCCTGTGCGGGTTTAAGCAATTATTCAAGGTGTAGAAGTCTATGTTCTATAGAGTTCAGTCTATCATAAATAGGAAGACAGGTCTCAGTAAATATGTGTTCCAATTTAGCCCAAAAGTCTTCCCTGGACTCAGTGGAGAAGATGTCGCCAGAACTTAATAAAGTCGAAGACCCATGTGCAGTTAACTGGGGTGTATCAAGTTCAACTACCGTTCCTATTATCGGATTTGTCCCCAAATTGCCACATTTCTGGATTTTTGCTTTTTTATTCTCCAGTGTGGCTCCACTATGCTTTCTTTTGACTGCTAGGTCTGGTACCTGATGAATAGTCCCCCGTTTAGAACTAGATGCGGACCGAGTTAGCAAGCTCATTCTAGTTGCTCCTGGAAGCTCGTGATTTAGTGGGCGGATGGTTGAACCAGCTAATACCAAGTCCACAGAAGCTAGGGGACCTGACAAGCTGCCAACTACTTTTGATGGCTGGTTGCCCTCACCTGTGTGACCAAAGGGCACAGTATCAACTGCTATCTGAGGCACTGGTGAGGACACCAGGGCCAGCCTGCCCATAGATGACCGCTTAACAAAAATCCGTTCCATAGATAGCCTCTTTTCAGTCATTTCAATTTCGTGTTCCAGCACAGAAGATGCCCTGGTTAAGAATTGGTCAATTGTACCCACAATAGACCCTCCTGATAATGACTTTCTCCCCTTGGCTGTAGTCATTTTCCACTTTTGTTATAACGCGACTGCCCCAATAATAACCAGCATATCAATAAAGTTACTTCAAAAATCAATGTCTCTCTTGTAATGTTGTCTATCTTCTCACAGACAGTTCACTTGTAATACTGGCCTTAGACGTACAAAAAGCGTTTTCTATATACCTAAAAAAAGGGTCGCTTGTGGGCTCAGTATGACTGAGAGCCTGTTTCTTGCATATAGAAATGACTGTTGGCACAACAGCAGAGCTAATATGACCGGTAGCGCTGTTCCAACTTGATGGAATCGTCACCACACTTCACAGAAAGATTACACTCCCTCCGGTACTGGCAGACTCCCCTTATCACCAGGCTCGAGTGTACGCCAGCACAGATGTCACCCTCTACCTAGGTGCGTGTAGCCCGGATTGCTCTATTGCTCTATTGTGGTCCGCTCTACCTCTAAGCTACGAAGAAGTCAGATTTCACGCAACCGGGGAGTAAGGGGCTCCTCCACAAGGTCCCTAAGCATTTGTGCACATAGCGCTATGCTGTGCTCTCCCCCAAAACTCGCACTCCCCGCCCCCAACTCTGCCAACTAGTGGGGGCCCCCCCGGGACACTCCGAACCTCCGTTCTTCCTGGCCCCCGGGTCACAGCCGACGAACCCCTGGTTGATTGGTTTCTAGGCACTGGGTCCAATCCCGGCGCCGCTCCTCGATGTCAGCGGAGAAGCAGACACAGCGTCCCGAGGCTCCCGGGCAGGCCGGCGGTGGCAATTCCTCCGCACTCGGCACCTCTCTCCCCCTGGCACCGGCAGCGACGTCCCCCCGGTGCAGCGCCCCTCCAGCCAGAAATGCTCACGCCTGGTATGTTTTGCTGATAGTTCTCGAGCTCAAACTCAAACTCCTAGCACCTGCTCCGGAACGCTCAGATTTCAATTCACATTATCTTTCTCAGTCATGTGAGAATGAAGTCTGACATTCTCAGTTAAACATGTACATCAAACAAGGGCAGAGACTGTCAGTTGATTCCTTTGTGTTCTACTGCAGCTTCCCAGAGTGTTCTAAAGAACAACTAAAGCGCTTACTGTCTTACTTATGACAAAAGTATGGTACACCTGAAGCCATCTTGATTGGAATAAAGTGGTTACTCTTAAAACATTTAATTTAAAAAGGAGCAGAATTAGGGGGTTCATTTTGCCATAGAAAGTATGATTAGTGCAGCAGAAAGAACAATTAGGGCACATTTTGACTTCTCAAATCCTCTTCTATTTCATAAAAAAATTCTGACATGTAGACTTAAACATGCACTTTGAATACCAGGACCAGACTTCCCTGGTGAGCAGTAGCTTTACTACAGCGATCTAATGAGCAACTAGAGTGCTAACATTCAGAATTTATGGCAAATGTGTGACATATCTGAATACCTTCTTGATGGAATCAAAGTAAAGAACTGAAAGCATTTCCTACTGAAGAGACTGCAGTAAATGAGGAAATTAGGAAACTTCATAACAAAGAAATCTCCCAAGATGGCCACCAGAGACAAAAGAGCCCAAATGAAGCACAAATATCACCCAGATGTAGCCCACATGTTGGCCAATGACAGAAGTGTGCAAAACACTTTTTATTTTTTGTGTTTTTGCAGTTTTATATAGTGCAGACTTGTCAGGTATTGGAGTGCTTTACATGAGCATTGGTTACATCACACAAGAACAACTTCATTTTGGTTGTAGACATGGGGAGATTAAGTGATTTGACCAGAATCACAGAATGGCGAGCTGAAGCAGAAACTCCAACCTGGTTCCCCAGTGGCAAAGTCTGCAGCTCTGGAAGTAACACCACATCCTCTCCCCTAAGTGCAACATTTAATCAAGTGGTCAACTGGATAAAAAAGTAAAGATAATAAATAATTTAAAAGTGCTTTGTCGCTATTTGAAAACTCTGAAAATATGTCCTCATTTGAGTTTTTTAGAGCACTAACCATAATTTTAATGCAAATAAGACCCTCTCATATATGTAATTTCTAAAGGAAATGCTCTAGGTATTACACTTTTGATTACATCAAGATGATGTACCCAATTTGTTCGATAGTCAACGCTTCTTTAAAATCTGCGACTCTCCCTCCAAAATGGAAACATGCTCAGATCATTCCTATTCGCAAGAACTCTAACATCTCCCCGGAGGAAGTATCAAACTATCGTCCTATTTCGCTGCTCCCTCTACAGAGCAAGATAACAGAGAAATACGTCAATAAACATCTATCTGCTTTCCTCGAGTCTTGCAAGGCTCTGGACGTTTCTCAGTCAGGCTTTCGTGCTAAACATAGCACCGAAATGGCTCTGGTGGAGGTAGTGGATAATATCAGAATGGCTCTGGACCAAGGTCAAGCGGCACTTCTGGTGCTGCTTGACCTATCATCAGCTTTTGACACCATTTCCCATCAAATTCTCCTACAAAGACTCCAGGAGATTGGTGTGGAGGGATCTGCACTTAGGTGGCTGACTAATTTTCTGTCTAACCATACTCAGGCAGTGGCAATGGGGCCCTTTACATCGACTCCCACACAGGTTACCAGAGGCGTCCCGCAGGGCTCATGTTTGAGCCCCACCTTATTCAATATCTATGTGACGCCTCTGGCTAAACTGATGAGAGATCTGGGGTTTAACCCCATTTCCTATGCAGACGATACCCAGCTCCTCCTCACCTTCGATAAAACGAGATCCGACACACATACCATCTTCTCTCAGGGTATGATGGCTATTGCCGCCTGGATGAAAACCAACTATCTCCAGTTAAACTCTGAGAAGTCTGAGATCCTGCTATTCGGAGGTGCAGACATCTGTTGGACACCAAGATGGTGGCCTGAGGAGCTGGGTAAAGCCCCTGTTCCTAAAGAGGTAGTCAAAAACTTAGGCATTATGCTTGATAAAAAACTCATGATGCAAACCCACGTTAACACCATTGTTGGGTCTTGCTATCACATTCTAAGTTTACTTAGAAGAGTTTTTCCATTGCTTCCAATTTCCACCAGAAAGACTTTAATTCAAGCATTACTCATGAGCAAGATAGATTATTGCAATGCTCTTCTTCTCTCTGCTCATGCCGCCTCTTTGGACAAACTGCAGGTTGTTCAGAACACGGCCGCCCGCCTAGTTACTGATTCACCAGCTAGGACTCCTTCACAGCCCTTACTGCGGGAATTACATTGGCTATCAATCAGGAAAAGAGTGCATTTCAAAATTGGTTGCATGATTTTTAAGGCTATAAATGAATTTAGCCCTCACTATCTTGCTAAGAAACTGGAAATGTATCACCCTATATCCTCCCTCAGATCTGGTTCGCAGAAACTGCTCTCTGTTCCTAGAGTAAAGAAAGCTCGTTCAGGTGGTAAGGCTTTCTCATATCTAGCTCCTACTTTCTGGAACAGTCTTCCCCTCTTCCTTCAAATGGAAATGCCCCTCTCCCGCTTCAGGAAACTTATGAAGACACATCTTTTCTAGCTTACTGACTAGTTTGCTGTTGCTAGCGCAGAGATACCCCCAGGGGTGATTCAGCGCGATATAAAATTATAAATCAAATCAAATCAAATCAAAATTGAAGGCAGGTAGGAGGGTGCAGAGGCAACAATTTGACCACACTGGGCAGGCAGGAAGGGCAGTGGCAGCAGAACAGAGTATGGAGGGCAGTGGAAAGGGGGCAGGGGCAACAAACCAACAATACAGGACTGGCAAGAGAGGCTGTGGCAATATATTAGACCATTGTGGGCAGAAGGAAGAGGCAGTGGTAGTACAACCATACATGCCAACAGACCCGATTCAGCCAGGAAACGTCCAATCTTTTTAAGCTCAAATGGGTTTTATTTGATCTGTCTCCTGTCTACAATTTCCTCTTTTTCAATGTAACTCAAAGGGGAAAATCAATACCCCAGTACGCGGATCCTTCATGATGTTTCTAAAATGGCGGCTAGAATCCGAGCACCCACCGTGAGGTGTACGTTTTGGGTGCGCAATTCGGAAGTTTTTTGGGAAAAAAAACAATGAAAAAAGAAAATAATATAAATATATTAAAATTAAAAAAATAAACAAAAAAATTAAACAATATATCAGAGTTAATCTTTTGTGTGTGCAATTTTCAGAAAAATATATGTTATTTAATGAATAAAATATTTATAAATAAACAGTTAAAAAACTGTAGAAAATCAGTACAAAAAAATAGGTATAACTACTATTACACTTAAAAATTTGCTTACGCATTTGTGAGGAAGAAGCTAGCGAGGAATCAGGAAGATGGAGCCCCGGGACGCGGCAGCTCAGGTAAGTAATTTTCTTTATTTTTAACTTTCTAAGTAATTTTAAAATGAGGGCGGGAGGGAGGCGGGTGGCGAGCAACTCTGCTCCGCCGTGGCGTGTGCGTAGTCTGCCTGCTACGCCTACTTTGCGAAGCGCGAAGTAGGCAGCACTACGCACACTCCGCGGGCGGAGCGGAGCACTGCACCCACCCTTACCGCCCTCTTTCTCCACCGCTCCACAAACGCGCCCCCTGGTGCGCTGCTGGTGAGGGGATGAGGTAACCTTGGATGCTGATGGTCCTTAGGGGCAAACAAGACCTCCTGTGACCTCCACTAAGCCCTACACAGTGGGATTGCTGAGAGGTGGTCAGAAACCATGCCTCCTTTCTCCACCACTCTGCAAACGCGCCTCCAGGCGAACTACTGCTGGGGTTTCATTTTTTATTAAGGTTGAAACAAATTATTCTAATTGAACATTAATTTGACATTATTTTCCATGGGAGGGTTTTGCAAAATCTTCTTTTGAAGTAACACAGGGTTCAAGGGTGCCTGCATTGGCACTATACTGCACTGAGCACCAGTACAAGGAGAGCATAGGGAGAGAGAAAAAATGCACCATATCTAAATAAATATGGATCATTTCTCTTCTCTCCCTTCCACCCAACGCAGCACATCAAGTTCCCTTGCTGTGCTGCGTTTCGCGATATATTAGTGAATGCACATTCCCCATTTTCCTGCATGGTCGGTTTGCATGTGCTAGAGTGGCCATTTCAGTTTTTGGCAAACTTCATTATGACGCTGGCTGGGGCATTGTTGGATATGGAAAACAATAGTCAGTGACCAGTGTCTTAGGATTGTTGATAAAAGGGGAATGAAGCTATAGTTCACAAAGTTTACTGGCTACTCTATCAGAAGACCAGCCAATACATTTAATTAATAATCCCCTCAATGAAAGTCTTGGTAAAGTGGTCATCTCCCATAGGTTAAGACTGCACATGATGAATAACTATTGAGAACAGCACGTGTGCAAGGCCTAGGCATTTTTAAGCAAGAGGGCATGATTCTTTTACTGTTGTAGAATATTAGAGTAAGTTTAAATGTGGAAGATGTGGTAGTGGTCCATGTTTCGGTGATACTAAATGTTATCATAGGATTTGGTTGTACCTAATAGTATGACACAGAAGGAAGGCTTCATCTCTGAAGTTAAAAAATTCAAGGACGACATCTTACCCTCACACATATACAGGCTCATTTACTAATATTTCAAGCAAGGCGGCACAGCAAGGGAACTTGCTGTGGTACACTGCGTGGAAGGGGAGTGCACAAATGCTCCATATTTACAGAGATATTTCTCCATTTGCTAACATATTGTTTGCTACCTAGTGCTATGCAGTTGGCTGCATTAAGGGCAGGTATTTTTTTGTGTAGTGAGAGATAATTGAAAATTCTTCAATTCTTTCCTCTGTCATCTTGGAGGTGTACTGATTTGATGCAATCCGGGATTAACTGACTTTTTAAAATCTAGGACTGGGTCAAATCTATGGCTGGATGAAAAGGAATGACCATGCTCCACCCATGGAGCAACCCACAACTCAAAATGTAAAGTAACATAGAGCAAGCAGCTGTGCTGTGTTACATTCCTTTATCACGCCACACAAGACAGGGTTTCGTAAATCTGAATTAAGGGATCGTGCTGCTTTGCATCACCTTGAGTGACACAAGAACAGTGCAGCTCCTAATCAAATCTGGCCCAGTGTACTGTAAAATTATGACCATAACTACAGAAAAGCAAGTTAATGCCCACTACATCAAAAAAAGCATGCTTTTCAAAGGTAGGACTGAATACTCAATGTTAACTAGCAGTGTTGAAGCTGAACTCACAGCTGTGTTTAAAATGAATATTACTTTCATCTTATATTAGAGTGATCGTGTAATTATTTTGCAGTACAGTGTAGAGCATATGTTTGTAATTACTTCAAGCTCCTTCTTTGTTCTGCTTCATGAATCGACAGAAGCATCCTTCAGTTTCACATCTTGATAAGCGCCCATGCACTACTTTATACATACATTTTCATTACAGAGTAAACATTTAAACAGATGTGATTGGCACCCTTCCGCCCGCACAGAATTCTAATCACTGAACATTTTCTCTGAGTGGAAGTCTCTAATTACCACCTGCACAGTACATCGAGCTGCCTGTCATTACAGACTGAGATTAACTCCTACATGTATACCATATTGAGAGCAGGTTTGCATAGTTGGTGGTTGACATTGATAATATCTGTCTTAGGCGCATAAACTAAAAAATGTATATGTTCACATGTAATTTAATTGTAATATAATCACATTTTAAGCATGCGTTGGTCACGATTTTTTAACGTGAAAATTGCACAGGGGCTGATGCAAATGACTTATCTGTCAACATATAGCAGAGCAGATGCCATCAAAGAAAGAGGTACAAACATAATGCACCACTGTTCAGAGAAGAATGCTCAGTGTGAGACGTTCTCAAACATCAGCACCACCATTCAATAGAAATGCTGATGGGTGGGACAGGTGTAACTAAACAGCACATCCTTGTGCAGCAGAAATACCTAATGAGAGATATTTGGGAGCATTCAGCACCACCCCTCAAGGGTGATGGTAACTGGGGGACAGATATCACTGCAAAACATCTTGGATTTAACAGAGTTGCTCATTGTATGTGCAATCAGAAAAAAACTCAGTGCCCATTACAGCTTTTGTACTTGATGCCTCCTTCCCCAGAACTGCCATACCATGGGCATCTATAGTTGCAGGGTAGATGGACTACCACAGGATTACAAGTTGGACTCTGATGGTTCCATAATAAATTGGGAATTAACAGAAGAATGCATAATACTGCACTAGATTCCCACTGTCATTTCACGTTTTCACATGATATTTCACCCAAACATTTCAGCAGACATTGGTGCCAATTCCGATCCGTTAAAAATATTCCCCGTACGAATCGTATCCGGAGTTTTTTACGTACGAATCGTACAAGTCCCGTACAAACTGGCAAGTACGATTCGTATGTTAAAAAATCCATACGAATCGCATTGGGAAAATTCCCCGACACGTCCTCGGGTCGGAAAAAGTGTCCGACACGTCCCCGGACAATTTTACGTACGAATCGGTAAACTGAAGTCCGAGCGCGCAAGTACGATCCGTCCCGTCCGTCCGAATGCACAACCGTATGGAAAAAACACCGTACGGAGCGAACTCCCATGGCAACCATGGAGACGTCCAAACATGTGCCCGCATACATGCCAAACACCCCCAGCCCACCCCCTGAAGTACGCGCCATACCCCCACACCCCCCAAGTACGCGCCGTACCCCCAGCCCCCATGTACGCGCCGTACCACCACCCCACCCCCGTAGGTATGGAGCGTACCCCCACCCCCGTAGGTACGGAGCGTACCCCCACCCCCGTAGGTATGGTGCGGACCCCCAGCGCGTAGCTACGTACCTACGGGGGTGGGGGTACGCTCCGTACCTACGGGGTGGGGGTACGCACCCTACCTACGGGGGTGGGGGTACGCTCCGCACCTATGGGGGTGGGGGTATGCTCCGTACCTACGGGGGTGGGGGTATGCTCCGTACCTACGGGGGTGGGGGTACGCTCCGTACCTACGGGGGTGGGGGTACGCACCGTACCTACGGGGGTGGGGCTACGCTCCGTACCTATGGGGTGGGGGTACGCTCCGTACCTACGGGGGTGGGGGTATGCTCCGTACCTATGGGGGTGGGGGTACGCTCCGTACCTACGGGGGTGGGGTGGAGTGGGGGTACGGCTGTGGGTACGGTGCCGACGTGTAGGGATGGGGGTACGGTGCGTACCGGGCCCCCTTTTCCTCGTGCATCACGGCGTACTTAGCTTTTCCGGCACTTTTTGGGTCCCGTAAAAATGTTGCCGTGCGAAGTGCTGTGGGTACGAATCGTACTTGCTGATCCGTAAAACGCTGCCTGACTCCGTGCGAATGTCGCGTACGCGGTGTCCCGGATCCGATTTGTGGGTTTCTTTTAGCCGGTCGGTGTTTTTTACGATTCGTACGGAAATAGTGTTTCTGTACGAATCGTACTTGCGGGTTTGTAAGGTGTTTTTCCCGGGTACGAGTCGGACAGAGAAAATGCTCCGTCCGACGGTTCGTACCCGGGTTTTACAGGATCGGAATCGGCACCCTTGTGTCCAGGTGAAAAACTCCAGACCCACAGAGTTACTGTGACTCTTGTAATCATGATGGAGACTGCAATTACTGTTAACAGCCCCATTGAAATTTCCAGGGATCTATTATCGAACATGATATCCATCCAGAAGTGATGTCTTTGAGAAATATCCTCGCCATAAAGCACATCCCAACACAGTGCATGGTCACCTCAGATGTTTCACCTTTCTAGACTGTATTTTTGGTTGACCTAAAACTGTGATGCACCTACAAAAGCAGAAGCAAAATGAATGTTCTCCCAATTTAAACATGATTAAATTGGCTTGCTCCCAATTGAATTATTTAACTTGCCTAAACATCATTAGTATATTGTATAGAAAATGTATTGAGGACGTGGAAGTAAGATGCCACATATGGACTGCAGAACCTATGGGGCCATCCACAGAGGAGGCATGGAAAGCATAGCTTGAGGCCTACTGTGCACAGCCTGCCTACAGCAGCCTAAAAACCTGCTGTCACACTAATCAAATTATCACTTTTTGACAGATGAGAAACCCTGGTTTAAAATAATAATAGTCATGCCTACATAAAAAATCTTGCAGGTTCATGAACTGATGCTGAAGAAAGGATCCACATACCCATGGACTTCGTGTCTTACTTCAAGGAGGGATATGACATAAACAAGTGTTTTAGGCATATGAGGTTGCTCTAGAGGAGTATTGGGGAATGGGCATATGGAGGCATATACCTAGTCATAGTAGGGATGCCCTACTAGCCTTAGAGAATAGGGACAGGCTGTGATATTCCACCATGAAGGAGAACCTTGTTAAAAGGTGTGGATTCAGCCCAGAAGAATGCAGGTTGAGATTCAGGGGCAGCCAGAAACTGTCTCACCAGCTTGGGAGGATTTTGTGGGTTACTTTTGAAAACCCTGGATGGTTGGGTGAAGGGTAATGAGGTAAACATCTATGAGGGACTATACAATTTGTTGGCTAGAGAGCACATGTCCAGTCACTGTTCTCCAGAGCTATGCCAAGACCTGTTTTATGGCAAGTTCAATGACCCCAGGGGGCTTGCAAACGAGGAAGACCTCTGGGTGAGTATCAGAAAGGCATTGGAGAGTGATCCTGAGGAGGGTGGCTCAGGTCCCCCTCTACAGAGTGAGTGGGAGGTATGCAGTGACCCAGACAGGTCCTAGTATGGTGAGGGGGATAAGGGATCCCATGATCCTTCCAAGCATAGATGGGGACATTTTGGTGGGTGAAGGCCCAGAATGCCCAACTTTCAGCCCAAGAGCTTGGACTGCTCCAAAAGAGGGCATAGGCAGAGGGACCTGGTCTGCACTGAGAGACCATCCACTCGTGGGAGCTCCACAGTGTCAGGAGACTCAGTGGGGTGGACACCACAGGCGCCCTACCAGTCCTGTTCTCTGGGGGTACCACTCCAGAGTGGAGGGAACAGAGGCAAGATGGAGGGATGGGCTGAAGATACAGTCCACCGTGGGAGGACCAGTGGGTCAGGGGTTGCCAGCTCTGAGATGAGATTACCCTACGACTGATCCTAGTGAGGGGACCTCTGGCCCAGGGGAGCTCCATGCATTGTCACAGGGAAAGATGGCTAATGACCTGCACCAGGCAGACTCTTGCATGAAACAACCACAGTGTGTCTCCCTTGAGGGGGGCAGTGGTACTCTCCTGGATGTCCTGGCTTAACAGGCACAGGTTCAGCCTAAGGTTACAGACCTGGGTTGAAGGACCAGTTTCAGGATACCACCTCTGAACTGGTGGGAGGTGGAACGGAAAAAAGGGTCTAAGGCACCTAGGGCTACTGACTCTCACTCTGAGAAACCACAGAGGACAGCGCCCCCTGGATGGCTTGGGCCCTGGCTCTTGACCCTGACAGCTGTCAGTGGCCCTGTTGGTTGTTGTCCTTATGGGCAGAGTTTCCTCTAAGTTGGGGACAATATTCAAACACAAGGAGTGGAATGGGCCACATCATTTTGCTGACCATGGTGTTACTGTCTACCTACTGGGATAAATCTGTGAGCAAGATATGGTTAAGTGTTGCACAGATGAGGTCCACAGGTGAGGAGATAGGTGGGCCTCAAAAGTATAGGCAGAGGGATGCAACTGGGTTCAGAGAGTCATATACCTGGCAAGTACCCCTGCAATAGTGGGACATTGTCCATGTTCTATCGCCCTAAGCAGGAAAGTCTATTGAGGTATTGATTAGGATTCCCTGGCTTTAGGTTGGAGGGGGGTAATGTTGGAAAATGGACCTCTCTGAAGGGTAACCCCAAGCTTTTAGCCTTTCTTCCCCTCTTTTCCTGACCTTGTTTTGTTGACTTTAGTACTCTGAGCACTTTACGACTGCTAAACCAGTGCTAAAGTGCATGTGCTCTCTCCTCTAAACATGATAACATTGCCTCATACCCAATTGGCATAGTTAATTTAATTATACGGCCTAGTAAAATGCAATACATTTGCCCAGGTCCTGTTAATTACATGCTGCTAGTGGGCCTGCAGCACAGGGTGTGCTACCCAATTAAGTAGCCCCTTGATCATGTCTCAGGCCCAACACTGCAGAGCCTGTGTCTGCAGTTTTAAACTTAAACTGCCATGTCGACCTGGCAAGTTAAACCTCTTACCAGGACTAAATTTTCCTTTTTAATACATATAAGACATCGCCAAGTTAGGCCCTGCACAATCCAAAAGGTAGGACTTTTAGGTTTTGCATGCCCTGCTAGTGAAGAAACACACAAATTAGTTTTTTTTATTACTGTGAGGTGTACCCCTCCCATAGGATAACATTGGGGATTCCCTATTACACTTAATAAATTACAATCCCTGAATGAGAGGGACTAGATCTGTCGTGTTTAATACCTCTGAATGGTAATGAAAAATCTCCTTTACTGGTAAAGTTGAATTTATCATTACTATGTTAAAAATGGCACTTTTAGAAAGATGCAATTTTTCTGCTCTTAGCCCTGTGTGCCTGCAGCCTGTCTTGAATACACGTCTGGGGTGGGTAACAGCTGTACTTTGTGCATTCCCTCTAGACAGCCACAGACAAAGGGAGCTTGATGGGCCATCCACATCCCGATAGGCCATCCTGGGCAGGGTAGGAAGGAGGAACTGGGCAATCCTCACACTTGCACATGAATAGGCTGTGTCCTGTCCCCACACAGAGGACTGCTTAACCCTATCTAGTGATCCTGGAGACAGGGCAGAAAGGGAAGACATCTGTGCACTTCAAACACCCTCTTTGAAGCCCCACCCCACACTTCAAAGGCACAACTGGGTGTAAGAACTGAACTTCTGGCCCTACCAATACATTA
The DNA here is from genome assembly GCF_964204655.1 of Triturus cristatus. Classification (NCBI taxonomy): domain Eukaryota; kingdom Metazoa; phylum Chordata; class Amphibia; order Caudata; family Salamandridae; genus Triturus; species Triturus cristatus. The sequence continues at coordinate 232,692,993 of NC_140587.1, forward strand.
CACTACTGGACCTGTGAGGAACTCCACCAGGAGGAAGACTGCTGTGCTGCTAAAAAGACTGCCATTCTCCTGGACTGCTGCTCTGGAAGAACTGCTTCCCCTGCTGCCTGTGATTATCTGCCCTCACTGAAAAGGACTGGACCCAAGGACTGGACCCATCTAACTTGAACTCAAAGTGACTCCAAGGGCTTGCTGGCTTGCCCCATGTTCTAAGTTTTTAGGGACATCAAAGACTTCAACTCATCCCTACATCACATGTACTTTTCTTGCTGCAAGTCTCTGCCTGCTAAATGATGCCAACTGAGTCCTGGGCTCTTAGATTTAGATATAAGGTGCTGCTTCAACCAGGATTCAGGCTTGTACGCCGTTGCGCCAATGGTAATGGCACATTTCTGTCTACACCACCACATTGCAGCTCCGGCGAGGATCAAGGACATTGCTTTGCCATGGTGCAGTGTCTCCAGTTTTTGATGCATCTTTGACTTTGCAGGGCTCGGCGCTAACGTATAGCCTTCAATCTTGTAGTTCAATGACAATGCACTGCCTCTTTTCTTCCTGCATCTCGGTTCTGTTGGTGACGCATCTGAGGTACTTTGCAGCCGGCCAAGGCTGATTCCTGTATCCGACCTGCACTCCATCGTGGTAGGCCTGAAGTTTTAGATTTGACCTGGTCTGGTGCACCCAAATAGCCCCAGTTGGATCTATATGCTTTCGAAGCACTACAATTTCATTTCATCTTTAAAAATGATTAACTCCAGTTATACTCATTGGATTTTATTCTACCTTGGTGTGGAGTCTTTTCGTGGTGTTTTCATTGTGTTACTGCTTGAAGTGTTTCACAAATACTTTACACATTGCCTCCTAGGTTAAGCCTGAGGGTTCTGTGGCAAGCTACCAGAGGGGGAGCACAGGTTAATCTTGGGTGTGTTTGTGACTTACCCTGACTAAGATTGTAGTTCCTCCTTGAATAGACTGCATAAATCTGCCAACCAGAAACCCAATTTCATACAGAAATCTGCATATTTTCTCCACTAGAAAACCAGCTAAACTTATTCTCAGAAGCATTTTGATCACATTTCCTAAGCAGGCGTCCAACATCACCAATGGCATCACCTTTTCTGTATAGAGGAGAGGTGCATATGACATGGCTATCCACCCACAGCTAGGCAGAAATACCTTCACTCTTGCAAAAGCATCATCACAGCATAGACATTATCCAAATAAACCTGAGTGGTTAAAACCTGAGTCAGCACAGCGATAACATGTGCCAGCAAGCCAAGACCCCTGTATTAACCATTGTTCACTGCATGCAACTGCATAGAACACTCTCATGCAACAAGCAGAACCACCACTATCAGCAACAGACTATGCCTTCTACTCTGTCTGTGCATTGCCAGTGATGGTGCCAGGGAGTGATGTTGGTAGTAAAAAGGCCACCAATATGCATTGCAACAGCATGAATGTAGTCAGGTTGCAGCTTGAAAGGTCCATTCTTGAGCAATTGAAACCTTCCAGAAGCAACCATGGTGGCATGACCAGCAGATGGATCTTGAGCCACTACTAATTCAACCCTTAATTCCACTACAGTTTATTTTTCTTTGAGTCAGCAGTGGCAACAGGACGACACAACGCAACATAATGAGTCCATCCACACGCAGAGCAGTGATCCTCAAACCTATTCTCTATGTCTGCCTCATAGTTGCAGACAGGAAAAATGGAAGGCAGGTCTAAAAGCACACAATACAACGCCGAACTGGCCATAAAGTGCACTGGGTTGGCCAGAGACTTGGGAGACCAGCTTTAGCATGGAAGGTGGCTTTGTGCTTTACCTTCCCTGTATTTTGGTGGATAGCGGTGCACCTCATTTTCTTGTGTCTGTCCAAGAATCAACCAATCAGCTGAATAATTTCCCAGGAAGTCAGGAGGCCGGTTTCAGAATAACCTGGGCATGTGACGGCCTGCTCTTAAATGATTTAAACTCCATCATCCTATGCAGCCTGAACAAATTAACGGCATGCTCTTAATAAGGCACATTCCGATAATCTTTACATAGGGGAATGAGCCTTGAAACCAGGGCACAGTGATCTCTGGAGCACAGTTGTGAGGTGGAGAGCTGAGAAAGGACTGGCCACTTTTGCACCAACTGCTGCTTCATAGGATCTCTGAAGCATCAGTAGATAATCTGTATGCTGCCAGAATGAAACTCCAGATTTGGGTGATAAGCTGTTTCCTTCAGTTCAACGCTCCAGTGAGCTACTTTATAATAGGATGGCATCCAGAGGCTAAACAGCCTACTGCTATGCCGCTCATCTTTGTTCCAGTCATTACTTCTGAGGGAATGTAACCTTTTAAGAGGACACAAAACAAAACAGGAACTGCTCCCTCTAACCTGTCCCACCCTCAGTTGGGTGACATAAATGCCTCAGGGCCATATGTATCAACACATTTGCCCATAGACACAGAATGGGCAAAACCCTTTGATACATCTGGCCCTTAGTGTCTCTCGGCACTTCCTGTTTTGTTTCCCGTCATGACTAAGAGGTGATGTCTAGCTACTGCTTCTAACATTGTTCAAAATTATTCTCTCTCTGCTGATCTTGCGGAGTTATTTTGAACCATTGAGGAAGCACCTGGTAGTTGGGAGTATGGGAAAGATTCCCGAAACCTTAAACAGCAAGTAGCATAAGTTAAGCACAATGCATGTCTTAGCAGGTAAATACATAATGTCTTGTCTTTTGTGGAAGTAGTATGGATGCCTTATTTTCTGAATTCAGCTGTGGGCTTGTGTGAGCATCTTGGAGACTCTGATGCAGCATTATGTTGAATGCCTATGTGCTGGGTTATTGTTCCATATTAATTAAATGCACAGATGCAGACATTCCTAAGTCTGCGCATGTGCTTACTTGATTTTCCAGCGGACAAAGGGTGACACAGTCTTCAACTGATTCTGCTTCATTGAGCCTACATCAGAGGTAAGTAGGCAGTTTTAATGTAAAATTGGCAGCATTTTCTTGTTGCTGTTGGATTTTTATGCTAATGGGGAAGAATATGGAGAAGAGAAAGCACTGTTCACCATCACCTTCCTCTTCTATCTCCTCTGCATCATCGTCCCCTTCATTGAATTGGAGCAGATGAGCAGATAAGGTTGGTGAAAGAATTTGGAAAATGCCTTTATAGAGTATGAGTCCATGTACTCTGATCTATCAGCATCTTAATTTTATTCGAACCTAGAGCAAAATTGAAATATATTTCAAATTATATTTGGCCTGATTTGTTGAATCATGTAAGAGTTCAAGAAATGGCAGGATCTTCCAAGGATACTGTGTTAAGACAATTTAAGAAACCACAAAACATTGGGCTGGCAACTCATCATTATAGTATTGTTGTCAACAAGTGGAAAGATCCAGAATGCAGCACACATTGAAAAAGCAAAAACGAGGAGAAAATAAATAAATTCTCCTTATTGCTCCAGGTTAGGACCGGGTTTTCCCTAGCCTTAATTTTGGGGCTGTCTGCTATTTACAGCACCCTTGAAAATAGGCGGCAGCGTCAAATATCAATGGGTGTTGCAGAGGAATGCCCACTGCAACACTCGTTGTCCATCCCTTTAATGCAAAATGCTGCGTGAATACGAGCATTATTTACAAGGTGTTCAGCCATGTTAAATGGTTTAACGCCGTCTTGTAAATAAGGCAAAGGACTTAATGACACCAGAACGTCTCAAAAGTGGCATTATGGTGGCGTTAAGTCCTTGTAAATATGCCCCATTATGTAAACTAGTGCAGTGTAGGGTAAATTTCTGTTTGTTGTCTGGAGGGCAAGGGGTGGGGGAATTGCCCTAAACTAGATCTTTAGCGAACATGGTACAGTGTATCAAGTCCAAGAGGGCAATCAACCTCATAAGGCATGGGCTGGTGGTGGTGGAAGGGCTCAAAAAAGAGGTGTAGTAACTCATATCTTGGCCAGACCAGGTAACTCTCAGAACATGGTGCTACACCAAACATCGCTGGAGTAATTTCTGGTGCCTCACACCATCTTGCGAGATCTGACACTGTTCGTATCACACAGCATTAAAAATGTTTGGTATCAGGATATGTGATTATTTATAGGTTTCTCTAACACAGCAATCTTGAGGGAATGTCTGCAGTGCAACCACAAGAGCCTATGTCACCAGCGTATTGTATCATTAGTGTCACCCGCTCTAGTAACAATACAACCCAGGGGCAAAGAGTATTTAGGTTCAGAGCACAATAATGACATTCAAAGCTGTGGGTGGTGACTACCCTTGTTACCTAAGATGGGGCCCCACATTCTGTTTCATACTGTCATTTGGTTGAGGACCCTGTATATGACACACTGTCAATGTGCTTGTTTTATCAGTTTCAAGAGTCATTGATGATGAGAAGGAGCATTCCTCTGCCTCTAATGCTAAAGTATACTGACCTTGACAGGTGCTTCCCTCCTATGGCAATGGGTGACCAGTCTCCCAGAGTCAGATACATCATCCAGATAGACAATTTGGGCGAAGGATGTAATGTGAGACCCGCTAATTCATGCGAATGTATTCCATACATCTGGCCAAAAGCGCAGAACAGATCACAACTATCCTGATTGCATCAGCAGCATCTTGAATGGGTGAGTAGCCCTGCCCTATGCAGTTCTAAGGGGGACCAGTAACCAATGTTCATTATTTAATTTCAATTTGATACTACTTCTGTGATACACTTGCCATGGGATACTAACATCGATGACCAGAACTCTTTGTGAAGAAGATCTTGTCTGAGCAGTTTGGATATCAGATAATTCTTCAACAAGTAACCTGTTGGAACAACCCCATGTTCTGCAGTACTTCATTATTTCAAACAACACAATCAGCCAGAAGCGCCATAACTGATTGAACAGTAGAATTAAACTCATAGGGACTCAAAACTCTTGCATGTTCCCCTATGGAAAAGAGCAATTTAATAATACTGCATTTTATAAAGCGCAAACAGCTACCTCACTAGGAGGTGTCCCGGCGCTAGGAGAACACAGTTGACCTGGAGGCCAGAGAAGGAGAGCTAGCGGGGTTGGGTGAAGAGCCACGTTTTCAGCGGTTTCTTAAAGCAAGGTTCAGAAGGGGCCTGCTGGATTTCTTGTGGTAAAGTGTTCCATAGAGAGGTAACGTTTGCCGAAAAAGTCCGTCCGCCTAGTCGAGCCTTTTTCGTACGCGGGACGGCCAGTTGAACGCGGCAATTGGACCGCAGTGCGCGGGTTTGGGAGTATCTCGGGAGGCGGTTTTTCAAGTACTCTGGGCAGGAGCCATGCAGAGATCTGAACGCCAGCGTAAGTGCTTTAAATTTTATTCTGCTGGCAACTGGCAGCCAGTGCAATGATCGAAGATGCGGAGAGACTGACTGCTTGAGAGGGATTCGCAGTAGCAGTCTCGCAGCCGCATTTTGAACTACCTGAAGTTTTTGCGTCAGGTATTTTGGTAGGCCTAGGTAGAGTCCGTTGGCGTAATCCAGCCGTGATGTAACAGTGGCATGGATAACCGTTTTCCGGCAGCTCTCCGGGAGGAGTCTCAGGATTTTACGGAGATTTCTCAGTTTGCTCATGCAGCAGCCGGCGACTTGTTGGATGTGGGAGGTGAAGGACATGCTATCGTCCCACCTCACTCCAAGATTTTTTGCCGTGCGGCTGGATGAGGGGGCTAGGCCCATCTCCGTCGGCCACCAAAGTTCTGAGGCGGGGGTGGGGCCTCTGCCAAAGAAGATTACTTCGGTCTTATTGGCGTTTAACTTTAATTTATTCGTGTTCATCCAATGGGCTATATCTTGGAGACAGCCTTTGAAGTTCGAAAAGGACTCCTGCGTCATCTCTGAGTACGGAAATACCAACTGGGTGTCGTCGGCATAGGAAATTGCCTTGACACCCCAGTTGGCAATCAACGTAAAAAGAGGAGCGAGGTAGATGTTGAACAAAAGGGGGCTGAGAGCCGACCCTTGCGGGACTCCGCAGCTGAGGACCTTGGGTGCTGAAGAGACCGTCCCTAGTGCCACCTTTTGAGTTCTCTGGGACAGATAGGAGTATATCCATCCCAGTGCCTTATCCTGGATACCTATCTCGGCCAGGCGGCTGAGTAGTCTGGCATGGTCCACCGTATCGAAGGCGGCCGACAGATCCAGGAGTACCAGCATTGCTGAGTTACCTGCATCCATCGACCACCTTACTGACTCGGCTACCTCAATAAGCGCTGTTTCCGTACTAAAGCCGGGTCGGAAGCCTGACTGTGTCTCATGTAGTACCTTATTTACTTCTATAAATTTGCTCAGTTGGCGCTGTATGACTTTCTCCAGCATTTTCCCCGGGGCGGCTAACAGTGATATTGGGCGGAGATTACTAAGGTCTTCTGGATCCCCATTAGGTTTTTTCTTTAGTGGGAGGAGAGTAGCATGTTTCCAGACGTCCGGGAATATACCCGAAGCGATGGATGAGTTCCAAATGTGTTGTAGTGTGGGGGCTACAAACTCAGCTAGAGAGCTCCATCATTTAGCTGGGCACGGGTCGTCTGGGGAGCCGGATTTGCATCGGATAAGTTCTTGTCTTACCTCACTCAGAGAAATATTCATGAACTGGGTGAAGGTCTCACCTGGCTCGTCTTTAATCGCGAGGTCCTGTTTCAACGTTTTTATTTCTGGTCTAAAAGATTCATACACCTTTTTGATCTTTTGGTCAAAGAACTCAGAGATGTGCTCGCATAGAGTAGATGTCGGCGAAACCTCCCTCTCAATGCACTTGGGTTTCAAAAACAACTGTACCACCTTGAAAATCTGTTTGCTTGACTGTTCTGCCTGTAGAATAGTGTCCGCATAAAATAGTTTTTTTCTTTTTCTAATTGCTTTCCGTAGTTTTTTGGAAGCTTCCTTATATATAGTTCTTTCTTCCAGGCCGTAGTTTGCTCTCCATAGTCTTTCCAGCTTTTTGCAGGCTGCTTTCTCTTTCCTCAGGTCCTGCGAAAACCAGGGAGCTGAGGGGGAGTCTCTCTTTGATAATGCTCGTGAGGCCGGAGCAATGGAAGAGACCATCTTTCTGACCCACTCATTGAGGAGCTGTGCATCTATATTGGCATTGTCGGTCAAAGATGGGGTAGTTTGTGCCAAGACAGGGCCCATAGTATCGGGGGTCAGCCTTTTCCATTGTCTCTTCAGGAAATAACATTTACTTGAAGCTGGAATGTCATATACCATGTTCAGTTTAAATGGGACCAATGAGTGGTCTGACCATGTCAGAGGGAGTGGTGCCTCAGGCAGCACATCCTTGATATTAGAGAAAATGAGATCGATCGTGTGGCCCCCTGAATGTGTAGGGCCCTCATTGATCAGTCGAAGACTGGCCGTATTTAACGTTGCTCTGAGCAGCTCTGCCACGGCACAGTCGGGTTTATCCATGTGGATGTTGAAGTCTCCTACCACAATGAATTGGGGGTGGAGGAGAGAGCTCTGAACAATCGTGTCTAGTAGGGTGAGTAAGTTGGGGTCTACGCCGCCCTGAGGGCGATAAATCGCCAATCCTGCTAGCGATAGCTGAGGGCTAACCTGAAAGCAGAAGTGAAGGCCTTCAATTCCCTGAATAGTAGTGGGAGCCGAAGATGTTAATATTAGCTGCTCTTTAAAGATAATAGCTACACCTCCGCCTCTTTTTGCGCCAGGGCGGTTGGCGAGACATATTTTAAATCCCAGAGGGACTGCTAGTGCAATAGAGGTCAAGTTGTCCTCCTTGATCCAAGTTTCTGTTAAAAACAGGACATCCCACTCCTGCTCTTCTAGTAATAACCAAACATCTTTTTTGATGGTGTGTCTGGGTTAGAGTTTAAGTTTCCGTTATTTAGGATAAAATCCAATTGATACAAGTAGATCCGGTTGATGTTTGTATATTTTATTCTTATTAGTAGCTGCAAACGAAAAGGATGGCACAGCCAACACGTGTTTCGCCCCCTAATTGGCCATCAGGCCTGGGGCTTCCTCAGGGCTGTACATAAACAATGTAAAACCAAGGTTTGATAAAGACATGGTGTGGCGAGTCATGTGTGTATTATATACGTAATGATGGGTGGTAAGAAAATAAGGAGACGCAGCGTTAGAAGGGAGGAAAAGTAGGTGTGGGAAGAGAGAGTGAGGGTAAGGTGAGAAGGGGATCAGGGTAGGCGTGGGGCAGGTTTGATAAAGTGAGGAAAACAATGTGTGTGGCAAGAGTCAGAGCGGAAATGTGTCGGTGAGGGAGACAGAAATATAGTAAAATGGTAGTGCAGAGTGTAGTCGGTTTGGAGGAAGAGGGTAAGCAATGTGATTCGAAAGTGAGATTAGAACACGAGAGGTGGGTATATTTTGTGGAGAGGGTTTGACAAGTTTCAATTGGAATACATTTTACAATTTTAACAGTACCCGGTGTATGTTTGCGCGAAAGAACACATAGTATTAATTACATTATTCTCATCAAACGGTCATATGGAGAAAGGATATAAAAGGAATTGTGGTCAGATAGGAACATAGTGAGCAAATTGAGTCAACAGTAATAATTACATGGCATTAAGCGATTCCAATATTCAATTTGAAATTGCGCGATCATAGGACGTGTAGAATCAGTTGTCAACATTTTAAAGAGAATAGTGAATGTCCACATTCGGCATTATGGGTTATTGTTTAAAAACAAGAGCAGAGTGTCATTGAAAAATTAGAGAAAATAGAAAAATTATAGTTACAGTAAGAATTGAGAAGGCCACATCAGGTTACCGGGTCAGGCACAATATAAGGGAGGAAAGGTTGGCATTAGTCATGTCCTTAATGGAAAAGGATAGAATGGAGTTTTGGCGCCAAAAGTGAATCAGTGACTTCGTGCGGTATAAGGTACCGGCGCGTCCTGGGTCACAAGGTCTATTCATATATAATATTTTAAAAGAGGAATGTGACAAAGGTTGGAAAGGTACGTTGCGCCGATAAGGTGAATTAGTGACCTCGTGTAGTATGCGGTACCGGTGCGTCATGCGTCACAAGATCTATTTATTCATTTTGAGGAACGGGGATAAAGTGACATTTAAATTTACAAATGAAAGTTAAGTGGTATAGGTGATGGTTCGTTGGTGGTACGAGCTCTATCAAAGAAGTAAGGACAAGATTATAAAAGTGGAACTATCGCCGAGTGAAAGCGGTGCTCTTAGATTTTCTATACACTGTAAATAGTCAAAGCCACACGTGGATGCTTGTCTATGCGGGGTTCAAGACAGTGTTAAGAGTGATGTGAGGCATACGCATGCTCTAAACGATAAGGTGAGCATGTTCGATTGAATTATTAAGCAGGATCAGGAATTCCTTACCAGGTGTTCAGGTAATTAGGTATATTTTCGCGGGGGTTTGTAAACCCGAAGATTTCTAAGATGCGGAGAAAGCACAAGGGAGAACAAGCAAAGAACCGTGTAAGCGGGAGGCAGTCCTGTAATGCTAGGTGGCAGGGAGGGGGGGGGGGGGAAATGGGAGCGTGGGTAGGTGTCTCTTACCTCTGGTCTCGGCTAATGCCAGGTGCTGCTGTTGTCCATGTTGTGGTGGTAGTGACAGCTCAAGGTAGCGAGCAGTGAAGAGGAGTCGTGTGATGGGACTTCCGGTTCATAACCCGGAAGTAGCAGGGTGCTTTCGCTGGGCGCCATATTGGGTTGGGGATTTGCAGAGGGGTAGGCGGGATTAAATTAACGATCGTCAATTTATGAGAAATGAATTAAGGCGAAAAATGCGAGAAAGAAAGGAAATATAAAGTTGTTCAAGGTATGTAGACGGTTAATACCAGAGGAAAGCAAGTGAGTGTGTCAGGCATGTTTATCCATTGAAACATATGTAAATTATAGTATTATCCGCACATATATCAGTAGTCTCCGAAAAACAGAATATTAAGAAAATACGGAGGGCAGAGTTGTGTTAATTCACACAAAAGCGCCCAATAGTCACTATGTTTGCCACCTGGTCTCTGCACATATTGTGACATTTTATGAAAGAGTTGCATTCAATCAGGAGGGTATGCTCTGTGTTCCCTGGTAGCTTTGAGGGAACCTTGGTTGAGAATTGTTAACAGCGGCAAGTTGTGTTAATCCTCGGGTAATGGAAGGTGCGGTTGGAGCAGTGTGTTGGAGCATCTAGTCATCTCCCAACCATATATGCATTTCCGCATCCTTATTGAGCCCCAGATTAGTGGTTCTATAGCTCATTATCAGTTCACTTTCGCGTCTTCGTAGTTTGAGTTCACGGTCTCCCCCTCTTTTAGTTTGGTGTACAATTTCCAAGCCAAAGAAGCGGAAGTCTTTTTTGTGAGGATGATGGTCTTCGAAGTGTTCCGTAAGTGGATGGCCTGAGTGGTGCTTATGGATGTTGCGGTAATGTTCCTGAATCCTGGTCCGTAGAGGTCTGATTGTACTGCCGATGTACGGAAGATTGCAGGGACAGATTATCACATAGACACAGAATTTGCTGTTGCAGTCAATCCATTCTTTTATACAGAATTCTCTTCCTTCAGTTAGTAGGACTTTTGTTGTTTTGTTGTTGCTTAGTTTGCAAATACTGCAATTTCTGCAGGTGTGGAATCCTGGAGGTCTGTCCAGGAATGTACTGACCATGTTCCGTTTGTCCACAAATTCTGATTTGCACAGCATGTCCTTCAGATTAGGGGCGCGTCTGAATGTTCTCTCTGGGTATGTTTTTAGATCATGAGTGAGGTTTGGTGTTTGTTGTAACAGATGCCAATGTTTCTTGAGGCTTTGTCTGATTTGGTGGTGGCCGTTGTTGTAATCCGTTATGAAGCGTATAGCTGAATCGTTCTTTTTTGCTTCTCCTTTGTTTTGTCTGAACATCTGTTTTCTTTCTATTTTGGCAACTGTAGTCATTGTGTTTTTAAGCATTGATTGTTCATATCCTCGTTGTGTGAGTCTAGACACCAATTCTTCTCCTTTTGTCTTGAAGACCTCGTCCTCACTGCAGTTTCTGCGTGTTCTTAGCAATTCTCCCTTAGGGATGTTTCTTATGTTGTGTCGTGGGTGGAAGCTATCGGCACGTAGGATGGAATTGGCAGCTGTTTCTTTCCGATAGAGTTTGCTTTGTAGGGTATTGTCTTTGACATAGAGAGTTACATCCAAAAAGTTAATCTCTTCCTTGGAGAAGGTATGGGTTGTTTTAATTCCCCATGGGTTTTTGTCTAATTGCTTCAAAAATCTTTTGAGCAATGCCTCATCTCCTTGCCAGATACAGAGGATGTCGTCTATATAGCGTCGCCACATTACGATATGGGTGGTGTATTCAGTGAACTTAGGGTCCCATAGCCAGAATTTTTCCACATGGCTCATTAGGATGCAGGCGTACGGCGGCGCAAATTTGGCTCCCATGGCCGTACCGCGTATCTGTCGATATATCTTTCCGTTGAAACTGAAAACATTGTTTTTCAAGCAGAAGTTGAGCATTTCCAAGATCATTTTGTTGCTTTCTAGTAGGTTGCCGATTGTGTCCATAATGATTGTTGTACTGCACTGAGTCCGTCCTGATGTTGGATAGATGTATAGAGACTGACAATATCTATACAAACCAGTATGAAGTCCGGTTCCCAGGTGATGTTTTGTAATTTGTCTAGAATGTCCTTAGTGTCTTGGATAAAGGATGGAATCTCCTTCATAAGATCTTGTAATTTTCTGTCTACATATTCCCCAAGCCTGGAGCATGGTGAGTTGATGCCTGCTATGATAGGTCTGCCTGGTGGAGGGTAAGTTCCTTTATGGATCTTTGGTAGGAGGTATAAAGTGGGCATAGTTGGATGTGCAATGTACAGGAAAAGTTTTTCAGATTGTGTGATAAGTCCAGAGGCGTACCAGTTGTTCAGCATAGTTGTAATTGATTTTAGTATGTCTTTTGTGGGGTCTGTTGTAAGGAGTTCATAGCAGGCCGTATCGGCAAGTTGTCTGTTTGCCACATTCCTCTTTTAAAATATTATATATGAATAGACCTTGTGACCCAGGACGTGCCGGTACCTTATACCACACGAAGTCACTGATTCACTTTTGGCGCCAAAACTCCATTCTATCCTTTTCCATTAAGGACATGACTAATGCCAACCTTTCCTCCCTTATATTGTGCCTGACCCGGTAACCTGATGTGGCCTTCTCAATTCTTACTGTAACTATAATTTTTCTATTTTCTCTAATTTTTCAATGACACTCTGCTCTTGTTTTTAAACAATAACCCATAATGCCGAATGTGGACATTCACTATTCTCTTTAAAATGTTGACAACTGATTCTACACGTCCTATGATCGCGCAATTTCAAATTGAATATTGGAATCGCTTAATGCCATGTAATTATTACTGTTGACCCAATTTGCTCACTATGTTCCTATCTGACCACAATTCCTTTTATATCCTTTCTCCATATGACCGTTTGATGACAATAATGTAATTAATACTATGTGTTCTTTCGCGCAAACATACACCGGGTACTGTTAAAATTGTAAAATGTATTCCAATTGAAACTTGTCAAACCCTCTCCACAAAATATACCCACCTCTCGTGTTCTAATCTCACTTTCGAATCACATTGCTTACCCTCTTCCTCCAAACCGACTACACTCTGCACTACCATTTTACTATATTTCCGTCTCCCTCACCGCCACATTTCCGCTCTGACTCTTGCCACACACATTGTTTTCCTCACTTTATCAAACCTGCCGCACGCCTACCCTGATCCCCTTCTCACCTTACCCTCACTCTCTCTTCCCACACCTACTTTTCCTCCCTTCTAACGCTGCGTCTCCTTATTTTCTTACCACCCATCATTATGTATATAATACACACATGACTCGCCACACCATGTCTTTATCAAACCTTGGTTTTACATTGTTTATGTACAGCCCTGAGGAAGCCCCAGGCCTGATGGCCAATTAGGGGGCGAAACACGTGTTGGCTGTGCCATCCTTTTCGTTTGCAGCTACTAATAAGAATAAAATATACAAACATCAACCGGATCTACTTGTATCAATTGGATTTTATCCTAAATAACGGAAACTTAAACTCTAACCCAGACACACCATCAAAAAACTCGTTTCAATTTAGGGGGAAAGGGGCATCTCCCCCGGTCTCTGGGTAAGAACCAGCACACGAAGGCTTTTCGCTTATTAGATGATGAGTAAGGGATGAGGATCTCTTTTCCCCTCGCATACATACTAATAACCAAACATCGTCTGCATGTTTGGCTAGGGATCTGTAGTTCAGTATGCCAGCTCTAAGCCTATCTGAGTTGGAGGTTTGGGATTGGGGAGCCTCACAGAGTCTTCAATGCCAAAAACTATCCCACAATTGCCACAGATCTGAGGGGGGTTGAAAGTCTGAGGATCTGTAGTATGAGACAACAGTCAGATGGGGGATCTAGAGCCCTTAAGTCCTCACCTGACCACACTATCCTTCCACCTTATGTTCCAGTACCGGCAGCATAACTGGCCCCGGTCGCGGTCTGGTCGCGGACGGGCGCAGACGGGCTTGCCTTAGGCGCGCCTTCGGCGCGCAAACGGCGCTCCCGCTGCGCTCGTCCGCTGCGCTTCCGGTGGAAGCACATATTAAGTAGGGGTGGAGGAAGGAGTGTGGCCTGACAGGTGGTGGGCGTGGCCTGCGTGTCCCAGGGGAGGGCGTCCACACCAGGAAGTATCCCGTGGCAGCGTTCCTGCAGCTGCACGGGAGAGCCCAGGGGATCGAGGTAGGATTGTATTGTTTCACAAAAGTACACTCACAAAATGGTAAAATCAGTTTTAAAATCACATCAATTACACAAGTATTTTTAAAATTCGCTAGGGCGACTCTCCCGGCTTCCGCCTCAGGAGGTCAATAGGTTCTGCCTCGCGCTCGATTTGGCGCGCTATTTATGTGCACGGCGAGAAAGGGGCGTGGCCTGACAGGTGGTGGGCGTGGCCTGCGTGTCCCAGGGGAGGGCGTCCACACCAGGAAGTATCCCGTGGCAGCGTTCCTGCAGCTGCACGGGAGAGCCCAGGGGATCGAGGTAGGATTGTATTGTTTCACAAAAGTACACTCAAAAGATGGTAAAATCAGTTTTAAAATCACATCAATTACACAAGTATTTTTAAAATTCGCTAGGGCGACTCTCCCGGCTTCCGCCTCAGGAGGTCAATAGGTTCTGCCTCGCGCTCGATTTGGCGCGCTATTTAAGTGCTCGGCGAGAAAGGGGCGTGGCCTGACAGGTGGTGGGCGTGGCCTGTGTGTCCCAGGGGAGGGCGTCCACACCAGGAAGTATCCCGTGGCAGCGTTTCTGCAGCTGCACGGGAGAGCCCAGGGGATCGAGGTAGGATTGTATTGTTTCACAAAAGTACACTCAAAAAATGGTAAAATCAGTTTTAAAATCACATCAATTACACAAGTATTTTTAAAATTCGCTAGGGCGACTCTCCCGGCTTCCGCCTCAGGAGGTCAATAGGTTCTGCCTCGCGCTCGATTTGGCGCGCTATTTATGTGCACGGCGAGAAAGGGGCGTGGCCTGACAGGTGGTGGGCGTGGCCTGCGTGTCCCAGGGGAGGGCGTCCACACCAGGAAGTATCCCGTGGCAGCGTTCCTGCAGCTGCACGGGAGAGCCCAGGGGATCGAGGTAGGATTGTATTGTTTCACAAAAGTACACTCAAAAGATGGTAAAATCAGTTTTAAAATCACATCAATTACACAAGTATTTTTAAAATTCGCTAGGGCGACTCTCCCGGCTTCCGCCTCAGGAGGTCAATAGGTTCTGCCTCGCGCTCGATTTGGCGCGCTATTTAAGTGCTCGGCGAGAAAGGGGCGTGGCCTGACAGGTGGTGGGCGTGGCCTGCGTGTCCCAGGGGAGGTCGTCCACACCAGGAAGTATCCCGTGGCAGCGTTCCTGCAGCTGCACGGGAGAGCCCAGGGGATCGAGGTAGGATTGTATTGTTTCACAAAAGTACACTCAAAAAATTGTAAAATCAATTTTAAAATCACATCAATTACACAAGTATTTTTAAAATTCGCTAGGGCGACTCTCCCGGCTTCCGCCTCAGGAGGTCAATAGGTTCTGCCTCGCGCTCGATTTGGCGCGCTATTTAAGTGCTCGGCGAGAAAGGGGCGTGGCCTGACAGGTGGTGGGCGTGGCCTGCGTGTCCCAGGGGAGGGCGTCCACACCAGGGAGTACCCCGTGGCAGCGTTCCTGCAGCTGCACGGGAGAGCCCAGGGGATAGAGGTAGGATTGTATTGTTTCGCAAAAGTACACTCAAAAAATGGTAAAATCAATTTTAAAATCACATCAATTACACAAGTATTTTTAAAATTCGCTAGGGCGACTCTCCCGGCTTCCGCCTCAGGAGGTCAATAGGTTTATGGAGGATATCCCCTTTGTGGACCATTCACTCTACTAGGGTAAGGAGGATTGATGGGGGTTCCACCTATTAGAAAGTCTGCTTTTCCCTAAATGGGTTGCAGGAGGTGGATAAAAGTCTTAGCTTTGATGCAACGATTTACACAATGGCAGCAATGGGAGGTACCTGGGCCATCATTTATGGAGATTTGGCATAGGGCAGCACAGAATGTCATATTTCTGTACTGCCCTATGTCAAAGTAAAAGGACAGGAATGCAGCGCATTTATCCAATACAGTGCATTCCTGTCCTTTCCCCCAGGACTGATGCCGTTTTGGCAGCTTAGGGCCAATACAGGCACCCTTGCACCATGGTGCAAGGGTACCTGTGTTGTCGGCAGGATTTTTTTGTGCAGGAAGGCGCACCTTCCTGATTGAAAACAATCCATAGATGCTTTTTCCTCCTTCTATGTGTGATGCAGAATGAGGCCCACATAGAAAGAGGAAAAAAATGAGAAATAAAGATATTTTTCCTTGTTACGCCTGCACGGAGGAAGTGTAAGTTTTTGATTTATTCCCAGTTAGTCTTTATTCTGCCCAGACAAATGCCTTATTAACCAGTCTTAAGTCTCACCAAGTTTTTATGGACTGGCATGGGTAACAAACCAAGGACACAATTGTACCTGGGTGCCATGGTAAAATTAATAGCTTGAATGCTACCTCACATTAACAAGTTGAGGTGATTCCGAACACACAAATCATTCTGATTTTAATGAAGTGCTGGTTATCTTACGCTGTAAAATTTCTCTTTTTCGTCCCCTTTAGACAATGCACAGCTTTCTCTAGTTGATAGATATTTAACAATTTAGTTTGCCATTGAAAAAATAAGGGAGGATCAGCATCAAGCCAATGCGAGGTGATACAGTATCTGAAAATAGACATTGATATAAATAGAAAACCTTCTTCTGCACGTGTGTACAACCGAACTGGATTAGCTTGGATGCCAAGTATTACGAGATCAACAGACAGTACTAAGGGAATATTCGTTATTTGGTTTAAAAACGCTTGAACTTCAGAAATAAATTGAGATAATTTAGGACATAAAAAAAACATATGGGTAGAATTTGCACCTATACATCCACAGCGATTACACTTGTCTCCAGCATTCCCTTTCCATTTTAATAACTTGGCTGGAGTATAATATAAGTCAAAAGTACTCATAAAACTCTGACTTTTTAAAGATCCATTACATAATACTTGATCAGACAAAGCTAAAGCATCCAGTATGTCTATATTTTCAATACCCATTTCTTTTTGCCATTTTGCATTATAAGATACGAGATTGTCTTCTAAACCTTTAATCATTGCCTTATATATCACCCCAATTCTATTTTGTTTCCAACAGCATTCTAATACCTCATGTTTCTTAATTTTATTAGAATTCACTAAATTTTTAGAGTTTAGGAAGCTGCGTATTTGAAGATATTTAAAAAAGGCTGTTTTCGGTAAGTTATATAATTGTTGAAGATACGAAAATGTTGTAAATTGTTCATTCGGAAAAAGATCCCCAAGCTGACAAATATTAAAGTTTTGCCAGCGCTGCATGATATGGTCTGAAAATATTGGTGGCAACGATGGGTTGTCATATAAGGGCATATAAAAATTGAAATTACTATCTAAACGGAGTCTTCGTTTGCATATTTTCCATAATTGGAAGGCCGTTTCCATTACTTTAAATCTTGTCTTCTTATAGTAACTTGGTTCTAAAAAGCGGACTAAACATCTTTGTGCTTGACTGCCAAGAATCATTGTATAAATAGAAGGGTATAGGAAATCATCCAGAGATATCCCCTCAAAAATTAAAATACTCATTAGTCTAAGTGATATCGCCATGTAATATAGACGAAAATTTGGAATTCCCCAGCCACCTCGAAGCGGGGGTAAAGTACAACTAATAAGAGACTTCCTTGCTCTTTTATATCCCCATAAAAATCTAGAAATTATCCTATCTAATTTAATAAAAAAACTAGATGGGAAAAGTAATGGTATAGTCCGAAAAAAATAAAGAAATTTAGGGAAGAAAAGCATCTTAACAACATTAGCACGACCATACAAAGAAAGATGTAAATTATCTAACCTCTCGAGGGACCTATTCGTGGAGACAAGTAAGGGGTCAAGATTAAGCCCGACAGTATCTTCTACTTTAGGTGACAAAATCACGCCTAGATACAAAGCCGTCTTAGATAATGGCAAGCCAGTTGGTACGCCAGCAGCTGAATGAATCATCTGTGTTTTTGAGATATTTAATTTGTAACCAGAATATGATCCAAATTCAGTAGCTGTTTCTATAATCTTGGAAAAAGCTCGAATAATGTCGGAAGTCACTATCGCGACATCGTCGGCATAAGCCAAAATTTTATACTCGGTTTGGTGGATCGTCACTGGGGGAATATTGCCATCTCGCATAATTTTTTGTAGATAAGGTTCTATATATAGTGCAAATAACAGGGGGGAACAAGGGCACCCCTGCCTTGTCCCCCTCGTTATTGAAAACGTTGTAGAAATATCCGAAGCAATTCGTATGCTTGCCTTAGGGTCAGTATATAAAGCTTTCAAGGCTGTTATATATTCACTTGGGAATCCCTTCCAGACTAGGACAGACCAGAGGAATCCCCAGTCAACCCTATCGAACGCCTTTTCTGCGTCCAATAGTGCCACACCGACCGGGGATCCCGAAGCCTGAGCCCAGTCTAGAAGGGTAATGATTCTTCTTATATGGTCCGTTGTGTCTCTATTTTTAATAAAACCATGTTGAAATTTTGCAACTAGATTAGGCATAAAGTCTTTCAGTCGGTTTGCTAGTATTTTGGAAAAAATCTTACTATCAGAGGTTAGTAGAGAAATTGGTCTATACGACCCTAAATCCAAAGCATCCTTACCTTTTTTAACAAACCAAGGACAAAATTGTACCTGGGTGCCATGGTAAAATTAATAGCTTGAATGCTACCTCACATTAACAAGTTGAGGTGATTCCGTACAAACAAATCATTCTGATTTTAATGAAGTGCTGGTTATCTTACGCTGTATGTTCCAAACCTCTGTTAATCAATAGTCTTACCTTCAGGCCTCTTGAACTCCACCCCATATCCTAGTCCACGATATACTCGCCATGATTATGATATGAGGCATACAGAGGGCCTTACAGATCACCCAGTAAATCGTGAAGCCCATGAAGTGTAAAGAGGAACACATGACAGACATCACTGAAGGTGAGATGTCTGCTCTGATGAGGGCAAATAAGATGTCATCTGCACAGAGAAGCTCTTCAGTACTTCCTTGAGTATGAGAAAAATGGTAGGTTATAATGGACAGCCCAGTCCTGTCCCTCCTCCGATCATCAGCTATTTTGTTAAGCATGACGTTTTCTTTTCAGTTCTGGCTTGACAGAGCAGTTAACGAATAGACAGATTGTTGACAATTCTCTAAAATATAGATAGACTGGCCTTTGTCTCCACCCAAAAAACAGTATGACGTTCTCAGCACATGCTGTTAGCTATTTTGTGTATCATTCCCTCTTCCAGGAAATGCCTCCGTTCGAGTGCATGTGGCATTACAATACATCTAAAAAGAACGCTGAATCATCACTCAGTGACATTAAATTATCTATCTCCTATAGGCTTTCTGTGCAGAAGGCATTCCTTTTTTCCCCCAGCACTGTTAAGGCCCAAAGAGAAAGCTCTAATGACATAACAGCACCTGTGCATGCAACGCATTTAATAGCATTTGTGAATACCCATGTTTGCATGAATTAGCACATTAAAGCCAGGTCTATTACCTTTCTCTTTGCCAATGCTTAGTTAGTTATTATGTTATGTCATTTATGTCATTAACCATTCAAATATATATATTTTTATTTGGCTATCAATATTTCAAAATATTCTAGAGCAACAGGACCTATTGTGGAATGAAACTTGGCATCGTTGTACACATTACTCTTACCCAATATGGTGGCCTCATCAGAGTTAGCATTATTTATTTAGATATAAAAAAAGAACTGTCCACTTCTGTTTTAACAAGCATAGGATACAGAAAAAACTGACTCTGGTGATTATATTCATTTTTAATTGTTATCATATTCTTAAGTGTTCCATACTATAACATGAATGCATATTATTCACGTAATTCATGACTGAATGGTCTTACAAAAGGTGGACAAGTGATGAACCATATCTCACCAAAAGCCTTAACATATGTGAAATAAAAATAAGGTCTATTTTATACAGCAAACGTTTGTGTAACAATTCTTTGCTAAAACGTGGAATTGACTGTTGCACATACATTTACAGCTGCAGATCAGAAAAGTGAAGGTGAGGAGCCCATATAAACAAGTTTGGTGCATTCTTCAGCTCCCTCTGAGATAGACTATGAAACAGTGGCGGCTGGTGGATTTAGAAAGTGGTGGGCGAAAAATGATGTACCCCAATGTACTAAGTGAGCGAGCGAAGCGTGCGAGCCCGAACTGCAAAAGGAGGGTGCGGGGGGGTTCTCCCCCGCAAGAAAAGTTTGAAAAAAATGGATTCAAATGGTGGGTTTTACACCACATATTTACTGCAAACTGTTGAAAAAAGGGGGGTCCAAATATAGCATTTTGAAGTACAAGTGTGAAAATAACATTAGAATCAAATCAAAAATGTGGCCAATCCTCAAACTGGTCTGCTTGCAAAATGACCCCCAAGCCAAGCACATAGAACCAATGGAAACAGGCCCTCTAAGTGTTTCCCACCTGTAACAGATCTCTGAACCACCTTTGTTTTCATTGTATATAATAATCAAAATGCTGCACTTTGTTCTTATTAATCTTGTGCAATTTACAACCATTGACAAAGCCTATTGTCCTGGATGGTTGTAGGTTTAATGTCACTCGCATTAAATATCTGGAGGCAATGACAGATGAAGCAAAATACCAGTGGGGACGCACACTATGCTTAGTACAGATTTTTAGTTTAACAGTTTTAAGCTACGCTTATAATTATATTGGCTGCCCCTACGAGAGACCCCCCCAGTTTTTTAATCCCACTTAAAGCCCTGCACACATACTTTGCTTACACTTTTCGTGGGAGCCCTGGGAAACTGGGACACACAGGTTACTCACAAGTAAATCAGAGAAAGAAAAATAAACACCAAGCTCCCTGGAAGACAAAGCCTAACATTTGACCTCTGTCTTTGATTGCACAGCAAATGTGACAAGATAAGAACAAGATTTAAAAGCTTGTTTACAGAAAGCGAGTTTGTGGAAACACACAGTATACAAGATTTTGGCAATGAAAGGGACGAACCCGGCAGCCTAAAACAAAGCCAGCAAACAGAAAATGTGAGTTACAAACCACACAGCTAATGGTAAGCAACGGGCGGAATGCATTCCTGAGTCAACTTTCTGAATGTCCCCAATGTCTTTAGCAAATCAGACAGCTCCGTAGGCTGAGACGTAAAAAAGTAGTTATATTAATGTGAGCAGTGGAAGGATAGATGTCATCCAGTCAAAGGGATTGTAAAGAAGCTATTTTCCAAAGGAGTGACAAACATGAGAGGAAGAAAAGACATCAAGTAAGAAGCAAGCAAACAAGCGATTAGACAGGCAACCAATGATTAGCAATGGGCTGGTACAAAGTCCACTGGAAGTTTTTGATATGGTTCACAGAATGCCTTTTACGCACAGACAGCTAAAAGGCATCTGTAGGCAAGATCTAAAAATAGCAGATCAATGCAAATGCCTATGTCCTTGCATTGGGGGAATGGGACTATTGGGCAACTAAGGGTTTGGCGGGCTGAAGGGAGAGGGTGCAAATGCATGCGTGTGAGCGAGTGCACAGCTGGAAAGATGAAAGCATGTGTGCATGGATGAAAAGATGAATGTGTGAAAAGATGGATGCTTGCCATTATCTCCCCATTTTGAGGGCAGAGAAAACAAATGCTTCCCCAGCTCCATGAAACAGAGAAATCTGGGGAGAGGTAGCATTGTCATGGCTAAGCTGGGAACAGGGAAAGCCAAATTTCAAGTCCTGTAACATTATGCCATTTTGTTTCGAGTGAAAGTCTAGTGCATTGAGAAAAGTATGGCCACAACACAATGGGGCCACAGACAGTGTACAGACACACACTGGTGAATGTATTAATGCACCAGTGCCTGTAACGATGCTTCAATGGATGCCTTATAGTGGGAGCGTACATGGATGGCTAAACAGGTATGGATAAGTGCCTGGGTGTGACTGGATTGATAAAGGATGGTGCAGAGGTGGCGGAAGTCAAGAGCTGGATGCCTAGGTCTATTCATAGCCTTCTCTAAGTAACTGTTTCTAGAAGCCACAATTTCACAGCAGTAATGTGTGTTACAGAAGAAGGTCTCCTGAAAAGTAGTAGCAGAAAAAACTCACAAAAGCGCAAACAAATTCCAGATGCTGGCCAACCTTTTATGTTAAATGTACAGGCTTGTAAATGCTGAACTGCAGCTATGTTATATAATTCGCCAGAGGGAAAGAAGGATAGCACATTTGGCCAAAATAGAACTTTTGGCCAGAAAAAAAAGCCTTCTAGAATGCAGAGGATGCATATCTAGTCGCTTTTTGGTACTTCAATGTGAATTCACTGGCAAATAAAAAGTTAAAAGCAAATAAAGGCTTCAGTGTGAAGGTTAGATGAATGTGCCCCAGATCAGACAAAAGAATAGCAAAGCTTGGGATGTTATTAAGAAAATAAGAAATAAAAAACACTGTTCTCTCTGACATCTAGCTTGTCACACATTGTCTTCCCAGAGTGTTTTACAAACATGTTTTCCATCTATTACGCTATATCCTCGTGAAATTGTAACATTGGAGGGTGGCTCACAAGGAAATACGAGGCTGCACAAAATCTGGTTGGAGTGGGACACCCATCTGTACAAGCAGCGTCTTTCAGAATAATAGCTAGATGTCACATGAAGAAGTGATGAACAGATGCTCATTAAACAGCTATAATACGTTTGACATCCTCAATTAGAATTTTCCACACACTCAGGGGTGGACTAGGGGATTTTAAAAAACAACATTTTTCACACTAAGTAGAAAACCAGGTCACCCCAATATGGACAAAGAGCTTCAACCTAATATGAAAAGAATGCCACATCCCTTCAAAGTGGTCAGGGATCTAACCCACCTGACGTGTCCTCAACAGTGTGAAAGCACTATGAACAACTACAGAGGCATTGCCAGCCTCAAGATCTACTACAATCACAGGACCACAAACTCAGGATGTCTGCAGGAGGCTTAGAAGCGGATATTTTCCAGAACGCAACTGGCAAGAAAACGGCTGGACTAATCCACCATATCTGACGACAAGTCGCCACTCCAGCTGCTCTGTTTCCTACTTGCAAAACTTAGTTCGAGAGAGTTGGAAATAGCGATGAACCATTAACTTCAAGTTGCATCTAAACGAGCTACGTGTTTACCAGGAATCCAACACGTGGAAAGTTGGAATAACTGGGACCTTCCAGAGTAACACTGTCAGGCTTTCCGGTGCTGCAGTTTATGGCCTTGGTGTTGAACTATTAGGAGTCTTATGTAGCTTAAAAAGTGGCAGCAGGGACCTGCTACTTACTTTCGGAAACCCTCAATGAGGTAGAAGTAACAGTATTAAGACCCACATATTAAGATCAAGAACTTAAGGTATTATGGGTGATTTTTGTTAAGATTTACTTAAAGCACCGACCTTAGACTACTGCAGACACATGAGTACTTTTAGACAGACCGCAATTATCTTTCGAAGTTGAATATCATTTTACAACACAAAATTTACAACAATTCGTGGAGGAATGGCAAACGTAAGAAAACACATAGAATTACTTTTAAACATATGGTAACCACAGTATTGCATTGCCCTTATCGTTCATACAGTACTATACTGTACTGTGCTGTAGATTATTTTATAGCGCTTCGTAGTTTAACAAAGCACATTAATACGTTTTGTACATTACACTTAAACCCTATGTCAGTGAGGAGAATCAGTGAAGGGAAGATTTTCCGATAAGCTTTGTTTGGAGATCTCGAGGTTGGGACCTAGTCTTCCATGTCGTGGCGCCATCGGACATGTCCACCGTATGTTGAGACACAGCCAAGCCCTGCAAGTCCAGACCATTTACAGTCCCAGTATAGCACCCCTACTAGTCATCCTTACAATGTAAACCAAAAGTAAAATCTGTCTGGCAAGCTGCTGGCTTTTCCTTCCCTAATGAGCTTGGCAGCGCTCGCCTCCAGCTCTGTGATCTTGGCACTCTTCCCTGAGATGCATCCTGTGATTTTTAACCGTTCTGTGAGAAGAAGGAAGCCATGGAGTTTGAGCTGTTATTTGTGCATTTGTCAGAGTGTTTATTTTGTGAATAAAGCAGATGCTGAGTCAAAATATCAAATGAACAGCTTTTAGTCACTTGTGCGTTTTTCAGGTAAAATGAGCCAGTCGAAGGGGGGCTCTGTTTTCTTCTCTTCTGTCCTAAACTCACACAGGATCCTGATTTCAAACGGACACATTATTTTGTCTGTAATGACATTTATCTTCCTGCATGCCCCATCTTCATGCATGTGTAATAAATGTAGAAATACCCTCACATCCTGCAGTGACGGGGTGCTGTGGCATGGGTTCATGTCCACATATTCTTTCTTGATGTGCACATGACTTGAAGATATATATGGCCCATGATAGGGCCCCTGCAACTTGAACCACCCATTGCCCCTGCTAGCACCTCCAATGAGAATACAAAAGTAAAATATCTGCGTGATGAGTACGCATGGACACGATGCAATACTACACATACTCTGTCATTTAGAGAGAAAATGTCACATTTGTCCAATTTTACAAAATAACCAAACAAGCATTTTAAGTAAAAGGATCACTTCATGCTTTCACTTCAAACTTACCTTACAGTCCGACACAGAGTCTGCCCAGAGGCGAACCCTTTCCATCACAAGCTGTGGATGCAGGGGGCTCTTACGAGGCTGCAGCTGTTGCCTTCCTTTTTGCTGCACGAAGCCCTCCAAAGTCCAAGGGCCTTATGTAGGTAAATAAAATTTACCGATTCTTAAATACTGAACCATACCGAATCGGTATTTAAGAATCGGTAAGTTGTATGTAGGTAATAATTCGGTAATATTTACCGAATCGGTAACATTCGGTGTTCAAGAATCGGAATTTACCGAATCGGTAAATACCGCGGTGGTATTTACCGAATCGGTAAATACCGAGGTGGTATTTACCGATTCGGTAAATACCGAATCGGTATTTACCGAATCGGGAAAAGAAAATCACATGACTGGATGAAACAGCCAATCCTGTGCAACCACACCCCACCCAACCAGGAAGTGGCCACACCCAGGCAGGTGCACACTCTGGAGAGGCTTGGAGTGCAGAGGAGAGGCAGGGAGCCAGTGCCTGTTTGTGCAGCTCAAAATCATCATGTCCAGCCAGAGGACACAGAGAGATGGAGGGGAAAGGAGGAGGAAGATGAAATTCAGCCCCAAGGAACTCCAGGTGCTAGTGGAGGAGGTGGTGAAGCAGCACCAGAAGCTGTTTGGGAGGCAGTCCCTGCAAGTGCCGGAGTCTGAGAAGCGCACTATATGGCTGGGTATCCAGGCGCAGGTCAATGCTGTGGGAGTGACCCACAGGGACATTGAGGTACTCAAAAAGCGCTGGTACGACCTGAGGATTGTGACAAAGAGGAAGATGGGGGAAATCCAGAAGGAGGCCAGCCAGACTGGAGGTGGAATCAACAGGGCACCTGCCCTCACCTAACTGGAGGAGCTGGTGGAGGCCACAATAGAGCACGAGAGCGTCGTGGGGCATGGAGATGCCGACAGCTCTGCCAGAGCCGCCACCCAACAAGGTAAGACAAATGCACAGCAATGTAGCCCCTCCTACCCCTATCCCACATCCCCCATTGTGAAATGAGTATCCCACTCCAGTCCATGTGTTAGTGCAGACAGGCAATGCATTATGGGAGATGTAGTCAGGGAACCCCCAACCATGAAGTGAATAGCACAGGACAACAATGCATGGTACACACATTAGCCAAAAGCAGGCAGAGGACAATGTGAGAGTGTTACATGAATTTATTGTGATGCTTGCAATGCAGCCCTTCAGGTACACTGAGCTGATGTTGCATTTCTGTCCACAGATGTAACATCGCGCAGGACTGCACATGGTACAGGAGAGAGGGCACACCAGCAAGACAGGTCAGCTCTGGCCAGCACGAGTACTGCACAGCCAGCATCACCACCACCACAGCCTGCATCACCACCACCACAGCCTGCATCACCACCACCACAGCCTGCATCACCACCACCAGAGCCCGCATCACCACTCATGCATGAGTCGCCGCCCACATCACCACTAGCAATTGTGATGCCGAGGAGGCGTGCTGCTGGCAGGTTGGCAGCATTAGAGACCTCATTTGACGACAGCAGGGGCCCGGAGCCAAACACAATGCCCCAGGATGGGAGCTATGCCACTGTGCCCTCCACCTCACAGGGAGCACACACGGGTGCAAGATGGCGCCGCAGGTCGCGGGTTCAGAGTCCACCAGCAGACGGTGACAGCCATGGGGTCTTTGCGGGACTCGAGGGCAACATGCTCAAGCAGCAGCGCCTACAAACAAAGGCAGTCATGTCAGTTCAGCGGCATGTGCGGGGACTGAGAACCACATTCAAAAACATGGACAGGAACATCAGCGCAATGGCGGCGGGGATTACTGACATGGCAGCGGGCCTGCGGGATGTGTCACAGTCCATGAAGCTGTTGTGCAGCAACTTAGACGCAGATAGAGCTGCAAGGCGCCGGGAACGCCAGAGGGGAGACAGGCACACCAGGGCACTCAACCGCCTGGCAACTGCAACTTCACTACTCTGCCGGCGCTCAGTGAACATGCAGGAGGGCCTGACACACTGCAGCAGCGACGTTACTAGGGGGATGGTGCAGGTCACCAGTGCCCTGGAGGTGCTATTGACCAGTCAGGCGGCCACAAGTGGTGCAGGGGATGCTGCTGAAAGCATCGACACCAGCAGCAGGAGCAGCATAACACCCCCGGTCCCAGAAACACGCAGGAGCAGCAGGCGGCATGGGGCTGGCACCAGTGAGGAGGCTGAATCCGTGCCATCCCACACTCTAGCGCGTGGCCGCAAACATTGATGCTGCACCGCGTAGCAAAAGACAATTGGGTGACGTGACCCTGGACTTCAAACTTGTCAATACGCAATGTTGCCAGAATGGCATAATCTTGGTTTCGTGGCGTAGTGCCGCATTATTAAACTACGTCATGACATACAACAACTGGCTGTGTCCCCTTACTTACTAGAAATAGTTGCATGTGATCTCTGCCCGTCTCTCTCTCCCATCTGTTGCTGTTGGCACTCCAGCAGCGTTGTCCTCTGGCTGACCTGAATCATCATCATTGTCCTCAAAATCTGTTAGTTCCACCTCTGTACCTCTCTTTGTGGCAAGGTTGTGCAGCATTGCACAAGTGGCAATGATCTTGCAACAGATGATGGGTGTGTACTGGCGTGCGCCTCCGCTTTTGTGGAGGCAGCGGAACCTGCTTTTCAATAGTCCAAACGTGCGCTCCACCACGTTGCGTGTAGATTTGTGTGCCACGTTATATCGTCTCTCACTCTGGGTTGATGGGTGTAGGTAGGGAGTGAGGATGAATGACCGCACGGCATATGCACTGTCGCCTAGGTGAGTGAAAGTGAACCATCAGTCACATGTCTCAATACACTATGATTTGCAAGTCTCATGGGGCGTCACTGTTACTTATCTAGCAGGTATCCGTCTCCAAATTCTCCAGAAAGCAGTCGTGTGTAGATCCCACTGTTCTGGAAGATGTAGGAGTCGTGGGTGCTCCCAGGAAACTTCGCTACAATATCAGTGATGATGTTCCCTGCATCGCAGATTACCTGCACATTGATGGAGTGGGTGGACTTTCTGTTCCTGTTGATGTGCTCAGTGGCAGCTGGTGGGCAGATTGGGATGCGTGTGCCATCAATACAGCCAATGACATGGGGGAACTGTGCCATGTGATAAAAGTCAGTTTTAGTTTTCTGCAGTTCAGCCTGTGTGTTTGGGAAGCTGATGTAGTGGTGCATTCTCTGCATCATGGCATCAAGGAACTTCCTGAAGAAACGGGACAGGCAACTCTGGGATACACCGCCCACCGCAGCTATCACCCCCTGGTAACTGCCAGATGCGAGTAGATGTAGGCTGCAGAGCACCTGCACATGTGGTGGTATGGCATGCGCCCTTCTTGTTGGCTGGTCCAGGAGTGGGTGCAGGTCCCTGATCAGGTCCATGATGTTTTGTGGGTGTAGCCTGTACCTTTCATGTATCTCTGCGTCAGTCTGTTGAAAGAGTGTGATGCGCTGTCTGTAGATGCGTTCCTCCCGTCTCCAAATCCTCAGACCTGCTGCCTGTAGACGTAGGCACCTTGCAATGACATACAGAGCGGCCATGTTGTCCACGCTGTTGCATTTTGGATTGCTTGTATGCACTGTTGATGCTTACCACCTGCTTTCAATCCGTGTTAATTACCGACTCTTAATTACCGAATTTCATGGATTTCTTAATTACCGAATTTACCTACGTCTTTTTCAGTTTTACCACTTCATATTTACCACTTCATATTTACCACTTCATATTTACCACTTCATATTTACCGATTCGGTAAATCTGTATTCGGTAAATATGAATCGGTATTTACCGCTTCATATTTACCGAAAACTGGTTTTTGGCCTCCTACATCTCACTTGACTAAATACCGGTCGGTAACGGCATATTTACCAAATTTCGGCCGTTACCGGCCGGTATTTAGCTACCTACATATGGCCCCTAGTGAGCAGCTGCAGGAGCCCGCCATGTGTTTGAAGAAACATGGAGCTTGACGTTGCGATGCTGCTGGGTTGGGTTGGTGATCCTACGCCACATGTCATCGGAGAGGGTGGGAGGTGTGACTTCCCTGATTGACATGCAGCTTCGGAACTTCAGGGATGAAGCCTGAAATGCCCGAGGCTGCCTTTACGAGCGACGTCATTTGGGGATGCGCTTCACAACTGAAAGTCAGGGCTTTGATGAGCTGATAACCTCACAGGCCCCAGGGCTAAGGGATCATCGACCCAGCAAAGTGTAGCTGAAGAGGCAGGCACAAGCGCACGGGAGAATCAGATGTTCCTGTCTGACACCGACCTGAGACTGCTGCCCCACGCACACCGAGAAATGATTCCTATAACAGATACACAACAGGCAGTGTATCTGCATCTGTTTTATAGGTATTACAGTACCGGCAATCAAAATAGTCTAGAGGCAGAAAACACAGAGGGCGCAGCCCCTACACCCTAAGGAAAGAACCGCCACTGCTATGAGAGTCTGTTTTCTAGTATTAAAAGATAGCCAACACTTTGCGTTCAGATGCAGTATGTCAGCCACCTTGGAATTATAGACAATAGATACTGTTCCGAGTTATTGAGTGATATTTCTCATTCTTCCAAGATGGCCACCACATAGCATCTACATGCAACATGACATCTGGGAACGATTGAAAATACCATTCTAAGATAGTGGGCAGCTTCTGTTGGCTTTATCAAAGCTGTTGACATTTTCAAGCATAGGACAAGCCAATAGCAACAGCTTCAAGATGAGAGAGGGATCCAGGGCAGGGTCGAGAGACATTCAACCACAGCAGTGCTCGATGTCAGAGGAAGGGCAAAAAAATATACAAAGATACTGAGGCAGTAGGAGGATGCAGCAACACAGCATGGCAGAAGTGGAGAGAGAGTCGGAGAGCAAAGGAAGGCATGAGCATATGTGGAAAGGAGAGCGAGTGAGAAAGAGGAAAAGGGAGAGAGAGAGATAGAGAGTGAATGGAAGGAGCAGGAACTGGGAACTGTACTTTTGGAGCAGCGTAACTTTCGCTCCACCCTTTCATGCTTAATTAGGCCACATATATGTGTATGTATGATCTTGTCTTCTTATGTTATGTAATCTTAATAAAATAATGTAATGCACTTGAATAGTTAGAGAAATTGCATCTACTGTGCAATCTTGACATTTATATGAGTGTGTATAATAACATTTCCTTTACAGTAAAGAGTTGCAAGTCTCATATATGTATGAGAGAAATAGTGTGACTCGAAAAGAGCATCTTTTGGCATGGATAAGAAGATCTAATGAACAGAAGGAGGGCTACTGTCCGAGTGGGATAGGGATATGAGTGGAATGCAAGGATGCTTTAATGTATAGACCAATGGAAAGAAAATCTTGAGTATAGTTGCCAAGTCTGTTGTTTGAAGATGAGACTTAATTCGACATGTGACCTAAAATTCTAGAAGGTTCTTTAGTGGGTATAATTGGGCATTGGACTTTGACTTTGTTCAAATTTCCCATTAGACTCTAAGAGGTATATACCTCTTTGTGGCATCTCTTTCGTGTGGCTTCTTGCTATACAATTTATTGTACCTTTGAAAACCTTCTACAGAAGTTCTACTATGTTGAAGTCTTTCTCGGCTTCCGTGATTCATAGGGTTTTCCTGATTCCCAGTTAGAGTAGGGTTTAGTAGGTGTCCTTAGACAAACTCATGTATTGGCAAGAGGATCAAAACGTTCTATATACTCTTGAGGCCTTGTTTGGTATTCTAGGTTTAATAACAACAAAATTCCTCTTTTGCTTTCTGTTAATGAGGATTTATTTTATGTCGATTTCAATATCTGTGCGTGATTCTTTTTTATACTGTTTCTCCGACTTATTCGTGTCAGCTTGGCTTTGAATTTATAATTAATTCATACTTAAGCCCATCAATTGCCTCTGAGTTTTCCTGTGTGACCAAATGAGTTACACTGTTATTGGTAAACTGTAGTCAACCTTAATGCCTTCTATTCCTCAGGCACCTAGACCTTTCCATTGCAGGGGGCCTGGAAGAAGGAGTCCACGACCAATGTGTTCTCACTTTCATTAAGTGGTGAATCAGAAAATTTTGGGAAAATAATAAAGAAAAATAGATCCCTTACATCAAAACCTAACTGTTGCCGGGGTGGAACAAGTCGAAGAAAAGAGAGGAAAGTCATTTAATCTGGAGCCGACAGCTGAAAAGTAATTTGATAATATGCAAAGGGGCAGACTTGTACCCCACTGTAAGTATATGTTATATATTGGATACAATGCTGTTTGTTGTCTAAAACTGACTGTCTCAAGATCACAACTATACATAAAGCTCAACAAGACACCTGGAATTATCACCAATACGGACAAAGACTATTAAAGGCAGATAAATCAAGTTTCACTGTTAGTCACTAGTCTTCAGTGTTTAGATTTTGCTACAATCAGAAATTTTGAGCAATGTTTTCCATAGTTGCAAATAAAGATGTGTCTGAAAACCCGATTAGCTCATGGCACTGCTAGAGATTCTGTTATAACTACTAATTGTATTCTAGTGCAGAGGAAAAAAGTGAGCTCACATCCAAATAAATTCTCACCACTTTATACTGCTGCTTTGCTTTCTTGCTTTTGACTTCTAGCTTCTCCATCTCCTAAAAATGTAATTAAAATGCAGCATGTTTTACTGATATCCTTTTTTTGTTTTGTATACATACTTAATGGTTGCCTCACCATTTTCTGCAGAGAAATGTCCCCAGAGTAACAACAAATGTATAAATATATTGTTTTCTGCTGTCTGTTCATGTGTTAGACCATGTAGGCTTAGAGTT
This sequence comes from Triturus cristatus, assembly GCF_964204655.1. Lineage (NCBI taxonomy): Eukaryota > Metazoa > Chordata > Amphibia > Caudata > Salamandridae > Triturus > Triturus cristatus. Next base: position 232,724,119 of record NC_140587.1, read on the forward strand.
ACTAGCAGTTTGCACTTGGTCTGCAGTAAATAAGTGATGTAAAGCAGTGCAAAGTGTTGAATTGATATTTGCTTTACAAGCCCTAAAGTAACACAAAGGGGTGCTGCATGGGGGGTACTTGTGCTCACCCCCTAAAACATGGTAACATTGGTGTACTCCTGATTAGCATATTTAATTTACTTATAAGTCCCTTGTATAGCGGTGTACCATATACCCAGGGCTAGTGAATTATAATGCTACTGGTGAGGTTGCAGCACATATTGTCCGACCCACTTAAGTAACCTGCCAATGCAGCCTGACTACAGTTCTGAACTATCAGTCATAATTGGCAAAATAAAGCACATGTCAAGCCTTACATCTCACTTTTATTGCAGAAAAGTCAACCCTAAGTTAGGCCCTAGGTTGCTCATACGGCAGGGTAGATTTCAATTTAAAGGTTGGACATGTACTTTTACGTTGAACATGTCCTGATCGTGAAAGACCCTTAAGTTAATTTCTTAATACTGTGAGGTCTATCTGTCCCATTAGGGTAACATTGGGTTGCCTTAATACATTTATTAAGTGCTACAATTCAATAGAGGACAGGTATGCATTTCAGGTTTGGTATCTATGAAACTGTAATTTAAAATCCTCATCAATGGTAAAGTTGAATAAATTACAATTTTGAAAATACCACTTTTATAAAGTTGGTATTTTTCTGCCCTTAGCCATTTGATGTTTGCAGCCTCACCTGGGTCCCATGACTTGAATTAACTGGCAGTTAGACTTTGTGAATTCCTCCCTGACACTCAGGCAATAGAGGGATTTGGTATGCCTGAATGGGCCATCTGTTGACAGGATGGGGGGGGGGGGGGCAAAGCTGGCTCATAGCCCGACTTGCAACTGAATAGGCTGTGTTCTGCCTTCACAAAAGGAGCTTGTCACCTCTACATTGTGTCTGCAGCCAGCTTGGAGCAACAGCAATGAAGTCAGGAAAATCTAAGCACTTCAAAGAGAATCCTCTAGAAATGTATCCCAACTTCAAAGAAGGCAGCAGGTATAAATATAGGGCAGTCAGACCCACTTTTCGTTTAGCTTTCTGGGCTTACGGAATGACAGCACTTAGAGCTTTGCCCCACTGAAATTTACCTCCTCAGAACATTTTCTTCAAAGTTCAAAGATAAGTACTGCGCAGGTCCAAATCCACTTCTTGCATCAGAGCCATGCTCCATCCTTGAAAAACATATATTTCGACTTTGACCTGGTCTCATGCAACTAGAAGTCCATGGTTGGCTCTTTGATCTTGTCATGTGTTTCATTTAGGGCCCACTTAGGTTGCTCGTATTTTAGTTTGCTTGAACGTTTAGGCAGCTTTCCCTTGCACATATTATTCGGGCATGTGTATTTTTGTGCCACAGCAATATTTTGGAAGAACACTGCACATGTTTGTGTTACTGGTTCAGACTCTGTCTAAACATCTTGTAAAAGGTCAAACAAACGGTGCCCAGTGTTACGGTGATTGCTTAACAAACATAGCTTTAAAACCCAGGGGTTTACCATAATTCCCCCAACACATCTGGGTTGTTGTGGACAAACTAGAGAGACATCTAGGGGGCAGATTTACAAGCCCCCTGTGCCACCAGCACGTCCCTTTTCATGACGTACTGGTGGCGCAGGGGGCTCCTCCATATTTACAAGGACAGGTAAAGCCACCCTGCGTGACTTTTCCTCTCTTTGTAAATACGGCCCCTTCACACGCAGCACTTTGCGTTGAAGGGGTGTTCCATAGGTGTTGCTGTGGGTGTTCCCACGCAACACCCATAGAACAAGACACATCTCCAGATTTACGAGAAATATTAAATCTGGAGATGCATTTGAACGCTACGCCACCCTAGAGGTGGCGTAGCGAGGCGCAACGAGGAGAAATGTTTTAATTTCTCCTAGTTCTTTTCTCTTTCAATGCGTGCTGCATTGTACAGCACGCATTGAAAGAGGAAAATGCCTGTAGTGATTGTTTTTGTGCAGGTAGGTGCCCACAATCTCCCCATGACGCAGGCATCCTTGCACCATGGTGCAAGGGTGCCTGCACCAGCGCATGGCTGCAGTTTGTGTGCCAGTGCAGGGGGAAGCACAGAAATGCAACATATTCTTGTAAATATGTTGCATCCCTGTGCTTCAGAAGTGCTGCAGTGTAGCGCAGCCAAAGGGCTTGCGGTGCCACGCTGCGGCACTTCCTTGTAGATTTGCCCCATAGTTCCCTATAAGTTGAGATAGAGGAATTTTACTCACGAACTTGGCCCCACTTTTTTTCCTAAATTTTTTCACATTTTTTTTGCATACACAATATTGTGTTGATATCTTTGTGTTGTATACTCTGTCGATATTAGTTGCCACATTTTTGGAAAATCTTGGTATTTCGAATTTTTTATTGTGCAAGACATGACAAAACCACACATAGTTTGTTATACAGATGACGAAATAAATAGGCTTATACAAATTCCATCTTTGTTCAGTGAAGAGGCAGCCTCGGCCAGTAACTTGAATTTAGAAAAAGTGGAAAGACTGAAACGGCTAAGAAAAAAGAACATACGTACCCAGCTGCACGCACAGGTATCATAAGGACATCTGAAGAATAATAGCATCCCAGCAGGACTCCAAGGTAAAAATATTCCAGTGATCTTTGCTTTTGAAAAAACATATTTAGTAAAGTTCAGTGGGTTGGGACCAAATGTTCCAGAGATTGGATAGCTTTATCTATAGAATCGGCCCTCAGGATTAATGAGATGGAATTAAAGGAAATTAAGGCTTTAGAAGAAGAAATTGGTGGGGACTCTAGCATAAGTGATGCTAAATCATTACTTGAATCTGTTGAGAAAACTATAGCAGATTTCAAGGTGCATACGGCAAACCAAAAACCGGTAACGGTGACCAGGAATATGAAAAATGTCAGTATCGAACGAGTACACCTCTTTCTGAAAGACGATTTTTATAAAAATATTAAACCAAGTGGCATATCAGCAACAACCGGCGATAATTATCGCTATGCGCACTTAGCGCTAGGATAATTATCGCCAGCTAGCGTGGATTTTTATCGCTGAGATAGCGTGCTATTAGCAACGCTTATCTCAAAAGCAATGAAAATCCTAGCGCTAACTGCCTAACGTGAGATTATCGCAGGAAAACCAGCAATAATCTCACGAAATGTGGCGTTATCTTGTTGATAGGTACTCACAAACTTAGCCATGATATCCACCTTCCATAGGATATCATGGCTAAGTCAGTCCTGAAGCAGGCGTAAGGAAAGTAGCGATAACAGGGGTTATCGTTACTTTTCCTGCCGCTATGCTTCATAGCGTGGGGCTTTATGATAGGAGAAATGTCGCTTAGCGACATTTCTCCTGTCATGTTAGGTCAGGAATGCCCACTTTGCATCTCATTAGAGATGCAAAGCTGGGCGTTATATTTTGTGCGCTAAAGCAAGGTTTCACGCGTTAGTGTGACCTTGCTAATTAGGCGTTAAAATTATCGCCGCTTTTCGGCCGAAAACGGCCGCAAAAGTGGTGATAATTTTTTATCGATGCCTTGTAAATATGCCCCCTAGTTCTTTGAATCTGCAGAATAGGGGCCGTTCACTGAGGAAATGTATTACCTTTTCCGATACATCTTCAGACTCAGATCAAGGTTCCTCTGGGTTCTATCAACCGTATTTTTAGTCCCCGTGAGCCCAACCTTTTTTAGGCAAAGGCGCCAACAAGGGGCAAGAAAACACTGGGGAATGGAGAGGCTAAAATCAACAACAGATGTTTTTTAGAACCAGGAGGAGAACGTACAAACAATGATGGAAATTTTAAATACCTCCAACACTATTGAGCCAGAACATATCCCTTGATTTTCGACCTGTTCTTGTGTTTCAATTTTTTTTTACTTTTTCTACTTTTTTTACATATTGGTAGTGCTTGCTTTCTCACATGCATTTGAGATGTGACATCACATACAAGCAGTGCAGAGTATTTAAAATATTGACTTGTGCAAAATTGTTTTGAAGGTGGTTTGCCAAAACGTGTCAACCAGAAGAAGTGGAGAAGTCGAATGGATTAAAAACGATGGGGCATATTCTCAATGATCTATCACCGAGTTATCGGCACTTTAGCACAGCCAAAGTCGCAATAAATTTAGCGCACCATTCACAAGCTGGTGCTAACAGCCCTTATGACCAGTTTACCTGCGATATCGCTAATGAGATGCAGAGTAGGCGTTCCCGAGCACAAAGCTACGACAACACCACTCCGCAAGATTCTCAACGACCAGCCACATCGGCAAAAAGACAACAAAACATGCAATAAGGCACCTTAGCAGCAGGAAACTTACACCTGCTCTGACCGTCTGCACAGTCGGACGAGAATCGGCACCAGACAAAGGAGCCCAGCCCAGAGCCACACATGAAGAACAACAAATGCGCTGGAGCAACTGAACATGCAGCCCGGAGTCCCAATAGGGCAACAACACCCACCGTCACAACCCCCAGGCCTGCCCCCCCCTTCCTCCGGGGCCCAACCCCTGCCCCCCCATGGACAAAGATATTGCACATCAATTCCACAAAATCATGGACCACATAATTCGCCTGTAGTCGCACAATCACAACACCTAACATACATGTGTGGTTTGAAAAAGGAGAATCATACATTCATCTCAGAATATCCATATAATCCGTTTATTATAGAATAAACCCAAAACAACAATTCGGAAGAGTCATGTCGGGTCTTCTCAGGACATTCTGTAAGTCACAGCCTGCAAGACAAAAGCCTAGAAAAGAAGGTGTGCCATGCGCTCATCAAATTACAGAGAGAGAGAGCGAAAGAGAGAGTAATAAAGAGAGAAAGAGAGGGAGAGAGAGAGAGAGGGAGAGAGAAAGAGGGAGGGAGAGGGAGAGAGAAAGAGAGGGAGAGAGATAGAGGGAGAGAGAAAGAGGGAGAGGGAGGGAGAGAGAAAGAGATAGAGGGAAGGAAAGAGAAAGAGGGAGAGAGAGGGAGAGAGAAAGAGAGGGAGAGCACACGCCATCATCGCTTGCACGCCCCTGCACAACTAGGTCTCACTGCTCACCTTCCACCACTGACGTGTCTTTAAGAGGGCCCACCACGTGCCGGTGGAAGCACCAATCCCGGGGCCCACGACCATGGCACCCTCCACATCATGGAGCCCGGCACCGTGGGCCACCTGGTCACACACTTGATTCTGGGTCTGGATTTCGCTATGACAGAGAACGTATCAGTGAACATGGCCTCGTCACAGGCTGCACACCCGCTCAGCCCTAGAGGTGCCTCTAACACTGTGGACCGCAAGGTGACACCACGTGTCGGTAGACCCGCACTGCCCGCTGGCTCAGGCCTACACAGCGGTCCAGCAGGGCTCACACTAATGCCACCATTCCAGACCGCCTGGGCGGTGCATCACCGCAGGCTTCACACCCGCTCAGCACTTAAGGTGCCCCTACCTCAGTGCACCGAAAGACACCGTCCCGTGGCAGTGTGCCTGTGCCTGCTGCAGTGTATCCGGTGCCACCAAGTCTGTGCACCTCTAGCCATGAACCCTTTATGATTGAGTCCCGTGGTGCAGACGCCATCATGTCACCCCCGACACTGGGCAATGTGAGGCGGCAGGGCCCTAGGCCCTAATGCATAAATGATACCCACACGGAGACACCCAGTTACAGAGGTTTGAAATGACTTCCAGCACGTGCGCCATGCCCTTTTTATTGGCAGGGTCAAATGTCCTGTGACGTCGGTGCTGAATGGGTGTGGTGTGGGTGTGAACAAGCCATGAGGGAGTGGCTGTGGCATGCTGACAACTAGACCTGTGAGCAGCATACCCCTACAGGGAAGACCTGGTACATGGAGCGGAGTGGGCTGGCCTTGCGTATGCCAGTCCAGCGTAATGGTGTGAACAATGACCCCGGGGCTCTGGGCTGGACAAGGAAGTAAGTACTGGGTGTGTCTCCGTTCTAGTGTCGGCGTCACCGGGAACACAATCGGCAATGTTTCACCCTGTGACCTAAGTCCCACAACATGAACAACATGGACGTAAGGGGGAATCATTGCCCTACATTCATCCATACCTCCACACTTTCAAAATCATAGGCATGACACATCGGTGTGAAAATGAATGTTTAATGCACATTCAATAGAGTGTTGTAGCTGGAGCAGTACAGGGCCATGCAAGCCCCACCTTGCATAGTTGGCCCGTGGAGGGCCAGCCAGAATCCTTCAGGGAATGACAAGTACATCAGAAGAGGAGGAGTTCAGTCCGCAGTCAGATAGCTGTGTTGTTCGTGACCAAACAGAATATGGCAGTCCATGTCAAGGTCCAAGGTGAGTGTCGCGGAGTGCATCGGGGGACAGTGGAAGGGGATGATGCAGAGGGCAGAACCAAGCAGAAACAGGCCATATGGCAGAGATGCATGCTACTGCATCCTTCTGACCACAGAGGCAGATTCATCTGCATCTTCTGCTGTTGCATGTGCCTCACATGTGGGTGGTGGTGTTCTGTCTCCAGCACTGTGTGTCAGTGACACCTCAGGGGCCGGAGGTGAAATGTCTGCCGCACTGTGTGGTACTGAAGCATCAGGGGCCGGAGATGTGCATGGATTGGTAGCAGCAGCATGCATCAGCACCAGGCCTTGTGTCAGCAATACCACAAGGATGGTCTTTAGGGCATTGAGGGACCCAGCTACCTCTCACTGGTGGGCAGCCGTGGCAGCCACTCTTTTCACCTGCGTCCGCTCCATGTTCTCCATGAGCCTCCGCATGAGCCACTCTGACTGGACAGTCATTCTTGTCTCAGAGTCAGGACTCTGGCGATGTCAGCCATGGTTAGTTGGAGAGCATGGAGCGGAATGTGGGTGTCCGTTAGGGACTGTGAGTGGTCCCTGATGGGAATTAGACACACACGTATGGCGTCTAGTTTGGCTGCCATGCGGTCAAACCCCACATGCACCTGTTCAGCCAGCTTCTCACGGCAGCCCAACACACAGAGCTGGAAGGCCATGTGTTCGTCCTGGGGGTCCTGGGAGGCAGCCTTGGTGGTGGGTGTTGCCTGCTGTGTGTTCTGTGCCGGGGGTGGGTCCTCCTCATAGCAGCTGGGCTTCCCTGCTCCTGGAAGTGGGCTGCGGAGGCTCTTCACGGGCTGTCGGAGTCGAAGGTTTGGTGGTGCTCTTCGTCATCGGAGAAGAGAGGTTTGACCTGCTCTGCAGGAGGTGTTGGATTTCCCCCTGCAATCTGAAGGCGAGATGCAGTTTAACATTGTGTTGACATGTTTGTTGACGCATTGTACAGGTTTACATTCAGACCGCATGACAGTGTACATTGTGAGTGTTTGGGGGAGCTACCTATTTGATGCAGGACAGTGGACATTTCGATATCATCACGGATGTGTGTTTGTACTTGAACATCATCATCTCACATTTCCCTGCTATACCAAATGTGATTGGCCAGTGTCTGCACACAAGCGGAACCAGTTGTGTTTTCTGTTCTGTTGTGGACGTGTTGTGGTTTGTACCACATTTTTGTCAATGTTGCCGTGCTCTGCATGTTATGTGTGAGTGCTGCATTTTGGGTGACCCGCCCCTGCAGCTCTGATTTGGATGTCCCTTATCCCTTTAATGTGCTGGGCCTTTGACTTCTGTGCTTATACAGTGCTGGGATGTAGCAGACTTGGGTACATTGGGCTCTTGGTGTGAGTTGGGACTCTGGGGCATGGTTAGTCCGCAACTATGCTGTGCTCAATTGTGCATGTGTGCCATTGTGCCCATCTCCCCCCGTTCCCCCAGTCCCTGGTTATTACTCACCCTGTTGCTGTTGTGTACGGTCATGTTGAGCAGTGTCCAGTCCCCCAACTCCTGCCACTGTCTCCCAAATGATGACAGTGGACACCATTTCCTCCATCTCGTCCAGCTCCTCCTGTGGCGCTGGGTTCCCACCTCCGGTCTGCATTGCTGCCTTCCAGTTGTTTGTGAGTTTCTGCTTGGTTTTGCGCTTGACATCATTCCTGCGCCTCTTGACCTCTTCCATTGTCCTCTTCAGCAATCCGACTGCATTCACCTTGTCCACGATGGTCTGCCATATTCCATTTTTGGTTGCCAGTGACACAGTGAAGGTGACAAACAATATTTGATGGTGTTCTATTACCTCCGTTATCAGGATCCTGTTTTCCTGCTGACTGAACCTTTTCTTCCTACACTTATTCTCCTTGCCCGTCCCTGACCCCGAGGTCCCAGACTGGTCCTCCAGGGGGCTTGTGGGGTTCTGGTTGTCCTCTGCACTTGCTCCGGCTGACTCCATTGTGTCTTGCTGTTGTTTGGCTTTTGGATGTGTTTTTTTTCAACTTTTGTAATGCATTTTCCTGCATGTCGCGTAGGGATTGCATGCCTGTGGCTGGTTTTCACAGATTTTTGTATCACGCTTGGCGCCATCACCACTTTTTTCGTGTTTCGCATTTTTGCGGCATCGCGTTCATTTTAACGCATTCATTTGACGCGTTGTCGTAGGTCGATCGCTGGTGCCGCCGTGTTGAGAATACCACGTTAACGCAGAGTTATTTTACCGCGATAGACTGCAATGTGAAGAGTTGCGTTAAGCTACTTTTGCAGCAGTTAGCACACGTTCTTGAGAATATCCCCAATATCTTTAAATTTGCAAATACACACTTTATGGACTGAGTGGAGGTGAAAGTATCCCTCATATTTGTGTGTAATGGACAACCTCCCCTTGGATTGCATATATATTTTGCTGTTTTCCAACCGGGTTTAGAGTGTATGGGTGGGAAGGAATCATGAACTGTTTTTGATCATTGTGTTATTTTATGTTTAATGTTTGTGGTTTTGTGAAGTATTGAGAAACAAAACATAAAATCTGATGTATGATACAATTGGAGAAGGCTCGATGAGTGTCTGAATTTTTTAAAGAATTACCTGGGGACGTGGTTTTCATCTGTAGGAACTAATGTATTTTTTCCTACTTTGTAATTAGACTGATCGATACCCACACAGCTTCTGTAACAAACGCAGCTTGGCATTTAGACAAAACATGAATTCACATCTTCTGTTTTCAAGAAAACACCTAGAAGCATATACACCAAGACGTGCCATTTTGAAAACAGAGAGAAGATATTCTAGCAGAGCAAAGGTTCCGAAAAGAGAGAGCTGCACCAGGTGAGATGTATAACAACTATTTATGTATGATAGGTATTGGTTCACCACTAATTTCAGAGATCTATAATATAACATTGTGTTTCCATAGTGAGAGTAGACTGAGGTAGATATATATTTCACCATGGTAGGGCTTCTTATTGTTTGTAGTTTACTTGAAATGCACCTGACTCTGTTGGGATGCATATGTTTTCAAATTGCAGTGCAGATGTTTTGCAATAGAGCGTGAAGTTTCAATCAATATTATAAACTATTCTCGTGTCCTTGTTTTGTTTATTATGAACATGCATGAGTGAAAAAATGGAAGTTTGTCAATGTGTTTCCACGGTTCCTTGAAGTGACTAGAGTGTTGTGTTCTGGGGTGCTAACTTACCTGTCACTTTGGGAAGGTTAGGAGGACAGATAAAGCACTATGAGCTAGTCTGGATTGGGGCTCATAGTTACTGATGTGTTATGGTGACTCAGTCCCTACATACTGACTTTCTGTGTTCCCAGGCATAGTTCTATTTACACAGAATCCATGCAAAATGGCGCAGCCAATGCTTGGTCTGGTACTTATTGCACAGGTCTCCTGAGTAGTGCTTGTGTGTGTCCATAATACCCCTTACACCTACAACTGAAGATGTCCATGGTGTTGAGATTTAATCCTCTACAGTATTTAGGAATCACCAAATTATGTGGTTTTTCAAGCTTGAGAGTTTAAAAGTATTGCCTATTTTTGGGTTGCATTTTATTTTAATTTGTCCTTTAGTAATGGCTGCACCTGCTGTTGTCATTTCTCTTAATTGCAGACCTGCTGTCCATGCACATGTAACGAATCATTGACTTACTAATGCAGGTGGTGCTTTTATCTTTGTGGTAGAAGCCAATGATGCTTATCGTTTTGAAGTATTTTATTCTTGGGTCGATTTTCCAGCTTTGGATGCAAATTCAAACAAATTTCATACATATACCATGCCTGCACCATCAGCACAATTCAGAGCACATGCACTCATGGAAATACCACTGTATAATGGGGAACACAATACTTGTTTCCTTGGCATCCTTACTCATGTGAATAAACCTGTACGCATGTGTTCCATCAGTAATGATGGGACGACAGGGCAGACACTAAATAAATACATACCATACTCTGATATGGGAACTCTTAATCATTTGCAAACCCAAGCATTATGCAAGGTTCTAGTTACATCATATACACGCTTGACTCAATAAGTTTTGCACACTATGTTGGCAGCACCACCAAGGCCTGGCCTGCTAGGACAAGTCCAGTTGCCTACACTTTGGGCCATATGTAGGAAGCCCAATACCGGTCGGTAACGGACGATTTTCGGTAAATATCCCGTTACCGACCGGTATTCAGGCTTTTGGCATGTAGGGGGCACATTTCAGGATTCGGTAATTTACCGAATCGATAAAATTACCGAATCGGTAATTTTACCGATTCGGTAAATACCGAATCCTGAAATGATATGTAGGGGGAGTGTGTGGTTGTTGTGGGGATTCGTTATTTACCACCAACTAAATGTTGGTGGTAAATGACGAATAGCTGGAAAAAAGCATTTCTTTGAACTTTGAAGTGTGCAATGTGGCAGACATACATGCCCTTAGGGAATGTATGTGTGCCACATGTGCACACATGCAGGAATCAGGGGTGCAACAGGGTGTCACTGTGACACCCTGCCACCCTTGATTGTGCTCCCCCCATTACCGAATCGGTATTTACCGATTCGATAATGGTAACTGGCTTCCCATTGATTCCTATGGGCCTCCTGGCCCATAGGAATCAATGGGAAGCCAGTTACCATTACCGAATCGGTAAATACCGATTATAAATTACCGACCCATTCCGATTCGGTAAAAATTACCGATGGATTACCTACATAGCATTTACCACTTCATAAATACCGAATCGGTAAAATTCGGTATTTATGAAGTGGTAAATGTTAGGCTACCTACAAATGGCCCTAAGTCCTCTAATTGTTCATTCATTTATGGGAAAGGTGCTCACTAATCTTGAGGAGATTCCATTGTGGATTGACCAAAAAGTAGATCAATTTGAAGCTGAGTTTCCTCTTACGGGACAACAAGACAAGCACAGAATATTAACGATATGCTTCCTACATGGAATGGTTCTCGGAATACGTGACTGTCAAATTTGGGGATAGTCTTTGCCGCTGTCTTAACCATCAGTTGTGGCACTCTATCAATGTCAGTCGTGCCGGATGTGTTAAAACTACAGAATGAGCACGGTTCACTGCTGTCCTGGATTTGGAGATGAAACTGATTTAGCCTAACATTAAAGATGAAGTGGCATCTCTGGCTATACGTCAGAGGCTCTCATCGGTCACACAAGTCAACAGTGAACGTGAGCTACCTATAATTATTGCCGATATGTACACATCCTTAAAATGCAATAATTTGTGAATAAGACCTAGTAAACCACTTCTTGACAAACCTAGTACTGACAAGGAAGCCAAGCAAAACCGTGAGTTTGGTAAAAAAAACATGGGATAAATCTAAATGAACACAGAAAGGTAAACCTTGCGGAGGTTTTTCCACCCCTGGAGTTATATGAGAGGTTGTACGTTTTTTTCACGATTTCACAAAAATCAAGTCTCCAGACATGTAGCAGAATTCTGGTACACATGCTACTCATTCCTAGCAGGGCTTATCTGACAAGCAGTATGAAAGAGGAAGGCAATCTGGGCACAGACAAGAAGAGTACGTGACACCGAAAAGAGACTCAGGATGCTCGTCTGACGAAAAGATAAAGAAGGAAGATAAAACTCCATTTAAATCCCAATTTCTGAAAAAGAAGGTTACGGCTATTACCGCAAAATATGCCACTGACACTGAAACCCCTCCTCTTGAACCAAGGTGGGCTGTGACTCTCCTTGACATTACAGCAGAATTCCCCATAGTGGCCGGATCTCCAGGATCTTCTAGCAGCGAGAGAAACTGATACATTTGTTACTGTTGAAGACTCAGATAGGCATGTACCCCTCATGATAGGTTATATGACTTAGAAATAGAAATTGAGGGTGACATACAGTGCACTATTAAAGCAATATTCTGGGAAAATTGTACTTTGTCTGAAAACAACTTTTTAGCAGTGGTCAATTGGCCCCCACTCTTTCAATCAATCAATCAAAGCATTTGTATAGCGCACTACTCACCCGGAGGGTCTCGAGGCGCTTGGGGAGGGGGGGTCCGCTACTGCTCGAATAGCCAGGTCTTGAGCTGCTTCCTGAAGGCGAGGTGGTCTTGGGTCAGGCGGAGGTGGGTCGGGAGGGAGTTCCAGGTCTTGGCGGCCAGGTAGGAGAAGGACCTTCCTCCTGTGGTGGCTCTTCGGATGCGGGGGACGGTGGCGAGGGCGTGGTTGGTCGATGGAAGCTGGCGTGTGGGAGTGTAGAAGTTGAGGCGGCTGTTGAGGTATCTTGGGCCTTGGTTGTGTAGGGCTTTGTGTGCGTGGGTGAGGAGACGGAAGGTGATTCTTTTGTTGACAGGGAGCCAGTGCAGGTCTCTCAGGTGTCCGGAGATGTGGCCGTGTCGGGGGATGTCGAGGATGAGTCTTGCTGAGGCGTTCTGGATCCGCTGGAGTCTCCTCTAGAGTTTGGCGGTGGTTCCGGCGTAGAGGGAGTTGCCGTAGTCCAGTTGGCTGGTGACGAGGGCCTGGGTGACCGTCTTCCTGGTCTCTGTGGGGATCCACCGGAAGATCTTACGTAGCATGCGCAGGATGTGGAAGCACGACGAGGAGACGGCGTTGACTTGTCTGGTCATAGAGAGGGAGGAGTCCAGGATGAAGCCCAGGTTGTGTGTGTGGTCTGTTGATTTGGGTGCGCTGCCCAGGGCGGTGGGCCACCAGGAGTCGTCCCAGGCGGAGGGTGAAGAGCCCAGGATGAGGACTTCCGTCTTGTCTGAGTTCAGTTTCAGGCGGCTGTTCATCATCCACTCGGCTACGTCTGTCATCCCTTCGTGTAGGTTGGCTCTGGCGGTGGCGGGGTCGTTGGTGAGGGAGAGGATCAGCTGGGTGTCGTCGGCGTAAGAGATGATGTTGAGGTTGTGTTGGCGTGCGAGGGCTGCGAGGGGGCTCATGTAGACGTTGAAGAGGGTAGGGCTGAGCGAGGAGCCTTGAGGAACGCTGCAGATGACTTTATGGCTTCTGATCTGAACGGGGGGAGGCGGACTCTCTGTGTCCTTCCGGCGAGGAAGGAGATGATCCATTCTAGTGCCTTTTCTTGGATTCCGACATTGCTAAGGCGCTGCACTAGGGAGCGGTGGCAGACAGTGTCGAATGCCGCGGAGAGGTCCAGTAGGATGAGGGCCGCAGTTTCCCCGTTGTCGAGCAGGGCTCGGATGTCATCGGTGGCTGCGATGAGGGCGGTCTCGGTGCTGTGGTTGGCCCGGAAGTCAGACTGCGAGAGGTCGAGGGAACCGTTCGTCTCGAGGAAGGCGGCCAGCTGCTTGTTGACGGTCTTCTCGATGACTTTGGCCGGAAACGGGAGAAGCGAGATGGTAGTTTTTGAGTTCGGTGGGGTCCGCTGATGGTTTCTTCAGTAGAGTGCTGAGTTCGGCGTGTTTCCAGCTCTCTGGGAAGGTAGCGGTGTCGAAGGAGGTGTTGATGATGTCCCGCAGGTGGGGTGCGATGACAGCATCGGCCTTGTTGAAGGCGTGGTGAGGGCAGGGGTCGGTTGGGGAACCGGAGTGGATGGAGTTCATCGTGCGGATGGTGTCTTCGGTGGTGATCGGGGTCCAGGCACGGAGGGTGGTGGTGGGGGTCGTTGGTGCAGTCATAGGGTGCGTTGGTTGTGTGCTGAAGCTGTTGTGCATGTCTGCGATCTTGTTGTGGAAGTAGGAGGCGAGGGAGTTGCAGAGGTCTTGTGATGGGGTGATGTCGTTGTTTCCGGCGTTGGGATTGGAGAGCTCTTTGACGATGTTGAAGAGTTCCTTGCTGTTGTGTGCGTTGTTGTCCAGTCGTTTCTTGAATGCGGTTTTCTTGGTGGTATGGATCAGTTGGTGGTGTTTTCGGGTTGCGAGCTTGAGGGTGGTCATGTTGTCTGGTGTAGGGTCTCTGCGCCAGGCTCGCTCGAGGGCACGGCAGTTCTTCTTGGAACTCTTGAGTTCGTCGGTGAACCAAGGTGCTTTCTTACTGCCGGGTCTGCTGGGCGGGGTCCTCAGTGGGGCGAGGTCGTCTGCGCAGTTGCTGATCCACTTTGTGAGGTTGTTGGCGGCCTGGCTGGGGTTCGCAGAGCTGGCGGGGGGTATTGGCTCAGGGCTGCGGCGAGCTGGTCGGCTGTGATCTTGTTCCAGTTCCTGCGTGCGACCTGTTGCTGGTGGTGGTGGATCGTGTTCTTTTTGAAGCTGAAGTGGACGCAGCTGTGGTCCGTCCAGTGGAGTCCGGTGGCGTGGCTGAAGGCGATGTGCTTGCTGGATGAGAAAATGGGGTCGAGTGTGTGTCCGGCGTAGTGGGTGGGGGAGGTCACCAGCTGCTTGAGACCGAGGTTGTCGAGGTTGTCCAGCAGGGTGGTGGTGTTGCGGTCGTTGTTGTTCTCCAGGTGAAAGTTGAGGTCCCCGAGGAGGATGTAGTCAGCGGAGGGGAGGGCGTGCGGGCTGATGAAGTCGGCGATGTCTTCGCTGAATTGTGTGCACGGTCCTGGGGTCTGTAGATGAGGGTGCCTCTGAGGGTGGTCTTGGGGTCGGTGTGGATCTGGAAGTGCAGGTGTTCGGCGGCTGTGAGGATGTCATCGGTGTTGGTCGTGATGCGGATGGTGTTCTTGTGGATGATGGCGATGCCTCCTCCAGTCTGGTTGATGCGGTCCCTCCAGGTGATCTTGTATCCGTCCGGGATGGCGATGGCGATGTCGGGCACTGAGGTGGCGTTCATCCAGGTTTCCATGAGGAAGGCGATGTCTGGGGATGTAGTGTCGATCAGGTTCCAGAGTTGGACGGCGTGTCTGTGGACGGAGCGAGTGTTGAGCAGGATGCACTTCAGGTGGTTGCTGCTGGTGCTCGGTTTGGCGGGTGCTGGTGCAGTGCAGGTCCGGATGCAGGTGAACTTGCAGGAGTGGCAGCTGAAGGGTCCGTGAGTGCGTCTCGGGGTGGCTCGGTAGCATCCGGGGATCCGGCCGGCGTTGAGTGCGTAGAGGTCGGTAGCGTCGTAGGTCAGGCAGGTGGGCTGGCGTCTGCGGGGGCCAGGGGGTCTGGCGCTGGGCGCGGTCCCGGCGCAGACGGGCGCGGACGGGCGCAGACGGGCTTACCTTTGGCGCACCTTCGGCGCTCAATCGGTGCTCCCGCTGCGCGCGTCCGCTGCGCGGTCGCTCAGGGGGCGTCATAAGTAAGGAGCCGGGAGGGCGGGTCAGCTGGGTGGCGGGAGCGGGGCGGCCAATGGGCAGGAGGGGGGCGGAGTCGCCGGAGGTCTGTGGCGGGAAGGAGGTCCGAGGGCGGCTCAGCGGCCGCTGGGTCGTCCGGCTGAAAGAAGGAACAGCACACAAGGTAGGGGGAGGGCAGCAGGTGGGGGAAGAAGGAGGCGACAGTACCCAGAAAATGGCAAAAACGAAGGCAGCAGATGGGGGAAAAAGGTGTACACAGAGAAGGCAAAATGAAGGCAGCAGATGGGGGGAAGAGGAGTACACAGAAAAAGGCAAAAACGAAGGCAGCAGAGCAGAGCACAGGCAGTCAGCGGGCAGGAGCAGCGGTGTGTGGGGACGACCTCACCTGGAGCAGGCTCAGCGGTCGCTCCCTACCCCTGCACGCGGTCCCCTTAAGTAAGGAGCCGGGAGGGCGGGTCAGCTGGGTGGCGGGAGCGGGGCAGCCAATGGGCAGGAGGGGGGCGGAGTCGCCGGAGGTCTTTGGCGGGAAGGAGGTCCGAGGGCGGCTCAGCGGCGGCTGGGTCGTCCGGCTGAAAGAAGGAACAGCACACAAGGTAGGGGGAGGGCAGCAGGTGGGGGAAGAAGGAGGCAACAGTACCCAGAAAATGGCAAAAACGAAGGCAGCAGATGGGGGGAAAAGGAGTACACAGAGAAGGCAAAATGAAGGCAGCAGATGGGGGGAAGAGGAGTACACAGAAAAAGGCAAAAACGAAGGCAGCAGAGCAGAGCACAGGCAGTCAGCGGGCAGGAGCAGCGGTGTGTGGGGACGGCCTCACCTGGAGCAGGCTCAGCGGTCTTTGTCTAAACATCCCCACAAGGTGAGGATGTAATACTTCCTTCATTTTTTGCTCTTGCCCTGATGAGGTCAAACAAGCTTATGCAGCAGAGTGGGCTCATGCACAAGCCCTGGCTTTTATACCGCAATCATGATGGCTGGGAAAAGGACTCTCCTTATCATATCGTATCCATAAGGTCCAGCCCACAAATGCAACCACAATATCCTATTAAATTAAATGCTAAGGCACTCGTTCAGAATACTATCGCAATTGAAGTACCAGGGAGTAATTGGACCTTGTATCTCTCAGTTGAATCATCCTCTTTTTCCTGTTTTGAACCCGGATCATTTATATCAAATAGTCTTAGACTACAAGCATTTAATCAGTCATACACACACATTTGCAATAGAAAATACTTACAGCATGGCACTGCTGCCACAATCTAGTGCCTGAGAGTAACCCTGGCCGGAGTTTGTGAAGTTCAGCTACGCAGAACTTTGCAAAGTGCACACAAAACTCAGCTGCGCTACGTGGAGCTCCGCGAGCGGTGGAGTTTCTTTAGATAAATGCAGTTTGCCCTGATTGTCAGTGCCAGGTGCTTGTCCGCACTGTGCAATCATCGCGAATGGCATCATGCACACGGCAAGCAGGCGCTGCTTCTTTTCTGCCGCTCGAGTAGATTTTTACTCGAGCGGCAGCTTTCTCAACGCGAGCGGGCGGTTTCTCAATGTGAGCGGTCGCGAGCTTACATGACCACTCGCAATGGAAAATCTGACCGCCCACATAGATAAATGTAGCCGGGAGGTTGATTTTCCACGCTCGCACTCGCCTACTTGATGTTGAGGATCGCAAACGAGGAAAAAAACTCCACTCACTCCGCAATGCGAATTGGAGTTTTTTGGAACTCTGTGAGCTCCGCGTAATGCGGAGTGCAGAAAACTCTGCAAACTCTCTGAGCGGAGCGTAGTTAATCGCCCAGACTTACCTGAGAGCAGAGATTGGACAGCCTTTTCGGCATTTGACTAAACCAGACACTTGGACAACATATGAGGTGTTTTCTGATGAACCATTTAGAAACATAGCTACAGTGGATTCCAATTGCAGAACTCCCATACAATACACCTACACAACTCTTTGGGACATTCTCTGACTTTAGCTGTCGGGGATTTCATCCCCACAGTTGGCTACCTAACTTTTTCTCCTCCCCAGTTCCATCAGTTCAGACTCTGCTGCAAGACATAAGGCCCAATATTCAGCATGAACTCACCCGAGAAGGACTATAATTTAGTCTAAAATGTTTGTGGATTTGTGGCTCATTGCAGGGCCAGTATTTCAGACAGGGGAGTAGGTGTGGTTGTCTTGAAATTGCTTTTATATCCCTGGTGCTCAACACAAGTTTGCACCAACATTTGTAGGACCCTCTCCCATGATCAGATTAATAGGGAAAGCTTCATTAGAACTGAGACTTCTGTGTCACTGTACTATACATCTATTAGTTCATATCTTCAGATTAAACAAAAAAACCTCATCAACTTCAACACCTGCCCCTCCCATTCTAGTAGATGGGAAACCTGAGTGCAAAGTAGAGGAAGTACGTGACTCAAATATATCATCCAGGGCCACTGTAGTATCTACTAGTATGGAAGGAGTATGATGTATCTGATAACGACTATGAAACAGCAGCTTTTAGCCATGCACTGAAACTTGTGAAGATTTTCACAGAACGTTTCCCCCAAAACCCAGGCCTAAGAGGAGTGGGGTCATTGGAAGGGGTTTATGTCAAATTTCAACATAAGACAATACATAGGAGGGTCAGGAAGCATTCCACATGGAAGATAATTAGAAAAGTGTTGTGGAGACTACAACCAGGGAGGACAACAACTTCCAGGGTCAGGTCTGATACACACTTCCCCAGCCACCTGATGCCTGGGATTTGGGTTTGGGGTCAGAGAGGGCAGAGAGGGAAAAGAACTATAAGTGGCTAGTCAATGCTGAAGACTCTGTTTGGCAACATTGGTTGTTTTCACTTTTACGCTTGACGTGTTAGTTCACACCCATATCTCTGTGCCCTACACTTTGCTGTTTTTAACCTTCATCAGATCCTTTGAATTCCCTCCTACTTTCTCCCTGTACATTCCCTAGTTTTCGTCTTGAACTTGACTTCTCTATAGTTTTTCATGGACTCTTGACTTCACCTGTAATTAAGCTTGACTACCTGCTTTTGTACTTTACTACAAAAATCCCTTTTTTGGCTATGGTATCTTGGATTCTACCTTCTGGGTATGCATGTCATCTTTTGATCTTGGGCAAGTTCCTGTGGGTGCTTTTTACAGTGATGCTGCCTCACAAACCAGGTAAGCTGCTTATGATTCTTACAATACTGCGTACTGTTATAGACTTTGATACAGTTAATGGACTTTGATACAGTTACTCAAATACTCACTGTTTCTTGTTTTTACTTCTTGGCAGTTAGTCATAGTACGCCTCTGCAAAGCTGTGTCATCCTGCATAACTCTGAGATTCCAGTTAAGGCTTTCTAATAGCCATTGTGTCTCTCTCCCTCTGCCTTTCTCTCTCTCACTCTCTCATCTCTTACCCGATCCCTCATTTCCTATATACTGATACAGTGAGTGTGAGCACCTCAAAGGAGAGAACATGGAATTAGCCGCACTATCCCTTAAGTCACATTTCAAAGAACATGTCACAGGGATTCGGAGGGAACAAGCATAAGTTATTATAATTCTTCTTCATAGGTCAAGAAGTCTGTGGTTACCCATGATCCATTCTCTTGAAGTGGGAAGAGAATAGATCTTTCTGTTGTCTCCTTCTCCATTGAGTGATCCTGTTCTTTCTCTAGCAACATATTGGCACCTCATTCTGTTGGTTTGAAGGCAGATAAGGGTCTTTCTTTGTCAATTTTCTTTTCTATTGAAGCTCCTAGATGCGATTTTACCAAAAAAGGCATACAACCATCACTGGTCTGCCTTTGACAAGTGGTGTGCAGATAGATATATTTTCCATATACATTGATATCCTGCTAATATTTTGCAGTTTCTTCAGGATGATTTTGACAAAAATCTATCCATGGACACATTAAGACTTAAATGGTCTTCAATCAAAGCATTTAGGCGCTATGTTCAATTTAAATGGGTTTCCTTCTGTAGAGAGCTTGTTCCAGTAGTAGCTAGTGTGCGGGTGGAGTGGCGGGGCAGGAGCCGGGGGCAAGAAAGGATGATGGGGAGGTGGGAGGGGAACGGACAATGAAGAAAACATTTAAAAATAATAGCGAAAAAAGAATTTACCAGCCGCCCGCCGCTCTTCTTTTCCATGTCTTCACTGCAGCACAGGCTCCCAGACTCCCCTGCGGCCAATCCTAACGCTGCTCTCATGCTTAAAAGAAGCACCAGGATTGGCCTGAGCGCTGTGAATTTGGGTTTCTAGAGAGACTGTGAGCCTGTGGTTGCTGTCTCCAACCCGGCAACACAGCTGGGTTGGAGACAGCTCAGTGTGCATGTAAGTTTAGCTGTCCTGAGGCAGCCGGCCAAACCAACATATGCACTGATAGGAGTGTCCAACACTCCCTCTCCTCACTAGCTTCATGATGCCATCGCCCCCAAGACTTGCCCAGCCCTTAGAACCTGAAAAATAAAATGATAATAAATCTGTTTTATTATCATTTAATTTTCAAGTTCTGAGGCTGGCCGGGGGGGGGGGGCAAAACTCCTCTACCATAGCAGATGAGCCACCACCGCCTTGTTTTCCAGACCTTTCAAAAGAATCGATTTATTAAGACTAAAACCAAAATCGTCTTTCCCTTCCTGTGGTTTGATTCCATTGTTTCCGCAGGGCTCTTCTTTTGAACCCCTGGAAGAGGTCTCAGTGACGTTTGTAACCATAGAAGTTTCTTCTTCAGTCAAATCACAACAGCAAGAAGAATTGGAGAGCTGGGGTCTTTGCTTTGCTGCCACCTATACAGGAACATGTTTGAGAAAGCATTCTGACCTTGGGTCTTCAATTATTTCCTAACGTTAATTCAGTCTTTCCTAGGGGGAGGAATTTATTCTTCCTTCCGTGAATGTGAGTTCCTATTCATAATATGACTCATTAGTCAATTCTTTGAATATTTTAAGGGCTTTGAGGATTTACCTGGGAAAAACAACTAATTTAAGAAAGTCTGATAAAGCTAAAATAGGGTGCCTTGTTCAATTTTCTTTTGGCAAATGTCTTTGTTTTGAATTTCTGTTGTTTTCACAAACGGTGGATTAATAAAGATTGTTATTCTTTTACTGCATCTACTTTTGTCTCTTTAAAATTGTTTGGTGGTTTCCCGACCATGATAAATGCATAACGATTGGGTCAAATTGGATATAGATAAATCTGCAAATCTGCAAGCTGGAAGACCCCAGGACCCAATGGGGTCCCTGTGGATGTTTTTAAATCTAATATCCTATTGTGGGCCCCTTTACTAACTCACGTCAAAGGGGCAGCTCAGGGGATAATCCTGCTTACCTGGCCAAAGAGTATAATTGTGCCCATCTTTAAAAAGGGTAACAGAAGGTGAGCTAATTGCTATCGTCTGCCATTATGATGGAAAGAATCCTTTTAGACAGATTAGAGGTATGGGCACAGGAAAACATATACTAACTGATACACAATATGGCTTCAGAAGGGACATCGGGACATCAGGACAGTCAAACAGTGCATTTATATTAATCTTTTGATTGGTAAATATACTGAGGTTAAGCACGGCCATATCCACTTATGCTTTACTGATCTGAATAGAGCCTTTAATTTAGTGAACCATGGAATGTTATGGAAGACACTAACTGAGCAAGTTGATATATATTCACAGCCATCTCAGAAATATGCAAAGCTTACAACATAATTAGATATGGTATGGGAGGTAAATGTACCTCTAGCTTCAAGGTTACAAGAAGCATAAGACAGGTATGCGTTCTTGCCACCTTTTTGTTTTCAAACTGGAGTGGACTAGGCATTACAACAATTAGAAGCAGATGTTCCAAGGGTGGGTTTACGTCTGATGATGCAGTCCTGATCTCAAGAACTGCAAATGGCCTGCAGCTCCTGATTGAAGGTTTCACGGCATACATGGAGCAAAATGATTTGAAGCTAAATCTGTCCAAAACTTTTACCATGGTGTGTGGTAGGGGAAACCCTGGAAAGAGAACCCATTTTGTGAAGGACTATAGATTGGCCGAAGCGCACTACTGCCTTCATGAGCATTCAACTTCCTACGGAGATTTGAACACCTAACTACTAAGGCAAAATTACCGTACAGGCTCTAAAAGTAGCCCAGTTTAAAAATAATGCTTTCCTAACCTGATTTATGAAACTGTGCATATTGCATGAGTACCTATTGGACTTTTTGTTGTTTTGGTCTTGTTTTATACAGTGGGTTATCACTGGCTTATTGTATTCAAATGTTGCACAAATACTTCACACATTACTTCCTTAATAAGCTTGCGAGGCTACGAGAGCGTGAACACAGGCTATCTTTGGTGTGTAACTTACTTTCCCTGACTAGAGTGGTAGTTTCTGCCTGGCTAAAGTGCATACTCTGGCCAACCAGAAACCCCATTTCTGTCACTCAATATGTAATGATTCACTCAGTGTGCTGTGGTTCACTCGGCAATCAGACCTCAGTATTTAATGATTCACTCAGTGTGCAGTATCTCTCAGTAATCAGACCTCAGTATTTATTGATTCACTCAGTGTGCTGTATTTCTCAGTAATCAGACCTCGGTATTTATTGATTCGTTCAGTGTGGTGTGGTTCACTCAGCAATCAGACCTCAGAATTTAATGATTCGCTCAGTGTGCTGTATCTCTCAGTAATCAGACTTCAGTATTTATAGATTTAATCAGCGTGGTGTGGTTCACTCAATAGTCAGACCTCAAGATTTAAAGACTCACTTAGGGTGTTGTGGTTCACCCAGTTTTGAGACCTCAGGATTTAATGATTCACTCAGTGTGCTGTATCTCTCAGTAATCAGACCTCAGTATTTATTGATTCACTCAGTGTTGGACTTGGCCCTTTTTGCAGGGTCATCCCTAAACTTTTTGCCTTCCTCCAGTATTTTTTCTGACCTGGTGTTGGCTGTTTTATGACTCTGGGCACCTTACCACTGCTGACCAGTGCTAAGGTGCATATGCTCTCCCTATGGTAAAATGTATACATTGATTGATGTCCATGATTGGTTTATTGGATTCACTGTCAGTCCCCAGTAAAGTGCACCAGGGGTGCCAGGGCTTGTGAATGCCAATGCTGCTGGTGGGCTTGCAGCGCTGGTTGCGCCACCCACGGAAGCGGCCTTGTAAAGTGTGTCTAGGGTCTGCCACCGCAGACCCTGTGCGCGGTCCGGGACCGTCGCGCTGACTGCGCAAGTGCCCCCACTTGCCAGTCCCTAAACCTTCCCTTACCTACATATTAGCCACCCCTCTGGTAGGCCCGAGGGCAGGGTGCATTGTAGGCATAAGGTAGGACATACCCTGATGTGTGTGGCATGTCTTAGTAGTGAATTACAGCCCTTGTCGTTTTTCACTATTGAAGGCTACCTGCTCTCCATAGGCCAGAATGGGCTGCTGGGATCCCGCCAACGCTGTGACCCCAGTGGACTCAGAGAGCATGGTAGAGTGTCAAGTTTGGTATGCCTGAACTCAGAATAATAAAATACTTCTTGTAGTCAAGTTTATTTTAATATCCTGGGTTTGTAAATACTACTTTTAGAAAGTTAGTATTTACTGACCTGACCATCTCAGTCCGCCTCTGCTGTGTGTATGTGTTCTGCCTGGCAACAGTAAGGAGCAGGGTGGGGGAATCCCCAGAGACAGGTTGGCTGCCAGGTGGTGGGTAGAGAGATTACACCTGGATGGGTGGGAGGAGTACACCTTGACTCTTGAATAGACCTGTGCTCTGCCACCACAAAGCCGGCGCCACCCCCTGTGGGGCGGCTGATGTCTCTGCCCTGCTGCTGAAAGGAAAGAGCAGAGTCACAATAACAAAGTGCTCCAGAACTGGACTGAGCCAGGCCTAGGCCCCCTGGCGCTAAAGAACAAAAGAATCATGGTATAAAAATAGGAGCCTGGCTCCTAAGAAATCAGAATCCTGTTTACCACAAAGAACCTCTGCCCGACTAGAAGGAGAAGAAGACGCCGGAGGAGCTGGCCTGCTGCTTGCCTTGCTGAGAGAGGAGAGGAAGAGACTTACTGAAAAGACTTTGCTACTTTGTGCTTGAACATTCTCCAAGGGCTTGATCTGAGCTTGCCCCCTGAACTGAACCCCAGGAACAGTGGGTTCTTTGTGCTTCTTGCTCGTCCTCCAATTCGAGCCGTGTGTGCATCCCGCTGGAAAAGAGACTGCGCCCCTCATCGCCCCTCCTAGGGCCGTGACACTCAGAAGCTCGCCTGCCTCAAACCCGTGAGAGCCCCGCTCCGTCCCGAGCCGCTCTCTGTCCCCGGGCCAGGCCGCCTGCATCCCTGTCACCGCCTGCTACTGGAGCGCGCTGACCGCGCTATCACCCCTCCCGCCGGAAGCCGTCCGACGACTGTGATCTACGCCGGGTCATCCAGCTGCACTGACCGTGCCCTGCGACCCCGCTTCGCTATCCCCGGACATCTCAGGCCGCGCCGCCCCCGCTGTGGAGACCCTCCTGCACCGCCGTGCTAAAGGGTCGCTGGCCGCGCCTGCCTACGTGCCCACACCTGCTGATTGAGGACCCAAGAACACTTCCCAAGCTGAGAGTCGCACCGACCTGTGCCGACTCTCCACATCACGAAAGAAGTTCCAGTATCGGGCTCGGGGCCCGCAACGCCTTATTTCCCCGTTCGCAGGAACCGATCTCTGTGAGTACTGGAACTACAAGTAAAGAGACTACGAACTATCCATTTGGAAACCTACAAACCCAGAACATTTGCCTACTGCATAACCTGGTGGCCTAGCGAAAACGTTATTGGTCTTGTGATAAGTCTGTTGAGATATATATACCTTATTTTTACATAAAGAATCGTATTTTTATATATATCCAAGTCTGGTGTCCGTTTCTGGGGGGATTAATGTATTTACTGTGTGTACAATTGTGAGTGCTTAACCAACAACGCCTGAGGAATCGCCTTGGCTGCTCACGCCACGCACCTAGAGGGTGAGCAAGGGTCATTCGCGAGGGGTTATCCTGCGCCCTGACGTGGAGGAGAGGGTTCCTGCTTGACACAAGGGCAACCTTGCGCCAACCAGAGATCCCCGACTCTAACATTGTTGGCAGCGGTTGGGATTTCGGATTTGCACTTGTAATTTGCATACAGTGAATTATTAATCGCCAGATAGTGAGAGCAGACCAAATAACGCAGCCACAGGTTTGTAATTGTTGAACTCTGTTGAGACATCTGCCATTACTGCAACCATGCCTGGCTCGCACTCCGCTGGAAGAGCACTCTCTGTGATTTCTGGAATAGATGAGGTGGATTGGGAGAGACTGGAAGGCTACACGATGGAGCAATTGAAAGGCTACAGTGTACAATTCAGAGTCCCCCATGCTGGATGCAAGAGGAAGACCCAGTACACCAAGGCGTTGAGAGCCTGGAAGGAGTCACGAGACCTACGGAATGCGGGGGACATCGTTCCACCCGACAACCTTGAGGAACCCAGCAGAGTCCGGTCGCCAGAGGAGCTGGCAGACAGGGCAGCAGACAGGGCGCATGCAATGGAGATGGCAAAGTTGGCAGGACAAATGGAAATGGAAAAGCAGAAGTTGGCCCTGGAGGCACAACAACGCCAAATGGATCATGATATAAGAATGAGGGAGTTGGATCTCCAGATCAAGAGTTTAGACCGCTCTCCCTCTGGTGGCAGCAATATTGAGTTTTGCAGTGCTGAGAGAGTAGTACGCACACCCAGAGATGTGGCGCCTGACTTGAAGGAGGGGGTTAACATACACCAGGAGGTTCAAGGGCATGAGGTAGCTCCAGTAGTGCGCAGTATCCCTGAAGGGAATAGGGTAACTGGCGCAGGGGTTCATAGTCCTAGTGGAGGGAGGGACACTCTACTGACTCTAGCCGAAAGGTACAGGGAGAGGGGTTCCCCCAAAATTGAAGTCCTGGTGGGTGAATGTGAAGACCGCCCAGAAGAGTGTGGGTTGTGGGACAGAGACAGTCCGATACTGTCTTGCCAGTCTCAGGAGAGTGGTGTGGAGTACGTGTGTGAGGCACTGGATGGTAAGGTGAAGGATAGTTTGGTTAACCCTGCTAGGGGGCTGTGTGATCCAATTGTGGGAGAGCATATTTTAAGTCCCTGTTTTCCAGAGCTATGCCAACACCTGTTGGAGAGTGAGTTCTCTGACCGCCGGGAGCTCACATTGGAGGCAGACCTTTTGGTGGAGTCCGGAGGGTCTGGAAAGGCATTGGGGAGTGATCCCACGATGAGTGGTCCAGGTATCTTCAAACCCAGTATGGTGGAAGTGGCTCAGAGTAGCCCAGCTAGGTCCTGTAATAGTGAGAGGGGTGTAGGGCCTCACGTCCTGTCTGTAAGGGGAAGGAGTGAGAATGGGTTATGTCCCGGTAGTGCCCAACCTCAGTCTCAGAGCTTGGATGGTTCTTTGAGGGAACACCAGGTGGGGAGCCTAGTCTGTTCTGAGGGGCTGCCCGTCGTGCGGGATCCCCTAGTGTCTGGTGAGCTAGGAGTGTCTGTAATCAGACCTCCATCAGTTCTGGTGTCTGGCAGTACCGCTCCAGTTGGGAGGGTGCAGAGGTCCAGATTGAGGGGTGAGAGGGGGAAAGAGTCCCCAGTGGAAGAACCAGTGGGTCAGGGGCCAGCCAGAAGGGCTGCGTCACCGGTGAATGACCATGGTGACACCACTTCTGTCCTGGGGGATCGTCAGGCACTGTCGGATGGACAGGGGTCGGAAGATCAGCGCCAGGCAGACTGCCACGCGACCCAGGAGTTCTGTGTCACCCTCAGGGAGGGCATGCGTGCTCCCCGGGAAGTCCTGGTGCGCCAGGCGAGCGTTCAGCCGCATGGGTTGGTCCCAGGGTTGGGAAGCCAGGTTCAGGTGTTGTCTGACCTGGAGGGTGGGACCACTGTAATCAGTGTCCTGACCCATGTTGCTTCTGGGGGTACCACACCAGTTGGGGGTGGGCAGTACTCTGGAAGGGGGTGCAGAGGGAGGGAGTCCTCACCTCTGACCCCGGCTCAACTGAAGGGTTTAGACCCCAGGTTGGAGGGCCAGGTTCAGGGTGTCCCCCCTGACCTGGACGCCCAGTTGCCGGATAGAACCCCTGAACTGGTGGGCGAATTGTGCAGGACACCTGCCCCAGGTGCCCTGGCAATTCTGGAAGGGGGTACCACTCCAGGTGGGAGGGTACAGAGCCCCAAGGAGAAGGACTGGGTGTGGGAGAGGCCACCACAGTCTTGGGTCCAGCCGCCGGGTACAGTCCTGGGGCTGGTGGGTCAGTGCCAGGATGTCATACCAGGCCTGACAAGGGGGAGAATGGACAAAGGGTGCCAAGCACCTGGGGCTACTGCCCCCCGCTCCCTGGCGCCACAGAGGATTGAGAGCCCTGAGAAGCATACGGCCTGGGTCTCATCCCTGACTACTGTCAGTGGCCACTGTAGCATTTTGCTGTCTGTCTGTTGGGACACACCTGTGGGCCAGTTAA
Source organism: Triturus cristatus (assembly GCF_964204655.1). Lineage (NCBI taxonomy): Eukaryota > Metazoa > Chordata > Amphibia > Caudata > Salamandridae > Triturus > Triturus cristatus. Next base: position 232,751,111 of record NC_140587.1, read on the forward strand.
GGTTAGGTACTGCACAGGTGGTGTCCACAGGTGAGGAGAAGGGTTCCCCATGGATTGGCTTGGTGGGCCCTGAGAGTATGGACAGAGGTAGTCCGATAGGTTCAGATTGGCGTAGAAATGGAGTCTGCCCCTGCAGTTGCGGGCCAGGTCCTTGTTCTATCGCCCCAAGCAGGGAAGACCATCACGGTGGTGATTGGTCTACCCTGCGTTTTGGCTGGAAGGGGGTTGTGTTGGACTTGGCCCTTTTTGCAGGGTCATCCCTAAACTTTTTGCCTTCCTCCAGTATTTTTTCTGACCTGGTGTTGGCTGTTTTATGACTCTGGGCACCTTACCACTGCTGACCAGTGCTAAGGTGCATATGCTCTCCCTATGGTAAAATGTATACATTGATTGATGTCCATGATTGGTTTATTGGATTCACTGTCAGTCCCCAGTAAAGTGCACCAGGGGTGCCAGGGCTTGTGAATGCCAATGCTGCTGGTGGGCTTGCAGCGCTGGTTGCGCCACCCACGGAAGCGGCCTTGTAAAGTGTGTCTAGGGTCTGCCACCGCAGACCCTGTGCGCGGTCCGGGACCGTCGCGCTGACTGCGCAAGTGCCCCCACTTGCCAGTCCCTAAACCTTCCCTTACCTACATATTAGCCACCCCTCTGGTAGGCCCGAGGGCAGGGTGCATTGTAGGCATAAGGTAGGACATACCCTGATGTGTGTGGCATGTCTTAGTAGTGAATTACAGCCCTTGTCGTTTTTCACTATTGAAGGCTACCTGCTCTCCATAGGCCAGAATGGGCTGCTGGGATCCCGCCAACGCTGTGACCCCAGTGGACTCAGAGAGCATGGTAGAGTGTCAAGTTTGGTATGCCTGAACTCAGAATAATAAAATACTTCTTGTAGTCAAGTTTATTTTAATATCCTGGGTTTGTAAATACTACTTTTAGAAAGTTAGTATTTACTGACCTGACCATCTCAGTCCGCCTCTGCTGTGTGTATGTGTTCTGCCTGGCAACAGTAAGGAGCAGGGTGGGGGAATCCCCAGAGACAGGTTGGCTGCCAGGTGGTGGGTAGAGAGATTACACCTGGATGGGTGGGAGGAGTACACCTTGACTCTTGAATAGACCTGTGCTCTGCCACCACAAAGCCGGCGCCACCCCCTGTGGGGCGGCTGATGTCTCTGCCCTGCTGCTGAAAGGAAAGAGCAGAGTCACAATAACAAAGTGCTCCAGAACTGGACTGAGCCAGGCCTAGGCCCCCTGGCGCTAAAGAACAAAAGAATCATGGTATAAAAATAGGAGCCTGGCTCCTAAGAAATCAGAATCCTGTTTACCACAAAGAACCTCTGCCCGACTAGAAGGAGAAGAAGACGCCGGAGGAGCTGGCCTGCTGCTTGCCTTGCTGAGAGAGGAGAGGAAGAGACTTACTGAAAAGACTTTGCTACTTTGTGCTTGAACATTCTCCAAGGGCTTGATCTGAGCTTGCCCCCTGAACTGAACCCCAGGAACAGTGGGTTCTTTGTGCTTCTTGCTCGTCCTCCAATTCGAGCCGTGTGTGCATCCCGCTGGAAAAGAGACTGCGCCCCTCATCGCCCCTCCTAGGGCCGTGACACTCAGAAGCTCGCCTGCCTCAAACCCGTGAGAGCCCCGCTCCGTCCCGAGCCGCTCTCTGTCCCCGGGCCAGGCCGCCTGCATCCCTGTCACCGCCTGCTACTGGAGCGCGCTGACCGCGCTATCACCCCTCCCGCCGGAAGCCGTCCGACGACTGTGATCTACGCCGGGTCATCCAGCTGCACTGACCGTGCCCTGCGACCCCGCTTCGCTATCCCCGGACATCTCAGGCCGCGCCGCCCCCGCTGTGGAGACCCTCCTGCACCGCCGTGCTAAAGGGTCGCTGGCCGCGCCTGCCTACGTGCCCACACCTGCTGATTGAGGACCCAAGAACACTTCCCAAGCTGAGAGTCGCACCGACCTGTGCCGACTCTCCACATCACGAAAGAAGTTCCAGTATCGGGCTCGGGGCCCGCAACGCCTTATTTCCCCGTTCGCAGGAACCGATCTCTGTGAGTACTGGAACTACAAGTAAAGAGACTACGAACTATCCATTTGGAAACCTACAAACCCAGAACATTTGCCTACTGCATAACCTGGTGGCCTAGCGAAAACGTTATTGGTCTTGTGATAAGTCTGTTGAGATATATATACCTTATTTTTACATAAAGAATCGTATTTTTATATATATCCAAGTCTGGTGTCCGTTTCTGGGGGGATTAATGTATTTACTGTGTGTACAATTGTGAGTGCTTAACCAACAACGCCTGAGGAATCGCCTTGGCTGCTCACGCCACGCACCTAGAGGGTGAGCAAGGGTCATTCGCGAGGGGTTATCCTGCGCCCTGACGTGGAGGAGAGGGTTCCTGCTTGACACAAGGGCAACCTTGCGCCAACCAGAGATCCCCGACTCTAACACTCAGTTTGCTGTATCGCTCAGTAATCAGACCTCAGTATTTACTGATTCACTCTGTGTGGTGTGGTTCACTCAGCAATCATACCTCAGTATTTAATGATTCGCTCAGTGTGCTGTATCGCTCAGTAATCAGACTTCAGTATTTATAGAGTCAATCAGTGTGGTGTGGTTCACTCAATAAACAGACCTCAAGAATTAATGACTCACTTAGTGTATTGTGGTTCACCCAATTTTGAGACCTCAGGATGTAATGATTCACTGGGTGTGCTGTATCTCTCAGTAATCAGACCTCAAGATTTAATGATTCACTTAGTGTGTTGTGGTTCACCTAGATTTGAGACCTCAGGATTTAATGATTCACTCAGTGTGCTTTAACTCACTCAGTAACGCGACCTCAGCATTAATGATCACTCATAGTGCTGTGAATCACAGAGTCTGAAAACCGGGACATCTCGACCCAGGTTTTTCACCTACCAGTAGTTGTATTTTTTTTACTCCAAGCTTCCTTTGCAGTTTGTGTAAACTATGAATGGTTTTTTAAAGAAAAGCAGCTGTAATGTTGCAGTAATGTGCGATAATGTGCTGCATAACTAAATACTTAGGGGCATATTAACAAGGGCTTTATCTCCGCTTTTTTGGCTTTAAAAGCCAAAGAAGTGGAGATAAAAATATCGCCCTATCAACAACAGGGTGCTAACATGCAAAATCGCATGTTAGCACCCTTTTTCACTACGCTTCCCTTTGTATCTCTAATGAGATGCAAAGTGGGCGTTCCAGAGCAAAATAATAGGAGAAATGTCGCTAAGCGACATTTCTCCTGTTATCAAGCTTCACGCTAACCCTGTTAGAGACAAAAAAAGCAGCGCTAACCACGGTTAACGCTGCTTTTTAACATCTGCTAATTTTCAGACTTAGCCATGTAATCCAATGGGAGGTGGATTACATGGCTAAATCCACCATGGCCTATCAACAAGGATATCCCTATCCTTGTAGTTTTATCGCTGCATTACCAGCGATAACCTCCTAAAATGCCGCTATTGCTGGATTTTTTATCTCCTAGGTTGTTAGCGTTGTTAATAACGCGATAACCAGATGATATTATCCAGCGATAGCGGGCGTTAAAAAAATGAACGCTAAGCGCCCTTAGCGTTAATTTTCTCTTTTCCTTGTTAATATGCCCCTCAGAAGGTCCTAAAGGCGAGACCGAGTGCATTGCAAATGCTTGTTATTTAAAGAGACCATGTTAATTCCAAAGTGATGCAACATATTAAAGTCGTACAAGAAAACATATCAAAGAAAACATGCAGACATAGTCTATTTACACCAGACTCTCTTTCAAGCAGGCCATGTTAACTGCAGAGCAATATAGAGTTTCTCAAAATGCACTATTGACACATTCTGGGCTCATGCACATGCCAACACTGGTGTCAGAACAAAGATGTGCACACATACACGACTGAGATGTGTAGCTTTCGCCTCTTTGCTAGACAAGCACAGTGTGTTCAGAGCTTAAAGGCTGGAAATAGTTATGCTGTGATATAAAACTATGTTCTCTATTTTGCTGTCAAAAATCTGTGAGTCACAACAGGAAAAATAATTAGGCTTCTTTGAGAAGCAATATTATGACATCTGCCAGTCTGCAAATGACGTGATGTACAAAGTGAAACATTGCCTGCTCAGAGGATCTGAGCCTCTTGCTAGCAGCGGCTGCATACCCTCGAGTGTTTGGCCAGGATTCATGATATAGAACCAGTGCTAATGTTCTGCATTTATAAAAGTAATTCCTGGATATCGTGTTGTTACTGTGGGAAAGCCCAAATGTCCCTGGACATTTAAAGCGCCCATACACACTAGAGGAAATTCCCTAGTAGAGAATGGCATGGATGCATTTTGGGTGAGGACCTCTCTCCCAGGCTGCTCGACAGATGACAGCAACAGCCCACAAGTGTTACTGGGGCTTATTAGCCAGAGTGTCATGGACCCAGGTGCAAGGAAGGAATTTGGCCCCTGTGGGCTGTTTAAAGGGTGAAAGACAGAAATAAGCACAGTTCATTCGGCTCCTCGGGCCTCTGGGCCTCGGTGTCACTACACCTGGTGCAACAACAAAAGCTGCACCCCTGAAATGTTAAAGGGTCATCTGTCTCCCTAGCTTGGATCTCCAAAAATGACAGAATGTTCATTACATTTCCTTTAATGGCAAATGGAAAACGTTTCAAGGAAGGACAATCTTGCCGCTGCCTTTTTATGAGTGGGATGAAGACGGGAGAGTCATTTATTAAGAAAATGATATGAGGGGACATCATCATTTGTTTATTCGATCAGTAACAAGATCATACACACATAACATACATTTAATACAACAAATATAAAATAATATAGCAGATTGAGTCACCCATCGTAATTAGATGCAGAATAAAAATGGGTTACAATCATACAATAGCGATGTTTGATTAAAACAAATTCTAAAAAAAAGTCTAGCAAACTACACAGGGCTTCGGTCTTGGCTATCCCTAAGAGGACCTCCGAACCTGGTGGAAGAAGATCCTTTAACCACCTTAGCCCTCAACCACCAGGCATAAAGGAGGCATCTAGATAAAGTAAAACCAAGCCATTTAGCAGTGTCCGTAGTAAAAACACGCAGAGCATCTGAGTGTCATGTAAATGACAACACATGGCATGCGGGGACAAGCCATTTTTTCCTCAATGTAGCGTAGGCCGGGCAAAAAAAAAGATAATGAGCAATAGTTTCAGGGGCAGAATTACAAGTAGGGAACGTTGGGGTGAGAGTAGAGTTCAACCATTTGCTTCTCACAGAGTTTAAGGGAAGGGTGCCGAATCTAAACTGAATGTAAAGTGCACGTGCTTGCAGGGGTTCTACTTCATCCATGTACATTTCAAATTTGGGGCAACTTTTAACATTTAACAATTGTGTTGTTTAAATACCTGGTGACCTTCATTCATTTCGACTAGTATTAATAAAATTCCAATACATTATTTTTAGTTGAGGAGGCATATTCCTTGAGATGGAGCGGGACTCACCCCAGAGGGTACTCATCCCTATCTTTATAAGCCACCTCTCAACCTTCCCAAACCAAGGTAAGAGGCCTGATTTCCTTTGTGTGGACAACAGTTTTTCCACGGGATCTTTTACGGGTATTTGGGTTTTGCTGGTCCATAGTCTTACCCAGAACACAAGCACCTTTAGTGCAGCACAATGGGAGATTGATTTTAACCCAAGGTCAGGGGATAGTGGTAGTAGGGGAGTGTTCTTTGGGATATTTAAAAAAACTCTTAGGAATTTATTTTCTGCTACTTCTAATTGTTTAATGTCCTCTAAACCCCAAAGTTCTGCACCGTAGAGTGCTGCGCCCAAGCCCTTTGCCCTATGAATTTCTATTGCAGGGGAAACTGGGCGAAAGGATGAACGTTTGGCTCTTTTAACAATTGCGCCATCTACTTGTTGTAATTTCAGAACACTCTTCGAAATTTGTTGGGACCATGCCAGGCTCTTGCTAATTATGACGCCTAAGTAATCGAAGGCTTTAACCTGCTCTAAGAGTTGTCCTTCCAGCATCACTTTACCCTTGGCTGATTTGTATGGGTTAAAGACCATGGGCCCGATTCACAGAACTAACTTAAGACAAAATCCTAAACTTACTACCATTTTGGTATTCACAGAAGGCACTTACTCATTTTGGTATTCACAGAAGGCACTTACTCATTTCGGTATTCACAGAAGTTAGGAGTCCTAACTTTAGGACTCCTAAATGCCTTCTGTGAATACCGAAAGTCTTAAAATTAGGATTTTTCTCAGTTTAGTAGTAGTATAGTTAGGACTCCTAACTTTAGGACTCCTAAATGCCTTCTGTGAATACCGAAAGTCTTAAAATTAGGATTTTTCTCAATTTAGTAGTAGTAAAGTTAGGACTCCTAACTTTAGGACTCCTCAATGCCTTCTGTGAATAACGAAAGCCTTAAAATTAGGATTTTTCTCAGTTTAGTAGTAGTAAAGTTAGGAGTCCTTACTTTAGGACTCCTAAACTGAGAAAAATCCTAATTTTAAGACTTTCGTTATTCACAGAAGGCATTTAGGAGTCCTAAAGTTAGGACTCCTAACTTCTGTGAATACCGAAGTGAGTAAGTGTCTTCTGTGAATACCAAAATGAGTAAGTGCCTTCTGTGAATACGAAAATGGTAGTAAGTTTAGGATTTTGTCTTAAGTTAGTTCTGTGAATCGGGCCCCATGTACTTAGTTTTGAGGCAATTGATTTTCAGGCCCATAGAGTCACACGCTTTTGAAAATGTAATATGAACATTTTGGATGCCCTTTGGGGTTTTAGATATAAGTAGCATGTCGTCAACAAACAAAAGCGCAGGTGTTGGCTTATCACCACAGTCATATAGCTCTTTTATGAGCTCATTCATGTATAGGGTGAACATGGTTGGAGCTAACACGCACCCCTGGCTTACTCCGTTCCCAATTGAAATGTTACCGGACTGCCACCCTTTTTGATTCCATCTGACTCTGGCGTAGTTATCCTGGTGTAACCTGGTTAAAAGATGGAGTAGGGCATGGGGAAGTCCCATGTCCCTCAGGGAAGTCCAGAGCTGAGTACGATCAATGGAATCAAAAGCAGTTTTCAGGTCAACAAATACTACATAAAGATGACCATTCTTGAGTGTGACCTCTTTCCAGATAAGCATTAAAAAAATGGAATACTTGGTTTATAGTGCTGGTGGCAACAGGAAACCTCGCCTGCAGATGCGAGATGATATTGTTGTCCTCTGCCCAATCTTGGATGCGAGTTAAAATGAATTTACTAAAAGGTTTTGAGGCCACGTCTATAAGGCTAATGGGCCTATAGTTTGCTGGGTCCCCTTTGTCCCCATTTTTATATATGGGTATAATTTCAGCACCCTCCCACAAACCCGGGACGGGGCCACCACGAATAATAGCATTAAAAACAGCATGGAGCAGGGGGCCCATAATATTGGGATCTGATTTATAGAGATCTCCAGGAAGTCCATCGAGCCCAGGAGCTTTGCCAGTTTGAAGTGATGTGATTACATTCTTAACTTCCATAAGGGAAAACCTCACATCCTCATTTGGCTCAAGCTCCACGTTTTGGTCCCTGGGTACATCCCCTATGAAACCCACAGTCTCACCTTCCTCCCAGGTGTGCGGTTGTATGTAAGAGTCATTTTCGGCAACCTGATAGGTAACCCCTTTAGAAAGGAGATGCCAAAATAAGCGGCAATCTCTTTGCCTAGAAGCCTCAACTAGGGTGCGCCAACTCTCGGTTTCCCAGTTACGTTGGCCTCCCTTTGTGTACTCTTGGAGTTCTTCCTTTTATTCAATATGTTGGACCTCGTCCCCTCCTTTACTGCCTCCCTCAGTTCGACTCTTGCCTGCCTGCATTCCTTATTATACCACGGTTAATTTTTCTGCTTGAACAGGAGCGAACCTCCCTGAGATTTTAAAAAAGTGGAAATATTGTCCATCAGGTCTAGATAGCTAGCTAAAATGCTATCATCATTTATGTTGGCATTCGATAACTTCTGTAGGAATTGTGTCACCTCATTGTAAATTCCGGCAACGAGCTTGTCATTAATAACTACTTTTGGCCACTTAATTCTCTTATTGTTATTTGAGGTTACAACCTGACCTCTTGGTGAACTACACTGAGGTTTAATAACCGGTAACCCAGAGCAGCTTAAAAATAGGGCATTATGGTCACTATCATTTCGATCAAGAACGGCCATGTTAATGACGTATGGCCAAAGATTTAGATCAACTAAGATATAGTCAATTCTACTTCTGGTATTCCCCCTCTTAAAGGTGTATTCTGACCTGGAGTCTGAACGAGTCCTCCCATTACAAGCCCGCACCCCATAAGTAAGAGTAAACGATAAGACTTGCTGTGCTACACAAGTACATCTTTTTAGTGGTGGGGTTTGGAGCTTTGTGATACCTCTGGCAACTTCCTCTTCCATCACTAATTCCTGTACATAGTCCAAGGGCTCATACAATGTGTTGAAGTCTCCGGCTATGATAAGGGGGTAATTATTCCTATCTAATTCCAGAAAATTAACTAGCGCAGTCATAGTGATGGAAGGTTTGTGAGGGGTTGGAAATCTATTATAAAGAAAAACACTAACAAGAGTATCCCCTTTTAGCGAGCTCAAGGCAACAGCCAATATCTCCTGGGAGTCTATGTTAAGGCGCTTGATTTTACATGCTAGAGAGATATTTAACCTGATCAGCAAGCCACCCGCAGGTCTGCCCGAGGGAGATTGTTTTGCCTCGATACTGAAGGAAACAAAGCCCACCCTAAAGATTGGATCAGTGGCCCACGTTTCTTGAAAAAGGCACAAGTGGCAGATGTCTACAAGTGTGCCCCACTTGGGATCATTAAGTTTGGAACGCAGTCCTGCAATGTTCCATGAAAGAATATGCAACTGTTCGTCAATAGAGGGACTAACTGCATAGCTTCAAGGGTAGAGCCATTTATAGATGTAATAGTCGGCCACTTGGCAGATGTGCTAGCTAAGTTATTGGTCTCTAGTTCGATAGTAATAGCCGGTATCAGTGCCTCAGCAATGGGGACGGACTGAGTTAACCTCTGTGGTGGCCTCCCTTGCGGAATAACTTGAGCGTCTTTGCTAAACACCAGTCAATCTACTTGTCTAAACCAGAAAGTGCCTCAAATCTGTTGCTAGTTTGGATGGGAAAGGGTGCCTCTCTGAACTGAACGGGGTTGTGGTAAATTAACATTTTGTGGGGGGGATGGGATTCCTGGTTAAAGGTGTGTGTAAAAAAAACCTAGTGGCATGATGCCTATCCCCTGTGCTGAACCCCTACTGAGGGTATTGTTCCAACTCCAGATTGTAAACCCTGCAAGATCCGGATTCCGGCAGGTTACAACCACACAATCACCATAAATAGACTTACTTAGGAGGTCAACCCATCCCACTCTTCTTACCATCAAAATATCCTTATAGTGTAAGATATTAAATTCCATCGAGTGAGAGAGCCGGTGGCAAACCTTGTTTTTTAATTGGATTGTAGATTCTTGGGTATTAGGATGTAACAAGGGAACATTGGTGAGTATAACAACGTAGGGGCAGCATTCGGGAGGTAGGTCCAGGACCGCCTTATATGGTGGAATGACAGGGTGGGCCAAAGCATTTAACTGGCTGGGTCGTCGCCTTGGTACACCAGCCCCCATGGGAGTGATTTTAGAACTCACAGTTCCAGGCCTGGGCCTATTTCCCACAGCTTCACAAGCATTTGTAAGACTGGTGTACTCAGGCCCTTTTTGGCAGCCCCCAGAGCTACCTCTCCTGACCCGGGCAGTACTACAGAACAGTCTACAGTAGAATGATTCCCCTGCCTATGTTGGATATCTGTAGTGCCATGAGACCCCGCTGTTTTGGAACTACCCTGAAAATGTGATGGATTTTCCCCTCCCCCATTCGTGACACGTGACAGATTTTACTATAAGATCCTCATTTTGCTCAAGCTTATCGAGTCTAGATAGAATTGGATTAAGGTTCTTAGATAAAAGTTCTTGCAACTGATTTATAAAAATTTCACTATCGTATGTAGGGCTGGGTAAAATGGAAAGGTCCGAGTCTTGCACGTTGACAGCGGATGGGCAAGTGCTAGAGCGCCCTTGCATTTTTTTGCAGGAGGACCAGGGTCAGTAGAGGTTGGTGGAGGGAGAACTGAGACGGCTGGGTGTGGGTGTAGCTCAGTTTGGGGAGTAATTTTAACAACTTACATCCGGGTACTCCATAATCATTTGTCTCGACCTCCCCACCAAACATGAGGTCTTGCTTCAGTGGTCCAAGAGAGCTACCCCCCAGAGATAGCGGACGTTCAACTGCCAAAATGTCCTCATTAATGGCAGAGGTGGCTTTGGTCAGAAAACAATCAAGTGTGGAATTTTGAAGAATCTTGGATGTCCCCTCCATAGTTTCCTGTTGCTTCCCTTTAGCCATTTAGAAGATTGCAAAAGGATGCTTATTTGATCCTGGGGCCAAGAGACAGCGCACGATCAAGTGACACCACTATACAGAGGTAAACTCTGGCAGTCCCAAGTAAGTATTAGCAGGGCGACATATTTTCAGGAGCGCAATCTATCAGCCATTGGGAAATTGCAAATAACGCTTGAAAGATATAGGGATGAACTAGGAATAGCCATAAATGGTGACGCAAAATCAGCGCAAAGTTGCAGAAGAATGCATGTAGGGCAGGTTTAAGGGGGGCCTGAATTAAGGGATCTCAGATTGAATGACAATTGATTCTCATAGATGACACCAAGTACAAACCTGTCCTCAAGGAAAGTCATTAGTCAAGGTGTACCATTGACAGCGGGAAATGTATTTCAGCAACAGTTTACTTTATCAATTTCCTTCATTTGAAAGAATGTTTTGTTGGACAGAAAACATTTTAGTGGGATATTGTAACACCTATGCTGGATAAATGGCACGTCATGGCACGTCACTTTAAGTGACGCACCGGCAGAGCAACCTGCTTTGTGAAATTTACAAGCACACGTAAAGCCACCCTGCACAGCTTTACATGTGCTCGTAAATATCGTCCCATTCCGTGCAACATGTTGCTTGTTAGAAGCATGACATGGGTGTTGCTGTTCCCATGCAACACCCATGCCCTCTGACGCATTTCCAGATTTACAGGCAATCGTTTAAAAAGGAACACAATGAGGGGGTTCATTTTGCCATAGAAATTATGATTAGTGCTGAAGAAAGAAAAATTAGGGCACATTTTGAGTAACTTCTCAAATCCTCTTCTATTTCATAAAAAAATTCTGATATGCAGACTGAAACATGCACTTTTAATATCAGCAGCAGACTTCCTTGGTGAGCAGAAGCTTTACTACAGTGATCTAATGAGCAACTAGAGTGCTAACATTCAGAATTTATGGCAAATATGTGACATATCTGAATACCTTCTTGATGGAATCAAAGTAAAAAACTGAAAGCATTTCCTACTGAGGAGACTGCAATAAATGAGGACATTAGGAAACTTCATAACAAATAAATCTCCCAAGATGGCCACCACAGACAAAAGAGCCCAAATGCAGCACAAATATCACCCAGATGTAGCCCACATATAGCCCAATGACAGAAGTGTGCAAAACACTTATTTTTTGTGTATTTGCAGTTTTATATAGTGCAGACATGTCAGGTATTGGAGTGCTTTACATGAGCATTGGTTACATCACACAAGATCAAATTCATTTTGGTTGTAGACATGGGGGGATTAAGTGATTTGACCAGAATCACAGAATGTTGAGCTGAAGCAGAAACTCCAACCTGGTTCCCCAGTTGCAATGTCTGCAGCTCTGGAAGTAACACTACATCCTCTCCTCTAGGTGCAACATTTAATCAAGTGGTCAACTGGATAAAAAACATAAAGATTACAAATAATTTAAAAGTTCTTTGTCGTTATTTGAAAACTCAGAAAATATGTCCTCATTTTAGTTTTTTAGAGCACTAACCATAATTTTGATGCAAATAAGACCCTCTCATATATGTAATTTCTAAAGGAAATACTCTAGGTATTACAGTTTTGATTACATCAAGATGACGTCAGGCGTTCCACACTTTTGTAATAAATATAGAATGTTAGCAATCTTGTTGTTCCTTGGGATACTGTTGAGAGGCAGAGGCCAGGGGCACGGACTCTGAAAATTGAAGGCAGGTAGGAGAGTGCAGATGCAACAATTTTACCACACTGGGCAGGCAGGAAGGGCAGTGGCAGCACAACAGACTATGGAGGGCAGTGGAAAGGGGGGCAGGGGCAACAAACCAACAATATAGGACTGGCAAGAGAGGCTGTGGCAATATAATAGACCATTGTGGGCAGAAGGAAGAGGCAATGGTAGTACAACCATACATGCCAACAGACCCGTTTCAGCCAGGAAACGTCCAATGTTTTTAAGCTCAAATGGGCTTTATTTGACCTGTCTCCTGTCTACAATCTCCTCTTTTTCAATGTAACTCAAAGGGGGAAATCAATACCCCAGTTTTTTTTCAAAATCTCCCTCTTACCAAGTTCAAAATGTTCGCAAGTATGGTACATTGGATCATGGTAGGCAGGAGGAATTGGGGTAGGGACATGGACTTGGATAACAGAGGACAGGAGGGACATGGAGAGGTGCACCAAACTGACCCTACAGGGCAGGCATCAGGGTTTGCAGCAGCACAATACACCACACAGCGCATGCGGGATGGGAGTGCAGCACAACAATCCATAGAAAGCAATAGGGAGGGGACAGGACCATGCACATGGACAACAGAGAACAGAGGGCAAAGAGGCAATGGTAGCTAGCTGACCATAATGGACAGACAGGAGAGAAAGCTGCAGCATAACAGACCATAAAGGGAAGGAGGGACGATCAGGGGCATTACAATGGAACAGATAAGCCAGGAGGGAGGGAATAGGGGTCTGCACATGGAAACAGAGGGCTGGGGGCAAGGGGGCAGGGCAGGAGCAGCAAGATGACCATGGAGGTCAGGCAGGTTGGGCACTAGAAACAAGACACACCATGGAGAGCAACAATGAGACTATGATGGCATACACACAGACCATGGAGGGAAGGTGGGAGGGGGTCAGGGGCAGCTAGCAGACCACACAGGGAAGGTGGGAGGGGCCATGGCAGCACAGAAGACCATCCAAAAAAAGAATAGAGAGAGTGAGGGTAATGAGGATCCCGAACCCCCGGTCTGGATATGAGTATAAAACAAAGGAGGGAGAGAGATGCAGTCGAAAAAGATTCAATCGAAAAGAAGGGGGAGAGATAGAGAAAGGAATAATTCAGGGCAAAAGAATTTCCTCTTTGGAAAAAGACCCATCACTCACCAACCTGGTTGGTGACATGCTTCATCATCTGGGTCCCACCATGACCGCCGAATGCCGTCAGGGTGTGCCTCGACGCCTGGAATTCCAGCGGAGCGGGTTTTCGTGTGTGTAGGTGAGTGAAAACGTGAATGATGAAAAATAAAAGTGATATATTAAAAGTGTCAGCGGTGTGCTTCCTAATAATTTAATATGAAGCCACTTGGCACGATTAAAACCTGTGAATAGATATCGTAACTGGTATTAATGGCCAGTGATATCAGTGTTGGTATGTGTGTGTGGTCAACATGTTTCAACCTTTCTAGTAATTCGTAGGTTTTCGTCAGGACCAGGAATTTGAGGAACGGGGGGTCTGCACTCGCTAAGGTGCACCCACACCCTGAACCTCTGTGTACTACACCTTTATTAGAGAGTAGTTTGTTGTGTCTTCAAGCCGTTCTTGAAGGATGATTCGGATCTGTAAAAGTAAAATCCGAAAAAATAAACTTTCTATTGGAATTATTCCCATTAACTCTCCACGCTCACTTATTATGGTATGCGACATGCAATGTGAGTTGTTGCATGCAATCTATTGTGGGTTCTTGAGGGTGGTTTTTGCATGTCTCAATCCATGTATAGGGCATGCATTGTTGATTTGGCGAAAATAATTATTATTAATATTCTCGCATTACGTGCATTAGTTGTGCCTGTCTGTTGGCAATACAAGAAGGGCATACGTGATGATTCACACTGCTATCAAACATTTCTAGTGCAGTGCGCGTATATTTGTAAAAGTTTAGACAGAGACAAACAAATAAAGAGCGCTCAAGGACTCACGTTAAAAAGGCTAAATATAAAGCCTCATGGTTCCAGTGGGGAGCGTGGGCTCTGAACCATTGCTGTGATAGAAAAGGAAACAACATTTTCAGCTTGATTTGTCTTAACTTGATCTTGTAAGGCCCTTCTATAGTTGAAGTAGGGATACACTTACGTTCTCTCACCGGTACGCCCGTTTACACACCTACTTCGGGGTCCCACAGTTACCGAATGCTGGCGCCGTGTCTATCACGGTCGGTATTTAAGAGTGACTTGGGGTGTGGTTTAATTGGGTCATAGGGATCAAGGTAAAATTCTGTATTTTGTGAAAAGTGATAAGGATTCTGCAATAAAGAGGTGTTTATTTGCAGATGTTTGCTGAGTCATAGGGCTCAGCTTAAAATTCAGTAACCCGTGTAAATAATAGGGGTTCTGCAGTAAAGAGGTATTTTGCAGAGAAAAGGTAACAATGGATTCTGATTGAAACCTTGGTGTGTGTTATAACAATAAACTGAGAAGAAGAGATAACAGAGACCAAATTCATCTACTAAGTACTGAGTTCCATGGTATATTGTCGTTCAGCCCTGTTATGTGGGTTGACAGACGATACACCCATCTTTGTTCCTTTTCAAAGAGTGTATTCTGACTTTCGACAGAATCAATAACAGTCCAAATCATATCATTTGGAGTGTGGTTATTGCTGATAAAATGTTCAGTCAATTTAGTAGTCACTTTCTTGCATCGGATAGTACTACGATGCTCTATTATGCGTTGTTTAACTTTACGAGTGGTCATGCCTACATAACGTTGATTACAGAGCATGTTATGAGGTAGACTACATTGCAACTGTTGCAATTGGTATGGTTTTTTTGTGTCCAGATCTTGTTGTTTTCCAGTGTCAGTGTTTTGGTGTGTGTAGTGAGGTGACATACTGAGCAGTTCCCACAGGGATAGTGACCTGTAACTTTCGGTAGTCCCCAAAAGGTCAGGACTGTGGCTGCATAAAATGCAGTGATTTTCTTCGGTCGAGTGTTAACCAGTGAGTCCTTTAGACTTCTTGCTCGTTTGTTTGAGAATAAAGGCTTCTCCCATTGCAGATTGCCAGTGTTTAGGATTGACCATCTTTTTCTGATGGTGTTCGTCACCTGATTCGACATAATATTATAGGTTGTCACACAGGTGAGAGGTGGTTTCTGTGTCGGTCTACTGGTTTCTTCTAATAGGGCATCTCGGGGTTGGTTTCTCGCCCGTTTTTGGCCCTTGTCCAAGATATGCTGAGGGTAACCTCTTTCTGAAAGCTTTTTGGAGAGAGAAGAGGCCTGTGTTTTGTAGTCTGTCAGTTTGCTACAGTTCCTTCTTAATCGAAGGAACTGGCCATAGGGTAGATTTTCTTTTAGTGCTCTCGGGTGAAAGCTATCATATTGTAATAGATTGCTTTTGGATGTTGGCTTGGTATAAGTTTTTGTTTCAAGTTTGTTGTTTTTATTGTGGATTCCACATCTAAAAATATCATAGTGGTTTTATCAATGCTGTGTGTAAATTTTAGATGGGGGTCACAGGTGTTGAGCCAAAAGATGAAATCTTGCAATGTTGTCATTGGGCCTTGCCAGATTGCCAGTACATCATCTATATACCTTCACCAAAGTTTGATGTACTTGGAGAAGGGTCTGTTAGCCCCGAGAATAAATTGTTCCTCAAAATCAAAAACATAGAGGCCCGCTACACTAGGAGCAAAAATGCTCCCCATAGATGTACCTCCTGTTTGGAGGTAAAGTTGACCTTCAAATTCAAAGTAATTCTTCATTAGGGCGAGTTCTGCGCATTTGAGGACAAAATCTCTTGGGACATTATGGTCCCAAGTGGCGTTCTCCAGCACAGAAGACCATGCATGGCAAGCGGGAGGGTTAGTGGCAGCACAATGGCTATGATGGGCAAGAAGGAGGGTGCAGGGGCATGCACAAAGGACCATGGAGGATAGAAGAGAGGGTCAGGACCTGGGCACAGACAAGAGAGTTCAGGGGAAGGGGCCTCACAACAGACCGCGCGGGGCAGGCAGGAGGAGCAGTTGTAGCACACCAGACCAGGGAGGGCAGAAGGGTGTGGCAGTTAAATGGACCATGGAGGACAGGAGGAAGGGGATAGGGGCATGGCATGTGGACAGGCAGGGTGGAGATGACAGGGACAGGTTACAGTCATCTGACAATGCTAGGCAGGTGGGAGGGGAGTGCAGCTCAACAGAACACTCAGAGTAGATAGGAGTGGCAGCTCCATGGAACATGGTGGGCAAAAAGGATGGAGCAGGGGCATGCACAAAGACATCGGAGGGCAGGGGGAAGAAGAATAGGGGCAGCAAGCTAAGCACAGAGGCTAAGCAGGAGGTCAATGATGGGCCATAGAATTGGGCAATGGAGGGCAGGAGGAGTGGACTGGTACATCATGCTAAATGGAGGGCAGTGGCAGCACATCAGACCATGCATGGCAGGAGGGAGGAGGCTAGTTCATGGATTCAGACAACAGAGGATAGGAGGAGGTAGATGGGGCAGCAAGCTAACTGTTCAGAGAAGGTGGGTATTAGGAACTTTATTTTTTTTAAATGTGTGTCTGTGCGAACTACTTAAAATATGAACAAGTATGCAGCATAATCTCACTTTTATTCAGGAAGAAGAGGACGTTTGTGACTGTGACTCCGGGCTCACTTGGCAGAAACACCCCCTGACCCTCCACCCCCATTGCAAAATGTAATGCCCGTGAAAAGGGTAGGTGGATGCAGTGTTATATAGAACATAGTCCTGAGAGCACGATTGAACATGAAAACTAGATATAGTATATGGTATAAACTATGCACCAAAAAGTGTGATATAAGATGAACCGGGGCGTGAAATATAATATGCAATACATTGTGTGCAATGACAGATTCATTGGAGAGCGCGTGATAGCACAGGCACTAGCGTGTGCTATGCGATATGCGCATTGGAGTGTAATATGCACAGGGCAGTGTTGTGTAACCTAACTAGTCTCTAAAGTTGTAATATAAAATATGTACTGGGGAGTGTAACGTTGCATATGTACTGTGACAAAGATATGGATCCCAGATTGTAATATGTATGGCATAGCGCTGTGCGTTATAACATAGGCATCGAGGAAGGCACGTTAGATGGGGCAATATAACCCGTGCGAAGGCAAGTGTGGCATGACATATTCACGGGGTGGTGTTACGGTGCACATGGGCTAGAGAGTGTCATAGCATACGCACTAGCTCGTGTAATACAACACAGAGGTGTGAGGCACTCGGCGGGCACTGGTGGGTGTAACACAGCATTGGGCTCAGCCAGGAGCACGCTGTGACTCTCAAGTGAGGTTCGTCTCCTTTCCAGAGAGTAAAATAAAAAGTATTACACATCCGGCGGTGGATGTGTGTTTTATTAACCGTGAGGGGGGTTTCTTGCATAGTTTGGTCGAATTTTTGTCGAATCCCCTTTGAATGGCTTGGTGTGCGTGTATATTAAATGTGCCCGTAAATAGCTACCCATGTTTGTATAAATAAACAACAAGGGTGTCTACTTGGAGAGTACCCACCGGCGGGGGCGCTGGGATTAGGCACGGTAGGGCGTCAGACACGTCAGAGCTTCACTAGCAGTGTAAATACATTCCATGTGGATTAATTCTATGCATAGTCGCCTTTTAATGAATATCACGCAAATCGTCATGGTGATAGGTACATACGGTTTGTCCAGCATGTCCTAGGTGTTTCTATAAATATATATTTTTTAAAAATAATAAAAAACAAAGGCCGGCCCCGGGGGATGGGGTCCCCGGGGCCATAAGTGGCCTGAGGAGGGGGGCAACGCAGCCCCCTCCTAAGGAATAAAAAAAAAAGGCCATGACCCGGGGGTTGGGGTCCCCGGGGCCGATTAAGGCCTTGGGAGGGCCAAATTAATTTTTTTCAACAAAAAAAATTAGGGTGCAGGCCCTGGGGGATGGGGTCCCCAGGGCCAGTAAATTAGAAAAGGAAGGGGGGCCACACAGCCCTCCTTCTTAAAAAAATAAAATAAATGAAAGACCGGCATCGTGCCGGAGGCCACGCCCCCTCCTTGCAGCACTCTGCAAACGCGCCCCCTGGCCAGTTGTAAGTTGGGGAATTAATTCCCCTTCAATACTGAGGGTCCCTGAGGGCCAACTAGCCCAACAGGTATCTCCAGTATGCGCCAGGGAGCTGCGTTGTGGACAGCTGTTCTGAGGCAACGCCCCTTTGTACACCTCTATGCAACGCAGCTCTGTGGTGCTTACTGGAGGTACCTAGTGGGCTAGTTTGACCCTAGGGACCCTTAGGATTCAAGGGGACTTAATCTCTCAACTTAGAACGGCCACACGGCGCGTTTACACAGTTGTAAAGGGAGGGGACGGGGCCTGAGGTGACGTGTGCAAACACGCCCTGTGGCGCATTTTAAGTTGGGGAAATAATTCCCTTTCAATACTGAGGGACCCTGGGCCAACTAGCCAACCAGGTGCTTCCAGTAAGTGCCACTGCCCTGCGTTTCAGAGAGGTGGTGCAGGCTGTGCCCCTTTTTACACCTCTCTGCAATGGCGCTTACTGGACGTACCTTGTGGGCTACTTTGACCCTAGGGATCCTCAGGATTCAAGGGGACTTAATCTCCCAACTTAAAAAACGGCCACAGGGCGTATTTACACAGTGGGGAAGGGAGGGGACTAGGCCTGAGGTGACATGTGAAAACACGCCCTATGGCGCGTTTTAAGTTGGGGAAATATTTACCCTTCAATCCTGAGGGCCCCTGGTGGCTAACTAGCCCACCAGATGCTTCCAGTAAGTGCCACTGAGCTGCGTTGCAGAGAGGTGGTCGAGGCCGTGCCACTTTTTACACCTCTCTGCAACGCAGCTTTGTGGCGCTTAGTGGAGGTACCTAGTGGGCTAGTTGGACCCTAGGGACCCTCAGGATTCAAATGAACTTAATCTCCCAACTAAAAACGGCCACAGGGCGTGTTTACACAGTGGTGAAGGGAGGGGACGGGCCTGAGTTAACGTGTGCAAACAAGCCCTGTGGCGCGTTTTAAGTTGGGGAAATAATTCCCCTTCAATCCTGAGGGACCCTGCGGGCCAACTAGCCCACCAGGTGCTTCCAGTAAGCGCCACTGCGCTGCGTTGCAGAGAGGTGGTCTAGGCCGTGCCCCTTTTTACATCTCTCTGCAACGCAGCTCTGAGGCGCTTACTGGAGGTACCTAGTGGTCTAGTTGGACCCTAGGGACCCTCAGGATTCAAGGGGACTTAATCTCCCAACTTAAAACGGCCACAGAGCGTGTTTAAACAGTGGGGAAGTGAGTGGACGGGCCCTGAGGTGACGTGTGCAAACACGCCCTGTGGTGCATTTTAAGAGATAGTTTTAATCCCCTGCCCTATTATATACTAGGGGCTTACAGAGGAGGTCATGCTGATCACAGGGGGACCCCAACGCATAGTGTTCCCTAGTGTATGTAGGTGTTTTCACTGTATTCTGAGTATCTTTTAACATAGCACTGGCTCTAGGACTGGTTAGTCAGACTCAGTTACCACCAGTATCCGTCTGAAAAAGTTGAGGGCACAGGATGATTTTGCAACAAGGCTTCTTTCTGCTCTTCTGTTTGTTCTTTCTGCACGTTATTCTTCTTCCTGCACTTTTCTTCGTCTTTGAGGACTTCTGTTGCTTCTTTCTGCATTTCCTTTTTTTCTTTCTGTGCGTTTTTTCTTCTTTCTTCACATGTCCTATCTCTGTAGGCATAGTTAGAAATTAGCATTTAAAAAACCTTTGAAATTCACTGAAAAAACCATAGGTTTCAGGCACGTTATAGTTAGGAATTAGCATTTAAAAAACCTTAGAAATACACTGAAAAAACCATAGGTTTCAGGGGCGTTATAGTTAGCTGGACTTTTCACTCATACAAAACCATTGAAATTCCCCCGTTATAGTTAGTTCAGCTAACTATAACTCGCGCGCCCGCAATGCACTGCTGATGACGTCACATATTACATCACTCATGACATGGTCAGTGACATCACTCATGACATCACTGATGACATCTCCAATGACATCACTGATGACATCACCGATGACATCATCCAGTGAATGTGTGTTTTTCTGAAAATTAAATATGTTTTATATATGTATATCTCAAGGTCGATGGAAGAATAAATGGGCATATAAGTGTCTAAATGGATGATTTTTTTTTTTAAATTGATTGTATAACTGACTGATTAAGTGTATCTTAGTGAATACATGGCTTAGCGAGTAATGTTTAAATATGTAAATATCTGTATCAGTCTCTCACTTTGTGTATAAGTGGCTGCATGGGTTGGTGAGTAGCTACATGAGTGTCTATATAGGTTAATAGTTGGTTTTTTGAGTATCAGTATGAGTGTCTGAGTGTCTGTATGGTTCGGTGGGGGGTATTGCCTAGTGCATAGATGCATGAATGAGTGACTCACTGTTTGTATGTGTTGAAGACAGCATGTGTGCAGGACTGTATGGGTGGAGGAGTGTGTGTATGGGTGTGATAGTGAGTGAATGACTGTCTCAATAGTGTCTTTATGAGTATCTACATATGTTTTAAACTAGTTTATGTGACTATTATTGTATATAAGTGAGCATATGTGAGAGTGAGTGATTGGAAGAGTTCCTGTATGAATAAGTATATGTTTCTATAAGTAATTGTTTAAAAGACTAAGTATGTGTAAGTTTCTGTAGAAGTAGTGTGGTGGTGTGTGTATAACTGTATATGCAAGTAAATGGATGTTTCATTCTTTATTAGCATGAGTGACTATGTGGGTGAGTAACTCTATGGATGAGTGGCGTTGTGTAACAGGATGTATAGGTGTATGAGTACATATGATGAGTGAGTACATGTATGAGTGACTGTATAGGACTGTAGGTGAATGAGTGGATGTGTATGTGGATCTTAGAACTGCTGAACAGTTTATTGTAACTGGTATTGGTATGTCCATTGTTTTGAAAATTTTAGTTTCTATTTTTGAATGTGTGTATCAAAGGTTATATTAGGGTGAGAAGAGGTCTGCCACTCTATCACAAGGATGATGTCATCAGTGATGTCATTTGAGATGTCATCACTGATGTCATGAGTGATGTCACTGACCATGTCATGAGTGATGTAATATGTGACGTCATCAGCAGTACATTGCGTGCGTGCAAGTTATAGTTAGCTGAACTAACTATAACAGGGGAATTTCAATGGTTTTGCACGAGTGAAAAGTCCAGCTTACTAAAATGCCCCTGAAACCTATGGTTTTTTCAGTGAATTTCTAAGGTTTTTTGAATGCTAATTCCTAACTATAATGTGCCTGAAACCTATGGTTTTTTCATTGAATTTCAAAGGTTTTTTTAAATGCTAATTTCTAACCATGCCTACAGAGATAGGACATGTGAAGAAAGAAGAAAAAATGCACAGAAAGAAAAAAAAGAAATGCAGAAAGAAGCAACAGAAGTCTTCAAAGACGAAGAAAAGTGCTGGAAGAAGGATAATGTGCAGAAAGAACAAACAGAAGAGCAGAAAGAAGCCTTGTTGAAAAATCATCCTAAACCCTCAACTTTTTCAGACGGATACTGGTGGTAACTGAGTCTGACTAACCAGTCCTAGAGCCAGTGCTATGTTAAAAGACACTTAGAATACAGTGAAAACACCTACATACACTAGGGAACACTATGCGTTGGGGTCCCCCTGTGATTACCATGACCTCCTCTGTAAGCCCCTAGTATATAATAGGGCAAGGGGATTAAAACTACCTCTTAAAACGCGCCACAGGGCGTGTTTGCACACGTCACCTCAGGCCCCGTCCCCTCCCTTCTCTACTGTGTAAACACGCCCTGTGGCCATTTTAAGTTGGGAGATTAAGTCCCCTTGAATCCTGAGGGTCCCTAGGGTCCAACTAGACCACTAGGTACCTCCAGTAAGCACCACAGAGCTGCATTGCAGCAGGGAGATGTAAAAAGGGACAAGGCCTGCACCACCCCCAGGGTCCCTCAGGATTGAAAGGGAATTATTTCCCCAACTTAAAACGCGCCACAGGGCGTGTTTGCACACGTCACCTCAGGCCCCGTCCCCTTCCTTCATCACTGTGTAAACACACCCTGTGGCCGTTCTAAGTTGAGAGATTAAGTCCCCTTGAATCCTAAGGGTCCCTAGGGTCAAACTAGCCCACTAGGTACCTCCAGTAAGTGCCACAGAGCTGCATTGCAGAGAGGTGTAAAAAGTGGCGTGGCCTCAGAACACCTGACTGCAACGCAGCTCCCTGGCGCATACTGGAGATACCTGTTGGGCTAGTTGGCCCTCAGGGACCCTCAGTATTGAAGGGGGATTAATTACCCAACTTACAACTCGCCAGGGGGTGCGTTTGCAGAGTGCTGCAAGGAGGAGGCGTGGCCTCCGGCAGGATGCCGGTCTCTTATTTTTTTTATTTTTTTGAGAAGGGGGGCTGTGTGGCCCCCCTTTTTTTTCTAATTTATTGGCCCTGGGGACCCCATCCCCCAGGGCCTGCCCCCTAATTTTTTTTTTAGAAAAAAAAAATTTGGAAGGGGGTCACCCTCCTGAGGCCCCGGGCATGGCCTTTTTTAAAAAAAAAAATCTTTAGGAGGGGGCTGCGTTGCCCCCCTCCTCAGGCCACTTATGGCCCCAGGGACCCCATCCCCCGGGGCCGGCCTTTGTTTTTTACTATTTTTTTTTAAGTATATTTATAGAAACACCTAGGACATGCTGGGCAAACTGTACGTACCTATCACCATGACGATTTGCGTGATATTCATTAAAATGCGACTATGCATACAATGAATCCACGTGGAATGTATTTACACTGTTAGTGAAGCTCTGATGTGTTTGACGCCCTACCGTGCCTAATCCCGGTGCCCCCGCCGGTGGGTACTCTCCAAGTAGACACCTTTTCGTTTTTTGATACAAACATGGGTAGCTATTGACGGGCACATTTAATACACATGCACACCAAGCCATTCAAAGGGGATTCGACAAAAATTAGACCAAAACTATGCAAGAAACCCCACTCACAGTTAATAAAACACACATCCACCACCGGATGTGTAATACTTTTTATTTTACTCTCTGGAAAGGAGACGAACCTCACTTGAGAGTCACAGCGCGTTCCTGGCTGAGCCCGATGCTGTGTTACACCCACCAGTGCCCGCCGAGTGCCTCACACCTCTGTGTTGTATTCGACCAGCTAGTGCATCTCTAGCCCATGTGCACTGTAACACCACCCCGTGAATATGTCATGCCACACTTGCCTTCGCACGGGTTATATTGCCCCATCTAACGTGCCTTCCTCGATGTCTATGTTATAAAGCACAGCGCTATGCCATACATATTGCAATCTGGGATCCATATCTTTGTCACAGTACATATGCAACGTTACACTCCCAGCACATATTTTATATTACAACTTTAGAGACTAGTTAGGTTACACAACACTGCCCTGTGCATATTACACTCCAAGGTGCATATCGCATAGCACTCGCTAGTGCCTGTGCTATCTTGCGCTCTCCAATTAATCTGTCATTGCGCACAATGTATTGCATATTATATTTCACTCCCCGGTTCATCTTATATTACACTTTTTGGTGCATAGTTTATGCCATACACTATATCTATTTTTCATTTTCAATCGTGCTCTCAGGACTATGTTCTATATAACACTGCGTTCACCTACCCTTTTTTAACAGGCATAACATTTTGCGATGGGGGGTGGAGGGTCAGGGGGTGTTTCTGCCAAGTGAGCCCGGAGTCACAGTCACAAACGTCCTCTTCTTCCTGAATAAAAGTGAGATTATGCTGCATACTTGTTCATATTTTAAGTAGTTCGCACAGGCACACATTTTAAAAACAATAAAGTTTCTAATAACTGCCTTCTCTGAACAGTTAGCTTGCTGCCCCATCCACCTCCTCCCTATCCTCTGTTGTCTGAATCCATGGACTAGCCTTGCATGGCCTGATGTGCTGCCGCTGCCCTCCATTTAGCATGATGTACCAGTCCACTCCTCCTTCCCTCCATTGCCCAATGCTATGCCCCATCATTGACCCCTGCTTAGCCTCTGTGCTTAGCTTGCTGCACCTATTCTCCTTCCCCCTGCCCTCCGATGTCTTTGTGCATGCCTCTGCACCATCCTTTTTGCCCACCATGTTCCATGGACCTGCTACTCCTATCTACTCTGAGTGTTCTGTTGAGCTGCCACTCCCCTCCCACCTGCCTAGCATTGTCAGATGACTGTAACCTGCCCCTGCCACCTCCACCCTGCCTGTCCACTTTCCATGCCCTCTATCCCCTTCCTCTTGTCCTCCATGGTCTATTTTACAGCCATACCCTTCTGCCCTCGATGGTCTTTTGTGCTGCAACTGCCCCTCCTGCCTGCCCCGCGTGGTCTATTGTGAGACCCCTTCCCCTGAACTCTCTTGTCTGTGCCCAGGTCCTGACCCTCCCTTCTATCCTCCATGGTCCTTTGTGCATTCCCCTGCACCCTCCTTCTTGCCCTTCATAGCCATTGTGCTGCCACTAACCCTCCGCTTGCCATGCATAGTCTTCTGTGCTGCCACGGCCCCTCCCACCTTCCCTGTGTGGTCAGCTAGCTTCCCCTGACCCCCTCCCACCTTCCCTCCATGGTCTGTGTGTATGCCATCATAGTCTCGCTGTTGCTCTCCATGGTGTATCTTGCTTCTAGTACCCATCCTGCCTGACCTCCATGGTCATCTTGCTGCTCCTGTCCCCTTGCCCCCAGCCCTCTGTTTCCATGTGCAGACCCTATTCCCTCCCTCCCGGCTCTTCTGTTCCATTGTAATGCCGCTGATCCGTCCCTCCTTCCCTTTATATTCTGTTATGCTGCAGCTTTCTCTCCTGTCTGTCCATTATCGTCAGCTAAGTACCATTGCCTCTTTCCCCTCTGTTCTCTGTTGTCCATGTGCATGGTCCTGTCGCCTCCCTATTGCTTTCTATGGATTGTTGTGCTGCACTCCCATCCCGCATTCCCTGTGTGGTCAGTTTGGTGCACCTCTCCAGGTCCCTCCTGTCCTCTGATATCCGAGTCCATGTCCCTACCCCAATTCCTCCTGCCTTCCATGATCCAATGTACCATACTTGCAAACATTTTGAACTTGGTAAGAGGGAGATTTTGAAACAAAACTGGTTATTGGTTTTCCCCTTTGAGTTACATTGATAAAGAGGAAATTGTAGACAGGAGACAGGTCAAATAAAGCCCATTTGAGCTTAAAAACATTGGACGTTTCCTGGCTGAATCAGATCTGTTGGTATGTATGGTTGTACTATCACTGCCTCTTCCTTCTGCCCACAATGGTCTATTATATTGCCATAGCCTCTCTTTCCAGTCCTGTATTGTTGGTGTTTTGCCCCTGTCCCCCTTTCCACTGCCCTCCATAGTCTGTTGTGCTGCCACTGCCCTTCCTGTCTGCCCAGTGTGGTCAAATTGTTGCCTCTGCACCCTCCTACCTGCCTTCAATTTTCAGAGTCTGTGCCCTGGTCTCTGCCTTTCAACAGTATCCTAATGAACAACTAGATTGCTAACATTCTATATTTATTACAAAAGTGTGGAATGCCTGACGTCATCTTGATGTAATCAAAACTGTAATACCTAGAGCATTTCTTTTAGAAATTACATATATGAGAGGGTCTTATTTGCATCAAAATTATGGTTAGTGCTCTAAAAAACTAAAATGAGGACATATTTTCTGAGTTTTCAAATAGCAACAAAGTACTTTTAAATTTTTTGTTATCTTTATTTTAATTTATCCAGTTGACCACTTGATTAAATGTTTCACAAAGGATAGAGGATGTGGTGTTACTCCCAGAGCTGCAGACTTTGCAACTGAGGAACCAGGTTGGAGTTTCTGCTTCAGCTCAACCTTCTGTGATTCTGGTCAAATCACTTAATCTCCCCATGTCTACAACCAAAATGAATTTGTTCTTGTGTGATGTTACCAATGCTCATGTAAAGCACTCCAATACCGGACAAGTCTGCACTATATAAAACTGCAAAAACACAAAAAATAAAAAGTGTTTTGCACACTTCTGTCATTGGGCTACATGTGGGCTACATCTGGGTGATATTTGTGCTGCATTTGGGCTCTTTTGTCTCTTGCGGCCATTTTGGGCAATTTATTTGTTATGAAGTTTCCTAATATCCTCATTTACTGCAGTCTCCTCAGTAGGAAATGCTTTCAGTTTTTTACTTTGATTCCATCAAGAAGGTATTCAAATGTGTCACACATTTGCCATAAATTCTGAATATTAGCACTCTAGTTGCTTATTAGTTCACTGTAGTAAAACTGCTGCTCACCAGGTAAGTCTGCTACTGGTATTCAAAGTGCATGTTTCAGTCTACATGTCAGAATGTTTTAATGAAATCAAAGAGGATTTGAGAAGTCACTCAAAATGTGCCCTAATTTTTCTTTCTTCAGCACTAATCATAATTTATATGGCAAAATGAACCCCCTCATTGTGTTCCTTTTTAAATTAAATGTTTTAAGTGTTACCAGTTTATTCCAATCAAGATGGCTTCAGGTGTGCCATACTTTCGTCATAAGTAAGACAGTAAGCGCTCTAGTTGTTCTTAGGAACACTTTGGGACATTCTGTCATTGGGCTATACTTGGGCTACATCTGGGTGATGTGTGTGCTACATTTGGGCTCTTTTGCCTCTGGTGGCCATCTTTGGAGACCTATTTGTTATGAAGTTTCCTAATTTCCTCATTTACTACAGTCTCCTCAGTAGGAAATACTTTCAGGTTTTTACTTTGGTTCCATCAGGAAGGCATTTAGATGTGTCACACATTTGCCATAGATTCTGAATGTTAGCACTCTATTTGCTCATTTGATCACTGTAGTAAAGCTACTGCTCACCAGGGAAGTCTGCTGCTGGTATTCAAAGTGCATGTTTCAGTCTGCATGTCAGAATTTTTTAATGAAATAGAAGAGGATTTAAGAAGTCACTCAAAATGAGCCCTAATTTTTCTTTCTGCAGCACTAATCATACTTTCTATGGCAAAATAAACCCCCTCATTTTGTTCCTTTTTAAATTAAATGTTTTAAGAGTTACTACTTTATTCCAATCACCTTCAAAACCTCTGTGGGAAAAGCATGAGAAAATAGTTTTCTCTCAAACATGATTCATGATATCACAGCAGAAGGCTTTTTCACATGGTAAAATCACCTTAGAACACACCACAATTCCTAAAATGAGTATGGTACCATCAACAAATGATTTATAATGTAACTAAAGTCTTAAAACCTTCTATTAACTGCAATGCTTTTTAATGAGGTGCTATCATGTATATTGGTCCCAAGATGGCTGCCAACACTTCTTGGATGAAGTGCTGACAGCCAATCAGATCTCACGATGAGATGTGTGGTTAGGCTCCGCCCAGATATATATGTGATTTTACTTTTGATTTTCTCAGGAACTACTGAACGGATTTACACCATTTAAGCAAAAGGCACATGCCTGACCTGAGGACTACCTCTTCGCTTCAAGCAGGCGCAGGGTTTTGACGCATCAGCGTTGGGAAAGTGACTCAGTGAAATCTTATAGATTTCACTGAGTCTCTTTTCAGGGGCGTTCCTGCGACGGAATGCCCCCCCTGAGTAGAAATGCCAAAAAGGAAACCTGACGCAGGTTTCATGTGGCGCAGGGCTTTACACCGTGACGCATCTCCATAGCAGGGGAATTTCTATGGTTTTGTACGAGTGAAATCTCCAACTAACTATTATCGTCCTTTTTACTTTTGCACTTGGTGTGGTGAAAAAATAAATATTAAATAATACCTTGAAGAAATCACTCTGGACTCTCTGTGCTGTGGATACATTGGTGCTAACTACGCCGAAGTTGCTTTGAAGATATATATATACATATATATATATAAATTCACTTAAAAAACCATAGGTTTCACACAAGTTATAGTTAGCTGTACATTTCACTCGTAAAAAACCAATGAAATTCCACGTTATAGTTAGATCAGGTAACTATAACTTGCGCGACCGCAATGCACAATGTGTCATTTGAGATGTCATCATTGATGTGATGAGTGATGTCACTGACCATGTCATGAGTGATGTAATATGTGACGTCATCAGCAGTAGATTGCGGTCGCGCAAGTTATAGTTACCTGATCTAACTATAACGTGGAATTTCATTGGTTTTTTACGAGTGAAATGTACAGCTAACTATAACTTGTGTGAAACCTATGGTTTTTTAAGTGAATTTGCAAGGTTTTTTAAATGCTAATTCCTAACTATAACGTGTGTGAAACCTATGGTTTTTTCAGTGAATTTGTACGGTTTTTTAAATGCTAAGTTATCTATTTATTGTTAATTTTTGCGCGCACGGTGGGCTTCGCGCACCGTGCGCGCGCTGTGTGCACTCGGTGCGCTTCGCGCACCGAGTGCCCACCTTGCGCATTTCGTACCGTGCACGCCACGCCGTTTTTTACAAAATCTCAATTGTTTTTTTCTCCCTTGGGGCTCCTCAGATTTATATATTAAATGTGATTGTTAATTTTTTTATTTTTTTTATTTTTTTTTACCGTACCCGTACGGTAAGCTTACCGTAAACGCACTCCGCGATTTGTTTTAAAAATTATTAAATTTATTTTTCATACTTTTTGGTCCCTTGTGAACCCCCTGACGAACGCTAGGGGGTCTGCAACTCTCTTCGTTGCCCCCTTTTCATGTTATCAACCTTTGTTTTTCAGTGCGAGAGACAGAAAATGGCGGCTGATACTTCCTGGTTTCGACCGATTCGAATGTTTACTTTGATCTAACAACCAATCAGAATCGCGCTCACGCACGTCACCGTACGCGTACGGTAAGCTTACCGTAAGCGCACGGAGCGCGCTTACAGATATATATATTGATTTAAATGCTATTTTCTCTGAAACTACTGAACAGATTTACACCAGACCTACAAAAGGCACTTCCTTGACCTGCGGACTACCTCTCTGTAAAAATTTCAAGTAATTCTGTTCAGCCGTTCGGGCTGTAGCTGTGTCTAAAGGTCCTATGGAAAAATGCATGGGGAAAACGCGTTTTGGGACCCCCCTTTTTTCTCAGCCCCCGCTTGACAAATCACCCCGAGACTTTCAGGGTAGGAGCGGAGCATAGCGCCCCATTAGTTTTGAAAATTTCGCGAGGATTCGTCGACCGGCGCCAAAGTTATTCCAAATAGAATGTTGCGGATTTCCTATGGAAACAGGGTCCTAACTATAACTATCTACTGGCGATCGCCAGTAGATAATACATATATATATATATATATGTATATATATATATATATATATATATATATATATATATATATATATATACATATATATATTATCTACTGGCGGTCGCCAGTAGATAGTTATAGTTAGGACCGAGTTCCCATAGGAGATATGAAAATTCTATTTTGAATAACTTTGGCGCCGGTTGACTTATCTTCGCGAAATTTTCAAAACTAATGGGGCGCTCTGCTCAACTCGTACTCTGAAAGTCTCGGGGGGATTCATCAAGCGGGGGCCGAGAAAAAAGGGGGATCGCAAAACGCGTTTTCCCCATGCATTTTCCCATAGGACCTTTAGTCGAAGGTACAGCCCGAACGGCTGAACAGAATTACTTGAAATTTGGCAGAGAAGTAGTCCTCAGGTCAGGGAAGTGCCTTTTGCAAGTCTGGTGTCAATCTGTTCAGTAGTTCCTGAGAAAATAGCATTTAAATGCATATAAATATCTATAAGCGCGTACCGTGCGCGCACCGTAAGCGCACGGTGCGCGCACAATAACGTGTGCGAGCTAAATTCTGATTGGTTGTTATATGTCTGTAAACATTCGAATCGGTCGAAATCAGGAAGTGGCGGCCGCCATTTTGTCTGTCACACTGAAAAGGAAAGGTGGAGAACGTGAAAAGGGGGCAAGGTAGGGAGTTCCTGACCCCCTAGCGTTTGTCAGGAGGTCACAGTGGGACCTCGAAGGGCCAAAAAAAAGATTTTAATTTTTTTTAAATATTCCCCGGGTGCGCGCACCGTGCGTGCACGGCAAAAATAAAAAAAATAAAAAAGATTTAAAAAAGAAGATTAAGTGTTTAGATATTAGGTGGCTCTAAAAAGAGCCGTTGTGTTTATTGGGTGTTTTTTGGTACCTACAAGTAAGTACCGATGCAGAGTCTAAAGTTCAAGAGGAAGACTCTGTTCCCTTCATAATTGAAATGTACACCGTCTCCTCTATAAATGCCTTGCATGTTGTAACGCAAGTTGTTGTGGTATATAGAACCCATACCATAGTCTCTGAGGAAAGCAGAAACAGACTTATTGACGTGCTTTCTTGCTTTGTCAATCTGCGGACAGTGTTGGTTGGACCAGTTCCACTTTTGCCGTTGGCATATATTAGAATATACAAAGGCAGTTTGTGGAAAAAGTGACATCAATTGCACAAAGGTGTCCTTAATAATCATTTCCAGACCTACCCCAGTTAAAGTGCCTAGGTCATTTCCACCACAGTGCACATTAATAGGGTTAGGCTGTGGGAGATGTAGAAAGGTTTTCACCAAAGGCATTAATTGGTGCCACTTTAACCCTCTCTGACCAATCCATTTAATGTCTACATTTGGCAAAGCAAGATCTTTCACAATACCTCTTTTTTCTGCAAACTTTTCACTCCAGAAGACATAGCTGTGACCTATAATCCACACTGTGAACATCTTCCAAGGAGATCTGGATGCACTCAGAAGGTGTCTTTCAGTAGAATGGCAATATGAAAAGAAATATAGTTGTAAAATGGAGGCTTACATACTTTTTTTAAAATAAAAAGAAATCATTGGCTGTTTCAGACCACTCAACAGTAAAAACTAGGCTGTATGTTTAAATTATTAAAAGCATGTTTTGTATTGGTTCAGAAAAATGTGTTCCCACAGGACATTAGTTTGGATTTGCTGTTAGGTTTGAAAAGTCAAGCACTCTTGCTATTTGGATTTGAAACATTGTATGCTGAACTTCTGACCTCTCTGCTCACACCATTGTTCCATGACCTGTTGCTATGGTAGCAGGCAGAAGTCATGTTGGGAGAAGGGATCATTTGGAAAGGGTTGAAATTTGCAACCAATAGAAATGTGTGATTCCATTTTAAAAAATGTGGGAAACACTGTGATTTGAAGTTAACATGTATATGTGTGAAAAAAGAGAGGGAAACATTGCCATTTACTGGTTCTGCTGAGAGGTGTACAGTTCAGAGATTCTGGCTCTGATAATCTGCTGTGTGAGTGGCACATTTCTTTCTCAACTAACTACTTTTAAAAGGTGAGTTATGAATTTGAGAGGGAATGTATGTGGTGTAATTTGATATAAATAATAGAAATGTGATTCTTCTTGAAAAGTTGTGTTTTACATTTATTGTTAAGGAAGATATTTAACTGCCTTGAACATGTCAGATATTATGGAGTATGTCTTCACCATAAGTTAAGGTGTACTGGTATCACCCAGAAATGCTGTTTTGTGCCTAGAATCACACCACGAGTCTGTGTGCACACAGGAATTCTTCTCAGAGATTTAATTTGTGTTGCTCTTGCTCTGTTAGACTTGCACTCGCAGGAAAGGGGCAGCTTGTTTTCAAGAACTGTGATGGTTAGCATTCAGCAGAAATCACTTTCTCACAAATGAGAGGCAAATGCTAACACATTTGAAATTAGTATGTACATTTTCCTACCACTTTAAAAGTTGTGTTTTACATTTTATGTTAAGGAAGATATTTAAGTGCCTTGAACTTGAAAGATATTATGGAGTATGTCTAAACCATAAGTTAAGGTGTACTGGTATCACCCAGAAACACTGTTTTGTGTCTAGAATCACACCATGAGTCTGTTGGTACACAGGAATTCTTCTCAGAGATTTAATTTGTGTTGCTCTTGCTCTGTTAGCCTTGCACTCGCAGGAAAGGGGCAGCTTGTTTTCAAGAACTGTGATGGTTAGCATTCGGCAGAAATCACTCTCACAAATGAGAGGCAAATGTTAACACATTTGAAATTAGCATGGTACATGTTCCTTCCACTTTTAAAATTGTGTTTTACATTTTATGTAAAGGAAGATATTTAAGTGCCTTGAACTTGAAAGATATTATTGAGTATGTCTTCACTATAAGTTAAGGTTTACTGGTATCACCCAGGGATACTGTTTTGTGCCTAGAATCAGACCATGAGTCTGTGTGCACACAGGAATTCTTCTCAGAGATTTAATTCGTGTTGCTCTTGCTCTGTTAGCCTTGCACTCGCAGGAAAGGGGCAGCTTGTTTTCAAGAACTGTGATGGTTAGCATTCAGCAGAAATCACTTTCTCACAAATGAGAGGCAAATGCTAACACATTTGAAATTAGCATGGTACATTTTCCTTCCACTTTAAAAGTTGTGTTTTACATTTTATGTAAAGGAAGATATTTAAGAGCCTTGAACTTGAAAGATATTATGGAGTATGTTTTCACCATAAGTTAAGGTGTACTGGTATCACCCAGAAACACTGTTTTGTGTCTAGAATCACACCATGAGTCTGTCGGTACACAGGAATTCCTCTCAGAGATTTAATTTGTGTTGCTCTTGCTCTGTTAGCCTTGCAATCGCCGGAAAGGGGCAGCTTGTTTTCAAGAACTGTGATGGTTAGCATTCGGCAGAAATCACTCTCACAAATGAGAGGCAAATGCTAACACATTTGAAATTAGCATGGTACATGTTCCTTCCACTTTTAAAATTGTGTTTTACATTTTATGTAAAGGAAGATATTTAAGTGCCTTGAACTTGAAAGATATTATGGAGTATGTCTTCACTATAAGTTAAGGTTTACTGGTATCACCCAGGGATACTGTTTTGTGCCTAGAATCAGACCATGAGTCTGTCTGTACACAGGAATTCTTCTCAGAGACTTAATTTGTGTTGCTATTGCTCTGTTAGCCTTGCACTCGCAGGAAAGGGGCAGCTTGTTTTCAAGAACTGTGATGGTTAGCATTCGGCAGAAATCACTTTCTCACAAATGAGAGGCAAATGGTAACACATTTGAAATTAGCATGGTACATTTTCCTTCCACTTTAAAAGTTGTGTTTTACATTTTATGTAAAGGAAGATATTTAAGTGCCTTGAACTTGAAAGATATTATGGAGTATGTCTTCACCATAAGTTAAGGTGTACTGGTATCACCTAGGGATACTGTTTTGTGCCTAGAATCACACCATGAGTCTGTCTGTACACAGGAATTCTTCTTAGAGATTTAATTCGTGTTGCTCTTGCACTCGCAGGAAAGGGGCAGCTTGTTTTCAAGAACTGTGATGGTTAGCATTCAGCAGAAATCACATTCTCACAAATGAGAGGCAAATGCTAACACATTTGAAATTAGCATGGTACATTTTCCTTCCACTTTAAAAGTTGTGTTTTACATTTTATGTAAAGGAAGATATTTAAGAGCCTTGAACTTGAAAGATATTATGGAGTATGTTTTCACCATAAGTTAAGGTGTACTGGTATCACCCAGGGATACTGTTTTGTGCCTAGAATCACACCATGAGTCTGTCTGTACACAGGAATTCTTCTCAGAGATTTAATTCGTGTTGCTCCTGCTCTGTTAGCCTTGCACTCGCAGGAAAGGGGCAGCTTGTTTTCAAGAACTGTGATGGTTAGCATTCGGCAGAAATCACTTTCTCACAAATGAGAGGCAAATGCTAACACATTTGAAATTAGCGTGGTACATTTTCCTTCCACTTTAAAAGTTGTGTTTTACATTTTATGTAAAGGAAGATACTTAAGTGCCTTGAACTTGAAAGATATTATGGAGTATGTCTTCACCATACGTTAAGGTGTACTGGTATCACCTAGGGATACTGTTTTGTGCCTAGAATCACACCATGAGTCTGTCTGTACACAGGAATTCTTCTCAGAGATTTAATTCGTGTTACTCTTGCTCTGTTAGACTTGCACTCGCAGGAAAGGGGCAGCTTGTTTTCAAGAACTGTGATGGTTAGCATTCGGCAGAAATCACTTTCTCACAAATGAGAGGCAAATGCTAACTCATTTGAAATTAGCATGGTACATTTTCCTTCCACTTTTAAAGTTGTGTTTTACATTTTATGTTAAGGAAGATATTTAACTGCCTTGAACATGTCAGATATTATGGAGTATGTCTTCACCATAAGTTAAGGTGTACTGGTATCACCCAGGGATACTGTTTTGTGCCTAGAATCACACCATGAGTCTGCCTGTACACAGGAATTCTTCTCAGAGATTTAATTCGTGTTGCTCTTGCTCTGTTAGCCTTGCACTCGCAGGAAAGGGGCAGCTTGTTTTCAAGAACTGTGATGGTTAGCATTCGGCAGAAATCACTTTCTCACAAATGAGAGGCAAATGCTAACACATTTGAAATTAGCATGGTACATTTTCCTTCCACTTTTAAAGTTGTGTTTTACATTTTATGTTAAGAAAGATATTGAAGTGCCTTGAACTTGAAAGATATTATGGAGTATGTCTAAACCATAAGTTAAGGTGTACTGGTATCACCCAGGAATACTGTTTTGTGCCTAGAATCAGACCATGAGTCTGTGTGCACACAGGAATTCTTCTCAGAGATTTAATTTGTGTTGCTCTTGCTCTGTTAGCCTTGCACTCGCAGGAAAGGGGCAGCTTGTTTTCAAGAAATGTGATGGTTAGCATTCAGCAGAAATCACTTTCTCACAAATGAGAGGCAAATGCTAACACATTTGAAATTAGCATGGTACATTTTCCTTCCACTTTAAAAGTTGTGTTTTACATTTTATGTAAAGGAAGATATTTAAGTGCCTTGAACTTGAAAGATATTATGGAGTATGTCTTCACCATAAGTTAAGGTGTACTGGTATCACCCAGGGATACTGTTTTGTGCCTAGAATCACACCATGAGTCTGTCTGTACAGAGGAATTCTTCTCAGAGATTTAATTCGTGTTGCTCTTGCTCTGTTAGCCTTGCACTCGCAGGAAAGGGGCAGCTTGTTTTCAAGAACTGTGATGGTTAGCATTCGGCAGAAATCACTTTCTCACAAATGAGAGGCAAATGCTAACACATTTGAAATTAGCGTGGTACATTTTCCTTCCACTTTAAAAGTTGTGTTTTACATTTTATGTAAAGGAAGATACTTAAGTGCCTTGAACTTGAAAGATATTATGGAGTATGTCTTCACCATACGTTAAGGTGTACTGGTATCACCTAGGGATACTGTTTTGTGCCTAGAATCACACCATGAGTCTGTCTGTACACAGGAATTCTTCTCAGAGATTTAATTTGTGTTACTCTTGCTCTGTTAGACTTGCACTCGCAGGAAAGGGGCAGCTTGTTTTCAAGAACTGTGATGGTTAGCATTCGGCAGAAATCACTTTCTCACAAATGAGAGGCAAATGCTAACACATTTGAAATTAGCATGGTACATTTTCCTTCCACTTTTAAAGTTGTGATTTACATTTTATGTTAAGGAAGATATTTAACTGCCTTGAACATGTCAGATATTATGGAGTATGTCTTCACCATAAGTTAAGGTGTACTGGTATCACCCAGGGATTCTGTTTTGTGCCTAGAATCACACCATGAGTCTGTCTGTACACAGGAATTCTTCTCAGAGATTTAATTCGTGTTGCTCTTGCTCTGTTAGCCTTGCACTCGCAGGAAAGGGGCAGCTTGTTTTCAAGAACTGTGATGGTTAGCATTCGGCAGAAATCACTTTCTCACAAATGAGAGGCAAATGCTAACACATTTGAAATTAGCATGGTACATTTTCCTTCCACTTTAAAAGTTGTGTTTTACATTTTATGTAAAGGAAGATATTTAAGTGCCTTGAACTTGAAAGATATTATGGAGTATGTCTTCACCATACGTTAAGGTGTACTGGTATCACCTAGGGATACTGTTTTGTGCCTAGAATCACACCATGAGTCTGTCTGTACACAGGAATTCTTCTCAGAGATTTAATTCGTGTTGCTCTTGCTCTGTTAGACTTGCACTCGCAGGAAAGGGGCAGCTTGTTTTCAAGAACTGTGATGGTTAGCATTCGGCAGAAATCACTTTCTCACAAATGAGAGGCAAATGCTAACACATTTTAAATTAGCATGGTACATTTTCCTTCCACTTTTAAAGTTGTGTTTTACATTTTATGTTAAGGAAGATATTTAACTGCCTTGAACATGTCAGATATTATGGAGTATGTCTTCACCATAGGTTAAGGTGTACTGGTATCACCCAGGGATACTGTTTTGTACCTAGAATCACACCATGATTCTGTCTGTACACAGGAATTCTTCTCAGAGATTTAATTTGTGTTGCTCTTGCTCTGTTAGCCTTGCACTCGCAGGAAAGGGACAGCTTGTTTTCAAGAACTGTGATGGTTAGCATTTGGCAGAAATCACTTTCTCACAAATGAGAGGCAAATGCTAACACATTTGAAATTAGCATGGTACATTTTCCTTCCACTTTAAAAGTTGTGTTTTACATTTTATGTAAAGGAAGATATTTAAGTGCCTTGAACTTGAAAGATATTATGGAGTATGTCTTCACCATACGTTAAGGTGTACTGGTATCACCCAGGAATACTGTTTTGTGCCTAGAATCACACCATGAGTCTTTGTGCACACAGGAATTCTTCTCAGAGATTGAATCCGTGTTGCTCTTGCTCCGTTAGATTTGCACTCGCAGGAAAGGGGCATCTTGTTTTCTTGAACAGTGATGGTTAGCATACGGCAGAAATCACTTTCTCACAAATGAGAGGCAAATGCTAACACATTTGAAATTAGCATGGTACATTTTCCTTCCACTCCCGCAATGAGTGAGGTCGTTTTTACATGTTCAAAACTCCAATTAACCTTTACCACACATGTACTCTTACATACATCTCTGCAGTCTTCATGCAGTTGTGCAAGCGTCCATGCAGATCTGTGTTGCACCTGACAATACACGGTCTCCAGAAGCACGCTCTTAGCACACAGACAGGTGCTTTTCCTGCACTCTTATGCTTACTATACAGCTCTGTGTGGTATTTCAGAAAGCAGTGTGTAATGCTAACACATTCAACGTCACCAAGGCTCATTTCCTTTGCTCTACTCTAATCACTCACCCTGTAACACATGCTGATGGTCTCAAGTAGCTGTTAGGACATGTGCTCTTTTCTGCCTCTCTAAAATATAAGGAAAATGTGTCAGGCTGCCATACTAATTATCACTTACTCTTCCACAGTAGTAAATGTGCTTTGAAGTTGCCAAACCAAAATCGTTTTTTGCCTAGAATCACACCATGAGTCTGTGTGCACACAGGAATTGATGTTAGAGATTTAATACGTGTTGGTATTGTTCTGTCAGACTTGCAGTTGTAGGAAAGGGACAGGTCATATGATAGGATTTGAAAAGCTCAAAAAAACCATCGTAATGTATTAAAATTACATAAAGGTATTTTTTTTTTAGTTTCTTTCAGGTATTGCTGAACAACAGTGAAATTAATTAAAGATGCCTATAAAGTCAAGAAAGAGAAAAGAACAGCAACAACATCTATATTTGAAGAAAACTGGACAAAAAAAAATAGTTGAACAACCTCATGTTGGAAAAAAGAAAAAGTCTTCTGGTAAGCAGACTAAGGATTTTTTAAAAAATATCTTCAAACAAAGAAAAAATGTTAAAAATATATCCACTGCAAATAGTGTTTCAAGTACAAAACAACAACAGAGTCGACAGAAAATACTTAAAGCCAATGTAGAATCAGAAGTAAGAAAGAGTGACTTAACACGAAAAATAGATTTTAAAAACATTCGTCGAAAAATACTTCAGAGAAGAGTGATGTTAAATTTGCTAAAGGATGTGAAAAAATATAAGAAGAAAACCAAACTTTATAAAAAAAAGAAATATATTGAAACAATTGTTGCTAAGGCTTTGGAAATAAAACGAAAACTATTCATTTTAATTTTGAACAGGATGCGTAGATTAGAAAAATTAGTCAAAGCAATGAAGTCACAAAGCAAAAGGAAAAGATTTGTGAAAAAAATAACTTTTGTAAAGTGTTCTTAGGAGAATGGAAGCATAGTTCAAGTACTGAACCATTTTTTAATGAAGAGAGTTATCTTCAAAGTAATAGTTTGTTGCATGCAGTTGACACCAATGGTCGAGCTTATAAAGTTAAAGATGGTTGTGTAATGGAAAAGGAGAAAATGGTTCCAAGAAATTAGGAAGAAGTGTTAGCTGATGAGGTTATGGGGAGACGTCCTAAAGCCCCAGTGCACACTTGGAATTGTAGTAGTATTTGCACTGTGCGACAGGAATCTATTGATAAATTACGTGACTTTCTAAGAGAATATAGTAAAAAGAGTGTTAAACAGAAGATTAAGGTGCTTCAAAGACTAGACCCATGCAGAGTGAGAGAGAATACTGGTTTGCAAGGACATTCTCTTGCTTGTCTATCTAGGAAAGTTTGCCAAAGTGTTTTTCACCATTTTAGGATGCTGGCTGTTCATCATACTGAAATGAGAAAGTTTGTGAGAACATTGTATTTTGCTAAAAGTCCAGCACTAAAGTTAAATGAGTTGAATAGTGCTCTGTTCCGTGGATCTGTATCCGATGTATGAAGGTTACTGATGATATTCAGTTTTGTTACTTTGGTCCAGAGCAAGAAAGTGCAGGAAATGACACAGTTATTGAGGAAAATGTGGAAGAGAATGTAGAACTCACTGTTAGTAAAAATTTGGAAGATGAAATGACAACATTTACTATCATCTCTAATGAAAGACCAAATATTACTTGTATTTGTTGCCTGGAGAAGCCATTATAAAATTCAAACAAGGAATGTTGATCTCTATAAAAAAAAGTGAAAATGAAGATAATGATAAGTGGAAGGATTTTGCAACATATATATTTCTGGAAAATAGTTTTGATTTGGATGAAGATCAGCGTATTTGTAAATACTGTTATAACAAGTTAGAAGAAAATAGAATGCCAGCTAGAGCTGTATATAATGATTTAGAATTGGTTGATATTCCTGCAGAACTTTCTGATTTAAATACGTATGAGTCTATGCTCATTCAATGTGTCCATCCGTTTCAGACCATAGTGCGTTTGGAGCCCAAAACAGGTAAATTACCTTCTTCGGATTTACAAAGAGGTTTAAAAGGAAGAGTTGTCTATTTGCCATTGGATTTGAAAAAAAATATGAAAACAATTGATGCAGATAGATTGGAAACTGACCATTAGTTATTCTGGTTAATGGAGTAACAACAAAGAATAAGAAAATTTGGCAGGAGCTGGTAGATGTACGAAAAGTACAAAGAGCAAATTTATATTTGAAAATAAATAATAAATGGTATGAAACAATTTATATGGATGAAGATGAAGAAGAAATACTAGAAGACACAGGAATACCAACTCGGCAAATTGAAAAAGTGGATAAGTCAAAAGAACAAGAAATTTATGAACATTTCAGCATACATCCTCTTCATTCTAAAGAAGTGATGGGAAACACTATTGATCTGTTTCAGATGAAAAAAGCACAAGGAACTCCCGTGAGTGTATGGGAGGAGAGCTTGGAAGCTCGTTGTTTTCCCCAGCTGTTTCCTACAGGAAAAGGTGGACGATATGATGAACGTCCAGTACAGATTCCTGCTTCTGAGTATTGGACTACAAGATTATATGCAAAAGATCCAAGATTTCGTCAAAGTATTCCTTATTTGTTCCATCTTTTATTTGAAATTGACTTGTCTGCACTATCTTATGCAGTAAATCACATTTTAAAAACTGGAGTACATCTACATAATGTGTCTGCAAAGGATTTTATGAACAAAGTGCAACAGCGAGATGATCATTTGGAATCTCAATTGATAAATTTGATGGCTTGTCAACGAGGAACTAATGAATATTGGTACCGACGCCATGGAGAATTGAAATGTATGTTACGGAATTTAGGAACTCCTACATGGTTCCTTACCCTAAGCTGTGCTGAGTACGCTTGGGATGATTTACTGGATTTTCTTCGAGAGGCAAATTCAAATATTGAAAACATCCAATACAAGACAGCAGGAGAATTGTACTCATTGGATCCGGTTAATGTTTGCAGATATTTCAATCATAGATTTGAGGCTATGATGTCCTTCATCTGCAATAAAAAAAATCCACCTCTTGGAGAAGTTGTGGATTTCTTTTGGAGAAGAGAGTACCAAGCAAGAGGTGCTCCTCATATTCATATGCTGTTGTGGATCAAGGATGCCCCAAAATTTGGAACAGATTCTGATGATGCAGTTTTATCTTTCATTGAAGAATATGCAACATGTGCTATACCTAAAAGCACAGAAGAAAATAGTTTTACGTTTCCAAAGTCATCGGTGTGGAAAATACTGTCGGTGAAAGTACAAGAGTAAAGATAAATTCTACACAAAATGTCAATTTGGATTTCCACGACCAGTTCTTTCAAAAGGAAGAGTAAACAGTTTTATGTCAGCTGTGCGACATACTATTACAAGAAAATCGCCTAAGAATACCTACAACTTAAGAAGAAAAGAAGAGTCAAAATATATAAATGACTACAACCCAGTCATTTTATCCATGTGGAATGCTAACATGGATATACAGTATGTAGTTGACAATTCTATTGCTGTTGCTCGGTATGTCACATCTTACATCACTAAATCTGAGAAAACGGAATTGAAAGAAATGTGGGAAGAGATTTCTCACGAGAAGACTGTCATTAAAAAGCTATACAGTTTCTGTTTAAAGATGTTATCGCATCGAGAAATTGGATCCTACCAATGCTCAGATAGGTTATCATCTGCAAGTCTGTACTCCAAATCCAGAAGAATAATTTGGGTAAGTTCAGGCCTTGCAGGAATGAGAAATCGGGTACTGAAATCTGTTCGAGAAATTGAATATTTAGCAGAGTACGAACCTGAAAGTACAGACATTTTAAGAACAAACATGTTGGACACATATTACCCACAAAGAAGTCATCATCTTGAAAACATGTGTCTATATGAAGTGCTGCAGAACTACATTTATAAACGGAATACCACAGAAGACATCAACAATGGAAAATATAAAGTCACTGGTGAGGAAGGATGTTTGGTAAAACAAACAAAAGGAAGTTTGATTAATCACCGGAAGCTGAGTTGCGACACTACTGACAAAAAGGAATTTTACTACTTGGCACTTTTACAGCTGTTTAAACCATGGCGTTCAGAGGACGAACTACTTGGAGATTTTCAGAGCTATGAAGATTCCTTTAATGCTTGCAAAGATAGCATAGAATGCAGTACTTTCTCAACTTATGTTCAAATGTTAAATGAAGAAATTGAACAAGAAGCAACAATTGCAGCTGAAGTAGCTAGAGACAGTTCTCAAGACAGTCAAAGTTCTGGGACGTTCAGTCAAGATCCTCTAGGACAACCAATCGTAGAAAATGAAGCTGCAATAGCCATGACTGAAGTGGAAACAGCTATGAATCAAGCTCAGGAATATTTAATAAACTTACCAAATATGGAACAACAACTGAATGATGAACAACAACAAATTTAGGAAGTCAGAAAAAAAATTGATCTCAGATTACTACATGAAAATAAAGAGTGCTCATGCACATCGTTTGAACCAATCAGAATGTATGTGAGTGGACAAGCCGGAACTGGAAAAAGTTTCTTGATTAAAGTAATTAGAAGCTATCTACAGCAAAAAACAGATTCAACTTTGTCTTGTGTTGTTACTGCTCCAACTGGGTTAGCAGCATATAACATAAAAGGAATTACCCTCCATCGTTTGCTAATGTTACCAGTAGAGCACGAGAACAAAATACAATACCACAAGCTAACAGGAGAAGCATGTTTTGAAGTTGCAAGAGTATTGAAAAAAATGAAAGTTCTCATCATTGATGAGGTAAGCATGGTATCAAACTTAATGCTTGCCTTTGTGCATTTAAGAATGCAGCAAATTCTAAAGACAAACTATGACGTGCTATTTGGAGGAAAACATGTTATAGTTTTTGGGGATCTTCTGCAGCTCACTCCAGTTAAAGGACAACCAGTATTTCAAACCCTTACACATGAAGACACAAAAAAGTCATTAGGAAGTATAGGTAATGTGAATATTTGGACATACTTTGAGTATAAAGAACTCATTACCAATATGCGGCAAGCCAATGATGAGGATTATGCAAGTATTCTGAAGGATATCAGAATTGGACTACTCACAGAACATGGCAGAAAAGCTTTACAGAGTCAATTGCTATGTAATGTGTTTCCAACAGAACAAATAGTTCCAGAGAAAATATACAAGAACATTGCTGAAAAAAATACTGCAATCTGCTTAATGCCAACACTACATGAATGCTCTATATTCAATCAAGAACGTTTGAAATTGGAAAATGAAGAGATTGTCAAACTGGAAGCTGTGGATAAAATATAACATGAAGGAATAACTATTATATTGACAAACAAATTGACAAGTAAATTCGATTCTCTAGAGAAAAACTTCTCGAAAACAGCTGGTTTAGAAAAGAATCTTTATGTATGTATGAACTGTCGAGTAATTTTAAGACGTAATTTGGATGTAGAGAAAGGTTTAGTGAACGGAGCTCTGGGTAAAGTTGTGGGTTTTGTTAATTACCAGAAAAAAGTTGGAATTGAATTTTTAAAAATAAAATTTGATCAGATTGAAGAGGTTAAATACATTTGTCGTTGTTCAGTTCGTTTCTTG
Source organism: Triturus cristatus (assembly GCF_964204655.1). Lineage (NCBI taxonomy): Eukaryota > Metazoa > Chordata > Amphibia > Caudata > Salamandridae > Triturus > Triturus cristatus. Next base: position 232,793,987 of record NC_140587.1, read on the forward strand.
CTTGTGAAAGACTTATATGTACGTAGGAAGCAGTTTCCATTTTCTCTAGCATATGCTGTAACTATTCACAAATCTCAAGGATTAACTGTAGATAGTGCTTTTGTAAACATTGGATCTACTGTGTTTAAAGAAGGTATGACATATGTTGGTTTGTCACGCGTGAAAAAAATATCTGGTTTATTCATGATAGACTTTGATGACTCAAAAGTTAGTGCTGATGCAAACTGTGTAAAGGAGTGTAATAGATTAAGAAGAAGCTATGCTCCTCATTTAGGTCAGTATCCTGTGTTTGAAAAACGTGTTGTTTGTCGGAAAAGGAGATTTGAGAATATCTGTAATGAGGATGTACAGAACAGAAAAAAAAGAGAGTGATGTGACTGCAAGCAAAAAGAAAAAGGACAGTGTTGAAGAGGTTGTTGGTTGTCATTTTGAAAATAGCTCTGGTGTCAACTGTTACGCAAATATAGTGCTGAATGTTGTATTTTATCTTCAAATTTTGCAAGAGCAGATAATACTAAATCATGGAAAAAGATTCTGTTCTCTGCTGAGTCTCCTTTATGAGAAGCTGAGTAATGATAAAACTAAAATAGAAAGTGCTTCTGATGTTAGAAATCTTTGAGATGAATGTTCTGGATGTACACAGTTTACACAAGATGTCCAGCAAGATGCACAGGAATTTTTAATGTATATGCTTATGGTACTGGAAGATGAAGGGGTAGAAATAGAAAATATGTTTGGTGTCTCATATAAATGGGAACATTGTTGTGAAAACTGTATGAACACATGCAGCAGTAATGTTGATTCTGAAAGGTTCATATATTTAACATTACCAGAGAGTAAATCAGTGACTTTTAGTAAATTAGTTAAAGATGCTAATCACAACATGGAATGTTCTCAATGTAAATCAGACATGTTATCAACGTTATTTTTAAATAAATATGGACAGTATGTAATTTTAATGATGCAACGTTGTAGAGCAGATGGAACTAAATTGGAAACTTTACTAAAGAAGTTTGTAGGAAATCAATTATCAATATCAGGTAAAACTTTTGTTGCAGTTGCAATTATTTTTCATGATGGACCTTCTATAACTTCTGGTCATTACACAGTTTATCTTAAATGTGAAAAAGGATGGACACTGTGTAATGATTCTCAATTGATTTTCAAGCAACGTTTGCCTGATGATTTACCAAATTGTTACTTAATTTTTCTAAAACTAAAATTTTTGATACAAATTCCAGCATCTGAAGAAACCATTATTTCAATTTTATAGGATTAACATTGGATATTTCACTTACAAAGGATTTAAAAATTACCATTTGGCCTCATGGAAAGGTAAAGATAACAATTGTGGACTTGTTTGACAGATATTATTTTGGTGTACGTGCTTAAGCAGCAAGATTTACAGACGTTATTTATTGCAAATAGTTATTGTTCTTAGAAGGTATTTTTAATATATTTGTGACATTTCTATCAAGGTCTGTTTTAGTGAGAAGAGATTCAGGGCTTTTTTTAAACAATCTTTCAGATTGTTTTTTTTTTTCCCGCTGTTAAATGATGAAAACAATTGATATCACTATTTTCAGTGAAATTCAATACATTCTGAAAACAGCTAAAAAAGGGCAAAAAATTGCTTTGTTAAATAAGAAAAAATATGTACTGCTTAAGAAAATGTATTGTTGAATATTAATACTTTTTTTCTTTTTTTCAGATCTTGAAAGAAAATTTAGGAAATGTAATCCATTTTACTTGCAATTTAAAAAAAACATTTAAAAATGTGTTTCAATTTAAAACAAAGGAGGAGAACATGGAAATGGGGCATTGTAGAGACTTCCTGACCGCCTAGTCTTTGTCAGGGAGTGAAAAAAACAAAAAAACATTTTTAAAAAACGTACGTGCACGGTAAAAAAAAAACGAAAAATAGATTTTAAAAACAAGTTTTTGTGTTTAGATTTTAGGTGGCTCTAAAAAGAGCCCTTGTGTTAATGTAGGGACAGAGGAACAGAAAAACGAAAAAATGAAAAAAACTATGGCCGGGTGCATGAGTGCTGCTCTAACTTTCTCTCAATGAGATCAATACTGGTTTCACCAATAGAAATAAGAGCATGACAGTCAACGCACCGTGTATACAGCCTCCGAAAAGCAGGGCGTATATCCAGAGGTAAAGAAGTAGGTGCCACCGCAGAGGAAGTACTCGGCTGAGCTGCCAATGATGTGCTCAGCTGAGCTGCTGCGGATGTGCTCGGCTGAGCTGCTTGTGAGTTTTCACTAGCATCTTGAGCAAAAGACACAGGGTGTTGTCCTTCAACGTGCCTTAACATCGTGTGAATACTAAAAGAGTATTTCTTATTAGCATTTCCACGTGATAAGGTCCGCTTGCAAATAATGCAGGTGACTTTGGGAGCATTTACCTTCTTCTGCCCCTCTGGAAAAGTGAAAAACTGCCATATGAAAGAGTCTTTCTGCTTCCTCTGTCTCTGTGGCACAAGAGTCTCCTGATCACTACTAGAAGATGGCTGCTGCTCTGCCATTGTATCTCAAAAACAGATCAGCTCCTTCTCCCAGAGAATCAGAAGTAATAATGAGGGGAGTGGGTGTGGTATTGGAAGAATCTGGAACTGAAACTAATAGGAACCAATGAAAAGTGTTGTTTCCTAATCACATGACTTGCCTGGGTGTGGTGTTGGAAGAATCTGGAAGTGAAAGTACTATGAACCAATGAAAAGTGTTCTTTATTAATCACATGACTTGCCTGGGTGTGGTGTTGGAAGAATCTGGAAGTGAAAGTACTATGAATTAATCAAAAGTGTTCTTTCTTAATCACATGACTTACCGTGCGCGCACCGTGCGCACACGGCGCATGCGCGGAGCACGCACGCATGCATGAATGTACCACGCGCGCATGCGCGAACCTAGCACGCGCGGTACGCGCGCGTGCGCGAACGTACTGCGCATGCGCGAACTTAGCGTGCGTCGTACGCGCGCATGCGCGAACGTAGCGTGCATGCGAACGAGTGAAATTTCCAGCTAACTATAACGTGTGGGAAACCTATGGTTTTTTCAGTGAATTTGCAAGGTTTTTTAAATGCTAATTCCTAACTATAACGTTTGTGAAACCTATGGTTTTTTCAGTGAATATATATATTATCTACTGGCGGTCGCCAGTAGATAGTTATAGTTAGGACCGTGTTTCCATAGGAAATCTGCAACATTCTATTTGGAATAACTTTGGCGCCGGTTGACGAATCCTCGCGAAATTTTCAAAATAGGTGGGGCGCTCCGCTCCGCTCCTACCCTGAAAGTCTCGGGGGGATTCGTCAAGCTGGGGCTGAGAAAAAAGGGGGGTCCCAAAACACGTTTTCCCCATGCAATTTTCCATAGGGACCTTTAGTCCAAGGTACAGCCCGAACGGCTGAACAGAATTACTTGAAATTTGGCAGAGAGGTAGTCCTCAGCTCAGGGAAGTGCCTTTTGCAGGTCTGGTGTCAATCTGTTCAGTAGTTCCTGAGAAAATCAAAAGTAAAATCATATATATATGTGGGCGGAACCTAACCACACATCTCATCCTGAGATCTGATTGGCTGTCAGCACTTCATCCAAGATGTGTTGGCAGCCATCTTGGGACCAATATACATGAGAGCACCTCATTAAAAAGCATTGCAGTTAATAGAAGGTTTTAAGACTTTAGTTACATTATAAATCATTTGTTGATGTTATCATACTCATTTTAGGAATTGTGGTATGTTCTAAGGTGATTTCACCATGTGAAAAAGCCTTCTGCTGGGATATCATGATTGAGAGAAAAATATTTTCTCATGCTTTTCCCACAGAGGTTTGGAAGGTGATCTATAAGCTAAACTGAGAGCTTATTTTCTGTAAATTCACATTATCTTTCTCAGTCATGTGAGAATGAAGTCTGACATTCCCAGTAAAACATGTACATCCAACAAGGGCAGAGACTGTCAGTTGATTCCTTTGTGTTCTACTGCAGCTTCCCAGAGTGTTCCAAAGAACAACTAGAGCACTAACAGTCCTACTTATGATAAACGTATGGCACACCTGAAGCCATCTTGCTTGGATTAAAGTGGTAACTCTTAAAACATTTAATTTAAAAAGGAACAAAATGAGGGGGTTCATTTTTCCATAAAAAGTATGATTAGTGCTGAAGAAAGAAAAATTAGGGCACATTTTGAGTGACTTCTCAAATCCTCTTCTATTTCATTAAAAAATTCGGACATGCAGACTGAAACATGCACTTTCAATACCAGCAACAGTTTTCCCTGGTGAGCAGTAGCTTTACTACAGTGATCTAATGAGCAAAAAGAGTGCTAACATTCTGAATTTATGGCAAATGTGTGACACATCTGAATGCCTTCTTGATGGAATCAAAGTAAAAAACTGAAAGTATTTCCTACTGAGGAGACTGCAGTAAATGAGGAAATTAGGAAACTTCATAACAAATAAGTCTCGCAAGATGGCCACCAGAGACAAAAGAGCCCAAATGTAGCCCAAATATCACCCAGATGTAGCCCAAGTATAGCCCAATGACAGAATGTCCCAGAGTGTTCTTAAAAACAACTAGAGCGCTTACTGTCTTCATTATGACAAAAGTATGGCACACCTGAAGCCATCTTGATTGGAATAAACTGGTAACACTTAAAACATTTAATTTAAAAAGGAACACAATGAGGGGGTTCATTTTGCCATAGAAATTATGATTAATGCTGAAGAAAGAAAATGAGGGCACATTTTGAGTGACTTCTCAAATCCTCTTCTATTTCATTAAAACATTCTGACATGCAGACTGAAACATGCACTTTTAATACCAGGAGCAGACTTCCATGGTGAACAGTAGTTTTACTACAGTGATCTAATGAGCAACTAGAGTGCTAACATTCAGAATTTATGGCAAATGTGTGACATATCTGAATACCTTCATGATGGAATCAAAGTAAAAAACTGAAAGCATTTCCTACTGAGGAGACTGCAGTACATGAGGAAATTAGGAAACGTCATAACAAATAAATCTCCCAAGATGGCCACCGGAGACAAAAGAGCCCAAATGTAGCCCAAAATCACCCAGATGTAGCCCAAATATAGCCCAATGACAGAAGTGTGCAAAACACTTATTATTTTGTGTTTTTGCAGTGTTATATAGTGCAGACTTGTCAGGTATTGGAGTGCTTTACATGAGCATTGGTTATATCACACAAGAACAAATTCATTTTGGTTGTAGACATGGGGAGACTAAGTGATTTGACCAGAATCACAGAATGTCGAGCTGAAGCAGAAACTCCAACCTGGTTCCCCAGTTGCAAAGTCTGCAGTTCTGGAAGTAACACCACATCCTCTCCCCTAAGTGCAACATTTAATCAAGTGGTCAACTGGATAAAAAAACATAAAGATAACAAATAATTTAAAAGTGCTTTGTCGCTATTTGAAAACTCAGGAAATATGTCCTTATTTTAGTCTTTTAGAGCACTAACCATAATTTTGATGCCAATAAGACCCTCTCATATATGTAATTTCTAAAGGAAATGCTCTAGGATTTACAGTTTTGATTACATCAAGATGACGTCAGGCGTTCCACACTTTTGTAATAAATATAGAATGTTAGCAATCTAGTTGTTCATTAGGATACTGTTGAGAGGCAGAAGCCAGGGGCACGGACTGAAGGCAGGTAGGAGGGTGCAAAGGCAACAATTTAACCACACTGAGCAGGTAGGAAGGGCCGTGGCAGCACAACAGACTATGGAGGGCAGTGGAAAGGGGGGCAGGGGCAACAAACCAACAATACAGGACTTGCAAGAGAGGCTGTGGCAATGTAATAGACCATTGTGGGCAGAAGGAAGAGGCAATGGTAGTACAACCATACATGCCAACAGACCCGATTCAGCCAGGAAACGTCCAATGTTTTTAAGCTCAAATGGGCTTTATTTGATCTGTCTCCTGTCTACAATCTCCTCTTTTTCATTGTAACTCAAAGGGGAAAATCAATACCCCAGGTTTTTTTCAAAATCTCCCTCTTACCAAGTTCAAAACGTTCGCAAGTATGGTACATTGGATCATGGAAGGAAATGGGGTTGGGACATGGACTTGGATAACAGAGGACAGGAGGGACATGGAGAGGTGCACCAAACTGACCCTGCAGGGCAGGCATCAGGGTTTGCAGCAGCACAATACACCACACAGGGCATGCGGGACGGGAGTGCAGCACAACAATCCATAGAAAGCAAGAGGGAGGGGACAGGACCATGCACATGGACAACAGAGAACAGAGGGGCAAGAGGCAATGGTAGCTAGCTGACCATAATGGACAGATAGGAGAGAAAGCTGCAGCATAACAGACCATAAAGGGCAGGAGGGATGGATCAGGGGCATTACAATGGAACAGACAAGCCAGGAGGGAGGGAGTAGGGGACTGCACATGTAAACAGAGGGCTGTGGCAAGGGGGCAGGGCAGGAGCAGCAAGATAGCCATGGAGGTCAGGCAGGATGGGCACTAGAAGCAAGACACACCATGAAGAGCAACAGTGAGACTGTGATGGCATACACACAGACCATAGAGGGAAGGTGGGAGGGGGTCAGGGGCAGCTAAATGACCACACAGGGAAGGTGGGAGGGGCCATGGCAGCACAGAAGACCATGCATGGCAAGTGGGAGGGCTAGTGGCAGCACAATGGCTATGATGGGCAAGAAGGAGGGTGCAGGGGCATGCACAAAGGACGATGGAGGATAGAAGGGAGGGTCAGGACCTGCGCACAGACAAGAAAGTTCAGGGGAAGGGGCCTCACAACAGACCGCACGGGGCAGGCAGGAGGAGCAGTTGCAGCACAACAGACCAGGGAGGGCAGAAGGGTGTGGCAGTACAATGGACCATGTAGGACAGGAGGAAGAGGATAGGGGCATAGCATGTGGACAGGCAGGGTGGAGGTGTCAGGGACAGGTTACAGTCATCTGACAATGCTAGGCAGGTGGGAGGGGATTGGCAGCTCAACAGAACACTCAGAGTAGATAGGAGTGGCAGGTCCATGGAACATGGTGGGCAAAAAGGATGGAGCAGGGGCATGCACAAAGACATCGGAGGGCAGGGGGAAGGAGAATAGGGGCAGCAAGCTAAGCACAGAGTTTAAGCAGCAGGTCAATGATGGGGCATAGAATTGGGTAATGGAGGGCAGGAGGAGTGGACTGGTACATCGTACTAAATTGAGGGCAGTGGCAGCACATCAGACCATGCATGGCAGGAGGGAGGAGGCTAGTCCATAGATTCACACAACAGAGGATAGGGAGGAGGGGGATGGGGCAGCAAGCTAACTGTTCAGAGAAGGCGGGTATTAGGACCTTTATTGTTTTTAAAACGTGTGTCTGTGCGAACTACTTAAAATATGAACAAGTATGCAGCATAATCTCACTTTTATTCAGGAAGAAGAGGACGTTTGTGACTGTGACTCCGGGCTCACTTGGCAGAAACACCCCCTGACCCTCCACCCCCTATCGCAAAATGTAATGCCCGTTAAAAGGGTAGGTGAACACAGTGTTATATAGAACATAGTCCTGAGAGCACGATTGAAAATGAAAACTAGATATAGTGTATGGTATAAACTATGCACCAAAAAGTGTGATATAAGATGAACCGGGCGTGAAATATAATATGCAATACATTGTGCGCAATGACAGATTCATTGGAGAGCGCGAGATAGCACAGACACTAGCGCGTGCTATGCGATATGCGCCTTGGAGTGTAATATGCACAGGGCAGTGTTGTGTAACCTAACTAGTCTCTAAAGTTGTAATATAAAATATGTGCTGGGGAGTGTATCGTTGCATATGCACTGTGACAAAGATATGGATCCCAGATTGTAATATGTATGGCATAGCACTGTGCGTTATAACATAGACATCGAGGAAGGCACGTTAGATGGGGCAATATAACCCATGCGAAGACAAGTGTGGCATGACATATTCACGGGGTGGTGTTACAGTGCACATGGGCTAGAGAGTGTCAGAGCATATGCACTAGCTGGTGGAATACAACACAGAGGTGTGTGGCACTCGGCAGGCAATGGTGGGTGTAACACAGCATTGGGCTCTGCCAGGAGCGCGCTGTGACTCTCAAGTGATGTTCGTCCCCTTTCCAAAGAGTAAAATAAAAAGTATTACACATCCGGCAGTGGATGTGTGTTTTATTAACCGTGAGGGGGATTTCTTGCATAGTTTTGATCGAATTTTTGTCGAATCCCCTTTGAATGGCTTGGTGTGCATGTGTATTAAATGTGCCCGACAATAGCTACCCATGTTTGTATAAATAAATGACAAGGGTGTCTACCGGGATTAGGCCCGGTAGGGCATCAGACATGTCAGAGCTTCACTAGTGGTGTAAATACATTCCACGTGGATTCATTGTCGCCTTTTAATGAATATCACGCAAATCGTCATGGTGATAGGTACGTACGGTTTGTCCAGCATGTCCTAGGTGTGTCTATAAATATATATTTTTTTAAAATAATATAAAACAGTGGCCGGCCCTGGGGATTGGGGTCAAAAAAATATAATTAGGAGACAGGCCCTGGGGGATGGGGTCATCAGGGCCAATAAATTAGAATAAGAAGGGGAACCACACAGCCCCCCTTCTTAAAAAATTAAAATAAATAAAAGACTGGCATCGTGCCGGAGGCCACGCCCCCTCCTTGCAGCACTCTGCAAACGTGCCCCCTGGCGAGTTGTAAGTTGGGGAATTAATTCCTCTTCAATACTGAGGGTCCCTGAGGGCCAACTAGCCCAACAGGCATCTCCAGTATGCGCCAGGGAGCTGCGCTGCAGACAGGTGTTCTGAGGCCAAGCCCCTTTTTACACCTCTCTGCAACGCAGCTCTGTGGCGCTTACTGGAGGTACCTAGTGGTCTAGTTTGACCCTAGGGACCCTTAGGATTCAAGGGGACTTAATCTCTCAACTTAGAACAGCCACAGTGCGCATTTACACAGTGGTGAAGGGAGGGGACAGGGCCTGAGGTGACGTGTGCAAACACGCACTATGGCACGTTTTAAATTGGGGATATAATTTCCCTTCAATACTGAGGGCCCCTGGGGGCTAACTAGCCCACCAAGTGCTTCCAGTAAGCGCCACTGAGCTGCATTGCAGAGAGGTGGTCCAGGCCGTGCCACTTTTTACACCTCTCTGCAACGCAGCTCTGTGGCACTTACTGGAGGTACCTAGTGGGCTAGTTGGACCCTAGGGACCCTCAGGATTCAAATGAACTTAATCTCCCAACTAAAAACGAACACAGGGCGTGTTTACACAGTGGTGAAGGGAGGGGACTGGGCCTGAGTTAACGTGTGCAAAAACGCCCTGTGGCCTGTTTTAAGAGGTAGTTTTAATCCCCTGCCCTTTTATATACTAGGGGCTTACAGAGGAGGTCATGCTAATCACAGGGGGACCCCAACGCATAATGTTCCCTAGTGTATGTAGGTGTTTTCACTGTATTCTAAGTGTCTTTTAACATAGCACTGGCTCTAGGACTGGTTATTCAGACTCAGTTACCACCAGTATCCGTCTGAAAAAGTTGAGGGTACAAGATGATTTTGCAACAAGGATTCTTTCTGCTCTTCTTTTTGTTCTTTCTGCACGTTATCCTTCTTCCTGCACTTTTCTTCGTCTTTGAGGACTTCTGTTGCCTCTTTCTGCACTTCTTTTTTTTCTTTCTGTGCATTTTTTCTTCTTTCTTTACATGTCCTATCTCTGTAGGCATAGTTAGAAATTAGCATTTAAAAAACCTTTGAAATTCACAGAAAAAACCATAGGTTTCAGGCACGTTATAGTTAGGAATTAGCATTTACAAAACCTCAGAAATTCACTGAAAAAAACATAGGTTTCAGGGGTGTTATAGTTAGCTGGACTTTTCACTTGTACAAAACCATTGAAATTCCCCCGTTATAGTTAGTTCAGCTAACTATAACTCGCGCGCCCGCAATGCACTGCTGATGACGTCACATATTACATCACTCATGACATGGTCAGTGACATCACTCATGACTTCACTGATGACATCTCAAATGACATCACTGATGACATCACTGATGACATCATCCTTGTGATAGAGTGGCAGACCTCCTCTCACCCTAATATAACCTTTGATACACACATTCAAAAATAGAGACTAAAATTTTCAAAACAATGGACATACCAATACCAGTTACAACAACCTCTTCAGTAATTCTCAGATCCACATACACATCCACTCATTCACCAACAGCCCTATACAGCCACTCATACATGTACTCACTCATCATATGTACTCATACACCTATACATCCTGTTACACAATGCCACTCATCCATAGAGTTACTCACACACATAGTCACTCATGGTAATAAAGAATCAAACATACATTTACTTGCATATACAGTTATACCACACCACCACACTTACTTCTACGGAAACTTACACATACTTAGGGCCATATGTAGGTAGCCTCACAGTTACCGATTCATAAATACCGAATTTTACCGATTCGGTATTTATGAATCGGTAAATGTGATGTAGGTAATGATTCGGTAAAGATTACCGAATCGGAAAAATTCGGTAATTATGAATCGGTATTTACCGATTCGGTAATGAGGCATACCTTCCCATTGATTCCTATGGGCCTGGAGGCCCATAGGAATCAATGGGAAGGTATGTCTCATTACCGATTCGGTAAATACCGATTCGGTAATGGGGGGAGCATATACAAGGGTGGCAGGGTGTCACATTGACACTCTGTTGCACCCCTGAATCTTGCATGTGTGCACATGTGGCACACATACATGCCCTAAGGGCATGTATGTCTGCCACATGGCACTCTTAAATCTGCAAAATATTGCTTTTTGCAAGGTATTCGTTATTTATCACCAACCTGTATTTGGTGGTAAATAACGAATTCTTAATACTAATTTTAACTCTGTAGAGTGCTCCCTACATTGTCTTTCTGGATTCGGTATTTACCGAATCGGTATTTTACCGATTTCTTAATTTCCGATTCGGTAAATACCGAATCCAGAAATCAGCCCCCTACATCGCAAATGCCTAAATACCAGTCGGTAACGGGATATTTACCGAATTTCGGCCGTTACCGACCGGTATTTGGCTTTCTACATGAGGCCCTTAGTCTTTTAAACAATCACTTATAGAAACACATACTTATTCATACAGGAACTCTTTCAATCTCTCACTCTCACATATACTCACTTATATACACCAATAGTCACATATACTAGTTTAAAACATATGTAGTTACTCATAAAGACACTATTGAGACAGTCATTCACTCACTAACACACCCATACACACACTCATCCACCCATACAGTCCTGCACACATGCTGTCTTCAACACATACAAACAGTGAGTCACTCATTCATGCACCTATGCACTACGTAATACCCCCCACCGAACCATGCAGACACTCAGACTGATACTCAAAAAACCAACTAATAACCTATATAGACACCCATGTAGCTACTCACCAACCCGTGCAGCCACTTATACACAAAGTGAGAGACTGATACAGATATTTACATATTTAAACATTACTCACTAAGCCATATATTCACTATGATACACTTAATCAGTCAGTTACACTATCAATTTTTCAAAAACAAATCATCCATTTAGACACTTATATATCCATTTATTCTTCCATCGACCTTGAGATATATATATATAAAACATATTTAATTTTCAGAAAAACAGACATTCACTGGATGATGTCATCAGTGATGTCATTTGAGATGTCATCAGTGATGTCATGAGTGATGTCACTGACCATGTCATGAGTGATGTAATATGTGACGTCATCAGCAGTGCATTGCGGGCGCGCGAGTTATAGTTAGCTGAACTAACTATAACGGGGGAATTTCAATGGTTTTGTACAAGTGAAAAGTCCAGCTAACTATAACACCCCTGAAACCTATGTTTTTTTCAGTGAATTTCTGAGGTTTTGTAAATGCTAATTCCTAACTATAACGTGCCTGAAACCTATGGTTTTTTCTGTGAATATATATATATATATTACCTACTGGCGGTCGCCAGTAGGTAGTTATAGTTAGGACCTATTTTCCATAGGAAATCCGCAACATCCTATTCCCAATAAGTCTGGTGCCGGTTGACGAATCCTCGTAAAATTTTCCAAACTTTTGGCCAGCTCTGCTCCGCTCCTACCCTGAAGGTTTTGTGGTGATTCGTCACGGGGGTCCCAAAACACGTTTTCCCCATGCAATGTCCCATAGGATCTGTTGTCGCAGCTACAGCCCGAACCGCTGAACGGAATGACACCAAATTTGGCAAAGAGGTAGTCCTCAGTTCAGACTCGTGCCTTTTGCATAAATGGTGTGAATCCGTTCAGTAGTTGCTGAGAAAATTAGAGTTAAAAGTACATAAATATCTATGGCCGCGGAGGATCGCGGACCAGACACGCACCGTACGCACACCCTCCCCGAACCGAGCGCTCACCCTCCCGATCGCGCGCTGAATGCTAATTGACTGTTGAGTCTCTCTCTACATTCGAAACCAGGAACTGTTGCCTGCCATTTTCTGCCTCGGTAGAAGCGAGGCTGAAGAAGCAACGGGAATAAGTGTGTAAAAGATATAAAGGGGGCAGAGTGGAAATACTCTGACCCTCCAGAGGTGCTTAGGGGGTCCCAGAGGACCCCCTGGGCCCCCCTTTTCTTAAAAAAAAAACGGCGAAATGCGCGCACAGTGCGTGCATCCTATCGCGTTGGGTACGCGGATCCACGGATTTTTTTATAAAAAAGTCAAGAAATCATTGGTTGTATGACTACTTTGTACACTGAAAGGTAGGGCGTATATTTCTGTTTTTTAAAGGTATGATTCTTATTGGTTAACAAAAACAGATTGTAAGGAACATTATATATGATTAGCTGATATGTTGAAAAGGGAAGCACACTTCCTCTCTTGTGTAGGAACATTGTGTGCTGAACTTCTGACCTGTGTGCTTAGTGCAGTGTTCCATGTCCTGTTTCTATGGTAACAGGCAGAAGGCAGATTGGGGGAAGGGTTGAAATGTCTTTCAGTTGGAAAGGGTTGAAATGTTTAACCAATAGAAATGTGTGTTTTCTTTTGAGTTTATGTGTGAAGGATTGTGATTTGATGTTTACATGTATATGTGTGGAAAATGAAAGGGAAACCTTTCCATTCTTTGTTTTTGCTGAGAGATGCACAGTCACAGAGATTCTGTAAAAGAAAATATGATGAGTGACTGATATACTTCCTATCCTACAAAATGACTTGAAAGATGAGTTATTTAATTGTGAGGGGATGTATGTAGACTATTTTGATTTTAATCAGACTACTGTATTTCTCCTGCTAAAGTGTAGGGAGTACTTTTTTTCTCTACAATCTTATTGACAGTGTGGCATTCTGTGATAAGCATTTGGGTTTTTCATGTGTTTGCAGACAGATAACTGTGCTGTTTTTATATTTTGGTAGAATTAGAAACCAGTCATTGTTTATGAATTTGTGAAATGAGTTATGTTATATTTCTACACTAAAATGTAGTACTACTTCAGCCAGTCTTTGCTTATGCGTTGATTAAATGAGTCAGGCTTTGACACAAAAGTGCACTTTTGAAATATGCCCATTGTGTGCAGTTCCCTTACCACTTCCATAGTAGTAAATACGTTTTGGTAAAATCCTAGGGATAGTGGTTGTTGTCTAGAATCACACTGTGAGTCTGTGTGAATTTGGGAACCAATGTGAGAGAAGCATTTGGTAACATTGTGTATTTGCTGACAGATGCATTTTTTAAAACCTGTCATGTTGTGAAGTTTTAGTAGCATTAGAATCCAGTCTTTGCTTATGTGTTGATTAAATGAGTCATGCTTTGACACTGATGTGCTGTACTTAAATATGTAGATTGTGTTCAGTTCCATTAACTCTTCTAGACTGGTGAATGAGTTTTGGTAAACTCCTAGGATAGTGTTGATTGTCTAAAATCACACTGTGAGTCTGTGTGCATTTGGGTAAGGATTGTGAGAGAAGCATTTGGCAACATCGTGTATTTGCTGACAGATAACTGTTTTAAAACCGGTCATGTTGCCAAGTTTTAGTAGCATTAGAAGCCAGTCTTTGCTTATGCTTTGATTAAATGAGTCAGGCTTTGACACAAAAGTGCAGTCCTGAAATATGAAGATTGTGTGCAGTTCCTTTACCACTTCCACAGTAGTGAATGATTTTTGGTAAATTCCTAGGTATAGTGGTTGTTGTCTAGAATCACACTGTGAGTCTGTGTGCATTTGGGAACCACTGTGAGAGAAGCATTTGGTAACATTGTGTATTTTTTAGCAGATTCTTTTAAAATCTGTCATGTTGTCAAGTTTTAGTAGCATTAGAAGCTAGTCTTTGCTTATGCATTGATAAAATGAGTCAGGGTTTGACACTAAGGTGCAGTACCATGTACTATTCTGTTCACTGTGGCAGAACTGAAAATTTAAAAGTTTTACCTAAGCACTGTCCTAGAAGTAGTCTGATTATTTACTCAGTTTCTAAGTACCAAATAGATTGCTTCAAATGTCTATGCAGTATGCATGTAGTGTTCTCACATACTATACTTGTCTTTTACACCTTCAATTCCCTAGTCAGTATCCATACACTTCCAGGAAACACCCTGTCACTCCCTTTGCAGTCCTCTAGTGACCCATTCAACACCATGTACTAATCCACTCACTGTGCCAAAACCCAAACACTTATAAATTCACCAAGACACTCTCTTTCCAGTACTCTAATGATTCAGTCACTGCCTAAGAATTCATGCACTGAGTCAGGCCTTAGCACATGGACTTCTTCAAACCCCTATCCACTATGCATGCAGTCATCTAACCACCTACACACTTGTGTTTCCCACCTTCAATTCCCCAGTCAGTATCCATACACTTCCAGCAAACACCCTGTCACTCCCCTTGCACTCCTCTAGTGACCTTATTAAGCATCATGTACTAATCCATTCACTGCTCCAAACCCTAATAAATTCACCCAGGCACTCTCCTTGCAGTACTCTAATCATTCAGTCAGTACCCAAGTACTCATCCAGTGACTCAGGCCTTAGTATATGGACTGCTTCAAACCCCTATCATCTATGCATGCAGTCCTCTAACCACCTACACAATTGTCTTTCACACCTTCAATTCCCTAGTCAGTATCCATACACTTCCAGAAAACACCCTGTCACTCCCTTTGCAGTCTTCTAGTGACCCATTCAGCATCATGTACTAATCCATTCACTGTGCGAAAACTCAAACACTTATAAATTCACCAAGATACTATCTTTGCAGTACTCTAATCATTCAGTCAGTGCCTAAGTATTCATGCACTGAGCCAGTCCTTAGCACATGGACTGCTTCAAACCCCTATCCACTATGCATGCAGTCTTCTAACCACCTAGACACTTGTCTTTCACACTTTCAATTTCCTACTCAGTATCCATACAGTCCAGCAAACATCTTGTCACTGCCTTTGCACTCCTCTAGTGACCCATTCAGTACCAAGGACTAATCCATTCCCTGTGCGAAAAGCCTAGCACTTATAAATTCACCTAGGCACTCTCCTTGCTGTACTCTAATCATTCAGTCAGTACCCAAGTAGTCATGCAGTGAGCCAGGCCTTAGCACATGGACTGCTTTAAATGCCTATGCAGTATGGATGCAGTCCTCTAATCACCTACACAGTTGTGTTTCATACCTTCAATTCCCTAGTTAGTATTCATACTCTTCTAGCAAACACCCTGTCACTCACCCAGTGTGTCTCCTTATAGTACTGTAATCATTTAGTCAGTTAGCATGTAGAGTTTTAGTGAGGTAGGCTTTAGGGCATGAACTGCTTCAAAGTAGTATGCACTATGCATGTAGTGTTTTAACCATCGTCACACTTGTGGTTCAGGGACATCGTTTCTTAGTCAGTATTTATATAAAATGTGTTTGTACAGTCATGGAATAGTATAATTTTGAAAGTTATTAATATACATTTATTTGTGATTCTTTTTTACAGATACAGAACAGGAGTGTTTCTCATCTGTTTGCACACTTCTCGTGCAAGATTGTTTGGATGAAGGGTCCTAAGGTGTTTCATCATACTTGCTGTGCCGCATGAGTATTTTTTGTTAGGATCCCCTCGTAACAGAACTCTTTTGAAAATCTTGTGCATGAGAAAGGTGGTATTGGCCTTTGTTTGCCCCTCGAGAAAAGTAGAACATTTCCACATCACTGAAGGAAAACGTTGTGGGCGTGGTGCATCCTCCAAAAATTCAACTTTCGATTTGGTGAATATTTTATAGCGACATCATTTACAGTTTTTGTAAGTTAAAGTTACAAAATTTTGTTAGCTGTGTGCATTTTATATTTCTGTGATTTGTATTTTGAGAATGGTATGTTGTTTTTTTTTTAACAATCTTTGAGATTGTGTTTATTTTGCCCGCAATTAAGGGATGACTACGATTGAAATCACTATTTTTAGTGAAATTTAATATATTAAGAGAACAGCGAAAAAGACCAAAAAATTACTTTGTGGAAATTAGGCTGTGTTGTATAAAATGTATTATTACATGTTATAATTTTTTTTTCCTTTTCTTTCACAGATCCAAATTTTAAAATAAGCAATTTATATGAATTTATATTTGAATGAAAAACAGAAAAAAATGTATACCATTTTTTATTCCTATTACTGTGAAGGTAAGTTTAACTAAGTCTCAATATGCAGAATGAAGAGGCCTGCAAAAAGCTACAAAGTTGAAACACGTTTCTAAAAACACTCTGTTTATGTAGTTTTGAAATCTGACCATAATAAGATATCATGTGACCTGCAAAAAAAGAGATTTGAGGGGTTCATAATATTTCACCTTTTTAGCTGTTGAAGGACCGCAATCATTTCAATCATTCTTCTTTGAACATCTTTGCAGACAAAACTCTGTGCTTACCTTCTATCATTCGCAAGGAAATTTAAGAACGGAAATATGTTACTTTTTGTAACATAGTTATTGTGCAAGATACACTTTTATATTTACAAAGAGAGGAAAAGGCCCTCTGTGCACTTTTTATACTCCATGTAAATATAACCTCATCATGCACACCACTTTGTGTTGAAAGGGTGTTCTATTAGTGTTGTTGTACATGATTGCACTTAATACTCATAGAACAAGACACATGTCTAGATTTTTCAGAAATCATAAATCTCGATATGTGTGTGAATGCAGCACAATTCTAACATTGGTGTAGGAAAGCACAACAAGGAGCATTGTTTTAATATCTCCACATTTTTATATCTTCAATGCATGCTGAAATGTTCAGCATACATTGAAGAAGAAAAATGCATTTTCTCATTGTGTTTGCAGGAAGGTGTGTCTTCCTGCAGAAAAACAAACAGCACATGACACAGATATCCTTGCACTATGGTGCAAGGGCGCCTGTGTCACCACATGGCTGCAGTTTAAGCAGCCGTGCAGAGAGAAGCATAGATTTGCAACATATTTATGTACATATGTTGCATCCCTGTGCTTCGGAAGTACTACAGCACACTGCAGTTAAAGAGGTTACTGTGTGATGCTGCAGCACTTCATCATAGTTCTGCACTTAAACATTCACCATACGCTACTAATGCATTCATTCAGTCAATTACATACTACACATACATTCATCTAAACTAACACTAAGAAAGAAATTTAGCTCTTTTTTTAAACCAGGAAAGTTAGTTCTTATAAGAATATTTTATTTTCTTCTTTCTTCTTTTATAATTTTTTTTGGGTTTTCTAAACAATTTTTAATTTTTTTTGTTTTTTCTGCAAAAAACAAAACAAAAAACAAAACAGGAGAAACCAAACAATGAACTTCAGGGAACAATAAAAAAAAGAAAAAACCTAGCAAATGTGACTGCTCACCATAGCACAAAGTCTTATTGCACTTAGTGCAGAGCACTTTTAAAAATTGAAATTGAGGACGGATGTCCAAGGTTTGGGCTGATGGATGCACTCTTGATGTGCTCGGCTGCTATGAGGTGGATGGCGCAGGAGCAGGAGTGTTTCTTATCCGTCGGCACTCTTTTGTGCAAGATTGTTCGGATGACGGGTCCTCATGTGCTTCATCATACTTGCCGTGCCGCAAGAGTATTTCTTGTTAGGATCCCCTCTCGATAGGACTCTTTTGCAAATCTTGCACGTGACCAAGGTGGCATTGGTCTTATTCTGCCCCTCGGGAAAAGTAAAAAATTTCCACACCACTGAAGAAAAAGGTTTTTTGAGTGGTGCCTCCGGCAAAAATTCATCCTCAGAAGTATGAGGTGATGCAGGTGATGCCTGCTGCCCTGAAGCCATTTTTGGTTGAACAATGTTAGCGCTAAGTGTAAACTTAGTCTAAAAAATCTTCTTCTCTCCAAAGAGATGGTGCTCTAAAGAAGGTCAAAGAAGAATGATTGAAATGGGTGGGGTCTTTCAATAGTTAGAAGAGGAAGTGTAATGAACCAATCAAATCTCTTTTTTTGCAGGTCACATGGGATCGGCGCACCCTGCGCGTACGCAGCACGCACCCAGCGCGCATCCGCGAAATTGAATTAAAAAGAAATATAGGATTAGATGTAAAAATATATCACTTTTAAGACTAGTTTAGAGTTTGTCTTCAATTAATATTCACATGAAATACATATATATATATGTTTTTTTAAATGTTAAATATTTTGCGGGATCCGTGCACCCACCGCGTCATAGACGCAGATGACGCATCGCGGAAGCGCGTAAACGTCGCGTTACGTACATCGAACGTGTCGCGTATAGGCTGGGAGTCGCATACCTGTCGCATTGCGAATGCACACTAAACACATACCCAACTGGTACCATGCACGGATGCTATCCCGTAGGGATCGAGAACGGTGCGCATAGGGTGCGCGGATCCAAAAACATTGAAGAAAATATATAAAATACAGTTTTGAACATATAGTTAAAAAAATATTTTGAAAAATATAAAAAAATATGTTTGTAAAACCCATTAAGTTCAAATAACATTTTTTAATTTTTAAAAGAATTAATTGAAAAAATAAGTTTAAAAAATGGTGATAAAAAAGTATTTTAAAAAAAAGATAATTAATGAAATTTACACACTGAATTTGAAAAATATAGTAATCCAATCAAAATCATTAAACATGATATCTTCAGAGATAAGTTATAGATAGGAATTAGCATTTAAAAAACCTTTGAAATTCACTGAAAAAAACCATAGGTTTCATGCACGTTATAGTTAGAAATTGGCATTTAAAAAACCTTTGAAATTCACTGAAAAAAACATAGGTTTCAGGCACGTTATAGTTTGGAATTAGCATTTAAAAAACCTTAGAAATTCACTGAAAAAACCATAGGTTTCAGGGGCGTTATAGTTAGCTGGACATTTCCCTGGTACAAAACTCTAGAAATTCCACTGTTATAGTTAGTTCAGCTAACTATAACTAGCGCCCCCGCAGTGCACTGCTGATGACGTCACATATTACATCACTCATGACATGGTCAGTGACATCACTGATGACATCACTGATGACATCTCAAATGACATCACTGATGACATCACTGATGACATCATCCATGTGACAAATTAGTGCACCTTCTCACACCCTAATATAACCTTTGATACACCGACTCAAAATTTCAGACGGCCATTTTGACAACCATAGAAACTCCAATACCAATAACTACACACCCACTCATTGACTTTTAGGTCTACATACATATCCACTCACTCACCTGTACAGTCACTCATACTTACAGTCACTCTGTGCATTTATACACCTATATAGACACTCACACACCGCCAATCATCCATTGAGGTACTGACACATCTAGTCAGTCATGCAAATAATTAATCACAGTCCAATTTACTCACCTATACAGTTAAACACACTCAAGTTCACTTACTCATAAAAATACTAACAAATTCTGTGTCTTCCTGCAGAAAAACAAACAGCACATGACACAGATATCCTTGCAATATGACGCATACAGCCACTCCCAAAATCACACACTCTCACATTCAGATAGTTATATACTCTTACACACATATACACTGCGTTTCACATATGTAGTTACTGACACATCTACAACTGAGATATACATTGAATCACTAACACACCCTTACATACAGTCACCCAACCATACAGTCCATCACAGATGCACTCTTAAAACCATGCACCCACTGAATTACCCACACACACATCTAGTCACAGAGGCAAACACACCCTACCCACACAAACACTCAGGGACCCATACAGATACTCAGACAACCAATCAATAACCCATATAGACACTCATATAGCTATTCACAAAACCATGCAACCACTTATACACCAACACACAGACACATACAGACATTCACACAGTTTAGTCACTAGTCTGCAGTAAGATACATTTAATGACTCACTTATAGAGTCAGATACGCACCTAGAAAATCATCCATTCACACACTTGTACACCCACTTATTCTTCAACAGGCCTTTCCCTATGTATATTAAACATATTAAAACTATTCAGAAACAAATACTCAATGGATGAGGTCATCAGTGATGTCATCAGTGATGTCATTTGAGATGTCATCAGTGATGTCATCAGTGATGTCACTGACCATGTCATGAGTGATGTAATATGTGACATCATCAGCAGTGCATTGCGGGGGCGCGAGTTATAGTTAGCTGAACTAACTATAACAGGGGAATTTCTAGGGTATTGTACGAGGGAAATGCCCAGCTAACTATAACGCCCCTGAAACCTATAGTTTTTTTCAGTGAATATATATATATATATGTATATATATATATATGTGCTGCAACTTGCCCTCACTTCCTCTGTTTCTTAGAAACGAACGAGCGTGGACCCAGTGATTCTTGTGCTAAGTTTCTTTATTTAGCCAATTCCGCCATTACGCGTTTCGGGCAGTCCCGCCCTTGATCACAGGACATCTCATTGGCTGAAAACCACATTATTTAAAGTGCAAGTGCAATAACTTAATTCATGGACATAGTAAAAACACTGTAGTACATCAAAAAAGCGCTAAACAGGATCATATATAATTACATAAATGTAAACTACAGATCACACTTTTTTACTTACAGGATTGCAAAAAATAAACTATTTTCTTATGTTCCTTTTAAATTTCCATTGTTTGAAATAAACAGGTACTAATAGCAGCATAATATATATATGTATATATTAACTACCAGTCCCAATACCTTTCCCTAATGCGCTTCGGCGATATACGCCTTGAAATAAAACACAAAATGTGTGGTTGGTCCATGAAAAGGAGGAAACACAGTGTATTGTCCGGCTGAGCACTGCAATGTGTCCGGGAATCCCGTAATGCCTGGCAACGCCTAATCCCATAGGTAATTGCATACTCCTCAGATGTGCCATGGTGGGCATGTCCATGAGTACATGAGTACAAAGACTTGGCCTCTGGCAGCCTATGTGCGCATGTTGCTTGGGTAAGGGACATAGTTCACATGGGGCGTGTAACTCTGCCACAAGCACCACAATGCGTGTTATCCTGGGGACACTGCCAATTTATCAGTGGGGACCCGCCCCAAGGACAGCTACCTCCCCAGGGCTGTTAAAAAAAAAAGTGTGGGGTACCAATCCCCCCATGCTGCCTTAGGGACCACCACCTCCCCACGGCTTTCAGAAATAGCTGCAGCGGGCACATGGCTTCCCGCAGCCCCAGGCACCGCCACCTCCCCGGGGCTGTGAATTATTTTTTTGTGGGGGGGTCCCAATCCCCCCCACGCTGCCCCGGGGACCGCCACCTCCCCGGGACTTTATGAAATAACTATGGGGGGCACATGGACCCCACACTGCCCCAAGGACCACCACCTCCCCGCGGCTCTTTAAAAAAAAAACTGTTAGGCGCCCCCCCACATGCCCCGGGGACCACCACCTCCTCTGGGCATTAAAAATGTAAATTCAGGGATCCGTTATGGACTCCCGAGCCCCGGGGAGCACCACCTCCTTGTTGGGAGGGGGGGCACGCAGCCCCCCTCCTGGATCCCTTGATGGCCCTGGGGACTGCCGCCCCCCAGGGCTGGCTCCTGCAGTGTCCTGGGGTGCCCATCCCTGGGACAGTGCTGTTTGCTATGGCAGGGCGGGAGGGTGCGGCTCCCGCCCTGTCATAGCAAACTCTGTTTTGGATTTTGAAAACAAGAGCAGGTTTCCTGCTCTCGCTTCCAAAATCCAAACCAGATTGCTTTTCCAAAAGGGGAGCTGCATGTCAGCAGCTCCCTGTGTGGAAAAGCAATGCCAGCTCCCGCAGGAGGAGGAGAGCTGACGGGACCGTGGGGGAGTTGAGGCTCCCCCCACAGTCCCCGACGGAGTGCCCAGGCCCTGGGGGATGGGGTCTCCGGTATTAGAAGTGGCCTGAGAGGGGGGCCACGTGGCCCCCCTCCCCTCAAAAAAAAAGAAAGAAAAAAAAGAAAAAGGAAAGGCCGGCCCTGGGGGATTGGGGATGGGGATCCCGGGGCCATAAGTGGCCTGAGGAGGGGGGCCACGCAGCCTCCTTCCCGTACATTTAAAAAAAAAAATAACAAAATAGGGATCAGACCCTGGGGGATGGGATGCCCAGTGCCTAAAAAATAGGAAAAGAAGAGGGGCCACACTGCCCCCCTTGTAAAAAACAAAAAATCAACAAAAACAAATGGCATCGTGCCGGAGTCCCCGCCCCCTCAGTGCATCACTCTGCAAACCCGCCCTGTGGCGCGTTGTAATTTGGGTAATTAATTCCCCTTGAATCCTGAGGGTCCCTGGGGGCGAACTAGCCCACCAGGTACCCTCAGTAAGCGTCACAGAGCTGCGTTGCAGAGGGGTGTAAAAAGGGGTGTGGCCTTGGACCACCTCTCTGCAAAGCAGCTCTGTGCCGCTTACTGGAGGTACTGGACTTCCCTGAAACCTATGTTTTTTCCAGTGAATATATATATATATATATATATATATATATTCACTGAAAAAACCATAGGTTTCACACATGTTATAGTTAGCGGAAATTTTACTGATAAAAAACCAATGAAATTCCCCCATTATAGTTAGTGCAGGCAACTATAACTCACGCGACCGCAATCCTCTGCTGATGCTAATACTGTATTTAGACACTTATTTGCCCATGTCTTCTTCCATACATTTTTAGCTATACATATATTACAAATATTTTTTTTTCATAAAGACACATATGTCATCAGCAGAAGATTGCGGTCGCGTGAGTTATAGTTGCCTGCACTAACTATAACGGGGGAATTTCATTGGTTTTTTATCAGTAAAATTTCCGCTAACTATAACATGTGTGAAACCTATGGTTTTTTCAGTGAATTTGCAAGGTTTTTTAAATGCTAATTCCTAACTATAACGTGTGTGAAACCTATGGTTTTTTCAGTGAATTTGTACGGTTTTTTAAATGCTAAGTTACTTTACGCCATTCGTGGCGTGCGCGCCCACTTAATGCAGTTCGTTCCGTGCGCGCACGGTGCGCTTCGCGCACCGTGCGCGCACAGTGAGCACGCGGTGCGCTTCGCGCACCGCGCGCCCACTTTACGCAGTTAGTGCCGTGCACGCACGGTGGGCACGCGGTGCGATGACAAAGCAAGAAAGCACGTCAACAAATCTGTTTCTGCTTTCCTCCGTGACTATGGTATGGGTGCCATTTACCACAACAACTTGCGTTATGACATGCAAGACATTTATAGAGGAGATGGTGTGCACTTCAATGATGAAGGGAACAGAGTCTTCCTCTTGAACCTTAGACTCTGCATCGGTACTTACTTGTAGGTACCACTAAAAAATCATTTCATAAACACAACGGCTCTTTTTAGAGCCCCCTAATATCTAAACACTTAAATCTGATTTTCATTTTTTTTTTTTTTTTTCTACCGTACGCTTACCGTAAGCTTACCGTACGCGTACCCCGTGATTTTTTTTAAAATCAATAAATGTTTTTTTTGTACTTTTCTGTCCTTCTTTGACCCCCTTACAAATGTTAGGGGGTCTGTAACTCTCCTCATTGCCCCCTTTCCTTGTTTTCACTCTTTTTTTTCAGAGTGAAATACACAAAATGGCGGCCGCCGCTTCCTGGTTTCGGCCGATTCGAATGTTTACTAAGATCTAAGAGCCAATCAGAACCGCGCTCGCGCACGCCACCGTACGCTTACCGTAAGCGTACGGTAAGCGTACCGTAAGCGGGCTCAGATATATATATTGATTTAAAGGCTATTTTCTCAGAATCTACTGAACAGATTTACACCAAACCTACAAAAGGCACTTCCTTGACCTAGGGACTACCTCTCTGCCAAATTTTGAGTAATTCTGTTCAGCCGTTCGGGCTGTAGCTCGTTCTAAAGGTCCTATGGAAAAATGCATGGGAAAAACGCGTTTTGGGACCCCCCTTTTATCTCAGCCCCCGCTTGACGGATCCCCCCGAGACTTTCAGGGTAGGAGCGGAGCGTAGCGCCCCACCTATTTTGAGAAATTCGTGAGGATTCGTCGACCGGCGCCAAAGTTATTCAAAATAGAATGTTGAGGTTTTCCTATGGAAACGTGGTCCTAACTATAACTACCTACTGGCGACCGCCAGTAGGTAATACAGGTCTATCTACATTGCCTGTTTTTCTGCAAAAGAAAGTGTCTGTTTGTTTCTGTGCAAAAATGCCAATTGACTGTTTCGGTTTGTTTCGTTAAGTGATCCTAAAAATGATTGTATGTAGCGCAGTTTCTCATGTGCTCTGCTTTCTACATAATTGTTGTGTCAAGTATGTCACAGCACACCCTGTTATCTTCGTGGCAGCTTGACATACGCACATGCTATTTTAATATGTTGTTTCTTGCTTTCACCTTTTCTGTAATCGCGAAAGAAAAAAATATTCTGTCAACCTTGAAAATGTAAAATTGCTTTTTCTGAATGCTGTATTCCAATGTGAAGGGCTGAAGATGATGACAATTAACCTATCTATTTGTACCATTTGATGTTTAGAGCAAAAACTGTGAAGCCATGTCCATCTTCGGAAGATATATGCAAATCTCCCAGCGCTGTAATTTTTAAGTCGAGCACATATGTTAAGTGGGAAGGAGGAACCAACGATAACAAACATTGTCAAAACCAATACGACTGGCTTTTGTGAAGTATATTGTTCCTCATTAGAGTGAGATATGTTGATTTGTGATATAAGAATGCAATTAGAGAAAGCAAACTTACATGAGCTCACACAGTCAGAAAATATGCAAGTCTAAATACACGGAGATAAACGTAGTAACATTACATGTCTATTGACACATGTAGATGTGTTTTTAAATACATGAGTGCATGGACTGTGGCTGTGTCGTTGGATAATAGGATGATTATAAAGCTGTAGGTAAAATCATTGTTGGCTAGGTAGATGGTAGATAAATGATTTCTGTTTACCATGATGTGCTAGATAACAATAAGTATTTTTTGAACAAGAAGGTGTAATCTGTCAATCTAAGATGGCTCCCCTTGACGGATTGCTGACAGACCTGCCAAGGGGGCCCTGGTGGCATTGAAGTTGGAGATGATGTTGAGGGGGTGAGTGTGGTGAATTTCCTTACGGCTCCTTGTCGCTAGTAAGGAAAATACTAGTAAAGCTTGCCATTTCCTCTAAATATATTGCAATAACCAGGCAACTTCAAATGTTTATTTTTCATTACTTCTGGCTTCAGTGGCTTGAAGCTCTATGCCTTGCACACAAGCGCTGGCAGAGTTCTTCGAGCCCGCTTGCTCCCCTGATGGCCAGAGAGAAATAGGTTTGTGGTGAGGGCTGGTGTGAGGCCCAATGGACATTTTACTGGACGCTAGGAAGCCGAGCAGTAGGTAACCCCGTAGGGCATAGTAACCTTCATGATCCCAAGTCATATGGTCCCAGAGACTACAGATTCTACAGAATGGAAGCCAGATGGGCGGCCGCCACCAGGAATGCACTGGATGTTTTGGAATCCGCACCTATGATTCACCACGCAGTGTCAACACAAAACCCGTGGCAGATTTATTTTACTCTAACCACAAATGGTGGGGTCGCTCAGCAAACAGAGCTCCGATTTCCAACATGTCTTCAATTGCATGCTAAGGAGATAAATCCTGGTTTCAACCCCCAAATATGCCACAACCAGAGAATGAAGAGATAGCAGCAGAACCCCAATGCTAAATGAAAAAGGAACAGGATCAGCCAACCCAGCAAAATATGCTATCTCCAGGAATTCAGCCAAGCAGGAGCCTCCACCACGCCAATATAGTCCAGTCAAGAGCATCTGGTGGTTAAAGGTAAGGAGCGTAAGCATTCTAATATGGGGTCAGCAGTAAAGCAATCTACAGAACTGTTGAATACAAGGGATGTAGATAGATTATTTCTCCCAATGAATACTGAATGACAAGCCCCCATACTGCTAAATGAATACTTGAGCCAGTCTATTTTCATGAGGCAATCTAATCTTGGAAGGAGGGCACTATTTCTTCCCCCAACAGCAATCAGTGGGCATAAAGGCACACGTACATCAGTGGATCAAAGAGTGCTACAGGCTGTGAAGGTGGCACATCAGATTAGGTACTCGGAATACTTCCTCTTCGATAATCTCCTTCTAGGCTCACTCAGAAGGTTTGCAACCTGCCATCCACACAGGAAATGCAAGAAACACAGGACACACATGATCCATTTTCTGCCCATATGATTTATCCGAATCTGAGAGTTTAACTTCAACACCAGTGTCATATTCTGATACAGGCTTGGAGTAATTTGGTCTACATTCTAATGTTGCCAGGATTAAGACAGTAAGAAAAAAAACTGAATGCAGAACAAAACACATTGTCAGAGGAAATGAATGAGAGGTTTCCACAAGTGCACTTTGAGGAAGGCGGTGCATGTGGTGCAGATCGTCTAAAGGATGATGAACTGCAGTGGGATCCAAATGAAACAGAATGTACTCCTACTAATCAGGTGGATGACCATGAAAAAAATAAGTCTTAAAACATGGCGCACAGTGTTCACTCTATGACCTTTTCTCCCCTTCATGCCGCTGGTCCATTTCATTCAAGTGGGGCTCCTCCAAGCCCAACATGTCTTCCACTTTTTTTATATTTTGGTTTTCTGATCCTTTGACAATGCCAGTAGGTCTGCCTTACTTAAAATGATCTCCTTTATATTGTTACATAACATAGTTGTCGCTGTGTGGCGGGGGTTTGGGCACCAGTGGTGTGTTTTACATAGGGTCTGGCCTATGCACAACCCCATGCCACACACGGTGTTGTACATCTTACGTTAAGTTAACCAGTGTGGCTGGCTCCCACTACACCCAAATCAGTGCAGACAGAGTAGCCAGTGGGTCCAGTGGGGCCGAGTGGGCCCTGGGAATCCATCTGTGTATAATTGCCATGGGAAAAGGGCACCCACTGCAAGCTTTTATTTCTTCAGGTTCCAGGGAATGGAGTGTTTGGGGGGAAGTCCCAGGGAGGGAGGGGGTTGCATGACACTTGCCATAAACTAATAAAAAAGCAACCACCTTCAGCTCCGGTCCACCTGGGAAGATTAAAACTGAAATCTGGAGCCCTTTTTTTATTGAACTGCGGATAAACAGATCCTCTGCGATTCTGTGGTCCTATAATAAAAAGGTGTTTGCCCCTGGAGGAGTCTCTTGGTGACCCCACCCATCAAATCTAGGGGTCAGGGTATCACTAGCATGCCTTTTATGAGGACAGAGGACTGAATCCCAGAGACATAACATGGTGGCTGCTACATCTTTGTTGATGTGATGTCAGCCACAGATCCTCTAGGCATGATATATACATACATTATTAACCTTAATTTCTTTAAAACTTCCAAACAGATTTACGCTAAATCACAAAAAAAACATGGTTTCTTGATCAAGAACTGGTTTTCCAACAAGATTTTGGTGTGTTTCCTGTCAACTGTTTTGCAATATTGCTGTTGTATTTTCCTCTGGAAAATAGCATGCGGAAAACACGTTTTGGGCTCAGCTGGTGTCTAGTGGCACTTCTGCTCACTAGGGCTGGTTGGGCGTAACCCCCCAAATCTTCGGCAAGGTGGGCAGAAAGACTGCTGCACTTGTTCTTAGATAGTGGCATGGCCTGATGCCTGAGTCTGCGGCCCCATCCCATCTGTTTTTTGGGACTATTTTTAACCTGGTGTCTTTAGGGATTTCTGCCTCGATAGGTGCCATTCCCCCAATATCCGAGGGGAGCTACAAAGGCTTCTGCCCTCATTCTGTGGTGATACATGGACTGATGTCTGAAAGGGCTGCCTCAACCCTTCTCTTTTGGGGTCTATTTTTACCACGGGGTCTTTTGGAGAGGGATGCAGGGAAAACAAGTGTAAGCCCTATATTCTGGACAAGAACAAGGGGCAGTTTCTAATATCAAAACAATAGTGGTTCATTGTTAGCTTTTTTTAAATTGCAGATTTTTTAAATACAAGTATGCAAAATCCATCCAGAAAGCAAACATTTCCTGCAAATAATTTTCAATATTCAAAGCAATTGCAATTGCAAAAGACCATCCAAAGAAAACGTATTTAATACATTTATCTTCTTGACAAAATAAATGTTAGCTGAATTAGAGGATGCTCAGACGTGGTGCAGAAAAAGTGATGATGTGATAAGAGTGTATACATAAAAAGACGCATGACTCTTGACTAAAATGGGGGTCAGTAGAGACCAATAGAGTCAATAAATCATGTGTTACTGCGAGGCAATCATCAGGACAGGACAGGACAGGAGGTGTTAGTAGAGCTCTGGATCTAAAATGTATGTTAATAACTAAATAAAGTTTGGTCTGCAGACATAACAGAAGGGCGAATAAAGCTTACAAGGGCCAAGTCTCCAGAATCTGTGTTGAAGTACACAGGTAGCAGTTAGTTTAAATGATAAAATTCTATCATTTGGGTTAATTTTCCATGGTGTCTAGTATGGTTTTGTCTCCCCAAGGGGCAAATAGGACCTAAACTCCTAATCCAGTCCATTGGGGACAGAAAGACTGTTCTGCCTGTTCTGGCATAGGGACCCATTGCAATGCCTGGGTGGGACGCCCACACCCCCTTGATTTCAATAGGGCTATTTTTTTCCTATTGTCAAGTGGAATTTCTACCTTCAAAGGGGTGGGCAAACTGAGGGTGAAACCCACCGATCCAAGTCTCGGGGGCAGAAAGACTCTATGGTTCATTTGGGGGTGGGGCTGTCTGAGTGGGTAGGCCCAACCTTTTTTTTTTTAAATACAAATTTACCATGTGTCTTGTGCAGTAAGCACATCCCATCTATCTCCCAGAGGAGGCAGAATGCCCAGGGTTAGGTGCAATGGCGTAACAGAACTTGAGGGGGGGCCCCCTGCATGGAATGTGGAGGGTCCCCCTCAGGGCTCAATCAGGAGCTCCTGTGCCAGAGCATTGTGCTGAGGGGGTCCCCTGGAGCTTGGAGGCACCCCGCACCGCAGGGGATGCGGGGGCCTGTGTTACACCCCTGGTTAGGTGTGAGAGTACTGGCCCATGCCTGGGTTGTAGAGGAGGTGTTTCTGCCCAAAAATAAAAATCCCCTATTGGGCTTTCTGACTCCCAGGGGTCAGACTGAGGATAAACACATGCCTATTCATCAATGGGAGGGCAGAAAGACTGTTTGCCTATCTTGGGGCGTGGGCTTTGCCTGATTCATAAGCGTGCAGTCCCAACCTTTTTGTATTTGTAGTATGAACAGTTATAGCTATCTTGTAGTCTTTCTGCCTCTTGAGGGTTGAGTTGGGTGGGGCATAATGAGTGTTAGTCCCAAAACAAGAGAAGTAGAGCATTAGCCCAGGGTCAAGGTACTGCTCTCCCATAAAAAAAAAATCCTTGGTGTCTAGGGAGTGGCTCCCTGCTTGGGCTTTTCTCCTGCAAACACAAAGGAATCGGACACCAGGCCGGGCTTATCTTTTGCTACCCCACACATATAGGAGCCTTGATGGAGGAAGGTAAAGAACTATCTAGAACCATATTTATAGGTAGCAAAGGCAATCCCATAAACAAAGACTGGTGCCTGGTATATATATTGGACCTTCAGTGAAACTCTTTAGAACACTCCTGGTCCTGTGGAAGTTTCAGAAGAAGGACCGCCCTGCTGCCAGTTGACTATCCTGCTGCTGAAGGACTTCCTTGCTGTCTGTGAACGAAGACTGAGCCTGCTTTCCTTCACTCCAGGCTACCCAGAATGATTCAAAGGGTCAGTTGTCTAACCTTCTCTGTGACTTACAGGGGCACAACAAGCTTCATTGGCTTCCCTGCGACTGCCCAGCCGACCTGCTGCACTGGACCTGGCTGGACCTGCAACTGGACCTGCCTGAGTCCTGCTGATGGTCTCTGCCTGAAGTGAGTACAAATCCCCATGAGGTGCCCCCCCCCCCATATCCTGTACCCTTGTCTGGCATCAGAGTGTATGCCTTCCTGCCTATTTGTGATTTGCATCAAATCCGATGCAGTGATGCTGCTCGACATAGGACCTTGCATTGCAGTCCCA
The DNA here is from genome assembly GCF_964204655.1 of Triturus cristatus. Classification (NCBI taxonomy): domain Eukaryota; kingdom Metazoa; phylum Chordata; class Amphibia; order Caudata; family Salamandridae; genus Triturus; species Triturus cristatus. The sequence goes on from NC_140587.1 coordinate 232,824,527, forward strand.
CGTAGCTCCTGACTGTGTACCTCAAGAGAACAGGCAAATCGCAATCCAACTTAAAGCAGGACCTTGTATCACAGCCTTCTCAGCTCCCGATCAGAACCAACATAGAGTGACATAGTTTGACGCAGGACCATGCATCATAGGCCCTCACAGCTCCTGGTCAACGACCTCATCACAACCGACCTAGCGTGGTGAAACTCTATGCAGAACTTAATATTGCAGCCTACGCATCTCCTGATCAGAACCATTGCAGTGAAGTGCAACTCAATGCAGATCTTCACACCATAGCACCCCACAGCTCCCGATTGAAACTGATGCAGCACAGTGCAAAGCCCACCAAGTACATAAGGTCCAAAACACAGCTGGACTAACCTGGTCATTGTATCCGGCCTTCGCTCCATTATGGTTTGCCTTAACTTATGACTCTGTCCCAGCCCATCATGATCAGATAACAACAGTTGGTGCTTTTTTGACCTATTTCTACTAAATGTTTATAAGTCAAGATCTCTGGCTCTATTGATTGGATTTTTGCCATTCTGATATCATTTTATCTATTAAATAGTACTCTATTATTCTAGATTGTTCTGGGATTTTTTATGTTATGATTTCACTTTATTACTGTGCATTTTCTGCATAATTAATTTATAACATTGCTTCAATTATGAGCTTGACTACTTTGTGTCAAGTTACAAGAGAGTTAAGCACAGGTTTATTAAGTGACTTTTGTGGTTCACCCTGAAATGAATTGTGGTTGCTGCCTGAGTGGGACTTCCACTCCTCAACCAATACCCAAATTTCTTAAAGGCAGGACCAAGGCTGATTTGCATATAGCTTGGTCTGAACTGAGGTGGCATGGTGAACTAAACTGGGACTCGGATGTGGCCGAGAATAATTTCATATTAATTCAAGCATACCACCCATCACTGTTTTGTTAACTGCATCTCTTAAATACTTAGGGCCATATTTATCAAAAATTCATGCAACACAGCAAGCCACCTTGCTGAACTGTGCTGCATGAAGGGGCCACACAAGGGTGGCACAAACCTAGATGAGATTTTTCAAGCCACGTATGGCCACCTGGCATGGCCCTGAGTGGCTTGATAAATTTAGAGTAATACATGGCAACCCAAATTGACATGGATGCGTCTTGGGAGGAGCATGGGTGTTCCCATACATCCCCCAATGCATTATGACACATTCACAGATTTATCAACACTGGAAGACCTGGCAATGCATCAGAATTGTGCGCCTCCCCACGAGAGGTGTACCAAGGAGAAATAACTTTATTTATCCGTGTTGTTTCCTCTTTCTAAGTGTGTTGCATTCTGCAGCACATATAGAAAGAGGAAAATGCTTCTGAGGATTGTTTTTGTGCAGGAAGGTGTCCCTTTCTTCACAAATACAATCCTGACTGTAATGAAGGCACCTTTGCACCATGTCGCAAGGGTGTCTACATTAGCGATAGGCAGTCAAAATAGCACCAGTGCTAGGAAAGGACAGGAATGCACCTTATAATGGTAAACAGAACACCTTCTTGCCTTTTCCCTTTCATTCAGGTGGCTTGCTGCGTTGAGTCAATTATTTATAGGCCTGGGCCAAAATTCCATTTCGCTTGCGGAAATTGCGATAATTTGGCATTTTCACGTTCCGCGGAAGGCGCGAAAATGTCAAAATTTCCGCAATCGCAATGTTACCGGTAATTTTTTTCTTGCTCGCGCTGTAAAAAGATACATTCTCGCGTGCGTGCGATCGCCTTACCTGAATCCCCACGTTCGCCGACAAATTTTCCCGACCCGGTCGCATTCTCCACGAGATGTTGGATTGTTAACATCATTTGTCGCGCGATCACGTCATTTGTCTCGCGATCACGTCTTTCTTCTCGCGATCATGCACCGCCAGAGTATGAGAAGACTGAGATCTCGAACACGTCATTCTCCACCGCGAGCGTGAGCGAGAGCGTGAAGACGCAGGCACGTCTAATCGAACGCGAAAAGGAGAAAGAGACCCCGAACATGTCATATCCAACGCGACAGGGAGCGAGAGAACGCGATCAAGTCATTTTGGACACCCCACCGACATCCAGTGGAAGTAATGTGAAGCTCGAGAACTCGAACATGCAACATTTTCAATTTGGAGAAGAATATCAGCTCTAGCAGCATGAAACCTTCTGCAAATGATGATTTTGGATGAAAACAACTCCTCAGATTGACATTTGGCTGTCCTTTTTTGTGCATGGAGTCCTTTTTTAAAAAGGTGGGAAGAGGGAGGAAGTGCCACAGAATCTCCAACTTCCTGTTTCTGTCCAGCAGGCTTATCCATCTCCTGCTCATTCTGCCTTTGGATTTTGAGCTGGAAAGATCACTCTTTTTGTCTGCTGCATCATTGCAATTGGATTTGAGGATTATTTAATTGGATATTTTACAAGTAAGTGGTTATTGTGTCTGTTTGATTGTGGGCATTGCAGTTGTTGTAACTACAATTTATTTTTGGTAACTATCATCATTCCTTTTTTTTTTAAATGTTGTGGGTAGTAGTAGTCAGTGGTAGGCCCGAGCTAGTCATGGCCTCACGGGTGTGTGCATGATGAAGCAACTGTCCCTTTAGTGTTTTTTGAATGTATTTCATTTACAAGCATCATTTAGGGTCTGGATAGCATTGGATTTAGTTGGGAAATGTGTTTTTTTGGGGTGGGATTTCTGATGTTGTTGGGCCTGGCCATGTGGCTGGTGGCCATTTTGAAGCCTAGGCCTGCAAGCTTGCCTGGCCTTGTCTGCCAACAGGCCTGCTTTCATCCAGTAGGATCAGAGCAAGTAGCCACAGCTTTATTAATCAAGTGTTTTCTGTGTGGTCTGTTGAATTTAGACATCATTTAGGGCATGGATGGCATTGGATTGAGTTGGGGAAGTGTGTTTTTTTTGGGTGGGCTTTCTGATGTTGTTGGGCCTGGCCATGTGGCTGGTGGCCATTTTGAAGCCTAGGCCTGCAAGCTTGCCTGGCCTTGTCTGCCAACAGGCCTGCTTTCATCCAGTAGGATCAGAGCAGGTAGCCACAGCTTTATTAATCAAGTGTTTTCTGTGTGGTCTGTTGAATTTAGACATCGTTTAAGGCATAGATGGCATTGGATTGAGTTGGAGAAGTGTATTTTTTTGGGATGGGCTTTCTGATGTTGTTGGGCCTGGCCATGTGGCTGGTGGCCATTTTGAAGCCTAGGCCTGCAAGCTTGCCTGGCCTTGTCTGCCAACAGGCCTGCTTTCATCCAGTAGGATCAGAGCAGGTAGCCACAGCTTTATTAATCAAGTGTTTTGTTTTCTGTGTGGTCTGTTGAATTTAGACATCATTTAGGGCATGGATGGCATTGGATTGAGTTGGGGAAGTGTGTTGTTTTGGGGTGGGCTTTCTGATGTTGTTGGGCCTGGCCATGTGGCTGGTGGCCATTTTGAAGCCTAGGCCTGCAAGCTTGCCTGGCCTTGTCTGCCAACAGGCCTGCTTTCATCCAGTAGGATCAGAGCAAGTAGCCACAGCTTTATTAATCAAGTGTTTTCTGTGTGGTCTGTTGAATTTAGACATCATTTAGGGCATGGATGGCATTGGATTGAGTTGGGGAAGTGTGTTTTTTTGGGGTGGGCTTTCTGATGTTGTTGGGCCTGGTGGCCATTTTGAAGCCTAGGCCTGCAAGCTTGCCTGGCCTTGTCTGCCAACAGGCCTGCTTTCATCTAGTAGGATCAGAGCAGGTAGCCACAGCTTTATTAATCAAGTGTTTTCTGTGTGGTCTGTTGAATTTAGACATCGTTTAAGGCATAGATGGCATTGGATTGAGTTGGAGAAGTGTGTTTTTTTGGGGTGGGCTTTCTGATGTTGTTGGGCCTGGCCATGTGGCTGGTGGCCATTTTGAAGCCTAGGCCTGCAAGCTTGCCTGGCCTTGTCTGCCAACAGGCCTGCTTTCATCCAGTAGGATCAGAGCAGGTAGCCACAGCTTTATTAATCAAGTGTTTTTTGGGTGGTCTGTTGAATTTAGACATCATTTAGGGCATGGATAGCATTGGATTGAGTTGGAGAAGTGTGTTTTTTTGGGGTGGACTTTCTGATGTTGTTGGGCCTGGCCATGTGGCTGGTGGCCATTTTGAAGCCTAGGCCTGCAAGCTTGCCTGGCCTTGTCTGCCAACAGGCCTGCTTTCATCCAGTAGGATCAGAGCAGGTAGCCACAGCTTTATTAATTAAGTATTTTGTTTTCTGTGTGGTCTGTTGAATTTAGACATCATTTAGGGCATGGATGGCATTGGATTGAGTTTGGGAAGTGTGTTTTTTTGGGGTGGGCTTTCTGATGTTGTTGGGCCTGGCCATGTGGCTGGTGGCCATTTTGAAGCCTAGGCCTGCAAGCTTGCCTGGCCTTGTCTGCCAACAGGCCTGCTTTCATCCAGTAGGATCAGAGCAGGTAGCCACAGCTGTATTAATCAAGTGTTTTCTGGGTGGGTTGTTGAATTTAGACATCATTTAGAACATGGATGGCAATGGATTGAGTTGGGGAAGTGTGTTTTTTTGGGGTGGGCTTTCTAATGTTGTTGGGCCTGGCCATGTGGCTGGTGGCCATTTTGAAGCCTAGGCCTGCAAGCTTGCCTGGCCTTGTCTGCCAACAAGCCTGCTTTCATCCAGTAGGATCAGAACAGGTAGCCACAGCTTTATTAATCAAGTGTTTTCCGTGTGGTCTGTTGAATTTAGACATCCTTTAGCGCATGGATGGCATTGGATTGAGTTATGGAAGTGTGTTTTTTTGGGGTGGGCTTTCTGATGTTGTTGGGCCTGGCCATGTGGCTGGTGGCCATTTTGAAGCCTAGGCCTGCAAGCTTGCCTGGCCTTGTCTGCCAACAGGCCTGCTTTCATCCAGTAGGATCAGAGCAGGTAGCCCCAGCTTTATTAATCCAGTGTTTCTGGTTGAATTTAGACATCATTTAGGGCATGGATGGCATTGGATTGTGTTGGCAAGTGGGTAGGCTTTCTGATGTTGGTTGTCTTAAAGACATGCTTTTGTTGTGTGTGTCTGGTGTGTGTTGGTGTGCAATGCATGCACCCTGCAGACCTTTTTGGGGCCTGTGAATGTTCGCATTTGCATTTTGTTGCATTAAAAAGGCAGAGCAGTGTGCTTTAGCATGCATCCTTTACCTGGCTTTTATAGGCCTTTTGTCAGCTCCTGGTGTTTCCCAGGCCCCCTGCTTGTTTGTGATTTGTGAGTGTCCATGTGGCTGGTGGCCTTTTTATGTGTTGGGAGTTATTAGTGTCCTGCTTTTGCCATATAGGCCTGCATGGTTTTCCTATTGGCTTACTGCTTCTATCCATCCACCCCCTTTGCCAGCAGCAGCTCCATGGATGCTGAGATGCTCAAATAATTTAATGGCAAATAGGGTCCACCCCACTTCCATTACATTTTTATTTTGGTGGTTTTTATTAACTTTCCTATCCTTCCTGAGAGTGTAGTGTGTGACTGTACACAGTAGTATAACATATCCCTTGTTGAAAAAAAGTTATAAATGGCTAGACTATATCTTTTGTTTGCACTAGTACAGTAGTAAGTAACTGAACCACAACAACAAATGCAACATTTCACTGATGTTCTTCTCCTGGCTTATTTGCTTTTAGGTGCACAAAAAGCCAGAGGAGGAGGTGTCATCAGCATCACCCGGCTACCCGTTGTACTGCCAGCCAGACAGAAGTCCTGCTGCGCATCACGTCCACGTGTGACCAGAACTTGTTGTGCATCTGCATCCTGCCTGACATCTGAAGAAGATGGCCCCAAAGAAAGGTACCAGGTCCAGTACCAAGAAAGTTTCCGGTGAGAAGAAGGAACAGAAAAAGACAGTGTCATTAACCACGACTGGTGTGCCAGCCAATGTTTTTTTTGGCACCAAAAAAGTTACGACTGCAGCAGCGTTGTCCGGGAACCAAGCTGGGAGCAGCACCTCAGCACCAGCGGTCCAACCCCACCAACCTAGGCCCAAGGGCTTTAGTGTCACAGAGGTAGTCAGTCTACTAACGAGCAACGAAGTTGAAATGTCATTATCGCAAAGTAGTTCACAATCAACGCAGGCGGAAACTCAGCAGATAAGTGTGCAGCCGCAACAAGAGCAGCAGCAGCCGCAACAAGAACAGCAGCAGCCGCAACAAGAAGAGCAGCGGCCGCAGCAAGAACAGCAGCAGCCGCAACAAGAATAGCAGCAGCCGCAACAAGAACAGCAGCAGCCGCAACAACAGCCCACCATAGTAGTTGTTGCTCCTGACGTAGGGGCATTTCAGGAAATCGAGCTTCCTGCAGACAAAGTGGAGCAAACCAGTTTCAGAAGATCTATTGTCTTCCAGACCACCAGCAAGGAAAAGGAGGCTTAGTCCATCATCTTCTTCTTCAAGCCCCGCTTCTGATGATCGTGATGCCACTTGGCATCCACCAGCTCAGTCTGAGAGTGATGCACGCCACAAGACAATGCTTCTGAAAAGGTAGGTCCCAGAAAAACTTAGAGTTATGGAGGTAGATGTAGAAGAGGGGGGTGATGATGAAGGCGAGCCAGTCATCACGCACATCACTCCCGCCCCAAAGGTATTGGAGACCAACATTCTCACCCTATCCAGAAAGGCTGCTACTGAGCGGGATGTAGCACGGATATTACCAACACAGGTTACACCACCACTACCTCCAGCTGCCATATTTTCCAAGGCCCGGCAGGGACCTACATCCAGCTCAACCATCTCAGTAGGTAGTGGTAGTAAAAGTCACAGTGTAGCTGCACAGGGTCACATTCCAAGCACACCCTCCAGTTCATCTGGTATTGAAAGTGGAACATCCAGCAGTGCCAGAAAGTTCTGCTCCCCAGTTTGGGACTTCTTTTCTGTTAGCACCAAGGAGGAGAACGTTGCTATATGCTCAATTTGTCGACAAGGTGTTCGGCGGGGTAAGCTTGGTACAAACTATGGTACCGGAGGCCAAGCAAGTCATCTCAGAAGACACCACACTATCGTGTGGGGGAATCACCTACTTCAGTTAAAAGAAAGTAGAAAAACTCAACCCATTGAAGTTGGTCAGGAAGAATCAGGGAGCGATATCATTGCGGTGGAAGGTGAAGAAGAGGGAGGCATTTCTAGCCCTGTCCCCAGTAATGCAGTGGTACCGCCCACATCCTCCTCAGTAACATCTGAGTGGCACAGCAGTAAGAGCCATACTCAGAGTCAGGCTAAGACACCAAGGCGACCGAGTACCGCAATGAGACAAACTGTGTCGTTGAGCCTAAGTGGGTTAATGAAAACAACAGCACTACAAAGGAAAGTAATCCAGCCTACCATTGAGAGCATGCTTAGGTTGGAGGGGCAGTTCCAACGCAACCACCCAACGGCACGGTTGTACAATGCGAAGCTGGCTAAAATGTTAGCACTGGACCTTCTCCCTTTTTCATTTGTGGAAGGGGTGGGTTTCCTTGAATTTGTGTCAGCCATCTGCCCTAAATGGAAGGTTCCCAGCCGGTCCTATTTCGCAAGAATTGCTGTTCCGGCACTACATCATGATGTGCTGGAATTGGTTGGACAAGCTTTGCAGCAGAGTGCTGTTCACAGTATCCACCTGACAACAGACATGTGGACCAGTTGCCAAGCCACAGATTACATGTGCATCACTGCACACTGGGTCTCTTTTGTGGGGGTTAGAGATAAGCTATCTGCACAAGGTGCTGTTGACACAGCTGCGATTTTTAAAGGTACTCGTAAACATGCAATTGTAGCCATGTTCGGCATGGAGAAATCTCATACGGCTGTAAACATTTTGCAAGAGTTTCGCAGCAAGGTTTTTGAATGTCTGCACCCAAGAGGGCTTAGTATTGGTTTTGTTGCCACAGACAATGGCAGTAATGTACTTAAGGCCATGGATCTTGGTTCCTATTTCAGGGTTCCGTGTTTGGCGCACTGCATAAACATTATAGTTCAAGACTTTCTGAAAAAAGAACCCATAGTCAGCAACTTACTGGCCATCTGCCGAAGAACATGCACTCATTTCAGCCATTCTTTTAAAGCTCAGAAGCAGCTGAGGATCATCCAACGTGAATATAGGATGCCAGTCAAAGCACTCATCCAGGAGGTGGCAACACGTTGGAACTCAACGTATTACATGCTTGATCGTCTGTTTGAGCAGTCCAGGCCACTCCATGAATATGTCTGGAAAAGAGGGGATGCTACTGTTAAAAGGCATGAACCTTGAGATGGAGCAATGGAGCCTAATTAAATGCCTGACTGAGATGCTTCATCCTTTTGAGGTCTTCACACGTGAAGTCAGCAAGGAGGACTGTACAATGGGCCAAGCTATCCCATTATTGCAAATGCTAGAGCATCAGCTGAAGAAGGTGTCTGAATCATAAAAAGGTGTAGAGGACAAAAGGGAAGCTGGTGGAGAGCTTAGCCCGTCGCTTAGCTGAAAATACAAGGATAGAAAATAAAATTTTGTCACAAGAACATTACATTTGTGCCACAATTCTGGATCCACGTGCAAAATTTGGACTGAAGACATTCTTTGCTTTTTCAGAGATTGATGTTGCCCGCTACAAAACTTGTATAGCTGAGGCAGCCAGTAAGTTGGAAAACGAACGGCTGCTAATTAAAAGCCCGCAAGATCAACCCACAAGAAGTACTGCAGCAGGGCATGCAGGATCAAGTGCAACTTCGTCGGCTGAGGGCAGTGCATTTGGATCACAACACTCACCATCACTATCGACAACAGCAACAATAACTGGATCATTAGGCCCAGTAGAATCGTTAGACGATTGGTATGTACAGTTAGGCATTAATAAGCACAGTGCTGATGCACAGAGAAAAGAGCCCGAAAGCTTACCATCAGCACCCCTGAACATTGAGCGGATGGTCCAGGCCTATCTGGACGACCCAACAGAGGTGTACATTGATCAAAACCCATTGCAGTATTGGTATAGGAAAAGGTCTGAATGGCCACTGCTCAGCAGGCTGGCGATAAGCTATCTGGCTTTGCCTGTCGCAAGTGTCTCTTCCGAACGTGTGTTCAGTGCTGCTGGTTCCATTGTAACATTGAGAAGGACCAGTCTCTCGCTCAAAAACGGTGAGAGGTTAACAATGATCACAATGAATCAGCACTTCATACCACCGAATTACACAATACATGAAGCAATGGAGGAAGATGAGGACAGCGGCTCAGATGACGGAAGTAGTGTGTCACATGATTACCTACTACTTTCTGAACCCCCAGAGTTTGAGGACGAGCTATACTTCCCTGACAATTAGGCTTGCACTTACTGTCTTCCTCCCTTTTTTTCCCCTTTATTTGTGTGTCTGTCGTTCTGGTTACAAACTTGTGAATCACAACAAATCCATTACCACCGTCTTCTACTCTTCTTATTTAATACACAAGTTTCAGGTGTCTGCAATTTGCCAGTACAGTCCTCCGAATCCAGCTCCTCAGCTCCATCATACTGAATCTCCCGCCTAAATCCATTGCCCTCATGAATGATGATTGGATGATGGGAAATAGTAGAAAAAATTACAACTTTCCTAGTCCCACCAAAAGAAGTGGAGCATGAATTTCAGAGCCGAGAGAGACTGCCCATTAACTGAAAATGAGATAGAACAGGTAATGATTGATGCCATGCATTGGACGCAGAGTCGCAGACTGAGTGATTTTGTTGTTTGTTGTGCATGAAGTTATGTAATTGTGCACTAATCATCTTTCTACAGTACACACTAAACTTAACTCAAGGTGAATTTTCCCCTTCTTGCAAATAAGAAATGTGTACTTCTCCGCAAGCTTGATACATTGCTTTTAATTCAATACAGGAAGGGGACTCAATCTGCGCACTGAGTATGATTGACAACAGCACCGTCCATGATGATGATGGCAAAAAAGACGGCACGTTAACTTAAGATGAGAAGGAACAGGTAATGACAATTAATGGCATGCATTGGACACCTGACTCGATTGGTGTTTGTGTTTTCGTTGTTTGTTTGTTGTGCACAAAGTGAAGTCAAAGTGTACTAGTCGTCTTACTGTACACACTAAAGAATGACTTAAGTCAATAATATTTCTACTCTTGTTGTGTAATAACAAAATGTTACTTCTACTGCAGGCCGATCTTCACAGTCAATCAGTACAAGTATCGGAGATGATTGATGGAAATAACAAGTCAGGAGGACGTTTCATGAGTGGCATAAAACTTAAAAGCCTAAAGGTAAACACGTCAACAACAACCACAGCAGACCCAAATGTCTGTGTAGAAGTGGAGTAGAGTGTAGTGGGGGGATGAGTGCGGTGCATTGATTTACTAACTTAAACTGTAAAATGCTATGTTTGGAATCGATAATGTGCTTTGCCTTTGTCGAACTCTTTAAAAAAAAAAAAAATTACTCTAAACGTAGGATGTGCTACTGCTAAGCAACGTGCCGTCAGGCCTGTCACTGTGGGCCTGCTCTCTCCTGTTATTGTTGAAGGTCAATGCTGGAAACAGACTAGAGTAGAGATGATGCATAGATGCCACCTCGGAAAGTGTTCTTCTTTCACTACACCATAACTTGTGCATTTGTTTCAACTTTGTTTCTCAATATCCCCTTTGTTTTTCCATCTACAATTACAGGCCGAGCCTTGCCCTATACTTGGGAAAACATTACAATGCACACTTACCTTACCAATAAATCGACATTTTTTTTCCAGCCGGGTAGTGGCGAGTGGCGACACCCAAGATTGATGGATGAGAGGACCAAGAGGAATGCCGAGATTCAAATCCAGTCCACATTTTTGACCAGGATAACACAGTAACAGTATCAACTTTCATCTTCTTTTAAATAATTTGATTCATTTTTTTGTCTACAATCTTTACAACAGTGTGTTCTTGTTGTTGTTATTATCATCATTAGGTTTGCTCTCTGTTTACGATTCTTCCCTACCAATAATTCAAATTTCAATTTGCTATCTGTAAAAGTATTAAGGCCGCAACACAGAACAAGAAGTGTATGTAATCCGGGTCTCTCATCATCATGCATGCATTTCCTTTTTCTCCCTTAACATATGGATATGGTAGTCTTCAAAGATTGTCGTTTGTTTGTCCATGCATACTGTTTTTCACTGTCAAACCTTTCCCCAAACCCCCTTCCCATCCATTCAACAGACCCTAACCCTCTTCCCCCGGGCTGTGTGACTTATTGTCGAGGTGTGACTAAATTAAATGTACACCAATACTTAATCACACGCTTGCTGGGGCGGATGTGGCGAAAGCAACAGTACTTCAATTTCAAGGCAGAGTGACGATCTTCTTCTGCTTGCCCACCCATGAGTAGTATATTTTAGAGGTGATTTTATTCAACAAAGGAACATATACCTCAGCATTAATTGCTGGCATTGATTGGATTTGTTCTCATTCCTCATACACAGCACAAACTGTTAGGCTGTAGGCCTACTCCAGTGACTCGACACAACTATAGTTTGTAACTCTGTCTAGTAGGCTATCCCAACCACCATTATGTTTTGTTGTAAAATATTTTAGCATATTATTGTTGCCCGGTAAGTTCTGTACTGTACTTCATTCTACTACTCCTCGAACAGTCTCTCAAAGGCGATTGACTGTCTCATTTTCTTTTTTTGCAAATGCTGCTGCCCTGCCAGTGTCTACTACTACTACTATACTACCACCACCACCCCAATCATGGCATGTTAGAAAAAGGAAACCATCTTCACCATGCAGCTATTGCTGTGCCTCAGTTAAACATCTAGCAAACGTAAGAGAAGTTTGGGGGAGGCAGAATTAATAATGGACATGTTTTCAATGAATTCAATTTCACACACCCCTTTGAGTCCAGATAAAGAATGCATAAACTAGAGGAGAGACTGAAAGTACTAGTAGGACAAGTCAATCAGTGAGGGGCGTCGCATCTATCTGTTTGTGTCCTACACAGTCAGCCAATTATTTAAATCAAACACTGGCTATGGGCGGGCCTGCACCAGCAAGGAAACAGTGTGATGTAAAACAGTAACCCCACCTACAAAACATTAACAACATTGCATGTAACGTAGACAAATATATTTAATTGACCCTAACAAAAATAAACTAAAAACCCACAAAAGCTGACCCACCCCCCTCCCTAACCCCAACCAATGTCCGTAAGAAAGTCCAGAAAATACTAGTCCAAAAAGCAAAAACCCAACACCCAAACCAGTTCCCACCCACCCAAACAAGAATTAAAAAAGGGGCAGAAGACAGTGACTAAGGTGTGGGGTGGGATTGCAGGAGGATACGCATCTGCTCCTCTAGACGGGTGACGCGGCGTCTGAGGGCGCAGCAGTTGCAGCCACAGTGGGGCGGCACCAGAGATGGCATTGCGGTGGCGGAGGGCAGCCTCCAGACGGTGGCGTCGTACAGCTGGAGGGCGGTGGCTGGGGCCCGGGGCACTGGAGGAGGCTTCAAGTGCTGCTGCAGTCTCCTCCTCCTCCAAGACCACCAGCCGCCGATATTCCTGCTGGATTGCCTCCAGCTTCCGGCGCCGTGCCTTGGCGGCCAACTCCTTCCGACTGACTTTGGAAGGAGTAGCTGTGTATCAAAAAGAAAAAAACAAGACAATTGTAAAATATACTTTTAGAAAAACAGTAAGACAAGTTAATTATACACATAGTGGCATGGTAGAGTAGCACTATATAAAGCACAGTACATAACATTTTAAATCTCGCCCGTCCTTCTTCCTTCCACCCGCCTTTCACTTTTTAGTTGAACAGTGCACCAGGTGCTCTTCTCCATTAAACTTTCAAAGCGGAGTTGAAATCAGATAGATGAGGCCATTGGTTACTCAATACTCCGCCCCATGCCAATTAAAGGGTGTCTAGTCTAGTTCACTCATCAAACATTCACAAAAACTCATACTTACTTAGGACATCGGATGGCGGGCGAACTTTGTCCGCCCGCCATCCTCACGCTAAGAAGGGTGGGGGTCCCGTGGGGACAATTAGGAGGATGCGCCCGGCACAGTGGCGGGCGCATCCTGTTTTTTTTACATTCTGGTGGGCGGTGCCGAAAGCAATGCTAAAAATACATGGTGTGCTTTTCCAACCACAACATGAAAGGCCCCACGCGGAGCCTGTCACGTTTTGCTTTGAAAGGCAGGAGGGTACCATAGCATAGGTACCCTCCATGGGGGCCCCCAAGCATACTCTGCATGCCTTTCCATGGCGGCTGGCAATGCCGCCACGCAAAGGCATTCCAAAATGCAGATTATATGGCTGGCGGTGTGTTCAGAAAGACGCCACCACCATATTGAACCCTTTTCCGCCTGGTCGACATGTGGTGGGTCTGACTCTTTTCAACAGGGATGGCGGGAGGTTTGCCCCTGCGGGGTCAGCGGTGACTACTGCCGGCCCGGCGGGGGCAATCCGCCCGCCATCCTAGTGGGGCCGTAAGTCTCAACAGTACAGTATACATACTGTACACCCTTGCAGTGAGTGTACTGTCAACAATGGTTAAGTATTATGAATCTAACTTACCACGGCCCGCCACTGGTGCTGGCACTCCCCCTACCACTCCATCGTCGGTATCGGCAGCAACTGCCGCATCCTCTCCCTCCGCGTCGCCTTCGCTGGCCCCGGCAATGGTGGTCGGTAGTGCGCCTAGAAAACATTACGCATTTATTAGGCGTCATACACACCTCCCCCTATTAGTCAGTAGCAAGATTGAAAAATGAATTAATAGTATATAACATATATCACTAGTACAAATCAGGTAGTAGTAGAGTAGACACTAATAGTTATATATGGTCCTCCCTAGGGTCATTCTAGCCTTTGCTTAGTTAGCCCGAGCCATGCAACCCTTTTACCTTTGTGTCTTTTATTTTTGCACATGTGACGTTACCTTGCAGCTTTTTGTATAAGACACCTTTGAGCCCACATGACCTGCCTCACACTACTACTGTCTACGTGCTGCGTACAAGCGGTCAACAAAAACATTAACAAGCCACTTTTTTATGAAGTACTGGTGTACTGTTAGTCCATATTGCTTATCCATAAATGCTACACTTTTTGGCACGGCTGAAAAATGCTTGCAAGTTGCAATATACTAACGCGCACCATTTCATTTTTCTCATTACATACAGAAGATTCCCTTCTACGAACCAGAGCTTTGCAGAGCTTATGAATGATGCAACAACTACCAGTACTAGGTTCTTCTAAGGTGAGGGGTCCCTTCACTCAGAGATCTTCATTTATAAATGTATATAAACTAAATTCCTAGGGGATGGTGGTGCTGCCTTCCACCACTGTTCAGTTATCATGATGTAATTCCCAACTGTAAGTAAGCGTAACAATGTTTATTGTTTTAATGTTATTGATTTTCCGGTTGGTGCTGCATTATATAATAGAACAATGTACAGAGCTTCTCAATTCAAAATAACATTTTGAACTTACATAGACTTGGTGGTATTTTGTGTGGATTTACACGAGTGAGCAAATTAAAGGAAGGGTGTGCATGTGCATGTGCATTGCTTCCACGACTGAGAGGTTGGGTGTGTTATGTTCTGGGTTGTCTACTTGTTGGGTATCTTGGGGGGAGGGTTCGGAGACCTAATAGTTATGACAAGACAGTACTATAGTCGGGCAGGGGATTGTGGTGTGTTCTGAATTTCTGATTGAGGTGTGTGAGGAAGGTCCAACCTACCATCACCAACATCGTATTTTCTTGTGCAAAGGTCTGTATGTGCAAGATCCCTACAACAGTAGTAGTATGTCCTATAGGCTATCATATCAAAATAATAATAAATCTGGTTGGACATTTGTTGCTGTGAATTGCCAAAGCCTCAAGATTAACAAAGACTCAAGATCAATAAGACTAGAAGTAGTACAAGAGGAAGACCCAACGGACTGGACTCAATGGCTAGAGGTACTGGTGAATCTGAGTTTTATTTACAACCTTTCAAATAAAGAGTGGCACTGGCCAACTGGGCAAGCTTAGCTACTACAGTACAGACAGACTGATAGTAGTAGTAGTACAGAGAGTCATCATAGCAGAGGCAGGGATAACAAGATTTTTGAAACCATACAGATCGAAGGATAATTGTTGGTAAAAAATAGCATTGGGAAACTGAAACAATAGTTCGTGAAAAATATGGTGCAGTAAAAGTTATGGAATAAGAAATATTATTAAAAACAAGAAGACTTACTGGGGCCAGCAGAGGAGCCCTCGTTGGTGTCCTCCTGGTAGTGGTATTCTCCCGCCGACTGCCCATTCCCTGTCTGCCTGCCCCTGGGTGCTGATGAACAGGAAAGATATAAGAAAGAGACAAACATTGATGGATGGTGTCAAACAAATACAATATTTTTAGAGAACGGTCAAAAAACACTTATGTAAACAACAATTGCAATAACTAAATTGACCGATCTCATCTGGTCAACAAGTAGTATCGGGGTATTCGTGGATCGACTACTTAAGTTACTATTTATCAACAGTAATCCAGTCTTCCATTCTGATTCCAGAATACTAAGTTACAACTAAGCCTAAGTACGACGTACCACCCGACCTAGCCCACCTATTCCAGGCATGCCAATTGTACATTAAGTATTCATTTCCACTTCTTTTAGTCCTCAACAATGCATATGGTCAAATGTAGGACACATGACTACATTTTTTGTATACACCAAATTTTGGGTTGATTGATTGATGCTGATGTTCTGCTAGTGCTAAGCCAATTACCACCACTCATTGAACAAACTAGAAAAGGTTCTAATAAAGACTGGCGTACTAGCAGCACGTGACGTAACTGAGGGGGCATCATGCATACCACAAAAAATTACAAACTCATACAAAGTACCTAAACCTAAGTATCAATCCGCCCCTATCTCTTAGTGACAGGACAAAGTAAGGACTGGAGTCACTGTAGCATTACGTAACTCAATTTCTCTAAAATAAACTCTTACAGAATCATGCGAAGCGAGCGCAAACGCAAAGTTGCAAACAAGTAAGATTAGTAGTAGCGCAGAGGAGCACCTGTGTCATAACAATCACAGAAGACTTTTAAACGTAATTAACCTGGAATGTAAGCAGCAACATTCACAATATAACACAGAGCAGAAGAACAGACACAAAGTAGTAATAATTAAATAGTTACTCACCAAGACCCGGGACCTCCACTGCTAGCAGGTCCAGCAGGTCCTGCTCACGGGCCAGGATGTCGGACCACCGGTGCGTCAACTGCGCCTGGGTGCGCCGGACCCCAGAGCAGCGCAACACTGCCCAGCGCACCTTCCCCCACCGCTGTCGACACTCCCGGAGGCCGTACCCAGACCCAGGCCTGCCACCTGCTACCAGGGTTGAGGGGAGGTGGCGCTGCACAAAGAAAATGAGTGCAGCCAACTTCACCTCCCCAAATTAGGCCCATGCCTGCACCACTTGTGGGCGCCGCCTTCCGCAAGGAAGGCGGTCGCGGCTCTGGCTGCGACAAGCTCTACCCTTTGACATGGTTCTGGGACGGGGCGGGAAAGAAAAGGTAATAAAATAAAAAATGTAAGTAAAGGAAATAAATAGCAGGCAATAGAAAGAGTGAAAAAGTAGCTAAAAAACAAAAAAAAGTAGATAAAAACCAAAAATATAGAAGCAGGAAAATAATAAATAAAAAGGATTTTAAAAAACTGGCTTCAAACAAAGGATTGAAAAGATGCAGGGAGGATTCAAAATCAGGCCCCAGAACCATGCAATAGAGTGAAAACCAAAATGGCCGCGCCCATTGCGACCACGTGCGCAAGTTTGCGTGATATTTTCTCCCCCAGCAAGCAAAAAGCAACGCGAACAAGTAAAAGCGTTCGCAAACAGGAAATATCTACCGCGAACGGGCGCGAGCATGCATTGCGCGACCCGGAACAGGAAGTAAGCATTGCGGGAGGGCGGGACAAGTGAAAACAAGATGGCCGCGCCCGTGAGCAACCGCATGGGTAAGTTGGCGAACCGCGATCACGCAAAAAATACCACGAACAGGCGGGAAAAAAACTTCCGCGTCTTCACGATATTTCCGGCATGTTTGCAGAGATTTTCAACATTTTCGTGATAGTTTGCGAAAGCGAATTTCGCCAATTCCGCCCACCCCTAATTATTTATATATATGGCCCTAAGTATTCACTTCAAGCCTGCCTTGAGAGACTCTTGGTGTGCTCCTTGAAACCTGTAGCAGGCCCACAAATAGCATCAGCATACCCCAAGAGACTTTCAGTCAACCTTCAGCCACTCCAAGCAGGACTTACACTCCCTGGCTGGCTCTTAGCAGTCCTCAGTTCCCCCATTAATATCTTCTAATAGGACCTTGGTCAGCCGCAGATAGCCCTCGTAAAGGATAATCTTATGGTCTATGGGCCGCAGCTTTCTATGAGACACCTGCAGATTGTCCATGAAAAGTCCAAAATGTCACACACATTCTATCCTCATACAATCCAGAAAACACTCAGAGTTCCTTAGCAGCACCAAAATAATGATAGTGCTTTCAGTCATTCCCAGGAGGTCTGTGGAAAACATTAGACAACCTCACTCTTTCTTAGGACAGAACTGAAGCACTCTCAGTAACCCATAGGAAACACCAGAAATCCATATCCAATGCTCAGAAACGTCAACCTGCCCTCTCCATTTAAAATATAGACATTCTGATCTTTCCCTCATTTGCCTTCAGATCTCACAATCTGATATGTATGCAATACTGGTGTGCCATTAGACTTTCTAGGTATGCATTCAGGCACCTCCAGCATGCATTAGACTCCAAGGACACTCAGCTTTGGTCCTAAAATACTAGTTCATCTGTCCTCCGTGCACCATCAGAAGTCCAGTCTTCCAGTGTCGTGGTCTTCAGTGATTGGTGGGGCAGTGTTAACTTTCCCTAGTTACTCTTCTGTATATTTGAGAACATGTTATAATATTGAAATAGCTAATACATTTTGGGGATTTCTTCGATCTGATTCCTCCTCTCACTCAATATCTCTGTGCCGGGTTCATCTTGTCTGATCATCCTCTAGGAACCATTTTTTTTTAGTTTAAGAAGATTTATTTAATCATAACAAATCAGTAACATACATTAACCCCTTCGATGCTGCGCAGATTCCGCCGCTGTGCTGACGGAATCTTGCGCGGGCGTGGTCATGACGGAATGGTTCCGTCATGAGCACAGCTCAACCGTGGGTCATGACGGAACCATTCCGTCATGAGCACCGAAGGGGTTAAAGGCCTAAAAAATAACAATAGTACAATATCATGTAAGCAGAATAGAGTGGGCAGTAAATCAGAGAAGAAAGCTATTAATATTTTGGGAAATGAAAGAAAAGGAAAGGAGGGGAGGGAAAGGATGGGGTATAAAATATCTATATAATCCAAATATACGTCAAACCTTATGCTCATAAGAACCAAAGGATGTAAAAAGCAAATAACTGTTGAATATATATATTACCAAAATAGTAAGAGAAGAGGAAAGATAATACAAAGAGGAAGAAGTACAAGGGGGTTGGAAATTTTCAGAACGATGATGAGAAACATTATTGACTGCTACTATATTTAAATAATTAGTTAATGGCATCCAAAAAACTTCTCTATTTACATGTAAATTGCATTGGGAAGCAAAAGCCACATCTAACCTATGCTACTGACATACAGTATTCTACCATGACTTAGTTGAAATTTTAGTCAAACATTTCCAATTCATTGTAATTTGTTGAAATGGTAGAGCCAACATAGGATCAAACAGCCCTCTTTCATAGGAAGGTAAAGGAATGGATTCTGAGAGACTTCCCATAAAGAGAAGAACATTGGAAAGTGGTGTGTGAATCTGGAATATTTTTGATAAATGATCCCAGATTTGTGACCAAAAGAAAGGACAGAAGGACATGAAAAGAGATGGGAGAGATCTGCTGACGGAAAATCACAGGACCAGCATTTCATATTGTCTGTGTGTGTGAAAGTAGCTATGGAGATAGGAGTGAAATATAATCTGTGATATAGAAAAATCATTGATTGAGTAGTGGAAGCTGATCTTGAAATCCTCAGCGACCGAGCTCAAATCTCATTCCATATATCAGTACTCCGTTAGAAACCTAAATCCGATTCCCAAGCAAATTCCAATTTAGTCTTATTTGGATCTGGGTTAGTGGAGTAAAAGAATTTGTAAATTAAGGAAGATTTTGGACTTAATTTTAAGAAGTGAATCATGAGTAATGGGAACGACGTCAGAAGGAAGAGAATAAAAAATGTTTAAAAGTAATTCCATAAGTATGCAAAATGTATGTAAAAAAGATAGGGGACAATTAAATTTAGCTTGAAAGTCAGGAAAAGAACAGGGAGAAGTACCTTCAAACAAATCCTTATGAGACCCAGTATATAAGTCTAATATTAATAGTTATAAGACAATTATGCCACAAAGGAGAATGGAGAAAAGTATTTCTGGATATTACTTTTGGTTGAAAATGAGATTTTAATAGAGAGCAAGTGAATTTAAATAGTGGAGGTGATGTGAGGGTGCTTTTGGCAGTAAAGTAAAGAATTTCCTTTGTCGAGAAAGGGGTAAACAAACAACGCTCAATAGTGACCCAAAGAGGAATAAAAGGAGAAGATTCCGTAAGAAGCCAATGAGAAGCTTGTTTTAAGCGAAAAGCTTTATGATATAATCTAAAATCCGGAAAGTTTACTCCCCCCACAAGTCTTGGTTTTCTAAGATGAAGTAAAGAGAGTCTAGATTTTTTGTTTTTCCATAGAAATTGAGAGAGAAGAGAGTCTATTTTGTTAAAGAAAGTGCCAGGGACATGAATAGGAATCATTGAAAAATAATTTAATAGTATGGGAGTAATCATCATCTTAATAGAGTCAAGGCGACCACCAGGAAAGGAAAAGAGGATTCCAGGACGAGAAGAGTTTAGATATGCGAGCAAGTGCTACATTCATGTTCAATTTAACCGAGTCATTAATAGAATTGGAAAACCAGATACCAAGATATTTGATTTTGGAACTATTCCAATGAAAACCAGTAGATTCAAATTGTTGTTTGAGGCAACATTTTGTAATTGGCAGAACTTCTGTTTTATCAGAATTGATTTTATAACCTGATACCGCTGAGAAATCAGAGATTTCTTGCAATAACGAAGGACTAGAAGAGTCCAGATTGGAAATAAAAAGCAAAATATCATCAGCATATGCAGATCATTTCAGGTGACAATCTCCATATGGAAAACCAAAGATAGAGGGATTCTGACGTATACGGGAAAGAAAAGGTTCCAGAGAAAGAACAAACAAAAGGGGGGACAATGGGCAACCTTGCCTGACCCCTCTATGAAGCGAGAAACGTTGCAAAATTTGACCATTGACGATAGTAGAAGCAGAAGGAGTAGAATAAAGGAGAGAGATAAGAGAAATAAATTTGGAACCGAAACCATACCATTTAAGAGATTTAAACATAAAGGACCAATCTACCCTATCAGAAGCTTTTTCCGCATTAATGGAGATAGCCACAAGCAGAAAAGATAGGGAAGGGGCTTTATTGAGAACATTGAAAAAAAGACGGGAGTTGTCAGAGGTTAGTCTACCTTTAACAAATCCACATTGTTCCGGGCCGATTAAATGAGGAAGGAAGGATTCAAGGCGTAATGCTAAGAGTTTAGCAAACATTTTATAATCAACATTTATCAAGGAAATGGGGCGGTAGTTTTTGCTGATATTGGGATCTTTGCCTTCCTTATGAATAAGACAAATGGATGCTTCTAGAAAAGTACCACTTGCCGCACCAGTGGAAGAAAAATGTGGGAAAAGGTAAAAATGTTTTGGTAATAAGAGATTGGAAAAATGAAGGTAAAATTCTACAGAGAAACCATCTTTTTCTTTAAAGAGTTTTAGGACGAACAGATTTCCTGTAGTTAAAGATCTATGTCAAGAGAGGTGAAGTCAAGATCAGAGGAAGGAGGAGAAGAGATAGTACTAAGATATTCATTCATAAGTGTATCAGTTGGGGCGAATTAGAAGTGTGCAGGGTAGTATAAAATTTTGTAAATTCAGCTGAGATATCTTTATCTTTAAAAAGATGTTTACCATCAGTAGATTGAATAGATTCAATGAAAGTTTTCTCTTTTCTGGATTTTAAATAATTAGCAAGGAGTGAGCCAACCTTATTACGACCACCATAATACCTGGCACTACTACGAAGCATGGTAAAGGAGGCTCTGTCAACAGAAATTTTATTAAATTCCATCGTAGCTCGAATAAGTTGTTGGAGAGTAGAATCTGATGAGGAAGTATAAAACTGGTGTTCCAAACGTTTGATGGAAGGTAATAAAGCCTTATGCTTATTAGAAGATTGCTACTTTTTCTTAGAAACAAAATCAATCATAAAGCCTCGAGCAGCTGCCTTAAAGCTATCCCACACCAAAACAGGAGATATAGAAGTATCTTCATTGATGGAGACAAATTCTTCAGCGAAGGAGGTGAAGAAGGAAGAAAAAGCTGGGTCTTGTAAGAGATAATTATTAAATCTCCACCTAGACATTTTAGAGTGGGGAGGAAGTAAATCGAAATCAGCAACCACTGGAGCATGATCTGAAATCAAAATGGGCTAAATCGAGGAGGAAACAAGGTTTTGGGCCATGGATTTAGTAAGAAATATGTAATCAATCAGGTATTAGGATCCATGTGGAGGGGAAAAAAGAGAAAATTCCAATTGATCTGGATTACATAACCTCCATGTATCAACCAGTTGAGTCTGTGTGATAGTGTTAAGACATTGTTTGTGAGTTTTGTGGGGGATAAAATGTAACTGGGATTTGCGATCAATAAAAGGGTCTACAATTTGATTACAATCACCTCCAAGTATAAAAAATTCATCCTTATTTTGAAAATATTTATCTGTAATAGTAGGCCAAAAGGAGGAATCAGGTTGAGTTGGGCCATTGAGGTTAAACACTGTGAGAGGGATGTTGTTAATTAATAATTTGACCAGAATCCACCTTCCATCGGAGTCAATATCTTGTGTGACAACAGTGCATTTCAGTTTTTTTGTGGCATAAAATTACAACTCCATTCTTTTTTGTGTTGGTAGGGGAGATCAGTACTGAGCCAACCCAATTACGTTTAAGTTTAAGATCTTCAGCCTCAGATAAGTGTGTTTCCTGTAACAAACCTAAATCAGGATTAAATTAGGCTAAATGTGAGAGAATTCTCTGCCTCTTTATAGGTTTATTAAAACCTTTTACATTCCATGTAATAACTCTAAATGGTAAAAATTAACATCATAGAAACAACAGTATATTATTGAAAAATAAAAATGCAATTGAGCATAAAAGATAAAATGAGTAGATGAAAAATTGGAAGAGATAAGTGAGAGTAATAAGATGAAACGGTAAGAAATAAAGAAATAGAGGGAGAAAGATGGAAAAGTAAGAATAAAGAAGACAAAACAATAAAGGGGTAAGAAAAAGAAAGCTAAGAAGAGACAGTACATATCCAAAAAAGATGACTGCAAAAACATACCTGAAGGTGATAAAGGAAATGACACCAGGGCTAGGACGACATTCAACAAGATGGGAAACCCAACCTGGAAACTCCGGACCGCATCAGGACAAGAAGAAATACGAAAATGAACCAAACAGTTTAGGAAACAACAAATTACCTGTGAGGATACAAAAGGGAAAACAAACAAGCCTCACGTAAGAATGATGAAGTAACAATGTTAAAACAAATCAATAAAGTATAAAGATAGGGAGAAACTGCATAATTGAACTGCAAAACCTAAACAATAAAGAGTATAAAGAGGTAACAAGAATTGCACAGTGAAACAACTAGAGGAGAGGCTGACAAAACCTAAGGTAATTAGAGAAAGACATAAAGGAACCAAATAACGAAAATGAAAGACAAAGTAAAATAAAGCTAAACCACGTAGCTGGAGCAAAGTTAAACAGGAATACAATTAAATCACAGAATAGCAAAGATGAAAAGTGGAAGGAAAAATAAAATAGTAAGAATGTATATCAGATCTAACATTAGTAGAATAACAGCAACTAGAGTTTGACAGAGAAAGAATCAAAAAAGAATGAAAAAGTTCCAAACAAACATAAGAAACAGAATTGAAATGCACAAAGAGTCTAACAGCAACCATGTCGAGAATTACATAGAAATACAAATAGGGTTATGAATAGTCAACCAGCAGAAAGGATTAATAGTAAATCAGTACATTTAAAGAAAAGAGTAATAACACCCCTGGGTCTGACTGATGAGGTAGAGAGTGATGGACAAGGACCAAGTCTGTGAGCTCTCTGAATGCTGAGGGACGTTGAACATGGCATTTCCAACAACTTCGGTAAAAAGGAAGAAACAAGCATTGGCATAGCCAATAGGTCTCGCCTTTGGAACCTTATAAGTATTTTGTTAAGCAGTACAATATCCTTGGTGCAACAACATCAACTGTTGCATATCTAAACACTTCTAAGGTCCCAAATGCTTGTTCTTTTCTTGTAAGCACTCCACAAGAGTTCATGTGTTCTCCCTAGTGTGCTTCACATCAATTGGTTAGCTTTGCTTAAGTTCTTGATATGGAATTATGGAACTTTTGGAAAAAAATACAAATGTTGGGTTTTTAGATCAAAGTATGAGCAAGACCTTTTTGGTGGCCAGGATGGGTAGTGCTGACCTTTGTAGTTGCAAGGACAACATTTCCAATAATCATTAGCTTAAGAATAAAAACGTAATTTGTATAATTCACTGGGACAAAAAAGTTGGGGTGGAATTTAGACAGGTGGGTCGACTGTGCTTCTTGGAAGAGGGCCTGCAATATTTCAATAACTTAGCTTAAGGCACGGAGGATTCCATTTGAAAACTTTGGTGGTAATGGTTCAAGACATTTGCTTAATTTTCCCACCTTCCTCTGGAGATATTCTGAACCAATCTCCCATTATTAATTTAGAGCAATCCTCCTTTCAAGCATCTGTTGCTTGTGCTGCAGCTTTTAGTGAGTGCAATGCATTCAAGTGCTCCAGATAAGGTACCTTGCTCCATAGAATTGGTCTCCATTTCCAAGCTTATAGAAGATTGGTGAATTTTGTGAATTCGGATCACCACTTCAGAAAAGACTTGGGTGGCTAGGCAAAAGGAAAAACAGCAGGATTGTAGGGTGCCCATCAAACATGAGGTTAGTTCAGTCACTCTCTGGAATAAGAGCAGTTAGGTCTTTGGATGTATTTTTACATTCTCCCAAGACTATTCAAAATAAGAAAAGCAAAGTAGTGGGGTGGGGGAAATAACATTTTTAAAAAGCACAGGTTGGGCAAACAATGTACATGTCAGGGAGGGTGTGAAGCAACACTGAGCAGAAGATGGAGGAGCAGCTGACATGGGAGAGGGCAAGAAAACATATGCACTCCCATAGAACACAAGCATTGGCACAGCCAATAGGTCTCACTTTTTGGACCTTATGTGTGTGTAGCCATGCAGCATATTATCCTGGCTGCTGTGTCGCCAGGGATTAAACAGCTATACAATTACAAAAGGGGGAGGAGGTAGACATAAGAGAAGAACCAGACAGGGGCAGAAGGTTTACATGGAAAAGAAGCAACACAAATAGTGGGAAGGACCTGAAAATACAAGTACTCCTATGGCGTGGTTGTAGAAAATTTGAAAAATAGCTCCATAAAAGCGACCAATGAAAAGAGACAGATACTTGGCCATGATCTAGGCAAGGGCCAAACACAAGAAATACACTACATTCCACCACATGCCCCACCCAAGCCTAAACCGTGAATCATAGCGCCCAGCTCTTATGCCATACAATGAAAAACAGAAACGTTTTCTTTCTCCTATGGATTTGAAGGTCTCCATCCTACCCCACACCACACAGGCTTTTCCCTGGTGTAGAAAAGATAGAATTTTTGGGCCTCTCAGTGGAATTATGGGTTAAACAATGCATTGTTCTGGTCGCCAGTCTCCCAGCTGGATCCAATTTGTATTAAACCCCATAGGATCATCGTGCATTTAATGGGGAGTGGGTGTTAAACACACAAATACTAATGAGCAGCATGCATTGTGGAACAAGCTTGGTGGGATGTGTCAACTTATTTATTTACTGGCAGCTCTGTCCTTCAATACCAGCTTTTCCCCATAACAAGTATGTGATCTTGAGCTAATAATTAAATATAATTTAAAGGATGATGCACTTTGAGCTCTTTGGCAAGACTCTCTGGGGTAGTCACGCCCAACATAGAAGAAGGAGCACATTAAACACGATGTTTGAACTGGTGCAGCGACACCTAGCTTCAGCAAACCGAGACGTAACCAAATGCTTATTTGCTTATACTGAAGTCTTTTAGGAAGTACTCAATACAAACACAAAGCACACAAAATGAGTAAGGTTGCCGCATCTGTACATATCGAAAACGTCAGCAGCAAATTAGCTAGATCCACGGATTAGTGAGCCGTTGCAAATATCTCTGTGTAACATGAAGTCGATATGTTGTAAAAGAAATGCAGCAAGACATATCAGTGAATTAACGTAGTTGCTGGGGGCTGCGAGCGGTGGGCGCTTAAACTTATTTCCAAGGGCTGCGACCTATTTCTCATCGTCAGACTTTGACCCAGAGTATAAACAAAAGGAAGGGCGGAGGAGAAAAGGAATGATATGAAAAAGTAACACTGAAAGCAAAGAGACAGTACGTGTAGGGTGATGGAAGAAAGAGGCATGAGGTAGAATCAATATTAAGCTGTCTTGGAATTCAGCATAGCCTGCATTCAGTAGCCGGCTCCTGAGGAAAAACATTGGGCCCCGTTTTTTTTTTTAACACAAATCAAGCACTGAGTGAAACAGTAAGTTGGGGCCAAACCGGGCCAAAATCCAAGCTTTGGCTCAGTCGGACAGGGCAGTGGGGAGAGCCGTGTTTTTTTGTGGACGCCCTGTGGCCGCACAGCTCCGGAGCAATCACCCGGCTCCTGGTGAGGGAAAGCCGGACTAACATGAAAGAACCAGCAGGATAACCCCCAGCGCCGGCTAAAGTATCTATAGCGCGATGAGTAATATCCTGCAAGCCAATCAACAAGAAGAGAACTCTTGGAGTGTTTAGATACGACTCGGGGTTCGTCCTGGAGCGGCTGCTGCCTTTTACCATATTTAGCCGAAGAAACAAACTCTACAAATGCGTATTTACAAAGAAAATATGGTGCGGTGACAATACAATTAATGTATCCTTCCGTGCTGAAGCCTTTCAGGCTTCTTTAAATTGCCCGCTCGTTCTGGACCGACTGAGAAGTCGCATATTTTAAGGAGCTGGTGTAAATATCCTCCAATAACAATCCGAGTATTGGTCCATGACGTACACATACGGTAAACTTAGACAAGCATTGGCTGCGCATGCGGCAGGAGAAGCGGAAGTTGTGTGCGCGCACGGCCAGTCATCGCGATCACGATCGCTGTGAAAGCGAAAGTGATCGCGATGACGCGCTAAAGGCGTTCCTGAGTGCTGCTAGCTGGCCTAGCGCATGGCGGCTGCATGCGTGCACGCTCACGTGCAAGCAAGCGCTAGGCCAGCCAGCAGCACTTTAAAAACTCACTTACAAAATGTCTCTCCGAGCCAGCGCATGCGCTGGGCTCAGCGAGACCCAAAAAAGAGACAGGATCGTCTCCCTCCAAAGTCTCGGGTAGCCCATAAATGCGCAGGTTGTTCCTTCTGTTCCGATTTTCCAAGTCCTCAGTATGTTGCTGGAGTCTGTGTACCTCTTTTTCCAAAGAAGTAATTCTTTGAGTGACACCTTGAACAACTGAAATTTGCTGTTCGACTGTAGACATTCTATTTTCCATGGAGAGCCACTTTTCCTCTAGAGATTGCATACTGTTGTTCGTTTCCTCAACAACCGGTCGTATAGCACAAATCTCCTCTAATAACAGGTCCATAGCTATAGTAGGAGATGACCTATCTGGAGAGGGAGGGTCATTCTTCAAGTGTTTAGTGGCTGAAGATGAAGGAGAAGGCTTATTGTTTACAGGCTGTGCTGAAGAGGTGCGGGGAGATGGAACTCCAGCCATCTCTCTAGTAACAACAGATGAAGGTACTGCTTGTAATTGTGAAGGAGGCGGGTTTGATGCACGTACCTTAGGAGTAAAAGCAAAATGTGGCTTGCGCAATTTTCCCATAGGAGGCATGTTCGTCTCACCAAAAAAACAAAACAATTGTTGTAGCAGATCTTCTCAAGAAGAGAGACAAATGGACTTATGTAATAAAACTGAGAAAAAATGACACAGTCAAAGTGATGAGTAAAAATAATAAAATGCAGCAAGAACCATTCAAAAAGGTGAGTTACACAGTGATTTCAGAGGATGCACTAGATAAATGAAGCGACATCTGATACACAAAAAATGGTAGCACAGGGAAGTTATGAAAGTATTGCCATGTCAAACTGCTTCAGGAAGAACAATATATGGTGTGTAATAAGGTACCAGAGACTCGACATGTTCCGGTGAACAATGCAGAGCAGCCTGATGAAAGGAAGCGCGGAAAAATGCCTTTTACATTTCCGAGGAGTCCCGATGTATAGGAGCGTCTCTGCTAGGCGGCCATCTTGCCACGCGCCGAAACCACACCCCCTCTAGGAACCATTTTAAAACTGCATATCAGTTCACTATGCTGCTTTGTGGTTAGAATTAACCTGAAGTTGTTGAACCATTGTGATTACATTCAAGCAATCATTCTAATGCTTTTGTTGGTAAATGTTTGCTATCAAATTCCCCATGACAAAATTACTAACATGCAAACTTTGTACCTTTGGAAACACTTCACTTGAATGTAAATGTGACGTTTCTATTAGGCTGCAGTTCAAATGTGATACAACATAGGGGGAATTCCAGAATAGTTTTGAGACGTGAATACATAGAGAGGCATATCCTCAAGCCCCTATCGCCACCACAATGTCACTTTCAGTGACCTTGTGGTGATAGGGGCTTACCCTATTCACAAGGCAGCGTTAAGCCACGTTAAGTGGCTTATCTCGGCTTAACGCTGCCTTGTGAACAGGGCCCCCGTGAGGCTGTTTCTAGCATGAAAGGGGTGTGCACTGGGTGTTGCAGTGGATTTTTCACCGCAACACCCATTGAGTTTGACACTCCCTCCTATTCTCAAGGGCAATGTTAAATAGAAGTTGGTGCCAAACCGAACACCAGGAAAAATCTGGTGGCAAAACGAGGAGAAGTGCTTAATTTCTTCTCGTTTTTGCTTTTTCCATGTGTGCTGCCTTGTGCAGCACACATGGAAAAAACAACAAGCCATGGTTTGTTTGTGTACAGGAAGATGTCCCTTCCTGTACATAAACAAACCTTTTTTTAAAATGCCGGTTTGTAACTTACATGTGAGCTGCAGGAAGCAGCACACATGTAAGTTACAAACTGGCATTTTAGGTTTGTTTATGTGCAGGAAGGGACACCTTTATCTACATAAACAAACCTCCCTGCTTTGAGGCACCATTGCACCTGCAGACACCCTTGCACTCTGGTGCAATGGTGCCTGCGCTGGCGCTAAGTTGTGAAACGTAGCGCCTTCGCAGGGTGAAATGCGAGGCTGCACCGTATCCTTGAGAAAAGGCGGAGATAGGCGTTAAGCCACTAACGCCTCTCTCCGCCACTCCATTGAGAAAATGACCCATAGAGGGAATTATGTGGCATTTACTAAATCCTTCCATTAGACCCTAATGGAACCGATTTTTCCTCAGCAGGGTGCGCTCCCTGAGAATGCTCAGGTCCTTCATAGTGCCACATCTTAATGCTGTAATGTCTTCTACAGCACTATACATAACAAGACATACTGCAAGAAAGCATTTATTCACAATGCAAAAGCTTTTATTGGCACCAGAGGAGACAGAAGAGCTCCAATGAGCCCTGTCCTAAAAGCACATCATAGGTTGCCTATGACAACCAGCTAACATGATCATGAGGCTATGAATGTGCAGGTACTCTGGTACGGAAAAGGGAAACTATTGAGATGCAAACCATGTTGCATACCGTGTTCAAATAACTCTGAAATTACCAGTGCTCTTGTTCAGAGACCCTCCATGTTATGTATTTTTCTTTGCCAGGTTTTTAATTATCCAACCCTCTACCCTCGTGAGATAGGTATAACCAATCATAATGGCATCAGGTTCTTTGGAAACAGACAGTATGCTTCTGATGGGATGCACAAGCAGCCCAGTGACATTGTCATCACTCATGTTTTCCTCAAAGCTTTGTATGTCAATTGCCCAACTTAAATGCTAGGTTTGTCGTCAAATCAGACACTGAATGCAACTTTTAGTAGCACTTCCTAGGTGACTGCTGTAATCAAGATCTGCTGGCTCTGATGTGGATTTGGTGCAGAATAGGAGATGATGTAACTCTGAATCAGACTTTCTGAGTTTGCTTCCTAATCTCTAAGCTTTTTGTTTTTATCACCTACTTCTCTCCACTGCTGTTATTCTGTAAACCAAGCTGATTTGTTGCCAGTCTTTCAGCAGATAATTTACCCATGCTTTTTGCATATCTGCAATAGATTTTTTTCGACTATTGTTCGTTTTTTGCTATTCACAAAAGGAGTCTCACAACAATCACACATACCACTGCAAGTCGCTATTAGGAAGGGACGCCCTTAACATACCACTTCCTATTAACGAATCGCTAACCTAGTTTTTGATCCGGTAACAGTTTACCGAGTAGCAAAATAGGATTTGGTACATGGAAAAAGGTTTTCTCCCAGTCACAAATGGCCTGATTCTGCGAATCGTGTGTTTTGTGACTGAGAAAAAGCTGCACACATGTGTCCCTTGATTCCCTGTTTTTTACATGTAGTTCTGAGTTTCAATTCAGTCATAAAATGAATATTACACCTTGTCTGTGTGCTATTTAAGGAGCCTTCTTGTGCGTTATGTGTCCTGTCTTGATGTCTAATTCTGTATATGTAGTTCTGAGCTGTTCGGAATGTCAACTGTTCTAAATGAGGACCTCATTACGATGTCAGTCAGAAAGCATTCCGACCAACTCCTTGTCGGAATCGGTTCTGACTGACTCTAGTATGGGGAGTCCGACCGACCTATTGCGTATGTTTCCGAACACTGTTCGGTCAGACTCCCATTGACTTCAATGGGAACCTGTGCTCCGACTGACAACACTGGCTCCCATTGAAAAATGGTGTCGATGCGGAAAACCTTGCACTTTTTTGCAGGCACCCCACGGTGCCTGCCACACTATGCATAGTTCGAAAGAGGTGTCCCATGGGTACCCCCATGTGCCCCAAATAGAGGCCACCGGGTGAAGAGGGGCCTGCTACGGACCCCCCAATGTCAGTTTCCTGTAGCTGTTTCGTGGCGGAAAGACCAATTCAGAAAGGCTGTCTGAATTCGACATCGTAATACGTTGGTCGGAGATGCGGTCCATAGACCTGGACGATTCAGCTCCAACTGGAGTCTCCGAATGACGGTCTGAACTGAGTCGGAAAGACAGAACAGTTTCCTTTTATCGTAGTCGGTCGGCCAGATTTGTTTCTGAGTTGGTAGTAAACATGGGTTCTGACACGGGTTAGGAAAATACAAATACCATTCGGAGTTTTTCTGACCAACATCGTAATGAGGCCCTGAGTTGTGTGACGTGCCTTACTTCTTCCTACGGATAGCACTTCGATAGCCAACTAAGTAGCACATATTGGAAGTATTGGATGAATAAGGAGTATTCCTTCTAATTTATTTACATATGCTTATGTGTGGCATTTTCTATCATCAAGTATTGTTAGGAGCAATATCTGAAATCACTCCATCTTTTAATTACTCTAAAGTATGATGTACACAATCCATGAATGTAATAACTCTTGCACAATTACTCTATAATCTTGCATGAATAGAAAAGATAGTGCACTCGCACGTTGTAAATGGGGGTTGAAAAACGTATATTAAGTCAAACTTTCTTGATCCATGTAGTTGTGTCCAAGGCTGCTTGGATCAAGAAAGTTTTACTTAACATTAATTTTTTAACCCCCATTTACAACATGAAAGTGCCCTATCTTTTCATACAATGTTATTGATGTGACTTCTTAACTAGCAGCAATGTATTTGAGTTAAAAGGTCCTTTCACCAAATGGATGCTTTTGACTTAATGAAATCTAGGTATATCCATTTTTCTTAATCATTGGTGCCATATTAGCTAACCTTTTAGGCTTGCACTAGAAACTGTTCCAGCCTTTGTTTAAGGGCTGCTCTATCATTCAAAACATATATTCTATGAGCTCGCTTTTAACAACTCTTTTGATCATGGTCCTAGTACGGTCTGCCCCACGACAAGCATAATATTATATTATTTTCAGACGAATTTGCTTCCATAATCATGATGGAATCCCATCTTTTTACAGGCTTTATATAAGTTGAAGAAATACAATGATTCCTCACAGCACAACATTCCTATTCACATTTTGCCGTGTTTGATCCTGGCAAACCAAGGGAGTCACTGTTTTTACTTTGAACAGAACCCTTAACACCTTACACTCTATAGTTTTTTCCATGATAAGCAAATGATTCATACTGCACAATATACTCTTACTGTTAAAGAAATTAATTAAGGAGTTTTAACAAACACGGTCATACTTTCAGCTAAATTGATTCACTCCACCTCCAACTAGCTCAAGAAGGTTTTATGACCAAATATGTTATCTAATGATTTTATGATAAATTAACCAGGCGCTAAGTAGTTCATTCTTTAATCTCCTCAAAAGTAGTGTTCTTCATTTTCTGTAATTCTAATAACTATAGGGCTGATTACGATGGCGGTGAACCCACCACCGACAGGCTGTCGGTGGCCGGTTCACCGCCATTGTGAGGCCATTTCCTGCCCACCAGATTTTGATGGCGGACGGTGTGCTGGCGGGCGGAAAGCCAGACCGCCACGGGTCAGACAGTGGTATTTCCAGAATTGTGGTGTTGCCTACCAGGCATGGCCATAGGGATTAGAATGGTCCCTCCCCGTCAGCCTTTCCATGGCGGTTCACCCGCCATGGAAAGGCTGGCGTGGATGGATATTGGGGGCACGTAGCTGGGCCCCCCTTCATCCCTGGCCAATCCATTTGGGAGTTGGGGGCTATATATTTCTGTACCATGTGAAAGGCACCACATGGTGCCTGTCACGTAGTACAGGGACATGTAAAGCATCCCTGTTTTCCATTGTGGCATGTGCTGCAGCCAGCAGCACCCACAATGGAAAACAAGTACAATGTGACCACCACCAAAGAGGTCGCATTGTAATATGGCCTGTGGGACCCCCAACACTATGTCTCTGTTAGGGTGGTGGGCGGATGTGAGTCCACCCGCCATCCTAATCAGGCCCTATTACCTTTGTTTTATCTAAATTGATTACCAAACTAGAATTTTCACTATAGTAGGCCATAACACTCATTTGCCTTTGCATCCTAATATGGGCTTGATCAATCAGAATTAGGATTAGCCATTAAAAGTGTGCTGTCCCACCAAGACTGCAATTTGTAGGAGCACTGTTTTAAAATAAAGTTTAAACAAAGCTTGGAAACAGTGTTGTTACCAGCTGCGAAACGTTTTTCCAGGCTGTCAATTCTATTGAGTTAATCAGAGGCCATAGCAAGGGAATAGGTCAGGGTTCATGACGACATGCCTGCATGTCTTCTTGTAGTGCCTTGGGCTCTCCTAAATCGGATACCTATGGTCAGGCATCTTTTACAGTGGTGGTCCCCAGCTTCAGAGATATACAAAGCCCAGGTTTAAATACCGACTCTGGTCAGTGTTGGTTTGTTCAGGGACATCTCAGCAGAATCCTGTCTTTAACCCCTGCTCCACCATTACCACAGACACAGGTTCATTGCAGTGGAATACTCTTAGAGAACCATTCAGAAAAGAGATATTGGAATTAAACCTTCCAATTGAATATAATTACCTGTGATTCATCAAGCCCTCTATATTTCTTTTAAATAATTCTGGGGCATGCCGTGAATATGAGAACAGACAATCAGGTAGCCTGAGCTAATGTAAAGATTAATAGACCTAGTTTAGGAAATATATATGTGGACAGAGTCTAATCCCATTCTCTGATGTCTTTCTAGCTTCCGGGAAGAGATTGAGCATGCAGATCATTTCTGCTAGGTGTTTCCTTCTTTAGTGAATCTCTTCCTAAATCCTGTTCTTTTTCTAAAATTGAAGAATGTGTACGGCTGGCAAATGACTGGACCTGTATTCCAGTTGAGAATGCCTTTCCCCTAGATTCTGCATTCTACTACCATCAATTAAAGCATAAGGGGACCAATACTTTATCCTTTAATGGCCTTGACTTCATATTTATGCTTCCCTTCATTTTCTCTGAAACCTCATGGTTTTTGGAAAATCATGGGGGACGGAACAGAGGTAATATTATTGGCCCTCTGTTGCTTCCATAGTCCATGGTATCCAATGTTCCTGATAATGTCAGTGCAGCCTCATTGGATACTTCTGATACACCCATCTCCATTAGAGCTTCCATTCCCTCGGAGGCAACTCTACTGAGCCTGTCTCTGGGATTAGGACTCTTGCAAGGTTAGATCTAGATGCAAGAAAATATTAGAGTGAAGTACCTTCCTGCATACAGCAGTCACGTTGCCCTGTAGCCCTTAAGATCTATGTTCCTCACTCATCAATTCTGTGTCGTGGTTGTAAGGAAATGCCCTTTATATGTGGTCACCCCCAATATTTGCTGGATTTTATTGCTGGCGTATGTGCTCTGACCTGTAAAGACAAGTAGAATCGGCTAATCCATGACTTGCATATTTAACTTACCTATAAGTGCCTAGTATATGAAACTCTGTGTACCTAGGGCCTGTAAGCTAAAAGCCACTAGTGGACCGCTACACATATTATGCCGCCACTAGGTTAACTAGTAAAAACATGACTTTAGGCTTACATGTTTTGGCAGGCCTAAACCTTCATTTTTAATACTTGTAAGTCTCCTGTAAGTTAGGTACTAAATTCTCATAGAGCAAGGTGCATGGTATTTAAAAAGTAGGACATGTTTAATTAGCTTGTCCATGTCCTGGCAGTGAAAATCGCCAAAGTCTTTTTTCATTGTGCAAGTCTGACTGTTCCATAGAAAAGCACTGGGTTGCATTATAACACATTATAATGCACAGCTTTACTTTGGAAGCAGCTAGAACAGTGATTCAATGACTCAAAGTACTAGTAATTTCCAATTGAAAACTCAAGTCAGATTTTAAATCAGTATTTTGAAAATGCCATTTATAGAAAGTTGGCATGTTCCTGCCTAAAGCCTCTATTATCCTTTTCAGAGTTAATCAGCAACTACAACCTGGCAGCCTGCTGGCTCCTTAAAAGAGGTGTGAATGACTTCCAGGAAAGGGAAAAGGATGGCCTGGAGACACATCAACCAACCTCACAAGCTTCAAAGGGTCATCCCCTGCCACAGGCAGATGTAACTCACATGTAGGATTGCCCTGCCATTGTCCAAGTAGCTAGAGTAGCATAAATCCCAGTGGGGTGGAAACCTGTTTTCAGAACTGGTTTGCAGGGGGAGTTCCTTATTTCTCTAGACTCACCTCAGTGATGTCCCAGAGGTTTTATCTGGGATAGAAAGGTTCTGCCATGTGGGATCTTAGCAGAGTGGTGTACTGTGGGATTGTTTAGGGCGAAGCTCACAGGAACTGATTTCAACGTGTGTAGGGTAGGCCCTGGGAATGTTTTCTCTATTGGTCAAGATGTCTCACCGGCCCACAAGCTAGGGACAAGCATAAAAGTGGTACCCCTGGGTACATTCTCAGAACAATTCTGGACCTGTGAAACACAGAAGAATGACTGCACCTGCTGTTTATCATATGGAGAGGGACCCCTCAAAGGCTGGGCCAGACGAGTGGACTACAAAGGCTAGCTGGCTAGTCTCTTGTTCAGCTCCAGGAACACAAAAGATTGAAAGAAGCCCAAATCACTGCTCATCCCAGCTGACCAGTTCCAGCTGGATGTGACCCGGACCCTGCTGGTGGTTTCTTGGAGATTGAGGCCTAACCCCCAAGTGGTACCCAGAAGGCCCTGAACCCTAGTGTTAAGAGTGTACTCTTTCCCCCTTCAAAATTGCATGACTGAACATTTGGAAACTTTTTTTGAGCTTTCTGCAAAAAGAACCAGAGGCTACCGCTCGTGCTTTGCAGATGCCCACATTGAACTACTGGTCGGAATCAACTTAGTGGTTTGTCCTGCTGAAAGGATCCTGACTTCAGAAATCTTTCTAAGGCCAAACTTAAAGGATTTCACTGGGACCAAAGCTGAGCTACAAACTGATCATGACAACACTTTCCTGGACCCAAACTTCAGGCTATGCCCACTTAGAGTTTTCGCCTTTTGATGTTGAGAGCCTCAAACTTCTTGCTGGAGCCAAGGCTCCCACTGAGGTCCCACACTTCAACAGCCCACCATCAGTATGTCCTTCTTCAGATCGAGTTTGCTCCCTGTCCCGCTGACAACCTTATCAACAAAGACTTTTCTCTAGAAAAACGACTAAGTCAAACTTCTATGAGGGTAAACCTGGTCCCTGCATCCGACCTGCTCTGACGCTTTTTTCTTTTTTGCCAGAAACATCTAAAATTAAATGAAATATTATCCCCTTCATCAGATTATTGTCATTTTAGTCTCTATTTTCTTGTTCAAATTTAGTCTATATTTCTATATTGGAGTGTGGTTTTTGTTGTGCTTTCTACTTTTTAATTGTTTTAGTACTGCTTTACGAATTTCTCCTAAGTTAAGCTGGCCTGCTCTGTGCTACAGCTACCAAGGGTTGAACTCAAGATTAAATTATTGAGACGTAATTGGGCCTTGTAAGGAATATTGCCTTTATTTCATGAAGAGCACTACCATCTACTTCAACTAATAATCCACTTTCTCCCTCTGGAGTTTGTCAAAAAATCTTCAAGGTGTTACCTGTGATCTGGACAAATTGAACTTCTCAGGTATGTTAGGTTTGCATATTTCAAATCTTAGGGATCAATTCCGATCTCGGCCGGACAGCTCACCGAGAGCTGTCCGTAGCTTTACCTTACGACCGAATCGTCCCAGGAGCCGGACCGTCCGGGCGAAGAAGTACGATACGGAAATGTGCCAAATTCCCGACCGACACGTACGCTCCGACTCCATCCACAATTTCCATACGAGCCGGATCTGTAAAAGCCCAATCGAGTCGCACGGAACCATTTTCAGTGCATTTATCGGGCGGTCAAGTACGATGCGTACTTCCTACGCGCCGAACGGGTCGCCACGTACAGCACGTCACAGCATCCGGGAAAGCAACATATCAGCTACGCTTCGCGCCAGAACATAATCAACGGCTACGAGACGGACCAGCTGGCAATAGGTACAAGACGAAGCAACAAGCAGTGTGTACGAGATGAACACATCATGAATCCCATCGCGCAGGTCATACCAGTACTATACATCTATGACCGGATCAGGAACAGACGCGGATGCCGCAGACGGTAAGTCAGACACCCACCACACAAACAAACAACATGTACCCACCAAATGTCACACACACCCAGGTCCACTAGCAACAGGCCACCATAGGGGTTGCATGGCTATCACCACTACCAGCCCCACTCATAGGGGTTATGTTGCTCATCACTACTGCCACCCCCACTCATAGGGGGTATGTTGCCTATCACTACTGCCACCCCCACTCATAGGGGGTATGTTGCTCATCACTACTGCCACCCCAACTCCTAGGGGGTATGTTGCCTATCACTACTACCACCCCCACTCATAGGGGGTATGTTGCCTATCACTACTGCCACCCCCAATCACTACTGCCACCCCCACTCATAGGGGGTATGTTGCTCATCACTACTGCCACCCCCACTCATAGGATGCTGTGTGACTATCAATATCAAAACCCACACCCATAGGATGGGTGAAGCGCCACACATCCATCATACACCAACATTAGGTATGTCAGCAAAATACATCCCCCTAACATCATGACAAGTGTGTGTAGTCTGTGACAAATGCCCACAACAGTGAATATGACTTAGAACATATAATGTAACCCCCATCACATGTGTGACCAAAAACTGAGTGTGGGCCACACAAGTCAAGCATCACAATAGCACTGTGTCAATGTGCACTAACCCCCCTCACTGTGTAGAACAAAGTTAAGTGTGTGGTTCCATGATGAGTGGGAGCAGTCACACACACATGCACATATCTCAATCACTGAAAGGTACCACCTAGGGACAACTACATGATATGGCGAACAAACAAGTGCCATGGGGATCACTGACTGTGTCCCATCTGCATCTGACCACATCATCACCACTCATAACTGACAAATCCCAATGATGACACACCAATGAACAGTAGTGTGTCATGCACCCACATTTCTGGTAGCCCAGGACAAAGATGTGGGATGAACACAGGACAACTCAGCAAGCATCACCAACAGGAACATATTAAGGGAACACAGCCTGTGTAGAAAAAGGGATGGGGACACACACACACATCCTCACACAACATACACCATGGCCCCAGGCAAAGTCACGGAACAACACACTTACTTGAGAGGAATCAACTCCTGTGGAAGCTCAGCTGTGCCAAACATAGTTCCAGCAGGTCTCAGTCATGTCAGCAGAACACTTGGTCAGTCAGCCATCATTTAACACCCAATGAAGGCTCTGGTCACGTCAGCCTGGGTACGGGAGTGTCCCTTAAGTTATCTGCACATACTCAATAATTATGTCTAGCAAGTTGCACAGAGGACACAGTTGCTCCTACACCAATGATGCCCACACCTGCATGTCCAGTGGAGATGGGCCCACAGTCAGGGAAATAGACAAATTGGACAATGGGAAGCACTTCATATGTGCATGGGTGCAAGCCACAGATGTGACCATGCAAATTAAATGTTTACATCCATGTGCAAAAATTGTTAATCAGAATAGGATACATATCTCATGGACCACATGGAGTACATCACATCAGCACCTCATAATTCAAAATTGAAAATCAAGCATTATAACAGCAAGGTCATGGTAAACATCATCAACATAATGTACAGCTAAATCAAATTCACAAGGATAACAACAAATGCTTTATTCAGCAAATTGGAAACTCAAATGCAAAGTCCATAAAAAACATAGGCCAGTGGCCAGTCCATAGCTAAAGTCCAAATAGGGTGTGAGTGACAACTGTCACACATTGCTTGCCTGCACTGCTAAGGACAGGGGACATCCACTTGGAGGGACATACATGAGGGCAGGCCAGGCACCGCAGGGACAGGATCAGGGCTCAGCAGAAAGAGGCGGTGAAGGGGTGGTGGGTGCAGGAGAGTCACTGGCAACTGCAGTGGAGGTGTCTGACATAGTGGGTGCAGTCACAACTGTGGGGCACAAGTCAGATGGGTTGGGTGCTGGCACAACTGCAGTGGGCAGGTCAGATGGAGTGGACTGGGTCCTGACTGCAATGCCCAAGTCAGACGGAGTGGTTGTGGACTCCACTGCAGTGACTAACTCCATGGGAGCGGAATGAAGTTCATGTGAGGTCGGCAGGACGGGGGGCCGCAGTCCCCACACCAGTGGCACAAACAGGCGGACCAGGGGGTGGTGGTAGAAGAGCAAGAGTTAGGAGGGAAGGCCTGAGCATTTTGGGGATGGTGTATCTGTGGGTGGGGGAACCTGGGGCAGGGTGTGGCGGGGGAACCTGTGGAGTGGTGGCCTGGGGGATGGAGGACGGACACTGTGTCATGGAGCTGCGGGTGGGTGTGGGGTCTTGCTCTTCTGGGTCCGGGGGGACTTGCGGGTTGGGGCCTCAGTCTGCCTGCACCTGGGGGAGGGTGTCCGGGTGTGAGGGTCACTCCCCTCTGTGTGTGGGCACTTCCTCTTCCCCTTGTACGCTGGATCTGCTGGATCAGTGGGGAAGAGGCCAAGGTCACAGAGGAAGAGCTTCTTGGGAGATGGGGTTGCAGGTGAGGCATGGGAAGGGGTCTTGGAGGGAGAGGTATCAGAGGACTGCGGAGTGGTTGTGGATGCCTGTGTGTGTGTTTGCAAACCATCCCCTGTGAGTGTGGTATCAGTCCCCTGAGGTTGATTGCATGCACGTTTAGATATTGGTTTGGGTGTTTGTGTGCTGCTCGTGTCTGTGGGTTTGGGTGAATGTGCTGGTGTGTTTGTGCTTGGGACAGGTAGGGTGCTAGGAATCGTGGATGGGGCAGAGGTAGGAGGGGTGAGGGACTGTTGGAGGAGGGACACTGCTGCCGTCAGGGAGGAGACCATGGACTGAGTGGTCCTCTGTAGGGCAGACATGCCAAATGACATGCCCTCCATGAACGACACCAGTTGTGTCAGCAGACTGGTGTGTGCATGGAGGACACTCAGCATTGATGTCTGCCCTACATGGGTCTGTTGAAGCAAGTCCACATACTCCACACTCAGGACAGCAGGGGACACAGGGGCAGGGGGTACAGTGCCTGGCACAAAGGAGACATGCTCCCGAACACGGGAGCCTCCACGGACCTCTGGGATGGGAGCCGATAGGAGGGTGGTGATGGTGGTGGTGTTGGTGATGCGGGGACAGTCTCACTAGCTGGGGTTTGGTGGCAGCTGACACCCACCTCCACAAGGGAGTCATCCTCCGAGCTGCTGTGGTCCTCAGCTGAGGTGGATGGTGCTGTGGACTCCTCGGTGTGGCTCCACTCGCCCCCCATGCCAGTGGGCCCCTCCAACTCCTCAGTTGCTGTCCCAGTCTGGCTCTGCGGCTCCTCCTGGTCCGTGGCGCTGGCCCCTCCTGTGGCCTTGGATGTATCTGGATAGAATTAGCTAAACCAGACCAACATTAGTCACCTGCCCTGACCGCACACACCACAGTGAGTACTGGCATCATTAGCTGAACACTGCTCAAAGTGCTCACACTGTTTTGAATAAGCCAATTGTTAGTCTGACCATCAACCATGGTACTCATATCCCTCCTGGACTTGCACCCATATGTCTGTTGCATGTTGGATGTTAATACCCCAATGTGCAGACATGCACCACCTACACAGTTGTTGGACATGCAAGTGAACATGTAGAACTTTGTCACTATACACACATCACATCTCTTGCCACTGACTCAGTACAGGTGTCAGGAAGAAGGGATGGCCAGAGTCTCATTTCACATGCTTGTGATGCATACCAGCACCACACACAATGATGTTCTCATGTCCTGATTGTCAATGCCAAAATGGGGTGCATGGAGCACATTTGACTCCACTGCAGGACCCCTCATAGCAAGTTCAATGCCATGGCACAGGTATGCCTGGAAAGTCAGTCATCACTGTCTCCTGTCGCAGGGCATCTAGCCAACAACAGTCTGCACTGTGTCACAATCATAGGTCATGGGTAAAGCAAACTCTGCAACTGACAAGTGCACTTTTCC
Organism: Triturus cristatus; assembly: GCF_964204655.1. NCBI lineage: Eukaryota > Metazoa > Chordata > Amphibia > Caudata > Salamandridae > Triturus > Triturus cristatus. The sequence continues at coordinate 232,864,924 of NC_140587.1, forward strand.
ATCCCCTGCAAACAACATATTCCAGACTCCGATGACCCCACATCATATAAATCAGACACGAACACAACTCCCTGAACATGAGCACCTCACAGTCTGCTGTGAATGAAACACAGCTGCCTGAACTTCACAGTTGCAAACATCATTGTGCACTGCAAAGTGATCACACACACCTATATGTCACACAGGTCTTGTCTCCTATAGTCACATCTCAGATGTCCTGCTGACCCTCAAACTCAAGAACACCCCAGTTGTCCGAAAAAGGAAGCCACACCACAATGACACAGAGGCAGACACCTGAGGGCACATTTCACTAAGCACAATCTGTAAGTTGATACACGGGAGTGGGAGTACAGAGTGTTTTAATGCCCTGGAGTAGACATGACTGCCCAGGTCTACGTGAAACAGTGTATAGCCCTGGACAGTAGGCAGGTGGCTAAGCAAGTGTGACACACTTGATATACACACTCCTGAGGCCCCAGAATTGGAGTCACCTGCTGCATGGGTTTGTTTTAAATACCCCGGCACATGTGGTGAGTCAGACCAACAATTGGAACACATACCAAAGGCACACACAGATCACATGTCAGATCTCAGGCATTGTGTAAACAATTGACCCACCCACGAAGCACACAACAGAGTCCCGGTAACAGATGCTGTCCGGAACCTTAAGCAAAGCTGACTACAGGGACACAGTGCCCAAGTGAAACAAGACACAAACTGTAGGGGCCACACCTGTGGATCAGATGAGGAGGGTGCATTACACAATTGAGGGACATGAGTCCTGGACTACAAGACCGACGTAATGTGGAAGTGTAACCAGGCCAAAAGTCTGCAAATAGCATGTCAGACATAGTTCACAGATTAGGCATGGACTTACCCCCTCCTTGCTGCTGTCTGGCCTTCAGCTGCCCATACAGGTCTGGGAAGACCACCGCCAGAATCCTGAGCATATGGGGGGTCAGGGTCCAGTGTCCGCCCCTCCTGCGAGGAGGTGACAGAATCAGCTGAACCCTTAAGATCCTCCGGGTCCAGCCCTGAAGGTCCTGACACCTTTTCTGGCAGTTGTGGATCCGGCGCTTATAGACCCCCACTGATCTAACTGCCCAGGTCAGACAGATCTTGTGCTTCTGGTGGGCATCAACTTGTGAGGATGACAAAGTGAAAAGGCCATTACCACACATGCCACATATTTGTGCTGCACACAGTTGGATATACATGTAGTCACCACAAAGGTAAATGAGGTACATAGATAGTGCACCCATGGAAATGGACACTTGTCCTGCATGTCTGACATGGTAACATTGCCTGGGAAGTTAAAGCTTGCACAAATGCACTTTTGCTGCAGAACACCTGTTCATCACATGTACCTACACACTTTGGGGTTGAACGTACTCAGTGAGTACGCTTGCCACTGGTGTACACACTGCTAGTACTGCTAGTCAGACAAAATGCACAATTAGGAAGGCAGTGGACTGCACACTCACCTGCTCCCCTGGCTTCCCATACAGCTTGTTGTACTGTGGAAGGAGCCCGTCCAGCAGGGCCTGGTTCTCCTCCTCTGTGAAGGCTGGGGCTCTCTCAAGAGTACGTGCCATAGCAGTAGCCAGAGGATGCAGAGACAGCAGCAGTGGTAGCAGAGATGTGGTCCTGTAGCATGCCGTGCAGGCAAGTGAGCTCTCTGGGGGCAAGCCAGCCTTATATCTGTGCTGCAGAGGCAGAATCTGTGCCATGTGTCCTAAGTGATAGGTCCAACACGGTTGCATTCTATGAATCTGGTCAATCCATGGAATTGTACGACTTGTACACGTCTTCCGCATCGTTCAAAATGTCACCTTCTTGACACCCTAGGAATTGCAAGATTGTTGTAGGCAGCCAACTAAATTTCCATCGCACGACTCGTACAAGTTTTGAATCCGCGTCCGTCTCCATGACAGTCCATAGCCAAAGAGTGCGCACGGCTCGGTCAACTAACTGTACAATGTGTAGTTAGAAAATCCACATGCACCCGTCTCCATACGATTCAATGGGCTATGCGTGCTCATGGCTCAGTCCATGCCTGCACGACGCGTATGCATAAAAGTCACCCACGTCAGTTAACATTGCAGTCACTGGCCAAGACGTGCGCATGGCTTGGTCCACAACTGTGCGAAGCGTATGCATAAAAGTCACCCGCATTGGTTAACATTGCAGTCACTGGCCAAGGCGTGCGCACGGCTAAGTCCACAACTGTGCGATGCGTCTCTCTAGAAGTCACCTACATCGGTTAACATTGCAGTCACTGGCCAAGGCATGCGCACGGCTCGGTTCACAACTGTGCGATGCGTATGCATAAAAGATACCCGCATCGGTTAACATTGCAGTCACTGGCCAAGGCATGCGCACGGCTCGGTCCACAACTGTGCGATGCGTCTCTGTAGTAGTCGCCCACGTCAATTGTCATTGGTGTGACTTGTTAACGGATTCCACACACAGTTACTTGCCAGGGACTCATGTGAACACCTACCACACCACAACATGTGCCACACTGTATCCCATGGCATGTAAGGCTGCATTTCCTGTGTGTGTGTAGGGGGGCAACATTTGGTTTGTTGTGTGGCACTTTGGTGCAGCCACTCCCAGGCTGTGCACGGGTTCATGGGGACAGAATCCTTTGTGTGTTGTGCACATTACCACTGTGATGTGCAACAGTACAGTTATGGGAATGAGTCATGGACACAGTTGCAGGTTGGATATGTGTATGACATGTCACATACACCCTGAGTCCTAGGTGGGATGGTGTGTACGTCACAGAGAGTCCCATAGCCACAATTCTGATGTGCACCCACAGTCTGTGTGCATGTTGTTTCTCAGATGTGTCTGATTCCATGTGCCCAATCAGAGACAGTCTCCACATCCATGTGGTTTGTGCATCAACATTGATGATGTGTGTGTGTCTCGGAGACATCCATGTATGGCCTGCAGAGACAAAAGGGGCCACTACCTGTGGGACTCATGGTTGTTTTGTGGCATGTACATGATACACCATGTCATGCCAAAGAGCTGTGATGCCTGGGAGACATCAGCCCTCACGTGTCACTGTGGTGTGTGTTTGGAACGTGACAGCAGTACATAGGTACTGTGACACAGCCTAATGATTAGCCATTGCACTACATGGAACTTACTTAGACATGTTGACTTGAGATGTGAGATGATGGGCATGTAGTTGACATATGTGTCCATACCCAACAGCACACACCTCAGTTTATTGTGTATTGTCATGATGTATCATGTGATATTTTGCTTGGTCATAGCTGCATGGGTGTATGAATGGCTAATCTTCCTTTGTTCATCTCTGTACTGCAGGGCACCAGCTGTCCATTGACCATTCCCAGACCTTGAAACCCTGCTGGAACGCGACTGCATCCGACAGTACTGCTTCACCAGGCCACTAATTGTGGAGTTGGCGGAGCAGTTGGCGCCACATCTGCTACCTGGCTGGACATACCCTACAGCACTGACCCCAAAGTTGAAGGTGATGGCAGCCCTGCACTTCTTTGCTACCTGCACCTTCCAATACATTGTGGCTACTGCTGGTGGTATGTCGCAAACTATGTTCAGTCATGTGCTTCGTGATGTCTTGGAGGGGATGTTGCATTTCCTTGACCTGTACATCAAGTTTCCTAGCCCAGGTCAACTCACTGACATAAAGGCTGCTTTTTATACACTGGGGAGGATGCCGAACGTCATCGGATCTACCACCACGGGCACATGAGCAGACATACTGGAACAGGAAAGATTTCCACCCCATCAATGCTCTGGTGGTATGTCTAGTGGACATGTGTTATAAATCAAGGGGGGGGGGGGGGAATGGACCACTTGTCCTGTGTTACCAAGGTCTTGTTGGTTGTGTCCGTCATAAAAAGACCCTCAAACATTTACACAGGTCGAAGGCGGTATATTTTCATTCTCCGCCATTTGTGTACTGTTTCAGCATCATCATTGGGTCATTCTTTTGTAAATTGCTGACCTCCACCTGGAGGAAGACCTACTGGTACTGACAGTAGTGGTCAGAAATAAATGTGAATGTGTGCTCGTGATAAGATGAGAAAAATTAGGTTTTAAAATCCCTATGTCACTTATAACCTCAATGATTTATTGGGAGGCAGTGAATGGGAATTTAAAAAATAGAGTCGTGCGTTTAGAATGAGTTACTTATCATACGCACTTCTTATTGGTCAACATGTTTCAGCCCTCTGTACATTCTAGGGGCTTTCGTCAGGACCGAAATTGAATATGTAGAGCCTAATTTGTTCTACATGGGATGGTGTACTCACCACTCTCAATTTAAAGAGGTCAGATCGGTTGTATCTGTGCCTGAAAAAGAGAAAACATTTTTTTGGGGGTAGCAGTGATACATGAAAACTTAAACATTCCAAGTTTCAAATAGTGGACTGCTGGAACAGTGTTTTTCAAACATCCACAGTGGGAGTGAGTATAGCGCAACATTGTGCATTTTATAAGATTTAATCCTCAAAAAGGTAGGTAAGCATGGAGATTAGGTTTAGAGTCACAGAAGTGTGTATAAGGTTATGTTAGAATGAATATACGAAGAGTGTCGTAATGATCTAGTATCAACACTAATTGTGAGCAGTTATATTCTCTGATGCGCGTATATATCCCAATAATACACAGTCATCCATTAGGCATCAATTGGTATATAGATAAAATGGAAGGGCCGATATCTGGGATTGGTGCGCTTTTTGGTAGATGAGTCCTGTCTAAAATAGGTGTTTGGACTGTCTGGATCATCAAAGGTTACGGGCAGTTAGTAACCACTTGTGATAGTGAATGCACACAGACGTGAATGGGTTCGCGCGCTTTTGGTTGCGAGAACATTCCTGTAAACGGTCATGGAATTCGTTTATCAACTTCGAAAAACATCATTATCATAGGGAATCATTTGTGAGCGCGCGTTTGTGTTGATGAATCATGTATGATATGGTACATGTAACTGGGTGCGATGTGTCACATATTTTCCGCAGTTAATAACCACTTGCCATAGCGAGTGAACAAAAATGCAGATGGGTATCTCTTGTTCGTGCGCATATGGTTGTGAAAATCTTCATAAAAAGAGTCTTAGAACTGGTTTATCCACTTGAAACGAATAATTCTTAGAAACCACCATTATCAAGGAGAGTCATTGGTGCCTGTAGGTTTTGGCGAATGCGCGCTGTCTATGCAGGAAGATAGTTTGGGCAGGGTTAAGGGTTTTTATCGACATTCAGACTTCCGAGACTTCTCGGAGAAAGACAAATGTAGTAATCAGTCATGCAGGTTAACAGTGCTAATTTACCTTATGAGCGCTCAATTGTAACGCTTCATGGAGTCACCAGCGGGCTTTTTGAATGTTGATTCCATTCTAAGGAAGAAAATAAACATTACCGTATCTTACTGGAACTTGAGAGTCGGCAGTGGAGTCTGCTTGCTCATAGTTCTCACCCGTTGCTTCCTCATGATTCACTTGTGCTGCCTCTTGCTACGGTGCTCCGAATGACACGGGGGCCGGTCACGGTTCGTTTTGTATTCCCGGTCATAGTGAAAAGGGAAAAAGGACTGTGGTGTAGCTGGTTGGCATAGAGGGTTGGCATAATTCTTTGGTGGTTTTAGAAAAAAGACTCTATCCTACAGTGTTAATGTTTGGAAGTTAGTCTCATATGGAAATTGGTCTAATTTGAGAAAACGGAGCGTGCCAATGGAATATTATTCGTGGAACCATGATTTCAAAATATATTATAAATTTGTTGAGTCTTGTGGTCACCTTTTAGGGGATGAATGCGTGAATTATATTTATTGAAACCAGCATACTCATAAGAGGATTGATAGCGATGTTAGCGCTATGATTTAAGGAATGATCTACTAATTATGAATTAAAAGTAGAAACGTTGGGGGTGTTCCCTCGCAACTTTTGTTTATACTTAATTCGGTTCGTGACTGGCCTGGCCATTATGGATGGTATGTTAGTAGGTCAGACGAATTCTGTCGGAACCGACTTATTAAAGGGAAGACAAGGATTTCTAGATTAAATTAGAGGTCTTTTATACAATATGACTAACTTTGATGGTGTGTCTGTGTGGAGGCGATAAATCCAACGTTGGATTTATCGCCTCCACACAGACACAGGAGGGATGAACGATAATATCCCGTGGCATACCCTTTCATAAAATATTGAATCCTGAATCCTGAAACAGAATAATTCTAATCATAAAATCGCTCCCTTGACTAATCAGTCAACCATTATACGTTACCTAAGAATCTAGTTTGAGTAAGTTTGAACCACCATCAAAGTTAGTCATATTGTATAAAAGACCTCTAATTTAATCTAGAAATCCTTGTCTTCCCTTTAATAAGTCGGTTCCGACAGAATTCGTCTGACCTACTAACATACCATCCATAATGGCCAGGCCAGTCACGAACCGAATTAAGTCTAAACAAAAGTTGCGAGGGAACACCCCCAACGTTTCTACTTTTAATTCATAATTAGTAGATCATTCCTTAAATCATAGCGCTAACATCGCCATCAATCCTCTTATGAGTATGCTGGTTTCAATAAATATAATTCACGCATTCATCCCCTAAAAGGTGACCACAAGACTCAACAAATTTATAATATAGTTTGAAATCATGGTTCCACGAATAATATTCCATTGGCACGCTCCGTTTTCTCAAATTAGACCAATTTCCATATGAGACTAACTTCCAAACATTAACGCTGTAGGATAGAGTCTTTTTTCTAAAACCACCAAAGAATTATGCCAACCCTCTATGCCAACCAGCTACACCACAGTCCTTTTTCCCTTTTCACTATGACCGGGAATACAAACGAACCGTGACCGGCCCCCGCGTCATTCGTAGCACCATTGCAAGAGGCAGCACAAGTGAATCATGAGGAAGCAACGGGTGAGAACTGCGAGCAAGCAGACTTCACTGCCGACTCTCAAGTTCCAGTAAGATACGGTAATGTTTATTTTCTTCCTTAGAATGGAATCAACATTCAAAAAGCCCGCTGGTGACTCCATGAAGCGTTACAATTGAGCGCTCATAAGGTAAATTAGCACTGTTAACCTGCATGACTGATTACTACATTTTTCTTTCTCCGAGAAGTCTCGGAAGTCTGAATGTCGATAAAAACACTTAACCCTGCCCAAACTATCTTCCTGCATAGACAGCGCGCATTCGCCAAAACCTACAGGCACCAATGACTCTCCTTGATAATGGTGGTTTCTAAGAATTATTCGTTTCAAGTGGATAAACCAGTTCTAAGACTCTTTTTATGAAGATTTTCACAACCATATGCGCGCGAACAAGAGATACCCATCTGCATTTTTGTTCACTCGCTATGGCAAGTGGTTATTAACTGCGGACAATATGTGACACATCGCACCCAGTTACATGTACCATATCATACATGATTCATCAACACAAACGCGCGCTCACAAATGATTCCCTATGATAATGATGTTTTTCGAAGTTGATAAACGAATTCCATGACTGTTTACAGGAATGTTCTCGCAACCAAAAGCGCGCAAACCCATTCACGTCTGTGTGCATTCACTATCACAAGCGGTTACTAACTGCCCGTAACCTTCGATGATCCAGACAGTCCAACCACCTATTTTAGACATGACTCATCTACCAAAAAGCGCACCAATCCCAGATATCGGCCTTTCCATTTTATCTATATACCAATTGATGCCTAATGGATGACTGTGTATTATTGGGATATATACGCGCATCAGAGAATATAACTGCTCACAATTAGTGTTGATACTAGATCATTACGACACTCTTCGTATATTCATTCTAACATAACCTTATACACACTTCTGTGACTCTAAACCTAATCGCCATGCTTACCTACCTTTTTGAGGATTAACTCTTATAAAATGCACAATGTTGCGCTATACTCACTCCCACTGTGGATGTTTGAAAAACACTGTTCCAGCAGTCCTCTATTTGAAACTTGGAATGTTTAAGTTTTCATGTATCACTGCTACCCCCAAAATTTTTTTTTCTCTTTTTCAGGCACAGATACAACCGATCTGACCTCTTTAAATTGAGAGTGGTGAGTACACCATCCCATGTAGAACAAATTAGGCTCTACATATTCAATTTCGGTCCTGACGAAAGCCCCTAGAATGTACACAGGGCTGAAACATGTTGACCAATAAGAAGTGCGTATGATAAGTAACTCATTCTAAACGCACGACTCTATTTTTTAAATTCCCATTCACTGCCTCCCAATAAATCATTGAGGTTATAAGTGACATAGCGGTTTTAAAACCTAATTTTTCTCACCTTATCACAAGCACACATTCACATTTATTTCTGACCACTACTGTCAGTACCAGTAGGTCTTCCTCCAGGTGGAGGTCAGCAATTTACAAAAGAATGACCCAATGATGATGCTGAAACAGTACACAAATGGCGGAGAATGAAAATATACCGCCTTCGACCTGTGTAGATGTTTGAGGGTCTTTTTATGACGGACACAACCGACAAGATCTTGGTAACACAGGACAAGTGGTCCATTCCCCCCCCCTTGATTTATAACTAACCATTGGAAGCCGGATGGACCAAAGCTTCTTTTTCCCTCCATTTGATTATGATATATAGTGGACATGTGTATCACACATGTGTGTGCACATTTCCCCGGTCCTGCGCACGATGCCTACATAATGAGGAGTAGTCGCATTGCAACGATAATGTCACAGATGTCAAACCAGCGTGCCTGGCTTGTCAGTGTGTACTGACTGTTTACCATTGTGTGTGTTTTGCAATGTTATATTTCACCCTCTTTCAAAACTCAGCTAATGTGCAATTGTTTGTATGTAGGTGACTCCGGATACCCCAACATGCCGTGGTTGCTGACCCTCAGGAACCCTGTGACACTAGCTGAGATGCGCTACAATGAGGCACATGGTCGGACCAGGATGGTGATCGAGTGGACATTTGGTCTCCTGAAAAGCCGCTTCCGCTGCCTGGACAAGACCGGAGGGGCCCTCCCATATGAGCCTGCAAAGGTGTGCAGCATTTTCATTGTATGCTGCATGCTACTTAACATGGCAGTGCAGAAGAAGGTGCCTCTCATCCAGGATGACGATGACCTACATCCGCCACCTGTGGAGGATCCTGGCCTGGGCCATGATGCCAGTGATGATGATGATGAGGTTGACGTCTGCACACAGCTCATTAACAACTTCTTCACCTGAATGTGAGTTTACAGGGTTGTTATGTCAATGTATTGAGTTAGCCTGAAATGTGTTGGTGCTGCTCTGTTGCTGTTTGAGTGTGTCTGTGTGCTACTTGACTGGATGCGTGCAGTGATGTGTCCTTTCAGGTAGCCTGTACTCCACAATAGTGTTTGACATGCTAATTTGATTCTGTGTAGGTTTCTTGTGACATGTTTTGTGCAAGTGTATTGCATTTCTATCCTGTTCTGCTGTGCTGTGACTGTGTCTTATGTCTGTCCCTCCCAGGATACTTTGCCTGTTGTTTGGTCAACTCTGACCCCCAACACCCAGAATCCAATCCCAGGGTGGAAGTTGTCGATTCCCATCAAGTGATGTACTACACACCCCTGGACTTCAATTCTTCAATACTTGGTGACCGTGTCTCCACTGTCACGTAGAATTACCTTGCAACTGCTGTGGAATAAACATGATTTTGATGTGTAATGAACCTGTGCTTCACTTTGTTATGTGCGTTGTCTGTCTTCCCACATCTGACTGACATTTGCTTACCTCACCTGTGGGCTTGTTACCACTGACTGTGGATAGGTGTGGTGTCTGTGCATTCCACTGTATTTCTGGTCAACATCATTGTAGGTGATGAGTTACATGGCCATGGTGAGTATGTGTTGTGGTGCCCTATTGGTGTTTCTCCCTCACATGTGTCACATCACCATGACTCACATAATGGTAGTCACATTGCCGTAGTAGTTAGCATGCACTGTGTTCTTTAGCAGATCATCATCTCCATGACACATACCAAGTTGGAATCACAACAGAGGCAAGTATAGTGTAATAGTAAGTTTATTTACAAACATGTGTGAGGATAGTGCACAGGATGGTGGGTGCTGTACATTGGGTTTGAAATGCAAAGTTCACAGATGAGTTGGAAGTGTTGGTAGCTGAAATGTCCAGTGTAAAGTCCACAGTCATCTGCTACATTAGACCAACATAAACCCTCCATCTCATGTTGGCGAGTTGGGTTAACTACGACAAGGTGAACTGTAGCACACAAAGAACATTTTCCAGAACAGGTTTTGTGTCCCTGGGGGATGTGCAAGGCCATCTGCATCTCACTTGTCCTTCTTTGGACGACCCCTCTTCTTCTTCCGGGGGGGATACTCATGTGCAAGCATCTGTGGTGCAGAGGACTCTCCACCAGAGTCATCCTCCCTCCCTGTGGCATTTGCAGATCTAGCAGCAACAGATGTTGTGGGCACACAGAGAGGTGTGGACATTTTGGTGCTTATCTGGCGGAGGCATGTCAGTATGTCCCTATGCACCGCAGTAAGTTCATCCCACTTGGACTCCATGCGAGCATGATGGGCAGCCTGCTCCTGTTGAATGTCCTTGGGGATCCCCACTACCTGGCTAAATCCTCCAGTGCTATCCTGGTACGCATCTATGATGTGTGCCAGTTGGGCGTCATCATGCGGTCCAGACCCCTCTGCAAGCCGTGACCTCTGCCTACCACCCCTCCCACCACCCCTAGTCACACGGGCAGGACCTGCGGTGGCACGCACAGGTGACCCTAGGCCCCCTTGGGTGTTGTTACTGGTGGTGTTGTCTGTAGCTTCCTGGGTGGCCTTTATCCCTGTGCTGTCGGAATTCTGTGTCACTCATCTGTCTGTTGGCGGGGGTGCTTTGTCTGTTGCCAGATGTTGGAGTGGTGGGTGCAGGCGGTGCAGATGTCTGTACTGCTGGTGGTGCATGATGACTCACACCGGAGGTGCCAGGTTGTTCTTCGTCATCCGAAGAGGACAGAGACTGGTCCACACCAGATAGCTCAGGGTCCACCGGAGTCTGGGACAGGGACTCCTCTTCATTTGTTGCTGTGTCCCCAGCACCACCTGTGTTTGGAAGAGACACACAATGTAAGTTGTGTTTCTACAGGCATCAATGGTTCACATACATGACATTTGCTACTGTACGTCAGGATGCGTGCCTGTACACTGCATTGTCCAAAGTTGTCACGGACAGAAATTGCTATTGTTGTAGCACATTGTCCAGCCAACATGAAGCATTTCAATGTGCATGTCGAAGTGTGTGCAAGACCAGCTCATGGATAGATTTGACTTTACATGGCCATTGCTACTCAAGGGCCATCACATGGCTGACACAGGTGTGTCATCCCTGTACACATTTGACCTTTAACGAGGACATACGTGCAATTCCACTTAGGATATATTGCAAGATTGGGGCATGTGTGGTAGCAGTTTTTGCCAGTCTTTGTGCATCACATTGGTGTGTTGGTACAACATGGTCACAGTCCGGTATGCCTGTGATCTCTTGGGAGAATCTGTTTTTTTTTCTGTGCTCCTAGTTCCTATCTCATTTCATACATGTGATGATTTCACCGTAGCTAATGAGGCTGGTGCTGAGTTTTGTATGTGCTGAAGTGATTTATCTTGTCAATATTCTCCATGGTGATATGGATTGAGCACGACAGCTCTCTGGCTTTTCCATGCTCTTGACAGTGATAGCCAGTGGTGTGTGTGTTGCGGTTTGCTGCTGTGAGTAGCATGTCTCCTCCAATGCAGTCCTGGTTAGACCTTGTGTCTACAGTGTCAATGACAGTGAGTGGAGTGTTGTGTGAAGGATGCATATGTTGCAGAACGATGTAGGAGTGGAATGCAGCTCACAACAGCACCTAGTGTGAATGAGACCATGCTACAGTGTCAGCTATATTGGTGTGTCCATTCCATTCACTGTCAGGTGTCCCGTCAATTATGTATATGTGAGTTCTTGTGTGTTTTGTGCTATGTGATACTATATATGGACCTCCACACTTGTCATCTGCAAGACACACCTTCACAGCCAGGCCAGGGGGCGCCCCTGGACACTGCATCCCCAGACAGTGAGTTTGAACATACGGTTGCAATGGCTGTGAGTGCGGACGTGTATGTGTTGGCCAGTGCATATGTGTGATTTTCAGCCACATCATTTATCAGGCCCATGTGTCAGTTATCTTGCCCGTGCGTTTTGCTTTGTGAGTGACGGGTACCACGTGTGCAATGTGTTTTAGCAGAGAAGGTGTGTGTATGGCCAGCATCGGTGGTATTTGTTTTTAAGTCAGGACCTCTTTCTCCCCCAGGCCAGTTATCCTATCATGAAGCGTGCCACCATTGCAGTGGGTGCAGGTTAACTTTCAGGATGTCAGTCAGTGTTGTCCTGCTGTTTGTTGGTGCTGAGTTCCCAGCTGGGCCTTGTGCTCCCCACAACAGAGTCCAGAGTCAGTCATCTTGTCAGTCCATTAACACTCCCTGTGATGTAAGCATGGTTCAGTGTGAGCTTGCTGGGCCATGTAGGTGGGTGAGGATTGTCTGTGACTACAACTCCCATCATGCTCTTGGCTACACACCCCTTCCCAGCATGCCCATACTTCCTTCCTTTTGACTCTGCTTCCCTGTGAGGAAGTGTGACAGCAATGGCAAGATGGCTGACAGTACAGTCCTGTTGTTTGTTGGTGCCCAGTTCCCAGCAGGGCCTTGTGCTCCCCACAACAGAGCTCAGTGTCAGACATCTTGTCAGTCCATTTCCACTCCCTATGAGGTGAACATGGTTCAGTGTGAGCTTGCTGGGTTATGTAGGTTGGTGAGGATTGTCTGTGACTGCAACTCCCATCATGCTCTTGGCTACACCCCCCTTCCCAGCAAGCCCATACTTCCTTCCTTTTGATTCTGCTTCCCTGTAAGGGAGTGTGACAGCAATGGCAAGATGGCTGACAGTGCAGTCCTGGTGTTTGTCCAAAAAGATCCCCTGTGCTTCACACAGCAGAACCCAGTGTGGTGTATCTTTGGGTGATATTTCAATAGAGTGTGAGGCAATGCATTATCCCAGGTGAGTTGTGTGGAGTTTGTGTTGAGGGGTGTGTGTGACGAAACATGCTGGTACGTATGGTCAGAGCTGTCAGTCCTCGTTTCCACCCAGCCAGACATCCCACCATGGAACGTGCTTCCGTTGTAGGGTGTGCACATTGGCTTTCAGGATGTCTGGCAGTGGTGTCCTGCTTCTTATTTGAGCACAACCCCTACCAGGGCCTTGTGCTCCCCACAGCAGAATCCAGTGTCATCCATCTTGTCAGTTATTTTCACCTCCCTGTGATGTGAGCATGGTTCAGAGAGGTCTTGATGGGCCAATTGGGCGGGGGGGCATTATCTGTGAATACAAACCCCATCAAGCTTTTGGATACACTCACTTCACCTGCATACCCACTATTCCTTCCTGTCAGTCAGCTTCACTGTGAGGTAGTGTGTTTGTGGTGGCAAAATGTCTGTCAGTGTTTATTTAGATTTGTGCCACTGCCTTGCTCTATTTGTTGGTAGATTTGTACATGTCATGACACAGTTACAAGTCACTATGAGATGGCAGGTATTGTGTTTGTCTGACTAGCATACACATCTTGGGATGATTATCTATTGTTTACTGTGGCTTTGCTAACAGTGCATGGTTTCACTCTCCCCTTGACAGTGATGTGTGTGTATTGCCACACAATATTGAGTATATTGGTTGTGTACTCACCAGGCTCTGGTATGTCTGATAGACCATGGACGCTCTCTGGTGGTAGGATGTCCCGAACCTTCTCCTCCCAGGACCTGAAGTATACTGGTTTGGCAGGAGGGCCACCACCAGTGAGCTGACTCAAGGAGTGATCCTTTTCAAGGAGGTTCTTGACCCTCCTGCGCCCATCATACCACCTGTTCTGGATGTCATCCTTTGTGCGCAACATTGGTGCTTGTGCATTGACCTTGTCCACAATCCTCACCCACATCTTTGTTTTCTGTGACATGGGGGTCCTTTGGACCAATGTACCAAACAAATATGGCTCTACTCTGAGGATTTCCTCTACCAGGACTTCTAACTCACTATCTGAGAAATTTGGATTCTTCTTTGGGGGCATGGTGATGAGTCGTGGTGGGGAGCAATGTGTGTGGAGGGTGCAAGTGAGGTTGGGTGAGTGTCAGTTTTGCTGGGTGTATGTGTGAGTGCTTTTGGAGAGGTGCTAGTGGTGTGAAGGTTGTGTGATGGGTGAGTTGTGAGTGTGTCTGTGGTTGCTGTCTGATGGTGTTCTCTGCTGGCTGATCTCTTGAATTTGCAAAGGATCATGGTAGTGATTTGTGGCCTTTATATAGGTGGAGTTGTGGGTGTGTCTTTGTTCCAAGTTTAAAAAATATATATTTATTGACTTTGACATTGCTTGTTTGGTCCATTTTTTTGTATTTTTTCCTTTGGGTTTTTTAGGCATGAAGGAGACATTCTTCTGACCGAGACAGATGCTGATGTTGGTTCATGCAGACTTCTCTGAGTATTTCACGCTGACTTTCTTCTGTGTTTCATACGCGTCAGTCACGGTGATCTCTATTGCTTCAGGTCCCTGTTTTCTGTGCGTGTCGGTCATGGGGCTTGAGCTCCGTGCGAGTCGGTCTGGTTTTACACGCATTGCATCGTACTGCACGGGTCGGACATCGTGGGTACGTGTCGATAGGGCTCATCCTGGCGTGAGTCTGTCGGTTTGAATCGCGTCCCGTTTCCAGGCGAATCACTGGTTTCCGTACGGCTTGGTCGTACGGCTTGTATTCCGTACGAATTGATTATACATCACAGGCGTTGCATCGTACTACACGGGTCGTACGGCGCCGGTACATGTTGGTCGGACTCCGTTCCCGGTCCTTGCCGGTCGGTTCGATTTCCAAATGGAATCGACCTCTGAGAAGGGAAATAACCTTTACAACGATGTCTTTACCACACAATACCTTTACGATGCAGGCTTTACACGGTAAGAATTTGGTAGGTAAGTGTATATATAAATGTCTGCCAAGACATGCATGTTTTAAACAAACACTGTAATATTGTTAGGGGCTTCTACACTAAAGAAATATTTGGTGGTGCCCCTCTCTCTTCTAGGGGCACCACCACCAAGAATATATGTGCTTGAATACATTCCTAGGTCTTTATGGGGCACTCCTTACTCGGAGAAATGCTTATTAAATGTGCAGCTGTTGCGGCTCACATATTTTTCAGCTTTCGTATATTTTTTATTTGTATTCTTATTGTGGGTGTTCTGTGCCCACCTGGGACACCTACCACTTTTTATTTTTATTAGGTGTCCTGCAGGGGAGACCCTGGAGGGTGCTGCGGGAGTTGTCTATTCTTTTGTTTTTATTAGCATAAGTAAGCGAGTGTCAAGCCCCTTCCCTGACCCAACACTAGCCCTATGTCCCCTATCCCCTGGAACCAACATTCATTTAAAGTGTACAAGGGTATGTGACCCCCTTCCTGAGATAACACTGGTCCCTGGGAATTAATCCCCGGGAGCAAACATTCATTTTAAGTGGAGGGAATATGCTTCCCCCTTCCCCGAACCAATACTAGCCACGGGGACCTAGCGAGGATTGGGAGTGAGCCCCCTCTCCTACAAAATGAAATTCACCTCCCCAGGCCTTGCCCACCTGAAGAGGTTTATTGCTTGAAGCATGGAAGCCCACACTTTTGTTTAAAAACTGTTTCCACAGATTCACAGATTGACCACAAATTTGCAGTAACATTTTTTTAAAGGATTGTTTTTGGCCCCAGGGACCCTCACCACCAGGCCTAGGCAGACAAGGTATCCCTACCATGCCACCTTATATCTTATTGTATACTTTTTTCTAGGACAGGGCACTCAGTCCTCGAGTCCTAAAATGGCTCCCCCCACATATTTGTTTATGTGGTGGAAGCCTATCAGATGTTATCTTAAGATCTAATGGCTCTGTGGATCCTCTGAGGTGTGAAATATACAACAATAATACAAATAAATCTACAATAGCTCAATATTTAGAGTGTGTTATGCTAAATGTTCAAAAAACAGCATAGATCCATATGTGATTTATCACGTAGGGTTAGTGAGTTAAACATATAAACATCATACAGGGTTTCTAACTTTGGCCAACAGTATTTCTGACAAAGCAGATGCAGTCCAAGCACTATGCCAAATGTTTATAAAAGTGGGTAAAGAAAAGAGGGATAGGCAAAGCAAATCTGATATTTGCCTTAAATGATTTGCTCACTCTGTTGAGAAATTAACGTCAAGTACAAGATCTGTTTTTTATATCTTTACATTTGCAAGCACAATGAAGTAGGCAAAATTGTGATATTAAAATAACATTAGATAGGAAGCTTTAGATCCAAAGTAGGACTAACTGAGAGCGCTAATGGTTTGAGCATTAGTCATTTTTAAATCCAGGAGGGCACTTTAAATACACATAGTATAAGCAGAACCTGGGAAGTTGTCAATGACCTATCAAACAGGTAGTTAATGTAAGAGAAAGTGAAACACATCTTTATGTTGACATAAACATGTAATGAAATTCTATAATGTTAAGTTTTCATTTACTTGTTGCTCATTTATTATTTTGTTTACAAAATGTGAAATTACTCTGAAGTAACATGTAGCAAATATATTAACACATTTATATTTAAGTGTGCTGAGTTATGTTTCCCCAAAAAATTAATTACTTTAAAAATAATTAGTTGTGATTTTTATTCTACGGAAATGTGAGGTTATCAGGAGGGTGACCCTCAACACCCTAAGGTTCCTCTTCAATGATTTCCTCTAGTAATCCACTCTGCGTTTGTATATTATGCAGAATAACAAGCACAGCTTTAATTTTGCAAGCAGTCTCTAGTGTATACTCCAAAGCACCCCATCTTTTATGAAGTCATCTAAATCTGCCCTTCAAAATTCGGAATGTCCTCTCAATTACAGTCCTGGTTGTTTGTGGGCTGCATTTTAGTGCCTTAACCTTGCAGATATCAACTGCAAATATGGAGTTATAATCCATGGATAAATGACAAATGCGCTGTTGCCTGTAGGATAAAAACATTAGTGTAAGTAATACATAATTGGGATATGTAAAATTTGACATAGATAATCACTTAGTCAATAGCTATGTAACATGTCTCCTTGGGCACAATGACTGTAGAGTGAAGTATGGCGAAACAGGTGAGCATGTCTGTAATACTATATTCCGAATTGCAGACAATTTGAATGTTAAGGGAGTGCTGACGATTTCTTCTTCTGTATAGGCACTTAGTAGCAGAGAGCAAGCAAGTAAGAAGTCTATATCATCCACACATCCTATTACCTTAGGAAATGAGAAACATGCATAGATTTTCACTTTAGTTAAATGCACATTGGCAGAGGTAATTGGAAAAAATATTCCTGTTAATTCGGGATAGCATTGCATCCAAAACATGCTGAAGAAGCCTGGACAACGCACTTTGCAATGTTTCATCAGCAAAAGAAAAGGTTTTTGGTAACTCCTTGAAGCAAGTGAATGGAAGGAGCATAACACCTGAACAGGCACAGGGAGGGTATTAGCTGAGTCCAGTGGACCTTGCAAGCATTAGCTCCAAATAATGAGTGGATTTCAAAATAAGAGCCTTGCTGAGTTTGTATGTGCCATACACCTCCTCCTCTATTCGATCCAATAATAGTGATTTGCTACCTGAAAATGTGCTCATGACTTCTTCTCCTGCGTCATACCACTCCCAGTACACGCCTCCTGACCACCATTATTAGAGTGCCGCCATTGTGGATGTTTGAGCTGGATTTCAGGTGGCCCTTTATTTATGCTACCTGGTTACCACCTGCTTCGAATTGATGGTAATTTGTGAATGCTTTGTATGCAATTAACTATTTTAAAATTATGAATCATATTCAAGAAATCCCAAATAGGGGTCTGTAGGTTACGCTGCTTAAATATTTAGGTCCCGATTTATTATTTGGCGGTCAGGCCGTCTCCCACCAAGCTGATGGAGTAAATTACTGACAGGGGTTCTGGGCCACCAAATTATGAAATGTTTGTTGAGCCAGCACTCATTTGACGTATTCTCAGAAACCACTGTTCAAGTGATTCCTTGCAATGTGTTGTAACTAAAAGTTAATTTTTTTTCTATATTCAGAAAGAAAATCCCAAAGCGGGGCTTTCTTTTTGAAAATAGAATAAAAACAATACCTCCTCGCATTTGTAGTTTTCTGTGATGTCAAGGGGGGTATTAAGCACTTTTTAGTGCCCCTTACCACCCATCCAAATTAAAAGGGTGGACATATAGTCAATTCACTTACAGCCCAGACTCTGTCTGGCTGTGGGAGACGTTTGACTTGGTGGGGAGGGAACTCTGATGCTATTGCGACGGAGTTCCCGCTCCACCAAGATTTACATCAGGACCATAGGTTTATGTGCAAAATTAAGAATTCCTAGATTTCCGTGCCCATTATGATGGCAGGGTGGAGGCACCACTGCGGTGCTGGCGGTGGCAGAAAATGGCATCTCCCACCCGCCATATTAATATGGGCAAACATAGCCCATTTCCCATCCGCCATGGTGCGATGTGAACCGCCATAAAAATGCGCCTGCCACCGTGGTGGTGGGAACCAATAGAGACCCACCGCCATGCAGAATGACGTCCCGACTGCAGTACAAATCAGGATGCTCCAAACAGCCAGTCAAACCACAGTAGAGAAACCGCCCAACCAGAGACGGTGGAAGCACGACGGCAGAGCGCGAAACCAGATTCCCGGTCCCGACCGCAATGGATCCAGCTTTACACGTCTTCCCGGTGCTGTACCTGATCCACCACCAGCAAGTTCTGCACCGTCGTGGACGCCGCCGCTGGTACGCAACAACACAACTCCACACACAACCACAACACACAACTCCAGGGCTGATATACGGTTCCTGTCCACACCAGACACCCTGGTGGAGACAGAAACACATCCATAAGTGTACCCAACCATGTCTTAGCTGTCACTAAATCACCCCTCCGCATACAGGTCACCCATCTACCGCGATATCAATGCAATGTCCCGGTCACCTCACCGCAGCGGTGAAGACGCTGGAAAACATGCGCACAATTTAGAAGGCAGGGCCAGCGCCAGGCAAGGGCAGTCCACAAAGATCATAGGTCCACACTTCCACCCTCTACACACTAGGCCCCCACACCCATTAAGGGACATGCTATGTGCCCCTCCGGTGCTCCCCCATGCACAATAACCAGCCATGTCAACCCACACCCTGCACCTCACACCAAACAACCAGCAAGACAGTCTCAGCAGGTGGGGCTGCAGAGGAACACACAGCACATAAGCTCAGGGCCAGGGCAACCCTCACACTACACCCACACTACACTCATGTCAAGCAAACTGAGTCCAATCACAAAATGAACATTCACAATGGATATGAACAATCACTCAACTAGACACACCCCACACTGACACACAGCCACATACACAGACCAGATGTCAGCAGCAATGGAGGACAAGAAATGGGCAAAGCTAAAGTGAGGTGGACACAAATGTAAAGCCAAGGAGCTAGCCACAAAACATGTGTACATCACATGCAAGAGAAGGAACATATAACAATACCCTTAGCCCATCAAATCACTAAAGGTGGGCGGAATTTGCGAAAGTGCCTTTCGCAAAATATCGCGAAATGGCAAAAAATCTCCGCAATCACGCGGAATTTCGCGTGATCGTGGAGATTTTTGTGTGCTGATTAATGCGTTACTGAATTTTACCTTCAACTCGGGCACCTGCTTTATTTATATCTGTAAGACTTACAGATATAAATAAAGCAGGTGCCCGAGTTGAAGGTCAAATACTATATGTGCTTCCTGTTGGGGATTAATTTTTGTGACAGGAGCATCGTGCCAGAATGAATCCTGCCCTGCATATTTATTCAAGAAGATGCCATCGTTTTGTGCGTGCAGTACCTCTACTTAACATTGCTAGACCTCTGTGAAGCTATGCCTCTGGATTCCGACCAAAAGTCACTGGTATCTTAGAACTATCTGCAAGGCTGTGTGGCAAGCCACGTATTCCTTCAAACTGCACATGGGAGGCAAATGTCCTATTTCATAAGTCTAAGGTATCCTTTCCTTAGCAGAGCTGCACACTTAATAAACGGAATCTAAGTCCTCTGTTTGCGTTTATCTGTATGTGTTTTTGTATTCTATTCACATAATCAATTTTTCCATTATTTTTGCTAACTGCTCTGTTTGCATTTGGAACTCCATTCATTTCTTATGTGCACACTCCCTGCGCGTTCCCCGCATGAGGCAGGAAGAGGGCAACGGCAGAGGTAGTGGCCGAGGGCTCCCCTAACCCACAAGATACTGCAGCGGATTGTGGAGAAGAGTTGTGGCCCTTGCTGCCAAAATTAACCGCACTGCGGGGGCCAAAGCGGCCACCACTGCCTGCACAATGGAATGACACAAATTCCGTCTGCCTCTGCATCTGACACAGCGCACTATTAGCAACACCCTGTCACTATCTGTGGCATCACTGTCTTTAGGCAGGGGGCAGGGCTGCTGCTGAGGAGTATTGTTCACACCTGCAACTCTCCCTTGTGGCCTGCCTCCAAACCTTCCAGGTTTGGACTACTTACAGCATTGTGTTCATGACTTGTGTATGTACAGCCCTTCCTCTTGAGACTTCCAAATTCCAGTCTCTGCGTGCTGTGACTCGTGCAAAGCTGCATACTCATACTTGTCCCTTTTCTTTGCCATCTCCTGTTGGTCACATATCTTATGCAGCTGGTTTATTCCCTGCATAATTTTGTTCTTGGAAAGCATCCTCAACCACTGCCTCGCCATGTGCACAGTAACGGTGGGTAACAATTTCCGTTCCTTTGTGGATCGCAGAAGTTTCGACATTTTCGCATTCCGCGCGGAACGCGAAAATGTCTAATTTTCGCAATTTCCGTGAGCGGAACGGAAATTGTCACCCACCCTTACAAATCACACATGGCTGGCACAGTGAGTGAAATTAAACCAGTCACCTCTGTGCTACAACTCAGGGAGACAGCAAGGCAACCCATGCATAGGCACAGGGATGATAGAAAGTCTCTGAAGTCAAACAGTGATCAGCCACACATCTGTTTCCAACAACTTGACAGGTGTATGTCAGCAGCACAACACACAAGGCCCATTGTCACACTCCATGACTGTCAAACCCAAGTTGGATCCTTCACACATACCCCTCCCCCACCCTCACACTTGCAACACTCAACACCAGTGTCAAACACACAGAATGGTGCCAAATATGTTGTGTGTATACACTGACAAAAAATCACACTCCCTGGGGGGCATCTGCCAAACTCATACACACACACTCAGGGATGCCTGAACCAATGCTGGCACAAAAACAACAGCCAAACACAAAACTCACTAAGAAAATACACAGAAGTACAACAAGCCCAGACCTGTGCAGTAAAACAGTGGAAAGGCAATGGGAGCCCAGACAGAACAGGAGTACACAACATCATCACTCAGGAACAATGCACAGACAACATACCCCAACACAGACAAGAAGTGCATCATCTCAAAAAATCATGGACACAAACTGGGAGCAAAGGGCCAATAAGAAAACACAGACAGACAAACCACACCACCCATCAAGTCAACATGTAGTCATAGTGTACCACATGCTTGCACATGTACAATCCTGACAAGTGACAGGTCAAATATAAGAGGAGAAAACACCAAGGTGCACTCAAATCAAGCCCAGGAACAAGAATAGCCCTAAGTGCATTTGACAGACACACAAGTAATGCACACTACACTTGCAGCACACATCTGAATGTATCACAATGCACAAACAAATCACACCCAATAATATGCAGATAGAACAGAGCATCTGTCAGCTGCAAGAGACAACACAGGCCAAACACTGCACCTATCCACATCAAACACACAACAGATGCACATGCCAATCCATCACATTGCAAACACAGCTGGACATCAGGGGATGTACACCAGGCAAGTACAAGGCAACATACACTCACAGCAATGCATGTAGGACAAGCAGTGTTTGCACACCAAACATACCAGTTCCACACAGACATGAGTGCCACACCATGAACCCCCACAACACAAATCACCATAGCACACAGACAACATCTCACTCAGGAAAGGAAGAAGCACCTCAGCAAACACACATACAGCTCACCCATCACCCACAGATGCACAAGTGTGGGACACCCAGGTGAAAACAACATGACCAGAGGACTGTGCAGCACAAACAGTTGAACTGCACATGAGCAACCATGACTGCAAAATAGTACAAGAAAATCACTTATAACCAATTGGGAAACTGTCCTGAGTTGCACATTGGTCCTGTGCACAGATCAGCACCACAAAGCATAGTGTAACAAATAAAGTGGTGGGAAGGCACACACACACTGGCAACCCAAGGGGACAGCTGACATGAGTGAAGTGTTGTGTACATCAGTAGTGGACATGGCAGGAGTGCACCATACACAAATAGATGGAGTGCTCACTCACAATGTGTAGGCATCAGAAGCACATCTAGGGAATGTTAGAACTCCACATCCCACATGCCATACTGGAGCAAAAAATGCCTCAAGTGACAGCAATGCATGAGAAAACACACCCACATTGTTATTGTGGCTGAGCAGGTCTACACAGTGAGCACAAACAGTAACACGACAAATGGTTGATCAACAAAACAGAACACTGACTTGCCAGTCACACACTCTGCATACTCACAATTGGCACCAACAGAAAGTAGGTGTCCCCCAGAAGTGTGTTGGTGTGTTGGTGCAAGGACACACCAACACACCGCACACTGCACAACATACAACTCCCACATGTGCACACTATCACAATCACAGGGCTGACTAATCTAACTAACAGGCACTCAAATCCAGGTTGACACATGTGTGCAGTTTCCATCACAGGGGCACACACACATCAACACTACTGACAAAGTCACCCCTTTCACACCACACACTTCATGACCACACAAGTACACACATTGAAATCTACCCATGTGACTGTGATGACTGGCCATCACAAGATGACCATACACCAACACTGCTGGTCACACATCAAGAAATATCACACAGACATGATGGACCCTGGCCAACCTGCCTGCAATACTGTGGATAGAATCCCACTCTGTGCTGGCAGTGTATCCAAACATGCCATGTGTACAATTTAGCTAACATCACCATAGATTGATTAGGATAACAGTAGCTCATCACAAACAACCATCATTGCACCTTCAAGCCTCAGAGTCAATAATAACTGAAGTACCTGTCACCTCTGCAAAACCCTGAAAAAGTAAAAAAAAAAAGCCATTGGCAATGTTAAAGTGGCATACAGTCACTACAGGCATCTTAGTGAGCCTGTGAAGGGTTGTGTTCAATACCTCCCAGGAGCGCGAGACTGAGGCAGAGGGAGTGGAAGGTGAAACTGTTTTTAAAACCTTTTAACTTCGTCATCTTTTAACTATGCATATTTGCACGTTGCATATCCATAATTGCTGCAGTTCCTTGCTGCTATTCATTTTTAAAATCTACATTTTCGCTAGCACTTACCTGATCGGCACTTTACCCGCGCCCACTTGTCCGACACTGAAGACGCCCGCCGCCGACCAGCACTGTTGCTGGGGCGAGGGGTGGTGAGTGGCGACCTTTGTAGGTTAGCGGGCTAGTGGTTGGGTCACAGTATAAATACGTATGCTAACGCGACCGCGCAGCGGATGCGCGCAGCAGACGCGCCTAAGGCAAGCCCGTCTGCGCCCGTCCGAGACCGTACGGGACCAGGGGCCAGAAACTCTGTTCAAAATCTGGCGGACCCGAAACAGCTTACCAAATACTCATTTGAAGAACTGCTGGAATTACACGGTAAGCCTCACCCTGACTGCAGCTTATTTCACCCTATAGATGATGCTATTATTTGTTCACACTGTGATTTTACCTTTTGCACAATACTTTCCAGTGAGGCAAATGGTACAAATATAGGCAGCGCTCTTGCTCAGCAATATCATTGTCCCTCCTCCAACAAAGTGTTCAATTTCTGGAATATTAACTGTTGTTCCCTCCCTAAACATAAGGAAGATATTTTTAATCTACTGAGCAGTGAACAAACAGACGCAATATTTCTTACTGAAACATGGTTGCATACTAGTTCAGGACCAGATGTGGCCGCGGCTCTACCAGCCAATTACGCCCTAGTTAGAAAAGATAGAAATCTAAGAGTAGGAGGAGGTATTGCAATAATCTTTAAAAAGTGGTACTCTTGCAAATTTGAGGACTTGCGAAGCAGTTCTATTTAAACTTACCTTGACCTCTCAGCTTACTTTCTCTGGTATGCTGGTTTATTGGCCCCCAGGACCGGCTGGTCCTTGGGTGTCATCATTCCCAGACTTGATTGCCCCTTATCTACTTAAAATGGCTAATTTCACCATCTTAGGTGATTTAAATCTCCACCTTGACAATACTGAGCGTACAACTAGTGGCGCATTGATTTCAGATCTGGCTGCTATGAACATACCACTCTGTAATAGCGGACCGACACATGTGGCAGGCCACCTATTAGATCCCATTTTCTCTATTTTACCAGACATCCAATGTCCACCGGCCTCCCCGCAGTGTTGGTCAGATCATTTTACGGTCAAGTTTTATTTCACAGTCCCAGGGAAGTTATTAACATCAGTATCTGGATTACAATCTCAACCCAGGAACTGGGGAAAAATGGACATTGACACATTTAATCGAACCCTGTTCAACAGTGCTCCTATCATGGATTCGATATCTATGTCTTCTTTAGAACCCATTTGCAGTTGGATTTCTAACGCAAATAATGACTGGCTTCCTACGTCTGTTAAAAAATTATATAATCATGGTCCTCCTGCTCCGTGGTTCACAGAACAACTAAAAATTAAAAAAAGTAAATGTAAAGCATTGGAAAGATGTTGGAGAAAAAACTACTCTTCAGAATCTAAATTTACATATAAAACCACCTTAATAAAATACCAAGCTTTATGTAAACTGGCTAGAGCGGAATACGTTTCCTCCACTATTTCCAATGCAAAGAACTGTCCACACACTTTGTTTTCCATGGTCAAAAAGTTTGCTGGCTCAGATACCCAGCCCACCCCTCCTACTTTAGATGAGTCACAATGTAATACCCTCGCTAACTTTTTTATAAATAAAGTGGAGCAAATATATCTAACATTAGATAAAACTATACCACTGGCGCCCATCCAGTTAGCTCCCTCGTCCGAACCTATTTTTTCTGATAAACTGTCAACTAAACTGGAAACGTGGTCTCCTCTCAATATTAATTCTTTAAAAAAAAAATTCAACGGCCTTAAGTCAGGGTCTCCTTGTGATCTACTTCCTGCTTCTGTACTTCAACAACTTGAGTTGCCATCTTTGGAAATTATTATGGGGCTACTTAACGCTTCGCTCCAAGAGGCCATGGTTCCATGGAAACATGCCATGGTCCTCCCGCTCTTGAAAAAGGCTAATGCTGACCCTACTCAGCCATCCAATTTTAGGCCCATGTCTCCGCTCCCAATTTTTTCCAAGATCCTAGAGAAACATGTTAATCTACAGCTCACTGAGTTTGTCGAATCCTCAAATTTTTTGCATTCATCCCAGTCTGGCTTCCGTGCAGGTTTCTCGACTGAAACAACTCTTCTTGGTGTCACTGAAATGTTACGGCAACACTTAGACATAGGTAACACAGCAGCCCTTCTACTGTTGGACTTAAGTGCTGCATTTGACACGGTTTCTCATACCGTGTTAATAAAATCGTTGCAGTCTCTTGGTGTTACTGGTATAGCACTTGGCTGGTTGTCCTCTTTCCTATCCAGCCAGACTTTTCAAGTTTTTTCTTCTAGGCCTGCGTCAAAAATCCACTCCTCTCCTTATGGGGTGCCTCAGGGGTCAATCCTTAGTCCTCTTCTGTTTAAAATATATGTGCAACCTTTGGAAGCAATTGCAGAAGAGGCTGGGTTGTCTCTTTTTTCGTACGCTGACGACACCCAAATTATTTTTTCCCTTTCGGCAGAAAAGCTGCTGGGCCCCTCAACTCTTCAAACTAGCTTGTGTAAGATTGCATCTTGGATGCAAAACAATCTACTCAAGCTCAATGGTGAAAAAACTGAGGTCCTTATTTTAGGGAAAAACAAAGACCTATAGGGCCCCCAACATTGGCCCACCATAATGGGTCCTCTACCTGTGCCCACCTCTCAAGTCCGCAACCTGGGATTTATCATGGATAGTAATCTTTCTATGAAACAACGTGCAGTAAAAACTGCGGCCACCTGCTTCACCATATTAAAATGGTTGAAGAAAATCATTTGGATGCTCCCTAGTGCTACCCAAAAGACCGTTGTTCAGGCACATCTAGACTGGATTACGGAACTATTCTCTTGGGCGCAAATAGGGATGTATTACGCAAGCTTCAGGTGGTTCAGAAATCCGCCGCAAGATTGCTCTGCAAACTCCCAAGAATGTCTTCAACTACTAGTGCCCTGGGAGATATACACTGGCTCAGAGTTGAAAATCGGACTAAGTTCAAAGTTCTGAACTATATGTTCAAGATCAAGACAGGCACTGCCCCTCAATACCTGCAAAAGTTAGTCCATTCCTATCAACCCTCCCACTTGTTGCGGTCCACCACTCAGGAAAAATGTGTGGTTCCTAGGGTCAAGCTTACAAGAATGGGTGGTCGTTCTTTCTCCTATCTTGGCCCACTCCTATGGAATTCTCTCCCCATAATGATTCGCAGAGAAACATTATACACAAATTTCCGTAAACTATTAAAAACCTGGTTATTCAATCAATAACTTTTGATTTGCTTGGTCCCTCAGTCTTGCGCTGGGAAACCCTTTTTGGGTAGCTGTGCGCATTATAAAACTACTTTAACTAACCCTGGGTGTAGTTCGCGTAGTAGCGCTATGTGTAGCTATGCAAAGTACACTTCGCACTACGCAAGATACGCGTAGCACTACGTGAATTGCATAGTGCGCTGTTCGCGATGATTGCACAGTGCCGGATGCCTGTCTGCACTGTGCAATCATTGAAAACGGCATCTTGCACAGTGCGAGCTGTCGTTTTCTGCCGCTCGAGTACATTTTTACTCGAGCGGCAGCTTTCTCAACGCGGACTGGTAGTTTCTCATCGCGAGCAGTCGTGCGCAAACGCAACCACTCGCAATGAGAAACCTGACCTCCCCGCGTTGAGAATCTCGCCGGCAGGTTTATTTTCCACGCTCGCGATCGCCAACTTGATGTTGCTGATCACCAACAAGGACAAAATATCACCGGAATGTCATTTTGCTTGCTCGCTGTCGCCAAATTGACGTTGAGGACCGCGAGCGAGCAAAAAATGCCAACTACGCTACGCTACACGATTTTGCACTGTGCTACGTGCAATTCGAGTATTGCTAAGTAACACAAACCCTGCAAACTTCGCGAGCGTAGCGTTGTTGTCCGCCCAGGGTTAACTTTAACATAACATACAGAGCATGTGTCACATTAAACCATACCCACACATAAAACCCTTTATTTAGCAAGGACACTGACAAAGCAGGCAACAGGAGTAACTGTCTTTATTCACATATTACACAGATAGGCATCAAAAGTAGACAAGAGCAAGACCAGTGGCCACTACAAAGTGCAAAGTAGGTACCTGAGATCCTGCACAGGGAATGGGCAAACACATCAGTGAACATCAAGTCCAGTGGCCAGTCCAAAGTGCAGAGTAGGTACATGAAATCCTGTACAGGGAATGGGCAAACACAGCAATGAACATCAAGGCCAGTGACCAATCCAAAGTGCAGAGTAGGTACCTGAGATCCTGCACAGGGAATGGGCAAACACATCAATGAACATCAAGGCCAGTGACCAGTCCAAAGTGCAGAATAGGTACATGAGATCCTGCACAGGGAATGGGCAAACACAGCAATGAACATCATGGTCAGTGGCCAGTCCAAAGTGCAGAGTAGGTACATGAAATCCTGTACAGGGAATGGGCAAACACATCAATGAACATCAAGGCCAGTGACCAGTCCAAAGTGCAGAGTAGGTACATGAGATCCTGCACAGGGAATGGGCAAACACAGCAATGAACATCATGGTCAGTGGCCAGTCCAAAGTGCAGAGTAGGTACATGAAATCCTGTAAAGGGAATGGGCAAACACAGCAATGAACATCAAGGTCAGTGACCAGTGCAAAGTGCAGAGTAGGTACATGAGATCCTGCACAGGGAATGGGCAAACACAGCAATGAACATCTGGGCCAGTGGCCAGTCCAAAATGCAGAGTAGGTACATGAGATCCTGCACAGGGAATGGGCAAACACAGCAATGAACATCAAGGTCAGTGGCCAGTCCAAAGTGCAGAGTATGTACATGAGAAGCTGCACAGGGAATGGGCAAACCCAGCAATGAAAATCAAGGCCAGTGGCCAGTCCAAAGTGCAGAGTATTATATGAGAAGCTGCACAGGGAATGGGAAAACACAGCAAGGCCAGTGGCCAGTCCAAAGTGCAGAGTCGGTACATGAGATCCTGCACAGGTAATGGGCAAACACAGCAAGGCCAGTGGCCAGCCCAAAGTGCACAGTAGGTACATGAGATCCTGCACAGGGAATGGGCAAACACAGCAGGACCAGTGACCAGTACAAAGTGCAGAGAAGGCACATGTGTGCATTAGATCCTGCACAGGGAATGGGTGAGACTGTACACTGCCATGGTCAGCAACACAGTTAGGGGGATAACAATGGGCAGTCCAGGCACTCCTGTGTGGGAGACAGGTGTGTGAGGGTGACTTAGCTGTCAGTCAGACTGGGAGGTGGCTGAGTTTCGGGCCAGTTTGAGTACTGGACCTGGGAGAGAGAGGCCCAGCTGAGGTAGAGGCATCAGTGGCTTTGGAAGCCAGAGGGCTGCTTGGACCAGATGGTGTGGTGGCACGTGGAGGTGGAGTCATGCTTCCGTCAGACAGTGTGGGAGGGAGAATGTGGAGGGGTTTGTTCTTGGGCGGAGTGTTAGGTGTTGCGGCCACAACAGGCACACTCTCCACCAAAGCTGCACCAGGTGCAGCTGGTGGCCCTCCCTCTGGGTACCTGCTGGATTCGGAGGTACGTTTGGCCTGGCATTGCCCTTTCTCCCCCATCACCTGTTGAACAGGTCAACCCCCTACACTGACCACCTTCCCCTGCTTCACAGGGCTCTGGATGAGAGTTGAGGTTGTGGGTGAATCTGCCTTAGCAGGCTTTTTCTGTGGACCCTTAGCTGGCACCAGGATCACAGCAGGAAGGGGAACTTTGCGAGATACTTTTGGGACAGGAGAGTCCTTGGCTGGGGATGCCTTGATTCATGTGAGCCTGAGGCTTGCTTCTTGGCTTTAAGCCCCCGAGTGTTGCCTGAAGGGCTTTTACATTTGCGCTCTGGAGTGGCTTTGGTTTTTTGGGGGGATGGTGTCTGTGCTCTGGCCCGCTTGGGCCGCTGCTGTTGTGTGCTGCATGTGCTGTATCTTAAACCTGAGGTCTGTGGTGTGTGTTCACTATCGTCAGATGTAGCC
This sequence comes from Triturus cristatus, assembly GCF_964204655.1. Taxonomy (NCBI): domain Eukaryota; kingdom Metazoa; phylum Chordata; class Amphibia; order Caudata; family Salamandridae; genus Triturus; species Triturus cristatus. Next base: position 232,894,567 of record NC_140587.1, read on the forward strand.
ACTGGCAGGGGGGTGGCTAAAGGGACTGGGGCTGGACTCTGAGACTGTGCCAGCTGAATGGCTGCTGTCACTGCGGAGGACAAAGACTGGACAGTCCCTTGTAGCCTACCCACGTCTGAATGAATGCCCTCCATTAAAGCCACTACCTGTGCCAACTTTTTGTCATGGTCTAGGAAGGCATTGATGAGAGTTGTCTGGCCCACACACAGCTGGTGCAAAAGGTCCACAGACTCAACACTGATGGCAGCAGGGAAGACAGGGGCAGGGGCAGTGGTGCCTGGGGTGAAGGACGCTCTTCCCTTCCTACTGGTTGGAACATGGGCAGCACTAGTAGAAGTAGCTGGGAGGGTGGGCACTGGGCGCTGTGTGGTGGAAGAGGAGGCAGAGTTCCCGCTCCTTGTGCCCGCCAACATAGATGTGTCACCGTTGGCGTCAGATGACATTGAGGCTGGTGTCTCTGGTTGTGATTCCTCAAGCAGACTCTTGTCCCTCTCCGAGGCGCTGGTCACATCAGTGTCAGTGTGCTCATGTGTAGCAGTCATGCTTGATACCTCACCACTGGTGTCTGTCCAATGTCCTTCTGTGGCCATGGTAGATACTGCAAGAGACAGAGACGTAGGGTCAGTTCTGTGGCATTAACACAACCATCATATGCAAGCAAAGCACGAAACAAAATGATGATATCCCCATGTTGCACACCGCCCTATGCAGTAAAACCATGCAACCTCATTTCAAAACTCGATTTTTGCATGTCATCATGCAAACTTGGCATACGTGACCCATGTGATAGCCATACAGCCAAATAACCTGCCGGTGGCTCCATGTAACCAGACACACAGATCCCTCTGAGCACACCTAGGGCGCTGAGGGGGGAAAACATGTACCTGTCAACATGTTGCCACAGTCACATCTGGAGGCAGCAGAAGGGGACAACACAGATACAGACTCCAACATATCTGTCCACAATGGCCATGAGCTCATGCCATCCACCGTGTCATACTTTGGGGCACAACTACAGTTGCACATTGGTGTCAGATGTGTAGTCCTCACAATTTTGACGTCAGGCAATGCACACATTGATGAAAGCACACTCAGATGATGCATACTGCTGTTCACTTCCATGGGATGTCCCTGACTACCCTAATGCAGACGATGCCAGAAGGCCACAACTCAGAATGCAATGTCAAGGGCCATTACTCCAATGACATAAGAAAGTACAGGTAGGGAATTATTATTATTATTATTATTTGGAGTTTTATATCGCGCACGGTTACCCTTGGGCATCCCAGCGCTATCCCTAGATCAACCACCGCCAGCACATGACACATTAGACCGGAAACAGATACGTTTTTAATAGTTTGCGAAAGCGCAGAGTGCTGGTCTCTGCCCGCAACATAAGAGGAAGCGAGTTCCAAGCGGAAGCCGTATTCACTGAGAACCTTCTCCCTCCGGTGCGGGCACGCTTTATTCTGGAAGACTGGAGGAGGAATTTATGATCCGAGCGGAGAGCCCTTGCTGCTCTATAGAATATGCATGACAGCTGCACCCAACACTTAAACTTACAAGCCATTGCATCACACTAGCAACATCACAGAGCCCAGCACTGGCCCAGGCTTGGAACACATGCAACCACTCACAACCAAAGTCACCCTTCCCAGAACACTCACCCCCAGCCTGCTGCTGATGGTCCTTCAAACATGCATCCAGCTCAGGCTGTGTCACAGCTAAGATGCAGGCCATTAGTGGCGTCATGCTCTTGCTCGCCAACCTTCCAGTCCGAGGGAGCAGCCCCAGCGTGATCTTTGGCATATTTTTTGCTCAGCTGGCAGATGTCATCCCACCTCTTGTGACACCCAGAGCCCGAACCTTGCATGCAATGGCCCTCCACACGGCCTTACCCTGGTGGACTTTGAGCTGCAGGCATGGAAGACAAGAGGGGCAAAAATCAGTGACACAGGGTTATGTACTACTATCTCTCAGTACAGGAACATGATACTAACTCAGCACTACTTCACAGATATGTCTAGCAGAGACAATACAGCATCTCACATAGTACATTAGCATGGGAAAATTATACGAAAATGCATGCCGGTATGACGGTGGACACAGTACCTGCCCACCTCAAACACATGCAGGATGCCGGCACAGAAAGCTATGTATAGGGTGCCCACATCTACTATCCAGTTTGTGGGTGAGCAAGACATACATTACATTGAAAATTATGTTTCAGGGCTGACTCACTGTGTCCAACACTATGCAGCCCTCAATGTCCTTGCCCTGTGAATGGCTCACTGTGTCATGGAGGTCACATTTAGGGACATGATCTCACAATCTTACACCCTTCTCACAAGGCCTGTCGTGTGCAATCTACAGGTCTGAGATGGCTCTTTGATGGATAGTCTAGCAGACAAACCATATGTTTCACTCTGTACACTCAGTGATGTGTCCTTGTCAGATTGGGCAGTGACTGTGCAGGCCAGGTGGGCTCACACTTAGGTTCAACGTGGGGCATAAGAAATGTCACATGAAGGGACAAATTGAGAGCGTGAACAGTGCCTACACATGCGAGTCAGGACACATGCTGGTGGAAATGGAAGGGGCCCTGTACAAAAGTACAACAATCTGCTGTGTCATAGGTGAATTACCACCAAGAATGTCACCCTCTGGCATGTAAGTCCTGAGCATAGTGCTGACCTATACATGATGTTAATTTTGAGTCAGACACACTTCCATCGGTACCCTCTGGACGTAAACCCTTGGTAAGGCCACAGATGAGCCTGTGAAGAACATCAGGTACCCACACATCCATTCACACAGGCAATTTCTGTCCTGACTCCTGCATAACCAGCTTGCTGCATCACTGTATGGCTGACAAAACAATACATGTCCCTCCAATTTTGATGTGCAGGCAGGGAAACGTGTGAAATAGGCTACACACCCCTTTCCCCTCGACACAGCATGCTAGGCAGTGTATGACACAACTTCATGTGTGCACTCCATGCTCTCTCACTTCCACTTTGAAACACTTACCATGACATCTAGAGCACCATATAGCCTCCCATACTGTGTGAACACCTCGCCCACCAGGACCTCCAGCTCCTCGGTGGTGAAGGGACGGGCCCTGATCTTCTCAGTCCTCACCATCACTGGGTTAGGGAGACAGGAGACAGGAGCAGCAGCAGTTGGTGGTGAGGGGTGTCAGGCAGCAGGCTCTGGAGACAGGAGGAGCAACAGGTGGTGCTGAGGGGAGTCAGGCAGCAGGCTCTGGAGACAGGAGCAGCAGCAGTTGGTGCTGAGGGGTGTCAGGCAGCAGGCTCTGGAGACAGGAACAGCAGCAGTTGGTGCTGAGGGGTGTCAGGAAGCAGGCTTTGGAAGCAGTGGAAATGTGAGGCTCTCTCTCAGACATATATAGCCCCCTGGATTAGTTTCAGTGGATCTAAGCTGTGGCAATCGGTGTTCCTGTCCGCTTTTTTCAAATGCATCTAATGACCAGCTCTGCTGTGGTGGAGCACGCCTACCGCGATTTTCAAAATTGAATTAGGTTACAGTGATTGCAGTTCCCATTGGCTGTAAGGGCTTGGGCATTGACGGTGACACACCGCAGGGGGCAGGCGGTCGCTACCGCTGTCGTGTGTCTTTCAATTGCATCCAATGACCGGCCCCACGGTGGTTTAGTATGCCTACTGCGATTTTCAAAATTGCATTAGGCTACCACGATTGCGGTTCCCATTGGCTGTCAGGGCTTGGGCATTGGCGGTGACACATCGCAGGGGCCAGGCGGTTGCTAGTGTGGTATGGCTGCCATACATTGGTGCCTGTGACCGTGATTTAGGTGGTGGAGCATGCCAACCACCATTTGGCAATACACATATATCTATCACTACAGCGAGTGTGGCTTTGCCATTGGCGGTGTCACACCACAGGGGCCAGGCGGTCGTTACCACGATATGGCTGCCATACATTGGTGCCAGTGACCATGATTTGGGTGGCGGAGCATACCAACTGCCATTTGGCAATACACATATATGTATAACTACCGTGAGTGTGGCTTTGCCATTGGCGGTGACACACCGCAGGGGTCAGGCGGTCGCTACCGCAATACGGATGCCATACATTGGTGCCAGTGACCGTGATTTGGGTTGCGGATCACTTTCACAGCCCCTATGGACACATCATGTTGTGTGAATGGCCAATGGCCAGTTCTCAACAGTGCACAGTAGACACATGATTCATGGCACACGATTGTGCATGCAATGCCAATGTAACATTTAGCCCACTGCTGACTACACATGCCATGTTGGTGTATATGATTGAAAACATTGGCATTTACTCCCTCACATGTCACTTGTGATATTGCTAGGCATGTACACAGAACAGTGTTGTGATGGACTCTCCAATGGGTACACATGTCAATGTGTGATAGGGCTTAGCAAATTACAGTGATAAATGTTTGACTACACATTGTGCATGTTTCGATGTCTATTTTTCTTTGCTCACGCACATACTTGTTGTTTAACCACAGACTGTGCTCGTTGTGTTGTTGATGTGTGCCCTGTTTGACTTACACAAGAAGGTGTGGCAGGTACAGCAGCTAGGTAGGAGACAGTAGTGTTGCAGTTTTACACATATGCTGTATGGACTACTCTCAGGGCTGCTCATGCAAGATGTGGCCATATTACTTTGGGCATTCACATAGTCAGATATTGTTTTGGAGGTGCTAGCTGTGTGAAAAGTGAACAGTTGTACTACTGGTGTAGCTGAAGGTGTCCCTACATGTAAGTTGTGCTGTAAGCTTAACTGTGATGACAGTCATTGTTGGTATTGTGTCACACAAAACGTAGGTTATCGGACACATCTCATGGTGGATTGCATTGACATGTGTCCCCTTTCATCTCACCTAGGAGGAGATCCAATGTGCATTATCCCTTCACAGTGCTGGCAGACATGGAGGATGAGGAGGTCATACAGAAATTCCGTCTGGATCGACCCACCCTACAAGACCTATGTGCTATGTTGGAGCCCCACCTGCGGCCTCACAGGACATATCTGACAGCTTTCACACCAATCTCTAAGGTTATGGCGGCCCTGCATTTTTTTGTTACTGGATCTTTCCAGTACACGGTGTCCAGTGCAAGTGGGATGTCGCAACCTATGCTCAGCATGGTGCTACGTGATGTCCTGTCCGCTATGATGATCTACAAGGACAGATATATCCATTTTCCCAGAAGGCATGAATTGGCGGGTGTGAAGGGTGATTTTTATGCCCTTGGGCACATCCCCAATATTGTTTGTGCCATTGACTGCACACATGTTGGACTTGTTCCACCACAGGCATGTGAGCACATCTACAGGAACAGGAAACATTTCCATTCCATCAATGTGCAAGTGGTGTGCCAGGTGGATATGATCATCTCACATGTCTGTGTCAAATTCCAAGGCTAGGCCCATGACTCGTACATCATGCGTAACAGCATTGTGCCACGACTAATGGATAATCAGCTTCCAGAGCATGCATGGATTGTGGGTGAGTACGAAGAGTCCGGTAGCGTGCTGTGTGTGTGACCTGCTGTCCTCTGCCACAGTTACATTACAACGTTGTTTCTGTGCATCTCACACCTAGGTGATTCAGCATATCCCAACCGTCCTTGGTTGCTGAGCCCTCTGCGGAATCCCAGGACACCGGCTGAAGTCCACTACAATGATGCCCGTGAGAGGACACGTCGTGTGGTGGAGCGTACCTTCGGTCTCCTGAAGTCACGTTTCCGTTGCCTGGACAAGACCGGAGGTGCACTGATGTACTCGCCCAAAAAGGTGTGTCAGATTGTAGTTGTATGCTAAATGCTCCACAACCTGGCCTTGCGCAAGGAGATCTCCTGCTCCTGGTTGCTGATGAGCAGCCGAGGCCCCCGCCTGCAAACCAACCCATGTCCAGTGACGAGGATAGTGGAGAGGAGGAAGGTGTCAACCTGTGTCAACAGCTTATCAACCGCTACTTCACTTGAAGGTGAGTGACAATGTACATTGTGGACATTCTCTGATGATGTTGTTTTTGGTGAAAAGGTCCATGTGAGCTTTGTGACTGCAGCCTGTTATTGACTCAGTGCTGGCTGCCAGTGTTTCTGGGACAGGGTGATTTGGCACAGATACATTATGTATATGTCGGTACTGTTGCTCATTGTAATATGTGCAGATCGGAGTACCTTGATGACAAGAGTTGCGTGATGGCTGCGATGCCACCGCCTGACTAGTGAATATTGTTCTGTTGTGTTTTCCTAGGTCCCTTCAGCCTCTCCTTGCCTACAATCTGTGCTCCTGGTATATTGTAGTCATGGTGAACATTGCACATCCTGTGATAAACACGGAGCAGACACAACGACATTGGTGTGTGAGGTGTGTCTATTTACAATGGGTACATGTGACAGGGGAGTGAATATTTACAAAAAGGTGAATTGTGAAGCAATGAGTTGTCAGTGATGGTAGATGAGACAATCGAGTAGTCACCACATTGATGTGCTGACCCAGTCCAACAGACGGATGCCATTTACAAGGCAGTTTTGGGAAGGACAGTCAACAAAGTCAATGGCAAGGTGAAGAGGGTTGACATCATGGCTGGCTCCTAGTTTGGCAGGTGTTCCTCCCTTGGATTTCTTCAGATGGCCTGTTGGTCGTTTGGCAGGGGGGGGCCTCTGCTGCAGGGCCAGTGGGGTCTGAGGAGTCCCCCCTCTCGGTGGCCGCAGGGGAGTATGTTGTACTGTCATCCTGCAGCCACTGGAGGGAGGTGGAGGTGTGGGTTGTGACGCAGGCCTGTCCCTCAGAACCGCCACTAGCTGACCCAAGAGGTCCACAATTTGGCCCATGCGGGAGTCTATGGACCTCATCAGCACACAGAGCTCACGGGCATCTTCCTGAGCCTGGCCTGTTTGTCCCTGGATCCGTTCATAGGCCCCAAGGATTCTGGTGATGTTGTCCAGGGCTTCGGTCCCAGTGTCCTGTTGGCTTCGACTCCCCCTTGCCCTCCCAACTGCCCTGCTGTCATGCACCTGTTGCCTCACCACTGTAGGCACCCGCCTAGTCTCCCTGCCCTCCTCAGTTGGTGGGGTGGGGTGGTCATCATCTGGGGCAGGGAGAGTGTTGCAGGCAGCACTGGTGGTGGTGGGGGCCGCACAGGTCATTCCAGCAGGGGTCAGCGTAGTTGTTGTTGTTGTTACTGATGTGGTGGTGGGGGGACAGTGGGGTCCTGGGACCTGTTGCGCCCTTGTATACCAGATGGGCCGGCTTCAAGCTATGCATCCTCGAAATCCAGGGAGTCCTCATCAGAGAGTCCATGTTCCGGGGGTGGAGACGGGCTCTACAGGTTGATGTTGTCGTCCTCTGCAGTCAGTTTTTGGTCACCTGTGGGACAGAGGGGAAATGGTCATTGATGCGCCCCCCTCAAGCTTAGTGTTCGATGTATCTTATTTACTGGTCATGCAACACACAGCTAACTATTTTGCACGTTGTATGTCTGCACGGTAATGTGCATCATGACATGATGTTGAGGTACATACATTATTTTTCCATGGTGTGACAAGTCAAAGGTACCATGCCCCATGTGAAGATTTTGTGATTACGATGAAAGTTTGTCATCTGACAACTGGCGGCAATACAGCTTGATGTGAAGCATCTTTGCTGATTACTCTGTCTGGCAGGCATTACAGCTGCACATGAACTATCCATTGTCATCTCATGCATAGCTTTGTCATGTCTTATGCTTTGATTTATTTGTTCAACAGACCATGCTTGTTCAGTTTTCATATGGTCCTTCAAGCTCAGCCCCCATGGAAGTTACAGATAGCATTTAGTGCTGTGCATGTTTGTGCCCTGATTTGCTTCAACATGGGATTTGGTGAGTCACACTTCTGTTTCTGTGAGGGTTACATACACTTAGCTGTCTGCACACTGTACATCAATATTGTATCTGTGTCAATTTTGCTGGGACCTGAGGGCTTGTGTTGTAATATGGCTCCATGCTTTTTGAGAGGAATGGTGGGGTTCATGCACTGTCTACTTACCTGTTCTGTTGTCACATTTTGGTGGACTTTCTGGCACATGCTTCTGGGTGTGTGTTTGAGTGCTCCATCCTGCTCAGGGGTGGGACAGGGATGCCTGGTGGGAGTTGTATTGCAGGCCTCCCACCCCCAAACAGCCCTCCCTGGTAAGATGGCTACCAACCTGTTAGGTGAAGGTGAACAATGCTATGGCTGACACATGCTTCTTGGTGGGAGGGAGTGCTCCATCCTGCTCAGGGGTGGGACAGGGGTGCCTGGTGGGAGTTGAAGTGCAGGCCTCCCACCCCCAAACTGCGTTCTCTGGGAAGATGGCTACCTATCTATTAGATGAAGGTGAACAATGCAATGGCTGACACATGCTTCTGGGTGTGTGTTTGAGTGCTCCATCTTGTTCAGGGTTGGGACAGGGGGCCTGTTGTGAGTTGTAGTGCAGGCCTCCCACTCACAAACACCCCTCCCAGTTTAGATGGTTGTTGTAATACAATGGCTGCAACATGCATCTGGGTGGTGGGGAGTGCTCCATCCTGCTCAGGGGTGGGACGGGGGGCCTGGTGGGAGTTGTAGTGCAGCCCTCCCACCCCGAAAAAAACCCTCCATGGTAAGATGTCTACCTACCTGTTAGGTGAAGGTGAACAATGCAATGGCTGACACATGCTTCTGGGTGTGTGTTTCAGTGTTCCATCCTGCTCAGGGGTGAGACAGGGGGGCCTGTTGTAATAAGTTATAGTGCAGGCCTCACACTCACAGACACCCCTCCCTGTTTAGATGGCTACCTACCTGTAAGTTTGGTTGTTGTTATACAATGGGTGCAACATGGTTCTGGGTGGGGGGTAGTGCTCCATCCTGCTCTCGGTTGGGCCAGGGGGGGCTGTTGGGAGTTGTAGTGCAGGCCTCCCACCCCCAAAACACACCTCACTGTGCAGATGATTACCTACCTGTTAGTTTGGTTGTTGTAATACAATAGCTGCTACATGCTTCTGGCTGTGGGGGAGTGCTCCATGGTGCAGAGCTGTGGAACAAGGGGGCCTGGTGGGAGTTGTAGTGCAGGCCTCCCACCCCCAAACAGTCCTCCCTGGTAAGATGGCTACCTACCTGTTAGGTGAAGCTGAACAATGTAATGGCTGACACATGCTTCTTAGTGGGACGGAGTGTACCATCCTGCTCAGGGATAGGACAGGGCTGCCTGGTGGGAGTTGTAGTGCTGGCTGCCTGTACACATGCAACCCTGGGAATGTTGCTGGCTACCTTTGGGGTGATTCAGATGGAGTGAATGTTACATCTGTGAGACCTGTGTTGGGTATTGTGGTGCAGATGAATGGACTTGGGCCTAGGAGGTGTAGGTTTGTAGTTGTGCAAGACAGTACATAGCAGTGTAATGGTATACATTTGCACTTACAAGCCTGCACTCCCCCGGCTATTCCTGTGAGACTTTCTGGATGCAGTATGCCAAGCACCTTCTCCTCCCATGCAGTGAATGTTCTTGGTGGAATGGGAGGGCCACCGTCAGTCACCTAAGCCAGCTGAAGATTCTTGTTGTTCCTCTCTTTCACCTTGCTCTTGAGGTCATGCCACCGCCTCACGATCTCCTTCTTGGTGCACGGGGTGGTCCCTACTGCATTGACCTCGATGACTATCCTTGCACACATTTGTGCTCTGGTGGCTACTGGTGTCTGTTGGACCAGGGTACCAAACAATTGTGGTTCCACTCTGATTATTTCATCTACCATGACTGACAACTCACTCTCTGTGAATTTGGGCATTTTCTGTGGTGCTGTGGTGTGTGATGTGCTAATGTTTTGAGGTGCAGTTGTGAGGGTGGTGGGGGTGGTGTAGGTGGTGTGTGTGTGTGTTGTTGTGCTGGTGAGATGTGTGCTGCAGGGTTTGGTTCCTACAGGACTGGAGTAGTGCAAAGGATTCTGGTCAGGGAAGGGGCTGGTTTTATACTCAGCTATGTGGGTGTGTCAAAATGGAGTATTGCTGTCAGGGGTGTTGTCCTGGGTTTGTATTTTTGAAGTTGCCATGGAGGTGTGTCATTGGGGTGTGTAAGGTGTTTTTTGGGGCAGGGCTAGTTTGCTGTGTGCACTTGGTGGCCTGAGTTTTTTTTGACGATCGCCATATTTGTCACGGAGCATCCACAGCGGTGGCTATGCTACAGGCCTTCCGCCAGCTCTCCCATTCATCACTGTTTGCGACCGCGGCGGTCGGAAACAGGGGAATGTCCTGCTGTCACATCGGGGGAATCCTAATTTAACGTGCGGTCACTCCGCTGGCCTGGTGGCGGTTTAGCATGTTTCCGCCACGAATCCGACCAGCGCGGATGTATTTTCACCAGCTCTGCCCGCTACGGACGATCTTTCTCAGCCTCATTCCACCGCGGTTGGATTTTTTTGGCGGTTGATCCTAATCGGACCGGTGGTTTTGCCGCGGTACCAGCGGGCGGTTGATTTCCGCTACCATAGGTTTTCCGACCGCCATCCTAAAAGACCCCTCTGTCCTGAAAAAACACAATTTTAAAGTTTGCAAACAGGTTTGTAACTGATTTGAGAATTGCTAAAATGTTGTACAAGAGTCCCTAAATCTATGTTACCCAAAAGTCCATCTGGTGTCCTGCATTACCCTGCTTTTGGGGATTAGCAAAAAAAAAAGAGCAACCCACGTTCATCAAAGGGTAAGATTCTCTTTGTGCGACGATGAGCGATCCTATTGGGTTAATGCAAGGATCAACTGGTTGGACAGGATGGTGGTCAGACTGTTGACTCAAGTGGACTCAAGTGGAAACATTTCTGACAACAAAATAGACTCACTGTGAACACCAGCGTTTTCACTGATTCCCAAAAGACCTACCAGTCAATCTAATTCACCTGGAACTGAGATTAGACAAAGCATGTTTAAATCAACCACAGCCATAGTGTAAAAAAAAAAAAACATATTCCACAATTTGCGCAAATAATTGCTATATTTCATGTACAGTCTCATTGCGATTTTCTAGTTTATTCCTGAATAAGACTTGTTTTAGTTGAGTACCACCCCAACACACTCATAATCTTCCAAAGACTTGCAGATACAATTGCCAGCAGAAAAATAATTGAGTGATAATGCTTTCTGTTGGCATCTTCCTTTGCCCTCTAAGGTACAGAACCTTTCAAATCCAGACCTATTGTCACTAAAAATGTATAAGGTTGCAGTGTTAATTAATAAGGAATTAATTATGTTGTGAACTAGCACAATCAGCCACTATACACTTAAAGTGCCATTACACTCACAGTTTTTGCCTTATTTAACTCATACTACAATTCTCACATATTTAGAACGATAGAGGGTCATTATGATCAAGGTTCACTGTACTTAGGCCAGGGGAAACAGAAGGATAAGCTTGTGTAATGTCAATGAAGTAATCATCAGCTAAGTTATTTGAGACACCCAACTTTGACTCTTATACCACACACTTTTTCTGCAATATAAGAAGTGTTGTGCTTTCAATTAACTTTTCAAATATCACCATTCCCAAGACGCTTCAACAGAGGTGAGAAACCTCAAAAATCCAAATGGCCTAATGATTTTCAAACTTGCACACTTAGGGGCCTACTCCCTCGGAAGGGCTCCGAAACGCGATCCGGACGGAAAAAGTACGAGCCGTATGCATGTTTTCCGCCTGACTCAAACAGCTGTACGAGTGAGCAAGTACGATGCTAGAATATGCAAAATCGCCGACCGAATCGGTTCCGGGTCCGAACCGCTCCGTACTTCTCATCTGTAAGCAAACCCAGCCATGCAATAGAGGTGATTTACGACCAAGCCAGTACGATGCACGATTTGGACAGCTGGATCGAGTCGGAGCATCCGACGCGTAAATACTCCCGGAAGCGGACTCTGGAGGTCCGCGCCGAACCCCCCTTAACCTATAGTCTTATGAGTCGATCCCAGGAGGGGACCCAAGTGTACCCCCTACACATGCATGTACAGTGCGGGAGGCACGAACGCGACCCCACTACAGGGGGCGCCTTTGTGCACAATGTACCTTTTTCATCAATGGGAGCCTATGTACGCGTCGTAGAACAGGCTCCCACTGACTTCAATGGGGCTCCGAACGACCCGTGTCCATCAGCGCTTGTTCGTACTTGGGCCCTCGGAGCCCCGGAGCACGAGTCGGTTGGAAAGCCCTCCGTATCTGAGTCAGACTGACCCTTCTCCCAAAGAGATCGGCATCGGCCCCTAAGTGAAAAGTGTGCTGGCAATTCACTCATGGTGCACTTCAGTGAGCATTCTAAACTATATCTATATGAGTGTAGGAGCAGCATATTGCATGTTGGAGGTCTCACCACAATTTCTAATTTGACAAAAAATTCCCTGTTCTCCAGGAGCAAAGCCACCAATGGCCTTAAAAAACACATTAGAATATTCAGCCAGCAAGTGCTCTTCCAAATTTTTACAGCAGGAAACTAGTACTGGCATAAATTGAAAAGACTTTGGGGCATATTACAAGCCCCTATAGCTACAAGAACATCCCTTTTAAAGATATTCCTGTGGCGATACAGGTGTTGCCTTATTCACAAGGCAGCGTTTTAACATAGCTTAGCGCTGCCTTGTAAAAAAGGCCCCCTTTAACGCTATACTTAGCGTGGAAGGGGTGGGCAATGGGTGTTGTGGTGGGCTTTTCACCCCAAGACCCATTAAATTTGATGCTGCCCCCAATTTACAAGGCTGGCGTGAATAGGAGGCAGCGCCAAAATTAAGACCAAAAAACCCATACTTCATTCCTCCTCTTTTTTGCTGTTTCTATGTGTGCTACATTGTACAGCACACATAGAAACAGCAAAACACCATACATGATTGTGTATGTGCAGGAAGGTGTCCCTTCCTGCACATAAACAATAATTGTAAAAATGACGGGTTGGTCATTCTATGTGTGCTGCACTTATTTGCAGTAAGAGACACCTTCCTGCACATAAACAATCATTCCCCAAACGCAGGTACCCTTGTACTATGGTGCAAGGGTGCCTGCGCTGGCGCTAGGCAGCTGAAATTAGCCCCAGCGGAAACGCAGGGCTGCACCTTATTGTTGTAAACACGTTGCATTCCTGAGTTTCAGAAGGTAAGTTGACATAATATTGAGTTTGAAATATCGTTGTATCATAATGTCAAGTTTTTGATGCCAATAGTCAAAAAGATCGTGGTTTACTATATCGATGTCAAGAATATCGATTTAGTTTGTTGTATAAAATATCGTTGTTAAAAATATCGATTTTGAAGATATTGTTATAAAGATATCTTGATTTTTTAAATGTAGTGTATTTTGTTCATAGTATATAATTGTAAAGCTAATAATAATTTTTTATAAATTGGATATGTTTTATTGAAAACTGTTTTAGGAGCAGGATGTAGGGTTTATAGGGGATAAGGGTGGGGAGTGTTTTAAAAATAATTTAATATTTAAGAAAAATGTTAGTCATAAACAATAAATTTTAAAATGTTTTTTAGGAGTGGGATGTTGGGTTTATAGAGGAGGATGGGGGAGTTGTTTTAAAATAAAAAATTAAAAAAAGAATTTAAATATTTTTACAAATATTAATTAAAACTATATATTAATAGTGTGATTTTCTGGGCATTGCAGATATGTTGGTGGAGTAATGTTTAAAATGTAAAAACATTTGGAAAAAGTAAAAAGTTGAATTTTAAAGAAAAACAATATTATTACAGTAGTGAAAAAATAAATGTATATAAAAAAATAAAAATATTTTAGGTAGAGGTGTGTTATTTTGAGATGGGATTAGTGTGCTATTGTTTTTTTTTTAAATTGTAATTTCAAAATTGTAATTTACATTTTGTTTCTACATTTGGAGGATGTTGAATGTTTGGGTTTGTAATTATTAGTGTTAAAAAATGAAAAGTAAATGTCTTTGCTTAATATTATTTTTATAAAATTGTAATTAAAATGTATTTTTAAAAATGTATCTTTACGTTTTGTATTAAAACATAATTTATAAATAACAAAATAATAAAAAAATATGAATATCTTATAAGTTTGTTGTGGATATGTTTTTAGAAGTGGGAATAGTTTAATATATATGTGTATAGTGTGTATTATTTTCTATGTGTTTATGTACATTTGATTGGGAATATTACATTTTATGAGTTCATTGTTCTGCACATGTGTTAATGTTTGGAGTTGGAATATAACATTATATATGTTTAGTGGCTGGCACATTCCCTGTGTTATTGTAGTTTGTAGTTGGAATACTATAATTAAAATGTTTATTCTCCATCACCTTCACAGAGTTTTTGTAGTTTGGAGTCGGAATAGAATATTTCATATGTTTCTTGTCCAGCACTTTCCCTGAATTAATATAGTTTGGAGTGGGAATAGTAAATTAATATGTTTGGTGTCCAGCACCTTCCTTGACCTTTGGTAGTTTGGAGTGGGACTAGTATATTTGATATGTTTATGATCCAGCACTTTCCCTCAGTTAATATAGTTTGGAGTGGGATTAGTAAATTATATATTTTTAGTGTCTGGCACTTTCCCTGACTTTTGGTAGTTTGGAGTGGGAATATTATCTTTTTTATGTTTATTGTCCAGCACTTTCCCTGAGTTAATATGGTTTGGGGTGGGAATAGTAAATTGTATATGTTTAGTGTCCAGCACCTACCCTGAGTTAATATAGCTTGGAGTGGGAATAGTAAATTAGATATGTTTAGTGTCCAGCACCTTCCCTGAGTTAATATAGTTTGGAGTGGGAATAGTACATTATATATGTTTAATGTCCTGCACCTACCCTGACATTTTCTAGTTTGGAGTGGGAATAGTAAATTATATATGTTTAGTGTCCAGCACCTTCCCTGAGTTTATATAGTTTGGAGTGGGAATAGTAAATTATATATACTAAGGGGCCTATTAGGATGGCGGGTGGACAGTGGTGCGGCAGTCCCGCACCGGCAATTAGAAGGCCACTGCCACGGTGGTGGTGGCATCCCCCATCCACATCATTGTGGCGGGCGGTGCACACAGCACCGCCTGCCACAATGCTGTGGCTGCACCTTGTGCATTTGCCTGCACAACGTGGCAGGCACAGCACGATGCTTGCCACGTTGTGCATGCAAATACAGGGGGGTACCATAGGTATCCCCCATGTGCACCCCGCACTCCCCCAACACCCTGGGGGCCCGCAACAGGCCCAAACAGTCATGCACCACATGCCTTTCGCCACCATGGAAAGGCACTAATCCGCCTGTATGCTAATATGGATGGCGTTGTCTTCCAGACACCGGCACCATACCCAGCGCCTTTTCCGCCCGGTCGACTGGTTGACCGGCGGAAAACCGGCAGACGGTCTTTCTGTCCACCGGGGTCCCCCTGCCATAGTAATATGGCAGGGAGGAAATGGGTGGCGGGCGGTGTATAGTGTCATGCGGATTGCCACCGCCATAGTTGGGTGGCGATCCGTCCGACATTATAATAGACCCCTTAGTGTACATCATCTTCCCTGATTTTATATAGTTTGGGGTAGGAATAGTAAATTATATATGATTATTGTCCAGCACTTTTCCTGAGTTAAAATAGTGTGGAGTGGGAAAAATAAAAAACTAGTTGTTTATTTTGGAGCAAGGTTAATGAATAAACATGTATGGTTGAGTGGTAATAGTATGTTATACATTTCAATTCAAAAATTGATTTATAAGAGCAAGTCAATGTAAGACAATTATTTTATTGCTAATATAGTATAATACACATACTATAGAAAATAAATACAGAACAATATTTATATTTTATTTATGTCTTTATTTTCATTCAAAGACTCAAGGGAAGTAATATGCATTTTATTCATTTATAATGTTTGATATATATTGTTATTATCAGAAATAATAAAACATATTTTTTTGGGGATACATTACATATTTAGTACATATTTAAACATACATATATCACTTTTAAGTATAGTCAGTATGAAACATTTTTATGTTTTATATAATGGAGAAGTTGGTGAAAATTGGTGAAAATATGTACATTTTTTACAAATAAAAGATGCAGTTATCCACTTGTTTTAAAATATTGTTATTTTTTGGTAACAGGTGTACATTATTTATATATATTATAAATATGCATTACATAATTACATATTTTGTACATTATTCATAATGTACAAATTGTATTTTTTTTCCCAATTTTATAACTTTTGTATATTATTTTCAGAATTAATAATAAATAATATTATAATTTGTATAATAATATTTTATTTGTATCTATAAAAAATATTATAAATCTATTAAATATTTTTTAACATTAATACAGTTTTTCACATTTTTAGCAAGCAGTACAATTTTTTTTCTTACAATGATAAGTTAACAAAAAATATTTTAATGTATAATAATAAATATTTTTCTTCTAATATTTACTATTAGACTTTAACAATTTTAAATAGAAAAGAAATAACATTTTTCACATAACTAATATTAATAAGTCTTTTTGCAAGTTTTTTTTTGTATAACATGTCTAATGTACTTTGAGTTTAATGTAGAAAAGTATTTCATTTAGGCCACCATTTTTTAAACTAAGTTTTATTTTCTAGGCTATCTGTGTTGTTTTAAGTCATTTCTGAGGGGAGAACCTTACGGCTGGAAGCTGCATCTCATCCGTTACGGTAGGTTTCATTTAATTGATTTTAGGCTTTATTGTTAGGTAGTTTATAGTGTATGTAATATTTGGATTTTATGTTTGTTGTGAGGTTTAGTTTGTAGTTTAGCATATGCAAAATGCGGTTAGTGCGTTGATAGGTCGGTGTAGGAGTTTGTGATATATGTTTAATTATACTTAGAGTACGGTGTTATCAGAGTGTTTATGAATGATTTTACTGTATATTTGTGCGGGAGGGACTGTGTTGTTTTTTCCACAGGTATTCGACGTTTCGAAGTTGCTGTTGGTAGAAGGATGTTCTTTTTGTTTTTAAGGAAATGTGTATTAGTTTCTAGTAAACTGATAATTATTTTACATAATAATAATAATAATAATAATAATAATAATAATAATAATAATAATAATAATTTATATTTTTTAAGATATAAAACATATTTATTATGTCAAATGATTTTTTTAAAAGTTTAAATTAATGACATAATATATAGATTTTAGATGTTTGAAAAGAAATATTTAGTTATGAACTCAGTTTACAATTACGATTTTTCTAGATTTACATATTAATGTTTTAAAGCAGGGGTGTTGCTATTTTTTCCAAATATTCAATTCCTTTTGTGTTTTGGTAGAGTCGTACTTTGTCTTGTAAATGCTCGAACATTGTTTTAGTCTGTTTAGTTAATTTTGGACCTAGCTATGTTACAGACTGTTCAAGTCTTAGGGGTCTATAAGGATGGCAGTCAGAAAATCACTCCGACCGCCATGGTAGTGGGAAAACACCGCCCGCTAGGACCGCGGCATAACCGCAGGTCAAATTAGTATGATCCGCAGTCGAAATCAGACCGCGGCGGTACGATTGCGGCATTTAACATTGTGGCGGTTGCTGCTGCCAGCAGCACCGCCGCGATGTCCAAAAAGGCATGTCCAGCATATCCCTGCACTGTGTGGCAGGCACTGCACAGGGAGATGATACTCCCCCACTACACCCAAACCCCCCCAAGGGGGGGACCGCAATGGGCCCCTGGAGACATTCTCTGCATGCCTTTCCTTGGCGGTTCTACCGCCGCGGAAAGGCTCGCTACCGCTGACATCATAATCATGCCAGTGGAGCCTGACCCTGCACCGGCCCAATTTTAGCTGTCCAGCTCCGCCCGCCAAGCAAGCGTGAAAACGGCTACTGGCGGAAAATAGGCAGGCGGAAAATCTCACCGCCGCGGTCGTCTCCGCCATGCTAATGGGACCGGCAGTTTTCTGGGTTGCGATCGCGGGTGGATGACCTCTGCTGGACCAGCGGTTGCCACCGCCGGCCCTGTGGCACCCATCCGACTACCATCCTAATAGCGCCCTTAGTTGTTGGCTGCTTTGTTCTTTTTGTATTAATTCTAATACTTTATGTAGGGTTGGTTGGGTCCTGCCTGTTGTGGCTTGGAAAGAATTATGCCATCCTTCCACAGCGCTATTAGTTTTTGCTTCTTTGTTTAGAGTACTGTTATATACATTCCACCATGGAATTTGGAATTTGGGCTGCCTTCTGTGTCCAGATCTGTGTAGCTTTCCCACCCAGGTATCCTCGAAATAATTCAGTAGGGGACTAAGTTTATGTTCATTTGTTTGGTAGTAGGGGTGTTCTATTATTAAATTGCAGTGTTCTGCTACAGCAGTTATTGGGACGTAAGTTAGTGCAATTAACTTCTTTTTTTCATATGGAAAATTGCTATTAGTTGCATATTCTACACTAAGGAGCCCATTACGATGGCGGGCGGACTGTAACGATAAACTGGACCAACCGCCAGAGGTGCGACGGTCTCTCCAGGCCCATTAGGATGCGACCGCCACCCTGGCGGTCGCATCCCGCATGTTTTACATTGCGGCGGGCGGTACTGTAAGCAGCACCCGCCGCAATGTAAAACATGCATGCTGTGCATTGGCATGCACAACGTGACAGGCACCGCATGGTGCCTGCCACCTTGTGAATTCCAATGTGAAGCCCCCACCCCTCCCACCACCCTGGGGAGCCGCAACGGGCCCCCAAAGTAAACTCTGCATGCCTTTCCATGGCAGAGTCTCCGCCATGGAAATGCATGCACACCGCACACATCATAATGTGGATGGCGGAACCTTGCAGGCACCGCCACCATTTTATGGGCCTTTACCACCCGACAGGCAATCGTGACGATTGCCTGTTGCCCAAAAAGTGGCGGATGATCTTTACGTCTGCCGCGGTACCCCCGCTATGCTTCTGTTGCGGGGGTAAATGGCCATCCGGCAGGGTGTTTTGGCGGGCGGATCGCCACCGCCGGTCAGGCATAGATTTTTTAAGGTGCCTCCAAATGCATTGATTACAGTGGTAACAGCAACCTTGTATTGCTGTGTGAGGGTAGTGTTTCAGGATGGCTTGTATCATTGACTGTTCAAAGTCTATGATAATTTTTGAGGGTTGTAATTGTTAGTTTTCTGCTTTACTTTTGTTAAGAGTTCTAGATAGGTAGTGGTTTGTTTGTTTGTTTGGTAACAGGGCATATATAAAGGGCATGTTGCTATTGTGGTACTGTCCATGAATTGTGTATAATTGGTAAAATGATTTGGGACATATTTTAAATGTTCCAACCATCATCCATGTCTCATAATTTTGCAGTTTAAGTAAGTTTGTGGGAGTTGCAAATATGATAATCCTTTTTTTCATTAGATTTATTGTTCTTCATTATGAGTTGCAGTGTGTTTAGGTGGTATTTGGACTTCCCGGAAAGTTTTGGGGGGAGGTGGGGTTGTGCTAGCTAATAGCCTTTTTAACGTTGAGACGGAGGGTAATTGGCCAGTTACATGTTCTGGAACTCGGGGAGTATGTATTTCAGTTGTGGGTTTTTGAGAGCTAGCGCTAGCTTCTTTCAGAGTCTCTAAAGCATCACTCACTTCTATTTCAGCTATGTTAGGGGGTGGCTATGTTCCTTAACATATAATACAGTAGTTTCTTTTTTTGTAGCCCTCCCATAACCTGCATTTGAATAATATTTGATGCATTTCCAATTAATTTTGTCGCCTGTCTGTTTTTATTGTGTGTAGACATATCCCATATAGCATAGTAAAAGTTTGCCTTTCTGGGAAGTAATTAATTTTGGAACTTCAGTCATTCTGATGTTTCAACTGCTATGAGAAATTTATATAACAAAATTAAAAACATATTGTAATTGTTTTTATTGTAATACAGAATTTATATACAAAATTATACTTACATGCTTTAATGTTTCACTTTTTTTGACAATGAGATGTTTCTGTTGGTGCTTGGCTTTAGTGTTCCTTTTATTTTCTGGAGGATTTTCGCCCGACATCCGGGCCTTAATCTCTTTTATTTCTTGATGTTGATGAAAATAGTGGTGCTGCTAAATATTACACTCAATATCTTGACACCTTATAAGTTTTCTTACCACTGACAAATACATACCCCCAGTGTTCCACACTTTGAGTGGTTTTGGATCTTAACTTGCGGCAATAGTCCTATACCAAGCTCTTTTGTCTTTCGCTCGGTTTGTGCTATATATTCACATTCTCTGAGAGAAGCTTGTCAGTTGTTGTAAGCTACCAAGATTGAATATAGGACTCCTTGCTGTCAGAAATAGTTATTGGGCCCCATGGCAAACTGAAGTTACGGGCCCCAATTCTGACAATTGTACTAATTTATCTTTATTTTCCCAGTTCTATCCAACTGTTGGACTGATAACTGTAAGGAAATGCCTATTTTTGCATGTTCACCCCACCTCCCAGTTTTTTGACTGATGCTGCTGTCTTTTGGCTCTGGGGGTGCATTGAGACCTGCTAAACAGACCTCAGGGCCAATGCCTGACTTTTAAAAAGGCATATGTCTAATTTTCTATTCCACAATTGGGATTAGTTAACTTACTTATAGGTCATAGTATATGGTACCAGGGTTACCCAGCGCAACCCATGGTCTGTTAGTTAAAATATCCCTCATGGACTGCAGTACTTATTGTGCCATGGGTGTGACAAAGCAAAGCATGACTCCCAGCCTACCACCGCCAGCTGGCAGAGCAGTTTTTAAACAGCCAACTCAACTTTGCTATTTAAAGAAAAGGCAACATTTAACTATTCCTTTTTAATACTCATAAGTCACCCCTAAGACAGGCCAACTGAGCCCTAAAATAAAGGTTCATTATATTACAAATATGTACATGTGTTTTACTAACTTCGCATGATGTGACAGTAAACACCCTACATTGTCATTTGTACTGTGGAAAGGCTTGTATCCTCGTTGGCAAGTGTCTTGCTTCGCCCTTAGTCAGATAATACAGAATACCGGGAAACAGCCTTTACACCGAATGCGCTACAGCGCATTCCATTACAAAGCGGTTATTACAACGATCGTGTTGTTACAACGTGGACCATTACACCGCAAGTCGTTTCAACGACTTGCTGAAGGGGGTGCACTGGTGTTGAATTTGTAATTCAACACCTTCCCTGCTGTTGCATCAACTGGATGATGAATAGTAAATAATACTATATATATTAGTCCAGCACGCCCCCTACAGCAAGTCGTTGTAACGACTTGCGATTTAATGGTTCCCATTAAAACGATGCGGTCGTTGTAACGACCGCGTTATAATGGATTGTGTGAAAAACGCATTTGTTGTAATGAGACATATTCCAGAATACCACATGGTGGCTCAAACACGATGAAGCAACAGACACAACACCATACCCCCTGGAGAGGGATTTCACGTTATAAAATGAAGCACATTTGGCAAATGCAACAGTTAAATGCATAGATAATAATAAACACGAGCAGCAGATAATACTGGACATCCTGCAAAAAATCTGAGAGATATATATACACTAAATACATCAGATGATTACTTTGGATGTGCACTCAGATTTACTCACACATCACAAAGTCAATACCCAAAGGAAACACCTCATATGATTATAGCCACTGGTAACTGAAGGTGCACACTGTCAGTTACGCATCACAAGGACTGTTATAGCCACTGAAAACTGAATATGTACGCAAACAGCCAGGTATCACAATGGCAACAATTAAAAATCAAACACTTTACCTGGTGCAATCTTCATCCTGAAACACTCCAGACTAGGGGACTCACAGCCGAAGTCAGGAGACTCAGCAACCAGATGCCTGCACTGACGATGTGTCCACTGTTCTGGCTCAAAGAATCCCGGTTTCTAAGTCAACAACCCTCAGTTTTATAGTCTCAAAACAGACTAGAAGGTTCGAGAGGCCTTTCTTCCATGCCAAGGTACCTTACTGGAATTGGCCACTTTCCATGCAAGTATTCCCAAGGCAAAAGGAGTTCCCACGTTCCCTCTACATTCTCACATGGTTCAGCCTTTATCTTTACGAAGCTCACGAAAGTCTCTGAGGGTACATTCAACTATCTCCTATCTAAAAAAAGCAACCTTGAACGTGAATAACCCAAACAACTTAAGCACTCTGGGGGCCTACCAGTGAGCACAAAAACCGATAGCAAGGCAGAGTCAGAATTCAAGATGAGATGAGGGCATGTCAAAGTCAATAGTAAGAAATTCATAATTATTCCCAATGTACAACACAATGCACATTTGTGCACCACTGCCTGTAGCACCGCACACTTCATCTCTCAACGTACAACATAATGCACATTTGAGAACCACTGCTCATAACACTGCACTTCGAGACCAAGAAGTACATTCCACACCTCCCTCTCTCTCATGCTTTCAAATGCACATCCCATACGTTTTGTTCTTGGCAAGCTGCTCTACTCTGTAACAGCTCCCACTTTGCTAAAACTACGAGATTACATGAGAAAAATCTTCAAGGGAAACAAGACATATGCAGGACTTACATACAGGCTAGGGTAAAATAAAAGTCAATTAAATTGATGGTAGTCAAAGGTCATCACGTGGTTTCAAACCAAAAGAGTGCAAGACAGCAAGTACAAAATGACACTTGCACAACTCAGCAATTCTTACCTCTGAATAGGACTGCTAAATATGGTACTTCAAGGTATCAAAAGAATTGCTGCATTAAGCCCGACTTGTTGTTCAAGTCGAATTTAATGTAACTTTATACAAATGTAAACTTTAGAAAGTTGACACTTTGCTTCCCAAAGTTTTGGGTGACTGTTTACTGTGGCACACAAGCTGTTGTCCTTGAGATAGCCTTCTGCCCTGCTGGAGGGAGGTGTGAATGACTCTCAGCAAGGAACAGAACGAGCCTACCATTGAAAGAAGTGTGGCCTCCTCCTTGCAGTATGGCAAAACAATCTGTGAGTCCAAAAGGGGAGCTTCAAAGGGGAAGACACGTTTGAAGGGCACATGGTTGTCACACATGAGAGAGGCAGCTCTTTTTTTTAGCAGACAGGCTGGCATCTGAACAGTGAAAGAGAAACCATTGTCAAACCATTTTTTCTGGTGGCATGTAGCCCCCAGGTACCCACTTTTCTGGAATGGGTTAGTGAGCTCCACACACAAAGAGAAGGGTTCTGCCATTATGGGCAGAAAGTAGCATTCTGTGCTAGTTAGATGTCACACTTTCCAGGAAGCTGTCACTAGGTGCGGATGACCTGGTAGCCTATAGGCCAGTATTCACCACATACCTATGGAGAAACAGTCATACAAGTCACATGACTGGCACCCAAACATCAGATTAAATATGCATTGGAGACAGGACCAAAGAAGGACTGCCCGGCTGTTCCCAGGACCCAGCAAAAAGAGGCAGTATGAATGACTGGATTGCAACTGCTTCTTTTGGGGCTAGCAAAGACAGGACTGCACCTGTGGTGTCCCGCTAGAGGAAAAGCCATCATTGGGCCCAGACACAAAAGGTGACTCAAAGTGTCAAGTTTGCTGACTCCCTGTCACAGCCACAGGGCCATGTAAGCTGACAAGCCTGCACCTTTGAGAGCCTAGCAAAAAATAATGCCTGATCACCACTGGACCCGAGGTGCAGCTTGGGAGACATGGTGCACCCAAGTCTGCTGGACCTGGAGAAAGTGTAGTTTGGTCACCCAGCATGGAAAATACTGTAACTAATGGGAACCACTGGTTTTACAGTAACCAGAGACCAGTATACCAGTGGCAACTGTTTTGTGGCTGCACCTTACCTGGACTTCAATAGGCATAGATCTCTGAGGCCAAAGTCACCCAACTGTGTTCAAAGACCAAGGGGTGGCCACAGTAAGACCCCCAACACCGTCTCAGTATCCTTCACATCCTTGAAAATCTTTAGCATCCTGTATCCTTTGCATCAGTACCACTCCAAAGACCCTGGAGACTGCTTTCCCAGGTAACTGTGCTGTTGTTTCTTGTTGGTCACTGGGACTGGCTCTCTCCTGAATATGGTTTCCACAAGAGTGTCCCTAAAGTGACTCTCAAGTTACTGTTTGTAGCTAACCTTAAACAACAAGTGACTGTAGATTACAATGTTTTATTTCAATATGGGAAAAATTGTTATTTATTGTTACTTTAAAAATGCATATCTCTGAAACCCTTCAGTGGATTTTTGGTGTCTATTTAATGCTAAACATGCAACCTAATTTTAATATTTAAGTCTGATTTTCATTACATTATGTTTATTTCTTATTCAAGTCTTTTGGTACTTCTTAATGCTTATACATGTTCCTTTTCTGAAGACTGACTGCTCTGAGCTAAAGATAACCAGGACTGAGCTAAGGTTTTACAAACAAACCTGACTGGACCTCCTACAGAATTGTGACTTTATTGCACAGTGTGGTCGCACACCACACCATTATAGTAATTCACTTTCCTCACAATAAACGAATGCTAAGTACAACTATTTTAGCTCTTTACCTTCAATGTGGCAGAGTGCCTCAAGGCATACGCTGGGAGATATGGGATAGTCATTTAGAACTCATAAGAAAGAAAAAGTGATCAACAATTATAACAGTCCAGCCAAGGTGTTAGCGTTTATAAGAGGGATCAAATCACACCTAAAGAGTTTAATTAAACCCAAGACCCACTATTTAAAAAGAGGCCACTATCTAACCCTAGCCCATAAATAAGGTTACCAAGGAAGATCAGCACACACTGAAGACCTTGGAGCAGGGGAGTAAAACTGTTCGCTGGTCCCCTAAAATAGGATCCTTGGAACACAGCAATTTTAAGCAATTGCACAACAAATGTAACATGAACTGAAATCACATCTAAGATTTGAGGAGCATCAAACTACACCGGTTTGGGGCAGGCACAGGATTTGTCAGATGCAGTCAGGTTATTCAGGGCCCAAGACCACAAATATGGGTTCAGAGCTACTCATAATTACAGCTCACAGTGCCACAAAGTGTACAACATCTCAGCTGCTGACACATGCAGTTCTGATGCTGCACTTGCAACCCCAGGACAACTTGCAGCCTTTGGAGGAAAGTTGTGTAATTAATGATGTTCTTTGTCCTCTAACAGGCAGATGCTGAAGCGTTTGGGGACAGAGCAAGCTCGCCCTGGTGGATGCAAAGAAGGTCCACGACTTTGGCTCTGCAGCATCACCGCTAGCTGTTGCATTGACTCCCCTCACACACCATCAAAAACTTCAGAGGAGTGAGAAGGCCATTACTATCCGGGAGGGCCCTCAGCTTCCCAAAACTCTCAATTCTAAACTACAAAAAGGGAGGGTACACCCAATGGGTCCTCTACATCACCTACTGTATTGTGGTGCATGTACACTGCTCGAATTTCACAAGCGAGTGTGCGGATAACACCCAGGTAAATTAGTGCCCACTCCACATTTCTCGGATATGTGTTTCACTATATATATATATATATATATATATATGATGAAGCAAGCCACAGTTGATGTCTGTGGGTGAGGACCCTATATATACCTCCTTGAGGCCTAGGGGATCAGGGTGTTTCTACCCTGCCCCTTTTCTTTTCTTTCAATCATTTTTCTTGTGACTCGATTCAGTCGAGTCATAAGATGGCTGCCAACACTTCCTGGTTTGAAGTGTTGGCAGCCAATCAGATCTCTGGCATGATTCACCGTGGCTACAGTTGTATATCTGAATTCTTTTTAACAATTCTCTGGAACTACTGAACGGATTTACATAATTTTACAAGAAGAGTGCTTTCTGGACCAAGAGCTACGTTTTTGTCAAATTTCGTGTAATTCAGTTCCGCAGTTTGGGCTGTAGCCATGTCTAAAGTTTCCTATGGAAATTAACATAGGAAAAACCTGTTTTGGGACACCCTCCTTTTCTCAGCCCCGCTTGATGGATCACCCTGAAACTTTCAAAACAGCAGCTGAAGTGACAGGTGTATTAGTTTTGACATTTTTTATGAGGATTCATCAAACAACGCTCTTCCTATGGAAACTAGGTCCTAACTATAACTACCTGCTGGCGATTGCCAGTAGGAAATAAAACTATATATATATATATTCACTGAAAAAACCATAGGTTTCAGGGGCGTTATAGTTAGCTGGACTTTTCACTCGTACAAAACCATTGAAATTCCCCTGTTATAGTTAGTTCAGCTAACTATAACTCGCGTCCCCGCAGCGCACTGCTGATGATGTCACATATTACATCACTCATGACATGGTCAGTGACATCACTGATGACATCACTGATGACATCTCAAATGACATCACTGATGACATCACTGATGACATCATCCAGTGCATGTGTGTTTTTCTGAAAATTAAATATGTTTTATATATGTATATCTCAAGGTCGATGGAAGAATAAATGGGTATATAAGTGCCTAAATGGATGATTTATTTTTGAAAAATTGATTGTATAACTGACTGATTAAGTGTATCCTAGTGAATACATGGCTTAGTGAGTAATGTTTAAATATGTAAATATCTGTATCAGTCTCTCACTTTGTGTATAAGTGGCTGCATGGGTTGGTGAGTAGCTACATGAGTGTCTATATAGGTTATTAGTTGGTTTTTGAGTATCAGTATGAGTGTCTGTATGGTTCGGTGGGGGTATTACGTAGTGCATAGGTGCACGAATGAGTGACTCACTGTTTGTATGTGTTGAAGACAGCATGTGTGCAGGACTGTATGGGTGGATGAGTGTGTGCATGGGTGTAATAGTGAGTGAATGACTGTCTCAATAGTGTCTTTATGAGTAACTACATATGTTTTAAACTAGTATATGTGACTATTGGTGTATATACGTGAGTATATGTGAGAGTGAGAGATTGGAAGAGTTCCTGCATGAATAAGTATGTGTTTCTATAAGTGATTGTTTAAAAGACTAAGTATGTGTAAGTTTCTGTAGAAGTAAGTGTGGTGGTGTGTGTATAACTAAATATGCAAGTAAATGGATGTTTGATTCCTTATTAGCATGAGTGACTATGTGTGTGAGTAACTCTATGGATGAGGGACGTTGTGGATGTATAGGTGTATGAGTACATATGATGAGTGAGTACATGTATGAGTGACTGTATAGGACTGTTGGTGAATGAGTGGATGTGTATGTGGATCTTAGAATTACTGAATAGGTTGTTGTAACTGGTATCGGTATGTCCATTGTTTTGAAAATGTTAGTTTCTATTTTTGAATGTGTGTATCAAAGGTTATATTAGGGTGAGAGGAGGTCTGCCACTCTATCACAAGGATGATGTCATCAGTGATGTCATCAGTGATGTCATTTGAGATGTCATCAGTGATGTCATGAGTGATGTCACTGACCATGTCATGAGTGATGTAATATATGACGTCATCAGCAGTGCATTGTGGGCACGCGAGTTATAGTTAGCTGAACTAACTATAACGGGGGAATTTCAATGGTTTTGTACGAGTGAAAAGTCCAGCTAACTATAACGCCCCTGCAACCTATGTTTTTTTCAGTGAATTTTTAAGGTTTTTTAAATGCTAATTCCTAACTATAATGTGCCTGAAACCTATGTTTTTTTCAGTGAATTTCAAAGGTTTTTTAAATGCTAATTTCTAACTAAGCCTACAGAGATAGGCTTTGTGAAGAAAGAAGAAAGAACGCACAGAAATTAAAAAAAGAAATGCAGAAAGAAGCAACAGAAGTCCTCAAAGACGAAGAAAAGTGCAGGAAGAAGGATAACGTGCAGAAAGAACAAACAGAAGAGCAGAAAGAAGCCTTGTTGCAAAACCATCCTGTAACCTAAACTTTTTCAGACGGATACTGGTGGTAACTGAGTCTGACTAACCACTCCTAGAGCCAGTGCTATGTTAAAAGACACTCAGAATACAGTGAAAACACCTACATACACTAGGGAACACTATGCGTTGGGGTCCCCCTGTGATTAGCATGACCTCTTCTGTAAGCCCCTAGTATATAATAGGGCAGGAGGATTAAAACTACCTCTTAAAACGTGCACAGGACGTGTTTGCACACGTCACCTCAGGCCCCGTCCCCTCCTTTCCCCACTGTGTAAACACACCCTGTGGCCGTTTTAAGTTGGGAGATTAAGTCCCCTTGAACCCAGAGGGTCCCTAGGGTCCAACTAGACCACTAGTTACCTCCAGTAAGCGCCATAAAGCTGCGTTGCAGAGAGATGTAAAAAGGGGCACGGCCTAGACCACCTCTCTGCAACGCAGCGCAGTGGCGCTTCCTGGAAGCACCTGGTGGGCTAGTTGGCCCCCAGGGTCACTCAGGATTGAAGGTGAATTATTTCCCCAACTTAAAACGCGCTGCAGGGCGTTTGCACATGTTAACTCAGGCCCCGTCCCCTCCCTTCACCACTGTGTAAACGCGCCCTGTGGCCGTTTTTAGTTGGGAGATTAAGTTCATTTGAATCCTGAGGGTCCCTAGGGTCCAACTAGCCCACTAGGTACCTCCAGTAAGTGCCACAGAGCTGCGTTGCAGAGAGGTGTAAAAAGTGGCATGGCCAGGACCACCTCTCTGCAACGCAGCTCAGTCGAACTTACTGGAAGCACCTGGTGGGCTAGTTAGCACCCAGGGGCCCTCAGGATTGAAGGGGAATTATTTCCCCAACTTAAAACGCGCCATGGGCGTTTTTGCACACGTCACCTCAGGCCCCGTCCCCTCCCTGCCCCACTGTGTAAACACGTCCTGTGGCCGTTTTAAGTTGGGAGATTAAGTCCCCTTGAATCCTGAGGGTCCCTAGGGGCAAAATAGCCCACTAGGTACGTACTGTAAGCGCCATTGCAGAGAGGTGTAAAAAGGGGCACGGCCTGCACCACCACTCTGCAACGCAGAGCAGTGGGGCTTACTGGAAGCACCTGGTGGGCTAGTTGGCGACCAGGGTCCCTCAGGATTGAAAGGGAGTTATTTCCCCAACTTAAAACACGCCACAGGGTGTGTTTGCACACGTCACCTCAGGCCCCGTCCCCTCCCTTCCCCACTGTGTAAACACGCCCTGTGGCTGTTTTTTAAGTTGAATCCTGAGGGTCCCTAGGGTTCAACTAGACCACTAGGTACCTCCAGTAAGCGCCACAGCTCTCTGGCGCATACTGGAGATACCTGTTGGGCTAGTTGGCCCTCAGGGACCCTCAGTTTTGAAGGGGAATTAATTCCCCAACTTACAACTGGCCAGGGGGCGAGTTTGCAGAGTGCTGGTGGCCCCCCTTCTTTTTTTAATTTATTGGCTCTGTGAACCCCATCCCCCAGGGCCTGCCCCCTAATTTTTTTGGGGGAAAAAAACATTTTGTAAAGGGGGCCGTGTGGCCCCCCTCCCAAGGCCTTAATCGGTCCCTGGGAGCCCAACCCCCGGGGCATGGCCTTTTTTATTTTATTTTATTCTTTAGGAGGGGGGCTGTGTTGCCCTCCTCCTCATGCCACTTATGGCCCTGGGGACCCCATCCCCCGGGGCCGGCCTTTATTTTTCATTATTTTTTTTATATTTATAGAAACACCTAGGACATGCCGGACAAATCGTATGTACCTATCACCATGACGATTTGCGTGATATTAATTAAAAGGCGACTATGCATACAATGAATCCACGTGGAATGTATTCACACCGCTAGTGAAGCTCTGACGTGTCTGACGCCCTACCGTGCCTAATCCCGGCGCCCCCGCCAGTGGGTACTCTCCAAGTAGACACCCTTGTCGTTTATTTATACAAACATGGGTAGCTATTGATGGGCACATTTAATACACACGCACACCAAGCCATTCAAAGGGGATTCGACAAAAATTCGACAAAAACTATTCAAGAAACCCCCCTCACGGTTAATAAAACACACATCCACTGCCGGATGTGTAATACTTTTTATTTTACTCTCTGGAAAGGAGACGAACCTCACTTGAGAGTCACAGCGTGCTCCTAGCTGAGCCCAATGCTGTGTTACACCCACCAGTGCCCGCCGAGTGCCACACACCTCTGTGTTGTATTCCACCAGCTGGTGCGTATGTTATGACACTCGCTAGCTCATGTGCACTGTAACACCACTCCGTGAATATGTCATGCCACACTTGCCTTCGCATGGGTTATATTGCCCCATCTAACGTGCCTTCTTCGATGCCTATGTTATAACGCACAGCGCTATGCTATACAAATTACAATCTGGGATCCATATCTTTGTCACAGTGCATATGCAACGTTACACTCCCCAGCACATATTTTATATTACAACTTTAGAGACTAGTTAGGTTACACAACACTGCCCTGTGCATATTACACTCCAAGGCGCATATCGCATAGCACGCGCTAGTGCTTGTGCTATCTCGCGCTCTCCAATGAATTTGTCATTGCGCACAATGTATTGCATATTATATGTCACGCCCTGGTTCATCTTATATCACACTTTTTGGTGCATAGTTTATAACATACACTATATCTAGTTTTCATTTTCAATCGTGCTCTCAGGACTATGTTCTATATAACACTGCGTTCACCCACCCTTTTCACGGGCATTACATTTTGCGATGGGGGGTGAAGGGTCAGGGGGTGTTTCTTCCAAGTGAGCCTGGAGTGACAGTCACAAACGTCATCTTCTTCCTGAATTAAAGTGAGATTATGCTGCATATTTTAAGTAGTTCGCACAGACAAACATTTTAAACACAATAAAGTTCCTAATACCCACCTTCTCTGAACAGTTAGCTTGCTGCCCCATCCATCTCCTCCCTATCCTCTGTTGTCTGAATCCATGGACTAGCCTCCTCCCTCCTGCCATGCATGGTCTGATGTGCTGCCACTGCCCTCCATTTAGCATGATGTACCAATCCACTCCTCCTGCCCTCCATTGCCCAATTCTATGCCCCATCATTGACCTCCTGCTTAGCTTCTGTGCTTAGCTTGCTGCCCCTATTCTCCTTCCCCCTGCCCTCCGATGTCTTTGTGCATGCCCCTGCTCCATCCTTTTTGCCCACCATGTTCCATGGACCTGCCACTCCTATCTACTCTGAGAGTTCTGTTGAGCAGCTACTCCCCTCCCACCTGCCTAGCATTGTCAGATGACTGTAACCTATCCCTGAGACCTCCACCCTGCCTGTCCACATGCCATGCCCCTATCCCCTTCCTCCTATCCTCCATGGTCCATTTTACTGCCACACCCTTCTGCCCTCCCTGCTCTGTTGTGCTGCAACTGCTCCTCCTGCCTGCCCCGCGCGGTCTGTTGTGAGGCCCCTTCCCCTGAACTCTCTTGTCTGTGCCCAGGTCCTGACCCTCCCTTCTATCCTCCATGATCCTTTGTGCATGCCCTTGCACCCTCCTTCTTGCCCATCACAGTTGTTGTGCTGCCACTAACCCTCCCTCTTGCCATGCATGGTCTTCTGTGCTGCCACGGCCCCTCCCACCTTCCCTGTGTGGTCAGCTATCTGCCCCTGACCCCCTCCCACCTTCCTTTCATGATCTGTGTGTATGCCATCATAGTCTCACTGTTGCTCTGCATGGTGTGTCTAGTTTCGAGTGCCCATCCTGCCTGACCTCCATGGTCATTTTGCTGCTCCTGCCCTGCCCCCTTGCCCCCAGCCCTCTGTTTCCATGTGCAGACCCCTATTCCCTCCCTCCTGGCTTGTCTGTTCCATTGTAATGCCCCTGATCCGTCCCTCCTATCCTTTATAGTCTGTTATGCTGCAGCTTTCTCTCCTGTCTGTCCATTATGGTCAGCTAGCTACCATTGCCTCTTTCCCCTCTGTTCTCTGTTGTCCATGTGCATGGTCCTGTCCCCTCCCTATTGCTTTCTATGGATTGTTGTGCTGCCCTCCCGCCCTGCATGACCTGTGTGGTGTATTGTGCTGCTGCAAACCCTCATGCCTGCCCTGTAGGGTCAGTTTGGTGCACCTCTCCATGTCCCTCCTGTCCTCTGTTATCCGAGTCAATGTCCCTACCCCAATTCCTCCTGCCTCCCATGATCCAATGTACCATACTTGCGAACATTTTGAACTTGGTAAGAGGGAGATTTTGAAAAAGATTGTAGACAGGAGACAGATCAAATAAAGCCCATTTGAGCTTAAAAACATTGGACGTTTCCTGGCTGAATCGGGTCTGTTGGCATGTATGGTTGTACTACAACTGCCTCTTCCTTCTGCCCACAATGGTCTATTATATTGCCACTGCCTCTCTTGCCAGTCCTGTATTGTTGGTTTGTTGCCCCTGCTCCCCTTTCCACTGCCCTCCATAGTCTGTTGTGCTTCCACTGCCCTTTCTGCCTTCCCAGTGCGGTCAAATTGTTGCCTCTGCACCCTCCTACCTGCCATCAATTTTCAGAGTCCGTGCTCCCGGCCTCTGCCTCTCAACAGTATCCTAATGAACAACTAGATTGCTAACATTCTATATTTATTACAAAAGTGTGGAACGCCTGACATCATCTTGATCAAAACTGTAATACCTAGAGCATTTCCTTTAGAAATTACATATATGAGAGGGTCTTATTTGCATCAAAATTATGGTTAGTGCTCTAAAAAACTAAAATGAGGACTAAAATGAGTTTTCAAATAGCGACAAAGCACTTTTAAATTATTTGTTATCTTTATGTTTTTTTATCCAGTTGACCACTTGATTAAATGTTGCACCTAGGGTAGAGGATGTGGTGTTACTTCCAGAGCTGCAGACTTTGCAACTGGGGAACCAGGTTAGAGTTTCTGCTTCAGCTCAACATTCTGTGATTCTGGTCAAATCACTTAATCTCCCCATGTCTACAAGCAAAATGAATTTGATCTTGTGTGATGTAACCAATGCTCATGTAAAGCACTCCAATACTTGACAAGTCTGCACTACATAAAACTGCACACTTCTGTCATTGGGCTACATGTGGGCTACATCCGGGTGATATTTGTGCTGCATTTGGGCACTTTTGTCTCTGGTGGCCATCTTGGGAGATTTATTTGTTATGAAGTTTCCTAAATTCCTAATTTACTGCAGTATCCTCAGTAGGAAATGCTGATATGTCACACATTTGCCATACATTCTGAATGTTAGCACTCTAGTTGCTCATTAGATCACTGTAGTAAAGCTACTGCTCACCACGGAAGTCTGCTGCTAGTATTAAAAGTGCATGTTTCAGTCTGCATGTCAGAATTCTTTAATGAAATAGAAGAGGATTTGAGAAGTCACTCAAAATGTGCCCTAATTTTTCTTTCTGCAGCACTAATCATACTTGCTATGGCAAAATGAACCCCCTCACTTTGTTCCTTTTTAAATTAAATGTTTTAAGAGTTACCACTTTATTCCAATCAAGATGGCTTTAGGTGTGCCACACGTTTGTCATAAGTAGGACTGATAGCGCTCTAGTTGTTCTTTAGAACACTCTGGAGCACAATCAACTGACAGTCTCTGCCCTTGTTGGATGTACATGTTTTACTGAGAATGTCAGACTTCATTCTCACATGACTGAGAAAGATAATGTGAATTTACGGAAAATATGCTCTCAGGTTAGCTTATAGATCAACCTCTGTGGAAAAGCATGAGAACATATTTTTCTCTCAAACATGATTCATGATATCCCAGCAGAAGGCTTTTTCACATGGTAAAATCATCTTAGAACACACCAGAATTCCTAAAATGAGTATGATACCATCAGCAAATGATCTATAATGTAACTAAAGTCTTAAAACCTTCTATTAACTGCAATGCTTTTTAATGAGGTGCTATCATGTATATTGGTCCCAAGATGGCTGCCAACACTTCTTGGATGAAGTACTGACAGCCAATCAGATCTCACGATGAGATGTGTGGTTAGTCTCTGCCCAGATATATATGTGATTTTGATTTTCTCAGGAACTACCGAACAGATTGACACCATTTAAGCAAAAGGCACGAGTCTGAACTGAGGACTGACTCTTTGCCAAATTTGGTGTAATACTGTTCAGCAGTTCGGGCTGTAGCTGCGGCTAAAGGTCCTATGGGAAATTGCATGGGGAAAACACATTTTGGGACCCCCTTTTTTCTTGGCCCCCGCTACACGAACCATCTTGAGACTTTCAGGATAGGAGTGGACTGGAGCTGGCCAAAAGTTTTGAAAATGTTGCGAAGATTCGTCAATCGGCGCCAAAGAAATTGGGAATAGAATGTTGTAGATTTCCTATGGAAAATAGGTCCTAACTATAACTACCTACTGGCGTTCGCCAGTAGGTGATATATATATATATATATATATATATATATATATATATATATATATATATATATATATATATATATATATTGTGACGGGGCTGGCTCTGTGCGTTTGTAGCAGCGCTCTTGAAGACTGCAGGGAGTTAAGTGTGGTTTAAAAATGCCTATAGATCCTATTATCCTATTTTGATGAATAGGGTCTATGGCAAGAATAAAAACAATCAGATGTATTTCAGGCTACTATGATCCTTTAACATCTATAGGTTGACATGTTTCGACAGCTTTCCTCATGACCTTGCTTGGTTGGAGAAGGGGCGTGTGTGGGGAAGTACTGGTAGGGTAATCATTCCATCTGATGCTAACAGGAATGCTAGTGTTCTGACTTCTACTACAGGGAAGCCTAATGTGAATATCAATATACTCTCCTGGAATGTGGCAGGATTAAAAAATAAATTGATCTGTGAAGAATGGGGCAAGTTCATAGATACTTTTGATATCTACCTAATGTAAGAGACATGGGCTACGATTAATCTTCAGCGGATTGGCTTTGTGTCTTATAATATACATGCAATAGTTAGTGGCAGGGGAAGACCTTCAGGGGGCCTAAGTATTTGGGTGGCTCTGCATTTTGGAGTCACAGCTAGACAGCTCCAAACTAGCTCACATGATATCCAATGTGTCCTACTTGACCTGCCAGGGAATACACATTTAGCTTTATTGAATGTCTATTCCAGACCTTCTCCGAGTGGGCAGGAGTCTAAGGTTATCACACAGTTGAATGATTATATCCTGACCCTAGACCCGGAGTACTCTGTGATAGTAGGTGGCGATTTCAATTGCCAGTATGAGACACTCAGTATGTTGGATTTAGATGATCCGATTGTGGAAAACATACACTGGAATATTCCTGAGCCTCTGATTCCATTGGTTAAAGCCTGGACTCCATTGGTCTTGCAGATTTTTGCTCTTACTCTTTCCTTATCTTTGAGGTCTTGCAATGGTAGATTCAACTCCGATAGACCTGGTCATGCCACCTTTAACCCCTTCGCTGCGGCGCGAATTCCGCCGCAGCGCTGGGGGGGTTTGGGGGCTTGACGGCGCCGCTGTGCTCATGACGGAACCACGCCGTCATGAGTCACGGGCGAGCTGTGCTCATGACGGAGTGGTTCCGTCACGACTCCGCCCACAGCGCTAATTGCCCGCACAGGCGGGGAATTAGTGCCGCGTGGGCGGAGCGGCCTCCAACGGCCGCAGCATGACGGAACCACTCCGTCATGAGCACACGGCGCCCGTGGCTCATGACGGAGTGGTTCCGTCATGAGCACGGAACGGGTTAATAGAGTGAGGCAAACCTCCATTCTAGACTATATTATGATAGAAACAAGATCCTGGGACAAGGTTTTTGACTTCAGGATTGTTGACTCAGACGATAGCGATCACAATGCCCTGGTCATATCCTTAAAACCAGGAAGTTGGGGTCTGTCCAGCTACGAAATTGAGCACAATGTGGTACTTCAACCTCTCATTCTGCATAGCAACAGACGCAGAGTAAAATGGCCACATATACTTGCCAGGTCGAACAAGATGGCAGAAATATATAGACTGGTCCTGCCCCACCTAAGTGAAATGGCCAGTGAAGGGTTGAATTGTTCTATCACTGGGTGGGGTACTAGGCCGGCCGAAATTCACAGTCAGCTGGCCTCTAAACTGGCAGAGGTGTTCTTTCCGGTCGGGAGCCCCAAGGATAAATTGGTTAAAACCAATTCTTGGTACAATGCTGAGTGCCAGAAGTTGAAAAGTGATTTGAACCAAGCAATTAAGGCTAAGGATAAAGAAAGGATCAAAATACTCCGAGCACAGTATAGAAAGAAGATCGAAAGTGCAAGAAAGTCTTGGGAGGATGACAAGTGGGAGGAATTAAGATTAGCCCTGCAGCACAAGGATTTTAAATCCTTTTGGGCTATTGTTAGTAATGGAAGAAAAGAAACTGATACCACAATATTCTCTAACATAGCCCCAGCAGCTTGGGAAGATCACTTTGGGAGTCTATACTCATGTATAAACCCCAACGAAATAGCTTCAACTGCTCTATATCCCCCTTTGGAGTGCCGAGCAGAGGTCGTTCCGGTGATCTCGATAATGGAGGTGGAAACCGCTATTCACAAACTCTTACCCAACAAAGCGCCAGGACTAGATAAGGTCCCAGGCGACCTTTATCGGTCAGAACCCAAAGTATGGGCTCCCTATCTCTGTGTCTTGTTTAACTCTATACTACTAGGTGCAGATCCACCAGAGACTTGGCGTGGTGCAGAGATTGTGCCTATTTATAAAAAGGGATGCCCTATACAGCCCTCAAATTATAGGCCTATAAGTCTGATTGATATTACCCAAAAGCTGTTTGAACATATAGTCCTGGATAGAATTCAGACCTGGGAAAAAGACAACGATATATTGAGTACCCTGCAGGCGGGTTTCAGAAAGGGTACCTCAACTATCGATCAGCTATTTCGACTCCAGGTCCTCTACTGGAAAACTGTGAGTGTGGAGGGTGGCAGCCTCTACCTCATTTTTGTTGACCTGAGGTCTGCTTTTGACCTGGTGCCTCGAGGAAAGCTGTGGAGAGTTCTTCAGGAACTTGACGTCCCTCCATATCTTTTGAATGTCTTGAGAAGACTCCACTCTGAAAATTTTGCCCAGGTTAGATGTGGGAAATATGGAGAGCTGTCTGCACGTTTCCCAGTGAACAGAGGAGTTTGCCAAGGATGCGTGCTAGCACCTACCCTTTTCTGTTTGTATATTAATGGACTCATTAACCATCTCGAAGGTATCAAGGACACTGATGTCCCAAGACTCGCTACGGGCAGAGTACCGGCTTTGATGTTCGCTGACGACACTTTGTTGCTGTCCCGAACATCTACCGGTATCCAGCGTATCCTGGACGGCTTTGTGGACTTTTGTGGGGAAAGAGGTCTGGAGATTAATCTAGCAAAGACAAAGTTCATGATCCTCAATCCCCCCAAGCGCACACGCCCGAATCCAGTTATGAACGGTATACCGCTTGAGCGAGTAAAGACGTTTGTATACCTCGGGATTACTCTCCAAGAACATCTTGGGTGGGGGGTTCAAGCCGCAAATTCAGCATTAAAGCTGACTCAAATTGCAGGAGGAATATCAAAACTTTTTAGAGGTTCAGCTTTTAAGCCTGTAGCGCCACCGGTAGAAATTTACAAGACACAAGCTAGAGCAGCGTCCATCTATGGAGCAGAACTATGGGGACATAGCAAGCCTCCTAGCCTAACTAGGACTGAACATTCTTTTATGAGAAATCTGCTGCGCTTGCCCCCAAGCACTCCGTTGGTTCCTATTATGCTCGACCAAGGGTTGATTCCCGTGGAGGAGGAGGTGGCGATGCGACCAGTGATATATTGGAAGAGACTCTGGTCTACCCCGGAGTTGGGTTCATTTCGTGAAGAATTCAAGGGGGTTTGGCCCCTAATCAATAACAAGAAAATCCCCTGGTTAACTCACATTAGGGATACTTGTGATAAGATTGGCCTCCCAGAATTATGGGCTTCCCCGGAGGTCTCATGCTTGGGCATCCCAAGGACAAATCTGGTAGATCGGTTCAGGCACCATCATCTTATGAGCCTCCATATGAATTCTGGTGTTGGCAGACTGACTGCACAGTTTCTCCAAATTAAAGTTGACTATAGGAGGGAGGAATTTCTTGACCTGATTTTTCCTGCTGTTGCTAGGAAGTTGTACTTCCAGCTGAGAATAGGCAGTTTACCGCTTAGGTCTTTTACTTCTAATTGGGAACCAAACAAAAACACTGATTGTCCTGCCTGTGGTTTTCGAATGGAAGATGTTAAACATGTTTTCTTCTTCTGTCCAGAGTACCACCAGTTACGAAATAGATGGGTAAAACCCATTTGTAAGAATTTGGGATTTAGAGAGTGTGAAAATGCCTTAAGAGTATTGAAATATGACACCCACCCTCCGATTGTCTTTGCAGTCTCCCGTTTTCTAAATGCCATGTGGATTAAATGCAGAAATTATTGTACTTAAGTAACAGGCATTAATGCATTCCATGTACTTTTATTGTATACTAAGTACAATTTTGATTCTATTGTCCTCCATTTTTTCTTTTTTTATCGTGTAATGATGAATTGTATGTTTCTATATTTTATGTGTACTTTTATGGCCTTTGCAGGCGAAATAAAGTTTATAAATGGAATGGTATCTTTTACCCTGCTTTTGCAAGTTTTTTTCAAACCTATTCTTTATGCTCTCAATTTAGTATTATTAGAAGCATGGTAAAAACAGACCATTCTTGATGGACCCTTTCTGATGTAGACATTGCTGAAAGAAGCAATATATGTGTGAGAGGACAAAATTGGAGGACATTCTGAAACAATGTCTCCAAACTTCTGGCAACAAATACAGTGCAATGTCAGTCAAGCCACCGATTCATACAAGTTCGCCGCATTCCATTCAGTGATAAGTTGGTATGGTAT
Organism: Triturus cristatus; assembly: GCF_964204655.1. Classification (NCBI taxonomy): domain Eukaryota; kingdom Metazoa; phylum Chordata; class Amphibia; order Caudata; family Salamandridae; genus Triturus; species Triturus cristatus. Next base: position 232,933,227 of record NC_140587.1, read on the forward strand.
ATACTGGAGCATACATGGACTTTCACGGTGAACCACAAAGTCTGAAAAACATGGACATAAAAAGGACATATGAAATAAAGATCACCTACATGGCTTAAATACCTACATGGCTTACATATTATTATCATAATACTTGGGTACAGGCAGATGTTTTGCAGATGGGTTGTTTCAGTGGTGGCAGTTTAAACAAAAGATTGAATGGCTGATCAGCAGTTATTTATTTGTATGATTAATGTCTGAGGTCACAATGATAAGGCCAAAAGGAGCAGAGTGGCATAGGGCTTGAGGGTTATTGTGTATATTGTTTATTGGGTATATTGTGTGTATGCAGGAGACCCACATCCCATGGGATAAATTAGAACTTTTTAAGGATCGTAGCATTTTACTCTTGGGCTGCACCTGACAGAGCTCTAGGGGGGTGGCTATCCTTGCGATTAAATCTAGTTGATCTGCTAGTCGCAGCACTACTGATAAGTTGGGCCGGTGGGTTATCTTAGAATGTTGCACGGGTGGTGCTCGATTTACACTGTGCTCACTTTATGGCTTTAAAGTGGATGAAGCTGAAACGTTTGACTAGCTGAACACTGAACTGGCATCATGACCAGCTCCTCTAGTTTTATGTGGTGATTTTAACTTTCATTTGGAGGTAAAGAATAACAAACTAGTAATTCAATCTTATATGTGTAGGAAGCCGTCAGAGCACTGCAGCGCATGATTAAGGATCATGGCCTTATTGATATGTGGGAGAAACGGAAAGCACCAGCTAAGCCTTTACGTTTTTTTCTTTTCTGCATATTAAACTAGTACAACTAGATTTTTTTTGTATCTACCATACTAGCTGGCCAAGCTAAAATAGAGAAATATCCTAGGGCCCTCTTAGTATTTAAATCTCACTATCGGGGTTACTAAACCATTGGGTAATTGGAGGTTTTTTTTGTTTTACTTTTAATGTCAACAAATGGGGTACAAATTAGCAGAGCATAACATAAATAAAATGAAAAAGCAGAGCAGAGTTAAATAACAATTTAGGGCTTAACAGAAATAATCATTATTTACTGAAAATCAACAAAAGAAAGAAAACATAATAAGAGACAGCAAGTGTACTTAAAATAGTAGCCCCCATACTGCATCTAGTTTCTGTAAAGAACGAATAGCCCTTGCCTGGGCTAAGGGTCTTTCCATCGCATATGTTTCCCTAACCAATAGCCACCACTCATTTACAGAAGGCGGTTTTGAAGCAATCCATACCCGAGCAATTGTCAATCTAGCAGCAACCAACAATATCGAAACAAAACAGGTAAGTTGATGATCCGCTAGTTTAAGTCCTATCATAATTTCTGTAATCGTTAATGGTGTCACTATCCCCAGTCTCTGAGAGAACACAAGGCCAATCTTCTGCCAATATATATGCAATTCTGGACAGGTTACAAACACATGCGTAATATTAGCTGCATATAAGACATATCCAGGACATTTTTTCCGATCCCCATCTATGATAGCCCTAGACCATTTAGAAATTTTATCAGGCGTATAATAAAGCAAGCAGATCATACGAAATTGCTGCAAACGAAGATTAACCGAATGCGCTGACTCATCTATAATACTTAGTGCATGTTTAATGACACTAGATGTAACCTCTGTCCCCAGAGTCTCCTGCTAGCGTGCCACCAGTCTTTCCAAATCATTTTGCTTCGGATTTTGGATACATTTATACATGTGACTAATCACAGATTTTGTCTTCCCACTATACAAGCAATCCCATACTTCTGAGCTAGATGGCTAGATGGTGTTGCCAATTTCAGATGCCTCACCAAGTAGTCCCTGATCTGCAAATATTTTAAAAACATACCATCAGGCAACTCATATTGCCTCTGTAGATTCTTAAAAGAGGCAAAACCATTGTAATCATAAAGATCTCCAACGCAAGCAACCCCAAACCCATTGTTTACTGGCAGTATCCTGAAATATTTCTGGAAATATCGGATTACCCTATAAGGGTAGTTTATCATGGTAAAATGTCAAATTACATCTAGTATTTATAGCACGTCATACACTAATACTATCCCTGATGGTCTTAAATGTAACTCTTTTAAAAAAATTTGTGTCATTGGTTTTATATAACTACATATTGCTGTTTTCTCCCAATAAAAAATGATGGAATTTTTTTTTATAATCTGGATTTAAGAGACTGCGAAAACGTTCAGTGAAAGCAGTCCAAAAGTATTTTTTGAAGTCCAGATATTCGAAACCCCCTGATCATGTGGAAGCTTGAGCAAATCAATATCTCTCCGGGATTTCCTATAGCCCCAAATAAAGCTACCGAATACCCCTCTAGCTTTTAAAAATATATATTTGGAGCACGCAATGGAATAGATCTAAACAAATACAATCATTTGGGCAGGATTTTCATCTTTATAATATTAGAATGCCCAATGATACCTATAGGAAGTTTGTGCCATTGCTTAAGCAATTTTACTGTGTGTTGCAATAGATATTCATAATTTAAAAATAATATCCTATCAATCTGTGCAGATAATCTAACTCCCAGATAAGTGACCTCAGAAAAAACACCACAAATTGGTTCTACTGATTTAAAATTAAGTAGTATTTGTGTCTTCTTAGCATTTAATTTATACCCTGAAATAGAGCCAAACTTAGTCGCTTCATCTTCAATAATCTTGATAGCTTTAACAGGTTCAGTTGTAAAAACCGCAATATCGTCTGCATAAGCAACGGTCTTGAGTGAAATATCATTCGACTTTAATGGGATAATTTGAGGATCAGATTGTAAAGCATAGATAAATGGCTCAATATACAAAGCAAATAATAAAGGGAAAAAGGGGACACCCCTGCCTAGTACCACTCAGAATCGGAAAAGCTGTTGATTGTGAACCAGAGTATAATAATCTGGCTTGGGGTTTTTTATAAAGAGCTTGTATCCAGAACCTAAATTGACCTTTAACCCCAAAGGTATCTAATACAGCCCAGTGAAAGTACCATCCCACTCTATCAATAGCCTTCCCGGCATCTAAAAGACTCATACCTGAAGGAGTTTCTATCCTTTCAGCCATGTCGAAGGCCCCTACTGCCATATTCACAAGAGCTGCGATAAGCGGTTTGCTAGACTCTTTGCAAAAATTTTAGCATCCACATTGATAAGTGAGATTGACCTATAAGAGCCACAGTCATCGGGTGGTTTGCCTTTTTTTACCCCTTTGCCCCTCACCATATCCTCCCACACCCCTTCGCACCTGGCGATCCCAACATCCTCCCCGCATCTTGAAGGAGGAATCATCCCCTTTCCACTGCTGCCGCTGGATTGGCAGCTTCTTGGAGACAATGCACCCATGGCGGCTCCCGAGCCGAGCCCTCACCCAACACAGACAAGCCAAACATTATTAGTTATAACCAAAGAAAAACCCATGAGGAAAAAAAACCGGAAGGCAAATAGTTCAAGTCTTATTCAAATCCCCTGTTTGCCATCTGTCGATAGCTGCTTTTACTTCTTGTTCTGTATTGAAAAAGTGCGATTGGCCTCCCTGGAGAGCCTTCAGACGAGTGGGCTCCTGTAGAAATATTTGTGCTCCGGTAGCTTTCAGCGGATCGATCAATTGCCGTAATTTCCAACATCTATCCATTCTCAATATACAAAAGAAGCAGCTGTAACTGGAGAGATAGGGCGAGCCTTAAAAAAAACATCTTGAAGAAGGAGAACATTTCCTAAGAAAATCAAAAATGGTCTGGGGTAACGAGATCTCTGTTTCTGTTGTACCAATCCCAGTCCCACAAATCTGGAAAAGCCCTCTGAAAAAACTGAACTATGAAGGCTCTGGGATCTGAGCCCTCTTGTCCTTCTGGAATTCCAAACAGCTTTAGATTATGACACCGTGAGCAATTGTCCAAGTCTTCCAACTTAGATTGCATAGCTGTTATTTGATCATCAAGTAGCTGGAACGAGCTAGTCGTTTTAGTGATAATTGGTAAACGGAGTTTTGACAAGAAGCTCTTGCTTGATGATGTGTATCTAGGACATATGCATAAATGGATAACAGTTCCTCAACTTCAATATGGGGTCCGCCTCAGACAGTATTGTATGAGCTGTTTTGAAGGCTAGGATCAGGGGGGAAACCCTTAGGTTCAGCTTATACGAACAAAAACAAAAGTATATGGAGATCCAGTGGTTTTTTAAGGATTTATCTCTATTAAAAGAGACTGTTGGCCAGTAAACTAGATAGCCTCAAGGTTCAGCAGAAGATAGCCATATGAACTGCAAAGATCACTCAGTATTTTAGCAAAGAGGTGGCAGCTAAAATGTATAAATATAGGCCAGACTACTGTGAGTATGGCGAGAATACTGGACACATATTACCAGTGAGTATTAGTCAAAAAGAAGCGGAAAAGGGTATAGAGACGATTTTAGATGCATGAGGGCGGACACTCAAGGCCCCGGTGGATATTATCAGAGTTTTCAAAGACTTTTATGAAAACCTGTATAAATATTATACAGACCTTCTCTTTGGATAGGTATGGGGATCTGCTGGGGGTACTAGATAATGCTCGACTATAAAAGGAATAACAGACCGCTCTCCAATATCTTTACAGGAAGTATTAGAGGCAATTAGGTCTTTAGCCTGCGGGAAAGCTATGGGTCTAGACAATCTGCTTTTGGAGTTCTTTAAGACTTTCTTCAGTAAACTTCGACAAGATTTGATCCTGGTGTTTTTGAAAGCACCGGCTGGTGAAATCCCACTCTCATGGGTATCAACCATTATAGTCATCTGTAGGAGGAAAACCAAATCACCCCTAAATCCAGGCTCATATTGGCCGATTTCTTTGATAAATTGCGATGGTAGAATATATACCAAAGTTCTAGTAAACCGGTTGGGAAAAGCCATCTCTGCTCTGGTATCTCCTCGTCAACATGGCTTTATCCCAGGGAGTGGAACTGTGGATCACGTCAGAAGGGTAACAACTTTTTTGGTGTAGCTAAAGCTATCGGGACTCCAATGGGTTTAGTTTTACTTGACGCTGAAAAGGCCTTTAATCGAGTGTCATGGGGTTTTTGGTGGGCGTTTATAAAATTGAACGACTTTGGCCCGGTATTTAGCAAAGCAATCAAAGCATTGTATCAAACACCTAGCACCAAATTGTGAATAATGGGGATGAAATCGGGTAGCATATTAATTACAAGGGGGACAAGGCAGGACTGTCCGCGCTCACCCCTGTTATTTGCTTTGTACATTGACACCTGGGGAGCAATGCACGACTAAGGTTGGATGTAGTGAATCAAGTAGAATATAAAGCCCTCGCCTGTCCAGACGATATAGCAGTGGTTACAGTAGACCCTTCAGAGGCCCTTGCAGCAATTGAAAATGAAGCCAAACTATTCACAAAATTTGAAGAGTTTAGACTGAATGATGGCAAGACCCATGTTGTCTGCACTAAAGATACTGGATTTAAAGGTCAGTAGCTGGTGAGGGGCGTATTGTATCTAAGGGATAGAGTGAAAGCAGCCTTGGATCAATTAGTAGAATTGAATTTGGCACCACTGTTGTATAGTATAAAGCAAGAGCTGGGGAAGATTATCCACTTACATATATCAATTGTGGGGGGTGTAATGTTTTGAAAATGACAATTTTGCCAAAGGTGTATATTTTTAGGGCTGCTCCTTTGGAAATGAGCAAATCTTGTTTGACTAAATTTGAAAGTACATGTACTAGTTTTCTTTGGGAATACAAAAAAAACAAGAAGAGCCGCTAAATATATGGTTCTCCCCGAAAAACATGGTGACTGGGCTGTCACTAATTTCACACTATAGTGGTGGGCCATATGGTCTAAATCTGGGGGAAACCTTGACGATATATGAGAGAGTTTTGGGGAATGAGGCAAGGGGCTGTCTTCTGAAGAATGTGAAATCGAGCTATTATAAGAAGACCAGATTCAAGATCTTAAGAGCTGCATATAGGCTACAAAGTCAAATAAAGTGAAGATTGGGCATCACAAAGTTTAACTATTATACATCTTAATTAGCCTTGCCAGCACTCCCACCAGTTTTTCATAACACAACAATCAGTAGGTGGAAACAGAAGGGAATTGCAGTACTGGGTGATCTGTACGGGGAAGGGCATCCCCATTCATTCAGTGAACTCCAGGAGATCTATGGTCTGACCAAGGGTGACTTTATCAAATCGTTCCAGATTTGAGATTTTATTAATAAGAATAAGAAGGAATCACTCTTCATCATTCAGATCCCTTTGGTTGAAGCCGTAAGTCGGACAGCTAGAGTTGGGGCAATATATAACTTTTTGATGAAAAGTTTACCTGATGATTTGGAAGTCCAAAATACCAAATGGGAGACTAGACTTGGATTAGAGGGCCTGCTTCTCAGGAGTTGCTGGAGATAGCCAACAAAGTGATGCTGATGGCCGGCTTAAAAGGCCCGCATTTTAAGGTGATATTCGATCTATATTACAATCCAGTTAGGCTGGCTAGATGGGGTGGTAGAAATAGCGGAAACTGCCACAAGTGTGGGGCAGAGCAGGCTGAGATCATTCATAAGTTTTTCACATGCCCCAAAATAGATTATTTCTTATGGGATATAGGGACTTTTATTGGCTCAAATTTCGGTGTACAGACTCAGATTACCACTGTGTAGACGCTCTTGGGGGTAACAAGCGGTTTGGAGAACAACGAAGCCCAAAGGAAGGAGTCATACTTATTATTCATTGCCATGGTGGTGGAAGGGTGTGCCTCGCTTCATGCTGGCTAAGCTCAGATACCCAACTTTCTCAGAGTGGAGGTCCAGGTTCTTAGCTATCTATAACATGGAAGTTAATCTGTATAAGTTCAAGGGTCGCACAAAGCATAGGCGGAGAGACAGGATTGGGTTGCTTATAACCAAATGGATAAAAAGCATGGATGTTTAGTGATGAAATAAAGAGGGAGTTGGAGAGAATTGGTTTCTCGACCAATGGACCCCATTCTTTGTGCTGACTAAGCTAGTCTCTGTCTTTCTTAGGTCTTTTGGATCTTGTGACATCTTATTTATATTCTCTACCCTTCCGGGGCGGAGGGGGGTGGGGGGGGCTAGCACTGTGAAATATGTACCTACATTCTATGCTTTTTGGGGGGGGGACATTTGAACCAGTTTTGTCCCCCCCCCCCCTCACCCTCCCACAATGATATGATCAGCCACACTTCAGTAGGGTTATTTACCTGTGCTAGTTGCTAACTTTTTTGAAACTGCTCTGTAAACGGAGACTATTGTATTATGCCTACCTTGTAAAATGGTAGATGTTGGGGTGGGATTAAACATCTGCACGGTTTGCTATCTTCATTAAAATTGCTCCACTCTGCACTGTCCTTTTCCTGGTTTTGGATCAAACACACACACGTTATGATATCTGAATTGAGACTGCACTGTATTATGCCTGACTTATTAAATCACGCTTTGATTCTATTTGATTGCATTATGTGGATGTATTATTCAATGACCAGGAAAACATGGGTCCTCTACGTGCACTAATCTCAAAATGTACTTTAGCTCTTCGTCTGCTGCTCACAATGGAAATGGGAGTTTTCAAAAATCAATAAAAAAATTAAAAGTTAAAATATTGGTTTGTGCTCAACCCAGCTCAGTGTCAGGCCCATTTCCTTCTTCAGTAACCTTCATTCACATCACAACACTTGAATGTGCACTGGATGCGTCAGATCATTTTTAATATGAATATAATGCACAGAAATTATATTCACACAAATTCTGACTGTAATACACGGAATAAATACATTTATTCGAACATAAGCATTATGTTTAAATAAAGAATAGGTTTTTGGTTAAACTAGAAAATGTAATCATGCATGCAGCAAAACTTCTCCTGCAGAATGGATAACAGACATTATATTAGAAGATTAAAATACCGCCCCAGCACTTATCAAAAAATGTCACCTAGCTTGTAAAACAAAAGAACAAGGTCTCACGATTGTTTCTTTTGCATCTTCCGATGAATTTTATTTTTACTGTCATTCCGGTCACATTTATCACTTTCTGCATTTTTTACAATTTAGGCCAGAAAAGAAACATAGGGGCAGATTTATAACGGACTTGCGCCACTTTTACGCCGCCGTTGCGTCACTTTTGTGACGCAGCGGCGGCGTAAACCCTGTGCATTGTTGCGCCCCATTTACAACGTGACGCATCTAGGGAGATGCGTCACGTTGTAAAGCTTGCGCCACATGTGGGCGTACCTGCACGGGGGGGGGGGGCGTTCTGGCACAAGAACGCCTCCGAAAAGTGGCTGAGTGAAATCTACAAGATTTCACTCAGTCACTTTTCCGGCCATGCTGCGTCAAAACCCTGCGCCTGCTTGAAGCAGGCATAAGGACTGAAGCAGCGTTGTAACGATAGGGCACCCCGAGCCTTGCTGGAGCTGCGTCGCGCTTGCGACGCAACTCCAGCAATGCGCCAACCTTCCGCCATCAGATGCGTCATGCATCTGTTTATCCTTGCGCCACGATGCGCTGCATTGTAAATGCGGCGCATCTACTGTGGCGCAAGGGTAAACTTTTGTGACGCATCTTCCCTGGCGCATCCATGCTGATTTGCAGGGATGCGCCAGGGAACATAAATCTGCCCCATACTCCCTAGTAGGCAGGAAATAAATAATCAGTTCTTAATGCCACATGGTCTTCCCACAGGTGCATTGCGGAACAAGGGGGCAACTTTTTTTAATAGAGTGAAAACTGATATCGTCCTGAAATCGCAAAGAATGCTTTGGGGGCCTCATTTAACTTCTTTTAGTTCTGAAACCTGTAGAAGCAAAATGTGAACTGTTTTGATTTTAAATCTTTACTTGCACAGGTAATGGAGGATTCAGAGCTGTCAGTATGTCTCCTAATGGGCACAACTTTTGTGATCTGAGTGTGCACTGCAGCTCTTTAAGAGAACCTATGCTCTTGGCAGTCAGATATTATAAACCGAGACACAATGATATGCTGGTTGTGGCAGTAATGATGCTTCTGGCTATGAAGCCTCAGCTGTCTCGTTGACAGTGACAGGCACAGGACAGGTTCTGCACTGATGTCTAACTCGGTATTCAAACTTTTTATTGGATTCAAGAAATCTTGCAGTTTAGAACAGAAGATAAGCCTGTAGAGTAATCCGTTTCTAAGGTTCAAGCTGCATTTCTGCGAAAATCATACATCTTTCAGTAGGAGTATAGTAAAGTTTTCCTATTTGTTTTATGTAGGTCAGCACAAACTCGTGCAACTCAATGGACATTTCTTGTGATGAATAATATGTGACAAACACCATTCATGGTTAATGGCTACTTGGAATTTAACTTATCTTCATTCAAACACTTGTACAATTGCAAGGAATTCTCGAACCAAATATGTGAAGATCTCTTTATCTGGAAAGTGCATGCATTAGAAAAAATGCATTAGAAAATCAGTAATAATAATGAGAATTTCAAGTTAGCACATTTAAATGAGCAATGGACACCTTTCAATAAGCAATACAGAGGTGATTCTTTGCAGCCATTTGAACATGCTTAATGGACAAGAATAACCCTGACTTTGATTACTGGAGCACCTAATTGTTGGGCAGTTGCCATTGGGACCAGGACCCTAAATAGAAGGCCCTTAATGAAAAAAACACCATGGATTTGTACATTGATTCCACTTTAACAAGTACATTCGGAGCTATAATTAAAACCTGAGAATAGATTGACATCAGATCCTGCACTGATGGACTTATCTGATAATAAAGATGCTCTGCCTAACACTCTGGTAAACATGATAGTCAAAGAAATTCCTAATGATCATATTATGGATAATTTGGAGAAGTTAGGCCATGTTCCCTAACATATTAGATTGTTTAGGGATGATTGGGAAGCCAAGACGATTTCTGTTATTACAACTTAAAAGTAATGTGCTACTGAATGGAGTGGGGAATGGTGTTCAGCCCACCGGTTTCCCTGAAATCCCATGACACAACATTGAAATTCATCTCAACACAAGATATATCTTATCAACAATTACTCATAGGATTGTATACAATTGGACAACAGTGTACTGCCTTTATGTGCTGGTACACCTCCCATTCTTTCCGGAGACGTATATGTGTGTGTACCAGGCCTGAAGAAAGCTGTGAGCATCTCTGTGGTTTGGGAAAGGAATTCATGTATTTTTCTGAAACATTTGTTATTCTGGGTGGCGAAATTCATGAAAACATATGCTCTCTACATAATGCACTCTTCCTACCTAGTAACAGACTACAGAGCAAAGACTTGACTTGGTGTTATTCTTGACCTTTAGCCCGTCACTCTTGAAAGAAGAAAATCCTGCAACTATTAAAATATTATGCTTGGAAAGTGGACCTGGGTCATTAGGTAGATGGAGGCCTTCTGCACAGGTCTGTGTGGGCCGCCCCATAAATACATTCAAAGTGGCATTTATAGCCCTAATATTGTAATAGAACTTAGCAATAGTAGGCAGGGATTTTAATGTTGTCCCTGTCACAGTGGTGGATGCTACCGGACCTACCTCGTTGTCCAGGCGCTCCGGAGCCGGCAGGCTTGGTGACTGGGCTATGGCAGTTGGCCTCTATGACATGTGGTGAACCTGGCACCCAAGACGATGGCCATACATGCACACATTGGCAGCACATCACATCTGCATCAACCTTGGTTTTCTGCCCTTGATTGTCGTGCGATCTCCCATGTCCAGATCCTTGCCAGAGGCATATCTGATCATGCTCCAATTCTTCTTCACCTTATTTATTTTAGGTTTTTATAGAGCGCGTAGTCACCCTCCAAGGGAGGGTCTGCAACATATATGGCATCTTAATTAGGCCTGGGCGAAAAATTTTGTTCGGTTCGCGGAAATTGCGATAATTTGACATTTTCGCGTTCCGCGGAGAGCGCGAAAATGTCAAAAATTCCGGTTTCCGCAGCTTGGCGATAATTTGTTTCTTGCTCGCGCTGTAAAATAATACATTCTCGCGCGCGCTCGATCGCCTTACCTGAATCCCTGCGTTCGCCGACAAGTTTTCTTGATCCGGTCGCGTTCTCCATGAGATGTTGTATTGTTTTTAGCCATTTGCGCTGTCTCGCGACAGTTCATGCCCGCAGTGACGTCATGCGTCGCGCGATCACGTCTTTCTTCTCACGATCATGATCATGCACCGCGAGACAACTCAAAACAAGATGGCCGCGCCCGCAAGCAACCACATGGGTAAGTTGGCGACCCGCAACCATGCAGAAAATCTCGCGAACATGCCGGAAAAAAACTTCCGCATCTTCGCGATATTTCCGCTTGTTTGCGATAATTTTAAACTTTTTCGCGATAATTTGCGAAAGTTAATTTCGCAAATTCCGCCCACCCCTAATCTTAATGCCTGGTAATTGCAGGATAAGGACTATGTGCAAGCCCTGAGTGAGGAGCTGCAGGCACACTTTCATGATAATGAAGGCTCTGTAGTCACCACTGATACTCTCTGGGCAGCATGCAAAGCTGGGTTCACCAAAGGACGCATCTGTCCACAGGAGAAGGCCCACTCTCTCACTTTACACATTTGTCAGAGATGGCCCCCGATATGACCCACCAGTCCAGATGGGTTCCCTGTAGAATACTACCTGGCAGAAATCAATACCTAATTGGGTGGAAGGTGCACTCCGTGTTAATCTAATGTTAGCTAATCTGTGTCCACTTCAAGTGCCGACTATCAACCAATATCTATAAATAATGACGAAGTTATGATCATTTTTGTCCCTCTTGGGTACCTGGCTCACGCAGGTCCTACCCACTTTTTTTCATCCTGACCAGTGTGGTTTTATGCTGACTCAAAGCATGCACAACTGTCTTCGGAGGCTTCATGTGGCCCAGGCCCACCATCAACGCCTATCTCTGGATTTGGCCTTGCTTCTAATAGACTTTGAAAAGGCATTTGACACTGGAGACTGGGGCTAGCTGCAGCTGGTGCTGGCATGGGCCTTGATTGGGAGTCATTTTAGCACAATGGTCCCAACTCTTATTCCAACCCTACGGTGTGGGCTTTAATGAACAGAGTCCTCTCCAAGGCTATTCCCATAAACAAAGGTACCAGACAGGGCTGCCCCTATCCCCACATCTTTTCACGCTTGTGATTAAACCTCTATACCAGCTCATCCACGTAGAAATGCTGATCTATGGTTGGAGGTGGAGTGGCGGTCATGATGATCGTATAGCCTTATAGGCTGATGATGTTTCTCTCTAAATAGCCAGTGCAGAGTGGGCCCCGTTACCTCCACCTCCTTACTTGCTTTGAAGCTGCAAGTCGGTATTGGTGGTGCCCTTGGCCCCCTCCCAAGTATGTTATAATTGGCAAGATACCATACCCATCCTTTGTCTATCCTTTAAATACCTAGGCATCTGGGCCACCTTGCACCTCAAATGTGCATGGTCTCTCAACATAAAGCCTCTGGCACCCAAAGCTCAAGCAGATCTTATTAAATGGAAGTCTTTTCCTTTAAATGTGATGGCACATATCCCCCTGTATAAAATAATGATACTATCCAGTTTCCTCTAAATTTTTCAAATCTGCCTGCTCCCCCTCCTGCATAGCTGCTCTGAACCCAAGTTAGGATTGCATTCTCCTTTTTATGGCGTGGCTCAATGACCTGTATTGCCTTTGCACTCTGTCAATGGGGTCCCTATTATGGGTAGATTTGGGATGGGCAACCTCTACTTATTCTACGTGGCATTGCGCCTCCTGGTTTTTTCATGATTGGTTTAACAGGGGATGGTCAGAACCCACATATGATTTATAGCTCACCCTTATGGGATTCCCCCAAACCTTATCCATGTTATATGGTTTCCACATCCCCTGCATTATTCCATCATTCCATTAGTGACAAAGCTCGCATTACAGGCTTGGAGGGCAGCTCCACACCACACTTGATGGGACGCCAAACTTACACAAGAGACACCTCTCTGGCATGGCAGTGGGTTGAGGGAGGTGGCGTCCCTGCGAGGTTTTGGGCAGTGGAACTTGATCTGGATCTCCCTACTCGGAGATGTCTGTTGGGGGAAAACACATGAGATCCTATCAAGAACTTCAGACTACATACACGCTGTCTCTCACACAATTTTATATCTATCTTCAACTGAGACATGCTCATCCATCCCATCTTGTTCAAACTACCTCAATCCCCAAATTCAGCCCACTGGTGGCCAAGTCCTAATGGGTGACTTGGGCAGGTGGGTCTCCAAAATATATCAAACATTGAGAATTAATACACCAGGTACCTTGGACCACCTTAGAACCCAGTGGGAGGCATGGATAGGCTCACTGGAAGGCGATGACTGGCGCGATGCCATGATGGCACCAAAATCCACCATGACATCTTTCAAGTTATGCATGGTCCAAACCTACTATTCATATTTGCCCTATCTCTCCTCAATTAAGATGTATTGGGCAAGACTTCTCCCCAACCCCTATTGCCCTCACTGTGGTGACAATTCTGCTAACTTCTATCATGTGGTTTGGCAGTGCTCCATAATTCAAAAGTACTGATCTCTGGTGGTGAGAGAGTTAACTGAGGTGCTGGGATGGAAGGTTCCTCTTTCCACTTTAATGCTGCTGCTAGGTGTCCTTGAGGGCTCTGGAGGTATGAGGGCGGACCACTCATTCTTGGGGACAGCTATTAAGGTGGCCAAACATGACCTCGCTGCCCGATGCAGGTCATCTTCTCCGCCCACTCTTGCACAGTGGCGCCGGGGGGGTAGATAGTGTGCCCTGCAGAAGAGGTCAATACACGAAGGCAGGGGTTGCCCCCTTAAGCATAACCAAGTATGGGGGAAATGGTTGGGCCAATAAATGGATTGTACTGTTTGAGGGCGAATATGCTATGGCCAACGTTCCTGTTGCTTTGCTATGGGACACCATACTAACTCTGTGTATACGCTGTGCAATTACAAGATGTGACCTTTCTTGCTGAGTGTGTTGTGATGTTCTCCTATGCATTAACTTCAATAAAATATGTTCATGAAAAGAAATATTGTAATAGAACTAGCGATTTTGCTACCCTTGTGCCTAATTTGAGGCTAGTTTCTGCTGCCTTCTTTGCTTGTCTGACTCTGCTTTCTGAGCAGCCACTGAACCTGTCATAAAGGCTCTTTCAACACCCCCATCGCAGAGGTCCCCAGGCGGGCAGCAATTGGACTTGAGAGGAGCTGGTGCTGCTGCTTTTACCAGTAATTCACCTCTTGCATGTGGAGCTGATAATTCTGCAGCAGCGAACCTACAGCACAGATGAACAAATGGAGGGCAGCAACCAAAAGATGGGATTCTGGAATTCCTGTGATGTATGGTTGGTACACTGGGTGCTGAGGTGTATCGGAAGGTCTGTCGTGGACTGGGTTCAGGTGGAGCCCAGGGACATGCTCCCCGCGCATTGACATCGGAAGAATCACACACTTGTAGACTAATTATGACTGCTGGTGCACCAGTGCCTCACAATACTTTTTGCTATCTGCCTTTTGTTAAGCAAAACCAAAGGGGATGATGGACGGAGTGTTCAACATTGCAAGAACTCACCCCCAGTCAACTGATCTGGGTTTAATCCATCATCATTCTTTAGCTCCCTCCGCCACCCCAGTTCAGACATGGCCATATGCAAATCAGTCTGACCCTGTGCCTCATGGGAACAGTCCAGCCCGAACTGCCAAACCATGTCTTCCCTGGACCGGAAACAAGCATCCTGGGACAGGTTTCTAGCTAATCATCCGTCATCAGCCAGGCTAGCTTGAATCCAGTGGCAAAGTGAGCAAGGGACCCACGTCTGGGCATACCCTGCCAACTTAGGGCGAACAAAGCAAAACCAAAGGGGATGATGGATGGAGTGTTGAACATTGCAGGCACTCACCCCCAGTCAACTGATCTGGGTTTAATCCATCATCATTCTTTCGCTCACTCCTCCACCCCAGTTCAGACATGGCCATATGCAAATCAGTCTGACCCTGTGCCTCATGGGAACAGTCCAGCCCAAACTGCCAAACCATGTCTTCCCTGGACCGGAAACAAGCATCCTGGGACAGCTAATCATCCGTCATCAGCCAGGCTAGCTTGAATCCAGTGGCAAAGTGAGCAAGGGACCCACATCTGGACATACCCTGCCAACTTAGGGAGAACAAAGCAAAACCAAAGGGGATGATGGACGGAGTGTTGAACAGTGCAACCACTCACCCCCAGTCAACTGATCTGGGTTTAATCCATCATCATTCTTTAGCTTACTCCGCCACCCCAGTTCAGACATGGCCATATGCAAATCCGTCTGATCCTGTGCCTCATGGGAACAGTCCAGCCTGAACTTGTTTAGCAACACCACAAACGACTTCCCTTCTCATTAGGC
This sequence comes from Triturus cristatus, assembly GCF_964204655.1. NCBI lineage: Eukaryota > Metazoa > Chordata > Amphibia > Caudata > Salamandridae > Triturus > Triturus cristatus. The sequence goes on from NC_140587.1 coordinate 232,948,616, forward strand.
TGTGGCAGCTAAGCAAATTTCTGGATATAATTCATCCAGTCAATTATTATTTTCAGAAGCAATAACAGTGGATACAAGAAAACAAAAGACAGCACTGAGAAAGATGTGAGGATGATCACCTTTGATACACTAATTTAAGAATTGCAGGACACTAAGACTTCCATCAATGCAGTGAAACATTTGACGTTGGAAATGTATAAGAATCTGCATTTAGGTCTCAACTTGCAGTTCTGAAAAATGATCGGAGACCCTAGAATGGACTATGACAACTGCTAGTGGTCAGGACTGTGGAATGTACATAAGAACATGAAAGTAGAAACAGGAGAGATAATGTCTGTGTGTATGGAATTCCTGAAAATGATGAGATAAGTGTTATGATTGGATTCCCTCTCCTTTCCTGCCACATCTCCTTAACATTGAGTTTCAGACCACCACTAGAATTTCAGAGAGTGAATTTATTTGTCAAAAACATAACGAAAAACACTTTTTTAGGTTGATCACAATGTGCCTTCTTTTTTTAACAGCAAGCACACCTGATCCTGCAGACTAATAAAAGACATGGCCATTTCACTTACAAAGATCATAAACTCTAATCAGCTGCTGACTTCTCTTCTTGAAGTAGCCTAAACAAGAGTACATTTCTATCTCTATTTCCCTTGGTCAGGCAACATGAACTTCTATATAGTTTCCTCTCCCCAGCATTGATTCTTGTTACAATAAACAGCAGATGCAGAGAGTTTTGTGACCCTCAGGAGCTCAAAGGTTTCCTTGAAAGCCTAGAACAGTCACCAATTTACATATCTTCCTCTGTTAGTCATGACCCACTCCACCAATCACTTATCTTTGCTGTAATTCCCGACATGGATGCTGGACCATTTGCTACAGTTACTGTGAAAAAAGACAGTAACTCCCATCTCAAACTGTAATTACTATTTGGAACAGCAAGCACAGTCCAGAAATAGACAGTAGTTTATTTTTATTTTTTTCTACTTGTACCTACTGTTATACAGGTGCACCCTCATTGCAGCTTCACAGAAAGCTCAGACTTAAAACATCTGAGTGCTACAATAGTTTTCGGTTTGAATAGTAGTGCTTGCACTTTCACATTACAAAGAACCTACGCATCATCATTTTTGCTTCCTTAATCTGCTCCTGGACCTTTTTTGCTATTCTGTAAAATGTTTTCCATTTACTATAGCACTAATCGCACACAATGTCCATGATCACAGACATTTCAATATGGTCCCAAACTGTTAATGTCAATTCTAATTTTAAAAATGGGAAAAGGATTTGTGTTTTGCCCCTGGCAAACCAGACATTGCCCTCCTGCAGGACACACATAGTGGTCAGAATCTGAAATGCTTGTGGGTTGGGAAGGTGATCTCTGCTGTTGTGGCCACTGCCCTCACAGGATGCAACTGGTGTGCCTTGAGCCTTCTTTAAGTCACTCGCCATTTCCATACATATGTCATAGACCCTATGTCCCTGTACCATTGCTAGTGGGTGCCTAACTTCAAGAGTGCCATTTGGATTGCCCTCTGCCTCGCCACACCTTTGAGCCTAACCACCTTTCATTGGACAAGAAAGTGCCATAACACTTTTATTATTCACTGAACAGAGCATTCAAAAGTTTGTAAGAACTCGCAACATTTCAACAAGAACACGATTCTTGGGGGCCATTATTTAGCCATGGGTGTAAATGCCAAACACAAAGCCTTCTGTTTGCGATTGAGGAACCACTTCTGCTGCTGACATACTGACAAACAAAACTCCAGAAAAAGTTTGAGCGCTACAGATTAATTAACCAATGAGAATTCATACTTAGAGCAGCTCTTCTTTTTGATGTGGCCACTTGTGGACTGAAATTTGAAAAGATAAAATAACCAACAGTTACAAGTAAGGCAATTTATCAGACTCAGCTACCTTCAAAGGGGTTCGCAGGTTAGTGCATTAATTCTTGAAAACAAAGGGTAAAGATAACTAGAACACAGTGACTGTGACTCAACAGACTAAAACCTGAGCTACTGCATTAATGGTAGTATCATAGTACACCTGAAATAGGCTTGTCTATGCTTAGACTAGTAAAAGATAAAGAAACTGGTGTTATTTAAAAACTAGGTTACAGAGGAGCCACGCGCCGGCCAAAGATGGGTGCATAAGATCTCGGCTCCATGGCACCCGTCCCCCAGCCACAAGATCCTGACACCCATCCTGATTCTGGAGCAAACCGCCCGATAGTTGAGGACCAGCGGCGCTCCCGACGGCAACTCTGGCCCCGCTGCGACACCGGGGGCTGGAGATACGGAGATCCAAAGTCGGGGCCTGTATCGCCGCTGGAGCCAGGGGCTCGAGTGTGGGCTGTGGCCGGACCATAATTTAACAACACCGGGGCCGCAAACCGGAAGTCGCCGGTCTTGCTTTGGCCTCCGGATGCCGGCGGGGGGCAGCCGCGACGAATCGTCAGGGGCGATAGAGATGAGTGGGGGAGCGCTGGTGAGGCCCCCCTCGCGTGTGATCCCCGGAGTAGCGGCTGTGAGTTAAAGGCCCAGAGAGCCGGGAGAATGCGGTGAGGCCACAGCGGAACCCTGAGGGGGCGAGGGGATGCGTGGAGGGATGCAGGTTCTTGGTCCCTCCCCCCATTTTTCTACATCCAGGGTATATTGCAGGGGAAATGTACTGTGCGCCCTGAAGAGTGAGATACGGCACCTGAGAGGTGGCATACTGGTAAGACAGCCACCAGAGAGGGTCGCAGGGGCAGATTGGCTAACTGAGAGGTGGAATCCCAGTGGCGGAGGTCGGAAGCCCAGTCCGGACTCTTGATTGGCTGGCCGAGGGACAGTGGGCCCCCCGCTGACTTGGACCATCACTGAGGAGCGGGGCTGGCCAAGGAGGTGTTGACTGTAGGATGCGGGGAGTCCCAGCGTCAGTGCAAATAGGGCTGCTCCTAGGGCGCTGGAGGTCGTGCACTAACACACTGCGTGGGAGCACGGAGTGCCCTGGGACTGGGCCAGCTTGGATCCACCTTGACAGAGAAACGCAGCTGTGGATAGCTTGCCCTGTGGACCCGGCCTAGACCCCCTATAACTCTTTGCAGGAGGAAAGGGTGCTGACATGCTCGGGGAGTAGCTCTTCCGATGGCGACCAAACCAGAAGTCGACAAGCACTAGCCAAGGTCATCTAAAGGAGCGAGGCAGGTCCAGACCAACAAATTAGACCGATATACAATGCCTAAGGGCTCCCCTGCAGACTCAAGACATGTAATATCGGTGGGGGGGGGACTCTTTGGGCCCTCCAATCGAACCAACGTTGCTTGATATAATGGCAGCCATAGACGGAGTCAAGTCGTCGCTGGGACAGAAAATGGAGCAGGACTGAATGGGACCGCAGATGCAAGGGACTATTGTGTACTATTAGGTATTGGGGATTGACTCACGGCTGATTCCCCCATTTAACCCCTGAGACTATATGACATTAATGGGCTGCATCGGCTTCAGGTAGACTATTTTGAGTTGGGCTGGGTGGGGAGACGGGACACCGGCCTTCCTCCTCATTACTACCTTTAGTTAAACAGTAGATATAGAGTGTGGGGCGACAGGCACACTGCAAGTTGGGGATGGGCGGAAGCCACGTGCAGGTGTGCAGGGAGGGGGGAGAGGGAGGGGGATGGGGTTAGCGGCAATCCTTGTTTTTGGGATCGCACTGTTTGTGAGAATGGTTGTAGTTTTCATTGTTTTGACAGCATCAAGTGACAGCGGAGTGCTTGTGACATTTCTATACCAATCCAATGACGAGTGATAGACGGGGATCATGGATAAGTGTACTGAGTTGGAATGTGAACGGTCTAGGTGACAAAATAAAGAGGTGGATGGTTAGTCAGTATATTAGACGGCACTCTCCAGACGTGGTACATTTGCAGGAGACACACCCAATTGGTAATAGATGCGTGGCCCTCCATAAAGGGGGCTATAAGCTGGTGGCACATGCAGGATTCACCACAGGGTCGAGGGGGGTCGGCATATTCATTAAAAACTGATTCCCCCTGACTATTCAGGCCACATGGTCCAACCAGAGGGGTAGGTATATTGGTATATCTGGTCAGTGGGAAGGGAAAACAGCCAATTTTGTCTCCACTTAAGTCCCACCTGGCCTTCAATCGGATACGTTTCAGGATCTGGGCTCAATTTTCCTAACGCTGCCCCTGGGCCTCCTGGTGTTAGGGGGTGACTTCAACACGGTAATGGATGGTGAATTAGACCGGCATCCCGCCCTTATGTTGAGACCGGCGCAAAGGTGGCTTCCTGACTTTCTGGACACAATGGGGCTAATAAATGCTTGGCGGGTGCACAATCCAGACAGAGCGCAATATACACATGTATCATGCGCGCACTATAGTTTATCAAGGATAGATTATGTGCTGGTCCCGGCCACTCAGGCCCATGCCCTCCGGGAAGTGCGTCATCTGGGTAGGGGTGTCTCGGATCACTCCCCCATCTAGCTCAAAATGGAATTTGACCAGACGAATGCAGGCAGGATAGCTCCTATCAACCGGGGGCACTTGAGGGACCCTTCGACAAAGAAAAGCATAGTCACAGCCACAGATAAATACTTTAAGGAGAATCAGGGCACGGTGGACTCAGCACAGACCTTGTGGGAGGCATATAAGACCGTCATTCGGGGGGAGGCTCCATCCCTGATTGCAGGGAAAAAGAGGGAACGGCAGGCCAATTTGGAAAAAGCAGAAGAGGAAGTGTTAAAATTAGAAGGGGAGGTGTCTCGGGCGGTGACCCCTGAGGGCCTTCACCGTTTGAAATTACGGCAAGACGAGTTCGGTAGCATTGCCAGAGACCGAGCCAGGGCGCAGAACGGAGAGGTTCAGAGCAGAATATACGAACATGGAGACAAAGCGGTAAAGCTGATTGCATGGCTGGAAAGGAGGGAATGGGCGTCGAGGCTGGTGCCAGAGATAGAGGTGGAGAACTCTGGAACTATTACGGACCCGCAAGCTATAGCGGATGCGTTCGCGGCATATTATCGGGGGTGTATAGTACGGCGGGTGCGTTTACAGAAGCGGACAATAGGGAGATGATCAGAGATATCCAGCTACCCATCTTATCAGGCGAAAATAGAGACTATTTGGAATCCCCGCTCACCGATGTTGAGATGGCACAAGCCATCAGAGGAATACACTCCGGGAAAGCCTTGGGGCCCAATGGCATTCCTATAGAGCTCTATAAATTGAGGTCCAATAGAATCGCTCCATTTCTTCGTTCTATGTTTGAAGAAAGCAAGGAGAGGGGGCAACTTCCCTACGATCAGCGGGTGGCCAACATAGTGATTATATACAAGGAAGGCAAGCCTAAGACAAGCTGCTCCTCTTATAGACCTATCTCGTTGCTAAATGTAGAACCCAAAGTCCTGGCAAAACTGCTGGCAACAAGATTGGCTAAAGTCATCACCCACTTGATCCATTCAGATCAGTCGGGCTTTATGCCACATCGAAATACAGCCCTCAACCTGCGACGGCTGCACGGAGTTCTGGGTAGGACTCCAACAATTCAGGAGCCGGCGGCGTTGGTATCATTGGACGCCACTATGGCATTCGATATGGTCGAGTGGCCCTATCTTTTCGCAGTGTTGGACAAACTGGGTTTCGGCCTGGAATCCACGGGCTGGATACGCCTCCTGTATTCTACTCCAATGGCCTTAGTGGTAGTGAACAACCGCAGGTCCCCCGATTTCCATCTGAGCAGGGGCACCAGGCAGGGTTGTCCCCTGTCCCCACTCCTTTTTGCCCATGCCTTGGAGCCATTGGCAGTGTGGGTCCGACAGGACCGTTCTATTCATGGACTGCGATCATTGGAATGGGAAGACATAATCTCACTTTATGCCTATGACATTCTGCTCTATCTCACTAACCCGAGGGGGTCCCTGACCTGTTTTTTAGACGTGTTGGCGATTTTTGAGAGGCACTCAGGCTTTGCGATAAATTGGTCCAAATCGGTGCTCTATGTCCTTAGGGGTGACCCGCCGGTCGTTCCTGACGCATGCCCGATACAGATTGCGCATGAAGGCTTTAGATACCTTGGCATCTACATAACACTTGATCCGAAACTCCGCTACACTAGCAATCTGAGCCGTCCCCTGTCGAGATTCAGGAATGACGTGGCGCGCTGGAAAGCTCTCCTGCTCTCTATGCAGGGCAGAGCAGTACTTTTTAAAATGATGGCTCTGCCCCGGTTTTTATACGCGCTCCAGAGCGCGATGGATCCGGTCCCTGCGTCTTACTTTAGGGAAATAAAGGCCCTTCAGAGGCAGCTGCTTTGGGATGGTAAACCCCACATAGCGTTTTCTAAACTCACACTCCCCTGGTATGATGGGGGAATAGGATTGCCCGACTTAAGGAAATATTACTGGGATTCCCAGTTGGCGGTTGTTAATCACGTGATATACGGGCGGCCAAATGACCCTGGATTCGCTATGGACCGATGGCAGCTACCGGGAGGAGAAAATACCAGAGCGCTATATGCCGGGCCCCGCAGATTTCCACTTACAGGGCCTACGGTGCATGCTGTCCAGGTGTGGCATGCGGTTAACAGACACCTTAAATGGGAAGGGAAGTTCACACTGGCCACCCCGCTGTGGAGCTCGGAGAAGTTGGGAAGTCTCTGGAAGTCCAAGGGGTTTGATATAGGGGTGGGCGGAATTTGCGAAATTCACTTTTGCAAATTATCGCGAAAATGTAAAAAATCTCCGCAAACACGCGGAAATATCGCGAAGATGTGGAAGTTTTTTTCCAGCCCATTCGCGGTATTTTCTGCGTGGTCGCGGATAGCCAACTTACCCATGCGGTTGCTGGCGGGCGTGGCCATCTTGTTTTCACTTGTCTCGAGGTGCATGATCGCGAGAAGAAAGACGTGATCGCGTGACGAATGACGTTACTGCGGGCGCCAACAATCCAACATCTAGTGGAGAACGCGACCGGATCGGGAAAACTTGTCGGCGAACGCGGAGATTCAGGTAAGGCGATCGCGCCCACGCGAGAATGTATTATTTTACAACGCGAGCAAGCAAAAAATTTCTGGTAAAATGCGGATTGCGGAAATTTTGACATTTTCGCGCTCTCCGCGGAACACGAAAATGTCAAATTATCGCAATTTCCGCGAGCGGAACGGATTTTTAGCCCAGGCCTAGTTTGATATGTGGGACCTTATAGGGATCACACACATAAGAGATATCTGGAAGAAGGGTACAATACACACATTTGATTCCCTTAAGTTGCAGTATAAATTGAACGATAGTGAGCACTTCTGTTACTTTCAGGTCCGACATGCGTTGCTCATGCACATCCCTAGGGGCACAACGCTCCCAGACGCTTCTCCCCTAGAGGACAGGGTGCTAGACAGCCATCTTCCCGAGATTTATAAGAAACTGATAAATAACATGGAGGATCCATTAATTAAAATACAACGCTACTGGAATGACGACGGTCTAGAGCTAGACAATGAGGACAGGCAGGTGGCGGTCTATTCCCCGCGAGTGGTGGCAATACAGATGAGGCTGAGACTGGTGCAACTTAAGATACTTCACAGGTCATATGTCACAGGGCCCTGTCTGGTCCAGATGGGTTGTTCAGAGAGTGGAGAGTGCAGAAGGGGATGTGGGGAATTAGGGACCTTCACTCATATACTGTGGCACTGCCAAAGCATACAAGCATATTGGGGAGAGATACACCACATGCTGAGGGCGTTCCTGGGGATAGACTTGCAGCCAGAGGCCCGCAGGTGCATCCTGAATGTCTGGGAGCCCACAGACCTGAACACGCATAAAACACAATGGACAACGTTGGCATTCATGATAATGAAGCGCAATATTGCCCAACTGTGGGGGGCTAGCCAGCCACCTCGGATTGAAAAATGGGCAGAAGACCTGGACTGGTGTATGTTTACGGAGAGGTCAGTCTACTCTGCCAGGGGGTGCCCAGGGAAGTGGGGTAGGGTCTGGGAGGCTTGGAATCACTACAGGGGAGATATCTGTGCCCCATCGGCCCATCAAGAGGACGCTGAAGTGCGCGAGTCCCCTTGATCCACCAACTGCTACAACTGTGTAATATTTTCAAATGTATGGAATGTCATTGAGAAACATCGGGAATCTATGAGTATGTCACTTGATGTGTATCTTTGTTGGCTGAACTGTTAAATAAAAAGAAATAAAAAACTAGGTTGCATTTGGAAAGATGACTATGTTTTCTTTTGATGGCTAACTAAAACAAATAGGGAAAGGCTTGGATGAGCCATTTACAGCAAAACAAGGTAAAATAATTCAATTTTAAAGAGACTGCAGGTTATTCAATGTTTGAACAATCTTGAAAAGAGGTATGCATGTTTTTTAGAGGATTAAATGGCATTAAGTATTATTACTGGTAGAATTATTTAGTAATTTGTTGCTCATACACTTTCAGGTAACTCCAAAAATGACTGGCACCAAACTGCACTAAGCAAGGAAACGTTTGAAGTTAAGGTATACCCATCAAAGAAAGACCACGAAAAAAGGTCACACGAGCAGACTACCACACTCCCTTTTCTCTCACTCTTCTCATCATAGCTCTACTTCCTCTTTGGAACATCTACCAGCTCAGGTATTTCTTCCTTGGTTTGAGAGTTTGCCTGGAGTGGAGTGTGAGGATCTGCATCACCCCTGCAGAATATCTGGGACTTCAGTTGAGTGGTGAGTGTGACATCTGCTTCTTTATTCCAAATTTGAGAATTAAGCTGTTGCCACTGGGTCCCTGCCTCCAGGAAAATGTGGGGGAATTTTCCTGCACAAGACACTCTCAGCCAAGTTCCAGACAAAATGGTTGGATCCGACAGACAGACATGTATTTGTTATGATTCTGATACAAGGTCACACTCTCGAAGAAGGCTCAGCCTAATCCTTTAATGATATAAAATCAACCTTTTTTTCAAGGCTCCACACAAACTTGGAGTTATTTGAAACAGTAGGTAGTTACTGGTGGAGATTGGGACCTACCACCTGATCTGATTCTGGACCGTTCAGGGATTAAAGACTTATGAGATGAAAGTGATATAGGCCTATTCAAGGGCCATCTGACAGATTACTTTCTTACTGAACCATGGAGGCTTCTGCATACAACAGATAGGGAATATATCTATTTATCTTACCCACATTGTACAGAAGCGTTAATCGACTCATTTCGTACACACACCAGTTCAGTTTTAAACCAATACAGCTGTGAACTTGAAGTTGGTAGCAATTCTGATCATCGTCCAATGTCATTATATCTGGATCTGAAGATCAAGATGCCAAAAACAAGGATTTGGAGGATGGGCTCACTTCAATAGATTTTGTCAAATGGAAGAAGGAAGTTATTAACCAAATTCATTGAATTTCTGTAATTAAATTAACATCTGTGCCCTCTCCACAGGTGCTCTGGGTCACTGGAAATCATATTTGAGAAATATGGGGACTAGAGACTCTGCCAAAATACATAAGCAAATGACAGAAAGGAAATCAGTTCTGAAAAATGACATACAGTGACCTTAATATTCTTATTGCAAAACATCAGATGTGGGCATCTTACAACAGCTGGTCTTCAAAAGAATATGAGCTGCATATAATTTTTACGTCACAAGTCAAAAAAGTCTAATACTGTCTTAAAGGTATGCAATACAGGGGGAAGCATAATCAGCTATCCCGGAAATCCACAATTACTAAAATGATCCCCATATATGCTCATTGGAAATTATGAAAACATTTGTCTTTGACTAACCTACATTATATACACTCTAGATGAGTCCTCTGAAAAGAGATTTATGGACTGACTCCTTATTCCATGACCTATACCATGCACTTGGGGTGGAGAACTCCACACATAAAAAGATAGGACAGGCATTTTTTTATGTTTGGAGTCTCTGCCAGGAGAGCGGAGTCTCCCCAATCGTAAAATTACTATTAATAAAATCAAAGTTGTAGTTTGCAAATACCAAACAAATAGTAAACTTAAACAAAAGTGTAAGCTTACATTTATGAATCAGGCTCTCAGTGTGGTTATCAACAAATTCACCACACAAAAGGTAAGGCATACTCCCTACGAAAGAGAGATTTCTCTTGATAACAAGTCAAAGGCTCAAACTGACAATTCATTATTGTTGGATGAGAAAGCCTCACCCCTGTAATGTGGCATGCTTGACTATTGGCTCCCTCACCAAACCCTGGCAAGATGGTACTACCAAGGCAGACTCTACATAACATGTGAGGGAGTTCTTAAAATTCACTAAATTCCTGGACATTGCAGGGTTCCAGTTCAAATTGAAAATACCATTGGGTATGCCAAAGGAATTTCCATTGATGGGTGGTACCGTACATATGAAAGAAAATACATTGAAGTTTTATGAGTGTAATGGCCCTATCATCCTAAAAAGTGCCAACATGTTTCTGCCAACGTTTGAACCATGGATATTGTTGGGGCATTCCTCAGGGCTCTGTATGGATCCTAGTATTTATATATGTGTGCTGAAATGCACTAGGTGAGACAGGTATTTCCTACCTACTCCTCGTATTAAAGCCCACTGCAAAGAGGGAAAAGAACTTTGTGGTCTCACCCAGGGTGGCAACTCCTGTAGTGGCACAGTTGTGAAGGAGGTGCAGCGGATATTTTAGGATACATTCTCTCCCGCAGCCAACCAAACTTGTTATCTACCAACCACCTCATTGCAAGGGAAGAATACATTTCACCCGAAGTTCTTCTGAACATTCACTTTGGTTAAGATAGTAAATTCAGTAGCAGTCAAATTGGATTTGCCTTCCACTTTGCCAATCCACCGTGTATTTCATGTCTCATTGGTTAAGACTGTACAAGAAATTCCACAAAGAATATCACACCTGGCTCTCATTTTAATTGATGGTCAATCTGAATTTGAAGGTCGGATCATCCTAGAATCACAGAGAATTAAAGGAAGACTGTGCTATCTAATTGAATGGAAAAGATATGGGCTGGAAGACAGGTCTTGGGAACCAAAAGGCAACATACACACACTTTGGCTTTTACGTCAATTCCATCTCCAACACCTAAACAGAGATGTTTTAAGGCATGTGCAAAGTAGCGGTCCCCTGGGAAAGTGAATTTCCTCTCTATCTCATATCCGTCTGTTTATCAAACTCAATCTTTAATGTATTAATCAATATTGTTTGGCATCATAGGGCTATATTTGGCAGAAAAGGGGTCAGAAAATACAAAGTTGTTCCAGACAGGGGGCCCTTAAAACATGTCTTGCCCTGGTCCCTCATAATCTTTAAGATGACACCACACCCAAACAAACCTTAAGCTGAAGAAAGAGCCTTGGGAATGGTGTAATGTGAGGTTTCCTCCACTGGAATTCAGGAATTGTCGTGTGGCTTTCCATTAGCACTCTTATCCACAGATTAGAATCAGAAATGGATTACTATAATTTAAGTAAAAAAGATTAAGCATCCAAAGAAAATCAGGGAACAATAGCATCTGTTTGCAAATGTTTGTAGAGTCAGCAGAGCTCTGTGAATTCCCTGACAGGACCAACAAATCCTCAGGATCAGTGCATTCTAAGACCACCTCACGGCAGCCATGACTCTGAACAGTGTCTTACCAGAGGATCAGTGTGGCCCGACAAGGGTAGGGAGGAACACTATAAGTAAAAGGCAGTCATAAATCACCATTAATAATATATGTGTGAATGATCAACAAAGCCTCTCAAAACTTGTTCAGGAGACCTGAACTTCTACCTCGAGAATGCCAACGACAGCAACTCCACCACCCTGCTCGCCAACCTCGCCAACCTTGGACTCAAACAGCTCGTCACGACACCCACCCACTCTGCCAGACATACCCCATATTTTCCGCCAGCAACCATGTCACCTTCAGCCACACCACCGAACTCCACTGGACCGACCACCGCTGCATCCACTTCTCCTTCGAGAAAAACACCGCACACAACCACCCGTAACAAATCCCCCATCGCAGCTGGAGCAAGGTCACTGAAGACCAGCTAATCACCACCCTTGCCCGAGACCCATCAACCGATCACACCAACACAGTCGCCCGTAACCACAGGATCAACAACTGTGCCAACACTCTTGCCCCGATCAAGAAACCCTCACACAGATGGACCAACAGAAAGGCTATCTGGTTCATCACTGACCTCCAGGCATCCAAACAGACCTGCCGAAGACTCGAGAAGAAGTGGTGCCACGAACAGACACCGGCCCTCAAGAACGCCAGCCGCAGGCACCACCAACTCATTTGAACCGCCAAAAGAACCTCCTTCAAGGAACGTATTGACAACAACGCACAACAGCAAAAAGCTCTTCAACATTGTGAAGGAACTCGCCAACCCCAGCTCCAGCACTAACAACATCCCGCCGTCACAAGACCTATGCGACTCTCTTGCCACCTTCTTCCACTGCAAGATCAGAGACATCCATGAGAGCTTCAACACTCAGACCCCCACGACAGCCACCAACCCCCCAGACCCACCACCCCCCAGCCACACGGCCTCCTACTCTCCTGGAACCACGTCAACGACAAAGACACCATCAAAACCATGAACACCATCAACTCCGGCTCACCGTCAGACCCCTGCCCTCACCACATCTTCAACAAAGCAAGCTCCATCATCGCACCCCAACTCCAGAAGATCTTCAATAGCTCCTTTGAGACCGCCACCTGGAAACACGCTGAGATCAACGCCCTACTCAAGAAACCCAAGGGGGACCCAAAGGACCTCAAGAACTTCCGGCCCATCTTCCTGCTCCTGTTCCCGGCGAAAGTCATCGAGAAGAGCATCAACAGACAACTGATTTGCTTCCTCGAAGAGAACGACACCCTGGACTCGTCCCAATCCAGATTCTGCAGCAACCACAGCACCGAATCCGCCCTCATTGCCTCCACCGACGACATCAGGACCCTGCTGGACAATGGTGAAACCGCGGCCCTCATCCTCCTAGACCTCTCGGCCACCTTCGACACCGTCTGCCACCACACCCTCTGCACAAGCCTCTACAATGCAGGAATCCATGACAAAGCCCTGGACTGAATCACCCCCTTCCTCATCGACACAACCCAGAAAGTCCGCCGGCCTCCATTTCAATCTGAAGCCACTAAGATCACCTGCGGCGTACCCCAAGGATCATCCCTCAGCCTGACCCTTTTCAACGTCTACATGGCACCGTTCGCTAACATCGTCCAATCGCACAACCTCAACATCGTCTCATAGTCTGACGACACCCAGCTGATCCTCTCCCTCACCAAGGACCCCGCCACGAATGTATGAAGGCCGTAGCCGAATGGATGAAGAACAGTCACCTGAAACTGAACTTGGACAAGATGGAGGTCCTCATCCTCGGCCCCACCCCCTCCGCCTGGGATGACTCCTGGTGGCCAGCCTCGCTGGGAGCTGCACCAACACCCACCGACCACGCACGCAACCTGAGGTTCATCATGGCCTCTTCACTGTCAATGACCCAGCAAGTCAACGTCGTCTCCTCCTCCTGCTTCAAAACACTCTGCATGCTTCGCAAGATCTACAGATGGATCCCCACCAGAACCAGAAGGATGGTCACCCAGGCCCTCGTCACCAGCAGACTGGACTACGACAACGCCTTCTATGCAGGAACCACAGTCAAACTCCAGAAAAGACTTCAACGCATACAGAACACCTCTGCACGCCTCGTCCTCGACATCCCCCGTCACAGCCACATCACTGCCCAATTAGAGACCTGCCCTGGTTCCCCGTCAACAAAAGGATCACCTTCAAGCTCCTCACCCACACTCACAAAGCACTCCACGACACCGGACCTACATACCTCAACAAACGACTCATCTTCTACACTCCCAAGCGCCAGCTTCACTCCGCTGACCTCGCCCTCACCACCGTTCCACGCATACACCGAACGACCACTGGTGGCAGATCCTTCTCCCACCTCGCCACCAAGACATGGAACACCCTCCCCATCCACCTGCAACAGACCCAGGAACTGCTGACCTTCAGGAGACTCCTCAAGACCTGGCTGTTCGAGCAGTAGCAGCTCCCCCCCTTAGCACCATGAGACCCTTGCGGGTGAGTAATGCGCTCTACAAATGATTGATTGATTGATTGAATAATTTTATACATTAAACTATTGCGAGTCTATCTAAGCAGAAAATATATACATAGTATTTTTTCATTTTTAGAAGGTTATTTATCAATCTTGGGAATTATAAATCTCTTCACTAACCCGTAGTCTGGTTGATCTTTTCTCACAGATTTAGGGTTCTCAGTTTACTCCGATACACTGCTAAACTTGCTGCTCTGTTACTCCCTCACAGATAGAGGAGTAGGTATTTGAATCTGCAGTTGACCTCACTGTTCTTTGCCCAACATCTGTGAGCTAGAATGTTCAAATGCACTGATGATAATTTTCCTTTTTCACAACGTGAAGAATACATTCATAAAGATTATATTGTTGTGTTGACCACAATTATTCCTTAAATGTCCAGTACACTTCACTTGTAAGATTCATAACCTTGTAAATTATATCCTTCACAAATCATTTTAAAATGAAACACCCCCTTTCTCTTTGTTCAACTGTCTTGGTAATTTAATTTTCATAAAGGTCTCCACCTACCCAATTCACCAGTATTTATAGTCAGGGATGGCTAAAAATTGGTCTTCACCGAAAGCTGACCAAAATTTCCTTATGGATTAAAGCCACTGGTTTGAGTCTCCTTCTCTTGTGAAGGTCTCGCGGAGGTCTTGTGGAGGTCCAGAATCACAAGCAGAGCAGTAAAGGGCATGGCCCAATTTATCCTGCTCTGTTACAAAATGGCAACCTCACGGGAAGTACTTCCTGAACCATCAGCCATACATGCAATCATCCTTGCTGTCAACCAATGGTTCTCCACAAAGGGGCGAGGCAAGCCCAACATTTCTTATATGAGCCATAAGCAAGGTGGAGCATTCTAATGGCCTGCAACAGGCTCTGACCCTATTGACAGTAACGTTTGGACTGAGGAAAACGTTTGGGTATTGTCAGACCACTAACAGGTAACCACTAACCTTCAAAGCCGGATGCACCGGGAGCGAGGAATGATGCAGTATAACCCTATCCCCAATACGGAGTGGCCCGTGAGCATATAGTTATCACTCAGCAGACAACACCATAACAGGGGAAAGGGAAAAAAGGAACAAAGGAAACAATAAAGATGCGGCTGCGAAATCACACTCTGGGGAATGTCCGTGGAGTTGTAGACCTCAGTCCTGTCCTGTCACTTCAGCTGTCTAGCCTTGTGTTCCCTGTAAAGAAATACAAGCACAACACATATGCATAACAACCACAGCATGTAGCGAGCGTAATACAATAATGATTATCTGTGAGCACTTACGTTTCAATCTTGCTGCACTTGCACTACAAAAAAAACACAAAAGCCAAAAAGAAACCATAAAAGAAACCCTCCTGTCTTCAACCGAAAGTTATAGCGCCTGCGCCTTATCCTGCAGTCATAACATCTTCCCAGTAATGAAAAGGAAAGAGTGCTTAGCTGAGAGACTGTTCTTTGTGGTATGGAAGGTGAGTATGCTGCTTTAGGATCCTTCAGGCGCTATTCCCAGCAAAATGAACCAGGGTTATATCACGCTGTTAATGCGTGTTGAGGAACAGCTACCTGAGGGAAATGTTGCGTAGCAATCCGAACCTCTTGACGGCTCTAGATGCGCTAGCGCATTTGCTTATTTTACCTAGCTGAGATTACTAAACAAAATTAAATTAAGGAAGTCGAGCCTTTCAATACGGCTCTGGAACGCGCTTGACACGCTCGTCAGGAAATGCCCCAAACAGTAACGATATGAAGACGACTGGCTCCGAGCATTTTAAACGGCTCTACGACGCGCTCCAGCGCGTTAGTCAGGAAACGTCCTCAGTATCCCTGAAATAAAGATTGCGAGATCCAAGCCTTTCAAATGGCTCAATGATGCGCTCCAGCGCGTATACTATTAACTAATAAAGAGAACACCAAAAAGGTAAACAAACCACAAATTCGAGCTGAGCAACGGCTCCAAGATTTGTTCCTGTGCTTTCAATTTAAAAAAAAAGTCAAGATTTTCCAGGTACATCCGTTTTGTCAGCAGAGCGTCTTTTCGCAGCTCAGGGCAGCAAAATGATATGAGAAAAGAATTTGGGGGCATATTATCAAGAAACGGTGTTAAAATTATTGCCGCTTTAGCGGCAGAAAACTGCCGCTAAAGGGGCGATAATGGGCTTGATAATATGCCCTTGAGAATTCAAATAGAAGCCCAAGTTCTAGTGTCAACATGGGCTTCTATTGGAATTCTCACGGGCATATTATCAAGCCCATTATCACCGCTTTAGCTGCAGTTTTCTGCGCTAAAGCGGCGATAATTTTAACGCCGTGCTTGATAATATGCTTCCAAGAAGGTAAATACCTTCTTGCACCTTGATTACACGATGCAGGTCAAACGTCCAGGAGATGCTTACGCGATTGACAAGCACCGAGCAGCCTGTAGGCGGTGCATAAGTAGGACTCTCGCTACAAAGCCAGGTGATGAGTCCCACAGGATTATGCGGGATGTAGTGCAGACATACTACACATTCATCTAGACACCCACATTTCATGCCTAAATGTGTCCCCAACCACTATCTATGCCTTAACGTGACAGGTATTTTCATAAAGAGGTTCTGGGGTGAAGCTGGACCTTAGCGAAAGAGAGAATTTCACAATCCTTTGAATGTGTACAGATTTTAAGAGAACAAAACACTAGAATGACTGGATTGTGAATTAACTGGACATTTAATTTACTACACATATGGTACAAAACAAAAAGAGGAGCTTTAGTGATGTCTGTATCCTTTCGCTTTTAGAAACCACAAAAGCTGAAACAGCCCACTTTAGAGTCTTGAAAAGACATTCATAATTGGGCAACAGAGGACAAACATGTCCTTTAAGAAGTTACACATTGGTAAAACTGTATTCTCTGTACCTGCATACAAAAATATAGAACTTATTCCCAGAAAAGATAAGATACATCAAAGTAGACCAGGAATTCAGAAGTCAGAAAAAACCTAGGGCCTCATTTATGAAAAGTGACGCATCACTGCGTGAAAACAGTGATGCGTCACTTTTCACTGCGCCCTCCCTGCGACTCCAATGATGCGTCATATTTACAGTATGACGCATCATGTCGCAAGGAGTCACAGATACGTCAGTATTTCTGACGTATCTGTAGGCGCAAAAGTGACGCATTGCTGGAGTGTGTCACAAAAGTGACGCAACTCCAGCAATGTGTCCTTTCACATGGGGCAAGCCCCATGTGAAAGGGCCTGCGTCAGTCTTACGCCTGCTGTGAGGCAGGCGCAAGATATTGACGCATTTGCACCCTAGAAGTGGCGCAGTGAAATCTCGTAGATTTCACTGCGTCACTTCTACGATGCTTACTTACGTGGGAACGCCCACCCTGCATACATTATACCTGACGCAGGTATAATGTAGCGCAGGGGTTTACAAAGTGACGCATCTACCTAGATGCGTCACTTTGTAAATATGGTGCAACAAGGTCCAGTTTTTACGCCGCTGATGCGTCACAAAAAGTGACGCACTGGCGGCGCAAAAGTGACGCAAGGACTCATAAATGAGCCCCCTAGTACTTCACCAAAAATGTTCCAGCACTTTACCTACTCTTGATTCAGAACCAATATCCGACAAAAAAATGACAGACCCAAGCACTTGCACAAGTATCACTCACTCCTATTCACTACGTTAGAGCAGCTAACTGATCGCAGTAACTTGATAAGCGCAAACTGCTGGTCATAACCCAGAACACCCAAACACTTCCACATGTGTATGGATTAAAAACCTATAAGTACATTGGTTCTATATTTGGCAGAGCCTGTCTAAACAGATTGTCCAGAGTTTATTCATTTGAGCAGTGAACCGGAAATTAATTACAAGTCTAAACATCTTGGGAACAGCCACTCTGACAACCCACCAGTGGCGGCTGGCACAGGTAAGAGTTGTGGGGTGGTAGGGCCCTGCAGAGTGAAGGCGGTAGATGTCGATAAACAATGGGGTAGGTAAAATAAAATAAAAAAATAAACCATGCGGCTAGTGCATGATAAGTGTTTTTTATTTTAATTTAATTGTACCTACCGTGTCGGGTGTCAACCCACCCCCCTCACCACCGTTCTTACCTGTGCCGGCCACCACTGCACCGGCAGGTTTTCAACTGTACACAATAAGGTTATGTAAACATAATTGTTCCATTTCTTGCTTCTTTTCTCTCCACTATATGATAAATAACAGCTAAATGTGGCAAGATCAAGTCACTACTCTGTTCATCAGACATGAAACACAAAATGTCACCCACATGTCACACTTTTCAACCATGCCCTTCTAACTATGTGCAACCTATTGAACAGTAGGCTACCCCACCACTTAAAGTACTTAAGTACCTTGTCAGGTGTATAAAGCTTGTATCAATTCAAGTAAAGTACAAAACCATTCAAAGACATTAATAATGAAAACGTTGAAAGAACAGAGATTGGTAATTACAGACCAAATTCTAATCCTAAATAAAAGTCTGCATCAAATATAATTTGAATCACTTCTATCAAATCATTAATCCGCTGTAACCATTACAACCTATAGGTTATCGCAAATATCTAGACAAAATATTTTTTAGGAGTAATCAATAATCACAGGTTGACCAAAATGTGCATTTGAAACAAATTGCACTAATTTGTTACTTTACAATGTCTCAATTATTGTGCATGATTACATGAATAATTTTGCTAAGAAGTATTGCAAAGGCTTTATTAAAAAAAGAATGAGATAATACACAAATGCAGTGCAGATAATCTGAGGTTTAGTTTAATTTAATGTCCTTATATTTGATTTAAAAAGTGATTTCATCAAAGCAAAGCACTGAAGTTTATAAAACATAGTACATGAAATAATCGAAAAGTAATAATTACCATGGAATTTCAATTAGGAGAGGAAAGTGATATCAGGACATACAATTTCCACTGGAGATTTTGATCCACTAATGAGCATATCTTGACAGTTTTTTGGAATTCATCAGCATTCCCAGTAGTATGCCTGGAAAGCTGGGTCAGGTGCAGCTGTCAAGACGTTACTGTGAATTCCAGTTAACAATTTCTGCAGGATCCTATTCTCTTGGAATTCTACAGACCACAGCATAGAATTCTGCTCATGGGGAATTGTGCCCCCTGTGCAAATGCAGGGTTTTATATTTCCAGGGTGGGAATTGGTTGGATCAAAGTTTGGGAACATCCACAAAGAGATGTCCTGCATGGTAAATTTGCTTTCATCTGCCAATAATCACTTTGTAAATTCCTTAGGAGTGTACAGAAGTGCTTTGACTCATGAATTTACATTTTCGACAATGTTTAGGGGAAAGAGCGATACATGAAGGAAAGCAAGCTTGGACACACTTGTGACTAAGAGTAGGTAGACACACATGAGCTACTAAACATAGATAGTGCCCCGGAAGATAACCTGACCTAAGCACAGATAATGAGTCATAGTTACCAAACGATTTTTGTTACGGGTGAAAATGACTCCATTTATGCATTTTATGTTAACTAACAGCTACACATTTTTTTAAATTAAGTCCTTTTTTATTGAAAGACACCACAGAACACCACAAAACAAGAAAAACTGCTGCCAGGGTGTTTCTTCCAAGTTACACTAGTTTCAAACCACAAATACCATAGGCAAAGAAATCAGCTTGGTGGCGGTCTTGGACAAGGTCCATAAGAGCATTCATGCAATTCCAACAACACATTGACACGTATGATAAGACTAGAGCAGTGATTGGTGAAGTTAGAGAGGAAGGAGGGGAATCTACTGTGAGGTTATGGTGACCAGAGGAGATGGAATGAAGATAGAGTAGCATACAGAGTTAGGCTGTGATGACAGTGGCACTGGGACAGTGGTTATATGGCTCATTGTTAAGTGCTATATTAGGCTGCTCGGCTCGATGAGGTCCCAAGTGCATGATCATATATAAGCAAAAGTGGGCACAAATGTCCTTGGGTCTTGAGGTGACTGGCATTAATCTCCAGTAGGTCTCCAACTGTTCCTGGCAGAAGGCATCGTATTTTAACCTAGTCTGTACCTTGAAAGGTGCCTTTCCACCCCAATGAATTGCCACTCTTTCCTTTCCCAGCAAGGACAGCATCACCACCAACATTCAAGCACTATGCAGGATATCCACGTCAAACCCCAGGAGGGAAACCATTGGTGTTTTGGGGACAGTTAATTCACAAATTTTCAATATACAGTAATAAACCTCTGACAGAAACTCAGCCACACCAGACACAGCCACGCAAGGAGGAAAAAATCAGCACTGTCCACAGTGCATCTGGAGAAGTAAGGGCTCTCCAGAAAGTCCAAATAGTGTATATATGTGGCATGTATTAAACACAGCTTGAAATTTGGGTGCAGCAAAACTTCCATTAGCCGTCAGGAGAGTTGGGAATCAATGAGTTGTTTGTATACAGAGTATGTGGGCATTCATAAGCTTCTCATTGACCATTTGGCACACTGATATAGTTAGAGATTTGCTCGAGCAAGGAACTAAACTACAGCTCTTTTTGGGAGCTCCAGTTTTGGAAGGGAAACAGAGGAACTCTCAGCCTCATGGGTTTGTAGGGGAAAAAAGAAAAACAATGTAATTGTATAGTTGGCATAGTTTTCCCCCCAACTTTTTGCCTTCCATCCTCCTGATTTTGCTGACTTTGTTTTTGCCGACTTTAGGACTCTTCACACCTTACCACTGCCAACCAGTGCTAATGTGCTTGTGCTCTTGCCATTTGATTTACTTGTAAATCCCTAGTACAGAGGTACCACATGTACCCAGAGCCCGTAGATTAACAGCTACAAGTGGACCTTCAGCACTTATCGTGCCCCCATGTAAGTAGCCTTTTAAACATGTCTCAGGCCTGCCTGCTTGTGCAATTTAAACTATCATTTCGATCTGGCAAATAAAAACCTTTTTCCAGGCCTAAACCTTCCTTTTTCATACATATAAGTCAACTCTAGGGTACGCCCTAAACAGCCTAGAGGGCAGGGTTCAGTGTATTTAAAAAGTTGGACATGTACTATTAAGTTTTACATGTCCTAGTAGATGAAAACTATTACAATGGTTTGTTCTACCTCTCCCATTGGATAGTATTGGGTTACCATGTTACATTTAATAAGGGCTAACTTTCAATTGAGAATAGGTAGGAATGTTGAGTTTAGTGTCTAAATAATTTCAATTTAAAACCCCCTTTAAAAGTAAAGTCGAATTTTTATTTATAATATAGAAAAATGACGTTTTACAGAAAGTTGGCTTTTCTTTTCCTAACCATTTGGTGCCTGCAGCCTGTATCCCGGGTCACATGACATGGCAGTTGGTCTTTGTGTATTGCTCCCAGACAGTGAGACAAAGAAGAATAGGTGTTGGTAGGATGGAACATCATTGACTTGATGAGGGAAGGAGCTGTCACCTACAACACTTGCACATCACAAAGGCTCTGCCTGAGCATACTCAGAAAGAGTTTGACACTAGTATTTTGTGACCCCAGACAAGCTGGGACAAGAGCATGGAGGCAGGAAATTCCAAGCACTTTTGGGGGTGCAAACATCAAGAACCTTCTCATACTTAAAGTGGGCACCAAGAATAAATAAAGGAGTCTCTGACCCAACTCTTCAGTGCACCACTGGATCTGTGGAAGACTCAGAAGGACTGCTGCACTGCTACCCTTCTGCTTGAGTGAAAATGACTGGACCTACATATTGAACCTAGAGTGGTTCCAAGGGGAGCTGGCTGGACTCTTGATCAGAGCCTCAGGGACAGAAAAGGCACCAACACCTTGAACCCAGCACCTGTACTTTGCTATGAGTCCACTCCCAATTGGTGCCACCCCAGTCCTGGTCCCTGGAAAGTAGGTCTAAAGGTGCAGCTGTGTTCCTGTGAGGAGAACCAATGCATGTACCTTCACCTGCATTGAAACCACCACTGTGCGTTGTCTCCTTGAGACAGGCCTATGCGTCGGAAGCCCTTCATCGACAGGATCCTCGACGAAAAGACAGGACTTCCCATCCCAGCCCCATGGCTTCCTTTGAACTGCCACTGCACGATGCAACCTCGGTGCAGAACTCCGCATTGCAAGCCCCACGTCGATGACCTTGTCAACGACGATGCAGGATTTTGCATCACAGCCCTGCAGCTTCCTTAGAATCGCTGTCTGTGACACATCCTAAATGGAGGATCCTGCAATGCTCCCCAACACTTTTTTCAGAAGGCCTAACTTGATCCCTGTATCAGGCCTGCATTACATTGTGGTTGGCCTGAGCTTGTCCTGGTTTGGCCTGACCAGATAACCACAGATGAGGCTTTGTGCTTCTAGGCACTATTTTTACTTAAAACTTTGAAATTGCTTACCTCAGCTTCTACTGATTGGATTTTGGTCTCTTTGGTCTTAATGTATTACATTTTGCACTATTTTTCTAAATTGTTGTGGGATGATTTATCTCTTCATTACTATTTAAATTGCTGCATACTTACTTTACATATTGCCTCTAAGTTAAACCTGACTGATTTTGTGCCAAGCTACCAGAGGACTGAGCACAGGCTTATTTGGGATTTGTTTGTGGCCTACCCTGACAGAGATTTTGGTTACTCCTTGAATAGGGGTTCACCCCCCTCCACCAATAACCTAATTTCTTACACATAGGCTGCCTTTCACCTATGTACAATTTTACTGTGTGAACAGTTCCAAATATGGAAACAATAAAGTGAGAACATGTTATGTGATATTCTCAATATTATGCTTGGAAGTCTGCAACTAGTGTTCTTTTTCAATGATTCTAGTTGCCATGGATAAGAATATGAAGGGTAAATAGGAGTAATTCTGCACCCTTTGTTAAGCATTCTACTATAGGTGCATATTTATACTTATTTATATGAATTGGGCCTTTTGGCCTCTGGGATGGAAGCGCAAGGCATAAAAACATTTGAAAATAATGCAGAGAATATATATGGAATTAGAGGTTGGTTTAACATGGGAATCATTTAACGGTTAGTAAGAGAATGAAAGATATTGGCTATATGAGGGAGAGATAAAAGCAGCAGAGTTGGACATTGATTAAAAAGACACTGAGGAACAGGCAGAAAGGCTAAGAAGAAGAGATGAGCAGTAGGCAAGAAAAAAGCAAAGGTATAAATTAATAGTTCATTGAATGGAAAGTCTGTAATAAAAAATACTATTTGCATGTACATGCTAAGAGTGAACTATGACGTAAAAACAGAAAGTGAAGAATTTACAGGCTGAAGTGGATAGCAAGAGTGAAGTAGACATACTCTGAGGAGCAACGCTCATGGGCAAGAAAGTAGTTTATATTCAATCACTTTAATCGACAGTGGAACAATGGAAACTTCTGTATCGCTTGAATTTTCATGACTGGATCTCTTATTCCATATCATTGATCCTGGTCCTCTTAAAGTATAGCATCATATTGCTGCCATGGTCAATCTATCAGGCTACTGATCGATCAGTTTCATCAACAATAGAACATTGATAACTTCTGTATCACTTGAATTCTCATGACTGGAACTCTTTTTCCATTTCATTAATCCCGTTTGAGATTTTAATTTCCTGATTGTTTGCCTATTACTAAATTCTTCTTGGTGCCCCATTTACAAGCAACTAATGGCCTAATGCATAATTTATCATATAAGAGTGAGAAACGTCCTCTACTCTAATAAAAATCCAATGTTTTATTCATCTGGCTCCTCAATTTGGCATGATGTTGTAGTTTAGTCCCAATAAACAGCTGGGCCCGTCAACCATACTATGTCTTCCTTGGTTATGAGGGTGGCTGGAATTTGTGCTGTGCCAATTCAATGACACAACATACATTTCTTGGGACTACTCCATCCTTAGGGATTCAGGTGGATTTGCGTAACCCCACAGGAAATGTGTGAATGGTGACCATGAGGTGTAGGTTGCCTTGTTCACACTACACTGAGGCATTTTGATTACTGTAATGCAGATGTTCTTCTAGCAACCTTGATTCTCATTTAATGAGACTCATTAATGTGGGGGTGAACATTTTTCGCTTGTTCTATTTTAATTGTGTTCTAAGAAAGTGAAATACCATGGCAGTCTAACAAACTAGGTGTCTCTATTTCTCAGATTGCATGTGCCAGGGCCAGGTTTATCTGTTGTTCTTTGCTGTATGATGTATGTTCAGTGTTCATTAAGGTTTCAGAGTTGAAGTTGGAGAGATGGGATGAAAGCTTGCAATTTGACTAGCCACCGGCTCAGGATAGCATCCAAACCTATTGTTATTTTGCTCACCATGCCACCTTAGTTAGGACACAGCCATATACAAATCAGTCTTGACCTTGCTCCTCATGGGAACAGTTCAGCCTGAACTGCCAGACCAGGTCCTCACCAAATCAAAACACAAGCAATCTAGAGCCTGTTTTGCTCTGATAAGGGCTCATCAGCTAGGTATAGCTTGGTTCCAGTGAAACCGTGAGAAAGGGACCCATGTTGTAAGTATAACCTTGCCAATTAGGGTGGTTCATCAAACACACAAAAGGTGATGGGAGGAATTCTTGCAATTTCTCTAACCGCTTGCAATTGCTCAAGGTAGCATCCCAACCTATTGTTCTTTTGCAGACATTCCTCCCATCACATTTTTGTGTTTCATAAGAGCTTGACTGTCCCATTGTGAAAGGTAGCATGACATGACATTGTGAATAGTATTTTCATGACATCTAAGGAGGAGTTTGCTCCAAATCCCATGCTTGGAAGACTTCAAGACACTTTCAAACCTTCACCTCTAATTTATCAAGGAGGGATGATGGGCAGGAAAGGGACCAAGACCATGAAGAAAAAGTGCTCAAAAAGGCTTTCCCAGTTCTCAGTATTGGTATAGTTCCTCAAATAATAGTTTATTTCAGAAAGCAAAAGTTAATTAAACAATGAAATTAGCATAAGATGAAAGTCATAATAATGCAAAACGCCATGTGCCTTTAAGAAACTAAATAGTCACAGTGCATCTGGTCGACATCAAATTATTGGTAAAAATCCCTAAATACAAAAATGCCCTCGAGAATCTAGCCCTCTCTAACCAACAAGCAAAAAATGTTTAACAGAATTGTCAGAAAGATCTGGCAGTCTAAGAAGAAGATATCCGTCTCTTCCCCAGAAAGCATGTTTTTTCTAATGTTCGGCACAAAGAAACATTCATTCATGACAGCACAAAATATTTTACTTGCACAACACCAATCACGTTGTTAATTTAAAACAGCAAATACTAGCACATTGTTTTCATTAGCAGTTAAACACATTACAGAAGAAATATATCATTTATTAATGCAAAAACATGAGAAAACATTGTATTTATCATATTAAGGTTAACTCATTGTCTTTCAATGTTGCAACTCAAATACATTCCTTCCTGAGAAAGCTTCTGTTCCATTTGCAGACAAGGACAGAGACCATAGCATGTAGCTGATTTCAATCATCTTCAGAAAACAAATAAAACACATGAACATGTGCAGCCTATGTACAACAAATAACATGCACTTTTCTAAAATGTGACAAGCACTCTTCTTAACGTGGCCAAGTTAGGCTACCTAAATAAAATCTATTTTAGGCATTATTTTCTAATAAAAATATTTGCCTTCTTCAATTTCCTCCTCTGTCTTTAACATGATCTACTGTGGCCATATAACGGCTATTGGTGCTTTATGCTTTTTGGTGCTATAAGTATCTAAAACATCTAAAAATCATATCTCCAGTTCCCCATATCTGTTTTTTGTCATTTTGATGTCCATTTGGTCATTAAAATGTATACTAGTTTAGATATTCAGAGTGATATTTGTATAGTATTGTGTGTTCTAATTTCTAACAGTTTTGGTAAAGATTGCTCTTCATGTTTCTCCTAAATTAAGCCTGTCTGCTTTTTGCTACAGGTCCCAAAGGTTGAGCTCAGGTTTTAATTAATGTGACCTAACTGGACCTAGTAAAGAATAGTGTCATTATTAATTGAAAAGGAGTACCACCCTCTTCACCTTCCCCATCCTCTTCAACTAATGATCCACTTTCTCACAACTGGAAAGCATTGACCTTAACCAAAATTTGTGAGCATATAAGTATATAAATATTGGAGCATTTCAGTTGTCATAACTGCTATATATCTTGACTCATTATTGGCTGATACTCTATTTATCAATTGATTGGATCACTCACCTTTCATTGATCTTTGTATATGAGGTTTTGACTCCAGGCTACTGTATAGTATGAAGTGCTGTCACCTTCTACCTTTCAATTAATAATTGGTGGAGAGATTCTATCATCTCTTTATATCTCATTAATCAACAAGCTACTCTTCAAATGCTTAAGATTCCAATCTCTATTTCATTCAAGAAATCAGTCTCCTAGATCTGGAGCCAAACCTAAGCACCTCAACATATATCCTACTTTCCCTATTTCTTGCTTCGAGAATCAAATTTGTGATTCAGTTCTAGATTAAATTAAAGCTTTGCAACCCCTAATGAACGTTACAATTGAGAAAATCCAATCCAGTAGGAGGGTTTGGTTGCAATGGAAAACAGAATTTTAAATGCAGAACAACATACTAGTGAATTGAAGGACACCATGGTGCCGATTACGATCCGGTAAAAACCGGGTACGAACCGTCGGTCGGAGCGTATTCTCCGTCCGACTCGTACCCGGTCGTAAAACATTACAAACATGGAATTACGATTCGCACGGAAACACCATTTCCGTACGAATCGTAAAAAACACCGACCGACGAAAATATGCATACGAATGTGATCCGGGAATGCTGCGACGTGATGTCGGGACGCTTCCAGGCAGCGTTTCACGACCCAGGAATTACGATTCGAACCGACAGCAGTCCGGACGGCAATATTTTTACGGCACCCAAAAAGTGTCGGAAATGCGAAGTACGGCGCGAAACGACCAGAGTAGGTGGCCCGGTAAGCGCCGTACACCCCCCCAGCCCCCGCATGTACGCGCCGTACCCCCCCCAGCCCCCGCATGTATGCGCCATACCCCCCCAGCCCCCGCATGTACGCGCCGTACCCCCCGTGTATGTACACCCGAGTACGTGTCGAACCCCCCCGTGTATGTACACCCAAGTACGTGTCAAACCCCCCCGTGTATGTACACCCGAGTACGTGTCGAACCCCCCCGTGTACGTACACCCGAGTACGTGTCGAACCCCCCGTGTATGTACACCCGAGTACGTTCGAGTCGTACCCCCACCCGTGTATGTACGGTGCGTACCCCCAGCGCGTCGCGCTGGGGGTACGCACCGTACACGGGGGGGGTTCGACAGGTACTCGGGTGTACATACACGGGGGGTTCGACATGTACTCGGGTGTACATACACGGGGGGTTCGACACGTACTCGGGTGTACATACACGGGGGGGTTCGACACGTACTCGGGTGTACGTACACGGGGGGTTCGACACGTACTCGGGTGTACGTACACGGGGGGTTCGACACGTACTCGGGTGTACATACACGGGGGGGTTCGACACGTACTCGGGTGTACGTACACGGGGGGGTTCGACACGTACTCGGGTGTACATACACGGGGGGTACGGCGCGTACATGCGGGGGCTGGGGGGGGTATGGCGCGTACATGCGGGGGCTGGGGGGGTACGGCACGTACATGCGGGGGCTAGGGGGGGTACGGCGCGTACAAGCGGGGACTGGGGGGGGGTACGGCGCGTACATGCGGGGGCTGGGGGGGGGGTGCGGCGCGTACCGGGCACCTGTTTGGACGTCTCCATGGTTGCTATTGGAGTTCGGTGCGCACGGTTTTTTAACCATACGGTTGTACTATCGGACGCCCGGGACGGATCGTGATTCCCCGGTCGGACTTCGCTTTTCACGTTTGTACGGTAACTCTTCCGAGGACGTGTCAGACACTTTTTCCGACCCGAGGACATGTGGGGAATTATTCCCAATGCGACTCGTATGGGCTTTTTACCGTGCGAATCGTGTTTGCCAGTTTGTACGGCACTTGTACGATTCGTACGGTAAAAAGACCGGATACGAGTCGTACGGGAATTTTTTTTACCGGATCGTAATTGGCACCCATGTCTAGAATAGCTGGTTTGGAATGTGGCAATCAAGCACTACTTCGTCATACTTATGATTTAGAACATCATTCCAGATGTAATAATTTGAGGCTACATATTTACCAGAAATTGTTGAAGGTAAAGATCTTACCCCATTTCTGAAAACATTTATGCTTCCTATATCTATTTTTCACTGCAGATCAGATTCTCACTTCAAGGTTTTCTCCCTTTAACTTCTATATTCCTAATATTTTCCAACTCATTCCTACTTCTCTCTCTTCTCTTATATAAACCTGTGCACTATTGTTCTCTCACTTCAATCCTGGGATCCTACATTTTTAAAGTGTCCCTTCTTATATGTTTGTCAATGATGGCACTGGTATTATAATGCTATATTAGTTTAATAATGTTATTGTCACATGTCTGTACGCTGATTATTTTATTTTTCAGTGGCTAATATTGTCTAATGGAATGTTTGTGGTCTTACTAATCCTGTCAAAAGACAACAGGTATAAACTCACATTTATTAATTAGATAGTAGTATTACTTTATGTTAAAAGACTCATTGTACAGACTTTGAATCTGCTAAATTGAACCAATTATGCTACGTGATTTAGTCCCCTGATTTCTGACATAAACTCTAAACTTGGAAATTCTATTTCAGGAATGTGATAATAATGGTTGTTACATTCTTATAGATGTGTGGATTAACAGTTTCTTTCTTCCTATTAAATACATATGGCCTAGTTAGGTCTAATCATATGACCTAATCTAGCCCTCAATTAGGCAATATTTCGAATGAGATTATAATCTTACAAGGTGACTATGATAACATTATCGATCCTTTTATTGATGGTAATCCTAAATTTAAAATGTTCCACAGTACATAGTATTTGATCTTTTACTGATGTGTTATGGTTATTAAACCACTCAAGCTTTCTTTACAATCTGCACATATGACACCATTCATGTTATTGCTAAATTTGACATTTCTAAAATTGCTCCTAAAATTTGTAGTTGAACAGTAAACAATAATGTCTCTTCACATAAAATGAAATTTAGGGTTTTTGTGAAGTTTAATAGGCCTAAATATTCTAAAGATATCGCCATAGTTAAGAGCTCACATGCTTTCAGTAATGCAGCTTTCCATACTTTTTCTATAACATGTGACACCAAAAAGTAAAGAAAAGATTAAAAATCCCTGTATTTTAAATTCCTTAACAATATAACATTTTGTAAAAAAAATGTTTCACCACCATATCATTGGAAGTCCTACATGGGCTTTTAATTACACTGGGCAGACCTGGTGTAATTTTAGTAATTTTGCATTACATAATTCAGACAAAATTATTGAGATTATGCCATTTGGGGATTTATTTTTTACTTGAGATGCACAGTTTATGTAATTTTTATTGTGAGTAGCATTTCATGGTGATTTTTTTTAATCTAGCAGACCTTTCGAGTGTTTTCTAGCACAAAATGTAAAATCTGAAAGCGAGTGGCAGTGTTTTGTAATGTGAGCATAATTCTGCCTATTCTTTCCTAATTGTGCAGTAATTTCGCATAACTATATGTAGCAAATTACACAAGTTTCCCACATTCCTAATAATCATTTATGTTCACAGAACTTGTAAGTACTAAATTTGAATGAAATAAGATTGTAACTGCTGACAATTACGTACTTATAAAAGTATTATTGTGTCCAAAATAAGACAGTCAGAATGTTGTTAAATAGTTAAACTCTTTGAAAACAGCAAATCAATAAACTGTATTCTTAACTAAACTGCTATGTGTGCCCATGTTTCTTATATTGATATATCTACATTTTTTAATAATGTTTTCCTCCATTCTCAATCTTGTACTGCTTGTGAGCCTGATATTTTATTACATTTTTGTCTTTGATTCCTGAAAATAACAATTTTTCCGTTGGTTTCTTAGAAAGTTAAATCTAGAGGTGAGATACTGCATCCTATCAAATTACTAAAGAAAGGTAAATCTCTCTTGACTAATGGTCCCTATTTGTCCAAAGGTGTATACCATTGCCAACTAGAGACCCCCATTTCTAACAGGTAGATTAGCTTGTGATAATTCCAATATCATTTATTTATCAATTAACACAAAAAATCATTAGCAGATCTATCCAGTGACGCTGAAAAAGCTTTTGACTATATAAATTGGAATAACAGGTTTAAAACGTTGCACTGATATGTTTTGTGGATAGAACATTCATTTTAGAAACTTTTTATACTCTAGGCCTCAAGTTTCTAACTTTTCCAATTCACATTCATCTTCATATTTTACTTTGTGCTGTGGCACTAGGAAAGCCTGCCTTCTTTCCACTTTATTATTAAACTTATGTCCTAAACCCTTTCTAGAGAGATTATGAAGCAATAATCAAACTAATGGATTTACATATAATTCATTAAAGGTAAACTTATCAGCTTGCACAGATGATATTTTTTGCTTGATCCATTTTCATTGGTTTTTGTGTTATAAATGAACCTTTAAATAAATATTTAAATACATATTGATTCAATTATATATGTTCATGGGCTCTTCCATCATATGCTCCCCACCAACAATTTAATCGTTTGGTGTATAGTGTTCATGCAATGGTAAAATACTATTATTCATAATTTTCCTAAATTAAAGGAAAAACTCAATGCTGTCTTGTCATCTTGGTCCCCATTCTTATTATAACTGTGGGACACATAGATACTTCAAAAATTATGATTATTCCTAATATTCTGAATGTTTCGAATGAATGAATGAATGATTGAACAGGTTTTGCATAGTGCACAAGTAATCATGCTAGTAGTAGTAGTAGTAGTAATAATACTTTATTCAGCATCCATGCACCATTAAAGTATACATACACAATGTGGTACAACAATAACATTAAAATACAGTTTAAAACAACACGCAATTCAGACTTGTAATAAGATTTGATACTACTTTAAATTAATTCCTGCAAATTCTTTCATACATATAAAATAGTGCAATAATGGGCTAGGACGGTGTACGAACAAGCAATAGAAAAGGTACAAAGGATTTTTTCCACAAATCATCTAGAAAAAAAAAAGTTAATTAAAAAAATATATATAATGTAAAATCAAGACTATTCAAAGTGTATAATGTTCCTTAGCATTCCCTTACTGAAAACTACCACGTATGAACCAAACCACCTGTAAGAATGTACTAATAGCAATAACAACTGCAGGGTGAGGTGTCACTTTTAAAAATTCTGTAAGCCACATGGTATCTAGTCACACCTAGATTTTGACATATTGGGGCAACCCCTTTCCGGCGTAGTACAAGATACCCAGGACGGAAAAACAATATAAGTATCTCGTCTTCGTTTTCCAGACCACAAGCCAGCCAAATGCTAGGGGCTAAACCCTCATTCCATTTAGAAGTGAGAGATCTCAAGGGCAAAATGCACAATCGAAAATGGATATAAGGACTTGTCGCTAAGTGAGAAGAAACTAAGTCTAAAAATTCCTCAAAACAAGAGAATAGTTTATTATCTAAAAATTTAGTTGCCAGTGAACCATTTGACTGATTGTTAATATAACATATAAGACCAATAGCAGGATTTGAAGACATTAAAGTCACCTTTACGTAGGTTTATTGGATCAGCCCATAACCTTTGCAATCCCATCCTGCTCAACCAGTCCAAAACAAACTTAACCCAAGGAACTGACTTGGCACCTCCCACATTCAGTAAGTCTACAAGGGAATCTCTAAACACACTTAACTCAGGTGTGACCCATAAGTGGGACCCAATAGACGAGCGGTTTGAGTGCAGACAGATCTGCAATTCTTTTTAGTCCTAGGTCAAAGTATACAGCAGTGAACTAAGTGGACCAGAGACCAACTGGCTGGCAAATTTAT
This sequence comes from Triturus cristatus, assembly GCF_964204655.1. NCBI lineage: Eukaryota > Metazoa > Chordata > Amphibia > Caudata > Salamandridae > Triturus > Triturus cristatus. The sequence continues at coordinate 232,980,692 of NC_140587.1, forward strand.
TTTCTCTGCTAAAAAGTTTGGAAAAATCAGTATAGCTACAGATTTCAACACCATAAACTCATGCTATTACCCTAGCACTGAGGAAAGCAGGACTGAGAAAAATAACATTCAGAATAAAGCAAACTGCCAGTTATAAGATTCCTTCTGAAATGTAGCTCATAAGAGCTTGGCTTGGAGTTGGTTCCATGCTTGTATAGCCAGATTGGAAATGATTTGCCCTCCTGTAAGAAACTGGTTGAGGGAGGTGGAACCCTACTCAAGGAGCAACCACAATCGTTGTCAGGTTGAAGTCACAAGCAAACCCCAAATTAACCTGTGCTCAACCCTCTGGTAACTTGGCACAGAGCAGTCTGACTTAACTTAGAGGCAATACATTTATGCGGCTTTTTAAACAGTATTAAAGTGAAACACAACAGAAGAAAAATCCTACACGACTTTACAACATTGGAGTAACATTTATTAAATAATTTGTGACCAAAATGACAAAAATTCAATTAGTTGAACTAGAGATAGCAGTTTTAAAGAGTGAAGTAAAAATATCGCCAAAATACACAAAGCGCCAACCGTTGTCATCTGGTTGCGCCAGACTGGGACAAAGTCACAAGTGAGGGCTGGATAGAGGGACCAAGTTTGACCTGCTGAACAACAGCATCTTAAATCCTGGTTGTGGAGAGTTGGAACGTCCAATGTCTAGGGTGTGTTGTGCAGCAAGGCCATGCAAGGTCCTGGTCTGGAGATGTGATGTGCACCAACGGTTCAGGGAAGATGCGTGGCAGCTATGAAAGGTCCTGTGTCCTCATCGAGGATGCCATCGACAAGGGCCTGTGAAACAAAGTCCTGCTAGTCCCAAAGAAGTTGAGGGGATTTTGATGTGGACTCTTGCTTCGTCATTGAGGATGCCATAGACGAGGAGCTTGAGATGCAAAGGCCTGTGTTGAGTATGTGTCACAAATCAGCAGTGCCAATGAGTCTATGCCTTGCGATCTGAAGTCCTGCGTCATGGATGCGTCATTCAGCAGACCAGTTGCAGAGTTTTGTAAGACAATGCTTCATGCTGTGGTTCAGATGCAGAGTTCTAGGAGGCGATGTGTCATGCTGTGTTGGTTCTGCTGGGACCATAGCTGGGCTGACAGACCACCTTCAGGCCCACTTCCAAAGGTCAAGGACTGGATTGGCACTACTTGTGAGGGAAGGACTCACAGCTGACAGAGTCCTGGTGATGGGTACAAGGTTTTGGAGTCTGTTCCGCCACTGAGGTTCTAATTGCTAACTAGCCCATGGAGTCCCTCTGGTGGTCCTGGGTTCAAGGTGCAGGCAGACAGGAGGGCAGTGGGGCAGCACAGCAAGGGAGCAGAGTGGCAGTCCTTCTTGCAACAAAATAGCACATCAGCTGTTCTTCTGAGTCTTTCACAGGTCCAGATGTGTAATCAAGAGTTGGGTCCAATATATATATCTGGTGCCCACTTTGAATCAGGAGAAGGTTCTGGAGGTTTCTGCTCCCAGAGGTTTGGAATTACCTGCCTCCCTGGACCCAGATTGCTTGGGATCCCAATAGACTAGTGTCAAACCATTTGTGAGTGTGCACAGGCAGGTTCTTTGTGATGTGTAAGTGTGGTAGGTGACAGTTCTTACGCCCCCATCAAGTCAGAGATGGCCCATCCTGCCAACAGGAACGGCCCTTTATTTCATGGTCTGTAAGCTCTAAACAAAGACCAGCTGCCAGCTACACCTAGTCATGTGACCCAGGGGCAGGCTGCAGGCACCAAATGGTTAGGACAAGAAAATGCCAACTTTCTAAAAGTGCCATTTTCAGAATTGTAACTTACAATGTATGGAAGTTTAAAAGCACATCGTAATATTTTATTATTTCATACTAATCTTGAGAAATGCATTTCCATTAAACGTCACATTACCCATAAAAGGTCTCCCACTCCGATGAATATCCTTAGTCCAAGTGATATGGTCAGGTATGAGAGTAGGGAGAATGACTATAAACATGGGAAGTGTGCTATGGAAACGGTTAAAGAATGTTTTAAAGGTGGTAGCAGGGTTCAAAAAATGATGGATCGTTGGAAAAAAACACAGATGAGTGGTTCTGAAGGTCCAATATACACAAATTACCAAATGACAATGCACATGAAATACAAGCATCCTTGGGGTGTGATTCAGATCAGATTATTAGGTACAGAATATGTGAAAATAAATAGTTGAGTTTGCAATTTAAGAAATGAGGGCAGTAGTAGAGAGATTTGATGGATAAATTAACTGAAAATAGTAATTATGAACGGAAACAATTATATCAGGGTATAGACATGCAACGGTTACAGGATTCATTTTTATTTTTAGAATCTGTTTCTATGTGCTGTACCATCAGCTGTTTATGAAATGTCTAATTGACTTTGTTGCCTTAACATTTGCACTTTAGGATATAAAACCATTGTTTTCAAATCATCCTTTATTTAGTCTATTCCAATATTTGAAAAGTCACTTGGCATTCTCCCAGTAGTGCTATGCGAGAATCTACATGAAATACCTAGGGGAGATGAGAGTTCAAGAGATCTATGGAATCAACAAGATAAATTGCATAACAATGATTATTCTTAGCATCATTGAATTATCATATTTTGCAATGAAGAGGGTTTATCAACTATGCATAACTCTTACATACAAAAGCGTATTGGCAAAATGTAAGGAATTATTGCCCGGAATACAAAGCATTTGATCGACACATCAGCTAACAGTAAATGGGGATATAGTGTATAAAGTATTTTGGTATTAATTATGGAACTAGTATTCTTGAAAACATGTTTCTTTATATGTCCTTTTTAATTTTGCTTCTTTGTGTTCATAGTTTTTTGCATGAATGATAGCCTAGTCAGCCATAGGGTGGTCTTAACCCAAACTTTTTGTCTTTCTCTTCCATTTGTGCTGATAATATTATTGCTGAGCTTAGGACTTGGTATACTTTACCACTCGAAACCAGTGCTTTGTTAATCTTGGGGACAGTGAGTAATCCTTGAATTGAAGAACATTGTGGTCTGCAGGGGCAAAAGGGACGTATAAGAAGGTCCAAATGTTGTTGTCTCTTCTTGTTCAAGGCCCGATGTGCTATACATAATGCCTTAAATGGTATCCTTTTGTGTAGTGCTAGCCAATGAAATGCTGCTAGAAAAGTAGAGACAGAGTGATATTTTGGTTATCCCAGAAGAGTCCAAGCTACTGAGTTTTGGATCCGCAGAAGTTTTTTTATCACTGAACGAGGGCCTCCCAGATATAGTTAATTTTCATAGTATAGGTGTGACAGAATCAGACCTTGCAGTGCCACTCTCCATGTGGAAGATGGTAACCAACCCAGCACTTTTCTTACGGTTCTCACCACACTGAAGCAACTGGTGGCTAGTTTTCTGGCCTGGGCTTCCATAGTCAGGTTATTATCTGTTAGAACACCCAGATTTTTCACTTCCAGTTTAGGGGACATATGTTCCCCAAATAAGTTAGGCCAACAAATCAAGTCTTCCATTCAAGTAGTCAGGGACACCATGGTATAGAACAATGTTATATGGTGATGAGCATGTGAATTACAGTGGAGCTTTTTCAAAGCTCACAGCAACTCAAACTATATACAAAGCACAGAAGACTCCTCCGTTGAAAGGGGAACTGGGTGTCAATTGCAATCCCTAATATCTTGACAACTGCCTCTGGCTAGGGAGGTTTCAGGCCTGCAGCTCTCCCACCAATTGGACAGAAAAGACCCAAATATTAAGGTTTCGTTCATGTTCATGTTGCACTTCAGACGACTTTGATGACAACGGCAAAACTCAATAAAGACCACTTGGAGGGAGATTTTAAATGGTGCTGCGTAATTGCAGACCCCTTCTCGAAGAGAGAAGCACTTGAGTGTCATCAGCATAGGAGACAACCATAAATCCATGCGATTCAACAAAATGTGCAAAAAGAGCAATTAAAACGTTAAATAACTTAGGGCTCAGAGATGAGCCCTGTGGTACCACAATGTAAGAGGGCTTGATGCCTGAGGAGAAAGGGGCCAGCAAAACTGAGTGCTCTGTGTTCTCCAGGAATGATTTAATCCACTCAAAGGCCAGGCCACCAAACCCAATGCCAGTGTGGCATTGCAGGAGGATCACATGAGAAACACTATCCACATTGCCTTACAGTTATAATCAACATTTGCTCTTACTTGAGTTATTCTGAAAGAAACCTTTTATGGCAGGATTTTCGTTTGAGGACAGATTCAATATACCTATATGGTCTGGTATTAATACTTTTCCTACTGAATGAATTCCAAAAATAATATTCAGAAACTCTTGTGCTCCAACTTTTTACTCTTCTTTTTTTAGTACAGTATTTTTTAAATAAAAAGTAGATTATTTTGTTAAGAACAGGGCAGTCCCTGGATTTATGAGATTGTTGCTAGAAAAGGCATTTCACCTTTTGATATTCTTCAAATGTCATTGTCTATTCTGGATTATTTTTGTAATGATTATCTACTTAGCCAAGAGGGATTTTTGAGGTTTACCTTTAACTCTATTCGAAAATCATTTTCCAGGCTATTGTATACACTCACATTTGTTTACACTTATCAAAAAGCATGTTTATTGTGAAAATTGTGTAATGGTAATAGACCTACTGTAGTTTTAATGCTGAAATTGCTTGGGAATCGTTAAAAAACAATGTTTGAAATCTCAAGGTCTGCTAATGTAATGGGCACATTGTTTTTTTGTAGAACAGATTTTTTATCACACCTGATACTCAAAAAAAAGTTAAAAAATGCTGAATCTGCTATATGTTGCTCTTGTATCAATGATAACAGTAGACTGTTTCAATTGGTATTTGAAAGTAGCTATTCAAAATTTTTTTTAGATAAAATGTGTTTAAATGTAAAGACGTACTCAAAACCAATATTAAATTTTGGGCCTCAATATATTTTGCTAAGCTCTATTATTAATAATTGGGGTGGATGGTAGTCTGCCCCAAATGATAAAGTTGCTAACATTTTAGGTGCAGACAAAGCGTTCAATAATTTAAAACGGAACTTAACACCTTGTGGCTATTGCACAGAGCAGACAAGTGTAACATAGAGAAAATGTGTAAAGGATTTAGAAGAACCAAAATAGTTAAAACATCAAAAACACACCACATAAAAGGAACCAGAGATAGAAATGTTTAAACATTCAGGGAAAAACACCACCCAAAAAATGTAAAGCACCAATTACTAGCCATTGTTCTCAGAAAGAAGGTTCAGTCCTCGTCTTTTCCTCGGAAGATTAAGAAAGTGTTCTGAAGATTTTGTGGTGTGATCTGTTTTTGTGCAGTTCAGTAGCTGGTGGGCAGGAGTGAATCCTGGACATTCCCTAATCAATGGGGGAAAAATTCAGAGGGCAGCCCTAATCACTGTTACAGCACATTCTGGGGCTGATTATAATGGCAGTGGCATGGAAGAGGTGTGGCGCCGCGGCCAGGGCGACTGACTCTGGAATCTGGGGATCACGGTTTGATCCCTGGCGCCAGTGGCAGATTAGCCCAGCACCATGTGACTCTGGCCAATAGCTTGCTTAATCTTCCCGACGGCCCCCAGCGCCTAGAGACCCTTACGGGTAATTGTTCGCGCTTTATAAATGTGGATATTATTATTATTTTTTTATAACGCTGATGGCACGTCAGTGTCGGACCCACCAACATCTGTCCCTGCAATCTGACTGACACATTGCGATGCGGATGGAGGATGCATCGGGCAGAGGGACCTTCCACGGCGTTTTGTCGATGTGTCAGAACCCACCATAATCCCCTAATGTCGGCCTTTCCGACATGTAAAGGCTGTCAGAAAGTGTCTTCCCCCCTGGCCTTCTGCTATGAGCCCTGGGAACATAGTACCTGTCACAAGGTGCAGGAATGTTTGCAAACATCCCTTCTACGATGGAAACTTATGCTGCAGGCCTATTCTGCCCGCCACACAAACTTCCTTTGTAAAATGAATGTTTGCGACCGCCTCCTAACATCAGCCACCTGACATCGTCGTAAGCTCCTCTGTTTGCCTTACTGCCAACTATCCTTGAGTGTCCTAGTTTAAGGGAAATTCAAGATAGGAGAGGTCATCTGCATTTGGAGCTAGCTTGTGCATCATTCAGGAATGTGTTTAGAGAAATGAGCAATGGTCGCCTACTATGCTACACCAAACTGGTTCTTGGACCAGCTCCCATCTCACTGGGCCTGAGTGAGTCTGACAACCATGAGACCTAGGATCAAACAGTTTCTCCCTCCCAGGTCTCTTCATACACAAAACTGTAAATGAGCAGGCCTCACATATGCCTCTTTGAAATCAATTAAAATCCTGATCCCAGTTGCTCTTTCCAGGCCGACCTATGTCACATTCCTTACCCCTAGCCTATCAGTTCATAAGGCCAAAGCCATTAAGTTCATGCACTGGCAGGGGAAGTTGCTACTAGGCTAATGAAATTTAGCCTTTAGGAGCTTCAGTCAGTGAAAAGGTAACGCTTTCAAAGTGATTTTTTCTAAATGTGTATTAAAAATCTAATTGCACCATTGAATTGGATTTTGAAAAATATTAGAAATAGTGCTTGGATCATTTATCAAGCATGTCCCAAACCAAAGATAGCAGAATTCATAGTTTAATATGATCTCTAATTTTGCGTATAGGGCAGCCAGAGTCTTCCACAGGGAAAATTGCTTTTGAGGGGCTTGCCCCTGTAGGGACATGCCAAAATTAATATATTTAATGCACCACTAATAAATAATAGGCATCTTACCTAGTGTGTTCCAAGCCCTACTTAAGGCTGACTTTTAATATTTAAAAAATTAGGACTTTCCCTTGTCAAAAGAAATATTCTGACAGTTTGGACTGCAGATTTAAATTGCAGAAGTCGGGTCTCATTAGTAGGCCTGTAACCATGTTTTTTTGCCATACTAGTGTATGGCAAAATAAATGGTTAAGGCCACAAATCACATTTAACTTTCCATGCCATGGGTGTATTCTGAATGACACACTATGGCCATATATTAGAGTTAAATATGGCAATCAGGGATTGGCCCATTTGTACTTGTTTTAGGGAACAGAGCACATACACTGAGCAGCAATAGCCAGTGCCCCACTGTCTAGAATCCTACATCCAACAGTAAAATTAAAAATGGGGAGTGTACACCCAAAAGGGGTATTTTCACACACCTAGCATTTGAACAGTTTACCTTTTGTGGGAAATAATTATCTATGCTATCATACTGTTCATGGTCGAATGGAAGCTATGATAATGACATGATCAATACTCCTAAAACACAGAATCGACAAGAGAAAATACCTTGCACCAATGTTTTAAGTGTTATTAATTGAATTTGTTTTCACTATTTTACATCAACCTGTCAGACTTAACAATGCAGGTCTTAACTTATAAGACTGCTCTGTAGCTTCACAGAGACAATATAGACCAAACTCTGTATGCCCTAACTTTCTTAATAGTGAATGTTTTTAACGACAAGGAAGATCGTTGGGGCTAGAGAAAAGGGTCTGTTCAGGAATTGTCCAATGATTCTCTCAAGGTGGTTGTCGAACCTTGTTAAACACAAGAAGATCTGATTGCTTAAGTCCTGTACTCTATGTTGCTTATTCTGATGTTGTTGCTTGTATTCTTTGATCCTAACACATATCGTACTGGTGATCAAGTGACGCTGGCTTTGGGAAGATGCTCATATATCGAAAAAAAGTCTTCAGATGTTTTCACCGAATCTTATGTTTAGGGATAGTGCTTGTGTCATGTATCAGAGGCTTCAGATATCTTCTCTGACTCCTTTGCAAGACTATGGGCCATATTATCAAGAACGACAATAACATTATCGCCGCTTTAGCAGCAGGAAACTGCTGCTTAAGCGGCGATAAAGGGCTTGATAATATGCCCTAGAGAATTCCAATAGAAGCCCGGGTTCTGGTGTGAAGGACCACAAACCTGGGCTTCTATTGGAATTCTATTGGCATATTATCAAGCTCCTTATCGCCGTATTAGTGGCAGTTTCCTGCTGCTAAAGCGGCGATAATGTTATCGCCGTTCTTGATAATATGGCCCTATGTTTCTTAGTATAGTACGCAAATAAGTACAATTTACTGTCTAACAGTACTAGTCCCTTGGGTTATTGTTTCTTCAGATGTTGATATGAATCTTTTCTTGGTCCTCAATTTTATCCTTTAAAAAAAGTAGCCTTGAAATGTGCTACCCAAGTAGACCTATTCATTACTTAATTACTAATTAAATCTAGTTTTCATGAAATTTTCTTTGGCATAGCTATGCGTTTTTTTTAGGAGTTGTTACGCTGTTTCTGTTGTTTTCCAGTTTTCTGAATCACTGCTTCACTCACTGTTCTTTTATTTTGCAGATGCTGATAGCTGGGGACTGAAATTGGCAAGATGACTTATTCAGCCACTGGTGAAGATTGGTCTTGAAGCTAAGGAGGTGTTGGGCCATTTTGACCTGACAAAATAAACCTTTTGCGAGGCCTAAATCTTACTTTTTAAATAATATAAGTCACCCCAAAGGTAGGCCCTACAGGCTCATAGTGGAGGTGTGTATTTTATTAAAAATGTAGGACATATGTACTAAGTTTTACATGCCCTGGTGATGAAAAACTCCTAGAGTTATTTTGCAATATTGTAAGGATTCTCTCTCCCATATATCAACATGGGTCAACTTATTGCATTTAACAAGTAGTAATGTTTGATTGGGAGAAGATAGAGGTATGGCGTTTACACTCAAATGAATTGTAATTTAAAACCCTCTGAAGGGAAGAGGCAGATTGCAAGTCACAATTCTAAATGTTCCACTTTTAGAAAGGCATTTTCTTATCCTAATCATTTGTGCCTTCCGACAGTGTTCTGGGTCGCATGACTGTGAATGGCTCTGCCATTGGGGTTTGTGTATTCCTTCCAGACTGTGACACAAAGGGAGCTTAGTAGGGAAGGGTTGGCCCATCCTGGCAGGGTGACTAGGGGGAGCTGCTCCCTGCCTCATTTGCACTTCAAAGGCCTCTGCCTCACACAGACACAATTGAATTTGACACTAGCTCTGCCCTGTCTTTTGTCACCGCACATTTCTTGGAGCCCTGACAGGGCAAGGGAAGACCTTTCCAGAACCAAATTTAGGGAGAGTATATGGAACCCCCCACTTCAATGTCTAGGTATAAACATTGGTCCTCCAGAACCACTCATCAGTATACTCCTCGACCTGGGGAGATTACAGAAGAAGGACTGCCCTGCCACCAAAGGACTTCCCTGCTGCTACCAGAGGACTGCTCTGCTGCTTGAGGACTGACTTGTTCTCTGAGAAGAAAGACTGCACCTTCTCCCTTCAAGTTTTTGGCTCTTTGCGACTGCAAACAGGCCCTTTCTCACTGAGATTCTCCCAGTGATGACCACCAACATGAAGCTCTGGTGAACATGATTCTTAGCACCACACTGGCTGCCAGTGCTGACCAGCAATGTGAAATCTGCACTTTGTGCTACAGCAACAACAGCTGCGGTGTTCGCCAACGGCAAGCTCCAGCAACAGCCATTCACAGTGCTCGACAGGCTCATTGTCCTACCATCCGGGTCCCTCTCCCTGCACCTTTCTTTTCTGCCCGAACTTAGGATTTTACCTCAGTCTACCATGACCAGATGACTGTGAGAGGTGCTTTGTGGTTTTTGGTGTTATATTGTTATATTGATTTAAAACATTAAAAATGCATATCTCTCATTCTACTGATTGGATTTTTTTGGTTCTGGTATCATTCTATTTATAATAATTCACTTTATGTTTTTCTGATTTTTCTTGTGTTATGTTTTTAATTTATTACTGTTTGAGTTCTGCATAAACATTTTACACATTGCCTCCAAGTTAAGTCTGAATGTTTTGTGACAAGCTACCAGAGGGTTTAGCACAGGTTAATTTAGGGACTTTTGTGGTTCACCCTGACAAGCATAATTGTTGTTGCCTGAGTAAGGTTTCCAGCTTCTCAACCAATAACCCAATTTCTTAAATTACTTCATGCTTTGTATCTGAATTTTATTGCAAAATAATTGCTCCTTCATGAAGCCCCACCACCTCTGGTAGAGTTGGGCCTGGAGTTCGCCCTTCACTACCGTAAGGTAAGCGAAAGATATTTCACAAAGTATTTGACTTGAAGACATAAATTCCAGTTTTGGAAAGCCTGCTCAGATGTTTTAGTCCAACAAAGTATGTCCCACTTCATTTCTGCATGTAAATTATTGACTGTGCTACGGATTTAGTGGTAGCGAAGCGAGATATTGCTGCCGCCTGGAAGCGGCCTGACCCCCCGTATGTGCTGCGTGGAGGAGGGGGGTGGGCTGGTGCGCGACGCAGGAGCGCACGATGTATTCGGCAAGGGGCTGCCCCAAGAAGTTTCGCAGAGTGTGGGGGAAGTGGCTGGGGGGTATAATTTAAGGGTGTCAATGCAGGTGGGGGGAGTGATGTGGTTGGGGAGGGGGCGGGTGGTTTTGCTGCTGGAGGTCACTGACTGTATCCATTGTCTTTTGATGCCAGTTCGCTTGGACGGTTGTCCATGTATTTTTGTTTGTTCCTTTGCCAAAAATAAAAATTTGCTTATCAAAAAAAAATTATTGACTGTGATTCCAGGGTTTGAGCATTAGAAAGTAATACAAAAAATACATAGTAGCTAAATGACAGTGAAACTGAAGTATCAGGCACAGAAATTCTGCAACACAGAGAAACATGCCTTTTGGATGTTATCATGGATTTTGCACCCAGTTTTGCCATTATCACAGAAATGAGTATGCAACATGGTTTTAGCAACCAATAACCACATATTTGAGCATGTTCTGGTTATGTGCTCAATATTATCACAAGTTATGGTTAAGTGGGAGTGTCAAGCATCAGCACAAAGGTGCGCTATTTGAAACAAGCCTAAATTGGCGCAGTGGTAAAAATTGATGCAAAATCATATGCACCTATGTTTACCATTGTGGAAACCTCTAAATGAGAGCCTCAGTGTGTAAAGAAAAAAAATAAGGGGCCTAGGTGAGCACACTGTATTAATATATAAATATTGAAGAAGAGTAAATAATAAGGGCAGTATGTATACACCATGAAAAAATACTTGAACAAAACTTTTGACAAAGTAATGTGTAATTTGTCAACTACAGCTATTGTAACATGAATAATATGGGCCTGATTGAGATTTTTATGGACAGGACTAACCTGTCAGCAAACTCTTGGTTCAGCCTCCCAGTTCTGAGTCAGACAGAATGTCATGCTTAGGTCAATGGGGAAAAATCTACTCCTTCGGTGTAAACCTTCCTCTGATGGCCTAAGGGAGTGCGGGCCGTGAGAGGTAAGCCATCCACCCATCCACCATATTTAGGGTGGGTGATTGGATGGATTATTTTACCATACCTTCCAGCCAGGAATCTCCTGGTGGTGAGGGACTGTACACATAAAATATTACTCCCACATCATGGGGGAAATCATCCATTGTGCTGGAGACATTTTTAAACTTGTCAAATTTGGTGTAAGCGTTTGTTACCATTAGCGGCGCACAACAAACATTTGAGGGGCATATTCACAAGAAACTGTCACCGATTCAACGGCACTTTATCGCAGGCAAAGTTGCGATAAATACATCGCCCCATTCACAAGTTGGTGTTAACAGCCCACAGCACCAGTTTACCCGCGATAGCAGCCGCAAAAAACATCGCCACAGAGGCCCCCCGCAACTATCGCTAATGAGATGCAGAGTGGGCGTTCCTGTGCCAAAAGCCACAACAACATCACACCGGAACATTCTCAACAACCAGACAGAACTGCGATAAAAACACAAAAGAGGCGATAAGGCACATTAGCACCAGGAAATCTACACCTGCTCTAACCTGGTGTAAAATCGAACGGCAGCCTGCAAAACAAAAAGGAGCACAGCCCACAGCCACATCAGGAGGGAAACAGATGCCATGGAGCCACCCATCATGCGGCTCGGTCACCCAAGAGGGCCACAACACCCAACGACACCACCCCAGGACCACAACCCACACCCGGAACACCCCCCTGACCACCACAGACGCAGCGCAGACAAAGACAGCGGACCCCCAGGAAGCGCACCAGCTGCACAGACCCAACCCCTGACAATGTCACCGTCCACCACAGGCTGAAAGGAACACCATCCTCCGCATCCTGATCAACAACGCCCAACAGGTCGACGGCACCAACACATCGGACAACCAACATCCCAGCCCACACCAAACTGTTGGCTTGGCTGCACCTGTTGGCCCCTGGCACCCCCCCAAACAACACCAGCACAGTCGGAGGAGTCACACAGCCATCCACATCCAAGGCCCTCACACCTGACCTGGACAACACCATCAGCCTGTCACCCCAGACCCATAAGTCCAACACAATGTGCAGGATCCGCTGGACACCAAGCAAGGACCATACACCATAGCTGGATGCACGCACGTGTTGTGGGCAATCCACAGCACACATTTCATACCCATGCCCCCTGCTGACACAGCACACAATCACCACAACAGAAAGCACACTTCTCACAGCAATGTGCAGACAACAACCGAGCACCATGGAACCACCACCAATTTTGCCTCCAAATACCCAACCAGTGTGCATGAGTCCATCATCCTCCGACAGCCCATTAGCAAACAGCATCCCCAGGATGGCACCAAGGGAAATGCACAGCCCCCTGGCAAGTTCAAAAGTAACACCCCACTCACATCAACCCACAACCATGCAACTCACAACTCCGGCAATGCACACGTCACAAAATCAAAACTAACATGCCAAACAACATGCCCACCCACCAGACATGACAAAATAACTCACACTGGTAACCTGGGCAAGCCCTGCACATGAGCCATCAAGGGCATGGCACCTCAGCCACACACTAGCCCAATGTGGGGATAAGTTGCAACCAGGCATGTGTGAAGGAGGCAGGAGAACCATGATTGGGAAAGCACACAATGCCAAGAGTGGCAGAGATGTGCTGGACAGACCGCAGTATGCAGAGCACACCCATATCCATGGCGACACACACCTCTGGTGTATGGAGTTTGGTGGACAGTGGACGCAACCATGTCCCCCCGGCCAGTGGGGCAGTTTGCGCAAATGTTGCCTGTCATGTCCCCTCTGTCAGCTTGAACGGAGTGGGATTGCCCAGCGTATGCCAGGCCAGCCTAGGAATGTGAATAAAAAGCACGTAGCCCTGGGCGTGGCACACTTTCAGAAAGCTCAACGTCTCTACCAGGGCAGCACCTCTCACCACATCACAAGGCTGACACCGTCCTCGTGAGCGGAGTTGCCTGCGATCCTGTGCGCCTGCCAGACCCTGGCACGCTGGACCACAAACCCATCAGGCCCGCCCCTGCACAGCCAGGCCACATTGATCACCTGCCGACACCGGCGTGTGTCAAGGAGGGTCCACCATGTGCCAGTGCATGTTCCAAGCAACAGTTCCGCGACTTCTGCGGCCTCCGCAGTCCATCCCTGGCCCCTGACGCTGGCCCACATTACTCCTTCCACAAACACATACTACATCGGCATCCTCATCGGCCTAGTAGGTCCCATATGTGAAACTGTGTCCTGAGTCCTGAATGGCAGTGACCCCAAAGCCTGGGCAGCTGCCACAGCACCAGACCCCCCGATCAGTGAGGCATAGTTCCATATGGGCATCTTGCAACATGTGGTGCCACTAACCCTGTTCAACGTCAGCCGGCGACACGTGGATGAGGGCTCAGGCCTACCCTGCGGACCAGTAGGTCCCACATCCAGCACCTATTCACGGATCACGAATGGCAGACTGCACATCAATTAATGCACAGAGAGGAGTAAGAGGAAGATGGGGCTCAGTCTGGACGAAACCCAGATCCGAGTCATAGAGGTGATCCCACACTATCAACAACTGACCTGGTGCCATCAACCCTGTTCACCGCAAGTCCGCGAGCCGTGGTGCCACCGAACCTGAACTACGCAGGCCGGTGGGGCCATCCAACCTAAGCTGGCGACACTAGGTGAATGGCCCATGCTGACTGCTGCCTCAGGCCTACACTGCAGTCCAGTATGTCACACATGTGGAACTGTGTCCTGGTCAAGATGTGGAGGAGCCAACACCATTGGACACGCCTCCTCGCTGTCGGCATCCCCTAAAGGCACTGGTGCCACTAACTCTGTGTGCAATGAGTCATGGGAACTATCTGGTTGGACCTTGGTGGCGATTGAGTCCAGAGGCTGGTGGTTTCCTACATCCTTATCTGGCTGGACTGGACATGGTGTCCGACATGTGTCTGTTCCATTGCTCTCCGCCATAGTGACTGTTTCTGCGTGGTCCTGCCCTCTGCATCTTTCCCTGGGGCACACCTTCCATTGTCCACAGAGACACTCCGCAACAAGCCCCCGGTCATCTACGAGAACCTGCTCTGCACTCATTACCCTGCCCCAGTGCACCGCAAGTCAGCGGCCCGTGGCGGCAGGCCCGTGCAGGACGTAGTGCATCCGGGCCACTAACTCTGTGCAGCACAAATCATGGGGCCTTTATGGTTGTATGGTTGTGTCCTTTATGATGTACACTGTTGTCAATTTCTGACTGCACCAGGCAGGCCTTGCTGGCTGGTGTGCACACACCCCACACACATCCAACACAGGTGTCACTCAGTAGGGGTGCCTGCTAATAAATGTGGCCGTGCGCACGTGCCCTTAGCCATTCATACCATCTGAGCAAGTGTGTCCGTGTGTTCATTGTGCTTGATGTGCACGGCCCTGCAACATCTCAGTGTGCTGTCTTCCGTGGACGTTGCCATGTCACCTCTGCATTGCAAGTGACCCTGGACATGTAGCCCCGCACCTGCCCCCCTGCGTGCACAGGTTGCGTGTGCTGGTTCAGCAGGGGGGCAGACCGTGGTTCGTACCTGGCCAGGGGCAGGAAATGCGGTAAGTGTGTCTCTGTATTGGGGTGTTGTCACCACCAGGGCCACAGTACACGATGTTGCAATGTGGCATGTACCAGGAGGGCGGGCCCGCAGGTACGGGGACATGTTGGAGCGCTAGAACGCTCGGGCTCTTGGCACATTCATGCCAGGTGATGTTTATCAGTATTGGGGAAGCATGAGTCTGTTGCCTGTCCTCTTTTGCTGTGCGGTCCTGGCTAGCCATGGGCTGGACACCGGTGTCTGCCCTGTCAGGACCATTGGCCTATACCCAAGTGGGCGCACACCTTCGAAGGCCATCATTGCGGTGTTGTTGGCATGGTGCTGGACATGCATGGACAGGCATTGGAATGGTGTCCCATAGGAGTGTTTGTGATGCAAGCGTGCAGCGCATACAAGTGTGGGTGCCCATGGCAGGGCGGAGCAGCAGTGTGGCAATGTGACACACAGTGAGTCAGCTCATGTGCATTGTGCTGGGCAAATCATCCATGATTCCCAGGGTCGCAGACGTCCCACCAAACCCACGACCGGCCTCTGTACTTCTCCTATATGCATGCAGCTGGTGAAGTTTACATAGGGATGAAATATGCTTTGTCTGTACTATCAGTTGGTAGCACATCTGCAGCTCCGAGCAGGAACTTGCATGTGCCCAGCACTCCCTGACAGGTATGAGAGCATTTGCTTGTGACTCCCACACTACGCACTGCCCAGCATGAGACAAACGTGTACACATCCCACACGCAGTGGTCCTTGGACGTAGTTGGCGTGTGTGATATGGTCTTCGCACATACTCCCACACCAACCAAGGCCTGCACCCGTTGCACACAGACACTGCTCATTGGACCGAGCTGTGCCATTTCACCCTCCAGACTGTCTCAGGGCAGGACAGTCCAGCTTCAAGCAGAGCCACTGACGCAATGGCAGACCATCCCGGATACATGGTCTACTCCGGTCACATGGAGCTGTACCATGCACATCTGCTGCATGTACTGGGGGCACTGCCAAGGCGGATCAGTTACCATCTGATCTTCCGCCTTGCGCACGTCACCTGCAGCCTGTGTTGCATTATCGCTCGTGCATATCAGAGTGGTCCATGGATGTCTGCCTCTCCAACACAACGGTAGCTGACCTGGATTTCGACATGTGTGTGCGCCCCCAGTTGGACCATGAACAGGGGTGTCACCAGGATGACCGCTTATGGCGTGTATGGATGTTCGGCATGCAGGCTGGAAACTGGAGCTGGGAGATTGCATGAATCATCGTGTGCAGTAAGCACATTGAGCCACTACCCGATTGGGCTTTGGTGCACATTGGGTCCAGTGGTTGGAGTCAGCCCATCTGTCCTGGTCAGCTGATGGAATACGTCGAGGACATGTCAGATGTGGTGGCCGACGATGGCTCATTGGAGATGTTGGCATACGCTGCTGCACTCGCGTTCATGGACGAGTGACAAGGTACCTGCTGCCACAACTGCATGTGAGTCATTGCACTTGTCACGACACATGGTTGCATGTTGTGGATGTGGTCACCAGTCCAGAGACGTCAGTGGACATGGGTACATTGGCCAGGACTCATGTTCCAGGCGCGGACAACCAACATGGATTGGCACTGACTTGTGTTGGTGAGGGACTCCCCCGAGATGGACATGGGCGCTTTCCTACATTCCTCATTCGGACATGCTGCTGCATTGGTCTGCATGTCTTGTCCGTACTGACTCGCACTTGTTGATAAAGGTTCCGCACTTTCACTTGTCTCCAAATGTGTTGGGTCTTCATTTTCATGCCAATGTGTATCACAGACTCTCTGGCTCCCTGCCATCCAAGCATTGCTACCCCATCAGGACTGTGGGTTTGTACATGTGCATTATCATGTCCCTGTTTTGTGCTTTGCCAGATGCGTATGGCCTTTTACCGGCCACAGGCAGGTGCACTTGTGTCCTGTATTTGGTTGTGCGCAAGTTGGTGTTTGTCCCACATTCTGTTAGGGGTTGGGGTGCTCTGCTTCCTGTTTGTGTGTGCTGCATTGTGTGTGAGATGTCCCTTCAGCTCTGATTTGACTCACCCTTCTTGACTTCAGGCTGTGTTTTGTTTACTTCTGTGCCTGTTCAGTGGAGTTGTGTGACTTGTGCACCTGGTTGGTGTTGTTGCTCGTGGGCATGGTTTGTCTGCTGTTGTGCTGTGCTTAGTTGTGCATGTGTGCCATTGTGCCCATCTCCCCCATCCCCCAGTCCCTGCAGGTTCCTCTCCCTGTTGCTGCTGTGTCTGTTGTTTGGTGCATTTTGTGGTCCCCGAGTCCTGCCACCATTTCTGAACTGATGTGGTGGACCCCATTTCCTCCATGTCATCCAGCTCCTGGTGTGGCGCTGGACTCCCACCTACGGTGTGCATTGCTGCCTTCTTGTTGTTGGCGTGTTTCTGCTTGTTTGTACCTTTCGCATCATTGCTAGAGTTCTGGTTTTGTGCCATTGACCTTCTCCGCTCTCGGGATGCATTCATCTTGTCCACGTTGGGCTGCCATGTACGATGTTTTGTTGCCAATGGGTTTGGTGGGGTTGTCTGCTGGCTCGGGTTGCCTCCATTGTGGTTGGCTGTTGTTTTCTGTTTGATTTGTCTTACTTTTTCAGGCTTTGGTTGGGCTTATTCCCACCTGCCGTGTGTTTCGCGATCCGGGTGATGCTTATCCCTGCTTTCCTCCTCGTGGATGGGCTCAGTGCGAGTTTTTTGGTGTTGTGGTTTGTGTTTTTATCTCCGTCGAGATGATTGTATCGTGGACATTGGCCGCGTTGTCGGCGGACTATCGCATGCTACCTCCATGTTGTGAATTACACGTTGACACAGGGTTATTTTCCCGTGATGGGCTGCGATATTGAAAGTTGTGTTCCGCTACTCTTGTGGTAGTTATCACACGTTCTTGTGAATATCCCCCTAAATTGCTTAAAATAAATTGCTGTGATGGTGGTTCATTCAAACATATAGGGCCTCATTTATGAAAAGTGATGCATCGCTGCGAGAAAACAGCTATGCGTCACTTTTCATTGCGCTCTCCTTGCGACACCAAGGATGCGTCATATTTACTGTATGACGCATCATGTCGCAAGGAGTTACAGATACGTCAGTATTTCTGACGTATCTGTAGGCTTAAAAATTACGCATTTCTTGGAGTGTGTCACAAAAGTGACGCAATCTCAGCAATGGGTCATTACACATGGGCAAGTCCCATGTGAAATGTGCCTGCGTCAGTCTTACGCCTGTTATGAGGCAGACGTAAGATATTGACCCATTTGCGTCCTAGAAGTGGCGCAGTGAAATCTTATAGATTTCACTGTGTCACTTCTACGACCCTTTCTTGAGTCGGGATGCCCCCCCCCGTATACATTATCGCTGGCGCAGGTATAACGTGACGCAGGGGTTTACAAAGTGACGCATCTATGTAGATGCGTCACTTTGTAAATATGGTTCAACAAGGCTCATTTTTTACGCCGCTGGTGCATCACAAAAAGTGACGCACCAGTGCCGCAAAAGTGACGCAAGGGCTCATAAATAAGCCCCAAAAACTTCACTGCAGGGCCACCGAGGAACTCTAAATTTGGCAAGAGGGAGTAAACAGGGTGGTGGACGTAAAGTCCTCCGCCACCGTAATTGACTTCACTCCATCAATCAACCTCTGAATCATGTGCTATATTTTCTATATGGGAAGTCAGTCTTGTATCTGAAGATTTTGTGCATGAAGCAGTCTTGAATAATTTGATGTGCGCGTTTCTGTGGCACTTTACCTTTACTGATTTCTCACCTTATCTTTTATTTTGTTGATTTGTTCCTAATTAAACACTGTGTTTAATGAGGAAAGATGGAAATAATTGTCCTAACAGAATACTCAAAATGAATAATTGTCCTTGATTTCAAATTAAAGTATCTAATCAGCACCATAATAGTGTTTTCTCCTTGTGTCCATGTAGGGCAATTAGATAGTTTGCATTCGAGTTACTGTACTTAAAGCCCACTAATTATTGTTGATGTAAGTGCTCTCTCGTATATTCCCTCAAGCAACCCTCTCTCTTAAGCACCGCTAGATGGCAATTATTCCCAATTAGGGAAATATGAAGATGATAATGTATATTTATGTGCAATGTTTAAATCACACTTCTGAAAAGCCAATTTTTTTGTGTATACATAGTTAGAAGTTATTACACCTTTTAAATAGATTTTGAACTATTTCCAGCACAGCCTTTTGTTTGCAAATCTGTTGAATGGATAAAAGGGTATATTATATTCCTCAAAACGGACTACTAAAATAGCCTTGTCTTACCAAAGATGTCTCACCTTTTCCCTTCAGTAACTTCTGTTTTAAAAGAAAGAAGTCTGGTAAAAACCCAAAGTTCATAGTGTTTGCGCCTAAAAGACATCATTATAATTTAATAACCCGGTGCCAGACCGCACCTAAAGAGATCCTGCTCCCCCTTCACACCTGAAGCTCTTCCACTCCTACTGTCTGCCCCCACACCGAAAATCCCGAAATCCGTAACCCAGTACCCAGTACCTTCCCCTTTCCACTGTCATCCCCTATCCTCGGTTTGCATGGAAGCAGTTCCCTCTACAGCTCCAGGCCCCCTTCCCCTGCCACAGGCCTACACGAGGACCACCAACAAAGAAACAGGCCAGGAAGTGGATGGGATTGTCCACTAAAGGGTCAGACCGGGATCTCCCTGGCTACCCTGCTACAAAATCAGGAGCTTGAACCCTGTTTCAAAGTCCCTATGGAATAAAATTGAGATCCCTTGTCAGTGAGCTTGAGAGCTCTGTTTTCTCTACACCTCTAGGCCACATTTTCACACTGCTGACCTACATAATAGCTAAAACTAGGGTTTTTACAGGCATGCCCAGTATTTTAATGTCCTGGTCAGTACAAAAATTAGGAAAATCATTTAAACTGGTATTTTGCTGCCTTATCGGTACATACTTTAATCAATATATATAGGTGTGTGGCCAAGATGGGGGCCGTGACGGACCACATTTTCTCCTATATAATCCTGCCCATCCAGTCCCATATTGCCGTAGTCTTGTTCCACGGTTGTCGGGGTGAAATCTGGTACCAATGGAGACCCAACTTGGATGCGGCATTGCAGCCTATCTCAGCCTGCCGTCAGTCGGGGTCCCTTGGTCTTATATGCGCCAGAGGCTGCTGCTGCCTGAGGCGACTCCACAGGTTATTCTGCGGTGACGTCGGCCCGGCTGGATGACTGCGGCTACTAAGTGCCCCACAAAGAGACAGCTGATTAAGGGGTAGAACAGCGGCCCTGTGGCGGCAGCAGTCTCTGCGCGAGTGGCCTGTGAATTTGTGAAAGGCCGGGTCAGGTCTCTACTACTATCTCGTAGACCATGCCCCACATCAGGACCTGTGGGATGTGGCAGGAACATGGCATGCCTAAGCTGGTGCCACGATGAGGAGTTGCGGTGCCTGCAGAGAGGTGCGGTGCTGGGGTGAGACCCGGATTGCCAGGTAAACGCAGAGGGTCGACCGCTGGGAGGGTAGATCGGCGGCCCCTTATCCAGTACTTGTCGGCGCTGCCCCAGACCACTTCCATGCTAGTAAGGTGAGATGTCACAGAGCCTTGGATGTGGAGCCCACTGACACCAAATGTCTTGTCGAAGCACCACGTGGGACGCACTCATTCCTCAACACCAGTTGTTTTGGCCTACCTGCACCGCACCCTCACTGAATGTCCTGTCTCTTGCTGGTGTTTCACAGCTGCCCCCCACTAGGCCCACTTGAGTGGTTGGAGGGAAGATAATGCACTAGTGGCAGTGCTTTGGGTATAGAGTGACTGTGGGTGGTCCCCCGCCGCTGTGTGAAGCCTGCTTTGACATTGGAGGACGATAACTGCATGGTGCCGCGGTTAGCGATCCGTGGGGTGTGCAGACAACCATGGACTGCTCTCACAGGTGAACTGAGGTATGCTGCCGGGGTGATAAGCTGGCGCTACTTTGCACTTGGGGGGAGTGTTGTCCATCTACAGACCTGGTGCAATAGGCCACTTCTACCTGGTAAGTACAAGTAGTGCCCCTCCACGAGTTCCCATCGTTGCAGAGAGCCAATCAAAGTTGTTGAAGGGGGCCTGGCCCATCCTGATCACAGCACTCACCTGAAAGACTTCCCTGCATCACAAGGCAATTGGGCCCTTGTGAGACGGGCCCCAGCTGTGCTGCACCAAGATCCTAGCATTGGAAGAATTAGCCATTGGGAAAGACAGACCACAGAGATGGGCGCAGGAAACTGGTGGCAGAGAGGTCCATGGCCACCAAACAGTCTGTCTCTAAGCTGGAAAACTGAGATCTCTACACCGAAAGTGGCCCTTACTGACCTCCCGGCAAAAACAGCAGTCCTGGAATGCAGCACTGAGGATGCAGAAGGCCTCTCCTGCAGGTGCGATCTTCATTTTGTGGGCTTCCCGGAGGGAGCCAAGGGAATACCCCTGAGTAGTTTTCCTCACTCCTTTTCACACTGACAATTGAGCCACTGGCTATCTGGCTGCTGCGAGACATGGGCTATTGGGGTGAATGTTGATGGTCATACCCATGTCATATCTGTGTATGCGGATGATGCTCTGCTTTGTATCTGTCATCCAGAGGTAGCTGTAACCGCCCTCCTGTACATATTGTCAGAGTTATTACCTGGGGCATACAGGCACCCTTCCTAGTATTGTGCATCATGTGCACCATACAGTACATCAACTTGGCCATGTGTCATCATAACCAGGGGAAAGACATAGGCATCTAGCAACATTTGTTTTGTTTTGTTTTTTCCTTCTGGACTACCAATTCACCAGCTCTAGTAAGGGCTGTTAGCTCAATTACACAGGCTAACTGATAAGGGACTCATGATGTCTCTGCGACTATATGTAGTGTTGCGGTGACATGAGCAATAGTGGTGTTGCCACCTGGGGATTTAAACAGGAGCCATCAACCTATAGTTCCCCTTAAGGATCAGATAAGGGAACATCAGTCTAGTCTACCCGTCCTTTCATCTTCTTTTCAATTCAATTCTATCAATTTACAGAAAGGAGGGGCAGTAACATAGCTGACTTAAAGGTGGCACACTTCTAATCATGACAATTTTTCCAAATAGTACGTTCTTTACAGCCAGTTAGACGTGCACTGGTGAGGTGCTGTGACTCTATTTATTAAAGGGAATGTTCACAGAATGGAGTCCCATATCTGTGAAATTAGTGGTTAAAGCGAGTCCAACCGATTGTCTTATGGAGAAGGCCACCATCATGACCATTCCTAGACAGCTCAGGAGGGCTCTTGTGATAGCTTCAAAGACAGAAAGTGCGCACAACAAACCAACTTGTGTACTTACAACACACAACAGCACACGACAATATATGTGCTAAGCACAGAAGCCAAAGAAAAACACAGTTTGTTAGTTGCTGTTAGACCCGGCCCTCGTAACATAGCCATACCTGACCCCTGCACCTCACACAGCCCCCGAGCCCACGGCCTAGCCGATCCTTCCCACCAGAACACACACACCCGACCCGGACTTCCCCGTCCGTGGCCTTCCTCCTTTCGGCCACGCCGGGCCCGCATGCCCACTTCATGCACCATGATGGCCGCCCGGCCCCAGCGTGACCCTGGCCTAGAGGCGCCACTCCGGCTGGGGGACATCGCGCTCCCATTGGGATGAGAGAGGGAGGAGCAGTTTCCATCGCACCTCTGAGCTCCCCTGGGAAGGTGGGTTTCGATCGGCCCGCCGGCCTCCCCGAGGGCTTGCTCCACGCCTGCTGGGTGTCTGGGACTCCTCCCGACCCGGCCCTGAAAGGATCAAAAGACAATGGCAGGATACCCCGACAAGCGACCCCCAGGTGACAAGACCCCTGCCGTCACAGACTCCGGACATCAAAGAGGAGTCGTCCTATAACAAGGGGTGCTCTGGGACTGTCCGGCAGATTCGCCTTTGGAAACACCTGAGCCCTGCTGAGTGACTCGCGGCTCCCTGAAGATCGTAAGACCTCCGAACTTGTGCTTGAGCCCTGCTGAGTGACTCGCGGCTCCCTGAAGATCGTAAGACCTCCGAACTCGTGCTTGAGCCCTGCTGAGTGACTCGCGGCTCCCTGAAGATCGTAAGACCTCCGAACTTGTACTTGAGCCCTGCTGGGTGACTCGCGGCTCCCACAGACTCTCTTGGTCCCGCCGGACCCCAACGACGACAAGCGTATCCCCCAGCTCGAGGATTGTGAGCTGTGCGCCGGGTACGCTCCTGCATTTGATCCATATCCCCAAAGACTGTCCCGCTACCTCCTACCCCCCTCCAAGACTCTGTGAGCCCGCGCTCCACTTGTATATATTTGCCTTGCTGATCATAAAGATCCTACGACTCCAGTCTGATAAAGATTTATTCTTAAGAACTCCCGGTTTGGTGTCTCTTTGTCGTGTGGTGCAGAGTGTACGATCCTAGATACGAGATTCCTCCCCTGAGGAGTCTCCCGCCAGTGCCCGGCTACGATACCTCGAGGGTTGGTCTCAGGATAGTCAGGGCCCCCCTCCGGGCTCCTCTGAGGTCGCCTTCTAACATTGGTGGCAAGCGACGGGATTCGGGCCCATAATCTAGAGATCGTACCATGAACGGCTGACGCACTACCGACAAAGATGGCAGAAGGAAACGCCGTGGTTCTCACAGAAAACGACACCAGTACCGTGTTCCAGGCGGAACAACTGGAGGAGTACACACACAGAGAATTGAAGCAATTCTGCAAAGAACTCAAAATCGCTACCACTGGTCTCAACACCAAAGAAGATATGCAGAAGGCACTAAAAGCTTGGGTGGATTCTGGAGCCCCCCGCCCAGAAGGAGCGGTGGAGCCCCACGACGAAGCGGGACCCTCCCAAGGAGAACGCAGCAGCAACCAGGTGCGAAGCTTCATACCAGACGGGGGCCTATCCCCGGAGGAACTCGCAGACAGAGAAAGAAGTCGCCATCACAAACTCGAATTAGCCAAACTCAAAATCGAGGGCGAGTTGAAATTAGCCGAGAAAAAGCTAGCAGTGGAACAGATGCGGGTGCAAGGAGAACTAGAAGAGAAGAAACTCCAACGGGAACACGAAGGAAGGAGACTTCAACTGGAGCACGAACGCAGCTTGAAGGAAATGGAGCTAAAAGCAAAAAGCGAAGAAGCGCGGCCCCTGGGGAACCGAGAGGCGGCCTGCCCGGCGGAGCAGAAGGTCCACATCCCCAAGGATGTGGTCAAAGAATATTACAAAAACGATGACATTCAACAGTGGTTCAGGGCCTACGAGGTCGCCATGACCTCCCATCGGGTCCCGCAGAAGGATTGGGGGGGCCGGGTTGTGGGGACGATTCCTGAGCGAAGGGAGAGACACCCTGCTCGACCTACCAACCTCCATGCAGACCTCCTACGACCACATGAAAGAGGCCCTCCTCACAAGGTACGGCCTCACCCCGGAGATGTACCGTCAGCGGTTCCGGGACTGCAGGAAGATCCCGGGCACCACCTGGGTGGAGTATGTGAACTTCTTCAGCCGCGCATTCGATGGGTGGATCAAGGGCAGCAAGGTAACCACCCTAGAAGAACTGACAGACCTTATGTTGTGGGAACACCTGGCTGCGAACTGCTTTGTGGAACTGCGCCAGCATCTGCTCGACAGCAAGCTCATGGATCCGAGGAAGCTGGCTGTCGAGGCGGATCGCTGGACCAACACCCGGGTCTCCCGGGGCCCTGTAGGAGAATACCCCCGAGCCAGTCAGGGACCACCCCGCCAGAGAGGGGGGGAACCAGGGAGGGCAGAGAGAGTCCCAGTCAAGTCCCCCGAAGACCCAACCTCCGCCTTTCCTGGCACCCCCACCAGCTGTATCCGGCCCCCCCCTGAGACGGGGGCACCGGGTGACCATCACTTGTTTCCGTTGTCAGAAGCCCGGGCATTACGCCAACGACCCTGAATGCCCCATGGCCCCACACACCACCCAGGCAGCACCCCCCGCTAGACAGATAGCCAATGTAGCACTGGGGGAGGAGGTTGAGGAGACCGTAGAGTGGGAACCCGCAGCCATGGCCCTAGTATCCTTAGGAGGTAGAGAAATGGTCCCTGGAAGCCTCCTGCCCTCCAACACGAAGAAATATGGGCAGCTCGTAACGATCAATGGCCACCAAGTAGAAGCCCTCCGTGACACCGGGGCCAGCATCACCGGTGTCCTCAGTCATTTGGTCAACGAAGACCAGGTCCTCCCCAACGTCTTTTGCCCGGTCATTTCCGCTGACAACACGGAAAGTCTGTGTAAAGTGGCCCTGGTGCCTTTTGAATGGGGAGGGGTGGTCGGTAAACTGAAAGTCGCAGTGAGAACCTCCCAGCCAGTCGACTGTCTCCTGGGGAACGACCTGGAAAGTTCCCCCTGGAGACAAGTCGAGCGCAAGACCCACATAGGGATCATGGGTCTCCCTGAGTGGGTGTGCGCCACCACCCGATCCATGGCGGCCCGACTGACCCCCCTGGGGGAAGTCGACGACGCCCCGACCACTGAAGATAGGATGGTCCCCGCCGAGGGTCCCCACATCCCCCCACAAGAAGGGTCGGTCACCAGTGACGAACCCCCACCTTGCGATTCCGCACAGGTCACCGAGTTAGGCGCTCTGCCCGAATTGGCCCAGTGGCGCCACTAGGGGGGCCCCTCTCGAGAGAAGTTCTGCCGAGAGCAGGCCAACTGTCCTTCCCTGGTCGGGCCCCGGCAACAGGCAGAGGCCCAGGCTGCGGGCGACCAAACTGGAACGCACCGGGTGTATTGGGAGAATGACCTTTTGTACAGCGAACAGAAGTCGGTGGAGCTAGGATCCGTCCGGGTGCTGGTGGTACACCTACGCTTCCGAGACCTCCTCCTGGGCTTGGCCCACGACGTTCCCCTCGCAGGCCACTTGGGCCAGGACAAAACCTACAGTCGCCTTGTGACTCACTTCTACTGGCCCAGAATGAAAGCAGATGTAGAAGCCCACTGCAAGTCCTGTCCCACGTGCCAGGCCAGTGGGAAGAGCGGAGGAAAGCGCAAGGCTCCCCTCCAACCCTTCCCTGTCGTCAGTACCCCTTTTGAGCGGGTCGGGATCGACATCGTGGGGCCTCTGGACCCCCCAACCTCCCAAGGGCACCGCTTTATCCTCGTCCTGGTAGATCATGCCACCCGATACCCTGAAGCCATACCCCTGCGCACCGTCACTGCCCCCGTGGTGGGCCGGGCGTTGATGGGAATCTTCTCCCGTATGGGTTTTCCCCGCGAGGTCGTGAGCGATCGCGGTCCGAACTTCATCTCCAGATACATGACATCCTTGTGGCAACAATGCGGAGTGTCCTATAAATTCACCACCCCGTACCACCCCCAAGGAAACGGCCTGGTAGAGTGGTTTAACCGGACTCTGAAGGGGATGATCGCGGGCCTGGAAGAGCCCCTCCGGCGTAAGTGGGACGTCCTGCTCCCCTGCCTCCTGTTCGCCTACCGAGAAGTTCCCCAGAAATCCTTGGGGTTCAGCCCCTTTGAGTTACTCTACAGGCACCCCGTCCGGGGACCCCTCAGCCTGGTCAAGGAAGGATGGGAGACGGCGCCCCGAGGCCACCCCCGAGATGTGTTCTGATACGTCCTGACCCTCCGAAACCAGACTAGGAAGTTCCGAGAGATGGCCAAGGCCAACCTGGAGGCGAGCCAGGAAGAGATGAAGCGCTGGTACGACCAGAATGCCACTCTGGTCGAGTTTCAGCCGGGCCAGCAGGTATGGGTCATGGCCCCCGTGAAACCCTGCACCCTCCAGGATAAATGGACCGGGCCCTTCAAAGTGGTTGAGCGGAAGAGCCAGGTCACGTACTTGGTGGACGTCCAGTCACCACGGGACCCCCTCCGGGTCCTCCACGTGAACCGCCTCAAGCCCCACTTTGTGCGGACGGAGCTGAGCCTCCTGCTGGCCACTGATGACGGGTCCGAGGAGGAGTCGGATCCCATCCCTGATCTCCTGTGCACCAAAGAGAAGGACGGCTCCGTAGAGGGAGTGAACCTCTCCCCATCCCTCACTTCCCAGCAACGTGAGGATTGCCGCCAGCTCCTAGGGCAGTTTTCCGACCTCTTCTCCCTGGTCCCCAAAGTCACCGACTGGTGTGTCCATGACGTGGATACCGGAGACAGCCCGCCGGTGAGACACCGAGCCTACCGAGTCCCTGATCGGGTCCGGTCCTGCATTCAAGCCGAGGTCTCGAAGATGTTGACCTTAGGAGTGATCGAACCCTCAGACAGTCCCTGGGCCAGCCCCGTGGTCCTGGTCCTGAAAGCAGCTGCCCCCGGTGTCGCCCCAGAACTCCTCTTCTGCGTGGACTACCGGGGACTCAATGAAGTCACCCGAGCCGATGCCCACCCCCTTCCCCGAGCCGACGAGCACATTGACCGACTCGGGGCTGCTCGGTTCCTCAGCACCTTCGATCTCACCTGCGGCTACTGGCAAATTGCACTCACAGAAGGAGCCAAGGAGCGGTCCGCCTTCTCCACCCCGGATGGGCACTATCGCTTTCGCGTGATGCCCTTCGGGATGAAAAATGCCCCGGCCACCTTCCAGCGACTGGTAAATAGAGTCCTGGCCGGGCTGGAAAAATTCAGCGCTGCCTATCTAGACGATATCGCAGTTTTTAGTTCCGAATGGAGTGAGCACCTCCAGCACCTCCGGGGGGTGCTAACCGCCCTGCGCCAAGCAGGCCTCACCGTGAAAGCCAGCAAGTGCCAGATTGGGCAAGGTTCGGTAACCTACCTGGGGCATCAGGTCGGAAGCGGCCAGGTCGCCCCTCTACAGCCCAAAATCGATGCCATCCTAGCCTGGGAACCCCCCACTACCCAAACGGAGGTCCGAGCCTTTCTGGGCCTCATGGGCTACTACCGGAGATTCATCCGGGGGTACGGCAGCCTCGTCGGTCCCCTCACGGGACTCACGTCCAAGAAACAGCCCAAGAAAGTGCAATGGACCCCTGCCTGCCAAGAGGCGTTCGTTGCCCTGAAAGCGGCCATGTGCACTGCCCCCGTCCTTCAGGCCCCCGACTACTCCAAGGAGTTTGTGGTCCAAACGGACGCCTCCGAGCATGGAATTGGGGCCGTCCTGTCCCAGGTGAATGACCAAGGCCTAGACCAGCCCGTAGCCTTCCTCAACCGAAGGCTGTTGCCCAGAGAACAGAGATGGAGCACCATCAAGCGCGAGGCGTTCGCCGTAGTCTGGGCCTTCAAGAAGTTACGCCCTTACCTGTTCGGCACCCATTTCAAGGTCCAAACCGACCATCGCCCCTTGCGATGGCTCATGCAGATGCGAGGAGAAAACCCCAAGCTACTGCGGTGGTCAATCTCCCTCCAGGGGATGGATTTCACCGTGGAATATCGCCCTGGTACTGACCACGCCAACGCCGATGGCCTCTCCCGGTTCTTCCGCCTCAGCGAAGAGAACCCCCAAGAGGATGGGTAGTTCTCTCCGGCTTTCAGCTGGGTGGGACGCGTGTTAGACCCGGCCCTCGTAACATAGCCATACCTGACCCCTGCACCTCACACAGCCCCCGAGCCCATGGCCTAGCCGATCCTTCCCACCAGAACACACACACCCGACCCGGACTTCCCCGTCCGTGGCCTTCCTCCTTTCGGCCACACCGGGCCCGCATGCCCACTTCATGCACCATGATGGCCGCCTGGCCCCAGCGCGACCCTGGCCTAGAGGCGCCACTCCGGCTGGGGGACATCGCGCTCCCATTGGGATGAGAGAGGGAGAAGCAGTTTCCATCGCACCTCTGAGCTCCCCTGGGAAGGTGGGTTTCGATCGGCCCGCCGGCCTCCCCGAGGGCTGGCTCCACGCCTGCTGGGTGTCTGGGACTCCTCCCGACCCGGCCCTGAAAGGATCAAAAGACAATGGCAGGATACCCCGACAAGCAACCCCCAGGTGACAAGACCCCTGCCGGCACAGACTCCGGACATCAAAGAGGAGTCGTCCTATAACAAGGGGTGCTCTGGGACTGTCCGGCAGATTCGCCTTTGGAAACACCTGAGCCCTGCTGAGTGACTCGCGGCTCCCTGAAGATCGTAAGACCTCCGAGCTTGTGCTTGAGCCCTGCTGAGTGACTCGTGGCTCCCTGAAGATCGTAAGACCTCCGAACTCGTGCTTGAGCCCTGCTGAGTGACTCGCGGCTCCCTGAAGATCGTAAGACCTCCGAACTTGTACTTGAGCCCTGCTGAGTGACTCGCGGCTCCCACAGACTCTCTTGGTCCCGCCGGACCCCAACGACGACAAGCGTATCCCCCATCTCGAGGATTGTGAGCTGTGCACCGGGTACGCTCCTGCATTTGATCCATATCCCCAAAGACTGTCCCGCTACCTCCTACCCCCCTCCAAGACTCTGTGAGCCCACGCTCCACTTGTATATATTTGCCTTGCTGATCATAAAGATCCTACGACTCCGGTCTGATAAAGATTTATTCTTAAGAACTCCCGGTGTGGTGTCTCTTTGTCGTGTGGTGCCGAGTGTACGATCCTAGATACGAGATTCCTCCCCTGAGGAGTCTCCCGCCAGTGCCTGGCTACGATACCTCGAGGGTTGGTCTCAGGATAGTCAGGGCCCCCCTCCGGGCTCCTCTGAGGTTGCCTTCTAACAGTTGCCCAAAAGACTTTTTTATGCACCTCATCTACTGTGTTAGTTCGCCAAGGAGCTAACCTCCTACCCCCCTTTGACAGTAGGTGACCTAATCAGGTGACCTCCTGGTGACAGTACTTTCCCCTTTTGAAAAGCAGACTCCCTAGCTATTCAGAGCTAAACACACAAGAACACTTTGTTAGAAATGGGGGTTTCTAGTTGGCAGAGGAAGGTACCACTGTCCAAACAGGGACCCTTCCCTCCAGTCAGGGTAAGGGGAATACACACTTTATACAACCCCTACTCAACCCCCTCCGAGCTTGGCATGAGCAGACAAGCTCATCCTAAGGGCAATGTACAAAGCATTTGTACCAGCACTCACAGTAACACAGTGAAGACACCACAAAAGGATACTACTCCAAATGCACATTCACTTCCTCAGTCACACTGAAACAAGACAATCAATCCACATAAAGACAGAAAATATCTGCTTCCTAAAAGTGCTGTGTTCAAACACAGTCTTTAAAAACTATACTTACGAAAAGATGTATTATCAAATTCTGAGCTCATTTCTATTTTTTATCTTATCCCTATGAAGGATATACTCGTAAAATGTTACAAAAATTCCCCTATGGACAAACTGCACGCAGGCACTGCGGTGGCAGACCCAATACGTCTTTTCTGGGCCACTCATGTCGATGGCACAATCAGCGCTGCAAGCCTACTTGTAGCTATTTATTTACCAGCCCTGGCACAATCAGTGCACTTCACTAGGGATCTACTAGTAAAACCAATATGCCAATCAGGGAGAACTAAGCACAATATCAATTTACACAGAAAGCACTCGCACTGTGACACTGATCAGCAGTGGCAAAATACTCAAAACATCTAATCTAGAAAAAATGAAAACCAGCACAGCATCAAAACATAGGAGGTAGAGGCAAAAGGTCAGGGGAAACCACACCAAGGATGCCATGTCTAACACCATGCAACTGTACTGCCCCTACAACTTTGCTGTTTCTAAAACGCTGAGCAAGTAACTACCTTGTATTTGTTAACTTTTTATAGATGCCCTGTCTTTCTGCATGATCCTAAAAGGTACAGCAGAGCCTATATCTCTTACCAGCCAATGTTATTCGAGAAAAAGACCTATCATATATTTTCTATAAGCAATACTGCCAAAGAATGCACTTTAGATCAGCGACAGAAAAATATTGAGCAGCAGAAGAAGCATAATAATAGCCAGAGCAGCAGACAACTGGAGGGCCACATTTTTATTTTTCCTTTGAACTGCACACAGGTCAGTCACAAATTGTAAACACAATCGAAATAGTAGGACTATTTCAATGTACTAGCCTTCTCCTCACCAACACCTTTCTCAACCAAATCAAGAAACATACACAACAAGGCTCATGAAATCTGTAGGCATCCTAGCTCTACATCGCTTGTTGTCCACAAAGTGGGTGGCACATCCGCAAAAAAGACTCAGGGGGGAAAACAAACACTACTTTCTACTTACATTAAGGCCCATCATCAGACATTCCCCTGCCTGAGGGCAGTGATAATAGGATGTCAAACCCATCAAATGTTTACCACAACTAGGCATTAATTGAAATGAAAAATTCACAATGAAAAGGACCAATAATCAGAGAAAGAGAGCGCAAAACATATGCTACAACTAATGAGTCTGAAATACCCACCAATACACCCATAACACTGTACTATGTTAAATACATAACAGAAAGAAACAATATAGACCAATTATTTCCCAATATCTACAACCAAGTCACTATGAAAAGACACAATAAAAACAAATCTGCAAATAAACAATAACATTCCTCTTTTAACCCCTCCAGTGCCCATGACGAGCTGGACTCGTCATGGAGGACAGTCGTGCTTTGCCCATGACGAGTCCAGCTCGTCATGAGGCATTCCCTGGGGAATCCCTCTGGTGCGGGCACCAGAGGGATTCCCTTTTAGTGAAAATAGCCTCGGGAGCTGGGGAAGAGCTTCCCCTGCTCCTGAGGCCACCCCCCTTTTCACTGTAATGACGATCGGCGCGCACGTGAAGAGGCTCATTTCAGTTTCACTTTCTACGTGCTCAGGGGGCTATCTCAGCCCCCTGAGAACGTAGAAAGACGGAGGAGGTATTGTTGGAAAGGGGAGAATCTCCCCTTTCCAATGGTACCCCTCCCCAGTGGATCCCTGCTTGGGGATCGCCACAGGAGGGCGATCTCCTAGCAGGGATCCACCCACTAGACACCAGGGAGGGGGGAGCGGCCCCTTGGGCAAGGGCCTTTGCTCTCCCCTGGTTATTTTGTCACAATTTAATCTTTTTTCCCCCCCTGGGGGGCAGATGGGGGCATTAGCCCCAAATCTGCCCCCCCGGGGGGGCAAAAAGCCGACTAGACACCAGGGAATTTTTTAAGAAATAAAAATAGGGGTGGGAGCTGCCCAAAACGGGCAGGCCCATGCCCCCACCCCAACCCCCAATTACTACAGTCTTTCTGCCCCCCCGGGGGGCAGATGGGGCATTGGCTCCTAATCTGCCCCTTAGGGGGGCAGAAAGCCCACTAAATACCAGGGATTAGTTTTTAGGTTTTTTTTAGGGTGGGGGCTGCCCGCAATGGGCACACCAATGCCCCCACCCACCCGCCACCATTACAGCCTTTCTGCCCCCCCTGGGTGGCAGATGGGGCATCGGCCCCCAATCAGCACCCCCCGGTCGGGCAAAAAGCCCACTAGACACCAGGGAATAAAAAAATAAAAAAATAGAGGTGAGGGCTGCCCAGAACGGGCAGGCCCATGCCCCCACCCCACCCCCCAATTACTACAGTCTTTCTGCCCCCCCCAGGGGGCAGATGGGGCATTGGCCCCTAATGTGCCCCTTCGTGTGGGCAGAAAGCCCCCTAAATACCAGGGATTAGTTTTTAGGGTTTTTTTTAGGGTGGGGGCTGCCCGAAATGGGCACGCCAATGCCCCCATCCACCCGTCACCATTACAGTTTTTCTGTCCCCCCTTGGGGGCAGATGGGGCATCGGCCCCCAATCTGCCCCCCCCCCCCCCGGTGGCAAAAAGCCCACTAGACACCAGGGAATTAAAAAAAAAAAAATTGAGGCGGGGGCTGCCCAAAACGGGCAGGCCCATGCCCCCCCAATTATTTCAGTATTTCTGCCCCCCCATGGGGCAGATGGGGCATTGGCCCCTAATCTGCCCCTTCGGTGGGGCAGAAAGCCCACTAAACACCAGGGATTGATTTTTAGATTTTTTTTAGGGTGGGGGTTGCCCGAAACTGGCACACCAATGCCCCCACCCACCCGCCACCATTACAGCCTTTCTGCCCCCCCTTGGGGGCAGATGGGGCATTGGCCCCTAATCTGACCCTTCGGGGGGGGCGGAAAGCCCACTTGATGCCGGGGATTTTTTTTGTGCAATTTTCTTTAGGGCGATGGATTTTATATAGGGTGGAGGCTGCCCGAAACGGGCACGCCAATGCACCCACCCCCCGCCACCATTACAGCCTTTATGCCCCCCCCGGGGGCAGATGGGGCAGTAGCCCCCAATCTGCCCCCCCCAGAGGGGCAGAAAGCCCACTATCCACCAGGGATTTTTTTGCGCAATTGTTTTTAGGGTGTGGGCTGCCCGAAACGGGCATGCCAATGCCCCCACCCTCCCCCCCACAAAAATGACAGTCTTTCTGCCCCCCAGGAGGCAGTTGGGAGCTATAGCCCCCAATCTGCCCCCCCCCCGGGGTGCAGAAAGCCCACTAGAAACCATGGATTTTTTTGTTTTATTAGTGTAGGGGCTCCCCAAAATGGGCATGACAATACCCCCACCCCACCCCCAGGAAAACTCCAGTCTTTCCGCCCCCCTGGGAGGGTAGTTGGCGGCAGCGGCCCCTGATCTGCCCCCGGGGGGGCAGAAAGCCCACTAGGCGCCAGCGAGTATGCAGGCTTTTTTATGCGTGGGGGTGGGGGCTGCCCAAAATGGTCATACCAATGTCCCAACCCCCACAAAAAATATCCACAGTATTTCTGCCCCTTTAGGGGCATATCGGGATGAAACCCCCTTCTCCGATTCCCCCCCAGGGCGTCAGAAAGCCCACTGGGCTCTGGCTTTTTTTTAGCAATGTGCATACCTGTGGATTTTGAGCCCTAGCGCAGTTGGCACATAGGCAAACCTAGCAAACCTGTACATTTTTTAAAACTAGACACCGAGGGGATTCGAGGATGGGGTGACTTGACTGGCTCTCACCAGGTTCTGTTACCCAGAATCCATTGCAAACCTAAAAATGTGTCCGAAATTACACATTTTCTCACATTTCTGTGGTGGAAAGTTCTGGAATCTGCGTGGGTCCACAAAATTCCACCCTCCCTGCGTTCCCCAAAGTCTTCCGAGAAAAATGGTACCTCACTTGCATGGGTAGGCCTAGTGCCCGCTTCAGGCAAGGGCCCAAAACCAATTGAGGAGACATCAAAATTACCTATCACAAAACAACCTGGTTTTGCAAAGGGGGTCCCATGAGTTTTTGGCCCCAGGCTTGGCGGCTATCTAGGGAAGCCTACCAAACCCACACATTTCTGAAAACTAGACACCCGGGGGATTCCAGGGAGGTAAGGCTTGCATGGATCCCCCAACGTTTCCTTACCCAGAATGCCCTACAAACCTCAAATTTAGCTGAAAAAAATCACCTTTTTCACAAATTTTTGTGTGGGAAAGTTGTGGCATCATCGGGCTGACACAAATTTCCTACCACCCAGCGTTCCACCGGGTCTCCCGATAAAAATGGTGCCTCACTTGTGTGGGAGGCCCAAGTACCCGCGACAGGCAAGGGCCCACAACATAGTGAGGCGACATGAATATTGCCTATCTCAAAACAACCTGGTTTTGCAAAGGGGGTTCACTTGGCTTTTTGGCCCGGTGCTCGGCGGCCACCTAGGGAAACCTACCAAACCCACACATTTCTGAAAACTAGACACCTGGGGGATTCCAGGGAGGTATGGCTTGCGTGGATCCCCCAACGTTTCCTTACCCAGAATGCCTTGCAAACCTCAAATTTAGCTGAAAAAAATCACCTTTTTCACACATTTTTGTGTGGGAAAGCTGTGGCATCACCAGGCTGGCACAAATTTCCTACCACCCAGCGTTCCCCCGGGTCTCCCGATAAAAACGGTGCCTCACTCGTGTGGGAGGCCCAAGTACCCGCGACAGGCAAGGGCCCCCACCCCACCCCAACCCCCAATTACTACAGTCTTTCTGCCCCCCCGGGGGGCAGAAGGGGCATTGGCTCCTAATCTGCCCCTTCGGGGGGCAGAAAGCCCACTAAATACCAGGGATTAGTTTTTAGTTTTTTTTTAGGGTGGGGGCTGCCCGCAATGGGCACACCAATGCCCCCACCCACCCGCCACCAGTGGGCTTTTTGCCCCCCCCTGGGTGGCAGATGGGGCATCGGCCCCCAATCTGTCCACCCGGGCGGGCAAAAAGCCCACTAGACACCAGGGAATAAAAAAATGAAAAAAATAGAGGTGAGGGCTGCCCAGAACGGGCAGGCCCATGCCCCCACCCCACCCCCCAATTACTACAGTCTTTCTGCCCCCCCAGGGGGCAGATGGGGCATTGGCCCCTAATGTGCCCCTTCGTGTGGGCAGAAAGCCCCCTAAATACCAGGGATTAGTTTTTAGGTTTTTTTTTAGGGTGGGGGCTGCCCGAAATGGGCACGCCAATGCCCCCATCCACCCGTCACCATTACAGCCTTTCTGTCCCCCCTTGGGGGCAGATGGGGCATCGGCCCCCAATCTGCCCCCCCCCTTGGGTGGCAAAAAGCCCACTAGACACCAGGGAATTAAAAAAAAAAAAATAGAGGCGGGGGCTGCCCAAAACGGGCAGGCCCATGCCCCCCCAATTATTTCAGTATTTCTGCCCCCCATGGGGCAGATGGGGCATTGGCCCCTAATCTGCCCCTTCGGTGGGGCAGAAAGCCCACTAAACACCAGGGATTGATTTTTAGATTTTTTTTAGGGTGGGGGTTGCCTGAAACTGGCACACCAATGCCCCCACCCACCCGCCACCATTACAGCCTTTCTGCCCCCCCTTGGGGGCAGATGGGGCATTGGCCCCTAATCTGCCCCTTCGGGGGGGGCAGAAAGCCCACTTGATGCCGGGGATTTTTTTCGTGCAATTTTCTTTAGGGCGATGGATTTTATATAGGGTGGAGGCTGCCCGAAACGGGCACGCCAATGCACCCACCCCCTGCCACCATTACAGCCTTTATGCCCCCCCTGGGGGCAGATGGGGCAGTAGCCCCCAATCTGCCCCCCCCCCAGAGGGGCAGAAAGCCCACTATCCACCAGGGATTTTTTTGCGCAATTGTTTTTAGGGTGTGGGCTGCCCGAAACGGGCATGCCAATGCCCCCACCCTCCCCCCCACAAAAATGACAGTCTTTCTGCCCCCCAGGAGGCAGATGGGAGCTGTAGCCCCCAATCTGCCCCCCCCGGGGGCGCAGAAAGCCCACTAGAAACCATGGATTTTTTTGTTTTATTAGTGTAGGGGCTCCCCAAAATGGGCATGACAATACCCCCACCCCACCCCCAGGAAAACTCCAGTCTTTCCGCCCACCTGGGAGGGTAGTTGGCGGCAGCGGCCCCTGATCTGCCCCCGGGGGGGCAGAAAGCCCACTAGGCGCCAGCGAGTATGCAGGCTTTTTTATGCGTGGGGGTGGGGGCTGCCCAAAATGGTCATACCAATGTCCCAACCCCCACAAAAAATATCCACAGTATTTCTGCCCCTTTAGGGGCATATCGGGATGAAACCCCCTTCTCCGATTCCCCCCCAGGGCGTCAGAAAGCCCACTGGGCTCTGGCTTTTTTTTAGCAATGTGCATACCTGTGGATTTTGAGCCCTAGCGCAGTTGGCACATAGGCAAACCTAGCAAACCTGTACATTTTTTAAAACTAGACACCGAGGGGATTCGAGGATGGGGTGACTTGACTGGCTCTCACCAGGTTCTGTTACCCAGAATCCATTGCAAACCTAAAAATGTGTCCGAAATTACACATTTTCTCACATTTCTGTGGTGGAAAGTTCTGGAATCTGCGTGGGTCCACAAAATTCCACCCTCCCTGCGTTCCCCAAAGTCTTCCGAGAAAAATGGTACCTCACTTGCATGGGTAGGCCTAGTGCCCGCTTCAGGCAAGGGCCCAAAACCAATTGAGGAGACATCAAAATTACCTATCACAAAACAACCTGGTTTTGCAAAGGGG
Source organism: Triturus cristatus (assembly GCF_964204655.1). Lineage (NCBI taxonomy): Eukaryota > Metazoa > Chordata > Amphibia > Caudata > Salamandridae > Triturus > Triturus cristatus. Next base: position 233,017,544 of record NC_140587.1, read on the forward strand.
GTCCCATGAGTTTTTGGCCCCAGGCTTGGCGGCTATCTAGGGAAGCCTACCAAACCCACACATTTCTGAAAACTAGACACCCGGGGGATTCCAGGGAGGTAAGGCTTGCATGGATCCCCCAACGTTTCCTTACCCAGAATGCCCTACAAACCTCAAATTTAGCTGAAAAAAATCACCTTTTTCACAAATTTTTGTGTGGGAAAGTTGTGGCATCATCGGGCTGACACAAATTTCCTACCACCCAGCGTTCCACCGGGTCTCCCGATAAAAATGGTGCCTCACTTGTGTGGGAGGCCCAAGTACCCGCGACAGGCAAGGGCCCACAACATAGTGAGGCGACATGAATATTGCCTATCTCAAAACAACCTGGTTTTGCAAAGGGGGTTCACTTGGCTTTTTGGCCCGGTGCTCGGCGGCCACCTAGGGAAACCTACCAAACCCACACATTTCTGAAAACTAGACACCTGGGGGATTCCAGGGAGGTATGGCTTGCGTGGATCCCCCAACGTTTCCTTACCCAGAATGCCTTGCAAACCTCAAATTTAGCTGAAAAAAATCACCTTTTTCACACATTTTTGTGTGGGAAAGCTGTGGCATCACCAGGCTGGCACAAATTTCCTACCACCCAGCGTTCCCCCGGGTCTCCCGATAAAAACGGTGCCTCACTCGTGTGGGAGGCCCAAGTACCCGCGACAGGCAAGGGCCCCCACCCCACCCCAACCCCCAATTACTACAGTCTTTCTGCCCCCCCGGGGGGCAGAAGGGGCATTGGCTCCTAATCTGCCCCTTCGGGGGGCAGAAAGCCCACTAAATACCAGGGATTAGTTTTTAGTTTTTTTTTAGGGTGGGGGCTGCCCGCAATGGGCACACCAATGCCCCCACCCACCCGCCACCAGTGGGCTTTTTGCCCCCCCCTGGGTGGCAGATGGGGCATCGGCCCCCAATCTGTCCACCCGGGCGGGCAAAAAGCCCACTAGACACCAGGGAATAAAAAAATGAAAAAAATAGAGGTGAGGGCTGCCCAGAACGGGCAGGCCCATGCCCCCACCCCACCCCCCAATTACTACAGTCTTTCTGCCCCCCCAGGGGGCAGATGGGGCATTGGCCCCTAATGTGCCCCTTCGTGTGGGCAGAAAGCCCCCTAAATACCAGGGATTAGTTTTTAGGTTTTTTTTTAGGGTGGGGGCTGCCCGAAATGGGCACGCCAATGCCCCCATCCACCCGTCACCATTACAGCCTTTCTGTCCCCCCTTGGGGGCAGATGGGGCATCGGCCCCCAATCTGCCCCCCCCCTTGGGTGGCAAAAAGCCCACTAGACACCAGGGAATTAAAAAAAAAAAAATAGAGGCGGGGGCTGCCCAAAACGGGCAGGCCCATGCCCCCCCAATTATTTCAGTATTTCTGCCCCCCATGGGGCAGATGGGGCATTGGCCCCTAATCTGCCCCTTCGGTGGGGCAGAAAGCCCACTAAACACCAGGGATTGATTTTTAGATTTTTTTTAGGGTGGGGGTTGCCTGAAACTGGCACACCAATGCCCCCACCCACCCGCCACCATTACAGCCTTTCTGCCCCCCCTTGGGGGCAGATGGGGCATTGGCCCCTAATCTGCCCCTTCGGGGGGGGCAGAAAGCCCACTTGATGCCGGGGATTTTTTTCGTGCAATTTTCTTTAGGGCGATGGATTTTATATAGGGTGGAGGCTGCCCGAAACGGGCACGCCAATGCACCCACCCCCTGCCACCATTACAGCCTTTATGCCCCCCCTGGGGGCAGATGGGGCAGTAGCCCCCAATCTGCCCCCCCCCCAGAGGGGCAGAAAGCCCACTATCCACCAGGGATTTTTTTGCGCAATTGTTTTTAGGGTGTGGGCTGCCCGAAACGGGCATGCCAATGCCCCCACCCTCCCCCCCACAAAAATGACAGTCTTTCTGCCCCCCAGGAGGCAGATGGGAGCTGTAGCCCCCAATCTGCCCCCCCCGGGGGCGCAGAAAGCCCACTAGAAACCATGGATTTTTTTGTTTTATTAGTGTAGGGGCTCCCCAAAATGGGCATGACAATACCCCCACCCCACCCCCAGGAAAACTCCAGTCTTTCCGCCCACCTGGGAGGGTAGTTGGCGGCAGCGGCCCCTGATCTGCCCCCGGGGGGGCAGAAAGCCCACTAGGCGCCAGCGAGTATGCAGGCTTTTTTATGCGTGGGGGTGGGGGCTGCCCAAAATGGTCATACCAATGTCCCCACCCCCACAAAAAATATCCACAGTATTTCTGCCCCTTTAGGGGCATATCGGGATGAAACCCCCTTCTCCGATTCCCCCCAGGGCGGCAGAAAGCCCACTGGGCTCTGGCTTTTTTTTAGCAATGTGCATACCTGTGGATTTTGGGCCCTAGCGCAGTTGGCACATAGGCAAACCTAGCAAACCTGTACATTTTTTAAAACTAGACACCGAGGGGATTCGAGGATGGGGTGACTTGACTGGCTCTCACCAGGTTCTGTTACCCAGAATCCATTGCAAACCTAAAAATGTGTCCAAAATTACAAATTTTCTCTCATTTCTGTGGTGGAAAGTTCTGGAATCTGCGTGGGTCCACAAAATTCCACCCTCCCCGCGTTCCCCAAAGTCTTCCGAGAAAAATGGTACCTCACTTGCATGGGTAGGCCTAGTGCCCGCTTCAGGCAAGGGCCCAAAACCAATTGAGGAGACATCAAAATTACCTATCACAAAACAACCTGGTTTTGCAAAGGGGGTCCCATGAGTTTTTGGCCCCAGGCTTGGCGGCTATCTAGGGAAACCTACCAAACCCACACATTTCTGAAAACTAGACACCCGGGGGATTCCAGGGAGGTAAGGCTTGCATGGATCCCCCAACGTTTCCTTACCCAGAATGCCCTACAAACCTCAAATTTAGCTGAAAAAAATCACCTTTTTCACAAATTTTTGTGTGGGAAAGTTGTGGCATCATCGGGCTGACACAAATTTCCTACCACCCAGCGTTCCACCGGGTCTCCCGATAAAAATGGTGCCTCACTTGTGTGGGAGGCCCAAGTACCCGGGACAGGCAAGGGCCCACAACATAGTGAGGCAACATGAATATTGCCTATCTCAAAACAACCTGGTTTTGCAAAGGGGGGTCACTTGGGTTTTTGGCCCGGTGCTCGGCGGCCACCTTGGGAAACCTACCAAACCCACACATTTCTGAAAAATAGACACCTGGGGGATTCCAGGGAGGTATGGCTTGCGTGGATCCCCCAACGTTTCCTTACCCAGAATGCCTTGCAAACCTCAAATTTAGCTGAAAAAATCACCTTTTTCACACATTTTTGTGTGGGAAAGCTGTGGCATGACCAGGCTGGCACAAATTTCCTACCACCCAGCATTCCCCCGGGTCTCCCGATAAAAACGGTGCCTTACTCGTGTGGGAGGCCCAAGTACCCGCGACAGGCAAGGGCCCAAAACGTAGTGAGGCGACATGAAAATTGCCTATCTCAAAATGACCTCGTTTTGCAAGGGGGTCACTTGGGTTTTCGGCCCGGTGCTCGGCGCCCACCTATGGAAACCTACCAAACCCACACATTTCTGAAAACTAGACACCCGGGGGATTCTAGGGATGTATGGCTTGCGTGGGTCCCCCAACATTTCCTTACCCAGAATGCCCTGCAAACCTCAAATTTAGCTGAAAAAATCACCTTTTTCACACATTTTTGTGTGGGAAAGTTGTGGCATCACCAGGCTGACACAAATTTCCTACCACTCAGCGTTCCACCGGGTCTCCCAGAACCGAAGTAAATTCCAGAACTTTCCACCACAGAAATATGGGGAAAATGTGTTTTTTTTGGCAATTTTTGAGGTTTGTAAGGGATTCTGGGTAACAGAACCTGGTGGGAGGCAGTCAAGTCACCACATCCTGGATTCCCCTTGGTGTCTAGTTTTCAAAAATGTATAGGTTTGCCAGGTTTCCCTAGGTGCCGGCAGAGCTATGGTTAAAAAACTACAGCTAGGCACTTTGGCAAAAAAGGGTCATTTTTCACAGCGAAATTGAGGTGTGTCCACGTTGCGTTTTGCGCCGTTTCCTGTCGCGGGCACTAGGCTGACCCACACAAGTGAGGTACCATTTTTCTTGGAAGTCTTTGGGGAACACTGGGTGGGTGGAAATTTGGGGATCCAAGTAGATTCCAGAACTTTCCACCACAGAAATATGGGGAAAATGTGTTTTTTGTGCAAATTTTGAGGTTTGCAAGGGATTCTGGGTAACAGAACCTGGTGGGAGGCAGTCAAGTCACCCCATCCTGGATTCCCCTGGGTGTCTAGTTTTCAAAAATGTATAGATTTGCTAGGTTTCCCTAGGTGCCAGCAGAGCTATGGTTCAAAAACTACAGCTAGGCACTTTGCCAAAAAAGTGTCATTTTTCACTACGAAATTGAGGTGTGTCCATGTTTCGGTTTGCGCCGTTTCCTGTCGCGGGCACTAGGCTGACCCACACAAGTGAGGTACCATTTTTCACGGAAGACTTTGGGGAACGCGGGGTGGGTGGTCATTTGTGGATCCACGCAGATTCCAGATCTTTCCACCAGATAAATGTGGGAAAAAAAGTGTTTTTTTGGCAATTTTTTAGGTTTGCAAGGGATTCTGGGTAACAAAACTTGGTGGGAGGCAGTCACGTCACCCCATCCTGGATTCCCCTGGGTGTATAGTTTTCAAAAATGTATAGGTTTGTTAGGTTTCCCTAGGTGCCGGCAGAGCTAGGGTTAAAAAACTACAGCTAGGTACTTTGCTAAAAAAGGGTAATTTTGCATTGTGAAAATGTGGTGTGTTCACGTTGGGTTTTGAGCCGTTTCCTGTCGTGGGCACTATGCCTACCCCTACAAGTGAGGTACCGTTTTTATCAGGAGACTTAGGGTAATTCAGATTTGTAAAGGAACTGTTATTACCTATTGACTTTCGATACATTTCTGCCTTCCAAATGAAAGACATTGTGTAAAAAAGAAGTCATTCTAAAAAATAACTGATAATTCTCATGCTAGAATGAGTATTCCCAATTTCGGAAATGTGCAAATATCTACTGTTTCTAAACTCTATATTTTGTTCCCATTTCAGAAATACATAGGTGTCTTTCATACCGATTTTTCCATGTACACATTTTTACAGAATAATTACTATATACCCGGTACATAATAAAAAACCATTGCAAGTTGCTGCTCAGTTTTTGGCTCTGGGTTCGTCGGGTTCTTGGTGAGCCTACAAGTCCTATATATCCCCACAACCAGTAATGTCCAGCGGATGTAATGGTATATTGTTTTCAAAGAGCTGTCATAATTAGAAGAAGTTATAGGTGAAAACGTTGACACAAAAGGCTTTTTTATTCAACAAATTTTCAATGTATCCTATATTTAACTGTTAGTTTCTATAAAAAAACCTTGATGGATCTACACAAATGACCCCTTGCTAAATTCAGAATTTTTTGTACTTCTCTAAAATGTGTAGCTTTCCAGGATCCATTATTGCTTTTGTACCCATTTCTACCATTAACTGGAAGGAGGTCGAAAGCACAAACAATAGCAAAAATAGGCTATGTCCCAGAAAAATGCCAAAACTGTGTAAAAAATGTTAGGTTTCTGACAAAAGTCTGGTATCCCCTAAAAAGCTGGGAAAATTGTGATTTCAGCCCCACAAACCCTTTTTTGATAACACTTGCAGGGAAAAACCCAGAAGCTTTCATTTACAGCCCGTTTTTCCCTTTTTCCCCAAAATAAACTAAATTTTGCAGTATTTGGGCTCATTTCTGTGACCCCTCCAGGGGAATCCACAAACCCTGAGTACCTTCAGAAGCCCCATGATGTTGGAAGAAAAGGACGCAAATTTGGCGTGGATACCTTATGTGGTCAAAAAGTTACAGAGGCCTCAGCGCGCACTACCCCAAAAAGCCAAAAAAGGGCGTGGCACTGGAGGTGGAAAAGGCCTGGCAGCAAAGGGGTTAAGACACACATCCTGTCCACTAAAATCTAAATAACACCTTCACTCTCTTTCTTCTGACAACAACAACCAGAACAGCCTGAACATCACAGCAGGAATAGAAAAAGCAGAAAGAAAAGAACAGCTGAATGTTTAAAGCAATAAAATCAGAGGGATATTTGCAAATTGACATTTCTGAAAACAATACTACGACTATCTCCTGGGCCCCTCTAAACTGTGCTTTACCTTTCTCTAATGAACCTATTGTTGCTTCAACTTCCTCTAAAACTTATTGTAATTTCTCCTTTTAAAACTCCAACAGCTTTGATATTGCACCTTTTTTTCTGCTTATGAAACAATGCATTTTTACTCACCTTTCATTCCCTGCAAACACTTTTTCTGAGCAAACCCTATCTGTACCAGGATATATATATATTTTTAAACTCTTTCTACTTCATTTCTTGTCCAGCACTATAGTACCCTTCATCCTTCAGAATACCATCTATAAACTTTCTTTGAAAACAAAACAATATTTACTGTACGTGCACCCTAATCTGATCAGAGAACATTAATCCAATAACCAACTGAGTCACAAATAATCTCATGCCACCGGCTCCAGGACATTCTATCCAACAGTGTTGTGGAAACTCTAGATACACACTTTCACAAAACTCATGAACCAATTCTTTTAGATCCTGTGTTGTTATTTTAATCTGTACCCAATTAATATCTTTTGCTGGCACTTTGCCCTTCAGGAAAGTCTGGCTCCGCACTGTGCATCTCTGCCTGTCTGTGTCAGAAGCTGAGCCCTACATTTTAGCTTCACAGAACTCTCTCCCCAACGTCTCACTTCTCTTGTCTGCTGCTCTGAGTCTCTCTGCTCGATGAGCCCCTTCCTTGGGAATTCCTACCTTATCTCACCGAAGGCCATAGCAAGCCTGCCTCACACTGAATTCACAAACTATGTTATTCAACTTTGAAAATCTATTTATACAGCATAAAGACACACTGCCTGGAGTGTTTGAAACACTTTTTCCAAATTAAATACACGTTCTATTCTGGGCAAATCCAAATGAAACACACCCACTCAAATCAATCTTAGATTAACTTCTGAGCATTGCACCGAATTTCTACGTGTCAATTTACAGAATGAATTTCGTGTCTGACGCTGGAAAGCTCTAAGTACTGACACACTGCTCCCTTTTTCCCTTTCCAGAACTCCTGCCCCCCTTTCATGGAGAACCGAACACATTCAGTGCTACTGAATTATGAGCGTGTATTTCATCTCTCCTACTGCACCTTTAGAATGCTTGTCTGTTCAGCATAAAAATACATTATCTTAAATCGTCACAACACTTTTTCAATTTAAATGCTCATCCCTTCCTTACATTTTTCTCATGTTGTACTCTTCATATGTCAAAACAAATGTACATTCTTGCTAGTATTTCTGATAAAACCGGATTTTTATCTATTAATCATTTTTTCCATTCTTCAAAATTTAAAGTGCCGTCAGGAGGCGCCAGCTAACCTCCTTCCAATGGGCATCTGCAGAGCACAACGACAAAAAGAGACCAAATTAAGCTCATTTCAGACATTTTAAAGAGGAGGCCACACTCATCATTTTTCCTGGGAAAAGGAATTGCAAGTACTTTTCCCAAAGACAGTCCTCAGGCCGTGTCAAACAAAAACCCCATACAACACAGCTTGCTGAGGCAAGGCATCCTTACCTCCACACGAAGAGCACAGTTGCTACTCACACACACAAGCATTTTTACAAGCACCACCACTGATGTTGGTCCACAAACCTCATAGCACCCAAACACAACAATCAAACCACAAGTCAGCCCGGAGACTGCATCAGAACAAGACAGTCCAAAGACTGCACCAAGACAAGACAGTCCAAAGACTGCACCAAGACAAGAAAACAGGCTCTAGCCCCATACCTTTTCAAGAGTAGACCAAATTTCCAGTTAGCCTGGAAGATTGTTCGCAAACAGTCCCAGGCGGGCGGATCGCCACCACCCGTATGGCGTGGGCGATCCACCCGCCATTATTCACCGCCCACCTCCCATTTCCCCCCGCCATAGTTGGATGGTGGGGGAGACCCCGGCGGACGGAAAGACCGTCCGCCGGTTTTCCGCCGGTATAACAGGAGACCGGGCAGAAAAGGGGATTGATATGGTGGCGGTGTCTGCAAGACACCGCCATCCATATCAAGATGCAGGCGGTGAAGTGCCTTTCCATGGCGGCGTTACTGCCATGGAAAGGCATGCGGAGTCTGCATGTGGGGGCCTGTTGCGCGACCCCAGGTTGTTGGGGGTGGGGGGTGCACATGGGGGTACCTATGGTACCCCCCAGCATTTGCATCAGCATGCAAATGCACAAAGCCTTTTTGGCATTGCGGCGGGTGCTGTTGAAAGCACCGCCCGCCACAATGTTAAAAATGTGGGATGCGCCCACCAGTGTAGCAGGCGCATCCTAATTTGGATTTGTGGGACCGCCGCACACATAGTGGGCGGTCCCATTTGCCGCAACGGTGGCGGGCGGACATCGTAATAGACCCCTCTGTGTCTTTTAAAGGGTCCGCAAACCCACCAAGTTCAAACCAAGACAGCCCTAAGACCACACCAAGACACAGCTCGTCTGTTCATGCCGTTCAAGCAAGGCAGTCCGAAAACTGCACCAAGACAGTCCGGAGACTCTAACAAGACACAGCCTGTAGGCTCATGCCATTCAATTATGGCGCCATTTTTCCAAGAATAAAATCACTCACCTGGTGCATTCAGGTTAAGCAACGTTATTCTCGACTGTCGACTCTTTGGAGCAAACGGTCAAATTCAAGGTTTCGCCGTCTCACGACCCCAGCCGGTGACCACTAGACGAGGAGTCACCCGATCAGACGGCCGGGGCCGCCAAGAGAACTGGGCTCTTTTCATGTGGGGATCCCCGATCCGACCGACCAGACGCACCCCGACCCTGCAACCCGATTACGGGCGAGTCGGATCACCTTGCGGCATCCCTGTTCAGGTGCCATCTGAAGGAAGTGGCCCTTAGGGCCACTCGGGTTATTTACAACCACCTACAATGCCTTCCCAAGTAATGAAGAGTCAGTCAGACAGTTGAGAATATAAGCAAGCATTTTATTAGCAATACTCTGAAGAGGAGTCCAATCTGACCTGCACCCTAAGATGTCTGCTGAGGGACTGGCTCCCCAACAGTCTGCAACACACAATCATTCCTCCAAGGACATCCAACCACACCCACAGTGGAAAGTTACCGGCTCATGTCGAATGTGAACAAACAAGGCACAGAAGGATGGGCTACTAACTGCCAGATGGTACATACTATCAGTGTCTCAAGTTTGCCGTGCTGAGGCTCGGTGTCTCCTAACGTGGATGCAGAGTTACAAACAAGGATAGGAATGCTAGGGCTGAATGGCCTATTCATTAGTAAATTGGAATCCAACCTTGAGCAGGGAAGGAAATATTAGCTGAATACAGTGTTCTGTTGAGACATGCAATACAAATAATGAGGCCTAGTCACACTTGCTAACTGAGGCTCGCTCATTATAAGGATAACTCAGTGGGTTACATAACATGAATGCAAATAGAACGTCATTTAGCAGCACACTGCTAACCTACTATGGCACGGAACAAGTATATAATAAGAATGGTGTTTTTCAAACCTAACAGCTGTGTTCTGCTTTCACAGATGAAAACGCTGATCATGGAGAAGTAGGGTAGGGTGAGCAGTCAAAATATAGAATTTTTAATATAGACCTACAATTACATCGAGTTTACAATATTGTAGGGACAAAATATTGATGTCAAGAATATCGTTGACCAGAATATCGGCCTTAAGGTAAGTAATATTGTTTTTTTTAATATCGAAGTTAGTAATATCGAAGTAAGTAATATCGTAAGCAAAAATGTTGTTGTTAATAATATCGATATTTATATTAGTGTTATGTATTTTCGTATGTAATTTATATGTATGTTTAACATTTTTTGTAATGTATTTTAATTATTTCTAAATATATGTATTAAGGTGCCGATTCCGATCATGTTAAACCCGGGTACGAATGGTCGTACGGAGCGTATTCTCCGTACGACTCGTACCCGGGAAATGCACCTTACAAACCAGCAAGTACGATTCGTACAGTAATACCATTTCCGTACGAATCGTAAAAAACTACGTGCGACGAAAAAATACCCACAATTCCGATCCGGGACATCGCGTATGTGACATCCGGACGGAGTCAGGTAGCATTCTACGGACCAGCAAGTACGATTCGTGCCTACATCACTCCGCACGGATCATTTTTTACGGCAGCCAAAAACTCCTGGGAAATTGAGGATGACGCGAAGAGGGAGCAGCGGTACGTGATGGACAGCCATGGACCCCATCCTACATGTCATCCAGGCCCTCCTAGCCTATGACCTGGTGCACCAAAACCGCCGCGCACGCCGCAGAAGGTCAGCACAACACCCAGGGGCAAAGGGGGGGCAAGGGGCCGGAAACATAACCGCTACCTAATTTTAAAAATACCATATACTGCCCATACATTACCTCCAGGGTCTGGTCACTTCGGGGGCGTGTCCACCAATCCCCGCGTATGTGTACCCGTCACCACTACAATGGTGGTACGGCCGTAACCACGCCCTTCGAGCATGGCTATGGCCCGTACCACCATTGGAGTGGTGATGTAGGTGCACGCGCCGTACCCACGCACTCAGAGCGTGGGTACGACCCGTATCACACGTACCTCTACATCACCACTCCAATGGTGGTACGGCCCATAACCATGCCCTCCGAGCGTGGGTACGACCTGTACCACCATTGGAGTGGTGATGTTGGGTACGCGCTGTACCCACACCCTCACAGCATGTGTACGGCTCGTACCATGCGTACCCCTACATCACCACTCCAATGGTGGTACGGCCCGTAACCATGCCCTCTGAGCGTGGTTACGGCCCTTACCACCATTGGAGTGGTGATGTAGGTGTACGTGCCGTACCCATGCCCTAAGAGCATGGATACGGCCCGTACCACCATTGGAGTGGTGTTGTAGGGGTACGCGTGGTACGGGCCGTACCCATGCTCTGAGGGCGTGGGTACGGCGCATACACCTACCTCACCACTACAATGGTGGTACGGGTCGTACCCACGCCCTCAGAGCGGGGGTACGGACCGCATCACCCCTACCTCTAGGGCACCAGTACATTAGTGATACAAGGCGTACACATGCCACGAATGTTGGCTTGGTGCAGCATATAACCAGTATATTGGGGTGTGTTCATGGCCAGGACAGCAGTGTACAGCACCAAGGGTGCTGGTGGGTGGGTGGGTGTCTGCCAAGGAGTCCCAGCAGTGGACAGAGACATGTGAGGAGTGGGTGCCTATCACTCCCAGCAGTGGACAGAGACATGTGAGGGGTGGGTGCAGAGGAATACCAGCAGTGGACAGAGACATGTGAGGGGTGGGTGCAGAGGAACACCAGCAGTGGACAGAGACATGTGAGGGGTGGGTGCAGAGGAATACCAGTAGTGGACAGAGACATGTGAGGGGTGGGTGCCAACACTCCCAGCAGTGGACAGAGACATATGAGGGGTGGGTGCCTAACACTCCCAGCAGTGGACAGAGACATGTGAGGTGTGGGTGCAGAGGAATACCAGAAGTGGACAGGGACATGTGAGGGGTGGGTGCCTAACACTCCCAGCAGTGAACAGAGACATGTGAGGGGTGGGTGCAGAGGAATACCAGCAGTGGACAGAGACATGTGAGGGGTGGGTGCAGAGGAACACCAGCAGTGGACAGAGACATGTGAGGGGTGGGTGCAGAGGAACACCAGCAGTGGACAGAGACATGTGAGGGGTGGGTGCAGAGGAATACCAGCAGTGGACAGAGACATGTGAGGGGTGGGTGCAGAGGAATACCAGCAGTGGACAGAGACATGTGAGGGGTGGGTGCAGAGTAAGTAAGTAAGTAAGTAAATGTTTATTTGTACATGATTAATTAAAATCTTTACAAAGCGAATAAAAACATTAAAAGGACAATTAAAAAATTGCAAGGACAATTAACCAAAAGATGTTTAAAAGTTCTCTCTGTCCTATGAGTTTGCCAAGTTGGTTCAGATTATAGTGTGGCATTATTTGAAATCAACAGTCCTCAAGCTCTCATGTATCTGACGGCAGCCAGTTCAAAATTTTTTACGACCTGACAGTTTAGTTTTGTTTTGCTGGGATTGAAGCAAAGTTTGACTGCCTGTCTGCATGTCCGTATTCCGTGAGATTTGAAGGAGTCTCGCAGGAGTTTGCATCTCAGGTCTTTCAATTTGGGACACTCAGAGCATGGGTACGGGCCGTACCACCATTGGAGTGGTGTTGTAGGGGTACGCGTGGTACGGGCCGTACCCATGCTCTGAGGGTGTGGGTACGGCGCATACACCTACCTCACCACTACAATGGTGGTACGGGTCGTACCCACGCCCTCAGAGCGGGGGTACGGACCGCATCACCCCTACCTCTAGGGCACCAGTACATTAGTGATACAAGGCGTACACATGCCACGAATGTTGGCTTGGTGCAGCATATAACCAGTATATTGGGGTGTGTTCATGGCCAGGACAGCAGTGTACAGCACCAAGGGTGCTGGTGGGTGGGTGGGTGTCTGCCAAGGAGTCCCAGCAGTGGACAGAGACATGTGAGGAGTGGGTGCCTATCACTCCCAGCAGTGGACAGAGACATGTGAGGGGTGGGTGCAGAGGAATACCAGCAGTGGACAGAGACATGTGAGGGGTGGGTGCAGAGGAACACCAGCAGTGGACAGAGACATGTGAGGGGTGGGTGCAGAGGAATACCAGTAGTGGACAGAGACATGTGAGGGGTGGGTGCCAACACTCCCAGCAGTGGACAGAGACATATGAGGGGTGGGTGCCTAACACTCCCAGCAGTGGACAGAGACATGTGAGGTGTGGGTGCAGAGGAATACCAGAAGTGGACAGGGACATGTGAGGGGTGGGTGCCTAACACTCCCAGCAGTGAACAGAGACATGTGAGGGGTGGGTGCAGAGGAATACCAGCAGTGGACAGAGACATGTGAGGGGTGGGTGCAGAGGAACACCAGCAGTGGACAGAGACATGTGAGGGGTGGGTGCAGAGGAACACCAGCAGTGGACAGAGACATGTGAGGGGTGGGTGCAGAGGAATACCAGCAGTGGACAGAGACATGTGAGGGGTGGGTGCAGAGGAATACCAGCAGTGGACAGAGACATGTGAGGGGTGGGTGCAGAGTAAGTAAGTAAGTAAGTAAATGTTTATTTGTACATGATTAATTAAAATCTTTACAAAGCGAATAAAAACATTAAAAGGACAATTAAAAAATTGCAAGGACAATTAACCAAAAGATGTTTAAAAGTTCTCTCTGTCCTATGAGTTTGCCAAGTTGGTTCAGATTATAGTGTGGCATTATTTGAAATCAACAGTCCTCAAGCTCTCATGTATCTGACGGCAGCCAGTTCAAAATTTTTTACGACCTGACAGTTTAGTTTTGTTTTGCTGGGATTGAAGCAAAGTTTGACTGCCTGTCTGCATGTCCGTATTCCGTGAGATTTGAAGGAGTCTCGCAGGAGTTTGCATCTCAGGTCTTTCAATTTGGGACACTCAGAGCATGGGTACGGGCCGTACCACCATTGGAGTGGTGTTGTAGGGGTACGCGTGGTACGGGCCGTACCCATGCTCTGAGGGCGTGGGTACGGCGCATACACCTACCTCACCACTACAATGGTGGTACGGGTCGTACCCACGCCCTCAGAGCGGGGGTACGGACCGCATCACCCCTACCTCTAGGGCACCAGTACATTAGTGATACAAGGGGTACACATGCCACGAATGTTGGCTTGGTGCAGCATATAACCAGTATATTGGGGTGTGTTCATGGCCAGGACAGCAGTGTACAGCACCAAGGGTGCTGGTGGGTGGGTGGGTGTCTGCCAAGGAGTCCCAGCAGTGGACAGAGACATGTGAGGAGTGGGTGCCTATCACTCCCAGCAGTGGACAGAGACATGTGAGGGGTGGGTGCCTAACACTCCCAGCAGTGGACAGAGACATGTGAGGGGTGGGTGCAGAGGAATACCAGCAGTGGACAGAGACATGTGAGGGGTGGGTGCAGAGGAACACCAGCAGTGGACAGAGACATGTGAGGGGTGGGTGCAGTGGAATACCAGTAGTGGATAGAGACATGTGAGGGGTGGGTGCCAACACTCCCAGCAGTGGACAGAGACATGTGAGGGGTGGGTGCCTAACACTCCCAGCAGTGGACAGAGACATGTGAGGTGTGGGTGCAGAGGAATACCAGAAGTGGACAGGGACATGTGAGGGGTGGGTGCCTAACACTCCCAGCAGTGGACAGAGACATGTGAGGGGTGGGTGCAGAGGAATACCAGCAGTGGACAGAGACATGTGAGGGGTGGGTGCAGAGTAAGTAAGTAAGTAAGTAAATATTTATTTGTACATGATTAATTAAAATCTTTACAAAGCGAATAAAAACATTAAAAGGACAATTAAAAAATTGCAAGGACAATTAACCAAAAGATGTTTAAAAGTTCTCTCTGTCCTATGAGTTTGCCAAGTTGATTCAGATTATAGTGTGGCATTATTTAAAATCAACAGTCCTCAAGCTCTCATGTATCTGACGCCAGCCAGTTCAAAAAGTTTTACGACCTGACAGTTTAGTTTTGTTTTGCTGGGATTGAAGCAAAGTTTGACTGCCTGTCTGCATGTCCGTATTCCGTGAGATTTGAAGGAGTCTCGCAGGAGTTTGCATCTCAGGTCTTTCAATTTGGGGCAGATGCACACTGCATGGACAAGGTCTTCCTTTCCTGCTTTACACAGACGGCATTGTGGTTGAAGATTTTTCCTTATCCAGGGCGGTAAGTGAGGATGTACGGGGATTACGCCCAGACGCATTTTTAGAAATTTCTCTTTCATTCTTAAGTTCATGCCCACGTTAAGGTAAGCCTGTGGTTGCGTCGGACCATAGTCATTAAGGATTATCCAGCCGTGTGCTTTTTTTGTCAGGGCCTCCTTGTCTTCGGCTGTAGAAATAAGTCTAACTACCTTTTTGGCTGTTTTTTTAAACGTCACGTGGTCTGTTGGAATGTCCCATAAGTTAGATAGGCCCAGCACTTCGAGAGAGTCAGTTAGGTACTTCCTCGCTGATGATTTTTGATGCTGAAGGGTCTCTTCCCAGATGTTATAATTTAGGGAATCTTTGTTGGCATTGCGTATCTTGTGCCAGGCAGTGACATATGCACACCGTCTTTCTAAGGTTTGTTTCACGATGCCAAATTCCAGTCGTATTTGTGCGGAGGAGACTTGTTTTGGCAGGTTAAAGATGAGCCTGTAAGAGTTTGATATGATTATGTCCAGAAGAGTGGCGTCTTTCCCTTGAAGGGGTTCGCTCCCGTAGGTGAGTGTTGGTTGCAGTTTTGCACGAAGTACTTGGAGAAGTGGATAGAAGGTCAAATCTGGGAGTTTAGTCTTTAAAGATTTTAGGGCAAGGGAGGTTGCCGTTCCCTTGCCTTGCAGGGAGTCCAGCTGTGGTTTAAAGGTGATCTTCAAGTCCAGTATTATGCCCAAGTATTTGTAGGTTGTTACGTTTTCCATTCGTTCTCCATTTATGTGCCAGTTATGTTCCCTTTTCTTTTTGTAGTTTACAGCCATTACCTTAGATTTATTAAAGTTTATTTGCAGAGCATTTTTATTTGAAAAATCGTAGGTGGTGTTTAGTAGGTGCTGAAGACCAATGGGTGTCTGGCTGATGAGCACCAGATCGTCTGCATACAGCAGATTGGATAATGTGATCGTCCCTAGCTTTGGTGCGTGGCAGAATTTTTTGTCTAGTTCGCCGGGCAGGTTGGCTAGGAAGAGATTGAAAAGCATTGGAGCTAGGACGCAGCCTTGTTTGAGGCCCTTTGTTGTTTTTATTGATTTTGAAAGATGTGTACCTGCACCAAGTTTCACTTTAATCCAGGTGTTAGAATGTAGTGCTATCAGGACATTTAAAAGATGAGTATGTATGCCCCATTTGGCCAATTTTTGCCATAACTTGTTGCGGTCTACATGATCGAACGCTGCAGTATAGTCGATGAAGGAGAGATATAAAGATTTATTGTTGTCTCTTGCTGATTCCATCAGTAAGGTCAGGGCCATGATGTTTGTAGTTGTTCCTTGGCCCTGACGGAATCCGGTTTGGGTGTTCAGAATTACTGAGTTAGCTGCGGCCCAAGAGGTTAATTCCTCTAGTATGTTCCCTGCAAAGTATTTAGCTTCTACGTCAATTAACGCAATCAGACGATAGTTTTTTGGGTCTTTTTTGCTCGAGTGTTTGTAGATTGGACTGATTATTGAACCGTGCCATGACTCTGGTAATATCTGAGTAATTTTTACATAATTAAATAAAGGTGGTAAAGCGACGCTCCAGAACTCAACGTCGTTTTTGTAAAGCATTGATGGTAAACCGTTGGGTCCAGGGGCTCCTGTTGGTCTTCCTTTCGCTATTTGTCTTCTGATGTCTTCAGTCCCAATAATCGATGGCTGTGGGTCTGAGACTGTGGAAATATCAGCGTCATTCTTTGGATCGTTCGTTTTCAAGATGAAGGTGCTGCATTTGTTGTTTGCTTCTCTCTGGTGATAGCCAAGTCCTACCTCCACGTCATCCATTTTCAAGCTCTTTGGCGCTTCCTCTTTGGTTGTGTCCTCACTATTAAAGTGACTGGCTAGATAGTTTGTCCAAGCTTCTTCTGTGATGTTTGAGTCTATGCCACCATGGTCAGGATTTTTTATTTCCTTAATCATTCTCCAGAATTTAGAACTGTTTTTTTTTTCGCTTCGTGGAATAATTTTGCCCATAGTTGATCGTTTTTATTTTTCCGTTTCTCCCATTTCTTCTGTTTTAGTGATTTTTTAGCTTCCCTCAAGGTTGTCTGCAGGTCTTTGTTTTCTGGATCTTGCCGAATCTTTCTCAGTGTGTGATTTATTATTCGTTTTTGGATCTTCATTCCTGGAGAGAGTGATGTTTTATTTGGGTGCCCCTTTCCGTTTGGAAGCTTCTTTGCTGTACCCTTAGATAGTTTGACCGCGACTTTTTGGGTGAAGTTTTGCCATTCTTGTGATGGAATATTCAGGCATTTTACTGTATGAGTGTATAAAGATTTTACGTCAAAACTTATTGTAGTGATGTTGTTGGAATTACATCGGAGTCGCCTTAGGTTTGATGTTGTGTCTGTCTTAGGGCCAATATATGGCTTTACGTTTAGTAGTGCTCTTGCTTTTATACAGACTTCTTGAGGGAGGTGGTCACTGAGGTCGTTGACCCCTATCCTGAATGTTGTTATCATTGGAAACATGTTTTAGGATGTGAAGGTATAATCCAGGTGGGAGGTATGATTATTGGAATGAAATGTTGGGGCCGGTGGATTGTCGCCAGCAAATCGCCCGTTCAGTGCCCTTAAATTAAGATCTTCTAGTCGTCTCAATAATTTGTTTGAGTTGGTTGTTGATTTGTCTGTTTTGGCCATGCTTTGTCTTGGTACACCCCACGCGGAGCTAAGTTCTTGCTGAATGTTATTGTCGTGATCTATGTTGATGAGGAACATGTTGAAGTCACCACCGACTATGATCTGGTCGGACTGGTCTTCTTCAGAGATTTTTTGCAATACTTTTTTCAGTTCGTTTGCTGCCTTTCGTTTTTGTGTTGGATGAATATAAGTATTTATTATTATGACCTCTTGAGTATGTTGTTGTAATGTTAGCTGAATTTTTGCCGTCAAGATTCCACTTGGGGGGGGTGATATAAAACTCTGTGGTTCGTATTGTTCCTATTGTGGCTATGGATGCCAGAATGGCAAGGCCTCCTGATCTTCGTCCAAAGATAGAATTTTTGCTGGCAGGGAGAAAACATGATGTAAACTCTTGAATTTCGAATGGTTCTTCCTCCCAGGTTTCTTGGAGGAGCAGGAGGTCGAATAAGTTTAAATACTGCAGGAATTCAGGGTAGTGTCTTGCACTTGCCAGACCGTTGATGTTCCAAATACAGATTTTTATTTGTTTGACTTTATCTGTAATGCTCTCAGTGTTCAGGTCCCTTTGTCAATTTGGAATGTTGGTTATGTTAATGGTTCGCTGGATCAATGGCCACTTCTGGGTGATAATTGGCAGGTTTTGGTCATTTTACATGAGTTCCTGTCCGTTAACCATTGTTGTCCCGGGTTTGGAGTGAGCTGACGGCGAGGAACTCCTTGCTCCTTTTAGTACAGAATTGGTCTTTTTTCGCGCCGGAGATTTGGGTGGGAGTAAAAAAAGGTGCCGGGTATCGGGGTTGTTCAACAAGTCGTAAGTCGATCCCCCAGTTTTTAAAGATTATTTTTTCTTCCATTATCTTTTTCACTGTCTCGGGAGTATTCCACGTTGTTTTTGTCATTTCTCGGTGGATGGTGTCATTGCTGGAGATGAATTCAATTTGAAACAGGTCTGAAGAGGAAATGTTCTCTAGGGTTGTTATTGAGTGAAGGAGTTTGAGGATGTTACCCCTATTCAGTATGTCGTCCCTGCCAAGGGACGTATATTCTGGTACAAAGAGGATGACTGTAGAGTTTGCTTGATTGGTGATATTTTTGGGGTTTGGTTGGAGACTCGCAGGGCTGTTTTGACTGGACTGGGGTTGTCTGCTTAAACTGCTCGCAGTTGGGTTGTTTGACTGGGTTCTTGGTGTATAGTCAACTCTTGTTTCGGTTGTATTACTGTTAGTTGTGCTGCTTGATAGTTGAGTAAATTCTGTGTTATTGATAAACTTTGTTATAGACGTTGTTTTTTGTATTGAGTTAAACTTGGCTGTAGGGTCATCAGTTTTTCTTAGTTCACAATTTTTTTGGTCAAATAATTGTTTGTTTATTTCCGGATGAAGTATCTTGGTTGGGCTTCTGGTTGTCATTTGAGCTGTGGCGTGAAAAGAGTTAGTTAACTGCACTTGTATTTGTTCTTGAGCCTCTTGTTGTGGTGTATATGGGCATGGCTCCATTTCCATTACGTCTGTAAGGCTTTTGCTATCTTCTTGCTGTGGATTGGACTGTTTTTTGGTGTAAAAGTTGACGTTTGATATGAGCTTTTTCCTCCCTTTCCTTTTTTTCCTTCGAAATTTGCTCTGTGCTTTGTTGTTATTTGGTGTCAGGTTGGGGGGGGTTACTATTTGAGTTACTAGCTCGACACCTGGGTCTTTTGGCTGGATAGAAGTAGATTCCCAGCTCTCTACAGTTGGACTGGTGGCTGCTCCCGGGACGACTGTTGGCTTGAGGTCCAGCGGTTTATGTTTTGGAATTGACTCTACACTGTGATCTTGCGATTGAGGAATTGTTGATTTTATTTCTCGCATCAGGTCTCCTAGCATTGATGGCATTGTAGCTAATTTATCTAATATCAATTCGCAAGAGCATGGTTGGGACGGTGACTTGATCGTGTAGGTCGCTTCTTGGCCTCTTTTTATGAGACCATTTAGTTCGGATATGTTCCCCTCAATGCCTAGTATAGAAGTGGCTATTGATTGTAAGACAATTAGCTGAGTGTCCATTTTTAACGATTGAAACTCTAGTGCTTTAGCTGTTGTTTGCAGAGTATTTATAATTATAGGCCATGGGTTTTCAGATGGTGGATTTAGCGTACTATTGCTGTTCCCCTGGCTTAATAAGGTGTTTGGTTCTTCGAATAAAGTATTATACTCTGGCCTAAAGTTGTAAGAAGCGATAAGGTCTTCCCATTCCTGTGTGGCCATGAATGTCATATCATTTTCCGCGAAGCTGGTCGTGGAGTTGAGGTCGCTATGGTGAGTTAGAGAATAACGCGTTATTGATTTAAACTCGATTATTCCGCTCTGGGCACTTGTATGCCCCCCGTGATCTTTTTTTATTCTTATTGGGGACTCTGTTTGCGTAGTGATTATGTTGATCAATTGAAATTGTTGGTGTTGTTCTTCTGACAGTAGTTCTTGCTTGGTACCCAGACTGTCCTGGTTTGTGAAATTAATTTTTGTCCCCTTTGGGGAATTTCTGTTTATTTGTCGGGGTAACGCGTCTTGGCTGTTCCGACTGTTTCCGTCCTTGCTGTCTTCTGTCATAGGTGGGCTTTGCTGATTCTTGTCCTGGTTCTCCTGGCTGTCCCAACCTTCCTGATGCAGTTTGTTGATATCGGTTAAGTGGGGCTCCACCTTTGAGATAGTATTTGGGGGATTAGCTATCACGGCGGATTCGCCCATTTTTAATATGGTCTCTCTAGTGTGGTCGTCCGTGTCCGTGTCACGTGTGTTAGCCAAGCGTTGGTAGTTTCTTCTAGTGGGTCCTTGGTCTACCTTTGGCGATGAGATTGCCAGACTCATCAGCGCTGGCGATGTTTTTATGACTGGTGGATTGTCTGGTGTGGTACTACTGCTCCGCCCTGTAGGCAGTAAGGCGTCATTTGTGTGACTATCGAAGCAAGTATGAGTGGCTGCCTCGGGTAGGAGAGGAGTTTGCAGACCCTCTATGCATCCAGTCTTAGAGTAAATTGCCAAACCTGGATCTTTCAAGAAGGAAAATTTTGTGTATCTCTTGGGTTGCTTAGTGCATTTCCTTTTTGTTTCTGATGTCACTAGTGGTCTCTCTATAGAAACGAGCTCCTTTGAATCGCTAGGGATTTTTGGGTATGACTTGGACTTGGTGATTGGGGAATGCGATGTTGAGAGTGATGGGCCTAGTGCGGCGACTGTTGATAGATCCGGTTCCAATTGCTGTTGGTGGACCATGACAGAACACAGGTTATTGAAGCTGGCCTTTAAAGGTATGTTGTCCTGTCCCTTCCTTTTACTATCTCCATTTGTGGATGAGGCTGGAGTTGATGAGGCCGTTAGAACGCTTCTTTCTGTCTTGATTGAGGTGTTTTGGGTAGCCTCTTCAAGGCCTTGAGGGCCTTCTTGATGAGGTTTAATGTGCAGATCAAATTCTCCCTTTTTCTTCTTGGACTTTGAGGTAGGATTCGGATGGGGGTTGATTAGCAATTCCCTGACTCTGCCAGATCTCATCTCTGTTGTCTTGAAGGCCTAGGTTGGAGTTGTTGAATTAAGTTGGGTTGGGTTAAGCTGGGTAGATGTATAGATAGGTGTATAGGAGATAGGTGTATAGAATCGTTGGGGTCTAATGTTGAAGAAAAGTATTTCTAGTTTAACAATTAAACAGTTAAACAGTTGGAGCCTTTTTTTTTTTTTCCACCCCTGCTGCTCCACGCAATTGAGGGAAAATGCGAGGTGGGGTGTTCTGAGGAAGGCAAAGGCAGAGGAGGTGCACACGATCAGACCCTCAAGCCCCAGACCCCCCCCCCAGGGCCGTGTCCTTGTCCGGGTCGTTTGCTGCTGCCAGAAGAGCAAAATAGACACCTGGCGTCGTCTATGGCGAGGAAGGCAGGAGGCAAGGGAGCGGAGAACAAGGGAGGGGCGAGGGAGAAGTAGCTTGAGAACAAACGCTGACAAAAACCCCTCTAGGGGGGTCGAAGCAGGACACTGGACTCTGGACACAACACTGGGCACTACAAGCAAGACAAGGGTCAGGAAGTTACTCCTTACCGCATCCCGTTGTGTTCCACTGTGTCCTGCTGTGTTGGTTGTGACAGCTGTGTCGGTTGCAAATTCGCCAGTCCTCGCCAGTATTTTCCTGTGTCCCCCCGTGCGTGCCTCGCCTCGCCTCGCCTCAGCTCACTCACTCACACCGGCACCAGCACCGGCACCAGCACCAGCACCGCTGTTGGTCAAATTAAATCGGCGGTGGGTCAGTGATCCTGACTGTGTCGTTTTCCTTTCCTTGCGGCGTCGGTGTCGGCTCGCAGATTCAAATTTCGTAGCTCATAGCTCGTAGCCCGCCGGCTATCAGCTCGCAGCTCGCAGCTCGCCGTATGCCGTATGCAGACTCCGCCTCCTAGCACGTAGCGTGAGAGCACTCAATTCAGTGACCCTTTGAATATGGAGTACGTAGGTTGGATTGCGTCCTACTACGATTCGGAGTTTTGCAAACCGACCTATTTAGTACAAAGGGTAGTTCACAAAATGCCTTTCCATTCGCAAGAGGATCACCAGCAGTGAACAGAGACATGTGAGGGGTGGGTGCAGAGGAATACCAGCAGTGGACAGAGACATGTGAGGGGTGGGTGCAGAGGAACACCAGCAGTGGACAGAGACATGTGAGGGGTGGGTGCAGAGGAATACCAGCAGTGGACAGAGACATGTGAGGGGTGGGTGCCTATCACTCCCAGCAGTGGACAGAGACATGTGAGGGGTGGGTGCCTAACACTCCCAGCAGTGGACAGAGACATGTGAGGGGTGGGTGCAGAGGAATACCAGCAGTGGACAGAGACATGTGAGAGGTGGGTGCAGAGGAATACCAGCAGTGGACAGAGACATGTGAGGGTGGGTGCCTAACACTCCCAGCAGTGGACACAGACATGTGAGGGGTGGGTGCCTATCACTCCCAGCAGTGGACAGAGACATGTGGGGGGTGGGTGCAGAGGAATACCAGCAGTGGACAGAGTCATGGGGGTGTGTACATCATGATCAGATGAGCACAACTCCATGGGTGTATGTACGCATCCCTAATGTTCGACTATGTTGATAGTGCCATAACAACACATCACTGACAGCAGTGTCCCACTCCCATGAGGATGGATGTCCTTCCCCCACTGCATGACACACCACATGTGGGTGTGAGGACAAATGACACATGCATACCCACCCCTGGCGGATGCAGCACAATACACACACAGAGATCATGCCACAAGACTGTATACTCATGTCAATGGCCACTACACTAGGAGAGCCAAAGGGAACACACACTGTCACGCACATCCCAGGACTGATAGGAATGTACAGGTGCTGGGACAGGCACCAAGATGTTGCCTCTCATGGAAGGAATAGGGTGGACTTCCCACAGATACAATGCCCAAAATTGTCAGTCAGGTGCTCAAGTACCCTGCAGCACAAGTACCAAATGTGTGCTAGGCTGGGATAACACACATGCATAGTGCGGAAAATGCTGTATGTCGCCATTAAGGCATGACAACATACTCAATACACAAGTACAGTGACTAGCAAGGATGGCACAGACGATGCAGCCGGAGACATTGCTGAGCAGGCATGGCCATAATTGAAGGGATCCGTCACCAACAAAGGAAATGTAGACACAGGTCAGCACAACAAAAGTGCAACTCCCTGCAGGGTAGATGTCAGGTGCCACAGAGGAAGGAACACTCCTTGGGACAATGTCTCCAAACACAAATAGCACACACAACCAAAGATACTTTTCAGAGACGTTGTGATGGCACGCAGATACCATGGTACACCCCATTAGCATCAGACTACAACTTTTACCTGAAACATACCACATTACCACCACCCCAACTCCGGGACCATCAGCACCCACATCAATACCTGAAATGCAAATGTGTTCAAACTGAAAAGAAAATGCTTTATTCAGTATTAAATGAAAATGTATTTAAGGACACAATTTACAAAGGCACATGGCCAGTCCAGATCAGAAGTCCTTGGGGGGGGCACATGACCACGCGTCTCCCCTAGCTTGCCTGCACATTAGAACCCTCAGGTTCGTCGACTGGGGGGGCATCATGTGGGGAAGGACCAGGCACCGCAGGGACAGGAGGTGTAAGGGTAGGTGTGGTGGGTGCAGGGACGGACGCCTCCACCACAGGGGGTGGGGCAGCGCCAAAGGTGGAGGTCAGCTCGGCGCTGCACACTGCTGCCAGGTCATCCAGCGTCTCCCCTTCACCCGAAGAAAACACAGCCTCAAAGGAGGGGGGGTCGGAGTGATGGGGTGCAGCACTACTGGGGGAGGGCGGGACAGGGGGGAAACTCAACTCCCCTACCCGTGGAGTTCCGTTCCCATTTGCGGGCTGGAGAGCCAGAGGGGCTGAGGCCCAGCACCGCCAAGTAGGCCTCTTTTTCAGGATGTGTGGTAGGGGAGCCGAGGGTAGTGCCTTTGGAGGGAATGGATAGTGCGCCCTGCGGCCTTGGACTGTGTCTGCATGTATGCCTGTGTGCCCCAGACCTAGTGGGTGTGCCCTCATCCCCCTGAGTGTGCGTGCCAGGAGGAGTGCGCTTGCCCTTACGTGGTGGTGTGCTGCCTGTGTCTGGTGGGGTGCATGCTTGGGAATGTCTGTGTGTGCTTGGGACAGGTATGGGAGTGGGAAGTGTGGATGGTGCAGGGGTAGGGGGGGATGGAGCGCTGCAGGAGACTCACTGCTGTCGTCAGTGAAGAGTCCATGGACCTCAGCAACATCCGTTGGACAGACATCGCTGATGACATGCCCTCCATGTACGACACCATCTGTGTCATCATTCGGGTGTGGCCATGGAGGACATTCTGCATCGATGTCTGGCCAACCTGCAACTGCCGCAGAATGTCCACAGACTCTGCAGTGAGGGCAGCAGGGGGGACAGGGGCAGGGGGTGCGGTGCCTGGCACGAAGGAGACACGGTGTTGCCTAGCACAGACAGAAGGGACCGGAGCAACTGGGAGGGCGGTGCTGGGAATGGAGGAGGCGGTGACAGATGTAGTGCTGCTGCCAGGTGTCGTAGCAGCCTCCGCCCCCTCGAGGAGTTCAGCCTCGGACCCGTCAGCATCATAGTCAGTGTTGTCACTAGACAGGTCCTCCGCCTGACTCCCCTCGCCCTCCGTGCCACTTGCTCCCGCAGACTCGGCAGCAGTGGTGGCAGCGGTGCTGGATCCCTCCTCCACGTCCGTGCAGGTGTCTCCCTTGGTGTCCTCCGATTATGCTGTGGGCAAGGTGAAGAGACAGAAAATAATCAGTCACCTGTATACAACAGACACATGAGTCCAAACAAAAATGTCACAGTGCATCTCAGGAAATGCATCATGAGTAACATCTAGAATAGTCCGCACATATCTAACCCTGCACTCCCCAGTTGGTTGACCCACCATGCCACTTGGAAACAATGGAGATCATGACACAACAGCAAATAATTTGATATCGAATTATACTGAGAAGCTAGTGTCTATGAAGCCATGCCACCTCTTGTTCACTGTGAACGAAACAGTATTGGTGCACCCACGGCCAAATAACACACCTCAATGTTGAAGGTGTCCCCACACTCTGAGACCTGTGAGTACTTTGGAAACCATAGCCAAAAACATTGCAATCCCTTGGGACTCACAACACTTTACACAATGTACATGTTTAGAATGTGTGAATGTGCCACTTTGTGAACAGAAGACACATCTGCTTGTATGACAGAAGTCACACAATGATGTGCACACAAAAATAAATTTACACAGTCATTGTATGAGCTGGCAGCCGAATTCTAATAAGCCACTGTAAAGAAGAAATGGGGTATCAGTAAGTACATATACATGCCACCACGGTGGTTTGGATGACTTGACACTCGTAAGTTGGTATCAGCAACTACCAAGGACTTACACACATGCAAACACACCGTGTGAACATGGATATGTATAATCAGAAAACAAGTGGTAATCAAACTGTGCCTTCCAGTAACCTGTGCCAGCGTGTCCACGGAAAGTGTAAAAGTACTTTATTTTGCACTTCCCTGAGAGACATCTGTCATGCAGGCACATTATTGTCCTTCACAACCAACTAGCAAAATGAAGCATATGAAAAATTGAGACATGTTGACAAGTGTAGTGAGTGCCAAGGTACAATACTTATTGACTAAAAACTTGAATCATGCCATCTGTCACATGGTCATCCGTACCATGATGACACAGTTGGCAACACATCTGACCCACTTCCTGTCATGTGGAGTGGCACACATGTCCAAACACAGGACAATGCATTAGCTAATGGGCCTGCAATGTGTCGGGATAAGGAGCACCTGCACTGAGGAGACACCCTCATGGCAAGCAAGAATGTCCACACAGATGTCAGCACACACAGACCAAACTACGTAGCATCTCGACCACACACTGGTGGCAAAAATGGATGAGCATGAGCCATGTATTTGCATATTTGACACATGCTGCAAAGCACATACATTAAGCCCAGCACAACATGACTGGGTCACTGCATGTTGAGTGTCTGTCCAGACAATTATCACACACAGGTCAGACCCGGCAAGGAGACATAAGGTTTGGACATGTAGGCCTTGCCCGCACAAACCCCCCATACCTGAGACAATGTTATTGAGACAGATACAGAAGTTACACCTCTTAATCTGGGTTTACTCAAATGTGCATCAAGAATTCCTAAATGTACTCCACATCACCTTGTGAGGCTGCCAACACATATTTGTGACCAACAACCATCAACAGATAGTTGTACATAGACACACAGGCACTGTCCAGTGTGAGGATGCACAAGCAACATGGGGTCAGCCTGTACAATGGGCACATGTAGCACACTTTAGATAAATACAAATGAGGGCAGGGAACAATGCCACAGAGGCCTAACTATGCTGAACACACAGAGAATGGGCACAGTGTTGGATGACACACATGATTCCGAGGCAAGGGTGTCTTAGGTGACTGTAGTGGGAACACTGCTCCATGGTCCTGGAATTATCTGACTAACATGAGCTACCGTCCCGGCACTATGCATATCTCCCACTCATGCACATCATGTCTGAGGCCACAACATCGGTCATGCATACTGCAAGTCTGTTCATTTGAAAACTCACACTCCTATGTTGAGACTCAGCATCATTGCCAACTAATATGGACCCCCAAATTACTGAACAGGACAGGGCAAAGGCAAGGTAACAACACATGTCTCAGACCCCCCCCACATGATGCAGAAAGAAATGTGCACCTGGATTAACTGCCAGCCTAGATGACTATGTGCAATAGTGATTACACACAGACCAGGGAACACATGTCAAGGAGGGGAAGGGAGGAAGAACAGCACCGTTTGACTTTGGGGAACAGGATATGCACTGCACAAATTAACCCTCCCTGTGTATCCAGGCGACTGAGCACTTCCAAAAGCTGGTGACACACAACAAACACACATGTACCTACCCCCTTCCTGCTGCTGCAACTTCTGTAACCACCTATCCAAGTCAGGGAAGACCACCGCCAGGACACGTTTCATCTGGTGGGTCAGTCGTCGGCCCCCGCCGTGCTTGCGTGGAGGTGATTCCTTCAGCTGCCACCGGGCGATCCTCTGGGTCCAGCACCGGATGACCTGCCAGCGTTTCCTCACCTGGGCGAGGCGCCGACTGCGACCCTCCACCGATCTCACGGCCCTGACGGCCTGCTTCCATATCTCCCCCTTGGCTTAGGCAGTTACCTGTGAGGATTACAAAGTGAGACAACATCACTACACCTGCTCCATGAGATACACATTTGAACATCTTTGAAATGTTGAACATGGCATAGTATGCTGGCAACAAATAGCACCTTTGTCATAGAGACATTAGCCTATTTGGAAGCCCCAATGCACTACATGGCATTGAAAGTACACAGGTGGCATGAGGAGTGCAACACACTCCCTGATCATGGCACACGCTGTGCATCACATGCAACACCAGGCTGATGGACAGCACCTCCAAGCAGTCACATGCCCCAGGCCACTGACGCAACCTCAGCAGAGTACACAGACACACACAGGCACAGATCAATCACCTGCCATTGGCAACAGCGGATACAAACCTCACTCTGCACATGTGCCACTTGCCTGTGGGGTGTCACAGGTGTGATGCTAGCTCACCAAGTCAGACACTCTGCACGGCTTACTTCTCACATCAGATGGGTGGAGCTGTTGCCTCCTCCATGCAGCTGTGGTGCAACACTCCACATAGACACTCACCCACATGACAAGGAACATTCACACACATCAATGTCCAGGGGGCGTACACATCATTTGGACACTCTCACCACAGCTCCACTCAATTCACACACATCTGTGGGTACAGTCACCTGTCGCACCGTGGGGGCCAGGGAATCACCTCTGGACTATAGGACAAAAGTTGCCCTAAGGATTGGTCAGGCTGAATGTGCCATGCACTATGCAGTGAATGTCACAGTAAGCACAATGCAAGTGAGGAGTGCACGCAGGAACTACATCATGCTCCGCATGGGAGACATAAGCCATTCCCCCCCCCTGGGACCCACTCTAAACAACATTGCATGTCTGTCACACCTGGACACAATGCCAGAAGTGACAGTCACAAAAAAGGTGCACAGTCAAAGCTAGTGGGGTCAGCACTCACCTGCTCCCCTGGTCTCCCATACAGGCTGGGGTACTGTGGGAGGATTACATCAAGCAATGCCTCATTCTCCTCATGGGTGAAAGGCTGGGTCCTCTCCACAGACCCTGACATGGTGCCAGAGGAAGCACAAGCAGCAGCAGTGGTGTTGAGTGAAAGGTAGTGCAGGCAAGTGCCCTCTCATGGGTTCTGGCTGACATATATCTGCCTTGCTGGGCTGTTTCATTTACAGGAGTACAGAGTGATTGGTCAGTCTCATTTGCATCCTACGTTTCCTCCAATCCCTTTAAACATACCCCAGTGAGGGCCTTTGCATGGTTCAAAATTTGAGCATAATGTAAAGTCAACAACCACTTTGCAACATTGTATTTAGTTGCCAACTGCCTTTTCCAGGCCACATGATTGAAAATGTGAACTTGAAATTCGGTATCCATGACAACCAGCATGCATTTAGGCCCTAATACTTGTCCCTCATGTGTCCCTATGTAATTTAGCTATCCACATACAGGTACGGTGCGTTTCACACGTACCCCTACCGCACCAGTTGCACAGTGCGTTTGACACGTACATGTACGACCAGTGTGCACACGTATGTGTACGACCAGTGTGTACACGTACGTGTATGACCAGTGTGTACACGTACGTGGACTACGGTCGTACCCATACGTGTACGACCGTAGTCCACGTACGTGTACACACTGGTAGTACATGTAGGTGTACACACTGGTCGTACACGTACGTGTACGACCATAGTCCACGTACGTGAACACACTGGTCATACACGTACGTGTACACACTGGTCGTACACGTACGTGTACGAACAGTGTGTACACGTACGTAGACTACAGTCGTACCCGTACATGTACGACCGCAGTCCACGTACGTGAACACACTGATAGTACAAGTAGGTGTACACACTGGTCGTACACATACGTGTACGACCGTAGTCCACGTACGTGTACATTCGATTCTCTGGGTTTTAATCAAGCAAATTAGATCATCATAGTTACCTATTCTGGCTAAAAGTCGCCCTCTAAGTCAAAATCCCGTTCATCAGTTCATACTGTCAGAGTCTTTGGAAAACAGCTGTCCTGCAGTGTCACCGTCCTCTCCGTCAGTAAATCGCAAATTTTCTGAAGGATCTCGAACAATTGAAAGGCAAAAGCTAAGGCCCCTTTCTAATCTACCATTTTTATAGTAAATTTACATTCCGAAGTGTAACAAATCGTATTTTGAACGAATCTCATTGGTCCGATGGGGAAAGTTCGACTTCTTTCCCATACATATAATGTGTCTTTAGATATAGTTCTAATCCATGCAATAGTATCTTTTCATTGTTCTTTCAGAGCAGCTTGGCCGTAAGCCCGGGAAATAGCCTTGGTTGTCACAGTTGAGTCGGGGTTATGTAAAGGCTGTGGCAGCTGATGGCGATGCATGCGCACTTCACCCAGAGATGCTCATAATGGAGTTGTTCTCGTCTAACAGGGACGTCGGCCATTTTGTGGCCACCAAATGGTCAACTTAAGCAAAGAAACACAAAAATGTAATTAATACATAGAAATGACTAATAATCTGTTATCCCCTTACTAATACCCATATGTGTATGTATTTATCTAGCAGAAGCAACACTTAATGCGGGTTATATTCACATTAATAAAGCACCAATCACAGATACATCATGAAAGCAAAATATAATCATGCATTTCTGAATATATATTATTAATATGCATACAAATTTAGTTTACGTCATTAGTTAGGCCATGCCACTGCAATTCCCACGTATATTTCTTATATTAGTATTGTTGATTAATTCACACAGCAAACCATTAGTATAATTACAATTAATTAATTAATCTTATTATTCTAAACATGCGAAATGGAGAGGGTATACGATTTTAAAAGAAAACCCCAATCCAGCAATCCCCCCTTTGGTGATTTTATCACCACCACAACACTAAATTGATTCACCCTTTTACGGAAAATTGAAATGTATTCTTGCTCTTAATTATAGTTCAGTTTCTTCTTCATCTCTTTTTGCTTTTTTATACAAACTTTCTTTCCACTCTTCTAAAGTTATCTCTGTTAAGTCTCCATCTACATCCTTCTTTCTTTTTAGTTTTTCTCTTTTTATTTTATTCTTTGTTTTCTTGTTTTTACAACACATACATCCTAATCATAATATTAGTAAGATGAAAATCACACAAGTTAAAAGGAATAAGATTTTACCTATAACTGTACTACCTATTTTTATTAAGAAATTTTTAATAGCAGCAATTTTCTTCCCAATCTTTTCCCAAACACTTTCAACCTCCAGTGGTACAATTTCATCATGCAATTCAGTAATATTTTTAATGTAAACCTTTAGATCTTTGCTTTCGTCTGGAATGTAAGTGCAACAATGTTGAACTTTCAGCATTCCACAGACTCCACCCTCTTTTGCCAATAAGATATCAAGGGCAAGTCGATTTTGCATTACCATAGCACGCATGGCAACCATTTCAGTATCAACCAATACAAATCCTCCAGCGGTGCTTGTTGACAAGCGATCCACTACTGTTGATAATCTTCTAATATTGTTCGCATTCAGAGATATTCCCACTGCTGGTATCAATGCTCCAAAAATGTCAACAACAATTTCTGCCCAAGATCATCTTTTACTACGTGTTAATTGATTACCTAACCTATGTACACCATTTTTATCTCTGTCCATGTGAAAGATTTTTGGAAAGACCAGGCCTACGTAACATGTGCCATACCAATGGTCCGGCAAACGATAATATGCCCTGTTCCCACAGATAAAATAAAGTCCAGGGAAAACTGGATCTCTTCCACCTTTAAATCCCCATCCACCTATGATTCGGTATGTATCATGGCACTCGCTATTCCCTACAAAATGATTATCGTACGCTGTTTGATTCCTTCTTATACACAGTTTCCCTTTCTGAGGCCAATCTAGAGCCAAAGTTGGATTAGACTCTCCCTTCATATGTTTTTCCATTTCTACATCCCAGACTGTTTTCTCCCCTTTTCCTTCAGATCCCTTTCTTCTCATTTTCAACCTCCTTTACTCAATCATGTCTAGGAATGTCTTTTCTTCATTCTTCAAACTGCATGTCAAATTATTTTTAAATATATACTCTAATGTTAGCTCCTTGGTTACTAAGAAAAATTCTCCTAACACCTTAGCAGGTCTCACTTTATTTAGTTTATTATTAGCAGGTGCTTGCGAAAAAATGTTATCTACATCTGAATAATAATATTCTAATTTACCTGTTTCATAAAATAAGCTTGCTATCACACTACAGGCTATTCCATATGTTGCTGGAAGGTGATGATATGTCATTCCCTCTGACACAGAAGCAGGTAACTGCATACATACATGGCAATCCCTTACGTCCATAGTCTTTACATATTCATACAATAACTTTGAAAACACATTATTTGAAAAATCATTAATAGACCTATCCTTATGTAAATAATTATTGTCTATTCTAGTCGGGACTACTTTTGGAATCTTTTTTATGTTAGTTATGTTCTCAGTGTGTCCTTCTAGCGTATCTATAGTGACCTTAAAAGAAATTAATAGAGTAAGTATGCTCCATAGAAGCATTAATAATCCTGTACAACAACAACACATTTTACACCATCTCTTCATGAATGTACATTTACCTTTGCTACTTTATATGTTAGCCATCTTGTTAGTTTGGACTGTGTCTTTTGACTTAGCCTCTTTTATTTCACCACTAGTTCTCTAACCTTAGGCCTCTAAGGCCCTACTTAGTTCTACCAGTATCTATCGTTTGATTCAATTGTTACTTCTCCATCAGTAGTTTTTTAATTTTTCTCATTTTGGCATTTCATCATTTTTCACTTCTTTCAGTGCCTCCAAATACAGAATTTCCTGATCTTCCATTTCTTCTTCTCCAATGTCGGATAAGATAACTCTCAGGATTCCTGCTTCTTCCTCTTCTTCAACCACTTTCAGTACGGCCTCCTCTGGATTTCCTTGACTATCTGCCTCTTCCTCCATTTCAAGCAGTGCCACATACGTCCATTCTGGTGACTTATACTTCTGGTTGGGTTTTCTTGTTCTTTTTCCCACTTCTTGATTAACCTCTTCTTCTTTTGATTTGTCTTGGCTTGTCACTTCATTCACCTGATCTTCTCTCGGTGATTTTACTCGTGTCAGCCGATATCTCAATCTCTTTAATTTATTTGGCCACACTTCATCCTTTCTGACTCTTTTCTGTTTACTTTCTTTATTGTTCTTTTCCTCTCTCCAAGCTCTTTTCCTTAGAACTCGTCCTTCTGGTATCTCATTCTCACTCTCTTCGGATTCTGTCTCAACTTGCTTTTTCTTTTCAACAACCTCTTTTTCCACCACTGTTTTCCCTACTTTTGTCCCTCCTCGAGTCTCCGACACGCAATCTTCCTGCTGGCTACTTGTCCCTTCACCTAGCTGGATGTTGCAGTTCCCTACACCTCCTCGGGGGTCTTCCGCAATCTGTCCCTCTCTCTCTGTACCTGTCCCTGTTCCACTTTGATCTATTATTTCGGGTGGAATTTCTCTTGGTCTTTCATCTGAAACTTCCTTCTCTTGATTTTCTTTTACTGCTTCTTGGTTGTCTTTTCCTTTTTCCCTTCTATGTTCTTTTCTGAGACCTTGGCTTCCCTGTTCGTCTTCAGAATCTGAACTGATATCAGAAATCTGCAACCGTCTTCTCGGAGAGATACTTCTGTGGACTAATATCTGATCAGGTTCCTTTTCCCCCCTTTCAGGATTTTCTCGGGTTTTTGGCTCTTCGTTATCTGATTCAGTACTTGACTCTGATTCATCATAGTACTCTTTTCCTTTGCTGTCAGCTGGATTTGGTATCCTCAAAGTATGGCTGGCATGGATCCAGTTTTTCACTCCAGCACACTTCACAGCTGTTGTTGTGGTCAGAATGACTTGTCTTGGTTTTCCCCACCTTGGAACCAAACAGTTTCTTCTTCTATGGACTTTTATCCTTACCCAGTCTCCTGGGCTCAGATCATGGGCTGGCTTCCTTTCAAGGGTGGTGGCATCCACTCCAACCTGATGAAACACAGAATGAACTGCGTCAGCCAGGCCTTTACAGTACTCCAACACCATGTCATCAGTTATTGTCAGCAGCTTGTTGACTGGAATATAAACATGCCTCATCGCTCGTCCCATGATTATTTAATGAGGACTTAACCCTGTGGTTCTGTCTGGTGTTGCTCTAATGGTCATTAAAACAAGAGGCAAGACATCAGGCCATTTCATACCAGTGGCTAAACACATTTTTCCAATTCTGTTTTTGATTGTACCATTCATCTGTTCAACCACACCAGAAGCCTCTGGCTGGTAGGCACAATGTAGTTTCTGTTGTACATTCAATGCTTCGCTAATCAATTTTACAATCTCATTATGAAAATGTCCTCCTCTGTCTGATTCAAGAGTCACTGGGAACCCAAACCTAGGGATGAATTCTCTCAAAAGTAGCTTTGCCACTGTCAACCCATCATTTCTTCTTGTTGGGTATGCTTCCACCCACCTGGAGAACAGGCAAACTACAACCAGAACATACCTCAGTCTGTTATACGGAGGCATTTGAATGAAGTCAACCTGCATTCTGGTGAAAGGTCCACCTTCCCGGCCTATGGTCCCTCAACTCACCACTGTCTTTCTCCCAGGATTGTATTGCTGACATATCAAACATCTCTGACACAGGCTTTCTGCTACAAGTCTGAATTTTGGATTGTACCAGGTCTGCTTAAAAGACCTTATCATGGCGTCTCTCCCTATGTGTCCCTGGCCATGATACATACGTGCCATTGTAGACATCATGCTATCAGGCATTACTGGTCTTCCATCTCGATAGACCCACACACGGTCCTTCTCTCTTGGTGCACACCCTGCTTTTATCCATTGTTTCATTTCCTCATCCCCTGACTCTTCCTGCAATTGCCTCACTTCCTCCCAGGTTCCTACTGCGTTAGTAAACATTTCTGAGCAAGAATACATTTCTCTCTCCTTAGCCCGATTGACTGAATTCTGGTTCTGTGCACAATACTGTGCCATATCATTAGCATACCTATTCCCAGTAGTGATGTAATCGCTTCCCTGACTATGGGAAGCACATTTTACCACAGCCAATTGTTTAGGCAGCTGTATCGCCTCAATCAACTTCCCAACCACTTCAGCATTCTTTATAGGGGTTCCATTTGAGGTCAGGAAACCTCTTTGCAGCCAAAGCTGGCCAAAATCATGGACGACCCCGAAGCCATACTCGCTGTCCGTTATCACAGTCACTCTCACACTTTTCCCAATTTTACATGCTTTGGTCAAAGCAACAAGTTCAGCTACTTGAGCTGACCTTACTCCTTTCAAATAAGATGCTTCCATCACTGCTGCAACCGTGCATACTGCATATGCTGCGCTTAGCACTCCTTCATCTGTTCTCAAACATGACCCATTAACAAACAACACAAAATCACTCTCAGGCAGTGGTACATCCTTTATATCCGGTTGTGGCTTTGTGCAATACTCAAGCACATCCAAACAGTCATGATCTGCTTCATCTCTCACTTCCACATTCTCAGCATCAGGTAGCAACGTTGCAGGATTCACGTTCACACATCTCGCAAGGCTCACATTCGTTGCACCTAATATGACCTTCTCATACTTAGTCAGCCGACTATGCGTCATATACTGAGTACGACTCCTTGTTAAAAGAATCGCCACATCATGAGGAACAAACACTTTCAATGGATACCCCATCACAATACCTTCACTTTGCTCCAAACTTCGACATGTTGCAGCCACTGCTTTCAGACACCCAGGTAAAGCTGCAGCCACTGGGTCAAGCATTGAGGAAAAATATGCGATTGGTCTCCTCAATCTTCCATGCTTCTGGATCAACACAGAGAGTGCACATCCATTTCTCTCACTGCAATACAACTCGAACTCTTTCTCATAGTCAGGCATGCCCAGTGCTGGTGCTTCACACAATCCCTCTTTTAATTTTTTGAATGCTGCCAATTCTTCCTTGTTCAATTCAAGGGGATCTTTTACATCACTCCTTGTTAATCGCACTAAGGGCTTTGCAATCAGGGAAAAGTTACCAATCCACTGACGGCAATACCCCACCATTCCCAGAAACATTCTCACCTCTCTTTGGGTCATGGGGGCTCTAATTCCTTTTATAATTCTGATTCTGTCTATTGTTATTTTTCTCAGTCCTTTCTCAATTTTATGTCCCAAATATTGCACTTCTTTCTGGCAATACTGTAATTTTGTTGGTGACACTTTCAACCCTCCGTCTGCCAAATGATTCGATAGTGCTATTGTGTCTACCTCGCAAGCTTCACGTGTTTTCGACGCCACCAAAAGGTCGTCGATATACTGCACTAGTACTGAACTCTCAGGCATTTGCAGACTTTCTAACGATTTCTTCAACAATTGATTGAATATTGAGGGGCTCTCTGTATACCCCTGTGGGATTCGGCACCATGCCAAAATCCGCTCTCCAAAACGAAATGCAAAAATTGGCTGACTGTCGTGGTGCAATGGGATAGAGAAGAATGCATGACATAGATCAATTACTGTATATCGTTCCGCATCATGGGGAATCTGGTACAGAATTACTGATGGGTTTGGCACAATAGGACAGCATGATACCACAATTTTGTTTACCTTTCTCAAATCTTGCACTATCCTGAATTTCCCATTAGGCTTTTTCAGTCCCATTATCGGTGAATTACATGGACTACTCATAATCTCTCTCAAAAGTCCTTGCTTGATCATTTTCTCAATTATTGGAGTAACCCCTTCAATTATCTCCGGTGTCAATCTGTACTGAGGGACATTTGGATAACTTATCCCTTCCTTCACAGTTATCCTGACTGGATCTACATTTCTCATTAACCCTACATCTTCTCCAGTAAAATCCCACACTTCTGCCTTCACTGACTGTTTTAATTCTTTAGGTAATTCATCAGGGTTGAATATTGCATAGGTCTCAGTCACCTCATTTTCTCTATTAGCTATAGTCATTTTATATAGCACATCCTCATCTGGGGTTTCAAAAGCTATTCCATCTGGAGTACAAAATATAGTGCAATTCATCTTGCACAACAGGTCCCTACCTAATAAATTCACTGGACTGGTGTCACACACCACAAAGCGGTGCATTACTGTAATTTTCCCTATACTGGCTTTCCCTTGTTCTGTCAAAAATGTGTTTAACTGTCTGTTGGACACACCAACCACTTGGATTGTTTCATCCGAAAGAGGAAGATTCTTAACATCAGCTGATCTAACAGTTGATCGAGTAGCACCAGTATCAACTAAGAAAGTAATATTTTCATCATTAACCTTCCCATCTACAAATGGTCCAGTCTGGTCTAACTTCTAGAGTTGCGCCAAGTACGCACTCTTCTTCCTCCTTTCGGCACCGTCAATAGCTTTCCTCTGAATCACTCTCATCGCGTTGCAGCCAATACTGTGAAACGGCGCAAGTGTTTCTGCTCTGCGGGAAAGGTGGTTTTGGCACCTCATTCTGTGAAGTAACCACCTGCTTCTGTTGCTGCAGTTGACCACTCACCTCATTCTGCACCTGCGGATTCAATGATGCATTTTCATTATTAGTATTTGGAGGGTATTTACTCTCGGATTTCCAATGCCCTAACCTACCGCAATTATGGCATGGGAACTTCTTTTTAGCTTCTTCTATATTACCCTTCCCTTTTCCTGGGCCAAATCTCGGTTTAGTTCCTGGGTTATTTGCATGTTCGACCAACTGAACTTTCTGCCTTTCAGCTACCTTTACTTGTGCCCACATTGCTTTTTCTTTTAATTTTCGCTGTTTAGCCTCAATTTCATCACTGAAATATTTAGCATGTCTCAGTACTTCATCTATTTTCTTATTCTGCCAATCAACTGTATGCTGCTTTATCATGTCACCAATTTCTGGGCGTAAACCATATACAAATCTGTATACGAAATGACTCAAATCCTTATCACTTAAGTTCTCATCTCCACTGAACTGTTTAAAGGCTTGAATTAGTCTCTCAAGAAGGCATGAGATCCATTGATGAATGGCTGAACATCAGCCACCTGAGGCTGGACTTGTACAGGACTGAGGTAATCATCTGAGGATTGTCCCCTTACAGGTGGGTCAACTGCTTGTGTCCCACCTGCAATTGCCCAGCATATGCACCCAGTGGCCACCCACACAAGATGGTGTGCATCATGGATTTGTCAATCACATTTGCCATGCTAATCACCAGCATCTGTACCTCAGGGTGCAACACCCTCTGCATGATGCACATGATCCACAGATAGATCCACTCCAGGGAAAGACAGACCATGCCCCAGGCCCAAGACACCAGCCGTGTCAACTACTGCCCCGCCCTCTACGGAGCAAGTACATCTTAACTCCCGGGAAACCAGTCCACATCCAGGCTGCATGTGCACACCTCAGCTTCAACATCCTGCGCCCCAGCCACATCACCGTCCACCAGAGATAGCTGCAATGTATCACTGTGTGCTGCAGGATGACCTTCAGACTCCTCACCTACACTCAGGAGGCAGGCCACAAACCCAGACCCCACACCAACCTTGGCCGTCTGTCATCCGAGACCCCGTTGTGCCAACTCCGTGCATCCAACCTTTCCCTGGCCACCATTCTTCACATCCACCGTACTCCAGCATGCAGGACATAGTTCTCCCACCTGGCAAGACATACCTGCTACTCCCTCCCCGGCAACATCCACATGAGCCATGACCTCTACACATTCAGGATACTCTTCCCAATTGGTCTGTCCGCACAGTAATGCATGCTCCCCCTCAGCAGCTTGAGGCCATCACGGGAGAGTATTGTGCTCCATGTCTGTATAGTATGATACATTATGACCCATGTGTGTCCTTTCCCTGTCTCAGATTCCAGGGTATGGATGGCTGGAGTTAATTCAACACTCATGCA
Source organism: Triturus cristatus (assembly GCF_964204655.1). Taxonomy (NCBI): domain Eukaryota; kingdom Metazoa; phylum Chordata; class Amphibia; order Caudata; family Salamandridae; genus Triturus; species Triturus cristatus. The sequence continues at coordinate 233,055,746 of NC_140587.1, forward strand.
TAGTTTGAAATTTGAAACAGAAGGGGATGGGAGCACACTGCTACCTCCCAGCACAGTTCGCCCCTTTGCATCCTGGTACATGCAGTTCAATTTAAATGCTTACTTGAAATTTTGCAGAGTGTCTCACCAAAGTTGGTGCAGGTTAGTGCTGTTAATCTCTAGACACATGTGTTTCTGGATTTCTTCCTTCTTCAGTAGAGATAAAACTAAATTCTTCTGGGGTTTGCTGAGAAAGCTGCCACAATCCTCTCAGGTCTCTGTACCTCTCCCTGGCGCACAGGTGCCTCCCATGAGCTCGTCAGCCAAGTGGCTCAAGGGAGCCTTTTTGAAACAGAAGGGGATGGGAGCACACTGCTACCTCCCAGCACAGTTCGCCCCTTTGCATCCTGGTACATGCAGTTCAATTTAAATGCTTACTTGAAATTTTGCAGAGTGTCTCACCAAAGTTGGTGCAGGTTAGTGCTGTTAATCTCTAGACACATGTGTTTCTGGATTTCATCCTTCTTCAGTAGAGATAAAACTAAATTCTTCTGGGGTTTGCTGAGAAAGCTGCCACAATCCTCTCAGATCTCTGTACCTCTCCCTGGCGCACAGGTGCCTCCCATGAGCTCGTCAGCCAAGTGGCTCAAGGGAGCCTTTTTGAAACAGAAGGGGATGGGAGCACACTGCTACCTCCCAGCACAGTTCGCCCCTTTGCATCCTGGTACATGCAGTTCAATTTAAATGCTTACTTGAAATTTTGCAGAGTGTCTCACCAAAGTTGGTGCAGGTTAGGTCTGTTAATCTCTAGACACATGTGTTTCTGGATTTCATCCTTCTTCAGTAGAGATAAAACTAAATTCTTCTGGGGTTTGCTGAGAAAGCTGCCACAATCCTCTCAGGTCTCTGTACCTCTCCCTGGCGCACAGGTGCCTCCCATGAGCTCGTCAGCCAAGTGGCTCAAGGGAGCCTTTTTGAAACAGAAGGGGATGGGAGCACACTGCTACCTCCCAGCACAGTTCGCCCCTTTGCATCCTGGTACATGCAGTTCAATTTAAATGCTTACTTGAAATTTTGCAGAGTGTCTCACCAAAGTTGGCGCAGGTTAGTGCTGTTAATCTCTAGACACATGTGTTTCTGGATTTCATCCTTCTTCAGTAGAGATAAAACAAAATTCTTCTGGGGTTTGCTGAGAAAGCTGCCACAATCCTCTCAGGTCTCTGTACCTCTCCCTGGCGCACAGGTGCCTCCCATGAGCTCGTCAGCCAAGTGGCTCAAGGGAGCCTTTTGGAAACAGAAGGGGATGGGAGCACACTGCTACCTCCCAGCACAGTTCGCCCCTTTGCATCCTGGTACATGCAGTTCAATTTAAATGCTTACTTGAAATTTTGCAGAGTGTCTCACCAAAGTTGGTGCAGGTTAGTGCTGTTAATCTCTAGACACATGTGTTTCTGGATTTCATCCTTCTTCAGTAGAGATAAAACTAAATTCTTCTGGGGTTTGCTGAGAAAGCTTCCACAATCCTCTCAGGTCTCTGTACCTCTCCCTGGCGCACAGGTGCCTCCCATGAGCTCGTCAGCCAAGTGGCTCAAGGGAGCCTTTTTGAAACAGAAGGGGATGGGAGCACACTGCTACCTCCCAGCACAGTTCGCCCCTTTGCATCCTGGTACATGCAGTTCAATTTAAATGCTTACTTGAAATTTTGCAGAGTGTCTCACCAAAGTTGGTGCAGGTTAGTGCTGTTAATCTCTAGGCACATGTGTTTCTGGATTTCATCCTTCTTCAGTAGAGATAAAACTAAATTCTTCTGGGGTTTGCTGAGAAAGCTGCCACAATCCTCTCAGGTCTCTGTACCTCTCCCTGGTGCACAGGTGCCTCCCATGAGCTCGTCAGCCAAGTGGCTCAAGGGAGCCTTTTTGAAACAGAAGGGGATGGGAGCACACTGCTACCTCCCAGCACAGTTCGGTAGTTTGAAATTTCCCCACACGTAGGCTGTGTACTCATGCAAAATGAATGCAACATGTAATTGTAGAAAAAGAGATTTATTCTCGGTGGGGGGCCTGTTTAGTGTGGACAAATAGGTGCTATACAGTGTGCATGGAATCCAAAGTTCACAGGGTGAGATGACATCCTTGTTAGTTGGAGTCATCAGAGTCCAGACCACAGTGTTGGTCATCATTGGTCAGACTGTGACCAGCAAGTCCATGTGGCAGAGAATGTCATTGGATGAGGTGCTGCTGTTGCGCCAGAGGGCCAGGTGCCAGGACAGGTGACCTGGGAGATGTGGATGGTCCGCTGCCTTTCACGGTCTTTTCCGTGGACGACCCACCTTCCTTGAGGGACCCTTAGATGCAGGCCTTGACGATGCTTGGGACGCTCCGTCAGATGAATCCTCCTCCTCCTCCCTCCCTGTGGCTGCTGCTGGTCTTCGCCTGGTGGCACAGGGAGGGTTGCCCATGTTGTCGGCGATCCGACGGAGTGAACGGCTTATGTCCGTTTGCACCGCCAGGAGCTCAGCCAGTCTTGCCTCCATCCGTCCTTGGTGTTGTTGTTGACTGGTGTGTTGCTCGGCCTGCTGGTTCTTAATCTCGTTGAGGGTCCCCACTACCTGGCTGATGCCCCTGGTGTCATGCCGGTATGTCTCCAAGATGTGGCGTATGTGTGACATACTGGTTTCCTCAGCTGGCTGGTCAGGTTCGCGCCTCCGCCTGCCTCCACTCCCACCCCCCCTGCCCACATGTGCCTGGCCTGCCTTTGTGGGCACATCGGGTCTACCGGACCCCTGAGGAATGGCATTTGCAGGGTTGTCTGCCTCCTCCTGGGTGGCCGGAGAACCTTGTCCCTCCAGGTCAGACTGGCTCAGTTGTTCAGAGCGGGAAGGGCTCCTGGGTGTCTCCTGGGATGTGGCAAGAATGGGGGTGGTGGGTTGGCACAGATGTACCTGACGCAAGTGCTGCAGGGGCTGGGGCACCAGAGGGTCCAGGTTGGTTGGGGTCATCCACAGAGTGCTGAGAGTCGTCGCTGCCGGTGGGATCATCTTCCTGCCGAGCCTGGGCCTGTGATTGTTCCCCCCCAGTGTTGGGGGGAGATCCATGACATTGCCCTGTGTGAGAGAGAGAGACAATGTTAATGCTGTTTCATGCGACATCCATGTTTCATACATGTTCTGGTTGCCACAGTTCCTCCAGGTAGTTGTATGTGCCTAGCATTCACATCAATGTTCACTTGTGGATGGGTATGTTGCAGGGGACTGATTGAAAGGTTATCCAGGGTCTTTGACATGTCGCATTTGGCCTTGGATGCTTTTTTGGCTGTGGCTTGATCTTGTTGTGTCACATGTCCATTGTGAGAGTGTGTGACTCCCTTGGCTGCCCCGGGGGTGTGTGCTTGTGTGAGGGGTGAGTGATCATCACTCAGCCCGAAGCTGTTCAACATCCACATGGCCCCCCTCACACAAGTGGCCCGCCACCACAACCTCTAAGACATCTCCTACGCCGACGACACCCAGCTCATCCTTTTCCTCACCAAGGACCCTCACACTGCCAAGACAAACATCCACGAGGGTCTTAGGGCCATCGACGACTGGATGCGGATTGGCCATCTGAAACTGAACTTGGACAAGATGGAGGTCCTCATCCTGGGACCCACACCCTCACCCTGGGACGACTCCTGGTGGCCAATCGCTCTGGGGACATCACCGACACCTACCAAACACGCTCACAACCTAGGATTGATTCTCGCATCCTCCCTCTCCATGTCCAAGCTGGTCAATGGCGTCTCCTCCTCCTGCTACGACACACTACGCACGCTCCACCGGATCTACTGGTGGATCCCGACTTAAACAAGTAGAACAGTGACACAGGCCCTCATCAGCAGCTGACTGGACTACGCCACTGCACACTACGCAGGACCCCCATCCACACACCAACGGCGGCTACTACGCTTCTGAAATGCCTCGGCAGAAGTGATCGTCAACGCCCCCACCACAGCCACATCACCCCCCTTCTGAGAGACCTGCACTGGGTCCACATCGACAAGAGGATCACCTGTAGGCTCCTCAGCCATGCACACAAGGCACTCCACACTGCTGGACAAGCCTACCTGCACATCAGACTCAGCTTCTACACCCCCACCCGCCAGCTCCGCTCCGGCATCCTCGCCCTCGCAGCTGTCCCCCGCATCCAACGTACGCCCGCCTGCAGCAGATCCTTCTCCTACCTCGCCGCCAAGAGCTGGAACACCCTCCCAACCCACCTGCGACTGACCCAAGACCTACTTGCCTTCAGATGACTCCTCAAGACCTGGCTCTTCGCGCAGTATGGACCCCCCCCCTCAGCGCCTTGAGACCCTCACAGGTAAGTAGCGCGCCTTACAAGTACCCTGATCGATTGTTGATTGATTGACGGTGCCTGCTGGTGGGTGTAGTGTGATTTGGCAGTTGGTCTCCCAGGTGATTTATCTGTCCCCCCAGGGAGCATGCTGCCATGTCAGTGAGTGTGAGTTCCTGTCCTAGATATCTGAGCTGGTTGTGTTTGTGTTAGATTTTGCAGTTGTCACAGGAGGCCCTTGTGCTGCCTACAGCAGGGCCAAGTGTCAGCTACCTTGTCAGTACTTTGCCAGTCCCTGTGCATTGCGCATGGTGCATGGGTATGTACCTGGGCCATATGGGCTGAGGGCAATGGTGTCTGTTTCTGAGTTGTACAATATGTTTAGTGATCCCCACCCTCCCAGCATCCCGAACATCCTGTCTTGGGTTTGTGGTTTGTGTAGGCTGGGACATGGCATGGCCTTGCTTTGTAAATGGGGCATACTCATGTTAGTGGCCTGAGCGTTGTTTAGAGTGTGGTTGTGTCAGGTGAGGGCTTGGGGGTAGGTGAGTGCATTTGTTGTAGTTGGGGTGTGGATGCCATTCCCCCCATGTTACGTGACTCACCAGGCTCTCGAACTCCTTCGACTCCGTGTACTCCCACCGGCGGAAGCAGGGCCATCACCTTCTCCTCCCAGGGATGGTAATGTACTGGTCTGCGGGGCAGCCCACCTCCTGTGATTTTACTCTGGGCGTATTCCTCGTTCATTTTGCGCTTGACATTCATTCCTGGTCCTTCTGATGGGCGCAACAGCATTCACCCGATCTACGATCCTCTGCCACAGGCTAGTTTTTTGGGATATGCTGGTCTGTCTGACCAATGTTCCAAACAGCTGTGGCTCGACTCTCATGATTTCGTTGACAAGGATGTCCAGCTCCTCCCTTGTGAACTTTGGATTTTGTCTGTGGCCATGGTGTGGGGTGTGGTTGTGGATGGTTGTGGGTGTGTGGGTGTGAATGCGTAGGTGTGTGTGTATGTGTAGAGGGGGTCTGTGTGAAGGAGGTTGTGTGGAGGTGTGTGAGTTAAGGTTTATGGGTGCAGTTGTTTGTGTGTGATGTCTGTCAGCAGTGGGTCTGTTGCAAAGGCTCATGGTTTGTGTTTGTGGGCCCTTTTTATTGGTCCATTTGTGGGTGTGGCTGTGTTTGAACTTTTGGTGGGTGGGTTATAAGAGGTGGTTGTGAGTTTGGGCATCTGTTTGACTGTTTGGATGTGCCAGGTCAGTCTTTTAGTTGTTTTTTGTCCTGTAGACGTGTTTTGTGGTGTTGTGCGAGTCGAATTGACGGTCCTTATTCTGTTTAACAGTGTCCTGGTTCAGTACGAGTCTTTTTTGCATAGGTAAGGTGCGTTCATCGTTATGTTGTTGTACAGTGATCACATGTGCAATGGTGTTGTACGACTCGTACATACACGATGCTGGGGTACGGTGTTGGGGTACAGTGCGTCCAAGTATGGGGCTGGGGTGGGGGTACGGGGAGTACATACGCGGGTGCTGTGGTGGGGGTACGGCGCTTACATACGCGTGTGCTGGGGTACGGCGCATACATGCGTGGGTGCTGGGGTATGGTGTTGGGGTACGGTGTGTCCAAGTACAGGGCTGGTGTTGGGGGTGAGGTGCTTACATACGCGTGTGCTGGGGTGGGGGGGTATGGCGCGGACATACGCGGGTGCTGCGGTACAGCACGTACATGCGCGGGTGCTGGGGTGGGGGGTACGGCGCGTACATGCTCAGGTGCTGGGGTGGCGGGGTACGGCGCGTACATACGCGGGTGCTGGGGTATGGCGCGTACATGCGCAGGTGCTGGGGTGGGGGGGTACGAACCGTACATACGCGGGTGCTGGGGTACGGCGCGTACAGGCGCGGGTGCTGAGGTGGGGGGGTCCGGCGCGTACATACGCGGGTGCTGGGGTATGGCGGGTGGGGTGGGGGGTCCGTACAACTCGTACCCCGGGCCCAAGTGTACCCGGGGTAGTGGTCGTACAAAGTTCGCTCCGTACGGAACGTTTTCCATACACTTGGGTATTCGGGACGCCGGTACGGATCGGACTTGTGCGCTCGGACTTCAGTTTTACGACTCGTACGTAAATCTGTCCGAGGACGTCTCGCAGACTTTTCCCGAGGTACTTCGCCGTTTGTACGGGACTTGTACGACTCGTACATAAAAAAATACAGATACGAGTCGTACGGGAACATTTTATTACCCTATCGGAATCGGCACCTGAATGTTTAGAAATTAGTAATTTTTTTAAGCAAATTTTGCGATTTAGTATCAGAGCGGATTGTGGGTTTATAGGGGAATAGTGTGGGAAGTAATTTAATAATTATAAATTAATAAATATTTTTTAATTTATTGTTATTGATGAATAGTTTATTGTTAATTAATTATTCATTGGTAGTTAATTTTTATTAATTGAATAAGTTATCATTATATTAATTAGAAATAATTTATAATTTTATTAATTTATTGTTATTGTTAATTAATTTATTGTTAATTAATGAATAATTGATAATTGATTTTTATTGATTGATTAATTGATAATTAAATGAATTATGTTAATTTGTATGTCTAGCGGGTTGTGGGTTTATGGGGGAATAGGGTGGGAAGTAATTTAATTTTATTTAAGTAATATTCAATTGTATTGTTATTCATTATTAATTTCTTAGTTAATTAATTTTAATATGTTATTTATTTTACAAATAGTATTTAATTAATAAGTATGTTAGTTTAACCCCTATGCTATCCAATACTTTCCCTACTGTTGCTCTCCCTATAGTGGGAATAGTAATTTTTACCCCTACACTATCCAACACTTTCCCTACTGTTGCACTGACTGGGGTGGGAATAGTAATTTTAACCCCTACACAATCCAACACTTTCCCTACTGATGCACTCCCTGGAGTGGGAATAGTAATGTTTACCCACACGCTATCCAACACTTTCCCTACTGTTGCACTCTCTGGAGTGGGAATAGTAATTTTAACCCCTACGCTATCCAACACTTTCCCTACTGTTGCACTCACTGGGGTGGGAATAGTAATTTTTACCCCTACGCTATCCAACACTTTCCCTACTGTTGCACTCCCTGGAGTGGGAATAGTCATTTTTACCCACCCGCTATCCAACACTTTCCCTACTATTGCACTCACTGGAGTGGGAACAGTCATTTTTACCCCTCCGCTATCCAACACTTTCCCTACCGTTGCACTAACTGGAGTGGGAATAGTAATTGTTACCCCTACGCTATCCAAAATAAACTAATTGTGTTCTTTTTTATGTGTAGCGGGTTGTGTGTTTATGGGGGAATAGGGTGGGAAGTCATTTAATTTTATTTAAGTAATATTTAATTGTATTGGTATTCATTATTAATTTCTTAGTTAATTAATTTTAATATGTTATTTATTTTACAAAAAGTATTTAATTAATAAGTATGTTAATTTAACCCCTATGCTATCCAATACTTTCCCTACTGTTGCTCTCCCTATAGTGGGAATAGTAATTTTTACCCCTACGCTATCCAACACTTTCCTTACTGCTGCTCTCACTGGGGTGGGAATAGTAATTTTAACGCCTACGCTATCCAACACTTTCCCTACTGTTGCACTCACTGGGGTGGGAATAGTAATTTTTACCCCTACGCTATCCAACACTTTCCCTACTGTTGCACTCCCTGGAGTGGGAATAGTCATTTTTACCCACCCGCTATCCAACACTTTCCCTACTATTGCACTCACTGGAGTGGGAACAGTCATTTTTACCCCTCCGCTATACAACACTTTCCCTACCGTTGCACTCACTGGAGTGGGAATAGTAATTGTTACCCCTACGCTATCCAAATTAAATTAATTGTGTTCTTTTTTATGTGTAGCGGGTTGTGTGTTTATGGGGGAATAGGGTGGGAAGCAATTTAATTGCATTTAAGTAATATACAATTGTATTGGTGTTCATTATTATTTTCTTAGTTCATTCATTTTAATATGTTATTTATTTTACAAAAAGTATTTCATTAATAAGTATGTTAGTTTAACCCCTATGCTATCCAATACTTTCCCTACTGTTGCTCTCCCTATAGTGGGAATAGTAATTTTTACCCCTACGCTATCCAACACTTTCCTTACTGCTGCACTCACTGGGGTGGGAATAGTAATTTTAACCCCTACGCTATCCAACACTTTCCCTACTGTTGCACTGACTGGGGTGGGAATAGTAATTTTAACCCCTACACAATCCAACACTTTCCCTACTGATGCACTCCCTGGAGTGGGAATAGTAATGTTTACCCACACGCTATCCAACACTTTCCCTACTGTTGCACTCTCTGGAGTGGGAATAGTAATTTTAACCCCTACGCTATCCAACACTTTCCCTACTGTTGCACTCACTGGGGTGGGAATAGTAATTTTTACCCCTACGCTATCCAACACTTTCCCTACTGTTGCACTCCCTGGAGTGGGAATAGTTATTTTTACCCACCCGCTATCCAACACTTTCCCTACTATTGCACTCACTGGAGTGGGAACAGTCATTTTTACCCCTCCGCTATCCAACACTTTCCCTACCGTTGCACTCACTGGAGTGGGAATAGTAATTGTTACCCCTACGCTATCCAAAATAAACTAATTGTGTTCTTTTTTATGTGTAGCGGGTTGTGTGTTTATGGGGGAATAGGGTGGGAAGTCATTTAATTTTATTTAAGTAATATTCAATTGTATTGGTATTCATTATTAATTTCTTAGTTAATTAATTTTAATATGTTATTTATTTTACAAAAAGTATTTAATTAATAAGTATGTTAGTTTAACCCCTATGCTATCCAATACTTTCCCTACTGTTGCTCTCCCTATAGTGGGAATAGTAATTTTTACCCCTACGCTATCCAACACTTTCCTTACTGCTGCACTCACTGGGGTGGGAATAGTAAGTTTAACCCCAACGCTATCCAACACTTTCCCTACTGTTGCACTCACTGGGGTGGGAATAGTAATTTTTACCCCTACGCTATCCAACACTTTCCCTACTGTTGCACTCCCTGGAGTGGGAATAGTCATTTTTACCCACCCGCTATCCAACACTTTCCCTACTATTGCACTCACTGGAGTGGGAACAGTCATTTTTACCCCTCCGCTATCCAACACTTTCCCTACCGTTGCACTCACTGGAGTGGGAATAGTAATTGTTACCCCTACGCTATCCAAATTAAATTAATTGTGTTCTTTTTTATGTGTAGCGGGTTGTGTGTTTATGGGGGAATAGGGTGGGAAGTAATTTAATTGTATTTAAGTAATATACAATTGTATTGGTGTTCATTATTAATTTCTTAGTTCATTCATTTTAATATGTTATTAATTTTACAAAAAGTATTTCATTAATAAGTATGTTAGTTTAACCCCTATGCTATCCAATACTTTCCCTACTGTTGCTCTCTCTATAGTGGGAATAGTAATTTTTACCCCTACGCTATCCAACACTTTCCTTACTGCTGCACTCACTGGGGTGGGAATAGTAATTTTAACCCCTACGCTATCCAACACTTTCCCTACTGTTGCACTCACTGGGGTGGGAATAGTAATTTTTACCCCTACGCTATCCAACACTTTCCCTACTGTTGCACTCCCTGGAGTGGGAATAGTCATTTTTACCCACCCGCTATCCAACACTTTCCCTACTATTGCACTCACTGGAGTGGGAACAGTCATTTTTACCCCTCCGCTATCCAACACTTTCCCTACCGTTGCACTCACTGGAGTGGGAATAGTAATTGTTACCCCTACGCTATCCAAATTAAATTAATTGTGTTCTTTTTTATGTGTAGCGGTTTGTGTGTTTATGGGGGAATAGGGTGGGAAGTAATTTAATTGTATTTAAGTAATATACAATTGTATTGGTGTTCATTATTAATTTCTTAGTTCATTCATTTTAATATGTTATTTATTTTACAAAAAGTATTTCATTAATAAGTATGTTAGTTTAACCCCTATGCTATCCAATACTTTCCCTACTGTTGCTCTCCCTATAGTGGGAATAGTAATTTTTACCCCTACGCTATCCAACACTTTCCCTACTGCTGCACTCACTGGGGTGGGAATAGTAATTTTAACCCCTACACTATCCAACATTTTCCCTGCTGTTGCACTCCCTGGAGTGGGAATAGTAATTTTTACCCACCCGCTATCCAACACTTTCCCTACTGTTGCACTCACTGGAGTGCGAATAGTAATTTTTACCCCTACGCTATCCAACACTTTCCCTACTGTTGCACTCTCTTGAGTGGGAATAGTCATTTTTACCCACCCGCTATCCAACACTTTCCCTACTTACTATTGCACTCACTGGAGTGGGAACAATCATTTTTACCCCTCCGCTATCCAACTCTTTCCCTACCGTTGCACTCACTGGTGTGGGAATAGTAATTGTTACCCCTACGCTATCCAACACTTTCCCTACTGTTGCACTCCCTGGAGTGGGAATAGTCATTTTTACCCACCCGCTATCCAACACTTTCCCTACTGTTGCACTTACTGGAGTGGGAATAGTAATAGTTACCCCTACGCTATCCAACACTTTCCCTAATGTTGCACTCACTGGGGTGCGAATAGTAATTTTTATCCTTGCGCTATCCAACATTTTCCTTAGTGTTGAACAGTTTTGAGTTGGAATATTAATTTTATTACCTCTACTATCTAATATTTTTTATATTATTTTTGTTAATGTAGTATATAATTAATATTAAAAATAGTAATTTTTTTTAAAAATGCGGGTTATATATTTTTTTATTTGTGTTTATATTATTGTTTAATGTGTATATATATATTTATAAATATTATAAATGATCAGTAAGTATATAAATATATTATATATATATGTTTAATTTATTTTTACATTATATATATATATTATTTATACATTTTAAACATTTTAAACTTTTTTTAACTATGTTTATTTTAATTATGTATATCACTTACTTTATTTTTAAAACTTAAATAACAAACAATATTTTTAACAGCGATATTTTTGACATCGATATTTTTTTTCGATATTTTTGTACTTACCATAATGCAGATAGGATGTCGATATTCTGGATCTCGATATTTCGCCTCCGATATTTTTGACGTTGTTATTCCTGTAGTCGATATTTTGTCAGTGATTCCAAGTGTAACATGCTGGAGAGGTTGTAGGCACCTGACCAGCCAGGTGGGAATGCGGAGGAGCTGGCCTAGATTGGTACCCCCTCCTTGCAGGTTCAGACTCTGGAGACTGCTCCACTGTTTGAATGATGGCCGCTGATAGTTGATGAGTGCTTTGAATGTCAGTGCAAGGGGCAGTAACGCCGATGTAGAGCCTTATGCTAAGACTAACTTCCCCCATGTGGGCTCTCCAGAAGGATAAGTTGGTATAGCCTCTGATTCCACATCTAGCTATCTCTGACATGTCAGATCTATGTATTCTGGTAACTGCTGTCACTGTAAGTTCCTATATCATCACCCTTCTACTAAAGAATTTGTTGAGTCGTAACTCCATCTGGGGAGGTAGGGTGACTGATTCTACCATATGTACGAGTCCGTCTGTATGCCTGAAGAGATGGTGTATTGTACCACCACTGCCAACTGCTGCAGGGGGTCCTTCTATGTTCTGTTTTTATGTTTCTCTCCATTTTGACAATTTGTAGAGCTATGAGAAAGCACAGTACATTTGATATGAAGAAATGTTTACTATGATACTAACCAACCGCTTAGCCCTTGGTTAGTAATGGGTCGGACTGAATATGACGCTGTCTAATTAGTATTGTGTATTGTACTTACTATACCAGCCTGGCATGTTGTAATTGCAATACATATATATTTGCCCAGAATGTGATAACATCTATTACAGTTTGAGTATGTTTACCTGGAAAAGTGCACAGAGCAAATGCTGTACATGTACTTGCGTAACTGTCCTTATGATTAAATGCTAATAAAAAATGTTTTAAAAAAACGTAAATATAAGAAGAAAGCACTGTAAAATGTGTTCAAAATCTGCCTTATAATCATTGACTGAAAATTAAAGTAATAAGAAAAGCCATGTTAACATTGAATAAAGGTGACTTTATATAAAATCATATTTAGTATTATATCTGGACCTTTGCAGAATCTCAAAATTCATAGCAGGTATTTGTGCCTGGGAAAGGTGCAACCTTACTAACAACAAAGAAAAAGGTCAAGCAAAGGGAGCAGGGAGAAGCCATTAAAGTGTCAGGTATGGACTCAATCAGCCATGTCGCTGCAATTGAGGAAGTCCATCCCAGGACAGGACACTACCTTAAGTCTTGTCCCTCAGAGTGTCCAAGCCTTTGCGTCACAAGCAGAGGGGAGTATTAGCTAGGGACACTGCCTGCACCAATATCAATGCCCTTACTATCTACCTCACCTTCAAGAAAACCATGGCATGGGGTAAGCACTTAATAGTAATATGGATACATTATGTTATCTATTGTGATTTGTTCCACAATGTGTCTTTCTCCCATTGTTTCTTGCTCCACAAGTCATTTGCTCCACACTCTCATTTACTCCACGCTGTGACCTTTCACTACCAGTGTGATTTGCTCCATACTTTGATTTGTTCCTTGTTACATTTTTCACTATGCAGTAATTTGCTCCTACGTTGTGCCCAGACTTTGCTGTTGCCGTCTTGCTGTCTCGGTGCTTGGAGGGGAGAGGAGGGGAGCCAGGACTACCGCCCCCAGCCTCCCGTGCAGCTGCCGCCACCAGCACCATCATCCTGAACCAGGAGACACTTTAAAAGTGCTCACGGGCTCCCGCAGCGCGGGACGCAAGAGGGGTCACGCCCAGGAAAAGCTCAGGCCAAGGGCGGGCCCATCCGTGCCCGGCAGAGCCCGAAGGAGGCCGGGCTGGGCCCACCCTCTGTCACCGGACCACGGGCACAGAATCTATAACTCTAAGGTACTGTTTACTATTTCAAAGTAACTGGTTAATTAGTACTCAATGGCTAAGCGGCTCAAACGTAAGGATGTTCTCACATCCTTAGGATGTGGCCTTGTGGGGACCCTTGATGCCTTCCTGACACGGGCGGAATCGGTGCTGAAGCACGAAATTCAGCTAACAGAAAAAAGACTCTCTCTGGATAGTGTTACGACCCACAAACCATGATCATTAGGTTGTATAAGCAGGGCTAAGTCTCCTGCTAAATCTCCCGCACATGCGCACACAGATGCTGAGTACCTGCATGATGTCCTGGAAATTGCAGACAGACTTGGGGGGCAAGTGGAGCGTGCGACAGTGATCCTAGATGCAGACCCACTTATTCTAGCAGTCACTTCCAGCATGGGGACGGTTGCAGGGGGAAGCGGTACCATGTTGATGCAGGAGGCGTCCCTCTCCTCAGAGGTTATTCCACTAGTACCTCTTGTTCCTATTGCCGCATTGGTAACTTTAATATCGCCGAAGTCTGGGCCCAGAGAGGTCACAACCAGATCTAAAAAGCACCCAAGGGTTAGCCCAAGTGAGGGTGGGACTGGATCAAAACTATCAGTTATTAACGACCCACTGGCAAAACGGCCAAGGCGTGTCGCTCTCCAGAAGTCAAGGCATAAGCCCAGATCAAAGCAGCCACCTCCCAAATTAAATCAAGAGCTTACGGCCATGGTAGATGTACAAGGGTCATCAGGACATCCTACGCTACAGGACTCACCTCCCAGCCCTACAATTCCTGATTGCAATAATGAGCAGTGGAGAAGATTTGAGACATTGATGTCTGTGCTCCTAGAAAAAACAAAAAGAAAACATTGAGGAGAAACTCTTGTTGATTGAACCGTGTAATACACTATCTAACTCATCAAATATAGGGGGGTGTTGCTGTAATCATTCTGTCCAACCTTCAGTGGCCCCATTTATAGTTCAGGGGACAACGGAAGGTGGAGAGCAAGTGACAAGGATTACCTCCTCACTACCTGTAACGGGCTCTGATTCCCGCTACACAACCGATCTGACACAGTAAATGACAGGGCAAATCATACCCCCAACTTATTACTGTAGTTGCACACCATAAGGCTCAATCTAGGAACTAGGTTGCAAGGGATGCAAGGGCAGTGGAGGCAGAGTCTGACAAGGTCCAATTGGAGAATCGCCATAAGGCCTCGAAGGGGGATAGTATACACCGACAACAATTGGGAGGGGAAGATATGCCAGTCGCCCCTTATAACGCAGATATCCCAGTAATAGATCTCCCCCGGCAAGTTGCCTGTACAAAGTGGTTTTGACAGGTGAGCCAGGTCACAACAATGCACAAGAGGAGCCCACTGTTCAGCTAATTTACAAAGTGGCGCATTGGATGTGAAAGTATGCTAGATTTAATATTAAAGATTATCGGCACATCCTTATGGGTAAGAGGGTACCTTGGACTGGCAAATCGAGGAAAGTTTTTGCTGGAGACTGTGTTATTGTCACGCTCAGATACCCTGAGATGGTGAGGGGGATCCTCTCGCATTAAGCTGGTTCATTAGCCCTAGAGTCTAGCATTGAACCACTACCTTTGGGCTTTTTTTACAGACCAGAGCCTTAATTTCACACAATGCCACACTGGCTTGGACCAAGGTATCGGGTGGAGCAGTAGGCCTGTGGTGGTAACTAATGCATTTGCAGCATTGAGGGACTTGAATGATATCGACTGACTAAATCACAGGGAGGGTGGGGGTAGAGCTAGTGATATCCTTTTGGCCAATGCTGTCACAGCAGAGACGAGTGTGGAGTCTCATATGGAGAGAACATTACTTTCTCCTGTGGAGTGCAAGAAACCTAATAACTTAGAGATAAATACCGGGGGTAGGTCCGCCACCCCGCGAAATAATATTGCACCGGCAGATTCTATTGTGGTGAGCAGTGGGGGAGACCTAAAAATAATCTCGCGGAATATAGCAGGACTATCTAGCAAATTTGGGGAGGAGCAATGGCTCACTTACGTGAGGGAGTACCATTTCATTTGTCTCCAGGAAACTTGGGAGGCAGGCAAAAACGTTTTCATTGAAGGATATAAAACCTTCTTTTGCCCAGCAGTCAGATCGGTAGCCAGCAGAGCAAAGGGGAGTCTAATTATGTTTATAGATTTAAGATTACAGGGCAGCTGGAAGAACTTGGCTTGGGATTCAAATGTTGTGCAAGGATTAAAATGCTTGAATCGTATATTCAGGGTAATATTAATACATTTTTACAATGCAATGCCAAATTTGCATAGGCGCAAACAGTATCCATGAACTAAACACACGGCTGGAGCACACACAAGGGAAAGGGCTGGCCCAATCTCAACTGATCCTAGTCGGTGATTTTATCCGGCACCTATGCCCACACTTGAGGGTGCCACAGGGTGATTGGTCCACCTGTCCATTAAGGAAAGGACCGCACCTGGAGCATACTCAGGTTGGACGGGAACTGACTGGTCTCTTATACTTCTATGGGTTAACCCACACAATGGACATGACCGCTAACAAAAAGTGTAGTCCGGTTCCCTCTACATTTAAAGGGAGAGGTTGTCACTCGTATATTGATTTAATCTTTGTCTCCCCTTTAATGAAAAGGGGTATTTTTAAAGTGTAGTATACAACACAGTGTGTTTAGTGATCATAACCCACTAACTTTAGTACTTGCTGCTCAGTCCCATTTACCAGTATCAAATAGACAGGAAGGTGGGTCGGCAATAGCTGTGACAGAAGGCTGAGATGGGCCCAGGTGGATACTGTTTCCTTTAACACTCTCCTATTTGATAACGGTTATCAGGAAATTCTGAAATGCTTGGATTTACAAGTGGATGGGGCTGAACTATTAGAGGCTTTTATGAACATCGCAAAACTGGTGGATAACCTGTTGAAGTCCTCATCACAAGCACAGAGCAGGGGCCACCCACGGTGGTTTGACAGTGACCCTTGACCCTGTCACCAGGCAGGTCGCTCCCCTCACCGCCACGCAGCCCCCTGTGTGACTTGAGCACCGCTGCTGCTGCCGCCCGTTGACCGGTATCCCGCCTGCTCTTGCTTTATTTTCGTTTTGCCCTGTACTTCCTGCCTCGTATTGCTGCTGCTTAGATCTCTGTGCCCCCACTGTTGGTATTTTTCTGTCCGTTTTTCACACTTGTGCCCCCTTCTCTTGTTCTCCCTTTTGCCTTCTGTGACCCCCACTCACTCCACCCTTGAGTCTCCCGCCGCTGCTCCCCCGCGGTCGCGCCCCCTCCAAACACATTCGCCACCCCGCTCCCGCCTCTCACCTGCTCCTCCCTCCCACAGCCCCTCATATGGAGGCCGCACCGCAAAGGCGCCCCTAAGGCAAGCCTGTCTGTGCCCGTCCGCGCCTGGTCTGCGCCCAGCGACAGGACCCCTGGCCCCCGCACACACCACGATGCCCGCCTCCGCTACGACTCCAGCACTCTCCAAGCACTCAACGCCGGATGATCTCGCATCTGCTGCCAGACCGCCCTGAAACGCACCCAAGGACCCTTCTCCTGCCGGAACTGCAGCTTCACCAGCATCCGACCCGCCAACCCACCCAAAAAAGGAACCCAACTTCCTCAGATGTATCCTGCTCAACGCCCGCAAACATGCCGTCAAACTCTGGGACCTACTCGACACCAACGCCCCAGATGTCGCCTTCCTGACGGAGACCTGGCTGACCCCTTCCTTGGCACCTGACATCCCCATAGCCATCCCAGAAGGCTACAACATCACCTGCAAGGACCGCACCAACGGAATAGGAGGAGGAATTGCCATCGTCCACAGGAACACTCTCAAAATCTCGACACACGCCGATGACACCCTCAACACCGCCGAACACCTGCACTTCCAGATCCACACCGACCCCAACACCACCCTCAGAGGCACCCTCATCTACAGACCCCCAGGACCCCGACCACAGTTCATCGACTCCATCACCGACTTCATCAGCACACACACCCTCTCCTCCACGGACTACATCCTCCTCGGGGACCTGAACTTCCACCTCGAGAACAACAACGATGCCAACTCCTCCACCCTGATCGACAACCTCTGCAACCTCGGACTCAGACACCCACAACACCCACTCACTCCACCGGCCACATGCTTGACCCCATCTTCTCAGCGAGCACTCACGTCTTCTTCGACCGCACCACCGAACTCAAACGGACCGACCACCGATGCATCCACTTCACCTTCCGGAAACCCACCACACACCACCACACCCAGCAGATGCCTCGTCGCAGCTGGGGCAATATCACCGAGGACCAGCTAACCGCCACCTTCGCACAGAGCCCACCCGCGGACCCAACCGACCCCGATGCCGCAGCCTCAGACAATGGATCAATGACTGCGCCA
The DNA here is from genome assembly GCF_964204655.1 of Triturus cristatus. Classification (NCBI taxonomy): domain Eukaryota; kingdom Metazoa; phylum Chordata; class Amphibia; order Caudata; family Salamandridae; genus Triturus; species Triturus cristatus. Next base: position 233,073,415 of record NC_140587.1, read on the forward strand.
ACACCCTCGCCCCGCTCAAGAAGCCCCCCAACACCCACACCAGCAAGAGAGCCAGCTTGTTCACCAAAGACCTCCAGGCCTCCACGCAAACCTGCCGAAAACTAGAAAAAAACTGGACCCGCGAAAGAACACCGGAAAGCTACACAGCCCACAGGAACGCCACCCGCCAACACCACCAACTCATCAGATCCACCAAAAGGACCGCCTTCAGAGACCGCATAGACAACAACACACACAACAGCAAAGAGCTCTTCAGCATCGTGAAGGAACTCTCCAGCCCCAGCTCCAACACCAACGACATCCCACCGTCACAAGACCTGTGCAACTCGCTGGCCATCTTCTTCCATCGCAAGATCGCAGACATCCATCACAGCTTCATTGCCCTCACCACCCTGGCAACCTCCAACACCCCCACCCCCACAACCACCACCCGCACAAACCGCCTGCTCGCCTGGACTAACATCAATGACGACGACACCATCAAGATCATGAACACCGTCCACTCCGGATCCCTGGAAGACCCCTGCCCACACCACATCTTCAACAAAGCCAGCAGCATCATCACACCCCACTTTCGGAAAACCATCAACATCTCCTTTGGGACAGCGACCTTCCCGGAGAGCTGGAAGCACGCAGAGATCAACGCCTTATTTAAGAAACCCAAGGCTGACCCCAAGGATCTCAAGAACTTCCGGCCCATCTCTCTGCTCCCGTTCCCGGCTAAGGTCATTGAAAAGGCCGTCAACAAACAACTGACCAGCTTCCTCGAAGAGAACAACATCCTGGATCCGTCCCAGTCCGTGTTCTGCAGCAACCACAGCACCGAAACTGCCCTCATCGCCGCCACCTACGACATCAGAATCCTGCTCGACAACTGAGAAACCGCGGCCCTCATCCTCCTGGACCTGTCAGCCACGTTCGACACAGACTGCAACCGCACACTAAGAGCACGCCTCCACGACACCGGAATCCAAGAGAAGGCCCTGGACTGGACCACCTCCTTCCTCTCCAGGAGAACCCAGAGTGTCCGCTTCCCCCTTCGGCTCCGAAGCCACCAAAATCATCTGCGGCGTACCCCAAGGCTCATCCCTCATCCCAACACTGTTCAACGCCTACATGGCACCACTCGCCCACGTCGCCTGACAGCACGACCTCAACATTATCTCCTATGCCAACGACACCCAGCTGATCCTCTCGCTCACCAAGGACCCCCACACTACCAAAACCAACCTCCATGAAGGATTGAAGGCCATCGCCGACTGGATGAGGAACAGTCGTCTGAAGCTGAACTTGGGCAAGACGGAGGTCCTCATCCTCGGTTCCACCCCCTCGGCCTGGGACGACTCCTGGTGGCCGACGGCACTAGGAGCACCCCCTACACCCACCAACCACGCACGAAACCTGGGGGTCATCTTCGACTCGACACTCTCCATGACAAAGCAGGTCAATGCCATCTCCTCCTCCTGCTTCAACACCCTTCACATGCTTCGCAGGATCCCCACTGAAACTAGAAGGACGGTCACCCAGGCCCTCGTCAGCAGCAGACTGGACTACGGCAACGCACTCTACACAGGCGCGCCGGCCAAACTCCTGAAACGACTCCAACGCATCCAGAACGCCTCCGCACGCCTGATCCTTGACATCCCCCGCCACAGCCACATCACCCCCCACCTGAAAGACCTGCACTGGCTCCCCCTCAACAAGAGGATAACCTTCAAGCTCCTCACCCAGGCACACAAAGCACTCCACGACACCGGACCAGCATACCTCAACAGCTGCCTCAGCCTCTACACCCCCGCCCGCCAGCTCCACTCCACAGACCACGCCCTCGCCACCATCCCCCGCTTCTGAAGAGTGGCCGGCGGCGGCAGATCATTCTCCCACCTCCCCGCCAAGACATGGAACACCCTCCCCATCCTCCTACGGCAGACCGAAGACCTCCTAACCCTCAGGAGACTCCTCAAGACCTGGTTCTTCGAACAATAGCAGCATGTAGTGCGCTTTACAAATGCTATGAATGAATGAATGAATGAATAGCCAATGCTAACAGGCCCTGGGAGAGTTAAAAGTAGCACTCGAGCAGACTCCAAGGGACAGAGAACGGGTGGCTGCTTGCCGCTCAAGTTATAAACTAGCTGTCAAAGGAAGAAAGGGCCATTTACAACATACAGCCTGGGAGGAGCTCACGGAGGCGGTGGTCCTGAAGGACTCTGCCCGATTTTGGAGAGTTATTAATAACCCTTGTTTCTCGGACTCGAATAATCCAGACCTAAGCCATAATATTCTGCCAGAACAATGGCAGCAGCATTTCCAGGGCTTGTATAACCACCTGCACAGTCAGGATGTGACACAGACCCCAACTGCATCACTAAGCACATATCTTGTTACCTTCTCTTTGGATAAAGTAAGTTTAGGAATTGAGGGCCTGACTAGAAACAAGGCACCGGGGCAAGATGGAATCCCACCAGACCTCTTTCATTGTAATACAGAGATCTGGGCCCCTCTTTTAACCAGGGTATTAAACGCGGCAATAAGCTCAGCAATGACAGTATCTTGGTCTTCTGCCATTATTGTTCCAATATTTAAGAAAGGCGACAGTGATAGCCCACACTGCTATCGCCCCATATCCCTGATAGATGTCTCAGCAAAGGTTCTGGGGTGGGTGACTTCAAATAGGCTGATGGAATGGGCGAAGGCTATACAAAATATTATGGATGCCCAATACCGGTTCCGGACAGGGAAATCCACTGTAGATCAATGCCTTAACTTGTATCTCATTACAGCAAAATACACAGTGGCTATGTATGGCGCACTATACTTAGCTTTTATGGATCTCACCACAGTCTTTGATCACGTGAACTGCAGTAAATTGTGGTCAGTAATGGGTGATCTTGGTGTGGACGCAGGAATTTATAAATATTCCCCAATCGCTGCATTCTAACACCACAGCTGCTGTAAGATGTACACAGGATGGGAAGGTAACGGAGCACTTCAAGTGCTCAAGTGGGGTCAGACAAGGATGTATTTTAGCACTATTTTTGGTTACCCTATACATTAACGGTTTAGATGCCACTTTGCGCGATATTAAAGCTGACCTGCCGAGAATAGGTGTTAGAGTGACACCGGTTCTGCTTTACGCAGATGATGCGGTGCTCCTTGCCCGAACCCCACATGGTTTGCAGCTTTTAATTGATGGTTTTGTGAAGTTTATGGACAACCTGGATATGTCCCCTAATCTTGCAAAAATCGTATGTTATGGAAATGGGGAAGAAGCCAAGCAAATCGTATAGTTATTCCATAGGCTCTTCTAAATTAGGTAAAATCCCAGCCTCTGCATATTTGGGCTTGTTCTTTGATGGTCACCTGAATCTCAAACATTTATTAGAGGAAAAGTGCCTGGCCCTGAACAGGTCTATAGGTTCTATTACAAACTTTGCACACAGGCTTGGACGTTGGACCCCGGGCATGATCTTAAAGCTATATAATTCAATCTTTTGCGCCAAGGTCTTGTATAGAAGTAAGGTGTGGGGATTCGTTAAGACCGCTAGTCTGCAAAGAGAGGAGAACAAATACTTGAGGCATTTACTGAAGGTCCCAGCATTTAGTATACACAAAGAACTGGGGGTTAAATACATCTCAGACTTGGTGGGAGTTAAGCCTCTATTGTGTTGGCTGAAGATTTGGATAAACACAGAGGCGGGTGTGACAAGGCTGGTAATTCAGGACTGCCTCTCCTTAGACCATGCGATGAAAACCGCCTGGATAAAATATGTCAGGGATTATTTAACCAAACTAGGGCATGCATATCTGTTTTCTAAACCAGGTACAACAAGAACCCAGGACCAGGGTGATTTCAAAGTTCTGTACCCAAAGTTTGCCATGGCGCAATGTGAAGCCGCTGAACTTGTTAAACATACAGTGAGAGATTATATTCTAGTTAAAACAACCCAGGGTATAGAACCATATTTAACACTAATGACCAGTGCACACGATAGATTCCTGATTATCAGTTTTAGACTAAATATTATTCATCATTTATTGGCGGTACCGGCAGGTTTGATTATAAACCCAGAGGAGAGAGGGCCCTGTGGCTGTGACAATAGGTCCCCACAGGATACCCTTCATCTAGTCCTTCTCTGCCCGTATTACGCCCACCCTAGAAAAATGTTTTTGAAGGGTCTGTTAAGGAAAACCAGATTTAGACAGGCACGTATAGCTTTGTTGTTTTTAAAATTGTCATCTGATGTTTTTACTCTCTTTTGTGTGGTCAACTTTCTAAGAGCTGCTCTAAGGCTAAGAGTGACGAGGGGGGACTGAAGTATTGACGTATTTTTGTATTCCTCCGCAATTCCTAGGCTAAATGTTCATATTAAGTTGGTGAAAACCCTCGCATAGCCTGTTTTAATGAAATGTACCCATGAGAGATATTTAATTTTATGAATGGTCTGTTATGTATATGCTTTTATGATTTGTTTAGCAAATTGAATAAAGTTTACATATATATATTTAAATTTACTCCTAGCAATCTTTCACTTTACACTTTGATGTACTCCTAATGTGATATCCTCCACATTGCAATTTGTGCCGCACTGTTATCTGCTACGCATTGTAATTTACTACTATTTGTATTAGCTGCTATTGTGCTGTGCTCCACAATGTCATTAATCCTGCAATTTTTCAGGCCTAATGTGATCCCAATGATTAATTTACTATACAACTGGCCTGTTTCAATCACTATTTTCCCCAATGATATTATCACTAATATTATGCGCTCTTCTGATCCACCTCAAAATACCCAAAGCACTGGTTTTGATTCATCAACCTCTATCCCCACGTCTACATTTTTACAAGGCTACTTGTGTACTCAGCAGCACTACACCACATCAAACTCACTGAGAGCCTTCTCAGACCTTTCAAACATCACTTAACGTACCCATTGAGACTGATCACCAAACAAACCTCTCAATATATTATGCTTTAGCCCAGGGAACTCTCCACATCTTTCTGCCTATGGAATGCACGATTACTCTGCAATAAGCATCCTTCATCACTGATCATTTCAATCCCTACAGCTTGCCATTAGACTCCCACTCAATTTCTGAGACACTGATTGGCCCTAATGACTAGGCCACTCCTACTGCCCTCCACACCAAATACACCTCCTTCACTCACACAAATCAATCACAGAGTTGGTGGAGATAGCATTCTGCTCAACAAAAGAGATCCATCCCCCGTTTCACACCATCACACTATCTACACATTTAAAAAAAGACTGCACTTTATCATTCCACTTTCTAATCATATATCATAGTTCTCTACCACCCAACAAGAGTCAATGGCTCATTCTTTAAGTTTCTTGACATGGTTATTGACCTATTCAAATCATTCACCTCCCATCTTTCTATGAAACAACTCAGTAGGCTTTGGGTGCACACTATCTGCTACATGCATTCTCTCCAACTATTTCAACTACTCCATGTCTACAACCTTAGATCATAACTGAGATTCACACAATAAGCACCAAGATGAAGACACTCCTACATACATTGTGCAACATAAGACCCCACCAAAGGTAAGACCCAAGAGAAACGATGTTACGTACTTGCCCAAAGCACCCTCATGCCACCACTTTCTCACTCTGCTAGCCTACAACCCTCTTGGAATTTGTCCCCTTAATTAATTGAGTGACTCTCTCTAGCCCGACAGCTTACCTTTGAGCCCTCAAACTATAAAACCTTTAGCTCTTTCATCTACCTTTTTGGCTAACCTCACTTTTTTAAACACTCTCTTCTGGCTGGTATCTATCCATTTTGTTTTAAATCTGCTGCGGATTAAAAACCCAATGCTGACCCTTCCTCCTCTTCCAACAATGGCTCAGTATTACTCCTCCCTTTCTTCTCTAAGGTGCTGGTGTACCTAGCCTCCAGCCGGTTCACTACAAAGTTCTGATGCAGCAACCTTCTCAACCCCTTCCTGTCTGTCATCTGTTCACTTCATTCAAAAGAAGTACTACTCTGACATGTCTATGATGTAATTTCTTCTGTTCACCATAAGCATTTATCTTCTATCTATATTATTCTTGACCTGTATATCACATCATACTACTCTCCTTCTTATGAACTAGTACTATCAACAATACAGATCCTTTGTGGTTTTCATCCTACATAAGCAATCACTCTGTGCATTTAGAATGGGACTCCATTGGGTCCTCACCTCTTCCCGTAGCTGTTCCTTGAGGACCAATTTTAGGTCCTCTGATCTCAGAATTCAGATGGAGCGCTGTTTTCATGATAATTGTTAAGTCCATCAGGCTTCGAGAGTGTCTGTGCAAAGGGCTTCAGAACAATTATTTGTTCTTATGAGCTGATTCGTAGATCTAATACATTTTTATCTCTTCGATGGGACAGGGGCTGTCTTGGACAACCTAATTTTAAATTATACTATCTAGCAGCTGCTTTACAATATTATTGGCCTCTTTTTGGCATCAGGAAAAAGGAAGCAATCGATTTTAACTATGTTCCATCAATATATGAGAGTTTGAATGGCTCACGGGGCGGGCCAATGGCTGTCTATTAAAAATATATGAACCAAACTACTTTAAAAAGACTTGTTTCAAGATTTTAATAACAGCATTTCGAAATTGGTCGGTGATCAGGAAAAAAACTGGGCTTGGCAGATATAATAGATACACACCACTGATCGACAATGATCAATTACCTGAGGCTCTGTCAGACGAGTGTTTGGTAAGGTGGGAGAAAGCAGGCGTTTACAGGGTAGGTGACTTTTTGATGGGGGATCATATTGCTACTTTTGATGTAGTTAGGGCCAGTTTTAACATTGGGCATCTGTACTTTTTTAAGTTCCTACAAATAAGGGATTTTCTTCTTAGAAAGGCTGGTGGGGAGGCAGGCTTTGCATCGGTTCGTTTGATGGAAGCATTAATTAGTACATCCAGCTCTACAATATCGCTACTGTATAGTTTGCTGCTGGATGGTGTTTTTGATGACCTTGAAAAGTATGTGCTAAAATGGCAGGCTAGGTGAGATGTTGCCGATTCTTGTTTTATGAAGTCAATAGAAATGGGTAACTTTGTATTTTGCTCTGCAAACTTGTGGGCACAACATTTTAAGACTCTTTTTGACTTGTATATTACGCCTGCAAAAATTGTCAAATGGGGCGGAACAAAAGGGACTCAATGCTTTAGGTGTAAGACAGATCCGCGGATGCGATCCATATCTTTTCTACATGTACTACTTTAGAATAATAAGTAAAGAAATATCTGTTTTTTTGCAACATGTGTTAAAAGAAGATGTGCTGCTCTCTTCTCAGCTTATGTTACTAGGGGTAACCGCACAAGATGGCCTTGGCAGTGAGCTCATATTTATAGCAATGCCAATTTTTAGATTATGTGCTGCCTCAGCCTGGTTAGATCCTTCCCCCCAACTTTTCAGCAGTGGAAAGGTCAGCTGTTACACATATTTAATTTTGAAAAAGCACTCTACGAACAAAGAGGCAAAAAAGGGAGAATTAAAGGGCTGAAGATTTGGGGCCCATTAAATGACTGGGTTAACGTATTAACGCAGGAGGAGTAATCTGTGTATTATGTTTAATTATCTAAATGTAATAATGTGTCTTTTTCTTCTTATGAATATGTCTTTTTGCCCTATATTAGTTGGTGTTGCTCTCTGTCTTTCATTATTACTTATAATTATGGAAACATAAGGTGCTTTGAAAAGGATTTGTGTTTTCATATGGATTTAAGCTGCTTTTGCTTTTTTTCATCTTCTGTTTTGTGCATATATAACTTTAAAATATCAATAAAAAATTAAAAATGATAAATGGATTTCCACATATATGGTAGTCCTTATGATGCACAGGGTCCCAGAGGGGGATTGGGAAGCAGGTTTTTAGAAACACATGCCCACAGTGGGGAGGGATACCCTTCTGACACTACAGGTGGGAATTCAAATGATGTATGTCCCTATAAAAGCCCTTTTACTAGCCAAGTTTGGGCTAATTCCTGAACGGTATTGCCTCAGATTTAGGGGCAGTCACAAACTCCGAAACCAGTCTACGGTAGATTCTCTGAATTATCCCAACAAGACACTGAATGTTTAGGTGAGGAGCAGCAAAGTTGATGAAGTTACTAGACTGTACAACTGGAGTTTGGGAGAGCACATGCTGAATGTTTGTTTTACAGAGCTGCGTCGACACCTGGTTGACAGTAATCTCACTGATCCCAGGGAGCTTGCCAAGGAGGAAGACCTTTGGATTAGTACCAGGGTGTCTAAGAAGGTACCTTGGAGTGACACCAAGAAGCTGGTTCAGGTTCCCCTCAGCAGAGTGAGGGAAGATCAAGGAAGACACATACACCTATCAGAATGAGGTGGGGGAAAAGGAATCCTGATGTCCCATCTGAGAATCAGGTAGGAGGTACTGGTGGGTGGTAGCCCAGGGTACCCCATTTCCAGCCCCAGTAATTTTGATAGTTCTGATTTAGGACATACGAAAGGGGACTCTATCTGCTTTAAGAAACCAACAACTTAGAGGTGTGTAGTTCCCTGGAGAGATGTTAGAACATCCCTAATCTCCCTTAGTTAGGAGATAGACTCAGAGGGTGAGCTTGTGATCCCTAAGTCATCACTTCCACCAGGTCACAGTGAGTGATATCCCTGTCACTGTTCTGAGGGATGCCGTTGCTAGCTAGATCACAGTAATGGAAAGGCTGGCTTCCCAAAACAAGTATACTGGCCAAGTCTATAGGGTGACACAGGCCCAGGGGTAGGACTTCTTCTGCCTTGTGGCCCTCGTGTCACTCGAATGGGGTGGGAAGGTGACCCGGAGGTCATCATAGTTAGTTCCCACATTCTGATTGACTGTATTTCGGGGAATGAGTTGGAAAAGCTGGGCGGGGCTGCTCCCCAGGGTGCTCTGAAAGTTTAGATTTATGGTGTTACCACTCTGTAATGGAAGGTGCAGAGGTCCAGATCGAGAGGTTGGATAAGAAAGGCTTACCCAAACCCCATTTCAGCCTCAGTGTACAGACCCTGGAATGGAGAACCAGTTTCAGGCTACCTCTCTGGACTGGTGAAAAGGAGAATGGAAGAAGGGTGTCTTACACCTGAGGTCATTCCCCCCACTCTGAGAAACCTCAGAGGTCAGAGAATCATGGCTGGCCTGGGACCTGGCTCTTGAAACTGACAGTTGTCAGTGAGCTATGTTTGTTGCTGTCCTATGGGCAGTTTTCCTTGGGTTAGAGACAGAAGCCCAATCCACAGGTTGAATGGGCTACATCACTTTGTGGCCATGGTGGGTCTGTCTACCTAATGGGCTGTAACTGCAAGCAAATTAGGATTAGGTGCTGCACAGATGGGGTCAGTTTAGTAGATTAGAAGAGTGTAGTCATAGTGATACATGCAAGTTCAGTAAGACATAGAACTGCCAAGGGCCTGTACAGTAGAGGACTATTGTCAATGTTCTATCGCCTAAGCATGGATGCCTATCAAATAATTTATTAGTCTCCTCTGGTTTTTGGCTTGTTCATGCTAGATTTGCCATCTCTGCATGGCCACCACCAAAAGTTTTGCCTTTACCCCTCCTGTTTTCTGGAACTTTTTTATTGGCCTTAGGGCTCTATGCACTTTACTACTGCTAACCAGTGCGAACGGGCTCACCCATTCACTAAAACATGGTAAAATTGGCTTACACCTGATTGACATATTTAATTTACTTATAAGTTCCTCGTAAAGGGAATGCTACTAGTCGTGCCACCCACTTAAGTAGCCCATAGAACATGTCTCAGACCTGCCATTGCAGCCTGTATGCAATTTAAACTGCTAATTCGATTTATCAAAATAAACCTCTTGTCAAGGCAAAAATTCCCTTTTTAATGCATATAGGTTTCCCCTAGAGTAGGCCCTAAACAGTCCACAAGGCAGAGTTGGACATGTACTTTAAAGTTTTACATGTCCTTTTAGTGAAAAACCCACAAATTAATTTTTCATTACTGCGCGGCCTAACTCTTTAACCTGATAACATTGGGTTACCTTATTACATTTAATACGCCAGTACTTTTTTTGGGAGCAGGTAGAAATTTCATGTTTAGATGTCTAATCAAATATGACATTTCTACCTGCTCCCAAACAAAGGTATCTCGTATTGGTCAAGATTTCAACCTACAGACTTTTTGTGGAGTTCAAACTCCTCCAGTGGAGCAAACTTGGAGCTGAATCCAAAAAGTCCTCTCTAAATTAGCTACTGCTGCTGCAAGGTCATGCTGAAGCTCTGTTGGTGTTGTAAGTCCAAATTTGTGCTAAGTTCTAACTTTTAAGAGTTTCTGGAGCAGCTAACACTGGTTACTTCTAAGACTCTCAGGATTTCAGGAACAACACTTAATGACCAGGAATCCTGCAGAGGTGACCAGCAAGGCCCAGGTATGTCTAGTTTCTACTGCTCAACTGGGCCTTTCAGAAATAAAGCCTGCTGCAACTTCTTGTATCCTTGCACTCACATAAGGGGTCTTCCAACTTACCCTTGGAGTCCACTTCTTAGTTCTTGGTATTAGTGGTTGATGAGCTGACCCTTCAGGTCACAAAGGCCAAACACCGGCGCACCCATTGGGACCAGCTGACAACTCAATCCACTATCTCCATCATGAACTCCGTGCACTTAAGAGTGGTGTTCCTACCACATCTTCCACCTTGGAAGCAAGTCTATAGGTAACGAGCTCAAAAAAAGTCCTGAACACCTCCATCACCTCAACTTCCTTCCCTGAGGACTGGAAACATGCTGAAGTGAGGCCCTTCAAGAAAAAAACATCCACTGACCCAGCATAAAAGGAGAACTACCGACCCGTCTCTTCGCCCCCCTTTCTGGCAAAGGTTCTCGAAAAGGCAATCAAGCAGCAACTCGCCAAACACCTGGAACATAACAACCTCCTGGACCCCTCTTAGCCCGGAATCTTAGACAACTACAGCAATAAGACAGACCTGATAACAGCCACCGAAAACATCAGGTCCCTTCTGGACCTTCTGGACCAATACCCATATAGCAGTCCGTATCCCCCTGGACCTCTCTGCCGCCTTCGACACTGTCTCCCATCACATCCTAATCAACAGGCTCCACCACATTGGAATCTCAAATGGTTTGCCTCATGTCTTACTGGAAGAACCCACAGAATCTGTCTTCCACCGTTCACCTCATAACCCTAGAAGATCATCTGCGGTGTGCCCAGAGGATCATCCCTCAGCCCCACCATCTTCAACATATGCATGACCCCCTTTGTCAACATCGTCAGACTGCACAGACTCAACATCATCTCCTACACCCAAGACATCCAGCTCATCCACTCACTGTCAGAAGATCCCTCCATCACCAGAGCCAACTTCCACAGATGTATAATGAACATAGCCGACTGTATGAAGAACAATTGTCTCAGACTCTACTGAGACAAGATGGAAGAACTCATCTTTGGGAACAACACATCACCATGGTACAATGCATGGTGGTCTGCTTGAAATTGTGACTAAGTCCTGGCCAGTGGCCAACTGTGGGTCCTAATTGGTGATTCAATTTTTATTGGCGTTTTAGCCTGAAGTCTTTAAAAAGTCATATCTCAGGTTCTCCTCATTGCATTTTTTCATTTTAGTGTTGTTTTTCTCATTAATTTTTCTCTATTGTTCTAAATTGATTTGGGGATTTTTCTTGTGTTGTTTGTTTACTTCTTAACTTTTTAACTGTTTTGTTACTGCTAAATGCAAATTTTCCTATTCTTAGCCTAGTTGTACAGTGTCACAGCTGTGAGGATTTGGGCTCGATTTTCAATTACTGAAACTATGTTTTACAGTTATAAGTTTGCTTTCCTATTCCTTGTGGTTCACTCACATCCACCCCAGTTAAAAGCTAGGGTTGGGCCGAATTTTTAATTCTGGCAGCAGAATTGTGGGAATTTAGTAATTCCACATTACTGAGGTAATGTGGAATTATTAATAAATTCCACCACTCTGCTCTGCCACTTACTTTAAACTGTTAAAATGTGCAGCTGCTCTATGTCGGTCTCTGTAAAGCCCTTTACCTTCTAACTTAGAAACTTTTCTGGAAGTCGGATATCCTTCAGAGGGGCAATCTGTCAAGCTGAGTCCATCCAGTGATTTAACATCAATGCCTGCAGCTTTGATGGCGACCCAATTCTCTGATAGAAAGCTGCCAAAACGTTTCTAAGTCCCAGGTCATGCAGTTTGCAAGAATCAGGAGCACACTTAACACCAACCAAGGGTCTTGGGATTGGGGGCATTACTTGGAGGTTAGGACTCACTCCAAAAGAGGCCAGCAGCAGGGTCCAAGGTAGGCTAGTTGGAAGTTGCCAGCTTGGCAGATTTAGTTAGGCCAAGGCCTCTGGAATCTTGTTGTGTACCTGTAGTTCAAACAGGACACCAGCCAACTGGCCCTTGGAGTCACTTCCGCAGTTCTGGATTCAAGGCAATCCGTTTCAGTCTTCCTTCAGGTTCTTCAGACAGCAAGGCGGTTCTTCTGATTCTTCACAGGCCCAGGAGTGTTCTGAGGAGCGGTCGGTGCGGTCCACATTAATGCCTAGTGCCAGCCTGTGGTTGGAGGGCAATCTTTTGTTCACCACCTAAACCAGTTCTGGTCAGTTCTTCCCCTCCCACTCAGGTTTGTGTCAGCCTGACTAGATTGCACATTATAAGTCTTGAATGGTTCTCTACCCACATGCAGGTTTTTGCCTGGGTGTCTATGGATTTGCGCAGTGAATGAGGGATGAGTGATGGTATAATTTGCAAGACATAGTTGAACCTAGGAGTCACTGTCATCTGCATTGGTTGGACTCTACCCATAGGGAAAGCTACAGGTGTTTCCATTTCACAAATTCACAGTGGATCAGGTCAATGAATATTGAGACATTATCTTGCACTATACGTTTTATGTTGCTACTAATAAGAATGCCTAGGTATTTAGACCCACTTGATGGATATTCTTAGGTGCCAGCCATCATTGTTTTAGATATCGGCATGACCTCCGTTTTTGTCCAGTTTTTTTTTGTATCCAGAGAAAGTGGAACATTTTATTATGGGCATAATGTCCTGGACCGGAGGATCAGAGGAGGTCAGAGGCAGCAGAATATTGTCTGCATACATTATGAGCTTGAGTTTTCTGGCCAATGTTTGGAACCCTGGTATCATGGACTCTGCTCTGATGGCTAACATTTATGTCTGTACTGCAGTCAGGAAAAAGAGGGGTTATAGGAGGCATCCCTGCCTTGTCCATCTCTCTATTTGATTTGCGTCTGAAAGGCAGCCATTGTTTTTAACCTGTGCTTTGGATGACTATATAGAGTATCGATCTTTTTTATAAACAAATTGCAAAATTCCATTCTAGCCATGACACTGAAAAGGTAGCCTCATACACCCCTATCAAAGGCTTTTTCCATATTGTGAGATAGGGTCATCATTTCCTCTAGGACGTTCTTAATTTTCCACAGTAAATGAAACCTTGCGATAGTTTTGTGAGGATCTGCCTTGGATGAATCCCATCTGATTTTTATGCATTAGGAGAGATCTCACCTTTTTCATTCTATGTGCAAGTATTTCAGCTAGGATTTAAATACCACCATGTAATTGTGATATAGCCCCATTGTCTTCGTAGTGCAGTGGCTTTCTTCCAGGTTTCGGGATTAATGAGATATAGGATTTATTGAATGCTTTGTTTTTCTAGGTCCATGGCTTTTCTGAACACGGGCATCAGTAAGGGTATCGTTGATGTGACCATGATTTTGTAAATGTTGAGAGGAAAACCATGGTCCCCAGGGTTTCCTGGCAGGCATATCTTTTATTGCAACTGCTACTTCTTTTTCCAGTATAGCTTGATCTAGGTCAATCTGTAAATCCATCTGTAATTTTGGTGTCAGTATTTAAGTTTTCTTCATCAGTAGTATACCTTGGGGCTTCTGAAGAATATAAATGTGCATAGTAAAATGCAAATTCCTTTGATTTTTGTGGAGGGTCTGTCAATAAAGCGCCACTTGGGCTGTAGATAGCTAGTATTGCTGTGGTAGCTTTTTGCTGTGTTAACTGCATCACCAAGAGTCATCTAGCTTTTTCCCAATGCTCTAATGCGTGTGACAGAGTCACTTTAACTTAGGGCTTTTTCCGCTATGCTAGAAGAGTGTATATTCGGCACGTATTGCTTTTTCGTTAGTAGTCTAAGGGTCTTGTCAGAGTCAGAGAGTCTGTATCTCTCTTGTAAGGTAATGACTTCTTTTTCCAAGGAATCCTTTTGATTTCTAAGCATCTTTGTATGTGTTGTACCAGGGCAATGGATTCTTTATTGAGGACTCCAACTTGCATGTTCACCTTTTCTTCTCTTCAAGATGTTTAGAGATGGTGGGTATTCATTTTCTAAGTCCTTGCCTTGGGTGCAGTATTTTGAAGATCTAGGAGTATTGTCATGGGAACATGATTAGAGAGGCCAGCCACCAAGTTGTTGCAGGTGTGTGCCTAAGTGCAGTATAAGTCTTTTTTTGTTTCAATTTTAAGGAGAAATTAAAAATAAGTAGGGTCTCTGGTGCTTGTGGTGTGGGGCCAAGGGTATTGTGGGCTATGCTCATCCATCACGTCTTTCAGTGTGTTTTTATCTTGGCTGTGGTTGAGGTCTGATTTCCCAGATCTGTTGAGTATTGGATCAATGTAGTGCTCCAGTCCCCTCTGGCTAGAAATTGTGCATGGCCGAATTACATGAAGAGATGATTACATCTGGAAAAAAACAAGGCTTTGTTGATGTCCATAGCATATACTGATCCCACTATGAAGTTGTAATACTGGATGGAGAGCTCTTCAAACAAATATCTACCTCTGGATCTGTCTGCATCTTGAAGATTTTCAACTGCAGCTGTTTTTTGTAAAAATATGGCCCCTCCTCCCTTCTTGTAATGGGCCTGCATTGATGGTGAGGTCTGCCTGGAAATGAGATTCTTCTGAATACATGTCTCACCCAGTCTCTCTTTATTCTATCTGACTCTGTTAAAGTAAGATGTGTCTCCTGAAGAAGTGCAATATCAGGCTTTTGCATGAGCTAAATGCATAAGTATATCTGTTCTTTTGGTAATTGATGTTGTACCATATTCATTTAGGGATCACATGTTCAGATGCTCAGGGATGTTGTACATATGATTGGTGGACATGTCCGCTGTAGCGTCTTCTAGAATTGGGTAATATTGGAATCCTATTTGATAGATGCCAGAGTAAACCAGTTCAGTGGGATGGGGAGTGGCTTAATACATTTGTCACTTCTTGATAAAGAAAAAGGCTTGGTTGATGGTATTCAAGAGTTTGTCTCAATCTTGTATAGTCTGCTGGATAAGTTTTCCTTAAACTTATTGGGTACTGTTAGAAAATTGCCCTCTCTGAAGGGTCATCCAAAACGTTTTTCCTTCCTCCTTCTCTTTTTGCTGATTTTTGTTATTTTTTTTGCACTTAGGACTCAAGCACTTTACCACTGCTGACTAGTGCTAAAGTGCAAGCAATTTCTCCTCTAAACATGTTATAATTGGTTTAAACCTGAATGGGTAATTTTCTTTTTTTGTAAGTCCCTTGTAAAGGGGTGTACCATATACCAAGTGCATGTACATTAAATACTACTAGTGAGCCTGCAGCACTAATTGTGCCACCCACACAAGGAGCCCTTTAAACATATCGCAGGCTTACCACTGCAGACCCTGTGTGTACAGTTTTAATGACACTTCAACTTGGCATTTAAAACCCTTTACCAAGCTCCAAACTGCCCTATTATTACTCAAAGGTCACCCCAAAGGTAGGCCCTAAGTAGCCCAAATGGCAGGGTGCTGTGTACATAAAAAGTAGGACATGTACTTTCAAGTTTTGCATGTCCTGGTAGTGAAAAACACCTACATTTGTTTTTCACTGCTGTGAGGTTTACTCCTTCCAAAGTTTAACATTGGGAATTCATGAATACACTTTTAAACTGTAATTCCTGATGAGAAAGGAGTGCCTGTGTCATGGTTTATATCTTTGGAATGCTAATGATAAATCCACTTTACTGGTGAAGTTGGATTTTTTATTACAGTTAGATTTTTTAAAATATTTCTGCTCTTATATCTCTGTGTACCTGCAGCCGGTCTCCAATACACGTTTGGGGTTGATGACAACTTCACTTTGAGCATTCCCTCTATACAGTCACAAATACACGAAAGGTAGGTATGTCTGAGTACTTTTATGCATTCTGATGGTTCTTTGTGGGCAGGAATAGAATGATGAGCTGACACACCTGAATAGCCATGGTCTTGCCCCCTCAAAAAGGGCTGATTTCCCCCTACTGATAATATTGGGCTTCTGTTTACTTCAGAGACCCATCTTTGAAGTCACCTCCACCTCAAAGGCACAACTGGGTATAAGTACTGGGGCTCTGACCCCACCAAATCAGACACTTCTGGACCTATAACTGGACTGCTGACCTCGAAGGCTTGCCTTTCTGCTGTTCTTCCCTGCTGCCTGCTGTTTTCTGACCCTTCTGTGGAGAGCTGGACTCTACCTTGCAACTAAAATGATCTCCAAGGGTTTGATGGCTTTCCGCCTGTTGCTTGAGACTCAGGGGTATCAAAGTCACTACTCCTGTGCCTGGTTCACTGTAAGGGGACCCTGACACTTGCACTGGAGAAATCGACGCATCTCCAGTCTGCGTGTAGCAGAACCGGTGTATTGACATTTTTTGCAGGAGTAGAATTGATGCATCACACTCGGAACCACTGCACCATACTCAGAAGCACTGATTTGGAACCAATGCATCACCACCACTGCATGGAGAAGATCAACGCATCACCCCTCCAGCATGGATTAAACCAGTGCATCGCCTTTGGAACTGCAGAACTTGGAACCAATGGCTCGCTCAATGGCCCTGATGCATCGGCACCACTGCGTTAAAAAATTGACCCATCACCTTGACTGATGGGCTCAACATAGACACATTGCTAGCTTGCACCCCACATCTCGCAGATGCGACCCAGAATCAAGGTACTCTGTTCACTGGGCCTGCGTGGCTCTTGTCCCCGTCCAGCGCTCCATTGCAGCCCATGAACTGTTGACTTTGCCCCTCTCCAGAGTGACCAGATAACCTCCATTGGTACTTATTGCTTCTAAGCCCTAGAACTCTTTTTATTCTTTAAACATTATTATCACGACCTCTACCTATCAGATGTTTGTCATTTTGGTCTTGTTTTATTCATAAAAGCATTGTCTATTGATCTGACCTGGTGTGGAGTCTTTTTGTGATGTTTTCATTGTGCTTCAATGAGGGGTTTGTCCCAGGCATTGACTAAACATCCTCTCACACACTTTTGACACCCGGATCATATAATGACTCTCTGAAGATACCTACTCCACCTGCATTTGTTATATCATGCAATTGACAAACATGCCTACATGTATGTGAGAGCTAAGGGTCATGCTGAATCACAAAAAAGAATAGTGAGGACATTCTGTAGCATGTACCTATCCTGGTTGACCACATGACTAGGTCCAAACACCACACACTTCAGCCACCTGTCCATCACCCTGGAAACCTAGCTCACGCTACTCCTCCCTGTTTTACATACTCCACCTTTGACATATGTAGCAAAGTCAGTCTTTTCTGCATATGGATCCCTCCCGACACCAGCCACAACAGCATCCAAGCCTACATCCTATTTAGAATGTAGTATACCAATGCCCTCCTCTACACAAGTGGGAAACTATCACACAGAGCAGTGCATTACTATCACTCAAGTTACCTTGTGCCGCACACCACACTTCCTCTCCTTGACATTCAATGACTCCCCATTCAGACACACTGCCAGTTCACTGTGCTCACATTCACTTACATGGCAGTACACTACGAGGGGTCCACCAAACTCACACACCATTTATACTGCCAACAGACACTCATGTACCTCTGGTGTGTATTACTTGCATTCACCCCTAGCCCCAAAATACTTTTGGACAACACAGGATTTAGTATGTTATTTGACATGGCAGGGAACACCAGTCTAATCACACTCAGCTCATAAGGACAGGTAAGTGAAATATGGTTTAATGCTAGTGACTGTACACATTACTATTTACATGATCCAACTTGGTGATCCTTCACATGCTCAGTACCTGTATCCCTTCTCGGGTGAAAAATTAATCCTCTGGCAACCCCAGTCCAGACCATAAATGTACACTTCACTTTTGGCTATATAGCCCCAGTAAACACACACTTGCCTTATTGTGAAAGGGGATCTGCATTATCACAGTCACAGTCAGGCTGTGTTGATTTCCAATGCCTAATTTGTTGCACCATCGCAGGTTTAGTGCTTTGTCTTATGGAACTGCTCACTCATGTCATATATTATGCTACAACTCACAGTATTCATTGATTACCTGGTTTGGGGTAGCACATCATGCATGAACCTGACAAGTTTTAGCAGGGCTAGGTTGAGCTGGAAATTAGTCACTGGCCAAAACAAAATATATTTTTTTGATAAATGACCTAACATGTGAGACATTCCTGCCCTTTACCTTGCACACAGCACAATGCAGCACAGCAAAGTGTGTTACTGTGCTGTGCTGCACTACATGACTGTTTTAACCACATTGTCCTCTTTTGACACTAACCCTGTAGATATTCTATGTTCTAAACCACAGCACTGTCTGACACTTCCTCTCCTTCCACCAACTCTCTGGAGATGACTGCCGCCACCTGCTCATCCAATGGCCCCAACTCCTCCTGGTTCTTATGTCATCCTCCATTGTGCATGGTTCTTGGCCAGTTTCTCTTTAGTCCCCCACTTATAATCATGCCAGTGCTTCTTGCACTCTCGCACTCTCCTTTTTGTTTGGCCTACACTGGTAATTGTTTCCACTATGGACTAGCAAATGCCTTCCTTCTACCCTAATGCCAATTTGGAGGTGACAAAGAGATGGTGTTCATTTTTTGTCACCTCAGATATTATTATTTGTTTCTCCTCCTCACTGAAATTGCTCTTCCTCTTCTGCTGGGCGCCTCTCTATTGTGATGTGTTGCTGGAATTCCGTTGGTTTTCCCACCAACTTCAGCAATACAACAAAAACCCTACGCCATGGTGCTCTGTTGTGTAAATATGGTGCATCTATGGTGGCGCAAGGGTGTCTGCTGCAGGGGCAAGTAAACTGCTGCATCGCTGCTTTAACACAGCGATGCGTCAGTTTCTTGTAAATGATGCCCTTAGTCTCTGCGTCAAGTCACATTGTAATGATGTGTGAATATACATTTTATTAGAGCAAAATAAATGTTGGTACTGGAACATTAGGCAGGTTTCACCCAAAGAAGCTGCATATTTGTTGTTAAAGTAAACAATGAATTAAAAAGCCACTATTAATGTAAAAAGCCTGCAGGTGTTACTATTAATAATCATCTATGTAGTTGATGCTTACGTAGGTTCAATTAAACTACCCTGTATACTCTTCTATGAAAGAAACTTTAAAATGAGGTAATTAATGTATGGAAAGTTCTAGATGTGACATGCCCTTCTTGTGACAAGAGTCCAAAAATGACATGGAGGCAATAGCAAACCCACATGCATATTTTTAATTGGGTTCCTCGCTAGGTCTGCAGGTCATCTTTAACAACTGTTCTTTGCAGTTTTCCTTTCTGAAGAGCCAAGTTCATCTTGATTTTTTAAAATAATGACACAGCCAACACACTAAATCCAATTTGCCACAGAGAACACATTGTCACATAAATAATGACCTCGCCACAGGATGTATTCCTTGTTTCCATGTTCTTTAGCACATTCTGAGAGCATCAGTTGAATATGTCCTTTTATTTCATGTTAGACAAGCTTAGTTCAATTGCATGCTCTCTGTCAAGGGAAACTCCAGTAGTGCAGCCTTTGACGTCAGTTAATTTTAATGCCCATGTATTGAAAATGGGATTCCTGGTTGGCTGATATATGCATCCAGGCCAGACAGAAACCACCGCTCTAGTCAGGGTAAGCTACATACACACTAAAATATAACCTGTGTTCACCCTCTGGTAGCTTGTCCCAGAGCAGTCAGGCTTATCTAAAGAGGCAATGTGTAAAGAATTGGTGCAACACACTCATACAATAACACAGTAAATACACCACATGACTCCAAACAGGTTAAGAAAAATTGATTATTATATTCTGAACAAAACAAGACCAAAATAGACAAAAATACAATGTATAGAGAGTGAGATATTGAATTTTCAAAGTATAAGCGCTTAGAAGCAAGCAGCGCTAAAAAGTTTATTTTAAGTTGTCCTCGACTGGGACAAAGCTAAAGTTTGACCACGATGGAGCGCCGGTCGACCACAGGACCCAAGCAAGCCCTGGTGAACAAAGTACCTTTCCTAATCACAAACAGTGAGACGCTTCAAGTCGAGGCCTGTATGTGCAGGATGGGTTGACCTTCTCCAAACAGTGAAGACCATACGTCAGTTCTGACGATGAGTGCCAGATTTGAGAGGGGTCCAGCCTTGCACCGGATTCTGCCATGCATTCAAAATTATGCATCGATCTCACAAAGCTGTAGTGGTGGCAATACACTCTCCGATGTATCAAAACCCCTGTTGCTGGTTCCAAGGCGATTAGCTGATTTTGCTCCTGCAACTGGGTTGATGCACCGGTTCTGCTACATTGAGACCGGAGATGCGTTGAAATCCGTGTTGCACTTATCTGGGTCACTTCCAGTGAGCCTGGTACAGGAGTGGGGTTGAGGCTTTGATATCCCTGAGTCTGAAGCAACAGGCGGCAAGCCAACAAGCCCTTGGAGATCACTTGAAGTGAAGGCAGAGTCCAGCTCTCCTTCATCAGGGCCATCGAGCAGCAGGGCAACAAACAGAAAAAAAAGGCCTTCCAGATCTGTAGTCCAGTTGAGTGCTTTAACCAGCAAAGCAGTTCTTCTGGCAGAGATTCAGCTACATGTCCAGCAATATCTGATTTTAGGGGGAAGAGGCCCAGTACTTGGACCCTAAAATTCATTTGATTTAGGTGTTCTCTGAAGTGCACAAGTATCCTTTTCAACCCAGTCCTGCTTGCCAGGCTATCTGTGGGGGGTAATAAGCCCTTTGTGTGTGGACAGGACACTGCTTATTCAAGTGAAGTGTTAGCCCATTTCTTCAATCCTTCCCAGGCAAGGCCATCAGAAAGTAGAAGCTTGTAGATGGGTATTCAGACACACCTATCCTTCCTGTGTTGTGGTTGTCTAGAGGGAAGGCACAAAGTGTAGCTGCCACTTACTTCAGATGTGTATTGGAGATAGGCTGTCAGGCACACAGAACATTAAGTTCAGGGAAATATCCACTTTCTAAAAGTGGCATTTCTAAAACAGTAATGCCAACTTCAACTTCAAGAGTGAGGAGGATTTATCATTACCACCCTAAGATATGAAACATGAAAAAGTTGTTCATCTGTGATCAGGAATTACAGCTTAAAAGGGTGTTAAGAAATTACCAATGCTAGCCTCTGAGAGGGGTAAGCCTCAAAAGAGGGTAAAAAGAATTTGGGGGTTTGTCACAATTAGAACATGTTGAGATTATATACACATGCCCTACCTTTTATTTAGATAGCATTCTGCCCTGGGGGTAAATTAGGGCCCACCTTAGGGGTGAATTATATGTTATTAAAAGGGAGTCTGAGGCTTGGCAAGTAGCTTTAAATGGCAAGTGAAAGTGGCAGTACACTACACACACAGACACTGTTATGGCAGGCCTCAGATAGGTTTGAAAGGATACTTATGTGGGTGGTACAATCAGTGCTATAGGCCCATTAGTAGAATTTGACTTATAGGCTCTGGGTATAGGTTATTCCAATTTACAAGGGACTTATTAGTAAATCAAATATGTCAATCAGGCATATACTAATGTCACCATGTTTTAGGAGAGAAGCAAATGCACTTTAGCACTGGTTAGCAGTGGGAAACTGCTCAGAGGCCAAAGGCCACAAAATGAATCAGCAAAAACAGGAGGTAAAAGGCAAAAGGTCTGGGCAAGACCACCCTAAGGGTGACAGGTCTAACACCATGCGTCAACTTACCCATAACTCTGCTATATGTTTTTAATATCTGGAATATTAAACAAGCCTAAACTTCCAAGATCTAATATAATGAAAGCGCTAAAGCCTGTAAATATCCAAAGAACCATTTATGCAATATTTCTTCTGTAGCAGAAATATCAGAAAGAGGTTTGTTGACCCTAAGGAAACAAGATGTCGTCCATGCATGGGTGGTGTCCCAGACTCTCTGAAGGCTCCCTAATATTTCTGATCTTTGTGATCAATCTAGCAGGTTTTTTAAGCAACAGTTACAGACTTCCTGATCCTGTTGCTGCTCTGATTGAGAGGAATCGAGCAGTATCAGGCTCCTGTGTGTCTGCTCCCTAATTCGCTTTGCAGGTTCCTGCTAACCTGCTTCCTGCTTTCATATGTCTCATGGAGCTACCCGAGAAGATGGTCTCTAAGGGTACATACTCAGCTGCTGTGGCTGATTAACTAGAACTGTCTCAGGATGCTGGTGTTCCTGGAAAAACATGGGAGAGTGCAGGTAAGTGTGAGAGAGAAAAATATACTCTGCTTGCAATGTCCTGATAAGCCCAAGGTTGTTCAACAACAGAAACAACATGCTACATCGAAATGCAAACAAGAACAGTCAGGGCAGCTGGATTTCTTGTTAAGGCAGGAAATTCTAAGCACCTTCGGGGTGTGGAAATTTCTATAAGCTTATTCTACTTCAAACTGGGCACCAGGTGCAAATATTTGCCCTCAGACCACAACGCTTCTGTCAGAGAGCACTGCAGGTTCATATCTTTATCCCTCAAGCCAACTGTTGAGGGAGCAGCATTTACCGGCTATCCTCTGCATCCCCACACCACCACCCGTAGAAGAAGAACTCAATGGTGTTGGGATATACACACGAGAAAGGGGTTTGCGAACAAACAACAAACTAAAATAACATGTTAAAATAAGAGGTTAAAACAATATACCAAAATAACAAACGTGATTATCCACTATCATCCAGAGGTCCCACTTGGACCAACAGAATAATCATAAGGAAAATAGTACAGATAGCAGGACAGATATGTTACCCGAAGGAAAACTGACAGATGCTACCTAAAGGGTACTTAGCATTTGCTAATGGGGGGATAAAGAATACTGGGCCTACTAATCAAGCACACTGGAGGAAGGGAAACACACTATGACCTCACAATGATGTACATAAACAAGAATATCATAATTGTACATGCATTACTTGTCACAGCTCAACATTATATATCACAACCCATAACTTGTGTGAGTACCAATCTTTGTATCTAGTAGATGCCTGATCTCCACTAGTACACAGGCAAAGTAAACACTGATGTGTAACAGAATATCAGTACATATTGAACAAAAATAAAGAGTTCCTATGGAGGTTGAAAGCGAACACAATATACACAATAAACAACAAACTTAGTTTCACAGCTAAATAGCCCAATACTAGCTGTTTTTAGAATGTTCAGCAACTTGAATGTGCAGAGTTCTCGCCAGTGGAACCAAACTTTCCTTTATCTAGGTTTATGGACAGAGGCTGAAGGAAGGTAATCAAAACTGCTACCAATGAGCACTGCGGCCATGTGACTTATGTCAGAGCTGGAGAGCTCTAAATAGAGTGCCTATTTTATCCAGATGGAGACGTGTGATCAAACTTCTGAGTCTGTGCAGGAGATTCATCAAGTCCGGATTCCTTGATGCGAAGCACGGAATGTTCAGGAGCAGACTGCTTATAGTTAGGAACTTTAAAAATGGCTGCAGAGACTTTGAAGTCTCACGAGATCTTGGCTGGCCATTTCATAATGTTTTTGTGAATGACTCAGCAGCTGAGAATGACTCACTGTTCTTGTGGATGACTCATTAGCTGAGAACAGCTCACCAGTATTCAGCCCCCTGTCTAATGTTGTTTATGTGGATGACTTGTTTGCTGAGGATGACTCACTGCTATTGTGGCTGACTCATCCATTGAGGATGACTCACCTCTATTCAGCCCTCTGTCTCATGTTGTTATGAATGACTGACCAACTGAGGATGACTCACCAGTATTTAGACCCCCTAATGTTCTGCCCAAAATGAGTCCTAAGGTGTCAAGCTCTATACCCTACATACCCTTTATACCTAAGACCATGATGCACTGCAGTGACTCACACTAGGTTTTCTAGTGGATACGGGCCAATGAATTGGGGCTGTAATTTTTTATGTCTTCAGATGCATAAATGTCTGTAGGAAAGCCAAACTAAATCCCCTGGTTGATAAGTTGGCACCTGGTTATGGAACACTAAACCTGATCCAGTTGTCGACTGGAATCTGCAGCTAGCCAAATAGGAATGTCAATCTGATGTACTCTACTTGAATTCCCAGGTGATAATGGAAGCACAGGCATGAGTAACAAAGTTAGTGGGTTGTAAAAGAGCTTTGGCCATATCAGGATTTGCTGAGTGATTTTCTTCAGAGTCATCGGGCCGGGATAAGGCATCAGCTTTATGATTGTTAGCCCCTGGAGGATATGTTAGGATAAAATTATAGTCTGCAAAAAAAAAAAACACCGCAATATCTAGGTATTAATGCTTTGATAAGGTAAGGTAATGCCTTCACCCCCAGAAGGTGGTCTTAATGTCTAGCAGCTCTTGATCAAAAATTGTATCATTTCTTTCCACATTGTTTCATTTGTTAGAGAAGAATGCTATGGGGTATAGCTGACTATTGCCCTGTTTCCTTTGGGATAACACTGTCACAATAGCAACACTGGAAGCATCAGCCTCTATATAGAATTTTAACGAGGTGTCAGGATGAAGGTGTATGTGCTCAGAGGTGAATGCTGTTTTGAGTCAGGTAAAGATCTCTCCAGCTTCTGGTGACTAACAAAAGTTGTTCCTGTATGGAGAAGCACCGTTATGAGTGTCACATGGTTGGAGAAGTTCAAAATGAACCGATGATAAAAATTTGCAAAGCAAATAATTCTTTGTACCTGTTTTACGCTGGTGGGTTTCTGCTATTGCAGCACAGTGTGTACTTTGGACTCGTTCATAGTGAGTCCCTCAGCAGAGATGATATATCCCAAGAATTGGACTGATGGGAAATGGAATTCACATTTTTCAATCTTTGCATATAGATGGCTCTAACGTAAGACCTGGAGAACCTGTTTAGCATGTGGAATGTGTTTACTTTCAGAAGCGGTATAAATGAGAATGTCGTCGATATAGATGACCGTGAAGATGTTTAAATACTTTTGCAATATACAGTTCACTAGATGTTGAAGGCAACTGAGGGATTGCACAGGCTGAAAGGTATAATCTGATATTCAAACAGCCCAAATTTGGTGCGGAACATCATCTCCCACTAGTCTCCTTCGTGCATCTGCACCAAATGACCCATGTAGGTAAATTTTAGAGGAGATAGTCACTCTTTTGACCTGATCCAGCTGTTCATAAATTAGTGGAATGGGATAACGATTCTTTGCTTGTGAAATTATTCAAGGCCCTATAATCGATGCAGGTTCTCCATTCTCCATTCTTTTTCAAGATGAAGAATAACGGTGACTAGACAAGGGATATAGAATGATGTATGAAACTATTGGCCAAGTGTTTATCTGGGTATTGGGGCAGGTGTCTGGTCTAAGGTTCAGTGAGAGAATAAATACAGCTGCATGGTAGCTGTCTTCCTGTATCAAAATTGTGATTGAGCTAAACATCCTTTGATTCTGGCCATATCACTTGATCTCTTTGTGCCTAACAAAAATGAATGTGTCCATCTGTAATGTAACTGGTGCTCATGTAAAGTGCTCTGATATCTTAGGGTCAAGTTTGCGCTATATAAAACCCTGAAAAAAAATAGTTCGCCATTTGTTCACTGAACACATCCCCATATTAGGCGTATTTGTTAGGTCACACTTCAAGTTGTATGGGGCATGCGGCTATGGTGACTGATTTCTCCTTACACTGTTCTGATGTAAAATGAAAGGATCCTAATATCCAATCTATAATGCGGTTGTGTAACTGCAGCCAAGGAAGCCCTTGAAATATGCCATACTGTGGAGTGTCAATGATATCAAACCCATTCAGCTAATGAGTTTTTGGTGTGTGATAGGGCTGGAAAATAACAGGGACCCATCTACTGCCCAAACATGGCCTGATGTTCACTTGCACTGCACAGGGAGTATATACCTACACACACAGCCAGCCAGAGAAATTCTGTGTAGCCCCAGAATCAATCATGACAGACAAAATTAGACTGGAATTCCAGGAAAAAACAAGAATACATCCATGGTTACATCCTGTGCGGTGGTTGCTTGTGCAGTCTTCCCAAAATTATGAGAGTGTGGTTTCCAGACCCTTTTTGGTCTACTGGTGCTGTCTGGCACAAAGTGTCCTTCCACACCACAATACAAACAGAGATTTCCTTGTCACCGACGCTCCTTTTCTTGTTTGCACAAAGGGGCTTGAACTAATCTTATCTGTACAGGTTCAACCTTGGAGTCTGTTGGTTTAAGGTGGTCCAATCTTGGCAAGGGTCGTACCTTGGTTCGCCTTCTTTCTCTCTGATGTTCCATGAGACGTAGCCTAACTGTAAAACAAGATTAATCAAATCATCACAGTTCATTGGTCTGTCTACCACCTGAGCTAACATGTCCTTAAGGTCGTGTCTCAGCCCCCTTTAAAACAATGAGGCTCTCTTCCACTCAGGCCAGTGAGACTCAACTACCAACCAATTAAAGTGAGTCAGATAATGTAGGAGTTTGCAGTTGCCTTGCCGCAACTCCAGAAGCTCATTTTTCATGGTCTGAGTGGTAGTGCATCAGTCAGAGATACAGCGGAGCTCCCGTTCGAAGGCGTCGTACATGTGCAAGATGACTGCACTCTGCCACCAATGGTACAGACCAAGAGGCAGCATCTCCTGACAAATAGGATAATACAGAGGCTACATTAGATTCAGCAGTAGGAAAACCAATGGGATGATACAAGAAATGGAGGATGCGTTTTTGAGAAGGATGTTCAATTTCTGTGGATCTCCTGAACAGCATTCAGGAGTAGTTAAGGGTGTGGTTAACTGTCTTATCGCTAACTGTGCAGTGTAAATTGGAGTCACTAAGGGTGATGGACTACAGGCAAACTCACTTGGACCACTGCCAGGAGTTCACCGGGTATATACCTGGTGACATACAGTCATGGGCTGAGTCCTCAGGCTGTGGCTCTTGGCTCGGGACAGTTCTAACTGTCTTTGTATATACTGTAGTCTGCTCTCCAGATTGGTAATGGAGAAGGTCCTTAAAGTCATGCTGCCCAGA
Organism: Triturus cristatus; assembly: GCF_964204655.1. NCBI lineage: Eukaryota > Metazoa > Chordata > Amphibia > Caudata > Salamandridae > Triturus > Triturus cristatus. The sequence goes on from NC_140587.1 coordinate 233,100,771, forward strand.
CAACTTATGGATATGTTTAAAGGCTTTGCATTCTGTCAGATCAATGTTGCAGATTTAGGTCATCATCCACGAGGTCCAGGACCACCACACCACCACCGGTTTAAGAAGAATGTGATGACGTCAGGATGAACCCAAGGGAAAGGGGTTTGGGGTAGAATAACAAACTAAAATAACAAGTTAAATAAAAGGCTAAAACAATATACCAAAATAAAACATGTGATGATACACTATTTTCCAAAGGTCCCACTTGGACCTACAGATTGAGTAATCATAAGGGAAACATAGTACAGATAGCATGACAGATATATCACCTAAACAGAAGCTAAAAGATGCTATCTAAAGGGTAATCTAGCATTTTCTTAGGGGGGAACAAGATACTGTGCCTACTAATCAAGCACACTGGAGGAGGGGCAACACACTAAAACCTCACAATGATGCACATAAACAAGAATATCACAAGTGTACATATATTAATTGTCACAGCTCAATATTATATATCACCACACACAACTTGTGTAGAGAATCAATTTTCATACCTAATAGATGCATGATCAGCACTAATATGCTGACAAAGTACAAACCAGTGTTTAATGTTTCCCCTCACATAATAGCACACCAGATTTCACAAAAATAAAGACTTCCTACGGAGGATGAAAGACAACGCAATATACACAATAAACATCAAACTCAGTTATGAAGCTAAATAACCATAGCGTAGCTGTTTTGAGAATTAACTGCAGCTTGAATGTGCAGTGTTCTTGCCGGAGGTGAGAGGCACTAAACTTTCTTTTATCCAGGTTAGCTATCAGAGGCCCAAGCAGGGCAATCAAAGCCCTTACCAATGAGTGTGGCGGCCAAAGGACCTATGTCATAGGGAGAGATCTCTAAAAGAGTACTTGTTGTATCCCGATGGAGACGTGATCCGAATTCAGAGGCTGGGAAGGAGATGCGTTAAGTCTGGATTCCTTGATGAGAAGCATTGAATGTTCAGGAGCCAGGCAACTTATAGCTCAGAGCTTTAAAAATGGCCGCTGAGACTTTCAGGTTTCGCAAGATCTTGCCCGGCTGTCTCATTTTGTTGTTGTGGATGACAAGGGACCCGAGGATGGCTCACTATTGTTGTGGATGACTCATCAGGCTGAGGATAACTCACCAGTATTCAGCCCCCTTCCTCATGTTGTTGTTTTGGATGACTCAGCAGCTGAGGATGACTCACAGTTGTTGTGGATGGCTCATCAGCTGAGGATGTCTCATCTGTATTAAGCCCCCTGTCTCAAATTGTGAATGACTCGCCAACTGAAGATGACTCACCAGTGGTCAGACTCCCTAATGTTCTGCCCAAAACGTGACCTAAGGTGTCGAGCTGCATTTCCTTCATACCCAACACCATGATGAACAGAGGGTGTGTGCAAAAGGCCACATGGGTGCAAGTGCTTAAGGTGTGGATGAGAGCACAGAATGCCAAAGAAGGCACCAAAGAACCACAGGTCAGTAGGCAAAGGCCAGTAATGTGACTCTCTGGTGGCAACGATCGTGGCTGCATGTGAATATGTGACAGTTTCAGTACACATCTTTGGAAGACTTAGGGGCCGATTACGATCTTGTTAGAAAAGCATTCCTACCGACTCGAGTTAGGAATGCTATCCGTACAAATCGCACTTTGAGAGTCTCCCTGACCGAGTACAATGTGTTCGTATGTGTACGGACTCAGTCCGGTTGGACACCCATTGAATTCAATGGGAGCCTGTGGACCCAACGTGAACACAGGCTCCCATTGAAAAAAAAGATGGGTGGGGGAAAGTGTGCACCCTGTGGCTGGCACCCGATGGTGCCTGCCACACTGTGCATGCATGGAAAGTGGGGACCAATTGGTACCCCCCTGTAACCGATTCGGAGGGCCGATTCCCGCAGCCATTTCGTCTCGGCAAAACTGAGTCAGTACAGCTGTCAGGATAGGGCATCGTACTCGCTCGTTTGGAAGCCGTCCCAATTGAGCAGCTCGATTGTGCTGCGAATGAGTTGGACTGACTGTTTTGGGTTCAGAACCGATTCAGTCAGCCCAGACCGCTTCCTTGCATCATACTTGGTTGTTTGGAAGGGGGTGCGATTCGTTCGGAATCATAGGCTCTGAATTAGATTTGCTTTTTCCGAATATCATTTGGAGCCCTTCCTAACAAGATCATAATCGGCCCCTTAGAAGAAGGACGGCTATGCAGCTCTGCAAGAAGAACTGTCACTCTGCTGCCCAGCTGTTTTAGTGCAGAACTAGACATGCTTCTTAAACCCAGGACTGCCAGAGGGACTCCAATGGCCAGGTGGCTGGCGTTCAGATCACAATCCTCAAGACAGAAATAGGCTTACACCATGTTCTACCCAGCACATGGATTAACCTCTTAAGTGGTGCCACCCCAGACCTGGACTCTTAGAAGTGGGCCTGAAGGTGCTTACAACAGCCCCAATTGTGGTCCCAGCAGAACTTATGCATCATAGTCACAGCACGATGCGTCACTGACTAGAATCTCCACATTGGTGCACGCCTCACCTCACCAAACTTTGCATTAGGACTGCTGCGTAGTTTGTCTCCAGTGCAGGACTTCGCATTGCCACTTGCAACCTTCCTAGGAACTACCGCTGTGCAAAGCATGCCTTTGCATTGCAAGACCCTCATTTACAGCATCCTCAACCCTGCAGTTTTTCCAGCATCAGTCGGTGCTCAGCATATTTCGGCACAGGACTTCGCATCGCAAGCTCCTTGTTGATGGCATCCTTGACAACAACACAGGACCTTGCATTGCAACTTCAGAGGTCCTAGCAATTGCCACTGCATGAAGCATCCTCAATGAAGGACTCTGCATTGCACCACAACCAAAATATAAGGCACTCTTGTTTAGCAGGCCTCACTGGGTCCCTGTAACCATCTCATAGTCTATAGCGGTTGGCATGAACTTGCAACATTGTTGGGGTACAGTGCGACTGAGAGAGACCAAGACTATAGTTGGTGCTTTTGTGCTTTTATGAGCTATTTTCATTTAAAACTTTTAAACTGCATATCTCTGGTTCTACTAATTTGACTTTTGTTGCTTTGGTATTAAATTATTTATTAAAATTGACTCTATATTGTAAAAGTGCTGTGGTATTTTTCTTGTACTCACTTTATTACTGTTTGATGTGCTGTATGAATACATCACACAGGCTCTAAGTTAAGCCTTGCTACTTTGGTGCCAAGCTACCAGAGAGTTAAGAAGAGCTTGATCAGGGGTTGCTTGTGACTTCACCCTGCAAAGGATTGTGGTTGCTGGTTGTATAGGGCTTTACCCACAAAACCAGTAGTCAATTTACTTACATTGGTGTTGAGCTGTGAGGACTAGGACTTGAATTTGTGCAGTGCAATACAGTGATTTTGTGTAACACTAAAATCCTGAATAAGTAATCTGAGACCACTCCAAGCCTCTTTAAATTCTCCCTAGTTTAAATCCAAAATTACTACAAAGCGTAAGAGTTGAGTTACATGTGTAGATTATTAATGTGTAACTTTACCTCCAAATCTGTACTCAAAATATGGTAATGTATTAGATTCAATCAATCAATCAATCATAGGCATTTGTATAGCGCACTGCTCACCCGGAGGGTCTCAAGGCGCTGGGGGGGGGGAACGCTACTGCTCGAACAGCCAGGTCTTGAGTTGCTTCCTGAAGGCGAGATGGTCTTGCGTTGTCCGGAGGTGGATGGGGAGGGAGTTCCATGTCTTGGCTGCCAGGTAGGAGAAGGATCTTCCTCCGGCGGTGGCTCTGCAGATGCGGGGGACGGTGGCGAGAGCGAGGCTGGCGGAGCGGAGCTGGCGGGTGGGCTTGTGGAAGGTCAGGCGGCTGTTGAGGAACTTGGGGCCCAGGTCATGGAGGGCCTTGTGTGCGTGGGTGAGGAGTCGGAACGTGATTCTTTTGTTGACGGGGAGCCAGTGCAGGTCTCTCAGGTGTCCTGTGATGTGGCTGTGTCGGGGGATGTCCAGGATGAGTCGTGCTGAGGCGTTCTGGACCCGTTGGAGTTTCTTCTGGAGTTTGGCGGCGGTGCCGGCGTAGAGGGCGTTCCCGTAGTCCAGCCGACTGGTGACGAGGGCCTGGGTGACCGTCTTCCTGGTCTCGGTGGGGATCCACCGGAAGATCTTTCGAAGCATGCGCAGGGTGTTGAAGCATGAAGACAAGACGGCGTTGACTTGTCTGGTCATCGAGAGGGAGGAGTCCAGGATGAAGCCTAGGTTGCGTGCGTGGTCCGTTGGCTTGGGGGTGGCTCCCAGGGCGGGGGGCCACCAGGAGTCATCCCAGGCGGAGGGTGATGATCCCAGGATGAGGACCTCCGTCTTGTCTGAATTCAGTTTCAGGCGGCTGTTCTTCATCCATTCGGCGACGTCTTTCATCCCATCGTGTAGGCTGGCTCTGGGGGTGTCCGGGTTGCTGGTGAGGGAGAGGATCAGCTGGGTGTCGTTGGTGTAGGTGATGATCTTGAGGTTGTGTTGGCGTGCGATGGTGGCGAGGGGGCTCATGTAGACGTTGAAGAGGGTGGGACTGAGCGATGACCCTTGTGGAACGCCGCAGATGACTTCGGTGGCCGCTGACCGGAACGGGGGGAGGCGGACTCTCTGGGTTCTTCCGGCGAGGAATGAGGTGATCCACTCCAGGGCCTTCTCCTGGATGCCGGTGTTGTTCAGGCGCTGTACCAGGGTGCGGTGGCAGACAGTGTCGAACGCTGCGGAGAGGTCCAGGAGGACGAGGGCCGCAGTTTCCCCGTTGTCCATTAGGAATCTGATGTCGTCTGTGGCTGCGATGAGGGCGGTCTTCGTGCTGTGGTTGGCTCGGAAGCCGGATTGGTCGAGGGATCCGTTGGTCTCGAGGAAGGCGGCTAGCTGTCTGTTGACGGTCTTCTCGATGACTTTGGCAGGAAACGGGAGGAGTGAGATGGGGCGGTAGTTCTTGAGGTCGGAGGGGTCTGCAGTTGGTTTCTTCAGCAGGGAACTGATCTCGGCGTGTTTCCAGCACTCCGGGAAGGTGGTGGTGTTGAAGGAGGCGTTGATGATGTCGCGGAGGTGGGGTGCGATGATGTGGTCGACCGTGTTGAAGATGTGGTGTGGGCAGGGGTCCGTAGGGGATCCGGAGTGGATGGTGTTCATTGTGCGTGTTGTGTCTTTGGTGCTGACTGGGGTCCAGGTGCGGAGGGTGGCGGTGGGGGGCATCAGTTCGGTGGTGGGGTTCGTGGGCCAAAGCTGTTGTGAATGTTGGCGATCTTGTCATGGAAGAAGGCTGCGAGGGAGTCTCAGAGGTCTTGCAAGGGAGTGATGTCATTGTTTCCGGCGTCGGGGTTGGAGAGCTCTTTGACGATGCTGAAGAGTTCCTTGCTGTTGTGGGTGTTGTTGTCCAGTCGTTCCTTGAAGGCTGTCTTCTTTGTGGCGCGGATCAGTTGGTGGTGTTTGCGGGTGGCGTGTTTGAGGGCCGTCATGTTGTCTGTGGTCTGGTTGGTGCGGCAGTTCTTCTTGGAGGTGATGAGCTTGTCGGTGAACCAGGAGGCTTTCTTGCTGCCGTGTCTGCTGGGGGGGTTCTTCTTCAGTGGTACGAGGGCATCTGCGCAGTTGGTGATCCACTGTGTGAGGTTGTTGGTGGCTTCGTTGGGGTCCGTTGAGCTGGTGGGGGGGTTCTGGCTGAGGAAGGTGGTGAGCTGGTCGCCGGTGATCTTGTCCCAGCTCCTGCGGGGGGCCTGTTGAGGGTGGTGGTGGGTCGTCGTTTTACTGAAGCTGAAGAGGACGCAGCTGTGGTCAGTCCACTGGAGATTGGTGGAGTGGCTGAAGGTGACGTATTTGCTGGATGAGAAGACTGGGTCAAGCGTGTGGCCGGCATAGTGGGTGGGGGTGGTTACCAGTTGCTTGAGTCCGAGGTTGGCCAGGTTGTCCAGCAGAGTAGTGGTGTTGCGGTCCTTGTTGTCCTCCAGGTGGAAGTTGAGGTCCCCCAGGAGGATGTAGTCGGTGGAATTGATGGCGTGCGGGCTGACGAAGTCTGTGATGTCTTCGCTGAACTGTGTGCGTGGTCCCGGTGGTCTGGAGACGAGGGTGCCTCTGAGCGTGGTCTTGGGGTCGGTGTGTATCCGGAAGTGGAGGTGTTTGGCGGAATGGAAGGTGTCATCGGAGTTGGTCGTGATGCGGATGGATGCGGACGGATTCACAAAATAAAAGACATCCAGATGGTCAGACTTTCCATAGGTGAATAGCTGGTTACTGGAAGATGATAACTAGGGGTGTGCGACATTTGTGTGAACTCCTTTCACAAAATTTCAGCAAAATCATGCAAAATTCCGTTGAATTACTCAAAATGCAAACCCTTCATTTTGTGCTATATTCGAGCATGAGATTGGTCCTGACATCAATTTTTTGTAAGAAGACACAATTAAAAAAAGCACAACTAACAACAGCCACGTTTAAATGTTCACTTGCATTTGCAGCAAATCTTAGCCTGGAATGGTGCATTTCATCATAAACCTTTACAGCAAAATGGCACTTAATTACGCAAAGTGAGATAATGGCATAATTTGGGAAACTTTGCATAAAAGTTGTAATGTTAAATTGCCAAAATGATGTAAATTACACCAGCATGATTTAAATGTTGTCCTGATTTAGTGATCACACATTGTTTATGAATATGATAATGGTACCAGGTTTCTCTAAACCAATGATTTTATACTGCCATAATATTTTTGCCATTCAGGATCCCCTACTTTGTTATTAATACTAGCATTATTCTAATAAAAGTGTCAACACAATCATCTGGAACATCAACCAGTGAATCTATTAGAGAGTGCTGTTTAGAAAAACTATCTTTGGTTCTAGTATCTATTATTCCAGATGCCACGTTAGCAGGGATCTCCTTCCACGGATACTGCCGTGTATTTTAAAGGGACATGGTCAGTGGAAACCTAGGACTTAATTCGAAAACTCTTCTTTTCAGTAGCTAAGACCACCAAGGTACACCCACAGCCATATGTATTGCTCCTTGATCTAAAACAGTGGCTCTTATCCTATGGTCCTAGGACCACTGGGTGCCCTCAGAGGTCCATGACTGTGTTACAAAATTAAATAATATCAAATTGAAAACATTTATATATATAAATATAGCAGCACAATAGTAAATGTGGAAAATATTTCAACATCAGACCATTCGTTTGGTGTGTACTTATTTTTGTATATTATTTTTAAGTTCAAATCATAGAAAGTGCTTATCTCCGGATTTCAGCAATGATTCAGGGGGGGTCCACAGAAGTCTAGGTTAATAACCAGTGATCTAGATTAGTTACTAATTGTTATTTTTGAGGTTCTAGAGAAATAGCAGTTGGTGAGAGAGGTTACTACTTTGCCACCAAAACCTGGAACAACCTCCCTCAACACAACAGGACCTCCCCACCTCTCCTTGACTTCCTAAAGAAGCTAAAGACATGGCTTTTCAACTAGGCGCCAATCCGGAACTGCAATCCAGCTCTAGTGCCCGGATAAACTCACAGGTGATTTGTTGCCCCCTACACATAAGCATACATAATTAGTAGTAGGCTCAAAAAGAGGGCCAGTATAAAGTGCACCTCACAGTAGTCCATCCATATTTTTTATCACAATAAAAAAGCAGATGGCATCAGTATCCTAAAGAGTACATATGGAACCTAAACTCATCCTTTGTGAATGACGTTGTGGCTTAAATATTACTCCTTACGACTGCTACACACCAGGTGACTTTGCACATCCAATGAATAACCATATTACTAGGGGAATTTAAAAGGGAATGTGATGTCCCTAAGCATTTACCATAATACACTTTAAGTCCTATTTTACAGATAGTACAATTTAAGTCATGTTAAAAAAATGAGTTCTAAATGCATTCAGCAATTCCTAACTCTATTTTTCTCACATTTAATTTAACTGGCTGGCATATAGACCGATCCTGTCACATGCAGTTGTAGATATCAAAATACCAATTCAGCTAATAAATTAATACATTGATTTCTTTCCTGCTGATGAAGTTGGATCATAGCTGCATATTTAGCATAAAAAGTGAAAGCCTACTTACCTAAATGTGTATATATACTTTTTAAAACCACGGCATCAATTTTCTTATTAATTAATTATTTTACACCAGAAAAATGCACAATCTCAATTAGATCCAAGAAAGTCTAAATGCTGGTATAAGCAATGCTAGTTTTTTGTGAGCTCTGAAGGACCAGTTCAGTTTTAAAGAGGACATCTAGTATACAGAACAAAACTATTCTCTTCACCCAGTCCTGCATCCCTAAGAATCACCATCAATAGTTATTCTAGTATGTTGTTTATTTTCTTTAATTATGTCAGCCTGGAATTTCAGATGTATTGTGACATCAAAAGGGCTGCCTTATCCCACTAATGTTCATGATTATAAACATCCTATAGCATCAGTGGCTTTCCCCAAGCCAATAAAATGCAGTTTGCCCTGGTCTATACATCTCTTACTGGTTCTTTGAGCAACACAAGTGCTTTGTTTTTATCTGTCTTCCTTAGATTCCTTAAGTGATCCAAAGCTATTAGATATTCCAACTCGTTCCATTTACACAGTCTAACAAAGACTGTACTTACTAGATCAGTGTGTTCTTAACCTACAGCATGACATTTAATGCCAAATCCATTTTTAGATGGAACTTCCGGGATGGATTTGTTTTTGTTTTAACAAGTCCTCAGATGAATACAAATGGGGCCAACTTAAAACTCATATGTAAAAGATTCTAACACACATTAATGTTAAAAAGACTGAATTAGAAGAACCAGTAATTCATCCAAGTCACATTCATGGGTATGAACAAGATTTCCTTTTGTCTAACCTTTACATGGAACATGCCTGTTTGACACATTTTATACACAAACACCCACCTTAAGCAGATGAAGGGGTGGGCATAGGTGCTGGATCCCAGCACCAATCAGATTGGGCAAAGGCAGCACAATGAAAGCAGGACTAGTGAATTCTCATCTTCCAATTTTGGAATACTCAGCATCAAATGCCTTTTGCAGAGAAGTGTCTTCCTATGTTGGATTTATGTGGCCGGCACACAAGATTTAAGTTAAGGTCCGCTAGGGCGAATAGGGGTAGCAAGGCCAGTAGATCCAACTTGCCTTCTCTTAGTGCCTGCACAGTTCAGAGAATATTTTCCATTGAAGCGCTTGCACAGTACAGGTCAAGAGGTTGACACAAGATGGTGTCTCCCAAAAGCAGTTACAGTGAGGGCACAGAGGCAGTCAGGCCAGTTGACCGCTTCTTTCTCTCAAAGTATGAATGCCTTTTATATGGAAGTTCAGAACCCCTACAGGTCATGGGGTGGACACAGATGGTGGATCACTGCATTGCTCTTTGGTAGAAGCAGCAAAGGTGTACTAGGGAGAGTGGTTTCCCTCTTCATCACACCAACCCACTCCATACAGTTCAGTTGCTCTACACTCTGACTTCACTTGCTCTGATGTGACAGTCCTTCTATATTCGGTTATATGCATGTGTAGCTTGCTAACTTTGGGCTGTATCATGATGTTGGTTGGAGTTGCCTCTGACCTACATCTCTGTGGTTTTCAAACTGACCAACCTCGGGTCTGGGGTCTGAAACTGCAATTATGATGTGACCACACATGGTGCAGTCGCAAACTCCCATTTCCTTATGTGAGTTTGTGTGGTGATCGGAAACCGGCCGCAGCAGAAGCTCCCATAGAGAAATAGGAGCTACTGTAAATCTCTGCACTGCCTGGCAGGCACCGTGAGGTACCTGCCAAACGGTGCATGGATTTACAGTGGGGTACCATAAGTGCCCCCGTGGCCCACAACTGGAGGCCTCAGTGGGAAGGGGGCTCTGTTAGGGGCCTCCATAGTTACTTGCCGACAGGCTTTCTATGTCAGAAAGCCTAACATGGAAAGCCTGTCAGAAACAGACATCATAATCCCCACAGCGGAAATGCCGTTCGGGAGGAATTATGTGGCGGTTCTGAGTAGCAGACGGGCTCCTTGAGCTCGTTAGAAGCCAGTCGAATTGACCGGCCGATTTGGACTCCGACGACCGTCATTGAAATACGGCGGTCGGATTTGAAACCAAGGATGTCGGTTGGTAAGCCTCCAACAAGCGGTCGGATACTTACCATCCAACATCCTAATCAGGCCCCTTGTATCCTTCTGCCTTATAAACAATGTCCTTCTACATTTTGCTATCAGTCTACAATTGTGTATACATTAGTAAGTCAAGAGATTTTACACACATGTATTTAATGATTGATCTTTCAAAAACAATTGAAAGGAGATAGTGCCTGATTCAGAATTTGGCAGCACTCCCATTGTCCCTCCGTGGCATCGTTTCCAAGTACTCTGTCCAGCTGATGTATTCCGGCTTGCTGTGTTTAGATGTGGGCTGGTTGATCCACCGTCTGGGTTGACAGAGTGTTTTCCATGGCATAAACGGCTCACCACTATTGACACGGCGGACCCCTATGCTGCTAAGATTAACCTGTTGAAGACAAAAAGGTGCTTTGATTAAAACACCAACTGCTGCACTGCTGCAATGAAGAAAAACTCTCCTCCATAAGTAAACCATTAATTTTGACGTTAACCAAAGTAATCCATAGTATTCCCATTTTTTAGAAAATCCAATAGTCCATATTTTCCATATTTATAGAATCACTGTGGAGACAGATAAGTTGAGCTAGAATGCTTTATTCCTCATTTTCAAATGTCCCATGCTGCTCATCCAAGCTTTAACATAGACATGTGGTGCCAACTATCCTTTGAGCCGGTACAGTGGAAAACCCAATGCATTTCGAACTATTGTAAGTTCTTCGTCAGGGGTGCTGTAATAAATCAGAGAGAACTGCTTAAACGGCTGCTCCAGAACAAAACGCACTAAGTGATTATAAATGAAACGTTTACCCCGTGTCCTACCCTCCCTAACGACCCACGTTCACCTCTCCCTTTCCTAACAAACCCTGAAATGTCTCACCCTAACCCAGAAAGAAAAAAATAAATAATCTAACAAAAACCCCTTGTTATTCATAGCAACCACGGAAAACAAACATTGCTCATTTACCTTAAGAAACCATAATCGGCGGTTTAACACATGCTTGTCTTACTTCAAATTCGAAAAAGGATCAACTTCACTCTCTCCCACCATGGTTTTATTCGAAACCTGCTTGCACACGTTTCCCCAATCAATCCCTAATGAATCCAAAACAACGTGACCATTTAAACTCCCTTGCACGTAAAAAAGATCACCTGCCTAAGTATCCCATAATGCACTAGCACAGTTACCGAGAATCATGACCCCACAAAACTGCAAAGCTACATCAAAACATAGAAGATGTGAGCACCAAAATGTGTGAAATACATACAATGATATATATAACACAAAACTTAAATTAATGTCGTATATTTAAAATAAACAAAGTTCGTGATAAATTAAGTTCATGATAAATTAAGCAGCCCTTTGAATGTCGATGATGCTTCATTTCCAGTGCAATGTTTCACAGTCCAAACTTCATGCCGCTTTTAAATAAACAGCTCAAGGTTCTATGATGTCAAGCTGTCTCCTCAGTGATGCTTTCAGTGAACTCTGACATTTTATCCAATATTCGCTGAACCTCTGGGGTGCACATTGCGTTTGGGACGAAAGAAAATTGCCATTGCAGCAGTGCAGCAGTTGGTGTTTTAATCAAAGCACCTTTTTGTCTTCATCATTGATTTGCTGTGGAGGGACGATCACAGCTCTGTTATGCACGCACCTACATGGCAGTCAAAGCAAAAACTAATTCACTCAATAAGGGAAGGAGTGCAACCGCTAATATTACTCTTGCTTGGCAAGATTAACCTGGTGCCATCATGGTAATAGGGATTGTGACAAATATATTGAGATTTCACAGTTCTGCTGGCATTTTTACTAGCGGCCGATTGCCAAAGGAGTGATTCCATTGAGGAACGCGTTCAACATTGTACTATTCCTGTGGCTTTTGGATGGATGCTAGCATCACACACTAGCTTTTGGCTACTTGTTTTCACCTCCATACCACACTATGAAACAAACTCCATTTCATGATCCTTTGCCATTCCACTGCAGAAGAACATTGTTCCTGAACTCTTTGTCAGTGAAGTAATTTGTATGTTTGCTTTTTCTGTTTCTTCATTTTCTTTTTATTTATTATCTTGTGGGTTATTAAATTCATTTAATTTAATTATCTCATAATAGCAGGTAGGAGAAAATAAATGTTTTGCTGAGGGAGAATTGTCAGTCATGGTGGATGAAATTATTTGAGTAGGTCCAAAATCGTTTGGAGCCCAAGTACAAACTTCAAGTATAGATCAGAAAAGGAAAATATGGGCCAGAATAGTTGTCAGAGTGAATGCTGCAGCAAACAACCTGCACGCACAGGAGAAAATAGCGAAGAGGTGGAGCGACCTGTAGGGGAGAGTGCATTCCCTGGCTTCCAAGCATTACCTGGAGGCCTAGAGGACTGGTGGTGGTTCTCCCAGCCCCCTCTTACAACTTTTTCCCTGGGAGGAGAAGGTCTTGCAGATCCTACATACTGAAGTCATGGCAAGAATCCCAGGTGGAGTGGAGACTGGTAAGTTATACTTTTGAAAGTGTCACTAAGCCTAAATGTTGTTTGTGCTTTTAATTTAGCTGTTGCTAATATGGTTTGCACATTTTGTAAACATATAAACCCATATATAAATGTCTCTTTCAATTTTTTTAGGAACTTTGTAGCATTATTGTTGTTTCTCTAATTTTACTGACTGTTAATATGTGTTGTAAATGTCTATTTTTTTTCCATTCTTTGTTTCTCTGAATGTATTTTGTTGTACTTAAGATTATAAGTTTCAATCTCAATTTAAATTCACATGATGTAATGGTGCTTGTAAGTGTTCATATATGTGTTTTATATTGTAAATATCTGTTCATTTTCACTGGAAATACTTTACTAGGTGTGTTTAATTTACAATTTTGAAAGTGTTGTTAATGTTTAATTGAAATGACTGTAACTACATGATGCCTTGTGTTAGTTTTGTGAAAATAATATTGCAATAATATTTTGGTCATTCTCCCTTTTCTTTCATAATATCACATATGTTAAAGTGTTCATTTTTATCAAACTCTAGTTTATGTTTAAAATGTCATTTTTTGTTTAATTGTGTATGTTGCCAGTTACTTGTAATTGTATTGAATTGATGTTGTTTGTTTCACAAATCAAAGTCTGTTGAATCATACTTTTTAATGTATGCTAAATTTCATGCTTAATACAAGTTGTCTTTATAATAAATGCACTTTGTAATGTTTGTATGATGACTGATGCTAATTGTCCAATCAAGTTGTTTAATTTACCAATTTTTACCCTGCTGGAATGGTTTATTTTGCATTTCTCCTCTCTACTGTGTTTTGTTGGATGTTAACTTAAGTTTCTGTATACTTTCTAATTTTGTTTTCCATTTCAGGAAATCATTTTACCTGTTTTTTTAGAAGCAGTTTGTTTTGTCTGTAATTTAAACTATTTTTGTAATTTCGCGAAATACTACTGAAAGGTGAATTCACATATCAAATCACTTTTTCCTTTCAGGTTGCTTCATTTATTTCCTACAAACTCATTTGATGTATCATCCAGATAATTAAATTGAGTTTTTATTTTAATTTATAATAGGTCCAACACCCAGAGTACGTGGACAACCATCTGCCACTGCTACTAACGATACCTCCACTCCGAATAGGAAACAAGCCTTCAGTGAGGAATCTACTCCTGCAAGTCCTGCAAGTTTAGAAGATGAGAGGGCTGGTCCATCTGGCCTACCTGAGCAGACAGCTACAGTGAGTCTCACTTGGCCCACACCTACACCCCCACCCCAGCAGTTACCACACCTCAGCCTCTGGATACCTCCACTTCCTGTGTCCAAAGGAACATCACCCCAATTTTGAGCCCCCAAGTCCTGGCTGCTGTTGATCCACCTTAAACTCCAGTTCAGCCAGGACTAATTGGGATGGGGCACACTGGGCCAGGGACACATAGCTGTGGGGGTAGAGGTTGAGGAAGGGAATCTGTGGGTCCGAAAAGTTAGGATACTGGGTTTATTTTCACCCAGGCCACCATCAACCAAGTCTTGGGTTTCCTCTATCAGTCCCAAGAGATGATGGGCCGGGTCCTTACAAATCTCCAGGAGATGAAGCAGATGCATATGCAGAGGGAGCACAATGTTTAGAAGAGAAATCTCAACTACAATTTGGGCTCCCTTACTGGGATTCTGCATGATTATTTTACCCATATGTGGATGGCTTTTCCAGCAAAATCTTCACCTTTATGTGGTCCAACAACACCTGGGCTGGCTACATCTGCCTGAGCCACAGAAAGGGAGGCCCTGCCACAAGAGAAAACACTTGCACCCACCTCAGTCCCTGCTACTGTGGATTCACCAGTACCACTCAGGAGAGGACGTTCATCCGTACCACCAGGAAAGCATGGCAAGAGCTCCACAACCACAAGCAAAAGACGCAGAACCTAACTTCCTCCAGTGTATGACTACCATTCACCCTGTGGACTACTTTCTGGACACATTCACCTTTTTAAGGCCAGTTGTATTTTGTACATAGGATTTCAAATAATTGTGGCTCTTCAATATTAGTTTCTTTCACTATGATAGACTTATTATGTTTTTTGTTTGCTTTTTTCTTCATCCTGTTTATGTTTATTTAGTTTTTTTGAATAAAACAAAGACTGGTGTTTTATTTCTTTTCTGAATGTGTTCACTTCAAGTTCTATCATACATTTTAAAAAGTGAAATTGAAAAGATTGTTTATTCCTAAAAATATTCCATGTAGGTAATGTTTTTCAATTTTTTTTAAAATGCCAGAAAAGAACAAAAAACACAAATCTAAAACTAGTATTTGATTTAATTGGAATAAAGTAACGTTTCTCATATTTTCCTAATATATTATAACCCATGCATATTTCAGAGACTTCATGCAATATTTTAATTTGAAGTTCCAGACCTTGCCACCATGAAAGAACGGGAGGTAATAAAAGAATCTGATTAAATATGCTAAGTCTTATTGATTTTTTTGATCCGCTGCAGCCAGATCTTCTGGCTCAGAATAGGAAACCCACATAAACAATACCAATAGTGAAACTAATGGCAGTATTCCCTTTTGTGACCACAGGATCATTCCAATACACTGTTGCAGTACCTGGTGGAATGTCACAACCAACTTTAAGTGGTGTGTTACAAGAAGTTATTTCTTGAATGATGAGACACATCAACAGCTACATACAGATAATACAAAATGTGGATTTTGCCTTTGTGAAGAGAGATTTGTATGCTTAGGCTGTCCTGCCACATGTGGTAAGAGCAATTTAAGCATTATTGCATTGGTGCCAACAATAAACAGAAAACAAGGCTAATACAATCTTAACAAGTACAATACAAACACAGTGCAAGTTTTCTTTGTACAGCATCTGTTCATCCAAAGTGTGTGTCTTTCACTGCATCAACCCATGTCTCCTTTGTACTTAGCAACAGCAGCATATAACTGCAAATATCACAACTTTGAAATGTCCAAATGAAGATGACACGGTGAAGGAACCTAAAACAGATAAAATCAAAAATATTTGTATGACATTACAAAATAGACACATTACAAATTACCATTTTTGAGGACACATTTTTTAAGAACAATCAAAGATAAACAACGTAAATAAACACAGTAGTCAAGATGTCAAAACTTTGAACAACAAACATCTTTGCCCTGGATTTATCTTAACTTGCCCTTTCAAAAAAATGTCCAGCATAGACTTTTATTCTAATTATATTAAAAGTTGTTTTTAAATGTAATGTCATATTTTGTTAATTTATACTTACACTCATGTGAAAAAGTTGTCCATAACATTTTGATGTAAGTCTATTCCTTCCTCTTCACCACTATCATCTTCATTTGGCATTTCAACATTCTTACCTGGTGGCTTATCATGGTTTTCTTCCTCTGCAATGTATGGGATATTCAGCTGCCGGGCAATGTTGTGTAACATGAAGGATATCATGATCATTTTGCACACCTTATTGAGTGAGTAGAGGAGGGCTCCACCAGTCTTATCTAGACATCAAAATGTAGCTTTTAGGAGCCCAAAAGCCCACTCCCCTGGCCTCTGTTTTCTTCCATGGGCCTCATTGAAGCAGGCTTCCCCTGGAGTTGTTGGATTCCTCAGTGGTGCTAACAACCATGGTCAATCAGGAGATAACCTGAGTCTCCTAAATGAAACCAAAAAAAAAGCCAAACATGACATACTAGTTTTGATCATTAACTTGAAATTAATAAACAAAATATTGACAGATTGTACTTTGCAAAAAGCCAGACCCTCTCAGGTCGAAGTTGTGACATTTGCAGGGGTATGATGCAGTTCCGTAGTACAAAGGACTCATCGGTCATGCACTCATGCTTGTGATATACAAATCTGGTAAGCACACAACCTGCAAATTGATTGAATAGGCGTTTTTCCGATTGCGGGAGACTTGTTCTCTGTCATGTGGTGACACCAAGGCAATATGCATGTCATCAATTGCTTGAACCACAAGTGACAGGTGACCCAAAGCATACAAATCTCCCTTCACATTGGCAAAACCCTCATTTAATGAAAATGGTATGTTTATATGTCTCAACACCAAAGAAAGATTTTCTTGTAGCATACCACTAAATGTTGATTCTTACACTCCACCAGATACTGCAATTGTGTATTGGAATGATTGTGGCCACAAAAAGGAGTGCTGCCATTAATTACACTATTAGTGTTATTGCTGTGAGATTACTGTTTTGAGGCAGAAAATCTGGGTCCAGCTGAGAACCTACAACAAGAATAGTTTGCCTATTTAATCTGAATTATGTGATTATATCCCATTCTTTCATGGTGGCAAGGTCTAGATATGGCCTCATAACTTGAGAATGTTGGCTCCTCAATCTCCCTTGTTCATATAGCTGCATTTAAAAGAAACACATTATAATTGTTTGTCAAGACAAATTTGAAATACATTTTGTTTTCAAAAAATATATTTTTAACATCATTTTACACATTAATAAAAACATATTTTTGTTCAAAATGACATTTTTAATGTGCATTTTTAAAATAAAGAAATGTGAAAATAATACAGTTTAAATGTATTATTTACACCTTCTATTTGTATAAATTCCTTCAATGGAAGTGTAAACAACATTTTACAACTATCGCATTTAACCATAGCAATACACTACATAATTCTGTTTTGTCACGTCCAATGAATTACATTAGCATTTTGTATGTGTAAACAAACTAGCAGGCATTTTGAGTAGTGGTGATGCATGTAACATTGCCAAACACACTATTTCATAATCAAAATGGCTGACACCTGACCTGACCATCAGGACATTTCAAAATAGGTGGAATTTGGCCGAAGTTGACAGGGCAGTGGATGTTGAACTCCACAGCGGACACAGCCATAGGCTAGTATGTGTGAAAGCAACATATGAACACCAGTGAAAGTGTCAGTCTCTGTTAACACTCTCACACATCTCATAGGTGTATGTGGCTTTAAAAACAAGCTAATTTGTATCCTAACAGTGCAACCAACAACACCTCCTGAACTTTTTGCTGCTGTTACCAACCTCTAGGAGCCGCAATGCAAGGAAAAGCAGGAGACAGGGCCCCAATCTTCTCACCAGAGGAGCTGGAGTTGCTGGCTACTGCGCTCCTGTCCCTGTACAGCAAGCTGTATGACCAACTAAAGGAACAGATGTATGGTTAAAATGAAATTGTTATTCTGACTAACTTTGTTTTTATTTAAACACAAGCTGAAATGTCCCTTTTAGTTCCTGGGGGAAGTGTAGGGATTGAAGGGACATTTCTGTTAAAATACATAAAATCATTATGCTTTGTATTTTTAAAGACATTGTCATTAGACAACACCACAACATTAGAATGTTGTTGTTTCTTGACACCATATTTATGTTTTGGTGTGTATTTAAGTATATGTAACTATGAAAAATGCTTCCCTCCTCATTCAGAGAAAACTTGCATTCGATTTCTTAGGGAATTTCCATTTTAATATTAGCAGAACTTGTCAAACAGGAACACATTTCGGCTGTATTCACAGCCTTTGTCAACCTTGAAGTCAAATGTTTTTTCAAAGTTTAAATACTTCACCCAGTTGTTGCTTGTATCCTAAACATAGTAGAGAAACGTCTGTTTTACGTGTCAACTGTTTTCTATCACAGTAACATTTAGCAATCCTCTGTGGTGCAAGAATAATTTTGAAAAAATCTGCATTCAGCTATGCAGTTGTTACAATGTCCGATTTCTAAAATGTAAAAGTCATTTTCATTTCTGCCAATGTGAGCGCTGCGCTTTACGTGTATATTTATTACTAACTTTGCGGTTTCCTTTCTTTAATCGCATACAAACACTGTCAGCACTTTCACGATGCCTTATTCATCTTTTAATGATGTGCAGGTAAAGTACTCCGTGTTATTTAAATAACTGCTGCCAGCCTCGCACTTAATACTGTTGGAGCAGTAATGGAAACATTCTTAAGCTTTCACTTTGTACTGTGTGCACATTAGCGCTCACCTGATTTTATCCATTTCTCAACTACTGCAGATTTTAACTTTATGAAACAAGCACTGTCCATTATTTCCATGTCCCTAGAATTCACCGCTTGGACATAGTCTCTAGCAGTGCCCGGGTCCGAGTGACTCCATAATTCAAATGTAAAGTCTGCTTGCAGTTCTCTGGTCCCTGCCAGGGGTAGCCTTGCAGCTCCTAGCACCAAACTCAGTTTACTGCTGTTGACCCCTGTCGTAGATGATGACTACTGCGGTCCTGTCCCTGTACAGCAAGCTGTATTACTAACCAGAGGACCAGATACATGGTTAAACTGAAAATGTTATACTGACTAACTTTGTTTTTATTTAAACACAAGCTAGAATGTCCCTTTTAGTTCCTGAGTGAAGTGTAGTGATTGAAGTGAAATTTCTGTTAAAATCCATAGAATCATTATGCTGTGTATTTTTAAACACATTATAATTAGACAACACCACAACATTAGTATGTTGCATGTTTGTTGACCCCGTATTTATGTTTTGGTGTGCATTTAAGTATAATTAGGGGTGTTTCAGAACAAGCACAAACTGGATTGTCGAGCCTCTGAAGAAAGAGCAGCAAGCTCTGAAACGCGTCAGGCTGATATCGTCATGAGAGCTGTAAATGGAATTGGAATGCAGGTTGCAATCTTTACCTATTGCATGGCTTTCAGCCCGTTGCTGTCCGAGTGTGTCCCTGCCTAAGGGGCAACTTTGAGCATTGATTTACACACCGCAGCCCTGCCGTGAAGGACTGCACCACCCTATAATCATGGGGGGCCACAGGGTTTGATATTCACCGAGCCTCAGGTGCGGGAGAGCAATATAAAGGATTTTTATTGGACCGGCATCCTGAGGCCTATTGGAGGGCTTTAAATCATTTGCCAACAGCATTAATTATGGAGCCCCCATTTGGGGAAAAATTCATTTTGACACATACTACAAGAACCAGCAGTCTATGCAAACTAATCATTGGAGGAGCCCATTGGAGGGCGTGTAATTGTGCATAATTGGGGGGGGTGTCAGAACAAGCACAAACTAGATTGTTGAGCCTCTGAAGAAAGAGCAGCAAGCTCTGAAACGCGTCAGGCTGATATCGACATAAGAGCTGTAAATAGAATTGGAATGCAGGTTGCAGTCTTTACCTATTAAAAGGCTTTCAGACTGTTGCTGTCCGAGTGCTTCCTTGCCTGAGGAGCAACTTTGAGTGTTGATTTACACATGGCAGCCCCGCTGTGAAGGACTGCACCACCATGTAATCATGGGGGCCACCAGGTTTGATATTCACCGAGCCTCAGGTGTGGGACAGCAATATATAAAAGATTTATGACGGACCGGCATCCTGAGGCCCATTGGAGGGCTTTAAAATTTTGCCAACAGCATTAATTATGGAGCACCCATTTGGGGAACAATTAATTTTGAGACACACTACAAGGACCAGCGGTCTATACGAACTACTCTTTGGAGGAGCCCATCGGAGAGCGTGTACCATGTATAATTGGGGGGTGTCAGAACAAGCAACAACTGGATTGTCAAGCCTTAGAAGAAAGAGCAGCAAGCTCTGAAACGCTTCAGATTGATATCGACATGAGAGCTGTAAATGGAATTGGAATGCAGGTTGCAGTCTTTACCTATTAAAAGGCTTTCAACCCTTTGCTGTCCGAGTGCGTCCTTGTCTGAGGGGCAAATTTGAGCGTTAATAACTATATATAACTATATATCTATATATATATATATATATTCACTTAAAAAACCATAGGTTTCACACATGTTATAGTTAGGTGGACATTTCACTCGTAAAAAACCAATGAAATTCCCCCGTTATAGTTAGATCAGATAACTATAACTCGCGCGCCCGCAATCCACTGCTCATGACGTCACATATTACATCACTCATGACTTGGTCAGTGGCATCACTCATGACATCACTGATGATATCATCCTTGTGATAGAGTGGCGGTCGCGCGAGTTATAGTTATCTGAACTAACTATAACGGGGGAATTTCATTGGTTTTTTACGAGTGAAATGTCCACCTAACTATAACATGTGTGAAACCTATGGTTTTTTAAGTGAATTTGCAAGGTTTTTTAAATGCTAATTCCTAACTATAACGTGTGTGAAACCTATGGTTTTTTCAGTGAAGTTGTACGGTTTTTTAAATGCTAAGTTATGTATGTATTATTATATTTTTTATATATTTATTTTACAATAAACTACGTATTAAACAGTTTATTTATTTTTTTTAGGGTTTTTCACGGTGCGCGCACCCCGCAAATTTTTTGAAAAAAATGTAAAAAAATGTTCTGCCTTCGGGGTCCTTCAGGGACCCCCTGACAAAGGCTAGGGGGTCAGGAACTCTCTACCCTGCCCCCTTTTCACGTTCGCCACCTTCCTTTTTCGCTCTCGCACTCAAAACAATCAAAATGGCGGCCGACACTTCCTGATTTCGACCGATTCGAACGTTGGCTGACATTTGACCACCAATCAGAATTACGCTCGCGCACGTTAGGGTGCGCGCACGGTGCGCGCACGGTGCACGGCTATAGATATTTATGTGCTTTTAACTCAATTTTCTCAGGAACTACTGAACAGATTGACTCCATATATGCAAAAGGCACTTCCCTGACCTGAGGACTACCTCTTTGCCAAATTTTAAGTAATTCTGTTCAGCCGTTCGGGCTGTACCTTCGACTAAATGTCCTATGGGAAAATGCATGGGGAAAACGCGTTTTGGGACCCCCCTTTTTTCTCGGCCCCCGCTTGACGAATCCCCCCGAGACTTTCAGGGTAGGAGCTGAGCGGAGCGCCCCATTAGTTTTGAGAATTTCGCGAAGATTCGTCAACCGGCGCCAAAGTTATTCAAAATAGAATTTTGAGATTTCCTATGGAAACACGGTCCTAACTATAACTATCTACTGGCGACCGCCAGTAGATAATATCTATATCTATATCTATATATCTATATCTATATCTATATTCAGTGAAAAAACCATAGGTTTCACACACGTTATAGTTAGGAATTAGCATTTAAAAAACCTTGCAAATTCAGTGAAAAAACCATAGGTTTCACACACGTTATAGTTAGCTGGACATTTCACTCGTAAAAAACCAATGAAATTTCCCCGTTATAGTTAGTTAAGCTAACTATAACTCGCGCGCCCGCAATGCACTGCTGATGACGTCACATATTACATCACTCATGACATGGTTAGTGACATCACTCATGGCATCACTGATGACATCTCAAATGACATCACTGATGACATCACTGATGACATCATCCAGTGAATGTGTGTTTTTCTGAAAATTAAATATGTTTTATATATCTCAAGGTCGATGGAAGAATAAATGAGTATATAAGTGTCTAAATGGATGATTTGTTTTTGAAAAATTGATTGTATTACTGAATGATTAAGTGTATCTTATTGAATACATGGCTAAGTGAGTAATGTTTAAATGTGTAAATACCTGTATCAGTCTCTCACTTTGTGTATAAGTGGCTGCATGGGTTGGTGAGCAGCAACATGAGTGTCTATAAAGGTTATTAGTTGGTTTTTTGAGTATCAGTATGAGTGTCTGAGTGTCTGTATGGTTCAGTGGGGGGTATTACGTAGTGCATAAGTGCATAAATGAGTGACTCACTGTTTGTATGTGTTGAAGACAGCATATGTGCAGGACTGTATGGGTGGAAGAGTGTGTGTATGGGTGTGTTAGTGAGTGAATGGCTGTCTCAATAGTGTCTTTATGAGTAACTACATATGTTTTAAACTAGTATATGTGACTATTGGTGTATATAAGTGAGTGTATGTGAGAGTGAGAGATTGAAAGAGTTCCTGTATGAATAAGTATGTGTTTCTATAAGTGATTGTTTAAAAGACTAAGTATGTGTAAGTTTCCGTAGAAGTAAGTGTGGTGGTGTGTGTATAACTGTATATGCGAATAAATGTATGTTTGATTCTTTATTAGCATGAGTGTCTATGTGTGTGAGTAACTCTATGGATGAGAGTCATTGTGTTACAGGATGTATAGGTGTATGAGTACATATGATGTGTGAGTACACGAATGAGTGATTGTACAGGACTGTTGGTGAATAAGTGGATGTTTATGTGGATCTTAGAATTATTGAAGAGGTTGTTGTAATTGGTATTGGTATGTCAATTTTTTTGAAAATTTCAGTCTCTATTTTTGAATGTGTGTATCAAAGGTTATATTAGGGTGAGAGGAGGTCTGCCACTCTATCACATGGATGATGTCATCAGTGATGTCATCAGTGATGTCATTTGAGATGTCATCAGTGATGTCATGAGTGATGTCACTGACCATGTCATGAGTGATGTAATATGTGACGTCATCAGCAGTGCATTGCGGGCGCGCGAGTTATAGTTAGCTTAACTAACTATAACGGGGAAATTTCATTGGTTTTTTACGAGTGAAATGTCCAGCTAACTATAACGTGTGTGAAACCTATGGTTTTTTCACTGAATTTGCAAGGTTTTTTAAATGCTAATTCCTAACTATAACGTGTGTGAAACCTATGGTTTTTTCACTGAATTTGCAAGGTTTTTTAAATGCTAATTCCTATCTATAACATGTGTGAAACCTATGGTTTTTTCAGTCAATTTGCAAGGTTTTTTAAATGCTAATTTCTAACTATAACATGTGTGAAACCCATGGTTTTTTCAGTGAATTTGTATGGTTTTTTAAATGCTAATTCTTAGCTATAACATATGTGATTCCCATATTTTTTTTATTGATTTTTTATGATTTTTTTATTATAAATTCTTATATTAAATGTGTTTTTTTTTTAAAAAAAACAAGTTTTTTAAAAACTTTTTATTCTCTTAAAACACTATGTTTTTTTTCTAAAAAATCTGCAATATTTCAAGTTTTCTCTTTTTTTATTTTACCAAACAGGTAAGATATATTAGTATAACTTTGAAAATATATTTTTTTTTTTTAGTGCGCGTACGGTAAGCGTACGGTAAGCGTACGGTTTACGCAATGTCCGTAATTTATCTACTCTGTTTGCGTATAGTTACGCAATTTGCGTAGCCGCGCGTACTGCGCGTGGGGCGCGTAGGCGTGTACGCTACACGCGCACGTTACGCGGAAGTGTTGGGGAGTGACTGTTATGCGCATGCGCGCGAGCGCGTGTCTTTTTTACGCGCATGCGTACTTTTGCCGTAAGCGCCCCGTAAGCGCACCGTAAGCTTAACGTACGCGCACGGTGGGTCATGTGATCATGAAACACAACTTTTGATTGGTTGAAACTACTTTCAGTTCTAGAACTCTCCTACACCACACCCATTCCCCTCATTTCTGCTTGTGATCCCTTAGGAGAAGGAGCTGGGTTGTCTTTGTGATACGATGGCAGAACAGCAGAGCTCTTCTGAGAGTGAGGCTAGCAGCACTACCTTGAGGCAGAGAAGGAGGAAAGAAAAGACCTCTTTCATATGGGAGTATTTTACTTTTCCAGAGGGTAAGAAAAAGGTAAATGCACCCTTAGTGACTTGTAAGCTGTGTGGCCGTGTACTTTCAAGAGGGAATCCCAACAAGAAGCATTTCTTCGGGAATCACACCATGTTAAGACACCTTAAAGATGTACACAGAAGGACACATGCTCGACATACTGAAGGTAACCCTTCAGTAAGTCAACCAAGCACATCCACAGCAGCTCAGCCTGGTCCATCATCTGCAGGGCCGAGTCCATCTTCGGCAGGTCAGGTGAGCCCTTCATCTGTGGTGGGAGCATCTCCTTTTTCTACTCCTCTGGAAACAAACCATCGGTTTGTGAGGGTTGAAATACGGTGCGCCACTTGTCATGATCTAATTTGTCATAGGGAGACCAGTGTTTCCTTAGTGAACAATAAAATAGATCAGCACATTTGTCGTACCGACTAATATTCCCATTCTTTCTTTCCTCTGTCCCTGCATGAACACAACGGCTCTTGTAAGAGCCAACCTTACCTTTCAACTATTTTTTATATATGTTTTTAAAACTTTTTTTTGATTTTTTTTTTACCGTACGCGTACGGTACGCGTAATTTTTTTTTTTTTTTTTTAAAAAACACTAAAAATCAATTATCACATTACAAGGTCCTTGAGAGACTACAATGAAAAACTGAAAATGTGATTGTGGAGAAGTGGAAAAAAGGGACCATGAAATTTTTGACTTACCATACCCACTCAAAAAAATATTTATTAATTTAAATTTAATTTTAATTGCTTTAAAAATGGTTCTAGTTTTCGAAAATTTTCTATCTCAATCTGAAAAAAAAGAAAAAAGTATTAATATTTAATAAAACATTTTATAATACAGTACACATATTTACATATTTTTTAAAAAAACATTTTGCCTTTTTTTTGCTGTTTTCAGAATATATTGCATTTCACTATAAATTGTGAAAGCAATTGCATTCATCATTTAACAGCGGGCAAAAAAAAAATGAACAATCTCAAAGATTGTTTTAAAAAAGCCCACAATCTCTTTTTGCATAAACATAACTTTATAGAAATGAATAATATTCTTAAAAAATATCATCTAATATCAATACTTATTTCTTTAAAATACCGTCTGACATTTTTGTTTCAGAAGTATAATCACAAAAATATATCTCAAATAACTCCACAATACATCTGGTTCCATTTCTGAGACCAGCAACATGTGTAACCTGGGTGACTGACTACACTCCAGCAAGGGCAACCAGCCTTAGTGATGCTGAATGTATTTGCATTACTGACTGCAACCTCAAACCCCACTCGGTTGTGAATACTATGCATGATTCCACATGATATGCAGCTGGCTGTGTGCTAAGAGTCTGCTTCTGCATAAAAAAATAGCTCCCCCTTTACATCTAATGCAACTGTGAAATCACCAGAGCAATACGCAATAAATCTCTGCCTGTAATTCCTCTTTGCACACAGAGTCATGTTTTCATATTAGTCAGAAAACGAAATTACTTTGCCAATTTGAAAGCACACTTACTACTCTTTTTTTTGGCAAGTGATAAACACTTTTACAGACTGACACATTATGAATCCACTTTTCAGATTCTGATAAAAGCACATGTCCAAACTGCTTTTTTCAGACCAGCACCATGTGTAACCTGGGTGACTGAGTACACTCCAGCAAGGGCAACCAGCCTTAGTGATGCTGAATGTATTTGCATTACTGACAGAAACCTCAAACCCCACTCGGTTGTGAATACTGTGCATGATTCCACAGGATAAGCAGCTGGGTGTGTGCTAAGAGTCTGCTTCTGCACAAAAAAATGGCTCCCCCTTTCCATCTAATGCAACTGTGAAATCACCAGAGCAATACGCAATAAATCTCTGCCTGTAATTCCTCTTTGCACACAGAGTCATGTTTTCACATTAGTCACAAAACGAAATTTCTTTGCCAATTTGAAAGCACACTTACTAGTCTTTTTTTTGGCAAGTGATAAGTACTTTTACAGACTGACACATTTTGAATCCACTTTTCAGATTCTTAAAAAAGCACATGTCCAAACTGCTTTTTCAGACCAGCACCATATGTAACCTGGGTGACTCACTACACTCCAGCAAGGGCAACCAGCCTTAGTGATGCTGAATGTATTTGCATTACTGACTGAAACCTCAAACCCCACTCGGTTGTGAATACTGTGCATGATTCCACAGGATAAGCAGCTGGGTGTGTGCTAAGAGTCTGCTTCTGCACAAAAAAATGGCTCCCCCTTTCCATCTAATGTAACTGTGAAATCACCAGAGCAATACGCAATAAATCTCTGCCTGTAATTCCTCTTTGCACACAGAGTCATGTTTTCGTATTAGTCACAAAACGAAATTTCTTTGCCAATTTAAAAGCACACTTACTTTTCTTTTTTTTGGCAAGTGATAAACACTTTTACAGACTGACACATTTTGAATCCACTTTTTAGATTCTTAAAAAAGCACATGTCCAAACTGCTTTTTCAGACCATCACCATGTGTAACCTGGGTGACTGACTACACTCCAGCAAGGGCAACCAGCCTTAGTGATGCTAAATGTATTTGCATTACTGACTGAAACCTCAAACCCCACTCGGTTGTGAATACTGTGCATGATTCCAGAGGATAAGCAGCTGGGTGTGTGCTAAGAGTCTGCTTCTACACAAAAAAAATGGCTCCCCCTTTCCATCTAATGCAACTGTGAAATCACCAGAGCAATACGCAATAAATCTCTGCCTGTAATTCCTCTTTGCACACAGAGTCATGTTTTCACATTAGTCACAAAACGAAATTTCTTTGCCAATTTGAAAGCACACTTACTTTTCTTTTTTTTGGCAAGTGATAAACACTTTTACAGACTGACACATCTTGAATCCACTTTTCAGATTCTGAAAACAGCACATGTCCAAACTGCTTTTTCAAACCAGCACCATTTGTAACCTGGGTGACTGCCTACACTCCAGCAAGGGCAACCAGCCTTACTGATGCTGTATGTATTTGCATTACTGAGTGCAACCTGAAACCCTTAAAGTATTCCTTATTTTTACCAGTACACCTTAATTTATCGTGAAAACATAGTCCATATTATTTTACATGTTCCTCACATTTAAATTTCTCCCAAAACAGAAAATGATAAACACAACTTCAACAAAAGGAATTCCATTTCTATTATTCATTTCTTAATTTACCATATACATCCCCTCTCAAACTCTAAACTTACCTTTAAAATTAGTTAGTTGTGAAAGAAATGTGGCACTCAAACAGCAGATTATCAGAGCCAGGATCTCTGTTCTTTACACCTCTCTCCTCTCAGCAGAACCAGATAATGGCAAACTTTCCCTTTCTTTTTCCACACATATACATGTTAATTTCAAATCTCAGTGCTTCCCCCTTTTTTTCAAATGTAATCACACATTTCTATTGGTTGAAAACCCAACCCTTTTCCAAAAGTACCCTTCCCCCAACTTGACTTCTGCCTAGTAACCTTCCCCCAACTTGACTTCTGCCTGCTACCATAGCAACAGCTCATGGAACACTGCTGTGTGGAGTTAGGTCAGAAGTTCACCAAACAATGTTTCAATTCCACAGAGCAAGAGTGCTTGACTTTTTACCATTCTACTGAATTTCACCTCCTGAGTGCATCCATTTCTCCTTTGAAGATGTTCACAGTGTGGATTGCAGGGCACAGCTATGTCTTCTGGAGTGAAAAGTATGCAGAGAAAACAGATATGGTGAGAGAGCTTGCTTTGCCAAATGTAGACATTAAATGGATTGGTCAGAGAGGGTTAAAGTGGCACCAATTGATGCCATTGGTGAAATCCTTCGTGCAAATCCAACACCCTGACCTCATAATAGTGCACTGTGGTGGCAATGACCTAGGCACTTTGACTGGGGTAGGTCTGGAAATGCTTATGAAGGACACCTTTGCACAACTGTTTTCACTTTTCCCTAAAACTGCCTTTGTCTTTTCTAACATATGCCAAAGGCAAAAATGGAACTGGTCCAATCATTTTTGTCCGCAGATTGACAAAGCAAGAAAGCACGTCAACAAATCTGTTTCTGCTTTCCTCAGAGACTATGGTATGGGTTCCATTTACCACAACAACTTGCGTTACGACATGCAAGACATTTATAGAGGAGATGGTGTGCACTTCAATGATGAAGGGAACAGAGTCTTCCTCTTGAACCTTAGACTCTGCATCGGTACTTACTTGTAGGTACCACTAAAAAATCAAATCACTTCATAAACACAACGGCTCTTTTTAGAGCCCCCTAATATCTAAACTCTTAAATCTGAATTTCATTTCTTTTTTTTTCTTTTTTTTTCTACCGTACGCGTACGTTGAGCTTACCGTACGCGTAGTACGCATACCCCGCGATTTTTTTTAAAATCAATAAATGTTTTCTTTGTACTTTTCTGTCCTTCTTTGACCCCTTTACAAATGTTAGGGGGTCTGTAACTCTCTCCCTTGCCCCCTTTTCAAGATATCACCCTTTTTTTCTGAGTGAAACGCACGAAATGGCGGCCGCCGCTTCCTGGTTTCGACCGATTCGAATGTTTACTAAGATCTAACAGCCAATCAGAATCGCGCTCGCGCACGCCACCGTACGCGTACGGTAAGCGCACCGTAAGCGCACCGTAAGCTGGCTCAGATATATATATTGATTTAAAGGCTATTTTCTCTGAATCTACTGAACAGATTTACACCAAACCTACAAAAGGCACTTCCTTGACCTGAGGACTACCTCTCTGCCAAATTTCAAGTAATTCTGTTCAGCCGTTCGGGCTGTAGCTGTGTCTAAAGGTCCTATGGAAAAATGCATGGGAAAAACGCGTTTTGGGACCCCCCTTTTATCTCAGCCCCCGCTTGACGAATCCCCCCGAGACTTTCAGGGTAGGAGCGGAGCGTAGCGCCCCACCTATTTTGAAAAATTCGCGAGGATTCGTCGACCGGCGCAAAAGTTATTCCAAATAGAATGTTGCGGATTTCCTATGGAAACGTGGTCCTAACTATAACTACCTACTGGCGACCGCCAGTAGGTAATATGTATATATTACCTACTGGCGGTCGCCAGTAGGTAGTTATAGTTAGGACCGTGTTTCCATAGGACATCTCAAAATTCTATTTTGAATAACTTTGGCGCCGGTTGACGAATCCTCGCGACATTTACAAAACTAATGGGGCGCTCCGCTCAGCTTCTACCCTGAAAGTCTCGGGGTGATTCGTCAAGCAGGGGCCGAGAAAAAAGGGGGGTCCCAAAACGCGTTTTCCCCATGCATTTTTCCATAGGGACTTTAGTCGCAGCTACAGCCC
This sequence comes from Triturus cristatus, assembly GCF_964204655.1. Taxonomy (NCBI): domain Eukaryota; kingdom Metazoa; phylum Chordata; class Amphibia; order Caudata; family Salamandridae; genus Triturus; species Triturus cristatus. The sequence goes on from NC_140587.1 coordinate 233,130,207, forward strand.
GAACGGCTAAACAGAATTATGTGAAATTTGGCAGAGAGGTAGCCATAAGGTCCATGAAGTGCCTTTTGCAGGTTTGGTGTAAATCTGTTCAGTATTTCCTGAGAAATTAGCATTTAAATCAATATATATATCTGTAAGCGCGCAGCGTGCGCGCACTGAGCAGGTACTGTGCGCGCACCTTGCCGTGCGCGAGCGCACTTCTGATTGGTTGTTAGATGTCAGTAAACATTCGAATCGGTGGAAATCAGGAAGCGGCGGCCGCCATTTTGTCTCTCGCATAAAGAGGGGGTGATAAACAAAGGGGGAGAACTTGAAAAGGGGGCAGAGTGGGGAGATATTGACCCACTAGGCATTGTAAGGGGGTCACAGTAGGACCTTGTAGGGCAAAAAAAAAGATTTATATTTTGAAAAAAAATATCGCCGAGTGCGTGCACCCAGCGCGCACCCGAAATTTTTTTTTTTTTTTAAAATAATAAAAAATCGCATTTAAGTGTTTAGATATAAGGTGGCTCTAAAAAGAGCCCTTGTGTTTATTGTTTGTTTTTTGGTACCTACAAGTAAGTACCGATGCAGAGTCTAAAGTTCAAGAGGAAGACTCTGTTGCCTTCATCAGTGAAGTGTACACCGTCTCCTCTATAAATGTCTTGCATGTTGTAACGCAAGTTGTTGTGGTATATAGAACCCATACCATAGTCTCTGAGGAAAGCAGAAATAGATTTGTTGACGTGCTTCCTTGCTTTGTCAATCTGCGGACAAAATTGGTTGGACCAGTTCCACTTTTGCCTTTGGCATATGTTAGAATATACGAAGGCAGTTTGTGGAAAAAGTGACATCAATTACACAAAGGTGTCCTTAATAAGCATTTCCAGACCTACCCCAGTTAAAGTGCCTAGGTCATTTCCACCACAGTGCACAATAATAAGGTTAGGCTGTGGGAGATGTAGAAAGGTTTTCGCCAAAGGCATTAATTGGTGCCACTCTGACCAATCCATTTGATGTCTACATTTGGCAAAGCAAGATCTCTCACCATACCTCTTTTTTCTGCAAATTTTTCACTCCAGAAGACATAGCTGTGACCTACAATCCACACTGTGAACATCTTCAAAGGAGATCTGGATGCACTCAGGAGGTGTCTTTCAGTAGAAAGGCAAAAAGAAATGAAAGACAGTTCAAAAATGGGGGCACACATACTTTTTTTTATAAAAATAACTCATTGGCTGTTTCAAACCATTCCACACTAAAAACTAGGCTGTATGTTTAAATTTTAAAAAGCATGTATTGTATTGGTTCAAAAAAATGTGTGAACAAAGAACATTAGTTTGGATTTGCTGTTAGGTTTGAAAAGTCAAGCACTCTTGCTCTTTGGAAATGAAACATTGTCTGTTGAACTTCTGACCTCTCTGCTCACACCTGTGTTCCATGACCTGTTGCTATGGTAGCAGGCAGAAGTCAAGTTGGGGGAAGGGTACATTTGGAAAGGGGTTGAAGTTTTCAACCAATAGAAATGTGTGATTTCATTTGAAAAAATGTGGGAGGCACTGAGATTTGAAATTAACATGTATATGTGTGAAAAAAGAGAGGGAAACTGTGCCATTAACTGGTTCTGCTGAGAGGAGAGAGGTGTTCAGCTCAGAGATTCTGGTCTGATAAACTGCTGTGTGACTGCCACATTTCTTTCACAACTAACTAATTTTAAAGGTGAGTTATGAGTTTGAGAGGGGGTGTTTGTGGTTAATTTTGATATAAATAAAAGAATTATGATTATTTGTTTAAAGTTGAGATTTACATTTTCTGTTTTGCGAGATATTTAACTGTTTTGAATATGTAAAATATTATGGAGTATGTTTTCACCATAAGTTAATGTGTACTGGTAACAATGAGGAATACTGTTTTGTGCCTACCATCAAACCATGAGTCTGTGTGCAGAGAAGAATTGTTGACAGAGATTTAATTTGTGTTGCTGTTGAAAAGTAAGACTTGCAGTTGAAAGAAAAGGACAGCTTCTTTTTAATTGTGATGGTTAGCATTTAGCAGAAATCACTTTGAAAGAAAAGAGAGGAAAATGGCAGCACATTTAAAAAAAGCATTAGTTCTGTTAGAATTGATAACCCAGGAAAGGGGCAGCCTGTGTTTTGTGCCTACCAACACAGCATGAGTCTGTGTGTATATAGGAATTGTTGTCTGAGATTTAATTTGTGAAGTTGTTGTTCAGTAAGAAATGCAGTCCTAGGAAAGGGGCAGCCTGTGTTATGTGCTTCAAATGATGACATGAGTCTGTGTGCACAAAGGAATTGTGGGCAGAGATTTAATTTGTGAAGATGTTGTTCAGTAAAAAATGCAGTCCCAGGAAAGGGGCAGCCTGTGTTATGTGCGTAAAAAGATGGCAGGAGTCTGTGTGCACACAGGAATTGTGGGCAGAGATTTAATTTGTGAAGATGTTGTTCAGTAAGAAATGCAGTCCCGGGAAAGGGGCAGCCTGTTGTGTTTACACAAATTATCCCTTAGCACACATGCACTGTTACATACATCCCTGCAGTCTTCATGCAGTTCTGGAAGTCTCTTTGCTCATCTGTCTTGCACCAGACAATACACAGTGTTCAGAAACACACTCTTGGGACATACGCAGCAGCTTCTACAACACTCTCATGTGTAGTACTCAGCTCTGTGTGCTGTTTCAGATAGCACTGTGTAATGCAAACACATTCAACGTCAGCAAGGCCTCATTTAAATTGATCTAGTCTAATTACTCACCCTGTAACACATGGACATGGTTTTAAGGAGCTGTTAGGACATGTGCTGTTTTCTGCTTCTGTAAATGATAAGGGAAATGTATCAGGCTGTAACAGTAATTTGGTACTATTCAGGGACACTGTTTTGTTCCAAAAAACAGAGCATGAGTCTGTGTGCGCACAGGAATTGTGGGCAGAGATTTAATTTATGAAGATGTTGTTCAGTAAGAAATGCAGTCCCAGGAAAGGGGCAGCCTGTGTTATGTGCGTAAAAAGATGGCATGAGTCTGTGTGCACACAGAAATTGTGGGCAGAAATGTAATTTGTGAAGATGTTGTTCAGTAAGAAATGCAGTTCCTGGAAAGGGGCAGCCTGTTGTGTTTACACAAATTATCCCTTAGCACACATGCACTGTTACGTACATCCCTGTAGTCTTCATGCAGTTCTGGAAATCTCCTTGCTTATGTCTCTTGCAGCTGACAATACATAGTCTGCAGAAACACACTCTTGGGACACACGCAGCAACTTCTCCAACACTCCCATGCGTACTACTCAGGTCTGTGTGTAATGCAAACACATTTAACGTCACCAAGGCCTCTTTTTCTCTGCTCTACTCTAAACACTCAGCCAGGTTGCAGATACTTATGGTATGAAGTAGCTGTTAGGAAATTTGCTCTTTTCTGCCTCTGTGATTTTCCAGGTAAAATGTGTAAGGCTGTAACAGCAATTATCAGTTGATCTACCAGAGTAGTAAATGTGCTTTGAATTTGCAAATCAAATTCTGTTTTCTGCTTAGAAGCACACCATGAGGCTGTGTGTGCACAGAAATTGTGGCCACAGATATAATTTGTGTTGCAGTTGTTCTGTTAAAAAATGCACTTGCAGGAAAGGGGCAGCTTGTTTTTTTTCAACTGTGGTGGTTAGTACTGTGCACAAATTAGTACATCACAAATGAGAGACAAATGGAAAAACATTTGAAATAAATGAAAAGTATAAAATAATATTTAAATGAATTATAATTACAAAAAGGTTTTTTTTTTGTTCCTTGCAGGTATTGCTGAGCAACAGTGAAAAAAATAATGCCTTTAAGGACAAGAAAAAGGAAAGAAAAGCAACAACAAGTATATCTGGACAAAACTGGGAAAAAGAAATAGCAGGAGAAGCTGGTGATGGCAAAAAGAAAAAGTCTACTGGTAAGCAGAGCAGAGATTTCTTAAAAAAGATTTTCAAAAAACAAAAAAATGGCAAAAATAACTGTAAAACAAAGAGAGTTTTATGTACAAAGCCACAACACAGTCAACAGCAAAAAAAAAAAGCTAATGTACAATCAGAAGTATGTCAAAGTGATTTAACACGAAAATTAGATTTTAAAAACATTCGTCGAAAAATGTTTCAGAGAAGAGTGATGTTAAATTTGCTAAAAGATGTGAAAAAATATAAGAAAAAAACTAAATTTATAAAGAAAAAAAAATGTATAGAAAATATTGTAAGTAAGGCTTTGGAAATAAAAAGAAAACTTTTTATTCTAATTTTGAATAGGATGCGTAGATTGGAAAAATTAGTGAATGCAATGAAGTCACAAAGCAAAAGGAAAAGAGAAGTGAAAAAAGGTAACTTTTGTAAAGTGTTCTTGGGAGAATGGAAACACAGTTCAAGTACTGAACCATTTTTTAATGAAGAGAGTTATCTTCAAAGTAATAGTTTGTTGCATGCAGTTGACACTAATGGTAGAGCATATGAAGTTAAGGATGGTTGTGTGATGCAAAAAGAGAAAATGGTCCCTAGAAATGAGGAAGAAGTAATGGCTTCTGAGGCTATGGGGAGACGTCCAAAAGCCCCAGTGTACACTTGGAACTGTAGTAGTATTTGTACTGTGCGTCAGGAATCTATTGATAAATTACGTGACTTTCTAAGAGAATATAGTAAAAAGAGTGTAAAACAGAAGATGAAGGTGCTTCAAACACTAGATCCATGCAGAGTGAGAGAAAATACTGGTTTGCAGGGACATTCTCTGGCTTGTCTATCTAGAAAAGTGTGTAAAAGTGTTTTTCATCATTTTAGGATGCTGGCTGTTCATCATACTGAAATGAGAAAGTTTGTGAGAACATTGTATTTTGCTAAAAGTCCAGCAGTAAAGTTGAATGAGTTGAATAATGCTCTGTTCCGTGGATCTGTATCAGATGTAGTGAAGGTTACTGATGAGATTCAGTTTTGTTACTTTGGTCCAGAACAAGAAAGTGCAGAAAAGGACACAGTAAATGAGGAAAATGAGGAACAGAATGTAGAACTCATTATTACTAAAAATTTTGAGGATGAAATGACAAAATTTACTATCACCTCTAATGAAACACCAAATATTACTTGTATTTGTTGCCGCAGAAGTCATTATAAAATTCAAACAAGGAGTGTTGATCTGTATAAAAAAAGTGAAAATGAAGATAATTATAAGTGGAAGGATTTTGCAACATATATATTTCTTGAAAATTGTTTTGAATTGGGTGAAGATCAGCGTATTTGTAAATACTGTTATAATAAATTAGAAGAAAATAGAATGCCGACCAGAGCTGTACATAATAATTTAGAATTGGATGCTTTTCCTGCCGAACTTTCTGAATTAAATACATATGAGTCTATACTTATTCAATGTGTTCATCCGTTCCAGACCATAGTACGTATGGAGCCCAAAACTGGTAAATTACCTCCTTCTGATTTACTGAGAGGTTTAAAAGGAAGAGTGGTGTATATGCCCTTGGATTTGAAAAAAAATATGGAAACTATTGATGCAGATACTTTGGAAACTGAACCATTAGTAATTCTGGTTAATGGTGTACCTACAAAGAATAAGAAGATTTGGCAAGAGCTGGTGGATGTACGAAAAGTACAAAGAGCAAATTTGTATTTGAAAAAAAATAATAAATGGTATGAATCAATTTATATAGAAGAAGAAGAAGAAGATTTACAAGAAGACACAGAAACACCAACTGGTCAAATTGAAAAAGTGGACAAGTCAAAGGAAGAAGAAATTTATGAACATTTTAGCATACATCCTCTTCATTCAAAAGAAGTTATGGGAGACACTATTGATCTGTTTCAGATGAAGAAAGCAAAAGGAACTCCCGTGAGTGTATGGGAGGAGAGCTTGGAAGCTCGATGTTTTCCCCAGCTGTTTCCTACAGGAAAAGGAGGACGATACGATGAACGTCCAGAACAGATTCCAGCTTCTGAGTATCGGACTACAAGACTATATGCAGAAGATCCAAGATTTCGTCAAAGTATTCCTTATTTGTTCCATCTTTTATTTTAAAGCGACTTGTCTGCATTATCATATGCAGTAAATCACATTTTAAAAAGTGGAGTACATTTACAAAATGTGTCTGCTAAGGATTTTATGGAGAAAGTGCAGCACCAAGATGATCATTTGGAAACACAACTGATCAATCTGATGGCTTGTCAGCGTGGGACAAATGAATATTGGTACCGACGCCATGGTGAATTAAAATGCATGTTACGGAATTTAGGAACTCCAACATGGTTCTTTACCCTAAGCTGTGCCGAGTACGCTTGGGATGATTTACTGGATTTTCTAAGAGAGGCAAATTCAAACATTAAAAACATTGAATACAAGACAGCTGGAGAGCTGTGCTCTTTGGATCCAGTTAATGTTTGCAGATATTTCAATCATAGATTTGAGGCTATGATGTCCTTCATCTGCAATAAAAAAAATCCACCTCTTGGAGAAGTAGTGGATTTCTTTTGGAGAAAAGAGTACCAGGCAAGAGGTGCTCCTCATATTCATATGCTGTTGTGGATCAAGGATGCCCCAAAATTTGGAACAGATACTGATGAAGCAGTGTTATCTTTCATTGAAGAATATGCAACATGTGCTATACCTAAAAGCACAGAAGAGAAAAAGTTAAAAGAACAAGTTTTACGTTTCCAAAGTCATCGGTGTGGAAAATACTGTCGACGGAAGTACAAGATAAATTCTACACAAAGTGTCGATTTGGATTTCCACGACCTGTTCTTTCAAAAGGAAGAGTCAACAGTTTTATGTCAGCTGTGTGACATACTATAACCAGAAAATCTCCCAAAAATACCTACAACCTAAAAAGAAATGAAGAGCCAAAATTTATAAATGACTTCAACCCTGTGATTTTATCCATGTGGAATGCTAACATGGATATTCAGTATGTGGCAGACAATTCTATTGCTGTTGCTCGGTATGTGACATCTTACATCACTAAATCTGAGAAAACAGAATTGAAGGAAATGTGGGAAAAGATTTCTCACGAGAAGACTGTCAGTAAGAAGCTGTACAGTTTCAGTTTAAAGATGTTATCGCATCGAGAAATTGGATCCTACGAATGCTCAGATAGGTTATCATCTGCAAGTCTTTACTCGAAATCCAGAAGAATAATTTGGGTAAGCTTAGGCCATGCAGGAATGAGAAATCGGGTACTGAAATCTGTTGGAGAAATTGAATATTTGGCCAAGAATGACCCAGAAAGTACAGATATTTTGAAATCAAACATGTTGGAAACATATTACCCAAAGAGAAGTCATCATCTTGAGAACATGTGTCTCTATGAAGTGCTGCAGAACTACATTTATTCACGGAAAGCCACAGAAGACATCAACAATGGAAAATATAAAGTCATTGGTGAGGAAGGATGTTTGGTGAAGCAAACAAAAGGAAGTTTGATAAATCACAGGAAGCTCAGTTGCGAAACTACTGACAAAAAGGAATTTTACTACTTGGCTCTTTTACAGCTGTTTAAACCATGGCGTTCAGAGGACGAACTACTGGGAGAATTTCAAAACTATGAAGGTTCTTTTAATGCTAGCAAAGACAGCATAGAATGCAGTACTTTCACAACTTATGTCCAAATGTTAAATGAAGAAAATGAACAGGAAGCAAAAATTGCAGCTGAAGTAGCTAGAGACAGTTCTCAAGACAGCCAAAGTTCAGGAACACTTAGTCAAGATCCCCTAGGACAACCGATCATAGAAAATGAAGCTGCAGTAGCCATGACTGAAGTAGAAATGGCTATGAATCAAGCACAGGAAGATTCAATTGGCTTACTAAATCTGGAAGAACAACTGAATGAAGAACAAAAAGAAATTTATGAAGAAGTCATCAAAAAAATTGATCATGGATTACTACATGAAAAGAAAGAGTGCTCATGCACATCATTTGAACCAATTCAGGATGTATGTGAGTGGACAAGCTGGAACTGGTAAAAGTTTCTTAATAAAAGTCATCAGAAGCTACCTACAGCAAAAAACAGCTTCAAATTTGTCTTGTGTGGTAACTGCTCCAACTGGGTTAGCAGCCTATAACATAAAAGGAATTACCTTACATCGCTTGCTAATGTTACCAGTGGAGCATGAGAACAAAATAGAATACCACAAACTAACTGGAGAAGCATGCCTCGAAGTTTCAAGAGTGTTGAAGAAGATGCAAGTTCTCATTATTGATGAGGTGAGCATGGTTTCAAATTTAATGCTTGCCTTTGTGCATTTAAGAATGCAACAAATACTTAAGAGAGACTATGACGTGTTATTTGGAGGTAAACACGTCATAGTTTTTGGGGATCTTCTGCAGCTCACTCCAGTTAAAGGACAACCAGTGTTTAATACTGTGACACATGAAGACACGAAGAAGTCATTAGGAAGCATTGGTAATGCGAATATTTGGTCGTTCTTTGAGTACAAAGAACTCACTACCAATATGAGACAAGCAAACGACGAAGATTATGCAAGTATTCTGAAAGATATCAGAATTGGACTACTCACAGAAGTTGGTAAAAAAGCATTACAGAGTCGGTTGCTACATAACTTATTTCCAAATGAAGAAATAGTTGCAGAGAAAATATACCAGAACATTGCAGAAAAAAATACTGTAATCTGCTTAATGCCAACACTACATGAGTGCTCAATATTCAATGAGGAACTTTTGAAATTGGAAAATGAAGAGATTAAGAAAATGGAAGCAGAGGACAAAATTCAGCATGAAAGAATTACTTTTACATTAACAGGCAAACTGAAAAATAAATTGGATTCACTAGAGAAGAATATTTCCAAAACAGCTGGATTAGAAAAAAATATATATGTTTGCATGAATTGTCGAGTGATTTTAAGGAGAAATATGGATGTAGAAAAAGGTTTAGTGAATGGAGCTATGGGAAGAGTTGTGGGTTTTATTAATTATCAGAAAAAAGAAGGAATTGAATGTTTAAAAATAAAATTTGATCAGATAGAAGAAGTTAAAGACATTTGTCGTTGTTCAGTTCGTTTCATGCTTGTGAAAGACTTATATGTGCGTAGAAAGCAGTTTCCATTTTCTCTAGCATATGCTGTAACTATTCACAAGTCTCAAGGATTGACTGTAGATAGTGCTTTTGTAAACATTGGTTCTACTGTGTTCAAAGAAGGTATGGCATATGTTGCTCTGTCACGAGTAAAAACATTATCTGGTTTATTTATGATAGACTTTGATGACTCAAAAGTTAGTGCTGATACAAACTGTGTAAAGGAGTATAATAGATTAAGAAGAACCTATGCTCCTCATTTAGGTCAGTATCCTGTGATTGAAAAACATGTTGTTTCTCGGAAAAGGAGATTTGAGAATATCTGTAATGTGGATGAACAGAACAAAAAAAAAAGGACAGTGATGTGATAGCAAGGAAAAAGAAAAAGGACAGTGTTGAAGAGGTTGTTGGTTGCCATTTTGAAAATAGCTCTGGTGTCAACTGCTATGCAAATGTAGTGCTGAATGTTGTATTTTATCTTGAAATGTTGCTAGAACAGATAATAGTAAATCATGGAAAAAGATTGTGTTCTCTGCTGAGTCTCCTTTTTGAGAAGCTGAGTACTGATAAAACTGAAATAGAAAGTGCTACTGATGTTAGAAATCTTTTAGATGTATGTTCTGGTTCTACACAGTTTAAAGAAAATGTCCAGCAAGATGCTCAGGAATTCTTAATATATATTTTGAGTGTACTAGAAGATGAAGGAGTAGAAGTAGAAAACTTATTTGGTGTCTCTTACAAGTGGGAACATTGCTGTGAAAACTGTATGAACACATGTAGTAGTAATGTTGATTCAGAAAGGTTCATATTTTTACCATTACCACAAAGTAAATCAGTGACTTTTATAGTAAATTAGTTAAAGATGCCAATCACAACATGGAATGTTCTGAATGTAAATCAGACATGTTTTCTACATTATTTTTACAGAAATATGGTCAGTATGTAATTTTAATGATGCAACATTGTAGAACTGATGGTTCAAAATTGGACACTTTAATAAAGAAGTTTACAGGATAGCAATTATCAATTTCTGGAAAAACTTTTGTTACAGTTGCAATATTTTTTCATGAAGGACCTACTGTAACTTCTGGACATTACACAGTTTATCTTAAATGTGAAAAAGGCTGGACACTGTGTAATGATTCCCAATTGATTTTCAAGCAACGTTTGCCTTATGATTTACCCAATTCTTACTTAATTTTTCTGAAACCTAAATTTTGAAAACTAACAACTGCATCTGAAGGAAGCATTTTTTGTAATTTTAAAGGATTATAATTGAAGATATCACTTAAAAAGGATTTTGAAATTACTATTTGGCCTAAAGGAAAAGTAATAAAAACAATTGTGGACTCCTTTGACAGAAATTATTTTGGCATGTGTGCTTTTGCGACAAGGTTTAAAGACAGTTTGTCTAGAAATGTTTTATTCATCTAGAGAAGTAGTTGTAATATATATGCAATATTTCTAACAAGGTATATTTTAGTGAAGATTTGGGGCTTTTTGTAAGCAATATTTCAGATTGGTTTTTTTTTGACCGCTGTTAAATGATGAATACAATTGTTTTCACTATTTTAAGTGAAAAATAAAAAATTCTGAAAACAGCAAAAAAAGGGCAAAAAATTGCTTAGTAACATATGTAAAAACATGTAATGCTTTTTGTAATGTATGATTGAATATTAATACATTTTTTCTTTTTTTGCAGAACTGGAAAAAAAAAAAAAAAAAAAATTCTGTTCCCTTGCAAAATACTTGAAAAATTTTTTTTAGAAAATTTTTATTTTTTTAAAAAAATAAGTGAAAAATATTAGTATTACTCAATCCTCCCTTTTCATGCTTCCATTTCTTCACCTCTTTATGAACATTAAATTAAAAAAAAAAAAAAAAAAAAATTAAAAAACCCTTGGGTGCGCGCAGGGTGCGCGCACCTCAAAAAAAAAATTAAAAAAAATCCCTCCCCAAAAAATTTTTGGGCTTTAGTTTATAAGTGGCTCTTAAAAGAGCCCTTGAGTTAATGGAGGGAAACAGGAAGAGAAAAACTAAAAAAAAGAAAAAACATCTATGGCCTACTTGCACTCATGGGCATCAAATTTTCTCTGAATGAGATCAAGACTGGTCTCACCCACAGAAATAAGTTTACCGCAATCAGTGCAGCGTGTGGACAACCTAGCCAAACAAGGAGGTCCAAAAAGAGGTGTGGAAGAAGGCAAAGGCACCACTGCAGAAGAAGTGCTCGGCTGAGCTGCCGAAGATGTGCTCGGCTGAGCAGCTGCAGATGTCGTCGGTAGAGCAGGTGGAGGGTTTGCTCCAGAAGCTCGACGAAAAGTTACTGGATGCATTTTGTTAACATGTCTCAACATAGTGTGAATGCTAAAAGAATATTTCTTGTTAGGATTCCCACGAGATAAGACTTTATCACAAAGTACACATGTAACTTTAGGTGCATTTACCTTTTTTTGTCCCTCTGGAAAAGTGAAAAACTGCCATATAAAGCTGTCTTTCTGCTTCCTGCTCCTCTGCCTCTCAAGAGTGTCCAGATCACTGTCTGAAGATGGTTGCTGTTCAGCCATTGTCTCTCAACAACAGAATAGCTCCTTCTCCAAAGGAATCAGAACTAATAATGAGGGGAGTAGGTGTGGTTTGGGAAGAATCTGGAACTGAAAGTACTTCTAACCAATCAAAAGTGATGATTCTTGATCACATGACTTGCCATGAGGGGATTGGGTGTGGTATTGAAACAATTAGAAACTGAAAGTAATGATAACCAATAAGAAGTACTGTTTTATTATGCATAAACCCGAGGTGCGCGCACTGCGCAAGCTCCGAGCGCGCACCTCGTGATTACGTATGCGCGAACGCGTAGGAGCGCATGTGCATACGTCATATGCGCGTACCTAGCGCGCATACGTTGAACACGCGTATACGTGACCGTTATTGCGCGTAATTTTAGCGTATGCGGAAGTAAACCGCGTGGAGCGCGTAGGACGCACGCACGCATGCGTACGTACGTACGCACACATACTGGGTGAGCGCTCCCAGCACGCACTATGATGTATATTTGCGTACGTAAATAACGTACGACGGTATTCATAAAAAACTTACGAAATTGTACTAGTAGCGCGCCCAGAGCGCGCACCCCAAGAATTTATATAAAAAAAAAAAAAAGTGGAGAAAAATTAATTGCAAAAATTAAAAAAAATAATCAACTTTATCCTAATTGAAATTAAAAAAAAAACAAAAACAAATAAAAAGATACAGATAATATATAAATGAATACATAGGAATTTTATTTTTATTAAAAATATTTTTTTTAATTAAATAATACAAAAATTAGCATTTAAAAACCGTACAAATTCACTGAAAAAACCAAAGGTTTCACACACGTTATAGTTAGGAATTAGCATTTAAAAAACCTTGCAAATTCACTGAAAAAACCATAGGTTTCACACATGTTATAGTTAGCTGGACATTTCACTCGTGAAAAACCAATGAAATTCCCCCGTTATAGTTAGTTCAGCTAACTATAACTCGCGCACCCGCAATCCACTGCTGATGACGTCACATATTACATCACTCATGACATGGTCAGTGACATCACTCATGACATCACTGATGACATCTCAAATGACATCACTGATGACATCACTGATGACATCATCCTTGTGATTGAGTAGCAGACCTCCTCTCACCCTAATATAACCTTTGATACACACATTCAAAAATAGAGACTAAAATTTTCAAAACAATGGACATACCAATACCAGTTACAACAACCTCTTCAGTAATTCTAAGATCCACATACAAATCCACTCATTCACCAACAGTCCTATACAGTCACTCATACATGTACTCACTCATCATATGTACTCATACACCTATACATCCTGTTACACAATGCCACTCATCCATAGAGTTACTCACACACATAGACACTCATGCTAATAAAGAATCAAACATACATTTACTTGCATATACAGTTATACACACACCACCACACTTACTTCTACGGAAACTTACACATACTTAGTCTTTTAAACAATCACTTATAGAAATACATACTTATTCATACATGAACTCTTTCAATCTCTCACTCTCACATATAATCACTTATATACACCAATAGTCACATATACTAGTTTAAAACATATGAAGTTACTCATAGAGACACTATTGAGACAGTCATTCACTCACTAACACACCCATACACACACTCATCCACCCATACAGTCCTGCACACATGCTGTGTTCAACACATACAAACAGTGAGTCACTCATTCATGCACCTATGCACTACGTAATACCCCCCACCGAACCATGCAGACACTCAGACTGATACTCAAAAAACCAACTAATAACCTATATAGACACCCATGTAGCTACTCACTAACCCATGCAGCCACCTATACACAAAGTGAGAGACTGATACAGATATTTACATATTTAAACATTACTCACAAAGCCATGTATTCACTATGATACACTTAATCAGTCACATAATCAATTTTTCAAAAACAAATCATCCATTTAGACACTTATATACCCATTTATTCTTCCATCGACCTTCAGATATACATATATAAAACATATTTAATTTTCAGAAAAACACACATTCACTGGATGATGTCATCAGTGATGTCATCAGTGATGTCATTTGAGATGTCATCAGTGATGTCATGAGTGATGTCACTGACCATGTCATGAGTGATGTAATATGTGACATCATCAGCAGTGGATTGCGGGTGCGCGAGTTATAGTTAGCTGAACTAACTATAACGGGGGAATTTCATTGGTTTTTCACGAGTGAAATGTCCAGCTAACTATAACATGTGTGAAACCTATGGTTTTTTCAGTGAATTTGCAAGGTTTTTTAAATGCTAATTCCTAACTATAACGTGTGTGAAACCTTTGGTTTTTTCAGTGAATATATATAAATATATATGTTTTTTTTTTTGTTTGTCACAAAGGACGCGGCACTCAAACCTTGACTTTTTGAGAAACTTTAATCTCGTATCAGAAGCTCAGTCCGACGCGTTTCAGCCTACACTTGGCTTTTTTCACGGTAAGTGAGACATCTTCAGTTTCCACTACTTATCCCATTTACCTCAATGTGGCATTCTGGGAATTGTAGTGTCAATTACATTTACAAAAACAATTTAACGACAAATCTTTGCCACTTTCGCCATGTCTTTCATAAATCATACATCATTGACATTGTCAGTTCTGGGATATAGTACCCATGATTATTGTATTTCACTGGTTATATGGTATAATACCAACACTTGCATATATATATTGTATGTTTTTCAACCTACGAAACGCAGAAGCAGAGACCAGAATCAATTAAAACAAAGTATAAGCATGGATATAATCTCCATTCATTCTGTATGTAGATCAAGTTTATAATGATAATTTAGATCATAGTATAGGGTCTAGTACCCCCAACTAGCATTTTTTGTTGTCGCTGTATGCGCAATTGGAAATCAATCCGAAGAGATACTGTGATTTAGTCTATGGATGTTAATTCATTCAGTCCAAATGTACATAAAGTTCTTCATCAAAGTTCATCCCTCTTGGGTTTTTTGTTTTTAAACGTATGATTAGCCGGGATTCTATTTGCCTTAGTTTTTTCATTCTGTTACCTCCTCTTTCATCCGGAGGTATCATCCGTATCCCATAGTAGCTCATCGCTTTCCAGTTGCTGTTTTGACAGAATGCCATATGTTTGGCTGTTGCATGTGACATGTCTTTATTTTTTACGGCTCTTATGTGTATATATATATATATACATATTATCTACTGGCGGTCGCCAGTAGATAGTTATAGTTAGGACCGTGTGCGCGCACGGTGAAAAACCTGAAAAAAAAATATTAATAAATACATAACTTAGCATTTAAAAAACCGTACAAATTCACTTAAAAAACCATAGGTTTCACACACGTTATAGTTAGGAATTAGCATTTAAAAAACCTTGCAAATTCACCTAAAAAACCATAGGTTTCACACATGTTATAGTTAGCTGGACATTTCCCTCGTAAAAAACCAATGAAATTCCCCCGTTATAGTTAGTGCAGGCAACTATAACTCACGCGACCGCAATCCTCTGCTGATGACGTCAGATATTACATCACTGATTACATATGTGTCTTTCTGAAAAATAAATATTTGTAATATATGTATAGCTAAAGATTAATGGAAGAAGACATGGGTAAATAGGTGTCTAAATACAGTGATGTAATATCTGACGTCATCAGCAGAGGATTGCGGTCGCGTGAGTTATAGTTGCCTGCACTAACTATAACGGGGGAATTTCGTTGGTTTTCGTTATATATATGGTACATCTGCAAATTGGTTCTTCCGTAATTCCCCAATTTATCCAACTGCCTGCATGCTTTCTTGGTATATTTGGTAACATCCCATAGAACCACATTACCACCCTTGTCTGAAGGTTTTATGACCACATTATGAGCCTCCCTCAAAGATTTAAGGGCTTCTGTCTGTCCCTTGCTCAAATATAGAAATCCAGTCACACCACACAATACGATTAATAGCTTCCATGAGGTTGTCATCAGGGATTTACATAGGAGCTTAAAGCCAAGGAGAACTAAGTTAACAATTTGAGCAAGGGACAGAGAGAAGCAAAGTTTGTCCTAACATCATTATTAATTTACGTCATTGATATTGAAATATATATTCTTACGTACATTTAGGACAGAAAATGCAAACTTTTTTTAAGAACATATTTGTACAGTCCAAATATTAGTGATAAAAAATTGTAATATTTCAGGATTCAGCTTGTGCAGCGCCTGTGGTTAATGCGTGAATCTGTATTGGTGTTTCGTGCTCCTGTGTATCACCTTCTGAATAGGGTGCAGGATACTATGATGTCAGTTGCACCCCCAAATCCTTGAGGTATGTCCCCCGGGCACAGAGATGGTCCTAATAAAAGGTTTCAATAATTTCTCTTGAGTTCAAGAAACCAGATGTAGTCCATAGAGTTTTAATACTATTTAATATTGTTGTTCCATCACAATACTTATTAATAAATTTCAATTCCCAGAATGCATTGTTTAAAAAGTTTGTTTCATAAAATCCAATATTCGTTCAATTAGTTTTCCAAACCCAATGCATTTCGGCGTTCCGCCTTCATCAGGGGTAAATCTATAAATGAAATGTGTTCTGCTATAAATCTTTGTCATACAGAACAACGCCATTGTTTTCGATACTTAAATTCTTAAAGCGTGACTTGTGTGAAAGTAATTCCGAAAGTGCATGAATTAGTGATAAAAAGAACCCAAAAATATGCCCGCATTAGATGTGAGTAAATATAAAAACTTGTTGTTTTAAATGACTTAATCGTGCCAACGTTAATGGTCGTGTATAAATCCTTGCCGGAAAGTTAGAATGTCAATATTAATCACAGCGTTTCTAGGTTTCGGTTTAAAATGTGCCCGGTGAAGTATAAAGCGACGTGGTTTATTCGTGTACTATAGTTGGTACATAAATCTATGGTGACAATAAGTCGTAAGTCGCGTTCCTGCGTGTTAATTCAGGTTGTGCCCAACGAATTTAAAGCCAAGTGATTAAGACTTGTACTATGGTGCCTGCCACGTTGTTCATGCAAATTCAGGGGGTACCATAGGTACCCCCCATGTGCACCCCCCACCCCCTCAACACCCTGGGGGGCTGCTACGGACCCCCAACAGCAAGGAAGGCTTGCCATGCGGGTGGTGGCGATCTGCCCGCCATTGTAATCGACTCCTAAATGTTATCAAGATTATGTATTATTTTATGGTGAAACCAGTCAACGTGAATAATGAGTAATATTAAAACTGAGAAAACTGATTCATACTGGTCTAACCTTGAAGCCTGATAAATGTCAACATGGTCTTTCTAAAGTACATTATCTTAGCTATCTGATTTCTGGAGCAAGTGTTACCCAATAAAAGGATATGGTGGAAGCAATTGTCATCTTAAAAGAATTATGTGATAAAGAAGAACCACATTCCTTTTTGGGAATGGTTGAGAACTATAGCAAATTATAAACAAAATATGCAGGCAGGTTTTTGAATTTGAGATAGTTACTGACAATTAAGGTGGATTTTAGGTGGAGTGAGTCATGTTAGAGGAAATTTGACATGTTGAAGGATGATTTGGTAAAAGCTCAGGGCAGATTTACAAGAAACTGATGTATTTGTATAGATGCTGCATCAATTTCCTTGCGCCTGTGCGAAAAACCCTTGCGCCACCCTAGATGCACAGTATTTACAATACGGTGCACTATGGCGCAAGGATTGACAGATGCGTCAGAAATTCTGACGCATCTTTTGGCGAAAAAGTCACGCATTGCTGGAGTCGTGTCGCATGCACAATGCAACTCCAGCAATGCGTGTTGCGGCCTATCCCCAATACAATGCGTCACTCCTTACGCCTCCTTCAAGCAGGCATTAGGTTTTGACGCAGTGGCGTCCTAAAAGTCACGCAGTGACATTTGTATTTGTATTTGTATTTGTAGGGGGATTTATATAGCGCATATATACCGACAGGTCTCTTAGCGCTGACAGAAGGAGATACACAAAACAGCCCGGCAAAGACAGTCCTGGTGACAGGGATCTTAGAAAGAGTCTCTGAAGAGCAACGTTTTCAATAGCTTACGAAAGGGGAGTAGGCCTGGTTCTTTCCGTAGGGCCTCCGGCAATTGGTTCCAAAGACGTGGCAGGATAACAGAAAAGGCACGTCCGCCCTTGGAAACCAGATTGCTGCGGGGGCAGACTAGCTGGAAAGCATCTGCAGATCGAAGTAGGCGTCCTGGAACATACTTAGCCAGGCGATCCCTAATGTAGCTAGGGGCTTGCCCATAAAGAGACTTATGGGCAATGCACAGGGCCTTGAATTTCACGCGTTGTCTAACGGGCAACCAGTGTAGATCTAAGAGCAGAGGTGATGCATGGGCCCTCCTAGGAAGGCTGAAAACCAACCTAGCAGCATCATTCTGCGCCACCTGGAGCCGGTTAGTGAGCTTCTGAGGAAGGCCCAGATAAAGCGCATTCCCATAGTCGAGGCGCGACAAAATTGTAGCCGAGACTATGGATTTCATGGAGGAGGTAGATAGAATAGGGACCAACTTCCTCAGTTGCCTCAAGATACCAGAGCAGGTGCTCACCACTGAAGAGACTTGATGACTCAGCGAGAGATCTGTGTCGATCTTGATTCCCAAGCTTTTCACAACTGGGGCTGGACAGGGAGGAGTCCCAAGTTCTTTGGGCCAGAACAGGCCACCCCAGGAGTTATTAATGGTTGGGACAACAAGAACCTCCGTTTTATCGGGGTTGATTTTTAAAGAGTTAGCTGTCATCCAGTTAGTTGTGAACCTTAGGATATTTTGGGCCGTCTCTTGGGCGAGGGCTGAATTGTCAATCCTCAGAATAAGCTGGGTGTCGTCAGCATAATTAAAAATACGACAGTCCAGATTGGATAGAGCGGAGACTAAGGGTTGCAAATAGATATTAAAGAGCAGCGGGGACAACGCAGAGCCCTGTGGTACGCCACATGGGATGGCACCTCTCTTGGAGGAGCAATCGCCGAGCTGCACCCTTTGTGAGCGGCCAGAGAGAAATGATCTTAGCCAGTCAAGGGCCGTACCCCTGATTCCCAGGTCCATCAGACGGGTCAGCAAGATGGAGTGGCTGACCGTATCGAATGCTGCAGAGAGGTCCAAGAGCACAAGTGCGCTCGGCTCTCTCCTATCAGCATTCAATCTAAGGTCGTCAAGGACGGACAACATGACTAGCTCCGTACTATGATAGGCTCTGAAACCTGCCTGACGTGGGTGCAGCAGCTTAAATGTGTCCAAATACTCAGAGAGATTTTTTAGGACATGTTGCTCCATAACTTTGGCCAGAAAGGGCAGTTGTGAAATTGGCCTGTAATTTTTCAAATCAGCCTTGTCGGCTCCTGGCTTCTTCAATAAAGGGATAACTCTGGCCTCCTTCAGGTTACTTGGCACCTGACCAATGGCTAGGGAATTGTTGAGAAGCGAGAGAATCTGATATTCCAGGATAGGGCGAGCCAACTGAAAAATCCTAGGAGGACAAGGATCAGCCGGTGAGCCAGATTTAACTTTGTTAGTCAGGAAGGCCAACGCTTCTGCGTCCAGCGGAGGAAAGTGTGCAAGAAACTGCGCTGGTGAGGTTTGGGGTGACACCAGTCCTTGACTTGCAGTGATTGCGGGAGATTTATTAATCTCAAGCAGAATATCCATCACTTTCTGTAGGAAGAAAGACTGTAAAGTATCAACATCGAAAGGTATTAAAGTTGATGACACATCGACCTTTCTGCTAAGTTCTTTTAGGATCTTAAAAGTTTCCTTTTGTTTATTAGGAGCATCAGAGATCCGAGCCTCATAATAATCAGCTTTCCTGGAGATGATAGCTTTCTTATACAGGACCAGAGCAGCTTTATAGAGGATCAGGTCAGAGGCCTTATACGCTCTTCTCCACTGTCTCTCAACCTTGCGCAGGCTCTGTCTGTGTATCCGTAAGGTCTCGTTGAACCAGGGGGCCCCTTTGTTTTTGGGCTTAATTCTTTCCCTGCGTTCTGGTGCTAGATGGTCAATGGCCGAGAGGAGAGTATCATTAAGGAATTGGCTGGCTAGGTCAATATTAGTAAGGCCCTCCTCAGGCCTATGCAGGGGAGATCTCTGAAAGAAGTCGGTAAGGTTGTCCGACTTGATTTTATGCCAACTTCGCACTCTCCTCCACTCTGGGGGTAAACGAGAGGAAGGACCGTCCAAGGGAACCCAGCAAGAGATGAGAAAGTGGTCCGACCAGACACATGGAAGACGGTTTAAGAGTCTGTCTTGCTGGCTAGTTGACCAAACCAGATCAAGGGTATGTCCCTTAGAGTGAGTAGGGCCATTTACCAACTGATGGAATCCTAGGTTGGACATAGTCATGTCCAGTTGACTGGCCTGGGACTCACGGGGACTGTTGTCCCAGTGGAAGTTAAAGTCGCCCACAACCATAAGCTTTTGATATCGCGTACTAAGATCTGATATAATTTCGCAAAAATCATTGCAGAAACCTGGTGGGGCGTCCGGGGGGCGATAGACTGTCAGAAGAACAAAGCAAGAGGAGTCAAGGGTAAACTTGACCCCTAGGATCTCAGAATTGTCCAAGCTTTCTATCGTGGTGGCCTTTAGACTGGATTTAAAAAAGGTCGCCACCCCCCCACCTCTTCTATTGTCTTGCCTGTTGTGCCAGAAGGCATCGAAATCTGTTGGCAAGGAAGAGATGAGATCGGGGGCTGATGCTTCCCCCATCCATGTTTCTGTTAAAGACAGAATATCAATATCGCCATCCTGAAGAAGGGTAAAAATTTCTAGACGATGTTTGTGCAAAGATCTAGTGTTCAGGAGGGCTACTGTCAGACCCGGCGGTTTCGCAGGACTGGGTGTAGGATGAACTGGGGGGACAACAGGATGGACTGGGGTAACAGCGGGGGTCCTAAGGAGGTTTTCAGTTCCCAATATTGACAGGGTAGAGGGTTTGAGAGGGTAGGGAAAGGAGTCAAGAGACAAAAGCTCACTAGATGAGTACTTCAGCGATGGGCCAGGGTTTATGGCCCCTGGTCCCGGCAGGGCGCGGACGGGCGCAGACGGGCTTGCCTTAGGCGCGCCTTCGGCGCGCCCGCGGCGCGCCCGCTGCGCGCGTCCGCTGCGCGTCTGCTCCAGCGCGCTGAAAAGTCTTCCCCTACCGCCCTCCAACCAATCAGCTCTGCTGTGCAGCAGCTGCTAACTCCCTCCCACTCAGCACTAGACCGCGTTCAAAGCGGAAATGAGGATCAGCAGGAAGCGAGTCAAATGCGTAGTTTTAAAACACACTCGTGATTTTGTGCAAGTTAAAAAACAGTTTTACATTGGAGGCAAGTATTCAGGCAAGTATTCAAACGCAGCTTTACCAAGACACAAAGATCAGGACTACCAGAGAGCTGTTGGTGCGTCTCTCACTTCGTCCGCTGCGCGTCTGCTCCAGCGCGCTGAAAAGTCTTCCCCTACCGCCCTCCAACCAATCAGCTCTGCTGTGCAGCAGCTGCTAACTCCCTCCCACTCAGCACTAGACCGCGTTCAAAGCGGAAATGAGGACATCTTGTAGATTTCACTGGATCACTTTTACGAGGCTTTCCTGCTTGGGAACGCCTACCCTGCATACATTATACCTGAAGCAGGTATAATGTCACGCAGGGCTTTACAATGTGACGCATCTCTGTTGATCCGTCACGTTGTAAATCTGCTGCATTTTTTACACGACCGTTGAGTCCCGAAAGTGACGCAACAGCAGTGTAAAAGTGACGCAAGGGGTTTGTAAATCTGCCGCTCACTGTCTGCAAGTCTTTATTCCTGGGGCTGAAACATTCATTGTTGCTGATGCAAGTGCAAAGATTGTGGAGCTATTTTGTAGCAAACAAGACATGGATCAAAATAATTCATTGCTTCTGCTTCTAGATGTTTGCAATTGTTTTCACTGTAATTTCTTTGTTATTGAAAGAAATGTATTTGCAATTCTCTGGGTGGTAAGAAAGTTCAAGGCGCAGATATACTTATAAGTCCCCTATACTGTGGTATACCAATAGAGGGATTAGGTGTGCCTGCATTTGCCATTTGGGTGGGTGGGGGAGCTTTGCACAGCACCACTCACATCTGAAAAGGGTGTGCTCTGTCTTCACACAATGGACCTATCACCTCCACATTGTCGCCAGGGTACAAACAAGACCCTCAGACCCACTATTCAGTTTACTCCTGGTTGTATAACATATACCCATGCCTGTAAATTAAATGCTACCAGTGGGATTGCAGCACATATTGTGCCACCCACTTAGGTAGCATCTTAAAACATGTCCCAGGACTGCCATTGCAGCCTGAATGTAGTTTTATACTGCCAATTTGATTTGGCAATATCACCCCCTTGACATGCCTTAAACTCCACTTTTATGGTATATAAGCAACCCCCAAGGAAGGCCTTAGGAGGCCCATAAGGCAGTGTTCATCTTCCTTGCGGCTTCGATCCAAGACTCTCTGCAAAGATGCTCCCTACTCAGACACTTTCTGCAACCTTGCTCCACTGAACTTTGCTTTCTTAGAATATTTTTCTCAAACTTTCTTTCAAGTCTGAAAGTAAGCTCTGACTGGGCCCAATCCACTCCTTGTATCTGAACCACGCTTCATTGCACTCAGACATATTTTTTGACTTTGAACTGATCTTGCATGACTAAGTGTCCGCGGTTGGTGCTTTGATCTTTTAGGCATTTGTTTTTACAAAAAAATAAATCATGAATCCAGTTCTACTGACAGTATTTTTGTAATTTTGCTATGAAAACAATTATTCCATACTACACTATTTTTCTAAGTTGGGTTGGGGTTTATCTTGTGTTGTGTGTTCACTTTATTACTGTTTTTGTACTGCATAAATACTTTACAAATTGCTTCTAAATTAAGCCTTCCTGCTTTTCGCACCAAGTTACCCAGGGTTAAGCACAGGTTAATTTAATGACTTTTAGTGGTTCACCCTGCAAGGGATTGTAGTTTATGTTTGACCAGGGCTCCCATTTCAGTTAACCAACAACACGATTTCTCACAGTGAACTATGTTTATGGTTTGTACTGACAACAAGCCTTTAAACAAATGTATGTTAAAAAAAAGCTTACACATCATTTCTTGCAGGATTAGAGAATGGGTTAAAGCTCTACTTGAATACTATTTCACAGTTGGATATACAACAGGAGAGCAGCTTTTGTCCAGATTGGCCCGACATGATATGTTTGTTGAAGAAGATGTTAAGGTATGCAAAGTTACATTAGGAACCAAGGGAGAGGAAGAATGTCAGACAGAACAGTGCAAGGATCCTATTTTAATCAAAGTTCATTAAGCTAGGCACTTCTGGTGCTCTGGATGGATTGTGGCAGATGATCAAAGATTAGGTGGTCATAAATAAAGACATCCTGTTCAAAGGCACATGATTAATTATACCTCGGGGGAGATGTAAGAAAAAACTGAAGCCGGCCACAAAGGTCATATGGGGATTGTGAAAACTTTGGAAAGATGTTGATATGGAGGTTCATCTATGATAAAATAATTCACTGGATGTAACATTAGTGAAAAGTTTGTTTTTAAAAGTTAAACACATTCCAATGGTTTCTCATTGTTTGCTGAACACCCCGTGAAAAGAACTTGCAGTTGATACTGTAGACCCTTATGTGGCGAACATGCCACTTCTTATTTATTACTGGTAATAGATTGTTGTTTCAAATGGGTAGAAGTGTCTTCTGTGTATTTAAACTGCAAATATTATCAACCTTGTTGAAGATATGTTTAAAAGAGAAAATCACCCAAAATAATTTTATCAATTAATGGTCCTCAATTCTGTTCTAATGAGATGGAATCTTTTTAGAGATGTGTGGGATTTTACATAGGAAATGTGCTATTCATCATCCTAAAGCCAATGGAGTAGTGGAAAGGATGAAAAAACATTAAAGACATTATAGGAAAGCATGCAGTTGGCTAAAGTTCATAATTTGGATTGGAAAGAGGCATTGCAAGGCAGTATTGCAGCTTAAAGAATATGGGCCATGGAAAAATCACCATTTGATTTGTTCAATTGTAGGGCTTAGTTAGACCTGACATCTTTGGTACTGTATTTTCCCAAACTTTTTGTCTTTATTCCCTGACATTTGACTAAACTAATATTTGTTGGCATTAAAACTCTGCACTTTACCCTTGTTAACCAGTGCTAAAGTGCTTTTGCCATCCACTTCAAACATGGTAAATTGGCCTACACCCAATTGGCACATTTGATTTTCTTTCATGTACCTAGCATATGGTATTACATGAACCTAGGGCATGGAAATAAATGTTACTAGTTGGAAGCAGGGCTCACTAAAGAAGCATTTTTAAAACATGTCACGGCAGTGCTTCTGCAGCTTGAGTGCAGTTTTAAGCTGCCATTTCGACCTGTGACAATATGTGTTTCCCAAGCCTCTATCTTCCTTTTTAAGACTTATAAGTCAAACCTAATGTAGGCACTAAACACCTCCCAGGCAATCTCCATGGTATTTAAAGAGTAGAACATGTGTGTTTAAGTTTCACATGTAGAGACAGTGAAAAATCTTTAAGGTCGTTTTTTACTCTTGTAAGGTCTATCTCTCCCTTAGACTAATACAGGATTACCCATTTACATTTTATAAGTGCTACCTTCTGATTGGGAGCAAATAGAGATATGCTGTTTACTCTCCAAAGAATTACAATTTAAAATCTTCTTTAATGGTGATGTTGAATTTCAAGTTACAATTTTACAAATTGCTCTTTTAGAAAGTTGGCTTTTTCTGCCTAAACCAAATGTAGCTTTATGTCAGCCTCCTGATTCACATCACAATGAATGGCTCTCATATTGTGGGTTGTGTACTACTTCCAAACACAGAACCAAAGGACACCTACGGGTGATGGGAGAGGGTCTTCCTGACACGATGGTTGGGGAGGAGCTGGGCCCTGCCCTGATTAAATTCAAAGGGCCTTACCCTTACCTGCAGCAGTCACAAAGGAACCTGACACCATAGCTGCCCTCATCACCCTAGAATGTCTGGAGCCAAGAATAGTAGAAGGAGTAGAACTGAACAGAATCAGTTGTGGGGATTGGTCAGGAAATTCCCACACACAAATGCTGGCACCACATATAAAAATGGGACCTTCAGACCCTACCATCAGAACACTCCTGGTAATGTGGTTGATTCAGAAGAAGGACTGTCTTATTGCCGGAAGCACTGCCCTGCTGCTTGAAGTACTGATTTGCTGTCTGAAGAAGGAAGATTGGACCTGCTGGCCTTAATCCCAGACTACCCAGAGTCACTCCAAGGGTTGGTTGGTTGACCTCTCACTGTATAATGAACAAGACCGATTTGCATATGGATGTGCTATATGTACAGTTTATTAGTTTATTCATGCCTTGTGAATAGGTACGTGTCTGTAGGAATATTTATTATGTACAAATTATAAAGTGGAATGTAAGAACTCTATATTATAGATGTAGAATAGAATGTTAGGGCACTGGAAGAGCAGATTTCATTGTGTGTACACTCTTGTGTAGTGTCTGTGCTGTAATACTTGTGGGTCTCATTGGATGTTATTCCCAGAATAAAATACATTTAATGTTATTTATTCTTTAAGTTTTAAAACTCATTACAACAGGATGGTCCCTGCCTGTGGTATCATGGTGGGCAACAGAAAGATGAACTGGGATGCAGCACCAAGTAATTGCCAGTTGCTGAGATTAATTCAAGCATTCTACCCATTTCACTTTTGTTTTCTAGAGTGTGATACCCTAAATTCGACAGGTATCACCAGAAATGGATACCCTGCTCACTGTGCCAAAAGACTCAAGTTACAGAGGCCAAGTAAGGCAAAACCGGTCTGGGTTGCTTGTGTTCCAATTTAGAGGGCCCCTGGTCTGGAAGCTTGGGGTGGACTGTTTCCATTGTAGGAGGAGTGATTTTATTATAGTTAATTCCTAAGGTGGCGTAGTGGGTGAAAGAACAATGAAATGGAATGCAGTCCTGAATAATTACTAGTAGCTTATATTAATGCAAATAATGCAATCCATCATTTTTTGCCTTTTTCTGTGTGACACCCTACGTTCAACAGGTTTGCCCAGAATGGGTCCTGTCCTACAGCCTACTGAAGAGACCCAAATAGGCTAAAACAGTCTGGGTTTGCTAGTGTTCTTGTTCATGGGAAACCAGTCTTAGCAGTTCATTGTAGAGGTTTCTATGTGGAACACGGTGGAGATTAATTTAAATGTGTCTAGTCCTTGTCTGAGGTTGCATGGTGGGGAAAAGAATGATAGATCTGGACACAGCTCTGAGTAATTACTAAGGGTGGGCGTAGTTCGCGAAGTAGCACTTCGCGAAGCTACGCAAAGTGAAGTTCGCACTACGCGAGCTACGCGTAGCACTTCGCGAACTGCGAAGTAACATGTTCGCACTGTGCAAGATGTTGTTTTCAATGATTGCACAGTGCGGACAAGCAACCGGCACTGTGCAATCATTGAAAATGGCATCTTGCACAGTGCGAGCTGTAGTTTTCTGCTGCTCGAGTAGATTTTTACTCGAGCTGCAGCTTTCTCAACGCGAACTGGTAGTTTCTCATCGCGAGCGGTCGCGAGCATACGCGACCCCTCGCAATGAGAAACCTGACCTTCTCGCGTTGGGAATCTCGCCGGGAGGTTTATTTTCCATGCTCGCGATCGCGAACAAGGAAAAAGTCTCGCCAGGATGTCATTTTGCTTGCTCGCGGTCGCCAACTTGACGTTGAGGACCGCGAGCAAGCAAAAAATGACCGCAGCACTACGCAACACTACGCTACGCGTGTTCGCACTGTGCTACGTGCAGTTCGCGTAGCGCGAACTTCGCGAACTTCGCAAACTACGCGAGCGTAGCGTAGTGCTTCGCCCAGGCCTAGTAATTACCAGTGGATCAGATTAATTCAAGCATTCCAACCATTACATATTTGAATTCTGAAATGGATCACTAAATCTCATATGTTATGTTGTATTGCATGGTCAGCTGCAGATGATGTTATCTAATATCAATCCTGACGTAAAGATATTCAATACTGTGGGTGTTAGAACTTAACATATTGTCCCATAACAGGGCTGATCTTTTCAGCAAGTCACATTACTTTGAAAGGTGAAGTTCGCGTACTGCAGGTTGTCCTTGGTTTTGCTTTATTTAAGGTATTGTTTTTCACATGCCTCTGCTCTTTCTTTGTATTTTACATTTTAGTTCTGCAATGTCTGCTCCTTTCCGTAATTCTTTTTTTTGGAGTAACTTTAAAAAGTTGTTCAAATTGTAAACGTACTTCCCTTCTCCAACAGTGAATATCATATCCTAAATCATTCTGCATTTAACATTTTCTGACTTTGTTTTAGCTGGCCTTGGGATTCCGTTCAAAGTGCTTGTGCTCTCTCCTGAAATATAGTAACATTGGCTTCCACCCAATTGGCATATATAAATTAAAGTCCCTAGTAAAGTGGTACTACCTGTACCCTGGGCCTGGAAATTCAGTGAAACTTGTGGGCATAAACCACTGATTGCACTACCAAATTAAGTATACCTTTTAAACATGTCTCCGGCCTGCCACTGCAGCTTGTGCGCAGTTTGAAAACTGTTTTGTACCAGATACCAGATGGTTAAGCACAGGTTATTTTGGGGTTTGCTTGAGTTTTACCATAACAAGAATTGTCGTTGCTGATTGAGTAGGGTTTCACCAATTACCTACATTGGTGTTCAGCTGTGAGATCTAGGACTTGTGTTTGTGCAGAGCCATAGAG
This sequence comes from Triturus cristatus, assembly GCF_964204655.1. Taxonomy (NCBI): domain Eukaryota; kingdom Metazoa; phylum Chordata; class Amphibia; order Caudata; family Salamandridae; genus Triturus; species Triturus cristatus. The sequence continues at coordinate 233,157,615 of NC_140587.1, forward strand.
TGATTTTCTGCAAGCACTAAAATCCCAGATAAATACCATGATGTCATTTCAAGTTTTTTAAATTTTCAGATTTACGCTCATTCTCCCTGACTGTCTGTGCCTGTGGCCAAACCTGCAAAGATGGAGTTTTAGCTTGCCAACATGGATGTCTGCACTGTGGCTGAGCTCAAGGAGTTCTGGAGGGAGAGGTTGCTTCCAGTTAAGAGGAATACCAGCAAGTTGGAACTTCAGGAGGCTCTAAGACCCTGAGCAGAGGCTTTAACAAGTGCTGGCAAACACAAATGACCAAGATAATGAGGAAGGTATGGAAAGGCAAGTACAGATCCTGAAATCCAGCACACAGGGGAGGGGGATAGCTTGCATCCAGAATTAGGGATCCCTCCCAGAACGGAAGCAGAGTGTCCTCCCACAGCCTGCCCCCAGAAGAGTTGTCAAACAGGATGACTGAAGGGGAGTTGAAGTTGCAAATTGCCAAGCTCAAGTTGAAAGCAGTGAAGGAGAAGGCTGAGGCAGAGGGAGCCTTAGCTGAATAAACCTTACTTCTTGCTCATGAACTGAGCCTGAGAGAGCCGGAACTCAAGGCTAAGCAAGCATATTCCAGTGATAATAACAAAAGCATATCAGTAGTGCCCTCTGGAGACAAGGAGGCCCACATTCTTAAGGACTCTTCTGCCCAACTTTTCTATGGGGAATGCCATTGATATTGGTTTGAAGTCAATCACGTTGCTTTGGGGATGCATAGGGTACCTGAAACAGATTGATGGTAAGGGAGGGCAGAGCTTGCGGAGCTTCACTACGCATAATTCTGTGGAGTTGAATTAAAAACTCTGTAAAACTCTGCTCTGCTCTGCCATAATAACTTAAGCCTCCAATCTAGGATAAGGGAGGCCAAGCACAGGGGGCCGTTGTGGGGCACTGGTATAGGGGAGATGAAACCAGCACTGCCCGAGGCTGAGCAGAGGTACTGGGGATAATGCTGGGAAGCTCAGCCTAGGCCTCCTGTGAGTCCTGTCTCCTGTGCAGTAATCAAGCGGAGGGCGAGCACAAAACAAACAGACAACACCACAAAGGTACACCCGTCACCCTGTGGTGAACCAGAAGAAGTCATCATAAGGGGCTCCCTGACACTCGCCACCTACCTGCCAGTTTGGGGACAGGGAAGTGTTTTGGAGATCTTCTCCCTAGCTGCAGCTCCTCGAGGTTGACAAGGCACTCTTGCTGCCTTTTGCAGCCAGCCTCTGGATTGGATTACCTCGGCATGCAGCTCTTGGGACTTGGAGCTGGCTGCTGCGTAGCACGTGCACCACAGAGGTAGTTCAGAAGAATGGAAAGTAAAACCCGCATGTAGGTTCTGCGACTGTGAGCCCACGCAAAAGCTTTAACTATGCACACTACCACCCAGCTCCTCAATTTCCTCTTATGCTGCTGAAACCACAAAGGTAATAACTTTACTTAACGTGGTGGGTGGTAAACTCTGCTATGTGGTGGCACAGCATTTTGCTGAACTATGCGTCCCAAGCGTAACATAGAGTGGAAATACTCTGCAAACTCTGCTAGCGGAGCAAAGTTTACTGCCCACCCCTAATGTGGGGGCAGTCTCTGGAGGCACATACCTAGTGAATGGAGAGATGCCTTGCTGGCCGTAGAGAAGTGGGGGAGGAGGACATTATGGACACCCTTATCAGGAAATATGGCCTCAACCTTGAAAAATACAGCAAAGGTTCAATGACAGCCATAAGCTGCCCCATCATTCCAGGGTAGATTGTGTGTATTCCTTTTGCAAGGCACTGGATGGTTGGGTGAAGAGTAGGGCAGTGAAGGATTAGAAGGGCTGTACAATTTAATGGGATGAGTGCACATGTTCAGTCTTTGTTTTGCCGAGCTGTGCCAACACCCTGATTTATAGTAAGCTCACTGACTCTAGATCACTGGCTCTGCATCAGGGTCCATAAACAGTTATCTTTGGGGGATCACCCACAAAGGTGCAAAAGTAGACAGGGTCCCCAGCAGAAGAAGGAGGCATGAGATAAAAAAAAATCAAGGAGTTCTCTTAAGGCCCCCAAAATACTCAGATACGTTCCTCTCCTAGTGTTATGAGTGCCTTTAAGTTGGTCACTTCAAGGGTAGTGTGTCTGAAGAGGGCACAGTGCCCCGAGGGGGGCAGATACCGGTGCTGACTAGCGTAGAGCTATGGGAGGTGACTGCCCCAGTTAGTACGGGGTAAGTGTCGAGGCTACCGTAATGTCCCTAGCTGATGGAGAGCTGATGCCAAAGGCCCATATTGCTAGCAACACTAAAAAGTACAGCAGTGGGTCACAATCAATGGGTGGCCGGTGAAAGTTCTGAGAGACAGAGCAGGCAGCACTCAGTGTCACTACTCAGTGGCTCTGATTCCCTATGAAGGGGAGGGAGGGTCTCAGGTTACTTGAGTGTAGCTGTGAGTCCAATCATGCCTATTGGTTTTTCTCCTCAGTAATGACATGAAGCACATCATCAGGAAAGAGGTAGAGCTCGGGTCCTAACTGGAGATGTTAAGGCTGTCTGAGTGAGTATTCCTGACCACACAGTCCATGGCTGCCCAGGGGATAGTCAGGAGAATATGGAGCCTGGAAGAAAGGTCCCAGTGCCTGCCAAAAAGAGAAAGGGCAAACCCGCTACTGAAACTCCTACAGTCCGGGAGGAGGTCTAGCCTGCGAACGATGCTCCAGAACCTACAGAGGAGGACATTGCCTCCCTGAGTGACATACATAAACTAGCCAGTTGGCAGAAGGAAGGAGGTCCCGCCAGGGAGAGGTTCTACAGAGTGCAGAAGGAGTACTCTACTGTTAAGGACCTATGGCAGCAGGCTGAGGCCCAGGCAGCTGGCAACACCTCTGCGTTACTGGGAGAATGGTTTCCTGCACAGTAAGCCTAAGGTCTCTGAGCATGGTGCAACCCTTGCATTGGTGGTACCCCATTGCTACAGTAACTTCCCACTGGAGCTGACTCTTGATGTTACACTCCAGGTCATTTGAAGCAGGATTAGACCTTTGGCAGGCTTCTCACCCGCTTGTATTGGCTCTGGACAAAGGTCACCACAGATGCAATCTGCAGGTCTTGTCCCACCTGCCAGGCTATTGGGAAGTTAGGAGGGAGGTGCAAGAATCTCCTGGTTCCTCTTCCAGACATTGGCACCTTCTTTGAAAGGGTGGGCATTTACGTTATTGGGCCTCTAAACCCCAAGACAACCCATGCAAAAGGTTCATTTTTGTCTTGGTGAATGATGCCACCCGGTACACGGAGGATATATGTTAGAAATTGGGGTTTCTAGTTGGCAGAGGTAGATACCTTTTTCCAGATAGTGATCCTTGCTTCCAGTCATGGAAAGGGGGATACACACTCTAGATAACCCCTGCTCACCCCCTTGGTAGCTTGGCATGAGCAGACAGGCTCATCCCAAAGGCAATGTGTAATATATTTGTAACAACACTCACAGTAACACAGTGAGAACACCACAAATGGACACCACACTGGTCTAGAAAAATAAAGTATCTTTATGTAAACTTAACGAGACCAAAATGACAAAAATCCAACATACAAGGATAAAGAAAAATGACTTTCAAAAGGTTTCAGCGACCGAGTCCATAGAAAACTATGGATGCAAGATTTCTTGCAAAGTACCTGTTGTTGCGTCAAAATTCACCAGGCCAAACAGCCGCAGTGATGAGAAGCCTCGAAAAACAAAGAGATGTGTCGTTTCCTGAGACCTTCGTGGATGCGACAGTTCCGCCGGGCACAGGGGAGCGGTGCGTCGGGTCTAGTCTGTAGGGGGAAGCGGTGTCGATGCTGAGACGACTCCAATCTAAAGGTGATGCATCGGGGAAAACTTGCTGCACAGGGACAATGTGTGGAAATCCGGGATGCGTCGGCAAGTGATACAGCAGCGTCGAGCGCCACTGCATCAATTTCTTCAGCCTCAATCTCTCGATGTGCCAATATTTGCAGCATCGGAAAAACTGTCACAAGAAGAGCGATGCTTCGATTCTCTTGTTGTTGCATTGCTTTTTAGCTCCCAGTAGCAGAAACAACCTCCAGAGGCCCCACACAGTCACAGGTACTTCTTGGCAGGTCAGAACTCCCAGCAAGGAAGTTCAGGAGAGCTGGGGGTGAAGTCTTTGTGTTCATGAGACTTCAAAACTGGAGGCAAGCTCTACTCAAGCCCTTGGAGATTTTCTTCAAGCAGGGGACAGAGCACACAGGAAAGTCCTTCTCCTTTCCTCAGCAGTAACAGCAACTTCAGGCCAGCCCCAGACACACAGCAATGGCAGTACTTCTCCTCAGATTCTCCAGCTCGTATCCTTGGCTAAGGCTTCTCTTGATTCCAAAAGTAGTGTAAAGTTCAGGGGTTTTAGGTCTAATACTTATACCCCAAAATGTCTTTGTTCTCTTTGTGCAGAGAAGCTCTGTGCTCAATCAAAACCAGTTCTGTCCTCTCTGGTGCAGCTTCCTGGCAGGGGGTGGATACAGCTTTGTCCTTGGCTGACAGGGCCTATTCAGGTGAAAGGAAATCTCCTCCCCCTACTCTAAAGCAGCCCAGGTCTATTCAACCCACCCTGACTAATCAGGCTCTCTGGAGCCACTGCTCCTCCCCAGCCCCTAACACTCCAAACCAGGACAGTCAATCCACATCCTAGCAGAGGCTCACTGGATGGCTAAGCAAGAAAATACATACTTTCTAAAAGTAGTATTTTCAAACACAGAATGTAAAAATCACCCTCACTAAAAAATGCATTTTAACATTCTGAGTTCAGGTATACTAAACTTTATTTTCCTACCTTGTTCCCAGTGGTAGTTATTTTTATAAGATGTTATAAGCAAACTCCCCATTCTATCCTATGGGAACTTTAAATAGTGAAAAAACGAAATTGGCAGTAGTCCACTATCAGGACATGCCACACACATCAGGGCATGTCCTACCTTTCCCATTCACTGCACCCTGCCCACATGGGTTCCTTGGGCCTATCCTAGGGGTGCCTGGCATGTAAAAAAATGGAAGGTCAGGGCCTGGCAAGTGGGTGCACTTGCCAAGTCAACATGGCAGCTTACAACTGCACACAGACACTGCAGTGGCAGGCCTGAGTTACCTTTTCAGAGTTACTCATGTGGGTGACACAATCAGCATTTGATTTTCCAGCCCTGGCACAGTCAGTGCACTTTACTAGGGACTGACCAGTAAATGGAATATTTTAATCAGGGAGAACCAATCATAATATTAATTTATACAAGTAGCACTTGCACTTTGACACTGATCAGCAGTGGTAAAGTTCCCAAAGCATCTAAGCCAGCAGAAATGAAATCCATCACAGCATCAAAAATACAGGAGATAGAGGCAGAAAGTCTGGGGAAACCACGCCAAAGATGCCAAGTCTATCAGTATACCTCTGAGGAAAGTGGCTGTGCCAGCAAGGTCAATGCACTGATGGGGATATTTACTAGAGTGGGTTTCCCCAAGGAGGTATTATCTGACCGGGGCACCAACTACATGTCTCACTATATGAAGTCCATGTGGGGCGACAGTAGTGTAACATACAAGTTCTCCACGCCCTGTCATGCCCAGAGCACTTGAGGCGGAAGAAGGTTGTTCTCTTGCCATACCTGTTGTTTGCTTACAGGGAGGCTAGACCAGAAGGCCACTCTTGTCAGGTTTCAGACTAGCCAACAAGCGTTGGTGAGCGAGCCTGTGGAGCCCCATGCCCTGCAAGACCGATGGGCTGGGCCCTATGAGGAGAAACAGCACTAAGCGGACATCGCCTACCTGGTGGACTTCAAGACCCCAAGAACCCTGTGCGGTCCTACAAGTCAACTCCCTAAAACCCCAATTTCAGAAGTTACCGTGCTTCTGGTCACGGAAAATGGAGTGAGGGAGGCGAGTGAACCTCTCCTCGATCTTCTTTTTTCCAAGGAGCAGGATGGGTCAGTGGAGGGTGTCTGTGTCTCCCTTACCTTGACCCTAGAGCAACAGCGGGACTGTTGCCAAGTATTGGGGTAGTTTACCTCTCTCTTCTGCCTAAGCAGAGGGCTCACTACATGGAGTAATCAGGATATTGACAGCGGAAAGAGCATTCCTGTAAATAACACTATCTACATGCTATCTGATAAGGTGAGAGCCAGCATAAAGGAAGAAGTCTCCAAAATGTTGATTGGAGTTAATTGAACCTTCAAGCAGTGTTTGGTCCAACCCAGTGGTGCTGGTTCCCAAGGCTGTCCATCCAGGTATCACCTCCGAACCTCGGTTGTGCATGTATTAGGGGGACTCAGTGCAGTTAAAAAGACTGATGCTCACCCCTTTTCCTGAGCTGATGAGCTAATTTATTGGTTGATGAACTCTTTTATTTGTTGGGGTCTGCCAAGTTCCTTAGCATGTTTGATCTAAGGTCTGGGTACTGGCAGATCTCCTCAAAGAGAGGTCTGTGATTTGTACCCTAGAGGGCCACTTCCAGCTCAGGGTAATGCCCTTTAGTTTGAAAAACACCCATGCCACCTTCTAGAGGTTGGTCAATCGAGTCCTGGCTGGGCTGAAGAACTTCGATGCTGCCTACCTAGACAACATTGCATGCTTCCGCTTCACTTGGAAGGACAAACTGTGCCACCTCAGGGAAGTGCTTCAGCCCGCCTGACTATCATGGCCAGTAACTGCCAGATTGAATAGGGCTCAGAGGTCTACCTGGTTCATCAGGTTGGAGGAGGCAAGGTACAGCCAGCCCCGCCAGGCCAAGATTCAAAACACTTTGGCTTGGGAACCCCTTAAGACTCACAGAGAGGTGAAGACCTTCCTGTGGCCTCACAAAGAACTACTGAAGGTTTTTCAAGGGTTCAAGGAGAATGGCACTATTGTAGCTCCCTTTACAGAACTGACATTCAAGAAGCAGCACAGACAGGTGGTATGGACAGAGGCTTTTTGGAACATGTTTGACAACCTGAAGAAGTCCATGTGCACAGCAGCCAGGCTCAAGACCCCTGAATTCTTCCAAGAGTTCATTGTGAAGGCAGATGCCTCAAAGCATGTCATAGGGCACACACTCTCACAGGTAAACAAAGAGGAACCGGTAGCCCTAATCAGCCAAAGGTTACTTCCCAAGGAACAGAGGTGGAGTGTGATAGAAAGGAAAGATTTTGCTGTGGTCTGGGAAATGAAGAAGTTGAGACCATACCTGTTTGGAGCTCACTTCTGATTTTAGACAAACCACAGACCCCTTAGATGGCTAATACAGATGAAGGGTGAGAATTCCAAACTGTTGAGTTGGTCCATCTACCTACAGGGAATGTACTTTATGGTGGAGCATCACCCTGGAACTGATTACACCAATGCTGTTGGTCTCTCCAGGTTCTTCCACCTTAGCAACAACAACTCCCCTGAGGAAGGGTAGTCCTCCCTGGTCCCATGTGTGGTAGACACATTTTGGACCTGACATCCTTGGCATGGCTTTTCACCAAATTTTAGCCTTCAATCCTCCAGTTTTTGCTGACTTTGTTTCTCCTACCCAGCACTAAAATGCTTGTGCACATTCCCTAAAACATGGCAATATTGGCTTCCATGCAATTGACACATTTAATTTATGTATATGTCCCTATTAAAGTGTTATTAACTGTACTCAGAGCCTGTAAAATAAATATTGCTAGTGAGCCAGAAGACCTGATTGTGCCACCCACTTATGTAGCCCCTTTTAACATGTCTCAGGCCTGCAATTGCAGCCTGTGTGTGCGGTTTTAAAGTTGCTATTTCAACCTTGCAAAATAAACGTCTTTCTAATTCTAAACCTTACTTTTTAGGTCGAGCCTAGAGTCAGCTTACAAGCGCTGCTCTGGTAAAGATCTGCTGTTGTTCAGTACGTGAGATAAGGCTCGGTCACTCTCCCGCCCACTTTTTTATTGGCATGTGTCTTTGTCCTTCCTAAATGCTGTCTTCTGATCCCTTCATATGCTAGTTAGTCCCTCCTTAATACGGCCATGTCGTCATTTGTATCCTACCATGGCTACTGGCCCCTTTACTTGGTTGTTACACCGTGCTTGTACTATTTATTTTTTATAGCTTCCACAGTGGATACCTTTAACAAGGCTGTTTACGATTATGTGCACTTCTGGGAGTGGTCAGGGGGTGAGGGCTGGGGCTTTGAAGGTGTCTGTTTACAGCGCAGGGCTCTTGTTGTTCTTAATGAGGGGTAAGCTTGCCCGACATTTCAAGTCTACAACTGTAAAAATAACTTGCCCGCCTCCTTTAAATGTGCATGCTTATCGGTGATGGAACCGGATTTATTCTAAGTTCCATGGAGTGTGCGTTCAAGTTGGCTCCGGTAATCAGTGTTTGGTGCATCAAACGTATTTTAGCCACCCAGACTATAGCTTAGCGTTTATACGTGACTGCTCCAATGCTAGCAGGGAAGCCACACCAACGCCTCAACTTCGCTCGCCAGGACTGTCGGAATACCGTCGCCCACGCATCCAGGCAGCTGGCGAAGACGCTGATCGAGGACAAGATTTTGAACCAAATTTTCTATTACCTGCCCCAGCTCTACAAACTCAACCGGGATGCACTTTGAGAATTTAAAGACGGATGGCCCATTTGTAAAAACACAGCTAAGCTGATAAGTGGGTGTCGGAAAATTATGCTTAGTATTTCTCAAATTATAAGTGAAAACATCTCATCCCTCCTCCCATTCGAGTGCTGCTTTATGCATTTTGGTTAAAAAAACAAAAAAAAATTAAAGGTATGTTGCTTCCTTTATCAGGAAAGCTTTACTCCATTACATCCTAATTTATAGGACATGCACCATTAATGCGTCTATATTTTCCTGTGCTCCCACCCCCCATTGTCCACATTCCCTTTATTCCCACCCCCTACCCACTTGCAGCAACCTGTGAAGTAACCACCCTCCTCCCCTCCCGTTGTCCATGTTCACCAAGCACCCGCCCCCTACCATTGTCCGTGTTAAACATGCTCCCACCCCCTCCCGTTGTCTGCATTTTTTTTCTTTCCGCCCCCTCCCCACTTGCAGCGGCCCGTGAAGTGCATCCCCGCAGCACACCACTGTTTGTTAAAATGCTGAACAGATTCAGCAAAGAGCATTGGCAAAGCCAAAATGCGGGACCCATTGGATTTGCCAATGCTTGTTTTTAATTCGCAGTCCTATGCTTTTTAGATCGAAGATGCAGAGGCTGGGAGCTGTCAGACAGTGTCTGGCGCAGAGGTAGGCTGGGAGCCTCTGGGTGGAAGGCTGGGGTAATCATTATGCAGCACTTGTTTGAGGGTAGGGTTCCCAGGGACTTTTTGCCTCAGGCCCTGCTTTTCACTTTTACTCTGGCACCCACAGCCAGCCCCAGTTGTTGGTGTCGGTGTCTCAGATCATTTACAAATTGTATACAATAATAAATATCACATTAAATACACCCTGCCCCCTACATCTTCCCCCCCCCATGATTATATATTTACTTCTGGACAGGGAGGGTATCTCTCAACAAAGTCCAGTCTTGTGGGTGGTTCTGTCACGTGGTCCCAAAACTTGGATTCTGCCACTTGACACACTATTAATTTATTTGCCCACCCCGGGGGTACTGATCCCAATTAATTCCTAATAATTGCAGTCTGGTGGGGTGGGGGCAGAGCAGTCACACCATATGCCTGTCATGTCCCCAGGTCAGCCTTATTTGACAATAAAGTGTGGCTCGTTGCAGGCCTGCAGGCCGATGAGTTATTGCAGAGCAATGAGAGAGAGTCCATTTTGACTAATTGGGACCGTGGCTGGGAGATACACACAGTCTCCAAATAGTGGCTGGGGGTGGGGGCGTTTCACATGGTGAGGGTCTGCCCATCTCCCTGGCATGGCTTTAATTTCTTAACCGCCAGCTTTGTGTAAACAGTGCATTGCAGTGATTAAAAGAGCCTTGTTTGGTATCAAGCATCAGTGTCACTCTCGAAAGTTCACTGCTCAAAGACAATGACCGCCCCACCCTCCGCATCCGTCACTTCAGACCTTGTCCCCAAGGGCTTTATTAGAAGGGGTGCGCCTGGAATCCAAGATTGTGTCTAGCGAGCGATCTATGTTACTTTTGTTGCGAATAAAAGCAAGGCAAAAAAAAAGGCTAAAATTGTGTATGAAAACCTAACAAACAAATGCTGACATGTGGTGACAGGAGGGTGCGGTTATCCACAGAAGTGCCATCTTTACTTCTTTATATGCATTCCATATTTATAAAATATTCACGTTGTGTGTGCGTGGAAGCATGTTTAATCTACTGATAAGCGAAAACGTCAGTGTGCGTGTTAAAGTCACGCTTGTAAATGTCATATGAAGGGGAGTGCAGAAGACACCCGAAGAATGGCTGCAAAGCTGTAGGGGGTCATGCGGATGCATGGGCAGGGTCAAGGATGACAACTTTCTTAGTACAGCACCAGTCTAGGATCACACAGTGTACACCACGTGGCGCCATCATTTGCATGTTTCTATAGCAAATGAAGGTTTTGCGCCGTTAATTATTCCAAAAGAACTGCTTACAGGAATGCAAAGTTCTCTGAGGATTTCCAGTGTGCTTTTGATATTTTCTTTTATATTTTTGCTGTAAGCATACTCGGTTCATGCTTGGCACCTTCTTGCCTCCCTGACCGTTCACTTAAAATGATTTTAAATTAAGGCAACTGAAAATTATTTTAAGTTAAGGCAACTGTTGCGTTGAGTTTAAGCTATTGGCATTGTAAATGACAATGGGGCACATGATTCAAGCTTTTTACCGGTCGCAAACTGGCCGATTCTCAGAATCCATTTCCGATGCCTCAAACCTAAATGCATTTGCAAAATAGGTAATTGCAATTTTTGTGATTACCTATTTTGCGAATGCATTTAGGTAATCACAATTTGCGATTTATTAAATTCAAAAAATGCTACTCTGCATTAAGGATTCACAAATTACCATCAACTTCAAGTTAATGGTAATTTGCCTTAGGGCATGTGTGAGCACCACATGTGCACACTTAACTTTTTGGGGGATGCATCAGGGTGGCCTTAGGCCCCCTAGCACCCTTATAATTGCATTTGCAATCTGCAATTACCTATTTGGTAATCGAAAATTGTGAATGCTTCCCCATTCATTCCTATGGGCCTCCAGGGCCATAGGAATAAATGGGAATTAATTCCCTAATAGCGAATCGCAATTTGTGATTCGCTATTAGGGAATGTGTAGGGTTCGCTATTTATTTTGCGATTCCTACATGCAAAAGGAATTGCGTCTCCTAAATTAAGGAATCACAATTCTTTATCTTGATGCATGTGCCCCAATGCCTTTTATTTATGTTTTAAAAAACATAACCTAAATAAAAGGCATTGTCATTTACAATGCCATTAGCTCAAACTCGCGTAAATGTGAGACCTAGTGCATTGCAATTGCTTGTTAATACATGCAATTTATCTCTTGCGTGGGCCCTAAGCAGCCCATTTGTTGGGTGCAGTGTATTTAAAAGGTTGTACCTGTTCGTTTCAGTGGTGGTAAGCATGACTTGTGGGTGCGGGGGGAAATGAGAAGTTTACATGCGCGAGGTAGCGCAATGGACAACAATTTTTTTTTAAATTACAACACTTACCTTGCTGCCAGTTCCGCTTTCATTTCCCTGCTCCTTGCTCCTGCTCTCCTCAGGGACAAGAAGCAAGGCTCCCCCACCAATCACAACGCTGCAATGCAGCATTGTTAATGGTAAGCACCGAGGCTCCCCTGACCAATCACAATGCTGCATTGTCATTGTTTTTGATCGTCCTGGTTTGACGCTCAACCAGGAAATGGGGGCTTGGCCTTGTTCTCCACGCAGGCTGTAACGCAGCCTGCATCGAGATTGGGGAAAGTGGGCGACTGGTTTGGGCAGCCTGAAAGGGCTGACCAGTCATTGCACACTTAGGAGTGGGCAAACCACTCCTCTCCTGCCCTGCTCCGTGAGCAGAGCAGCCCCGCCCACCCACCCGCCTGCAAATGAAGGAAACATAAAATGATAATAACTAAAAGTTATCATTTTATATTTCCTTTCCTTTACACTGCTCAAAGCAGTGGGGGCAACGCTCCCCCACCATAGCGGAGGAGCTGCCACTGGTTCATTTTCCTTTTACATGCATTGGTAGTAAAAATCTTTTAAGTTTGTTTCTCACTACTGCAAGTACTACGTCTCTCATATTACATGTAATAAGTGATAACTTTCAATTAAGGGAAAGTAGGAATGTTGAGTTTGATGTAAAAAAATATATAATTTAAAACTGCTACTCTACTGGCTTGCTGCCTGAGTGAAAAGGACTGGACCTGCATCTTGAACCCAGGACCACCAGAGTAACTGCAAGAGCTAGTTGGATGGCCTCCTGATCAGAGTCTCAGAGACTGAAAAGGCTCCAACTACCTCCAGCAATTACAGATAACTAACAATAAATAATAAACATGGATCTGCCAAACTTTGATGTTTTATTAAGCAAAATTAAATAGTCCTAAAGCGATAAGCTTCGAGTTCACATATCTAAATAGCGCATTTTTCATCATCTGTTTCTGGGTTTAAAGATCTACATGACAGGTCCTGAAAATTAGATTTGAAGATTGTTTTTTCCTCTTCAGAATCACTTCTGCTTTATAGAGTGACAAAGGCAAGCTTCCTGAAAAGAGCACGAAGTACACTGGCAGCAGGGGGTCATCATTAGCCAGCTCATCTTCCATTCTCTTTCTTCTGCCATGTTTCCTTGAAGGACGGCTCAACATTAATAACTCTATCAATGTCCATCATGGGTTCAAAAGCATTTCTGAACGGAAAAGCCCAATATTTCTTAAACTCAGCACGGGTGCCTTGCATCGAGGGTTCCATTCATGTCCAGCGTCAGGTTCTGCAGGGCCTCTGCCAAGCTGTTTATCTCTGAGAGGAAGCCATCAAAGGGCGCGCGCGCTGGAGCGCAAACTCAAATATGCCTCTCTGATGAATGAGTGTATAAATATGCAGCAGCAACCCACTCCCTCGTCTCCCGGAATGGCATGTGTCCCGAAAGGTGTTACGAACAACACCTGAAATTTCTTAGTAATCTCCTCAGGCAGCTGCGGGGTTAGATGAACACGTCGCTGCGAGCCTTTAATCTCACAAACTAAAAAAAGCATTGCGGTGTCAACCAGCTTTTGAAGGCGCCGAGAAGCTGATTTGCAATGATGGAAGATAGGCTTTTTCCCCTTGCTGTTCGTGCGTGCCCTGAACGCGCAATTGTGAGGTCAGTACGACGCACGGTACGCTCTTCTGTTGAGACCAACGCCTTTCCCTTCATGTCCTCTTTTAGCACTTCCAAACTGCGGCATTTTTTATAGTAGCGCGCTTCCTTCTAAAATAAACGTCAGCCTCTCATATAAAAGTGTTATATATAGTGTCATAAAATGTGCAGTTATCATCTAACTAAGGAAAGTGCAAGGCACATTCTCCTAGAAGGAACTGGTTATGGTGCATGACTTCTTTTCATTCTGTTTATACATATTGAACTACGTGCTTACTTCTGGTTCAGATGGAGAAGTTTCTTTCCAGTGCTAATCACACTTTAGTCTCACTCGGTGCTTAATTTGTAAAAATAAGTAAAATAAGTACGGGTGGCCACAATTTCTCTTAGGAGCTGACCAAATGTGTTGCTGAACTGGGGTTGGCGGATGACAAGGCTGTCTATTCTTGACTCTACTTCTTGCCACTTAGGGCATATTTACAAGAGTTGCCGCTAAGCAGTTTTGACGTTGCTTAGCGGCAATTTGTTTACCGCTGCTTACCGCCAAATCCTAATGGTATGTTTGTGACGTATTTACAAGACATTGCTACATGGCGTTAGTATTAGCTAGTGGCTGGGAAAATTGTCGCAAACACTAGAGGGCAAAAATGTGCCAAGACGTCCTCCACTCAACAACTATTCTTACAACAAAGACCTGGCACATCCGGGCACTTAATCTAAATATATAAAGGACTGGACAAAAGAGGAAGATATTTTTATCAAAATCCCCAGCCAACTATTGCATACTATAGTCCAATCCTGTACACCCACTAATCTTAAAAAAGTTTGAAAAGAAGAAAAAAGTAGTCAGTCAGTCCTCTCATATTAACACATACCCCCGATTTCAAGTATGTATGTGAAAAAAAGTGTAGAGAAAAGAGAAAGTATCTCACGTGCGCACCACCAGAGGAGCTACTGGCAGGTTCTCACCAGCTTGCCCACGTTTGTCTCATCATTGATAAACTTTCTCAAAAGAAGAAGTGATGTGTCCAGTGAAAAAGGAAGTGAAAAAGAAATTTTTGACCCCAGTGAAATAAAATGAGACAGAAGAAGTCTCTTTTTAAAAATGGACTACACTCACAGACACTGTTCACCTTTTATTCCGACCTGTGAGTCTGTGCCAGATTAAAAACACAGCATGTTGTAGACCACTTTAGTGACGGCCAACATGTTTCATTGCCAATTTCTTCTACGGCAAATTTGTCAGGGCAGACGAGGTCAACAATCACCTCCCTGGACAGAAAACATCAAAAAAGAGTGACTGACAGACACACAGAGACAAAGGAAAAATATTTAAAAGAGTTATATTCATCTTCAGACTCTCTTCAGTACAGGTTATGATCAAAGAACACGGACAAGTTGATCAACACTAACCACAAGTCCCGTATTCCATCACATGATATTTACCCACATACCAGCTCCCACCACGTCAAGGAAATGTATATCTTATACAACTTTCATCCCTTCAAAGAGCACTTTCGTTGCTAAGTATTTTTATCTGTGGAAAAATAATTTTTATTGAACATTAACCATTACGTCTCTCATGTAACACGATCAGTGATACACTCAATCCCATGTCACATGGTCGATTAACTCAAGTATCCACCCTGTCACATGCTGCAGATGCGTGGATTTTCGTATTAAAAAACTACATTAAAGTCCCACACAATAAGACAGTTAGTGGTTTACATCATAAAAGAGTTAACAGTCTCAACGTTAAGTACAAATGTACAGAGCTCCGCAGACTTTAACCAACTAAATGCCACACCTATCTTCAAACCAAATCTCCTCATCTGACCACACTGACTGCTCACTCGCCAATGGTCTTCTTAATCGTCAAAGGGGCTTTCATGGTAACTAGACCCCTGCCTAGCATAATCTAAAAAGATTCATGCTGAATTCACACAAGGAATTTAAGACTCGCACAGTTTATCATTCCTTCGTCTCATTATCTCTATAACTCATTTCCAGAAACTTAAGCAACCATTCAGCCTTCATCAATACATGAAGAACAGATCAATTATCCTACTCAGCCCGTTAATGCTTGGTTACTAACCGAGCACCATTCATGCCCAATTAGAAGTACACACTATTCCTGTCACGCATACTCTTACCGCTCCCCAGGGACTTCAGGCGGTAAATCAACCCGGCAGCAACTCCGCCGGCCAGCGATCGTCTATTAAAAAGTCCCGCGTTCTCATCTCGCGGTTACTCAGAACACGTGACACACTTCCAAAGCTCAATACTTTTTAAAAGAAAAGCTCGCGCCATCTTAGAACGGCAAAGGTGTATTAAAAACATTGAAAAATCAATACACCTCATGCCTACTACTCAAAACAAAAGACTCATACTTTGATATGGCAATCGATTTGAGTGTCACGGAAACAGTCACCGCGAGTGTAAGCAATTACCTAGTACCCTCTCATGGTTATCATAATCATGTGACCACCGTTCATAACTCATTGTTACTTAAGCAAAAACGGGCGCCATCTTAGAGTGGCACAGACGTATTAGAACAAGGTTGAGTAGATAATACACATAATGCCGGATATTGCAAAGAACAAAACAGTCTTTCAATATAGCGGTTCCTTTGGATGTCAACCCAAGCAAAAAGTCATCCAATGTCAGTCCAGGAGTGGCAGTGAAAAAAATTATTCACTAGATTACCATGCACAAATTAAGGCAACCATCAATCCTGGATGAAATTATCGTACCAAGCTCAAAAGCTACCACTACTGCTACAACAGTTACAAGGATAAAGTTGATTCTAGACGGCATTCATCTACTAATCCTATTCCACTCAATCTGATCATTGAGGCCATGTTGGTATACCTTCTCTGAGAAAATCCAGCGTGCTTCTTTTATGGCAAGTTTCTTTTTAAGACCACTAGCATCACCCACTACCTTCTCCAGTACCACCCATTTTAATGCTTCATAATTATGTGGATGTTCTCTATAATGTTGTACCAGTCGTGTGGTCAATTTGCCTGCCTTTATTGTGCTAAGGTGCTCTTGCACTCGCACCTTTACTTTACGGGACATTGGACCTATGTAATACAGTCCACATGGGCAAGTCAGTCTGTACATCACATTTGATGTGTTACAATTACTGAACTGATTTAGATGCCACGTTTTCCCATTAAGCAGCTGGAGTTTGGTCGTCTTCTCGGTTAACTCACAAACCGAGCAACAGCCACACGGGTAGTGACCCGATGGGACAGTGGTGTTCACAGTGGAGTGCATCGGTCTAATATGGACCAGTCTATCCTTTAAATTCTGCGTCCGTTTCAACGTGAATCTTGGTTGTGGCATCTGGAATTCACTGGTAGACAAAAGCGACCAATGTTTTCTTATTGCTTGCTGGATCTTAGTGGAAAGAGGGTCAAACGTAAATACCACTGGCATGCACTCACTGGGCTTTTTGCAATTTCTTTCAAGAAGCACATCTCGGGGGTACTGTGGATCCTTTTACGGGCTCTCGTAACAATTTTCTTTGGGTAAGCTCGCTGGACTAATTTCTCACTGAGATCTTCAGATTGTTGCAAATAGTCAGACGTTGAGGAGCAATTCCTACGATATCTAAGGAACTGGCCTACCGGGAGATTATCCCTCAGGGCTCTCGGATGAAAAGACTGATAATGTAACAACGAATTTTTATCAGTTAACTTTTGATGCACAATTGTGCTGAGTTTGTTGTTAGACACTCGGATGTCAAGGTCAAGATAGGTTGCTCTCTCATTGCTTATCTGCCAGGTGAAACTAAGACATTCATCTCTGCCATTGAGCCAGTCCAAAAAATCACATAGCAACTGCTGTGGTCCTGACCAGACACAAAGAACATCATCAATATACCTCTTCCAGAGGCAAATATGCCTCTGGGAGGGGTTAGATGACTGATATAGATGGTGTTCCTCAAACTGGCCTACATAAATGCAGGCCAGACTGGGCGCAAAGGTTGCGCTCATTGAAGTGCCCGAGACTTGTAAAAACGAATCATCCTTATAGCAAAAGTAATTGCGAGTAAGGGCCAACTCGACACATTGCATCACGAATGCCTGTGGAGTGTCATAAAACCATTCTTGGGCCCCAAGAGCGTGGGCTGCTGCCACCAGCGTCGTCTCTTGGGGTATGTTCGTATAGAGAGACTCAATGTCGATTCTGACTAAAAACTGTTGCGAAGAATCAAAATCCATATCATCAATTATGTTCAAAATATCAGTGGTATCCTGAACATAAGACAATTGTTAAATCGCTGATTCTCTCAGAAAAAAATCCACAAATTGCGACAATGGTTCAAGTACAGAGGAGATACCTGAAACTATCGGGCGCCCTGGAGGAGGCCGTTGGGCCTTATAAATTTTAGGTAAAATGTAGAACGCCGGTGTTCTAGGTGTTGCATTAATGAGAAAATCAGCCTCTTTACCTGTTATCCACTTCTTCTCTTTAGCCTGTGACACCAATACTGTGATTGTACTCAAAAGTTCAGCTGCTGGGTCCCTTAAGAGAGGTTGGTAATTCTTCTTGTCATGCAACAACCTCAAGACCTCAGCTTCATAATCACAAGTATTCATAAGCACTACAGCCCTGCCTTTATCGGCAGACTTGATGGTTATAGATACGTTGTCCTGTAGAGATTTAACTGCCTGCCAATCGATCTTACTCATATTGTTGAAGGTACTGGGCTGATGTAATTCCTCCAGCTATTTGATCTCATCCAAAACCTTCTGTTAAAAAACCAGGACTTCTGGACCCAATGACGAAGAAGGGGGACAGAACTGAAATGGACGGCAAAGGTTAGTTGCAAAAAATGTTTGGATCTTAATTTTTCTCATTATTTCTTGGACTTCCATCCTACATTTAAATGTCTCATGATGCGGGGTGGGGACATATCCTAAACCTCTATTAAGGACTCTCAGTTCACTTGTCGTTAGCTGATAATCGGAGATGTTTACCACAATGTTATTTAGGTTGGCGTCCTGCCCCGGCTGCGGGTCAGACGTGGTGAGTACATTTGCCATGTCTGAGTCTGATTCTGCCTGGCCCTGCCTTTGCCTGCAAACACTGGATAGCCAGCCAATTAGCGGCAAAATAATTCAAGGTAGTAATCCCAACGTCACTTTTCAGCCTCTATAGGCAAAAAGAACTTACAAATACACCTCTAAGTAAAAAAGAAAAGAAAAACACCGGATTGCAGAATGGCGCAGCCAGGACCAAGTTCAGCACAGGTCAACAAAACCCCCAACAGCCAGGATGACCAGCCAGAGTCCCAGCAGAAGAGGAATTGCAGAATCGGGGCCTCGTTTATGAAAAGAGGTGCATCACTGGGGAAAAACAGTGATGCAGCCCTTGTCATTGCACCATCGTTGCAACACCCTGGTGGCCGATGCCTGATGATGAAATTGGGCTGCGTCGGGCCGGAGCCTGTGGGCCGCGGCGGTATACATTGAGGCTTCGGCGATCGCATGGAGACACATTGATGACCTGTGTGAGAAGACCACTTGGTGCCACTTGTAGCCGTGATCGGTAGAGGTGCTCCTGCGCGCCGACGTGGGGAGGTCAGCATTGCATAACATGCACCACCCCTACACCAGGGTGCATGGAGAAGATTGCAGATGGTGGGCTGCACCTCTCTGCATCACAGGCAGGGGGAGGTGACGCTGGCTGGATGCTGTGAAGGGTGAGGCTCATGAGCTGCACCAAACTTGTGTGGCGGGAGCCTAAGAGGGCCCTGTTGCATCAACTGCCTTGGGATGTTCCCCAGCAGACTCAGTGGCGAGTGGTGTACCCAAGCTTGTGAAATACAGCCTGGCTGAGGCTTCTACTGGCTGTGTCACAGATTCAGAGAGAGTGTGGTCGGTTGAGCTCTGGTTTCAATGTCCAGGTGAGAAGAAGGTGGGACGGGGAGCGGTGGAGGCCCGGGGGTCATGTCGGGCCCAGGCCTAGCACCTGTGGGCATGCCCTGAGCAATCCCTGTGCTGCAGCGGCCCACATTGCCAAGGACATCACACAAGACTGGTGTGGAACTCCACTAGCTGGCTCAAGTCGCTGATATGGGCCGTTGGTGGTGGCTGGTGCCAGGGGCACAGGGGTCAGTTTGGGGCCCAGTGATGGAGCAATGACCCGTAGAAAAGAGGCTTGCTCGAAACTTTTGACAGTGTATTAACCACGTATTGTATAAAACTAATACGCATCACATTGAACATAAAGAGACAGAGAAGCTTGTGTATGTGTCTACTAATAAGTAACTAGAGCGAAAATCTAAATTGACTGCTAATGGGAAATCTTTTTTGCACATGCGTCAACTGCATCTACGCAGTATGACGAGCTGTCGTTTGGAGAGAATATCTCGCGCATGAGGAGAAGCTATTAAAAGGGCTGCTTAGCATCTGCTTTGCTGAAACTAAACCTAGTTATTTTACTAATGCTAACACAGGGGAAGTAATATTGATTTGAGGGGGTTAGAGTAGAGATAGGTGGTATACAGTGAAACCATTTATTTTTGGAATTAACATTTGTTTTTCTGACTTTCCTATTAGTGCGTAATTTGGGCCTCTCGTACGAATCCAGAGTCTGTTAACCACCTGACCTTCGCATATGCGTGGTGTGATTGAGCCGAAAGAGTGACAAGACTTTTTGAACGCCATTCAAGGACGCAAAAGTTACATACCCTGAGAACAAGCATCAAAGACATTGGAATGACTAGACATGCATGGAAGAATAAACAAGTGTTGCTAATATGTTGTGAATACGGGTGGGAATAAAAATTTGGAATAAAAATTAAAAGGTTGGATTTGTGGACAATAGAATGATAGACTAAGATTACACATAAGCATGGTGTGATGATCTTCCCCCCTTGCCTGTCCAATCAGAGTTAGTATTTTTACAATATTGAAACATTAATGGGAGATATATGAATATAGAAAGGTATAATTGAGGTAGTTTTAGTTAGTTAGATAGACGGAGATTTGCTGAATGTCGCAGGGCTCAGGATGCTGTCGGAGTGAATATTGATGCTGATGAAGAATCGAATGCAGAACCAACTATCCAAACTTAATTAAATTTAGAAGAAGATCGCAACATCCTTTACAACGCATTCTTTTACATCGCATGCCACTACATCGCATTTTTAGAAACTACCTTTACAACGCATTCCATTACATCGCATTATTCCATTACAACGCATACCATTACATCGCATTTAAGGTAAGTGTTGGATAGTGTTGGGGTAATAATTACTATTCTAACTCCAATGAGTGCAACAGTAGGGTAAGTGTTGGATCGTGTAGGGGTAAACATTACTATTCTAACTCCAGTGACAGCAACAGTAGGGTAAGTGTCGTATAGTGTAATGGTACTATGCGCTGTAATGGTATGCGCTGTAATGACTTGCGATGTAATGCCAGCATTGTAGTGACATGCGTTGTAATGACATGCGTTCTTATGACATGCGACGTAATGGCTGCGTTGTAATGACAAGCGATGTAAAGGATGTTGCGATGTAATGCCTGCGTTGTAAAGGTAGTGCGATGTAATGCCTGTGTTGTGAAGGTTGCTTCCCCAAACCAATAGCAAAATTCATACAGTGGACGAAGAAAAGATCCCCATGCCATGACCTCCTTTTTTATAACCTCAATAGGAACATCATCAGGCCCCATTGCTCCAGAAGAGCTAGAAGTTTTGATAAAGCCAGCAATCTCAGCTTTGGAGGGAGCACCATATGCCGCAGTCATCTCATCTTTCACACAGATCACCAGTGGATCAACTTACTCAATGTTGTTAGAATAGGACTTGGAAATATATGTCACCCAAACATTCTCGGGGATGGGAAAAGCATGTGCAGTCACCCCAGCAGCACAGTATTTAGCAACCACACGCCACAATTTCTGATAATCCCTAGAGTTCAGTGCCTCTCTTAGATTAATCCACTTAGCATCCCATTCCCTCCCTCGTTCTTGTGCTTTTAATCTACATCTTCTATGTTTCAGACAACCGATTTCATGCTGTTGAATGAATAGAAATAGCAAGTGTTGTTTCCTTATTAGGAGATTTATTTCTTGATGTAACACGTTCGACCTAGGATTCCACTTCTTAGCTGCCACCGGCCTTTATCAGAAGAGCCTAATGTACTAAATACCTCCATATGGGATTCATAGGTGGATATAAGGTAATTCCCTTCAGACTCATTGAAAATGCTGCACGCACTTTTAATCTTAGGGCTTAAGGACACAATCAGGCACATGCAGCAAGCTAATTTGCGTTTGCAAACATTGTGAATCGCAATAAAAGCCTATTTGCCACTGCAAATTAGCTACTCTCAATGCATGAACCCAAAATAGCGAAAATCCATGAAAATCGCAAACATAAGGAATCGCTAAATTTGCGATCACCAATTTAGTGATTCCTTAGTTGCGAACATCATAATGGCGAATACATAATAGCAAATCAAAAATAAAGGTTTGCAAAAACATGCATGAAAATTCGCAAATGCCGATTCTCATGAAAATCGCAATTTTGTGAGTGTAAATTAAAGAATATTACAGGCAGGTGATAACCATGAGTAAAAAAACCCTACAGGTGCTAATCCTTAGAAAACTATTTAAACTGACCCAGGAGGCCTCAGAATCTTCCACACTGGCAGCACTCTACGTGATGGCGAGGAGAATGAGGCTCCATGCAGCAGCTCAGTGAAGAAGGAGAATACAGAAGCGCATTTTTAGAGTGCGCATCACATTGTTGTGACAAACAGATGATGAAATATACGACAAGCATAGGCTAAATGGTGCCATGATCCTTGATCTAATTGCAGAATTGGAACCCCTAATGCAGCGCCAGACTCGTGGGACCAATGCCATACCCACTTATGTGCAGGTCCCATGTTGCCTGCACCTACTTGCGTTAGGCAGTTTTCAGGGGGAGGTAGCTGTAGCTGGAGGGGTGTCACAAAGCTCCTTTTCACAGTTTTTAAAATCTTTCCTGAACGCCATGGTGACTAGGATCCACAACCACATTACGTTCCCCACAACCCCACAGGAATTGAATAAGACTTCCACCAGGTAGCCCTGTTTCCACATGTAATAGGTTGCATAGATTGTACGCATGTTGCCATTTGTCCACCAGCAGTGAATTAATACATTTATAGGAACCGTAAATCCTATAATTCTCTCAATATACAAGTAGTCTGCAATATCATTACAGACATTGTGGCTCAATACCCTGGAAGCACACATGACTCCTATAAATTTCGACACAGTGGCATACACACCCATCTGCTCAGGGGTGATTTTGGCGAAGGACATTTGCTTGGTAAACATATGTAATGATTCCTCTCACACAATGGTCAAATGGCAATGCATAACTGTCAGTAACCCTTTGCTCACTACCCTGTAGGTGACAGTGCATACGCCATGCAAAACTACATATTGACACCATACCTCAACCTAGCCACCACAAATGAGCAGAGGTATAATGCAGCACATGAAATGTCATCCAGCGCACCTTTGGGCTGATGAAAAGTCGCTTTCGCTGCCTCCACAAGACTGGCGGAGCGTTGCAGTACCCACCCGAGACCTTCTGCAGAATTGTGTCTGCATGTGCCATTTTGCATAATATTGCTACCAGGAGACGCATACCCATTGAACTGTCCAACAGCGAGCCTGAGGAGGACAACCAGAAAGGGCCACAACTACAACCAGCACATGGGTAAGCTCAGCAGAAGGGCAAAGGAGACATGCAGAAATTACACAATATTATTTTTGAGGTGAGTAATGATGAGACGTGACACCGCATGTTTGAACTGTACTGTATTTATTTGCATTAAACCATGTTGTTGTAGTGTTAAAGCACACATAGCAGGTGCAAATTAACACAGTGATTGTAATAAAAAAAACAAGAATAACTCAGTTTCAGACTTGTATCACAGTCACTAGTATGGTATTGTCAATGGTTAAATCACCATCTGTGAGTTGGTCTGCCAAAGTCACACTACTTCTTTCTCCCATGCACTCCCAAACTCATTTCACCGGCATCATCTCCAACACTCAAGGAGTCTTCGGAAGGTGTTGTGCTCCGATTGGTGCACCTCCTGCATGTGGTGACTAGCACTGACAGACTACTGAGGCTGGACGCCTCCTCACTCCCCTCTCCCCGTCACATTGCTGCCCCCAGCAGTAGCAGCCTGGAATTGTTCCACGGCATTAGTTACCTGGACCAGTGCTCTGGCCACTTCCCCACAACAATGGCTCATTTCAAACTGCATGGCCACAGACCGTCGGGACAGCAGTGCAGTGTTGATGCTCAGGTGGTTGTTTGATTTAGGGTAGCCTTCTAAGCACATTATTAATTCGCAATGCCTTATTCTTTGTGACACCTGGTCCTCCTGCATCACCCTGCTCAACTCCTGCATGGCCGTGTTGGACTGCCTGTTGCCTTCCACCACTGCTATTGTGAGCTCTCTCACACAATCGCTTAGACTGCAATATTGTTGGCCATTTTGCTGAGTTGTGCCTGCATTGACCTCATGTGTTTTGCCTGGAGGCGCTGCTTTCTCAGCATCTGGCTCTCCAGCCAACCCCAGGCATTTGGACTTTGGTCGTCCTGTGATGACATGCATACCCTTGACCTGCGCCTCCTGCATTGGATTGTGCTGCGCCGGTCCTGTGGTGTCGTTGTGGGGGTACCTCGAGGCTGGCTTGTCTATGCAGCTGGTTCACTCTCCTCAAGTTCCATGGGCTGCAGTGGTGCAACCGGGGCCCTGCGTATAGTGGGGACAGGGGCTGTGCTTTGTGGGGCCACAGGTGTTTCCACATCTGCCTCAGCCAGAGTCTCCTGTGTGTCTCCGCATTCACTTTCCTTAGACTCTCCTCCTGCTGCATCTGTGATGTTAAACGGTGCAATATTAGGTTGTTGTAAGAGGAATGTCGTGTCATATTCAGCCTGCTTTGGGTCTCATTAAATTACTATCTGACACACTGTGTTCACGTGTTTTACTTTCTTTTTTGTATTTGCCTACCAACTTTTCTAACCTGCCTGTTACTCCCATATTGCATTTGGGTGCTGCATGAAAATGTGGACTGGAGTTAGTATCTGAACACTAGAGCTGAACTGAGCTGATGTTCACAATTAAATATGTCTTTTGAATTGGACATTTGCATGCATTTTACATTGTGAAGTACTGGCCACTAGGTCCTCCAGGGGTGTATTTTCAGGCAGTGTTTCTGGTCCCCCTCGAGTCTTATTAGCCTCCTTCAGCCTGTCCACAATCCTCTCCTTGGCACGGCTGCACAGGTCGTACCACCTTTAACTTTCCTTTGGATCCTGAGCCCGATTTTTCTCTACTCTGACTGGGGTACCTTGAGAGACAGTTTCCCAAAAAGCTTATTGTGGGTCCTCACAACCTCCTCCATGAGGTTTGTGATTTCTTTTTCACTGAATTTCAGTTTACGTTTTCTGGTTGCTGCACTGTTCCCTGGTGATGCTGATTCCATTTTTTGGCACAGGACAGGTCTGCAAGCCTAGAAGTTGTTTGTCCTGCTCAAGTGCCTGCACTCAGCCTCCTCCTCTCACTCTCTCAGTGCACTGAAAGAAGCATGGGATGGATGACTTCCTGCTTGTGATGTCATCACCATGCCTCAAAAGCGACGTGCTATTTGCGATTTCACTATTAGCGATTTCGCAATTTGCGATACCGCTAATAGCGAAATCGCAAATAGGTATTTCTCTATTTGTGATTTGCTATTATGCAATTGCTATTTTTAGCGAATCGCTTTTTATCTGCTATTTCGATCATGCATTGGAGATAGCGATTTCTTAATTGTGAATCTTTAAAATTCGCTATTAAGGGTTCGCTATTTCTGAGTATAATGTGTGTGCCCCTTTATTCTTTATTGTTCAGAAGGTACAGCCATTCGACTTGTTAAAGAGAATTCTGCCCAAGGAGGGAGTCCCAGGAGCTACTTCCAGGAGGACATATGCTATTGGTGTACCTATTAGACAGTGATCACTCATAGCAGTAGCACGCACAATAAAATCCTCACAAGCTGGTAAAGCGCAACTACTCACCCGTGAGGGTTGCAAGACACTGGGGGGAGGGGCAGCTCCTTTTTGTGCTGGGGTCATGATGGGGTCATGATAACATAATTAAGTAAACTCTACAAAGAATTAGAAAGAAAAGAGGTGGCTGTAGGAGCACCTGTGGTTTTCTTCCATTTACCATAACCAAACCATACTTCCCCATAGTTTCATTTAATATAAAACCACTCTTATAAGTTCTAGATTTTTCTGGTACAGATATCTCCAGTTTGGACCACACTTAACATTAGCAAAGGCCGCCCACAATTATTACCAGGGGACAATCATCAGCCATGCTAACATCTTGAACAAAAGCAAACAATGAATTCACCAAGTTGTCAAAAGATTTTTCCTGGAGTAATGTACACGGTTGCTCATATGAAAAGGGAGGGGTAACCTCTCTCATCACAAAAAGCCAACTTCAAACAGTCATAAATTTGAAGTATGAACAAAAACTACTTGGTTCCAGTTCACTGGATTCCTAAGTAAGATTGCCAACCCACCCCCACTAGCATGGCCCGTATCAGAATGCCTCGCATAACATGGAAAAACAAAATAGTCTGCAAATGAAAACTCAGAACATGACCAGGTGTCTTGCAAGAATGTGATCAGGGGGTTAAGAGACTTCAAAAAATTCAGGTTTGCCTCATCCAAGCTACCTCATAGGCTCACTCAGCTTTACAACAGCTTTACAACAGGGAAGTTACTGTTCAGCACCCCTGTCACCCAACTTCACTTATGGAATTCATCCCCAGATTCAAAAGCTTGATGATTAGTCTCAGTTTCCTCTGAGAATTTAACTACTCATCAACTTTGGCCAAACGGGATAACTATATCCTTTGGATGCCCTATTGGAGAGTATTAGAAGGCCTCACTGCAGCAGCCATCATTGACCTATTTTCTTTTTTGTGCATTCAAGTAATGAATTGAGGTCTCAGGGAGCTCCACCAGGGGTGCAACATCAATTCCCCTTTTTAAAAATGAAGCACAATTCTGCGCAACTAGGTTAGCAATGAATAGGAAGCCAAAGGTAATTCTAGAAAAAGGGGTTGGAGCAAAGGAGAAAATGACCACCTTTTTGATATCACTCCTTTTTACCAGCCTTAATGCTTCAATTCCCCAAAAATAATTTTGACTGAAGCTTCTGTTCACCAGTGGATACTCATTATCAAATACCCAAAATGAAATCCAGGGCAGTTGACACATAGTTCAGCACTGGATCCACTGCAGAAGACGAATCAGATACATTCTCTGCTACAAACTCCTTAAACCTCGAATCAAGGGTTGTGGCCCCATGATTGAGCAAGAGGCATGATTTAAAATCAGGCGCAATTAGAGCAATATGATCATTTCGGGCATTTAAAGAATAAATTATTTGGCTACCCATGTTTCCTTTTCCCAAAAAAGGAAAACCCAATTCATGTAGTCCAACAGAGTTTGAAATAGCCACAGTCCTTTCAACAGTGGGGGTGGTTGAGAAACCACACCTTTGAGCCCCCCTGCCCTCAACGAAACAAACAAAGCACTTGGAGCTAAATGAGGAGCTCCCGGGAGGCAGAAGGGAGCCGCAGCGGGAGTAAGAGGGTCTGCTAAGATTACCCCACCTTCAGCCATGGGATTCCAAACAGCCAGAAATGACTTAATTGGGGAAAGAGACGGAGCACTGCCTCCCAACAACACTGGCATCACCTGACCAGGACCCTCCCTGTCAGGACGATTAGGAAAAAACAATTGTTTCATTTTAGTCTACACACAAGCCGCCTTCTTACCGGGATAAATGTGGTGACATAAGGCAGACTCCAGAATCCTTATCAGAACTCTCATCAGGGTAAGCACCTTCGAAAGGGTGAACTGAAGGGGCAGCCATAGATTTTTTCTCTGTGGGTCAAAGACCCAGAGCTGAGCCCTCAAGAACTCCAAACACCAATGAGCGCACAGAGCACTTGCTGCCCTCCACCAAACTGACTTTAACCAGTTCTGGAATCTCCCTAGGTGGCAAGGGCCAAGTGTACTTCCAGACACTAGTGCCAGAATATAAAGAATGCACAGCTGAAGTTGGAAGCGCTGGTAGAGAAGAACTGAAGGCTTTGTTAGGAGAGACTTTATCTAGTTTTTCTGAAAGAAATTGAAATATAAGAATGAGATTTGCAAAGTTGCTTCTGTTGCTGCTAGGAGCCTCTTTTGCAGCTGGAAGACTTTACAGTTTTTTTGATTTGTGGGGGATGTAATTAAGTGGCCAGAGCACAATTTTCACAGTGTCATTGTAAAGGAAGGGAGGGGGCAATGGGATGATGAACTAAAGGCCTGGATTAATGGTTCCCCAAGGTACAAGTTGCACAGACTTAATGTCAGTAGCCTCCACACTCAAGAGGGCAGCAGGCACCTAGCGCACTTTTGTCAAGCCACACTGACACTTCTTGGAACCACTGTGCCACCTCTCTACACACCTCTACACACAGTGCACCAAACATCTATCACTTCAGAAACCGGGCAATTCCGACTCCAGCTGCAAACAGGAAGGGCAGGTATGGCATAGGCCTCAAACAACACATCTTTTAGGCACCCCCAGAACCAACCACAGGTTAGACATTCCTCCGTACCTCTAGGCCTCTCCTCTGTACTAGGACTATTGTATGCTAGGTATGGTGTCTCATGGATGCATCCACGAAGGTGAGAAGCTGCAATCTCAGTGTTTGGAGACTGGCGGTTGGTGACTCCGGGCCTCTGCCAATCTATCCCCACCACACTACCCTCAACTTGTGTGGTCCATACAGCTGTGGCCGCAGCAGTGGCCATGGCGTTTCTCCCTTGTCCTCGCTTTTCTTCTCAGTATTTGGCATCCTAGAGAAAATGTAAACAAATAATGATGTGAAGTGACTACTGACGGAATTACTGCCATGACTGCTTGGCATGAATTCCACTCGAAATGCAGAATGCCCATAGAATTCACTCTATTTCGAGGCCGCAGCAAATCATAGCCTGCTTTCTGTGCTGTGAACAGGTCCAACTGATCCTAACGGCTGTTTGGAGCCACAGTGCTTACGACTTGGAGGTCATGCGTTGCAGATCGCTGCTTAAACTACATTGGCCCTGAACGTGAGTTTAGACAGGACTGGCCTGATGCGCATGACCCATACTAGGGATTAGTAAGACGACCATGTGACTGTTACATCATGTGGATAGGGATCTAACATACCACTCGCAGTTCCACGACACACAATCCAGATAGGTTTATTTTCTTTTGACGCATGGTGTCATAGGAGGTATGCTGAATAATGGGATCCTCACAATGGCGGCCTCTGTTTATGCTTCTAATAGCATTATTTTGGACTGGGACTTGCACCAACCCTACAGGAAACCATGGCGCCTTAACATATGCTGCTACACAGTGCCTGCTGAAGGGGCACAACTGAAATTTACATATGTACACCTACACATATATACACCTACCTCGAAGATATCAGAGGCTCTGTCAAATCATCCCAAATCCTGTGGGCTGTCCCAAAAGCCATCTTTAGAGGGTAAATAATCAGGGGGAATGGCAGGTGACCTTGAAAAAGGATATCGCATATATGATGTAGACCCATCTCACTAACCCAGCCAAGAGTAATCTAGAGAAAGCCAAAAAAGGAACTGAGGGGCACATGCATCATTGAAAATTGCGGTCACAGAGGCTCTGTCAAATCATCCCAAATCCTGTGGGCTGTCCCAAAAGCCATCTTTAGAGGGTAAATAATCAGGGGGAATGCAAAAATCACTATTTAAGTAATCACTAAATTTGCGATAGCATTTAGGGAATCGCAAATTGCGATTCCCTAATTGGAATGAAACAAAACAAAGTTGCGATTTCGCATTTAGGAAACGCAAATTAACATCAACTCCAAGTAGTTCTATGTTGCACACAGACATACCCTTGGGGCATGTGTGTGTGCAACATGTTCTTAAATTGCAATTTCCGGGGTGCATCAGGGTGTCCTTTTGGCACCCTTGCACTCTTGAAATTGCATGCCCAATTTGCGAGTATCTATTTGGTACTCGCATATTGCGCATGCAATTCCCATTGATTCCTATGGGCCTCGAGGCCCATAGGAATCAATGGGAAGCAGTTCCTTATTTGCGATTCGCAATTTGTGAGTCGCAAATAAGGAATGTGTAGGAATTGCAATTATTTTTGCAATTCCTACATTCATAAGGAATTCAGATTCCAAAATTGCGATTTCTTAAAATGGCAATTTAGGAATCGCAATTCCTAACTTTGATGCATGTGGCCCTGAATTCCCTGTTCACCAATAAAGCATGTCATTATAAACAGAGTGAAGAGGATGGTCACTGTTGGCCTATCAACTGCAACAATGAGAGTTTCAGACCATCAGAAGATGCGTAGGCAGCTTAATCATGGACCCGCAGGAGATGGTCACCACTGTTGCAGACAGTTACACTGAGCTTCACAGCTCTGAGACGGGAGACAATGTCCAGAAAGAAAGCCAATTCTTTGAAGGACTTACTGATAAGGGGTGAGCTCTAGCAGGTGAAATAACAAAAGAGGAAATAGCCCAGGTGATCTCCAATCTCTCTTACATCAATGCACCAGGTGAAGTTGGATTCTCCAGTGAGTTATTTAGATGTGTGCAATCAGATTCAGAGAACTCCCTTCATGACGCCAATAAGGATGCGGGGTAGTCTGGCCACCCTTTCCAACACAGTGCTCCTCACAGTGCTACCCAAACATTGAAAGGACCTGCTTCTATGCAGTAGTAACTGTCCAATAGTCTTACTGAATGCTGACGTGAGGATACTGGCAGCCTCTCAACTTAAACAGGTGATTCCCACCCTAGTTCATATCTCTCAGGTGGGTCTCGGAAGGACATCCTGCAACCACCTGCATACCCTGACGCATATGTTTTGCAGGCACGGTCGGCAGAGGTCAGAGTGGTGAGGTGGGGGTGGGACCGGTGGGGGAGTGGACATACAATGGAATAGGTAACATTTAATTTAAAAATAAATAAAACCACTTACCTTGTGTTCCTACTTCTTCAACCCTGAGCAAATGGATGCATTTTGCTATCACTTCGGTCCATTAGGCAAAAGAGTTGGAATTGCTAAACTCAGTACAAGTACAATTAAAGGTGTCTGGAGGATACTCTACTGTTTTGCAAATCATGTCTTGACTGCAGTTCACTTCTGTTTATCTCTGATTTAAATCTCTTGTTTATTTCTTCATTAAATGTTGCATACTCACTTTTTACACTGTGACAACTGTACCTTCTCTTTGGTATGGTTCATTAAATCAAGATTGCGTCGAAGAAAAGGGTACGATGAGGTAATGACATGGTTACTTATCAGGTAATCTTCATTACTCCGAGTTCAAGTCTTCCTTGCCACAGTCACAATTTCCTCCTGATCTGCCCTCTTAGTTGCCACAGGGTTTGGAAAGGATGGTAAGCTTCTGAAAAAACAGAAGTGTTGATTGGAACATTCTGTTTTTCTTCCTGGCTGAATGCAGGTGGTTGAAATTTAATAAGGAAAGTAACGGGACCAATCGGCATGTAAAAAAAAATATTTTGTTTTACTTAAACAGAAGATTCTGTTAGCTATGTAAGCAGAAATTGATGTGTTTGTAATATGACGAGGAAGACTTTGACTCCGAGTAATGAAGATTACTAGTAAGTAACCAGTCTTTTTGTTACACATTCTTCATGTCTTTTTGTGACATTACTGCATCAATGGCTAATCAAGATGCACACATTCGAGTTTCAGCACATATTTAGCATTTGTGTGTCACTAAAAGCTTTAGAATGCTTTCATATGCATTTGATGTAGCGCTTAAAGGTTTTGAAAAATTGTAGGGGTGCATCATATTCACTATTAGTTGGCACCCGCATATAATGAATGTATCTTTAGTTGTGCTGTGCGAAATGCATTAAGAAATGTATTAGCTATGTCGCCATGTAGAAGCGTTATGAGACGTGAAAATATATTGTGAATGTATTTAGCAAAACGCATAATGATTAGTTCCTGTTTAATGTAATGTATTAGGCTAAACGTGTAACCTGATTGAATTAACTCATGTATGTCGTTTATCCACGTATATGAAAGTGAAAGCACTAATGTTAGAATGTAATTTAATAGTGTGTTTAACCTAGTAGAGGCCCGAATTCACATATATCGTTGAGGAGAAAGGCCTGGTATTTCCTATGTTAGCTGAATGCGGTAGGCCGCAAGTGATTTATTCTAGTAGAGGTTTTGGGCTGCAGTAAATTGTAGAGTTAAAAGATGCGAAGTATTTCTCCATCCCATGATCTCACCGCAGGTGCAAGGACAGTTGGTTCGTTAGTAAAAAGGTCTTTGTCTAAGAGTTGAATTATGGAGGAAGCCAGACATGGGAGTGCATTGGAATGTGCCAATCGCAACTCCTAGTGCCGACGGTGTCTGGGACTCAAGGCCAAGCTGATGGACGATGGAAGATGGACAGAGCTGGATGGAAAATTACTGGAAGAAGACCTGGTCGAGGAGGTGTGCCGGAGGGCGTGTTCTGTGATTTGGGGTTTCGTATTAGGGACAGCGCCCCGAGGGTTGAGCAGAGAAGAGGTAGATGAGGAGCTAGAAGGAGCGTTTAGATCAAGCTCTCTAAGTGAAGTCTTCTTAGGAAGTTCACTTCTGACACCTTTTCACGATTTCTTGTGGGTCTTAAGGGAATGGTAAACAGGGATGTCATCTAGCATAGAGTAGGGACAGAAATGCTTTGGTTTAATAATTCCTAATATCGACATTAGCTTGGTAGTTATCTACCTCATGCTTTTAGAAGCTGTACTTTTGTTTATATTCAGTCGTATGCGGATTCTTCGTAGAGTGGCATTTGTATTAGTACCCATTTACCTGTTGAGCCTTGTGCTAAGGTGCTTATATCTGCAGGTGTTTTTCTTGATAATAAAATCCCGAGAGAAATAGAAATTTAGTTCCGAGTCTTCAATTATGTCAAATTGCGGAAGGTATTCTTTGATAATTGTGTTTGCTCCCTCAACGCTATTGGGCAAGTAAAAAGGTCCAGTCGACCAGAGTGGGTTCTTGAGATAAATGGATACAAGAAAATTGGGCCCCAGCACATTCCTTTCCCTATTTGTTTTGGGTAATGCTATCCATGTGGAAAACGCATCTGTTGTATGTATCTAAGGGAGTAATGTATAGTATTGTGGAGCCTGAGGCCTGTTATTAAATTAGAGGGCCATCCAACTCGTCAAACTTGTGGTTCCCCTCCCCATTTAGAGGTGAAAGAAGTGCTGGATTCTGACTGCTGAGCCTTAGCTGGCTCTCCCATTGCAAAACCTTGCCCCCAGGACCATCGGGTTAAAGGACCACTAGGTGGCAGTGGCGGTAGCTGTGACACCACGTCATGTTTTTCCTGGAAGGCATGAGCGCCTCAGGGACAGAAAGCAATCAATAGCACTGAGACTCATGGAGGAATATATGTTGTTACCCTGCATTCCAACACCACACATACCATCACAACGCATTTGTAACAACGCAAGTGTTGTTACAATGCGTTACCATCACAACGCATACTGTTACATCGCATATGCCTTTACCACGCATACTATTACAACGCAAAGGCATGCATGATAAAGGCATATACTGTGTAAAAGTGGTTAAGGTAAGTATGTATGTATGTATGTATGTATATATGTATGTATGTATATATTACTCTTTGTACCCAATAACTATACACCTCCAAAATTCTCAAATTACCCTTACCACCCCAATGCCCATATCCCCTAAACCCTAAAAATACCTCTCCAACCCAAACAAACCCTGAACCCTAAAATTATCCTGTGCACCCGCAAAACCCAAACCTAAACCCACCCTGAACCCTTAAAATACCCATGTACCCCAAAACTCGAAACCACCCTAAACACTTAAATTACCCTGGGCACCCCAAAACCCAAACTCACCCGAACCCTAAAAATACCCCTACACCCCAAAACCCAAACTCACCCTGAACCCTAAAGTTACCTTGGGCACCCCAAAACCCAAACAAACCCTGAGCCCTAAAATGACCCTGGGCACCCCAGAACCCAAACCAACCCTGAACCCTAAAATTACCTTGGGCACCCCAAAACCCAAACCAACCCTGAACCCTAAAATTACCCTGGGCACCCCAAAACCCAAACCCACCCTGAGCCCTAAAATTACCCTGGGCACCACAAAACCCAAACCAACCCTCAACCCTAAAAAAAACCCTGCACCCCAAAACCCAAACCCTGCCTGAACCCTAAAAATACCCCTATACCCCAAAACCCAAACCCACCCTGAACCCTAAAATTACCCTGGGCACCCCAAAAACACTGGGCCTGAACCCTAAAAATACCCCTACACCCCAAAACCCAAACCCACCCTGAACCCTAAAATAATCCTGGGCCCCCCCTTAACCCAAATAAACCCTGAACCCTCAAATTACCTTGGGCATCACAAAAAATAAACTCACCCTGAACCCTAAAATTACCCTGGGCAGCCTAAAACACAAACCCACCCTCAACCCTAAAAATACCCCTATACCCCAAAACTCAAACCCACCCTGAACCCTAAAATGATCCTGGGCAGCCCACAATACAAATCCACTTTTAACCCTAAAAATACCCCTGCACCCCAAAACCCAAAACCATCTTGAACCCTAAAATTATCCTCGCCACCCTAAACCCAAACAAACCCTGAACCCAAAATTGCCCTGGGTACTCCAAAACTCAATCAAATCATGAACCCTAAAATTACCCTGGGCATCCCAAAACCCAAACCCACCCTGAACCCTAAAATTACGCTGGACACCCCAAAACCCAAAGAAAGCCTGAACCCATAAAATTACCACAGGCACCCCAAAACACACACCTACCCTCAACCCTATAAATACCCTTGCACCTCAAAACACAAACAAACCCTGAACTCAAAAAATACCCTAGGCACTCCATAACCCAAACCCACCCTTAACCCTAAAAATACCCCTAAAACCTATACCCCCTGCAACCCAAAACCCAAACCCACCCTAAACCCTATACTTACCTTATAGTTACATGTAAAATACATATGCCATTACCATTCACGCCTTTACAACGAAATTTGTTGGCATATGCGTTGTAAAGGCATTGCAGAGTAATGGTAGATGCTTTGTGTTGGGATGCGGGGTAGTGGTATTCGTTTTGAGAATTTCATTGTTATGGCTGTTTACTCTCATGGAGATATTTGCCTGCATGTTAGAGGCATGGACATGGGTCAATAAAACATGTCACCTTCTCAGTATTCAGCCTTGCCTACGATGCACTGTAGGCACAGAGATTCTGGCAGGCAGGCAAAGATCTGTGAGTATGGCAGAAAGTATTCTGTGGGGAGGGAGACTTCGGCCCACCAAAGTCTAAATCAACTCCCACATCTTTTCCAGAAATTTAACACTTCAAACTTCCCACACAAAATACTATATATGATACAAAGTACGTCAGATAGGATGATATGCTTCTTCAATTCTTGCTAATAAGAAGTGGTCTCGGGGGTGACTTCAGGACCTAGGTTTTCTTTCTTGGACATGTTATCCCCTTCCCATTCCCCAGTATTCACTTGTTCATGCTGGTAGCCAATATAGTTTTGCTTCTTTTTTGTTCCTGTTTGGTAATATTCCCTACTTTGGGAGCCTCAACCTGCTCCTCATCCTCTAACAATAAATACATGGCCGTCTTACTGGAATGGAGTGTGAGTATACCCCAAAGGATTGGAAGTCCTGTGGACAAATATTAACCACAACATGCAATATGAGACTGGTCTTTGGCACACCATCAAAGAGGCCGGTCAAAAGTGGAATGATATTGTACACAAGGAGTCAGGCAAGCTGGAAGGCCTGTCTTTGAAGGTGTGCGCATACCATCCACAGTGAGAAAGAAATTGCCAGAAGTAAGCAGTGATATATTATGGGAATTTGCTTGCTTGTTATTTGTATTGCTCTCTTCTGAAATATCAGATCAGCAGGAGGCTCATTTGCCCTTATTTGTCTCTGTTATTCCTACTTCATTTTTTATCATCTTACTCATGAGCATATCTTGAGCCCCCTGCTAACACTCATATATCTAAATCTCATGTCTCCAGGAGACCGCTCGTCACCGTGAACTTTGACACCTTAAAAGAATAAGGGCCTGATTTAAGTTACGGCAGACTGGGTATTTTCTGTCAGCCTGGCGGAGGACTTAACGTCTGCCAGGCTGAGCATACCCCCACCTGTCAAACTTAGAAATAAATGCTAATCTGGTGGTCATTTCAAAAGCATTGGCAGAAACCCATGGCACCATCATATTTGTTGTTTTTTATTTTCAAAAAGAAAATCCTGAACTGGGATTTTCTATTTGAATATATAAAAAAAATGCTTCTCTTGCCATGGGAGTGCTCTTACCACTAGTGTTTTCCTGCCAGTGACAGGCAGTGAAAACTGACCTTTATGTACCTAGCAGAATTAGGAGGACTGACATAGAGGTCACCCTCTGACAGCCCTACTCTATCAGTCCATCAGTGGGGTGTGACCACGGTGCAGATGAAGTAGTCTCCAATGTGGTTACATCAAAGGTCTTTCTAAATATGGTGGAGGACCATTATATTGGCTGTAACGAGTTGTGGTAGGCTGATCCACAACCAGTGGTGGCATTCACCACGTCTCCATTCAGGTTTTCTCCTCCTCTGCACTGCTCTCTGTGTCACCTTTTTCCTCCAGGCGTTCAGCGTTGGAGACTATTCCAATTCATGCCATTTTCTGGCTCTGGATTCTCCTTCCTTTTGGTACTTGGCTGCCGTGTTGCTCCAATCCTCTCCTTTACTCCTTTGTGGCATTCTTATTCCTCTCTCTCGTCTCCATGTCCAGTTGACTTCTCCCTTTCATTTGGTTTCCATTGCTCCTTGTCCTTTTTAATCCAACCCCTTATGCATGTGTGGGTCTGATGTTAATCTCTATTCCCTTATTCCATCTCTAACCTTTCCTTTCATGTGTGTCCATATCCGTCTTTCCTTTCCACCTTTCTCGCTCCCTCCTCTCTGGCTTCGTCCCCTTTCTGACTACATGCTTGTTTTTACTTTCGAGGCATTGTGTGGCCCTTTTTCATTCTTTCAGGCGAGTATCCTCCATTTCCCCCTGCCCTCTTACACCATTTTGATGGAGTTTCTAACTGGTAACATCAAAATTGGGCCCTAAGTTACATGAGAAAATTGTTTTTCTTTTAAATTAATCAATTTTGAAATTATTGGCGAATACTGATAGTGTGAGAGATAAGGATGGTATTTTCACCACACAAACTAGGCTCAAACTCAAATCTCCACTATGTCCCCTCCCTCATGCAAAACTATGGTTGAGGGTAAGTCAAAAACAAATTGAAGCAGCTAATGTCAGCAAATATAACATCAAA
Source organism: Triturus cristatus (assembly GCF_964204655.1). Taxonomy (NCBI): domain Eukaryota; kingdom Metazoa; phylum Chordata; class Amphibia; order Caudata; family Salamandridae; genus Triturus; species Triturus cristatus. Next base: position 233,194,384 of record NC_140587.1, read on the forward strand.
TGTAGAACCAAATTAAGGTTTCAATGAAGAAAAGTAGAATGTACTTGCTCCAGAAAGTATGTGTATGAGTTTAAATATAAGTCTCATTAGCACATTGGAATGTTGAAAGCTTCTTTGAAGACAATGGAGGGGCTCCAGGCTTATAATGCCTGGTATAAGCCTACTTGTTAGAAACTGGGTTTCTGGTTGTCAGAGGTATGCCCCCTGTCTAAGCAGGAACCACAATCCCAGCCAAGGTCAGTCACAACACACCCTAAATTATCCTGTGCTCACGCTCTCTTAACTTGGCACAGAGTAGTCAGGCTTAACATAAGATGCAATTTGTAAAGTTTTTGCAACACTTCAAACAGTAACACAGTGAAAACACCAGATAAAGACTCCACACCAGGTTAGGGAAAAGACCAAAATGACAAAAATCCCAAAACTAGAAGTCGAGATATAAATTTCTAAAGTATAAACTGTAAACAGCGCGTAGAAGCATGAGCGCTGATTTGGGATATCTGGGCACAGCAACCTGGGCAAAGTAAACGGTTCAGGCCAACCACTATGCAGCAGAAGCTGGATCCCCAGTTAGGCCTGCTGAATAAAAGTACATCGATCTGGGTTATGTCGCAAGCGAAACATGCACCAGTATCGAGCCAGGCAATAGACGAGATGCATCAATTTTCTCCATGCAATGGCGGTCATGAGTCAGTTCCGAGTGCGATGTGCTGGTTCCAAATGCGATGTGCTGCTACTTCCCCTGCAGCAGAGGTTGCGTCAATTCAGAGTGCGATACGTTAGTTCCCAGTGCGATTCGTCAGATCCGCTACATGCTACAACAGGGATGCACCGGTTCTGACTGATGCAAAGGGGAAGATACACGAGTTCCGATGAGGATGCATGGCTTGCTTGAAGAAGCACCCTAGGCCTCACTCCCAAGAGTCCAGGACTGTGGTGACACCATGTGGCAGGGCAGACTCACAGATGGCAGAGTCCAGGTGCAAATGCAGATAAGATGAAAGTCTTTTATATCCGTGATACTTTAAATCAGGAGGCAAGCCATCAAGCTCTTGGAGTCACTCTGGGTTCAAGTGATGCAGGTCCAGTCCCTCTCACCAAGGCAGAGAAAAAGCAGGCAGCAGGGCAGCACTGCAAGTCAGGAGATAGGCAGAACTGCAGTCCAGCAGAGTGGCAGTCCTTTCAGCAGCACAGCAGTTCTTCTTCCTGGTAGAGTCTGCATAGATCCCAAAGACCACTGACATCACAGTGTCAGAGGTCCAGTACTTATACCCAGTTGGGTCTTTGAAGAGGGAGAGACTTCAAAGAAGGCTTTGAAGTGCAGAGAGGTCCTTTCTTCCTGCCCAGGCTCCAGACTCACTGAAGGGGGTTATGCAGCATTTGTGTGTGGACAGTACAGAACCTATTCAGGTATAAGTGTGAGGCTGTGCCCAGCTGCTCCCACCAATCTACCAGGAGGGCACATCAAGTCACACCTAAATTCCTTTTGTGTTCAGCTACTTAGAGGGAATACTCAAAGCCCAGCTGTCACCCAACCCAGACTGAACAGAGAGAGGCAGCAGGCACCAAATCGCTAATTAAAGAAAATGGCAGCTTTCTAAAAGTGGCATTTTAAGAATTGCAATTTAAAATCCCACTCACCATAAATGTTGTGTTTTTCCATTGGGATTCCAGAGATACTAGACTTGGTGGTCTTATCTCTTCCCAATTGGAAATTACACTTATCAGATTTATTAAGATAATCCCAATGTTATCTTACAGGAGAGATAGGCTTGACAGTAGTGAAAAACAAATTGACAGTTTTTCACTACCACAACATGTAACACTCAAAAGTACAAATCTTTAAATACATTGCACCATGCCCTCTAGGTTGTCCAGGGCCTTCCTTAGGGGTGACCTATGTGTATAAAAATTAGAAGGCATGGGCCTGACAAGTGGGTTATCTTGTCAGGTTGAAATGGCAGTGTAAACTACATCTACATGCTCTGCAACGGCAGGCCTGGGTGAGGTATCGAGGGCTATTTAAGTGGGTGGCAGAATGAATGCTGCAGCCCCACTGGTCGCATTTCATTTATGGGCCATGGACAAATGTAGTGCACTGTACTAGGGGCCTATAAGTAAGTTAAATATGCCAATTGAGGATGAGTCAATATTACCATGTTTAGGGGAGGGAGCTCAAGCACTTTAGCACTAGTTAGCAGTGGTGAAGTGCACATAGTCCTAAAGCCAGAAAAAACGAGGTCAGAAAAAATGGAGGGGGCAAGCAAAAAGGTGAGGGAAGACCATCCCAAGGCTGTTAGGTCTACAACCTCTGTGCCAACATTCCAATGTTTTTCTTTCTGTTTCTCCCTCATTAATTTAAAACATTCTACCCTTAGTGGGTGTAATATTCTAATAGCCTTATAGCCCTTTTGCCTCAGGCTATTCCTGTTGTTAAAGGCCCTCACCCTTGTTTTAGGCCCTCACATTCAGCTTTAAGACCTTTACAACCAGTATACCCTGGGCAATGGTCTATATATGGGATAAAGACCGCTTGTCATACATGATAAGGATATTGCAAGCCACCTTGGAGTTCCATGATCATATTAAGGAACAAAGCCGAAATTTATGGAACTCCAAGGTGACTTGTACTATTGTTATCACCTACACAGGGGGTACTGTTTCCCAATAATACATGGTCACACCATCATCTTTTCCACAAACCACTTAGATCCTTGCTGTGTAGCTCTCTCATATGAAAGAGAGGGCATGTTTGCAAACACGAAAAGAAAAATTGAATCTTCAGTGCAAAATAAAACACATCAAAAAAGCTGTTATATTTTTGTTGCAAAATATATTAGAAAAATATATTGGAATCAGTTTAACATGTCAGTTTTTTTTTAAATGTGCAGTAATTTGGTATGTGTAGAAAATGCAGAAAGATGATAACTCTTCTAAAATTACCTCAGGATTCAAAAAAACTAAACATGTTGCCATACATATCTTCTTTCTGCTTATCACTACACAAAAACAGGGAAGAAAGAAAAGCCATGTTTCGTTCAGTTGCTTTAATAACGCTCCATGGCCTGACCTGCATTTCCCCTTGGCTGTTGGCTATAGCAACAGACATAGTTACATCAGAACTCAACTATAATAAGTTCTCATCTGCCTCCAGTCCTGTGCAGGAGTTGAGAACCATCATCAAACCAATTAAGTGGGACAAACATGACCTTCAGACAACAAGCTAACAGAAAATACATTTTTAATGAGAACACAATGACTTTGGTGTGGGAAGCAAAAGGAAAATTAAGCCCATCAAGCAAAAATACAGCATTTACTTAAAATAGAGTCAGTTACCTTGCCCCCCTCATGTCATACTGTTAAGATTATATGTCCAAACTATAGCTAAATCGAAAACATATAAATTACTTGTTTCACTAAATATAAATGTAAAATAATGTGTGCACACATAAATAGTTGCAAGTTAACATATTATTAAGAGTAAATACTTGCTGATGACTTTGCATCACCAATACTAACAACACCTATTTGGCCAACATGATGATAGCATGATTAAAGACATGACTTATGTTTAAGAGGAATTCCACTAGAAGGAAGGTTCATGCCATGGATGAAGTGTGTATGGTGTTATGGAATATTGAACGGTGAAGGAGAGGAGGGAAGACCAAGCACAGATCCTCGGGAAGTCCCAGTTAAAAAGAAGAAAAAGGAATGAGAATATTGGATTAACCACCAACAAAAGAGCAAAAATGTGCCATTGAATTTAGTTTTCTTTACTTCCCCCTTCTGCTAACATTCTGCCAAACTGTGAACTGCTAGATTCTGAATTTGCTTTTCATCAGTTGATTTGTGGAACGTTAACTAGTAGGGGATTTAGCTGGTCACTATTGACAGTGGGAGTCACCAGGTCTGAAATTACTGTTCCTGTGTCTGTTTCTTTCTCTTCCCAAGAATTTATAAATAACAGTATTTGCAAAGCGGGAACAATTACCCCTAAGGGTGTCAAGGCACTGAGGGCAATCGGGGAGACTAAGCAAACTATTGCCCAGCATCACATGATGCTGGGCTAACCTGCCTTTGGAACTGGGGATCGAACCGTGAACCCCACTGTTCCGGAGTCAGCTGCCTTGGCCGCTGCGCCTCACCTCTTCCACCAAGAATTGGTGATTGTAATTAACATACATTCTTCTCCTTTAGCTAGCTTCCTGAGAAACATCATGTTGATGGCCTAAGGTCCTTAGTCTGTTCCTTATGTGGATGAACCCCCCCCATCTTTCTTGCAGTCTCACTGTATGCATCAATCTTTTTATGTATTTTTCTTCTATGATCTAGTTTTCCTGCCGCTGTGCATATGTTGCACAATATGTTTCCGGGGTCTTCTCGGGCACTGTTTCCTCCCAGCCCACTTTCTGTGTTTCTCTATATTTATTATGTGACTCCTCTGCCCCTTTATCTGTCTCCCAGTACCTGTGTCTCTGTTGTCCTTGGTTCTGTGTCTTTCTGCCCATTAGCCCCTCTGCCACATATCAACATAACAATGTCTCTAAGAAATGTTGATTTTCAATTTCTTTAAATTTCTCAAAATTTAATTTCAATTTAGTTTTGGACAATATCAACCTTTAGTCGTGGCAGGATAGAAAAAGATGACTTACGTTTATCACCATAGCTATGAGTGTATAAATCCAATGAATAATCAATAAGGATGTGATATTATAGAGAGGATATGTTCTAAAGAGAGAGAAAGGTTGGAAAAGAATAAAGGTCCTGAGGGAGCTGCAGCAATCCTAGAAGAGATGCAAAGCAAGCTGAAGCAGCACTGCAAACGTATAGATTTGTAAATGTATTTAGTTTTGCTGCTAATAGATATGCTTCCGTTTTCTGCAAATGATTTGGTGTTAGTTGAACTCGTCTGTTTGGTGTAACGTAGTGACTGTGTGTCTCCATACGCCTCTGATGTCACCTGTGTAAGATCTTGCATGCCCTATCATAACCATGGCATCCTTTACCTACCTTTATCCGTGTTTCATCAGTAAATCACCAGGTCTGTGCCTCCGAGTGATAAAGATTTTATATGAATTGTTTGTGCATTAACATGACATTAACGCATTGATAGGCTCATGCTGTTTGTAGAGAGATATTGTTTATTTATGTGTAGATTATTACAGTTAATGTAGGTCCTAATTTAAGTGAATGACATTAGTTGCCATCTTGTATTGTGACACATGAACATTTTATTTCTTGGGGCTCTAATGCTGTTGAACGAGTTTATTTTTCCTTCTTTGCCATTATAAGAAATGTTTTCTTTTCTTTGGAATCATTGTTGAATGTTTTAATGAACAGCACATTCAAGAGATAGCTTTAGTGTGCAAATGAGTCTAAGTATCTTATCTAGATACAGATAGTAGAAGTTTGAAGGATAAAGAGAGAAGTTTGTATTGTGGGAAACCTTCAGAACCTAGCAATTCTCTGTTAGAAATTAGGTTTTTGGTAGAGGTGGTTGTGAGCCCTCCTTAAGCAACAACCACTATCCCTGTCAGAATGAACCAAAAAAGTCACTAAATTAGTCCGTGCTTAACATACCGAAACGTAGTCAGGTTTAAATTAGAGGCACTGTGTTAAGTATTTGTGCAGCTCACTAAAAGGAATAAAGTGAAAACATAACACAAGCAAAACCTCATACCAATTTAGAAAAATAGAGAAAATTGTAATTAATTATTCGATACCAAAGTTACAAAATTACAATCGGAAGAACCAGAGTTATGATTGTTTAAACGTTCAGTAAAAGCTAGCGCCGCCAATGTCAACACACCAACTGCAGACATCTAGCCGTGTGTGACCGGGGTAAATTCAAAGGTTATGACGACTGCGAAAGAGCACTATTCGCATACATTAAGTACATTGGGCCCAGTCTTAGCTCACATTCGGACTTAGAAGAAACTTTGAATAAAAATGTCTGATACGGTAAAGTTCAGCGGGGCAAAGCAGCATTGGTAAAATATGCAGAGTTCCAAGGCCAGCAAAAACGAGATCAGCAAAAATAGAGGAGGAAAGCAAAATGTTTGGGGGAAGGCTGCCCTAATCCTGACATATCCAACACCATTTTTCTCTTGCCAGTGTACTCTACTTTTATTACATATATTACCTACTGGCGGTTGCCAGTAGGTAGTTATAATTAGGACCTATTATCCGTAGGAAATCCGCAACATTCTATTTGGAATAACTTTGGCGCTGGTCGACGAATCTTCGCAAAATTTTCAAAACTGGTGGGGCGCTCCGGTCCGCTCTTATCCAGAAAGTCTTGGGGTGATTCATCAAGTGGGGGCTGAGAAAAACGGTGTCCTAATACATGTTTTCCCCATGCAATTTTCCATAGGAACCTTTAATCGCAGCTACAGCCCGAACTGCTGAACGGAATTACACCAAATTTGACAAAGAGGTAGCCCTTTGTTCACACTCATGCCTTTTGGTTAAATGGTGTAAATCCGTTCAGTAGTTGCTGAGAAAATCAAAAGTATAATCACATATATATCTATGGCCTCGGAGGATCCGCGCACCCTATGAGCACCCAGCGCGCACCCTCCCGATCACGAGCTGCATGCTAATTGGCTGTCAACACTCCAAACCAGGAAGTGTTGGCAGCCATTTTGTGCCTTGGTAGAAGCGAGGCTCAAGAAATCAGTGGATCAAGTGTGCAAAATGTATAAGGGGGCAGGGTAGAAATACCCTGACACTCTAGACCTGCTTAGGTGGTCCCACAAAAACGGCAAAATGCAAGCAGGGTGCGTGGATCCTGCCGTAAAAAATAAAAAAAACGTAGTGCGGGCTCTTGCCCTTCTTTAATAATAAGCCCCCAGGGGGGCCAAATCCCGGGGGCAAAAATATTAAATTTGATGGGGGGCCTAGAGTGGCCCTCCAGCCCCGGGGACCGCCAACCCCTGGGGCTAGAAAATAAATGGGTAACCCCGCGTTGGGTGTGCGATTCCTATCGCGCCGGGTGCGCGACTCCATGCAAAAAAAAGTATTATTTTTCACATATACATCAAGCTTATGTGTTTAGATCGATCTTGAGTGGCTCTAAAAAGAGCTGTTGTGTTTATTGAGAGATTCTGGTACTTATAAATAAGTACCTATGCAGAGTCTAAAGTTGATGAGGAGGACTCTGTGACCCTCATCTGTAAAATGTACACCATCTCTCCTATAGATGCCATCCATATTGAAACGCAGATTGTTGTGGTATATAGACCCATCCTACAATCTTGGAGAAAAGCAGAAACAGCTTTATTGACATGTTTTTTAGCTTTCTCAATCTGTGGACAAAATTGATTGGACCAGTTCCATTTCTGTCTTTGGCATATGTTGGAATAGATAAAGGCAGATTGGGGGAAAAGTGACATAAATTCTCCAAAGGTGTCCTTCATAAGCATTTCCAGACCTATCCCAGTCAAAGTGCCTAGGTCATTGCCACCACAGTGCACAATTATGAGGTCAGGATGTTGGGGATGTGAAAAGGATTTAACCAATGGCATCAATTGGTGTCACTTTAATCCCCTCTGACCAATCCATTTAATGTCTACATTTGGCAAAGCTAGGTCTTTGTCAATACCTCTGCTTTCAGCATACCTTTAGCTCCAGAAAATATAGCTGTGTCCCACAATCCACACTCTAAGCATCTTGAAAGGAGGTCTGGATGCACTCAGAAGGTGTCTGTATGTGAAATGTGAGTTTGAAAAGTAAGATTTGGTGGATAAGATGCAGTTTTAAAAAAGAAGAGAAATGATTGGCTGTTTGAGAACATTCTAGACTGAGAAGTAGGGTGCATGTTTGTATTTGTTGAAAGCATGTTTCCTATTGGTTAACAAAAACTATTTGAAAGGAACATTACATAGGATAAGCTGATATTTTGAAAAGTCAAGCACACTTGCTGTTTGGATTAGCAACATTGTGTGCTGAACTTGTGACCTGTGTGCTCAGTTGACTGTTCAATGAACTGTTACTGTGGTAACAGGCAGTAAGCAGATTGGGGGTAGGGTTCAAACTTATGTCAATTGTCAAGGGTTGAAATGTGTAACCAATAGAAATGTGTGTTATCTTTTGAATTAATGTGGGAAGCAATGTGATTTGATATTTACATGTATATGTGTGCAGAATGAGAGGGAACGTTTGCCATTTTTTGGTTTTGCTAAGAGCATTGCAGTAGAGACATTCTGTATAAGAAAATCTGGTGTGTGACGGACATAATTCTTAATCTACAAATCAATTTGAAAGGTGAGTTTTTAACTTGTGAGGGGTTGTATGTGGTGCCTTTGTTTTTAATAAGAGTAATGTGTTTCTCCTGCTAAAGTCCAGGGAGTAGTGTTGCTTGTCTAGAATCACATTGTGAGTCTGTCTGCATTTGGGCAACCATTGTGACAGAAGCATTTGGGTACTTCATGCCTTTGTATACACATAACTGCTTAAAAACCTATCCTGTTCTCAAGTTTTGGTAGAATTAGAAGCCAGTCACTGCTTATGCATTTGGAAAATGAGTGAGGCTTTGACACTAAAGTGGAGTATTGAAATATGTAGAATGTGTGCAGTTACCTTACCCCTTCCAGACTAGTGAATGTGTTTTGGTAAAGTACAAGGGATAGTTTGCTTGACTAGAATCACACTGTGAGTCTGTGTGCATTTGGGCAACCATTGTGAGAGAAGCATTTGGTTGCATTGTGTATTTGCTGACAGATAACTGCTTTAAAACCTGTCATATTGTGAAGTTTTAGTAGCATTAGAAGCCAGTCATTGGTGATGCAATCGCAAAATGAGTCAGGCTTTCACAGTAGTGTGTAGTATTGAAATATGTAGAATGTGTGCAGTCATCTTACCCCTTTCAGACTAGTGAATGTGTCTTAGTAAAGTACAAGGGATAGTGTTGCTTGTCTAGAATCACACTGTGAGTCTGTGTGCATTTGGGAACCATTGTGAGAGAAGCATTTGGGTACTTTGGGTCTTTGGATACACATAACTGCTTAAAAACCTTTCCTGTTCTCAGATTTTGGTAGAATTAGAAGCCAGTCATTGCTTATGGATTCACAAAATGAGTCAGGCTTTGACACTAAAGTGCAGTACTGAAATATGTAGATTGTGTGCAGTCCCCTTACCCCTTCCAGAGTAGTGAATGTTTTTTGGTGAAGTCCACGGGATAGTGTTGCTTGTCTAGAATCACACTGTGAGTCTGTGTGCATTTGGGCAACCATTGTGAGAGAAGCATTTGATTACATCAGGTATTTGCTGACAGATAACTGCTTTAAAACCTGTCATGTTGTGAAGTTTTAGTAGCATTAGAAGTCAGTCATTGGTTATGCAATCGCAAAATGAGTCAGGCTTTCATAGTAGTGTGCAGTATTGAAATATGTAGAATGTGTGCAGTCACCTTACCCCTTCCTTACAGTACTCTAATCATTCAGTCAGTACCCAAGTACTCATGCAGTGAGCCAGGCCTTAGCACATGGACTGCTTCAAACCCCTATCCACTATGCATGCAGTCCTCTAACCACCTACACACTTGTCTTTCACACCTTCAATTCCCCAGTCAGTATACGTACACTCCAGCAAACACCCTGTCTTTCCCATTGCAGTCCTATAATGACTCATCCAGCACCATATACTAATCCATTCACTGTAGCAAAACCCAACCACTTATACATTCACCCAGGCATTCTCCTTGCAGGTCTGTAATCATTCAGTCAGTGCCTAAGTACTCATATAGGTGCCAATTCGGATCCTGGATAAACCGGGTACAAACCGTCGGTCGGAGCGTTTTCTCCGTCCGACTCGTACCCGGGAAATAAACATTACAAACATGGAAGTACGATTCCCACGGAAACACCATTTCCGTAGGAATCGTAACAAACACCGACCGACGAAAAAATACATACCAATGTGATCCGGGAATGCTCCGACGTGACGTCGGGACGCATGCAGGCTGCGGTTCACGAACCAGGAAGTACGATCTGCACCGACGTCACCCCGCACGGATGATATTTTCCGGCTGCCAAAAACTGCCGGGAAACCAGGACGACGCGCACAAGGAGCACCTGTACTCGACGGACAGCCATGGACCCGAACCTACGTGTCATCCCAGCCCTCATAGCAGTCCACCTGCTCTACAGGCACCGACGCAGACGCCGCAGAAGGTCAGAATAACACCCAGGGGCAAAGGGGGGGGGCAGGGGCAGCACACATAACCCCCACACAAGTCACAAATCACACATGCCCTGGACATACCTGACCTGCAGGACCTGGTCACCTCGAGGGGGTGGGGGCGTGTCCAGCAATGCAAGCATCCGCCACAACGGAAGTGGATGTTGACGCGAACAGGCAACACAACAATACCGGTACGTACTGTACCCACACCTTAAGAGCGTGGGTACGGGCCGTACCACGCCCACCACTACGTCACCCCGACAATGGCGGTACGGCCCGTACCCACGTTCGAATGGCCTGGGTACGGGCCGTACCAGCATTGTTGGGGTGATGTTGGGGGAACGCGTGGTACAACCTGTACCCACGCTCTGAAGGGCTGGGGACGGTGCGTACCCCTACGGCACCCCATTGGGGGTCTGCACCGAACCCAGGCCCTCAGAGCGTTGGTACGGGTCGTACCACGCATACCCCCACATCACCCCAACAATGCTGGTACGGCCCGTACCCAGGCCATTCGAACGTGGGTACGGGCCGTACCGCCATTGTCGGGGTGACGTAGTGGTGGGCGTGGTACGGCCCGTACCCACGCTCTTAAGGCCTGGGGACGGTACGTACCCAGGCCTGCAAACCGTGGGTACAGGAATGTACGGAGTGTACCCCCACCCGTGTATGAATGGAGCGTACCCCCACCCCACCAGTGTATGTACGGACCGTATCCCCATCCCACCAGTGTATGTACGGAGCGTACCCCCACCCGTGTATGAATGGAGTGTACCCCCACCCCACCAGTGTATGTACAGAGCGTACCCACACCCGTGTATGAATGGAGCGTACCCCCACCCATGTATGAATGGAGCATACCCCCACCCCACCAGTGTATGTACGGACCGTACCCCCACCCCACCAGTGTATGTACGGAGCGTACCCACACCCGTGTATGAATGGAGCGTACCCCCACCCGTGTATGAATGGAGCGTACCCCCACCCCACCAGTGTATGTATGGACCGTACCCCCACCCCACCAGTGTATGTACGGAGCGTACCCACACCCGTGTATGAATGGAGCGTACCCACACCTGTGTATGTCCCGACCGTACATGCCCAGACATAGGAGGGGTGTGTGCCTATCACTCCCAGCAGTGCCCAGACACAGGAGGGGTGTGTGCAGAGTCCTCCCAGCAGTGCCCAGACACAGGAGGGGTGTGTGCCTATCACTCCCAGCAGTGCCCAGACGCAGGAGGGGTGGGTGCAGAGTCCTCCCAGCAGTACCCAGACACAGGAGGGGTGGGTGCAGAGTCCTCCCAGCAGTGCCCAGACACAGGAGGGGTGTGTGCAGCAGTGCCCAGACACAGGAGGGGTGTGTGCAGAGTCCTCCCAGCAGTGCCCAGACACAGGAGGGGTGTGTGCAGAGTCCTCCCAGCAGTGCCCAGACACATGAGGGGTGTGTGCCTATCACTCCCAGCAGTGCCCAGACTTAGGAGGGGTGGGTGCAGAGTCCTCCCAGCAGTGCCAAGACACAGGAGGGGTGTGTGCAGAGTCCCCCCAGCTGTGCCCATGGAAAGAAAGGGGTTGAGTACACACAGATACAATACCCACAAATGTCAGTCAGGTGCTCAAAGACCCAGCAGAACACGAAACACATGTGTGCGAGGCTGGGAGTACACACATGCATACTGCGGAAAAGGGACATGTACACATGAAGTCCTGTCAATATACTCCAGTCACAAGTACAGTGACCCCCAAGGATGACACAAATGATGCAGGTGGAGACCTTGCCCAGCATGCATGGCCAAAGTTGAAGGGGTCCGTCACACACCCAGCAAATGTAGACACAGCACTGCACAAATGTCTTCACAACACCCTGCAGGGAAGATGTCAGGGTCCACAGAGGAAGGTACACACCTTGGGACAATGTCACCATGCAGTAACAGCTAACATGAGCAAAGTTTTATAGCAAATACCATGTGATGGCACACAGATAACAGGGTCCATCCCACGAACAGCACACTACAACATATCCCAGACACCTAACACATTATCGCCACCCCAAATCATGGAGCAGCACCACCTACAGCAATGCCAGAAAAGCAGTAGTGTGCCAAGGAAAATAAAATAGCTTTATTCAGCAATGTTGTAAAATGAATTGTACGAGTCCCATAGGGCAGTCCATAGTTCCAATGCAGGTGGGGGACACATTGGGATGCGTGTCCCCTAGCTTGCCTGCACAGTTCAGACTACCTTGTCATCCACAGGGGGGGCATCATGTGGGGGGGAAGGACCAGGCACCGCAGGGACAGGAGGGGCAAGGGTAGGTGTTGTGGGTGCAGGGACGGACGACTCCAACACAGGGGGTGGGGCAGCGCCAAAGGTGGATTCGAGCACGGCGCTGCACACTACTGCCAGGTCGCCCAGCGTCTCCCCTGCACCCAAAGGAACCACAGGCCCCAAGGAGGGGGGGGTCGCAGGGATGGGTCGCAGCGCTACCCGGGGAGGGTGTGGACAGGGGGGGAATCAACCACCCTGACCGGGGACTCCTTTGACCGCTTGCGGGGTGGTGTCACTGTGGGGCTCAGGGACAGAGCGGCCATGAAGGAGTCTTTGGTGGAATCCTGGCCAGGAGAGCTGAGGGGAGTGGATTTGGAGGGTGGTGGTCGTGAGGAATGTGGACTCCCACTCTGGCTGCGTGTCTTCCGTTTCCCCCCGACCCAGTGGGTGTGCCTACTTCACTCTGTGTGTGCGTGCCAGGAGGTGTGCGCTTTGCCTTCCCTGGTGGTGTGGTGCCTGTGTCTGGTGGTGTGCGTGCATGGCTACGTCTGGGTGTGCTGTGGACAGGCATGGGAGTGGGAAGTGTGGATGCTGCAGGGGTAGGGGGGGGACGTAGCGCTGCAGGAGACCCAATGCTGCAGTCAGTGTCGAGTCTATGGACCTCAGCAAGTTGCGTTGGTCAGATTGCACAGCTGAAATGCCCTCCATGTATGCCTCCATCTGGTTGATCACATGGCTGTGGCCATGGAGGACATTAAGCATCGCAGTCTGACCAACCTGCAACTGCCGCAGGATGTCCACAGACTCGGCATTGGTGGCAGCAGTGGAGACAGGGGCAGGGGGTGCGGTGCCTGGCGAGAAGGAGACACGTGGTGACCTAGCACGGCGGGAAGGGACACGAGCAAGTGGGAGGCCGGTGAGCGGAATGGAGGGGGCGGGTAGCGATGGAGTGCTGGTGTCAGCTGTGGGAGCAGCCTCCGCCCCCTCGGAGTGCTCAGCCTCAGACCCGTCTGCGTCATAGTCGGTGGTGGTTTGACTGGACAGGTCCTCCGCTGCACTCCCGTCGGCCTCCGTGCCACTCGATGTGCCAGACAACTCTGCACTGCTGGCACTGGTGCTCGCTCCCGCCTCACGGTTCGTGCCAGTGTCTCACTCGTAGTCCCCCGACGATGCTGTGGGCAAGGTGAAGAGACAGGAGAAATCAGACACCTGTATACATATGTCACATGAGTCAACTCTACATAGGTCACAGTGCACAGCCTGAAAAGCTACAAGAGTAACATCTGCAATACAAGGTACATATGTAGTCCCTGCAACACACAGTTTGTGGACCCACCATGCCACTGTTAAAATATGGAGAGCATGACACAATAGCAAATAACTTGATATCAAATTGTACAGAGGAGCCAGGCTCTGGGGACAATCTAGCACAGCATCAGCGACACACAGCGTAGCCAAGAAAGGGATGAGCAGGAACCATGTCTAGCAACTCTTGGGAAATGCTGCAAAGGTAATACTGAAAACCATGGCCAACATGACTGGGGCACTGCGCCTTGAGTGTTTGGCCACACAAACATCACACACTGGCCAGACCGAGCAAGGAGACTTCAGGTTTGGACATGTAGGCCTTGCCCGCACCAACCCCCCCCTACCTGAGACAATGTGATTGAGACAGAGGAAGTACTTACACCTCTTAGTCTGGGATGAAAACACATGGCCTGCAATTAATCCTGATCGCCCACAAACTACCCCTGGTGCGCCTGTCCACACATATCACTGACAAACAACCATCATCAGATAGTTGTACCAAGACACACAGGCACTGGCCCCTGTGAGTATGCACCAGCTAATTTAGGTCACCCTGTACAGTGGACACATGTAGCACAGTATACATGGATTCTAATGAGGCCATGGTATTATGACACAGGGCCCAAACTATGCTGAAGACACAGAGAATGTCCACATTGTCTGATGACACACATGATACCTAGGAAAAGGTGCCCCAGGGGACTGTAGTGGCCACACTACTCCATGGCCCTGGATGGATCTGACTGGAACACAAGCCACCATCCCTGCACTTTGCACATCTCACACTCAAGCACATCATGTCAGAGGGCACAACATTCGACATGCAGGCAGTAAGGCAGTACACATGAAACACATACTCCCATGTCAGGACTCAGCATCAGTGCCAACTAACATGGACCCCACAATGACTGAACTGGCCAGGGCACAGGCAACGTGCAAAAACCTGTTACACACCACCCCCACACATGATGCTGCAAGCATTGGGCACTTGGAGTTACTGCCAGCCTAGATGACCTTGTGCAAGAGTGACTACACACAGACCAGGGAACACATGGCAAGGAGGGGAAGGGAGGAAGAACAGCACCGCTTTACTTTGGGGAACAGGATATGCACTGCACATTTAAACCCTGGCAGTGTATCCATGCAACTGCACACTTCCAAAAGCTGGTGACACACAACAAACACACATGTATCTACCCCCTTCCTGCCGCTGCTTCTCCGCTAGGCGCCTATCCAAGTCAGGGAAGACCACCGCCAGCACACGCTTATGGATGTGGGTCAGACGGCGGCGCCCACGGTTTTTGTGGCTCTCAGGTGAGTCCCCCAGCAGGACCCGTGCGATCCTCCGCGTCCAGCACCGGATGTCCTCCCAGCGTTTCCTCACCTGGGCTAGGCGCCGCTTCCGACCATCTGTCCTCCTCACGGCCTTGACGGCTTGCTTCCAGATCTCCCCCTTGGCACAGACGCCTACCTGTGAGGATGCAAAATTGACAATACATCAATCCACCTTATCAATGATACAGAGACACACATAATACAAATCATGCATGTTTGAACTGGCCACAGTATGCAGCCAACTCATTGCACCTTTGTCATAGTGACATCATCCTCCTGGGAATGGGCAAATGCAGTAGGTGCCATTGAAAGCACACAGGTGGCATGAGGGGTGCAACACAATCAATGATGCAGGCTCACACTGTGCATCCCAAGCTACAACAGGAATCTGAACAGTACCCCTAAGCAGTCACATGCCCCAGCCCACTTACGCCACCTCAGCAGAGTACACAGACACACACAGGCACTGAACAATCACCTGGCATTGGCAACTGCCGCTACAAACCTCACTCTGCACATGTGCCACTAGACTGGGGGTGTCACAGATGTGGGGCTGTCTCAGCACGGCAGACATCCAGCACAGCTCCCTGCTCACATCATATGGCCAGGGTGTATCCATCCCACATGCAGCTGGGGTGCAACACTCCACATATGCACACACCCACATGACAGGGGACTAACACACACACACCAATGTCCAGGGGACGAACACATCATTTGGACACTCTCACCACAGCTACACAGAACAGACACACATCTGTGGGTCCTGGCACCTGTCACCCTGGGGGGAGCACAGACTCACATCAGGACTGTAGGAACAACATTTCCAGGAGGATTAGGCAGTCCGAAAGCGGCATGCACCATGCAGTGATCGTCACAGTAAGCACCATGCTAGTGCGTTGTGCACACAGGAACTACAGCATGCTCTGCATGGGAGACATGAGCCCTCCCCCCCCCCTGGGAACCACTATGAAGAACCCTGCATGTCTGTCACACCTGGACACAATGCCAGAAGTCACAGTAAAAATGAGGGGCACAGTTTAAGCTAGTGGGGTCTGCACTCACCTGCTCCCCTGGTCGACCATACAGCATGGTGTACTGTGGGAGGATCACATCCAGCAACGCCATATTCTCCTCCATGGTGAATGGCTGGGCCCTCTCCACAGACTTGGACATGGTGCCAGAGGAATGACAAGCAGCAGCAGTGTTGTGTAATGAAGGGATGTGCAGGCAAGTGCTCTCTCAAGGGACCTGGCTGCCTTATATCTTCCTTTCTGGCCTGTTTCATTTACAGGAGTACAGAGTGATTGGCTCAGTCACATTTGCATCCTACCTGTCCTCCAATCAATTTAAAACTACCCCAGTGACAGGCTATGCATGGTTTTAAAATTGAGCATGATGTAATGTCAACAACCACATTGCAACAAAGTAAATTGTCTCCAACCGACTTCTGCTGGCCACATGATGCAAAATTCAAACCTGAAACTCGGTCTCCATGACAACCAGCATGCATTTAGGCCCCTATACTTGTCCCTCATGTGTCCCCTATGGCAATCCTATGTCACAACACGGGTACGGTGCGTCCCACAGCCCTAGGGCACCCCAAATGCATTGCAACGGACCGTACACGCGTGTGTACGGTCCCTATCACTATGGGGTTGTTCGCGTACATGTACGCCATAGTAGTCCGGACCGTACACACGCATGTACGGTCCCTATCACTATGGGGGTGCTGGCGTACGTGTACGCCATAGTAGTCCGGACCGTACGCACGCGTGTACGGTCCCTATCACTATGGTGGTGCTGGCGTACGTGTACGCCATAGTAGTCCGGACCGTACACACGCGCGTACGGTCCCTATCACTATGGGGGTGCTCGCGTATGTGTACGCCATAGTAGTCCGGACCGTACACACGCGTGTACGGTCCCTATCACTATGTGGGTGCTGGCGTATGCGTACGCCATAGTGATACGGACCGTACACACGTGTGTACGGTCCGGACTACTATGGCGTACACGGGGGAGATCGATGACGTTGACCTGTGTGTGAGAGAGACAGTGTTAATTGTGTTACATGCGACATCCATGTTTCATTCTTTTTTGATTTGGCACAGTTCCTCTGGGTGGTTGGATTTGGCTAGCATTCCTCAAACAGTGCACTTGTGCATGGGTATGTCCCTTGGCCACAGCTTTCGACACTTTACCTATGTGTGACACAATCTTAGTTGATGTATATTTTGGGAACGCAGTCAGCAGTGTAGTGAGCGGGCGTAGCAAGCCATGCAGAGCCGCCTTACGTGTTGCACTGTACGTGGCCAAATGGTGTTTATTCCATGCTATTTGAGAATGCAGGTAGGTAACTTAACAATTTGTGACAGGGGTCTCCATTTCTCCCTCCCTCTATCAGCCTCCTCCCTCTGTCCATCTCCATTTCTCCCTCCCTCTGTCAGCCTCCTCCCTCTATCCGTCTCCCTTTCTCCCTCCCTCTATCAGCCTCCTCCCTCTGTCCGTCTCCCTTTCTCCCTCCCTCTATCAGCCTCCTCCCTCTGTCCGTCTCCCTTTCTCCCTCCCTCTGTCAGCCTCCTCCCTCTGTCCGTCTCCCTCTGTCTCCCCTTCTCCCTCCCTCTGTCAGCCTCCTCCCTCCCTCTGTCTGTCTCCCTGTGTCCACCTCTGTCTGTGTCCCTCTCTCTGCCCCTCTCCCTCCCTCTGTGTGTCACCCTCTGTCACCTCAGCCCAGCTTCCTGGGCACACACCATTTGCAGGTCTTGCAAAGGCCATTGGCTTGTTCATGTGGGTTTGTTTCTTCTCTGCGGGCACCCATTGGGCGGAGTGTCTGAGTCTGCGCTGCTGCTGTGGCGGTGTGTGCTGACACTCTTTCAGTGTGCTGCGTCTTCATTGGCTGCTGTTATGTGCAAATTGTGCCTTCATACCCATGTCGTCCTGCAACGCGGCCACCATTAGCAGGCAAAACAGTACTGTGTGGGGACACACTGTTGGTATGGCTGTGCCCTAAGCCATATGCGCTGAGGGCATTGTTGTGTGCTTCAGAGTTGCTCTATGTTAGTTTTGAGGCCCACCCTCCCGGCATCGGGGAAATCCTGTCTTGTGTTGGTGTTTTGTGTGGCCTGTGACTTGGCATGGCCTTGCTTGGGGCATTGGGCATGGAGGTGCTAGTGGCATGTGTGTGTTTTTGGAGTGTGGTTGTGTCCGGTGCTGGCTTTGGGGGGGTTGCGTGCATGATTGGTATTTGGGTTGTATATGGCGTTCCCCCTATGTGAGGTGAGTTGTTTGTGTACTCACCAGGCTCTCGGACTCCTTCTAGTCCATCTACTACCAACGGCGGCAGCGTGGCCATCACCTTCTCCTCCCAGGGATGGTAGTGTACCGGTCTGCGGGGCGGCCCTCCTCCAGTGATGTTGGCCTGGTTGTGCTCGTCCGTCATTTTGCGGAGGACCGTCCTCCGCAGATCGTACCACCTGGCTTGGCACTCATGCCTGGTCCTTCTGGTGGCCCCAACAGCATTCACGGAATTGACTATCCTCTCCCGCATGGCAGTTTTTTCTGATATGCTGGTCCGTCTGACCAATGTTCCAAAGAGCTGTGGCTCGACTCTGATGATTTTGTCGACAAGGGACTCCAGCTCGTCCTTTGTGAACTTTGGATTCTTGTTGGTGGGCATGGTGTGGGGTGTGGGTGTGGATGGTTGTGGGGGTGGGGGTGTGGATGGGTGTGGGTGTGGATGGTTGTGGGTGTGCAGGTGTGTGTGTGTGAATGTGATGAGGGTGTGTTTGTGATGGTGGTTGTGTGAAGGAGTGCAAGTGTAAGGTGTATTGATGGTGGAAGTATGGTGCAGTGCGTTGTTTCTGGGGTCTGGCAGCAGTGGATATGTTGCAAAGGATCATGGTTTGTGTGTGTTGGGCCTTTTTATTGGTCCATTTGTGGGTGTGGCTGTGTTTGAACTTTGGGTGGGTGTGTTATAAGGAGTGGTAGTGGTTTGGGCCTCTGTTTATCTGTTTGTCAGTTGCAGGTCAGTGTATAGGATGTATTTGGCCTTGTTGGATATGTTTTGTGGTGTTGTGTGCCTCGGATTGACTGTCCTTGTGTGTTTTTGGTTAGTCCTGGTTCAGTAGGAGTGTTTTTAGCCTCTGTACGGTGCGTACATGGGCCATGTTGTTGTACAGTGCTGTCCTTTGCTATGGCTTAGTACGACTCGTACATGTCCGATGTTGGGTGAGGGTGCTGGTGTGTGGGCCTGGGGTAGGGTGCGTACGAACACGGGCAGGGTGTTGGTCTGCACCGTCCATCGGTGGTGGTGTTTCGCACCGTACATACAGGGGGGGCTGGGTGTAGGGTCCGTACATACATGGGTGGGGAGTTGGTACGCTCCATGCATACACGGGTGGGGGTACGGTCCGTACATACACTGGTGGGGTGGGGGTATGGTCCGTACATACACTGGTGGGGTGGGGGTACGGTCTGTATATACACGGGTGGGGGTACGGTCCGTACATACACTGGTGGGGTGGGGGTACGGTCCGTACATACACGGGTGGGATGGGGGTACGGTCCGTACATACACTGGTGGGGTGGGGGTACGGTCCGTACATACACTGGTGGGGTGGGGGTACGGTCCGTACATACACGGGTGGGGAGTTGGTACACTCCATGCATACACGTGTGGGGGTACGGTCCGTACATACACTGGTGGGGTGGGGGTACGGTCCGTACATACACTGGTGGGGTGGGGGTACGGTCCGTACATACACGGGTGGGGGTACGGTCCGTACATACACTGGTGGGGTGGGGGTACAGTCCGTACATACACGAGTGGGGTGGGGGTACGGTCTGTACATACACTGGTGGGGTGGGGGTACGGTCTGTACATACACGGGTGGGGAGTTGGTAAGCTGCATGCATACACGGGTGGGGGTACGGTCCGTACATACACTGGTGGGGTGGGGGTACGGTCCGTACATACACTGGTGGGGTGGGGGTACGGTCCGTACATACACTGGTGGGGTGGGGGTATGGTCCGTACATACACAGCTGGGGTGGGGGTACGGTCCGTACATATACTGGTGGGGTGGGGGTACAGTCCGTACATACACGGGTGGGGGTACGGTCCGTACATACACTGGTGGGGTGGGGGTACGGTCCGTACATACACGGGTGGGGTGTGGGTACGGTCCGTACATACACGGGTGGGGAGTTGGTACGCTCCATGCATACATGGGTGGGGGTACGCTCCATGCATACACTGGTGGGGGTTCGGCGCGTACATCCGTGGCCGGGGGGCATTTTGCGCGTACATGCGGGGTCTGTGGTGGGGTGTTCGGCGCGTGTGCGGGCACGTGTCTCCATGGTTGCTATGGGAGTTCGGTCCGTACGGTATTTTTTCCATACAGTTGTGAAATCGAAAGGACGGGAGTGATCGTACTTGCGCGGTCGGACTTCAATTTTCCGATTCGTACGGTAAATCGTCCGGGGATGTGTCGTACACAATTTCCGACCCGAGGACGTGTGGGGAACTTTTCCGGATGTGATTCGTATGGAGTTTTTCCCATGCAAATCGTACTTGGCAGTTTGTACGCTACTTGTACGATTCGGACGGAAAAAAGTCCAGATTCAATTCGGACGGGGGAAATTTTTCCAGGATCCGAATCGGCACCATAATGTCCCAGGGCTTAACACAAACACTGGTACAAACCTTTGTCCATTACACATGCAGACCTGTAATCACCTATACAGTTATGTATACACCTTGAATTACAATTTCAATTAGTGATGAGAAAAAAAAGTGGTTAAATGGTTTTTATATAGAATGTGTTTGTATAATAATTGAAAAGTATAATTTATAAATTTATTAAAATACATGTATTTATGTTTATTTTTTACATACATTGTTTATCATCATTAAAATAAAGTTATCATGCCTGAAAAATCAAGAAAGAGAAAAGAACAGTTAAAGGACACTTATTCGAAGAAAATTCAACAAGTATTGGATGACCAACATCATGTGGCTAAAAAGAAAAAGTCTTCCGGTTAGACAATAAAAGCATTCATTAAAAAACTTACAAAGCCTAGAAGCAGTGTGCAGAATGTGCAAACTACTGAGAATGGTTCAACCACAAAAAAGAGTATGAATAACAGGAGAGGAAAAAAAACAAAATTTAAATTCAAAAGATTCGAAGGATGGTAAAAGAAGGCAAAATCAGTATAAAGAAATCCGTAAAAAAATTTTTTATAATAGAGTGATTTTTAACTTGCTCACAGATGTGAAAAAATATAGAAAAAGAGCACTATTTTATAAAAAGAAGAAGCATATTGAATCCATTGTTCAAATGACTTTTGAACTAAAAATGAAACTATTCATTTTAGTTTTAAACAGGATTCGATCATTGGATAAACCAAGGCCAAAAGTAAGAGGAAAAGAGTAATTAACAGAACTAATTTTTGTGATTTTCTTTTGGGTGAATGGAAACACAGTTCAAGTTCAGAGCCTTTCTTTAATGAAGAGAATTATTTTCAGACCAATAATTTATTGCATGCAGTTGATACCAGTGGTCGAGCTTATGAGGTTAGAAATGGTTGTCCAATTGTGAAAGAGAAGATGGTTCCCAGAAATGTAGAAGAAGTGTTAGCTGATGAAGTTCTAGGGAGACGTCCTAAAGCCCCAGTGTACACTTGGGATTGCAGTAGTATTTGTAGTGTACGACAAGAATCTATTGATATTTTACGCAATTTCTTACGAGACTATAGTAAAAAAAGTGTTAAACAAAAAATTAAGATGTTGCAAGGACTAGACCCTTGCAGAGTGAGAAAAAATACTGGTTTGCAAGGTCATTCTCTGGCTTGTCTTTCTAGGAAAGTATGTCAAAGTGTTTTTCACCATTTCAGGTTGTTAGCAGTACATCATTCTCAGATGCGGAAGTTAGTCAGAAGATTGTATTATGCAAAAAGTGTAGCACTAATGTTAAATGAGTTGAACAGTGCTCTTTTGCATGGATCAGATGTGCAGAAGGTTTGTGATGAAATTGAGTTTTGTTACTTTGACCCTGAACAAGAGAGTGCAGAAACTGACACATTAATAGAAGAAAATGTTGAAGAGAATGTGCAACATAGTACTACAAAACATTTTGAAGAACAAATTACAAAGTTTAAGGTGATTTCAGGTGAAAGGCCAAATTATTCTTGTATTTGTTGTCGGCGAACTCACTATAAAAATCAGACTAGGACTGTTGATCTATATTTAAAAAGTGAAAGAGAAAATAATGATAAGTGGAAGGAATTTGCAACTTATTTGTTGGTAGAGAATTGTTTTGATTTGGGTTCTGATGAGCGTATTTGTAAATATTGTCATAATAAATTAGATGAGAATAAAATGCCTGCTAGAGCTGTGCATAATAATCTATAGTTGGTAACTATTCCTCCAGAACTGATAGATTTAAATACCTATAAGTCTATTCTCATTAAATGTGTGCACCCATTTCAGGCTATTGTTCGTATGGTGCCTAAAACAGGTAAATTGGCCCCTTCAGATTTACAGAGAGAATTAAAAAGAAGAGTTGTATATTTACCTCTAGATTTAAAGAAAAATATTGAAACTATTGGTGTAGAGAATGTAGAAAATTAATCACTAGTTATTCTAGTTAATGGCGTTCCTACTAAGGGGCCGATTCCGATGGCCGGTCGGACAGCTGTCCGTAACCTTACCCTGCGACTGACACCGAAACGGAGACGGTCCGTCCTGTATAGGAAGTACGATGCGCATAACTGCCAAAAACACGACCGACACGTAGGCTGTGAATCAAGACCCATTCTCCGTCCGAGCCATAACTCCCAAAGAGGAACCGTGTCGCCCGGAAGCAGTATCCATAGCAGTTTCCGGCATGACAAGTACGGTGCGTACATCCTACGCGCCGGACGGGTCTTCACGCACGGGAAGCATCCGGAAAACAAGCATAGCAGCTACGATTCGTGCAACAACTCAATACATGGCTACGAGACGGAAAACTTGCAGTGGGTACGAGACAGAGTAACAAGCAGCGTGTATGACACGAACACATCATGAATCCCATCGCGCAGGTCATACCAGTACTCTGCATCTATGACCGGATCAGGGACCGACGCCTGTTGCCCATCACCCCTGCCACCCCCACTCACAGGGGACCTGTTGCCCATCACCCCAGCCACCCCCACTCATAGGGGACCTGTTGCCCATCACCCCTGTCACCCCCACTCACAGGGTTGATGTTGCCCATCACCCCTGCCACCCACACTCATAGGGGACCTGTTGCCCATCACCCCTGCCACCCACACCCATAGGGGGCCTGTTGCCCATCACCCCTGCCACCCCCACTCACAGGGCCTATGTTGCCCATCACCCCTGCCACCCACACTCATAGGGGACCTGTTGCCCATCACCCCCGCCACCCCCACTCACAGGGCTTATGTTGCCCATCACCCCTGCCACCCCCACTCACAGGGCTTATGTTTCCCATCACCCCTGCTACCCCTCTCACAGGGCTTATGTTGACCATCACCCCTACCACCCCCACTCACAGGGCTTATGTTTCCCATCACCCCTGCCACCCCCACTCACAGGGCTTATGTTGCCCATCACCCCCGCCACCCCCACTCACAGGGCTTATGTTGCCCATCACCCCTGCCACCCCAAAGCATAGGGGACCTGTTGCCCATCACCCCTGCCACCCCCACTCAAAGGGCTTATGTTTCCCATCACCCCTGCCACCCCCACTCCCAGGGGTTATGTTTCCCATCACCCCTGCCACCCATCCTCACAGGGCTTATGTTTCCCATCACCCCTGCCACCCCCACTCACAGGGCTTATGTTGCCCATCACCCCTGCCACCCCCATTCACAGGGCTTATGTTGCCCATCACCCCTGCCACCCCCACTCATAGGGGTCCTGTTGCCCATCACCCCTGCCACCCCCACTCATAGGGGACCTGTTTCCCATCACCCCTGCCACCCCAACTCACAGGGCTTATGTTTCCCATCACCCCTGCCACCCCCACTCACAGGGCTTATGTTGCCCATCACCCCTGCCACCCCCACTCACAGGGCTTATGTTTCCCATCACCCCTGCCACCCCCACTCATAGGGAACCTGTTGCCCATCACTCCTGCCACCCCCACTCACAGGGGACCTGTTGCCCATCATCCCTGCCACCCCCAGCCATAGGGGACCTGTTGCCCATCACCCCTGCCACCCCCAGCCATAGGATGGGTGATGCGCAACACATCCAGCATACGCAAACATCAGGTATGTCCGCAAAATACATCCCACACGACATCATGACAACAGTGTGTAGTCTGTGACAAATACCCAAAACAGTGAATATGGCTACTAGCATACAATGTAAGTAACAGCACATGTGTGACCAACACATGAGTGTGACAGACAAAAGGCAAGCACCACCATAGCACTGTGGCAATGTAAAAAGAACAACCCCTCACTGTGTAGAACAGAAGTCAAGTGGGGGGTCACAAAATGCAGCAGATGTGGAGCATTGTGGTGATGAGGACCAAACCCCCCTCAACACAGTGACCAAAAGGTAAGTGTCATCATGGTCAAAGCTGCAAATAACTAACAGCATGTATGATCCCTGTTCCCAACACATCAAACACTTCTGGGGGAAAATAGTGATTGTGTCCCATACACACAGAGATGTGGAGAGGCAAACAGTGCTGTGAAAACATAACACTCTCGGCCATGTGCAGACAAGCACCACACATGGAGACTGACAATGCACACAGCGTACAATGACACAACAGCAGACGGTGACCATCACCAAGCATGCACACATCTCAAAAATAAACAGACCAACCAAAACAACATGTGTAGACTGTAGGTGTCAGCTCACTAACTAACTTTCCATGCCAGCAATGGCACCCAACAACCAGGATGAATGTGCACAATGATGTGAAATGACTCACAGGGACAGCATGCAAAATCACAGAAACATCATCCAGGCAAAGGCCCACAACAGCAATACCAATGCACTGGTGCAGATGCACAAACACAAACAGGCAAACTCACACTGCACATCGGACACAACATATGTGTGTGTGTGTCACAGTATCCACAGGCAACTACACAACACATGAGAGGGGCTGAACCACAGTGACACAGATGTGGACACAGTGCCATACAAAAGTAAACCATCATTGGGACACCCTCAGTGGGCAATCAGGCATTGGGAGATGAGAGGGAGCACAACAGACACATGTGACACTAGCTGGAATGAACACCAACTAACACAGCAAGAAACTGACACACAACAGCACAATCCCAGGGGCAAGACATTGGTGTGACACAAGCATGCATGACACCTCCACTGTGATGACAAAGGCAGATGTCGTACAAACTGGGAAACCCAGACATGTGTCCTGTGCCACAAACGTACATCACACATACACAAACACAAATCATTTAGCATGGCCCCTCATCCATGGACAAACGGCAGCTAAGGGACCATCCATGCAAACATTCACATCAGTCCACCATCAACACCACACCTGAACTGCAACAATGTGTATCTGTGAAGCCTACATGGACAGGTGACATTGCACATGCCCACATGACAAACACAGGAACGTTGGCAGGAACTAAGGTGCACACACACATCACACAAGGACTGTTTACAACCCTGGGGAATGACAGACACACTGCACAGTATGCAGTACATGGCCATGACCTCAAAGCTCATGTGACCTTCACAATCCCTGCCACCGTCCCAGGACTATGCAGATGCCAAGGAGGAACACAAGACACCCATGCTGACACCTGCCAGCATCGCTGCCGTGAACCCAACAAGTGGGAGCAGTCACACACACATACAAATGTCTCAATCACTGAAAACTACCACCTAGGGACAACTACTGATATTGCGAACAAAAAAGTGCCTTGAGGAACCCTCACTGTGTCCCATCTGCGTCTGACAACATCATCAACACTCAGAACTGACAAATCACAATGATGATACACCAATTAACAGGAGTGAGTCATGCACCCACACATCTGGTAGCCCATTGGAAAAGTAGTAGGATTAACCCAGTACCACTCAGCAAGCATCAACAACACAAACATATCAAGGGAACACTGTCTGTGTATGAACAGGGATGTGGACACACACACATGCACATGCAATACACACCATGGGCCCAGGCCATGTCACTGGACAACACACTAACTTGAGGGGACAAAACTCCTGTGGGAGCCCAGCTGTGCCAAACATATTCACCGCAAGTCCCACTCATGTCTGCAGAACACTTGGTCAGTCAGCCATCAGTTACCGCACAATGAAGGCTCTGGTCACAACATCCTGGGTACGTGAGTCTCACTTAAGTCGTCTGCACATACTCAATACATATGTACAGCAAGTTGCACAGAGAACCCAGTTGCTCCTATACCAATGATGCCCACAACTGTAGGGCCAGTAGTGATGAGCACGAAGTATGTGGAAGTGACAATTTGGACAATGGGAAGCACATCATATGTGCAGGGGTGCAAGCCACAGATGTGACCATGGCAATTAAATGCTCACAGAAAGATGTACAAGAATGGTTGATCCAGACAACACCCAGGTAGCTGCAAAGGATGACATGGATACCCACCAGAATAGGAAACATATCTCATGGACCACAGGGAGTACCTCACATCAACACATCAGTATACAACATTGTAAACCAAGCATTACAGGTGCAAGGGCATCTAAAACAACCTCAACATGATGTATAGCTAAATCAAGTTCACAGGGACAAAGTAAAAAGCTTTATTCAGCATATGAAAAGTGAAACGTCTGTTCCAACAAAAGGCCAATGGCCAGTCCATATCCAAAGGGCAAGGAGTGAACTAGAGTCACAAATTCAGTATATGAAATTCGAAACGTCTGTGCAACCAAAGGCCAATGGCCAGTCCATGTCAAATTGCCAAGGAGTGAACTAGAGCGACAACTGTCACACCTTGCTTGCCTGCACTGCAACGGACCAGGGTCATCCCCTCGGAGGGGCATACATGTGGGCAGGCCAGGCACCGCAGGGACAAGATCAGGGTGCAGCAGAAGGAGGCAGTGAAGAGGTGGGGGATGCAGGCGAGTCACTTGCAACTGCAGTGGAGCTGACTGAAGTGGTGGGTGCTGTCACAACTGTGGGGCACAAGTCAGATGGGCTGGGTGCTGGCACAACTCCAGTGGGCAGGTCAGATGGAGTGGATTGGCTCACCACTCAAGTGCCCAACTCAGACGGGGTGGGCGTGGACTCCAAAGCAGTGCCTACATCCATGGGAGCGCAATGGGGGACAGGTGAGGTCTGCAGGGCAGGGGGTGGTGACACGGTCCCCACATCAGTGGCAGCAACTGTCTGACCAGGTGTGGAGGAGCAAGTGCTAGTGGGGGATGGCCTTAGCATTTTGGAGATGGTGTATCTGTGTGTGGGGGAACCCGGGGCAGGGAGTGGCGGGGGAACCTCTGGAGTGGTAGCCTGGGGGATGGAGGACGGAGACTTT
The DNA here is from genome assembly GCF_964204655.1 of Triturus cristatus. Lineage (NCBI taxonomy): Eukaryota > Metazoa > Chordata > Amphibia > Caudata > Salamandridae > Triturus > Triturus cristatus. Next base: position 233,222,002 of record NC_140587.1, read on the forward strand.
GCCTTGGAGCTGCGTGCTGGCGGGGGGGTTATGCTCTTCTTGAACCAGCGGGACTTGCGGGTGGGCGTCTCAGTCTGAGTGCACCTGGGGGAGGGTGTCCGGGTGTGAGGGGCACTCCCTTCTGTGTGTGGGGACTTCCTCTTCCCCTTGTAATCAGGATCTGCTGGGTCGGTGGGGAAGAGGCCAAGGTCACAGAGGAAGAGCTTATAGGGGGATGGGGTTGCAGGTGAGGCAAGGGAAGGGGGCTGGGAGGGAGAGGTCTCGGAGGACTGTGGAGTGGTTGTGGATGACTGTGTGTATGTCAGCAATCCAGCCCCTGTGAGTGTGGAATCAGTCCCCTGCGCTTGCTTCTGTGCACATCTAGACCTTGGTTTGCGGGTTTCGGGGCTTTGGACAGGTAGTGTGCTAGAAATTGTGGGTGCTGCAGGGGTAGGAGGGGTGTGGGACTGTTGGAGGAGGGACACTGCTGCCGCGGACTGGTTGGTCCTCTGTAGGGCAGACATGCCAGAGGAAATGCCCCCATGAATGACACCAGTTGTGTCAACAGACCTGTGTGTGCATGGAGGACCTTCAGCATCGACGTCTGCCCCACATGCATCTGTCTAAGTATGTCCACAGACTCCTCACTCAGGGTAGCAGGGGACACAGGGGCAGGGGGTGCGGTGCCAGGCACAAAGGAGACATGCTCACGAACACGGGAGCCCACAGGGACCTCTGGGATGGGAGCCGATGGGAGGGTGGTGGTGGTGGTGGCGGCGGTGGCGGAGACTGCCTCACTAGCTATGGTTTGGTGGCTGCTGACACCCGCCTCCACAGGGTAGTCATCCTCAGAGCTGCTGTGGCCTTCAGCTGGGCGGATGGTGCTGACGACTCCTCTGTGTGGCTGAAATTGCCCTCCGTGCCACTGGGTAAACCTGACTCCTCTCCTTCTGTCACTGAAAGGCTCTGTGGCTCCTCCTGTTCCGTGGAGCTGTCCCCTCCTGTGGCCGTGGATGTATCTGGATAGGAATAGGAAGTAACAGAACAACATCAGTCACCTGCACCGACTGCACACACCACAGTGAGTACATCACATCACAGGGCAAGCCCTGGCATCATCAGCTGAACACAGCTCAAAGTGCCAACACGCTTTAAAATAAGACAATTGTCATTTCCAACATCAACCATGGCACACATATCCCTCCTTGATTTCCACACATATGTCTGTTGCATGTTGGATGCTAATACCCAATGTGCCAACATGCACCACCCACACATTAGTTGTACATATTTGTATATTTGTATATTTGTGGGGTATTTATAGAGCGCGACGTTCGCTCCGGAGGGAGCATCTTGGCGCTACATGCAAGTGAACATGTAGGAGTATATCACTATACACACAGCACATCTCTTGCGACTGACTCAGCACAGGTGTCCGGATGAAGGGATGGGCAGAGACTCATTTCACATGCTTGGGATGCATGCCAGTAACACACACTATGAAGGCCACAATGGGGTGCATGGTGCACACTTGAACATAGCAAGTTCAATGCCATGGCGCTGGGATGCCCTGTAAGTCAGTCAACACTGTCTCCTGTCACAGGGGCAGGGTATACAGACAACAACAATATGTACTGACTCACAATCCTAGCTCAGGGGCAAATCTGACTCTGCAGATGACCGGCGCACTTGCCCATCCCATGCAAACAACATATCCAGGACCCAGAAGACCCCACATCATGAAAATCAGACATATGAGTCCCAGCAAACACGACTCCATGTACCTTAACACATCACAGTCTGTCATGCATATGACCCAGCTGCATGAGGGACAGAGTTGCATACACCATTGTGCGCTATCAGATGCTCACACACCTACATTCCACACAGGTATTGTCTCCCACAGTCACATTGCAGATGTCATGCTGCCCCTTCGGAATCATGGACACCCCAGTTGTACGTAGGAACAAGCCACACTCTAATGACACAGAGGCACACACCTTTGGGCACATGTCACGAAGCACAACCTGTGATTTCACACACAGGAGTGGGATTAGAGAGTGTTTCTGAATGCCCTTGAGGGGGCAGGACTGGGCAGGACTAAGTGAAACAGTGTTTTGCCCTGGACAGTAGTCAGGTGGCTAAGCAATTGTGGCATACTTGCCATACCTACTCCTGATGCCCAAAAATTGGAGTACCCTGTTGCATGGTTTTGTATTGAATACCCCAGAAACATGTTGCGAGTCAGACCATAAATTGTTACACATCTCAAGGGCACACACAGTTGACATGTCAGATCTCAGGCATTGTGTATACAATTGATCCACCCATGACACACACAACAGAGTCACGGGAACTGATGCTGACTGGTACCTGATACATAGCTGACTGAAGGGACACAGTGCCCTAGTGACACAATCCAAATACTGTAGGGGCCACACCTGTGAAAAAGATGAGGAGGGTGCATAACACAGACCTGATTTGGGGACTACAAGACCTACGTAATGTGGAAGTGTGACCCGGACAAAAGACCGCTATGTGCATGTCAGACATACTACACAGATCAGGCATGGACTTACCCCCTTCCTGCTGCTGTCTGGCCTTCAGCTGCCTATCCAGGTCCGGGAAGACCACCGCCAGTATCCGGAGCATGTGGGGAGTCAGGGTCCCGTGTCCGCCCCTCCTGCGTGGAGGTGACAGCTTCAGCTGGACTCTAGCTATCCTCCGGGTCCAGCCACGAAGGTCCTGCCACCTCTTCTGGCAGTTGCGGATGCGGCGCTTGTAGACCCCCACAGAACGAACAGCCCGGGCGATGGTCAGCCATATCTCCTGCCTCTGGTGGGCATCAACCTGTGAGGAGGACAAAGTGAAAAGTACATTAACACACATGCCCCAGATTTGTGCATCACACAATTAGATATACATGTCATCATCACAAAGGGAAAATAATTACACAGATAGTGCAACTGTTGGACTTGGCCCTTCTTGCAGGGTCATCCCTAAACTTTTTGCCTTCCTCCTGTATTTTTTCTGACCTGGTGTTGGCTGTTTTATGACTCTGGGCACCTTACCACTGCTGACCAGTGCTAAGGTGCATATGCTCTCCCTATGGTAAAATGTATTAAGTAGATTGACTTCCATGTTTGGCTTATTTGGTTTACTATCAGTCCCTAGTAGAGTGCACCAGGGGTGCCAAGGGCTTGTATATCCAAATGCTGCTAGTGGGCTCGCAGCACTGGTTGTGCCACCCACAGAAGCAGCCTGGTAAAATGTGTCTAAGGTCTGCCATTGCAGAACCTGCATGCAGTCTGGTACTGTCATACTGACTGGGCAAGTGTCCCCACTTGCCAGTCCCAAAACCTTCCCTTACCTTCATATTAGTCACCCCTATGGTAGGCCCTAGGGCAGGGTGCATTGTAAGGATAAGGTAGGACATGCCCTGAGGTGTTTGGCATGTCCTAATAGTGAATTACAGCCATTTTCGTTTTTCACTATTGCAAGGCTACCTGCTCTCCATAGGCCAGAATGGGCTGCTAGATTATAACACTCTATAATCCTAGCCGGCTCAGGAAGCATGGTAGAAATTCATGTTTAGTATGCCTGAACTCAGAATAATAAAATACATCTTTTAGCAAAGTTTATTTTAATATCCTGGGTTTGCAAATGCTACTTTTAGAAAGTTAGCCTTTGCGTGCCTAACCATTTCAGTCCGCCTCTGGAGGGGAGGGCTATCTTCTTTGTGTGTAGCTTGAGTGACAGGGCTGGGAAGTTCCAGGAGACAGGCTGGGGCTGCCAGGTGGTGAATAGATACACCAGGATGGGTGGGAGGAGTGCACCTTGACTCTGAATAGGGCAGTGCTCTGCCACCACAATGCTGGCTCCACCCGCGGGGGAGCGTCTGATGTCTCTGCCCTGCCTGCTGAAAGAAGAAGCCAGAATCCCAACAACAAAGTGCTCCTCACTGAAAAGAACTGGACTGGGATTATGCAAAGGCCCCCCTGGCCTGTAAAGACAAAAAAAACTTGGTATAAATGTTGGAGCACTGCTCCTAAGAAATCAGATCCTGATTGAACCACGAAGGAACTCTGCCTGACCAGAAGGACCTGGAAGAAGATGAAGGAGGAGTAACTTTCCCTGACCTGGGGGATTGACCTGCAGTTGGTGCCTTGCTGAGAAAGGAGAGGAAAAGACTGAAAGAGACTTTGCACTTTGTTTTTCAACTATCTCCAAGGGCTTGGAAGAAGCTTGCCCCCTGAACTGAGTCCCAGGACCATTGGACTCATCTGCCCTCCAAAATTGAGTTGCCTGGATGATTTGTGCTTGTTTCCCGCTGGATTTGGCCCCAGTACGCCTCGTACCCCATCTGCCGCGAAGCCGTGTCTTTGCCGCCCGGCACCGTGCGTCTACGCTGATCCAAAAGCATTAGTACGCGCCGTATCCCTCCCGGCTGCATTGCATCTAACCTTCCCCGCCGATTCGAGACGTACAACACTGGCTGCCGAACCCTGTACGCCGGACCCAAGCTCCATCGTCCCGCAGGTACGGTCCGTATGCTGCTAACGTACTGCACCGTGCCGTACTCAGAGCAGAGAAGCCGCAGTACGCTGATCCTCCCCGTACGCTGTACGTCACCGAGAAGTGTCGCCACCTATCCGCACCGAAGGTACGGCTCGAACGCCGAACGCCACGGACTCTGCAAGCTGATCCGGGCCATCCGCACGTATCCCTGAAGGTCCCGTACCAACGCCGCGTCCCGACGCCGCGACCCGACCAGCATCTGAATACGCTGCCGATCTACGACCCGGACCCATCAACTTGTCCCGCACTGTCCGTCGCGGACCCCACGAACTTAAGGTACTTTGTTCTGTTCGCACCGCAGCATGCATGTTACGGACCCCGGAGTCCGCACCGATTGTTTGACTCGTACTTTCCTTGTTTTTAATGCGGACGAGTCGCACACCCAGGTACGAACCATACAAAGCCAGAATTGAGTAAAAGAAGCCTATTTTTGCATTTTAAGCCTTTTTACAAGAACATTGAAATTTAAAATAATACTGTGGTCAGTCAGTCAGTCAATTATCTTTATTCGATTAATGAAAATCATAAAAGATCGAGCAAGAAAATACATATCATGATTACATCAGATCATAACATTTGCATACAATTATCAGAAAAAGGAAAAAGAAACGATTAAAATTTATACATCTAAAACATACATAAATATTTTAAAAGAACAATAAAAAGAAGGGTACATTATAAAAAGAGGAAATTCATTTCTCGCAGATAAAATGCCTATGCCTTGATTGGTGCCTCTTCCAACGTACTCCTGCCACTAGGAAACTAGCGACAGCGAAGGCTACATTTATATTAGGAAGGAGTTGCAAAAATAGCAGAGCTGGTTTTACCTGAATAAAGCCCTGGGTGCGTAAAATGGGGAGCAGGTACCTTTTTCTGATCTCAGTATAATGGCCGCAAAACATAATAAAATGCATCGTGTCCTGGACCGAAAAGCAATCGCAGTCACAGGGTTCAGCGTCATCAGGACTAGCCCAAGTTCCAAAATTACCTAGGATAAAATGAATTAGATTGAAGCGAAATCTCGTTAAGAGAAAGCGATGGTAAGGATTTGTTACCCACAAAAGATATGGTTCCATTCCAGGAACAGAGGTGAGCAAAAAGTATTTCCTTACCATAGGTTTTTTTGACTCTTGTACTTCCCTTTCCAGAGCATATAGATTTAACAGGGTGTGTTTAACTAAATTTAAATCTTCATAAATTATTTCGTCTGGAGATGAGAAGAGCTCCGATCGGCCTGCTAAGGACAGCTGAGTTCTTACATATCTTACCCATGGGATTTTGAGTGCATTGTCCATGTCTAAACAATCTTTTAAAATGGTGTGATTTAAAGTAAGCTCCGGGTTAAGCCAAATTTTTAACCACCCAGTCACTGGAGCTAATTTCAGGATATCAGATATATAACCCAATCCTAACTCTTTATGTAATGCAAGTGTCGGGGTTGATTGAGGAACAGACAGAAGTGATCTTAAGAATTTATTTTCTACATTCTGTATTTTAATGGGGTTAGTGTAGCCCCAAATAGTGGAGCCATACTGGGCGACTGACAAGCATTTTGCTTTATAAACTTTGATTATGCTTTCCATGGGACGAGCGCCCAGTTTTTTGGCAAAACCCATCAGCCCTGCAGTAGCTCTGGCGACAGCATTACTTTTAACCAGAAGCTGGGGGCCCCAGGAGCCCTTTTCATCAAAAGTCACACCTAAATATGGGAAAGAAGGAACTCTTTTTACCTCCTTCCCTGCGCAGTGAAATGTTATCATCTTTTTTTTCCTACCTGCGTGTCCAGAGATCATTACATGAGATTTATCTGTATTAATTTTCATATCCAAAGATACCATAAAAGCTCCAAAAGATGAGAGGAGTTTATTCAGTGCAACTCCAGAACGTGCAAGAAGAACGGCGTCATCCGCGTACAGTAGGACGGGTATCTTTGTCTCCCCTGCTCGCGGAATATCACTGTGTGATGTTTGCATTACTGTCTCAAGGTCATTAATATATAAAGTAAAAAGAAGGGGGGCGAGTATACACCCTTGTCTGACCCCTCTCTCAGACTTAAAGAGACAGGTGCATCTTCCTTCCCTAGTGACTCTGACAGAAGTCATGAGGTCCTTATGTAGCTCAGCTAAGTAATCGACTAAGGGCGGGTCAAGGCCCATGGTCAACAGGATCCCCCAGAGCTTCGACCTGTTAACCAGGTCAAAAGCTGAGGAGAGGTCCATAAAGGCCATGTACAGTGAACCACCCCTAGCGACCACATATTTGTTTATGATAAGCTCCAGGTTTAGGCATTGATCTAGGGTTCCTCTTTTGGCTCTAAAGCCGTATTGTGCATTAGATAAAATGCCCTTGCTTTCTAAAATCGTGGACAGTCTACCTAACAGGACTCTCCCCAAAATTTTAACACTTGAATCAATGAGGGAGATGGGCCTGTAACAGGCCGGATCTGTCCGCTGTCCCTTTTTGAAGATTGGCACAATAGTCGAAATTAACCAACTGGAGGGGAAAATAAATTCCCTAGTAGCGTTAAAAATATTGGTTAAAATTTTTGAACTAAATTGAGGTGCGGTCTTAAAGAAGTCTACTGGGACCCCGTCTGGCCCCGGTGCCTTTTTACAAAGTGTGTCTTTTAGGGCAAGTATCACCTCTTCTTGGGTAAAAGGAGGAATCTGAGTCAATGGTCTTAACGCTGTTGTTTCACAGTCTATTGTGGTATGAGTTTGACTGTAAATATTACTAAAATGTAAGACCCACTGTTCGTCTGGGATAATGCAGTCAGCTCTCCGATTATCTAATCCCACAAAATATGGATGATTTATGACTGCCCAGAATTTCGCACTATCTTTCTGTGTCTCGGGCAGTAACAGATCATTCCAAGCCTCATCCTTGATCTCAGATTTCCTCTTCCTAATAGCAAGATTGTATTGTTTCCTCAATGATGCTATCAGGACTCTATTTCTAGGTTTACACTTTAACGCCTTAAGAAGGGCTGAATGGGCCCTAGAACAGTTTGAATCAAACCATCTAGGTCCAAATGATTTATTCGGCTTTGCCTTTACGGTCAGATCTAAATTAACTTGATGACATATGACACCAAAGGCATCAACCACTTTGACACTCGGGTTTTCATTATCGAGACAAATAGCAATTTCATCAGGAACTTTTGCCAGTGTCTCCTGTAAAAAAGACATTGGGATAACTTGGTCCCATTTTAACCTACGGTCTTGATCTTTAAGCTCAAGGCCTGTCGCACACAGTGTGTCAATCTTCCTATTTTCAAGGACTCCGAATGCTAAAACCTCTAAAATCACAGGGTTGTGATCACTAAAAACAGAGGTTTCTACTCCATATATAAATATTTTAGATAAAATACTTAAAGAAACAAAAATATAATCTATAATTGTACCAGATTCATGACCCACGTATGTTGGTAGCCTCGAGTCATTTGAGCAGGTGCAAAATTCATAAAGGTTGAGGGTAGCCAAAAATAATTCCAAGATCTCTCCGCTTGAAGTGTGTTCGAAATGCGAAGAAGAAGGATAAAAAGGAAGTATCTCAGTTTCCCTCTGACAACCTGCCAGGCAGGGGTGGATATTAAAATCCCCCATTAGGATAACCTCAAATTCACAACTACTATTCTCAATATGAGTGGATAAGAGATCCTGTAAGGCTAACAAATGCTCGTTTGGAAATTGACTGGTCATAGAGTTATAAAAATTCACAAGTAAAAAAGGGTTACAGTTTGATAAAGTCAGTTCAACCATTAAGCAATTTTTGGATTTAGACTGAATGTATTTAGGTTTTCCTTTAACGTCAAGAGAAATATACACAACTAGCCCGCCCCTAGCTCTTCCTGCTTTACTGGGGACTGCGGGTACTGAAAAATGGGAGTAGCCGTCTAAGGGCAAACACTCTAACGGGTCCCAAGTTTCTTGGAAAGCAAGAATGTCGTAACTCCTGATTTTATCCAACCACATCTTATCTTTAAATTTGGATCTAAGGCCAGCAATGTTCCAACTCAAAATTCTACAGGCTCTATTGTCTGCAGAAGACTGAAGAGGTAAAACAAGAGTCTGCTGTGGTTCCTCAACATTATCAAATGGGCTTGGCAAAAGTCAATCATTTTGATCCAAAAAAGAAAGTGGCGCAAAACGGTTAAGCAGTTCCAAAGGTTGTGTAACAGGGTTGAATGCGAAGGGTTGTTGTCGATAGGCTGGTGCGTTGTTCCTTATATCTTGGCCCCATCTGGATTGAAAATCCCAATTTGTGATTCGTCCTGGAAAAGGAGTCCTTGGGATTGATACATTCTGTTGTTCCCCATAGAAGAATTTCAGAGTTAGGGGAACGACAGTACCTTGTCTACGTTGAGGGGGAAGAATATTTACAAGAATATTAGGAAGAACATTTTGGTTTGAAAAGCTCACAGCCACACAATCACCTTTAAATTTTTTAGGGCGGTTTCCCAGCCAAGGAACCCTAAATGCTGATTTAATTACACTTGCAAGATGTTGCTGACCTCCTGGAGCTAACCGCACGTTACTGCTTAACCAATGTAAAGCTTTGCTACACAGTGAGTTAGAACTTTCCACCGTGCCACTTTCTAAGAGAGGAACATTTGCAAGGACTAACACCACAGGTGTGGCTTCAACAATAAATTGCAGGGGATCCGATGTAGAGGCGTGGGGTTGTAATGCTTGCATGTGGGTGACATTTGCCGCAGAAATTGAATTTACTGGGGGGCACTGAAGCGTAGAAATCCCAGCGACAACATTGGGAATCAGTGTCACTGGTTTGCCCCCAGGTGGCTCTGTTCCCTTTCTAACCCCCAAAGTCGTTCCATCAACGGCTTCCCCATGATTTTTGCTCAAAGAAGTAACTAACGTGGTTAAATTTTCAATGCCACTTGCAGCTAAATTTTGCTGCCCACCCAGCTTCTTGATCTCAGCTTGTAATTTGTCTATCTTGGAGATGAGGGGTTTGATGATGGAATTAATTTTAGTCTCGATGAAATCCGCAATTTTTTCTAAGAGAGCTTCTTCAGTAGGACAAATAGGAGAAACCTCAGCGTAGTTCATTTGTGTAGATTTTGAGGTATTAGCCCTCTTCCATTTAGCCCCAGAGCGTAGACCGCCCCGTTTGAGAGGAATCTTTGCACATTGACGTTTGGTTCTCACTTCATGAACTGTAGGTGTTGCATCAAGGATGGACACCTCGGATGTCTGAGACTGTGTATCTTGGTCAAAATTAATGTCATTCACAATATTTGTATCACCCTCAGTTAAAGATTCTTCAAAAGCCGGAGTTGCATTGACCGGGATATCAGGTGTGGCTTGTAAGGCAGTGTCCACCAACGTGGTGGTGCTAAAGACATTTTGTGTGTTAGTTTCATCAGACGAGGGGATATGAAAAGAGGGTGGGGACAAACAGAGTAAGTCCGGTGATTGGCTCAGCCCCAATGACTCCCTCCTTTGCGTATTGATTTTCTGGACAGTCTGTACCAAATAATTGTTCATCTTATTATTTTGAACTGTTACAGCTTTTTTAGGCATGACTTGAAATGTAACCGCAAATCGTTCACAAGAATGAATATAGGGGCTTCTTACTGCTCGACTTACTTGCACAATAATGTCCGATGTGACTCCGGCAGCGTGTGTGGCCCTGCCCCTGCCTTTTCCTGCCGATGAGGGCCGTAGAGGGCCCGCCCTTTGCCCGGGCTTAGCCCGGCGCCGTCCCGCACGCGTCCCGCGAAGCGGGCCTGACGCTGAATTTATGCGCCTCCTGGCGCTGTTAGTGCGTGCGTGTTGTGTTGTGTGCCGCCGCAAGTGCTGCCGGGATTCGTAGTCCCGTGCGGCGGCGCGGAATCTAGCTGTCAGAGACTCTTGGCGGTGGCGGCACAGAAGCGTGGACTGCACGGACTCTTGGCGGTGGCGGCGTTCAGGTAAGTTCGGTTCCCCCCGCTCCGCCGGCCTGACGCTGAATTTATGCGCCTCCTGGCGCTGTTAGTGCGTGCGTGTTGTGTTGTGCGCCGCCGCAAGTGCTGCCGGGATTCGTAGTCCCGTGCGGCGGCACGGAATCTAGCTGTCAGAGACTCTTGGCGGTGGCGGCACAGAAGCGTGGACTGCACGGACTCTTGGCGGTGGCGGCGTTCAGGTAAGTTCGGTCATTTTAATCGTTATTCTGGTCTTGTGCTAAGCCTTATATAAAGAAATCTATTTTTGATATAACCTTGACTGGTGTCCATTTGTGGTGTGTCATTGTATTACTGTATGTGTTCACAAATGCTTAACATATGACGCCCTGAGAATAGTCTTGACTGCTTGTGCCACACTACCTAAAGGGTGAGCAGTGGTTATTTAAAAGGATGATCCCCTTACTCTGACTTAGAATTGAGAGTCCCTGCTTGTCGCAAGTGCATACCTGTGCCAACTAGAGATTCCCAGTTCTAACAATGGTGGTCAGCGGTGAGGATTTGAATTTGCATTTGTGATTCATGTACAGTGATTAAGTGAATGCCACGTAGTGAGTTCAGACCGATAACGCAGCCACACAGTATTTATTTTTGTTTTGCTGAAGAATCTCCACTTTGAGAAACCATGCCTAGCTCAGTCAATGGAGGCGGGGCGTCCTCTATATTCTCTGGGGTTGATGACACAGATTGGGAGGAGAGGGCACTGCTGAAGTGCACAAATAAAGTCTTGAAAGGATACCTCTCCAAGTACAGAATTAACCAAACTGGATTGAAAAACAAGGAGCAGTATACAAAGGCGCTGAGGGCCTGGTACGAATCCAAGTTCCCAGAGAATGTGCTGGAGGTGATACCCCCAGAAGGTGCTTCTAAGCCTGGCAGAGGCCTGTCGCCAGAGGAGATGGCCGACAGGAGGGCTGCAAGAGCACATGAAGTGGAGATGGCAAAACTGAGAATGGAAATTGAAAGGCAAGGGCTGGCCATGGAGCATGAACTAAGAATGAGGGAGTTGGATCTCGAGGCCAAGAGTTTAGACAACTCTCCCTCTGGTGGCAGCAATATTGAAATTTATAGTGCTGAGAGAGTAGTACGCACACCCAGAGATGTGGCGCCTGACTTGAAGGAGGGGGTTAACATACACCAGGAGGTTCAAGGGCATGAGGTAGCTCCAGTAGTGCGCAGTATCCCTGAAGGGAATAGGGTAACTGGCGCAGGGGTTCATAGTCCTAGTGGAGGGAGGGACACTCTACTGACTCTAGCTGAGAGGTACAGGGAGAGGGGTTCCCCCAAAATTGAAGTCCTGGTGGGTGAGTGTGAAGACCGCCCAGAAGAGTGTGGGTTGTGTGACAGAGACAGTCAGATACTGTCTTGCCAGTCTCAGGAGACTGGGCAGGACTAAGTGAAACAGTGTTTTGCCCCGGACAGTAGTCAGGTGGCTAAGCAATTGTGGCATACTTGCCATACGTACTCCTGATGCCCAAAAATTGGAGTACCCTGCTGCATGGTTTTGTATTGAATACCCCAGAAACATGTTGCGAGTCAGACCATAAATTGTTACACATCTCAAGGGCACACACAGTTGACATGTCAGATCTCAGGCATTGTGTATACAATTGATCCACCCATGACACACACAACAGAGTCACGGGAACTGATGCTGACTGGTACCTGATACATAGCTGACTGAAGGGACACAGTGCCCTAGTGACACAATCCAAATACTGTAGGGGCCACACCTGTGGAAAAGATGAGGAGGGTGCATAACACAGATGAGGGACCTGATTTGGGGACTACAAGACCTACATAATGTGGAAGTGTGACCCGGACAAAAGACTGCTATGTGCATGTCAGACATAGTACACAGATCAGGCATGGACTTACCCCCTTCCTGCTGCTGTCTGGCCTTCAGCTGCCTATCCAGGTCCGGGAAGACCACCGCCAGTATCCGGAGCATGTGGGGATTCAGGGTCCGGTGTCCGCCCCTCCTGCGTGGAGGTGACAGCTTCAGCTGGACTCTAGCTATCCTCCGGGTCCAGCCACGAAGGTCCTGCCACCTCTTCTGGCAGTTGCGGATGCGGCGCTTGTAGACCCCCACAGAACGAACAGCCCGGGCGATGGTCAGCCATAACTCCTGCCTCTGGTGGGCATCAACCTGTGAGGAGGACAAAGTGAAAAGTACATTAACACACATGCCCCAGATTTGTGCATCACACAATTAGATATACATGTCATCATCACAAAGGGAAAATAATTACACAGATAGTGCAACTGTTGGACTTGGCCCTTCTTGCAGGGTCATCCCTAAACTTTTTGCCTTCCTCCTGTATTTTTTCTGACCTGGTGTTGGCTGTTTTATGACTCTGGGCACCTTACCACTGCTGACCAGTGCTAAGGTGCATATGCTCTCCCTATGGTAAAATGTATTATGTGAATTGACTTCCATGTTTGGCTTATTTGGTTTACTATCAGTCCCTAGTAGAGTGCTCCAGGGGTGCCAAGGGCTTGTATATCCAAATGCTGCTAGTGGGCTCGCAGCACTGGTTGTGCCACCCACAGAAGCAGCCTGGTAAAATGTGTCTAAGGTCTGCCATTGCAGAACCTGCATGCAGTCTGGTACTGTCATACTGACTGGGCAAGTGTCCCCACTTGCCAGTCCCAAAACCTTCCCTTACCTTCATATTAGTCACCCCTATGGTAGGCCCTAGGGCAGGGTGCATTGTAAGGATAAGGTAGGACATGCCCTGAGGTGTGTGGCATGCCCTAATAGTGAATTACAGCCATTTTCGTTTTTCACTATTGCAAGGCTACCTGCTCTCCATAGGCCAGAATGGGCTGCTAGATTATAACACTCTATAATCCTAGCCGGCTCAGGAAGCATGGTAGAAATTCATGTTTAGTATGCCTGAACTCAGAATAATAAAATACATCTTTTAGCAAAGGTTATTTTAATATCCTGGGTTTGCAAATGCTACTTTTAGAAAGTTAGCCTTTGCGTGCCTAACCATTTCAGTCCGCCTCTGGAGGGGAGGGCTATCTTCTTTGTGTGTAGCTTGAGTGACAGGGCTGGGAAGTTCCAGGAGACAGGCTGGGGCTGCCAGGTGGTGAATAGAAAGATTACACCAGGATGGGTGGGAGGAGTGCACCTTGACTCTGAATAGGGCAGTGCTCTGCCACCACAATGCTGGCTCCACCCCCTGGGGAGCGTCTGATGTCTCTGCCCTGCCTGCTGAAAGAAGAAGCCAGAATCCCAACAACAAAGTGCTCCTCACTGAAAAGACTGGGATTATGCAAAGGCCCCCCTGGCCTGTAAAGACAAAAGAAACTTGGTATAAATGTTGGAGCCCTGCTCCTAAGAAATCAGATCCTGATTGAACCACGAAGGAACTCTGCCTGACCAGAAGGACCTGGAAGAAGATGAAGGAGGAGTAACTTTCCCTGACCTGGGGGATTGGCCTGCAGTTGGTGCCTTGCTGAGAGAGGAGAGGAAAAGACTGAAAGAGACTTTGCACTTTGTTTTTCAACTATCTCCAAGGGCTTGGAAGAAGCTTGCCCCCTGAACTGAGTCCCAGGACCATTGGACTCTTCTGCCCTCCAAAATTGAGTAGCCTGGACGATTTGTGCTTGTTTCCCGCTGGATTTGGCCCCAGTACGCCTCGTACCCCATCTGCCGCGAAGCCGTGTCTTTGCCGCCCGGCACCGTGCGTCTACGCTGATCCAAAAGCATTAGTACGCGCCGTATCCCTCCCGGATGCATTGATGAATAGAGGCCCCAGTTAGGCCCGCAGAGTACAAGGGTTCGCTCTCCTGTAATAAAAACTGGAAGGAAGTTGGCACGGAAACTGCAAAGTACAAAGACAGAGTTTATTAACCCTTAAGGGTGGTCCTACAACCTATACAACACTCTTCAGTATTGCATAGAGTAGCACAAAGAACTTGCGTACATGGTCCCCTTTTATACACAAAAGAGGGGCTCATAAGTGGGTGGATACAACATGAAGCGAAATTCATTACCTTTTATGGGCATTTTCGATACAGAATCAATATGTGGGCGGAGTAACTAATTTCCTGAGCCCGCGAAAACATGGTCAAGCAAGGACTAACTGATAACAGATGTGGTCAAGTCTGGGCATGCGCCGGACGGACAAAGGAGCTATTTATAGACTGTTACTAGGCAGATTACAAGAACAACTAGCAAAGAGGTAGGACTCTTCTCGTGCTGAGCACGTGGAGATACGACAATACAAAATGGAGTCCGGACATTAGTCAACATAAGACAAGAAACATGTTTCAACTAGAGAGAATTCATGTCTTTAGTGAATGCTTAATCATATTGCTGTTTTAGTTTTCAACAGACGACCCTTTCAGCATTTACTGAAGACATTCGGCTTATTAGGATAATCATCATATATGTCGATTTTCATCATCTCTTCTACCTCTTTAGTTAAATGTTTCTGATAAGTGACATTGGCGATAGCTTTCTTATCAGGAATACAGAATGACACACATAGGGAACAAAGTAAAGGACCACATTGGACACAAATGCAACAAGAAAACAGAATTGCTACAATAATACAAAGACCAGTCAAAACCTTCCACCCCCATGTGGTGATATTTGCCCAAAACCATCCAGACAACGTCCAAGTGCCATTTTCTGTATGGATTTCAGCTGCAATCTTATGTAACTTATTGATGGCATTATAAACTGATGGCGTATGGTCAGGAATAAACACACAACAACTACTTCCGATAATTTTCCACGCTCCACCTCGGTCAGCTAACATAACATCTAATACCATACGATTCTGTAATGCAACAATTCTAGTAATTTGCAATTCTTCTGTAAGATTCCCAAGAGCACCAGCGGTCTGATTTGTCACAGCCTCTACAACTCCTGTTAATCTTCGAACTTTCCTACTATTTAGGGCAGCTCCAACAAAGAAAAACAATCCTAAATTAAAATCAATATACTGCTGTAAGCTAGTATCAGTTTGGTCAACGTCATCAATAGATAGAGTACGTTTATACCTATTTACAGTCACATTATTCAACAACTTCAAATCTTTATGATAAGATGCAGGTGCTAAGAATACAGGAGGTAATAAGAATGCTACATAACATACTCCGGACCAACCGGCTGGTAAACGATAATAACCCTTATTCCCACATACGAAGTATGTGTTATGGGAAGCTAAGAAAGTACTGTTATTTAACCCGTCAATGTTCAGGATAATGATACAGTCACTAACACCAACAGGAATATAACCCACACTCTGGACACAGACGTCCGCTTGAGCTTGTGCCACTTGAATCACAAAGCGCTCTTGTCCTGTAGTGTCTCTGGTGTTCGTGAAGATGTAGGGAATTGATTCATTGTCCGGTCGATACTCTTCCCATTCCCATATTGTCCCATTCGCTTGTGGATAACCATCCTTATCTTGATGACACTCCCTATTAAGTCTAAAAAGTAATCGTCCCACTGTAGGTTTCCGTGTGGCAAACAGCAAAGTGTACCATGCTCTACAGGAGCCATTATGAGAAAAAGGAAGAGGTATGAATGGCGTTCCTCCTTTCTTCTGATGAGCTGGCATCATACCACATATCCAACAGTTCGTAGTATTCGTGGCAACGTGGGTATGATGCAACATCTGGATGAAAGTGTTATTCAAATAAGACTGACGATGCTTCAGTTCTTGATACGGAAGTGTATAAAAGTAGTGCTCCTCAGGCACTGGAGTAGTCAAAACAAGCAACTCCCAGGCAGGAGTCACATCCTCAACAAACCATGTGGTTATACCAACAATAGCTACTGTAATAATAAAACCTGTTGCGCAAAGAATCTTCTTTTTCTCCATCTTAGAGTAAAAAGTCAATATCTTCCTGAAACTAAAAGGTTGTCAGAACTCTTCCCCTTAGGCAGCGGTTGATTTCTTCACCAGCGGGCCAAGACGGGTGTCGCTACACTAATGCAGGGCTGATCCCCCCCCCTTGCCACATTGGCTCTCCGTTTCACTAACCTAAGGGCCGTTCTGACAACTTTGGATACAGCAGTCACTTCCTTGGTCTGAGGTGATATCTTCTTCCTCCAGGAATCGCTTGGTCCGGAAAGAGCTCCTCAGTGTCGTTCGGTTCCACAGCACGGCCTTTCTCCGCAGTCAGAATTTCTCGATGGTCGGTCAATACAGCAGGCTCCACCAATCCGGGCGGCACTTTGCGACAGTGCAAGGAATGGATCCAGTTCTTTCGATTGGAAACCCGCACAGCTGTCCTCGTTGCGAGCAAGACTTGCTCAGGACCAACCCATCTCGGCTCCAGACTGTTCGACCTTTCGAAAACCTTCAGCATCACCTGGTCCCCAGGTCGGAGATTATGACCTTCACCTGTGGACCGATCAGGGAGCGCTTCTCGGACCTGTTGATGAATAGAAACCAAATTATCTGTTAACTGTGCCAGATAATCATTCATCATTACACAAGGTACATCATACACAGACTTAGGTCTTGGTGGACCCCAAATATTCATTGGGCGCCCAAAGACGATCTCATAAGGTGTGAGACCGGTTCGAGAATGCGGTATTGATCTAATTGACAATAATGCCAGCGGTAAAGCATCTGGCCAAGTCAAAGAAGTCGAAGCTTGGATCTTGGCGATCTTAAGCTTCAGAGTACCGTTATATTTCTCTACCAATCCCGCAGACTGAGGGTGAAATACTGCATGGAACTTCTGGGTAATGCCTAGACCCTTCAGGATATACTTTATAACATCTGCTATAAAATGAGGTCCGTTATCACTCCATAGCAATCTGCAAACACCGTATCGAGGGAAGAACTCCTTCAATAGCATTTTGGCTGTAGTCATTGCAGTATTGTCTTTCGTAGGGTATGTCTCAACCCATTTGCTGAAGGCACAAACCACTACTAGAACATACTTCAGATTGTTACAGCGCTCAAGCTGAATGTAATCCATCTGTAAAACCTCAAAGGGTGCAGTAGGTGTTGCAAATCCTCCTGCTGGAGTTCGTGTACCCTTTCCTGGGTTATACCTCAGGCAAATCATGCAAGTCTGCACTACCCTCTTTGTCGTACTAGCGATCTCCGGATGCTCCCAAACTCGTGTGAGTAGTTTAACAATTGCGGAAGCTCCGACATGCGCTAGGCCATGTGCCATCTGAACCATAGGTTGTACAAAGGCTGTGGGTAACTTCCATTTATCCATCTGCTTATTTCTCCAACATCCTTCGTCATCTAATTCTCCATCATTGGACCATTGCTCCCGTTCCTTATCGGAAGCGGTCCTCTGTATTTCCAGCACCTCTCTCCTAGCATCGTGCCATCTTTCTGCCTGTGACTTCACAACATACATTGCAGTAGCACCAGGCTGCATCGCAGTCTCTCGTGCCACCCGGTCTGCCAAAGCGTTCCCTTCTCCAATTTTATCAACCACTTTCTTATGGGCACTACATTTAATTATAGCAATCCTCTTTGGATATGTTAATGCAGTCAAGAGGTTGTGGACTAACTCCCCGTATATTATCTGCGCTCCATGTGACGTTAGAAACCCTCTCTCCTTCCAGAGTAGGCCGAAATCGTGCGCTACTCCGAAGGCATAGCGGCTATCTGTATAAACATTCACACACAATCCTGCACTGAGCTCACATGCTCGTGTTAATGCTATCAGATCCGCTGCTTGAGCTGATTTCTGTGGTATGCGTGCTGTCTCCACTATTGTTTGCAGTGTGGTGATTGCATACGCTGCTGAAGTCGTACCATCTGGTAGCTTCAGGCATGATCCGTCCACCCACAGTTCTCCATCTACATCTGTAAAGGGTGTATCCTGGAGATCAATACGACCCTTTGTCTGTTCCTCAGTCACAAGAATACAGTCGTGTGCCTTCCGTGCTTCAGACTGAGTTTCCGGGAACGGCAACAATGTGGCCGGGTTTAACGTTACACACCTCTTTAACGTAATATGAGGAGCCAAAAGCGTCAACTCATATCCCGTTAAACGGGCACTGGTCAAATGCTGCGTCTTTGTCTTATTAAGCAGGGCATCAACAGCATGGGGGACAAATACCAACAGTTTGTGAGATAACACAATTCCCTCACTTTGACGTATTGACACAGCTGTCGCCGCAACCGAGCGAAAACAACCAGGCAATGCTCGGGCAACAGGATCAAGTACGGCTGAAAAATATGCACAAGGACGCTGCTTGTCGCCGTGCATCTGCACTAAAACTGATAATGCACATCCATCTTTCTCATGCACATACAGTGAAAAGGGCTTCGTATAATCAGGGGTCCCTAACACTGGTGCTGAACAAAGGGCCTGTCGCAATTGCTGAAATGCAATTTCACACTCGTTCGACCAGGGAAGAGGAATTGGTGTGTCCTTTGTCAAAAGGGCTAACAATGGTTTAGCTATGTGTGAAAACCCCAATATCCATTGCCTACAAAAAGAAACAAGACCCAAAAATGCATGCACGTCCTTCTGTGTGGAAGGCACTGGCGTGTCCAAAATTGCTTGAATACGATCTGACGTGAGTGCACGCCCCTCCTTAGACAAAAGGTGACCCAAATAAGTCACCTTTGGTCTACAGAATTGCAATTTCTTCTTCGACACCTTGTGATTGTGAGATGCCAAAAAGGAAAGCAAGGATAACGTACTCTTCTCACACAGCTCAGGAGTGTCAGCCGCCAACAAGATGTCATCGACATATTGTATAAGGGCGACACCCTCGGGCAGAACAAAGGAATCCAATTGCCCTTTCAATGCTTGACTGTAAATACTAGGGCTTTCTGTATCGCCCTGAGGGACTCTACAAAATCTATAAGACCTATTATTCAGAGTAAAACTGAAAAGGTATCGGCTATCAGGGTGAATAGGGATCGAAAAGAAGGCATTTTTCAAATCAATAACTGAAAACGTGGTCGCCGTTGGCGGGACCAAAGTGAGTAACGTCGTGATGTCAGAAACCACTGGATACTGAGGTATCACACTCTTGTTCACTTCCCTTAAATCAATGATAAACCGATAAACCCTGGTATCCGTATCTTTCTTCAAAATGGGTAAGATAGGACTGTTGCAAACATTATAGGGAACTTCTTCCACTACTCCCGCCTTAATCAAATCCTGCACAATCTGTATGAGTGTCTCCTCCCCCTCCTGGGAAATACGATACTGAGGGAGGCGTGGTAGCACCGCACCCTCCTGGACACTAATGTGGACAGGCGGAATCACCATCTGTCCCACATCAGTATCCGAAGTGGCCCACAAAGAACGAGGGAGGGAAGCTAATGCAGTCTCCTCCGCAACCACACACATCCGGTCTGTCATCGGGTGATTATCATTTAATATCACACGTACTCCAGCGGGGGAGCAGCGGATCGTAGCTCTGAAGTGCTTGAGCATATCAAGACCCATAATGTTATCAGGCGTGTTCGGGGCAAGCAGAAACGGACAGGGTGCAGAAAAGGGATCAACATGGAATGCAAGGGGTCGGAAAAGAGGGCTTCGAGAGAGTGTACCATCAAACCCTACCGATGTAACCATTAAGCCAGATGGGGGAGCCCTCGGAACCAATTGTTTGGATAGCGCACTGCGGGTCGCTCCTGTATCAACTAGGAACCGATCAGTAGAACCCAAAACCTCCGCTGAAACATAAGGACCCTTCTGATCAACCGGCACTTCAACTGATTCCAACCCCCATCCAACGCATTCCTATGCATGCCGCGAATCATGGTACCCAGAGCTGTAAATCCCTGACATTTGGTACTGGTGCTGTCGATCAAATACATTGGGTTTATCTCGCTGCTGCGCGTTAGGTTCAAAGCGAGCACGATCATTAGAATTCCCTCTGTAATTCGAAAAACCCCCTCTACCTCTCGCTGGACCTTGACCA
The DNA here is from genome assembly GCF_964204655.1 of Triturus cristatus. Lineage (NCBI taxonomy): Eukaryota > Metazoa > Chordata > Amphibia > Caudata > Salamandridae > Triturus > Triturus cristatus. Next base: position 233,242,416 of record NC_140587.1, read on the forward strand.
CGTCCCTGACGAGATGCATACAACACCGGACAATCTCTGGCCCAATGGCCCGACCGTTTACAATACGCACATTGATTCCTATTTACATCTGACCGACCCGAAGGGGGACCATAGAATCCTCCCCTACCTCTATCGACACCCCGACGAGGCGGACCATACACTTGCGCTAACATCACCTTTGTTTTCAAATCTTTCGCTTTCTTCTCCTCCTGCCCCTTCGCTTCTTGTTCCTGACGCTCATAATACTGAGCCATAGTCAGGAGGGATGCCAGAGACGAAGTGGACCAGGAACTTTCACTCGCTTTTAAACGAGCTGCTATTCCCGGTAATAAATTCGCCACATATTTATCCACAAAAAGATGTCTACCCGTATCATCCGTAAGTGACTGACCACTAAAATCGTGAAATGTCTCCTCAAAACGCGTAAAGAAATCTGAGACTGATTCATCAACCTTCTGTTTACACGATGCTAACATATTCCAGTCAATCTTTTTAGGGGGAATAATCGTTTTCAACTTAGTCAAGATAGCAGCGGGAAGATCTAAAATAATCTGCGGTGGTTTTTGCGCGGGTTTTCTTTCCCTATCCTCATCCTCAATTTCAGACCACTTAGCCTTAAAAGCGGGAACATCATCCACCTTCCGCACAGATCTCCACATATCCGGTGGTAATATGAGCCCAAAGAACAAATCTATATCTGATAAAGTCATAGTACAAGAATTCAAGGCCCCTTCGACCTCTTCATAAAAGGCCGCTGGGATTTTGCGGGGGTCAGGTAAAGCATTCTTCAATGCCATAACATCAGCCCTATGCCAGGGAGTACTATAGACCCAATTATACACAAAATATCCCTTAGCATCGGCGGAGGTAATATCCGAACTAGTTCCCGCTCCTTTAGGAGGAACATACAAAGGTGCTGCCTCTCGCATCGGTTTAGCATGCACTAGTTCGCTCTTATCTGAGTGGGAGGTAGATGACTGGTCATCGCCGACACGTGGATTCGACTGCTCCTGTTCCCCTGCCTTTTGGCGCGCTCTCTCCTTAAGGTCACTCGCCGCGTCCCGTAATGCAAACAGCCGTCGAACCGCATCAGGTGCCTTAGAGGGAGAAAAAACACCGTTACGCAATGCTTTAGCATCTAATACTACATCATCAGGCTCAAAAACTTCTGAATATTTCCGAAAGGCAGAAATCACTTCATCAGAAAAGTGTCCCAAAAAATACAACTTCTCTCTATCCTGCCACTTTTCCCAAGAGTCCAACAATTCAGTGAGGGATAACTTGCCCTTAAGTGCACGCAGAGAAATTTTCCAAAGCTCACTCATACGCTCGACTGACAACATAGACCGCGTGTCTACCTTATCCGAAACCAATCCAGACTCCCGCGATCTCGGGGCCGACGCGCCAGCATAAGGAGGCGGAGAACGATCTAATAAATAAAAATCCTCTTCAAGATTAGTAAGGACAGGATAGAGTGGCTGGCGGACAGCATATTGACCCGAGACTTGCAACCTACGCTCTTTCTCTTGCCTCTCCGCCAGTTCCCTTTCCTCCCGACGCTTCGCTTCCTGTGCTCGCACATGATCATTCTTCCGTTGCTCTTTATCAAACAGCGCTTTCTCACGTTTCTCTCGCTCACACACTTCCTTCACCCATAACCGTACACATTCAAACATGTCTTGCCGAGCACGCCGTTTACACATACACTGTTCCACATACTCAATCTTACGCACATCAAATGATCCATACAAAGGCCAGCGCAACTCAGGATCCTTTTTGGTGTATTTCCTCCATACTGTGCTGTACATTATAGAAGAAAGACCATGCTTCACATACATATCCATATTAGGAGTCCCCTCTGGGGGGGCTGGAGCAAATTCCTCGAGGTTTAACCGGTTTCCAAAACAGCAGCACCACTTACGGAGTGCGCTAAAAGCAGGAATGCTCAAAAATAATGCAAAATATGCAGTATTATCAAAAATGGCACTTAAACGTTGCGCCGTTCAAATTTACGCAGCTCCGGAGAAATATCTCCACATTACCTGCCTATATGTGTTGCAACGCATATATTCTCACAGTAATCAATACAAAGCATGACCGGTCATCACAAAACCAAACTCAAATAGCCAACCCAGGCTTCAAAACTCGGAGCAAGTACCGTACAACGGTTCTTACCAATCAAGAGTATCCAGATTCCAACTGCCAAGCTCCAAAATTCGCCCAAACGGCTGTCACGGCAAAACCGACAGAAGAGGTCTCAGTCGAGGACCGGCGCCACCCAGAAGGTCAGTTCGGAAGGGGAGGAAGAAAACCTCGGGATGCCAGGGCTAAAAGGCGCCACTGGCAGTGATCACATCCCCGGCCAAATTCCTCACCTTCGTCACGACCAGTCCTTCGAGCATCCGAGTCGCCGATGAGCCCCACGTGACGGGCGCCAATTGATGAATACAGGCCCCAGCTAGGCCCGCAGAGTACAAGGGTTCGCTCTCCTGTAATAAAAACTGGAAGGAAGTTGGCACGGAAACTGCAAAGTACAAAGACAGAGTTTATTAACCCTTAAGGGTGGTCCTACAACCTATACAACACTCTTCAGTATTGCATAGAGTAGCACAAAGAACTTGCGTACATGGTCCCCTTTTATACACAAAAGAGGGGCTCATAAGTGGGTGGATACAGCATGAAGCGAAATTCATTACCTTTTATGGGCATTTTCGATACAGAATCAATATGTGGGCGGAGTAACTAATTTCCTGAGCCCGCGAAAACATGGTCAAGCAAGGACTAACTGATAACAGATGTGGTCAAGTCTGGGCATGCGCCGGACGGACAAAAGAGCTATTTATAGACTGTTACTAGGCAGATTACAAGAACAACTAGCAAAGAGGTAGGACTCTTCTCGTGCTGAGCACGTGGAGACACGACAATACAAAATGGAGTCCGGACATTAGTCAACATAAGACAAGAAACATTTTTCAACTAGAGAGAATTCATGTCTTTAGTGAATGCTTAATCATATCGCTGTTTTAGTTTTCAACAGCATTGCACCTAACCTTCCCCGCCGATTCGAGACGTACAACACTGGCTGCCGAACCCTGTACGCCGGACCCAAGCTCCATCGTCCCGCAGGTACGGTCCGTATGCTGCTAACGTACTGCACCGTGCCGTACTCAGAGCAGAAAAGCCGCAGTACGCTGATCCTCCCCGTACGCTGTACGGCACCGAGAAGTGTCGCCACCTATCCGCACCGAAGGTACGGCTCGAACGCCGAACGCCACGGACTCTGCAAGCTGATCCGGCCCATCCGCACGTATCCCTGAAGGTCCCGTACCAACGCCGCGTCCCGACGCCGCGACCCGACCAGCATCTGAATACGCTGCCGAACTACGCCCCGGACCCATCAACTTGTCCCGCACTGTCCGTCGCGGACCCCACGAACTTAAGGTACTTTGTTCTGTTCGCACCGCAGCATGCATGTTACAGACCCCGGAGTCCGCACCGATTGTTTGACTCGTACTTTCTTTGTTTTTAATGCGGACGAGTCGCACACCCAGGTACGAACCATACAAAGCCAGAATTGAGTAAAAGAAGCCTATTTTTGCATTTTAAGCCTTTTTACAAGAACATTGAACTTTAAAATAATACTGTGGTCATTTTAATCGTTATTCTGGTCTTGTGCTAAGCCTTATATAAAGAAACCTATTTTTGATATAACCTTGACTGGTGTCCATTTGTGGTGTGTCATTGTATTACTGTATGTGTTCACAAATGCTTAACATATGACGCCCTGAGAATAGTCTTGACTGCTTGCGCCACACTACCTAAAGGGTGAGCAGTGGTTATTTAAAAGGGTGATCCCCTTACTCTGACTTAGAATTGAGAGTCCCTGCTTGTCGCAAGTACATACCTGTGCCAACTAGAGATTCCCAGTTCTAACATTGGTGGTCAGCGGTGAGGATTTGAATTTGCATTTGTGATTCATGTACAGTGATTAAGTGAACGCCACGTAGTGAGTTCAGACCGATAACGCAGCCACACAGTATTTATTTTTGTTTTGCTGAAGAATCTCCACTTTGAGAAACCATGCCTAGCTCAGTCAATGGAGGCGGGGCGTCCTCTATATTCTCTGGGGTTGATGACACAGATTGTGAGGAGAGGGCACTGCTGAAGTGCACAAATAAAGTCTTGAAAGGATACCTCTCCAAGTACAGAATTAACCAAACTGGATTGAAAAACAAGGAGCAGTATACAAAGGCGCTGAGGGCCTGGTACGAATCCAAGTTCCCAGAGAATGTGCTGAAGGTGATACCCCCAGAAGGTGCTTCTAAGCCTGGCAGAGGCCTGTCGCCAGAGGAGATGGCCGACAGGAGGGCTGCAAGAGCACATGAAGTGGAGATGGCAAAACTGAGAATGGAAATTGAAAGACAAGGGCTGGCCATGGAGCATGAACTAAGAATGAGGGAGTTGGATCTCGAGGCCAAGAGTTTAGACAACTCTCCCTCTGGTGGCAGCAATATTGAAATTTATAGTGCTGAGAGAGTAGTACGCACACCCAGAGATGTGGCGCCTGACTTGAAGGAGGGGGTTAACATACACCAGGAGGTTCAAGGGCATGAGGTAGCTCCAGTAGTGCGCAGTATCCCTGAAGGGAATAGGGTAACTGGCGCAGGGGTTCATAGTCCTAATGGAGGGAGGGACACTCTACTGACTCTAGCTGAGAGGTACAGGGAGAGGGGTTCCCCCAAAATTGAAGTCCTGGTGGGTGAGTGTGAAGACCACCCAGAAGAGTGTGGGTTGTGTGACAGAGACAGTCAGATACTGTCTTGCCAGTCTCAGGAGAGTGGTGTGGAGTACGTGTGTGAGGCACTGGATGGTAAGGTGAAGGATAGTTTGGTTAACCCTGCTAGGGGGCTGTGTGATCCAATTGTGGGAGAGCATATTGTAAGTCCCTGTTTTCCAGAGCTATGCCAACACCTGTGGGAGGGTGAGTTCTCTGACCGCAGAGAGCCCACATTGGAGGCAGACCTTTTGGTGGATTCCAGAGGGTCTGGAGAGACATTGGGGAGTGACCCCGTGGGGAGTGGCTCAGGTATCTTCCAACCCAGAGTGGTGGAAGTGGTGCAGAGTAGCCCAGCTAGGTCCCCTGGTAGCGGGAGGGGTGTAGGGGCTCACGTCCTGTCTCAGTGGAGAAGGAGTGAGTGTGGGACTGCGTGCCCCCAGGTGCCCGAAACCCAGTCTCAGAGCCTGGATGGTTCTTTAAAGGAACACCAGGCAGGGAGCCTAGGCTGTCCTGATGGTCCGCCCGTTGAGGCGGATCCCCTAGTGTCTAGTGGACGGGGAGTGTCTGTAAGCAGGCCTCCCTCTGTTCTGGTGTCTGGCAGTACCGCTCCAGTTGGGAGGGTGCAGAAGTCCAGAGTGAGGGGTTAGAGGGGGAAAGAGTCCCCAGTGGAAGAACCAGTGGGTCAGGGGCCAGCCAGAAGGGCTGCGTCACCAGTGAATGACCATGGTGACACCACTTCTGTCCTGGGGGATCTTCAGGCACTGTCAGATGGACAGGGGTCGGGAGATCAGCGCCAGGCAGACTCTCACACGACACATGAGTTATGTGTCACCCTCAGCGGGGCATGCGTGCTCCCCGGGAAGTCCTGGTGCGCCAGGCAAGCGTTCAACTGCATGGGTTGGTCCCAGGGATGGGAAGCCAGGTTCAGGTGTTGTCTGACCTGGAGGGTGGGACAACTGTAAGCAGTGTCCTGACCCATGTTGCTTCTAGGGGTACCATGCCAGTTGGGAGTGGGCAGTACTCTGGAAGGGGGTGCAGAGGGAGGGAGTCCTCGCCTCTGACCCCGGCTCAACTGAAGGGTTTAGACCCTAGGTTGGAGGGCCAGGTTCAGGGTGTCCCCCCTGACCTGGACGCCTAGTTGCAGGATAGAACCCCTGAACTGGTGGGCGAATTGCGCAGGACACCTGCCCCAGGTGCCCTGGCAATTCTGGAAGGGGGTACCACTCCAGGTGGGAGGGTACAGAGCCCCAAGAGGGAGGACTGGGTGTGGGAGAGGCCACCTCAGTCTTTAGTCCAGCCACCGGGTACAGTCCTGGGGCTGGTGGGTCAGTGCCAGGATGTCATACCTGACCTGACAGGAGGGAGAAGGGACAAAGGGTGTCAAGCACCTGGCGCTACTGCCCCCCGCTCCCTGGCGCCACAGAGGTTTGAGAGCCCTGAGAGGCATACGGCCTGGGTCTCATCCCTGACTACTGTCAGTGGCCACTGTAGCATTTTGCTGTCTGTCTGTTGGGACACACCTGTGGGCCAGTTAAGGTTAGGTGCTGCACAGGTGGTGTGCACAGGTGAGGAGAAGGGTTCCCCAGGGATTGGCTTGGTGGGCCCTAAGAGTATGGACAGAGGGATGCCAATAGGCTCAGATTGGCGTAGAACTGTAGTCTGCCCCTGCAGTTGCGGGCCAGGTCCTTGTTCTATCGCCCCAAGCAGGGAAGATCATCACGGTGGTGAATGGTCTACCCTGCGTTTTGGCTGGAAGGGGGTTGTGTTGGACTTGGCCCTTCTTGCAGGGTCATCCCTAAACTTTTTGCCTTCCTTCTGTATTTTTTCTGACCTGGTGTTGGCTGTTTTATGACTCTGGACACCTTACCACTGCTGACCAGTGCTAAGGTGCATATGCTCTCCCTATGGTAAAATGTATTATGTGAATTGACTTCCATGTTTGGCTTATTTGGTTTACTATCAGTCCCTAGTAGAGTGCACCAGGGGTGCCAAGGGCTTGTATATCAAAATGCTGCTAGTGGACTCGCAGCACTGGTTGTGCCACCCACAGAAGCAGCCTGGTAAAATGTGTCTAAGGTCTGCCATTGCAGAACCTGCATGCAGTCTGGTACTGTCATACTGACTGGGCAAGTGTCCCCACTTGCCAGTCCCAAAACCTTCCCTTACCTTCATATTGGTCACCCCTATGGTAGGCCCTAGGGCAGGGCGCATTGTAAGGATAAGGTAGGACATGCCCTGAGGTGTGTGGCATGTCCTAATAGTGAATTACAGCCATTTTAGTTTTTCACTATTGCAAGGCTACCTGCTCTCCATAGGCCAGAATGGGCTGCTAGATTATAACACTCTATAATCCTAGCCGGCTCAGGAAGCATGGTAGAAATTCATGTTTAGTATGCCTGAACTCAGAATAATAAAATACATCTTTTAGCAAAGGTTATTTTAATATCCTGGGTTTGCAAATGCTACTTTTAGAAAGTTAGCCTTTGCGTGCCTAACCATTTCAGTCCACCTCTGGAGGGGAGGGCTATCTTCTTTGTGTGTAGCTTGAGTGACAGGGCTGGGAAGTTCCAGGAGACAGGCTGGGGCTGCCAGGTGGTGAATAGAAAGATTACACCAGGATGGGTGGGAGGAGTGCACCTTGACTCTGAATAGGGCAGTGCTCTGCCACCACAATGCTGGCTCCACCCCCTGGGGAGCGTCTGATGTCTCTGCCCTGCCTGCTGAAAGAAGAAGCCAGAATCCCAACAACAAAGTGCTCCTCACTGAAAAGAACTGGACTGGGATTATGCAAAGGCCCCCTGGCCTGTAAAGACAAAAGAAACTTGGTATAAATGTTGGAGCCCTGCTCCTCAGAAATCAGATCCTGATTGAACCACGAAGGAACTCTGCCTGACCAGAAGGACCTGGAAGAAGCTGAAGGAGGAGTAACTTTCCCTGACCTGGGGGATTGGCCTGCAGTTGGTGCCTTGCTGAGAAAGGAGAGGAAAAGACTGAAAGAGACATTGCACTTTGTTTTTCAACTATCTCCAAGGGCTTGGAAGAAGAGCTTGCTCCCTGAACTGAGTCCCAGGACCATTGGACTCATCTGCCCTCCAAAATTGAGTTGCCTGGACGATTTGTGTTTGTTTCCCGCTGGATTTGGCCCCAGTACGCCTCGTACCCCATCCGCCGCGACGCCGTGTCTTTGCCGCCCGGCACCGTGCGTCTACGCTGATCCAAAAGCATTATTACGCACCGTATCCCTCCCGGCTGCATTGCACCTAACCTTCCCCGCCGATTCGAGATGTACAACACAGGCTGCCGAACCCTGTACGCCGGACCCAAGCTCCATCGTCCCGCAGGTACGGTCCGTATGCTGCTAACGTACTGCACCATGCCGTACTCAGAGCTGAGAAGCCGCAGTACGCTGATCCTCCCCGTACGCTGTACGGCGCCGAGAAGTGTCGGCGCCTATCCGCACCGAAGGTACGGCTCGAACGCCGAACGCCACGGACTCTGCAAGCTGATCCGGGCCATCCGCACGTATCCCTGAAGGTCCCGTACCAACGCTGCGTCCCGACGCCGCGACCCGACCAGCATCTGAATACGCTGCCGAACGACGACCCGGACCCATCAACTTGTCCCGCACTGTCCGTCGCGGACCCCACGAACTTAAGGTACTTGTTACAGACCCCGGAGTCCACACCGATTGATTGACTCGTACTTTCCTTGTTTTTAATTCGGACGAGTCGCACACCCAGGTACGAACCGTACAAAGCCAGAATTGAGTAAAAGAAGCCTATTTTTGCATTTTAAGCCTTTTTACAAGAACATTGAACTTTAAAATAATACTGTGGTCATTTTAATCGTTATTCTGGTCTTGTGCTAAGCCTTATATAATGAAACCTATTTTTGATATAACCTTGACTGGTGTCCATTTGTGGTTTGTCATTGTATTACTGTATGTGTTCACAAATGCTTAACCTATGACGCCCTGAGAATAGTCTTGACTGCTTGCGCCACACTACCTAAAGGGTGAGCAGGGGTTATTTAAAAGGGTGATCCCCTTACTCTGACTTAGAATTGAGAGTCCCTGCTTGTCACAAGTGCATACCTGTGCCAACTAGAGATTCCCAGTTCTAACAGCAACCATGGGGAATGAAAACTCACATGCATGTCTGACATGTTAACAATACATGGATAGTCTAAGCTGGCAAAACTGCACTTTAGTAGCAGGAAAAATATTCAATACATGTCCCTACACACTTTGGGGGATGAAAGTAGTCAGTGATAATGCTTGCCACTGCTGTACACACTGCTAGTACTGCTACTCAGACAACATGCTTAATTAGGAAGACAATGAACAGCACACTCACCTGGTGTCCCATAGAGCTTTCTGTACTCTGGAAGGAGCCCGTCCAGCAGGGCCTGGTTCTCCTCCTCAGTAAAGGCTGGGGCCCTCTCCAGTGTACGTGCCATAGCAGGAGCCAGAGGATGCAGAGACAGCAGCAGTGGTAGCAGGGATGTGGTCCAGTAGCATGTAGTGCACGCAATTGAGCTCCCTGGGGTCCAGCCAGCCTTATATCTGTGCTGCAGAGGCAGACTCTGTGCCATGTGTCCAAAGTGATAGGTCCAACAAGGTGGCATTCTCTGAATCTGGCCAATCCATTTAAAAGTACGACTCGTACACGCCTTCCGCATCGTTCAAATCTTCACCTTCATGGAACACTTGCAATTGCAACATTGTTGTAGGCATCCAACTGAATTTCCAGTGCACAACTCGTACAAGTTTTGAATCCGCATCCTTCTCCATGACAGAACTGAGCCAATGGGTGCACCCGGCTCGTTCAACTGATTGTACAACGCGTATTTTGAATGTACACATGCACCCCTCTCCATACGATTCAATGGCCAAGGCGTATGCACGGCTCGGACATTACCCGTGCAATGCGTACGCATTGTCGCTCGCGTCGGACCTCATTGCATTCAATGACAATGCGTACGCACGGCTCGGACATGACCCGCGCAATGCGTACGCATTGTCACCCGCGTCGGACCGCATTGCATTCAATGACAATGTGTACGCACGGCTTGAACATGACCCGTGCAATGCGTTCGCATTGTCACCCGCGTCGGACCGCATTAGTGTGACTATTAGACAGATGCAACAAACATATACTGGCCATGGACACCTGCACACACCTGCCACACTATAGCATTGGCCACAAAGTGTCCCATGGCATGTGATGCTGTATTCCCTGGGTGTTTGAGGGGGCCACAGCAGTTTTTTTGTCTGGCACTTTGTGCAGCCACTCCCAGGCTGTTATCTTGTACATGGGGGGAGAGTCCTTTGTGTGTTGTACACATTTGCACTGTGATGTGCAATTGGACAGTAATTGGCATGAGTGAAGGCCACAGTGTCAGGTTGGATATGTTTGGGGCATGTCACATACACCCTGAGTCCTGAGTCCTGGGGGTGATGGCATGTACGTCACTGTGAGACCTGTAGCCCCAATACTGATGTGCAGCCACAGTCTGTGTGCATGTTGTGTCTCAGCTGTGTCTGATCACATGTTACCAATGGGTGACAGTCTCCACATCAATGTGGTATATGCATCAACCTTGATGGGGTGTGTGTCTAAGAGACGTGCATGTAGGGCAGGCATGGACAACAGTGGCCACTACCTGTGGGACTTACGCTTGCCTTGTGGTGTGTACGTGCTACGCCATGTCCATTGCTGTGTTGATGTGGCAATACAGAGAGCCTGGGTTTCTGCATGGCAAAGATCTGTGATGCCTGGGAGATATGAGTCCTCATTAGTCACTGGGGTGGGTTTTTTGACCGTTGCAGCAGCACATAGGTTGGGTGACACAGCCAGATGATTAGCCCATTGCACTACATGGGACTCATGTGGACATGTGGAACTGAGATGTGAGGTGGTGGTCTTGTAGGTGACATATGTGTCCCTGACCAACAGCACACACCTCAGTACATTGTGAAATGTCATGAACTAGCATGTGAGAGTGATCGTGGTCATGGCCACATGGGGGGATGTACTGACAATCTTCATTTGTGTATCTCTGTACTGCAGGGCACCAGCTGTGCATCGTCCGTTCCCAGACCTTGCAACCATGCAGGAACGCGACAGCATCAGACGGTACCGCTTCACCAGGTCACTGATTGAGGAGTTGGCGGAGCAGTTGGCGCCACATCTGCTACCTGGCCAGACATACCCTACATCACTGACCCCAGAGGTGAAGGTGATGGCAGCCCTGCACTTCTTTGCTACTGGTACCTTCCAGTACACTGTGGCTACTGCTGGTGGTATGTCGCAAACGATGATTAGTCGGGTGCCACGCGATGTCTTGGAGGGGATCTTGCAATTTCTCGACCTGTATATCAAGTTCCCGAGCCAAGATGAACTCCCTGAAATTAAGGATGCCTTTTATACACTGGGGAGGATGCCAAATGTCATTGGATCCATTGACGGGACACATGTTGCCCTGATTCCACCACAGGCAACATGAGCAGGTATACCGTAACAGGAAGCACTACCATTCGATCAATGCGCTGGTTCGGCGCACGATGCCTACATAATGAGTAGTCACATTGCAACGTTGATGTCACAGATGACAGCTCAGCATGCCTGGCTTGTCGGTGTGTCCTGACTGTTTCTCATTGTGTGTGTCTGTCATTGTTGTATTCCACACTCCTACCAAACTCATCTACTTGTTCATTTGTGTGTGTGTAGGTGACTCCGGATACCCCAACATGCCGTGGTTGCTGACACCCCTCAGGAACCCTGTGACACCAGCTGAGCTGCGCTACAATGAGACACATGGTCGGAGCAGGAGGGTGATTGAGCGGATATTCGGCCTCCTGAAAAGCCGCTCTCGCTGCCTGGACAAGACCGGAGGGGCCCTCCCATATGAGCCTGCAAAGGTGTGCAAAATAATACTGGTCTGCTGCATGCTACACAACATGGCGGTGCGGAAGGAGGTGCTTCTCATCCTGGATGAGGATGACGTCGACCAACGTCTGGCACCTGTGGAGGATCCCGGCCTGGGCCAGGATGCCAGTGATGATGAAGATGATGGTGACGTCTGCTCCCAGCTCATCAACAACTTCTTCACCTGAAAGTGAGTTTCCAGAAATGTGTTGAGCCAGCTCTGTTACTGTCTGAGTGTGTCTGTGTGCCACTTGACTGGATGCGTGCTGTGATGTGTCCATTCAGGTGGTGTGTACTCCACAATAGGGTAGTACTGCTAACTAGTGTTTGTGTAGGTGTTTTGCAACACGTTTTGTGCATGTGTATTGCATTTCTCTCCTGTTCGTCTGTGCTTTTGACTTTATATTGTCTGTCCTTCCCAGGGTCCTTTGCCTGTTGTGTGGTCAACACTGACCACCAACACCCAGAAGCCAACACCAGTGTGGAAGTTGAGAATTCCCATCAACTGATGTACCACGCATCCCTGGACTTCCATTCTCCAAAACATTGTGAGCGTGTGTCCACTGTTACGTAGAATTACCATGCAACTATTGTGGAATAAACGTGTTGCTGGTGTATAATGAACCTGTGCTACGCTATGTTATGTGCGTTGTCTGTCTTCCCACATGTGAGTGATATCTGCTTACCTCACCTGTGGACTTGTTACCACTGACTGTGCTTGGTGTTGTGTCTGCGCATGCCAATGTGTTTCAGGTCAACATCATTGTGTGTGATGAGTCACATGGCCATGGTGAGTATGTTTTGTGTTGCCATAGTGGTGTGTCTCCCTCACATGAGTCACATCCCCATGACCTTACGTTGGTCACATTGTTGCAGTATTTGGCATGCACTGTGTTGTGTAGCAGATCGACTTTGCCCTGAACATGACAAGTTTGAATCACAACGGAGGCAAGTATGGTATACTGGTGAGTTTATTTACAAACATGTGTGAGTGAGGTGCACAGGATGTTGGGTGCTGTACAGTGGTTTGGAAATCCAAAGTTCACATTTGAGTTGGACGTGCTGGTAGGTGAAATGTCCAGAGTAAAGTCCACAGTCATCTGATACATTGGTACAACATGAACCCTCCATGTCATGTAGGCGAGTTGTGTGCGATTGGACAAGGTGAACAGGTTGTGCACAAAGAACATTGTCCAGAACAGGTTTAGAGGCCCTGGGGGATGTGCTGGGACATCTGCCTCTCACATGTTCTTCTTCGGATGACCCCTCTTCTTCCGGGGGGATCCTCATGTGCAGGCCTCTGCGGTGCAGGGGACTCTCCGCCAGATTCCTCCTCCCTCCCTGTGGTGCTGGCAGATGGTGTTGTGACAGATGTTGTGGGTACACAGGGGGATGGGGACAGGTTGGTGTTGATCTGGCGGAGGCATTGTAGTATGTCCCGATGCACCGCAGTAAGGGCATCCCACTTTGCCTCCATGCGGGCAGGGTGGGCGACCTGCTCCAGTTGCATGTCCTTGAGGATCCCCACTACCTGACCAAATCCTCCGGTGCTATCCTGGTACGCATCTATGATGCATGCCAGTTGGGGGTCATCATGCAGTCCAGACCCCTCTGCAAGGCATGCCCTGTGCCTCCCACCCCTCCCAGCACCCCTCTCCACACGGGCAGGACCAGCGGCGGTACGCACAGTTGACCCTGGGACCCCTTGGGTGCTGTTGCTGGTGGTGTTGGCTGTAGCTTCAGGGGGTCCTATGACCCTGTGCTGTGGGTGTTGATTGTCCTTGGTCTGTCCGTGTTGGCAGGGGTGCCTTGTCGGTGTCCAGATGGTGGAGGCGTGGGTACAGGGGGGCAGATGTTGCTGCTGCTGGAGCTTCATGATGGCTCACACCGAAGGGGCCAGGTTGGTCGTCGTCATCCCAAGAGGACAGTGAGAGAGTCAGACCAGAGAGCTCAGTGTCCACCAGAGTCTGGGACTGGGTATCCTCGTCATTTGTCAGTGGGTGCCCAGCACGACCTGTGTTTGGAAGAGACACACAATGTGATTTATGTTTCTACATGCATCGTTGGTTCACAAACATGACATTTTCTACTTTTATAACAGATGCCTGTCTGTACACTGCTTTTTCCCAGCTTGTCACGGACAGAGTTTGATCTTGTTGTTTGCCATTTGCCAGCATGGCCTTGTGCTCCCCACAACAGGGCCCAGTGTCAGACATCTTGTCGGTCCCTCCCCACTCCCTGTGAGGCGAGTATGGTTCAGGTTGTTCTTGCTGGGCCCTGTGGGTGGGTGTAGGTTGTGTGTGACTGCGAGTCCCATCATACTCTTGGCTACACCCCCCTACCCAGCATGCCCATGCTTCCTCCCTCTTGACTCTGCTTCCCTGTGAGGGGGTGTGACAGCAATGGCAAGATGGCTGACTGTGGAATCCTGGTGTTTGTGTGGCTAGCAGTCCCAGCATGGCCTTTTGATCCCCACAACAAAGCCCAGTGTCAGGCATCTTGTCGGTCCCTTCCCACTCCCTGTGAGGCGAGTATGGTTCAGGTTGATCTTGCTGGGCCATGTGGGTGGGTGTAGATTGTGTGTCACTGCGAGTCCCATCATACTCTTGGCTACACCCCCATACCCAGCATGCCCATGCTTTCTCCCTCTTGACTCTGCTTCCCTGTGAGGGGGTGTGACAGCAATGGCAAGATTGCTGACTGTGAAATCCTGGTGTTTGTTTGGCTACAAGTCCCAAGTGAGCCCCTGTGCTTCACACAGCAGCAGCCAGTACGGGGGATCTTTTGCTGATATTTCAATGAGGGGTGTGTCAAAGCATTGTACCCGGTGAGATGTGTGGAGTTTGTGTTGGGGGGGTGTCTCCCCATGCTGATTAGTATAGTCAGGGCTGTCAGTCCTCCTTCCTATCATGACACATGCTTCCATTGTAGGGCGTGCAAGTTGTCTTTCAGGATGCCAGTCAGTTGTGTCCTGCTTCTGATTTGCACACAACCCCTAGCAGGAGCCAGTGTCAGCCATCTTGTCAGTCATTTTCAACTCCCTGTGATGTGGGCATGTTTCAGAGAGGTCTTTATGGGCCAATGAGGAGGGGGAGCATTATCTGTGACTACAGGCCCCATCATGCTTTTGGGTACACTCACTTCACCTGCATCCCCACTATTCCTTCCTGGCAGTCAGCTACACTGTGAGGTGGTGTGTTTGTAGTGGCAAACTGTCTTGCTGGATGTATTTGGCTTAGTGCCAGTGGCTTGCTCTATTTGTTTGTAGGTTGGTGCATGTCATGACAAAGTCCCCAGTCACTATGAGATGGCAGGTATTGTGTTTGTGTGACTGGCATACACATCTTGGGTTGATTATCTATTGGTTAGTGTAGGTTTGCTTGGGGTGCATGGTTTCACTGTCCCCTTGCCAAACAATCTTGGGTTTGTTGTTTGTGTACTCATCAGTCTCTGGGATGTCTGT
The DNA here is from genome assembly GCF_964204655.1 of Triturus cristatus. Lineage (NCBI taxonomy): Eukaryota > Metazoa > Chordata > Amphibia > Caudata > Salamandridae > Triturus > Triturus cristatus. The sequence goes on from NC_140587.1 coordinate 233,257,585, forward strand.
TAGGCCATGAACGCTCTCTGGTGGTAGAATGTCCCGCACCTTCTCCTCCTAGGTCCTGAAGTAGACTGGTTTGGCAGGAGGGCCACCGCCGGTGAGCTGAATCAAGGCGTGATCTTTCTCGATGAGTTTCTTGAACCTCCTGCGCACGTCATACCACCTGTTCTGGATATCATCCTTTGTGCGCAACATTGGTGCTTGTGCATTCACCTTGTCCACAATCCTCACCCACATCTTTGTTTTCTGTGAGATGGGGGTCCTTTGAACCAATGTACCAAACAAATGTGGCTCTACTCTGATGATCTCGTCTACCAGCACTTCTAACTCACTAACTGTGAACTTTGGATTCTTCTTTGGGGGCATGGTGATGGGTGGTGGTGGTGAGGGATGTGTGTGTGAGGGTGCAAGTGATGTTGGTTTGGTGTTGGTTTTGCTGTGTGTATGCTTTTGTATGAGGTGCTGATGGTGTGTGAGTTGTGTGATGGGTGAGTTGTGAGTGTGTCTGTGGTTGCTGTGTACTGGTGTTTGCTGCTGGCTGTGTCTCCTGTTTGCAAGGGATGATGGTAGTGATTGTAGTCCTTTATATAGTTGTAGTTGTGGGTGTGTCTTTGTCCAATTAATTTGTGTTGGGTATTTATTGGCTTAGTCATTGCTAGTTTGGTCCTTTTTTTGTGTTTTTTCCTTTGTGTTTTCGTAGGCATGTAGGAGACGTTCATGCGATGGAAACGGATGCTGCTGTTGTCTCGTGCGGGCTTCTCCGCCTCGTTCACGCTGCCTGTCTTCTGTGTTTGGTACGCGTCGTTCGCGGCGGTCTCTATTGCTTGTGTGCTGGGTTGTCTGTGCGTGTCGGTCATGCGGCTTGGTCTCCGTGCAAGTCGGTCTGGTTTTACACGCAGTGCATCATACTGCGCTAATCGTACATCGCGGGTATGGGTCGGTCGGGTTGATTCTGGGTTTGAGTCGGTCGGTGAAAATCGCGTCGGTTTTCTGGCCGGATCTCTATTTTCCCTCCGGCTCGGTCGTACGGCTTGTATTCCGTACGTGTCGGTTGTAATTCACTCACGTTGCATCGTACTGCACGGGTCGTACGGCGCTGGTCCGTGTCGGTCGGTATTCGGTCCAGGTCCGTGTCGGCCGGAATCGGAATCGGCCCCTAAGAGTAAGAAAATCTGGCAAGAATTAGTGGATGTTAGGAAAGTGCAGAAGGCAACATTGTATCTGATTAAAAACAATGAGTACTTAAAAATGTGTATGTGAGAGAAGAAGAAATACTTTCAGCAGAAGATACTGAAACGTCAAGTGGACAAATTGAAAAAGAGGACATGTCCAGAAGTGAAGAAATCTCTGAACATTACAGTATGCATCCACTTCATTCCAAAGAAGTGATGGGGAATACTATTGAGTTATTCCAAATGAAAAAAGCAAAAGGAACTCCCATAAGTGTATGGGAAAAAAGCTTGGAAGCTCGTTGTTTTCCGCAGTTATTCCCAACAGAAAAAGGTGGACGATATGATGAACGACCTGTGCAGATTCCTGCATCTGAATATCGCACAACAAGATTGAATGCAGCAGATTCAAGATTTCGACAATGTATCCCATATATATTTCATCTTTTGTTTGAGAGTGACTTGTCTGGACTTTCATATGCAGTGAATCACATATTGAAAACAGGAGTACATCTTCAAAATGTTTCTGCAAAGGAATTTATTGATAAAGTACATCAGAGAGATGATCATTTAGAATCTCAGCTGATTAATCTGATGGCATGTCAGCGTGGCACTAATGAGTATTGGTACCGTCGCCATGGAGAACTTAAATGTATGCTAAGGAACTTAGGAACTCCTTCGTGGTTCCTTACCCTAAGCTGTGCTCAATACGCTTGGGATGATTTACCTGAATTTTTTCGAGAGGCAAATTCGAATATAATAAGTATTGAATACAAGACACCTGGAGAATTGTGCTCTTTGGATCCTGTTAATGTATGCAGGTATTTCAATCATAGTTTTGAAGCTATGATGTCTTTTATCTGCAATAAAAAGAATCCTCCTCTTGGAGAAGTTGTGGATTTCTCTTGGAGAAAGGAGTATCAAGCTCGAGGTGCTCCTCACATACATATGCTCATATGGATCAAGTATGCCCCCAAATTCGGAACTGATTCCGATGATACTGTTTTGTCTTTCATTGAAAAATATGCCACATGTGCCATTCCCAAAAGCACAAAAGAAAACAACTTAAGACAACAAGTCTTATGATTCCAAAGCCATCGATGTGGGAAATACTGTTGACGAAAGTAGAAGTCTAAGGAAAAGTTTTATACCAAATGTCGTTTTGGATTTCCACATCCTGTAATATCAAAAGGAAGAGTAAACACTTTTATGTCAGCTATGAGACATACCATCACTAGAAAGTCTCCAAAAAATTCCTACAATTTGAGAAGATGTGAAGAATCAAAATACATAAAAGATTACAATGCGGTTATTCTCACTATGTGGAATGCTAACATGGATATTCAGTACGTAGCGAATAATTCCATTGCTGCCGCTCGGTACGTAACATCGTACTTTACAAAATCAGAAAAGACTGAATTGAAAGAAATGTGGGAAGAGATTTCTCACGAGAAGAGTCTAAGTAAGAAATTATACAGTTTCAGTTTGAAGATGTTATCCCATCGAGAAATTGGAGCGTATGTATGCTCAGATCGGTAATCATCTGCAAGTTTATACTTCAAATCTAGAAGAATCATTTGGGTGAGTCTAGGTCTTGCTGCAACACAAAATCCAGTACTTAAATCTGTACAAGAAATTGAATATTTAGCATTAAATAAACCAGAAAGTACAGAAAATCTGAAAACAAATATGTTGGACACATATTATCCAAATAGAAGTCATCAACTGGAGAACATATGTCTCTATGAAATGCTGTAAAACTACACTTTTAAACAGAATACTACAGAAAACATCAATGATGGAAAATATGCAGTGATTGGTTCCGAAGGATGTTTTGTGAAACAAAGGAAAGGAAATTTAATTAATCACAGGAAACTGAGTTGCGACACTCCTGATAAAAGGGAATTTTACTATTTAGCACTTTTGCAACTGTTCAAACCGTGGCGTTCAGAATTGGAATTACTTGGAGATTTTCACAGCTATGAAGATTCCTTCAATGCTTGTAAAGCTACCATAGAATGTACTGTTTTTGCAAATTATGTGAAAATGTTGAACGATGAAATTGATCAAGAAGCTACTATTGCTGCTGAGATTGCTAGAGACAGTTCTCAAGACAGTCAAAGCTCTGCTCCACTGAGTCAAGAACCACTAGGACAACCAATTGTTTAAAATGAAGCAGCAGCCACCATGAATGAAATGAAATGATATTTTGTACTTGTATAGCGCACTGCTGCCCCAGCAACGGGGTGTCCTGGCACTGGTGCTCATACCGCTGTCAAACCCTTCCTGGCTTTTCCTGTGAAATGTCCACTCCTGGGCACCCCCAAGGTGAAGCCAGGCATCCCCAGCGCTGTTGGGGCCATTGTGGAGATTAAGCAAGCTATTGCCAAGAGTTGCAGAGTGGGACCCATGATTAGAGTAGGCACCGAGGCGAGAATTATCAGGTCTGAGGAAATTGAGCCCCAGACCCGCCGAGACGGGAATTGAACCCGGGTCCCAGACCAGATCTCTGCATCAGGGTCTGCCGCTCTAACCATTGAGCCACACTTCTCCACCTCCAATGAGGTGTAAACAGCAATGCATCAAGCTCAAGAAGATATTATGTACTTAGCCAACTTGGAAGAACAACTAAGGTGCCGATTCCGATCCTGTAAAACCCGGGTACGAATGGTCATACGGAGTGCATTCTCCATCCGACTCGTACCCGGGAAAACCACCTTACAAACCCGCAAGTACGATTCCTACAGAAATACCATTTCCGTACGAGTCGTACAAAACACCGACCGGCTAAAAAATACCCACAATTCCAATCCGGGACATCGCCTACGTGACGTCCGGACGGAGTCAGGCAGCGTTTTACGGACCAGCAAGTACGATGCGTGCCCACGTCACTCCGCACCGCTCATTTTTTACGGCAGCCAAAAACTGCCGGAAAATTGAAGACGCCACGAAGAAGGAGCACCGGTACGCGAAGGACAGCCATGGACCCCATCCTACGTGTCATCCCGGCCCTCCTAACCTACGACCTGGTGCACAGAAACCGACGCAGATGCCACAGAAGGTCAGAACAACACCCAGGGGCAAAGGGGGGGGGGGCGAGGGGCAGGAAACATAACCCCCACCCAATGTAAAACATATATATCCTGCACATAAATTACCTCCATGGTCTGGTCACTTCGGGGGGCGTGTCCACCAATCCCACGTACGGCCACAATGGAAGTGGACGTGGACGTGTACACGTCACCACTCCAATGGTGGTACGGCCCATACCTACGCCCCCCAGAGCGTGGGTACGGTCCATACCACCATTGTAGTGGTGATGTAGGGGTATGCGTGGTACGGACTGTACCCATGCTCTTAGGGCATGGGTACGGCCCGTACCATGCATACCCCTACCCCACCACTACAATGGTGGTATGGACCGTACCCACGCTCTGGGGGGTGTGGGTACGGGCCATACCACACGTACCCCTACCTCACCACTACAATGGTGGTACGGACCGTACACACGCTCTGGGGGGCATGGGTATGGGCCGTACCACACGCACCCCTACCCCACCACTACAATGGTGGTACGGACCGCACCCACGCTCTGGGGGTGTGGGTACGGGCCGTACCACCATTGGAGTGGTGATGTAGGGGTACGTGTGGTATGGACCGTACACACGCCCCCCAGAGCGTGGGTATGGTCCGTACCATAATTGTAGTAGTGAGGTAGGGGTACATGTGGTACGCACCGTACCCACGCCCCCCAGAGCGTGGGTACGGTCCGTACCACCATTGTCGTGGTGATGTAGGGGCACCGTGGTACAGACCGTACACACCCTATGAATGCAGGGGTACGGTCCGTCTTCCCCGTACCCCTACGGCATCAGCACATTATGGATACAAGGCGTACACATGCCACAAATGTCGGACTACGGCCTGGTGCAGCATATTAGCAGTACATTTGGGGGGGTGTAGGCCCAGGACAGCAGTGTACTGCACCAAGGGGGTGTTGGCTGCAGAGGACTCCCAGCAGTGTCCAGACATATGAGGAGTGGGTGCAGAGGACTCCCAGCAGTGGACAGAGACGTATGAGGGGTGGGTGCAGAGGATTCCCAGCAGTGTCCAGACATATGAGGGGTGGGTGCAGAGGACTCCCAGCAGTGCGCAGACATATGAGGGGTGTGTGCATATCACTCCCAGCAGTGGCCAGATATAAGAGGAGTGGGTGCATATCACTACCAGCAGTGCCCAGATATATGTGGGGTGGGTGCATATCACTCCCAGCAGTGCCCAGACATATGAGGGGTGGGTGCATATCACTACCAGCAGTGGACAGAGACGTATGAGGGGTGGGTGCAGAGTATTCCCAGCAGTGTCCAGACATATGAGGGGTGGGTGCATATCACTCCCAGCAGTGGCCAGACATATGAGGAGTGGGTGCATATCACTACCAGCAGTGCCCAGACATATGAGGGGTGGGTGCATATCACTCCCAGCAGTGCCCAGACATATGAGGGGTGGGTGCATATCACTACCAGCAGTGGACAGAGACGTATGAGGGGTGGGTGCATATCACTCCCAGCAGTGCCCAGACATATGAGGGGTGGGTGCATATCACTACCAGAAGTGGACAGAGATGTATGAGGGGTGGGTGCAGAGTATTCCCAGCAGTGTCCAGACATATGAGGGGTGGGTGCATATCACTCCCAGCAGTGCCCAGACATATGAGGGGTGGGTGCATATCACTCCCAGCAGTGTCCAGACATATGAGGGGTGGGTTCAGAGGACTCCCAGCAGTGTCCAGACATATGAGGGGTGGGTGCAGAGGACTCCCAGCAGTGTCCAGACATATGAGGGGTGGGTGCAGAGGACTACCAGCAGTGTCCAGACATATGAGGGGTGGGTGCAGAGGACTCCCAGCAGTGGACGGACATATGAGGGGTGGGTGCATATCACTCCCAGCAGTGGCCAGACATATGAGGAGTGGGTGCATATCACTACCAGCAGTGGCCAGACATAAGAGGGGTGGGTGCATATCACTCCCAGCAGTGCCCAGACATATGAGGGGTGGGTGCATATCACTACCAGCAGTGGACAGATACCGATGAGGGGTGGGTGCAGAGTGCTCCCAGCAGTGTCCAGACATATGAGGGGTGGGTGCAGAGGACTCCCAACAGTGTCCAGACATATGAGGGTTGGGTGCAGAGGACTCCCAGCAGTGCCAAGACATATGAGGGGTGGGTGCATATCACTACCAGCAGTGGACAGAGACTTATGAGGGGTGGGTGCATATCACTCCCAGCAGTGCCCAGACATATGAGGGGTGGGTGCATATCACTACCAGCAGTGGACAGAGACGTATGAGTGGTGGGTGCATATCACTCCCAGCAGTGCCCAGACATATGAGGGGTGGGTGCATATCACTACCAGCAGTGGACAGAGACGTATGAGGGGTGGGTGCAAAGTATTACCAGCAGTGCCCAGACCTATGAGTGGTGGGTGCATATCACTCCCAGCAGTGTCCAGACATATGAGGGGTGGGTGCAGAGGACTCCCAGCAGTGTCCAGACATATGAGGGGTGGGTGCAGAGGACTCCGAGCAGTGTCCAGACATATGAGGGGTGGGTGCAGAGGACCACCAGCAGTGTCCAGACATATGAGGGGTGGGTGCAGAGGACTCCCAGCAGTGGACAGACATATGAGGGGTGGGTGCATATCACTCCCAGCAGTGGCCAGACATATGAGGAGTGGGTGCATATCACTACCAGCAGTGGCCATACATATGAGGGGTGGGTGCATATCATTCCCAGCAGTGCCCAGACATATGAGGGGTGGGTGCATATCACTACCAGCAGTAGACAGAGACGTGTGAGGGGTGGGTGCAGAGTATTCCCAGCAGTGTCCAGACATATGAGGGGTAGGTGCAGAGGACTCCCAGCAGTGTCCAGACATATGAGGGGTGGGTGCAGAGGACTCCCAGCAGTGCCCAGACATATGAGGGGTGGGTGCATATCACTACCAGCAGTGGACAGAGACGTATGAGGGGTGGGTGCATATCACTCCCAGCAGTGCCCAGACATATGCGGGGTGGGTGCATATCACTACCAGCAGTGGACAGAGACGTATGAGGGGTGGGTCCATATCCCTCCCAGCAGTGCCCAGACATATGAGGAGTGGGTGCATATCACTCCCAGCAGTGGACAAAGACATGGAGGTGTGTACATCATCCTCAGATGACCACAACTCCATGTGTGTATGAACGCATCCCCAATGTGCGACTATGTTGAGAGTGCCATAACAACACATCACTGACAGGAGTGTCCCACTCCCATGAGGATGGATGTCTTTCCCCCACTGCATGACACACCACATGTGGGTGTGAGGACAAATGACACATGCATACCCACCCCTGGCGGATGCAGCACAATACACACACTGAGCTAATGTCACAAGACTGTATAGTTATGTTAAAGCCTACTAAACTAAGAGAGCCAAAGGGAACACACTGTCACGCACATTTCAGGACTGATAGGAATGCACAGGTGCTGGGACAGCCACCAAGTTGTTGTCTCCCATGGAAGGAATAGGGAGGACTTCCCACAGATACAATGCCCACAATTGTGAGTCAGGTGAACAAATACCCTGCTGAACAAGTACCATATGTGTGCCAGGCTGGGAGTACACACATGCATAGTGAGAAAAAGGGACTATTTCTACATGAAGGCATGGCAACATACTCTATACACAAGTACAGTGACTACCAAGGATGGCACAGACAATGCCGCCGGAGACATTGATGAGCAGGCATGGCCATAGTTGAAGGGATCCGTCACCCACAAAGGAAATGTAGACACGGGTTCAGCACAACAATTGTGCAACTCCCTGCAGGGAAGATGTCAGGTGCCACAGAGGAAGGAACACTCCTTGGGACAATGTCTCCAAACACAAAGAGCATACACGACCAAAGATTCTTTTCTGATACCTTGTGATGGCATGCAGATACCAGGGTCCACCCCATGAGCAGCAGACTACAACATTTCCCAGACACCTAACACATGATCACCACCCCAACTCATGGAGCATCAGCACCAACATCAATACCTGAAAACCAATCGTGGTCAAAGGAAAAACAAAATGCTATATTCAGCATTACATTAAAAGGTACACAAGGACAATATTTACAAAGCCCATAGGCCAGTCCAGATGCGAAGTCCTGGGGGGGGACACATGTCCACGTGTCTCCCCGAGCTTGCTGGCACATACTAAACCTCTGGTTCAGCGACTGAGGGGGGCATCATGTGGGGAAGGACCAGGCACCGCAGGGACAGGAGGGGGAAGGGTAGGTGTTGTGGGTGCAGGGACGGACAACTCCACCACAGGGGGTGGGTCAGCGCCAAAGGTGGCGGTTAGCATGGCGCTGCACACGTCCGCAAGCTCGTCCAGCGTCTCCCCTGCACCCGAAGGAACCTCAGGCCCCAAGGAGAGGGGGGGTCAGAGGGATGGGTTGCAGCGCTACTGGGGGAGGCGGTGGACAGGTGGGGGACTCAACTCCCCTACCCGTGGAGTGCCTTGCCCGTTTGCGTGATGGTGAACCACTGGGGCTGAGGCCCAGCACAGCCAAGTATGTCTCCTTCTCAGACTGTGGGGCAGGGTAGCCGAGGGGAGTGACATTGGAGGGACTGGGGAGTGAGGCATGCGGACTTGGACTGTGGATGCGTGTCTGCCTGTGTGCCCTAGACCCAGTGGGTGTGCGTTCTTCCCCCTGAGTGTGGGTGACAGGAGGTGTGTGCTTGCTCTTCCCTGTTGGTGTGCTGCCTGTGTCTGGTGGGGTGCGTGGCTGGGAATGTCTGGGTGTGCTTGGGACAAGCACGGGAGTGGGAAGTGTGGATTGTGCAGGGGTAGGGGGGGACGAAGCGCTGCAGGAGACTCACTGCTGCCGTCAGTGACGAGTCCATGGACCTCAGCAACATCCGTTGGTCAGACATCGCTGATGACATGCCCTCCATGTACGACACCATCTGTGTCAGCAGTCTGGTGTGGCCATGGAGGATAGTCAGGATCGATATCTGCCCAACCTGCAACTGCCGCTGAATGTCCACAGACTCGGCTGTGAGGGCAGCAGGGGAGACAGGGGCAGGGGGTGCGGTGCCTGGCACGAAGGAGACACGTTGTTGCCCTACACGGACAGAAGGGACCCGAGCAAGTGGAAGGGCGGTGATGGGAATGGAGGGGGTGGTGACAGTTGTAGTGCTGCTGCCAGATGTTGGAGCAGCCTCCGCCCCCTCAGGGAGCTCAGCCTCGGACCCGTCGGCGTCGGTGTTGGTACTCGACAGGTCCTCCGCCTGACTCCCCTCGCCCTCCTTGCCACTTGATTCCGCCAACTCCCCAGCAGTGGTGGCACCGGTGCTTGATCCCTCCTCCTGGTCCATGCAGGTGTCTCCCTTGGTGTCCCCCGATGATGCTGTGTGCAAGGTGAAGAGACATGAAATAACCAGTCACCTGTGTACATCTGACACATGAGTCCAAACAAAATAGGTCACAGTGCATATCAGGAAATGCATCATGAGTAACATCTAGAATACTCCGCACATATGTAAGCAATGCACTCCCCAGTTGGTTCACCCACCATGCCCCCTGAAAAAATGAACATCAGGACACAACAGCAAATAACTCGATATCCAATTATACTGAGAAGCTAGTGTCTGTGAACAGTGGAGCACAGCCAGACTATGAAGGCATGCCACCTCTTGTTCACTGTGAAAGAAACAGTATTGGTGCACCCAAGGCCAAATAACAGACGCCAATGCTGAAGGTGTCCCCACACTCAGAGACCTGTGAGTACTTTGTAAACCCTAAAGAAATACATTGTGATCCCTTGGGAATCACAACACTTTACGCAATCGACATGTTTGGAATGTGTGAATGTTCCACTTTTGGAACAGAACACACAAGTGCCTGGATAAGAGAAGTCACACAAGGAGGTGCACACAAAGCTACTTTTACACATTCATTGTATGAGCTGCCAGCCTAATGCAAATATGCCACTGTTAAGAAGAAATGTGGTATCAGGAAGTACATATACATGCCACCACGGTGGTCTGGATGACTTGACACCCGTAAGTTGGTATCAACAATAACCGAGGACTAACCCAAATGCAACCACACTGTGGGAACATGTATATGTATAATGTCTCATCAATTTCATTACAGAACTGTGCCTTTGTTTTAAATGTGCGAGCGTGTCCCCTAAAAGTGTAAAGGTGGAAACTTTCTTGTGCACTTCCTTGGGAGACATCTGTCATGCAGGCACATTATTGTCCTTCACAACAAAATATCAAAGTCAAGCATATAAACTATTGGGACATGTTGACAAGTGTAGTCAGTGCCAAGGTACAAGACATCTTGACTAACAACTTGAATCATGCCACCTGTCATATGGCCATCCGTACCATGATGACACAGTTGCCAACACATCTGACCCACTGCCTGTGATGTGGAGTGGCACACATGTCCAGACACAGGACAATGCATTAGCTAATGGCCCTGCAATTGTGTCGGAATAATGAGCACCTGCACTGAGGAGACACCCTCATGGGAACCAAGAATGTCCACACAGATGTCAGCACACACAGACCAAACTACGTAGCATCTGGAGCACACACCGGTGCCAAAAATGGATGAGCAGGAAACATGTCTTTTAACTTTTGACACATGCTGCAAAGCACAAACATTACCCCCTGCACAACATGCCTGGGTCACTGCACGTTGAGTGTCTGTCCAGACAATTATCACACACAGGTCAGACCTGGCAAGGAGACATAAGGTTTGGACATGTAGGCCTTGTCTGCACAAACCCCCCCTACCTGAGACAATGTGATTGAGACAGAGCAAGTAGTTACACCTCTTAATCTGGGATTAACAAAATGTGCATCAAGAACTCCTAAACGTACTCAACATCACCTCGTGAGGCTGACCACACATATTTGTGACAAACAACCATCAACAGATAGTTGTACATAGACACACATGCACTGCCCAGTGTGAGGATGCACAAGCCTAATGGGGTCACCATGGACAGTGGAGACATGTAGCACACATTACGTAAATACAAATGAGGCCATGGAACAATGCCACAGAGGCCAACCTAGGCTGAACACACAGTGAATGGGCACAGTGTTTGATGCCACACATGATTCCTAGGAAAAGGTGTCTCAGGGGACTGTAGTGGGCACACTGCTCCATGGTCCTGGAATCAACTGACTGTAACAGGTGCAACCGTCCCGGCACTATACATATCTCCCACTCATGCACATCATGTCTGAGGCCACTACATCTTTCATGCATGCTGGAAGTCTGTTTGTTTGAAACCTCACAATCCTATGTTGAGACTCAGGACAGTGCCAACAATTACGGACCCCCAAATGAGTGAACAGGACAGGGCACAGGCAAGGTACCAACACATGTCACAGACCACCCCACCCATGATGCTGAAAGCAGTGTGCACCTTGATTAACTAGCAGCCTAGATGACCATGTGCAATAGTGATTACACACAGACCAGGGAACACATGTCAAGGAGGGGAAGGGAGGAAGAACAGCACCGGTTGACTTGGGGCAACAGGATATGCACTGCACATATAAACCCTGGCAGTGTATCCAGGCGACTGAGCACTTCCAAAAGCTAGTGACACACAACAAACACACATGTACCTACCCCCTTCCTGCTGCTGTTTCTCCTGTAACCGCCTATCCATCTCAGGGAAGACCACCGCCAGGACACGCTTCATTTGGTGGGTCAGGCGCCGGCGCCCGCCATGGGGGCGTGGTGGTGAGTCCCCCAGCAGGACCTGGGCGATCGTCCTGGTCCAGCACCGGATGTCCTGCCAGCGTTTCCTCACTTGGGACAGGCACCGACTGCGACCATCCACCGTATTGACGGCCCTCTTGCAAATTCTCCCCTTCTGGTAGGCGGTTACCTGTGAGGATGACAAAGTGAGACTACATCACTACACCTGCTCCATGTCACAGAGACACACATTTTAACATCTTTGATTTTTTGAACAGGGCATAGTATGCTGCCAACTAATAGCACCTTTGTCATAGGGTCATTCGCCTCTGTGTAAGCGCAAAAGCACTACATGGCATTGAAAGTACACAGGTGGCATGAGGGGTTCGACACACTCCCTGATCATGGCACACACTGTGCATCACAAGCAACACAAGGCTGATGGACAGCACCTCCAGGCAGTCACATGCCCCAGGCCACTGACGCAACCTCAGCAGAGTACACAGACACACACAGGCACAGATCTTTCACCTGCCATTAGCAACAGCAGATGCAAACCTCACTCTGCACATGTGCCACTTTCCTGGGGGGTGTCACAGGCGTGGGGCTAGCCCAGCAAGTCAGACACACAGCACGGCTTACTTCTCACATCATATGGGTAGAGCAGTTGCCTCCTCCATGCAGCTGTGGTGCAACACTCCACATAGACACTCACCCACATGATAAGGAACATTCACACACATCAATGTCCAGGGGGCGTACACATCATTTGGACACTCTCACCACAGCTCCACTCAACTCACACACATCTGTGTGTACAGTCACCTGTCACACCGGGGGGACCACTGACTATAGAACAAGAATGCCCAAGAGGATTAGCCACGCTGAATGTGCCATGCAGTGAATGTCACAGTAAGCACAATGCAAGCGAGGAGTGCACACATGAACCACATCATGCTCTGCATGAGAGACATAAGCCATTCCCCCCTCGCTGGGACCAACTCTAAACAACATTGCATGTCTGTCCCACCTGGACACAATGCCAGAAGTGACAGTCACAAAAAAAGGGGCACAGTCAAAGGTAGTGGAGTCAGCACTCACCTGCTCCTCTGGTCTACCATACAGGCTGGGGTACTGTGGGAGGATGACGTCCAGCAACGCCTCATTCTCTTCCTTTGTGAATGGCTGGGCCCTCTCCACAGACCTTGACATGGTGCCAGAGGAAGACAAGACAGTAGCAGCGGTGTCGACTGACATGTTGTGCAGGCAAGTGCCCTCTCATGGGTTCTGCCTGACTTATATCTGCCTTGCTGGCCTATTTCATTTAGAGGAGTACAGAGTGATTGGTCAGACTCATTTGCATCCTACGTTTCCTCCAATCCCTTGAAACATACACCAGTGACAGCATTAGCATCTTTCAAATTTGCAGCAGCATGTCAAGTCAACAACCACTTTGCAACAATGTATAATGTGGCCAACTGCTTTTTCCAGCCCACATGATGGAAAATGTTGATCTTGAAACTCGGTATACATGACAACCAGCATGCATTGAGGCCCTAATACTTGTCCCTTATGTGTCCCCATTGTAATTTTAAAATACCCACACAGGTACGGTGCGTTTCACACGTACCCCTAGGGCACCACTACCATAGTGATACGGGCCGTACACGCGTGTGTACGGGTCATATCCCTATAGTGGTGTTGGCGTAGGTGTACGCCATAGTGATACGGCCCGTACACGTGCGTGTATGGGTCGTATCCCTATAGTAGTGTTGGCGTAGGTGCACGCCATAGTGATACGGCCTGTACACGCGCGTGTACGGGTCGTATCCCTATAGTAGTGTTGCCGTAGGGGTACGCCACAGTGATACGGACCGTACACGCGCGTGTAGGAGTCGTATCACTATGGCGTACACCTACGCCAACACTACTATAGGGATAGGACCAGTGTGTACACGTACGTGTACGACCAGTGTGTACACCTAGGTGTACACACTGGTCGTACACGTACGTGTACTACCGTAGTACACGTATGTGTACACACTGGTCGTACACGTACGTGTGTACGGTCCGTACACACATCGTACTCCTACCCAAATCCAATATAGTGATACGACCGTACACACGCCCTCAGAGCGTGTGTACGGTGCATTTCACAGCTTACACTGGTGATAGGAGGCGCACACGAAAGGAATGGAGGTGTCAGACTCGCACAAGGCTGTACATCAAGTCATTGTCAGTGCAGTCCTTCATGTGCAGGACCTAGGTGTGTCAGGCAGTGATGTGGCACATGTCTCCTCATGTTTTTGCACAATAGATGTGTGGTGACCTGTGTACACATGTCACGTGTGATGGGGCACTATGTTGCACACTTCCCCTTCACACTTTGCACATGTTTGCATGTAGTACAAACGAGTCAAGCACTGCATCACTGGTATGGCACAGTCCCCAACACCCACAACTGTCCCCTGATGCCAGATACACGGATAATTACACCTGACATCTAACTACCATCGTGCCACTATGTGACTATGTCATGTGTGTGTCATGTGTTCCCATGAGCTTGCTGTTGGTTGTTCCGTCAACTGCATCTGCTGTTGCTGCATCCAACATGTGTCTGTGTGTAGATGGGCATGGCACACAATTACGCACACCATGCCACATGTGGAATCCCACGTAATGTGTGTCTGTATGCATCGAACATGGTATTTCGACCTGAGGACATATCTGCGTTGTCTCAATGTCTGTGTTATCAGTTTTGACATGTACCGCTCCATGGCAATGTGTGTGATCTGTACTTTTTAAATGACATGTGACCTGTGCGTCTAGCTTGCCGCAAGCTGTCTGAATGAGATAACATCCTTCTAATGCAGATATGTGCATGTATGTCACTCCTGTTAGGTGTCTGGCTGTTCACTTACACTGTGCCACAGCTAGTTTCATGGCATGTCATGTAGACCTTGACAATCAACGTTTGTAGCTGGCTCTTAGTAGGACTATCACCTGGCTGGCATACGGGTCCTGGATGTATTGCACAGACCAGACTCTGTATTTAGCAGATGTGTATTAGCTGTTGAACATGTGCTCAGTTCATTGACATTGGTGTTGTAATGTACTCAATCTTTGTTATTCCTTCCAAATTTCTGCAGGGCACTGCCTCTCCCCCGACCAATGCCAGACTTGGGTGCCATGAGGGAACGTGACTGCATACGCCGTTACAGATTCACCCAACAGTTAATTGAGGACCTGACAAACAGGCTGGCACCACACCTCCAACCGCGACATAGTTATCCTACTGTGCTGACCCCCAAGATGAAGGTGATGGCAGCCCTACATTTTTTTGCCACCGGTACGTTTCAATTCACCATAGCTGATGTGGGTGGCATGTCCCAGACCATGTTCAGCTGTGTCCTGCATGATGTTTTAGAAGCCATGTTGGAGCACCTGGATGAATTCATCCATTTTCCAACTCGTGAGCAGTTGACAGGTATCAAGGGTGAGTTCTATGCCCTGGGAGGGATGCCCCATGTAATTGGGTCCATTGATGGGACACATGTGGCTTTGGTACCACCACAGGCACAGGAAGTAGCCTATCGAAACCGAAAACATTATCACTCCATTAATGCCCTTGTGGTGTGTCTTGCTAACATGCTGATTTCCCATGTCTGTGCACGTTTTCCAGGGTCAGCACAAGATGCCTACATCATGAGGCGTAGCAGGGTGCCAGAAATTATGCTGCGGCTGCACAACGAACGAGCATGTCTTGTTGGTGGGTATACTCTGTTTGTCCTGTATTTAGCGGTATCTTTGTATGTTACGGCATCTCCTGACCCACTTCTTTACATGATGTTTCCATGTAGGGGACTCTGGCTATCCCAACATGCCATGGCTGGTGACGTCTCTCCGCAACCCCAGAACAGCTGCAGATCACCGTTACAACAAAGCCCATGGGCAGACCAGGCAAGTGATTGAGAGGATGTTTGGCCTCCTGAAGAGCCGATTCCGGTTCCTCCACAAGACAGGCGGGTCCCTCCCATATGCACCGGTGAAGGTCTGCAAAATCTTCCTCGTGTGCTGCATGCTGCACAACATGGCAGTGGAGAAAGCTGTGCCACTCATCCTGGATCCCGATGAGCAGGAACATCCACCTGTGGAGGATGAATGGCTTGGTCACGAGGCAAGTGAGGAGGAGGAGGAGGAGGGCATCCGGAGTCAGCTCATACGCAACTTCTTCTCATAATGGTGAGTCCCTGGGTCTGAGTGTGCATGCTTGGAGCCTTGTGTGGCATATGTTGCAATGTGTGTGTCCAGCTGACTGTATGCTAAGTGACTTAGAGGTGTGCTCTGATGTGTCACTCGAGTGATGATGTCATTCCACACATTTTAGCTGACACACTCAATTTTCAACTAGCATGGTGTCAACCTTATTCATGTGGAGTACATGACCATGCATGCGGATGACTATCTTTTTCCTGACTTCTTGTGTGTCTGTCATCCCCAGGTAGTTGTGCATGCTGTCTGCTCGTGGCATTGTTGTGCTCCTGCTATTCCTCATGAGTATTGCAACGTGTGCTGAATCAGCGCTACATGCACGGACATGGTGAGATATCTCCTTTGGGTAAGGATTGCAGCAAGGCATTTTGGGTGTGGTAGTTGTTTGGAATGTGTGGGCACTGCTCCTGTGCAGGTTTTGTTACTATGCATACATGTTGACTCAAAAACCAAAGGAAATGATGGACGGAGTGTTGAACATTGCAAGCACTCACCCCCAGTCAACTGATCTGGGTTTAATCCATCACCATTCTTTAGCCCACTCTGCCACCCCAGTTCAGACATGGCCATATGCAAATCAGTCTGACCCTGTGCCTCATGGGAACAGTCCAGCCCGAACTGCCAAGCCATGTCTTCCCTGGACCGGAAACAAGTTTCCTAGGACCGGTTCCTGGCATTTCAGCCGTCTTCAGCCAGGCTTGCTTGAATCCAGTGACAAAGTGAGCAAGGGACTCACGTCTGAGCATACCCTGCCAACTTATGGCGAACAAAGCAACAACCAAAAGAAATGATGGACGGAGTGTTGAACATTGCAAGCACTCACCCCCAGTCAACTGATCTGGGTTTAATCCATCACCATTCTTTAGCCCACTCTGCCACCCCAGTTCAGACATGGCCATATGCAAATCAGTCTGACCCTGTGCCTCATGGGAACAGTCCAGCCCGAACTGCCATGCCATGTCTTCCCTGGACTGGAAACAAGCTTCCTAAGACCGGTTTCTGGCATTTCAGCCGTCTTCAGCCAGGCTTGCTTGAATCCAGTGGCAAAGTGAGCAAGGGACTCACGTCTGAGCATACCCTGCCAACTTATGGCGAACAAAGCAAAAACCAAAGGAAATGATGTACGGAGTGTTGAACATTGCAAGCACTCACCCCCAGTCAACTGATCTGGGTTTAATCCATCACCATTCTTTAGCCCACTCTGCCACCCCAGTTCAGACATGGCCATATGCAAATCAGTCTGACCCTGTGCCTCATGGGAACAGTCCAGCCCGAACTGCCAAGCCATGTCTTCCCTGGACCGGAAACAAGCTTCCTAGGACCGGTTTCTGGCATTTCAGCCGTCTTCAGCCAGGCTTGCTTGAATCCAGTGGCAAAATGAGCAAGGGACTCACGTCTGAGCATACCCTGCCAACTTATGGCGAACAAAGCAAAAACCAAAGGAAATGATGGACGGAGTGTTGAACATTGCAAGCACTCACCCCCAGTCAACTGATCTGGGTTTAATCCATCGCCATTCTTTAGCCCACTCTGCCACCATGGGGCACATGACATGTAGCATGACTCACATGAATTGATAGTCACACTTCGTGAAAGTCATCTGTAATGGGATTGTGGATTGTGATGAAGGCATCAATGTGTGTAAAACTTCCCTCTGAAACATACGGGATGCTACGGGTGGACATAGTGTGGGACATACCCATAAGAGGCTCAATGGGGAATTGCAGCCTCTCCGTGTGCAGCAGGGGATGTTTGGCTCACCTCCTTCACTTGTGTGCCAGTCCAATGGATTTACAGCATCTGTGGTGCGAAGGGGGTATCCAGTGTAGGTCCCACATGTTCATCCAAAAGACCTGTGAGTCTGTTCATATTGATGCATTTCCATAGGTGTGAGCCTGAGTATTAAGGTGTTCCTCACCCTCCAAGGTGCCTCATCTCTGTCAATGCAGGTCTCTTGCCACTGTGCATGCGGCATCTCTGGCATAGTTGTCAAAGATTGTGCATATGAGTCTATGTGTAGATTAGCAACCTGCATGCTGTTCTTCATGTATTTGATTCTCTATTGTGCATGAAGTCCATGGCTGTGTATGTGTTTTGGCATGTTGGTCCCCACGACGGGCCATCAACACCTTCTGAGGGTGTGTTTTCTGTGCGCAGCTCGGCCTTCAGTTTCATGATCCGGTGTCAGTCATCTTTGGTGATTGTGCATCCTTTGTCTCTGGGTATGCCATGGAAAACCGGACACTCGTTCCTTTACATACACCTATTGCAGTAGTCCTTTCTGACATCCTAGTCTTTGTGTGGAACTTATGGCATAGTTTCCAGGACATGCCGCCTGCTGTTGCAGCCCCTGCAGCAAGGGCACACAAATTTGGCATCCGGATTTGGCAACACACACACATCAAAGATGCTCCTCCCTTCCTCCCTCAACCCATTCCTTTGGCTGTCATCAGCTTGTCTGTGCCACAGTTGCGGCCACGCGGTGCCAAAGGCTGGACCGTCTGCCCATGCAACGTGCACATTGCACGACCCTCAGGTCCTTGCATGACCCACATCACACTACAGTTGCAGACACCCTCCAAGCAATGTCCATCCACAAATCTCCCGCCTGCTCTCAGGCATACACTAAGCGCACACACAACACCTTTGCATGATGAGTGTGCAACTCCGACTGCCTACACAGCGCTGCCACCCCTTCCAGGCTCTGTCACACCAACCAGGTCATGTCCCTCCTACTCCCCACCGGCTCTGTACCCCAGCAAGGCCATGGGAGTGGGACTCAAGGCTTCTGCATGTAGTATGGTGTCGTCGTCAGGCACATGGCACAGGTATCATCTCTCAGCGTGTCAATCTACAATGTGTCCAGGACCCCCCTCTCCACCATCACATGCGCACAGCACCTCATCATCAGCTAGTATGCCATTGACAGCCAGGTGCTCCTCACCCTCATCAAGGATGCAGACATTGCCAGTTTCTAATATTCAAGATTGCGTGACATCCATTGATGAATGGCTGAACATCAGCCACCTGAGGCTGGACTTGTACAGGACTGAGGTCAACATCTGAGGATTGTCCCCTTACAGCTGGGTCAACTGCATGTGTCCCACCCGCAAGAGCCCTGCACAAGCACCCAGTGTCCACACACACATGATGGTGTGCATCATGTATTGCTTGCTCACATTTGCCATGGTAATCACCAGCATCTTTGCCTCAGACTGCAACACCCTCTGCATTATGCACATGATCCCCAGATGGATCCACTCCAAGGAAAGACGGACCATCCCCCAGGTCAACGACAACATCCGTGTCAAATACTGCCCTGCCTTCTACAGAGCAGCCACATCCAAACTCCCGGGAAACTTGTCCACATCCAGGGTGCATCTGCACACCTCAGCTTCAACATCCCGCGCCCCAGCCACATCACCGTCCAGCAGAGACAGCTGCAATGGATTACTGTGTGCTGCAGGATGACCTTCAGACTCCCCACCCACACTCAGGAGGCAGGCCACAACCCAGACCCAAAACCAACCTTGTACCACTGTCATCCGAGACCCCATAGTGCCATCTCCGTGCATCCAACCTTGACCTGGCCACCATTCTTCACATCCACCGTACTCCAGCATGCAGGACATAGTTCTCCCACCTGGGAACACATACCTGGGACTCACTCCCCGGGAACCTCCGAATGAGGCATGACCTCTACGCCTTAATGATACTCTTCCAAATAGGTCTGTCTGCACAGTATTGCAAGCCCCCCCTCAGCAGCTTGAGGCCATCACAGGTGAGTATTGTGCTCCATGTCTGCATTGAATGATACATTGTGACTCATGTGTGTCCTGTACCAGACTCAGATCCCAGGGTATGGATGGCTGGAGTTAGTTTGACATTTACACACACATATGTTGTGGACTAATGCAAAATGACAGCAACATCTCATGAAAAAATAAAAAATTTATTTACGGTGGGGTACGTGTTTTGGTAGATAAACTAAGGTGCTCTACCGGGTGCATATAATCCAAAGTTCACAGGGGAGATGGTATCCTTTGCTTTGGAAGTCATCAGAGTCCAGACCACAGTGTTGGTCATCATTGGTCAGACTGTGACCAGCAAGTCCATGTGGCAGAGAATGTCATTGGATGAGGTGATGCTGTTGCGCCAGAGGGCCAGGTGCCAGGCCAGGTGACCTGGGAGATGTGGATGGTCCGCTGACTCTCACGGTCTTTTCCGTGGACGACCCACCTTCCTGGGGGGACCCTCAGATGCAGGCCTTGACGATGTCTGTGATGCTCCATCGGACGAATACTCCTCCTCCTCCCTCCCTGTGGCTGGTGGTGGTCTTCGCCTGGTGGCACAGGCAGGGTTGCCCATGTTGTCGGCGATCTGAAGGAGTGAAGGGCTCATGTCCGTTTGCACCGCCAGGAGCTCAGCCAGTCTTGCCTCCATCGGTCCTTGGTGTTGTTGTTGACTGGCATGTTGCTCGGCCTGCAGGTTCTTCATCTCATCGAGGGTCCCCTTCATCTCTGTGAGGCTCGCCACTACCTGGCTGATGCCCCTGGTGTCACGCCGGTATGTGTCCAGGATGTGGCGTATGTGTGACATACCGGTTCCCTCAGCTGGCTGGTCAGGTTCGCGCCTCCGCCTGCCTCTACTCCCACCACCCCTGCCCACACGAGCCTGGCCTGCCTTTGTGGGCACATCGGGTCTACGGGACCCCTGAGGGATGGCATTTGCGGGGTTGTCTGCCTCCTCCTGGGTGCCCGGAGAACCTTGTCCCTCCT
This sequence comes from Triturus cristatus, assembly GCF_964204655.1. NCBI lineage: Eukaryota > Metazoa > Chordata > Amphibia > Caudata > Salamandridae > Triturus > Triturus cristatus. The sequence continues at coordinate 233,278,571 of NC_140587.1, forward strand.
GGTCAGACTGGCTGTGTTGTTCAGTGCGAGCAGGGCTCCTGGGTGTCTCCTGGGATGTGGCAGGAATGGGGGTGGGGGTTGGCACAGATGTACCTGACGCAGGTGCTGCAGGGGCTTGGGCACCAGAGGGGCCAGGTTGGTCGGGGTCATCCACGGAGAGGTGAGAGTCGCCGCTGCCGGTGGGATCATCTTCAACCTGAGCCTGGGACTGTGATTGTTCCCCCCCATTGTTGGGGGGAGGTCCATGACATTGCCCTGTATGTGAGAGAGAGACAATGTTAATGCTGTTTCATGCCACATCCATGTTTCATACATATTCAAGTTGTCACAGTTCCTCCAGGTAGTTGGATGTGCCTAGCATTCCTCTCAATGTCCACTTGGGGATGGGTATGTTGCGGGGGACAGATTGATATGTTCTCCTGAGTGTTTGACCAGTAGAATTTCGGCTAGGATGCTTATTTGGCTATGGATTGGTCTTGTTGTGTCACATGTCCATTGTGAGTGTGGGTAAATCAGTTGCCTGCCCCGGGGGTGTGTGCTTGTGTTAGGGGGGGGGGTGTGACCGGGCATGCTGTTGGGTGTAGTGTGATTTGTCATTGGGTCTCCCAGGTGATGTGTCTGTCCCCTCATGGTGCATGCTGGCATGACAGTGAGTGTGAGTTCCTGTGCTAGATATCTGAGCTTGTGGAGTTGGTGTTTGAGTGTACAGTGGTCACAGGAGGGCCTTGTGCTGCATACAGCAGGGCCAAGTGTCAGCTACCTTGTCAGTACTTTGTCAGTCCCTGTGCATTGGGCATGGTGCATGGGTCTGTACCTAGGCCATATGGGCTGAGGGCATTGGTGTCTGCTTCTGAGTTGCACAATGTGTGTGTGAGCCCCACCCTCCTAGCATCCCGGATATCCAGTCTTGGGTTTGTGGTTGGTGTGGCCTGGGACATGGCATTGCCTTTATTTGTGAATGGGGCATGGAGACGTTAGTGGCATGAGCGTTATTTTTGAGTGTGGTTGTGTGCGGTGAGGGCTTGGGGGAAGTTGCGTGCATTTGGTGTATTTGTGGTGTGGATGCCATTCCACCCATGTTACGTGAGTTGTTTGTGTACTCTCCAGGCTCTGCGAATCTTTCGACTCCGTGTACTCCCACCGGCGGAAGCATGGCCATCACCTTCTCCTCCCAGGGATGGTAATGTGCAGGTCTGCGGGGCAGCCCACCTCCAGTGATGTTACTCTGGGCGTATTCCTCGTTCATTTTCCTCTTGACTGCCCTGCGCAGATCGTACCACCTGGCTTGGCATTCATGCCTGGTCCTTCGGATGGGTGCAACAGCATTCACCTTATCGACGATCCTCTGCCACAGGCTTGTTTTTTGGGCTATGCTGGTCTCTGTCTGACCAATGTTCCAAACAGCTGTGGCTCAACTCTGATGACTTTGTTGACAAGGAGGTCCAGCTCCGCCCTTGTGAACTTTGGATTCTTGTCTGTGAGCATGGTGTGGGGTGTGGGTGTGGATGGTTGTGGGTGTGTGGGTGTGAATGTGATAGTGTGTGTGTGAATGTGAAGAGGGGGTGTTTGTGAAGGAGGTTGTGTGAAGGTGTGTAAGTTAAGGTGTAGTTAAGGTGTAAGTAAGGTGCAGTTGTTTGTCTGTGGGGTCTGTCAGCAGTGGGTCTGTTGCAAAGGCTCATGGGTTGTGTGTGTGGGCCCTTTTTATTGGTCCATTTGTGGGTGTGGCTGGGTTTGAAATTTTGTTGGGTGTGTTATAAGAGGTGGTTGTGATTTTGGGCCTCTGATTGGATGTCCCAGGTCAGTCATTGAGATGTATTTTGTCATGTAGACGTGTTTTGTGGTGTTGTGCGAGTCGAATTGACCCTCCTTGTGCTGTTTTACAGTGTCCTGGTTCTGTACAAGTCTTTTTCGCGTAGGTGAGGTCTGTACATACGCGATGCTGGGTGAGGGTGCTGGGGCACGGTGCGTAAAGGTACGGGCTGGGGTATGGGCCTGGGGTGCGGTGCGTACAGGTACGGGGCTGGGGTACGAGCCTGGGGTGCGGGGCGTACAGGTACGGGGCTGGGGTACGGGCCTGGGGTACGGTGCATACAGGTACGGGGCTGGGGTACGGGCCTGGGGTGCGGTGCGTACAGGTACGGGGCTGGGGTACGGTCCTGGGGAGCGGCGCGTACTGGTGCGGCGCTGGGGTATGGGCCTGGGGTACGGTGCGTACAGATACGGGGCTGGGCTATGGGCCTGGGGTACGGTGCGTACAGGTACGGGGCTGGGGTACAGGCCTGGGGTACGGTGCATATAGGTACGGGGCTGGGGTATGGGCCTGGGGTACGGTGCGTACAGGTACGGGGCTGGGGTACGGGCCTGGGGTGCGGTGCGTACAGGCACTACGGGCCTGGGGTACGGTGCGTACAGGTACGGGGATGGGGTACGGGCATTGGGTGCGGCGTGTACAGGCACTACGGGCCTGGGGTACAGTGCATACAGGTACGGGGCTGGGGTACAGTGCGGACATGGGGGGGTACGGTGCTGACATATGGGGGTACGGTGCTGACATATGCAGGGGGAGGGGGGGCTGTACGACTCGTATCCGGGCACAAGTTTACCCGTGTACATGTGTGCTACTGCGTTCGCTCCGTAAGGGGCCTTTTACATGCGGTTGTGTATTCGGACGGGCGGTACGGATCGTACTTGCGCGCTCGGACTTCTGTTTTACGATTTGCACGTAAAAATGTCCAGCTCCCTATCGTACACTTTTCCCGACGCTATTCGGACGTAAACATTTTCAGCTCCCTCTCGTACCCTTTTCCCGACGCAATTTGTATGTATTTTTCACGTACGAATCGTACTTCGCAGTTTGTACGGTACTTGTACGATTCGTACGTGAAAATATACGGATACAAGTCGTACGCAAATTTATTTTGCCAGATCGGAATCGGCACCTAAATGTTGAACAGAAAGAAATATATCAGCAAGTGAGGTAACAGATTGACCATGGATTTCTTCATGAAAAGAAAGAATGCACATGCACCTCATTTCAACCTATATGAATGTATGTGAGCGGACAAGCTGGAACAGGAAAAAGTTTCCTAATTAAAGTAATTACCAGTTATCTGCAGAAAACAACAAACTCACATTTGTCTTGTGTTGTAACTGCTCCAACTGGGTTGGCAGCACACAACATTAAAGGAATTACATTTCATCGTTTACTTATGCTACCTGTGGAGCATGAAAACAAATTGGAATATCACAAGCTATCTGGAGAAGCTTGTTATGAAGTTTCAAGAGTGCTAAAGAAAATGAAACTTCTGATTATTGATGAGGTAGGCATGGTCTCAAACTTAATGCTTGCTTTTGTGCATTTAAGAATGCAGCAAATTCTTAAAACAGAGTACGATGTTTTATTTGGAGGAAAACATGTCATAGTGTTTGGAGATCTACTGCAACTTACTCCCATAAAAGGAAAACCAGTATTTAAAACACTTGCGCATGAAGATACCAGAAAGTCCTTGGGAAGTGTTTTAAACGTTAACATTTGGTCATATTTTGAGTACAAAGAACTCACTAAAAATATGCGACAGGCAAATGATGCTGAATATGGAAGTATTCTTCAAGATATAAGAATTGGAGTACTGACAGAACATGGCAGACAAGCTTTGCAAAGTCGACTACTTACAAACTTGTTTCCAAATGAAAATATAGTTCCTGAAAAAATATATAAAATAATTGCAGAAAATAAATCTATAATCTGCTTAATGCCAACAGTGCGTGAGTGTTCTATTTTCAATGAAGAACTTTTGAAGCTAGAACATGAACAAATAATTAAAATGGAAGCCATTGATAAAATAGAGCATGAAGGAATCACTATTATTTTGACTGAAAAATTGAAAACAAAATTGTATTCTTTAGAAAAATCTATTTCTAAAACTGCAGGTTTAGAAAATAATTTTTTTGTATGTGTAAACTGTCGGGTTATTTTGCGGCGTAATTTGGATGTGGAAAAAGGTTTAGTGAATGAGGCAATGGGAAAAGTTGTTGATTTTGTGAATTATCAAAAAAAGATGGAATTGAATGTTTAAAAATCAAATTTGATCAGATTGAAGAAGTGAAACAAATTGCTCGTTGTTCTGCTCGTTTTTTGCTAGTTACGTATAAAACAGTTTCCTCTTTCTTTGGCATTTGCAATGACTATTCATAAATCTCAAGGATTAAGTGTAGACAGTGCTTTGGTGAACATTGGAAGTACCGTGATTAAAGAGGGTATGGCATATGTTGCTTTGTCCCGAGTCAGAACTTTATCTGGTGTGTTTTTGATTGATTTTGATGAGTCAAAGATTACTGCAGATGCAGACTGTGTAAAAGAGTATAATAGGTTAAGAAGAGCGTATGCTCCCAATTTAGGTCAATATCCTCTATTTGAAAAGCATGTGGTAGGTCGAAAAAGAAGATATGAGAATATCTGTACTGAAGTTATAGAGAAGGAAAAAAATCAAGATAATGTTGAGATTGCAAGTAAAAAGAAAAAGGACACTGTTGAAGAGATTGTTGGTTATCAGTTTGAAAATAGTTCAGGTATCAACTGCTATGCTAATGTAGTGGTCAATGTTGTTTTTTTTCTATAAAGTTTGCAACAGCAAATTATGGAGAATGGGGAAAAAAGATTTTGTTCCTTGTTGCATTCTGTTTATGAAAAATTGAGAACTGATAAAACTAAAATGCAAAGAGTTTCTGATATTCATAATCTTTTGGATATATGTTCTGGTTCTACACAATTTACGCAGAATATCCAACAAGATGCTCAGGAATTTCTAATGTATATGCTTACCGTAATGAAAAATGAAGGCATAGAAATTGAAAATCTTTTTGGCCTTCGTTATAAATGGGAACATCAATGTGAAAATTGTATTTTTACATGTACCACTGACATAGACACTGAAAGATTTATATATTTGACATTACTGTAAATCAGTGCCTTTTAACAAACTAGTTAAAGCAGCAAATCAAAACATGGAGTGTAGCCAATGCAAATCAGAAATGTTATCAACATTATTCATACAAAGATATGGACAATATATAATTTTAATGATGCAACGTTGTAAAGCTGATGGAAGAAAATTGGAAACTTTAATAAAACATTTTGTAGCAAGTCAACTATCAATATCAGGAAGAACTTTTGTAGCAGTAGCAATAATTTTCCATGATGGTCCTTCTACAACATCTGGACATTACACTGCCTATTTAAAATGTGATAAAGGATGGACATATTGTACTGATGCTCAATTGGTTTTTAAACAACGTTTGCCTAGCGAATTACCAAATTCCTACCTAATATTTTTAAAGCCAAAGTTTTAGGAACATAATTCAGCATATTAGGAATATGTTAAAGTGTCGTAATATGATTACTATTGGACAATTTCAGTTTAAAGGATTTCAGTAATACCATTTGGCCCAGAGGAAAGGTATACATTTGAATTATGGACTTTTTGTTGCACATTCTCACAGCATATATTTTTAAGAAACATCATTTACAGTGTACAGAAATTATAAAAAGAATTCTTTATTGAATCATTATTTGAGTACTTCCATATTCAAGTAAAACATTTTTTTTAGAAGGAACCATTTTATATATGTGTGATTTGTATTATATGGTTTGTTATTGACAATGGATGAATAATTGTTCATCGTATTATTCGATTTTTTTCATATTCAAGTAAGAAATTTCTCTTAGAAGAAAGCATTTTACATATGGGTGATTTGTATTATATGGTTTGTTATTGAGGATGTAGTTTTTGTGGAATGTTCAAAAATAGTTGGATATATGATAAATATGTTAGATATATATATATTTTTTTTTAAACAATCTAATTGATTGGGTTTTTTTTGCCCGCTGTTATGTGATGAGTAAGATTGAAATCACTGTTTGTAGTGAAATTCAATATATTCTGAGAACAGCAAAAAAGGCAAAGAAAATAATTTATAAAATGTTAAAATTATGTTGTGTTGTAAAAAGTATATTATTAAATATTATAACTGTATTTTTTCTTCTCTTTCACAGATACTAATTCTAAAATTTGAAATTTTCAGAAATTTAAATTATAAAAAACAACTGAAAATAATGTGTAGCATTTTATTTTCTATTACTGTGAAGGTAAGTTTAACTAAGTATTAATATGCACAATGGGCTGTGTTTGCACACTGGTGAAGAAAGGGGGGATGGACGGAGTAGATATGTGTGGACAGATGCTCAGTGGGCGTTTTAAGTTACAGGATAAAGTTAACATGAGTACTGAGTGTCCCTGGGGCCAACTAACCCACCAGATATGTGCAGAAAGTGCCAAAGACTTGCATTGGAGAGAGGTATAAAATGGGACATGGTTTCAGAGCACCTCAGTGCAATGCTGCTGTATGGTGTTCAATAGAGAGACATGGTGGGTTAGTAGGGCCCAGGGACTTTCAGAATTAAAAGACACTAAATTCCTCAACTTAAAACACGTCACAGAGTGTGTTTGTAGATGTCACATCAGGCTCCATCCCTTCCCTTCAGCACTCTAAAAACATGTCCTATCCCTTTGCCAAAACCTAAGTACTTATAAATGTATCTTGTTCTCTCTTTGCAGTACTGAAATTGCTCTATTTATTAGTCATATAGCTAAGGATTGGCCTATCCATTAACCCTAGTACAAGTTAATTTCTTTATATACTATGCAAGCAGATCTGCAAGAATCTACAAAGTATTAATACAGTCTTCAAAACACCCAGTTTATACCTATGTAGTTTTGGAATCTCCCTGTCATAGGATACCATGTGACCTGAAAAAAAAGATTTGATTGGTTCATAATATTTCCCATTGTGCCTATTGAAGGACCGCAATCTTTTCAATCATTCTTCTTTGAGCATCTTTGGAGACATAACTCTTTGCTTACCTCCTATCATTCTCGTACAATTTTTCAAACAGTGTACTAGCAAATTGTTCTTATTGTAATAGTCTGCCAATACCTAAGCACTTATGGGGCAATTTTAGAAGCATTCTGTGCCAAAATATGTCACTTTTTGTAACATAGTTATAGCACAAGAAACTCTTTCATATATACAAAGAGAGGTAAAGGCACTCTGTGTACCTTTTCTTCTCCTTGTAAATATGACCTCATCATACACACCACTTTGCGTTGAAAGGGCGTTCTATAGGTGTTGCTGTGCGTGATTGCACAGAACACTCATAGAACAAGAAACATCCCAAGATTTATTATAAATCATAAATCTGGACATGTGTGTGAATGATGCACCATCCTCCAATTGGTGTAGCAAGGCACAACAAGGAGAATTGTTTTCATTTCTCCTCATTTTTTTCTCTTTCAATATATGCTACAATGCACAGCATACATTGAAGGAGAAAAATGCCTTTACTGATTGTTTTTGTGCAGGAAGGTGTGTCTTCCTGCACAAAAACAAACTCCACACGACACAGATATCCTTGCACCATAGTGCAAGGGTGCCTGTGTCACCACATGGCTGCAGTTTAAGCAGCAGTGCAGAGGGAAGCATAGACTTGCAACATATTTATGTACATATGTTGCATCCCTGTGCTTCAGTACCATAGCACACTGCAGCTAAAGAGCTTACAGTGTCATGCTGCAGCGCTTCCTTATAGTTCTGTACTTATACATTCACCATACACTACTAATGCATTCTTTCAGTCAATTATGCACTATGCATACATTCATCTAAACTTTCACACACTATCATACAAATATAGCTCTTTTTTAACCAGGGAAGTTAGTTTTGAAAAGAACTTTTTTTTTGTTTTATATATTTTTTTTTTTTCTGAACAATTTTTGGATTTTTGGGGGGTTTTCTCAAAAGGAAAACAAGAAAACTGGAGGAACAAAACAATGAACTTCAGGAAAAAAAAAACTCTAGCACCGATGGTTTTCTTGTAATCTGCAAATTAAAACCACGGACTGCTCTCCGTAACACAGCAATCTGTTGCACTTTATGCAGTGCACCTTCAGGTTGGCGAATTGTGGACGTATGTCCAGATGTTGTGTAGATGGAGACATCCCGGAAGTACTGGGTACTGCAGGTGGTGAATTTACACACAGTCTTCTGCACTCCTTGCGCGCCAGGTTTACAGGGTGTAGAGTTTTTAGGTACTTCCTCATACTTGCGGTTCCCGCAAGAGTACTTTTTGGTTGGATCTCTGCATGACAGGACCCTTTCGCAGATTTTGCATGTCACTTTTGTTGCAGTAGTTTATTCTGTCCTTCTGGAAACGTAAAAAATGTTCACACAATAGATGTGTACCTCTCAGGGCGTGGAGGTTCAGCCACAAATCCATCATCTGATGAATGTTCAGATTCAGATGATGGCTGCTGTCCTGAAGCCATTGTTTTGCAATGGAAATCAATACTAAGTGTGCACTTAGCAAAAAAAAGGTTCTTCAAAGTTCAGAGATGCTCCTCCAAAGAAGGTCTAAGAAGAATGGTTGAAATGGGTGGGGTCCTTCAATAGTTAGAATAGGAAGTCTAATGAACCAATTAAATCTCTTTTTTTCAGGTCACATGGGGTCCGCGCACCCTGCGCATAGGCAGCACGCACCCAGCACGACTTTGCGAAATCGCATTAAAAACTAATATAGTTTTATTAAAAGTAAAAGTATATTATTTTTATGATTAGCTCAGATTATGTCTTGCCTTAATATTTTTATTAAATCCATATATATACCTTTTTTGACATAAAATATTTCGCGTGACTAGCGCACCCACTGCGTCAAACATGTATATGATGTCACGCGGAAGCGCACGAGCGTCGCGTAATGTAATACGTATGCGTCGTGTATGGGCCTGAAGTCGCGTACGGGTCGCATAGCAATAGCGCAGGAAAATACGCACCAATCGCACACCCTATGCGGATCCTACACAACAATCGTACAGTGGCGGCTAGGTTCCATGCAGTGTTCGAGAATGGTACGCATTGGGTGCGCTACTTAAAAAAAAAATTGGGGAAAAAACAATAAAAAAAATATTATACATATATTTTACAAAATATGAAATAAAAAAACAATATTAGAGTTTCAATAATTTTAAAAACATTTTTTTTAATTAACATAAAAAATATGGAATGTAATTAAAAAAATAAAATATGTAAAAATAAGAAGTTTAAAAAATGTAGAAAACAATATCAAAAAACTAAATATAACAATTAATATATTTAAAAATTATCATTTAAAAAACCTTTGAATTTCAGCAAAAAAAACCATAGGTTACATGGGCACTATAGTTAAGACTTAGCATTTAAAAAACCTTTGAAATTCACTGAAAAAACCAAAGGTTTCAGTGGCGGTATAGTTAGGAATTAGCATTTAAAAAACCTTTGAAATTCACTGAAAAAACCAAAGGTTTCAGTGGCGGTATAGTTAGGAATTAGCATTTAAAAAACCTTTGAAATTCACTGAAAAAACCATAGGTTTCAGGGACATTATAGTTAGGAATAAGCATTTAAAAACCTTTGAAATTCATGGAAAACACCTTAGGGTTCAGGTATGTTATAGTTAGGAATTAGCATTTAAAAAGGCTTAGAAATTCACTGTCATTTGAGATGTCATCAGTGATGTATTCAGTGATGTCACTGACCATGTCATGAATGATGTAATATGTGACATCATCAGCAGTGGATTGCGGGGGCGTGAGTTATAGTTAGCAGAACTAACTATAACGGAGGAGTTTCAATGGTTTTGTACGAGTGAAATGTCCAGCTAACTATAACACCCCTAAAACCTATGGTTTTTTAAGTGAATTTGTAAGCTTTTTAATGCTTATTTCTAACTATAACATACCTGAAACCTATGGTTTTTTCAGTGAATATATATATATATATTACAAGGGAGTCCTCCAATTTGCCCCAATAGCAAAAGAAACCAGGATGCGGCACACCAGGAGACAGCACAATAGTTTATTGTGCTCCAAGATCAATTACTGGCAGACGATATACAGATATAAGAAATAGTAATGACATTATGGCATGTACACATTTTCAGAAGCACATTTGTAAACGCACTGTTACTCAATATTATTACATTTTATCTCAATGAAATTATCTTCATGTTTCATAAATCTTCAAATAGCAGAAGAGGGTTGCAATGATGGGCACAGCTTCCTCAAGCTCCACCTATCGTTTAATAGGCTGGGCTGAGGAGCAGTTGCTTTGGATACCAAATACGGAAAAATGCACAGATGGCATTGTGCTAAGAATATTTTATATTGGCAACTTTTTTGTTAATTGGAGAAGAGAAGAGACACCTTTAGAATTTGTGAATGTTCTGAATGACAATATTTTTACTCAGAGTTCGAATGCACATCTGAACAAATGTAAAGTGGAGTCTTTGGAAATGAGAGTGGAAGTGTTTGACCCAAAAATAGACACCTTTTTGTTTCAGAAACCATCTCCAGACAACATCTTACATGCTAAAAATTATAATCTTGAAAGTCTTAAATTAAGACTTCTTAATGACAAGCTATTGCATACTAGGAGAAATTGTAGCACTGAAGAAGGGTGTAAAGTACCATAACTATTGGTAAATAATTTTATAAATAGAAGGTAACCCAAGAAAGTATTAAAGCAAACCATTTAGATAATGGAAAATATGAAACAAAATAATTTGTTATTGTTAGAAATGGGGGTCTCTAGTTGGCAGAGGTAGGTACCTTTGACCAAATAAGGACCCTTGCTTCTAGTCAGGATAAGGGGGATGCACACTTTAGATAACCCCTGCTCGCCCCCTTGGTAGCTTGGCACGAGCAGACAGGCTTATTCCAAAGGCAACATATAAAGTATTTGTACCAACACTCACAGTGACACAGTGAAAACACCACAAATGGACACCACACCAGTTTACAAAAATAAAATATCGTTTGTAGGAGAGTAGGATCTACTTCACATGGGTACCCCCACTTTTTGCTGGTGTTTCACTGTTTTTCGACTTTAGTCTTGCTGTGGCCCTTCTAACCAGGACCCCAGCCTAGCTGCTTCCTCTCTCAAATGGTTTCCATGTACATTAGGTACATTTCTAATAGGATTCTGGAGTGCCTTATAAGCCCCTAGTATATGGTATACTATGTGCCTAGGAAATAGGTACCTCAGAGGCCTACCAGGGGCTGAAGCATGTATTATGCCACCCCTGGGAAGCACTCCAAAATGGCACCACAGGTCTGCTACTGCTGCCTGAGTAAGGTGGTGCTTGAACCATTGCATACACATATTACACCTATAAGTCACTCCTATGGCAGGCCTTAACAATCCTGAAGGCAGAGTGCTTGGTTTTTATGTGAGAGGGTGCCCCTGCATGAGCAGAGCCCCTCTGCAGCGTTCGGAGTACCTCCTCTGATGCTGTTTGTGGTGCAGCCTGACCATATACTTTTAAGTGCATTATAACCTCACGTTAAATGCTAACTTTGGGATGGCTGCATGAGAAAATGTTGATTTGGTGTCAAATACTTTGGAATACTACCCCCCCCGCCAGTTCTGGCGGTGGGGGCAGCATTCCACCCTTCTAGAGGGAAAGACATGTTCACACTGGTCTAACCTGGTAGGACTTTCTACTGCCCTGGCATCACAAAATGGATGTCTCTGCCACAGCCTCCTGCTGCTGACCGAAACTCCAGCAGGGGAGGCCTGGACAATAGGTTTCCTGTCCCAGGGAGGTGTAACCACTTCCCCAGACAGGCAGATGTGTATTGGGGCTGGGCGGGAGCACTCTCTGGTGCTTTGAAGTCCTGCACTGGGTGCAAACTTGGTGTCCCTGTGCATAGTCCAGTTCAAACTGGTTGCAGGGGCTAACTGCCCCTGCTCTGGCATGAAACTGGACAAAGGAAATGGGTGTAACCACCCCTCTTTCCAAACCTTCCCATAGGTGGGTCCCTAGAGTATTTCCAACCCCCAAACTTAGTATAAGTATGGGAACCCAGTCCTTGCGACTTTAGATTAGCCTGGACGAAACTCTGCAACAGATATCCAGGACCTTCGATGTTCTACTTTGCTTAGAAGACAGAAGAAATCTCCCTTGGGGTCAAGAAGTGACTCCCCTGCTTGGCAGGCACCAAAGAAGCAACTGACCAGTCTGCATCACTGAAGCTTTTGCCGGACACTGAAGTCTTTGTATCACCAGAGATGGATTTCCAGACTTCCCTGAAGCTACCCTGAGTTCACAGCAAATCTGAGGCCCGTGGCCATCGTGGGTGACGTGGAACCGTGACCCCTGGACACCATGAACATTTGCAGCAACAACATCTTCCTGGTCTTCCTTGAAGTTCTGCTTTGGGCTCTGAGTAGCCCAGCCTTGAGCACCTCCTGCACCTAAGATTGCTGGCCTCCACTCCATGAGTGACCCGTGGGCCAGTTCCAAGTGCGACCGCTTGAGGCTCCTTCGTGATTCCTAGCCCGTTGGCTAGTAGGTCCCCACGGAGGCAACTCCTCTTCTGATTGGGCTTTCCTGGTTGCTCCAGATGTGCCCCGACTTACCCTCACTGGGTGAGTCCCCCAGACCTTGCTGGTCTGCACCGCCGTTTTTTCTCTGATTTCCAGTGACTTACCGTTGCCAAGGCTTGTTGGGTCCAATCTGGTCACCGATACCGCAGCACTCGACAGACTTCATTGGACAGATCGAATCCAGCTCCTGGTTGTCATCGGCACCTCCTGGACCTCGTGGCTGAAGAGTCAAGACTCCCATCAACTCACCTGAATCACCCGACATCTGTGGGCATTGGTCAATCGTGCCCTTGGTCACTGTTAAGTGACCCAGACTCTGTCCCCTCTGCTTTCAGGTGCCTTCCATCCTAGATCCAGGCTTGGATCACTTCTGACACTTCTCCTCTTCACAGCAGCAGCACTTCTTCACCAGCTTCCATTGAAATCGATGCCGCGACCCGACACCAAAAGACACCTATGCAACCGGCTTCCCTGGGTGAGGTAACATTAGTACTCCGGTGCTCCCTTGGGTGCTAGCCCTAGAACTTCCTAAGTCCAAAAAGGTTTGGTCCTGACTCATTTCTAATCGTCCCTAATCTTTAAATTTCCAACCGCGACATTGCCCATTGAAGCGAACGGGAACCCGCGGCAGTGTTCACACACTGCACACGGCCCCCATGGGTACCCTGTGTCACTACCTTGGGTGGGTCCTTGGGGTCCCAGCGATTCTACAGGCTCTAGGCCTTGTGTCTAGTTCAGTCGTGGTTCTTATACCACTTTATTGGTATATGGTTTGGTACGCCCCTAAGGCCCAAACATGTATTTGTGCTATTACTGTTGATTGCTAGCTTGTAAATTAAGTACTTCAAACTCTAGCCTCATAAAGAGACTAGAGGGGTGTGTTTTATCTTAAATACATATATTTTAAATATATACCTGGTGTGGTTGTCCTTTCATTTGGTCATTCAAGAGATTATAGACTGGTAAAACAAGCTGCTCTACATTCCTTCAAGACTTAGCCTGAAGGCTGCTCTCCATAGCTACCACTAGGATAGCTTTCAATAAAGGTTGTCTTTAACCTATTCACCATAAGAGGTTGTTTGGACTGATACAGGGTGCCCACTATAACTAGTGGACGGCATATATCAGGCCAACTTCTCACATCTTTATCTAAACAAAACAAGACCAAAACAGCACAAATAAGCTTGTAGATGGGAAATGCAACACTTTACTCTCAAAGTACCTTGGATGCGTAATGCAGAACAAAAAAAAGGGTTACAGAGAAGGCGATGCATCGATTCTTGCTGTGCTCCGGTTATGATGCGACAAGATGGCACCTCGATGCGTTGCGACGATATGGTGCAATGCGACAAAATGGCATCTTTGGTGCGATGTGACCACGTGGAGGCGATACGTGCACGCCCGATGGCCGTGCGGCAAAATTGGTGGTTTCCTGAGCTGCGACAGGCCCTGCGACACACTTCTCCGGTGATGCGACAGCAATCAGCAGCAGCGGTGGCACGCTTCCTCAGCGATGCAACGGGCCCTGTGACACGCTTCTCCAGTGATGCAGTAGCGAACAGCGGCAGCGGCGGCACGCTTCCTTGGTGATTCAGTGGCGGCTGCTGCAGCGGCGACACGCGCATGCGCATTTGTGAGGATAAAGTCGGCGATAGAGCAGGAAGAGGGAGCCCCGGGACGCCGCAGCTCAGGTAAGTCATTTTAATTACTTTTAACATGCTTTTAAACATTGTAAGGGCATTTAAAAGAGGGCGGGAGCGAGGCGGGTGGCTGGCAACTCCATTCCGCCATGATGTGTGCGTAGCCTGCCAGCTACGCCTACTTCGCGGACTGCGAAGTAGGCAACACTACACACACTCCGCAGGCGGAGCGGAGCACTACGCCCACGGTTACTGGAGACTCTATGAGAGCTAGGGAAACATCAAATAAACTAATAACATTTTTTGTTGATGTCTCTCAGGGCCCATGGGGACTTTATGGGAGGCAGGGACATTTTGTTTACTGTTGCTCTTATAGGGGCCCATTGGGACTATAAAGGAGGGGAGGGGCAGACAAAAATGTAATAGTTGAATCAAATAATCACTGGTGCCCCTCCATGGCCCATGGTACACTATATAAGGCGAAGAGAAACATGCAAAAATTAAATAAACAGATAGAAGGAAGAACACTGTACTGCAGTCAACCACAAGCGCAAATAAATATATCAGGAAAAAATGAACAAAAATGTCATGGCCCTCTTTTATCAATGCTCCTAGAAAAGAGCTTTTAATGTGGAATAAGAGGATTATAACACACTCTAGCTGCACAAAATAGTGATAGGTAGCTCATCTACCACATGGACACTGAAGAATCAGACATGGAAAGCAAAGACATAATGGCCACCATACAGACACATTCACTGGCTCCACAAAATGGTGGTTGGTTCATGGTCAGCAAATATAGAGGTATGGAGCACAAAGACAAAATAGTGGCCTATGACAAACATACACGCTGGCTACACATGGCCAGCAATAAATGAACCATGGAGAACAAAGAACAAATGGCAACCTAAGGCAAACACAGATACTAGCTACATAAAATGGCCACCACCACATGCAACCTTCCTCCCCAAAAAACAACAACATGTATCATTGCAGGGAAAGGATTGTACAGATATAGATTATTTACCCACAATGTGGTTAGAATGTGGGTAAAATATGGGTAAAACACGGAACTGTCCTTAATTCACCACCATTAAAAAAATACCAAATTGCTAAATTAATGGTAGTATTTTCTTCTGGTCAGTGTTAGTGTGTGTTTGCCATTAGTGATCATTTTGTTTTGTGTAGTCAGTGTGTTTTACTTTGTCCATAGGCTCGCATGTTTTCCTTGTTGTCCAAGACTTTGCCCTTTGTTGCCACGTGGCTGGTGGCCATTTTGTAGTCAATATGCTTTGCTTTTGCCATAGCCTGCATGTGTTATTTTTTGTCCTTGCCTTCACGCTTTGTGGCCATGTGGCCATGTGGCCAGTAGCCATTTTGTAGTCAGTGTGCTTTGCTTTTGCCATAGTCCTGCATGTGTTCTTTGTTGTCCATGTATTTGCCTTTGGTGGCCATGTGACTGGTGGCTATTTTGTACTCAGTGTGCTTTGCTTTTGCCATAGCCCTGCATGTGTTGATTGTTGACCATGCCTTTATCCTTGGTGGCCATGGTGACATTTTCTATTCAGTGTGCCTAACTTTTGTCATAGGTCTGCCTGTGTTCTTTGTTGTCAATGCCTTTCCCCTAGGGGGTCATGTAGTCGGTAGCTATTTTGTAATGTATTTTGCTTTTGACATATGCCTGCATGTGTTCTACATTGTCCATGCCTTGTGCCTTGGTGGCCATGTGCTAGTGCGGCCATTTTGTGTAGTGAGTGTATTCCCTTTTATCCACTATTCAAAGCAATTTTCTCCGGGCATCGATAGAAGAGGCCTATGCCATTTTGTTATTTTTTTCCTTTTTCCATGATGTGAGTTTAATGTGCTTGAGGATGATTGTAGTATTTATGCACATGGTTTTTTTAATTTATTTTTGCCATTTTCCCTTCTGCCTCTTTGTATCCCATAGGATTTCTCATATTCATTGGGAGACACCAGTATTTTTCAATTGTTTGTTTTTCTCTACTCCCCCTGCCTGCCATAGGCTTATCCCAGCAATAATTATTTTAAGGATTATTCCACTTTCCACTGGCCTGACCTGCACCCACCATCTGTCATAGACACATAAGCAAAAATCTTTTCAGGATTATTCCTTTTTTCCCTAGCCTGATCTGCAGCAGCTGCCTGCCATAAGTGCTCATCAGCAATAATTTATTAAGGAATATTCAATTTTCTGCTGCCCTGCACTCACCCCCTTTCGTAGGCGCACATCAGTAATAATTTTTTCAGGATTAGTTAATTTTCATCTGGCCTGTCCTGCACCCGCAGCATGCCATGGGAGCACACCAGCAGTCATTTTATTTAAGGATTATTAAATTTTTTCGTGGCCTGCCCCCTATCTCCCACCTGCCATAGGTCATAGGCACATACCAGCAATCATTTTGTTAAGGATTATTTAATATCCCCTTGACCTGCACTACCTGCCATAGGTGCACACCAGCAGTAATTGTTTTGAGGATTATTTAATTTTCCGCTGGCCTGTAGCAATAATTTTCATAAAGATTATTCCATTTTCTCCTGGCCTGCCCTGTACTCGCTGCCTGTCATAGACCATAGGTGCACACCAGTAATAATTTACTTTAAGCATTGTTCCACTTTCCCCTGGACTGCCATGCACCCGTCACCAGCCGGAGACCATAAGCTCATACTAGTTATATATTTTTCAAGGATTATTCCATTGTCCATGGACTGCCCTGCAACTGGCCCTGCTGTAGACCATACACTCACACCAGTAATGTTTTTTTAAGGATCGTTCCATTTTCCCCGGCTTACCCTGCACCCGCTGTCTGATATAGCCCATAGGCGCACACCAGCAATATATTTTTAATGATTATTCAATATTCCGGGACCTGCCCTGCACCCGCCACCTTCCGTAGGCCATAAGTGCACACCAGCAATACTTTTTTCAAGGATTATTCCATTTTCCTCTGGACTTATCGATTGCCAGAGGCATCCCAATTTTTTATGTTATTGGAATATTATGTTAATGGGTTGTAATGTATACACTATTGTTAATTTTTTGTGATGTGATCTCAGTAAATGATATTGTTTGTAGATTCAAACAGAAAATGCCATAATTCACTAATTTCTTTTGCGTGTTTGTTTGCTTTTAGGTGCAAAAGAGACATCGTCACAAACAGTACAGCAGGACAGAAGGGAGAAGCGACATAGACCAGCTGAGTCCTCCTCCTCTTTAACTTGTGCAGTAAAGTGGCAACTACCAGAGCTAAGAAGATGGACCCAAAAAAGAGTGTTCCTCAGTGAAGCAGCCTCAGTGGTCATGACAATGAGCAGTGAGTCTCAACTGGATTTGTCTCAGATGCAAACCAGTACTCACTAGTCACAGCAAAGTGAACAACAAGAGTCATAGCCAGCAACAGCTCTTCCAGAAGGAGGAGCAGAACAGAAGTTTGAGCTTCCTGCTGAGCAAGATGTTGCTCTTCAATCGTGGGCTCCACAGTCTCCTCCAAGCGCCCCTTTTGATAATCTTGAAATAAATTGGACCCCAGCCAATTCCCAGACCCACCCTGAGAGACAAGGGAAAAGGAAAGTTTCTGAAAGCCTTATAATTTGTTTAAGTGATAGTCATGAGGATGAGCCAGTGATTGTCAGTATGGATGGCGGCTCAGAGAAATCAAGATGACCGCTCCTATTTAACCACTTCCATATACCTGTTGAGACCTGTATTCACCACTATCACAGTCGAAGTATGCCCTGCAAACAACACAGCCACCTACCTCCAGTCTTCAGGTATTGGGAATGGCACACAAAAAAAGTTCTCCTTCCCAATTTGGGACTTCTTTACGATTAGCAAGCCGGAGGATATCATTGCAGTATGCTCCACTTGCTAGGTGAGTGTTTGTCAAGGTAAGCCTGGTCTGCACTACAGTCCTGGAGGCCAAGCATCCCATCTGAGAAAACATTGCAAAATCTTGTATGAGGAGCACCTCAAAATTATAGTTCCAGTGGTGGTGCTTATGAGAGAGGGAAAGCAGCTGAGTGCACAGTGATAAAAGATAAAGGTGGTCATAAGGAACAGGATGGGCGGTATTGCACAAACCAGTCCAGTACCCTGTAGTTTGCCAAAATCCCATGCATCAGCAACCTCAAAATGGCTCAAGACATAGATGCAGACACCTCTGTCACACCAGTGTTTTCCCCAAGAACCCCAAGTCTACCACCTCCTGAATCTCTCAGGAAGTCACTAATGACAGTGGCACCACAATGGAAAAAAATCCAAGCTACTTTTATGAGCATGTTCAGGCAGGAGGGTCTCTACGAATGCAACCACACAGTTACACATTTGTCCAACTTGAATCTGGCTAAAATGTGAACAATATGGGGGCATGGCCAAGATGGCGTCTTGCTAAGGCATGTTTTCGGAGCTCTCCGGTGCCACCGGGCCCTTCCAGCACCTCTAGCGGGACGAGGAAGCCTGAATCGTCAGCGGATTTCCCCGGTGAGGTGCCGCTTCATTGTGAAGTGGCTGCGGTGGCTTTCCCATGACGACGGCGACTGCACCGCCGCATAAGCAGCATGAGGCGGAGCGGCGGGCGCCTGGCGACGCCTTCAACGTTCTCAGGAGTGGGAGCAGATCGACTGCGCCATGTGGCAGCCCCTGTGAGTCCATGGGGGCTGCCACACAGTGAACTGTGGCGGCGCCCTCTATAGCAGAGCAAAATGGATCCTGCTTGGAGGCTGAGTGTGACACTGGTGGTGCCGCTCACGTGAGGCCCCTGCACAGCCGTGGGGAGCGGGCCTCATTCCTACGGCCTGGTTGGGGGAGTTGCCCCCGCACCTGTGGTCAGCACAAGATACAGCGACTGGCGCGCTGCAGACGGCGCTCTCTTGCTTGGGGGCCGCTGGAGGAGCCGCTGGAGGTCTCTGCACAGCGTGGCACTACCTGTCAGCTTGCGGAGGACAGAGGGAAGACACACGCTGCCATGGGAGGCCTCTGAGTCCCAGCCTTGATGCTCGTGGAGGATGTATGACGTTACAACGCACACTTTTACAACGCATGCACTTACAACACATTTTTTACAACGCAAAATCCATTACAACGCACTACACTTACAACGCATGACACTACAACGCATTTTAAAAAACTACCTTTACAACGCATACCATTACAACGCATAATATTAAATTGCATTTAAGGTAAGTATTAGATAGTATAGGGGTAAAAATTACTATTCTAACTCCAGGGGGTGCAACAGTAGGGTAAGTGTTGGTTAGTATAGGGGTAAAAATGACTATTCTAACTCCAGGGGGTGCAACAGTAGGGTAAGTGTTGGATAGTATAGGGGTAAAAATTGCTATTCTAACTCCAGGGGGTGCAACAGTAGGGTAAGTGTTGGATAGTATAGGGGTAAAAATTGCTATTCTAACTCCAGGGGGTGCAACAGTAGGGTAAGTGTTGGATAGTATAGGGGTAAAAATTACTATTCTAACTCCAGGGGGTGCAACAGTAGGGTAAGTGTTGGATAGTATAGGGGTAAAAATTACTATTCTAACTCCAGGGGGTGCAACAGTAGGGTAAGTGTTGGATAGTATAGGGGTAAAAATTACTATTCTAACTCCAGGGGGTGCAACAGTAGGGTAAGTGTTGGATAGTATAGGGGTAAAAATTACTCTTCTAACTCCAGGGGGTGCAACAGTAGGGTAAGTGTTGGATAGTATAGGGGTAAAAATTACTATTCTAACTCCAGGTGGTGCAACAGTAGGGTAAGTGTTGGATAGTATAGGGGTAAAAATTACTATTCTAACTCCAGGGGGTGCAACAGTAGGGTAAGTGTTGGATAGTATAGGGGTAAAAATTACTATTCTAACTCCAGGGGGTGCAACAGTAGGGTAAGTGTTGGATAGTATAGGGGTAAAAGATACTATTCTAACTCCAGGGGGTGCAACAGTAGGGTAAGTGTTGGATAGTATAGGGGTAACAATTACTATTCGATCTCCAGGGGGTGCAACAGTAGGGTAAGTGTTGGATAGTGTAGTGTAATATTATGCGTTGTAATGGTAGGCGTTGTAATGGAATGCGTTGTAAAGGTAGTTTTTAAAAATGCGTTGTAGTGTCATGCGTTGTAAGTGTAGTGCGTTGTAATGGATTTTGCGTTGTAAAAAATGCGTTGTAAGTGTAGTGCGTTGTAAAAGTTGCGTTGTAAAGGTTGTTACCCGCTCGTGGAATCCCGGAGGTGAGCGCGTGCTGCGGGGGTATCGGGTTGGGCCCCCGCTCGCGGATTAGACCCAAATCCACAGCACTGACTGCTACTCCTCCCAACCTGAAAGAAACTCAGGCTCTGCCCCGTGACCCTGCAGACAGATAACCGACGCCGGACCGTGGGGCCCGCTCCCGGCACCCTTGCGGACCCGGTAGCCCAGCGCACAGATCAAGCTGCGCTGTCCCGCACAGAAGTGGAGGTCCCCGGCTGGCGGTGGTAACAGGGGCCCTCAACTTTGAGCTACCCATGTACTGAGAAGCCTGCACAACCAAGTCATGACAGCAAAGTTTAGGCCCTCAGTACAGCCTTCTGATTGCTCCTGCGCGCTTCCTTGCACTTGTGGCGCTGCAGACGGTTGGAGAGCCATGTGGGCTTCAGTAAAAAAATATGCAGTCCTGACTTTGCAGTCTGCAATTGACCTTTAATGCATCTCTGTGGACCCCTCCTACACTGGTCTCCCGGGTTCTCTTCTGCTACACGCACAGTGGGCCCGGAGTGCGCTTTTGCAATGGCGGCCCCCAAAGGCAGGAAGGGTCGCTCTGTAAAGGACTTACTGCCCCAATCTACCCAGCAGCCCAGAAACCAAATTGGCCCGGGACATGCGGATGACCCTGAGGAAAATGAGGGTCCGGGGGCACCGGTCGACTGCTCATTCTTGGAGTTCCTCTTTTCCGCTCTCCGCGACGACCTCGCTATTATGAAGCGCGAACTCCAGGCGGACCTAAATTATGTATGTCACGATGTGGACTCCCTGGGGGAGCGAGTTCACACCCTGGAAGACCATGAGACAGGATGGGTCAAAGAAATTGAGCACCTTCAGCAAGAAGTCCTCCGACTGCAGGAACAGAATCTGGACCTGCAGGTCCACACCGAGGACTTAGAAAACAGGTCCCATTGGAATAACATCCGCATCCGGGGCATGGCACACGAAGATGGCGATGATGATATTGAGGCCCTCGTGGTGCACCTTTTCCCATCTCTCTCCTTTTAACTTTATTTACCATTTTAGTTCATTACAGTTCTACAAACCCTGTGCTCAGAAGTACCATAGCACACTGCAGCTAAAGAGCTTACAGTGTCATGCTGCAGCGCTTCCTCATAGTTCTGCACTTATACAATCACCATACACTAGTAATGCATTCTTTCAGTCAATTATGCACTACGCATACATTCGTCTAAACTTTCACACACTATCATACAAATATAGCTCTTTTTTAACCAGAGAAGTTAGTTCTGAAAATAACTTTTTTTTTTGTTTTATATCTATTTTTTTTTTCTGAACACGTTTTTGATTTTTTAGGGGTTTTTTCAAAAGGAAAAAAAGAAAACTGGAGGAACAAAACAATGAACTTCAGGAAAAAATACAACTCTAGCACCGATGGTTTTCTTGTAATCTGCAAATTAAAACCACGGACTGCTCTCAGTAACAGAGCTATCTGTTGCACTTTATGCAGTGCACCTTCAGGTTGGCGGATTGTGGACGTATGTCCAGATGTTGTGTAGATGGAGACGTTCCGGAAGTACTGGGTACTGCAGGTGGTGAATTTACACACAGTCTTCTGCACTCCTTGCGCGCCAGGTTTACAGGGTGTAGAGTTTCTAGGTACTTCATCATACTTGCGGTCCTTCAAGAGTACTTTTTGGTTGGATCTACGCATGACAGGACCCTTTCGCAGATTTTGCAACTCACTTTTGTTGCATTAGTTTTATTCTGTCCTTCTGGAAACGTAAAAAATTTCCACACGATAGATGTGTACCTCTCAGGGCGTGGAGGTTCAGCCACAAATCCATCATCTGATGAATGTTCAGATTCAGATGATGGCTGCTGTCCTGAAGCCATTGTTTTGCAATGGAAATCAATACTAAGTGTGCACTTAGCAAAAAAAAGGTTCTTCAAAGTTCAGAGATGCTCCTCCAAAGAAGGTCTAAGAAGAATGATTGAAATGGGTGGGGTCCTTCGATAGTTAGAATAGGAAGTCTAATGAACCAATCAAATCTGTTTTTTCAGGTCACCTGGGGTCCGCACACCCTGCGCATAGGCAGCAGGCACCCAGCATGACTTCGCGAAATCGCATTAAAAACTAATATAGTTTTATTAAAAGTAAAAGTATATTACTGTTATGATTAGCTCAGATTATGTCTTGCCTTAATATTTATATTAAATCCATATATATATCTTTTTGACATAAAATATTTCGCGTGACTCGCGCACCCACTGCGTCAAACATGTATATGATGTCACGCGGAAGCGCACGAGCGTCGCGTAACGTAATACGTATGCGTCGTGTATGGAACTGAAGTCGCGTACGGGTCGCATAGCAATCACACAGGAAAATACGCACCAATCGCACACCCTATGCGGATCCTGCACAACAATCGTACAGTGGCGGCTAGGTTCTATGCAGTGTTCGAGAATGGTACGCATTGGGTGCGCGACTTAAAAAAAAAATTGGGGAAAAAACAATAAAAAAAATATTATAAATATATTTTACAAAATATGAAATAAAAAAAACAATATTAGAGTTTCATTATTTTTAAAAACATTTTTTTTTATTAACATAAAAAATATGTAATGTAATTAAAACAATAAAATATGTAAAAATAAGAAGTTTAAAAAATGTAGAAAACGGTATCAAAAAACTAAATATAACAATTAATATATTTAAAAATTATCATTTAAAAAAACTTTGAATTTCAGAGAAAAAAAGCATAGGTTACATGGGTGCTATAGTTAGGAATTAGCATTTAAAAAACCTTTGTAATTCACTGAAAAAAGCAAAGGTTTCAGGGGCATTATAGTTAGGAATAAGCATTTAAAAACCTTTGAAATTCATGGAAAAAACCATAGGGTTCAGGTATGTTATAGTTAGGAATTAGCATTTAAAAAACCTTAGAAATTCACTGTCATTTGAGATGTCGTCAGTGATGTTATCAGTGATGTCACTGACCATGTCATGAATGATGTAATATGTGACATCATCAGCAGTGGATTGCGGGGGCGTGAGTTATAGTTAGCAGAACTAACTATAACGGAGGAGTTTCAATGGTTTTGTGCGAGTGAAATGTCCAGCTAACTATAACACCCCTAAAACCTATGGTTTTTTAAGTGAATTTCTAAGGTTTTTTAATGCTTATTCCTAACTATAACATACCTGAAACCTATGTTTTTTTCAGTGAATATATATATATATATATTACAAGGGAGTCCTCCAATTTGCCCCAATAGCAAAAGAAACCAGAATGTGGCACACCAGGAGACAGCACAATTGTTTATTGTGCTCCAAGATCAATTACTGGCAGACGATATACAGATATTAGAAATAGTAATGACATTATGGCATGTACACATTTTCAGAAGCACATTTGTAAACACACTGTTACTCAAAATTATTACATTTTATCTCAATGAAATTATCTTCATGTTTCATGAATCTTCAAATAGCAGAAGAGGGTTGCAATGATGGGCACAGCTTCCTCAAGCTCCACCTATCGTTTAATAGGCTGGGCTGAGGAGCAGTTGCTTTGAATACCAAATACGGAAAAATGCACAGATGGCATTGTGCTAAGAATATTTTATATTGGCAACTTTTTTGTTAATTGGAGAAGAGAAGAGACACCTTTAGAATTTGTGAATGTTCTGAATGACAATATGTTTACTCAGAGTTCAAATGCACATCTGAACAAATGTAAAGTGGAGTCTTTGGAAATGAGAGTGGAAGTGTTTGACCCAAAAATAGACACCTTTTTGTTTCAGAAACCATCTCCTGACAACATCTTACATGCTAAAAATTAGAATCTTGAAAGTCTTAAATTAAGACTTCTTAATTCACAAGCTATTGCATACCAGGAGAAATTGTAGCACTGAAGAAGGGTGTAAAGTACCATAACTATTGGTAAATAATTTTATAAAAAGAAGGTAACCCAAGAAAGTATTAAAGCAAACCATTTAGATAATGGAAAATATGAAACAAAATAGTTTGTTATTATTAGAAATGGGGGTCTCTAGTTGGTAGAGGTAGGTACCTTTGACAAAATAGGGACCCTTGCTTCTAGTCAGGGTAAGGGGGATGCACACTTTAGATAACCCCTGCTCGCCCCCTTGGTAGCTTGGCACGAGCAGACAGGCTTATTCCAAAGGCAACATATAAAGTATTTGTACCAACACTCACAGTGACACGGTGAAAACACCACAAATGGACACCACACCAGTTTACAAAAATAAAATATCTTTTGTAGGAGAGTAAGATCTGCTTCACATGGGTACCCCCACTTTTTGCTGTTGTTTCACTGTTTTTCGACCTTAGTCTTGCTGTGGCCCTGCTAACCAGGACCCCAGCCTAGCTGCTTCCTCTCTAAAATGGTTTCCATGTACATTAGGTACATTTCTAATTGGATTCTGGAGTGCCTTATAAGCCCCTAGTATATGGTATACTATGTGCCTAGGGAATATGTACCTCAGAGGCCTACCAGGGGCTGAAGCATGTATTATGCCACCCCTGGGAAGCACTCCATAATGGCACCACAGGTCTGCTACTGCTGCCAGGGTAAGGTAGTGCTTGCACCCCTTACAGTGGTATGGGCTACCTATATCACTACCATTGCACACACATATTACACCTATAAGTCACTCCTATGGCAGGCCTTAACAATCCTGAAGGCAGAGTGCTTGGTTTTTATGTGAGAGGGTGCCCCTGCATGAGCAGAGCCCCTCTGCAGCATTCGGAGTACCTCCTCTGATGCTGTTTGTGGTGCAGCCTGACCATATACTCTTAAGTGCATTATAACCTCACGGTAAATGCTAACTTTGGGATGGCTGCACGAGAAAATGTTGATTTGGTGTCAAACACTTTGGAATACTACCCCCCGCCAGTTCTGGCGGTGGGGGCAGCATTCCACCCTTCTAGAGGGAGAGACATGTTCACACTGGTCTAACCCGGTAGGACTTTCTACAGCCCTGGCATCACAAAATGGATGCCTCTGCCACAGCCTCCTGCTGCTGACCCAAACTCCAGCAGGGGAGGCCTGGACAATAGGTTTCCTGTCCCAGGGAGGTGTAACCACTTCCCCAGACAGGCAGATGTGTATTGGGGCTGGGCGGGAGCACTCTCTGGTGCTTTGAAGTCCTGCACTGGGTGCAAACTTGGTGTCCCTGTGCATAGTCCAGTTCAAACTGGTTGCAGGGGCTACCTGCCCCTGCTCTGGCGTGAAACTGGACAAAGGAAATGGGTGTAAGCACCCCTCTTTCCAAACCTTCCCATAGGTGGGTCCCTAGAGTATTTCCAACCCCCAAAGTTAGTATA
Organism: Triturus cristatus; assembly: GCF_964204655.1. NCBI lineage: Eukaryota > Metazoa > Chordata > Amphibia > Caudata > Salamandridae > Triturus > Triturus cristatus. The sequence goes on from NC_140587.1 coordinate 233,304,248, forward strand.
AGTATGGGAACCCAGTCCTTGCGACTTTAGATTAGCCTGGACAAAACTCTGCAACATATATCCTGGACCTTTGATGTTCTACTTTGCTTAGAAGACTGAAGAAATCTCCCTTGGGGTCAAGGAGTGACTACCCTGCTTGGCAGGCACCAAAGAAGCCACTGACCAGTCTGCATCACTGAAGCTCGTGCCGGACACTGAAGTCTTTGTATCACCAGAGATGGATTTCCAGACTTCCCTGAAACTACCCTGAGTTCACAGCAAAGCTGATGCCCGTGGCTATCGTGGGTGACGTGGAACCGTGACCCCTGGACACCATAAACTTTTGCAGCAACAACATCTTCCTGGTCTTCCATGAAGTTCTGCTTTGGGCTCTAAATAGCCCCAGCCTTGAGCACCTCCTGCACCAAAGATTGCTGGCCTCCACTCCATGAGTGACCCGTGGGCCAGTTCCAAGTGCGACAGCTTGAGGCTCCTTCGTGATTCCTAGCCCATTGGCTAGTAGGTGTCCACGAAGGCAACTCCTCTTCTGATTGGGCTTTCCTGGTTGCTCGAGATGTGCCCCGACTTACCCTCACTGGGTGAGTCCCCCAGACCTTGCTGGTCTGCACCGCCGTCTTTTCTCTGATTTCCAGTGATTTACCGTTGCCAAGGCTTGTTGGGTCCAATCTGGTCACGGATACTGCAGCACTCGACAGACTTTGTGGGACAGCTCGAATCTAGCTCCTGGTTGTCATCAGCACCTCCTGGACCTCGTGGCTGAAGAGTCAAGACTCCCATCAACTCACCTGAAGCACCCGACATCTGTGGGCATTGGTCAATCGTGCCCTTGGTCACTGTTAAGTGACTCAGACTCTGTCCCCTCTGCTTTCAGGTTCCTTCCATCCTAGATCCAGGCTTGGATCGCTTCTGACACTTCTCTTCACGGCAGCAGCACTTCTTCACCAGCTTCCATTGAAATCGACACCGCAACCCGACACCAAAAGACACCTTTGCAACCGGCTTCCCTGGGTGAGGTAACATGAGTACTCCGGTGCTCCCTTGGGTGCTAGCCGTAGAACTTCCTAAGACCAAAAGGGTTTGATCCTGATTCATTTCTAAGTGTCCCTAATCTTTTAATTTCCAACCGCGACATTGCCCATAGAAGCGAACGGGAACCCGCGGCAGTGTTCACACACTGCACACGGCCCCCATGGGTACCCTGTGTCACTACCTTGGGTGGGTCCTTGGGGTCCCAGCGATTCTACAGGCTCTAGGCCTTGTGTCTAGTTCAGTCGTGGTTCTTATACCACTTTATTGGTATATGGTTTGGTACGCCCCTAAGGCCCAAACGTGTATTTGTGCTATTACTGTTGATTGCTAGCTTGTAAATTAAGTAATTCAAACTCTAGCCTCATAAAAAGACTAGAGGGGTGTGTTTTATCTTAAATACATATATTTTAAATATATACCTGGTGTGGTTGTCCTTTCATTTGGTCATTCAAGAGATTATAGACTGGTAAAACAAGCTGCTCTACATTCCTTCAAGACTTAGCCTGAAGGCTGCTCTCCATAGCTACCACTAGGATAGCTTTCAATAAAGGTTGTCTTTAACCTATTCACCATAAGGGGTTGTTTGGACTGATACAGGGTGCCCACTATAACTAGTGGACGGCATATATCAGGCCAACTTCTCACATCTTTATCTAAACTAAACAGGACCAAAACGACACAAATAAGCTTGTAGATGGGAAATGCAACACTTTACTCTCAAAGTACCTTGGATGCGTAATGCAGAACAAAAAAAAGGGTTACAGAGAAGGCGATGCGTCGATTCTTGCTGCGCTCCGGTTATGATGCGACAAGATGGCACCTCGATGCGTTGCGACGATATGGTGCAATGCGACAAAATTGCATCTTTGGTGCGATGTGACCATGTGGAGGCGATACGTGCACGCCCGATGGCCGTGCGGCAAAATTGGTGGTTTCCTGAGCTGCGACAGGCCCTGCGACACGCTTCTCTGGTGATGCGACAGCAATCAGCAGCAGCGGTGGCACGCTTCCTCAGCGATGCAACGGGCCCTGTGACACGCTTCTCCAGTGATGCAGTAGCGAACAGTGGCAGCGGCGGCACGCTTCCTCGGTGATTCAATGGCGGCTGCTGCGGCGGCGACACGCGAATGCGCATTTGTGAGGAAGAAGTCGGCGATAGAGCAGGAAGAGGGAGCCCCGGGACGCCGCAGCTCAGGTAAGTCATTTGAATTACTTTTAACATGCTTTTAAACATTGTAAGGGCCTTTAAAAGAGGGCGGGAGGGAGGCGGGTGGCTGGCAACTCCATTCCGCTGTGGCATGTTCATAGCCTGCCAGCTACGCCTACTTCGTGGACCGCGAAGTAGGCAACACTGCACACACTCCGCACACACTCCGCAGGCGGAGCGGAGCACTATGCCCACGGTTACTGGAGACTCTATGAGAGCTAGGGAAAAATCAAATAAACTAATAACATTTTTTGCTGCTGTCTCTCAGGGCCCATGGGGACTTTATGGGAGGCAGGGACATTTTGTTTACTGTTGCTCTTATAGGGGCCCATTGGGACTATAAAGGAGGGGAGGGGCAGACAAAAATGTAATAGTTGAATCAAATAATCACTGGTGCCCCTCCATGGCCCATGGTACACTATATAAGGCGAAGAGAAACATGCAAAAATTAAATAAACAGATAGAAGGAAGAACACTGTACTGCAGTCAACCACAAGCGCAAATAAATATATCAGGAAAAAATTAACAAAAATGTCATGGCCCTCTTTTATCAATGCTCCTAGAAAAGAGCTTTTAATGTGGAATAAGAGGATTATAACACACTCTAGCTGCACAAAATAGTGATAGGTACCTCATCTACCACATGGACACTGAAGAATCAGACATGGAAAGCAAAGACATAATGGCCACCATACAGACACATTCACTGGCTGCACAAAATGGTGGTCGGTTCATGGTCATCAAATATAGAGGCATGGAGCACAAAGACAAAATAGTGGCCTATGACAAACATACACGCTGGCTACACATGGCCAGCAATAAATGAAGCATGGAGAACAAAGAACAAATGGCAACCTAAGGCAAACACAGATTCTAGCTACATAAAATGGCCACCACCACATGCACCCTTCCTCCCCAAAAAACAACAACATGTATCATTGCAGGGAAATGATTGTACAGATATAGATTATTTACCCACAATGTGGTTAGAAAGTGGGTAAAATATGGGTAAGACACGGAACTGTCCTTAATTCACCACCATTAAAAAAATACCAAATTGCTAAATTAATGGTAGTATTTTCTTCTGGTCAGTGTTAGTGTGTGTTTGCCATTAGTCATCATTTTGTTTTGTGTAGTCAGTGTGTTTTACTTTGTACATAGGCTCGCATGTGTTCCTTGTTGTCCAAGCCTCTGCCCTTTGTTGCCACGTGGCTGGTGGCCATTTTGAAGTCATTGTGCTTTGCTTTTGCCAAAGCCTGCATGTGTTATTTTTTGTCCTTGCCTTCACGCTTTGTGGCCATGTGGCCATGTGGCCAGTAGCCATTTTGTAGTCAGTGTGCTTTGCTTTTGCCATAGTCCTGCATGTGTTCTTTGTTGTCCATGTATTTGCCTTTGGTGGCCATGTGACTGGCGGCTATTTTGTACTCAGTGCGCTTTGCTTTTGCCATAGGCCTGCATGTGTTGATTGTTGTCCATGCCTTTATCCTTGGTGGCCATGTGGACATTTTCTATTCAGTGTGCCTAACTTTTGTCATAGGCCAGCCTGTGTTCTTTGTTGTCAATGCCTTTGCCCTAGGGGGTCATGTAGCCGGTAGCTATTTTGTAATGTGTTTTGCTTTTGACATATGCCTGCATGCGTTCTACATTGTCCATGCCTTGTGCCTTGGTGGCCATGTGCTAGTGCGGCCATTTTGTGTAGTGAGTGTATTCCCTTTTAACCACTATTCAAAGCAATTTTCTAGGGGCATCGATAGAAGAGGCCTATGCCTTTTTGTTATTTTTTTCCTTTTTCCCTGATGTGAATTTAATGTGCTTGAGGATGATTGTAGTATTTATGTACATGGTTGTTTTAATTTATTTTTGCCATTTTCGCTTCTGCCTCCTTGCATCCCATAGGATTTCTCATATTCATTGGGACACACCAGCATTTTTCAATTGTTTTGTTTTTCTCTACACCCCCTGCCTGCCATAGGCTTATCCCAGCAATAATTATTTTAAGGATTATTCCACTTTCCACTGGCCTGACCTGCACCCACCATCTGTCATAGACACACCAGCAATAATCTTTTCAGGATTATTCCTTTTTTCCCTAGCCTGATCTGCAGCTGCTGCCTGCCATAAGTGCTCATCAGCAATAATTTATTAAGGAATATTCAATTTTCTGCTGCCCTGCACTCACCCCCTTTCATAGGCGCACATCAGTAATAATTTTTTCAGGATTAGTTAATTTTCCTCTGGCCTGTCCTGCACCCGCAGCATGCCATAGGAGCACACCAGCAGTCATTTTATTTAAGGATTATTCAATTTTTTCGTGGCCTGCCCCCTACCTGCATCCTGCCATAGGTCATAGGCACATACCAGCAATCATTTTGTTAAGGATTATTTAATATCCCCTTGACCTGACCTGCCCTGCACCCACTACCTGCCATAGGTGCACACCAGCAGTAATTGTTTTGAGGATTATTTAATTTTCTGCTGGCCTGTAGCAATAATTTTCATAAAGATTATTCCATTTTCTCCTGGCCTGCCCTGTACTCGCTGCCTGTCATAGACCATAGGTGCACACCAGTAATAATTTCCTTTAAGCATTGTTCCACTTTCCCCTGGACTGCCATGCACCCGCCACCAGCCGAAGACCATAAGCTCATACTAGTGATATATTTTTCAAGGATTATTCCATTGTCCCTGGTCTGCCCTGCAACTGGCCCTGCTGTAGACCATACACTCACACCAGTAATATTTTTTTTAAGGATCGTTCCATTTTCCCCGGCTTACCCTGCACCCGCTGTCTGATATAGCCCATAGGCGCACACCAGCAATATATTTTTAATGATTATTCAATATTCCGGGACCCGCCACCTTCCGTAGGCCATAAGTGCACACCAGCAATACTTTTTTCAAGGATTATTCCATTTTCCTCTGCAGTTATCGATTGTCAGAGGCATCCCAAATTTTTATGTTATTGAAATATTATGTTAATGGTTTTGAATGTATACACTATTGTTAATTTTTTGTGATGTGATCTCAGTAAATTATATTGTTTGTAGATTCAAACAGAAAATGCCACGATTCACTAATTTCTTTTGCGTGTTTGTTTGCTTTTAGGTGCAAAAGAGACATCGTCACACACAGTACAGCAGGACAGAAGGGAGAAGCGACATAGACCAGCTGAGTCCTCCTCCTCTTTCACTTGTGCAGTAAAGTGGCAACTACCAGAGCTAAGAAGATGGACCCAAAAAAGGGTGTTCCTCAGTGAAGCAGCCTCAGTGGTCATGACAATGAGCAGTGAGTCTCAACTGGATTTGTCTCAGATGCAAACCAGTACTCACTAGTCACAGCAAAGTGAACAACAGGAGTCATAGCCAGCAACAGCTCTTCCAGAAGGAGGAGCAGAACAGAAGTTTGAACTTCCTGCTGAGCAAGATGTTGCTCTTCAATTGTGGACTCCACAGTCTCCTCCAAGCGCCCCTTTTGATAATCTTGAAATAAATTGGACCCCAGCCGATTCCTAGACAGTATGGATGGCGGCTCAGAGAAATCAAGATGACCTCTCCTATTTAACCACTTTCATATACCTGTTGAGACCTGTATTCACCACTATCACAGTCGAAGTATGCCTTGCAAACAACACAGCCACCTACCTCCAGTCTTCAGGTATTGGGAGTGGCACACAAAAAAAGTTCTCCTTCCCAATTTGGGACTTCTTTACGATTAGCAAGCAGGAGGATATCATTGCAGTATGCTCCACTTGCTAGGTGAGTGTTTGTCAAGGTAAGCCAGGTCTGCACTACAGTCCTGGAGGCCAAGCATCCCATCTGAGAAAACATTGCAAAATCTGGTAGGAGGAGCACCTCAAAATTATAGTTCCAGTGGTGGTGCTTATGAGAGAGGGGAAGCAGCTGAGTGCACAGTGATAAAAGATAAAGGTGGTCATAAGGAAGAACAGGATGGGCGGTATTGCACAAACCAGTCCAGTACCCTGTAGTTTGCCAAAATCCCATGCATCAGCAACCTCAAAATGGCTTAAGACATAGATGCAGACACCTCTGTCACACCAGTGTTTTCCCCCAGAACCCCAAGTCTACCACCTCCTGAATCTCTCAGGAAGTCACTAATGACAGTGGCATCACAATGGAAAAAAATCCAAGCTATTTTTATGAGCATGTTCAGGCAGGAGGGTCTCTACGAATGCAACCACACAATGACACATTTGTCCAACTTGAATCTGGCTAAAATGTGAACAATATGGGGGCATGGCCAAGATGGCGTCTTGCTAAGGCACGTTTTTGGAGCTCTCCGGTCCCACCGGGCCCTTCCAGCACCGCTAGTGGGACGAGGAAGCCTGAATCGGCGGCGGATTTCCCCGGTGAGGTGCCACTTCGTTGTGAGGTGGCTGCGGTGGCTTTCCCGTGAAGCAGCATGAGGCGGAGGGGCCGGGCGCCTGGCGAGGACTTCAACGTTCTCAGGAGCGGGAGCAGATCGACTGCGCCATGTGGCAGCCCGTGTGAGCCCATGGGGGCTGCCACACAGTGAACTGTGGCGGCGCCCTCTATAGCAGAGCAAAATGGATCCTGCTTGGAAGCTGAGTGTGACAGTGGTGGTGCCGCTCACGCGAGGCTCCAGCACAGGCCTGGTTGGGGGAGTTGCCCCCACACCTGTGGTCAGCACAAGATACAGCGACTGGCGCGCTGCGGACGGCGCTCTCTTGCTTGGGGGCCGCTGGAGGTCTCTGCACAGCGTGGCACTACCTGTCAGCTTGCGGAGGACAGAGGGAAGACACACGCTGCCATGGGAGGCCTCTGAGTCCCAGCCTTGATGCTCGTGGAATCCCAGAGGTGAGCGCGTGCTGCGGGGGTATCGGGTTGGGCCCCCGCTCGCGGATTAGACCCAAATCCACGGCACTGACTGCTACTCCTCCCAACCTGAAAGAAACTCAGGCTCTGCCTTGTGACCCTGCAGACAGATAACGGATGCCGGACGGTGGGGCCCGCTCCCGGCACCCTTGCGGACCCGGTAGCCCAGCGCACAGATCAAGCTGCGCTGTCCCGCAAAGTGGAGGTCCCCGGCCGGGGGTGGTAACAGGGGCCCTCAACTTTGAGCTACCCACGTATTGAGAAGCCAGCACAACCAAGTCGTGACAGCAAAGTTTAGGCCCTCAGTACAGCCTTCTGATTGCTCCTGCGCACTTCCTTGCACTTGTGGCGCTGCAGACGGTTGGAGAGCCATGTGGGCTTCAGTACAAAGATGTGCAGTCCTGACTTTGCAGTCTGCAATTGACCTTTAATGCATCTCTGTGGACCCCTCCTACACTGGTCTCCTGGGTACTCTTCTGCTACACGCACAGTGGGCCCAGAGTGCGCTTTTGCAATGGCGGCCCCCAAAGGCAGGAAGGGTCGCTCTGTAAAGGACTTACTGCCCCAATCTACCCAACAGCCCAGAAACCAAATGGGCCCGGGACATGCGGACGACCCTGAGGAAAATGAGGGTCCGGGGACACCGGTCGACTGCTCATTCTTGGAGTTCCTCTTTTCCGCTCTCCGCGACGACCTCGCTATGATGAAGCACGAACTCCAGGCAGACCTAAATTATGTATGTCACGATGTGGTCTCTCTGGGGGAGCGAGTTCACACCCTGGAAGACCATGAGACAGGATGGGTCAAAGAAATTGAGCACCTTCAGCAAGAAGACCTCCGACTGCAAGAACAGAATCTGGACCTGCAGGTCCACACCGAGGACTTAGAAAACAGGTCCCATTGGAATAACATCCGCATCCGGGGCATGGCACACGAAGATGGCGATGACGATATTGAGGCCCTCGTGGTGCGCCTTTTCCGCTCTCTCTCTTTTTAACTTTATTTACCATTTTAGTTCATTACAGTGCTACAAACATAAGCGCGCACTGTCATTGTTACATTAATTGGACAATGCAAGGATGTTGACCATATTAAAACCAACATGTCAAGAAACAAAAGGGAGAGAAGAGAAAAATTAATGTATGTGAATACTGTCCCGGTGGAATGTCACCAAGAGGAGAATGTCCGCCTCCAACAGTCCAACATTTAGGCCTCCCGTAATAAAGGCAGTTCCAAACATAGACATATAATCAAGAACAATAACCTCAGCAACTTACATAGGAACATTTGTAAACAGGCAATTGTGATGCACAAGTCGATCATCCCACCCCGGACGGGACTATAACTTGTTTGAGTTGAGAGCCAGCAGTTCGTTGTTCAGTATCTGCATAAGACCTGAATGGTCCCCAGATGTCTTTGGGACGTAAGGTGCAAGGCAATGTGGTGGATATAAACTTCCCTGTTAGTGTTGCAGAATGCTCAACTGTTCAGCCAACTTTGAAATGTTGGAACTGTCCTGCGGCCCCAATGCAGTGCGATCTTCCTTTTGGCCAGTAGCAAACTAAGGGAGACAAACCTCCAAATCCCTTTGGGGAAGTTTACCACATGGCCTAATTATGCAATCTTAGGTGTCGGGATGAGGGTCAGTTCGGTCTTGTCTCCTAGGGTTTTGTGTACAACCTCCCAATATGACTGTATTTTGGGACAAGTCCACGTGAGATGGGCGAAGTCAGCGTATGGAGCATTACACTTACGACAGTTGTGAGGTCTGGACGGATCGAGCCTGTGAGATCTGACTGGGTTGATGTACATTCTACGCAGAAATTTAAAATGGAGCAGTTTATGTCTATAACTATGGAGAGTGGAGTGAACGAATCTGGTTCAATGGGAAAACCAGGCAGGGAGGCCCGCAGTGCCAAACGGATTTGTCCCAGAATGAAATGATCCATGAAGGTGGCATCGTGGAAGCGTTCCTCATCCACCACAGGGACATGTCCACTAGGGAACAGGTCTCCCGCCTTAGTGATGTCAAAGTTGGCAAAGGTGCGCTGCACCAGTCTCTCCCCCATGATCGGTAGCCAGCGGGCACTGGGGATAGGTAAAGCAGATGAATATAGCGTAGAAGTGCCTGTGACCCGCCTCAATTTTTCCCAAGCCCAACTGGTGATAGAGACCGTCTGTATGTCATTGGGGTCTCTGGGTATGCCCTTAGGTAATACTGTAGTTCACTTCTCAGGCAGTACGAAATCTGCTTTAGGACGGTGAAATGGGATCCTAGCGTCTGGGTGGAACAAAGCAAAGGTGTAGCTGCATTGGGCCACTAAGTAGTATAACTGAAAGTCGGGCACTCCGAACCCCCCTCTTTCATACGGAAGGGTCAGCACTTGTCAACGCACCCGGGCCTGGCTGCCCCCCAGACCAATCTGATAAGATGTTATTGAAAAGATATAAAAATTTGGGGAGCACAACCATCTTGATTATTGCTACTCTACCAGCGATGGATAACGGTAATCACAGCCACTTCTCCACCTGAGCCTCAAGGGCGTTGACTGCTTGACCATAGTTGAGGCAGAGGATATGAGCTGTGTCCAAATGGATATGGATGCCCAGACACTTAATGGAGTCAGTGCACCATTCAAGGGGGAATTCACACTCCCACTGCAGCGTGCTTGAGGTTAAGGGAAAGATAACGACTTGCGCCAGTTGATGCCCTGGCCAGAATGTTGTCCAAATCTGATTATTTCACTAATAAGTGGTTCCAAGTTAACATGAGGTTCCCTGACACAAAGATTAGGGTCGTCCGCATAGAGCCAAACCAGTAGAGGGCCGGTGTTGAATTGGAGGCCCCTCTGTAGGTGCTTCTCCTGGAAAAGTCTGATTAAGTGGTCCATGGCTAGGATAAACAATAATGGAGACAGGGGACAGCCTTGCTGAGTGTCACGGGATAGAGAGAAGGGTCGGGAAAGTGTGCCGTTCCAGTGAAGCCTCGTCGTGGGGCGGCTATACAATAATTCAGAGGTGGCAATAAATCCCTTAGGCATCCCCATGCAGCGCATGATGGACACAAAGAAAGGCCACTCGAGGGAGTCGAACGCTTTTTCAATGTTCAACAAAATAGCAGCTGCTGGGACCTCAGGGTTGGTTCTATGGAGACTCAAAAAAGAGCATCCTAAGACTCAGTGAAGTGGATCGATCGAGGACAAAGCCGGATTGAGCTGGGGAAATAGTGAATTCCATCAGGAGATACAAATGCATATCGAGAACCCTGGCCAGAATTTTATAGTCTAAATTTAGTAAGGACAGGGGTCGGTATGACACACATAGAGACAGGTCCCTGCCAGGTTTGGGAAGGAGTACAATGACAGCCTCGCAAAGGGTAAGGGGTAGGTTTTGCCTTTCAAGGGTTTCCGCATATACCTCAAGCAGTTTAGGCACCAGTAGGTCCTTATATGACTTATAAAAATCCCCTGTAAGGCCATTCAGACCAGGGACCGATGAGCCTCAAAGGGCCACGATGGCACTGATGACCTCATCCTCTGAGATTGGTTCAGCCTAGAAGTCCTGCATATTCTTCTCTAGATAGAACAAAGCAATCTCTGATAGATATTTTTGTGTGAAGTGGGATCGTGTAATAGTCCAGGATTTTGTTACGGATCTCTGAGGTGTCTGTGAGTGTCTGGTCAGTGGAGGATCTCAACTCACTGATGTAGGCTTTGCTGTATGACGGATGAAGCATCTGAACTAACACTCAGCATGGTTGCTCACCTTCCTCATAGCGACGGGCATTGTGATGTTTACCTAGAAAAAGTATCTTGCGATCTGTGGTCTCTCTATATTCAGTGAGGAGGGCAAGGTGGCACTTAGTCAACTCCGGGGTAGAAATGTTTATTGTGGCGCTATCAATGTCTCTCAGGTCTCATTCCAGATGAGAGAGTGTCGCTCTTAGAGCCTTTAGTACCCAGGCATGTTTGGCAATGCAGACGCCCCTAATATATGCTTTAATCTCTTCCCACAGGACCGCCCAAGAGTCGACCGAGCAAGTATTGATAGTAAAGTATTCTTCAATGGCTTCGCGCACCTCAGAGTAGAAGAGGTCGTCGTTGAGGGCTCGGCTAGGAAATCGCCATTGTCGCTCGTACCCATCTGGTCTGGGCACACCAAGTAGGAGTTTAATTGGGGAGTGGTCGGAATATGTTCTCAGAAGGGTTCCAATTGATTGGTGCCAGCAGGATATACCAGGGGAAATAAGTGAATAATCTATCCTGGTCCAAGTGTTGTGTTGGCCGGCATAATGCGTGTATTCAGTGGTGGAAGGGTTCCGCTTGCACCATATGTCGAGGAGCAATAATTGTTCACAAAGATCTAGAAGCGCTTGGCAAGCAAGTGGTTTAGTGCCAGGAGATTTAGCGGTGCTGTCTAGGGTGGGGTTAAGGAGCAAATTAAAATCACCCCCCACCATTAACTGGACAACTTAATGAGTTGGGAATGTAAGGGATGAAAGAATTCTGGAGAATCAGTGTTCGGGGCATAGACACACCAGGGCAACGCTGTGACCCATTAATGATCCTGTGACAATTGTGTATCTGCTCTCGTTATTCCTACTGGTGGAGTGGAGACTGAAGGGCACCCTTTTGTGGATAATAATTGCTGTGTCACAGGAATAATGGCTGAAGATGGAGAAATATCTGTGTGTGCCCCAGCTTGAAGCAAAACCTGCAGAGTCAGATTTGGACAAGTGCGTTTCTTGTATAAAAGCAATGTCGCTGTTATGGCGTAGCAGATAGTGAACGACATGCCTTCTCTTGCAGTTGTCATTAAGACCCCTGACGTTCCAAGACAGCAGGGACAAACTAGAGGGACCGTCAACATTACCTAGCTGGGATGGTCTTGACATCTATGACCAGAGTAATCAATCGTTGATAAAGGTTAACATGGACAGCGAGCATAACAGTATAGAACTCTGAACGAGAAAAGTTGTTTCCCCCGACCCCACACCCAACCTCACCCCAAATAAAGTGAGGCATAAACCACAGCATACAACAAAACATGATATACCAAGCAGCTTTGAGTTGGAATGAGAAATCCCTGTATCAGTCCATCTGTATCACTAGGAACAAACCCAAGGTGTAACACAGTCGACCAGCCATCTGAAACATTTCGTATTGATGAACGTTATTATCCCAGTCCAGCTATATTAACAAATGGATAATGACCAGTATGGTAAAATCAACCAGTGCCTGTCCTTGAAAAAAGATCCATGCTTGCATTGGAGCTGCTGCATGGAGGAGAGGATCTGGCCCCATCAGCGATTGTCTGGTAGTTGTTTTGCTTATGTGCTTGGCAGAATTCCTGCACCTCAGTAGGGGTGTCGAAAATGGGGGCCCGGCCATTGACATCGACTCACAATCTGGCAGGGTGGAGCATGCCATACCTCAGGCCCAAGTTCCTGAGGGTAGCCTTAACCCCATTGTACTTTTGATGGGCATCTTGCACCATTAGTGTAAAGTCCGGATAGAGTGCTAGTTTAGACCCCCCTATGTGGTGTCTCCACGTTCTCTGGTGAGGCGCAGTGCAGTGTCATGGTCCTGTAAGTTCATGATACATGCTATGATGGGTCTTGGAGGACAGTCCAGATTGGGCTGGGGGCCCAGCATGCGGTGAGCGCGCTCCACCAGAAACCCAGGGGGTAAAGGATTCCCTCCCAAACAGGGTCTAAACAAAGAGATCAAGGCAGTCAGTGGCGGTAGTCTCTGGCACCCAAAAATGCGGATGTTGTTGCGCCTGCTGCATGCCTCAAGGACTTCATTCTTAATTGCCACATCCCTGAGGATGCGCTCCACATGCCCCAATCTTTTAAGGGACTGCACAGTGCCATCCTCAATGTCAGATATGCGTGCCTCAGCCACATCCAAGCACCTATCGTGAACTTGAATTTTGGCCCCCAGACTCTCGAGACACTTGTCCAATGTGTCAAATCGCCCATTCAGTACCCTAAAACCTGCTCTCATCTCCTGTAGTAGTGATGAGGATGGTGCGGAGGGGTCATCGGTGTGGTCCGTGTCTTGGCCACCCTCTGCCATGTCGGAGTCACCCTCTGGAAGTTTCTCGACCAGCTTTTCAAAAGGGAGGGTCTTTTGCTTAGGGTCTTTGCGGCCCATGCCACTGTACTGTGGAAATATGGATTTTTATGATCAGTTATGTCCCCTATCTTGGACCCCAACGGTTTCATGTATAAATCACAAGTACATGTATGTTCCCTCCAGTTCCAGTTATGAAGACGCAAACACTTGTGCGTCCACCGTCAACATGTCCTCTTTCAGATCCGCCATGAATGGGCCGGATATTCTATTTCTAAGTATGAAAGGCCACCGGCTTTATATGGTTCATTTATCCCATTTTTCAGTCCAGGCGAGTAGGCCCTGATTCTGCCGTTAAGCCTTTTCCTGCCTTCTGCCTCTGAAAGCTCCAGTCTGAGCTCGCATCTGTATCCATGAACTTTGTCCTATTCCCTGCGCGGCTAACGGTGCCTGACTCCAGCCTGTTGCCTGCCAAAAACTGTATTTCACCTTCGAGATTATCTGCTCCGCTCCCTACCCAATGCATTCCTGTCTAGTAGTTTAAGTAAACATTCTTCCAGCTATCGAGCAAAGGGCCCGGCTTCTCTGTCTTTATGCAAGTAATTCATAGCCCTGTTACTATGGAAGATTTCTGCCCTCGCATCTAGTGTAGACACTTAGACGCTTGTACACGCACTCACAGTCAGTATAGAATAGATTTTGTTCGAGAGACCTTTCTTTTTGGATAACATAGTTCTTTAAACATAGGATGTTAGATATGATTTGGGATTAGGTTGACATAACCCCAGACTTTTGTCTCCACATGTAGAGCTAAATGTCAAGTCCCTTTCTCCCTCTAGTTGCACGTCTATCACACGTCATGCGACTGCGCACGCATCTCTGCCAAATATTTCTGCTGACATTGCAGGATTCTCCAGGTATCCACCCACACATGACAAATTACCCATTATCATCAAGTGGACGCCCACATGGACGCCCACCTTCACGCCTACTTACACGCCCACATGCTCTTATCTCATTCTCTCTTGCTCTTTTGCTTACGTACAATTGAGAAATGTATATATACTGTACTCTGTGAATAATGTTTTGAGAATATTGAGAATACTTTTGAGTCCCTTTCCAGATCCTTTTTTGGTGATGGTAATATTCTCCCTTTGACTCGAGTTATTGGAATAAAGCCCTTTTAGAACCTGATACCACAGACTCAGCCTCTTGCTTTATGCATGATCCTATTGATATTCTGAAATACATAGAGCGTAATATTTTATTTACCACATAATGGCGCCCGAACAGTTTAATCTCTTTCCCCACACGCCGGAGATGAAGGTCCAGTTTTGCCCCCTTCCATAGCCGTGACGGACTTCAAGCGCGCACGTCGCGGGTCTTCCCGCCAACTCCCTCAGGCCAACGAAGGGGACAGACTGCGACCAGGCATCCATACGAGGCGGTGAGGAACGCAGATTGTCCTACCCAGAGCCCACCTGTGAGAGAGCTGTGTCCGAGGTATACAGAGGCCCACCAGATTCCGAAGTTCCGAAGTTCCGCGTCGAGTCCAGTCCGGTCCAGTCCAGTCCAGTTCAGTTCCGAGGCCTTCCGTTCCGAGCTACCCGGTGAGTACCATTGCCGGGGAGGCGTTCTGACGTGCACATAGGTTGTGCCGGTCAAGACGGGTTTGGGTACACAAATCCGGTCTGCACTGTTTCAGCAGTGTATCTGTACTGTTTAGCAGTATATCTAGTATGTCTAGTATATAATTCAGAATCACCTAGTTAGTGTCGAGTATTATGCTAAGTGATTAGTTCCCTAATGGCCATTGTTGTTCGTTAAATGTTAAATGTTAAATGTTTTAAATACGTTCTACATATTGTGGTGTGAATGACTGTTCATTATTGTGTTTATTGTATTAAGTGTGTTCAAGTAATAAGGTCTAAAAATGCCGCTCTTTTCAAAATTAAGACAGATCAAAACTAGAAAAGGGGTACTCGAAGAAGCTGTTCCCATTCAACCTAGGGACACTCCAGGGTACTTTATGTATCATACTCATGGCCTAGATGCCGTATTATTTCTTGATTTATGGGTGAACTACACCAAGGATTTACCAGAAAGTCAGAGGTGGCCCGCAGTTGGGACAAGGGATGCAGATTGCATCATGAGAGTAGAAGAAGAATTATGGAAAAAGATAGCCAGACAGTAACAGAAAGATGCCATTGAATTATGGCGTAAAGAATAGCATAGACGCACAGAGTAAGCGCTCAGAAAAGAAGAGAAAAGTAGGGAGGATTCAGACAAAGCCCGAGAAAACGTGTTAGTTGAGGAAGGTATCCGAGTAAAAGCAGAACAAGTAGATAGACAACGAAACACTCTTATGAAAGAGAAAATGTAGACCAGCTTGGAAGGATGCCATTGAGTTTTGGCGCAAGGAGTCACATAGGAGGTCAGAGTAAGTGTTTCACGAAGCAGAGAGAAGTAGACTGGAGTCTGGAAGAGCCAAGGAAAAGATGTTACAGGAGGAAGTGGAGCAGGTAAAATGAGCGCAGGCTGACAGAGAGAGAAATACTGACGTTGCTGGTATTTATCCCGTCCTTTCAGAGGACCTAGCAAGAGTGGCCCCAGTAGAAAGACCAGTTAGAGTGCCACCGCAAGTACCACGATACATATAATAATGATATAGTAGCCCAAAGGTTCTTGAGCCACCCACCAAATGAACAGCGCATAGCTGGTGTTTACATGGTCCAACATTTGACTACGTTGTCAATAGGAAATTGAGAGGGGTGTAGCTAGAGAAGGAGCAACACCTGTGATTTGATGACACCCCTAATGTACAAAGTGTTAACGAAAAAATAATTAGTGAAAAGTTTAGCTTGAAAAAAGAATTGTGGGTATTTCGAATTTGCAAATTGTTCAAGAATACAGGTTTGTGTTCTTGGTGGTCCAGTGAGCCAATGTGCTGGGTCAAGTCGGTGAGATTATGACCCCCTGAGTGCAAAATTGTATGTAAAAATAATTTTTCAATTGGGCGAATTATTGCAGTTTTTATGGAATTGAGTAGTCTTTTTGTCTTTGACAGCTTCAGAGTGAGGAGAAGGTGGGGGCTGTGTAGAGCAGTATGTGATACAGAAATCGGAGACAGATTCTGACCTTGTAGCCAGTGTAGGTGGGGGCCGGTGAGAGGAGCAGAACAGAGGCACTGCTTAGAAAGCTTCTCTGACATCGCATCTGTGTAATGCCTGCAGCCGGAACAACAAAAAAGTTGGCTGGCAGCCCAGGCTCAGGCCGCGCTGAGGGGCTATTTTTAGCTTCTCTGATAAGACAGGGCAGCTGAGAAATGTAAGTCGAGAAAGATTCCCTTGTTCTATTCTGTGCAAAACCAGTGCCCCGAGAAATGTCTATGGAGAAGATTTGTTTTATTTTTTAGCAAATGTTATATTGCTTCTGGCCAGAAAGTAAAATGTTGCTCTTGCTTGGAATTTTAAGGGCTATGTGCCTATATAAAAACGATTTTCAAATTCAGACATTTTTGAATTGTGGCCACAAGCTGCCACCAGTTGCATTGGATAAATGATCCAGTGGTTACGGTTCTGTGAGGAAAGATGGGAGATGCATCTTCGACTAGGACATGAGGGTACATTGTGTACAAAGATGCATAGCTCATTTTTTATAAAAAAAAAAAAAAGACAGGTTCGTGTGTTCTTCATTTTTGATTATTGTTGCTGATCCTGTGTGTCAGACTTGACACGGTCATCATTGGGATGACCCACTGCCAGATG
Source organism: Triturus cristatus (assembly GCF_964204655.1). NCBI lineage: Eukaryota > Metazoa > Chordata > Amphibia > Caudata > Salamandridae > Triturus > Triturus cristatus. The sequence goes on from NC_140587.1 coordinate 233,321,181, forward strand.
GGGTTGTATAGGGCAGGTAAATCAGTTATTGATTATAAGCCTGACAAATTAAGCAGGCCAGAATGTTCGCCTCTGAGCTGTAGGTACTGTAATTGCGCATCACTGCTCATTTATATATGTTAGTGTAATTGTCTATGCTTTCTGTGCTTGGTATACTGATGGCTTGGCATATGTATTTTATATATGTTTTGTTTTTGTGTTGTATTGACCAGTCTGTTTAGCGTTTAATACAAAGTTCTCCTGTGCAAGTACAGAGATGGTCGTGACGACGGCAATCTTTGCACAGCGCTTGGCTGGAACTTGTTCACAATTACTAAATTTCACAGACATGATATTACCATTATCATGCTGTCAAAATAGGAGACAACACGTTATCAGTGTATGTCTAATTGGTGTTGGAGATGAATGAAACAAAAGAAAAAGGCTATGCAAGACTAAAATATTTTTCACATAACTGCCTTTCTCTTATAGACAGGCAGCCTCGGTCATATGTTTCCAGATTGGACATTAAGGAACGATTATGATCTGTGCACTCGCATCTTACCTCTTGAATGGCCTGTTTTAGATAAGGACTGCCACCCCAGAGTGACAAATGAGGCTCGGTATTTAGGGTAATGAGAAAATATCTGACAGGATTTCCTTTTTAAAGTTTGCTTTAGTAAGCTCATTCTTGTAAGTGGTGGCCCCAAAAGTTGACTTGTTTTTTAAATTAGGCTGTTTTTTGTATAAGTGGAAATTATTGCAAAATGACTGATTTTTTTTAGCAGATGAATTATTAATTATCAACATTAACCACTGTTCTTAAACTTGGTTTTCCGAATATTTAGGTAATTTAGCATTCCTATTAGGGCCTCCTAGCATTAATATTGACTTCAGGTTGGTGTAGGTTCATGTAATAGGGACATTTGCTTATGAGATGTCATTTGGCCAGCTTATGAGCTAACACAATGAGGTTTGTACATTAATTTGAAGGATTTCTCGCCGTTTCTAATACGCTGTGTATCTCCTATAATTTTGCTTACGCCCAGTAGCTACACACAGGGATTAATAGTGTTGACAAGACACAGGGTTTGATAGTGTTTGACAGCAGTGAAATCTGTTTCAGATTTCCTCCTGTCAAAAAGGGGGGGAAGGAGGAGAATATTGGCTTTCTGCTGGCCCCTGAGGAGGTTCGCTTCCCGCTAGCCCCTTAAGAAATTAAGCCCCTTAGAAATTAGCCCCCTTAGAAATTAAGTCGAGGAAATAGGTATGGTGCTTTCCCCTTTTTCTCATGTTTTATTGTGATCTTTCAGGGGAATTAGTTGTGGACACCGGAACGTATTCAATTGATTTCTGGTTTTTCACAGCCCAAGACACAAAAAGACTAAAGTCCTCAAGAACACACTGTGGCATTTGAAGAATTAAAGAGAGCTTTATGTCAAGCACCAGTTTTAGCAAACCCTGATTACAACAAATCGTTTATGCTTTTTGTGACAGAGCGGGATGGAACAGCACTATCTGTCCTAACACAAGATCATGCAGGAAAACACGAGCCCTGTGCTTATTTTTCTAGTACATTAGACCCAGTAGCACAGGCTTTGCCTGCGTGCCTAAAATCAGTTGCAGCAACGGCCTTAGCCATAAGACAAAGTGACTTGATAGTGCTGGGCCACCCTCTGACAGTACAAGTACCACACGCAGTAGAGGTTCTCTTGAACCGGACACAAACACAACACCTGACTGTAGCTAGACTGACAGGCTATGAGCCAACGTTATTTCAACCACACATAGAGATCAGACGATGCAACATACTGAATCCTGCTACCCTTTTGCCCTCCAGTACAGAAAGCGTTTCACCACACGACTGTGTTGAAGTAATACATACCGTGACTAAACCAAGACAAGACTTGACAGACGTTGCACTCCCAGACCCCGACCTAACACTATATGTTGACGGCTCATGCATGAGGACAGGGGCGGGAGAATTAGTGGCAGCATATGCAGTGACTACTGATACTGTAATAATAAGAGACTAAAAGAATAGACATATTGTCAGCACAAGCAGCAGAGCTCATCACCCTGACACAAGCGTGCATAAGAGCTAAGCACCTGAGAGTAAACATTTACACCGATTCTCTGGCGAGAAAGAGGTTTCTTGACCTCTCATGGGGCCAAGATACAGCATGGCCCCCATATTCAAGCCCTACTGGAAGCAATACATTTACCAACAGCCATAGCTATCCTAAAATGTAAAGCACATACTAGAGCCACAGATACCATTTCCCAAGGCAATGATCTGGCAGACCGAACAGCTAAACAGACAGCTCAGACCCCACTAGACATGACAAAGTTACAGGTTCAATAAGTGTCCAAAGCCATGACAGTTAGGGATCCTTCCAAGGATGTACAAGACATACAGACACATGCTACTATAGATGAATTAAAGAAATGGTCGGAACAAGGAGGGGTACTGACTGATCAGGGTTGGATGAATAAGGGCAAATCCACATGGTTTCTTCCTGATTCGATGGTACAAGTGATTATAAATACCGCACATAGTCCTGCACACTTAGGAGAGAAAGCAATGATAGATAGCTTACAGAATATATGGTTCAACAAGCACCTGCGTGCAGCAGCGAAACAAAAGGTCAGAACATGTATGATCTGTTGCCAATTCAATCCAGGTAAAGGCATTCCGATGGAACAAGGTGGATTCCATCCACCTGACCACCCTTTTGAAGTGCTCCAAATGGATTATATCCAAATAAACAGATGTAGAGGTTACAAATATGTCCTGGTACTAATGAAGCAGGTGTCCCTTCTGTTAGGGTATACCTGGAAATTCCATTGTGTGCGACATCCTGAAGCAGCAGGCCTTGTAGAAAGACATAATCAGACATTAAAAATTTGCGCAGACAAAGGTGTAGATTGGATGGTAGCCCTGCCGGTTGCCCTCTTTTACATGCGAATGGTAGCTCATTCTAGAACAGGCTTATCTCCCTATGAAGTGGTCTTTGGTAGACCACCAAATATGTGGGGCACTCCAATGCCTAAAAGATTATTGATGTTGATAATAACATGCTGACAGATTACCTGGCTTCCTTGATGTCTGCACTACTCTCTTGTTGTTCGCAGGTTGCTGCCGCCTTCCCTGACAACACCCAGGTCAAAGAATACTCCATCGCTCCTGGATGGAAGGCGCCAAAGTCAGTGCTCTGGACCACGGGGACGGCCGTTAAAGTCAAAGGGCGGAAAGGATGGTTGCACCTTCACCACTCTTTTACAAAGGAAAAAGACTTTGAACTTGGATTTTGGATTTTGAACACCATTTTCTAGAGGAGACTCCCCAGCAGTTTCCACAAAGCTAAACTTAGATCTAAAAAGTCAGAACCCGTTTGATCAATTAAGTCCACTAGGTGGTGAAGCGGTTGAACATGTATTCTGGCTTGCATAAGATCTTGGACAATAATATTGATAAAAAAGAGCAAGATGTGCATCACGATAATATGTATCAGCTTAATACTACATGCTATTTTTCCTCCTATTGCCTCACTCTTATACTCCTCCACTAATGATACCATAAAGCACACATTTAGTGATCTGCCATCCTATGAGCTATCATATCGACTTGCCTTACGCAACAATACCTTTATTCAGATGCTGCACCATTCACATCAGACTAGCAATGCTACAGACTGCTGGGTCTGTGGCCGACTCCCCCCCTATCAGAACTATAAGGGAGTTTTGCCCCTCTTTCTCTATCCGTTCACACACAATGGCTCCTGTGGAGCATGGTTTAGTTTGATTAATTCCCTAGATTCGAATTCCGCAGTTTATCAAGACAACTGGGTATGGGGAAACCTGAACTTAGTTTTGCTTAAAGTCTGCTACCCTAACAAGGAGGGACTTCCCAAAAGAACAGGAACTGATCTAGAAAATGAAGTATATGGATTAGGTAATTTTACACTTAACCTCATGATCCTGAACGTTGAATCTGAAGCTACACCAATCTTGCCCGCCATGTCCGTATTCCCAGTAAAAGGGGAATTATGTATAAGAAAGAATGGCTCCATACACATGGGCCATAGTAAATGCACCACTGTAATAAAATTCAGTGATCAAGGCAAGTCTACATTTAGAGCTTCTCGTCATTCCTACTTTATATGTGGCCAGACCGCATATATACGCCTACCTCTAGATTGGGATGGTACCTGCTACATCGGATTCCTTTTGCCACCTGTTTTCCTAGCTCCTCCTGATTATCATAGAAATACTCATTTAGTACACAATAGAGAACGGAGAGATCTCCCAATAGTCGATTACACTGAGACAGCATGGGAAAAATACACAGATTTCAATAAAGGTCTCTTTCCCTATATAGGTACAGTTACCAATAGTAAGCTGATACGTAGATTAACCAGAACCCTTGAAGCAGTAGTGAACAAAACTATTTCCGCCTTAGGCAATTTAACAGAAGAGCAGTCTGCTATGCGGATTGTTGTGCTTCAAAATCGTCTTGTCCTTGACGTTATCCTGGCCGATAGGGGCGGAGCTTGTAGGGTCATCGGATCAAGCTGTTGCATTTTCATACCAGAAAATTCGCCATCTGTATATAAAGCCATAACTCGCCTTCATAAGATTGTAAGCCACATACACCAGAATCCAGGCACCTGGACTTGGTCCGGTTGGTTTTGGAGTGTATTATCTACCTTTAGACGGAGGGTCCTATCCTTCCTAGGTATTGGCTTTCTCATACTATTCAGTTGCTGCTTATGCCTACAATGTGGACCAGCGATTTGTGGTCTGTGTGCCACATCGTGTATTCCACCACCAAAATTTCATTCATCCCGGAAGAAAAAAGAAGAACAAATGATGTTATATGAACAGATCAACGGATTGATGAAGATTGATATCTCTTAAGGGCAAGTAGGGGACAAGGAGGGAATGTGGAAATATGGATTTTTATGATCAGTTATGTCCCCTATCTTGGACCCCAACGGTTTCATGTATAAATCACAAGTACATGTATGTTCCCTCCAGTTCCAGTTATGAAGACGCAAACACTTGTGCGTCCACCGTCAACATGTCCTCTTTCAGATCCGCCATGAATGGGCCGGATATTCTATTTCTAAGTATGAAAGGCCACCGGCTTTATATGGTTCATTTATCCCATTTTTCAGTCCAGGCGAGTAGGCCCTGATTCTGCCGTTAAGCCTTTTCCTGCCTTCTGCCTCTGAAAGCTCCAGTCTGAGCTCGCATCTGTATCCATGAACTTTGTCCTATTCCCTGCGCGGCTAACGGTGCCTGACTCCAGCCTGTTGCCTGCCAAAAACTGTATTTCACCTTCGAGATTATCTGCTCCGCTCCCTACCCAATGCATTCCTGTCTAGTAGTTTAAGTAAACATTCTTCCAGCTATCGAGCAAAGGGCCCGGCTTCTCTGTCTTTATGCAAGTAATTCATAGCCCTGTTACTATGGAAGATTTCTGCCCTCGCATCTAGTGTAGACACTTAGACGCTTGTACACGCACTCACAGTCAGTATAGAATAGATTTTGTTCGAGAGACCTTTCTTTTTGGATAACATAGTTCTTTAAACATAGGATGTTAGATATGATTTGGGATTAGGTTGACATAACCCCAGACTTTTGTCTCCACATGTAGAGCTAAATGTCAAGTCCCTTTCTCCCTCTAGTTGCACGTCTATCACACGTCATGCGACTGCGCACGCATCTCTGCCAAATATTTCTGCTGACATTGCAGGATTCTCCAGGTATCCACCCACACATGACAAATTACCCATTATCATCAAGTGGACGCCCACATGGACGCCCACCTTCACGCCTACTTACACGCCCACATGCTCTTATCTCATTCTCTCTTGCTCTTTTGCTTACGTACAATTGAGAAATGTATATATACTGTACTCTGTGAATAATGTTTTGAGAATATTGAGAATACTTTTGAGTCCCTTTCCAGATCCTTTTTTGGTGATGGTAATATTCTCCCTTTGACTCGAGTTATTGGAATAAAGCCCTTTTAGAACCTGATACCACAGACTCAGCCTCTTGCTTTATGCATGATCCTATTGATATTCTGAAATACATAGAGCGTAATATTTTATTTACCACAGTACGACAACAAGAAAGAGGTGGCAGCAAAACGATCCCTGAGCTGATTACAGGTAGAGGACAAGCCAGGACCTTCAACTAGAGGGTGAAGAGGGGGGAATGGAGACAGGACCCAGGGTGCTTATAGAACAGGTGAGCCGCTCCTCGGTGCAGCCTGGCAAGGGGAGTGATGGGCACCCTAGAAAGCGAGCGTGGTGACTGGTATGCTCAGATGAATACACTGAGGAATGATGGGGGCCCCCACACTGGAATGCAGAGGACTGAAGGCAGGCAATTTATGGGGGCAGGCAGTTGCGAGGAGGTCTAGGCTTAGGGCGGAGATGTCTTCATTTGCTGCGAAGTGGTGAGCTGTGGTGGCAGCCGTCGCGGGCCCTGTGGCGCTGCAAGCAGGCAGAGCATTGGGCTCGACGGCCGCAGGCTGTGTACATAGAGGGACGGATTGATATGTTGTTGTGCGAAGGAGCAACCGGGCACCGGGAGCGATGGGTCCACTCTCGCCTGCCCCCTGTCAATCAATCAGGCATTTGTATTGCGCACTACTCACCCGTGAGGGTCTCAAGGCGCTGGGGGGGTGTAGGTTCCGGTCCATCAGTGGGGGTTCACCGAAGAGCCAGGTCCTTAGGTGTCTTGCGAAGATGGGAAGAAAAGTTGTCTGTCTAAGGTGGAGCGGAAGGGCGTTCAAGGCTTTGACCGCGAGGCAGGAGAATGAGCGGCTCCTGCTCTGTTTTTTCTGGTGCATGGGACTACGGCGAAGGAGAGCTGGGCTGATTGTAGGGTCTTTTTATGTGCGTGAAAATTGAGTCGGCTCTTCAGGTATGCTGGTCCGGTGTCGTGGAGGGCCTTGTGTGCATGGGTGAGCATCTTGAAGGTGACTCTTGCCTCGATGGAGAGCCAGTGTAGTGTGCGCAGGTGCTGGGAGATGTGGCAGTGCCTTGGCAGGTTGAGGATCAGTCTTGCTGCGGCATTCTGGATGTTCTGTAGTTTGTGGGTAAGGTTTTTTTGATTCCGGCATAGAGTGCAGTGCCGTAGTCGAGTCTGCTGGTGATCAGGGTGTGAGTGACAGTTTTTCTGTGTTCGAGGGGGATCCATTTGAAGATCCCGAGTAGGAGGCGGAGGGTGTGGAAGCAGGCGGATGAGATGGTGTTGATCTGGTGGTCTATTTTGAGCTCAGAGTCCAGGATAATTCCTAGGTTGCGTGCGTGGTCCATGGGGGTGGGTGGGCTTCTGAGGGTAGGCGGCCACCAGGTGTCGTTCCAGGCGTCATGGTTTGGGTCTATTATTAGTACTTATGTCTTGTTGGTGTTTAGTTGTAAGCAGCTGTTTTTCATCCATTTGGCCAAGGCTTCCATGCCCTCTCAAAAGTTGTGTCTGGTGGTGCTGGGTTCGTTGGATAGGGAAAGGGTAAGTTGGTTGTCGTCTGCGTATGACACAATGTTGAGTCCGAAGGCTCTGACGATGGGGGCGAGTGGAGCCACGTAGACGTTGAAAAGTGTGGGGCTAAGGGAGGACCCCTGAGGCACTCTGCAGGTGGTTGGTGTAGGGTCTGAGAGGAAATGGGGGAGTCTGACCCACTGCGTTCTGCCAAAGAGGAAGGAGCGGATCCAGTCCAGGGCTTTGTACTGGATCCCTGCGTCGTGGAGTCTGTGTATTAGGGTGCGGTGAGAGACTGTGTTAAATGCCGCTGAGAGATCAAGGAGGATGAGGGCTACTGTTTCTCCTTTGTCCAGTAGGGTGCGTTTGTTGTCTGTTGCAGCGAGGAGGTTGGTTTCTGTGCTGTGGTTTTTTCTGAAGCTGGTATGGGAGGAGTCAAGGATGTTGTGCTCTTCAATGAAAGTTGCGAGTTGGCTGTTGATGGCTTTCTCGATGACTTTCGCCAGGAATGGGAGCAGGGAGATGGGTCTGTAGTTTTTGAGGTCGGTCGGGATTCTGTCTTCGATTGCTTTTTTTCTAGTTTTTCTGACGAGTTGATGGTGGACGTTGGTAGTGGCTTTGAAGTTGTTGTGTGTTTCCTTGGATGTGGTGTTCCTCCAGGTCTTTTCGAGGCAGCGGAACGAGCATCTGGACTCTCAAAGTTTGGGGGTGAACCACGTGGCTTTTTTGGCGTGGGTGTTGTTGTTTTTCTTGAGGGGGGCTATGGTGTTGGCCCTGTCAGAGATCCATCTGTGCATGGTTCGGGCTGCGGTGTTGGGGTCATCGTTTCCGGCACAGGTTGGGGCGGAGCTGCTGAGTGAGGAGGTGAGCTGGTCGTCGATGATGCTGGACCTGTTTCTACGTGGGAGCAGGTGCTGGTCTCTGTGGATGGTTGGTGTTCTGAAGGTGAAGTGGACGCAACGGTGGTCTGTACATGGGAGTTCGGTGGTGTGGCTGAAGGTGATGGAGTTTCCTGTTGAGAAGAGGGGGTCAAGGGTGTGTCCTGCTGAGTGTGTGGGTTCGGTTACGATTTGGCAGAGTCCAATGTTGAGGAGGTTGTTGAGGAGGGATGTGGTGTTGGGGTCCAGCTGGTTGTCGAGGTGGAAGTTGAGGTCTCCCAGCAGGGTGTAGTTGGTGGATGCAATGGTGTGTGTGGAGATGATGTCTGTGATGGAGTTGGTGAAAAGTCTGCGTGGTCCAGGGGACCGGTAAATGAGGGTTCCTCAGAGGGTGGTGGAGGGGCTGGCCTGTATCTTGAAATGCAGGTGGTCCATCAGGTCTGTGGGTTTGTCGGGGAGCGTGCTCAGGCAGAGGGTGGATTTGTGGATGATGGTGATTCCTCCCCCCGGGTGGGTGTGGCGGTCTTTCTTGGTGATCTTGTACCTTTGTGGGATGGCGATGGTGATGTCTGGGCCAGGTTACGGAGAAGAACGCTACATCCGGAGTGGTGCTGTAAAGGAGGTCCCAGATTTCTGTGGCGTGTTTGTGGAGAGATACGACGCTGAGGAGGATGCATTGCAGGGTCTCTGGTTCGGGTGTTTTTGCGGGCAGGTTGTTCTGGGTACATGTTCCTTGTGGTGTTGAAGGTTTGTCTGCAGTGGGGGCTGCTGAAAGGTCCATGAGTGTCGGCTGGAGAAGCTGGCTTGCAGTTGTTGTTGTGGCCCGGGTTGAGTTTGTGGAGTGCTTCTGGGTTGTAAAGTTGGTGGTGCGGAGGTCCAGGGTCCCTGGCGCTGGTTGTGGGCGGGTCGTGGACGGGTGCAGACGGACTTGCCTTTGGCACACCAGAGGAGCACCAGCAGCGTGTCCGATGCGCAGCGGGCAGCATTTTATGGGGGAGGTGGGAGGGAGGTGCAGCTGGGAGGTGGGAGCGGGAGACGGCACAACAGCAGGCGAATCCTGGGCTCGAACCCCTACCAACTCAAACCCCTCCCAGCGGCAGAGGCACAGCACGGCAGCCCAGAGCTACGGGGGGAGAGAGTCGGTCCCTGGCTGAGGTCAGAGTTCCTGTTCCACACCTGCAATCGACCGGGTGGTCCCCTCCCAGGCCTGCCCGTTTCAATCACTCTGATGCTCTCGTCCTGCGGGATGCTAGTGTATAGTGCTTCTACATCCAGACACACAAAGATGTTGTGTTTAGTGTCCTGTATGTAGGCATTGATTTGTGTAACCAGAGGGCGGAGGAACCAATCTGTATATTTAGACAGTGGTTCCAAAAGGGAACCAATCCCGGACATGATGGGTCTACTTATAACGTCACAAGGAGATGAAGCAGTACCCCAAGCAGTGGAACCACCTCCGAATAGGATGATACGAGGGGCAGGACCCTTGATGGCGTGAGTAATGCTGGAACTTTACTACGGACATAAGGTATGAGGAAGAAGCTGGTCCCTCTTGGGATCCTGCATTAAGCATAACTCTTACGGACATTGTTCTGTGTTTATGTCTTCGTTTGTTTGTCTCTCTATATGTGTTTTTTACCTTATTGGGGCCCTCTTCCATTACTATGGAACAACAATTCGGGATACTCGAATCTCGTGTGGGTGATGAAAAAACGCTTACGAACATGAAGTGTCTGACTACAGGGCTACCCCACAAATGTTGGTTTTCCACTTGGAGTCGATACCCCTCCCAGAACGGGGTAAGAATGAATGTGTGAAATATGTAGATGTTTGCATGAGCGTGTAAGGTGAGCATGCAATTACGCGATCATGTTATATATAAAACAAACCACGGCGATTATTATTTTTATAGTGTTTTGACCACGAGGGAATTACACGGGTGTAAGATCAATATGTTTAGACACACACCTAAGAGCAAAAGGTGATAGGATGAGGCGCAATGCCGCCACCAAGCCGGGCAATACACAGATAGGAGCGTGTGAGAAACTTAGAGTGTTTTTTCACTCGCCACCTCTATATGTCTGTTGGTTTCACCATTAATAAGTTGAGACGTACGCCTGTAGATATGAACATTCCTGGATCTCCATATATAAGAATGTGTGGTCTCTTCTCTCTCTTTTTTTCTCTTTGTTTCTCTACTTAGATGGAGTGACATGTAAGACTAATTAGTCTACGTAAACTAATAAGGAGCGTTAGTTGCCCTTATCACCAGTAGCGTAGGGAAATCCCCTGCCCTACCCATACCAGGGGGCATTATATTCCGCCCTGAAGAAAGTTCAGCACCCTTTATGGGGCTTAATAGGACTGAAACATGTTGGCTATAGGGTCTTAGGACCATAATATCCCCATTGACCCTTAAACTTTATTTTATTATCACCCCCAGCAGGTCCAAGAATAAAAGGGATACTGGGATCTGCTGTCGGGTTTTTAATCTTTATCCCCCTGGCCAAAAACATCTTCTTAAGAGCTCCCTGGAATATGGTCGAGCCCACCTCGACTTGTAGGCGTCGAGGTGTCCCAATGATGAAGCATGACACCACTAGGGTGTGTGAGGGAATATAAAACAAAAGGAGTTGCCTTCTTCCCCACTTATTAGTGGTGGTCTTTTCTGACTTCACTTAGGGACCTCAACACCTGGGAGCTCTAGGTCTGTTCAAATACAACTCGCAACTTAATTGCGAGTTGATAGTGGGGAGTACTTTTGGTAAAATAGTGTAAAAACCCAGGAGGGTGTACTCCTCCCTGTAGTTCCTCTCGGCCCCCCTGTAAGTTTGGAAACCCTTCCTACTTACGTTTGTGCTTAACGTAGTCCAGGTGCTGCCAAACGTGGCCGTGCCCCGGCTGAGTCAGAGATAGGGTGGAGGGGGAGAGCGCAAAGGGGGACCCACGCCCGGTGCACTCACCACAGTGTTAGCCGTCCGCTCCAGTCGGGCACCAGTCTCCAGCCGCATCCACCCCTCGATTGCTCTGCGTGGAGAAGGGATCCAGCGTCGGCTGACAATCATTTTGCCCCATAATTCTTTGAGTGCCGGGAAACCAGTTTCAGAGGCTCCAACCTGCGAGCAGCTGGGATCTCTGTGTATACCACTTGCGTAGCGGTCCGGCAGTGTCGAGCTGGGGTAAATTAATGCCGCATGATATCACTGCTCAGCTTGAAGCAGCTGGCGTAGCTTCAACGCCGCGCAGCCATCTTTGGTCGGATGCTTGGTCACGCCCCTTTTCTGCGCTCTCTTGGGAGAATCCCCGGAGTTCCATATCAAGCTGGACCGCACTCATAGGGTGGGCTCGTGGCGAATGGCTACTGCGCCTCCAACGGACATTCTGACTTCATTCATGACCAGCAACTGCAGGAGAGGATCCTCCGGGAGGCCCGATGACTACCAGACTCCACATTTCAATTACACAAATCCTCGTTTTTTCAGGACCTGGCCGCCTCTACACTTCTCAAACGCAAGTCTTTCTGACCAATCACGCTCCATCTCTGCGAGGCAGGCATAAAATACTGATGGGGCCACCAGAAGAGACTTATTTTGGCCTGTACGGGGGAACTACGGCAAATCTGCTCAACTGCTGCAGCCTACAAGCTCCTGGGCATTGATGAACCCGCCCCAGACCAACCCAGTCAGAACTAGCACCCCCGCAGGCGCCAGAGCGGCTATGGCTGGACCACTATCAAGCACTCGAGCCCGGTGTTGCGACCTGATCCAGGCACTTTGGTGAAAGAACGGCAAGCAGTGCTATCATCTCAAAATCGGGCAGCTTCGGAGTAGGGGAAGTCTTCCGCCCGCCATGCTGGCTCTGGCGGACCATCCCCATGACCTCTCCTCTTTAAATAGAGACTGATGAGATACGCAGGGGCCTACTCTTGTGGGAGCGGGGAGCCATGGGCCACAAATCCCAAGCTTCCCCTTTCCCAAGAGCAAGACACTCTGGACATTGTCTTTGACTCAAGTATTGATTTTTCGTTTTGTATGTTATGGGGTTTTCTTTTTTCCACTGTTGGGACCTCCTCCCCCTTGTACTGTTCCTCCAAATTCACACACAAGGCTGCAATGTACTCCTGACACTGACTTCGCACTCTGAGTGCACCTCACGTAGGGCCCCTGTGACAAGCCCAGATCTCATACGCTTCCCGCACACTGCTTTCTCCCCTTTTCATTCACCACACAGATGAGTGTCAAGTTCCTTACGCTCAACGTAAAAGGGCTTAACAATCCCGTTAAGCGACGTGCCATCCTGTCTTATTTGGAAAACTCTGGGGTCCAGATTTGTTTGCTACAAGAGACCCACCTGCTAGCCAGTGATACCCATAGGATGCGCTCTAAAGACTTTCCGCTCCAGTATTTCTCCTCCTTCCCCACCAAGAAGGCAGGAGTGGCCATTCTGGTTGCGTGCACATTCCCTGGGACTCTAGGGGCTCGAGTATCAGAATCAGAGGGAGACTTTTAGCACACTCAATGACTGAAGGAGGACACACACTAATGCTGGCCACCATATACTTCCCCAACAATGGGCAGGTGCCTTTCCTTCACAAGGCAATTGGAGATCTGACCTCTATATCTGACCGCCAAGTCCTCATAGGGGGTGAACTAAATATAGTGTTTGATGGGGCGCTTGACTGCTCTGGGACAGGGACAGGGACGGACGAGGGCTCTCTCTGACACGCATCACCAGTGGTTACGGGATTTGGGGCTGGTAGACCTATGGCGGCACCTCCACCCTCATGCCTCCGACTATACTTTTTACTCTCATGCCAGGGAGACATATGCACAACTTGATTACTTCCTAGTGACGCACTCCCTCCTCCCGATCACCCAGGACTCTACGATCGCACCCCAGGCACTCTCAGACCATGCGGCCCTCACAGCGATGCTGCAGTTTCCACCCACTCAAAGGTCGTCATATTCCTGGAAACTTAGGGACTTCTTAGCTATAAATGATACACCGGACAACTCCATTGTCTCCCTTTGGGAAACCCTCAAATTGGTAGCTAGGGGCGATTGTATAGCGACTTCGGCTGCTGATAACAAGGCACGAAAAGAGAAGAGGGATGAGCTCTCTACACAGGTGCTTGAACTGGAAGGGATTCACAAATTTACAGGGGTGCCCTGCATATGGAGGAAACTGAAAGCAGCTAGGTCGCAGCTCAGCAGCCTTGACCTCGACAGGGTAGAACACGCTGCGCTTCGCCTGAAGCACACATTTTATGTCGGGGGAGACAAGCGCGGATGGCTACTAGCCCATAAACTACGTGCACAGCGACAGGCTGCGACAGTCACAGGCGTCGAACACACGCTTGGTGAGGCAGTAGCCAACACATTTTGGGACTTTTATGCAACTTTATACACTGCACAGCCTCTGCCTGAACAGAACCCCTCCAAGTATTGTCAGGGCAACACTCATTCTAAGCTCACTACAGATCAAGCTGCGACTCTAGATAGTCCCATTAGAATAAAAGAGGTCAGAGGGTCTGACAGAAACCTCACCCAGGCCTTGGTATTGCTTGAGCTATCGGCTGCCTTTGACACGGTCGATCATGCTCTCTTGATCGACCGTGTCAGCAGCGCCGGGATCCAGGACCTGGCACTGAACTGGGTTTCCTCCTTCCTTAGCAACCGATCTCAAGGGGTCCGTCTGGCTAATTTCTCATCCAAAAAAACAAAACTGACTTGTGGGGTACCGCAGGGGTCTTCCTTGTCACCCCTCCTCTTTAATCTATATCTACTACCCCTGATCCATCTACTATGCGAAAGGAAGGTCGAAATCTTCAACTATGCTGATGACATGCAGCTGGTGTTTGACATCAACTCCTCTTCTTCCTCAATGTCCAATCTCCAGTCCACTATGTGTTTCATTAGTAATTGGATGAATCCCAACCAACTGAAACTCAACCCCGATAAAACCAAGCTAATTTTGACTGTGGGCCTCCTCAATCCTTGGAGCCCTAGTTTCTGGCCTCCCCTCCTGGGCAAGCCTCCACTCCCAGTCAACCCGGTTAAAAGTCTAGGAATTGTAATCAGCAGTGATCTGTCCATGAAAGCCCAGATTAGCTCGGTGGTATCTGCCTGTTTTTTTCATCTGCGCAGTATCCGAAAAAACAGGAGATTCCTGACGACTGAAACTCTGACCTTGGTCGTGTTAGCCTTGGTAATCTCTCGTCTCGACAACGCTAACTCATTATATGTTGGTATACCATCTTACCAGCTACATCATCTGCAGTTGTTGCAGAACCACGCAGCCAGACTAATCGCACGTCAGCCCAGCCAACTTCATGTTAAACCCCTTCTGAAGAGCCTACACTGGCTCCCAGTGGCCAGACGTTGCGCCTTCAAATTGGGCTTTACCATCTTTAAAGCCCTCGCTGGGAATGGTCCTGCTTTCATTTCTTCTATGATAAAGCGTTATATCCCTTCTCGAAATCAGCTCTCCTCCAACCTCAACCTACTGTCCATTCTTCCATTCAAATGTAAAAAGCATGGAGGGCTCAGATTTGCAGTTCTGGTCCTGAAATTCTGGAACTCGCTCCCTCTGGAAGTGAGTACAGCGTCCCCCTATGCCCTGCTCAGAAAAAGGCTTAAAACCTGGCTATTCTCCCAAGCATATTAGTGAGGTGATTGCCTGTTAACACTGCGTTCTTTCCTCCCTCAGCGCCATGAAACCACCTGGTGTACGTGCGCTTAAGAAGTCCCTTTAACATAACATAACATCTCTGCCATAGCCCGGCTTAAGCTGCTTAAATCCCCCGGCCCAGATTCACCACCCTTTTCTATAAAACCTTTTGCTCCCTCATAGCTCCGATACTGACAAGACTCTATAATGCCATAGATGACACTACGGAGCTGCCGCCCACAATGTTTTTAGCGTCCGTGGCAGTACTGCCTAAACCCGGCAAGGACAACAGATAATGCGCCTCCTATAGGGCGATCTTTTGGTTGAATATTGACTTCAAGATCTTTACGGGTATTCTTGTGGCCCGGTTGGGACCCCTCATGCCGGGATTGATAGATTCGGATCAGGCTGGCTTTGTGGTGACTAGACAGTGCAGTGACAACACTCGGCGATTGCTGCATCTGTTGGACAAATCCCACCGGCAACAGGAGGAGCTGGTCTTTCTGTCTATAGATGCCGAGAAGGCATTTGACAGAGTCCACTGTCCTTTCTTAGAGACTGTCTTGGAGAGGTTTGGCTTCGGATGTCACTTTCGACAGTGGGTTTTCAGCGGCTATCGTTGCCCCTCGGCCACTGTCTGGGTAAATGGCTTTACCTCTGACCCCTTTTATATCTCCAGGGGCACGCGTCAGGGCTTCCCGCTCTCCCCATTGTTATTTACCCTTTATATGGAATCACTCACCCAGCGGGTCCAGGACAACCTACAGATCCCTGGGTTTCTTTTCGAAGGAGAACGCCATACTATCAGCCTTTATGCAATTGATGTGATTGCCACACTGGAATCTCCACTTACCTCAGTTGCGGCATTCCTGGCCGAACTGGAGGAGTTCTCAGCTGCCTCTGGCTTCAGAGTTAATGTCAGAAAGTCTCAGACGCTGGGCTTCTCCTTGTCGTAGACCACCATCACAGCCCTTACCCATGCCTGTCCTATTCCCTAGGATCGAAAGTCTATGCCCTACTTGGGTATCACCCTGTCCCCCTCTATTGCTGAGACGATATCTCTGAACTACTCTCGGTTGCTCCACCAGACCAGGCAGGAGCTCAGGCGCTGGCGGGCAGTTAATCTCTCATGGCTAGGTTGAGTCGCGTCGCTTAAAATGAACATACACCCCAAAATTCTATATCTTTTCCAAACCCTACCAATCGAGCCACCCCAGGGGGTCCTAAAACAACTCCAATCTGAGGTTCTCAACTATGTCTGGGTGAATAAGAGACCACAAATTCCTAGACCTCTAGGCTATCATCCCCACGGAGAGGGGGGGTTGGGAATTCCTGATCTGTACCGCTACTATAAGGCTACCCAGCTACGCTCGCTTTTAGAGTGTGCGCAGCCTGAATTGGAGAAGAGCTGGCTCTTCATGGAGCGTGCATTAGCGAAAAAGGCTCTCTGCAAGGTTCCCTTCCTCCGTAAGGCCTCTAGGCCAATCGGGTTGTATGGTACCACGGTGGTTCGCGCCACACTAGGCGCTTGGGACGCTACCGCTACCCGTTACGGCCTGACATCTTTCCCATCGCCCCTCACCCCATTTGCTGAAAATCCGGACTTTAACCCAAGTCCGGACTGGAACGCTTTAAGTCACTAGGACCTACTCGGGCGCAGGTCATTAGGGTGCTTCTTTGACGCAGAGGACCCTCGACCTTTTGAGGACTTTAAAACCGACTATGACATACCGGAATCTGAACGCTACCACTACTTCCAAATATGACACTGGGCCCTACACCCCCAAACACGACCTGGCGCGGAAAGACCTCTCATGCAATATGAGTGCTGGCTCCTTTCAAAACACACTACGAAATGACTCATCACAGACCTCTATCACATTCTGCGCCCTCCGGAGTCGGCGGTTGAATCCATGGGCCAAAGGCGGTGGGAGGCCGAGCTGGGCCGGACCTTGACACCTAAAGAACGGTCAGACGTTTACTATAGAGCGCAATACTCAGCACGCAATACATCTAGCATCGAGACAGCCACTAAGATCATAACATATTGGTATCTCACCCCCTCCTGACTGCATAAATATGACCAGGACCGCTCCCCTACTTGCTAGAGGGGATGTGACGCTGAAGGCAAGCTACTGCATTTTCTGTGGGAATGCCCGCTCCTTACCTGCTACTGGACGCAAGTGCTGGACGAGACAGATAAACACTTTGACGCTACGCTCTTATGCTTCTCAGCCTATGTGGTCTTAGGAGTGTCTGACAGACTCACCTTTCTCCTCAAATCTCGCAAAGGCAAACAATTCGGCATAGCCTTGGGGGCAGCATTACAACACATTCTTTCACACTAGGGCACGGATAGGATACCATCCTTGCAGGGATGGTTGCACCGACTATGGTTTGTCCTTGGTATGGAACGCATCTCTTCTACGCTACGGGGAGATGGGGCCTCTTTTGTAGAAATATGACTGCCATTTATTACCTTGTTGTGCACCCAATTCCGTGAATTTTCCTGCCCTAGGTACTTACGACTATTACGCCTTCCCGAACTATATCAAAGCGTGAGTTAAACAATACAGTCATGTGAAATAGGATACGAGATTTGTTTATTTTTCCCAATATCTTGCTGTCTAGCCATTCTCTTGGGGGGGGGCAGGAGGGGGGGAAGGGAAGGGTAGAGGAAGTAGGAGGGGGGTCAGTTTTGGAGTTACCCTGATGCTCTGCGAAGCAACCTGTTGGATGCCAACCCATGTGATGGGCCTTCTATCTTGCTGCTTCAAGCTTGTTCATGGTTCAATAAAAAGATTTCAAACTAAAATGTGAACAATATACCATTTTCCTTTTCATTTGGTAGAAGGAGTGGGATTCTTAGAATTTGTGGTGGCCATCTGACTTAAATGGAAGGTTCCCAGCCAGACTTATTTTCCCAGAGATTCTTTTCCAGCGCTCCATCATGATGTGCTGCAATTGATTGGCCAATCTATACAGCAGAGTGCTGTTCACACTTGCCTCCTGATGGCAGACATGTGGCCCACTTGTCAATCAACTGATTACACAAGGCCTGATCTGCAAAGGCAAAGTAAGTTACACTTTTGGTGTTACTTTACTCTTGCAATATAATTTGACGCCTAGTAACTTTTCCATCAGTAATTTAACTTCACAAGTATTTACTTTGCGAGTAGTAAGTAACACCTATCATTTTAAAAGGAGTTACTGTTTCTACAGTTAGTTAGTAACTATTCACAGAGTTACTGTCTGACAGTACAGATACACTGCAACAGTAAACTTACACCAAAACTGTAACTTTACTTTACCTTCGCGAATCAGGCCATATGACTGCACTACGATGATGATATTGCTTTCATGCCTGGGTGGGGGGTAGAAGGGCTGGTGTGGGATATTGTTCAGAAGATCCTGTTACAGTAAGTTGGTATCATGTTCACCACATCTGCCCTGCCAAGTGTGAGATCCACCTCAGAAGATCACACAACCTGGTGGCAGAGGTTTAAGGGTTTATCGAATGGAAGGACAAATGGAGTTGGGGAAAGGTGCACATCATCACATCTGTTGTGGAAGAAGTGACACAGTTCAGTTACCAAATCAATTGCAAACAGTCCTTCAGCCCTAGAGTACCAAGTTATCTTATGTTACCTACCTAGGGTTGAACAAAAAATGAAATAGGGAGTACCCATACAGCTCAGCAAAATATTATGGTTAAGAAAAGAAAAACTATAGAGTATATATAAGTGCCCAAATGGGCGGTGCATCTGCATTCTTCTTCTCAAAATGTCTATCGTGGGTGCAGAGCTGAACCGGTCCACTAAGCAGGAGTTTTATGTAGCTTTTGTACAGAAGAAGAGAAGGTCTGTGGAATGCAAAAAGCTACATGCCAGTATTGTATAGTCAAGGAGAAGGTAAACTTCATGGAGGGGAATGATGATCAAGAGTGCAGAGTATAGGCTGGTTCAGTCATGTTCAAATAACTCAGAAATAAGAACAATCTTTTACCACCAATCCCAGAAAAGAAGCTGCATGTACCTATCTGATAAATTATACAAATGCCAATTGTGTGCATCCATAATGTGACATGTGTCCAGTGACAGTCCCCCCAGACCACAACCACTTTCTTGAAGTTTGATTGACGTTTGAGCCAGCACACCAGTCAGTATTTTCCATTCAGTGCAGCTCTCTCCAGTCCACAGGACTAGGCCTCTTCGAGACATATTGTTTGCTTCCCATAGACATTGTTCCTAGCTTGCTTCTTCTGGCTGTTGGTGTAGTCCTGTGACCATTCAGTCTCTGAGTCCCCTCCAGACCAGAATGAGACAGACCTGCAGTTTTAATTAACAAGAAAAGCAAAATAATTTGAGCATTTAATGTAGTTTTGTGAACTAAATGGACTGGTCTCTGAAGAACCTGAAAAAAAGAAGTACAGTAGAAATATAGTGAAATGTGAAAGCAAAGCAATCATTCAGGCTGATTCATCTATCAACCACACATATTAAAAATCAAGTTTACAAATAAATTGCAAGGCCCTCCCAGCCCCCACATAAATCATCAACCACTAAATATATCGCTCATTAGAGCATAGTTGCCTCTTCCAAATGTGGTGCACTGTACATTTGTCCATTGTCTCTTTTCTTTTCCCATCGAAAAACAAACAATGGCACTCATGTATGGTAACCATCTCTACTGGTGGCAGGCAGTCCAACTAGGGAAGGAAAAAAACAAGGACATGGATGGGAGACGTTGACTTCATGTCCTTTAAGGGAAAGGGGAGGCTTCTTTGGTGCACACTGATCAACTCCATACATGTGAATAAACGAGGCTGCATTAGTCAGACACCAAATATATGAATTTTCTTTGATATTCCTCCTTTTGTTTTTGCAAAGCAGTTCAACAACAATATATAAATGTTCTGTCATAGCCTGTTTGGACAGGGAAGTAGAGTTCATTCTTAAACTCTGAGTATTCGCCCAGAAGTATATCAGCTAACACACATGAGTCTGGCCAATCACCCTCATCCTCACCCTGTACTGTTTAAGAAACAGTGTAATCATGTAGTATGAAGTGTTGGTTCAATTTTATCATGGTCAATATCTCCATGTTTTGAGGTGAGAGACTGGTCCTTCTGACTGTGGCAACTGTGCCGACTGCACTGGACAAGTGCTCAGAAGACCCAGTGACTACCGGACAAGCCAGATACTTTGTTGGCAGCCTGCGGCACTCTGGCCATTGTCGCATCTTTCCATACCAATAGACCAATGATTTTTGATCTAGGTACACCTCTTTTATTTGATCAAGATAGTCTTGAACCATCCTCTGAATGTTCATGCTCTACCTCTGTTGCCTTCACCTCTACACTTGACTTAAGCCCTGCTACTTTATACCAAGACATTGGGTCAGATTCTTCTGTTACTAGTGATGATGGTGATGGATGTGAGACAACAGTACTGCCCTCTCTGTAGTTTGGAGACTGCACAGCAGTACTACTGCCTGGGCCTCTAACTTCCAGCCATTCTTCTTCTAGGGCCCTCGCTTAGTCAACTATCCAAGGCTTGTATTGTGTAACACTCCTTTCTGCAAAAGGAATGAAAGTGGCCAGTATTTTTTTTGTACCGTGGATCAAGGATTGTGACACATATGTACTCTTTCGAGGACGTAATCTCACTTTGCAGCCTTGTATTTACAGTCCGAAGGATTAAGCTCTGAACCAACTGATATACTTCTTTGCTCAAGTCGGCGAACCTTTGAGACACCCTTTTCAACTGGTCTTTTATCAAATGACACAACAGGATTGATCGGCTCATCATACTGTCCTCCTTGCTGACTTCCCATGTGTTAACCTCAAAAGGAAGTAGGATTTGTGTCAGACATTTTTCCATGGTCATGCTTTTCCCAGTTGCATCCCCTCCTCTTTGAAGGATATAGTCAGTGATTGATTGATCTATACAGCTTAAACAGACGTTGCAACATATAGTAGGTTGAGTTCTAACTTGTTGGTACTTCCTGTATGAGGGCTTTTACTGGCACTCTATTAGCATGCTGAATGATCCTCAACTGAGTTCGGGTTTTAAAAGAATGACTGAAATGAGTGCAGATTCTTTGGGTAGGTAGCCAGTATGTTGCTGGCTATGTCGTCTTTTTTTTTTTAGAAAGTTCTGCACAATCAGGTTGATACAATGCCCCAAACACAGGACTCAGAAATATCCGCCATCTGCCATGACTATATTACGGCCATTATCCGTGGCAAAAAATCCAATACTGAGACCTCTGAGTCAAAGCCATTCAAACACCTTGCTGTTAAAACTCTTCCAAAACGTTTACAGCTGTATGGGATTTCTCCATGGTGAACATCACCACTGTAGCAGTCCGTCGAACCCCTTAAATCTTTCTTCAGCACTGAGCCCTGCAGATAGCTGTTGCCTAACCTCCACAAAAGAGATTCAGAGTGCAGGGATGTGTAACGATTATCCTGTCCGCTGTAAGTAGACAGTGTAGAGATTATAAATGATGCACTGTAGTACAATGAACAGGATATATTTTCTTTGGCAAATTTCTCACAGATTATCCCATCCACCAAACTCTAAGTCAAACACTTAGTGCCACATTACACCCTGGCCTCCACCACAACAAATACCTACACTTGGCAGTAGGGAAATTTGCTCTACAGGAAGGTAAATTAGAGGGATTCAGCTAGGTAGTGGTTTAGCTATGGAATGGTTCGGTGTCACTGATCATGTGCTACGCTTTTAGTTGACAACTTGAGAGAAGGAAACATTTGGAACAGGCATATATTAGTCCTGGAAGCCATGAACTATAAATCATTTGGACAAACAAATGTGAAAGAAGCCGAGATGGAATTAGCATTTTTTGGTAGGCTAGTATAGAAGGAAAGAATAATGCAGTGAAGTACTAGTAGTAGGTGATGGAGTGTGTAATGGGAAACACACCTTATTTTCAGTTTGTATGTATTTCATACATAAAATCTTTCTTTGGTTTATAATACCATAAAAGATACAAACATATAATTCCTTGTCAATAGTGCTCAAAATAGAATTGGTACAACAAAAAAAAATCCGTGCACCAGATTCTAAGGAGTCTTTTTTTTCAAAATACAATCTTATAAACACGAAAGAGACCAACAAAAACCATAACTCACTATTTAAAATCACTATTAGGAATGGCTAGGATAAAAACTAAAGTGCAAGGGCATTTGTTTAAATGACAATTGTCACAGTTGTTATTCTGTAAAGCCCAACAACTCTATATTGTTCATTGGGGGCCCTTTGTGCTTTAAACATTAAGAATAAGAATGATAAAACACATTAAAAATACTTGAACCCAGATTTTGGAGACATTATCTTGGGATATGAAACACCCTCAGATCATAATATTTTCCTACAGTTGGATCATAACACTTGAGGGGGTAGTCAGTAGCCTCCGCCTAATAACCCAAAACTGGCCAAGAAATTTTGCGACTGCACACACAAATAGTGGTCTTGTATCTGATTTTAAGATACGTAGGGCTTCATAGTAACTGTGGGTCCCCAACTGTCTACATACAGGAGCCAATGATGTCCTTCTTGGTCTTGCATACGCAGGACATGCAAAGAATACATGGACAACGGTTTCCTTTTGATTTGAGCAAGAGGGACAGCCCTTGGGCTGGCTGTTATTGTTCTGCCAAGAATTGATAAAAGCATTAATAGGTAGCCATATCTAAACTGACTATACAGTTTCCTGTTCCCAGGCTCCTTAATAATATCAAAGTAGCTCTCAGGATATTTAACAGATTTAATATCTAAAAAAGCATCAGCTAGGCTACCATGGCGGATTTTCAAATAATTAATTTGCTCTACCACGCGTAGATTTTTAACATTTTCACGATAGTTTGCGAAAGTGAGTTTCGCAAATTCCGCCCACCCCTACCCATGACCAATACTGGAGTTTTATTTGATCCTTTGTATGCAGGGGCTGGGGACCAACAAGCTCATTTGAGAGACCAATTGCTGCCCGGATGGTATTCACATATTTAATCCACCCGATTTTTTTATTTCTATCTAGGGCAGATACTTCATTAAAAGCAGCATCGGAAAGGGCCAAATCAGGGGTAGTAACCAGTCTACACCAAAAGAGCAATGGGCGCAATCTCACATGGTCATTAATTGACCTAACTCCCAGGTCCATTTGCAAGGGGAGAAGGGGGGTGCTTTGGGTGAGAGATACCAGGCTCCTGAGGAAATTATTTTCCACAGTTGTTAGCTTGCTTGCATTTGCTACACCCCACAATTCTGACCCATAAAGGACACTGCTCACTACCATAGCGCTATAGAGTTTGAGAGCTGGAGCTACAGGCTTGGTGTATGATAGGTAAATCTCCCACCGCAAGGCCCCGGTTAGCTGTGAAAATTTCAGGGATGTCTTATCTAAATGATTATTCCATGTCATTCTGTCGGACAGCTTTATACCCAAATACTCAAAGGAGCTAACCCTCTCCAATGGAACATTATCCAAGATCAAATTTCTTTTAAAGATTTTGCGGGGATTCAACATCATCAGCTTAGTTTTAGCGGTGTTGATGACCAAGCCCCTCATATCGCAAAAGGCCTTAAATTGATCCAAAAGCTTTTGGAGGCCCATGGGAGTTTTAGATACCAAAAGGGTATCGTTGGCAAACAGCAATGTTGCAATTTTCTGGTTCGCCAAGGAGGGAGCATCAGCCGGAATCAAACATAACAGGTCAGCAATTCGATTAACATAAAGAGAAAAAAGGGTAGGGGCCAAAACACACCCTTGGGGAACCCCCCGCCAGATCTTAATTGGGTCAGTGAGTTGCCCCTGGTTTCCCCACCTCACACGAGCAAAATTATCATTGTGTAACCTAACCAATAGTTCTAGGATTCCCAGAGACATTCCCATGTTCATGAGGACCTTCCAAAGAAGATCCCTGGGGTCTAGGTCAAAGCTGTTTTGAGGTCTATGAAGGAGAGATATAAACTGCCTTTGCCCAGCACAACCACCTTCCAGTACAGCATGGCGAGGCGAAACGCCTGATCGATAGTGCTGGTCTTCCGCCGGAAGCCCTCCTGTAATGGAGAGAGGATGTTATTCTCATCCATCCAGGTCTGTATTTTAGATAGGAGAGATCGGCAGCAGACCTTTTGGGCACAGTCTATCAAACTTATTGGGCGGTAGTTGGTGGGCTTGGACCTGTCCCCTTTTTGAAAGATTGGGATCACTTCGGCCCCCTTCCATGAGTCCGGGATGCTTCCTCCTACGACAATATCAATGGCCAAATTCATGAAATAGGTTGTCCAGTTTGCCCTATGCATTTCAAACTTTGTAATGCTGTGCTGTTAACAGAAGTGGTGACCCATTTCACCCATCCTGCAGTTTCAGGTGGCAAAATGTGGTGGGCAGGAGAGTGGTGAGTGGGCTATATGCCTCGCTTGACAAATACATTATTGTAAATAAGAAATCAAAGTGACTTACCATTTGTCCCTGCCACTGCTAACACATAATTCACCCATTCTAGATACCAGAGTAGCCACCTACGTAAATATTTTGCACAAAGTAAAACAGCAAGACCTCACTACAGTTTGGTTAGCAGTATCTTCCATCGAAACTATCCCTTTGGGAGCTTTGTTGGTTAACAACATGTTAAAAAAGCCAAGTGGTCAAGTCTACCAAAAACATATTTGTCCTAATGGAGGAATAAGGGTACAAGAGCAAGATGAGAGTGAAACTCAATAAAAGGGTGCAAGGGAGTTTCTTTCCTGCCATGTTGCACTATCATGGAAACTGACAGCATACTGTATAAATAGACACCACTGGTGGTAGATGATCATGACCACTCTATCTCTCTCCGTCCCTGTTTTTTTTTTTACTGTTTGATCAAGAAAGCCTTCTAAGATAGGAGAGATGAAAAAAGTAGATACTATAAAAAATTCAAGACCCTCTTTTTACTAATGGGAAGAGGCAAAAGTTAGGAATTATAATAAATTCACAGGGGCCACAAGAACCATCTGCCGTGGGGCTGCTGGTTGTGGGGGTGGTGAAAACCCCACCCACTGCAGCACTGGTGGTGGCAGCTGCTTGGACCTCAGATACACTCTTGCTTTTGGGTGCTTAGGAAAAGAATAAAGAAGATTTAAAAAGATTAGTGGTACTCTCTACTAAAAGCATTTTGACAGGCACACATTGTAAGTTCTAAATCAGAAAGCGTTTTCCTAGTCTTCTAATCTAAAATTACATTTTGACCTACTCATGCACTGCACCAATTGATCTTTGCCTCTCCGCCCTCTTTTGATACATTTGGGAGATTGAGACTGTATGAGCTACCTAAAGGGACAGATAATAACACTAACACCCCTGATAGACTACTATTTTTTTAAAAGTGTTAACATTCTTTAGTGAAGAAATGCAATTACGATACAGAAAAGGGACACAGGAAAAATGTGTTGCAGGAAGCGATGTATGTCCAAAGCAAATAGTCCACAATTCACAGTAAAACAGTATCAAGGACACAGTCACAGGGTGGGGGGGCAGTGGGTATCTGTCATCAATGTGCCTCCTCAAGACGAAGAAGGGGACGAGATCAGGTAAGAACCAGGGAGGTGAATAGGAGTGGTTGACTGCAGGAGGGGTCTAAAGAAGAGGTGAGGGAAGGAGGGGTAGAAGGGAAGCAAGGCAACAAGCTTTCCAGAGGTAGGATATAAAAGGGGAGGTTTGAAGGTGGGGCGGTTTGAGAGGCCAGTAGTCAGCAAAACACGGAGCAGCAAGACTCAGCAAAGGAGATGGAGGTGGGGCAAACAGGAATGGAATGGGAGGGACAGTCCAGTTAAGTAGCCAGATGAAAGGATGCCCAAGTGTCCATGAAACAAACATAAGGATCAGAAAGTCTTGCAATAATCTGCTCATAAGGGGCCAACTGATATAACTCACGTAGCCAAGCAGCCTGGGCTGGCCAGGTGGGTATTCTCCAGAGCCTCAAATTACAGATCTTGGTGATAGTCAAGATGTAGGCCAACCACCTAGATGGCTGGTTTGTGACGGTCGGGCATTGAGCAAAGTTGTGAAACAGGACAGTTTGTGCTTTTAATGCCCCATTTAGTGGCACAGTCATTCTAATGGTGTCAGCGACGGAAGACCAATACGGCGCCAGGGTGGGGCATTCTCACAAAAAATGAACATTGTCCCCTGTCATGGAGCCACACCTCCAGCACGTGGCAGATGGGAAGAGAGAGGACTGCCATTTAGCTGACCAGTGCCAATGATTCAAAACCTCAAAATAACTACATTTTAGGTGGTCGGTCATGATTCACTAGCATATCACCCAAATCTGTATTAGTATATTGAAGTTGCAGTCTTTCCGCCCACCATTCACGTAGTGAGTGGGTGCAAAGTAGAGACGGTCCACCAGAATGCAGTATAATCCTGATAAATCTCATTTGTAGACTCCCCATTTTCAAAAATAGTTCCATCAGGGGCGAAGAAGGCAAGTCTATGAGTTTAGAGCCCAAGGCCTGGCGAATGCAGTGCAGCAAGCGTTGGTAATTCCTGAAATGGTGCAGTTGGAGGCTATACTGGTCTTGGGCTGCAGCAAATGATTTTTAGTTACCGCTCGCTACCAGATTAGACACTTGCTGTAACCCCTTAGATATGTACTCTGGACAGTAAGGTTCAGAGTCCTAGATCAAGAGGGAGGCATTACACCGTGGGGGGGACTCTCCCCTTGGCTCATCCCCATGTTCCCTCTCCCTGCTGGACTTCCGAGGAGAGAGCTCTCTCTTTTTCTACCCTTATCTCACACCTCTCTTTTACTTCCTACCTGGGCTGCCTCCTTTACTCAGTGCTGCCTGATAGTCTTCTAGTTAGTGTCTTGGCCACAAACTCACTTCTTGATGCTTCCTCCACACCATGGGCATACCCTGGGGGAGTAGAGCTTGCGGCTCCAACTCCAGAGAAAGATTTTGGAGGACTATAAGGAGCGGGAGGAGAAGACCTGGGGCTGTTAAAAGCTGTTGAAAACTTTCCACCATGTTATTTGGAATTTGGGTTGGAGTCTGTGTCCTGTATGTTGCAGTCTGCTAACCGAAGTGTCTTCAAAATAGTCCATTAGCGGACTTAGTTTGTGTTTCTTTTATTGGCAGACACAGCTTTGTTGAAGTGGATAGCAACGCCTGTGACAGGGACATAGGCTAGCAATCTATTTTTCCATAGGCAAATTTGCTGTTTGTAGCATACTCTACCTTACTGCTGACTGCTTCATTGTGGGGACCCTGCCATGAAAAAGTCAGCAGAAAGGCGGGAAAGGGGTCCCAAACAAGGCCCCAGGGCATTATAGCCCATGGGGGTGTGCATGGGGGCACACGTTGTGCACTGTCTTGTGTGTATTGTGAACCATGCACGACATGGTGCATGGTACACAGTGCACTGACATGCAAGAGGTGGTACCACGAAGGTGACATGTGCTGCAGGCTCTTAATGAACTGAAGCATGCCACCACTGTGGCACTGCCTCCGCAACACCAACAGCCCAGTGGTTAACTCGTAATGCAGCGTACTTCGGACTACCGTAATGGCGGTCCAGCGTTCAGACCGCCAAAGTCATAATCAGGCCCTACATGTAGACTACTAGAGGTATCTGAAAATACTTTGAATAAAGTAAAAGTAACAGCCTTGTATGGCTGTGAGTGGGTACATTTTTAGCATGTTTTTAATAATGGCTAGTTCGAAAAAGAGCAAAAGGGCCTGAGAGTGGTGAGACTGGTCTCCATAATGCTTCACTGTGGTGGGCACAACAATGCAGATGAAGAAAATGAATATTTGAGGTGAGTATAGCATAATTATCAATATTACAATGAATTGCTTTACAGAGAAGTTCAAGGAAGTAGGCTAGAAGAGTAAAGACACAGTTACCATATTTCTTTATTTATCACATATGAAGTAAAGTTGCACAAATAGTCCATAATTCTATGCAAATGTTAAGGTTCCTAAGTAACAAATGCCTTATTTAGAATTTGGCAGATGCGATATTCAGTCACAAGCTTGGTAGATGTACCGTCCACGACTTTACAAGTTAAAAGTCTATAGTTGTTTATTTTACTTTCATTTATGTTAATAGTTCGGAATAGGTACTACTCTGTTCATTAGGTAGTAGGCCATATACAAATGGTACAGTTGTATTTTGGTACTCACAATATATGGTGCAGATTTGAGCTGGTTAGGGGCACATTTTGAACATGCCATCCATCATCCATCTTTGACATTGAATTAATTTTAGTAAATGATCTGAGGTAGAAAATATTATGATCCATATTTCGCTGTTTAGCTTATTGTATAAAAGGAAGGGTTCTTTATTATGTGTTATGGTTAAGTGATCGGGAATTTGGATATCTTGTTATCTTTAAGGGGCAGGAAGGGTGTCAGTGATGGCTTTTTAAGTTTGTGCTACTAAGGGTTTTATGGTGGGTTATTCATTTTTAACCGTTTCAGGGTGAGTTTCTGTTGACTAAATGTTTTCAATAACTTAATGTTTTTTAGTCTTTCTTCGGGGTTATAAGTTTTATTGTTTGGGTAGAGTTTGGTATTTTCTCGATGTTGTAGTAGATGCTTTGTAGTATCTACATTAAGAGACACACAAGTATACAGTGCTTAGTAAGTAATGTTTCATTTTAGTATTACAAAGAAAGGGAGTCATTAGTTAATATACATTTCTATTTTACTTAATTTTTTTCAAGATAGTTGTGTATATTTTTCCTCTTCTGTTTGTCAATTGTCTTTTGAAAATGTGCCCGCTTTTGTGGATTTTGGATTAGGAATTAGTTACATTTTGTGTGCCTTTCATATTGTTTGTTAAATTGGTTGCTTCATGTTATTCGTTACTGTTGTTTGTATTGTGATTTTGTTGGTTAGTGGTCTTTTAGTTTGAACATTTTTTCAGTGTTTGCCTTTTAATGATGAATTTTACTTAGTGTTTATTTTTATAATGTTATTTATATATAGTGTTATGTTTGTTTTAATGTGGATGTGTGATTTATTTTTATATATAAAAATGATTTTGCTCATTGTTTGAATGTTTATAATTGTTATAAATATATTTCTGTATTAATATTGGATTCAATTTGTTTTCATTTTTTGGGTAATTTACGTTTATATTTGTAATTGTTAAAATGTTGTTAGAATACTAATCACATTTTTATTGCTATTCTCATTTATGTATCTAAAAAATTTGTTATTTCAATGTTTTCGCTTTTAAACTATTGATTTTTAATGATATTTATGTAGTTGATATTTAATGTTCTGATATTTGTGTGTTTTTATTTCTCTATTTAAAGATCACAATAATTTTTAATCTGATAATTGTGTTACCAATATAAGTGAAAAAAGATATTAATGACAGGGATATTTTGGTTATCAATATTTTGGTGTTTGGTAGTTAAGTATAGGAAGACAATATTTTTGTAAATTATATTTATATTTTGATATTTTAGGGCATCAAAATTGTTTACTTCAATGTTATGTCAGTGATCTAACATTTGTATATCAACCTGCACTCCACAGTATTGGCCAAGGTAAGTAGTTAAGGAGTTAAAAAAAGTAAATCTATACTTACCTCTATAATCTTACTTTGAAGAAATGTTGATAGTATTGTGAAGCTGAGATATGTTCAGGTCAATATTACTTACCTCATTTTTGTGGACTACAACTAAGATAAATTACATTTGTGATAACAACATATCGTAGTTGATTCACCAACTGTGGAAACGGTGCCCAAGAAACAATGCGGCAGATTTACAAGCCCCTTGTGTCAATTTCGCGTCACTTTTAACATGGGAAAAGTGAAGCAAAAGTTGCGCAAGGGGCTTGTATTCTGCCCCAATATTTTTAATAAAGAGTTGATTAATAACCTTTTTATCTCTCTAAAGACGGCACCATCTGTGGAAAACTTGATGATGATGTCACACAGAAAATCAGTGGCCACATAGTTGGTTGATAGGATTCTGAAACCTTGACAAGGAAAAATGTCCAGTATTGAACCTTGACATTTAAGAGATTTGTTGAGCTGCAGAAGCTTATCCCTAAGAGTTAGAGCAAAGTAATCACATATTTGTAAATAATATCTACATACAATTACCACTGCCAAACTGGAGAGTAGTTACATGCTGATGGAACACTAGAAGGTTTTATTTAGGTTGTCACTGTTTTGGCAGCTTTAACTTTCCCATTTGCAGTATTAAGCGGATAAATGTTTAACTTCTCTAGAAATGTACATTTTTCCCGTTCTATCTATAAGTAGGAAGAAATTCCAATTCAGTCACTACTTGGCTTGTTAGTAATCAAAAGAAATGCATTATATAGACTGAGGAACGTATTTTAGGAAGTTTTTTCGATGTATTTCTTTCCGAAATTAACTACCTGGGCTGGTGTGCAATGGTCATACTCATCCAAAAACAAGGCAATTTAAAGGATGAACATCTGACTAATCATGTTAACATTCATTGAGCAAACCCACAACATCTCGACTGCTCACTGCATCACTCATGGCTTTACACAAGGCTTCCCACAGGGTGACTTTCAAAGCCACTCCATTGAAAAGTATGAGATAAGTGTCAAGTGGCATTTTTATCTACAAATCATGCAGAGCAGCAAGTCACCTTCTGCACTCACTGCGTGATAGGGTAAGGGCAGAAATGCATCATATCTAACTTTATTCCATGCATTCCTTTCTTTTCCCTGTGTTATTGCACTATGTGTTGCCTAGCACCAACACAGGCATCCTTGTAACATGGAGTCACTTCCTGCACAGAAACAATCCTGCTTACAATGCAGGCACCCTTCAATATGATGCAAGGGTGCCTGCTTTGTAAGCAGGATGGTGCAGAAAGGGACACCTTCCTGCACAAAAATTATCCGGAGAGGCATTTTCCTCTTTCTATGTGTTATGTATTATGCAGCACAGATAGAAAGAGGAAGTAATGAGGAGAAATAAAGATATGTCTCCTCGTTAAGCCTCACCTGGGGAGGCACAGCATTGTGATGCAGTCCGAGATCTACCAGTAATGGTAAATCTCGGTATGCACTAAAATCCATGAGCGGGAGCGTGGGAACTCCCACACTCCACCCTTAGAGCCCTGGGGCGAAGTAACACAATGCAGTGATTTGCAATGCATTGCATAGTCTAGATTTATCAAGCTACGCAAGGCCAAGCAAGGTTGCTTGTCTGATATATCTAACTTAAGAGTTGTGTTGTTCTTTCGACCCATTCCATGTCAGAAGGGCAACTAAAGGCTTTGAAAAATTTGGCCCTGATGGAGCTGGATTCTTGCCTACCTTACAATCACCAAGAATCCTCTCAGGTCGCCAGGATCTTTTTAGCTGCTAAATAGTGTAGAGTGGAGGAAATCCAATTCTTAGTACATAATCAACAGAATCAAATCTCATTTCAAAAGGACCACTGACTCCGAATCTAAAATTTTAAGATTTTATTACAACCAAGAATAACTGCACATACAAACACCTTAACACAAGGTGAAGAAGATAAATGGGCACTAATACAAAGGAAATTCTACGTAAGAGTCTCATTCGACTCAGAATAAAAAGAATAATTAGTTCCAGAAGCATAAGAAATGCAATGGTTAATCCAATGTCTACATTAGGAATCATTAGCCTAAAAAGAAAAAAAAAATCAATTAGTCTATCCCTACTCCATCTCTAAGGTGACATCCCTACTTAACATTTCCCTCCCAGGCAAGAGAGTAAAAAGGTGTCAGAAGTGAAGACTTCCTTAGAAGTACATTCACTTAGAGCTCGTTCTGAGATGCTCCTTCTAGCTTCCCATCTAAACCTCAACTGCTCAACCCTCGGGGCACTGTCCCTAAAAAAAAATCCCAAAAACGTAGAACATGCCCTTCAGCACACCTCTTCAGCCAGGTCTTCTTCCAGTACTTTTCCAGCGAAACTTGTACTCCATCCAACGACGGTTAGCTTGACCTTGGGTCCCAGGCACCTTCTCCGCTGAGAGTATCATCCATAAATTCCAATGTACTCCCCTGTTGGCTTCTCGTACCATCCTAACGCCTAAAACAAAGAACTAGTCTCTCTAACGAGCTAAATGTACTTGCACCTGCAACAGAAACATCAAAACGAGAAACTTTTCACTTCTCTAAGATTGTCCATTCTCCTGAAACCCAAAGCCTTAACCAAGGGAAATCATATTCGGCCTACAATGTTTAGCTAACATAAGAAATGAACAGGCCTTTCTCTTTAAACGTATATGCGATCTGGCCTTTACACTGTTAAACACACCCCTAAATCACAATTTAAGCAGTAGTTCATTACTCCTTTATACGTGAGTAAGCAGACTACACGTGCAACTTTAACATAGCACACGTTTAACCTAACACGTTGCATTACATAAAATCAAACATTATGCATTTACTAAAATACATTTGCAGTGCCCTACGACATTACTCTTCATGAAAAGCATGGTTACATTTCGAATCACCTCTATGTTAAACAATTCTAGTAATACGATTTCTATGTCTCACCTAAACTACTTCGATTAATATGTGGGTGCAGACTAACAGTGAATATGATGCACCCCTACAAATTTCAGAATAACGTGGTGCTCTATCAGCCCCAAGTCTCTAATACTGTGACTATGACCACTTGCTCACCCAACCAGGAACTGCCATTAAATATGTGCTCCCACATGATTCCCCCATCCTATACTCCAGAAATTGTAGAGATAGGGACAGACCAATAGGATTGTGAAAAGTGAGAGGACTTACTATTTTCAAACTTCAGGTCATATACAATAGGTCCATCCACAGGAAGTGTTGGTGTAGGGATGCTATTTATTTGCAGACTCAGGGGCAGATTTACAAGCCCCTCGCACCGCTGATGTGTCACGCAACCTGCTGCCTGACACGTGGCTTTACCTGTGATTATAAATAATGCCCCTTGTCCCGCAACCCTTCCTGCACAAAAACAATCTCCCCATGACGCAGGCATTCTTGCACCATGGTGCAAGGGTGCCTGTGCCCGTGCATGGCAGCAGTGTGTGCGCCAGCGCAGGGTGAAGCACAAAGATGTAGCATATTGTTGTAAATATGTTTCATTCCTGTGCTTCGAAACTAACGCAGCACCGCGCTGTAAAATGACTTGCAGCACCGCTCTTCATTTTTTTCTTGTAAATCTGCCCCTCAATATCAATAGGCCTGGGCTAAAATTTTGTTTCGTTTGCGGAAATTGCGATAATTTGACATTTTCGCGCTCCGCGGAAAGCGCGAAAATGTAAAAATTTCCGCATTCCGCAGCTTGGCGATAATTTGTTTCTTGCTCGCGCTGTAAAATAATACATTCTCACGCGCGCGCGATCGCCTTACCTGAATCCCTGCGTTCGCCGACAAGTTTTCTTGATCCGGTCGCGTTCTCCATGAGATGTTGTATTGTTTTTAGCCATTTGCGCTGTCTCGCGACAGTTCGCGCCCGCAGTGACGTCATGCGTCGCGCGATCACGTCTTTCTTCTCGCGATCATGCACCGTGAGACAACTGAAAACAAGATGACCGCGCCCGCGAGCAACCACATGGGTAAGTTGGCGAGCCGCAACCATGCAGAAAATCTCGCGAACATGCGGGAAAAAAACTTCCGCATCTTCGCGATGTTTCCGCATGTTTGCGATCATTTTTAACATTTTCGCGATAATTTGCGAAAGTGGATTTCGCAAATTCCGCCCACCCCTAAATATCAACACAAAGAATATTTATGGGAAGGTATTCAAATATGGTGCTTTGAACATAAACAACTTTATAGCTAATTATTGGAGGTGTATAGAACCCAGAAAATGCAATATAGAATATTTCCGGGAATTGAAAAATGAGGATATTTGTTACAGTTTTTGATTTCAAACATGAAAAGAAGGATGAGTTTCTGATTTGAGCGGATAGAGGGATCCATATTCTAGTGTAGCCACTGCAGCATGGTGGAGCGTTGTCAAAGATAGAGCTAACGCTTTCAGTGGGATGCCACCATGAATTTAACTTTTAAGATAGAGGGTCGAATGTGGAGATGCAGTATACATTATTTGTATACACTGTACAAAAGCACCGAGCAAAATGAGGGTTTTATCCTTTGTAAACAACAATCAAATTTATGGGTCAGAGGTAAAATAGCAGAAGGGCCAGAGAGTGGCGAGACTGCTCTCCATAGTGCTTGACTGTGGTGGGCACAACAATGCAGATGGAGAACGTGAGTATTTGTGGATGTGTACAGCATAATTATCAATATTACAGTGAGCTGCTTGACAGAGAAAGTCTAGGGAATAGGCTGGAAGATGGAAGGAACAGGTACTATATAGCTCCATATATCTTGTATGAAGTAAAGTTGGCAAAATAGTCAATATTATTATGCAAATGTTAAAGTTCTAAGGTAACAGAGCCCTTATTTGGAGTTTGACAGATGCAATATTCAGTCAGCACTGTAGAAGATGTACAGCCCCCCACATTACAAGTGCATTAAAGTCTGTGGCTCTTTCCTATACGGGATAGCCATGAGTTTTTGTGACAGAGTGGCCCAGCCTGCAAACTCTAAATAAGACCAGGCCCGCACTGGGAACGCCAAATGGCTCTCGCATTTAAGTCTGACTGGCAACAGGAGGTGTGAGGGGGCTGGTGGCAAGCACTGCTGCTTTTTGTGCAGGGGGAAGATGTTGCAGCACTGCTGCAAAACTGGCCCCCTGTACCAAAAATGGCCAGCACAGGTCCAAAACTGGCCCCCACCCTTTTGGCCAGGTGGGAAAATTCCCGTTGCCTGCAATGGCCAGTCCGGGCCTGAATAAGACCAAAGAGATCTGTGTACCATTTTGTGACGTGTTAGTCATTGTTGCATTTTTAATGCACAATGCCCTGCACCTTCTTCCTCCCAAATAAAAAAAAAACTCTTATGAGGGGTGTTGTGTCCTGGAACTGCCCGTCGTCGAATGTTTAACCAGATGATCCACATGGAATGTGGAGCATCGGGTCAGGCAGATCGACGAATCAGCCCAAGGAGCTGAGTGAGTTCACCTGTCGGTAATGAGCCAACCAGATGATGCAACTGGTGTCGTGTAGTGAGTATCTCTTGTGTGCCATACCACAATTTTGGCACAGAGTGCTCAATACCTGTACCCACACATGATCCTGCAGCAATTATACCTAAGGTAACAGGCGGCACCATAAGGAAAATAAAGAAGAAGGAAAAGAGAGGCAAACGCAGCACACGGAGTTTAGGAAACCGTCTGAACTCAGGAAACCCTCAGTGAAGGGTGAGTCTTTTGTGTTTCGTGTAAAGTGAAAGATACCGTGCGTATTCAAGTGCGTCATTTAAAAAAAAGACTCACAAAGCCCGTTGTGCTCGTGGCGGGATGTGATTGTTGATACCTGAGCGTGCATGAGACTGACGTACGGCAAATCTCCAAGAGCTGCAGTTTCGTCATTAGCCGTGAGGCGAGGTCACGCTATGTGACCCTACGGCGCCGCCATTTTGGAAATATTAGCAAAGTCTACTAAGCCTTCATTGGAGTATAAGGCAATCAATAAAGTTAATTAAAAAAAAAACGATCAGAAATCATTGTCTTACTTCGGGACATCCAATACGGTAAATACATTGTTTTAAAAAATAAATGCCCTCTATTTCTGCACTATGGCAACACACAATTACAGTATTTCCACACCACATTATTTCTGGCCAGGTGGATCAGAACCCCACTTAAGTGGAATGAATGGAAAGAATTTGCTTTGAAATATGTGGCTGCAATAGATGACTTTGGAAAAATAGAAGCAGTATAGAAAAAAATAATTTTACTACCTTCTTTAGGATCTTATGGATTAAAAGTATACAATCAAATGGCAAAAGTTGCTGTTGTAGGTGATGTCAATGTTTTTGATGCAGCATGGAAGGATCTTGACCATTTCTTTGCTCCCAAGGTATGCATTGGGATTACTTGATACACATTTTTTCAGCGCAAACAAGACAGAGGTGAATCAGTTGACAACTATGTTGCAGAGTTAAAAAAATTGGCTACGGATAGTACATTTTGGGTATTACAAGAGGATCTATTTAGAGATCAGTTAGTTATGCATATTAATAATAATGTCATTCAAGAAAGATTATGGATAAATGGCGATGGACCATTGGAAAATGTCACAAACATTGTGGGCAAGGCAGAGATGTCGGGCAGATGCGCTAAAGAATTGATGGTGAAGGAAAATGGGACAGAGGTAGTAGGCAAAGTAATGAAGAGGCAAACTAGCAAACATATCTTTAAAACCTGCAATGCACATCAAAAACATTGAACAAAATTGGTGATAATGGATGTTATAGATGTGATAGCAGAGAACATTTAGCATATAGTAAAAACTGCCCAGATTTAAAACAGAAATGCCAAAACTGTGAAATATGGGGACATTTCGTAAAAGTGTGTAGGAGGAAAGGGAGGAATGTGAAATTTATTTCAGAGCAAGACAATGGTGATAATGGAGAAGATGATGATGACCATCGTGGTGAGGATTATGACAATGTTTTAAATCTGACAAGTAAACTAATCCTAAACATCGATGATGAATGCACAATAAATAAACCTGTATGTCTAATGTGTATTGGGGAAGTATAAGTTAAAATCTTTGCAGATTCTGGATCACTGTACACAATCATAAATGAGGCAGTATGGAGAGAGAAATTTATTGGAAAAATTGGCAACAGTTTATGTGAATCAGATATTCACCCCCAAGGATACAGTGGTGAAAATATAGAGATTTTAAGTTACAGATGATGAATATTCAGATTCAAGAACAGACAAACACGAGCAAAGTTATATGTGGTTAGGAAGGGACCTCCGGTCCTTGGATGGTTAGACCAAGGAAAGCTACACATTATCCTTGACCCAAGCAGTTGAGAACAAGTAAAATTTATAGATCAAGGAGTGCCTGTAGCCAACGACATGCTAAAAGAGTTTCCAACAGTTTTCAATACAACCTTGGGTAACCTCAAGGGTTTCGAACATTGGATTATCCTCAATACCAACGCCACTCCAAAAGTACACAAAGTCAGAAACATTCCTATCACGATAAGAGAGGAAGTCTCAAAAGAACTAGAAAAGTTGGTGGAAACAGGTATTATAGAAGCCATAGAGTCAGCTGAATGGATTTCTCCGTTGGTTGTGGCAAGATGGAGTAATGGAAAGATCCGTTTATGTGTAGATTTACGCCATTTGAATGACAATATTGTTATTGGCAGTTTTCCTCTCCCTAAGATCAATGAAATGGTAAGCCGCCTTAAAGCAGCTAAAGTTTTTTTTAACAATCAACTTATCTTCCGCATGTCATCAAATCTCGCTTACTCCTTATTCAAAAAAGTTCACGGCGTTCATCACACGTTTTGGATGTTACCAGTTCATAAGGATCCCTTTTGGACTGGCTGCGGCGGTTTTCCAAAGGTTGATGTACAATTTGTTTGGAAAGGAAACTGGGGGCAAATTCTTCTAAGATGACATTTTAATTTTTGGAGAGAGTAAAGGTACCAATGATGCCAAATTACAGAAGGTTCTAGGTATTTTGGCCAAAAATGGTTTGACAGTGGAAATTGCAAAATGTACATTTGCAGAGGAAACAGTAACATACTTAGGGCATGAGATTGTATATGGAGGGATAACACCTAAGCACTTGCTAATTAAACTCAAAAAGGATGCTCCTGTTCCCAGTCATAAGGATGATATAAGATCTAACCTGGGACTGGTTGAATACTGTTCAAAATTAATCCCCAGATTTGCTGAGAAAAGATTTCATTTACGCCAACTTTTAAAAAACAAATCAATCTTTCAATGGACTACTGGTTGCCAAAAAGAATTTGACCAAATCACCTCCATCATTGACAAAATACCTGCCTTATAGTGTTTTGATCCAAACTTGAATTGTTGCATCACTACTGATGCAAGTGGCAAATGTTTGGGAGATGTTTTGTCACAAAAAGATAAGGATGGAAAGGAATGTATAATCTCTTTTGCATCGAGAGCGTTATCCCCCACAGAAGAGAAATACCCTGTCATAGAAAGGAAAGCTTTAGCATGTGTGTGGGCTTTCTACCATTTCATTTGTTTGGGGAAAACCGGTTACAATTTTATGTGAACATAAACCTCTTGTGAAGTTACTTACTACTGAGGGGACACTTAATGCCCCTGCAAGGAAGGCAAGATTATCAATGAGAATGCAGGACTATATACATAAAGTAGTGTATTTGACAGGAAAAGACAATGTAGTTGCTGCTTGTCTATCTAAACTGCCCACTAAATTAGAGGAGTGTGAAGATGAAATTTGGAATGGATTCCAAATTTCATTCATACATGATGATGGCAGCAATGCAATATGTAGAGAAGAGTGGTTGAATGAGTATGTGAACGATCCTATTTTGACACAAGTTGAAGAATATGTCGAAGGAATATGGCCTAATAAAAGTCAATTAACAAGAGAACTTAAACCATTTTGGGAGGTTAGGACTAAACTTACAGTCGATAATGGTACTATACTAAGAGGGGAGAGGATTATTCCTCCTGCGAAACTGAGGGATTCAGTTATCAAGTTATGCCATGAAGGACACTCTGGCATTGTACGAACCAAATCCTTGATTAGGAATTTGTTTCGGTGGCCTAATATTGACACGGAAGACTTGTAAACCTCCTATGAATGATTTTTTTATTTCCAAACAGCCTGGGGAAATGATTGCTATTGATTTCGTAGGGCCAATGGTGAGGAACAAAGATACATCACTGTTCTAATTGATTTGTTTTCTAGATGGCCAATAATTGAAGTTGTGGACCGGGCCGATACTAAATCAGTTTTTGAGTTTCTAGATAAGGTTTTGGTATCAGAAAGACTACTGAAGATTGTTTTGAGTGACAATGGAGTGCAATTCCTTTCGATTGCAACTCAGAAATACTTTAGGAAGGTTAGTGTCGCACATAAAACCACTTTCCTTTACAACCCGAGTGGAAACGATATGGTTAAGAGATTCAACAGGGTGGTAAAGGGAATAATACAATTGGCCATTAATAACAATGATGATTGGGTTTTACAGTTGCAGAAAACAGTTTGGACATACAGAGTCACAAAGAATAAAGTTACAGGGTTGTCTTCTTTTGTGATTATGAGAGGCCACAACCTTAGATCTAAGTTTAACCCAAATTGGTTGCATTGTGGGGAAATTATACAGTGGTCCCTTGAAAATTTACAAAACGGGATGGCAGCACATCATGCTAAGATGAAGGTTTACTATGACAGGAAACATGAGACCAAACCAGTAGAAATTGCTGTAGGTGATTGGGTTCGCATTAAGAAACCAGGGAATATTTAGAAAGGAGTTAGTCAGTTTTACGGACCAGAAGTAGTGATTCTTAAAAATGCAGTTAGGGTAAGTAGTAGTAGTAAGGTTTGGAACATCAAAAGAGTAGGTTGCAAACTCTGGAGTTGTTTCTGGAAGGAAAATAAATTCTAGTTGAGTACAGGACTATAACTGATTGGATTTAGAAGATATGAGGAATGGGAATCTTAGCTCTGAGTTAGTTTTGGACTATTGAGAGACAATGGAGACACTGTTGTAGTTGGAGATGATGGAACCAGAAACAGTGTTGTTGTGTGTGGAAAAGAAGTTCAGGAGGAGATGAGTTCTGAAGGGATGGATGGTGAAGGAGAGATGAGTTCTGTAGGGATGGATGGTGAACGATGTGTTGGTGAAGGTTGTCTTGGTGAAGAGAGTGCAGTTGAAAAGAGGGTAAGGAATCCCATTTTGTGGTTAAAGGATTTTGTGTGTGGCGAGGAAAGTTTAGTGTAAACAACAGTGGTTTTATATTTCAGTTGTATTACTTAACAGGAGTCCTTTTATGGACCATATTGGTATGTTATTCGTGTAATAACAGTGGTTTGTATTTCAGGTGTGTTGTTTAACAGTGTTATATTTGTTTGTTTTTCTTTTGCCTTATATTTTCTTTTTATTTATTTGTTATATAGGTCAAATAGGGGGGGGATGTATTGTGTCTCGGAACTGCGCATCGTCGAATGTTTTACGGGACGCTCCACATTGAATGTGGAGTGTCTGGTCAAGCAGATCGACGATGCAGCCCAAGGAATTGAACATGTTCGCCTCTCGGTATTGAGCCAATAAAGATGATACAACTGATGGTGGTGTAGTGAGTATCTCTTGTGCGCTACACCACAGGTGTTTTGTGGAACTGCTTTATGGGTATGGTTCTGTCTCAGCACATGTTCTTTTGACACCCCCTTGCCATTGGCACAGAGTTTAAACAACACGGGCAGATCTACAAAAGAGTTCCACAGCGCGGCATCACAAGCCAGGGTTCCACAGAGCGGCATCGCAAGCCCTTTGGCTGCGCAACGCTGCGGCACCTTCAGAGCACAGAAATCTGACAAATTGACAATAATATGTCGCATTCCTGTACTCTCCCCTGTGCTGGCGCACAAACAGCTGCCATGCGCCGGCGCAGGCACCCTTACACCCATGGTGCAAGGATGCCTGCGTCATGGGGAGATTGTTTTTGTTCAGGAAGGGGCACCTACCAGCACAAAAACAATCACTACAACCATTTTCTTCTTTCAATGTGTGCTGTAGAATGCAGCATGCATTGAAAGAGGAAAAAATGAGGAGAAATGAAAAAATTACTCCTCGTTGCGCCTCGCTACGCCACCTCTAGGATGGCATAGCATTCTAAGGCATTTCTATGTTTACGATTCCTCGTAAATCTAGAAATGTGTCAGGGTTCATGAGTGCTGCCTGGGAACACCCACAGCAACACCCATGGAACGCCCCTTTCACGCAAAGTGCTGCGTGTAAAGGGGCCGTATTGACAAGGACAGGAAAAGGAACGCAGGGTGGCTTTTTCTGTCCTTGTAAATATGGGGCAGTGAAATGCGCCACTGGTGCGTCACGAAAAGTGACGCACTGGTGGTGCAAGGGGCTTGCAAATCTGCCGCCACAATGGTATTTTCCATTCCATTTTTACCCCTCTGATATATGTCTATTCTTCAAATAGCAGACATAAAGAATTGGCTGAGTCAACAAGTCAACAAAAGGTGAAACCACATTGGACCCAAAACAGACCTTCATTTAGCAGAAATAGTCGAAAAACACGTTCGCTAGATTTCCGCTGAGACATTTTTAAATACCCATAATAGGTTTTGGGCCAACACAAGCATACTGTTCATTAGCAACTGTGATAAAAGTTTATTCACGGTATCTACAAAATAAAACATCTGACATTTTTGTAAATCTGTTACTCATGGCAGTGCCATCGTTATTTTTTTGGGGTGTTTGCGTTTTCTGCTGACCGGCTTGGCAGAGGAATCCTGCTGCCAGCTGCATTATATCTTCACTGGGCAGTCATCGGAAAGAAGAGTGGATGCCACCTGTCTGATTACTCCTCTTCGGTGCCAGCTCCGGTTCTGGTGCCTGTGCCCCGAGCAGAACAACGAATAACACAACATGTTCCATTTC
Organism: Triturus cristatus; assembly: GCF_964204655.1. Classification (NCBI taxonomy): domain Eukaryota; kingdom Metazoa; phylum Chordata; class Amphibia; order Caudata; family Salamandridae; genus Triturus; species Triturus cristatus. Next base: position 233,362,749 of record NC_140587.1, read on the forward strand.
CATGTGAGGCGATGCCACTGCCAAGCAAGTGACAATCTTCAAATGGACCGCACCGACCATGCGAGCTTCGTCAAAAATAGCCTTGTTGTTTTTTCCAAATTCGGCATTATAATGAACAGAGAAAACAAACAGAACACAATGACATATTGGGATATGATTTTCGAAGACATATTTCATTATGATTTAAAAGACAACACTTTAAACTTCGATCTGCTGTACGTCTCTGCGTTTTGGAATGAATGTGATATTTTACATTCCCTAGATGGGGATTTTTTTGTGATGTGTGAGAATTGTTCAGAAGCGCTTGGCCAGCAGGATGCGAGACAAATGAATGAGAGCATTCACGTCCTGCAGGGTGAGCCCTTTCCCCCTTGTCTTCAGACTTTATGCACGCCCAATAGCTCGGGCAAGACAAGACACCTATATGTACTTCATATGGATGCAGACAATAACAAAAAGAAAAGAAAAATGACAGCCCTATATCAAAGAAAAATCATACCTTCATATATTGAAATAAAGCAGTATCTTAACTACATATAAAAAAAAAAATTGAAACATGTTTCTTCCACTTAAAGCTGTTTGGGTTTACTAGGATGTAAGGAAAGCAGGGGCATATTTACAACAGACGGCGATAAATATCACAAAGCGTGCTTAGCGCTTTTATATTTATCGGCGTCTATCGCTGGAATTGATCGCCAAGCTTGCGCTGTATTTTCAACGCATAGCGCAATGGCGATATGAATTCCAGCGATAGCGGGGTAATCGCCATTTTGCCAGGAACATCGAAGGTTTTCCAGCGATGTTCCCTGGAAAACAGCGATATGCTTGTTAATACGGTATGTGGTCGTAACACAAGAATCCACCACTCATGTTAGGTATTGGTTAGTCATGATTTTAGTAGACGTTAGTTTTTGGCGAAAACAGCGGTTTTCGCCAAAACTAACGTATGCTAAATGCGTGGGCCACCTTCTAAATATCGCAATGTGCACATCAGCGATATTTACAAGGTTATACTGCCCAGTGATGCCCACTTTGCATCTCATTAGACATGCAAAGCGAGGCGTCGGAAAAAAGGGTGCTAACATGCGCTAATGCATGTTAGCACCCTCTTGTAAATAGGGCGATATTTTTATCTCCGCTTTTTTGGCTTTAAAAGCCAAAAAAGCGGAGATATGGCCCTTGTAAATATGCCCCTGTATCCTTAATTTGAGCCCCTGGTTTATGGTGCTTAGCACCAGCACTTAATCATCAACACCGGCGCTTTTCATGAGCACACATTCATTTACGGGGAGAGTAAGGGGCATATCAGCAACAACCGGCGATAAGTATCGCTAAGCACACTTAGCGCTAGGATAATTATCGCTGGCTAGCGTGGATTTTTATCGCTGAGATAGCGTGCTATTAGCAACACTTATCTCAAAAGCGATGAAAATCCTTGCTCTAACTGCCAAACGTTTCAAAGCAGGCGTAAGGAAAGTAGCGATAACAGAGGTTATCGCTACTTTTCTTGTCGCTATGCTGCTTATCCTGGTGAGGAACGCCCACTTTGCATCTCATTAGAGATGCAAAGATGGGCATTCGGAATTCAGGCACTAAGGCAAGGTTTCACGCGATAGCGTGCCCTTGCTGATATAGCGATAAAATTATCACCGCTTTTCGGCCGAAAACGGCCGCAAAAGCGGCGATAATTTTTTAGCGCTGCCTTGTAGATATGCCCCTAAGTGATTTGCCCAGAATCAAAGCTTGTTGAGCCAACACCGGGTGCTGACCCACTGAATCCCTCCAACTATCGCCCCATCTCCCTCCTTCCATTTTTGCCATGATTCTAGAGGCCCACGTTGCTAGGTCCCTTTCTAATTTTGTTGAACAGTCTGAACACCTTGAGCCTAATCAAGCTGGTTTTCGACCCGCTCACTCAACTGAGTCGGTTATCATCGCAGTACTGGACACCTTGAGAGCAAACGCAGATAAGGGTGTCCCTCAGGCCCTGGTACTCCTGGATCTGTCGGCTACGTTCGACACGGTCGACCATAACATCCTGTTGGCCCGTGTCGAACAGGCCGGCATACAGGGTTCTGCATTATGCTGAATTAAGTCCTTCCTCGACGGCAGAACACAAGCGGTCCGACTTGGCCCTTTTACAGCTCCTAAGATCGCTACCTCATGCGGTGTCCCCCAGGGTTCGTCCCTTACCCCCCACCTATTTAATCTTTACTTAAAGCCCTTGATTAACTCCTTCAAAAACAGGAAGATAACCACCTTCAATTATGCGGACGATCTTCAACTCGTCTTTACATTGGATTCCCCGGACTCTGACCTGGAATTCCAAGCAACTATGCTTCATATTCAGCGATGGATGAACCTTAACCATCTTAAGCTCAACCCCGGCAAGACAGAATTAGTCTTGCCAGGAAAGAGCGAGAACGCTTGGGGCCCACACTTCTGGCCAACTGATCTTAGACCACCCCCCACTCCCACTTCTTCACTGAAAAGCCTGGGAGTCACTCTAAATTCTGATCTCTCACTCAGGGGACAGGTGGGGACAGTAGTCTCCTCCTGTGTTTTCCAATTGAGGAAAATCAGGAAAACCACCCATTTGCTGACTCACTCGGCTCTCATTCAGGTTGTGATAGCCCTCTTACTATCACATCTCGACTTTTCTAACTCCATCTATCTCGGTCTGCCTATGTTCCTACTCAAACGCCTACAAATAGTACAGAACAAGGCAGCAAGATTAATATTCAAACAACCTAAATGGCAATCGGCCAGCCCCCTGCTAGCCAAACTGCACTGGCTACCTATCGCCCAACGTGCAGCTTTCAAGACCGGATGCTTGATTTTCAAGGCCTTGTACTGCAGGAGCCCCAAATTCATCAGTCATATGATTGTAAAACATGTCCCACGCCTTAATCTACGGTCTGCCCATCTTAGACTACTAACTATTCCGGTCATCAAACTCAAATGCCAGGGAGGGTGCAGGTTCTCCTACCTTGCCCCGAGTTTCTGGAACTCTTTACCATTGGACATCAGGATGCAGGATAACCTGATGGGGTTTAGAAAGGCTCTCAAGACCTGGCTGTTTGCGCAAACCTATGATCAACGCCATGAAACCTTACGATGACCGTGCGCTTCAACCAGATTCAAACCTGGTTCCCCAGCTCTGAAGTTGGCAGTTCTGGCACCACATCCTCTTCTCGCTTTCATGATTAGCAGTTGGTTCTGTTTTAGGTGGCACTAATAGGAGAAATGGGCTGGTGCAAACTGCCTCCTGACGAGAGCCCCGGCACTTATTTGTTTTTACACAAGCAAAAGTTTTCCGATAAGATAATTTTTTATTTGGGGTTGACAATACAAAGATAAACAAAGTAATAAAATTACATGCGTACATTTATGCCATAGAAACATTTCAAAATTAACATAGCCACATACATTGTTTAAAAAAACATAACCTTGTCGATTAAATCCAGCATGTGTATTAGGATCTTCAAGCTCAATCAAACGACCATTATCATTTGTCTTGAAGTTCTGCATTATTCAGTATAATTATGTAAGGCATCATTTGGACGTTCAAGGTACAACAGTGAGACAGACTTCTTTTCCACGTACATCAGTGCATGCTCCTATTATTCCAAGCAATGGGAAATTGCCCATTCTAACACATGTATTCTCTGTTAAACAATAAAGGTCGAGGAATGGTATCATACAGTATACGAATTGAGGGCCTGATTCATAAAGGTAACTTACATTTTTGAGAAAGTTTAATCTTCCAGTATATTACTACTAAAATAATGAAATACAAAACAGAGTATTAAGTCCAGCACAACATATGGCCAACTACTGGTACCGCAACACCCTCCCACAGAAAAAAATGGAGTTGCAGTACCAGTGGCTGGCCATGCGTAATGCTGGACTTAGAACAAAAGTGTAAATTACTACAAAGGTGTAAGTTACTACAAACATGCAGTTTATGAATACCAAAAAGTAGTAAACTTACTCCAAAGTATAACTGTGCTGTTTGTGAATCAGGCCTATAGAGGCAAATCCACGAAGGCAATTATGAGCGGATGAAGTAGCACTCCAGAAGTACCATATCTACTCAAAAATGCCTTTATAAAACATCCACCCTACAATATTCATCATAACCTTCTAATCTATCCCATCATAGCAATATATTAATGGGCTGGAAACATAGTACTTGAGACCAAGACAGACTTAAAGAATACTTAGAAAAAACAGAAAAGCGGTGCTTGAAAAACGTAAATTAATCGGCTCCTCTGGTAATTGCTTGATACTTGTTATGTTTATCATTTTTTTCCCCACTACACCAGTCTAAACAGAGACCAGCCAGTGATGTCATTAATGATGTCATTGAACATGTTATGAGCGATGTACAATCTGAGGTAGTAAGCAGTGCATGAAGGGGCCACAAGATATAGTTAGCTCAGTAAACTATAACAGGTGAATCTTTTAAACAATAGTTTTATATATATTTATTTATAATGTGCATATTACATATGTAGAATTATAAATATGTATACATATTATATCAATCATTTACCAATCAGGATTTATAAAGCGTGGCTAATCACCCAGGCGCTTGCATGTCCTAGAGACTTATTCGAACTGACAGGTATTACGCTCCATTTGGAATTCTGGAAGTGTGCTGATAGTCTGGAGTTGTGTAGGGAGGCTGTTCCAGGTCTTTGTTTTGATGTTATATGTAGGAAAGGGAGTCTTTTGAAATGGTTAGCCCCCACATATTGCTTGATGCCTGATTTGATTTCCAACTGTAGTTCACTGGGTCTCTGCTAACCAGCTTCCCAGTGCCAGATCTATTTCCCAAAACTGTACCACAATTGGCACAACTTCAGGCCCCCTTGCAAGACCCTAGTAAATTGTATGCCTGCTACCTAAGGCACGGGTACTGAAGAGGGCCCACTGGAGCCTAGGTTTACCCAGATAGTGGGGGTTGCCAACCCCCCTCTCCTGCTACACACTTGGCAGGAGGACAGGTGGGAAAATTAGTTAGATGAGGAGGAGTGTCCAAACTCAGCCAGCACCACCCAAAGGATGGGGCAGACAATGTGAACCCCTCTCCAGAAAATCCACCATCTTGGGATGGTGGAAAAACGACCTGTCAAGGCTAAGGAAGTGCCCCTTCCAACAGGAAGTGGTGACTTAGAGGGTGTAGGCACCCTCAGGGTAGGTAGCCCATTGGCTACTACCTGTCTACCCCTGTAACACCCCTAAAATTAGTATTCAGGTGGCATCCCTAGACCAGGTACATTGATTTAGTAGAGAGGTAGAAGACCCGGACAAAGAAAGCTTGATGCCCGAGAACTGAAGTCCTGCTGCAGAAGAAAATTGGATCCAAACCCTGCATGCCACCTCAAGGTCTTTGACAATTGTGGTGTGCCGTGTGGTCCTGAACTTGTGCAGACTCCAAGAACCCCAGAGCTCCTCCAGTCTTTGCAAAACTGTCAAGAACCTCCCTTGGAGTGATTGTATTACTCCCCTGCACACCACAGGCCCGATCCTGATGAGTCCTTTGTGTAGAAGTGCCACTCCCCAAAGACTTTGATACAACACCCACACTAAAAGAGGTACACCAGCTCTGGAGGGTCTGATCTGTCTCCTTGCCAAGTTTAGAGACACCAGGACCCACCGGAGCCGCACTATACCAATACTGGGGGTACTGGACACCCAACAGCAAACAGCAAGAGAAGGAGTCTGTGCCCGACTACACCAATGCAAGAAGCAAGCACCGATTGAGGTACAATGAGACCCCTGAGACCCACATCCTAAGTGGCTCAATGGTCATGAAACTGCCTCTCCAATTTGCCTGCTCCTAAACCGAGGACTTCTTGTTGCACGATGCCTGGCTGACCTATCTGCTCTGCACCAGGACCCACAAGTCCCGGTAATGACAAACCAGCCATGCTCCTCTGGTCCTGCAACACTTGCAACCAGTTTCCTCCAGTCGGTCCCACCGGACTTACCTCTAAGTCCTCCTGTGCAGTGTCTTTCAGGTGGCCCCCTTCATCGTAGAGCACCAGCTACCAACACCTACAGCACCATGCTCCTGGTCAAATTCCGGATGCTCCCAAATGTCTGCTGCTGGAAAGTTGTACCTGGTCCTGCTGACAACCTAAAACAAGAAGGTGGGCTTCGTAAAAGCATTGCCTGATTTTATAGGCATTTTTTCTGCTTATCTCCATTGACTTCAATGCGGCGTAATAGCACACAAAAGATATGTATTTTCTTAACACCTAAAAATCTTAACTCCTAAAGTATTTACTATAGATCAAAGATCTTGGACTTAAAATATACATAACAATCAATAGTAATTTTATAAATCAATATTAATTTTATAAATTGGTCTCAAATGTATTCTTGAGTGTGTCTCAATGTATTGCCTCAGAAAGTATTCCAAATGCTTAGCACTAACGTTTGAGAAGCCTAACTGCTCGCCCACATTACCACAAACAGAGCATTTGTATTATCTACTTCTGTGTACCAGTAAGGGATCCACTGGACCCTCTGGAAAGTGTACTTCATTTTAGAACACTTTATAGAGAGCCAGCCTCCTACATTGATGGTTCAGCGGTGGGATAGAAGCTTATTAGTTTGCTGGAACCACGTTGTCAATAGGTGACACAGTAGAAAATTGTCTTTAGTCTAGTTGTATTTTTCAATTGGTCTATGTTTTCTAAAATTCAAACATTAACTGCTCGGGCCTTGGCAAAGTCCCTGAAACGAAGTAGTTAGAAATGTAAAAGTCTATTGCTTTAATTAAGACAAAGCATTTGGTGTTAGAGCTTTTTAAATTCCTGAAAATGTCCCAACTTTAGTAAAATAAAGTCTGATACCGATAACCAGGCTCAGGATCTTGACCCGACCCCTTACATGGACCTGTCTTATGCCAGTCTAAAAGCCCTGTGTAAGGGTTATGGTATCAATACTGTACAAACATGCTAAAAAAAACAAGCTTAGAAGGCTGTTTGCAGTTAGAAATGATCATCCAGAACTATTGGCTCAGTCTGATGGAAATGAGATTGCTGGGGATGACTCTGTAGATCAAGTTGAGGAGGTGGCTGAGTCTATCCACTCAGAACCAGATGAGAGTCCCTCAGAGGAGGACCTAATGCTAGAAAGAATGACCAGGAGACAGAACTTAGAAGCTCAGCACCTGGCCATAGAAAGACAAAGAAAAGAGATGGGTCTCATGCCTATCTCTGGGGGTTGAATGTTTATAACTAGGGAGAGAGAGGATTCCTTTGATTCAAAACTCCCTAAATACACAGAGGGAGATGATATCACCAAATGGTTCACTATTTTGGAGAGGGCCTGTCTAGCTAATGAGGAAGCCAGAAGACATTGGGCTCCTCTCTTGTGGGAACTGTTCTCAGGAAAATGCACTGATATTCTCCTAGCACTGAATGAGAAAGATGCTGAGTCTTATGACCTTATGAAGGGTATCCTGATTGAGGTCTTTGAACTCATCCCTGAGGAATACAGAATGAAATATAGGGAGATTTGAAATATCCAGAGTCAGTCCTGGGTGGAATTTGTTGACTTTTCAGTGAAACACTAGGTAATTGATTAACAGGTAACAATGTGTATGACTATGAAGGTCTGTACAATTTGAAAGAGCTTCTTTTTAGTAATTGTTACAATGAGAAGTTACATCAGCATCTCGCAGACCTAGGTCCACTTTCTCGTCTAGAGCTGGGGAAGAAGGCAGACCACTGGGTCAAAACAAGTGTGACCAAAACTAACACTGGTACGGGTGATCAAAAGAAGCCCCCCCATCTAAGGAAAGCATGGTGACCAAAAAGATAAAAATAAAAATGATTTTTCTTCAGGCCCCCAAAGATCCAGTCTGGAGGGTTGGCCCAAAGCCTCTTCAAAGTCCAAATGTGGTTACTAGGCAGAAAACGTTGATCCCAAGAAGGCTTGGTGTTTTGATTGCAAGACAGCCGGACACTGAACTGGAGACCCTAACAGTGTTTGTTTGGCACTGATTTGAGGTACTCAGCATGAGCTGAGGTAGAAAAGAAAAACAATGCAGCAATACTGAGAATACCGGAATGGGTGTGTGCTAAAACCAGAGCACAGATAGAACCCAGCGTCAAAAAGAAGTGTTGAAACCTGAAATTATTAAACCAACTTTCGAAGAGAAAGGGCAACAAATCTGTGCACCCAGCTTGTATGTAGACACCAGATCAAGTCCCCTCTCCTCAGGGGCAAGACGTGTCAGCACCAGAGGGAACTGAACCCCAGGAGCTTGGGCCTTTCATGACAGAGGACTGGGGCCCAGGGAGGACCCTCTAGGGAAGATCTGTGCTAGGGGCAGAGAAACCTGTCCTACTGTTGAAAGAGGATTAGGGCTGCTTTAAGGTGGTGAAGATCTGGGCAATATTCTTGGTTTACCCAGACTTCTACATTGTATTATCTTTTACCATGAGAACAGCAACTTGGAGAGTTTAAATTGTTTGCGTTTTTTTCACTAAGAAATTTCAGTCTGTGTCATTATTTCTCATCAGGATGTCAAAACAGTTTGATAGAAAGGAAGCACTTGCCAAAAAGCTATTTATAAACAAGGAATGGCAAGATTGAATGATAGTTAAGATTTGAATTGTCCCAGGAGTCTTAAAGAAGTTGTCATTAAATTAGAGCGTATTCAAAAGAAAAAATCCTCAAAGTGGTGAGACTCTATCACCTTATGCAAATATTTGGATGTTAACCATATACCAAGAGGGTTGAGGATGAACATTTCCAAGTTGTAGAGGATGTAGATGAAACAACGCTGAAATCTGATGAAATAAAAAGAGATATAGATATTTTAAATTTTCAGCAGACTACTACAAAGAATTATGAAATTTTGGAAGAGGTGATGGATAAATGACAAGAAGAGCTTGAAAGTGAAAGGAATATCATCAGGGACGAGTTTGCACATACATTAAATAATTTGATCATATTGATAAGAGATATGATAGCAATAAAAGTGGTGCACAAGTAACAGATAATCCTCATATAAGTAGCAGTTCAAGTGCAGAGATGAGTAGCAGGGAGTCTTACTTACAGAACCAACCATCTGTAGACATACTCATGAAAAATACTAGTCAATTATCAATTTTAGAAGAATACAAAAGATTAAGGATGATGGAATAAAGCGTTCCTCTCAGGAAAGGGAACAAAATAGGTACAAGAGTCACAGGACAAGAGGAACATGTGGTGGGGGCTTGGGGACAGGAAGGAGAAATCAGGAACTGAAATTAAGGCAAAACAAGGGCACAGAGCAGCAAGGATGTAATAGGTTGAAGTCTGTAGTTACTAACATTGCACATAGAATGCCGACTGTGGGCGAGGGTTTTGACCTACGGACTAAACTTTGCACTGGTGAACAAATGAATGATTTTGAAGCTGATGCAGATCTTGTGAAGTTTACTAGGTAAAACTAAAAAAAATGAAAATAGACCCCCTAGGGAAATCCGCCACAGCAATTAAGATCGATGAGAATCCAATAACTAGCAATGAGATTCAGGATATGGCTGTTCTTATGAATTTAGATGAAGGACAACAAATGGATATTGAAGATTTGGCAAAGTAATTGGGAATATGCCTAGAACAAGTGGGATCAAGATTGAATGTATTTTGTGTTCCCAATGAACAATGGTGCAATTCTAGATATATTTTCAAAATCTGGTTTTGAAGGAATTTCTCTGTGCCAAAATATCCAGAAGTAATGATAAATAAAGTAGATGCATTGGCATTTAATTTAACTGAAGTCTGACATGTCTATTATTATTACACAAGCATATAAGGAGGAACACTTTGCAGCAATGAACTATATAGACTACAAGTGAGAAGCAAATAGACAACTTAGGGGGACAATTATGATGTCGGTCGGAAAGCATTCCAACCGAATCGGTTTCTGGAAGTCCAAACACCGTTCAGTCGGAATCCTATTGACTTCAATGGGAGCCTGCGTTCCGACCGACTACACAGGTTCCATTGAAGAAAGGGGTGGTTGGGGAAAATCATGCACCCTGTGGCAGGCACCCCAAGGTGCCTGTCACACTGTGCATGGTTAGAAAGGGGGAACCCATGGGCCTGATTCAGGGGCCCCCAGGTGAAGGGGAGCCTGCTACAGGCCCCTAAAGTCAGATTCCGACAGTTGATATATGTCAGAACAACCGAATCGGAAAGGCTGTCCGAATCCGACATACTAATGGTTCGGTCAGAAAGGTGGTCTGTAGACCTGTACGAGTCAGCTCCGACCAATTTGCTTACTTTGAATGCCAGTCTGAGCCAAGTCAGATAGTTCGAATGGTTTCAGAACATCATAATTGGTTGTTCGGAAATGTTTTCAAGTCAGTTGGAAACAAGGCTTCCAAATCAGATTCGGACAAGCCGAATGCCATTCGAAGCCTTTCTGACTGACATCATATTTGACCCTTTAGTCTAACTGCCTAGTATGAAGAAGTTGAGATAGCACAACTTGTGTACTCCACGAAACTTTTAAAACTTAAACTAATAGAATACAAGGACAAGCAACTTCTTGATCACGAAGAATTTCAATATCTACATGTTGATAATCCTGTCACACTCATTATTAATTTTCTTCCCAAAATTCATAAAGGGAATACCAATAATGTCTGGCATTGGATGCCATACAGAACACATTGCGGAATATATAGATAATTACTTAGCTTATTAGTGTGTATCCCCCTTCTCACATTGTGGGCGAAAATCGTGGAGTCTCACTCCGCTGAATTCCGCGGAGATGCAAAAAAGCTTTATGGAGTTCTTTGAACGGGAAGAAAAATAAACACTATGCTGCTCACACTGAGTTTTAGCTCCGGTACCATGTTGTGTGCTGAAAAATCAGCATGAATGGCACTACGGAGTTCACAAGCACACAGCTATTTTTCACTGCTTCTGCCTAGCTTCTCCTGACCACTCTCTTTCCCACTTCCCAATACAACCTTTTATTTACTTAATTTTATTAGTGACTGTAATTACTTGGGTGTATTTACATTTCGTTGTGTGTTCATCCATGAATTGTTGTACTGTTTTTTTGTTTTCCTTTCCTGGCCTGTCCTCTTCATGTTCCCTTTTTCCTGCCCAAGTTTCCCATCCCAGTGCGACTCCATACCATCTTGACCAGCACAGACGACTCGATTTACTCCATGGCAGATGCAGACAGCACCAGTGCCATCTGCACCCACTAATTTTTAGTGAGATGAAGGTGGCTGCACTAATCTTTAATGTGCAGCGCAACCTCCACTGCATGTTGGTAGCAGGACTGGTAAGGGTTACGCCCTGTGTGAGTGGTGGCTACTCATATAATTAGAATTATTTATTTCTATTTATAAAAATAAATATAAGAAAACTTAGAATCAGCAGTGTGGGCCGTCCGGTGTATTGTTCTACCGTTATATAAACTGTTACACTCAACTTTTATTAACCCTACTGCTTAGGAGCCAAGCTTAATCCGAACATTAGTACAACAACTGAAAAAGGAGCATACAGTGTAACATAACTATCAATCAATTTGAGCATTGGAAAAGTACTCAATATTACAATATCCATAATCATCCCAAAGAGCCAGTTCAATTGAATTCAGTTCTTTTGGAGCCTTGTATATGTGTTCAAATCCAACTGTATTGATTCTTATTATCGAACAAATGTCAAACAGGTTAATAAGTGTCCATATTTTTCACAATGTGAGTAACTATTGATATAAATATAGTGGGCCCGATTCACAAAACTAACTTAAGACAAAATCCTTAACTTACTACTTTTGGTATTCACAGAAGTTAGGATTTTGTCTTAAGTTTGTCTTAAGACAAACTTAAGACAGACTTAAGACAGACTTAAGTTAGGATTTTGTCTTAAGTTTGTCTTAAGTCTGACTTAAGTCTGTTTTAAGTTTGTCTTAAGACAAACTTAAGACAAAATCCTAACTTCTGTGAATACCAAAAGTAGTAAGTTTAGGATTTTGTATTAAGTTAGTTCTGTGAATCGGCCCCAGTATATTTATATATACTGAGAATGTGTTCATTTTTTTATTAAAATATAATTATGTTAGTTACATGTGTGCATTGATTGTGTCTATATATGCATACCTATCTATCTATCTATGTAAAATAAAATGTATTTATTTATGCGCATGTTATCATGCACAGGCAAATGACTTTTAATGTGAGTGTGTACCACACACATAAATAATTGCACTTTTAGCATCAGAGAGAGCTTGCAGTTGTGTCCACTATTGTTCTTCCAAAAGAAGTGGGTATGAGATGTAATAGGTTAGGATTTATCTAAACACTTTGCTGAGTGCATCAGAGCCTAGAAATTTCACGCAGCACAAGGCGGCAATACAACTTGCTCCTTTGATTCAAAGGGACAGGGTAGGAATGCAAACAATCAACAGAGGAGTGTATTAAAGTAATAGAAGAGCAAATATGCAGATAGTCGCATTAAATTATCACTGTTGAAAAAAAACACTCATTTTTTTAAAAAAGCCCTCACTCACCAACCTGGTTGGTGACATGCTTCATCATTGGGCCCCACCAGGAGTGGCCGAGTGCCGCCCTAGTGTGCTGCGATGCCAGTTTACTGCGGAGATGGTAAAAAACGTGTAAAGTGAAGGTGAATCTGGTGAAATTTAAAAATGTCCAATTGTGTCAAAAATATCTTTATTAATTTTGCCAATCAGACATGGGTAAAAATATGTGTGTGGGATAACGAACTGACATTAGAAGTTCATATATTATCCCTAAAGGTGCGGTCAACATGTTTCTGCCCACATAAATATTAATCAGGCTTTCATCAGGACCAAAGGTGTAAAGGGTAAAAAACCTGGTGGTATGGGCGCACTAAGGCCCACCCTGACCAAGGGTTCGCATGCGTTAAAAATATCAGAAAACACTTAGAGTAGATTCCGTCAGGCGTAGAGGGGAACCAAGTTTATTCTAGCCAAAAAAATATGGTTGTGACAAACAGAGACGTACAACATAGAGAAACACAAAAGACAAACAAATTTCACAATTGAAAGACATGCATACGTGCTCTTCAAGGTGCACTTATGGTAGCAGTAACAAGAACTCAAGTGTTGCTGTCCGTGGACTACTGAAACTGAAATAGACTGCCAATGGAAAATAAGAAGAAAGCGATCCCTCACTGATTAAAGGGGGGTCCAGGTGCCCAAGTAATGTTATATACTAGCAAGTGAACTAGGCCAATACGTAAGCGGCCAAACGTCAAAATGCTACTGGGCAAAACAAAGGGGTAGGGATGCAACATATATATTAATCAAGATATGTCGCATTCCTGCTTTCTCCCTGCGCTAGTGCACCGAGTGCTGCCTACCACCAGTGAAGGCACTCTAGAACCTAAGTGCAAAAGTGCCTATTTATATGGAACCCTAGATGTTTTTGGTACCAGCCTGACAGGGAAGGTTGTTGAACTGTATCAGTGGATTGGACTTCAAGTGTATCATACTGCCTGGATTTTGTTCCACTGTGAGTTAGCCAGCTGCTCGCTTGGACTGATTCAAGAATGGATGTTGACTCCTGTCACTATTAAGAAAATAATATAACAGTGGTGTTAGCATTCTTCCCTGTACATTTAGGTAGCCCATTCATGATCACTGATTTTTTTCACTTTTCTTTATTCCTTTCATAAGCACCTAAGGATAAGAGGGCATCAGAGGGCCAAGTGGCTGCCACCACCAGTGTGGCCATGGCAGATGCTTCTGTGGCCCCAATAAGTTATGTTTATTAGCATTTCTTACTTTTACCTCTTCCCATTACTACAATGATGGCCATGCAAATTTATGCTGTCTACTTTTTTCAAATCCCCTACCTAATGTATGTTTTTCCTGCATTACCCTTTGTTTCCTGTTTCCGCAGCTGACTTTCTTATGTCTGTAGCCTTCTTCTGCTCCCTTTTTAGGTCGAGCGTACAGCGCTTGCGCTGTCGCTTAGCGGCCTATTATGTATGGTTTATGAGTTGAACTCCACCAATTCTTATCCGATTACTTGTATTGGTCTCTGTTAGTGTCCTTTAAAAATGCTTGCTTTCAAATGGGCAACCCGCCGTCTTTCTCCCTCCTCCTCGTTTCCGGTTTACCCCATGTAGCACCGACCAACTACTACATTATGGGTGCCGCAATTGTTTCAAAAGTAAATAAATAGAAAATAAATGTGCATTTTTTTCTATTTCTTGACTTTAGAAGCAATTGTGGCACCCGCGCTTTAACTTAAGATGTTTAAATCTAAAGCGCGGTTGCCACCATTGTAACAAAAGCAAACAAATAGAAAGAAAAAAAACGCGTCCACCATTTGTTTCAGTTTGGTTACTGTTCTTGCAATAGCGGCACATGGCTTTAGCTTTAAACATCTTAAGTTAAAGCGCAGTGCCGCGATTGCTTCAAAAGTCAAGAAATAGAAAAAAAGATTTAAAAAAAAAATCTATTTCTTGACTTTTGGAGTCATCGTGGCACTGCGCTTTAACTTATTGCACTGGTCCTTTGGTGCAAGCGTTGTGGCAAAATTGCCCCATCTCTGTAACCCGGGAATGTCAGGTAAAATTGCTGCGCTCAGTTGCAGTGTTGTGTGTCGTCACCTCAGTGACTTCAGCCCGACATCTACGGGGAATCTTCATTATCTGTTGATGTGCGCAAAGATAGCGTTTTAACTCACTGCGCTTTCATGGTGGCTGCCATGTAAAACATTCCTGGCCTGGTCTCCTGACTGCTCCCAAGCCTCCCTGTCTCCCTGGTATCTGTTTAACTAGACTGATCTGCCTCTTCGAGAGTAGACGGCTGTCAGCAGCGCTGGGGTGGGGTCGGTCTTCGGATGTGCTTTGATGTCCATTCACTGCCGCTAGGAAGTTTAAGGAAGAAGTGTGTGATCAGCATGTCTGACTGGGCTCTGTTTAGGGGCGCTGGCAACTGGCACCGGATTGGGCTTTGTTAGGGGCGCTCGCAGCTGGCACACAGGTTTTGACTCTCTGCATGCAGGCCTTCTTAGTAAGACAAAGCGGACGCTTACAGTGCCCTCCTGTACTCTGGAGTTACATTCCCATGTACTCAGGCTACACAGCTATTTAGAACACTCCAGCGCGCTGGGGCTCCGAAGCGGCTCCTGCTGTTGGCCTCCGCAGCAGACTGTAGGGGCATATTATCAAGCCAGGCGATAAAATTATCGCCGCTTTAGCGGCAGAAAACTGCTGCTAAAGCGACGATAATGGGCTTGATAATATGCTCTATGGAATTCCAATTGAAGCCCATGTTAGATGTGAAGGACAGTTTAATTCTGTGCTGCAGGACCAATTGTAGATTGATTTGATTGGTGTATGTCGGCCGCTCGCGATGTGACGGAGGTAATATTTCCTTTATTTCCTATCCTACGAATGTGTTGCTCCCTCGCTCACTATTTTTTTCAGGCAACGAGTGATTTGCCCAGAATCACAGGATGTTGAATTCGGGACCCCAGTTCCAAAGTTAACAGCTCTGGTCCTTACGCCACATCTTCCCTCAGAAAAATGTACTTGGAGTTTACAAAACAAAAATCATCAATGCTGCCATGTGGTTGGGTCACCAGGTGCAAGCAGATTTACAGTGGGATTAACAGGAGTACATTCACTCTGAAAAATTATTCCCTGCACTGGGGGAGTGGGAGGGGCAGTGGGGGGTTACTGAAAATCCATAGGACCTGTCAGAGGTGGATGAATTTGAAACCTTCTTTCGTTCTGTGCAAAATTACTAAACGTACTACACAACAGTGGAAAATCCTCTGTGCTACAGTGTATCTCGATGTTTCAGTAGGCTTTGCCATCCGTATACAGAGGTAGGGTGTTAAAAAGTACGCTTCTTGGACATGAATGAAGATCCAGAATCAATATGTAGATATTTGATGAAGTTTAATTGAAGTAACAGGTCAAACAGCTCAGCCACCCAACTGTCAGCAGGCTCATCCGCAGATCTCTCCTCAACATTCTTCCAGCCAGCTCATGATGAGTTGACACTCTAGAACACCAACACCTCACCGAGATGTCAGAAGTGACATAACTTAAATTAGCATATGAAAGTCATTACAACATATCTCCCTCCTTTACATATTGTAAAAACCAAATACAACAAGCAAACAAAACGTTATACAACATAATCATTCAAATAAGAGGGAGTGCGCGAAACCCTGCTAGGCCTCATTATAACTTCAGGGACAGTTTTCTTTCTTAACAAATCTTGAGAGGGACATAAAATATAATTTCTATTGCATAAAGCAACACGACCTAAATTCCACACCCTGTGATCAGCAGTTCTTATTGCATTATCAAAAACTTTTATCACTCTGATGGGTTTTGAAAATTTAGAACCAGAGACACAAGGAGGCTCTAAAAAAGTATCGGGATTCCTTCCCCGAAACAAAACAAAAGGAGATTTCCCCGTTGTAGTATGGGGAGCAAAACGATATATACAGACCCTTTTTGATATTTCATCTTTCCAATTAAGACCATTTTGCTTAGCTAAAGAAACAGTATCTTTAAGAACTCTATTGAATCTTTGAACTGTGCCATTGGACTCTGGATGATACAGAGCACACATTTTATGCAAAATTCCACAACTGTTAAGAAAATTTTCCATGTCCCCAGAGACCAGTTGAACACCATTATCAGTCAAAATAGTTCGAGGAATTCCCTCCTTAGCAATGAGTTTCTTTACGCAATCAATAACACTTGTGGTGTTCACATTTTTTACAAAAAATATTTCAGGCCACCTTGAAAACAAGTCCATGACTACAATAATAAAGGTTTCAGAACCATCCCCATGAACAGGTCCCAAAATGTCTAAGGCTCTATCTTTCCAAGGACCACTGGGACGAGAGCTCTTCTCCATGGGTTGAGTCCTAGTCTTAAGGCCTTTCTCACTGAGGGTACATTGAACACATTCTCGAACTAAATGTTCAATTTGAGTGTCCACACCTGGCCAACAATAACTTGAGTGTACTCTTTCTTTGGTCTTAGAGATACCGAAATGTGCTTCATGAGCCAAAATTAGTAAGTCTTTCCTTAAAGATACAGGTGGAACTAATCTGTGACCTCTCAACAATAAACCCTCACAACAGGAGAGCTGATCTCTCACGGACCAAAAGTCCTTCACCGAAGTACCACCCTGTTCTTTCTGATGCCAACCATCACAAATTAGTTTTAGTACCTCTTAAATGGATGCATCATCTTTGCAAGCATCTAGCCAACGCTCGTGAGATATTACCTCATAATCTACACCACAAACAATGTCATGAGGATAATCAAAAGCAAGATCTGTCTCAGAGTCAGATATATCTGGCTGAACAGAAGGAACCAGTCTTGAAAGTGTATCCGCCACAAGATTCTCACTACCAGGAACATATTTGACAATAAAATCAAACCCTTGCAAACCAACAATCCACTTTGAGATTCACGGAGAAATGGAGTCAATGCCTTTGCTAGTTAGTACCTCACACAGGGGTCTATGGTCAGTTTTCACAACGAAGGATGTACCCCACAGAAATGTTTTAAACTTCTTAATAGCCCAGTATACTGCTAGAGCTTCTCACTCAATCACCGAATATCTGCTTTCAGCCCCTTTCAGACTCCTTGAAATAAACATAATGGTGTTCTCAGGAGATGTGCCACCTTGATACAAGACCGCACCAAGTCCTTTTAAACTTGCATCAGTGGAGATAATGGAAGTTTTAGTGGGATCAAAATTTTGAAGATTCGGAGCATTTTGTAACTTTAGTTTTATCTCACAAAATTCTTTCTCACATGATTCATCCCAAAAAAATTTTCTCCCTTTTTTATAAGATTTCTCATGTTATAGGCGACCTCTGTAAAATATTTTATGAAATCCAAGAAAACGCATTAACTCCTCCTTGGAAGTGGGAGCTGTCAGATCTTTAATTGTGTTTACCAGATCAGCTTTTGGAACCGCACCATCCGCACTTATGGTATGTCCCAAGTAGTCAATCTTAACGAGGCCAAATTTACATTTTTCTCGCTTAATGGTCAAATTGTGGGCAGTAAGTCTACCTAGCACTTGTCTAACTCTTTTACCATGTTCTGACACATCAAATCCATACACCAAAATGTCATCCTGATATACACAGACACCAGGTACATTGACCAATACTTTCTCCATGACCTGTTGGAACACAGAAGCGGCAGAAACTAGCCCAAATGGAAGCCGTATAAATCTGAACGTCCCAAAAGGCGTAACAAAAGCAGTCAAATCCCTAGAAGACTCATCAAGCAGTATTTGATGATACGCGGATGTCAGATCAATTGTACTAAAAATCCTCGCCCCAGCCACCATGCTCAACAGCTCAGATATGTTCGGAAGAGGATACCTGTCTACAAGCACACACTTGTTGAGCTGTCTAAAGTCAACACACAATCTCAGAGGGACCCATCAACATTTCTAGCGGCCACAACCGGAGCCAACCAAGATGTCCCTTCAACTTCTTCAATGATGCCCTGGGATTTGAGTTTGTCAACCTCCTTAAACATATCCTCTTTAACCGTAAAGGGAACATTACGCACCTTGCTAGATACAGGAACAGATCCCGGGGCCAACTTTATTTTATGGCAGTAACCCTTAAGACAACCTAACCTATCTCCAAACACTTGAGGAAATTCTTGCATAAGTTGAGATTGTAAAGGAGAGTTATCAATAGACTTGATAGCATTCTTCTCTTTGATAATGATGGGAGGAGTATTATTGGGGTCTAACATGACACCCAGATCTTTTTGATGCCAAAAGCTAATAATACTATCGTCCGTTCTAGAGACATAGATTTTCCCCGAAATGAAACGATCCTCATACTCTATCAAGCCCACAAAGTACCCTCTCAGTTCAATGGGGTCTCCACCATAGGCAGTAGGACGAATGTCAGGTTTTAACAGTTTGACTTTCGTACTCAAATTGTCACTAAAGAATTTATTAGAAACAATGGTAATCTTTGCTCCCGAATCGAATAACACTTTAGCTCTATGGCCTTCTACTAATATAAAATCTAGGTGCCCATCACTTCCAACCTGGACTACAATTTGGCCACATTCAAAATCATGTAGTTCCGTTGCATTTTCATGAGAAACTTCATTTACAACACTTCTAGAAGTTTTGATTTTACATGCACCTACAATGTGCCCCTTCTTTTTGCAAAAAGAGCACACAGTATTCAGGGCAGGACAAGATTTATCATTTACCCAGTGGCTAGTGCTGTTACATCTATAACACTTGCCACCCTTTTTGAACTGAGCTCGAGACTTGGTAATCAGCTTGTCCTTAGTTTGAGATTTCATTGAAGAATCAATAGGCTTTGAGAACACATTAGTATTAACTACTGAAACGTCTGAAACATCTTTGTTGAGATCTTTTTTGATTTCTTTCACACACGCCAGTGAGTGTTCTATTCTTTTGCTATTACCAATACCTCATCAAGAGATGGTTCTTCTTTTAGCCAAAGTTCATCTCTCACCTTTTCTGATATACAACCAAGCACGAATTGATCTCTTATACTGCAAATTTGCAAGTGGAGGCTAAACGTCTAAGATCAGTTACATAGTCTTCTATGCTTTCACCCTCTTTTTGCATACGCTTACCGAAATGATAGCGTTCTAAGATAGTACTAACCTTAGGTAAGTAATGTGCATCAAGTTTATACATACATTGTTCAAATTCGTTCAAATTCGCTGCAGCACTGCTTGGAACATCTGGAAGGTGATCGAAGACATCTTGTCCCTCAGATCCAAGACAGTGCATTAGCAGAGCAGTTTTCCTCTCAACACTGAGAGAAGTGCCACATACACGAGCATACCGCTCAAAAACTTTCTTCCATTTAAACCATTTAATAGGTGGATCGCCGGGAGAGTGTAAGAAAAACGGAGCAGCTGTAATATTCTGCATGACTCAGGGTATACTTAGGTAGAGAAAAACATGAGAGAAAGACTATTATATTTTTTTAGCAAAAACTACAATTGCTTTTTTTTTTAAATACAAGAAAAGAAAACCTCACTAAATATCAAAACTGTGCATGACAGCATTATACTGGCATTATTGCGAACAAAGGACATGCTGCAAAGGCATCATTGCAAATAAAACCAACACTTCAGCTGTGCGTGTCAGCGCTGTCCTTGTATTGATTGAAGAGAAAACACACAGTTGATAAGTTAGCTCTATATTCCACAACGCTGCACTGCTCCTGATTATAGAGGAAATTCTGTATGTTAAATGAGCTGTGCGTGTCAGCGTTGTATAATAAAAGACACGCTGGATGAGTGAGAATTGCACTGGTTAGGACACTCTGTATGCTTATGAGCTGTGCGTGCCAGCGTTGTATGACAAGAGACACGCAGTATGACCTTGAGTTATACCGGTAATGACACTCTTAATGCTAATGAGCTGTGCGTGTCAGCGTTGTAGAACAAAGGACACGCTGTATGAGTGCGAGTTGCACTGGTAACGACACACTATATGCTAATGAGCTGTGTGTGTCAGCGTTGTAGGACCAAAAAAACGCTGCATATCCTGTGCGTCTCAGCACTGTTGTGGGTATTTCAGGACATGTGGTTTTAAGGAGATTGACTATCTCAACGATGAACACACTCGCGGCGTAGAATAAGCAGAGTCAAAACAGTGCGCAATGCGCTGTGCGTCTCAGGGCAAACAACGTTGCTAGGAGATGAGGAAATTAAAATGGCTCCGTGCGTAGAGTTGCGTTCCACACTGAACGACGTTGTACGTTCTATTCCAAACGTATGACGAAAGCAGTTGGGCGCGTAGCTGCCGAGAGTGGAGATGGAAGGCAGAATGGAGGACACGTCAGCGGGAATGTAATGCGAACAAACACGAATGAAGCTCGTGACAACGCGAGTAACAGGGTAAGCAAGTCTATCTGAATAATAACAGCGTAACGGCGAGTACCCGCGATGCTTCAAAACAATAAAATATACAAAGTTCTCCTTGAAGGGTACGCAGTCACGCACAGAAAATGCTCCAATAGACTTGCATCAAAAAATAGCGCTTGTAACAGTTAATGGGCCTAAACGTAGACAATAAAAGAAAAAGAGAATCTCCTGTGCACTGTAAATGCTGCTGGATGAGATGAACGAGTCACCAATTGGCAAGTGGTTTAGTATAAGGAAAGGTCTTACTTGAGAGTCAGAGTCTTGTCCATCAAATGAGGATGAAATCCGTTTCTTGATTCTTAGAACTCACTGCTGTTGCTTGGAGTTGAGCTGTTGTTTCCCAGTCGTCGCCAGTGTTAAAAAGTACGCTTCTTGAACATGAATGAAGATCCAGAATCAATATGTAGATATTTGATGAAGTTTAATTGAAGTAACAGGTCAAACAGCTCAGCCACCCAACTGTCAGCAGGCTCATCCCCAGATCTCTCCTCAACATTCTTCCAGCCAGCTCATGATGAGTTGACACTCTAGAACACCAACACCTCACCGAGATGTCAGAAGTGACATAACTTAAATTAGCATATGAAAGTCATTACAACATAGGGCTTTTCCTCCATGCAAATGGTGCCGTTTTTATAACGATGCATTTATTTTTATAGCATCTCGTTTCCTCTTAAGAACCACGCTACTACACTTAGCAATGACGATCGCGCAGCCTTTAAATGAAAGCATCTTTGTCAGCAGAGAGATTGCCTGGTTGACACATCTTATGGTCTTATATGTTTATGCAGCACAGCCCTACTTAAGGTTAAATAGAACCTTGAAAGTTTGAGTTTTACACCTTTTTAAACCCCAGTACGGGTCCTACAGAATATACACAGCCCTTCATTAAAATGCAGCAATAACCTTAAACTTAACAGTTCTAACATGCACAGAGATTACAGGGTAGCGTTGGCTCTAAAAAGAAGTTTCATTTATTTTTAAAACTTAAACACTGCGCGCTCTGCAGTACAACAGGTATTGCTTTTTCAAAACTTTGAACTATTGGTATTGTAAATTACAATGCCTTTTAATAATATTAAAGGCATTGCCATTTGCTATACCAATAGCTCCAAAACTTGAAATTGCGAGACCTGTTGCATTGTAAATGCTTGTTTAGTAAGTTTCCCTTTCTTCTCTTTCATAAGTCTTGTGTTGTACTCTTAAGAGAACGTATTTTTGGAAACATGAAGAAGGTCACAGGCCCAAGTAAACTATTTACAAAACATGTTGGTCGAGAAGGATTTTTTGATCAAACAGTCACAAATTACAGGGACGGAGACATGGAGTTGCCATGATCATGGGCCCCCAAATGTTGCCTTCTGAATACAGTATACTAGTAGTTTACATGAAAGGAATGACATGCCATTGTCAACCAATGCCATATGTCCTTCAATGACCATTCCCTGCCGCACCTTCCTTGCGTTTCACTCTCATCCTCTTTTCGTAGCCTTATCCCTCCATTAGGAGAAAAACATTTTGGTTGACTTCATTTCTTGGCTGGTTTAATATATTGTCTACCAACAGACCTCCCAAAAGTGATAGTTTTAGTAGAAGAAACTGCTAACAGACTTGGAGTGGGGTATTACTGTTGTACTTTGTGCAAAATAATTACATAGGTGACTCATCTGGTATCTAAAATGGGTGCACTATGTTTTTTCTAGGCCCACAAACCACCAGTGCCAGCAGCCAGCGGTGGAAAGGACAAGTGGTAAATCACCTTGCTTTCTTATTGACCATACTATATTTGTTAGGCAAGGTATATATCCCACCCATCACTTCTCTGCCCACAGCATGTTGCCACCTACAACTGCAGTATGGTTTAATTTGGTGCTGCAGTGTAAACGGCAAATTATGCATCCACTTCAGTTGACAGTGCAGCATTGAAAAGTTTGCAAGGCATACAAACCAAACACAAGGTGTGTTTCCCAGTGCCCACTACTAATCTTCACTTCATCATTAATTCCTTTGGTCCCAGCCTACCAAAACATTTTAATTCAATCTCAGCATGTGCCACATTTGTCTGCCCAAGTGCCTTACATTTTGTGGCTTCCATGGTGGATTTACGCCTGTTCCAAAATGTCTTCCCGTCAAGATATCAACAAGTGTAAATAAGCAGAGGCATAATACATTATCAGTGACACCCAACCATTCCATAGCTAAACCTCCACCTAGCCTACACCCTGTAACTTACTTTCTGGTAGAGTAACTTTCCCTACTGGCAAGTGGAGGTATTTCTTGAAAATAATTTGTGGTGGATTCCAGGGTGTAATGTGTGACTAAATGCCTGATTTAGAGTTTGGCAGGGAAGATACTCTGTAACAGAAGTGCCAAATAAAATATATTCAGATTGCTGTACTACAGTGCATCATTTTGAATCTGTGCACTGACTGCTTACATAGGCAAGATATCCGTTATTCATTACGTGTGTCACGGTTTGTCCAATCTGTTCCTAAGTTTGGAGTCAGGATAGAATTAAGGAGACAGTCAGAGAAGAGCAGAGAGGAGCAGAGTCTTTGGGATTAATTTTAATAAGTTAGTAAAGTATCATACCATTATAGCTGTCCCAAAAACATGCTGCAAAGTAGCATACCTGCCAGCATGTCTACAGTAATGGCTTACTCATTAATGAGAGACAATTCATAATACACAAAGAGTTTGTACCGTTTCACTATGAAATGATTAAATGTAAATCATTTTTTTCATATGATGATATTCTGGCTAAATTCTTTGTAGTCAGAACTATTGAATTATGGGATAAATGTGCAAGAACAACTTACCTCTGTGACTAATCACATCAAATGATCCAACGGCCCTCAGGAACCAGCAATGTTCTGCTACTGTGCCACTATAGGACAAACACGTGCCTGCGCTAAGCATTACAATTCTTGTTTTTCTTGATATAGCTGCTCCTGCTGCTGAAGGTCACCCATCCTGGCATTAGATAGCTGCCCCACAGTGACCCAGATGCTGGAGGCCAAGGCTGCCAAATACCACTGGCCTCTAGCCTTAGATGAGAAGTGGGAGGAGGAGGCACATGCCTCCAGCTACTTGGGTTGCCAGACTGGCCCTTCTCCATCATGTCCACAACAACGCCTGTAATACCTGGTGCCACCTGGGTTCATTGCTGCCCAGCAGAACACCACCACCCCTCCTCTTCATCATCAACAGACCACCTCCTCCACCATCCCCCTTTGCAAGCTGGTGCTGCTCTGACATGGGCAGCAGAACCTGGCGTGGGATGTGGCCTGCCTAAACTCTGAAACATATGCACATGAGGCCCTTTTCTATTGAACGTTTTTTGGTGGGAGGAACTGTGTTGATGTGGGTGGAGAGGGTGGAAACTGAGAAGGGAAGTTGGGGAAATGGTCATACTCAGGAAACAACCTTTACAATGCAGTCATTACATCACACTACATTTACAATGCAGTCATTACATCGCAACATCCTTTACAACTCATGTCACTACAACGCAGCCCTTACATTGCATGTCACTACACTGCATGACACTACAACGCATGTCACTACAACGCAGGCATTACATCACATGTCATTACAATGCATACCCTTACAACGCATAGTACCCCTACACTATCCAACACTTACCCTACTGTTGCACCCCTGGAGTTAGAATAGTCATTTTTACCCCTACACTATCCAACACTTACCCTACTGTTGCACCCCCTGGAGTTAGAATAGTAATTTTTACCCCTACACTATCCAACACTTACCCTTCTGTTACACCCACTGGACTTAGAACAGTCATTTTTACCCCTACACTATCCAACACTTACCTTAAATGCAATGTAATGCGTTGTAATGGTAGGCCTTGTAAAGGTATAATGTGATGTAATGGAATGCGTTGTAAATTTAATTTACATTTTTTTGTTGTAATGGCATGCGATGTAAATGTATGCGTTGTACAGGATGTTGCGATGTAAAAACTGCATTGTAAAGGCATGCGTTGTAAATGTATGCATTGTAACGCCATACATTCATCATACTCAGGACATTTGGTTGGTATTGCTTGGGGAGAGGGATGGGCTTGTTGCTGGTGAAGAGGTGCGTTTCCTTATGTATATAAATGTAATGTTTTTTTCAATAAATATCACTCGCTGTCTGTCTTTTGTCTTTGCATTACTCGTTAGTGTAGCATTGTGTTTTATTGACCAGAGTGAGATGAGAAGCTCTCCTCTGAATTGTCACATATTATACTGTACATCGACCTTTCCCCCTAGACTTTCCCTCTCTGAAGACCCTTGCAATGTATTTATTCTTTAGTAAGTTACTTTACTTACCTCTTCCTGCAGTCCAGTATACTCCACTATCAGATTGGAAACAGACTAGTTCTGTTTGACTTAATGCTTGATTTATTTATTTATTTTATTTTATTGAACTTATATTGCGCGCAGCTACCCGCAGTGGGTTTCCCGGCGCCAGGGATAGACTGGAGGAGAAATCGGAAAACAAGTAATTGCAAGAGGGAGACACTAGACCGGAGGAATCTGGAACTAGAACAGGAGGGTCTTCAGTTTTTTGCGGAAAGCCAGAAGACTGGTTTCTGTTTTAAGCGCCATTGGGAGAGCATTCCACATCTTGGGGCCCAGATATGCGAATGAACGGCCTCCCATTTTTGCCAGTCGGATTCTGGGAATCACAAGATTGCCACTATTGGATGACCTCAAAAGGCGGCCAGGCTGATATGGCTGCGCAAGATTGTGCAAGTAGGCCGGAGCGGAGCCTTGGCGAATTTTGAAGAGGATGCACAAAGTTTTGAAGGCCACTCGATCCGAGATTTTTAACCAATGGAGGTCACGTAGAGCCTGCATTGCGGACATTCTCCTTGGGACATTACGCAGCAGGCGGGCGGCTGAGTTCTGTACAACCTGGAGTTTATTGATTGTAGCTTTATCTGCTCCTAGATAAAGCACATTGCCATAGTCGATATGGGACATCACAAGGGCCTGTACGACAGTTCTACGAGTGGACTCAGGCAGCATCCATATGATCTTTTGCAACCAGCGAAGGGTGTTAAAGCAGATCGCAGCGACCTTAGTTGCCTGCTGCCTCATCGAGAGTTTGTCGTCGATTAGGACACCGAGGTTGCGAGCAACAGGCACGGGGGTAGGCAGAGGACCCATGTCACTGGGCCAATGTCGTGGACCCCAGAGATCTTTTTGTTTGCCTAGTATGATCACCTCGGTCTTGTCTCCGTTGAGCTTTAACAGATGCATTTGCATCCAAGCTGCAACGCGAGAGAGGCCGATTTTGAGGGCAGAGGTGTCCTGAGCCCTGCTGCTAGACAAAGAGAACACAATCTGCGTGTCGTCTGCGTATGAGTATATAGACAGACCGGCGTCCTCTACGATGGAAGCAAGTGGTCTGATGTAAATATTGAACAACAGAGGGCTCAATATAGACCCTTGGGGGACGCCGTAGGCAGAGGAATGAATCGCAGATTCAGCTTTGTTTGAGAAAACCTGAAAGGTGCGCTCATTAAGAAATGAGGACACCCAGGCGAGCGCAGATCCAGCAACACCGAGGGAACCGAGAGACTCCAATAGGATGGAGTGGGACACGGTATCGAAAGCAGCGCTTAAGTCAAGAAGAATCAGCGCAAAGGTCTCACCGCCATCGATACCGTGTCGGAGTCGCTCAGTTACCCCTAGGAGTGCGGATTCGGTGGAGTAATTAGCGCGAAAGCCTGATTGGGACGGATGGAGATATCCCATGTTTTCAACAAACTCATTAAGCTGGGTGTTAACATGGCGTTCTAGGATTTTAGAACAGGCTGGCAGCAGGGATATAGGCCTGAAGTTGGCAAGATTTGTGATGTCAGCACCAGATTTTTTAAGCAGGGGGACGACCATGGCATGTTTCCAGTCCTGTTCCACTCGAGATTCGGTAAGCGAGACGTTTAATAGCCTCATTAGGAATCTTCGTGGTTCAAGGTCAAGTTGTTTGAGTATCTTCATGGGGACTGGGTCCCGCGGAGATCCAGACCTGATGCTTTTTAAGCAGGATAGGAAAGAAGAGTCGTCAAATGGTGTCCAGTTGAAAATAAACTCAGTGGGGGGGGTGGAGGTATTACAATACGGACTGTGTAGAGAGGAATCAGTTGGAGAGGGAAGGGAAGCAAGAGATTGATGGATGCCCTCAACCTTAGATACAAAAAAGTCTGCAATGGCATTACATTGTGTGGCATCTAAAGCCGGCAGTGCGGGGACAGTATCAGCTCCTGTGAGTTTTTTAACTGTGGCAAAAAGAGTTCGGGGACAGTTTTGCACTGAAGTGATTGTGGAAACAGTGTAGGAGGCCTTAGCACGTTTGCAGTTTGAATGATAGAGTTTTAATTCTTCTTTGTAGATCACTTTAGAGGAAGCTGAATAGGACGCCCTCCATTTCCTCTCCAGGGCTTTGCATTTGGAGCGTTGGATTTTCAGCTCCTCTGAATACCAGGGTGCTGGTGGGCGCAAGGATCTATGTTTGCTCCTGGATTGAGGGACAAGAGTCGATACTGCATCTGTCAGCCAATCAGAGATGGAAACATTCAGATTCTGGTCAGTATTGATGGAGGATGGAATAGACTCAGTTAGACGCAGGTTAAAATCGGCTATATTGAGCTTGTCCCAACGATACGATGATTTAATTTCATCCGCATGGACCCTGGCAGAGTATAAAGCAGGTGGTAGTACAAAGTGAACCGCATAGTGATCAGACCAGACAAGCGGGCGGGCAGAGTGGGTACAGTCAAATGAGAGAGTAGAGATGATTGGATCCAAAAGATGGCCGGCATTATGAGTGGCTCCAGAGTTACAGAGTTTGAGGTTAAAAACCTCAAGGTCAGAAAGAAGGACTTTATTGAGGGGGTTGTTGACATCATCGAAGTGAATGTTTAAATCACCAAGAATGGTGAAATTATTAGATTTTAGTAGTGTTGCTGATAAGCAATCAATAAGTGAGGGAATCCAAGGTGCGGCATTTCCGGGCGGCCGATAAATTAGCAGACCGGAGAGCATCATTCGAGGATTAATCGTCAATTTGAACAGTGCAGCCTCACTACCTGGGAGATGTAGAGGTTCCAGTTTACATTGATAGATAGATTTATAAATGATTGCAATTCCACCACCTTTACCTAAGGGTCTGTCCTGATGCAGCACAACATAGTTAGGAGGGACGGCTGCGGCAATGTCCGGACCCGAGCTGGCCTGAATCCAAGTCTCGGTCAGGAACAGAGCGTCAGGTGATTCCTCAGTGATAAAATCGAAGATGTTTAGTTTGTTCCTAGGGAGCGATCTACAATTTAGGCTCCAGAAATGGAGAGGGGACGGGGAGGTGATAGGGCCCTTGGTGGGCTTTCTTTTTCCCCTATAGTGCTTAACGCTCTGCTGTGTCTTGGAGAGCTGCATTTTACCAGTAGTGAAGCCACAACCAGCACAAGTGAAATAATGGCAAGGCAGAATGCACAAGGAACAAGATATGGGGGTACAAGGTCGAAAAGACAGTAATGTCGTGGAAGAGTAGATGTACTTACGACCACCCTGAGTCTGATTGTCGAAGGGCATAATAATGAGGGACAGCCCGTCCTGCAGCCCGTCCTCAGCGCGGACGGGCGCAGACGGGCTGACTCGGCGTGACTCCGCGCTGAACGAGGCGCTTCCGCAAAGCGCGTCCGCTAGCGCGGAGAGCGACCGTATTCTTAAGTAGTGGAGAGCTAGAGCGCTCTCACTGCTGTCGCCTCCCACCTAAGATGGCCGCCGTAGGGGATGTTATCCCTATAGATCGAGTTTCAGCCCTAAGGTCAGCTGAGACCTTCTACAAGCGGTGTAAAATAGATGCAAGGAGCTGGGGAGGTATGCTGAGTGCAACAGTGTGGAAATAACAATTTAGACAAGTTTTAAAAGTTTTTAAAAATCGGCGATTAAAATGCTATATTAAACGATGGTAATTCCTAGTATCAGCTAAAGTAAGCAGCGCTTCTAAGGGAGCGAGTAGAATACTGTGCAATGCTGGCAAAACGCTTTCTAAATCACAAGCCTGCTTCCTTGGGGCTCCTTAAGTAGTGGAGAGCTAGAGCGCTCTCACTGCTGTCGCCTCCCACCTAAGATGGCCGCCGTAGGGGATGTTATCCCTATAGATCGAGTTTCAGCCCTAAGGTCAGCTGAGACCTTCTACAAGCGGTGTAAAATAGATGCAAGGAGCTGGGGAGGTATGCTGAGTGCAACAGTGTGGAAATAACAATTTAGACAAGTTTTAAAAGTTTTTAAAAATCGGCGATTAAAATGCTATATTAAACGATGGTAATTCCTAGTATCAGCTAAAGTAAGCAGCGCTTCTAAGGGAGCGAGTAGAATACTGTGCAATGCTGGCAAAACGCTTTCTAAATCACAAGCCTGCTTCCTTGGGGCTCCTTAAGTAGTGGAGAGCTAGAGCGCTCTCACTGCTGTCGCCTCCCACCTAAGATGGCCGCCGTAGGGGATGTTATCCCTATAGATCGAGTTTCAGCCCTAAGGTCAGCTGAGACCTTCTACAAGCGGTGTAAAATAGATGCAAGGAGCTGGGGAGGTATGCTGAGTGCAACAGTGTGGAAATAACAATTTAGACAAGTTTTAAAAGTTTTTAAAAATCGGCGATTAAAATGCTATATTAAACGATGGTAATTCCTAGTATCAGCTAAAGTAAGCAGCGCTTCTAAGGGAGCGAGTAGAATACTGTGCAATGCTGGCAAAACGCTTTCTAAATCACAAGCCTGCTTCCTTGGGGCTCCTTAAGTAGTGGAGAGCTAGAGCGCTCTCACTGCTGTCGCCTCCCACCTAGATGGCCGCCGTAGGGGATGTTATCCCTATAGATCGAGTTTCAGCCCTAAGGTCAGCTGAGACCTTCTACAAGCGGTGTAAAATAGATGCAAGGAGCTGGGGAGGTATGCTGAGTGCAACAGTGTGGAAATAACAATTTAGACAAGTTTTAAAAGTTTTTAAAAATCGGCGATTAAAATGCTATATTAAACGATGGTAATTCCTAGTATCAGCTAAAGTAAGCAGCGCTTCTAAGGGAGCGAGTAGAATACTGTGCAATGCTGGCAAAACGCTTTCTAAATCTAAATTGATGAGGTTTTTCAGCACCTATTCAACTATCAAACTGTATTTAAGGTAGTTAATGCCCTTGTCCTACCCTCTGTAACTATTGATCACTAGTGGGGTATGCCAACAACATACACAAACATCTTAATCTTACTTATCTTTCTATGCTTCCTGAGAGCAACTACAGTAATGACTTCTTAACTATTTCAGTTCTTACCTGAATAGATTAAGTGATGTATGTTACCCCTCTCAGTCTTCAAACCATATTGCAGGGTTCTTCAAAGGGTCTTCGTAATGCTGGTGGTAGTAGTAGGCTAGAACTGACAGGAAAGACATTCACAAAGCAGTGTCCCACTCTCACCCATTCGGAAGGTTGCGTGCAAGGTAAATTCTAACAATAGGATTATTCAGAAGGATTGTTCATCATAGGCAACTAGACTGAAAGAGAACACAGAGCAAGTGGATAATCCAGGACTGAGAGACCACCATGACAAAAACATCTTACAAACAACAACTAGCAGTAGTACCTCTAGGAATCTGGAATGCTAGTTTCTATTTAGCTTATTTAAAAAAATTAAACTAAACTTACAATACACCTTGAGTCAGGAGTTGTGATTCAGGAGAAGGTTACTGCATGTTGCATAGATTTTGTAAGCAACACAAGGCATAAAGGTAAAGTAAGTTACACTTTTGGTTTTACTTTACTCTTGCAGTGACATTTTATGAGATCGATTCTGGGGGTAGGACAAAATGTGCCCTTAACCCCAAAACATTTGGATCTTGATATCCAAAATATCGCTCATGTGGCAGCACTTGGACCACTAGTCTGCTGGTTACGAGTCTGACACAATAGTTCACCACTCCCAATGAGAGAATTGTTTCTCGAAATAATGCCTCTTGACAGCAAAGGGAGTATTTCCTTGGCTAATGCATGTGAAACATGGCTATTTTACCTTGGTATGAGCGAACTGTGGACCAATCCCCACTGTATTAAGAAAAACACTTTGGTGTCCCTCAAAAAGAGGCATTGGCTCCATATTAGTGGCCTATGGCTGAACCATACTACAGTTTGGGATCTAACAGGCAGGTTGATGGATTTTGAAGATAATCCGTGTGGTGAGGAATTCTTGAATCAGAGCAAACCCACTGCAAATGAAATACTTATATGTACAATTTAGATATGTCATTTTGCCACATAACGTTATCCGATGCAAATAGAATGGCCAAAACATCTCGCTTTCATGTCCATTTTGTCGAGATAGCCCTGAAACAGAAGAGCACTTTTTTCCTCTGCCCCAAATATACTGTGAACAGGAGATCTTGATTAGTTCCGATCTGCTGTATTTTGTCTGTAAGACAAATGAGGCTTACCATTAGAATACTTAGATGTGATACAACTGCATGGTTGATGTTTGCCCTATCATAATAATTGTGAACGCCTGGTGTCTTAGATGTAAGAACATGATACATCATGACAAATAGAAACGAAACCCCTTGAATAACTGAATACACTTGGAACAGTTGTCTAGGATCTTGAAATGAGCTATAACCAGGGGTTAGTGTCTACTTATACATGAGATTTTCTTCTTAAATCACTGATTATTAATAACTCTCTATGTGAGTTTAGACAGCATTCGAGAATCGCTGTATATTATTCTATAGTTTTAAAATGTGAGCTAATATGTATAATAAAAATCATGATCTTTTCAATGGATTGCTTTAGGATATTTTAACCATGGCAAATTATCAATGTGATCAGGTTTCTCCTTCTTTTAAATTATCTAATGTCAATACTCTATATACTGTTTTATTTATGAGCTTTCATGGTTTGCAAAAACCAAATAAAGACTATCACTACTACTCTTGCAGTGTAAGTTTATTCCTAGTAGCTTTTCCATCAGTAACTTAACAATATGAGAGGTAACTTTGTGAGTAGAATGTAAATCTTATCATTTTAGAAGGGAGTTACTGTTACTACAAGAAGTTAGTTGGTACTCACAAAGATACTGACTAGTAGTACAGTTACACTACAAGAGTAAATTTACACCAAAAGTGTATCTGTACTTTACCTGCGTGAATCTGGCCATAGTGTACTCTAGTACCAGCTGGGACAGACATTGTTCTAAGTAAGACTCTGCACTATGATGTGCCCTTAATGCCTGGGTGGGGGTAGTAGGACTGACATGGGCTAATATTCTTAAGAAGATCCTGTAACAGTGAGTTGGAATCCCATTCACCACATCTGCCCAGCCAAGTGTATGATCCATTTATAGTGTAAATTACTAGTCACACCTCAATAGTTCACACAACCTGGGAAAAGAGGGTTAAGGGTTTATTTAATGGATGGAAAAGAGGAGGTGGGAAAAGATGAGACAAAGGCAAAAACAACATCCATCAAGTTGATGAGTGGAACATCATCACATCTGTTGTAGAAGGAATGACACAGTTCAGTTACCAAATGCATTGGAAACAGTCCTTCAGCCCCAGAGTCCCAAATTATCTTATGCTACCTAGGGTTGAAAAAATACAAAAATAGGGAGGGTCCACACAGTTCTACAAAATGTTATTGTTAGGAAAAGGAAAACTATACTCCAGTAAACAGGAGTGTTATGTAGCATTTGTGCAGAGGAAGAGAAGGCCTGTGGAATGCAAAAAAAGTACACGTCAATACTGTAGAATCAAAATGGATGAGGATTAAGAGGGCAGGGTATAAACTGGTTCAGTGAAGTGAGAACAAACTTTTACCACCATTCCCAGACATGTAGCTGCATGTATCTCGCTAATCAATTGCACACATGTCAATTGTGTGTGTCCATCATTTGACATGTGTCCAGTGACAGTCCCCTAGACCACAGCCACTTAATTAGAGTTTGATTGACATTTGAGCCAGTACACTAGTCGGCATTTTCCAAATCAATGCATTTCTCTCCATTCCACAGAAGTAGGCCTCTTTGAGTCATGATGCTTGTTTGCTATAGGCATTGTTTGTAACGTCCTTCTTTTGGTTGTTGGGGTAATCCTACAACTGACCCGACTCTAAGTCCCCTCCTGACCCAAATGAGATAGACCTTTAGCTTTGATGAACAAGAGGAGCAAAAGAATGATAGCATTTTGTATATTTTTGTTAACTCAAGTGACTGGTGTTTGAAAAACCTCAAACAAAGAAGTAAAAAAAGCACTGTAGTGGACCATGTGAATAATTATAGTGAAATCTGAAAGCAAGGCAATCTTTCAAGTAGAATCATCTATCGGTCCAAGAACATTACAAACCAAGTTTGCAAATTAGACACAAAACTCCCCCAGACAGCTCATGAACCATCAGTCACTTAATATATCACGCATGGCTGTTTAGTTACCTGTTGCGGTGCACTGCACATTTGTCTATTGTATCTTCTCTTTTCCCATGGAAGCAACAAACAATGGCAGACGTTTTGTATTTTTAATGATCTTTACTGGAAGGCAGTCCAGCTAGTGAATAAAAAAAGAGGGATGGGGATGGTAGGCATTGTCTTCATGCCCTTTAAGTGAATCAGGGAGGCTTCTTCTGTGCACACTGCTCCACTCCAACATGTGAATAAATGGGGCTTCTAGGACCATACATATGAGGCCAGTTGTGTTGCTCTTGCACCATGCAAAATGGTGCAAGACTAATACAAATCAAAAATGAGATTTATGAAGCCATGCAAGGCCCCTAGCTTGGCCCTGAGTGGTCTAATACATGTGGAGTAACTTGACACAGCACAAATCGCTGCATTGCATTACTCTGCCCTGGGAAATACATTCAATGGGCATTGCATGGGTGTTTCCACACAACTCTCATGGTTTTTTATGCATTTCCATATTTACCAAAAGTGGTAGACCTGGGAATGTACCAAAAAGATATGCCTTCTCACAGGAGGCATAATGTGGAGAAATATCTTTATTTCTCTTCATTACTTCCTCTTTCTATGCGTGTTGCATACTAGAGCACAAAAAGATTGGAAAATGTGCCACTCAATATTGTTTTGTGCTGAAAGGTGACCCTTCCTGCACAAAAACAATCCTGTACGCAATGCAGGCACCCTTGCACCATGGTGCAAGGGTGCCTGCGTTGATACTAGGTAGCTCATTGTGCGCTTGCTCTGGGGAAAGGACGGGAATGCAAGACGATAGTATGTCAAAGTTCTGCTGTGTCCTACTTAGTCAGGGAAGTAGAGACCGCCAGCAAGTAACCCAACACAGTATTTGCTACTAACGAGACTTGCTGGTGGTGAACCCCTACCACTACCTTTACTGGACACTGCACATCGAGGGAACTCAGCAACACCTTTGACCTGAAACCCAAGTGGCCCAGTTGTCGAGCTGCTGCACCCTTTTCCTCACTAGTGTCATCAAAGCAGCAAAACCAGAGCCCTCAGCTCCCGCGTTCAGCACCAGGGACAACCAGCACCACACTGCACCCATGCTCTACAAGGAAGGTAAAATTCAACTGACTGTCAGAGCCTGGTCCTTGAACCCGCATCACCTCACTCCCCCCAGTGTTTTGTACTAGACTCGACCTGCAAGTGACCAAGTGTCACTAGTGTGCTTTCCCTTTGATTGAAACGTTATCGTTTTGCAAGAGTTAAATGCACTGATTTACTTTCGCTTTTGGAATCCATAACTCCGGTTATACTCATCCGATTGTCTTCATTTTGGTGTCTAAATTTATATCAAAATTTGCTTTATTTCTATAAATTGGTATTAGATTTCTTGCAAGTCATGTCAAATACTTATCGTTCATGCTGGTACTCTGAAAAGCTTAACACATGTTCCTCTAGTAAACCCTGACTGCTCTGTGCCAAACTACCAGGAGTGAGCTAGGAATGTAATAGTGTGAATCCAAAGGACCTATTTGGGATAATGTGAAGGTATTGCATAGTGAAGCCTAAACAGCATCACTACATAATGTAAATGTAAATGTCATGGTACTTATAGAGCGCACTGTCACCAGACGGCCACCTTGCGGTGTCGCCTATCGGTTTCCTGGTGCTGATACTCATACTGCTGTGGAACCCCTCCTGGCTTTCCCTGTGAAGTGTCCACTCCTGGGCACCCCCAGGGTGAAGCCAGGCATCCTTAGCGCTGTTGGGGCCGGTGTGGAGGCTAAGCAAGCTATTGCCCAGAGTTACAGTGTGGGGCCCGTGATTAGAATAGGCACCGAAGCGAGAATAGACAGGTCCGAGGAAATTGAGCCCGAGCCCCGCCGAGGCGGGAATCGAACCCTGGACCATCCACCCCATTAGGGCAAGCCATACTCAATGACAAGCGCCTTTCTGCTAGATCAACTTCTTTGAGTATAACTCTCACAGCACGCAATACTAAGAATTCTGCAGTAGTACGCTTAGGTATAGTAATTGCCTCTGTAGGTATCTTAACACTTCCAGCTTTACGTTTTCCCATCACTCATGCCATAAGACCTAACAAAATAGCTAGAAGTAGGGAGGCACACTTGATAATAGAAAAGAAAGGCCCACAATGGCCCTTATTACTTAATAACTGGAGGCCAATTGATCGAATGTCCAAAGGGTAGCTACACCAAACTGCTGACTAAGTCAACAGGATTCCATATCCAGAGCCAATAGAGTATGCCCGGTATGGCCTCACTCACCCTTCTGGGGGAAGCCTTGACTCTCTTTAGGCCTTGTTGCGGGTTGTGACCCATACCCTGACCTCAGAGGTGGCACTTCCAGGTGTAAAGAAGGATGGGACTCTGAGTCCCTTGCTACAGCCATGCTGGTGGGGTCCTGATTTCTCTCCCCGTGCCGTGGGAAGACCTGGTGCACTTTAGGTGCTGTTGTGGATCCCCAGCCCTGTCCTGACCTCAGAGATGATGCCTCCAGGTGCAAGCAAGAATGGCATTCCGAGTCAGCTGCTGGTGCAGTGCTGGTTTTGCTCCCCCAGTACCAGCTGACAAGTCCTCCCTGAGTTCACATGCAGTCCACTAATGCTGGACACGCAGCCAGGTCCCCAATCTGCTCCAAGAAGGAGGCATGTGTTATAGGAGCTCCAGAGAAATTGAACAGCCTGGATACAATGAAGGCCCAGCTTAGTCAGGAACGCCCTTGGTAGCCCGCTGCGGTATATTGCCTTGGGTGAAGAAAAAAAGCTGGGCTCGGAGGGCTGGCAACACCGGGACAGGGAAGTGGGAAGACAGCGAGCGGCTCGGGAGCCTGGAGATCCCAGGACAGGAAGAATGTCCTGGGATCTCCAGAATGGGGAGAGGAGGGAGCCGGATCCCTGGCCCAGTGCAGTCCAGACAGGCGGAAACAGAGGCCGCAGCGAGAGGTGATGAATTTGTGCCAGGTCAGAGCTTTTGGAGGAGGGGGCCTGCACCAAGGGCTCAGGTGGTGGAGATGAAAACTCTAGGCGGGGTTAATGTTCAGCACATGTAGCCGCATCACACTGCCACCTTCATTCTGCAGAGCTGGAAATGTGAAAATCTTCTAAAGAAGCAGTCCTCTGACTGTGACTGTTCGCATCCATCTGCAGTAGAAAATGGACCCGGAATGCTTTCTTGTTACTGGAAATCACACTGGCGTTAGGGGTTATGCAGCCCTTTTGTGTGGAAGCATAATACAGCATATTAAAGTGTAAGAAGGGCTGTGCCAAGCTTTGCCCTCCCACCTTCCTTGTGATGGCCCACCCAAGGAACACCTAAGCTCCCTATTGTGTGTGGCTGTCTAGGAAGAATTCACAAAGTCCAAGTGTCAGCTACAACCAGTCATGTGGCCCAAGGACAGGCTACAGGCACTAAATGGTTAATGCCAACTTTCTAAAAGTCCAAAACACTTGCAGCCACATTTTGCTGCATTTCCAAACGCACAGCAACTCAAAAATTATTACAACTCTTCCACTTGTTCAAAACATCCAAATTTATTCCATGTTTTCCATAATTCATCAACTTTTACTCTACTATTCATGATAAGGCTGTCCGTCATCCCAATTTCTTTCAAATGATGCAGTTATGCCAATCCAGGCTTTTTACTACATCACATGGGCATACTCAATTCATATTAGGCAGCTTAAGTAATCATAATGCCCCAATGCATTTCGGGCTTTTTTGAGCCCTTCGTCAGGGCTTGGCTGTTAAATTGAAATGAAAACCTCTATTAGTCTTACATGTCAGAAAACTGCACAATGTTTACACAAATACATACAATAATTCAATCATATTCCAGTGAAATGTTTTTAATTCCAGTAACTGAACCCTTTTAACCGAACTACATCCATGCATTCATTCTGCTACATACTTCCCTGGAATCCCCCGGATGTCTAGTTTTCAGAAATGTGTGGGTTTGGTAGGTCTCCCTAGCTGGCCGCCGAGCACGGGGCCAAAAACCCAGGTGACCCCCCTTGCAAAACCAGGTTGTTTTGTGATAGGCAATTTTGATGTCGCCTCAATAAGTTTTGGGCCCTTGCCTGTCGCAGGTACTTGGACCTCCCACACGACTGAGGCACCATTTTTATCAGAAGACCTGGGGGAACACTGGGTGGTAGGAAATTTGTGTCAGCACGGTGATGCTACAACTTTCCTGCACAAAAATGTGTGGAAAAAGTGATTATTTTCAGCTAAATTTGAGGTTTGCAAGGGATTCTGGGTAAGAAAACGTTGAGTGATCCATGCAAGCCATACCTCCCTGGAATCCCCTGGGTGTCTAGTTTTCAGAAATGTATGGGTTTGGTAGGTTTCCTTGGGTGCTAGGTGCGCTAGGACCTAAAATCCAGAAGAAGGCCCATTTCGCAAAAAAGTCTGTGCCTAGTGGGCATTCTGCTGCCCTGGGAGGGGGGAAATTGGGTGCTATTGCCGTGATATGCCCCCAAGAGGGGCCGAAAGACTGGCTATTTTGTTTGGGTGGGTGGGGACATTGGGATGCCGATTCTGGGCAGCCCCCACCCCTACATATAAAAAAAAGCCAGCATAATCGCTGACGCCTCGTGGGCTCTCTGCCCCCCCTGGGGGGGGGGCAGATCAGAGGCTACTGCACCTATCTGCCTCCTGAGGGGGGGAGAAAGACTGTGGCATTTTTTGTGGGGGTCGGGGTATTGGCATGCCCATTCTGGGCAGCCCCCGCCCGATCTTTGGAAAAATAAAAATCCCTTGTGCCTAGTGGGCTTTTTACCCCTCGGGGGGGGGCAGATAAAGAGCTATTGCCCAATCTGCCTTCCAGGGGGGGCAGAAAGCCTGTAGCATTTCTTCTTTTGGGTGGGGGTATTTGAATGCCCATTCTGGGCGGCCCCCACCCTTTCGTATGTATAAAAAAATCCCTGGGGCCTAGTGGGCTTTCTGCCCCCCCCCCGGTTGGCAGATCAGGGGCTATTGCACCCATCTGCCTCCTGGGGAGGGCAGAAAGTCCTATTCTTACTATGGGGAGTAGGGTAGGGGCTTTGGCATGCCCATTCTGGGCAGCCCCCACCCCTGGCACATAAAATAAATCCCTGGCATTTTGGGGGCTTTCTGCCCTCCCAGGGGGGCAGATTGGTGGCTACTGCCCCCATCTGCCCCCCGGGGAGGCATAAAGGCTGTCTGGGTAAATAAAATAGGGGGAGCAAGGGCCCTTCCCAAGGGGCCGCTCCCCCCTCCCTGGTGGCTAGTGGGTGGATCCCTGCTGATGGACCGCCCTACTAGGGCGATCCCCAAGCAGGGATCCCCTAAAGAAGGGTACCATTGGAAAGGGGAGAGCCTCATCTTTCCAATGATACCTCTCCCAAGTGTTTCAGTGCTCGGGGGGCTGAGATAGCACCACAAGCACTGAAAAACTCAAACTGAAACTAAGTTTCAGTTTTGTTTGCAGTCTAATGACGACAGCGCGTCATGCGTGCGATCTTCATTAGCCAACCTTGTGAGGGCCTCGGGAGGTTGGGGAAGCACTTCCCCACCTCCCGAGGCCACCCAAAAAAATGGAAATCCCTCTGCTGTTTTTAGCAGAGGGCTTTTGTGCCCCTGTCCTCATGACGGAATGGTTCCGTCATGAGCACAGGAGCACCAGTGCTCATGATGGAACCATTCCGTCATGAGCAACAAAGGGGTTAATGTATCCAAGATAGCTATGTCAATAACAGAAATCTACTATCAAATTATATCCATCCAAATAGGTAAATATCATATCTTGGCCCTGATAAATTTTTATAACAATGCCCGAAGGATCAGATAATGGGAGTATTGAGGAAACTAAATAGCAACCTGACCAAATTGCAGAGAGACAGGGAGCAAGAGGTGATTATTGTCTGGGGGGGGATTTTAATCAGGCTTTGCCTTTCAGGCGGGGATGGTAACTGTGGTTTACTATCTGGCAAAAATTATCCTTATTCCCACTTTTCTCATCCAATCTCTGGGGATCTTCTAAATGAGATTTTATTCTCACACGATAAGGGCTGTGCCAATAGTTTGTGTTCCTCCCCAGTTCACTTTGAGCATACTTTTAAGGGAGAGGTTTTAAATCAACAATTGATTACATTATTTTACCTAGTCGT
This sequence comes from Triturus cristatus, assembly GCF_964204655.1. NCBI lineage: Eukaryota > Metazoa > Chordata > Amphibia > Caudata > Salamandridae > Triturus > Triturus cristatus. The sequence goes on from NC_140587.1 coordinate 233,402,324, forward strand.
TATGCTTCACGTCTTTTACATGATAAAATCCACAAAAATGCTATAAGTGATCTTTTTCCATTGAGCTCAAGTCTCGTGCTCTCAAACACCACGCGAAATCTTCAAAGTAGCCAAGTAGCTTGGGCCCAGAATTTATCTCTGGGAAGAATAAATGGCTATTCATTGTGCATGGTCTAGAATGTAACCAGTAGAGTTCACTAAGAACATTGTCACCAAGTGCTATAACTCACTTTTAACTTGTCTAGATGAGTCAAGTCCCTACGCCAATATTTTAGAAGCCTTTGCTCACCTTACACATGAAATACAAAACACTCTTAGGGTGGCGATCAAAGGAGCGCGTACTTATAGCCAGGGCTGGTTTGATACAAAATGCACAAAAGCATATGCCAAACTAAAGTCTGCCCTTCACAGACCAGAAAGGGATAGAAATGAAATAAGGGAGTATAGGAGGGAGTACAACCAGGTCCTAAAAAAACGCAAAAAGGAATTAAAAGATAATGCGTGAGCTACACTCTATGAATCCTCGCTGAAAAAAGACAGTGCCGCATTTTTGCATGCGGTTAATGCTTCTTTCTTTTCAGTTTCCTACAAACCATCAATAGAGGTCGCCATAGATGCAAAGCAATGGGTGGATTTCTTTTCAAAAGTCTACAATCAACTCCCGGGCGAGGACAGTACAAACTCCCTTTGTAGTCAACTGGGAACTATTACCCATGAAATATCTCCCGTTGATCTCCACTTTACTCTTGACAAAGTTATAAGTGCAATCAACGCGAGTAAGGGTGGCAAGGCTCCTGGCCCAGACGGCGTGCCAATTCACCTTTTTATATAAAACTTGACCCTTTGGGCTCCTCTACTAACACAGGTACTGCATGCATGCTGCTCAGCCGGTTTTATTAAGACCTGGTCCCAGTCTATAATAGTACCTATATTTAAGAAGGGCGACTGGCACAATCTATCTAAAACAATAAGTGCTGCAGACCCAATTGTAGCATTTAATTTACATGACCTTGTTTTAAGGAGTGAACACATGCATGTTATCACTAGTTTGAAGTGATAAAGTGTACAAAGTTCTAAGGCCAGCAAAATTAGATCAGCAAAAATGCAAAAGTAAGGCAAAAAGTTGGGGGGAAGACCACCCTAAGGCTGACAGGTTTATAATTCGTACAAAAATGATTGAGCACAAAAAGCAAAATTACAAAGGATACATAAAGAAATATATATTTCAAGAATACTGGTTCCATAATTAATGCCAAAATACTTAATACACTGCATCCCCGTTTGCTGTTGGCTGATGTGTGGATCAAACCCTTTTATTCCGGGCAATTATTCCTTACATTCTGCCAATACTCTATTGTATGTAAGAGTTATACATAGTTGAAATAAATCTGCGTTGCAAAATATGATAATTCTATGATGTTAAGAATAATCAAAGTTATGCAATGTATTTAGTTCATTCCATAGATGTCTTGAACTCTCATCTCCCAGAGGTATATATTGTAGATTATCGCATTGCAAAGTGACTTTTCAAATATTGGAATAGACTAAATGAAGGTTGATTCTAAAATAGTGGTGTTATATCCCAAAGAGCAATAGTAAGGCAACAAAGTCAATTACACATTTTATAAACAGCTGATGGTACAACACATAGAAACAGATTCTATAGATAAAAAATGATCCTGTAACCCGTTGCATGCTATACCTTGATATCATTGTTTCCGGTTATAACAAAGTATGAAATTTTGAATGAACATTTGAGCTCCATTCTACTGTTTTAGGGTTCACTTATCCAGTACATCTCTCTACTTCTGACACTCATTTCTAAATTGCCACTTCAATGTTTTAATTTTTGCATATTCTGTACCTAATAATATGATCTGAATCACACTCCTAGAATGCTTGGATATCATGTGCATTGCCAGCGGGTAATTTGTATTGCAAATCTTTACTGCTCTTGTGTTCTTTCCAGCAATCCTTAATTTATCAGGCTTTGATACCATGCTTAAAGCATCCTTTACCTGTATCTTTAGCTTCTCCTTACTATCATACCTGATCGTATCACTTGCACTAAGGATATTCATAAGAGTGGGAGCCCTTTTACAGGTAATTGGTGGTTGTTCAGAAATTTATTTTACAAGATTAATTTGCAATAATAAACTATTCCAATGTTTTTTTTTAAATCCTATATTAACTGATGACCTTGACTATATCTGGTAATACATCTAATTAGCTCATCGCTACTAGAAATGAAGGTTTTGTCCCACAAGGGAAAAGGGTATCACTTGTCGCTAGATTAACCTTCTTCTAGCTTGAATAACAATGTCTGGATTATAACCCCATTCAATGAATTTTATTTCTCAACTATTATCTCTTCCTCCTGTAGCTGCTACACTACAATTCCTCTTTGCAATTAAGAACTCCCCATATGGAATGTTCGCTCTTTGCTTATTTGGATGTGCCTAGTGGGCATGCAGCAATGAATTCACAGAATTGGGTTTCCTGATCATTTTTTAACGTAACCTATTGTGTTAAACATAAAGCTCCAAAGCATATTTTTGAAAGGGTCATATTCTAAGCTCAACATAACATCGTAAGAATTATCATTTAAACACTGATGGTATATTTTTAGATTGCCCACAATTCCATTTAGTATCATTAGTTTATCATCAATATACCTTCCCAAAACACTACCCTATTAAGGGTATAGTGTGGGCTCACCCATGCATGCTCCTTCTCATCTAATCCCATAAGAATGTTTGCATAAGAAGAAGCAAACCTAGATCTCATAGCTGTAGCTTGTACTTGATGAAATCACCTGGTTTGGTATGAAAGGAAATTGTTTCTCAAAACAAAGTCTATTAAATAAATAATGATCTTGAAATGCATTAGAAAGCTAACAGATTTTATAGAAAAATAAATATCAATGGCTCCAAATTTTTATTGTGTTCTATGGATGTATCTAAAATAGAAACATCCATGGTGAAAAGTAAATAATGAAATGGTGTGGGTGGAAAACTTCATTCCACTCACTGAATTGGCAGAATTTTGCTCTTTAATGTGGAGTTCCGGCCAAATTCCACCAATCACCATTTGACAGAATTTTGCTCCTGTTCATGCAATGTGATGACAATGGGAACAACATGAGAATCCAGCAAGCGAGCTAGTGAGCATAAGTTAGATATGGCAAACCCAGTTAAACTGGAGCTAAGGCAGAGAAGGTAGGAAGTTTGTTGACTTCAAAGGGAAACCTCCAGAAGCTTCTCACACTTCAAAGGTAGAACTAGGTACAAATATTGCACCTCAGCCACCATTACATGTTTGGGCCTGTGGATACTGTGCCAGGAAGAAGGACTGCAGTGCTCCTGAAAGGAATGCAACTCTGCTGGGCGGCTGCTCTGAAGGACTGCTGCCCTGCTGTGATGGTCTGCTGTACTTCTACCTTGTTAGCATTCCGTCCATCATTTGTTTGTTGTAACGCTTTTCGCCCTAAGTGGGATGGGTATTCCCAGACGTAGGACCCGTGCTCACTACGCCACTGGAGTCAAGCTATCCTGGCTGATGACGGCTGATAGCCAGAAACCGGTCCTAGGATGCTTGATTCCGGTCCAGGGAAGACATGGCTTGGCAGTTCGGGCTGGACTGTTCCCATGAGGCACAGGGTAAAGACTGATTTGCATATGGCCATGTCTAAACTGGGGTGGTGTAGTGGGCAAAAGAACGATGGATTTAACCCAGATCTTTTGACTGGGGGAGAATGTCTGCATTGTCAGCATTCCGTCCATCATTTGTTTGTTGTAACGCTTTTCGCCCTAAGTGGGATGGGTATTCCCAGACGTGGGACCCGTGCTCACTACGCCACTGGAGTCAAGCTATCCTGGCTGATGACGGCTGATAGCCAGAAACCGGTCCTAGGATGCTTGATTCCGGTCCAGGGAAGACATGGCTTGGCAGTTCGGGCTGGACTGTTCCCATGAGGCACAGGGTCAAGACTGATTTGCATATGGCCATGTCTAAACTGGGGTGGTGTAGTGGGCAAAAGAACGATGGATTTAACCCAGATCTTTTGACTGGAGGAGAATGTCTGCATTGTCAGCATTCCGTCCATCATTTGTTTGTTGTAGTACTTCTACCTGGGGCAGAAGGACTGGACCTGCATCTGTGTAAAAAAGGATCCCAAAGGGACTCCAAGGGCTAGTTGGCTGGCCTGCTGAATAGAGCCTCAGGGTTAGAAGGCTCCAACAACCTTACACCTAGCACCTGCACTCTTCCTTCAGTGAGTCCTACCCTGCCAAGTGGTGCAACCCCAGTCTTGGACCCTTGGGAATGGGTCTGAATGCTCAATCAATCAATCAATCAGTGACACTTGTAAAGCGCGCTACATACCCGTAGGGTCTCAAGGCGCTGGGGGGGGGGAGGGGGGGGTGCCGCTACTGCTCGAACAGCCAGGTCTTCAGCTTCTTCCTGAAGGAGAGGTGGTCTTGGGTCAGGCGCAGGTCGGTAGGGAGGGAGTTCCAGGTCTTGGCGGCCAGGTAGGAGAAGGACCTTCCTCCTGTAGTCGCTCTTCGGATGCGGGGGACGGCGGCGAGGGCGTGGTTGGCTGATCGGAGGTGGCGTTTGGGAGCGTGGAAGTTGACTCGGCTGTTGAGGTAGCTCGGGCCTTGGTCGTGTAGGGCTTTGTGTGCGTGGGTGAGGAGGCGGAAGGTGATTCTTTTGTTGACGGGGAGCCAGTGAAGGTCTCTCAGATGTCCGGAGATGTGGCTGGTTCGTGGGATGTCGAGGATGAGTCTGGCTGAGGCGTTCTGGATCTGCTGGAGTCTCTTCTGGAGCTTGGCGGTGGTACCGGCGTAGAGGGCGTTGCCGTAGTCCAGTCGGCTGGTGACGAGGGCCTGGGTGACGGTCTTCCTGGTCTCGGTGGGGATCCACCAGAAGATCTTCCGTAGCATGCGTAGGATGTTGAAGCACGCCGAGGAGACGTTGTTGACTTGCCTGGTCATGGAGAGGGAGGAGTCCAGGAGGAAGCCCAGGTTGCGTGCATGGTCTGTCGGTTTGGGTGCGGTGCCCAGGGCGGGAGGCCACCAGGAGTCGTCCCAGGCGGAGGGTGAGGAGCCCAGGATGAGGACCTCCGTCTTGTCCGAGTTCAGTTTCAGGCGGCTGGTCGTCATCCACTCGGCTACCTCTTTCATCCCTTCGTGCAGGTTGGATCTGGCGGCGGCGGGGTCGTTGGTCAGGGAGAGGATCAGTTGGGTGTCGTCGGCGTAGGAGATTATGCTGAGGTTGTGTTTGCGTACGATGGCCGCGAGGGGGCTCATGTAGACGTTGAAGAGGGTGGGGCTCAGAGATGATCCTTGAGGGACGCCGCAGGTGACTTCGGAGGCCTCTGACTTGTACGGTGGTAGGCGGACTCTCTGTGTTCTTCCGTCGAGGAAGGAGATGATCCAGTCCAGCGCCTTGTCCTGGATTCCGATGTTGCTGAGGCGCCGTACTAGGGTGCGGTGGCAGACCGTGTCGAATGCCGCAGAGAGGTCTAGGAGGATGAGGGCCGCTGTTTCTCCATTGTCCATCAGGGCTCGGATGTCATCGGTGGCGGCGATGAGGGCGGTCTCGGTGCTGTGATTGGCTCGGAAGCCGGACTGTGAGGGGTCGAGGGATCCGTTTGTCTCGAGGAAGGCGGCCATCTGCTTGTTGACGGTCTTCTCGATGACTTTGGCTGGAAACGGGAGGAGCGAGATGGGGCGGTAATTCTTGAGGTCGGTGGGGTCCGCTGTAGGTTTCTTTAGTAGGGCGCTGAGTTCGGCGTGCTTCCAGCTCTCAGGGAAGATGGTGGTGTCGAAGGAAGTGTTGATGATGTCTCACAGGTGGGGTGCGATGACAGCGTCGGCCTTGTTGAAGACGTGGTGAGGGCAGGGGTCGGTCGGTGATCCGGAGTGGATGGAGTTCATCGTGCGGATGGTGTCTTCGGTGCTGATCGGGGTCCAGGCGTGGAGGGTGGTGGTGGGGGGTGGTTGTTCGGTCATGGTGTGCGTTGGTTGGTTGTTGAAGCTGTTATGTATGTCCGCGATCTTGTTGTGGAAGTATGAAGCGAGGGAGTTGCAGAGGTCTTGCGATGGGGTGATGTCGTTGTTTCCTGCGCTGGGGTTGGAAAGCTCTTTCACGATGTTGAAGAGTTCCTTGCAGTTGTGTGCGTTGTTGTCCAACCGGTCTTTGAGTGCTGTTTTCTTGGCGGCGCGGATCAGCTGGTGGTGTTTCCCTTCCAGCACATCTGTGGACCTAGCAGAATCAATGAATTTCCTCTGCCGCACAGCACAATCCTAAGTAGTACCAACATATTGCCTCTGCTGCAAGTGTTTCCGGTGCAAGGACTTCTCATAGACCTCCCAGCCCACATCAGAACCGACACCTGTGTGAAGCTTTCCTGACACAGACCCCTACATTGGAAATCTCTTGTCGATCGCAGCCTCGAGGACGATGCAGTTTCTTGGATCACAGCCTCACAGATCTGCGTAACCAATGCATTGCCACAACTGTGCGACACATCCTGGATGCCGGACTTTACATCTCAAGCCCACATTGACAGGATCCTCAACAGCTCTGCCACTTCTTGGAACTTACGTATTACCTCCAGGCTAGACCTTGCACCTCTTGACAAACCAGAAATTAAGTTACTCTTGTTCAGCGGACCTAACTGGGTCCCTGTATCCTGCCCTCACTCCATCGTGGTCATCCTGAACTTTATTCCAGTCCGGCATGCCAGATATCCACGGTTGGCACTTTGTGCTTTTTGGCACTATTTTCACTGAAATCTTTAAACCTTCATATCTCCTGTTCTACTGATTGGATGTTAGATGTTTTGTTTTTTGTTTTATTTATTTAAACAAATTCTGAGCTGATGTGGGATCATTTTGTTGTGTGTTTTCACTGTGTTACAGTTTGAAGTGCTGCACAAATACTTTACACATTGCCTCTGAGTTAAGCCTGACTGCTCTTTGCCAAGCTACCCGAGGGTTGAGCACAGGTTAATTTAGGGTTTGCTTGTGACTTCACCCTGAAAAGAATTGTGATTGCTAATTGAGAATGCCCCCCAACCAGTAACTCAATTTGTTAAAGTGAGGTATGAAATTGTATTTGGTGTCACAGGGAGTGATTAATATTCTTGGTCTCGATGGCAGGTAATAGACATGGCTTTATGAAAATTAGGGACCAGTTTTACTAAGGGCAAGTCCTTGCAAGGCAATGCAAGTCATATAGTGGGATTTATTAAGCACGCAAAGGCACCTTGCGTGGCTCTGTGTGGTTGAGCAAATCCAAAGTATTGCAAGGCAGGGCATATCATCAAAGCGCGACAAAATTATTAGCACACCAAAAAATCGATTTCCTATGGAAACATGGTCCTAACTTTAACTACCCAAACCTCCCTTGTTTTAATAAAAAACTCCTTGCCACCCTTTCATCTATCAGTCTCTGAGCTCTAAAAAAGCATTTCCCCTTTACCTCTATCCTCCCTTTAATCCTAATCACCCTCAGCTCCAATAACTGCACCTATCCTTTACTGCAAAGTCGCCCTTACTCTTCTTTACCTCTACCCACCCTGTGACTGTAAAATCACGCACCGTTGCTCTTCTTTTTTCTGAATACCATTAAAATAATGTTACCTTCTGTTAATATCATCTAATATTAAATACTGGGGCTGCATTTTAAAACACCTTTTCCTTGCCCACTCTGACACGCAAGACCGAGAACAGCCATATGCAGATCAAAGATGGTCACACACTGATGAGAACAGATCGAGTTCCTCTATGCCTTAAGAAATAGGCTTGGCATCTCCCAGACAGAAACATCAATAACCTCATTTGAACTTTATATGTGACGTGCAACTTGTGTCCAATGGCACAGTGAGCATGGCATCTGGGCATAACAGCTGGCCTTAATTTAGCTCACAAAAATAAAATGAAATGATGGGCAGAATGGTTGAATTAAACTAAGGTACTGACATTTACTGGGATGTAATTCCCTGATTTGATTATCTGGACAGAGGCCGTCCATATGAAAATCAAAATTAGTTCTACTCCTAAGGGAAGAGTCTAGCCTGAAAAGCCAAGCTGGAATATTGCCTAAATAATTATCAGCAATTATGATTATACCAAGCATTCCATTCATCACCTTTTTATTTTTCTAAGAAATCATGAATAAAGTAGCACTAAAAATACTTAAAATAAATAAAAACGAAAAGAATCACCTTAGTGCTTCTCACAATGTATGAACAAGAAAAGACATATGACACCAACATCCTTCCACTGAGTACCATGTAAAATAGCAATGAGAAAAGAAAAGGCAAGCTAACCAGATTTTCAACAACAATTTTGTTTAATGAGAATATAGATTTTTATAGCAAGATTACCCTTTAAAAAGGTTTCAGTAATAGTGATAAAGTCTTGCTAAACTCTTTTAGATGTATATTTAAAATATCTATGAGAACGTATTGCGCTCCCATGAGCATAAGTAAAAAAGACAAAACTCTCCCTAACAATTTTCTCAATCGTCCATGAGAGTTACAATATCATTCAGAAACGTAAGGTGAATTGGACATTCTTCAGGGAAGTCACACAAAAATGTTCAACACCATTGCCAAAGCCAGACCATCCTCTCATTTCCAACAACACATCTATGTCCAAAGAAATTAAGCTCCTCCTTTACAACTTTCTGGATTTTCCATTCCTCTCCATCACAGGGTAGATACCTTTGTAAAACATCCAGGAGTGGATCTAAATACATTTCCGCACTTGACAACTTATCCTTCCTTGTGGACGTCCTGGGGAGGTTTATGCAGGCTCAGCTCAAATGTTTCATAGTTAACCATGGCTTCCAAGACAAGCTTCAATCCATCTTTAGATTGATAGATTGCACAGAGATCACAATTGTACTAATAGTAAACAATGCAATCTCTATTCAAGATAAAGATGACTCTTGCCTCCTCATCCTTATGTAAATAGCAGGCACAAAAACCCCGGGCCCGATTCACAGAACTAACTTAAGACAAAATCCTAAACTTACTACCATTTTGGTATTCACAGAAGGAACTTACTCATTTTGGTATTCACAGAAGACACTTACTCACTTCGGTATTCACAGAAGTTAGGAGTCCTAACTTTAGGACTCCTAAATGCCTTCTGTGAATACCGAAAGTCTTAAAATTAGGATTTTTCTCAGTTTAGGAGTCTTAAAGTTAGGACTCCTAACTTTACTACTACTAAACTGAGAAAAATCTTAATTTTAAGACTTTCGGTATTCACAGAAGTCATTTAGGAGTCCCAAAGTTAGGAGTCCTAACTTTACTACTACTAAATTGAGAAAAATCCTAATTTTAAGACTTTCGGTATTCACAGAAGGCATTTAGGAGTCCTAAAGTTAGGAGTCCTAACTATACTACTTCTAAACTGAGAAAAATCCTAATTTTAAGGCTTTCGGTATTCACAGAAGGCATTTAGGAGTCCTAAAGTTAGGACTGCTAACTTCTGTGCATACCGAAATGAGTAAGTGCCTTCTGTGAATACCAAAATGAGTAAGTGCCTTCTGTGAATACCAAAATGATAGTAAGTTTAGGATTTTGTCTTAAGTTAGTTCTGTGAATCGGGCCCCCTGAGAGCAAACTATATTTTCACTAAAAGCACGTGTTACTTGCTCCCACCTCTAAAGAATCCAAAAGAATGAAAACAATGTATACACATAGATTTTGCGCCTGTTTACAAGCAGTTACCTGCTTTCAAGTTGATAGTAACAAAACATGCAAACATAGACGTAAGCGCAATCTTTGCCTAAAGAGTTTTGAATCAATTTTACCTCTAAACATAATATTTATATGACCCCAATACTGCTATTTTTCTTTTGTCTCTTTTTGGGATGATTTCTTGTCAAAGTTTGAATGTTGGTATTTTTGTTTCCTTATAACTTAGTATTTACTTACACCTTTATGGGGCATAGCTCCATAGCTTTATATTCCATTGTCTATTGCTCAGGTAAATTAACTCCCTGGCTGGTAAAAGGCATCCATTTGTTTACTGGAGTGTTCCGCCCACATGTAGGCCCATATTTCCAACCCCTAAATCTAACATACAATTAAGGCAGGATGGATTTAAAAATGAACATGACTACTCTGTTTAACGGCAAGATACACAAATAAGGTTTATTTTTATGGTGGTATGAATGTTTTGCCTACAGCAAGCACTGCTTCTGAAACATGGCACATTGAGAAAAATATTTTCTCTATTGTGCACTTTTTAAAAGTTGTATCGAACTTACTTCATATGTTGTGCTCCATTAGCAAAAATGTAGTTCTCATATTCCCAGCAGTTGGCTTGGCCCGCTGATAGTTTCCGTGAGTCAAGTTATCAGTGTGAGAGACGCAACCAGACATATATGTAATTTGATGCATGAGGGCTGAGGTGTAAACTGGGCCTCGGAACTAGTCTAAAATCAGAGCACCGAATTCGAATTGGGTTTGGGACTTACAGTAGGGCAGATGGGTTATGCAGAGATATGGAGTCAAATGAAGATCGTATTTCAGCAACTTCATACTGTTTGATAACATCATAACCTGAGAATGGTATGGCCAAAATTGTGCAATGCAAACGCACTAGGCGTCAAACATCCCTCATGGTTTAGCTGGTGGCATCTGGATCTTGGTTACCTCATAGCTTATAGAAGATTGCAAATACTGCGGCATATTTACAGGCCCTTATCGCCACCACAACGTCACTTTCAGTGGCGTTGTAATGGCAATAGGGGCCTCGCCTTCTTTACAAGGCAGCGTGAAGCCACTTAACGTGGCTTCACGCTGCCTTGTAAATAAGGCCCCCTTTTGCGCTGTATTAAGCATGAAAGGGGAGGGTAATGGGTGTTGCGGTGGGTGTTCTACCGCAACACCCATTGATTTTGCCGCTGCCCCCTATTTACAAGGGAGGCATAAATAGGAGCCAGCGCCAACATTAAGACCAGGAAAACCTGGTCTTAAACAGGCGAAACGAGGGGAAATGCTTTATTCCTCCTTGTTTTTCCTGTTTCCATGTGTGCTGCCTTGTGCAGCACACATAGAAACAGCAAATTGTCTATGACTGTTTATGTGCAGGAAGGTCCCACTTCCTGCACATAAACAATCATTTAAAAAAATGATGTCTCGCAACTTCTATGTGTGCTGCATTTAGCAGCACACATGGAAGTTACAAAAAAGGGCATTTAAAGATTGTTTATGTGCAGGAAAGAGAACCTTTCTGCACAAAAACAATCTTTCCCTCAACACAGGCACCCTCGCACTATGGTGCAAGCGTGCCTGCAGTGGTGCTAGGTAGCTAAAGTTAGCGGCAGCACAGGGGGGAATGCTGGGCTGCATCATATTCCAGTACAAATGCCTTTCTAAAGTGATGAAGCGTGTTGTTAGTCTTCTTGGCTTAACAACACGCCTCGTCACTTTATTGTAAATATGCCCCACTGTGTTAGAGGCCATGGGCTTTATCACATGCAATAAGGGCTGCATGCGCTAATTTAAGACCTGGCAGTATCACATAAGTGGAGTACTGAGAGCACTGAGTTAAGACTAAAGGCTGGATCACAAAACATTTTGCACAGCACGATTCAGGTAGTGTTTGCGTACTGCACTGTAAAAACAGTATTTTGGAGCTGGTAATGTATGGGATTTTCTGTGTGGCATTTTGTTATGTTGGTGGTGTGTTCTGTTGTTTTTTGTGCTGCTGCCATTTTGTGCTGCATTAATGCAATTTGATTTTTTTTTTATATAGTGCAGTTTTTGTATTATGTTCTGTTTTGACTGTTGTGTTGTGATGTGTTGTATTATGTATAATTAAGGTGGTATGTTATGATATGTTATGTTATGCTATTGTATATTATGTATTATTATGTTGTGTTATGTGTCTTTGAAAAGCACACTGTCACCTGCAAGGCTACCCTGGTGCATTGCTTTATGTATGTTATTGTGTTATGTTTAATTGTCTGCTTAAGACATGTAAACAGTCACAGCTATGTTTCCAGACAAAAACAGCACATGCCATGAAAGTTCGTGTGACAAGCAACCATATACCACTTTCTGAGGTAGTAAAAGTCAGTTGTTCCAGCTCTTCAACTACTTAAGACACCAGTCAACCTAAAACTAGTTGACAAGCTGGTCCAGTGCTCTTTAACCACCGTGGACAGTGGTAAATGGCTGTCCGTCACATTAAATGTCCAGGCATTGCTGCATTGCTAAAGTAAACGACAGAACATAACACAAGTCCATAAAACTACCATAAAAATACAATTAAACCAAAACAGTGCACAACACAACGTCACGTTGCAATAATGCAGCATAAAGACACAGCCACGCAAAAAATAAGAGAACACATCACTATCACATCAAAATACCACAAAGCAATTAAACAGAAAGATCCCTGTCACACATTGCCACATCCAGAAGCCTGCTTTCGTAATATGGGGCCATAAGATGTTTGTGCCACCAACCGCACAAGTCTAAGGGCCAGATTTATGACTTATTCAAGCAGCACAGTGCAGCAGCCACAAATGCTGCACTGCATGAAAAATAGAGAGAAGGAGAAGGCCATATTTGCAGAAATATGGCACTCTCCTCCCCTTTCCTCCGCTGCAGTGCGCCACGGAGACACCTTTGCACTATAGTTTGAGACTGTCTCCGAGAGTCTAGCACTAGTTTTGACCTGGGTGGGTTCCCTTCCAGGACAAAATACTATGCATAGACTGACAATAACCCTTTTCCCTCATTGTATGTGTGCTGTAAAGTGCAGCATACATACAAAGGGTGCAGCACACATACAAAGTAACGAAAAGGAAAGAGAAATGAAAGCAATTCTCCTATGTTAGGCCTACTTCGAAAGGGCACAGTTTTCTGATACTAAATCCCGTTTACTTAATTTAGTAAATAGGGCTTAGCATCAGAGACCTTGGGTTATGCATGGGAAAGCCCATGCTCCACCCATGGTACGTCCCCTTGGCCTAAGTAAGGCACTGCTGCGCTGCTTTGCATTACTTTCATGTTATTTATTAAACTAGAGCGGAAAAAAAGATTTTTGGGAAGTGATGCAAACACAGCGTAAAAACTTGGTAAATCTCCCCTTAATGTATTGCAATGCATCCCCATGTTGTAAATTATCAATAGCAGCGCTAGTAATTGGTGGTATGGGCCTGTGTCTTAAATTAGCACCCCTTATGTTAGCTTTCATGAAATGATCCACAGCGCGTATTGCATGTGATACGTCCCTGTTACTTTAGAAGTGCAGTTCTCTTCTATCGCACACGGTATAATTTAAATGGCTAAAACTATTTGTAAATATGTTCTACTTCATACTCTGTTTAAAAAAAAAAAGAAAATCCACTTTGTTTAAAATGTATTTCCATTCCTTATCTTCTACACAGTAATTTGCTATGAAGGTTCAAACAAATTATTCATAAATTATTTTATCAACTATAATGAACCATTGTACATATTTATGTTTTCCGGAAATGGAATTTCCGCACCAGCAAAATTGTGGCTTTATACATTTTGAAGAAGTTGTGGTGATTCATTCAGTTGACCCCAATCTTGACATGATCTTATCCACCATGTAGAATGCAGTCAACAGGCAGAAAGATTCGCCTTTAGGCTGATGGTATGCAATTGTTGTTGGCTTTTCTTTACTCTTGAATTCTAAGAACTGAACACAATCAAAACTGAGCAAATAAACAGCAAGCCCAATCTTTGCACATAAAACCCATGTCTGTTTCCTCAGGTCCTGGACGAGGTCGCTCACCCCAAGCTTCTGTCTTCATGCTTACTGTGCTGACAGCTACACTGACACAGGAGAATAAGCAATAGTTAACTCTAGGCCAGTTACGTATTATTATTTTTTAATAAGATTTGCGTCAAACACAGTTAAGTTTACAGACTCTTGTATCATGGACATGTATGATGGAATTGCCTTGATTACATGGAACATCTTTAATTATATTCCGATTTAAAATTTCTATCATAGAACTGTAACTTTATAACATTTTAGCACAGTTTACTCATGGCGATTATTCAACAAAATGCTAAAGGTTGGAAGTGATGTAATCGAACTTTTGACCCCTGATGACTTTGGGAGTAGCTTCTTACTATTTACTTGTTAGAGTTAAGAAAACTGACAGGATAGGAAATGATAGAAAGTAAATAATTCTTCAGCAAACATTTAGAGCCCGATTATGATGAGACTCAGAAAGCCTCCGACCCCTCCGACCTCAGGTCGGAAAATTTCCGAGTCTCATTGCCAGTTTCACTTCTGACAGTCATATTACAATTACGGCAGTCGAAAGTGAAAACAGACGGTCATTCGGAGACCACAACATAAGCCCTTAGGAGGGCGTTTCCGATGTCGGGATTCTGATGTCAGTTTCTGACAGGCTTTGCAGGCTTTCCATGCCAGGCTTGGAAAGCCTGTCAGAAAGCGACTTTGGGGGCCCCTAGCAGGGCCCCCTTCTTACTGCGGCCTCTGGTTGGGGGCCAAGGTGGCATCGATAGTGCCCCACTGTGAATCCCCACTATTTGGCAGTCAACATGAGGTGCCTGCCTGCCACATGGTGCAGGGATTCACACAAACTCCCATTTCTTAATGGGAAATGGGAGTTTGCTACTGCACCATGTGCTTGTAATCGCATTGTAATTAGGCATGAGGAACCCCTGACTAATGGTCGGGCAGTTCCCATATCAATACAGTGTCGCCAACATCTTAATAGGGCCCTAATGAGTTAAGTTAACTTAGTCTTCTTGCTTCTGGCTTCATGACCCCTAAGGACAGAGGTAGCCAGGGGAGTATTAGGGTACCAAACAGCGATGCAGAATTTGTGCCATTCCTGGCTTCTCAAAATAGATGCCCATGGCTTCATTAATTTGTTTGGGTGTGTTAAATATCATATTTCTGAGCAGTCTCTGCCAATGAAGCATGTTGTGATCTTGCTGTCACTGCGGACACACTTCTCGCGCCACGGTGGAATGTTGAGCATGTTAATGTTCTAATGGGTTGACGGTGCGCTCGCGTCCTGTCAGTTGAGCGGTGGCTGGCTGAAGGAAGCAGTGCGCAGATGCTGTGTCTGTCGTGACCAATAAACCTGTATTCGTGTCATGCTGTGACTACAACAAAGCACATCATATTAGAATTATATTTTTGGCTCCTTTTTAAAGTCATACACGTCGTGAGTAATGAACATTGACAACACAACAAGGTTTTATGATAGGCAAAATTCCCCTCCTAATAGTATTTGGCACAGTTTCGGACCTTGCTAGTCTTGTTTAAGGTGCAGCACTTTTTGTCCATGTAACATGATCCCACTGTTGCATTTAAAACATCTACACAGACAGACATTCCTCCACTATCGGTTGGAAAAAAGGCTCCAAATACCAACAACTCAGGAACAAAAGTTATGCAAAATAAACAGCTTCTGCTGAACTGAGATAGATTCAGAAATATCGTTTTTGATCAAAAAAGGCTTTAGGCCAGCGGTCTAGTCACTGCTGTACGGCAACTCTCTGAGTCAGCTGCATCACTATTGTATACCTAGAGATTGTAATTTCTCTAGGTAATTTGTTGACCACAAACAGGCACAGTGCATTCCATTACATGCAATGTGCTGCCCCATGACAAACTCACAACAGGACATTAGTGATAGGCAGATCAGCTGTTTGGATCCACTGCTAAGTCTTTCACATTGCAGGCAGCACCCAACCTGCACTTCACAGGCAGTACAGGAATAACCCTGTAGGTGGGTGTAGTGAGGGACTGTACGCGCCTTCAGGGGGAGAACCAGGGGTCCATGGGACCCACTTTCTCCATTGTATGGGTTGTATTACGGGGGCACTGATTATGTGCTACATGTTTGTGTCAATATTTGGAATGAAGGCAAAGTGTTTCCCTCATTTGCATAGGGCCAAGTCCCCTTACGACAGCACCAGAGCTATATGTGTAGCGGTGCTCTCTGTATTACAGAAAGGGCACACAAGAATCTGTGCCCCCTTCTGTAACACCAAATTCCCTGGAAGTACAGAAAGTTACGCACATGCCCCTTATGCCCCCAGGGTACTTTAGGAGCAGGGAGCAGTTTCTGCTGCTGCCTTGCGCCTAGTGGCAGCAGGTAACTGGGACCACTCATATATTGTTTTAGAATCATTCTGTGTTGCTTGGTTGACTGCATTGAAGTTCACATTCTGTACTGATGGCTACTCATATGGCATTATTGCGACCTAGATTAAAAGACAGTGCACATTGTATGTTAGTGAGCAATATTTATATTCCAAATAAATCAATTACTAGGCATGCAATCTTCCATTGAGCATTGGAACTAATGCAAGGGTTAGAGCGAGACAGTTTGCACTGATAATGCCACTAGTAAAACATGCATCACATTTACATAGCACTTATGCCCCCATTTCGTCAAATGCCAAATTGGTATTCTTTTGATACTGATAAAACGTGATATGTTACAGTTCTACATTTATTGAAAAAAAAATGTATGTTGCTCTATGGGACGCAATAAAAAATCAAATGAACTGTGCAAAATCACTGTGTGAGCGCACATGTGATGTGGTGGTATACATGAGCAGAGTGATATGTGGGTAAAGGCTACCTAATTGGGCAAATAATTCTGTGCTTGTGCAGGTGGTGATGCACACTACAGGCAATATACACAGATGAAATGTCAGGGTAATCCTTTGCAGTCACTCCCTGCTCCCCTGGGGCATATACCTGGCTCCTCAAAAGTGCTAGGGTTGAATGTAACATAGGGGCTCATTATGATGGCAGGAGGATCGATCCTCCCGCCATCACAATGTGATTTACCCACTGCCAAATTAGGATGGTGGTGGGAATCACATTGGTTCTCTCCATGGTCCCGCAAGGCGGTAATTTTCCGCCCACCTTGCGGAACCCAGAACCAGGGCATCATTGCAACGGTGCCATGCAGGCACCGTCGTAGTGATTAGGATGTGCCCATCCACCTGTTTTTTTATTTGCCGATATCCCTTTGAAGAAAGACAGGCGGAGACTAATGGGCCCCCTCTGTGGGGGGGAGATAATGGGGGGTACCCATGGTACCCCCCCTACATTTACATGTACAAGGTGGCAGGCACCACATGGTGCCTGCAATGTTGGGAATGGGAATGCACATCGTGGCTGTTAGAAATGGGCGTCTCTAGTTGGCACAGGTATGCACTTGTGACAAGCAGGGACTCTCAATTCTAAGTCAGGATAAGGGGATCACCCTTTCAAATAACCCCTGCTCACCCTATAGGTAGTGTGGCGTAAGCAGTCAAGACTATTCTCAGGGCGCTATAGGTTAAGCATTTGTGAGCACATACAGTAATACAATGACCCACCACAAATGGACACCAGTCAAGGTTATATCAAAAATAGTTCTCTTTATATAAGGCTTAGCACAAGACCAGAATAACGATTAAAATGACCACAGTATTATTTCAAAGTTCAATGTTCTTGCAAAAAGGCTTAAAATGCAAAAATAGGCTTATTTTACTCAATTCTGCTTCTTTTCAGGCTTTGAACGGTTCGTACCTGGGTGTACGACTCGTCCGCATTAAAAACAAAGAAAGTACGAGTCAAACAATTGGTGCGGACTCCGGGGTCCGGGAGGTGCACACGGCGGTGCGAACTGAACAAAGTTCCTTTAGTTCATGGGGACCGCGACGGACAGTGCGGGACAAGTTGATGGGTCCGGGTCGTAGTTCGGCAGCGTACTCGGTCTGGTCCGGTCGCGGCGTCGGGACGCGGCGTTGGTACGGGACCTTCAGGGGTACGGGCGGATGATCCGGATCAGCTTGCAGAGTCCGTGGCGTCGGCGTTCGGGCCGTACCTTCGGTGCGGATCAGCGGCGACACTTCTCGGCGGCGTACAGCGTACGGGGATGATCAGCGTACTGCGGCTTCTCGGCTCTGAGTACAGCACAGGCAGTACGTTAGCAGCGTACGGACCGTACCTGCGGGACAGCGAAGCTTGAGTCCGGCGTACAGGGTTCGGCAGCCAGGGATGTACGTCTCGAATCGGCGGGGAAGGTTAGGTGCAATGCAGCCGGGAGGGATACGGTGCGTACTAACGCGGGCGGCAAAGACACGGCTTCGCGGCGGATGTAGTACGAGGCGTACTGGGGCCAAATCCAGCGGGAAACAAGCAAGAATTGTCCAGGAAACTCAGTTTTTGAAGGCAGATGAGTCCAATGGTCCTGGGACTCAGTTCAGGGGGCAAGCTCTCTTCCAAGCCCTTGGAGATAGATGAAAAACAAAGTACAAAGTCTCTTTCAGTCTTTTCCTCTCCTTTCTCAGCAAGGCACCAACTGCAGGCCAATCCCCCAGGTCAGGGAAAGTTACTCCTCCTTCAGCTTCTTCCAGGTCCTTCTAGTCAGGCAGAGTTCCTTCGTGGTTCAATCAGGATCTGATTTCTTAGGAGCAGGGCTCCTACATTTATACTCAGTTTCTTTTGTCTTTACAGGCCAGGGGGGCCTTTGCATAATCCCAGTCCAGTTCTTTTCAGTGAGGAGCACTTTGTTATTGAGACTCTGGCTTCTTCTTTCAGCAGGCAGGGAAGAGACATCAGACGCTCCCCAGGGGGTGGAGCCAGCATTGTGGTGGCAGAGCACTGCCCTATTCAGAGTCAAGGTGCACTCCTCCCACCCATCCTGGTGTAATCTTTCTATTCACCACCTGGCAGCCCCAGCCTGTCTCCTGGAACTTCCCAGCCCTGTCACTCAAGCTACACACAAAGAAGATAGCCCTCCCCTCCAGAGGCGGACTGAAATGGTTAAGCAAGCAAATGCTAACTTTCTAAAAGTAGCATTTGCAAACACAGGATATTAAAATAAACTTTACTAAAAGATGTATTTTATTATTCTGAGTTCAGGCATACTAAACACGAATTTCTACCATGCTTCCTGAGCCTGCTAGGATTATAGAGTGTTATAATCTAGCAGCCCATTCTGAACTATGGAGAGCAGTAGCCTTACAATAGTGAAAAACGAAAATGGCTGTAATTCATTATTAGGACATGCCACACACCTCAGGGCATGTCCTACCTTATCCTTACAATGCACCCTGCCCTAGGGCCTACCATAGGGGTGACTAACATGAAGGTAAGGGAAGGTTTAGGGACTGGCAAGTGGGGACACTTGCACAGTCAGCATGACAGTACCAGACTGCATGCAGGTTCTGCAATGGCAGACCTGAGACACATTTTACCCCGCTGCTTCTGTGGGTGGCACAACCAATGCTGCAAGCCCACTAGCAGCATTTGGATATACAAGCCCTTGGCACCCCTGGTGCACTCTACTAGGGACTGATAGTAAACCAAATAAGCCAAACATGGAAGTCAATTCACATAATACATTTTACCATAGGGAGCACTTGCACTGTGGCACTGGATGGCAGTGGCACAGCGCCCTGAGCAGCTAACACCAGCACAAAAATACATTGAGGCACAAACAAAAATGGAAGGGTGACCCACGCCAACGGTGCCAGGTCTAACAGTGGCATTTTAACATACTGTTAGACCTGGCATCTTTGGCTTGGTTACCCCTGACTTTTTGCCTCTACCTCCTGTATTTTTGATGCTATGCTGGTTTAGATGCTTTGGGCACTTTGCCACTGCTGATCAGTGTCAAAGTGCAAGTGCTCCCTTGGTAAATTGTTGTATTGATTGGTTATCCATGATTGGGATATTTGTTTCACCTGTTAGCCCCTAGTAAAGTGCACTGCGTGTGCCAGGGCTGGTGATTCAAATGCTACTAGTGGGCTGCAGCACTGATTGTGCCACCCACAGGAGTAGCACTAAAATGATGTCTTAGGCCTGCTTGCAGTGCCTATGTGCAGTCCAGGACTGCCATGTCGACCTGGCCAGTGCACCCACTGACCAGGCCTTATCCTTCCCTTTCTGTACATGTCAGGCATCCCTATGGTGGCCCTAGGTACCCCCCTGGGCTGGGTGCAGTGTATCTGAAAGGTAGGGCATGTACTGAGGTGTGTAACATGCCCTGGTAGTGAATTACAGCCATTTTCGTTTTTCACTGCTGAGAGGCTATCTTGCCCATAGGATAGAATGGGGAAGGCTGTTTACATGCCTATCTTCCCATAAGGGCAAGATAGAAAATCCAAGTTTGGTATCTCTGTGTTCAGAATTTAATCATACATCTTTTTAGCAAGATGGTTTTTAAATTCACTGTGTGAGAATAGCACTTTTTAGAAAGTAGCTATTCTCCTGTTTAACCTTCCTGTGTGCCTGTGTGCTGGTTGGCTGACTGGTGTCAGGTGATGTGCTAGGTGGCTCCAGGAGCCTGGATGAGTCAGCAGCAGGGTGAATAGGGAGATCTGCTTTAGATGGGTGGGAGGAGTAGTCCCTGGGTCTGAATAGGGCTGTCCCTGCCAAACACAAAGCTGGCTCCACCCCCTGCTGGCCAGGCTGAGGACTCTGCCTCTGCTGGCACAAAGAAGGCTCCACCTCCTGCTGAGCGTCTAACGACCCTGCCCCTCACTCTGAAAGGAACCAGGTGCTCCAGAGCAGAGCACACCCAGGAACCGGTTTGAGCAGGGGAATCCCCCCACTGAAACACAAGAGACAAAGACTTGGAGGGGTATAAGAAGAGGACCCCAGACACCTAAAACTTTAGATCACTTTGGAACTAAGAAGAAACCTCTGCCAAGGAGAAAGCTGGAAGAAACTGAAGAGGAGAAGACTGCCTGCTTGCTGTTTTGCTTTGCTGCCAAGGAGAGGGGAAGGACTTTGCTGTGTCCCCTTCTTTTGATTCTGATCTCCAAGGGCCTGAGAAGAGCTGGCTCCCTGTTAAGAAGTCCCAGGAACAAAAGGACTTCACCACCAGCTCCCCTGGAACTCTGCTGAAAGAGTTCTGACCTGCCTTGGAGTGCTTGCCCAGTCTTGGGGCCTCAGGAGGTCGTTTTGCTGTGTTTGGGAGCTGGGAAGCAGAAGCGTGAACAAGAGTGACTGGTACCCAACGCATCATCCGATTGCGTGTCGCAAGACGAAAGTGCGTGGAAAATTTCATCGCGGCACCATCGCAACACGCAGGGTCTCCGCATCGCCGAGTGCGTCGAGCATCGTCCCGAAGCGTGAAGCTTCCTGCCATTGCGAGGGTTGTCGCAGAACCAGTTTGCGGGCCGCACCACTGCCGGTGCGTGAAAAGTCTCCAATCGCTGCGTGCGTCGACGCAGAGTCCCGTTCCGTGGCGCATCGAGAGTTGCGGCGCCGGAAGGCACCGCTGCGCCACGCATCGCACCACATCGAAGAGTGTCGCATCGAACCTGTGCGTAAAGCTTCCCCCTAAGAAACCTACGCAACGAAAGCCAAAGGTATCGCATCCTCCCCCTACAGATCGGAGCCGGCGCATCCACCTCTGCTGCGTGAAGCAGGGCTGCTGCAAAGCCTCCCCAGGATCTCAGGAGCATCGCATCGCCTTTGCCATCTTCCTTGTTATAGCTTTTGGGAACCTTATCGCAACTACAGGTACTGTTGGGCACGAGAGTGTCGCATTTTGTGCATTAAGAGTCGCACTGTGCAGGACACTGATTTTGACATCCTGGAGTACTTTCTGCAAACTCTTGAACTATCTTTAAAGTAACCTTTTGAAGTATATGTTGGTTTGTCTGTAATATTTGGTCTTGTGAAGTTTTTAGTAAAGATACATTATTTTTCTAAAACTGGTGTGGAGTAAATCTGTGGTGTTTTCACTGTGTTACTGTGAGTGTTGGTACAAATACTTTACACATTGCCTTTGATAGCCTAGACTGCTCAGGCCAAGCTACCTAGAGGGTGAGCAGGGGTTATCTTAACAGTGTATCCCCCTTTCCCTGACTAGAAGCAAGGGTCCCTACTTGGACAGTGGTACCTACCCTGCCAACTAGAGACCCCCAGATCTAACATTGGTGGTCAGCGGTGAGGATTGAACTTGTATTTGTACTTGACCCACAGTAATTGGTGTACATCACTAGTTTAAGTGCAGACCAATAGACAACCACATACTATATTTTTTTGATTCTATTTTTGAGTAACTCTTCAAGAGCATCATGTCTCAGGTAGCAACAAGCGAGAAGGCAGAATTGGAGTTTTCCATTGCGGATTTATATTCATACAAAGTTGAAGATCTCAAGCAATTCTGCAAAGACCGTGGTTGCTCTTTTAAAAGCGGAGCTAGAAAAGATGTGCTACAAAGAGTCCTGAAGGCCTGGTGGGAGGCCCAAGAGGAAAGTGATGCAAATGAAGAGGATGGTTTTGTTCCCCAAGATCTGCCTGTGAGCAGACCAGTCTCAAGGGCTAGCAGCTCCCATTCCAGTAGGGGGCTCACTCCAGAGGAGCGGGAGGAGAATCAAAGGGTGAGAGACCATGAAATGGAAATGATGAAAATGAAAATGAAGCAATTGGAAGTAGAGAAGGACAAGGCGGCGGAGGAGAGCAAGAATGCCCGTGCCTTGGAAGAGAAGAAATTGCTTCTGGCTCATGAAGTGAGCATGAGAGAACTGGACATCAAGGCCAAGCAGGTGGAGTCCGGTTCAAATGGTGGCAGCGCACAGCCAGTGCAGGGGGGTAAAGTATATATCCCCAAAGATTTAGTACAGAATTACAATAGGAGTGAAGATATCTATGCCTGGTTTACATCGTATGAGATAGCATTAAGAATGAATGGTGTGCCTGAACAGCATTGGGGGGCGGGCCTGTGGAAACATTTTGAGGCTTCTGGGAGGAGTGCTCTAGAGCCCTTAGAATTAGCAGGTGCCATGACCTATCCCAATATGAAGGAGGCCCTATGTCTCAGGTATGGACTTACTCCAGAGCAGTATAGACTGCAGTTTAGAAATTCCACGAAGAAAGAGTCTGAGACTTGGATGGAGTGTGTGAATCTGTACTCGCGGGCACTGGAAGGTTGGATGAAGGGCAGCAAGGTAACTGATTATAAGGGGTTGTTACATTTAATTAGTTGGGAGCACTTGAGTAGTCTATGTGTTCCAGAGCTACGCCAGCATCTTTTAGATAGCAAGTTAACGGACCCCATTGAGCTTGCTAAGGAGGCGGACCGCTGGACCAGTACCAGGGTCCACAGAGGAATTGTGGGTACCATTGCCAAAGGTGGGCAGGGTCCCCAGCAGAAGAGTGGGGGGGACAAGGGTAACCAAAAGGAGTTCTCACAAGGGCCCCAAAATAGTTCCCAGGGTAACCAGTCCCAGCCCCCCAAGTCCAAACCCAAACAAACCTGGCCCCCTAAGGGCAGGTCGGATAACAAGGGTCCCATTAAGTGTTATCACTGTCAGGAATTGGGTCACAAGTCTCCTGTGTGTCCCAAGAAATCCCAGGCACCCACTGGTGCTCCAACACCGGGTATAGCTAGTGTAGCTTTTGGGGGGGATTTACTTTCTAGTGATTTGGAGGGTTTAGCAGTTATGTCCCTTGTCTCTCTAGGAGACACAGAGATGGTCCAGGAAACCCCTGTCCCTGATAACACTAAGAAGTACAGGCAGTGGGTGACCATCAATGGGAGGAGGGTGGAGGCTCTCAGGGACACTGGAGCCAGTGTGACTACGGTCAGGTGTCAGTGGGTCCCTGAGGAGCTGATCATTCCAGACGTACTTCACCCAGTAGTGTCAGCTGACAACTCTGTGCGCCTTTGCAAGGTAGCACATGTTCCCTTTGAGTGGGGGGGGGTCTCAGGTCCTCTCAAAGTTGTTGTGAGTCCATCCATGCCAGTAGACTGTCTGCTAGGTAATGACCTGGAGAGTTCCCCGTGGAAGGAGGTGGAACGCCAGGCTCATTTGGAGATGTTGGGTTTGCCTGAGTGGGTCTGTGTGACCACCCGGTCCATGGCAGCCAGACAGGGTTGTGAAGCAGACCTGGAGCCTGAAACAGTTGCCCAGGTCCCTGCCAGAAAGAGGAAGGGCAGGGGGCATGGTGCGTCCACCCCCGCTGTTCCCACGGTCCAGGAAGGAACAGAACCTACGGGGGATGCCCTGGAGCCTACAGGGGAACAGGTCGCTGAGCTGGGAGACATACCTGAGCTGACCCATTGGCAGCAAGAGGGTGGTCCCTCCAGAGAGGAGTTCTGCCGTGCTCAGAAGACATGCCCTACTCTTGAAGGTCTGCGGCACCAGGCTGCAGACCAGGCAGCAGGTGCTGATCCGAAGAACTTTTTTCTCTACTGGGAGAATGACTTGTTGTACAGCGAGCCTAGGTTTGCTGAGCCCAGTGGATCACGTACCCTGGTGGTACCCGCAGGGTTCAGAGACTTCCTACTGGGTCTGGCTCACGACGTGCCGCTTGCAGGACATCTCGGGCAGGACAAGACCCGACAAAGGCATGCCACCCACTTTTACTGGCCCGGGATGAAGACGGACGTCGCTTCCTTTTGTAAATCATGCCAGACTTGCCAGGCAAGTGGCAAGGCTGGAGGAAAATGCAAAGGCCCTCTCCAGCCTTTTCCGGTAGTGAGCACCCCTTTCGAGCGGGTGGGAATAGATATTGTGGGGCCACTGGACCCCAGGACCGCCTTAGGCAACAGGTTCATCCTGGTCCTGATGGATCATGCCACCCGGTACCCGGAGGCTATCCCTCTCAGGACAACCACAGCCCCGGTGGTGGGCCGTGCGTTGATGGGGATCTTTTCCCGTGTGGGTTTCCCCAAAGAGGTGGTATCTGACCGGGGTACCAACTTCATCTCCAGGTATATGAAGTCTCTGTGGGAGGAGTGTGGGGTAACTTATAAGTTCACCACTCCTTACCACCCTCAAGGAAATGGGTTGGTTGAAAGGTTCAACCGGACCCTGAAAGGCATGATCATGGGGCTGACAGAGCCCATGAGACGGAAGTGGGACGTCTTTTTGCCATGCCTATTATTTGCCTACAGGGAGGTACCACAAAAGTCTCTAGGGTTCAGTCCCTTTGAGCTTTTGTACGGGCACCCTGTTAGAGGACCTCTCAGTCTGGTGAAGGAGGGTTGGGAGAAATCCCCGGGGAAAACCCCTCAGGATGTGTTCAGCTATGTGCTGGCCATCCGCAACCAGACACAGCGCTTCCGGGCCCTCGCTCAGGCGAACCTGGAAGCCAGCCAGGATGAGATGAAGAGGTGGTATGACCAGCATACCACTCTGATGGAATTTCAACCTGGGCAGATGGTGTGGGTGATGGCGCCAGTGGAGCCTTGCGCGCTCCAGGACAAGTGGACTGGGCCATATGAGGTGGTGGAGCGCAAGAGTGAGGTGACCTACCTGGTCAACTTGCGATCTCCCAGGAACCCCATGAGGGTCCTACACGTGAACCGCCTCAAACCCCATTTTGAGAGGTCTGAAATAACAATGCTACTGGCTACAGATGCAGGGATGGAGGAGGATAGCGATCCTCTTCCTGACCTCCTGGCAGCTAAGGAGCAAGATGGGTCAGTGGATGGAGTGGTCCTCTCGCCCACCCTGACCCCAGAACAGCAGAGGGACTGTCGCCATGTGTTGGGTCAGTTTGCATCTCTGTTCTCCCTGACCCCCGGTATCACCAACTGGTGTGTCCATGACGTGGACACGGGAGATAGCATGCCTGTGAAACAGAAGTTTTACCGGGTGGCTGACAAGGTCAGGGCCAGCATCAAGAAGGAGGTTTCTAAGATGTTGGAGCTAGGGGTGATTGAGCCCTCCAGCAGCCCCTGGGCTAGCCCAGTGGTACTTGTACCGAAAGCTGCTGCGCCAGGTGCCACTCCAGAACTTAGGTTTTGTGTGGACTACCGTGGGCTCAATGCTGTCACGAAGACTGACGCACACCCCATCCCCAGAGCTGATGAGCTCGTGGATCGGTTGGGAGCTGCCAACTACCTCAGTACGTTTGACTTAACTTCTGGGTACTGGCAGATTGCCTTAACTGATGGGGCCAAGGAGAGGTCTGCGTTTTCGACGCCAGAGGGGCACTCCCAGTTCCGTGTCATGCCCTTTGGGTTGAAGAACGCCCCTGCCACATTCCAGAGACTGGTCAACCAGGTACTGTCCGGGCTGGAGCAATTCAGCGCCGCATATCTGGATGACATCGCTGTTTTCAGCTCCACTTGGGAAGAACACTTGCAACACCTCTGCGCAGTGTTGAAGGCTCTGCATAGTGCAGGCCTCACTATCAAGGCCAGTAAGTGCCAGATAGGGCAGGGTTCGGTGGTGTATTTGGGACACCAGGTAGGAAGCGGCCAGGTGGCGCCCCTACAAGCCAAGATAGATACCATCCGGGCTTGGGAACCCCCCAAAACCCAGACAGCGGTGAGAGCCTTCTTAGGACTCACCGGGTACTATCGCCGTTTTGTCAAGGGGTATGGCACCATTGTGGCTCCCTTGACAGAACTAACTTCCAAGAAGTTACCGAAGAAAGTGATTTGGACCAGTGCCTGCCAAGAAGCTTTTGATGCCCTGAAGGAGGCCATGTGTACAGCACCTGTACTCAAGGCGCCTGACTTCTCCAAGGAATTCATAGTGCAGACAGACGCTTCTGAGCATGGAGTGGGAGCGGTGCTCTCACAACTAAATGATGAGGACTTGGACCAACCTGTAGCTTTCATTAGCAGGAGGCTACTTCCCAGGGAACAGAGGTGGAGTGCGATTGAAAGGGAAGCTTTTGCTGTGGTCTGGGCGCTGAAGAAGCTGAGACCCTACTTGTTTGGGACTCACTTCCGGGTTCAGACGGACCACAGGCCCCTCAGATGGTTGATGCAGATGAGGGGTGAGAATCCTAAGCTGTTGAGGTGGTCCATTTCCCTACAGGGGATGGACTTTACGGTGGAACACCGCCCCGGTACAGAACACGCCAACGCTGATGGTCTGTCCAGGTTTTTCCGCCTTAGCGATGAGAACTCCCAAGAGGGTGGGTAGTTCTCCCCACTTTCAGCTGGAGGGGACACGTGTTAGACCTGGCATCTTTGGCGTGGTTACCCCTGACTTTTTGCCTCTACCTCCTGTATTTTTGATGCTATGCTGGTTTAGATGCTTTGGGCACTTTGCCACTGCTGATCAGTGTCAAAGTGCAAGTGCTCCCTTGGTAAATTGTTGTATTGATTGGTTATCCATGATTGGGATATTTGTTTCACCTGTTAGCCCCTAGTAAAGTGCACTGCGTGTGCCAGGGCTGGTGATTCAAATGCTACTAGTGGGCTGCAGCACTGATTGTGCCACCCACAGGAGTAGCGCTAAAATGATGTCTTAGGCCTGCTTGCAGTGCCTATGTGCAGTCCAGGACTGCCATGTCGACCTGGCCAGTGCACCCACTGACCAGGCCTTATCCTTCCCTTTCTGTACATGTCAGGCATCCCTATGGTGGCCCTAGGTACCCCCCTGGGCTGGGTGCAGTGTATCTGAAAGGTAGGGCATGTACTGAGGTGTGTAACATGCCCTGGTAGTGAATTACAGCCATTTTCGTTTTTCACTGCTGAGAGGCTATCTTGCCCATAGGATAGAATGGGGAAGGCTGTTTACATGCCTATCTTCCCATAAGGGCAAGATAGAAAATCCAAGTTTGGTATCTCTGTGTTCAGAATTTAATCATACATCTTTTTAGCAAGATGGTTTTTAAATTCACTGTGTGAGAATAGCACTTTTTAGAAAGTAGCTATTCTCCTGTTTAACCTTCCTGTGTGCCTGTGTGCTGGTTGGCTGACTGGTGTCAGGTGATGTGCTAGGTGGCTCCAGGAGCCTGGATGAGTCAGCAGCAGGGTGAATAGGGAGATCTGCTTTAGATGGGTGGGAGGAGTAGTCCCTGGGTCTGAATAGGGCTGTCCCTGCCAAACACAAAGCTGGCTCCACCCCCTGCTGGCCAGGCTGAGGACTCTGCCTCTGCTGGCACAAAGAAGGCTCCACCTCCTGCTGAGCGTCTAACGACCCTGCCCCTCACTCTGAAAGGAACCAGGTGCTCCAGAGCAGAGCACACCCAGGAACCGGTTTGAGCAGGGGAATCCCCCCACTGAAACACAAGAGACAAAGACTTGGAGGGGTATAAGAAGAGGACCCCAGACACCTAAAACTTTAGATCACTTTGGAACTAAGAAGAAACCTCTGCCAAGGAGAAAGCTGGAAGAAACTGAAGAGGAGAAGACTGCCTGCTTGCTGTTTTGCTTTGCTGCCAAGGAGAGGGGAAGGACTTTGCTGTGTCCCCTTCTTTTGATTCTGATCTCCAAGGGCCTGAGAAGAGCTGGCTCCCTGTTAAGAAGTCCCAGGAACAAAAGGACTTCACCACCAGCTCCCCTGGAACTCTGCTGAAAGAGTTCTGACCTGCCTTGGAGTGCTTGCCCAGTCTTGGGGCCTCAGGAGGTCGTTTTGCTGTGTTTGGGAGCTGGGAAGCAGAAGCGTGAACAAGAGTGACTGGTACCCAACGCATCATCCGATTGCGTGTCGCAAGACGAGAGTGCGTGGAAAATTTCGTCGCGGCACCATCGCAACACGCAGGGTCTCCGCATCGCCGAGTGCGTCGAGCATCGTCCCGAAGCGTGAAGCTTCCTGCCATTGCGAGGGTTGTCGCAGAACCAGTTTGCGGGCCGCACCACTGCCGGTGCGTGAAAAGTCTCCAATCGCTGCGTGCGTCGACGCAGAGTCCCGTTCCGTGGCGCATCGAGAGTTGCGGCGCCGGAAAGCACCGCTGCGCCACGCATCGCACCACATCGAAGAGTGTCACATCGAACCTGTGCGTGAAGCTTCCCCCTAAGAAACCTACGCAACGAAAGCCAAAGGTATCGCATCCTCCCCCTACAGATCGGAGCCGGCGCATCCACCTCTGCTGCGTGAAGCAGGGCTGCTGCAAAGCCTCCCCAGGATCTCAGGAGCATCGCATCGCCTTTGCCATCTTCCTTGTTATAGCTTTTGGGAACCTTATCGCAACTACAGGTACTGTTGGGCACGAGAGTGTCGCATTTTGTGCATTAAGAGTCGCACTGTGCAGGACACTGATTTTGACATCCTGGAGTACTTTCTGCAAACTCTTGAAGTATCTTTAAAGTAACCTTTTGAAGTATATGTTGGTTTTTCTGTAATATTTGGTCTTGTGAAGTTTTTAGTAAAGATACATTATTTTTCTAAAACTGGTGTGGAGTAAATCTGTGGTGTTTTCACTGTGTTACTGTGAGTGTTGGTACAAATACTTTACACATTGCCTTTGATAGCCTAGACTGCTCAGGCCAAGCTACCTAGAGGGTGAGCAGGGGTTATCTTAACAGTGTATCCCCCTTTCCCTGACTAGAAGCAAGGGTCCCTACTTGGACAGTGGTACCTACCCTGCCAACTAGAGACCCCCAGATCTAACACATACGGACGATGCTGCAGCCAGCAGCACCGTCCGCAATGTGGAAAGGCCAGGATGTGCCCGCCAGTTTGGCGGGTGCATCCTAATTGGGCTGGTGGGACCGCCGCACGTTTGGCGGGTGGTCCCATCACGGTTATGATGGCGGGCAGACTGATGTCCGCCTACCATCATAATGAGCCCCATAATCCTTTCTGGTGCCAGGTTGCTAGCACCCTGACCCCTTCTCAGAAATTTCTGAGGAGCAACCGACCTTTAGCCATGCTGTGGTACTTGTGGTGGATTTATGCAAAGCACAGGGGTCACACTGTATCATGACTCTCATCAGCAACTCTTTGTCAGCACTCATTTCTCCCAAATTCCAGCACACCGCCTGACTGTGTGCTGAGCACTAACTGCTTTTTTTTTGTCGCTGGAAAACCCCAGAACCAATATTCTGACAGAGGTGCTTTGAAGCACAGATTCTACACTACTGTATGAGCCCCAGGAAGGTACCTTGGTGGCAGTTCTGTGTGAGCAATGTATGTCTCATTCAGCAGGATTGGTTTGGACCATTTCACTTTTAGATGTCCTTTTGGGCTGCTCTTCACACACAGCCTTTCTGTAAATGTATGCAAGTACCACTGGGGCGCTCTCCAAGCATGAGTGCCCACAACCAGCGCATAATGAAGTGGTATTACTTTGCACCAGCATGCCAACATCTTCCCAAAGCTGTAATCAGGGAGACACAAAACTGTAAGCCCTTTCTAGAAATGTCACTCCTACCATGCTTCATATGGCAGAACTAATCAGCAGCTTCTTGTGAACAATGTGTGCATGTAAATTTAACAGTAGCCCAGTCCCTATCATCCTCACTTCAGCATCTGGATCTGCTACACCCAGGCGTAAGAAGGTACACAATACACTTCCACTGTGGGGAATGGCTTTATTCATGAGCATGCAACATGGATCTCACTGGTGTCAGCATTCAGACACACACACAGATTCCTACTAACATACATGTGTATTATGCTCTTTGTACAAGCACACACATTCAACATTAACATGACGCATCAGTGTCATATTCTGGGTTTCAAATTACTATGGAACTTTACATGATACAGGTCAGCAGACTACATTCTCTCTGACAAGGATATAAAGGGCTGGTCATATTATAGATTAATTAATCAGGTTAGCTGCCGCCACTGCTTTACATCCAAGACAGGACAGGGACATTAGTTTCCCCTACAAAGGCCACAGGGTATGGGTACTCCTACCCTGCCCTCTTCTATCTTTTTGTATTTGTTATTTGCAGGACAAGGAGACTAAGAGCCCCAGTTCTGAAAAGGCAGCTGCAACATTTCTCTTTATGCTGAAGCCAGCCAGTCCCAGCTCTCAGTTCTGAAATACCTCTATTCTCCCTCAGTACTTGCTCAAAGCTTAATTTCTCTAAAATGGCTAAATATATTCACACCAAGACACAAAAGGCACATTTGCTTGGTAAAGATCTAGCTTTATGCCAAATTTGGTGTAATTCTCTTTAGCTGTTGGGAAATTGCTTGGGGAAGACGCATTTTGGAACACTCCTTTTTTCCATCCTTTCGACCACTCTCAACATATACAAATGAGAAAGGGAACCCTTCTCATGTGCGAATGGTTACCACCCCCACAAAGTAGTTGGTTAAAGATTAAACTTTTTTTACCTGAATGCAGTCACACAACATCAATACAATTGTTAGACCCGGGTTCCTTGGTTGGCTGAGGTAGGTACCTTAGGCCAAATAGGGAGCCTCGTTTCCTCGTCTAGGAAAGGAAGGACACCTTCTCAGATAGCCCCGCTCAGGCTTATCTTCAAGGTAAATGTGCAAAGTATTAGCAACCACGCTCACAGCAACAAAATGATGACACCACAAATGGACACCACACGATTATAATAAAAAACAAGTATACATTTTTATAAAAAGATATACGAAAATACCACATGATATAAATCCAATATATACGTATTTGTAATATTCCTCCTGGCCGGTTGTTAGGCCAGTCAGCCCTTGTAAGTTCATAATGATAGAATCAGGCACTTTACAATGTAAAAATAATGCAGTTCCTAATGCTAGACCAGGCCCTTTGCAATGTTAAAATAATGCAATGCGTAACGCAACAATCGGGTACTTTGTTATGCAGAAATAATGCAATGCCTAATACACAAATGAGGTAGTTCGTTATGAGGAAACAATGCAATGTGTAATACGACAATCAGATAGTTCGTTATGCAGAAATAATGCAATGCATAATATGACAATCAGGTAGTTTGTTATGCAGAACTAATGCAATGTGTAATGCGACAATCAGGTAGTTCGTTATGCAGAAATAATGCAATGCGTAATACACTCCAGCACCGATCATGGTGCCTTAGGCGGTCTCTCCACCACTCGTGCTGACTTGCAGTCAGCCTCTGTCAACAGTTGCCCCCACACAGGTATGGTGTAAACAGCTCTGCACTCCGGCCCCGGTACTGCCACTCCTTTGGCCAGTACGGGCCACTATACGAAACGAAGCAGAGGCTCACACTGCAGGAATGGGAGAGGCCGAGAGCATCTCCCTCCAAGCCCACACCCCGCCCCAGGTGTGAACATATGTTACCTGGGGGTGCAACCTCGCTCTCCTCTCGTCTTCCAGCGACTTGGGCCTCCGATGCAATCTTTGTGAATTCCAAGCAGTGGGACTCGGGACCTCCCTCAACGAGGTTGGTTCGAGGTCCCGCTCTGGCAATGGCGGGCTCGCGCTGGTGGCTCAGCTCCTCCGGGGCTTCCGGTCCGGGCCGATGATGCTACGAAGATCTCAGGCTGCAACAGGGCACATGCACACAGCGTCGCTGAGACTCACTTGATCTTCGGGTGCACGATCACCGGGCACTCCAAGTGAAGGTCTCAGGCTGCACGAAGCACACGCACACAGCGTCGCTGAGACTCACTTGAACTCCGGGTGCACGGTAACAAGGCAGTCCTCACAAAGGTCTCACGCTGCACAAAGCACACGCACACAGCATCGCTGAGACTCACTTGGACTCCGGGTGTGCACATTAACAAGGCAATCCTCGTGAAGGCCTCAGGCTGCACAAAGCACATGCACACAGCGTCACTGAGACTCACTTGGTCTCCCAAGTGCACATTAACAAGGCAATCCTTCCGGAGGTCTCAGGCTGCAGCAAAGCACGCGCACAGAGTGTCGCTGAGACTCACTTGGACTCTAGGTGCCTACGATCACAGGGCACAGCTTACCAAGGTCTCAGGCTGCAAAAAGCACATGCACACAGTGTCACTGAGACTCTCCTGGAAACTTTTGTGTTCCTGAGTTTCCGCAACAGGGAGCCCGCTCACCTTGGGCCCTTGGGGATAAGTTACTTCCGGACACAGCACACACCAAAGTCCTTTCAAGCAGGGGGACACAGCATACAGCAAAGTCCCTTTAGCCTCTCCTTGGTTAAAACAGCAAACTGCAGGCCAGCCCCAGAACAGCCAGCAAGGGTCAGTCATTTCCCGCAGTCTCTTCAGTTGTTTCTTCCTTGGCAAAGGTTCTTCTTGACCACGAAGTAGCTTCGGTCTTGTTCAAACTTGTTCAATCCATTTCTCTCCAAAGTTCAGGGGATTCAGCGCTCATAGTTATTGTTGGAATTGGCCCTTCTGGCAGGTTCACCCCTAAACTTTTTGCAATTATCCTAGCCTTTTTCCTGTGTTGTACTAGTGGTTTTAGGCCTCTAGGCGCTTTTACACTGTTTCCCAGTGGAAAGTGCGTGCGCAATGTGTATGTTTAGTGAGACTGACCTGCCCTCCCATAGGAATGCATGGGGGATCTGAGTGACCGTGTTAAGTCCTGATGTGAGAGGAGTGCAGGGTCGAGTTTGGTATGTGCGAACTCGTGAGAGTGAATGCTGCGCAATGATGTGTGCGGCGTTACTGTGACTAGTATAGAAGTGCTACTTCTAAAAGCTGGCCTGTCTGTATAATAAATGTGCAGTGACTGTCTGGCTTCCGATTGGCTGGTGTGTCTGGCACCAGGAGTCAGGATGGGTCTGCCCCGGTGGTGAATGGAGAGAGCTGCATGTTGATGGCAGGGAGGAGTACACCTGGGACCTGAATAGGGCTGGGCTTCCCCCACACAATGCTGGCTTCACCCCCTGTAGTGCGTCTAATGTCCCTGGCCTGTCCTGTGAATAGGGAGAAGGGCTGAGCAAAACAAAGAGCTCAGGAACCAGTTCCATCTGGTTCGCCCCTTCCCTGCACCTTTGGAGACAAAGGATTCTGTGTATAAAAGAGGGGCTGTGACCCCATGAAAATGTTCTTGTTCTTGAACTAGAAACGACCAGGGGCGTGCTGCTGCTGGGGCCCAGGGGAAGGCTTGCCTCCCTGGGCCCTGCCCAGCCCTTGGATGCCTGATGGACTTCCTGGACCTGTTGCTTTCTCCCTCTGATTGTGCCACGGCTTGCTACAGCCTTCTAGCGCCCTGGGAGCGCTTTATCTTTATTTTGCCAAGAAGAGGAGCGTGTATGCGCTGCAGCGCTCAGCTCCCGTCTTCGTCCCCAGAGGGAATCCCCAGCGTAGGGATTCCCCCGTAATGGCTGCCGAGCGGGAGCCCATCCCGCTGATATCGCTGTTTCCAATGGCGCGTGCCCACCCCGCAGTCTTGTGAGCTTACGGGTGCCCACCCTGCAGTGGCCGCCGCCTCGATGCTGGTTTACCAAGCCGGAGCCCAACCAGCATCGCCGCATTTGTTATATGAGCGGGTGCCCATCCCACGACGTTGCCACTTATTGCGTGATCCTTATAGCAAGAGCCCACCCTGCTTTATATTTTAAAAAGACGGGTGCCCACCCCGCCTTCTCTGAGGAGCTTTGCGGGTGCCCACCCCGCGTCACTGGAATGAAGAAATCACCGCCGCGGCCCTGGGCCGCGAACTACAGAAACACACATCCGCCTGACCGTGGGCGGGGCTCCACGGACGGAAGCAGGAAGATGTCCTGAGCCCGCCCACGGAGAAGCCCCGGTCCCGAGAGAGCGGTCCAGGCAACGCGAAGATAAGTCCTGGGCCCTAGGAGAGGACCCAGGTGAAAAACCGCAGTGGGACCGGGGCGAAGCAGGAGTTCCCCGAAGAGCCGAGTGCCGGTCCTAGCACCAGGGAGACCGGAGAAGTCAGGAGCCCGCGTGGTGCAGCCTGGTGAGTGAGGGCTGGGCGGGTTACCTGACGGGCTCCTATTTTCCATGAGCGGACCCGCCGTTGCGGGCCGCTCCTACAATTGTGGCCATATTTGTTTAAGGGCCAGAGGGGCCAGTAAGCATTCTTCCGTGCCCCCATGAGGAGCTGCCCTTCACAGCGGCACCGCAGTTGCGGGCCGCTGCGACGAGGGGGACATATTTGGTTTGAGCGCCCGGGCGCTCCAACGGTGGGGCCATTATTATTTTAAGTGCCCAATGTGGCTCCAATAGGTGACATAGTTAGTTTCAGGGCCTACGTGGCTCCCATGTGTGGCCCCATAATCTGCAGAGCCCCGTGTGGCTCCAACGAAGGGGACATGTTTATTTTCCAGAGCCTAGAGGGCTCTAAGGTGCGCCTGATTTATTTCTAGAGCAGAGTGTGGATCCAACAGTTGGGGACACATTCCATTTTAAACGTGCCAGTGCGCTCCACAGTACTGGGGGACATGTTGTGTTTAGAGCCTAAGTGGCTCCAACGTTTTTTGCATATTGTGCCAAGGACCATTTGAGAGCCCATGCCTCATTTTACTTCCACAGTTGCGCAGCACTTAGTGCCAGCTGCAGCGTTTAGGCCCTGTTCTTGTCCCCAGCTGCCCAGCAAGTAGTGGGCAGCTGCCACATTTAGGTTCTGGCACAACCTGGACCCTAATGTGATTTAGGTGTTATTGTGATTTATAGACTAATGCGTTGGGTGTTAGGAAATGTACTGTGTGTTGTATGTTTTGCGCACCCTGTGTTTTATACCTCTAGATAGGATTTCTGCATAGGAGGTTGTTTTACCTGTTTAGGTTGATATCAGGGAGGTAATACTTCCCTGTGTGATGTACGCCCCTAGTGTAATTATACTTAGGTGGTAGGGTCTAATGCGTTAGACTTATGAGAAATTGCAGAATGGGTTTATGCCCCTGTGATGGATGCAGGATAGGTTTTATACCTGATTCTATTATGATAATGCTGAGGTCATTATTGTGCCAGTAGTTACTGGTTGTGCTCTACCGTTATAATTTGTGTTACAGTTGGTATATGTTCTACATTTACAATTGGTGATTTGTGCTAATTCTGACAGTAGTCCATGTGGCCCTGTCTTGTGTAAATAGTCCCCTGTAAAATTCTGCCCAGTGCCTGTTGGCACAGTGTAAATTATGTGATTATCATCTAATGTGTATATTATAATACAAAGGCTATTTTTTATATATAACCTTGTGTGGAGTTTCTTTTGTGGTGGGCCTAGGGTATTGTTGCTGTGTGCGTACGCAAACGCTTTACACATTGCCTCCGGGATAAGCCTGACTGCTCGTGCCAAGCTACCAAGGAGGTGAGCAGGGGTTATCTTCGGCGTGTAACTCCCCAGCCCTGACTTAGAGTGGTGGTTTCTGCCTGGCTTTTGCGCAAGCCCTAGCCAACCAGAAATCCCATTTCTAACAGTTAGATCCCTAAATGTCTTTGAAGTCTTTGTGTTCAGGGGGGCACTGACCCAGTTCTGGGTGCCACCCTGCCAGTGACAACTTCTTTTTACTTTGATTAGTGGGGTCTGGATTCTCAATCACTCAGCAGGAGTGATTGTTTTATGGCAGCAACCCAGGCCTCTTCTCCTCTAGGGGCTACTCCTCCCCCTAGACTCCAGATGCAGGTCAGCCTGTTGCTGTCTCACCTCCTCCCCTGGGTCAAGACATTCCCCAGATCCTATCATTTTTAAATCCAGACAGTCAATCTACAACCAGGCAGAGACACACAGAAATGTTAGAACACAAAAACCCAGCCACTTCTAAAAGAGTGTCTTCTAAACACACAATGCAAAAACCACCTTCATAAAAAGATGTGTTATTACATTGTGAGTTCTGGTATACTAAACTTCACCTCTCCATCTTAAGCCTTTGGGAAGATAGGCTGGAAATATATTACACAGCCTCCCCATCTGTCCTATGGGCAAGATGGCCTTTCAACAGTGAAAAATTAAATGGAGATTATTTCACTGTCAGGAAATGGTACACACCTAAGTACATGTCCTAGCTTTCACATGAACTGCACCCTGCCTAGGGGGTACATTGGACCTACCATAGGGGTGTCTGAATTGCATAGAAAGGGAAGGGTAAGGCCTGGCAAGTGGTTGCACTTGTCAGAACAACATGGCAGTTTAACAAACTGCGAGCAGGCACTGCAATGGCAGGCCTGAGTTCCCTCTTTAAGGCTACTTGTGTGGGTGACACAATTAGTGCTGCAGGCCCACTAGTAGCAGTTGTATTACCAGCCCTGGCGCACATAGTGTACTTTACAAGGGACTTGCCTAGTAAGGCAAATATACCAATCATGGACAACCAATCACCATTACACTTTATACAGGGAGCACTTGCACTTTGAAACTGATCAGCAGTGGCAAAGCGCCCAAAGCATCTAATTTGTCAACACTTGTCAGAAAAAAGGTCTAGGGGGAAAGCAAACAGTTTAGGGAACTTTAGCCAAAAAGGGCCAAGTCCAACAGCAACCAATCTGAATCAGTATTTGTAAGGGATGCTCTAAGCATGCCCTTACCAAATACCAAATTAGTATTAGGTTGCAAACTAAACTTCTATTCAGTAACTTGTTACTAAATCACAATTTGTGGCATGTAGATATGAAAATTCATTTCTGCGATAGTGAAGGGCCAAATTCTTTGAAGGAATAAAACCAGGCAGCTGATCAATATATTAATTTTGCTAACAAGGGTTAGAACAAGATAGAGAAATGGGCCAACCACTATTTTAATAATTATTAAAAATGCAATTCTATATGAGAAGTAGATTTTTGATACGTATTTAGGAAAGGTACCTTTTAGAAAGTTATATTTTCAGTCCTTCAAGCTACTCTGAACCTGCTGTCTGAAACCTGTGGCAAGACTAAAAGGGCTGCACCGGCTCCCACTTGTAGCCAGGACAAATAAGTGGATTCCAATGGCCATTGGCCAACCTCCTGTGTAGTTATGTGGATATCAAATGCTGGAAAACGCCTTTGTCCTGGAATGACCACTGACCAATTGCAACCCGAAGAGGACTGTATCTTTCTGGTGCTCCATGCTGGAGTGAGTTCTGTCCATTAACTACTGTGTTAGTCAGAAGGTAAAAACCTTGCTTAGGATTATTATTTTGGCATGTCTGGCCAATGCTCCATCGCTGTTATCTTGAAATCATGCCTATGTCCCTGCAAATACAAACAGTACTTTACTATTTCTTTGTGCTTTTTCGCTTAATTTTTTGTAAATTCATATCTCTCGTTTCCTGTTTTGGATCCGTCACTTGATGCCATTTGTTTATTAAAGTTTACAATATTTTTGTAAATTGGAATAAGACTTTATTGTGCTTTGTTCATTTTCGTTACTTTAAGCTTGCCTGCGCTGTAACATATCTACCAGGTGTTGAGCTTTATTGTTGGGATGTGGTTTTTTAGTATGTGTAAGTAGGTACCTACCACTAGTAATAAGGCCCGGTCAAGGTGTCAGTAATTTATTCTAATAATCACATTATTTTACTGATTGTTTTTATATTGTATGTTTTAGTTGTCATATTTGTATGCTTCTTTTATGGGTGAAAATTGCACCCGAATAGAGTTAATTTCTCATTCTGATATTCCGTTGTTCAACCTTTTGTAGTGTAGCTGTCTGCGAGCAGGCAGGTTTAACTTAGGCGACAGGTGTGTGAAGCATTTAAAAAGAACAATACATTAAATAAGTATGACACAACACTCAATACAAATCCAACACTGATTTCTAAAAATAGGAAATATATTTATGAATAAAAAGACACCACAATGACAAAAACCCAATGTAGGGAACCGGACATATGACTTTTTAAAGAATAAAACCTTCTAGTGCTAAAACGCCAAAAGCAC
The DNA here is from genome assembly GCF_964204655.1 of Triturus cristatus. Lineage (NCBI taxonomy): Eukaryota > Metazoa > Chordata > Amphibia > Caudata > Salamandridae > Triturus > Triturus cristatus. The sequence continues at coordinate 233,440,734 of NC_140587.1, forward strand.
TAATTTGAGACATCTTGTCGCGCTTGAGAAGGACAAGATTAAAGCTTCAGGCTGACAGCGTTAGAGCGTGTGTCGGATAAACCTAGCAATAGGGACCGGTCAAGTTTTACACCTCTGAGCTTTTTCTCTCGATGTCGAGTGAGGCTCTTCGTCACGCACGCTTTGTGTCCAACTATGGTGGTTTGGTTCAGTACGATGCCCTGGTCAACTCCTGAAAGTCTCTCCAATGATGAAAAGCTCCAGTGCTTCATCAGGAAAACCTTAATGTCAGGCCGAGTTGTGGTTCAACGCCACCAGCTTGACTCTTGTCAATGGATCAGTCACCTTATGGAGCTTTTGAACAAAAAGTCTCCAAACTTCTCCAAACCTCTGGATCTTCTTCCAGAAGGTCCTTTGGGGGTCCAAAGTGCCCACAACAATGATCCAAGATTCCAGAATTTCTGAGTTGCTCCTTGGGATGTCCGGACTACGTCTTCCACAATGCCCCCGGTCAAATTCTTTAAAGTCCAGCTGAAGGAGGGCAGCTGGTTTCTTCTTGCTGGAGATCTTTTTAACCTGTTGATTTCAGGGAGTTTACTCCTTTACTTTTAAAAGCAAGGCAAAGTCCTTAGGGCTTTAGTTCCAAAGTGTGCAGCAGGTGCAGTCATTCAGAGCGCAATCATATTTAGCAGGCCAGGGTTCCAGCAGGGCAGTCCTTCTTCCTGCAGTTTCAGGCATGTATCTGAGTTGCTGGACAGCTCTCCCATATTTATCCAGTGTCCTTGGGTGACAAGCAGGGGGGCATCCCTGACCAATCGGGTACATGGTGCCACCCAGAAATATAACAGCTTACTCCAAAGTGTGGCATGTTCTTGCCCCAGAAAGTACTGTACTTCTGAATCCAAAATGGAGAAACTTTCATGGAGGTTAAGATCTGGCTAAGCCAACCCACAGTCACGGCTAACTTTACCCAACACTCCACTTTAAGTCCCTCTGCTAATTCAATTACTGGGGCTCCTCTCTGGCTGAGGTTGCAGGAAGTGGTGGGGGAGCCTGTGTCCTGTCTTAACTGTCATTCCCTCTTTGAAGACCAGTTTGACTTCTCAACACCTATCCTGCCTTTTGCTCTGCCGTTGTAGATCTATTCCCACCAGATGCCCTTTTGTCTTTATGCAGCACTTCACACCTAATCAGAGCAGCTTGACTCAGTCTGTCAAAGGCTGGCCGATCAGGAGAGGATGCTAGAAGGCTGGATTTTGGTTCATCAGAAAAGCAAGTTCTACAATTTGTTTACTGTGATAGTTATAATACATCTAACATTGACATGTTATTGGGTTTATTCTAACTATACTTTAATACTTTGAAATACATTTTTTGCTCCCTCCTATCAATAGTTATACTTTATTAAAGTATTACCATGTTAGCCTATGGAGCCAAAGTGCTACAATGGGGACAAATTAAATTTGTAGTTTTTCCCCTCACCAGGTCATACAAAACATCTTTAAAATATTCCTGCTTATAGTTACAAGGCACCATACCCAGGTGACACGTAGGGTAGAGCTTGGGGTGACTTATATGTAAAGATATGATAGTTTAAGACTTTCAAAGAACCTTTGATTCCAATGTTGAATTTGCATAGCATTTAATTTTAAAAGCAGCCTGCAAAGAAGGGCTGCCTTTAAAATGACAGCAGGCAACACAGCAGAGTATAATTAAGTGCATAAAATCTGCTGGGCCTCTAATTCAGCGTACTGCAAATGACATCCATAAAATGTTTCAGTAAAAATACCCTTTTCAAAATCAGTGGACTGGTTTCCACCGCCAAAACACCTGTGCTCAATTATTTTGGTAACCTGTTGTTTTTAACCTAAGATGTGTGACTTTTGTTGTTCGGTTTTTCTCCAAGGTGTCCAATTGACAGGATTCTTATGAACGGCACCACCCTCTGCAGTAATCTTTTTTCTAGTGCAGGTTTGCAGTGCACTCCCTCTTCACATTTCTTCACTATCTCCTTGAAGAAGAATTTTGCATCTTGCAAATATTATTGTGTCTCTCTTTTGGGATACGATGAACATATAACTTCAGATGTTTGTTTTTTTGATATACGCTGAAATAAATGATTAAATAAATATGCAGTTTGGAAGAGATTCTCTTGTACTGTTATTGGATATATATAACATTTGCTAAAGAGGTATTTCTTGTTTTGATTGTTTCATTCTTTTCAGACTAACTTTGATACACTGGTGCCCTCGTTCTGGAAGGTGGGAGAAGATTCTACACAGTGCTTTTGAAGTGTATGGCGTTCCCTTCCTCCCTTGCCTGGTTCCAAGCTGGCTGAAGTGACAAAGCAGGTTGTAAGCCCTTTGTGTGGTGACAAGACACAGCCTATTCAAATGTAAGAGAAGCTTGGCCCAGCTCCTCCCTCCCAAACTGCCGGTGATGGACCATCCAGTCACACCTAAACTCCCATTGTTTGTGGCTGTCTAGGAGGAATACACAAAGCCTAACTACCAACTACACCCAATCATTTGACCCGAGACAGGCTGCAGGCATCAAATGGCTAAGGCAAGAAAGTGCCAGCTTTCCAAGTGATTACCAGTAGCTGTGATTAATTCTAGCATCCCATCCATCACTGTTTTGCATAATGATTGTGTTACCCTAAGTGGGACTGGTATGCCCAGATGTTGGTTCTGTGGACACTGTGTCACTGGAACCAAGCTGTACCCATCTGATAAACCCACAACTAAGGTGAAACCTGGCTTGGGTTGGTTGTGTTCCGGTTTAGGGAGGACCTGGCTTGGCAGTTCAGGCTGGACTTCTCCGGCTGGAGCAGGGATAAAACTGATTTGCAGATAGCTGGGTCCAAATTGAGGTGACATGTTGTGCAAAATAACAATGGATTATGATGCAGCCCTGAGTGATTACCAGTGGCTGAGAATAATTCAAGCATTCCATCCATCACTGTTTTGTAAAACTTTATAAAAGTGGCATTTTCAGAATTGTAATTTAAAATCCCACTTCACCATAAATTAGGATTTTAAATTTGGATTCCAGAGACACCAAACATGGACCAGTGATCTCTTTATATTTGGAAGTTACAGTTATAAAATGTAATAAGGCAACCTCAAAGTTATCCCATGGGACAGATAGGCATTGCATTAGTGAAAAGCCAATTACAGAATGTTTCAATACCAGGACATGTAGACCTTAGAAGTATATGTCCTCCCTTTTAAAAACACTCCACCCTGCCCTCTGGCAGTCCAGGGCCTGGGCTACCCTGACATGACTTATGTGTATTAAAAAGGAAGATTTGAGCCTGGCAACAGGTTTATTTTTGCCATGTCAACATGGAAGTTTAAAACTGCACATGGAGGCTGCAATGGCAGTCCAGAGACATGTTTTAAGTCCTACTTAAGTGGATAGCAGAATAAGTGCTGCAGGCCCACTGGTTGTATTTAATTTACAGGTCATTGCTACATGTTGTGCCACTTTACGAAGGACTTATAAATAATTAAATATGCCAATTTGGGATAGGAGGGAGCACATGTACTATAGGACTGGTTGGCAGTGGTAAAGCGTGCAGAATCCTAATGCCAGCAAAAACGAGATCAGATAATATTGAGTAGAAGGCAAAATGTTGGGGGAAAGGCCCCCTAAAATGGCTGATAGGTCTAACAGTGGGCCAGTCTTTCTTAGAATAGCTTATGTGAACACTGTTTCTTTCGGTCTTGACTCCACCAAATCTGGTAGCGAAAAGCTGTTGAGACATCAGTGATGTTGCCAGAACATGTTCAGTGTTATGAGACCACCTCCTTGCATTGCTACTGAAGCTCCCAGTAATAGTGAAAACGTTGTTCATGTTTTAGGTGGTTTAATGGGAAGGTGAACTGAGAATATATCATAATAAAATCCAAAACATCGTACACGCTTTTGTGAGGAATTTAATTTTGTGAGAATGACCAAAAACTAGAAAAATTTAAGGAAACATTACAGACCAGAAAAATATAGCTGCAACCAGAAAAGAATATAGTATCACATATTTGTAACAAACACAAACCACCTACAAATCGGACCGGGAATGCAGTGTATTTAATGGGTAATCAGAAAACAAACAGTTTAGGGTGTTCATAGTTGATTTTCTATTTGTAAAGCAACCCTAAAACAAGAGAGATAACTGATTGTGGAAACTGCAAAAGGAAAATCGGTAAGAAAATCGTTTTACAACGTCCAGACATTTAGATTGTATTTTCCTTTACATTTATTACAAAACGTAGTACTGTGGTAAAAACAATTCTGGAGATATGAAGTCAACAAAGACATATAGAGGTTGGTAGGTGGGTAAAAGAAATGGTGTGGGGTGCTGTATCACCCACCAAAACAAGACACAAAGATATAAAAGTAGTCAGGATATAGGAGGTGGAGTGGTAGGAGAGATGAATGAGAAATAAGAATGAAAGGGGAGGAGTGAAATGAGATGGGAAACAATTGAGTCAGCTCCAGGCTTACTACACCACTGAAATAATTAATAAATAATGAGGGTAATAGTCCAGTAGCTGGGGGAGGATGGTAGCTAAAAAGGAAATTGATTTTTATGTGATCTGTACAACTACTTGAGCAAATGCCGAGAAGGACTTCACAGATTTGGATCCCAACAAGCATTTCTCTGGGAACGTTCACAAACTCAGGGGCAGATTTATGTTTGACTTGCGCCTCATTTACGCCGCCGTTGCGTCACTTTTGTGACGCAGCAGCGGCGCAAATCCTGCGCCATGGTGCGGGGTATTTACAACGTGATGCATCTGGGAGATGCGTCACGTTGTAAAGCCCTGCCCCACATGTAGGTGTTCCAGGGCAGGTGGGGGCGTTCCGGCGCAGGAACGCCTCCTAAAAGTGGCTGAGTGAAATCTACAAGATTTCCCTCAGTCACTTTTGAGCCCATGCTGCGTCAAAACCCTGTGCCTGCTTGAAGCAGGCGTAAGGATTGACGCAGCATTTTGAAGATAGGGCCCCCCAGAGCATTGCTGGAGCTGCGTCGCGCTTGCGACGCAACTCCAGCAATGCGCCACTTTTACGGCACAGATGCGTGACGCATCTGTGCCGTTTTTGCCCCATGGTGCGCCGCATTATAAATGCGGCGCATCCATGGTGGCGGAGCTGGGGCGCAAAATAACTGGCGCATCCCTGCTGATATGCAGGGATGCGTCAGTTATTATAAATATGCCCCTCAGAGTTCACAAGTCTGTGTTTGGCAGAGAACAAAATCAAACACTTCTAATGATTTCTGATTACATTTTAAAACCAACAGTCTGCAGCAGGCGAGGGTTCTCATGCTCAGCCTGGGGACAAATGCAGCTTGTCTATCAGTTACCGTGGGAAGAACACCACACCTCATGCAGAGGCGTCTTTTTCTAAACCCCCACCTCTTCTAAACCCACACCTCTTCTAAAGCCTCACCAACTGTGGAATCACTTCTGTACCTCCTCCCAGGTGACATTCATTGTTGTAAAAACGCAGTGCGATGAGCTGCACAGGGATCTCAGTATCTCAACTTCCCTGTGGTCACTGGTGCTGGAAGAATCTCACGTTTGCAAGACTGTCTCCTGAGTGAGTGAACTCCTGTCCTGGAATCACAGGTGAGCAGGGAGTGATACACTGGGCTTTGTAGCCTGGGATAGGGCCCTGGCACCCGGTTCACTCCTGCAACCGGGACAGTCTTTCTTCGCCTTGATAAGGGATGTCAGTTTTAGTGTTTACACAGGTCACCCCTCCAAGGGGAGTAAACACCCTCTGTAAGGCCAGGCATAATTGTTTTTTATCAAAAAATAAATGAATAAAGGATTGGAGTGGTGGCCAGGCCCTCTGTATCGGGGCACATCCAGCAAGTCTGGTGGTGCAAAGGTCTTCCCCACACCCTGTGGGGGCAAGTTGGGGGATGTACCTCAAGTCTGTCTATTAGTAGGGCCTAGACGTCCACTAGACTCCAGGATATCGATAAAATATTTAAATGGTGTGCAGAGCATATCCTACCCAATGGGCTACACCCCCGTCTCCTGTGGAATGAATCCTTTAATGCCCCATGGGAAACAAAAAGGCTCCTGGAAAACTGGAGATAATTTATGATCCCAAAGTAAAGACCGTCCTGGTATCGGGCTGCGCCACACACCCAAAGTCTCCTGTGGTCAGAAGCCATGTCTGCTCACCTGGAGGAAGTTGTGGGTTTGCCTAGGATACAAGATCATTAATGAGATTGGACAATTTACAGAATATTTGTTCCCTTTGAACCCTTAATACCCCAGAAATGGGTAAGATTTATACCCAATAAGAGGTGAATGAAATCACTATCAATGGCAGGAAGAACAAGGGAAACCCCGAGAAAACTGTTGAGGAAATAGGGTAAGCGATTTTTCCACCGGGAAATGTTTATATCTGTGAAGAAAAGTCAGCACAAGTGTTGTATAATGCTTTATTGCTGTTTATTCACATCTAAAACTAAATGTGTATATATTAACATGAGAAGAATGAATTCATATAACTTTTCTAGGAGGTAGCTTGTAAACGTTTTGCGATTTCCAAGGCGTACTCCCGGAACGTTTTGTGAATTCCACAAAAAAATAAATCCGCACCGAGGCATTCTTGTACACCTCTGTGTGCATGTTTTGAACATTGCTTGGTGCCTTGTGATGTTAGGTGTTACATAAATAGCAAGGTATGAAATGAATGATATACCTTTTTCACGGAGCCCTTGATAGCACACTTCTGTATTTTTTCAAGTACTGTGGCAAACAGGTGTTACTATTTCTAAATGTAATTTATGTATTCACTTTTAGTGTTTCTAATTTAATATGTTTATTAAACCCTAAGCAAAACCTGCTACTCTAAATATACCTTTTTTTTTTACCACAACAAGCTAGCTACTTGAAGGTTGTTTTAGTGCAGAGGCATGTCATATTTTTTTCATTTGGGCAGATTTCAGTTTTTCCTCAGACTTGTGAAATATTACACCCAGGCCCTGGTACATCCACATGCTATGGTTGGTCTTTTTTAATTGCAATTGTGCTACGACTGAATTGCAGATATTTAACTCAATAAAAATGAACTTGAAAATTAAATAAAAGGCATTGGCCATTCATGTAAAACTATCACAGCTGCATCTACTCATAAGGGCAGCGCAAGATAGGCTTTAAGGCCTTGCTCAACCGTGCATATAACATATGTTTACAGCATATATCCTGTAAAGTGTACCTTTACCACCGGACGGCCCTATTTGACACGGAAGTATTTTGCCTGGAGCTATGTGTTTACTTCCTGCCTACATTGTTTCACTAGTGAATGGGATGTGTACAAATTGCTGTACTGATGCAACGCACTGTATGTTTGCACACAAAAAACTTCTAAAATAAAGGTTTAAAAAAAAAAAAAAAAAAAGTATTTTGCCTGGAGCTGTCAACTGTAGAAACATCAAACTGCAACAATTCCTGCGATCTACATACCTATATTGTCACATGCACCACTGGCACCCCTCTATATGCAAGCAACCAGTGAATATAGGGGTACAGCATACATGTTTGCACAATTCCTTTAGTCATACACACAACACACGTTGACATGGTGCTGTTAAATCTGTACAATTGCAATCTTTCTACACAAATCTAACATGGGCTCATAGGTTGGTATTAAAAGAAAAATGCATCGCCGTCTATATGCCTCATCCTTCCCTAAGCAACGTTTCTGTAAACAGGTGATTTGCACATCTTCTTTCTCTTCGTCTTTTGACCATCTTGCATCAGCACACCACCATTCCACACACGAGGGGCTTTAAAATGCACGCACAAGCACGAGACACCATAGAGTGTAATTTCTTTCATCTGACCTCATACTTCAGACTTATAGATCACACAATGAATGTGTTTCTTTAGGGTTTTTTTTTAACATCTTTAACCTTTTTTCATATTAACAGTTGTAAATGTAAAAAATCAGCAAGATAACACAAGGGTCATATTTGTTGCTGAACCTCTTGCCCCTCCCCCCAGTGCATTATTAAATTCAAGCAGGAATCATAATGTCGCATACTATTATTATCATTAATTTTTTATTTTTCAAATTGATGTATACCATTGAACTGGAATGGCGTGTGTTGTACAAGTGTGCCTTACACCAAGCCGTGCACCTAGTCCTCAGCCACAGCCTACGCCCCAATCCTCTAGTGCGGTCAGGCACAAGCAGTATGGCTGAGTAAATGATGCCATTCAACATCAACCTACCATTTACAATCTGAGACTGTATTTTCCACATTATTTACCTGATCTTTGCAGTATCAGACTATGTATGTTGTTAGCCACATATAACCTGCTGATGCTCTGTTCATCAACTGTACCTGTGTGCAGAAGTTGAAATTTCACACATAACATGTCTGCATGTGCACTTATCCACGATAAAAGGCAATTCTCTGGTATTCACCCTTCGGGACTAACACCTCCAAATTAGTTTGTTAAGTGTCTGATATTTTTACAATATTAAGGCGAACTGATTCTACCCCTTGAATAGGAAGTCATGCGAGGACGCGGGCAGGAAGTTGCTGATGTCGACTCTGCCTAGTCCACTCTGCCTAGAGGAAAGAATCAATCTAAAAATGCATCTGACTGCATTTTCAATTTCAATTGTTGATGAGGTATCACTGAGGCTGACGACGTACTCATACCCATGGATCCGTGCTCACACGCGCAAGCACTGACCATCGACAACTTAGTTGAATGATGCCTGTTGGGATCTCTGGCAAGCATCGCAGCAGGACAAGGACCATGGGTGGGTGAGGAGAAAGAAAAGGAAAAAGAAGGATTGACTGGTTGGTCACTTGGCGGTGAGCTATGGCAGTGAGGCCTCACCAGTGGTGGAAGCTGCGGGGGTGTGCCATTGATCTGCCGAAGCAGCCGGGTCAGGTCTTGATGAAGCTTGTGGCGTGGCTGCAAACCCGCCTGTGCAACTGTGCTGCTTGCTGATACATGTTGATACGCTCTGATTCCTTGTTTTTGTTCCCCGCCACTCGCCTGTGCTCGCCTCAGTTATCGACTGGAAACAGACTTGAGTTACATTTTGTGATACCTTTGTGAACTGCTTGCACTAGTGGACGCTCTTGTGGGAGTAACAAGAGCGAGACCGCTGACTCATTGTCAGTGAAATTGCTCTCACACCTTCACAGCTCCACCATTAAGTGAGGCCTCTCCTGAGCCCCTGCACTCCCATAGTGTTTTGGGTGTTCGAGGCCCTCCTCCACTCGCAGGTTATACCTGCGCCTCATCCCTGGTGGTCCAGTGGACTTCTGATTCCATTCTGTCGCTCCGCCTTCTGCCCCTTCTGCTCCGTTTTTCACCCTTCTGCTCTTTTTCACCCTTTCACTGCTCTCAGCACTCTTAGTCTGCTTTCTGCTCCGTTTCCTGCTCCATTTGCCCCGTTCACTCATATTAGCACTCCACTGCTTTCTGCCCAGTTTTTCACCCTTTAGATTTTTCACCCTTTCGCTGCTCTCAGCACTCTTATTCTACTTTCTGCTCCGTTACCTGCTCCGTTTGCCCCTTTCACTCTTCTTAGCACTCTTCTGCTTTCTGCTCCGTTTTTCACCATATAGCTCTTTTTCACCCTTCTATTCTTCAGAACTTTTCATTTCTCATTCACCCTTTTTACTCCTTCCTTCCTTCCTCTATTGCTTGCATTCCCCTGTTTTTCCCCGCAGCAGATGCCCCCGCAGTCCCTCCATCCCCGCAGGACCAGCCCCGCCAGTTCCCTTGCCCGCTCCCATCTCCCACCTCCCAGCTGTCCAGCCCTCCTAGAGCCCTACTTAATGACGGCCGCTGCACAGCAGCGCAGCGGGCGCACCGCTGGCACACCGAAGGCACGCCAAAGGCAAGCCAGTCTGCGCCCGTCTGCGCCCGTCCGCAACCTGACCGCGACCTGACCGCGACCAGCGCCAGGAACCCTGGACCTCCACACCACCAAAACTACAACCCGGCGGCACTCAACGGACTCAACCCAGGCTGCAGCAACAACTGCAAGCTAGCATCACCAGCCGTCACCCATGGACCCTTCAGCTGTCAGTGCTGCCAGCACACCTGCAGCACCGCCAGGAACATGGACCCAGCAGAATCCGCCTGCAAGAACACAACCGAACCTAATACCCAGCACCACCCCGGATGTAGCATTCTTCACCGAAACCTGGACCAACACCACCTCTGGACCGGACATCGCCATCGCCATCCCCCAAGGATACAAGATGTCCCGGAAGGACCGCCCCACCCGCTCGAGAGGAGGAATCCCCATTGTCCTCAAATCCACCCTCCGCCTGAGCACACCGCCCGACGAGTCCACAGACCTGATGGAACACCTACACTTCAAGATTCAGGCCAGCCCCATCGCCACCCTCCAAGGAACTCTCATCTACCGACCCCCTGGACCCTGCAGACCTTTCATCAACTCCATCACGGACATCATCTCCCTGCAAGCTATCGCATCTACCAACTACACCCTGCTGGGAGACCTCAACTTCTACCTAGACAACCAAATAGACCCCAACACCGCATCCCTACTGGACAACCTCCACAACATTGGACTCCGCCAGATTGTGACTGAACCCACACACTCAGCAGGACACACGCTCAACCCCCTCTTCAAATCAGGAAACCCCACCACTTTCAGCCACACCACAGAACTCCCATGGACAGACCATCGATGCATCCACTTCACCTTCAGAACGCCCACCAACCACAAACACCAGCACCTGCTCCAAAGAAGAAACTGGACCAAAATCACCAATGACCAGTTCACCTCCTCACTCAGCAACTCCACCCCAACTACGGCGGAAGACGGCGAACCCAACACCACAGCCCGAACTCTGCACAGATAGATCTACAACAGCGCCAACACCATAGCCCCCCTCAAGAAGAATAACATCACACACGCCAAAAAAGCCAGATGGTTTACCACCAAACTTTGAGAGCCCAGACGCACATGCCGCCACCTCAAAAAGTCCTGAAGCAACTCCAAATCCACAGAAACCCACAACTCATCAGAAATATGAGAAAAACAGCGATCGAAGACTGAATCTCCACACATGCACACAACAGCAAAGAACTCTTCAGCATCATCAAGGAGTTCGCCCAACCTACCAGCGAGTCTACTGACATTCCTCCCTCACAAGACCTCTGCAACAAACTCAGCGCCTTTCTCCACCACACAATCAAGAACATCTACGACAACTTTGACAAAGACAAGCAACACACTGAACCCTCACCAGCCACCTCCCACACCCTGAAACCAACGATGTTATGTTATGTTAAGTTATATCGACTTATAGAGCGCACGGCTGCCCCAGCAAAGGGGCGTCCCGGCGCTGAAAGCAGAAAACTGCACAGGTTGTGGCCAGAAGGTAACTTACAGCGGAGGGAAGAGGAATGTTTTGACAGCTTTACGAAAAGGCAGGTAGGTATACTGCGGATGGAAGAGCGGAGCGCGTTCCAGAGTTTTGAGGCCAACACACAGAAGGAACACCCTCCAGAATGGACCCTCCTCACCCTAGCGACAGCCACAAGATTCTGTCCCATAGAACAAAGTAGGCGGGAGGGGGTATAAAAGGTGTGCAATTTGGCCAGGATGCCAGGAGAAGAAAAGTTCAGGATTTTGAACGTAATGCAGAGGGCCTTGAATTCTATGCACTTGGCCACAGGCAGCCACTGGAGGCGACAGATGGCATTAGAAGTGGTACACCTCCTAGGCAGACCAAGGAGAGCTTGGACTGCCGCATTCTGAACCCTTTGTAGACAATTTCGGTCTGGTTGACCCCCAAACACAGGAAACTGGCATAGTCTAGTTTTGACATAATCAAAGCCTGGACAATAACATGCCTGATTGGGGGATCAAAGAAGCCCAACAGAGGTTTGAGCCCCCGCAGTAGCCCAAAACAAGTCAAAGCCACCTTCTTGGTTTGGGCGTAGAAGCTGAGGGCGTTGTCAATCCAAACCCCCAGATTTTTTACTATCTGTTTAGGGGCAGGCGCCAGCCCCAGCGAGGTTGGCCACCAGACCTCACTCCACAGCCCCGAGTCTCTCCCTACCAGCAGTATCTCAGACTTGCTGGCGTTGAGCTGGAGACAGTTGGCAGTCATCCACCCTGCGACAACCTCAAGATCGCTCTGGAACTTACAGGCGTCCCAAGTGATGTCGTCGGTGAGTGTGACTACCAACTGAGTATCGTCTGCATACGATACTACCATAAGCCCTCTGTTCTTTGCTACCCTCACCAGTGGCTGAACATATAGATTAAAGAGGGTAGGGATCAAAGCTGAGCCCTGTGGTACCCCTGCATGGTGGGATAGACTCAGGAGACAAAGGGAGGGGCAGCTACTTGGAAGGACCTCTTAGCAAGAAAAGAGGCAAACCACCCCAGGGAGGAACCCACTATGTCCACCTGCTACAGACGCCTCAGCAAAATCTGGTGGGAGATGGTGTTGAACTCGGCACTGAGGTCGAGCAAAATCAGTGCCGAGGTACGACCCTCATCTAGGGCCCATCTCAGATGCTCGGTGACAGGAAGAAGAGCAGATTCCGAACTGTGCCCAGGATGAAAACCATTCTGAGAGGGATCCAGTATGTTGTTTTCCTCCAGATATCCTGTCATGATGGTATTGAAGTGGGCCTCGGAGATCTTAGAGACCCAGGGCAGGAGGGAGATGGGACGGAAATTCTCGGGTTTGGCGGCGTCCAGGTTGGGTTTTTTTAACAGGGGGACCACCCTTGCATGTTTCCAGGTGCTCGGAACGGCAGCCGAGGCGAGGGATAGGTTGATCACATGACTCAGCAGACGGATGAGCACAGGTAGAATTTTCATCGAGTAGGCCGACTTAAGAGGATCAGTTGGAGAACCGGATTTGATTTTGCTGCATAGCACAGACAGATTCTCTTGGGAGATAGCGGGGAGAGTGGTCAGAGTGCATAAAGTAGGAGAACGAGACAAGGGGTCAGAGCCTGACGCGAACTGAGGGAAGGATTGATAAATCTTCTCTTCCTTCTCAACAAAAAAGGAGGCTAGAGTGTCGCATTGCTCGTCAGATGATATCAACGTAGCAGTCAGGGCTGTAGATGATTTCAGCTCTTTCAGAATCCTGAAGATACTTTAAAATGGATTTGCACTGCTCTTAATCTCCTCCGCATAATAGGTAGCCCGTTCCAACTGAATCGACCTAAGGTATTGCTTGATCCCGATTTGGTAGGGCCTCTTCAAAATGGGGTCATAGTTCCTTCTCCATGCTCTCTCCAGCCTCTTGCACTCTTTACGGATGGAAGTGAGCATAGAGTTGTACCAGGGACTAGATTTGGATCTGCTTTTTTTTAGAACATTTTGCTGGGATAAGGGAGTCGAGAGCACCAAAAATCCAGTCTAACAACAATTTATCGGCAGAATCTGGGTCGGCTGCAAAACTGGGCAAGGATGAGGAAAGAAGGACATGGAATTGTGCAATGTTAAGTTTATGCCAAGGGTGCCTAAATGTACGCTACGGGCACAAACCCCGGGAGTGTCATCGTTATAAGATAAGACGCTGGAGAGCCTGTAAAACCCTATTGGATAGACAGACCTACAAACTATTCCTGTCAAAATATCATCAAATCATAAAAACTGCGAGAAAAACCTTTATCCTAAAACAAATTGACCAAGCCACTAATTCATCTAAAACATTATTTAACATAGTCAAAGATTTCGTCTCACCCCAAGCCTGCAGACTGCCTCAAATGGAGTCACAGGAACTTTGTAACTCTCTTGCCGCCCATTTCCATGAAAAAATCACTCTGATTTATGCCAACTTCTCCACCCCGTAGCCCAGATTTCAGCCTCTCGCATAAGTTCCTTAGAAAGGGGCCACCCGACTGTCTGCACCCTTAAACAATTTGAACCTATTTCTATAATTGAAGTCACAAAACTGTTTTCCTCGGCTAAATCTGGCTCACCGAGTGACCTCTGCCCTCCTAGAATTATGGCCCTCTTAGCTTCATGTTGTGCCCCGGTAATCCAAGGAATTTTCAATTGTTCCATCATTTCAGGCATAATTCCCCCCACTTGGAAGGAAGCTTACGTTCGACCTATTCTGAGAAAACCGTCTGCAGACCCCCAGGTACATAGTAACTACCGCCCGATATCCCTGCTACCTTTGTTGGGCAAACTACTTGAATCAGCCATAAATAGGCAGTTGAGTCTCTATCTGGAGTCCAACAACCTCTTGGATCCTTCACAATCAGGATTCCGTCCGGGATTCAGCACCGAAACCGCAATCCTGGCGGTGACCGACTCACTGAGGCGAGAAGTGGACGCCGGTGGATCAGCAATTCTGGTCCTCCTGGATCTCTCTGCCGCTTTTGACACCATCGCACACTCCAAGCTGGTGGAGAGATTACTTTCTTGCGGCATCCAAGATCAAGCCCTAAATGGCTACAGAATTTTCTTTCAGACAGATATAAAACGATTATGCTAGGGCCTTACCGCTCAGAGAAGTCCTGTCTAGATAAAGGTGTACCTCAGGGTTCCTGCCTCAGTCCCACACTGTTTAATGTGTACATGTCCCCATTGGCTAAATTAGCAGAGTCATGTGGATTTGAGATAGTCTCATACACGGACGGCACCCAGCTTATCTTCAAAATTAACCCTGAAGTAGAATCAGAACATTTACGTTTCGCGGCTGGCATGCTCGCCATTTCTAATTGGATGATGGGCAACTATCTGCAATTGAATCCAAGTAAGACCGAAATCATGCTGATAGGGAAGCCCCTCTTTTCTGGACCCATGATTGGTGGCCTCATGAGCTGGGTGTTGCCCCTTCCCCTAAACAAGTAGTGAAAAATTTAGGGTTTAAACTTGATCGGGCCTTATCCATGAAAGAACACAGAGCAGCGATTTCCAGTTCCTGCTATTTCTGCCTTCGGCTCTTACGGAGGATCCTGCCCTACCTTCCCATCAAGCATCGCAGGACCCTAGTCCAGGCCATGGTGATCAGTTGCCTCGACTACGGAAATGCTTTGCTGGCAGAACTAGGCCTGACGCTGCTAAAAAAATTGCAGGTCATTCAAAACACCGCCACACGAATGATTCTAAACCGTCCTGCGGGCTCACCTTCAGCCCCCCTGCGGCGAGAGCTCCATTGGCTTCCGGTCGGGAAATAATCATACTTTAAGATCTGCTGTTTTACATACAAGGCCCTAAAGGGCAAAGGTCCCAAATATTTGTTAAGAAGGCTCGCTAAACAGACTTCGACTCGCAACCTTAGATCAAACTCCCTAGGGTTCCTGAAGATCCCCCGAATTCGTCTCTCCCGTTCCGAGGAAAGGCTTTTTCATATCTTGCCCCTCGCTATTGGAATATGCTACCTATTTCCCTTCGTGGATGTGCATCCCTCAGTATCTTCAGGAAACAACTGAAAACCTTTCTGTTCTGATCACTTGTAATTCGGCTCCCGTCCCGTCTTTCTTATCCTCTTCGGACTTCAACTAGGTACAGCCCCAGGGTGAGTCGTGCGCTTTAGAAATCTCCCGAACAATAACAACAATAACATAACAATAACCAGCACATAGGGGAAGGAGGGTGAACAGTCAGGAGGGCAGGATTAGTAAAAACTGGGTCCAATAGATGACCGGCAGAGTGTGTAGGGCCTTGCACTAGTTGGACTAGCTGACATGCCGCAAGGTCGTCCAGAAAGTTGCCCATGTCAGCATCCTGAGGATTGTCCAGATGCAAATTCAGATCCCCAAAGATACTGAAATTAGCCGCTCTCATGGCTAAAGGCCCTACAATATCAATGAGGGCAGTTCTAAACACTTTAGAAGGCCCAGACCGGCGATAGATCAATAAGCCCGACAGGGTGTAATTGGCGTTAAGTGAGGTCCTAAAATGAACAGCTTCGCGCCCGGCGAAAGGCTCCCTCTCAAAGTTACATGAATAGGAAGATTTACCAATAACTGCAATGCCACCCCACCTAGACCCTCTGTTGAGTGTCTTAATACTAAAACCCAGAGGGAGCTCCAGGCCCGGTTTAGCCACATTGTCGTCTTACAACCATGTCTCGGTTAGAAAAAGGGCATCTGGTGCTTCATCCTGTAACAGGTTGTAGACATCGGCATGGTGTTTAACTAAAGAATGGTAGTTGAGACTGAGAAGTTTTATACTGGGGCTGGTGCTAAGAACAGGACCAGGGGGAGCAGGGGATGCCCAAGAGTTGAAACCACAGTGTAGACAGGAGAAGGGCCCCTCTGGAGTGGTATGTGGAGGATGTCTACAGGAGCATAAGCCTCTCTGAATGGCGAACAGATCCGCTGCAGAGTTGGTAACCATACCTCTGATAAAACCGGCAGCGTGACTGGCGTCTGCCGATGGCAAAGGCGCGGACGGGTGCAGACAGGCTTGCCTCAGGCGCGCCTTCGGCGCAGCCGCTGCGCTTGCCAGGGCATCGGGTTAAATGGTGATACAACCCGGAAATGCCTCAAGTGCGCGCCCGACCAGCTGACCCTGTCGACATGCTCTACGCACAATTGGCACTCAGCCATGACGGAACGGGGTGGAGATCAGGGGAGAGTACGTGAATACCACTGTCAACAGAGATTGACAAATGCATAGCCCTGAAAATGAAGGGTCACCCAAAGCGGACCCCACCACCCACTAAAGTGCACCCAAAGAGGCAGAGTATGCAGGAGCAATAAGTGAAGATAAAACAAGAAAAAAACAGTAAATTTTAATTAAGAGCTGAGAGCAACAGACCTCAGCACGTCCGCTCACCAGGGCATCGGGTTAAATGGTGACACAACCCGGAAATGCCTCAAGTGTGCGCCCGACCAGCTGACCCTGTCGACACACCCTCTGCACAATCGGCACTCAGCCGTGACGGAACGGGCGGAGATCAGGGGAGAGTACGTGAATCCCACTGGCAACAGAGAGAAACAAATGCACAACCCCGAAAATTAAGGGTCACCCAAAGCGGACCCCACCACCCACTAAAGTGCACCCAAAGAGGCAGAGTATGCAGGAGCAATAAGTGAAGATAAAATCAGATAAAAACAGTACATTTTAAGAGCTAAGAGCAACAGACCTCAGCACGTCCGATCGACAGCTGGACAGCCCTCACCACCGAAGACACACTGAAGATGATGAAATCAATCCACTCCGGGGACCCCATGGACCCCTGTCCCCACCTCATCTTCAACAGAGCCACCAACACCATCGCACCCATGCTTCGCCACACCATCAACCGCTCCCTGGTGACCGCGTCCTTCCCCGATGACTGGAAACATGCCGAGGTCAACCCCCTCCTGAAGAAGCCCACAGCGGACCCCACTGACCCAAAAAATTACAGACCCATCTCCCTGCTCCCGTTCCCAGCGAAATTCATCGAGACAGCCAACTCGCCACCTTCATTGAAGAGCACAACATCCTCGACTCCTCCCAATACGGCTTCAGAAAAAAACACAGCACAGAAACCACCCTCCTCGACGCAACAGACGACATCCGCTTCCTACTGGACAAAGGAGAAACAGTAGCCCTCATCCTCCTCAACCTCTCTGTGGCCTTCGGCACACCTCACCCCAAAATGCAGACTCCATGACGCAGGGATCCGGGACAAGGCCCTCGATTGGATCCACTGCTTCCTCTCCAGCAGAACACAGCGGGTCAGACTCCCTCCTTTCCTCTCGCACCCTACACCAACCACCTGCGGAGTCCCCTAGGGGTCATCGCTCAGCCCCTCGGTTTTCAACGTCTACATGGCTGCACTCACATCGTCAGAACCCATGGATTCAACATTGTTGCATACGCAGACCACACCCATCTCATCCTCTCCCTGTCCAACAAACCCATTGCAGCCAAACACAACTTTCAAGAAGGCATGGAAGCTGTCGCCAAATGCATGAAAAGCAGCTGCCTACAACCCAAGACCGACAAAACAGAAGTACTCATCATGGGCCCACACCCCGATGCCTGGAATGACACTTGGTGGACCCCCGCCCTCGGAAGCCTACCGACTCCCATGGACCACGCACGCAACCTTGGAATCATCCTGGACTCCGAGCTCAAAATGGACCGCCAGATCAACTCTGTCACATCCTCCGCCTTCCACACCCTCCGCCTCCTACACAAGACCTTCAAATGGATCCCCCTCGAGCACAGAGAGACCGTCACTCACACCCTCGTCACCTGCAGACTCGACTACGGCAAAGCACTCTACGCTGGAATAAACGAAAACCTCACCTGCAAACTACAAAACATCCAGAACACTGCGCAAGACTAGTCCTCAACCTGCCAAGACACTGCCATATCTCCTAGCACCTGCACACACTCCACTGGCTCACCATCGAGAATAGAATCACCTTCAAGATCTTCACCCACACACACAAAGCCCTCCACAACACCAGACCTGCGTACCTGAACAGCCGACTCAAAATCCACGTACCTCAAAGGACCCTACGATCAGCCCAGCTCTCTTATGCCCTAGTCTCCCACGCCAGAAAGACCTGATCAGGAGGTCGCTCTTTCTCCTTCCTCGCGGCCAGAGCCTGGAACGCCTAACCGCTCCACCTCAGACAGACATCACTCCCCATCTTCATGAGAAACCTCAAAACTTGGCTCTTAGACAGACCCCCGCCTTGATAGACTGGAACCTGCACCTCCTCTCCTCCCCAGCACCTTGAGACACTTACGGGTGAGTAGTCATGCTTAACAAACACTTGATTGATTGATTGATTGATTGATTGATTGATTGATTGATTGTTTGACAAGAGTGTGAGATTAAGAAGGGCAAGAGCATTCAAGAAGTGTCTAACATAAGGAGCTTGGGGGAGTGGAGCAGCGAGCGGGTAGTGGAGCATTAAAGTGGGAGAATAGCGAAGAAAATGTGTCATTTTGATTAGGCCTGGGCAAAAATTTCGTTCCGTTCGCGGAAATTGCGATAATTTGACATTTTTGCGTTCCGCGGAGAGCGCGAAAATGTCAAAAATTCCGGTTTCCGCAGCTTGGCGATAATTTGTTTCTTGCTCGCGCTGTAAAATGATACATTCTCGCGCGCGCGCGATCGCCTTACCTGAATCCCTGCGTTCGCCGACAAGTTTTCTTGATCCGGTCGCGTTCTCCATGAGATGTTGTATTGTTTTTAGCCATTTGCGCTGTCTCGCGACAGTTCGCGCCCGCAGTGACGTCATGCGTCGCGCGATCACGTCTTTCTTCTCGCGATCATGCACCGCGAGAACAACTCAAAACAAGATGGCCGCGCCCGCAAGCAGCCACATGGGTAAGTTGGCGACCCGCAACCATGCAGAAAATCGCGCGAACATGCCGGAAAAAAACTTCCGCATCTTCGCGATATTTCTGCTTGTTTGCGATAATTTTAAACATTCTCGCGATAATTTGCGAAGGTTAATTCCGCAAATTCCGCCCACCCCTAATTTTGATACCCCCTCCATTTTTTACATCTGTATATTTGGCTTTGATAATTGGACATCGTTGGACACATGCTGGTCTTCAGCTGGTTACTCGCTTGTACCCTCACCTGTACCCTTCTTAAGCTGTATGGTGAGAGGGGAAGGAGAGACCCAGAGGGTAGGGGGTTGAGCAGTCTGTCCCTCCTGGTCCATCGGCTCCTTGTGGATCCTTGTGGATTTATCTGCTATCTGCTCACTTGTTACCTGAGTGCCTGCTAACTTGGGTGTCCTGAGTATTGACATGTGGTTCATCGGTTGTTTTCCTGCAGTGAGGTTGCAGAGAATGTAGTCAGAATCTGAAAGGAGTGGTAAATATTGCCTCTGTAGTCTCTAACAAGGAGTTGAAATGATTGGTGCTAGAAAAGTGGGTACATTGAAGAAAAATAAAGAAGAAGCCAGGATTACTCAGAGTCTGTTAAGAACACTGCACTCAAGAGCAGTAAAGAAAAAAGATATGCTTGCAATGTCTTGTCCTGTAAGACTAGCAAAGAACTCAATTAGGAAATATATAACAACTATTGTTTCAATTAACAACATTTAACTTGAGAGCAACCAGGGAAAAACGAAACATAGGCCTACCAACTTCAGCTAACGTAAAACAATGCAGGGTAAAATACAAACATATATGAACCATTAATATGTACACATGATGTGAGCATCAATAGAAAGCCTTCATTAGTCATGAATACATTTTACATGCATATGATTTCCTTTAAATACATACATATACTACGTTAATTCTTTAGTTAAATGAAGAAAATACTTAACATCTCACTCATACATTATCACAGTTCATGTCCTAATAACCTGATGTTAATACACCACACAGATTCTATACAGATGCAGACTAATCATAATGATAATGTACCCCTACAAAAGAAAAGAGCAAACCACGCTCAATCAGGCCCATACAAATGTTTTGTAGTGTCTTGAAATGTGAACAAAAGAAAATGTTACTACCAGTTTTTAGAGAGCTTCAGATAAGACATATCCAAGATTTATTCTTTTTAATAATGGAACGTAGCAATATCAAGCTATGCTGTAGGGTGGGTAAATGTTTAGAAATTGTAAATAATAGTTTGAGCAAAGAAGATGAATTTTTTACTATAATTTGACGTTTGTGCTAGTGATGATAAAGTATAGGCTTTTTTATACAAATGCTGTTGTATGTTAAATTTTTAAAGCTATATTGGTGTGATTATATTTATCGAGGTTACTACAATTTCTAAGGAGTTAAATTGTACTTCGATAATATATTTATTGAACTTATAATGTATACACAAGATCACTTTATATTAAAAGATGCAATGGGCATGTCATTGGAGTAGAGAGATGGGAATGTAAGCGTGACCATGAGGGTGATGTTTTGTCTTATTTTAATGTTTAAGTATTTGTAATGTTTGTTTGCCTTGTTTGTCACAAATCAATAAATAAATATAATTGAAATTTATTCTGCACATGTAGAAAACTGTGCTGATGGTTTCTATCACTATTCCAATTTTTAAACTTGTTTCCCTAATGTTCGATTTATGGAAATATGCTGTGTAAGTGTAATATTCTAATTGAAGGCTCTCTCCCTGCATTGCAGTTGTGAGCCTAAACCAGGGACTCCATTTCCCAGGCTCCCCTGCACTGCTGGTTGTTCTTTTCCTGCCCGGAGGCGTATAAATTCGAACGAGAACTCCCGTGGTTCGCGCCCATCAGAACACAGAGGAGGCTGGTTTTGGAAAAAGGGGGGGGTGATGGACAGAGTTTCTGAATGATGCAGAATACTCTTACCAAGTCAAGAGATCATGGTTTTAATCCATCACCGTTTTTTAGCTCACTGCACCATCCCAGCTCAAAACCTGGCTACATGCAAATTAGTCTGTACCTGTCCCAGTGCATGATGGGAACAGGGCAAACCAAACTACCAAGCCAATTCTTATACTGGGAAGGAAACAAGGTTCCGGGGACCGGTTTCTAGCATCACAGCCTTCGTCGGCCCGTCTTGCCTGAATCCTGATGGTGCAGTGAGCAAGGGACTCACGTCTGAGCATACCCTCCCACACTGAGTGTGGATAAAATCGATTTGGGAAAAAGGGGGGGGTGATGGACAGAGTTTCTGAATGATGCAGAATACTCTTACCAAGTCAAGAGATCATGGTTTTAATCCATCACCGTTTTTTAGCTCACTGCACCATCCCAGCTCAGAACCTGGCTACATGCAAATTAGTCTGTACCTGTCCCAGTGCATGATGGGAACAGGGCAAACCAACCTACCAAGCCAATTCTTATACTGGGAAGGAAACAAGGTTCCGGGGACCGGTTTCTGGCATCACAGCCTTCGTCGGCCCGGCTTGCCTGAATCCTGATGGTGCAGTGAGCAAGGGACTCACGTCTGAGCATACCCTCCCACACTGAGTGTGGATAAAATCGATTTGGGAAAAAGGGGGGGTGATGGACAGAGTTTCTGAATGATGCAGAATACTCTTACCAAGTCAAGAGATCATGGTTTTAATCCATCACCGTTTTTTAGCTCACTGCACCATCCCAGCTCAGAACCTGGCTACATGCAAATTAGTCTGTACCTGTCCCAGTGCATGATGGGAACAGGGCAAACCAAACTACCAAGCCAATTCTTACACTGGGAAGGAAACAAGGTTCCGGGGACCGGTTTCTGGCATCACAGCCTTCGTCGGCCCGGCTTGCCTGAATCCTGATGGTGCAGTGAGCAAGGGACTCACGTCTGAGCATACCCTCCCACACTGAGTGTGGATAAAATCGATTTGGGAAAAAGGGGGAGGCTGGGCCACATCTCTTGGCCATGGCATCTTAGAGGAATGTGGGTCGTCGAGCACATTGCATGTTTAGTATAACTGTCATCCAAACTAAAAAAACGATTAAGGGGCATATCAGCAACACCCGGCGATAATTATCGCTCAGCGCTCTTAGCGTTAGGATAATTATCGCCGGGTAACGTGGATTTTTATCGCTGAGATAGCGTGCTATTAGCAACGCTTATCTCCTCAGCGATAAAAATCCTCACGCTAACTGCCTAATTTGAGATTATCGCTGGAGACCCAGCGATAATCTCACGTTAGCTTGCTGATAAGGACTCACAAACTTAGCCATGATATCCACCTTCCATAGGATATCATGGCTAAGTCAGTCCCGAAGCAGGCGTAAGGAAAGTAGCGATAACAGGGGTTATCGCAACTTTTCCTGACGCTATGCTTCACAGCGTGGGGCTTGATGATAGGAGAAATGTCGCTTAGCGACATTTCTCCTGTCATGTTAGGTCAGGAACGCCCACTTTGCATCTCATTAGAGATGCAAAGCTGGGCGTTAGGAATCCTGACGCTAAAGCAAGGTTTCACGCGTTAGCGTGACCTTGCTAATTAGGCGATAACATTTTCTCCGCTTTTCGGCCGAAAACGGCCGCAAAAGCGGCGATAATTTTTTATCGCCACGTTGTAAATATGCCCCCATGAGACTATACGAGGTACTGTGCAAAACACACGCTAACAAAAGGAAACTGATTTGGACTGGAGGGGTTGGTCTGGGTTGAGTCGGATAGGCTGGGCAAATACAATATTGTCAATACAGTTTCTGTAGAGACATAAGAGGTAGTATATCCTCCTCCCACTTCTCCTAGTATACCCTCCTCTCATTTTTATTACCACGTCCCCTTTACATTAAAGTTATTTATGCTAAGGTCCCCTTACTGGTTTATATACACAGAGTGGAAAATAGTAAATGCCAGCAGGAACTAAAATAGCTCGACCATGGGCAAGCCGAAAGCCTCAGAGGCGCCTATGGGGAAGGGACACCAAAACTAAAGGAAAGCGCAGGCAGAAACTGTACAATAGCTGAGATAGATAATCTAATAGAAGAGGTTGAGACCATGCTTGAAGGAATGGCTATAAAACACAATGTACCCCCTAAAACGAAGATTACATCCTTCTAAGCAAAGCAGCTAATACACAAACAACCAACATTATCATAGTGCACACAATTATTCAACAATACCCCCATGCAAACACTAACAATATCTGATCCACAAAAGCATACCCCCCACTACTCTACAGGAGTTACCACCAGAAGGAATAATAGGTAAGGGACTCGCAGTTCAAGGGAAAGTGACAGCAGAAGGTGTGGGCAACACAGATCATGTAGGTATCACTCTCACAAACATATACGTGCTCCTAGCCGAACCCCAAAGAAATCCGGGCAGGGCTCCAATAGAGGGAACAGCGAGACACTCCAGTAGTATACACAAAGCACCCATAGTACACAAAAACACCATGCAACCATCAAGCGAGCAAGGGTGCAAGTGCCTGGATGAATCCAAGAAAATACAGACACGAGTTGAGCAACTTAACTCATTAATAAAAGAGGTCGGTAACCTAAAAACTATAGTAAACTCTCTGAAGAATCAACTATAAAGTCACTTGCGGAACACACCCTTTGGATTCACGCAGAGGAGGCAAGGGGCCACAATGACAAATAGCTAAACCATTAACTACTCCCAATGTGATAGCTAGTGGAATACACAACGATGGGAATCAGAATCTCACAAATCCCACACCCCAGAGGGACCGGGAAGGGGGCAGCTGCCCAATTACCAAAGAGATAGTGGGAACAGGCCAAGCAACTTACGCAATGGCACAAATCAGACAATATATTCAGGTAGACTGAAGATCAAAACCTGGTCACAAATAATTCAGAAAGATGCCACAAGAATGTCATACGACCTGCAAATTCAACGGCCACTACTCAGAACGCAACAAGAGGCAAAACTCTTGGCCCAAACCATGGCCTAGTAAATGCCCAGATAGGAGCTAAGAAGAAGGCCGGAAAGTATATCTACCTAACATACCTAAGGTCATAGCAGGGACTAGAGAGGATCAAGACTCATTAAAAAATAAAATCATACATTGGATCAGTCACAAGAAACAATGTTTATCTGTAGTGCTCTCAGACATAGAGAGGGCAGTGCATTTGGAGGGAGGAACCGAGAAGCTAGATACTATTAGGATGGCCATGGCTAACCGAGACATAGTGCAGGGACTGATTATGATGGATTTAAGAACAAGTGCGTTCAGCGTTTCAAACTGCACGATCCAAGAGAGGCCTTAACACCACAATCTGGGCACAGACCCCCAGTACTCTACCAAATGAGATAGGTGCAGAAGGGCGCAAAACCCAAGACATAGCAAACGCTGTAACTAACAATGTAGTTGAGCTCAACCTTGAACAGTCGCCACAGATGCATAAAATATTACCTAAAGCATCAACACCTATAGCTATTCTCTCCTGGAATGTTGCAGGCCTAAAACAAAAACTCGAGGACCCATATTGGCATACATGCATAGATAAATTTGATCTCTACCTCTTCCAGGAGACGTGGTTTATGAATCCCCCATTTAAGTTGGGATAGAAAACATATTACAAGAATGCTGCTCCATCAAACAGAAGAAGACCCTCAAGGGGGCTTGTAATATGGATAAAAATAACACTGGGAATGTGAATCAATCAGCATACAATAGATATGCTTGATCCATTGGTACATATAGACACGAATACCTGTAACAGTGCAAAACTACACATCTTTAATGTTTACAACAGACTAAGCAGGCAACATCTTAACTCTAAAATCATTGATTTACTGAGCAGCTCCTTGGACCAATTAGACCCCAGTGATACTGTGATCCTATGTGGGGACTTTAGCTGAACCTATGAACCATTAAATGGCCTAGAGAGTCTAACAGGGCCAGAGGACAAGGTGAGGGGGCTACTTCAGCTAAAGGCTGGATTATCAAAACCGTGCACGAATGCCGCAATCCAGATAATGCAGTTAACCATTGAATATCACTGAAGGGCTTGCAAAGGAAGGGACACTAAAAATGGAAATGATAACCCCTCCTTAAATACTTTTAAAAGGAGGCAGCGCACAGTCAAGAATAGAATATATTATCCATAGTACGCACAGTTGGAATAGGATAGTCAATTTTAGAATCGATATGAGAGAGGACAGTGACCAACGGCCACTTTGCCTGAAAATAGAAGGCTATACCCCAGGGGATGGCCCACAGGCTGTTTGCTCACCAAAAATACACCCCCTAATAGGGAACAACCCTAGAGTCATTAAATGACTCGGATTACAGGAAACACAGAAATTATAACTGGAATTTACAATACATTTATAGAGGTAGTGTGGCCATACCCAGAGATAAGTGAAATGCCAGTATTAAAAATGCACAACTGCCTAGTTGCAAAGCCCTTTCTTACAAGAGACACTAGTAAGAAACATTAACCCAGATGCAACATGAATGCAAAAACAAACCCCTGGTATACACGAGAATGTAGGAGAGCTAAGAGATGCCTACTGGAGAATTTAAAGCAGGGAACAGCAGATTCAATAAGGGAGGCCAGGGACAACCACAGGAAAGGGAACATACTGACTATCGCAAAGAAGAACTGGGAGGAGAATAGTTGGATGGACCTCCTCCAGGCTGCAAAAACTAATAATATGGCATAGTTCTGGAAAATATTTGCATGTGGGAGGAAACACCAAGTGGTGTGAACAGAGCACCACCTGGATCCGGTGACCTGGACCGAGCACTTTACTAACTTGTATTCAAGTGTTCGGCACACTCCTGCCGAATATTGCGAACCTGCTAGCAAAGAGGGAGATAGTAAAGTGATTAAATTCACATTTAAAGAAACTTAACATGCAATAGACACCCTTAAGAAGTGAAGAGCACCGGGACTAGATAGATTCCCTGGAGACTTGTTTAAGCATGATAAGAATGTTTGGGTCCCGTATGTTAACTTAATTAGTAACACCATAGCAAGAGGTGCGCCCGTACCGGTAACATGGAAAGGGGCGGAAATAGTCCCCATACACAAAAAAGGCTATAAGCAGAAACCTGACAACTATAAGCCAATTAGCCTAATAGATGTGCTCCAAAAAATCTACGCCAGGCAATTACTGAATAGGCTTAATTAATTGTTAGAGGCCAATAACATAATGTTCCAGTGCCAGGTAGGATTTGGAGCTCTCACAAGCACAGTGGACCAGGTCTTTAAACTTTTATGTATCATCTGGAAATACGTTAAGGTAAAGGGGGCCACATTTACATGGCATTTGTAGATGTAAGAGCTGCCTTTGACCTCGTACCCAGATGTTTACAGTGGGACATGTTAAAAAAACTGAAAGTCTCCCCGTCCCATCTAGCACAGATAGAATGGCTACACTCTGCCAACTATGCAAGAGTCAGCTGGGGCACAATGGGGAGCTTACGGAACCGATCCCAATAGACAGAGGGGTGAGACAGGGGTGCATACTCGTCCCCACCCTGATCTCGCTCTATGTCAATGATGTGGTTGGCTTTTTACAAAAACCAGAAAACGACCCCCCTAAGATGAGTGGGGAATTGGTTCCAGCGCTGTTCTTTGCAAACGATTCTATCCTTATGTCGCAAACACGTAGAAGACTGCAAAACCAATTGAACGGCTTTAATAGATACTGCTGAGTAAATGGTTTAGAAATAAACACTGGCAACACCAAGTACATGGCCATAAATCCCTGTAAAGGTTTTAGAAAGGGCTTCGAGATGAACAATCAAAAACTAGAACACGTCCCTAAATTTACTTATCTGAGTAAATTGCTTGACTCGAAGCTCGAAGCTGGAAACTGCAGGTAAACTATTCAGCGCTACGGCTTGCTCAGGGGGCAGGGGTTGTTTTTAAAAGGCACAACTTATCGTCAAGCAAACCCTTGACACCGGCACTCAAGCTATACAATTGCAAGGCGAAGGCAGCAGCTTTGTATGGGTCAGAACTCTGGGGAATCAATAAACAACACAACTAGTAAATGGGGAAAATAAGTTTGTGAGGAGATTACTGGGGCTACCACCATAAACGCCACTTATCCCAATGTTCTATGACCTAAACAAGAAACGCATAGGGCAAATTGCCATACTGCGACCATTGCTTTATTGGATACGCCTGTGGACAGCACCAGAGCTAGTGGTATATAGAGAGGGGGTAGGAGAACTCCTAGCCATTGATAGTTGCCTCACCTTTCCATGGCTAGGATTCGTAAGAAATAGCTCACAGAATTAGGTCTCAGTTTATATTGGACCGAGCCACATGATTTAACTCCACGTTGTAAAAACATACTGAAAAGAACATACTGGCTACATACTTTGAACGCCGTCCAGTGCTGCCCAAGCCTGGGAAGGCTAACAACCCAATTTCTTATTGTAAAATCTAATCCAAGCTTTGAAGAATTTCTGGATTACGTCCAACAGGACCTAGCAAGAATTTTGTACCTAAAATTGCGATACGGCACTCTGCAGGTCAAGAGTTGCACAGCAAACTGGGGGGCGAATGGGGATTGCACTTGCACTTTTTGCTCTCCATGCACTTTAAAGCCTATTGAAAACAGCGCACAGCTTACATCCAGGCAAGGAAGAAATGGATACGCCTGCTGTGCAACAACCTGGGATTCTGGAAACACTAAGATGCACTAAGGGTGTTGACAGCTAGTACTGCACCACCCATAACATTCGCCTTATCGCGATATTTATTTGCAGTAGGGATTAAAAGAAACGAAATGGTACTAAAACTGTGATGCCTTAACGAACAATGCACTTTACTTGGAATAATACTTGAATTTTAATTGATCTGTTACTTTAGGTGCATTACACAGATTTTAGTTGATTTTAAATACATACCTATTAGGGGGATGCACTGAAATATTTAGCGATTTGTAAATACTGTTTTACCAACAGCGACTAACGACGTTTTACTGAGGATTTTATATATTTTGTATGATGAATTTTAGTGTATATCTAATAAGTGTTTAACATGTGCATGTAACACGATGAGCATAAGTAATTAGAGACATTTTTCATGTGTGAAACTTTTATGGCCTTCGGCCAAAATAAAGTACTTCATCAATTGAAGGCTAACATGTTCTTCATCTATGCATCTTCCCCAAATCATAAAAAATTGCTTTTTATAAGTTTTCTGTTCAAAAGAATGTCCTATTACCTAATGAATATGTGTGTCTTATGGTTTCTGCAGGTTTCACATCAGCATATTGCACATGTATGCCAATAATTGTAATCTTACATGACTCCCATAATCAGAAACTAACCTCTTCAATGCCTATGACGAGCTGGTCTCGTCATGGGCCGCAGTTGCGCTGTGCCCATGACGAGACCAGCTCGTCATAAACCCCGCCCGCTAATACAACGGCCGGCACAGGGCGGGGAAAGGGGCGGGCACTGAAGGGGTTAACAAAAGGGGAAGTGTAAAAATGGTCAGCCCGTTACCATCCGAATTGCAATGAGAAACATCTATATCTCCCCTGATGCCTGTGACCATCTCTGTACTGGTAATGACTGAGAAGTGAACTGAGAAGGCCCCCAAGTTTGTGGTTCAAGAGTTTTTTTAATTTTTCAGGGGCATCTTCTCAAAGTACACTCGGTTGTCCTTGTATGTATTGAGCAGCTGAACAAAAAGGTAACATTTACCTCTGCCATGAAAAAGCACAAGGGGCATATTACCAAGCCCCTATCGCCACCACAACGTCACTTTTTGTGACGTTGTGGTGGCGATAGGGTCAGCGCACTATTACCAAGACAGCTTTAAACCACATAATGTGGCTAAAAGCCATGTTAAGTGGCTTAACGCTGCCTTGGTAGTAGGTCCCCTTTCACTCTAAAATTAGTGTGAAAGGGGCATGCAGTGGGTGTTGCGGTGGGCGTTTCACCACAACACCCATTCACTTCGACACTGCCACCTATTACCAGGAGAGGCGATAATAGGTGGCAGTGCCGACCTTAAGACCAGGAAAATCCTGGTCTTAAGGTGGCGAAACGAGGAGAAATGCTTCATTTCTCCTCGTTTTTGCTTTTTGCATGTGTGCTGCCTTGTGCAGCACACATGGAAAAAGCAAAATGCCAAGGTTTGTTTATGTACAGGAAGAAGTCCCTTCCTGTACATAAACAAACCTTTTTTTGAAATGCCATTTTGTAACTTACTTGAGTGCTACATGAAGCAGCACACATGTAAGTTACAAAATAGCATATTAGGTTTGTTTATGTACAAGAAGGGAGCCCCTTCCTGTACATAAACAAACCTCCCTGCTCGCAGACACCCTTGCACTCTGGTGCAAGGGTGCCTGTATTGGCGTTAAGTCGTGAGACTTAGCGCCATCGCGGGGGTAAACGCCGGCTGCACCATATCCTTGGTAATATGGTGCAGCCTGGTGCTTCCGAAGTGTCGATGAGAGGCGTTAAGCCAAGGAGGCTAACGCCTCTCACCATCACTTCCTAGATAATATTTGCCCCCACGAATTTAGTGAAGTGGGAAGCAAAATCAGAAAGAGTCAGTAGTTTTCTCTTGGTATATTTTTCTCCTGCGTCTATGTTGTGAATGTATTTCTGCCCACTTTGTATGTTGGAGAAAATGCACAAGTGTCCTGTGGCCCTCCCTCTTACTCTAACTGGAGAAGAGATCATATGGGACAAATAGTTCATCTGCAAAATAATCAGCAGGTTATTGGTGAGCCTTCCTCAGCATACCTCCAGGTTAGCACTCACACGCATATACCTGGATTTTCATACCAAAGAGTTTTATTACATTCCAGTCTAGTACATCTTAAAGGAAAACACAAATGCATTGTCCACAGAGAACATAATCTAAAG
Organism: Triturus cristatus; assembly: GCF_964204655.1. Taxonomy (NCBI): domain Eukaryota; kingdom Metazoa; phylum Chordata; class Amphibia; order Caudata; family Salamandridae; genus Triturus; species Triturus cristatus. The sequence goes on from NC_140587.1 coordinate 233,470,909, forward strand.
ACACAGAATGGAAAAACATTATATTAGACTGCTTATATTGTTTACATGATTTATGCTAGCAGCTAGAAATCTGCCATTAGGAGAGATGAGGCTTAGAATGTGCGTAGAAAAAACAAGAATGAAATCAGCCCACGCTAACAACCCTCACAGATTGTACTAATCTAGGCCTGAGGAAGAAGTCAAATGCCCATGAAGATGTTGTCTCCTGAGTAGATCGATCAGTCCTCTCTGCATTTATTGAAAGAACCTTGGGGCATACAAGGAGGCGATAATAAATTATCGCTTCTTTAGCGGCCGTTTTCGGCCGAAAAGCGGCAATAATTTTATCGCCTAATTAGCAAGCTCACGCTAACGCGTGAAACCTTGCTTTAGCGTGGGGATTCCTAACGCCCAGCTTTGCATCTCTAATGAGATGCAAATTGGGCGTTCCTGACCTGACATGACAGGAGAAATGTCGCTAAGCGACATTTCTCCTATCATCAAGCCCCATGCTATGAAGCATAGCGGCAGGAAAAGTAGCAATAACCCCTGTTATCGCTACTTTCCTTACGCCTGCTTCAGGACTGACTTAGCCATGATATCCTATGGAAGGTGGATATCATGGCTAAGTTTGTGAGCCCCTATCAACAAGCTAACGTGAGATTATCGCTGGGTTTCCAGCGATAATCTCACGTTAGGCAGTTATCGTGAGGATTTTTATAGCTTTGGAGATAAGCGTTGCGAATAGCGCACTGTCTCAGCGATAAAAATCCACGTTAGCCGGCGATAATTATCCTAGCGCTAAGTGCGCTTAGCGATAATTATCGCCGGTTGTTATTGATATGCCCCCTTGCTCTGTGTTTACCAGTACTTACAAGAATGCATGAGAGAAGGTGTTCTTGTGATCATTAAATGTGTCAGAATAGTAGCTGAGAAATAGTAGTGAGAACACTCAAATATAGGGCTCGTTGGCCTATAGCATTTGGTATTATATGTTTTGTGTAGTGAGTAGACAGGTGATGTCAGTCGGGTATGGTTGCAGATTGAAGTTGCTGTAGATGGTGGAGATTTTGTTGCTGAAGAATAAGGAGAGATTGTTGCAAAGGTCCTGCAAGTGGTAATTTAGCTGGAAGCAGCTGCAGGTTAGGTGAAGTACTTCACGATGGCAAAAAAGTCCTTGTTTCTGTTAAAGCTGGTGTCAATTTGCCCTGCCAGGTTGGTGTGCTTAGTGGTCCGGTTCATTTGGTAATATTGTATCAGGGCCAATTTGAACGTGTTTCCATCCTCTTTGCCTTTCATTAGTGTCCACCTGCACTCCAGTTGTTTGAAGTAGAGCTTAATCAGCCTGAGTTCATACGTCTGGACCTTGTTGTGCCATTGTGCTTGAGGGGTGCCAGTGGAGGAGGTCATTTTATTGTTCTAGCTCTTGATGACTTAGATGATGTTCTTGCAGTGTTTGGGTTAATCAGTTTCAACAATAGTGGTCTAGTCCCTGTCCAGGATGTTGTTCCAGTTGTGGTGGGCTAATCTGGTGATGGTTGGTTTATGCAGGACAGGAATGCTGAATTTCATGAGGGTGTGGACAGTCCAGGAGACAGGTGTGAGTTTTTCAACTTTCATGTTGTCAAATTAGGTAAAGATGGGGTCCGGGATTTGCCCGACGATATGGGTAGGTCCTTTAACTCTTTTGGTCAGGCCCAGGTTTATAAGGTCTTTGAAGAGTGTTCCCAAATTGGACTCAGAGAGGTGTTTTCAGGTGGCTGTTCAGGCTGAAGAGGCGGATGAAGCTATTTTGCGTTGAGGGCAAAATTAAGTATGCAATGGTGTTGGAGAAGGAAGTGCAAGTGAGTGAGCCGCTCAAGGTGAAGTTGGTGCTGATGTGCAGCTTGAATAACAGGGGTTCATTGTTGATGGTAGGTATGTCCACAGAAATGGTGCAGCTGATGTTGTGTTTGTGGATGATAGTGACTCCCCTTCAGGGTTTTTGAAGCCGGTCTTGTCTGGTGATCTTGGATCCGGGAGATGGTGGTGGTAGAGTCAGATACCACTACAGGGTTCAGCCAGATTTCTTTTTTTGTGTTTCAATTTATGGAGAAGAAAAAAGAGGGGGATACATAGCCACAGCTTTTATAATCAAGGTCATATAAACACAAAAGTAACCATACTGTACTTGGAAAAGAAACACAGGTACATTGCAAGTTCAAAAGTACCTCATACCCATGGAACCGAATACATGGTATGTCACTCGTCATGGGCCTCCTCCATCAGTGGACGTCAGTTTAAGGTCACTATCTGAGTTTGTGCCACTCAAATCTCTTGGGTGCTGCCTGAGTCATGGGCTTCTAAGAATGGGGTCCACACTTGTGTGAATGTCTCCATCCTGTCCTGCCATTGATATATGAGTTGTTCACATGTGTCAGTCTAGTAAATTTCAGCCAAACATTAAGGGGGAGATTTACAAAAAAGTGGCGCCAGGCAGTGCAGCTCCCTGTGAGGCTGCGCTCCATTGAGTGACAGGGAGGGAGCAGGAGAGCACCATATTTTTAAAGATATGGCTCTCTCCTCCCCTTTCCCTTCCACCGGTGCTGACTTCAGCAGCCATGTGCCATGCACACACCTTAGCGCTGTAGTGCTAGGGTGTGTGCATGAGAGTAGCACATGTTTTGTACAGGAACGGTACCGTTCATGTACAAAATACTATGCTAGACATGAGGGAAAGCTTTTCGCACTTTGTATGCGGCAGCACAGTGCAGCACGCATGCAAAGTGGGAAAAACAAGGCAAAATGAAAGCATTTCTCCTTCCTTGCGTTGAAAAGGGTGCAGTTTTCTCACGCTAAACTCTATCTACTGTTTTTAGTAAATTGGGATTAGCATGAGAAAGCTTGGGTGGTTGCATGGGAATGCCCATGCACCACCCTTGGCATGCCCCCACAGTGCAAAGTAATGCGAAGCAAAGCAATGTGCTGCTTCGCATTACTTTTACATTATTTCCAGTGCTAAACAAGTTTAGCTCTGGAAAGTTAATTAGGAAAAAGAGATTTTGCGCCATTTTGCGTCACTTTTGTGATGCAAATATGGCGCAAAATCTTTCTAAATCCCCCCCTAAGTGTGAGTTGGCCTCCCAGGGGAACACCAATGGCGCAGCTTGCAGACCTTTGCGGTCATAAGAGCAGTGACTACTAGGCACTGAACTGTATTGGTTACTCTGGGCAGATCAATCATATCAAGAAGGATGACACATTTCCCAGAAAGGGAGTCAGGCAGGTCTAGGGTATCAGTCAGGGTGGTACAGATCTCAGACCAATAAGACCACAGGTCGGGGCAAAATATAAGATATGGAGTATGCCACTGTTCAGAAGGAGGCATCACCAGTAGTCCAGTAGTCCTTGTGGTGCAGGAGGCCTATGAGAAATGCACATGCATGGGCGTACGCACATGCACAGTTTTTTTATCAGTATTTTTAATGCCGAAGAAGACGAGAAGGGCAGCCTGGGGGTGCTACGGTTCAAAGGTAAGTCTTTTTAATATACTCTTTAGTTATATTAATAATAGGGAGAGTGGAGGCAGGCGGCGTAGCAGAGCTATGCGGAGTGCAACAGAGTTTGTTACCACATCCGTAGCACTCTGCGTAGCCCAGCTACTCGGACTCCCCCCACCCTTAGATGACAGATATCAATTGAGGGGGCGAGTCCTCCAGCTCTAATGATGTAATTAGGATATCGTACACATAGAGAACAAGTTTTGAGGGAATGGCCATGGTGGTTATGCTAGCAATATGTGTGTTATGTCAGATGACTATGGCTACGGGCTCCAATTCAAATAAAAATCGGAAGGGCGACTGCGGGCATCCTTGGTGCATGACTCGTAACACAGAAAAGAAGTCCTACAGGAAAAGCCTGCTGTTCACCCATGTTGTTGGGTCCGTGTATAATCATTTTATGTTCCAGATAAAGTCATCATCGTGTCAAAATTTGTGGAATGTATGAGACATGTAGGCACAGTCGATCCTGTCAAATGCCTTCTCAGCGTCCAATGAGAGTGCCACTCTGGCGGACGCAAGAGAGCCACAGGATGTGAGTCAGCCTTCATGGATGGTTTCGGAAGGATCTGCCCGGATTTTATCTGACCTGAGAAGAATGGATCACCTTTTTAAGGCATGTTGCCTAAATTCCTGTGCTAACATCTATGTTATGATCAGGGCCCAGTTGGAGGAGGGAGGAAGGTGTCCCAATGCCTCAGCTTTTTTATAAGTATCATAGAGGGAGTTCCGTGCTTCCGATTTGCTCCATTTATAGAATTACCTGTTGTTGGTGATCTCACCAGCTAGAAGTCCCAGTTTTTCGACATTCAGATGGGGTAGATGGAGGACCTGGAAGAAGCACTCCTCAATGTCTACAGGTTATTGCGGGTCTGGGCTATACAGTTCCATATAGTATATTGCAAATGCAGCAGGTATTGTTTGTAGTTCTGTTAAAATGGCAAGAAAGGTATCCCTGATGGATCAGGTAGCCATCGCCTTTTTTCCTTGCCGCAGCTTGGCAGCCAATAGTCACCCTGTACATAGTGTCTAGCATTGAGTCGGTTTAGCATATACTCCATATGGCAGTGAAAAGGGAGGTAAGTTCCACTTTGGCCTATATGAACCATCACTGCCAACCGTCAAATAGTATGTCAGTATATGTTATGGTCAGTGATTGCATGTCCCGCTCAAGTGGTGTCTGTCTGTCTGTTCTACTTTTGTTGGAGATCTCTGCATCTCTGATTAGTTTTCCCCAAAATGCGGCTTTTGCCAAGCTCACTAAGATTGTCTGACAGGTAAGTATTAAGATGCCCTCAGAGTAGTCCCTTTTCTGGAGGCATTTTATAGAACAAGACATTGAATGACCATGGTTTTCTTTGGGGGGGGGGGGGGGTTCCAAAGAATCTAATTGATGAGGAATCTAATCGGGCCAGAATCTTGCAGGGATGGATATCAGTTTAGGTACGGTTGCATGGGTCTCAAGAAAATCATCAATCCACCCCTGAGAGGCATTTATAGGAGAGATATACATCTATAATACTGGTCATCCAGGTGGGGCTGCTATATATTGCAGAAGCCCTGATCCTCCTGTATGTCCTTCAAAAGCACCCTGTTTCTGAAGTGAGCTTAGTCAGTGGGGTACGTCAGATCAAAGATCATGTCAGGTGCTAGGTACCAATCCCCCCAGGATAAGGCGTGTGGATTCCAGTTCAGTTAGCACTTAATTGAGTCATAGAAGGAAAGACTTTTTTGATCAATTTGAGGCATACACAGAAACTTCACTGAGGACAGCCCCACTGACTTTAAGTTTCTCTAGAACATAACTCCCATTCATGTCAGAACAAGAGTGTAAGATCATGCAGGAGAGGGATATCAATATCAGAATTGCAATGCCATGTTTCCTAGAGATCCCAGTCTGGGCTGGTGAAGGGTGGGGAGGGTGGTAGCTGTAGAGAATCTGGCCCTCCCAGTTTCTCTGAAGTTTGGACATTTCAGCAGGTGAGCAGTGTGTTTTCTGGAGTAGGGCTATATCTGCCTGTTTGGACGCCAGATAAGAACAGATCTTCTGATGCTTAACATACTGGGTCAGCCCATTGACATTAAGGGATATGATACATAGTGGACAAGATGCAGGAGGGACTGTGGGGGGCATAGTGGAGTGGAGACCAATAGTACAACCTCCGGACTTCTCTGTGGTCTCTGGAACACGGGGGAACAGGGGTAGCATGGCTCAGGTCAGGATAACGGAGGGAGCTGAAGAGGGGGGCATGGGATAAAAAGGACAATGCAGGGGTAGAGGGAGTGCCTGGAAAAGAAAGACTCGGAATGGTTGGGAGTGCAGTACGGTTGATATTTTGAGGGGAGTATGGGTAACAAGGGGTAGGTAACCTGAGCTGCTCCAGGAGCAGCAAAGTTTATACAAACGTTTATCACTGGCTGAAATCTCACCAGAGTCACCAGCCACAAGGGTCAGGGAGGCCTAAGGTTGTATAAATGTAGGTTGAGTGCCATGCCATCTATAGCCATGTGGGAGGGGGAGGATGACAGAGGGGAGAAGGCAGGAACCCACCAGGGGAATGCAGTAGAAGGGATAAGCTTACACACCAGTAGGTTGCCATCCAAGGGGAGGGAGGAGATGTAGTAAAGGAGGGCTACTAATAAAGTCCTTAAAAAAGGGGGCCCCTGAAGTGGTGTGGGGGAGAGCAAAGGTCAGAGAGAGGTCAAAAGCAAACCAACAGATTCAAATACCAAGGAACGCAAGGTGGGATACAGTGCATAAGGCATTAGGGTGGGGGAGAAGGATGGGTCAGAGAGAGGTCAATAGCAAACCTCCGGAGTCAACTACCAAGGAACATGTGGAAGGTCCGATGCAGCAGGTATTGTGCTGTACCCTGTGACTTAACCCCATGATATAGGAGGGTGTGGAGCCACAAGGGGTGGTGCAATCAACCTAGGTGGGCTAGGGATAGCCCTGCTGTGCAGGAGTCATGGCTGAGGAGCAGGGCGTACCTAAGCCACCAGGGGAGGGTGCATTGGTCCAATGCAATCTGACTTAAAAAAGGAGGGGGCCCCGTATCACACATCCATGGCTTTTCTAAAACTGAGGCCTCAGGCGTAGCTTCGATGTCCCATAGTGTTGGGGCTGGGGAGCGGCTGAGGGCGACAAGGGTAGAGGAAGACATGTTTGAAGTCCTCTGCCATCAGTGTAGGGCAGGTTGTCTTCTCCAGAGAACAGATACCACAGCTGTGCAGTAGCCTGTAAGCAGTGGTTTCAAGTATTGTGCTGCCCCCGGAGCAAGCCAGACTGTGCTCAGAGGTTGAAGCAGCAGACACATGCAGGCGGCTGAGGGGCACGGTGTCAACCGTGTGCCTAAGTGGTGGTCAAAGATGGCGACATGGGCCCCACCAGTTCAGTGTTCCCTCTCCTCATCACAGAGGGTGCTTTGAGAGCTCCATGTGCAGTGTAGGCTGCCTCATGCTCTGTAGGCAAGCAGAGCTCTACATTGAGGCAGCCATCGCTTTCAGTGGCCAGATTCTGCTCCCCTCTCAGCCAGGGTTTCATGAGAAACAGCAGGTCCCAAATGTTGAAAACATGTGTTTTGAGTGAGCAGGTGGTGAGAAGCAAGCATGCATTGGCGAGTCATCAGCTCCAATTCTCTGACATAGCAAATGAAGGTGTTGTTCCTACAGAGAGTAAACGGGGGTCAAAGACATTTCATATTATTTTATTGGTCTGTGATTTAAGAAGAGTTAACATTGCTAAAGCGAGAGGTACCTAAGTCCTTGTCCATTATAGCATGTGCTAACCCTATTTAATCTTTGTGACTTTCATAGTTGGACAGCCATGATGTAGTCCAGGTAAGGCTGACAGAACCATTTAACAGTGTGATGATATTTGTAAGACAACATATTATGCAGAAGTACCATTGGAGGTTGATCAGAAATGGGATCATTGTGACCACTATATAAGTCATCATCAACTGTAACATGGGATATTAAGTATGGGCTGGGAAAGCTGACCGATTTTACTCCTCATTTTTCCATTAGGCATTAGCAACACGGGGCACAGGCCTCAGCTTTGACCAAGGTAGAGAAATGGAGTGAGAAGCTGCTGTCAAAAGAGAATGGCCCATTTCCACCAGCACAGTAAAGAGACTGTCAACACTGTGTCTCTCAGACTCATACATCTGATATGGAGGAAAAGGTGCTCTTAATAGGCACCACCACTGCCCAGAATGACCCATATGAAGAGGTAGTTTCTGGGTCAGAAGACCTTCTTGGTTAATTCTACTCTCCTTCCTCCCCATAAACTATTGGCTCTCCCCAAGTTACAGTAACAGTAGCCTTTTTTTCCTGGCAGCTCTTCCCTTCCTGTCCCTGTCTGTCTAAGATTTAATCATTTAATCATAGGTCCAGGAAGGCTCCTTCTTTGTGTTTTTTCTGGAAGCATGATCTCCTGAAGACTCTAGATGAGCTGGGTAGGAATAGAAGAGCGACCGATTTTCTACAAAATACTTCCTAACACCATTATCTGACATGCCTGATGTCCTCCCAAACTTCAGCCCTATGCTCCCACAACTCAGCACCCTTTCCCCACATGTCTGAGATGTTCACCTTGCCCATCACTCCTCCCCCAAATAATTCTATGCCCCTATGTTGAAGTACTTAGGAGAGTAACAGTGTTTGTTGAGGGTAATTTATTTAGCTTTTTTTTGTTTTGAACATTAGTTTTCACTTCCTATTGGACACTTGCAGTTCATTTTAATAAATTTTTTTACATGTTTTGGGATTTTTTTCTCATATCCAAGTTTGACTCCAGACACAAGTTACTGCCTATATTTAATCTACATTTTTTAACATTGCTTCATTTTATTAATGTTACAACCCACCCAAGATCCACATTTTATCTGCTGCTGTCAGCCACCTTTTCCCTTACTTTTGTCACTTGAGTTCTTACTGACTGTCCTACATATTTGCACCTATAATCTATCTTAGATTTTCTTTCTGCTGTATAAATGGTGATTGATTTTATATGCATGGAATGTATGTGAGTATGACTATCTAAGTACAAGAGGCTCATCGGGGTAATGTACATTACACAAAGCACTGACATATGACAAACATCTTGCTCGTATTAGAAACTAATACACATGACTGTGACTGTGCTTGCAGTGATAGCGAACTGTTTAAGTATTGTAAGTGGACCATAGGAATCGATAACTTCATACAAAAAATATAACAACATTATACATTATGTTTATTTTCAGCATCAAACCATCATGTTCCATGGAGCGAAGCCAATAAATCTATTAACACTGCCACTGGTTTAATCATGTCTGCCCTTTTGCATTCTAATAGATCGTGAGGGTCTGTGGAGAGGCGAGTTAGATTATTATGATAAGAAACCTAAAGACAAGAAATGTTATATAATTACAGGTATCCCTCAATTCTGATTAGATTGACATCCCAGGAATACACATAACTTGGAAATATCTATTAATATTTCCATCAACAGTCAGTCAATGGCCAATAGGATGTATTCCCTCATTTTTCAGCAATGGCTTATTAGGGTGCCTTAGATGATCTAAAATATTCTTTCATTTGGTTATATTGTGGCACCATTAAGTCCTACTCTGCACAAGACAGCATTCAATACAGAAACACATCCTGACCTCAAATCAACTAAAACAAAATGTGAGCTAATCATCCTGTTCACAAAAATGTACGTATGAGCCCATAAAACCTAAACATCTTATTTCTGTTGCACTGTGGATGCCTGGAAAACATGGCACATGCAAGAGAATTTCATTATCCTCCACTGAAGCAGTGAAATCGCAGATATACCTCGGTGAACTTCAAAACTACTATTTCAACTCACAAAACATTACAAAGTTTGTCTTCTAAGTGAAAACTTGCGCAGGTTTATTTTTACTCTCACAAAAGATATATGCCTTTTAATCAGTATGCATGGAGGAATGCTTACTTTGGAGAAAAAATACTTTGTCTCATCTGAATTTAGTAAAGGGGATAACGATCAATAATTAAAATGAATGTGTTCATGTGTGGAAATAATTTCAATATATCAACATTTGTTAGTTATATCATCTCGTCCTCTTTTCCAACATCCCACAGCTTTGCCCTAATATTAGTTCTTTTCTTGTGTATCCACCAGGCCAACTTCCAAACTATTGTTTTCAGTGTTAACCAAACCATAGAAAAATTCAAATACATGAAAGATGGTGATGTGTTCCCAAATCTTAGATGGGCAGTGTACAATACGTTTAACTATCAGCAGATATGAATAGTGGTCTGTTGTACCCATGCCTTTTCTGAATATGGATTCATATTTATATACAAATATATAATTTTTATCTGCCAATGTTTTAAGCCTTGCAATAGGCTGCAGCCCCATATTTGTTTAGGAAAGATTGCATAATGAGATGTCTCTATCTCATCATGAGCTGGCTCTGTTGCCTTTTTAAAATTATGATACATATTGGCTTTGATAACGATGTAACGCTTTGCAGTGTCTTCTACCAAAATGGTCGATTCGTTTTCACCATTCTCCATAGAAGATCAATACGGGCCCGATTCACAGAACAAACTTAAGACAAAATCCTAAACTTACTACCATTTTGGTATTCACAGAATGCACTTACTACTTCTGGTATTCACAGAATGCACTTACTACTTCTGGCATTCACAGAATGAACTTACTACTTTTGCTATTCACAGAATGGATTTACGACTACTAACTTTACGTCCGTACTCGGGCCGGAATTTCCTTCTCCGAAGCAGAAGTTCCGCACCCGGAGCGGAAAGTCCGCTTGCGGGCCGGAAGTTCCGATATCGGTGCGGAAGTTCCGCTTGCGGGTCGGAAAGTCCGCTCTCGGCCGGAAGCTCATATTAGGGGCCAGACTACATTAACTGTGGCCATTGATCATATGAGCCAAGGGTAAACACCTGTCCAGGTCCCTACCATCCCCCACCATGCATCAGCTGACACACTCCAGCCAATCCTAACTCTGCAGCATGTATAACTGCAGAGTAGACAGACACAAACCCTTTCAACATGTCACTGAATGTGTTTGTTGCACTGCCCCTTGCCATGCGGCAAAACTACTTGAGGAGAAGGAGGAGGAGAGCAGAGAGGATCTTCAGACAGAGGATTAACCTATTTGGAATTTCCAGACAAGATGTAAGGGCGAGGTACCGTTTCCCTCCAGAAGTCATCTTGGATATGATATGTGAGTGGGAGCAGGAACTTAACTCTGTGACCTGCTGCTCATATGCAATCCCAGCATATCTCAAGATCCTTTCTGCGCTCCATTTCTTTGCCACTGGGTCTTTCCAAAGGGTCTCCAGTGACCATGTGGGCATATCCCAGGCGAGCCAGTCGCGGTGCCTGCATCAGGTACTGAGATGCATCACTGCAAGATCCCACAACCACATACAAATGCCACGTACACTGGCCCTGAGACAAAGGGCAGCACGAGATTTCTATCTCATTGCACAATTCCCACGTGTGCTGGGTGCAATTGATTGTACCCATGTGGCCCTTCAGCCACCCCGCCACATTGCACACATCTTCTGCAACAGACAACGATGGCATTCCATCAACGTGCTGTCTGTGATGCCAGTGGGAGGTTCATCAATGTGCATGCGGTGTTCCAAGGCAGTACCCATGACAGCTTCATATTCCGCATGTCACCTCTTGCCCGGCGGATGGCTGCGGGAGAATTTGGCAACATGTGGCACTGGGTAAGTACCAAGTGTTAGAAATTAGGTAAATGTGTTGAAATGTCTGAATGCCCCCCAACATTAACCATTGTACAATAAGAATCATAAAGCTACATACATGGCCCAACAGATACTGCATGTAATACAGTACAGATCATGTCCTGTGCAATTCAAAGAGGGAAATGTAACCAACTGCCCTTTCTCCACTCCTCTGGTGACGCTGGGTATGCACTCACCCCACATCTCCTCACCCCTTACAGGCGTGCAAACACTGTACCACAGCATAGGTACAATAGGGCACACATACGGACTCGAGCCATCATAGAGCGCACTTTTGGTCTGTTGAAGTCGCGATTCAGATGTCTCGACTGTACAGGGGGTGTGCTGCTGTACTCCCCAGAAGTCGTGTGCAAGATCATATTAGCCTGTTGTGTCTTGCACAACATTGCCTTAACGCATGGCTTACACATACCGCTGGAACCTCGGCTAGCTCTGAATCTGGGAAACCGGGCCATTGCACATAACCGAGGTCAGGGCATGCAAGTCTGTGAGCAGCTCGTTGCCACGTATTTTACTTGAGCAACCTGTAGTGGAATGGACAAAATGTGGTTTGCTGTCTGTTGCCAATGATGAAACTTGGATATACATGACTGTGTCAATAAATTCCTTCCTGAGACAACTTTGCAAGCCACACTAACTGCATGTAAATCACAGCTGTTGACAGTAGTCAAAAGGTTGAGCATGCTTCAGCTCATGTGCCCATGTTAGCAATCAGTGTAGTGGATGTCCCTAAAGAATCTATTGACGCAAATGGAAAATGATACATGTACTGAGAGACCTAGCCGGACCTCATGAGGATGGGTCACTTAATCAGAAAAGGCCATAACCATAGCATTGTCAGGCGTTCCGAAGTTCCGAAGTTCCGATCACGGAGCGTAATGCGCGTGTGCGGACCCTCCGCTCCGGAACCGGAAACTGCGCTTACGGGCCGTAAACTCCGAAAATAACCCGGAACACATTATTTCATGCAGGAAATGTTTTACAGTAAGTGGGAGGCAAGAAATACATCACAGGAAATAGTTGGCAGCCATTTTGCGTTCATTTTGAGTCATCCTCCATCAGAGAACAGATTCTCTGACATCCTGCTGCTCTCATCATCCTTATTTTCCCCATAATGGCTGTGGGTTACGAAGAGAGGGCACCCCCTTTTACTGAAAGGGAGTTAGACATCTTGGCTGAGGGGGTGCTGGCCAAATATCCTCAGGTATGTGGAGACCCTGAACACCAGCTGAGCAATGCAGCCCGGGCCAGGCTGTGTGCCAACATCGGTGAGTGCTGCAGTGCAGTGGGAATACACACAAGGAGTGCGAGGGCATGCCGCAAGCGCTGGGAGGACCTAAAACGGTGGTCCCGGCACAAGGCTGAGGAGCTGGTGGGCCAGTCTTCCCAGCACCATGTGCATCATCCTCGACTCTCCCCACTGTACAGGAGGGTCCTGCGAGCAGCTTGGCCGACCCTCCATGCTCAGCTGGAGGAGCATGAGCAGCAGGGACATGGTAAGTGCATCATATGCTAAATGTGTCTGGGAGTATGATGTGAGTGAAACAGTGCTGTACCATTGTGTGTCTGATGCCTCCATTCACAGATTCCGTGTCCATGCGGCAGTCACCAAACTTAAAAAGGCACACTGTGGCATATGGACTGTACAGGGCAGAGTGCATTTTGGGAGTTGTAGTTTCGTCATGACAACTGGCTAAATGAGCCACAATTGTGCATTCATACTGAAATCTGCTCTTCCCGCACCACTACAATTGGCACTAGGAAATCATAACTGATGTGTGCATTGGATGAGCAATGGTACAGACACTGTCCAGTGTGTGCATGGCAGGCCAAAGGGTATTGGATGCTGTGACTTGCATTGCATTTGTAGAGTTTGGGTTCCAATTGAGACAAATCATCATGTGCCATGGAGTCAAGACAGACTTTGACATCCTTGCATCACTCTTAAGCACTTCTAAATTTGCACGGTGTGTCCACTGACAGACGTCTCACCCTCAGTGGCCTGTATGATATTTCACATGTACAGGTAGCTGTCACAACAATCCCCCACTGTTCAGCGGTGTACTGCGCTACCTTATCAGTCACCAAAGCCAATATGTGCCACTGGATTGTCAGATCATGTGTGGGGACAGCAAAAGGCTAGACTCACAATGTAGCTACAGAAATAGCACAGACCCTCTGTGGATGTGTGACCCACATTCGCCACTTGTCTTGTCCCATACAATGCTACAAAGCAGATGACACTTGTCCAGACGTTAAATAGCTGTGACTCCCTATCAATGGCTAAAATCCAAGAAATCAGGACTTTTCATGTTCTCCATTGATGGACTGCTTTTGGAACCTGCACATGTAGCAGTGGCAGGACACACAGATCACCAGAATCCCAGGTTGTGGGTTGGCCAATACAGTTGTGTAAGCCACAAACATCCACGTGAGATGTCCATGTCAGACTCAATCCAGTAAATGAAAGTGAACATACACGTAATGTGAGCTCATAGACACTGACAACTGTAGAGTGTGATCAGAGGAAAATAAAGTCTGACCTTTGCTCATCTATGTATGTGTCTCGTCCTGCATGACACAACCATCACATTAGGATTTTGCTTACATTTCAGCAGGCACAGCTGGCGATATGGAAGGGCAGCAGGACCAGGTCCGAAGCGTGAGGCCACCAGTGCTGCGGTGGCTACACCCTCTTTCCACCAGCGAGGAAGAGGAGGATGAGGAGGGACCCTCAACATCAAGAGGCAAGAGGATTGCGCTCACCCGGACTGACAAGGGACACCCTGATGCTGGTGCTACATCCCGGGTGGATGTTGCGGACATTGAAGGGGGGGTGAACACGAAACATTAGCCCATGATGTGGTGGCGAGCTACTCTCCCCAAGACTCTTCACCTGTGGGCCCTGAAGAGGTGTCCTCAGGGCAGGCCAACACACAATCTGGGCCTGCCATCAGCCCCTCCCTACCTCTAGAGTCCCCCATTTCATCGGGGGCTCCAGCTGCATCCCCTGCAACCAGTCCCCCTCATCGTAGCTGCCAGCTCGACGACATCATTGGCTCCGGACCTGAGGCACCACATCCATCCTGTCCCCCCCAGGCCCCTCCCGGTGTTGTTCCTCCTGTGGCTGTGCCAGTGGACTTGATGTGGATGTGTGAGGGTCAGCCAGACATGTCTGCTTCGCATCATGCTACAAGTGTGTATGGAGGTACGCATGATGCGAGAGGACATTCTCCGATCTCTGGCCACCCTCACCACCAGCATCAATTCAATGGCCACAGCCATGTCGTCTCTTGTCTCCCAAATCCCTTCCCATACCACCGTCAATGTCTCCCCCTGTCCGTTGCCCCACACTCTTTCCCCCCGTACTCCTCGTGTGTCACAAACACAAGTGGTGCCTGTTCCTGCACCCGCCAGCTGTGTGCCTGCATCGGACTCAGGGGATCTAGACATTGTGGTCCTAGAAGATGACCAGGACACTTGACTTTTGACGGAGACGTTGTCGTGAACTATCATTTTCATTTCCCCTTGTAAATAGACTGTTTTCCCTGACGCTCCCTGACATGTTATATTTGTTTTGCCCCACCCCAATCCAGGTTCCCTTCTCCCTCTGCATCAAGATCATCATTTGTTTTCCTTTCTCCCTTCCAAACGGACGGTTGTTCTTCTGTACCTTCATAAATGTCAATGAGGAATTCTAATTACTTCAACTTGTTTGACTTCATTTTGAATGTCTGGTTCAGAATATGGCCACATATTTGGTGAGTCATCTGCTATGCACATAATGGCTTGTTGCAATGATGGGTTACACTTGTAACTGTGTCACACACACACATACCTTCTCACATCTCTAGGCCACCAACATCATTACACAGGACATGATACACAACAGAATCTTTTTTTTGTAGGTCTTTATTTGTTCAACACACATTCACATTGTTAAATTGTCTTGGGGTTCCTGTCACTGGCGATCGTGCTTGCGACATCGCAATTTGGGGGGTGATGGCTGGTCGGAGGGTCAGGTCTGGCTCGTCGCCTACTTGGAGGTGGGTATTGTCCTTGGGACTGTCCAGGGTCATCTACATGTGCTGGGGCAGATGGTGTATGCACATTGGATGTTTGTGCCTGGACAAGGGCTGGTTGTGCACGTGGTGGGAGTGCCTGTACAGGGGTTGGTGTTGGTTGTGAAGGTGGTGGCAGTGCCTGTACAGGGGTTGTTGGTGGTTGTGCAGGTGGTGGCAGTGCCTGTACAGGGGTTGTTAGTGGTTGTGCAGGTGGTGGCAGTGCCTGTACAGGGGTTGGTGGTGGTTGTGCAGGTGGTGGCAGTGCCTGTACAGGGATTGGTGGTGGTTGTGCAGGTGGTGGCAGTGCCTGTACAGGGATTGGTGGTGGTTGTGCAGGTGACGGGAGTGCCTGTACAGGGGTTGGTGGTGGGAGTGCCAGTTCAGCCCGCTGGTGTGGATGTGTACCTTTGCTCTGTTGCTGTGCAGTTGGTGGTACAGGTGTGGGGATGTGCTGTCCTGTTGGCAGATATGATGGCTCCCCTCCCTGCGATGACCGTGAAGGGAGACTTTGGATCACTTTCAACATGCCCTCCATCATCTTCATGGCCAAGGCATGGTGTCTTGCACTCTCTTCCCTTTGGATGGATATCATGTCTCGCATATTTCTCGGCATGTCCTGCCAAGTCCTATCCATCCTATCCAAAACTTGTCTCAGCCTGTCCACCACCTGAGGGAAGTGGACCATGTCCTGCAGGGACTCCGACATGTCGGACAGGGTAGCCCCTATGGCACAAACGTCCTGCCTCACATCTGTCTGCTATTGAAAGAAGTCCTGCTCCCACTGGCCATCATAGCCAGGTGCAGGCCCTCTCTGCAGCTGTCTGCCATGGATGGGACGAGCAGGTCCAACAGCAGGGGAGGGGGTGGCAGGTGGGAGCCTGTGGGCAGGAGAATGGTGCCCAGGGGATACTGGCACCACAACAGGGCTGGTACTTCCCCCAGATGGTGGAGAGGATGGCAGGGATACACTGTCTAGGGAAGAGCGGGTAGGGGAACCACCATGTTGGTCCTGGACGTGAGGGCTGTGAGGGAGTGATGTCTGTGTTGTGATGCGTGGGAGCTGTGGCTGGTTTTCTCGATGCTGGGGAAAGGCCATACTTTGCTTGGGAGGAGGCTGACGAACGTTGCTTGGCAGAGGATGTGATGCCCTGACCGATTTTGCCAATCTGGCACGATAGCTCTCATTGGCATCTGTATCGTCATCAGACATGTTGTCCTCATCATCCACCAAGTCGACGTCCTCAGGAAATTCATCCTCCTCCTCTTGAGCAGTACTTGCTGCCGACATCACTGCTTGGAGGATCAGGGGATTCTCCCCTCTGATTCCCCATCGGCCCGCACTGGTCATAGGCCTGTCATCCTCATCCTCAGCATCCCCTGGAACAGAGGTTGCAACCGTATTAGGGATGGACCTGGTATAACATGTGGTGCAACACAAGGGTTTGTATTAACTGTACTTTGCATCAACAGATGAGGATCATGTGACCTGTGTAGGGTACCACCACAAATGACAGCTCACACCATAGCACTGAGGTGTTACACAGAGATGTACATGATACAAGCAAACTCACCAGCTCCAGCCACAACTTGGTGTTCCCCCCTAGTGTCACCTGCTGGACCTGTCTCCTCATAGCTTTTGTAGACATAGCTGTCCCTGATCCAGCGGCTGTAGAGGGAAGTGACAACATTCTCAATGATCTGCATCACTAATTGACAGACAGGCACATGACACTCCTGATTTGTATTTCACTTTGTAAACAACAACTGCTGATTCCATGCAGAAGGGGATCTTGATCTCTCTCATGGCATAGGAATCTAAGCTAGTGACACACCTCATGCCAGAATTACCTGAAGGATAGGTGCGCGATAGTTTCACTGCTGCGGCCAGGCTGTCATGCAGTCCCCGGGATGGTGTCCTCTGCTGTGGTGTCATCCTGTCAGCAGCTGTGATGAGACATACAGGTCCATATTTTATAACAACAGATGGTAGCTCTGAGCCAACATGTCATTCTCAATGACCATTTGTGGGTAATCCAGGACAATGTGCAGCATGTTTACCTCATGAACTTTACATGTGGGCACCTGCTCACATGCAGCAGTTGCCAGCCGTTACCTCCACACAGCACTGACATCAATAAGATGACACTTCAACAGACACACCTCATGCCAGAATTACCTGAAGGACAGGTGCGCGAGGGTTTCACTGCTGCAGCCAGGCTATCATGCAGTTCCCGGGATGGTGTCCGCTGCTGTGGTGTCATCCTGTCAGCAGCTGTGATGAGACATACAGGTCTATATTTTGTAACAACAGATGGTAGCTCTGAGCCAACATGTCATTCTCAATGACCATTTGTGGGTAATCCAGGACAATGTGCAGCATGTTTACCTCATGAACTTTACATGTGGGCATCTGCTCACATGCAGCAGTTGCCAGCCATTACCTCCACACAACACTGACATCAATAAGATGACACTTCAACAGACACACTTGTATGAGAAGGTTACTAATAGGAAGGGATAAATGACCCGGAATCCTCCGCATTACACTGCTTTCACCTTTGCTATTAAGACTTACATATTTCCAGAGTCTAATGTCTGTTGACAAGACAGAAAGGGGTTCATGTGTGAGATGTGCAATAGTCAGGGACATGATGTTGCTCATTTGTGCTTCCCTACGCATGAAGTTACACAGCTAATTTTTGAATGTGAGAACACAGATTTCTTATGTCCATCCCTTGAGTGTCCTCTCTTTGCATACTCTATTTCCAATATCATGGTACTACTTAGCTGACGACGATTGGTGTCTTGTACAGCAGACATCCAAACCTCATATGTCAAACACTCACCTATACATGTGAATACGGTAGGAGAGGAGGCAATCAGAATGTAACATTTGGTTATGCTCACACATTGCGGATAGGCTGAGAAGCTTTGATGCCTTCCCCCTGCACTGGATTAGAGTGTTGCTCTTCAGCCAAGTCATTTTGCAGGTGTAACTGCATGAACATTCACCTTAGCAGCCCAAACATCCATCTCAAAGGTTCACTACTGGCATCAGTGTTGGCCTCAGCCATGCTATTTTCATCATGGTTTTTCCAATCATTGAATTGAAAGCCGGTTGTGTTCTGTCCACTTCATTTGTGCTATTGTATGTCCATTCTGCACTCACTTGCCATACATTTTGTGTCATCCTTTCATTAGCCACCAGGGTCTGATCTTGCATGTGTTCAAATGCCATATGTGAGCAGATTGTGATGCAGGACAACAGTGTTGTGTAACACATACAACATACGGTGGAGGTGAAAGGCACATTTAATGAGCATTCAGCCTGATTTATTCTGGGGTTTACTTCCCTTGGCCCAGCACCAGAACAGTGTGTGGGCCCTGAACAGATGTCACAGCCAACCTTGTAGCAGAAGTCAGTGTGTGTCTTAGATTATGGGAGGACCTTGTTGTTCCTACAATGATAAGTGTGTTTTGCAACTTTACATTTCTGCAGCCACATGTGATGCACTAGATTTCTGGCACAAAGGATGAGCACAAGCAGTTGTGGGCACCAGCGTTGCTGAAGTGTGTCATACTTAATATCATGATTGCTCCCACATATAACTTCGAATGGGCCCACTACCTGGATGCAACCTATATCACAATGACATGTCTACGGATCATGATGTGAGGTCCACTACCGTGTTTTGTTGATGGACAACACAAAAGCCAGCCAATGTAAGTGGTACATGACCAGCTATGTGGACTGGGCATTTGATCTATATTGGAAACATTCAAAGTTGGACAGTATATGCATTGTCAATACTACTGACCCTGGTATCTCACTTCTTGTTCATCATTGCCATATTTGTGCCAATTAGATTTATTGATTAGGTCTACAGACACCATTACAACATAGTGGGGATACCCTTTTGACTAGTTGTGGCACTCGATTACAGGATTGGATTCCCAGGTCTGGGGCTGTTGCTGAAAAACATGTAATGTTCCACAATTACAAAGGTATGATGAGCCAAGACATTTAATATTTTGTCTTTCGCTGTTAACAATTATCATTTGCTAAAGGTGGAGGTCCATTGACAACCACAATAGTAATGCAGCTATTTTTTCATCTCTGGTTGACTTTCATATGTGGGCACTATATGTCCCTCTGTCACTCCTCACAATTTATGCTTTTTGACCATCTCCTAGCCACTTTGACTTACCAGTCGGTCAGGGTGGTATGCCTATCTCTGTACGATGGCGATTCCTCCCAGTAGATGCAGGGACCTCTGCTACTGCAGTTGTCTGTGCTCTGGCTGAATGTGTCAATGGGTGAGAAGAGAGAAAAGAGAAAAGTAAACAAATGGGAAATGTGCTTGTGGAACTTTTCTGTGATTTCCCCATTTCTTCTGCAGTTGTGCAGTCCTGCCGCAGACTGGGCAGGTAGGAGAAGTGGTGCGTTGGGGATGTAATGGCGTGACAGGGTGGGAAATGTACAACAGAATAGGTGTATGACTATTTTGATCTGATGATTCTCTCACCTTCTGCTTTGTGCTTTAAGCTGGCACAGGGTGATTTACTTCTTGGATAATTTGTGGCAGGTTTACACGCCCCTCGAATAGATTTACACCACCGTTTTATCACTTCTGTGACACAGCAGTGGGGTAATACAGGTGACACATTTAGACTTATTCACAACGTAATGCATCTATGGGGGTGCGTCACGTTGTGCAGCCCTGTGCAACATTTAACATGCATCAACTGTGATGTAGGCAGGGTGTGCGTTTCTTTGGTTATGCCTCGTACAAGTGATGCAGTGTAATCGACGAGATTTCACTGAGTCACTTTTCATAGGGTGGTGCTACGCAAACTTACGCCTGCTTGAGGCACATGTAATGAGTGGCACAGAACGTTAGGTGTAGGCGGTCCATGGACATTGTTGTAGTTGCGTCACACTTGCGACACTACTCCAGCAAAGCACCCCCCTAATGTCATCAGATGCGACACACATCTGTCTATCCCTGCGCCACAGTGCACCGCATTGTAAATGTGACGCATCCGCGGTTGCACAAGAGTTGGATTGCGTGTCGCATTGTTACTGGTGCATCTCTGCTGATATTTGTCAATTGCTACTTAGCAGGCTTGTGTATTACTGCGACAGTACAGTGCCCATGTTTTCTAAAGTGGGGGAGGGATTTGCCATTTCCATTGCTAAGGATTGCGGGACTTGTGGTGCTACATACAGAGGGTGACACATGTGGTCAGGATATCCTCCTCCAGTGGGGTGAGGCGGATGCGGGGTCCAGAGTATGCAGCAGGGAGGATCCGATTTAATTCAATTCAGGAGTATTTCTCCTTCACCCTCTGCCTCTCATCTTGCCACTTTTTTTTAATGTCCTGGACTGTGTGCCTCTCTTCCCCCAATGCTGTGACAGCAGTGGCTAATTGCTGCCACAGGGCTGCCTTCTGTGTCCCACTGGTGCAGTAGGGTGGAAGTCCATAGAGGCGTTTGTGGTGCCTCACTATAAACTCCACAAGCATGGTGGTCTCCTCTGCAGTGAAATTCCTCTTCCTTCTCAATAGCTCCATTGTTCTCAGCCAGTGTCAGCTTGCGAACACAAACTCTCTGTGGCCAAACCTGTTCCTTCACTGTGTGCTGCTTTTAAATGTTTTTTGCTGCTGGTCAATTAGTGTTAATTGGCTTCAGCTGGAGCATGGTGGGGGATGGTAGGCACTTGCAACATCATGGCAAACTGGAGCTGTTGGCTGGGATTGGCTGGAGTATGTCAGCTGATGCATGGTGGGGGAAGGTAGGGACTTGGACAGGTGTTTACCCTTGGCTCAAATGATCAATGGTCACAGTTAATGTAGTCTGGCCCCAAATATGAGCTTCTGGCCCGAGAGCGGACTTTCCGGCCCGAAAGCCGAACTTCCGGCCCGATATCGGAACTTCCGGCCCGCAAGCGGACTTTCCGCTCCGGGTGCGGAACTTCCGCTTCGGAGGCGGAAATTCCGGCCCGAGTGCGGACGTAAAGTTAGTAGTCGTTAATCCATTCTGTGAATAGCAAAAGTAGTAAGTTCATTCTGTGAATACCAGAAGTAGTAAGTGCATTCTGTGATTACCAAAATGGTAGTAAGTTTTTGTCTTATGTTTGTTCTGTGAATCAGGCCCTAAGTTTATTAAACAACTGCTTCTAGGTTGTAAAGGCTCTGCAAATGTTAATTGTTGAGATGAGAATGTCTCTTGTTGGGTTTAGGGGTGTGTTTAACTGCCCCGAGTGCCTACCTCCATGCATATCTTGTAAGCTGTCTTTTATTTGGGCCCTGGTTTAATGCTTCTCTAGCACGTGTGCAGAGACCAAGGCCTTTCCCCGCCATGTGAGGTCCTGGACATGCCCTGTAACCTGGATTGTTGATTGTGGACTACACTCTCTGTCCTCTTTAGCACATACTGCGGTGGTGGCAACATGCTGTGTATTTTAGAACAGATCAATAACGTGACTAGACATTTGAATCTGTGTTACTGCGAGTGAAGCCTACTGTTCCACTTGTGTAATGTTCTGCCATAATATGTATACCCATACCCTTGCACTGACATCTTTAGCCTGTGTACGCGTACAGTTTGTGAAATACATGAAATTGAATTGTATGAGTGAGCCTGAGTAATGGAGGTGAGAGGAATACATACTTTAGAGGCCCTGGTTTGATATGCCACAAAATGGAAGGTGAAGAGTATGCTCCAAGACCGTGGTGGTGTATTACTTGTATTCCACTAGCTGGAGTGAGGGAAAACAGACACTGCATTGAGGAGGATTGAGGGAGGGACAATAATTTGTTACAGTTTCTATGAAGTAAACTGTTAGCAGAGATGCTGATTTGTCATCCGAATAACTGCAATTACTAGATGGGTTGGGTGTGGGGTGAGACAACCCTCTCTGTTGTCATATGTAAGAACGTTTCTAGGTGAAGTCTTCCCTTTAAACAGTCTCTGGATACTTCCACAACCCTCTTTGTGCCTATGTTGCTGGTGTTCCAGGTTGGGAACGGCCCCAGTGCTATCTGTTGAAAGAAGTATAGTGTAGTATCCTGCATTACTATTGGGTTAGTGTTGCTTTAAGGAATTTCTATTGCTGCTTAGTTACTAGAGAATGTACATGTTCACTCTTGAGTAGGTCACAGTTGAAGCTGGACATGTCTTTCCTTCCATGTAACCAACAATAAATCTACTCAAGACAACTGCTGTTTCCTGGCACATTACTTCATTTATTTGGCGACGATTTTGGTTACATGTGAACTCAGCGTGCAAAAACTTACAGTTGAAGATATTTGCCTATCAAGACCAAAGCATCAATTTGAAGCCACAACTCTGCCTTCAACATACCAGAATGGTCTTCATTTCAACAATTCATGTCATCTAATACGGTAGGGTATATCCTTGCATCTGTTTCCCATTTAGACTTCACCCTGCGCTGCACCTTTGACTTTCTACCATTAACAGAAACTTATCAAGCTTCACAAGTTAATCTTTAAACACTCCGCTTGTGAACATCTATTTGTGAGGAGTATCTTTTAATCGTGTGAACCTTCTTTTCACCGAGTGTAATTTAAATGACATAGTGCAAGGAGCGCGTATACCCTACATTTTTGGAATACAGTTTCATCGCGTGCACATTATTTAAAATATTACAAGCATCTTATGTGGA
The DNA here is from genome assembly GCF_964204655.1 of Triturus cristatus. Lineage (NCBI taxonomy): Eukaryota > Metazoa > Chordata > Amphibia > Caudata > Salamandridae > Triturus > Triturus cristatus. The sequence continues at coordinate 233,493,961 of NC_140587.1, forward strand.
ACTTGGATTCTGTAGCGCGAGCGATACTTCGCTTCTGAAGCATTCATTATGTGGTGAGGGCCGCATCACACGACGTTACGGGAACGTCCTCTGTGACGTCAGACGTACCCGTATCCCAGCAACGTCTATACACAAGCTCCTCTGCGCACGATCCAACGCTGATGGGCACAGCTCATTAAAGGTTACGTTCAGCTTCGTTTTTCATAATGACACGGAAATAATTCCTACGCTCAGCACAGCAAGGAAAATAAACATTTACGTAAGTAATCAACATAACAGTCTAGCGCTGATGCGCACAGCTCGTTGCACATCGCGTTCAAGTTGGTTTTCAACAATATTAACACGGAAGCCTTGGTTTATACAAATCGTCAAGACAGAATATAAACACTGATGTGCAAAGTTTGACAGACATTGCGCACAGTACTCATCATAAGGAAAATAAGCACTGATGTGCACAGTTTGAAAGACATTGCGCATTGTACTCATCTCTTCCCAACAGTTTATTTTTTTTGTTTTCTTCAAGAACATGATGGTGCATACAGCCTATATTTATGACAGTTTAGAGTTGCATTTTTCTTGGTGATCTATTCAGGTACTCTCCTTTTGTCACATTCTCATAGGTAAGGAATTTTAATGGTTCTGGGATAGTAATTACTTTTTGTTGCAACAACCTGTTTCTTTTCTATTAGGGTTTTTCACAAAATTTTAGACACTTTTTCCACTATGTGTACTCTTCAGTCAGTAAATCCTCCACATGCCTTTTTGGACACTCCAGGGGAACCACCAATCAGATGGGAAATCTGGCATGATGCCTTTGAAACCTATTTAGGAGCTATTGGTGCAACAAGAAAATAAAGTTTACTTTTACACTCTCTGGGTTTCGAGGGGAGATCTATCTTTAAACACTTACCAAGCCTTACAGAAGGTGATCCTGCACTGAACGATATGTACCAAGAAACTGTTGAAGAACTCAAATTAAGGTTTGACAAGCAACCTAGCCTCATGGTTCTTAGACACAAGTTTTTCAAAAGAAAACAAAGTGATAGCAAAGACGTTGACTCATATATTTCGGTCTTACGTAGATTGGCAGCTGACTGCAGGTTTGAGAACTTTACTGATCAACTGATCAACTCATCAGAGATCAGTTTGTCTGTCATTGCAAGGACAAGAACATAAGGGGGATCCTTCCTTAAATGAAACCATAAAACTAGCTAAAAGTATTGAGATTTCTATGGTCTCACTAAATGAATTAGAAGAAAAGGTAGTAGAATCTGTTAATTCTAATAACTTCAATTCTTCTTCCTTGAAAAACAACAAAAAAACTGCCAAGCCTTTGGGCAACAAAACTGTGAAGGGAGCCAAGTCTTCAATACCTAGTAACATTGATGCTTCGGTTTGTATAAGATGTGGTAACCCACCTCATTCTAAGGGATCGAGATGCCCTGCTTCTAAAGTCACCTGCAACTATTGTGAAAAAGGTCGGACACTTTGCCAAAGTGTGTCTTAAGTTAAAGGGTCAAAAGAACTTCAAGAAACCCACTGTATGTATGGTGGATTCTGATTCTTCCTCTCACTCGGAGGTTGTTTCTGTCGTGACGGACTTTTCCGTCTCTGAGGTCATTAAAGGAGATCCCAAAAACTGTGTTGATCCTATAATAGACATTGAGGTTGGTAACAAAAGCATCAAACTTCTTGTTGATTCTGGTGCCAAGATAACCATGATCACCCAAAAATTGTTTGATGAAACTTGGCAGGGTACTCAACCCCTTCTTCCTTCCGATCGCACAGCTGTATCATATGAAGGTCGGAAAATTGATCTTGTGGGTTATTTTGAAGATGAGTTGTGTTTCAAAGGAAGAAGAATTAGAGGGAAAGTCTATGTTTCTGTCAAAGGTCTCAATATTTTGGGATGGTTCCATTAGGGTCTTTTTAAGATGATTCTAAGACCTGGAACTAAAGAACAAGTTCTTGAGGTTGACTGTCCTAATGAGGTGCAAGTTCTCCAAGACAAATTTCCTTCTGTTTTCAGTTCTGAACTAGGAAAAATTAAAGGATTCAAACATAGAATAATTGTTAAAGAGGGATGATTGCATGTAAAGCATAAACTTAGGGGTGTGCCCTACAGTGTCAGGGAAGATTCAGAGAAGGAACTCAAACAATTGCGTGAGAAAGGGATCATCGAGCCAACAGAGTCTTCACTTTGGCTTTCGCCTTTGGTCGTCGCTCGGAAGTGGTGTGGGCAGCTTAGGGTATGTGTAGACTTAAGATCTCTTAATAAAGAGATTTGGGTAGACTCACATCCTCTTCCTAAGATCAATGATTTATTTGCGTCAATCAAAGGTGCTAAATTCTTCACTAAATTAGATCTTGCCAGCGCCTATCACCAGGTTGAATTACATCCTGAGTCACGTCATCTTACTGCTTTTGTTTCTCCTCTGGGGACATTTCAATATCGATGTATGCCTTTTGGTCTAGCGTCGGTATTTCAAAGGGTAATGTGTAACATCCTCAGAGGAGTAGACGGAGTGTTAGTCTTCCAAGATGACATACTCATTTTTGGCAAGGATGTTTTGACACATGACGACAATTTAAATAAAGTGTTGGGCCTGTTCCAAGAACATGGTGTTGTTCTAAAATTAGAGAAATGTACGTTTTTGTGCACTGAGGTGGAATATCTAGGTCATATTATCACTCAGGATGGTATTAAGCCCAGAACTGGCCTCTTGGAAGCAATCTCAAAAGCCGCTACTCCCACGGACAAAACAGGAGTCAAATCTCTACTGGGGTTATGCAAATATTACTCAAGGTTCATTCCCCATTATGCAACTATTGTTCGTCCCATTAGCAACCTACTAAAAAAGGGGATTAAGTTTGTGTGGAGTAATGAGTGTATGCTGGCTTTTCAGGAAGTGAAAAGTCTTCTATGTAAGAGTTCTGTTCTTAAGCCATTTGATCCCAACCTTCCATGTTGTTTGACAGTTGACGCCAGCCTAGTAGGTTTGGGTGCCACATTGACGCAAGTAGAGGATGGTGTTGAAAGAACAATAGGATTTGCCTCAAGAGTCTTAAGATCGCCTGAATTGCAATATTCTGTTATTGAGAAGGAATTGCTGGCTTGTGCATGGGCAATAGAAAGATTTCGTTCATATGTGTGGGGTAAACGGTTTCTACTTCAAACTGATCACAAACCCTTAGGCAATATATTAGGAGGAACTATTACAAAATGTTCCACGCCTAGAATTATGAGGATGGTCTCCAAATTGCTTCAATACCACTTTGACGTCAGGCAGAAATCTAGGGGAAAGAATGGTAGAGCGGATTTCCTTTCTCGTTTTGCCTCCAGGGATTCTCAAGATGATGATATCTTGTTTTCCGACCTCATTAATGATGATTGCGAAGATTGTTTTGTGGCAGATGTAGACATTCCGGAATTAAAGTTTTGTTCTGAAGATGAGTGGAGTTTGGCTTTTTCTAATGATTCCATTCTCCAAGAAGTTTGTAAATTTGTTAGTTGTAGGTGGCCTGGAGAAAAGGTCTTATCAACTTCTCTCCAACTTTTTTCTAAGATTAAAGATGAGTTGTCAGTGGAGGATGATATTCTTCTTCGCAACGACAAACTTATTCCTCCACATTCTTTCAGGAGGGGTATTATTGTCAGAGCCCATGAGGGACACATTTTGGTGGCCAGGGATGGACTCTGAGGTTGATGAGTTTGTCATGGATTGTTGTATATGTAAGTCATCTGATAAGTCTTTTAAGACTTCAGTTCCTCCACTTATACCAGTTGAGTGTCCTGATCTTCCTTGGGATAAGGTTGGTATATATATCATGGGACCCTATGTGTCTCTCTTTGGGAGTTACAGGTTTATATTGGTGTTGGTTGACTGTGCTTCTAAATGGCCTGAATACAAGTTGTTTAAGGAAGCCAATAGTAAGAGTATTATCATTTTTTGAGAGAGGTCGGATCTAGAGAAGGTTTGCCTACTACTCTAGTTTCTGACAATGGGAAACAATTAGTTTGCAAGGAGTTTGATCTATTTTTGTCATCCTCAGTTGTTAAACATTTAAAAAGTTCTCTGTACCATCCTCAGGGTAATGGACTTGTCGAGAGAATGAATCGGAAATTCGGGGATTGCGTAAAGTGGGCTAAATCTGGCAATCATGATGTTCTAAAATCTCTCAGTAGCATGGTATGGTTTTATAGAACCACCCCACATTCCACAACAAAAGTATCTCCCTTTGAGTTGATGAGGGGAAGAAAACCCAATACTTCTTTCCGCCCTGGGTGGATGTCAAAATGGCTTAATACTGAGTCAGATGTTCGCGAATTGATGTGTCTGGTTAAAGATAATGTCTCCACAACCCAAGTCAAGCTGAAACCAAATTTTGATTTAAAAAAAGGGGTCAAAGATGGTTACTCTGAGGGTTGGGGACTATGTTAAGATAAGAAAATCTGTTCATGTCAACAAAGGTGAAAGTAAATTTGGCCCTCTTGTTAAAGTTGTAAAAATAGTAGGTAATGCTGTACAAGTTGAAGGCTGTTGTTGGTGGAACATGAGCAAAGTGGCTAAGGTTCATTGCCCCAAACAACAAGGATCTTCAAAAGTTGATAATAGTCCTGCTTCAAGAGTGGGTAATGCCATTCATGCTTTCAGGAGAAGTTCTCGCACTATCGTAAAACCAGAACGTTTTAGAGATTGAAGCTTGTTTATCTATTTATTTATTTTTAATTTGTTTTTTGTGTTACAAGAAGGGGAGGTAATGTAGTATCCTGCATTACTATTTGGTTAGTGTTGCTGTAAGGAATTTCTATTGCTGCTTAGTTACTAGAGAATGTACATGTTCACTCTTGAGTTGGACACAGTTGAAGTTGGACATGTCTTTCATTCCATGTAACCAACAATAAATCTACTCAAGACAACTGCTGTTTCCTGGCACATTACTTCATATAGCTCTACTCAAAGAATGCATCTGGAGAGCATCCTGAGAGTACATTTGAAAGGAAACTCACCCCAACTGGTTCTCCAGTTTGAGACAGTGGATCCACCTCCCATATCCAGAAAATGTCCAAAAAACAGGACTCAAACCACCACATATAGGGGGATATTTACAAAGAAGTGGCAGAGTAAGGCGTTTGCCGTCATGGCTTAACAACTAAACTCCGCCACTTCAGAAATGCAAGGCTGCACCATATTTACAAGGATATGGTGCAGCCTTGTGTTTCCCCCTGCGCTGGAGCTACACTTAGCAGTGTAGCCCCAATGCAGGCACCCTTGCACCATAGTGCAAGGCTGTCTCCGATCAGGGGAAGAATGTTTATGTATAGGAAGGTGTACCTTCCTACATCACTCCAGTCCAATCAGGATGGTAACTGCTGTGACTAACCGTAGCCAAACCCAGACTGAATCTGTAGTCAACTCAGGCAGGGCCACATCACTGCAACCTCGGGAAACTGAAGCTTCTGTGCTGCAGGTTTACAGGCTGAGGCTGAATATACCCCCTGATGAATATAGCCGAATCCCTGCTTCTCATGCAGCCCATTGAACTTCAGCTCCCTGCGGACCCCCAGAAGATATTTAGGAGAGCCAGTACTTGAGCAAGAGTTGAACAAGCTCTCAAAACATGTCACTGGTGTCCAAAAGGGGTAAGACTAAAAAGATTGAGGGGCATATTCACAAGAAACTATTGCCGAGTCAATCGCACTTTATCGCAGCCAAAGTTGCGATAAATCCATCGCCCCATTCACAAGCTGGTGTTCACAGTCCACAGCACCAGTTTACCCGAGATAGCAGCAGCAAAAAACACCGCCACAGAGGACCCGCGCAACTATTGCTAATGAGATGCAGAGTGGGCGTTCCCGTGCCAAAATCCGCGACAACAGCACACCGCAGCATTCTCAAAGACCAGCCACATCAGCGATAAAAACACAAAACAGGCAATAAGGCGCGTTAGCACCAGAAATTCTACACCTGCTCTGACCTGGTGTAAAGTCGGACGGCAGCCTGCACCACAAAAGGGAGACCAGCCCAGGGCCACACCCAAAAGGCAACAGAAGCCATGGAGCCACCCATCATGCGGCCCGGACACCCAAGAGGGCCACAACACCCACCGACACCACCCCCAGGACCACCCCTGCCTGGCACCCCTGACCAAAGGCATGCCACTTCAACTACACCTAAACATGCACAAAATAATCCACCTGACATCGCACAATCACAACTGGTGACATGCATGTGTCGACACAGAAAGGAGTAGCACACATTCACTTTCGAAACAACAAATGAAACGTTGTTAAAATGAACAATGAAATGAAATGAAGACACATGTCCGCTCCCCTCGGGACAATCCGTAGGTCCCAGCCTGCAAGACAAAAATCATGATGAGAAGGTGTGTCATCCGCACACCAAAGGACAGAGAGAGAGCAAAGGGGAGAGAGACGAAGAGAGGGAGAGAGAGAGAGAAGAAGAGAGGGGTAGAGAGAGAGAGAGAGATAGAAGAAGAGAGGGGGAGAGGGAGAGAGAGAAGAAGAGAGGGGGAGAGAGGAAGAGAGAAGAAGAGGGGGAGAGAGAGAGAGAGAGAAGATGAGAGGGGGAGAGAAAGATGAAGAGAGGGGGAGAGAGAGAGAGAGAAGAAGAAGAGACGGGGAGAAAAAGAGAAGAATAGAGGGGGGGAGAGAGACAGTGCCGCCCCTGCGCACCCAGGCCACACTGCTCTCCTGCTGCCACCAGTGTGTCTCCAACCACGTGCAGGTATGTATCACAGTTCACCAGGTCACACATCTGAGTCAGAGCCGCCAGCTGAAACAGAGTCCAGATACATGACTGGCACAGTACACACACCTGCACAAGACAACATAGCCTGCCCGGCGCATCGACGTGAGGTCCCACCCTGTGCCATTGCAAGCCACAAGCCCGGGGACAGCGGACATGGCACCCTTCACACCCTGCAGCCACGTTCCACAGGCCAACAGGTCTCACAATTGGTGATTGGTCTTGATTACTCCATTGCAGAGGACATTCCCGTGCATCTGGCACCATCACAGGCTGCACACCCACTCAGCCCAATGGGTGCCACTAACTCTGGGATCCCGGAAGCAACGACACGTGGTGGTAGGCCCGTGCTGCCTGCTGGCTCTGGCCTACACTGCGGTCCAACAGAGCACACGAAACCTGAGCTATCAGGACCGACGGGACGGGGCATCATCGCAGGCTGCACACCCGCTCAGCAGCTTAAGGTGCCACTGACTCAGTGCACCCAAAGTCACCGTCCCGTGACGGGGTGCCTATGCCGGCCGCAATGCTCCGAGTGCCACTAACCCTGTGCAACCCCAGTTAGTGTGTCAACAAATAGGGGACAAGGAGGGTAAGTTTAGAGAGGTCCAGTGTACATACCCTATCAAATTAGTAATACAAAAAAGTACAAAGTTCCTCTAGTAGAGAAAGAAGAAAGAAAGTTAGACTGTCATGTCTCAGGGAAGGGGGGAAACCCTTATTAGAACTAGGGCTCTCACACACCCAGCAAGCTAGGTGTCATGCTTCATCATTTGAGCCTGCCTAGTAATTAGGTAGCTAGTTGTGTATGCCCTACACTCAAGACGATTGAGTGTAGGGCATACACAACTAGCTTGTGTATGCCCCTAGCAGTCCTTACCGATCAGTACACCAAACAGAACGTTAACATACATTACATCCTTACTCCGTACATCCCTTGATGACCTCAGCCCCACTCGGTTACAAGGTATTTAGCACTAACGCCTTCGAGCATACGCCGCACTGCCATGTCCAACGCTGCATCCGTAACTTATCCCCCTTTTTACTATTTGCAGCGCCATTACAGCAGAGACCCCCTCCCCTTAAATATAAACGTTTGGAAAGTACACAATTGTGTATCCATTGACCCAACGTTTCCATCCGCAAACGCTACGCCCCGTGATGGGTTTTATCACACGCCGCCCAAAAACTAACACGTTAACAACCTTGCCCTTGAAGCACATAACCAAGAATCCACTTGAGGACGAGCATGAATGCCAGATGTTAATATCACTAGTTTACCAACTTTATTTAAGGTTACCCCACATGTACTCCCTGGCCAGCCATGACTAGTATATGGTTGTATAAGATCACGGTCTACCACTTACGTACAGGTTACCAATAATTTTAATATACCTCACAGTGAACAACTTCACCATGATGAGGACAAACAGCTCTGTTTTTAAGATGATTGTGTTTGCTATATGTTTTTATATTGTCTCCCATCCAGTCCAACATACATAGGAGCAAAGCCTTATGCGTGTTTCACCGGGCGCTATTGAAGCCTGGGTATTACACTAATTGGGTGAGACCAGTCCTTTTCTGCTGCTCGCGTGTTTCTTCCACAGGGCAATTAGTCACCATAGTTCACTGTGGAGAATCACCACATGTTTTTTATTAAGTTTTTTATTAATTGTTTTTTTAGATGTTCTCACAAAACAAGTCGCGTTCACTTCACAGATGTTAATCAGCAGGTGTCAGAGTCACCGTTAAGATCGTATCAATGTTTGTTTTGTACCTCAGCCTGAATGATGCCTTATCTCTTTCCTCAACAGGTAGATCCAGGTTCTAACAGGTACATTAATCAATTACCACTTTTTTGCGTGAGTATCTCTGCATACCACTGATGTGAGTTGTAGATAGTTTACATACATTTTGGGTCCTGAAGAATCGCTAGTGCAGATAACTATAAGCGAGAAACATGTTGACCTACACTTTGTAACAAGGACACCACTGAGCGAGATACTATACTCTGGCTAGTGCCTTGTTTATTGCTTTTATGTAGGATAGGAGACCCCCAGAATAAAGTCTTTCCTAAGGTACTCCCAATCCTATTTTAAATCACTTCACCACATCTACACTGTCCTGGCCCCACACCCGCACTTCACCGCACGACTGTTGGATAGAAGATCTCCGCTAAAGTGCCTTTTTTTAGGGTGCTCGTTGGTATTGCACCGCCGACCCAACGAGGAGCAGCCCAGATGATGAAGCATGACACCTGCAAGGGTGTGTGAGGGCATGAAAATCCAACACACGAATTGCCAACACTGACCCACGCCGGGCATAGTGTTGGTTCCCTTCTTTTCTGACTCTGTATTTCCTGACTCCAGAGGAACAGCATATCTCCACTTTTGTTGTAGATCGATTGGGGCCCCCCTTATATGCTGGACCTCCCACTCTTGCTCGAGTTGAAAAAGGCCCCCACGTCCCTCCTTTTTTGCATACACCAGTCCATGTCCGGACAAGGAAGTGACTGATGCGTGTGTTCCTGTTGTAGTGTTCATGGGACCAGGTACACAAAATGCAATGTCACACCATCTGACTCGCATCCCACAGGCTGAACCTCATTGTCGCAAGGGAAGGCACTGTCCCCACATTCATCCACACATCCATACCTGAATGATGTAAGACATGACACAGCAGTGCGTCACTGGATGTTTATTTGCACATTCATTGCAGTTATACAGCTGGAGCGGTACAGGGCAATGCCGAGCACACTACACAATATAAACCCTTGGAGGGACAGCCAGAGTCCATCCGGGGATGACATGTACTGAGGAAGAGGAAGTGTACAGTCCGTAGTCTGTCTGCCGTGTCATTGGTCGTCAAACAGGATGTGGCAGTCCATGTCGCTGTCCAAGGTGAGTGCATCGGAGTGTATCGGGGGTCAGTGGAAGGACATGAGGCCATGTGCGGCACCAAGCAGAAACAGGCCAGGTGGGGGAAATGAATGCTAGTGCCTCCTGATCACAAACCCATCCACGTCCTCATCCCCGGATGTGTGTCCTGCCCCACGTGGGTGTTGCAGTCCCGGCTGCGGCACTATGTGCCACTGACACATCAGGGGCCTGGGTGGATACGTCTGCCGCACTGTGAGGCACTGACACACCAGGGTGCGTGGATGTGGATGGTGTGGGGGCAGCAGCATTCATCAGTGCCACGCCTTGTGGTGGCAATGCCATGATGGAGGTCTGCAGGGCATGATAGATCCCAGCTACATTCCAATGATGTGCAGCAGTGGCTGCTATCCTTTCCGCCTCCATACACACCATGTCCTCTATGAGCCTCCACATGTGTGCCAGCTCACGGTTGGTATCGCTGGAGCCACTCTGAGCAGAGAGCTGTTCTACTGTCCACGTCATGACTCCAGCGATGTCAGTCAGGGCTCGTTGGAGACCATGGGGCAGACATAGACACCCAAGGATGGTGTCCAGTTTGGCAGCCATGGGTTTGAACCCCACCAGCACCTGATCAGCTGTCTCCCTCTGGCCCTCCAGCACACGGCGTTGGAAGGCCATTTGTTATTCCTGGGGGACTTGGGATGGTGCTGGGGCTTTGGGTGCCTCCTGCTGGGTGGTTTGGGTGGTGGGTGCGGTCTCCTCGATGTAGCTGGGCTGCCCTGATCCTGGAGGTGAGTCCCGGATGAGGTCAATGATGTCTAGGAGGGTTTGTGCGTCGATACTGGTGTTGTCCTCCTCGTCATCAGTGAAGAGTGGAGGGGACTACTCTGCAGGAAGTGTTGATGATGCCCCTGCGACGTGAAGGGGAGAATGTGTATTACAATGTGTCCACATGTATGTAGCCGCATGGTACAGGTTGACATTCTGACAGCATGTCATTGTACATTGTGACAGTCTGTGGGTCTGGGCGAGGTGCCAGGGTCATTGTGTGTGTGTACTGTGCCTGGCTTGATTGTGCATGTGTGCCATCGTGGCCATCTCCACCTGTCCCCCCAGTACCTGGTGGTCACTCACCCTGTTGCGGTTGTGTTGTGTCTTGTCGAGCAGTGTCCTTTCCCCTGACTCTGGCCACAGTATCCACACTGATTACTGTTGACACCAGCTCCTCCATGTCATCCAGCATGAGCTGTGGCTCTGGGCCCACACCTCCGGTCTGCATTGCTGCCTTCTGATTGGCGGAGAGTTTCTTCTTGGTATTCCGCTTGATGTCATTCCATCGCCTCTTGACCTCGTCCATTGTCCGCTTGTGCTCTCCGACGGAATTCACCTTGTCAATGATGTCCAGCCGTATTCCAGTTTTGGTGCCCAATGACATGTTGGAGTTGACGAAGAGTTGTTTTTGGTGTTGCATTACCTCTGTGACTATGATCCTGTTCGCCTGCAGACTGAACTTCGTCTTCCTCGTCTTCTTGTCATTGCCCTTCCCTGTCCCCGATGTCCCTGGCTAGTCGTCCAGGGTGCTTGTGGGGTTGCGTTCATCCTCTGAGCCTGCTCCGGCTGCCTCCATGGTGCTTGGGTGTAGGTCAGTTTGGGTGTGGGTGTTTTTTCTACTTTTATGGTGATTTTTCGGCCTGCCAGGTGTGTGTTGCAGGCCTGGAGCTGCTTATCGCTGATTTCCTCATCGCGCTTTAGCCCATCGCGTGTTTTTTGGTGTTGTGGTTTGTGTTTTTAGATCCGTTGTGGTGGTTGTATCGCGGACATTGTCTGCGGTGTCGGCGGACTATCGCATGGTACCGCCATGTTGTGAATTCCACGTTGACACAGGGTTATTTTGCCAGTGATGGCTGCGATATTGGTAGTTGCGTTATGCTACTCTTGCGGTAGTTATCACACGTTCTTGTGAATATCCCCCTGAATGTGCATTTGACTGAAGTTCTATAAACTGCAACTGAACTAGAGTCACACTATCTACTGTCTACCGAAGGGAGGGACCTCAGAGCTGGGAGGGACAGTTGGGAGGTAGCCTTAGTGAGTGTGGGAGGGTGTATCACTTTGGAGTACTATTCCACTCAAGAGCATTGATGTTTATGATTATTGGGATTGTGTAGATTTCAATACAGTTGTGTGGGCTCGACAATAACATTATTGTGTCTGTTATCCAACTCAACCCCAGGGAGAAGTCTGTGACTGTTGATCCTTGCTACCCTGATAGTCAAGCACAGAAGGGGTTGTACTTAATTCAGTTTTCAAAGTGCTAGTAGGGCGGGCCTGACACATCCATGGCAAACAAACTCAAACCCCACAGCTGAGGCCTAGTAGTCCCTTCCTATGGACCTCTGAATAGAACCTGATTGTAATTCTTTATAGTAGAAGGACTATTAACATTAGCTTTTAGATGCAATGCACGAAAAGATGCAGTCTTTGCCACCAAAATTCGGAACTTAACTGTTTCTTTATTGATCTGCAGTTTCTGTATCCCTTACCAGAAATTCTCTTTCAGTAGTCTTGTTTGTCCTTGAACTCCTTTTTAGAGACAGTGTTAGAAATTGGTTTACTGGCTGACTGGGGTGTGAGACCTAGTCAAGCAGCAACCACAATACCTAGCCATGGTAAGACACAAGCAAACCTCAAATTAACCTGAGCTCAACCCCTTGATAGCTTGGTACAGAGCAGTCAGGCTTAACTCAGAGGCAATGTGTAAAGTATCTGTGCAGCCTTTTGAACAGGAAAACGTGAAAAAAACACACAAAAAGATCCTAAAGGAGGTTAGATAAATAGAGCAAAATTTACTAAATGAAACATGAACAAAATTGACAAAAATCCAATCAGTAGACCCAGAGTCAAGAATTTTTAAACAATAGACTCCTAAAAATGGAAAGCGCCAGCCGCAGCTATCTGGTTGTGCTGTACTTGGTCAAACTCAAATGTTCAGGCCAACTGCAATGGAGCGCGGGTCAGATACAGTCCCGGATTAGGCAAGCTGAAGTTTTACTTTCTGAGATTTCATACAGAGAGTCCTTTTCTCATTCAAGGGGATTGCTAGGCGCAAGGAAAAAGTCATGGGTGGCAGTTGGTCTGGTGAGAAGAGTAGATACGGCGTCGCAGACGGTAGGGCTGGAGCTTCGCGCTGGTGGTCCCCCAAGGGTGGTGGGTGCGGTCTCCTCGATGTAGCTGGGCTGCCCTGATCCTGAACAGGCCAGTATGCGGTCACGAAGAGCCCAATAACTTTATTTCTTGAGCTTCTGACGCACACAAAGGGTCTAGGACCTGAGAGGCACCACTTGGGGTCAGGAACTTGTTGCAGCTGAGTACAAGAGCTGATTTGGGAGCATTCTATGTTCCAGAGGATTCGATCAGGAGGCCAGCAGACTATCCTTTTGAGTCACTCTGGGGTCCTGGGTTCAAGATGAAGTTTCAGGTCCAGTTCTTCTTCCCCAGGCACAAGGGCAGCAGGTAGCACAGCAGGGCAGTGATTCCTTTAGAGCAGCTGTCCAGCAGAGGGGCAGTATGCGTAGCAGCACAGCAGTCCTTCTTCCTGGCAGATTATCCACAATTCCCGAAGAAGTGTACAGAAGAGTTGGTGTCTGGGGTCCTTTTTTATACACAGTTGTGCTTTTGAAGAGGAGAAAAGCTTCTAGAAGTATGCCTTTGAAGTGCACAGATGCCCTAGCATCCCTGGCCTGGCCCCAGACTAACTGCAGGGGGTATGCAACCTTTTGTGTGGAGACAGCATGTACCTTATTCAGGTTTAAGTTGGGCTGGGTCCATCTTCCCCTATCCATCCTGCCAGCGATGGCCATCCAGTCACACCTTAGCTCCCCAATGTGCGTGGCTGCCTAGGAGTTATACACATAACCCAACTGTCAGCTACACCCAGTCATGTGACCCTGAGACATGCCGCAGCCACCAAATGGCTAAGACAAGAAAATGCAAAATGTCTAAAAGTGCCATTTTCAGAATTGCAATTTATCCTGAACTGTTTATCTCTTTCCATTTGGAAATTACACTTATGCAATGTAATAGGGCAACCCCAATGCTATCTATAAGATGGATCTGCCTTGTAGTATTGAAAATTGGAATTGAGACTTTTCTACTGCCAGGAGAGGTATAACTTAAAAGTACACATCCAACTTTATCAATACATTGCATCGTGCCCTTGTGCTGTCCAAGGCCTACTTTAGGGGTGACTAATAGGTATTAAAAAGGAAGGTTTGGGTGTGGCAAAGGATTATTTTATCAGGTCATCATGGCAGTTTAAAACTGTACACATAGACTCTGCAATAGCATGCCTGAATCATTTTTAAAGTATTACTTGGGTGGGTGGCACAAGCAGTGCTGCAGGCCCACTAGTAGCATTTAATTTACAAGCCCAGGCCACATGTAGTGCCACTTTGCTTGGAAGTTGCAAGTAAATTGAATATGCAATTTGGGTATAAGCCAAGGTTACCATGTTTTAGGGAAGCAAAAACAGGAGGTCTGAAGGCAAAAAGTTATGCGGAAACCATGCCAAGGATGCCAGGACTAACATCTAGCATCATCTGTCTTGCCAGGCGTGTGAATTGAGAATAAATCCTAAATAGAACAAAATCCATACATATGCACATGGATAGAGAAGACTTGGGTCAACCCAGTTCATCCACTGATTTGCTCAGCTGGCATTCACATTTCACTTCCATCCACTACACTACAGAGTTCAGCATATGCCAAAGGGACTACCCACTTCAGCCATCGGCTCTCTTGCACTGTGAGCAACCAGATTTTTCTTGATCTTTCATTCACATCTACCCAACATCAGGGCTGGTAGGCCAATACTTTACAATTGTTTTTAGTCATTTTTATGTGTTTAAAGTATGTGAGATATGCTTGCAATAAAAATATTAAAATGATTAGCCACAGCAAGAGCTTGGCAAAATGATATTTATTGGCTTTCCAAATCCTTGTTATACATGGAATCTTTTCATGATTTTTAATCACTGATTGTAAATGCCTAGATCTTTTGTGATAGTATGACTACAGGTGTCCCTACTGTGATAATGACATTTGTCAAGCTGAGTACAGCTAGGGCTTTATATACAGGTAGGTGCATTTTTATTATATAGTTTAAATTAAATAAACAATGAAATATCATATAAGCAACCATCTATCAACACTACTAATAATGCATTCAAAAAGTTCCACCTAAAAATTAACTGATATTACTTTAAAATTATACTTAATACATTTTCTATTGGTTCTTCAAACTATCCCAGTACCTTGTTACTTTTGGATCAACACTGCTTAAAATACAATATAAAATTCCATAAATAAATTCATTGATACTATTTTAAATTCAATGCAATAGATTGTTTCTATCAATTGATTTTTAAACTGCCACTGCAATTAAAATATTTATCCTTTTAAAATGTGTCAGTGCTCAATTAAGCTTTGACATAACAAGATAGATTATTTCTATTAATTCTTAAGATTCTTAAGATGCAGCCCCATCAGTGAAATAAATGTGATTGTACTCCTAATTGCTTCTTTAACTGTTCTAATACCCACTTCCCTAAAAAGTGGTTTCAAGTACGCATATCGTATAGATATGGAAAAAGGCAAAGAATGAGGTCAATAGTTTGGGGGGATGAGTTGCCAAAACAATATTGTCTCTTTTGATCCCCAGTCTTATTCCATCATCCCTCGAGCTGCAACAAAGGGGCATATAAGAGTCTTAACACATAAAAAATATGTATCCACTGAATGAGGTTACAGTGAAGATGCGATTGCCTTTTTTAAATTGTTCCCTGAGATTAATGAGATTACCAAAACTTTTCTACTACAGTTTAGGACCCGTTACGATCCCGCCAGGAAGACCTTCCAATAGGTATTTGTAGCATTACCTTCCGACCGACTCGTCCCGGGAGCCGATCCTTCCAAACGAAGAAGTATGGGGCGCACGAACGACTCGGACGCTCCTATTCCGGCTCCATTTTCCTAATGAGAAGGCTCCATAAATGCAGAATGGAGTCGTCCGGAGGCATTTCCCAGGCATATTCTGACCGGCCAAGTACGATGCGCACTTCCTATGCGCCGAGCAGGTCTCCACTTCCAGCACGTCAGGAGTATTACAGGTCCGATTCGTGCCACAACATGATTCCTGGTAACGAGATGGTGCAGCCTGGTAGCCTATTGCCCATGTCATCCCTACACTCTATGCCTATAGCCGATACTACAACCCCAACTGATGCGCACTTTCCAGACAGTAAGTCAGACACCTACCCCACACAAAAATGCTACTACCCCACGAAAGGCAACATAATGCACAGCTTGTGAGAAACCATAGTCAATATTGGAGTGGGTGGAATTCTTGCAGCAATGTAGAGACAAGAGGGGTGGTGGATGCCTAACACTACCAGAGTTGTCCACCCCATAGGGTGGTGGATGCCCATTACTCCCACCATTGTCTACCCTATAGGGGGGTGGACGCCTAACACTCCCACTGTTGCCCACCCCATAGGTGGGTGGATCCCTATCACTCCCACCATTGTCTCCCCTATAGGGGGGTGGATGCCTAACACTCCCACCATTGTCCACCCCATAGGGGGTGGATGCCTAACACTACCAGCGTTGTCCACCCCATAGGGTGGTGGATGCCCATCACTCCCACCATTGTCTACCCTATAGGGGGGTGGATGCCTAACACTCCCACTGTTGCCCACCCCATAGGTGGGTGGATCCCTATCACTCCCACCATTGTCTCCTCTATACTGGATGACTGGATGATGTCATCAGTGATGTCATTTGAGATGTCATCAGTGATGTCATGAGTGATGTCACTGACCATGTCATGAGTGATGTAATATGTGACGTCATCAGCAGTGCATTGTGGGCGCGCAAGTTATAGTTAGCTGAACTAACTATAACGGGGGAATTTCAATGGTTTTGTACGAGTGAAAGTCCAGCTAACTATAACGCCCCTGAAACCATTGGTTTTTTCTGTGAATTTCTAAGGTTTTTTAAATGCTAATTCCTAACTATAACGTGCCTGAAACCTATGGTTTTTTCAGTGAATTTCAAAGGTTTTTTAACTGCTAATTTCTAACTATGCCTACAGAGATAGGACATGTGAAGAAAGAAGAAAAAACGCACAGAAAGAAAAAAAGAAATGCAGAAAGAAGCAACAGATGTCCTCAAAGACAAAGAAAAGTACAGGAAGAAGGATAACGTGCAGAAAGAACAAACAGAAGAGCAGAAAGAAGCCTTGTTGCAAAATCATCCTGTACCCTCAACTTTTTCAGACGGATACTGGTGGTAACTGAGTCTGACTAACCAGTCCTAGAGCCAGTGCTATGTTAAAAGACACTCAGAATACAGTGAAAACACCTACATACACTAGGGAACACTATGCGTTGGGGTCCCCCAGTGATCAGCATGACCTCCTCTGTAAGCCCCTAGTATATAATAGGGCAGGGGACGGGGCCTGAGGTGACGTGTTCAAACACGCCCTGTGGCACGTTTTAAGTTGGGGAAATAATTCCCTTTCAATCCTGAGGGTCCCTAGGGTCCAACTAGCCCACTAGGTACCTCCAGTATGCGCCACAGAGCTGTGTTGCAGAGAGGTGTAAAAAGTGGCACGGCCTGGACCACCTCTCTGCAATGCAGCTCAGTGGCGCTTACTGGAAGCACCTAGTGGGCTAGTTAGCCGCCAGGGGCCCTCAGGATTGAAGGGGAATTATTTCCCCAACTTAAAACGCGCCATAGGGCGTGTTTGCACACGTCACCTCAGGCCCCGTCCCCTTCCTTCCCCACTGTGTAAACATGCCCTGTGGCCGTTTTTTAAGTTGGGAGATTAAGTCCCCTTGAATCCTGAGGATCCCTAGGGGCAAAATAGCCCACTAGGTACGTCCAGTAAGCTCCATTGCAGAGAGGTGTAAAAAGGGGCACGGCCTGCACCCCCTCTCTGCAACGCAGAGCAGTGGCGCTTACTGGAAGCACCTGGTGGGCTAGTTGGCCCCCAGGGTCCCTCAGGATTGAAAGGGAATTATTTACCCAACTTAAAACGTGCCACAGGGCGTGTTTGCACACGTCACCTCAGGCCCCGTCCCCTCGCTTCCCCACTCTGTAAACACGCCCTGTGGCCGTTTTAAGTTGGGAGATTAAGTCCCCTTGCATCCTGAGGGTCCCTAGGGTCCACCTAGACCACTAGGTACCTCCAGTAAGCGCCACAGAGCTGCGTTGCAGAGAGATGTAAAAGGGGCACGGCCTAGACCACCTCTCTGCAACGCAGCGGAGGGGTGCTTACTGGAAGCACCTGGTGGGCTAGTTGGCCCCCAGGGTCCCTCAGGATTGAAGGGGAATTATTTCCCCAACTTAAAACGCGCCACAGGGCTTGTTTGCACACATTACCTCAGGCCCCGTCCCCTCCCTTCACTACTGTGTAAACACGCCCTGTGGCCGTTTTTAGTTGGGAGATTAAGTTCATTTGAATCCTGAGGGTCCCTAGGGTCCAACTAGCCCACTAGGTACCTCCAGTATGCACCACAGAGCTGCGTTGCAGAGAGGTGTAAAAAGTGGCACGGCCTGGACCACCTCTCTGCAATGCAGCTCAGTGGCGCTTACTGGAAGCACCTGGTGGGCTAGTTAGCCCCCAGGGGCCCTCAGGATTGAAGGGGAATTATTTCCCCAACTTAAAACGCGCCACAGGGCTTGTTTGCACACGTTAACTCAGGCCCCGTCCCCTCCCTTCACCACTGTGTAAACACGCCCTGTGGCCGTTTTTAGTTGGGAGATTAAGTTAATTTGAATCCTGAGGGTCCCTAGGGTCCAACTAGCCCACTAGGTACCTCCAGTATGCGCCACAGAGCTGCGTTGCAGAGAGGTGTAAAAAGTGTCACGGCCTGGACCACCTCTCTGCAACGCAGCTCAGTGGCGCTTACTGGAAGCACCTGGTGGGCTAGTTAGCCGCCAGGGGCCCTCAGGATTGAAGGGGAATTATTTCCCCAACTTAAAACGCGCCATAGGGCATGTTTGCACACGTCACCTCAGGCCCCGTCCCCTTCCTTCCCCACTGTGTAAACATGCCCTGTGGCCGTTTTTTAAGTTGGGAGATTAAGTCCCCTTGAATCCTGAGGATCCCTAGGGGCAAAATAGCCCACTAGGTACGTCCAGTAAGCTCCATTGCAGAGAGGTGTAAAAAGGGGCACGGCCTGCACCCCCTCTCTGCAACGCAGAGCAGTGGCGCTTACTGGAAGCACCTGGTGGGCTAGTTGGCCCCCAGGGTCCCTCAGGATTGAAAGGGAATTATTTCCCCAACTTAAAACGTGCAACAGGGCGTGTTTGCACACGTCACCTCAGGCCCCGTCCCCTCGCTTCCCCACTCTGTAAACACGCCCTGTGGCCGTTTTAAGTTGGGAGATTAAGTCCCCTTGCATCCTGAGGGTCCCTAGGGTCCACCTAGACCACTAGGTACCTCCAGTAAGCGCCACAGAGCTGCGTTGCAGAGAGATGTAAAAAGGGGCACGGCCTAGACCACCTCTCTGCAACGCAGCGGAGGGGTGCTTACTGGAAGCACCTGGTGGGCTAGTTGGCCACCAGGGTCCCTCAGGATTGAAGGGGAATTATTTCCCCAACTTAAAACGCGCCACAGGGCTTGTTTGCACACATTAACTCAGGCCCCGTCCCCTCCCTTCACCACTGTGTAAACACGCCCTGTGGCCGTTTTTAGTTGGGAGATTAAGTTCATTTGAATCCTGAGGGTCCCTAGGGTCCAACTAGCCCACTAGGTACCTCCAGTATGCACCACAGAGTTGCGTTGCAGAGAGGTGTAAAAAGTGGCACGGCCTGGACCACCTCTCTGCAACGCAGCTCAGTGGCGCTTACTGGAAGCACCTGGTGGGCTAGTTAGCCGCCAGGGGCCCTCAGGATTGAAGGGGAATTATTTCCCCAACTTAAAACGCGCCATAGGGCATGTTTGCACACGTCACCTCAGGCCCCGTCCCCTTCCTTCCCCACTGTGTAAACATGCCCTGTGGCCGTTTTTTAAGTTGGGAGATTAAGTCCCCTTGAATCCTGAGGATCCCTAGGGGCAAAATAGCCCACTAGGTACGTCCAGTAAGCTCCATTGCAGAGAGGTGTAAAAAGGGGCACGGCCTGCACCCCCTCACTGCAACGCAGAGCAGTGGCGCTTACTGGAAGCACCTGGTGGGCTAGTTGGCCCCCAGGGTCCCTCAGGATTGAAAGGGAATTATTTCCCCAATTTAAAACGTGCAACAGGGCGTGTTTGCACACGTCACCTCAGGCCCCGTCCCCTCGCTTCCCCACTCTGTAAACATGCCCTGTGGCCGTTTTAAGTTGGGAGATTAAGTCCCCTTGCATCCTGAGGGTCCCTAGGGTCCACCTAGACCACTAGGTACCTCCAGTAAGCGCCACAGAGCTGCGTTGCAGAGAGATGTAAAAAGGGGCACGGCCTAGACCACCTCTCTGCAACGCAGCGGAGGGGTGCTTACTGGAAGCACCTGGTGGGCTAGTTGGCCACCAGGGTCCCTCAGGATTGAAGGGGAATTATTTCCCCAACTTAAAACGCGCCACAGGGCTTGTTTGCACACATTAACTCAGGCCCCGTCCCCTCCCTTCACCACTGTGTAAACACGCCCTGTGGCCGTTTTTAGTTGGGAGATTAAGTTCATTTGAATCCTGAGGGTCCCTAGGGTCCAACTAGCCCACTAGGTACCTCCAGTATGCACCACAGAGCTGCGTTGCAGAGAGGTGTAAAAAGTGGCACGGCCTGGACCACCTCTCTGCAACGCAGCTCAGTGGCGCTTACTGGAAGCACCTGGTGGGCTAGTTAGCCCCCAGGGGCCCTCAGGATTGAAGGGGAATTATTTCCCCAACTTAAAATGCGCCACAGGGCTTGTTTGCACACGTTAACTCAGGCCCCGTCCCCTCCCTTCACCACTGTGTAAACACGCCCTGTGGCCGTTTTTAGTTGGGAGATTAAGTTAATTTGAATCCTGAGGGTCCCTAGGGTCCAACTAGCCCACTAGGTACCTCCAGTATGCGCCACAGAGCTGCGTTGCAGAGAGGTGTAAAAGTGGCACGGCCTGGACCACCTCTCTGCAACGCAGCTCAGTGGCGCTTACTGGAAGCACCTGGTGGGGTAGTTAGCCTCCAGGGGCCCTCAGGATTGAAGGGGAATTATTTCCCCAACTTAAAACGCGCCATAGGGCGTGTTTGCACACGTCACCTCAGGCCCCGTCCCCTTCCTTCCCCACTGTGTAAACATGCCCTGTGGCCGTTTTTTAAGTTGGGAGATTAAGTCCCCTTGAATCCTGAGGATCCCTAGGGGCAAAATAGCCCACTAGGTACGTCCAGTAAGCTCCATTGCAGAGAGGTGTAAAAAGGGGCACGGCCTGCACCCCCTCTCTGCAACGCAGAGCAGTGGCGCTTACTGGAAGCACCTGGTGGGCTAGTTGGCCCCCAGGGTCCCTCAGGATTGAAAGGGAATTATTTCCCCAACTTAAAACGTACCACAGGGCGTGTTTGCACACGTCACCTCAGGCCCCGTCCCCTCCCTTCACCACTGTGTACACGCGCCCTGTGGCCGTTCTAAGTTGAGAGATTAAGTCCCCTTGAATCCTAAGGGTCCCTAGGGTCAAACTAGCCCACTAGGTACCTCCAGTAAACACCACAGAGCTGCGTTGCATAGAGGTGTAAAAAGGGGCGTGGCCTCAGAACACCTGTCTGCAACGCAGCTCCCTGGCGCACACTGGAGATACCTGTTGGGCTAGTTGGCCCTCAGGGACCCTCAGTATTGAAGGGGAATTAATTCCCCAACTTACAACTGGCCAGGGGGCGCGTTTGCAGAGTGCTGCAAGGAGGGGGCGTGGCCTCCAGCGCGATGCCAGTCTTTTATTTTTTTTATTTTTTTAAGAAGGAGGGCTGTGTGGCCCCTCTTCTTTTTCTAATTTACTGGCCCTGGGGACCCCATCCCCCAGGGCCTGCACCTTAATTTTTTTTTGTTGAAAAAAATTAATTTGGCCCTCCTAAGGCCTTAATCGGCCCCAGGGACCCTAACCCCCGGGTCATGGCCTTTTTTTAATTTAAATTCTTTAGGAGGGGGCTGTGTTGCCCCCCTCCTCAGGCCACTTATGTCTCCGGGGACCCCATCCCCAGGGTCGGCCTTTGTTTTTTATTATTTTAAAAATATATATATTTATAGAAACACCTAGGACATGCTGGACAAACCGTATGTACCTATCACCATGACGATTTGTGTGATATTCATTAAAAGGCGACTATGCATAGAATGAATCCCCATGGAATGTATTTACACCGCTAGTGAAGCTCTGACGTGTCTGACGCCCTACCGTGCCTAATCCCGGCGCCCCCGCCGGTGGGTACTCTCCAAGTCGTTTATTTATACAAACATGGGTAGCTATTGACGGGCACATTTAATATACACGCACACCAAGCCATTCAAAGGGGATTCGACAAAAATTCGACCAAACTATGCAAGAAACCCCCCTCACGGTTAATAAAAAACACATCCACCGCCGGATGTGTAATACTTTTTATTTTACTCTCTGGAAATGAGACGAACCTCACTTGAGAGTCACAGCGTGCTCCTGGCTTAGCCCAATGCTGTGTTACACCCACCAGTGCCCACCGATTGCCTCACACCTCTGTGTTGTATTCCACCAGCTGGTGCGTATGCTATGACACTCTCTAGCCCATGTGCACTGTAACACCACCCCGTGAATATGTCATGTCACACTTGCCTTCGCACAGGTTATATTGCCCCATCTAACGTGCCTTCCTCGATGTGTATGTTATAACGCACAGCGCTATGCCATACATATTACAATCTGGGATCCATATCTTTGTCACAGTGCATATGCAACGTTACAATCCCCAGCACATATTTTATATTACAACTTTAGAGACTAGTTATGTTACACAACACTGCCCTGTGCATCTTACACTCCAAGGCGCATATCGCATAGCACGCGCTAGTGCCTGTGCTATCTCGCGCTCTCCAATGAATCTGTCACTGCGCACAATGTATTGCATATTATATTTCACGCCCCGGTTCATCTTATATCACACTTTTTGGTGCATAGTTTATACCATATACTACATCTAGTTTTCATTTTCAATCGTGCTCTCAGGACTATGTTCTATGTAACACTGCGTCCACCAACCCTTTTCACGGGCATTACATTTTGCGATGGGGGTGGAGGGTCAGGGGGTGTTTCTGCCAAGTGAGCCCGGAGTCACAGTCACAAACGTCCTCTTCTTCCTGAATAAAAGTGAGATTATGCTGCATACTTGTTCATATTTTAAGTAGTTCGCACAGACACACATTTTAAAAACAATAAAGTTCCTAATACCCACCTTCTCTGAACAGTTAGCTTGCTGCTCCATCCACCTCCTCCCTATCCTCTGTTGTCTGAATCCATGGACTAGCCTCCTCCCTCCTGCCATGCATGGTCTGATGTGCTGCCACTGCCCTCCATTTAGCATGATGTACCAGTCCACTCCTCCTGCCCTCCATTGCCCAATTCTATGGCCCATCATTGACCTCCTGCTTAGCCTCTGTGCGTAGCTTGCTGCCCCTATTCTCCTTCCCCCTGCTCTCCGATGTCTTTCTGCATGCCCCTGCTCCATCCTTTTTGCCCACCATGTTCCATGGACCTGCCACTCCTATCTACTCTGAGTGTTCTGTTGAGCTGCCACTCCCCTCCCACCTGCCTAGCATTTTCAGATGACTGTAACCTGTCCCTGCCACCTCCACCCTGCCTGTCCACATGCCATGCCCCTATCCCCTTCCTCCTGTCCTCCATGGTCCATTTTACTGCCACACCCTTCTGCCCTCCCTGATCTGTTGTGCTGCAACTGCTCCTCCTGCCTGCCCCGCGCGGTCTGTTGTGAGGCCCCTTCCCCTGAACTCTCTTGTCTGTGCCCAGGTCCTGACCCTCCCTTCTATCCTCCATGGTCCTTTGTGCATGCCCCTGCACCCTCCTTCTTGCTCATCATAGCCATTGTGCTGCCACTAACCCTCCCGCTTGCCATGCATGGTCTTCTGTGCTGCCATGGCCCCTTCCACCTTCCCTGTGTGGTCAGCTAGCTGCCCCTGACCCCCTCCCACCTTCCCTCCATGGTCTGTGTGTATGCCACCATAGTCTCATTGTTGCTCTCCATGGTGTGTCTTGTTTCTAGTGCCCATCCTGCCTGACCTCCATGGTCATCTTGCCACCTTGCCCCCAGCCCTCTTTTTCCATGTGCAGACCCCCTATTCCCTCCTTCCTGGCTTGTCTGTTCCATTGTAATGCCCCTGATCCGTCCCTCCTGCCCTTTATGGTCTGTTATGCTGCAGCTTTCTCTCCTGTCTGTCCATTATGGTCAGATAGCTACCATTGCCTCTTTCCCATCTGTTCTCTGTTGTCCATGTGCATGGTCCTGTCCCCTCCCTATTGCTTTCTATGGATTGTTGTGCTGCACTCCCGTCCCGCATGCACTGTGTGGTGTATTGTGCTGCTGCAAACCCTGATGCCTGCCCTGTAGGGTCAGTTTGGTGCACCTCTCCATGGCCCTCCTGTCCTCTGTTATACGAGTCCATGTCCCTACCCCAATTCCTCCTGCCTACCATGATTCAATGTACCATACTTGCGAACATTTTGAACTTGAAAAAACACTGGGGTATTGATTTTCCCCTTTGAGTTACATTGAAAAAGAGGAGATTGTAGACAGGAGACAGATAAAATAAAGCCCATTTGAGCTTAAAAACATTGGACGTTTCCTGGCTGAAACAGGTCTGTTGGCATGTATGGTTGTACTACCACTGCCTCTTCCTTCTGCTCCACAATGGTCTATTATATTGCCACAGCCTCTCTTGCCAGTCCTGTATTGTTGGTTTGTTGCCCCTGCCCCCCTTTCCACTGCCCTCCATAGTCTGTTGTGCTGCCACTGCCCTTCCTGCCTGCCCAGTGTGGTCAAATTGTTGCCTCTGCACTCTCCTACCTGCCTTCAATTTTCAGAGTCCGTGCCCATGGCCTCTGCCTCTCAACAGTATCCCAATGAACAACTAGATTGCTATCATTCTATATTTATTACAAAAGTGTGGAACGCCTGACGTCATCTTGATGTAATCAAAACTGTAATACCTAAAGTATTTCCTTTAGAAATTACATATATGAGAGGGTCTTATTTGCATCATAATTATGGTTAGTGCTCTAAAAAACTAAAATGAGGACATATTTTCTGAGTTTTCAGATAGCGACAAAGAACTTTTAAATTATTTGTAATCTTTATGTTTTTTTATCCAGTTGACCACTTGATTAAATGTTGCACCTTGGCGAGAGGATGTGGTGTTACTTCCAGAGCTGCAGACTTTGCAACTGGGGAACCAGGTTGGAGTTTCTGCTTCAGCTCAACATTCTGTGATTGTGGTCAAATCACTTAATCTCCCCAAGTCTACAACCAAAATGAATTTGATCTTGTGTGATGTAACCAATGCTCATGTAAAGCATTCCAATACCTGACAAGTTTGCACTATATAAAACTGCAAATACACAAAAAATAAGAGTTTTGCACACTTCTGTCATTGGGCTACATGTGGGCTACATCTGGGTGATATTTGCGCTGCATTTAGGCTCTTTTGTGTCTGGTGGCCATCTTGGGAGATTTATTTGTTATGAAGTTTCCTAATTTCTTCATTTACTGCAGTCTCCTCAGTAGGAAATGCTTTCAGTTTTTTACTTTGATTCCATCAAGAATATATTCAGATATGTCACACATTTGCCATAAATTCTGAATGTTAGCACTCTAGTTGCTCAATAGATCACTGTAGTAAAGCTACTGCTCACCACGGAAGTCTGCTGCTGGTATTAAAAGTGCATGTTTCAGTCTGCATATCAGATTTTTTTTATGAAATAGAAGAGGATTTGAGAAGTCACTCAAAATGTGCCCTAATTTTTCATTTTCAGCACTAATCATAATTTCTATGGCAAAATGAACCCCCTCATTGTGTTCCTTTTTAAATTAAATGTTTTAAGTGTTACCAGTTTATTCCAATCAAGATGGCTTCAGGTGTGCCATACTTTTGTCATAAGTAATACAGTAATCGCTCTAGTTGTTCTTAAGAACACTCTGGGACATTCTGTCATTAGGCTATACTTGGGCTACATCTGGGTGATATTTGGGCTACATTTGGGCTCTTTTGTCTCTGGTGGCCATCTTGGGAGATTTATTTGTTATGAAGTTTCCTAATTTCCTCATTTACTACAGTCTTCTCAGTAGGAAATACTTTCAGTTTTTTACTTTGGTTCCATCAAGAAGGCATTCAGATGTGTCACAAATTTGCCATAAATTCAGAATGTTAGCACTCTAGTTGCTTATTAGATCACTGTAGTAAAGCTACTGCTCACCAGGGAAGTCTGCTGCTGGTATTGAAAGTGCATGTTTCAGTCTGCATGTCAGAATTTTTTAATGAAATAGAAGAGGATTTGAGAAGTCACTCAAAATGTGCCCTAATTTTTCTTTCTGCAGCACTAATCATACTTTCTATGGCAAACTGAACCCACTCATTTTGTTCCTTTTTAAATTAAATGTTTTAAGAATTACCACTGTATTCCAATCAAGATGGCTTCAGGTGTGCCATACATTTGTCATAAGTAGGACTGTTAGCGCTCTAGTTGTTCTTTAGAACACTCTGGGAAGCTGCAGTAGAACACAAAGGAATCAACTGACAGTCTCTGCCCTTGTTGGATGTACATGTTTTACTGAGAATGTCAGACTTCATTCTCACATGACTGAGAAAGATAATGTGAATTTACAGAAAATATGCTCTCAGTTAGCTTATAGATCACCTTCCAAACCTCTGTGGGAAAAGCATGAGAAAATAGTTTTCTCTCAAACATGATTCATGATATCACAGCAGAAGGCTTTTTCACATAGTAAAATCACCTTAGAACACACCACAATGCCTAAAAGGAGTATGGTACCATCAACAAATGATTTATAATGTAACTAAAGTCTTAAAACCTTCTATTAACTGCAATGCTTTTTATTGAGGTGCTATCATGTATATTGGTCCCAAGATGGCTGCCAACACTTCTTGGATGAAGTGCTGACAGCCAATCAGATCTCACGATGAGATGTGTGGTTAGGCTCCGCCCAGATATATATGTGATTTTACTTTTGATTTTCTCAGGAACTACTGAACGGTTTTACACCATTTAAGCAAAAGGCACATGCCTGACCTAAGGACTACCTCTTTGCCAAATTTCCAGTAATTCTGTTCAGCCGTTCGGGCTGTACCTTCGACTAAAGGTCCTATGGGAAAATGCATGGGGAAAACGCGTTTTGGGACCCCCCTTTTTTCTCAGCCCCCGCTTGACGAATCGCCCAGAGACTTTCAGGGTAGGAGCTGAGCGGAGCGCCCCATTAGTTTTGAAAATTTCACGAAGATAAGTCATCTGAACTAACTATAACGGGGGAATGTCAATGGTTTTTTACGAGTGAAATATCCAGCTAACTATAACATGTGTGAAACCTATGGTTTTTTAAGTGAATATATATATATTTGTCCCTTTCTTTCCCCGGTCTCGCGCTGGATCAGTTTCTTTCCAGGGTTACGCCAACACCTGTTGGAGTGTGAGTTGTCTGATCCCAGGCAGCTTGCACAGGAGGCAGACCTCTGGGTGAGTTCCAGAGGGTCTGAGGAGGCATTGGGGAGTGATCCTAAAAGGAGTGGCTGGTATTTCCCAGCCCAGGGTGGTGGGAAAGTTTCTTAGTAGCCCAGATAGGTACCGGTGGAGTGGGAGGGGTATAGGGGCTCACGTCCTGTCTCAGCGGAGAAGGAATGAGAGTGGGCTGTGTCCCAAGGTATATATATATATATATATATATATATATATATATATATATATAATGCTCCAATGTTAAACAACAAAAGGACCAGCACTCGTGTTAGTTTAAATCCCGGTTGGGATTTTATTCGTGCAAAACAAAAACAGACACGTTTCAGCCGTAGCTTCCGTCAGTGTCGGCTCGCGTCTTGAGGCGGAAGTTCATATATACAACATTTCATAAAATTAGAGGAAGGACTCACTGGCATGAGTTTAGTCGCCATCTTGGAATGTGCAAAATAAACGTTATAACAGTACATTTGCGTTATCTTTCTCTTTCTTTATCACAAACAGTACCGTTCTCAATTCATTATGATGAGATTCCCACAGAATTAATAAGGGATTTATAGTAATCACAATCAAAATCACCAAATTATAAAGAATCAACATAATTTTGGATTTAAATTGGGTTCTGCTCATATATACCTTATTCCTATTGACTTATTTACACCTTATAAATTACCTGCTTTATAAACATATCGTATTGAGATCCTCCCCAGTTTCATAACAACGGGGGACTAGCATAGTCAATCTCAATTATCATATAAGGGTATGTCCAAAAGAAAAAAACCTTGTGAAAGTTCATAATTCATGATTCACGTCATTAAGCCCTATATGGGCTGTTATTAATTCATACCATCAGTTAAACTCTTATTCATTTAAATTACGGTCGTATTACATTACCATTACCCTTATATGCTTTTAATTCATACAAAAATCATTTTTCAGTCCTCCCTAGTTTGTGCAACCTCAACAGATAGAATTCTGCATACATTATATGTTACGTTTACATTATAGATGGGTTATCAACACTTCCCCAGCATTTAAGCCATTAGGTGACTTAGTCTGGAGTTCGCTAATATATCTGGATTCCAGACGTCGTAAACTTTTCTCTCTGTCTCCTCCCCTGATGTCATTTGGGATACAGTCTAGACAGAACAATTTTAGAAGAGTTCTGTTACTGTTATGGTGGTTGGCAAAGTGACGTGCAACAGGGTAATTCTCAAAGTCAGATTGCCATGTTTAACCACTTGTGTGTAGTCTACTGGGAAGGGTTCACTGACAGAATATCGATGTTAAAAATATAGAAGTAAAAAATATTGATGCAAAAAACATAGAATGCAAAAATATCGAGTCCCTATACTTAAACAGGTAAGTACAAAAATATCGGAAATAATATCAATGTAAAAATATAGTTGTACGAAATATCAAATTATATATATATATATATATAATAAAATATGTTAAATAATAAAATTGCTAGATAGATATAAAGTAGGTTTAATATAAATTTTAAAAGATATAATAAATAAACTTAATAAAAAAATGTTAAACACATACATAATAATTCATATATATTTACTTTAAAACAATTAATTGACTTTTCATTTTAATTCATTTTGTATATACATATATATTTCACTCTCTTTACATATGGAATCCATTTGGAGCCACTATTTAGAATACAATGGTGAAATTGTATTGGCACTGCTAATTTCACACTAGGCATTAACTTTGTTGTATTGCCTTCTGAACTATGTGGGCCACATCTGAAATGTCAATCTGGGCGTTCTTCATATCGTCGATGCCTTCATTGCAGTTAGGTGCCTGTTTATCAGCCTGTAATGGATCGGAATGATGGATTATGGGATTAGCAGTCCTGTGTGTGGTTCATATTGGCTCTGATAGTCATACTGTTGGACTTGGCCCTTTTTGGCTAAAGTTCCCTAAACGTTTTGCTTTCCCCCTAGAGTTTTTTCTGACATGGTGTTTCCAACTTAGATGCGTTGGGCACTCTGCCACTGTTAATCAGTGTCAAAGTGCAAGTGCTCCCTGTATAAAGTATAATGGTCATTGGTTGTCCATGATTGGTATGTTTGCCTTAATAGTAAAGTCTCTAGTAAAGTGCACTATGTGTGCCAGGGCTGGTAATGCAAATGCTACTAGTGGGCCTGCAGCACTAATTGTGCCACCCACACAAGTAGCCTTCAAGAGGGAACTCAGGCCTGCCACTACAGGGCCTGCACACAGTTTGTTAAACTGCCATGTTGTTCTGACAAATGCACCCACTTGCCAGACCTTACCCTTCCCTTTCTATGCACATCAGACACCACTATGGTAGGCGCTGGAAAGAACGTCCCTAATGGATGCTGGTGAGATTTGTCAGCATCACGCAGTGTGAATTAGTGAATAAAAATAGGAGCAGGGAAAAGAACACTCTATATTCCTATGACACCTCTATTAAGGTGTGAGTGCATCATAGCGCTCATGGGAACATCTCAATCGTGTTCCTCTTATTACCCATTCAAAAGAATGGAGTGCCTCCTCGGAGATTCCCCGCAGTCTCAAGGGGGATCTAAGTTAGCCCCTTCGATCTGGCCCTATACCTTTCCTGCCGCTGGATGGATGCCGAAAGGCTTAAGATTAAGAGGTGAAGTTTAGTGGGCCTGAACTCACCATGTAAAAACACATCTTTTTATGAAGGTGTTTTTTGCATTATATGTTTAGAAGCCACTCTTTTAGAAGTTGCTGGGTTTTGTGCTCTAAAATTTCTGTGTGTCTCTGCCTGGTTGTGGATTGACTGCCTGGATTTGAAAGTGATAGGATCTGGGCAATGTCTTGACCCAGGGGAGTAGGTGAGACAGCAACAGGCTGACCTGCATCTGGAGTGTAGGGGGAGGAGTAGCCCCTAAGGTTGAAGAGGCCTGGGTTGCTGCCATAAAACAATGGTCCCATCTCCTGCTGATTGATTGATAATCCAGACCCCCACTAATCAAAGGAAGAAGGTGTCACTGGCAGGGAGGCACGCAGAACTGGTTTGAACAGGGGTCAGTGCCCCCCTGAACACAAAGCCTTCAAAAACATTTAGGGGTATAACTGTGAGAGCTGAAGCACCTGAACTTTGGAGAATGGCTTGATCAAGATTGAACAAGACTGGCGCTACTTCATTGTCAAGAGGAACATTTGCCAAGGAAGAAACAACTGAACAGACTGAAGGAAAGGACTGACCCTTGCTGTGTGTTCTGGGGCTGGCCTGCAGTTTTTTCTGTTTTAACCAAGGAAAGGCTAAAGGGACTTTGCTGTGTGCTGTGTCCCCCTGCTTGAAAGGACTTTGCTGTGCTGTGTCCTGAGGTAACTTATCCCCAAGGGCCCAAGGTGAGCTGGCTCCCTGTTGCGGAAACTCACGAACACAAAAGTTTCCAGGAGAGTCTCAGCAACGCTGTGTGCGTGTGCTTTTTGCAGCCTGATCCCTTCGTGAGGATCGTCCTGTGATCATGTGCATTGGAGTCCAAGTGAGTCTCAATGATGCTGTGTGCGTGTGCTTTGTGCAGCCTGAGACCTTCATGAGGATTGCCTTCTTATTGTGCACCCGGAGTTCAAGTGAGTCTCAGCGATGCTGTGTGCGTGTACTCCGTGCAGCCTGAGACCTTCGTGAGGAGTGCCCGGTGATCATGCACCCAAAGCTCAAGTGAGTCTCAGCGACGCTGTGTGCATGTGCCCTGTGCAGCCTGAGATCTTCGTAGCAGTAGCAGCCCGGACCGGCAGCCCCAGAGGAGCTGAGCCACTGGACCGAGCCCACCGTTGCCAGAGCGGGACCTCGAGCCAACCTCGTCGTGGGAGGGCTCGAGTCCTACTACCTGGAATTCACAAAGATTGCATCGGAAGCCCAAGTCGCAGAGGAGAGGAGAGTAAGTTCGGGCTCGAAGGGTGAATCTCTCAGCCTCTCTCTCATTCCGGCAGCGCAAGCCTCTGATTCGGCTCGTATCGTGCCCCGTACTTGCCAAGGGAGTGGCAGTACTGGGGCCGGAGCACGGAGCTGTC
Source organism: Triturus cristatus (assembly GCF_964204655.1). NCBI lineage: Eukaryota > Metazoa > Chordata > Amphibia > Caudata > Salamandridae > Triturus > Triturus cristatus. Next base: position 233,525,374 of record NC_140587.1, read on the forward strand.
CTTTTTGTTACACCATACCCGGCTTGGGGGCCACTGTTGACAGAGGCTGACTGCAAGTCAGCACGAGTGGAAGAGCGACCGCCTAAGGCACCGTAATAGGGGCTGGAGTGTATTATGCAGTACCTGATTGTCGTATTACACATTGCATCATTTCTGCATAACAAACTACCTGATAAGTGTATTACACATTGCATTATTCCTGCATACTGATCTACCTGATAAGTGTATTACGCATGACATTATTTCTGCATAACGAACTACCTGATTGTCGTATGATGCATTTCATTGTTTCTGCATAACGAACTACCTAAATTAGCATATTACGCATTGCATTATTCCTGCATAACGAACTACCTGATTAGTTTATTATGCATTGCATTATTTCTGCATAACGACGTACCTGGTTGTTGCGTTACGTATTGCATTCTTTTTACATTGCAAAGTGCCTGATTGTTACGTTACACATTGCATTACTTTTCCATTGCAAAGTGCCTGATTCTAGCATTACGAACTGCATAACATTGTATTAGGACTACAGTGGAACGTTTAGAAGTGCTCATTAATATCATCAGAACTTACAAGGGCTGCCTGGCCTAACAACCGGCCAGGAGGAATATTACAAATACGCATATGTTGGATTTATATTGTGTGGTCTTAATGTAAAGTTTTTATATAAAATGTATACTTGTTTTTACAAAACTCGTGTGGAGTCCATTTGTGGTGTCATCATTGGGTTGCTGTGAGTGCGGTTTCAAATATTTTACACAATTGCCTTGAAGATAAGCCTGGCTGCTCGTGCCAAGCTACCAAGGGGGTGAGTGGGGGCTATCTCAGAAGGTGTCCTTCCTCTCCCGGACGTGGAAACGTGGGTCCCTATTTGGTCTAAGGTACCTACCTCAGCAAACCAGGGATCCCGGGTCTAACACTCACTATGGGGTCTATCAACATGGTGGGTGGATGGCCACCGCCTGACCGGCGGTGGTGATCCACCCACCACAACACCCTGGCGGACGGCCATTTATCTCCGCCACATTAGCATGGCTGGGGGTACCGCGGCGGACGGTAAGACCGTCCGCCGCTTTTCCGCCGGTAGGCAATCATCACGATTGCCTACCGGGTGGAAAAGGCCCATAATATGGTGGCGGTGCCTTGCAGGCACCACCATCCATATTATGATGAGGGCAGTGGAATGCCTTTCCATGGCAGAGACTCCGTCAAGGAAAGGCATGTGGAGTTTACTTTGGGGGCCCATTGCGGCTGGGGATGGGGGCTGCACTTGGGGGTACCCAGCCCCCTAAATTGGCATTCACAAGGTGGCAGGCACCGCACAGTGCCTGTCACATTGTGCATGCCAATGCACAACATGCATTTTCAACATTGTCACGGGTGCTGCTTACAGCACCGCCCGCCACAATGTTGAATATGCGGGATGCCACCGCCATCCTAATTGGCAGTACGAGACTGCTGCACCACTGGCAGCCGTTCCCAGCACTCCCAGCGTGGCGGGCGGGCTCCAGTCTGCCTGCCATCCTAATGGGAGCCTATGTGTCATATTCTGGCAGCAAGATGGTGATTAATCGTGAGCTTCATTGTGTTGATCACCGATATATGACTCAATATTAAGCTGTTTTGCTTTGCTTTGCTTTACACTTAAAATCATGAGTGAGCCCTGGTTTGATATCGCCTCATGAGGTCACTTTGTTAACTAAGTGACCTCTATCTCAACCAAAGAAGTAGAGGGGTGTAATCCCAGGTTTCCGGTGTAGCACACCCACGCAGCATACTTGTGAGTTGCAAGAGTCACACGAAAATTATTTGCGCTATTCCTTTAGGAAATGAAATATTTTTAAATGGTGATCCAATTCAGGGTAAAAAGACACTTCGTTATAACTAATGTTATGTGCACACAATTTAAGTTCATTGCAATGGTCAGACAATGCATTATACAGTCATATAATGTATATACTTGCACTAGGCACTTTACATTTTTGATTACTATCAGTTTTGTTTGAGACCATTTTAATCATTTAATGCTATTCACGCAAATGCATTTGCACATATGTTTTAAATGTAGGTATCTTTTTAATGTTTGTATCTTTTTAAATTGGAACTAAAAGATTTTTTCTATGTTCATGATTTTGACATGTATAAATGTTTTAAACAAAATGGCGCTCATGAGATTGAAGAACATTAAGCTATTTAATAATCTTCCAATTTAAATTTCCCACTCCAGTGAGTGCAACAGTAGGGAAAGTGTTGGATAGCGGAGGGATAAGAATTACTATTCCAACTCCAGTGAGTGCAACAGTAGGGAAATTGTTGGATAGCGGAGGGGTAAAAACTACTATTCCCATGCCAGTGAGTGCAACTGTAGGCAAACTGTTTGATAGCAGAGGATTAAAAACTACGATTCCCACTCCAGTGAGTGGAACAGTAGGGAAAGTGTTGGATAGCTGAGGGGTAAAAATTACTATTTACACTCCAGTGAGTGCAACAGTAGGGAAAGTGTTGGATAGCGGAGGGGTAGAAATTACTATTCCCACTCCAGTAAGTGCAACAATAGAGAAAGTGTTGGATAGTGGCGGGAGAAAATTTACTATTCCAATTCCAATAATTGTAAAAGTAGAGATAATGTTGGATAGCGGAGGGGTAAAAATTACTATTCCCATGCCAATGAGTGCAACTGTAGGCAAACTGTTTGATAGCAGAGCATTAAAAACTACGATTCCCACTCCAGTGAGTGGAACAGTAGGGAAAGTGTTGGATAGCGGGGGGTAAAAATTACTATTTCCACTCCAGTGAGTGCAACAGTAGGGAAAGTGTTGGAGAGCGGAGGGATACGAATTACTATTCCAACTCCGGTGAATGCAACAGTAGGGAAAGTGTTGGATAGCGGAGCGGTAAAAATTACTATTTCCACTCCAGTGAGTGCAACAGTAGGGAAAGTGTTGGATAGCGGAGGGGTAGAAATTACTATTCCCACTCCAGTAAGTGCAACAGTAGAGAAAGTGTTGGATAGTGGCGGGAGAAAAATTACTATTCCCACTCCAGTGAGTGCAACAGTAGAGAAAGTGTTGGATAGCGGAGGGGTAAAAATTACTATTCCCATGCCAGTGAGTGCAACTGTAGGCAAACTATTTGATAGTAGAGTTTTAAAATCTACGGGCCCGATTCACAGAACTAACTTAAGACAAAATCCTAAACTTACTACCATTTTGGTATTCACAGAAGGCACTTACTCATTTTGGTATTCACAGAAGGCACTTACTCATTTCGGTATTCACAGAAGTTAGGAGTCCTAACTTTAGGACTCCTAAATGCCTTCTGTGAATACCGAAAGTCTTAAAATTAGGATTTTTCTCAGTTTAGTAGTAGTATAGTTAGGACTCCTAACTTTAGGACTCCTAAATGCCTTCTGTGAATACCAAAAGTCTTAAAATTAGGATTTTTCTCAATTTAGTAGTCCTAAATTTAGGACTCCTAACTTTAGGACTCCTAAATGCCTTCTGTGAATACCGAAAGCCTTAAAATTAGGATTTTTCTCAGTTTAGTAGTAGTATAGTTAGGACTCCTAACTTTAGGACTCCTAAATGCCTTCTGTGAATACCGAAAGTCTTAAAATTAGGATTTTTCTCAATTTAGTAGTCCTAAATTTAGACTTAGGACTACTAAATTGAGAAAAATCCTAATTTTAAGACTTTCGTTATTCACAGAAGGCATTTAGGAGTCCTAAAGTTAGGAGTCCTAACTATACTACTACTAAACTGAGAAAAATCCTAATTTTAAGACTTTCGGTATTCACAGAAGGCATTTAGGAGTCCTAAAGTTAGGAGTCCTAACTTCTGTGAATACCGAAATGAGTAAGTGCCTTCTGTGAATACCAAAATGAGTAAGTGCCTTCTGTGAATACTAAAATGGTAGTAAGTTTAGGATTTTGTCTTAAGTTAGTTCTGTGAATCGGGCCCTACGATTCTCACTCCGGTGAGTGGAACAGCAGGGAAAGTGTTGGATAGCGGAGGGGTAAAGATTACTATATCCACTCCAGTGAGTGCAACAGTAGGGAAAGTGTTGGATAGCGGAGGGGTAAAAATTACTATTCCCACTCCAGTGAGTGCAACAGTAAAGAAAGTGTTGGATAGCGGAGGGGTAAAAATTACAATTCCCATGCCAGTGAGTGCAACTGTAGGCAAACTGTTTGATAGCAGAGGGTTAAAAACTACAATTCCCACTCCAGAAAGTGCAACATTAGGGAAAGTTTTGGATAGCGGAGGGGTAAAAATTACTTTTCTCACTCCAGTGAGTGCAACAGTAGGGAAAGTGTTGGATAGCGGAGGGATAAGAATTACTATTCCAACTCCAGTGAGTGCAACAGTAGGGAAAGTGTTGGATAGCGGAGGGGTAAAAATGACTATTCCCATCCCAGTGAGTGCAACTGTAGGCAAACTGTTTGATAGTAGAGGGTTAAAAACTACGATTCTCACTCCAGTGAGTGGAACAGTAGGGAAAGTGTTGGATAGTGGAGGGGTAAAAATTACTATATCCACTCCAGTGAGTGCAACAGTAGGGAAAGTGTTGGATAGCGGAAGGGTAAAATTTACTATTCCCACTCCAGTGAGTGCAACAGTAGGGAAAGTGTTGGATTGCAGAAGAGTTACAGTTAACATTCTCACTCCAGTCAATTCAAAATTAATAACAAACAACATTTAACAACAATAAAAATATTTAAAAAACAAAATAAATTAAAAAATAAATGTTAAAAATCCAAATAAAATATATTTAATATTACATTAAAAAAACAACGTATTATAATGTAAAAACCTATAACACATACCTAAAAATATTATATTAAATAAAATAAAAAATTATTTCCAAACAAAGAAATATTTTAAATTAAAAATAGTTTAGAAACAAAATCATTAATTACTACATACATTTACTTTTTGTATTTCCTACCCTATAACACCACACAATTCACAACCCACATCTAAATTTAAAAAAATGTACTTCCTCAACTAACATAATTAATTGCCAATTAATGAAATATTATTAACTAAAAAACAAATTAAAACATATAATAAATATTTAACTTCCCACACTTTACCCCTATAATCCACACAACCCACTGCTAAAATTAAACTGTAAAAAACATAATTACACAATTAAAACTTATTTTCAATTAAAAAACTGATAGTATTAAACAACTAATTATAACATAATTAAAATTAATTTACACTGCACACTGTACCCCTATAACAATAAAACCCACACATGAAAAATATAAACAAAGACACTAATTGAATATAAATTAATTAATTAATATTAATGATCAACTAATTTTTAATTAACTAAACATAAATTACTTCCCACCCTTAACCCCTATGCATCCCACAACCCGCACCTAATGGTAATAAGACAATTTCCATAATTAAGAGGTCCATTACGTTGGCGGGTGGACCACAACGCAAACAGGACCACCCGCAAGAGGTGCTGTGGTCCCGCCTTGGCAATCAGGATGCGACCGACACCCTGGCGGTCCCATTCCGCATTATTAACATTGAGGCAGGCGGTGCTGTAAGCAGCACCCGCTGCAATGTCAATAACGCATGGTGTGCATTGGCATGCACAACGTGACAGGCACCGTGCAGTGCCTGCCACCTTGTCCATGCCAATGTTGGGGGGCACCATAGGTACCTCTGAAGTGCAGACCCTCCACCCCACTACCCCCCACCCCCTGGAGGCCCGCAATGGGCCCCCGAAGTTAAATCCAAATGCCTTTCCATGCCGGAGTCTCCCCCATGGAAGGCATTGTAGATGCCACATACTAATATGGATGGTTAAGGGCCTTTTCTGCCCGGTTGGGAATCCAACCAGTGGAAAAGCGGCGGACCGTCTTTCCGCCGTGGAGCCCCTCGCCATACTAATATGGCAGGGGTGATACGGGGCCATCTGGCGGGCGGATCGCCACCGCCGGCCATCCTAATGGGGGCCTAAGATTCAATAAAATAATTTATATAAATGAACAAATACTTAATGAATAATCCCAAAAAATACTTTCCACCCCTTACCCCTACAAACCCCACAACCAGCACCTTAAAATAATTACACAATTTTAATAATTAATTATCAATTAATTAACATTAATTAACAATCAATTAATAATTAATTACAAATACATTACTTCCAAAAATTAACGCTATAAAATCTAAATTAAATAAATAAAAAATAATCATTATTTTGTGGATAACTTCCCACCCTATTCCGCTATAAACCCACAACCCACTACGGAACAAAAAAATTCAAAATGTAACACATATATTAAAAAAAATAAACAATACTTATACAAAAAACATACATCAGATACATGTACAATATAAAATAAAATACATAACACTAATTTAAAAAATCGAATTTTTAAACATTTATATTTTTGCAAACAATATTAATGATTTCTATATTTTTAAAAACAATATTTCTTACCTTAAATATGATATTCTTGACCACGATATTTCTGCTGTCGATATTTCTGAATCACAATATTTTCATCTCGATATTTGTGTAAGTCCACATTTCCAACTCGATATTCTGTCTCAGCACCCTGTGAAGTGCAGGGAGGCATATCTGGACTAGTTGGAGCACAGGTGGTATATCAACACACATACCTGCATATTCACTTGAGGGGACAATACCCCCCTAAGCAATGTGCTGCCATCCAATGTTCTGGCATAATGACCTAACATCAGAAGCAAGCACCACCTCCATCTAAGGGTACCATCACAGGGCATTGATGACCAATCAGTGTCAACTACTGACATCTAAGTGCAACTTTCCACTTATTACCACACATGTTTCACACAAGCCAAGGCTAGGTCGAGGCTACTTCACCTGTGATGCCAATAGGTACAGCACATACCAGTGTCCTAACGGTGACCATCACAAAAAGCATACATGAACATACATTGGCAGACAGCGAGCTTCAGCAGGCACATGACACAGCCACAGATACACTCTGGCAACTCTCATTGCCCACTCTCATACACATGATCTACATATATGCACATGTCAACTTCACCACAAGTTCTGCATCAGCTCAACACATGCAGGAATGATCCCCCCAACACCCAGGTCACAATACATGTCTATCTCTCATAACTTACAAACACACAAGCACGTCATGAGCCCCCTCTGGTGCATCTAGTCGGAGAAGCATGTCTGCCCCATGAGCTCCAGCCCAGTACACATACCACACAACCCAAGATATACAAACCCACATGGATGCGGCCCTCATCACATCCACACTTACACTCGCAGCACCACTCTCCATCACCATGTTCACAACACGTCTCAGTTACATGATATGCACACAATGTACAGTACACATTTCCTTCATAGCAGATGACTTAACGTAACATGTCAGATGGACCACTCTCATCACCAGCTGCACACTCAGTGATGCCTTGGACTGAACTCATGCCACAACGTGCAGCATCACAGCACACACGGATGTGCCTACTCCACACATTACCACATCTCACAACAAGACACATGCATAGTGCGATGGCTGTGTACTCAGTCATTTGCATATCCTTGCATAATCACCCAAAACAGCACAAGTCCAAAGGATTCTCACCCGAGAAAATATGCATCCACACATTCAAACTCAACATACTAATACTCTACAACACCTCACATTTCACCATCCAGCACACATGATCACATCACTGGTGTGCATACCTGCACATTCACAAATCTACTCTGTCCCATATGACTAGTCAGACCTTGGATCAATGTTGCCCTGTCATATATACATGTGACTTCCATTACCAATATACCCATGAACTTATGCACAGGATCAACAAACATCACTCATCCAAAACTGGCCTGTTACAGTCAAATCGCACAATAGTGCCTCGGACCACAGCTCTCATCACATGCCACAATACAACCTTGTCCGGCGGGAAATCCCACTATCACATCCACACATTTCTACCATACCTTGTGCAGAGTGGAAGCATTAAATCAAGCTCACATACTCTGAATCACACCCCCACATGACAAGCATTCACATAGGGACAATGTGGACACTCCATGTCTCCGACACAAGAAATGACAATGAACTGAAGTCACACCCCACACCTCCTGACACCATCTCAAATAGTCCTGCTGCCATCACATAGGAGTCTATACTCCATGCATACCTATGATACACCAGTCTCCTTCACCTCTACCCTAGTATGTGTCAGCTCAGCACATGCAACATCAACCATGCTAAACACACTTGCAGCAACGCTGCACCAACACATTTGCTATTTCTCCCCTGTGTGCCAATGAAGAGCATGGATGTAACACAGGTTCCACTGGGGTCTGTATGACAGATGGACACACTACACAACTGGGCACCCACACTCCACTCTGCTCAACACATGTCACACAGGGCCAAACAACATGCATCATTGCACCCCTACACCAGCTTTGTTTGACCAGGTACAGCATCATGCATAGCTGGTCAAGCACAAATCACGACCCACACAAGATACTTATGCCTAATTACATGAGGGGTGAGGGTGAATACATGAAATCAAAGCACAGACAGACAAAACCGTTAATCAACATGATATAGACAGACAAAAGCTGGTTGGCACAACTCACAATAGGTTGACAAATCACTGGACTAGTCAGACCACCGAAACCATACCAAACAAGAACATCTGCAGGGACTTGAGTCTTTGGAGGCAAATGGGTCTGAAGACTGAGATTCCTGCTCAACTCACGCATGCCATGGGCTCAGGATATTTCACAGATGAACACACTGCCATAAGGGGAATTCCCTACAGTGGAAGGCCAACTGTGGCAAGCTTGTTCTTGGCAGGGGTCTACCATGTCAGAAGGAGAACTCAGACAATGCTCCAACACTTCCAAGTCACATAATACTTTAGTACCATTAGTCTGTTTAGATGGGTGTGTCCAAAGTCACCACCACGTAGTCAAATTTCATGTGTACCCTGTTGTACTGATGAGACAGCTGACTTGTTGCACATCACAGCCCCATACTGCATGGCTATCCTAGACGGTTGCACTTTAAAAGACTTGCACAATGTCTACAAATGTCAATACGACCTTTGTGTGAAAGTGTAAGTAAAACATGGTAGGTTGGCAAATTCATGTCAATTCTCATGGCCCAAAATTATGTGGATGATGACACCCTGCAAATGTAGGCAATGAGGACTCAGATACCTACTTTAATAGGTCACGTACTCCATGGACCACATGCAGTCCATGACATCACAACATCATGGTATACTCACAACAAGATTTGCACATTAATGTCAATTGACTTATGAACAAGTTGAGGGACACAGAAAGTAACAGTGAAAAGAACCTAACAGGCTTCATTCTGCATGAAACAAATATGAAAACTTCAAATCAAACTAAAGTTAAATGGCCAGTCCCTTTGGTAGAGTCCTGGAGGGTCAGGGCTAATCCCCCCATTGTTTGATTGGTTTAGGTTTTGGGATAGGACATAGTAATGTAGTGCTCAAAATCCATATTGTTTAGAAAAAAAATGTTGGGACTGGGCTTTTGCCATATAATGATCCAATACAATCTTTCCATTTACCACATGAGATATGATACTCTACCCTATGCTTATATAGCTATAAGTGTTTTGAGATGAAGGGCCAAAATTTGTGAGTATTGCCCATTTAAATTGCTGTCTGAAGAGGTAACCAATTATCTATCTTTTCATTTATATTTGATAATTTCCTTCTTTATACCGATGGTTTAGTGTTCTTTAGCACTTTTATGGTGTGCTCTGCTTCGTCAGTGCTCTTCTTTTTTTGTATTTTGTCTTTTCATTGCATATCAAATTGCCCATGTGAATATATTTAGAAACTCCTTTATTTGTGTGGGTAACTGTTGTGACTAAAAAGTCCCTGATATTATCCTATAAGGTTTCCAAACCAACATACCACCTTTCCTTTTCTATAGCACACAGTGCAATTACTTTCATGACCTTCACAATTTTGGTTTTCTGTCCAGGCCTTTGTTTAACGCACTGGGAAATAATTGTTCCAACTTATTTTTCGCATTATCATCTTGTATGCTCATCGCTGTGCTTGACAGTAAAGAACAAACTAATTTCAATGTTTAAGCAGATACTTTGAGTGTCTTGAAACTCTCTGGTCTTGTGATCATTTCAAAATCAGGAAATAGATGAAAATTCAACATGTCGATCATGGTATAAGTAATGATTATGTTGTTGCCAGCTAAAGTATATGGGTAAGTTATAGTAGCATTGATAACTTCAAATGAGGGCAGAATGACTGATTTGTCAGGGTCTCTGATATGAAGCAATGAATAATATATCTACATCTTCACAATATTTTTGTGAGTTTGGATGGTGTGTTGCTGAAGGATTTCCATTTAGAGTCAATATGCTGTGTCAGCTACTAGATTTGATTTATATGGCTGATTTAAATTGGTTATTAGAGCATAACTTTGCATAGACTAGAGACCCTCTATAGTCTCACACACATTCCATTGTCTATCATTCAAGTACTTGCACATAGCCTATCATTACAACTTCCCACAATTAGTATTATGTGTTCTTAAGGTTTTATATAATGCCGAAAAACTCTGAGGGCTTATCTATGAAAGGCCTCTGCAGTTGTTGCCTCACTAATTTTAACTCAATGCAGGCTGCTAAACCAGATAGCGCCAAAGCTCCAGCCTCCAACTGCCAGGCCATCCAACAACCCTCCACAGGTCAAGCTGATGGCTGTTCTCCACATGCTGGCAACAGGTTCATTCCAGATCACAACAGTCAGAGTGGCATTAATATTGCAGCCATCTTTTTCTGCCTAACTACCCTCTGTCTTGGATGCCATCATCCGCCTAACACCCCAGTACCTTCTCCTCCCCAAGACACAACAACAGCAACTGGACATCAAGCAAGGTTTCAACGCCATTTTTGGATTCCCACATTTCCTAGTTGCCATGGATTGCACACATGTGCAACTGTTACCCCTTGCAGCAATAACACACCTGTATAGGAACAGGAAGCACACGTATTCTATCAATGTGTAGGCCATCGTGGACCATCGAGGGATGTTCACCAATGTGCTGGTAAAATAACCAGGGAGTGCACATGATGCCTACATCTTCAGGCACTGCATCATCAATGAACGCTTCCAGAATGGCTGAATTTCGAATGGTCTACTTGTTGGTAAGCACATCTGAAGTACATAACAGAACCACTTGCAGTAAGAAATGTATGACAAAATAGCCATTTCTGTGTCTGTTGAGAAAGATAGGTTTTAATGTCCAATGGGTGTGGTTCATACATGCATCATGCAACATGAGACAAGTTTGAATCCCCCTTACCTTATAGACCAGGGACTTAAAGGGGTCTGTCATTACCAACTATAATTATGCCTAACCAGAGTCAGAAAACCAGCACTTAGTAGTCAAAATGGGGGCCAAATGTGTCATACCATGCTGATGACGGCTGATTAGCCACAAACCGGTCCCAGGATGCTTGTTTACGGTCCAGGGAAGACATGGCTTGGCAGTTCAGGTTGGACTGTTCCCATGATGCACAGAGTCAGATGATTTGCATATGGCCATGTCTGAACTGGGGTGGCAGAGTTAGCTAAAGAATGATGATGGATTAAACCCACATCAGTTGACTGGGGGTGAGTGTTTGCAATGTTCAACACTCCGTCCATCATCCCCATTGGTTTTGCTTTGTTCGTCCTAGGTTGGCAGGGTATGCCCAGACATGGGTCCCTTGCTCACTTTGCCACTGGTTTCAAGCTAGCCTGGAAGATGACGGCTGCTTAGCCAGAAACCGGTACCAGGATGCTTGTTTCCATTCCAGGGAAGAGATGGCTTGGCAGTTCGGGCTGGCCTGTTCCGATGAGGCACAGGGTCAGACTGATTTGCATATGGCCATGTCTGAACTGGGGTGGTGGAGTGAGCTAAAGAATGATGATGGATTAAATCCAGATCAGTTGACTGGGGGTGAGTGTTTGCAATGTTCAACACTCCGTCCATAATCCCCTTTGGTTTTGCTTTGTTTGCCCTAAGTTGGCAGGGTATGCCCAGATGTGGGTCCCTAACTCACTTTGCCACTGGATTCAAGCTAGCCTGGCTGATGACGGCTGATTAGCCAGAAACCGGACCCAGGATGCTTGTTTCCAGTCAAGGGCAGACATGGCTTGGCAGTTCGGGCTGCACTGTTCCCATGAGGCACAGGGTCAGACTGATTTGCATATGGCCATGTCTGAACTGGGGTCGCGGAGTGAGATGAAGAATGATGATGGATTAAATCCAGATCAGTTGACTAGGGGTGAGTGTTTGCAATGTTCAGCTCTCCGTCCATCATCCCCTTAGATTTTGCTTTGCTCGCCCTAAGTTGGCAGGGTATGCCCAGACGTACGTCCCTTGTTCACTTTGCCACTGGATTCAAGCAAGCCTGGCTGATGATGGCTGATTAGCAAGAAACCGGTCCCAGGATGCTTGTTTCCGGTCCAGGGAAGACATGGCTTGGCAGTTCGGGCTGCACTGTTCCCCTGAGTCGCAGGGTCAGACTGATTTGCCTATGGCCATGTCTGAACTGGGAGGGCGGAGTGAGCTAAAGAAAGATGATGGATTAAACCCAGATCAGTTGACTGGGGGTGAGTGTTTGCAATGTTCAACACTCCGTCCATCATCCCCTTTGGTTTTGCTTTGTTTGACCTAAGTTGGCAGGGTATGCCCAGACATGGGTCCCTTGCTCACTTTGCCACTGGATTCAAGCTAGCCTGGCTGATGATGGCTGATTAGCAAGAAACCGGTCCCAGGATGCTTGTTTCCGGTCCAGGGAAGACATGGCTTGGCAGTTCGGGCTGGACTGTACCCATGAGGCACAGGGTCAGACTGATTTGCATATGACCATGTCTGAACTGGGGTGGCGGAGTGAGCTAAAGAATGATGAGGGATTAAACCCAGATCAGTTGACAGGGGATCAGTGTTTGCAATGTTCAACATTCTGTCCATCATCCGCTTTGGTTTTGCTTTGTTCGCCCTAACTTGGGAGGGTATGCCCAGACGTGGGTCCCTTCCTCATTTTGCCAATGGATTCAAGCTAGCCTGGCTGATGACGGCTGATTAGCCAGAAACCGGTCCCAGGATGCTTGTTTCCGGTCGAGGGAAGACATGGCTTGGCAGTTCTGGCTGGACTGTTCCCATGAGGCACAGGGTCAGACTGATTTGAATATGGCCATGTCTGAACTGGGGTGGCGGAGTGAGCTAAAGAATGATGATGGATTAAACCCAGATCAGTTGGCTGGGGGTGAGTGTTTGCCATGTTCAACACACCGCCCGTCATCCCCTTTGGTTTTGCTTTCTTCACCCTAAGTTGGCAGGTATGCCCAGACGTGGGTCCCTTGCTCACTTTGCCACTGGATTCAAGCTAGCCTGGCTGATGACGGCTGATTAGCCAGAAACCGGTCCCAGTATACTTGTTTCTGGTTCAGGGAAGACATGGCTTGGCAGTTCGGGCTGCACTGTTCCCATGAGGCACAGGGTCACACTGATTTGCATATGGCCATGTCTAAACTGGGGTGGCGGAGTGAGCTAAAGAATGATGATGGATTAAACCCAAATCAGCTGACTGGGGGTGAGTGTTTGCAATGTTCAACACTCCATCCATCCTCTCCTTTGGTTTTGCTTTTTTCGCCCTAAGTTGGCAGGATATGCCCAGACGTGGGTCCCTTGCTCACTTTGCCACTGGATTCAAGATAACCTGACTGATGACGGCTGATCAGCCAGAAACAGGTCCCAGGATGCTTGTTTCTGGTTCAGAGAAGACATGGCTTGGCAGTTTGGGCTGGACTGGTCCCATAAGGCAGAGGGTCAGCCTGATTTGCATATGGCCATGTCTGAACTGGGGTGGCGGAGTGAGCTAAAGAATGATGATGGATTAAACCCAGATCAGTTGACTGGGGGTGAGTGTTTGCAATGTTCAACACTCCGTCCATCATCCCCTTTGGTTTTGCTTTGTTTGACCTAAGTTGGCAGAGTATGCCCAGACGTGGGTCCCTTGCTCACTTTGCCACTGGATTCAAGCTAGCCTGGCTGATGACGGCTGATTAGCCAGAAACCGGTTCCAGGATGCTTGTTTCCGGTCCAATCCGGTCCATGGCTTGGCAGTTCGGGCTGAACTGTTCCCATGAGGCACAAGGTCAAACTGATTTGCATATGGCCATGTCTGAACTTGGGTGGCGGAGTGAGTTAAAGAATGATGATGGATTAAACCCAGATCAGTTGACTGGGGGTGAGTGTTTGCAATGTTCAACACTCCGTACATCATCCCCTTTGGTTTTGCTTTGTTCGCCCTAAGTTGGCAGAGTATGCCCAGACGTGGGTACCTTGCTCACTTTGCCACTGGATTCAAGCTAGCCTGGATGATGACAGCTGATTAGTAGGCCTGGGTGGTAAATTCCGTTCCGCTCGCGTAATGTGCGGAATTTCGGTAATTTCGCGTTCCGCGTAGAACGCGAAATTGCCCAAAATTCTGCTTTCCGCGACTTCGCAAAATTTTTTCTTGTTCGCGTTCTCAAAATGTGTGTTCATGAGATTTTTCTCCCAGAGCACGCAAACAGCAACTGTGAACAGGAAAAAAGCATCGCGAGCAAGCAATTCCGCGTGTTCGCGGAATTTCTGCATGTTCGCGGAGATTTTTTACCGTTTCGCGGAGATCTGCGTAACACGGTTACGCAAATTCCGCCCACCCCTACTGATTAGCCAGAAAGCGGTCCTGGAATGCTTGTTTCCGGTCCAGTCTGGTCCATGGCTTGGCAGTTCTAGCTGGACTGTTCCCATGAGGCACAGGGTCAGACTGATTTTCCTATGGCCATGTCTAAACTGGGGTGGCGGAGTGAGCTAAAGAATGATGATGGATTAAACCCAGATCTGTTGACTGGGGGTGAGTGCTTGCATTGTTCAACACTTCGTCCGTAATCCCCTTTGGTTTTGCTTTGTTCGCCCTAAGTTGGTAGGGTATGCCCAGACATGGGTCCCTTGCTCACTTTGCCACTGGATTCAAGCTAGCCTGGCTGATGACGTCTGATTAGCCAGAAACAGGTCCCAGGATGCTTGTTTCCGGTCCAGTCCGGTCCATGGCTTGGCAGTTTGGCTGGACTGTTCCCATGAGGTACAGGGTCAGATTGATTTACATATGGCCATGTCTGATCTGGGGTGGCGGAGTGAGCTAAAGAATGATGATGGATTAAACCCAGATCAGTTAACTGGAGGTGAGTGTTTGCAAATGTTCAACACTCCGTCCATCATCCCCTTTGGTTTTGCTTTGTTTGCCCTAAGTTGGAAGGGTATGCCCAGACGTGGGTCCCTTGCTCACTTTGTCACTGGATTCAAGCTAGCCTGGCTGATGACGGCTGATTAGCCAGAAACTGGTCCCATAATGCTTGTTTCCGGTCCAGGGAAGACATGGGTTGGCAGTTCCGGCTGGACTGTTCCCATGAGGCACAGGGTCAGACTGATTTGCCTATGGCCATGTCTGAACTGTGGTGGCAGAGTGAGCTAAAAAATGATGATGGAATAAGCCCAGATCAGTTGACTGGGGCTGAGTGTTTGCAATCTTCCACACTCCGTCCATCATTTCCTTTGGTTTTGCTTTGTTTGCCCTAAGTTGGCAGGGTATGCCCAGACATGGGTCCCTTGCTCACTTTGCCACTGGATTCAAGTTAGCCTGGCTGATGATGGCTGATTAGCCAGAAACCGGTCCCAGGTTGCTTGTTTCCGGTCCAGGGAAGACATGGCTCAGCAGTTCGGGCTGGACTGTTCCCATGAGGCACAGGGTCAGACTGATTTGCATATGGCCATGTCTGAACTGGGGTGGCGGAGTGAGCTAAAGAATGATGATGGATTAAACCCAGATCAGTTGACTGGGGGTGAGTGTTTGCAATGTGCAACACTCCGTCCATCATCCCCTTTGGTTTTGCTTTGCATACCATGTTTCACAGCAGCGATGACTACTACAGGAATGGTCTGTTGCTGTTCAAGACACTCATCCAGTTCTCCATAATATTTTCAGAAAATGTTGTGCATGAAAACACTATTAGTAGAACATGGTTGACTGTGCAAGATATAAACAACAGTAAGTCAGCAATATGTAACAGTGTGCACATCCAGCGATTGTGTATGCTGCTACAGTGTGTTCAGGACAGTCCAAAGTGAGTGTAGTACCAAAGAGTGTGAGATGGCTGATTCTGTATCCTGCACTTTATGTTGTTGTTTTGTGTCTTACGTATGTGGATGACAGTATAGTCTACATGATATCCTGTGAGAGTTAACAGCAGGGCACATAATCTATGTGGCCAAACTGTGTAGGACAGATTGTCTCCCTATACCACAGCTACGTTTCCA
Source organism: Triturus cristatus (assembly GCF_964204655.1). Lineage (NCBI taxonomy): Eukaryota > Metazoa > Chordata > Amphibia > Caudata > Salamandridae > Triturus > Triturus cristatus. Next base: position 233,541,799 of record NC_140587.1, read on the forward strand.
ATCACATTGCAAGAAATGTAAGGTATATAACATATTACATTTTTGCCTCTTGCTCTGTGCTGGTGCTGGATTGTCTACAGAGGCCCAACACAGGCACCCTTGCACCCGTGTAAATGTCCCTGTGTTGTAGCTAGGCTGCCAAAAACTCACCAGTGCAGGATGAAAGGACAGGAATGCACTGTTTATGATGAATACGGTGGAATCCTGCCCTTTACTCTGATGTACGGCAGCGCAGCAAGGTGAATTGTTGTGATGCCCTATTCTAACTGACCATAAATTGGGCCCTATGACCACAGAAAATTCACACATCAGAAAAGATTAAACCTGTCAAGTAAGAAAAGAAGAGTAAGGAAAGTGAGACCTAGGTGTATTCCCCATAGTGTATAGACAATATGCCACTTGCGAGAGTCCCAACCCATGCAATGACTCATTTGCGCATTGCATTACCCCCATTGCGCGGGTCGTAAGCCATGCATCTGTACCAATGCATTGTGGGTTAATCACTTATTGGCTATTTCAGTACTGATGCATCAAAAAAAGAAAGTGACGCATTGGGTGTAGCAGGCGGCAAACTAGGAAATGTGAAGTTACTTTTGCTTCAATTAGTCTCTGTTAGTCTGTTCTTGGTGTATGAGGTTGTTTGAGAGTGTGTTGGTATGGTCAGTGTGTGTGGTGTCCATATTTCACCTCTTTTCCATACATATATTATCCTCTGTCATTGATTTGCATTGTTATTTGTCATTGGACAGTTGGGTGTAGGTTTTTCTGGGGTGTTGACTGTTAGACTCCGTAGAGGGTGAATTTAGGATAGGTTTTTTGCCTTTTTGGGTAGGGTTGGGAATATGCCTGGGAGGGGTAGCAATATTTCCAAGCCAGTGTTGAGAGGGCTCATATGGCTCATTGCCCACTACCTCCCTAGGATACTTGTGGCTGGTGGCAGGGTAATCCAGAGCTACCCTGGAAAGGACAAGAAGGACTGATGGGAGCGGGTGCACTGGCACCATGAACAAATATTCAGGTCGCACAAGCAACCCACCAGATGAAGCACTGATGGGTGGACGTTATCTCTAGGGAGGGCGATGTGATCGAATTCCTGGGACTTGGGATTGGTGGACCTGTCGATATGTACGTATGTTCTCTCTACGTATTGTGATGTTTCTTCATACAGAATGCAAAACATAAACATGGATTGTACTTCGTTTGTGTTTTCAACAATATAGCAATGTGCAAAATGCATATCAGTATAAATATATCAGAAGATGATGTAATGTAAGGGAATTTAGGACCTCATCCATGTGGATTTATTGTACGCCAGCACAGCAATTAGCCTTGTTGTGCTGCCAAAGTGTAGGGGCAGGAATGCACCATATTCATAGAAGAATGTGCATTATTGTCCCTTTACCCTGCACTGGTGCCATTTTGGCAGACTAGCATCAACGCATGCGCTCTTGTACCATGGTGCAAAGGTGCCTATGTTGTTGCAAGGATTGTGTTTCTGCTGCAAGGGGAAAATACCTGCGCAAACACAATCCTGCGACACTTTCTCCTCTTTCTATGTGTGCTGCAGAATACATCCCCAGGTCTATATGATTGTGGAAATCTGGGGAAGTGTCAATGTACATGGATGTTGCATGGGAACAGCCACCCCAAGGCCCATGGAACCCCTCTTTAACACAGAGTGAGGCAACACAGCTCTATGTGCTGCCTTGAATTGGATGACTGATATAGCTGGGAGCTAGCTCTTCTGGTGAATATTATTCCCTAATGGATAACAATTTAAAATAGTCCTACTTTTTTATGCTTTTTATTCTGTATTATTCTGAAACCCCAGAACAGTAGAACAAACAGAAAGACAGCCAGCATGTGTTTCGTCCCTTCTTGGCATGCAGGCCTAGGGCTGTTTCAAAGCCTAGATATTGGGAAGTTCTTTGTTTCAATGGGTCAGGGCTTAACATTTTGGACATCAGGCTTCAATGCAGTACTACCAATCAAACAAGGACAGATACCACCGGCACCTATAATCCCACTTTCTTTGTGCTGCCTTGTCTTACTCCATATCTAGGAGGCCATTCTAAACCAACTAAAGTGGCTTTGTGTGACCTCATACATATGATTTAGTGACCAGCACCACTGGAGCATCACTAAAAGTGATGCTAGTGTGGTGCAAGGGGCTCATCATTATGCCCCTTAGTCACTCTTAGGGTCAATCATATCACCCAAGTTTCATGGTACACTGGACTTTGCCATTATGCTGCCCAGCATTACTCAATCAATTACATCCTTGACGCATGCTTCAGGCATGTCATGATGGGCCCATTTGAAGTCCAGCATCCAGCTTGCTCAGGCCTGCAAATGGACTAGATGCGTACAATGAGCTGGGCATATTGCCACATGTGTGTTCTGCTGTTGTGTACTTCTGAAATACTGGGATATAATAGTTTAGTTAATAAAATTTTTAACATGTGTTTAGGCAATATCTTTAATTCTATGTCCTCTTTCATGTCTCCTAGGTGGACATCTGCCATTCTCAAGGGGAGAGGTGGAATCCTTCCAGGACCCTAATGCTAATAATACGTGTAATTAGTACCTTTATGTAAAATTATGATGTCTGTGCATGATCTGTGTGGAAATGATCAATTGTGATGTGTGGTGGGAGGTAAAATTCAGCCACCATTAATGACCTGTCAGTCTTTGATTCAGGACAGAACCTGCCCAAAGTGTGTTTAGAACTGCTAAGGGACTAAGAATTTTGAAACTTTAAGGTGTATGTAAGCAGACCCACAGGATGTAAACAACTATTAATATGTACTTAGAGTGGCACATCTACTGTCATGTTGCTTTGGGCACAATGAGCATCGTCTGACACACCCTCTGCATGTGTTCCACACAGACATATTACATGGTGCAACAAATAGTACAAACCATAATATATGGAGTCAACGTATGTTGTAGAACTGTGAAATCTGTGTTGCTAAGCAAGTCTGGGCAGGGATCCATTTTTAATGTCCTAATTTGTGCAGGAAGCTGGGTCAGATTATGTGCATTATTTCTGCACAGTCATTGTTACCAAGCATGGACAAGATAGGTGTCTTGGAATTAGATTAACACACAGTGTGATCCTACATCGTATGTTCCATCAAAATGCAGCCTCAAGGGTTCAGACATGCAGCACACTTTAGAGATCTCCAGATGAGATATTTCAGTTTCGCTGACCAAAATTGTGGGCAAGCATACCTGCTGTGTTATGCATAATATGTTTGCAGAAATCAGAACTGTCCATGTACCTATATGACAAAATGGATGCAGAAATATGTCAGCATGTATGTTAGTGGCACCTGGATTGGTAGTTGCAGCATATGCTTTATGTGATGGACCCACATCTTCATAAGTAATTTGTTTGGGCCATCACTGACAACCAATTACATGCCTGTATGTGTGTCTGTTCATGTGTTTGTTAATCATAGGATGGACATTTAGATATTCGATGTGTTATCCTACCATACGGTATACATGCTGTTTTCCAGCCTCAGTGTTACTTGTGCCTCCCTCATAGTTATATAGCAAGAGCCCACATATCATATAAAATACATACACACTGACTGTTCTGTATCACCTTATCCACTTACAGTTATGTTCATGATCAATGACCAGCACATTTTCAGGACACAACTTTAAGTCCCAGCTTAGGGTAACCAGGTCCATGTGTCAAAGTGTAGATCAGGACATCATCATGAATGTAAACATGTGTCATTTATGATGTGGTATTTATTTAATTGTGAGTACTTTTATATTTTGTGCACTCACACAGATGGCACTTGAGTTGATTAGTGACAAGTAGGGGGATGTCTGTCTAGTGACAACATATTGTCCATATATTTATCCCTATTGCTGGTATTGGTCTGGTCAAGAACATATGATTGTAGTACAATGTCAGACTAGTTTTCACAGGTGCCATGTACATGTACTGCTTGTGCAAACAAATTATTTCTATTTTCACCCAAGACAGCATGACAGCTGCGGATACACACACTTGTGAAATGCACTGGGAATGTTACCAACATGTGAGGAATGTCAGGAAGGCATACAAAAAGATGCAGAAGCTGTATGTGTTTGCAAGAGCAGTGGGGTCATAGATCTTCGCTTGAACAACCACATCTGTAATTCCAACATTGCCCACTGGCCAGAACAGAGCAGGCCCAAGCCAATGACAGCCGGCCCACAGTGTTTCAACACTGGCTCCCCCTGCAGCCAAAGAACATCTGCCCACACGGCCAAAGGAGGCACCCTCGAAGGGAATCGGTGGTCCACTACACCATCATACGTGAACTGCACAAACTAAACCATAAACTAGATGCTATACGTGAGGAGCAGGACCATCAGCACACCCGCTTGTCCAACCTAGAGGTGGCAATAAAGCAAATTTCACAACTGCTGTGAACTTTTGTATTTCAATATTTGTTTTCCTATATATTGTACTATTTTAGTTAGTTAGTAGATAGTATAGGTTTAGATGAGGTAGATTTGATATTTTTAAGATCTTTTGAATGAGATTTTAGTGAGTGGGAGATAATGTTTAGGCATTGTCCTAAAAAATACAATACAAAAATACCCCCAAAATGATATTAGTTTAGATTTTAATGTGTAGTTAGTTTATGTGTAGGTGTTGTTTATGTTTGTATTGTGTGACTATGTGTATTAAGGGTGGTGGGGGAGATGCTTAACATGATGTTCGTGTTAAATGTATAGCATAGATTAACTTAAGCTGAGTATAGGTAGGTTAAGGTAATGTTAAGTTAGCTTAGTCTTAGTTTAGATAGTGTTAGTTAGTGTAGGGTACATACTTTTAGTTTGTGAGCATAACAATTTCATATTTAAAAATGTTTTCTACATTCACAAATGTGTGATAACTTACTGCGTAAGAGTTGTCATAATTGCTTGGGTTGATTTGAGTATGTGATGTAGGAATTCCCTGCAGTGTTTGTAGATATGTGTAACTTTGTGAGACATCTATAGACAAGAGTCAGTCAATATTGCAATGGAGTCACCTAAGGAATATTCAACATTCTTTAGGCACCATAAGCGGTCCTTTTTCTGTGAATGGACACACAGCCCAACACAGATAGTCACCTACTACAACACTGCATATGTAAGTTATGCTACATGTACATTAGGGATGGGTCTGTCACCCCATAGTACCCATTCATGGCTGTGGTGGGACACACACTGGTACTTGCCACTTATGCACTCACCCTTGTACCATTGTACACGTATGCTATTGGTGTTTGCTGGTTAGTATCCATGAAAGTGGCCCCCACCTGACTGGAAGTGTCAATCATCCTTGGCATTAAGTACTTGCTAAGTGTGGCAGTTTCTGCATGTGAATTTGTGCAACTACTTGCTAAGTTAGAAAAACATTAGTCTCAACTTTCCTCTTAGCCTAGGGATGTGTAGCTTGGTTCCAGGGTCTGTGCCTTGGCTCCTATATATTCTTACATGTGAATATAGTATAATTGATGTCATGTGTGCTTACACTCACACGCAATGCATGTGCGGGCTCTCTGGGGCAAAGGGACAAAATGTCCCTACGTATCCCAGTGTGACTTACTACAGCATTTATCATTTGACACACAACCCCAAATGCTTAGTAGTTGCAGTTCATGCTTAATGACATCCAAGGTGTGGCACTGAGCTTCTACATCCCTGGGTGGCATAGGTATGATGCTATACAGGAAGAGTCTGGCCATTAGTATCTGCATATTGTCGGTGCATGTATTATGATAGCATTTAAAGGATATCTTCAATTTAGGCATGCAGCTGACATATGTGCATAATGACAGTGTCATGATAACTTAGCAAGCTATCTGTGGGTGGGTGAAAATGTGTTAGTGACTCAAGTGCCTCACAAGACCTAATTTGTGCAGTTGTGTAAATGTGTGATTAGTTGGCATTTTTCACTGTGTGGCACTCAAGGTACACATGCATATGGCCACACCATGAGGTACTATAGTTCAAAGAGCTTTTCCACATATTGCCATGGCAGGGTAGTTACATGATGCTTGGCAATGTCCAACAAGAGCATGTAATAGGGAACTGTAGCGCAATTTCCCCAAGATGGTTGGAAGTGGCCTTTGGATCAGCACATCCACCATGATCTAGTTAGTCCTATCTGCAGCAGACATACAACACGCTGGTTCTAGGTAGTGCATTTATTTACAGGTGTATACATAGGCTAATTAAAAGTAGCAGTTTTTGCAGCAACAACCTCAACATTGTTTGAGGGCCAAAGGATGTTCAGCCAGAGTGCATGGGGGATACCTTTCATGTGACATGATGAGGAGAGGAGTAATCCAGTGAGGAGTAGATCCAAATTGCCATTAGGGAAGGAAAGCCTCATCGACAGTCCACATATGGACCAAACTAACAGGTGGACATACAAAAAGGGGACAGTACCAGGTAGCTAGGGCAATGGCATGATAATTAATAGAGGTCCATTGGGAAGCTGGACAAGAAGCACAGACAAATGTTACTGCATAAATCGCCACTGGTAAGTGGTGCTGTCCACATCTTTCTTCTCTGATGTGTGTTGTGCCTCCTCTGAGGGTGGTGGTGTTTTTGCAGGAGGCATCTGAGGCACATACACATCAGGATCTGAAGATGTGTCTCCCCTGCCCCTGGCAACATTTGTCTGTGCCAGCAAGGAGGTCAGCACAACACTGAAAAGGGCCTGATGGCTTCTCATAGGAAGGCACCCATAGGAGCACTGTAGAAGTCCTGCTTCACTCCATAGGTTGTAGAATGGTGCAGATGGGCCCCTGCTTGGTGGAAACTTCACTAGTGTCACATTGGCAGGGCTGTTGTTGTTGCCTTTGAATCATTACATCAGCAATGTCAAACAGAGACTGTTCCATTCCAGCGTGCAGAGGGTAGGTGTTTTTGATATTTTGTGAGGTGTCGATATTGGGACTGAGGCACCTACAGACTCCCTCTAGGCTGCCCGCAAATGGTCACCATCCGTCAGCCCAAACCTCATCTACCAGCTGTTGCTGGACTCCTAATCTCACCATTGGAAGACACCTTGGGTGCCCTCTGAGTCAAAGCTTGGGCTTTGGCTGGCAGATTGAGCATGTTCTGTGGAAGGTGATCCCTCTGGAGACCCAGCAACGCTGTCACCCCTTGCCGTGACCGGAGAAGGTGTTCCAATGGAGTCCAGGAGTGGCTGGAAGGTGTCATTGTCTATGGTGAGCAGGATGTAATAGCCAACAGATTGGTCCTCCAGGACAGGGTAGTGGTCAGGAGGTGTTGTTTCTGCCTCTGTAATGAAATTGTATTATGTCAACGGTGATCTATGCTAGATGTTGACATGAGTAACTTTTAATATACTGAATGGAGTTTCACATTTTAGCCCCACTACTGCAAGTCACCATGTTGCCTGCATTTCCTCTGGTCTCTACTCAGCCCACAGCCCCAGGGAAAGGTATGCGGCTTAGGTCATGTAGTATGTTTGTTCCTGCAGTCTGCCTTTCACACAATACACTACGCCAGTCTGCCTTGTTGTGCTGTCTTGCACGCACATTGTGCATTCATGTGTCCAAGGGCTTGTATATGGCATGCATCCACACAACTCTACACAGCTAGCAACTAGGCCTGGGCAAAATTTCCGTTCCGCTCGCAGAAATTTCGATAATTTGACATTTTCGCGTTCCGCGGAGAGCGCGAAAATGTCAAAATTTCCGCATTCCGCAGCTCAGCGATAATTTGTTTCTTGCTCGCGCTGTAAAATAATACATTCTCGCGCGCGCGCGATCGCCTTATCTGAATCCCCGTGTTCGCCGACAAGTTTTCCCGATCCGGTCGCGTTCTCCACGAGATGTTGGATTGTTGGTAGCCATTTGCGCTGTTTCGCGACAGTTCACGCCCGCAGTAACGTCATGCGTCGCGCGATCACGTCTTTCTTCTCGCGATCATGCACCGCGAGAAGAGTGAAAACAAGATGGCCGCGCCCCCGAGCAACCGCATGGGTAAGTTGGCGAGCCGCGACCACGCAGAAAATACAGCAAACGGGCGGGAAAAAAACTTCCGCATCTTCGCGATATTTCCGCGTGTTTGCGGAGATTTTTAACAATTTCGCGATAATTTACGAAAGTCGCATTCGCAAATTCCGCCCACCCCCACTAGCAACCATGTTACACTGCAAATATGTGTAACGGCATGTACTTACCATGGTTTCCCTATTTGTGTATATTCATGTGATTTCCCTACACACATGGATGTCTACATAGTTCAGAATCATAGGCACTGTGTACCAACTCTGTGAGGATAGGCACAGTCAAACATAGAAGGTTGCTACCTCTGACACTCACCCCATTTTGTCATTGCCAGATTTGGTTACCTGCAGGTTATCACACATCGCACAACTGAGCACCACTCACATGTGCCTGTACATGACTCCCCCTATGAAAGACAACAATTGCAATTGAGCAACATGTCTGGTGTACCTGAGGGCTATGGCTCAAGCTGTTGCCCACAAGTTAGCAGTAATGCTATTCAATGACATGTACCTACCCAGGTTTGGCACTCAACTAGGTCCATACGCCTCACCCTCCAAACATCACTAAGACCAGCCCATCATTGTGGAAACCTATCTCAATCAGTTACTTTACATTTCCCTGTTTGACATTCTCCTGCTTTAACATACGTGGCATGGTCAGACATTTCTTTTAAAATCCCTCCTGATACGTGCTTCTTCTTCACAAAGGTCCAAATCACATGTAGCATGTAGTACACCAATACCCTCTTCGATTGCATCCCTTCCCAGCTGCATCACATGTGTGACACTATAAGACACAGCTGTGCATTAGTATTGCTCAGGCTACCTTTCAATACACATATAACTTCTCACCTCCTTGCTATGCAATTTTTCCCCAATTAGACGTAGTGCCAGTTCAATGTGCTCAGCCACCCCTACATTGCACTACACTACCAGGGGCCTACCAGGCTCACACACCCTCAACTCTTCCTATATACACTCATGGTACACATCACACATTGACTGGGAAGACTTGACAGTGGTGGACTGGGCTGTGCAACATGTAATTGGGCAGTATGTGAAGTATGAAATAACCAGTGTGAGATTCCTACCCTTGCTCTGGCACACAGCACATTGCAAAGCAGGAACATAGGTTGCTGCTCTACATTGCATGACATTTTTACATCATATCTCCCTTGTTGCCACTTATACTGGAGATCTTCCTGGTCCTCTAACACACTGCCCTGCCAATCCTGCCACCATCTCTGCTGGGATGACTGATGCACCTGCTCTTTCAAGGCATCCAGCTCTATTTGGTCCTCAGGTCCTCCTCCTCCGGTCCGCATTGCTGCCCTCAGATTGTTGGCCAGTTTCTCCTTGGTCCTATGCTTATAATCATGCCAGTGCTTCTTGCACTGAGGAACTGTCCTGTTAGCTTGCCCTGCACTGTTACTCTTGTCCACTATGGACTGCAAACTGGCCTCTTTGTTCCATAATGGCAATTTTGAGGCGACAAAGAGTTAATGTTCATCCTTTGTCACCTCTGTTATTAGAATTTAATTCTCCTCCACTGAAATTGCTCTTCCTCTTCCCATGGGGTTCTGTCTGGAGTTGAGATTGTTGGGGTTGTTGCCCTGACTGCTGCTCCCTACTACCGGCTCTCTCTGTACCTTATGAGGTATAGGTTAAACAGTTTTGTCAAATGTGTCAATTTTAAGGTATTGTTGAAGCATGACGCACTCCAATGTGGTGCAAAGCTGCTTTCCAGCACATAATCATTGCTTTACGACCTGCAGAGCAGCCTAGCATCGCTTTGGGTGCAAATGTGTCCCTTTTCTCTGTGGCAGGCATCTTACAGAAGCATCATTTTTTTGACATACCTTGGGACCTTTCTACATGGTGTGCCGTACTGTAAATACGGATTTTTAACAAACAACGGTCCTTTGCTCAAGGATAGATAATGAAAAACATTTCAACATAGACTGCAATGAGAGCTATGGACAGTCTTCCAGTGTCCAGCCGGACAGAGGAACATTTATTTAGAGCAATGCAAAAAGATTTAGACAAAGTAAGGACAACAAAACAGGTGAGACAAGGGCACAATCCTTTATCGAGCTTGACAAAAGGAAAAATGAAAAAGAAGCAAAATAGCAGGCAAAGACTTCAGGAGCAAGTGGTGGCTTACAATATATTACAATCTAAAGTAAGCTCTAGCCAACAGTAACCACAATATAGTTTACACAATGGATAGATTGCGGTACTGTTAGAAAAGTTGACGTTTCGATCCCTAGCAATGGGATCATCCTCAGGACAAAACAATACACAATTGCCTGATTTAATCTCGACGCCTTACGAAATAATTCGTGGTGTGTCATTCGCCGGAATAGTAACAGATGGTGATGAAATGTACCACCTTTTAAGGAGATTGATGAACATGGTCTAGGAGGAAGACAGCATGTTCGCAGGTCCAGATGGGCAGGCAGTCTGTAGAAGTAAAACGGGATGCTCAGCAGCAGGCAATGGCTGCCGGTATTTACGGAGCTCCGAAGAGTCTCATCAAGGCACGGGGAGGCGTCCGGTCTTAAGTTCCTTAGAGCATGATAGCTGGAACCTGAAACTGTAAATACGGGGCATCCATGGTGCTTGGAATAGTCGCACCACAGCACAACTTTTTCTGCAGCATCGTTGCCTTGGTGCAGGAATGCTTTAGTTCTCATAAATGAGGGTCTAATTGTAAAAAATGTCAGTGGCCTGAATATTTGCAGAGAGTGCTTCTCTATTTACCGCTTTAGTAAACAATTAATGAGTTCACAGAAGCCACCTCTCTCTTGGTCTGTCAGCTTTAGAATGCAGTATTGCTCTAATAAAAGACTGAATACCATCCAAATAGTATGACAAGGCTGAAGTTTCATTCAGTTCCTTCATATATTCTGTTTTAATAAAGTAAATCCAAGGTAAATTTGTTTTGCAGGTCAGCAGGTCAGTTTTGTTTTAGGACACACAGTGCATTTAGACAGAGGGGAGCTGACAAATGGAAAAACATTTAAGTCCTCATTACGAGTGGTCACTTAAATCTAAAGGGGCCAGTTATATTAGTTCCACGTCCTGGAAAAGTTTATAAATCACAGCAGATATGATAACTTTCAGACAGAGATTTTGGCTGCTGTTTTTGCTAGTTTCCTTGAGGCTATCCTTCTATGGTCCCTTGTGTAGATCACAGATATTATTCTCCATTTTAATCGCCATTTCACAGCCCCGCTACAGCTGTCCAGGGGATGGGCATACATTTCCTACCAGGTTTTGGGTATTTTGTGCAATCCTTGTTCTGTGTGATTTTTGTTTGTTTTTGGGAGGAGGGGCCCACATGTTAGAAAACCGTATTCTGCGTGCCATTTTGTTCATTGCTATTTATTTAATCAAACATTGTGTCAAAGTCATGTGTTTCTGTTTTTGAATTGATTGATTGCTGTTTATATTCTGCCATCTGCACAAGCCGTCTTAATCACTTCTGATTACCGATGGGCCGGTCAATGCTGTTACCACCAAACAGTGGGAGCAGTACTAACTGATGTAGGATATGTAGTATTGTGGGTTGGACTATTAATAGAGGTCCTGTAATCATGCCAGTACTACTATCAGTATCTGCAAAATAGGTGTTACTAACTATAGAACCAGTAGTAGCAAGTGCAGATGGCTCTCACTGTAATATCCATAGTATTACATACAGGAAGACCAGTAGTACCTGTTAGAGCTGCGTTTCTTAACCTGTGGTCCAGGGACCCAGGGGCTTCAGTGACAACTGCTCCGTGGGTCTGTGACCACTTACATGAAAAAAAAATAGATTAATAAAGTGTATATAAATAAAGATGCAACATTGAACATTTTAAAATGTTCCTTAAATGTCAAGGCATATGAAAATGGAGGCTAAAAATCAAATTGTGTTCTCAGATTGATTTGTGGGAAGAGCATTGCTTCATTTGAGCCGGTGGTTTCCAGTGCTAGGCACCAGCACTTCATTGCCAACACCAGATCTTGACAGTCTACCACAGGGTGGCGCTGTCTGGCTAGTTTAGAGATTAACACAACAATAGTTAACTATTAATTCAATAGACATTAAAAATGACTATTATATGCTACCCAAACCACTCATAGCTTTGAGGGCCTGAAATAGTCAGACCTGTCACACTTGTAGGAGTGTGATGGTTAATAGTTGTGTTGTTACTATCACTGGCAGCATGGCAGGGGCAATGTGTGGTGCAAGCTGCAATGGCCTTCCTGATGAGAGCCGGGAACTTATTTTTTTTACAAACTAAGCAATAGGGAGCAGCACAAGCGCATCAAACAGAATATAGTATGGCAGAAGGGTGGCCCTCGGTTGAATTTAGAAAACCTGCAACATTCTAACTAAAATTACATTTTTCATTTTGTATATTTGTTTGTGAATTAAATAAAATATTCCATCATTTGTTTATTGGTTTGATGAATGCTTGCTTCTGAATTTTTTGTGTGTTCTTTTGAGTTTCAAGTCACCAAAATTGCTTTGGCTGGGTCCCCAGCTTCCAGTAATGACTTACTGAGGGGGACCCCGTATCCAATAATAATTCAGTGGGGGTCCCTAGATTCCAGTAATGATTACGTGGGGGCCCACAGAAGTCAAAAGGTTAAAAACCACTGTGTTAGAGTATTACTACTCTTACTGCATTATATTAGTACTGGTGGTATTGTTAATAGGGGCACAAAAAGTACCAGGAGGGGCAGTATTAGTTGTTGTAGTAGTGTTAGAAATGGGGGTCTCTAGTTGGTAGAGGTAGGTACCTTTGACCACATAGGGACCCTGCCTTCTAGTCAGGGTAAGGGGGATACACACTTTAGATAACCCCTGCTCACTCCCTTGGAAGCTTGGCACGAGCAGACAGGCTTATCCCAAAGGCTATGTGTAAAGTATTTGTACAAACACTCACAGTACCACAGTGAAAAGACCACAAATGGACACCACACCAGTTTAGAAAAATAAAATATCTTTTTCTAAACTAAACAAGACCAAAACGACAACAATCTAACATACAGAAACTCAGCTGAATTTCTTTTTAAAGGGTTGTTGCAAAAATAAACTTGTAGATGATAAATGCGACACTTTAGTCTCAAAGTACCTGGGATGCGTAACGCAAGACAAACAAAAGGGGCGCAGAGAAGACTATGCGTCGATTCTCCCTGCGCTCCGGTTCCAATGCGACAAGATGGTGCCTTGATGCGTAGCGACGATCCGGTGCGATGTGACAAAATGGTGTCTCTGTTGCGATGCGACAACGTGGAGGCAATGCGTGCATGCCTGACGGCCGTGGGGCGGTGATCTCGGTGATTTTCTGAGCCGCGACAGGCCCTGCGACACGCTTCTCTGGTGGCGCAACGACACCCTTGGTGACTGCGATACACTTCTCCAGTGTTGCGGCGGCAATAAGCGGCGGCGCACTTCCTCAGCGATGCGACGGCCCTGCAGCATGCTTCTCCGGTGATGTAACGGCACCCTCTGTCATGGCGGCATGCTCCTCCGGTGTTGCGATGGTGAACAACGGGGACACGCTTCCTCGATGATGCGACAGTGGCTGCTGCGGCGGCATCATGCTTCTCTCTTGTTGCGTCGTGCTGCCAGCTCCCAAGAGCAAAAAGGCCTCACACACAGTTACAGGCCCTCCTGGCAGACTGGAACTCCCAGCAAGGAAGTTCAGGGAAGCTGGGGGTGAAGTCCGTTTGTGCCTGGGACTTCAGAAACAGGAGGCCAGCTCTTCTCAGGCCCTTGGAGAATTTTCTTCAGATGGACACAGCACACAGCAAAGTCCTTCTTCAAGCAGGGGACACAGCACACAGCAATGTTCCTTGGACCTTTCCTCAGTAGAAACAGAAAACTGCAGGCCAACCCCAGACACACAGCAAGGGCAGTAATTCTCCTCAGTCTCTTCAGCTGATCTTATTTGGAAGGGATTCCTCTTGATAACAAAGTAGTCTAACTTTCAGGGGTCTCAGTTCTCATATTTATACCCAAAAGGTCTTGGTTCTCTATGTGTGAGAGGTCCTGGACTCAGTCCAAACCAGTTCTGGGTGCACTCTGCCAGTGCACATCTTCTTCCTTTGTGAGTGTGGGCCAGGGCAGTCAGACACACTGCAGGGGGTGGAGCCAGCATTGTGGAAGGCAGGCACAGCCCTATTGAAGCCCAGGAACGCACAAGACTCCACTGGCGCCATCACCCACACCTTGTGCCCAGGAAGAAATTCGACCACAGTGGCATTCTGGTCATACCATCTTTTCATTTCTTCCTGGCTAGCTTCCAGGTTCACCTGATCGAGTTACCTGAAGCGTTGATTCTGGTTGTGGAAGGCCAGCATATAGCTAAACACATCTTGGGGGGTCTTACCACGGGACTTTTCCCAACCCTCCTTCACCAGACTCAGAAACACTCTCACAGGGTGACCGTACAGGACTTCAATGGAACTGAACCCTAAGGACTTCTGAGGTACCTCCCTGTAGGCAAACAACAGGCATGGCAAAAACACGTCCCACTTCTGTCTAATGGGCTCCACAAGGCCCATTATCATGCCTTTCAGGGTTCGGTTGAATCTCTCAACCAACCCATTCCCTTGAGGATGGTAAGGAGTGGTGAACTTGTAGGTTACCCCACACTCCTCCCACAAAGACTTCATGTACTTCGAGATGAAGTTGGTACCCCGGTCGAAGACCACCTCTCTGGGGAACCCCACACGGCAAAAGATCCCCATCAATGCATGGCCCACCACAGGGACTGTGATTGTCCGGAGAGGGACAGCTTCCGGGTACCTGGTGGCATGGTCCACTAAGACCAAGATAAATGTGTTGCCTAAGGCTGTCTTGGGATCCAGTGGCCCCACAATATCAATGCCCACCAGCTCAAAAGGGGTGCTCACCATGGGAAAAGGTTGGAGGGGAGCCTTACACTTCCCCCCACTCTTGCCACTTGCTTGGCAAGTCTGGCAAATCCTGCAGTGTGTACTGACGTGCTTCCTCATTTGGAGCCAGAAAAAGTGGGTGGCAAGCCTCTGAAAGGTCTTGTCACACCCCAAATGTACTGCAAGAGGCACGTCATGAGCCAGACCCAGTAGGAAGGCCCTGAAGCACTCGGGTACCACCAGAGGAAACATCCTTAACAACAAAGTTTAAATTACGACTTACCTGAACAATGAAGTCCGAACAACGACAAATCTTAACAACGACTTTCCTAAACCACGACTTTACTTAACAACAAAGCTTAACCCCTTCGGTGCTCATGACGGAATGGTTCCGTCATGACCCACGGTTGAGCTGTGCTCATGACGGAACCATTCCGTCATGACCACGCCCGCGCAAGATTCCGTCAGCACAGCGGCGGAATCTGCGCAGCATCGAAGGGGTTAATAGATGCTTCTGCCTTCTGTGATCAAGATACATGGAAAAAAATGACAACTAGATTGCAGGCTTGCATTCTGCATGAACTATATAATGCGCGCTTCAAACTGTTGAAGCTGGACAGAAACATTGCGAGGCATTCAGTCTTTGAAAGGGAACTAATATTTCTGGACAACGAGGAGGAAACGTTAACCTCTTTGTTCAAACTCTAAGTGCTTGTTTGTGCCGGCTTGGCGGTACCATCGTTTTGTAATTTGTGGTGACGCAGCAAGTAATATCGCCCTTGAGAACATATAGTTATGTTATATGATGGCTTGATGACTATGCAAAACTAGCCTGAAGTCTGGGCTCGGATGAAGGTTTTTTGTAAAGTATGGTCCGCAGCCCGTGCTGAATAACTATAAGTTTTAGTCCTGTTTCAATTAAAGGACTTCTGAAGATGTTGATTTGTGTCTATTTTGTGTACACAGAATATAGAAATCAGTTGCTTCTAGGAGCTTCTGGCTTCGGAAGTTAATATGGCATACGTTTTAGACTGCACAGGCAGTATCCCGGTACGGGGTACTAGTTGGAAAGCAATTCCTTTACAAAGAAAATTCGTGGTAAAGGAATACGTGGGAAAAAAAATCTTTGTTTAGACGGGGTCGTGGTTACGATCTCCTTGTTAGGGAAGTTGTGGTTTGGGAACTCGTAGTTCCAACATACAACCACCACCAGCACACAGGCTGCACCAGGCTCAGCGACCTTACGCTCACTATAGAGTAATCCATCTTCCAGTAAATGAGATGAGTCTTGGACTCGCCCCTGCTGCCTGATCTGCAGCCTGTTGCCGCATACCACTGAGAGCAGGGCATTTCAGCTGCACCTTGCAGAACTCCTCCCTGGAAGGACCTCCTTCCTGCTGCCAATCGGTCAGCTCAGGCAGGTCTTCCAGTTCGGTCACCTGTTCCCCTGTAGGTTCCAGGGCATCCTCCTCAGGTTCTGCTTCTTCCTGGACCGTGGCAACAGCTGGGGCTGGTTTCCCATGCACCCTGCCCCTCCTCTTCCTGGCAGGTACCTGAGCCACTGTTTCAGACTCCAGGTCCTCTTGATTACCCCTACTGGCTGCCATTGACTGAGTAATCATACAGACCCACTCAGGCAGGGCCAACATCTCCAAATGAGCCTGGCGTTCCGCCTCCCTCCATGGGGAACTCTCCAGGTCATTTCCTAGCAGACAGTCTACAGGCATGGATGGACTAACAATGACCTTAAAGGAACCTGAGACCCCCTCACTCAAAGGGAGCAAGCACCATCTTGCAGAGGCGCACAAAGTTATCTGCTGCAACTACAGGGTTAAGTGCATTGGGAATGACCTGCTCCTCAGACACCCATTGACACCTAACAGATGTCACGCTGGCTCCTGTGTCTCTCAGAGCCTCCACCCTCCTCCCGTTGATGGTCACCCACTGCCTTCACTGGAAACTAATTCCTCCCCCAAAACAACACTCACTAAACCCAGTGACTGAGCACCAGTGGGTGCTTGGGACTTCTTGGGGCACTTAGGGGCAATGTGGCCCTTCTCACCACAGTTGTAACACCTGGGGGACCATGGACGTCACGCCCACCCTTAGGGGGCTGCAACATCTTAGGCTGGGGGGCTGGGACTCCTTTCCCTCAGAGCTATTTTGGGGCCCTTAGCGAACTCCTTTTGGTTACCTTTATCCCCCCCACTCTACTGTTGGGGTCCCTGCCCACCTTTGGCTGTGGTACCCACAATCCCCCTGTGGACCCTGGTGCTGGCACAAAGCCACACACACAATGCTGATTGGATTTAACATCTACTCCGAGTGCACGTTCACCAGGCACTCCTCCTGCGGTCTCAGTTGGCACCAAGACACGCACATAACGCTGCAGAGACTTACTTTCTTCCGGTGCACACGTAGATCAGCCGATCCCCTCCACAGTCCCAGGTTGCACCAAAGCACGCACACTGCTTCACTGAGACTTACTCCAACTCTGGTGCCCCGATATCCAGGCGCTCTTCACCAACGCCTTCGGCCGCACCATGAGACGCTCACCGTGTCCGAGCCTCACTTTTCCTCCGGTGCACTTGATGACCATGCGCTCTTTACCAGAGCCCCCAGTGCACCCCGACACGCACCCTGCGCGTCCGAGACTCACTCCACTTCCGATGCACACGTTGACCAGGAGCTCCTCACCAACGCCTCCTGTGCACCACTTCTCCTCAGTCTCTTCAGCTGATCTTCTTTGGCAGGGATTCCTCTTGATCACTTTGCCATTGCACATCTTCTTCCTTTGTGAGTGTGGGCCAGGGCGGCTGTGGCTCCTGTTCTGACCGGTCAGCACTCAGAGCAGGAGCCACAGCCGCTTTTCAGAAACCCAACCGCTACGGAGCTCGATGGCACTCTGGAAGCCGCACAAAAAGAAATACAATATTAAGGGTTTGTTTTGTTTTCTGGCGCTCCAACCTGCATGATGGGAGCATCATGAGAGAAGTTCCCCGACAGGATAGAATTATCGCCATCTCTCATGAGAGCTGATTTTGCCATACTAAGGCAATAGGTAATACTTTTTCTGAAAACACCTTGACCCACGATGGAAGTGATCACCGTCTCTTGAATAGTCATACATAATCCCTGGCCTCTCAATTTGAGATTCATTTTATCTACCTTGGTCCTGAGGAAGGTTGCTTTGCCACTGAAACGCGCGTAGACCAACAACACCTATGAGGAGTGGTCCCTGAGAGATAGCTCCATCAGAACTTGCTGATGGTTGTGATCTATAAATGCAAAAAAAAAAGTGTAGGACCTGTCCTCAACAGATCTACATTGGATCCCTCATTTTGTTGAATCTCTTTTCTTTTATGTATGTTTGTAGTTTGAATGAGTAGGTATGACTGGTTAGAATGATTTGCTGACAGGCTTTTGTGGGGTTATGTGTGTGTCTATTTATAGGATGTTTACTGTATTGAATATAATTTTCAAAAATAAACACACAGGTAATGATAATTGTATATCTGTATTTTTTCATGAATTGTTTATAAAAAGAAAGAAAAAACTAACAAAAAAAAGTTTTGGGACTCAAAGAACATATGTCAGAGATTGAATATAATAAATAATAAATTTTCTCTGCAATTGTTTTTGTTTGTTGTAGATATATGTTGGGTTTGTAGCATTTCTGAACCTTTTATGGTCACATCTAAAGCAATATAGGTCAGTTTAGAGGTTTGCAGTTAGGATGAGATCCCCAAGGCCACAACTGCCCAGTTTTGCATTACTTTGGGTTACAATTATGATTTGTGTTTGGTTTGCATTAAGAAGTAACACAAACCCAACGCAGTGTTTGCAATGGTGGCTGGTGGGATCTGAAAGTAGAGGGGTGAAAAAGTCCGAAACAGTAACACACAGGATATCACACAGAACACAACAGTAAGACACAGGACACCACACAGAACACAACAGTAACACACAGGGCACAACCGTAATACACAGGAAATCACACAGAACACAATAGTAACACGGAACACAACAGCAACACACAGGACATCACACAGAACAACGATTGGTTGTTGGGAGAATACTTGTCACAACACGCACCACACAATACTGTCAGTTGAATGTTTTTGGAGCAGGCCCAACACCAATATCACGGGAGCTGTGCCCCTACGCTACCGTTCACCCCAACCACCAGCATGAAAACAACAATGTACAATCGGATCTTAGTAAAATAAACACTGCATAGTGTCCTTACCTCCAGGCTCTATTTTGGAATTCGTGCTCTGAAATGCACCTTTCTGGCCAGCATAAAGACCTGTTGGTATTTAGCAAGCCTCTGAAGTATTTCGCATATTGCTTGACGTTATTCCCCGTGGAATGTCTGATGTCTGTATGCTTCAGCCTGACTTGTTTAGGGGAATTGGTTTCACAGGGCGATGCAAACTGAGGCCCCGCGTGGTGCCAATCTTGGCACACTTGAAGCCACCAAGAGATTTGCATGAGCTTCGTGCCCCGGCAGCTGTCATTCTCGTCCACCTGGCGCCGGGACCGGCCTCCCATCAGAAGCACATGCCCCCCCTGGCATTGCCCGACGCTTCTGTGCTGAGAGATGCCCGGCCTTGATCAGCCCCCACCTGCCCGCTCGTGCTTCCAGCCTGCACGCCCCTACTCATTTCCGTAACACGTCCTGATATGTGTTTTACTTTAAGCATCTCCCGGTAATGTTGAGGCATCCTGTGCGTGTGCAGAACCGGCCCCGCAGGCTGTTATTAAAAACACTTCTGGGCCCTCTGCTATTGTTTAGTGGAAGTCAATCGTGCCATCGGCGCGGCGCTTTCCCGGCTCCCTGCACGCCTCCGCCACACCACACCTCATTTTATTTTTGCCACAGAGTGCGCGCATGCACAAATCTTTAAGTTAAAGCTCGCCTTTCATACGCTGCATGTATAAATAAAAACACCTTAGATGATCACAGGTAACATATCTCAGTCCTCACCCTACAGACTGCAAACATGGCATTCCTCAAAAGTACAGGTACCTGTTTTAAACTGAAAACAACAATTCAAGGAAGCGCAATATCCAGTTGCAGCCGGTGGACTCGCGGCCTGCGAGTCATGACACCGCCTGCCGCAACTTAACATGGGAGACAATCACACTGCTGCAATGGCAGCATTGTGATTGGTGAGGCGCAGCGGAGAGCACCCCAGCCGCGCCATTTTCTCGCAGTAGCCTACATAGAGAAAAAGGGAGAGTGGGAGGTCCTGCTCGAGGGCAGGGGGGGAGTGGCTTACCCACTGTTGTGGGTACTGACTGTTTGGTCGGCACCGCCCACCCTCCCGCCCCAACCAGGCACTTCTGCAGTGCGAGAAGCGGAAACATAAATTGGTAGTTTTTACCATTTTATGTTTCTGCTTCTCGCACTGCGAGAAAGCAGTGGGGTGACGCTCAAACGCCCCTATGGAGGAGCCATCACTGAGTGTTTGTAAAAGTGTGCCTTTAGTTCCTGCAGGTAGACATTTTTTATTGAAGGTCTCCATCACGGTTTGTTACAACATTGCTCATGCACTATAATTATTAATGACAGATATTTCTTCAAATTCCTATACGCACATATAATCCAATCTTTGGCTGCAACAAAACCTAATTTCATTTTAACCAGGCTTTGTATTAGACTCGTGAAAATGCGTATTGACCTTGATGACGACTCCATCTAGTATGTTAGCATGTTTCAACAAAATGGCGTCCAAGGGAATAACATACACAGCAGTAAATATATGTAGCGTCAAATGAGCCTGTTCTCAAGGAGCTGCTTGTGTTATTTATTGGCGAATCAGGCCGTTCAAGAATGTATTCATGTCGCAATAATACCTGGAAACAATCAACCATATCATTCAGTCTTTACACAGAGACTAATAAACAGCAAACCATTTGTAACCGCGAACATAAATCTTCCAGGCGAATATTATATTTCTCAAAATGTGCAGTCATGCGCGCTGCTGTCAGCACGCGGAGTTCCAGCTCTCTCTGAAACCTGTCTTTATTGGTTGAGCACGCGGTCTGAACTATATGTAAATGTGACCTTCATAAATATTGAAAAGAAAAAGAAATGATACAGCTGTCCAAAATTGTTTTGCTACAATTTTTATAGCTGTTTTTCAGTCTTTAGTGAATCAAGTTTAATCAGCCGAACACGAATATAAAGCTTGTTCATAAAATATAGATTGTTGGGTGTCGTTGCCATTTTGTAAGTTTAAGTTGAAGGCTAGATGCATGCACAGCCAGTTCCGTATACCTCGCATCATATAGTTTACTGACGGAGAAATGTAAAGGATAAAATATGATCTGCAAGCTGCTTGGTCGAGATGTACACAGCTCTGGACAGAACTGCTGTTCACGCAAAGCAAGGATGCGTTTGTTTTTGATTAAAGGAAACTATTCGCTCAATTGTCAGCGAATGCTCTGGAAATTAATTCGAGTCTCGATGATCTTATAAGTTGTGACTCATATGTTTTTCATAATGGCATCTGGGATAATTACGCATTTTGGCACGAACTGTTTCAATTTAAAATAATTCTGCATTGCAGAGAGCAGAAGGAGTTTGAAAAACATAAATTTTTTAGGAAGTTTTCTTCAGCTTTCGACCCAAAAGGAAAAACCTGCTACCATATGTTTTTTGGGGATCATTGAGAATTGTCACCAGAAATAACGGGTGGATTTCTGGAGCCTGCTCCTAGGCCACTGGCACAATAAAGGTTTACACAGGTGCACAATGTCAAAAGGTGCACTGTAAACATACACTGTGCTCCGTCCATAGCTTGGGTAAGTGTGCTAGCTCTCAACCGCGTGAGGAGCAATGAACAACGAAGGAGTTCTCCAAACCATCACTCTTTTTGATAGTGTTGCCCAGCATTCTCTTTGTCCACGCACACAGGTAAGGTAAATGCTTCATTTGCATGAAAGATATATATAATCACTGAAAAAACGAAAGGTTAAAACGGTGTTATAGGTGACAATGTTAGTCACTATGTGACAATTTAAACAGAAAAAAACACTGACTTTCACTAGTTGTTGTTCAGCGAGCTAACTATAACTTTCAGCCCAGCTGTGTACAGCTTATAACCTCACATTCTAAACCACTCATGACATGTTCAGTGACATCATTGATGACATCAGTGATGACATTTTAAATGACCACTTCATTACATCACTGGTGATATCATCCGATGGATGTGTCAGTTTGCTATGTGCTTCTCATACTAGAAGGTGTTCAGCAAAGTACATCTACAACCAATTTTCTACAACCTACGTACTGCTTCTCATTGTAAGATGTCATAGCAAGCTTTGCATCCTAGGGGCCAAGGGTGGCTGATAGATGAGATTCTAAAAAGTCAGAGCTCTCACAGACTTCTTGGCCAGCCACCCTCGACTGTACACAAGACATAGGCTATCCGCAAAGGTTTGATACAGGTCACAGGTTGCACATATAAGGTTCTTGTCCTCCTATGAGTGTCAGGATGGAATGTAGGGTATGTATGAGAAGTTCTGCATATGAGTGAGGGCTGTACACACCAGGTAGTTGGCCATCCATGTTTACTTGATTGCCCATAAGAAGTAAGGTTTCTATTAAGTGTTAGGTGTAGGATGAAGGTTGTTCATAGTAGGAGGTTGGCTTCAAGGAATACCACTCACTTGATAAGAATAGTGTATAACATTAACACAATGCTAAGAATCTCACTTTGGCTTGCTGTGTTTGCAATCGAATTAGTCACTCATTTGATATTCTTGAACAGTGCCTAATGTCCCACATTTTTCCCAGAACCTCTCCAAATTCACTGAAATGTATAGGTAACTAGCTAGTTGGGAAGAGTGACTTTAATTTTTCTCCTAATTTTTTTTAGAACAATCAGCTGATTTGATATACAACCAGTCCAAAACAAATCTCTGCAACTCTTCTTATATGTGCACATTGTTTACCTTCTTTTTCTGAAGTGGTGCTTGAATTAAAACATTTTCTGGTAGTTATTATGTGCACTATTTGACATTTATCAAAGTGAATTACACTTGTCGTCAGGCTAATACAATTAGTATGTACTATCTGTACACACATTCAGGTAATTTATGCTTTACATGATTTTGCGCTGTTTAGAACTCATTTTTGTATCTGAAATACTATTCTGGTTTGTAGAGTTATTTGAAAAGCAGGCAGTAGGTTTGATAATACTAAGAAGAAAACAACAATAACACTAGGAAGAAGGTGGAGTCTGCCGAAATGTGTTATTGCTATAACAACCTACTGGGTGTTATTTCCCCTTTTGGATTGCCACTTGTTTTAAACTCAAAAAGTCACTGTAATTTGCAAGTTATAGTTCAGAGACCTAACTACAACTTTCACCCCTCCGTGCATTGCTTATGACTGCACATATTACATCACCCATGACATGTTCAATAGTATCACAACATTCATTTAAAATTACATTGATGACATCATCCATCATACTGTTGTTCAATTTACTCTACAAACCAGTACACCATTTACAATATGTAAATAAGTAAAGAGTTCTGTTGCAAAGTCATCCTGTGACCTAGGCACCCCCCAACCTTTTGCTGACTGATACTGTTGGTAACTGACTCTGACTGACCCTGGGCTCTGCCTAACCAGGCCCAGGGCCAGTGCTATGTTGAAAGAGACACATTAGAATACAGTTAAACCATCTACATACACTAGGGTACACAATGGTATGGAGGGGTACTCCTGTGATTGGCATGACCTATCCTATACGCACCTAGTATAAAATAGGGCAGGGGAATTGAAACTACCTAGAAGTCCCTTGTACCCTAGGACATGGCAGTTTAGAGGCCAGCAGCTATTTTTGCACTTACATGTGTGCACTGCTGAAGCCTGAGGTCAGTTTAAAAGCAGCCCTGGATGCCAGGACTGCTTTAAAAAATTAATTGTGCCCAAACTCAACTTTGGGGTTTGGGGCACTTAAAAATGGATAACCTACAATGTTTTGGCATATTAGAAACCTCCTGGGTCTCCCCTAGGTGTGCCAGGGGTGGGGGGTAAGATATTTATAAGGTACACCCTTATAAAATGAGTATATGCCCTCGGTTAAGTGAAATGTCACATTTCACTCCCCACATTGTGGTAAAGTGCTACTCAAATTTGACTTTGATGCTAGGAGCACTGTGGAGGGAAGATCTGCAATATTTATACAGATTCAGACCCCCTAAAGTCTCCCCTAGTTGTCCCATGGGGTGAGGGTCCTGTAGACATAAGCAAAGTACTTATAAAATATGTTTTTGTAAGTCCTGGTGCTGGATAAATGGCCCAAGTAATTTTTCCCCTTGCAAATCCCCTGCTACATAGGATAACATGGTAGGACGTTATTGAATAATAACTCTTGATAGGAGAGGGCTAGAAGTGCCATTCAAAGACTTCCCCAAAATGTATTAATAAATTCAACAATATGATATTGTTCAATTTCTCCTAAAGTGTACATACAAGAAGTTATAAGATGTTCTTGTTTGTAAGTCCAGATTCAGCCTTCCAGTGGTCTGCCCTGATTGGTCAGAGTTAAGTGGATTAGCCAGGCTGCCTTGAACAGGTGATAAAGAGCCCCTGGGGTCAACCAGCTCTGCTGGCAGAGCAGTGTGCTGTTCCATAGGAATTCCAGGGAGGAGTTGTAAACTATGTCCTTCAAAGAGGAGGGCAGAGAACCGTGTCATTTACAACTCTGAACTTTCCACCTTAGGCAGATGGTAGGATTAAGGAAGGTATGAGCAGATGCAGGGGGGAGAGTCTAAGTAAATTAGCCATCCTACGGGTCTGTTTAGCCAGCTCTTACCTCCTTGCTGAAAAATCAGCCATTATGGATTTGGGAGATTTGATGCACTATGGGACAAAATAACGCCACACTCTACAGGATGTGGTCATATCTTTGAGGAGTTACCCTGCTCCCATTCCTCAGGAGTGACCTCCTGCCTGACCCAGAGAACTTGGAATACATGTCTGAGAGGGGAAGAGCCTCTCGGATCTCCTACTTGAAACTTACTGAAGCAAGACATTGCCAAGCTGAGAAGATTGCTGTGCAAATAGTTCGAAGGCCTGACCTCTGAAAACTGCACCATCTGAAACTACAGCCCTGTGGATTATTTTGCTGAAAAAGAACTCAAGACTGGACTCCCTGAAAGCTACAGGTTAAAAGAGCTCATCTGGAACATCACTACCTAAATCCACACCTTGGAGAACCACCAGTGGATTTGTAAGGGTTTTGTACCAGTGGGTTGTGGGAACTGAAGTCCTCAACTTTCAAGGATCATCTTGGAGCTTCCAGACCCTTGGAGTGAGTTTGAGACACTTTGGGACCCCTTGAGGAACTTAAGGAAGAAGTTCAAGTAGTTTCGAGAACTTTGGAGCAACTTTGCAAAAAAGATCCATAGAGGGACTGACTCAACCTGGACAGCCAGGCCCCCTGCCTTCAACCACGAGCCGGCCATGCCATCCAGGTTCGTCCCGCTAAAAGCTCCATCGGGACCGGTACTAGAAGAAATCTGAAGCCAGCGCACCCTCACGGACCCGGCTACATGAAGACAATCGAGAGACCTCGCTAGAAAAAGCTCCAATAAAGTTTCTGGGCTCACTCATAGAAAAGGTGACCGGGAGCAACTGCGAATGCCAAGCCGCCTGCCTTCCATCGCGTGTCGGCCTGGATTCCTGGGTTGCCTCGCTGAAGCGCTAAAGAAAAAGTTTCTACGTCTGCTCCAGGGAAGTTGACCAGGAGTTCGTCGCAAGGCAATCCGGCGAACCCTCACCGAATCCGGACTGGCTTGGAGCTTCGAGAGACCTCAGGAAGAAAAGCTCCAGAAAAGTTTCTAAGTGTGACGGTAGAAACTGAGACCGGGACCTGCCACGAGCTGTAGCCTTCCAGGGCTCCATCGCGGTCAGCCTGAAACTTTGACTTTGACCCGGTCTATCGCGAGCAGGTATCCCAATATGGTGCTATAATCTTCTAAGTGCTATATTTTGCTAAATCTTTGAAAATTCATATCCCCGGTTCCCTACATTGGATTTTTGTTGTTTTGGTGTCATTTTAAAGATAAAAATATTTCCTATTTTTATAAATTGTTATTTGATTTTTATTATGTGTTGTGTTTAATTATTTAATGAGTTGGTGTTTTTAAATGCTTTACATACCTGTCTTTGAAGTTAAGCCTGCCTGCTCACAGCCAAGCTACCAAGGGTTGAGCATAGGAATAATTTTGTAAGACCTATGCTGAGTCCTAACATGTGTTAGTGGCCTAATTGCCAGTGGCAGACCTACATTTGCCCGTACCAATAACCCACTTTCCAACAAGTTCTGTATAGGGCAAAGTGTGTGTGTAATATGGCGTGTCCACCTAATGAGGTGTGGGTGTTTGTAGGGAGCGTGCTGTCTGTAAAGACTTCTTTACAAGTCATACTCTGTGCATTGTAGGACTTGGCTACCTAATCGGGCTTAAATTTGGAGGGAGTGGGATCTCCATCACTTTGCTCACAAGACGTATATATATTCTTTTTAAATCCCGTGGGACAACCTGGGGGACACCCAGGAAGCCAGCGGTGGTACCCTTTTGCTCTCAGGGGAGTCCTGCAGGAGTGGCAGTTGAAAATTAGTTAATTTGTTATTGGTTCACTTTGGGGTCCCTCTAGGATCTCCCATGTTTACAAGGGGGTCAAGGTACGCCTACCCTATCCCATTGCATGTTTTTTTAATAACATACAGGAGATGGAGACTAGATGTGTCCTGCAATGGTGGGCACAAATCATTTTTCACATTTCAGGTAGTCAGTCTATTTGCTTGATCCAAAGAGACCAGACAATTAGGACACTTTATTTTCTTGCAGGACTTCCGCAGGAGTCGAGCAGCATTAGATGAAGCTAATTATTGTAACCTTAATTTTTTAGAAACTGTTGAACGCATTTAGACAAAATCATGTTTCGGATACAGGAGCCAGGTTTGTACATCCAGTTTCCTAGATGTCAGAATTCAACAACTGTGAAGGCTGATTTCTATGATATTGGTCGCATCCCACATGTAATTGGATCAAATGATGGCACCAATATTGGCTTAGTACCACCACACAGCAGGGATCAAGTCTACCGAAACAGGAAGAACTTCCATTCTATGAACGTGCAAGTTGTCTATTTACCAGATTTGTACATCTCCAACATCTGTGCCTGCTTCCCACGATCTGCACATGATGGCTTTGTACTGCGGAACAGCACCATCCTACAGCTGATGTCACAACTCCTTCTGGAAAGGGCTTGGCGTGTAGGTAAGTGTGTTGTATTTAAGCTCTGTTTTGGGGAAAGTGAAGTAGTTTGATCTGATTGTGAGTTATTACATGCGTCCCTTCTCTCTAGCTCTCATTTAGGAGACTCAGTGTATCCCAACCGTCCTTGGTTGATGGCCCTGCTGAAGAATCCTACAACAGCAGGGGAAGTCCGCTTCAATGAGGCCCATGGAAGAATACAGCAGCCAGTGGAGCAGGCTTCTGGGCTCCTCAAAGCCAGATGCCTAAACAGGAGTGGGAGAGGCCTCCTCTACTTACCTTTGAAGGTGGGTCAACTCACCGTGGCCTGCTGCATCCTCCACAACATTGCCCTGCGACGGAACATCCTTTATATTGCAGAGGATGCACCCCATGAAGACCCACCGGGTGGGGGACCTGAAATGCCAAATGAAGATAATGATAGTGGTGAAGAGGATTGAGCAGATATGTGTCAGAATCCGATCCAGACCTACTTCTCCTGAATGTAAGTATGTTGTGAGATCTGATGAATGAGAAATCTAAGCAATCTTGTAGGGTGTTGTAAGGCTGATTTTTAAGCTAATAACTTGGACTATGTAGGTCCAGAAACATCTTGGGAAAGGTGTTTGTTTTGAAAGTGTCACCTAGTTCAGATGAAAATTTTATTTAGGACTGTGTTCTATAAACTTGACAATGTGATGTGCATCATATGTATTTTCGCGAAGCTAATCTCTCTTTGTTGTTTTTTTATTAGATATCCTCATCATGTCATCTGTATTTGAACATTTCAGAGTTGTGAAATCAGCAGGTATATGTTGCTGTTCAGCGGTACTAACTGGATAATGATTGTTCCTGGGAATGTGTGTCACAGAGTTTTGATGTACAAAGCTGGTACCAAGACATCCTGCACACTGATATGATGGAAGTTTGCCTGGCTTCCATTGAACTTCTTGTTGTGTGTTAGTCCTAATGCAAAATGTGTGCTATCATATGATCCTGCAAATTGCAATGTTGTGGCCAAATCATGCCATCCTACCTTCAGATTGTCTGATTCCTCATTGTCTACAAACTTGATGTAGGTGTTGCTGGGTTCCTCATTGGCTCATTGGGTTGGCTCAAAGTGCTTGTAGCACATCACTGACATTTGTTTGTGACATTTCACTAGATGCATGCTACACTGGATTGTGAAGACCCTGTCGTCAGAGACCGTGGTACTGACATGTGTCTGTTAACTAATTTATTTGATGTAGTTTTCCTTTTGTGAAGTCATCAACATGCCTGAAGCTGATGATGTAGACATAATTTGTTGTTGGCTATTGTGCATGACTAGTGTATATCAGGAGTAAGATGGCCAACAAGTGATTGGGGAGGTAAGTGGTCTAGCATCTTGTTAGAAGTTGGAGTGACACAGCCTCATGACAGATGTAGTCAGTTCAGTGTCACTTTTGCAGCACTTGACAAATGTTGTACCATAGCTGTTTATAACATGCAACAGCATGTGGCAGTTCAAAGATTTGCAAGCATGTGGTGCCATATGCACCAATACTCATTGCCACAGTCAAGAAGACATTTCAGATACTTTCTATGTTGCATGTTACAAGTTTAGATGTAGGAGATGATAGCAAAGGCAAAATTGTTAGCAAAGAGGACACTTTGACATTGTGTCAGTTCTTGAAGTGTAACTTACCAGAGTCCAGTCTCCCAGGCATTCCTGACAAACCCTCAGTATGCAGGATTGCCAAGACCTTCTCGTCCTAGGGCATGGGTCGTAATGGTGCACTGGGAGTGCCAATCCTCTTAGCCTCAAAGTGGTGGCTGGTGCACTTGCCACGCACCTTGTGCCGTAGGTTGTTCCACCTCTTCCTGATGTCTTAGAATGTTGGACTCTGAGGGTTGAGGGTAGAAAGCAGACGTTATCCACACTAAAGCTGTCTGTTGGTGGAACTGTGGAGGTTATGAATAAAGAGTTCACTTACCTGCATCTGGTGCCTTCTACTTTGTAACTCCATGATTTTTTGGAGGTTGGGCCACCAAACTCATAATCAGGCCCAAAGACCTATGCCATTTCTACAGCAAAGTCTTTATTGCCGAGCTGTAAAATGACAAAATGCTTTTGCCACTAAATGCACAGTATTTCAGCTTTGGTTTGGCACAATACCATCCAAGCCAAACTGGAATGAATAAAAGTGACATTTGACACATTTTCTGCTATCATTATGGCTCTTCGGCGAGGTTTAACTTTGTTCAGATATAAGGGAGCACCCAGGATAAGTCAAAACAGTATTCTTTCAGGATCGGAGTGCTTCATAATTTATGCAAAAATGAAGCAGCCCCTTACAATCCTATCCTTAAAGATTTTGCTATAGAAATGGCAAAATACTTTGTCCCTTTCTAGCTTGGCATGGATGGCACTGTGCTAATCCTATCCTTAAATACTTTGCCAGAAAAACAGACATTTGAGGTGAGCAAATTCAGAGTGGTGCTGGTGTTGTAGGGTGCCCTTTACTGGGGGGATTTTCTCCTTCCACCCTTTGATTTTTTAATTTCTTCTCTTGCTTCCCTCCTCATACAATTTGCTCTGCCTCCCCATCTTGCTCTTACACTACTCTCTTGTCTATGTTTTCTCTCCCCCCCCTCCATCTTTCAGTCACACTCTCCTGCCTTCTTTATTTCTTCTAAGCTGGTTGCTACTGATTTCAGCAAGTGTTTCACTCATTTGGGTTAAAGCAATAGTTAGTTTGGATAAAGAGTACCCCTCATTATTGCCAAACATATTAGAAATATCGGCCAAAGACAAGACAAATTAAGTCATTGTCCCTTATTAGGGCTGCAAACATAACTAGTGTACATGAACATTCTCATTCATCTCAGTAATCCTAGATTTTGGACTAACCAGATTCCAAGTATGTATGTGTATCTATGCAGGTATATTTATAGCGGAAACCAAGCCAGGGGCAACATAGTGGCCTACAAGGCCAGTGGCCAAGACTACACCTGAATACTGTTTACAGGGTGGAGGAGAGGCACTGTAGTGTATAAAGCGAAAGGAGCATTCTGTGGTGTTGAACCATAGTATTCTTGAAAGAGTTTTCCACTCTGTCCTGGACTATTGGAGGGTCGGACAGTTTTATTATCGATAAAGATGTTATTCTGGATGATGCATGTGTAGAGAAAGAAGGCACATTTCTTGTTTTTAGTCATTCTTACATGTCTTCTCCATTCTAGTGATACCAAGTCTGCAAGAATGTTCAGATCCACCAAAGACTGAGATCAACAGATTGGAATTATAGAGCTGTAAAGCAGCAATTTCTGAAAGTTGTTTCTAGACACCTCACTGTCCTATACTGAATGTGTATCTCACCGTGATAGTAGGTAATCAGTACAATGCAATTGCAAAGTTATAGTAATAATAAACTTACAGTGATGATTTGAAGCAATGATGCCTAAGAATATGCAGCTACCTTAACACCCCAAAAATACCACAGGGTCTGTAACCAGACCCCTGAGACACAAATTTAGAAATTCCCAAAGTGTGTATATTCTTCTACCAAGTAAGGTGTTACATATTTTCTGGTTGTGGTGCACTCTTGGCATTGCCTAGCACCTTGCTGAACTCTCACTAGTGAGATGTCATCCTTTAAATGATCTCTTCCCTGGCGTCTTCTGACTCCTGTAGCATGAGCTGAGAATTCTTACCACTGCCAACATTTGAAGGCAAAAGGTAAGATCAGGTACTTTTATTCACTATGCATGTATCCTCGTTCTCACACATAAACAGCGAGCTCCTGGTACCATTCACTGCAAACGAATACCTCTGCACATACAATGGTAGGCTCAAAACTGACCTAACCTTTGCCACTCATAAAATATCTCCCTGTTATGCATTCTTTTTTGAAAGAATTGAATTTTTCTTGCGATTTAGGTACGCCTTAAACCTTTACATCTACCTATCCCACTTCATATTTTATCATTCTAACCAAAATACAAGTCAGTCCTGCTCTTCAAAACTACTCTCACCCTGCTTAAAACAATCTATATATAATCTGCAACAGTCCTCCGTCAATCTATTGCCTTGACATTAAAAAGTTAGGTTTTATTTAGATTTAGGCTCATTCTCATTTTAGAGTGCATCTTGAATTTTAGTCTTTGACGGTATGTTAAGGAGAGTCAGTTCAACTAGTGACTGAAAATACTATACCTCACTTCTTTTCCAGTTGTCAGTTATGATTTATCAAAACAAAACGCTCGCTCTGTATTTAATTAGCGTTGCAGCCCTGTTTGAAAATGAATAGGTCAAACAGGATTACTTTAGAAGCCATCCCAGAGTCATTGGATGATCATCCAACTACTCTAGAAGTCATTTGCACATCTTCAGACATCATCAAGCTCTTGACGTAATCAGCAATGCTTAGAAACCTGTGCTCGATGATTTGAGGATGACTTGAAAATGAGTGTTTGATGACTTCACAAGGTGTGACTATTCCTGCTGACTTGAGGATGGCTTGAAAATGAGTACCCGATGGCTCATCTAGCTGAGGTTTTTTCCAGATGATTTCAGCATGTCTTGAAAATGAGTGTCTGATGTCTTCACAAGATGAGTTTCCTCTTGACGATTAAGACTTTAGTGAAAGAAACCCTTTTTCGCAACCTTGGAATAACAAAAGATTGAAAAGTAAAACTATACATTTTTAAATCTATGCTTTGCTGTTTGCATGCTGCTCATTCATGTTGGTTTAGAGCTCACTGTGCCATATTAGCAGTATTGTAGTTTATGAACTGTAAGTAACAAAAGTATTTCTGTGACAAAAGTAGTAACCTACTTAACTGAACTATCATAAAATAAAAATGTGTGAGCTGCATGTTCCTTGTTTTACTTTGCAGCAGACAGATTGATCCTCAAAGCTACTTTATGAAGAGTGAAAACTGGGACTAGACAATAGCCAGAACTCTTCAGCAAGTGGATTAACCCTCAAAGTTGTGTTACTCTGGTTAAGGTGCCTTGCATATTACTGGACACACAAAGAATTCTGCAGCATGTGCCTAACCCCTGTGAGATGTTTAAAATGCAGCCTGTTTGTGACCAATCAAATAAGCAAAAACAGATTTATTGTCACGTTTATACTGGGTGCCAGTTATAGATAAGAGCTACATGTGTTTCACAAACTCTGCTCTTCAGGAATATATTAAAGCCAAAGGAAGAAATAATGGTGATGCCACACATTAATAGCTCATTGTGTGATTTGGTTGCATTGTGGGACATGTATTCTTACATATCAAGACGTAAATACCAAACAATAGATAAACTGCAAATTATAAAACCTCGACTGGCTAAAGTTTCATCTGTGCTTCAGTAAAGAGAACAGAACAAATGCACACAAATTCGTAATCTGCATTATTTGCATTGTGCAGGCATAAAACAAAAAAACATAATGGTAACAATCCCTTTTTAGACTTTAGGTAGAATCACTGGATAGTGAACTGACTCAGCTCTCTATCCTGTGACTCTGACACTGAGCTTCCCCGGTTCCCACTTCAGCAGCAAGATTTACTTTAGCGCATTCAAAGTATCCTCTCACTTTACAGCAGGTCTTGAATAGAAGTTAATTGTTTTAAGGCGTTCACAGATGCTTTTTTTTCCCACTCTAAGGGGCAGATTTATGTTTCCTGGCGCATCCCTGCAAATCAGCAAGGATGCGCCAGGAATGATGCGTCACACAAGTTTACCCTTGCGCCACACATGATGCGCCGCATTTACAATGCGGCGCATCATGGCGCAGGAATAAACAGATGCGTGACGCATCCGATGGCGTAAGGTTGGCACAGTGCTTCAGTTGCGTCGCAAGCGCGACGCAACTCCAGCACTGTTCCAACCTACCCTATCCCTAACATGGTGCGTCAAGCCTTACGCCTGCTTCAAGCAGGCGCAGGGTTTTGGCGCATCAGCGTTGGGATAGTGACTCAGTCAAATCTTATAGATTTGACTGAGTCACTTTTCAGGGGCGTTCCTGCGACGGAACGCCCCCCCCCTCTGTCGACACGCCCACGTGAAACCTGACACAGGTTTTACGTGGCGCAGGGCTTTACATCGTGACGCATCTCCATAGATGCGTCACGATGTAAATATGGTGCAACGTGGCGCAGGGTTTACACCGCCGCTGCGTCACAAAAGTGACGCAACGGCGGCGTAAAAGTGGCGCATCTCCAATATAGATCTGCCCCTAAGTCTTTAACTCATCAGTGCACACGGATTTTTAAGTATACAGGTTCAAAATTGTATCTATAATGAGCGAGTGAATACCCAAATAAAGCATGCCAGAAAGCAAACCCTGATTTGCATGTTGGATAAGGCTATTTGCACCAGACACATTAACCTACTGCGTGCTTATAGAGTATCTAATGCTATTTGACATTAAACCTGTTTAGTGTAAGATTGCTCAGTGAGTTACGGCTTACAGCTTTGGGAACAGTTTAAATCCTGGTGTGATGAACACTGCCTTTTATCTTTCTAGTATTACTGAACTGCATAACAGATATGATAAATGAAAATGTATATGTAATTGAATTTATATAGCGCTTACTACCCCTGACAAGGCATCGAAGCGCGTTCATGGCGAGTAGCATGCTACTCTGGAACCCATACAGTGTTAGTGGTGAATTAGTATAGTGAAATATGGAAGTAATTTGAGAGGTGGATATGTTAGTCAGTTATTTGGATTTTGAAGGATAGCGAAGTGGTAGAAGAGGTAAAAAAGTTTACATTTATATAGCCTTTGCTACCCTTGATGAGGTGTTGAAATGCTTTTTCAGCTAGTAGCACGCTATTCCGGAACGCATAA
Organism: Triturus cristatus; assembly: GCF_964204655.1. Lineage (NCBI taxonomy): Eukaryota > Metazoa > Chordata > Amphibia > Caudata > Salamandridae > Triturus > Triturus cristatus. Next base: position 233,575,867 of record NC_140587.1, read on the forward strand.
AGAATTAGTGGTAAATTAGTATAGTGAAATATGAAAATAATTTGAGTGGTGGACATGTTAGTCTGTTATTTGGATTGAAAATGATAGTGAGGGGATAGAAGGGAAGGATTTAGAATTTTTTGTTTTGTTTGTTTGTTTTGTATGTTAGATAAATATAAATCTATAAGCATAAGTGCAATGAGCACCCATCCAGTCTCTTCACCTCACGACTCTCCCCAACCTGGATGCCCTCTGGTAATAATCCTCCATCGAGAGTCCCACCCACAGTACAGACTAGCTAATTTCAGCAATTGCTCATAACCACCTGCCCTGCATCCCCAAAAAAACATCCATGTAGACCACTGTTTTCTTAGCTCTCCTCTATCCTATTTTTATCCACCCTCCACTCACATCCTCTGCCACCAGCTCTGTCTTTTCTCTTATCCTAAGGTTAGATAATATATAGAGGCACAACTACATAAATATTCAAGGCCAATGAAATCTGCCAGAACCAACTAGATTCCCAGTCTCCTCAGCTTTGTCAATATTATTTAGTCTTCACCTCTGTCTTTTCTCCTGGTAAAGCTTGAAGGTGGTGGGGTTGGGAAGGTAGAGAGAGTAGAGCAGCAGCGGCTCCTCCGTATTGGCGGAGGAACTTTGCCCCACTGCTAAAAACCTACAGATGAACAATAAAATGATAACAAAACTGTTGTGCTTACATATGCTTGTTTAAGGTTCTATACAGAACCCCATGTGTTGTCATGGAGCTGCGTTGTGTTAGTTCCAAGAAGAGTCAGTTTGTTCCTCTCTTCTGTGCTGAGAGGAGCGGTGGCTCGTTATACCCACGAATAAAGGCAGAAGACTAAAGTACTGTGTCGTGTGGTGGAAAACAATCCTTTGGGATACACCATTTTTGGCGACGACTAGGCAAGCCACCGCAACATCCGCATTCCCTGGCTAGGCAGAGTCCACTGAGTGGCCCAGTCTAGGATGGGGCAATCCTCAAGGGACAGTAGCAAGGGGGGCGGTTAGTTTGCATGTTGGTTTGGCAGGCCATCTTAGGGTGGCCAAACCAACATGCACAGTTACATTTCTACAACCATGCTGTCTTGTACCTCCGGGTGGAGAAAGGCCACTGACTCCCTGTGCCTGAGTGAGCGTTAAACCAGCCCACTCAAGCTAATCCCGGCACTGCTGTCTTGCTGGGTAATAGCATGAGAGCAGCTTTGGGATTGGGTGGAAAGTCTCGAAGCTGGACTGCGCTCGTGGAAGAACTGTACCCCGGCAGTGGCAGATAAGTCTATTTTTCTTCTTTTTCTTTTTTTAATACAACCTCCCTGCTGCCCCGCCACTTTCTATTGAAAGCAGCCAGTGGAGTAGAGGCTTCTACATAGAAAGTTCTGACACCAAATATTTTTGAGTTTAAATAGATGAATCAATAAAAGATTTGTGGATGCCGATTCATACTGTCCCTCAGCTGCTAGAATTCTCATTTACTTCATTCTACCTTATGCTCCTATCAGAAAAATTGATAAATGTTTACGCAGGAGTGGAGTCACTTATGCTTTTATTTACACCTACAGTTTTTACATAACAGGGTCTCTCACCTCTGCAGTGTCCAGTTACCCATGCAGACCTGCTCATGCTCGCATGCTCTCCTGTTTCAAACCCACCCCAGGCTGTTCATTCACTCCCAGTTGTCCCCTCCTGCAGTCTACCCAAAGGACTCACAACCATTTCTCCCAGGAGTACTAATCAGGGAACTGCAGCTGTCGATGTGAGGGACAAGCAAGGCAGCCTGGACCACCATTTGGCATCGTGACTGCAATAAAAGGTAAGCTAGAAAAAAATGAGGGTCTGTGAGTGCAGGAGTGAGTAGTGTTGCTCCCATTTCCCACACTGGTGACGTAGTGACCCTCACATAATGGTATTCCTTGGCAACTAGGCGTCCATTGCATGATGCCCACACTTTGGAAAATTTTGGCCCAGACACAAAAAGGCTAATCGCAAAGGACACCTTTACATGAACAATGCTGGCATTACAGATATTGTATAAGGTGTTTTATGGTGTCGACGGGAGTGAGCGGCTGTCCGAGAGGCAGCAGGACTGATATGCGCGGCACAGTGGGAGCCACCATTGTGTACTCCGGGGGTGCAGTAAAATACAAGTTAGATGGACATGGCCAGTCTTGAGACAGGGTACGGGAGTCGGTATGGGCAGCACGGTGGCCGAACTGAGTGGTTCTCGCAGTGGAGTATTTGTATTTGTGTTTGTGCATTTCTCATAATTTTGATGATTAAATATTTAACCTCTGCCTGGCTGGACAAGTTTACCTAATATATCACAGACTGGGTCTATATTCATCTGTTTTTGACTATCCCTCAATCCCTAGGTGTTAGAAATGGGATTTCTGGTTGGCTAAGGCTTGCACCAAAGTCAGGCAGAAACCACCACTCTAGTCAGGGCTGGGGAGTTACACGCCAAAGATAACCCCTGCTCATCCCCTTGGTAGCTTGGCACGAGCAGACAGGCTTATCCCTGAGGCGATGTGTAAAGCGTTTGCGCGCGCACCCAGCAACAACACCCAAGGCCCACCACAAAGGAAACTCCACACAAGGTATTCTATAAAAATAGCCTTTGTATTATACCAAACACATTAGATAAAAACACACACTTTACAATGTGCCAACAGGCACGGGCAGAATTTACAAGGGATTATATATACAGGGGACAGGGCCACATGGACCACTGTCAGGAATTAGCACTTAGAACATAGCACAAATCACCAATAGTAAATTAACATAACACAAAGTAACTGTAGAGCACAACCAGTAACTACTGGCGCAATAATGACCTCAGCGTCATCACACTAGCATCAGGTATAAAACCTATCCTGCATCCATCACAGGGGCATCAATCACATTATGCAATTCTCATTGGTCTAACGCATTAGACCTAACCACCTAAGTATAACTATACTAGGGGCGCACATAACACAGGGAAGTACATTCTCCCTACCATCAACCTAAAAAGGTAAAACAAACTCCTAGGCAGAAATCCTATCTAGAGGTATGAAATACAGGGAGCGCAAAATATACTATACCCAGTACATTTCCTAACCCCATAAGCATGAACACAAGGTGCGCAAAACATACTACACAGTACATTTCCTAGCACCAAAATCACATTATAGTCCAGGTTGCGCCAAAACCTAAAAGTAGCAGCTGCCCACTACTTGCTGGGCAGCTGAGGACAAGAACAGGGCCTAAACGCTGCAGCTGGCACTAAGTGCTGCGCAGCTGGGGAAGGCACATAGTAGGCAGGGGCTCTCACTAGCCCCTGAAACAATATCCAGAACGTTGGAGCCACCTAGGCTCGAAAATGACATCCCCCTGGAGCGCACGGGCTCCTAAAATAATGGTGCGCCAATATAGAAAAGGGGCTTGCCCCAAAGTACTGTGGAGCGCATTGGCGCTCTCTGGGCGAACAATGCTGAGTTGGAGTCTCTCTGGCTCTTAAGGTAATGAGGGGGGGGGGCCCAAACGTTGGAGCCATCTGGCTCAGAGAACAACTGGCACACGTGCTGGAGCCACTCAGGGCTCTGAAATAATAATATGAGCTGGCGGTGGAGTCCCCTCTGGACTCGAAATAAGGGATGCCCGCCTCGTTGGAGCCTCACTGGGCTCTAAACAAATCTGCCCCGCGTTAGAGCCTCACAGGGCTCTGTAACCAACTATGCCCCCATGGGAGCGGCCCGCTAACAGACGTGGCCGCCCCAGAACTTTACACTCAGTGCCTTTACAAGCACTTTAGAATGGTATCGGCTCCCTCCTCGGCGGGAGCAAAAGGTGGCCCGGACCCCCTTAGAGCCCTCACTCACCGGCTCTCTTGGACGCGCCTCTCACGGCGGGGTAGGCTCCCGCCTCAACTTCTGCGGGGCCGACGATGGAGCATACAACGCTCCGCTTCCTCTGAATGCGGGGCTCTCACTTCACGAGAGCTCCGTTGAGGGGATCGACGCACCTCTCTGTGCCGGCTTCCGGGGAACTCCGTGGGCGCGGGGCTTCCTTTGGAAAGCGGAAGTCCCGCCCCACGTCAGGCAGCCCGCGACCTGACTTCCGGTTCTCCCCGGCCGCGGTGGTGAAACGCGGGGTGGGCTCCCGCTACAACATCGAACAGGTACTATGAGGGGTAGGCTCCCTCGGAATTGGAATATAAAGCAGGGTGGGCACCTGCTAATTAATAAAAAGTAATTGGCAGCATAACCAGCGGAGTGGGCTCCCGCTTGGTCTCGTATCACGGGGAATCCCTACCACGGGGGTTCCCTCCGACAGGGGCTGTAGCTCGGCGCTGCGAAGCCCACGCTCTCCCTCCGCTGGGCCAGTTTAAAAAGCAGGATACAGCGCTCAGGCGCTGGAGGACTGAAGCAAAGCCCTGGGCAAAAGCAATAAAAAAAAGAGCCATAGGTCCCAGCAGTCCTGGAGGCATCAAGAAACTGGAGCACAGCAGCTCCCGGCAATGGAAAAAGGTCCAGTAAGTCCATCTGGCATCCAGGGGCTGGGCAGGGCCCAGGGAGGCAAGCCTTCCCCTGGGCCCCAGCAGCAGCACGCCCCTGGTAGATTCGAGTTAGAACAAGAACATTTTCATGGGGTCTCAGCCCCTCTTTTATACACCAAATCCCTTTGTTCTGGGTTCAGGGTGAGGGGGAAAACCAGTCGCAGCTGGTTGGGGAGCACCCTTGATGTGCTCAGCCCCTCACTCTATTCACTGGCAGGGCTAGGGTCGTCAGTCGCACCACAGGGGGCGGAGCCAGCATTGTGTGGGGAAAACCCTGCTTATTCAGGTCCAAGGTGCACTCCTCCCCAGCCATCAGCATGCTAATCTCACACTCACCACTGGGGCAGACCCAACCAGACTCCTGGAGCCAGGCTCACCAGCCAGCTCCAGCCAATCACACGCCAGACACACTGCACACAGAAGTGCCCACTTCTAGAAGTGGCACTTCCACACTAGGTACATGCACGCCGCACACATCATCGCGCAGCATTCAATCACACGAGTCCGCACATACCAAACTCGGGCCTGCACACCCCACGCATCAGGAACTACTAGGGACACATACCTTCCCCATGCATTCCTATGGGAGGGCAGGCCCATCTCACCACATGCACTCAGAGCGCGCACGCACTTTACCCTGGGACACAGGAAAAGTGCGCAGAAACCAAAAACCACTATCACCAAGGCACCAGTAAAAGCAAAAAATTCAGGGGTTAACCTGCCAGAAGGGCCAGGTCCAACACTAGGGACCACTGTAGTGTAAAATAATTGATTCCCAAGGTCCCCGGCTGACTCCTCTTGGGTTTTCTTGTTGTTCACAAATACACACAGAGCATAATGGCACTCCTGGAACTAAGGTTGTAATTCTTAGCTTATGATTGGAATAGTTTGCACAATGATTCCCAACAATGGAAAAGATTTCACATGACCTGCAATTTTAAGTTAAGAGATTGACAGGTATGCATTTGCCACTGATAAGACCCCTTCTGCCAGGCCCTTTGGACAACCCTCCATGGTTTGTAAATTCTGGCCAGGACTTGCATCCAAAGCCTGTGCCACCCCCCAACACCCACTGCACATGGCCTTTGGCAGTGTGAGGTTGGGTGCCCAACTCTGAGCGGGAAGCCAACTGACTGCTGCACATTCCCTTTGGCTTTGTACCATACTGGTTGGCCACAGGGCCTGGCCTATGGCCACACCCACTGCACCCAACACCCTGTAGCTGCCAACCACCTCACAAGCACCCACCCCATGCTGTGCACAGCCAAACAGTCATGTGTTTCAGTGAGTTGACCCTGTACCAAACACACACTGCACATGGCCTAATGTCTGCAAAGTGCCGATTGGTCGTAGGGTCTTGCATTTTATTTTTAATGTTTTATTGGAACCACAGTGACTTCAGCAATGGGTGCCATAGTACCAGGCATTGATTGCGGGGTACCTGTGACCCAATAATAATCCTCCACCGTCACCATTCAAACCTGTTATTATGAGGCCAAGTACAGGCCCCTACAGTGAACGTATTACTCCACAAAGACACCAGACACGGCTCATCCTGATCTCCATTTTTAGGCTACTTTCTCAAAAATTGCAATACAGATTTACACCAAATAACAAAAAGCAGATTTTCTCTGTAAAGTTCTACCATTTTGCCAATTTTCGTGTAATTTCTATATAACTTTCCATGATGAAGCCAACGCGATGAAATTGTTTATGAAATTATACACAAGTTATTCAAGAAAGGAAAGAAATGCCTTTCCTATGGATACTCTTGCCTAACATAACTACACAGTGGTGACTGTGTAATAAATATATGATATTCACCAGTCAATATGCCATAATATGGTGTGGGTGTAGTTGAGCGAAACATAGGGTTTCCTTTCCTATTTAATTTGCTCAAGTGTGTTATCTCATCTGTTGTGTGTGGGTGGGTTTAATGTATTTCCTAAAATGCAACACAGTGTGGAATCATTTCATTTTAGAATTGGTGAAACTCAACCACACATTCTCTGTTTATGTTTAAGAAGCTGAATTCCCAATGTTATGTGCCTATTTACAAAATGTGGTTTTACATAAGTAAATCATTTATAACTCCTTGTCAATTATTACTAGAAATTACAGCTATTCGTCTGATTACCCTGCTACGGGTCTGAATGAGGAGCTCAAACTAATAGAAACAAAAGTAAGAAAATTTCAAGCTAAGAATGATTTTTCAAAAGGTAAGTGAAACACATGTTTTTAAACCAAGTGAGTAGCAGCAACTTTATGACCACATAACCTAAAACACCTAGGGACAGATTTACAAGAAAGTGACGCATCTGTACAGATGCGTCACTTTCCCTGCTCCACCCTTAGAAACCCTTGCGCCACCAGAGATGCGCCGTATTTACAATACAGCGCACTATGGCGCAAGGATTGACAGATGCGTCAGAAATTCTGGCCTGCTTGAAGCAGGCGTAAGGTTTTGAAGCAGTGACGTCCTAAAAGTGGCGCAGTGAAATCTTGTAGATTTCACTGCGTCACTTTTACGAGGTCTTCCTGCATGGGAACGCCCACCCTGCATACATTATACCTGATGCAGGTATAATGTGACGCAGGCCTTTACAACGTGACGCATCTCCCTAGATTCGTCACGTTGTAAATAGGCCGCATTGTTTGCACCGCTGTTGCGTCAAAAAAGTGACGCAACTGCAGCGCAAAAGTCACACAAGGGGCTTGTAAATCTGTCCCTTAATTCTCCTGCACTTTGTACTCCTCACCTGCAGCACATTGTACTCCTCACCTGCATATCTCAGAAATAAGTTTCTGTTCACCAAATACTGTGCCTTAAAAGAAAACTAATAATAAAAACACCTACTGAATTATAGGCCATTTTAGGTACGTGTGGAAATCGGTGGGCTATTTATCATTTGCAGGCAGCGCTGTGTGCTTTGACAAACATAGTATGTTCTGTGCAAAAGGAAATCGGTTCTGAAGTACATTTTTGACATGACCAATGCGTATTTCTGGCATTAATGCATCAGTTTATGATCACTGTTACACATGGTGCTTATAAATGTCAATTAGCCTGCCAGAAACAAAAACTTTTACTTTTCAAAGCAAGTATATATGATGGCATATATATTAATGCTTTCTGTTGTTATTTGCAGGATGAATTGCAGCAGCTGGTGGAAGTTCTGTTGGACCCTATTCATTATGAAATTATTGTGTGCTGAGGAGAGCATTGGCCAAGGATCTAATGGAAATTGCTGATTCATTTGGTAAGATATTCCAAATAACCTAATTACCCTTCTGGTAACGAACATTCAGGTTAAAGCTGCTAATTGTTTGTGTAAAAACAGTAACTAACATTAAACATTTGTTCTGAGTGATAAAACCATTAGGACTAAGTGGTCCCCTAGCAGCTCACGTTATTGCAGCAGTGTTCCTTTTTTGCTGTTTTGTATTGCCTTTTTAGTACTTCAGTCAGTTCTCTTCAAATAAGCAACCAATCCAGGCCTTAAACCAGAAATCTTTGTGACAGCCTTACTTCGTACTTTCATCTGCATCCCTGGTCCAAGCACTTGCTTGTCTGCATTCATGTACTGGTCGCAAGGGAATTCTTAACATTTTTTTCCAGATGGGCATGCTGCAAGCATAGTTCAGTGGACCTCCCGCCAATATCCTTCTTGAAGGGAACAGAAGTTTAACCCAAGATAGTTTACTCCCGGTTTGCACAGGTTACATCTAGTCGCTCGAAGATTCTGGTAACTGGGAAAACACTCTTGCTGCTTTTAACCTTTGTATATCTGTAATTTATCCTGAATGTTAGTGGGGCAGTGATTAAAGACATAATACTGTCAAACTATGTGGTCAATGTGTGGCAGAGATTAAAACCTAAAATTCCCCGTCTCTTGAGGATAAAAAACAGTTTTTTACAATAATATTGAAACTCTGGGACTGATGTTCTGCATCTAATTTGCCCCTTCACTCTTGCAGTTGAGAAAGGGATATTTTCTTTCTTCACCTTCCATCTGATCAATGGCCTAAGTTCAAATGTGAACCAGAAGCATCAGCAAAGCAGTGTTAAAACCTCTCATAAGGCACCCTTTATGATGGAGGGGAATACAGTGATTTATGAAGGCAGCTATTCTAAAAGAAATCTAAAGTAACTTAATTGTAGAATATAGTCTTTTGTTATCTTTTCAGAATGTTATGAAATCTCCGTGCAAGCTGGCTACCTCTCAACAACCAATCTACGAGAAGGGCTCTTGCCATAATGATCTGCAATTTCAAAAGAGGACAAAATACTCTGAATCTGGCAACACACAACATAGTTGCTTCTTTTGTTGACTTTTTTAAATTCTCTTTCCTTACTTTTAATGTTATCCTGAACAGTATCCTATTTCTCTTTGAGGTCATGTACATGCTTTGGCTAAATAAAAGCAAACAGTGGCAAGTAATTTCAGATCCATTTATTTCAACCAATTCTTTGTTCGGTGTATTGCCACAGGTCACCATATCAAAACTTAGAGTGACGTCGTATAGCTGATATGAAGACCTGTCACAGTTAGTATGGGGAAAGGTCATAAGTTGCAAGGCTGCTACGCAATGCAAATGGTATTCTTGCCAACACCATTGTTCCTCACAAATTCATTTTATATCATTTTTCACCTTGCTTAAAGAAGGATCATGTTTTAAACCCATACAGTTTTCTTTTTTACGGGGACACCATGTTTCACCCAAATATTTAATTTCAAATTTGTTTTTAAATTTGACTTGAGTAATCCAGGATGAAGGAAAGGACATTCGGAAAATGTGCTTGCATCAAATACTCTTCAGTAAATTAAACATCCTAAGTCTGTATTTAAACATTTAGGAGTGATCCTCAAGCATCGAGAACATTTCATTGAACCATTCTGAAGTAATCCCCATTTGTAATAGCCAAGAATGCCCACCCAGAGGATACTCTTGGATGTTACGAATTGAGATTACTTCTAAATGATTCCACTGAGAACTATTGGTTTTATGCAGTGATGAGGGGACGTACAGTAGTGTTTTCCCAATACCCTTGTGTACATTAACTCAAATCTCCAGCACCTAAAAGTAATCCAGACTCATTATGAAGTGGTTATAATGTTATAAAATAATCCTGGTGCAATACACACTCGTTCTGAAGTTGTCATAAAATCCACAGTAATCCTGATGTCTTGAAATCATCCTGGAGTAATTCATACTCATCCTGAAGTTGTCAATTAGTATTCTTTGAGTAGTACAAGAGCATCACACATTTTCAATTGAAGTCCTCTAGACATCATCCTGGAGTAATTGACACTCATTCTGAAGTTGTCAATTAGTATTCTTTGAGTTGTAAAGGATCATCACGCATTTTTAATTGGAGTAATCAGGACACCATCCCGGAGTTCTTTTTGTGATGATTCTATCAAGTCATCTCATCTAAATATTTCTCCCTATAGGCATACTTCAGGATGGCTTGGGAAGACGTCCCCAGATAATTACAGGAATAGTCTGGCTCAAGTTATCGAATGACTCTAGAATGACTCCAGGATGAGCTTCCTTTTTGACTTGGGTAATCGGTACGATGATAGAATAGACCCTCCAGGACGTTTCACACCCATCAAAAAAGACCCCAAAAGAACCCTTTCGAAGTCAGAAAACAATTCAAAATGGCTGAAACCACGTGCAAAGAACTTTACTTTTTACTTCCCAGGTACTCGAATATTAACCTCATCAACATTGCAGGAGAAAGATGCACTAGTTGCAAATCCAGCCTCCAAATGACTAAATACCAACAACTCTCATTCAAACCTTCTCATGTGATGCACCCAGGATTTGACATCACCTTCCTGAAGAGCTCTAGTTCAATTGGAGCTTGCTGGGTTTTAGGAAAGTCCTAAAGCCAGCTTTGCTAGGTGAGAGCGTCTAGAGCGCATTTTGCAATTTGCTGCTTGCCATACTGCGTACTACTGGTCTTTTTAAAACCGCCCGTTTTGTATTTTGGTTAAACGTTGCTTTGTATTTTCCCCTGATTTTATTGTGAGCCCTTCTATCTGCCCTCTTACGTGCACGATAAAACTCTTATCTCACCGCTGTTGGGCGGATCCCTTCCCCGGATAAGTCGGAGCCTGTCGGCCACATTGGGTGTGCTTTGGGGCGCCTTGCGGCGCCATCTTGGACATCTGACGTTCTAGTCGCCACAAGGATGCTAGACGTTGACATAAGGGGGTCATGCTGACGCGCAGCGGACTCGCGCAGCGGGGTCGCCGGATTTCTGCCGGAGTTACGCCTGAGTTCAACCCGTCTGCGCCCGTCCGCGCTGAGGACGTGCTGCGGGACGTGCTGGGCACGGCGGATATGTTTTCTATGACTCAGGTATTTCACTCATACTCCTTGCAGGAGCTGATTGCACTAAAGCCTTCCCCTTTAGTATGTCACCACAGGTTTTCGCCTGAGGGCCTCTCACGCTCTACAGTTTGTCATACCTGTAATGGCATTTTATTGCCCTCGCGCTCCAATAATGGGGTGATTCATGCTCCTATCATTCAGAAAGGGCTTCCTAGTTAATGCTAGGTCTCTCATTAAAAACAATGTGGCTTTTCATGAGTTTGTGACCGCGAGGAAACCTTCTTGGGTTTTTGTTACTGAAACCTGGGCGTCGGACTCTGCTGGTCATGATTTACGGTTGGCTATCCCTGATGGCTATGCTTTGCAGAGACTCGATAGAACAAGATGTAGGGGAGGTGGGCTGGCTATTCTCTATGAAACTTCCCTTACTTGTAGTATTAAAGCCTTGTCCGAGTCTTCAGACTCCTTTGAGGCCTTGTACTTTTGTATTTCTTGCTTCCCGTCTGTATATTTTACAGGTGTTCTTATTTACAGACCACCTGGACCTAGATCTAATTTTAGCTGTGAGCTGCTTCGAATTTTGGAACCTTACTTTGGTAAGCCCCATCTGACCATTCTTGGAGATCTAAATTTTCACTTGGATGATTTGGGTTCCAACGATACACTTTCCCTGGTTGACTCGCTGGACGCGTGTGGCTTTAGCCAATTGGTAAGCAGTCCAACTCATCGAGCGGGACATATTTTAGATGGGGTGTTTTCCAACGACCCGAGGTTGTCAGTCGGTCCCCCCTTACGGCTGATTTGGTCCGACCATCTGGCAGTGCCCTTAGAACTAGCAGTTCCCCTTGTAGGGGCGCCTAAATTGAGCTCCATCAATAGAGTACCTAAAAGGTGCTACAAGAATATTACTAATGAATCGCTTATTCCTTTCATAGCGGCTATCTCACATTCCTCTACCAAGGAAGATGGTGAGGCTGCACAAGAGCTCGCTAATTCCTTCTCTAGAGCGGTTGATGTGTTAGCCCCCACTTCCCTTCGGTATGCAGCAAGACGTAAACCTTCTGCTCCATGGTTCTCTGAGCCATTAAGGCTTTTGAGGCAGGGCGTTAGGAGACAGGAAAGGAAATGGCGGAAATTCTGGGATCCCAGGGAAAGAGAGACATATAAACATCTGCTGCGAGATTATAAGGCCAGGGTGATAAAGGAAAAGCAGGAGTTTTTCTCTAATCTTACCTCATCCCTTTCATCATCTAAGGAACTTTTTAAGATCGTGGATTCCCTCTGTTCTCTTCAAGTGCCTGATCCTGTGGTAGGGTCGCAAGAGCTGTGCAATAAAATCTCGGAGTGCTTCCACAATAAAATTGAGGACATTTACCATGCCCTGGAATCACAGAGGAGCACTTTGGGTATTCATTCTTCCTCGGCCTTGGAAAAAATGGGTTCGTGGAATAGAGATCCGTCTAAGACCCTTACTCATTTTCCTCCTTGAGGAGCTTGAGCTTTTGCTGAAAAAGACAAAATCAGCCTCTCCTCTGGACCCTTGTCCCCTGAAAGTGTTGAAATCATGTCAGGATACGTTATTACCTCCTTTGTTGGAGGTGATGAACGATGCCATGGCACAGGGGACCTTTCCAGTAACATGGAAAAAGGCGATAGTGAGGCCCTTGCTTAAGAAGCCCACCTTGGACCCAGAAATTCTGAAAAACTTCCGTCCGATATCTCTTCTGCCCGCTCCAGCTAAAATGCTCGAATCCCACCTGAATTTTCATCTGTCGGCCTTTCTGGACTCCTCTGGCTATCTGGACAACTCCCAACATGGTTTCAGAAAATTCCATAGTACGGAGTCGGCACTTACTATGGTCGTGAACAATCTCCGACTGAAGGTGGACTAAGGTCAGACCACACTTCTGGTCCTATTGGATCTTACGGCAGCTTTCGATGCCCTGTCTCCCTCAACTTTAACATCTCGTTTGAGGGAGTTAGGAGTAGCGGGCCCGGCCCTGAGCCTTCTGTCCTCTTTTTTAGAGCTAAGAGAGCAGAGGGTCAAGCTTGGAGAGTTCCTCTCCCTGCTAAATGCCTGCAATGTGGGGTTCCACAGGGGTCAGCCTTGAGTCCGACCCTGTTCAACATCTATGTGGCCCCACTTGCTAGGCTTGTGAAATCTCAGGGGATGGAGGTGGTGTCATACGCCGATGATACCCAAATTATGGTGTCCTTAGCTCATTCGGCCTGCACCTCCGCTCTCAACTTCAGGAACTGCATGCAAGCAGTCGCAGAATGGATGATTCAAAATTCCCTGAAGTTGAACGGCGAAAAAACAGAGGTGCTGATTTTTGGTAACAATCAGGATATCTTGTCCAATGAGTGGTGGCACCCATCTTTGGGAACTTGCCCTATGCCATCTTGTTCGGCTAGGAATCTCGGCGTTATATTTGACACCTCACTGAATATGACTCTACAGGTTAATAGAACGTTGGCCACTTGTTGGGGGGTTATCAAGATTCTGAGGAGAATTGTTCTCCTCAGGCTCGTAAGCAGACGGTAGTTGCTCTAGTTGGTTCAAGATTGGACTACTGTAATGCTTTGTATGCTGATATCAACAAGGGTCTTATCTCTCGCCTCCAGGTGGTACAGAATGCCGCAGCAAGATTCGTTATCGCCGCACCCATTTTGTCCTCGGCTACTTTAGCCAGAAAAAGTCTGCACTGGCTTCCAATCCAGCAGAGGATTTCTTTTAAACTCCTGTGCTTAGTGTTTGGAGCCCTTTTCTCCAGATCCTCTAATGCACTAGGTTCTTTGCTAACCTTGTATACTCCGAGCAGGAGCCTGCGTTCCTCTGAGAAGAATCTTTTGGTAGTTCCCCGGGTAAAGAAAGTCAGATGGGGTGGTAGAGCTTTCTCCAATTTGGCTCCCCGTTTATGGAATGCCCTTCCCGCAGAAATTAAGGCCCAGCCGTCACTAGTCCAGTTTAAAAAAGCGCTCAAAACATGGTGTTTTATTAAGGCCTACCAGTAAGCAAGTCCATTTTATCTATCTAGCTTTTGGTTAGGCGCCTTGATGCCCATTGGGCTGAGTTGCGCTTTATAAATCTGTTTTCATTCATTCATTCATATCTAAATTACAAGTGAAGATTGGAGGTTGATTTCTCGCATTCATGCCCATTTGTTCTGTTGTTTCTCTAGTTAGTTGTATCCTGTTTTTTCATGTGAGGTACTCTTCTGTCCACGTTACTAGGCCCTTCCAACCTATAAACCTGTAATAAATAAACAAAATAATGCAAATAGTCTCCTGCTGACTCGTTCCTTGAACACAAAAAATCTAATTAAATACTAGCAAGATGTTTACCCTCCAACAAATCCCTACAACCCAAAATGGCTTGTCTGGACTCAAACCAGCTATACAGAGAATATTATTAAATGTGTGCACTTCTCAATGGACCTGAAGATTACTACATCAAACAGGAAGTTATATTAAGGTTATGTACATGTTTACCACAAGCGTTGTCTTTTCAGTTTAAGTAAGATTGTAAGCACACAATAAAATTGTATACCTACTGTTGGGTTCTATTTCTACTATGTACTATAGTTAAATTAACTTTTGAAAGTGAAACGACAACTACTTCAAACATTATTCACATTAGTAATTATGTCATCCCATAAATGTTTACAAATCCACTTGATAAAAAAGGCCCAATTCACAAAGCCATTTACAGTCATAAAATATTCATACAGCTGAAAATGGCAGCATTTTCCTCTACCAGGTGTCTACAAAAGAGTGAATACCATGCGTAAAACTATTTACTGCTGCTTAACTGTAGATCATGGCCATATACAATTACACAATAGTACAGCATAAAGGGTGGGGAGTAGGAGCATGAAGGTGTCCTGTGACTTAAGAGTCTGTGAAAGCCTACAGACTTGTGAGTTTGTTAGCACTGATGTATTTTTTTGCAACCATTTCCCACCCTGATTATTTCTTTATATTCTGGGTCATAAAGCCTAGTTTAGCACGTAACACAGAGTACCACAATGGAAAGAAATAATCTGACCTGGAGCAGCTGCCCACTCCTGGAGCTGGGAAATCTGAAAGCTTTGCTTTTAGCAACATTTTTACCCTAGAACCTGCAAAACAGCCCTCAACCATAACTCTTACCTAGATTTCCATTCAGGATCAAAATGTCCTATACTGTAAAATTCCATGTAGTTTAGGTAATACTGGGGAGCTTAGTTCCTGCAATCAAAAATTACTAACTTCCAAATTAGATGTGCCATGGTCCAAACTTAATTCATTAAAAGGGGTCATGTTTTCACAGCACAGTATAATTAATTCAAACTATTTTCCACCAAGGCTTCCAAAAACTCATCTTTTCATTACTTTTCACACATGAAATGTTTTCATTTTAAAGTATACTCACTTCTGTTTAAATCGAATCTCCATTTTTGGCAGTTTTCTGACTAGGCATTTTGTGACATCGACTGAATTAAAATGGTTGTCAGATTGGACAGATATTTTAGAACGTCCTGAATATAAAATATCAACGCGTCAAGTACAATGACCTAATGCGGTCTTTCTGAAAGTGCCATTGGCACAAGGACTGCATTTCTGATTTGTTGCAGAATACAGGCCTGGTGAAATTTATGTAAGCCACAACCTTCTGTAAAAGTATTTTGAATAAGAGTTTAGTTTGAAATACAAACTCCACACAAGTAATAGAAAGTGGTTCTCTAGTGTGTATTATTAGAAACTGCGCGTTAACACTGGAAACTCTATAGGGTGCACTGACATTGCTATTTTTTAGTTAGAAGGTCTGTTTAGGAGATGAAACTAAAGGCCTAGGGCTAGGTGTAGTGACAGTATTTCAACAATGGAGCCTACTCCGGGTCTATTGCTCGACACACTACTACCACGGCCTGAGTAACTATGTTCAGAAGTAAACCATCTAACAGTCCATCCAATTTAGGATGGGAGATGAGGGACAGCAAAAATTAAAATAAAAAAAGCCCCCCCTCTAATTCCACCACGGGAGAATATGCCCATGGTGTGGGGGGCCATTAGTTGCTCATTTTCTTTTAAACAAACTCCTGCTTTGAGAATTTGATTTTGAAAAATTTAAAACTTTCAATGGATTGGTGTAAGGGTACGTCACCAATGGCAAACCCACAACCAAACTTTTCAATGGACAGCAGTTCATAGAAATCCACAGAGTTCAATGCTGGGTTGGCGGTGAACTCTCAGTTTGGCAAGCAGAATTAAAGTCCTCCGCCATCCTGACTTTCTTTACTCCATCTGCCAAATTCAAAATCGGGCACTAAGTATTAATTTCATTAAACAAATGAAAAAAATGCACATGCATGTAAGTCAAGCATAGCACAAGTACCTTATGATTCCAAAGATCGGATGGCACCCAAAGTTCCCAGGTCTGAGTCTGCTTTAATGTAGTTGAAAGACACACGACCCCTATCACCACCTATGGCAGTAGTCCCATAGATTGGTACGGCACGAATAGTGTACTAATGATGTGTCTGTTCTCTGATGCAAGGGTCTTCCCTCTCTCTCATGCTTGTGGGTCTACTGTGCAGAACAAACATTTACTGGCCAGCCAGTAGTCAGACATCATCTCAGCATTTAGTTTATGGGTTTAACATAGCATTTAAGGTTTTACAAGGGTTGAGCACCAATAACATATCACTCTCCCATAATCCCTAGTGATAAGGGTTCAAACATATGATAAGGTTCTTTTCTTCTAATGGAAGATCCTAGCACAGTGTTCCCATCCACTTGCTGGGTGACCTAACTGGATACTCTAGATGACACAAGCAACTACTTATAACCTTTACTGTGGGGATGCTCACCTATCATCTGCCCAGCACTAATAGTAACCTTCAAAAGCTATGTTATTCTCTAGGTGATCTCCCTATGTGTGGGGATCTGAGCCAGATGCTGAAGGCACATTTACATCTCACTCATGTAACCTAGCTCATTTGTAAACTCAAGCAATCCAGCCCAATTGTCAACATTTGCAAGTGTGTTCAGGACTTCCACGGCATTATGGACTGTGTGTATCACAAACCAATGTTCTATGTTGGGACATTATTCTGTGAAGATGTTGGACATTTCTCAAATGGAAAAACTATCCTGTGCAAGGCCAAGATAATCTAGACTGCCCAGAAATCACAGCCTATCAGACTCAACATATGTCTTCGAATTCCTCCTGACGTAATATGTATGGGACAAATCTGGGCACAATATGCTGCATCCTGATAAAATCTGGCTTCCAAGGTGCTCCTATCGCTGCACCGAATGACCAGCC
The DNA here is from genome assembly GCF_964204655.1 of Triturus cristatus. Taxonomy (NCBI): domain Eukaryota; kingdom Metazoa; phylum Chordata; class Amphibia; order Caudata; family Salamandridae; genus Triturus; species Triturus cristatus. Next base: position 233,593,059 of record NC_140587.1, read on the forward strand.
CCAATCAAGATGCAACTGGTCTTTTGTTGCTTGTATTCCAGTTCTCGCAACTGCTGTGTGGGCCGAGGTGGTTGCTATCGGCTGCTGCTGCGTGCTGTGGGGGAACAAACTACAGGAATTCCATGCCCGGAAGCAGGTGCTGTGACCTTTGAATGAACAAGGCAACTAGATGCCTCACACCCCAGCCACTGGATTAATAGGCATGTTGGCACCAATATAACCAAGTATTATACAAATCATGCTTAGAGCACAAAACTCATCAATATGGACACAACACTGATGCCACCACATAAGAAACACTTCCTCCCTATTTAAGCACTTACGGGATATGAAATAATTCAGTCATGCACCAGAGTAGATGCACCATAAAAGCCAATAATGAAGCATGCACCATCATAATAATATTAAGTATGTCAATTTACTGGCCTCCACAAAAACATACCCCAAGGTAGGATTCCCCTTATTTCATGCAGAATAGCACATAGGATGATGGGTTTCAAAACCTATAGAATAACACTCAATCCTGCTTTATGCCTATTTCACATGTAGGACCACCTAATAAAACAAAGGCCCTTGTTAAGGAAACCATATATATGCCTCAAAGGAATACAGGAACAAGCTAACCCAAAGGTACGTCTCCCCACAACACTTAAAGAGATATGAAATCTAGTCCACACATCATTAAATTAAGGTAGATAAGGACTATCAAAAGATAGTAACTGTCCACACAGTGTCCACAAAGCTTACAGCCCTGACGTAGACCTTCCCTGAAACACATTACAGGCCCACCACGAAGGTCGAAATGCATCGGTGCAATTACAAAGGGGCCAAGAGCTATCACTAATTGTTCTATCTGCACATAAAGCAGAGCATCACAGGAGATTGAATTCAGGACCATATCCTGCCAGAAACGAATTCTCTGTCCACCACCATCATGGGGCCAAGTAGTACTGCCTAGCACTACAGATTAGAGGACTAAAGGGGCAAATGTCCCACCAATAGTACAATGTAGGACACTATATTGTACATATTCAACTAGTAATGTCATATAATGGTTGTCATTTTTGATTTGTAAGAAGACTGTTGATACATTTCATACAGAGTTACATACATATCTTCAATTTAGTGTGATATATTCAAATGTACATATCAGCTCAAAGCATCAAATAATTACAGGTCAAACAACTGACACTGAAAGAAACAATACTTGGGTTTTTTCCTCTAAAGAATGTTTTGATTGATGGTCTTGGAGGCATTTCCTGTTGAAAAATGAAGTATTGATTCCAGCCTCCAAAGCCCATAACTGAATTACTGCCCTGGACAATGCACGCAACCTTTATTTGGCCGTCACGCTACTCCTGCACCAGGCCAAAAGTGGACCTGTCTGCCTCCACCCATGGCCAGTCAAGATCAGACCGGCACCTCCCCCTAGTCTATGTGTTCCACTCCTCTCTATTATTGGTAGGTATATGCTAAATTCCGCATCTGGTGAAGTCAAGCACCCCCACAACGGCCCAAACATTAATTAGTGTGGTGGATAAAGAGCTTGGTTTTGGTGAGCAGTCCTCCAACTTAGCTGGGGGTGGTGTTACTAACCACAACACTGCTTCTACTTTGGTGGCAGGAAGTCCACCCATTATTGCTAGTATGCAGGATTCTCCTACTTCCAGTTCACATGCTTTTTTAACCTCAACTGATGCGCACTAAGCTGCAGATGGTTCTTCAGCTGTTCCCTTGGAACCTGCAAAAGAAAATGACCTGTTAAGGGCCCTTCGAATAAGATGTCCACACAGCCTCCTCCAGCTAGCATGAAGGTTCTTCCGATTTCTGATGATTGTTGTGATTTATTTATGGATAGACTCATAGGTAGACTGGCCACAAAGTTGGAGTTTTTCTTCCTGTGCACAGGGACTTTCAAGGATTAAAGATTTGATCTTCAAATTCTCTGACCAATTTAAGACTTTTTACCAATTGTGGGACTAGGGCTGGGCCATCTATTATTCAACTGCCCATTAAGAAGACTGTCTCTGTTGCTTCTGTTCCATCTGTCCCATCCGCTGGCATGACATTTTTATTTAATGCTCCACGTTCTTCTGATCCCATGATATTACTCGGAAGATTACATCTGAATACAGATACTCGGGTCAAATAATGCTGCAGCATTGCAGAATGTTCCGAAGCCAATTATTTCAACTTCTTATGCTCCTTGTGAGGGTCTAAGTATAGCCATCCATTACACAAAACAGTGGCCTAATTGGCTATGAAAGCAAGTGGGCAGTCTACTCCATGGAACCCAGCCTTGTGTCTCACAGTCTTGATTTACCTCCGTATACCACTCCCTATGTTCAAATGTTGATATAGGTTCCTCCCCTGCCTGCAAATACTTTGGACAATTATTTCTAACTAAAATAAAAGTGGTTCACTGGGTAAATTATCAGTTGGGGCGCAGTAAACAATTGTTCAAGTCCATCAATATTGTGAGGAGGGTTCCGTGGTTGGGTTCTCAACCTAAGTACTTAGATGGTGATTGTGCTTTAATAAATTTGAATAACTCCAAGACAGCTGGTTTTCTGCAAACCAGCTTGGCGTCTTGCCCTGTGACCTCTTCTGGCATTTTACCACTTCTTTAAGTTACGTTTATAAGTCTCACCCTTCAAGCGGTTTATCTAACTTTAAGGTTAATGCAATTCCCTGTGTTTCAACTGTATTCAACACTATGCCAGTGTCTGAATGCAGTATGCCTACTTCTATTAGCTTTGCACCATTGAGTACCAGGGTTGACAATGATTGACTGCCTCTTGCTCATGATGTGAGCTTGTACCCCAGCCAGGGAGGTAACTTATTGCATATTAGGTCTGTTGCTCTTTAAAGTTTTTAAGTTGGAATATAGCGGGACTTGCTAATAACATGGAGAATGAGGATTTTTATTATTTTTTGCAGAAATGTAATATTGTGCGGCTTCAAGAAACCAGAGACGTGGTCTCAAATTCTTTCATTGACAGTTATACTTCTTTTTCCATCCCTGCCATTCCATCAAACCATGGGGAGGCCAGGGGTGATCTCTTTGTCTTGATTGCTTTGAAGTAAGGCAGTAAAGGCAAGGTGATCAATACTAGCTCACCTAACTTGGTTGCTGTTTTGTTAACTTTTTTAATTCTCCGAGTGTACTTGCTTTTGATTTCTACAATGATTTTCATCAGTCACTATCTCCTGGCCAAGCCCAGGTACTTAGAGATGTTTTAGAAAAGTTTTAAATTTTTAACTGTGCTTATAGATATTTTAGCTGGTGATTTTACTTTAAACCCCTGTTTTCAGAGTAGCTTTTCTTCGCACTGTTCCATTGGCCCTGTTTTATCAGTTGATTTGCACTTTATTCACATACCACAGGGAGAAATTAATGAATTTGATTATGTGTGATATTAATTTATTTTCAGCCATCTTCTGTCATTCAGAGGCTTTATCTGCTCCAGATGTACCCATTTATGTAGGTGGAGGTTTTCCTAGAGTGAGCGATTATCTTTTTATTTCCTCTCCTATGGCTCACTTTCTTAAAAAATCTGAGGTTGCATGGGTTCCTCGTAGCACTAATAATCCCGTAACAGTGTCTTTTATTTGGGAATTTAAAGGATTTAACCTGGTTTGCTGGCTTTGGATAGTGTTGGACCTTCCACAAAGGGCAACACATTAGGTGGATTAAGGTCCTCCTGATGTTTTTTATCATGATCTTTTTTTTTTTACAGATTGTCAGCTTAGCTTTGATACCTGCTTGAATTTGAACTTTAACTCTTGTGCTGCTTCCCTCATTAATTATTTTGTAGCTATTTCTCAAAAATAAACTCTTTGCTGAGCTGACTTATATTGCTACACCCTAGGTATTAAGCTCTGTAAATGGTTTGCTAATCAATGCCCCAGGGCACATCACGATCATTTGGAGACAATTAAGGTCAATCTCAGATATCGATCAAGGGTCGACACTTGTGGTGCTTCCTATAAGAAAATTCTTAGGAATTGTAATTTTTTTTGTGTGAGGAGGAGTTAAATCAACTCCTGTGTGCAAGCAGATTTAGGGATAGCTCCAGGTTTTAGGAAATTCCTAATCAAGCCATATTTAAGCCCTCGTTGCCTGGTTTATTTTCCGATATTTTGCCTGAGCTATGGGTCAGCCATTTTAAAGCCATATATAAGACACCTAACTTTGTGATTCATTGATTCTCAGTGAATGATAGTTTGCCTTGTAATATTTGTAACTGGGAGGAGGTTAATAACACTATTCAAGAGCTCCCCATAAATAAGGCCCCTGGTCCTAATGGGTCCCTGGATGATTCAAATCTAACATGGCAGTTTGCCCCCCCCCCTAATTACTCTATACATTAATGTGGTTGTTCAGCAGTCTATGCTCAGTGTACCTCAGTGATAGAGCCTATTTTTAAGAAGGGGAAACGTGCTGATCCTAGATACTATGGTCCCATCTTCCTGATAAGCTCTATGGTTAAGACCATAGGGCAGATGGTCTTAAAGAGGTTAATGCCCTGGGCCTCTGGTTGTAACATAATGTATTAGGTTCAATGTGGGTTTCGGTCTGGCCTTTGGAGAGTTGCTCAATGTCTTAATCTGCATCTTATTATAAACAAATATACAGTTGCCAAGCAAGGCGCCATACATCTGGCTGTAATGGATTTAAGCTGCGCTTTTGACAGGGTTAACAGAGAGAGAATCTTTGGGATATTATGCTGTTTCTTGGAGTTGAGGTCCATTTAGTTACTTTGATTCACAAACTTCATTCTAACTTGCCCACTTCCATCCCATATGGCCCTAATGGGGAATGCACTGAACACTTTACACTGAATAGGGGGTTGCCCCAATGATGTATCCTGGCATCGTTTCTTTTTACCCTGTATATAAATCATTTGGAGAAAGCACTCTTAGATGGTGGTAGGGATATACCCTGGATTGGCCATTGCTGGACTCCAGTGTTGCTTTATGCTGATGAAGCTGTCCTTATTTCTAGGTCAGCTTTGGGGCTGGAATGTTTTTTAAACTCCTTTGTCCCCTTTATAGACAGCCTAGACCTGTTCACCAATTTCACTAAATCCCATGTTATGGTGATAAACCCTAGGTTTTCAAAAACCAGAACCTTTCGGGTTAAAGGAAATATTGTCAGTCATGTGGCCACATTCTCATACTTAGGAGTACTATATAACTCATCTATGACCTGGTCCCCTTGGTTGCTTCTAGGTTTGGTATGCTTGTTAGGAGCATTGTGTTGTGATTGTAAAATGTCAAGTGCTCACTGTTGTCATGGCAAGCTGAGAATGTGGTCTCTAGGGGACTGAGAACCTTACGAGGGTAGACCGTTAGTGGAGCTTGTACGTGAAGGAGCAACTGTGCACTGTGCCAGGATCATAATAAAATACTTCTAACAGCAATCATGAGTTGGATTTATCTTTACACTTTTTGGCAACAAGTGAAAGACGATCCTGGCAGCAGTAAAGAACCTACATGTGCGAAGTACGCGGTGACTCTTCAGACCACATTCAAGTCCTGCCCCAAAACTATGCTGCTGAAAGCCTGCACATATTCAAAGGAAATTCAAAGGAACATCTTTCTTTGAATAACGAGGTACTGTACCTTGCCATTTTGGTTTTTCGCTAATTTAAGTGCAGCCTCTGACGAGTTCACCATGAGGTCTTGGCGTGCGACTGCCTTCTTTCCTATGACCTGTGACACACTGCGCACAAAGCAGTACAAGCTCAAATTCTGCAAAGCATAAGTTGGAGTAGACTGCACGTCATTTCACATACAGCGGCTGTCTTTTGGGGAACTTCAGGAGGTTGCACAGGGTAAACTCACTCGAGCCATTCTATTATCCGCTTGAGTGCTTTCAAATCCAGGCACATTTATCAAGCCTGTTGCTTCAGGAACAAGCATGCTTCAAGCAATTTAATTACCTGCTGTTATTGGCACATTGAGATGGGAAATTACATGCCAAGAATGTCTAATAAGTATAGGAGTAAGTGAAATTTACAAATATTAAGGAGCAGTTGCTCTTCCAAATCAATCAGGTACTGGTTTACATTTGTGTGGAGTACTTGTTGGAAACTTTTTTTTTTTTTCTTCTTCTCTTTAGTCTTCAAGTTTACTTACCACAGTTATGGCATCTGGCAATATGTAGAACTTATCGCCTCCATATTCATTTTTGGCAAATAAGGGTGAACCTTTGCTTAGTTGGACTGAGTGGAAAGAACATTTAGAGAATTATATTTACACGTTTGATGATGATGATGAGGAACTAACATCTGAAAAGAAGAAAAACATTTTACTATATTGCTTAGTAGCTGGTGGTCTTAAAATGTATAATTGTATGCAAAAAAACCTGGACCATAGAGTTCAGTAGATGCATACAATAATCCATTCGAAGATTTGGACTTGTACTTTAATCCAACGGTGTGTGTGTCAGTTGACAGATACAAGTATTTTCACAGGAACCAAAGTATAGATTAGCCTGTAGAGGACAACGTTGCAGGACTTAAAAATTCAGCATTGACATGTAGGTTTGCAAACTTACATGATGAATTCATGTGTGATCAAATTGTAATGTTTGCTGCGAACACTAATAGTCAAGATAAATTATGGGCTATGGGTGAATCTACTTTACAGGAAGTAATAGATGTTGTTAGAAAAGTGGAGCTAACTGGCAGATGTGCTAAAGAGGTCATACCTGGCAGAGCTGATAGGGCAATTGTGGAGAAGGATAACAGCGTAGTTTCAAAAATGTACACAAAACACAAGGCCAAATTTGAGAATAAACCTGTTAGTAGGAAACAGGTTACAGATAAAAAAAGTCGGATCAAAGTGAGCAACCTATTTTAAAACTAAAATGTTATAGATGTGGTAATAAATTGCATTTGGCAACTGACAAGAAGTTTCCTGCTAGGCCACAAAGATGTTCAGGGTGCAGGTTAGTCAGACATTTTGTGAAAGTATGCAGGAAGCATAAAGCAAAGGGGGTGAACCTTCTTACACATGATTCATCCACTAGTACTGACAACTATGACAGTGAGAATGTGAACATGGGTGTTTTGATTGTGGGTGAAGATGATTTAGCAAGTGAAACCAGCCATCTTAGAAAGAAACCCACATGTGAAATCTGTATAAGTGGAGTGGTTGTCACTGTAACAGAAGATTCAGGCTCACCTTATACAATTGTTAATAAGAAAGTATGGCTGGAGAAATATTGCACCTGTTCTAGGGGACAAATTAAAGCCCACAAGTATATGTCCTAAAACCTTCACTGGTGACAATATCAAAATGTTAGGTTTGATGGCAGTAACATTCAATTTCAAAGATAGAGTGGCAGAAGATAAAGTGTATGTGGCCAAAGCTGGTCCATCTGTTTTGGGCTGGTGGGATCAGGGAGAATTGGGCATTGTACTTGATCCCATAAGCCTGGAGCCCGTTCTGGTGGTTCAGCCTGTAGATGACCTTGAGCAGAACGTTATGAAAGAGAATCCTGAAGACTTCTCTGGAGCTATTGGAGAACTTAAGGGATTTAAACACAAGATCCAGCTCAAACATGATGCCAGTCCACATGTGCATACGGTTAGGAATATACCTTTAGGTATAAGAGAGGAAGTCAATTGTGAGTTAGAAAAGTTGTGTGCAGAAGAAGTTAGAAACATTACGTGCATAAGGAATTATTCAGAGTAGAAACCTCAGAGTGGGTTTCTCCCTTTGTTATTGCCCGCAAGGCGAATGGGAAGCTTAGGTTTTGTGTGGACATTAGAGAATTGAATAAGAACATCATTGTGGAAAAATTTCCCTTGACAAAGATAAGAGAAATGCTTTCAGTCACCAAGGGTGCAAGATGGTTCACCACAATAGACCTCACAATTGCCTACCAGCAAGTGCCATAACATAAGAACAACAGGAGCCTTACTACTTTCATAATTTATTTTGGCTGTTTCAGGTATGTCAGGGTTCCTTTTTGACATGCTTCTGCTGCTACTATGTTTCAGTGCATAATCTTTGAATTATTTAAGGATGTAAACAATGTCATGTTATTGCAAGATGATTGTTCCAATCATGGGGAAGACCAAAACCGAATACAACAATACTGCCAGGAAAGTAATGGACATTTTGAGCTCTAAATGTTTAACAGCTGTGTTTAGAAAACTTTAATTTGCAAAAGAAAGTTTTACATATTTTGGATATGAAGTGTCTATTGAAGGTATTAAACCAGAAAGAGAGTTGCTAGAAGCAATAGTCAAGTGTCCGGCCCCCGGCAGCAAAGATGATGTCAGAGCCTTCTTGGGGCTAATAGAATTTTATTCAAAGTTTGTGAAAATAAATTCGAGCAAGACATACAACATCAGACAACTCAGAACAAAAACAATTTGAGTGCTAGCAGGATTTTTAGTTGGTGAAACAAGAAATGTGTACCATCATTCTCTTGCAGAGATTTGATCCTACTTTGAAATCTAAGGTCACCATCGATGCATGCTCCAGAGGCATTGGGGCAATCTTGTCACAGATTAATGAGGAGGGTAAGGAGTGTTTCATTGAGTCTGGGTCGCGCTTTCTCACCCCACTGGCAAAAAGTGCTCATAAATTGAGTGAGAAGCATTAGCTTGTGTGGGGGGGTAGAACATTATACAGCCTTCATTTGGGGTAGTCATGTAGTTCTGAGGAGTGACCATAAGCCACTTACTAAAGTTCTTTCAACCAAAGGTTTATACTCTGCTTCTCCCTGGTTGGTGAGACTATCTGTAAAGGTATTTGATTTTGATTACAGTGTACAAAATTTGCCAGGAGTGAGAAATAGGGTAGCAGATTTTGTAAGCAGATTACCTTTACCTAGATTGGAAGATATTGGAGATGACATTAAGCAATACAGCGTAGCAAACATTGAAGATGAAATTAGTGTGATCACAGCGGAAGAATGGAGCAAGGATTATGAGGAGGATAAAATATTAACCAAAGTGCAGGGTAAGATTTGAGAAGGGTGGCCTGGGAAGAGTAATATCACAAAGGAATTAAGGTATACTGGGAAGTGAGACAAGAATTGTTAGTGAAAAGTAAAATAAAATATTGAGGAGTGGTAAAATTGTTCCCCCTTGCAGTTTACATGTGAGGATTATGGACTTGTGCCATGAAGGACACATAGCTATAGCAAAAAAAAAGAACCATCGGGATTAAGTAACATTACTGGTGGCCAGGTATGAGTGTATGCTTGGAAAGGATGTCGAGAGATTGCATACCATGTCTGAATGTGGACAAAATTCAAATTACCCTTAGACCACTTTTATGCCCTGTCAGTGTCCCAGGAATACCTTGGGAAAAGATTTGTGTAGATATCACACGTCCAATCTTTGATGGAACAGTCCAGAAGTATCCGATAGTCACCCTCGACCATTTCTCAAAATGGCCGGAGGAGGAAGTGGTTGAACACATTGACACCAATTCTGTGATTTGTTTCCTTGATAAATTGTTCCAAAGGGAGGGATTACTGAAAATTATCATTACCAATAACTGTGTACAATTCACTGTGACAGCCTTTAAGTATTTTTTAACATGCAATGGTGCAAATGGCTTCCCACTGTGGCGGCGGAGAACAGCACAGTGGGAAGATTTAATAGAGTAATCAAAGGAGTGATCCAATTAGCTAAAAACCACAGTTTAGAGAGGGAAATTGAATTGTTCCATACGATTTGGGCATTCAAACTTGCACCTTGCTCGACGACACGACATAGTCCTTTTGAACTAATGCAAGGCAGTATTGTGTTCTCCAAAGATTATATTGGTTGGATGCCTAGAACTAAAAGAGTGGTTTGGGATCCTGTGGTCATAAAAGCTAGGATGGATAAGGCCAAACAAGTGTATAGAGAGCATTATGACGCCAAACATAGCTTTAATTATCACAACCTATGCGTAAGTGACTGTGTAAAAGTTACAACATCTGGTGTCTTAAGGAGCGGACAGAGAAGACTTTCTAAATCCTATGTGGTAGAGAAAATATTTAGCAATTCTGTTTTGTTGAGCAATAGTAAGGTATGCCGCATGCCATATACGCTGCCATTTCCGCCACAGTCATCGCCTTTACTATCATCGTCTTTACCCTCACCCTCACCTGCACCAGAAGCAGAAGATCTCTGTGTAAAGACCTCTGTGTAACGGCAGAGAGCGATAAATACCCCTACGCTGCCATTGCTGCCATTTCCGCCACTGTCATCGTCTTTACTATCATAGCCTTTACCCTCACTCCCACCTTCACCAGAAGCAAAAGACCTCCGTGTAACGGCAGGGAGCCAAGGACACTGAGAGGTTGGAGGTTGGAGTTGGAGTTCAAAATAGCTATTGATTCTCAGCTACTGATTTCTCAGAGTTATATTCTCGACTCTGACTGCGGTCCGGACTGCAGGGCTCAGTACATAATAACAGAACGAAGAACGAGGCAACTGGCCGTTGGTCCGCTGGTCAGTAGCAAACTATGAGATCAGGCAAACAGAGATCTTTAGCCCCGCAAAAGAAAAGGAAACGGAGAGAAATCTTAGAGTCAGCGAGCCAAGACCTAACAAGGTCTCTAATTTCACTGCCAAGTGCTCCTCGCAGTAACTCAGGCATGGCGGCCTTGGGCGACGAAGGATTAGATGTAGCTTTTCCGAAAACTTCACAACCCAAAATAACGTCTAAATTTGCCTTTTTGAAAGACGCAGGGTCAGCTGTTTAAGCAAGCAACATGAAACTAAAGGGGCTCCCTGCTGCGCTAAGCCTGATAGTGTCTATCATAAAGGGACCTACTGGAGGATGTAACAACGGCGGTGAAACTCTAACCCAAGGATCATGCACCGACACCCTAGCACTGCCCCCGTTAGAAGAGGGAGGCCTTATCCATCCCGCGTTGACAAATTTGGAGGCACCTGCTGGACCTACCCAGGGAAAAGTTCTTTTCAAGTCCACAGGACTATTAGCAGCACAATCAGCACAATCAGCTCAGTCAAAGCCTATGAAGAAGTATACCGACGCACTTGTCAGCAGCACAAAATGCTCCTCCTCAAGATGCAATCTATTAAATAAAACTCTTATTCACTCTAAGACTTCCTTAGGTTGCAACTATTCTGAACCAGCATCAGATTCTGTCTTAAGTCCTACATCAGGTGGTAGCTTGGAGGGGAGCAAACCTATAAACATTTTTACTCCAATATCACCAGCATCACAAACACTACCTGCTTTGGAGGTGGAAGGAAAAACTGTTTCAGAAAATAGCTCTCCTCAAAACGTGAGTGGGCAAACTTCCTTGCATAGCAGCCAAGCCATGGAGAGTGCAAGCGTGGAGGAGCGTAATCTCTCCTTTTTTAACACTAATGAATGGGATAACTTAATGTTTTCACACACAAGGGAATTCCCTATTCATTCTCAACCACCGCTACCTCCAAGAGAGGATTCTAAAGAAGTTCCTGGGCTAGAGAAAGCATGGACAACAGCTTTGGAAATCTTGCAAAGATCAGCGGATGGAATGAACTTCCAAGCTGACAAAATGGATATTCAGATCAGCCTTTTGGATACACTTGCTACGTATATAATCAAAATTGATGAGAGAATCTTGAACTTGAACAACTTGATTAAACGGGCACAGGAAGGTGGGGAGGATCAACAAAAAGGCTGTGGCTGCTCACCAATAATAGAGAAATTAGGATCCCTTCCGGAAACGATGGGGAACTTACTGGCAGACTTAAAAGAAATCGCATACCTTAAGGTATCATCTCCGAGCTGCAAAAGACAAGACTTGACTCAAGGAATTAAAGAAATGGAAACAAATAGCCAAGGAGGGAGCAAGGATGCGTCAAATAGTTCTCTCCCACCCAAGGTTACTTTAGCGATTGCGAGCTCAAAGAATAAACAACAACAATGTCTAGTGGAGGATAAAGTTTCTATAGTTTCTAACATTTCTCCTTACCATCAACAACAGGCCACGGAAGATCAATCTGGCAAAGGGAAAAGACAAAGGAAACGGAAGGGTCGAAACAAGATCACCAGGGCGAAAAAGGGCCTGAGTCTTTATCCATTGTTCAACAATTGCAGAAGGCCAGCAAGCACAGTCCTCGACAACCAATTGGGTAGCGATGATCCCGGTGACAAACTAGAGGCTCAATTATCTACCTCAGGAAGAGATCAAAAAAACAAATCAGATCTATGGTATGGAACTGAAAGTAAGGAGCTAGTCACGATCGATGAGGTCAACACAGGCCCAATAGAGGGAAACAAGCAAAAGGACTTAAACCATCTTGAAAGGCACGCTTTCTCTAAATTCAAAGGAAAAAAAAAGGGCAATAGCCTTAAGTCTCAGTGCCCCTAAGGACTTGCCCTGTTCAAAGACTTTGGATAGCCAGGCTCCTCAATTCACTCCAAGTAAAGGCCTTATAGGCCCTTACCAGTCGGAGGGGCCGTGCAAGAATGAAGAGCTGACAAAAACCAGGGAACAGAACTTACGTAGCCCCAGTGTACAAACCAGTCTATTTCCTCTGCCGGCCCAGAAAGTAATATTGGGCTGCCCACTACAAAAACCAATAGGAGATGCCCTGCACTACGCGTCTGTTGGTCAGGGAAGACTAGCAGAAAGTCAAGTAGGTTCGGCTTACAGCGACACCACAGCCACGCTCCTCTATCCGGAGTACAAATCAAAAGGTAGCTGGGATATACTAAATCGAGGGAATATTATCCGACTGCTGAAAGGCTTGGATCCATTAAATCCAATAACTTCGCAGGACATAATTTACATAGAATTTATCGCTCCCAGCACTGGCCAATCGAATGAAAGTACAAAGGTCACTTGGAGAACGCAAGAGATAGCGGACAAAATCCTGCAACAATCGGATGCCTTCAATTTATGGGGCATTCTTATTCAACCTGGTAGGGATCCGGGCTACCCACATCCCTTGTGGGAGCAACATGGCCTTGGAAACCCAAATATAGGAAAAAGTGCGGTATACTCCGTCTTGAGGGGCGCCCGCAACCAAACTCCTCCGCCCGATGCAAACAACGCAAAAAACAAAGGGGGAGAGACCAAACCTAAAGGGGATTTGAGCAATGCAGATTCATGGTCCTGGCTTGCGGGTGCTTTGAACTCCACCAGGCTACTACGTTGACATGACAATTGCCAGCGGGGATACGACACCAGCCCGTTAAGGATCTGCTCGTGGAATATAAACGGGCTAGCAAGGAAAATGGAGGACTCAGTTATAATTGCCTACTTACAAACGTTTGATATCATATTCCTACAGGAAACATGGCTACTGGATCCGCAGAAAATTGAAGGCTACAAAAGCCACCATATTCCAGCCCAGAAAACGAAATCCACTGGAAGAGGCAGCGGTGGCTTAGCAATACTCATATCAATCAAAAAAACAATAACATCATGGGACCTTGCAGATGATTCTCACTCTCTTCAGATGGTTGGAATCACATTTAGAACAAACAAAGGGCAGCCTAGGGCATTAACTCTAATTAATGTCTATGTTCGACCAAACTCGGCTGCTAGACAAGCCTTTTCAGATGAACTGATCGAGACCTTAGCGAGAATGAAGTCAAGCCTGGTGAACACGGATTTTATCCTATCAGGCGACTTTAACATGTGGCTTATGTCAGATTTACATGCCAACGAGGTAACCCTTGCTCAAGAAAATGGGTGGTCCATTCCATTACAAGTCCCTCCTACATGGCAAAAAGAAGATTCAAAGGGTCGCTCCTTACAAATCAGCTTGGAAAATCTTGGACTAAGGGCTCTAAATGGGCGATTTTATCCCGACAAACCACCAAGTCCTTCATACTTATCAAAAACCGGGGCATCTTTGATTGATTATACCTTTGTTAACCTCAGTCTTTTACAACACATATCAACTTTTGGATTTAGCAACATCGTGGGAAGCGATCATAGACCCCAAGAAATTCTGATTAATACTAGTTTACAACAACATGAAGAAGAAAGGGCACAAATTCATGAGAGCCACACAGTGAATTTAAAACGTATAAAGTGCACGGTCCTAAACTTACAGGAGGTCTCCACTAAAGCTAAACAAGCCTATGAACAAGGATGTAGGGACCCAAACGTACAAAATAGCATACTGGACGACGTTTGTAACAGCACTGACAGCCAAGTATGCTAAACAAACTAGGCAAAGAAAATCACACGAAAAGGAAAATGTAACATTCTCAAGTACAGCACTCCGATCAGCAAAGAAAACTGTGAACCAACTATGGAGGAAACTCAATAAAAGGCCATCGGACTCAGAAACATTAATAAAGTTGAGAACAGCACGTAACCATCTTAAGAACATCAAAAGAGAACTTCAAAGGGACAACTGGAATTCATTCTGGGCCAAACTATACCAAGATATTAAGTCGAACAACTCGGCAAGGTTCTGGCGTACTATTAATGGCATTGGCGGGAAGACCACAAAAGTGGCAGCTTCAAACATCTTGGAGTCGGAGTGGAGCTCCTTTCTGCATAGTCATTTTTGCGCCCAATCAGCAGTCCCCAATGATCAGCGACGAGGAAATATGGTGGGCGCATCGAGAAAGGAAGTACTCTTGTCCCTCGGGCTGGCCAACAACAACATTACAGTCGCTCCTCTTACCGATCCAGATCCCGCTCAATCAACAAACAGGACAACATCAAGACTCAGCCATCTAATCAGCACTGAAACACTAACAATCCAGGAGGAGGACATAGTAAAACTGATTAAAAAGGGCAGGCAAGACGGTGCCCCCGGCCCAGGAGGCATTCCCCCGGCTTTGTACAAAGAGGATCCAGTTTTTTGGGCATCAAAGCTAGCTCCCTTGTTCTCTTTCATTTTACAAAAGAACATCATTCCACCCCTTTGGAATGGATCGATCCTGGTGCCAATCTTTAAAGGAGGAAATAAGCAAGCCCCTGAGAACTATAGACTGGTCGCACTCATTGACAATGAAGCAAAATATTTCGCTGGGATATTGTTGAATTCACTACGGGCTTGGGCGGAGGAAAACCAAGTACTTCCGCCAAACCAAACTGGCTTTATGAAAGATACAGGAACATCAGTCAACCTCATGTCACTGTCCTGTCTGATAGATCAGGCAGAATCAAGCAAAGGATCTCTTTACATGGGATTTATTGATTATAAAGCCGCATTCGACAATGTCAACAGGGCAAAGCTCTGGCAGAAACTCTACAGTCTGGGCATACCAAACGACCTATTAAGAGCCATACAGATGCTGCACCATGACACCTGGGTCAGGATTAAAATTGGGGACGGATCAAGACTATCACGTCGAATAACAACATCTAGAGGCCTAAAACAAGGATGTGTCTTGGCCCCTACCCTTTTTAATCTTTTTCTATCAGACCTTCCAGAGGCACTAAATAAAATAAATTCCCATGCTCCCAAACTTGCCAGTTTTCGGTTGTCAAGCCTCTTATATGCAGACGACCTGGTCCTTTTAAGCAACACAAAAATAGGTCTGCAAAGATTAATGGATGCAACTGCTGAGTATTCTATACGGAACGAGCTTCAGATAAATAATAATAAAAAAAAAATCTTGGCGGTGCGTCCTGGTAAGCCCCGGAAGATGGCTTGGTTTCTAAATATGGAGAGAATTGAAGAGGCACCTTGTCAAAAATATTTAGGTGTCTTTTTTAACAACAACGGCAGCTACAAAACTCAGCTAGAAGAGCAAAAACAGAAGGGAGTAGCACTTTCTTTTGCTCTCAGCTCCATCTATAAGAAACTGTTTGGACCAACATTTACCCCTATCCTGCAGACAGCTCAGGCAAAAGTTATTCCCACCCTATCATATGGAAGCGAGGTTCTAAAGGGGCGGGACAGTGGCAACTTGAACACAATTATTGCAAAAATTTTTAGAACAGTGTTTAAGCTTCCAAAAAACACCTCATCAGCACAGATCAGGCTTGAATTGGGCATCAGCAATCAATCTCTGGCGAGACTAATGAGTTTTTTAATAAACTGCCACAAACTAAGGTCATCAAAAGCGGGGAGTCTGGCACAATATCTTTGGTCTAATATAACCACAAACCAATGGCATTCGGGGCATGCATACTGGGCCAAAGGACTGGCAACTTTGAACTTAACAGAAGCATGGGATTTGCAAATCAGTCAAGGCGAATTTAAAAGATTGGCAAAAATAAGTATGAAAAAACTCTCTGTAGTAGAGGACAAATCATGCCTCGCAAAAAGGTCACACGGTTGGCTAACTCTCAACACGTACTCCAATTTGTCCCCCCGGGGGTACCTAACTTTACCATTCTCTGCACATACTAAACTTTGTTTTTTAAGACTAAGAATGGGAGTGTCCAACCTGCTTTATCACCTGCCGAAGTGGAAAAGAGACCAAACACAGCAGCTATGCCGCCTTTGTGGGAAACACAGAGAAGATATAATCCATATTCTCTGCTTATGTACAAGCCTGATGCAGGAAAGAAGGTCCCTCCTAAGGAAAATTTGGAACAAAATGGAAATCAGATCCTGCAGAGCCGCAGTTTTAGCAAGTTTTAATTCACACAACCCGGAGCTAAATCATGCTTTAGTAAGGTTCATGGAGCAGGCTGGTAAAAGAATAATGAAAGGGTCAAAAAATTGAAATTATGAACATGGGCTTAGTTGGGATGCTGTCCCCGAGTGGTGAGGTCAAATGAACTTGAAATCACCCCATACCAAGACCTTGCAAAATTAATTTTATAGAAATTTGAAAATGTTTTAGTAAGAGCGAATGGAGAATCGACTCCAAACCTGAAAGGCCGTACTTTTACGTTACTCAATGCACTTTATTGATTGTACAGAATGTCACTTTTAGAACCTGTACAGTCTCATGGTAATATCGCAACCTTTTAACGTATTTAATCAAATATTTTTTTACACAAAATGTGTTGCCTATCTATTTGGGCGTATGTCATTGTACAATGTAGTGAATTGCAAAGGTTTTTATTTAACTAAGCAATAAAGTTATTATTATTATTATTTTTATTATTATTATTATTATTATTATTATTATTATTATTATTATTATTATTATTATTATTATAGGTATGCCGCATGAGCTCCTTAGCAGTGTGCAATAAAAAAACAAGGCAAGTGTGGGATTATGGAAGAAAAACGTTTGGCTGGTAGTTTGAGGGAGGAGGAAGTTCCAATTCCGTACATGGAATTAGGATTTCCACCCAAAGTTCTACACCTGCTTCTCCACTGGTGGAAGGGAACATCTCTAGTGGACATAGAACAGGAAGGTTTGGAAGAATTGTTAAAGAACCCCTCAAACTCAAATTATGAATGTGAATAAGTTTTTGCTTAACACATGGTTGCTTGTGTTTATGTACAATGTAATTGTAATACATCTACAGTTTGGAGAATGTTATATACTACGAGTACCAACATAGGAAAATATGTAATGTTAGATTTGTTCTTAGGCCATGTTAAATAAATATATTTTTTGTCTTTGTTTTGTTTTCAAAGGTTGTGTTGTGATTGTAGAATGTAGAGTGCTCACTGTTGACATGGCAAGCTGAGAATGTGGTCTCTAGGGGATTGAGAATGTGACGAGGGGAGACCATTAGTAGAGCTTTTACGTGAAGGAGCAATTCTTGGATCAGAGCAGCACAGAAGTCCTTCTGAGTCTTTCACAGGTCGAGAGGTTTACTGAAGATTTGGGTCTACTATTTTTTCTTGTACCAGTTTTTAAGTAGGAGATGTTTCTAGAGGGTTCCAACCCAAGAGGTGTTTAGAATTTCCTGCCTCCCTGCCCTGGCCCCTGCTTGTCTAGGGCCACCAAAGACTGGTGTCAATCTGTTGGAATGGCCCTTTCTGCAGGGTCACCCCCATACCTTTTGCCTTCCTCCTCCACTTTTGGCTCAATTCGTTTTTGCTGACCTTCAGTCTTTGAGCACTTTACCATTGCTAACCAGTGCTAAAGTGCATGTGCTCACTCATCTAAACATGGTACTATTGGATTATACCCAATTGGAATATGTAATGCTCTGATAAGTAAATAGTAAAGTGCACTACATGTGCCCATAGACTAAACATTTTGCCAGGCTCAAACCTTCCTTTTTAATACACATGTCATCACTAGGGTAGGTCCTGAACAGCCCAGAGGGTAGGGAGGAATCTATTTATAAAGTAAGACATGTACTTTTAAGTTTGGCACGTCCTGGTAGTGAAAAACACTTAAACTGATTTTTCATTACTGCAAGGCATATCTCTCCCATAGGATAACATTTGGATTACCATATTGCATTTTATAAGAGTAATATCTAAATGGGAAGATATAACTGATTTATGTTTGATGTCTTTGGAATCCTAATTTAATATCAAGTCAAAGCAAGCTTTATTCGGTGCAAAATATACCACCATAAAAGCATTCTAAAAACAAAACAACCATCACAATTTGAAAAAAGAAGGAAAATATAGAGGCGGATTTGAAACAGCATAAGATCATACTCAATGAATAGAGCAAAATACAGTACAGGTTTGCATGATATATAATGCTAATAAGCAAGATAGCCTATAACTTTTATATACAAAAAGTGCTAGTGCATATCCCATTATGGGGTACAGTGCAAATTAGTTGGGGCACCCTGTATCGTATAGGTACAGAAAGTGCGTTGTACTATCATATGACCCTGTGAACAATACATAAGATAACTACATAGTCTAAAATGAATGTGGACAGTGCAAGATATTATTCAGTGCCCCGGTATAATGCACTGGACATAATAGGCAACAAAACCTGCATCATGTAAAAAACGTAAAGTGCATTGTGCTGTCGTAGATCCTAATGGGCAATACATGAAATAACTACATACATTCTTCTGACTTGTGGAGTAACAATGCTTCTAGATATAAGTAGATCATTCTCCTTCTTGTTGCCATTAGTATTTAATATCCTAACTTATGGTGAAGCCGGATTTTAAATTACAATTCTGCAAATGCCACTTTTAGGACATTGTCTTTTTCTTGCCATAACCGTTTGGTGCCTGTAGCCTGTCTCTGATCACATGACTGGGTGTAGTTCGCAATTGGGGTTTGTGTTTTCCTCCTAGACAGCCCCACACAAAGGGAGATTAGGTGTGTCTCAATGGGCCATCTCTGGCAGGATGGGAGAGATGAACTGGGCACAGCTTCACTTATTCCTGAATTAGCTCTGTCCTGTCCACACCCAAAGGGCTGCAACCCCCCTCCCCCCCCCATAATGAGTCTGGAGCTGTGGCAGGAAGGGAAATTTCACAGGCATGTCTTTGAAGTCTCCCCTACTTCAAAGGCCCCAATGGGCATAAAGATTGGACCTCAGGCACCATCACTCCAGTACCCTTCTGGACTTGTGGATACTCTGCCTGGAAAAAGGACTGCTACCTGAGTGAGAAGGACTGTAACTGCATCTTTTGACCATAGAACCCAGAGTAACTCCAAGAGTTAGTTGGCTGGCCTCCTGATCCGAAGCCTCAGGGACTTAACAGGCTTCCAACCACTCCACATAGACTTTGCCATCTGTAAGAATACACTGCCAACTGGTGCTACCCCAGTTGTGGACCCTCGGAAGTAGGCCTAAGGTGTTTGCCAATGGAACTGATGCATCATCTCTGCTGAGTGAAGCATCTCCTTAGTTGAGCTGCGCATCCTTGCCACAGCTTTGTGGATTAGACCCTATGCAAAAGTCCAGCATCACTGCTGCCTCCCGCATTATGGGATCGGATCACCTTCATAACCACCTCTGCGTGGCACTTTTCCTGGCGCAAGAATCTTCTAGCCCTTGTCGCAGCTTCTCTGCTCATCACAATCGACGCATCGTTTCAGCTGCTCCTCGCATCCTCAACACCGGACTTTGCTTCGTCCCTGTAGACAGGATGCTAAATGTCGACACATAGGGAGCCTGCACCTCAGACTTGCTTTATCTTTGAACTGAGCATTGCGTGGGCTGCACAACACGTCTGCGACTCGGATCCACACAACGCTCTGAAACCAGGATTTAAGGTACACTATTTAGCGGGCCTAGCTGGGTCCCTGTAACCAGCCTGCACTCCATCGCGGTCATCCTAAAATTGTGACTTTGTCCTGGTCTGGTGCGACCAGATATCCTTATAGAGATTTGTGGTTTTGATGCTATTTTTCTCTATAAACTGTAAAATTCAATAACTCTAGTCGTACTAATTGGATTTTTGTTGTTTAGTCTTGTTTTATTTATTAAAGTCAAATCTATTTTTCTTATTTGGTGTGGGATCTTTTAGTATGGTGTTGTCACTGTTCTACTGTTTAGAGGTTTCCTTTCCCTTACTCTGATAAGGATTGGGTTTGTTGCTTGACCACAGCTCATATCCCAGTCAACCAGTGATCCAGTCTTTATGATGTGCATCTGTGTTAGGTGATAGCTCCACTCCCCTATCAAGACAGCCCATCTTGCCAACACCTTGTTCCCACTTTGTCTCACTGTCTGGGAGCAATACCCCAAAGACGAACTGTCAGTTGCACCTAGTCATGAGACCCAGGATAGAGACTGCACGCATCAAAAATATAGGGCAAAAAATGCAAACTTTATGCTTAAGTAGAGAACAGCATTAAAAGTGACAGCATACTGGTAGTTGCATATTTTGTATTATTGTATTCTTTTTATCTCCCCTTCACAGAATTAGTTTTGTATGTTATTGTATGTCAGAGGTTTATTTAAGGTGGCTCCTACAGCCCTACGTTTACTCTAACAAAGTATTTGACTTGTAACTCGTACTGCATTACCTAGATTGTTATGTTACACCTCACACTCAATCTTCATTGTATTATGTCTTTCTTGATTTCAGATTGGTTATATGCTTATGTCCTATTGTATGTGCTTATTATGTGTTTTGATTTTTTTGAAAACAACCAATAAAAAAACTCTTGAATTCCAAAAGTGACAGCTAGATAGAAGTCTTTATCTCAACTTTCTAAACATGGTATTTTCAGAAATGACTTACAATCTGACTTTACCATTAAAGAGAGTTTTAAGTCACAATGCTTTAGAGACCAAACTTGATATCCACACCTGCTCCCAATTAAAAGTTATAACATTATTATATAAAATAGGGTAACCTAATGTTGTCCTATGAGAGAGGTAGGCATTGTAGTAGTGAAAGCTTGTTTTACTAACAGGACATGCAAAACTTAAAGGTTTATGTCCAACCTTTTAAATACTTAGCACCCTGCCCTGTGTGCTGTTTAGGACCTACTTAGGGGTGCCTTATATGTATTAAAAAGGAAAGTTAAGGCCTTGTAAAAAGTTTATTTTGTCAGGTCGAAATGGCAATTTCAACTGCACACACAGGCTTCAGTGTCAGTTCTGGGGCATGTCTTAAAGGCTATTTAAGTGGGTGGCTCTGTCAGAGTTTCAGGCTCACTAGAGGCATTTAATGTACAAGCACTTGGTACATGTAGTACCACCACACTAGGGACTTACAAGTAAATTAAATGTGCCAATTGGGGGTAAACCAATTTCACCATATTTAAAGGAGAAAGCACACACACTTTAATAGATAGAAGTGGCAAAGTATGCAGAGTCCCTAAGCCAGCTAAAACAAGTTCAGAATAATAGGAGGGGTAAAAAAGCTTGTCGGTGGCCCCGCAGAGAAGGCCAAGTTCAACACCCTCCTTAGAGGAGTAACCTCCTAATTCAAAGAAATAGAAAGATTAGACCTGTACAAAGCCCAGTAATATTTTTGATGGGGCATAATTATGTGTATGCATAGTACAGTGTTTATTTGTCTTTTAGATAGCCATGCTGTCAGGAAACCCGTAGGAACATGTACGTGGTTAACCTTTCCATACAAACTAACACCTGCTAAAATTCAGAAAATGTTACATCTGCATACTTCTCCAGTAAGGCAATGAGGAAGAGAGGGGGTCTGTTTTCCACAACTACAAATGGATAGTGTGTAATGCTGAACCTTGAATATTTTTATGGTTTCTTTATGGTGCATGGATTGTCATATGCCAACACCTCAAATCTAGATAGGAATTTCTAGTACACTTCCTAGAAAAAAGCCTCTTCCATATATCTAGTTTAATGCTGGGAGAGGAATTCAGAATGAGCCATGGCCACCAAGAATGATGATGTTGATTTGCATCTGAGAGATTAAGGAGTAGATGATAAGTTTTAGACAAAGTCGATTGTGATGGGTTTATACTGCTTGAAATTGCTTTGGGACAGTTTCAGGTTCAGGCCTGTGTGAATGGACATGTTAAATTATATTATTATAACTGTGTTTCTGGATTCATATCTAATGAGCATAAGTGATCTGAATATGGATAATAATTAAGACAGCAAATATGGGGGCGTGGTTAGCGCCTGGTGAAGATGGCAGCTGCTCCGTAGCTCTCCGACGAAGACGGGAGCGGCGCGGACACCACTCACACTGCGCACATGATTTCCAAACCGGCGGACCTGGTCCTTTAAATGCCTGAGGCGTTGAGGGAGCCTCGTATGGTGCTGTTTGGTGGCTCGTCTGAATCTACTTAGCATATAAGCTGACGCGTGGCTGTCGAGCGCCCGCGGCCGCCATTTTGAATATTCAACCTGACGGAGCCGTTATTTTCCTCAACGCGGTGATTATGGAGCTCTTCAGAAAGGAGGGACATGGACCCTGGTAACCATTTTTACCCGTTTTTGCCAGTTTTTGCAGCCAATGTTCATTTTATCCAAACCATTCCAGCAGGGCAGACCTATGGTTCCACAAAGTGAAATAGTATACATCCAGCTCATATCATCTATCAGTATTGGACAATGCCCCAACATATGTTATTATGCTGCAAGTTGTGTCCTTCAAGATCCAGAGTAATTGGCATGAAATACCCACAATTCCTCCTGCATAACGGGTTTTTGGCATGATATTGACTGAAAAAAAAAAAATAATAATCATATTATCAAGCTGTCATTTTAATAATACTAATGTTATTGAGGAAGCGTAGTTGATGCCTGGCGGGGATGGCGGTTGCTTCGTAGCTCTCCACCGCTGATGGAAGTGGAAACGGCGCGAACACCACCCGTGCGCGAATGATCTGCTAATTGGGAGAATTGACCTTATGAGTGCCTGCGACGTCGAGGGATCCTCGTGTGGTGATGTTTGGTGGTCCGTTGGAGATCCTATTTGACATGTAAGTCGTTGCACAGATTTTACTTATCTACGTCTATGTCATTTGGAATACTCTATCCGACAGAGCTGTTACTCTCTTCATTGTAGTAAACGTGGAGTTCCTTCAAATCACTTGCCTAGTTGGATAGCTTTATCTACCCCTCTGGGAATGACGCTTGACTCCACAATATTTTTGCCTCAAGCAGTTTCTAGCTGGATTTGAGGAGACCTATGGGTCATCTCATCATATAGGTTCAACTTTACCTGTCAATACTCTTCATGGGGAAGCTTCGGAATTTAAAGCTGGCTTCTTCTTCTCAACTACCTGTAGACTCAGATTCGGATTCTCCTCCTCAGGATATGGTAGACGCCACGGCACCAAAATTAGATTTAGCACGAGGGGCCATCCCCAAAGCGCGGAACAAAGGAAAGCTGCCGTCCTCTCTCGCTTCCTCTAAGCGCATGAAGAAGGATCCACCATCTCCAGAGAGTAATTCCTCATCCGCCTCCATGGATCTCATCTTGGAGGAACTTTGTGCGTTTAAACCCTTTCTGGAAGCCACCACAAAAAACATGCAGGCTATGCAGGAGAAATGGCCATCTCTGGAGTCGCGTGTCCACACTTTGGAAACTTCTACAGACTCCTTGCAATCCTCTTGTTCCCATATCCCATCAATGGAGGCGGAAATACTTCTACTTAAACGCCAGATGGAGGATTTGGAAAATAGAAATCGTAGGAACAACCTACGCCTATATGGTCTTCCAGAACTTACAGAGGGGTCAAACCCCACCGTCTTCTTCCAATCCTTTCTTTCCAAGATCCTAGATGCTCCGGTCTTAAATTCCGTTAACATCCAAAGGGCTCATCGTCTTGGACCAAAGGTCGCTAGTAAGCCTAGAGGTGTCATTATGTTATTCCTGCAATTTACTGACCTTTTACAGGTCCTTTCAGCTACCAAGCTCAAGAAGCAAATTATGTGGGAAGGGCATCGCCTCTATCTTTCACAAGATGTCTCCAAGGCCACTGCAGATCGAAGGAAGAATTTCTTGGACATGCGACCACAACTACGGGCCTTGAATGCTAGATATGGACTCCTACATCCCTGTCTCTTCAAGGTCACATATAAAGACAGAACGGTCATGTATGAGGATCCTGCGGCCTTGCAGGCGTTTCTCCAACGGCAAAACCCTGATGTTGTGGAGGTTTCCAGGCCTGGTTGATGAGACCTGCTACCTCTCCTTAGAATCAGTTTTGTTATGATTCTATTGTTTCTACATTATTGTTGATGTTGTCAATCCCCTACTGTTTCTTCCTCTGACAGCCGTTTCACCCTCATATGTCCCCTTTGTAGTCCAATTGCAGTTTGTTTTGTTTTTCTAATTTCCCTATGATACTTTTTTCCCTTCAATTGATTATCTCTCTTGTTTCTACAGACATCCCCTTATCCCCTCCTACCTCGATGTGCCACGCTACTTTCTATATGATGCGTTTTTGGATTCATGGTAGTTTTGACATTTGTTGTCTGTTCTGGATGTCGTCGTCGCTGTCTCCCGGCGCCATCGCCCCATCCTTGTTCTTGAGTTCTTTCATTTCGTAAGTATGTTTTTCAGTCGTTCGTTTCGAACGTGTACTGTCTTCTTGTTGGTTTTTGTTTCTGTCCTCTTTTTTATACTTGATCTTTTACCATCTACTCTTCCCTTTCTTCTTTCACTCCCTTCTACCTCCCTTTTTTCCTTCTTATTCCTTCCTTTCCTTAGATTCAGTACTATATTCATAGTAGTTCCTTCCCTCTCTTCCTTTTCTTTTCTTCCTCCTTCCTTTTACTCCTCCTATCTCTTCTCCTCCATCAATTCGTTACAATTCTCTCAGTTTTCTCAAGTTATTTTTTCTGCAATAATGAGCATGTTGCTGTTAGTTGTTTTTCTTTGCTGTTCCATTCCGTGTTACATCGTGGAACGTTAAGGGTTTAAATAATCCCATTAAAAGGCAAAGGGTTTTATCACATTTAGCGAGACTTAAGTCTGATGTTTCCCTCCTTCAGGAGACTCATCTCTCTGAAACGGAGGCTCTGAAACTCAAGCGTTGTTGGGTGCGCCATGTTTTTTGCTCCCCCTCAGTTTCCAAGAAAAATGGTGGTGTGATTTTATTTCATAAAAAGTTAAATGTTTCCTCAATTTCTCATGAATGTGATGTTGATGGTCGTTGGGTTATGGTTACATTGCTTATAGATAACATTCCTATCACCCTTCTTAATGTGTATGCTCCAACTGGGATTGACAGACTGTTTTGGCCCTCTATTTCAAATAAATTATCCTCCCTTTCTGGAGATTATATACTTCTCGGGGGAGATTGTAACCAAGTTGTTGATCCCTTCCTTGATCGTCATTCCAATGTGAAATTTGTCCCCTCTAGGATGCATTCTCAATTTGTTAACACCTTTCAAAATAATGCTATGGTGGATATTTGGAGATTGTGTAATCCCGAGCTTAGAGAATACAGTTTTTACTCCCCTCCACATCAATCACAGTCCCGCATTGACCATATCTTCCTTAGTAAATCCCTGTCCCAGCACGCTATACGCTCTGACATTGGTTCCATCCTAATCTCCGATCACGCTCCGATTCATGTAGACTTGGATCTACTTCCCTTTTCCCCTCATTCTGGCAGATGGCGTTTCAATAATGCTCTGCTTTTGGAGCCTACTTTTGGTTCTGATTTTACTGCCTTTGCCACGGAATTTTTCCTTCTCAATCATTCTCCTGATTCCTCTTTTGTTACTGTTTGGGACTCTTTCAAAGCAGCCTCTAGGGGTTTTATTATTAACTTTGTAGCCCGACGGAAGAAACTTCAAGAAGCCGAGTCCGAACGCATTTTAGCTAATATTAAGAATTTAGAGCATGATTGCTATACCTCTAAATCTGACATCTCTCTCAATAAACTTATTGATGCGAAAATCTCCTTCAATAAATTTACAACGGATGCTGCCTCTAATCTTTTACTGAAATGTAATTCCAGGTATTACGGGGGTAAGAACAAAATGGGGAAACTTTTGGCCAATTACTTAAAGATAAGAAGGGAGCGTACAAAGATTGAGTCCATTAAGACTTCCTCTGGAAACTCTGTCAGAGTTTGTTAAATTCTATGATAATCTCTATACTCCCGAGCATATTCCGGAGAACACGGACCTTCTTTCATATTTCCTTTCGCTTCCTTCCCCCATGGCTTCCCACGTTGATTTCGCTGCCCTGGACCGAGACATTTCACTTTCTGAAATTTCCCATGCTGTTTCTAAATTGCGACACGGTAAGTCTCCAGGCCCTGACGGTTTCACTATTGAATTCTACAGCCACTTTGCCTCTCTACTTCTCCCTAAACTGTTACTACTATTCCAATCCTTCCTTGCAGCGGGCTTTTCTAGCGGTTCCTTCCAACAGGCCTTAATCTGTTTAATTCCCAAAGAAGATAAGGACCACTCGTTATGCAAAAATTATAGGCCAATTTCCCTGGTTAATACAGATTATAAAATTTTGGCAAAAATTTTGGCTTTGCGCATGGATCCCCTTTTACCCGACCTCATTGGCTCTGAACAGTCAGGCTTCGTCAAGGGCCATCTCTCTTCTGACAATTCCCGTGTTTTCCTTAATAATACTTAACAAGGCTTCCTCTTTGTCACTCCCCTTCGCGGCTATTTCTTTAGACGCGGAGAAAGCCTTTGACAGAATTGGATGGGATTTTATGTTTCAGGCCTTACGCTGGACCGGCTTTTCTTCTAAATTCATCTCTATTATTTCCTTACTATATTCTAATCCCCAGGCTTCTATTTTTGTCAACGGGATGACCTCGGACTATTTCTCGTTACATAGGGGTGTGCGACAAGGCTGCCCTCTATCCCCCCTACTCTTTGTTTTAGCCTCGGAACCTTTTCTTACCAAAATTAGTCTGAACAACAGTATTTCTGGTTTTAAATTTGGTTCGCGCCAGGTTAAACTCTCGGTCTATGCTGACAATATTCTCTTCTACTGCTTTGATCCTGTGTCCTCTATTCCCTCTTTTCTCCAGCAGATATCTTCCTTCTCCGCGGTCTCTGGCTATCGCCTAAACGCTGATAAGTGCGATATTCTACCTTTAAACCCTATTTGTCACAAGCATCTTTTTTCCCAAATGGGTTTCTCATGGCAACCTTCTAAGATCAAATATCTGGGTGTTTGGTTCGCCCCTCTCTTGTCTGATACTCTCAAATTAAACTTTGATTATGTTTTCAAGAAAATGGACACAGCTATTCAACGTTGGAACCCGCTCTTCCTGTCTTGGTGGGGTCGGCTCAATTCTATAAAAATGATGTTATCCCCTCTTCTTCTTTATACCATTTCCATGCTTCCAATACACATCCCAGTTTCTTTCTTTAATTGGATTGATGCCTTGTTGCTGAAATTCTTATGGAATGGCAAGCAATCTCGGATAGCTTTGGCCTCATTGCGCAAGGATAAGGCCCAGTCTGGTGTACGCTTTCCGGATTTCAGACAATATCACCGAGCTTTTTCTTTGAAACAATCGACTCGATGGTTCTCTTCAGATCTTCTGCACTACCCGCCCATCTGGTTAAGTATGGAATCTTCCTTTCTGTCTCCCTTTACTTTTCGCGAGTTCTTATCCTTCACGTCTTCTTTAGTTCGCTTTCGTACGCCTGTTATCTCTCACTCCCGTACACTCCTTCTCCCTTACATAACATCATCTTATCCCTCCCTCCTTTCCATTCATGAGCAACCGATATGGCATAACTCCCTTTTCAAAATTCGTAATCGCACCATATTTTGGAAAACGTGGCATTCTCGAGGATTGTGTTGGATCTCTCAATTAATTTCTCACGATACTCCTCTCTTATTCCAGGAACTTTAATCCTCTTTCTCATTGCCCTCTTCTGCTCGAGCGCAATATAATGCCCTTCTCCCAGTCCTGATCTTATATCTCCGCTCTTTGATACCATCTGCCGATATTCCTTCGGACTGCCAAGCTACCTCTTTACTATTGGAGACGTCTCCCTCAGCCTCTGCTCTTTATAACTCTTTCCGATACTCTACTGGCAGATTAAAATCTAAAATCGAGAATTCATGGGAACTGGATCTTTCTCAGGATTGGACAATACCTTTTTAGGATAAAATCTGGGCTAAACTTCATAAGGCCTC
This sequence comes from Triturus cristatus, assembly GCF_964204655.1. NCBI lineage: Eukaryota > Metazoa > Chordata > Amphibia > Caudata > Salamandridae > Triturus > Triturus cristatus. Next base: position 233,621,380 of record NC_140587.1, read on the forward strand.
TAGAGCTGCTAACACCACCCAAACCTTATATTTTATTTATAACAGAATTTTATGTACTCCACAAGCTTTGTCCCGTTTTTCACCTAACATACCCCCTACTTGGTGGTCTTGTTCCTGCCCCCTTGCAGATCTTAAACACATGTTGTTTGAATGCCCTTCTATATCCAAGTTCTGGCACCTAGTTTGGACGCAAATTCAAAAGATATTCCACCTTCAAATTCCCTTTTCCCCTTCGCAGGTTTTTCTAGGTTCCCTATCACCGCAATTACCACAATCTCCATCCCATTATCTGTTACTTGACCTTCTCGTTGCTGTGGCTTTCCACACCATTACTTCTAATTGGAAGCAGGCTGCAATTGTCTCATATCACTCTTGGTGGAATGCAGTTTGCTTCCATCATCGCCTGGATACTAATTACGTATCTCCCATTTCCCTCGCAATTAAACGTAACCTGATTTGGCTCCCTTTGGTAACCTATCTCTCTTCCTTTGCTCCAGCGCACGACCCTCCTGACCCTGATACAGTTGAGGTGCGTAAGCCACCATGATTTTCTTGATTCTTTAATGCCTTTTTGCTATGATATTTCGTTCTACTATATTATATAGTTTTTTCCATTCCTATATGTAGGTTTGGTTTGTGTAACTTCATGCTTGTTATATTCGCTTTTTACGACCATTAAGTTTAGCTTGTTTTGCAGAAGGAATTCTGGAAAATGCACTTTATATTGTGCCACCTTGATGAAAATAGGCAAAGCATTGTTGCTTCCTTAAGCATGCCTTATTAAAAGAAAATGGTGTGTGTTGGAAAGGATGCAAAATGTGATCCAGATAAGCAGATGTAACAGTATCTATTTACAGCATGTTATATTCATGTTCCAAGAAGGGTGTCTAGAAGTGTCTATATGAAAGTTAGCCATTTAATTTATTGAGGTCATTTGGTGGAAGTTCTCTAAAGACCCATAGAGTGGGTCCATGTTGGGAGGTATGAGAAAAAAAAGCATTAGTTCCTGACCCAAATGTGAGGTGACCTCAGAAGGAGTTCTTCCGAAAATGATTGCCAGTTCACAGCGAGGATTTGAATCTTTGATGGACTGCTCAGATGGTTGGATGAGGTTAATACAAGGGATGTGGAATGGTAAGATCCCTCAGTAAGTGTAACTCCTGGGGCAACATCTAATAAGTAAGGGAATCCATGCAAAACATGAAATGGAAAATTTACCAACATTGTTTGAGGTGGTGGTCTTGAGCGTTAAGCTCTAATAATCCAACTTGGCACAGGGTCACAAAGGGACTGTGCTTCTGGGGCACAAATCACAACTGTCTTCTTTTTTTATGTTGAGTTGGAAATTTCTGCTCAGCCTTCAATATATCAAGCACATGGTTTTGATATATGCCATGACACTAAGAGTTATTTTTGTTAGCTATGTAGCTCATCAGCCACTGTGTCCGAGCTGGCTTAGGCTGAGCAGTGTCTGGCCGGTATACAGCAAATGCAAGAGTTTTCTTAGCCTCCAGAAGCATTCACGGCTCTAATGCTTGATTGCCAGTGCAACATTCATGCTCCATTGACCCACCCTAGAGACTCCTTTTAAGGTCACAGCTAACAGACCTCCCACTTGGCCATTTAATTAGAGATTTATGGAAGAAAATGTAATTAAAACTCAACAGTCTAGCTAGTGGTTGGATACTGAAAAAGAACAATCTGTAGCACATGCTGATACCAGATCTTACTCACCCAGGGGCAGATTTACAAGCTCCTTGTGACACATTGCGACGCTGCAGCATCACTTTTTTGACGTAGCGGCGGTGTAAGAAATGCGGCCAGTTTACAACGTGACCCATCTAGGGAGATGTGTCATGTTGTAAAGACGTGCGCCACATTTTACCAGCGTCAGGTATAAAATATGCAGGGTGGGGGTTCCCACACAGGAAAGCCTCATAAAAGTGATGCAGTGAAATCCACAAGATTTCTCTGCGCCACTTCTAGGATGCCACTGCGTCAAAACTTTACGCCTGCTTGAAGCAGGCATAAGGAGTGATGCAGTACAATAAGCATAGGCCTCAACATGCATTGCTGGAGTTGCGTTGTGCTTGCAACACAACTCAGTGATCCCGTTGCTGAGCTGTCAGGGTTTGCTTTCTTTTGAATCTCCGCAGAATCCAGGTGCAGCAATAAAGGGTCCACCTCCTGACATTACCAATTCTGAATATGAATACAGGGTATTAGAGTGATCAGGCAAAGAAAAGGATAGGGAAGGAACATCGGGGGAAAAGGAACCTGCAAAACAAAGAGAAATACCATCAAACACTAATCACATGAAAAGCTACTCTCATAAATTCACGCTATACCCTCCACTATACCTTGATTCTTGGACAACAGTTCCTCTGTCCAAGTGCACTTTGGGAATCTCTCTCTAACGGCCTGCACAATTCTACAAGACAGAAATCCAAAGATTAATACACCTCTGTGAACAGTACTTCATCAAAACATATGACGACAGGCATGCCTCATACATACCCATTCATTGCACACCCTGGACCAGAGAGAGATGTCCAGTGAGGAAGATACAAGACAATAAACAAATGGTGCGGTGAAAACACCGCTTCTGAATTCCAAGAGCACAGTCCATAATATACTAAAGAGTATTATATCCTCGTGTACTTTCAGCAGAACAGTTAATCAATCCAGAATGCTGTTCTCTATAAGTGCTTAAATATAATTCCTTAGCAATAACCATGCCCAACCCATCAGAGTAAAAATAATCAGAAAGTATATGAAATGAACAGCACCTCCAGTGTTCAAAAACACGGGAAGGCGTCGCATCCCACCACTGCAATCCGCTCTGAATTTATTACTGAATCCTTCCGAAACTCAGCCGAGCTAAGAGAGGCAATTTCCTGTAGTCCGTAATTGACGTGGCCAACGGAATCCTCACCGTGACTCACCTAGAATTATTCACAGTTCTGATATTCCGTGATGACCACCAGAGCCGAACCGGCATCCTGGGTCGTGCACTCTCTGGTCTCACAATCCCATCTAAACAAATCCAGAAATACTGGGAACAGTGCGCCAAACAGAGAAGAAATCAAATCCTCTGCACGACTACGCTATCCGCAGAACTCTCTCTCAGCCGAGAGGGAGGAACCGGAAACAGAATTATGCACACCGTCAGTGTGCGTCAATCATTAAGTAGCCCCTCCCAGGACTCAAGCATCCTGGTAATTGTAGTCCAAATCTAGCAGTGAGGTAGGCGCGCTCTGGTATTCATGACAGAGGCAACTGGAATAGCAATCCACCCAAGGAATCTGATACAATCCCATTTTCTTTTTTTTAAGCAGTAAACCTGGAATCATGGCAACATGGTGCGCCTACCACAGAGAGGCGTAATGATGAGAAATATCTTAATTTCTCATTATTTACTCTTTCCATGTGTGCTGCATTCTTCACTATGGTGAAAGGGTGCCTGCGTTGGCACTAGGCAGCACCCAGTTTTCAAATTTTTATTAATACCTGGTTGGTTTCTTTAAGTTAGCTTTTGGCAGAGAAAATTATACTAGAGGTGCCAAATGATTGGTTTGGGATCAAACACAGTGGTGCCAATTGAATAGATGTGTGATGCCCACAAGAATGTGCATGTAGTATTATACAAGGAACAACTCCACTTCTCATTGGTTGAGCCTCGGTGAGTTATATTTTTGCAAGGTGTGAAATAGACACCTTGAATTACTGAAAGAATGCCTTTTGACTGAAAGATGTGATATCATCAATCATCAATTCTCAGCATGTTATTCTTTGCACTTTGCCATTCGATATTATACAGTTTGCACATTTCTCGTTAACATTCTATAATTATTTTCAAAATTTCATTTTGTCCTCATGTCCTAATACACTTATAATGTGGTGGACTGGATATCAGGCATGTTTGTGACAGGATACCAGTTGGCAAACTCTAAATCAGGCCCTTTCTACTGTGAATATTTTCTGTGATGTAGGAATTGATGTAGACTCCACCCCAATTTTTAAGTCTGCCAGTAACCAAGACCTTGATTGTACTAAAACAATATGTATACTATACTTACTAGCAATTTTGATATTATTCATGTTCAATTACTTACAATCATTACATGATAAAACATGTGCAAATGAATTGCTGGGTTGAAAGACTGTTGGGTAAAAACAAAGTTAAACCAGTGAGAGTGCCAGCAGGCTAGATAGAACAAGATTATACATACTTGTATAGTTTTCAAAAGTTAAAAACTCTCGAGAAAATGCTGACACATACAGTTTTAAAATAAATTATGCACTACATCCATTATTACTAAGTGTGGTTGGGTCACCTAGGTGGGGGACGAATTTTCTGAATGTCTTTGCGAAGATAAAGTGCTAATGCTTACAATTAAAAGTAATTAATTTAATTAATCAATCTTAGCTTGTGCAGTTAGAACCCCTTAGGTGGGCTGCAGATATCTAAGGTGGTTTTACCAGGAGTGGAAGTACTCTGGTTTTCAAGGTCCACCTAAAGAAAGAACAGGGGTTGTATTTAAAAAGCAACTTTGCAGAATCAACCAAAGTTCAGCCCATTAGTCTGCTGGAAGTACTGAACAGAGGTCAGGTGGAGTGTTGGCATTAAAGTCAATGAGGGATGAAGTGCAGAGTGAATGGCATTGGTACATTTCCCAAACCTTGCTGGGATCATAGGAGTGGGTTGGGAGAAGCTCAAATTGGAATCCGCTCTGCAAGTCACAGTCCCTTGAGCCAGAAATAGGGGAACTGGCAGGGGAAAATGTTCATGGTCAAGTTTGGGGCAGTAACACAGCAGATGAAGCCAAAATTTGTTGAGAGTAGTTGCACAGCTTGCACGACCTTTTCTCATTTTCCCTTTCCCAAGAGTGGTTGAAACCCAAGAGTGGTGGTGCAAGGTGGTGCATTTATAGGATTTTACTGCGGGTGTGGGCAGCTAGTGCTCGGTGCAGATAAGGCTGTGCTTTTGCAACCTTATAGGAAGCATTGAGTACCTCTGTGTTTGTGGAATGACGTAAGCTACTCATGTCCTGTTCAAGCGAGATGTTGGTCACCTGAGCATTCAGTAACCTTTTCCAGGTTGAAAATTAGATGTCAGAATGATGGATACTGCAAGCTTCAAATTTTAGATGTACCAGGTAATGAAGCAACAGGTTGTTCTTGTCTTACAAGGCCTAACTCCAGTTTAACCCTCATCCTTTATACATGATGAGGTATGTGGAAGAGTTTCTGTATGCTGTGGTTACTATGTTGTCTAGGATAGCGCACCAGGGAATGCTTGGTGAACATAGTTTAAAATGGAATCAATCAATTAATCAGTATTTGTATAGTGCAACACTATCACCCATAGGAGTATCTGCGCACTGAGGGTGCTCCGGCTCCTTCAAAAAGCCAGGTCTTGAGCCTATTTCTGAAGTCTGCCAGGGAAGGTGCTGTCCTGAGGTTGGGGGGCAGGTTGTTCCAGGTCTTGATGGCAATGTAGGAAGAGGACTGGCCCAGTTGCAGCTGTGTCAGATGTGGGTTCTGTGGAGTGCTAGTGATGCGGAGTGGAGGTGCCTTAAGGGCAGATGGAAGTTCAGTCTGTGGTTGATGTAGTTTCACTGGAATCAGTTTGGCTTTTCGAACTGTTACCATGGGTTCCACCTATGGACTCAACAGGTGGCTAATTAGGTGGTTGTGGCCATGGACAGCAGCTGTGCCTTTGATTCTTTGATGCTTTACTATACGTACTTAAAGGGGCTCTCAGCCACCTCTTTTCACCCACTGGTCTGTTGTTGTGCCATTCCCATTTTGCTTCTGCCCGCTACAGCATGCAGCTTGGGGCAGCAGGCCATCCTACTTAAGCCTCTGGTTAATGTCACTTTGAGAGACTGCATTTTGCTCTTTCACAAAAAGCACATCCCCAAACAATGTAGTGTATTTAATTTCCTTTAGTGTCAGTGTTGCCTGATGTGACAGTAGGACGAATTAGAAGAAAGCACAGGGCACATTCAAATTTTATCAGTTGCTGTCACTGTCCAGTGTGGTTGTAAACTTCTTTTTGTGGACTGCTGCAATTTCGCATCATACTATATTGTGTTCCTGGACTAGGTTTCACCTATGATTCTTTATTAAACTTTGCCCAGGAAGAAAACCAAACTTTATTGTGTATCATATGCAGGACATTTGTAACTCTTTTATTTAAATATAGGTAGGTGTAATTTGGGTTTTAGTATCCAATATTTAATACTATGAACCTCTTTCCTTCCTTCTGTTTCTTTCCTTTTCTTTCGTTCTTTCTTAACTCCTTTATTTTTCTTTTTCTTTGTCTTTGTCCTTTTTTCTTTCCTTCTTTCTTTCCATTCTTCCTTTCTTTTTTGCCTTCTTTCTTTCTATCTTTTTTCCTACCTTTTCTTTCTTTCTTCCTTCTTTCATTTGTTTTTTTCCTTTTTTCTTAACTTATTTCTTGCCTTCCTTGTTTTTTTCTTCTTACTTAACTTCTTTTTGCCTTTTTGCCTTCTTTCCTACTTTCTTTTTCACCTTTATTTCTTCTTAATTTCTTTTTTGCCTGTTTTTCCCTTCTTTTATATCTGTTTTGCCTTTGTTCTTTCTTTTTGCCTTCTTTCCTTGTTTCTTTCTGTGTTTCTTTTTTGTCTTCTTTGCTTTTTTTGTTCCTTCTTTATTTCTTATTCCCTTTTTCTTTCTTTCTTTCCTTCTTTTCTTTTGCCTTAATTCTTCCTATATTTCCTTCCTTCCTTCCTTCCTTCCTTCCTTCCTTCCTTCCTTCCTTCCTTCCTTCCTTCCTTCCTTCCTTCCTTCCTTCCTTCCTTCCTTCCTTCCTTCCTTCCTTCCTTCCTTCCTTCCCTCCTTCCCTCCCTCCCTTTACTATGATTTACAGCATGCTACCCTTTTGCAAGGAGCATATAATTCAGTGAGACTAGAAAAACACTTTTCCCTGTAGCCAATGGTCTCCTTTGGATCTAAAGAGGGCCCAGCAGCTTCCCAAACAATAGTGGTTTGCAAAAACGATGACTAAACAAAAAAAGAGTTGTCAAAAAGTCAGTCAAAGCCAGACGTAATGCCTTTGCCAATGCTTGTTTTAAATGACAATGTATTTATATTTTATAATAAACTGAGATATACTCAATTCCTAGTCAAAATCAGTGAGCATATTGCAAAACTACTACAACCTGTATATATCACTTGTGGCACTAAAGCCTCTGCAACAGTTCTCAAATATGAAACTTAAAAAAAAAAATATCTCAGATCTGAACAGAATACACAGAATGCCTTATTTATCTTCTGGTATTATTGGTAAACACCATGTAGTACATGATCTTCAAAGTCCAGTGCTTCAGGTAATTTTTGTAATCATCTTCCTCCATGCCCTGACACGCAATTGCCATTTACCATCAGATATTGACCCCGCTTAGTACACACTGTGTACAACATTGCCTTTTAAAAGGAATAGAGACAGAAACCTGGAAAAGAAAAAACATCAACTATAAAATTTTAAAAAAACATTGCAGGTTTCTCTTCATTTTAAATCAATTTGACTGCAGCATCTTTTCTCCTTTTAGGTATCTGAAATGTCTATTTATGTATTATTCTGTAAATGGTAATGTTGGTGTGCATATCACATTATGTCATTTTGATTAGTAATATACAATGCAATTGACAACACATAATGTGGCAAAACAACATTCAACTGAGGTGCGTGGAGCAAAATTAATTAGGCAACTTGAGTTTTTAGAGAGAAAACTAATTATTAGTATCTGGAAGTAAAATAATTGACAACATAATTATCTTCACTTGTGATTTGTTTCCCTTACTGATCCATTTGTTTCACTTTCGTGAATACCTATTTTTGATCCAGAGTATTCATGGCACGAACATAATAATGGGTTCTGTTTGCTCATCATTTGCATAAACTAATTGTTGTGTTGCTAATTACCTTTTGTGATTGTTCCCAGGAGTCTTGTCTTGCTGTCTAATTAGTTACAAAGCAGACATTGTAATTCCCAAAGTTTGCTTAATCTCCTAAAGAGAGGCCTTTTAGGTGACACAGAAGTAGTCACGTGGAGACGTCTGCGTGGATGTGTGCCTCTAGAACTGGTTATTGTGTAGTCAGTTTACTTGTAACCTTCACACTGGGTAGTGCTAATGTGTGCCACTGGTTGCAGGTAAAGGTGCAGCAATTAGACTTTGATCCAGAGCAAGAGAGAGAAAGGTCTAAAATAGAGAAACAAAGAGGAAGAAAAAGACATAAAAACACTGACATAGGATGAATGCAGGGATGAAAAATAACCTGCAAGAGTTAAATAAAAAGGCCACAAATGTGGGGTGGTGGGAAGAAAAAAGCATGAGATTGAATTATGTCTGGCTAGCCTTGGTATTTGGCTAAGCCAGCATTGGTAGTGCCATGTGGGGCTCCTAAGAAAAAGTATTTTGCACTTATGTATGTCCAAATTAAGCACTGGCATGAAATGCTCATTGTGAGAAACTGGGTTGCTGGTTGACTGGGGTGTGAGCCCTGGTAAAGCAACAACCACAATCCCTGTGTGAACCACAAAAGTTACTAAATTAGCCTGTGATTAACCCTGGGTAGCTTGGTACAAAATGTAGTCAGGCTCAACTTAATGGTAATGTGTAAAGTATTCATGCAGCACTCAAACAGTGATAAAGTGAAAACACAAAGTTAAGTTTAGTAAATTATTTGACACCAAAATGACAACAATCCAATCAGTTGAACCGGGGATAGAATTTTTAAAGTTTTTACTAAACACTAGCACCTAAAAGTTGAAATTGTTAACTGTGGACATCTGGTCATGCACGACCAGGTCAAAGGTGAAAATTAAGGCCATGTGTGAGCCAGATACAAGAAGTGGATTGGACCCAGCCAGCTCTAACCTTAGGACTTATATGAATTTTCAAGAAAAAGGTCCTGAGAAGGTAATATTCAGTGGGCCAAGGTTGCAGGCAGTGTCAGAGGGGAGATTGTCATCGTTGAGGAACCTCTGGTCGCAATAAAGATTTCTAAATTTAGACTGAGTCACTTTTTTGGAGGTCAAATATCTCCAGTTGTATGAGGCAGGAGACTGAAGCCGAGGTCAGTTTCAGGAAGACGGATAACCCTTTGGCAAAGGACATCTGTGCAGGATTTGCTGCTGCAGAGATTAATATAGCCGAAGCAGCCATGAAGTCAGGCCAATCAGCAAAGCACCTTTTGGTGAACTGATAAGCAGGTTTTTCCCAGTCTTTCCTCAGATCTCAGAGCAATTTTTAGCCACAAATTGGATTTTGGCTATCTGGGCAGCTTTAGCACTGGAGCGAAGTGTCCAGGCCTGACGGGCACCACTTGGGGGTTCCCAATTCATTTGGACTGAGTCCAGGTGCAGGTTTAATATAGTGGGAGCCTTCTATGTCCCTGTGGCTCTGAAGAGGAGGACAGAAAACTAGCCCTTGGAGGCACTCTAGTAGTCCTGGTTTCAGGTAAAGATGAAGGGCTCCTCAGCATGGCTGGCCTCTGAGGGTTCAAGGCAGGCTCTAGGCAGTAGAGCAGTCCTTCCTGGTGCAGTAGAGCAGTTTTGTGGAGTACACAGCAGGTAACAGTACCAGGCTGTCTTCTCAAAGTCCTTCTGCAGGAAGAGAAAGGCAGTGTCCTACTTTTATACCTTGTGCCTCCTTTGAAGTTGGGAAAAGTTCCTAGAGGGCCCTCTGTGAATAGCTTGAAATTACCTGACTCCCCCGCCCTGTCTCTTAGCCGCCTGCAGAGACAATGTAGAGGTGACAAAACCTTTGTGTGAAGGCAGAGCTCAGCATATTCAGTTGCAAGTCTTTACTTTCCCTTCCTTTTCCTTCTTAGTTATTATTTTCCCACCCAGCGCCATGGCAAAGAGGCAGCTTCCATGTGGGTGGCGCCCCTGCCCGGGTGTGCGGTCCAAGGCGATCTTTGAAGAGGGATAGGTGACAGCCCTAGTTTATTTTGTGCACGCCACCTCCCCTCTATGCTGGCAGCAGGTGGCAGGCCTGGTAATGACTACACCTTGCGGGAGTGTCGGTGGCGCTGGGGGACAGTGTGCTGGTACGTGCAGCACACGAGCGAGGTTCAGTGCACCATCCAGCAGCTGAGGCACTGCTGGGACGACATTCTCAATCGGGAAAAGGACCTGCTAAGTGTTGAGATTCCGGGGCTCAGTGAGTATTAATTATTTGTTGTGTTTGTGTTCTACAATGCTAAAAACAATCTGAATAGCATGCTGCTCACACTTGGAGGTAAGTTAGGTTTAGTAAAGTTTACACTGGTACATTATTGTGTGATCCAGTTTCTAGGTTCTGCTACCTAATCGCAATCATCAGGTACTCGCCTTAACTGATTAATTAGCTGTTCATGTAGCTCGAACAGTTCCAGGTTATTTAATTGAATTCACTATGATGATGTGAAGTATGCATCTATGCATTGCAAAAAAGAGAGACTGAGTTGGCACATCAAGGGTGTTGAGAAATGGGAATAGAATAGAATCAAAGATTATTCACTGCAATACATTAGTTCCAAATGTAGTTTTTGTTAAGGAGATTTGGAGTATGGATTCAATAGCAGTGGATAGACTTGAGTCAAAACTAGTAGTACTATCGGGTGATCTGTCTTAGCGACTGCGTTTGCATTTCATAAACTATTTTGTGGAGATTATTAACAGTATCACTAATCTATATATCTTTTTAATTTCTTTCATCAGTCAATCAATCAATCAGATATTTGTGAAGCGCGCTACTCACCCACGAGGGTCTCAGGGCGCTGTGGGGGAAGAGCAGCTACTGAGCCAGGTCTTGACGAGTCTCCTGAATGTCAGCAGGTCCTGGGTCTGTCGCAGGCAGATGGGGAGGGTGTTCCATGTCTTGGCGGCAAGGTAGGAGAAGGATCTGCCACCGGTGATTGTTTGGTGGATCCGTGGGATGGTGGCGAGGGAGAGGTGAGTAGCTTGTTGAGGTATGCTGGTCCGGCATCATGGAGTGCTTTGTGAGCGTGGGTGAGGAGCTTGAATTTGGTACTCTTGTTGACGGGAAGCCAGTTCAGGTCCTTCAGGTGGGCAGTGATGTGGCTGTGGCGGGGGATGTCAAGGATGAGGCGTGCGGAGGCATTCTGTATGTGTTGGGATCTTTTCTGGAGTTGCCGTAGTCCATCCTGCTGGTGACGAGGGCCTGGGTGACCGTCCTGGTTTTGGAGGGGATCCATCTGTAGATCTTGCGAAGCAAGCGGATGGTGTTGAAGCAGGAGGATGAGACGGCATTGACTTGTTGGGTCATTGACAAAGAGTCCAAGATGAAACCCAGGTTGCGTGCGGGGTCGGTGGGTGTCAGCGCAGTTCCCAGCGAGGCTGGCCACCAGGAGTCGTCCCAAGTGGAAGGGGTGGAGCCGAGGATGAGGACCTCTGTCTTGTCCGAGTTCAGTTTCAGGCGACTGTTCTTCATCCATTCGGCGACGGCCTTCATTCCTGCATGGAAGTTGGTTTGGGCGGTGGCGGGGTCTTTGGGGAGAGAGAGGATAAGCTAGGTGTCTTTGGTGTATGAGACTATGTTGAGGTCGTGTGACGATGTTGGCGAGCGGTGTCATGTAGACGTTGAAGAGGGTCGGGCTGAGGGATGATCCTTAGGGTACGCCGCAGTTGATCTTGGTGGCTTTGGATCGGAATGGAGGGAGGCGGACTCTCTGGGTTCTGTTGGTGAGGAAGGAGGTGATCCAGTCTAGGGCTTTGTTGCGGATCCCCGCATTGTAGAGGCGTGTGCGTAGGGTGTGGTGGCAGACTGTTTCGAAGGTGGCCGAGAGGTCCAGGAGGATGAGGGCCACGCTTTCGCTGTTGTCCAGCAGGGCCCTGATGTCATCGGTGGCAGCGATGAGGGTGTTTTCAGTGCAGTGGTTGCTGCGGAATCTGGATTGGGATGAGTCCAGGGTATTGTTCTCTTTGAGGAATTGGGACAGTTGTCTGTTGATGATCTTCTCGGTGACTTTTGCTGGGAATGGGAGCAGGGAGATGGGCCGGAAGTTTTTGAGGTCCTTTGGGTCTGCCTTGGGTTTCTTGAGTAGGGCGTTGATCTCTGCATGTTACCAGCTTTCCGGGAAGGTGGCGGTCTCGAATGAGCTGTTGAAGATCTTGCAGAGTTGGGGTGCGATGACGGAGCTCGCTTTGTTGAAGATGTGCTGGGGGAAGGGGTCTGATGGTGAGCCTGAGTGGATGGTGTTCATGGTCTTGATGGTGTCATCGTTGACGTGGTACCAGGAGATCAGATGGCTGGTGGGACTGGGGGGGGGCGAGTCTGGGGTGTCGGCAGCTGTCGGAGAGGTCTGGGTGTTGAAGCTGTCAATGTTGAAGAGCTCTTTGCTATTGTGTGTGCTGTTGTCGATGCGTTCCTTGAAGGAGGTCCTTTTGGCCATTCGAATGAGTTGGTGGTGTCTGCGGCTGGCGTTCTTGAAGGCTGCCTGGTTGTCCGGTTTTTGCTCGAGTCGCAATTTCTTCTCTAGCCTCCAGCAGGTCTGATTGGATGTCTGGAGGTCGGGGGTGAACCAGATGGCTCTTCTGTCGGTGCGTCTGTTTGTGGGTTTCTTGAGCGGGGCGAGAGTGTTGGCGCGGTCGTCGATCCATTGCTTGAGGTTGCGGGTGGCTGTGTTGGTGTTGGTGTGGTCGGATGGTGTGTCTCGGGCGAGGGTGGTGATTAGCTGGTCTTCGGTGAACTTGTTCCAGCTGTGGTGGGGGATTCTTTGCTGCAGGTTGTGTGTGGCAGTTTTGTTTGGAGGTTTGGAGGTCCACGGTGAACCAGCTGGTGTTCCTGTTGGAGCTTCTGTTGGAGAGGCTCTTGACAGGGGCAAGGGTGTTGGCGCAGTCGTCAATCCAGCGTCTGAGGTTGCTGGCGGCGGCGGCTGGGTTGGTGAGGTCGGTGGGTGGGCTCCGTGCGAGGGTGGTGGTTAGTTAGTCTTCGGTGACTTTGCTCCAGCAGCGGCGGGGGATCTGTTGGGTGTGATGGTGTGTGGTGGGTTTCCGGAAGGAGAAGGGGATGCAGCGGTGGTCGGTCCAGTGGAGTTCGCTGGTGTGGATGATGGAGATGTGGCTGCTGGTGGAAAAGATGGGGTCGAGCGTGTGTCCGGCGGAGTGGGTGGGTGTTATGATGAGTTGTTAGAGGCTGAGGTTGGTGAGGTTGTCCAGTAGTGTGGTGGAGTTGCTGTCATTGGTGTTCTCGAGGTGGAAGTTCTGGTCCCAGAGGAGGATGTAGTCTGTAGAGGCAAGGGCATGCGCGCTGACGGCATTAGTGATGGAGTCGATGAACTGTGGCGGGGGTCTGTACAAAAGGGTTCCTCTGAGGGTGATGTTGAGATTGATGTGGATCTGGAAGTGCAGTTGTTCAGCAGTGCTGAGGGTGTCTTCGGTGCTGGTCGATATTCTGAGGGTATTCCTGTGGACGATGGCGATTCCTCCTCCTGGTCTGTTGGTGCGGTCCCTGTGGGTGATCTTGTAGCCGTCCGGGATGGCTATGGCAATGTTGGGTGCCAATGAGGAGCTCATCCAGGTCTCCGTCAGGAATGTGACGTCCAGGGAGGATGAGTTGAGCAGGTCCCAGAGTTCCACAGCATGCCTGTGGACGGAGCTGGTGTTGAGCCGTATGCATCTGAGGTGGCTGTTGTCTGCCTTGTTGGGGGGGCATGGCATGCTGGTGTACGCTGGCTGTTGAAGCTGCAGTTTCGGCAGGTGAAGGGTCCGTTGGTGTGCTTCAGGGTGGCCTGGAAGCAGGTGGTGGGTCGGCCGGCGTTGAGTGCGTGGAGGAAGGTGGCGTCGTAGTGGCATCTGGTGTCGTGGTGCTCGCGGGGGCCAGGGTGTCTGCACTGGGCGTGGTCCAGGCTTGGACAGGCGCAGACGGACTTGTGTTAGGCACGCCTTCGGCAAGCCAGTGGCACGCCTGCTGCGCACGCCCGCTGCATTTAAGTAGTGAAGGTGGGCGGGGCAAGAGGGTGGGAGGCGGGAGCGGTGAGGGATTTGGCGGGAAGGCGAACGCTGATGCAGCATTGTGGGCTAAGGGAGGAAGGGGGGGTACAAGCCACTAAAACCAAAAGTAAGCAGTAGGCAGAAGGGGTCGTGATAAATAATCCTCAAAATTAAATAACCCTTTGTAGAAAGGAAAATAGGAGCGAGGCACCCAGTAGGTCGGGGTTACGAACCCTACCTGTTTGTGACTGAAGCTGTGCGCAGTCAGGTGGAGCTGCGGGGGAAGAGCTGATCTCTGATGGAGGTCAGGGGTCTAGCTCTCACTCAAGTGCAAGAAGAGGGACGATTCGGAGGGTCTTGGGCAAGCTGGTCAGCCAGCGTCGAACACCAGTGACTCTGCAGAGGGCTTTGCTGATCCCAGTAAATACTTTAATGATTGTTGTGGACTTCTTAGGGTAGAACCGTAGAATCTTGGGATATTTATTGGTCTATTGGAATATTGGTGCTATCAATCATGATTCGTGAAAATTCAGATAGCAGGCTAAAATTTTAAATAAAACTCACCATGTATGTTTTTTTCAGAAGGCTTTCCTTTTCCTGCTTATGCCTAGCACTAACACAGTCCAGTTCACAAGACAGTGGCCTTGGTCATCATGGATCACACCTCCAATATATTGTGCTGCAGACCCGTTCATTTATAGTTACAGTATACCAGCAGTTTCCAATCACAGTGCAGCAAACTGGAAAAAAGTATGAGATCCCATGGCCTTTGCCACCCAACACCATAGGTCTATCATTGACCATTATTCCACGCCTGGCTTGTCTAACCTTGTGAACCCACGAATAAAATGCCCAGAGTGATATTTGGAAGATATTGACGTGCTAATTGAGCTGTAGTGCTGCATTGCTGTTGTATTTGGGGTTGCATATCTGGGAAGATGGCGGACAGTATTCTGGCCGGGTGAGCTGGTACTAGCACTCTCTCCCTCTTGGATGACCTGCTAACCCTTATGTTTTATAGTGCGGGGTAAAACGCCAAAATTGACTATATTATACCACGGAAGGGAGATGCTTTGGCGGTTTTGCTGCTATCGTCGTAGCTTATTGCACCGGATCTTTTTAGCACGACTCTTACCGGTAGACGGCCTGTTGCTTGCACACCGCTGCCTCCAGTGCTTCCAGCGCTATCAGTGTCGCTTCCACCTCAGCGCCACTGCGATGCCTCCGAAAAATCAAACAAAGAATCTGCCCCGGGCCGCAGCGAAAGCCGCAACCCTGATCTCGGCGTCGGCATCCTTGGCAGCTCAAAGGTCACCGCCATCGGCAGAGATCCCGAAAAAGGAGCCAGCCAGAAAACACGGCTGGCAAAGTATTCAAGCCAGCTTCGGTTCCGGTGCCTGCAATGTTTAAACCTCGGGCGAGTGTAATCAACAAAAATTTGCAGAGCCCTGTTGTCCGGGGGTCCTCTTGTCTTCTTCCCGCTCCTCACACGGCTATTACAGTCTCCACCACCGGTAAGGCAAATGCGGCTTCTACAACAGCTTCTTTTGCAATTTTGCCTAAAAGTATCGATGGGGGCACTCCTACAAGTTCAACGGTACAATCGGCGGCGGGGCTGCCTGTGGAGAGTATGCCGGGGATTGTTCAATCCACAGAATTTTCTTTGTATCCGGGCGTACAATCTAGTGGAATGCTGGGAGATGTAGTCTCTTTAGACCTACCGCTCGGTACACAATCAGCAGCAGTCCATCTCCCTTCCACAGATCTATTGCAAGTTCCTTTACCTTCTGCTTTGTTAAACACGGATGGCGACATCGATGGAGATAATTTTTATTCTTTATCTGATCACATGGGATCCTCTGTGGATGACGATGTGTTAGATAAGGATTGGTCTGACGACGATGGCAGTGAGGTGGGTGATTGGTGAACTAACGATGCTCTGAACCCTATTGACATCTTGAGTGGCCCTCCTACAGTTCGTAAGGTGCCCCAAGATTCTGGCACGAATATTGGCTCCCTAGCCTGGGATAATTCATTTTCCGCACAGTCTGGACTGCAAGGCAAATTTAAAGATTCAGCTGCTAATGATCTTGACCCTAAGACAGGCTCCCCTACTGGCGGAATGACACTGGCAATAATATATCAAACAATAATGGCACACCGCTTGGAGACCCGACAGAAGAGATGACAAATTGCAGATCTGCCAATGTCATCTACCTCATTCTCTGTCCCTGTGACAAGGGATATGTGGGGGAAACAGGCAGAGAATTCAGAATCCGCTTTAGCGAACACAAGTCGGCGATCAAAAACAAACGAAGAGGGGCTCCTCTCGTTCAACACTGGCTAGACCACCGACATGCGGAAAATGAACTCAGATGGACAATACTGGAAAAAGTACACACTCCGAGTGATAAAAATATCAATGGCCTCAGAGGTAAGAGAGAAGTGTTTTGGATTTTCACTCTACGTACTACCATCATTGGACTTAATGAATACTGCCCTTGGCAGAACGCCATTCTCTGAATTTCATTGCCTCAGTATCTTTCTCTGTAGGTTAGTTCTTCCCTACTTTTCATCATTTATCTTTACTTTATTCAGTTCCATACTTTCTGTATCAGATCTTTGTTTTTTTCCCCTTCAGGTTAGTTCTTGGGTTCTTGTTTCAGAATATCAGTTTTATTATTAATTATTTTCTTTTAATCGCTCCCTCGTGGCTTGCTTTCTTCTTTATTAGTATGTTATTGCATTTTAAGTTTCCATGGATCCTCCGTTTGTTCTTTATAGTCCGTCTTCCATTTTTATTATTTTCACTGAAGGCCCTGGCCTCTTAAGTATATTTCATTACTAATGCTATTTATCATTCAGGACCTTAGTTTATATCTTTTTTGTCTATTCTTTACTTGGTAGTCTCTCTTTTGGAAATGCGAGTAGTCAGTTTCTTTGTATTCTCATACTCCTAAGATGGCGCCTTACCTTTAGCCTCCCAGACGTTGGGCCGCATACGTCCCCCACGTGGACCTCCAGGTGTAGGTCATCTGATCGGAGACTTAAAGGATGAAACGGCGCATGCTCGTTTAGGATCCGTGATCGGGCCGTTTTGCCACTTTATTGCATACTACGTACCTTCTACAAGTAAGTGTATTGGCGGCAGTTTTTCCATAAGACAGTCCGAGTAGCGTGTTCTACTCCGTATATTTATCTGCTCCGTTTTTTCCCATTAGGTTGTTGGACCGCCATATCTAAACTGACCTCCCTGAATCCGTTGAGGCCATGACAGCCACACATTTGCCTTCTAATTAAGCCATTCTCTCTCGAGTTACAAGTAAGCCTCATTTTTGCTTTTTGTGGCTTCCTACCGGACTCGCTGTACTTTACTATTTTCAAAACACACTGTTGGATCTTTATTTAGTCTCCCTGTTTATCCCCTCAGGAGTCGTTTGCTCGTATCTCATTCGATCGTTGGGCAGCTGTACTAAATCTGACTTCCCTGATCCCCCTGAAGTGACGATAACTACGTATTGCCACACTTTTCAGCTTTCCTTATCAGTAAGCTACATTTTTTTCTTTATGTTACTTCTAAATTGGCCCGCTTTAAATTACTACTTCCAAAGTACATGTCCTGATATTCATTGAGCCGTCTTTTTATCCCTTTAGGATTGGCTTGTTTGTATCCTACTTTAGGATCATCTATTTTTCAATACATTATTCTGTATGCAGTATATCTTCGTAATCTGCAGCCAGATTGTGTAAGTTTTGGTTCCCTTTAGTACTCACGTTATCTAGTGATCCTTGACTGTCTCATTTTCTTAAATTTGTATCTGATCCATCCTTGTAGGGAAGCTGTCACCTAGGAGTATCTTTTTAACTGGCACCGTCATTTTTTTGCTATATCTCATTTGTTCTATGGAAGATTTGTAGCTGCTCCTCCATCCAGCTGGTAAATATATATGATGAGCCTTTATTCTTTTTTATTTATTGTCTATTCTATTTGTCACTCTTTACTATCAGATCTCCATCTTAGTTATTCTACACTCCTTGCAATCTTTGTTCCTATTCCTTATTATTTGAGTGTATTCCTTGGTTTGGTAGTATTCTTCACGGTTTAAACACATTAAGGTGCCGATTAGGATCCTGGAGAAACCGGGTACGAACCGTCGGTCGGAGCGTATTCTCCGTCCGACTCGTACCCGGTTGCAAAACGTTACAAACATGCATATTTTCCGGCAGCCAAAAACTGCCGGGAAATCAGGACGATGCGCACAAGGAGCACCTGTACGCGACGGACAGACATGGACCCGAACCTACGTGTCATCCCGGCCCTCATAGCAGTCGACCTCCTCTACAGGTACCGACGCAGACGCCGCAGAAGATCAGAACAACACCCAGGGGCAAAGGGGGGGTTGGCAGGGGCAGGACACAAAACCCCCACCCAAGTCACACAGCACACATGCCCTGGACATACCTGACCTCCAGGCCCTGGTCACTTCGAGGGGGTGGGAGCGTGTCCAGCAACGCCAGCGTCCGCCACAACGGAAGTGGGCGACGACGCAAACCGGCAACACAACAATACAGGTACGTACCGTACCCATGCCTTAAGAGCGTGGGTACGAGTCGTACCACGCCCACACCCACGTCACCCCAACAATAGCGGTACGGCCCGTACCCATGTGCCAAAGGCCTGGGTACGGCCCGCACAAGCACTCCACAGCGTGGGCACGTGTACGTACGGACCGGACCCCCACCCGCATGTGTATGGAGTGTACCCCCACCCCAACAGTGTATGTACGGACCGTACCCCCACCCGTGTATGAATGGACCGTACCCACACCCGTGTAAGAATGGACCGTACCCACACCCGCGTATGTATGGAACGTACCCCCACCCCAACAGTGTATGTACGGACCGTACCCCCACCCGTGTATGAATGGACCGTACCCACACCCGCGTATGTATGGAGCGTACCCCCACCCCAACAGTGTAGGTACGGACCGTACCCCCACCCGTGTATGATTGGACCGTACCCACACCCGCGTATGTATGGAGCGTACCCCCACCCCAACAGTGTATGTACAGACCGTACCCCCACCCGTGTAAGAATGGACCGTACCCCCACCCGCGTATGTATGGAGCGTACCCCCACCCCAACAGTGTATGTACGGACCGTACCCCCACCCGTGTATGAATGGACTGTACCCACACCCGCGTATGTATGGAATGTACCCCCACCCCAACAGTGTATATACGGACCGTACCCCCACCCGTGTATGAATGGACCGTACCCACACCCGCGTATGTATGGAGCGTACCCCCACCCCAACAGTGTATGTACGGACCGTACCCCCACCTGTGTATGAATGGACCGTACCCACACCTGTGTATGAATGGACCGTACCCACACCTGCGTATGTATGGAACGTACCCCCACCCCAACAGTGTATGTACGGACCGTACCCCCACCCGTGTATGAATGGACCGTACCCACACCCGCGTATGTATGGAGCGTACCCCCACCCCAACAGTGTATGTACGGACCGTACCCCCACCCGTGTATGAATGGACCGTACCCACACCCGCGTATGTATGGAGCATACCCCCACCTGAACAGTGTATGTACGGACCATACCCCCACCCATGTATGAATGGACCATACCCCCACCCGCGTATGTATGGAGCGTACCCCCACCCCAACAGTGTATGTACGGACCGTACCCACACCTGTGTATGAATGGACCGTACCCACACCCGCATATGTATGGAGCGTACCCCCACCCCAACAGTGTATGTACGGACCGTACCCCCACCCGTGTATGAATGGACCGTACCCACACCCGCGTATGTATGGAGCGTACCCCCACCCCAACAGTGTATGTACGGACCGTACCCCCACCCGTGTATGAATGGACCGTACCCACACCCACGTATGTATGGAGCATACCCCCACCCCAACAGTGTATGTATGGAGCGTACATGACCAGATGCAAGAGGGGTGGGTGCAGAGTCCTCCCAGCAGTGCCCAGACACAGGAGGGGTGGGTGCAGAGTCCTCCCAGCAGTGCCCAGACACAGGAGGGGTGGGGGCCTATCACTCCCAGCAGTGCCCAGACACAGGAGGGGTGGGTGCAGAGTCCTCCCAGCAGTGCCCAGACACAGGAGGGGTGGGGGCCTATCACTCCCAGCAGTGCCCAGACACAGGAGGGGTGGGTGTAGAGTCCTCCCAGCAGTGCCCAGACACAGGAGGGGTGGGTGTAGAGTCCTCCCAGCAGTGCCCAGACACAGGAGGGGTGGGTGCAGAGTCCTCCCAGCAGTGCCCAGACACAGGAGGGGTGGGTGCAGAGTCCTCCCAGCAGTGCCCAGACACAGGAGGGGTGGGTGCAGAGTCCTCCCAGCAGTGCCCAGACACAGGAGGGGTGGGTGTACAGTCCTCCCAGCAGTGCCCATGGAACGCAAAGGGTGGAGTACCCACAGATACAATGCCCACAAATGTCAGTCAGGTGCACAAAGACCCTGCAGTACATGTACCACATGTGTGCGAGGCTGGGAGTACACACATGCATAGCGCCTAAAAGAGAACATGTCCACATGAAGTCTTCTCAACAGTCTACATACACAAGTACAGTGACCACCAAGGATGCCACAAATGATGCAGGTGGAGACATCGCACAGCATGCATGTGCAAAGTTGAAGGAGTCCGTCACACCCCCAGCTGATGTAGACACAGCTCAGCACCACATAGTGGAAACACCCTGCAGGGAAGATGTCAGGTTACACAGAGGAAGGAACACACCTTGGGACGATGTCACCATGCAGTAACTGCTTACATGAACAAAGTAATTTAGCCAACAGCTTGTGATGGCACACAGATACCAGGGTCCACCCTATGACCAGCACAAGACTACATTTCCCACACACCCAACACATTATCACCACCCAAAATCATGGAGCTGGTCCACCAACAGCAACACCAGATAAACAGTAGTGTTCAAAGGAAAAACAAATTGCTTTATTCAGCAGGATGTAAGTAAAAAGCATCATAAATGTCAATATATACAAGGCCCATAGGGCAGTCCATGACTCCAATCCGGATGGGGGACACAGTGGTACGTGTGTCCCCTAGCTTGCCTGCACAGTCAGACTCCTTTGTCTTCCACAGGGGGGGGGCATCATGTTGGGGGGAAGGACCAGGCACCGCAGGGACAGGAGGGGCAAGGGGAGGTATTGTGGGTGCAGGGACGGACGACTCCAACACAGGGGGTGAGGCAGCGCCAAAGGTGGATTCGAGCACGGTGCTGCACACTACTGCCAGGTCGCTCAGCGTCTCTCCTGCACCCGAAGGAACCACAGGCCCCAAGGAGGGGGGGGTCACAGGGATGGGTCGCAGCGCTACTGGGGGGGGTGGGCAGGGGTGGGACTCAACTCCCCTGCCGGTGTCCTTCCTCCACTGCTTGCGGGGTGGTGCCACACTGGGGCTGATGGACAGACTGGGCAGGACTGACCCTGTGTCCGACTCTTGGCCAGGAGAGCTGAGGGGAGTGGATTTGGAGGGTGGTGTTCGTGAGGAATGTGGACTCCCACTCTGGCTGCGTGTCTTCCGTTTCCCCCCCGACCCAGTGGGTGTGCCTACTTCACCCTGTGTGTGCGTGCCAGGAGGTGTGCGCTTTGCCTTCCCTGCTGGTGTGGTGCCTGTGTCTGGTGGGGTGTGTGAATGCTGACGCCTGGGTGTATGTGGGACAGGCATGGGTGTGAGAAGTGTGGATGGGGCATGGGTAGGGGGTGGGATGAAGTGCTGCAGGAGACCCACTGCTGCAGACAGTGTGGAGTCAATAGACCACAGCAAGTTGCGTTGGTCAGCCTGCGATGCTGAAATGCCCTCCAAGTATGCCTCCATGTTGGTGAGCACTTGGCCGTGGCCATGGAGGACATTAAGCATCGCAGCCTGACCAACCTGCAACTGCCGCAGGATGTCCACAGACTCGGCATTGGCGGCAGCAGTGGATACAGGGGCAGGGGGTGCGGTGCCTGACAGGAAGGAGACACGTGGTGACCTAGCACGCCAGGAAGGGACACGAGCAAGTGGGAGGCCGGTGATGGCAATGGAGGGGGCGGGGAGAGATGTTGTGCTGCTGTCAGCTGTTGGAGCAGCCTCCGCCCCCTCGGAGTGCTCAGCCTCGGACCCGTCAGCTTCATAATCTGTGGTGGCAGTGGACAGGTCCTCCGGCTCACTCCCCTCGGCCTCAGTTACACTCGATGTGCCAGCTAAGGTGTCACTGCTGGCACTGGTGCCCGGTCCCTCTGTACGGTCCGTGCCGGTGTCTCCATCTGTGTCCCCCGACGATGCTGTGGGCAAGGTGAATAAACAGGAATTAATCAGACACCTGTATACATATGTCACATGAGTCAAATCAACATAGGTTACAGTGCATAGCCTGAAATGAAAGATGAGTAACATCTACAATACAAGGTACATATATAGGCCCTGCAACACACAGTTGGTTCACCCACCATGCCACTGAGAAACTATGGAGAGCATGACACATTTGCAAATGACATGATATGGAATTGGACAGAGGAGCCAGGCTCTGGGGCCAATCCAGCACTGCATCTGCACCACACAGCGTTGCCGTAACTAGGGATGAGCAGGGACCATCTCCATGAACTTGAGGCACATGCTGCAAAGGTAATACTTAAAGACATGCCCAACATGAATGGGACACTGCACCTTGAGTGTATGTCCAGACAAACATCACACACTGGCCAGACCGAGCAATGAGATTTCAGGGGTCGACATGTAGGCCTTGCCCGCACCAACCACCCCCTACATGAGACAATGTGATGAGACACAGGAAGCACTTGCATCTCTTAGTCTGGGAGAAATGCACATGGGCTGCCAGAAACCCATATTGGACCCAAAATACCCCATGTGCGCCTGTACAACGATCTCATTTACAAATGGCCATCATCAGTAATTGTAACAAGACACACAGGCACTGGCCACCGTGAGTATGAACGAGGAAAATTAGGTCAGGCTGTACAGTGGACACTTGTAGAACACGTTACGTAAATATACATGGTGCCAGGGGACAATGGCACAGAGCACATCCTATGCTGTAGACACTGAGAGTGTCCACATATTGTGATGACACACATGATACCTAGCAAAGTATGCCCCAGGGGACAGTAGTGGCCAGAATATTCCATGGTCCTGAATGATAATGACTGCAACACAGTCCACCATCCCTGCACTCTGCGTATGGCACACTCATGCACATCATGTCACAGGCCACAACATAGGACATGCTTGCTGTAAGGCATTACACTTCAGAGACATACTCCTATGTCTGGACTCAGCATCAGTGTCAATTGACATGGACCCCACAAGTACTGTACTGGACAGGGCACAGGCAAGGTGCCAAAACCTGTTACACACCACCCCCACACATGATGCTGCAAGCATTGGTCACGTGGATTAACTGCCAGCCCAGATGACCTTGTGAAAGAGTGACTACACACAGACCAGGGAACACATGGCAAGGAGGGGAAGGGAGGAAGGACAGCACCGCTATACTGTGGGTGACAGGACCTGCACCGCAAATTTAAACACTGGCAGTGTATCCATGCAACTGCGCACTTGCAAATGCTGGTGACACACAACAAACACACATGTACCTACCCCCTTCCTGCTTCTGCTTCTCCCGTAAGCGCCTGTCCATGTCTGGAAAGACCACCGCCAGCACACGCTTGTGGATGTGGGTCAGACGGCGACGCCCATGGTTCTTAGGGCCCATAGGTGAGTCCCCCAGCAGGACCCGTGCGATCCTCCGCGTCCAGCACCGGATATCCTGCCAGCGTTTTCTCACCTGGCCCAGGCGCCGCTTGCGACCATCCGTCCTCCTCACGGCACTGACGGCGTCCCTCCAGATCTGCTCCTTGGCAGCGGCGCCTACCTATGGGGTTGAAAAAGTGAGACTACATCAATACACATGTCACAGAGACACACATTAGATCAATTGTGCTGGTTTCAACAAGTCATAGTATGCAGCCAAAGCATTGCACCTTTGTCATAGGGACATTTTTCTCTGTGGAATGGCAAATGCACCACGTGCCATTGAAAGTACACAGGTGGCATGAGGGGTACGACACAATAAATGATCCAGACTCAAACTGTGCATCAGAAGGTACACCAGGATTATGTGCAGCACCTCAAAGCAGTCACATGCCACAGGCCACTGACGCTACCTCAGCAGAGTACACAGAGACACACAGGCACAGGACATTCACCTGCCAATGCCAAATGCAGCTACAAACCTCACTCTGCACATGTGCCACTAGACGGGGGGGCTCACAGGGGTGGGGCTGGCTCTGCACGTCAGACACACAGCACTGCTCCCTGCTCGCATCAGATGGGCAGGGTATATCCATCCCTCATGCAGCTTGGGTGCTACACTCCACATATGCACCCACCCACATGACAGGGGACTTACACCCACACCGATGTCCAGGGTACGAACACATTATGTGGACTCTCTCAGCACAGGTACACTGAACTAACATACATCTGTGGGTACAGTCACCTGTCACACTGGGCTGACCACATAATCACATGAGGACTGTAGAGGCAACATTCCCTGGAGGATAAGACAGGCTGAATGTGGCATGCACCATGCAGTGATTGTCCCAGTAAACACAATGCAAGTGAGGACGGCAGACATGCACCACAGCATGCTCTGGCTGGGAGACATCAGGCCTTCCCCCCCTGGGACCCACTCTACAGTACACACCTGGACACAATGCCAGAAGTCCCAGTCACAAAAAAGGGACAAAGTCTGTGCTAGTAGACTCTGCACTCACCTGAAACCCTGGTCGCCCATACAGCAGGGGGTACTGTGGGAGGATCACATCCAGCAATGCCAGATTCTCCTCCAGGGTGAAAGGCTGGGCCCTCTCCACAGACCTTGACATGGTGCCAGGGAATCACGAGCAGCAGCAGTGTTGTAGAATCAAAAGATGTGCAGGCAAGTGCTCTCTCATGGGACCTGGCTGCCTTATATCTGCCTTGCTGGCCTGTTTCATGCACAGGAGTACAGAGTGATTGGTCACTCACATTTGCATCCTATGTTTCCTCCAATCCCTTTAAACCTAGCACAGTCAGTGGCTTTGCTCTTTTTTTTTCTTGAGCATGATGTAAACTCCACAACCACTTTGCAACAAAGTAGATTCATTCAAACCGACTTTTGCTGGGCACCTGCTGAAAAAAATTCAAACTTTAAACTTGGTCTCCATGACAACCAGCATGCATGTAGGCCTTTATACTTGTCCCTTTAAGTGTCCCCTATGTAATTTGGAGATTCACACACAGGTACGGTGCGTTCCGGGGCCCTAGGGCACCCCAAATGCATAGCATTGGCCCGTACAGGCGTGTGTACGCTCCGTATCACTATGGGTACGCATACGCGAGCAAACCCATAGTGATACGGACCGTACACACGCGTGTACGCTCACTATCACTATGGGAGTGCTCGCGTATACGTACCCATAGTGATACGGACCGTACACATGCCTGTACGCTCACTATCACTATGGGAGTGCTCGCGTATGCGTACCCATAGTGATACAGACCGTACACACGCGTGTACGCTCACTATCACTATGGGAGTGCTCGCGTATGCGAACCCATAGTGATACAGACCGTACACATGCGTGTACGCTCACTATCACTATGGGAGTGCTCGCGTATGCGTACCCATAGTGATACGGACCGTACACACACGTGTACGCTCACTATCACTATGGGTAGGCCTACGGCAGCACTCCCATAGTGATAGGGAACGTACACACGCCCTCAGAGCGAATGTACGGTGCCTTACACACATAACAGTGGTGACAGGCAGCACACAGAAAGGAATAGAGCTGACATACTTGTCCATGGATGGACATCAAGGCATTGTCTGGGCAGTACTACATGTGTGGGGCACAGGTGTGAAAGGCTGTGATGTGGCACATTACTCCTGAGTTGTGAAGGCAATAGATGTATGATGAGATGTGTACAGATGTTATGTGTGACGGTGCAATATGTGCCAGACATGCCCTTCACTCCTTTGACATGTGTGCATGTCGTACAGCACACTTGAGATGAGCGTCACTGGCATGGCACAGTCAACAACACATGCAAGTGTCCCCTGATGCCCGCTACAGGGGTTACCACACAAGACATGTGACTACCCACGGTGCACGATGTGACTATGTCATGTATGTGTGGTGTGTTCACATTAGCTTGATGTTGGTGTTCCGTCAAAAGCATCTGCTGTTGCTGCAACCAACATGTGTCTGTGTGTAGATGGCCATGGCACACTGTTACGCACACCAGGCCACATGTGGTATCGGATGTAAGGTGTGTTCGTATGCATGGGACACGGAGTAGCGTAACAAGGACCTGTCTGCATCCTCTCAATGTATGTGTGGTCAGTCATGACATGTACACCTTCATGGCAAGGTGTGTGGGCTGTCCTAGTGTAATGTCATGTGACCTGTGGCTCTAGTGTTCCGCTACCTGTCTCTGCAATCAACATCCTACTTCTGCTGATATGTTGATGTATGTCACTCCTGTATTGCGTCTGGCTGTTCACTTACACTGGGACACAGCTAGTCCCATGCCATGGGATGTGGAGGTTCACAATCTCCGTGTGTAGCTGGGTCTTGGTAGGAGTGTCACCTGGCAGCCATACGTGTCCAGGGCATGTAGCACATACCTGACTCCCTATGTAGCATATGTGTATTGACAGATTAACATGTGCTCAGTACATATAAATTGTTGTTGTAGTGCACTCACTCTTCCTTGTCCCTTCCAAATTACTGCAGAGCGCTGCCTCTTCCCCGACAAATTCCGGACTTGGCTGGCATGTGGGAGAATGACTGTATACGCTGCTACCGCTTCCCCCAACCGTTGATTGAGGAGTTGACGGCAAGGCTGGCACCACACCTGCAACCGCTGCACAGGTATCCTACGGCACTGACACCCAAGCTGAAGGTAATGGCAGCCCTACATTTTCTTGCCACGGGTACCTTTCAATATACCATAGCTCATGTTGGTGGCATGTCCCAGAGCATGTTCAGCCGTGTGCTGCATGATTTTGTAGAGGCCATGTTGCTTCACCTGGATGAGTTCATCCATTTCCCAACTCCTGAACAGTTGACTGGTGTCAAGCGTGGATTCTATGTCCTGGGAGGGATGCCCCATGTCATTGGGTCCATAGATGGGACACATGTGGCTTTGGTACCACCACAGGCACAGGAGGTAGCGTACAGGAATCGCAAGCACTACCACTCCATCAATGCCCTTGTGGTGTGTCTGTCCAACATGGTGATTTCACATGTCTGTGCTCGTTTTCCAGGATCAGCACACGATGCCTACATCATGAGGCGTAGCAGGGTGCCTGAAATGATGATGCAGCTGCGCAACGAACGAGCATGTGTTGTTGGTGGGTACACTCTGTCTGTCCTTTATTTTGCGTAGACTTCTAGCACGACCGCTTCTCCTGTCCTACTTATGTCCATGTGGTTTCCATGTAGGGGACGCTGGCTATCCCAACATGCCATGGCTGATCACACCTCTCCGCAACCCCAGCACGCTGGCCCAGCTCCGCTACAACACCGCCCATGGCCGGACAAGGCGAGTGATAGAGAGGACATTTGGCCTCCTGATTCAGGTGCCTACACAAGACCGGCGGCGCCCTCCCATATGCCCCGGCGAAGGTCTGCAAAATCTTCATAGTCTGCTGCATGCTGCACAACATGGCAGTTGAGAAAGGTGTGCCACTCATCCTGGATCAAGATGATCAGGACCATCCACCCGTGGAGGACGAAGGGCTTGGCAATGGGGCTAGTGATGTGGAGGATGTGGTTCCGCAAGAGGACATCCGGAGTCGGCTCATACGCGACTTCTTTGCTTAGTGGTGAGTACCAGTGTCTGAGTGTGCACGCATCGGTCCCTGTGTGGCATGTGTTGCCATGTGTGTGTCCATCTGCATGTATGCCACGTGAGTCAGAGGTGTGTGTGGATGTGTCACTCGAGTGATGGTGCCAGTGATGAGTGTATTTCCACAGTCATAATTGTGACCTAGCATGTTGTCATCCTTACATGTGTCGAGTACATGCACATGCAAGTGGCTGTGCTTTTTGTAGCTGACTTGTTGTGTGTCTCTCTTCCCCAGGTACTTGCGCATGCCATCTGCTGGTTGCATTGTTGTGGCACTGCTATTCCTCATGGACACGTCATCGTGTGCTGACTCAGCGTTACACGCACGGACAAGTTTGGAAGTCTCCTTAGGGTAAGGGATGCATCAGGGGTGTATTGGGTGTGGCAGGTGTTTACGATGTGTGCACACTGCCCCTGTCGATGTTTGGTTCCTCTGCAGACATGTCGCATCACCATGGGACACATGACATGTAGCTGGGTACACCTGAATAGATGGTCAGACTTGTTGACAGTCATCTGTGATGGGATAGTGGATTGTGATGATGGCATCAATGTGTGTAACACTGCCCTCGGACACATACGGTTTGCATTGGCTTGACATGGTGTGGGACTTCCACATCAGAGGATCAATGGTGTATGGCAGCCTCTCCGTGAGCAGCAGGGGGTGTTTAGCTGTTAGCCGACACTTGTGTGCCAGTTCCATGGCTATCACGTATTTGTGCTGCAGAAGGGGGGTGCCAGTGTTGGACCCACATGTTACTCCACATGACCTGTGTATGTGTACTCTGAGTTGCCTCTGCATTCCGGAATACATGACTAATAAAGGTGTCCCTATGCCTCCAAGGTGCCTCTTCTCAGTCAATGCTGGTGTGTTGCCACGGTGCATACGGCATGTCTGGCATGGTTTTCAGTGATAGTGGCTATGTGTCTATGTGTAGAGTAACAAGATGCAAGCTGTTTGTGTGGGATTAGACTGTGTATTGTGCATGATGACCATGACTGTGTGGGTATTGTGACATGTGCCATCCCCATGCATCCAACGTTGGCCAGGCCACCATTCTCTGCATCCACCTGACTCAAGCTTGCAGGACATGGTTCTGCCACCTGTCTACACATACCTGGGTGGCCCCCAGGACACTCCACATGATCCCTGACCTCTGCGCATGACTGTTGCTGTACTCAATATGTCTGTCGGCACGGTTGTGCAGCCACCCCCTCAGCTGGTTGGGCCCATCACGGGTGTGTATGGTGCTCCATGTCTGTCTTGCCTAATACATTGTGACCCATGTGTGTCCTGTGCCAGACTCAGGCCCCAGGGTATGGATGGTTGAAGTCATATGAGA
Source organism: Triturus cristatus (assembly GCF_964204655.1). Classification (NCBI taxonomy): domain Eukaryota; kingdom Metazoa; phylum Chordata; class Amphibia; order Caudata; family Salamandridae; genus Triturus; species Triturus cristatus. The sequence continues at coordinate 233,650,661 of NC_140587.1, forward strand.
ACTCAGGCATGGTTAGACTTTACAAGACACATGTAAGGTAATAATGCAAAATGTAGGCATCATCTCTTTATCGTGTAAGTTTTTATTTGTGTTGGGGTACGTGTTGGGGGGGGGGTATGACAAGAGGGGCTTTCCGGGTGTGTGGAATCCAAAGTTCACTGGGGGAGTTGGTGTCCTTGCCATTGGAAATCATCAGAGTCCATGCCACAGTCTTTGTCAACATTGGTCAGACAGTGACCAGCAAGTCCATGTGGCAGAGAATGTCATTTGCTGATGTGCTGCTGTTGGTCCAGTGGGCCAGGTACCAAGCCAGGTCAGGTGTCCAGGGAGATGGTGCTGTTGCGCCGACCCTCACGGTCTTTTCCGTGGACGACCCGCCCTCCTGCGGGAACCCTCAGAAGCAGGCCGTGTCGATGTTTGGGATGCTCCGTCGGATGTCTCCTCCTCCTCCTGATCCCTCCCTGTGGGTGGTGATGTTCTTCGCCTGGTGGCACAGGGAGGGTTGCCCATGTTGTCAGCTATCCGATGGAGTGAACGGTTAATTCCCGTGAGCACCGTCACGAGCTCAGCCTGTCTGTCCTCCATCCGCCCTTGGTGTCGCAGTTGACAGGCATGTTGCTCCGCATGTTGCTGGGCCTGCTGGGTCTTGATCTCCTCGAGGGTCCCTTTCATCTCGTTGAGGGTGGACACAACCTGGCTCGTGCCCGTGGTGTCCTGCCAGTATGTGTCCAGGATGTTTCTTACATGGGAATATACTGGTTCCGCAGCCAGCTGGTCAGGCTCGCGCCTCCGCCGTCCTCCACTCCCACCACCCCTGCCCACTTGCACCTGGCCTGCCCTTGTGGGCACATCGGGTCTCCGGGACCCCTGAGGGGTGGCATTTGCATTGTCGCCTGCCTCCTCCTGGGTGCCCGGTACACCGTGTCCCTTCTGGTCAGCCTGGCTGCGTTGTGGGGGTGGGGCAGGGATCCTGGGTGTCTCCTGGGATGTGGCAGGAGTGGGGGTGGTGGTTGGCCCAGTTGTACCTGACGCAGGTGCTGCAGGTGGTTGGACACCAGAGGTGCCAGGTTGGTTGGGGTCGTCCACAGAGTGGTGAGAGTCGTCGCTGCCGGTGGGATCGTCATCCCGCAGAGCCGGGTCCTGTGAGTCTTCCCCCCAGTGTTGGGGGGTGATCCACGCCGTTGACCTGTGTGTGAGAGAGACAATGTTATTTTTGTTCCATGCAACATCCATGTTTCATTCGTTTCAAAGTTGGCACATTTCCTCTGGGTATTTAGATATGTCTTGCATTCCACTCACAGTGCACTTGTGCATGGGTATGTCCCTTGGTCACAGCTTTTGAGACTTTACCTATGTGTGACACAGTCTTACTTGCTGCGTCAATTGTGACTGCAGTCAGCAGTGGAGTGAGCAGGTGTGGCGAGCCATGCATTGGCGCCTTCCGTGTTGCACTGTACGTGGGCACATGGAGTTGTTCCACACACTTATATAATGCAGGTAGCTGGCCCAGTGTTTTGCCATGGAGAAGAGAGGGGGATTCAGGCACTGGCCACCCTTGTCTACATGCACGCAGTCCACCTGCTGACGAGCAGACATTTCCACACCACCCAAGGCTGAATTGGTCTCCCTGTGTATCCCTTTCTCACTCCCTCTCTGTCCCCCTCTCCCTCCCTCACTGTGTCAGCCTCCTCCCTCTGTCCATCTCCCTGTGTCTCCCTCCCTCTCTCTCCCCCTCTCCCTCCCTCTGTGTGTCACCCTCTGTCACCTCAGCCCAGCTTCCTAGGCACACACTTTTTGCAGATCTTTGAATGGCCCTTGGCTTGTTCATGTGAGTTTGTTTCTGATCTCCAGGCACCCATTGGGTGTAGTGTCTGTGTCTGCGCTGCTGCTGTGGTGGTGTGTGCTGCCACTCTTTCACAGTGTTGGCTGTTCATTGGCTGCTGTCATGTGCAAAAAGTGCCTTCACCCCCATGTCTTCATGCAAGGCGTCCGCCATTTGCAGGCAAGTCTTTCCTGTGTGGGGACACACTGTTTGTCTGGCTGTGACCTAGGCCATATGGGCAGAGGGCATTGTTGTCTGCTTCTGAGTTGCACTATGTGATTTTTGAGGCCCACACTCCCGCCATCCGGGTTACCGTGTTGGTGTTTTCTGTGGCCTGTGACTTGGCATTGTCCAGCTGGATGCATGGGGCATGGTGGCGCTAGTGGCATGTGCGTGTTCATGGAGTGTGGTTGAGTCATGCGATAGCTTGGGGTGGTGCGTGCCTGTTTGTGAGTTTGGTTGTGGATGACGTTCCCCCCATGTGAGGTGAGTTGTTTGTGTACTCACCAGGCTCTCGGAGTCCTTCTACTCCCTCCACTGCCACCACCGGCAGTATGGCCATCACCTTCTCCTCCCAGGGATGGTATTGTACGCGTCTGCGGGCCCGCCCTCCTCCAGTGATGTTGGCCTGGTTGTGGTCGTCGGTCATTTTGCGGCAGACCGTCCTCCGCAGATCGTACCACCTGGCTTGGCATTCATGCCTGGTCCTTCTGGTGGACGCAACAGCATTCACAGCATCGACAATCGTCTGCCACATGGCTGTTTTTTCGGAAATGCTGGTCTGTCTGACCAGTGTTCCAAAGAGGTGTGGCTCGACTCTGAGGATTTCGTCGACAAGGACCTCCAACTCTTGGCTAGTGAACTTTGGATTATTGTTAGTGGGCATGGTGAGGGGTTTGGGTGTGGATGGTTGTGGGGGTTGTGGGTGTGGATGGTTGTGGGTGTGTGGGTGTGGTTGTGCAGGTGTGTGTGTGAATGTGATGAGGGGGTGTTTGTGAAGGTGGGTGTGTGAAGGTGTGCAGGTGTAAGGTGTAGTGGAGGTTGTAGTATGGTGCAGTTGTTTCTCTGTGTGGTCTGGCAGCAGTGGGTCTGTTGCAAAGGATCATGGTTTGTGTGTGTTGGGCCTTTTTATTGGTCCATTGGTGGGTGTGGCTGTGTTTGAACTTTGGGTGGGTGTGTTATAAGGAGTGGTTGTGTTTTGGGCCTCTGTTTGGGAGTTTGGCAGTTGCAGGTCAGTGAATGTGTTGTATTTGTGCTTGTTGGACATGTTTTGTGGCTTTGTGCGATTCGAATGGAGTCTTCTTGTGTTGTTTTGCTTTGTCCTGGTTGTGTACATGTGTTTTTAGCGTCTGTACGGTGTGTACATCGGCCATTTTGTTGTACAGTGCTGTCCTTGTCTCTGGCTTGGTACAACTCGTACATGCGCGATGTTGGGTGAAGGTGCTGGTGTTGGGGCCTGGGGTGCGCTCCGTACTTAGACTGTTGGGGTGGGGGTACGCTCCATACATACGCGGGTGAGGATACGGGCCGTACATACACTGTTGGGGTGGGGGTACGCTCCATACATACGCGGGTGAGGGTACGGGCCGTACATACACGGTTGGGGTGGGGGTACGCTCCATACATACGCGGGTGTGGGTACGGTCCGTACATACATGGTTGGGGGGGTATGCTCCATACATACGCGGGTGGGGGTACGGTCTGTACATACACTGTTGGGGTGGGGGTACGCTCCATACATACGCGGGTGAGGGTACGGGCCGTACATATACTGTTGGGGTGGGGGTACGCTCCATACATATGCGGGTGGGGTATGGGCCGTACGTACGGGGGTGTACATACACGGGTGGGGGAACGACTCGTACGTACACGGGTGTACATACACGGATGGGGGTTCGACTCGTACGTATGGGGGTGTACATACACGGGTGGGGGTACAACTCGTACGTAGACGGGTGTACATACACGGGTGGGGGTTCGACTCGTACGTACATGGGTGTACATACACGGGTGGGGGTACGACTCGTACGTAGACGGGTGTACATACACAGGTGGGGGTTCGACTCGTACGTACATGGGTGTACATACACGGGTGGGGGTTCGACTCGTACGTAGACGGGTGTACATACACGGGTGGGGGTTCGACTCGTACGTACACGGGTGTTCATACACGGGTGGGGGTTCGACTCGTACGTACGGGGGTGTACATACACGGGTGGGGGTACGACTCGTAGGTACACGGGTGTACATACACGGGTGGGGGTTCGACTCGTACGTACACGGGTGTTCATACACGGGTGGGGGTTCGACTCGTACATACGAGGGCTGGGGGGGTGGTTGGGCACGTACATACGGGGGCTGGGGGGGTGTTGGGCGCGTATGCGGGCACATGTCTCCATGGTTGCTATAGGAGTTCGGTGCGGACGGTGTTTTTTCCATCCGGTTGTAACATCGGACGCACGGGATGGATCGTACTTGCGCGGTCGGACTTCACTTTTCACATTTGTACGGTAAATCGTCCGGGGACGTGTCGGACACATTTTCTGACCCGAGGACGTGTGGGGAATTATTCCCAATGCGATTCGTATGGACTTTTTCCCATGCGAATCGTAGTTGGCAGTTTGTACGGCACTTGTACGATTCGTACAGTAAAAAGACCGGATACGAGTCGTACGGGGAATTTTTTTCCAGGATCCTAATCGGCACCTATGTCTTTTAACTGTTATCAGGGTGTTTCTTCGACTTGTCTACCTTGGCTTTCACATCTATTTTTCTCATTGGTGGTGGTCTGCTCCAACGGAAATAGATTACTGTATTTTTGATTATTGTATATTTGCTTATTGTTTGCCTCATTTATATTTTTTCACAGAAGTCGTCTGAGTTTACTTTGGGTTGCCAAGAAGCCCTGTGTCTAAGCCCTGTCCACGCAGTTCTAATATACTACAAAGACTCCATTGATGAGAATATAGATTATTGTTCCATTTATCTTCTTTTGGGCCCTGACGAAGGAACTAGTGGACTCTGTGGTCCACTCCGAAACGCGCGTCGGCGCCTGGGTTGTCCGTATTATTGATATGAATAACATGTGCTATTGTTGATATTTGTTTTCTTCTCTTTTCAGCTTGTTTGTCATGTTTTTTCATTCATGTTGTTTTTTGTATATGTCTAATTTGTGGCATTGTAACATATGAAGTTAATTTTGTGCTATCTATCTTTGTGCTTCCATCGTTGTGCTTTGTGGGCTTTACTTGGCTTTTTGTTAGTACAAATGATTGAAATTATGTTCATTGTACTAGTCTTTTGAAATTTATATTTCTGTCTATATAAAAATAAAATTGTTTTATATAAAAAAAGTAGTTTTACAATAGTTCTGTGATTGAATGAGGCATTGATTATCTGTGGGATTTATTACAGACTAAGAAATTTATAGGGGAGGTTCTGTCATTTTCTATGTTGATTTTCCCCTGCCCTCCTCCCTTATCATTCAGTTTTTCAGGGGCCCTCTAACGTGTAGTCTTTGTTTCTCCAACAGGATAGTGCCCGTGCACAGGGGGCATGCCGTATGGTCCAAAATTCATTGCGAAGAGTAATTAAGACTTGTACAGATATTGCATCTAGGTTCACTGAAGCTGAGACTCGGATCTCTACTTTGGAAGACGATTTAGTGACTCAGAAATCCACTATAGATGCAATTCAATCTCAGCGGGAGGATATTCAATGGAAGCTTGTGGACATGTAAAATCGGGCCCGAAGAAATAATTTAAGAATTCTCGGGGTTCCCGAGGGCACGGAGGGATCGGATACCCGGCAGTTTGTGGTCGATCTATTCACTGAAGCATTCCCAGAGGTTAAGGAATGGGACTGGCAGTTGGAAATCCAACACGCCCACCGTTTTCCCTTCAAGCCTAAACAGGTAATAGACCTCGTGCTATCTTAATCTGCGTACATAACTTTTTAGCCAGAGAAAGGATTTATGATCTAGCCAGACCTGATAGGCAAAGGTCGGGGAAGGGTTGTCAGTTTTTTGTTAGGCCGGACTTTTGTCCAGCTACGGTTGAACGGAAGTGGCAGCTCCGTCAGCTCATTGTCCCTTTTCAGTCTAAAGGCGCACAGGTCTTTTTACTCTTCCCTGCCAAACTCAAAGTTATTTACCAAGCCCAGACAAAAATTTTCGAGTCTGAAATTCTGGCTAAAACCTTTCTGGACTCAATTTAGCAAGCCAAACTTGTTTGGATTCAAGTTTCCAGCTTCCGCTTTCTTGTAGGATTATAAGTGGGGATAATGCTCAATTGTGGGGATGATATTTTATGAGTATATTGTGTTAAGGTTTGGTTTCTGTTATCTCCCGGGGCACGTCCTCCATTATACTCTTAAGTTAGCAATGATTCAAGGGGGAGGGTGGTTCGGCTTATACCAGCACTTCCATCACTCGGACTTCAGTCCTATTGCTTAGGATGGTGGGTGGGGGTGTGAGGGGGGTGTTGTGGGGTGGGTGCCAAGGGTGGGTGGGTCTGTGGGGGGGAGGCAGGGGTCGGGTTGGTTAAGGGTGCATTAAAAAAAAAAGCTTGAAAAATTGAAAAGTTTTCATCATGGTACTGTTTTAATTATTACAGTCATTGTTTTGATTTTTAAAAGACTTAATGGCGTTGGGTAAAATTTGTATAGCATCATGGAATTTTTGTGGTCTTAACAATGAGAAGAAGAGAGCCTTATTCTCAAGTGTTGTTCAGGCTTTACATTTAGAAAACCCATGTGCCCTGGAACAACCGATATTATTTAAAAATTCCTGGATTTGATCTAATAGGGTGTTCCTGACAGTCCTCAATGATAAGAGGGGTGGCAATTTTAGCAAGGCGGGAGATGGGATCCTGTGTTAGAACATGTCAAGACAATGGGGGGCGGTGGGTTATTTCCGAGCTTTTGATTAATGGTAGATCATTGACTATTTACACTGTATATAGTTCAAATGTGGATGACCCTGCAGTCTTACACTATTTAAATGTTGAATTAGCTTTATGGCCCCATCCCATTTGCCTTTGTGGTGATTTTAATATTAATCTTCCGGCTGACTTTAATCTTATAGGAGGGCAAAAATATGTGGGCAAGAAACCTAGAGTATTTAGGGCGCTACAAGCACTGGTTCAGGAACACTCAATGACCGATCTTTGGTTTCATCATTTTAAGTACTTAGATGGCTATACATACTTTTCAGCTCCCCACAAAAAAATTGTACGCCTGGATTATGTTTTTTTGCCCGACCAGTTCGCAGATACCACATCAATTTCGATTCCACCCCGTATCATATCCGATCATAATCCGCTGGTTATTGGTTTTACTTTAAATTGTAATACGAAGCCTCCTAGATCATGGACCTTCGAGAGAAAGTTTCTATCAGAACAGCTTTATCTAGATCCTATGAGGCCTTGGGTATCCGAATTTTTGAACATCAATAGAGGATCAGCTCCTAGTAACATCGTTTAGGATACACTCAAGGCAGCAATTTGCGGTGAAACAAAGAGCTTTTAATTTTTTCGCCAGAAGCAAATCCAAGAGCAGACTAATGCGCGGGTTGACGCATTTCGTCGCGCAGAGGTTCTGCTCACTGACACAATTAGGGAGGGCCGTGATTTAACCCATAGTCAAATCCAGGTTGCGCGTCTAAGGGCTTTCCTGCTTGAGATCTTTGGACAGGACCTTGCAGCTAAATATCTTCAGAACCGCCTGATGATGTTCGAGTTTGGCGAACAATCTGGCAGGGTTCTAGCTAAACGACTCCAGCAGCAAGCCCTGGCCAACCGTATTGTTAAGATTCAGGACACTCAGGGTCACATTCATGACACTCCTGAAGGAGTCCTGACGTTTTTTTTGGATTTTTACGGCTCTCTATACACGGAGGAAGCTAAGGACCTTAATATAGACTATGAGTTTGGTACCTTTGTAAATGATCTTAATACCTCAAAAGTAACAGATCAGCAGAACTATCTTGGCAGCTCCTATAGAATGGGAGGAGGTGGAGCTGGCACTGAATTCATTGGCCAAGGGGAAGGCGGCTGGTCCGGACTCTATTCCTTTGGAGTTCTATACTATATTTCGGTCCGAGATACAGGAGGATTTTCTAACAATCCTTAGAGATGCGCAATCAGGCCGTATTCCAGACTCATGGCGCTATACAACTATCATTCTTTTTAAGAAGAAGGATAAGCCGGAGCTGGACCCTGCCTCATTTCGCCCAATATCACTGATCAACACTGATAATAAGATTTTTGCAAAGATTTTGGCTACAAGATTAGCGTCAGTGATATCTCCATTAGTTGCTATCCGCCAACATGGATTTATTCCTGGCAGGGACACGGCGGATCATGTCCGCCGTGTTATAGCATTGCTGGATTGGGCTCAAGTCACGGGATCCCCCTTTGGTGCAATCCTGTTAGACGCCGAAAAGGCGTTTGACAGGGTTGCCTGGGGGTTCCTGTGGAAAGTTCTGCATTGGAAAGGGATTTGTTTAAATTTTATTCATGCCCTGCAGTCACTGTATATTACACCTTGTGCAACTTTATCCATAGCAGGGTTGGTCTCAAGACCTTTTGAAATTAGCAGGGGCACCAGGCAGGGTTGTCCCTGCTCGCCCCTGCTATTCGCTTTGTACATAGATCCGCTTTTGTGCAAACTTGAGCTCTCCCTGAATATACTCCCGGATAGGATCAATACATTTGAGTTTAAAGTCCTGGCATATGCGGATGATATTATAGTGTTAAGTAGTGATGTGTCAACCTCATTTTCAGCAATTAAAAATTTAGCTGAACAGTATGGCCACTGCTCGGGCTATAAACTTAATGCTCAGAAAACTCAGGTGGTTCAATCTACTGCTATGGGCCCCTCTGTTGCACCAGTGGTTCAAAGTGCATTGTACCTAGGGATCAAAATTACAGCTGCGGTTGATAGGCTAGTAGATATGAATATCTTACCCATCATAGACTCATTCAGCTTTACCTTACGAAGATTAGACAATTTACATCTATCTTTGTTAGGAAGAAGGAATGTGTTAAAGATGTTGATATTGCCGAAATGTCTTTATTTATTTAGGACCATTCCGTTAGAATTCGCTCAATCAAGCATTGCCCGTGCAGAGAGATGTTGTAGTGGGTTTTTATGGGGCTACCGTCAGCCCCGTAGGGCAGCGAAATGGATGCAGCTACCACTGGATAGGGGTAGGTGGTCTGTTCCCAATTTGCTGCTATACAGCTGGACAGCCTTACTTCAACATTTTGCTGTCCCACTCTTTGGGGACAGAGCAATACTTCCACCATGTTGTGCACCTTCTATCTATGAGATAGGTTTAGGAGAGGATGCCAAGGGGATATTAGTGTCAGTCCTCGAACCTAGCTACTATAAAAAAACTAAATTTAAAGTTATCATGTCAATGTACTCAGTTTGGAGGAAGGTACGGCATAGATGGTCTATTCCTAGTATTAACTTTTACACCCCCCTGTCAGCAGCTAGACTGCTACTCTCCATTTTTCTAGATCAGATCACAATTCGGTGGAGGCTGCATGGCATCACTGCCCTGGGGGATCTAGCACATGGGGAGCGTATGGCTTCTTTTCTTTTTGTTTAAAATAAGTTCACCTTGGACATGCATGATTTTTTTTAATATTTACAGGTCCGAAGTCATTTAGTTAAACTTTTGCATAATATTCCTACTTTGTTTGTTAAGAATACACTCAAGGATTTGATTCTGAAGAACTCACAAATTGGGCTGCTCTATCAAAATTTAGTGTCTGGTCTCCCTGATGATCTATTGCTTCACAATGCTAAATGGGAAACTAAGTTAGGTAAGGCGGGTATGGATATTACGCATGCAATAGAGCTATCTAGTATGGTGTTAATCTCAGGGAGCCTACGCTCCCAAAGCTACATGGCCCTATATGATCTTTATTATACTCCAGCCATAATATCTAAATGGGGAGGTAGGGGTGGTCATAGCTGCCCGAGATATGGCTTAGTAGCAGTTAATGATGTTTACATGTTTTTCACTTGTTCCAAACTGGAACAGTTCCTTCAAGATGTTCAAACATTCATTAACATAAGTCTTAAAATCCCTGTGGCTCTATCTCCGGAATTAGTAATATTGGGCTGTGAGACTGATGCTATGTCAGCTAGAGCGAGTCATATTGCAGCCCTAATTTTTATTGCTATGTCTATAATACGATTATGTATTACATCGGAATGGATTAGTCCTAGCCCCCCCCCCCCACTTTTGTGAACTGAAGAGCAAGGATTTTAGCTCTCCATAATCTGGAATCATCTGTGCTCATGAGGGGGGGTAGAAGGAGACGGGAAAGGGGGGTACAAATATGGGCTCCATTTACACAATGGTTGAACAGTTGAAGGGTAATAACTAGTTTTGCTAATGGCATATTGTATTTGTCTTATTGGGACATAGGGGTTCACTGTGTCCCACCTGTATGTCTCCCTTTTTCTTCTTCTTTTTTTTTTTTTCTTCCTATTCTTTTATGTTAGATAGATGCTATATATGAAATGTAAATTTAAATCGATTTCCATGATAAACTCATATGGTATGAGTTACTGTACTATTGTCAAGCTGAACAAATAAAAAAAAGCATATCTGGGATCTAATTTTTGTGTTATTTTTTATTTTAGCCGCACAGAACATCGGTGATGCCGGCTCCAGTGCCGTCGCAGGAGTAGACGCGACGGGTCAGTTGGAGGGGCGGCAGCAATGACGGGCACTGGTAAGTCACAAATTTATTGCAATTACTAGGCTCACTTGCTAGTGCCATGGTATCTCTCATCATCCTAAAAAATGACTGTGAGGTGTACTGTCGCGATTTGCACCTCACATGGCCAGGGCGCGGTGCGCTACACACACTACTCCCCCAGTACCTCTTCCATCCAGCGCGCTGCACGGTATGACTGGCGCGTGAAGGGAGGTCGCGGTCTGTGCAAAAGATCGGGACTACGACTCCCATCATGCCTGCGGCCGGCGGCCCGGAAGTGGTTCCCGGCAGTTCCGCCGGCATCACGATAAAGCCCTCCCCTTTGCCAGGGATCGGGGCTTGACAATCCGGATGTTAGCTACAGTCGCGGATGGTGTTCCCCGCGGGATACCTCTCTTCACGACGGAGCCTGGAGTATCCAGCCATTTTGCAGCCATCCCTGAAGTTGACAGCCCTGAATGCGGTATTGAGGACTCTCAAGCAGTAGTGTTTACATCCCTCTGTGAGAGTCTGCGCCTCAGGGTCGAGGGGGAATCAGCTGCGCTCCATCGCTCCCGACGGCTTCCTTCCGAGGTTAATGACAATTCCTTGTTCCTAGTCACTAACGCCACGACAGATTGTCAAGCCCATGGAATCAGCTGGCCTGAGCGATGGATACCGCAGCGGTCCTGTCCACACTGCTGGAGAGCATCAATGCTCTCCAGCAGGAAGTGCAGACCTCCCGTAGAGAGACCCAGGAGCTCAGGAACGAAATGGGAACCCTACGTAGGGAAGTTGCTGGACTCTCAAGAACTAGCACCCCCGTGACGACTGGGAGGGGCTCCTATATTAAAGACTGGACATTACCACCTCCTGTTACATCCCTAGGCGAAGGGCCCAAGGGAACCAGTTTCTTTTCGACCCCAACAACCCCTTCGCCAGCCTCGGGGCTTATCCCTACGGTCCATGTTATACAGAACCCTGGCATTCCACTAGCCCCCCCAGAACGATTCTATGGGGATCCGAAAAAATTTGAAACCTTCCTACACCAATGTCGACTCCATTTTCTGTGCAAACCCACAGTGTTCCAGGAAGAGGCTTCCAAGACTTCCTTTATGATGTCCTACATGGGAGGCAATGCTTCCAACTGGACCATCCCCTTAATGGAAAGGAACGATCCAGTGCTCCACAATTTCCAAGACTTTTGAGGGGAATTACGAAAACTGTTTGATAGAAAAACCCACATGCTTTCCCTGGATCGGGAACTTATGACACTACGGCAGGGGTCACAGGACCTCCTTACATACATAACCACCTTTAATCGACTCCTAGTGGAAACAACCTGGCCCCAAGAAAAACGTACCTCATTATTCTACCAAGGTCTTCGGGGAGAATTGAAGGACGTTCTTTCCCAGGTCGTCCAGCTGCCGCAAACTTGTGAAGAACTCATTGAGCTAACCGTGCAACTAGATCATCGGTTGCAAGAAAGGAAAGGAGATAAGAGCAGAGGTGAACCCCGTCTTATCTTGCCGCGACCCCGACCGTCTGTAGACGACCACTCCAAGGGGATAGACGGATCAGAACCTATGCAAATTGGAGGGCTCCGTGGTCCTCTGACAGCAGAGGAAAAAGAGAAACGACAACAAAAACTATGCTTGTACTGTGAAAAAGGGGGACATTTCATACGGGAATGCAGAGCCAGAACTAAAGGCCCAGAGAGGGGATCCAGTCTTAGGACCCAAGCAGTCACTCAACAAGAAGCGGAAAACTATTAAACCCAAGTCAGGACGGGATCTCCGTCTTGGGTTCTGAAACACTCGCGATCCCTTTTGTTTTGGCGAACACCATTCAACCCTCTGTGGCCCACCTGAATGTTGACGTCACACTTTGGATAACATCTGACTCCCTCATCTGAGTGCCTGCCCTGCTTGATTCAGGAGCCACGGGCAACTTCATTGATCAACAATACGCTAGGAACATCGGTGTTCCCTATGTCCAGAAGACAACTCCTACCCTGGTAAGGGCAGTAGACGGGAAAGCGCTGACTTCAGGACCTGTTCGATACCAGACCAGTCCCCTGGTTATAAAAATCACCGAGGAACATTATGAGACAATCAGTTTTGATCTCATCGACGCCCCTCATTTTCGCCTGATTTTGGGTATGCCCTGGCATGACCCTGTGATACAATGGGCGCTTCGTACTATATCTTTGTCCTCCGAGTTCTGCAGACACCATTGCACGAAGCAATCCATACTCCAGGAACTCAAGCCGCGTTCCTCGCGTCTGGAGTGGAAGCCATCGGCCTGTGTTGTTCAACCCAGCTGCCGGAAGAATACTTGCCCTTTTTGCCGGTCTTTGATAAACACAAGGCGACCCAACTACCACCACATCGGCCATATGATTGCCGTATCGATTTAATGCCTGGTGCTGACATACCCTGTAGTCGGGTGTACGCCCTTACTGAACCCGAAAACCAGTACCTTAAGAAATACTTGGACGAAAACCTAGAGTCTGGCTTCATCCGACACTCATCATCTCCCGCTTCGTCCCCTCTCTTTTTTATCACCAAGAAGGATTGTGACGAGTTGAGGATGTGTATAGACTACAGAGCCCTCAACAAAATCACCATTAAAAACAGATACCCGCTACCCTTGATTCCGGTATTGTTAGATCAAGTAAAAGGGGCTCAGGTCTACACCAAACTGGACCTCCGAGGGGCATATCACTTGGTACGGGTTCGAACCGGAGACGAATGGAAGACCGCTTTTCGAACGAAGTACGGGCTCTTCGAGTACCAAGTGATGCCCTTCGGACTGTGCAATGCCCCAGCAGCGTTCCAGTTTTTTATGGACGAGGTGTTGCGCGGATTGTTTGATTCCATCTGCATCGTCTACATCGACGAAATTCTCATTTATTCCGCAAACCTCCTCTATCATATCATCCAAGTAAGAACAGTCCTGGAACGCCTGCAAACACATTCTCTCTACGCCAAACTAGAGAAATTCATTTTTCACGCACAGGAAATCACCTTCTTGGGTTATGTAATCAACGCACAAGGCTTCCAAATGGATTCAGAAAAGGTCTCAGCAACAACGCAATGGAGGGCGCCTTTCAACGTAAAATCCGTGCAGAACTTCCTTGGCTTCGCCAACTATTACCGGCGATTCATCAAAGATTTCTCTAAGATTATCCATCCCATAACCCGTCTCCTCTGAAAGAATGTCCCCTTCTTGTGGAACGACGAGGCGAACCAAGCTTTTGAGGAACTGAAGCACCAATTCACCCACGCCCCCATCTTGCGTCACCCGGATTCTCGCTTGCCCTTCATCCTTGAAACAGATGCCTCACAACATGCTTTGGGAGGGGTGTTGTCGCAACGGCATCCGACCACCGGACAAATCCACCCAGTCGCCTTCTATTCCAAAAAACTCACCCCCAGTGAGGTGAACTATTCGATCTCGGACAAACAACTGTTAGCGATAAAAAGGGCCTGCGAAGAATGGAGTCATTACCTCTTGGGAGCTCACCATACTGTGGAGATCTATACAGATCACAGAAACCTGCTATTCCTTAAAACCGCCAAGGCACTGACACCACGACAACTTCGGTGGTCTCTTTTCTTTTCGGATTATGACTTTATCATTAAATTTAAGCCAGGTCTCCAGAATGGTAAAGTAGACGCCCTATCGAGAAAAGACGAACCAGCAGAGTCGCTGACAGACGAAACGACGGAAGTTCCTTCCATCTTACCCAGCAGTGCCTTTTCTGGAAATACCGTTGCGCTACTGATGTCACCTACCTTTCTTGCAGACGTTAAGACAGCCATGACCCACCTGGACATCCAACATTGGCTAGACGAAGACCCCGAAAATCGCCTCACCAGTGAAAACCTGGCGTATCATCAACATACCTTGTATGTTCCCTTGGTTACCCTCCAAAGACAATTATTGGCCTGGGCCCACGATTCTACCCTCGGAGGACATCTTGGAGAGCATAAAACCATTGCAACAATAGAATGATTCTTCTGGTGGCCCACACTGCGTAAAGACACTCGAGACTACCCACGTACTTGTGCGGTGTGTGCACAAAGCAAGGCAAGCCATTCAAAGCCCACAGAACTCTTAAGGCCCATTCCAATTCCTCCGCTCCCCTGGCATACAGTCTCCATGGACTTTATAGTCGAGATGCCCCCCTGTGACGGGTATACCACCATTCTCGTGATCATAGACCATCTGACAAAGATGGGCCACTTTGTACCATTGAAAAGACTTCCCACGTCCTCCGAGCTAGCGGTCACGTTCCTGCAACATGTCGTGCACGCCCATGGCATCCCCAGGGTCCTCATCACAGACCGTGGTACTCAGTTCACCTCTCGGTTCTGGACAGTGCTTTGCTCGGCCATGAAGGTAGACGCCCGATTATCCACCAGCTACCACCCTCAAACAGACGGCAAGACGGAACGTTTAAACCAATCCTTGGAGCAATACCTTCGTTGCTTCACACTGCAAAACTCCTCTGACTGGTATCCATTGCTTTGGGCAGCAGAACTCGCGTACAACAACGCAGAGCACTCCACCTTAGGATGTTCCCCCTTCTTCTGTCTTTTGGGGTTTCATCCGAATATGCTTCCCTTCGATTGGCCCGTAGTTTCCAAACATCCCACGATTCAGGAACATCATGCCCATCTTCGGATCGTGTTAAAAGACGCCAAGACACAGCTACTGAAGGCCCAAAACACCCACAAATGCTTCGCAGACAAGAAAAGAAATCCTGAACCTGTCTATCAAGTAGGGGACTGGGTGTGGCTCGCCACAAAAAACCTACATCTGAAGGGAGGGGGTAAACTTTCGCCCAAATACATAGGACCCTACAAACCTGTTGCCCTAAAACTATCACTGCTCCAAACCTGGCATATACATCCAGTATTTCATGTTTCCTTGCTGAAGAATTGTCCTGATTCCATGAGACATCCCCCTAGGCCAGCCCCTATTGAAATAGAGGGACAGGAAGAGTACGTTGTCCGAGGAGTTCTAGACTCCCGGTTAGTCAGAGGGCGAGTGCAGTACCTGATAGATTGGGAGGGATACGGGGTAGAAGACCGTACTTGGGAACCCGCAGGTAATCTCCATTGCCCTCTTCTCGTAGCGCAATTTCACGATCGGAACCCGGGAAAGCCAGGTCGACCGCCGGGACGACAGTCCATGCGAGGGGGCTCTGTCGCGATTTGCACCTCACATGGCCAGGGCGCGGCGCGCTACACACACTACTCCCCCAGTACCTCTTCCATCCAGCGCGCTGCACGGTATGTCTGGCGCGTGAAGGGAGGTCGCGGTCTGTGCAAAAGACCGGAACTACGACTCCCGTCATGCCTGCGGCCGGCGGCCCGGAAGTGGTTCACGGCAGTTCCGCCGGCATCACGAAAAAGCCCTCCCCTTTGCCAGGGATCGGGGCTTGACAATCCGGATGTTAGCTACAGTCGCGGATGGTGTTCCCCGCGGGATACCTCTCTTCACGACGGAGCCTGGAGTATCCAGCCTTTTTGCAGACATCCCTGAAGTTGACAGCCCTGAATGCGGTATCGAGGACTCGGCTGCCTCTCGGTTCCAGAAGCGAGTCGTCAGTAGCACCGCCACCCGATGTCTCTCCTCAGACTCCGGAAGCGTGAGTAGCAAAACCTCCCTTGACACGGATTTCCCATCCGCTCACTCCGAACTTCTCCTTGCGCGTAAGACACTATTCAGTGCCAGGAAATGCGCTCAAACTGCTGCAACATTGTACGTTTTGATTTTGCCAGAATCCGAGCGCTAGGGACGCTCTTTGAAGCTCTTTGCACGCGTCCCGGCTCCCGCTCAGCCCGTCATCTTGTTGTGAGCCTTTGTGACATTGGCAACGCCCTAACTGTGACCAAGCAGTGAGGTGAAGAAGAGTGTCTCCTACTCTAGACACCGAGTCCTGCTCTCAGGACCCTTTACTTGGTATCAGAACCAATCCAGCTGCTAATCTCTCTTGTAAGTATCCGGTGTGGCTGGGTGAAGGCTGTAGCCCGGAGTGCCTGAGTTGCGTGGAGGGTGGGAGGTGCTTACTTACTCTCTGCTTCTTATGTTCCCTCTATAGTTTACCTGGGAGAGTGCCTTGGCCATAACCCTGACCCACTACCAGTGCAGAACCAGAGCCACACCACGGCAGAGCAGCGTTTTCTTATTTTATCCACTTCCCTTTTCCCCGGGGGGCTTTCTCAAGCAGTAGTGTTTCCATCCCTCTGCGAGAGTCTGCGCCTCAGGGTCGAGGGGGATCAGCTGCGCTCCATTGCTCCCGACGGCTTCCTTCTGGGGTTAGTGACAATTCCTTGTTCCTAGTCACTAACGCCACGACATGTACCCCTCCCCCCCAGCTTTACCAGCTACAGCGGTGGTTGAGTTATTATTATGGCCTCTTCTATCTGCAATGCAGCAACATCTCACATAATGAACTTTGATGGTTTGGGAGCGACATGAAAGAACAGAAGATAACTTAAAAGGAAGGAAAGGGTATATGATTGAAAGGGTGGGTGGGCCATTCTTGGGATGTGCCACATTTAATCATGCAATACCCATGTGAAGTGATTCCAGAACATATATCATGGTTTCCCATAACAGATTAAATACACTTGTTCAGATTTTTCCCTTTTGATTTAAAACTAGGCCTGGGTGGTAAATTCCGTTCCGCTCGCGGAATTTGCGGAATTTCGGTAATTTCGCGTTCCGCGGAGAACGCGAAATTGCCCAAAATTCTGCTTTCCGCGACTTTGCAAAATTTTTTCCTGTTCGCGTTCTCAAAATGCGTGTTCGCGAGATATTTCTCCCCGAGCACGCAAACAGCAACGGTGAACAGGAAAAAAGCATCGCGAACAAGCAATTCCGCGTGTTCACGGAATTTCTGCATGTTCGCGGAGATTTTTTACCGTTTCGCTGAGTTTTTCATAACGCGATTACGCAAATTCCGCCCACCCCTAATTAAAACGTGACTGAATAAGCCAAAGATGATGAATCGATGATCAGTGTAGTGGCCCCTCTATTATATATAAAAAAAGCTCTATCCTACCTGTCTAATGAGTCTACCCTACCCCCTGAAGTGGAGAAAATCAAGTTTACTTTCCTTAGTTACTTGCCTGCAATGAATTTGTTGGAAATACGTGGTGGCGGGTGAGGCCACAGAGTATAGTGGGAGTAAATGCATGATTTGATATCAAGTTTGGCTTATGGGATACACAGTGGCGAATGTGCCAAAGAAAATCTACATAATCCATACCTTTACCTGTAGTGCAGTCCATTAGATTCATTTTCCTCAACGTTTACTTACGGCACACAGGCTAATATGTTAATATCTGCATTTCATACATGTGGTGTACTGATGTAGTATCTTATTTAATATTCATGTTTGGAGACAGGGTAGAAAGAGAAATGTATTTGGCAAAGAGCAGGGCCATTGGAATTAAAAGTAGATAATTGTCAACTACAGCGGCAGACAGTAGAAAACTAGCTGAGGCGCTAGCTAGCAATGAGCTTGGCTTCATTTAGCACCACACACAACTTGTACTCTATATAGTGCATAATGCTGTACTGAGAAGTCATTTATTTTTCAACTCAAAGTGCCTTACTCTGTTTATAGTTACTTGAAAAGCCTTTTAAAAAACAATCCAATCACAGTTTTTTTTTATCCTGTGATGTTATTCTCTGCCTGTTACTTTTCTGCAACACAGTCCATGCTTTTTTATGTTTGGCAGCAGGTGTGGGTAAAAGAAAAGATAAAATTGGCCTTGTGATTCTCCTAATCATAATCGCATCAAATACCTTCCAATGGCCCTAGGGGACAAGCAATATACTGCTACTGTACCACCCAGTTATTTAAAACAATTGTTTGCACAGATCATTATTTACAATTATTTTTTTTTGTTTTTCTCAATATAGCAGCCAGACCACCCAACAGGCAGAAGAGAGTGGCCCATTTGTGGCGGCGGAGGCTGGAGCATATCCAGCAGGAATATCGGCGGCTCATGGTCCTGGAAGAGTGGGAGGAATAAATAAATGCACAGCTGCCGGGCAACAGTGCAGCTCGTCCTCCTCAGCCTCGAGCCTCCTGGCCATCCCATCACCAGCACTGCTCCCAACCAACTGCTGCCAACCCTCACCAGAATGGCAACAGGTCATTGCTGTGTCACATCCTTCTGCGGCTGAACACCGTCGAGGGCCGTCTCACCTTTGCATTAAGTAGTTTATTTTACTTTTACTTTGCACTACTGCCTGCAAGTCGTTTTACATAGCCTATTCATAATGCTTCTAACTTAAGAGATAGACTAACACTTCATTATAGAGTATAGGCATATACCTCTCTAACTATCTTGACTGTAATGGGTAATGTTGCCATGATGACCTATATTGCGTCGAAGTTCTGAACTATATAGTTAAAAAACATAAGCAGATAATTTATTTCTTAATACATTAAATTACATCCATACTAGTTGTCTTACCTGGATCCATTGACCTGGCTCAGAAAGGCTTTCAATCAACGCATGTCAAGGGACATCTCCTAGATCACATCTACAGCAATCTAGATAGCTTAACCATCGAGGCTCCAGTACCACTATCCTGGACCGATCATTTTTTAGTACCTTTTACATGGTCCACTTGCTCCCCCCCATCTCACAAAATCACAATAAGCAGCAGGGAAGAAAATGGGCCTCCCTCCCACTTTCTAAGTGGAAACTGGCTCTTATAGAACACCTACCCCCAAATGTGACCAATCCCAATACAGCCATTGTCAATTTTGATAACTGGATCTCCAGTTCCCTTGACCTAGTCCTACCAGAGGAATCTTTGCACTTAATAAACAGAGCCAAAGTGGCCCCCTGGTACTCCCCGACTCTCAGGACTATGAAGCAATCTTGCCGCAAACTAGAGAGAGCCTGGAGACAAGATTACTCACAATCAAAGCAAGTTGAGTATAGAGCCGCAATAAAGCTCTATAAAAATCAAATAAAATCTGCGCAAGCCCATTTTTATGAAGCCAAAATCAATCTAGCTGCAAACTCCCCCAAAGAAATTTTTAAAATAGCCAAATCTTTAATTTCTCCCCCTCCCCCCGAGCGTCTGTCACCTGACGGCGCGCAAACCCGTTGCAATAATTTAGCCACTTTCTTCTCCCAGAAGATCCAGGCCATCTATTCTTCATTTTCTACTGGCAGTGGTGACATGGACCACACCACCACCACAGATTCTGACTTCTTGGCCCCCAGCTCACTGGATGAATTCCCCCTCCTAGATTCCGACACTTTAGACAGAACGCTTCTTAAAGTCATCTCGGGATCCCCCAATGACCCAGCACCCCCGCAAACTCTCAATAAGGTGATGGACATCATCCGCCCTGTCATTCTGGATGTCCTTAATGCTTCCATCTCCTCTAACTCCGTCTCAGCACCATGGAAATGTGCGATGGTTAGGGCCCTTTTGAAAAAACCCACCTTGGACCAGAACAACTTGGCCAATTTCCGCCCCATTTCCCTACTTCCCTGGATGAGCAAACTGCTTGAAAGGCACATCAATAATATCTTAGTGGACTACTTAGAATCAAATAGTCTGCTATGCGCCTCTCAGACGGGTTTCCGCCCGCAGCATGGAACTGAAACTGCTCTCCTAGCAGTGACGGAAGAAACTAGATTGGTGCTGGACCGGGGAGGAAAAGCAGCCATCATACTACTCGACCTCAGTGCCGCGTTCGACACTGTCAACCATGCCACACTGCTACACCGTCTGAAAGGCATGGACGTGTCGGGCGCGGCCCTGGAGTGGCTGACCTCCTTCCTGGACGAGCGCTTCTTCCAGGTGTTTGAGGGCAAAGCAGTCTCCCCTAAGCAACCACTTAGATGTGGGGTTCCTCAGGGCTCCTCCCTGAGCCCCACACTTTTTAATGTCTATATGCGACCTCTAGCGGAGATAGTCCAGCCCTTTGGCGTGCGTATTGTCACCTACGCGGACGACACCCAGTTGGTGGTCTCTCTGGACCACACTGAGGAGCCGTCCAACACCCTGGGCCTCTGTCTAGAGGCCGTTGCTAAGTGGATGCAATCGTCCTGTCTCAAACTTAACGGGGATAAGACAGAGATTATGCTATTGGGTAACCCTCCTCCGACCATTTTGACATCAATTTGGCCCACCTGCCTTGGTGCTCCCCCCCCTCCCAAACCGCAGATAAAGAGTCTGGGAATCTGGCTCGATAAATCGCTGGACTTCTCGGTCCAGGCTACCAAAACTGCCTCCACGTGTGTCGGCCTAATGAAAATGCTCCGCAAAGTACTCCCTCTGCTTCCTTTCCAGGCGAGGAGAATCATGGTTCAGGCCCTGATACTCTCCCGCCTGGACTATGGAAACGCGCTATATCTGGGTGCCCCGGCTTCAGTGACCAACAGGCTCCAAGTCACGCAAAACTGCGCCGCCCGATTATTATTCAACATCCCCCGCTGGCAGTCAGCCAAGAAAGCTCTAAAAGAATTGCACTGACTCCCGATGGCTGCTAGAGCACAGTTTAAGGCTATGTGCATTGTGCACAAATCTTTCCATCGAACAGGCCCTGCCATCCTGTCCCCCTTAGTTGTGCCCTACGCTCCATCCAGAGCCCTTCGCTCGGGATCATTGCACCTAGTTACCACTTCTAAAATCAACAAAGCACGTTGGGGCGGCCGTTCCTTCTCCCATACTGCTGCGAGACTTTGGAACTCCCTCCCCTTAGCCCTCAGAGAAAATAATAATCGGCTGGCTTTTAGGAAAGCTTTGAAAACCCACCTGTTTGCAAAAATGTGCTAGTCTCACCCTGCGGCCCGCCAAAGTGATCAATTAAAGCGCTGCGAGGCCTCCGGGTAGTCTATGCGCTATATAAATATAATTTTTCATTTCATTTCATTTCATTTCATATACATGCAGCAATAACAAGGGAGGAATCACAACTTCACAAGCGAGGTCCCACTTCCAGTTCCACCCAGGTGAGCTCCAACTGTAGGATTGATCTGAATAATTGATTGATTATCCATCGTAGCCAACTAAATGGAAGTAGGAAGACTTAGTAAGTGGGTTATATATTTATCAAAGATTTACAAAGAATTTGACATCACCTGAGTACTATGTGATGACTCAATGAGAATGCCTGATTGTGCTAAAACAAAATGAATAGCAATACTAGTAAGTGTTGGCTAATGTGAAGCTAGCAGTATTATTTGTGAAATCCTCAAAACTGGACTCAAAGTCTGGAGTCGACAAGCTTAGGTTAGGCGTTTAAGTTTAGGCAACACAAGGCCTGAATGATGATTATGCTGACGAGTGATGTTCTTTAATTCTATATCTAAAAAATATGGATAATTTTTAATGCGGATGTTGGTAATGGGCTGATGTGGGCTGCTGCTTAGAAGATTCTACAGTAAGTTGGTGTTACTTTCACCACATCTTCCCCACTAAGAGTGCGATCCATTGAAGGTGTAATTTAAGCCACTCAGCAATAAATCACACAGCTTGGGAGAAGAGGGTTAGGGGTTTGATGAATGGATGGGTAATGGATTTGGGGAAAGGTTTGGCAAAGACAAACACTACAACACAAGGCCAACATCCATCTGGGCAATAAGCAGCAGCACATCATTCGCCATCAATCTGTTGTTAGAAGGAAACAAAGGAATGAGTATGACAGAGTACAGATACATGCATTGCTAACAGTGCTTCTGCCCTGAGACACAATTTGCCATATATCTAAATGTTGTGTTTTTTAGGTTAAGGAGTAAACCCACTCACCCACTTATCTTAGTTAATATGTTAAAAGAAAAATGATACTATATTGCAAATTGGGTGGTGCGTCTGCATTCTCCTCTGAAATGTCCACTCTTTGGGGCTTGTCTGCACTGATCCGGTAGGTGCAGTGAGGTAGCACCAAAAAAACAAAAGGGGGACTCAGAGTATCATAAATTAGCCATTTACTCACCCAGTCACACATGCATCCACAAACCTACAAAAAACTAATTTAACTGTCCACAACAACCCCTTTCAAAGACACACATTTTTCTACAAACCAGCTCGCAAACATAAGCCTTCTTACTTTTTTATCACTGACCTATCCACTCTCCATATCATCCACACATACGCGTACAAATACAGGTGGATATTCACTGGAAACTGTCAGAGGGCGGTGTTAAGCCAAAATTGCAGAATGCAGCACACATAGAAACAGTAACAGGGAGAAGAAATTAAAAATGTAATCTTGTTGCGCATGTTTAAGACCATGTTTTCTCATGTCTTATTTTTGGCACTGCTCCATATTCACACCAGCCTTGTAAATAGGAGGCAGCGTCAAAAAGCAATAGGAGTTGCTGTGGAATGCCCACAGCAACACCCATTGCCCGCCCCTTTGCCGCAGTGGTTGCTGCGATAAGCGGCATATTTACACTTAACACCACTTTGTAAGATATAGAGCAGGGCATTTCACCAAAATAAAGTCATTAAAAGTGACGTTCCTGTGGCATAATTCCCTTGTAAATATATACCCCACAATGTGTTCATTTTATTCCTAACCCCACCACAAACCATCACTCAATAACTGGCTTTCATACTATTCTATCCATTTACTACATCATCCACACTTACATAGAGATTCATCTATCAGTCCTCATTTAATCCACACCCTCATTTACATGCATACATATTCACCAGTATAGACTTCTGTCTAATAACTCATCTACAAGCTCATCCATCGTCCCACGTCTGACCCTTCAGCACAAATCAGATATATTAATTGTCCTGTCCATCCATAGTACTTTATGTTTAGCTTATCAAAGCAATGTTAGCCATGGTATATTCTGAGAGATGTCCTGGGGTTAGAAAATCAGTATAAATTTGTTAGCACATAATAAATCAATGCCCAACCAGAGCTTCTTGTTTATCCAACAAAAAGTACTTAAATCTATTATCAGTATTATTCTGTGGGTTATCCACCAAGACTTGAAACCTATTTGGGCTGAGAATAGTCCCTTTCCCTCCCTCTCCCCCTAAAAACTGGTGGGCAGAGAAATACCTGGATGTTTTAATGTTATGGTTTTTGGCATTACTTTAAAAAAGGCTTGCAACAAGGGAGTAACCTTTGGTTTATGCAGTTGGGGTCCCACCCTTGCCTTCCTAGATTTCCTCCTCCTAGGGCTTACCCACTCCTCAGCCACGACCTGGTCTGAGTATTTACAGTTTGTTTTTATTATTGCAGTGTCTTGGGCTCAGTTATATTGAGTATTTTTACAATCTGATCACGTAACCCCTGTAACTGTGCTTCCTAAAGCGTATCTGCCAGGATGCAAAATACTATCTGAAGTATTTCGATGCCAATATATTTCTTTCTTCCTCCCAGGGAGTTTTTTCCTTCCCTTCAAGGCAGAAGACAGACACGGAGCTCAAAAACGAAATACTTCTGTCCAAGTGTCCCTACCACCTAGTAAGTAATTCCTTTATCACTCGTTCATAAATTCACTTTTATGCCAGCAAGAAAACTTCCGACTCCTGAAGCCTCTGTGATCTGCCGCTAGCCAGCCGCCATGTTCCCCATCTATTCTCAGCCGAAATAGCTTTCGAGTCTTGGTGGATGACCCACAGATCTTGGAAGGAGCTGCTCTTAACAGGCAGAAGATGGAATGTGCTAGTCTGGATTCAAATATGAATTTTCTACCCCCCAGGTCGAAGTACAAGGGAGTTTACAGCCTGGTTACACTGACCAGAGTCAGGTAGCAAGTCCCGAGTTGGGAGCTGGACCATCAAATCAGGCAACATTTCAATCAGTCTCTGACCTGATCCAGCTGCTAACAACAGAAGTTAGAAGTAGATGTGTGACCTCGGAAACAAATCAGATAGAGATCAGATCAGTAAGTGGAAAGTTAGAAAATAAATTAGATGACCTAGCAGCCAGACCTTTGGTGCTTGAAACAACAGGGAAGGAGCTTACTTCTCAAACTGAGGAAAACAAGAAAGAGATGTTTCTTTTAAATGAAAATGGAGTGGGTAGTCAACAAAAGCTGGAATCCCTGGAAAACAATCATAGAAGGAATAATCTCCATCTGTTAAACATTCCCGAGAGGGCAGAGGAGGATAACTTAAAAGAATTTGTGGCCAGATTTATTAAAGAAGGGACCAAAGTTGACTGCACAGAACAAGATCTCATGGTAGCTAGTCAGAGGGTCCATAGAGACCCGCTTAGGTTTACCCGAAATAAAACAAAACCCAGAAAATGTTAGTCCACTTCCACATGTACAAGATAAAGGAAGAAATCCTTATTAAGAAACTAAAAAAGAAGTTGTTAACTGTGGATGGAATTAGCTTCCAAATAAGGTCAGATGTGTCATCAATCATGGCAAACAAACAATGCGAGTTAGGGAAACTGCTTGACCCTCTGAAGAAGCTAGGTGCAACAGCACAGCTAAAGTTCCCTGGAACACTGTGGATGAGGCATATTAATAAAATGCAGAATTTTCGGTGGGTGGAAGATGCGGAGAAATTCTCAAAGTCCATTTCAGATACAGGGATACATTAGAGAGGGTTTGTATGAGGGGAGAATAGTAATTTCTCCTCTCTTTAAGTCTGTCCCTCACTTAGGTTTTTTTTTTTTAATAAATACCAGGTGCACAACGAAGTAAGGTGCTATGTATTTTTCTGACTCCGGGGGTGGCCCCCATAGGCCTAGGTTTAGGCTGTGGAGGAGATAAAAGGAGGGTTCTCAGGGGTGGGTGATTTAAGGGGCTATGGGAGGGAGAAAGGTCACAGGGTGGGGAACAGTGGGAAACATTTTAAAAAAATATGTCCTATTTGCCTTAGCATGGTTTTGGGCACCCCTTGTGTAGAAAGATCAGGGTACAACCGATGATTGTACAGAGTGCCCAGTTAGAGACCTATCTTGGAATGTGAACCGGCTAGGAGTCAAGTATAGGAAGGAATAGAATCTACAATATTTAAAAGATGCCACTGCCCAGATTTTAATTCTACAGGAAACACATTTGACTGATTTAGAAATGAAAAACCTTTTTAAATCCAGAGATTAGGTCCAAGAGCTTATCTGTACCAGCCAACAGTTAACGATAAAAGGGGTAGCAATTTTAGTTAGGAAGAACCCATGTATCACCATGGAAGATAGTAGAGTAGACAAAGCGGGCAGATGGGTTATAGCTAGAATAAGGTACTATCATCATAAATGTACTATGGTTGGGTATTATGGACCCAATGTAGATGACCCTAGTTCTCTTAGAGGATTACTTACAGAGTTATTAAGTTTCCCGGACCCCGTTATTTTAGCAGGGGATTTCAACGTGGTGTTGGATGATGATCTGGAACGCTCATCTAAGAGTAGAGAAATCTTAAACAGTAAAATGCGGCCCTAATTAAGTCTTCTATGAAACAACTAGGTTGGTTAGATATATGGAGAGAGAAAATAGGAGCTAAGATGGATTTTACTTTTAATAATAAAAAGTATGGCCACCAATCAAGATTAGAATTTTTCTTAATAGATCAAGGGCTGAAAAATGTGCAAAAGAAGTTAAGCATCTAGGAGCACATTTGTCAGACCACTCTGCTTTAACTCTAATTTCAGATCTATCAATCAAGCTAACACATAGGAGATGGACAATGGACCATGCCTTAATATTAGATGAGTCAGTGATTGAGAAGCTGAGTTTAGAGTCTCAGGAGTACTTTGCAATAAATCTTGACAGTGCCTCAGTGGGGGTTGTATGGGATTCGTATAAAGCTTTCTTGATGGGGAATATAACGTCCATTCAGGTATTCAAATGGAAGAAATATAGAGCAGAAGTCAGGGTAATAGAACAGAGTATCCAGTGGGTGGAACAACAGATATTAAGCTCTGGGGTCGAACAGGATTCAGGGTCTGTACAAAGTTCTCTTCAGACTCTCAGGTTGGAATTAGATGGGGTGATTGAAGGGAGACAGTGGAAAAGGTGCAAGCAAGTACATTTGTACATTTTGAATATGCAGAAGGGTGTGGAAAACTCTTAGCTTGGAAAACTAAGAACGATCAGGCAAGAGGGTTTATAAAAGAGCTTAGGTGTGAGGTGTCAGGAAACTCCCTTATGACCAGCGAAGAAATAGAAGATGCCTTCCATAATTATTTTGGGAAGGTATATCAGGAGGGACTGGAAGTTATGGAGGAAGATGTGAAGGAGTGGTTGGGTCAGTATGTTTCCCGTAAAATTAATGAAAGTGATGCTAAAAACATCAATAGCCCAATTAAGGGGAGTGAGCTCAGAAAGGCTATTATGGCAGGGAAGCCAGGTAAAGCGGCAGGTCCAGATGGGCTACCTGCCGAGCTATATAAAAGTTTGAGTGAGGCTCTCATCCCAGTAATGGTGAAGTTGTTTTCACACATTTTTGAGGAAGGGAGGAAAATGCCAACATCCTGGGATGAGGCCATAGTCACGCTGATACTTAAACCAGGAAAATCGCCCAATGCGTATGACTCCTATAAGCCCATTTCCCTGCTAAATTGCGGTTATAAAATCTTCGCCAAACTTTTAGCAGAAAGGTTAAATGGGGTGGTGGGGGGGTCGCTTACATGAGGATCAAAAAGGTTTTGTCAGGGGGAGGGGGATCTGGGATCTAACTTACAACTTAATTGGAGCAATAGATATAGCTACGGTTAATAAAGCTCCCCTGGCCATCATTACTTTAGACTGAACAAAGGCCTTTGATAGGGTAAACTGGCCCTATATCCAGAAAATATTACGGTTGAGCAATTTGGGTAAGAACTTCTGTAGGACTATAGAATCGATATACCAAACCACAACAGCTAAGGCTCTGGTAAATGGGAATCTGTCTACCTCTTTTAAGATCTCAAGGGGAACTAGACAAGGGTGCGCTCTGCCCCCCCCCCCTTTTCAATTTATATATTGAGCCATTAGCTGTGAAAATAATAAATGAAGATAAAATATCTCCCTTTAGGTACAGTGGATGAGAGAAAAAGGTGGCTTTATACGCCGATTTAATGGTGTATACTTCAGACCTGTCAGCCTCGGTCCCTGTGATATATGAGTTGACCTCTCGCTTTGAACATATCTCAGTCTATGAAGTGAACGAAAGAAAATCTGAGATAATGGTCTGGAATATGAATGTACAACAAGGGCGCATTAAAACTGAGATGAGATATTTGGGTATTAGGGTCGCACAAAGTATCAAGAAAATTCTGGAAAATAATTTTTAAAAAGTCAGCAAAGATGTTTGCAAGTCACTAGCAACTTTGGTCACACTTACCGCTGACAATCATCGGAAGCGTGAACTTAATAAAAAT
Organism: Triturus cristatus; assembly: GCF_964204655.1. Lineage (NCBI taxonomy): Eukaryota > Metazoa > Chordata > Amphibia > Caudata > Salamandridae > Triturus > Triturus cristatus. The sequence continues at coordinate 233,678,538 of NC_140587.1, forward strand.
GATGATCCTCCCTAAACTCATCTTTTTATTTCTTTTAGAGAAGATTGGCTTAAAAAACTAGAGTCTAAGATAAACAGCTTTATCTGGTCCTCAAAAGTCACGCGGATTGCATGGAAAAAGTTGCACAGAAAGAAGGATAAGGGGGGCCTGTGTCTACCAGATTTATCTTATTTTGCATGGGTGTTTCTATTAAGGAATGGGAAAATGCTTTTGAACGAACCTGATGGTTCAGATATTGGTAAAATATTAAGAGTTATATTGTCAGATGTGAGGGGGGAGAGCAAGGTTTTATCTATAAATGTGAAGATCCAAGAAATTTTAAAAAGGTGCGTCTCAAGACCTTACATGACCTAGTAGTTACGTGGTACAAATCAGCTACTACAGTGAGTTAGCACCAATATGGGATGAACCTGGCTCCCCAGAATGGACAAAGGATACCCTAGCTGCTCCTTTGAGTGAAGTTGGGGTGATGTGTTGGAAACAACTAGGTGAAGATGGAACTCTACTTTCTTGGGATAAGTGGTCGGAGATTACGGACAATAAATCATCCAGGTTCAAATATCTTCAAATAAAAAGTTGTAATAAAGCAGTTGGGGTAGACATTGGTTCTTCAAATGAGTTGGAGTCCGTGTGGATCAGGAAGGTCCCAAGAAACAAAGAGGTGGCAGACTTGTACTGGCTTCTGATATACCTTGCTGATGGCGATTTCAAACTACCGACTGTTTGTGGGGAAAGAGCTTGCCAGGGATCCAGTTAGAAGACTTACGGCAAGTATCTTGCACCATTCGGTACTCCACAGTGCATGCTGCAAACTTAAAGAGAAACCAAATTTCTTGTCTTCACAGGGTCTACTGGACACCCCTAAGGCTATCTAATTTGGTGGGAGGGTGTCACTCCGAAATGCCCAAAATCACCCAAGAGAAGGTGGATGATAATCATATGTTTTTGGAGTGTCCTGAGATTCAGTCCTTTTGGGCTGACGTGAGAAATTGTGTCTTTACAATACTCGGAACGGCACTCTAGGTAAGCATAGCCTTGGTCTTCTTTGGGGTCTCGGCACAATATGAGTCTATATCTACCAACATAAGAAAGCTGGGTTTTAATTTGATATTGCTTGCTCAAAGAGAGATATGTAAAAAATTGGTTAAAGAATTTTCTCCCAACTTTAATAGACTGGATTATATCTGTGAAGTATACGGTCAGACTAGATAGAGCATCACTAAATAAGAAAAAAGATTTCTGGCTTCCATGTGAAAAATGGTTTGAATATGAGTTAAACACAGTCCAATGATTATGCCTTTACACTGTGTTATTTTACCACTCTGGTGGTTTCTGAAACGGCCTGCTTGGGGTCAGAGCAAACTGCGAAAGGAGAGGCTCTGTGTAAAGCACTCCATTTTTGGTTTTACACAAATATCTCTGGTAGGTGCTGATCAAGGGGGGCCCTAGAGCAGCATTTTGCTTTCTTTGTTTTTTCAAGGCGAATGAGGACTTAAAAAAAAAAATCTGTGTTATTCTGTTCTTAAAAAGACACAAAACAACATGTATATACTATATGGCTAGCACAATGCTAGGGTTATCCTTTGCTATGTTATCCCATCCCTGATAGCTCCCCTGCTGCATTGTATGCAGGTCGTTCTCCAGTAGTATTGTCCAGATTCTGGCTAGCTGCTTCCATCCCCTCAAGGCTTGAAGCCTGGAAATACCACTTCTGGCCTCTAGAACTCCATCCTGGGTCACTCTAAACTGTAAGTCTATGCCACTTTAGTGCCCTTCCAATTCTCAATATCTTTTAGTCAAAATGTTGTATCTGCTCTTAGTACGTTCTTTCCATTCATAGCTAACCATGTGTACTGACCGGGTCTTAGCCTTCTCCACCGTTCCAATGCTGAACATTTTCACAGGCTGTGATCTTCACTTGTCAGCGGACTGCTTTATGGAGTAGAAGACAAAGTGGCATTGGCAAATTGGGGGATTGTCTTTTGGGTCCATAGGTGATGCAGCACATCTCTTGGTGGCATGTTTAAGAGACTCTGATGCAGGACATAGGATGCAATCCAGTGCTCATGCACTTGGATCTTCAAGCGATAGAACGAGTCAAGCAGCTATGATGAAACAAGTTCATAGACCACATCTTAGTCACTGGGAATTCCTGTGGTCATGCTCTGCTTTAGGGTTCTTATCCTGCAGCCAAAGGTAACAGCTTATGGGAAACAACACATGTGTGCTTTACAGTTAGCTACTTTTGTTTCTGTTCTGTGATAGCACTCCCAGAGATAGACTATGGGCCAACTGAGGGAAACATTGGGCCGTGCACAAGCAGTGGCATGAAGTACAACAGTGCTTACCACAGCTCCATATGACATGACTGCCCCCCCAACTACTAAAATGATTGATGCTCTTTGCTAGTCATTAGAGCACAACTCCTTCTTTCTCTCTGCAGCTAGACTGTTGGTTGTTTTTCTAGGTGGTGTTTTGTGTGGGGACACCTTTAATAACCCCTTCACATTAGTGTTCACCACCTCTCCCATTATAGCAGGCCATCACATGATGTTCCTGACTTGAGAAGTGAGCTGGCTGTCAAAGAGCATCAGCCCAAAAACTTAGAGATTTTACCCACTCCAATAGAATTGACCACTTGGTACGGGTCAATGAGAAATTCCAAAAGAAGAAACAGTAGGGAACGTGCTGGACTGTGCAGGGATCAGAGGTACTGTTCCTACTTCAGCAAAAGCAACAGTAGAGAAAGCGTTGCGCTCTGGAGCAGTCAGATATACTATTACAGGAGGGAAAGTGTTGGATTTTGGAGGGGTCCAATTTATATTTACCAATCCAGCGTAAGCAAAAGTAGAGTAAGTGTTGAACTTTGGAGGAGTGGTAAAATGTACTATCCCCACTCTAGTCAGAGCAGTAGTAGGGAAAGTGTGGGATTTTAAAGAGGACTACTGTTTTCTCTCCACCTAAGTCTATATGTACTGATATTTTACATGTACGTTTTGGAAGATTTGATCTCACACTATTCACCCAGTAAAATTGGATGGGTTGCTGTAATTACCACTGAACTTTTGATTTCTGTTCCTGAGGTTACCTCTCTCTGCCGAGCAACCCCAAACATTTTGCCCTCACTCCTCCTGTTTTCTGAACCCTTTTTTGTTGACCTTTAGAACCCTGTACACTTTTATCACTGCTAAGCACTACTAAAGTGCCTATGCTCTCTCATTAAAACATGGTATAATTGGCCTACACCTGCGTGGCACATTTAATTTATTTAATTTACTTAAAAGTCCATAGTAACGTGTACCCAGACCCTGCAAATTAAATGCACTTATTGTGCCATCCACTTAGCCATTTAAAACATGTCTCAGGTCTGTCCATTGCAGCCTGTGTGCAGGTTTAAACTTGCAATCGACATGGAAAAATAAACATTTTGCAAGCCTCAAACTCCCTTTTTAATAAATATATGTCACTCCTAAGGAAGGTTCTAAAAAGCCAATAGGGCACGGAGCAGTGTATTAAAAAGTCAGACATGTACTTTTAAGTTTTACATGTCCTGGCAGTGACATACTCCTACATTTGTTTTTCACTCCTGCAAGGCCTACCTCTCCCATAGGATAACATTGGGGGACCTTATTACAGAGTGACTCCTAGGGTTAATTGGCTGGCCTCCTGTTCTGAGCTACAGTCACATAGAGAGCTCCAACAATTTGAATCTGCTCCTGGACCCTGTTTGAAGTGAGCCCTACTCTCCAAGATGTGCTCACCCTAATGTGGACTCTTGGAAGTGGTGCTAGAGGTGCCATACAGTCTCAAACCAGTCCTGAGAGTACCTGAGAGTACCTGCTCTCTGATCTAGGCAAGGTGCTTTGTCAATTGACCTGAGTTTGCAGTATCTCCTGTTATGTTATTTTCCGCAGCAGCAATACTGTTCAGTGGCTCCTCGCTAACGGGGTATCAGGTCTCATGGAGCCCTCATCAGCAACAACTTGCAGCATCCTCCTGCTGGAGATTTTAGACTTCCAAAAAAGTGACAAAGTCTCAATGTAAAAATCTTCATTGAGACTTCGTTCAGCGGCTCCCCAATGAAGATGCCTCCTCCTCGGACACCGTCAGCATACTTAGTCCTCTGAATTTTACCTTCTCAGACATTTGTCTTTGAAATTTCTTTTAAGTTCAAAGGTGAGCCAAGACTGGGACAAATCCACCTTGTGTATCCAAACTGCAATCCATCGTGTTCGGACATAGATTTTGACTTTGCTCTGGTCTCCCTTGACTAGATGTTCGTGGTTGGCACTTTGACCTTTTAGGCGATAGTTTTTACTAAAAACTTCAAATATTCACAGCTTCAGTTCTCCTGAATATATTTTTGGTGTTGTGTTAATATTTTTTTGTATTGTTAAAGTGATGCAAAAAGACTTTACACATTGCCTCTAAGTTAAGCCTGACTATGACGTTTTGTGGTTCACCCTCACAGGGATTTTGCTTGTTGCTTGAGAAGGGTTCATGTCCCCCTCAACCAAAATCCCAATTTCCTGCAGCAAGGATCGGTAAAACTGAGCATCTCATTCTGAGAGCCAAATGAGTTTAAACTTGACTTAGCTTTTACCAATCATTATCACATTTGCAGCAATGACTTGCATCAAGTCAGAAATACTGAGACACCAAAGGAGGTTTGTTTAATGCTCATGGTTGAACCCCAACTAGTAACCTTTCAGCTTTATTTTTTTTTTTAAAGTGTGTATTGTAAATTACTAAATGAAGATGGATTGACTTGTAGTATGACTGAAAATAAATATGTGGGGCTGATAACCTGTTAAATTATTGCTGTCTTGATTACCCTGTTACCCAAAACATTCAAATCCGATTTTAGACTTGAAGAGTTGGGAAAAGTTGCCCCTACTTCTGGTTTAGGAGATTGGTTTTTGGAGTTTAAGTGGTGATTACATCTACTAGAATCAAATAAATCTTTGATCAAAAAGGATCTGAGAAAAATATTGTTAATGCTCCTTACTTCTCTCAGATACCTCACACAACAGGTTGGTCTTTTGACTTTTTCCCTATATGCTGGGTTTCCATGTCCGCTTCATATTTTATATCATCATCAAATAATGATGTTGGGTGAATATCAGTCTATAAAGTACATTATATATAAGCATTCCTTTAAAACAGAATTGCTGAACTGATAATGTGCCCCTTACGAAATTCCACATGAAAGTGTTATATGTTGTACATTAAAGAAGCATCAAAAATATCCCCAGTAGACATTATCTCCAATGGTTTCCATTGTTTCCAATGTTTTTATCTAACCAACTAAGCTAAATCTTCCTAAATTGTCTCAAGTGCACTTTACAGACCTAAAGCAAGTATCTACTCATACCTTCATCAACAGTGCCTGGTTTGCGTATCCTGATAATGAGGGTCCTCTATGTTTGGGCCTTCTATACATTTTATGTCAGCAGTAGAGTACCAAGGGAGCCATGGGCTCTGGTGTAAGCAAGGGAGGAAACTTGCCCTTTTGACTGATGTTGGGGTAGTAAGATAAAGCAATTATCAAGGTGCAATGGGCCCCTATGGGCTCTCAGCCCTGGTGCCACTGCACCTGCTACACCAATAGTAGTTAAGCCCCTGTATGTCGGAGGATAGACTACAGAAGTATCATGCTACATGTATATCATAGGAAAAATATCCAAAAACAAAAAGTTGAGGAGGTAAGTATATATTGGTGTGTGTCGATTTAATACTTGACTACACACATAGGAAATAGGATGTGGCGTTACGGCCAGAGCTGATTACTTTGGAACTGGGGAAACAGGTCAAAATCTGGGCATCAGCTCAACATTCTGTGATGCCGGGGAAATCACTTAATCCCGCTGTGCCTAAAAAATGAATTTGACCTTGTGCAATGTACCTTTGTTTGCACCATACAAAACCTCAAACAAATGTAAATACGGATATGTATACCGTGTGTCAATATATCCACACACACACACACACACATATATATATATATATATGTATATCTATATTTTTTTCCCCGTTCAATTTCCCGACGAGCCAGAGGTAAAAATAACGAGCACTCCGGAGTGTTAGTAATCCACCATTAATCCATGTAATGGGAGTCAATGACGGTCAACGAATTTCAGGTACAAATATCCTTTCTCAAGATAAAAGTGTGCCCAGCGACCATATAACTTCTATATAACCTATGATAAATATGAAGGACAATCTAACAAATGTGTTTCATTTTATCACATACAAAGAATGAGTGAGTTATATGTATACAGTTCATTAATGCAACATGATAATATATTAATATGATTACTAAACAGAATGTTGCATGTGGGAATGAAAAAAATATTAAAAGCCAAATATTGAATCGGCAATTTTTTGTACACTGCAATATTTTAATATGTATAGGTTGGGACAGTGGAAGTCCCCCATCAATGTGAATCATGCTCCGAGTGGAGGAAAATAGCATCTAATTTCTGTGGGTAATGCCCAAAATAGAATGTGCGATTGTGAAAAGTTGGCTTGTTGGCTGAGGGAGGTGAATCCCCACTCAAGCCACAGCCACAATCCTTATCAGGGTGAATCACAAATGTCACTAAATTTACCTGGGCTTAACCCTCTGTTAGCTCGGAACAAAAGCAGTTAGGCTTACCTTAAAGGCAATGTGTAAAGTATGTATGCAGCACTTAAACAATATTAAAGTGAAAGTGATCCAGATCAGGGTATATAAATTCTCCCTACTTCCACAGATAGAGTAATTTCACAGATACACGCACATACATTCATCATACGCTTGGGCCCATTTCACTAACATACACTCAGATTACTCTATCAGTACCAACCATGAGAGAGAAAACCTCCTAAACACCCTGCATCTGCACTAAGGTCGATAAGACCAAATTGACACTGTCTTGAGTCATGATTTAAACAATAATAATCACAATAGAATACTCAATAATTGACAAGAAATAACCACCAACACTGTATTTAAAATAATGGTAATTTATCTAAAATTAGTTCAAAGGAAAATTCAATCAAAGCAAAATCATTATTCTCATAATTACCTATTCTAGCTAAATGTCATAAATGGGTCAGGACAGGTCTCTCAGTAGAAGTTCCCCAAGTCGCCGTCCTCACAGCATCGATCCTCACCAACGCAATTTTGGGAAGAAGTGGCCTCCGACCCTCTCTGGGCTAACAATACTTATAGAAAATTTTACAAAATAAAGCAACATAAAATGTTTTAGATATCCTCTGAACCGCTGAGCAGAGCGAGCAGGAAAGGATGTAACATCGCTACATTTGGAAAATCTCCGCTCAGAAAAATCACAAAAAAAATAAAAAGACGGAAGAAGGAAACTCGAGTTTTGCAAATGTTTCTTTCACGTTCACATTTCCTCGGAACCAGCATTGTAATCACAAAGTTCATTGTGGCTCCCTTGTCCTCCAAGGACACTTGGACTCTCGCCCAGAACTGCTGTCCTCACGGAAAAAATTTAAACCAGGCGATGACTGTGGTCAGATGACTCTCGACCATGTTCAGCAAGGCCCTCTCATCCAAATTCAGTCACTCGAGCGTAGGCTTTAAACGGCAGCCATTTTACGATAGGCCAAAACAGACCATCTTAATTAAAAGAGACAAAAACAACGTTACCACAGCATAGTGATTAAACAGTGTTAACCCCACTAATACCCTTATGTGTATGTAATTATCTAGCCTTTGCAACACAGTAAAGCATTAGTACACATTATTTCAAAAGCGTTTTGTGCTTTAAAACAAACAACACTTAGCAACATCCATTTAATAAAACCTGCACATTATTATTAAGCAACATGAATGCATTCCCACGTGTAGTTTTCTCCTGTTAGTTCGTATTGGTTAATCAGAATTTCATACAATAACAAATAATTAATAGTTACAAATTAATAATTTTAATTCACAACATATAAACAAACTGGAGCTTCAAAACCCGATAAATTTTCAATAGAAAACTCTGCTCCAGCAAAAGCACAACACAAGAATATTCCCACACTATGTTAGGAAAATAGAGTATATTGTAATAAATTATTTGATACCAAAACTGCAAAAATCCAATCAGTAGACCCAAAGTTATGAATTTGTAAAGTGCGAATGCACGCGCATGACCTACAATCACCGTTCTTTAGCCCACTCTGCCACCCCAGTTCAGACATGGCCATATGCAAATCAGTCTGACCCTGTGCCTCATGGGAACAGTCCAGCCCGAACTGCCAAGCCATGCCTTCCCTGGACCGGAAACAAGCTTCCTAGGACCGGTTTCTGGCATTTCAGCCGTCTTCAGCCAGGCTTGCTTGAATCCAGTGGCAAAGTGAGCAAGGGACTCACGTCCGAGCATACCCTGCCAACTTATGGTGAACAAAGCGGTACAAAAGGGGGTGGTGATGGACGAAGCATCAGAACCAATCAAACACTCACACCCAGTCAACAGATCTGTTTGATTGGTTCTGTTGCTCCGTCTTCAACGTTGTAGATATTCTAGTTAAGATTGGAAATGGAAAATAGTTCTCTGTGTGAGAAACCTATGTGTGTATAATTCCCCATTTTTGCTCCAATAGGAACTTTTGCTCACAAGTCCAGCAAAACAATTTAACAGACTTACTCAAAACTTTACATGAGAATATGAATTCCTCCCTCCTTTAAGGAACAATACCAGACATCCTTAAAACAGGACAGGACCCATCAGACTTAAATAACTGACGCCCAATATCCAACATCCCCACTCTAGCCAAACTCCTGGAAAAATGTCTTCACACGCAGCTTAGCAACCACATTCAACTTGCTCAACCAATACCAATCAGGCTTCTGTGCAGGTCACAGTACGGAATCAGCCATGACCAACATAATGGACGATGCACTAAAAATCCTGGACCAAAACGAAGTCTGTTTATTAATCCTACTTGACCTTTCATCGGCATTTGACACCGTCAAACACGACAACCTGCTAGAGCTCCTGTACAGAATGGGATTATCTGGATCAGTGCTTACTTGGTTCACCTCTTTACTTCAAAATAGATCACAAATTTTCAAGGTTAAGCAATCCTTATCTGAACCTGTCCCAGTCACTTTAGGAGTAACACAGGGATCATCCCTGTCACCCACACTGTTTGACCTCTTCATGGAACCAGTCACGAACTTCTCAGCCTCTCCAATGCCCACTTTTATGTGTACGCAGATGACACTCACTAAATATCCAATCACTTGAGGACATCAAATCTCTTAACTCAACGTTACAAAAAACTCAAACCTGGTTGGCCGAAAACCATTTGAAACTAAACACCCTCAAAACTGAATTCCTCCTAATCGCCCCCCCCAACCAACCAACCATCATCCTCGACTGGCTGAATCACCTAACAACACTCAAGGGTCAACCTCGCATTTTCGATTCAGCGAAACCACTGGGAGTAACGCTGGACAGAAACCTAAACATGCAGAAACATATCAGCACCTCTATAAAACGAGCACATTTCCACATGAACACCCTGAGAAGACTGAAACCCTTCCTACCAGCAAATGACTTCAAACAGGCAGTTCAAGCACTAGTAATCCCAAGAGTGGAATATGGGAGTGTCTCACTATGCAGCCTTCCCAGATCGACAATGGCCCCTATAAGAGTATCAATCAACTCCGCTTCTAGACTCATCACAGGCTCCAAAAGAAACTGTCACATCTCCCCAGACCTTAGAGCCCTCATTTGGCTACCATCCGAGGCTTGATTTCATCTGAAAATCACATGTATGATGCACAAGGCCTTACATCACAATACTCTGAGTTACCTAGCACAGAAACTGGTACTCTCTTGCGGTAATAGATCCTCCAGGAGCTCCAGGAATCTTCTTCTGAAACCACGACGATTTGCCAAGAAGAAAACTTACAACTGGACCTTCTCAGGAATGGCTCCCAGGATCTGGAATGCTTTGCCCACAGAAACAAGACAGAACACGTCTACTGCCTCCTTCAAAAAAGAAGTGAAATCGATTCTCATGGCTAAAGTTACTTGAACTATTTACCTATCACTAAAATATAATTGCCAGTTTGTATTAATTATCAATATGTATTTGAATCTCCTATATTTTTCTATGCATGTATCTGTGTCCTACATCTGCCCTGCAAGGCGATCTGATACCCGCAAGGGACTTGTTCGCATTATATAAAACCTTCAAAATAAATAAATAAATAAATGAATTTCGAAATTTAATCAGAAAGTGTGCCTTTCATTGTATGGTATAAATCCTTCAATAGTTTTTGAGATGTTAACATTTCAAAAGGGTATTCGGAGTAATTGACAGCATTAACAGGTTTTGATATCTTGGACAAATTAAAAAAATAAGCAAAAGGGGTTGAAAAAGGGTGTTTTTTTCTCATATCTTCCACCTAGGACCCATGAATCCAAACCTGGGCCCACAAACCTTAAATGGGCTAATTGGCAGACTGTATAACAGAACACATTATTGAGGCTGCCATTACAGAAAACACAGTCTCAATTCCCATGTCCTTAAAAGCAGGAAGAGCATTATCTGATCCCCGAATCCTGTTGTAGGATTTGCAAATCTCATTACAGCATTTGTGGACAAAAAAGGCCTATTTGGGTCCTTCATCTGTCCTATGACCTAGGTTTAAGGAGAGTTCAAGGATTCATGGCCTCATTTATGAGATTTTAATATAGGGCAGCGCCACAGGCCTTCCTGCTGTGCTGCTCTATGGTAAAAGAAAAGGGCAGGAATGCACCATATCTATCAGATACGGCTCATTCCTGTCATTTTCCTCAGCGCCGGTGCACAATGGGCTGCCGTGCGCCAATGCAGGCACCTTTGCACCATGCGGGATGATTATTTCTGTGCAGGAAAGGATACCTTCCTGCAGAGACAATCAGAAGAGGCTTTTTCCTCTTTCTATGTGTGCTGCAGAATTCAGCACACATGGAAAAGGGAAAAACGAGGATAAGATATAGACATTTCTCCTCGTTGTGCCCCCCTTACACCTCCCCTGGGGAGGCATAAGTTTTTGGCGCTGCCCCAGATCTACGATTTCTTGTAAATCTGGGGCGGTGTCAAAAAGCCATGCATGTTGCTGGGAAGGCTCCCAGCAACACCCATTGCATGCCCCTTTAATGCAGAAAACTGCATTAAAGGTAGCCACATTTGCGAGGCACTATTAAGCCCAAAAAAGTGGCTAAGTGCTCCCACGTAAATATGGAGCAGGCTCCTGCGCCACGGAACGTTACAAAAAGTGATGTTCCGGCAGTGCTAGGGTCCTCATAAAAGAGGCCCTAAGTTTTAGAAAATAATACTTGAATCTTGTACTGTCTTTACATGTTGTTTTAATCGACAAATGACCTTTTTAAGGTGATGAAATCAGATCCATTGTCCGCAAACCGGAATCATATTTTTAAAAGACATACTTTTCCAATAAATGCTGGCAAATCCACTGTGCATAGCCAAATGTGCTGCTGGCTTTGCTGGGTGTGGGTTATGAGCACAGCCTGCAAGCAAACCTGGTTGAATCTGAGCAAAGTCCGAGCACAGCGGGTTCTATCTGCCTAAGGAGGATCATTGCAGGACCTCACAAAAGACCAGGGGCTGCGGCCAGCCACCACTGAGCACTGCTGAAGGGTGTGTGCAGCAGGTTTGGCCTCCTGTTGTAGATTAAACATAGGAGACCCTGTGGCTAACCGCTAATACAGTGTGCAGTTGGCTCCATGATGTTGGATGTAGTATCAAGATATTTAAAAGTTAGGGTGCCCCTGCCAAGCTTGCTCTTGGTCGACCGTTTTTTTAACATTCATTCAACAAAAGGGTTACTGAGCATGAAGGGGTGTCAAGGCCAGTTCCCTTCAGTTTTAGGGATGCACTTAGACATCCCATCCTTCTGCCATTCAATCCCTTTCTCTTCCTGCATCTTCACAGGGCCCCAGGGTCCATCCAAACAGCTAGGAGAACTTGGGTTACCAACCGCATCGGAGGAGGCATCGCCATCGCGCACAAAAACTCCATCCGAGTCACAACCGACACCGACAACTCATTCCCCGATGCCGAACATCTCCACTTCACGATCCACAGCGACCCCAAGACCACCCTCAGAGGCACCCTCATGTACAGACCACCAGGACCTCGCTCCAAGTTCACCGAAGACATCGCAGACTTTGTCAACCCTCACGCACTCTCCTCCACCGACTACATCCTCCTAGGAGACCTCAACTTCCACCTAGAGAACCCCACCGACAACAACACCACCGCCCTCCTGGACAACCTCGCCAACCTGGGACTGAACCAGCTTGTCAACACCCCCACCCACTACGCCGGACATACACTCGACCCCATCTTCTCCTCCAGCAGACACGTCACCTTCACCACCGAACTCACCTGGTCGGATCACAGCTGCGTCCACTTCAGCTTCAAGAAGACCACCGTGCATCACCACACTCAGCAACCACCAAGAAGACACTGGAACCGTATCACCACAGAACAGATCGCAGCAACCCTCTCCCAGAACCAACCCACCGGCACCACCGACCCAAACGAAGCCGCCAACAACCTCACCAACTGGCTCTCCGACTGTGCAAACCTCCTGGCCCCCCTGAAGACTCAAGCCAGCACCAACAACCACAAGAAAAACTCATGGTTCACCCCGACCTCAAAGACTCCAAGAAAGAATGCCGCACCCGAGAGAAGACGTGGCGCCTCAACCAGACCGAAGAGAACCTTTCAGCTCTCAAGGACGCCACCCGCCAACATCACCAACACCTCCGCGCCGCACGAAAAACCGCCTACCGGAATAGACTGGACAACAACGCCCACAACAGCAAGGAACTTTTTTGCATCATCAAAGAGCTCTCCAACCCGGACGCAGAAAACAACTCCATCCCTCCATCACAGGACCTCTGCGACTCCCTCGCGACCTTCTTCCACCAGAAAATCACCAACATATACAACAGCTTCCCGACCACCGACGCGAACCCCCCCCAGAACCCGCCAACGAGATCACCACCATCCTCAACTGGAGCCCAACCACCACCGAGGAGACCACCCGCGCCATGAATTCGATCCACTCCGGCTCCCCATCGGATCCCTGCCCGCACCACATCTACAACAGGGCCGACGACATCATAGCACCACACCTTCGAGACGTCATCAACGCCTCCCTCACCACCGCCACCTTCCCGGAGAGCTGGAAGCACGCAGAGCTCAACGCCCTCCTGAAGAAGCCCACAGCAGACCCCACCGATCTCAAAAACTTCAGACCCATCTCTCTCCTGCCGTTCCCCGCCAAAGTGATTGAGAAAATTGTCAACTCTCAACTCACCAACGCCCTGGAAACCCACGACTCCCTCGACCCCACACAGTTCGGTTTCAGAGCCAACCACAGCACCGAAACCGCCCTCATCGCAGCCACGGACGACATCAGAGCCCTGACCGACAAGGGTGAGACCGTGGCCCTCATACTACTGGACCTCTCTGCAGCCTTCGACACGGTCTGCCACCGCACCCTGATACGACGCCTCAGCAACGCCGGCATCAGAGGCAAGGCCCTCGAATGGATCATCTCCTTCCTCTCCGGCAGGACCCAGAGAGTCCGCCTCCCCCCCTTCAGATCGACAGCCATGGAAATCATCTGCGGCGTACCCCAAGGATCTTCCCTCAGCCCCACTCTCTTCAACGTCTACATGACCCCCCTGGCAAACATCGCACACAACCACGGACTCGACGTAATATCATACGCCGACGACACCCAGCTCATCCTTTCCCTCACTAACAATCCCACCGCAGCCCGAACCAAACTTCACGAAGGAATGAAGGAAGTGGCGAACTGGATGACAGACAGCCGTCTGAAACTGACCGCAGACAAGATGGAGGTCCTCATCCTCGGCCCCACTCCCACCGCATGGGACGACTCCTGGTGGACCCCCGCCCTAGGCAGCACTCCCCAACCCACCGACCACGCACGCAACCTCGGCTTCATCTTGGACTCATCACTCTCCATGACCAGGCAGGTGAACGCTGTGACCTCGGCATGCTTCAACACCCTCCGCATGCTCCGCAAGATCTTCCGCTGGATCCCCACCGACACCAGGAAGACCGTCTCCCACGCCCTCGTAACCAGTCGCCTGGACTACTTGAAAACCCTGTACGCCGGCATCACCAACAAGCTGATGAGAAAACTCCAACGAATCCAGAACGCCGCCGCGAGACTCATCCTGGACATCCCTCGCCACCACCACATCTCCGGACACCTGAGAAAACTCCACTGGCTCCCCATCAACAAGAGGATTACCTTCCGACTCCTGACCCACGCACACAAAGCCCTCCTCAACCTCGTACCCAAACTGATCAACAGCCGCGTCTCCTTCTACACCCCTCCGCGCACTCTACGTTCCGCCGGTCAGGCCCTGGCAGCTGTACCCCGCATCCGCAAAGCCACCACCGGAGGAAGATCCTTCTCCTTCTTGGCAGCGAAGACCTGGAACTCGCTGCCCAGCCACCTCCGCGCCATACCTGACCACCTCTCCTTCAGAAGGCAGCTCAAGACCTGGCTCTTCGAGCACTGACCCCCCCCCCCCCCAGCGCCTTGAGACCCTTTATGGGTGAGTAGCGCGCTTTATAAATGCGAATGATTGATTGATTGATTGATTGGTAAACATAAACATGAATAAATCACTTTTAATAAAATGCCAATTAAGTTCTGAATTTCCTACCATCACAGGGCATGTGTTAGTCTTGGGGTTTCTGGTTGGCTAGGGTATGCACATAAGCCAGGCAGAACCCACCACTCTAGTCAGTGTAAGGTAGTTACACACATATGATAACCACTGCTCATCCCCTTGGTAGCTTGGCAGAGCATTAGACCATTAGACCACAATAATTTACTACAGATAAAACATATTAAACACCATTACGTTGTGTTGTAAGTAAATCTCATTCGACCATATCATAGCCAAAACATATTAGACCACAATCACTTAAATTGCCCTTAGTCTGCCAACTAGGCAAGTGTCATAAGCATCACATTGTAAATATTTATAACACACATTTATCGATAGCTAATCAATGCTCCTGCAACCAACAACAAAAAGGACGGGTTTAACTGATTTCAGCAGCAGCAGGCAATTGGTGTAACGTGCAAGGGTTACAGGTAAGGAAGGAACTGCCAAGATCCCCGCCAAGATCCCTGCCTTGTGAGCATCACCTCTGTGCCACTCACTCGCAAGCACACAGTCCTAGTAGCTTCTGCTTTTCTAGGGGGGGGGACAGGATTAAAAAGAACATGCAATGGGGGGTTTCTCCAACCATGAAACAACAGTGAAGCACAGGGAGGCGCTCAGAGAACACAGCCCCTGGTAATCCGTCAGGACGTAAAAGCACCCTGGAAACTTTGATGTCCCTGAGTTGCCCAGAACAGGAGACCAGCTCACGCAAGCCCTTGGAGAGTGCTTGACAAGCAGGAAACCACAGCAGGTAAATAGATTCAGTCCTTTTCCTCCACCGGACAGAAGCAGCAACTGAAGGCCAAACCATCCCTCACTCAGAAAAGGCAACACTCCTCACACAGTCCTTCAGCTCTTCTTCTTGACAGGGTCCTCTTTTTCCCTGAAGTAATCTAAAGTCCTGGGGTTTTAGGTGTAATACTTATACCCCAAATTTTCATTGCTCTTCTTATGGCAAGGGTCTCTGAACCCAGTCCAAACCAGTCCTGGCCTCCTTGGTCCAGCATGACAGCAGGAGATGGAGACAGCATTGTGAAAAAGGAAACAGAGCCTATTCAGGTGCAAGCGAAACTCCTCCCACCCCTATAAATGCAGACCAGCTCTAGTCAGCCTACGAAGAGTCACCCAGGCAAGGCAGGGCACACCTCAACCACCCTTAGTGACTGTCTAGAGTGAATGCACATCCCCAACTCCTATCACTCCAATCCCAGACAGAGAATACACAACAGGCAGAGGCGTAAAGGATGTTAAACAAGAAAGTGCACACTTTCTGACAGTGGCACTTTCAAACAAAGGAGTTAAAAGCCATCTTTACTAAAAGGTGTGGAAATAAATTCTGAGTTCATGAGCTTACCCTCCATTTCTCTATCTTGTCCCAATGGAAAGTTATACTTGTAAGATGTTACAACGTACCTGCCATGTTAGTCTATGTGACAGATAGCCTTTCAATAGTGAAAAACGAAATGCACAGGATTTCACTATCAGGGCATGTCACACACACCAGTGTACATCCTACCTTTCACATACACTGCACCCTGTCCATGGGGGTACCTTGGGCCTACCTTAGGGGTGCCTTTCAGAAACATCAATAGTTATGGATCCCAATCTCAGAAGGACATACACACACTAATAACAAACAAATTGGAAAATATCCTTTAAATTATAGATCAGTAAAGCAGATTATTTTAGGACATCAAACTTATAGTTGTATAGTTATTTTAGCTACTTGAATCATGACAGGACAACTAATTTTGTTTTTTAAAGCATATGTGCGGACAATGGACATTTGTACTGGCCACTATTCTCCTGCTGGAGTTTTCTTTTCCATTCCCAAGTACTCGAGGAATGCACCAACTAATCCTGGGTATCCACATTTGTCTTCTCATCCTAAATGATGGCTGGTTCATTGCCTTAAAGTTTATGAATCAAAGCTGTTGACATAAGAACATCCCTTCTCAATTGCTTATTTAATGGAAAAAGCCCCAGGGACCAATGTTATCTTCTGCCTTGGCTCGTTGTGTCGAATGGGTTATGGCTTCTGATCGAGTTGGGGCTTAAACGTTCGTGGATGATTCTGCAAGAGACGCCGCGGCTTCCAGAGCCTTCTGTACTGTGCTATGACTTAACCACATTCTCGGCATGCAGAGTCTAAATATGTAGGGTGTTTTATTGCAAACCGGTGGCTCATACCTCAGCAGGGAGCATGCTTAATATGGTCCTCCGACCGGTTATTGAAATAATTCATCTGATAAATAAGAATTCAGGGAATAAACCCGCAGGCATCGCAATTAGGTGTATGAACATGTTAGAAAAAACTAAACAGCGCTTCAACTAACTCTCTGTACCTAATTAGATTGACAAATAGCATGCATACTTTTAACTTAATATATGGGAAAAAAAGATAAATGTAGATGAAAATTGAAAATATATTATATGTTTGTGTGGATGTTTGCATTTTGTGTCTATGGATGGGCGATTGTATGTGTGAGTTTGTGTGTCCGTGTATGTGTTAGTGTGATTCTGTGTCTGAGTTTATTTTCGAGTGTGTTGTGTCCGTGTGTTTGTGATTCTATATGTGCGTTCCTCTGTGATTTTGTGTCAGTATGTGTCTGTTGCGTGCTTGTGAGAGGGTACGTGATAATGTGTAAATGTTCCTGTGTATCTGAATGTGTCCAGTTTGTGTGAAGGTTTCCATTTGTGTATATGTGAGTGTGTGTTTTTTTGTATCCTTGATACTCTTTTACACAGTTGATAATGGCATGCTGACTTACATCACCTAATCATGAGACATAAATATTGATTAAGATGTGGCTGTATCTTCATTTTACATTCTGCCTCACTCCATAGCTGCTTTGTATCACTATTTTTGCTACTACTCTGACTCCATGAAACCTTTAATGATTGGCCCAGATTTACTAACATTCGGCAAAACAGGACGTAGTCATATAACTTGCTGCGCTGTGTCAAATGTAGAGAGCAGGAATGCGCCATATTGACTACGATATGTTGCATTCCTTGTCTCTCTGTGCGCTGGCACACTGAGCGCTGTCTAGCACCAATTTAGGCCACCTTGTGCCATGGTGCAAGGGTGCCTGCATTACAATCAGGATTGTTTTTGTGCAAGAAGTGGAAATACCAGGGAGTAATAACCACATTTCTCCTCGTTACCCCTCTGTTGGGATGACATTTCATTTTGATACATTCCCAGGTTTACTATTCTTAGTAAGTTAGTGAACGCACCCAAATCCATGGGTGGATGTAGGAGGACGCCCACACTCCACCCATGAAATGCCTTCTCAATGCTGAGCAGAGCACGGCAGCGACTTGTGCTGCCTTCTGTTCCTCTAGATTTACTAAGCCACAAAGAGCCACGCAAGGTGGCTTTGCATGGCTTAGTAAATATCACTTAAGGGCTTGCATTGCATTGGGTTGCCTTGTGTCACCTTGAGAACCTTTTATCTCATTAATTAATCCATTACCCTGAATGTTTAAAATGATGAGCACATAAGACATAGTGCTGAGGGACTACTGACAGTTTCATTGGTTTCAGATAACTCTAAAAAAGTGTTTTTATGGTCATAAAATACACCAAACTTTCTTCCTTGAAATTGCTCAAAGATGTTCGACCTTGTCATAAAAGGATATAGAAGGAAAGCAGAGCAAGACATGATCTCTAAATTTGTTAGAGAAAAAATAGTGTGAAATGACGTGGAGGACACTGGGTACGAGGCCAACGCAGATGTTCTCTCGAAGTCACATTGAGACATTGCCAGCATTGTAATTACAAGTCGAAATGACAGGATAACAAGAAGAAAGCTTTGCTGCGGCCCTTCGACAATTATATATAGACGAGCACAGTGGTGCTGACACCTTCTGCTGAGACGATCCAGTGACACCGAGCAGGCTGAAACCCTGCACGAACGCAGAGCTGTTTGCATGATAGTCTTAAACATTACCTGCAGTGGTACCCTGCAACATATTCCGAAGTGCTGTAAATTCCACAGAAACATTACTGTTTGCCTATACAGTAGCTGCCTTAGCGGTATCAATTGCTTTGAAAGAGCTGGGTAATGCACAGTATGCGTTCACTCCTTAATGGTAATGTACTCATTGGGCCAGACTAACAAATCTCTTATGTAAAACCACAGACTTTGTCACTGAAAAAGAGTGGTTCTCATTCTGGTGAAGGTGCCTTCTGAATCACAACTAGGATGGTGCATTGAAAGGGATGCCCTCCACCTATGTGCGACTCGGGTTAAAATACATATTAATAGTTTATGACCAACATTGAAACCACAAACCTTTGATCAGTTACCAACATTTTACCAGGGTGATAACTGATTCATGAAGAATGAAACTATGATGCTAGTGGGACAGCATTCATTTTGTGGTTCATGGTGTGACAGTGATTCAAGAGCCCCCTGCATTTGCCTTGCAATGTCATTCCAAGCTGTCACTCGGGGGTCTCTATTGCTGCATTTGCAGGGCTTGGCAGGAATCGCAAAATGTCTCATGCTTTGTAAATGCACATTTTGTGATGTAACTGATTAGCTCTTCAATCACATCCGAAAATGGAGCCCAGGTCGCAAACCAGTCGATCTGAAGTTCGTACCTATAGACGCTGGCTCATAACCCATGGACTACTTTGTTTTTATGAGAAAAGGAGCATATACTATACAAAATAATGACAAAGTGTACTCAGAAACAGGAAAATCATTTGGAGAATGTGCACCAAATATAAACATTGCATGGATACAATTTTAAATTTTAAAAGAACACAGCAGTCAATAACAGCAATTAAGCTTCACCTGGTGGGTCTGAATCCATCTTTGCACATCTGGGAGCAAGACAATACTCCAACATTTGAACACCAAAAATGTGACACCCCCCCCCAATCATTTTTACCTCATTTGGTTCTCCAACAGGTTGAATTGCATGTTAAGGCACCTCCTAAACATGAATTAGACTAAAACAGTTAATAATAAAAGTAATGGGGCCCACTCAATAACTGAGTTCTAGATCAATGAAAGGTAAAGGGTTTTATTACAAGATAAAAAACAGAAGCGGTGCAGAAGCAATGCCATCAAGGCTCTCAAATGCAAAATCAAAATTATTCTAAGTCCCAAATGAGTAGCAAAATAAAACGAAGTTGGACAGCATCCCTAGTAGAACACAAAAGTGTTCTAGCTCACTCCCAATGTCTGGGGGTTTTCATACACAATTCTTGAATGGCAAATTGGTTAAACTGCAAAATCATCATGGTCTGAGCAAACAATATTGTCTGTTTGGAAAATCAGAACACAGGGAAAAATACAGACCATTACCTTAACACACAAGCACCATCCCAATTCAAAATAAATATTCTGCACCCCCTATGCTAATACCATCCAGACATGATCTAACAGAGATGAAACATTTAAATGATGGAACTTTCAGTGAATGAATGGACCAGTATTCACAACAGAAGGCAGTGGAAGAGACCATTTTCCCACAGGCTCTACAAGCACCGTCAAACTTTTCTTTATTTCCATAGTTTTCATTATCAATGTCTCGCTTCCCGTTTAGTCTTGGGATCTGCATCAAGTCCTGGGAGGTGGATGCCATCGCATGTGTGGACTCCCTAATGAGGTGCCGACCTGCACCCATCACATGGATTGCATGTAACAGCGGTTGTTTATTAGGCTTCATGTCCGTGATGTGCCAATGTTGCTGTCATTCAGCCAGCAGCATACGATGCGCTAGGAAGTGACCGGGGGGATACTATGGTGTTTGCATAAGTGTTCAAAGGCATGAAAGCGCCTTCCTGGAACAATGTGCCCAGTGTGTCCAACCCTTTGTCTTCCAGAGTTCCATCCCCTCTCATTCAAGCAGGTGACTGAAAGGGTAAATAGATCATATTGGGATTTTGGGCTTGTATGGCACCTGTCAGAGTTAAGCGGAGGCCCCTGGTATAGTTAGCATATGCTATGGCCAATAGCTTATTAGAGCATGAAGCAAGTTTACTGGATGGTAACAGTAGCTCACGTATCATTTCAGCAGCTAAGTCCAGCAAGGATGAGGCCAGTTCTGCCAAGTGCCGGCAACTGCAACTGTGACACCAGATAATAGTGCTCAAAGGTGGGGGTTCCTAATCCTCCTAATACCACAGGCAGTTGGAGCTTTCTCAGTGCGACACATCTGCACCCCTTGTTCCAATGTTCCATGTAATGCGCAGAATGTGGAGCTTGGTATGCTGACTGGTAGATTTTGGATGTAGTATAAGAGTTGGGAAGCATTATCATCTTGGAGAGTGAAACTATCCCTTGCAACGTGAGAGGTAATGTGCTCCAAAAGGTCATCCGTGGCCTCAGTGAGGCGATTGCCCTCATGAGGTTGCCATCTATTAGATCTTGGGTGTCATGGTAAATGCGGATACTGAGGTAACGAAACGTGGACCGCTCTCATCTCACCTGGTGAGGTACCACCATAAGGAGCTGCGGCAGACAGGTCAGACTCACTGGAAAGAGACAGGTCTTGACCCAATTGACTTCCAAACCTGAGGCGCTCTTAAATTGATCAAACATCAATTAGATGCTCCCCAACCCCTGTCTAATAATCTGTATGTAGAGGAGGACATCATCTGCGTATAAGAATACTGCATGTAAGTCACTCCCCTCTAGCACATCTCAGCCGCTGGGCCAACGGTTCCACTGCCAATGAAAATTGTAGTGGGGATAGTGGGCACCCCTGGTGCATACATCGAATGATTCCAAAGGGATCAGAAATGAGCTGTCCTGTCCTAACTCAGGCAGTGGAGGCTGTGTACAATTGGAGAATGAGGCAGAGTAGCCTCATTGGAAGCCCCAATCACGAGAGTACCGCAACCATATTCCCAATCTGGTGTTTCAAAGGCGTATTTTACGTCTATCATGAGACAGGTGGCAAAGGGCAAGTAAGGTGGGGCTTGTTCCAGTACTGCGAATGGACCAGGAATGACACCATTCTAGTCCGCATGCACCAGTGTGGGCATATGTTCCATCAGGCGGCCAGCTTTGACTTTGCTGAATATCTTATAGTCTGTGGTTAGCATCCACAGAGGGTGGTATGACATTACCTCGAGTGTGTCCTTGACAGGTTTTAACATCGATATTATAAGGGACTCGTGGAGTGTCAGTGGCAACTGCCTCACCTCCAAAGCTACCTGAGAGATCTACAATAGTTTAGGAACCAGTATACCCTCAGAGGCCTTATGAAACACAGCCGTAGGGCATCCAGGTGAGGGATTCGCAAGTAGCCAGCCCTTGCATTGCTGTCTGCAGCTCCTGTTCTGTTATAGGCTGCTGCAATTCCTCTTGAACCACTCAATCAATAGTGGGCAGCACAAGGCCCTCAAGGAATGAGCGTATAGGCACTTCACTGGCAACATGGGGAGGGGGACCATATAAGACTATAGTATGTTGTGAATGCATTGTATATGTTCATCTGGGTAGTGACCTTGTTTGTTGGAGATTGTCATATTGCCATGATCGGCACTGATAGATCCGGGCTGTGCAGAAGCCAGGACAAAAGCCAACCAGACTTGTCCCCCTCTGCATGCATCTTGGCCTCCTAGGCCTTAATGTCAAGTTGTTGTTGCTGAGCCACCGATCGGGTGTGTTGATCTCTGAAATCTGCAAGGGCCAGATGTCTCAGTGCGGACCCACAAGCCTATGCCTCAAGGGCACACACAGATACCTAACTAAACTCCTCATCATAACCTGTTGTCATGATAGCCATTAGTTCTGACTTTATGTGAGTTACCTCTCCTGCTGTACTTAAAGCAACTTTATCAACTAACGAAGACAACCGCCTTATTTTCATATCATTCATTGCTACGCCTATTGGAATAATAGTAGCAGCATCTAATATATGCGACTACCTGCCCAAAACCACGCTTTAAAAAAAGGGGGGGTTAACCCAAATAACCCTCTGGCATCTGGGTAAATAAACAGAATTACATAGAGATAGTAATGCCTCGGAATAGATTTCTATTTCAATCAAAAGTCAAAAGCAATCCAGCAAAGAATATGTACTGACTTGTCTGAATAAATTTATTTTTGCATTTATTATACACTTTACATAGCTTGTATGTCTTATTTTGATATGCATATATACAAATATTTATACCACAAACACTTTATGTATAATATTTACATTTTACACCTTTCTCCTTGCCCTACTAATCAATTAAAAAAATTTGATTCAGACAAGTCAGTACATATTCTTTGCTGGATTGCTTTTGACTTTTGATTGAAATAGAAATACAGGTTTTTCAAAAAGATTAAGACTTTTAGGAAGGGATAATTAAATTACCTTTTCATCCTACTGTACATTAGATCTATCCCGAGGCATTACTATCTTTATGTAATTTTCGAAAACCACTCTTTAGTCACTTTAATCTAACTACCTCAATAGGAAACACTAAAGCAAGATAGCAGGAGCCAACCCAATTTTGTGGCAAAAAATAAAATAAGCAGTCTCACCACACCCATAAAAAATTCCTCTAAAAATCAGTTCTTCGCTAATTAACTATTCACCACTCAAAACAAAAGTTATTTCACACAAACTCTGTCCCACATTTTCAGTTTTACGACCTTTAAGAGGTTCATGACCCACTATACACATTTCACCTCTTCTTTCTTGTTTCATTCCCAGTCTAGGATGCAAATTCAACATTCCAAAATTCTTCTCTTCCTTAATCTGGTCTCTTATAGCATCTTCATCTCTCCAATCTCTCACAATCTTCCCTCTTCTCTCATTATGTTCCCTTATGAATTCAAGCTTTTCTGCACTCAGACTACACACATACCCCAGTTTAATGGTTTTAATTTCATGCTTAATTTGTACAATTAGTCTAAAAAACTTACCATAATTAGTACTGTGGATGCGCATTCCACTCTGAAATATGCAAATCGTCCAACGACACATTGAAATCCGGCAAAAAGTACTTGTTATTAAATATGTTAGCAAACACTGTACATGATAAGCCATACGAGATTGGAAGCTGTGATTCATTAACCCCTTCCCCTGCAGAAGGAAGAAGAAACGTGCATATAAAAAAGATTTTTAACCCCATTATCTCTGAATATTCATGTTACCTTGAAATCCACTAACTAAGTTTTCCCTGTGTTTAAGCAGGCTTACTAAAATCGGAAATGATATCAATAGTACAATACAATCAATAATTTTACCACATCTGCTGCACTACATTTTCTAGAGTAAAATGTGATTGTGAAGCCTAAAAACTCAAAAGTAACAAACATTTTCTTTAAAACAATAATACATTTATTCTGTTCTTCCTAATTATCAAAAACAATAATTAAAAACAAAATATCTGAAATAGTCTCTTCTTTTTCTTTTCAAAATCTTTCAGTTCATTCTCTCGACAAGTTTTATTACTTATGACTTTATTTGGTTGTAATTCACTTTGAGAGTCTTTGTATTTCTCAAGGTGGTTCTTCTTCTTCCTCTAATTCACTTTCAAACTCACTCTGAAAACTGTACTGGCAACAACTCACTGGCTGTAGATCTCTGCCTTTGATCTTCTTCTGCACTACCTCTGAATATAGCGATTCAGTTGATCCTTACTTTTTCTTTGGTATTCTGTTCCTCACTGGTCTTTTAGCAACAAGTGTTTTATTTCCCCTTTTTTATGAGTGCAGTTCATCTGGCGGATAGTGTTTCTTTTGCAGATTCTTTTCAGTGACTTATTTTCTTCTGGCTTTTCTCTTTGGCAGCTGACAGCGGTAGGATCTACATCGTCCTACCTAGCTTTTTAATGCTTATATGGCAAATTGTTTTTAATACTTCTCATATATATGGGGGGCGTGGCTTGCGCGCCGCTGCGAGATGGCGGATCGCGCTTGAGCTCCGTAAAGAGTGAGGGCCGACGGAGGCATTGCTGACGCTGAATATTGCCCCGCTCTGCGCAGAAGATGCTATCTTACATGGGAAACTGCCGTGCATGCTACGAGGGAGGTCTCTGGTGGTGAAGAGCGGCCAGAGTTCATTTATCGGCATTTTTAAGTGACGCTTCAGGCTTTCACGAGCGGCCGCCATTTTGTTTCTGCTGTGAGGGAGTTTTTCTCTCGCTTCTACAAGACGACGCTACTGGTCTATCCTGTCAGGAATGGAGGCATTCAGGAGCTGGTGACGTTATTTCACTTTTCTTGAGCTTATTTTGTTCTTTTTTTCTATCGCCTATTGCTGAGAGACCCACTGTGTGAACTTTTTGAGGTTTCTGGTCTTTTCCTCGTCGTCAAACGCACGGCCATTTCCTTATGTGAGGCTTTTTTGCTCTTGGCTTGATCCTGGTGGTTTTCGGAGTCGGTGCTTGACTACTGGCGCCTGTAGTACTTTTCGTGAGGTGTTCTTTCTGACTGGGATCGCCTGCGATATTTTATGCCCGGCTCTTTCTGATGCAAGTGCATGATTCCTTCCTGCCCATTTTTCCTCTCACACATTGAGGGTTTTACAACCCCTGGCATTCCTTGTCTCACTCTATCTGAGGAGGTGTATTTTGTTTCTGCTGAGGTGGTCTGCCCTATGGCTGAAAATATGGCCCCTTCACCGAATTCCAAAGACGTTAAGGAATCTAAAGCATCTCTTAAGAGGTCCAAACAGGTATCCCCAACACCTGAGTCTGCTCCTAAAGACACTAATTCGACTCTTGAGTCCATTCTGGCGCGCCTTAATGAGGTTTATGAGATTGCGCAGTCTACTAAGACCAATACAGATCTACTGCAAGTGGAGGTGTTAGCCATCAGGAATGATTTCAAGGCCCTTTCCCTTCGTGTCTCAGGTACAGAAGCACGGATTAGTGGCGCAGAGGATACCATGCAAAAGCACTCTAGATCTCTCACGCAGGTAGAGCGTTCTATGGCAGCATTGAGGAGAGACCTCACTGAACAAGAGGATCGTAATCGTAGATCCAATCTGCGTATTTTTGGTCTTCCTGAAGATGTTGAGAAAGATGCATCTTCCATGATTGAGTTTCTTTATCAATGGATTCCGTCAACACTACAAATTTCTTTCCACAAAGATTTTGAACTGGAACGGGCACACCGTGTCCCCTCCTTTCGCCTCAAGTCTGCTACGCAACCAAGAGCGATAATTTTTAAGCCGCTGCGTCATCAACATACTGAGCAGATTTTAGCGCATATGCGGAAGGTTAGAGCTGTCTCTTGGAATGGCCATCGTATTTCAATTTCTCAAGACTTTGCCAGAGACACGGTGATGAGGAGGAAAGGCTTTCTTAATCTCCGGAAGCGTTTGTCTGAAATGAATATTCCCTTCTCCTTTGCTGGTCCCTCAAAATTCCGCATTACTTTCAAGGGTCGTGTCAGAATTTTTGACGAACCTGCGGATTTGGCCTCGTTTCTGGATAATCAAATGGAGCTACAGATGGATCTTCAAACGGGGGCTTCACATGCTCCTGGTTCTTCTTGCACCTGAGGCGGCTATACATAATGCATTGTCTTTAGTCTTTGTCAGATCTATTAGGTCTAGCTGCTTTTAGATCTGCGCAGTGGTCTTTATGTCCATTGGTCTTGACGTATTTTTGTCGTCTATTGGTGCTCCCTTAGTATCGTTATGGTGTTTTGGTCTTTAATGTTGTTAGTTTTAGTGTATTAACCTTTCAATTTTTTGTGGTAACTTCTCTTGTTGGCGTGACTTCACTTTTGTCCGCGTAGCGTCCTGTTATTCATTGCCTCCCCAGTTTGTCTTTCGACGTATTAGGTCACGGTCCTTTTCCTTCCAGGGGTGTGTCTTCGGTATGTGCGTCGTTTTTTGTGGTAAATTTTGGTTTATCTTGTTCTGTTGTGGTCGTTCCTTTTGCTTCATGTTTGTTTTTTGTTACTTCGTACTTTATGGAGTAGGTCATTGCTTGTTCCTTTGCTTTCTCATTGTGTTGTTGTTTGGTTTGTCTAGGTGTTTTATTCATATATGTTTATTAAGTGTTTATTTATGGCTATACTTAGAGTCAGTATTGGTCGTTCATATAGTTGCTAGTTATACTTACTTTATTGTTTTTTTCATTGAGTGATTTGTTTACATTGTGTTACTATTTGTTTTTTTCGAGTAGGTTAGTTTTTTTATAGATGCTTTGTACTTGGCAGACATATGCCCCTCTTACCTACATGTTCACTTTCTTAGACATGCATATTTATCTTGCCAGTTTGTGTGTATATGGCTTTATTTATTCATGGCCAGTTATCTTTAAGTTTGTATATAGATTTTTCATATTTATATATAGTATTAGGTCTCTTATCTAGCTGCCATAAGGGTTTCTCTGTCCGTTATATGATAAGATGCTACCTACCGTTTTTTATTATGTTTCACTTATTTTTCCCATATTGTTTCATATAGATACCTACTTTATTGACTTTCTCATTGCGTGATTTGATTACATTGTGTCATTAACTGTTTTTTTCGAGTAGGTTAGTTTGTTTTAGAGATGCTTTGTTCTTGATAGATTTATGCCTCTCTTATCTACATGTTTACTTATTTAGCCAAGCATATTTATTCTACCAGTTTGCGTGTATATGGCCTTATTTATTCATGCCAAGTCATCTATGAGTTTGTATATAGACTTTACATATTTATATTTAGTACTAGGCCTCTTATTTAACTGCCATAGGGATTCACTGATTGCTATATTGATAAGATGCTATATACCGTTTTTTATTATATTTCACGTATTTTTCCCATATTATATCATACAGTATGCTTTAGAGTGTATTTCTTCTTTTCTTTTCATTATGGTCCTTTTTCTTTTGTTGGAGTCCGCTTTGGTCTGGTTTTACCTAATACTATTGTTCTCTCTTAGTTCTCTTTTCACCAGCTCTTAATGCCTGATCGTGCTTTCTTTTTCTCTCTTTTCTGCTCCTACCGTTCTCTATGATCTATTTTAGTTGTTATCTATACATTAATTTGGTCAAATGTGTTGCCTTTACAGTTTCTCATTTCGCTTTGTCTTCTAATAAGTGATACTTATCTCCGGTTCTTAGCTTTTAGATAGTGCCTTCCTTTTAAATGTATAACCGGTTATGCACTGCTCTGGGGCTTTTTATGCTGTTGATGTTATTTCTCCTGTTGGCCCCTCGCTCTTTCTTCCATGTCCCCCCTGGTATGAATTTGGTCTTTTTCAGACCTGCCGGATTGGCTCTTCTCTCTCTCTTTCTCTGTACTCTCCTGCTTTCTTTTTCCTCTTCTTTCCTTTCTTCTCTTCGGATTTCCTCTTTGGTCTCACCATGTGTTGTGCTGGCTGTTGATGTCTGCTGGTTAGTCCTCCTGGTTGTTGCGCTTCATTTGCCACATATGGAATATCTTTTTTTCCTGATAATGGTTCTATGTCTGGACTAAATATACTTTCCCTTAATGTTAAAGGGTTAAATCATCCAGTCAAAAGGTCAAAGATTTTGGATTACTGTAAATCTCTTTCTTCGGATCTCGTCCTTTTTCAGGAGACAAAGCTCTCTGCCAAGGAGGCGTTGTTTCTGAAGAAAGAGTGGGTCTTTGATGTTGCTTGTTCAGATGCTTGTGGTAAAAGGAATGGAGTAATTACCTTAGTTTCTAGACACTCTGGCTTATCTATCGTTTCCTCTGAACAGGATACGGAGGGGCGTTGGTTACTATCTAAGTTGTCCGATGGTAATGCTGACTTATTTGTCATGAATATTTATGCCCCCAATAAGGATGACCCGGCCTTTTGGAATGCGATTACCAAAAAGCTCGAGGATACTCCTCACTCTGGTAATCTTATTGTAGGTGGTGACTTTAACTTGCCAATGGACCCTATCTTGGATAGGAATTCTGCCTTTAACTTTCGTCCCCCTAAAGCACACAAACAAATGATTAATATGTGCTCTCTTACCCATCTTCAGGATGTATGGCGTCTTCATAATCCCACTGGTAGTGACTTTTCCTTTTTTTCTTCCCCTCATTCGTCCTTTTCACGCATTGACTATCTTTTGGTTCATTCTTCTCTGGTTCAATTTTCTTCTTCTCCGCTTATTCATCCTATTTTAGTTTCTGACCACGCCGCAGTCACATTTTCTCTTACCTCCTTTGTCCCTAGGGCACGAGCTCGCTCGTGGAGACTCAACACAGAAATTTTACATGATGAGTCCTTGGTGCGAGAGTTTTCCAATGACATTGAGACTTTTTTTATTGAGAATGTTGGGTCAGTCAGCTCCCCTGTTGTTCTCTGGGACTCTTTTAAATGTACTTTTCGTGGTCAGGTCATTAAATGTATGTCGAAGAGAAACGCTGCCATTAAAAAGGAACTCACGGACTTAGCAGATGAGATCAAACGTCAGGAATCCCTTTTCCGCCACTCTCAGAACAAGACCTACCTCCAATCTATTAAAAATCTAAAATATTCATATAATTCTATAGTCACTAAGAGAGCTCATATTGGCCTGCAGGCTCAGAAATCTAAGAGACTGCTGTTAAGAAATCGTGCGGGCAAGATTCTTGCTGCCACTTTAAAGTTCCAGGAATCTTCTTGTAACACTTTCCAAATTCCTTCTATTACTGACCAGCTTGGTAGGAAAAAATTTCAAACTGCAGAAATCCTTGAGGTGTTCCGCGATTTTTATAACAATTTGTATACCCCGTTGGCTCAAGCTTCTTTTGAACAATGTCAGGAGTTCTTGAAGTCGGTTCCTTTGAAAGTTGTTTCGGAGGAAGATAATCAATCATTAAACTGCCCGATTACTGCTGATGAAATCATTTCCGCGATTAAAGCTACTCGGTCTGGTAAAGCTCCTGGTCCCGATGGATATCCTATTGCGTTTTATAAAACCTTTATTCCCGTGATTGTCCCGAAACTCCAATCCGTTTTTGATGCGTTTATTAAGGATGGCTCTGTGTCTGGTTCTGCGGCGGATGCTACTATTGTAGTTATCCCCAAAGACGGGAAGGATCACGCAGATCCCAAAAATTTTCGTCCCATATCCCTCCTTAACATGGAAGCCAAGATATTTGCTAAAATTTTAGCTAAACGATTAGAGTCCTTTATTCCTCATTTGGTTCATCCCTCCCAAACAGGTTTCGTAAAGGGGCGTCTTGCACGGGATAATATTCGTACTTTTTGTCATATTCTTGGCGCCGCTAAACGATCTAATCTTCCGGCGGCAGCCTTGGCCCTTGACGCTGAAAAGGCCTTTGATAAGGTCTCTTGGCCTTTTCTACGAGCGGTCCTACGTGCACACAATCTTGGTGACTCCTTTATTCGTATGGTTATGTCTCTGTACTCCCGACCTAGAGCTAATATACGGGTGAATGGTGCTACGTCTTCCTTTTTTAACCTTTGTCAGGGCACTAGACAAGGATGCCCTTTGTCCCCTCTCCTATTTTTGTTGTCCATTGATCCTCTCCTCAGAATGATTGACTCGCATCCAGATATTAAAGGGTTCTCTTTTGGGTCTCATCAGATAAAAACTGCGGCATATGCAGATGATGTTCTCATTTTTTCTGATGATATTGCTCTGGCCATCCCCGCTATTTCGGATACGATTGCTCTTTTTTCAAAAGTTTCAGGATACACTCTGAACAAAGATAAGACAGAGATGTTTCCTTTAAATGCTTACTGCTTCTCCTCTCATATGGGCTCGGCGGGCTTTAAATGGCAATCCCAACACTTAAAGTATCTGGGTATCTATTTTTGTTCCACCCTATATGCTACGGCTTCTTATAATGAATCCCAAACTATTCTTAAGGTGAGACGTCTTTTAGAGAATTGGTCTCCGAAGCATATTTCTTGGTGGGGCCGTATGCAAACTCTAAAAATGATGATCACTCCTATTATTAATTTTGTTTCCTCTATGCTTCCAGTAAGGCTTTCTGATTCCTTCTTCCATGAACTTGATCTGCTTACTTCTAAATTTTTATGGAATGATAGAAGGGCTAGGATTGCTTATAAATTTTTACGGAAATCTTATGATATGGGGGGCTGTAATTTTCCTGATTGGGGGAAATATCAAACTGCTTTTCTGGCGTCCCAGGGTGCCCTTTGGTTTTCTTCCCCATCTATTCATGCTCCAGCTTGGTTGACAATAGAACAGGAACTGGTCTCCCCTCTTCCGACTGCATCTTTTTTGACCACAAACACCCTTTCTATTCCATTTTCTCGCTCTATTATTTTAGACACTATTGCTGCGGTTCGTAAGGTTGATAAGAGGGTAGCAGTTCCAATACATAAAACTAGATGGTCATCTATTTGGCGCAATTCTAAAATCAAAATTAATATTGACCCTGAGTTGTTGTCTTACTGGGCTGGGAAAGGTGTCTCACTTGTTAAACATCTCTATGATTCCAACAATGATCCTTCCCCTTTCTCATCCCTTGCTCAACATTTTTCTTTATCTAATTTAGATTTTTATACTTTTCTTAAGATTAAGGTTGCACTTGCTAAAGTACACCTTCATCCTTCTTCCCCGCTGATTACGCTCTTTCAGCTTTGGATCAGGACTGGTCATGTTGCGTCTCGGATTTATAAATTTTTATCGTCCTCTACACTCCCTTCCCATACTGTCACACAGCAAAAATGGTTACATCATTTTGATCATACTGTCACTGCTCATATCTCTTCTGATACCTGGCAAGATATTGGTAAATTTTCTCTTCGTAACAAAATTGCCCCTTCTCTAACGCAGTCTAAGTTTTTCTCTATTAATCTTCTTCATTGGACTCCCAGTCGTCTGTATTCACTCAATCTCAAAGAAGACAATTTATGCTGGAGTTGTGGGCTTCTACCAGGCGATTTTCAACATATGTTCCTTGATTGTTCCCTTCTCCAACCCTTTTGGGATTTAGTTCACAAACACCTTATGCTCATCTTTAACATCAAATTCCAACTGTCTCTTCCATTAATTCTTTTGGGTCCGTTGGCGGCCCCAGTCTCTCTGCCTTTAGATCCCATGGAGCTCCAGTTGTTGGACCTCTTGTTAACTATTGCAGTCAAAGTAATTCTCATGGAGTGGAAATCCTTTTCGTCTGTCTCTTACCATACTTGGTGGGCCTGGGTTTCCTTTCTACGAAGTGCTCATACGTCAGTGGATCATGCTCATCTTTCTCCTTCTATTTCCTCTGGTGTATGGGAAGCCCTAGATTCATACATGAAGTTGGCCTCTGAAGGGGTGGTGGAACAATATCCCTTTGATTTGTCTGGTTAGTGTTGTCTTGTGTGTTGGGTGTTTCCTCTGGAAATCCTCTCCTCTTCCTTTCCTTCTCTTTGTCTCTCTTTTTCTTTCCTCTTCTCTTTCCTATTCTTTCCGTCTTTTCTTTCTTCCTTTCTTCTCTTCCCTCTTCTCCCTAATTTGCCATCTGTAGGTGATACTTTTGATATATATCTTTGCCAGACATCATTTTGGGTCTTCCCTCCTTAAGTATTTATTTATCTGATGTCTGCAGATTAATGAATGACAATGAATTGCTCTCCTACCAATTAATTGTATATTAATGTATTTATTATCTTATTGTCTGATATCAATTGTATCACTTTGGTTTATATCTTATGTGTCATATTTGCGCTTTTAAAATAATAAAATTCTTTTGAAATGAAAAAATACTTCTCATATATATGTTTGTGGTTTAATCATTTTTAAGCTAACGTACGCGCACTTGCACTTTCCCTGACTATACCTGCTCATAATCTTTGCTGCTTCTGTTCCCAACCCACTTTTCCCTCAGTCCAGTTCCGCCGCCGCTGATACGCCGATTGTGCGGAGGGCTGGTTCTATTTTTTTGGGTTCCTCACATCTGTCTGCCCACTCAGTTCCGCCCCCCCTGCTGCATTAGCGGTTCAGTCTGCATCAAAGGCATTTACCTATATATTCCCGATGCAAACGAACGCCCGCAGCTGACAACGGTAGGATCTACTTCATCTTACCCAGCTTTTTAATGCTTATATGGCAAATTGTTTTTTAATAGTTCTAATATATATGTTTGTGGTTTTATAATTTTTAAGCTAACTTAGATGCACTTGCACTTTCCCTGACGATACCTGCTTATAATCTTTCCTGCTCCGGTTCCCGACCCACTTTTCCCGCAGTCCTGATCAGCAGCGGCTGATACGCCGATTGTGTGGAGGGCTGGTTCTATTTTTTGGGCACCTCACTTCTGCCCACTCACTTCCGCTTCCACTGCTGCGTTAGCGGTCCGGTCTGCATCAAAGGCATTTGCCTATATATTCCCAATGCAAATGGACACGCACAGCGGACGCACTCTGTGGGCGCGCCAAAGGCAAGCCCGTCTGCGCTTGTCTGCGCCCGTCTGCACCCATCTGCGCCCGTCTGTGCTCGTCAGCGTCCCAGTGGCATCCGGCGCTGGCTATACTGCCCAGTTCCCCACTGACGCGATTCTTCCACTGCATTACAATAGGAAAAAACTGCTCAGCCTTAAGCGGCTACCGTCAGCGCAAAGCGGCAGACCCGAGCTCGGAGGAAGGGTTTCGATGCAAAGAGAGTAACTGGTCTCTCCTCCAGCCCAGAGAACTAGCACCCAAGATCCTCTCTCTGAACAATTTGATTTGATTTTGATTTTTAAATGTATAAAGCACAACAATTACCTGAGGGCGTCAAGGCGCTATAGACTACCGCCCAAAAAGAAAGTGCCTGAGAGAGGGTGATAGCAGGGATGCCTATAGAGAGAATAGCTAAGTTTTTAGGGCCTTTCTTAAAGGGAGGTGCTGGAAAATGCCTTTAATGTTTTTCGGCAGGGTATTCCAGCACTTACAGGCAGAGAAGGCTCTGTCATCCCATTTCCTCCTTACTATTCTGGGTATGTGGAGATAAAGATTAGAAGATGAGCAAAGGGATCTGCCTGGGGAGTACCAAGTGAACATGTATTTCAGTCTCGTAGGGTAGGGGAGATAGAGAGCCTTATGGACCATACATAAGCATTTGAAGCTGATGCGTTTGTTAATAGGAAGCCAGTGTAGGGTTTTCAGTCCCTTCACTGCAGAATGTCTTTTGGGAATGTCTAGAACCAGTCTTGCAAGCGCATTTTGCAGTAGTTGGAGTTTGTGCTGCACATTATTGTTTGAGTCTAGGTAGAGCGAATTGCAATAATCCAGCCCGGACATTACCAGGGCGAGGGCGAGCTGCTTTCATGCAGGGAGCCGGATAAAAGGAAAGATTTTTTTTCAGCATCCTTATGATCCAGGTGCAGGTGGAGGAAGTACAGTTAATTTGGATGTTGAAATTAAGGTCAATGTCCATCAGAACTCCCAATAAGCGTAAAAACAATAAGAA
Organism: Triturus cristatus; assembly: GCF_964204655.1. Classification (NCBI taxonomy): domain Eukaryota; kingdom Metazoa; phylum Chordata; class Amphibia; order Caudata; family Salamandridae; genus Triturus; species Triturus cristatus. Next base: position 233,712,559 of record NC_140587.1, read on the forward strand.
AACAGAGGCCTTAAAGGCCACCCTTCTAAACTGTTGCTCAATGCAAAAGCATGAACTACACATTTATAACCTACTTCTAGACGGACAGCCTGACCTTTTATTCCTCACTAAGACTTGGCTGTCTAAAGCCTCCATCCGTACTATCACCTTGGCCATCCCTACGGGCTACAAAATCCTTAGGAGGGACAGACCCAGTGGGAAGGGGCGGCTTCGCCATACATAACGCTCCAAAATTGGACTGCTTTCCCATCCCAATAGAAAACATAGAGGGTGCAGAGTCCTTAGGCTTCCGTTGTACCCTATCTCCCTGACAAAGCTTTGCAGGTTTTCTGATTTACAGACCACCCGTTGCGATTGGAAATGTTATTACTACACTAAATACAGCCACCACCTCGCTGGCCCTAAAATATAACAACTGCCTTATTCTGGGATATTTTAATATATATATGGATAAAGAAAAAGACCCTTTAACAGCCTCCTTGCTGGAGACTCTGCAGGCCTGCAATGTTTCCAACAATTTTTTCGGCCATCCATTAAAAAGGCCATACCCTAGACCAAATCTTCCACAACTTTGACATATCAGTAAGCCTACCTCTACCCATTACCTGGTCAGACCATCTCCTATTAAAAATCATCATTCCCAACTTTGCCACAGCCCCTCAGGCTAACTCAGGGCAGAGGGTCCCTAATTACAGGGTATTCCATAAAATATCCATCCCGACATCGTTCCTCTCTGGAGCTGTCTAGCAGCCCCGACATGGACGCCCTCTTAATAGACTCATGACTCCGTGCCAACATTGATGCAGAGGTACCGGTTGTTTCCCGCTCCTCAAAGAGGTCGACCCCACCAGCTCCATGGTTTAACGACTCCCTCAGATCCAGCAAAAAGAACTGTAGAAAAATGGAACCTGCCTGAGGACAGGAAGGTGTATAAAGATAATTTAAAAGCTCACAACATTCTCGTGAAGGTGACCAAGAAAAACTTCTTTCAAATCAAGATAGAAGAATCCCAAAATAAGAGTAAGGAAATCTTTAGCATAGTTAATTCCTTTACCTCCCTGATAGCCGGGACAAGGGATGGGCTATGCATGGAAGAATGGTCTAAACAGATAGCTCAATTCTTCCACAATAAGATTTCCATGATCCAACAAGCTTTCACTAGCATTTCAGAGGAAGGACTGACCTTTTACCACAGTGCAAATAGCAAATTTCATTTTTTGGATCCCCCGTCTTTACAAGCTTTCCCTGAGCTTTAGCTGGAAGAATCACTGACTCTTCTCCAGCGCATAAAGTCTGGCTCTCCTACTGACCCCTGTCCAGTGGATATCCTGAACTTTTTAGCTTCCACAATAAACCCCACCGTAAACCAGCTCTTTAATGCTTCTCTCTCCTCAGCCAATATGCCAAAACTATAGAAGCAAGCAAAGATTCTTCCACTTATAAAAAAATTTAACGCCAAACTGAAGGACCCTGCCAACTACAGGCCAATCTCCTTTCTTCCAGCTCTCTCTAAAGTATTGAAGAAGCATGTAAACAAGGCCCTCCAAAAACACATTGAAGATTGGGACCTTCTTCATGAGTTCCAATCCGCTTTCAGGGCAACTACAGTAGGGAATCTGCTCTGCTGGAAGTGAATGAATTTATCAAGGGTAAGCTGGACCAGGGCGGCAAGGCTGTTCTGATACTGCTCGATCTATCAGCGGCCTTTGATACGGTCCCACATGAGAGGCTCTTGGATGGACTTTCTAACATCGGCCTGAGTGGGACCGCCCTAACATGGATGTCCTCCTTTTGGAAAACAGATCTTAGGACATCTGGCTTCCCCCTTTCTCACCCCCGGTTCCGGCTATGAATGTAGGTGTCTGTCAAGGCTCCATTCTCAGTGCTACCCTTTTTAACATATATTTACCTCCCCTTGCATTTCTAGTAGAGAAAGAGGGCTCCAAAATTGTTTCCTATGCAGATGACACTCAGCTGATTTTTACATGCGATAAAGGAACCAATTTTGACGGGGCAATGATTAGGTCTTGCCTCAGAAAGGTTTTTAATTGGCTTATGATCAATCAGCTGAAGTGCAACTCTGACAAAACTGAAGTAGTTTCTTTGGTAAACCAGAAACGCTTGACTGGAGCACTTGGTGGACTAAGGATGCCGCCCCGCCCACGGAAAAGGAGAAAGTAAAAAACGTAGGAATTGTCATAGACAAGACACTCTCCATGCCCTTTCAGATCCAAAATCTAACTGGCGCTTGCTTTGGTATATTCTGCCTGTTAAAAAGATTCCTGCCGCGGTTACCGCTTGACAGCAGAAAGGTTGTGGTGCAGGCTCTGGTGATGTCAAAACTTGACTATGTCAACAGCTTGTACCTCGGTATTCCCAAATCTCTTATCCAGCGCCTACAAGTGGTACAAAACACAGCAGCCAGAGGCATCTTGAGGTCTAAACCCAGATCTAGTCTGACCCCTATTCTAAAGTCTTTACCCTGGCTTCACATAAAGGAACAGATTGACTTCAAAGCAATGACCATCTTCTTTACTGCTTTTTACAGCTTAGGCGCCGGCTACCTGAATAAGCACGTAAATCGCTGCATAACATCTAGACCCCAAAGATCTTCTAATGCCAACCTGGCCATCAGGCTCAAAATATGCGTGACCGCACTGGAGGCAGATCCTTTGACTTTCGAGGCGCAAAGTTATGGAATAGCCTCCCTGAGTCTCTGAGACTAACCACAGACCTACTATCCTTCAGGAAGAACCTAAAAACCTGGCTTTTTATTAACTATTGGGTCCTTTATGCACGCTTTTCCTTCCGCTGTCATGCGCCAGGACACTCTAGTCTGAGTATTTATTTATAAAGTTTTATATAGGGCGAACATGATCCCGAGGGATATCAGAGCGCTTTACAATTGGAGGGATAGGAAGGCAATAGTTGCATTACATGTGTAAAATAGGAATACCTACAGAACACATATCAAATAGGACTCACAGAACAAGAATGAATACAAATACAAAGGGTCAATAAAGAATAAAATAAAAACTGGTACATATCGAAATAGGAGGGATAGGCAGGCAATCTTCAGCTGTATTCTTGCTTTGTAGGGCAGCCAATTTAGGGATTTTAAGACTGGGGAGATGTGCGCATTTCGTTGAAACCTGTAACCAATCTGGCTGCAGCATTCAATGAGGCCCTTAGTGGGGCCAAGTTATATTTGGGGAGACCACAGAGCGTAGCCTCTGCAAATCAAGCACTTGGACTACTTGCTTAAAGTCAGCTTGTGGGAGGAATGGTTTGAGTATCCTCATCAGGTGGTTAGCTCCCTTGCACACATTGCTAATATGAGACTTCATGTTCAAGTGCTTGTCCAGGGTGATCCGAGAGATTTAGCTGAGTCAATGAGGGGGGAGCAGTTGAAGGCGGAGAGGTGGTTCATCCAGAGGCCTAATTTAGGAGTGTGATTCGGAGGAGAAATTAGAAGGAATTCTGTTTTAGAGGTGTTGAACAGGAGGTGGTTCTCAGTTAGCCAGTTTTGAGTAGTCAATAGGGTAGTGTTGAGTGAAATGATGTTATCCGGCGAGGAGATTTTCAGATAAAGTTGGGTGTCATCCGCATACATATGGAAGAGAATGTCCATGGAATTTAGGGGCATATCAACAACCACCGGCGATAATTATCTCTAAGCGCACTTAGCGCTAGGATAATTATCGCCGGCTAGCGTGAATTTTTATCGCTGAGATAGCGTGCTAATAGCAACGCTTATCTCAATAGCGATAAAAATCCTCACGCTAACAGGCTAACGTGAGATTATCGCTGGAAACCCAGCGATAATCTCACGTTACCTTGTTGATAGGGACAGGCAAACTTAGCCATGATATCCTTCTTCCAAAGGATATCATGGCTAAGTCTGAAAAATACCAGACGTAAAAAAGCAGCGTTAACCGCGGTTAGCGCTGCTTTTTTTGTCTCTAACAGGGTTAGCGACATTCTTGATAATAGGAGAAATGTCGCTTAGCGACATTTCTCCTATTATTTTACTCTGGAACGCCCCCTTTGCATCTCATTAGAGATGCAAGGGGAAGCGTAGAGTAAAAGGGTGCTAACATGCACATTTGCATGTTAGCACCCTGTTGTTGATAGGGCGCTAGTTTTATCTCTCCTTTTTTGGCTTTTAAAGCCACAAAAGCAGAGATAAAGCCCTTGTTGATATGCCCCTTAGTGCATTAGCTAATGGTTCCAAGAACAAGTTGAAGAGTATGGGAGATAGGGTGGACTCTTGGGGGACCCCCATGGATACTGTGATGGCTGGGAGAGAGTGTGGTTCACCTTAACTCGAGAACCATTGCAACACCGGACCAGACAGGCCCATCCGGTGCTCCAGAATGAATAGGAGGTTGTCGTGATTAACAGTGTCAAATGCAGAGGAAAGGTCAAGGAGGATAAGGATAAGAAGGCACAATTCATTTTGGTCAAGCATTTTTAAAATGTCATCCATAACGTGAGAGCCGATGCAATGCTGTGCCCACTACGAAAGCCAGATTGATGTTGGTCCAGGAGGTGGAAATTTTCGATGTGAGCACAGAGTTGCAATTGGACGCATTTTTCTTGGAGTTTGGCTAGTGTGAGGATGTTAGAGATAGGGCGGAAGTTGTTAAGGTCAGCGCTGTCTGCGGTAGTTTTTTTAAATATAGGTGTTACCTGAGCTGCTTTTATGCACTCCGGGATCGTGCCTTGGGACAAAGACACGTTGACAATCTTTGACCAGATGGGAGAGACGACATCCTTGATTTATTTGAAGATGGAAGGTGGCTATGGGTCACTGAAGTGATTAGATTACTCTTAAGAACCTTTTTAATGTCTCTTTCACTGAGGGGGATAAAGGTATCCTAGGAGACATTGTTCTTGATGCCCGGGCTCATCGGTTCGATCTTGTCTAATAGGGCCGGGGGGTGGCGCAGACGCTTTGGATAGCAGTAGAGCCTTCCTGGTATCCAGGTCCATATGATGAGTCTTGATTTCTCAGTAAAGAAAGCAGCCAGATCATCACATGAGGGAGGGCTGACTTCAGAGTCAGAGCGGTTTGGTGCTTCCACCTATTGTTGTTTAACCAGTTTCTTGGGGCGATTTGCGGCTTGATTCAGTTGGAATCTGAAATAGTCAGCTCTCTTGATTTGTTTGTGATAGGAACTCCTTACCAATCTAAGGATTTTTAGCTGGTCCGCGGATGGTTTGGATCTTCAGGATCATTCGATTGCCCTAAGGGTGCGCCGTTCCGAGTTTAGCTTGCCATTGAACCACGGTTTGGATATTTTTGGTGAGGCATTTTTTTGTTGGAGTGGAGCAATGGAATCCATGATGCTAGAGATGGTAGAGTTGTAGAAGTCAGTGAGTACATGAATCTTAGACATGTCAATTTAGGAAGAGAGGGCAAATTTACATTGGGTTTCTAGATCTGCTGTTTTGATATCTCTGAGGTCCCTTTTCCAAATCTTTGATTTTGTTTGTTGAGCCTTCCTTCGAGACACCTCCAAGTTAATATGGAAGATGATGCTGTGATGGTCGAACCAATCGCAAGGGGAGATGGCATCCATTGTGATGGTGTCTCCTTTGGTGAAGATGAGGTCCAGAGTTTCTCCTTTATTATGGGTTGGCTGGTCACAATGTTGAATCAACTTGTGATCACTCAAGAAAGATTTGAGGCATGTTACCGCTTGGTCATTAGGGTTAGACCAGTGAAGAATGAAATCACCGAGGTAGATGTAGGACAGAACGGAATCGACATTGCCAGAGATGATTTCCATTAATTGTTCGATGAATGGGAGGTTGTCACCAGGGGGGTGATAGAATGTGTGTAGTTCGCACGCCGGCTGGCTGTTACTAGATTTGTTGAGACAAAGGTATTCGCATGATGATGGCATAGAAGACTCCGAGAGGGAGACCGCAAGTGTGCTCCAATGTTTACAGGTTAGGCCACCTCCCAGCTTCATAGCTCTGTCTACACGAATTATGTCATGGGTAGGGGGCACTAGGATGTCTAGGATAGGAGTGAAGATTTATTGAGTCAAGTTTTAATGAGGATGATGATGTCTATCTCATTGTGTTGGATGAGGTCAAAGATATCAGAGGCGTGTTTGCTGGCTGACCTGCGGTTGAGTAGTACATATTTAAGTTGTATCGGCTTAAGGGGGAGGAGTCTGTATGATGTTCACTCTCATGAGGTTGTCATTGTGTATGACTCTATGGTTGTGGGGGGGTTCTCTGTTCGAGTTAGCGTGAATGGCTTGAATTAGCCCCGTGGGAATCTTGTTAGTGTCTAGGCTAAGCGAGTAAGAGTTGAGTAAGTCATCGATATCGTTAAGTGCGAGATAGACCCTCGATCTTCTGGGGCGGGAGGGTGCGTTATGTAGGGTTACGGTTTTAGGGATAGTGAGGGGAGAGAGTTGGTCTAGGCGAGCTCTAGCGCTAGCTCTAGTAGGGGCTCTGGGCAGATTCGGACGAGAGAGGAGGCAGCTTATCAAGGGGAGATGTTCAAATGAGAAGGCTTTTTTATCATGGAGTTCGAGGGTCAGAAAGTGTAGCTGGAGGGACATGTTTTCCTAGCGTGCTACCAATTTTGGGTGTTGGGAAAGGGGTAGAGGTTGTGTCGGGAGATCTGGCGAGGAGGAAGGGTCTTGTTGTGTGCCAGAGGGGTCAGAGGCGGTATTGTGAGGTTCCAGAGAAGGAGTTGGTCACTGAGGACTTGTAGTGTTCCAGGATGCATTGACAGAGAGGTTGGTAATGGTGAGAGGGTTACTGGCAGCGAAATGGGTGGAACATTCAATCCGCCAACCGGCAGCGACAAAGGTCGATTGGTGGACGAGGAGGGAGGTGTATCGGAAGAGGAACTGGAAACAACACTTTGCAGTACCCTTGTGGATGCTAGCATTAGATCTTATCGCAAAGAGCTTGTATTGTTAGCCAATGAGTTTTTGTTCTTCATAAAGAGTTTGTTGAACTGCTCTAAAATTTGATCCAATGATTGAGTGAGAACGATCCCGTTGTTGTAAATGGTAATGATGAGATCAGCAGATTGGAGAGGAAGTAATGACAAGACTAAAACCATGAGGTGTTTTCCTTATCTGTTTGACCTGAAAAAAAGGATATGAGGGTTTTCCTCCATTGGGCTTGTCTGTTTGTGAAGAAGATTAGGTCGTCCAGGATGTTGCCATTAGACATAGAGAAATAAGTATCAGATATAAGCAGTTCCAGGTGTCTTTTGATAATGTTGTGTTTGAATTTCTTAGCAGCATTTTTAGTAAGGTTGGGGGGAATAAGTAATCTTAAAGGCATTGAAGCCCACTTGAGAAAGTGAGCCTTCAATAGGGCTGGTGATAGATGTAGTCATGGTGGGGAGGGCATATGCAAGGAGAGGGTGAGTTCTTGGGTCAGTTCTGGTCACTAATAGGGTAGGCCTGTTAAAAATAGTAAAAGTATATAAGTAGAAAGACCCCACCTGGATGTAATCCATATGAGGGTGTGTATCTTCTATTTGTGAAAGGGAGATCCTGCAGAGTATAGCATGCACAAAAGTTACATGGGGGCCACTGAGCCCAAGTGTGTGAGATAGATGTAAAAGTAAGATGACCACTCCAAGATGGCCGCTGGGTTTTGAGGATGGAGCACACCTATTTCACTTTCAATGGCTAGATGAGCAGAGAGATCAGGGAGCTCCCCTCCTCAGTTTCCACAAGGTGTGCCAGGAGACAAACTGGGCAACCCCCAGTAGTCCCAAGCAAAAACAGTAGCTGTGCACTATATCAAATACACTATTTCATTTAATTTAATTTCTTTCACCTGCCTTTTCACTCAATGACAAACATGAACCTTGATTAAATTCAACTGTATGACTCACTGTGAATTGTTTTCTTCCTCTGGGGGTTCTTGTGACTCGAATTTTCAACTGCAACTCTTTATTCTTTGGATCAGAGACTACCTTTTCTTGCTGCCCTTCATACCTTTGACATTGAAACAACTCCTCTTTCTGAACCCAGCTTTGAAACTGGACCGTGTCAGCACTGGTAGAGGTTCTTCACTAGAGCTCTCACTTTTATGACAATGGCCCACATGCATCAAAGCAAAAGCCAGTTGCAAACGGGCAGATTCTCAGAATCTGCCCCTTTGCGACTGGGATTTTTGCATTTTGGGATGATCATCCAAATGCAAAAATCGCAATTTAAGTAATCTCTAAATTGCGATTCCTTAAATTGCTATTGCATTTAAGGAATCCCATATCGAGATTCCTTAAATGCAATGCATGAAAGTTTAAAAATTAGCGATTTCACTAATAGGGGGAGCAAATTACCATGAAGTTGAACTTCATGGTAATTTGCAAAAACTTTGAAAAATGCACTAAAGTGCATTTTTCAAAGTTCCATTTTACACACACACATGCCCTTGGGGCATGTGTGTGTGCAAGATGTATTCATATGCAGATTTCAGGGGTGCAACAGGGTATCTTTTTGACGCCCTGGCACCCTTGAAATAGCATGAGCAATTTGCGATTCTCTAATTGAGATTAGCAAATTGAGAAAGTCTTCCCATTCATTCCTATGGGCCTCTAGGCCCATAGGAATCAATGGGGAGGTATTCCTTAATTGCGACTCGCAATTTGCGAGTAGCAATTAAGGAATGTTTAGAAATCGCTATTTTGTAAGCGATTTCTAATGCATAGCCTTTTGCTATTCCTTATTAGCGAATCCTTATTTTTCGTTATTAAGGAATCGCAAATGGCATTGTTGATGCATGTGCCAGAATGTCAACACATTCAAAATCTTCACATCCCTCTGGATCCATGCTGCAAACTTGAGCATGACTCAGTGAACTAGTACTTGTTTTTACCACTTCTTCATTTGGTGCCTACATTAATGTATTTGCATGATCACCCTTGATACACTGCAGGATTCCTGCACAATTTACCACAGTGTTTTTTGCCAATATTACCAGGGCCAGACTGCCAAGCTGGGGGCTGATTTCGTTGATGGGGACCTGCGTCTGCTTAAAACCATTTGTTCTGCTTTGTTTATTCAGGAGCACACGCAGGTCCACATCAATGAAATCAGCCCCCACTGCAGTGAAATCAGCCCCCAGCTCGGCAGCACACCAAAACGCCCGGTAGCCAGTCCGGCCCTGAATATTACCTAATAGGGCCCACACCAGAGCTCTCCTAAACAACTTTTACTTATGTATTTGCACCACTATCTGTCTCACCTGGTGAGAGACAGATGTCAATATATTGGCCAGGCGTTTGCAAGTGATTTAGCACAATATCATTGGTTATTAACACTGTATCAGCTGAAGGTATTTAAGCCAATCTCATTGCTCCTCCCATGATTACTGAACATGATGATCCAAGGGCACAGAACAGACTTTTTTTTGTTATACATCAGATGTTCAGAACAGCAAGAGGAAGTGTGTTAGGCCACTTCAAACCAGTTGGAGAACAGACTGTGGCCAATATGTTCATGAGGATTCCATTTACTCTCTCTACTTCACTGGAGGATCATGGACAATAACTACAATGAAGCCTCCGATTTATTTGAAAGGAATTGCAGATTATTTGCAAAGTTTGTTCCTAAAGTATGAGCCATGATCAGTCTCCATAGAAGTTGCAAAGCCAGGTCTAGGAATCAACTCTCTCAAAAACGTTTAGCAGATGTAAGACTATCTGATCTTTGGGTGGGGTATGCCTCCATACATTTAGAAAACAAGCAGACTACAACCAAGATATATTTCAAGCCATTGCAAACATGCATTTCTATAAAAGTCTGCCTGGAGACTTGTAAATGGGCATTCTGATTTACCAGTATGGTTCATCATAGTTGATATCTTTTTTTTCTAATTATTAAATTGCATGTCAACCACCTTGGACACAAAGCTTCAGCAACATTTCTAACATATGTATTTTGCCAATATTTTTGAAATGTAAGAATCATACTGTCTCATCGTGATTGCGATATGTTGTGAAAGTAATGTCTGATAGGATACAGCATGGCAGCAGAGTGAATATGTTTATTGTCAGGAGTAACATATATATTTTGATGATTTTTCTTGTAACCAGTTACACCCAATGTCTTTTCTCACATTCTGTAGCCTCCTCCTGAAGTTCTCTCAATTTACATGGAGAGGTCTGGTTCAAATTTAAGAAGAGACAGTTCACATTTTCTGCATTTTATATTGGTTCATCATTCTCAGTTTCTTGAACCACTTATCATACTCAAGTGTCCAATTTATACCTTCTTAGTCATCATTATCATTTCCAAGAGTCCCCAAATCATTTCCAGTCATATGGACAGAACACTTGACCATAGCAATCTCATTTGGTTGCTGTATTGCCTTAAAGAGATCAAGTATATAGAGTCTGCTCTTTATGGGGCTCCAGAAGATGTCATAAAACATGTATGTGACCACAGTTTCTAGAAAACATGCACGCCAGTCCTTAATTTGAGCCTGGGGTTTCCGTTGCTCAGCATCAGCACTTAATTATCAACACTGTCACTGATAACTGTGTGCCACAAGGTGGTTTTGTTTGTCTGACTTAGAGATGAGCACAACAACAGTTGTTTATTAATTAAATATACATTAAAATTGACTAATACCTGCCACCAAGCCCATTCTTACTTCTTTGCATCAAATCAATCATTACTGTATTTTACCAGCTTCAAAATTGCATCTGTACTCTTTCTCTGCCAGCACATTTTACTTTGTTGTTTATGACTACTCAGTTCCGGATGCAAAACCATAACAAAAGCAGAAACCAAAGTACTTACATACTTATTCTCAGGATCATCAACTGTGCTTTGCCTTTAAAAAATCTGCATGAGCCTCTCACAATAAGCATGCACTGACTCCTTTGGTTTCGGTGAAGTTCTCAAAATATTTACTCAATTATTCTCTTTTTCAGGTGCCTTCTTTTTCAAATGTTCATCCACCTGTCTATTTATTAGCCACTTATCAGAAGGAGCCTTATCAGGGGCAACTTTAGCTGGCTCCTCTGTTGGCCATGCAACCATAGCATTTAATTTAGTCCATGAATCACTGGGAATCATAATCGCAAATAATAAATTTAAATTTAAATAAACCCACAACATATGTGAAGTAGTCATTAATCCGAAAACCTCCTTGTATCTTAATGACTCCTTTCTCAGTTTTGGACATTTTGTCAGTCAGCTCATGTCCAATGGACATGCAGTAGATTTTAACCAATGCGCTTCTGTCAATGAAAACTCTAAAATTGTCTCTGATCCCATCTCTGAATCACTAACTGATGTCTGCACCTTGCTCTCTGATTATTTCACTTTCTTTTTACCTATCTCCTCAAATCACTCCAGTCCTTGGGCTCTTCAATTCAATGTTTAATTTGAGCTCATAATGTCATCAGTCCCAATACCTTTATTTCATCATCTGTTAGATCCATTTGAGACTTTTTCCTCACATTCTTCATCTTACTGATATCAACTTCACACTCATCTCCTAATTCTTTTAATTTATCATGTGTCCCATTTCCACATCTGTCAGCTTTTTTGATTAAATACCTCATTTCATTAGCATTGCATGTCAGTAACCTATTTAAATAAATTGGCCCTTGTAACCTTTCCCCAACCTACATTTTTAAAAGTACAACGTTAAAAGTTATCTCCTTGGGAGTTTCTCCTATTCCTATTTTAGTAACAGTTGGATCACTTGGACTTTGAAAAACTGCAGGTACATTTCCTATAGTACTTGGCACCACTGTCATTGTAGTTTCAGGTGAGGCACTTTTGAACCAGTAGCAGCTGTGGCTGTTCTCTGTCTCTGCACAGCTGAGCAATCTCCTGCTGCACTCATATCAGATACCCTACTAGGACCATCACCAGTTCCTAGTGCCATGTCAGTATATGGAGGAGGTCTAGAATTCAAAAGATAATGTTTGAAATTAGCCTCTCATACATAGCCTGACTCTGCTCCCTTTTCTTCTCAGTTTTCTCCTTATTCTCATTATTTAACTATTACAGGAAAAGCCCTTCCACATTCCATTGTTTCCTCCCTCCAGCATTTCTCCTGTCTCTCTCACCTGCTCTCTGTGCATTGCCCACAGAAACCCTTAATTTGCCTAGTGATGCGTTTTCTTTCCTTCTCAGCGGCTATTCAACCCCATTTGTTTAATGCCTCAAATTGCGAAGGTCTGGGAAATGGCTTTCTCAAATTCATTGTTTGTCTCAGGAAATATAGCTTTCTCATATTTAAGATACCTTCCAAATGAAACTGTAAACTTTTATCAGAAGCAATGTAATCATGTCATTTAGGAAACCAGGCACATATATAGTACCCAATGTCTGTCATCATTTCATATGCAAGCGTTCAATCAGCAGATCATTTCTGACCCTCAGTAGAAGGCACAACAGTAACCCTAGATATTTTTATTAAAGCATTCATTATCTCAATAATCACAAAAAACAACTAGCAGAAAATTACCAATCCCAGCGCAGCTCTGTCAAAGTTCAAGTTATCACAGCGTGGCTCTGTCAGTAGCTAACCAATAACAGCGTGGCTTTATGGTGATGTCTCAACAATCCCACAGAAGCTCCATTGCTGACCAATCACAGCACAACTTCTCCAGGAACAATGAAGGATTGCAAAACGTGTCTAAATTGTCTTACAAAATAAACTCTTGTCTGTTCAATCTAAATTAAAAGGTATCCCGAAAATTAAGGCAAAACAAATCTCACAATCAAATAGAGGCAAGAACAAAGGACTGCACCCTTTCCCGGACTGTTTACACAATTTAGACTAGGTAGATTACCGCCCAGCGATAATACACCACTATCTCTCGTGCAACAGGAGCAAAGTACATCAACAATGTTCAAACACAGCACCCTGTCAAGAAAGCCTGCTAGATCAGAAAGCCCTAACTTTGTGCATGTAGCACCTCACACTACACACCTTATGCAGACAAATAAAACAAAATAGCCAGAGATCTTGGATATTGACAAATCCTATGAACAAACCAACCAATAGTAAATACATTTTTATAAGTAAAATTCACAAAGCGCTACAGAGATAATGCCATAATGGCACTCAGATGCAGAGTTATACAGAGTAATGCAAAATCAGAATTATTCTAAGTCCATAATGAGGAGCAAAATCAAAAAGAAGTCGGACAACAGCCCTAATGGAACAAGAAAGGCCATTGACTCACCCCTAAAATCAAGGTGTTCTTATATACAATGCTCCTCATAGCAAGTTAGGATAACTGCAAAATCATCATGGTCTGAGCAATAAATATTGTCTATTTGGCAAATCAGAACACAGGGAAACATAAACATAATTACCTTAACAGATAAGCACCATCCCATTTTAAAAAAAACTATTCAGCCCCCTGTATGCTAATACCATCCACCGATGTCGTAAAAGATATGAAACAGCTAAACTATGGAATTTTCAGTAAGTGTATGGACCAGTTTTCACAACAGAAGGCAGCAGAAGAGACCGCAATAAGGTTTCAAATCATAGGCAACAGAAGAAAGCTCATTGACAGCAATGTAATCATACCAGTGAAAATAAACCATTACACACCAGCTTGACAGTGATGAATTCCATCTTGCCTAATGTAGCATAATGTTAACATGTTAATAAATGATCGTTGATGCATTATATCAAATTTGTTTAAACAACGATCATATTAATGCAGCTGATATATACATAGGCTATCTGGTTTTAGGTTTAAACCTATAATAACTGATAAAAACTCCACCGAAAGGAAAATAGCCATCACCTGTGTAAACATATAAACACTACAAAAACAACTTTGCAACCAAAAACTAAGTGCCATTCAAAGAAAGGAAAAGACGCGTGAAAGAGACATTTTTATTTCTTCCTCAAGAGGCCAATACAATGTAACTTTGTTATACAAGGTAGCATCAAGAAAGACTAGGCTAACATTATTCTGCTTGAATTTTGTTGTTTAGGGATATCACTAAAACATTGTCTCTTCTTCCTTCTGTTTTTTTCAGTTTTGTGGTCTTTGGTCTAAAGGTGCAGTGTTTAGAAGCATGCTTTAGGTCTTATTTAGTTATTTTATAAACTGTAGAGAATCAGGAAATATCAAAATCATATTTGATATTTTGGCTACATTTGATTTCACTGATAGGTAAAATGGCTGGTTTCATAAGTATCTTTCCTAATATGTACCATCACATTTACCCACAGACAGAGAATGGATGAAAACCTTTGATACATCAACCCACTTTTCTAGACAGTCAGTAGTGATTGCAAGATGTAATGACAGGTATATGTGAAACAAATGTTGTCACCAAGCATCTGAGATAGTGGTGAAAACATGAAACCAGATGTTTGGTGAAAATGGAACATAGTGTCGCTTCCAATGCTGCTGAAAAAAGTTCCTACCAAGTTCAATAAAGGTTGGAGTGAAATTGTTTGTATTTTCAGTAATCCACCTACATATGTGAAAATGTTGTATGATGGTCTGTCAAAATCGATACGTGAGCTGAAGCGCATCCCTGTAAGAGATCCTTGTCATTTGCTAGACGGTATGCTGAAAGCATTTTTACATGAAGAATGCTATTAAATTTGTAGTGCATTCTATTGCAGTAAAAATGTATTTGGATCTCATATACCCTGTGCACATGCACTATCAGTGCAGAAAGCAAGCAATAATTACAATTAAATTAAAATTCCATAAACACCGGTAAAACACTGTTTCTGTTTATTTTTAATGGCGCAAAAATGTGTAGCCACTGATAACCACTGTTTTTTTACAGTATTGAAAAAACTGAAAAAACACCAGAATTTACCGTAAATAGAAACTGAAAACAGGAAAGCCTATATATACACAGAATAGATAATAATAAGGCACTGTTAGACCTGGCATCTTTGGTGTGGTTACCCCTGATGTTTTTGCCTCTACCTCCTGTATTTTAGATGCTATGCTGGATTTCGTTTTTGCTGGTTTAGATGCTTTGGGCACTTTGCCACTGCTGATCAGTGTCAAAGTGCAAGTGCTCCCTTGGTAATTGTTATATTGATTGGTTATCCATGATTGGTATATTTGTTTCACCTGTTAGCCCCTAGTAATGTGCACTGCCTGTGCCAGGGCTGGTGATTCAAATGCTACTAGTGGGCTGCAGCACTGATTGTGCCACCCACAGGAGTAGCGCTAAAATGATGTCTTAGGCCTGCTTGCAGTGCCTATGTGCAGTCCAGGACTGCCATGTCAACCTGGCTAGTGCACCCACTGACCAGGCCTTATCCTTCCCTTTCTGTACATGTCAGGCATCCCTATGGTGGCCCTAGGTACCCCCCTGGGCTGGCCGCGGTGGATCTGAAAGGTAGGGCATGTACTGAGGTGTGTAACATGCCCTGGTAGTGAATTACAGCCATTTTCGTTTTTCACTGCTGAGAGGCTATCTTGCCCATAGGATAGAATGGGGGAGGCTGTTTACAGGCCTATCTTCCCATAAGGGCAAGAAAATCCAAGTTTGGTATCTTTGTGTTCAGAATTTAATTATACATCTTTTTAGCAAGATGGTTTTTAAATTCACTGTGTGAGAATAGCACTTTTTAGAAAGTAGCTATTCTCCTGTTTAACCTTCCTGTGTGCCTGTGTGCTGGTTGGCTGACTGGTGTCATGTGATGGGCTAGGTGGCTCCAGGAGCCTGGATGAGTCAGCAGCAGGGTGAATAGGGAGATCTGCTTTAGATGGGTGGGAGGAGTAGTCCCTGGGTTTGAATAGGGCTGCCCCTGCCAGCACAATGCTGGCTCCACCCCCTGCTGGCCAGGCTGAGGACTCTGCCTCTGCTGGCACAAAGAAGGCTCCACCTCCTGCTGAGCGTCTAATGACCCTGCCCCTCACTCTGAAAGGAACCAGGTGCTCCAGAGCAGAGCACACCCAGGAACCGGTTTGAGCAGGGGAATCCCCCCACTGGAACAAAGAGAGACAAAGACTTGGAGGGGTATAAGAAGAGGACCCCAGACACCTAAACTTTAGATCACTTTGGAACTAAGAAGAAACCTCTGCCAAGGAGAAAGCTGAAAAGGACTGAAGAGGCGAAGACTGCCTGCTTGCTGTTTTGCTTTGCTGCCAAGGAGAGGGGAAGGACTTTGCTGTGTCCCCTTCTTTTGATTCTGATCTCCAAGGGCCTGAGAAGAGCTGGCTCCCTGTTAAGAAGTCCCAGGAACAAAAGAACTTCACCACCAGCTCCCCTGGAACTCTGCTGAAGGAGTTCTGACCTGCCTTGGAGTGCTTGCCCAGTCTTGGGGCCTCAGGAGGTCGTTTTTGCTGTGTTTGGGAGCTGGGAAGCAGAAGCGTGAAAAAGAGTAACTGGTACCCAACGCATCATCCGATTGCGTGTCGCAAGAACGAGAGTGCGAGGAGAATTTCATCGCGGCGTCATCGCAGCATCCGGAGTCCCCGCCTCGCCGAGTGCGTCAAGCATCGTCCCGGTGCGAGAAGATTCCTGACGCTGCGAGGGTCGTCGCAGAACCAGTTTGCGGGCCGCACCACTGCCGGTGCGTGAAAGTATCCAGTCGCTGCGTGTGTCGACGCAGAGTCCCGTCCCGTGACGCATCGAGGGTTGCGGCGCCCGAAGTCAACGCTGCGCTGCGCACCACGACGCATCGAGGGTTGCGGCGCCAGAAGTCAACGCCGCGCCGCGCATTGCGCCGCGCATCACGCCGCACCGAAGATCGTCGCATCATACCTGTGCGTGAAGCTTCCCCCTAAGAAACCTACGCAACGAAAGCCAAAGTCATCGCATCCTTCCCCTACAGATCGGAGCCGGCGCATCCACCTCTGCTGCGTGAAGCAGGGCTGCTGCAAAGTCTACCCAGGATCTCAGGAGTATCGCATCGCCTTTGCCATCTTCCTTGTGATAGCTTTTGGGAACCTTATCGCAACTACAGGTACTGTTGGGCACGAGAGTGTCACATTTTGTGCATTGAGAGTCGCATTGTGCAGGACACTGACTTTTACATCCTGAGTACTTTCTGCAAACTCTTGAACTATCTTTGAAGTAATCTTTTTAATTGTATGTTGGTTTGTCTGTAGTATTTGGTCTTGTTAAGTTTTTAGTAAAGATACCTTATTTTTCTAAAACTGGTGTGGAGTAAATCTGTGGTGTTTTCAATGGGTTACTGTGAGTGTTGGTACAAATACTTTACACATTGCCTTTGATAGCCTAGACTGCTCAGGCCAAGCTACCTAGAGGGTGAGCAGGGGTTATCTTAACAGTGTATCCCCCTTTCCCTGACTAGAAGCAAGGGTCCCTACTTGGACAGTGGTACCTACCCTGCCAACTAGAGACCCCCAGATCTAACAGGCACATTAATTGTAATTAAAATATAAACCCTGAAAAGCAATCTAGCACAAGTAGTGTCATTAAATTCAAATTACTTGTGCACAGTGGATAAAAAATTATTTGCAAGGTAAGTGGGGTATGGGCATTGATACCACACCTCATCCAAAGTGCTTAAGTTAAGGGCACCCACCTACATAGGAAGAAATGTATCAGGTGGCGCTGGGACGTAGAGTAACTGGAAAAGTCTGGGTGGTATGTATGATCTACAACCCCAGATACTATTGCATTTTATTTGTGGGTTTCTATCAGTATACGGTACCTGTTTTTAGCTTGCTTATAGGTTTGCCCCGCCAGTGTTGTGCATCTTTAGAGGACTCTGCTTCAGTCCAGAAGCTCTCAGTCACAGCACATATCCTCTTGGCGGCTGAGTCTTGTCCTGGTAACATCTTTGGTTGTTAAGTTGAGATGGTGCCTCTGTTTAGAGTAGAATGTGCCACAGGGCACTGAGGGGAAAATTGAAAGATCTGTATGGTATATGGGACCCAACAAACACAACATTTGCATGTGTCCTATGATGGATTAATCAAGGCACGGTATCTGTTTATCACTTCTCGCTGTTGGTATCACACTTTAGTCATGAGAAGGTCATTCACTAAGTATTGGGATGAATGTCCTTCAAGCAATTGGTACTCCTTCTGGTGGCGCTCACTGAATATGTTGTCTTGCTCAGGCAATGCCCACTACTGCTTGTGGGTCCTGGGCATGATGACGTGCGTGGCTTCAAGGATGTTTGGGAAAAGTAGTTTTGGACATTGTTGGCTTCATTTCTCAGGGTGAGCACAGTTTAAGTTAGAAATTGGATACATTTCAACAAGGACAGCATGCGTGGCACCAGGGATTCTAGGAAATGGAATTACAAGATACCACCAAACTATAAATACCTCAACCCCTCTCAAAGCCTGCCCTAAGCATGTTGTAGAGTGGATGGCAGGAAGCTGCCTTAAACTTAACAAGTAAAAAACGGAGGTGTTGGAGGTGAGTAACAATCCAAAGGGATGGATGGAAATGAACTGGCCCTCTCCTTGATAACCACCCTACTCCAAAATTGAAAGTCAAAAGCCCTGGGTTGTGGATTGATGAGAAATTGACAATGGCAACTCAAGCCCAAAAAATAGCATCAACTTGCTTCAACATATTAAGAGCTGTTGGAAAACTGCTTGGATGGCTACCAGAAACCTCTCAAAGACTGCCAATATAAGGTTTAGTCATTTCCAGACTAGACTATGGAAACTCCTTGTATCTGGGTAGTTCGAAGTCTATTATCAAAAGACTTACATTTATTCAGAATGCCACTGCATGCATTCTACTGAAAATTCTGAAGCGCCACTTTGTTACTAGTGCCCTGGCAAGCCTTCACTGGCTTCTTGTATTTAAGAAGATACACTTTAAAGTACTGTGTATGGCCCACAAAGTGATACATAATAGATCCCATAGGTCCAATTGTTACAAAATCTACTAACCCGTATAATCCTGCTAGAATGTTGCGTTCTTCTAATACCCAACATCTTCTCACAGTACCCAGGATAATGAGGGCCAGAAGTGGTCGTTGGCCTTTTGCCTTTCTAGTACCCAAACTCTGGAATGAACTTCAGCTGAATCTAAGACAAACTAAATCTGAACCTGCCTTTAGGGAAACCTTTTTGTTTTAATTGCCTACCGCACTGGACTATATATTGTTGTTACCAGCACGGGGAAGCCTTCATGGGTAGCCATGCACTTAAGAAATTGTTAAAGAGTAGAACAAAAAGAATAGATGATGGTAAAAGCCTTCCAGAGGGGGCAGGATGGTAGTACATTTCAGAATAAGCACAGTTAGAAATTGGGTTGTTGGTTGACTGGGGTGTGAGCCCTGGTCAAGCAACAGCCATACGCTTTGCAGGGTGAACCACAAAAAGTCAGTAAATTAACCTGGGCTTAACCGTGGGAAGCTTGGCACTTAAAGCAGTCAGGCTTAACTTAGATGCAATGTATAAAGTATTTATGCAGCACACTAACAGTAATAAAGTAAAAACACAACACAAGAAAAATCCCAAACCAATTTAGGAAAATAGTGTACATTTAAATACATTTTTGGACACGAGAATGGCAAAAATGCAATCAGTTTGACTGGAGTTATGAATTTTAAAATATTATAGTGAAAATAGTGCCAAAAAGCACAGAGCATCAACTCAGAGTATCTGATCCGGTGAGACTGGGTCAGAGTCTCACTTTCAGACTTAACACGAAGGAGTGCGGGCGGGCTACAGTAACTAGGTTAGCTCTGCAGAAGTTTTACCTTCTCAAAGTCCATGCCAAGGGTTCTGTTTACGGTGGAGGGGGGCAGAAGGAGCAGGAAGAGGATCGGGGGAGACTGCCGGTGTTGCGCGAAGAGCAGTCCAGGCACAGTAGACAGGCATGGCTGGAGCTTCGCGTTAGCAATCTTCACGAGTAGTCACTGTTGCATTCTGAAGAGTCTAACTGACAGAGCGTCTCACTGAATCGCAGTGCGAGCAGCGAGGTCTCATTGCGAATGGGCCAGTTTGCAGCTGCGGGGAGACCAAAAGCTTGATTTCAGCTCTCTGGTCCAGGCCCTGAGGGGCAACACTTGGCGGTCAGGAACTCACTTCAGCTGGGTCTAGGGTCTGGTGCAGGGTGTTGGTGAGCCTTTTATATCCCTGTGGCTCAGATCAGTAAGCCAGCAGACTAGCCCTTGGAGTCACTTTGGTGTCTTGGGTTCAAGGGTGAAGTTGCAGGCCCAGTTCTCTTTTCACCCAGGCAAGAGGGCAGCAGGCAGCAGGTCAGCACAAACGGGTAGCAGTTCCTTCAGAACAGCACGCTATCAGAGAGTCAGTCCTTTCAGCAGCACTGCCGTCCTTCTTCCTGGCGGACTGTCCACAGGTGTGAAAGTGTACTTAAGAGTTGATGTCTGAGGTGCTACTTTTATACCCTGGCTCTATGACTCTGGAAGGTGGGAAAAACTTCAAGCCAGTGGCATTGAAGTGCATGGAATTTCTTGCCTCCCCTGCGCTGGCTCCAAGATGACTGAAGTGACAATTCAAGGTAGTCAAGCCCTTTGTGTTAAGGCAGAGCACAGGCTATTCGGATGTAAACAGGGCTGTGCTCGGCTCCTCCCCTCACCATACCAACATATGGCCCATTCAGGCACACCTAATTCCTCTATTGTGTGACTGCCTGGGCGGAATTCACAAAGTCTAACTGTCATTTACACCTAGTCATGTGACCCAGGCCAGACTAAAGGCGCAAAAATGCTATTATCAGAAAAATTTCAATTTTCTAAAAGTCGAAAATATCTAGAACCACTGATCTAGACACCATGTGCTGCCCCCGGGGGACTCTAACCAAATATAGCTCAATTAGTCATTATCAACAATAGTGAAAATCATTTGTCTTAAACCATATAGCCATAAGTTATTTCCAGGATGTACAAAATTAAATGAAGTATAGTCCAATTAAATAATGCGGCAAAGACAATGTGGTTGTTGATAAGTATTCCAACTGAATGGTGTTTCTTTCATTTTCATGAAGATTAGCAAATCATTTCAAACCCAATGTATTCTGGGCCACTACCAAGCCCTATCTATAAAACAAAAATATATCATTTTAGCCATCAGTCTATTAGAGACAACTCATGTTTTAACAAATACTTATAAACGATTATAACCTCATAACAAGAAAGTCATAGTCTAAGCAAAAAAGCCAATATGATTATAAACCATGTGCTGGTGGTCAGATTGGCAAAGAATAGAGAAGATCAGATTGATAATCCGTCTCAAACTTCTATTCACATCAACTACAAGTGGAACCCATGCCACCAAAGGAAAACGTGAACCTGTCAGACTATACTTGATACGCGATTAATAGAACAAAAAATGCTCCTAATTATTCAAACAAACGTGTGATTATCAACTCATACATGCAAGTGTTTCCGTTGTGAACAATGAAGAACATGCACAGAAAACATGCTGAATCAAAACACGAAGCAAAACTCCAACCTTACAACAGTCATGGAACGGCAGATATCATGAGCGTAGAGCAGTAATCCATAACGGATTCCTTAGCGATCGAAGAACAAACAGAAGAAAAAATAATACATAAACCAGTCAAGGGAACAGATCAACAACAGTGCTCTTGAAATATCCTATCCGTGAACTCTCAAGATGTACTAACCTCGTTCCCGACATGAGGAGCTTACGCGAACATTTGTTGTGCAAGTGCTTTAATAAACCAAACTCAGGACCACCATTAAATAAAGGTTGCTTAAGATCATGCTGGGTGACTTACGTGCCCCAACCTGAGTTAGTCAAGGAAAGGAAAAGCAGATTTTTCCAAAGCAATATGCGATGTTGAAGTAACAATAACGTTTTTTTAAAAAGGCTACAAGCAAAGAAGCATGTATCCTCAGTGGGAAGGTTCTTACAAAATAGATTGTATTGCAACACATAAATGGAATTCTCACACAAAACGTCCATAAAAA
Source organism: Triturus cristatus (assembly GCF_964204655.1). Taxonomy (NCBI): domain Eukaryota; kingdom Metazoa; phylum Chordata; class Amphibia; order Caudata; family Salamandridae; genus Triturus; species Triturus cristatus. Next base: position 233,734,417 of record NC_140587.1, read on the forward strand.
GTAGGTTAAATAGACTGTAAAAAAGCTGTCTACAATCCAAATATGAAAACATCTAATATATGCACTACGATTACCATGTAAAATTACATGTGATGACAACCTACCAACTGTGGTGTGACGCTTTCCACTAAATTGTTTGACAATTTAAGGCATGCTAACAAATGTCACCCTACCAATGTCGAACTTGGCATTTCGAGCAAACTGTATGCAACATCTCTGTTTTAACATTGATTGAAATGACAAGATACAGAACTCCATCAAAATACATATCGGTGATAATGAAAAAAGAATTATCGCAAAACACAAACTTAATTTAGGAATATAAATGTACCGGCAGATTGACATTGTCTGTTTTGAATTAACCTTACGAACAACCTAAGATGAAGATGGTTAAAAATAACATGATTTGTAGTCAACACTGAGGTGCATAATTTCAAATATGCCAATAAAGCTACTCTGTTTTGCTAAAAAAAAGACTTAGGTGGTGATTAGGATGGCGGGCAGACTTAAGTCCGCTCGCCACCCTAGCGGTAACGGGACCGCCTGCCAGCCATGCGGTGGTCTCGCCACCCCAATCATGATGCAACTGACACCGCGGCGGTCGCATCAGGCATTTCAACATTGCGGCAGGTGCTGTTTGCTGCAGCACCCACCGCAATGGTGAAATGTCATGTTGTGCATTGCAAATAGGGAATACCATAGGTACCCCCCAAGTGCAGCTCCCCACCCCACCAGGGCCCGCAACGGTCCCCCAAAGTAAATCCCCACCAGCCTTTCCATGGTGGAATCGCCGCCATGGAAAGGCCTTGAATGCCACACATCTTAATATGGATGGCGGTGTCTTCTAGGCACCGCCACCATATTGTGGCCCATGTTTACTCGGACGGCAATCGGAACGATTGCCGACCTGCGGAAAATAACTAAGAATATACCCCGCCATTATAATATAGTGAGGGGTAAATCAGGTTGCGCTGATGATCCGCCCGCCATCCTAATCAACCCCTTAATGAGGACAAAATCTAAATAATGAGACAATTTGGCGATCTAAAGAGTTCTAGAAAAGTTCTTATAATCTTGTAGCAAAAACTTCAAAGAAAGCATGATAATTCTAATTTGTCATTTAAACCTCTAGGGTTTTGTGTGTCAAAATATCTAATCCAATGACATTCACATTGTGCTAGGATCTTTACCTGGTTTCTATCAGGGTGATGAGTGATGACTTCAAGTACAGAAAATGTAATTGAGCAATTGTCTGATGGTTCTCATTCCAGTGAATCACCAGTGGTGAGTGCAGTGCTTTTGTTCTTACGTGTCCTTTATGTTTGGTAATCATTGTTCTAATCTTTTGTTCTGTTTCCCTGCATAAAAGAGCCCGCAATTTGTGAATTCAGAGTTCTTAAGTGCCCTGCAGTTGTATATGAATTCTTCACCTTCAATGGTACAGTTGCATGCAATATAGTCTTGACATTTATGATGCCCTGGCAAACTCAGGTTATGTGATGGTTGTTGTTTTTCTATACTGGAGTGTACCAGATTGGTTCCGGTTTCTTATTGATGCAAAAAGTGATTGGTTTTTAAATGTATCAAATTAGGAAATCAATTGCCAGTGAATTCTAATCAAATGTTTAATAGGTTAGTGTTTGTGTTGAAAGTTGTAATACAAACCATTGCATCTAATGATTTCTTTGTTTATTTTGGTTTCAGATGATACTCCATTGGTGTATATGAAGATCTCTTCGTGGCTCTCTTCAGAAGTTTATGAGGAAATCCTTAGCTTGATGATTAATATATCTGCCTTCTTGAAATGATGATCCTATTTTGAACAATTTCTGTGTATACGCAAGCATTGACTATAGTTTATATTTTGTATATTGTAGTGTCTATTTGACCAGCATCATGTTATTCTGGTCAAATCAAGGAAAATGATTTGTGCAAAAAATGATCATGCACAGTACACTATGCCCAGTAGGTATATTTGCAGGATCTGCAGCGAAGCAGTGTCCTGGTGAGGAGGTAACCTTGATATTTGTGTGACTATAGGTACCCTTTCCCTTCCGTGTTAGAAGGCTTATTAGGCATTATCTGGGCAATATCAAAAATATATCCTGCAAACATACCTACTGGGGTATAGTATACTGTGCATGATCATTTTTTGCAAAACTTGATATAGATCTTATGTATAGATCGTATGTAAATACAGATTTCTTTTTTTCATTTGAGTGTAGAAGGGATCTCTTCTAGGTCCGGATGAGAAGCCACAGGAGGGCTTCGAAACATGTCGACACAGGAAAGACTGCTCATTGAGGCATAGTATCTCCATTTCATCCCCATTTTTAATGACACCAGCTCAAAGAAACATTAAAAATTATATTTTCTGCCGAGCCAGGTATCTTTTAACTCTTCACCAATCCACTCACTTCTGACTCTTCCACTCACACTCCTACACTACACACAGTTTTGTTTCCAAAATCAGTGCTCCCGCGTAGTCATAGGTCGTAGCACGCCACGTCCCACAACGGGATGGGAAGACCACTATGATGAAGCATGCCACCAAGGGTCCTTTTGATGGGTGAGGGGTATTTAAACAAAGCTGTGTGCTTTCCACCAAAACAGGAGACACACGTAATCTGGAGGAACACTTTTTCAATTTCCCTTAAGGGTGGATCCCTCTGTTTTGTGACATATCACCTCGAGGAGGAAGTATCCACCTCTTGTGTTCTTTGAGCATTACCTCTTCCCTCCCTCTTTTGTTTATTTTACATCAACATTATAGCCATCTCTGGAGCAAAGAGACTGACCATTTCAGACTCCTTCACCCTCGGATGGCTGGTGGTTAAAGTATAAAAAATCGTTCATAAACAGATTTGTTCCAAATCCAGTCAAAATCCAAGGTTTGCTTCTGAATACATTGGTATTGCCCAACAATGGAACACCTTTATACTCTCAACTTCTTGCTGAACTACCTTCCTTTAATTCTTTATATGAAGCCCGACAAGTGGTTAATTTGCAAAAAGATAAGTGACGGGGCTCCTGTCAGGAGGCATCTCATTTCTCCTGTTTTAGTTGCCTAAAACAGAACCAACTACTAACCATGAAAGTGGGGGGAGGGTGTGGAGTAATGGCCAGAGCTGTCGACTTCAAAGCTGGGGAACCAAGTTCAAGTCTCGGTGTCGGCTCAATATCCTGTGATTCTGGCAAATCAATAAATCTAGACATGACTACCATAAATGATTGTGTCCTTAGCTGGTGATCATGAAACGTGCAGTTGTTGATGATTAAGTGCCAGTGCTGAGCACTGGAAACGACTGTCTCAAATTAAGCACTGAGCCCGACCTTGGAAATATCCATAAAATGAGTCTTCCCTCTTGACTTGAGCCATGTGCCCCGAATGACTACAGTGTTTAACAACTAAGGTGTCGACCTTGCCTGCTGGCTTTCTTCACCCTCTCTGGTTCAGCATTTTGAAGTATCCCTTGGTTACTCTAACGTTTTATAGAAAGAATAAATTATTAAAATAAATCCATACCTGAAAAAACTAATTACCTTTCTTGTGTCCTCCGTCTCTCACTTTGGCTGATGCTTAACTACCAAGGCCTGTGACTGGAGGCAATAGCGGCTGACACATCTTAATACCGGCAGGGTGGGTGGAGGGGGCGCAGAGGGAGTGGAGGTCATCAGGAAGCACTCAGGTGGAGCGCCAGGTGGGAGTTAATAATAATAATAATAAAAAACACTCACCTGGTGCTGTCGGCTGCCTCGTGCTCCTCTGCTTCCAGTTCCTGGCATCATGGACTCCCCATTAAATTCCCCCCACTGCTCTCAAGCATGAGCAAAACCAAAGGGGGTGATTGACGGAGTGTTGAACATTGCAAGCACTCACCTCCAGTCAACTGAACTGGGTTTAATCCTTCATCATTCTTTAGCTCAAACCGGTCCTAGGATGCTTGTTTCCAATATACTTTTTATTGTTTTTTACAACATATGACATTTAACATATAACATGTACTCAACATCGCTTTGTTGTTACAGGGCAGTCCAAAACTGGCTGGTAGCTTGACTGCCCCCCATCCACTGTCCTCGTGTGGGAAAGAGAGAGATAGGAAGGGGCAAGGATAGGAATTAGGATAGAGAGAGAGAGAGATATAGCATGCCAGAAGATCTATTATCCCCGCTAGTGTCTCATGAGGATTTGCTTTCCGGGTCGTTCTTCTAGTCCTATTCAGGGCGGCTCATATGGGTCTAGGTGTTTCCAGTCCAGGGAAGACCTGGCTTGGCAGTTCGGTCTGGACTGTTCCCATGAGGCACAGGGTCAAGACTGATTTGCGTATGGCTGGGTTCAAACTGGAATGGCATGGTGAGCAAAAAAATGATGGATTTAGGCCCAGATCTCTGTACTGGGGTGAATGTATGACATTGTTCTGCATTCTGTCCATCGATTGTTGTTTTTGCAGCTCTCAAGCATGAGAGCAGCGTGGAAATTGGTCTGATCAGGCTGGATTAATACTCACCCAGGCACAGTGAGTCTGTGCTGTTTCTCCAACCCAGCTGTGCAATACAGCCTGGTTGGAGAAACCTAAGTGTGCATGTCAGTTTGGCTGGCCTAAGACGGCCATCTAAACTGACATGCACCCTTAAAAGTGCTCATCTGCCACTCCTCCCCCACCCTCCCATGGCCTGGCCCCGCCTCTCCTTGCACACACAGAATCAGAGCCAGCAATTGAAAAATAAAATGATAGGAAAATATTGTTTTATTTTTCAGCTGTGGCTCTGAGCCATTGAGGAGGTGCCGCCGCTAACTGGAGAGCATTCAGATGGAGAGCATGAAAAAGGAAATGACGTGGGCAGTTCCAAAATTTGAGGGAATCCTTCACAATATGCATTATTAATGGAATGGATCTAATTCATGGTTTATTTTATATATTAGATTAAGATTGCACTTTGACATGTGTGTGAAATTTAACTGCAATTTATTCCCGAGATATTATTTTTGCGTCGTCAAAAAAATGTTTGTAAGTGATATAGAATGTATTTCGAGTAGGACTGATGAACACATTATTTTTGAAACCGAGTGACATTTCTTTTGATTTCGCCTTGCCACCGCTGTTCATCATCGCACTCCCACTCTCCATGTATCTCCACGCACGGTGCTCTGTAAAGACTGAGGACTATTTCTGTCTTCCTGCTGATGGATGAAAGTTCAGGCAGTGAAACACTGCCAGACGGAAAGCATTTGTCACAGGGCGCTGGCTCTCGTCCACACATGAAAACCACATCTGAGTCATGTCTTTTAAGTCGACAGGCATGTCACTGCTATTTGTCACAGTCCTGCTTATCTGCCAGATTAGAATGTCACTTTGCTACTGTGGGTCACTGCAAATGGGTCACTGGCTCACCTTCGGTATCTGTACCAGATTATACAGAACACAATTACGCTCTGTTCAGTTGTCCACTGGTTCTTGTTCGAACTGTTTCATTGCAGTTTCTTTTTCCACCAACATTTCTCTGTACAACCAACCACATAAATAGCAGAAGAAATGTTTGCGATTTTTCAGTGGTCTGTGCACGCATTTTTTTCAGATACCCTAAAACAGAAATATATTTGTTTTGTAATCTTCATTTTAATTGCCCTTACAAGTTAGGGCTTTATATGGTAAATTACTTATTGAGAAATACACGTTTTTCTTGTTTATAAAGCATCAATTGACAACATATTGCCACACTGCAGTACATAAGTCATTAACTACTAAGCTTGGAAAACGAGTTTGTGCCAACCACATATAGTGTGTGTTTATAGACACCTACTGGTGATAGGACCTAGTTTCCATAGGAAAAGCGTTTTTGGTTTTGCTAATAACATTGGCACCATTTGAGGAATCTTCATGAAAAACTAGTTTACCATTCACTTCAGGTGCTGTACGGAAAGTTATGCGGGAATATGCTTTTTTTTCCGCAGCCCGTCACCCCGCATGTTGTTACAACGCAACAATGCATACCATTACCCCTCAAGTCGTAACTACGACTTGCGGAGGGGGGGTCGCTGGATGTTGGAATAGTATCATTTACTATTCCAACTCCAGTCTGTGCGGACAGCAGGGAAGGTGTTGGATTATAAATCCAACACCTTCTCCCCCTCCGCAAGTCGTTGTTACGACTTGCGGGGTAATGGTATGCGTTGTTACAACCTGGTCATTGTAACGACTGGGTGGTAACAACATGCGGGGCAACGGTTTCGTGGTCAGGGTTGTTTACCGTTATGGGGTGGTTCATCAACCGGGGCCCAGAAAAAGTGAGGGTTCCAAAACATGTTTTACCCATGCAATTTTCAATAGAGATTTTAGACACGGCTACAGCCCAAACCACTGAACGGAATTACACCAAATTTGGCAGAAAGCTAGATCTTGGTACAAAAAGAGTGATTATTGCAAGTCGGTGTCAACCAGGAAGTGGTGGCAGCTATTTTGGAACTTTGGACTTGGACTGCGTACCAAGAAAAACACACAAAAAACACAAGGAGGCAGGGTAGGAATAGCCTGACCCTCTAAGCCTGGTGGTGGCGTTCCAAAGGCACCCAGCCTGGGTTGACAAATGTTTTTTTTTATTTGCAAATTTGCAAAGGATCCATGTTAACTCAACCAGGCCTAGACTCGCAGTGTCAGTGACTCCACATTCAGCATGGACTATCCTCAGTGACAGCAGACGGCAGGCAACTGTTTGATGAGCAAAAAGCAGCTAAAAGTTCCACAGTGCAGGAATGTGGTTGCCTGACAAAGTTATCACTCAGTTTGTGCGCACTTTTAGTAGTAAATTTCTTGTATAGCCTTCTACTTTCTTGTGGGGGGCAGAGAGAGAGAGCTTCCACTTCAGATAGGACTCAGTTGACCTTCTCAGAAAATAATCTGGGGAGGTCCTCACCTCAACATGTAATGCAGGGGTCACTGCTGACATACAAATGACCAGGTATTTCATGCAAAGGCCTCCTGTGGTGGATACAATTATGAATACCCTCCAGACCTTCTGTAAAAAGAGAGAACACTATAGGAAAAAGATGATGGGGATAGTTCCTCCACTTGGACACATTCATTTTTACCTGCAAAATAAATATGAGCTAATGGCTATGAGGTAGACATAACCACATATGTACTAATCATGTCTGCAAAGCGTTTAGCATGTGCACATAGTCTAATCATTGTGATCAGTTATTGAAAAATTATGTTCACAATTTTCAGAGACACCTCAAACATTCCTGAAGAGATCAAAGGTGTCTACCCACATGGAACTACGTGATAGGGAGAACATTTGAGGCTCTCCGTTATTGGTGTGCAAAGAGGCACAGCATGTTTACTTTTCTCAGAGTCTCTAAAGAATTGGTTGCCCAGAAACAGTTGAGCAAAAGACAAGAGACAATGGAGCAATCAGGGACAAGGGACAAATAGCAGAATTGCACAACTCTAAAGGTAGTCTGGGACTTTTATCATCACAGAGAGGTTTGGAAGTAGAAGGAGGGAGTAGGCACTACATACAATTGGATAAAACAACACAAACATCAGAATTTGTATACACCAGATGATGAACATATTTGGGAAAATGTAATTTGCCCATATTACTGTAACTGCATCCTGCTACAGCCATGTTTTATTGCTAAGTTTACTTTACCACATGTCTATGACAATTAGGTCGCTATGCTTTTTGGCTCTCACGGTCTAAAGTAGCTTGCTCAGCTAAAAACTGTTTACATTGTTATTACTAATGAAGGTTGTTCTCCTTTCCCCGTGGGATCAGGTCAGAACCTGGTTGAATTATTTGTTAGAATATTTACTCATGACTAGTACAGAAACCTGTAAACCTGAAACTCCCTGCTGTAATCTTTCTCGTATTTCCACTGCGTGTCCCCTGGTGTAATTTTTATCACCACGTTGTTCCCTGTTTAATTTTCACTGTTTTATACTTTCTCTGCTGTCTGCTTGTTGTGCCCCTGCCCTCTGATTATTCGTTTTGCTCCCACTCTGTTGTGGCCAGCCCCGGTCACGTTTCCCGCCCGCTCCCCGCAGCTGCCCCCCTGCGGCCCCGCCCCTTCCCTCGGACTCCCTTACCATTCGCCGCCCCGCTCCCGCCTCCCAGCTGCTCCTCCCTCCCACTGGGCGATATATTGCAGAGTGCACGCAGTGGTGGAGAGTGACCTCTGACCCTCCGGGCTGGTCACCCCACGCACCGCGCACACTCTCTGCGAGTGAGCCCAGGGTGCCCCCGATCCCGCCGAGTGCCACCGCTGCCCGCAGCTGTGCTCCTGGTCTGCTGTTGGGGTAGCTCCTCTGCTGTGCTGCGTTGCTCCCTGCTGTAATCTTTCTCGTATTTCCACTACGTGTCCCCTGGTGTAATTTTTATCGTTTTTGTCACCACGTTGTTCCCTGTTTAATTTTCACTGTTTTATACTTTCTCTGCTGTCTGCTTGTTGTGCCCCTGCCCTCTGATTATTCGTTTTGCTCCCCCTCTGTTGTGGCCAGCCCCGGTCGCGTTTCCTGCCCACTCCCCGCCGCTGCCCCCCTGCGGCCCCGCCCCCTTCCCTCGGACTCCCTTCCCATTCGCCGCCCCGCTCCCGCCTCCCAGCTGCTCCTCCCTCGCTCCGCCCCCCCACTCTCCACATATGGCAGAGTGGCAAACGCGCAGCGTTGACGTGCAGCGGGCGCGCCCTAAGCGCGCCGAAGGCACGCCAAAGGTAAGCCCGTCTGCGCCCGTCCGCGCCTGGACCGCGCCCAGTGCCCGAACCCCTGGCCCCCGCAGACACCAGCCCACCCACCGGACCTACGACGCCACCGAACTCAACGCACTCAACAACGGCCGCATCTCCGGATGCTACCGAGCCACCCCGAGACGCACCCAAGGACCCTTCAGCTGCCACTCCTGCAAGTTCACCTGCATCCGGACCTGCACTGCACCCGCACCCACCAAGCCGAGAACCAGCAGCAACCACCTGAAGTGCATCCTACTCAACACCCGCTCCGTCCACAGACACGCCGTTGAGCTCTGGAACCTGCTCGACACAACATCACCAGACGTCGCCTTCCTCACGGAAACCTGGATGAATGCCTCCTCAGCGCTCGACATCGCCATCGCCATCCCGGACGGATACAAGATCACCCGGAGGGACTGCGGCAATCAGACCGGAGGAGGCATCGCCATCATCCACAGGAACACCATCCGCATCACGACCAACACTGATGACACCCTCACCACCGCCGAACACCTGCACTTCCAGATCCACACCGACCCCAAGACCACCCTCAGAGGCACCCTCCTCTACAGACCCCTGGGACCACGCACACAATTTAGCGAAGACATCGCCGACTTCATCAGCCCGCACGCCCTCCCCTCTGCTGACTACATCCTCCTCGGGGACCTCAACTTCCACCTGGAGAACAACAACGACCGCAACTCCACCACCCTGCTGGACAACCTCGCAAACCTCGGTCTCAAGCAGCTGGTGACCACCCCCACCCACTACGCCGGACGCACACTCGACCCCGTCTTCTCCTCCAGCAAGGACATCGCCTTCAGCCACGCCACCGGACTCCACTGGACGGACCACAGCTGCGTCCACTTCAGCTTCAGAAAGAACACGATCCACCACCACCAGCAACAGGTTGCACGCAGAAGCTGGAACAAGATCACAGCAGACCAGCTCGCCGCATCCCTGAGTCAGGACCCCCCCCGCCAGCTCTGCAAACCCCAGCCAGGCCGCCAACAACCTCACGAAGTGGATCAGCAACTGCGCAGACGACCTCACCCCTCTGAGGACCCCGCCTAGCAGACCCGGCAGCAAGAAAGCCCCATGGTTCACCGACGACCTCAAGAGCTCCAAGAAGAACTGCCGAGCCCTCGAGAAAGCCTGGCGTAGAGACCCTACACCAGACAACATGACCACCCTCAAGCTCGCCACCCGAAAACACCACCAACTGATCCACACCACCAAGAAAACAGCATTCAAGGAACGACTGGACAACAACGCACACAACAGCAAGGAACTCTTCAACATCGTCAAAGAGCTCTCCAACCCCAACGCCGGAAACAACGACATCACCCCATCACAAGACCTCTGCAACTCCCTCGCCTCCTACTTCCACAACAAGATCGCAGACATACACAACAGCTTCAGCACACAACCGACGCACCCCACGACCGCACCAACGCCCCCCACCACCACCCTCCACGCCTGGACCCCGATCAGCACCGAAGACACCATCCGCACGATGAACTCCATCCACTCCGGATCTCCATCCGACCCCTGCCCTCACCACGTCTTCAACAAGGCCGACGCTGTCATCGCACCCCACCTGCGGGACATCATCAACACCTCCTTCGACACCGCTACCTTCCCGGAAAGCTGGAAGCACGCCGAACTCAGCGCTCTACTGAAGAAACCATCAGCGGACCCCACTGAACTCAAAAACTACCGCCCCATCTCGCTCCTCCCGTTTCCAGCCAAAGTCATTGAGAAGACCGTCAACAAGCAGCTGGCCGCCTTCCTCGAGGTGAACGGATCCCTCGACCTCTCGCAGTCTGGCTTCCGGGCCAACCACAGCACCGAGACCGCCCTCATCGCAGCCACCGATGACATTCGAGCCCTGCTCGACAACGGAGAAACAGTGGCCCTCATCCTCCTGGACCTCTCCGCGGCATTCGACACTGTTTGCCACCGCACCCTAGTGCAGCGCCTCAGCAACGTCGGTATCCAGGAGAAGGCACTAGAATGGATCATCTCCTTCCTCGCCGGAAGGACACAGAGAGTCCGCCTCCCCCATTCAGATCAGAAGCCACCGAAGTCATCTGCGGCGTACCACAAGGATCATCGCTCAGCCCCACCCTCTTCAACGTCTCCATGAGCCCCCTAGCGGCCATCGCACGCCAACACAACCTCAACATCATCTCCTACGCAGACGACACCCAGCTGATCCTCTCCCTCACCAACGACCCCGCCACCGCCAGAGCCAACCTACACGAAGGGATGAAAGACGTAGCCGAGTGGATGATGAACAGCCGTCTGAAACTGAACTCAGACAAGACGGAAGTCCTCATCCTGGGATCATCACCCTCCGCCTGGGACGACTCCTGGTGGCCCCCCGCCCTGGGCAGCGCACCCAAACCAACAGACGACGCATGCAACCTGGGCTTCGTCCTGGACTTCTCCCTCTCCATGACCAGACAAGTCAACGCCGTCTCCTCGTCGTGCTTCAACATCCTGCGCATGCTACATAAGATCTTCCGGTGGATCCCCACCGAGACCAGGAAGATGGTCACCCAGGCCCTCGTCACCAGCCAGCTGCACTATGGCAACTCCCTCTACGCCGGAACCACTGCCAAACTCCAGAAGAGACTACAGCGGATCCAGAACGCCTCAGCAAGACTCATCCTCGACATCCCCCGACACAGCCACATCTCCGGTCACCTGAGAGACCTGCACTGGCTCCCGGTTAACAAGAGAATCACCTTCCGTCTCCTCACCCACACACACAAAGCCCTACACAACCAAGGCCCAAGATACCTCAACAGCCGCCTCAACTTCTACACTCCCGCACGCCAGCTTCGATCGACCAACCACGCCCTCGCCGCCGTCCCCCGCATCTGAAGAGCCACCACAGGAGGAAGGTCCTTCTCCTACCTGGCCGCCAAGACTTGGAACTCCCTCCCAACCCACCTCCGCCTGACCCAAGACCACCTCGCCTTCAGGAAGCAGCTCAAGACCTGGCTGTTCGAGCAGTAGCGGACCCCCCCTCCCCAAGCGCCTTGAGACCCTTCGGGTGAGTAGTGCGCTATATAAATGCACTGATTGATTGATATGATATGATAAAAACTTCAGTCTTAATCTTCCTCATTTAGCTTGTCTACACCATTGATTTCAGGGGGATCTGTGGACTCTTCATTTTTAATCTATTAATAACCCCTTTCAGACTCTAAACTTGACTACACTGGAGTCTAGTTCACAGTTATTCCCACACATGTATCAATCTTGCAAAATCAATTATAATATGTACAATTGTGCTATTGTGGATTGTACCTTCTCCTGGATATGAAACATGGAACACCTCTAAAGGCTAGCCAGAAACTGGACCACATTAACTGAGAATATTGTAACATTATTAGAAAACCAATAATGCCTAAGTTTAGACCGAGGTTTAAGGGCCCACTTTGCAAAGGTTAATTTAGACTTCTGGGGCCGTCTTATATAAAGTGCCCGGGGGCGCAACGGGCGTTTGCTCCTACTTTTCGTGCCCGGGTCACTTTGGTATTACAGACTGTGTCGCAGAAGCTTGTGCGGCCCCTTCTGTAATACCAATAGTGCAGGCACACATAAATTGCCAACTCTTTCTTTAAAGGGGCATTCCCTCACTTGCATGGGTGCATGCCCCTTGTAAATGAGGAAATCCCTTTACCAATCTGGTTGCAGAGGCAAAGAAGCCCTCAGAAGGCGTACTGACAGTCTGCCACCTTTAAGGTGGCAGACTGTCAATGCGCCTTCTGAGAGCAGCCCTGTGCAGGTAGTAAAAGGGGTCATATGGGCCCCCAGACATCCCCTTGCCGGCGGGTGCTGTCACTGACTGCATCCGCTTTCAAAGAGATCTCTATTCCCCTTTAAAAGTGCAGGCAGGTTGTCGCCTGCACAGTGAAATACAGAGCGGCTTTAAAATGTATTTTATGTGAATGAGCTGCCCTGGGGGCAGCATGAGTTTGTGACTGCCCTGGGGGCAGCGTATCCCCTATAATCCCCCATAATGCAGCGTATTTTCCTTTATTGTACCAAGCACATCTTTTTAAAGGTGCGCCAGCCACAATGAAGGAAAATGAGCTGTTGTGTAAAGCTGCCCGTGGTCTAAACTTAGACAGGTCTATGTTTATCTTTGTGAATTGAGCTTTTCAATGTGTATTAAGTAGACACACCCCAGACCAGAAAATGAGTGAATACCACTGATACAGAGAGGGTCAGCCAACCAATGACATGGCTGCTACATACTGGACAGAGTGGCCTGACAACATGGCCGATCGGATGCTCTGGGACGAAGCTCCACCGCCCAAATTCAGAATCCTGCAAAATTCAAGCAGCAAAAGTGATATCCCGCATCAAAAGCACACTTAGTACCTTGCTGATAACATAAGCCTCCCCTGACAGGGAGAAACAAGCTGCTTGGGTCCTGGCAGAATGACAAGGCGGGAGAGCTGGTTGGAAATGCCTCGAGAGATGAGCCTGCTGTGGCCAAACAGTAGCAGAGAGACTGGACAACGCTCCCTTGCCCCAGGCTGCCATGTGGAGTGTAACAGCGTTCCGCCGGATAAGGAGACGTGCCCAGTGGATGAGGGACTGGATAACTTTGCACAACAAGGGAGAACTTAGTGGACATTTATAGTTGTGTTAGTTAATTGAGAGAAATATGGGGTACCTGGGTATTCGGTACACAGGTATGTGGGTGATCATCATAGTTGTAGTTATCATTCAGGTATGATTGTCTGGGGAGTGATGGGGTGGGAGGTTTACTTGATGGTTCTTGTTCCATCACATTAGGCAGAAAGAAGGCTGGAGTAAAGGGACCCAGACAGGTGTAGTGTATACCATTTTGGGAGGACGACCAGCATGGCCAAGAAATAGAGCATCTACTGCATCATTATGGCACACAGCTTTAAGATCATTTTATGGAATGTTAGAGGCCTAGGCACCTATGTAAAGAGGTACAGAATATACTCCTATTTGAGATGAATGGGGTAGAGTTTAGCCTGCCTGCAGGAAACACACCTCATGGATGACGAAGCCCTAAAGTTAAATAAAAATGGAGAGGACAGTTATAATCTTCCACATTTTACTCCTACACTCAGAGGTGACAATATGGGTGGCACATGGGACCCCGTTCAATCTGATTTATTCAGAAGCAGACCATAGGGCAAGTACATTCTGCTGCAGGGGGGTGCTGTACGGTGCTGATTTGACTACGCTTACTATATACATGACTAATGTTGACCACAGGGAGTTCTTCCACAACCACTGATCACTGATAACATGATAGATAAACTGCTTTGGGTCGAGGATTTAATTGTGCACTCAATGCTACTATGCGCATGTGACCTCCGTGCGCAAAGAATAAGCCAGGTATGGTGAGTACACTCAATGAAGTCATGCAAAATTTGGGTTGTAGGGATATTTGAAGAGAATCTTATACGACGCACAAGGAATATTTATCCGGCAACGCCTGACAACTATAGTAGGCTGGGTGGAGCACTGGGCACTGCCCACATACAGGCAGAGATAAATAAAGTGAGTTATATGGACAGGTACTTACCGGAGCACTCTCCGTTGTTGTTGGAGTGGGGCGGACTGAGTGTGGGACGGGTGGACAGATATTGGTGGCTGCAAATGGATATGTTGATGGATGCACCCTTCCGACAGGAGTTGGCTGACAAAATCACTGGATACATAGAGGAATATTGGAGCACGGAATGAGAAGCACTCAATGCCGTTGTGAGGGGGGAATGTGTGAGCAAGACCTGTGGTGTGCAGTGGCAGTAGCAGTCTGGGCTGAAAGATTTGAAAATGGAACTCACGGAGGTTCAGAGGTGGGCAGAGGCTAGGCAGGAAGGAGAGGACGCAACAGTGCCCATTAGGAGACAGTTAGAACACACGTGGGACAGACTAGAAAAATTCACAAGAAGGGAATACCAGCAGAGGCTGCAGAGAGAGGGGTATAAACCAAGCTGCAGCGGCTGGTGGAAGCAGTGCCCCAGCTCTTGCAACATCTGGAGCGGTTTGGGAGAATTGCCGGGCTTTGCGTAAATAAATGGAAATCACTGCTGTTCTCCTTGGGTTTGCATGCAGGGATGTTGGAGACGCAGTTGCCACAGGTTGGTCTCCGCTGGGAATTGTCGTGGTTCAGATAACTGGGTATTATAGTTGGCCATAGCCTGGAGGACCAAGAACACCTTAGAGTGAGCCCATTGCTGATGGGTCTAAGCAGATCCAATCAATTCTGTAATATGTTGCCACTCTCCGCTATGGGGAGAGGGGCAATTGCTAAGATGTTGTTCCTTCCGAGGTGTCTGAATATTGTCCAGAACGCACTATTCACTCTTACCTGCAGTGTATTCCGAACATTGGACAGTCTCTTGACACTGCTAGTGTGAGCCGGTAGTAGGAGTAGGGTTGCATTCTCACACCTCAAACGTGATCCATGGGAGGAGGTATTGGGTCTTTGCCATTATGCATCCAGGTTGCAATACGTGGTGCAGTGGGTGACGTAGGAGGAAAACAGCGAGCGGAGACTGTTGAGTGGTACACATGGTATGCTTTCCTTGATGGAGCTACTCATGCTTGGGAGGAGGGTCCCTACAGGAACCCCACATCTGATACGCCAAGCTGCGGGGATATGGGAGTGAATAATAAAGAGGGTACTTAAGAAACCACCCTACGCCAGGAATCTGGATGTTTGGACGCTGCTACCATTCTGCAGTCTCGACTAAGATATGACAGTTGCTCGGTTGAGGGAGGGCAGCTGCATCACACTGGGAGATTTATTTCCAGGGGACACGTGTCTGACATTCGCGGAAGCACAGGATGCGTTTGCGGTGGGACAGGGTCAATTGCTCCATTACGCTAAAATAACACATATGGCAAAGGAAATATGGACGGACTTCCCAAACACCCCAAGGGAAACTGTTACCCAACAACCATTGGTATTGGCAGGCGCCATGAGGCACATGGTAACCTTCCTATACAAGACATTGAAGGAAGATAGGATACAGAGGAGTACTCCTGCTCGGCGTGCATGGGAGGAGGCTTTAGAAGCCCCCTTGGAGGACGCTGCCTGGAGTGTGACATGCGAAATAGTTTTAAAAGTATCTTGCAATGTCCATTTTAGACTGACTCAAGTTCAAGTTCAAAATACTTTATTCGGTTAAAAAGAAATAACCATAAAAGCAACAAAAATACAAATACAATTTAAAATAAAACAATACATAGTTATTGTTACAGGGGAGAAGTGCAAATGATTTCCATATGGACAATTCAATCAGTTAACAGTCCATTGATTTACGTAGTTTAAAAACATTTTTAAAAAATTCTGCCAGCGAGGCAACAATAAATACAGTGTCCATTCTTTGCAATTCTAAAAACGCTGGGCGGCATCTATTTAATTGAAACTCTTTAAGAATTGGGACAATAAATTTCTTACGAGGCAAGGTATAAAATCTGCAGAAAAATAACACATGGATATCAGATTGCAAGGATAATTCATCACATGGACATAAACAGAGTTCTTTTGACCAAGAATTCATTTGTGGGAAAGTTAATAATCTAAAAACTATATTAAATCTAAAACGTGTGAGACGGAATCTGTCAAGGGCTGCCATAGAGAGACATAAATATGGTTGTAAAGTTAGACCACTGAATATCAGCTGGTGGGAACACACAGTCTTTGGGCCCGATTCACAGAACAAACTTAAGACTAAATCCTAAACTTAGTACCATTCTGGTATTCACAGAATGCACTTAGTACTTCTGGTATTCACAGAATGAACTTACTACTTTTGCTATTCACAGAATGAACTTAGTACTTTTGCTATTCACAGAATGGATTTACGACTCCTAAACTTACGTCCGCACTCGGGCCGGAAATTCCGGCCCGGAGGCGGAGCTTCCGGCCCGGAGGCGGGGCTTCCGGGCCGGAGGCGGAGCTTCCGGCCCGGAGGTGGGGATTCCAGCCGATTTAGCTATGGCTGAAATCTCCACCTCCGGGCCGGAAGCTCCGCCTCCGGGCCGGAATTTCCGGCCCGAGTGCGGACGTAAGTTTAGGAGTCGTAAATCCATTCTGTGAATAGCAAAAGTACTAAGTTCATTCTGTGAATAGCAAAAGTAGTAAGTTCATTCTGTGAATACCAGAAGTACTAGGTGCATTCTGTGAATACCAGAATGGTACTAAGTTTAGGATTTAGTCTTAAGTTTGTTCTGTGAATCGGGCCCATAGTCTTTTTCTTTCTTTCCTCACACAGTCTTTTTTCCCTGAGATGTTCCATACAGGATTTTTTCAATATTTTTCTAGAGATGTGTACCATTGACAGTGGATCCTCAAAATATTGTTCACAATCTATCTCTGTCAAAAAAGTCTTCACATATTTTAACCATTTGAAGACTTTTACATTTTCCAGTTGTAACACATCCTGGATTATGGCTCGGTTTACAGCACATTCATTAACAGTCCAGACCCTGTGCCATAATAAAATGGGCTGAGTTTTTATTATATCTGAAATATATGGCTGCCCTAACTCCTCATGGCAATTTAGGGTTGCAATACTATCAGGCACAGACAGCAAGAACCGCATAAACTTATTTTCATTTATTTGGATAGTATCTATGTTAGCATACCCCCAGAGTCCTGCTCCATAGATGGCCACTGATATACACGTTGCATTATAAATAGTTAAAATTTCTCTAAAAGGCTTCTTTCCCATTTTCTGTATAAAACTCTTTAGGGCCATTATAGTCTTTGAGAACAAAAGAGTTCTTGCCCTAATCGCATTTGTCCATGTGCCAGTCTCATGAAATAGGATACCTAGATAAGAAAATGTAGAAGTGTTTTCTAGAGTAGCATTATTTATTGAGATGGTTTTCATCCTTTTCTTAGTTCGTATTCCACAATTCATGGTAAAAGTTTTGCTGCAGTTAATTTTTAAATCTAAACTGTTCATGAATTTATTAAAAGATGTTATTAGATTTTGTAGGGCGTTTGGTGTTCGTGCCATTAAAACGGCATCATCCGCATACAGTAGTGCGGGAATGCGCCTATTGCCAGCAACAGGCATATCCCCGCACTCCTGCAATAAATGATCTTCCAGCCCATTTATATAAATCAAAAACAGGAAGGGGGCCAGGACACATCCTTGGCGTACTCCGCGCCCTATCCAAAAGGTTTTACTGCATTCGCCCCCTTTTCCATAACGAACAGTTGCTGTAGCCCCAGAATACAGCTCCCTCAAAAAGGAGAGGATTGAGTCATCCACTCCCATCCTTTGCATCACTTTCCATAATTTATTGTGGGACACGCAATCAAAAGCCGAAGTAAGATCGACAAAGACAAGATATAATCGCTCCTTCTTTATCGACGTATACTTCTGTTGCAGAAAAAATAAGTTTAAGCATTGTTCTATAGTTCCTATGCCTCTTTGGAAACCAAACTGGAGATCGCTTATTATCCCATTTTCCTCCGCCCAGTTTTGTAATTTAGCTAAAATTACTCAGGATTTTTATGGACGAATCAAGTAGGGATATTGGCCTATAGCAGGCACAGTTTTGTCTGTCTCCCTTTTTAAAAATGGGGACAATAATTGATGTAAACCATGACCGACTCAGGCCCTTCGCCAGAGCTGCGTTAAAAAGCTGTACCAGAATGGGACCCCAGATCTCACTGTTAGCTTTATACAGATCAGCTGGGATCCCATCTGGGCCCGATGCCTTTCCACCCTTTGTATCTTTTAAACTCAATAGAACCTCGGGCAATGTTACCACTAGTTTTTCAGATGTCCCCCATTTCTCCCATGAAACCTCCGGCCGTGAGGCTGGTATTTTTTGTGCCTCCAGCTCATTCTCACAAAAAGGGACATAGACCTCTTGCGAAGACGGCTCAAGACACATATAAAGGTTTGAAAAATGTGTAACCCAGTCCTCCTCATTAATTGCAATTTCTATACGTGCCTTAGTATTATCAAAAAGGAGCGGCGCATTTACCACCCCCCAAAATGCTGTTGTATCTTTAGCTTGTGAGGCATCGCATAATTGTTCCCAGGCCATCCTCTTTATGTTTTTCTTTCTTTCTTTTAATGCATGATTGTAACGATTCCTTAGCTCTCTTATTTGAATTGGGTTTCGAGGTTCCAAATGGATAGCATGTTTGAGCTCAGTCAAGGCTCTGGTACACGCCTTATCAAACCATCTTCTGGCATTTTTTGTCCTATTTTTAAAAACCACCCTCAGACTCTCTTTGATTGTAGCTGCTATAATATTAAAATGTTCCATTATGTTTTCGTTTTTTGAATTTTCATCTAAACAAACTCTAAAGCTTTCTGAACAACTATTAACTAGTTTAGCTAAGAATTCGTTCGGGACCACCTTACTCCACTTAAGGGAATACCCATTTTGTCTCCCCATCAGCACATCTGGGGCTGCCTGTATCTGTAGACAATCATGTTGGCATGCTAAAAAAGGGCTATCAATTTCGAGTACTTGTGGGTAATGATCACTCTGTGGTAATTGGCGATTCTTATAAGTAGCAGCCCTAAATCCAGAAGTATTCGAGCAAATAATAAAATCAATGATGGTTGATGCGCCCCTTCCAATAAAGGTCGGGGCAAACGATGTTGGGCACTCAGTTAATTCATTAGCATATCCCAGATCACAATTAAATAATATCTCATTTAGTAAGTCCCCGGTTAGAGTATGGTCAAAGTGTGTAAGATTAATGTCTTGCTCTAACATTAATCCACAAGTTCCTTTTTGACCCATTTTGCAAAGATGACAATTAAAATCCCCCCCCCATAAAATCATTACTTCCCTCGTCTTGCTAACTATCTCCCCTTGTAGATCCTCATTTAGCCTTTTCATAGTGTTCTGAATAGCGGTACACGGGATGTTATTATAAAAATTATCTATCACAAGACTGATCCCAGTTTTGGTATCTATCACCAATTTATGATAGTAACTACTATTATAATCAAAGTGTACCCTCTCATATGATAATGAATTTGAGAGATACGTGACTATACCACCTTTGGGTCTCCCATATGTCCCTCCTACTGCAGGAGTACAATAAGTTTTGTAGCCAGTTATATGTATAGGATCTATTGTCCAGGTTTCTTGCAGGGCCAAGATATCCACACCGTCCGTTGCCGTTTTCCATAAGGGATTAGAGATTTTGTGTTTTAATCCTGCCACGTTCCAAAACATCACCTTACAGTTTCTATTTTCAGTGGATAATATTACCTCGTCTGTGACAACCTGACCTATGTCAATCTTATCTATCTCAACTATAGGATCGGTCATGTTTCCTTTTGGCTTTGGGACGAAGTTTAAACTATTATCAAGTGGTAGTTTCTTTTTACCTTTTACACACTCTTGCCCCGACAATCTAGCTTTATTATTAAATTCTTTGATTTCTGACAAAGTCCTATTGGACAAACTTATACTGATCTTATCAAGATTTTCGTTGGAGGGGCCAGAGGCTGGTGGATTTGGGGTAGTATGTGCAGTCGGTAACAGAACAGGAAATTTCTCACACCCTGAAAGTCAGTCGACCATATCTAGTGGACTGAATCTGTTATAGCAGGGGATGGCAAATGGAACAGACTGTGTGCCTGGCCAATTTCCCCAATGTTGCGGGCCACCCTTTTGATTTCTCCCGAACCTTCGCTGTATTAAAGTCCGGTGGTCATCTTCCCTCCATCCTTGTCTGTACAAGTTTAAATCCCCATACAAATTATTTCTCCGTCCTTCCCTCTCACAATTTTCATTTCTAGTCCAACTCCATCTATCATCTAGTTGTTCATTTGGAGTATAGAAATAGAATAGGGGTCTAGCTGTAATTTGTAAATCTTGATTTATAGGATTCCCCTGGCAGATATAATCTACCGTTTGCGGGTTTTCAAAAGTTATAACCACGCAGTCACCCTGTAATTTCTTTCTCTTACTGCCCACCCATGATGTCCTTCGAACCATCAAGATTCTACTGGCCAAAACTGAAGGTATAGGATAATTAGAGTTTAGCCAGTGAATCACCTTGTTTCTTAATGCTTCAAAGGGCTCCATAGTATCGGGTACCAATTCAGGGACCCCAGTCAATACTACCACATAGGGGCAGGCATCCGGGGGCAAATCTAAGCTTCTGCTCTTTTCAATTTTTTCCTGTTGCAATTTATCTTGATCAGGAATAGGAGCAGCAGACGTAACTGTGGTAGGCACAGTCACTTCGGGTGCCATTAATAGCCCAGGAGTCCTTATACTCGCTACTGATTTATTTACATTTCGGATGGGCTCTGGCAAAGGGATTATGGAAGTTATTTTCTTCCCTTTCGGCAAGTTCTCTTTTAAGACCCCCGGTTTGTCCACCAATATAATTTCTTTATTTGGCGCTTTTTTTTTCTGGGTGTCCAACTGTGTTTTTATATCCTTTTGGAGTGTTTGGAGTAGGTGCTCTATGCCTTGGAGCCTTTCTTGTATGGGGGCAAATAAAGATTTAATTAATGTAGACAAGGTATATATCATAGAATTTTCCCTGTCTTCATAACCATCTAGACTACTCACTATATTACTCTCATCAAGGATATCAATTAAAGACTCATCTGGTAAAGTAGCGTCCATCATAGGTAAAGACAATTTCCTATGATTGGGAGCTTCAAGTTCTGATTCCTGATTTATCCCATCTTCATTTACCACAGACTCTTTAAAAACACCCTTCTTAACAATTTTAGCCTTAACCTTCTTATAAGTTAACCTTTTATTTTTTGCACACTTTTTTGGAATTGCCCCCTGCCTATTTCCTTTTAATTTTCGAGTTATAGTATCATCCTGAGTATCTAAATGTACCCCAGTCAGAGTTTCTACCACAGGGTTTAATAATTCTAATCCCGTGCTGATTGGGTTTTGTGATACCAGGTCAATTGTGGCACTGTTATGTATCTGTGCGTGTGCTTGTAATAAGGGAGGTTCAGGCATGGTTTTATCAGGACTGCGAGCCGCAGCAATATTGCCTATCGATGATCTCTTGGCAAAGGCTAGATCTTGGGATACCCTTCTCTCCATTAATACTATCCCTTGATCTATTAGGCTATTGGTGCGTACATTGAAATCATCTAGAGTACCAGTCAGCTTATTTCCTGCGGTTACGACTTTACTTCTAGTTTCCCGCATATTCATATTTACAACCAACAATATAAACAGTAGGATGATCCTGTCTAATTTTGAATTGACTAAAATAACCTATATTTCCAGTAACACTAAATCGGGATCACAATAAACATACGTTTAACTTATAATTTTAAGGTGACAGAAAATCAGTAGGGCTGTAGAACAATATTTGCGTAAATCCCTAAACAATATATCCTCAGCAATAAATCGGATAATATGTTTTGAATACAAGCCTTACTGCTCGGGCCGTCCCGTGCCTCTTTGTGCCTCTGAGGGCCTAAGAGGGCCCGCCCTTTGCCCGGGCGTAGCCCGGCGCAGTCCCGCGCGCGGTCCCCGCGTGGCGGTAGTTAGGCCAGTTTTTAAGCGCCTCCAGGCGGGATAGCAGAGTCGGCGGGTTCCGGTTCCTGTCCGGCGCTAGGGCTGTTGGGAAAGGTAGTCCCCTCCACACAGCGGCCGCGTATTGAATGGCGGCAGCGGGAGGGAGACAGCACTCGTTTCACTGATGGCCAGGTAGGACGCGGCGTCAGGAATCACTCAGCCCTCCAGGACACGGTATTCTGAAAAGTCACCCGCTTTGCCAGTAGTTAGGCCAGTTTTTAAGCGCCTCCAGGCGGGATAGCAGAGTCGGCGGGTTCCGGTTCCTGTCCGGCGCTAGGGCTGTTGGGAAAAGTAGTCCCCTCCACACAGCGGCCGCGTATTGAATGGCGGCAGCGGGAGGGAGACAGCACTCGTTTCACTGATGGCCAGGTAGGATGCGGCGTCAGGAATCACTCAGCCCTCCAGGACACGGTATTCTGAAAAGTCACCCGCTTTGCCAGTAGTTAGGCCAGTTTTTAAGCGCCTCCAGGCGGGATAGCAGAGTCGGCGGGTTCCGGTTCCTGTCCGGCGCTAGGGCTGTTGGGAAAAGTAGTCCCCTCCACACAGCGGCCGCGTATTGAATGGTGGCAGCGGGAGGGAGACAGCACTTGTTTCACTGATGGCCAGGTAGGATGCGGCGTCAGGAATCACTCAGCCCTCCAGGACACGGTATTCTGAAAAGTGACTCATTTCAACTACCTGTACCGTACGTACCTAACACTGATCAAACTTAGCAGGAGTATGTGGGGAGAAGAGAAATGTGTCCCAGGTGTGGTGTGAATGGTGCAGCATTTCTTCATATGGCATGGGAATGCCGGGCAGCCCAACAAAATTGCTGGGATGTGGTAAAATAAATGAGGTGAGTGACTGGTCTGATCCAAACAGCCACCCCGCAGGTGTGTCTGTTGGGTATTGTTAACAGCCCAATGGGTATAAGATGTCCTGGAAGTTTCTGCAGGTGGCACTGATATTGGCAAAACGGAGAGTGGCTATTAAATGTTTGAGCCCGAGATTACCCTCTATAGAACTATGGCATAAAGACATGATGGAATGGGCTCTGGCGGAGAAAGTGCATATGAAAATGGCCCATAGAGAAGATAGATCTGACAAACTGGGTGACCCTCATGGGTAGTATGTCTCTGGGTGTGGAGAGGATGGAGTTGAAGTCGAGGGGGTGAAAGTTCAAAGGAAAGAGACATATAAAATGTATAACCGAGTAGACTCTGACATGTATTTGCTGATGGCACAGTGAAATTAAAATTGTTTGGCTGGGTGGGAACCACTCAAAATGAATCTGACGCTAGGGTCAATTGGGAAAATGTACGGCCATCAAACGGCCCAGGAGGGTGCCAGTTGGGGTTCTGTAATTGCACTGTACTTAACGTTGGTGTGAAGTTTAACTTTTTTCCTTTCTATCTTGTGTCTATGCCTTTGGGATGCAAACTTTTGTAGGGGGAAAATGGTACACAGGTGTGTACATAAAATGTGACAATGTAATGCACTTATTACAAAATGCTGTGGAGTATGAAACCTTATAAAAAAGATTGCACACAAAAAGAAGTCATAGAACACAAAGGGATGGTTTTTGGTGTGTCAATGCTCACTAATGAGCCTCTTCGTGTGTGTCATCAGTAGATCCTCCCTGTACCAGAAAATGCAATGCAGCGTGCGCAACGAAATTCGTTTTATTAATTTTTTGCGTAACTTACCTGAAATCGGCCGTTTGCCGCATTTTGCAACCCCCCCACCCTGCCCCTCCTCTGTGCCACGTCACCGCCCCGGTAAAACGCCCTACACGGGTTGTCACTGCATCTTAGTCTGCAATAGTCATGCCCTCAGCTCTGATGAACTGAGTCTTCTTGACCTGTGTTGGGATAGTCAAAGCTCTCCCTTCTGCAGATAGCGACTTTCAAAGCCATCTGCGCTCTTCTTCGACTGATATTGTTGCATTTAACATACAACATTAAAGGCGGCTCTGTGCAAAATCATTCTTCTTTTTGAAGTCTAAACAGTGGAACTCTCGTGGGGGCATATTATCAAGACAGGCGATAAAATTATCGCCGCTTCAGCGGCAGAAAACTGCCGCTAAAGCGGCGATAATGGGCTTGATAATATGCTCTATGGAATTCCAATTGAAGCCCATGTTAGATGTCCTTCACGACTAACATGGGCTTCAATTGGAATTCCATAGAGCATATTATCAAGCCCATTATCGCCGCTTTAGCTTTAGCAGTTTTCTGCTGCTAAACCGGCAATAATTTTTAACACCATCCTTGATAATATGCCCCCTAATGGTTTATACAAGGAGGAAAATTAGGGGCCAAACCAAAATGACAAAAAACATAAGGAATTAAATAAAAGCAATCTTCTCAACTTTCAAAATGTAAAGCACATCACTAGCTCTAAGATCGGTTTCCACTGTCTACAAATGTAGCACTAATCATTTAAAGAAGTAATCAGCAAAAGGGAATTTCTGAGGCAAGAGCTATATTAGTATGAAAGACAACTCAATCGTGAGTTGATTTACTGACTCTAGAGTGGTGAATCCTATTTCCAAGAGTTAATTTCCTTTAGGAAGCGAAAAATGTCATATCACCCTTAATTACTATTTTTAGAATGATTGAATTAAGTGCATCAGAATATTTATTAATATTATTTAGTTTGTTTATTTAATTTACTCCATTGCACATCAAATATTAATTCGACTATTATTTCACATATACTTAGAGAAACAAAACAAGTCGAACTGTACAAAGGCAAATGACTAGTGCTTTTTTAGTTTAAAAATCAAAGGGCTTGATTTGTAATTACTAAAAGTTTACAACACATGCTGTCCCACGCCCCGAAAAGAAAGCTTTTCTCAAAGGCATCTCAAAATTTTAACTCAAAATAGTAAATACCTATGTTGGCGATTCACTGTTTCTATGAATCAAAAAGTAGCAGAATGTGAATAGTTTGAAAAACAGATTTTTAAGGTCCGGTTTGACAGCGCATATGTCCATGACAATAATGTGAGCATTATTAGAGCTGGGATTAGATGTGTTTTTATTTGGTAGAAATTGCATACTTTCACAAATAAAGTGCTGGCCCGCCACGCAGCTGCGACCATTTTTTTTTTTTTATGCAGCTGCGTGATCTTGAATTTTCAGAGGCGCACACATGACATCCTTATGCTGTAAAGTGCCTTAAATAACTAGATAATTTACGGTGTTTGTCTTTCTCTGGCAGCACAGATGGGAGGAGGGCAGAAGTGAATGCGAACATTAATAAATAGCAAAAAAAAAGACCACCAACGAAAATCATTAAAGTGAGCAGATTACGCGTACCATTGAATCGGGTAGCAAGCGTCTGTAACAGAGCACCAAGAGATCATTGGATGAATTAATGCGCGTTTCACAAATACTTGAATTGGCGTGCTTGCATGATGTGTTCTGAATCTGCATTCTGCCCATTCCTTCTTTCCACTGGCCTCTCTAGGGCTGATTCACAGAACTAATCTGAGATAAAATCCTAAAGCTCCTACTTTTGGTATTCACAGAAGGCATTCGGCAATAGTAAAGTTAGGACTAGTAACTTTACTACTACTAAGCTGAGACAAAATCCTAACTTTACAACTTTCGGTATTCACAAAAGGCATTTAATAGTAGTAAAGTTAGGAGATCCTAAGAGAATGGGCCCCAAACAAAGCTACGAAGGGCAGGCGGGTGTGCACCGATTCTCTGAGAAGCGGTATTAGTAACACAAAGCACCTATTTTTAGCAGCACAAGGTGGGAAAAAGCGCATTTAAAAAAAAAAGAAAAGATGAATACTATTGTTGACTTAAAATTCATTTTTGTACATTTGCAGCGAAAACGGTGGTGGGGTGCAAACACCATGGAATGGATCGAAGGCTTACTGCCTAGCCCTAGCCTACTCCCTCAGACGTCATTCGAGCGGTCTTCCAAGCAGTGCTTGAAATGTAATCACCTATAATTACAGTTTCATGCTTTGTGTTTCTTTCTCTTGTCAGATCTGGTGGTTTTCAATCTGTTGGGGTTACACGAGTAACCCCAAACCACGTTCAGCACTCAGTGCTGCAGTGTGCGACTGCCTAACATTGGTTGGGCACAAGCCTAACAAATGTGCTATAGCAGCTAGGAATCCATCAAAAACTGAAAAATCACCTCCTACCTACTCATAAAAGGCACCCCAAAGATATTGTAAGGTGCCAATTGGTGCATTACAAAGCACCCAAACAAATTAAAACATAAATAGATGCCTAAGGCACTACGGGGCATATTTACAACTAAAGTGGTGGACCTCCGCGGTAAGCCAAGAAGGCTAACGCCATGCTCCGTCACTTGAGAAACGCATTGCTGCACTGTATTTACAGCCATATGGTGCAGCCCTACATTTCTCCCAGCTCTGGTGCTAAATTTAGTTGCCTAGTGCCATCACAGGCCCCCTTGCATCATAGTGCAAGGGGGCCTGCGTTGTGGGAAAGATGGTTTATGTGCAGTAAGGGGCCCCATCCTGCACATAAACAATCATAAATGGCGATTTGTAGCTTGTGCAGCACACATAAAAGTTGCAACTCGTCATTTTTAAAATTATTGTTTATGTGCAGGAAGGCACACCTTCCTGCACATACACAATCATACATGGCGTTTTGCTGTTTCTATGTGTGCTGCATTGTGCCAGCACAAATGAGGAGAAATAAAGCATTTCTCTTTGTTTCACCTGTTTAAGACCAGATTTTCTCTGGTCTTAATTTTGGCACTGTCCCATATTTATGTCACCCTTCTAAATATGGGGCAGCGTCAAAATCAATGGGTGTTGCGGCGGAACTCCCACCGCAACACCCATTGCCCCCCCCTTTCACACTGACTACAGCGTGAAAGGGTGCCTTATTTACAAGGCAGCTTTAAGCAACGTTTAGTGGCTTAAGGCTGCCCTGTAAATAAGGCGAAGCTCCTATCGCCACAGGAACATAGGTAAACGTGATGTTCCTGTGGCGATAAGGGCTTGTAAATATGCCCCAACATATTTACTCGGTGTTGTGTTGGGCACTGCAAATCCATTATAGTGAGTAGGTAGTTGTTAAATTGCGGTGCTGGAAAGACACTATTTTCTTTTGCACAGCGGTGTCCCACAGTACATGATGTCATAATCTTATTCCTTTTCTGTTCACTGTTCTTCTTCGCATAGGTGTGCCTCAGTAAGAGCTGTCTTAACTCTTGTTCCATCTCTGTCACTGCTACTTCACTGGAAGTCTCCCCTTCCTTGCAGTCCAACTTTCTTTGTGCAGCAGCATCTCACAGTTGAAGCTCCCTTATCTCAAATTCCCCTTCACTGCTGTCTACCATGACAGTCTTGCACCCAAGTCATGTTCTTTTCTTCTCTGCACATCTCTCTCAGCACAAAATCCCTCTATGTCATTGGTGTCCCACCAGGCAGCCTCGCTCCCTCCCTAGGCAGTCTCTTCCCATAGCTTTCTAAAATTGCTTCAGAGTACCTGCTTGTCTCACTGGCCCTGTGTTTCCTAGTTACCTGTAGTGTCAGATTCATCCTATGTTTTCATTTACTTACAAAGGAGTTCATTTCATCTCTTAGTTCAATTTCTCCTCCACCCCTCTCAGTCTAAGAAGTATGGAGTAAGGGGTGAGTTGGTATTCTCCATGTCAGTCTCCCTCCTACTCCTCAAGGTTAGGTTTTGCGGATCCTGTTCTGTGTCTACTTCTCTTCTTAAGTGATCCTAACTGGGTGCAAGGCAGGTTGTGAACCATGGGGAGTACAAGGAGATTGGTGTTTGTATTAATGTTTGGTGACAGTTGTTCCCATCTGAGTGCACATGAGCAGTGACCATGTTTAAGGGCAGGAAGAGTAGTGTGCCAGTTTGAGTGTAGGATGAGGAATGCACCTTTTTTAATAGAGGGTGAGGGTTGTGCCTTTGTGGAATTACACTGAGTGGGAGCCCTTGTGACTGCACGGCTAGTGCTGTGTATAGTGCATGTTTGGTTAGATGGGAGCCAATTGTATTGCAGGGGAGTATTTCTATAATTGTATGTAGATCAGTGTGAGTGTAGAACCAGCAGTGTGCCTTGTGATCAATGTGTGCAGGGTAAACAAGGAGTGGTGTACCTGTGTGTGTGTGGGATAAACAATGTGTAAAGGTGAGTGCACAGTGAGTAATGTGCTTGAGTGCTGCATTTGAGTGTGTATTTTGCATGCACCTAAATGCAGGGTAAGCAAAGTGTCTGACTGTAGGGTGAGCAATGTGTCTGTGTGAGTGTATAGTATGCAATGAGTCTTTGTGAGTGTAAGGTGTTGTGTGATTGTGCATGTGGAGGATGAGTGGTGTGCCTGTGTAAGTGCAGGGTGCACACTTTAAAGCTAGACCTTTTGGCATTGTCGATGCTTATTTCACTAGTGATTGACTATCCATTGGAGGCAGGTGGTAACTAATGGTGGGTGTAACTTATGTGATTTTGTGTAGTGCAATCATACATAATGACCTAAAAAATCTGTGAAATTGTGCAGAATTACGCAAGTAGAGTAATTATGCATTTAGGTGCCGATTCCGATCCGTTAAAAATAATTTGCGTACGACCCGTATCCGTATTTTTTTACGCCCGAGTCATACAAATTCCGTACAAACGGGCAAGTACGATTCGTCCGTGAAAAATAACTACGAATAGCGTCGGGAAAAGTCTACGAGAGTGCGTCGGAAAGTTTTCATGTCCGAATATCGTCGGAAAAAGTGTATGAGAGTGAGCCGGACATTTTTACGTGTAAATCGTAAAACACAAGTCCGAGCGCGCAAGTACGATCCCGACCGTCCGTCCAAATACACAATCGCACGTAAAAAGGCCCGTACGGAGCCAACGCAGTAGCACACATATACACGGGTAAACTCATGCCCGTGTACGAGCCGTACAGCCCCACCACCCCCAAATATGTCAGCACCGTACACCACCCTGTCCGCACTGTACCCCAGCCCCGCAACTGTACGTGCCGTACCCCCCCATGTAGGTGCCGTACCCCCCATGTACGCGCCTTACCCCCCTGTCCGCACTGTACCCCAGCCCCGCACCTGTATGCGCCGTACCCCCCATGTATGTGCCGTACCCCCCTGTAGGCGCATCACCCCCGCATGTACGCGCCGTACCTCCGCATGAACGCGCCGTACCCCAGGGCCGCATGTGTACGCACCGTACCCCCACTGCATGTACGTGCCTTAAGCCCCATGTACACGCCGTACCTCCGCATGTATGCGCCGTACCCCAGGGCCGCACCTGTACGCACCGTACCCCCACCGCATGTACACACCCTCCCCCCCATGTACGCGCCCCCCATGTACGCGCCTTCCCCCCATGTACGCGCCGTACCTCCGCATGTACACGCCGTACCCCAGGGCCGCACGTGTACACACCGAACCCCCACCGCATGTACGCGCCGCACCCCAACACCGCACCCCAGCACCCTCACCCAGCAAGGCGTATGTACGGATCGTACCTACGCGAAAAAGACTCTTACAGAACCAGGGCACTGTAAAACAGCACAAGGAGGGTCAATTCGACTCGCACAACACCACAAAACACTTCTACATGACAAAATACATCTCAATGACTGACCTGGCACATCCAAACAGGCAAACAGAGGACCAAATCACAACCACCTCTTATAACACACCCACCAAAATTCAAACACAGCCACACCCAAAAATGGACCAATAAAAAGGGCCCACACACACAACCCATGAGCCTTTGCAACAGACCCACTGCTGCCAGACCCCACTGAGAAACAACTCCACTGAGAAACAACTCCACATTACTCATACCTCCACTACACCTTCACTCACACACCTTCACACAACCTCCTCCACAAACATCCCCCTCTTCACATTCACACACACACCGTCACATTCACACCCACACACCCACAACCATCCACACCCACACCCCACACCATGCCCACAGACAAGAATCCAAAGTTCACAACGGCGGAGCTGGACCTCCTTGTCAACAAAGTCATCAGATTTGAGCCACAGCTGTTTGGAACATTGGTCAGACAGACCAGCATAGCTGAAAAATCTGCCATGTGGCAGAGGATTGTCGATAAGGTGAATGCTGTTGCGCCCATCCGAAGGACCAGGCATGAATGCCAAGCCAGGTGGTACGATCTGCGCAGGGCGGTCAAGAGAAAAATGAATGAAGAATATGCCCAGACTAACATCACTGGAGGTGCGCCGCCCCGCAGACCCGTACACTACCATCCCTGGGAGGAAAAGGTGATGGCCCTGCTACCGCCGTTGGGAGTAAACGGAGTGGAAGGAGTCGCAGGGCCTGGTGAGTACACAAACAACTTACGTAACATGGGGGCAATGGGGTCCACACCACATATACACCAAATGCACGCAACTTCCCCCAAGCACTCACCGCACACAACCACACTCAAAAACCACGCTCATGCCACTAGCGTCTCCATGCACCCTTCACAAATCAAGGCACGGCCATGTCCAAGGCTACAACAACCACAAACACAAGACTGGATGTCCGGGAGGCTGGGAGGGTGGGCCCCACACAACACATTGTGAAAATGAGACGCAGACACCAATGCCCTCAGCCCATATGGCATAGGTACATAACCATGCACAATGCACAGGGACTGGCAAAGTACTGACAAGGTAGCTGACACTTGGCCCTGCTGTATGCAGCACAAGGCCCTCCTGGGACCACTGTACACTCAAACACCAACTCCACAAGCACAGGTCTCTAGCACAGGAACTCTCACTCACTGTCATGCCAGCATGCACCATGAGGGGACAGACACATCACCTGGGAGACCCAATGACAACTCACACTACACACAACAGCACGCCCGGTCACAACACTCCCCTAGCACAAGCACATACCCCTGGGGCAGGCAACGGATTTACACACTCCCACAATGGACATGTGACACAACAAGACCGATCCAGAAACAAATAAGCATCAGAGCCAACAATCTACAGGTCAAACACTCAGGAGAACATCCCAATCTGTCCCCCGCAACATACCCATCCCCAAGTGGACATTGAGAGGAATGCTAGGCACATCCAACTACCTGGAGGAATTGTGTCAACTTGAATATGTATGAAACATAGATGTTGCATGAAACACCATTAACATTGTCTCTCTCACACACACAGGGCAACGTCGTCGATGACCCCGACCAACCTGGACCCTCTGGTGCCCAAGCCCCTGCAGCACCTGCGTCAGGTTCATCTGTGCCAACCACCACCCCCATTCCTGCCACATCCCAGGACACACCCAGGAGCCCTGCTCACACTGAACAACAGAGCCAGTCTGACCAGGAGGGACAAGGTTCTCCGGGCACCCAGGAGGAGGCAGGCAACCCTGCAAATGCCATCCCTCAGGGGTCCCGTAGACCCGATGTGCCCACAAGGGCAGGCCAGGCTCAAGTGGGCAGGGGTGGTGGGGGTGGAGGCAGGCGGAGGCGCGAACCTGACCAGCCAGCTCAGGACACCGGTATGTCACACATACGCAACATCCTGGACTCATACCGGCGTGACACCAGAGGCATCAACCAGGTCGTGTCAAGACTCTCCGAGATGCAGGGGACCCTCGATGAGATTAAGAACCTGCAGGTCGAGCATCATGCCAGTCATCAACAACACCAAGGACGGATGGAGGCAAGACTGGCTGAGCTCCTGGCGGTGCACAGGGACGTGAGCCAATCACTCCATCAGATCGCCCAAAGCATGGCCAACCCTCCCTGTGCCACCAGGCGTAGACCAGCACCAGACACAGGGAGGGAGGAGGAGGAGGAGGATTCATCTGACGGAGCATCCCTAGCGTTGTCAAGGCCTGCATCTGAGGGTCCCCAGAGGAAGGTGGGTCATCCACGGAAAAGACCGTGAGAGTCAGCGGACCATCCCCATCTCCCAGGTCACCTGGCCTGGCACCTGGCCCTCTGGCGCAACAGCAGCACCTCATCCAATGACATTCTCTGCCACATGGACTTGCTGGTCACAGTCTGACCAATGATGACCAACACTGTGGTCTGGACTCTGATGACTTCCAATGCCAAGGATACCATCTCCCCCTGTGAACTTTGGATTCTATTCCCCCGGTACAGCACCTAATTGCATCTACCAATCCACTTACCCCACCGCAAATAAATATTTCACTTTGGACATGAGACGTTCCTGTCATTTTGCATTATTCAACGACATATGTGTGTGGAAATGTCAAACTATGCCTGAGTGTTGGACCAACTCCAGCCATCTATACCCTGGGATCAGAGTCTGGTACAGGACACACATGGGTCACAAGGTATCATTCAATGTAGGCATGGAGCACAACACTCACCTGTGATGGCCTCTGGCTGCTGAGGGGGTGCTTGCTAAACTGTGCGGAGAGACCTATTTGGGAGATCATCATCAAGGCGTAGAGGTCATGGCTCATGTGGAGGTTCCCAGGGAGGGAGTCCCAGGTATGTGTGGCCAGGTGGGAGAACAATGTCCTGTATGCTGGAGTACGGTGGATGTGAAGAACGGTGGCCAGGGCAAGGTTGGATGCACGGAGATGGCCCAACGGGATCTAGGATGACAGACGTACAAGGTTGGTTGGGGTTGTGGACTGCCTCCTGAGTGTGGGTGGAGAGTGTGGAGGTCACCCTGCAGCAGACAGTGATCCATTGCAGCTATCCATGGTGGACGGTGAGGTGGCTGGGGCGCAGGGTGTTGAATCTGAGGTTTGCAGATGCCCCCTGGAAGTGGACCAGTTTCCTGGGAGTTTGGATGTACTTGCTCCATAGAGGGCAGGGCAGTATTTGACATGGATGTTGTCATGGACCTGGGGGATGGTCTGTCTTTTCTTGGAGTGGATCTATCTGTGGATCATGTGCATAATGCAGAGGGTGTTGCAGTATGAGGTACAGATGCTGTAGACTAGCATGGCATATGTGAGCGAGCCAAACATGATGCACACCATCTTGTGTGTGTGGCCACTGGGTGCTTGTGCAGGGCTCTTGCGGGTGGGACACAGGCACTTGACCCAGCTAGAAGGGGACAATCCTCAGATGTTCACTTCAGTCCTGTACAAGTCCAGCCTCAGGTGGCTCGTGTGCAGCCATTCATCAATAGATCTCATGCATACTTGAATGATGGAACTGCCAATGTCTGTGTCTTTGTTGAGGGTGAGGATCACCTGGCTGTCAATGGCATATGAGCTGATGATGAGGTGCTGTGCGCATGTGATGGTGGAGAGGGGGGTCCTGGACACTCTGTAGATTGACATGCTGAGAGATGATACCTGTGCCATATCCCAGACGATGACACCATACTACATGCTGAAGCCTTGAGTCCCACTCCCATGCCCTTGCTGGGCTACAGAGCCTGTGGGGAGTATTAGGGACATGACCTGGTTGGTGTGACAGGGTCTGGAAGGCAGGGCAGTGCAGTGTAGGCAGTTGGAGTTGCACACTGAGCATGCAAAGGTGTCGTGTGTGTGCCCAGGGTATGTCTGACAGCAGGCGTTTGATGTGCGGATGGACATAGCTCGGAGTGTGGCTGATACATCAGACTGTAGTGTGATGTGGGTTATGCAAGGACAGGATGCTGGTGCAATGTGCACCTTGCATGTGCTGATGGTCCAGCCATTGGCACCGCGTGGTGGCAACAGTGGCATAGACAAGCTGAGGACAGCAAAATGAATGGGTGGAGGGAGGAAGTGAGGAGCATCCTGGAGGCGTGTGTGTTGCCAAATCTGGATACTCTGTTTGCCCTTGCTGCAGGGGCCACAGCAGCAGGCGGCATCTCCTTGCAAAAAGACAGAATTTGCACACATAGACTAGGATGTCAGAAGGACAACTGCAACAGGCGTGTGTGTAAATGTCAAGAATTCCTGTCATACGAGGGGAGGAAAACGGTAACCAGCGAAAACGGACTACATCTCCCAGGATGCTTAGCGGTTGAGAGGTTATGTAAACAGGAGAGCTGTTACATAACTCAAGGGAAACACGCCCTTATGTAAACAGGAGAGCTGTTACATAACTCAAGGGAAACACGCCCTTATGTAAACAGGAGAGCTGTTACATAACTCAAGGGAAACACGCCCTTATGTAAACAGGAGAGCTGTTACATAACTCAAGGAAAACACGCCCTTATGTAAACAGGAGAGCTGTTACATAACTCAAGGAAAACACGCCCTATAAAGGGAGGAACCGGGTGGCACAACGCTGTCGGATATTGTGTTTACACCGACGTACCTGCTTCGTGAAGAGCAGTGTTCCGGAGTGGTGCTCCAGTAAGGCAAGAACGGAGGTAGGTCGAGTCGTTACTCCCTGGGCCGTGTCTTGCCCCATCGTCACCTGTGAAGGACCCGGAAGCTCTACCGGTCAACCATTGAGCTTCGCTTTTTGACTCGGCTGAGTCCAAGCGCAGTGGCGCTTTTGCTGGTTGGAGTCGTAACTCCCAGCCCGACCAGAGACACAGGGACTGCCAGCTGTAACGCACACCAGGAGGTGTTTGCCGCGTTACAGACTCGGAAGTCCACAGGATCGATCGAGCGGCTGCTCTCGGTTCAGTCTTCTTGCTTTTGATTGGGGTATCGGTGACGCATCACCAGGAGGTGACTCCGCGTCCCGGTGCAGTCTGAGGAAGAGGTTGAGCGGCTGCTCCCTTCAGGTAGAGACCCCGGCTGGGTGTTTCCCTGACTCCTCGATTCTCCCCAACACTCTTCGTGCCCCTCACAGCCTACCGATTGGCATTGTCGGCCATTTCATTTCTGCCCTCTGTTGGCATACGCCGGGATCGGCGTATATGCAGAGGACGGTTAGGACCATCCGTGCTGTGGGCTGGTAACGTACTTAGCCTGGAGGATTCCAGTGACTATAACTTTTGTTTATTCCTTGTATTATATTTGCCTTCATTAAAATAACTAACCCTTCACAAGTGGTTGCGTCCTCATTGTCGTGTCTGTTAAACGATCCTGAGACGTTCAGGGCGTTACAAAATATCCGACCATAATAACACTAACTGTCTCCCGGTCGATAACAGACATGGCAACACTTGATGATGTGCTGGCTGCTTTAGCGGCCATGCAAGTTGAGGTGGCTGCCTCTAGGCAAGAAACAGCCGATGTAAAAGCCAGACTGGATGCTATCCAATTGGACCCGCTCACGCCCAGCACCTCCCTCACGAACCAGACCCCTGCGGTAGTAGTGGAAATGCCGGTAGCCATCCCCTTGGCGACACCAGAGAGGTACAGTGGGGATCCTAACACAGTGCAGGTATTCCTCACACAAGTGGCGCTACATTTATCGTGCAAACCAAAGGCGTTCCCCACGAGTCAGGCTCGTGTGGCTCTCCTTATATCCTATTTGGCTGGAAACGCGGCACAATGGGCCGTACCTCTGGTGAGCAGGGACGACCCTATCTTATGTGATTGGGGTGCTTTTCGCGAGGAATTCCTGAAGGTATTCGACAGAAGGGCTGACTCGTACACGGCGGACCGTGAAATGCTTGAGTTGAGACAGGGATCCAACGACCTGGTGCAGTATCTCAACGCGTTCCAAAGGCTGGTTGCGGAAACCAAGTGGCCTGTTGCTAAACAGACGGCGCTCTTCCATCAAGGGCTGTGCGATGAGCTCAAGGACGCCGTGGCTCATATTGACCCTCAACCCAAGACATGTGAGGGCCTTATCAACCTGGTATTACGGCTGGAACATAGGCTAAGTGAAAGAAAGGGGGATCATGGGAGAAAAGGAAAATCCCTTCCATCCTATGTGACGGTGGGAAGTCCTGAAACTTCCACCGCATCCAAGGGAGAACCCATGGACATCGGCGCAATACGAGCGAGCCTCACAGCCACGGAGAAAGAGTCACGCCGTAAACAAGGATTGTGCCTATATTGTGGCAAAAAAGGCCACTACGTACGTGAATGCCCTGCCAAACCGAAGACGTCACGTTATCGGGCCAACCGGTCGGTAACAGCCGTGGTGGACATACCGGCGGAAAACTAGAGGACTCCCAGACCAAAGAAGGGGCATCTCGGAGTCACTCATCCATCCCTTCACTTTCCAACTCGGTCACTAAGGGACAACGACACCTGTTTCTCACGGTGCACATGGGAGTGCATGACCAGTGGATACCCGTTGTGGCCATGGTGGATTCAGGGGCCACTGGCATGTTTATGGACCACAACGAGGCATGCAGGCTAGGGCTAGTGCTTCTTCCCAAAGCTGTACCCGAAGACGTCTATGCTGTAGACGGAAGGCGATTGGTGACGGGGCCCATCGGGCAGCACACGGGGGTCCTTCCGATGAGATATGGGAGGAACCATTTGGAACAAATCGATTTTAACATCATCCGAGAGCCCCAATATGGCGTCATATTGGGATTGCCGTGGCTACAGAAACACAACCCCTTTGTGGATTGGCCAACACATCGCATCGAAATGACGTCACCGTATTGCATCCTGTATTGTGGAATAAGAACGGAATCCCTTGACGCAGATGAGAGCGGGAGTCAGACGGTGGCTACAGCGGCAGAAAAAGATGTGGCTCTCCCCCAGGCTTATCACAGTTTTGAGGATGTATTTGATGAGGTGAAGGCGGAAGTGCTACCACCACATAGACAGTTTGACTGCCAGATCGACCTGGTGCCAGGGGCCAGCGTTCCCAGCGGCAGGCTGTATGCCCTGACGGAGCCTGAAAACGTGCATCTCCGGGGGTACCTGGATAAACTCCTCAAGCTAGGATTCATCCGCCCGTCCAAGTCTCCGGCCGCCTCGCCACTCTTCTTCATCCCGAAGGCTAATGGGGAGCTGAGAGCCTGTGTGGACTTTAGGGCATTGAATGCGATAACCATAAAAAATCGGTACCCCTTGCCTCTCATCAGTGTACTTCTGGAACAGGTCAAGAAAGCTCGTATCTACACCAAGTTGGATTTGAAAGGGGCATACCATCTGGTGCGCATGAGGGACGGAGACGAGTGGAAGACCGCCTTTAAGACCAGGTTCGGCCTTTTTGAGTACCTCGTCATGCCGTTCGGTCTGTGCAACGCCCCGGCAGCCTTTCAGTACTTTTTGAATGAGGTATTCAGAGAGGAGTTGGATATCTACGTGGTCGCATATATCGACGACATCCTCATCTATTCGTCCAGTGTGGAGGAGCACGTACACCACGTCAAAGCTGTGCTCCAAAAGCTGAGGGAAAACATGCTGTTTTGTAAACTCAGCAAGTGTGATTTCCACGTCACATCCGTGGAATTCGTCGGAGTGATGCTGAGTCCAGAGGGACAGGAGATGGCAGAACGAAAGATCAAGGCGGTGAAAGAATGGCCGGTGCCCCAAAGCGTGAAGGACGTCCAAAGTTTCATTGGCTTCGCCAACTTTTACAGGCGGTTTATAGATGGATTTTCAGGAGTGGTGGCCCCAATCACACAGCTACTGAGGAAGTCCAAGGAGTTTGTCTGGTCCCCTGAAGCGAACAAAGCCTTTGAGGCCCTGAAAAGCGCCTTTGGTAAGGCGCCGGTGTTGGCTCACCCCGATCCGGATCTCCCCTACGTGGTGGAAGCGGACACGTCGGATGTGGCGCTGGGGGCTATCTTGTCCCAACGCAACCACGACACAGGGGTGCTTCATCCCGTTGCGTACATGTCCCGCAAACTCAACGACGCCGAACGCAACTACCATATTGCGGAGAAGGAGCTTCTCGCAATCAAGGACGCCTTCACCGAATGGAGGCATTGGTTGATGGGGGCAAGACATGTGGTATCAGTGTACACGGACCATCGGAACCTACAGTTCATGACGGCCACTAGACACCTTTCTCCCAGGCAGCTGCGGTGGATGATCTTCTTTGCGGGGTTCAACTTCCGCATCACATATCGGCCGGGGACGGAAAACCGGAAGGCGGACGCCCTGTCCCGTCAATCTGCAGTTAAGGAACCATTGCCTGCGACCGAGCGTTCCATCATTTCCCCGAGGATGGTATTGGGGGTTATCCAACCGGATACTTTCCTGAGGGGAATAAAGAGAGGGATCAAGTCATTCGCATGGCGGAGGTGGCTCCTCAGTCACAGAGAATGGCAGCTGAAGGACGGGATACCCCTGAAGGGCAGGTGCCTTTTGATACCCACGCCTAGGCTAAGGAAACAAGCATTCATCTGGTGCCATGACTCTCCATGCGCAGGTCATTTGGGCTTTGAAAAAACGGTGGCTAGCATGGGACGGCATTTCTGGTGGCCAACCATGAGAGTGGATGTCAGGAGGTGGGGACAGGAGTGTCCTACGTGTGCTACCATGAAGGCCGACCATGGCCGAACCCAAGGGCTCTTACATCCACTTCCGACCCCGGATAGACCATGGGATAGCATATCACTGGACTTCGTGGTGGGCCTACCGGTAGACCAGGGGATGACGGCAATACTGGTGGTGGTGGATTACTTGATGAAAATGGGGCACTTCATCCCCTGCAAGAGAGTCCCTACGGCCGGGGAATTGGCGTCACTACTCCTAAAGAATGTGGTACGACTGCATGGATTACCTGGGGTGATCGTGTCGGACCGGGGGTCACAGTTTACTGCGCAATTCTGGAAGACTTGGTGCACTGCGCTGCATGTTAAGACCGCCCTGTCCACCAGCTACCACCCTCAAATGGACGGCCAAACCGAGCGCCTGAACCAAACGCTCAAACAGTATCTGCGATGTTTTGTGGACCAGGGCAAGGAAGAATGGGTCGACTTGCTATGGGTTGCAGAGATAGCCTATAACAACGCCACTCACAGCTCCACACAGTCATCGCCGTTCTATAGCAACTATGGCCAACATCCCAGGTTCTTGCCATTTCTACATCCGTTCAGAGAGGACGGGATTCCCGCCACAGCGGACAGGGTGGCACACATAAAAGACACGTTGATGCGCTCAAGGGCTGTCCTAATAGAGGCCAAGAGAAGATACAAGGCTGCGGCAGATAGGAAGAGAAGGCCCGGGCCACTGTACCGCACTGGAGACTACGTCTGGATATCCACAAGAAACATGAGGTTTCGAAAGAACAGTGTGTTCCATCCCAAGTACATGGGCCCCTATCGAATTACCAAGTGTATGGGTCCCGTGAACGTGAAGGTGTGCTTGCCCCAGTCATTGCGGATACACCCTGTCTTTCATGTATCATTGCTCAAACCAGCACCCTCCAAGCCGTCTGGGACACCTAGGCCGGTATGCGTGGAGTCGGAGGTGGAGTATGAAGTGTCGGGCATACGGGCGTCCAAATGGCGCAGGGGGAAGCTGTGGTACCTGGTTGCGTGGAAGGGCTATGGCCCGGAGGAGCATTCATGGGAACCGGCTGAAGGGGTTCATGCTCCGCGCTTGGTCTCCTTGTTCCATCGGCGTTTTCCTGCCAGCGCTGGACCCGTGGGGAGCCGCTGAGAGGGAGGATGTACTGTCAAGAATTCCTGTCATACGAGGGGAGGAAAACGGTAACCAGCGAAAACGGACTACATCTCCCAGGATGCTTAGCGGTTGAGAGGTTATGTAAACAGGAGAGCTGTTACATAACTCAAGGGAAACACGCCCTTATGTAAACAGGAGAGCTGTTACATAACTCAAGGGAAACACGCCCTTATGTAAACAGGAGAGCTGTTACATAACTCAAGGGAAACACGCCCTTATGTAAACAGGAGAGCTGTTACATAACTCAAGGAAAACACGCCCTTATATAAACAGGAGAGCTGTTACATAACTCAAGGAAAACACGCCCTATAAAGGGAGGAACCGGGAGGCACAACGCTGTTGGATATTGTGTTTACACCGACGTACCTGCTTCGTGAAGAGCAGTGTTCCGGAGTGGTGCTCCAGTAAGGCAAGAACGGAGGTAGGTCGAGTCGTTACTCCCTGGGCCGTGTCTTGCCCCATCGTCACCTGTGAAGGACCCGGAAGCTCTACCGGTCAACCATTGAGCTTCGCTTTTTGACTCGGCTGAGTCCAAGCGCAGTGGCGCTTTTGCTGGTTGGAGTCGTAACTCCCAGCCCGACCAGAGACACAGGGACTGCCAGCTGTAACGCACACCAGGAGGTGTTTGCCGCGTTACAGACTCGGAAGTCCACAGGATCGATCGAGCGGCTGCTCTCGGTTCAGTCTTCTTGCTTTTGATTGGGGTATCGGTGACGCATCACCAGGAGGTGACTCCGCGTCCCGGTGCAGTCTGAGGAAGAGGTTGAGCGGCTGCTACCTTCAGGTAGAGACCCCGGCTGGGTGTTTCCCTGACTCCTCGATTCTCCCCAACACTCTTCGTGCCCCTCACAGCCTACCGATTGGCATTATCGGCCATTTCATTTCTGCCCTCTGTTGGCATACGCCGGGATCGGCGTATATGCAGAGGACGGTTAGGACCATCCGTGCTGTGGGCTGGTAACGTACTTAGCCTGGAGGATTCCAGTGACTATAACTTTTGTTTATTCCTTGTATTATATTTGCCTTCATTAAAATAACTAACCCTTCACAAGTGGTTGCGTCCTCATTGTCGTGTCTGTTAAACAATCCTGAGACGTTCAGGGCGTTACAGTAAAGTAAGGAGTGTCCAGTGTCACATGGCACACCCAGAGACAATGCATGCACAATCACCAAAGAAGCATGACACCGGATCAGGAAACTGAAGGCCGACCTGCGCACAGGATACACACCCTCAGCAGCTGTTGATGGCCCATTGTGGGGACCAATATGCCAAAAAACATACACGACCATGTACTTCATGCCCAATACGGAGCCTAACCCATGAGCAACTGCATGCATGTTGCTAAACTACACATGGACTCCTATGCATAATCTTCCACAACTATGCCAGATATGCCGCATGCAAAGTGCCAAGAGACCTGCATTGACAGAGATGAGGCACCTTTGAGTGTGACGAACACCTTTATTACTCAGCCTCACACTAAGGGAAATGCATCAATTGGAACAGACTCACAGGTCATTTGGCTGACCATGTGTGACCTACACTGGACACCCCCTTCAACACACAGATGTGTAAATCCTACTGAGCTGGCACACAAGTGAAGGGGTTGAGCCTAACACCCCTTGCTGCACACGGAGAGTCTACAATTCCCCATTGAGCCTCATATGGGGATGTCCCACACTATGTCCACCATTAGCATCCCGTATGTTCCTGAGGGACGTTATACACACATTGATGCCTTCATCAGAATCCACAAACCATTACAGATGACTGTCAGGAAGGGTGACCATCAATT
This sequence comes from Triturus cristatus, assembly GCF_964204655.1. Lineage (NCBI taxonomy): Eukaryota > Metazoa > Chordata > Amphibia > Caudata > Salamandridae > Triturus > Triturus cristatus. The sequence goes on from NC_140587.1 coordinate 233,775,931, forward strand.
CATGGGAGCCATGCAACACGTCATGTGGCCCATGGTGAGTCGACATGTATATATGGTAACACAACATGCACAGAAGCAGTCCCCACATATCACAAACATGTACCACCCACAAAATGCCTTGCTGCACTCCTTACCCCAAATGACTTTTCACCATGTCTGTGCATGTAACTCTGATCCAGCACACATTGCAATACTCATGAGGAATAGCAGGAGGGCACTGCATATGTTTGGGCACTGCTGGGAGTGATAGGCACCCACCCCTCATATGTCTGTCCACTGCTGGGAGTGATAGGCACCCACCCCTCATATGTCTGGGCACTGCTGGTAGTCCTCTGCACCCACCCCTCATATGTCTGGGCACTGCTGGGAGTCCTCTGCACCCACCCCTCATATGTCTGTCCACTGCTGGGAGTGATAGGCACCCACCCCTCATATGTCTGGGCACTGCTGGGAGTGATAGGCACCCACCCCTCATATGTCTGTCCACTGCTGGGAGTGATAGGCACCCACTCCTCATATGTCTGGGCACTGCTGGTAGTCCTCTGCACCCACCCCTCATATGTCTGTCCACTGCTGGGAGTGATAGGCACCCACCCCTCATATGTCTGGACACTGCTGGGAGTCCTCTGCACCCACCCACCCACCCACTTGTGCCCTTGCTGTGGTACACTGCTGTCCTGGGCATACACCATCCCCCAATTAACAGCTGATGTGCTGCACCAAGCCGTACACCTACATCTGTGGCGTGTATACGCCTTGTATCCATCATGTAATGGGGCTGTAGGGGTACGCGTGGTACGGCCCGTACCCACGCCCTCAGAGCGTGGGTACGGTCCGTACCACCATAGTTGTGGTGATGTAGGGGTACGGCCCGTACCCACGCTCTGGGGGCGTGGGTACGGTCCGTACCACCATTGTAGTGGTGATGTAGGGATACGCGTTTATGGACCGTACCCACGCTCTGGGCGGCGTGGGTACGGTCCGTACACGCGTACCCCTACATCACCACTACAATGGTGGTACGGGCCGTACCCACGCTCTGGGGGGCATGGGTACAGTCTGTACCACCATTGCAGTGGTGATGTAGGGGTACGCGTGTATGGACTGTACCTATGCTCTGGGGGCGTGGGTACGGTCCGTACACGTGTACCCCTACATCCCACTACAATGGTGGTACGGACCGTACCCACGCCCCCAGAGCGTGGGTACGGGCCGTACCACGCGTACCCCTACATCACCGCCCCTATGGTGGTACGGGCCGTACCCACGCTCCCCAGAGCGTGGGTACGGGCCGTACCACGCATACCCCTACGTCACTGCCACAATGGTGGTACAGGCCGTACCCACGCTCTGGGGGGCGTGGGTACGGTCCGTACCACCATTGTAGTGGTGATGTAGGGGTACGCATATACAGACCGTACCCACGCTCTGGGGGGGTGGGTATGGTCCGTACATGCGTACCCTTACATCACCACTACAATGGTGGTACGGGCCGTACCCACGCTCTGGGGGGCGTGGGTACGGTCCGTACCCACGCTCTGAGGGGCGTGGGTACATCCCGTACCACCATTGTGGTGGTGACGGGTACGCGTCCACTTCTGTGGTGGCGGGACGTGGGATTGGTGGAAACGCTCCCCGAAGTGACCAAACCATGGAGGTAATTAATGTGCAGGATGTATTAGTATTTTGTGGGGTGTGAGTTATGTTTCCTGCCCCTTGCACCCCCCCTTAGCCCCTGGGGGTTGTTCTGACCTTCTGAAGCATCTGCGTCGGTTTCTGAACACGAGGTCGTAGGTTATGAGGGCCGGGATGACGCGTAGGTTGGGGCCCATCGCTGTCCGTCGCGTACCGGTGCTCCTTGTTCGCGTCGTCCTCAATTGCCCGGCAGTTTTTTGCTCCCGTAAAAAATGCTACGTGCGGAGTGACGTCGGCACGAATCGTACTTGCTGGTCCGTAATACGCTGCCTGACTCCGTCCGGACGTCGCGTATGCGCCATCCAGAATCAGATTTGTATGTATTTTTTTGCCGGTCGGTGTTTTTTCTGACTCGTACGGAAATGGTATTTCTGTGCGAATCGTACTTGAGAGTTTGTAAGGTGTTTTTCCCGGGTACGAGTCGGACGGAAAAAACGCTCCGTACGACCATTTGTACCCGGGTTTTACCGGATCGGAATCGGCACCTTAGTGTTATTTTCTAAGAGCAGCAAATGCCCCCTCACATCCAAACTGGATGTGAGGGTGTATTTTCCACTAGGAAACAGCGCTACATGTAACAGACCACACATATCAGCACAAGCAGCTGCTTGTCCCTGCTAAATATGCAATAATTGTGGGATTTTCCCCCACTTAATCCCGGCAGTCAGCACTAGTATTTAAGAGCAAAATGAGCCTTCACATCCAAAATGGACAAAAGGATGAACTTTGCATTGAGAAAATAGCCCTAAATGAAACACAAACATAAAAAGCAGACTGAGCAGCCACTGTTTGCAGACAGTGCTCTTGAAGTAGGATTTTTATCCCAAATTACTCCTAATTATACAAGCAGGCATAATTGTGTGATTATCGGTACTTCCACGTCAAACAGTAACACAGAATTGTCACAATTACTTTGATTACTCCGGCTTAGTTGCAACCTACTTTATAAAGTGAATTTTAAATGAAGTAATTACTGGGTCAAAAATAAAAATAAAAACCCACACATTTTACAAATATATGTTTGTGGATCTACAACAAATGTTGTCATATGGCCGTTACGGTCATTATTGACATTGCTAAGTTAGCACGAGCTCTGCTACCATGATGCTGCTTTTGTGCATGTTACTACATTACTTTATTTTGCAAGACTCTTTCTGCCTTTCACATGAGAACCATCTGCTTTCTGCATTCTAGACAAAACATGCTAATACAGCTGCTATTGCTAGAAACGCGGGCTTTGATATTATGGAGATGCATGTTGTTCAAAAACACACTTGAAGAGGGATCTTTCCAGGGAGAAGAGCTATGCTGTTCCTATGATGTAGAAATACCATCTAGACACTAAGGTATGGAGTCTGCTGACAAAGCCCAGAAATCTCCCTTTATATAATAAAACTTCTTCTAGCGAAAGGGAGGGTGGTTAGACCTTATTGTCCTTTATCCACTGTCTGTATACGATGACATCCCCCTTTATAATCTATGGAATTGCAACAATGCTAACTGGTGTATGCGTTTTGCTGCTGGTATTGGCTCGTATACTGCATTATAGAGCACTATAGCTAAGATAAACATTTTGAACTATAACAGTGACTCTGTCAGTTTTTATTGTGGACAAGTATGAGAGAGTGAGCGTAAGGGTAAGTCTTGCTTCAGCGATTCCTAAGAGAGTCAGGAGTGTTGTGTTCTGGGTTGTCTAATCATCTGTAGCTTCATGATTATGTAGGAGAATGAATGAGACACTATAGCTAGCCGGTTTTGGGATTTCGGTACTGAGGTGGCAGGAAGGCTCAGCCCCTACACACCAAGGTCCCGTTTTCCTGCGCATAGTTCTGTGTATGTGCAGAAGCCCTGCAACAATTTCACACATACTTATGCATCATCCTGCAGGCTTTACCCCTTTCTAAAATGATGCATGTAAGACATTCATGTAAGACATTCATGGAAATCTTGTTACAAATATATTGCATGTGAGCAATTATACCAAATTCACTATTGACATACCCACTTTAACACATGCTATACACACTGAGGTAGTGATGTGTTTACAGTGCCAATGGGAGAGGTCATATGTCATAGAAGAAGGTACCCAAGACAGTGGGGGCATTAGTTTTTTAGAAGTAGACCATGACCCTAGTATATGGATATAGACTTAAGCCACCTGTGGAATTATGCACACAAATAGTCTCTGGAAGGTAATGCCTCCTGGAACAAGCAAAACTTTAATTGTGAAAGAGCACATTTTTGCGATATATATGTATAAAAACTGGGAATTCATGAAAACGAAATACATTTAAACATAGGTATATTGAAAATACATGTATACTAGCTCTTCTCCGTATGTTTTGTAGAACTACCTCAACGTTTGACACTATACACGATTTTGTGTAAAGTAAATATAGTTTCTTCTTGACTGCAACACTATGAATACCTCTAACACCCTAGTGTTCCCTCATCTTAGCAATATATACATAGACTGGAAATCTAGTACCTTGAACAAATTATTGCTTAATATATTTACTTATATAATCACCCTCTTAAGAATTCTTCCTTTTACTTGACATGCAGTTTTAGTAAAACAGAACCTTATTCTTAAAAGTTTAGATAATTGTAACACATTATTTTTGTTACAATATACAGCTTCAGGATACTTCTTTGTTATCCAAACATGTTGATAGAAAAATCCTTTACGAGGCAATAGATCTTGGCATTTGAAGTGAAATATCCATATTGCAAGGCCCTGCCTTCAGCAACAGTGGCTAAGGATACCCAGAATCACAAGCAAAGTTATACCTGAAAGTCCAAGATCTCTGCTGTCTCTCTAGACGAACAACACGATTCCCAGGAGGTTTGCAACCTCCTGGGAATCGTGAATAGTACCTCCAGCTTTGCATCCTGAAAGATGTCTGGAATTTCTTAACACAGATGTTACACAAACTAGCCCCCAGAAACATCGCTAGTAGATGGACTACATCAGATTGCATATTACCAGTGTGTCAGCATAGTGTATCTGTAGTACATGCTAGCATGTTTACTGATTGTCCAGAGGTTTATAAATGGGTGGCGTTTTAGGGCCTGATTACGAGTTTGGCAGTGCTGGGGTGGACCACCTTGCCGGCGGCCCACTCTTGCACGGCCAAACCCTTGGTCGGGCCGCCCACCAGATTAGTAGTTTTCTCTTGTCTGGCAGGCTTTTTTTTGGGTGTTACCACAGCGGTGTCTCAGAAAATGGGCACTGCAATGGGAACGCCAAAATGGCATGATCTGTTAAGTCCAGGAACTGGTGTGCATGCACACAGCTGTGTGTATCTATAGGGTGCAGAGGCACCAGGAGGCCCTGTAATACCGTCTTTGTTTCCTCTCCACCATGGTTTACATGGAGGATAAACTGCCATGAAAACCCTGGTGGAGAGGAAACTCATATTATGCTTGGCTGGACAATGGCGATACTGCCAAGCATATTGCTGCCTCTACGCTGCCTCACCACCGCCAATAAACGTCGGTTCCTTGGCAGTGGTGGCAGTCCCAGGATGCTCCGACTGTTCAACTCGTAATGGAGCGGTCGGACCACCAGTGCAGCAGTGGTTGGACTGCCACCGCCATGCTACCATGCGTCTGGTGGTCCTTGGACCACCAGACTCATTATCAGGCCCTTATTGTTGATGACACCTGTGTGCTGTGGTGTCCTCATGTACAACTACTTATACAGCAAAGAAAACCTATGGCATTTCGCTGACAGTAGGAGCCTGATTCACAAACTGCGGGCCCAATTGACAAACTACATTTTGTTGTATGTAAATAAGTAGTAGTACTTACTAACTACAAAATGCAATTCACAAACCAATGAGTGTAAATCTCCACCTCCATTACTCTAGGTGGAGATCCTAACTCATGTAAGTTTATTACTTAGTAGTAGATGTGGGAGGGGCACGGGAGTGGTTGAAAAAGGGCATACTTACTACTAAATGGTAGGGGTTTAGGAGGAGTAAGCATGGGTTTAGGGAAGGTTACAGAGGGGTTTATGAAGAGGCATGCACCTACCCAAAAAAGAGTTGGACATTTGCTACTAACAAACTGCATTTCTAACTTACTGCAAGCAACAAGGATGCAAAACAGTAGCATATGTACTACTCCAGCTTAGAGCTGGAGTAAGTCCAGCACCACACTTGGCAAACTACTCATATTGCAACACCCTCTAATAGAAAATATGGAGTCAGGACCTTAACATAAACCCCAAATGAAGTTAAATTAAATGAAACCATTCAAGCTAGTCAGAAATATAAATAATTTCAATTTAATATTAAAAGAGTTATCTATAAAATGTATTTATTATTTTAATTTTAAATATTTTAATATGCCTTATTAATGTAAACATTTATGGAACATTAATATGTATCAACATATGTTTCAATGACATCTAATTATTTTAAAACATCACTTTTAATAAATAACTTAGGAGGGGATATTTAAAAAATGTATTCTGTTGCAAAATAATTCCAATTGAATATTTTTTCAATAATAACATTTTAAATTAGATTGAATTATTTGTGCATTTTTATTTTTATGCATTTGAAAAAAAAAAAATACATATATATATATATATTTATATATATCCAAAAGAAAACACGTACTCCTCAGTAACGTAAAACAGTCCACACCAACGATGCTCCATACATTCTTTATTCCGAGGCAGAAAAAGCATTACGCGTTTCAACTCTTACGAGTCTTAATCATATGCAAATGTTCTGTGGGTGGGTTCGTTAGTTTTTAAATAACGTAGCTCAAAACATTGAAGAAGGACCACTGCCCATAAGTTTGAATTAAAGCGACAGTAAACAGCAAATATTAAAGTTCTGAATAGTTCCACTTTTACAAAGATGGTAAGTACTGCTTTCAAATTTCATTCAGGCTAATGCCTGTAAAATATAGTATTTTCGTAATTTATGTTTCCCATCATTGCAATCATTATTTCAATGTGTTCTGTAGTCACCTGGACCACAATAACCATAATGCCACATTATTGCCGTATATTTTCGCACTTAGTCATTCAATGTTGATTTTGGCAAAATTCAGGCTTATTTGCGGATGTACTGGTAGCAGGTTCCCTATACTTGGATCCCCTTTGAGGAGGTTCCAATTTTGGGAAATCATTTTCTTGACTTGATCTGAGTGTCCATTAAAAGTGAGTATCAACCGACTCTCTGAATTATCGCTGTCGATTTTAGGGTTTGAATCGGAGGAGATATCTAGAATGGTGTCTCTTTTGATTATCTTCACCCTTTCCATTGCTTTTTTGAGTACCCAGGTGGGATATCCTCTCTCCCTGAATCTCTGTATCATGGTCATTTGTTCCTTCAAAAAGCCCTCCTCAGTACTGCAATTTATTTTCGCTCTGAGCAATTGCCCATAGGGGATGCTCCATTTGAGTGTATTTGGATGGCTACTCAGGGCATGTAATAATGTGTTTCCTGCCGTCGATTTGCGAAACAAAGTTGTTGTCACTTTGTTATTTGCAATTTCCACACAGGTATCGAGATACTCGACCTTTAGTTTGCTTACAGTGTGTGTGAGGGTTAGGTTAATATTGTTCTGGTTTAGTTTAGTGATAAAGTTATGAACTTCCTGTTTGTTACCTTTCCAGATAACAAACAGGTCGTCAATATACCGTAACCAGAGTACGACCTTGGTAAAGTCATGCTGAAACCTTTATCTTCTGATGTCCTCTTCCCATGCTCCCATAAATAAATTAGCAAAACTGGGTGCAAAGCTGGTTCCCATCACAGTACCTAGGGATTGTTTGTAAATCATATTATCAAACATGAAAAAATTATTCTCCAGACAATATCTGATAATTTCAAGTATCATCAGTGTATGTTTCCTGTATCTTATGTGTCTGCGTTTAAGGAATCTCTCGTAATGCCTCTATACCCTGTTCATGATTGATGATAGTATAGAGGGAGTTGACATCCATGATGACCAATACAAAATCTTCTTCCCATTTTAGATCATAGATTTTAGCCAAAAAGTCTTTCGTGTCCTTGACATATGAGGGAAGGGTGATCACAAACTCCCTCAAAAAGTGATCAGCATAACGGGACAGGTTCTCCAAAACACAACCCCTGGAGGAGATAATAGGTCTGCCCGGGGGAGTGTCTCTATTTTTATGTATTTTGGGAAGCAAGTACATGACTGGGAGGATAGGGAAATCTTTTTTAAGATAGCAATACTCTTCCCATTCTATCAAACCCTTATCCTTCCACTCACTTAGTTTTTCCCAGATTTGACTAACTTCACAGAACTCCCGACGCGACCCCGGGAGCAACGCTTACCTGCCAGCTGCACTTTTTAATTGGAACTTTGGCAGTCCCTCTGTTAGCGCTGTGGACTCTGCGCATTTTTAGGTTTTAAAACTTCCTTACCTGCTCGCGCTCCCGAGCGCCTTCCGCTCTTTGCTTTCCTCCATTGCCGGCTGGTCACTGGAGCGGGGCGGGCGAGGTCGCCATCTTGGACGCTCTGGGGTTGGCGGTGCAGTCTCTTGGTCCCTCCACCCCCTGCCACGCCTTGACTCATTGCTACTGTCGCATATATTATGCCTCTACTTCCTCGACAGCGCAGCGGTCAAGCGCAGCGGGCGCGACGAAGGCGCGCCGAAGTTGCGCCTAAGTTAAGCCCGTCTGCGCCCGTCCGCGACGGGCCGGGACCAGGGGCCATGGACTCTGCTGCTTTGCAGGTGTACACTTCTGCCCAACTGCATTCTTACAAAGTTGCTCTACCTCTCACATCCTCACTACTGCAACATCTTCACACGCTTGGCATTTTGGTCTCTGATTCCTCTCCCCTGTTTGATCCTCCTGCTCTGCCTGCGACCCCTTCTTCTAATATCGCCTCTGCTTGCCTTCATTAACACCCGGTCGGCTGTAAAACACCAACTGGAATTATGTAACCTTTTGCACACTGAGTCCCTTAATTTTTTGTTTCTCACTGAAACTTGGTTTTCGTCTGACTCCCTTCCTGATATCCTGGCCAGCCTCCCCTCTTCCTATTATGCCCTCCGGTCGGATCGTCCTGACGGCAAGATGGGTGGAGGTGGGGCCATGATTGTTCGCTCCAGTTTACAGTTTCAGCTTCTTCCCCATTCTTCTATATCTAATGTGGATTTTTTGGTTGCTCGCTCACTCAATCTTCCTGTTCCTCTCACGGTTGTCCTCATGTATCGCCCCCCCAATATATGCCTTTGTTCGTTGCCACCCTACAGGAACTTCTCGCCACCCTCATGGTTAATAACTCCTCAGTTCTCCTGTTGGGTGACTTCAATTTTTGGCCGGGTGACCCCAAGGAGGACTTGTCTTCTAAGGATTTCTCGGCCACCCTTCAGTGTCTCAATTTCCATGCTCACGTTACTGCTCCTACCCATGTTCAGGGCCATACCCTCAACCAAATTTGGTCTTTAAGTTGCACGCTTTTCCCTCCTAGCATTTCTCCCTGCATTTGGTCTGATCACTTTCTTATTTCCTTTTCTATCACTCTCGGTGTTCCTGTCAGACCCTCTTTACCCAAAAATCTTGTCGCACGCAATTGGAATCGGGTTGATTTAAATTCTCTTTCTCTTTCTCTTGTCTCTTCAACTCCTGATCTTTCCGAACTCCCCCTGGATTCTCAAGCTGAAGCGCTCAGCACCTGGCTGTCTTCCTCCTGCGACCAGGTTGCCCCGCTTAGGAAAACTAAGGCCGTTCGTCCCTACGACGCCCACAAGTGGTTTGACACTAATCTCAAAGCTCTGAAATTGGATCTGAGACGCTCTGAGCGTCATTGGAGACGTAACTATTGCCCCGTTCTCCGGGCCCAATATAAACATCTTCTCTCTGAATATAAGCGAGCCGTTCTTTTGGCCAAAACCAAATATTTTCGGAGAAAGTGGCCCTATCCGCTAACAAATCCAAGGAGATTTTCTCTCTGGTTAAAGATCTGGCGTTCTCGGACCATTCTAATCCTACTCTCATCCCCTCTCAAGACCTCTGTTCTTCTCTCAATGATTTTTTCATTGAGAAGATCGTTAAGATCAAGGCTAACATTCCCTTGTGTCCCCTTCTTTCCGTCATTCCTTCTTTTTCGGTATCTTCTTCTTTCTTTGATTCTTTCCCTCCTATCTCTTTAGATGTATTTCTCACTTTGTTGATCAAGATCAAGTCCGGTTCCCCGGCCGATTGTGCCCCTGCCCGTATTTTACGAGCATTATTTACCAACTGTCCTTCTCCCCCTCTTTCTTTTCTCAATACTTCTCTTGCTCTGGGCTCAGTCCCCTCATCCTTTAAATCTGCTATTGTTTTGCCCATTCTAAAAAAACCCGGTCTAGATCCTTCTCTCCCCTCTAATTTTAGGCCTATCTCCCTTCTTCCCTATCTCGGCAAGATTTTAGAAAGCTATGTTACTTCCTACCTTTCTGCTTATATCGAGGAGAACCATCTCCTGGCCTCCCATCAAGCAGGTTTCCGTCGAGGCCACTCCACAGAGTCTGTGGTTCTTGCGGTCCTCGACGAGTTAAAATCTAAGGCGGATTCTTCCCTCCCTCAAGCTTTGGTTCTCCTCGACTTGTCCGCTGCGTTTGACACGGTCGATCATTCCATCCTTCTCGACCGTGTCAGCGCGGCGGGCATTCGGGGTTCTGCACTTTCTTGGCTCGCCTCTTTTCTTTCTGGCCGTTCTCAGGCAGTTCACTTGCTTGGGTTTTCTGCTCCCACCCGTCTGGTTTCCTGTGGGGTCCCCCAAGGTTTCTCTCTCTCCCCTCTGCTCTTCAACCTTTACATCTACCCTCTTATTTCTGCTCTTCTTGACCTGGGGGTCTCTGTGTATAACTACGCAGATGACCTCCAGCTTGTCTTTGATCTTTCTTCTTCATCTTTGTCTCTATCGAAATTTCACGCTACTTTGGTCTTTATTTCTGAATGGATGAGCTCCAACCACCTTAAACTAAACCCGGACAAGACCGAGTTGGTCTTGATGGGTGGCTCATCCAGTTCGTGGTCCTCTCCTTTTTGGCCCCCTTCTTTTGGCTCTCTTCCTACTCCTGTTTCCTCAGTTAGAACTTTGGGTATTCAGGTCAGTCATGACCTTTCTATGCACTCTCAAATTAGCTCTGTTGTTTCTTCTTGCTTTCTCTCCCTTCGGCTTATCCGAAAGATCTCTCGTTTCTTTTCTTCAGACGCTGTCAAAATCATTATCATGGCTCTGATTACTTCCCGCCTTGACTACGGGAATAGCTTGTACGTGGGCATTCCTGCTTACGAAACACGCCATTTGCAAGCTATTCAGAACCAGGCCGCCCGTCTCATTTTCCACCTCTCTAAAACTCATCATATTACTCCTCTGCTTAAATCTCTTCATTGGCTTCCTGTTTTTCAGCGGTCTCTTTTTAAAATGGGTTGTCTTGTTTTATCTAGCTCTTGCCCGCTCAGCTCCTGCTTTCATCTGCTCTCTTATTTCTTTTCACACCCCCGCCCGTACTCTTCGTTCTTCCACTTTGGCCCTTCTTAATATCCCCCGTTTCCGTAAATCCAGAACTGGAGGCACACGTTTTTCTGTTCTGGCTCCCCGTTTCTGGAATAGTCTTCCCCTCTCTATGCGTTCCATTCCCATTTACTCCCATTTTCGCAAAGCTTTGAAAACTTTTCAGTTCTCTCAGGCATACTCTTGCTAGTCCCATCGGGATGCCCTTGTGACTGTTGGTCTCACTACCAGCGCCAGGAAGCCGCATGGCCACAGTGCGCTTAATCAAGTACTTTTTTCATTTCATTTCAATCAGACCGGTTGGATCTGGAGTATGTGTTTGTGTCACTAAGTTGTCTTATTGCTACATACATGTCTCTAGGTAGAATAACAATATTTCCCCCTTTGTCTGCGGGTCAAATTATAATACTGTCATCCTCAGCTAGTTCTTTCCTCTGTGAGAGGGTAAGATTGTGTTTAAAGCTTCGCATTTTCTTAGCCCAGTTTTGTTGTCTAAACTTCAGTAGATTCTGGCCCACCTGTTCTTGAAAGGTGTCAATATTATCGTGGCTTATGGTTGGTAAGAAGGTTGATTTAGGTTTGAAACCTGAAATGGCAGTTGCATTGCACCTAATTTCCATTTCGTTCAGAATACGATTAGCCTCAATATTGGCATCTGTATTACCGGTGTCATTTTGTAGTTCATGCATTGCCACTAAAAGGTCAATATCCGCTATTGTTAGCTCGTCTTCTGGCACAGAACTCCCTACTTGGGCATTGGTTCTATTTCTTGCAGGTTTGAGTAAATGCCATTTTTTTAATTTCAATTTCCTACAAGATTTACAAATGTCAATCCTGTCATTAACGTAATTCATGGGGGTTGCTGGACAGAATGAGAGTCCAAGACATAGGGTCTTTTTGTCTTTGTAACTAATGTTTTTCGTGGAGAGATTGATAATAGTTTGGTTTACCATGCTCTCATCCATTAGAGGTTGGTCTTGGAGCGTGTCTGTTTGCTTCCCACTGGCTCCGAATCGTATTCTTTTCTTTCTCCTCTGTAGGATCGTCTTCCGCCTCTTCCTCTTGGTCCTCTTGTTCTTCCTCTTCCCCTTCCCCTTCTCGTTGGGGTATCCTCTCTTTGATTCTCCTGATTCGTTTTCAATGTCTGGCGGCTCCGTCTCATGAGCCGGTACTCGTCTAAAAAAGAGGTTGGGCGAGTTGTGATTTCACCCTCTGACAGTGATCCTTCAGAGGTCGGTGTCTGTTCGGATCCTTCTGTGTTTGTATCGCTAGAATATGCAATCTCCACTTCAAGTTCCGTTTGTGGTATTGCATTCGTTGGTACACTCTTTTTACCATCCTTATCGTATAGATGATCATATTCTCTACTATGAGTCAAGATTCTGCCTGACTCATAGTCACCACAGTCTCGATGGAGTTTCCTTTGCTTTCTAGCTTTGATATCATCTTCCACCAACCTTACTCGTTTTTTCATTTCCTCCAGAAATTTCAGGATTAGTTCTTGTTCTGGATGAGACTCTAGTTCTTCCTTAATACATCCTATTTCTTTTTTGATATTGTCTCTGTCTGATCAGGCGTATTTAACCAGAATTTTCAACATGTTGGTGAAACTATTTGCGGAATTTGCTGACCATTCCTCTAGCATGTGGGGATCCAGAGAGTCATAGGAGGGAGTAATGTATATCCTTAATCCACGAGGAACCATTCCCTTGTCTATATAATCTTGCAATGATGTTGCTTCCCACCACTTCGCCATCTCTTGTTTATATAGCTTCTCGTATTTCCTAAGTGTATCCATAATGGAAGATTCAACTCTTGTGGTGGTATGGGCAGGGTTATGTCCTTTCCCTGGTGCTCTCGCAAATAGAGTTTGTGCTGCTGCCCTGCGCTCTTCGTCATCCTCCATCTTGGAGTTCAGAACGTTCCAGTGAACAAGTCCTTGGTTATAGTGAACGTCAATTCTTGACCCCCCTGTCAGTGTACAGGGTTCCCCTTGCCACAATTGTATATACGCAAGTGTCACAATAATTATTGCTGTTGGTAGTCCATATAGATTGGTTTAATAAATCTCCCTTAATCTCTTATTGCTTTATTAGTTGAAAACAGCACAAAAACCGCCAAGAACATAAAAGCAGGTAGGTCAGGTCTTGATATAGGGTGACATTCCTAGATTATATAATATGTTTCACAACACGATTGACTGAGTTAACACCCACTATGGGAGCATTGTATGGTAGGTCAGGTCTTGATATAGACTGTGTACAGGTAAACAATGTTGCGGCTCAGTGTGGTTCTAAATGAATGCAAAAGTTACTGACAAACTTAATAGACAACCACAATGAATACAACAGCATATCATGGTAGAGCAATGTAACGATCAGGAAATAACATCGCTGTTTGCTGTTTTTCCGTGCAACTGCACCACTTCAAAATGGCGCCTACATAATATCACCGTGTGTTGCATTTGTATCACTCCAATATGGCGCTTAAAGGCAAATGGTGCGAGTCCCCATAATGTGTAGAAGAGATAAGTATTATACGAAGGAGGTAATGTTATTTTATTCGTTTTTTCCCGCAGGTAAGGTGTGTTCTTACCTAGTTTTCATTTAGGGCAGCCACTGCATCTAAATAATTAAACATCGTCTTGATCAGAATATCTGGTCCCGTGACTGGATATGCCCGGTTAGTCGTTAACGTCCTTTTGCTACATGTACATTTGTTGTGTCTGTTACACTCAGGAGTTTATGAGAGTGTCTATCATGCATTATTAATTTACCTTTCCTCATCCATTTTCATTGTTTTCCTAACCTGTTTTTTCTTTCTACTTTTACATTTTTTCGTGTTGTATTTATTTTATTTACTTGTACTGAGAACGTTTGTGTTCCAGAAGTATCTTGCTGTTCTTTTCTAAATAGTTGTAGGTCATTCTACCTCCCAGGGTTCTCCAGTGCTGTTGTGGGCTACTCTGCTCATTAAACTGATCCCTTCACCTGCAAGTAGCCTTTTGTACTTTTTTTCTATCAGGGCACGGACCCTGCCCTTTTTAACAAATACATTTGCATATTGTATGTGTTATTTTTGTAGTCGGAACCACTCCAAAATGCCAAAAAGTGGACAGGGTCAAAGACAAGCATAAAGGCAAGTAGTAATATGAGAGGTAGCTTGTTAGAGCACTGGTAATTCACTGTGATCTAGTGTTAGACCTGGCACCTTGGCGTGAGTTTCCCTTCCACTTTTTGATGGTGTGCCTCGATTGTTTTTCTGGTGTTGTCCGCTCAGGGCGCTGCGCCACGGCTAATCCGTGGCGCAGCGCAAGTGCTCCCTAAGATAAAGTGTTCATCATTGGTATACATGATTGAGTTATTGGATTCACTGTCAGTCCCCAGTAAAGTGCACCCGGAGTGCCAGGGCTTGTGAATGCCAATGCCGCTAGTGGGCTGCAGCGCTGGTTGCGCCACCCACACCAGCGGCCATGTAAAATGTGTCCTGGGTCTGCCACGCTGGCTGGGCAAGTGCACACACTTGCCAGCCCCCAGAACCTTCCCTTAGCCTCATGTTAGTCACCCCTATGGTAGGCCCGCGGGCAGGGTGCGTTGTAGGTGTAAGGTAGGACAGGTCCTGGTTGTGAGGCCTGTCCTAATAGTGAATCACCACCATCTTCGTGGTTCCCTATTGCAAGGCTGCCTGTTCCCCGTAGGCCAGATGAGCTGCTGGAATTATTACATCCTATAATCCCAGCAGGCTCAGGGAACATGGTAGAGAGATATGTTTAGTATGCCTGAACTCAGAATGATAAAATACTTCTTGTAGTCAAGTTTATTTTACTATCCTGGGTTTGTAAATACGACTTTTAGAAAGTCCGTATTTACTCGCTTAACCATCTCAGCCCGCCTCTGCTGTGCGTGTATCTGACTGTCTGGGCTATGTGAGTGACAGGGCTGGGGGGATGACAGGTAGCGAATGGCAGGAGAGCACCTTGGTGGGAGGTGGGGGTGCCCCTTGGACTCTGAATAGGGCAGTGCTCCACCACCACAAAGCTGGCTCCGCCCCCTGGGGAGCGACTGATGACTCAGCCTGCACCTGGCCCCGGACGGGCGAAGCGCTGTCCACAAGGTGATCCTGAAAGTACTTGTCCCCTGAATGCCGGCTCCACCTCCTGTGGAGCGGCTGATGTGCCTGCCCCTCACACTGAAAGCAGAAGTCAGAGTACCCCCAACAAAGTGCTCAGGACTGAGAACGACTATGCGTAAGCCCCCCTGGCCTGAAAGAACAAAAGAAATGTGGTATAAAAGTAGGAGCCCTGCTCCTTGCAAATCAGAATCCTGTTTACCACAAAGGACCTCTGCCCGACTAGAAGGAGAAGAAGACGCTGGAAGGACTGGCCTGCTGCTTGCCTTGCTGAGAAAGGAGAGGAAAAAGACTTGCTGGAAGGACTTTGCTACTTTGTGCTTGAACATTCTCCAAGGGCTTGATCTGAGCTTGCCCCCTGAACTGAACCCCAGGACTAGTGGGTTCTCTGTGCTTTTGCTCGTCCTCCAATTCGAGCCGTGTGTGCATCCCGCTGGAAAGAGACTGCGCCCCTCATCGCCCCCTCCTAGGGCCGTGAAACTCAGGAGCTTGCCTGCCTCTACCCCGTGAGAGCCCCGCTCCGTCCGGAGCCGCTCTCTGTCCCTGGGCCAGGTTGCCTGCACCCCTGTCATCGCCTGCCACTGGAGTGCGCTAAACGCGCTGTCCCCCCTCCCGCCAGAATCCGTCCGACGACTGTGATCTACGCCAGGTCACCCCGCTGCACTGACCGTGCCCTGTGACCCCGCTTCGCTATCCACGGACATCTCAGGCCACGCCGCCCCCGCTGTGGAGACCCCCCCCTGCACCGCCGTGCTAAGGGTCGCTGGCCGCGCCTGCCTGCTGCACACACCTGCTGATTGAGGATCCAAAGACACTACCCCGAAGCCGAGAGTCGCTCCGATCTGGGAAACTCTTCCTCGCAACAGGGCTACGGGAATTCCAGTATCGGGCTCGGGGCCCGCACCGCCTTACTTCCCCGTTAAACCTCTCCGCACGCCCGTCTCACCGCCGCTGCCCGGGAGCCACCGGGAGGAGCTGTGCACGACGCGAGCGCGCCCACGACCGATGTGTGAGCCGCGGTAGGCCTGAACATAAGTCAAAGACTGGAATCTCCCAAGTGACATTAAAAAGAGACTAAAGAAGCATCCGCTTAAAGAACCGTTTACCTGCTTGATAATCTGGTGGCATAGAGACAACGTTACTGGTCTTGTGATAAATCTGCATATTAAGATAACTATTTTTATATAAAGAACCGTATTTTCACATACCTAAGCCTGGTGTCCGTTTCTGGGGGGATTAATGTGTTTACTGTGTGTGTGATTATAATTGCTTAACCGACAACGCCTGGAGAATCGCCTTGGCTGCTCACGCCACGCACCTAGAGGGTGAGCAAGGGTCATTCCCAAGGGGTTATCCTTTGTCCTGACGAGGAGGAGAGGGTCACTGCTTGACACAAGGACATCCTTGTGCCAATCAGAGATCCCCGCCTCTAACATTGTTGGCAGCGGCTGGGATTTCGGATTTGCATTTATAGTTTGCATACAGTGAATTATTAATCACCAGACAGTGAGAGCAGACCAAGTAATGCAGCCGCAGGTTTTCATTTTTGAACTGTTGAGACATCGACCATTACTGCAACCATGCCTGGCTCACTCCCTGCTGGAAGAGCACTCTCTGTGATTTCTGGAATGGATGAGGTGGATTGGGAGAGACTGGAAGGTTACACAGCGGAGCAATTGAAAGGCTACAGTGTAAAATTCAGAGTTCCCCATGCTGGATTCAAGAAGAAGGTCCAGTACACCAAGGCGTTGAGAGCCTGGAAGGAGTCAAGAGACCCACAGAATGCGGGGGACATCGTTCCACCCGACAACCTTGGGGAGCCCAGCAGAGTCCTGTCGCCAGAGGAGCTGGCAGACAGGGCAGCAGACAGAGCGCATGCAATGGAGATGGCAAAGTTGGCAGGACAAATGGAAATGGAAAAGCAGAAGTTGGCCTTGGAGGCACAACAATGCCAAATGGATCATGATATAAGATTGAAGGAGTTGGAGCTGAAGGCGAAAAGTTTGGACACCGCTCCTTCTGGTGGCAGCACTCCACCGGTGCAGGTAGAGTCCAAGGTGTACATCCCCAAAGATGTAGTAAAGGAGTATTTTAGAAAGGATGACATAGGGCAGTGGTTTAGAGCCTATGAGGTGGCCATGTCTTCACACGGGTCCCTGAGAAAGACTGGGGAGCGGGGTTGTGGGGAAGGTTCCTTGCTGAAGGGCGTGACACACTGTTAGATTTGCCCCTAGAAGTCCAGACCTCATACCCCCATATGAAGGAAGCTTTAATGACCAGGTATGGGTTAACTATATAGACAGAGGTTCAGGGAGACTAAGAAGATCCCTGAGAGTACGTATGTGGAGTATGTAACTTTTTTCTGCAGAGCACTGTATGGTTGGGTGAAGGGTAGCAAAGTGAATGATTATCAAGGGCTGCTTGATTTAATTGCATGGGAGCACTTGTCCAGTCAATGTTTTCCTGAGCTACGCCAGCACCTGATTGATAGCAAGCTGTCCAACCCGAGGAAGCTTGCTGAGGAGGCGGACCGCTGGCTCAGCACCAGGGTCCACAAGGGTCAAGTGGGAGACTCCGCCAAAGGTGGGCAGGGTCCCCAGCAGAAGAGTGGGGGGGACAAGGGTAAACAGAAAGGGTTCCAAAAAGGCCCCCAAAGTAATCCCCAAGGGAACCAGCAGAAGGGTTCTCAGCCTCCCCCACCCCCGCAGCAGAAGGGGGCCCCGACAGGTAGGCCTGTTCCAAAGGGGCCCTTCAATTGTTATAAATGTGGTGAACCGGGTCACATTGCCTCTGATCCTAAATGTCGCCTGTTTGGTAAGACAGCACCCACTGGTGCTCCACCCCGGCAAATAGCTAGTGTTAATTTTGGGGAGGAGGTAGCAGTCCAGGGGGTGGGGGTCCCGCGCATATGACCCTAGTCTCGCTAGGAGACAGTGAGATGGTCCCTGAAACCTACTTACCCTCGAACACTAAGAAATATGGGCAAGTAGTGACCATCAATGGAAAGAAGGTTGAGGCTCTTAGAGATACAGGAGCCAGCGTGACCTCGGTGAGGCAACACCTGGTGTCTCAAGAGCAGGTTGTACCCCATGCCTACTGTAGGGTTGTCAATGCTGACAACATCGAGAGTCGTTGTCCAATGGCTCAAGTTCCCTTTGAGTGGGGGGGGGGTCTCTGGTACTCTACAAGTCGCTGTGAGAACTGACATGCCTGTAGATTGTCTGCTAGGGAACGACCTGGAGAGCTCCCCTTGGGAAAAGGTGGAGAAGACCACGCATCTGAGGATGGTGGGTCTACCCGACTGGGTGTGCGTGACCACCCGGTCAATGGCAGCCAGTAGGGGTGTCGAAAGGGTCCTGGAGCCTGAGGGAGATGTCCAGGAACCGGTCGTAGGGAGAAGGCGCAGGAGGCGCGGGAAACCGGCCCCCAAAGTTCCCACGGCCCAGGAGGAAGCGGACCCTGAGGGGGATGCTCTGGAGCCTACCGGGGAACAGATTGCCGAACTGGGAGACCTGCCGGAGCTGACCCATTGGCAGCAAGAAGAAGGCCCTTCCAGGGAGGAATTCTGCAAGGAGCAGAGGGAATGCCCTTCTCTCGTGGGTATGCAGCAACAGGCTGCAGACCAGGCCAAAGGTGTTCAGGCCAAGACACACTACGTGTACTGGGAGAGTGACCTCCTGTATTCAGAGCCTAAGGCTGCTGAACCTGGGTCAGCCCGTGTGCTGGTGGTACCCCAGAAGTTCAGAACCTTCCTACTGGGACTGGCTCACGATGTGCCTTTAGCAGGACATTTGGGGATGGACAAGACCTATGACAGGCTTGTCACCCACTTTTACTGGCCCCAAATGCATAAGAATTCAGATTCCTACTGCAGAACCTGTCAGACTTGCCAGGCAAGTGGTAAGAGCGGAGGGAAGCACAAGGCTCCTCTGCAACCTTTCCCTGTGGTCGGTACGCCATTCCAACGAGTGGGTATTGATATTGTTGGGCCTCTGGACCCCAAGACAGCCCTGGGCAACAGGTTCATCCTGGTCTTGGTGGACCATACCACCCGGTACCCTGAAGCCATCCCTCTGAGGACAGTGACGGCCCCCGTGGTGGGACGGGCACTGATGGGAATCTTTTCCCGAGTGGGGTTCCCTCTAGAGGTGGTGAGCGACAGGGGGACCAATTTCATATCCACATATATGAAATCCCTGTGGAAGGAGTGTGGGGTAACCTACAAGTTCACCACTCCTTACCACCCCCAAGGAAATGGGTTGGTTGAGAGATTCAACCGAACCCTCAAAGGCATGATCATGGGCCTAGACGGTCCAATGAGGCGTAAGTGGGACCTCCTCTTGCCATGCCTCCTCTTCGCTTACCGAGAGGTGCCACAGAAGTCTTTAGGGTTCAGCCCCTTTGAGCTTCTGTATGGTCACCCGGTAAGAGGACCTCTGAGTTTGGTGAAGGAAGGCTGGGAGAAATCTCCCAGGAAACCTCCCCAGAATGTATATAGTTACATGCTGGCCTTCCGAAACCAGACTAGGCGTTTCAGGCAACTTGCTGAGGCAAATCTGGAAGCCAGCCAGGAAGAGATGAAGCGGTGGTACGACCAGAATGCCACTCTGGTAGAGCTTCAACCTGGACAAAAGGTGTGGGTCTTGGCCCCAGTGGAACCGTGTGCACTTCCGGATAAGTGGACAGGTCCATTTGAGGTTGTGGAGCGCAAAAGTCCAATCACTTACCTGGTGAACATGCAGTCTCCCAGGAACCCTTTGAGGGTCCTACATGTTAACCGCCTTAAGCCCCACTTAGAGAGGACCGAAGTGGGCATGTTGCTGGCCACTGATGACGGAATGGAAGAGGAGACCGAGCCTCTTCCTGACCTCTTAGTGGCCTCTGAGAAAGATGGGTCAGTGGATGGAGTTAACCTCTCACCCTCCTTGACGCCCGAACAACAGGAAGATTGCCGCCAGTTGCTGGGGCAGTTCCCTGACCTGTTCTCCCTGGTTCCTGGTGTCACCGATTGGTGCGTCCATGAGGTGGACACAGGAGACAGCTTACCTGTGAAGCACAAGGCTTACCGAGTAACTGACAGGGTCAGAGCTTGCATCAAGGAGGAGGTCTCCAAGATGCTGGCTTTAGGGGTGATTGAATCCTCCAGCAGTCCTTGGTCCAGCCCCGTGGTCTTGGTCCCCAAAGCTGCTGCGCCGGGAGCCACACCTGAACTCCGGTTCTGTGTGGACTACAGAGGACTTAATTCAGTAACTAAGACTGACGCGCACCCCATCCCCAGAGCTGATGAGCTCATTGATCGGCTAGGGGCTGCCCGGTTCCTCAGCACGTTTGATTTAACGTCTGGGTACTGGCAGATCGCCTTGACCGATGGGGCCAAAGAGAGGTCAGCATTCTATATACCAGATGGGCACTTCCAGTTCCACGTGATGCCATTTGGGATGAAGAATGCCCCTGCCACCTTTCAGAGGTTGGTCAACCAGCTATTGGTTGGACTGGACGCGTTCAGTGCCGCCTACCTGGATGACATTGCAGTGTTCAGTGCCACCTGGCCCGACCACCTGCGCCACCTCTGGGAAGTGTTGATGGCGCTGCGCCGAGCAGGCCTCACGATCAAGGCGAGCAAGTGCCAGATCGGGCAGGGTTCCGTGGTGTACTTAGGACACCAAGTGGGGAGTGGCAAGGTGGCACCCTTGCAACCCAAGATTGAGACCATCCTGGCTTGGGAGCCCCCCAAGACACAGACCGCAGTGAGGGCCTTCCTGGGGCTCACTGGGTACTACAGGAGGTTTGTCAAGGGCTATGGAACGATCGTTGCCCCCTTGACAGAGCTGACTTCTAAGAAGCAGCCCAGGAAAGTGATCTGGACTGACACCTGTCAGAAAGCTTTTGACACCCTGAAGACTGCCATGTGCACGGCGCCCGTGCTCTTGGCCCCTGATTTCTCAAAGGAATTCCTAGTCCAGACAGACGCTTCAGAGCATGGTGTAGGGGCTGTTCTCTCACAGATGACTGAGGAGGGCTGGGACCAACCCGTAGCCTTCATCAGTAGGAGGTTACTTCCACGGGAAAGTAGGTGGAGTGCAATTGAGCGAGAAGCATTTGCTGTGGTCTGGGCGCTGAAGAAGCTAAGACCCTACTTGTTTGGGTCTCACTTCCAGGTTCAGACAGACCACAGGCCCCTCAGATGGTTGATGCAAATGAGGGGTGAGAACCCGAAACTGTTGAGGTGGTCCATCTCCCTACAGGGTATGGACTTTACGGTGGAACACCGTCCTGGCACAGATCACGCCAACGCTGACGGTCTGTCCAGGTATTTCCGCCTTAGTGACGAGGAACCCCCTGGGCAAGGGTAGTTCTCCCCACCTTTCAGCTGGAGGGGACACGTGTTAGACCTGGCACCTTGGCGTGAGTTTCCCTTCCACTTTTTGATGGTGTGCCTCGATTGTTTTTCTGGTGTTGTCCGCTCAGGGCGCTGCGCCACGGCTAATCCGTGCCGCAGCGCAAGTGCTCCCTAAGATAAAGTGTTCATCATTGGTATACATGATTGGGTTATTGGATTCACTGTCAGTCCCCAGTAAAGTGCACCCGGAGTGCCAGGGCTTGTGAATGCCAATGCCGCTAGTGGGCTGCAGCGCTGGTTGCGCCACCCACACCAGCGGCCATGTAAAATGTGTCGTGAGTCTGCCACTGCCGACCCCGCGTGCAGTCCCGCACTGTCACGCTGGCTGGGCAAGTGCACACACTTGCCAGCCCCCAGAACCTTCCCTTAGCCTCATGTTAGTCACCCCTATGGTAGGCCCGCGGGCAGGGTGCGTTGTAGGTGTAAGGTAGGACAGGCCCTGGTTGTGAGGCCTGTCCTAATAGTGAATCACCACCATCTTCGTGGTTCCCTATTGCAAGGCTACCTGTTCCCCGTAGGCCAGATGAGCTGCTGGAATTATTACATCCTAAAATCCCAGCAGGCTCAGGGAACATGGTAGAGAGATATGTTTAGTATGCCTGAACTCGGAATGATAAAATACTTCTTGTAGTCAAGTTTATTTTACTGTCCTGGGTTTGTAAATACGACTTTTAGAAAGTCCGTATTTACTCGCTTAACCATCTCAGCCCGCCTCTGCTGTGCGTGTTTCTGACTGTCTGGGCTATGTGAGTGACAGGGCTGGGGGGATGACAGGTAGCGAATGGCAGGAGAGCACCTTGGTGGGAGGTGGGGGTGCCCCTTGGACTCTGAATAGGGCAGTGCTCCACCACCACAAAGCTGGCTCCGCCCCCTGGGGAGCGACTGATGACTCAGCCTGCACCTGGCCCCGGACGGGCGAAGCGCTGTCCACAAGGTGATCCTGAAAGTACTTGTCCCCTGAATGCCGGCTCCACCTCCTGTGGAGCGGCTGATGTGCCTGCCCCTCACACTGAAAGCAGAAGTCAGAGTACCCCCAACAAAGTGCTCAGGACTGAGAACGACTATGCAAAGGCCCCCCTGGCCTGAAAGAACAAAAGAAATGTGGTATAAAAGTAGGAGCCCTGATCCTTGCAAATCAGAATCCTGTTTACCACAAAGGACCTCTGCCCGACTAGAAGGAGAAGAAGACGCTGGAAGGACTGGCCTGCTGCTTGCCTTGCTAAGAAAGGAGAGGAAAAAGACTTGCTGAAAGGACTTTTCTACTTTGTGCTTGAACATTCTCCAAGGGCTTGATCTGAGCTTGCCCCCTGAACTGAACCCCAGGACTAGTGGGTTCTCTGTGCTTTTGCTCGTCCTCCAATTCGAGCCGTGTGTGCATCCCGCTGGAAAGAGACTGCGCCCCTCATCGCCCCCTCCTAGGGCCGTGACACTCAGGAGCTTGCCTGCCTCTACCCCGTGAGAGCCCCGCTCCGTCCGGAGCCGCTCTCTGTCCCCGGGCCAGGTTGCCTGCACCCCTGTCATCGCCTGCCACTGGAGTGCGCTAAACGCGCTGTCCCCCCTCCCGCCGGAATCCGTCCGACGACTGTGATCTACGCCGGGTCACCCCGCTGCACTGACCGTGCCCTGTGACCCCGCTTCGCTATCCACGGACATCTCAGGCCGTGCCGCCCCCGCTGTGGAGACCCCCCCCTGCACCGCCGTGCTAAGGGTCGCTGGCCGCGCCTGCCTGCTGCACACACCCGCTAATTGAGGATCCAAAGACACTACCCCGAAGACGAGAGTCGCTCCGATCTGGGCAACTCTCTCCTCGCAACAGGGCTATGGGAATTCCAGTATCGGGCTCGGGGCCCGCACCGCCTTACTTCCCCGTTAATCCTCACCGCACGCCCGTCTCACCGCCGCTGCCCGGGAGCCACCGGGAGGAGCTGTGCACGGCGCGAGCGCGCCCACGACCGATGTGTGAGCCGCGGTAGGCCTGAACGTAAATCAAAGACCGGAATCTCCCAAGTGACATTAAAAAGAGACTAAAGAAGCATCCGCTTAAAGAACCGTTTACCTGCTTGATAATCTGGTGGCATAGAGACAACGTTACTGGTCTTGTGATAAATCTGCATATTAAGATAACTATTTTTATATAAAGAACCGTATTTTCACATACCTAAGCCTGGTGTCCGTTTCTGGGGGGATTAATGTGTTTACTGTGTGTGTGATTATAATTGCTTAACCGACAACGCCTGGAGAATCGCCTTGGCTGCTCACGCCACGCACCTAGAGGGTGAGCAAGGGTCATTCCCAAGGGGTTATCCTTTTTCCTGATGAGGAGGAGAGGGTCACTGCTTGACACAAGGACATCCTTGCGCCAATCAGAGATCCCCGTCTCTAACATCTAGTAATGTTTAAAGAGATGCTTGTTCAAATCTTTACTAAATTGGAGCAGCGTGGTAGTGGTCCTTGGGAATACAGAATATAGTCCCAGATGCTTAGCGCATACAAGGAAAAGAGTTGCTTTTTTCTCACTTCTTAATCTCCAGGCTGAAGGTGTACTTAGAACTACCTGAAATGGTGAGCTGGTCTGGAAGATAAGTGAGGGTGCTGGTGGTAATGTCTTTGTGAATCTTGACTTCATCAGATTGCGATTAATATGACTAATTCCAACTATGTAAAGTCTTCTTGTGAATTACTTTTACTGGATACTAGGCAGAGCTAACTTTGAGTTGATGGTTACAGGTGGAGAGCAGAGGCAAGAGACAGATGTATCAAAATCATACCGTGAACAGAGTAAGAGAGAAAGCTAGCAAAAGAAGAAAGGTTTAAGAGACGTATAGCAAAACACTAGAGAGGATGAAAACAGAGATGAAATAAGAACCTGCAAGAGTTAGATGACAAGACAGGGAACCGATGGTGGTGGAAGAATGAGACATGAGATGGATTCAAGAATAGGCGCCCTTGCTATTCAGTAACCCAGGCATTCTTCATCATCGAAGCAGGCTCCTAGAAACACCTTTGGACCTGTCATTTAAAAAAAAATGAAACACTAGATATGATTTTCAAATGTTCACATGTATTTAATTCTGTGGGCCAATTCGTGAAGATATATCCCCCTTATATAAATATACTTCATCACATTTGATTATAATAATACTGGCATCGTTGTACATGGCTTGTTAATTTAGGGTTTGCATTTCTGTATTTGTCTCATTATCACATGTTGGTATGGTAAAAGTCTGACGAAGCCTACAATATATACTTTTACATTTAATGTGTAATAATTGTACTTTACAGGAGAGACCGGCAGGGGTGTTTCTTACAGGGCTTTGTCAAATAGCCATGTCATTTAGCAACTAATATTTCATCTGCAACTTTACCCAGCGAAATGGCTACCACATGTCCGGGAAATACACGGGGGCATATTTACAACGAGGTGATAAAAAATTATCGCCGCTTTAGCTGCCGTTTTCGGCCGAAAAGCGGCGATAATTTTATCGCTATATTAGCAAGGTCACGCTAACGCGTGAAACCTTGCTTTAGCGTGGGGATTTCTAACGCCCAGCTTTGCATCTCTAATGAGATGCAAATTGGGCGTTCCTGACCTGACATGATAGCAGAAATGTCGCTAAGCTACATTTCTCCTATCATCAAGCCCCACGCTATGAAGCATAGCGTCAGGAAAAATAGCGATAACACCTGTTATCGCTACTTTCCTAACACCTGCTTCAGGACTGACTTAGCCATGATATCCTATGGAAGGAGGATAACATGGCTAAGTTTGTGAGTCCCTATCAACTAGCTAACGTGAGATTATCGCTGGGTTTCCAGCGATAATCTCACGTTAGCCAGTTAGCGCTAGGATTTTTATCCCCGATGAGATAAGCGTTGCTAATAGCACGCTATCTCAGCGATAAAAATCGGCGCTAGCCGGCGATAATTATCCGAGCGCTAAGTGCGCTCAGCGATAATTATCGCCGGTTGTTGTTGATATGCCCCACGATTCTTAATTTAATAAATGTACAGCTCAAAAGAAGCAAGGCACAAAAATAAGGCTGTATCAGACTCTAGACAATGAGATTAGTTAAAATGAGAAAAAAAAAAACTGAAGGGAGATAACATTTGCAAAAAAAAAATCAATAGGTATGATACTAATTATCAGATAGTGGCAAATGACATACGTCATTACGACCAGGATGTTGTGCCCATAAAGAAATGACAAAAAAAGAGCAGTACGCCAGCCTCCGACTCAGTCCACAACAAATGATCATGATTTTGAGCGCTACGTTTAGCAGATAAATCGTTATTACAGTAAAATGCAAATACAAATACCAGAATGTGTGAATGAACAATATCTTTCAGATCTAGCAGAAGGCTTGCTAGAAAAATCCGTGCCTGTCATAATCTTGCCATTACAGCCCAATCCATCTTCCGCGAGCCAGACACTTTATTTACTGAGGCTTATGTGGAGACCTCGGCACCTACAGTAATGGGGTCGCTGTCAGCCCTTCTAATAGAGGCATCGCTCATAGCTCATTAGAATACAGTAGGTTTAAGCCCTAGGCAAAAGCTTGACAGATCGAGTACTGTTCACCCTGAGCTTTTTATAGCTCAGTATATTGTTCAGAGTTTATGTCTTTTCAAACCCTCACATTTCCCTTACATCCCTAGGATTTGTCAAATAGAGGTATGCATACTCATTGCCATAAAATAAATGTTTGCACTTACTTACACATAGTTTAGCGTGATTGCATTCTGATGAGGCCATTATCGTCTGTTAACGGCCCCTTCAAAACTATAGAAGGGGCGAAGATGAAGAAAGAGGCCCCTACCTCAGTGATGGGGTTTAGCAGAACAGAAAGCCTCAGCCCGCCTCCAGACATCCCCCACTTACTCCTGAAGTGAATTTAGCAGGCGAACTCGGCTTTATGAGTCAACATGTCATCAACGGAGGTTTGGCCGGGGTCAATCACTATAGAATGATAGAAACTGTCATGTTGAAATTGACATTCATATCACAATACTATAACGCTAATTGCTAGGATAATGGCTAAGATTCACAAAGGTTTAACGTCGGGCTAGCGTTACTTTTCGAATACTAAAGCGACACTGAACCTTTTTGGGGATTAATGATCCAACGCAAATTGGTATTTGAGTTGGTTTGCATGGAAAAGTAACGCACAGCATTGAAAAACGTTGCTTTGCATTACTTTGCGTTAAGGGGGAAGACATGGGTAGTACATGGGGGATCCCATGCAACCAGCCATGCTTTTTGATGCAAAACCTTATCTACTAACATTAGTAGACAGGGTTTAGCACCAAAACTTAGCAGCGCTGAAAAGCAGGAATTAAAAGGAGAAATGTTTTCCTTTCTCCTTTCTTTTCTAACTTTGCATGTGTGCTACACCGTACAGTGCACATACAAAGTAGGAGAAGGTTTTAAACTTGTCCTGGCATTGTATTTTGTACAGGAAAGGTACCCTTTCTGTACAGAACCTATGGTAGACTCACGCATACACCCTAGCACTATGGCTACAGAAGTGTGCAAGGCGTATGGTAACTAAAATTTTTGTCTGTGCTAAGGGGAGAGGAGGGAAGAACTGTCTCTCTGAAGATATGGCGCTCTGCTGTTCCCTCCCCGTCACGCAATGCAACGCAGCCACTTTGGCTGCTGCACTGCGTTCCGTGATTTTTTGAGACTAGGCCAATGTGTCTTTCCCTTCTGTGCAACTGGTTGTTTCCAAGAGACTGTGACAGAATCAAAGGATTTTCACAACAAACATTTTTTTGCTGTCCTTGCCCAACCGCAAAAAAAGTGATTCCACTACAAGTTAATGGACTTGCATCGCAGAACAATATCAAGGCTGAGTTTTATGGTCTGGGTAAAAAGGTGGTATCAATTGCACCTAAATGGCTTTAATACCACCACAAGCCCGAGAGCAGGTGAATCGCAACTGAAAACACTTTCACTCAATCAATGTACAGGTGGTTTGTACTGTTGATCTCTTTATCACCAGCGTCAATACCAGGTTTCCAGGACATCCCCATGATTCAAAGGTGCTTCAGAAGAGAAATGTGCTGCAACAGACCTTACACTAAAGAAGACCTGGCTTGCTGGTAAGCTGACTGTTGAACTTGGCCTTTTTGGCAGGTCCCCCCTAAACTTTTTGACTTAAGTTCTGACATGGTGTTGGTGGTTTTAGGCCTCTGGGCACTTTAGCACTGTGGTCCAGTGTAAAGTGCGTGCGCTCTCTGTGTACATTTGGTGAAGTTGGCCTGCCCTCCCATAGGAATGCATTGTGGATTCCCTGCTAAGTGTGTGTCAGTGATAATTCCTGGTATGAGAAGAGCAGTGTGGTCAAGTCTAGTATGTATGAATTTGTGAGAATAAATGTTGTGCAATGGTGTGCGCAGATTTATTATAACTGTTGGAGAAATGCCACTTTTAGAATTTGGCATTTCTGTGTGCTATGTGTCTGCCTGCCTGATGTGAATTGCATGTCTGGTTTGTGAGTGACAGGGGCTGGGGGGTGTGTGTGGCTCCAGGAGGGGCAGGGTGAGTCAGAGCTGGGCTGATTAGGACCTCTGGGCTGGGGTAGTGGGAGGGATAATCCCCTGACTCTGAATAGGCAAGTGCCTGCCCTAGTGAATGCTGGCTCCACCCCATGTGGTGTGTCTGATCACCTAGCCCCCCACCTAACAAAGGGGAAGAGGAGCTTCCAAAACAAAGTGCTTCAAATCCCCCCTGAACCAGTTGCATTTGGTCCCCCCATGCCCTGCACTTTAGACAAAGGATTTGGTGATATAAATATAGGTGCGTTGACCCCATTTTTTTGTTCAATTCTGTGCTTGGGTGCTGGTCCTGATCCTGCCGGGGTGTGCTGTTGCTGGAGCCCAGGAGGAACCGCTATAAGAGCTTGCCTCCCTGGGCCCAGCTATGCCCCAGGGACCTTTTGCTGCTTTTTATCCTCTAAAGGACTTCTGGATTGCGCTTGCACCCTAGGAGCCGCCCCGCTGAATTATGCGTGCTTTGGCTAGTGGGTGCCCACCCCGCATTTGTACTCTTTAGCGGGAGCCCGCCCTGCGTTACTGCCGGCTTCAAATGTATTTGTACAAGTGGGTGCCCACCCCGCATCGCCGCAGTGGAATCCCCGCCGCAGCCCAGAAGTCGAAGAGAAGTTGCTGGGCCGCTGCCAGCGCGACCCGGAAGGCAGGCCGCCTTGCCTGGTTGTGGGCAGAGCCACGAGATGACAAACCGGAAGTCCAGAGCCTCACGGGCTTCACACCAAGTTCCCGGGTGAGGGAGAAGGAGTCTGGTGAAGAGAGTTGTAGGCGGGGCTCCCCTGTCTAAGGGAGAGACATGCATCCCACAGCATTCGGATGAAATGGGGCAGAGTCGTCTTCCTGGAGAAGAGTCGGGAGCGGCCAAAAAGGAGACCAGCGAGTCCCCAAAGCCCCAGTGAGTGAGGGCTTCTTTCTTTGCTGTTGGGGCCCCAGAAACTCCCTGCGGGTGCCTGCTTGCGCCAGTTGGCGCTGAGATTTCCCGATACAGAGGGCTCCCCGTGAGCATTTTTAGTGCCTCCGTGATCTTCACAGCTGCGCCGCAGTTGCGGGCAGCTGCAGTGTTTGGGCACATGTCAACTCCGAAGTCCCTGTGGGGGCATGTCTTGGACAGGTTGTTGGTGCCAGTAAGGGCACAGTGCCTAGTGTCCCTGAGTGGACCTGCTGATGCGGGCCACTTCAACGTGGGGCATGTTTCTCTTGAAGAGCCCGTGTGGCTCCCACAAGGGGGCACATATTTGTGTGAGGGTCCAGAGGGGCCCGTGCCCCTTCCAGTTTGGGAGATGATTCCAGCTGTCCTGCGAGAACACAGGCAGCTTCAACAATGTGGGCAGATTTGATTAGAGAGCCCCAGTGGGCCCCTAGGGCGCAGTAGTGCCAGGGCCCATCTGATGTTCACAGCTGCACGGCAATTAACGTCAGCTGCACCGTTTAGGACTGCACAATGGCGCCCCTTGTGATGTTGCTGCAGTGGCAGCCGCCCTGACTTTGGGACATAGGGCATTTGAGCCCCTTTGAGAAGGCCAGTTGGGCAGGGAGACTGGGGGGTTTGTAGGGCGCCAGGCCCTAATGTGATTTATGTGGTGCTAGGAAATGTGATTCATGTACTATGATTTATGCACCCTGTTTTATGCCTCTAACTGTGGTTTATGTATGAGGCTATTTGCATACTGTGGTTTATGCTAGTGAGATTATTCTCTACTGTGATTCATGCTTCTAAATGCATTTGGGTATGAGATTAATTGCATAATGTGATTATGCTGGTGACGTTATTTCCTACTGTGAGTTTTACCCCTAATGTGAGTTATGCTTAGGAGGTTAGGGTCTAATGCGTTTAGACTTATGAGATGATTGCATAATGTGTTTATGCTGGTGAGGTTGGCGCAGAATGTAATTCACACCTAAATGTGATACTGTGCATAATGTGGTTTATGTTACAGGATGATGCTGAGTACAGTGGTTACCAGCGATTACTGGTTGTACATTTATGTGATGTACTACTTTTACTAAGTTCACTTCGTGATGGTTCTGACAGTGATCCAGTTGGCCCTGTCAAGTCTACATAATCCCTTTTAGATATCACCTAGTGCCAGGTGGCACAATGTATATTATGTGATTACTATTCTAATGTGTTATGAGAATACAAAGGCTATTTTTGATATAACCTTGTGTGGAGTTCTTTTTGTGGTGTGCCTGGCATGTTGTTTCTGTGTGCGTGCGCAAACGCTTTACACATTGCCTCCGGGATAAGCCTGACTGCTCATGCCAAGCTACCAAGGGGGGGGAGCAAGGGTTATCTTTGGCGTGTAACTCCCTTCCCCTGACTAGAGTGATGGTCTCTGCCTGGCTTTGGTGCAAGCTTTAGCCAACCAAAGATCCCATTTCTAACACCAATGCACAGTACTTTTTGTGACAATGAAGTAAAGTATTATTCAGCGGGCAACTGATGTCCCACATATGTTGTTGTTTCAAGGGATTCCAAAATAACCACATAGATCCCCACTACTCACACCATTAAGGAACCAAGCTACGCCAATGGAGGCCACTCCAATGAAGTACATGTCCCCACCACCAGGGGACCTGTTGAACTCAATAAGACTAGTGTTGCCTGCTGGAAAGTGGGTTATTAGTAGGGGCAAATGTGTATCTGCCCCTGGCAATAATTCCGCTACAACAGTATAGGGCTCAGTACAGGTCTTATAAAAGTATTCCCATGCTCACCCCTTAGTAGCTTGACTGCGAGCAGGCAGGCTTAAATTCAAAGAAAGGTATGAAAAGCATTTAAAAACACCAATTCAGTAAATACACATCCACACAATAAACAACCAACACCAATTTATAAAAATAGGAAATATTTTACTCTTTAAAATGAAACCAAAACCCAACAAGAAAACAATGTAGGGAACCAGAGTTATGAATTTTTAAAGAGTTTGCTCTATATAGCGTATAGAAACCTCTTGCGCCTATTGCGACATCTGGTTGTGCTAGACTGGGTCAAAGTCAAAGTTTCAAGCTGACGGCGATGGAGTCCTGTGCTGCTACCCCTCGCAGTAGGTATCGGTCAAAGTTTTTACCTTCTGACTTTGAAACTTTTCTGGAGCTTTTCTTACCCGGGTCCCTCGAAGTTCTCAGCCAGTCTGGATTCGATGAGGATTCGCGGGCTTGCCTTGCAACGAGCTCCTGGTCAAACTTGTGGAAGTCTGACCTCTGGAACTTTCCAGCAGGACGAACCAGGGATCCAGGCCAGCTCCCAGTTGAAGGTGGGTGGCTTGGCCCTTGTGGTTGGTTCCAGCCACCTTTTCTATGTTTGGACTTAGAAACTTTCACAGAGCTTTTTCTTCAGGGGTCCCTCCCTGCTCTTCACCAGTCCGATTTCGGTGAAGGTGCGCCAGCTTGAGTTTGAGCCTACTCCTGGTCAAACTCTGGAAGTCGGACCTCCGGAGCTTTTCAGTGGGACAGACCTGGATGGCAGGCTGGCGTGCAGTTGAAGGTCGCCGGCTTGGCTGACCAGGTCAAGTCTGTCCACTTATGGAGCTTTTTTCCCAAGTTGTTCCAAACTTTTCCAAACTTCTGAAACTTATTCCTGAAGTGTTTTAAGGGTACCAACGTGTCCAAAACTTACTCCAAGGGTCTGGAAGCTCCAAGATGGTCCTTGAAAGATTTGGGACTTCAGAACCCACATTCCACTTGGACAAAACCCTTACAAATCCACTGGAAGTACTCCAGACTGAAGATTCTTGATGGTGATGTTCCAGGCGACCTCTGTTAACCTGTAGCTTGTAGGGAGTTCATTCTTTAGTCCTTTTGAAGCAAGGTAGCCCACAGGGCTTTAATCTGGATTGTGCAGCAGGCGTAGTCTTCAGAGTGCAGGGCCTGGTTGGTGCAAATCAAACTTCTCAGCATGGACCCTTCTTCCCTCTTAAGTTTCAAGCAGCCAAATTGAGAGGCTCTTCCCCTCTCAGACAGATATTCCAAGTTCTCTGGGTCAAGCAGGAGGGCACTCCTGTCCAATGAGGTGTAGGGCAACACCCCAGGGAATAGTCACATCCTCCAAGGTGTAGCATTATTTTCTCCCAGGATGCACCATTTCTGCAAAATTCATCATGGGTGATTTTTCAGCAAGGAGAGAAGAGCTGGCTAAACACATCTCCAGGATGGCTAGTCTCCATGGTCTCACACCCTTGCATCTGTTCATTCCTTCCTTAACCCTACCATCTGGCTGGGTTCAAAGAGGAGAGTTGAAGAATATTGTTTAAAACCCTCCCCTGCTCTGGCATTACTATGTTGCAGAACCCTGCCCTCCCAGAAGAGCTATCTAACCCCAGGGGCTATTTATCACCTCATCAAAGGAGCCTGGCTAATCCACTTAATTCTGCCTAATCAGGACAGACCACTGGAAGGTTTAAATGCGCTTTACAGACAGGAAAGTCTTATAACTTCTTTTATGTGCAGTTTAGGGGAAATTTAACAAGTTATGATCATTTACTTAAAAAATTGGAGTAGGATTTGTATTGTGCTTTTTTGGACTGTTTGACTGTTTTGGTACTTACAAATGCTTTACACTTTTTCATAAATTAATCCTGCCTGCTTTGTGCCATAGCTACCAGGGATTGAACTCAGGATTACATTTATGAAACTTTTGCTTGTCCTAACAAGAAAGTGACTTTTTTTACTTGTGGTGGACTGACATCCACCCCAACTAATGATTCACTTTCTCACATTGACAACAAACCATATATCAAAACGTCTCTAAGTTGCTAAAATTGTTGGATTTTGAAAAGGACACTTTAAAATAATTGCCACAATTGTCAGGCTTGAACATGTCATTCATAAACCATATAAACAGCAAATGTTCACAGTGCAGTGCATGTATCCCAGGGCAGCAGCAAAGCAGCAATTAAGAAACCAAGCTTGTATACTGTTTATGACGTGGCGATGGACAGCTGGCATACTACTGTATAATGTCCAGCAACAGGAACATCTTCACCCTGTTTAGATATGCATTGTCACACATTATCAAACAAGTAGCACACTGTTCTCATCGAAGCAGTCATTCCAAAGAATGGTTTTCACTCTTCATGTCAGAATGTTTCAAATAACAAAGCACCTGTTTATTCAGAAACTGGTAAATGCTGTTCGGGATTTACGTAGAAAATACCATTGATGGAACCTATTGTACAGTTTCCATGTGTTATACAACACTATATATGATCAAAGCATATACAAATATTTGTGCACAACACAATATTAGCCAAAAAGGAATTATGTTGGTTTTTGAAGATGACATTCCTAACAAAAGAATCCACTACATACATAGGGCATGATTACGAATTACGCGTGCTCCACTGCACAAAAGCCGTGCAAGCATCGCCGGCAGTGTTACGAGTGACAAATGTGCAACTCCTAACACTGCCGACAGCCCTATGCCTTCCCCATGGCAGGCACCGCAATGGGAAAGGCAAAAACATTCCAGCACGGCATGGACAGTGACAACCATACCATGCTGGAACTTTGTGGGAATACAGACAGGGGGGCACATGTTCTGCCCCCCTGAATACATCCCCACGGGGGGCATGAAAAGGCTGGCAGAGCAAGAACTTGTAATATGTTGCGTGGGACTTTGCCAGTCTCTTCTCAGCATATTGCGTTGTGGCGCAGCTGCACCACTGTCAGGGAACGACTGTTACCCCGCACAGCTGGCAGTCCACTGCTAGTACAACTTTGGAAGACATAATTGGCACAAGGGTGGACCACCACTGCTGTGCCACCAGAAGTCTTGCTGTCGCAAGTCCATCATCCACCCCTAAATTCATGTCAGTCTTCTACTGCAAAGCAAGCAGTCTATGAATAAAGACTGTCGATGAAACCAAGGGCCAGATGTACTAATATTACTGCTTGCAATTACCAAATAGCGTTTTTTTGTGATTTGTCATATTGTAATGGTAAACAGTAATGTACTAAAGTGAGTTTTCACTGCTTGCACTGCTTGTTCAATATTTATGTCAGCCCCTGGCCAAACTAATCAAAGATCACAGTTTCACGCTGATCTCATACGCGGATGACACCCAGATAGTTATATCTGTCGCACAGAGGGTGGATGCTACAGCCGTCAGCTTCCACAATTGTCTGAAGTTCATTACGGACTGGATGAACTCACATTTTCTCAAGCTTAATACAGAGAAAACAGAGTTTGGGCAGGGTCCATCTATATGGAGTCAATCGTGGTGACCATCTGAGGCAGGTAACTGTCCCTTCCCATCTGCTAAGGCAAAAAATCTTGGAATGGCATTTGATGTGTAGGCTCTGGGTACAGGTTGTCAATTGGGTGTAAGCCAATTTCATCATGTTTTAAGGAGAAAGCAAAAGCACATTAGCCCTGGTTAGCAGTGATAAAGTGTGCAGAGTCTTAACGACCAGCAAAAATGGGCTCAGAAAATAGGAGGGTGAAGGCAAAAATGTTTTGGCATGACCCTGCAGAAATGGCTAAGTCCCACAAGATCCTATTCATGTAGATTGGTCAGAGTACCTTCTCTTTGTCCTTTCTTACGTTGGCCTTTTCAAGTCAAATTCATGCTATTAATCTTTCATCCAAATTTTCTATGTAACTTCATAGAAAGCTCCAAGAAAGGCATAATGCAAATATAGATACCAACACCTTCAAATGTGTTCGGTTTAATATAATTAAACTGTTCCTCTGAGAGATAAAAGAGTCATGCTCAAGAAATCCACTTCAAAGTCCACCAAGTATCTAATTGGTTATTAAAATGGTCTCCAATTGTTCGAACGATCCTGAATTGTTAACCCAAAGACAGTCAATTTGTATAGCCTTCATGCTGCAAAATAATCTTATAGAAATATGTTGTCCAATCCAAATCCCTTTCAAATAAATTGAAGTTAAGCTGGATAAAAATTGGTGAAGGAGCTCTTTTACGTTTTTAAGTGCTTTCACCAACCTATACTCCATTGCCTCTACCAATTCTGAAATAAATTGTAAAGAATTTAGTCAATTCTTCATCACAATGATCATAGTGCATGAAGCCCTCTCCCAACTCTTGCTTACAGAAAATCCTTGAAAATTGGTCAACTTTCAAGCCGATTTTGCAGCCTGACCTCCTGAAAATCGGTGAGAGTTTAATACCCTCAAATCATGTGGAACATCCATACCTGCACACCTGGTTGAAAATATACTTTTCAGCCTATCCATCACTCCCTTTCCCAGGAAGTGGTCAAGTCAATTCTAATTTTAAAAAAACTTACAGCTGATTGCAGTGACCTAAAACATTTCCACCCAGTCTCTGGCCAACCAGTTTTTTCCATAATCTGCTGTCAATTCAATCAAATCATGAAATCTGTTTTCTCAAAGAAGCACTTGGATGATTACCAATCTTGTTTCAAGGCATGCTGATGTACTAAAACTCTTTTCATACAAATTGTGGATGATGCTCTCTGCATCATGGACAATGGTGACTCCTGTCTCTAAATCCTACTAGTTTGTCTCAATAGCATTTGAGACTGTAAATCACAATATCCTTATTCTCATTCTGAAAGAATTCATGGACTTTAGGGCTCAAGTTCTGGTTTACATCTTATGTTACTAACCAATCCCAAGTGATGAAAATTAACACGGATAATAAATATCATGATACACAGATATTGTGACGCTCACTTATTGTTGACAAGAATATCGTTTTTTAAGTATGTAATATTGTTTTAAATAATTCAGGTTTTTTATTATTGTTTTAAATACCATAGTGGTTAGAAATATTGTTTTAATGATTTGAATGTGTTTCAGATGGTTTATTAATTTTAGGTGTTACTATTGGTTATATAAAGGTTATTTCTATTAAGTATAGCTTTCACTTTTAAGTGAATTCGAAATTTCAATTAAATTTTATTATTGTGTTATAGTGGGTTGTTGGGTTTATAGTGTAATAGGGTGGGAGGTTAATTAGTTGATTAACATTCTGAATTATTTAAGCTTTTTTTAAATATATGGTTGCTATTTAATATGTAGTTAATATGTAAATTTTGTAATATGTATTTATTGTCATATGTTATTTGTTGTCTGATGGTTTGTAGGGTTATAAGGAGGAAAGTTAATTAATTAATACATTATTACGGATAAATTATCCGTTGTTAATTCATTATTTAATTGATGTTTAATTATGTTAAACATACAATACTTAATGATTGTACTGATATTTGAGTTACAAGATGCTTGCTTTGTAGGGGCATGGGGTGGGAAAATATTTAGTCAGTAAATAATTAGCTATTATCTGCAACATCAATATTTACTTGATTTTAAATACTTAAATTATGGAATGTTTAATTTTGTTAATTACATTTTAGTTGCAGGCTGCTAGGATTGTATGGATCTAGGCTGGGAAGGTGGCTGTTTCTGCCCTTGCTGGTTGGCTCCTTGTGCTGGTGCTGGCTGCTGCGATGCCCTGTTCCGCCTCTCTTTTTGTTTTCTTCACCCTTCTGCGTACTGTTGGCCTCTTCATGGGTCAGGGTGCCTTGTTCTGTGTCTGCAGGGACACCTCCTGTGGGTTCATGTGCTTGGCAGTTCGGGGTTGTCTTTTTCTTCCTGGGTAGGGTTGTCCTTTTGTGCTTCACTGCCAGGGGTTCTTTTTCTGGCTGTGTCAGTCCTGGTTAGGTGTCCTCCTCGGTCCGCCGGGTGCTTGGGTGGTTGGTGTCTTCTGTCTTTGGCCTTTGCTGTTGGTTCTGGTTCCTGGCTCGTCCTGCTGTGTGTGCGAGTTCCTCGCCTGGGAGCTTCCCATGCCGCATTCCTCTTGCTGCCTATGCCTTGCCCCCTGGATGTGCCTGCTCTTGTCTGGTCTCAGTTGTTGTGCAGGGTCTGGACTTGTTGGTGCGTGGATGGGTGGCCGCCTTCAGCTACCTTTCCTCCTTGGGGGAATCTGCCATCCGCTTGTTCTGGCCCAATGGCTCCCTGGGTGGGTGCCTTCCTGGGTTTCCGGGGGTTGTGGGGATGTGCCTCTGGGGCCTCTTGGTGTCCTGCTCTTGGGCTGCTGAGCCCTGGTCTGCTCTGGTCTCGGCCTTTGTTTTTGGTGGGTCGGCACTGGTTGGTGGCCTGCTTGTGCTGGCCTGGAGTCTGTTTGTGCCTTTTCTTGTTTGCTCTCAGGAGTTAAGCGGGGTGGGTCCTGGTTGTTTCCTGGATGGGTGACTGCTTGGAAGTACCGGGTGCTGTAGGTGAATTCCTGGGGCTCTGGGTTGTTGGGGCTGGCGGTTCTCCTATGCCCTCTGGTGTTTGGCGTGCTCGGACCTGGTTATTTCCTGGTCTCCCGGCTCTGCGGCCATGCCATTCTTTGTTGTTTTTGGAGCTTCTGGTTTGCTGTGGTCTATGTCTGGGGGTGGCTGTTCCCTTGGTGGTTGTCTCCTGGTTCTTGCAGGGGTGAGTGTTCCTGCCTCTTTCCTGCCTCTTGTGGCCTCGGCTCCCCCTTTTCTGTTCTTGCCCCTTTGGGTGCCTGCTTGCCTGGCTGCTGGTTTCTTGTGGTTCGGGGGTCAGGGGCTTGGGCCTCTGTCTCTTCTTGCCCTTCCTGGCCTTTTAGCCATTGCACTGCTGGGGCCCTCCCTGGTTTTGGCCATCCCCGGGTGTGGGTTAGGCCTCCGGGTCTTTCTGTTTGGGCGAGTGCTTGACATCGGTCTTGGCTTCCCATCTGCTTGATGCTCTGTTGCCTTGGTTCTACCCGGGGGGTTTCTTCCCTGCTCCTGTCCTCCCTTGCTGCATGCGGGGCCATGGTGTTTATGGGCTTGGGCTGTCTGCTTGGCTTCTGCCCTGGCTTCTGCCCTGGCTTCTGTTGCCTCTCCGGCTTGTGGGGTTTTGGGGGTCCTTCCGGGCCTCTGTGGGTCTGTGTTGTTGGCCCCCGGCCTTGGCTGGCCTGTCTGTTGCTGGTCAGCCTGTTCTTTTTGGTGTTTCTCTGGCTGCCTCCCCTGCTTCTGGTGTTGGTGATGGCTTAGGATTTCCCTTGCTGTGGTCTTGGGTCCTCCGGGCCGCTTGGTCCTCTGGCTGTTCCTTTGGGGGTCTGTTGCACCTCTGCTCTGGGGGACTGTGTGCCTTCTCCGGGGCTGTGGCTTCCTGCTCCGGTCACCCCAGGGTTTTTGGTTGTGGTGTTCTGCTGGGACTGTGTTGTTTTGGTCGAAGTCTCCCTCTTGTTCTCCTATGCTGCTTTGGTTTCCCCCGGGCTTGTGGGCCTTTGGGGTTGGTCTCGTTGGCTTTAGCTGATCTGACTTTTTTCTGCTGGGTCCTGGTTCTATTTGTGCCTTGCTCTTTGGACAGGGTTTGTCCCTCCTGGGGTTCTTGTCTCTGCCGAGCCTGCTCCCTTCTGGATCTTGGGGCCCTCTAGGGTGGCTTCCGGGGGCTGTGTCCGTGTTCACCGGTTTTGTTTGGGAGTGCCTTGTCCTTGCCTTGGTGTCTGTCAGCTTTGGTTGGTGCTGGCAGTTCTCTCCTGGGGCCTGGTGCTTGTCTATGGGGTTTCGGGGGCTTGTCGTCTGGACTCTCTGGGGCCGGGTCATTCTGGTTAGGTCTGGGTGGTCCTGCCCTTAGTTGGTTCCTTGGGTTTGTGCCTTTCCCTGTTGACTGGCCCTGTCCTCTTTTCTTTTGGTTTGATCCTGTGTGCCTGCCTTGTGGTGCTCTGCTTCTTGGCCTTTTGTCCGGTAAGCGCCCTTTTCTGTGTTCTG
This sequence comes from Triturus cristatus, assembly GCF_964204655.1. NCBI lineage: Eukaryota > Metazoa > Chordata > Amphibia > Caudata > Salamandridae > Triturus > Triturus cristatus. The sequence goes on from NC_140587.1 coordinate 233,814,899, forward strand.
TTTGGGCTTCATCTTCTCTGGTCCACTGCAGTCTGCGGTATTGGTTGCTTTGGTGCCTTTCCCTTCGGAGCTTTTCTCTTGGGGTCTCTTTGTGCTGGGTGCCATTTTGGCTATGCTCGTCTTTGCCTGGCAGTGTGGGTTTTTTCCCTTTTGTTGGCCTGCGTTCTCTCTTTCTCATTTTTTGTTTGGATGCCTCCTTGCTGGCGCTGGAGCCTTATGTGTTCTTTGGTTCCGGTCCTTGGTTGTGTACCTGCTGGCTGGTTCTGGCTTGTGGGCCCTTTTGGGCCGCTGGAGGTCTTCTTCTTCGGGTGCCCTTCACCCTGCCCTCTGCTGTTGTTGGCCTTGTTTGGCTTCTATGTTGGGTTTTTTCTCCCCCTTCCTTGTCCGTTGGGGGGGTGCTCCTGGTGTTTGCTGATTGCCCTCTGTGGGTTGTACGCCTCTTCGTTTCGCCCGTTGCTTTACTGGGTGCGTCCCTGCTTTGCTAAGGCACCCTTCTGTCTGGGTGTTCTGCCTGGTGTTACGGTGGTTCTCCCTTTTTGCTTCCCTTGGGTTGTTGCCTTGGTGTGGTTTCCTGGGTGTGCTTGCGGATCTTGGAAGACTGGGTTTCTGCTTTGGTATTCTCCACCATGTAATGAATGGGACGAGGATAGGAGGGACATTTGGGGTAATGCTTTATTACTTACCGGTAATCTTCATTACTCCGGGTCCCATTGTCCTCGTCCCATTCATACGCACCACCCTTCCTCCCAGACTACTGGCCTTCCTGTTGGGGCTTGGTGGTTCAGGCGAAATGCTGGGTACGTACTGCTTATGTACTCCCAGTGGGAGGGGCAGGGTTAGGGTCCCCAGCATTCCTCTGGTCTTTTTTTCTGTCGGGAGATGGTTATCTCCACTATGTAATGAATGGGACGAGGACAACAGGACCTGGAGTTATGAAGATTACCGGTAAATAATAGAGCATTCCTTTACAGCCCCACCACATCTTGGGATCATCCCTTCCTCTTAACAACTTGGAAAGGGCTTCAGACCATTCGTAGGGAGGTGGAAAAAAACACAACAATTTCTAGACTAGAAGAAAATGCAGAGGAGTTTCTGAATGCCCATAAATGCAAATCCTGGTGGACATTTGCAAAATGTGACCTTACTACTACACATACATTTTTGAATGGGTCTCTGTGAATTATCATTACACCTTAGTTATAAATTATTTTAATGATTTTGTTTAGTAACACTGTCTAACAGATAAAAGTGTATTTTTATCATTGTGATGGGGTAAACTTGGTTTTTCAAATTGCCATCTGAAATCTGTAGACGTCCAAACTTAAAAAAAATCATGTATTCCCAGATGACATCAGAAATCAGAAAAAAATCTGAGTTAAGATGCTAAGGCCTTTTGTCAGGATATTTGAAACTGAACCCTGAAATTAATATGGGCATTTTCAAAATACAGAACAATAAGCTATAATTCAGTCACCGAGAATTCGGCCTCAATATTTCTACCTTTTAGGATATTTCAGCAACATATCCATCTGATTTTTATGCTTTGCAATATCTTCTATACTGTTTAGTAAAACAAATCCTATATAAACGAAGATGGTTGTCTTTATTTGAGACATCTCGAAATCAGATGTTCTGTTTTAGGGCCCGTTGTATGAAGATGTGTTTGCAAATTAATCTGTGCTTTTTGCGCTCTGACTGGTTTGTAATTCCACTTTCATTTTATGATGCAATTAACACAATAATTAGTCAAAACAAATTCCCATTAACAATTTTATTAATTTGTTAAAAATAGTAAACTACATTAAATTTACCTATATTTTCCTATAGTGAGACCCCGCCCTCTGGCGGAGATCGCGAGGATTGGGTGGAAATTTACTAGTAGTAACTTTACATTTGCAAATTTAGTCTTAGAAGTAGACACATTTGATTGTACTGAATTATTGTTGCCAATTTACGAGAAAATGTTGGAGCGTGGAGCTGCGCTAAATTTGGCAGTACCGCGTCCGTATTCACAAAATATGGTGCACCCCCGTGTTTTCCCTAGAACTGGCTCTAAATTTAGCTGTTGAACACCAGTGCAGGCACTGTTGCACTATAGTCCATGGGTGCCTGCGTTGCAGGGAATGATTAATGATGTGGAGGAAGGTGTCCCGTTCTGCATATAAACAATCACTAATGTTGAATAATAAACTTCTATGTGTGCTGCTGAATGCAGCACACATAGAAGTACCACATCTTAATTATTTAATGATTTGTTTATGTGCAGCACTCACACAAAAATGAGGAGAAATAAAAGTATTTCTGTTCATTTCGCCATTCTAACGCCTTCTCTTGCATGGCTTTAGTTTTGGCATTGCCTACTTGTAAATCTGGGTCAGCGTCAAAAGTATTGGGTGTTACAGTGGAACGTCCACAGCAACACCCATGCATGCCCCTTGCACGCTAAGCGATGTGTGTAAAGGGGCCTCATTCACAAGGCAGTGTTAAACCACAAAAAGTGGCTTAATGCTGCTTTGTGAATATGGAGAAGGGCATATCACCACCAGAACGTCAGTAAAAGTGACGTTTTGGTGGCAATGACTCCTTGTAAATATGCCCCATTATTCAGAATACTCAAAATATTGCTTTTCTCCTGTTACTGAAAGAGTTGAGAGACTAATAAAACACTTTATGCTAAACATATTTGCTGAGACGTTTGTCGGAAATTTCTTATTTTTAATCAAACATGAGTCTCTCAAGACCCTAGACAAGGAACAGTGGAACAGCTGTCCATTGATTCAGCAGCACCTTGATCTGGCTTCACGAATTCTAACAATGTGCGCATAATAAAACACCAGGTATATAACCTTTATAATAGGATGGCTACCCTATTATAAAAAGCTTTGCAACTCGAAATTGAAAAAAAATGCATCTATGCTTTCACCCTTTTCAATCATAATCAAACTTGTCAGACGTAATAACTCAATATAAATTCCTGTTATGCTCAAAAAAATTCTGGAGAAGGTAACCTGGAGCCAGAGTGTAACCCTTAATTAGATTTACTTCATCGTTTTGACATTTTTCATTGAAAGCAAGAAATAGAATCTTTTGTTCTACTGAAATGTATTTTATATCAAACAATACATTTTTAATCTTAATATTGTTTGCGCCTCATTTTAATGCATGCATCTTCTTTTTGTTAAATTCTGAATTAAAATTCAATCTATAGTTACATTTGTCTCTTTTTTTGCTATCATATAACTTTATTTTCAAAACAGTGACACTGTTATACTTCCTTCAGTGCTTTTAAACAAAATCAAATAACTCTACCATATTAATGATCTCACAGAAAAAAACAAGAATGCTGCATGCAAAGGACTGTTTATTATACGTTCCTGGAGTTTGACAATCAAAATAAGCTTAATAGAAAATAATATACATTCTCTGTGTTTCTATTGGTTGCTTTTTCCATTTTGGGTTGGTTGCTCGTAGAGGGGTAGAATTTTAGGTGACTGGAGTGTAACTTCAGAATATTACTTCTTTCGTATTTTGTTTACAATTTCAAGACTGCTGCAGTGCCTGAGGCTCGATGTGTGTTATCAGCTATACAACCGTCAGCGGTGACTCAATGAAGATAAATGGAAAACTCCATCATCCGCTGTATAGACGTGTTAAAGCAACATATAGTCTAGTACATGATTTGTGATGGCTCTACAGCGGGAAACGAACTCATATATATCATAGCTGTCAGAAGCCGCTTCCACAGGCTTCTACTACTGTAGAACCACTTTCATTATATGTGTGTTACCAGTAATCGATGGCTGGATGAAACAAGCTCTTGCGACCACAAAAAGAGCTCTCTGCACTGAAGATGGAGTAAATTCAAACACTATGAGGACTGTTTGCAACTAGTGAAATGCATTTGATATGTATGAATTCCAATTTCAGATATGGTAACATGTTACCGAATCGCAATTTGGAATTGTGAATCCATACAGCTTTGGTATTATGAAGGGGCGTGTTTAGGGCATCCCTCCTGGTACCGAATTGCGGATGTATGTAAGAATGTTTTACGATGGAGAAGTGGTCGCAAAACATTTGCATTTTACCACCTTCTTAAAGTAGGTGGTAAACCATTCGCAAATGGAAAGGGATCCCCAAGGGGCCCCTTCCCCTTTGGGAATGACAGAACAAACGTTTTTCCAGTGCAGGGAATGGTCCGATGGACCACTGCCTGCTCTGAAAAAATGAAAAGAAAACATTTATTTTCTCTTTTTTAACAGGCTACATTAAAAAAACGGATTGCTTTGTTTAAAAGCAATCTTGGAAGTAGTGGTCTGCTGACCCCACCATGCCACCATCCCCATGAATTTACTTTTTCCTAATGGGTGGTAAATTACAACCTGCCTCATTAATAATCATGAAGTAGGTCAATTTGGAATTGTATTAGGAATAGCGATTACCTAATTTCGATTCTCTATTGCTATTCCCAATATTGATTCATGTAGCCCTATGGCATGAAAAGAATGCTACAGACTCTTTGGCTACTAATTACGAGTTCCATAGCCCTGGCTGAACGCAAACTCTGGACCAGTGGTGCTGGCTGGGTGGAGAGTTTGCACATGAAAATACCAGTACTGGGCAGTAACACCCCTCCTTCACAGTGCAATTATAAAACAAACCCAGAGGAATGGCAAATAGCTGTGCAGAACATGATTTACTGGTTGGAAATCCATGTAGAACTCCATTCCCATTTTATTTAATGCATCCATTTCAATCAAAAATCTTTTATTTGATTCAAGGAATCATCAAAAGCGTTACAAAACAAATCTATCTACACATTGTAATATTCATCCATCTGGTACAGACATTTAAAACAGTTTATGAGTTGCAAGGAACTATAATGCAAGACATATATACATTTTGAATTTTCTCCTTTTAGTCTTGGCTCTAATAACTGATTTCATTGAAGTTCATGCCACTACAGAACAAGATAACTATTCAATTAGCCTGTGCGGCCCCAACTTGGGCTCCAATGTCGCTAAGGTTATTAGATGATTCAATCTAAAACCATAAAATTGTTAAAAGCATACAAAATTTCTGAAAGACAATTTTTTAAAACTTTTAAAATGTCTGTCCAATCTTATATCTTATGTGACTAACAGCCAACAAAAAATTACTGCCCCCAAATACGATGAGTTGGGAGCTGTCGGATTTTAAGATTCTGAGTGACTCTAGATAGCTCCTGATGTTCAAACTTCTACACAAGGGCTTGATCCACTTACGTCTAGGGGTAGCATATGCTGAGCACAAGAATAGAACATGCGCAATATCCTCGTTAACACCTAGGTGCCGATTAGGATCCTGGAAAAACCGGGTACGAACCGTCGGTCCGAGCGTTTATACATACGAATGTGATCCGGGAATGCTCCGACGTGACGTCGGGACGCTTTCAGGCAGCGTTTCATGACCCAGGAAGTACGAATCGAACCGACAGCAGTCCGGACGGCAATATTTTTACGGCACCCAAAAAGTGTCGTAAAAGCGAAGTACGCCGTGAAACAACCAGATTAGGGGGCCCGGTACGCACCGTACCCCCCCAGCCCCCGTGAGTATGCGCCGAACCCCCCGTGTATGTACACCCGTACGAGGGGGGGGTTCGACTCGTACGTACATGGGTGTACATACACGGAGGGGGTTCGACTCGTACGGGTGGGGGTTCGACTCGTACGTACACGGGTGTACATACACGGGTGGGGGTTTGACTCATACGTACACGGGTGTACATACAGGGGGGGGTTCGACTCGTACCTACACGGGTGTACATACAGGGGGGGTTCGACTCATACGTACACGGGTCTACATACAGGGGGGGGTTCGACTCGTACGTACACGGGTGTACATACATGGGGGGGTTCGACTCGTACGGGTTTGGGGTTCGACTCGTACGTACACGGGTGTACAGACACGGGTGGGGGTTCGACTCGTACGTACACGGGTGTACATACACGGGGGGTTCGGCGCATACATACGGGGGCTGGGAGGTTGTTCGGCGCGTATGTGGCCACATGTCTCCATGGTTGCTATGGGAGTTCGGTGCGGACGGTGTTTTTTCCATCCGGTTGTAACATCGGACGCACGGGATGGATCGTACTTGCGCGGTCGAATTTCACTTTTCACGTTTGTACGGTAAATCGTCCGGGGACGTGTCGGACACATTTTCTGACCCGAGGACGTGTGGGGAATTATTCCCAATGCGATTCGTATGGAGTTTTTCCCATGCGAATCGTACTTGGCAGTTTGTACGGCACTTGTACGATTCGTACGGTAAAAAGACCGGATACGAGTCGTACGGGGAACATTTTTCCAGGATCCTAATCGGCACCTTAGTGTACACAACAAGCATATGGGATCTCTTGCCATCAATTGAGACTTTGCCCATTTGGCTGTGAAAACATTGACTTGTAGTATCTCGTACCTGAATTTCATGTAGATTGACTTTGCCAATTGCGGTTCAATCTCATCTAAAAAGGGCTCAAAGCTTGGGGTCATTTTAAAAGACAGGAATTGGGTAGTCAATCTCGGGATTTAAAGTGACTTTATGCGTTACAAATTCCCAATATATAGGCCTGATCTCTCTCTTTGAGTCCAGAGTCAGAAAGCTCGGGGTTGCCCAATAGCGGCTCAGATCTAAATTGGTGAGCCATTTTTGGATATGGGCCAAATAGGGAAGAGTGACAAATACATCCAGTTGCAGTAGCTCCCTCACGGTCTGTCTGTAAATCTCTAGTTCCTCGGTTGTTCAAATTCTAATCCAATAAGCCAATAGGCTTCATACAGCAAGCTGTTCTAGCCTTTTTATTCCAATATCATATGTAAGAGGGATCATCGGGATATTTTTAGGCAAGTGTGTAAGCATTCTCAGGATTTTGTTCCTTACTTTGAGATGCTATCCAACGTGACTCCCATTTTGTGTTGGATGGTAAATCCCACACTAACATTTTGCACCAGTTTTGCATCACAAAAGTGACACACAATTAGTGCAAATTGTTAGTGAATCTGGGCCGTGGTTTAATGAAGGCCAGAATCACACCGGGATGGTAATCCTGTTTTTGTAACAAACTTTGTCTCGTGCCCAAAATAAGATGACAGCTAGTTTGCAAGTCATGGGTGTTTGTTCTTACAATTTGCGAAATATGAAACCTAGACAAAACACACAAGCACACAGCTCAAAATGTTGTTTGCGCAAGTTTGAATGAGAAATAACATATACCAGTAGCTCGTTATTCCCTGTTCAAAGTTGTCAAACTTGTGGTTACGTACAAATTGTGCACCTCTTATTTTGTGAGGGCTGCACTCAGTTTCATCAGGTCAATCATGACCGAGCCCTAGGTGTGCAAATTCGATGTGAAATGTCCTCCTCCCCGCATTGCTCACCTAAAAGTACATTTTCAGATGAAATGAAGAAGTGAGTGTGGTAAAAGACATGTCAGTATAATGGACTGCTAGTGCAATCCAAAAGAGCAACTGGGGTCAGATTTTTCAGACTTTCACACAGCACATGAAAGGGCAGGAATGCACCACATTTAAGATTATAGGCCTCACTCCTGTTCTTTCTTTGTGCGGGCTTCAATTTGTCTACCTAGTACCAACACAGGCACCCTTGTGCTTAGGTGCAAGGGTACCTGCATTTAAGGAAGGATTGATTTTGAGCAGGAAAGGGCACTTAATGCAGCACACAGACAGAGGAAACAATGAGAAGAAATACATATATTTATCCTTGTTGCATCTTCCCAAGAGAGGTGTAGCATTTGGAAGAATTCACAAGTTTACCAATGTTGCTAAATATGGGAATGCACCAAAATCCATGGGTGGATGCGTGGGACACCCATGCTCCACCCATGGAACATCTCCCTAGTGCAGAGTAACGCAATGCAGACATTTTCATTGTATTGTGTTATTACAGATTCATCAAGCCATGTGGCCTTGATTAATCTTACTTTAGTATTGCATCTCTCTAGCACCCTGCTTTGTGGGGTGGAAGGGAAATACAACGCATTGATAAATCTGCTTCCTAGCTTTTTTTCAAAATTTGGAGTAATGCCATTCAGCTGTTATGGTTGTAGTGTTGTTTAAACTTCCAATGGAGAAGTGCTTGGGGATAACACATTTTGGGACCTCCCTCCTTTTCTTGGCTCCCCCTGAAACTTACAACTAAGTACCTCAACCTTTTTTGTTTTTTTGGAAGGTTTCATTAAGATTTGTTAAACAGTGCCAAAGTTATTAGAGAATTAAAAATGTATGCACGCACACACACAGAATAAAAAGTAAACATTTAACATTTAAGTTGCAATATAAAGATTCTCCTGATGTAGTGAGTCTATATTTAGGTATTGCAATGTAATGACTGCCAATGTACTTTGTAGCTGGGTAATTACAATTGAGGACCTCGTTGCTCTGCACACTCAGCAATTACTTCAAGAAATCACCTATGGAAAATGGGGAAGGTTTCCTCCCAAACTCTAATTGTTGGAGATGACAATAGACCCATTGTGATTTAATTCATATACTGTGATCATGCTCTGGTATTTCACACAACTGGGATGTTGTTTAGTATATTTTTTGGGTAAAGTGAAATTTAATTCACTCATGAGTAATTCCAATAATTTCAGAAATTCATGATTTTATTTCGACCCAGAATTATGCCACGTAATTATGCCTGTAGGAAATATGATAACTGATTGGAGGGTTGAAACCCTATTCATGCAGCAACTAAAATTCTTGTCAGGGTGAAACACAAGCAAACCCAAATTTACCTTTGCTTTACCCTCTGGTAGCATATCACAAAAGCAGTCAGGCTTAATTTAGGCACAATGTGCAAAGTTTTTATGCACCACACAAGCAGTAATAATGTGAGAGCATTACACCGGATAGATTCCACACCAATTTAGATAATTGAGAGAATTTTAATAACTTAATTGACACCAAAATGACAAAAATCCAATTAGAAGAACCAGAGACATGCAATTTTAAAGATGTAGGTACAAACAATGCTTTAAAGCACAACGCACCTACTTTGGTGATCTGGTTGTATTGGACAGGGACAAAGTCACAAGTTCAGGTCAACCGCGAAGGAGCATGGACCAGATACAGGGAGCCAGTTAGGCCAGCTGAACAAATACCTGATGTCCTTGGTGCGAAGTCTGCGTGTCCTTGCTTTATGAGTCTGTGAGTCATCCAGCATCGGTTCAGATGAAGCTGTGTGGCCTTGAAGGCTTTGCAATACACTTCTTTGATTCCAATACGCTGTGTGCCAAAGCTTGTCCGGCCTTTGTGTAACTCTGTGTCCATACAATTGAGGCTGGCAGCTGAGCAGCGAGAATTTGAGGACCACAGCTGGGCTGGTGGAGCACCTTTATCCCCACTTCCAAGGGTCCAGGCCTGGGGGGCACCAATTGGGGAAGTTAGGACTCACAAAAGACACAGTCCAGGTGCAGGGTTGGAGCCTTTTATGTACCTAAGTAGCCCTAACGAGTCTTTCTGGTGGTCCTGGGTTCAAGATGCAGGTCCAGTCCATCTCACTCAGGCATCAGGGCAGCAGATTAGCAGGGCTTCCGAGTAGCAGTCCTTCTTGCAGCAGAGCAGCTCAGCAGTACTTCTGAGTCTTTAATAGGTCCAAAGGTGTACTGAAGAGTTGGGTCTGAGGGTCCACTATTTATCCTAGGTACCAGCTTTGAAGTAATTAAAGTCTCTAATGGTTTTCTCCCGCAAAAGTGTTTGTAATTTCCTTCCTCTCTGCCATGGCCCTGGCTTGCCTAGGGGCACAGAAAACTAGTGTGACACTGTTTGAGAGTGTGCAAGTGTGGTACGTGAGGGCTCTGCCCCCCCATCAAGTAAGAGATGGCTCATACTGCCAACACCTATTCCCCTTTTGTCTCACTGCCTGGAATGAAAACACAAAGTCCAACTGCCAGCAACACCTATCAATATGACCCATGATACGGGCAACAAATGGTTAGAACAAGAAAATGCCAACTTTCTAAAAGTGGCATTTTTTAGAATTATGACTTAAAATTAAACTTTAACATTAAATCGTGTTTTAAATTACATTTCTTTTGAGACCAAACTTGACATTCCTGCTTGCTCCCAACTGAAAGTTATCAGGGATTCAATGTCACAGGGTAACCCAATGTTATATTATGGGAGAGGTAGTCCTTGTGGAAATGAAAAATTAATTTATGAGTTTTTCATTTGGACATTTAAAAGTATATGTCCAATGTTTTACATGCACTCCACCCTATGGGCAGGTTAGGGCCTACCCTTGCAGTGAGTGACTTATTGGTATTAAAAAGGAAGGTTTAGGTCTGGTAAAATGTTATCTTGCCATGTCTAATGACAGTTTAAATTGCACATGGAGGCTGCAATGGCAGGCCTGTGACTTGTTTAAAGGACTACTGAAGTGGGTGGCACAATAAGTGCGGCAGGCCCACTAGAGCTGCGGCAACACTAGTAGCATTTAATTTACATGCACTGGGTGTATGCACAACCAGTTTACTAGGGACTTACAAGTAATTAAATGTGTCAATTGGGTGTAAGCCAATTTTCCCATGGGTGCAAGGGTGCCTGCATTTTAGGATGGATTGTTTTTGTGCAGGAAGGGGCCCTTAATGCAGCACACTTAGAAAGAGGAAACAATGAAGAGAAATAACAACATTTATCCTTGCTGCGTCTTCCCTAGAGAAACATAGCATTTTGAAGAATTCCCAAGTTTACAAATGTTGGTAAATCTGGGAATGCACAACAATCCATGGCTTGATGCATGGGAACACCCATCCTCCACCCAGGGAGCATCTCCCTGGGGGAGAGGAGTGAGCACAAGCACTTTAACACTAGTTTGCAGTGGTAAAATGAACAGAGTCCTAAAGAGAGTAAAACGAAGACAGTAAAAACTGGAGGATTGAAGGCAAAATGCTAGAGGAAAACTCATATCATTGATTGCCAATGTAAATTGTGTTATACTTATGTATTGAGTTGTATTTTACTTTTGTTTTGCTAATATTTTAGGGGTATAGGGTGGCAATTAGGTAATAATTAAATTGCCATTATCTTTTAATTAACAATTGTTTGTGAATTCTGAAATTGGTCAATTGTTTTTTATTTCTCTCTCTCTCTCTCTCTCTCTCGCTCTCTCTCTCTCTTTCTCTCTCTCTCTCTCTATATATATATATATATATATATATAAAACCTACTGGCGGTCGCCAATAGGTAGTTATACTTAGAACCTAGTTTCCATAGGAAAAGCTTTTTTTGATTTGCTAATAACTTTGGCATCGTTTGATGAATGTTCGCAATACTCTCCAAAAAAAGGCCTATCCAGGTCAGCGAGTATTCTGAAAGTTTGGGGGTGATTCGTCAAACGGGGCCTGAGAAGAAAGGGTGGTCCTAAAAAGTATCTTCTCCATGTTAATTTCCATAGGAAATTTATTACAGGCTACAGCCCAAACTGCTGAACGGAATTACATCAAATTTGGCAAAAAGGTAGAGCTTGGCTCAGAAAGCGACCTTATTTTTAAATGGTGTAAATCCGTTCAGTAGTTGCTGAGAAATTCAAAAGTAAAAGTCAATTTCCCCTAGGATATTTAGCCAAGGCTACAGCCCGAACTGCTGAGCTGAATTACACCAAATTTGGCAAAAAGATAGTGCTTGATTCAGAAAGCGACTTTTTCTTCAAATGGTGTAAATCCGTTCAGTAGTTGCTGAGATATTCAAAAAATCAAAGTTTCTATATCTGGGGCAGCGGTGGGTCCGCGCCCCTCCCGACCACGCACTTCACTGTGATTGGCTGCCACGACCACGAGCTTCACTGTGATTGGCTGCTAACACTCCAAACCAGGAAGTGTTGGCAGCCATCTTGTTACTCGTTAGTCACAAGATGATAAAAAAAAGATTTAAAAAGAAGAAAAGGGGGCAGGGTAGCTATACCCTGACCCCCTAGGCCTGCTCAGGGGGTCCCGTGAGGATCCCCAAGAATAATTTTTTTATTTAAAAAAATGTCAGAATGCATGCTGGGTGAGCGAATCCAGATGATTTTTTTTTTTTTTTTTAAATGAGGCGGGGGCTCCCCCACTTCATTTAAATGATCCCCCTGGTGGGCTAGGTTCCAGGGGCAATGCTATAATTATATTGTGGGATTGCTTTTGGGCAAGGGGAGCTGTATGTGAGCAGCTCCTCTTGCCCAAAAGCAATGCTAGCTCCCGCAGGAGGCGGGGAGCCGACTGGAACCATGGGGGCATTGGGGCTCCCCCCACAGTCCCCAACGAAGAGGCCAGGCCCCGGGGGATGGGGCTAATGGGGCCAGAAGTGGACAAGGGAAGGGGGACCACGCGGCCTAATGATTAATAAATACATTCAAGAATTGGGCATGCCCCGGCGAATGGGGTCCTCGGGTGAATATAAATTAATGTAAGTGGACTGTTTTTTTTTTTTAAAGTTTGGAGTGGCGATCCTAACGCGGCGCTCAGCATGGTCACCTTGTGTGAACGCGCTGGGTGCACGGCTCGCAGCGCGATCCCCTAGTGTGGACGCTCTGGGTGCACAGCTCTCAGGGCGGCACCCGAGTAATTCACAGGTCTTTAAAAGACCATTCACCTGTAAATGAGGCTTTGTGGTGATTTCACCTCTTCTTAGAGTCCCTGCATCTCCACTCTGCCTATGACTGGAAGAATTAGCCCCCCAAAATTTTTTATCAGTCTCCCCCGAAATGTGGCTCTAGTTGCGCCCCTGACCGGCATATGCCAGCTCTGCCCTGTCCGCTTACGCTTACAGAATTCTGTAGATTCTATCTGCCGTATGCCAATGATCCAGCTGTGGGGCTGGGAATATCTTGCAGACAGGATTCTCGGCCTTTCCCGAGGCTTGGTTTGCAATCCTGATGCTCCGCCGGGGTTGCCACTGGTTGGCAGCCAATTAGAGCCAAGCTCGTGCTCGGGGGTTAGGCTCTGCCAACATATGTACTTATCCAATCACTCTGCCAATCCCCAAGCACTTATAAATTCATTATACACTCTCCTTGCAGTACTCTAATCATCCAGTCTCTGCCCATGTCCTCACAGAATGACCCAGACAAAGTTATATAATCGAGGTCTTCTCCACTGCCAGAGGTAACATGGTTGCATGCGCAGTCAACAGCACAATGGAATGTGGTAGGGACCAGAGCCATCATGCATACATAATGAACACACGGACACAGTTAGATAGTGGAACTGGCTACGGGCACGTGCGCTCAGCCCCTTTTTATTAACAGGGTCACATGTCCAGTGACATCTGTGCTGGATGCGTGTGGGGTGAGTGTAAGCCAGCCCTCAGGGAATGGTTGGTGCTGGCAACAACTACAACAGTGACAATCGGATCACAACACAGAGATTCAATCATAAAGGGTCCATGACTTGTGGTGCACTAAGGTAGGGGTACCAGATCTTAAATCACACAGAAAATATTGTATTGTAAAGGGTCCACGACTTGTGGTGCACTGAGGTAGGGGCACCAGAGATGAGCGTGCTGATGTGAAGAAATTGTTAATGTCCCTTTGGGATATTCCTGCTGCATGAGGTGACATTGTTGCATCCGGTGTCTACAGCACGAAAGTCAATCATAAAGGGGCCATGAGTTTTGATGCACAGAGTTAGTGGCACCTGAATAGCTCAGTGTGTGCGCAGCCAGCGATGATGGCAAGTCCTTGCAGGACAGGATTGGATTGGATATGTGATACCTGCTGACTGCAGTGTAGGCCGGAGGCAGTGGTCAGCAAAGACCTACAACTACGTGGTGTTGACTTGTGGTGTACTGAGTTAGTGGCAACAGTGGCACTCAGCTTGTGCACAGCCAGCGATGACACGTAGTTCGGGCGGGCCGCACTGGGAGCAATGTCTTTTGCCTAATGAATTCTGCGTCAATAAGGCCACGTGGCGGTGACTTGTGGTGCACTGAGCTAGTGGCATTAGAAGCATTCAGCGTGTGTGCAGCCAGCGATGATGCGTGGTGCGGGAGGGCTGCACTGGGAGCAATGTCTGTTGCCTACTGGACTGCGTCATCTGCAATTTCGACTCGATCTGAATTGTGAGCCCTGCTGCCTGCAGTGTAGGCTGGAGGCAGTGGTCAGCAAGGGCCCACAGCCATGTGGCGTTGACTTGAGCTGCACAGAGTTAGTGGCACATGAAGCACTCAGTGTGTGCGCAGCTAGCGTTGATGCGTCGTGCGGGCAGTCCTCAGTGGATTTTGAGCTCTGCTGATCGCAGTGTAGGCGTATGGACCAAAACATGAAATATGTATGAAATACATTGTCGAAATATGTAGGTTTCAGGGACGTTAGAGTTAGTTGCCTATTGGACTCTGAAATTAATGAATCAAGACTGAATTTGAATTGTGAGCCCTGCTGACGTTCACAGGGTGAGCGACCCTTGACCCTGAGTTCAGGTAGGTCGCCACCCCCTCTGCCGCCTCACGGTCCTCCTGTGACACGGCCTGTGCCTGCCCCGCTGCCTGCTCTGCCGCTTCCTGCCCCCGTGCCACCGGTGCACTTTTACACTTTTACTGTATTGTGCGTCTCTTTTTGCTTTTTACTGCATCTCCGTAATAGTGTGTCCCCTTTTCCTTTTGTATCACCCTAATATTGTGCCCCTTTTCACTGTGTTTTGTGCCTTTGTTCCTCCTCTTGCTGTTGCCCTAAATTGTACCCCTGCCCCCGTTTTTGCCTTCTGTATCCCCCCTCCCGCTCCCCTCCCTCGCATTCTCGCATTCTCCCGCCGCTGCGTCCCTGTGGCCCTGCCCCCCTGCAAGCCCATTCGCCGCCTGCTCCCGCCTCCCAGCTGCTCCTCCCTCCCACTGCCCTTCTTATGGAGGCCGCGAACCGGTGAAGGGAGCGACCCTTGACCCTGAGTTCAGATCGGTCGCCCCCCCTCTGCCGCTTCACAGTCCTCCTGTGACATGGCCTGTGCCTGCCCCGCTGCCTGCTCTGCCGCTTCCTGCCCCCGTGCCACCGGTACACTTTTACACTTTTACTGTATTGTGCGTCTCTTTTTGCTTATTACTGCATTTCCGTAATAGTGTGTCCCCTTTTGCTTTTGTATCACCGAAATATTGTGCCCCTTTTCACTGTGTTTTGTGCCTTTGTTCCTCCTCTTGCTGTTGCCCTAAATTGTACCCCTGCCCCCCGTTTTTGCCTTCTGTATCCCCCCTTCCGCTCCCCTCCCTCGCATTCTTGCATTCTACCGCCGCTGCGCCCCTGCGGCCCCCGCCCCCCTGCAAGCCCGTTCGCCGTCCCGCTCAAGCCTCCCAGCTGCTCCTCCCTCCCACTGCCCTTCTTATGGAGGCCGCGAAGTGGTGAAGGGAGCGACCCTTGACCCTGAGTTCAGGTAGGTCGCCCCCCCACTGCCACCTCACGGTCCTCCTGAGACACGGCCTGTGCCTGCCCCGCTGCTTGCTCTGCCGCTTCCTGCCACTGGTACACTTTTACACTTTTACTGTTTTGTGCGTCTCTTTTTGCTTTTTACGGCATCTCCATAATAGTGTGTCCCCTTTTGCTTTTGTATCACTGTAATATTGTGCCCCTTTTCACTGTGTTTTGTGCCTTTGTTCCTCCTCTTGCTGTTGCCCTAAATTGTACCCCTGCCCCCTGTTTTTGCCTTCAGTATCCCCCCTCCCGCTCCCCTCCCTCGCATTCTCGCATTCTCCCGCCACTGCGTCCCTGCGGCCCTGCCCCCCTGCAAGCCCATTCGCCGCCCGCTCCCGCCTCCCAGCTGCTCCTCCCTCCCACTGCCCTTCTTACGGAGGCCGCGAAGCGGACGCGCCGCGGACGCGCGCAGCGGGTGCACAAAGGCAAGCCCGTCTGCACCCGTTCACGCCTGGACCGCGCCCAGCACCAGAACCCCCGGCCCCCACAGGAACCAGAAGCCCCGCCTGTGATACAACACCGCCACCCTCCACACACTCAATGCCGGCCGAATACCCACCTGCCATCAAGCCACCCTGAAACGCACCCACGGACCCTTCACCTGCCAAGCCTGCAAATTCACCTGCCACCGAACCTGCACCGAGCACCCCAGACCAGGCGCCAACAACAAACACCTCAAGTGCATCCTGCTCAACACCCGCTCCGTCCACATGCACGCCGTCGATCTCTGGGACCTCCTCAACACAACAGCACCAGACGTCGCCTTCCTCACGGAAACCTGGATGAACGCCTCCTCGGCCCCCGACATCGCCATAGCCATCCCAGACGGCTACAAGATCACCCGGAAGGACCGCTCCAACCAAACCGGAGGAGGCATCGCCATCGTCTACAAGAACACCATCCGCATCA
Organism: Triturus cristatus; assembly: GCF_964204655.1. Classification (NCBI taxonomy): domain Eukaryota; kingdom Metazoa; phylum Chordata; class Amphibia; order Caudata; family Salamandridae; genus Triturus; species Triturus cristatus. The sequence goes on from NC_140587.1 coordinate 233,831,235, forward strand.
CGACCAACTCCGAGGACACCCTCACCGCCGCCGAACACCTTCACTTCCAAATACACACCGACCCCAAGACCACCCTCCGAGGCACCCTCATCTACAGACCCCCAGGGCCATGCACACAATTCAGCGAAGCCATCACAGACTTCATCAGCCCACATGCCCTCGCCACCTCTGACTACATCCTCCTGGGGGACCTGAACTTCCACCTGGAGAACAACAATGACAGCAACTCCACCACCCTGCTAGACAACCTCGCAAACCTCGGACTCAAGCAACTGGTAGACAGCCCCACCAACTACGCCGGCCACACACTGGACCCCGTCTTCTCCTCCAGCAACCTCGTCACCTGCAGCCACTCAACCGGACTACACTGGACCGACCACAGCTGCGTCCATTTCAACTACAGAAGGACCATGACTCACCACCACGCGCAACAGGCTCCCCGAAGATGCTGGATCAAGATCACCACCAACCAGCTTACCACTGCCCTCAGCCAAAACCCCCTACCTTTACTTCTGACACCAACGACGCAGCCAGCAACCTCGCACAATGGATCTCCAACTGCCCCGACAACCTGGCACCACTGAAGAACCCTCGGAGCAAACCTGGCAGCAGGAAAGCCCCTTGGTTCACCGATGACCTCAAAGACTCAAAGAAATCCTGCCGCACCCTCGAGAAAGCCTGGCGCCACGAACAGATGGCAGAAAGCCTGACTGCACTCAAGAACGCCATCCGAAAACACCACCAGCTGATCCGCGCAACCAAAAAGACATCGTTCAGCGAAAGACTGGACAACAACAAGGAACTCTTTCACATCGTCAAAGAGCTCTCCAACCCCAGCGCCAGCAACAACGACATCACGCCTTCGCAAGACCTCTGCAACTCACTCGCCACGTTCTTCCACCGCAAGTTCGTCGATATTCACGACAGCTTCGGCACCCAGCCCACGTACCCACCATCGCACCAATGCCCCCACCACCACCCTCTGCGCCTGGATCCCCGTCAGCACTGACGACACCACCCACGTGATGAACACCATCCACTCTGGCTCCCCTGCCGACCCCTGCCCCCACCACATATTCAACAAAGCCGACTCCATCATCGCACCCCAACTCCGGAACATCATCAACAACTCTTTCACATCCGCCACCTTCCCGGAGAGCTGGAAGCACGCAGAGATCAGCGCCCTCCTGAAGAAACCCACCGTGGACCCCACAGACCTCAAGAACTTCCGGCCCATCTCGCTCCTCCTGTTCCCTGCAAAAGTCATCGAGAAGACCGTCAACAAACAACTGATCGCCTTCTTCGATACGAACAACTCCATCGACCCATCGCAGTCCGGTTTCCGAGCGAACCACAGCACTGAGACCGCCCTCATCGCAGCCACGACGACATCAGGACCCTGCTCGACAACGGGGAAACCGCCGCCCTCATCCTCCTCGACCTATCGGCCGCGTTCGATACCGTCTGCCACCACACCCTAACAACCCGCCTCCACCACGCCGGGATCCAAGGCAAGGCCCTGGAATGGATCACCTCCTTCCTCTCCGATAGAACCCAGATAGTCCGTCTCCCACCCTTCCACGCCGTGGCCACCAAGATCATCTGCGGCGTACCCCAGGGCTCCTCGCTCAGCCCCACCCTCTTCAATGTCTACATAAGCCCCCTCGCAGCCATCACTCGCAACCACAACCTCAACATCATCTCCTACGCTAACGACACCCAGCTGATCCTCTCCCTCACCAATGACCCCGCCACCGACAAAACCAGTCTCCAGGAAGGAATGAAAGACGTCGCGAAATAGATGAAGATCAGCCGTCTGAAACTTAACTCAGACAAGACGGAGGTCCTGATCCTCGGACCTATCCCCTCCGCCTGGGACGACTCCTGGTGGCCCCCTGCCCTGGGCTCCGCCCCCAAACCCACGGACCACGCACGCAACACCCTTTGCATGCTCCGAAAGATCTTCCGGTGGATCCCCACCGAAACCAGAAAGGCGGTCACCCAGGCCCTCGTCACCAGCCGGCTGGACTACGGGAACGCTGTCTACGCCGGAACCACAGCCAAGCTACAGAAGAGACTCCAGCACATACAGAACGCATCTGCATGACTCATCCTGGACATCCCCCGTCACTCCCACATCTCCGCCCACCTGAGAGACCTGCACTGGCTCCCCATCAGCAAGAGGATCACGTTCAGGCTCCTCACCCACGCACACAAAGCTCTCCACATCAGTGGCCCCAAATACCTCAACAACCGCCTTACATTCTACTCGCCATCCCGCCAGCTCCGCTCCACCAGCCCCACCCTCACCACCGTCCCATGAATTCGAAGATCCACCAACGGAGGAAGATCCTTCTCCTACCTGGTGTGCCAAGATGTGGAGCTCCCTCCCCACCCACCTTCGGCTGACCCAGGACCACCTCTCCTTCAGGAAGCACCTCAAGACCTGGCTCTTCGAGCAGTAGCAGCCCCTCCCCCCCCCCCAGCGCCTTGAGACCCGCTCAGGTGAGTAGCGCGCTCAACAAATTTCATGATTGACAAATTTCGTGATTGATTGACTTGAGCTGCACAGAATTAGTGGTACCTGAAGCACTCAACGTGTGCGCGGCCAGCGATGATGCGTGTTCCGGGTGGGCTGCACTGGGAGCAATGTCTTTTGCCTAATGAATTCTGCATCAATAAGGCCACATGGCGGTGACTTGCAGTGCACTGAGTTAGTGGCACCTGAAGCACTCAGCGTGTGCGCAGCCTGTGATGATGCATGGTCCGGGCAGGCCACACTGGGAGCAATGTCTTTTGCCTAATGAATTCTGCCTTAATAAGGCTATGTAGCAATGACTTGTGGTGCACTGAGATAGTGGCACCTGAAGCACTCAGCGTGTGCGCAGCCAGCAATAATGAGTAGTCTGGGCGGGCTGCACTGGATCCAATGTCTGTTGCCTACTGGACTGCTTCATCTGCAATCGCGACTCTAGCTAAATTGTCAGCCCTGCTAACCGAAGTGTAGGTCAGAGGCAGCAGTCAGCAAGGGCCAACAGACAAGTGATGATCACATGAGCTGCACAGGGTTAGTGCAGTGGTACCTGAAGCACTCAGCGTGTGCAAAGCCAGCGATGATGCGTGGTCCGGAGTGGGCCGCACAGGTAGCAATGTCTTTTACCTAATGAATTCTGCCTTAATAAGGCTACGTGGTGATGACTTTTGGTACACTGAGTTAGTGGCACCTGAAGCATTCAGCATGTGCGCAGCCTGCGATGATGCGTGGTCCGGGCAGCCCGCACTGGTAGCAATGTCTTTTGTCTAATGAATTCTGCCTTAATAAGGCTACATGGTGATGACTTGTGGTGCACTGAGTTAGTGGCACCTGAAGCACTCAGCGTGTGCACAAATTGCAATGATGCGTGGCCTGGGTGGGCCGCACTGGGAGCAATGTCTCTTGCCTACTGGACTGCGTCATCAGCAATCGCGACTCGATCTGAATTGTGAGCCCTGCTGTCCGCAGTGTACATTTAAGGCAGTTGTCTGTACAGACATAACTCTGCAGTGCTGTACCCCTGGGTTCGCAGGGGGTCTGTGTTGAGGAGGCCGGTGGTCATGGTGGCGGACTTGTGGCAGGGTGATGGCCGCCGCTCTGGCAGATGCGTTAGCCTTCCCAGAAATGAACCACACCCAGAGCCCCAGCCTACTTATTCACACTTCTACGCTGGAGTGGCATATGTTGGACCAGCCCACTCCGCTTGAGGTTCTTCTTACAGGGAGGACAACACAGCTACATGACCGAGATCTTCCCCAATGCCTGAGGTCACATGGTTGCGTCCACTGTCCACAACAGTACAAGCACCAGCAGTATATGTACTCATGGAGAGGTCTGTGCTCTGCATTGTGAGGTCTGTCCAGCACATTACCGCTACACTTGGCATTGTGTGCATTGTTATTGATGGGTGACTTGCCTCCTTCACACATACTTGGTTACCACATCTCCCAACATTCAGCTATTGTGTGGCTGAGGGGCCATGTCTTTTTGGGAAGGTCCACTGTTCTGTTCTGCGCTGTCTCAGATGAAGTAGGAGGGGGGTGGTCTGAGGAGGTGGTCCTGGGGGTGGGGGCAGTGGGTGTTGTGGCCTTCTTGGGTGTCGGAGCTGCATGTTCAGTAGCTCTATGACATGTGTTGGTCTTCAGATGGGGTTCTGGGCTGGGCTCCGTTTCATACTGTAGGTAGTTGTCCTGCTCTAAACCAGTAAAAGGCAGCTGTTAAATTCCTACTGCTAACGCGGCTTATCGCCTGTTTTTGGATCGCATTGCAGATTTCGCTGGTTGTTGAAAATATCGTGAAGTGGTGTTTTCATGTTTTTTTTTGCACGGTAACGCATATTCTGCATATCAATAGCGTTAGTTGTTGCTCACATTATCGCTGAAAAATTGGCGATATCGGCAGTTTTCTCCAGGTTGAGAATGGGATGATAATTTGGTAAAGTGCTGATAAGTCAGTGATAAGTTCTTGAGAATACACTCCATTGTTTTTTTTTTCTTTTTTCGTCCGGATTCGTCACCCAGCCGCTTTAAAAAAAAAAAAAAAAGAATAGTAATAATCTTTGTCCCTGGGGCTTTTCGTGGGATCCCCTGAGCTGAGCAGGTCTAGGGGGTCAGGGTGTTTGTACCCTGCCGACTTTTCTTGTTTTTTCATCTTTTTTCTTGTGATTCACATGTAGCTACAACAAAGTCGTAAAAAACACAAGGGCTCGTTTTAGAGTCACCCTATAACCCAACAGTTGGGACTTATCGCCGAGTTATCGGCAGTTTAGCGCAGCAAAAGTGGCAAAGGAATTTTCACCCCATTCTCAAGGAATCACTGACTAAATGTCGAAGGTCACAATATCGACCTACAAAAATATTGCAGCAAAAATATCGAAGTCAGGAATATCGACATCCTATCTACATTATGGTAAGTACAAAAATATCAAGAAAAAAAATATCGATGTCAAATATATCGTTGTCAAAAATATCGTTATTTATTTAAGTTAAAAAAATAATGTAAAATAAAGTGAAAAATACATATAATTAAAAGAAACATAGGGTATGCGTGGTACGGACCGTACCCATGCCCTCAGAGCGTGGGTACGGTCCGTACCACGCGTACCCCTACATCACCACTACAATGGTGGTACGGACCATACACACGCTGTGAGGGCGTGGGTACGGTCCCTACCACCATTGTAGTGGTGATATAGGGGTAGGCGTGGTACGGACCGTACCCACGCTCTGAGGGAGTGGGTATGGTCCGTACCACCATTGTAGTGGTGATGTAGGGGTACGCGTGGTACGGACCGTACCCAACCGATGAATGCGGGGGTACGGACCGCGTCACCCGTACCCCTAGGGCACCAGTACATTTGTGAGACAAGGCGTACACACGCCACGAATGTTGGTTTATGGCCTGTTGCAGCATATAACCAGTACATTGGGGGGGGGTGTATGGTCAGGACAGCAGTGTACTGCACCAAGGGTGCGGGTGGGTGGGTGGGTGGCTGCCTAGGATTCCCAGCAGTGGACAAAGACATGTGAGGTGTGAGTGCAGAGGAATACCAGCAGTGGACAGAGACATCTGAGGGGTGGGTGCCTATCACTCCCAGCAGTGGACAGAGACATGTGAGGGGTGGGTGCCTATCACTCCCAGCAGTGGACAGAGACATGTGAGGGGTGGGTGCAGAGGAATACCAGCAGTGGACAGAGACATGTGAGGGGTGGGTGCCCATCACTCCCAGCAGTGGACAGAGACATGTGAGGGGTGGGAGCAGAGTACTCCCAGCAGTGGACAGAGACATGGGGGTGGGTGCAGAGGACTCCCAGCAGTGGACAGAGATATGGGGGTGGGTGCCTATCTCTCCAGCAGTGGACAGAGACATGTGAGGGGTGGGTGCCTATCACTCCCATCAGTGGACAGAGACATGTGAGGGGTGGGTGCAGAGTACTCCCAGCAGTGGACAGAGACATGGGGGTGGGTGCAGAGGACTCCCAGCAGTGGACAGAGACATGGAGTGGGTGCTTATCACTCCCAGCAGTGGACAGAGACATGTGAGGGGTGGGTGCCTATCACTCCCAGCAGTGGACAGAGACATTTGAGGGGTGGGTGCCTATCACTCCCATCAGTGGACAGAGACATGTGAGGGGTGGGTGCAGAGGAATACCAGCAGTGGACAGAGACATGTGAGGGGTGGGTACAGAGGAATACCAGCAGTGGACAGAGACATGTGAAGGCTGGGTGCAGAGGAATACCAGCAGTGGACAGAGACATGTGAGGGGTGGGTGCCCATCACTCCCAGCAGTGGACAGAGACATGGGGCGGGTGCAGAGGAATACCACCAGTGGACAGGGACATGTGAGGGGTGGGTGCCCATCACTCCTAGCAGTGGACAGAGACATGGGGGTGGGTGCAGAGGACTCCCAGCAGTGGACAAAGACATGGGGGTGGGTGCAGAGGACTCCCAGCAGTGGACAGAGACATGGGGGTGGGTGCAGAGGACTCCCAGCAGTGGACAGAGACATGGGGGTGGGTGCAGAGGACTCCCAGCAGTGGACAGAGACATGGGGGTGGGTGCAGAGGAATACCAGCAGTGGACAGAGACATGGGGGTGGGTGCAGAGGACTCCCAGCAGTGGACAGAGACATGTGAGGGGTGGGTGCCTATCACTCCCAGCAGTGGACAGAGACATGTGAGGGGTGGGTGCCTATCACTCCCATCAGTGGACAGAGACATGTGAGGGGTGGGTGCAGAGTACTCCCAGCAGTGGACAGAGACATGGGGCTGGATGCAGTGGACTCCCAGCAGTGGACAGAGACATGTGAGGGGTGGGTGCAGAGGAATACCAGCAGTGGGCAGAGACATGGGGTGTGTACATCATTATCAGATGACCACAACTCCATGGGTGAATGTACGCATCCCTAATTTTTGACTATGTTGAAAGTGCCATAACAACACATCACTGACAGCAGTGTCCCACTCCCATGAGGATGGATGTCTTTCCCACACTGCATGACACACCACATGTGGGTGTGAGGACAAATGACACATGCATACCCACCCTTGGCGGATGCAGCACAATACACACAGAGATCATGCCACAAGACTGTATAGTCATGTCAATGCCTACTAAACTAAGAGAGCCAAAGGGAACACACACTGTCACGCACATCCCAGGACTGATAGGAATGTGCAGGTGCTGGGACAGCCACCAAGTTGTTGTCTCTCATGGAAGGAATAGGGTGGAGTTCCCACAGATACAATGCCCACAATTGTCAGTCAGGTGCCCAAATACCCTGCAGAACAAGTACCATATGTGTGTTAGGCTGGGATTACACATGCATAGTGTGGAAAAGGGAGAATTACTCCCTGAAGGCATGGCAACATACTCAATATACAAGTACAGCGACTAGCAAGGATGGCACAGACGATGCAGCCGGAGACATTGCTGAGCAGGCATGGCCATAGTTGAAGGGATCCGTCACCAACAAAGGGAATGTATACACAGGTCAGCACAACAATTGTGCAACTCTCTGCAGGGAAGATGTCAGGTGCCACGGAAGAAGGGACACACCTTGGTACAATGTCTCAAAAACAAATAACACACACAACCAAAGATCCTTTGCAGAGACCTTGTGATGGCACGCAGATCCCATGGGCCACCTCCTGACCATCAGACTCGAACCTTTGCCCGAAACATAACACGTTACCTCAACCCCAACTCTTGGAGCATCAGCACCAACATCAATACCTGAAATGCAATAGTGTGCAAAGTCAAAAGAAACTGCTTTAATCAGCATAAGATAAAAATTGTATCAACAACACTATATACAAAGGCCAATGGCCAGTCCAGAATAGAAGTCCTTGGGGGACACATGGGCATGTGTCTCCCCTAGCTTGCCTGCACATTAGAACCCTCAGGTTCATCGACTGGGGGGGGGCATCATGTGGGGAAGGACCAGGCACCGCAGGGACAGGAGGTGGAAGGGTAGGTGTGGTGGGTGCAGGGCTGGACGCCTCCACCACAGGAGGTGGGGCAGCGCCAAAGGTGGAGGTGAGCTCGGCGCTGCACACTTCTGCCAGGGCGTCCAGAGTATCCGCTGCACCAGAAGAAACCACAGGCACAAAGGAGGGGGTAGGGTCGGAGGGATGGGGTGTAGCGCTACTGGGGAAGGGGGTGGACAGGGGGGGATCAACTCCCCTACTCGGGGAGTGCCTTGCCCGTTTGCGGGCTGGTGACCCAGTGGGGCTGAGGCCCAGCACAACCAAGTAGCTCTCCTTGTCTGACTGTGTGGCAGGGGAGCCGAGGGGAGTACCTTTCGAGGGACTGGGTAGTGAGGCATGCAGACTCAGACTGTGGCTGCGTGTATGCCTGTGTGCCCCAGACACAGTGGGTGTGCCTTTATCCCCCTGAGTGTGCGTGCCAGGAGGTGTGTGCTTGCCCTTACGTGTTTGTGTGCTGCCTGTGTCTGGTGGGGTGCGTGCTTGGGAATGTCTGGGTGTGCATGGGACAGGCATGGGAGTGGGAAGTGTGGATGGTGCAGGGGTAGGGGGGACGAAGCGCTGCAGGAGACTCACTGCTGCCGTCAGTGAAGAGTCCATGGACCTCAGCAACATCCGTTGGTCAGACATCGCTGCTGACATGCCCTCCATGAACGACACCATCTGTGTCAGCAGTCTGGTGTGGCCATGGAGGACATTCAGCATCGATGTCTGGCCAACCTGCAACTGCCGCTGAATGTCCACAGACACTGCAGTGAGGGCAGCAGGGGGGACAGGAGCAGGGGGTACGGTGCCTGGCACGAAGGAAACATGGTGGTGCCCTGCACGGACAGAAGGGACCGGAGCAACTGGGAGGGCGGTGATGGGAATGGAGGAGGTGGTGACGCATGTTGTGCTGCTGACAGGTGTTGTAGCAGCCTCCGCCCCCTCGAGGAGTTCAGCCTCGGACCCGTCAGCGTCGTAGTTGGTGTCGCCACCAGACAGGTCCTCCGCCTGACTCCCCTCGCCCTCTGTGCCACTTGCTCTCGCAGACTCGCCAGCAGTTGTGGCACCAGTGCTGGATCCCTCCTCAAGGTCCATGCAGGTGTCTCCCTCGGTGTCCTCCGATGATGCTGTGGGCAAGGTGAAGATACAGAAAATAATCAGTCACCTGTATACATCTGACACATGAGTCCAAACAAAATAGGTCACAGTGCATATCAGGAAATGCATCATGAGTAACATCTACGTTACTCCGCACACATGTAAGCCCTGCACTCCACAGTTGGTTGACCCACCACGCCACTTGGAAACAAGGAAAATTAGGACACAACAGCAAATAACTTGATATCTAATTATACTGAGAAGCTAGTGTCTGGGAACAGTTGAGCACAGCAATACTATGAAGGCATGCCACCTCTTGTTTACTGTGAAGGAAACAGTATTGGTGCACCCAAGGCTAAATAACAGACCGCAATGCTGAAGATGTCCCCACAATCAGAGACCTGTGAGTACTTTGGAAAACCAAACTAAATACATTGTGATCCCTTGGGAATCACAACACTTTACACAATCTACATGTTTAGAATGTGTGAATGTGCAACTTTGTGAACAGAACACACATGTGCCTGTATAAAAGAAGTCACACAAGGAGGTGCACACAAAACTACATTTACACAGTCATTGTATGAGCTGCCAGCCTTATTGAAATAAGCCACTGTTAGAAAGAAATGGGGTTTCAGTAAGTACATATACATGGCCCCACAGCGGTCTGGATGACTTGACACTCGTAAGTTCGTATCAGCAACAACCAAGGACTTACCCAAATGCCACCACACTGTGAGAACATGGATATGTATAACCTTAAAAAAAGTGTTATTCGAATTGTGCCTTTCTTTAATATGTGCCAGCGTGTCCCCTGAAACTGTAAAGGTGGTTTCTTGTGCACTTCCGTGGGAGACATCTGTCATGCAGGCACATTATTGTCCTTCACAACAAAACATCAAAGTCAAGCATTGGAAACATGAAGTCATGTTGACAAGTGTAGTGAGTGCCAGGGTACAAGACTTCTTGACTAACAACTTGAATCATGCCACCTGTCACATGGCCATCCGTACCATGATTACACAGTTGGCAACACATCAGACCCACTGTCTGTCATGTGGAGTGGCACACATGTCCAAACACAGGACAATGCATAAGATAATGGGCCTGCAATTGTGTTGGAATAAGGAGCACCTGCACTGAGGAGACACACTCATGGCAAGCAAGAATGTCCACACAGATGTAACCACACAAAGACCAAACTACGTAGCATCTGGACCACACTCTGGTGCCAAAAATGGATGAGCATGAATCATGTATTTAAACTTTTGACACATGCTGCAATGCACTAAAATTAAACCCTGCACAACATGACTGGGTCACTGCATGTTGAGTGTCTGTCCAACCAATTATCACACACAGGTCAACATGGCAAGGAGACATAAGGTTTGGACATGTAGGCCTTGCCCGCACAAACCCCCCATACCTGACACAATGTGATTGAGACAGATCAAGAAGTTACACCTCTTAATCTGGGTTTACTAAAATGTGCATCAAGAAATCCTAAATCCACATCACCTCATGAGGCTGCCAACACATATTTGTGACAAACAACCATCAACAGATAGTTGTAAATAGACACACAGGCACTGCCCAGTGTGAGGATGCACAAGCCAAATGGGTCACCCTGTCCAGTGGACACATGTAGTACACCTTTACGTAAATACAAATGAGGCCAGGGAACAATGCCACAGAGGCCAACCTATGCTGAACACACAGAGAATGGGCACAGTGTTGGATGACACACATGAATCAGAGGCAAGGGTGTCTCAGGGGACTGTAGTGGGCACACTGCTCCATGGTCCTGGAATGATCTGACTGTAACATGAGCAACTGTCCCAGCACTATGCATATCTCCCACTCATGCCCATCATGTCTGAGGCCACAACATCGGTCATGCATGCTGTAAGTCTGTTAATTTGAATCCTCACACTCCTATGTTGAGACTCAGCATCAGTGCCAACAAATATGGACCCCCAAATGACTGAACAGGACAGGGCACAGGCAAGGTACCAACACATGTCACAGACCACCCCCACACATGATGCGGAAAGCAATGTGCACTTGGATTAACTGGCAGCCTAGATTACCATGTGCAATAGTGTTTACACACAGACCAGGGAACACATGTCAAGGAGGGGAAGAGAGGAAGAACAGCACCGGTTGACTTGGGGGGAAAAGGATATGCACTGCACATAAACCCTGGCAGTGTATCCAGGCGACTGAGCACTTCCAAAAGCTGGTGACACATAACAAACACACATGTACCTACCCCCTTGCTGCTGCTGCATCTCCAGAAACCGCCTATCCATCTCAGGGAAGACCACAGCCAGGACACGCTTCATCTGGTGGGTCAGGTGTCGGCGCCCACCATTGCGGCGTGGAGGTGAGTCCTCCAGCAGGACCGGGGCGATCCTCCAGGTCCAGCACCGGATGTCCTGACACCGTTTTCTTACTTGTGCTAGGCGCCGACTGCAATCCTCCAACGATCTCAGGGCCCTGACGGCCTGCTTCCAGATCTCCCCCTTGGCGTAGGCAGTTACCTGTGAGGATGACAAAGTGAGACAACATCACTACACCTGCTCCATGTCAGAGAGACACACATTTGAACATCTTTGAAATGTTGAACAGGGCATAGGATGCTGCCAAGGAATTGCATCTTAGTCATATGGACATTGGCTTCTGTGGAAGCCCCAATGCACTACATGGCATATAAAGTACACAGGTGGCATCAGGGGTGTGACACACTCCATGAACATGGCACACACTGTGCATCACAAGATACACCAGGCTGATGGACAGCACCTCCAAGCTGTTACATGCCCCAGGCCACTGACGCAACCTCGGCAGAGTACACAGACACACACAGGCACAGATCAATCACATGCCATTGGCAACAGCGGATACAAACCTCACTCTGCAAATGTGCCACTTGCCTGTGGGGTGTCACAGGTGTGGGGCTAGCTCAGCAAGTCAGACACACAGCACTGCTTACTTCTCACATCAGATGGGTAGAGCTGTTGCCTCCTCCATGCAGCTGTGGTGCAACACTTCACATAGACACTCACCCACATGACAAGGAACATTCACACACATCAATGTCCAGGGGGCGTACACATCACTTGGAAACTCTCACCACAGCTCCACTCAACTCAGACACATCTGTGGGTACAGTCACCTGTCACACCGGGGGACCACTGAATCACCTCAGGACAATAGACAAAAAATGCCACAAAGGATTAGCGAGGCTGAATGTGTCATGCACTATGCAGTGAATGTTATGTTATGTTAGCCGGATTTGAAGAGCGCACAGATGCCCCAGCAAAGGGGCGTCCCGGCGCTATAAAGGGCAAAATACCGGACACAAGCAGTACCAGAGACAGGAACATAGTACTAAGAATCCTGAGGGAAGAGGAAGGTTTTAACAGCTTTCCTAAAGACCAATAGTTCGTCAATTGCACAGATATGAACAGGAAGAGAGTTCCAGAGCCTAGCAGCAAGCACTCTAAAAGAGCGGCCACCGGCCCTAGCCCTCTTAAAGCTTGGAACCGTGACCAAGTGAAGTCCAGAGGATCTTAGAGAGCGCGAGGGTACATAGGGCAGAATGAGATGCTCCAAAATGTGATGAGAAGAGTGATTCAGGATTTTAAACAAAAGGCAAAGAGACTTAAACTGAATCCTCTGAGCAACAGGGAGCCAATGGAGTTTGCCGATGGTTGTTTTGGCCGAACAAAATCTCGGTAGGCCAACCAGAGCCCTGGCGGCAGCGTTTTGAACGCGTTGAAGTCTAGAGAGTTCGGCCAAGTTGGCTCCTAACAGGAGAGAGCTTGCATAGTCCAACCGAGACAGAATCGTAGCTTGTACAATAAGCTGTCTGGTTGGAGCATCAAAGAATTTGAAAGTAGGTCTAAGCCTTCGAAGAATCCCAAAGCACGTGGCAGCGGTTTTTTTTGTGTGGGAAACAAAACTGAGTCTGGAGTCCAACCAAATCCCAAGATTTTTGACCTCGGTGGCAGGGAGAGGAGTTGGACCAAGCTCTGATGGCCACCAATGATCACCCCATAGATGACTCTGCTTGCCAACAATGAGCACTTCGGTTTTTATAGCGTTCAGTTGCAGGCAATTATCTGTCATCCAGCGGGCTACTGAGCTAATTCCCTCACGGAAATTAGCAGCCTCGAGGTCGGAGGCCCCACTTAATGCAACCGCCAGCTGCGTGTCGTCTGCATAGGACACCATATTCAGGTTCCAGCGCTTGGCGACAGCAGCCAGTGGCTGCACATAAAGATTGAAAAGAGTGGGGCTAAGGGCCGACCCTTGCGGCACGCCCTGGGCAATAGGGTAAGGTTTAGATTGAAAGGGAGGTGTAACAACCCTAAACATACGATCAGATAGAAATGATCGAAACCATTCAAGTGCCGTGTTATCGACGCCTGCCTCACCCAGACGCTGAAGTAAGATAGCATGGGAGACGGTGTGAAATGCGGCACTGAGATCAAGGAGCACCAGTGCCGCCGTTTGACCAGAGTCGACCAAGGTTCGCAGGTGATCGCCCATAAAAAGCAACGCCGTCTCAGTGCTATGGCCGGGTCGAAAGCCGTTCTGAGAGGGATCTAAGATATTAGCACAATGAAGATGGTTGGATAAAATGGCGTTGACATGGGCCTCGGTCAGTTTAGTAACCCACGGAAGAAGAGATATGGGGCGGTAATTCTCCAACTTTGATGGATCCAGGGCAGGTTTTTTTAAAATAGGCATCACCTGGGCTTGTTTCCAAGTTGGCGGGACAGAGCCAGATGTCAAAGATAGATTAATAAGATCATGTAGAGGAGGGAAACAGAGTGACGCAGATTCTCTAAATTGGGCAGGACGGAGAGGATCCCTTGGTGAACCTGATTTAACTTTCGCCACAATTTTATTAAACTCCTCCATCGAGAGCTCTGGGAAAGAGCATAAAGACATGGTTGTCATTGGGCGAGGTTCCAACTTCGCCAAAGGGACGGATGGATCGGGAAAGGAACGATATATGGTCTCCACCTTTTCCACGAAAAAGGCGGCCAAGTCCTCACAGTGCGAGGTAGAGCAGATCTCAGCAAGTGGGGCTCTACTGGCTGTGAGATCCTTAAGCACCTTAAATATTAATTTGGTAGGATTAGTGCTGATGTTAAATTCGCGGGAGAAGTAGGCAGCCCGAGCTTTACAAACCGCTCTATGATATTTCTTAATCATGACACGATACTCCAATTTCCTATCAGGCAGATATGACTTACGCCAAGCTCTTTCAGCTTGTTTACAGGATTTCCTTAGAAGCCGAAGCACGTCATCATACCAGGGGCTAGGCTCAACGCGACGGCATTTACTCTCCGCAATTGGGATCAGGCAGTCTAAGGCTCCAGTCAGCCAGTTGCAAAAAAGATCATACCCTGACACCATGTCAGAAAAAGGGCCCAGAGGATGTTGACCAAGAAGCCAATGAAAATCAGCTAATTTCAGTTTTCTCCATGGGCGTCTCAATGACACAGGCACGATTGCTCTGTGAGGAGAGTCCTTAATTGTAAGGTGCAGCTCTATAAGATGGTGATCAGTCCAGGCCATAAGCCTGGGAGGCAGCACTTTAACCGACGTTAGATTGGTAAAGATGGGGTCCAAGATGTGTCCACCAACATGAGTACAATGGCTAACCAGTTGAAATAGCTGGAGAGCTGCCAAGTCTGCAAGAGTACTACTGGCGGCAGGGGAAAGGGGAGTATCAAAATGAAGGTTTAAGTCGCCAATAATACTAAAATTGGCAGCCCTTAAGGCCAATGTACTAACAGCTTCAGGCAGAGCTAACCTAAAGGCGGCATCTGGGCCCGGAGGCCGATAAATAAGTAACCCAGAAAAAGTGAAATGAGGACTGACCGACATACGAAAATGAACACTTTCGCAGCCAGCTATGTCCAAAGGCTTCCAAATGCATGAATAGCAAGATTTAATAGCGGCCGCAATGCCACCTCCTCTCGAGTTACGATTATGCGTAAAAATCGGATACTCAGGGGGAAGAGCCAAGTTAACCGCAGCCGCGGCATCCTCATGTAACCATGTCTCTGACATAAATAGGATGTCAGGGGCTGCCTCCGTAAGTAAATTGTAAACATCCAGATGATGTCTAACCAATGACCTCACGTTGAGATGGCAGATCTTGAGATTGAAAGGGGCCTGAGATTTTAACAACGGTGGTACAATACGATCTAGGTACCTTGCGGGGGCTTTCCTATATGCAGAGATAGGGACAGGAGATGGGAGTCTAAATACGCACTCTGGGCAGTGGAAGGGACCAGAGAGAGGATGTAACGGAGTATGTGTACACTGCATAGAATCCCGGAGACTAAGCAGTGCAGTTCTGGAATACCTCGATGATAGAGGGTTCTGAGACATCACGGACGACGATAGGAGCTACAGAGCCCTGTTCAGGCCCTGACTCGGCGCAGACGAGCGCAGACGGGCAAGACTCTGGCACGACTCAGGCACAGGGAAGGCGCCCCCGTTGCGCGTCACCGCTGCGCGCTTGAGAGACTGGCTAAAATAGGGTGTCCGCGTGTAAGCAGCACCACTAGGACACTCAAGATGGCGCCCAAACAGTGTCACCACCAGTCCCACACTCAATATGGCGGCAATGCTCTCCCGATTTCCTAAACCCCAGGACAGGACCCGCTAAGCAGCGGTGCGACAACGATTACAGTGCAGGTGAGGGGGCAACTCCCCAGAATAAAACCAGGGGAAAAGAAATAAAATTAACACAAATGCAAAAACGGGTAGCATTTAAAAATGTTTGAATAGGCAGAGCCCACCCTCAATACAGCGCTATGCACGCGAGTCCTATGGCGCGCTAGTGAGCACAAATACCTTGACCAGCTGTCCCTCTTGATGAACCGCCTTAAATAGGGTGTCCGCGTGTAAGCAGCACCACTAGGACACTCAGTAAGCACAATGTAAGTGAGGAGTGCGCACATGAACTACATCATGCTCTGCATGGGAGACATAAGCCATTCCCCCCCTAGGACCCACTCTAAACAATATTGCATGTCTGTCACACCTGGACACAATGCCAGAAGTGACAGTCACAAAAAAGGTGCACAGTCAAAGCTACTGGAGTCAGCACTCACCTGCTCCCCTGGTCTCCCACACAGGCTGGGGTACTGTGGGAGGATGACATCCAGCAATGCCTCATTCTCCTCCTGGGTGAATGGCTGGGCCCCCTCTACAGACCTTGACATGGTGCCAGAGGAAGAACAGACAGCAGCAGTGTTGTCGACAGGAAACTTGTGCAGGCAAGTGCCCTCTCATTGGTTCTGGCTGACTTATATCTGTCTTGCTGAGGGGCATTAATTTGGAAGAGTACATAGTGATTGGTCAGATTCATTCGCATCTTACGTTTACTCCAATCCCTTTCCACATACACCAGTGACAGCATTTGCATCGTTCAAAATGTCAGCATCATGTCAAGTCAAGAACCACTTTGAAACAGTGTATGTTGTGGCCAACTGACTTTTCCAGGCCACCTGATGGAAAATTTGAACTGAAAACTCTGTATCCATGACAACCAGCATGCATTTAGTGCCTAATACTTGTCCCTTATGGGTCCCCTATATAATTTTCAAATCCACACACAGGTACGGTGTGTTTCACACGTACCCCTACGGCACCAGTTGCACAGTGCCTTTGACACGTACGTGTAGGCACTGGTAGTACACGTACGTGTCCACAATGGTAGTGCATGTATGGGTACGTGTACTACCAGTGCCTACATGTACTACCAGTGCCTACATGTGTAGGCACTGGTAGTACACGTACCCTTACGTGTACTACCAGTGCTACACGTACGCGTACTCACAGTGCCTACACGTATGTGTAGGCACTGGGAGTACACGTACCCGTACGTGTACTACCATTGCGGCCATGTACGTGTAGGCACTGTTAGTGCACGTACCTGTACATGTGCTACCATTGCGGACACGTACGTGTAGGCACTGGTAGTACACATACGTGTAGGCACTGTTAGCACAGGTACCCGTACGTGTATTACCAGTGCCTACACGTACGTGTCCGCAATGGTAGTACACGTACGGGTACGTGTACTACCATTGCGGATACACCTACACGTACATGTCCGCAATGGTAGTACACGTACGGGTATGTGTACTACCAGTGCCTACACGTACGTGTACTCACAGTGCCTACACATATGTGTAGGCACTGGGAGTACACATACCCATACGTGTACTACCATTGCCGACACGTATGTGTAGGCACTGGTAGTACACGTACGGGTGCGTGTAATAACAGTGCCTACATGTACGTGTACTACCAGTGCCTACACGTATGTGTCCGCAATGGTAGTACACGTACGGGTACGTGTACTACCAGTGCCTACATGTACGTGTACTACCAGTGCCTACACATACGTGTAGGCACTGGTAGTACACGTACCCATACATGTACTCCCAGTGCCTACACGTACGTGTAGTCACTGTGAGTACACGTATGTGTAGGCACTGGTAGTACACGTATGTGTAGGCACTGGTAGTACACATATGTGTAGGCACTGGTAGTACACGTACGTGTAGGCACTGGTAGTACACGTACGAGTACATGTACTACCAGTGCCTACACGTACGTGTACTACCAGTGCCTACACGTACGTGTAGGCACTGTGAGTACAGGTACGTGTAGGCACTGGTAGTACACGTACGTGTAGGCACTGGTAGTACACCTGTTGGTGTCCCGTCAACTGCATCTGCTGTTGCTGCATCCAACATGTGTCTGTGTCTAGATGGGCATGGCACACATCTACGCACACCATGCCACATGTGGATTTCCACATAACGTGTGTCTGTATGCATCGAACTTGATATTTTGACATGAGGACATATCTGCGTCGTCTCAATGTCTGTTTTTTCTCTTTTCATGTGTACACCTTCATCACAATGTGTGTGATCTGTACATTTGACATTCCATGTTATCTGTGCATCTAGCTTGCCGTCAGCTGTCTGTATGAGATGACATCCTTAAAATGCTGAAATGTTGATGTATGTCACTCTTGTGATTTCTCTGGCTATTCACTGACACTGTCCCACAGCTCGTTTGAGGGCATGTCATGTACACTTGCCAATCAACGGGTGTAGCTGGCTTTTCGTAGGAGTATCACCTGGCTGGCATACGTGTCCTGGATGTATTGCACAGACCAGACTCTGTATTTGGCAGATTTGTATTAGCAGTTGAGCATGTGCTCAGATCATTGACATTGATGTTGTTATGTTCTCACTCTTCGTTATTTATTCCCAATTTCTGCAGAGCACCACCTGTCCTCAGACCAATGCCAGACTTGGGTGCCATGAGGGAACGTGACTGCATACGCCATTACAGGTTCACCCAACAGTTGATCGAGGACCTGACAAACAGGCTGGCACCACACCTCCAACGGCGACAGTTATCCTACTGCGCTGACCCCCAAGATGAAGGTGATGGCAGCCCTAAATTTTTTTGCCACAGGTACGTTTCAATTCACCATAGCTGATGTTGGTGGCATGTCCCAGACGATGTTCAGCCGTGTCCTGCATGATGTTTTGGCAGCCATGTTGGAGCACCTGGATGAATTCATCCATTTTCCCACTCCTGAGGAGTTGACAGGTGTCAAGGGTGATTTCTATGCCCTGGGAGGGATGCCCCATGTCATTGGGTCCATTGATGGGACACATGTGGCTTTTGTACCACCACAGGCACAGGAGGTTGCCTATCGCAACTGTTAACATTACCACTCTATAAATGTCCTTGTGGTGTGTCTTGCTAACATGCTGATTTCCCATGTCGTGCACGTTTCCCAGGGTCAGCACACGATGCCTACATCATGAGGCATAGCAGGGTGCCAGAAATGATGCTGCGGCTGCACAACGAACGAGCATGTCTTGTTGGTGGGTATTCTCTGTTTGTCCTGTGTTTTGCGGTATCTTTGTATCTTACGGCATCTCCTGACCCACTTTTTTACATGATGTTTCCATTTAGGGGACTCTGGCTATCCCAACATGCCATGGCTGATGACGCCTCTCCGCAACCCAAGATCAGCTGCAGATCACTGTTACAACGATGCAGACGGGCAGACCAGGCCAGTGATTGAGAGGACGTTTGGCCTCCTGAAGAGCCGATTCCGGTGCCTTCACAAGACAGGCGGGTCCCTCCCATATGCACCGGTGAAGGTCTGCAAAATCTTTCTTGTGTGCTGCATGCTGCACAACATGGCAGTGGAGAAGGCAGTGCCACTCATCCTGGAGCAGCATGAGCAGGAACATCCACCCATGGAGGATGAAGGGCTTGGTCACGAGGCAAGTGAGGAGGAGGAGGAGGATATCCGGAGTCAGCTCATACGCAACTTCTTCTCATAATGGTGAGTCACTGGGTCTGAGTGTGCACGCTTGGAGCCTTGTGTGGCATGTGTTGCAATGTGTGTGTCCAGCTGACTGTATGCTAAGTGGCTTAGATGTGTGTTCTGATGTGTCACTCGAGTGATGATGTCATTCCAATCATTTTAGCTGTGACCCTAATTTTTCTAATCGCATGGTGACAACATGATTCCTGTAGAGTAAATGACCATGTATGCGGATAACAATCTTTTAGCTGACTTCTTGTGTGTCTGTCATCCACAGGTCTTGCGCATGTTGTCTGGTCGTGTCATCGTTGGCCTCCTGCTATTCCTCATGAGTATTGCAACGTGTACTGAATCAGCGTTCCATGCACGGACATGTGGAAAAGTCATTTTGGGATTGGATTGCAGCAAGGCATTTTGGGGTTGTTAGGTGTTTGGAATGTGTGGGGACTGCTCCTGTGCATGTTGGGTTACCATGCATACATGTCGACTCACCATGGGGCACATGACATGTAGCATGACTCCCATGAATTGATAGTCTACCTTTGTGACCATAATCTCCAATGGTTTGTGGATTCTGATGAAGGCATCAATGTGTGTATAACTTCCCTCAGAAACATACGGGTGGACATGGTGTGGGACATCCCCATAACAGGCTCAATGGGGAATTGCAGCCTCTCCGTGTGCAGAAGGGGGTGTTTGGCTCATCCCCTTAAATTGTGTGCCAGGCCATTAGGATTTACTACATCTGTGTTGTGAAGGGGGTGTCCAGTGTAGGTCCCACATGTTCAGCCAAATGACCTGTGTGTCTGTTCATATTGATGCTTTTCCCTTAGTGTGAGCCTGAGTAATAAAGGGGTTCCTCACCCTCCAAGGTGCCTCATCTCTGTCAATCCACTTTGCACGCGGCATCTCTGGCATAGTTGTCAAAGATTGTGCATATGAGTCTATATGTAGTTTGTCTACATGCATGCAGGTCTTCATGGGTCAGAATCTCGATTGTGCATGAAGTTCATGGTTGTGTATGTATTTGGGCATGTTGGTCCCCACGACGGGCCGTCAACGCCTGCTGAGGGTGTGTCTCCTGTGCGCGGCTCGGCCTTCTGTTTCCTGATCCTGTGTCAGTCCTCTTTGGTGATTGTGCATCCATTTTCTCTGGGTGTTTCATGGGTAACCGGACACTCCTTCCTTTATTTACGCCTGTTGCATTTGTCCTTTCTGACATCCTTGTCTTTGTGTGCTACTTTTGGCATAGTTTCAAGGACATGCCGCCTGCTGCTGCGGTCCCTGCAGCAAGGGCCCACAAAGTGGCGGGATTTGGCAACACACACGCCTCAAAGATGCTCCTCCCTGCCTACCACCAGCCATTCATTTGGCTGTCATCATCTTGTCTGTGCCACTGTTGGGTACACGCGGTGCCAAAGGCAGGGCCGTCAGCACATGCAACGTGCACATTGCACGACCCTCATGTCCTTGCATGACCCACATCACACTACAGTCTGAGGTTGTAGCCAACCTCCAAGCAATGTCTATCCAAAACTCAACCTCCTGCTCTCAGCCATACCCTAAGCGCACACATGACACCTTTGCATGCTGAGTGTGCAACTCCAACTGCCTACACAGCGCTGCCTTGCCTTCCAGGCTCTGTCACACCAACCAGTTCATGTCCCTCCTTTTCCACACCGGCTTCGTACACCAGCAAGGCCATGGGAGTGGGACTCAGGCCTTCAGCATGTGGTATAGTGGCGTCATCTGGCACATGGCCCAGGGATCATCTCTCAGCGTGTCAATCTTCAATGTGTCCAGAACCCCCCTCTCCACCATTACATGTGCACACAACCTCGTCATCATGTCATATGCCATTGACAGCCAGGTGCACCTCCCCCTCACCAAAGACTCAGCCATTGCCAGTTCCAACATTCAAGAAGGCATGAGGTCCGTGGATGAATGGCTGAACATCAGCCACCTGAGGCTGGACGTGTACAGGACTGAGGTAAGCATCGGAAGAATGTCCCCTTACAGCTGGCTCAACTCCTTGTGTCCCACCCGCAGGGGCCCTACACAAGCACCCAGTGGCCACGCACACAAGATGTTATGCATCATGGATTTGTCACTCACATTTGCCATGCAAATCACCATCATCTGTACCTCATGCTGCAGCACCCTCTGCATGATGCACATGATCCTCTGACAGATCCACTCCAAGGAAAGACAGACCATCCCCCAGATCCACGACACCAGCCGTGTCAACTACTGCCCCGCCCTCCACGGAGCAAGTACATCCTAACTCACGGGAAACTTGTCCACATCCAGGGTGCATCTGCACAACTCAGCTTCAACATCCCGCACCCCATCAACATCACCGTCCACCTGAGATAGCTGCAAGGGATCACTGTGTGCTGCAGGATGACCTTCACACTCCTCACACACACTCAGGAGGCAGTCAACAACGCCAGACCCCAAAACCAACCTTGTACGTCTGTCATCCAAGACCCTGTTGGCCCAACTCAATGCATCCGAACTTGGCCTGGCCACCATTCTTCACATCCATAACACTCCAGCATGAAGGAGATGGTTCTCCCACCTGGCCAAACATACCTGGGACTCACTCCCCGGGAACCTTCACATGAGCCATGACCTGTAGGCCTTCATCATTGTCTTCCTGATTGGTGTGTGCGCACTGTACTTCAAGCCCCCCCTCGGCAGCTTGAGGCCATCACGGTTGAGTATTGGGCTCCCAGGCTGTATTGGATGATACATTGTGACCCATGTGTGTCCTGTTCCAGACTCAGATCCCAGGGTATGGAAGGCTTGAGTTAGTTCAACACTCAGGCATAGTTTGACATTAACACACACGTATGTTGTGGACTAATGCAAAATGACGGCAACATCTCATGCCAAAAAAATAGTTTTATTCTCGGTGGGGTGCGTGTTTTGGTAGATAACATAAGGTGCTCTAACGGTTGCATAGTATCCAAAGTTCACAGGGAGAGATGCTATCCTTGGCATTTGAAGTCATCAGAGTCCAGACCATAGTGTTGGTCATCATTGGTCAGACTGTGACCAGCAAGTCCATGTGGCAGAGAATGTCAGTGAATGATGTGCTGCTGTTGCGCATGAAGGCCAGGTGACAGGCCAGGTGACCTGGGAGATGTGGATGGTCCGCTGCCTCTCACGGTCTTTTCCGTGGACAACCCACCTTCCTCCGGAGACCCTCAGATGCAGGCCTTGACGATGTTTGGGACGCTCCTTCAGACGAATCCTCCTCCTCCTCCCTCCCTGTGGCTGGTGCTGGTCTGCTCCTGGTGTCGCAGGGAGGGTTGCCCATGTTGTCGGCGATCCGACGGTGTGAATGGCTTATGTCCCTTTGCACCGCCACAAGCTCAGCCAGTCTTGCCTCCATCCGTCCTTGGTGTTGTTGTTGACTGGTGTGTTGCTCGGCCTGCTGATTTTTAATGTCTGTGAGGGTCACCACTATCTGACTGATGGCCCTGGTGTCACGCCGGTATGCCTCCATGATATTGCGGATGTGTGACATACCGATCCCTTCAGCTGGCTGGTCAGGTTCTCACCTCCGCCTGCCTCCACCCCCACCACCCCTGCCCACACGAGCCTGGCCTGCCGTTGTGGGCACATCGGGTCTACGGGACCCCTGAGGGATGGCAGTGTCAGTGTTGGCTGCCTCCTCCTGGGTACCCGGCGAACCTTGTCCCTCTAGGTCAGACTGGCTCAGTTGTTCAGTGTGGGCAGGGCTCCTGGGTGTCTCCTGGGATGTGGCAGGAATGGTGGTGGTGGTTGGCACAGATGTACCTGAAGCAGGTGCTGCAGGGGCTTGGACACCAGAGGGGCCAGGTGGGTTGGGGTTATCTGCGGAGTGTTGTGAGGTGTCGCTGCCGGTGGGATCAGGTTCCTCCCGAGCCTGGGACTGGGGTTCTTCTCCCCCATTGTTAGGGGGAGATCCATGACGTTGCCCTGTGTGTGAGAGAGAGACAATGTTAATGCTGTTTAATGCGACATCCATGTTTCACACATATTCTATTTGCCACAGTCCCCCCAGGTAGATATATGTGCCTAGCATTCACATCAATGTTCACTTGTGGATGGGTATGTTGCAGGGGACTGATTGAAATGTTCTCCAGGGTGTTTGACATGTCGAATTTGGGCTTGGATGCTTCTTTGGCTGTGGCTTGAACTTGTTGTGTCACATGTCCATTGTGAGAGTGGGTAACTCCATTGGCTACCCCGGGGTGTGTGCTTGTGCAAGGGGTGAGTGATCATCCCTCAGCCCGATGGTGTTCAATATCCACATGGCCCCCCTCACACAAGTGGCCTGCCCCCACCACCTCAAAACCATCTCCTATGCCAACGACACCCAGCTCATCCTCTCCCTCACCAAGGACCCTCACACCGCCAAAACAAACATCCACAAGGGCTGAGGTCCATCGCCAACTGGATGCGAAGCGGCCATCTGAAACCGAACTCGGACAAGACGGAGGTCCTCATCCTGGGACACACACCCTCAGCCTGGGATGACTCATGGTGGCCGATCGCACTGGGGACAGCACCGACACCCACCCACCACGCACGCAACCTAGGAATGATCCTCGCATCCTCCCTCTCCATGTCCAAGCAGGTCAACGCCGTCTCCTCCTCCTGCTATGACACCCTATGCACGCTCCGCCGGATCTACTGGTGGATCCCGATCAAAACAAGTAGAGCAGTGACACAGACCCTCGTCAACAGCTGACTGGACTACGGCAATGCACTCTACGCAGGACTCCCATCCAAACACCAACGGCGGATACAACGCTTCCAAAAAGCCTCCGCACGACTGATCGACAACGCCCCCGCCACAGCCACATCACCCCCCTCCTGAGTGACCTGCACTGGCTCCACATTGACAAGAGGATCACCTTCAAGCTCCTCACCCACTCGCACAAGGCACTCCACAACGCCGGACAAGCCTACCTGAACATCAGACTCAGCTTCTACACCCCCACCCGCCAGCTCCGCTCCATCAGCCTCGCCCTCGCAGCTATTCCCCGCATCCAACGTACGACCACCTGTGGGATATCCTTCTCCTACCTCGCCGCCAAGACCTGGAACACCCTCCCAACCCATCTACGACTGACCCAAGACCTACTTGCCTTCAGATGACTCCTCAAGACCTGGCTCTTCGAGCAGTAGTGGAACCCCCCGCCCCTCAGCACCTTGAGACCCTCACAGGTAAGTAGCGCGCCTTACAAGTACCCTGATTGATTGTTGATTGATTGACGGTGCCTGCTGGTGGGTGTAGTGTGATTTGGCAGTGGGTCTCCCAGGTGATGTATCTGTCCCCCCATGGAGCATGCTGCCATGTCAGTGAGTGTGAGTTCCTGTCCTAGATATCTGAGCTGGTTGTGTTTGTGTTAGATTTTGCAGTTGTCATAGGAGGGCCTTCTGCTGCCTACAGCAGGGCCAAGTGTCAGCTACCTTGTCAGTACTTTGCCAGTCCCTGTACATTGTGCATGGTGCATGGGTATGTACCTGGGCCATATGGGCTGAGGGCAATGGTGTCTGTTTCTGAGTTGTACAATATGTTTAGTGATCCCTACCCTCCCAGCATCCCGGACATCCAGTCTTGGGTTTGTGGTTTGTGTAGACTGGGACATGGCATGGCCTTGCTTTGTGAATGGGGCATACACATGTTAGTGGCATGAGCGTTGTTTTTGAGTGTGGTTGTGTCCGGTGAGGGCTTGGGGGAAGGTGAGTGCATTTGTTGTAGTTGGGGTGTGGATGCTATTACCCCCATGTTACGTAAGTTGTTTGTGTACTCACCAGGCTCAGCAACTCCATCGACTCCGTGTACTCCCACCGGCGGAAGCAGGGCCATCACCTTCTCCTCCCAGGGATGGTAATGTACCGGTCTGCGGGGCAGCCCAACTCCTGTGATGTTACTCTGGGCGTAGTCCTCGTTCATTTTGCGCTTGACTGCCCTCCGCAGATCGTACTACCTGGCTTGGCATTCATTCCTGGTCCTTCTGATGGGCGCAACAGCATTCACCCGATCGACGATCCTCTGCCACAGGCGTGATTTTTCAGCTATGCTGGTCTGTCTGACCAATGTTCCAAAGAGCTGTGGCTCGACTCTGATGACTTTGTTGACAAGGATGTCCAGCTCCTCCCTTGTGAACTTTGGATTCTTGTCTGTGGGCATGGTGTGGGGTGTGGGTGTGGATGGTTGTGAGTGTGTGGGTGTGAATGTGTGGGTGTGTGTGTGAATGTGTAGAGGGGGTATGTGTGAAGGAGGTTGTGTGATGGTGTGTAAGTTAAGGTGTATGGGTGCTGTTGTTTGTGTGTGGTGTCTGTCAGCAGTGGGTCTGTTGCAAAGGCTCATGGTTTGTGAATGTGGGCCCTTTTTATTGGTCCGTTTGTGGGTGGGGCTGGGTTTGAAATGTTGGTGAGTGTGTTATAAGAGGTGGTTGTGAGTTTGGGCCTCTGTTTGCCTGTTTGGATGTGCCAGGTCAGTCTTTTAGATGTTTTTAGTACTGTAGATATGTTTTGTGGTGTATTGCGATTCGAATTGACCCTCCTTGTGCTGTTTTGCAGTGTCCTGGTTCTGTACGAGTCGTTTTAGCGTATGTAACGTGCGTACATACGCGATGTTGTTGTACAGTGCTCACATATGCAATGTTGTTGTACGGTTCGTACATACGGGATGCTGGGGTACGGTGGTGGGGTACGGTGGGTCCAAGTACGCGGCTGGGGTACGGTGGTGGGGTACGGTGGTGGGGTACGGTGCGTCCAAGTACACAGCTGGGGTACGGTGGTGGGGTACAGTGCGTACAAGTAAGGGGCTGGGGTAGGCTGTGGGGTATGGTGCGTACATGTACGGGGCTGGGGTACGGTGGTGGGGTACGGTGGTGGGGTACGGTGTGTCCAAGTACGCGGCTGGGGTACGGTGGTGGGGTACGGTGCGTACAAGTAAGGGGCTGGGGGACAGTGTTGGGGTACGGTGCATACAAGTAAGGGGCTGGGGTAGGGTGGTGGGGTACGGTGCGTACATGTACGGGGCTGGGGTACGGTGGTGGGGTACATTGGTGGGGTACGGTGCGTTCAAGTACGCGGCTGGGGTACGGTGGTGGAGTACGGTGCGTACAAGTAAGAGGCTGGGGGACGGTGGTGGGGTACAGTGCGTACAAGTTAGGGGCTAGGGTAGGGTGGTGGGGGACAGATCGTACATGTACGGGGCTGGGGTACAGTGGTGGGGTACGGTGCGTACACATACGGGGCTGGGGCACAGTGAGGACATGGGGGGTATGATGTAGACATGTGGGGGGAAGGAGGGGCTGTACGACTCATATCCCGGGCACAAGTTTACCCGGATACAAATCGTACTTCGCCGTTTGTACGGGACTTGTACGATTCGTACATAAAAAATACGGATGCGAGTCGGACGGTATTTTTTTTTGACTGATCCGAATTGGCACCATAATGTACTACACATAAAAAATAACACAATTAACGTAATTATCAATTAATCAATTAACAAAAATTAATTAGCAATTAATAATTAATTAACAATAACAATAAATAAATAAAAATAATACATTATTTATAATTAATATAATTTTAAATTAACTAATTAAAAAAAATTAATTGCCAATTAATAATTTACTACCTATAAATTAATAATCAGTAACAATAAATAAACAGATATTAACTAATTAATTATA
Source organism: Triturus cristatus (assembly GCF_964204655.1). NCBI lineage: Eukaryota > Metazoa > Chordata > Amphibia > Caudata > Salamandridae > Triturus > Triturus cristatus. The sequence continues at coordinate 233,858,452 of NC_140587.1, forward strand.
TTTAAATTACTTCCCACCCTATTTCCCTATAGATCCACAACCCACTACACATTAAAAATAACATAATTAATGTAATTACCAATTAATCAATTATGTAAAATGAATTACCAATTAATTAATTTACATTAAACTAATTAACAATAACAATAAATAAAAATTGATAAAAAATTAATTATATTGAATATAATTATAAATTAACCAATTAATCTAAATTAATTACCAATTAATAATTAATTAACAATTAATTAATAATCAATATTAATAAATAAAACATATTAATTAATTAATTATAATTAAATTACTTCACACCCTATTCCCCTATAAACCAACAACCCACTCTGATACTAAAATGCCAAATTTACTTTAAAAAAAATGACTATTTTCTAAACATTCCAGGGTCAATTCCGATTCCGGCGGCAAAACGAACCGACCAACATGGCCCCGGACCGAATACCGACCGACACGGACCAGCGCCGTACGACCCGTACAGTACGATACAACGCGAGTGAATTACAACCGACACGTACGGAATACAAGCCGTACGACTGAGCCAGAGGGAAATTAGTGATCTGGAAGGAAATCCGACGCGATTTTCACCGACCGACACGAACCCGGAATCAACCCGACCGACCCGTACCCGCGATGTACGATTAGCGTAGTACGATGCAATGCGTGTAAAACTAGACCGACTCGCACAGAGACCAAGCCGCACGACCGACACGCATAGACAACCCGGCACAAAAGCAATAGAGACCGCCGCGAACGACGCCTACCAAACACAGAAGACAGGCAGCGTGAACGAGGCGGAAAACCCGCACGAGACAACAGCAATGTCCGTTTCCATCACATGAACGTCTCCTTCATGCCTACAAAACACTAAGGAAAAAACACAAAAAAAGGTTCAAATAAGCAATGACTAACCCAATAAATACCCTAAAAAAATTAATTGGACAAAGACACACCCACAACTTCAACTATATAAAGGACTACAATCACTACCATCATCCCTTGCAAACAGGAGACACAGCCAGCAGCAAACACCAGTACACAGCAACCACAGACACACTCACAACTCACACATCACACAACTCACACACCATCAGCACCTCATACAAAAGCACACACACATACACACAGCAAAACCAACACCAAACCACCATCACTTGCACTCTCACTCACACATCCCCACCACCACCAGCCATCACTATGCCTCCAAAGAATAATCCAAAGTTCACAGATAGTGAGTTAGAAGTGCTGGTAGACGAGATCATCAGAGTAGAGCCACATTTGTTTGGTACATTGGTTCAAAGGACCCCCATCTCACAGAAAACCAAGATGTGGGCGAGGATTGTGGACAAGGTGAACGCACAAGCACCAACGTTGCGCACAAAGGACGATATCCAGAACAGGTGGTATGATGTGCGGCGGAGGGTCAAGAAACTCATCGAAAAAGATCACGCCTTGAGTCAGCGCACCGGCGGTGGCCCTCTTGCCAAACCAGTCTACTTCAGGACCTGGGAGGAGAAGGTGCGGGACATCCTACCACCAGAGAGCGTCCATGGCCTAACAGACATCCCAGAGACTGGTGAGTACACAAACAACATACCCAAGATTGTGTGGCAAGGGGGCAGTGAAACCATGCACCCCAAGCAAAGCTACAATAACCAATAGATAATCAACCCAAGATGTGTATGCCAGTCACACAAACACAATACCTGCCATCTCATAGTGACTGGGGACTGTGTCATGACATGCACCAACCTACAAACAAATACAGGAAGCCAGTGGAACTAAGCCAAATACACCCAGCCAGACAATTTGACACCACAAACACACCACCTCACAGTGCAGCTGACTGTCAGGAAGGAATAGTGGGGATGCAGGTGAAGTGAGTGTATACAAAAGCATCATGGTGTTTGTAGTCACAGATAATGCTCCCCTCCTGATTGGCCCATCAAGACCTCTCTGAAACATGCCCACATCACAGGAAGTGGAAAATGACTGACAAGATGGCTGACACTGGGTCCGGCTGTGGGGAGCACAAGGCCCTGCTAGGGCATGTGCGCAAATCAGAAGCAGGACACCACTGACTGACATCCTGAAATACTACTTGCACGCCCTACAATGGAAGCACGTGTCATGATGGGAAAGAGGACTGACAGCCCAGACCATACTAATCAGCATGGATAGACACCCCCAACACAAACTCCAAACATCTCACCAGGTACAATGCATTGACACACATCTCATTGAAATATCAGCAAAAGATACCCCATACTGGGTGCTGCTGTGTGAAGCACAGGGGCTCACTTGGGACTGGTAGCCAAATAAACGCCAGGATTTCACAGTCAGCCATCTTGCTATTGCTGTCACACCCCCTCACAGGGAAGCAGAGTCAAGAGGGAGGAAGCATGGGACTCGCAGTCACAGACAATTTACACCCACCCACATGGCCCAGCAAGATCAACCTGAAACATACTCGCCTCACAGGGAGTGGGAAGGGACTGCCAAGATGTCTGACACTGGGCTCTGCTGTGGAGAGCACAAGGCGATGCTGGCAAATGGCCAACAACAAGATCAAACTCTGTCTGTGACAAGCTGGGAAAAAGCAGTGTACAGACAGGCATCTGTTTGAAAAGTAGAAAATATCATGTTTGTGAACCAACGATGCATGTAGAAACATAAATCACATTGTGTGTCTCTTCCAAACACAGGTCGTGCTGGGCACCCAGTGACAAATGACGAGGATACCCAGTCTCAGACTCTGTTGGACACTGAGCTCTCTGGTCTGACTCTCTCACTGTCCTCTTCGGATGACAACGACCAACCTGGCCCCTCCGGTGTGAGCCATCATGCAGCACCAGCAGCAGCAACATCTGCCCCCCTGTACCCACGCCTCCACCAACCGGACACCGACAGGGCACCCCCGCCAACATGGACAGACCAAGGACAATCAACACCCACAGCACAGGGACACAGGACCCCCCGGAATCTACAGCCAACACCACCGCTGGTCCTGCCCGTGTGGAGAGGGGTGCTGGGAGGGGTGGGAGGCACAGGGCACGCCTTGCAGAGGGGGCTGGACTGCATGATGACCCCCAACTGGCACGCATCATAGATGCGTACCAGGATAGCACTGGAGGATTTGGCCAGATAGTTGGGATCCTCAAGGACATGCAACAGGAGCAGGTCGCCCCCATGCCCGCATGGAGGCAATGTGGGATGCCCTTACTGCGGTGCATCGGGACAGGCTCCCTGTATTGCCACATCAACACAGCAATGGACATGGCGTAGCACGTACACACCACAAGGCAAGCGTAAGTCCCACAGGTAGTTGCCAATGTTGTTCATGCCGGCCCTACATGTACGTCTCTTAGACACACACCCCATCAAGGTTGATCCATATACCACATGGATGTGGAAACTGTCACCCATTGGTAACGTGATCAGACACATCTGAGACACAACATGCACACAGACTGTGGGTGCACATCAGTATTGGGGCTACAGGTCTCACTGTGACGTACATGCCATCACCCCCAGGATTCAGGATCTATGTGACATGCCCCAAACATATCCAACCTGACACTGTGGCCTTCACTCATGCCAATTACTATCCAATTGCACATCACAGTGCTAATGTGCACAACACACAAAGGACTCTCCCCCATGTACAAGATAACAGTCTGGGAGTGGCTGCACAAAGTGCCAGACAAAAACACTGCTGTGGCCCCCTCAAACACCCAGGGAATGCAGCCTCATATGCCATGGGACACTGTGTGGCCAATGCTATAGTGTGGCAGTTGTGTGCAGGTGTCCATGGCCAGTATATGTGTGTTGCATCCGTCTAATAGTCACACTAATGCGGTCCGACGTGGGTGACAATGCGTACGCATTGCACGGGTCATGTCCGAGCCATGCGTACGCCTTGTCATTGAATCCAATGAGATTCGAGGTGGGTGACAATGCGTACGCATTGCACGGGTCATGTCCGAGCTGTGCGTACGCCTTGTCATTGAATCCAATGAGGTCCGACGCAGGTGACAATGCATACACATTGCACGGGTCATGTCCGAGCCGTGCGTACGCCTTGTCATTGAATCCAATGAGGTCCGATGCAGGTGACAATGCGTACGCATTGCACAGGTCATGTCCGAGCCGTGCGTACACCTTGTCATTGAATCCAATGAGGTCCGACGCGGGTGACTATCATGCATACGCGTCGGACAGGCATGGTCTGAGACAGGCGTACGCCTTGGCCATTGAATCGTATGGAGACGGGTGCATGTGTACATTCAAAATACACGTTGTACAGTCAGTTGAACGAGCCGGGCGCACCCATTGGCTCAGGACTGTCATGGAGATGGATGCGGATTCAAAACTGTACGAGTTGTGCACTGGAAATTCAGTTGGATGCCTACAACAATGTTGCAATTTCAAGTGTTCCATGAAGGTGAAGATTTGAACGATGCAGAAGGCTTGTACGAGTCGTACTTTTGAATGGATTGGCCAGATTCATAGAATGCAACCGTGTTGGACTTATCACTTTGGACACATGGCACAGAGTCTGCCTCTGCAGCACAGATATAAGGCTGGCTGGACCCCAGGGAGCTCACTTGCCTGCACTACGTGGTACTGGACCACATCCCTGCTACCACTGCTGCTGTCTATGCCAGAGGATTCTGGCTCCTGCTATGGCACGTACACTGGAGAGGGCCCCAGCCTTCACTGAGGAGGAGAACCAGGCCCTGCTGGACGGGCTCCTTCCAGAGTACAGAAAGCTCTATGGGACACCAGGGGAGCAGGTGAGTGTGCTGTCCACTGCCTTCCTAATTATGCATGTTGTCTGACTGGCAGTACTAGCAGTGTGTACAGCAGTGGCAAGCATTCTCACTGACTACTTTCATCCCCCAAAGTGTGTAGGGACATGTACTGAATATGTTTCCTGCTGCTAAAGTGCATTTTTGCCAGCTTAAACTATCCAGGCAATGTTAACATGTCAGACATGCATGTGAGTTTTCATTCCCCAGGGTTGCACTAACTGTGTAATTAATTTCCCTTTGTGATGATGACATGTATATCTAATTGTGTGCTGCACAAATCTGGGGCATGTGTGTTAATGTACTTTTCACTTTGTCCTCCTCACAGGTTGATGCCCACCAGAAGCAGGAAATCTGGCCGACCATCGTCCGGGCTGTTCGTTCTCTGGGGTCTACAAGCACCGCATCCGCAACTGCCAGAAGAGGTAGCAGGACCTTCGGTGCTGGACCCGGAGGATAGCTAGAGTCCAGCTGAAGCTGTCACCTCCACGCAGGCGGGCGGACACTGGACCCTGACTCCCCACATGCACCGGATACTGGCGGTGGTCTTCCCGGAACTGGATAGGCAGCTGAAGGCCAGACGGCAGCAGGAAGGGGGTAAGTCCATGCCTGATCTGTGTACTATGTCTGACCTGCAAATAGCACTCTTTTGTCCGGGTCACACTTCCACATTACGTAGGTCTTGTAGTCCCAAAATCAGGTCCCTCATCTGTGTGATGCACCCTCCTCATCTGTTCCACAGGTGTGGCCCGTACAGTCTTTTGCTTGTGTCACTAGGGCACTATGTCCCTGCAGTCAGCTATGTATCAGGTACCAGTCAGCATCAGTTGTGTGTTTCATGGGTAGGTCAATTGTTTACACAATGCCTGAGATCTGACATGTGAACTGTGTGTGCCCTTGAGATGTGTACCAATTGCTGGTCTGACTCGCAACATGTGTCTGGGGTATACAATACAAAACCATGCAGCAGGGTACTCCAATTTTTGGGCATCAGGAGTAGGTATAGCAAGTATGCCACAATTGCTTAGCCACCTGACTACTGTCCGGGGCAAAACACTGGTTCACTTAGTCCTGCCCAGTCCTGCCCCCTCAAGGGCATTCAGAAACACTCTGTAATCCCACTCCTGTGTGTGAAATTGCAGGTTGTGCTTTGTGACATGTGCCCTCAGGTATGTGCCTCTGTGTAATTAGGGTGTGGCTTGTTGCTACGTACAACTGGGGTGTCCATGATTCAGAGGGTCAGCATGACATCTGCAATGTGACTGTGGGAGACAAAACCTGTGTGACATATAGGTGTGTGATCATCTGACAGCGCACAATGGTGTATGCAACTCTGTCCCTCATGCAGCTGGGTTATATGCATGGCAGACTGTGATGTGTTAATGTACATGGATTTGTGTTTGCTGAGACTCATATGTCTGATTTTCATGATGTGGGGTCTTCTGGGTCCTGGATATGTTGTTTGAATGGGATGGGCAAGTGTGCCGTACATCTGCAGAGTTAGATTTGCCCCTGAGCTAGGATTGTGAGTCAGTGCATATTGTTGTTGTCTGGATGCCCTGCCCCTGTGACAGGAGACAGTGGTGACTGACTTTCAGGGCATCCCAGTGCCATGGCATTGAACTTGCTATGAGTGAGCCTGCGTTGTGTTCAAGTGTGCACCATGCATCCCATTGTGGCCTTGCCCATCAGGACATGAGTACATCATAGTGTGTGTTACTGGCATGCATCCCAAGCATGTGAAATGAGTCTCTGCCCATCCCTTCATCCGGACATGCGAGTCAGTCGCAAGAGATGTGCTGTGGGTCTAGTGACATACTCCTACATGTTCACTTGCATGTACAACTAATGTGTGGGTGGTGCATGTTGGCACATTGGGGTATTAGCATCCAACATGCAACAGACATATGTGTGCACGTCAAGGAGGGATATGTGTGCCATGGTTGATGTGGAAAATGACAATTGGCTTATTCTAAACAGTGTTGGCACTTTGAGCTGTGTTCAGCTGATGATGCCATGGCTTGCCCTGTGATGTGATGTACTCACTGTGGTGTGTGCAGTCGGTGCAGGTGACTGATATTGTTCTCTTACTTCCTATTCCTATCCAGATACGCCGCGGCCACAGGGGGGGACAGCTCCACGGACCAGGAGGAGCCACAGAGCCTTACAGGGACAGAAGGAGAGGAGTCAGGTGGACCCAGTGGCATGGAGGGCGATTTGAGCCACACAGAGGAGTCGTCAGCACCATCCCCCCCAGCTGAAGGCCACAGCAGCTCTGAGGATGACTCCTCTGTGGAGGCGGGTGTCAGCAGCCACCAAACCCCAGCTAGTGAGGCTATCTCCGCCACCGCCACCACCACCACCACCACCCCCTCTCATTGGCTCCCATCCCAGCGGTCCCTGTGGGCTCCCGTGTTCGTGAGCATGTCTCCTTTGTGCCAGGCACAGCACCCCCTGCCCCTGTGTCCCCTGCTGCCCTGAGTGAGGAGTCTGTGGACTTACTTAGACAGATGCATGTAGGGCAGACGTTGATGCTGAAGGTCCTCCATGCACACACAGGTCTGTTGACACAACTGGTGTCATTCATGGAGGGAATTTCCTCGGGCATGTCTGCCCTACAGCGGACCAACCAGTCCATGGCCTCCTCCCTGATGGCAGCAGTGTCCCTTCTCCAACAGTCCCACACCTCTCCTACCCCTGCACCACCCACGATTCCTAGCACACTACCTGTCCAAAGCACAGAAACCCCCAAACCAAGGGCTAGACATGCACACAAGCAAGCGCAGGGGATTGATTCCACACTCACAGGGGCTGGTTTGCTGACACACACACAGTCATCCACAACCACTCCACAGTCCTCCGAGACCTCTCCCTCCCAGCCCCCTTCCCTTGCCTCACCTGCAACCACATCCCCCAGAAGCTCTTCCTCTGTGACCTTGGCCTCATCCCCACCGACCCAGCAGACCTTGATTACAAGGGGAAGAGGAAGTCCCCACACACAGAAGGGAGTGCCCCTCACACCCGGACACCATCCCCCAGGCACAGTCAGACCGAGACGTGCACCCGCAAGTCCCCCCGGGTCAAGAAGAGCAAAACCCCCCCGCCAGCACGCAGCTCCAAGGCAAAGTCTCCGTCCTCCATCCCCAGGCCACCACTCCAGAGGTTCCCCGCCACTCCCTGCCCCGGGTTCCCCCACACACAGATACACCATCCCCAAAATGCTAAGGCCATCCCCCCCTAACACTTGCTCCTCCACACCTGGTTAGACAGTTGGTGCCACTGATGTGGGGACTGTGTCCCCACCCCCTGCCCTGCAGACCTCACCTGTCTCCCATTCCGCTCCCATGGATGTAGGCACTGCTTTGGAGTCCACGCCCACCCCGTCTGACTTGGGCACTGCAGTGGTGAGCCAATCCACTCCATCTGACCTGCCCACTGGAGTTGTGACGGCACCCACCCCATCTGACTTGTGCCCCACAGTTGTGACAGCACCCACCACTTCAGTCAGCTCCACTGCAGTTGAAAGTGTCTCGCCTGCATCCCCCACCTCTTCACTGCCTCCTTCTGCTGCACCCTGATCCTGTCCCTGCGGTGCCTGGCCTGCCCCCATGTATGCCCCTCCGAGGGGATGACCCTGGTCCTTAGCAGTGCAGGCAAGCAAGGTGTGACTGTTGTCACTCTAGTTCACTCCTTGGCAATTTGACATGGACTGGCCATTGGCCTTTTGTTGGAACAGACGTTTCACTTTTCATATGCTGAATAAAGCTTTTTACTTTGTCCCTGTGAACTTGATTTAGCTGTACATCATGTTGAGGTTGTTTTAGATGCCCTTGCACCTGTAATGCTTGGTTTACAATGTTGCATACTGATGTGTTGATGTGAGGTACTCCCTGTGGTCCATGAGATATGTATCCTATTCTGGTGGGTATCCATGTCATCCTTTGCAGCTACCTGGGTGTGTCCGGATCAACTATTTGTGTACATCTCTCTGTGAACATTTAATTGCCATGGTCACATCTGTGGCTTGCACCACTGCACATATGATGTGCTTCCCATTGTCCAAATTGTCACTTCCACATACTTCGTGCTCATCACTACTTGCCCTACAGGTGTGGGCATCATTGTAATAGGAGAAACTGGGTCCTCTGTGCAAATTGCTAGACATATGTTTGGGGTATGTGCAGCTGACTTAGGGGTGACTCCCGTACCCAGGCTGTTGTGACCAGAGCCTTCATTGTGTGGTAACTGATGGCTGACTGACCAAGTGTTCTGCAGACATGAGTGGGACTTGCGGTTAATATGTTTGGCACAGCTGTGCTCCCACAGGAGTTGTGTCCCCTCAAGTTAGTGTGTTGTCCAGTGACATGGCCTGGGCCCATGGTGTGTGTTGTATGTGCATGTGTGTGTGTCCACATCCCTGTTCATACACAGACAGTGTTCCCTTGATATGCACCTGTTGTTGATGCTTGCTTAGTGGTACTGGGTTAATCCCACTACTTTTCCAATGGGCTACCAGGTGTGTGGGTGCATGACTCACTACTGTTAATTGGTGTATCATCATTGTGATTTGTCAGTTCTGAGTGTTGATGATGTTGTCAGACACAGATGGGACACAGTGAGGGTTCCTCAAGGCACTTGTTTGTTCGCAATATCATTTAGTTGTCCCTAGGTGGTAGTTTTCAGTGACTGAGACATTTGTATGTGTGTGTGACTGCTCCCACTTGTCGGGTTCATGGCAGCAATGCTGGCAGGTGTCAGCATGGGTGCCTTGTGTTCCTCCTTGGCATCTGCATAGTCCTGGGACTGTGGCAGGAATTGTGAAGGTCACATGAGCTTTGAAGTCATGGCCATGTACCGCATACTGTGCAGTGTGTCTGTCATTCCCCAGGGTTGTAAACAGTCCTTGTGTGATGTGTGTGTGCACCTTAGTTCCTGCCAACATTCCTGTGTTTGTCATGTGGGCATGTGCAATGTCACCTGTCCATGTGGGCTTCAGATATACATTGTTGCAGTTCAGGTGTGTGGTGTTGATGGTGGACTGATGTGAATGTTTGCATGGATGGTCCCCTAGCTCCTGTTTGTCCATGGATGAGGGGCCATGCTGAGTGATTTGTGTTTGTGCATGTGTGATGTACATTTGTGGTACAGGACACATGTCTGGGTTTCCCAGTTTGTACGACATCTGCCTTTGGCATCACAGTGGAGGTGTCATGCATGCTTGTGTCACCCCAATGACTTGTCCCTGGAGCTTGTGCTGTTGTGTGTCAGTCTCTTGCTGTGTTAGTTGGTGTTCATTCCAGCTAGTGTCACATGTGTCTGTTGTGCTTCCTCTCATCTCCCAACGTCTGATTGCCCACTGAGGGTGTCCCAATGATGGTTTACTTTTGTATGGCACTGTGTCCACATCTGTGTCACTGTGGCTCAGCCCCTCTCATGTGTTGTGTAGTTGCCTGGGGATACTGTGACACACACACACACATGTTTTGTCCGATGTGCAGTGTGAGTTTGCCTGTTTGTGTTTGTGCATCTGCACCAGTGCATTGGTATTGCTATTGTGGGCCTTTGTCGGGATGCTGTTTCTGTGATTTTGCATGCTGTCCCTGTGAGTCATTTCACATCATTGTGCACATTCATCCTGGTTGTTGGGTGCCATTGCTGGCATGGAATGTGAGTTAGTGAGCTGACACCTACAATCTACACATGTTGTTTTGATTGGTGTGTCTATTTTCGAGATGTGTGTATGCTTGGTGATGGTCACTTCTGCTGTTGTGTCATTGTACGCTGTGTGCATTGTCAGCCCCCATGTGTGGTGCTTGTCTGCACATGGTCGAGAGTGTTATGTTTTCACAGCACTGTTTGCCTCACCACATCTCTGTGTGTATGGGACAAAAGCACTAGTTTGCCCCAGAAGTGTTTGATGTGTTGGGATCAGGAATCATTTGTGCTGTTTGTTATTTGCAGATTTGACCATGATGACACTTACCTTTTGGTCACTGTGTTGAGGGGGGGTGTGTCCCCATCACCACAATGCTCCACATCTGCTGCATTTTGTGAGCCCCCACTTGACTTCTGTTCTACACAGTGAGGGGTTGTTCTTTTTACATTGCCACAGTGCTATGGTGATGCTTGCCTTGTGTATGTCACACTCATGTGTTGGTCACACATGTGCTGTTACGTACATTGTATGCTCATAGCCATATTCACTGTTGTGGGCATTTGTCACAGACTACACACTGTTGTCATGATGTCATGGGGGATGTATTTAGCAGACATACCTGATGTCTGCGTATGCTGGATGTGCTGCGCATCACCAATCCTATGACTGGGGGTGGCAGGGGTGTTGTGCAACAGGTCCTCGGTGAGTGTGGGTGGCAGAGGTGATGGGCAACATAAGCCCTGTGAGTGGGGGTGGCAGGGGTGATGGGAAACATAAGCCCTGTGAGTGGGGGTGGCAGGGGTGATGGGCAACAGGTCCCCTGTGAGTGGGGGTGGCAGGGGTGATGGGCAACATAAGCCCTGTGAGTGGGGGTGGCAGGGGTGATGGGCAACATAAGCCCTGTGTGTGGGGGTGGCAGGGCTGATGGGAAACATAAGCCCTGTGAGTGGGGGTGGCAGAGGTGATGGGCAACAGGTCCCCTGTGAGTGGGGGTGGCAGGGGTGATGGGCAACAGGTCCACTATGGGTGGGGGTGACAGGGGTCATGGGCAACATAAGCCCTGTGAGTGGGGGTGGCAGGGGTGATGGGCAACAGGTCCCCTGTGAGTGGGGGTGGCAGGGGTGATGGGCAACATAAGCCCTGTGAGTGGGGGTGGCAGGGGTAATGGGCAATAGGTCCCCTGTGAGTGAGGGCGGCAGGGGTGATGGGCAAAAGGTCCACTATGGGTGTGGGTGGCAGGGGTGATGGGCAACATAAGCCCTGTGAGTGGGGGTGGCAGGGGTGATGGGCAACAGGTCCCCTATGGCTGGGGGTGGCAGGGGTGATGGGCAACAGGTTCCCTGTGAGTGAGGGTGACAGGGGTGCTGGGAAACAGGTCCCCTGTGAGTGGGGGTGGCAGGGGTGATGAGCAACATAAGCACTATGGGTGGGGGTGGCAGGGGTGATGGGCAACATAAGCCCTGTGAGTGAGGTTGGCAGGGGTGCTGGGCAACAGGTCCCCTGTGAGTGGGGGTGGCAGGGGTGATGGGCAACATGTCCCCTGTGAGTGGGGGTGGCAGGGGTGATGGGCAACATAAGCCCTGTGAGTGGGGGTGGCAGGGGTAATGGGCAACAGGTCCCCTGTGAGTGGGGGGGGCAGGGGTGTTGGGCAACAATAGCCTTGTGAGTGGGGGTGGCAGGGGTAATGGGCAACAGGTAGCCTGTGAGTGGGGGTAGCAGGGGTGATGGGCAGCAGGTCCACTATGGGTGTGGGTGGCAGGGGTGATGGGCAACATAAGCCCTGTGAGTGGGGGTGGCAGGGGTGAAGGGCAACAGATCCCCTGTGAGTGGGGGTGGCAGGGGTGATGGGCAACAGGCCCCCTATGGGTGGGGGTGTTAGTGGTGCTGGCCATGCAACCCCTATGGCGGGCTGTTGTTAGTGGCCAGGATATGTATCCCCTGTGTGTGTGTGCCTTTTTGCGGGTAGGTGTCGTTTGTTTATGTGGTAGGTGTCTGACTTACCGCCTGCTCCGTCGTCGTCGGTCCTTGATCCCGTCATAGATGTAGAGTACTGGTATGACCTGCACGATGGGATTCATGATGTGTTCGTGTCGTACACGCTGCTTCTTGCTCCGTCTCGTACCCGCTGCAAGCTGTTCCGTCTCGTAGCCGTGTATTGATTTGTGGCACGAATCGTAGCTGATATGCTTGTTTTCCGGATGCTGTGACGTGCCGTACGTGACGACCCGTCCGGCATGTAGGAAGTACGCATCGTACTTGTCATGCCGGAAACTGCTATGGATACTGCTTCCGGGCGACACGGTTCCTCTTTGGGAGTTACGGCTCGGACGGAGAATGGGGCTTGATTCACAGCCTACGTGTCGGTTGTGTTTTTGGAAGTTATGCGAATCGTACTTACTCTACAGGACGGACCGGCTCCGGGTACGTGTCAGTCGCAGGGTAAGGCTACGGACAGTTGTCCGACCGGCCATCGGAATCGGCCCCTAAATACATATATTTACAAATAATTAAAAAAAAAAAAAAATGTTGAACATACGTATAGAATACATACTAAAATACATAACACAAACAAAATCCATTTATTTACAACTATATTCTTCCTAACGATATTATTTACTTTGATATTACTTACTTCGATATTAAAAAATCAATATTACTTACCTTAATGTCGATATTCTGGTCAACGATATTCTTGACTTCAATATTCTGTCCCTACGATCTTAAAGACTCGATATTAGTGTAGGTCGATATTAAAAATGTGGGGGCAGATTTAGAAGCCCCTTCCATCATTTTTGCGCCGCTGTTACGTCTTATTTTGTGATGCAGCAGCAGCATAAAAATGCAGCCCATTTAAAATGTGACGCATCTAGGGAAATCCGTAATGTTATAAAGCCCTGCATCACATTATACCTGCGTCAGGTATAATGTATGCAGGGTGGGTGCTCTAATGCAAAAATGCCTCGTAGAAGCGATGCAGTGAAATCTACAAGATTTCACTGCTCCACTTCTAGGAAGCCACTGCGTCAAATTCTGACGCCTGCTTAAAGCAGGCGTAAGGAGTGATGCATTACAAGGAGGATAGGCCTCCCCCTGCATTACTGGAGTTGCGTCATGCTTGCGACACCACTCCAGCAATGCGTGACTTTTGCGTCAACAGATGTGTCAGAATTTCTGACGCATCTGTCAATCCTTGCGCCATGGTGCGCTCATTTTGTAAATATGGGCATCCATAGTGACGCAAGGGTTTCTAATGGTGTCGCAGGGAAAGTGATGCATCTTAACAGATGCGTCACTTTCTTGTAAATCTGCCCCTTGATATTTTGACTGTGCACCATTCTCAAGTTTGTGCACCTTGCCACATTGCCCACAGGCTGACGGTACCAGCACAGCGCACAATCAACATTGTTACGCAGACAAAGCTGCTGACTGTAGATTGTCCTTGAAATCCCAAAAGTCCGTATTCAGAAACCTGTTGGACAAATGAAGATAATGGTCAAGCGTTAGTACGGTCAGAAACGTAATATGGTACAATATATTGCACTTGGACAAACCGGAATGCTTATAGGTATGATCAATCCTGCACAAAATGACCGTAAAAGAAGCTTGTATGGTCGTAACCTTCGTAGGAAAGAAAAAGGAACGTTACAACCACACAAACTTCTGTTACGGTCTCATTATGCAGGATTTGTCACACCTGTAAGCATAAGGGTTTGTTTCAGCTTGAAACACATGCATGTTCACTTCCCCTAAACTGCACAGAAACAACTGGAGACCAAGCAAGGGAACCACGCCATAGCAGCCTTCCTGCAAGTGTTGGGGGCAACTGACTGCACACTTGTACTATTTGTGCCCCCTGCCGACACTGCACCCAATCACCGCAACTGAAACCACATGCATTCAAACAATGTGCAGCCAAAACTGGGCCATAGAGGCATGTACACTAATGTCGTCCCAAACTTCACAGGCAGTGTGCATGATTCCTACATCTTTTGCAAGCATCCCAGCCCTGGTCCCCAGACCAGTCTGCCGCCCAGCGATGACCGCCCATCCCTACGCACCCAGAACTCAATGCTCACCTGCCGCCACCAGCGTGTCTCCAAGAGGGCCCACCACGTGCCAGAGCAACTTCCTCAGCTGTCTCTGGATTCTGCAGCACAGGCCTCCAGCGCATCCTGCTGCACCGCACCGAGGAGTCATGTCTGTACAGCCAGCTGCCTTTGGCGTGCACACGGTCCAGCCAAGCTCACTATTCAAATCGGGTCTTTATTGACAGGATAGCGTATCGAGGCCACACATCATCGCAGGCTGCACACCCGCTCAGCTCTGGTGGCACTAACTCAGTGCAGCTCAAGTCATCGCCACATGGCGGGAGGCTTGTGTCGGCCAAAATGCCTCGGCTGCCACTAACATAATAAGCACACGGATACACCCAGATAGAGAGTGGAAATGGCTTTGAACACGTGAGCCCGACCCTTTTCCTTGGCAGGGTCACATGTCCTGTGACGCCTGTGCTGCATGGGTGTGGTGTGGTGTAAAGCAGCCGTGAGGGAGTGGCTGTGGCATGCTGACAACAAGAAATGTGATCAGCAGATCACTACAGGGAAGACCTGGTGCATGTAGCTTTGTAGTTCCCTCCCTGTCAGCGTAAGCAGAGTGGGCTGTCGGAAATGCGCATCCTTCATGACTTTACCAATATGGCGGTTTAAATCTGCACACCCAGCGAGATAAGTACACAATGGGTGTGCAACTCCACTTTTTTCTAAAAAAAAAAATATATATATATATATATTAATATTTAAGAAAACAGAAGACATTATATTATTTTAGTAACAAACAAAAAAAAGGAACACTTTTGTGGGGATATTACAGTTAAAAATATCATTAAAAAAAATTCAAAATTACTTAAAAAACCAGCTTTAATAAACATTATAATTCGAAATTAGCCTTTAAAAAACCATTGAAATTCACTGAAAAAATCATAGGTTTCAGGCACGTTATAGTTAGAAATTGGCATTTTAAAAACCTTTGAAATTCACTGAAAAAAACATAGGTGTCAGGCACGTTATAGTTATAAATTAGCATTTAAAAAACCTTAGAAATTCACTGAAAAAACCAAAGGTCTCCGGGACGTTATAGTTAGTTGGACATTTCACTCGTACAAAACCGGAGAAATTCCCCCATTATAGTTAGTTCAGATAACAATAACTCACGCCCCCGCAATGCACTGCTGATGACGTCACATATTACATAATTCATGCCATGATCAGTGACATCACTTACGACATAACTGATGACATCTTAAATGACATCACTCATGACATCACTGATGACATCATCTATGTGAAAATCTGATCCACCTCCACACACTCTAATATTACTTTTGATACACCCACTGTAAAATACAGACTACCATTTTCGAAACCATCGAGACACTAATACCAGTTACTATATACGCACTCACTGATTCCTAGGTCTCCAAACATATCCACTCATTCACCCATACAATCACTCATGCATGCAGTCACTCATCAATAGAACACTATCAAATGCACTCATAAACCTATACAGACACTCACACACCACCACTCATCCAGAGTTACTCTCACATCTAGTCAGTCATGCAAAGAATCAATCACACTTCTATTTACTGATCTATAGTTATACACACAATACATCACTTTTTCAAACAGAAACAAATGCATACTTACTCTCTTCTATAATCACTGATACAAGTACACACTCATCCATACAGCCACTATCACAATCACTGATTCTCACATAGAGGGGCAGATTTACAACAAGTAACGCAGCATAGTGCAGCAAGTCATTTTGCTGCGCCGTGCTGTGTTAGTTTGGAAAGCACAGAGATGCGACATATTTACAAGAATATGTTGCATCTCTGTGTTTCCCCTGCACTGAAGCACAAACTGGAGCCATGCGCCAGCGCTGGCACCCTTGCACCATGGTGCAAGGATGCCTGCGCCGTGGGGAGATTGTTTTTGTGCAGGAAGGGACACCTTTGTGCACAAAAACAATCACAAGAGGCTTTTTCCTCTTTCAACGTGTGCTGTAGAATGCAGCAAGCATTGAAAGAGGAAAAAACAAGGAGAAATGAAAACATTTATCCTCGTTGCGCCTCGCTACGCCACCTCTAGGGTGGCGTAGCATTCACACGCATCTCCAGATTTACGATTTCTTGTAAATCTGGAGATGTGTCTTGTTCCATGGGTGTTGCGTGGGAGCACCCACTGCAACACCCATGGAACGCCCCTTCCATGCACAGTGCTGTGTGTGAAGTGGCCATATTTAAGAGGAGAGGAAAAGTCACGCAATGTGGCTTTTCCTCTCCCTGTGAATATGGACGAGCCCCCTGCGCCACCAGTACATCACGAAAAGTGACGTAGTGGTGGCGCAGGGGGCACTGCCTTTTACATATGTACTTGGACATGTACCACTGAGACATCCATTCACTCACCAACACACACCCATACACACACTTACCCACCCATACAGCTGTTTCCACATGTACTCTTGAACCCATACACACAGTGAATCAACCACTCAAACATCTATGCACAACTCACATACTTCCCACCCACCCACACATACACCCAGGCACCCATACAAATACTCAGGCAACCAATCGATAACCCATTTAGACACTCATGTAGCTACTGACCAACCCATGCAGCAGCTTATACAACAACAGACAGACTGATACAGACAATCACACAGTTTAGTCAATAACCCATGCATTTAGTAAGACACGTTTAATCACTCACTTAAACAGTCACGCACCTACTAAATCCTCCATTCAGACACTTATACACCCACTCATTCTTCAATACACCTTGGCATATATATAACACATATTTAAACTTTAAAGAAAATCACAGTCACTAGATGATGTCATCATGAAAAAACCATAGGTTTCAGGGGCGTTAAAGTTAGCTGGACATTGCACTCGTACAAAAGAAAACCCGTGAAATTCCCCCGTTATAGTTAGTTCAGCTAACTATAACTCGCGCGCCCGCAATGCACTGCTGATGACGTCACATATTACATCACTCATGACATGGTCAGTGACATCACTGATGACATCACTGATGACATCTCAAATGACATCACTGATGACATCACTGATGACATCATCCAGTGAATGTGTGTCTTTCTGAAAACTACTTTTTATATATATATATATCTCAAGGTCGATGGAAGAATAAATGGGTATATAAGTGTCTAAATAAATGATTTTTTGTTGTAAAATTGATTGTATAATGGACTGATTAAGTGTATCTTAGTGAATACATGGGTTACTGAGTAATGTTTAAATATGTAAATATCTGTATAAGTCTCTCACTTTGTGTATAAGTGACTGCATGGGTTGGTGAGTAGCTACATGAGTGTCTATATGGGTTATTACTTGGTTTTTCGAGTATCAGTATGAGTTTCTGAGTGTCTGTATGGTTCAGTGGAGGGTATTACTTAGTGCATAGATGCATGAATGAGTGTGTCACTGTTTGTATGTGTTGAAGACAGTATGTGTGCAGGACTGTATGGGTGGATTAGTGTGTGTATGGGTGTGTTAGTGAGTGAATGACTGTCTCAATAGTGTCTTTATAAGTAACTACATATGTTTTAAACTAGTATATGTGAGTATTGCTGTATAAAAGTGAGTATATGTGAGAGTGAGAGATTGGAAGAGTTCCTGTATGAATAAGTATGTGTTTCTTTAAGTGATTTTTTTAAAGAGTAAGTATGTGTAACTTTCTGTAGAAGTAAGTGTGCTGGTGTGTGTATAACTGTATACGCAAGTAAATGGATGTTTGATTCTCTATTAGCATGAGTGACTATGTGTGTGAGTAACTCTATGGATGAGTGGCGGTGTGTAACAGGATGTATAGGTGTATGAGTACATATGATGAGTGAGTACATGTATGAGTGACTATATAGGACTGTTGGTGTATGAGTGGATGTGTATGTAGATCTTAGAATTACTGAATAGGTTGTTGTAACTGGTATTGGTATGACCATTGTTTAGAAAATGTTAGTTTCTATTTTTGAGTGTGTGTATCAAAGGTTATATTAGGATGAGAGGAGGTCTGCCACTCTATCACAAGGATGATGTCATCAGTGATGTCATCAGTGATGTCATTTGAGATGTCATTAGTGATGTCATGAGTGATATCACTGACCATGTCATGAGTGATGTAATATGTGCATTGTGGGTGCGTGAGTTATAGTTAGCTGAACTAACTATAACGGGAGAAGTTCACGGATTTTGTATGAGTGCAATGTCCAGCTAACTATAGCGCCCCTGAAACCTATGGTTTTTTCAGTGAATTTCTAAGGTTTTTTAAATGCTAATTCCTAATTATAACGTGCCTGAAACCTATGGTTTTTACAGTGAATTTCAAAGTTTTTTTTAAATGATCATTTCTAAATATGCCTGCCCTACAGAGATAGGACATGTGAAGAAAGAAGAGAAAACGTACAGTAAGAAAAAAAAGAAATGCAGAAAGAAGCAACAGAAGTCCTCAAAGTTGAAGAAAAGTACAGGAAGAAGGAAAACGTGCAGAAAGAACAAACAGAGGAGCAGAAAGAAGACTTGTTGCAAAATCATCCTGTACCCTCAACTTTTTTCAGACGGATACTGGTGGTAAGGGAGTCTGACTAACCAGTCCTACAGCCAGTGCTCTGTTAAAAGACACTTAGAATACAGTGAAAACACCTACATACCCTAGGGAACACTATGCGTTGGGGTCCCCCTGTGATTAGCATGACCTCCTCTGTAAGCCCCTAGTATATAATAGGGCAGGGGGATTAAAACTACCTCTTAAAACGTGCTACAGGGTGTGTTTGCACACTGGTGAAGAGAGGGGGGGACTGAGCTGACGTGTGCAAACACGCCCTGTAGCTGTTTTAATTTGGGGGATAAAGTCCCCTTGAATTCTGAGGGTCCCTGGGGTCCAACTAGCCCACTAGGTACCTCCATTAAGCGCCGCATAGCTGCGTTGCTGAGAGGTGTAAAAAGGGGCACAGCCTAGTCCACCTCTCTGCAACGCAGCTCCGTGGTGCTTACTGGAAGCACCTGGTGGGCTAGTTGGACACCCGGAGCCCTCACGATTGAAGGGGAATTATTTCTCCAACTTAAAATGCACCACAGGACGTGTTTGCACACGTCACCTCAGGCTCCGTCCCCTCCATTCACCACAGTGTAAACACGTCCTGTGGCCATTTTAACTAGGGAGATTAAGTTAATTTGAATCCTGAGGGTCCCTAGGGTCCAGCTAGCCAACTAGGTACCTCCAGTAAGCGCCACAGAGCTGCATTGCAGAAAGGTGTAAAAAGTGTAACGGCCTGGACCACCTCTCCCTCAGGATTGAAGGGGAATTATTTCCCCAACTTAAAACGCGCCACAGGGTGTGTTTGCAGACGTCACATCAGGGCATGTCCCCTCCCTTCACCACTGTGTATACGCGCCCTGTGGCCGTTTTAAGTTGAGAGAATAAGTCCCCTTGAATCCTAAGGGTCCCTAGGGTCAAACTAGCCCACTAGGTACCTCCAGTTAGCGCCACAGAACTGCGTTGCAGAGAGGTGTAAAAAGGGGCGCGGCCTATGAACAGCTGTCTGCACCGCAGCTCCCTGGTGCATACTGGAGATACCTCTTTGGCTAGTTGGCCCCCAGGGACCCTCAGGATTGAAGAGGAATTAATTCCCCAACTTAAACTGCACCACAGGGTGTGTTTGCACACATGCCAACTCAGGCCTCGTCCCCTCCTTTCACCACTGTGCAAACGCGCCCCGTGGCCTAGGGGGTCAGGGTGTTTCAAACCCTGCCCCCTTTTTGCGTTCTGTGCATTTTGTCTTCTGTTTTCTTGTGCCTCAGTTCTACCGAGGCACAAGATGGCTGCCAACACTTCCTGGTTTGGAGTGTTGACAGCCAATTAGCATATAGCTCGTGCTCGGCAGGGTGAGCGAATCCACCGCTCCCATAGATATATCTATGATTTTACTTTTGATTTTCTCAGGAACTACTGAACGGATTTACACCAAAGGCACGACTCTGATCCAAGGGCTACCTTTTTGCCAAATTTGGTGTAATTCCGTTCAGCAGTTCGGGCTGTCGCTGCCATTAAAGGTTCCTATGGAAAATTGCATGGGGAAAACACGTTTTGGGACCCCCCTTTTTTCTCAGCCCTTGCTTGACAAATCACCCCGAGACTTTCAGGATAGGAGCGGACTGGAGCACCCCACCGGTTTTTAAAATTTTGCGAAGATTCGTCAACCGGTGCCAAAGTTATAACAAATAGAATGTTGCGGATTTCCTCTGGATAATAGGTCCTAACTATAACTACCTACTGGCGACCGCCAGTAGGTAATATATATATATATATATATATATATATATATATATATATATATATATATATATATATTATCTTAAGGAATAATGATTATAATAAGAGTTTTATATTTCCAAAATAATAGGGTTATTCAAATATGTAATAAGTTTGAAGCAAATTATTTTACCTCTATAACTTAGACCAGAGTGGGAATAGTATGTTGAATCCTTCCGATGTCCCAAACCTTTCCTACTATTGCCCTGGTTGCAGTGGGAATAGTAAATATCCTACAGTTGCTCTATTTGGAGGGGGAATATTATATGTAACCCTTAGGAAGTCCTGCACTTTCTCTACAGTTGCATAAACTGGAGTGGGAAAAGTATATCTATTATTCTCAAACTCCTAAATTTCCTAATTTTTGTTAGATATATTTAATAATATTTTTTATGATTTTAATTGTGTATATTATTTTGTTTGTTTTTAATTATTTGTACATGTTTATATTATTTTCTAATCATTTCATGTAAATATATGTATATTTTTATATTTCATATAAATATGTATCGATATATATACATATATGTATATATAAATAAAAGATATAATGTAAAATACATATTTTAAATAATTGCGTTACTATATATAAGAATGAGTGTGTATAAACATACACATATATCTTGTAATATATGTGTGTGCATGATTGTATTAGTGTATATTTATAGAAACGTGGTCCTAACTATAACTACCTACTGGCTATCGCCAGTAGGTAATATAGTATTCAATATCAGCAAGATTTATTTAATTAGCATTTTATTAATGGTCTTCAATAAAATATTTCAGGTTTACTTCTTTAAAATACCTACCTAATACTTATATTAACCCCTTCGCTGCTAGGCCTTACCCCCCGTGCTAAGCCTTTTTTTGGCTATTTGAGGTAGTTTGCGCTTAGGCCCCTGTAACTACCCAGGCATTATGGATTCCCCTGGAGGGGACCAGGAAATTAGCCAAAATACAGCTCAATTTAGTTTTTGGGGGGAAACATGGGAAGAAAATGCTACAGATGAAAGCATCTGTTTTTTCCCTGCCAATGGTATCAAAAAAGGGGTTGTGGTGTTGAAATCACCATCTTCCCAACTTTCAGGGACAAGCAGACTTTTGTCAGAAAACTAACATTTTTCACACAGTTTTGACATCTTTCTGGGACATAGCCTATTTTTGCTATTTTTTGTGCTTTCAACCTCTTTCCAGTTAATGGTAGAAATGGGTATGAAAGCAATAATGGATCCTGGACAGCTATACATTTTAGCAAAGTAGATAAAATTCTGAATTCAGCAAGAGGTCTTTTGTGTAGATCCTTCAAGGTTTCTTTATAGAAACTAACCGTTAAATATAGGAAAAAATGAAAATTAGTTGAAAAAAACAGCCATTTTTGTCAACGTGTTCACCTGTAAGTTCTTCTAATTATGACAGCAATATACCGTTACATCCGCTGGACCTTTCTGGTTGTGGGTATATATAGGACTTGTAGGTTCACCAAGAACTCAACGAACCCAGAGCCAATAACTGAGCAGCGACTTGCAATGGTTTTCTATTATTTACCGGGTATATGGCAATTATTCTGGGAAAATGTATACATGGAACAATCGGTACGAAAGACACCTATGTATTTCTGAAAGGGGAACAAAATGTGGGGGCATCTCATCTAGGCCTGGGCTAAAAATCCATTCCGCTTGCGGAAATTGCGATAATTTGCCATTTTTGCATTCCGCGGAGAGCGCGAATGTTAGAAAAGGTAGACGGACCGGGAGGGTCGACCGGGGTCAGGAGGAGAGGTCTCCGGGGAGAGCCGTCTCCAGCGATCGTACAGACAAGTAACTTCCCCCCCACAGACGAATATCACACACGGATAAGGTTCAGTGATCTTTATAGGCACTTATTTAAGGTACGGTGAACTGGTACAAGGAGGTCTGGACTCAGGGGTCCCCTCGATTAGAGTCTCGCAAGGTAGGGAAGGGGGTAGCGGGACAGTCTATTTACCAATCAGGTAGTTCGGTTGAGGTGATGATGAGCTCACAATCCTCGAGCTTGGGGGTTAGGTGGTATGGGCCGCGGCAGCGCCAGCAGGTCCCGGTGTGGATGGTCGATACAACGGGCCGCGGCAGCGCCAGCAGGTCCCAGGAAGATGAATGTTGCAGAAGGCCGCGGCAGCGCCAGCAGGTCCCGGTGAGGATGGTCGTTACAACGGGCCGCGGCAGCGCCAGCAGGTCCCAGGAAGATGAATGTTGCAGAAGGGCCGCGGCAGCGCCAGCAGGTCCCGGTGAGGATGGTCGTTACAACGGGCCGCGGCAGCGCCAGCAGGTCCCAGGAATATGACTGGTTGCAGAAGGCCGCGGCAGCGCCAGCAGGCAGGACGATGGTTCACAAGAGCGGGCTACGGCAGCGCCAGTAGACCGTCAGGGTTGAGTTCACTCGGTGTCTCTCGACTCCAGGATACAACTGCCTTCTTGCTCCGGAGCTGCCTCAGTTATAGGGCTGGTGCCCTTTGATGTCCGGACCCTCGCACTTGGAGGTCGGAGGGTCCGGGATGAAGGTGTCCAGACACCCAGCAGGGGGTGGAGCCAGTGCCTGGGGGAGCTGGGGGCGGTCGGCACCTGGCGGGGGAGAGCCCTTGACACTTCGGTCTCCCATTGACCTGCCAAGTGGTCCGCTCACCTCCTGGGCGGATAGTGGTGCCGGGATGTCGGGGCCGGCCAGGCCCGGGGTTAGGGTCGAGGGGAGGCCATGCGGCCGCGTGGTGCAGGGCCCAAGATGGCGGCTTGACCCGGCCGGGAAAGCCGGTGGGGCTGGACCCCGTGATGAGTAGGGGTCCGAGGGCAGAGGGTCCGTCGGGAGACGGAGTACAGGTGCTTGTCGCGGGGATATGCCAGGTGGGCCGGAGTTCGGGCTTTGTCGAGCGGGGAGGGAGCGAGCCGTCTGTGAGGCCTGTCCAACATGCGTCCCCCCCAGCTGAAGGCGGGGAGAGTCACCCATCTCCTTGGGGACTCTCTTCGTCGAGGCGGAAAAAGCGGGACAGGCCATCCGCGTTGGCGTGGTCTTGGCCTGGTCGGTGCTCCACGGTGAAGTCCATTCCCTGCAGGGAGATGGACCAGCGCAAGAGTTTTGGGTTCTCCCCCCGCATCTGCATCAGCCATTGCAGGGGTCGATGGTCAGTCTGTACCCGGAAGTGGGTACCGAAGAGATAGGGTCGGAGCTTTTTGAGGGCCCACACTACTGCAAATGCCTCCCTCTCGATGGTGCTCCAACGCTGTTCTCGGGCCAGGAGACGTCGACTGATGAAGGCCACCGGCTGGTCATGACCTTCGGGGTTCAACTGAGAGAGGACGGCTCCGATGCCGTGGTCGGAGGCGTCGGTCTGCACCACAAATTCCCGACTGTAATCGGGGGCCTGGAGTACCGGGCGGTGCACAGGGCGGCCTTCAGCTCCTCGAAGGCCGCTTGACAATCAGGAGTCCAATTGACCCGCTTTGGCTGGTTCTTGGATGTGAGACCCGTGAGGGGCCCCACGATGCTGCCGTAGTCCTTCACGAACCGCCGGTAGTAGCCGGTGAGCCCCAAGAAGGCTCGGACCTCGGTCTGGGTGACGGGGGGCTGCCAGGACTGGATGGCAGCAATCTTAAGTTGTAGTGGGGCCACCAGCCCGCTCCCCACTTGGTGCCCAAGGTAGGTCACAGACCCTTGGCCAATCTGGCACTTGCCGGCCTTAATGGTGAGGCCGGCCCGCTGGAGGGCTTGTAGGACCTCTTGGAGGTGACGGAGGTGGTCGGACCAGTGGCGGCTGTATACAGCGATATCGTCCAGGTAGGCAGCGCTGAATTCTTCAAGCCCCGCCAAGACCTGGTTCACAAGGCGTTGGAACGTGGCGGGGGCATTCTTCATGCCAAAGGGCATGACCTTAAACTGATAGTGGCCATCGGGGGTAGAGAAGGCTGACCGTTCCTGAGCCCTGGGGGTGAGGCCGATCTGCCAGTAGCCCGCCGTTAGGTCGAAGATACTGAGGTAGCGGGCGGCCCCCAGCCGGTCGATCAGCTCGTCTGCTCGGGGGATGGGATGAGCGTCGGTCCGGGTGACAGCGTTCAAGCCCCGGTAGTCGACGCAGAATCTCAGTTCAGGAGCGGAGCCGGGGGCAGCGGCCTTGGGAACTAGTACGACCGGACTGGCCCAGGGACTGTCCGAGGGCTCGATGACCCCGATCGTGAGCATCTTGGCCACTTCCTCCTGTATGCAGGCCCGTACCCGATCTGGTACGCGGTAGGCCCGGTGCCGGACAGGGGGACTGTCCCCGGTGTCTACGTCGTGCAAACACCAGGGGGTGACCCCGGGGGTGAGGGAGAACAGGGCAGCGAACTGCAGCAGGAGGTTCCGGCAGTCCTGGCGTTGCTCCGAAGTGAGGGCGTCAGAGAGCCGGACCCCGTCCACGGAGCCGTCCTTCTCCTGAGCCTTCAGGAGATCCGGGAGGGGCTCGGAGTCTTCTTCCGTGCCACTGTCTGTAGCCATCAAGAGGCTTAGTTCGGAGCGCACAAAGTGCGGTTTGAGCCGGTTGGTGTGGAGGACCCGAAGGGGGTTCCGGGAGGACCCCATGTCGATGAGGTAAGTGACGGGGCTTTTGCGCTCGACCACTTTGAAGGGCCCCGTCCACTTATCTTGCAAGGCACACGGTTCGGTGGGGGACATCACCCATACTTGCTGCCCAGGCTCGAATTCAACGGAGGAGGCATTGTGATCATACCACCTCTTCATGTCCTCCTGGCTGGCCTCGAGGTTCGCCTTGGCCATCTCCCTGAAGCGCCGGGTCTGGTTTCGTAAGGCCAGGATGTATTTGAAGACGTCTGGAGGGGTCGTTAGGGGGGCCATCTCCCAACCTTCCTTGACTAGGCTGAGGGGCCCTCGCACAGGGTGTCCGTATAGGAGTTCAAAGGGGCTAAAACCGAGGGACTCCTGGGGAACTTCCCGGTAGGCGAAGAGGAGGCACGGGAGCAGTACATCCCACTGGCGACGGAGAGGTTCTTCCAATCCCCCAATCATCCCTTTGAGAGTGCGGTTAAAACGCTCCACTAGTCCGTTCCCTTGAGGGTGATAGGGGGTCGTGAATCTGTAGGTGACCCCGCATTGTTGCCAGAGGGACTTCATGTATTTTGATATGAAATTCGTGCCGCGGTCGCTGACGACTTCTCGGGGGAAGCCTACCCGGGAGAAGATCCCCATCAGGGCCCGGCCAACCACTGGAGCGGTCACTGTCCGTAGGGGCACCGCCTCGGGGTAGCGGGTGGCATGGTCCACTAGTACCAAGATGAACCTGTGTCCTTGTGCCGTACGGGGGTCCAGAGGTCCCACAATGTCTATCCCCACCCTTTCGAACGGGGTGGTGACCACCGGGAAGGGTTGTAGAGGGGCCTTCAGCTTCCGGCCACTCTTCCCGCTGGCTTGGCATGTGGGGCACGATCGGCAGTGGTTCAGGACGTCATTCCTCATTTTCGGCCAGAAAAAGTGGGTCACCAGTCGACTGTACGTTTTATCCTGGCCCAGGTGTCCAGCCAGGGGGACATCGTGGGCTAGGTTGAGCAGAAAGTCTCGGAAGCGGAGCGGTACCACCAGAACTCGACCGGCCCCCAGCTCGGCGATTCTTTGCTCGCTGTAGAGCAGGTCGTTATCCCAGTAGACCCAGTGGGTTCCGGTGGTGTCCCCGGCGTTTTGGGTACTGGTTTGTTGGCGGAGTCCCTCGAGGGAAGGACAGGTCTTTTGCTCCTGGCGGAACTGTTCTTGGGTGGGCCCCCCTTCTTGCCGCCACTGAGCCAGATCCGGAAGGTCCTGGGGTGGCGCGTCTTCTTCGGTAGTCTGGTCCGGGAGGTCGGACTCGCCGTTGTCCTCTACGGGGGCAACCGGGGGCGGAGGTGCTGGCCATTCGGTTTCTTCTGAACGGGGGGCGGCACGGCCGGCCATGGATCGGGTGGTTATGCAGGCCCAGTCTGGAAGGCCCAGCATCCCCAAGTGCTCTCTTCTCTCGACGGTGGCCCACGGGGAACTCTCGAGGTCATTCCCCAGGAGGCAGTCCACGGGGGCATCGTCCCGGACCGTCACTTTCAGTAGGCCGGAGACCCCTCCCCATTCAAACGGGACGCAGGCCATCTTACACATGCTCTCAGAGTTATCTGCCGAGCGGACGGGGCAGAGAATGTTCGGCAGGATCTGCTCGGGCTTCACCAGGTGACAGCGGACGGCCGTCACGCTGGCGCCGGTGTCACGCAAGGCCTCGGCTCTCTGTCCATTAATGGTCACCCACTGACCGTATTTTCTGGTGTTGGCGGGTAGGGGAGCCCGCGGAACCATGTCTCTTCCCCCTAAGCATGCCAGGACCATGGCGGCCGGTTCCCACCCTTGCTGGTCCGGCTCACACTCCTCGGGTCCCTCCGACGACTGCTCTTCCCCCAGGGCAGCGGCAGCTACCTGGCGGGGCTTGGGTGTTTGGTTCAGCGGGCAGTTCGGATCGTTGGCGTAGTGGCCTACTCGCTGGCACCGGTGGCACGTGACGTTGGCTCGGTACCCAGGCCGCAACGGGGGGTTGCCCCGGCCGGCCGGAGGCGGGGTGCTGGCCACGGGTGTTGCTGGTAAGGCGTCTCTCCCTCGCCCCTGGCCCCCTCCTCCTCCCCGAGGACGGTGCTGGCCTTGGTTGCTTCTGTTCTGGTCGTGTGGCCCTTTCCGGCCCACCCGGGTGCTTTCCCACCGGTCAGCTTCGGCGGCGAGCTGCCGGGGGTCAGTCAGCTTACTGTCGAGTAGGTGCTGCCTGAGCTCGACGAAACAGTTGTTTGACAGGTGTTCCCATACCATAAGGTTGAAGAGTTGCTCGTAGGTGGTGACCTGACTTCCCTTGATCCAACCCTCGAAGGCCCGGCTGAAATAGTTCACGTATTCCACCCAAGTTGTACCTGGGATCCGGGTGCAATCTCTGAACCTCTGGCGGTACATCTCGGGCGTGAGGCCGTAGCGGGTGAGGAGGGCAGCCTTCATGTGGTCGTAGGACGACATTTGGTGATCGGGGAGCTGCAGCAGGGCATCGCGACCCTCGTTGATAAATCTCCCCCAAAGTCCGGCTCCCCAATCACTCCGGTCGATCCGGTGGGAGGTCATTGCGATCTCATAGGCTTTGAACCACTGTTGTATGTCGTCTTCTCGGACATACTCGCGGACCACATCCTTGGGGATGTGAACTTTTTTCTCGATTGGTCCCGGGGTGTGTGGTCGCTCAGGCACCCCCAGTTCCTTATTCTGTTTGCGCAGTTCTATTTCCGCCAGTTGGCGCTCGTGCTCGAGCGTTATTTTTTTCTCTTCCAGCTCTCTCTGTCTCTGCTTTTCTTCTCGTTCCTCTCGAAGCCGCATATGCTCGAGGTTGAGTTTCTGTTCAGCTAACTTGAGCTCCCCATCCATCTTGAGTCGTGCCATCTCTAATTCGTGTAGTCTGACTCTGTCTCTTTCTCGTATCTCCTCCTGTGAGAGGCCCGTTCCCCGCTCCTCGGGAGTCGTGGCGTTCTCCTCTGGTGCGATGCTGTTTTGGTCTGGTGTGACGTTGCTTTGGTCGGAGGGTCTTGCGACCCCAGTTTCTGTCCACGACTCAAGAGCGCGCTTCAGATCATCCTTGGTACTCAGGCCGGTGGTAGCAATGCCAAGTTCTATGCAAAATTGTCTCAGTTCGCGGTGGTTGTATTCTTCTAATTTCTCCATTTGGAACTTCTCGGTGGAGCTGTTATCTTTGGTCGACATCGTGCTTTGTCGTGGGGCGAGCTACTCTCTGTACGATTACGCGTTGATTCGGATCGCGCCGCTGGCCACCAATGTTAGAAAAGGTAGACGGACCGGGAGGGTCGACCGGGGTCAGGAGGAGAGGTCTCCGGGGAGAGCCGTCTCCAGCGATCGTACAGACAAGTAACTTCCCCCCCACAGACGAATATCACACACGGATAAGGTTCAGTGATCTTTATAGGCACTTATTTAAGGTACGGTGAACTGGTACAAGGAGGTCTGGACTCAGGGGTCCCCTCGATTAGAGTCTCGTAAGGTAGGGAAGGGGGTAGCGGGACAGTCTATTTACCAATCAGGTAGTTCGGTTGAGGTGATGATGAGCTCACAATCCTCGAGCTTGGGGGTTAGGTGGTATGGGCCGCGGCAGCGCCAGCAGGTCCCGGTGTGGATGGTCGATACAACGGGCCGCGGCAGCGCCAGCAGGTCCCAGGAAGATGAATGTTGCAGAAGGCCGCGGCAGCGCCAGCAGGTCCCGGTGAGGATGGTCGTTACAACGGGCCGCGGCAGCGCCAGCAGGTCCCAGGAAGATGAATGTTGCAGAAGGGCCGCGGCAGCGCCAGCAGGTCCCGGTGAGGATGGTCGTTACAACGGGCCGCGGCAGCGCCAGCAGGTCCCAGGAAGATGACTGGTTGCAGAAGGCCGCGGCAGCGCCAGCAGGCAGGACGATGGTTCACAAGAGCGGGCTACGGCAGCGCCAGTAGACCGTCAGGGTTGAGTTCACTCGGTGTCTCTCGACTCCAGGATACAACTGCCTTCTTGCTCCGGAGCTGCCTCAGTTATAGGGCTGGTGCCCTTTGATGTCCGGACCCTCGCACTTGGAGGTCGGAGGGTCCGGGATGAAGGTGTCCAGACACCCAGCAGGGGGTGGAGCCAGTGCCTGGGGGAGCTGGGGGCGGTCGGCACCTGGCGGGGGAGAGCCCTTGACACTTCGGTCTCCCATTGACCTGCCAAGTGGTCCGCTCACCTCCTGGGCGGATAGTGGTGCCGGGATGTCGGGGCCGGCCAGGCCCGGGGTTAGGGTCGAGGGGAGGCCATGCGGCCGCGTGGTGCAGGGCCCAAGATGGCGGCTTGACCCGGCCGGGAAAGCCAGTGGGGCTGGACCCCGTGATGAGTAGGGGTCCGAGGGCAGAGGGTCCGTCGGGAGACGGAGTACAGGTGCTTGTCGCGGGGATATGCCAGGTGGGCCGGAGTTCGGGCTTTGTCGAGCGGGGAGGGAGCGAGCCGTCTGTGAGGCCTGTCCAACAGCGAAAATGTCAAAATTTCCGCAATCCGCATTTTACCAGAAATTTTTTGCTTGCTCGCTCTGTAAAATAATACATTCTCGCGTGCGTGCGATCGCCTTACCTGAATCCCTGCGTTTGCCGACAAGTTTTCCCGATCTGGTCGCGTTCTCCACGAGATGTTGGATTGTTGGTAGCCATTTGCGCTGTCTCGTGACAGTTCGCGCCCGCAGTAACGTCATTCGTTGCGCGATCACGTCTTTCTTCTCGCGATCATGCACCGCGAGACAAGTGAAAACAAGATGGCCGCGCCCGCCAGCAACCGCATGGGTAAGCTGGCGAGCCGCGACCACGCAGAAAATACCGCGAACGGGCAGGAAAAAAACGTCAGCATCTTCGCGATATTTCCGCGTGTTTGCGGATATTTTTTACATTTTCGCGATAATTTGCGAAAGTGAATTTCGCAAATTCCGCCCACCCCTAATATGATCAAGGGCATAATTGCCACTTTAGCAGCACTTTTTGCCGCTAAAGCGGCGATAATTTTAACGCCCTATCAACAAGGCGGCGCTAACATGCATTAGCGCATGTTAGCTGCCGAATTCCCAATGCCTGGTATCTCAGCGGTAAACATCGCTAATGAGAAGCAAAGTAGGCGTGGCTGGGAAAACTACATGGGAAATTATCGCGCAGGCAGCTTCGCAATATCAGCAAAGAGCCTTAGCGATAATAATCATTGCGTTAACTATGCCTTAAGGCAGGAATTTAACGTCTGTTAAATTCCTGACTAAGGCATACCTACCATGGAGGTGGATTATGGTGATACGACCACAGGGTCATATCACCAAGGCTATCGCCGTTTTGAGTGCAACATCGCTGGAATATTATCGACCTGGAGTAAAGCTTTGTTAATAACGCGCTAACCGGGCGATAAATTCCAGCGATAGACGGCGATAAATATAAAAGCGCTAAGCGTGCTTTGCAATATTTATCGCCGTCTGTTGCTGATATGCCCCATAGAGTTTAGAAACAGTAGATATTTGCACATTTCCGAAAGTGGGAATACCCATACTAGCATGAGAATTAAAGGTCATTTTTCGAAATAACTTATTTTTTACACATTGTCTTTCAATTCAATAAATGCAATGTTTATTTCGACCTTGGTCTTTAAACAGTGATAAAACCGGTTAAAAATGACAGTTCAACAGCACAAATTTATACCTTCTCAACGTTAAAAATTTATAAATTTTCAAAATTGGAGTACAATAGTGACTTTTCTACGCAAATCAACAGGACTATTTATAAAAGTAATACACAATTTAAAACTCACTTTAAGATAATATGCAAATTCATCCATTTTAAAAGGTTTTATATTAACCTTGTTTAAAATTTAAAACAGTTTAACAATTCTAAAAATTACGGCTAATTCTCTCTGAGATAACTTTTGATTTCCTTCATGTAGTTCCCTAAAGCAATCGCGATCTCGAGATTAGGCATTTCTGTAATTAACTCCACCGCCTGTGACCGTAGCTTTATATCATATTTTAAAAACATTTGGCGGAGATATAATTTACGCTGCTCTAGTATTGCTGCGCAATCTAACAAAATATGTAGTATATCACCTTTTGTTCCCAGAGTACACTTACAATAACCAACATGATCTGACATTTTTATTTTTAATTCTTCGTTTACCAACCAGGGATTTATACCAATTCTCAGTCTTAAAATTTCCTGTCTGTACCAATAGTTTGGTAAAATGTCCAAATAAGGGAACCAATTTTCATTTAGCCATGAGTCCCTCATAAATTGCACAGATTTTTTCTTTGCCAGATATTCCATATCTGCACGTCTAGAGACTTCTTGTCCATGCTTCCTAAGATCGCTTTTAATAAATTCTACATACAGGGACTCTTGGCAAATTTTCACCTTTATGTTCTTACAGGCCAATAGTATTTTCTTCCTGTTCTCTTTTGCCCATTTTAAATTACTATTTTGGATCTCTTTTCTGCACCATTGAGATACCTTCTGGCCTATCTCTATATCCAAGCATTTCCAAAATCTAATTAAAGCCGTATGTGACTGTACACTCCAAGCAGTTGTACCTAGCTCGGTTCTTATTGCTTGGATCATCGACGAATGTGGTAGTGACATCAATGTTTTCAGGCATTTCCCTTCCTCTAAATCCCAATCACTTTTGCCACTTAAATGAAGAACTTCCGCTCCATAGAGGACTTGTGGGGGTATCATTGCGCTGAAAGCCTTTAACAACGGTCTGTGATACATATTGCCATAATCACGATTACATTTTTTCAGACCGCAGATCGATGTAAAGGCTTTCACTTTCTGGGCTTCTAGGTGAGTGTGCCACTTTAAAGACCTGTCAAACCACATCCCGAGGTAACGATATTCATTCACCGTTTCCAGTTTCAAATCTCCTAAAAACCAATTAAATTGAATATCTTTTTTCCCAAAGCATAACATTTTTGTCTTTTCCATATTTACAGTTAAAAATGTCCTTTCGCAATATTCGCTAAAGGCGTTCAACTTTCTTTGGAGTCCCATTTCAGTCTGGTCCAAAATTACCAGATCATCCGCATGCAATAAGCAGGACACTTTATTTCCATCCATTCTCGGGCTAGCATTTCTTTCAACCTCTAGGGTTGCTGGTAGATCTGCTAAAAATATGGCAAATAGCAAAGGGGCCAACACACAGCCCTGTCTAAGGCCATTCTCGATTGCTATTTTTGGCGTCAATGACCCTTCTGTGTCTCTAATCACTTGTGCCCAATTTCTGCTGTGTAGCTCTTTTATTATCGCAAGCAGGCCTTCAAGGATATTTTTATTTACAAGAGTTTCCCAAAGGCAGTTCCGATCAACTGAATCGAATGCTGCACGAAAATCAACAAAACAGCAGCACATCTCGCCATTTTGTTCTATTGACTTGCGCGCTATTGCCCACAAGGCGAAGCAGTGATCCACCGTGGAGTGGCCTTCTTTGAAACCCCCCTGTTCGACTGGTACAATTGAGAACTCCTCCACCCAGTCCTTTAGTCTATTCAGAACTATTTTTGAAAAGACTTTTTCTCCTATATCTAGCAAACTAATCAACCTATAGTTTTGTGGTGCATTCACATTGCCTTTTTTATGGACTGGCCTTATTACAGCTCCCTTCCAATTCTTTGGTATTTTCCCTACCGCTAAAATTACCAGGAACATATGAGAAAAAAATCTTGCCCACCACTTCATCTGTGACTTTATTATGATTGCTGGGAGATTGTCTGGTCCTGCTGCTCTTGTTAATTTTAATTTCATTATTGTATTCTCTACATTCTGTTCTGTGAAGTCTGGTTTTAGTTCTTCCATTAAGTCATCCCATGGCTGGGGCTCTTCCACTTCTAGATCTCTGCGAGTGCCATACAATTCCTTCAGGTACTTTTCCCATACTGCCTCGACTATCACACAGTTCATTGCCCCCTCTGGGTGATTGGCTGCTGCTTTTACCAGCTTCCAAAACTGTCTTATATTTTTTGATTCAATAGATTCCAGTAGATTTTCCCAGCATTTATCTTTGTACACCCTTTTTGCATTTGTGATTAGCTTTTTATACTCTCTTTTTAATTTATTAAGATGACTTTGTCTCTTCAGATCGTGCTTTTTACTAATGCTTCTTGTTACTTTCCTTACCTCTCTTTTTTTCTTTAGACAGTCTGCAGTTAACCATTTAGGTCGTCTAACAGGGATTAACTGTTGGTTTGTTTTTATCTCTTTTTAATTCAGTTCGAAGGCATTGCACCACTTGGTCTATTTTTCCCTCATACCATTCCAAATTCTGGCCCCCTATATCTCCCAAAACTACCTTTTGTTGAAATAATCCTAGTTTTTCCATATACTCTTCCGTTAATCTAGTTGTTAATCTCTTACCCCCTCTCTTCAACTTGTTGTGAGATTACTTTATCTCGAGCTTTCGGGGTTCCCCCTTGAATCTTCAACTGCAGGGGATTGTGGTCACTGCCTTCTTTCTGAAATATCTTAAATTCCCTTATAAGAGAGAAGTTCCAAGCAAACATAAAGACATGGTCTATCGGGCAATTTTGTGTGCCTATTTTGAATGTTTTCTCTGCAGGGCGATCTGTTTCAAATCTGCCATTCAGGCAGAAAAGCACCTCCGCCCCTAGATAATTTCCCAGATCTTTGTCCTGTCTTAAGATTTCACAGGTTGGAAAAATTGCTTGTTCTATTTCATATGCATCCAGAATATCCCTATGCCAAAGGTCCACCTTCTTTGGGTGCAATTTATGAATAAAATCCCCCAATATAACAAATATATCAGAGTCATACTTTTCACATAAAGAATCTATATCATCTTTAAAATATACCAGCTCAATTCCATACTCTGTATCATTCTTCCATTGCATATACACATTTATAATAATTACATTTTCATATTTTTTGTCTAAAACCAACAGAGATAGTCTACAGGCCAGGAACCATTTACATTTTACTTTTAGCTGGATCACGTTATTTGTTACTTTTGTAGACAATAAGGTCATGATATCCCCTGCCGGGTGACCGAACCTTTTTTTCTTGGCCGGTCGATGGAGTTGGAGGAAGCCATCAAATATTGAGGTTTCGTCGCATAGCCAGGTTTCTTGCAGGCAAACAATTTCCACTTTATTTGCTAGCTTATTTATACATTCCTGTTTTATTATATCTCCAAGGCCATTTATATTCCACGATAATAAATTAAGGCTATGCGACACCCCTTCATCCTATTCCACCTCACTTAATCCTCCATCTTCATCCATTACATCCTTGGACCTCTGAGAGGGTCCTGCAGGGTTACTTCTTTGGCTCCAATTACCCCAAGAGTTATCAATTACTGAGTTATTGGCTATTACATTCAAAGTGCTCCCCCATCTTCATTTTCCTCTAGTAGCCTCACCTGTCTCTTTCCTAGCCCTACATGACATTTTAGAAAGCTACTTCCTGATTGACCATTTCCCTTTAGTTCTTTCTCTCGGATTAACCGTATACCTTCCTGGCGTATCTCACTCGCTGCTTTCCAGATTGCCATTTTTACCAGGTCAGAGTAGAGTAGTACTCTTGTAATCTCTTTTCCACTTATATTTTCTATAAAACCCACCGGTCTCAGGTCTTTTGTTCCTATTCCCCTCAAGCTAGGAGATTTAGAAAATGAGAATAGGATTTGAGACCTATTTAAAGGGATAATCTTCCTTATTTTATGTCCCTTTTTTCAGTTTGCTCAGGTTCAAAATACAGCCATTTTTCATTTCCCACCTCTATCCCTGTCTTGGGGGCTTCTATACCTACCTGCTCGGTATTTTTCCCCATTTTATCTCTTGCTTCTAAATTACCTCAATGCGGGACGACTTTTTCTTGATTATAGTTCTTCTGAAGATTTATATTATGTCCCACATAATTTAGATTTACTATGGGTGTGGTCTTTGTGGATTTAGTTTTTAATTGCTAATTTCTAGGACTCTTACTACTCTGTTACTTTACATGATTTTTGAGGCCCTTCCTCTTGCCCTCAGCACTTGGGGTCTTGGCAGATAACACTGCCAGTGTGGGAATTTTACATTTTACCTCTTTCTCTTTTTCCTTTACTTTTCCCGTTGTTTCTGCTTTTGTTTCCCTCTTTCTACGTATCTTTCTTTTATGATGACCCCTGATGTTCAAGAAGCTATGTCTTGAGTTTTCCCCTCTTCTTTTTATCAGCATCGGACACTTAGATATATATTCATTATGTGGGGTTCCTACTGTTTCTATGCTTTCTTTCTGTTCTATAGGCTGGCATCTGCTACGGGCCTCATCATGTGTGGCACTTGACCTCTAATTACTTGCAGCTCCTCCTCAATCTTTTTCAGATAAAGCTTTTGAGTTTTCACAACCCCATTGTTTAACATTGTAACTTCCAACAACCTCTGCAGAGTTTTTTGAAGAATCAATAAATCCATCATTGCAGAGGAGGGGGTAGTGGAAATGTCTAGGTCTTGTAGACTAGTTCTCTCGGGATCGACTATTCTTTCAGTTCTCGATGTTTCCTGCTGGATTTGATTTCTTATCCCTTTTGGTTGTAGTGCCGATATATTTGATGAGTCCCCCCCAGACAGTTCTTGACCTTTGGCTGTTATTCTCCATTTGGTCTGAAGTCTCTGATTCATATGCTTGCATTGGGAGTAGTTTGGGGGATGATGACAGACTCGGAGCTATTGCTAGATCGTTTTGACTCAGAAGGGAGTGATTTATTAGGAATGATGCCGCTAAGAATTCTTCAGGGCATTCTACCATGCCATTCCCATTCTGCCACTCCGCTTCTACTTCTATGGATTTTGTAGATAAGTCTAGTCTTTTATAGTGTTTACCTAAAACGCCCTTTATGGATTTAGTTGCTGACATACTTCCATTAATTTCTTGCAGGGTCTTCTTAATGGCTTTTTTATTTTTTCTCTTTTGAGGCGCCCCTTTAGTTCCTTCTCTGGGACTGGCCTGGTTCTCCTAGCTCTCTTCTTGGATCCTTACCTCCCCAGAGAGGTCTCTCCCCCCGGGGCTTTCCTCCATGGGCTCCTTACGAGTTTTTTGCTTCCTTTTTGGTGCCATCGACCCTAAGGTATAGCGAATCTGTTTTCATTGTGCGCTTATATACTCCAATTTTACTGTGCGTTATAATTTTAAAAATCTTCCTTGCACTATCTTTGCTTTTCCCCCTTCCCTTGCCTTGCCCTCTAATCAGCCAAATTTACCAGCTAATAAATACTTAGAAGGGCACCGGGGTACAGCAATCGTTCATGCAATCATTCATGCACTTACCTCTGTTGTGCCTTTATCCCACCATGCCTTGCCAATTTGCTTTGAAGTTTTGTGCCTTTTTCTTCCTTTTTTCCAAATCGGTGACCTGGTCGCCTCTTCTATACCTCTTTCCTTCTGCAGTGGGGAGTGGTTCCGTAACTCCGCGCTCGCGGGCTTTTGGTTACTCCTTGGGTACTCCGGGTCACCTGCTTCACAGCTTTCTCCGACTTTCTATCTTCTGGGCGGTCTATCCGCCTTCTTCTATGCGTTGGTTTCTTCTGGGCAGTCAGGGATCATTAAAATGCAGTTTAGCCACATAGGTGCAGTTTAGCCACGCCTTTCCTCTGCGGGCCTTTTCTTGTATCACCCGCAGCACTTCCGCTCCCGCGGTATCCTTCGGCAAGGCCCGGTGTTTTCCTTGGGTCCGCCGAAATTAAAAAATCAGGTGCCGATACTTAGTGCGTCTATCTGCTCGCGTCCCGCATACTGCGAGTCGGCTAACAGCTTCCGGTGGGCAGCGCGAGTTCAGCGCTGGTTCGGCGTCCTCGCGCAGTAGCGTGAGATTCAGGCAGGCAGGGGGACATTGTCTTTCATTTACAAGGCAGAAATGCATCAAAAGAAAATAGGTAATAACAGCTGCTCTACAATTCTGTGTTACCCTAAGTAGGCCTAGTGCCCACGACAGGAAACGGCTCAAAACGCAACGTGAACACACCACATTTTCACAATGAAAAATTACCCTTTTTTTGCAAAGTGCCTAGCTGTAGTTTTCTAACCCTAGCTCTGCCGGCACCTAGGGAAACCTAGCAAACCTATACATTTTTTTAAACTAGACATCCAGGGGAATCCAGGATGGGGTGACTTGACTGGCTCTCACCGGGTTCTGTTACCCTGAATCCCTTGCAAACCTAAACAATTATTTTAAAAAACAAATTTTCTTCACATTTCTGTGGTGGATAGTTCTGGAATCTGTGGGGATCTACACAATTCCACACACCCCGTGTTCCCCAAAGACTTTCAAGAAAAATGGTACCTCACTTGTGTGCCTGTAGTTTTTTTACCCTGGCTCTGCTGGCACCTAGGGAAACCTAGCAAACCTATCCAGTTTTGAAAACTAGACATACAGGGTAATTCAGGATGGGGTGCCTTGACTGGCTCTCATGAGTTCTGTTACCCAGAATTCCTTGCAAACCTAAACAATTATAAAACAATAACATTTTCTTCACATTTCTGTGGTGAAAAGTTCTGGAATCTGTGAGGATCCACAACATTCCACCCACCCCGCGTTCCCCAAAGACTTCAGAGAAAAATGGTACCTCACTTGTATGGGTAGACCTAGTGCCCGCGACAGGAAATGGCGCAAAACGCAATGTGGACACACCACATTTTCACAGTGAAAAAGGACCTTTTTTTTGCAAAGTGCCTAGCTGTAGTTTTTTAACCCTAGCTCTGCTGGCACCTAGGGAAAACTAGCAAACCTATACATTTTTAAAAACTAGACACCCAAGGGAATCCGGAATGGGGTGACTTGACTGGCTCTCTCCAGGTTCTGTTACCCAGAATCCCTTGCAAACTTAACAAATTGTCCAAAAAAACACATATTCCTCACATTTCTGTGATGGAAAGTTCTGGAATCTGCGTGGATCCACAAAAGTCCAACCCCCCTGCGTTCCCCAAAGTCTTCCAAGAAAAATGGTACCTCACTTGTGTGGGTAGGCCTAGTGCCCGTGAAAGGAAACGGCACAAAACGTAACGTGGACACACCACATTTTCACAGTGAAAAATTACCCTTTTTTTGCAAAGTGCCTAGCTGTAGTTTTTTAACCCTAGCTCTGCCGGCAACTAGAGAAACCTTGCAATACTATACATTTATGAAAACTAGATACCATGGGGAATCCAGGCTGGGGTGACTTGATTGGCTCTCACTGGGTTCTGTTACCCAGAAACCCTTGCAAACCTAAAAGATTATCCAAAAAAACACATTTTCCTCACATTTCTGTGGTGGAAAGTTCTGGAATCAGCGTGGATCCACAAAGTTCCACCCACCCCGCGTTTCCCAGTCTTCTGAGAAAAATGGTACCTCACTGGTGTGGGTAGGCCTAGTGCCTGTGACAGGAAATGGTGCAAAACGAAACCTGGACACACCACATTTTCACAGTGAAAAATGACCCTTTGTTTGCAATGTGCCTAACTGTAGTGTTTGAACCCTAGCTCTGCCGGTACCTAGGGAAACCTAGCAGACTGATACATTTTTTAAAACTAGACACTCAGGGGAATCCAGGATGGGGTAACTTGACTGGCTCTCACTGGCTTCTGTTACCCAGAAACCCTTGCAAACCTAAAAGATTATCCAATAAAACAAATTTTCCTCACATTTCTGTGGAGGAAAGTTCTGGAATCTGTGTGGATCCACAAATTTCCACCCACCCTGCGTTCCCCAAAGTCTTTCAAGACAAATGGTACCTCACTTGTGTGGGTAGGCCTAGTGCCCGCGAAAGGAAACGGCGCAAAATGCAACGTGGACACACCACATTTTCACAGTGAAAAATGACCCTTTTTTTGCTAAGTGCCTAGCTGTAGTTTTGGGGTAGGAAATCTGTGCTGCCACGGTGATTCCACACAAAAATATGTGGAAAATGTGTTTTTTCAGCTAAATTTGAGGTTTGTAGGGGATTCTGGGTAGGGAAACGTTGGGGGATCCACGCAAATCATACCTCATTGGACTCCCCAGGGTGCCTAGTTTTTTTTAGAAATGTGTGGGTTTGGTAGGTTTCCCTTGATGGCGGTGAGCCTGGGGCCAAAACCCCAGGTGCCCCCCCAAAAACGAGGTCATTTTGTCATAGGTAATTTTGAAGTCTCCACAGTAAGATTTGGGCCATTTCCTGTTGCAGCCACTATGCCTACCCACACAAGTGAGGTACCATTTTTATCGGGAGACCTGGGGGAACGCTGGGTTGTAGGAAATTTGTGTCAGCCCAGTGATCCTACAACTTTCCCACACAGAAATGTGAGAAGAAAAAATTGTTTTTTTCAACAAAATTTGGAGTTTGCAGGGGATTGTGGGTAGGGAAATGTTTGGGGACCCACACAAGTCATACCTTGCTGGACTCACCCGGGAGTCTAGTTTTTAGAAATGTGTGGGTTTGGTAGGTTG
The DNA here is from genome assembly GCF_964204655.1 of Triturus cristatus. Lineage (NCBI taxonomy): Eukaryota > Metazoa > Chordata > Amphibia > Caudata > Salamandridae > Triturus > Triturus cristatus. The sequence continues at coordinate 233,898,309 of NC_140587.1, forward strand.
CCCTAGGTGGCCGCCGAGCCTGGGGCCAAAAGCTCATGGGACCCCCTTTCAAAACCAGGTTGTTTTGTGATATGTAATTTTGATGTCGCCTCAATAGGTTTGGGGCCCTTGCCTGTCACGGGTACCTGACCCACCCACACGAGTGAGGTACCATTTTTATCGGGAGACCTGGGTGAATGCTGTGTAGAAGGAATTTTGTGGATCCACGCAGATTCCAGAACATTCCCACACAGAAATTTGAGAAAAAGGGGATTTTTTTAGCTAAATTTGAGTTTTGCAGGGGATTCTCGGTAGGGAAATGTTTAGGGACCCACACAAGCAATACCTTGCTGGACTTCCCAGGGTGTCTAGTTTTCAGAAATGTGTGGGTTTGGTAGGTTTCCCTAGATGGCAGCTAAGCCTGGGTCCAAAAACTCACGGGCCCCCCCCCTTGCAAAACTAGGTTTTTTTGTGATAGGTAATTTTGAAGTCGCCTTAATAGGTTGTGGGCCCTTACCTGTCGCGGGTACTTGACCCACCCACACAAGTGAGGCACCATTTTTCTCGAAAGACTTTGGGGAATGCGGGTGGGTTGAATTTTGTGGATCCACGCAGATTCCAGAACTTGCCACCACAGAAATTTGAAGAAAATGTGTTTTTTTGGATAGAAGTTGAGGTTTGCAAGGGACTCTGGGTAACAGAACCTGGTGAGACCCAGACAAGTCACCCCATCCTAGATTCCCCTGGGTGTCTAGTTTTCAAAACTGTATAGGTTTGCTAGGTTTTCCTGGGTGCCGGCAGAGCTAGGGTTCAAAATCTACAGCAAGGCACCTTGCAAAAAAGGGTCAGTTTTCACTGTGAAAATGTGGTGTGTCCACGTTGCGTTTTGGGCTGTTTCCTGTTGGGGACACTAGGCCTACCCACACAAGTGAGGTACCATTTTTCTCAGAAGACTTTGGGGAAGGCGGGGTGCATGGAATTTTGTGGATCCACACAGATCCCAGCACTTTCCATCACAGAAATATGAGGAAAATGTGTTTTTTTTTTAAATTATGTTTGAGCTTTGCAAGGGATTTTTGGGTAACAGAACCTGGTGAGAGGCACACAAGTCACCCCATACTGGATTACCCATCTAGTTTTAAAAAATGTACCGGTTTCCTAGGTTTCCCTATGTGCCGGCTGCGCTAGGGCCCAAAATCCACAGGTAGGCACATTGCTAAAAACAAGTCTGTGCCTAGTGGGCTTTCTGTCACCCTGGGGTGGGAATCGGGGGGTGGGGGGGGGTAAGAGGTTGTCACGATATGCCCCCCCAAGGGGGTCAGACAGACTGTTGCTATTTTTTGGGGGGGTGGTGGAATTGGTATGCCCATTCTGGGCAGCCTCCACCCCCAAGCATAGAAAAAGCCAGCATAATCGCTGGCGCCTAGTGGGCTTTCTGCCCCCCGGGGCCAGGGCAGGGGCCACTGCCCCATCCGCCCATCGGGGGGCAGAAAGACTGGCATTTTTGGGGGGGGAGGTCTGGGCATTGGCATGCCCATTCTGGGCTGACCTCAACACTGAAAAAAATTCCTGAGGCCTTGAGGGTTTTCTCCCCCCCAGGGGGCAGATAAGGGGCTATTGCCCCAATATGCCTCTGGGGAGGGGCAGAAAAAATGTTGGTAATTATTTTTAGAATGGGGGCATTATCATGCCCATTCTGGGCTGCCCCATCCCTACATTATAAAAAAATCCCTGGTGCCTAGTGGGCTTTCTGCCCCCTCTGCAGTAGATCAGGGGCTATTGCCCCCATCTGCCCCTGGGTGGAACAGAAAGACTAACATTTCTCTGGGAGGGTGGGGGCATTGCCATGCCCTTTTTGGGCAGCCCCCACCCCAACATCAATAAAAAGAAAAAAAATCCCTGGTTCCTAGTGGGCTTTCTGTCTCCCTGGGGGGGCAGATTGGGGGCTACTGCCCCATCTGCCCCCGGGGGGGCAGAAAGTTTTACATTTCTCTGGGGGTGGGTGCATTGCCATGCCCTTTTTGGGCAGCCCCCACCCCAACGGCAATAAAAAAATATATAATCCCCGGATTCTAGTGGGCTTTCCGCCCCCCAGGGGGCAGATTGGGGGCTACTGCCCCATATGCCCCCAGGGGGGGCAGAAAGACTGACATTTCTCCGGGAGGGTGGGGGAATTGCCATGCCCTTTTTGGGCAGTCCCCACCCAACGTGAATTTTAAAAAAAAACCTGGTTCGTAGTGGGCTTCCTTCCTCCCGGGGGGAGATTGTGGGCTACTGCCCAATCAGCACCCCAGAGGGAGGCAGGAAGACTTACATTTCTCTTGCGGGTGGGGGCATTGCCATGCCCATTTTGGGCAGCCCCCACCCCAACATCAATAAAAATAAAAAATCCTGGTTTCTAGTAAGCTTTCCGCTCCCCCGGGGGGCAGAAAGGGGATACTGCCCCCATCTGCCCCCAGGGGGGGGCAAAAAGTCTGTTGCGGCCAAACATATATGGGGGAGCAAAGGCCCTTGTCCACGGGGCTGCTCCCCTGCTCCCTGACACTAGTGGGTGGATCACTGCTTGGGGATCGCCCTCTTGTGGTGATCCCCAAGCAGGGATCCACTAGGGAAGGGTACCAATGGAAAGGAGAGATTCTCCCCTTTCCAACAATTCCTCTCTCATCTTTTTCAAATTGAAAAACTAAAACTAAGTTTCAGTTTCGATTTCGTTGCGATGACGATAGTGCGCCATGCCCGTTATCCTCATTGCAATGACATTTAAAGCCAGGCCTGGGGAGGTTGGGGAAGCAGCAGAGGGATTTCCTGAGCATGTGCTCATGACGGAATGGTTCCATCATGAGCACACTAGAACTTGTGCATGGGAAGGTTTAAGAAGCAATATGTATGTATGTTTTTTAACAATATTATTGTGAAATAATATTTTTTCAATATTTCTGTACTTACCATTATAAGGATAGATACCTGATAGTTTTGTAAACAATATTTTGACACAGTTTTTGTGTTACACCATATGGTTGATTTCGATGTTGCGTCAGTGATTCAACCTACTGTTGACTGAGTGTGGTGATGATGGGTATGTGACAGGAAAAGACCTCCCCATTTACCATATTTTCTTTGTATGTTTCTTTTAAGGAAATAAAGAAATATTGAAAAAAAATAGATGTTAATGATATATCATGATATATTATTTTGTTTGAAAATTGAGCTTTTGTGTAAGTGCAGCATCAATCTACGCCTGCAGAGACGTATGATGCATGGGCTGAGGAAATGCCTGATGCCTTTGTTATAAGTTCCAAGTAATGGGTACGCAACCATGATCTAATAAGAAACAAGCCACAATTAAAATAACCAAGTAAGATCATAAGTGCTAGAACCTGTTGAAAGTGTTGATTTATTGTTCACTTTTTATTTTTTAGAAGTATCTGTACAGATATTGCATTTGTTATTGTTTTGCCACGATAATGTAGTAATTTGTCAATGTACTTGTTCATGTTCACTATAATTGAACCACCATCATGCATGCATTTATCACAGATGCAAAACAATTGTGCCTATGACTTAAAGTTTTAAAGCTTGTAAATATCAATCAAAAAAGCGGTGCTCTTTTGTTTAACAAATTTATCACTATCATCATTTTTCAAAAATGTATTATGCCCATTTTAGAAAGGTATATAAGTGGAGATCTCCTGCACATAGATGTACTGCTTCTCCTGGCCATAAATCCATTTAAATCCACGTAACCATTTGTGGGTGGAGAAACTAAGTTACCAAGTAACTGGAGTATGTGTCCCTATCCCATGAAATGAGTGCATGGGAACCTGCCCAAATCAAAATAAAGCTATTTAGTTACTACCAGTAACTTTGCAGATCTGCTCTGCCAAATATGGTTCTAAAAGTGCAGACAGGGTTCTCTGCCTATGCTGTGTAGAACTATAAATTTAAAAGAATAGGGATACAGTTATTGCCTTAACCTTAAAATATCAACCACATGAGGGCTCAGCCTACTAGACGGTGTGGAACCAGGCATCAGCCACAGTTCTGTTGGGCCCCATTCACAGAACCACCAGTCTGAGACAAAATTCAAAACTTACTACTCATGGTATTCACAGAATGCACTTACGACTGTACTAAATTTACGTTCACACTCAGGCTGGAATTTCCGCACCCAGAGCGGAAGCTCCGCACCCGGGGCGGAAGCTCCACACCCAGAGCGGAATTTCAACCATCAGGCCGGAATCTCCGCTTTCGGGCCGGAATACCCACAATCTGGTGTTAATTGACTATATCTGATGCATTGTGGGTATTCCGGCCCAATGGTGGAAATTATGCTCCAGTTTTGGAGCTTCCGCTCCGGGTGCGGAAATTCCGGCCCGAGTGCGGACATAAACTTAGACAGTCGTAAGTGCATTCTGTGAATACCATAAGTAGTAAGTTTAGGATTTTGTCTCAGACTGTTTCTGTGAATCAGGTCCACAGTGTATAAGTGTATATGTTTAGAGCATGAAATGTGTTACTGTGTGTCTTTAAGGGTGCATAGAGTAGTGTTTGATGTAATATGAGTTTTTTAACAGTTTGCACATTTTTTATTTTGTGAATTTATACATCTGTACTGTTTACGTTTATATAATGTGGCAAGTATGTGATTTGTCATATAAACATATACAAAGAACATTAAATCATGGTGCAGAATGAACAATGTTCTTTGAAGTACTTAGCAAGTGGAAATTCATAACTCCAGATGCTCTGAGTATTGTTTCAAAATTTCGATTACAATTGCACTAGCGAGGAGTCCCTTTTGTAATTTTCTAATGTGTCCCTTTTGTAGAAAAATAACTCAATGTCTCATTACTAAAGCCCAGAGGAAGAAATGTAAATTAATCCAGAATTAGCTGTTAATTAGAAATGTGTAAGAAGTCATTATGTAGAAACGTAAAATGACAAACAGCATTAATGACATTCTGTGATGTCTGCTTTAATGTGAAAAAAAGAAATATGAATGAAAAAGGTGCACAGTTTCCTTTTAGTGATATGTGAAATCATGTTCCAGTAAAATAACTGGAGAATTAACACATGGAAATATAGAAGATTAACAGTGAATTACAGGGATAATTTTCACCGAGGGGTTCTGAGTGGCATCAAATAGACAACAGGAGGTAGCCATTCCCATCCCGATTCCGATTACCCAGATGTAAGTTTATGTGTATGCATTGCCTCCAAAATCATTTGCACCTTCTATCAACTGCTACGCAGTGGCATAGGAGTAATGGGGAGCCATTCTAAACATGACCACTTTAATGTATACCTGTCCGAAAGGTTAAAAAATGAAATCTTACCTGCCATTCTTGACCAACCCCAACCACCTTATGGGGAGCCATTCTAAACATGACCACTTTAATGTATACCTGTCCGAAAGGTTAAAAAATGAAATCTTACCTACCATTCTTGACCAACCCCAACCACCTTACTTTCCTTCCTTCCACCTCCTGCTGCTGTGCTTTCTGCTTTTACTGAAAGCAGACAAACAGAGCTGCACTGACAGGCTCCTAGATAACCCTATCCCCCTGACCCGGAAGTCCTTTATGACATCACAACACTGGGTAACCAGTTTTGTTATAAACTGGTGCTATGTCATAGCAGTGGGATATGCGATTCAGAAAGTGGAATGAACAATAGAGTCTCTCTATAAGAGCCAGACAGAACAATATGTTTGTTTCTAAAGGATTGTACTCCTATTTGTGATATACAGTACTATGAGTAGTAAAACACATGTGTGTGCTACCACACATTGCTATTGTACTGATATTTATAACCTGTTCATCTCATCTCTGTTCCAAGCATGTGTCAATTGTCTGGTGTGAACCTGGGCTTCTATGGGAATTCACAAGGGCATATTATCAAGCCCATTATCGTCGCTTTAGTGGCAGTTTCCTGCCACTAAAGCGGCGATAATGGTATCGCCGTTCCTTGATAATATGGCCCGTGGTTCTGTAAATGAGAAGGTTCTGTGGAAGTTAAAAGGGAGCATTGATGTAGAGCAGTGGTTCTTACCATTTTTAAGGGTGGGTGTAATGTGCGTAAGGGACCTACGCAGACAGGCACGGAGATGAAACCAATCTCCGCACTCTCCGCATAGTTCCCTTACGCACATCCCGCCTCCCGCCCCCCGCCCGCCTCCTGCCCGCCCTAAATACATTAGAATAACAATTGTTAAGAGTAACCTTACCTTAACAGTGACGTCCCCGGGCTCTGATCCTTCTCCAGCGCGTCTTCTTCTGGGAACTGCGCATGCGCATTCCTGCCGAGGAATGCGCATGCGCGGGCTCCCGCGCATGCGCAGTTCCCAAATGAAGACGCGCTGGAGAAGGATCAGAGCCCGGGGACGCCGCCGATAAGGTAAGGTTACTCTTAACAATTGTTATTCTAATGTATTTAAGGCGGGCGGGAGGCGGGCGGACAACTTCTGTTGCCCCGAATGTGCGGAGATTTGCCCTGTTTCTCCGCCTATTATCGCGGAAGGCGAAAGGGCAAATCTCCGCACATTCCGTGGGCGGAACGGAGTTGTCTGCCCACCCTTAACCATTTTACCCTCTGTGTATGACCACCGAATAAATTCTGGAAGCTGGTCACCCCAAGTTAAACAATGTTTACAATTTGAACTTTAAAGAGGCATATAAAAATACAAAAACAAATATTCATCAAACAAATAAAAAAAACTGAGGACTCATAGTATTTAATTCCCAAAAATTATTAAACATTAAGATTTACATTTTTAAGTGAAAGTTGGAGTTTTTAAAACTGTGTTTTGATTTCCGACTGACTCTAGCATCTCAGTTTGTCTTGTTTGCTTCCAATGTACACTTGCCTTCTGTTTTGTGTACCAGTGCTTCAACTGAGGCCACCAATCATTCATAAAATAATTTGTTTATAGGTCTTGCACTGGTCCATGAATCAAGCAAAGGATATCAATTATGTGGCAGACTTATCAAGAAGTCATCTAACACAGCAAGACAACCTAAAGTGCTGCGCTGAATGACAGGGAGAAAACAGAAATGCACCATATCTACTAAGATATGATGCATTTCTGCTCTGTCCTTGTGCTGGCGCGCTGTGTGCTGCCTGGTGCCAACCAGGCACTCTTCTGCCAAAGTGTAAGGGTGCCTGCATGACAGACAGGATTCTTATAAGTATTTTTCTCTTTGTATGTGTGCCTTAGCAGTGTGCTTCAGAATGCAGCATGCCTACAAAGATGAAATAACAAAGAGAAATAAAGATATTTCTTCTTGCTACGCCTCACTTGGGAAGGTGTAACATTGTGGCGCAATCCCAGTTTTACTGACCTTAGTTAATCAGGGATTGTGTCATAATTCATGGGCGGATGCATGGGAATTTCCATGCTCCCCCCCATGGAAAGCTTTCTGTACGCAGAGTAACTCAAAGCAGTGACTTGCGCTGCTTTGTGTTTCTCTGGATTTACTAAACCATGCAAGCCTATCTGACATAATTTAATGAATGGCACCTTTAAAAAGACTTGGGGGCATATTATCGCCGCTTTAACGGCAGAAAACTGCCGCTAAAGTGGCGATAATGGGCTTGATAAAATGCTGCAGAGAATTCCAATAGAAGCTCATGTTGACACCAGAACATGGACTTCTATTGGAATTCTCTGCTAAAGCTGCGATAATTTGAACGCCTTTTCTTGATAATATCTGGCACCTTCTAAACAATCATACAGTTATTTGGCCTAAGAACTAGGGTTTTTTATTATCATGTATAAATGTGTTATAGAACGATAGGAGTCTTTTACATTTTTAGAATCTGTGCTGGGGTAATATGACTTAGGAAAGTCAATACGTGTACTGTATTTTCACATAAAGTTTTCTTTTACTATTTAATGTATGTAAGTAAACTTTTATGATTCGATTGAATCGAATAAAGTTATTTGAACAAACAAACGGTCTGAGAACACAGAAAAATATTAAAAAGCTCAATTTCATGAAAGTCCGAGCAGGCACATTTGCAAAGAACGCCCTATGCTCGGGGAAGTCAGACAAATTTGGGGTACTACATCAACATGAAGGTACATAGTATCATGAGCGGGATGGCGGATGAGTTGATAGGAAATCAAATTGCATTGGTGCGTAAAACAAGCATTGGCAGAGACAATATGTCACGCCTGTAAATGACCACACTATTGATGCTGTCATACATTTTTGCCAATCAAAATGAGAACACATGCATCATGAAATATGACCATGCAAGGCCTAAAGTTTTACAATAGTGTTTCTATTAGAGAAAACCAACTCCATTTCATGATTGGGACACTTACCCTGTGACGCCGGTACACACATGTAGTGAAGCATGGCGCCATTTCTTGAACATTTTAACATAGCATGGCAAAACGGAATGTTGAAATGTAAAATAAAGTGACTATTAAGGTGCCGATTACGATCCGGTAAAAAATTTCCCCGTGCGACTCGTATCCGGTTCTTTTTACCGTATGAATCGTACAAGTGCCGTACGAACTGGCAATCACGATTCGCATGGGAAAAAGACCATACGAATCGCATTGGGAATAATTCCCCACACGTCCTCGGGTCGGAAAAAGTGTCCGACACGTCCTCGTACGATTTACCGTACAAACGTGAAAAGCGAAGTCCGACCGGGGAATCACGATCCGTCCCGGGCGTCCGAATGTACAACCGTATGGTTAAAAGACCGTCCGCACCGAACTCCTATAACAACCATGGAGACGTCCAAACAGGTGCCCGGTACGTGCCGTACCCCCCCCAGCCCCCGTATGTACGTGCCGACCCCCCGTGTATGTACACCCGTGTACGTTCGAGTCGAACCCCCCCGTGTACGTTCGAGTCGAACCCCCCTGTATGTACACCCGTGTACGTTCGAGTCGAACCCCCCCGTGTACGTTCGAGTCGAACCCCCCCATGTACGTTCGAGTCGAACCCCCCTGTATGTACACCCGTGTACGTTCGAGTCGTACCCCCACCCGTGTATGTACGGTGCGTACCCCCAGCGCGTATGTATGTTTCCACCTAGGGAAACGTCAACCTACAGCCAAAACACACCATCTTCAGTCACAATCAGAGTGTATTAATAAGGCAGCACTTTTTAAGGAGAATAATTGCCGCATTATTTACACAAACATGTTTCTTGTTTTCACACAAAGTCATACGAGTGGACGCCAGCAATCTTGACCGCTGTAAAATATGTGAAATCATTAAGGGCACCATAGTTGTTGTTTTTTTATATATATTTTATAAAACTAAAGGCAAAAACATCGTAACGAATCGAAAATGGTGACCATATTCTTGTATAGATTCTCCCACGAGACAACGTGACCTAGAGATACTAATAATCTCCGGTTTATCTTAGATGCGAGAAGGAAAGGGGCCGCCTAGGATTAGAAGCTCGCCTCTGGCTCTTTGCCCCGGGCTCCAGCATCAGCAGTGTAGGCTGCATCGTCGCATAAAGCGGCAACGGAAGAGCTGATTCCGAGACGCTGATTCACTTCTAGCCGAGTGGTGTCTTGAATATTTCAAGAGCTGCTGAAGCACTAGTTCACCTTCATAGACTACGGTAAATGTTTGCTTGCCAGGTTCTTTCTTGGCATGCGCTGTTTTTGGCTGGAAATGTAGCAGCATGTGTTGAAATGTTATAGTAAGTAAACAGCATTACGCACAAGCATAAAGAGAGCACATAAAAGCATAATTAAAACAGAATAGGATGTAACAAAACACAGTACAAAAAAAAAACACAAACAAACAACAGAACACATCACCAAAACAAACGCCGCACAACCAAAATGCACCAGAGTTCTTGGAACAATAAAAACGGCAAAATCTTCATAATTTCACTATCTTCAGAATGTTCATAATACAATGCAGACACAGTCTTAACTTGCCTCAGGATTATGAAATATCCCCAGTCCGAAATGTGTTGTGATCAGGCCCTCGGTCTCCAGCAGCGCGGGGGCGAGATGCCAGCCCTTCTTTGGCTTTACGTGTGAGCATTGACACCGGTAATAAGACTGTCCTGTCTGTGTTTAAGCATTGAGGTTTGAACCCTAATCTCCACTGTCTGTCAACAGAAAGAATATTCTATACTGAGGAGGAAGAGTACACATCATTTTACTCAATGCTATCACATAAGTGCAACAGTTTTTATTAATTAGCCTTGCAAGAAATAATATTCACTATTTACAAGTTGTTTCACTGAATTCAGGGGGACGTTTGTTTGTACAATGTTCAAATAATGTTTGACAATGAAAAAGATACAAATATAGATTTTCACAACAAAATTTCTTTCACCTCTCTTTTGAACTTAAAATTTGCTCTGACCACCTGTCTCCAGAATACAGAAGGATGCAAAAACTGTGCTCTGTACTTGTTTTTCTTGGTGCGGTAGTTTCCAATGTATTTCACTCACACAAATGAGAGGTGTCTGTCTTGAAACTCATTACGGCCTGAAGTGTATTTGTTCAAACGCCTCAGCAGGAACCCAAATGAATATTTTCTGAAGGAAGCGACCCCAGACACTAAGAGCATGACTGAGATGGAGCAGGATCTGAGCAGCAGGCTGCAGGGTGCTCCTCAGAGGCTTTCTGCTGCTGTGACAGCTGGGGTGTACATTAACAGCTCAGTTTGCCTCAGCAGAAATTCTAAAATGATATTTTAGCACATAGCAGAAGAGCAGCAATATATAAAAGGAAGTGATGCTTTCCACCCCAGCTTCCCGAAGCACACCCCCTGCTGCTACTAGAGGGTATCACTGAGTGGGCCCCTTACCCATCTTTTCTGGGAAGGCTCTTTCATAACTCTTCCTTTTTTCCGCTATCCTCTCCTCCATTCGAGTGGAAGCTCTACTGACATGTTAATTTATCTTTTCTTTTCCCCTTCTATCTACAACCTTTTTCATCTCTGCCACTTTTTTACCACATGCATTAGTCCCCTCTTTTCTGTCTAACTCTTTCCACCCTCAATAATATTGCAACCCCCTATTGACCTTCTCCTTGTTCCTCACCATACCTTTCTTTCCCCCATTATCGGTATCTCTCCCTTTTGTCCTTTCGATGCATTCTCCATTCATATTTTTTGTCCGATCTTAACTTTTCCTTTGTTCTGTTTCTCACTACTCATTTTTTTCCCTTTGCTTTTTATCCTTATCTTCTGGTATTTCACTCATCTGTCCCACTACTCACTCATTTTTTCTATTTTGTCTAGATTTAGCAGATACTGAGACTCCACAAAGAATGAAATAAGTTTGTTTTGTACTTATCCATTAAGTAGTGCCTACTGCCAGAGCAGATGCTTCTGGCTGTGGCCTTCTCTTTCCTCTGCTCTCATGCACCATCTTCTTTGAGTGAACTCCACACCGAACCCCTGCTCTCCAACACCCACCTCTACACTTGATCTCATCAAACCAACCTGTGCAGTCTTCAGACCTCCCTTTAATCTCCTTCACCAACATCAATGTTGGACTTGGCCATCTGCAGGGTTTGTCTTCAGCCATCCCGTTTTCTGGTTTGATATCTATCTATAATTTAATATTATTTTGACCCCCAAAATCATCGGCCCTAGTGGCAGAGGAGGAATGGCGGAGCCCTACATAACATGGCCTCTGTAATGTATCCCTGTCCCAAAGTTGTGCTTCCTTCTTTCAGTCGAAGCAGACAGGCAGAGTGAAAAGAAGCACAACGGCCTCTGGTAAGCATTTCATTTAATACGTCCCGTCAAGGCAGCTCCCCAGGCAGCAACTGCCGCAACAGTGCATTCTGTGTTACACGCAGGGAACCAGGCAACAAGAACATTCCGTTCCAAAACAGATCCCCAACACACCCCCTTCCTTCACAATGTAACAAAAACAAAACTGGAACAAATGTTAACCAACAGGCCAAATACTACATAATCAATGCATAACACATTGTGAAACTTAACTGGGGCATCTCTAACCCTGGAAGGAATACTCCTGGAATTGGTGCAAACAGGACATACACCCTCTCTGGAAGACATTTCATTAGCAGACGAGTAACCATAATGAACAGGAGTAGCATTGGCAGTAGAGGCACCTAAATGAGCAGGAGAAGTGTAACCAGGATGAACAGGAATTGCATCAGCAGTAGAAGAACCTGAATGAGCAGGAATTACACTGGTAGAAGCATGGTCAAAATGAACACCCATCTTCCCTCCAATGTACACAATCTTGTATTGGGGAACAACGGAAATAGCCCATTTATTCCATACCTTCCCATTCTCTAGCACCACCACACGACCTTTCACCTCTTTCACTTTTGTCGGAGCTGAGAACCGAGAAGTCCTCTTGCGACCACAACCGGGTTTCTTGATTCTCACCCAATCACTAACACAAACAGGAGAAACATTCTTGGAATCAGTAGCATATTTCGATTGTACAGCTGCTCTTACATCCGCTACTTTGCCAAGCTTACGCTGATTAACCTCTTTCCTAGACATCCAATCTTTGTTTTATTTGGAACCCACAACCCTCCCCCTGAGAAGAGTGAAGAGAGACATGCCAGTACTGATATGAGGAGTAGTCCAGACTGGTCACAGCATGTCAGCAATGGCCATTCTCTAGTGCAAACCATTTACCAAACATAATTGCAATTGATCCCTGGTAACATGATTCATGCGTTCAACAAGACCATTGCTGCAGGAGTGATAAAGAGAAGTTAAAACGTGTTTAATGCCATGTTCCCTAAGAACATTTTGCATTTCCAAGGAAACCAACTGGGTGCCATTATCAGTCACCAGTTCCTCTGGAAATCCTTCACTGATGAACACTTCTTTGAAAAAATTAATGATGGACAAAGAATTAACACATTCCACAAACTTCACCTCAGGCCGCTTGGACATATAGTTTACCAAGACTAGTGCGTACAAGGGAGAACTTCCATCAAAAGCTAATTTGCACCAAGGTGAATCCTTCACAACAATGGGATCAATAGGAGTGGGATGAGTTACCTGTGTCTTGTCACTCAAAACATACATGCAACAGTCCCTGACACAACGCACAATGGATCTGTCCAACCCAGGCCACCAAAAATCCTCCCTGACTCTGCGTTTCATGGCCCCAACACCAAGATGACCTTCATGGGCCAGATCTAGGATTTTCTTGTGCATGCATATCGGAAAAACCAAAAAACCAACTCTACGTAAAATTCCATCCACCAAGAACATCTCATCGCAAACTCTTTTAAAAGGAATAAGTTCAGAGGACAAATCTTTGTTGAGGGGCCTACCATGAACCAGATAGTCAACAACCATCTTGATCTTGTTGTCCTCAGATAGGGCATGTAACCACTCACCCTCTGAAAGTGTACCCTTGCAGTGTCTACAACACTACCAACAGCACACACAATGTCGAGATCCTCCTCAGGAAATTCACTGACATCATCAAAAAGGGGTAACCGGGATAGAAAGTCAGCTATGTTGGTTTTTAACACCTGCCACATACATCATACGATAGTTAAATTCCTGTAATCTGTATTGCCATTTAGCTACCCGTGGTGTGGCACTGCCGCCACCCTTGTTGGTAAAAAGATCAACTAGGGGCTTGTGATCGGTCCGAAGAACGAAATCATTCCCCCACAGAAAATTCCGAAAGTACTGAACACCCCACTATAAGGCTAACGCCTCTTTCTCAATGGTGAAGTTAGTACTCTCAGCACCTTGAAGAGTCCAAGAGGCAAACGCAATGGTCTCCTCAAGACCATCACTTCTCTTTTGCATAAGGACAGCGCCCAACCCAACGTTGTTGGAGTCAGTGGATGCAATGCACAGGTCGTTATTGTTAAATAATTTCAGGGGGCGTGCCTGCACAATTTCTTTTTGGAGACATTTAAACTGATCATCTCACTTGTCACTCCACACAAAGCTGGCATTTTTCTTTAGGAGTTCATGCAACCAGGAGGTTTTATCAGCAAAATGTCCTACAAATTTGGCATAGTACTCCACTAGCCCTCGGAAAGAGCAAAGCTGATCTGAGTTTGAAGGTGACGGTGCATTTTGAATGGCATCTAAAATGTTCACCTTCGGTTCCACTCCATTGCAGGAAATGTGATGACCCAGATAATCTACACCCTCCAAAAAAACTTGTATATGTCCCTCCTTAAAGTCAGACCATGCACCTTCATTGTATCCAGAACATGTTTGACTCTGCAGTCATGCTCCAACTCAGTTTGTGCATAAATGAGGATATTGTCTTGGAAAAACGCACCTCCCACAGTATTTTTGAATAAGTTGACCATGAGGCGCTGAAACACTGTTGAAGCCGATGCCAAACCAAAGGGCATGCGTTTATACCGGAAGGCTCCTTCCGGTGTTACGAAGGTGGTAAGGTGTCTGGAGTCCTTACTTAACTCAACCTGGTGATAACCTGAGTTGATGTTGAATGAAGAAAAATAATTGGCTCCATCTAATGTTGCTAGCATTTCATTTATGTTAGGCAATGGCTGGCGATCAATCCAAATGTTGGCATTTAGGTCGCGCAAGTCCACAGACACCCTAAGGGATTTGTCAGCCTTACATGCTAAAACTATGGGGGCTAACCATTCTGACCCTTCAATGGGCTCAATCACATCCATAACAAACAAACGTTCCAGTTCACGCTTTAGTTCAACAAGCAAACTCAGGGGTTCCTTGCGCACCTTGTGTGTAACTGCCTTTGCACGGTTTGTAAGAAAAATGCGGTGCAGAAAACCTTTCAGCTTCCCTAGTTTATCGCTGAAAACGTCAGGATACTTCTGGATCCACTCTTCGCCAGGTAAGTGCCCCACCATCACTGTACCAGACGGGTTGGAAGATGAGGATGGAATGTAAAGTTTAAGTGCTTCACGTCTTGATAAAACCATGTCAGCATGATTAGGATCGAGAATGATGCCAAGCTCTCCTTGCTCCTCCCACCCCAACAAAGTTGCACCATCCTTTACAATGTGCACAGATCCGGTGGCAAAGTCCCCACAAAATTCCAAACTGACCTCAAATTTGCCAAGAACTTCCACTCTTTTGCCCCAATACGTAAACATTCTAATATTAGACTGGTGAACCAACAATAGATGCAATCTGAACCACTCCCTCGGATTGCAAGGATGAAGAAGACAACATTAACAAAAGATTATCATTCTCGTCACTTGAGTCAACAAAGTCTTCTTCGATAGTCCTGACAGTTTGTGTGATTCCTTTGTTCGACCAAATGGCTTTACAGACACATGCAAGATGTCATTTTTTACCACAATTTAAACAAGTTTGGTTTAAGGCAAAACAAAACTTATCATTTCCTAAATGAGATTTGCTCCCACAACGAAAACAAGAGAGTTGTATCTTCTCAGACTTAATCTTTGGCTAGGTAAGGATGAAGAATTCCGCATCAAATTTTCATTGGAGACTTTGGTAAGCTTGACTATGTGATTTGCAGATAACAATTTGACCTCAGCAGGTTGTACAGAACTGCTCATTTCCTTCTTGCAAAATTAAGAATGTTCGATGCTTCTGGCAAGAGTAAGAGCTATTTCAAGATCAGGGTTGTCAGATGATAAGAGTTTCTCTTGAATTTTCTTGTTACACGTGCATTCAATGAGCTGATCACACATGATTTAGTCTCTGCATTCCCTGTAATTACAAGTAATAGCTAGAGTTCCAAGTGCAGCAACAAAATCATCAATATACTCACCAGGAACTTGAGCACGTTGCAAAAACTTATGACGCTCTAGCACAACATTTATTTATTTATTTATTTATTAGTTTTATAGAGCGCGAACTTAACCCGCTAGGGTATCAGATCGCTTTACAGGATTCAAGCAGTAGTATAAAAAAGACTTGGAAGGTGGGGGCTGGATACAAAGGGATAAAAGGGACAAAATACAATTTACATTTAACGAGAAACGAAGGTCCCCAGGTCCTGTAGGGATGCCCGAAGGTGCCGGGAGGATAGTCTCTGTGTACTCTAGGATATGCATTAGAAAGGAAATAGAGCAAGGACTCTGTGTGAAATAGAGGCAAAATGTAGGCGAGGAATTTGCCCATTAGGAAGGGTTTGGCACCCTTTTTGAAGCGAGCCAGAGAAGGGATTCTTCTGATGGCCCGGCCGGAGTGAGTTCCATAATCTGGGTGCGGCCCCGGAGAAAGCCCGATTGTAAGTTTTCTTTTTCCGAAAATGTGCAGGTTGGAGCAAGAGGTCTCTGGAGGACCGCAAGTTTCTGGTTCCTCAGGATATCACAAGTTTCTGAGCAAGATATGCAGCGGAGTTTGAGTATAATCCCTTGTGCGTGATACATACCATTTTGAGTTGGATTCTGGCCTGTAGAAGAAGCCAGTTCAGAGCTTTCAGATGTGGTGAATTGTGGTTGAACTTCATTGAGCCTGTAAGTAGCCTGGTGGCAGCGTTGAGGCAGGCTTTTAAAGGTGCCAGGGAGATCTTGGGTAAACACGAGAGGGTAGAACAGCCTTATTCCAGTCTAGAGATGACTAGTACTTGGACTGACATTTTTAGTTCGGGAGTATCAAGGAACGGTTTCAGATTCCTTAGATAGCTCAGGTGGAATCTGGCTGATTTGGCCATCGAGTTGATGTGGTCCCGCATTTTCATATTTCTTGGAGATCAATCTTTTGTCCAAAGTTTTGATTACAGATGCTTAGTCATCGATGATTAAGAAATAGCTTTTATCACCACCACTTACATGGGTGCTAACAAGTTCAAGAGGTAAAGTCTTCAAAATGCTTCTACCTTCAGACCCAAGATTGTAAATGAGGAGGGCTTTCTTTTTTCTTTGCAGTGAAGGTATCACCGTTGATGGCTTTGAGATAACTTTCAAATGTATCCTTCCAGTGTTGCCATAAAATTGGAAGAGTACCGGGAGATTGCAAAAACGGTAGCGGAACAGAAACACGATCAATAATGAGTCTGTGCGTGGGTGAGTTGCTGCCCACACAATTATATCAAATGAGACTGAAAATCACAACAGTGGGTACCCTGCTTTCTTATCAACTGTTGCTATGCAATAGCTGTGAGTTATGAGATTCAGAAACTGAAGCAAACAATAAAGGATCTCTATGAGAACCGTACATAACAATACAATATGACTTGTGAATTTTCTGTCTGTCTGTTATGATTAATCTACTATGCACTAACTGAATCTAACGTGTTTAATCTATCAAGGTTTCCTCTTGCGGTCCAGCATTTGACTGCAGAAAGTATACAGTTCTAAATCTTCATTTCAACATACAAATGCTCCTGATTCATCCATTTAATCAAGTTCAAAATATTTGGGGGATCTTGAGGGCGCGCAAGCAAGATGGCCGCACTTGCATGAGGCTCTTGCTGCTCAGGACGAACAAACACCAATATCCTGCCAATATGACGATGATCAGAAGATATAGTGTATATATCGCGGTCGGAAGCCTGTCGGCGCCGTGGGATGCTAGAAGAATCCACAGAAACAATCTATACCGCACAGATAACCCGGTGATGACGGGCCCTAGATGAATATCAAGATGGCGGCTGCGCCCTTCATCACCCAAAACAGGGGAACAACCAAAACGCCTGATACCGACAACGGTGGTGCTGACTCCCGCCCTGCTGCCGGAGGAGGAGGGAGGTTCCTGAAGTACCCAGGAAGAGATGGTTAGGTGCACCCTCCGCCGGCCACGCCAGAACTGACTCCCCACTGCGCTGCTGCATCGGGGGTGGTCTTGCCGTCTCCTGCCCATCACCTACACTAAAGAGCGTTGTGGGACAGGCTCTGACTTGTGGTAAGAGGGTGCCACTGAGAAAGGTTGTACCAGCCCGAGAAGCGCAAGGACACCATTGCCGCACCACCTGCATCCAGCTTGCGGATTGGCGGTCGCTGGTGCCTGGGGGCCTGATTAAGATTTCTCCACTGCTGCCCGCGTGATAGTCAAGGGTTCATGACAGAGCCATCTCCCCCCGTATCTGACCGGGGTCTGGGGAGATCACCTAGGAGGGGAGTGCGCCCAGGGTGGAACCAAGAGAAGGCAACAAGCGCAAGGCGCATGACATCGATCCCAATGGAGGAAACATGGGTGGAGCCCAACCAGCAGCGTGACCTGCCCGAGACACCTCCGGAGTGGTTTGCCAGCCGCCGCGTGCCAAGTAGCTGCACGCTTTGGGTCTTGATTCCTGTACGGCAGTCCTAAACTGAGACAGATGCATATTTGATTCCCCTGCACCCAACCTTTCCAATAGAATCCAGAACTGAAAGCGAGTCAACAGGCAGAATGGGCAAGACAGACGGAAACAAACTAAGCTGCTATTTGAAGCTCGCAAATCCGCCAGATCACTAGTGAACTCGGAGAGCGACATGGTAGATGCGCCACCCACAGGCGCGCACACCTCGCCAGAAGACCTGAAGGAACTCATCCTCGCCATGATATCCTTGCTTAACTTCAATAGAAACCAAAATGGATGCCATATGCACAAGAATGGACAACATTACGCACATGCTAGACTAACACAACGAGCGTCTGAAGGAAACGAAGTAACGCATCTCAGACCTGGAGGATTCTTCCACAGAACATAAGGAGCAACTACTAAACATGGACAGAATTCTGAAGGTGATAGCAGCAAAGAATGAAGACTAAGAATTTTCCGGAAAACTAAATATGCATAAAATATTTTCATTTTTTTAATGTTTTTTTAAAATTAACTAATGTATGAATGTTTAATTATATTGCATAATTTGTATATCTGAATATGGTAGCCTGTTTCAAGGTTCAGATCTTTTAAGAATGTTAACATGACAATGAAAACAAGCATTTGCAATGCAATAGGTCTCTCATTTACGAGAATGTGAGCTATTGCCATTGTAAATGACAATACCTTTTTATAGTTGTTTTTTTAAAAACAGATAAATAAAGGGCATTATCATTTACAATGCCAATAGCTTGAACTCTCGCAAATGCAAGACCTATTGCATTGCAAATGCGTTAAGAGAGAGCATGTTCTAACTTCTCCTTCTGGCAAGAGCAGGCAGGACAAAGCTCTTTGAGAAAATAGTGCTTTGATGCTGCAATTAAAGCATACCAAGCAACAACACATGTAACAGGGGATGTCCTCATGGAAGGTTACAAAATGGGAAAAGGTGGTACTAAGGACGGACTACTAAGCCTATTGACTAATGAAGAGCCACAGTTTACAATGAACAATGACACAAGCCAATAAAAAAACTGGGCGAAGAGTGGGCAGAGCTTCATGTCCATACCGTAATACAGCATGCCTTGCAGAGCAGTGCATGCTCTTCCCAGGCTGGACCTAAAAATTATCTGTTTTGGAATTGGTAAAGGAAATGAGTACTTAACAAACACCGAGGAAAATTGATTTAATAGCTTCCTAAATGCTGAGCCTGCCTGCCCCCAATAGTGATTCGTCTTTTTTTTTAGTTTTGGAGCAGATAATGCTTAAGCCTTTATAATTTTGCTTTTCAGGAACTATGTACAGACCAAACATATATCCACTTTTCACGCACATTTCAGAATCAGACAGGAATACATTCTGTTTGAAGGGATCTATAGTGTTTGTCAGTTTTTCAAAATATGCAGTACCTGGAGCTGTCAAGCGAGCTCAGCCTTATGAATTTTCATTGTGCTTCAACCATGCTAGTTAGTAAACAGTACACAGTTAACACATTTACATTTTATTTGCACGTATTTCCATGTTAATGTATTATCACCTTCTCACCATGCTGCTACATCTTACTAATTTTTAATAGGAAGAAACACTGTTGTAAATATTTATACTATAATTCAACTAGAGGTGTTTGAACATCTTACACTTGACAGTAACAGACAAGACATGTTTGAGATGCTTGTCTGAACACAAAATAAGCAGCTAGGTTGGAAAGTGCCAAAACATTTCAAAATGATTCATTCATCTGCTAATTTAAACAGCAGATGGAGTTTAGCAAGGTGTCACATTGTCTTAATTTGAAAGAATATGCTACAATCATTTTATTTCGGAAGTTTCTGATTCATTTATTATAAAACAAAGAAAACTCAAAAATAAGTCAGGTGTCACTGACTCTGGTTGGACTGTTTACCTGTGAGTGTACATGACACTTTTTAGGTCTGCGGTTTACAAGACATTTTGATTTTGCCAACATTATATGTACAATACACTTACATAAAGGGGCTTTCAGCTACATCTGTAAATCCATTAGTTTGTTCTTATGCCATTCACATTTTGCTTCAAACTGCTACAGCATACAGCATGGGTCAATGGGACAGTGTACTTCAGCCACATGCTAACTTCACAGGAGCGACTCGTGCAGGTAAGAGCGGTGGGGCGCGGTGGTGGGGCATTCAACAGACGATGAGTGGGCAATATTTTTTTTTCCCTCGTCGTATGTCGAATCCCCCCACCACGCCTCACCGCTCTTACCTGCATGAGCTGCTCCTCTCCTGTATCTTCAGTTTGAGTGACTGCATAAGCCCTTTCACAAGCAGCAAATCTTCACATGAGGTAGCTCCCTTTAGTGCCAATGTTTTTGTTTTCCCTTTATTATTAATTTAGTGTTGCCTTGGTTTCTAGAACCTGATGTGATAGCAGGAGACTTTCAACCAGATGAAAGTGCAGGACACATTCCAACTTTAGCAGATCCTGTCTCTTGCCAATGGTGCTGTAAATGTCTTTGTTTATCTTCTTTTTCACACCATAGAAGCAGCTCGAATGTCTGAATATAAGGTTGTAAGGGTGCTCTATTTTTGCCATCCTGTCTCTCTATCATTCCTTTTTCAGTCTTTTCATTTTTGCCTTTCTCTTTTTTCTTGACTTCTTTTTTCTTTCTTTCTTTCTTTCTTTCTTTCTTTCTTTCTTTCTTTCTTTCTTTCTTTCTTTCTTTTTTATCTTTCTTTTTTCCTTTCCTTTTTTCCCTTTTTCTTTCTTTCTTTCTTTCTTTCTTTCTTTCTTTCTTTCTTTCTTTCTTTCTTTCTTTCTTTCTTTCTTTCTTTCTTACTTTCTTTCTTTCTATCGTTCATTATTTCTTTCTTTCTTTCTTTCTTTCTCTTTCCTTCTTATTTCCTTTTTCAATTTCCTTCTTTCTTTCTTTTTAATTTCCTTCCTTCTTTGTTTCCTTTTTTGTTTTCCTTACGTTTACCTTCTTTCTCTTTCTTACCTTCCTTCTTTTCTTCTACCTTTCTCTTTCCTTCTTCCTTTCTTCTCTTCCTTCCACCATTATTTCCTTCTTTCATTTGTTTGTTCTTTCCTTCGTTCTTTCTCTCATTCTTTCATTTCCATCATTCTGTCCTTCTTCCTCCTTTTTTGTTTCTTTGTTTCTTTGTTTCTTTGTTTCTTTCTTATCTTTCTTTTTTCCTTTCCTTTTTTCCCTTAGTCTTTTTCCCTTCTCTTTCTTTCTTTCTTTCTTTCTTTCTTTCTTTCTTTCTTTCTTTCTTTCTTTCTTTCTTTCTTTCTTTCTTTCTTTCTTTCTTTCTTTCTTTCTTTCTTTCTTTCTTTTTTTCTTTCTTTCTTTCTTTCTTTCTCTTTCCTTCTTACTTCCTTTATCAATTTCCTTCTTTCTTTCCTTTTTTGTTTTCCTTACGTTTACCTTCTTTTTCTTTCCTACCTTTCTTCTTTTCTTCTACCTTTCTCTTTCCTTCTTCCTTTCTTTCCTTCCTTCCACCATTATTTCCATCTTTCATTTGTTCATTCTTTTCTTCATTCTTTCTCTCATTCTTTCCTTTCCATAATTCTGTCCTTCTTCCTCCTTTTTTCTTTCTTTGTTTCTTTGTTTCCTTCTTTCTTTCTTTTCATCCAATAACAGACCAATCGGCTTTTTTAAGTCTATATTAGCGAAGATCTTTTGATTGCAAATCTGCAGTTTAAAACATAGGCGTCTGGGTGGATAACAAGCTCTCTTTTGAACCACAGACAAAAAGCCTGACATCCTGATGCTTTGGCCTAGTAAGAAGCTTAAGAACGATTGTGGGCCTTTTTAGAAATCAGTGTGAAAGATGATCATTCAGACATTAATCAGCTCATGACTGGATTATTAGGACAAATGTGTTGACTGCTGTTCTCTCTGCGGTCCACGAAACGTGTGATCCAGTTCTGGTCTTCCGTTTGTCCGGTTCACGTTCGCATTTGCGCTTGCAGTGCAGTGCGACAGCGAGGACGCCTGCCGGGAGGCTTTCTCCAGCTTCTTACAGCCCGCTTCCAGCCCGCTGGAGCCCCACCGCCTGGCTCCATTTCTCTATCGAGGAGCCTGCCATGAGCGCTTCAGGCTGTGAGTGCCGCGAGCGCCGCAAGTGCTGCAAATGCCGTGAATGCTGTGAGTTGTGGCAAAAACAAGCCCGCAGTTGCCTTGTTCCTCGGCTCACAATGTGGCGCAGTGAGATATCGCCGCAGGTGGTTTCAACCAGCCTGTAGCAGCCCCACTTGCCTCCACTGGCCCCCACTGGCCCCTCAGCTCGCTGTGTTACACTCCAAGGAATCGGCAAACAGCTAGGAGTGGAGAAGGGGAGTTGAGAGGGCTAGCTGTCCTCCCTGTTGTGGTGTGCATTGAGCTGTGATCTCCCTCCTCTCTGGCCCGTGTGCCCGCTGCTGGACTTCTTGCCTCAGAGCCACCTGAGGCGTTGTGAGAGCAGTGAGGCAGGAGGAGAGAGGAGCAGTGAGCTGCGACGGAGAGGCCCCAAAGCCTTGAGGAAGGCGCATCGAGGGCCCCCGGGGTTGGGTAGAGTCTGGCAGAGTTGAACTGGGGAGCTGTTGTAGGGAGAGAGAGAGAGCATGACCACGGCCATTTTCAGTGGTGACCACTGAGTGGAGTGCCAGGCGAGCCCGTGACCAGGTTGGGTATGGCTTATGGAGCCCAGCGTGCCCTGCTTCAGAGCCTCTCTCTGCCCCACTACCCCATCTGCCCCCTCCACTCTGCTTTTGCCCCTGCCTTCACTATCTCATCAAGGCCTGGTAACCGGGGTTTCTACCACCAGTGCAGCCTTCACCAGCCTGCACCAGCCTTTGCCAGCCTTCGCCAGCCTGCACCACTTGTATCCCATCTGTATCCCATCTGTATCCTACCACACTCTGTCACACTCCGCCTGGAGCAGCCTGGTGCTGTCGCAACATAATTGGACTATGGTGCTAATACTGTCATGAGGTCGGGTTGAGTAAGGAGACGCCCTTAAGGCCAACAACCAAACCAAAATCCAAACCAAAAAAAGAAAAAGTAAGCATAGAGGTTTTAAGTGGCCTCGGATTAGGGTCAGCATCCAACAAAACAAGAATAGAAAGCAACATAGCCAAGAGCGACACCAGCACTTGCTCCGGCATAATCTCTTCCACCAATGGCAAAGGTGCCAGTGAAGTACGAAGAACAGGAAAAATAACTTCTCATCAAATAACTGACTTGACGCAGTTACCAGGAACCCAAATGGACAAAAATCTTATAAGTATATGACGGGGCACCCCAAAGGAAAAACCCCTGCACTTTCCAACCAAAAATCTACACAACATTTTCTTTCTTGAAAGATCCTGGAACAGTAATTTACTCCAAAAGTGAGAATGTAAAAGGGCTGCAAACGCCTTTGCAGCCAGAAAGGTTTGGATCAACTCATCAGTCTGTTACCGCGTCCCCGGAACCCCCATCCCACCACCATGTCAAAAACCATCAAAGCAACCTGCTTACGGTGGGTGACCAGGTTCCATTAAAAAACACCATTGACACCCAGGCAGGCGGAGATTCCGAAGAAACAATAGGAGTAAGAGTGAACAGGAATGACAGTGTGCCAACCCAGGCGGTAGCTGCCAATAAATTAGGCAGTCTTAAAAACTATCTAAGGCCTGGGAAGTCCAACAAGTGGATACAAAAGGTCTACAAAATATAAGCATTCCAGATGCTTTGGAGAATCCGTAAATTGAAATTGATTTATGAGGGGACACGAGGGGCTCCTTGGTTTCAAGCCAGTGGGTAGAACACATGGGAACAGTCCCCCATTTGCAGCCAAAAAACAGCTCCCCACTACAGCTGCAAGAATTACAAGCAGGTGCTCTGGCAGATCCGGCAGATTTCAATAGCCCACTGGACAGCAAACCATCAGAGCGCCGTATGATGTCTCCCTACGAAGATTCTCACACAACAAGCCCGGACATGTCTTTCCTGGCCTCACAGGAATGGGAGGAGCTTGTTGCTTCTTATAATTTAAAACCTGTCCGAAATCATTCACCTCCTGAAACAACTAACACACCGTTGTTGGAAAGATGCAACCTTAGTGATCCCATGCACACAGAATCTATTTGGGTTGAGGAACTTCGATTTTCGATCACGATCGAATCGACCCGCCATTTTGTGGGCCGCCGCCATTTTGTGTTGCCATCACTCAGGCAGCACGGCGAACAAAGTCTATTCTGCTTTTTCTGTAGCCTGGTGTCGAAATACGCCCTCGGCCTCTATTTGCAAAGCTGGTGTTAGAACTAGTCGAGTACACTAATCCCTGTCTGGTTTTTCTAATCCGCGTCTCAACTATCTGTTGGCTCACACTATTCTTTCCTGACTTTTTCTTATCAACTGGCCTTCACTGTCTCCTGCTAGCATTCTCTCGTTTCACAACTGTCCTCCAACACACACAAACGTATCTCGCCACCTGCAAGTTAGTTATGAATCTGTTAATGTATTAGCTTGAGGGTGGGGTGACAAACACAGTTGGAGGAGAGGTCTCTTCGAGTCATCTGACACTTCTGTTTTCAAACCTTTCTTATTGGTTCCACCTTGTTTTCCAACTTTCCTTATTGGCTCTTTCTTGTATGCTCTGGGAGTGCATTTTATTAATGATTGTTAACATTGTATGGTATAAAACCCGATGCGCCACAGAGTGAAGTGGCAGTCTCCTGAGAACCTACTTTGTGTACTTCTAGGATAACTGTACTAGCTGCAGCTAAATAAATCTGATCTTCTAACGCCGACAGAGTGTCCCGTGTCTCTGTGTAGCGAAGCAGGAGAACTCCGGAGACTTTGGGCGTACCCTGCGCCGCCAGGCCCAAAAGGTTCTGGTTCTTCAACTGGTGCACAACTTAGGGCGGCTTCAGTGGCACCGGTTCTGCTCGAAGGTCGTGAGGAACCCCGCAAGAAAATTCCGGAGGGTTCGTGAGCCACACTAAGCGACCCCTGTATGTCGAAAGTGGTCCGAAGGTCTTTTGCAGTGCGGTTACTCCTTCCTGACGGCTACTGACGACCGCTGCCCTGACTGCCGCCCTGCTTTGGCCCTTCCTTTGATGATGTATGGTAAGGCGAGATGATAGACGGGCCTCTGTTGGTGGAAGAAGATGTCCTTAGTTAAGTATTTTCGTGGGTCGCGCCTACAATTTTTTGGTTCTTTGATTGATTTCTTTGGGATCTTAGATTTAACTTTTGCAAAAGATAAAGCCGAGGGTAAGTGCATTTGTGCTAAGTAAACTGAGTTTTACTCCGTTGAAGTTTGTGAACACTCCGGAGACATCTCGAGATGCCTGGTCTGACTAAGTTTGGAAGAATTTGTTGTCTTGGTTGTAATAGGGATTCCCGACATGAGGACTCTTGTCCGATTCCTTCGGTTGGAACTCCCACATATGAGCTCTATTCAAAACATGGTATCGGCCCCATTGCCTTTAACGAGACATGGACCCAATACACGAAGAAAGATGGTGTTCTCAAATGGCCAGAAAACGATAGTTTTCATCCGAATGTGCTAGATAATTTGGAAGCAGTTTTGTTCAAGAGAAAAGCCCGGCCGGCAATGTTTGACTCTTTCCGCCTTTGGCGTAAGGAAGCCAAACAGAAAGAAATTAAACAAGCAAAACGAGATAGGAAAGCACAGGGTATGACATACACATATACAGGCTGCCCAACAGTTCAAAGACGATGAAATTGATAAGGCGACTGAAATTTCAGAAAGACAACATCGTATGGCGATAGATAAATGCTATCCGGTGTTGCCTGTTTCTCCTTCTGATAATAAGAAAGATATAGAAGAAGATCCCCTAATGTCCCATTTATTAAGGTTGCCTCCGCCCTATGCGCAAAGTGCCAATGTACCTCAGCCGTTACAGCCTGTTCAGCCGCCAGTGGCACTTCCGCCTGTTCCGGCTCTTCCGCATTTGCCTCCTCCAGTATTACCGCCCTTGCCGGTTTTACCGTTAGTCTCAACTTCTTTGCCCTCATCTCCTGATCTTAGATCTCCTTTGCCTTCTGCTCCTCCTGCAATTACCCATTCTTTTCCTGTCAGTTCCCCTAATACTCTGTCTCCAATTCTTATGTCTAATTCTCCATCTGTGCGTAAGCGTCTCACAGACTCTGTCACTAGTATTCTATCTCCTTTCTTTGGAGCTTTAAATGTGTCTCCGGCTTTTGTTCGAAGACAATCTCGTAGTCAGTTCCCAGATTTTGAGGAACGAGAAAAGTTAGACTCTCTGGCACAAAAATGGATCGAGAAGGGTCCACAATACAGTGTGCTTGATATTATGCCTACCTTTTTGCAATGGAATGCGCCTACGCAAAGATATGCTTTTAATGTAATGTGCGACATTCTCATTAAAGAATGGGAAGATGTGAGTTCGAGTCCGGTCTCACAAGATCTGTTAAATATTCAGACTGATTTTGAAAAAGGACTTATTGTGGGTTCTAAGGTTGAGGAAGCTGTAAGGACGCTTATGTCTTATAGATCCTTATTGTTTTCTCAGATTATCCTTGATTCCGATCCGTCGGTTAGACTGACGTCGAAAAATTATCCTATGAGAGAGGTTCCTCCAGTATGGAAGGAAGAGGTTCCAGCAGCAGGTGCCAATGCAGCTATTCCTGCTCATTTCCAACATATATGGGTACATGTCCCTTGGAAGAGATCTGAAGTTTTGGCCTTTAAGCGGACTCTACCAGATCCTCGTAAGAACCCTGTCGGTTATTACAAAGAATTATCGCAGACAGTTGACGGCTGCATTATGAACCTAGCAGATATTGACATGCTAATGGGTAATGTAGTCCCACAGACAATATGGGCTAAAATTCGTAGAGAGGATCACGCACAGGAACTAGGTGCTACTTGGGATGCTATAACTAATACAGACCAAGTGGGTGGCGCAAAGCCTGACGCTCTGATCTCGGAACTCCCTGGTAGAATCATTACGTTAATGAAAACTATGATGCCTGCACTGAGAGTTAACTGGGATAAACTAGCAGCATGCAAACAAAAGAAAGATAAAAGTGTCTCTGACTTGTTTACTCGTCTCAAGGAGACATTTATCGACCACAGTGGACAAGATATGAATACAGAGGGTGGACAGCGATTATTCGTGGACAAATTTGTATTCAATTTGCTTCCTGAGCTGTCACACAAATTAAAAGATTCAGAAAGTTCATGGGCTGTTTCTTCTTCTGCTCAGATATTGGCTACTGCGCAATATTATTAGAATAGAGATAAGGAAGAAAAAGAAAAGCAAGAGAAAAAGACGAAAGATTTAAAAACGAAGGTTCTCTTGCAACAAGCCAATCCGCCATGTTATGCTCAGCCTCAAATTCAGCAGCCCCCGCAGTTTCAGAGGTTGTATCAAAAACCTGAGCCATACAATCCGTGACCTTTGTTAGGTCCTAATCAATGTGCCTATTGTAGAGAGGAAGGTAATTTTAAGAATAGTTGTCTGGTTTTATTGCAGCGCAATGGAGCGTTATCTGCTCCATGAGGTCGTGCTGGCCTCCAGTCAGCAAACAGAGGTAGAGGTCGGGGTGTGTTGAGTCACGAACAGCGTGCCCTTCCTTCTCCCAATTCCACAAACCACTTTGATCAGCAAACTGTGAGGTTTGCACGGTATTACAATGAAGACCATTATGTTGAAGGTGAGAATGAGAGTCTTCATGCTAACTAGGACAGCCATGGACAAAGTAAGGGAGTTGTGCCAATCCCAGTAGATCAAAATGGACCTTATGTTAACGTCACTACAATGGGTGTTTCTGAGCCATTTCTTCTGGATACTTGGGCAATGAGAAGTTCTATCATTCATTCTAAACTCCCTGGGGCACCTTTGTCTGGCTTAACAAATGTTTCTGTAGGATTTTCTGGCGCCCCTGTTCGCAACCCAGTTTCTTGCCCCTTGCCTATTTCAGTGTGTCCTTATGATTTGGAAGCTCCACTTCTGTTGACGAATGGTTGCGGTGAGAATATGTTGGGTTTAGACCTATTGAAAAGAATGCATGCTACAATTTATTGTTATCCTTCTGGCGTACATCTTACTCTAGGACAGAAATTGGTCTCCCCAATGTATTTGTCCAAAGATCAGTTTCCACCTGAATTACTTTCTCTTCCAACAGCACTTTGGGCCACGGGTCCGAACGATGTGGGTTGTCTTGAGATTCCGCCTTATGTTGTCACTCTCAAGCCCAATGTTGAATTACCGCGCATCCCACAATATAGAATTTCTGCAGAAGGTGAGAAAGCACTTTTGGGAATCATTCATGACTTGATTCGGAAGGGTGTGGTTGAAGAAACAAGAGGTAATACATGCAATAGTCCTATTCTTCCTGTTCCTAAACGCACTTATCATTCTCAGCCTCCTTTGTACCGTTTTGTAATTGATCTGCGAGAAGTAAACAAAATTGTGATTCCACAATTTCCTGTCTTTCCAGATATCACTGCTTTGTTGACACTGATACCTTCCACAGCGACTTGGTTCTCTGTTATCGATCTAAAGAATGCCTTCTTTAGTATTCCCATTGCAGAAGTGAGAAGGGACATTTTTGGCTTCTCTCTTGGAGGCCGAAGCTTCCGGTTTAAGCGCGCACCTGAGGGCTAGTGTGAAAGTCCTTCTATTTAGAGCCAAGCTTTAAAATGTCATCTTGATACTTTTCACTTGCCGTCTGGTGCTGCTCTTATCCAATATATGGATGACTTGTTAGTCGCCACTGATTCAGAAGATATCTGCAAAGATGTCACTGTTGCATTATTACGCCATTTGTTTAATCTGAATCACAAGGTTTCACCTTTCAAATTACAATACGTTTGTCGAGAGGTTACCTACTTGGGTCATCTCCTATCAAAGGAGGGACGACGATTGACACCAGAACGAATTCAGGCGATTACGCGAATGTCTGTACCATCCACACAAAGGGAAGTACGTGCCTTTCTGGGTATTACTTCTTATTGTAGACAGTGGATCCCTAACTTCTCTCTAATTGCCAAACCTTTGTTGGCACTCACTTTAAAAGATACGCCTCAGGCCCTTCCATGGACTGATGAGTGCCAAAAGAGTTTCACTGACTTACGTACCGCTCTGTGTTCTGCTCCTGTACTAGGCACTCCAGATTACACTAAGCCTTTTACGCTTTATGTGCATGAGAGAGAAGGTTGTGCATTGTCAGTTTTAGCGCAGCAATTTGGAGACAAGCAGCGGCCATGTGCCTATTTTTCGGCTACGTTAGATCCCGGAGCTAAAGCAATGCCCAGTTGTCTCAAAGCGACAGCAGCAGCAGCAATTTCTATTCGACAGTCTGCTGGAGTGGTGTTGGATAACACTCTCATTGTCATAGTGCCACATGCAGTGGATACTTTGCTAAACAGAATGAAAACACAGCATCTTACAAGCGCTCGTTTAACTGGATACGAGTTGAAGCTGTTGGCTAGTCACATACACATCAAGCGATGTAATACCCTAAATCCAGCTACTTTGTTGCCCCTTCCAAATGAGGAGAGTGTTGAGGACCAGCATGATTGTTTCTTCCGTACTGAGGAAGAGACAAAAGGAAGAATTGACCTGAGAGACACACCGCTAGAGAATCTGGATGGAACTCTATGGGTAGATGGTCCTTGTTTTAAAATGCCTAATGGAGATACAGTTTCAGCCTATGCTGTAACTACTTTACATACGATTGTGGAAACTGCACGCATTAGACACAATTCAGCGCAAGCAGCAGAATTGGTAGCATTACAGCTTGTGTATTATCGAAAGGGAAAAGAGTGAACGTATACACTTACAGCCAATACGCTTTTGGTGTAGCTTTCAATTTTGGGCGTCTCTGGAAGGAAAGGGGTTTTCTCCCTTCATATGGCACCAAAATACAACATGGTCAGTTGGTGACTGATCTCCTCGAATCACTAGCCTTACCCACCCACATAGCGATAGTGAAATGTAGTGCACACAAAAAGATTACTATTGATGTTGGTCGAGGAAATGCGTATGCAGACGAAATAGCAAAAAAGACAGCGAGAGATTCAACGAGTCGAATGCATGTGGCAGGTCCTGCGAATTGGGTCAGAGAAAGAGGAATGTGTGAGAATACAGTGGAAAGTGTAAAAGCAATTCAGAAAGAGGCTTCAGAGAGGGAGATGAACAAGTGGAAAGAAAGTACGGGAATGTTAGATGAGATGGGTTGTTGGGTGGAATTATCTGAACATCAACGTTGGCTGTTACCAGATGCCTATGTTCTCCCAGTGGTTACTATGGCACATGGTCCAGCCCACTTAAGTGCAAAAGGCATTTGTAAACTTCTGGCTCCAGTGTGGCAGAATGAAAGTATCCCAAAATGTGCAGACAATGTAATAAAGCACTGTATTGTTTGTTTAATGTATAACCCGGGAAAGGGAACCCCAACTCCAGCAGGTCACTTTGCTCCTCCGACATATCCATTTGAGGTGTTGCAAATCGATTACATTCATATGGAGCGGTGCAACAACCTCAAATATGTTCTGGTGGTAGTATGCGCCTTTTCGAGATGGATAGAAGCATACCCTCTAAAGGATAACACAGCCCTATCTACAGCTAAAATCCTTCTAAAATAATTCTTCCCCAGGTTTGGTTTGCCGCGCATTGTCTGGAGTGACAATGGGAGTGAATTTGTTGGCCAAGTCATGCAAAAAGTTTGTGCAGGTCTTGGTATCAAGCAAAAGTTCCACGCGGCAAATCATCCACAGTCAGCGGGTTTAGTAGAATGTTACAACGGAACCTTGAAGTTAAAGTTAGCAAAGGTTCAAGCAAGTACAGGACTCAATTGGCCCGATGCTTTGCCGATAGCTCTGCTATCCACCACAACTGCAATACACTCTCGTTTGGGAGTTAGCCCATATGAGGTGGTGTTTGGCCGTCTGGCTAACGTATGGGGAGTCCCTCGCCCTAAGAAATTCTCAGACTTGCCATATCCAATGTTGATTGACTATCTGCATGACCTTACGACTAAATTGCGTGTTCTTCATCAACAGGTTCAGAGTGCTCTGCCGGAGGCTTCCACAGACCCAGGTCACTCCATCCGACCAGGTGACTGGGTATGCGTAAATAATTTTCAGAGGTCCAGCAATTTGGAACCCAGATGGCGGGAGCCTCGAATGGTCCTTCTGACAATGAGGACAGCAGTTAAAGTCGAAGGAAAGAATAATTGGATTCACGGTGTGCATTGTATGAAAGTGCCTTTGCCTTTGCGATCAATGGGTACGGAGAGGTGTTGGTGACTGTGAAAGTGAAAGAGTTCCACGATTCGTACCCTTCAGCGATGCACACCTGAGTGGGACACTGTCTGAGAAAGAGGACGACGACATTTTACAGGAAGCAATTCCATCACATCATCGCTTGGATACGACCGAACCACAAACATTGTTCCAAGACCAGAATGTTTCGGGGAAAGAACGATATAATTTAAGACCCAGACCAAAGAACATTTAAGACTCTTTTTCTCCCTTGTGTAGTATTCTGTCCCAGTTGCAGGGTCACGGTAGGAGTCTAGGTCACGACCTGAGTAGGGGCAATAGGCCTGCAGGATCTTCAGTGTCATAGGACGGTGGTACATCGTGACTTGAGTGATTGAGGAAGATTGCCGTGAGCATCCATTAGAAAGATGGAAACTACACTAGGTAATAAAGAAAGAAAAAATGAAATGAAGAAAGCATCCTGTAAAATAATGTACAGTCGTTTTAGCATAACTTTATGTGTTATTATATCATTATGTATTGTTTTGGCGTTTATTACTTGGATAATTTATGCTTTGCAGCCAAAAGATGCCTCCCCTTCTTCCTCTTTGCCTTCTTCTACTATCTCTCCACACCTCTTTCATACTCTTCCTTCACATGAACTCGTCAGAAGAACCAAGTATTATAACAATTCCTTTATCCAGCTATTACATCAGCACCAATTAGTGGTTAATACAACTGATTGTTGGGTGTGTGGTCTTATGCCACATACCACAGAGAAAGGAATGCCATATCTAGTTCTCCCGTTTTCTTATGAAGGTTCTGCTTGGGCTTACTTCGTCATCTTCTCCAATGCCTATCAAAGCAAATTCAGATGATCTGTTAGTTCACATATTAATTATCCGGATTTTAGTCATAGTTCTTTGATTAAAGGTATGGTAGTTATGGCTAAAATCATGGAAAATAGTAAAATCTCCATTGACGAAAGAAAAGCATACACTAATTGGAACGTCACCCAATATATGTCTAGTCTTAGTAGTAAGGTTGGAAAAGGAAAGTCCTCGCCGATTTGGGTTATACCACATCAGGGTAACTTCTGCTTACAGATAAATGATCGCCCTTCTGACACTACACAAAGGAATAACTGCTCCTACACGTACGTTTATCCCTCTCAGAACTCGCCTCCTCTAGTGCCGCCTCAAGGCACCTATATCATCTGCTATGATAGAGCTTATACTTGGTTACCAACGGGTTTCTCTGGTACTTGTTATAAAGCCTTTCTTCTTCCCCCTACTTACACCGCTTCCGCAAATCATCACCGAACCCGATACGGCAGAGGGATTATTGATTCAAAGGACACAGCAGGACAAGAGGGAGGAGATTTCCTTAAAGGTTTTCTTCCCTTCTGGGGTCCAATGGCTAACAGCAGAAATATAAGGCAATTGGTCTGTGTCGTAGAGACTACAATAGACATCACTGTAGGAGCCTTAAGTAACATCACGGCAAAACTACAGGCGGATCGTCTTATGACATTACAAAATCGAGTTGCCTTAGACTTTGTTCTTGCCGATCGTGGTGGAGTATGCAAATTGATCGGGTCAAGTTGCTGTATTTTCATACCTAATGACGCTCCAACAGTATACCAAGCTATCTCCAAGTTGCACATAATCTCTGAGTCTATTCATCAGGACGAAGGAGATTGGTCTTTAACGGAATGGTTTTGGGGACTACTGTCCAAATGGGGTTGGAATTTCTTGACGTTTCTTGGAATAATCCTGACCATTATATTTTCCTGTTGCCTTTGTATGCACTGTGGTCCCGCTATCTGTGATCTTTGTGCTACTATGTGCATCCCAAAACCCAAACCACAAGTAACAGAAAACATAAGAATGATGGTACAGCAACAGCTCGATGTCCTCATGGCTATTGACGTGGACTCAGATTAACATGAGTCTATCTTGCCTGAGTTCTGGCAAAAGGAGGGTCTGAGGAACTTCGATTTTCGATCACGATCGAATCGACCCGCCATTTTGTGGCCGCCGCCATTTTGTGTTGCCATCACTCAGGCAGCACGGCGAACAAAGTCTATTCTGCTTTTTTTGTAGCCTGGTGTCGAAATACGCCCTCGGCCTCTATTTGCAAAGCTGGTGTTAGAACTAGCCGAGTACACTAATCCCTGTCTGGTTTTTCTAATCCGCGTCTCAACTATCTGTTGGCTCACACTATTCTTTCCTGACTTTATCTTATCAACTGGCCTTCACTATCTCCTGCTAGCATTCTCTCGTTTCACAACTGTCCTCCAACACACACAAACGTATCTCGCCACCTGCAAGTTAGTTATGAATCTGTTAATGTATTAGCTTGAGGGTGGGGTGACAAACACAGTTGGAGGAGAGGTCTCTTCGAGTCATCTGACACTTCTGTTTTCAAACCTATCTTATTGGTTCCACCTTGTTTTCCAACTTCCCTTATTGGCTCTTTCTTGTATGCTCTGGGAGTGCATTTTATTAATGATTGTTAACATTGTATGGTATAAAACCCGATGCGCCACAGAGTGAAGTGGCAGTCTCCTGAGAACCTACTTTGTGAACTTCTAGGATAACTGTACAAGCTGCAGCTAAATAAATCTGATCTTCTAACGCCGACAGAGTGTCCCGTGTCTCTGTGTAGCGAAGCAGGAGAACTCCGGAGACTTTGGGCATACCCTGCGTCGCCAGGCCCAAAAGGTTCTGGTTCTTCAGGGTGGCAATCTTAAACACAATTCAATATTCAACTACAGCCCTACAATGCCAATCGCATAAAATGGATTTACAGCCCAGGGTCCTTCAGACCTTGGCCGACTTTATGTCAGGGATTGACAAAAAGTTATCTGAGCTCAATAGCTTAATTAAGCGGGGTCAAGAAGTGGTACACGGAAGCCAAACCGCCCAACTTGAATGCACCTGAGCCCCAATAATTGATAAGCTAATAACATTACCATCTCTGTTAGGAAATCTCTTATCAGACATAAAAGGCAGCGCTTCAACGTCCACTAATTCCATAGATGGACTACGTCAGCCAGGGTCAGCTCCATCCGAGCCCCAAAAAATGAATCCAACATTAACCAATTTATCCAATACTCTTATGGGCAGTGATACAATGGCAACAATAGCCCCAACACAAATGAATCCTGCCCAAAAAAAACACACCTCGGAAAGCCCGTCACAAACAAAAAAGGAAGGGACGGAACAAGAAGCCACTAGCCTTCGCTCTTAGTGCTTCGAGCAAACCGTATGTTACTGTGGCTGCACCAGACTCTGATGTTGAAGAAAGTGGGCCCGACCCGTTCTCTATCTTGTCAGGCAGGTTGGCTCACTTCATTGCACGGCCTACCACAACCATGGCTACCACTTTGGGGCCACTCTTGACCAGCCGCGGTCGGTAGTAGGAGTAACTGCAGGGCGGTGAAGTGGGGAGGGGGAGGGGCAGGGTGGGGGGTAGTAAACTATGGATTACAGAGGTTTACAGGTAAGTTAACATATAAATTAATAAAACGAATTTCGTTGCATGCACTGCATCGCATTTGGGGATGCAATGCATGCAACAAAATTCGTTTTATTAATTTATATGTTAACTTACCTGTAAACCTCCGTAATCCATAGTTTACTACCCTCCACCCTGCCCCTCACCCTCCCTACGTCATTGCCCTGCAGTTACTCTTACTACCGACCGCGGCTGCTCTTGACATCATCAAGATAGAACATCTCAAAAAACGGATGACAGACAGGAGTCAACTCGGTCAGTAAAAGAGCCAGTAACTACAAAGCAAGAACTACCTTACAACATTAAGGAAGAACAAACCTTAGGTGGTCCTCCAATGAAGTCCATCTGTCTGAAAATGAAGACCGAGCACAACAGTCGGGGCGGGGATGCCGCAGAACAAAGTTGCTCACCTACCAAAACCAAGGCTCTAACTATCCTTCTGCCAATCTCCCGTACTGATGACAACCAAGGAGCGGGACAGAACAACCTTTTGCAATCAAGGCCTCATCCTAAGGAGGGAATTTCTACTCATGGAACGAAGGAGAGTACTACTGAAGAACCGGTCAGCATTATTTTCATCCCTGAATATGAATCCCAGGGAAGAGTTGACATATTAAACAGAGGGAATGCACTACGACTTTTAAATTCCATTCCGAGCCTTGGAAACATAAGCTCATAGGACCTACTTTCCATAGAATTCCTTTTCAAGTAATAATCGTCTGTGGCCTGAGGCGACCAGGACAAGATGGTGTTCCAGTGGAATTGCAAATAAAATCAAGGAAGAAGAAAGCAAGCTTAAGCTCTGGGGTATAAAGCTGGAGCCCAAATTGAAATCTCCCTATCCAACTCCGTTCCCAAATGCTCGGATCAACGCCCCAGATAATATTACCACCTCAGTATTAAGAGGGGCAAGAAGCAGAACTCCTGGTGAACTAACTGCTTCCATAAAGGCTTCCAATTCAAGTACAAGCTTTAGGCCATCAATTCCAACCTTGACACCTGGAACACAGACTCGGACGCAAATAAGACGCACAATAATAACAGAGCGTCCAAATTGACAAGAGAATGGCACCTTAAAGATACCCACTGCAGAGCAAGGGAAAATTAAAATGTGTATTTGGAACATTAATGGCCTGGCAGGCAAAACTGACGACCATGAGGTAGTTAACTACTTAAAGTCATTTGACACGATACTTCTCCAAGAAACCTGGGAGGATAGGGCCTTAGAACTCCAGGGGTACACCTCCTATTTCGTTCCAGCCACAAAGGGCTCTAATTTTGGTCGCCGTTCGGGGGTGTTAATGATGTTAGTCTCAATAACCACAGTAGGCAAAACACAGTCCATAGAGGCAAAAATCACACCACCAAATGCGGTTCAAGCAGTAATGATAACGCTCAAGTTCAACAATATCCCCCAAGAAGTTATAATAATTAACACCTACGTGCATCCCAAACAAAAACAAAAATCTATAAAGGAGCTGACAAAAGAAATAAAAAGGATTATGGACGAGCAAGTTACAGACCATATAATCCTTTCTGGCGATTTCAATTTACACCTTTTGGGGTCAGGCTAAGATGACGGCCCTGCACACGATCTCACAGCAATATGGGGTATACCGAATCAGGGCAGAATAAAAATTTATAAACCAACGAGATGGTCTAAACATCTGCTACAGGAATTAGAACATTTCAATTTAAGAGCACTGAACGGCCGCTTCTTGGAGGACAATACAACGGCCGCCACATTCCACTCTTCAAAAACTTCCTCTTATCTAGATTTTACGTTTACAACATTATCTATGTTAAAAAAAAGCAACTTTTAGAATAGGTGACAATGCACACAGTGATCACCTACCGCAGGAAGTGCTGTTAAATGTGAGACCGGCGGTTACACTAGACACTTGGAATCCCATTGTAATTGAAGAGATCTCTAACCTTAAGCGTATAAGGTGCAATCGTAACAATTTTGAAGCACTATCAGCCTCTGCCAAAATCCTACACGAGAGAGAAAAAGAATATGCCGTCCCAATGGTAAAGTCATGGGAACATTTTATTACAACCTTCAGTGGGAAATTTGCGATTAGGATAGGGACCAAACCAAGACAATTGGATGATCTATCAAAAGTGTAATGCTGCCCGTAATCAAAGAATCTAAAACGCACCATAAATCAAACACTGAGACAACTTCGAAAAACACCAGGGAACTTGGACCTGCAGTCGACCCTTCGGCATGTGAAGGCATTACTGAAAAGGAGGAAGTGGATGAAAATAAGATTAAAGAATGATGAACTGTGGGCCAAGTTACTGCACAATGCCAAGCATAAAAACAGCGCTAAGTTTTGGCAAACGATCCACAATATAGAATGTTCGAACCATCCAGGAATAAGCTCCAATATAACAGAGGTAGATTATCTCTCCGCCCACTTTAACAACAATAGGCAAGAGGAAGCGGAATCGAACAACCAAACGGGTATTGCGACAACGGATAGTGAATCCCCCAACAGGGTAGAAGTGATACAAAATAGCACTATCAATGATCAATCGGCTGATAGTTCTAATACCCATATACAACAGGGGGTCCTCTTGGCCGCCAACTTAGATTCATTAGCCCCCATTAAAGGGGAATGGTATGCACCCACAGAAAAACAGATAAAATGTCTGATAGCTAGGGGTAGAGCTATGGGTGCCCCTGGCCCCAATGGCATCCCTCCGATGTTGTACAAACATGACGCCAACTTCTTGAGCAAGGCTTTACTACCAGTCTTTAAGGGCATGAACTCTACAACCACCATCCCGGAGTCTTGCAAAGGATCAATTATCAGTCCTATTTTTAAACTGGGTAATAGAAATGATCCAAACAACTATCAACGAATCACCCTTATCGATGTAAATGCAAAATACAACGAAGGAACAATCTTGGATGAGTTAACTTCCTGGGCCTCAAATAACTCCACCATTCCTACCAATCAAACTGGGTTTTGCAGTGGTCAAGGAACAACAACTAACATCTTGGCCTTAACACTGTTAATGGATGCAGCTAAGGAATCAAAAACCCCCCTCTTCCTTTGTTTTATTGACTATACAGCTGCCTTCGATCACGTTGACCGAGCCAAACTCTGGATAAAACTTGAAAGTTGGGGTTTACCAAATTCACTCTTGGATCGGCTCAAACAGCTACACACAGATACCTGGATCAGGATTAAATTAGGCGCAGGAACACATATCTCAAAATGAATCATGACCTTGAAAGACCTCAAGCAGGGGTGTGTCCTTGCGCCGCTTCTGTTTAACCTCTTTGTGCTGATCTCTCAGGGGTACTGGATAGTTGCGTATCCCATGCTCCAAAATTGGGAAACAAGTTATTGTCAAACCTGCTATATGCTGATGACCTGGTATTGATCAGTCGGACTCCCATTGGTCTTCAGCATCTTTTAGACACGACAAGTAGTTTCTCACACCGGAACGCCCTCCAAATAAATCATAAGAAAACTAAAATCATGGCAGTTAACTATCACAAAAATAAGAATAACAGCTGGTTCCTAGATGGCCAACGTTTGGATCAGGTAACAAGTTATTTATTTATTTATTCATTTGTAGAGCGCCTGGTTACACCAACAGTGTGTCCCCGTGCTGAGACATATCCAAATGAGTATACTACTGTAAGTAAGTGGCTCTTGAGCTTGTACTTTATTCTGTTTTTGTGAACAGCCATGTCTTCAGTTGTCTGCGGAAGATACTTTCGCTGGGTTCCGTTCTGATGGTGATTGGCAAGGTGTTCCAAATTTTTGCTGCTAGGTACCTGAAAGAGCGGGCTCCCATTCGGGCTCTAAATATTCTAGGGATAGTAACCAATGCCATACCCATGGATCTCAGATTTCGTCCTGGGGTATTTTTGGTCAGTAGTGGTTGAAGGTATATAGGACCTTTGTGTGAAAGGAAGTGATGACAGTAGCACATCACCTTAAACATGACTCTCTTCTCCACTGGCAGCCAGTGTAAGGTAGTCAAGGCTTTCTTTGTATTGGTTCTCCTTGGAAGGCTGAGAACCAAGCGCGCCGCTGCATTTTGAACCCTTTGCAATTTAGATAGGCCTTTTTTGGAAGCGCCTAAATATAGTACATTTCCATAATCTAATTGTGAGGTGATTACTGCGTGTACTATGGTTCTCCTGGCTTTAGATGGTAACAGATATATAACTTTCCTCAGGGTTTTCATGGCCCCATAGCATTTCCCCACTACCTTCCGGATCTGATTGTCACATGACAGTTTGAGTCGAACCAGATTCCGAGACTTTTCACCTCTGATTTTGGGGGGGGGGTTTGGCCCTGTACTTCTGGCCACTATGCAGATGACCATATGGTGGGTGTCTTGCCTACCACTATCACCTCAGTCTTATTCCCGTTTAGCTTGAGACAGTGGTTTGACATCCAGTCCGCCACCTTCTCTAGACATTTGGCGAAGCGGATCGCTGCCTGATCTTTGTTTTGGGATAGCATTACAATTAGCTGCGTGTCGTCCGCATATGACACTATCGACACCTCATGTTTCTCTACACATTCTGCTAGTGGTCCCACATACATATTGAAGAGGTTGGGACTCAGAATTGATCCCTGTGGGACCCCTTGGGGCAGAGGGTAGCTATCAGACAAATGTGACAGTTGGGCAACTTGAAAGCTCCGTTCAGATAGAAATGATGTTAGCCACTTCAGAGCATTTCTCCTGATGCCGCAAGCCTCTAGTCTTTGAAGTAACAATGGGTGCGAGACGGTGTCAAGCGCCGCGCTGAGGTCCAACAGGATCAGCGCGACTGTTTGCTGTTCTTCAACATATTTTCTCAATGACTCTGTCGCCATTAGTAGTGCTGATTCTGTGGAGTGTGCCATTCTAAAACCTGACTGAGGAGGGTGTAGTAGGTCGTTAGTGTTGATGTGGTCAACCAGCTGTTTGTTTGTAATTTTTTCTGCGATCTTAGCCACAAATGGAAGTAGTGAGGTAGGGCGTAAGTTATCTAGTACTGTATAATCTAGCGAGGGTATTTTCCTAAGTGGTCTAACGATGGCCTGCTTCCACTTCATTGAGACTGTTACCGTCTGGAAGGAGCGGAGAATAAGATCTGCGATGTACGGCAAGATCATATCCATCCCCTCCATTGCTCTCTCTGGTCGTGCCGGGTCTAGAGGGGAGCCCGATTTTATTCCTTTCGCTGTGGCTTGTAATTCCTCACTTTCCTGTATTTTGAATTCATCCAACGTTGCTCCTACAAAGTTCCCAAGGTTGACAGCGGAAGGATTAGTGCCCTGCTGTGCCTCTGTTGGAAAGGTCTCATATATCTTAGTTACTTTATTCGCAAAAAATTCTGCAACCTCATTACAGATCTTCTTCATCTCATCTTGGTTTTTGAGAGCCTTCAGAATTGTGAACATTTCTATATGCGAGTTGTTAGCTTTTTCTCTTTTATCCGTATAGAATTCACATCTGGTTTTCTTAATCAGAGAATGATAAACTTTTAGTTCCTTTTTATATTCTTCTTTGGACCTATTACAGTAGATTTTTCTCCAGATTCGTTCTGATTTTTTACACCTTTTTTTAGCCTTCATTAGTTCTTCATTGACCCATGGTGCTGTTACCTCAGATCTCTTAGGGATTCTCGTGCTCCAGGGTGCTACCTTATCTAGTGCATTAGTAATCCATGTCTCTATCTGATCATTGGCTAGGTTAATATCTTTGTCCAGCGTTAGCTTCTGCTCCCCAAGGGCTCACGTGAAGGATGCGGGGTTAAATTTATTCTACTTTCTGGTAGTGATTACCTCTTTAGGATGTTGTGTCTTCCTCTTATGAGATGGCACTGTGAACGGGACTAAGTAGTGATCCGACCACGGGGCTGGCCATGGTGCTCCTATTTCTACCTTAGAGGAATTTGTGAAGATAGGATCTAAAATGTGGCCCCCTTCATGTGTTTTTGATTCCACTTTTTGCGTTAGATTTAGTGTGAGTAGATCCTTACAAATTGCACTTATTTCTTGGTTATCTGTGTCATCAAAGTGTATATTTAGGTCCCCCAACACCAAAAATTTGTTATGTCTCAGGGCTGGGTGTACTACATTTCCCTCCAGACTTGCCACAAACTGTGTTATTTGGCCAGGTGGGCGGTAGATAAGAAATCCAGCTATGGAGTTATCATCTGCCATGGACAGAGTAAAGAAGAGTGCCTAACAGTTGTCTAGGCCTGCTTGTTTGACCTCACATTTCATGTCGGCTTTGTAGATTATGGCAATCCCCCCGCCTCTTTGGCCTTCCCTGTCTTGCCTTACTAGGAGATAGTCAGTCGGAATGGCATCTATTACATCTGGGGTCGAGTTCTCATTAAGCCATGTCTCAGTCAAAAATAAAGCATCTAGCGATTTTTCACTAAGTATAAAGTTATAAATATCTGGGAATTCTAGTGGACCATAAAAGCTCCTTTAAACCTCAGCAAGAGTCAATGCGGAGAAAGGGAACTACAACATATTTAGCACTGAAGTCATTGAAGAGACTGCTTCCCGATCTTACGCTTGATCCCTTCCTACAGATTTTGCGGGCTAAACTGCTGCCGACAATAACATATGGGTGTGAGGCTCTTGAAGGCAAAGACGTGGAAGCCCTAGACGTAGTAGTAGCTCATTCTTAAAGAGCAATTTTCCATCTTCCAAAATATGTCTCCCCTGCCCAAATACGGCTGTGAAAAGAAGGAGTGCTTATGTAAAAAGTTAGCATAAAATCCGAAGTGCAGAGGCAGGATCCCTAAACTCCCACCTCTGGAATGCCTTACTTCGTCAAGGAAAATGCTCAGCTAGGGATTACCTGTTTGACTCCATTGAGCTACTGGGTCTGTCTGAACTCTGGGCCGTACCAACAGATCATCTGTCCTTCAAAAAGCAGTGAAAAATACATCGTCCATGCTATCTGTTTTAGAAGACAAAGCAATTCTTACTGAAAAGGCACATGGCTGGATAGTGCTCAGTGATTACGCAAGGCTCAAACCCCGTTCCTACCTGAGTGCAGGAGTCAAAATAAGAATGAAGGAAAAATTTCTAAAGCTGCGATTGAGGGTAATTGCGATCAATCCCCACCTCCCACCATGGGAAAGGAGAGGAGGTACACCGACTTGCCGTCTATGTGTAAGCAGGACGGAGGACATTATTCATGTAATCTGTAACTGTCCCAACTTAAAGGATATAAGATGTACCTTGTTATGTCCCTTTTTCAGGTATTATGGTACCCGGTCCTGCAGGCAGGCAGTGAAGCTTTGCTTCAACCCTGTGGGCGTTCAGCTTAACTGTTGGCTAACACAATTCTTTGAGACGGTAACCAAGAGATTAAAAAATTTGTCATTATCTGAAGTATGTCAAAAATAAGAGCTCAGGGGCATCAGAAGGGAGTTGCCAAAAATCAAAAATGGACAATAACACTTTAAAGTTGTTCCAGCACTTTTATTTATTGCCTTAAGGTTAAGGAAATTCTTTTTATATGTTAAATGAACTTAATACCTTCCTATAGTTGCACTAGCATTTTAAATTAATAATGCCCGATAGTCTGAACAATGGACTTGTTTATGCTGCGTCTTAAGGCATGTAAATCAATGGTAGTTATTGCCAGCTTGCATTATTTGAAGTATAGAAATTTATGTGTATGGTTTTACAGAACAGCCAATTGCACAAACTGGGAATATTTTACTGATGATCCTTTTAATGTTGTTTTTAAGCTTAATAATTTGTGTACAATGGGAATCTTTTTGTTATGGATTTGCAAAGATTTTAATTAATCGGGCAAAAAAAAACATTACCTTACCTATGGAGGGGGCTTTTGGGACTTTACATATGGTGGTCCTCTTCAGGTTGTGGAGAATGCCTTTCACTGGCATTTCTTATATACCCCTCTTACCTCTTTGTGCAGCTCTCCTGTCTATTTCTGCACCCCTCTTGCCTCTTTTTGCACCTCTGTTGGTTCTTTCTGCACTGCTCTTGCTTCTTGGTGCACCTCTTTTGCAAATTTCTGCATCCCCATGCCTCTTTTTGCACCCCTCTTCCCTATTTCTCCACCTCGCTTACTTCTTTCTGCACTTCTCTTCCTTCTGTCTGCACTGCTCTTGCTTCTTTCTGCACCTCTCTTGCGAAATTCTGTATCCCTCTTACCTCTTTCTGCAGCCTTGTTGCCTCTTTCTGTACCTTTCTTACCAGTTTCAGCACCTCTCTTGCCTCTTTCTTCACCTCTCTTGTTTCTTTTTGCACTTATCTTGTCTCTTTCTGCACCTCTGTTTGTTCTTTCTGCACTGCTTTTGCTTCTTTTTGCACCTCTGTTGCAAATTTCTGCATTCCTTTTGCCTCTTTCTGTATCCATCTTCCTTCTTTCTGCACATCTCTTACCTCTGTCTGCATACCTGTTCACTCTTTCGTCACCCCTTTTGCCTGTTTCTGCAACTCTCTTGCCTCTTTCTGCAATTCTCTTGCCTCCTTCTGCACCTCACTTGCCTCTTTCTGCACTTCTCTTGCTTCTTCCGCACCGGTCTTCCTTTTTCTGCACATCTCTTGACTCTTTCTGCACCTCTCTTTCCTCATTTTGCACATCTCTTGGTTCTTTCTGCACTGCTCTTGCCATTTTCTGCACCTCTTTTGCATCTTTCTGCACCTCACTTGCCTCTTTCTGCACTTCTCTTGCTTCATTTCACAACTCTGTTTCGTCTTTTAGCAATTATCTTGCCTCTTTCTGCACCTTTCTTGATTGTTTCTTCACCTCTCTTGCATCTTTCTGCACCTCAGTTGCCTCTTTCTGCACCTCACTTCCTTCTTTCTGCACCCCTGTTCACTCTTTCTGCACATTTCCTGCCTGTTTCTGCACCTCTCTTGCCTCTTTCTGTTCCTCTGTTGGTTCTTTCTGCACTTCTCTTGCTCTTTCTGCAGCCTTTG
The DNA here is from genome assembly GCF_964204655.1 of Triturus cristatus. Classification (NCBI taxonomy): domain Eukaryota; kingdom Metazoa; phylum Chordata; class Amphibia; order Caudata; family Salamandridae; genus Triturus; species Triturus cristatus. The sequence goes on from NC_140587.1 coordinate 233,942,143, forward strand.
CACCCCATTCAGCACCTTTGTTGCTTCTTTCTGCACTTTTCTTCCTTCTTTCTGCACCCCTTCTGCATCTTTCTGTACCTCTCTTGCCTCTTTGTGCACCTCTCCTATCTTTTTCTGCACCCCTCTTTTTGCACCTCTGTTGGTTCTTTATAAACCACTGTTTCTTCTTTCAGAAATTCTCTTGCCTCCTTCTGCACTTATGTTACTTGTTTCTGAACCTCTCTTCTGTCTTTCTGCACCTCCGTTGCATCTTTCTGCACTTCACTTGCTTCTTTCTGCACCTCTCATTACTCTGTCTGTACCATTCTTGACTCTTTCTGCACATCTCTTGCCTCTTTCTTCACCCTTTGTGCCTCTTTTTAGCACCTGTGTTACTTCTTTCTGCACTTCTCTTCCTTCTTTCTGCACACCTCCTGCCTCTTTCTGCTCCTCACTTGCCTCTTTCTACACCTCTCTTGCTTCTTTATAAACCTCTGTTTCTTCGCTCAGCAATTATCTTGCCTCCTTCTGCACTTCTCTTGCTTGTTTCAGCACCTCTCTTGCATCTTTCTCCTCCTCTGTTGCCTCTTTCTGCACTTGAATTGCCTCTTTCTGCATCCATCTTTCCTATTTGTGCAACCCTCTTTCCTCTTTCTACACCTCTCTTCCCTCTTTCTGCACCCTTTGTTCCTCTTTCTCTACCTCTCTTGCCTCTATGTGCACCACTCCTACCTCTTTCTGCACCCCTCTTTCCTCTTTTTGCACCTCTGTTGGTTCTTTATGAACCTTTGTTTCTTCTTTCAGCAATTCTCTTGCCTCCTTCTGCACTTCTGTTGCCTCTTTCTGCACTTCACTTGCTTCTTTCTGCACCTCACTTTCCTCTTGTGGCAACTCTGTTAATTCTTTCTCCACCCTCCTGCCTCTTTCTGCACCCCTCTTCCCTATTTGTGCAACTCTCTTGCCTCTTTCTACACCGCTCTTCCCTCTTTCTGCATTTCTCTTGCCTCTTTCTGCACCCTTTGTGCATCTTTCAGCACCTCTGTTGCTTTTTTCTGCACTTCTCTTCCTTCTTTCTGCACCCTTCATGCCTCTTTCAGCACCTCTGTTGCTTCTTTCTGCACTCGTCTTCCTTCTTTCTACACCCCTCATGCCTCCTTCTGCACCTCTGTTGCCTCTTTTAGCATCTGTGTGGATTCTTTCTGCACTGCTCTTGCTTCTTTCTGTACCTCACTTGCCTCTTTCTGCACTTCTCTTGCTTCTTTTCTGTTTCTTCTTTCAGTAATTATCTTGCCTCCTTCTTTACTTCTCTTGCTTGTTTCTGCACCTCTCTTGCATCTTTCTCCACATCGGTTGCATCTTTCTGCACTTCTCTTGCCTCTTTCTGCACCCATCTTTCCTATTTGCCCAACCCTCTTGCCTCTTTCTACACCTCTCATCCCTCTTTCTACACCACTATTGCCTCTTTCTGCACTTCTGTTCCTTCTTTGTGCACCCCTTGTGCCTCCTTCTGCACCTCTGTTGCTTCTTTCTGCACAACTCTTGGTTCTTTCAGCACTTCTCTTGCCTCTTTCTGTCCCTCTGTTGCTTTTTCTGCAGATCTTGTCTCCTTCTGCTTTCCTTCTTTCTGCACTTTTATTTCATCTTTCTGCATCTCTCTTGCTTCTTTCTGCACCTCACTTGCCTTTTTCAGCACATCTGCTGCTTTTTCTGCAGATCTCTTGCCTCTTTTTACACCCCTCTTTTCTCTTTCTGCACTTCTCTTGTCTCCTTCTGCTCTTCTCTTGCCTCTTTCTGTACCTCTCTTGCCTCTTTCTGCACTTCTGTAGCTCTTTTTGCACCCTTCATGCCTCTTTCAGCACCTCTGTTGGTTCTTTCTGCACCGCTCTTGCTTTTTTCTGTACCTCACTTGACTCTTTCTGCACCTCTGTTGCTTATTTCTGCACTTCTCTTGCGTCTTTCGGCACCCTTCGTGCCTCTTTCAGCACCTGTGTTGCTTCTTTCTGCACATCTCTTCCTTCTTTCTGCACCCCTCCTGCCTCTTTCAGCACCTCTGTTGCTTCTTTCTGCACTCCCCTTCCTTCTTTCTGGGCCCCTCATGCCTCTTTCTGCACTTCTGTTGCCTCTTTCAGCACCTCTGTTGGCTCTTTCTGCACTGCTATTGCTTCTTTCTGCACCTAAGTTGCCTCTTTCTGCACTTCTCTTGTTTCTTTCTAAACCTCAGTTGCTTCTTTCAGCAATTCTCTTAGCTCTTTCTGCACTGCTCTTGCTTCTTTCTGCACCTCAGTTACCTCTTTCTGCACTTCTCTTGTTTCTTTCTAAACCTCTGTTGCTTCTTTCAGCAATTCTCTTAGCTCTTTCTGCACTTCACTTGCTTCTTTCTGCACCTCTCTTTCCTCTTTTGGCACTTCTGTTAATTCTTTCTGCACCCCTCCTGCCTCTTTCTGCACCCCTCTTCCCTATTTGAGCAACTCTCTTGCCTTTTTCTACACCTCTCTTCCCTTTTTCTGCACCACTCTTGACTCTTACTGTACCTCTGTTGCTTTTTTCTGCACTTCTCTTCCTTCTTTCTGCACCCGTCGTGCCTCTTTCAGCACCTTTGTTGCTTCTTTCTGCACTCTTCTTCCTTCTTTCTGCAACGCTCGTGCCTCCTTCTGCACCTCTGTTGCCTCTTTTAGCATCTGTGTTGATTCTTTCTGCACTGCTCTTGCTTCTTTCTGCACCTCACTTGCCTCTTTCTGCACTTCTGTTGCTTCTTTATAAAACTCTGTTTCTTCTTTCAGCAATTATCTTGCCTCCTTCTGCACTTCTCTTGCTTGTTTCTGCACCTCTCTTGCATCTTTCTCTACCTCTGTTGCTTCATTCTGCACTTCTCTTGCCTCTTTCTGCACCTTTTGTTCCTCTTTTAGCACCTCTGTTGCTTCTTTCTGCACTTCTGTTCCTTCTTTGTGCACCCCTTGTGCCTCCTTCTGCACCTCTGTTGCTTCTTTCTGCACTTCTCTTGGTTCTTTCAGTGCTTCTCTTGCCTCTTTCTGTCCCTCTGTTGCTTCTTTCTGCACTTTTATTGCCTTTTTCTGTACCTCTCTTGCTTCTTTCTGCACCTCACTTGCCTTTTTCAGCACCTCTGTTGCTTTTTCTGCTGATCTCTTGCCTCTTTCTACACCCCTCTTTTCTCTTTCTGCACCTCTCTTGTCTCCTTCTGCACCCCTGTTCCCTGATTCTGTACCTTTCGTGCCTGTTTCTGCACCTCTCTTGCCTCTTTCTGTACCTCTGTTGCCTCTTTCTGCACTTCTGTTGCTCTTTTTGCACCTCTGTTGGTTCTTTCTGCACTTCTCTTGCTTGTTTCTGAAACTCTATTGTGTCTTTCTGCACCTCTGTAGCCTCTTTCTGCCCTTCACTTGCTTCTTTCTGCACCTTTCTTTCCTCTTATGGCACCTCTGTCAATTCTTTCTGCACCCCTCATGCCTCTTTCTGCACCCCTCTTCCCTATTTGTGCAACTCTCTTGCCTCTTTCTATACCTCTCTTCCCTCTTTCTGCACCACTCTTGACTCTTTCTGTACCTCTGTTGCTTCTTTCTGCATTTCTCTTGCCTCTTTCTGCACCCTTCGTGCATCTTTTGGCACCTCTGTTGCTTTTTTCTGCACTTCTCTTCCTTCTTTCTGCACCCGCCGTACCTCTTTCAGCACCTCTGTTGCTTCTTTCGGCACTCTTCTTTCTTCTTTCTGTACCCCTTGTGCCTCCTTCTGCACCTCTGTTGCTTCCTCCAACATCTGTGTTGGTTCTTTCTGCACTGCTCTTGCTTCTTTCTGCACCTCACTTGCCTCTTTCTGCACTTCTCTTGCTTCTTTATAAACCTCTGCTTCTTCTTTCAGCAATTATCTTGCCTCCTTCTGCACTTCTCTTGCTTGTTTCTGCACCTCTCTTGCATGTTTCTCTACCTCTGTTGCCTCTTTCTGAGCCCATATTTCTTATTTGTACAACCCTCTCACCTCTTTCTACACCTCTCTTCCCTCTTTCTGCACCACTTTTGCCTCTTTCTGTACCTCTGTTGATTCTTTCTGCACTTCTCTTGCCTCTTTCTGCACCCTTTGTGTCTCTTTTAGCACCTCTATTGCTTCTTTCTGCACTTCCCTTGGTTCTTTCAGCGCTTCTCTTGCCTCTTTTTGCCCCTCAGTTGCTTCTTTCTGTACTTCTATTGCCTCTTTCTGCACCTCTCTTGCTTCTTTCTGTACCTCACTTGCCTTTTTCAGCACCTCTGTTGCTTTTTCTTCAGATCTCTTGGCTCTTTCTACACCCCTCTTTTCTCTTTCTGTACCTCTCTTGTCTCCTTCTGCACCCATGTTCCCTGTTTCTGTACCTTTCATGCCTGTTTCTGCACCTCTCTTGCTTCTTTCTGTACCTCTGTTGCCTCTTTCAGCACCTCTGTTGGTTCTTTCTGTACCGCTCCTGCTCTTTTCTGCACCTCACTTGCCTCTTTCTGCACATATCTTCCTTCTTTCTACACCTTGGTTGCTTCTTTCAGTAATTCTCTTGCCTCTTTCTGTACTTCTGTTCCTTTTTCTGCACCCCTCCTGCCTCTTTCTGTACCTCTCTTGCCTCTTTGTGCACCTCTCCTTCCTCTTTTTGCACTTCTCTTGCCTCTTTTTGCACCTCTGTTAGTTCATTCTGCACTGTTCTTGCTTTTTTCTGCACCCCTCTTGCCTCTTTATGCATCCCTCTTTCCTCTTTCTGCACCTCTCTTGCCTCTTTCTGCATCCCTGTTCCCTCTTTCTGCACCTTTCCTGCCTGTTTCTGCACATCTCCTGCCTGTTTCTGCACATCTCTTGCCTCTTTCTGTACCTCTGTTGGTTCTTTCTGCACTTCTCTTGCTCTTTCTGCACCCTTTGTACCTCTTTAAGCATCTATGTTGTTTCTTTCTGCACTTCTCTTCATTCTTTCTGCACCCCTCCTGACTCTTTCTGTACTTCTCTTGCCTTTTTGTGCACCTCTCCTATCTTTTTCTTCACTCCGCTTGCCTCTTTTTGCACCTCTTTTGGTCCTTTCTGCAATGCTCTTGCTTCTTTCTGGACCTCACTTGCCTCTTTCTACACTTCTCTTGCTTCTTTCTACAGCTATGTTACTTCTTTCAGCAATTCTCTTGCCTCTTTCTGCACTTCACCTGCTTCTTTCTGTACCTCTCTTCCCTGTTTCGGCACCTCTGTTGCTTCTTTCTGTACTCCTTGTGCTTCTTTTGCACCCCTCTTCCCTATTTGTTCAACTCTCTTGCCTCTTTCTATAACTCTCTTCCCTCTTTCTACATGACTCTTACCTCTTTCTATACCTCTGTGGCTTCTTTCTGCACTTCTCTTGCCTCTGTCTGCACCCTTTGTTCCTCTTTCAGCACCTTTGTTTCTTCTTTCTGCACTCCTCTTCCTTCTTTCTGCACCCCTCTTGCCTCCTTCTGCACCTCTGTTGCTTCTTTCTGCACTTCTTGTGGTTCTTTCTGCACTGCTCTTGCCTCTTTCTGCATCCCTCTTGCCTCTTTGATCTCTTCTTTTGCTTCTTTATGCAATTCTCTTGCCTCTCTCTGCACCCTTTGTGCCTCTTTCCTCACCTCTGTTGCTTCTTTCTGCATTTCTCTTTCTTCTTTCTGTACCCCTCTTACCTCTTTCTTCACCTCTGTTGCTTCTTTCTGCACTTCTGTTACCTCTTCCTGCACCTCTCGTGCTTCTTTTTGCACCTCACTTGCCTCTTTCAGCACCTCTGTTGCTTTTTTCTGCAGATTTCTTGCCTCTTTCAGCATTCCTCTTTTCTCTTTCTGTACCTCTATTGCCTCTTTCTGCACCCCTGTTCCCTGTTTCTGCACCTTTCCTGCCTGTTTCTGTATGTCTCTTTCCTCTTGCTGCACCTCTGTTGCCTCTTTCTGCACTTCTCTTGCTCTTTCTGCACCCTTCACAACTCTTTCAGCGCCTCTGTTGGTTCTTTCTGCACTGCTTGCTTTTTTCTGCCCCTCTCTTGCCTCTTTGTTCACCCCTCCTACCTTTTTCTGCACCCCTCTTGCCTCTTTTTGCACCTCTGTTGGTTCTTTCTGCACTGCTCTTGCTTCTTTCTGCATCTCACTTGCCTCTTTCTACACCCCTGTTCCCTGTTTCTGCATCTTTCCTGCATGTTTATGTACCTCTCTTGCCTCTTTCTGCACCTCTGACTTAGAGGTAGTTTTAATCCCCCTGCCCTATTATGTACTAGGGCCTTACAGGGGAGGTCATGCCAATCACAGGAGTACCCCAACCCATAGTGTACCCTAGTGTATGTAGGTGTTTTCACTGTATTCTAAGTGTCTTTCAGCATAGCACTTACTCCGGGCCTGGTATGTCAGAATCAGTTACCACCAGTACCAGTCAGTAATAGTTTTGGGGTACAGAATGACTTTGCAACAAGGCCTTTTTCTACACCTCTGTTGGTTCTTTCTGCATATCTCTTGCTTCTTTCTGCACTTTTCTTTGTCTTTCTGGAGTTCTGTTGCCTCTTTCTGCATTTCTCTTGCTTCTTTCTGCGCCTTTCTTCCTCGTTCTTCACATATCCTACATCTGTAGGCATAGTTAGAAATTAGCATTTAATAAACCTTTGAAATTTACTGAAAAAAACATTGGTTTCAGGGACGTTATAGTTAGAAATTATCATTTAAAAAACCTTTGAAATTCGCTGAAAAAACCACAGGTTTCAGGGACATTATATTTAGAAATTAGCATTTAAAAAACCATAGAAATTCATTGAAAAAACCATGGGTTTCAGGGACTTTATAGTTAGTTGGACATTTCACTCATACAAAACCAAAGAAAGTCGTCCGTTATAGCTAGTTGAGCTAAGTATAACTCGCGCCCCCGTAATGCACTGCTGATGACGTCACATATTACTTCATTCATGACATGGTCAGTGCCATCACTGATGACATCTCTGATGACATCTCAAATGACATCACTGATGACATCACTGAATAATCATCCACATGATAATCTGATGCACCTCCTTACACCCTAATATAACCTTTGATACACCCATTCTAAAATACAGACTACTATTTTGAAAACCATAGACCCACCAACACCAGTTACTACATACCCACTCACTGATTCCTAGGTCTACACACACGTCCACTCATTCACCCTTGCAGTCACTCATACATGTAGTCACTTAATAATACAGCACTATAATTTGTACTCATACACCTATACAGACACTCACACATCACCACTCATTTTAGAGTCACTCACACACCTAGTCAATTATGCAAAGAATCATTCACACTCCCATTTACTCACATATACAGTTATACACACACCACCTCACTAATTCATACAGATACTAACACATACGTACTGTCTTACACAATCAATACAATCACTGATATAAGCACACACTCATCCTTACAGCCACTCTCACAATCATTTAATCTCACATAGTCATTTATATACTTCAACACTCACTCACATGTAGTGCCTTTCACATATGTAGTTACTCACACATGTACCACTGAGACATCAATTCACTCACGAACACACCCATACACACACTCTACCACCCATACAGCCCTTCACAGATGCACTCTTGAATCCATACACCCAGTGTATCACCCACTCACATAGCTTTGTCCCTAGGTCTGTGGTTCTGTCATCTACTTTTCTCTTTTACCCACTCCAGTATGCATCAAGTGGCAATGTATCAGCCCACTTCAGCCATTGAAACACTTTACTATGGGTTATGGTTTGCTGCACTTTCACAAAGAGCACATCAACACACAAAGTAGTTCCATGCCAGGGAGTACTTTAGAAATGTGTACTTTTTTGAGACCAACACAGCATTTTTGACTTTAGCTAATGTTTTTCTTTAAATGGATAAGGGCCTGGTAGCTTCCCAAACAATACAGTTTTGCAAAAATCATGACAAAACAGGAAAGGCAAAAAGGCTGCCAGACAATGATAGACCTTTTGGTTTTGACAATGCTTGTTCTTTAATTCTCTTTCAAACTTATATAAATGGGCACTGCAATGAATTCCTCTATAGGAGCGTTTCCGCCAGCTCTTTTACTGACTATTCCAGAATTTCCATTAGCCTCTACTTACAAATATAATAGTCAAAACAAGAATGCTGTGTCGACTTCGAGTGAAATATATAAATCCTTGAGATCAATTATGGTGTTTGTGAGCAGGGTACATATTTTTTGGACATAGGTTGAATAACGTTTATGCCTCGCAGAATGCCAAGGATCAGCCCACAGCAAATTCCACAGGATGCCATTGAAGAACATACCAGAAGAATGCCAGGTGAAGCATCAACATGAAGATATGAAGCCAAACACCTAAATGTAAGCACTGTTTACATATGGAAGCAGGAGCTATGTATGTCAAATTAGCAATTACATTGAAATACATGCTATAATGCACTCACTTGTACCATTCAGACATGGAGATGCACAATAAAATCTTGCTCTAGGTTTTAAGCGACACACTGGATCCAGAAGTCGTCTATGTAGTTAGATGAATCTCCACTATAATTAGCATCTACCATGGTGAATGTCACTCTCTGGCTCACTATTTCTAAACAAGCAATTATTGGCAATCCGATCAGCAATATGGGTAATGACCTTCTATGCAGAACTGATGGTGTCCCCATTTACAGCATATCTGACTTATGGTAGCACCTCTACCGTTGGCATCTTCTGAATGTGGTTTACCGCTAGTACTCAACTTGGGATCAGGATATTGATTTTTTGGAGTTGGTCTATCTGAGGTCCCAAATGAGCATGGAAGAACACATAGATGCCAAGGTTTCAGATTGCTATGTGTGACATTTCCATAATTTCTGTGTAATTGTGAGTGACATTTCAACGTCTATGAGTGACACTTTCTTGCGGGCAAAATCAAGCAATGAAGAAGAAGCAAACATAAATATCAAAAATTACACCCATTTGAGCAACGACAAACTGTTGCAAAACAGCAGAAATTGAAGGGCACTAACCAGAGACAGACTGCACTAAAGGACTGACTTCCTCCTGCCCTCTTGTTAGCAAAATCAAGCAGCAGTCCACGGAAATTGAAACATGTCAGAAATTACACCCATATGAGCAACGAGAAACTCTAAATCTTGATACTGGTGCACAGCACCTGATCTTTGCAGAATGCCTTTTAACACTCTGTGCTACTTTATGGTAACTAAAAACTACTCTTAGACTAAACTCTGATCTCTCTCCAGCAGTAACATTAGTCATCAGTTAATTTTGATGTTGTTATTGTTGTGTGAAAGCTGCTAGACCCACAACTAACTTTCCAGCACAAACTTTACACCCACAAGTTACATATAAGCACAACACTCCCTTCCCCAGTTCAGCCGCAAGTGCGGCTGAAACACAAGTAACAAAACGGGTCTTTGTGACAAAAGCAACAACTCACTGAGCTATCTACCTAAATTGCATTTTGGTGATATCAATGTACACATTCTTTGCTGTTGGAATGTCAACCCTCTGCACTAGTGTATGGTGAGTCTGTAACAACTCAAAACTGCTACTAGAGAAAACTCAGATCTCTCTCCTGCAGGTCTTCGACTTACTAAGAATTACTGTCAGTGCTGGGAACATTGTCTGCTACCTCTTGTGGCAGTCTGTGAAAATCACACTATCCAGGACTAAAACAGACAGTGTGTCAATGGGCGCTGCCTTCCTGGCTGTGACATCAGACTTCCAGCCCCGACCTGCACAAAGAGACCTCTTGAAAAGCAGCAGGGCTCTGACAGATCTTGCTACTTGTGATCATGGAAGACGGACTAGAGCATGGATCGTGTCTACATACATACAAGGAAGATGGCCACTTTGAATAGCAATTCAATTGTACATCGAATGTTAGCCTTATAACACAATAAAACTCCCTTCAATAAGAAAAGTATTGGCTGTTGTGTCATATAACCATTAAAACAGATCTTGTTTTTCATAATGAAACTCTTCCGCTTGTATGAATTAAGTAATTCAAAATTGCCTTTTCTCATAGAAAGATTTCACTAGCAACCATGAGTCCAGACAGAATGAGACTCTTACTGTGTCCGACCACAGAACTTCAGCTGTAAAGCAGCAGGGCAAGCAGCCGATGACCGCGCACTAAATTTATAAAGTAATTTTTTTAATATCAGTCAGTGAGATGATCAGGCTGGTCTGTCTGATACGGTCACTTACTAATTTGCGAGGTGAGCCGGTCCAACAATTTGGTTTTGGGGACGCCTCCACCAGTCCTGGCTGCAACAACACGTCTCGCGGCCGATACACCACCCGGGCAGGATTCTTCAGAGTCAGGCTCAACACCCCCGCAGCTGCATAGTCAGTGCTGTGCTGCTCTGGGCTCCAGTGGCCACCGTGGTACATGGGTTTGGTCCGGTCACTGCAGGATCAATGTTGTTTTTAAAATTTGACTGCGGTGGTATGAGCAGTATTGCCATTTGCCACTGTTGCACTCATGATCTGCATGTGCAGCCCCCCCTACCCGCATGGCAGTGATCTCCCAACTCTCCTGAAGTTAGCAGAATCAACTAATGTTGCACTGAATTGTTACATTGTAGCACTAGCAGGGCTCAGACAGTCAGCCCCCAAGCCTGCAGGGAGCGGGCAGCGCACACACCATGGCGCGCTGCCACTCCTGCTGTAAGTTTCAGTCACCAATGGAATTAGCAGCTGAGGCAGGCGCTATGCCTATTATGCATGACTTTTCATTAAAATGCAGGGATGCGGACCGCCACACTGAAATCCATTAATCAAATGTCTGATGCCAGGTACTTGGCACGGACGAGAACAATTTTGATATCAACCAGGAGTTATTGTTGTCACCTGGTGTATTCTGCCATAGGATATTTTCTCCTCCTATCTTTAGTAAATAATCCATCCCAATGAATTCTGATAGATTCCAATGTTTCTGACAGTACAACAACTGATGGGGCCCCACAAGGCACACTACTCAAATGAAATCTTTATTAATATAAGAGGATCATGCTAACCAATTTCTTGAATGTCCACTGCATGTGTGGATGTATGTATGCATGTATGTATGTATTTATGTATGTATCCAGAAGAAGCTTAATAGTTTCTCATACTAGAAAAAGGATCTGTGGACTTTCACAAAGTGGTGGATTGCCTGAAAAAGATGCCCAGCACCCAACACATTTCAATTGGCTTCTTCGAAAAAAAATCGATCTTGGTCCAACACTGCCTTCCGAGTACATATCTCAGCAAAAAGGCTAGAATGAACTATAGGAAAACATCTATGTTGATATCTTGAATCTCATTATATTTTTAATGATCCCGAAATGGGCTTTCATCCCTAATCAAAGCATTAAGTTTCTTTGTTGTAAACTGTACCTATGTTATTTTTTTGATCTATTCATGATCACTTTTTAAAAACGTTGCTATTAAAAAAAAAGTGTGTTAATTACTTCTGTTTTGATTGTGGAATTACTGCTGAAATTGTTGAACGGATAGTGTTCAAACTGAAAAGTTGAAAATTGAAAACTGTTTTGAGTTTGACTGGGGGTGTGGGGGTTCCCTATTCCTTATTCCTACCTGAAAAACTTTGTTTGGGGGGGAACAGGTCACCATGCAGCCATCTTGTTGGGCCAGGTTACTGAGCTGTTCGCACTCGCATGTCTCGCAGCCCTCTTTCTGTGATCCCTGACAGGTTATTTAATTGCTGCCTTGGCATTGTCAGGACTGCTAGCAAAACGGTACCTGTGTAATTCTTTTTAGCTATTCCAATCATCCCTTAGAATTGCTGGTATAAAAAAAAAACAGTGTTAATGTTAATAATTACTGCAGAAAATTTAGAACTGATAGTATTCAAACTGAAAAGTTGAAAGTTGAAACAGTTTTGTGTTTTCCTAATCTGTTAGGAGTGTTGTAGCTCACTAACCCTTATTTCTACCTGAATAATGTGTTTTTTGGGGGAAACTAGTCACCCGGTGGCCATCTTGTTGGGCCATCTTACAGAGCGGTTACCACTCTAGTGTCTCCCAGCCCTTTGTCCATGCTCCCGGCCAGGCTATTTAGTCGCCTAGGCAAAACTGTCTGCGCCTGTCCATGCCTGAACCTTGGGCCAGAAATTCTGGTCCTTCTACGCCACGTAGTCTAGTTAATCTGGCTCCCACCTATTCGCTTTCTGCCTCTCTACACCAGGAGCTTGTCCCTCCTCATGGGATCCAGACATCATAGGGGGAAAGTGCTAACATTGCGATTTCATGGCTGCTCATCCTTACTCAGTGCCTAAACCCGGACCAATTGCCACCACCTGCCCTCTAAAGGCATTCATATGCTGGAGCTGAACTCTGACTGCTTTCGTGTTTTTTAATTTTAACTGTTGCTCACTAGTTAAACATCGATCCAATATGTTAAATTTTTTAATTGACCATGGTCCAGATGCTGTTTTCTTAGCAGAAACCTGGCTTAAAGAGGCCTCAGTGCAGGACATCATTGCTGCACTGCCCTCTGAATACCTCATTCTTAGAGTGGATGTACCGGACAGGAAAGGGGGAGGATTTTCAATTATTTTAAAGCACAATATGTAGGCAAAATGGACAAACTCATGATACCTGATTGTGAAGCCTTGTTGTTCTCCCAGTCATTTACTACTAATTTTGTCACATTTGGCACCCTGCTCTATCACCCTCCTGGACCTACGGATACCTGGAGCACCTGCATTTCCAATATTCTCTCTCTGTTTATCCTAAAAATATGCTAAGTTCAAAATTCTTGGTGATTTCAACATTCACTTTGACAATCTATCCTGTAAAACTGCCTCCACTCTGATAGAAGTCTTTATGGCCCTGGATGTCCAGCTAATTAATAATGGCCCCCACTCATGAAGCTGGACATCTGCTTGACTGCCTAGTCTCCTACCTGAAGAGTCTGCAGGCAGACCAACCAATTCCTTTATCTTGGTGTGATAACTTCACCGTGCCTTTTTCCCTTTAAATCTTTATGGAGCCCTGTACATGAAAAGACCAGCCAGTCCCCTTCGGTAGAAGCTGGACGAAACTCAATGTTTCTGCTTTGAATTCCACCTTAGACTTAATTTGCCCAATGATGAGCAACTCAGTGGAATCTGACTCACCCATCATTGATAATTGGCTTCGATCCTCTCTCAACTCTTTAATTCCTATTACACACAGGAAGCATCACAGAACCCTTCCCCTGGGCTCCATGGTTTAATAATGCCCTGCACAAAAATAAAAAGATCTATAAATTCCTGAAAAGAGTCTGGCCAAAGTCCTACTGTGAAGAGGACTAACTTAAGTATGAATTAGGTTTAAGGAACTATCACAAAAATTGCCACTCAACTAGAATCTCTTTCTATTCTTAAAAAATAACCTGGGCTCAAAGTTACCCTAAAACCCTTTTTCAAGCAGTGAAAACATAGCCAGATCTGGCAGACATTGCTCCAGTGTCCCCTCTTTTGCAGCCTCAGTGCGACAAATTAGAAAGCTTTTTCTAAAAAAAAGCTGAGTACATTCAGCTTCTTTTTCCTCTTCACTCAACCCTACCTGCTGTCAGCTACAACTTGCCCTGACTTGTTCGCTGAGCTCCTTACTGCCTTTGGACAGCCTGACGTTTTCATCTCTTCTTAACACCACCAAATCAGGCTTTCCTTTGAACACTTTTGGAAGATCACTCCTCAATCTCTGGACGTGCTTACTCAGCTTCTGAATGTATTACTCCCAGAAGGCCTTTTCTTGAACACTTGAAAACACGCAATTCCCCATGCTGAGAAAGTTGAATCTTGACCCTTTCACCTGGGCTAATTATATGCCAACCTCTCTTTTGTCTACTTTGGCCAAAGGTCTGAAAAAACAGCTCATGAGTTATACAGAACTAAATTGCTTTCTCCACTCCTCACAATCGGGCTGCAGAGTAGGCCATAGCATAGAGTCAGCTCTTGCTTGCATCATTGAATAGCTACGGCATCAGTTAGATAATTGTGGTACTGCTGTATTGATCCCCTTAGATCTTAGTGCCATGCTTGACACAGTTTATTGTAACACACTTCTCCAAAGATTAGAGGAGATGGGTGTGCAGGGCATGGCCTTGTTTTGGCTAGGTTCTTTCCTGCAGGACCGTGTCTTCCAGATGCACACTCATTAGCATTGCTCAAAGCCTTATCCTCTATCATCTGGCATACCTCAGGGCTCCACCCTCAGTCCGACCCTTTTCAATCTTTATGTAAGCTACTTGCAGGTATCATGGATAGCTGCAGTTTCACACTCTTTTCAAACACTGATGACTCCCAGATTGTGGTCTCCCTGAGGCTTTGAATATCTGCCTAACACAATTTTCATCTTGTACAAATGCTAACTCCCTTAAGCTGAATGGGGTTAAGACTGAGGTTCTGTGGTTGCCAACCTCCCCACCCTTTGGGGACCTCATCTGTGGCCCAAGGATATGGGTAATGCTCCCACTGCAGTACCTGTAGTCATCAAGAATCTTGGTGTTCGCCTTTACGACAGGTTGTCTATGGGTCACCAATTTACCAAAGTTGCTTCCACCTTGGTTTGGTATTCCTAGATGGCTCAGAAAAATTCTTCAATGTATTCCTGTCCTGTCTCAGCCTAAAGAACTGTAATCCAGGCCCTAATTATCTCCAGGCTTGATTATGGTAAATATCTTTACCTAGATATTCCAAAGGTCCTGCTTCAGCGGCTTTAGCTAGTGCAAAATGCCACCGCAAGATTGTTACCACACTCTCCCAAATTTACGTCCACAGCCAGCCTTCTCCATGGTCTTCACTGGCTACCCTTTAACGTTGAGTGCAATTAAAAGCACTATGCTACATGCATAAATCTATAGATATTTCTGGCCTCATATATCTCAGATCATTGGTGTCACCGTATTAACCTAACGGTCCTCTGCACTCAAGCAATCTCAATCTTTATGTTATTCCCAGAGTAAAGCAATCATGTCAAGAGGGTCAATCCTTTGACTATTTAGGTCCTAAATGGCAGAACTCCAAACCCCATCTATGGGGGCAAGCCGCTCTCTCTTGGTTTTCCGCAAACTATTAAAAACTTGTCTGTTTTCATTTCTGTGTTAGAGAAGGCATGACTTAAGATTTCAAGAGGACCAAAGCGCTGGGAAACGCTTTTTGGGTAGCCATGGGCTCTACAAATCTGTACAATAATAATAATGGACGATTTGCACATAAATGAAGACAATGGCCATAGCAACGCATTACCACTTTTAGATATGCGAATCACAAATTCCTCATCGTTAGAAACAGGTCTCTAATTAGCAAGCAGAAGGCTCTCTGTCCAAGCATGGACCACAATCCTAGTCAGGGTAAGCTAGATACACACTAAAAATAAACTGTGCTCAACCTCTAAAAGCTTGCCACAGAGCAGTCAGGCTTATATAAAGAGGCAATATGTAAAGTATTTGTGCAACAGACACACTCAGGTAACACCCAAAAAATGCCCAACACAGGTTTAGAAAAAAAGATAACTTTCTTAATTAGACAAGACTAAAACAACAGAAATCCAATAAGTAGAACCCAGAGTTATGAATTTGAAAATAATAAATAAAAAAGTAGTGCTTAGAAGTCAATAGTGCTTAGGGGTTACTTGAGGTCCCGCTGGACAGGCACAAATTCAAAGTTCAGGCTGACCACATTGGAGTGCAGGTCAGCTACAGGCCTTCAGCAGGTCCCACTGAGAAAGTACCTTGGATTGGGAAAAGCGCTGATGTCGAAGTCTCGACACTTTGGTGCAGGTGAGGAAGAAACCCTTTACAATGCAGTCCCTGTGTCGTAATCGAGCCGCGATGTCTATCGTCATAAATTTGCACAGTCCAATAAGGTGACGTCATCAATCAGCTCCTGTATTGAAGGGCAATGAGTTGGTTCCGATCAGCACAAATTCATCTGTGCATCGATTTTGATGGTTCTGGACAGCAGAACTCACCTTTCAAGGCACCAACTCTGCATTGGCACCACTTGGCAGGGTAGGACTCACAGATGGCAGAGTCCAGGTGATGTCGCAGTGTTCAAGGAAATCTGTGATGGCCCTGAGACTTCAGAGCATGGGACAAGACAGCAAGTCCTTGGAGTCACTCTGGGTCCAAGTGAGATAGATTCAGTCCTCGTCCTCATAAGGGCAGAGATCAGCAAACAGTTCATAAAAGCAGAAAGCAGTCCTTCAGAGCAGTAGTCAGGCAAAGTGGCAATCCTTGTGGCATTGCACTCTTTACTTCTGGCAGAGTCCTTCACAGGTCCAGTAGTATACTGTCTTGGGAGAGTCAGGGTCCTAGTACTTATACCCAAATGTGTCTTTGAAGTAGGGGTGACTTCAAAGCAGGCCCTGGAAAGGCACAGGTTCCCTGTCATTCCAGCTCCATCTGCCAGGATCTCTGTGGGGTGTAATCCCTTTGTGTGGGGAAAAGGATATTGCCTATTCAGGTGTAAGTGACAGCTCCCTCTCTGTCTTCCTGCCCAGGAAGAGCTATCAGAATGTAGATGAATGCAGATCTGTTCTCTGTCACACCCAATCTTCCTGTGTTTGCGGCTGTCTAGAGGGAATGCACAAATGTTGCTGTCACCCATCCCAAACGTGCATTGCAAACAGGCTGCAAGGCACACAGAGCAGCATGAGCAGGTACATGTCCACTTTCTAAAAGCATTTTTTCTAAAACAGTAATTCCAACTTTACCAGTAAGATTGATTTATTATTACTATTCCAGAGCCATGAAACATGATGCAGCTACTCCTTTCTAATCAGGAATTACAGCTTTAAAGTGTTTTTAGGGATTCCCAGTGCTAGCCTGTGAGAGGAGTAGGCCCCACAGTAGTGAACAAACTATTTAACTGTTTGTCACAACTAGGACAAGTAATACATAAAAGCCCAAGTCATACCTTTTAGTTGCACAGCACTCTACCCTTAGGGCTACCTAGGGCTTACCTTAGGGGTGACGTATGTGTAATAAAAGAGTTGTCTAAGGCTTGGCGAATGGTTTTACATGGCAAGTCAGTGTGGCAGTAAACTGCACACACAGGCCTTGCAAATGGCAGGCCTGAGTCAGGTTTGAACAGCTACTTGTGTGAGCGACACACCCAGTGCTGCAGGCAAACTAGTAGCATTTAGATTACAGGCCTTGGGTATGTGATATACCACTTTACAAGGGACGTATAAGTAAATCTAATATTCCAAATCATGTATACACCTGTGTCACCATGTTTAGGGGAGAAGTACATGCACTTTAGCACTGATTAACAGTGGTAAAATGCTCAAACTCCTAAGGCCAGCAAAAAGATACAGTAAAAAGAGGAGGTAAGCAGGAAAACAGTTTGGGGAAGACCACCCTAAGGATGACAGGTCTAATACTCATCAATCACCATTTTGCCACTGGAAGCAGGACAATTTTCTTGGTTGCTTTGCTTCTCTTTTGTTGGACAGGTCTCAACAGGTCATTTAGCAGCATTTATTTCTCCCCATGCTAACTGTTCAGACAATGTCCCTTAAGGCTCAAGAGTTGTCCCCATACCTTTTCAATATCCATACAGGTCTTCTGGTTTCATTAGTTTGTTCCTTTGGCATAAAAATGCACATCTATGCATATAGTAACTAACTTTTAATAAGTAGCAGTAATTTTTCCAGTGATATTACCTCATTATTGAATTACCTCATTGCTTTCTATACCTAGAAGCTCTGTCACAGGTTGTAACTTAACACTGACAAATCATAATTGGTTACAATCTGAAGGTCTGACAACATAACTTCTGGCCTACTGATTTTAGTCCTTTTCAAACTTCTGCAACTAGCGTAAACAGATTGGGAGTGAAAATAAATGTTTTACTTCTGACGTACAGCCACATTTACACATTTTGAACACACTTGTACAATCAACTTACCTCAAATTTGATCCCTATTTTCGCTTCTACCAAAAGTCTATAAACAGCTATGTATGCCAACCATGAAAGGGGCATGCCACAACTATTGCAATTGCCTTAACTTCGGCATGAAGAATTATTTCTTTTCCAGGTTTCAGGAAATAGAAAAAGAGGCTGAAAGTATGGTAGCAGGTGATCTTCATTATTGCCACACTACATTTATTATCTGGATTACATGATCTGCACTGTTTATCTCTACATAATCAATTATCTTCGACACTCTTTGTATAGTTGTATAGTTCACCATGTCCATGTCATTATCTCAAAAAGGCTTCATAGATACACTACATCTAGACATCTTTGTGCGTCCTGTTTCTCAGACTATTCTCTGAGTCACCTTGGTGGCACATCTGTAGCACCCATCCATGTAAGATCCAAACTAATTCCAATCTTATACAATTCAAGAAGGCAACAAAAATTGCTTTTTCCTTAGTTTTTGCTATTGTCAGGCATCAAGAGACCCTTGGTGAAAATGTGCTTCATAAATCTAAAAATCATATGAATTCAAAAGATGTAAATTCTTATTTTTGCTCTAGTTGACTATTCATAGCTTTCACGTGGTCAGACTCAGTGGGCCTAAAACCAAAGCTAAGATAGTAAAACCACAAAAAAGAAGTGTAGTTTGAGAGCAAATTTTCCTGCTCTGAATCTGTTCAATCATTTATTATGGTACTTCTCGTCAGAAGCAAACCCCGCTTCTCATAATGGTCTCTGCCAATTAGATACTTGTAATACCCCTTAAGTGGGCTTCCAAACAATTAAAACCCTAAAACACAAAGAAATAGCGTGGGTCCTACTGAACATGAAAATATAGGACTGCATGACAGCAGCCCTAAAATGTCTAGATTGGCACCTCGTATTAGAAACATCAGATCTTTTGGAATCTGGGGAACCTGAACTTTGGAACATGCTTGTGCTTGCTATGGGCCTGACTTCCAATGCCTGTCTTTAAGAACATGTTGAAGACACAAGCTGGAGACCAATTTCTTTACCAATCTTCGGCCCTGTGCATGCGCTCTGTTTCCGCAACTTGATTTTATGATTCTTTAGCTAATTTCAGTGCCAAGATGCACTTGGGTGACTGTGAACGCTTTAAATAAATGATAAATACATTTATAAGTAGGCATTCTGCTTCACAAAGTAGTGCAATGCTGTGCTCAGTGACCTAAGGCAATAACTCCTGGGGTTTCTGCTCACAATGTACACAAATTACAATACCAAGTTTGTTATTGAGTGTGGAACCTTCCTCAGAATAGTGGATCCAAAATAGCATGGAATCTAGAAGGGTTATGGGACTTGGAACTGTTCTTTGAGCCTTGATGATAACATGTTGTATAGCTTTAGGGATCGTGGGAGTTAACCAGAGTGGAACAGTGTTGCTTTAATATGTTTTAATTGGCAAGGGTATCATTTTGTGTTAGGGAAATTAAAATTCAATCACAGTGATGTGTAAGCTGCAGGTGTTACTCTCTGTCTGAGACCTCATGTTACCAAAATAGTACAACTCATATAAACACATACAGACAGACATACTGAGAGTAGGCTTTTGGTCAGACCCCTTCCACCGTTGCCTACATTTTTTAATGAGTTGAAATTGGCTGGTTGAGCTGTTTTTAAAGCCATGGTTTGGTGAACAGTTGTGAGGTCTTTAAATAATTCTCTGAGCAATCTCTCAGAGCCCAGACCAAGTTACCAGCTGTCATTTTAATATCCTCCGCATGTTCTCTCTGTTTTCTTTAGCAAGGAGCAGTCCTGGGACTCAGTGGTGCTGAAATGTGTAAGGATTTGGAATAGTGGTACTTAAAAGTGAAATAAGTGTCTGGCAAGTGCTCTGGACAGTCATGCTATAGGATGTGATGAATGAATTAGGTCAATGCCAGTGGAGCAGCAGCAGCAGCACAGCTCTTGCCACCCTCAACCAACCTCCCTTTTCCTCCCTGCTTTCCTTACGCACTGAACCAATGATGTTTCAGACTGCAACCCACAGGTACTGATAACTTGAGCATTTTTCCTAAAATATGTCTTGGTGCAAATAGGAACTTGTCATCTTTCTATCCCTTTTCAGTGTGTGTGTTTGTGTGCGTGCACATGGACGTGTCTTGTGCTCTTCCTCAGTATCTACATTTCTCCCCTCTATATTTCTCTTTCCCTGTCATTCTTTTTCCCCGCTCTCTCTCTTCTGCAAGTTTTGTCTCATTCTGTTTTCCTGTCTTTTTATGGACCCTAATTCTGCTTACTCTTCTACATTTGCTCTCATTCTGTTCTTCATTTGTCTCTCTTTCCTATGATTTATATCTCATTCTGAGTCCCCTCATTCTGCTTGTCTATCTGCCTCATTATACCTTCCGCTCTTTTACCCATAGTTTCCCTTGAATGCTATCTTTCCTTTCTGTTTCCCATTCACTTGCATCTCTTACTACTCTTTCCCTTACCCTTTGTCATGCTCTCCATTTCTGTCCCTCTCACTTTCTCTCTCCTTTCTCTCTCTCTTTCTCTCTCTCTCTCCTCTCCTACCCACACATTGGTTATGTTTCTCTATCTCTTTTTTTCACTCTTCCCATCTCTAAACTTATGCAATTTTAATTGTTTCATAAATATGTCAGTTTGCACTGGAACCTCTAGGAACGAATATGGGATGGGCCTACTGCCAGGATAACAGTTACTGGATAATAGGTTTAAGTTTGAAGTGGTTCACTGTGAAGTTCATAAGATAATTAATTGAGTTGGACAAAAGCTTCAGAGATCTGTAGGTGTCTATCATTGATTATCTTTTTGAGGGTTCAAGAGGGTCAAATATGATATCACCTGTTTCCTATTTTTGTCTTAGGACTGAAAAAGTCCTTCCACTTCATATTTGTTTCAATGGAAAAGTCTGACAAGGTGACCCTCCAGCGTGAAAAGACAATATTTTCATGCCGTTTCATTGTGTTTGCGAAAGCTGGCGATGATGGTCTTAAGTCAGGCGCATCTAGTTACACTATGACTTTTGAAGCCCTAAAGACATCCATTTTGGGGAGAATTCTGTGACTAGATGTTCAGGAAGCAGTTTACTCATGACCATGTAGGGCAAACCTCACTCTAAGCTCCTGGAATATCCAGGAGCTCCAACAAAAAATCAACAATGACGATCCTCTGACACTTTGGAAAGATTTGGACCTCTTACTACTACAAGAAACCTGGGCTCAATCAACTGTCCCTTTAAAGGGCTTCAAGGAGTTTTAAAAACCAGCAATAAAAACCAGCAGGTACGGCCATCCTATGGGTGGCCTTTCCATCTATGTTTCAACGTCGCTACAAATATACAGCAGAAGAAATGGAACTTAAAGTCCCCTGGGCCCAAGCACTCCGTCTAATCATTGCTGACTACCGTAAAGCCCATCTGGTTCTGATCGTCATCTTTTACATCAACCCCTGGAAATCAAGGAAGAATGAGACATTGAAAGACCTCGTACCAATGTTAACAGATCTTAACAACTTAAACTAGGTCACCTATCGGCAAACATCATACTATCTGGTGACTTTAACATACATTTTTTCGGTGGGGGGGCAATCGGTTGTAAAGACACTAAGTACAACCTCCTAATGCAAAACCTCCCTGCAAGCCCTCGTCAGAACGCCACCGCAGAAAGATTATTAAGACAATGATACGCCTTGAGCCTGAAGCTTATCATTGGCCACTCTCAGAGCGACTCTCTGCCTGGATGGACAAGTATTGCAGGCAAATCTATCTCCTTTATAGACTTCAGTCTGTTTTCAGCCGGCCTCTTTAAGTACATCAAAGACTGTTTCTTAGGCAAGTGCTTGGATAGCGACCACCAGCAACAAAACCCCCATCTCAATATAATTCATCAAAATCTAGAAGCAGCACCACACACCAGCATTGACAGGGTGACAGAAAATTTTAAATGACTGAAATGCAATAATGAAATTGGCCAAGATCTATTAATAAGGATAAAAGACCTACTAAAGAACATATCTCACAGTGGAAGGACCTCATAGAACATATCTGGCTAGACTTCCAAGGCAAACAGCCATTGTGCATCAACTTACATGACCAACCATCAGCTAAACTTAGACTGACAGGAAATCTGAAGTCGCCGAAAATAAATATTAACCACAAAATAAGAGCCCTTGTGAAGCAACCACCCTCAATCTCAGCCAGACTCAGCCTGAGCAAAGAAAGATCACTGTTCAGGGAAGCTATTTAGCGTTCGAGAAGGGAAAAATACAAGGGCTTCTGGATGCAATTGCTAACAGCTAGCAAGGAAAAAAATGCAAATAAATGTTGGGCACTAATCCATCCCGAAACAATAGGTCCCGGAAGACCTGCAAACGCAAACATCTCTGAACTAATGTGTGCCTCATTCCTTGCGGCTCACTTCTCTACACACTCAATATGTCCGCTGCCTTCTAGCACACTGCAAAGCAAACACCCATCGACACAGAATTCAAGCCACTCTTTAGATGTACATCCTTTGCCATGCCCAGTAGTAACTTTGAAGAACGCTGCATCATCAAACTAAGACAACTACAGAAAGACAATGCCCCTGGCCTCAATTGGCATCCCAGTGCTCTGTTCTGCTCCGGGACTGCAAAATGGTATGACATATTAACCTCACTGTTTAAATACTGCCTAACAGCCAACACCATCCCGGATTCCTGAAGAGGCTCCATCATTCAACCAATCTTTATAGGAGGCTCCAAATCAGATTCCTGCTACTACTGGTTGGTTGCACTTATCGACATCGAAGCCAAAATATACCCAATCCTGCTCCTTGATGACCTCAGAGCACGGAAGACAGTTCTGGGTATCATCTTCGTAAATCTCAACGTAAATCTCAATGGCGAAGCCTTAGCACAGACTGCAATTTTCAGGGAATCCTCTTGGAGAGCAAGTGGTCTTTCACCAATCAGGCCTGCTCGACCAACACTAAGGGCTCCAGCTTACTATTTGCTTTTACGATCATCGTGCAAAAGCTACAAGGTCCTAGCGTAGACCCGCTACTTTAGGTAATACAAGCAAAAATTGGCCCTACTCTAACTAATGGCAATGAAATCACCCAAGGGATGGAAGCTGGGCCTGTGGATACATTATTTACAAAAATCTACAAAGCTGACCTCCAGCTGCCAAAAAGAGCATCTTCTGCTCAAGTGAGACTAGAATACGCCATGACGAAGTAGCCCTGGGCATCCAGTAGTTGCTTTCTCAACTTTTGCTACTGGCTCAGATTGAATGTATGACATTACAACGCAAACATTTACAACGCATGCTTTTACTGCCCAGTTTTTACATTGCAGAATCCATTACAATGCATGATTTACAATGCATTCCACCACAACGCATTTTTAGAAACTACACTTACAATGCATTCCATTGTAACGCATACCATTACAATGCATACCATTACAACGCATAATACTTTTAGGGCAACAGTAGGGTAAGTGTAGGGGTAAAAATTACTATTCCCACTCCAGTGAGTGCAACAGTAGGGTAAGTGTTGGATAGTGTAGGGGTATAAATCACTATTCCCATGCACCCCAAAACCCATACCAACCCTAAAACTTAACTGCGTAACCGCGGCGCAAATTCCGCATGGTGCAGCGGGTGAATTAAGTGGGCGGGGCCGCGTTAGCCAACGGACGTGTGCAGCACTACGGAGGTAGTGCTCGCGACGGCCGTTGGCCGACAGAAGCATTGAAGGGGTTAAAAAATCCTCATTACTTACCTTAAAATGTGTTGTAATGACATGCATTGTAGTGACATGAGTTGTTATGGATGCGTTGTAATAGCATGCAATGTAAAGGCAGTTGCATTGTAACAGCCGTGTTGTAACGGTAGTGCGTTGTAATGACTTTGTTGTAATGACTGCGTAGTAATGGGTGTTTCCCGCTCAGATTGGCGTCCCGGACTTTATGAATGCACTCATTTTATTTTGATTTGATTTGATTTTGATATTTATATAGCGCAGCAGTCACCCAAGGGCATCAATGCGCTAGAGAGAGGACGTACATACCACGGAGTCCAGAACCAAAATAAAAGAACTTCAGCTCACCATTTATCTGTGAACAGCCAGGTCTTAAGGGCTTTTCTGAACAGGTGCAGAAGAGGGATAGATCTAAGCGTCAGGGGTTGGGATTCCAGAGCTTATACGCTGCCACTGAAAAAGCCTTATCCCCCCACTTCCTCTTCTTGGTTGTTGGTACCAGTAGTTGCATTTGAGGTGAGGAGCGAAGTAATGGGCTTGGGGAATACTATTTGAACATGGTCTTCAGCCTTAAAGGGTAGGAAGCATGCAATGACTTATGGACCATACACAGTGATTTAAAACTGATATGTTGTTCAATGGGAAGCCAATGTAGGTGTTTTTGTCCCTTCTTGGCAGATTGTTTTTTGGGAATGTCCAGATGAGTCTTGCCAGTGCATTCTGCAGTACCTGGAGTTTATGTTGTTAACCCTTATTAGCAGCCAGGTACAGGGAATTGCAATTATCAAGTCTGGACATTTCCAGGGCCAGTGCTACCTGGATCCTAGCTGAACACTGGATGAAAGGGAAGATTCTTTTAACATCCTTATGAGCCAGGAGCATGTGGAAATGGTATGATTCACTTGGGCCTTGAAGCTAAGTTCCGTGTCCATCAGGACTTCCAGATTCTTAGCCTTTTCACTCGGGACAGGACAGCATCCCAAAGATTGAGGCCAGCAGTTACTGTTCCATTTGGTTGCCCCTGATCCGAATATCATCACCTCTGTTTTTTCCCCGTTAAGTTTAAGGAAGTTAGCAGAAATCCAGTCTGCTACTCCGGACATGTATCCACAGACATTCTCTGACCATAAGCCCAGCCCCTTGGGGGTGGTAACCATAATTTGTGTATCATCTGCATATGACACCACCTCTAATCCAAAAGAATGGATTACTGTTGCGAGGGGTGCCACATACAGATTAAAAAGGGCGGGACTCAAGGAAGACCCCTGCGGGACTCCACAAGGAAGTGAACAGGAGTCTGAGTGAAAAGATTTTAAGTTCACCCTTTGGAATCTCCCTGTCAGGAATGAGGACAGAAGGGCAAGTGCTTGATGAGAAATACCAAGACTCCAGAGTCTGTCCAGCAGCAACGTAGGAGAGATGGTGTCAAATGCCGCTGACAGATCCAAGAGAATTAGCACTACTCCCTGCCCTTCTTCCACCGTCCGCCTGATGTAATCCGAGGCTGAAACCAAGGCTGTTTCTGTACCGTGATGCCTTCTGAATCCGAACTGCGACTCATTGAGCCAGAATTGATGATCTGCAGATTCCATAAGCTGCTTGTTGAGATGCAGTTCCAGGATTTTTGCTGGAACAGGGAACAGGAAGATGGGACGCTAATTCTTACAGTCCCTAGAGTCCAGATTGGGTTTTTTCAGAAGAGGTCTTATGATGGCTTGTTTCTAAGAATGAGGATAAATTGCAGAACGGATAATGATATTCATTAATTTACAGAGGGGTTCAGCTATGGTATCAGCAGCCATATGTAAAATTGCTGGTGGGCATGCCTCCATAGATAATGTACAAGATGAGGAGGCGTAAGGTCACAACATTTTAAGAGACCTCTGTGTTCACTGTTGGGCATCAGTGGACCATCTTTGGTAGGGCTGTTGACTGTTGGATTTATAATGGGCATTTTTGAGTTTGACTCTAAACCAGTGCATATGTCTGTGATCTTATTTTGAAAAAAAGTAGCTAATTGATCACAGAATTTTTGTGACGTGTCAGGTTCTGCCAAGGATTGTGAAGATGAGAGCTGTTGTACCAGCTGAAGCAGTTCTTTGGTAGATTTGAAATGATCAATTACATGTGCGCAGTACATAGATTTTTCTTTCACAAGTGCGCATTTATATTCCTAGACCCTAGCTTTATATATAATTCTGTCCTGATCCTCTAGAGTTCGTCTCCAAGCCCACTCAGCACGACAACAGCATTGTTTTAAATGCCTTAATTTGTCGTTGTACCAAGGTGCTGAGGAGCGGCATTTTTTCTGAGTGTGTAGTTTAGGAGGTGCCACTAAATCCGCTGCCGATTTAAGCCATTTGTCAAAGGCCTCAGCTCCCAGATTTAATGTCCTCTTGGATAGTACAGGGAATATTTTCTAAGGAGTTAATGAAAGTGGCGGCTGAAATACCTTTCCAGTTTCTAAATGTACTAGAACCTTGGCAGGGTCTCTGTTCTTTGCTTGCTACTGGAGGCAGGAAGTCAAACTGAACTGCACTGTGGTTTGACCAACAGATAGGTATTATGTGTTGGAAGGTAATTCATGAATCATTGTAAAAAAAAATTGGTCCGAAATGGAGCACTCTGAACTACGATCTGCATATAAGATCTGTTGGACTTGGTCCTTTTGGTAGGTTCACCCCGAAACTTTTTGCGTTCTCCTAGCCTTTTTCTGTAACCTGTTGTCGGTGATTTTAGGCCTCTGAGCACTTTAGCACTGGGATCCAGTGTAAAGTGCGTGCGCTCTCTGTGTATGTGTGGTGAGATGGACCTGCCCTCCCATAGGAATGCATGAGGGATATGTGTGTCCCTGGTAGTTCCTGGTGTGAGAGGAGTGCAGGGTCGAGTTTGGTATGTGCGAACTCGTGGGAATAAATGCTGCGCAATGGTGTGCGCAGATTTATGGTGACTGGTGGGGAAGTGCCACTTCTAGAAGTTGGCCTTTCTGTGTACTTTGTGTCTGCCTGCCTGATGTGGAATTGCCTGTCTGGCTTGTGATTGACAGGAGCTGAGAGGGCTGGGGAATTCCAGGAGCCAGTGTGAGTCTGCCCGGTGGTAAATGGAGAGATCTGCATGTAGATGGGAGGGAGGAGTTGCACCTGGGACCTGAATAGGGCTGGGCCTTCCCTTCACAATGCTGGCTCCACCTCCTGTGGTGCGTCTGATGTCCCTGGCCTGTCCTGTGAATAGAGAGAGGAGATGGGCAAAACAAAGTGCTCAAGTGCTCCTGAACCAGTTGTATCTGGTTCTCTCCTTACCCTACAGTTGTAGACAAAGGGAAATTTTTGTATAAAAGAAGGGGCTGTGACCCCAGAAAAATGTTCTGCTTTGGATCCCGATTCCTGCGGGGCGTGCTGCTGCTTGGGCCCAGGAGGACTTGTCAGGAGGGCTACCTCCCTGGGCCCTGCTATGCCCTGGAACCCTTTTGCCTTTCTACCCAGCTTCCAGGACTTCTCCAGCATGTGAGCGCTCTTATTTTGAATTCCCAGGAGAGAGGAGTGTGCGGGCTCTGCAGTGCAAAGCTGCGATCATTTCTGAGGGAATCCCTATGTGGGGATTCCCCCACAGTGCATGGAAGGAGCAGGTGCCCACCCCACATTTTGCCTGTCCTGCGCGGGAGCCTACCCCGCGTTATGCATATTTGAAGGGAGCGGGTGCCCACCCCGCGATTTGCCATGTTCGGCAGGTGCCCACCGTGCTTTGCGGTTGTTTTGATGGCGGGTGCCCACCCCGCTTCCTGTTTTGACTAGTTGCGGGTGCCCACCCCGCTTGGTGTTTTGCCTTCAGAGGGAGCCTACCCCTCATTGCGCCTAGAGAAAACGAAGACTGCTGGGGCGCGTCTCAGCGTGACCCGGAAGACAGACGCCATTGCCTGTTCATGGGTGGGGCCACAGGCGTCACCTCCGCCTTCCCCAGCCGGGGGAAGGCAACCCAGAAGACCGGCTATTGCCCTGACTGGGCTCCTGTTGGCGAAGAGGGAGCACCGTGCACTGCACCCTGAGGCAGATTCCAGGCGGGGTTCTCCTAGGAGGAGAGAGAGCCCCGCGTGTGCAGCTCTAGAGGAGGGCCCGGGTGAAGAGGATGCCTGCCGGTCCGAGCGGGACTTCTGTGAGCTGGTGGGAGCCCCGGTAGCGAAGAGGAGAGTTTCCCCCGTCGAGGAGAAAAGACGGAGTCCTGCCCGCAACCAGTGAGTGGGGCTCCGTGATGTTTCTTGGTTTCTGTGCCGATGCGAGGCACAGAGTCAGAGCGGCCCGTCTGGCAGCGGTTGGGGGGCATGTTCATTTGGTGAAAGAGCCCCAGTGGGCCCCAGAGTTATAGGGGCAAATCGAGGCGCTTTGTCGGCTCCTGGGCGGACCCGCAAGAGAGCGGCCCACCCCAACGATGGGCACAGTCATGGAGAGAGGGCCCAAAGGGGTTCATGCCGTTCCGGCCATATTTTAACAGTTGCCCCGCGTGACAGTGGGCAACTGCAACGTTGGCGCATGATTATTTCAGGAGCCAGTGCGCTCCAGGGGGGCATGTTTATTTACAGAGCCCCGTGTGGTTCCAACGCTTTGCCTATTTGTTTGCAGAGCCCCGTGTGGCTCCAACGAAGGGGGCACATTTGTTTTAAGGGCCATTGAGAGCCCATGACTCATTTGCATATTTCCAGCTGCCCAGCAAGTAGTGGGCAGCTGCACCGTTTAGGCGCACAGTTCTTTGGGGGCATGTTTTGAGTAAGGGGTGAGGTACACTCCTTTGCCCCACACTTTCACAGCTGCCCAGCAAGTAGTGGGCAGCTGCTACGTTTAGGTTGGCGCGATGGCGCGCCCTGGACTTTCACTGCATTGGCAGCGCGCCCTGACTTTTGGGACACAGGGCATTTGAGCCCCTCTTTGGGATGGCCAGTTGGCCAGGGGGATCATTAGGTTTGTAGGGCGCCAGGACCTAATGTGATTTTGCTGCTAGGAAATGTAATTCATGTAGTATGTTTTACGCACCCTGTGTTATACCTCTAAATGTGGTCTTTTATGATTATGAGGTTGTTTTGCATATCATGGTTTATGCTAGTGCGATTATGTTCCACTGTGTGAGTTATGCCCCTAATGTAGTTATACTTAGGAGGTTAGGGTCTAATGCGTTTAGACTTCTGAGATAATTGCCTAATGTGTTTATGCTAGTGAGGTTGGCACAGAATGTAATTTGCGCCTGATGTGATGTTGTGCATAATGTAGTTTATGTTACCGGCTGATGCTAAGTACAGTGATTACTAGTGTTTACTGGTTGTACGTTTATGATCTGTTTTACTTTTAATAAGTTTGCTTTGTGATGGTTCTGACAGTGGTCCATGTGGCCCTATCATGTGTACATAATCCCTTGTAAATATTGCCCAGTGCCAGTTGGCACAGTGTATATTGTGTGATTACTATTCTAATGTGTTATGAGAATACAAAGGCTATTTTTGATATAACCTTGTGTGGAGTTCCTTTTGTAGTGTGCCTGGGATGTTGTTGCTGTGTGCGTGTGCAAATTCTTTACACATGGCCACCGGGAGAAGCCTGACTGCTCGTGCCAAGCTACCAAGGGGGTGAGCAGGGGTTATCTTTGTCGTGTAACTCCCTTGCCATGACTAGAGTGGTGGTCTCTGCCTGGCTTTGGCGCAAGCCTTAGCCAACCAGAAATCCCATTTCTAACAAGATCCAATTAGACACCTTACTGAGAGACTTCTCATTAACAGAAGCCTGGAGCAAACACCTCTCACAGCAAGTATTTAAGAAACTGTCCTCCACCACGGCTGGAAAAATGTGAACTCTAGAGGACAGGGCAGCGTTGTGTGAACGTGCACATGCATGGTCAGTGATGAACTCATACTCCACAATAAAACAACAAACCTACATAACCAACACCCATCTACTATAGATTACATCCAGGCTGATGACACTAAGAATTTGGGAGGGGAATTTTCTGGACCACCTTCCAGCTTGGCGCCACTCTGATAACCACGACACAGGCTGTCCCCTATGTGGACTAGTAAAAGAAACATGAATCCACGTCCTCTGCATCTGTCCTCAGCTTTTACGCAAAGGAAATTGTTGCTCCGCACCGACTATATCAGCTTAGGTGTATGCACATGCCGGCAGGCATTAATCACAATTACATTTCTCCAATTAGCAGCTACCAGACTAGGCACAGCAGGAATAACAAGTAGTACGTGAAACACGCATCTGGATATAATGTGTTTGGAACACTGACGGACTGGGGGGGCACAACACTACCCACGGATGGCTCACCTCAGGCTCTATGGGCCGTTCGCATCATCCTCTGCTTTCTCCAGCATGGCATAGAACCACATACTGCTTGATCTGTTTTCCAAGTCACAGCCAGCCATGGAAAAATCGTTGCTTTGCTTCCACCCACAAGCCATGATTTGCAGATTGTAACCTGTAGCACCTAACAGATTAGGCATATTGCTTAGAAATGGGTCAAGATGCATACTTGAGCATGCCCTCTTTCCATAGTGTTTCTGTGTGCGTCGGTAGGTGTGTATTTGTGTGTATGTCTCTCCTGCTTTATTTCTCGAAATCTACTTTCCTCCCCTCTGTATAACAGTTTGTCCGCTGCCTTCTGCGAATCCGACTCATTATGCACATCGCATCCGACAGTCACACATAGGTATAGAACAGTGGGCATGTCTCTGCTGTTTGTGACTATCCTAGCACATTTCAGTTGCTCGGTAATGTAGCTCTCTACACTGCTTCTGGCCTATCGCATGTCAACTCGCATTGTGATCTCATTTGTAGACACTTAAAAGGCATGTTTTATTTGGTTCCTAGGCAGCCTATTTTTTGTAATGGTTTTTTAAATTTAGGGGCATATTATCAAGCTCGGCGATACAATTATCGCCACTTTAGCAGCTAGATGTCCTTCACATTTAACATGGGCTTCAATTGGAATTCATGTTAGATGTCCTTCTCATGTTAAATGTGAAGGACATCTAACATGGGCTTCAATTGGAATTCCATAGGGCATATTATCAAGCAGATTATCGCCGTTTTAGCTGCAGTTTTCTGCCGCTAAAACGGCGATCATTTTATCACCTGGCTTGATAATATGCCCCCAAGTTCTTTACGTTGTTTACATCTTAACTCTTTTGCATTATGCTTACAATCGCCCTAACCTCCGGCACCTTTTGAAGTGTTGTCGCCCCTACATTTGTGCACTGCCACCGAAAGAAGAACCAAAGATAGTCGGGGAAATCTCTGGCTCACTTGTATCTTGTGAGAGACAAATTTGGGAGTTGAGAACCTTGTTTCAACCCATATGGGACCCGATTCTTGCTCACTCTTGAGTGCCAGGACTAAACCAGAGTTGGCTTACTCCTGCAATTCAATAGTAAGCTGTACTACTCACAGAAAAATCTTTGCGAATCTAGACCTCAGAGTTCGGACCTTCTCCTACCACTGCTTGCTTAGAGACATTGGCTCTACATGCATACATTTTAAATATGATTATTGAATTATTTGCTTGCTAATATATATATACCTTTTCGCTTGTCGAATTCCAGCACAACTCATAAACTTTAATATTTAACATGATCACGACTAAGGGCCTTATTATGAATAAAGCGGTCCTGGGGCCTCCATGGAGATACGTCCACCACCACACGTCTGCCCTATTACGAGTGTGTTGGTGGGACCACCAGAAGACCACTGCCTCCTCCGGAATCAAGGATCCTGCTGTGATGGCGGTCTTCAAAGGGCCTGAATATGCTGGCGGTGTAGATGCCAGCATCGCCCTGCATATCACGACCTGCATTTTCACCGCCCATTTCATGGCGTGGCCTCTAACATGAAAACGGTGATAGAAATGCAGAACAGGGCCCCAACTGAGCCTGGTCTGGAGAATGTGTGCAGGGGCACAAGCTGTGCCCCTTTGGAATTGCACCTCTGCCCCTGTGCAGTATGGCATGCACAACATGGAGCATGCCACACCATGTAGGAACATGCTGCAAGCTCTCTAAGGGCGGCTGTTGCTGTTAGGTTCTCCTATGAGCCTAACATACCGCTGCCATGAGACCAACGCAGCACCACCTATCCACCGCCCGCCCAGAATTAAAGTCATAATCAGCCGGGCGGCTCACTAAGGGCTTGGCAGTCTTCGTGGATTCGCCGCGGTGGCGGTACCAATGGAAGACTACCAAAATCGGAATACGATCCCAAGTCTATGAGAATGATCAGGAAAACAATGCATCAACATCTTAATGAGTCTAATGTCTGGCGTAGCCAGAGTTCAGAGTAAACGTTCTGCTCCATAGCTGATACATAAGACATAAAATTAGCATGAATAAAAACACAATACATCCGCATGCAATAGAAAAACGACATTTTTCTAAGCATGCCCACGTTCTTTTCTCTTTTGTACTTTTGTTTAAGCCGAAGCTACAATGTTCTGCACCACAAAGCATCTGGAATAAAGAAAATCCACTTACCTTAAAATTAATCTTTTTGTAATTGATATGTCTAGCGGACACCTGTGGTACTTAAAAGAGCCTTTGTGCAAGGACTATGCTCCTTCTAAGAAGGAAGGAATTGAAGAAGCTGTGTTGTATTTCCTCATTTCAAATTAGAGGCACTCAGGCAGCAAATACAATTCAAATTGAAGTGGTCTCTTTAACAAAAATAATGAAAGGATCTCTTTCAAATACTCATTAAAATCTAAGACCCCCAGAGTTCAAACAACGTAAAGAAAATGGAAATGGCTTTATGTGACTTTGGAATAATGACAATTCTACATCTTCTTTCATCTGCATTCTAGCTAGGCTTGTCATTGGTACAAATGCCCATCAGAATGTTATTGCTTTGAGTAAAGCTTAATCCAAGAAAATGTTTTTGCTGCTTCAGACAGGACAACATCACTCAAATTTCTTATTTTCATAATATGCAAATATGTTTTTCTTTATTCTACCCTGAAATAGATTGACCATTTAAGCTATTCTCCAACTGGTGCAAATAAAGCGAAATGAACACACGCTTGAAAATATCATTCAAATGTGTTATTTTCAAGATATGCTAATGTGTTTTTCTTTATTCTACCCTGAAATAGATTGGCCATTTAAGAAATGTTCCAACTGGTGCAAATAAAGTGAAATGAACGCACACATATTTTTTGCTGAATAAGTTCACAGATTCTTTTATAAATTAACAACATCATTTTCCCGAATTGCCTAATTAATAAGCAGAAGTGTGGTGCAAACATTGTAACTGGAGCGTAAATAATATGAACAGATTTAAGTTTCTAAAAAAAAGGAAAATAGAGGAACTACATTGAAAACTCCATTGTATAGAGCAGGGGTCTCCAAACCTCTCTGCAATAAGAGATATTTATGTTCAGTGAAAGCCATCGCAAGCTACTAATATTATTAGAGTTGTAATTTGGCCATATAATATCAGTCAATCAATCAATCAGGGAGATTTTAAGTGCACTACTCACC
This sequence comes from Triturus cristatus, assembly GCF_964204655.1. Taxonomy (NCBI): domain Eukaryota; kingdom Metazoa; phylum Chordata; class Amphibia; order Caudata; family Salamandridae; genus Triturus; species Triturus cristatus. The sequence continues at coordinate 233,975,272 of NC_140587.1, forward strand.
CGTGAGGGTCCCAAGGTGCTGGGGGGGGAGCCCGGTCTTGAGGGTATTCCTGAAGATGTGCAGGGTGGGGGCGCATCTGATGTTGATCCGCAGCTCATTCCAGTTCTTGGCCGCAATGTAGGAGAAGGTTCTTCTGCTGGAGCGGGTAATACGAAAAAAATGTGTATACCCACCCCATTTTGCATGTTGTTTTTACTAATTAGATTAATTAATTAATTATAATCGAACTAATGGTTTGGAGTGATGTGGAAAATACTTACCAACCTTACTAATATATGAACTACACGTGGGATTTGCACCTGCATGGCCTAATGAATACATGAACTAAATTCTGTACGCATATTAATGATAGACAATTAGAATATTGCATGATATATCTCGCTTTTGTGATGTAATTATGATTTGTGCTTTATTCAGTAAGTATAAACCGCACTGAGTGTTGCTTTTGCTAGATAAATACACACATATATGGGTATTAGCGAGGGAATAACATTTAATTAGCCATTTCTATGTATTAATTACGTTTTGTGTTTCTTTGCTTAAGTTGACCATTTTGGCCTATCGAAAGATGGCTGCCTTTGGTGCCTAACCCGACTGCCGACACCGACTGAGGCTTGGATGAAATGTGCCTGCGCTGATGCTAGCAACTGTGGCCTGGACCTGACCCCAGATGAACATGTACCCTCCAAGGACAGCCTGGGACATCAGCCAAATATTTTGAACAAAGACTGTTTTGTGAACCGGAACTGACAAGGGTCATAACCCAAAAGACACTTTCGTGACAAACCAAAAGGATGATCCCTGATGGTCCAATCAGCGAACTCAGATGCCCAAACTTTGATACTTTTTAACATTGATTTTACTATAAATTATGGTAGAATAGAGAGGTAAAAAAAGTCGTTTTCCAATTTCCTGATGTAATGCTGACGGAGAGGACGGTGACACTGCAGGACAGCTGTTTCCCTGAATCTTTGACAGACCAATCGAATGCCCAATTTCCTGATGAACTGAACTTTCAAATTAGACGGGCATAGATTGACGAGACTACTGGATTTGACTTAGAAGACGATAATTAGCCAGAATAGGTAAATATGATGGTCAGCTGCTTGAACAACTAATGAATTTATTTGCATTAATTAGATAAAGAATTGATTTGTTTCATTACAGAAATGAGTTGGTTTGTTTATTTATGAAAATGTATTAATGCGAAGGGAAAAGAGAATTAGATAATCATTTAAACAGCAACTAGCAGATCCACCGCCAAGGTTATGGGAGGAATACCAAAGATGGAATATAGGGCCTAATGAGCAACAGTAGGTGGTGTAGAATTGTCACTCATTAGGGTAAAAGTGGTATTTCCTTTAAGGGTGGGCGTAGTGGGCATAGTGGGGCTACGTGAAGCAGCACGTAGTGTGCCCAAATCTACGCTCACTACGCGCTTCTCGCAAGAAATGCGCATGCGCGGGCGTCCGCGCATGCGCATTTGTCAGAAAAGTTGGAAACCAGGAAGTGGTAGCCCCGGAGACGCCGCACTTCAGGTAAGTGCCTTTTAATTTTCTTTATTATAAATTAATGTTATCTTTTAAAAGGAGGGTGGGAGGCGGGTGGTGGGCGGCAGACAGCTACGCTACGCCCTGGCGTGTGCGTAGGTGTTGTCTGCTTCGCCTACTTCGAAAACTGCGAAGCAGGCAGCGCTATATACACTAAGTGGGCGAAGCGTAATTGTCAGCCCAGGGTTAATTTCCTTCCCATACCAGCGTTTGGAAGATAATCGCCTCCCACACGGATTAATGGTGAGTGAATGTTGGTGTTATGGGCCCCACCAGCGAATGTATGGATAATGCGTGTATGTGAGATCTTTGGTCTGTGATAGAGGGAGGGATTTTGCACTCCACGCTGGAGCAGTTTTTCTGGTAGCAGAATGATGGTTTGCTATTGTTTTGGTTTGATGATTATTGCCTGTATATAGCTTATTGATTATTGATTGGTATTGATTTATGTACTAACACTCTATGTTGAGTTGCGTCGAGTTTAATGTTGTTGGTACGGCTTCCGGGATATAGGAAGTCGGGAGTTTGTAACGGTTCCGTAGTAGGGCAGAGGTAAGCGCTGCTCTCGGGAAAGATGGAATTGTTGTTGCCCTGTAGGTACACAGGGGAAACGTGTGACAATTGAAGTTGCACGACGCATTGTCTGGGTTCATTTCGGTAGCATCGTCGTGTGTTGCCATCAGAGACATTGATAGTGTGAGAGAAGAGTGTATGAAAGCGAAGGTTACCTGTGAAGTTCTGGTCTTAGGTACCAGGGATCCAACTGGCATTCCGATAATGCTTATCACTGGAAAGGTAGTAGGTACTCTCTGAGCTTGTCAGAAGGACAAAGGAGAGGTAAGTGCTGTTTTGTTAATATATGTTATAATTCTGTAGTAGAACAGACTGTTCGCTGTTCTCGGGAAAGACAGGATTCTGTGTGAATGTACTACATTTTCTTGTATGAACGAGCGTGAATGTAAAGGCATTCGGGTTGATTGCGAAACTCTGGGTTTATTTCCCAGGAGCATTGGGTCTCCAACTATGTGTCTTAAATACTAGAGAAACAATTAGCTAATGCTTGTTAGAAGGGTGAAGTAGAGGGATGTGCTACTTTATCAACGGAAGTAATGATTCCGTAGTAGGGCAGAGGTAAGCGCTGCTCTCGGGAAAGACGGAATTCTCGTGAGAAAGGTCTTTTGGTGTTCTTTAGTTAGTGAAGCGGACAATGGAGATGTTTCTATGTTGTTACTAACAGAAGTGTAGAAATTGAAACAAAAATTTACTGAGCAGATTTGTAAAGGAGGGGTAGACAGAAGCAGGAGCTGCCGCAGCGGCTGCTGACATCAGAACGACCGCGCTGGGATTGGACAATCGGTCAGAATTGAGAAACGCTCCGGATTGGTGCATTAGTGTACGCAGCGCTAGGAGTGGAGAAATACAGGGTGACGTAGACGCTCATTATTGGTGCGTTAGTGTGAATCGCGCTGGGATTTGAGGATTGTGACAGTGACGTAGACGCTCTGAATTGGTGCGTTAGTGTGAGTCGCGCTGTGATTGGATAGACTAGCGGCACAATCGTAAAGAGAGACTAGTGATACGCGAAAGGCAAGAAAATGTATTATGATCCACCAGAAAAAGAGAGAAAAACATGTTTGGGAAGAATCAAGAAGTGGTTTAAGAAGGAAAAACCAGTAAAGACTAGGGAAGGACAGTTACTTCCTCCACCGAAAACCCCTGCATCTTTTATGATTGCGAAATATGGGTATCATACTTGTATTTGGTTAGATAACTGGGTGAGATATACGAAGGAAGACGGAGTATTAGCTTTTCCAGAGCATGGTTCATTTAATTTGGCTGTTTTGAGAAACTTGAGAGAGAAAATTATGAATTTAGAATCAAGTCCTAGACGGACGCAGTTTGAGGCTTTGACGGAATGGGAAGACGAAATGCATGAACGAGAGAGACAAAGAAATGGTAGAGGATATAGGTACCTGTTTGGAAGACCTTACGGACATGAAACGCATAATGATCGAATGAGAAGATGGCGGGATGCGAGTATGACTGAGGGTGTGTTCCCTGTAAGAACTGTTGGAGAGAATGAAGGACGAAAGTGTGTAGAAAAGAGGCATAATGTGGAGTCGAGAGGGTATGGAGTGAATGAGTCTGAGGATGATGTTCTTGATGATATGTTCTATAAAAATCCACCACCGTATCGACCAGAACCAGAAATGTTAACTCCAAGTTCCCCAATGAGAGAAACAATGCAAATTATAAAATCGGAACCAGAATCCCTAAGTTTGAGTAAAAACAGTGCTACTAGGGAAGTAGAAAAGAGGTCGGAAGAAAAAACAGATGGAGAAAATTCTGTAGAATTAGCGAAAACAACCCTGGAATTAACTGAGAAAATAAGAGAATTTACTAAGAATCTAGAAGTGGTAACTGTTCCAGTAACGATAGGTACAGAAATGCCTATTTTTGACAAACAGAAGGACAGTGAGCATTGTTTGACAGTCCCTTACAGAAGTAATAAACCAGTAGAACAACCAAGAGTGAGTCAGAATGAGAATCCATGGAGGCAGACTATGAGTGTAATGGAACCGAATTTTACAAATAATCCATTTGTAGATCAGAATTGTGCAGAGAGACGTATGACAATGATAGAGACAGTGTCAGAAACACAAAAAGATTTTGCACACGGAAGTATAGAAAAACCAGTAGGACCATCAACAGAAGAGTTAAGTGAATGGTTAAGAAGCTTGCAGAGGAAAGACAAAGAATCCCAATCAATTGATGTGGCCAAGTTACGAATGGTATTGGAAGAATTAATAGTAGGGACTATCCCAACAGAAAAGTTGAAAACCTATCAGGATGAAGAATTATTATTTTTGTGCAAGAGTGTGACCTGGAGAGCAAAAAACTTACATGAAAGGTTAGAAGAAGTAGCAAATGAGATGGGCATTGATATTGAAAAGGTAAAAGCCTTACAGAAACCATATCGAGTAGATTTCACTGAAAAGGACATTGAGAATATGAACACCACAGGACGAATAGGTCAAATTAAGGACATAATCATTTTGCTGAGAAAATGGGAAGACGTGGATAAATGGAGAAGCAGGTGGTATAGAAAACGCGATGATGCCTCAGATAAGACATTTTCAGGGTTTCCTGTAAGAGAAAAGGAGAAGGTAGTGACAGAATGCCCTATGAGAGAAAATCCAGGAGGAGGATATGTACATGTCCCATGGACAAGACAGGATATTTTGTCTTTTACGAATGATTTCCCTCGACTACGTGAAAAGCCCGTCGAGTGGTATAGGCAGGTAGACGGATTTGTGAAATTGTCTAAAGTATTATGGATTGATTTGAATAGTCTGTTTGACATAATTTTCCCAGCAGATCTATGGACAGAGTGCAAACTAATGATTAATTGGCCAACCCAGGAATATCCTAGGGATCCTAAAACAGGAGCTCCAGACCCGAGGTAATGAAGAAATATGAGCAGGTTATGGTATTTCTGAAAAATAAAGTGCCTCCTAAAGAGACAGATTGGGTAAAAATTGATCGAACACACCAGGAAAGTAAAGAGTCAGTATATGCATATTACGAGAGGCTAATACTAGCTTTTAAGCAGTTTAGCGGAGATGAGAATCTGAGTGAAGAGGATTTGAGTCATTTTGTATACAGATTTGTATATGGTTTACATCCAGAAATTGGTGAGATGATTAAACAGCATACGGTAGATTGGCAAAACAAGAAAATAGATGAAGTATTGAGACATGCTAAATACTTCAGAGATGAAATTGAAGCAAAACAGCGGAAGCTAAAAGAGAAGGCAATGTGGGCACAGGTAAAGGTAGCGGAGAGACAAGAAGCACAATTAGTGGAACAAGCAGGGTCAAAGCCGACATTTAATACTGGGAAGTATAAAGGGAATATTGAAGAAGCTAAAAATAAATTTCCGTGTCATAATTGCGGCAGGATAGGGCATTGGAAATCCGAGTGTAAGTTTCCGCCGAGTACTAACAATGAAAATCCATAATTGAACCCACAGGTGCAGCATGAGGTGAGTGGTCAACTGCAGCAACAGCAGCAAGTTGTTCCCCCACAGAATCAGGTGCCAAAACCACCTTTTCCACAGAGCAGAAACACACAGAAGTATAGTAGTGAATCGGGATTCTACAATGAAGAACAGGTAAATAAGCCGCCACGCGCTAGCGCTGTCTCTCAGTATTGGCTGCAACGCGATGAGAGTGACTTAGAAGAGAGCTATTGACGGAGCCGAAGGGAGGAAGGAGAGTGCGTACTTGGCGCGACTCTAGAAGTAGACCAGATAGGACCTTTTGTAGATGGGAAGGTTAACGATGAAAATATGACTTTCCTAGTGGATACTGGTGCTACTCAATCAACTGTTAGATCAGCTGATGTTAAGAATCTTCCTCTCTCGGACGAAACGATCCAAGTAGTTGGTGTGTCCAACAGACAGATTAAAACATATCTTACAGACCCAGTGAAAGTTAGCATAGGGAAATTTTCAGTAATGCACCGCTTTGTGGTGTATGACACCAGTCCTGTGAATATATTAGGTAGGGACCTGTTGTGCAAAATAAATTGCACTATATTCTGTACTCCGGATGGAATAGCTTTTGAAGCACCAGATGATGATGTATTGTACAAGATGACCATAGCTAATAGAGAAAATGAAGTTACTGAAACATATGCTGTATTCAACCCTGATGAATTACCTAAAGCACTGAGACAATCTGTAAAAGCAGAAGTTTGGGATTTCACTAGAGAAGATGTAGGGCTAATGAGAAATGTAGATCCAATCAAAATAACTGTAAAGGAAGGAGTAACATAACCAAATGTTCCGCAATACAAACTGACACCTGAAATAATTGAAGGTGTAACTCCTGTCATAGAGAAAATGATCAGGCAAGGAATTTTAAGAGAAATAATGAGTAGTCCATGTACTTCACCGATAACGGGACTGAAAAAGCCTAATGGGAAATTCAGGAAAGTGCATGATCTGAGAAAGGTGAATAAAATTGTGGTATCATGTTGTCCCAGTGTACCAAATCCATCAGTGATTTTATATCAGATTCCCCATGATGCAGAATGGTATACAGTAATTAATCTGTGTCATGCTTTCTTTTCTATCCCATTGCACCACGACAGTCAGCAAATTTTTGCATTTAGTTTTGGTGAGCGTATTTTGGCATGGTGCTGAATCCCACAGGGGTATACAGAAAGCCCCTCAATATTCAATCAGCTATTAAAGAAGTCTTTGGAGAGTCTAGAAATGCCTGAAAGCTCTGTATTAGTCCAATACATTGACGACCTTTTGGTGGCGTCAAAAACACGTGAAGCTTGTGAGGTAGACACAATAGCCTTGCTGAATCATTTGTCAGATGGAGGACTTAAAGTGTCACCAGCGAAACTACAGTTTTGCAAGAAGGAAGTGCAGTATTTGGGACATAACATTGAGAATGGACTAAGGAAAATAACCATAGACAGAATCAGAATAATAAAAGGAATGAGAGCTCCCATGACTCAAAGAGAAGTGAGAATGTTTTTGGGAATGGTTGGATACTGTCGTCAGTGAATAAGCAACTTTTCCTTGATCGCAAAACCTTTGGTGCGATTAACGAGAAGTGATGTGAGAGATCCCATTGAATTAAACAAGGAGGAATTGGCAGCATTCAGAAAATTGAGAGATGGTTTGTGTGAAGCACCTGCATTGGGTATGCCTGATTATGAGAAATAATTCGAGTTGTATTGCAGTGAGAGAAATGGATGTGCACTTTCTGTGTTGATCCAGAAGCATAGAAAAATTAGAAGACCCATTGCATATTTTTCATCAATGCTTGATCCAGTAGCTGTAGCTTTACCTGGATGTTTGAAAGCGGTGGCTGCAACATGTCGAAGTTTGGAGCAGAGTGAAGGAATTGTGATGGGATATCCATTGAAAGTGTTTGTACCTCATGATGTAGCGATTCTGTTGACAAGGAGTCGTACTCAGTATATGACACACAGTCGGCTGACTAAATATGAGAAGGTCATATTGGGTGCAACTAATGTGAGTCTTGCAAGATGTTTGAATGTGAATCCTGCAACTTTGTTGCCTGATGCTGAGATTGTGGAAGTAAGAGATGAAGTAGATCATGATTGTTTGGATGTACTTGATTTTTGAACAAAACCCCGACCCGATATAAAAGATGTACCTTTGCCAGAAAGTGATTTTGTGATGTTCATTGATGGGTCATGTTTGAGAACAGATGAAGGAGTGCTGAGTGCAGCGTATGCAGTATGCACAGTCGCAGCAGTAATAGAAGCATCATATCTGAAAGGAGTGAAATCAGCCCAAGTAGCAGAACTTGTGGCTTTGACTTGAGCATGCAAGATTGGGAAAAGTGTGAGAATGACTGTGATAACTGACAGCCAGTATGGCTTTGGAGTGGTCCATGACTTCGGCCAACTATGGCTTAAAAGAGGTTTCCTGACCTCGAGTGGAACTCCTATTAAGAATGCAGAAGTGGTTGGAAAGTTGCTTGAGGCGATACAGCTGCCTAGACAATTGGCTGTTGTAAAATGTGCTGCTCATAGTCAAGGTGGTGATTATATTGTCACAGGGAACAGGTACGCCAATTACATGGCACAGTATTGTGCACGAAATCAGAATTTGGTCAATCGGGCTAAGGAAAGGGAAATGTCTTCTTGCTCATTGATGTTTACTAACATTGTAGGGAATTGGGAAGAGGTAAGGCAGTTGCAAGAAGAGGCAGAAGATGAGGAAATGAGACAGTGGGTAAAAGCAGGATGTGCCCCAAGGGAAAAGGATCATGTGTGGGTCTATCGAGATGGAAGACCAGTCATGCCTGATAGCATGATGTCTACCATGGCACGGATGTATCATGGCCAGGGACATATAGGGAGAGATGCCATGATCAGGTCATTTAAGCAGACCTGGTACAATGCAAAATTCAGACTTGTAGCAGAAATTCTTTGCCAAAGGTGCTTAATATGTCAGCAATACAATCCTGGAAGGAAGACAGTAGTTAGTCTGGGAACAATAGGTCGGGAAGGAGGGCCTTTCACCAGAATGCAAGTAGATTTCATTGAGATGCCTCCCTGTAACAGACTGAGGTATGTTTTGGTTGTGGTCTGCCTATTCTCTAGGTGGGTGGAAGCATTCCCAACAAGAAGAAATGATGGGTTGACAGTAGCCAAGCTACTGCTGAGAGAGATCATCCCTAGGTTAGGGTTCCCAGTGACAATTGAGTCAGACCGAGGAGATTGTAGGATTAATTTGTGAAGCATTGAATGTACAACGAAAACTACATTGTGCCTACCGACTAGAGGCTTCTGGTGTGGTTGAACAGATGAATGGTACTATCAAAAATAGAATAGGGAAAATGTGTTTGGCCACAGGTATAAAATGGCCTGATATCTTGCCTCTAGTACTCATGACAATTAGGTCAATTCCAGACAGAACTACAGGATTGAGTCCTCATGAAATAATCATGGGACGTGCGATGAGGCATGTGTTTATACCAGTCAACAAGCTGATGACTATAACTGATGACATGGTGTTGGAATACTGTAAAGGCCTGGCTGACGCATTTCATTCTGTGTTTCATCAGGTTGGAGCAGATGCCACCACACTTGAAAAGAAGCCAGCCCATGATCTGAGCCCAGGTGACTGGGTAAGGATAAAGGTCCACAGAAGAAGAAATTGTTTGGTTCCATGATGGGGAAAACCACGACAAGTCATTCTGACCACGACCACAGCTGTGAAGTGTACTGGACTGAAAAACTGGATCCATGCAAGTCATACATTGAGAATTCCGAATCCGGTGAACAGCACAGGAAAAGAATATTTTGATGAATCATTATCAAGTACTGAGTCAGATGACGAAGGGTCAAAGACACGAGAAAACTCTGAAAGGGGGAAACAAAACCAAGTCCAGCTTTGGTCCCCAGAATTAGCTCTCTGAGAAGAAGATTGCAGATTTCTGAATCCAACGATTCTGGAAACGAGCAAGAAGCGCAGGGTTCTAAAAAAGAACACAGAAAGAAAAAAGGAAAGAGTACCGAAGATACAATAAGAGAAATTCTTGAAAAGGAAGTACCAGACGACATACTTAGAGAAATTCCACCTGAATTAACAAATTTAAGTGAACAAGGGACAGGTACAGAGAGAGAGGGACAGATTTCTGCGGAAGACCCCCGAGGAGGTGTAGGGAACTGCAACATCCAGTTAGGTGAAGGGACAAGTAGCCAGCAGGAAGATTACGTGTCGGAGATCCAAGGAGGGACATAAGTAGGGAAAACAAAACAAGTGATGGAAGAAGAAGTCGTTGAAAAGGCAAAGCAAGTTGAGACAGAGTCTGAAAATGAAATACCTGGAGGTCGGTAAGAAAGAGAGCTTGGAGGAATGAAAAGAATGACAAAGGGAGTAAATTAAAAAGAGTTGCGAGAGATGATGTTTGGGCCAATAAAATAAGGAAACTGAGATATCGACTGACACAAGTGAATTCACCAAGAGCTGAACAGGTGAATGAAGTGACAAGTCAAGAAAAATCAAAAGAAGACGAAATAACTGAGGATAAAGAGAGTAAAAGAACAAGGGAACCTAATCAGAAGTATAAGTCACTGGAATGGACGTACGTGGCTCTGCCTGAAAAGGGAGAAGAGGTAGATAGTCAAGGAAATCCAGAGGAGGCTGTACTGTAAGTGGTTGAGGAAGAAGTAGAATCGGAAATCCTGAGAGTTCTCTTGTCCGACATTGGAGAAGAAGAAACGGAAGTTCAGGAAAGTCTGTACTTGGATGACGAGAGGAAAGTGAAGAATGATGAGATGCCAAACTGAATAAATCAAGAAAACTATTGATGAAGAGAACAATATATTGAATCAAAAGATAGAGACTGGTAGAACCAAATAGGTGTTAGAACCTTAGGTTAGAAAACTAGTTGTGAAGTGAAAGAGGCTAAGTCAAAAGACACGGTCCATTTTAACAAAGATGGCTAACATAGATAGTAGCAAAGGTAGATGTACATTCTTGAAAAGATGGTGTAAAATGCGTTGTTGTTGTACAGGATTAATAATGCATTTATGGAGCATCCTTGCTCGAGTCATTTCTTTTAAGGTTCCTATAGATACATTAGAAGGACATAGTGAGAACATAACTAATATAGGGAAAATTTCAAAGGTAGTTCCAACTAGAATAGATAATAATTATTTGCATAAAGACAGGTCAATAACAGATTTTTCTAATAACGTGTTTTCAAAATTATTGTATGAATATGTAAAGACAATGGACGTACGGGACTGCTACGTATGTATGCAGTTACCTACATCTGTTTCTGAAGGAGTGACTTATCATCACCTCCCGGCAATGTATGGAATAACATGTAGTGTGATAGCTAGTTTATTTTATCAGACAGGGAAATTAGAATATTATTTTTCAGATGTAGATAACATTTTTGCGCAAGTGCCTTCTTATAATAAATTAAACAAAGTAAAACCTGCTAGGGTATTAGGTGAATTTTTCTTAGAAACTAAAGAAATAACATTAGAGTATATTTTTAGAAACAATTTGACATGCAGTTTGAAGAAGGAGGAAAAGACATTCTTAGACATGGTTGAAGAAAGAAGATTGAAAATGCAAAGAAAGGCAGCAGAAGGGAAAGTGGAGATATAGAAAAGGAAAAACATTAGAAGGGAGAAGCTAGTCCAACTATAGCTTTAGATTGGCCTCAGAAAGGGAAATTTTGCATTTGAAGGAATCAAACTGTGTATGATAATTATTTTCTAGGTAATAGTGAGTGCCATGAAACATACTGAATCATGGGTGGATGGGGATTTAAATGTGGTAAAGATCCAGTCTTTCCTGGATTATATTTTATTTGTGGGAATAGGGCATATTATCGTTTGCCAGACCATTGGTATGGCACATGTTATGTAGGCCTGGTCTTTCCGAAAAATTTTCATATGGAGAGAGGAGAAGATGGTGTACATAGTTTAAGTAAACATTTAGCGAGGAGTAAGAGAGAATCTTGGGCAGAAATTGTAGGTGATATTTTCGAGGCATTGATACCAGCAGTGGGAATAAGTCTGAATGCAAACAAAATTAGAAAATTATCAACAGTAGTGGATCGCTTGTCAACAAGCACCGCTGGAGGATTTTTATTGGTTAACACTGAAATGGTTGCCATGCGTGCTATGGTAATGCAAAATCGACATGCCCTTGATATATTATTGGCAAAAGAGGGTGGAGTCTGTGGAATGCTTAAGGTTCAACATTGTTGTACTTACATTCCTGACGAAAGCAAAGATCTGAAAATTTATATTAAGAATATTACTGAATTGCATGATGAAATTGAACCACTGGAGGTTGAAGGTGTTTGGGAAAAGATTGGAAAGAAAATAGCTGCTAATAAAAATTTCTTAGTAAAAATAGGTAGTACGTTTATAGGTAAAATATTATTTCCATTAACATGTGTGATTTTCATATTATTAGTGATTAGATTAGGTTGTATGTGCTGTAAAAATAGGAAAAATAACAAAAGAATAAAAAGAGAAAAATTAAAAAGAAAGGACAAGGATCAAGATAGAGATTTGGAAGAGATAACATTAGAAGAATGGAAGGAGAGTATGTATGAAACAGCAAAAAGAGAAGAAATGGGTGGCACTGAATTATGATTAGGAGCAAGAAAACATTCTAAAGATTCCGTAAGACAGAACAATATTTTTGGGTGGTATGGTGATAAAATCACCAAAGGGGGGATTGCTGGAGCGAGTAATACGAAAAAATGTTGTATACCCACCCCATTTTGCATGTTGTTTTTTCTAATTAGATTAATTAATTAATTATAATCGAACTAATGGTTTGGAGTGATGTGGAACATACATACCAACCTTACTAATATATGAACTACACGTGGGATTTGCACCTGCATGGCCTAATTAATACATGAACTTAATTCTGTACGCATATTAATGATAGACAATTACAATATTGCATAATATATGTTGCTTTTGTGATGTAAATGTGATTTGTGCTTTATTCAGTAAGTATAAACCGCACTGAGTGTTGCTTTTGCTAGATAAATACACACATATATGGGTATTAGCGAGGGAATAACATTTAATTAGCCATTTCTATGTATTAATTACGTTTTGTGTTTCTTTGCTTAAGTTGACAATTTTGGCCTATCGAAAGATTGCTGCCTTTGGTGCCTAACCCGACTGCCGACACCGAACGTGGCTTGGGTGAAGTGTGCCTGCGCTGACGCTAGCAACTGTGGCCCGGACCTGACCCCAGATGAACATGTACCCTCCAAGGACAGCCTGGGACATCAGCCAAATATTTTGAACAAAGACTGTTGTGTGAACCGGAACTGACAAGGGCCATAACCCAAAAGACACTTTCGTGAGAAACCAAAAGGATGATCCCTGATTGTCCAATCAGCGAACTCAGATGCCCAAACTTTGATACTTTTTAACATTGATTTTACTATAAATTATGGTAGAATAGAGAGGTAAAAAAAGTTTGTTTTCCAATTTCCTGATGTTATGCTGACGGAGAGGACGGTGACACTGCAGGACAGCTGTTTCCCTAAATCTTTGACAGACCGATCGAATGCCCAATTTCCTGATGAATCGAACTTTCAAATTAGACGGACATAGATTGACGAGACTACTGGATTTGACTTAGAAGACGATAATTAGCCAGAATAGGTAAATATGATGGTCAGCTGCTTAAACAACTAATGCATTTATTTGCATTAATTAGATAAAGAATTGATTTGCTTCATTACAGAAATGAGTTTGTTTGTTTATTTATGAAAATGTATTAATGCGAAGGGAAAAGAGAATTAGATAATCATTTAAACAGCAACTAGCAGATCCACCGCCAAGATTATGGGAGGAATACCAAAGATGGAATATAGGGCCTAATGAGCAACAGTAGGTGGTGTAGAATTGTCACTCATTAGGGTAAAAGTGGTATTTCCTTCCCATACCAGCGTTTGGAAGATAATCGCCTCCCACATGGATTAATGGTGAGTGAATGTTGGTGTTATGGGCCCCACCAGTGAATGTATGGATAATGCGTGTATGTGAGATTTTTGGACTGTGATAGAGGGAGGGATTTTGTACTCCACGCTGGAGCACTTCCACCCGTTCTTGCTCTGCGGATGCCTGGGGGTTCCGCGAGTGCGAGGTCAGAGGATCGGAGGTTCCTCTTGGCTACGGGGAAGGAGATTCTGTCGCTGTGATATTGGAGTCCAGAGTTGTAGAGGTATTTGTAGGTGTGAGTGAGTATCTTGAAAGTTACTCTTTTCTCGATGGGAAGTCAGTGGAGGTTACGCAGTTGCTTGGTGATGTGTTTGTGTCGAATGCCGAGGACGAGTCTGGCTGCAGTGTTCTGGATGGTCTAGAGTTTGTAGAGCACACACTTGTTCATCCTGGCGTAGAGGACTTTTCCATAGTCCAGTCTGCTGGTGATGAGTGCATGGGTGATGGTATTTCTTGATTCGGGGGGGATCCTTATGAAGGTCGTTTGGTGGATGCTGAGGGTGTTGCCCTGTCAGGTCATGGAGAGGGTGGAGTTGAGAACGATGCCAAGGTTTTGAACGTGGTCCATGGGGGTGGAGAGCTGCCGAGGGCGGTGAGCCACCAGGTGTTGTCTCATGCAGAGGGGGAGGGTGGGAGGATGAGGACCTCTGTCTTCTCTGAGTTGATCTTAAGGCAGCTGCTGCTCATCCAGGATGTGACATCCTTCATTCCTTCCAGGACGTTGAGTCTGGTGGTGATGGGTCATTGGTGAAGGAGAGGATGAGCTGCGTGTCATCGGCGTAGGATACAATGCTGAGTCTGTGCTGTCTGACGATGGCGGCGAGGGGGGCCATGCAAATGTTGAAGAGCATGGGGTTGAGCGACGATCCTTGGGGTACTCCGCAGTTGATTTCCGTGGGTTCGGAGTGGAAGGGTGGAAGTCTGATTCTTGGGTTCTGCCGGCAAGGAAAGAGCAGAGCCAGTCGATGGCAGTTTCCTGTATGCTGGCTTCGTGGAGTCTGGCGGAGAGTGTTCGGTGGAGACGGTGTCGAACGTTGCAGAGAGGTCGAGTAGGATCAGGGCTATCATGTATCCTTGGAATCTGGATTGAGAGGGCTCGAGGATGGAGTTTTCTTAGTTGAATCTCATTAGTTGGACATTGATGGTCTTCTCGGTGACTTTTACCTAGAAGGGGAGGAGGGAGATGGGTTGGTAGTGCTTGACGTCCGTGGGATCTGCTGAGGGCTTTTTGGGGAGGGGTCTGACTTCTGCACGTTTCCAGTCATCAGGAAAGATGCCAGTTTCGAAGGTGATGTTGATGGTGCATTGCAGTTTCGGAGCAATGGCGGCAGCGGCTTTGTAGAAGATGTGCGGGGGCAGGAGTCCATGGGGGATCCTGAGTGGAGACCTTTCATGATCAATGTGGTGTCTTCAGCGGTGACTGGGGTCCAGGAGGAGATTGTGGGCTGGCTGGCATTGTTGGAGGAGGGAGTAGTATGGAAGTCAGGTATCTTGTAATTGAAGTTGTCGTAGAGGTCCTTGATTTTCAGATGGAAGTAGGAGCCAAGCTTGTTGCCGAAGTCCTGGCAGGAGGTTATGTCCGTGGTTTCACTGGGGGGTTTGATGAACTCCTGGATGATGCTGAAGTGTTCCTTGGAGTTGCTGGAGTTAGTGAAGATCTTGTTTTGGATGAAGGTCCTTTTAGTGGATCTAATGTATTGGTGGTATTCTGTCATGATGTTCTTGTAGGTGGTGTGGTTTTCTGAGGATTTTCTGTTTCTCCAGTTCTTCTCACGACGTCTGCAGGTGCGTCTAGATTCTTTGAGGCCGGCGGTGAACCAGGTCGCCTTCCTGGGGTGCCGTCTGTCGGGGTTACATAGGGGTGCGAGCTCATCTGTGCAGTTGGAGATCCATCTGTGGAGTTCTTTGGCTGTGAGGTTGGCGTCAGTCGATGGGGCATGGGCATCGCGGTTGAGGTTGGAATTAAGCTGCTCTTCAGTGGTCTTGCTCCACTTTCTTTGTGGAGGTCGGGGTGCAGATTTGGGTGCCGTGGACTTGTTGACACGGAAGTGTACACAATAATGTACCGTCCATGGGGCTTGCGCGGTGTGTCTGAAGTGGATGTTGTTGCCTCCTGTGAAGATGGGGTCGAGGGTGTGTCCTGTCTTGTGGGTGGGGATGGTGACGAGTTGTTTCAGTCCGAGGTTGGCGAGGTTGTTCAGGAGGGTGGAGGAATTGGGGTCACTGAGGTTGTCTAGGTGGAAGTTGAGGTCTCCAATGAGCATGTAGTCTATGGAGGTGATGGTGTGGGGCGCAATGAGGTCGGCGATGGTGGTGGTGAATGCAGTTTGAGGTCCAGAAAGTCTGTAGGTGAGGGTGCCTCTTAGGGTCGTTATGGTAATGGAGGTGTTCGGTGGTGGGCGGACTGTTGCCCAAGCTGGAGGTGGTGAGTCAGAGGGAGCTCTTGTGTGCGATGGCAAGTCTCCTTCTGGGCAGTTGGGGAGGTCCTTCCTCTGGATCTTGTATCAGTTGGGGATGGTGGTGGCGATGTTAGGGGCGGGGATGGAGTTGGTCCAGGTTTCTGTGAAAAAGATGCTGTCTCGCAAGAGGGTATCGTGGAGGTCCCAGATCTCTACAGCGTGTCTGTGCATGGAGCGCATGTTGACAATGATGCACCTCAGGGCTTCACTGATGTTGGTGTTCGGTGTGGGGGGTGGCTGTGGTTTTGCAGAGGGTAGTGAGGGTCTGGCGGTAGTGCCGGCAGGAGATCTGGCTGTAGGTGGTGCTCAGCAAGGAGAGCTGGCAGTTGTTGTTCCTTTCTGGGTTGAGTGCAAGGAGGGCAGCTGAGTCATAGCGGTGGGTGGTCGGAGATCCAGGGTCCCTGGCACTGGTCGGGTCACGGACGGGCACAGACAGGCTTGCCTTTGGCAGGCTTTCGGCTTGCCTTTGGCCCGCCTTCGTCACGGGTCTGCACAGCAGCTGCCATTAAATAGGGAAGGGGAAGGGAAGCGCAGCTGGGAGGTGTGAGCAGGAAGCGACTGCGGGAGGGGCCGCAGGGGTAGCAGCGGCAGAAAGGGCGGCAAAAACGGATGACAGAGGCAAAAGGGCACAGGAATACCAAATACAATACCAATATGCTCACAAATACAATACAAAAATTACCAGAAATATAGATACAAAAATACAAATACAGACACAATAAGGACAGGCACCTCAAACCCCTACCAGGATGGGAGTGAGGGGAGCAGCAGGCGACACAATAGCGGATCTGCTGGGCGAGAAAGCAGATCCTTGACCAGGTGGTCCAATGTCTTGCTGAGACACCCAAGCAGCGGTGGCCACTAAAGAGGGATGGGGCAGGGTAGCGGCAGCAGGAAAAGGCAGGGGGAGGGGACGCAGGGACAGCAGCGATTTCATTCAAGAGTTCATTAGTGACTACCATGTGATAGAGTGCCTGCAGTGATCTTCTCAGTTCATCAGGCATGGTCTGCTTCTCTGGTCTATGATCTATCGTTCCCTGGGCCCACAAGCCAATTTTTGCGATTGAATAGGTGAAATCTTACCACAGACTGCAGTTCATCTTTCTAATTTCACTTTATTGGGAGACTTACATTACCTACTCATATAGCAGGCCACACTTTAGACCCGGTGTTTGCTAATCTCCCTTTTATCAAGGTGAATCCTCCTATGCCACTTATATGGTCATTAAAGACACCACCAGTCACAAAGAACTGTGTAAACAACACTAAAGGAAAAACAGCTTTCACTTGTTTGTGCAAACTAGATAATTAGGAAAACTTTAGAGAAACATTTGGCACCCAGAAACAGACCAGCGCAAAAGATATTAACATTAAGACAATAACATATTACAACTGGATACCTGGCCATGAATAAACGTGACAACGATTCTAAAAGAACATGTCATTCAACTCCATGGTTCAAAGATTTTCTTAAAGATTTGAGAAAACTATGAAAAAAGACTAGAATGCAAATGGAGGCTAGAGTATACGGATGTGAATAAAAACAACGATAGAGAGACCATCCACAGATACAAATCCCAGAATACATTTGAAAAATGTGAATGTTTCAGGCAATCCACCTCCAGTTCAAGAAATCTTGCTCAGAACTATTTTCTTTTGCAGACCTGCCAACTCACACAGTGCCACCGTGAGTCACTATTATTTCTGGATGTGCTCACACCAGCTGGTATAAGTCTATACTTCAGATGGAGGATGAAGGTGGCAAGTAAGTGATAACAATAACCAGACCAAAATAGGGCTCCAGGCATAAAAGGCAAAGCAGAAGGGCACACTGGGGGGACCCATAGATAACACTCTGTTTAAATGCAGATACAACCACTGTTCAATATTGGTCACCAATGTGAAATGAACAACATTCAGACATCTTGTTCACAATTTGAGGCGCAGAAAATGGCACAAATTATAAAAAAAAATGTAGAATGACAAAACATCAGATCCCAAGGCAGATAGAATGGTGCAGCTGACCAAAACCTAAGATTCAGTTTAATTTACCAACCAATCCATCTCCAACTGCCCCACTGAGTCACAACACAGATTTGTACTCCAAGGACACATCGTGTGCCTTCTTTATTTTTAAAACTGTGTGAGATATGCACTTTCCCTTCATTTTAATGCACTAAAATCCTCAAGTTCTACAAATCACAGATAACTCATGTATTCTCCCATGCATTTCATCTGCTTTACAGCTGGCATCCCTAAATCCCTCCTTAGAGATTAATTTGAGTTGCTTCAGCACTATACACATCCATATAATACATATATTTATGAAAGTGTAATTTAAGTGTCTGAATTATCCCTCCAAAACTGGTCTCTATACCTAGTTGAAATATCCCCAACTAGTTATTCCTAAGGTACTCACGGGTATTCAGCTAAAATAGACGGTACATTAAACAACAGGTAGTGATCATGCTCAGGTCAAGTTGCATATACCACCAGCAATGCAGAGTTAATAATCATCCATGTAAAAAAGTGAGTTATCAATTGAGGTGAAGGTGAGCTCACGACAAGGAATAAGACCACAAACGTGTATGGGTGAAATACTGTTTCAATCATTTAAACCAGGGCTTAACCTCCTGGTAGTTATGGCACAGGAGAGACAGGCTTAACTTAGGAAAATGTGTAATGTATTAAGCAATAACACAACAGTTAAAAAGTAAAGACACAACACAATAATAGAGACTTACTGAGACAATTTTAATGAGTAAACAACAAAACTCCAATACATGGAAGTGAACATATTAATTTTTAAACATGTAAAGCAAAAAGCGGCAACTCAAAGTACAGCACCAATTAATAGGAAAGTATGCCGTTGAATGGACCTATGTTTGATTGTAATCCCATCGTGATGTAGCATGGGATAAATACACCAAGTTGGTTTGTCACCTTCTGGCTTAATCTCTGAAATGGAAGTCAAAGTGCTGCAGTGTAGCAAGGTTGCAGCTTGTATCCTCTACAGTTCTCTCAAAGTCGGATGGCAGCTGGACAATGCCCTGCTGCAGCTGTTGGTTTTGATGGTAAAAGCTCCAAGTGACAGAAATTCAAATGTAATTGCCACCGACGTTAGTCAGGTACTTTTCTCACCTTCAGCTGGTCAAGATTTCTACTTTTAGTTTTGTATGGTGTTCCAAAGCCTGAATCTGCATGCCTTTGAAATTGCACACCTTTGCTGCAAGTTCTTGTTATTGCTCCGGACAACTTGGAAGCTCAAATGTTTTCCCAACTTTTCAGGATTTCGGAAGTAGCTCCTCCTGGTTACTTCTAAGGATCACAGGACCTCAGGGTCAGCACTTAGGGGTCAGTACACACTCCAGCAGTCGCCACCAGCACGTTCACTTCAGGTCCAGTTGCTACTGGGCAGCTAGGTACTTCAGTAAAAAGGCTTCTTGCAGGCCACATAGGTCAGCCAAATGACCCTTGGAGTACACTTTATAACTGTTGTCACTTCTTTTTGGAAGCAGATTCAGTCCTGTAGGCCTCCATATAGGTGTGAAACAGTAAGCTAAGACCCCTTCTGTTCTTTCAAAGGTTCAGTAAGTGTACTAATGAGCTGTGGGGCTGGACCATTTTTGGAGAATTTTCTATGCAGTGGGTGGGGTTGCTCTTGAGCAGCCCCTAACAAATAAGTATAATGTAACCAGTGGCAATGCTTCCCACTTGTGCATCAAATCGTGCCTATATTACTGCCTGCAGAATATTCCATTGTGAGCTATTCCTAGGCAAATCCAAAATGGATGAAACTTTCAGTCCCTACAGGTAGCATGGAGTGTGTTTAAGGAACTTTACACTTAATTATGAATGAGTAAGCCTCACTCTTGTCCATTCCAATTTGAAGATACGGAACCCACCCTGCAGCCTCTCCTGAACTGATATAAGTCACATACTCTACACCCAGGAATTACGGTTAAAAGGCCTAAGACATTGTTCTACTTTGATAGCAGTTCTCACACCTCATTAAGGGGAAGAACTGTTAGGACCATCTGCAGTAGGCTAATGCTAATTAGCCCACTGAGATTCACACAGACAAAGTCTAACTTTTTAGAAGGCACTTTTCCTAAATATTTCTTAAAATCCGGATGCAACTAATGAATTGGATTTTTGATAAACATTAAAAATAGTGTTTAATTTGTGCCTGTAGCTTGCTCCAATCCAGCGTTATCATTGTATTCAATGTGAGTAAAGAAGTGCATTATACTGGCTCATTGTGTGATTTCACTGAGTAATACACACACAATACCGCCTTTGGCCCAGTCAGGCTTGTTTGTTAAACTGTTTCTCAACCCTTGGTAACTATGGTTTCAATAAAAGAACAAGTGCAAAGCATTTAGAAGTACTAAAACAATGGAAGAAGAAAGTCACTCAGCAGAAAAAAGAACTCTGACACCAGTTTAAAAAATAGATGTTAATTGAATGAAATTTTAGGCACAAAAACAAGCAAAATCCACAGGAGGGTTCTGGGTATATAGTTTTTTAAGTAAAACATAAATCAAAGCTTTTGACTCAAATGTAAACAAGCATTAGCAACTACCGCAGTTAGGAGAAACTTTGAAAAACCTTTTCAAAGTTGTCTTTAGGTACTCCAGCCTGCTTTGAAAGGCATCTCCGGCAGGGAGCAGGTCAAGGGGCACTGAGGATTTGTTGGCAAAGCAGTCTCCAGCCAGTTTCGAGGCTTTGGGTGACCTGCCATTTAGACGAATGCAGTGACCCTGATGCAAGGGATACAGGATGCTGAGGATGCTGTAGGATGCTGACGATGCTGTGAGACCAATGGAGGGTTTCCTGGGGCTTCTCCCTGATCCACGGGCTTGGTGGGGGTTTTTTGCCACATGAGTTAATGTCCCTTGAAGTTCTGGTGGGTCCAGTAAAAGTCTCCAGTCACAACAAAACCAGCGGTTCCCCTTGCTGGAGGCTAATGTCCATCTTGGGAAACCAAACTGCACTCTGAGTATGGCACACTCAGGCCCATCTTACAAGTGTCAGGACTCAGCATCCCAGGCTGCAGATCAGTGATCAGTGGGGATCAGGAAATTGTTGCTACTGGCTAGTGGGATTTTTCAGCTTGTGTGGCCCTGTAGCTGTTATAGGAAATCAGCCATCTGACTCTTGGGATTCACAACTTCTGTCTGGGGCTCAAAGATGACTTTTATTCTCTTGCAGGGCACCAGCAGCACAGTCTTTTCTTTGATAGCCCTGAAGCAGCAGGTGCAGTTCAGTCTTATGGGCAGCCTCTCTTTGCCAGGTCAGGGAACTGCAGGACAGTCCTTCTTTGGTCCTCTCTATAGTGCAGATGTGATCTGAGGTCTGGGTGCCAGGGGTTCAATATTTTTACCCATTAAGTATCCTCAGGAGATGCAGCGGTTACTAGTCAATGTGCTACCAGGTCCCCTCCTACATGATGCCGACTTCCTGCTATATGAGGCATCTAGCTATCCTAGACTACAACATTTTGCCAACTCCTATGATGGCAGAACCCCTCTCTTGGAGTGTGGAGCTTTGTGGCATTGAGGAAATTGCCAAGCCTCACTTATAGTAGTCTACAGGGACATACATTTTTAGAATGATTTGTGTATCATCTTCACAGATACAGCAGGTGAGGTGTAATTATGATTATAGTATGTACCTTTACCAGTTTTGAATCCATATAGTTGATCAATTTCAGTTGTTTTCCTCCATAAAATTGGAGAGCTGTGTAAAAACAGCTCTTTCCAAAATACAGTGGTTAACATAGGAATGATCAATTAGATAATGACCTGCAGTTTGCTGGGTTGGATGAGTTGAGATTCTGCTTTTTCTTGAGGAGTGGTCTAATGTAAGAGGTGTTCACCTCAGGTGGGAGAAAGTCTTGTTGTGCGGACTTGTCCAGTATGATTCTAACAATTTCCACTGCATAGGTTATCAGAAGGATTTCTTAAAAAAATGTGTGGGGTGTCAGGATTCACAAGTATTGTTTGACAGAGTATGTAGATAGCTCTTTTCAGTCCCTGGAACATAGCTCTGCCCATACGTAGGCAAGCACAAGCAGAAGAAATAAACCCTAGAGGAATGGTAACAGGAGTGACAGAGAGAAGAGACTGCTGAACTAGTACAGTCTTGTTGACCACACATCTCTTGCATGTCATGGGATTCAAAATAGCACCTTCAAAAGTGAATGACAAACATATTCTGAAGTTCAATTAACAACGTTCTACTATGCATACATTTTGAAAGAGAAGTCTTGGTGAATATGCTCACCAGCTTAATAGTGTTAGGCCACTGGGAATTTAAGCCACAAATGCTGGAAGCCATTAACAGCAATGGTGGAATTCAAGGTTGATAGCAAACCTGGAATTCAGGGAGCAAGAGAGAAGGCACACATAGCAATTAACATAGAGCAAAAATTGCAACTAATAACTATAACCCAGAGATAGGTCAGAGTTCAGGCAACTGCTCAGCAAACACAACCAAATAACATAATGCAAGAGGCAAATCAGAGTTCAGGCAACTGGTCAGCAAACAGAGATAAGGTAAAATTCAAGAAAGAAGACCAGGGAACCTAGAGAAAGAGAAGGGAACAAAACAAGAAAGGCGAGGGATAAACAAACCGATGGAAACTGAAGGGGCGAATACAACATGAAAATGTTACCAGGATCCTTTCCTAGGGGATTCAATTGATTTAACAAAGGTTTCTTGAGACAGGAATGATTTTACACAAATGCTAATTTAAAACAATATATTTGCTTCTTTTACTTTGTTTTTATAACCAGTTTTACAAATCTAAATTATCATCTCTAAAATGTCATTACACATATAGCAGCATCAGTTTAGTACAGATGAGACATTTGTATCTTGTGCTGAAGAACAGGCAGTTTAGCTAATGGGTCTCTGTCATTTTGTTGTTATGAGGTTCTACTTTTTGTTGTATATATTTTACCATTTTCTGCTCCTCAAGTTTTTGGAGAACTTGCAAACAAGGGGGCATATTTACAATAACTGGCGCACCCTGTATATCAGCAGGAATTGTGCGCCACAGCTCCGCCACCATGGATGCGCCGCATTTACAATGCGGCGTACCATGGGGCAAAAACGGCACAGATGCGTGACGCATCTGTGCCGTAAAAGTGGCGCATTGCTGGAGTTGCGTCGCAAGAACGACGCAGCTCCAGCAATGCTCTGGGGGGCCCTATCTTGTTAATGCTGCGTCAATCCTTACGCCTGCTTCAGGCAGGCACAGGGTTTTGCCGCAGCATGGGCCTAAAAGTGACTGAGTGAAATCTTGTAGATTTCACTCAGCCACTTTTAGGAGGCGTTCCTGCGCCAGAACGCCCCCCCTGCGCAGGAACGCCTACATGTGGCGCAGGGCTTTACAACGTGGGGCATCTCCCAGATGCGTCACGTTGTAAGTAACTCGCACCATGGCGCAGGCTTTGCGCCGCCGCTGCGTCACAAAAGTGACGCAACGGTGGCGTAAATGAGGCGCTAGGGGCTTGTAACCTGCCCCAAGGTGTTTGAAGTGCTGTTCATTGGTCATTGGTGGCCAATACTGCAGTGGTTATAGCTGCATTTAAACAGAGTTTAATCTCTGGGTCCTCCCAGTGTGCCCATCACCCTGACCTGCTGCTTTCCCTGTAATGCCTGTAGTGCCCTATCTTTGTTGGATAGCTTGGCTTTGGGTTGTAGTGGATGGACAGTTCAAGGCACACCCATGGTGGAATTCACAAACTAATGTGCTCTGTTTAATGTAAATGTGGATGTCAAGACGGTGAGCAAACAAATGGCTTTACAGATGTAGAATCTACAAGCACTGAACAAATAGGTTCAGGTAGAGCACAGAGCTCTGGCTTGAAGCAGTAAACAGAAGAGAGGGACGGGAGGTTGACGATGGAGAAGATGAAGAAGGGGGTTTCATGCTGCTCCACCTATTCTGTAAACAACTTGAACATTGGAAGGACTGGCCCTTCTAAGCAGTCTTCTATCTTGAAACTTGGAGCAGCAAACACAGGGTATACAATCCTATGTGCTATCTAGGCAGGTTGCTCCAAAGAGTTCCCTCAGATACAGCAGCCTCATGAACAGCTATCAATTATTTATCCACAAAAAGGGGTTTCACAGCACTTGAACAGTATAAGGGGAATGGAATACAGCATTCAAGCCTCGCTTCTTCCATTAGATCAGCAAACATTTGCAAATGCCTCCATTAGTGGGATGAAGGTACTCCTTTCAGAATATAGTGAGACAGAAGGTATAGATTTGGAAGGCCATGTTTCCCTGACCTTCCCTTTCTGGCAAACTGCCCACGCAGGTTATATTGCTAATGAGAATGTCAAATATCCTTTGATCTGTTATGGTACAACCCCTAAGAAAACAATAAGTATTTATAATCAATAATACATCACAAGTCAAGAACAACAACACCTCACATTAAATTAAAAACACATAGGGGGAAAAAGTATGGTTTTTTAATAAGAAAGTTATTCATTGGGGAGGAGCGAATTGATATATTTGTCCTGAAGAATATGGTATATCCTAATTAAGACCACCGAAACTTGTCAACAGATTTTACAAGCCCGACCCGCAGTGCTTTGATTACTGTATGTACTTGAACATATGCAAAATATTCAACTATACCCAATTACACCTTCAGTGTCTTTTTGAAAAAGTGTTTGGAGTTTTCTAGAAACTTTTTCCCCATTCTGTGTTTTTAATTTTATGAGATGTATTTCTTTTCTTGACGTGATTTATTAATGATTAGTTTTATTTATATGTGATGTATTGTTGATTGTTTTATTTACGTATATGAAAGAACACTCTTTGATTCCCTCATTATACTTTTTTGGATGGTTGATTTGTTTACTAAATATTTGGAAATGGAATATCTCTCACTGCACTTCAAATACAATCGATATTGGTAGGGTGTTGCCCATTAAAAGATTATGGCTGATGTCACCAAGGGGAATGCTTACGCAGATGAAGAAGCAAGGATGGCTACTTTGTCCCATGTGTATCGCCATTCACTGCAACCTGACTGGTCACTTTTTCTCTTATGTCCCACCACACTTCCTTTTGACTTAGTTATCTTAAAAACTAACTGTTCAAAGGAAAAGAAAGATAAGTGGATTAAGTGTGGGTGTCCTCAGTAACTGGATAGTTTTTGAGTATCCCCTACAGGCCAGGTTATGGTGCCATCCTCTTTGCTACAACCCTGCTTACATATATGATGAAGTGGCTCATGTGAGCAAATGGGGGTGGTTTCCTCCATTCAGCAATATTGGTTCTTGCCTATGTTCTCATCATTGACTTCACAAAACAGTTTTTCCTGCACCATTTCTCAAGCACACAATGTAGGGAAGGCAGGACAAGCCAGAGACCACACCCCCATGATAGGGTATGATTTGCAGCCTGAATACTCTGCACATTTCAAGGTGCATAAGCGCAGTTAAATCATTTGGTACACATCAAGGTGTGCAAATACAAATCAAATCTTCAACCTCATTGGAATTGTATGATGTTGTAGGGTGCTGTCAATAATTATGGATATGTATACAAAAGCAAAATAGTCTCTGAGCCCTCTGTTTTGGAAGTGGCTACAAATGCAAAAGAACTTCTGAGACCATAGACAGAGGCCGGCAGTAAAGGGTGAAGTGCTGGATAACTTCTCTTCAGGGAAGTATCTCCACAATCTTGTGCATGGAGGAACACTTCTTCGAAGTGGTAACTGACCCCACTATTATGATCTCTGCTCAGGAAAGATAGCATCCCAGGAAGAAGTACAGGACATGCGATAACATGACAATGTTTATGTACACATGGCTGCAGGCAAACAAAATGTGTTTAATGTGAGTGGATGTTGGATTTGTGCACACGTTTATGGTAGTCCTGCCACTGGGCTGCCTATGGTACACACTTCCCTATCATGTTTGGCTTATTGGTTAAGAAGGTATATCTTTCCTCACCAGCATGGAATTCTCATTTAGCAGAGGATACCAAAGAGCATTTTGGAAATGTTTTTGTGTAATGGGTCACTGATTCAATATGACTCAGTTACCAACATACAATTCACCATTCTTACTCTTACATGAAGTTATCATATATTAGAAGAGGAGCATTCTTGTTTCAAAATAAGCGACACAGAATAATAGGGGTACAGCAGACATGATTTTTATTTTTAGTTCAGCAAACATTACAGATAAGAATGTGTCCTGCTTTTCAAACTGCTATATTTTGTTTGTGACACCACAGTATACTGCTGCATGTCAGGAACACCGGATGGGTCATGATATCTGGCATATGCCATGGTTTTAGGTACATCAAAGTTCAACAACGTTTTTACTTGTAATGCTTTTAATTTGTATTGCTTTAGACTTACCTGGGTATTATATATTTGTTTTTTTCTTATTGTGCTTTTATGGTCTATGTAATTAGATCGAATAAAGTTCATTCTGATTCTGATATCTAACAAAAAAGGAGTGTGCAAGGTAAGGAGGAGGAATGATCTGAAGAATATACGGTTGAAAAAAGCATGAAGGGATTCTGTGATGGGTTTATAGGATTAATACCCCTCTTTTGGGATAGGAATGAATACTGGTGAAATAACAAAATTGGTCTATCCTCATGAAACACATCCCTAACACTCTCACAGATGCTCCTGGCAACATGATACCAAAAGTAGTTGCTCTTAAAGAAACTTTTATATAGAATAGAATTACACTGATGTGTATACTGGGGGAGGAAAGGGAATGATGGGCTGGTTTGTTCTACGTACTTTACCTTTATCGCTGATAAGGATACAAATATCCGTGATCAGGTGTAGAGAATACCGGAATGAGCTAAATAGTTGTGTTACATATCTACCCCAGGATTTGGGAAAGATTAAGGCCAAGATTTACTAAAGGCTTTCATTTTGTCACGCATCCACTCATGTCTTTGTCTCTTTCCCAGATTTGTTAAATATAGTAAACCTGGGAATGTGTCAAAATGCTGAGCCTTCCCATAGGAAGCATAACAAGGAGAATTATGGTTATTTCTCCTTGGTTTTTCCTTTTTCCATATTTGCTGCATTCTGCAGCACAAAGAAAGAGCCTCAGAGGATTGTTTTTGTGCAGGATGGAGTTTTCAATCTGCACAAAAATAAACCTGCCTGCAATGCAGGCACCTTTGCACAATGGTTCAAGGGTACCTACATTGGCATCTGCCAGCCTCTAGTGAACCAGTGCAGAGAGAGCAGGAATGCGCCATATCTTAGTAGACATGGTGCATTCCTGCCCTCTCCATTTGACGAAGCACAGCACAGCAAGTTGTCTTGCTTTATCAAATGTTAGTGGATCTTTTCCTATCTGACTGAGTAGGGAGCCCGGGCACATATCTAATGGAGACTATGCCTAGGTTGTGGCAGGAAGCATAGCCATTATTGTAAATATTCAACTGCTTCTTTGCTACTTATGTGCTATGCAAGAAGGCAAAGGGTGAGAAGAAAGAGGCACACGAAAAGGAAGGCTGTTGTTGATGTAGTTGAAAATAAACGTAAAGAGGAGACCGGTGGGAAACTGGGAGATTAATGAACATAAACTAATAGGGTGGACTGATGCCTGGGCCATCAAAGTGGGCATGAGGAAAGGAACATTAGAAGATGGGATGCAGAACAGTACAGATTGGTGGAATGATAAAGAATGGAGGGGAAGAGCAACAAAAAGAGCCAAGTCATAGATGTGTAGATTATAAAAAAAACAATAATGATGTTGAGCCCACACACTATGGCCATGAATTAAAGACAAGTTGCTGTACTGCGCGAAATGAAAGGTAGAGGGCAGGAATGCACCATATCAATCAAGAAATGATGCATTTCTGCTCGCACCTTGCACTGGCTCGCTTTTGACTGCCTAACGCCAATGCAGGCACCATTGCACCATTGTGCTAAGGTATTTGCATTGCAGGCAGGATTGGTTTTGTGCATTAAGGGACACCTTCTTGCACTAAACCAATCCTTTAGTGATTTTTTTCCTCTTTCTACATGTGCTGCAGAATCCATAGTTGCCGTGCTGATAAATTAAGTCTGGCTATTTTCCTGACCAACCATGCAGGACATGACCAATACCTGTTGCCTAATTGCTTGGCAATTATCACCACAGAATTACACTTGGCTGGTTATGGACAATCACATGGAGTTCATTGATGATGTTAAAAAAATAACTTTTTTTCTGTTAGGGAAGATCTTGTGATACTTGGCATTGGGCTCTCACAGAGATCGCTGTTAGTTAATTCATTCCGTGCCAGAGCACTTAGATAATTATTCAGATGTGCAACCCTGAATTTCTTACATATCATACTGATATGCAGTGGGCAATAAATTCCTCTCCACCAACAGGGTTCAGAGAGTTTTGCGCAGTACTTGTTACTCTTGTAAAGCAGTGTTCCGGCATAGCTCCAATAACTTGTGTGTGGTGGAGTTTTTTCTCAAGCTCGAGGGAGAATTTGTGTCCCCTGCTTTAATGTTCAGGTGCTATAATGGCACCCGGGAACATTTTGTCAATGTGGGCTGTTCCAGCAGTTTGCAGCCGTTTGTGGTATGGAAACTGCCTCTCGAGTATAAAATCTATTCAAGATGGAACAAAGACTTAGTGCCCTCTGGCACACAATCTTTTGCCATTTGCGCAGATTTTGCAGTGTGGAACAAGTACTCGGTGCTAAAAATAAGTGTCAACAGCACAAAGTGCTGAATTTGGCCTGCTCATTGACCTCTAAGGAATTTTGCTGAGTTTTTATGTAACTCCATGGAATTCCATGCACCCCTAGTCCTGATAACCTATACTCATATTTCAAGGATGAAATCTTTGCCTAAAGCACCGCTTGTCAAACCTGATTTTGAATGGTTCAAAATCTGCATACCATCTCAGAAGAAGTAATGTCATTTTTCATTCTCTCTCACTGCTATATGATTTAATATGGAATCCACAAACACATTTTTCGGTGCACATCAAAAGAAGAAAAGCATTAATATAGGCTAAAATAAAATGTGTTGAAACAATGATATGGTAAGCACAAAGGTTTCATATCGCAAAGATTGCAAATGTGGTTTCTATTGAACCAGGCTCATTAGTAAGCATTACTGTAGAAATGTACATCTTTAATGTTTCAAAGAATAACGTCAGAAATATTAGCTCCATCTTTAGAGATCCAGGAAGATACATTGTTGTAGGTATTCATCTTTTTAAATATCCATTACATTTAAGTAATGTCCTGTCCAAAACAATATGCAATTATTCTGAATCCTAAGAAAGTATTTTATACCCTTACACTGTCTGATTTTTAAATCCCTAGATTAGAACCAACTAAATCAATTCATATCCAATAAAGCCTTGAACACAGTTTTAACATTTCTGATATTCCTCCATTTTGAAAAACATACCTTACAAAGCAAGACACAGTAAGAAATGTCAATCAGCATTAAAGAGCAAAAAAATTAAATTAATTTTGCTATTTAGCATCAGATTGTGTGAAGCCTTAAATATATTCTCTTCACATTTTACTTTTCCGGTAGAAAGTTGGCGGCAAAGTATGGGTGAATGAGTGTGTGTGTGTGTGTGAGTGGCTGTATGAGTAACTGAGTGGCTGTGTGAATGGCTCTATGGGTGAGTGACTGGGTGTGTAAATGGATGTATGGATAAGTGAGTGGCAGTTTGACTGGGTGTATGGGTATGTGAGTGGGTGTGCGAGTGGCTGTTTTATACAGTAAGTATTTTTGTGAGTTGCTGTTTAGATGAGTCTACTGATACATGAATGGGTATGTAAGTGGTTTTGTGGCTAGTAAATTGATGTGTGTGTGGCTGTCTGGGTGAACCAGTACATCTGTTAGTAGTTGTATAAGTGAGTGACTGTATGGGTGAGTGAGTGGTTGTGTGAGAAGCTGTGTGGGTGAGTAAATTGGAATTTGAGTGGTTGAACAGGTGTGTGGGTGTGTGAGTAAGTGTTTGAGTGCTTGCATAGGTCTATGAATGGGTGTGTGAGTGTTTTGGTGGGTGTGTGAGTAGCTGTATGGGTCTGTGAGTCACTGTGTGAGTGGAGGATAGGTGAGTGAGTGGTTGTGTGAGTGGCTGCATGAGTGAGTGTGTCAGTAGTTGTATGGGTCTGGGAATGGGTATGTGAGTGGTTGTGTGGATGTGGGAGTGGGTGTTTGAGAGGTTGTGAGTGGGTTTGTGAGTGGTTCCTTGGATGATATAATCAGTGATGTAATTCGAAATGTCATCAATGATGTCATAAGTTATGTCACTGACCATATCATGAGTGATATAATATGTTAGGTCATAAGCAGTGCATTGCAGGGGTGTAAGTTATAGTTAGCTCAGCTAACTATAACTGCTACATTTCTATGGTTTAATACAAGTAAAATCTGAGCATAACTATAACGTTCCTGTAAACTTTGGTTTTTTTCTGCTAATTTCAAGGTTTTTTTTAAATCTATCCCCTAAATATAATGTCCCTATAAACTTCGATTTTTTTGTTGCCAATTTCTAAGGTTTTTTAAATTCTAATCCCTAACTATAACGTAACGTCCCTGTAACCTATGTTTTTTTGTGTGAATTTCTACATTTTTCTAATAATGTTTCCTAACCATAACGTTATTGTAACAGTTGTTTGTTGAGTGAATTTCTAAGGTTTATTTAATTTTATTTCCTAAACATTACAACTAACCTTTTACAATGAGTGTGTGACTGAGTGCATGAGTATCTCAGTATGTCTATGAGGGGGTGTGGGTGTCTGAGTATTCTTTGTGTTGCCCTCTCCTGCTCGTTTTCTGCCTTTTTTTGCTCACCTCTAATCTTTATTTTGCCTTTTTCTGCTCAATGCTGACCATTATTTTGCCTCTTTGCTCTCATTTCTGACCTTTAGTCTGCCACTTTCTGCTAATTTGTTACCTTTATTTGACTCTTTTTGCACACTTCTGAACCATAAACTGCATCTTTCTGCTCGTTTCTCATCTTTATCTTGCCTCTTACTTCTCGTTGCTGACCTTTATTCCGCCTCTTTCTGCTCATTTCTGACCTTTATTCTGCCACTTACTGCTCTTTTCCCACCTTCATCTCGTCTCTTTATGCTCATTACTGACCTTTATGCTGCCTCTTTCTGCTTGTTTCTCACCTCTTTCTCCTTTTTTTCAACCGAGACCGCGAGTGGAACCTCAAGGCCCCTTTAGTCCCACCCTTCTGTATTTTGCAACACACATAGAAAGAGGAAATTCCCTTTTAGGATTGGTTTTGTGCAGAAAGGTTTCCCTTCCTGCACCAAAACAATTATGCTGACAATACAGACACCTTTGCACCATGGTGGACGGTGCCTGTGTTGGAGCTAGGCTGCGGAAATGGCACCAGCACTAGGGGCAAAAACAGGAATGCACCATATTGCATAAATACGGTGCATTTCCTTTCACTTTGGCATAGGGCAGCGCAACAAATAGGTTTGCTTCTCTGCCCTTCGCGAAATCCTGATAAATAAGGGCCTAAGTCTGTACAAGGGACGTGTGCCAGAGTGAGGTTAAGAATCCGTAGCAGTGGCAAAGCAATCAGAAGTTATAAAATGTCAATTTGTCCTGCGAAGAAGGAATTAATGGCAACATATACAATTTGGAGGGACCTTCGCCAGATTCAACAGCCTACCTTACACTTGTGAAGGATTTTGAAAACAAAAAAAATAAAAAAATGCTAAAGTAAAACCTTTGACCATTGTGACTCATTAGTCATACCCGGCCCCCAATCCATTGGGGTCAACCTGAATTTGTGCCTTTGTCCTAGTCTATGATTGAATTGTTTAAAATTTCTTTTGAATTTAAAAGACATTACATTTCAAAAATTAAAATTACATATGTCAATGTCATCACATCTGCTTGCAACCATGTTTGTGTCTTTTTCCATGCCTTTCTAATAGGTTCTGGACTTTTTCTTCTTGTATTTTTACATTTATTTTTCTCTAAATTAACTTCTCTAAATGAATTGTCTACTGTTTGCGGCATGAATACCAGCGGTCATGCAAAATTTCTCTTTGTTTTTGCTTCAACCTTTCTAGATTGTGTTCATTTAGTTGATAAAGGTACCACCATCCTAATTAATTGTCCCAATTGTGACACAGGAGGATTTTGATAGTCTGAATTAGAATGTTTTAATAAAAAATCAAGATACAAGAACCCTATCGTATGCCTTGTGCTGCAAACAAATGGGCGGTAATTATTCTGTTGAAATATTAGAAGAGGACAATAAAACAACATTTAAAAGAGAAATTAGGAAGGCTGAGATAGATACAACTGGAATAAACCAAGCAGAAGCTTACTTTATGTTGTCTCATTTATGTCATAGGAGGAAGTTTGTGTGTGGTCACTCATAAAGCTAGAACTATGCAAATAAATTATTTCTCATGCTTCATTCGCTCTGATATCTCTAAATAATTATATATAATAGAATGCACCTAAAACACAAGGTTATAAAGTCAATATACCTGCATGTTTTAGCATTTGGGAGATACTGTGCTATTAAACTGCAGGTAATTTTTAGGTCTCGCGAGCCAAAGGCTCGAAGAGACATTTTGTATGTGGGATTTTCAAAGTGCTGCCCACAGTCTTTTGGCTGGCCTAAACCTTGAGTGCACGATCACATGCACGTGCACAGCTGCTCCCACTCCCCCCACCCTTCTCTATAGCTTTGGCTCCTTTGTTTTTTATTACACCCTCCCTTCTCTCCCCGCTCGTTTCACACTTCCCCCTCCCTTCTAATCAGTTTTCTTTCTGCTCCTTGTTGTCTTAGCAATGAAAATGCTGCAGTTCGACATGCACGGGCATGGCGGCGCGCTTTCCCTCCCCCCCGTAAGTTAACTTTCAATAGCTTAAGCCGGAGTTCAACACGCTCGCGCATGGCGGTGTGCTTTCGCTTTCCCTTCCTTCCCCCCCCGTAAGTTTACCTTCATTAGCGTAGGGATGTCCACACGTGCGCGCATGGTGGCATACTTTCGCCTCCCCCCCCCCAAGCCTCCAGACAAGTAAGAGACAGAAGCACGGTGCGCCCATGCCCAGCAGTAAGCACCTCCACTGGTTCCGACTCCCTCTCAGCTGTAGGCCGATCCGGGGTCCCTGCGCTCCCGGTCTCACAGGTACGGTTACTTCCTACTCCGCTCTGTTGACACTCCGGGTGTGCTACCCCTCTCCGAAGGTCGCGGAGTAAGGAAAACCACTTCTAACGTGACATGCATGAGCTGGGAACTTACGAACAGGCATGAGCAGCGTCCACCTCACAGGGCCCCCTACCCCGGCAGCTTAGCTTCTCTCAAACAAATGAAGTAAGTACCGCAATTTTTACAACCTCACGACGAGGCGCAAATCACAGAACAACCAGCCCGGACAACCTATCGCACACAACTTCATGACAAGGAAGTGGCGCACTTCACAGGAGCCCCAGTCCTGCCAGCCTCTCTCAAGCAGCTGCAGCCGCCCCGACGCCGTGCCACACAGGAACCCCGGCCGGCCTCTCTTGTGCATAGCCCCATGAGAAGGCCGCGGCGCACCTCACAGGATCCCAGACCTGCCATCTCTCTCTGGGCCAGAGCAGAACCCCACCAATCCCCAGACACCATGGAGCCGGGGCTGTACCTCAGAAGCATCCTGGTTTGCTGCATCGTCGTGTTCAGATCAGGTAAGGAAAACCGCTTCTAACGTGACATGCAGGAGCCGGGAACTTACGAACAGGCATGTGCTTTACCATGTGTGTGTGTGCGCGGGCAAAAGGGGTTCCAAGACAGCTTCACAAAGTTTGAGGAATCTGATGTCGGCACAAACAGAGGGGAGGTGCAGTGAGGCTGCGGACAGCTGTGCGCCATGCTGATGTGTGCTATGCTCACTGCTGGCGTGTGTCCTGCTCCCTGCAGATGGGTGCCCTGTTGATGTGTGCCCTACTGAGGTGTACCTTGCTGCCTGCTGCTGTGTGATTGCTCCTTGACAGAGTGTGCCCTGCTCCCTGCTGGTGTATTTTCATCTCCCTGCTGGCATGTGCCCTGTACCCTGCTTGTGTGTACCCATGCTTCCTGCTGTGTGCAATGCTCCCTAATGTTGTGCGCCCCGCTTCTTGCAGTGGTGTGCCCTGCTCCCTGCTTTGTATGCACTGCCGGTGTGTGCCCTGCTCCCCGCTGGTGTGTGCATTCCTCCCTGCCGCCCTGTACTTCTCCCCGCTGACGTGTGCCCTGCTCCCTGCCTCGTGTGCCCTGTTCCCTGCTTTGGGTGCTCTACTTTCTGCTTTGTGTTCCCTGAGTCCTGCTTTGTGTTCTCTGCACCCTGCTGGTGTGAGCCTCGCCTCGTGATTTGTGTGCTATGCTCCCTACCTTGTGTGCCATGCTGGTGTGGGCCCTGCTTCCTGTTTTGTTTTTCCCTGCTTTGTATTCCCTGCTCCCTGCTTTGGGTACCCTGCTCCCTGCTGGTGGGTGCTCTACTCCCTGCTGGTGTGTGCCCCGCTCCCTGTTTTTTGTACCCTGCTCCCTGCTTTGTGCACCCTGCTCCATGTTGGCGTGTGCTCTGCTCCCTGCTGCTGTGTGCCCCGCTCCCTGTTCTGTGTGCCCTGCTCCCTGCTTTGTGCAACCTGCTCCATGGTGGTGTGTGCCCGCTCCCTGCTGGTGTGTACCCCGCTCCCTGCAGGTGTGTGCCCCGCTCCCTCCCTTGTGTGTCCTGCTCCCTGTTTTGTGTGCCCTGCTCCCTGCTTTGTGCACCCTGTTCCATGCTGGTGTGCCCCGCCCCCCTGCGTTGTGTGCCCCACTCCCTGCTTTGTGTGCCCCGCTCCCTGCTTTGTGTGCACTGCTCCCTGCCTAGTGTGCCCTGCTCCCTGCTGGTGTGTGCCCCGCTCCCTGTTTTGTGTACCCTTCTCTCTGCTTTGTGCATCCTGCTTCATGTTGGCGTGTGTTCCGCTCCCTGCTGGTGTGCACCCTGCCCCGAGCTGGTGTGTGCCTTGCCCCCTGCTTTGTGTGCCCTGCTCCCTGCTTTGTGTGCCCTGCTTCCTGCCTTGTGTGCCCTGCTCCCTGCCTTGTTTAGTTTGCTGCCACTTGATTTGATCACCTTCCAAGGAAGGGAGCCTCCCTATTCCATAACGAGCATGCCTCTCCGTATACAAGTTCAATAATGTTTTCCTTTCCAGGGCCAGCGGAGCCGCGCCATATAATTGAGTACCATGCGGTGCTCATCTGGATCTTTTGTGCTTTATTTCGCTGGCTCGAAATCACGGATGAACATCCGTTTCACTGTGAAATAACGACTTTGTCAAAAAATGTATTTATTTTAGTGTTCTCAAAATATTCCTAGTTTACTTCAGGTGTCTGTCGCATACATAAGAATGCTAATATTTAATCAACTTTACTGTATTTCACATTATTTTACATATTGTCAAGGCGATAGATGCATAATTAACATATTTGCTGCGTGAAGGCTTTGTCACAGCAAGTCATTTTATATCGGAAATTTTACTCCCTAGCACGTTTAAGCTGCATCACGGCCCCGCGAAGTCACCAGAGGATGTCTTTACATGCTGGTGCTGTTTGCTTGCCTTCATTTGAACTGAGTGATGTCAATGAGGGAACTGCTAGCACAGGCAGCCCTTTGACCCACCATTCTTGTGGTATTCATACAGAGAGAGTGGTTGCTGCCTCCGTTACGAAGGAGAAGGCATAAATGTGCCATGCAGTCTTGTACAAGGGCATAATGAATTTTGAGTTGTGGCATAGATGTGTTGAATCATGGGCCTCGAGGTAGGTGTGCTGTAAGGGGTGAAGTGGGATCCCTTCAAGAAGTCCCAAGGAGGATGAAAAGTGGGACCTGCTAACGGGCTCTGTCAGCCTGTGGCCACCATCACTGATGACATCTCAAATGACCTCACTGATGATGACATCCACAGAACCACTCACAAACTGTCTTGCACACTCGCACAACCTCTCATACACCCACTCGCACAACCTCTCATACACCCACTCGCACAACCTCTCATACACCCACTCACACACCCATACAACCACTCACACCAACTTTCTCATCCACGGAGTCACCCATTCACACATACATACTCACACAGCCACACGACATATCATACAACCACTCGCATCCACACAAACACTCACATACCCATAAAAGTACTCACACAACCAATCACTCATTCATAGAGCCACTCACTTCCCCTCACTCATACTGCCACTCACACACCCTCTAACTCACCCATACAGCCCCTCATACACCTACTCAGTCCCCAATACAGCCACTTTTAAATTGGCGCGTCTGTGAGAGTCTCTCGTGGACCCAGCAGTCTATATTTTCTTTACCTTCATTTTTTTTAAAGCTACTGAATGGATGTACAACAAGCATTGGCATAGCCAATAGCTCTCGCTTTTGGGACCTTATAAGTATTTAGTTATGCAGCACAATATCCTTGGTGCAACAACATCAGCTGTTGCATGGCTAAACACTTATAAGGTCCCAAAGGCGAGACCTATTGGCTATGCCAATGCTTGTCTCCTTTGCTACAAGGTTATCCAAATGCTTATTGGATGAAAAATAAAGATTCCCACTTTATGGAGGATTCAGAATAAGAGAAAGAAATTGGAAGGTCCTGATCGTTTTGCTCTGGAATATCAGTTCCTCCGCTAGCATTTAACAGATTGAGAGGAGCCTATAGCAGGAAACCCAGCCCTTAATTGCTCTCTTAGCCACAGGGTCGTATCAGCATAATCCACCCGCTATGTTAGGGATGGCTTAGTCAGTATTTTAGCAGACGTTAGGTTTTGGCGAAAACTGCAGTTTTCGCCAAAATCTAATGTGTGCTAAAATCATGTGGGCTGCCTTGTAAATATCGCGATGCAAACATCAGCGATATTTGCAAGGTAGTCCATCTTTGGTATGCTCAGTGACGCCCACTTTGCATCTCATTGGAGATGCAAAGGGAGGCGTTGGGAAAAAGGGTGCTAACATGCGATTATGCATGTTAGCACCCTCTCGTAAATAGGGCGCTGGTTTTATCTCTGCTTTTTTGGCTTTGTAAGCCAAAAAAGCGGAGATACAGCCCTTGTAAATATGCCCCAGAGTTCTCTTTGACATTAAAAGCGTGTTAGACTTTTATTTTGCTTTTATTCTACCAGAAACTCACATTTTCTGACGTTTTCTTTGCTTGCAGTGGGTATTTATACAGATGCTTCTACACTCTCCTTCAGTATTCTTTGCTTGTTCCTGGTTCCTCTCTGAAGGCAGCAACACATACGGTCCTATTTTCCCAGATGTGCTTTTCCTATGATTGATCAACATCTGGTGGTCATTTACTTGAGTGGTTTCAAACTTTCGGCGAGGAGAGGCTGCAGGCTTTCCTTCCTGCTCCTTAATGCATGAAATTCACTTCCCTTGGAGATGGAAGGGCTGCTCACCACAGGTTTCAAAATGCAATTCCAAACCATGGCACTTCAGTAATGTCTGCACACACTGCATTCATTCTTGGTCTAAAATTATCTTTTTTTTCTTAATTGTTTGTGCCCTGCTCACAAAAAATTGCCGCCTCTGTCTGTGATTTGCTTAAAAGGTTTCTGAATCTTTTAGAATTCTTGAAGAATTGCGGGAGCACTCGTGGGATTGAGGGAGAGCGGCAGCTGCACAGGTGCGAGAATGTCAACACTTATAAATGTACATGATGTAAAAATATTTACATTAAAGATCTTAGCAGAAGTGCATTTGAACGTGCTAACATTGTTTCCTCTATGGAGCAAATGTTTTTCTGGTGGAGAAACCCTTAGCTCTACACACCTAAAGTTCCATAATAGAATGGTAGTTTAATTCTTGCTCTTCTAACATCGTCTCTAACAGTATCCAAAGTGAGGTATAGAAAAGTGTATGATATACCTACAGAGTGCGTTCTTTATGCATTGTGTGTGTTAGACCTGTCATCCTTAGGGCGTGAGTCTCCAAAGGTTTTGCCTGCTTTCGTCCTGTTTTTGCTGTATCCTTTTATTGGCCATAGGACTCTGAGCACTTAACCACTACTGACCACTGCTAAAGTGCATGTGCTTCTCCCCTAAACATGG
The DNA here is from genome assembly GCF_964204655.1 of Triturus cristatus. NCBI lineage: Eukaryota > Metazoa > Chordata > Amphibia > Caudata > Salamandridae > Triturus > Triturus cristatus. The sequence goes on from NC_140587.1 coordinate 234,013,439, forward strand.
TGACATTGGTGTATACTCAATGGACATATTTAGTTTACTTGTAAAGTGCAATTCCATATACCTAGGACCTGTAACCTAAATGCTTGAAATGGGCAGGAGGACTGATTGTGCACACAAGTAGGTTTTCAACCCTCTCTCAGGCCTGCCATTGCAAGGCCTGTGTGTGCAGTTTACTGCCACTGTGAATTGGCATTTAAAACCACTTGCCAAGCCTTAAACGCCCCTTTTATTACACATAAGTCACCCCTAAGATAGGCCCTAGGTAGCCTTAAGGGCAGGGTGCTGTGAGAGTAAAAGGTAGGACATGTACTTTTAGCTTTCACAGGTACTTGTGGTGACAAAACACCACTATTCGTTTTTCACCCCTATGAGGCCTTCACCCCTCATAGGCTAGCTTTGGAAATTCCTTAATACACTTTCAAGCTGTAATTCCTGATTACAAAGGAGTAACTGCATCCTGTTTCATATATTTTAAATGGTAATGATAAAACCTCCTCACTGGTAAAGTTGGATACAACATTACTATTTTAGAAATGCCACTTTTAGAAAGTGGAAATTTCTCTGCTCTTACTGCTCCATGTGCTTTGGGGCCTGTCTCCAATACACGTCTGGATGAGTGACAACTACACATTTAGCATTCCATCTAGACGGCCACAAACACAGGCAGGGTGGAGGTGGGGTTGAAAGAGAATGCATCTGCATTCATCTGCATTATGATAGCTCTTCACGAACAGAAAGAGGGGTGGGGAACTGATACTTACACCTGAATAGGCAGTGACATATGTCCCACAAAAAGGGCTGACATCCCCTACTGATAATCTGGAGCCAGGGCAGGAAATAAAAGATGACCTGTGAACTTCTAGGGCCTGCTTTGAAGTCACCCCACACTTAAAGGCACCACTGGATCTACGTGCTGGGGCTCTGACCCTATCAAGACAGTACATTACTGGACCTATGAAGAACTTTGCCAGGAGTAAAGACTACTGAGCTATAAGGATTGCCAATATGCTTGACTGCTCCTATGGAAGAACTGTTTTTCTGCTTTTCTGTGCTGCCTGCTGATCTCTGCCCTGCAGAGGATAAGCATCTTCCTTGAACCTAGAGTGACTCCAAGGGCTTGCTGGCTTGCCCTATATTCTGAAGCTTCATGTCCATCAAAAAATTCCTTAAACCCTGCAGAAACACCTGTATTCTGCCATTTGTGAGTCCTGCCCTGCAAGTGGTACTATTCCTGTCCTGGGTCCATGAAAGTAAACATTTGCTGTTCAGAACCAATCAAAATCGATACAGTAAAGACTTTGCACTGATTGGAACCAACCCATTGTCCTTCGATGCGGACGCAGTAAATGATCAATGACATTGCTTCAACATACCGTGAAGCTTGAAAGCAATGGACAGTGCAGCTTGATGATGATGCATCGCTGGTATCATAAAGGAGTTGGTCGAAGAAGGCTTCATAACCTGTACGGATCTGAACCAATGCACTGAGTCTTCAATGTGGCCACTTCCTCCAACCAAGTTACTTTTTCAGCGGGACCTGCATGAGTAATGTAGCCAGCCTACCATCCTTTGCGATCAGCCTGAACTTTGGATTTACCCCAATCCAGCGCGACCTCAAGTAACCCCTAAGGGCTATACCTTCTGAGCACTATATTTTGATTTTAATCACTAAAAACTCATAACTCCATGTCTACTTATTGGATTTTGTCATTTTGGACTTGTTTTATTTACTCATAAAAATATAATCTGTGTTGTTAACTGTGTGTGTGTGTGTGTTTTACACAAATACTTTACGCATTGCCTCATTAGATAAGCCTGACTGGTCTGTTCCAAGTTACCAGGGGATGAGCACATGTTATCTTTTAATGTGTACCTAGCTTACCCTGGCAAGATTATTGGTGGTTCCTGCTTGCACAGTGTGCATACTCGACAACCAGAAACCCTATTTCTAACACTGTGTACTCCAATTTTCTCTGTTATTCCCACTGTCAACGCCCCATCTCAGCCCCTGACGACAGGTTTACTTCTTTGTGAATTCTCATCTTGCTGGCAAGTTAAAGTGTACAAATGTATTTGTAAATCAGTTCCCTTGTCTCTAGATACAATTTACTGTGAGCATAATTAGTAATAAGAAGAAAAAAAATTATACGTTCTGCAGTGGATGATGGGCTTTCGCTATGTTATTCCTTACCCATCGATGAGACATACCCTACTATGAATTGTGAGTTGTACTAAAAACATTAATATAATATATATATATCTTATCATAAGATGTATCTTTTAAATAGGACTTGTCTATTTTGCTGCCTCTTCTCCTTCTTTTTAACTGTTCTTAAAGTTTTTTAGATATCCGACAGTATATGGAATTTAATATCTTTTTATTCTGTAATTGTAATGTATTATGTGTTATTTATATGTGTGTTATGTGTTGTTTGGTTGTGCTTTTATGACAAACTGTCGAAATAAAGCTATTTGAATTGAATATATATATATATATATATATATTTTTGTATTATATTTGAGCAACATTTGGTTTTTCTAGACAACATGAGATGGTGGCAAGGTGCATGAAGTGATGTGCTGGGCCTCCACTCCTATAAAAGGAAACTTCTTCATTTCATAACTTCAATTTAAATTCTGAAATTAGAGTTCAGAAAAACCTTTGAAGGCAGTTAATATAATTCAAACACTGCTTGCTTTGAGGCTATATGTTGTTAAGCCTAATGCGTAAAATCAGTAGTTTTAAAATGCTGAATATTACATATGTGCACGATTTAAATATAGTTGTTTTCCATGTTCGATGGTTTTGATGTCTAACAAAAGCAGTAAGATTTTCAAAGCTTTGCCTGTGGGCATTTATGAAATCAATACCATGGCGCTGCTTTTACCTCATGCATTACATAATGCCTGCTTTGTTGAAACATATCATTTTACAGCCAGAAGATTTCTTTGAACAGTACTTATGCATAAAAAAGTTAGTTGTACCTTCAAGACAAAACTGGTTATTCATTCTAATTTTTACACGCGTGTTACGACTTTCGTTGTCTATATTATTTCTATTTTGCATACACAACCTCTCGGAAATTGATACATATATACCTTTTATAGTTTTCATTGAGCTGTAATTCGGTCTCTTGCGCCTATGCTAAATGTTTGACAGTGTCAATATCCTTTACATTTTAATTGCATTGCACAATCCTGCTGAAGAGATTTGTTCAGTCACCACACAATGCACTGGTCCCCCATTTACAAAAGGAAAGTGACCATTGTAGGTGGGTGGCTTTTGATCTCTATGTTCCACAATTATTGAAACTCAGGGGCAGATTTACAAGAACTGACGCATCTCTGCATTTTAGCAGAGATACGTCAGTTCAATTGCGTCATGCAAAAAAAACCTTGCGCCACCATGGATGCATAGCATTCATAATGTGGTGCACCATGGCGCAAGGATTGACAGATGCGTCATGCATCTGTTGGCGTAAAGGTAATGCATTGCTGGGGTCGTGTCGCAAGTGCGCCACAGCTCCAGCAATGCTCAGGAATGCCTATTCCTATTGTGCTGCATCACTCCTTATGCCTGCTTCAAGCGGGCTTAATGTTTTGACACAGTGGCGTCGTGAAAGTGACGCAGTGAAATCTTGCAGATTTTACTGCGTCACTTTTACAAGCCTTTCTTGCGTCGGAACGCCCACCCTGCATAATACCTGACGCAGCTATAATGTGACGCAGGGCTTTACAACGTGACGCATCTCCCTAGATGCGTCACGTTGTAAATGTGTCGCAATGTGGCACATTGTTTACGATGCCGCTGCGTCACAAAAGTGACGCAACAGTGGAGTAAAAGTGTCACAAGGGGCTTGTAAATCTGCCCCTCAGTGTATATGAATCCCCCCTTGAAAATAAAGGAAAAAACGAGAGGGCTGAGCAGTGGGGAGCAGAAAAAAGCAAATACACACTACAAAAATATCAAAAAGAAGATAATATCGAGATAATAGCTGATCATTTTCTACCAGCATCCCTTTTGATCCTTGTCAAGGGGCTAACGGATGCTCATTGTATTACTCATGAAATTTGACACTTTCTTTCGGCGTTCGGTCATGAAGTCTGCACCAGTCACATATATCTTTAATTTTAACAACTTCGGGGCATATCAGCAACAACCGGTGATAATTATCGCTAAGCGCACTTAGCGCTAGGATAATTATCGCCGGCTATCGTAGGTTGATATCCCAGAGATAACGTGCTATCCGCAACGCTTATCTCGATTGCGATAAATAAACCAGCGATAGTTGAAAAAAGGTGCGATTATCGCTGGAAATCTATTGATAAACGCACAGGGACAGGGGTTACCTTGTTGATAGGGCTGGGTGGTCTCAGCCCTATAATCCACCACCCATTGGCCAACATTGTGTAGTCAAAGGAAAAGGAGGCATAAAGAAACCTGCGATGAGTGCGGTTAGCGCTCCTTTTATCATCGCTGCACAGGTTAGCGTGCAGGTTGATAATAGGAGTAATGTCGCTTAGCGACATTTTCCTAGAAATATCTCTGTGTTACGCCCACTGTGCATCTCATTAGCGATGCAAAGCTGGGCGCTGTTGTAATGGGCGCTAAGTCAGCAAAACAGGCGATAACGTGTCTTTGCTGATAAGGCGATTCAATTATCGCCGCTTTTCGCACAAAAACGGTCGCAAAAGCGGCGATAATTTCATAGCGCCGCCTTGATGATATGCCCCTTCATAAGGTCGGAGAAAGCATACCTTAGAATTCAAACAGAGTTCCTCTTCACGAGATAAGGACACACCCAACTGCAGCATTGTAGACTCTCTGATGTTGCTGTATTAGGTGGGGTAGTAAACCGACATGGACTTCCTTTTTATAACAGGTTTTGAGTTATGTATCAGGTATAAATGGCCGCACACTGCTCGTCACACCAGCAAGTTGCCCCAAGGAACTGTGGACGATGTAGTAGCGACGGCGACTACGCCTATGCTACGAAGTGTATGAATATGTATGTGTCGCATTAGCCATCCCTGGACACGTGTTTCGAGGTAGTTGCCTCTCGTCAGCAGGGAGTAGGTAAGTGTAGAGGGGTGCCACGTGGACTGCCAGCAATTAAAAACAGGTAAAGTACCTTTCACGGCGCGCAGGTGCTGGTCAAAGACTCATCAGTCCGCTGGCTCAGGAGAGCCGTAATGTATCAGGTATAAATGGCCGCACACTGCTCGTCACACCAGCAAGTTGCCCCAAGGAACTGTGGACGATGTAGTAGCGACGGCGACTACGCCTATGCTACGAAGTGTATGAATATGTATGTGTCGCATTAGGCATCCCTGGACACGTGTTTCGAGGTAGTTGCCTCTCGTCAGCAGGGAGTAGGTAAGTGTAGAGGGGTGCCGCGTGGACTGCCAGCAATTAAAAACAGGTAAAGTACCTTTCACGGTGCGCAGGTGCTGGTCAAAGACTCGTCAGTCCGCTGGCTCAGGAGAGCCGTAATGTATCAGGTATAAATGGCCGCTCACTGCTCGTCACACCAGCAAGTTGCCCCAAGGAACTGTGGACGATGTAGTAGCGACGGCGACTACGCCTATGCTACGAAGTGTATGAATATGTATGTGTCGCATTAGCCATCCCTTGACACGTGTTTCGAGGTAGTTGCCTCTCGTCAGCAGGGAGTAGGTAAGTGTAGAGGGGTGCGGCGTGGACTGCCAGCAATTAAAAACAGGTAAAGTACCTTTCACGGCGCGCAGGTGCTGGTCAAAGACTCGTCAGTCCGCTGGCTCAGGCGAGCCGTAATGTATCAGGTATAAATGGCCGCACACTGCTCGTCACACCAGCAAGTTGCCCCAAGGAACTGTGGACGATGTAGTAGCGACGGCGACTACGCCTATGCTACGAAGTGTATGAAAATGTATGTGTCGCATTAGCCATCCCTGGACACGTGTTTCGAGGTAGTTGCCTCTCGTCAGCAGGGAGTAGGTAAGTGTAGAGGGGTGCCGCGTGGACTGCCAGCAATTAAAAACAGGTAAAGTACCTTTCGCGGCGCGCAGGTGCTGGTCAAAGACTCGTCAGTCCGCTGGCTCAGGAGAGCCGTAATGTATCAGGTATAAATGGCCGCACACTGCTCGTCACACCAGCAAGTTGCCCCAAGGAACTGTGGACGATGTAGTAGCGACGGCGACTACGCCTATGCTACGAAGTGTATGAATATGTATGTGTCGCATTAGCCATCCCTGGACACGTGTTTCGAGGTAGTTGCCTCTCGTCAGCAGGGAGTAGGTAAGTGTAGAGGGGTGCCGCGTGGACTGCCAGCAATTAAAAACAGGTAAAGTACCTTTCACGGCGCGCAGGTGCTGGTCAAAGACTCGTCAGTCCGCTGGCTCAGGAGAGCCATAATGTATCAGGTATAAATGGCCGCACACTGCTCGTCACACCAGCAAGTTGCCCCAAGGAACTGTGGACGATGTAGTAGCGATGGCGACTACGCCTATGCTACGAAGTGTATGAATATGTATGTGTCGCATTAGCCATCCCTGGACACGTGTTTCGAGGTAGTTGCCTCTCGTCAGCAGGGAGTAGGTAAGTGTAGAGGGGTGCCGCATGGACTGCCAGCAATTAAAAACAGGTAAAGTACCTTTCACGGCGCGCAGGTGCTGGTCAAAGACTCGTCAGTCCGCTGGCTCAGGAGAGCCGTAATGTATCAGGTATAAATGGAGCACACTGCTCGTCACACCAGCAAGTTGCCCCAAGGAACTGTGGACGATGTAGTAGCGATGGCGACTACGCCTATGCTACGAAGTGTATGAATATGTATGTGTCGCATTAGCCATCCCTGGACACGTGTTTCGAGGTAGTTGCCTCTCGTCAGCAGGGAGTAGGTAAGTGTAGAGGGGTGCCGCGTGGACTGCCAGCAATTAAAAACAGGTAAAGTACCTTTCACGGCGCGCAGGTGATGGTCAAAGACTCGTCAGTCCGCTGGCTCAGGAGAGCCGTAATGTATCAGGTATAAATGGCCGCACACTGCTCGTCACACCAGCAAGTTGCCCCAAGGAACTATGGACGATGTAGTAGCGACGGCGACTACGCCTATGCTACGAAGTGTATGAATATGTATGTGTCGCATTAGCCATCCCTTGAGTTATGATGACACAGCCTGGTATATGTTGAACCCATCCTATAAAATTAACATCAATTCTTTTTCTCAATTGCATACTTAGTTGTCACACTCTCCTGGCTTTACGCTTCGCTTATGAGTGGGTAAATGGACTTTGCCATGAGTAAAGATGGTGGCCCCTTGAATCGCTCTGGCAGCCCGAAGCTCCTTTAACAAATAACGGCGCTTCAGGAGGGCAGATCATGGTAGATATGCAGACCTAGCAAGGTACACAGAAGGGCAGACCAGAAAGTAGAAAAACACAACAGCAGTGACAATGGCAGCTTTGGTTTAGATACCCCTCCTCCCACTGGCAGAACAAAAAGTGAGCCAGGTTGCAGTTTATCTCGCCTGCTGATGGTGCATGAGGTCTGGGAGAAACACAGTGGGACTCTGTGGGAGACATAGAAAGAATCCTGTCATGGAGGATGCACCAGATTGAAGGCATACCCTCAGGAGTAACATTAAGAGCAGTGATGCCTGGAAACAGTAAACAGATTTTATCAAGTCACAACAGGGCAGCTATTCGGGGAGGAGGTCTACTGGAGTGATAAGCGACCACAACAAACATGCGTCACCTTGCAGGTCCCCCTTGAATATTCAAATTTGTATTCTGTCTATGCTTTGATCCAACAGGCAAACCTGGATTTGGATCCTAACTTGCTGGCGTCCCTTTGTGTTAAGCCACAGTGTGAACAGAGAGGCCTGTGAGGAGGTGACATTCCCGGTAAGGAGCTCTGAGTGGCACAGGCCAGAATTACAAATTACCTGACGGACAGCCCAAGCCATTTGGAACTGGCAGAGTCCACATACAGTGCACTAACACTTGGGAGTGCCAACTTTCGGAAATCCATCACATAGAGCATATACACCAAATTTTAGGATCCCACCCCCACCAGGGCATTATACCATGACCCAATACAAACTACTCAAGTCAGCTTCTAATGCTCCCACTTCAAACGATGGTGTGACAGAGCGAGAGATGAGCAATATTGGACAGGGTGCTTTTCTTTTCAAAAGGGAAAGGTGTGCACAGCAGCATGGTGACACCAATCTATGATGGCTCAATGACGTAACACTGACACCCACTGTAATAGGCATAGTCCCAAAAGTGCCAGAGAAGGCAAAGGGATTTTTATTTTCCACTGTATGGACGCTATGCTGATGTTCAGGAGCAGTATTTTGAGGCATTAAACAAGGCAAGACACCATTATGGCACGTCACTTGTCCCCTGTTTGCAATCTGGGGAAGGTGATACTGCCTCAGTGAGTGAGAAACACCAGGTTGTCTGTTTTGCATCCTATACATGCCAAACTCGAAAGCATCCAGGCAGTTGACCTTTTCAATAACCTGGGCAGGAGGGGCATTTCACCTGAATGGCAAGCCCAGAGTGATGGTGAAAAAACACTGGCTGCAATCCACAAGGTAGTCACAGCCATGAGTTCAAACATTATAGCAATCAATACCACAATGAGAGTCATGGGTGAAGATATAAAGTCTCTCAGGTCTGACCTTATGCATGTGAACCTACAATTAGATAAAAGTGTAAATGATTTGATGACATAGACAAGGTAGATAGCCTTCAACCATACTGGGGCCCAGATCTGGTCAGACTACAGAGGAAGGAATCCGACTTGGAGGATCACTTGTAAAGGGATAATATTTGTCTATATGGTGTGATCGAGGAGATGGAAGGGGATGACATGATTGCATTCCTGGAGTCTGACCTGGCCAACGTACTGCAAATAACGTTCCCAGGGATAATGGAATTTGAGAGGGCAAACAGTCTTTGGGTCTGTTCCTCCAGATCATCAAAACATTTTAGGGGCATGATTGCATATCAATTTCATCATTGAGTCTCGGCAATGACGCTGAACATCCTGTGATTCTGGGCAAATCACTTAATTTCCCCGTGCCTAACAAAAAAATGAATGTGTCCACATGTAACGCAACTGGTGCTATGTAAGGCGCTCTGATATCCAATACCTTCGGGTCAAGTTTGCGCTATATAAAACTCCGTAAAAAAAAAGGGATGTGGACTTCTCTCAGGAAATGGCAATCAAATGAAAGAAATTCCTTGAACTCTGACCACAGCTCCAAAAATAAGGATTCAATTTCAGATTACTAGACCATGCGAGGATGATATTTACTATACAAGTTCGCACCTATGAATTTGATCAGACAGAAGACTTAGAGGCTATCTTAGACACCATGGATAACACAATGGAGATGAGCTTGCCTCCGACTCCAGGGGAAAAGGAATTGGAACACCCACATGGTGCACAGCATTCTGTGCAATGATAATGCCAACACACTAGAACTGTAGCCGTGGGACCCACCATAGGAGTTCTAACTGCTCTGCACTTGACAAGGTGCTGGAGAGCAAAACCAAGGAGCAATTCAGAGATAAACTGCAATCTCCTCTGAAGCATCGTATAGTGGAGACTATTGAATCCTAACCATGTCATTGGACTCATCTTAACTGCAACCCGCATGAATAACCATATAACCAACTGAATAATGGAATTGTAGAAGTCTTCTCTGAAAAATGGACACAAATTGCACATGTCACACTATCATTTACCTTTGATGAGATGGGTTAATGCCTCCTCATGTGAAAGGGGAAACTTTATAGGCCTGATATGCCCCAGGGGTTTGGGTTGGATGGGAACACATTGGGGGCCGTCGATCACCATAATTCCTCTGAACTGACTGCAGCTATTGATAGTCTTCTGTTGGGGATTCCAGGAAGCTGTGGATGCAGGGTAAAACGACAGGGGAAGGCAATACCTTTTCTGACTCATTGTTGTTGTATTCTATCACAGCTGGTGACCTTGGCCCCCTTGACACTATAGGCAATTTCCTTTTTGAACATGATCCTCAACATTAGGATTGAAAAGAAATTATGTTCGGCCTGAGCAGGCTGCTTTGGAAAGCTATGCTTAGGAGATCACCCTGCAGATCATAGCTCAATGATTTTGCTTTCATCTAAGTAAGTCTTCCTTAGGTCCAGCTACGCCAGACTAGCCTTGGCTACGCATTGCATAATCTCTAAACAGCAGATGGATCAACACCCCTCTTTTCCTTCAAGAATTTGTATATGATTTAGATTTATGTTCTACTTGTAATACAGAAACTATGTCACATGGCACATCACAGGACTTGCTACTGGATATTGTGTCCCTGAATGTGAATAAATCAACTTTGCCACCAGGGGGAGGATATTCAATCAACCAGGTGGCTTGTAAAGTGAGACTACTTAACCATAAATGTCTCAAGGCACTGGGGGGAGGAGCTGCTGATGAATGAAATTAAATGAAAGGAGTTTTTATAAAGCGCGATGGCTACCCTGAGGCGTCCCAGCGCTAGCGAACTGAGTATACATGAGTGGGAGGAGGGACCTAGTCAGTGGTGGTAAACAGCAGCGTTTTTAACCCCTTGCGGAAGGAGAGATGGTTGGGCTCTGAACGCAGATGGAGAGGGAGGGAGTTCGAGAGTCTTGAGGAATTATAGGAAAACAATCGTCCGCACGCTCTAGATCTCTTAATTTTTGGCACTAAGGTCAAAAACAAAGACACCAACCTAAGATGCCTGGTTGGGAGATAAGGGGAGATCAGAGGATGGTTAATGGTGGCGCCAGTCTTCCAGAAGGCGCGATGGGTGATACATAAGCTTTTAAAAGCAATTCTTTCCCTAATTGGGAGCCAGTGCAATTTCCTTAGGCCAGGTTTTATAGAGACAAGACGGGGGGCTTGCAGGAGCATTCGTGCTGCACAGTTTTGGATGACCTGCAGTTTATTGATGGTGGACTGGGGTGCCCCTAGATCGAGGGCATTGCCATAATCCAGACGAGAAAGTACCAGTCCTTGTGTCATGATCTGTCTGGCTTTAAAGGGGAGTCTGGAGAGAATTATTTTGATAAGCATGAGCATACCGACACAGGTGGCTGAAAGCTTAGCCGCCTGGTGAGAGAAGTTAAGGGTCTTATCCAACCAGAATTCTAAGCTCTTAATTGAATCCTTGGGAGTAGGAGTGGGGCCAAGGCAAGATGGCCAGCAGAAGTTATTGATGGCGTTTGAGGGGTTGCCCAAGAGCATCATCTCTGTCTTATCTCCATTTAATTTAAGACAAGAGGAGTTCATCCAAGAAGCGACTGCTTCTAGGCAGTCCCTGAGGTTACTAGTAGTCTGTGTCAGGGTTTGATCAAGAGCGACTACTAGCTGCGTGTCATCTGCATAGGTTACAATTTTTATCCCAAAAGGGCAGACGATTGAAGCTAGCGGGGTCATATAGATATTAAAAAGTGTTGGACTTAAAGACTAGCCCTGCGGTACTCCACACCCTAGGGGTTTGCGAGGGGAGATAGCCTCATTCTCGAAGACCTGAAAAGAGCGGTTGGACAGAAAGGACTTAAACCAGTGGAGAACCTGGGTGGAGACTGCCAGGTTAGAGAGTCTCTGTAGAAGGATTCTGTGATTAACAGTATCAAATGCAGCACTTAGATCAAGGAGGAGGATGGCCACAGTCCCTCCTTGATCAATAATCTTCCTAGCCTCTTCCGTCACTGCAACCAAGGCGGTCTCCGTCCCATGCAAGGGGCGGAACCCGGTTTGGGAGGGATCTAACAAATGGTTAGTTTCGAGAAACTCCGTCAATGCCTTGTTGACATGTTTCTCGAGAATCTTGCTCAACCAAGGTAAGAGAGAGATTGGACGATAGTTACACGGGTTGTTACTATCTAAGTTAGGTTTTTTCAACTGAGCCTTTACCATAGCCTGTTTCCAAGGTAGCGGGACTATGCCGGTGGTCAGAGAAGCATTAAGCAGATCCCTGATAATCGGCATAATGAGCGGGCTGACCGAGATCAAAGAGCGCGGGTGCGCGGCGTCATTAGGTGAGCCAGACTTAACCTGGGACATCAAAGCCTGTAGGGTGGCCAGATTCAATAGAGGAAGCTTTTCCAGAGTGGCCCGGGACAGTCCCTCCAACCCGGCATCTTTAGTCGATGTTAAAGAAGGCTGGGTATTTGGGAAGGTGGAGTAGATCGCTTGGATCTTCCTATGAAAGAACTCTGCCAAATCGTTACAACGACGTTGGGCATCCGAAGAGTTGGGAGTTTTTTCTGGGAGTTTGAGAAGAGTTTTGGCGATGTTGTAGATCTCTCTTAGGCTTAGAGGCAGCTGCATTAATTTTTGTTTCGTAGAAAGCAGCTTGTGCTGTTATGATTTTTTGCTTATAGGTTTTTATGGCAGCTCTATAGGCCCTTTTCCTAGAGGGTGAGAAATCTAGCCGCCATTTCCTCTCTAGTTTTTTACAGTATCGCTTGCTTTCTCGCAAGTCTTGGGAATACCAAGGGGCAGTTTTTGTGGCACGTTTAGGTTTACTACTTTGTAAAGGAAGTATCACATCTAGAGAGTTCAGAATCCAGTTGTTGAAATTAAGGTTGGCCAGGGTAGGGTCCGATATAAGGGGTGGTCTTGATGATTCGAGGGCCAAGGTCCAGTCTGCTCGGGAAAGTTTAGACCAGTTCCGCTCTGCCCGAATAGCAGTAGGCGGAGGAGGGGGGCTGTGTACAATAAGCAGCTTGAACGGGATCAGAAGGTGATCTGTCCAGGGAAGTGGAACAGGGTTTTCCACCAGAAGGTCAGAGCAATTGCTAAAGATAGGATCTAACAAATGACCCTTACAGTGAGTGGGTTTAGTGACTAACTGTAGCAGTTGTAATGCAGCAAGGTTTTCGGACAGATCAAAGGCATTATGGTCATCGGAGTTGTCAAAGTGAATGTTGAAATCTCCTAGAGTAGTTGGCCGAGCTACACACTGAGTCGGCTAGTAGGGGAGGGAGGCCATGGAGAAATTGCCCCATAGGTCCCGGTGCACGATAAATAAGTGTCCCAGAGAAGGTGTAGGTGGCAGAGAAATCTAAAGCGAAGGATAGGCTTTCACAATCAGGTATGGAGTTGGATGAGCTCCGACAATTGTATCCTTCCTTATAGATAATGGCCAAACCACCTCCTCTCCTACTGGGGCGATCTACCCGTAAAATCAAATAGCCCTTAGGAAGGGCATTAATAATATCAGGGTCAGATTCAGAGTGGAGCCAGGTTTCCGTCAGAAATAAGGCATCCGGTTCGATTTCCTCTAGGAGCAATGAGATCTCAGTACTATGTTTTGGGAGAGATCTGCAATTCAGTAGGTACATACGGACTGGAATAGTTTGGCCCGTAGGAACCCCAGGGAGTTGAAAACCACAGTGGGAGCAGGTCACTCCTTGATCTATGGGATTCCAGAAGGGAGCACACAGAGGAGAGACCTTCCCTCTAAGTGAGAAGAGGGCCTGGGAGCTATACCTCCGTATAGTGGAAGAAAAAGGAGCAGGGCTCCTGGCCCCGTGCCCCGGTCGGCCGCAGACGGGCGCAGTCGGGCTTGCCTTCGGCGCGCCGCCGGCGCGCCCGCTGCGCGCGTCCGCTGCGCACTCGCACCATGCCCCTCTTTTGTAGCGTGAGGGGAGCAGACACTAGACTGCTCCCTACGCTACTACTAAGATGACGGCCGGGCGGGTGACAAAGAAAGTACTGGGGAGCGAGGAGCTAAGGCTGCACAGGAGGTGAGTGCCGGTAAAGGACCGCAACAATATTTAAAGAATGCTTTTTTAAAAACACAGGTCACAAGAATAAAATCAGGTTGAAAACAGGTTAAAAACTACCTGATTAAAAACCACTCTTCGTGTCCCTCCAACCTCACGCAATACTCGATAAAGCTGCAGCGACTGTCTCCCGGCTCAAGCCTCAGGAGTTTACGCCGCTGCATGCTCGCACCATGCCCCTCTTTTGTAGCGTGAGGGGAGCAGACACTAGACTGCTCCCTACGCTACTACTAAGATGGCGGCTGAGCGGGTGACAAAGAAAGTACTGGGGAGCGAGGAGCTAAGGCTGCACCGAAGGTGAGTGCCGGTAAAAGACCGCGACAATATTTAAAGAATGCTTTTTTAAAAACACAGGTCACAAGAATAAAATCAGGTTGAAAACAGGTTTAAAAGCTACCTGATTAAAAACCACTCTTCGTGTCCCTCCAACCTCACGCAATACTCGATAACGCTGCAGCGACTGTCTCCCGGCTCAAGCCTCAGGAGTTTACGCCGCTGCGTGCTCGCACCATTCCCCTCTTTTGTAGCGTGAGGGGAGCAGACACTAGACTGCTCCCTACGCTACTACTAAGATGGCGGCTGGGCGGGTGACAAAGAAAGTACTGGGGAGCGAGGAGCTAAGGCTGCACCGGAGGTGAGTGCCGGTAAAAGACCGCGACAATATTTAAAGAATGCTTTTTTAAAAACACAGGTCACAATAATAAAATCAGGTTTAAAACAGGTTTAAAAGCTACCTGATTAAAAACCACTCTTCGTGTCCCTCCAACCTCACGCAATACTCGATAACGCTGCAGCGACTGTCTCCCGGCTCAAGCCTCAGGAGTTTACGCCCCTGATCCGTGATCCGTATAAAGGCGCTGTGGTTCAGTCGAAGAGCCAGGTCTTGATGTCCATCCTGAATTGAGGCAGTGACATCATTGGCTGAAGTGACCCTTGACCCTGCTTGCAGGCCAGGTCGCTCCCCCGCTGCCGCACAGCTCCACCAGTGCGCCAGTGTCTCCTGTGCTGCCGCTGCCCCCTAGACCGCGAGTTCGGTCCTGCTGTCTGCTGTGCCCCGGTATTAGTTTTGTATTGCGCTCTCCTTGCTGCACTGTGTTCTGCTTTGTTATGTATTGTGCTCTGCTTGCTGCACTGTGTTCTGCTTTGTTTTGTATTGTGCTCTGCATGCTGTACTGTGTTCTGCTTGTTGGCCGTCTCTGTACTTTGTACTTTTCCTGTTTCACCACCATTGCCCGTTCCCCCCTCCCCCCTTTTTCCTTCTGTATCCCCGCCGCTGCTCCCCTGCTTCCCCGCCACCTCCCTGCCCCGTTCCGGCCTGCCAGCTGCTCCTCCCTCCCTTCCGGCCTTAAATGGCGGCCGCTGCGGGGCAGCTGAGTGACCCCTGACCCTGCTTGCAGGCCAGGTCGCTCCCCCGCTGCCGCACAGCTCCACCAGTGCGCCAGTGTCTCCTGTGCTGCCGCTGCCCCCTAGACCGCGAGTTCGGTCCTGCTGTCTGTTGTGCCCCGGTATTAGTTTTGTATTGTGCTCTGCTTGCTGTACTCTGTTCTGCTTTGTTTTGCATTGTGCTCTGCTTGGTGCATTGTGTTCTGCTTTCTTTTGTATTGTGCTCTGCTTGCTGTACTGTGTTCTGCTTGTTCGCCCTCGCCGTCCCGTTCCCGCCTCCCAGCTGCTCCTCCAACCCTTCCCGCCTTAAATGGTGGCCGCTGCGTGGCTGCGCGCAGCGGGCGCGCTGATGGCGCGCCAGAGGCAAGCCCGTCTGCGCCCGTCTGCGCCTGGACCGTGCCCAGCACCAGAACACCTGGACCTCGAAGCCGCCACAACACCAGACTGCACTACAACTCCCGCACCCTCCACGCACTCAACCCCGGACGAGACCATTCCTGCTACCGGGCCACCCTGAAGCGCACCCAAGGGCCCTTCACCTGCCGGAACTGCAGCTTCACCAGCATCCGGCTCGCCAAACCAGCAACCAGAGAACCCAACCAACTCCGCTGCATCCTGCTCAACACCCGCTCCGCTCGCAAGCATGGCATCGAACTCTGGGACCTCCTGGAGTCAACCACCCCGACGTCGCCTTCCTGATGGAGACCTGGCTGAATGCCACCTTGGCACCCGACATCGCCATAACCATCCCAGAGGGCTACAAGATCTCCCGCAGAGACCGCTCCAACGGAGTGGGAGGGGGAATCACCATCATCCACAAGGACACCTTCAGAGGCTCGACCAACACCGAAGACACACTCACCACCGCCGAGCACATGCACTTCCAGATCCACATCGACCCCAACACCACCCTCAGAGGAACACTCGTCTACAGACCACCCGGACCCTGACCACAGTTCAGCGACACCATCGCCGACCTCATCAGCACCCACGCCCTCGCCTCCACGGACTACATCCTCCTCGGGGACCTGAACTTCCACCTCGAGAACAACAACAACGTCAACTCCACCGCCCTGATCGACAGCCTCATTAACCTCGGACTCAAACAGCTCATGACGACACCCACCCACGCCGCTGGCCACACACTGGACCCCATCTTCTTCGCTAGACCTCACGTCTCCTTCAACAACACCACCGAACCCCACTGGACAGACCACAGATGCGTCCACTTCACCTTCAGGAAACCCACCACACACCACCACACCCAACAGTTTCCACGCTGCCGCTGGAGCAAGATCACCAAGGACCAACTGACCACCACCCTCGCCCTGGAACCACCCGCAGACCCCACCGACCCAGACACCGGCGCCATCAACCTCAAACAGTGGATCAACGACTGCGCCGACACCCTAGCCCCATTCAAGACCTCCGCAACCAATCACACTAACAAGAAAGCCGCATGGTTCACCGAAGACCTCCGGACCTCCAAGCGTACCTGTCGGAAGCTGGAGAAGAACTGGCTCCGCGACCGAACACCAGACAGCTACACCGCCCACAAGGACGCCACCCGCAGACACCACCAACTCATCAAGACCGCCAAGAGGACCGCCTTCAAGGACCGCCTAGACAACAACGCACACAACAGCAAAGAGCTCTTCAACATCGTGAACGAACTCTGCAACCCCAGCTCCAACACCAATGACATTCCACCATCACAAGACCTGTGCAGCTCACTGGCCACCTTCTTTCACCGCAAGATCACCGACATCCACGACAGCTTCAACACCGACACCCCCACCTCCGCCGCCGAGACCACGACCCCTGCAACCCCCACCCACATCAGACGTCTGACTGCCTGGTCCAACGAAAGCGACGAAGACACCATCAAGACCATGAACTCCATCCACTCCGGATCCCCATCGGACCCATGCCCTCACCACATCTTCAATAAAGCCAGCACAGCCATCGCACCCCATCTCCGGAAAACAATCAACATCTCCTTCGAGACAGCAACCTTTCCGAAGAGCTGGAAGCACGCCAAGATCAACGCCCTACTGAAGAAACCCAAGGCGGCCCCAAAGACCTCAAGAACTTCCGGCCCATCTCCTTGCTCCCCTTCCCGGCGAAATTCACGGAGAAGATCGTCAACAGACAGCTGACCCGCCACCTCGAAGACAACAACATCCTGGACCCATCCCAATCCGTCTTCCGCAGCAACCACAACACAGAGACCGCCCTCATCGCCGCCACCGACGACATCAGGATCCTCGTGGCAAAGGAGAAACAGCCTCGGCCCCACCCCATCAGCCTGGAATGACTCCTGGTGGCCTACTTCACTAGGAACAGCCCCAGAACCCACCGACCACGCGCGTAACCTGGGGGTCATCCTCAACTCCGCCCTCTCCATGACCAAGCAAGTCAACGCCATCTCCGCGTCCTGCTTCAACACCCTCCGAATGTTCCGCAGGATCTTCAAATGGATCCCCTCCGACACAAGGAAAACCGTCACCCAGGCCCTCGTCACCAGCAGACTAGACTACAGGAATGCCCTCTACGCAGGAACAACAACCAAGTTCTTGAGAAAGCTGCAACGCATCCAGAACGCCTCGGCACGACTGATCCTCGACGTCCCCCGACGCAGCCACATCGCACCCCACCTAAGAGGCCTACACTGGCTCCCCATCGACAAAAGGATCACCATCAAACTCCTCATCCACGCACACAAAGCCATACACAACGCAGGACCGGCATACCTCAATGACCGACTCCGCTTCTACACCCCCACCCGCTGCCTCCGATCTGCCAACCTCGCCCTCGCCACAGTGCCTTGCATCCGGAAAACCACCGGCGGCGGCAGATCCTTCTCCTACCTCGCTGCCAAAACCTGGAACACGCTCCCCACCATCCCACGGCAGACCCAGGACCTGCTGGCCTTCTGAAGACTCCTCAAGACCTGGCTCTTCGATCAGTAGCAGCCCCCCCCCCAGCGCCTTGAGACCCTCATGGGTATGTAGTGCGCTTTACAAATGTAATGATTGATTGATTGATTGAAGTAGAGAGGCAGAGAGATCCAGGTCTTTGCTGTGAGGTAGGGGAAGGATCTTTCTCTGGCTGTGGTCTTGCAGATACGTGGAACGGTAGCCTGGGCCAGTTGGGCAGAGTGGCGGTGTCTGGTAGGTGCGTGGAATGTGAAGCAGTAGTTGAGATACTGACGTCCCACATCGTGTAGGGCTTTGTAGGAATGTGTGAGGAGATTAAAGGGGATTCTTTTGTTGACTGGGAGCCGGTGGACGTTTCTCAGGTGGCTGGTGATGTGGCTGCAGTCGGGTATGTCGAGGATGAGTCTAGCTTAGGTGTTCTGAATGTTCTGAAGTTTCCTGAGGAGTTTCTGGCTGATGCCGGTGTAGAGTGTGTTGCTGTAGTCACTTCTGCTGCTGATGAGTTTGTGGGAGAGCTTTTTTCTGGACTCAGTGGGGATCCACTTGAAGATCTTTTGGAGCAGGCATAATGTGTGGAAGCAGAGTGATGAGATGGCGTTGATCTGGTGGTTCATAGGGAGTGAGGAGTCCATGATGATGCTGAGGTTTTGTGCATGGTCAGTGGGTGTGAGGGGGTTCCAAGTGCTGTGGGCCACCAGGAGTCATCCCAAGTGGAGCGGATTGAGTGCATGATCAGGACTTCAGTCAAAACATTGCTCTAATACAAGCACTCTACACCTACCATAGAGATTGACAAGTTGAAATAGAATTAGGGTTGAAAGATTATAGGCAGTAGTCGCACAATGGCATCACATTCAAACATGACCGCCTCCCCACTGCCCTCAAACACATCTAGGTCAGGCTGCCATATTACAAAGCAGACTGGGGGACATCTTCCAGACCTCTACCACCGCCATTATCTGGGCTCCAGTGGCAGGGGTGGCAGAGGTAGTCAATGGATGCAGTGATGGCAGTGGCACCCCTTTGTGCATTTTAACATTCCTTTCCATCAACCTTTTCCTGGCGGGGACACCGCCGTGCAAGGGTCGGCAGAGAGGCAGGTTTTGGGGTGCAAAACAATCTCCATGGCGAGTGTGCCCTTGAGATATGCTACTGGTGTCAGCAATGTTTGCCTCAATGCCATTGGGTCGGTTGCACGCACTGTTTCTCTTGAAAAATGTACTGCAAGGAACCAGTGCACCTGACTGGGTGAAGGCAGTGCAGCATGGCTGCAACAGCTTCAGGCTCAGAAGCAAAGCCAAAGCGTGCTCCCTATGTCTCTGCCGGACATGCAACACCAGCCCCGCAGGGATCTTGTGATGCGGCGGATAGGATGCTGCCAGCTTGGTGGCATTTCATGGGCTGCCACTGTGGCGGGCTGGTGGTCCTCCCTTCAAACTCATAATCAGGCCTAAAGTCTGGAGCGAGTTCTCGAGGGCTGCCAAAGCTGAAGAGCATGCTGATTGACAAGCTACTGACATGGAAACCGAAGATGCTCAGAGAGAGTCAGTCATGAACATGAAAAGTAAGCAAAAGTACAAGGCAGAAGGACACATAGTGATGTCTCCAGGGAAATAGAATTTGTATTTCAAGTATGGATTTACGTTTCCACATGAAGGTAAATTTCATGAAATTGGACAGCTCTGCAAAGGCTGTGGGAAGGAGAACCATTTTGTAACGGTTTGCAAGGCAAAGGAAAAAGTAAATGCATCACAGTGCAAAGACACAATAGCCGCCTGAACATTCCAGAAGTGTTGTTTGATGGATGCCCACAAGGCCAAGCATCCACACCAACTGAGGCAAGTCAACACCAAACGAAGCCACTCTCAATGTAAATCATTGTCAAATAGTTCTTCAGTATTAATGTCAAGTGAAAGTGAAGAAGATGGTTTTGCAATGTCTATGTTTACCTCAGAGAAACGTGTGGATGTTGAACTGGGCGCATGTGAAGAAAATTACAGGACAAAGAAAAGACAACATGAAAAAGCACCAAAGTTATTCAAACATTGTCCGAAGATTGCACTAAAAGTAAACAGATCCTCAATACCTTTTATTATAGACAGTGGAGTATCAATAAATATTATGCCTGAGGAAAAATATAGTAAACTATCTCCATTTCCATGACTTATGCCTTCAACAACTAAAGTGTATACATGGACTGCATCTACACCATTTAAGAATTAAGGTTCATATGTAGTAACAATGAAACACAAGAAAACCAAAGTACAAGCACCCATTCATGGACTTCAAGGTAGGACGTCAAATGCCTGTAGTGTTTACCCAGCTTCAGCACAGCTGCTGATATTAGACTGACATCAGTGAACTATAACATGAATGCTTATCACAAAAAAGTAAGTCAGTTCCCTTCATTGTTTCATGGGTTGGGGAAACTCAAATCTATGAAAGTACAATTACACATTAATGCGAATGTCTGTCCTATTGCTCAAAGATACAGATGAAATGCATTTCATTTACAGGAAGCTGGTGAAAAAGAACTTGAATCCCTACCCAAACATTATGCCATTGAGCATTCTACTGGTCCAATGCCATGGGTGACTCCCATAGTTGTAGTCCACAAAAAGGACAGTGAAGGAGTTGTACGCATCTGTGTAGATATGAGTCAAGCAAACAAGGTAATTGAAAGAGAATGAAATCCAGGTCTGCACATTTCTGACATGATAACACAATTGAATTGTCTGAAGGTCTTCTCTTGCAAGGAGAATAGCAGGTACATTACAACCTTTTCTACACATCTTGGTCTGTTCCATTATAAAACGCTACGTTTTGGTGTGCCATCAGCTGTAGCGCTTTTTCAAGATGACATTCAACTTATCATACAGCCTGTCATGAATGCTTTCAATTACAGTGATGACATATTGGTTTTAGGAGCTTTACAGAAGGAGCATGAAAAAGCTGTCTAGCAATTGTGTTGCTTGCTTGCTGATTCACGTTTAACTTTAAACGCTGAGAAATTTGAGTTCCATAAGGCAAAGTTAAAATGCTTTGGCCATATCTTTTTTGAGGGGGCTCTGACACCCGTTTCACCTTAATTGCAAGCATTGCCAACTGCCAGTTCCCCACAAGATGTTTTTATGTTACGTTTATTCCTTTGCATGGCCAGCTACTGTTCTGGATATATATGAGACTTTGCCACTGTAAGTGCTCCATTAAGAGACTTGACAAAATATAAAGTTTTGTTTCTTTGGTCACATGAATGCAAGCAAAGCTTCAAGAAAATTAAGAAAACTATTGAGAATGCTACTGAAATGGTGTACTTTGATCCAAAGCTTCATACCAAGGTTGTTGTTGATGCTAGCCCCGTCTGAATCGGTGCAATCCTTGCTCAGCACAGCAGAACTCAAATGCTCAAAGACATATTGTTGCATATGCAAGCAGCAGTTTGTCCCAAACTTAATGTGCTAATTCATAACCTGAGAAAGACAGTTTAGCAGTGGTGTGGGCGTGTCAACATTTCCACGTATTATTATATTGAAAGCCTTTCACGCTTGTGACAGATCAAGTATTGTTGATCATATTTAGCAATCCAAAGGCAAATATGCCTCCTCAAATTGAATGTTGGGGTCTACGATTACAAGAATACAACTACACAATTGTGCACTATCCAGGTAAAGAGAAAAATACTGCCTAAAACCTCTCACAAGTGCCTACTCAGTACCATGTTATCCCGTTCAAGACAGCTAAAGCCTACATACATTTCATTGTGAAATAGAGTACACAGCTTCCACTTTTCTAGAACAGATTGTCACTGCTATGAGTCAAGATGATAGCATGTTCAAACTAAAAGACATTATTATGCATCAGTCTTGGAACCAGCACACTCGACCTCTTACCAGTAACAGTGAGTACCAAAAGTTTAAAAATGTCAAAGATGAACTGTCCGTTACTCAAAAGGTCATTATCCTGAAAGGGTCAAGAATTGTTATTCCTGAGAGTCTGTTAAGACAAATAATTGAAGTGGCCCATGAAGGACATTGTGGAGTTGAAAGAGAATTGAAGGCCTGTCATCTATGCAACTGCCTTTCATCAAAAACCACTCAGCACAACTTAAACATGTCAGAGTTGTCAAAGCATTTATGATAAAGAATTGCAATTGACTTCTTCAGTCCTCTTTACAATAGACATCACCTGATGGTGCTTGTTGATGAGAACTCCCATTTCCTATTAATAGAAGATCTCTCATCTATCACTCAAGAAAGAGTCATCAAGAGACTAAACTGCATCTTCGCATCATGGGGTGTTCCTGCAATCTTGAAATCTGACAATGCCCCACCTTTCAATAGTCAAGAATTCATTGACTTTTTCTGTCATCCTAATGTGAAGCAAAAGAAGAGCAACCCTCTTTGGCCACAGGCTATTGGCTTTCTCAAAACGTTTCATCAATACACTTTAGAAAGCTGTTCATCGAGCTGTATTGGAAAAGCTCGTCCTTAAAACTGTCTTGAATTCTACTCTTTAAGCTCACCATTTGACCCCTCACTCAACCACAGGCGAAAGCTGTGCTACCTTGATGTTCAGGAGAGCCACAATGACCAAGTTACTTCAATAGACCCACAGAAGGTCAAGTTCTGAGGAATAAACCCATATAAAAGACTTGGATTGTAGAAGGAAAATGAACGCTTTTGCAGACAAGCGCTAACATGCAAAAGAGGTTACTTTCAATAGAGGAGATCAAGTGCTTGTCCATCAGTCTAGAAGACGGAAATATGATGCCCGTTCGATTCTGGCCATTTCATGTTATGAACAGCAAAGGATTTGATAAAGTGACCGGGCCCCTGCTAAACTGATACAAAGCCCAGGCAGGGAATATACTTATTAGAAAAAAAGGGGAAACACTGGGCACAGTGTGTATAGCATGTAGACCAAGTGTCAACTCCAAATTCAACAATGATGTTAATAACTATACAATTTAAATACATACATGTATAAAAAAGAGCTAGAAAAAGCTAAATGTGAATTTCTTTAATTTATTTTTATATTTTTTATGAAACACAAATTATTTTTTTCTTTTTTTAATAAGTCAATTAAATATATATAAACATGTCTAATAGTGACAATAAATAAATAATAATAATAATAGTATACACATGTATTGTCTTCCTAGGGGTCCTTGATATAGCTGTATACAAATGCTGATGACATCAACTAGAATTCATTGATAAATCGATTTGCTACAATCCATAACTCACTCAATTGTTCATTCTCTAAATTGGATCAAAATGATGAATACTGAACAATTAAAAAATAACATTTTGTAAATATCCAAACAATGTTCTTTCT
Source organism: Triturus cristatus (assembly GCF_964204655.1). Lineage (NCBI taxonomy): Eukaryota > Metazoa > Chordata > Amphibia > Caudata > Salamandridae > Triturus > Triturus cristatus. Next base: position 234,036,895 of record NC_140587.1, read on the forward strand.
CAAAAGGCGGTTTGTAGACACAACGCGTTTCAGCTAGGCCTTCGTCAGGAACCCGCTCTAGGTTGTATACTATTATATGAGGAAAATTATTTAAAAATAAGAAACCAAAGTTAAAAGAAGGAGTCAACATATCTATTTTAAGGTCTACAATTTTTACCATCAACATACAAATAATTAATACAAAAAGATCCAGTTTAAGGTTTCCGTACTCATGCAGGGCGTACCATTTTTATTATTAATATTTATTTATTGTCACTATTAGACATGTTTATATATATTTAATTGACTTATAAAAAAAAGAAAAAAATATTTGTGTATCATAAAAAATATAAAAAGAAATTAAAGAAATTCACATTAAGCCTTTTCTAGCTCTTTTTTATACATGCATGTATTTAAATTGTATAGTTATTAACATCATTGTTGAATTTGGAGTTGATACTTGGTCTACATGCTATACACACTGTGCCCGGTGTTCCCCCTTTTTTTCGAATAAATGACCAGCAAAGGACACATTGTGACTGCCCAATATCCCGGAAAGTCCCTTACACGAGAAAATACCCTGACTGCTGTTGATAGTACATCGCAAATGAAGATCAAATACACTTTCAATTCCTGTCGCCAGTTTCAGAAGACAAGATCAGGACGTGTAATCAGAGTGCCGCAAAGACTTATCAAAGAGCTATACATGTATATATATTTGTAAAAAAATGTATTTCTTTTTTAATTTAACAGAGAGGGAGATGTGGTGTTGTGTGAGTTAGAAATGACGGAAGTGTAGTGAAGTGAATGCAGGCTTAGAATGTGGAGCTTGCAGATACACGCAGATGAAAAAAGACGTGTTATACTAAGCTCCACGTGTAGCGTAGTCATTTGCTGGTACCCAGGCAGGGGAGAACACTAAAATAAGTTTTACAGTTTCAGTGTCAGTCATCGAAAACAGAAACAGGAATAATCACATCATTCATTGAATTTTCAACACATAAGGTAATTGCAACGTCTCCGTCAATCCCATGATCTGATAGGGAACCATTTACCAAAATATGCCCATGGACACAGGATGAGTTGTAATATTTTCAGTGAAGAGATCACATTGAGCCCTGTTTAATGAGAGATTCAGTTGAAGTTCTTGAACCACATGTTGTGGAATAGTTCTTTCAGGGATGTAATGTCCATTCAATAGCAGAAAAATAAAGGTCAGCATTGTCAGTCACATGATGAAAAGAAACACTCCTACAGAGATCAAAATATAGGAACATGGCAGTATCAAGAACCTGTCATGAAATACATAATATTCAAGAAGAAATCTATGGCATGGACTGACTGTGGAACGTGACAAAATGTCATCTGTGTAGAATTCAGATTCATGCTTGTAAATCGTTGCTTCTCAAAAAGGCATTATCTTGACTGATTTTGACCCATGAAGTGGTTCATAATAATGCATAACGTTGCTTAGAACATTTGCAAATGAATTGATGGCAGTATCAGATCCATCCATGGAATTCCTTGCTCACTGCAAAGCTGGAGACACAGTACACTCAAATATTCTCGGCTGGGTACTCAATATAGTGATGTTCCTGCTCTCTTCTTGGAATATCTCATTCAGAGTACAAAGGGACTGAGAGGTTCTCCTCTGAAACCCTTCTTGATGCCCAGGAGGGATGATGTATAGATTCTATCAAATAGTGCTTCTTGACATGGTCAAAAGACGCCTGGCAGTTTTTCTTTGAACCAGACAAAGGAGGTAGGATTACAGTTTATTCACCTTTTACCCCAGGAACTAGAGTGGGTGATGTGTAGGACGGCTAAAAAGCATGCTTATCATGGATAATTTCTTTCATTAGATCCCTTCCATAAGGGTCCCACCCCATCAGCAGCCATACAAATCTTCGCTTCCTTGGTGGTGGCTTGATATTGCTTCCCACTTATCAGCTTTTCTCCATCCACTTGGACACTCAGTAAGACATTTAAACACTGGCCCAGTTCAAACTCTTTTTCACTCACCACCTTTTCAGGATTATCTCAGCCAGATACATACACAGGCACTCTGGAAAGTACTTTGCTTGGGATGTGCCCTCCTCATACTTGTCCAGGCATGTTATTTAATCCTCTCTGAACTCCATACAGATGATGGTACCAACTAAGGGCCCGATTCCGTTCTCGCTGGAAAAGCCCTACGACTGACTCTCGCCCGTAGAGTTTTCTGATCGACTCGTGCTCCTGGGCTCCGAGCGACAGAGTACAATGCGCCGCAGTGCTGATGGGCTCAAGTCGCTCGGAGCCCCTTTGAAGTCTATGAGAGCCTGGTGTACATTGCGTACATAGGCTCCAATAGACAAAAAACGCATGTTTCGGACAAGGGCGCCCCTGTCATGGGGATGCCTCGGTCCCGCCTACACCCTACATGCATGTGTTGGGGGGACCCTTGGGACCCCCTCAGTGATTGAGTCTTAGGGCCCTAGGTGAAAGGGGGCCTGCTACGGAAATTGTGCGTACGAGATGGAGTCGCTCCTGACGGATGCTGTCATAGCCCCTCCGACCAAGACCTGAACTCAGAATCTTAGCAGTCAAGGCTTGTTTAATCATGTTCTTAGCTTGTTCAAATATTAAACCTTTTTGCTCAATATCGATTGCTCAATTAAAGACAAACTTTCAGAGCAGACACATCATCCCTGGAAGCATTGGAGACCAATGCAGGACAATTGAATGAAATAAATGAACTGCTACCATGGCTACCTGACACTGCATATCCTTTATGACTGCTCAATCACCTATATTTCTCTGAGGCCACATTTATAGGAATCGAGAACATTATTTGATTGCAATCAACATGTACCTATACTGGGTGACAGAATGTATTGGCCTATTGTGGTCCACATATATAACCCTAAATGAGATGTTGAAGACTGGGAGGATAATCTGCAAGGGTTTTTGTAACAATAGAAGCTTTGAACTGTTGTCAATCATCACATTCTCAAACATAATTTCTATTCTACTTCTGTCAACTGGACATCCAGTAGAATTGTTCTAGCGTTGCTACAGATGCATTTATCCCAGCATGGGCAGACGCAAACATCTCCTGGGCTTCCTTAATTAAGTCTAATCTGGACATCTTATTTTGAATAATTCTGTGTCCCACTCCGGGTATAGCAACCACCAGAGTTTTATCTCAATTAAGGGTGCAGGAGTATTTGAGAGGAAAGTCATCTGGAGGCGTATCACTCTTCATAGTTGCCTCAATCACTGCTAGTATATTTGTGTTGATCTTAGTTTGAGATCTGGTTAAGACTGCTACATTGACAGCCTGTATTGCAGATTATATAGCTAAGTCAGCCACATTGTTGCCTTTGGTGCAAATCCTGTCACACTGATGGCCTAACGTGTGTATCACATGGACCAATGGAAGCTTATCTTGTAAGACAGCTTTCCCCAAAGCTGTACATTCTTAACATTTTTCCCTTTTGAATCTTTGAATCCATTTAAGTGCCAATGTTTTAAATCTACATTGTAACTGTGCATGCAGAAGGATGAATTGGACACTATTGGTGTGGGACCTGACGTGTCAGCCTTCTGTAGTGGAAGTACAGACACTTAAATTTCTGCATGTTGGGCAGTGCTTTCACCTAGGATTTTGATCTGGTTGCGATGTGGGTGGAACTCACCATCTTTCATTATAGCCTGAACTGCTGTGCAGGCTGCAGAGTACTTATATTTGGTTCCTGCCACAGGATGTGCAGAGCCGTCTGTGCAAAACAGGCTCTGATGTGACTCAGTGGGAAAGACTTTTGGAGTCGAAGTAATATTCTGTTCATATTAAAGGAACGCTTGTGTTATAATATACTGAAACGTCACATCCACTGCACATTAAGGAAGAGGCTCACTGCACTCATCATGGGTTTAGAGCACCAGCATTAAGAATGCTTGCTTTAGTTGCTGCCTCTAGTGCTGGTAAGGGAGAAACCACAATTATTAGTTTTCTCTGCGCCAACAGGCATTCTTTCAAAATAGCTGTCTGCACAGATTCGAGAATTTTCTCGATAGAAGCAAAACAAGCTTCATCTGGAGAATATAAGTGTGGCTTCTAGGCTATGGAAACTGTCTGTTCCTCATTGTAGATTAATTCTGTGGAACCTGAGTTGCTTGGTACGGCTCTTAAGGCTTATTTTGCTTTGCTTTCTCTAGTTTGTAAATAATTTATCTCAGCATGTTTGTCTATAGAGCACACAAGATACCAGTGTATTTGTGTGCCCATTGCTTTGAAGACTGCATGGAAGAAACCAGGTTATACAATGGTTTCACTCACTCAGCATAGTGTGGCAAGTAAGTTCATCCAAAGTTAAGGAATCACAACTGACATTATTACTTCCTCGGAGTGTTAGGAGGCTGCACAGAAGCACAGAGAAGCACATATTCGAAGGAAACTAGGTGCTAGACCATGACCTCCTTGGATAACTCAAATCCTAGAAAAGTCACCCGAAGGTAGGCAACTTTAGAGTTTTTAAATTCAATTTTATAACCCTGAGATATTAGCACTGTCACAATCCGGTCCATCCTATTTAAGTGTGCATCTAAATCGTCATCATTGAAATAGATGTCATTAATGCATGATAGTGCTTCGACACCTAGAGGTCGATTCCGATCCGGGTCGGACAGCTCTCCGAGAGCTGTCCGTAGCCTTACCATGCGACCGACACGTACCCGTAGGCGGTCCGTCCTGTAGATGAAGTACGATGCGCATAACAGCCAAAAATACGACCGACACGTGGGCTGTGATTCAAGCTCCATTCTCCGTCCGAGCCGTAACCCCGAACGCCGAACCGAGTCACCTGGAAACAGTATCCATAGCAGTTTCCGCCCTGACAAGTACGATGCGTACTTCCTACGCACCGGACGGGTCACCACGTACGGCACGTCACAGCATCCGGAAAACAACCATATCAGCTATGATTCGTGCCACAACTCAATCCACGGCTACGAGATGGACAAGCTTGCAACCGGTACGAGAGGGAGTAACAATCATCGTGTACGACACGAACACATCATGAATCCCATCGCGCAGGTCATACAAGTAATCTACATCTATGACCGAATCGGGGAACCGACGCCGACGGCGCAGACGGTAAGTCAGACACCTACCACACAAACAAACGACACGTACCCGCAAAATGGCACACACACACAGGGGATCCACATCCTGGCCACTAACAACAGGCCACCATAGGGGTTGTATGGCCAGCACCACTACCACCCCCACCCATAGGGCTTATGTTCCCCAGCACAACTGCCACCCCCACGCATAGGGCTTATGTTCCCCAGCACTACTGCCACCCCCAACCATAGGGGACCTGTTGCCTAGCACCACTGTCACCCCGTTCATAGGGCTTATGTTGCCAATCACTACTGCCACCCCCACTCATAGGGGACCTGTTGCCCATCACTGCTGCCACCCCCACTCATAGGGGACCTGTTGCCCATCACCACTTCCACCCCCACTCATAGGGCTTATGTTGCCCAGCACTACTGCCACCCCCACCCATAGGGCTCATGTTCCCCATCACTACTGCCACCCCCACCCATAGGGCTCACGTTCCCCAGGCACTACTGCCACCCTCACCCATAGGGCTCATGCTCCCCAGCACTACTGCCACCCCCACTCATAGGGCTCATGTTCCCCTTCACTACTGCCACCCCCACCCATAGGGCTCATGTTACCCAGCACTACTGCCACCCCCACCCCCCCACCCATAGGGCTCATGTTCCCCATCACTACTGTCACCCCCACCCATAGGGGACCTGTTGCCCATCACCACTGCCACCCCAACCATAGGGGACCTGTTGCCCATCACTACTGCCACCCCCACTCATAGGGGACTTGTTGCCCAGCACTACTGCCACCCCCACCCATAGGGGACCTGTTGCCCATCACTACTGCCACCCCCACTCATAGGGGACCTGTTGCCCATCACCACTGCCACCCCCACTCATAGGGCTTATGTTGCCCAGCACTACTGCCACCCCAACCCATAGGGCTCATGTTCCCCAGCACTACTGCCACCCCCACGGATAGGGCTCATGTTCCCCATCACCACTGCCACCCCCACCCATAGGGGACCTGTTGCCCATCACTACTGCCACCCCACTCATAGGGAACCTGTTGCCCAGCACTACTGCCACCCCAACCCATAGGGGACATGTTGCCCATCACTACTGCCACCCCCACTCATAGGGGACCTGTTGTCCAGCACTACTGCCACCCCCACTAATAGGGGACCTGTTGCCCATCACCCCTGCCACCCCCACTCATAGGGCTTATGTTGCCCAGCACTACTGCCACCCCCACCCATAGGGGACCTGTTGCCCATCACCCCTGCCACCCCCACTCATAGGGCTTATGTTCCCCAGCACTACTGCCACCCCCACCCATAGGGCTCATGTTCCCCATCACTACTGCCACCCCCACCCATAGGGGACCTGTTGCCCATCACCACTGCCACCCCACCCATAGGGGACCTGTTGCCCATCACTACTGCCACCCCCACTCATAGAGGACCTGTTGCCCAGCACTACTGCCACCCCCACCCATAAGGGACCTGTTGCCCATCACCCCTGCCACCCCCACCCATAGGATGGGTGATGCACCACACATCCATCATACTCCAACATTAGGTATGTCAGCAAAATACATCCCCATAACATCATGACAACAGTGTGTAGTCTGTGACAAATGCCCACAACAGTGATTATGACTTTGAACATACATTGTAACTATCAGCACATGTGTGACCAACAAATGAGTGTGCCCTACACAAGGCAAGCATCACTATAGCACTGTGTCAATGTAAAAATAACACCACCTCACTGTGTAGAACAAAAGTTAAGTGTGGGGTTCCAAATTGCAGCAAATGTCGAGCATTGTGGTGATGGTGTCAAAACCCCCCCTCATCACAGTGACCAAAAGGTAAGTGTCATCATGGTCAAAGCTGCAAATGCCAAACGGCATGTATGATCCCTGCTCCCAACACATTAAACACTTCTGGGGCAAACTAGTGGTTGTGTCCCATACCCACAGAGATGTGGTGAGGATAACAGTGCTGTGAAAACAAAATATACTCTCGGCCATGTGCAGACAAGCACCACACATGGGGGCTGACAATGCATACAGTGTACAATGATACAAGAGCAGAAGTGACCATCACAAAGCATACACACATCTCGAAAATAGATACACTAATCAAAACAACCTGTGTAGACTGTAGGTTTCAGCTCACAAACTCCCATTCCATGCCAGCAATGGCACCTAACAACCAGGATGAATGTGCACAATGATGTGATATGACTCACAGGGACAGCAGCGAAAATCACAGAAACAGCATCCAGACAATGGCCCACAACAGCAATACCATTGATGCACAAACACAAACAGGCAACCTCACACTGCACATATGACACAACATGTGTGTGTGTGTGTGTGTGTGTGTCTCAGTATCCCCAGGCAACTACACAACACATGAGGGGGGCTGAACCACAGTGACACAGATGTGAGCACAGTGCCATACAAAAGTAAACCATCATTGGGACACCCTTAGTGGGCAATCAGGCATTGTGAGATGAGAGGGAGCACAACAGACACATGTGACACAAGCTGGAATGAACACAAACTAACACAGCAAGAGACTGACACACAACAGCACTATCCCCAGGGACCAGGCATTGGGGTGACACAAGCATGCATGACACCTCCACTGTGATGACAAAGGTAGATGTCGTACAAACTGGGAAACCCAGACATGTGTCCTGTGCCACAAACATATATCACACCTACACAAACACAAATCACTCAGAATGGCCCTTCATCCATGGACAAATGGGAGCTAGGGGCCCATACATGCAAACATTTACATCAGTCCACCCTCAACACCATACACCCTGAACTGCAACAATGTGCATCTGTGAAGCCCACATGGACAGGTGACATTGCACATGCACCCATGACAAACACAGGAATGTTGGGAGGAACTAAGATGCACAGACTCATCATACAAGGACAGTTTACAACCCTGGTGAATGACAAACATACTGCACAGTATGCAGTACATGGCCATGACATCAAAGCTCACGTAACCTTCCGAATACCTGCCATAGTCCCAGGGCAATGCAAAACCCAAGGAGAACCACAAGGCACACATGCTGACACCTGCAAACATTGCAGCCCTGAACCCAACAAGTGGGAGCAGTCACACACACATACACATGTCTCAATCACTGAAAGGTACCACCTAGGGACAACTGCATGATATTGCAAACAAACAAGTGGCTTGGGGAACCCTGACTCTGTCCCATCTGTGGCTGACCACATAATCACCACTCAGAACAGACAAATCCCAATGATGAACCACCAATTCACAGTAGTGTGTCATGCACCCACACATCTGGTACCTCATGGCAACATTGTTGGATGAACACAGTACCACTCAGCAAGCATCAACTACAGGAACATATCAATGGAACACTGCCTGTGTATGAAAAGGGATGTGGACACACACACAAATGCTCATACAACACACACCATGGGCCCAGGCTATGTCACGGGACAACACATCTGTGACATAGCCTGAGGGGACCCAACTCCTGTGTAAGTCCAGCTGTGCCAAACATAGTCACAGCACGTCCCACTCATGTCAGCAGAACACTTGGTCAGTCAGCCATAAGTTACCACACAATGAAGGCTCTGGTCACAACAGCCTGGGTACATGAGTCATCTGCACATACTCAACACATATGTACAGCAAGTTGCACAGAGGACCCAGTTGCTCCTATACCAATGATGCCCACACCTGTAGGTCCAGTGGAGATATGCCCAAAGTCAGGGAAATAGACAAATTGGACAATGGGAAGCACAACATATGTGCATGGGTGCAAGCCACAGATGTGACCATGCAAATGAAATGTTCACAGAGATGTCCACAAATTGTTGATCATGACACACACAGTTATCTGCAGAGGATGACATGGATACCGACTAGAAGAATAGGATACATATCTCATGGACCACATGGAGTACCTCACATCAACACCTCAGTATTCAACATTGGAAACCAAGCATTACAGGTGCAAGGGCATGCTAAACATCATCAACCTAATGTACAGCTAAGTCAAGTTCACAAAGATAAAGAAAAAAGCTTTATTCAGCATATGAAAATTGAAACGTCCGTTCAAACAAAAGGCAAATGGCCAGCCCATCATCAAATTACAAGGAGTGAACTTGAGTGACAACTGTCACATTTTGCTTGCCTGCACTGGAAGAACAGGGGACATCACCTCGGAGGGGCATACATGGGGGCAGGCCAGGCACCGCAGGGACAGGATCAGGGCGCAGCAGAAGGAGGCAGTGAAGGGGTGGTGGATGCAGGACAGTCACTTGCAGCTGACTGAAGTGGTGGGTGCAGTCACAACTGTGGGGCACAATTCAGATGGGGTGGGTGCCGGCACAACTTCAGTGCCCAAGTCAGACGGGGTGGTCGTGGCCTCCACTGCAGTGCCTAAATCCATGTGAGCGCAATGGGGGTGCAGGTGAGGCCGGCAGGACAGAGGGGGGGACACGGTCCCCACATAAGTGGCACTAACCGTCTGACCGGGTGTGTAGGAACAAGTGGTAGAGGGAGGCATTTTGGGGATGGTGTATCTGTGGGTGGGGGAAGCCGGGGCAGGGTGTGGCGGGGGAACCTCTGCAGTGGTGGCCTGGGGGATGGAGGACGGAGACTTTGCCTTGGAGCTGCGTTGCGGCGGTGCGGTCTTGCTCTTCCAGCTCCGGGGGGACTTGCGGGTGGGGGTCTCAGTCTGACTGCGCCTAGGGGAGGGTGTCCGGGTGTGAGCGGCTTCCTCTTCCCCTTGTAATCTGGATATGCTGGGTCGGTGGGGAAGAGGCCAAGGTCACAGAAGAAGAGCTTCTGTGGAGATGGGGTTGCAGGTGAGGCAAGGGAAGGGGGCTGGGAGGGAGAGGTTTCGGAGGACTGCTGAGTGGTTGTGGATGACTGTGTGTGTGTCTGCAAACCATCCCCTGTGAATGTGGTATCAGTCCCCTGCACCTGCTTGTGTGCACGTCTAGACCTTGGTTTGGGTGTTTGTGTGCTGCCCGTTTCTGTGGCTTTGTGAGAATGTGTAGGTGTGCATATGCTTGGGATAGGTAGGCTGCTAGGAATTGTGGGTGGTGCAGGGGTAGGAGGGGTGCAGGACTGTTGGAGGAGAGACACTACTGCCATCATGGAGGAGGCCATGGACTGATGTAGGGTAGACATGCCCGATGAAATGCCCTCCATGAACGACATCAGTTGCGTCAACAGAGTGGTGTGTGCATGGAGGACACTCAGCATCGATGTCTGCCCTACACGGATCTGTCTAAGTAAGTCCACAGACTCCTCACTCAGGGCAGAAGGGGACACAGGGGCCGGGGGTGTGGTGCCTGGCACAAAGGAGACATGCTCCCTAAAACGGGAGCCTCCACAGACCTCTGGGATGGCAGCCAATGGGAGGATGGGGATAGTGGTGGTGGGGCGGTGGTGAGGACAGCCTCACTAGCTGTGGTTTGGAAGCTGCTGACACCCGCCTCCACAAGGGAGTTCTCCTCAGAGCTGCTGTGGCCCTCAGCTGGGGTGGATGGTGCTGAGGACTCCTCGGTGTGGCTCCACTCGCCCTCCGTGCCACTGGGTCCCCCAGACTCCTCTCCTTCTGTCCCTGTCAGGCTCTGTGGCTCCTCCTGGTCCATGGAGCTGTCCCCTCCTGTGGCCGTGGATGTATCTGAATAGGAATAGGAAGAAAGAGAACAACATCAGTAACCTGCACTATCTGCACAACACCACAGTGAGTACATCAAATCACAGGGCAAGCCCTGGCATCATCAGCTGAACACAGCTCAAAGTGCCAACACTGTTTAGAATAAGCCAATTGTCATTCTCAACATCAACCATGGCACACATATCCCTCCTTGACTTGCACCCATGTGTCTGTTGCATGTTGGATGCTAATACCCCAATGTCCCGACATGCACCACCCACACATCAGTTGGACATGCAAGTGAACATGTAGGAGTATGTCACTATACACACAGCACATCTCTTGCCACTGACTCAGTACAGGTGTCCAGATGAAAGGATGGGCAGAGCCACATTTCACATGCTTGTGATGCATGCCAGCAACACACACTATGATTTTCTCATGTCCTGATAATCAATGCCACAATGGGGTGCATGGTGCACACTTGAACACAATGCAGGATCACTCATAGCAAATTAAATGCCATGGCACTGGCATGCCTGGAAAGTCAGTCAACACTGTCTCCTGTCACAGGGGCAGGGCATCCAGACAACAACAGCATGCACTGTGTCACAATCATAGCTCAGGGGTAAAGCAAACTCTGCAGCTGACAAGTGCACTTGCCCATCCCCTGCAAACAACATATCCAGGACCCAGAAGACCCCACATCATGCAAATCAGACATATGAGTCTCTGCAAACACAACTCCCTGTACATTAGCACATCACAGTCTGCCGGCATGTAACTCAGCTGCCTGAACACAGTTGCATTCACCATTGTGCGCTGTCAGATGATCACACACCTATATGTCACACAGGTCTTGTCTCTCACAGTCGCATCTCAGATGTCCTGCTGACCCTCAAAATCATGGACACCCAGTTGTATGTAATAGGAAGCCACCTGAAGGCACATGTCACGAAGCACAACCTGTAAGTTGATACACAGGAGTGGGATAACAGAGTGTTTCTAAATGCCCTTGAGGAGGCATGACTGCCTAGGTCTGCGTGAAACAGTGTTTGGCCCTGGACTCTAGTCAGGTGGCTAAGCAAGTGTGACATACTTGATATACATACTTCTGAGGCCCACAAATTGGAGTCGCCTGCTGCATGGGTTTGTTTGAAATACCCCAGCCACACTTGGAAAGTCAGACCAGCAATTGGAACACATATCAAGGGCACACACAGATCACATGTCAGATAACAGGCATTGGGCAAACAATTGAACCACCCATGAAACACACAACAAAGTCATGGGAATAGATGCTGTCCGGTAGCTGAATCATAGCTGACTGCAGGGACACAGTGCCCTAGTGACTAGGCCTGGGCCAAAATTCCGTTCCGCTCGCGGAAATTGCGATAATTCTGCATCTTCGCGTTCCGCGGAAAGCGCGAAAATGTCAAAATTTCCGCAATCCGCATCTTAGTGGTAATTTGTTTCTTGCTCGCGCTGTAAAAAAATACATTCTCGCGTGCGCGCGATCGCCTTACCTGAATCCCCGCATTCGCCGACAAGCTTTTCCGACCCGGTCGCGTTCTCCACGAGATGTTGGATTGTTGGTAGCCATTTTGAGCTGCCTCGCGACAGTTCGCGCCCGCATTAACGTCATTTGTCGCGCGATCACGTCTTTCTTCTCGCGATCATGCACCGCGAGAGTATGAGAAGATTGCGATCTCGAACACGTCATTCTCCACCGCGAGCGAGAGCGTGAGGACGCGGGCACGTCTAATCGAACGCGAAAAGGAGAAAGAGACCCCAAACACGTCATATCCAACGCAACAGGGAGTGAGAGAATGCGATCAAGTCATTTTGGACACCCCATTGACATCCGGCGGAAGTAATGTGAAGCTCGAGAACTCGAACATGTAAAATTTTCAATTTGGAGAAGAATATCAGCTCTGGCAGCATGAAACCTTCTGCAAATGATGATTTTGGATGAAAACAACTCCTTAGATTGACATTTGGTTGTCTTTTTTTGTGCAAGGAGTCCTTTTTTAAAAAGGTGGGGAGAGGGAGGAAGTGCCACAGAATCTCCAACTTCCTGTTCCTGTCCAGCAGGCTCCTCCCAGTGCTTTGTCCATCTCCTGCTCATTCTGCCTTTGAATTTGAGCTGGAAAGATCGCTCTTTTTGTCCGCTGCATCATTGCAATTGGATTTGAGGATTTTTTATTTGGATATTTTACAAGTAAGTGGTTGTTGTGTCTGTTTGATTGTGGGCATTGCAGTTGTAACTACAATTTATTTTTGGTAACTATCATCATTCCTTTTTTTTAAAATGTTGTGGGTAGTAGTAGTCAGTAGTAGGCCCGAGCTATTCATGGCCTCATGGGTGTGTGCATGATGAAGCAACTGTTCCTTTGGTGTTTTTTTAATGTATTTCATTTTCAAGCATCATTTAGGGCCTGGATGGCATTGGAATTAGTTGGGAAATGTGTTTTTTTGGGGTGGGCTTTCTGATGTTGTTGTGCCTGGCCATGTGGCTGGTGGCCATTTTGAAGCCTAGGCCTGCAAGCTTGCCTGGCCTTGTCTGCCAACAGGCCTGCTTTCATCCACTAGGATCAGAGCAGGTAGCCACAGCTTTATTAATCAAGTGTTTTCTGTGTGGTCTGTTGAATTTAGACATCATTTAGGGCATGGATGGCATTAGATTGAGTTGGGGAAGTGTGTTTTTTTCGGGTGGGCTTTCTGATGTTGTTGGGCCTGGCCATGTGGCTGGTGGCCATTTTGAAGCCTAGGCCTGCAAGCTTGCCTGGCCTTGTCTGCCAACAGGCCTGCTTTCATCCACTAGGATCAGAGCAGGTAGCCACAGCTTTATTAATCAAGTGTTTTCTGTGTGGTCTGTTGAATTTAGACATCATTTAGGGCATGGATGGCATTAGATTGAGTTGGGGAAGTGTGTTTTTTTGGGGTGGGCTTTCTGATGTTGTTGGGCCTGGCCATGTGGCTGGTGGCCATTTTGAAGCCTAGGCCTGCAAGCTTGCCTGGCCTTGTCTGCCAACAGGCCTGCTTTCATCCACTAGGATCAGAGCAGGTAGCCACAGCTTTATTAATCAAGTGTTTTCTGTGTGGTCTGTTGAATTTAGACATCATTTATGGCATGGATGGCATTAGATTGAGTTGGGGAAGTGTGTTTTTTTTTGTGGTGGGCTTTCTGATGTTGTTGGGCCTGGCCATGTGGCTGGTGGCCATTTTGAAGCCTCGGCCTGCAAGCTTGCCTGGCCTTGTCTGCCAACAGGCCTGCTTTTTCATCCACTAGGATCAGAGCAGGCAGCCACAGCTTTATTAATCAAGTGTTTTCTCTGTGGTCTGTTGAATTTAGACATCATTTAGGGCATGGATGGCATTAGATTGAGTTGGGGAAGTGTGTTTTTTTGGGGTGGGCTTTCTGATGTTGTTGGGCCTGGCCATGTGGCTGGTGGCCATTTTGAAGCCTAGGCCTGCAAGCTTGCCTGGCCTTGTCTGCCAACAGGCCTGCTTTCATCCACTAGGATCAGAGCAGGTAGCCACAGCTTTATTAATCAAGTGTTTTCTGTGTGGTCTGTTGAATTTAGACATCATTTAGGGCATGGATGGCATTAGATTGAGTTGGGGAAGTGTGTGTTTTTTGGGGTGGGCTTTCTGATGTTGTTGGGCCTGGCCATGTGGCTAGTGGCCATTTTGAAGCCTAGGCCTGCAAGCTTGCCTGACCTTGTCTGCCAACAGGCCTGCTTTTTCATCCACTAGGATCAGAGCAGGTAGCCACAGCTTTATTAATCAAGTGTTTTCTCTGTGGTCTGTTGAATTTAGACATTATTTATGGCATGGATGGCATTAGATTGAGTTGGGGAAGTGTGTTTTTTTTGGGGTGGGCTTTCTGATGTTGTTGGGCCTGGCCATGTGGCAGGTGGCCATTTTGAAGCCTAGGCCTGCACGCTTGCCTGGCCTTGTATGCCAACAGGCCTGCTTTTTCATCCACTAGGATCAGAGAAGGTAGCCACAGCTTTATTAATTAAGTGTTTTCTGTGTCGTCTGTTGAATTTAGACATCATTTAGGGCATGGATGGCATTGGATTGAGTTGGGGAAGTGTGTTTTATTGGGGTGGGCTTTCTGATGTTGTTGGGCCTGGCCATGTGGCTGGTGGCCATTTTGAAGCCTAGGCCTGCAAGCTTGCCTGGCCTTGGCTGCCAACAGTCCTGCTTTTTCATCCACTAGGATCAGAGCAGGTAGCCACAGCTTTATTAATCAAGTGTTTTCTCTGTGGTCTGTTGAATTTAGACATCATTTAGGGCATGGATGGCATTAGATTGAGTTGGGGAAGTGTGTTTTTTTTTGGGGTGGGCTTTCTGATGTTGTTGGGCCTGGCCATGTGGCTAGTGGCCATTTTGAAGCCTAGGCCTGCAAGCTTGTCTGGCCTTGTCTGCCAACAGGCCTGCTTTTTCATCCACTAGGATCAGAGCAGGTAGCGACAGCTTTATTAATCAAGTGTTTTCTGTGTGGTCTGTTGAATTTAGACATCATTTAGGGCATGGATGGCATTAGATTGAGTTGGGGAAGTGTGTTTTTTTGGGGTGGGCTTTCTGATGTTGTTGGGCCTGGCCATGTGGCTGGTGGCCATTTTGAAGCCTAGGCCTACAAGCTTGCCTGGCCTTGTCTGCCAACAGGCCTGCTTTTTCATCCACTAGGATCAGAGCAGGTAGCCACAGCTATATTAATCAAGTGTTTTCTGTGTGGTCTGTTGAATTTAGTCATCATTTAGGGCATGGATGGCATTGGATTGAGTTGGGAAAGTGTTTTTTTTTGGGCTGGCCTTTCTGATGTTTTTGGGCCTGGCCATGTGGCTGGTGGCCATTTTGAAGTCTAGGCCTGCAAGCTTGCCTGGCCTTGTCTGCCAACAGGCCTGCTTTTTCATCCACTAGGATCAGAGCAGGTAGCCACAACTTTATTAATCAAGTGTTTTCTGTGTGGTCTGTTGAATTTTTAGACATCATTTAGGGCATGGATGGCATTGGATTGAGTTGGGGAAGTGTGTTTTTTTTGGGGTGACCTTTCTGATGTTGTTGGGCCTGGCCATGTGGCTGGTGGCCATTTTGAAGCCTAGGCCTGCAAGCTTGCCTGGCCTTGTCTGCCAACAGGCCTGCTTTTTCATCCACTAGGATCAGAGCAGGTAGCCACAGCTTTATTAATCAAGTGTTTTCTGTGTGGTCTCTTTAATTTAGACATCATTTAGGGCATGGATGGCATTGGATTGAGTTGGGGGAAGTGTTTTTTGGGGTGGCCTTTCTGATGTTGTTGGGCCTGGCCATGTGGCTGGTGGCCATTTTGAAGCCTAGGCCTGCAAGCTTTCCTGGCCTTGTTTGCCAACAGGCCTCCTTTTTCATCCACTAGAATCTGAGCAGGTAGCCACAGCTTTATTAATCAAGTGTTTTCTCTGTGGTCTGTTGAATTTTTAGACATCATTTAGGGCATGGATGGCATTGGATGGCGAAGTGTGTTTTTTGGGGTGGCCTTTCTGATGTTGTTGGGCCTGGCCATGTGGCTGGTGGCCATTTTGAAGCCTAGGCCTGCAAGCTTGCCTGGCCTTGTCTGCCAACAGGCCTGCTTTTTCATCCACTAGGATCAGAGCAGGTAGCCACAGCTTTATTAATCAAGTGTTTTCTCTGTGGTCTGTTGAATTTAGACATCATTTATGGCATGGATGGCATTAGATTGAGTTGGGGAAGTGTGTTTTTTTTGGGGTGGGCTTTCTGATGTTGTTGGGCCTGGCCATGTGGCTGGTGGCCATTTTGAAGCCTAGGCCTGCAAGCTTGCCTGGCCTTGTATGCCAACAGGCCTGCTTTTTCATCCACTAGGATCAGAGAAACTAGCCACAGCTTTATTAATTAAGTGTTTTCTGTGTCGTCTGTTGAATTTAGACATCATTTAGGGCATGGATGGCATTGGATTGAGTTGGGGAAGTGTGTTTTATTGGGGTGGGCTTTCTGATGTTGTTGCGCCTGGCCATGTGGCTGGTGGCCATTTTGAAGCCTAGGCCTGCAAGCTTGCCTGGCCTTGGCTGCCAACAGGCCTGCTTTTTCATCCACTAGGATCAGAGCAGGTAGCCACAGCTATATTAATCAAGTGTTTTCTGTGTGGTCTGTTGAATTTAGTCATCATTTAGGGCATGGATGGCATTGGATTGAGTTGGGAAAGTGTTTTTTTTTGGGCTGGGCTTTCTGATGTTTTTGGGCCTGGCCATGTGGCTGGTGGCCATTTTGAAGTCTAGGCCTGCAAGCTTGCCTGGCCTTGTCTGCCAACAGGCCTGCTTTTTCATCCACTAGGATAAGAGCAGGTAGCCACAACTTTATTAATCAAGTGTTTTCTGTGTGGTCTGTTGAATTTTTAGACATCATTTAGGGCATGGATGTCATTGGATTGAGTTGGGGAAGTGTTTTTTTTTTGGGGTGACCTTTCTGATGTTGTTGGGCCTGGCCATGTGGCTGGTGGCCATTTTGAAGCCTAGGCCTGCAAGCTTGCCTGGCCTTGTCTGCCAACAGGCCTGCTTTTTCATCCACTAGGATCAGAGCAGGTAGCCACAGCTTTATTAATCAAGTGTTTTCTGTGTGGTCTCTTTAATTTAGACATCATTTAGGGCATGGATGGCATTGGATTGAGTTGGGGGAAGTGTTTTTTGGGGTGGCCTTTCTGATGTTGTTGGGCCTGGCCATGTGGCTGGTGGCCATTTTGAAGCCTAGGCCTGCAAGCTTTCCTGGCCTTGTTTGCCAACAGGCCTCCTTTTTCATCCACTAGGATCTGAGCAGGTAGCCACAGCTTCATTAATCAAGTGTTTTCTCTGTGGTCTGTTGAATTTTTAGACATCATTTAGGGCATGGATGGCATTGGATGGCGAAGTGTGTTTTTTGGGGTGGTCTTTCTGATGTTGTTGGGCCTGGCCATGTGGCTGGTGGCCATTTTGAAGCCTAGGCCTGCAAGCTTGCCTGGCCTTGTCTGCCAACAGGCCTGCTTTTTTATCCACTAGGATCAGAGCAGGTAGCCACAGCTTTCTTAATCAAGTGTTTTCTCTGTGGTCTGTTGAATTTAGACATCATTTATGGCATGGATGGCATTAGATTGAGTTGGGGAAGTGTGTTTTTTTTGGGGTGGGCTTTCTGATGTTGTTGGGCCTGGCCATGTGGCTGGTGGCCATTTTGAAGCCTAGGCCTGCAAGCTTGCCTGGCCTTGTATGCCAACAGGCCTGCTTTTTCATCCACTAGGATCAGAGAAGGTAGCCACAGCTTTATTAATTAAGTGTTTTCTGTGTCGTCTGTTGAATTTAGACATCATTTAGGGCATGGATGGCATTGGATTGAGTTGGGGAAGTGTGTTTTATTGGGGTGGGCTTTCTGATGTTGTTGGGCCTGGCCATGTGGCTGGTGGCCATTTTGAAGCCTAGGCCTGCAAGCTTGCCTGGCCTTGGCTGCCAACAGTCCTGCTTTTTCATCCACTAGGATCAGAGCAGGTAGCCACAGCTTTATTAATCAAGTGTTTTCTGTGTGGTCTGTTGAATTTAGACATCATTTAGGGCATGGATGGCATTAGATTGAGTTGGGGAAGTGTGTTTTTTTAGGGTGGGCTTTCTGGTGTTGTTGGGCCTGGCCATGTGGCTGGTGGCCATTTTGAAGCCTAGGCCTGCAAGCTTGCCTGGCCTTGTCTGCCAACAGGCCTGCTTTTTCATCCACTAGGATCAGAGCAGGTAGCCACAGCTATATTAATCAAGTGTTTTCTGTGTGGTCTGTTGAATTTAGACATCATTTAGGGCATGGATGGCATTAGATTGAGTTGGGGAAGTGTGTTTTTTTTGGGGTGGGCTTTCTGATGTTGTTGGGCCTGGCCATGTGGCTGGTGGCCATTTTGAATCCTAGGCCTGCAAGCTTGCCTGGCCTTATATGCCAACAGGCCTGCTTTTTCATCCACTAGGATCAGAGAAGGTAGCCACAGCTTTATTAATCAAGTGTTTTCTCTGTGGTCTGTTGAATTTTTAGACATCATTTAGGGCATGGATGGCATTGGATGGCGAAGTGTGTTTTTTGGGGTGGCCTTTCTGATGTTGGTGGGCCTGGCCATGTGGCTGGTGGCTATTTTGAAGCCTAGGCCTGCAAGCTTGCCTGGCCTTGTCTGCCAAAAGGCCTGCTTTTTCATCCACTAGGATCAGAGCAGGTAGCCACAGCTTTATTGATCAAGTGTTTTCTCTGTGGTCTGTTGAATGTAGACATCATTTATGGCATGGATGGCATTAGATTGAGTTGGGGAAGTGTGTTTTTTTTGGGGTGGGCTTTCTGATGTTGTTGGGCCTGGCCATGTGGCTGGTGGCCATTTTGAAGCCTAGGCCTGCAAGCTTGCCTGGCCTTGTATGCCAACAGGCCTGCTTTTTCATCCACTAGGATCAGAGAAGGTAGCCACAGCTTTATTAATTAAGTGTTTTCTGTGTCGTCTGTTGAATTTAGACATCATTTAGGGCATGGATGGCATTGGATTGAGTTGGGGAAGTGTGTTTTATTGGGGTGGGCTTTCTGATGTTGTTGGGCCTGGCCATGTGGCTGGTGGCCATTTTGAAGCCTAGGCCTGCAAGCTTGCCTGGCCTTGTCTGCCAACAGGCCTGCTTTTTCATCCACTAGGATCAGAGCAGGTAGCCACAACTTTATTAATCAAGTGTTTTCTGTGTGGTCTGTTGAATTTTTAGACATCATTTAGGGCATGGATGGCATTGGATTGAGTTGGGGAAGTGTGTTTTTTTTGGGGTGACCTTTCTGATGTTGTTGGGCCTGGCCATGTGGCTAGTGGCCATTTTTAAGCCTAGGCCTGCAAGCTTGCCTGGCCTTGTCTGCCAACAGGCCTGCTTTTTCATCCACTAGGATCAGAGCAGGTAGCCACAGCTTTATTAATCAAGTGTTTTCTCTGTGGTCTGTTGAATTTAGACATCATTTAGGGCATGGATGGCATTAGATTGAGTTGGGGAAGTGTGTTGTTTTTTGGGGTGGGCTTTCTGATGTTGTTGGGCCTGGCCATGTGGCTAGTGGCCATTTTGAAGCCTAGGCCTGCAAGCTTGCCTGGCCTTGTCTGCCAACAGGCCTGCTTTTTCATCCACTAGGATCAGAGCAGGTAGCCACAGCTTTATTAATCAAGTGTTTTCTGTGTGGTCTGTTGAATTTAGACATCATTTAGGGCATGGATGGCATTAGATTGAGTTGGGGAAGTGTGTTTTTTTAGGGTGGGCTTTCTGATGTTGTTGGGCCTGGCCATGTGGCTGGTGGCCATTTTGAAGCATAGGCCTGCAAGCTTGCCTGGCCTTGTCTGCCAACAGGCCTGCTTTTTCATCCACTAGGATCAGAGCAGGTAGCCACAGCTATATTAATCAAGTGTTTTCTGTGTGGTCTGTTGAATTTAGACATCATTTAGGGCATGGATGGCATTAGATTGAGTTGGGGAAGTGTGTATTTTTGGGGGTGGGCTTTCTGATGTTGTTGGGCCTGGCCATGTGGCTGGTGGCCATTTTGAAGCCTAGGCCTGCAAGCTTGCCTGGCCTTGTATGCCAACAGGCCTGCTTTTTCATCCACTAGGATCAGAGAAGGTAGCCACAGCTTTATTAATCAAGTGTATTCTCTGTGGTCTGTTGAATTTTTAGACATCATTTAGGGCATGGATGGCATTGGATGGCGAAGTGTGTTTTTTGGGGTGGCCTTTCTGATGTTGTTGGGCCTGGCCATGTGGCTGGTGGCCATTTTGAAGCCTAGGCCTGCAAGCTTGCCTGGCCTTGTCTGCCAAGAGGCCTGCTTTTTCATCCACTAGGATCAGAGCAGGTAGCCACAGCTTTATTGATCAAGTGTTTTCTCTGTGGTCTGTTGAATTTAGACATCATTTATGGCATGGATGGCATTAGATTGAGTTGGGGAAGTGTGTTTTTTGTTTGGGGTGGGCTTTCTGATGTTGTTGGGCCTGGCCATGTGGCTGGTGGCCATTTTGAAGCCTAGGCCTGCAAGCTTGCCTGGCCTTGTATGCCAACAGGCCTGCTTTTTCATCCACTAGGATCAGAGAAGGTAGCCACAGCTTTATTAATTAAGTGTTTTCTGTGTCGTCTGTTGAATTTAGACATCATTTAGGGCATGGATGGCATTGGATTGAGTTGGGGAAGTGTGTTTTATTGGGGTGGGCTTTCTGATGTTGTTGGGCCTGGCCATGTGGCTGGTGGCCATTTTGAAGCCTAGGCCTGCAAGCTTGCCTGGCCTTGTCTGCCAACAGGCCTGCTTTTTCATCCACTAGGATCAGAGCAGGTAGCCACAGCTTTATTAATCAAGTGTTTTCTGTGTGGTCTCTTTAATTTAGACATCATTTAGGGCATGGATGGCATTGGATTGAGTTGGGGGAAGTGTTTTTTGGGGTGGCCTTTCTGATGTTGTTGGGCCTGGCCATGTGGCCGGTGGCCATTTTGAAGCCTAGGCCTGCAAGCTTTCCTGGCCTTGTTTGCCAACAGGCCTCCTTTTTCATCCACTAGGATCAGAGCAGGTAGCCACAGCTTTATTAATCAAGTGTTTTCTGTGTGGTCTGTTGAATTTTTAGACATCATTTAGGGCATGGATGACATTGGATGGCGAAGTGTGTTTTTTTTGGGTGGCCTTTCTGATGTTGTTGGGCCTGGCCATGTAGCTGGTGGCCATTTTGAAGCCTAGGCCTGCAAGCTTGCCTGGCCTTGTGTTCCAACAGGCCTGCTTTCATCCACTAGGATCAGAGCAGGTAGCCACAGCTTTATTAATCAAGTGTTTTCTGTGTGGTCTGTTGAATTTAGACATCATTTAGGGCATGGATGGCATTGGATTGAGTTGGGGAAGTGTGTGTTTTTTGGGGTGGCCTTTCTGATGTTGGTTGTCTTAAAGACATGCTTTTGTTGTATGTGTCTGGTGTGTTGGTGTGCAATGCATGCACCCTGCAGACCTTTTTGGGGCCTTTGAATGTTCGTATTTCCATTTTGTTGCATTAAAAAGGCAGAGCAGTGTGCTTTAGCATGCATCCTTTACCTGGCTTTTATAGGCCTTTTGTCAGCTCCTGGTGTTTCCCAGGCCCCCTGCTTGTTTGTGATTTGTGAGTGTCCATGTGACTGGTGGCCTTTTTTTGTGTTTGGACTGGGAGTTATTAGTGTCCTGCTTTTGCCATAGGCCTGTGTTGGACCCGGCCTCGTGGCGTGGTCCCGAACCCTCCTACCAGACCAAACGGGGGCAACCCCCACCTTTCGGGGCCCCCCGAGCTTGTACCCCGCTACCCGCACCAGCCTTCGCGACGCGGCCCGCCCGGGCCTCGGTCCCTGCGAAGCCCCGACATCAAGGCGCCAAGACCCGACCCAAGGGGGTCGAGTGGCCACTCCACAGATTCCGGAGGAGGGGAGTTTCGATGGGGCCTCCCGCCGGCCCCCGACGCCTGGGTCCGATCGCCCTTCGGCCTCCCTGGGCGATGGCTCCACCCCCCGCTGGGTGTCTGGACTCTCTCATCCCGGCCCCTCCGGCCCCCCCGGCGCGAGGGTCCTTACATCAAAGGGCTCCAGCCCTATATCTGGGGCAACCCACAACCAGGACAGTAGTTGTATCCTGGAGTCCAGAGCCCTGCTGATCGGATCGCGGCTGACCCTACGGATAGAGACTCATTGCCTGTAACCGAGAACTCGAGCCCTGCTGACTGCGTCGCGGCTCCCCCTTGCTGAGAAGAAGACCCTCACGGAACATCAGAGCCCTGCTGACCTCGTCGCGGCTCGACCTCGCTGAAGCAACCACCGGAGCCCTGCTGACCTCGTCGCGGCTCGACCTCACCGAAGCGACCCCTCGAACCCTGCGGACGACGTCCCGGGCTGATACTGAGACTGTCCCGCTACCCCCGCTCCTAACCAAACCCTGAGACTCTTTTGGATCCCTTGATCCGCCTGTAAATATTGCCACGGAGACCTACCCTCAATTCTGATAAACGACTTGTGAGCATTGATACCCTGGTTGTGTCCCTTTGTGGTGGGAGGGGATTACTTGGCTGTACGATCCTAGGAGAAGGACCTCACCCAGGAGGCTTCTCAGCGGCGCTCGGCTGCCTCCTTATGGAACATTGCCTCTCGGGTGGTCAGTCTGACACCATCTGACTCCCCGGAGGTCGCCCTTCTAACATTGGTGGCCAGCGTTGCGATCCGAGCCCGACGCAAATCGTACAGCGAGTAACTCACCCACTACCTACCCAGACACAGAGAAACGATGAGCAACCAAGAGACCGCTCCAACCGCGGGGTTCCAACAAGAACGGTTGGAGGAATATACCCATAAAGAACTAAAACAGTTTTGTAAAGACAAACGCATCGCGACCACCGGATTAAACACAAAAGAAGACCTGCAGAAAGCCCTAAGGGCCTGGGTAGAGCCCGAAGCGGCTTCCCCCCAAACCGAAGAAAACCCGGTGCCAAGCGTGCACCAGCAACCAGCCGCAGCCCCAGCAGATGGGAGAAGAACTAGCATAGAGACCGGCCTCTCCCCGGAAGAGATGCGAGAACGGGAGAGGGTCTGGACCCACGAGTTAGAGCTCGCCCGACTCCGCCTGGACGGCGAGCTCCTACTAGTAGAAAAGAAATTGGCCCTAGAGCAACTACGGTTGCAAGAAGAAATAGAGGAGAAAAAACAGCACCGAGAACTGGAAGAGAGGAGGCTAACCCTCGAGCATGAGCGGGGCCTTAAAGAACTTGAAATTAAGTCCAAAAATGGAGAGACCGGCACCCCCGGAAACAGGGACAACCCTCCGCAGGCCGAGGTGAAGGTACATATCCCCAAGGATGTCGTCAAAGAGTACTACAAGAACGACGACATCCAACAATGGTTCAAGGACGAACGAGGTAGCCATGACCGCCCATCGGGTACCCCGGAAAGATTGGGGTGCCGGCCTATGGGGACGGTTCCTTAGCGAAGGCAGAGACACCCTGCTACAGCTCCCAGACGCAGTGATGACCTCTTGTGACCATATGAAGGAGGCCCTGCTCACCCGCTATGGTCTCACCCCAGAGATGTACCGCCAGCGCTTCCGGGACTGGAGGAAGCTCCCCGGTACCACCTGGGTGGAATACGTAGACTTTTTCAGCAGAGCCCTGGAAGGGTGGATCAAGGGCAGCAAAGTCACCTCCTACGAACAGCTGTTCGACCTCATTGTATGGGAGCACCTCTCCAACAACTGCTTCATCGAGCTGAGACAGCACCTCCTCGACAGCAAGCTGACCGAGCCACGGAAGCTCGCCGCCGAGGCCGATCGATGGGTGAACACCCGGGTCCCTCGGAACTCGATGGGGGAGTACCAGCGGAACAACCTGGGCCCCCCCCGCCAGCGTGGTGGAGGAGGGGGATCGAACCGAAACAGAGACTTTCCAGCAGGGCTGCCCCGGAGTCCTCCCCGGGGACCGTCCCGAACCGCACGTCCCAGTCCCTCGCCTGAAGAGGGACCCCCCCTAGCCCGACCAGGGCCTCGACCGACGGTAACGTGCTACAACTGCCAACAGCCAGGGCACTATGCCAGTGACCCGACCTGCCCCGTGAACCGACGAGCCGGGACCACCGGGCCACCCCCCGCCAGTTGGGGGCCGCGGCCCTGGGAGAAGGGGGAGAAGATGAAGAGAACGACGACGCAGAGCCAACCGAATGGGAACCCGCCGCCATGACCTTGGTATGCCTGGGCAGCCGGGAAATGGTGCCCCGGGCTCCCATCCCGAGCAACACCCAGAAGTACCAACAGTGGGTCACCATTAATGGACGCCGGGCCGAAGCCCTCCGCGACACCGGAGCCAGCGTGACAGCCGTCCGCTGCCACTTGGTGACCCCCGAACAGATCATGCCTAATGTACTGTTCCCTGTCCGGTCGGCAGACAACACCGAGAGCTTGTGCCAGATGGCCCGGATTCCCTTCGAGTGGGGGGGAGTGTCGGGCATGCTGAAGGTGACCATCCGCGACGACGCCCCCGTAGACTGCCTCCTGGGGAACGACCTGGAAAGTTCCCCCTGGGCCCACGTCGAGCGCCGAGAGCATCTGGGAATGCTGGGACTGCCCGAGTGGGTTTGCGCAACCACCCGGTCCACGACCGCCCGGGCCATCCAGCCGAGCATACCTGCTCCCCCCGAAGAGCCGGAGTGGCCCGAAGCGCCACTCCCCTCTGTCGAAGAAGAAGCCGACGCTCACTCCGGGCCGCCAGAAATCCCCCCGGACGAGGTCGCCGCGCTCGTCGACCTACCCGAACTCGCCCAATGGCGCCAAGAAGGTGGCCCCACCAGGGAGCAGTTCCACCAAGAACAGAAAACCTGCCCCTCCCTCGAAGGGACCCGACAGCAAGCAGCCGCCCAGGCCACCGGAGAGCAAACGGGGACCCACTGGGTCTATTGGGACAATGACCTTCTCTACAGCGAGCAGAAGACCGCAGAACTGGGGGCCGGCCGAGTGCTGGTGGTCCCCCTCCGATTCCGAGACTTCCTCCTCAATCTGGCGCATGATGTGCCCCTCGCCGGGCACCTGGGGCAAGACAAAACCTACAGCCGCCTGGTGACCCACTTCTACTGGCCCCAAATGCGGAAGGACGTGGACAATCATTGCCGCACCTGCCCGACCTGCCAAGCCAGAGGGAAGAGTGGGGGAAAAGTCAAAGCCCCTCTCCAACCCTTTCCAATAGTAAACACCCCGTTCGAGCGGGTAGGGATCGACATCGTGGGACCTCTGGACCCCCGAACCTCCCAAGGACATCGCTTCATCCTCGTCCTGGTCGATCATGCCACCCGATACCCTGAAGCCATCCCTCTCCGAACAGTGACGGCCCCCGTAGTGGGCCGGGCCTTAATGGGAATATTCTCCAGAGTGGATTTCCCCCGGGAGGTTGTGAGCGACCGAGGCACGAACTTCATCTCAAAATATATGCGGTCCCTGTGGCAACAATGCGGGGTCACCTACAAGTTCACCACCCCGTACCACCCCCAGGGGAACAGACTAGTCGAACGATTTAACAGAACATTGAAAGGAATGATCAAGGGCCTGGAGGAGCCCCTAAGACGCAAATGGGACGTCCTGCTGCCCTGCCTCCTGTTTGCCTATCGGGAGGTCCCACAGAAGTCTCTGGGGTTCAGCCCCTTCGAACTATTGTACGGACACCCTGTCCGAGGCCCCCTCAGCCTGGTCAAAGAAGGCTGGGAGACTACCGTCCAGGATGCTCTGCCCGACGTCTACCGGTACCTCCTGACCCTGCGGAATCAAACCCGGAAATTCAGGGAACTGGCCGAAGCCAACCTCGAGGCCAGCCAGGAAGAAATGAAACGCTGGTATGACCAGAACGCCTCCTCCATCGAGTTCGAGCCAGGCCAGCAGGTCTGGGTCATGTCGCCCGTTGACCCTTGTGCTCTCCAGGACAAATGGACCGGGCCCTTTAAGTTGGTAGAGAAAAAGAGCCCCGTCACCTACCTGGTCGACATGGAGTCCCCCAGGAACCCCCTCCGGGTTCTCCATGCCAACAGGCTCAAACCCCACTTTGCCCGAACGGAACTTAGCCTGCTGATGGCTACGGACGATGGGGCCGAGGACGACTCCGAGCCCCTACCCGACCTCCTGAGAACCTCCGAAAAGGACGGCTCCGTAGAGGGAGTCATCCTCTCCGCCACCCTGACTGCGGAGCAGCGCCAAGAGTGTCAAGGACTGCTGCATCACTTCGCTGCTCTCTTCTCCCTCACTCCCGGAGTCACCCGATGGTGCGTCCACGACGTCAACACCAAGGACAGCCCCCCCGTGCGACACCGAGCCTACCGAGTCCCCGACCGGGTGCGGGCCTGCATCCAGGCCAAGATGGTGGCCCTGGGGGTCATCGAGCCCTCCGACAGTCCCTGGGCCAGCCCTGTGGTCCTGGTGCCGAAAGCTGCCGCCCCGGGCACCACCCCGGAGCTCCGGTTTTGCGTGGACTATCGGGGATTAAACGCCGTCACCAGAACCGATGCCCATCCCATTCCTCGGGCAGATGAACTGATCGACCGCCTAGGAACAGCCCGCTACCTTAGCACCTTTGACCTTACCGCCGGATACTGGCAGATCAGGCTCACCCCGGGCGCCCAAGAGCGTTCTGCTTTCTCCACCCCCGATGGCCACTACCACTTCTGAGTGATGCCCTTCGGCATGAAGAATGCCCCGGCGACCTTCCAAAGACTAGTGAACAAGGTACTGGCCGGCCTAGAAGCGTTCAGCGCTGCCTATCTGGACGATATTGCGGTGTTCAGCAGCCACTGGGCCGAACACCTGAGGCACCTCTGGGAGGTTCTGACCGCCCTCCAAAGGGCCGGGCTCACAATAAAAGCCAGCAAATGTCAGATAGGCTAAGGATCCGTAACCTATCTGGGATATCAAGTGGGGAGCGGCCATGTGGCTCCCCTCCAGCCAAAGATCGACGCCATCATGGCCTGGGAGCCCCCAGCCACCCAAACCGCTGTGAGGGCCTTCCTGGGACTCACGGGCTATTACAGGCGGTTCATTAAGAACTACGGAAGCATTGTGGGCCCCCTCACGGAGCTCACCTCAAAGAAGCAACCAAAGACGGTGCACTGGACGCCCCTCTGTCAGGCGGCCTTCGAGACCCTCAAGACAGCGATGTGTACCGCCCCCGTGCTACAAGCTCCCGACTACAGCAAAGAGTTTGTGGTACAGACTGATGCCTCGGAATACGGAGTCGGGGCTGTCTTGTCCCAAGTGAACTCTGAGGGGATTGACCAGCCGGTGGCATTCATCAGCCGGCGCCTGCTGCAAAGCAAAGATGGAGCACCATTGAACGAGAGGCCTTCGCCATGGTGTGGGCCCTCAAGAAGCTCCGGCCCTACCTCTTCGGCACCCACTTCTGGGTCTAAACCGAGCACCGGCCCTGGCGGTGGTTAATGCAGATGAGAGGCGAGAACCCAAAGTTGTTGCGATGGTCCATCTCTCTGCAGGGGATGGACTTCACTGTAGACCATCAGCCCGAAAACGACCACGCCAACGCCGACTGCCTATCCCGCTTCTTCCGCCTTGGCGAGGAGAACACCAAAGAAGATGGGTGACTCTCCCTGCCTTCCGCTGGGGGGGACGCCTGTTGGACCCGGCCTCGTGGCGTGGTCCCGAACCCTCCTACCAGACCAAACGGGGCAACCCCCACCCTTCGGGGTCCCCCGAGCTTGTACCCTGCTACCCGCACCAGCCTTCGTGACGCGGCCCACCCGGGCCTCGGTCCCTGCGAAGCCCCGACATCAAGGCGCCAAGACCCGACCCACGGGGGTCGAGTGGCCACACCACAGATCCCGGAGGAGGGGAGTTTCGATGGGGCCTCCCGCCGGCCCCCGACGCCTGGGTCCGATCGCCCCCCGGCCTCCCTGGATGATGGCTCCACCCCCCGCTGGGTGTCTGGACTCTCTCATCCCGGCCCCTCCGGCCCCCCCGGCACGAGGGTCCGGACATCAAAGGGCTCCAGCCCTATATCTGGGGCAACCCACAACCAGGACAGTAGTTGTATCCTGGAGTCCAGAGCCCTGCTGATCGGATCGCGGCTGACCCTACGGATAGAGACTCATTGCCTGTAACCGAGAACTCGAGCCCTGCTGACTGCGTCGCGGCTCCCCCTTGCTGAGAAGAAGACCCTCACGGAACATCGGAGCCCTGCTGACCTCGTCGCGGCTCGACCTCGCTGAAGCAACCATCGGAGCCCTTCTGACCTCGTCGCGGCTCGACCTCACTGAAGCGACCCCTCGTACCCTGCGGACGACATCCCGGGCTGATACTGAGACTGTCCCGCTACCCCCGTTCCTAACCAAACCCTGAGACTCTTTTGGATCCCTTGATCCGCCTGTAAATATTGCCACGGAGACCTACCCTCAATTCTGATAAACGACTTGTGAGCATTGATACCCTGGTTGTGTCCCTTTGTGGTGGGAGGGGATTACTTGGCTGTACGATCCTAGGAGAAGGACCTCGCCCAGGAGGCTTCTCAGCGGTGCTCAGCTGCTTCCTTACGGAACGGTGCGTCTCGGGGTGGTCAGTTCGACACCATCTGACTCCCCGGAGGTCGCCCTTCTAACAGCCTGCATTGTTTTCCTATTGGCTATTTGGCCTACTGCTTCCATCCATCCACCCCCTTTGCCAGCAGCAGCTCCATGGATGCTGAGATGCTCAAATAATTTAATGGCAAATAGGGTCCACCCCACTTCCATTACATTTTTATTTTGGTGGTTCTTATTAACTTTCCTATCCTTCCTGAGAGTGTAAAGTGTGTGTGACATAACCCTTGTTCAAAAAAAGTCATAAATGGCTAGACTATATCTTTTGTTTGCACTAGTACAGTAGTAAGTAACAACCACAACAACAAATGCAACTTTTCACTGATGTTCTTCTCCTGGCTTATTTGCTTTTAGGTGCACAAAAAGCCAGAGGAGGAGGTGTCATCAGCATCACCCGGCTACCCGTTGTACTGCCAGCCAGACAGAAGTTCTGCTGCGCATCACGTCCACGTGTGACCAGAACTTGTTGTGCATCTGCATCCTGCCTGACATCTGAAGAAGATGGCCCCAAAGAAAGGTACCAGGTCCAGTACCAAGAAAGTTGCCGGTGAGAAGAAGGAACAGAAAAAGGACTGGTGGTGTGCCGGCCAATGTTTTTTTTGGCACCAAAAAGGTTACACCTGCAGCAGCGGTGTCCGGGAACCAAGCTGGGAGCAGCACAGTGGTCCAACCCCACCAACCTAGGCCCAAGGGCTTTAGTGTCGCAGAGGTAGCTAGTCTACTAACGAGCAGCGATGTTGAAGAAATTTCATTACCGCAATGTAGTACACAATCAAGTTCAACGCAGGCGCAAACTCAGCAGATAAGTGTGCAGCCACAACAAGAACAGCAGCAGCCGCAACAAGAACAGCAGCAGCCACAACAAGAACAGCAGCAGCCGCAACAGGAACAGCAGCGGCCGCAACAAGAACAGCAGCGGCCGCAACAGCCCACCATAGTAGTTGTTGCTCCTGACGTAGGGGAATTTCATGAAATCGAGCTTCCTGCAGACAAAGTGAAGCAAAGTCAAACCACTGTTTCAGAAGATCTATTGTCTTCCAGACCACCAGCAAGGAAAAGGAGGCTTAGTCCATCATCTTCTTCTTCAAGCCCCGCTTCTGATGATCGTGATGCCATTTGGCTCCCACCAGCTCAGTCTGAGAGTGATGTACGCCACAAGACAATGCTTCTGAAAAGGAAGGTCCCAGAAAAACTTAGAGTTATGGAGGTAGATGTAGAAGAGGAGGGTGATGATGTTGATGAAGACAAGCCAGTCATCACGCACATTACTCCCGCCCCAAAGGGATTGGAGACCAACATTCTCACCCTATCCAGAAAGGCTGCTACTGAGCGGGATGTAGCACGGATATCACCAACACAGGTTACACCACCACTACCTCCAGCTGCCATATTTTCCAAGGACCTGCAGGGACCTACATCCAGCTCAACCATCTCAGTAGGTAGTGGTAGTAAAAGTCACAGTCTAGGTGCACAGGGTCACATTTAAAGCACACTCTCCAGTTCATCTGGTATTGAAAGTGGCACATCCAGCAGTGCCAGAAAGTTCTCCTCCCCAGTTTGGGACTTCTTTTCTGTTTGAGCCATTGAGGAGAACGTTGCTATATGCTCAATTTACGGCAAGGTGTTCTGCATGGTAAGCTTGGTACAAACTATGGTACCGGAGGACAAGCAAGTCATCTCAGAATACACCACACTATCATGTGGGAGGATCACCTATTTCTTTTGAAAGAAAGTAGAAAAACTCAACCCATTGAGGTTGGTCAGGAAGAATCAGGGAGCGATATTATTGCGGTGGAAGGTGAAGAAGAGGGAGGCATTTCTAGCCCTGTCCCCAGTAGTGCAGTGGTAACGCCCACATCCTCCTCAGTAATATCAGAGTGGCACCGCAGTAAGAGCCATACTCTGAGTCAGGCTGAGACACCAAGGCGACCGAGTACCGCAATGAGACAATCTGTGTCGTTGAGCCTTAGTGGGTTAATGAAAACAGCACCACAAAGGAAAGTAATCCAGCCTACAATTGAGAGCATGTTTAGATTGGAGGGGCAGTTCCAACGCAACCACCCAACGGCACGGTTGTACAATGCGAAGCTGGCTAAAATGTTAGCGCTGGACCTTCTTCCTTTTTCATTTGTGGAAGGGGTGGGTTTCCTTGAATTTGTGTCTGCCATCTGCCCTAAATGGAAGGTTCCCAGCCGGTCCTATTTCACAAATATTGCTGTTCCGGCAATCCATCATGATGTGCTGGAATTGGTTGGACAAGCTTTGCAGCAGAGTGCTGTTCACAATATCCACCTGACAACAGACATGTGGACCAGTTGCCAAGCCACAGATTACATGTGCATCACTGCACACTGGATCTCTTTTGTGAGGGTTAGAGATAAGCTATCTGCACGAGGTGCTGTTAACACAGCTGCGATTTTTGAAGGTACTCGGAAACATGCAACTGTAGCCATGTTCGCCATGGAGAAATCTCATACGGCTGAAAACATTTTACACGAGTTTTTCAGCAAGGTTTTGGAATGGCTGCGGCCAAGAGGGCTTGGTATTGGTTTTGTTGCCACAGACAATGGCAGTAATGTACTTAAGGCCATGGAACTTGATTCCTATTTCAGGGTTCCGTGTTTGGCGCACTGCATAAACATTATAGTTCAAGACTTTCTGAAAAAAGAACCCATAGTCAGCAATTTACTGGCCATCTGCCAAAGAATATGCACTCATTTCAGCCATTCTTTTAAAGCTCGGAAGCAGCTGAGGATCGTCCAACGTGAACATAGGATGCCAGTCAAGGCACTCATCCAGGAGGTGGCAACACATTGGAACTCAACGTATTACATGCTTGATCGTCTGTATGAGCAGTACAGGTCACTCCATGAATATGTCTGGAAAAGAAGAGGGGATGCTACTGTTAAAGGCATGAACCTTGAGATGGAGCAATGGAGCCTAATTAAACGCCTGACTGAGATGCTTTGTCCTTTTGAGGTCTTCACACGTGAAGTCAGCAAGGAGGACTGTACAATGGGCCAAGCTATCCCATTATTGCAAATGCTAGAGCATCAGCTGAAGAATGTGTCTGAATCATACAAAGGTGTAGAGGACAAAAGGGAAGCCTATCACTTGGTGGAGAGCTTAGCCCGTCGCTTAGCTGAAAATGTAAGGATACAAAATACAAGTTTGTCACAATTTTGGATCCACGTGCAA
This sequence comes from Triturus cristatus, assembly GCF_964204655.1. Lineage (NCBI taxonomy): Eukaryota > Metazoa > Chordata > Amphibia > Caudata > Salamandridae > Triturus > Triturus cristatus. The sequence goes on from NC_140587.1 coordinate 234,068,952, forward strand.
AAATTGGACTGAAGACATTCTTTGCTTTTTCCGAGATTGATGTTGCCCGCTACAAAACTTGTATAGCTGAAGCCGCCAGTAAGTTGGAAAACGAACGGCTGCTCATTAAAAGCCCGCAAGATCAACCCACAAGAAGTACTGCAGCAGGGCATGCAGGATCAAGTGCAACTTCGTCGGCTGAGGGCAGTGCATTTGGAACACAACACTCACCATCACTATCGACAACAGCAACAATAACTGGATCATTAGGCCCAGTACAATCGTTAGACGTTTGGTATGTACAGTTAGGCATTAATAAGCACAGTGCTGATGCACAGAGAAAAGAGCACGAAAGCTTACCAGCAGCACCCCTGAACATTGAGCGGATGGTCCAGGCCTATCTGGACGACCCAACAGATGTGTACATTGATCAAAACCCATTGCAGTATTGGTGTAGGAAAAGGTCTGAATGGCCACTGCTCAGCAGGCTGGAGATAAGCTATCTGGCTTGCCCTGTCGCAAGTGTCTCTTCCGAACGTGTTTTCAGTGCTGCTGGTTCCATTGTAACATTGAGAAGGACCAGTCTCTCGCCCAAAAACATGGAGAGGTTAACAATGATCAAAATTAATCAGCACTTCATACCACCGAATTACACAATACATGAAGCAATGGAGGAAGATGAGGACAGCGGCTCAGGTGACGGAAGTAGTGTGTCACATGAACCCCCAGAGTTTGAGGATAAGCTATACTTCCCTGACAATTAGGCTTGCACTTACTGTCTTCCTCCCTTTTTCCCCCCTTTATTTGTGTGTCTGTCGTTCCGGTTACAAACTTGTGAATCACAACAAATCCATTACCACCGTCTTCTACTCTTCTTATTTCATATACAAGTTTCAGGTGTCTGCAATTTGACAGTACAGTCCTACGAATCCAGCTCCTCCGCTCCATCATACTGAATGTCCCGCCCAAATCCATTGCCCTCATGAATGATTATTGGATGATGGTAAATACTAGAAGAACAAATTCAAACTTTCCTAGTGGAGCATGAATCAGATGACTACTATAGCTATCCTTCCTTTCAGAGCCGAGAGAGACTGCCCATTATTAACTGAAAATAGGATGGAACAGGTAATAATTGATGCCATGCATTGGACGCAGAGTCGCAGACTGAATGATTTTTTTGTGTTTGTTGTGCATGAACTTATGTAATTGTGCACTAATCATCTTTCTGCAGAACACACTAAACTTAACTCAAGGTGAATTGAATTTTCCCCTTCTTGCAAATAAGACATTTGTACTTCTCCTGCAGCTTGGTGATACATTGATTTTAACCCCTTGTGTGCCCATGACGAGCTGGACTCGTCATGGGCCGCGGTTGCGCTGTGCCCATGACGAGTCCAGCTCGTCATAAACCCCGCCCGCTAATGTAACGGCCGGCACAGGGCGGGGAAAGGGCGTGGCACACAAGGGGTTAATTAAATACAGGAAGGGGACTCACTCAATCTGCGCAATGAGTATGATTGAGACAACAGCACCGTCCATGATGATGATGGCGAAATAGACGGCCCGTTAACTTAAGATGAGAAGGAACAGGTAATGACAATTAATGGCATGCATTGGACACCTGACTCTGAGCGATTGGTGTTTGTGTTTTCGTTGTTTGTTTGTTGTGCACAAAGTGAAGTAAAAGTGTACTAGTAATTTATCTTTCTGTACACACTAAAGACTGACTCAAGTCAATAATATTTCTACTCTTGTTGTGTAATAACAATTTTACTTCTACTGCAGGCTGATCTTCACAGTCAGTCAGTAAAAGTATCGGAGATGATGATGAAGTCAGGAGGACGTTTCATGAGTGGCATAAAAGAAAAACTTAAAAGCCTAAAGGTAAACACGACAACAACAACCACAGCAGACCCAAATGTCTGTGTAAAAGTGGAATAGCGTGTAGCGGTGGGAGGACTGCGGTGCATTGATTTACTAACTTAAACTGTAAAATGCTATGTTTGGAATGGATAATGTGCATTGCCTTTGTCCAACTCTTTAAAAAAAAAAAAGTACTCTAATGTCTAACGTAGGATGTGCTACTGCTAAGCAACGTGCCGTCAGGCCTGTCACTGTGGGCCTGCTCTCTCCTGTTATTGTTGAAGGTCAATGCTGGCAACAGACTAGGGTAGAGATGATGCATACATGCCACCTCAGAAAGTGCTACTACACCATAACTTGTGCATTTGTTTCAACTTTGTTTCTCAATATCTCCTTTGGTTTTCCATCTACAATTACAGGCCGGGCCTTGCCCTATACTTTGGAAAACATTACACTGCACACTTACCTTACCAATAAATCGACATTTTTTTTCCAGCCGGGCAGTGGCGAGTGGCGACACACCCAAGATTGTTGGACGAGAGGACCAAGAGGAATGCCGAGATGCAAATCCAGTCCACATTTTTTACCAGGATAACACAGTAACAGTATCAACTTTTATCTTCTTTTAAATAATTTGAATAATTTTTTTGTATACAATCTTTACAACAGTGTGTTCTTGTTGTTGTTATTATCATCATTAGGTTTGCTCTCTGTTTACGATTCTTCCCTACCAATATTCAAAATTTCTATTTGCTATCTGTAAAAGTATTAAGGCCAGAACAACAGAACAAGAAGTGTATGTAATCCGGGTCTCTCATCATCATGCATGCATTTCCTTTTTCTCCCTTAACATATGGATATGTTAGTCTTCAAAGATTGTCGTTTGTTTGTCCATGCATACTGTTTTTCAATGTCAAACCTTTCCCAAAACCCCCTTCCCATCCATTCAACAAACCCTAACCCTATTCCCCCGGGCTGTGTGACTTATTGTCGGTGGGACTAAATTAAATGTACACCAATACTTAATCACACACTTGCTGGGGCGGATCTGGCAAAAGCAACAGTACTTCAATTTCAAGGCAGAGCGATGATCTTCTTCTGCTTGCCCACCCATGAGTAGGATATTTTAGAGGTTATTTTATTTAACAAAGGAACATATACCTCAGCATTAATTGCCGGCATTGATTGGATTTGTTTGTTGTCATTCCTCATACACAGCACTAACTGTTAGGCTGTAGGCCTAGTCAAGTGACTCTAGTCGACACAACTATAGTTTGTAACTCTGTCTAGTAAGCTATCCCAACCACCATTATGTTTTGTTGTAAAATATTTTAGCATATTATTGTTGTTCGGTAATTTCTGTACTGTACTTCATTCTACTACTCCTCTAACAGTCTCTCAAAGGCGATTGACTGTCTCCTTTTCTTTTTTTGCAAATGCTGCCGCCCTGCCAGTGTCTACTACTACTACTATACTACCACCACCACCCCAATCATGGCATGTTAGAAAAAGGAAACCATCTTCACCATGCAGCCATTGCTGTGCCTAAGTTAAACATAAACATCACGCACAGGAAAGACAGAAGTTTGGGGGAGGCAGAATTAATAATGGACATGTTTTCAATTAATTCAATTTCACACACCAGTCCAGATAAAGAATGCATAGACTAGAGGACAGACTGAAAGTACTAGTAGGACAAGTCAATCAGTGAGGTGTGTCGCATCTATCTGTTTGTGTCTTACACAGTCAGCCAATTATTTAAATCAAACACAGGCTATGGGCGGCCCTGCACCAGCAAGGAAACAGTGTGATGTAAAACAGTAACCCCACCTACAAAACATTAACAACATTGCATGTAACATAGAAAAAGATATGTAATTTACCTAAACAATAAACTAAAAACCCACAAAAGCTGACTCACCCCCCTCCCTAACCCCAACCAATGTCCGTAGGAAAGTCCAGGAGAAAATAGTAGTCCGAAAACCTAACGCCATAACCAGTTGCCACCCACCCAAACAAGAATTAAAAAAGGGGCAGAACTTGACAGGGACTAAGGTGTGGGGCGGGACTGAAGGAGGGCACACATCTGCCCCTCTAAACGGGCGACGCGGCGTCTGAGGGCGCGGCAGGTGCAGCCACAGTGGGGGGGCACCAGAGATGGCACTGCGGTGGCGGCGGGCAGCGGGCAGCTGCCAGATGGTGGCGCCGTACTGCTGGAGGGCGGTGGCTGTGGCCCGGGGCACTGGAGGAGGCTTCAATTGCTGCTGCAGTCTCCTCCTCCTCCTCTGCCAAGACCACCAGCCGCCGGTATTCACGCTAGATTGCCTCCAGCTTCCGGCACCGTGCCTTGGCGGCCAACTCCTTTCGATAGAGTTTAGGAGTAGCTGTGTATCAAAAAGAAAAAAACAAGACAATTGTAAAATATACTCTTAGAAAAACAGTAAGGCAAGTTAATTATTTATACACATAGTGGCATGGTAGAGTAGCACTATAATATAAAGCACAGTAGTACATAACATTTTAAATCTCGCCCGTCCTTCTTCCTTCCACTCATCTTTCACTTTTTAGTTTAACAGTGCACCAGGTGCTCTTCTTCATAACACTTTCAAAGCGGAGTTGAAATCAGATAGATGAGGCCATTGGTTACTCAATACTCCTGCTCCTATGCCAATTAAAGGGATTCTAATCTTCTAGTTCACTCTTCAAACGTTCACAACAACTCATACTTACTTAGGACATCGGATGGCGGGTGGACTTTGTCCACCCGCCATCCTCACGCTAAAAAGGGTGGGGGTCCCGTGGGGACAATTAATTAGGAGGATGCGCCCGGCACAGTGGCGGGCGTATCCTGTTTTTTTTACATTCTGGTTGGCGGTGCCGAAAGCAATGCTAAAAATACATGTTGTGCTGCTTTTCCAAGCACAACCTGACAGGCGCCGCGCAGAGCCTGTCATATTTTGCTTTGAAAGGCAGGGGTGGTACCATAGCATAGGTACCCTCCATGGGGGCCCCAAAGCATACTCTGCAATGTCTGCATGCCTTTCCGTGGCGGACGGCAATGCCGCCATGCAAAGGCATTCCAAAATGCAGATTATATGGCTGGCGGTGTGTTCAGAGAGACACCACCACCATATTGAACCCTTTTCCGCCTGGTCGACATGTAGGGGGGTCTGACTCTTTTCTACAGGGATGGCGGGAGGTTTGCCCCTGCGGTGTCGGCGGTGAATACCGCCAGCCCGGTGGGGGCAATACGCCCGCCATCCTAATGGGGCCCTAAGCCTCAACAGTACAGTATACATACAGTACACCCTTGCAGTGAGTGTACTGTCAAGTTCAACAATAGTTAAGGACAATGAATCTAACTTACCACCGCCCGCCACTGGCGCTGCCACTCCGCCTACTGCTCCATCGTCAGTATCTGCAGCAACTGCCGCATCCTCTCCCTCCGCGTCGCCTTCGCTGGCCCCGTCAATGGTGGTCGGTAGTGCGCCTAGAAAACATTATACATTTATTAGGCGTCAGATACACCTCTATTGATCAGTAGCAAGGTTGAAAAATGAGTTAATAGTATGCTAACATACATCACTAGTACAAATCAGGTAGTAGTAGAGTAGACCTTAATAGTTATATATGGTCATTCTAGCCTTTGATTAGTTAGCTCGAGCCATGCAACCATTTTACCTTTGTGTCTTTTATTTTTGCACATGTGACGTTAGCTTGCAGCTTTTTGTATAAGACACCTTTGAGCCCACATGACCTGCCTCACACTGCTACTGTCTACGCGCTGCGTACAAGCGGTCAACAAAAACATTAACAAGCCACTTTTTTATGAAGTACTGGTGTACTGTTAGTCCATAGTGCTTATCCATAAATGCTACACTTTTTGGCACGGCTGAGAAATGCTTGCAAGTTGCAATATACTAACGCGCACCATTTAATTTTTCGCTTTACAGACGGAAGATTCCCTTCAACAAACCAGAGCTTTGAGGAGCTTATGAATGATGCAACAACTACCAGTACTAGGTTCTTCTAAGGTGAGGGGTCCCTTCACTCAGATCTTCATTTATAAATTTATATAAACTAAATTCCTAGGGGATGGTGGTGCTGCCTTCCACCACTGTTCAGTTATCATGATTTAATTCCCAACTGTAATTAAGTGTAACAATGTTTATTGTTTTAATGTTACGGTTGGTGCTTCATTTTATAATAGAACAATGTACAGAGCTTCTTAATTCAAAATAAACATTTTGAACTTACATAGACTTGGTGGTATTTGTGTGGACTAACTTACATGAGTGAAAAAATTAAAGTAAGGGTGTGCATGTGCATTGCTTCCACGACTGAGAGGTTGGGTGTGTTATGTTCTGGGTGGTCTACTTGTTGGGTATCTTGGGGGGAGGGTTCGTAGACCTAATAGTTATGACAAGACAGTACTATAGTCGAGCAGGGGATTGGGGTGGGTTCTGAATTTCTGTTTGAGTTGAGTGAGGAAGGTCCAACCTACCATCACCAACATCCTATTTTCTTGTGCAAAGGTCTGTATGTGCAAGATCCCTACAACAGTAGTAGTATGTCCTATAGGCTATTATATCAAAATAGTAATAAATCTGGTTGGGCATTTGTTGCTGTGAATTGTCAAAGCCTCAAGATTAACAAAGACTCAAGATCAATAAGACTAGAAGTAGTACAAGAGGACGACCCAAAGGACTGGACTCAATGGCTAGAGCTACTGGTGAATCTGAGTTGTATTACAACCTTCCACATAAAGAGTGGCACTGGCCAACTGGGCAAGCTTAGCTACTACAGTACAGACAGACTGGTAGTAGTAGTAGTACTGAGAGTCATCATAGCAGAGGCAGGGATAACAAGATTTTTGAAACCGTACAGATCGAAGGATAATTGTTGGTAAAAAATAGCATTGGGAAACTGAAACAATAGTTGGTGAAAAATATGGTGCAGCAAAAGTTATGGAATAAGAAATATTATTAAAAACAAGAAGACTTACTGGGGCCAGCAGAGGAGCCCTCATTGGTGTCCTCCTGGTGGTGGTGTTCGGACTATTGTCCCGCCGACTGCCCACTCCCTGTTTGCCTGCCCCTGGGTGCTGATGAACAGGAAAGATATAAGAAAGAGACAAACATTGATGGATGGTGTCAAACAAATACAATATTTTTAAAGAACGGTCAAAAAACACTTATGTAAACAACAATTGCAATAACTAAATTGACCGATCTCATCTGGTCAACAAGTAGTATCGGGGGATTCACGGATCGACTACTTAAGTTACTATTTATCAACAGTAATCCAGTCTTCCATTCTGATTCCAGAATACTAAGTTACAACTAAACCTAAGTACGACGTACCACCCGACCTAGCCCACCTATTCAAGGCATGCCAATTGTACATTAAGTATGCATTCCCACTTCTTGTATTCCTCAACAATGTATGGTCAAATGGAGGACACATGACTACATTTTTTGTATACACAACATTTTGGGTTGATTGATTGATGCTGATGTTCTGCTAGTGCTAAGCCAATTACCACCACTCATTGAACAAACTAGAAAAGGTTCTAATAAAGACTGCCATACTAGCAGCACATCACGTAACTGAGGGGGCATCACGCATACCACTAACAAATTAGAAACTCATACAAAGTACCTAAACCTAAGTATCAATCCACCCCTATCTCTTAGTGACAGGACAAAGTAAGGAGTGGACTAGAGTCACTGTAGCATTACGTAACTTAATTTCTCTAAAATAAACTCTTACAGAATCATGCTAAGCGAGCGCAAACGCAAAGTTGCAAACAAATAAGATTAGTAGTAGCGCAGAAGAGCACCTGTGTCATAATCACAGAAGACTTTTAAACGTAATTAACCTGGCATGTAAGCAGCAACATTCTAGCTGGTTGGAAGAAAAAAAAGATATTCGCAATATATAACACAGAGCAGAAGAACAGACACAAAGTAGTAATAATTAAATAGTTACTCACCAAGCCCCGGGACCTCCACTCCTAGCAGGTCCAGCAGGTCCTGCTCACGGTCCAGGATGTGGGACCACCGGTGCGACAGCTGCGCCTGGGTACGCCGGACCCCAGAGAAGCGCGACACTGCCCGGCGCACCTTCCCCCACCGCTGCCGACGCTCCCGGAGGCCGTACCCAGACCCAGGCCTGCCACCTGCTGCCAGGGTTGAGGGGAGGTGGCGCTGCACAAAGAAAATGAGTGCAGCCAACTCCACCTCCCCAAATAAGGCCCGTGCCTGCACCCCTTGTGGGCGCCGCCTTCCGCAAGATAGGCGGTCGCGGCTCTGGCTGCGATGACGACCAGCCCTACCCTTAAACATGGTTCTGGGTCGGGCGGGAAAGAAAAGGTAATAAAATTAAAGAAGTAAAGGAAATAAATATCAGGCAATAGAAAGAGAGAAAAAGTAGCTAAAAAACAAAAAAAAGTAGACAAAAACAAAAAATATAGAGGCAGGAAAATAGTTAGAGAAATAATAATTAAGAAAGATTAAAAAAAAGTGGCTTTAAACAAAGGATTGAAAAGATGTAGGGAGGATTCAAAATCAGGCCCAAGAACCATGCAATAGAGTGAAAAACAAGATGGCCACGCCCATTGCGACCACGTGCGCAAGTTTGCGCTATATTTTCTCCCCGAGCAAGCAAAAAGCAACACGATCAAGTAAAAGCGGTCGCGAACAGGAAATATCTACCGCGAATGGGCGCGAACATGCATTGCGCGACCCAGAACAGGAAGTAAGCATTGCGAGAGGGCGGGACAAGTGAAAACAAGATGGCCGTGCCCGTGAGCAACCGCATGGGTAAGTTTGCGAGCCGCGATCACGCAAAAAATACCGCGAACAGGCGGGAAAAAAACTTCTGCGTCTTCGCGATATTTTCAGCGTGTTTGCGGAGATTTTAAGCATTTTCGCGATAGTTTGATTTTGCAAATTCCGCCCACCCCTACTAGTGACACAAGCAACAGACTGTAGGGGCCACACCTGTGGAACAGATGAGTAGGGTGCATCACACAATTGAGGGACCGGAGTATTGGACTACAAGACCTACGTAATGTGGAAGTGTGACCAGGCCAAAAGACTGCAATTAGCATGTCAGACATAGTACACAGATTAGGCATGGACTTATCCCCTTCTTGATGCTGTCTGGCATTCAGCTGCCTATCCAGGTCCGGGAAGACCATGCCAGGATCCAGAGCATGTGGGGGGTCAGGGTCCGGTGTCCGCCCCTCCTGCGTGGAGGTGACAGCTTCAGCTGGACTCTAGCTATCCTCCGGGTCCAGCCCCGAAGGTCCTGCCACCTCATCTGGCAGTTGCGGATCCATCGCTTGTAGACCCCCACCGAATGAACTGCCCGGGCGATGGTCAGCCATATCTCCTGCTTCTGGTGGGCATCAACCTGTGAATATGACAAAGTTAAAAGTACATTAACTGCTCCCCTAGTTTCCCATACAGCTTGCTGTACTGTGGAAGGAGCCCGTCCAGCAGGGCCTCGTTCTCCTCTTCAGTGAAGGCTGGGGCCCTCTCCAGAGAACGTGCCATTGCAGGAGCCAGAGGATGCTGAGACAGCAACAGTGGTAGCAGGGATGTGGTCCAGGAGCATGTAGTGCAGGCAAGTGAGCTCTCTGGGGGCCAGCCAGCCTTATATCTGTGCTGCAGAGGCAGAATCTGTGCCATGTGTTCCAAGTGATAGGTCCAACATGTTTGCATTGTATGAATCTGGCCAATCCATGGAAATGTACGACTCGTACACACCTTCCGCATCGTTCAAATCTTCCCCTTCATGAAACACTAGGAATTGCATTATTGTTGTGAGAATCCAACTGAATTTCCGGCTCACAACTCGTCCAAGTTTTGAATCCGCATCCGTCTCCATGACAGTCCAAAGCCAATGGGTGCGCCCGGCTCGCATATTTTGAAAATACACATGCACCCGTCTCCATACGATTCAATGGCCAAGGCGTACGCCTGTCTCGGACCATGCCTGCCAGACGCGTATGCATGATAGTCACCCGCGTCGGGCCTCATTGCAGTCAATGGCAAAGCGTACACACGGCTCAGTCATGAACCGTGAAATGCGTACGCATTGTCACCCGCGTCGGACCTAATTGCAGTCAATGGCAAAGCGTACGTACGGCTCGGTCATGAACCGTGCAATGCTTACGCATTGTCACCCACGTCAGACCTCATTGCAGTCAATGGCAAAGCATACGCACGGCTTGGTCATGAACCATGCAATGCGTACGCATTGTCACTCGCGTCGGGTCTCATTGCAGTCAATGGCAAAGCGTACGCACAGCTCGGTCATGAACCGTGCAATGCGTACGCATTGTCACCCGCGTCGGACCTCATTGGTGTGACTATTCAACACACAATTACTTGCCAGGGACTCCTGTGCACACCTACCACAGTACAGCATTGGCCACACAGTGTCCCATGACATGTAAGGCTGTATTCCCTGTGTGTTGGGGGGCCACATTTGGTTTGTTGGGTGGCACTTTTGTTCAGCCACTCCCAGGCTGTGCATGTGTACATGGGGGCAGAATCCTTTGTGTGTCGTGCACATTACCACTGTGAAGTGCAAATGTACAGTAATCTGCATGAGTCACGGACAAAGGTTCATGTTGGATATGTTAAGGACATGTCACATACACCCTGAGTCCTGGGGGTGATGGCACGTACGTCATAGTGAGACCTGTAGCCACAATTCTGATGTGCACCCACAGTCTGTGTGCATGTTGTGTCTCAGATATGTCTGATCAAATGTGCCCAATGGGAGACAGTCTCCACATACATGTGGTATATGCATCTACCTTGATGGTGTGTGTGTGTGTCTAAGAGACGTACATGTAGGGCCTGCAGGGACAACAGTGGCCACTACCTGTGGGACTCACGCTTGCCTTGTGGTGTGTACGTGATACTCCATGTCCACAGCAGTGTCGATGTGGCAATACAGGGACCCTGGGTATCTGCATGGCAAAGTTCTGTGATGCCTGCGAGTCATCAGGCCTCACTTGTCACTGTGGTGTGTGTTTATAATGTCACAGCAGTACATAGGCCGGGTGACACAGCCAGATGATTGGCCATTGCACTACATGGGACTCATGTGGACATGTGGAATTGAGATGTGAGGTGATGGTCATGTAGGTGACATATGTGTCCATGCCCAACAGCACACACCTCAGTACATTGTGAAATGTCATGATCTATCATGTGATATTGAGCCTGGTCATGGCCACATGGGTGGATGAACCGACAATCTTACTTTGTTCATCTCTGTTCTGCAGGGCACCAGCTGTCCATTAACCGTTCCCAGACCTTGCAACCATGCAGGAACGCGACTGCATCCGACGGTACTGCTTCACCAGGCCACTGATTGAGGAGTTGGTGGAGCAGTTGGCGCCACATCTGCTACCTGGCCAGACATACCCTACAACACTGACCCCAGAGGTGAAGGTGATGGCAGCCCTGCACTTCTTTGCTACTGGTACCTTCCAGTACACTGTGGCTACAGCAGGTGGTATGTTGCAAACTATGTTTAGTCGGGTGCTATGCGATGTCTTGGAGGGGATGTTGCATTTCCTTGACCTGCACATCAAGTTCCCTGGCCCAACTGAACTCCCTGAAATAAAGGATGCCTTTTATACACTAGGGAGGATGCCGAACGTCATTGGATCTATTGATGGGACACATGTGTCCCTGATACCACCACAGGCACATGAGCAGGCATACCGGAACAGGAAACATTTCCACTCGATCAATGCTCTGGTGGTATGTCTTGCAGTCATGTCTATCACACATGTGTGTGCACGGTTCCCTGGTTCTGCGCACGATGCCTACATAATGAGGAGTAGTCGAATTGCAATGCTGATGTCACAGATGCCAGCTCAGCATGCCTGGCTTATCGGTGTGTACTGACTGTTTATCATTGTGTGTGTTTGTCACTGTTGTATTCCGCACTCCTACAAAAATCAGCTCCTTGTTCATTTTTGTGTGTGTAGGTGACTCCGGATACCCCAACATGCCGTGGTTGCTGACACCCCTCAGGGACCCTGTGACACCAGCCGAGATGCGCTACAATGAGGCACATGGTCGGAGCAGGAGGGTAATTGAGCGGACATTCGGCCTCCTGAAAAGCCGCTTTCGCTGCCTGGACAAGATCGGAGGGGCTCTCCCATATGAACCTGCAAAGGTGTGCAAAATAATCCTTGTATACTGCATGCTACGTAACATGGCAGTGCGGAAGAAGGTGCCTCTCATCCAGGATGACGATTACGACGACCAACCTCCGACACCTGTGGAGGATCCCGGCCTGGGCCAAGATGCCAGTGATGATGAGGATGAGGGTGACGTCCGCTCACAACTCATCAACAACTTCTTCACCTGAATGTGAGTTTCAGGGTTGTTATGTCAATGTATGGAGTTAGCCTGGAATGTGTTGTGGCTGCTCTGTTGCTGTCTGAGTGTGTCTGTGTGCCACTTGACTGGATGCGTGCAGTGATGTGTCCATTCAGGTGGTGTGTACTCCACAATAGGGTAGTACTCCTAACTTGTTTTTGTGTAGGTTTATTGTGACATGTTTTGTGCATGTGTATTGCATTTCTCTCCTGTTCTGCTGTGCTTTTGTCTGTGTCTTGTGTCTGTCCTTCACAGGGTAATTTGCCTGTTGGTTGTTCAACACTGACCCCCAACACCCAGAATCCGACACCAGTGTGGGAATAGTCAATTGACATCAAGTGATGTGCCACACACCCCTGGACTGCAATTCTCAGACACTCTTGGACTGTGTGTCCACCGTTACGTACAATTGCCTTGCAACTATATTTGAATAAATGTGTTGCTGATGTGTAATGAACCTGTGTTATGCTTTGTTAGGTGCATTGTCTGTCTTCCCACATCTGACTGACATTTGCTTACCTCACCTGTGGACTTGTTACCACTGACTGTGGATAGGTGTTGTGATTGTGCATACCTATGTGTTTCAGGTCACCATCATTATGTGTGATGAGTAACATGGCCATCGTGAGTATGTGTTGTGTTGCCATAGTGGTGTGTCTCCCTCACATGTGTCACATCACCATGACTCACCTAACGTTGGTCACATTGTTGCAGTATTTGGCATGCACTGTGTTGTGTAGCAGATCGACATCTCCATGACACATGACAATTTGGAATCACAACAGAGGCAAATATGGTGTACTGGTGATTTTATTTTCGAACCTGTGTAAGGGAAGTGCACAGGATGGTGGGTGCTGTACATTGGTTTTGGAATCCAAAGTTCACATTAGAGTTGGAAGTGCTGGTAGATGAAATGTCCAGAGTAAAGTCCACAGTCATCTGCTAGATTTGCCCCACCATGAACCCTCCATGTCATGTGGGCGAGTTGTGTGCGATTGAACAAGGTGAATGGGTTGCGCACAAAGAACATTGTCCAGAACAGGTTTAGAGGCTCTGGGAGATGTGCTGGGACATCTGCCTCTCACATGTCCTTCTTCGGACGACCCCTCTTCTTCCTGGGGGGGGATCCTCAGGTGCAGGCCTCTGCGGTGCAGGGGATTCTCCGCCAGAGCCCTCCTCCCTCCCTGTGGTGCTGGCAGATGATGTTGCAACAGATGTTGTGGCCACACAAGGACGTGTGGACAGGTTTATGTTGATCTGGCGGAGGCATTGGAGTATGTCCCGATGCACCGCAGTAAGGGCATCCCACTTGGCCTCCATGCGGGCATGGTGGGCAGCCTGCTCCTGTTGCATGTCCTTGAGGATCCCCACTACCTGGCCAAATCCTCCGGTGCTATCCTGGTAAGCATCTATGATGCGTGCCAGTTAGGGGTCATCATGCAATCCAGACCCCTCGGCGAGGCCCACCCTCTGCCTACCACCCCTCCCAGCACCCCTATCCACACAGGCAGGACCAGCGGCGGGACACACAGGTGACACTGGGACCCCTTGGGTGGTGTTGCTGGTGGTGTTTGCTGTAGCTTCTGAGGGGTCCTGTGTCCCTGTGCTCTGGGTGTTCAGTGGCCTTGGTCTGTCCGTGTTGGTGGGGGTGCCCTGTCTGTTTCCAGATGCTGGAGGCATGGGTACAGGGGGTGCAGATGTTGATGCTGCTGGTGCTGCATGATGATTCACACCGGCCGGGCCAGGTTGGTCATCGTCATCTGAAGAGGACAGAGACAGAGTCAAACCAGAGAGCTGAGTGTCCACCAGAGTCTGGGCCTGGGAATCCTCTTCATTTGGTGCTGGGTCCCCAGCATCACCTGTGTTTTGAAGAGACACACAATGTGAGTTATGTTTCTACAGGCTTCAATGGTTCACAAACATGACATTTTCTACTGTACGAACAGATGTCTGCCTGTACACTGCTTTTTTCCAGCTTGTCACGGACAGAGTTTGATATTGTTGTTGGCCATTTCCCAGCAGGGCCTTGTGCTCCCCACAACAGAGCCCAGTGTCAGACATTTTGTCAGTCCCTTCCCACTCCCTGTGAGGCGACCATGTTCAGTGTATGCTTGCTAGGCCATGTGGGTGGGTGTGGATTGTCTGTGACTGCGACTCCCATCATACTCTTGGCTACACCCCCCTTCCCAGCATGCCCATACTTCCTCCCTCTTGACTCTGCTTCCCTGTGAGGGGGTATGACAGCAATGGCAAGATGGCTGACTGTGAAGTCCTGGTGTTTGTTGTTGCCCATTTCCCAGCAGGGCCTTGTGCTCCCCACAACAGAGCCCATTGTCAGACATCTTGTCAGTCCCTTCCCACTCCCTGTGAGGCGAGCATGGATAAGTGTATCCTTGCTGGGCCATGTGGGTGGGTGTGGATTGTCTGTGACTGCGACTCCCATCATACTCTTGGCTACACCCCCCTTCCCAGCATGCCCATGCTTCCTCCCTCTTGACTCTGCTTCCCTGTGAAGGAGTGTGAAGGCAATGGCAAGATGGCTGACTGTGAAATCCTGGTGTTTGTTTGGCTACAAGTCCAAAGAGAGTCCCTGTGCTTCACACAGCAGCACCCACTACGGGGCATCTTTTGCTGATATTTCACAGAGGTGTGGGTCAATGCATTCTACCCGGTGAGTTGTGTGGAGTTTGTGTTGAGGGGGGTGTGTCTCCACATGCTGGTAAGTATGGTCAGAGCTGTCAGTCCTCCTTCCCACCCGGCCAGACATCCCACCATGACACGTGCTTCCATTGGAGGGCATGCAAGTTGTCTTTCAGGATGTCAGCCAGTGGTGTCCTGCTTCTGATTTGTGCACATGCCCTACCAGGGCCTTGTGCTCCCCACAGCAGGACCCAGTGTCAGCCATCTTGTCAGTCATGTCCCACTCCCTGTGATGTGGGCATGTTTCAGAGAGGTCTTGATGGGCCAATCAGGAGGGGAGCATTATCTGTGACTACAAACCCCATTATGCTTTTGGATACACTCACTTCACCTGCATCCCCACTATTCCTTCCTGTCAGTCAGCTGCACTGTGAGGTAGTGTGTTTGTGGTGGCAAACTGTCTGGCAGTGTCGATTTAGCTTTATGCCACTGGCTTGCTCTATTTGTTTGTAGGTTGGTGCATGTCATGACACAGTTCCAAGTCACTATGAGATGGCAGGTATTTTGTTTGTCTGACTGGCATACACATCTTGGGATGATTATCTATTGGTTACTGTAGCTTTGCTTGCGGTGCATGGTTTCACTGTCCCCTTGCCACACAATCTTGGGTATGTTGTTTGTGTACTCACTAGGCTCTGGTATGTCTGTTAGCCCATGGACGCTCTCTGGTGGTAGGATGTCCTGCACCTTCTCCTCCCAGGTCCTGAAGTAGACTGGTTTGGCAAGAGGGCCACCGCCGGTGCACTGACTCAGGGCATGATCTTTTTCGATGAGTTTCTTGACCCTCCTGCGCACGTCATACCACCTGTTCTGGATATCGTCCTTTGTGCGCCTTGCTGGTGCTTGAGCGTTCACCTTGTCCACACTCCTCCCCCACATCTTGGTTTCTTTGACATGGGGGTCCTTTGAACCAATGTACCAAACAAATGTGGCTCTACTCTGATGATCTCGTCTACCAGCACTTCTAAATCACTATCTGTGAACTTTGGATTCTTCTTTGGGGGCATGGTGATGGGTGGTGGTGGTGAGGGATGTGTGTGTGAGGGTGCAAGTGAGGGTGGGTTGGTGTTGGTTTTGCTGGCTGTATGTGTGTGTGCTTTTAGATGAGGTGCTGATGGTGTGTGAGTTGTGTGATGGGTAAGTTGTTAGTGTGTCTGTGGTTGCTGTGTGATGGTGTTTGCTGCTGGCTGTGTCTCCTGTTTGCAAAGGATCATGGTACTGATTGTAGTCCATTATATATTTGGAGTTGTGGGTGTGTCTTTGTCCCACGTTTTTTTATTTGATATTTATTGGCTTTGTCATTGTTTGTTTGGTCCTTTTTTTGTCTTTTTTCCTTTGGGTTTTGTAGGCATGAAGGAGACGTTCATCTGACGGAAACGGATGCTGATGTTGGCTCGTGCGGGCTTCTACGCCTCTTTCACGCTGCCTATCTTCTGTGTTTCATACTCGTCGGTCGCGGAGATCTCTATTACTTGTGGGCCCTGTTTTCTGTGCGTGTCGGTCGTGCGGCTTGGTCTCCGTGCGAGTCGGTCCGGGTTTACACGCATTGCATCGTACTGCGCGGATCGGACATCGCAGATACGGGTCGGTCGGGTTCATTCTGGGTTCGTGTCGATGAAAATCGTGTCGGTTTTCCAGCCGGTTCACTATTTTCCCTACGACTCAGTCGTACGGCTTGTATTCCGTACGTGTTGGTTGTAATTCACACGCGTTGCCTCATACTGCACGGGTCGTACGGCGCTGGACCGTGTCGGTCAGTATCCGGTCCGGGTCCGTGTCGGTCGGTACGTTTTGCGGCCAGAATGAATTCACCCCTAAGTTGTAAGATCTTATATTGTGCATTGTTTCTGGCTTCAAAGGGTAATGAGCTTGTGGTTGGGGCTCACTGCATAAGGGAATGAAATGTGTAACAAGGGGCCCGATTCACAGAACTAACTTAAGACAAAATCCTAAACTTACTACCATTTTGGTATTCACAGAAGGCACTTACTCATTTTGGTATTCACAGAAGGCACTTACTCATTTCGGTATTCACAGAAGTTAGGAGTCCTAACTTTAGGACTCCTAAATGCCTTCTGTGAATACCGAAAGTCTTAAAATTAGGATTTTTCTCAGTTTAGTGGTAGTATAGTTAGGGCTCCTAACTTTAGGACTCCTAAATGCCTTCTGTGAATACCGAAAGTCTTAAAATTAGGATTTTTCTCAATTTAGTAGTCCTAAATTTAGAAAAATCCTAATTTTAAGACTTTCAGTATTCACAGAAGGCATTTAGGAGTCCTAAAGTTAGGACTCTTAACTTCTGTGAATACCGAAATGAGTAAGTGCCTTCTGTGAATACCAAAATGTGTAAGTGCCTTCTGTGAATACCAAAATGGTAGTAAGTTTAGGATTTTGTCTTAAGTTAGTTCTGTGAATCGGGCCCCTTGAATTTAATATGGGCTTAACCAAATCCTTATTTGTCCTAGATTTAAAGGCACCAGGATTTGATATTGGTGCTTCAATAATTTTCAAAGATTTAGAATGGTTAAGTAGTAACTCTTCAATTGCACAAAGCCTAGTTAAAATATTACTTAAGGAGTCTCTAAAAAAAGTATCCATGGCCTCAATCTTAGTTTGTATTGCCATTACATTATTCTGAGTGTGTACATGTGGGGGAGTTGACTCCGTTCCGCGAATTACTTTTTTAAGTTTTGGGGGGGGTTAATAATTCCCTTTTTTCCTGCTTTCTGTGTGCTAACCTTAGTCCTGGAAGTTGGTTCTGCCACTGTGTCTAAGGTTAAAATCTGGTTTTTTGAACATTTAGTGGGTGGCTGAAACTCAGCGTCATGGTCAGTAAAGGAGACATGATCTGAGATGTTCAAGACACATCCGTTGCTTTCAACATTAAGGACATGTAACTATTGCTTATTTTTATTCAAAAGTAAGTCTCCAGAGTCGGCTGTGCCGACCGTATTGTCGCGAGAGATGGCTTCTTCAACTGACACAATTTGCTCCTCCAGAGCTCCCATTGCTCCCGTTAAATAATTTAAAATAGAGACACATGATCCCTCCCCTGATTTGGACTGCTTCTTGGGCTGTGAACTTGAGGCTTTTCTTTTCACCATTATTGCTTAAATATGCAAAAAACCTAGGGGCAGCAAGGCGAACAATGCAGAAAAAAGAGAATGCCACTTAAGGGAGTCAGAGTTATAGAAATACCAATCAAAATGTGTTTGATCGTTTTACAAAATAATAATGTAACAAACGATAAGCAATGGGTATTCACCAAAATACTATAATACAAAAGGCGCTGATTTCTTACATTCAAGCAGTGACACAATTATTAACGTAGTAAATAACAAAGGCTTATCTGCCAAGAGATCAAGCATATGAGGACAAAAAACCCAAGGGCTATGGCCCAGCCCAGACTACTCCTGGCTAGGACGGGCTAAGATGGGCCCGTCGTGGCCTGGTCTTGGCCCGGGCCGCGCCCGAGCGTGTCCCGCACTGCGGGACCTCCTCGCCGGTGATAAGGGCTCCGCAAGGGCATGTGGCTAAAGTGCGCTGTGGTGGTCCTGGCGCCCAGGGGCTATGCAAAAACGCTTAGTCTTCCTCCAAAATGTCAGGGGTCTCCCGCGCTGCGGGACCTCCTCGCCGGTAATAAGGGCTCCGCAAGGGACCGTGGCTAAAGTGCGCTGTGCTGGTCCTGGCGCCCAGGGGCTGTGCAAAAACGCTTAGTCTTCCTCCAAAATGTCAGGGGTCTCCCGCACTGTGGGACCTCCTCGCCGGTGATAAGGGCTCCGCAAGGGACCGTGGCTAAAGTGCGCTGTGCTGGTCCTGGCGCCCAGGGGCTGTGCAAAAACGCTTAGTCTTCCTCCAAAATGTCAGGGGTCTCCCGCGCTGCGGGACCTCCTCGCCGGTGATAAGGGCTCCGCAAGGGACCGTGGCTAAAGTGCGCTGTGCTGGGTCTGGCACCCAGGGGCTATGCAAAAACGCTTAGTCTTCCTCCAAAATGTCAGGGGTCTCCCGCGCTGCAGGATCTCCTCGCCGGTGATAAGGGCTCCGCAAGGGACCGTGGCTAAAGTGCGCTGTGCTGGTCCTGGCGCCCAGGGACTGTGCAAAAACACTTAGTCTTCCTCCAAAATGTCAGGGGTCTCCCACGCTGTGGGACCTCCTCGCCGGTGATAAGGGCTCCGCAAGGGACCATGGCTAAAGTGCGCTGTGCTGGTCCTGGCACCCAGGGGCTGTGCAAAAACGCTTAGTCTTCCTCCAAAATGTCAGGGGTCTCCCGCACTGCGGGACCTCCTCGCCGGTGATAAGGGCTCCGCAAGGGACCGTGGCTAAAGTGCGCTGTGCTGGTCCTGGCGGCCAGGGGCTGTGCAAAAACGCTTAGTCTTCCTCCAAAATGTCAGGGGTCTCCCGCGCTGCGGGACCTCCTCGCCGGTGATAAGGGCTCCGCAAGGGACCGTGGCTAAAGTGCGCTGTGCTGGTCCTGGCGCCCAGGGGCTGTGCAAAAACGCTTAGTCTTCCTCTAAAATGTCAGGGGTCTCCCGCGCTGCGGGTCCTCCTCGCCGGTGATAAGGGGTCCGCAAGGGACCGTGGCTAAAGTGGGCTGTGCTGGTCCTGGCGCCCAGGGGCTGTGCAAAAACGCTTAGTCTTCCTCCAAAATGTCAGGGGTCTCCCACGCTGCGGGACCTCCTCACCGGTGATAAGGGCTCCGCAAGGGACCGTGGCTAAAGTGCGCTGTGCTGGTCCTGGCGCCCAGGGGCTGTGCAAAAACGCTTAGTCTTCCTCCAAAATGTCAGGGGTCTCCCTGAATAAGTCAAAATAAAACTAAATATATGTGACAGCATACTCATGGAGAAACCAGTGATGTGAATATCTTTATAAACATTAAGAAAATGTCAAATATTATGTGAGAAGAGCATAAGCATGAAAAATAGGTCAATATTTATTTATAGCTATGTCATTATTTCTTTTACTGGTCATAAGAATACGGTTTAGGAATTCTACAATCCTATGAGCATTACTGTCTTTGCAGACTACTTCCAGGGCAATACTAATAATTTAATATTAATAAATAACTTGGAACAAGAAGAGTGCTTCAGTGGTGATCATTCCAATAAATATTCAAACCAGTCCTATTAAGAAAATCAAGTTAAGCAACAGACAAACTCATATCTCTGTAGACCTCTAGGGGGCAGACTATAAGTGGGCAATATTGAACTGTACCAGACACTACCAGTACTCAGAAATCACAAATAAACCTCTAGTGCTGATGATGGTTGAATTTCAAATTGATGATAAAATTAGCAAGGTACATTAAAGGCAAAAGCACCTCATGTTAAATGAGCAAGAACCCTAGACCCTCCAGCATGAAAAACCTGAAAACTGGAGGTTAATATATATTTTTATGTTTTTTACCGTGTTCTTGTGTTTTGTGACACAATAACAAAAACAAGAGATTTTTCCCTCTCTCCATTAAGAACAGCAAAAATAATCATAGCACCCTTGCTCAACCTCTCAAGGCCAGCTGTTAAAAGTTGCTTAATTTCATGTTTAAAAACTGATTTTTTTTGTTCCTCCTTTATCCAATGCAGATTTTGTTTTTCTGTGTTTCCTGAAATGCATTTCTCTCTCCCTAGTCTGTGTTAACTGAAAAGAAAATACTTTGTGTTCCCTGCCTAATTCCCCCCACTTTCCACTGCCCTATTACTTACTGGTAATCTTCATTATGCTGGTCCCGTTGTCCTCATCCCATTCATAAATGGAGTGAGATAATCCTATTTCACCGACAGGAAAAAAAGAACATAGGAATGTTGGCCCTACCTCACCCCCTCCCACTGAGAGTACATAAACTTACCTATCCTAGCATTCTCTCTGAATTACCAAGCCCCTGATGGATGCCAGCAATTCCGGGAAGGAAGGAGGGTAGTAATGACTGGGACATGGACAACAGGACCAGGAGTAATTAAGATTACCAGTGAGTAATAGGGCATTACCCCCAAGTCCCTCCTGTCCTCGTGCCATTCGTAAACAAAGTGAGAATACCCAATCAACAGCTGGCATTCATCAACAATAAACCACCAGGACACAAATCAGACAGCAAAACCAAGTAATTTATTGACACAAAACAACAAGAATTCAGGAGCACACAGTTTGTAGTACCCCCAAACCACAATTAGCATCATCCCCCAACAAATTCTTGATCCGATAATGCCTCACATTAGAGAAAGCCCAAGTAGCTGCCCTACAAATCTCGGACAGGGAAACCCCCAAACCACAGCCCAGGAGGCCACACCTGAACCCCCGCCAGAGGGGGGGATCTGAAAAAGAGTAAGCCAACATAATGACCTGCTTTAGCCAGCACCCAATGGAAGAAGAAGAAACCTTCCCCCCAGAAGAGGGACCCCAAAAGAAACAGATAGGGAGTCCGACTTCCGAAAGGGACTTGTGTGATCAAGCTAGACATGCAATGCCCAGAAGACATCAAGCAAGGATCAAGGAAGGTCATTGACAGACACTGGATCAGTGCACAAAGCCGGCTACACTAATTCCTTGGAGCAAAAGAACTGGGAAGACACCTTGGGGACAAAAACGGAATCCAACCTGAGGACCACCCCATCATCTGAAAAAGACAAAAAGGGCTCCCGAGCCATCAGAGCCCCCAACTCCCCAAGGCACCTGGCCGAAGTAATGGCCACCAAAAAAAACACCTTCAACTTCACAAACTTGATGTCCACCTCAGACAAAGGCTCACTGGAAGGAGACACCAGAGCCCGTAACACCAGAGAAAGGTCCCACCACTGGACAGGACAAAGAAAAACTCTGCAACAATCGAGAGACCAAGTGCTCAACATCTGACAAATTCACCCAAGAGGAACGGAATGCCTTAAACACGGCCTACTAAGCCCATAAAGTGGAAACAGACATCTGCTCCTCAAACCCCTCCCAGAGAAACTGCAGCACCTCCGGCAAAGAGCAATCCAGGGGACACAAATCCAGAGCCCAACACTAGCGCTGGAAATTCCCCCAATGATGCTCATAGAATTTCAAAGTAGAAGGTTTATGAAACTGCTGCAGAGCCAAGGCTAAATGTTGAGGGAAACCCCAATGCCGCCACCCCTGCCTCTCAACTTCCACACCGACAGCTGTAGCCATGGGAGAGATAATGTCGGAGAGGACCGCAGAGGAGACGGAAAGCAGGGGATAAACCAGAGACCCTGCAGAGCCAACAGCCTCAGAGGGGGGAACCAAGACCAACAAGGCCAAAACAGAACTACCACCACAACTTCCTGGGACTCCAGGCTCAGGCGAGCCAAAAACTAGGAGATCAGTGCAAGTAGCAGGAAAGCATACAGCAGGTGTGACGGCCAAGGAATGGCCAGAGCATCCACCCCACATGATCCCTCCTGGCGAACCCAGGACGAGAACCGGGGCAGCTGAGCATTGAGCCGGGAAGCAAAGAGGTCGAGAAAGGGAAGACGAAACCTCCTGCACACAAGCCAAAAAGCCACTGGAGTCAGAAACAACTCCTGGGAGGCGGGGAAGAAACAACTGAGGGCATCCACCACCCCGTTGTCCACAACCCGAATATGAACAGCTGTGAGAGACAACAGATGCTCCTCCGCCCAACAAAACAAGAGAGTCACCACTGCATTCAGAGACTTTGACCTGGATCCCACTTGATGATTCAGGTAGGCCACCAACACCATGTTGTCTAAACGCACCACCACATTGCGCCCCAACAACTGACTGCAGAAACCTATAACTGCATAGGACAAAGCGTCAACTCCCGCTAATTCGAAGAATGCTGCCTCTCTGGAAAGGATCAATGACCCTGAAGCGACCTGGACTCCAATCACACCCCCACCCAAAAGCATTGGCATCCGTTGTCTGGATGGCCAGAGGAGAGGGCTGCAACGGCAGATCCCGAGAAAGATTGTCGGACATTATTCACCAGAGCAGGGCAGGGAGGATTGAAGGAGACACTGGAACCAGAGGGCCAGATTGTGAGACAAAGGATTCCAATGGGCCAACAGATACAACCACAGAGGCCGAAGATGAAACCACACCCAAGCCACTGTAAACACTGTTGCAGCCATGAGACCCAGAAAGTGCACCTTGTCACAAACTCCAGTGCAAGGGAACCCAAGGTCACCCCCAAGAGACTAACTGGAACACCCTGTTCGGTGCGAGAGTGGGCCCGATGAAAGTTAAGTCCTGCGAGGGGTCCCGCAATGCAGAACACAACACTTCCCAATCCACCAACAACTGATCCCAAGATGGAGCATGGATCAACCAATCGACTAGGTAGGGGTAAATGAGGACATCCTGAAGATGCAACAAAGCCACAAATGGTGTCACCAACTTGATGAACACCCTTGGGGTGGAAAACAGGCCAAATGGCAGGACAGGTCCCACCTGTCCTGCCATTTGGCCTGTTAAGGAAAATTAAGGCCATTAAGGAAAATTAAGGCCATGAAGGCAAAAACGCAGGTACCGATGAGGGCTGGGGTGAATCAGAACATGATAGTATGCATCCTGGAGATGGAGGGTGTGCAAGAAATGGCCCGGGAGAACCAACAGGATCACCCGGTGAAGAGTCCCAATCCTGAAGGGCAGATGAATAACAAACTTGTTCAGAGCCTTCAAGTCGAGGACCAACCAGAACCCTCTTGTCACTTTGGAAACCAAAATAATCAGGGAGTAAAACCCACTCCTTCCTTTAGAGGAGCAACTGCCTGAATTGACCCTTACACCAAGAGAGACTCGACCCCCAGAGACAGTTCTGACCGCTTTGCCCAACAGGACGTCAAGGAGTTGGATAAACCCCTGAATCCAGAGGAGGCTCCGAAAACTCGATGAAAAAAACCCAGACAAACAATGTGCAGAACCCTCAAACCGGAACAGGACAGTAACTAGGCCGGGAGAAAGAACTGAAGCCGACCTCCGACCAATAATCCGGGAGCCGCAGTCATGTAGTCAGGAACAAGGTTTCGGAGGGGGGGACTTAGCCTTCCTGACTCAACCCTGACCAAATGAGAATCTCCCTTGACCCCTGGAAATAGCCTCCGAGAAGAGGGGCAAAAAAAAGATTTAGGCTTAGTAGAAACAGCCGCAGTGGAGGACTGCTTAACGGAAGAAGAGAGCTTTTTCTCCTTAAAAATCCTATGTAACTTGCCCTCCAACTCCTTCCCATACATCAAAGTCCTCTGAAAAGGCAAGCACAGGGAGGAAGTCTTCTGAGCAGAATCAGCCTTTCAGTCCTTCAACACAAGATTGCGGCGGGCCGCCATCGAAGGACACATCAGAAAGGAACTCCGCTGCTGCTCGATTTGCTCCAAAAGCCCAGAACAGTCAGATGTATCATCCATCGACTGATACAGGGCCTTGATATCTGAGATCAGAGACTGAGCAACCGAAGTGTCATAAATGCAAGCCCGTAGAGCCAGATGAGAACCAGAGTACACCTTCTGAAGAGAAGCATTCACCTATATTTCCACAGGACCATTAATCACAGCATCCCCAGCCAAGGAAGTTCTACCCACAAGATTGGCCACAAAGGAATTGAAATTGAGTCTGGCAATTCCTTAGACATGTCCTGAAGTGGGTAAAGTTTAGCCATGAACTTGGGAAGCATGATATGATCAGGACCCCCGAATTCCCGCTTCAGAACCTCATGGATGTAGGGACGGGCCGGTACATCGATAGCAGCTGAACTCTGAAACTACTGCAGCATTGAACCACCAGAAGTGCTGAGTGCCTCATTAAGAAAACCCGTTTTGGACTTGACATGCTTAAGCAAGCCCAGTAACATATCCTTCTCAATGTATTTTCCTTCATGTTCCTCACCCTCCTTCTAATCCTCCTCAGAAGCGTAAGAATGAGAGGAATGAACAGGAAGAGAGCCCTTGGAATGGGCCCCCCCATCTCATGCAGAGTTTCCTTACTCAACAACTTGATCCGAGCAGCATCCCCATCCCTGCAGCCTTTTGACCATGCAGGAGAAGGAGAGGAAGAAGACTTAGAAGAGGAAAACAAGGAGTGCTCCACATGCTTACATTTCCTGGAGTGCTTCCCCATTACAGACCGAACACCAAGATGCCACTAGGTGCCAACAGCACTTGTAAGCCCAAGGTGGACACCCAACTAGGTATAAACCAGACCTGACGCTGTGCCAAGCAGAAGTGTCAGAAAGTTCAGGTGCCAAATGGAAGATTGGCTGCAGGAGAACAAAGCCAACTGGACATTGACACACCAGGTTAATGCTCCACCAGATCCAGGCAAAACAGTAATAAGCTCAGCCCAAGCTGATCCACAGCAGCGAGACCAGGCAGCAACCAAGACCGGTCCGCGGGGGTACAAATCCAGCCCAACCCACCCGAACCGCAGGAGAAGCACCAGGGCTCAGTACATCAATAAAGTCAGGATTTGCCAAGATATACAACAAAATAAGATGTGCGATACGTACTCAGGCCGGCCGACTTATCATTGAAAGCGGCTGGCCAGCAAACCAGTGCCTGACTTCTGGCCCGCCTCCAAGACGGAAGTCAGGCAATCTCTCCCAGGAACCACCTCGCCGAGGCGAAGAGACACCTGACGTGACCGGCAACCCAGGAGGTGTGGCCTGGATTCCCCCACATCCACAGGAACCAAGCAGGAAGAAATTCACACAACTCCTCCCAAGCCAGGCAGGGAAGGAGATGTGAAACCACAGCAACGCCCCCACTGCCCGGCAACAGAAACGTGAGTAACCCAAGAGCACCCCAGCTCCTGCCTCGTTCCATTCTGTCGGAAGATAGAAAAAAAGGACAGATGGAATGCTGGGATAGGTACGTTTATGTACTCCCTGTCAGAGGGGGTAGGGTAGGGCCAGCTTTCCTTAGTTCTTTTTTTCTGTTGGTGAGATAGGATTATCTCAATTTGTTTATGAATGGGGTGAGGACAGGAGGGACCTGGGGGTAATGCTATATTCAACCTATGAAATACATTTCTAAGCAGCATATCGCATTATATTAATATGCACTTTTCTCCTGCCTGGCGTGTTTATTCCTTCCTATCAGTTTCATTTCATTCAATGCTCACATAAAGTCATGAATGTCAGTGGTAGTTCAGTCACAATAAATAACATTATTACCTTAACTTCTTTTGAGGTCTGGTTGTCTTACTGAGTCAGACCTCATCGGTTTGATGTTAGCGTTAGTATTATTATTTCCTGTCATGGGCTTTTCAATGCTGTATGTGCATGATGAAGTTTAAACCTTGCCAGTTATGTAGTGAAGGCAGCTATTCGATAGTGGGTACACATGCCAGTTATGCTAGGTAGATTCTTACACATTATCACACGAAGAAAAAGTATTTACTGGAAGCTGTGTATGAGTAAAATACTTTATTAGAAAATAGTACCTAACATGGGTTTGGTGTAAGTAGCTTACCCAGGCACATTAAAAAGAGTGCTTGTCACATTAAAGAAAAGTGCATGTTTAATTGTTGGGAATGAGCTGCACACATTCATGTGTTTTATAATTGTTCATAACATTATCGAGAAACAGCTGGAAACCATGGTCTAAATGCAACTCATCTATATCTTCTTCATAGAAGCAGTTCTTTGTTCTTTTTGCATTATTAAAATGTACAATTGCTTCTGTGCACAAATTCTGTATTTAACAGCCCATGAAAGTAATGTACAAGTGTGTGTTGTTTTGTAATAATAACATTATTGGTGCTGTGCAAGTAAATAGTGTTTCCCATTTATTGAAACTCTTGCTATGAATATGTATTTTTCTTTGTGCAGAACATTATAAAATACTTTTTAAAGATGAGCCAGACCTACTTTCTGTTAGACTTTTCTGTTAGCTCTTTCCCACTAGACCTTTCTCATTCTAATACCAGATTTTCTTGCTACAGTTTTTTTCTTTTTACTGGTTAAAGAGGGCTAGATGCTCACAGTCCTTTCTTATTTAGAGTATTAAGGGGGGGTCATTACGATGGCGGTCAGACACACGTATCAGGATTGAGACTGCCCAACAAGTAGTTGGAGGCATCACCCTTCAGATTATGATGCGACCGCCAAGTAGGCGGTAGGAAACATCCCTTTTTCAATTGTGGCTTGTGCTGTGGCCTGGAAAAGAGCTACAGCGCAAGCCGCAATCGAAAAAGGGATGTTTTTAAACATTCAAGCACCTTGTGCCAGGTACCATGTGGTACCTGGCACAAGGTGCATGGATGTTTGGGGGTACCACATGGGCCCCCCTGACCATATAGTCAAGGACCACAGGGGACGGGGCCCCTACTGGGGGCCCCAAAGTCTCTTTAAATCTGCCTTTACATGGCAGTGAGACCACCATGTAAAGGCAGAGGAAAAGGGCCAATCTATTCCCTATGACAGTGCCTCCACTGGACCAGCCTCCATGTAAGAATTGGGCTACGACCACCGCCCCAATGGGCTTCATGAGCCTGTTGGAGGTGGTGGCCTTTCCCGCGTCCAAATCGCTCCAACCACCGGTATTATAAAATGGCTGTCAGACCGATACACTGGATGTTGGACGGACCGCCTGACTTCATAATTGGGCCCTTAATGTTAATTTGAATATTTACCAGATGTGCTGTGGCTTGTTTAGTTTCTTTAATGCACATGATATTTTGCTTAGTTAGGATTTTGGTTCTATTTTAATTTCTTTAACTCTACTGACCTTTGCTTTCTGTAATTATTCTGTTATTTGAATAAAACTACAAATTCTGAGAACTAGAAAAGCCTTGCTGTGCAGGTTTTCCTAATGGTATTAAGTGAGGGTTAAAATTCACAATTTTCCCTTTCCTGCCATTACCCTCCTTAATTAATTAAGGGTGGTGTGTCAGCAGCTGTGTGCTTTTCTGAAAGCAGCTTTGGGGTAATTGATCATTCCCTAAGGGAGTGCAAGAGGAAATATTAAATAGCACACAATGGGACATGTTCTCAAGGATCTATCGCCGAGTTATCGGCACTTTAGCGCAACTAAAGTCGCAATAAATTTCGCCCCATTCACAAGCTGGTGCTAACAGCCCATATCACCAGTTTACCTGCGATAGCAGCCGCAAAAAACATCACCACAGATGACCCCGGCAACTAACGCTAATGAGTTACAGAGTAGGCCTTCCCCAGCAAAAACCTGCGACAACACCACTTCGTAACATTCTCAACAACCAGCCAGATCAGCGATAAGATCACAAAACAGGCGAAAAGGCACGTTAACAGCAGGAAACTAACACCTGCTCGGACCTGGTGTAAAGTCGGACAACAACCGGGACCAGACAAGGGAGCACAGCCCAGAGCCACACATGAAGAACAACAGATGCCCAGGAGCAACTGACCATGCAGCCTGGAGCCCCAATAGGGCAACAACACCCACCGCCACCACCCCCAGGACCCCCCTCCCCCCGGTGGACAAAGATATTGCACATTAACTCCACTAAATGATGAACCACACAATTCGCCTGTAGTCGAACAATCACAACACCTAACATACATGTGTGGTCAGAAAAAGGAGAATCATACATTCATCTTAGAATATCCAAATAATCAGTTTATTAAAGAATAAACCCGAAACGACAATTCGGAAGAGTCATGTTGGGTCTTCTCAGGACATTCTGTAAGTCACAGCCTGCAAGACAAAAACCTAGATAAGAAGGTGTGTCATGCGCTCATCAAAGTACAGAGGGAAAGTGAGAACGAGATAAAGAGAGAAAGAGAGGGAGAGAGAGAGAAAGTGAGAGAGAGGAAAGACAGGGAGAGACAAAGAGAGGGAGAGAGAGAGAGGGAGAGAGAAAGAGAGGGAGAGAGAGAGAGGGAGAAGGAGAGAAAAAAGATAGGGAGAGAGAGAGAGAAAGAGGGAGAGAGGGAGGGAGAAAGAGAGGGAAAGAGAGTACTGACACTGCGGACCCAGGCCTCACTGCTCACCTTCTGCCACCGGTGTGTCTCCAACCACTTGCCGGTACACACTGTAGTTCCCCAGGTCCCTCATCTGAAACAGTTTTCAGAGACATGAATGGCAGAGTCCATACAGTAGCACACGCCATCATCGCCTGCCTGCCCCTGAGCACACAGACTGATGCACCCCAGCCCCTCTTGCCACCCAGCAGGGATTGCCCGCCCCTGTGCAACCAGACCTCACTGCTCACCTTCCGCCACCAGCGTGTCTCCAAGAGGGCCCACCACGTGCCGGTGGGAGCTCCAAGCCTGGGGCCCGCGACCATGGCACCCTCCACATCATGCAGCCCTGCACCGCGGACCACCAGGTCACACCCTTGATTCTGCGTCTTGATTCCGCTATGGCAGAGAACATATTAGTGCACATTGCATCATTGCAGGCTGCACACCCGCTCAGCTCTTGAGGTGCCACTAACTCTGTGAACCACGAGGGGATGCCACGTGTCGTTAGGTTCGCTTGTTGGCTCAGGCCTACACTGCGGTCCAGCAGGGCTCACACTAATCCTACCAGTACGGGCCACCAGGATGGCGCATCATCGCAGGCTGCACACCCGGTAAGCACTTACGGTGCCCCTACCTCAGTTCATCGAAAGACACCGTCCCGTGGCGGTGTGACTGTGCCTGCCGCAGTGTATCTGGTGCCACCAAGTCTGTGCACCGCAAGCCATGGACCCTTTATGATTGAGTCTCGTGTTACGGATGCCATCATGTCATCCCTGGCATTGGGCAATGTGCTGTGGCAGGGCCCTAGGCCCTCATGCATAAATGATAACCACACGGAGACACCCAGTTACAGAGTGGAAATGGCATCCAGCACGTGCGCTAGGCCCTTTTTATTGGCAGGGTCACATGTCCTGTGATGGCTGTGATGGATGGGTGTGGTGTGGGTGTAAACCAGCCATGAGGGAGTGGCTGTGGCATGCTGACAACTAGACCTGTGAGCAGCAGATCCCTACAGGGAAGACCTGGAACATGTAGCGTTTTCGTCCCCACCTGTGAGCGTAAGCGTAGTGGGCTGGCCTTGCGTATGCCAGTCCAGCGTAAGGGTGTAAACAATGACCCCTGGGCTCTAGGCGTGGTTCTGTTCTGGGCTGGACAAGGAAGTAACTAATGCGTGTGTCTCCATTCTAGTGTCGGCGCCACCCAGACCGCAATCGGCAATGAGTCATTCTGTGACCCAAATTCCACAACATGAGCAACATGGACATAAGGGGGAATAATTGACTCTACATCCATCCATACCTCCACACTTGCAAGATCATAGACATGACACACCTGGGTGAAAATTAATGTTTAATGCACATTCAGTGGAGCGTTGTAGCTGGAGCAGTACAGGGCCATGCAAACCCCACCTTCCGTGGAGGGCCAGCCAGAGTCCTTCAGGGAATGACAAGTACATCAGAATTGTAAGAGATCAGTCCTCAGTCTGATGGCTGTGTCATTGGTGACCAAACAGAATATGGCAGTCCATGTCGAGGTCCAAGGTGAGTGCATCGGGGGACAGTGGAAGGTGATGATGCAGAGGGCAGAACCAAGCAGAAACAAGCCATATGGTGGAGATGCATGCTACTGCGTCCTTCTGACCTCTGAGACAGATTCATTGGCATCTTCGTCCTCTGCTGTTGCATGTACCTCACATGTGGGTGGTGGTGTTCTGTCTCCAGCACAGTGTGGCAGTGACACCTCAGGGGCCGGAGGTGGAATGTCCACCGCACTGTGTGGCACTGACACATCAGGGGCCGGAGATGTGGATGGAGTGGTAGCAGCAGCATGCATCAGCGCCAGGCCTTGTGGCAGCAATGCCATGAGGATGGTCTTTAGGGCATTGAGGGGCTCAGCTATCTCTCACTGGTGTGCAGCCGTGGAAGCCGCTCTTTCCACCAGCGTCTGCTCCATGTTCTCCATGACCCTCAACATGAGTCATAACTCCCGGGCGAGCTCGCTGGAGCCACTCTGACTAGACAGTCGTTCTTGTCTCAGAGTCAAGACTCTGGCAATGTCAGCCATGGTTCCTTGGAGTGCATGGAGCGGACTATGGGTGTTCGTTAGGGACTGTGAGTGGTCCCTGGTGGGACTTAGACACCCATGTATGGTTACAAGTGTATGAGTGGCAACACAAGGCTGGATTCACTGTGTCAGTACAGTTAGAAGCTGATTGTAGAGTCCACACAAAACTTGTAAGATTCAAGTATTCTTTATTCCTTAATTCGGTACAACCACATTCACAGCCAACACGTTTCGCCCAAGCATGGGCTTCTTCAGGGATAATGGTTGTAATATTGATTTGTACAAATAAAACTTTATTTACAAAAAAAGAGAAAGAGACAAAGATACGAAATAGAAGGAAGAATTAGCAAAGTGTTAGGGGAACTGGTGACGTGAAAGAAGCAAAGCGTACCGTTGTCTAGTGTCAGACAAACAAAAAGACCTTTTAATAATCGTGAAAAGAGGGAAAGGGTGAACAATGGCAATGGAACATATTCGGGTGTGTTTTCTATCTGGGGTACACATTTTTGTACCATGCTCATACCTTGTCTGTCTACACTGTTCCAACCTGTTTTATTGGACCATGCATTATGATTGGTTCAGTACATTCCTGTTAGTTTCTTTGGTGACAAACAGCCTTACATTTTAAGGCTATGAACATTCTATCTGTCATTTAGAGTTTTATTTTGTCAATAGTGGCCATATAGGAAAGCCATCGTATGTTTTAACTAGCTCTATAAACTTTACTCATTTGATTGTCATAACACAACCACGTATCATCTCTCTATTCAATCCACTGTTAGTACGGTATTGGGTTCGCCCTATTCGTGCTTTCCCCATTTCTAGATCTCCCCTTTTTTTCATCCCAATTCTTGATGAAGTCCGAGTCTTTATTGCATTTGGTCGTCACCGTACACGTTACTCACGCCGATACCTATTGGCCGGATGTCTCTTTTTGCATTTTATACACATGTGTTAATATACGGCTGGGAACGGATCGATTCTCAGTCGCTCACCTTGTGTTTTTAACTCTTGCGCTTAATACCCCAAACCTAGTCCATTATTCATTTTAACTTTTTCTCATTATTGGATGCACGTTACTTTAAAATGTTCAAGGGGACAGTCCATTACTGTTTCCTTAATGTTTTGTTATACGTGACACGGAAGTTGATAAGATCGCCTGTATACCGTAAGTACTCCAATATGGAGTATTCCTATTTGGGTTACGCTCTAGTTTACTTGCGTGCTCACTTAATGTTTTGTTATACGTGACACGGAAGTTGATAAGATCGCCCGTATACCGGAAGTACTCCAATATGGAGTATTCCTATTTGGGTTACGCTCTAGTTTACTTGCGTGCTCCCACAATCACCGGAAACTCCTTTTTGGTGCCAACGTATATCTATACTGGCGTTTTTCTTATTCTGGTAACCGTTTCAACACGATGGTCATTACGGCACTACAGGCCCCCCTTGGATATGACTTGATACGATACACCTGAAGTAAGTGCAATATTGGCGATATATGGATTTTTCGGCCTTAATGTTATTCCTACTTGATTCCAGTCAATATACGTGTTTAATGTTACCTGTATACTTAAACACTGAAACACGGCTTTGTGGCTTTAGTGTTCTACCTCTTTTACGCCACATGCTAAATATTAATGCGTTTATCTTTGTACGGGCTTGCACTCTCCTTTGTCGTACCTGACTATTTGCGTTTGGATACTCATTATAGCATAGATTCCCGTAAAAGTATGCGTTCCTATGTCTGAACTACAGCTTACATAGTTGAGAACTCTGGCTGTGCCAACTTACTGTGTTTGGGCACACCTGATTAGTTTGGTAGATTTAACGCCACATGCTAAATACCAATGCTTTTATCTTTGTACGGGCTAGCACTCTCCTTTGTCGTACCTGACTAGTTACGTTTGGATACTTATTATAATATAGATTCCCGGGAAGATATGCGTTCCTGTTTTTGAACTACAACTTACATAGCTGAGAAATCTGGCTGTGCCAACTTACTGTGTTTGGGCACACTTGACTAGTTTGGCGGATTTATAAGTGTGGCACCTTTCGTTTTCCTGTTATAATTTTTTGTGCAATTTTGGCCTATACATGCACTCACTTACTCGTTTCCTTTATTCCACACCTGAACGTTTTGTTACTTTTTAGACAGATTGGAATAACCAGGATTCCTTGAAACATACGGTTCCTCACGTATACCTATATATGCTTCTCCACTGCTCCCATGCCACCTTTTGGCAAGGTTAGTAGGCACCGTTTTAACCTAGCATCACTGTGATACCTCGGTGCATTCCACCCTGGGCCATTACTTACTCTCAGATATAATTTACGAAAGACACCCTTATTTTCATGACAGCCTTTATGCATCATCGTTTTACATTTTCTGGTAAGCGACTGTCTTAGCCATGCTCAAAACATTTTTTCTTTAATTCTTTCTTTCTTCTCACTACTGAATTTTTTAACACGACGTCACCGTTCCCCTGAGGTCTCTTTAAAGACATATAGGGTCACTTAATGTTTACCTTCGCTTTTGTCTTATGGACACTCATCGGGGATTCTTCCTTGGACCACTTCACTTCACCCTTTCCCTCTTTTCACGATTTTTAAAAGGTCTTTTTGTTTGTCTGACACTAGACAACGGTACGCTTTGCTTCTTTCACGTCACCAGTTCCCCTAACACTTTGCTGATTCTTCCTTCTATTTCGTATCTTTGTCTCTTTCTCTTTTTTTGTAAATAAAGTTTTATTTGTACAAATCAATGTTACAACCATTATCCTTGTATGATTCCTAAC
Source organism: Triturus cristatus (assembly GCF_964204655.1). NCBI lineage: Eukaryota > Metazoa > Chordata > Amphibia > Caudata > Salamandridae > Triturus > Triturus cristatus. Next base: position 234,102,670 of record NC_140587.1, read on the forward strand.
AGCCCTGAAGAAGCCCATACTTGGGCGAAACACGTTGGCAGTGAATGTGGTTGTACCGAATTAAGGTATATAGAATACTTGAATCTTACAAGTTTTGTGTGGACTCTACAATCAGCTTCTAACTGTACTGACACAGTGAATCCAGCCTTGTGTTGCCTCTCATACACTTGTGAACATATGCTTTATTCATGGTCTTTTAGCAGCTGGCCATTTAAGGTGGGCAATACTCTCACTACTGTATAGTGACATGTCTGATGCCATTTGTTGTCTGGAGGTGCATGTTGCTGCATCTTTGTGATTGTCACCATATTTGTGCCTGCTTTACCCATGTATGGTGTCTAGTTTGTCTGCCATGCGGTCGAACCCCACCTGCATCTGTTCAGCCAATTTCTACTGGCACCCCAACACATGGCATTGGATTGTCATGTGTTCGTCATGGGGGTCCTGGGAGGCAGCCGTGGTGGTGGGTGCTGCCTGCTGTGTGTTCTGTGCAGGGGGTGGTTTCTGATCGTAGCAGCTAAGCGGCTGCCCTGTTCCTGGAAGTGGGCTGCAGAGGCTCTCCACGAGCTGTTGGAGGGCGTTGGAGTCGAAGGTGTGGTGGTCCTCTTCGTCATCGGAGAAAAGATGTTCGGGCTGATCTGCAGGAGGTGTTGGATTTCCCCCAGAAATGTGAAGGAAGATGCAGTTTAACATTGTGTTCACATGTGTGTTGACGCATTGTCATGTTTATATTCAGACTGCATGACAGTGTACATTGTGACTGTTTGGGGGGAGCTGCCTATTTGATGCGGGACAGTGGACATTTTGACTCACAGATGTGTGTTTGTACTTGTACATCATCATCTCACATTTCCCTGCTATGCCAAATGTGATTAGCCAGTTTCTGCACACAAGCGGCACCAGTTGTGTCCTCTGTTCTGTTGTGGATGTGTTGCTGTTTGTACCACATTTTTGTCAATGTTGCTGTGCATTTTGGGAGAGTCGCCCCTGCAACTCTGATTTGGTTAAGCACAGAAGTCAAAGGCACACCTCATTAAAGGGATCTTTAATGAGGTGTGCCTTTGACTTCTGTGCTTATTCAGTGCTGGGATGTTGTGGACTTGGGTACATTGGGCTCTTGGCAGGAGCTGGGACTCTGGGTCATTGTTTTTCCGCAGCTGTGCTATACTTAATTGTGCATGTGTGCCATGTGGCCAGCTCCCCCGCGCCCCCAGTCCCTGGTCATTACTCAGCCTGTTGCTGTTGTGTCCGGTCATGTTTAGCAGTGTCCGGGCCCCCAAATACTGCCACCGTCTCCCCACTGATGACTGTGGACACCATTTCCTCCATCTCGTCCGGCTCCTCCTGTGGAGCTGGACTACCCCCTCCAGCCTGCATTGCTGCCTTCCGGTTGTTTGCGGGTTTCTGCTTGGTTTTGTGCTTGACATCATTCCAGCGCTTCTTGACCTCTTCCATTGTCCTCTTCAGCACTCCGACTGCATTCACCTTGTCCATGATGGTCTGCTATATTCCATTTTTAGTTGCCAGTGACACAGTGGAGGTGACAAACAGTGGTTGATGGTGTTCTATCACCTCTGTTATGAGGATCCTGTTTTCCTGTGGACCGAACCTTTTCTTCCTGCTCTTCTTGTCCTTGCCCTTCCCTGACCCCGCGGTCCCAGGCTGGTCATCCGGGGGGCTTGTGGGGTTCTGGTTGTCCTCTGCACTTGCTACGGCTACCTCCATCGTGCTTCGCTGTTGTTTGGCTTTTGTATGTATTTTTTTTTCCACTTTTATAAAGCATTTTCCCGCATGACGCGTGGGGATTCCAGTCCTGTGGCTGGTTTTCGTAGATTTTTGTATCGCGATTGGCGTCATCGCTACTATTTTCGCATTTGTGTTTCGTGTTTTTGCGGCGGCGCGTTGATTTTAACGCGCTCATTTGATGCGTTTCATTATCATGGGTCTATCGTATGGTGCCGCTGTGTTGAAGAATACCAGGATAACATGAAGTTATTTTCCCATGATAGACTCCGATGTGGAGAGTTGCGTTAAGTAACTTTTGCGGCAGTTATCACACGTTCTTGAGAATATCCCCATTATATATTATTATATATTGTTGGCTACGCCATTGCTAGTTGGCACTGTGGCGAAGCTTACAATAAGTAATACAAAAGTGCTCAGGGATAATAGTAACGAGAACTACAATTTTACTCTTGGTATGGTACTATGTATGTCAGAGAAATAACTCTCTTTTAAATAAAATAATCCCACACATCTCTGTTGTTTAGATGTGGACACTTTTATGTTGGTTCATAGTGCAAACATCAGTTACAGGTCTGAAATTAGACAAGTTCTTGAGATCCAATCAGAGAGAAAGAGGGCAGTAATGCGTTAATTCTTATTTCTTCTCACTCGATTTAGGAACATTATACAAACATTAAATAGAATTGTTTTGACAAACATGCAACAAAGCATCCTAATCCAGTGAACTAGAACATAAATGCAGATGATAACAAGCAATCATAAAAAAGTAATAAATCCAATTTCATTAGATATGTTTGAAGCATAATTCCTGGAATTAATGATGACATTTTAAAAATGCGCCCTAATTAGTGTTTACTGACATTCCATCTAAATAGCACGCAACGATAAAGAGCATTGCAGTGCTTTGAAAAAATATTTTTTAGAGAGTGACCTGTTTTATTTAAAGAAAAAAATGAACAACTGGATTCTACTGCTCTTGTAGGTGATTTCCTCAATCATATTAATTAATTTACTAGATTCACAAATCTCTACTCACAGACCTACAGAGTGCAGTTTCCAAAGTGTAGATGTGAGAGATCCATTCGGATTAATTAATTACCGCTCACAGCACTAATTGAATAGAAATGAAGGAGCTTATTTATGAGAGCCATGCGTCAGTTTTGCACAACATAAAGTGGTAATTGCATGACGCAGGGCTCTCATAAAGATTTATTAAGCCAGACAAAACCCCCCTGCGTGGCTTTGAGTGGCCTCATAAATCATAAGTAAGCTAACACAGTTCAAATCGCTGCGTTACCTTACTCTGTACCCTGGAGGAGTTCCATGGGCGCTGCGTGGGTTTTCCTATGCAACACCCATGGAATATGACACGAGCCCAGATTTACAAAGAGATGTAATCCTGGGGAAGTGCAAAATGGTACTCCTCCGTAGGTGAGGTGTAACAAGGACAAATATGTTTATTTCTCCTCATGATTTCCTGTTTTCTGCAGCACACATGGAAAGAGGAAAATGCATTGCAGGGTTGTTTTCTGCAGGAAGGTGTCCCTCCCTGCACAAAAGCAATCCTGCTTGCAACAGAGGCATCCATGTACCATGGTGCAAAGGTGCCTACCTTGGTGCAAGGCTGTAAAAACGACACATGCACAGGCAGAAATACAGGAATGTACCATATTGCCAAAATACTGTGCATTCCTGTCCTTTCACTTGGACTTAGGGCAGAGCAGCAAGGTGCCTTGCTGTGCTGCCCTATGCCAAAATTCCATAATTTCACACCTAGTGAGGGGATTATATTAACATGGGTAGTCTTCAATGTCGTCATGTAAAGTGAAAGCAGAGGAAGAAGTGTCACAGGAAGTGACATGATAACCACATCATATTCCTCATTTTTAATGTAAATACAGATTCAAAGTGAGATACATAATTTGCTGTATGTATTACTTAGAAATATATATATGAGCACAATGATTGTATTCTTATTTAACGTTAATTGTTCATGAATGCTGAATGGTGAAGGTTGAGGCAATGCTTAAGTCTACATTAAATAATTCATGAATTTGTAATTTGTAAGCATTTGCATGTTATGAAATGGTGAACAAATATTAATTCCTTGAGGCAAATGAATTTAGTATTGTATGTATTTAATACATTGTTATATGGTACAAGCCATACAACAGATGCAGATCATCTATTCAAAGAACCTCAAAGGAGAACTGCACAGGAGAAAAGAAAATAACAAGTGGGGTATGAGGATTTAAGAGAAGATCAACAATGAGGTGGTCAGAAGTGGTAAGGGAAAAAAGATCTGTGCAGGGGAAGATGCAGGAATACAAATGGAGAGACGTGGGTTTTTCAGAGGACGCATTGAGCATCAAGTAGGATGATTTGTGGGAAGAGCAAGAGGGGAAAAGAAGAAATAACATCTGGAAAAGGGAGCAATGTTGCTGAGATCATGACTAGCATTGTTGCTGCATTAGGGGCTGAGATAAGTGCAGATATTGCTCGAATATTTGGGATTTGAAATCCTTTGGGAAAATAATCAAGTTTTCTGACTGTAGTAGATGGACAGGGACGGAGCTCCAAAGCAATTGATCTTCTCCTGAGAAGGTTAGAGGCACAGCGTAATAGGTTCTGATTTTTATTATTTTAAACTCAAAATTATAAAAGCTTTTTTTATCTAAGATTGAAGGATGCCATCTTTCTGCATTATCTGAGGTATTCCAGTTATTGTAAGAGGGCTTATTTATGAGTGAGGCAGCCAAAATCAAATTTTATCCTGGACAAGAGAGATGCTCAGCCATATTTATCAATGAGTTGCGTCACCCTTGTGCCACACAACATTGCTCAAGAGTGACAAAACTCATAAGTTAGATTTATCAGGCCATGCAAGGCTCTGTTACGTGACCTGAGCGGCTTGATAAAGCTAGAGTAACCAAACAACACAAGAATGATAATACATACTGTCAAGTAAAACCCAAAACAACATTGATTGTAGCAAAAATACAAAATGATTTTTATTATACATCGAAAATATATAAAACATTATAACATTCTTGCAAAGACTTGTTTATCCATCATACACACTTCCAATCATACTTTCAGAAATACAAAAACATAAAGATTTATTGACAATGATATATAGGTGATAATTGATATTGTAGAAAAGAAATTGCATAAAAATTGTGTGGCACAATTTTGGCTGACTGGAATATCCTCTACGCGCGTTTCGGCACACAAAGGTGCCTTCGTCAGGAAAAGTTGCCCACTGGCGAAGGACAATGGTGGTTCTTAATTATCTTTGTAGTAAAAGACCCAATTCTTGTAATGAGATGTACACAATAGATATACATTCAAAGCAGGATAAATTTAAGGATTAAAGTCACAAGTAGTCTAGTAATTTTCCTAGTTTTGATAAGAGAGGTGGTTATAGCATCTTCAAGTACGATGATAGAGGCTTACTGTAGGTCTCTGATATGAAAACCAACAATGGACGAGATTCTGAATTCGTAGGGATGTGCGGGATAACGCAAAATTAGAGCAATCACGGCTCTAGATCGTCCGAAAGCTTCTGAGTTGCTCAGCGTAGGGAAAGACGTGCAAAATACCGGAAGCATTGCACCGAAGGCTCGGATTTCATCAAATATAAATTTACTATGAAACACTGGATCTAACATATCATTGTGGACTCAGAAGCTTTCAGACGATCTAGAGCCGTGATGACTCTAATTTTGCGTTATCCCGCATCCCAATGCAGTGCAATCGCTGTGTTCCGTTACTCTGCACCAGGGAGGCATTCATGGGTGGCGTGTGGATCTTCCCACGCAACACCCTTGGATTTTGACGCATATCCAGATATACCATTGCTGGTAGACCTGGGAATGCATTAAAAATGCTACTTATCGGGGCGTGGCTTGCGCGCCGCTGCGAGATGGCGGATCGCGCTTGAGCTCCGTAAAGAGCAGGGGCCGACGGAGACATTTCTGCCGCTGAGGAATGCCCTGTTCAGCGCAGAGGATGACATCCTGCCTGGGAAACTGCCGTGTACGCCACGAGGGTCTTTTCTGGTGATGAAGAGTGGCCAGACTCCATATTTCGGCATTTTGAGGTGGCGCTTCATGTCTGCACGAGCGGCCGCCATTTTGTTTCTTCTGTGAGGGAGTTTGTACTATCACCTCTTCACGACGACGCTACTGGTCTGTCCTGTCAGGAATGGAGGCATACAGGAGCTGGTGACGTTTTTTTCACTTTTCTTGAGTTTATTTTGTTTTTTTCTGCCGCCTATTGTAGTGCTGCCAACTGCGTGTTTTTTTTTGTGGGTTCTGCTACTTTATTTTTCATCAGACGCACTGCCACTTCCCTATGTGAGACTTCCTTGCTCTTGGCCTGATTTTGGTTGTTTTCAGGTGTCGGTGTGTGCCTACTGGCGCCTGCAGCACGTGAGTTTTTTTTTTTTTTGTGTGGTGTTTTTTTCTGACGGGGATCGCCTGCCATAATCTCTACTCGGCTCTTTTGATGCAAGTACATTATTCCTTCCTGTTCATTTTTCCTCTCGCACATTGAGTGTTTTACAGCCCCTGACATTTCTTGCTCTCGCTCTATCTGTGGAGGTGTATTTTGTTCCTGTGGAGGTGGTTTGCCCTATGGCTGAGAATATGGCCCCTTCACCGAATGCTAAAGACGTTAAGGACTTTAAAGCATCTCTTAAGAGGTCCAAACAGGTATCCCCAACTCCTGAGTCTGCTCCTAAAGACACTAATTCGACTCTTGAGTCCATCCTGACGCGCCTTAATGAGGTCTATGAAATTGCGCAGTCTACTAAGACAAATACAGATTTACTGCAGGTGGAGGTATTAGCCATCAGGAATGATTTCAAGGCCCTTTCCCTTCGTGTCTCAGGTACAGAAGCACGGATTAGTGGCGCAGAGGATACCATGCAAAAGCACTCTAGATCTCTCACGCAGATAGAGCGTTCCATGGCAGCATTGAGGAAAGACCTCACTGAACAAGAGGATCGTAATCGTAGATCCAACCTGCGTATTTTTGGTCTTCCAGAGGAGGTTGAGAAAGATTCATCTTCCATGATTGAGTTTCTTTATCAATGGATTCCATCTACACTACAAATTTCTTTCAATAAAGATTTTGAACTGGAACGGGCACACCGTGTCCCCTCCTTTCGCCCCAAGTCTGCTACGCAACCAAGGGCGATAATTTTTAAACCGCTGCGTCATCAACATACAGAGCAGATTTTGGCCCATATGCGGAAGGTTAGAGCTGTCTCTTGGAATGGCCATCGTATCTCAATTTCTCAAGACTTTGCCAGGGACACGGTGATAAGGAGAAAGGGTTTTCTTAATCTCCGGAAGCGTTTGTCTGAGATGAATATCCCCTTCTCTTTTGCTGGTCCCTCAAAATTCCGCATTACTTTCAAAGGTCGTGTCAGGATTTTTGACGAACCTGCGGATTTGGCCTCGTTTTTGGATAATCAGATGGAGTTGCAGATGGATCTTCAAACAGGGGCTTCACATGTTCCTGGTTCTTCTGGCACCTGATGTGGCTATATATATTGCGTTGTTTTTTGTCTTTGTCAGATCTATTAAGTCTAGCTGCTTTTAGATCTGCGCGGTGGTCTTTATGCTCATTGGGTTTGACGTATTTTTGTCGTCTCTTGGTGTTTCCCTATTATCGGTATGATGTGTTGGTCTTTAGTGTTGTTAGTTTTACTGTATAAACCTTTTAATTTTTTGTGGTAGCTTTTCTTGTTGGCTTGACTTCACTCCTGTTCGCGTGTCGTCTTGTTACTCCTTGCCTCCCCGGTTTGTCTCTCGACGTATTAGGTCATGGTCCTTTTCCTCTCCCGTTGCATGTCTTCGTTAGGTGCGTCGATTTTTGTGGTAAAGTTGGTTTATCTTATCCCTTTGTGGTCGGTCTTTTTGCTTCATGTTTGTTTCCTGTTATTCCGTATTTTACGGAGTAGGTCATTGTGTTTTCCGTTGCGTTATCAACGTGTTGTTGTATGGTGTGTCTAGGTGTTTTAAGCATATATGTTTACTAGGTGTTTATTTATGGCTATATTTAGAGTTAATATGTGATGTTCATATAGTTGCTAGTTATACCTACTTTATTGATTTTTTCATTGAGTGTTTTGATTACATTGTGTTATTAATTGTCTTTTTCGAGTAGATTAGTTTTTTATAGATGCCTTGTACTTGATAGATTTATGCCTCTCTTATCTACATGTTCTCTTACTTAGGCAAGCATATTTATTCTGCTAATTTGTGTGTATGCTTTATTTACTCATGATCAGTTATTTATAAGATTGCATATAGATTTTACACATTTATATATAGTATTAGGTCTCTTATTTAACTGCCATAGGGATTCATTGACTGTAATATTGATAGAAGGTTATATACCGTTTTTTACTATGTTTCACTTATTTTTCTCATATTGTATCATATAGTATGCTTTAGATTGTATTTCTTCTTTTTCTTCATTATGTTCCTTTTTCTCTTGATAGAGTCTGCTTTGGTATGGTTCTACCTATAATATTGTTATTTTTTAGTTCACTTTCCATCAGCTCTTATTGCCTGAAAGTGCTTTCTTTCTCTATCTTTCCTGCTCTTACCGTTCTTTATGATTCATTTTAGTTGTTATGTATACATTAATTTGGTCAAACGTGTTGCCTTTATAGTCTCTCATTTAGCTTTGTTTTCTAAGTAGCTATCATTAATTCCAGTTCTTAGCTTTTAGATAGTCTTCCCTTTTAATGTATAATCAGTTATGCACTGTTCTGGGGCTTTTTATGCCATTGTTGTTACTCCTCCTGTTGGCCCTCGCTCTTTTTCCCATGTCCCCCCTTGTATGATTTTGGTCTCTTCCAGACATGCCGGATGGGCCCTTCTCTCTCTCTTTCTGCGTATTCTCTTGCTGTCCTTTTCCTCTTCTTTCCTTTTTTCTCTTCGGATTTCCTCTTTGGTCTCACCCTGTTGTGTGTTGGCTGTTGATGTCTGCTGGTTAGCTCTCCTGGTTGTTGCGCTTCATATGTCACATATGGAATATCTTTTTTTCCTAATATTGGTTCTATGTCTGGACTAAATATACTTTCCCTTAATGTTAAAAGGTTAAATCATCCAGTAAAAAGATCAAAGATTTTGGACTACTGTAAGTCTCTTTCTTCGGATCTCGTCCTTTTTCAGGAGACAAAGCTCTCTGCCAAGGAGGCGTTGTTTCTGAAGAAAGAGTGGGTCTCTGATGTTGCTTGTTCGGATGCTTGTGGTAAAAGGAATGGGGTAATTACCTTAGTTTCTAAACACTCTGGGTTATCTATCGTTTCCTCTGAACAGGATTCAGAGGGACGTTGGTTACTATCTAAGGTGTCCAATGGTAATGCTGACTTATTTGTCATGAATATTTATGCCCCCAACAAGGATGACCTGTCCTTTTGGAATGCTATCACCAAAAAGCTCGAGGATACCCCTCACTCTGGCAATCTTATTGTAGGTGGTGACTTTAACTTGCCAATGGACCCTATCTTGGATAGGAATTCTGCCTTTAACTTTCGTCCCCCTAAAGCACACAAACAAATGACTAATATGTGTTCTCTTAACCATCTTCAGGATGTTTGGCGTCTTCATAATCCCACTGGTAGTGACTTCTCCTTTTTTTCTTCCCCTCATTCGTCCTTTTCACGCATTGACTATCTTTTGGTTCACTCTTCTTTGGTTCAATCTTCTTCTTCTCCGCTTATCCACCCTATTTTAGTTTCTGATCACGCCGCAGTGACACTTACTCTTACGTCCTTTGTCCCTAGGGCACGAGCTCGTTCGTGGAGACTCAACACAGAAATCTTACATGATGAGTCCTTGGTGCGAGAGTTTTCTAATGACATTGAGACTTTTTTTATTGAGAATGTTGGGTCGGTCAGTTCCCCTGTTGTTCTTTGGGACTCTTTCAAATGTACGTTCCGTGGTCAGGTCATTAAATGTATGTCAAGGAGAAATGCAGCCATTAAAAAGGAACTCACGGACTTAGCAGATGAGATCAAACGTCAGGAATCCCTTTTTCGACATTCTCAGGACAAGACCTGCCTCCAATCTATTAAGAATTTAAAGTATTCGTACAATACTATAGTCACTAAGAGAGCTCATATTGGCCTGCAGGCTCAGAAATCTAAGAGACTGTTGTTAAAAAATCGTGCGGGCAAGATTCTTGCAGCCACTTTAAAGTTTCAGGAATCTTCTTGTAATACTTTCCAAATTCCTTCTATTACTGACCAGCTTGGTAAGAAAAAATTTCAAACTGCAGAAATCCTTGATGTTTTCCGCGATTTTTATAATTACTTATATACCCCGTCGGCTCAAGCTTCTTTTGAACAATGTCAGGAGTTCTTGAAGTCGGTTCCTTTGAAAGTTGTTTCGGAGGAAGATAATCAATCATTAAATTGCCCGATTACTTCTGATGAAATCATTTCCGCGATCAAAGCTACTCGGTCTGGTAAAGCTCCTGGTCCTGATGGTTATCCTATTGCGTTTTATAAAACCTTTATTCCCGTGCTTGTCCCGAAACTCCAATCCGTTTTTGATGCTTTTATTAAGGATGGTTCTGTGTCTGGTTCCGCGGCTGATGCTACTATTGTAGTTATCCCCAAAGAAGGGAAGGATCACGCAGATCCCAAAAATTTTCGTCCCATTTCCCTTCTTAACATGGAAGCCAAGATTTTTGCTAAAATTCTAGCTAAACGTTTAGAGTCTTTTATTCCCCAATTGGTTCATCCTTCACAAACAGGTTTCGTAAAGGGGCGTCTTGCACGGGATAATATTCGTACTTTTTGTCATATTCTTGGTGCCGCTAAGCGATCTAATCTTCCGGCGGCAGCCTTGGCCCTTGACGCTGAAAAGGCCTTTGATAAGGTCTCTTGGCCTTTTTTAAGAGCTGTTCTATGTGCACATAATCTTGGTGAGTCCTTTATTCGTATGGTTATGTCTCTTTACTCCCATCCTAGGGCTAATATACGGGTGAATGGTGCTACGTCTTCCTTTTTTAACCTGTGTCAGGGCACTAGACAAGGGTGTCCTTTGTCCCCTCTCTTATTTTTGTTATCCATTGATCCTCTCCTCAGAATGATTGACTCGCATCCAGATATTAAGGGGTTCTCTTTTGGGTCTCATCAATTAAAAACAGCTGCATACACAGATGATGTTCTCATTTTTTCTGATGATATTGCACTGGCCATTCCTGCTATTTCGGATACGATTGCTCTTTTTTCAAAAGTCTCAGGATACACTCTGAACAAAGATAAGACAGAGATGTTTCCTTTAAATGCTTATTGCTTCTCCTCTCATGTGGGTTCGGCGGGCTTTAAATGGCAATCTAAACAGCTAAAATATCTGGGTATCCATTTCTGTTCCACCCTATATGCTACGGCTATTTACAATGAATCCCAAACTATTCTTAAGGTGAGACGTCTCTTAGAAAATTGGTCTCCGAAGCATATTTCTTGGTGGGGCCGTATGCAGACCCTTAAAATGATGATCACTCCTATTATTAATTTTGTTTCCTCTATGCTTCCAGTAAGGCTTTCTGATTCCTTCTTTCATGAACTTGATTTGCTTACTTCTAAATTTTTATGGAATGATAGAAGGGCTAGGATTGCTTATACATTTTTACGGAAATCTTATGATATGGGCGGCTGTAATTTTCCTGATTGGGGGAAGTATCAAACTGCTTTTCTGGCGTCCCAGGGTGCCCTTTGGTTTTCTTCTACATCTATTCATGCTCCAGCATGGTTGACAATAGAACAGGAATTGGCCTCCCCACTGCCGACTGCATCCTTTTTAACCACAAACACCCTTTCTATTCCATTCTCTCGCTCTATTATTTTAGACACTATTGCTGCGGTTCGTAAGGTTGATAAGAGAGTAGCAATTCCATTACATAAAACTAGATGGTCGTCTATTTGGCGCAATTCTAAAATCAAAATTAATATTGACCCTGAGTTGATGTCTTACTGGGCTGGGAAGGGTGTTTCACTTGTTAAACATCTCTATGATTCTAATAACGATCCTTCCCCTTTCTCATCCCTTGCTCAACATTTCTCTTTATCTAATTTAGATTTTTATACTTTTCTTAAGATTAAGGTTGCACTTGCTAAATTACACCTTCATCCTTCTTCCCCTACGATTACGCTTTTTCAGCTTTGGATTAGGACTGGTCACGTTGCGTCTCGGATTTACAAATTTTTATCGTCCTCTTCACTCCCCTCCCAAACTGTCACACAGCAAAAATGGGTACATCATTTTGATCAGAGTGTTACTGCTCATATCTCTCCTGATACCTGGCAAAATATTGGTAAATTTTCTCTTCGTAACAAAATTGCCCCTTCCCTAACGCAGTCTAAGTTTTTCTCTATTAATCTTCTTCACTGGACTCCCATTCGTCTGCATTCACTTAATCTTAAAGAAGACAATTTGTGCTGGAGCTGCGGGCTTTTACCAGGTGATTTTCAACATATGTTCCTTGATTGTTCCCTTCTCCATTCCTTTTGGGATTTAGTTCACAAACACCTCATGCTCATCTTTAACATCAAATTCCAGCTGTCTTTTCCATTAATTCTTTTGGGTCCGTTGGCGTCCCCAGTCCCTCTGCCTTTAGATCCCATGGAGTTACAGTTGTTGGACCTCTTGTTAACTATTGCAGTCAAAGTAATTCTCATGGAGTGGAAATCCTTTTCGTCCGTCTCTTATCATACTTGGTGGGCTTGGGTTTCCTTTCTACGTAGTGCTCATACGTCAGTGGACCATGCTCATCTTTTTCCTTCTATTTCCTCTGGTGTTTGGAAAGCCTTAGATTCATACATGGAGTTGGCCTCTGAAGGGTTGGTGGCGCAATTTCCCTTTGATTTGTCTGGTTAGTGTTGTCTTGTGTTGGGTGATTCCTTTGGAAATCCTCTCCTCTTCCGTTTCTCCTCTCTGTCTCTCTTTCTCTTTCTTCTTCTCTTTCCTACTCTTTCCGCCTTTGCTTTCTTCCTTTCTTCTCTTCCCTCTTTTCCCTAATTTGCCATCTGTGGGTGATACTTTTGATATATTTCTTTGCCAGATATCATTTTGGGTCTTCCCTCCTTAAGTAACTTATTTATCTGATATCTGCAGATTAATGAATGACATTGATTTGTTTCCCTATTAATTAGTTTTATCATAATGTATTTATTACCTTATTGTCCGATATCAATTGTATCACTTTGGCCTGTATCTTATGTTTCATATTGCGCTTTTAAAATAATAAAATTCTTTTGAAATGAAAAAAAATGCTACTTATCTCCAGGGGAGGCTTAACAAGGAGAAATGTGTTTATTTCTCCTAGTTTCTTCCTCTTTCTATGTGTGCTGCATTCTGCAGCACACATAAAAAGAGGACACTGTCTCAGGGGACTGTTTTTGTGCTGGAAGGTGTCCCTTTCTGCACAAAACAATCCTGTTTACGATGCAGGCATCCTTGCACAATTGTGCATGGTACCTGCATTGGCGCTAGGTAGCACATTGTGCACTAGTGCTGGGAAAAGACAAGATTGTGCAGTTATGTTGCACATTTCTGCCCTTTTCCTGTTCCACGGTGTAGTGCAGCATGGTGGATAGCTGTACTCTGTAAATGATAACTAAGGCACTATAGGACCGATTCACTAACGGATTGATGAGTACGGGGACTAGTACTACAGCAATATTCGTTTATGTACTCTTACTTGCTTTTGTGAATTGGCCCCTAAAAATCCAATCTACTGTTAGTAAAAGAAAAGTGAGCGTGCAATCCCTTGCACTAATTGTTTAACAAAATGCCCCTAATATTCGATTTTTTATATCCATTGTAGATGTTTTGGGATCGTTTACAAAGGCATGTAAGTGTGCATAAAGGTGAACTGTAGGAGTAGTCTATGTACTCTTACATGCCTTTGTGAAACGGCCACAATATTTTGAAAGAAAATATTGAGTTCATGGTGTTGAGGTGCCATCCTTTCCCTCATCTGCTCCCCGCTTCACGCTGGAAAGGATTTTCATGCAGCTGTTGTGCCCACTTTTGTGTGAAGGAGAAAGTGACTAAGCATCTATTCACAGATTGATGTTCTCTGGGCAGGAGTAGTTTATAAGTATTTGCAGTTGATCTGTTGCCTAAAATACTGCTGTGATAAGGGGGTATTAGATTTGGCAATTAATTGTGAGCCACAAGTAGGATTATGAATTTTGTTCATATTAGAAAATATTTCGGAAGGTAATATGCCGACTTTTAAAGCAGACATAAGGTGTGGATACATTACTATTGATTTTTCCGACTTCTTCACCATGTGCCAGTGTGTTGCACTTTGAAACATCAGTTTGTTTTTTGCGTACAGAATTGAGGTTCGAGCACACGCTGTCTTTACAGACGCAAACGGGAAAAGCATTTTTTTCAAAATGATTTTCGACATGTTGTATTTTGCATTTTAATTGCAAATCGGCTTCTTTTGAACGCTGGACCAAAAGAAAAACCCAATCATAACGTTTTATCCTACGTTACTCTTTTCTTTTGATGGGAGTGGGGAAAACTTCACTGGCGAATTTGCATCTGAGATTTGAATTTTGTGCCACCCTTGCACACGTTAGGGCTGACTTCTCAAACCGTCTAAACGTGCAATTCGATCGAAAAAGCATTTTCATTTTTTCTGACAGAGCACACTGAATAGGAGGCGAATTAGTAGGCTGCACCTGCCTGTACATTTTAAATGCAAGAATACCAGAGTTGAAAATATCTGGAAATCTTCACAAAAATATTGTTTTCTTATTCATGGCTTCCCCAGATGAAAGCCGGATGAAAGGAACACAACTTTCTATGAGAATCCAAAACGAAGGCAACTGAACAGAGAGAGTTCACGAATACTTTAATAATCTACATCTGTGCATTCAATGCCCGCCTCCTTCCCTATGGATCCCATCGAAAAGAAAGATATCTCCTGATCGCCCATAGAAACCTCTTTAAAGGTATATTCACCTCAGTAATCAGCCATGCCGGCTAGCCTGGTTTGCCTCCTGTTTTAGTTGCTTGTCTACCCACAAGGGTACGTTCTAAGAATAGAACGAGCAAGGGGTTAAAGGCCTAATGCAGGTGAACATGGGCTGTCTCGCTGCCATTTTTAGGGACCGAACTTCACTGCCCAGTCCCATCTTATAATAGTATCCAAGTGCAAAGCATCAGATCAATGGATTGGAAGCATATTTTATATTTTGTGTTTCAGTCCTACAATATAAGGGCTGCAACAAACAAATTCTAGAACGTTTGCTTTTTATGTAGATTTCTTCAGTATAAATGAAGTGAAAAGAAATGTTACAACATGTGACTGATCACCATTCACAAGTGTAAAATGACTCCAGCGTTTTTACTTTTCCCCATACTTTACAATAGGGAGATCTCCTCCACCGGAGCCGAGACTTCCCAGTGCTAAAGTATACGTAAAGATAAAAAGGTTTATTAAACTTGTAAAAAGTAGTGCACATATGTTTATGTTAAATTAATGCAAATTAATGCCATACATTTATTTTAAATTACGAACTTATTAAACATGCTGCATCACCACTATCTTAATTTTAATTTGAAATTCATTTTGAGTATATTAAATTAAATTAATATTATTTTTCTGCAGTTTAAATTTAAAACCATCTTCGTATAGATTTTTTTTTAAGTATTAAAATGATTTAAAGTGTTGTATAGAAATAATTAAAAATGGTGTGATTATATTTTAATAACAAATAATTGTACATATATTTTAAATTCAAAAAGGTTCATAAAATATTTTATAATAATATAATAAATGTTATTTTAAATAATTTTTAACATTCACTCAAATGTATTCATATTCTTATCTAGTTTACATATGTTAATTCAGTTTACTATTATTTCCTACCTCTATTATTTTCATTGAAAGAGTGTTGCAGGACCAGTGGTTGGCCATGGGTGATGTTGGACTTGCTCCGTCTTTGAGATGAAGTACATTTACTATTGTCCTAACTTTAGAAACATAGTTTGTGAACAGCAATGGGATTACCCTTTAGTGAGTGGGAGCAGGTGCCTCTCTAAAACCCCCCCAACCCTTCTTAAGACCCTTCATACTCCTAAGTAAACTCCTCCCTTTCTGTAGTAATTATTTCCCTTTTCAAGCCACTTTAGTAATCAACTTATATGTGTGAGGATTTATTCATATAAATGATAGGAAAATTGGAGTTGGAAATATGCACACGTGAGCTACACTTATAATAAGTAGTACTATTTTACGTACTACAAAATGCATTCCATGAATGGAACCAATATTCTTTAAACCTACATTCCTTTTCAGAATTAGTCACATTGAATTGTATACATTTTTTGGGGTGCTCTATATACAATAAAACAATTTATAACAATACAAATGCCCTTCTTAGTAAATGTGGATAAACCTTTCGACCACTCCTACTAGAAATATCTGCATATTTTACATTTATTAAAAAAAGATCAGCTAATGTGAATTTTAGGTTTTCATAATTTTCAAGGCTAACAACATCTGTGTACATTATATATTATAAAATTAAGTAGCAAATGTTTGGTGTTTCTAATGGCACAATGCATTTAGATAAGTAGAACCTATATTCCTGGTGGGGACACTAAAATTACTTCTTTGAACTGAAGCAAAAAGTGACCAACGAACATGATGGAAATTTGCCTGACTGCTCTGTAGTACCTGGGAACTCCCCTTGCCGTGGCCCTTTCTTGGAAGTGCTAAGCTCCCCTTTCCCAGCATCAATACTGAAGATCATATTAGGGGCTGGTCAGTTGAAGTGACACACCTTTCCTCATCATCTTTTACCTGTAGCCTCCACAATCTAGCATGTACAGGGGAATATGTCAAGCTTTGTCTCCCATGACTGTGAGCCATAGAGAGTTATGCAATTAGTTCACGTTCATGTTAAATATGTATTGATGGAATGCTGGTCTTTTGGTGCAGGGAGGTAGGTGACACATCATCTTATTCAGAGAAGAACAAGGTTTTAAGATTCTTCCTGAAGATAGAGTGTGAAGTAATACTCTTGATGCTTAGGGGTTAAAAGGAGGAATTTAGCTGGATTTTTCTTAAATAAAACATAATCTGTGTACCATCTGCATATGTAAAAATCAAACATCAACTTGATTAAGGTGGCTAATGGCTTTACATAAACTTTGAATAGGTGTGAAGAAAAGACTGAGACCTGAGGGATGCCCATTGTTATAACTTAAGTAAGGATATGTTTGGGGCTAATGAAAATCTTGGAGTGTGATTGCCCAAAAAGGAGGAAAACTAGTTTAAGATCTCACCAGCCACACCACAGTAGAAGGGCCTATATATAAAAATGCTGTTACTAACCATATCAAAGTGTACCAATAGGTACTGTAAAATCAAATCGCGTGTGTAATTCTGGAAAGCGGCCATCTAAAGCACATCTTGATCTTAGAGCGGCGTTTGACACGGTCAATCATAACACCTTACTGAACCGTATGTCAAACGTCGGCATCGTGGACAAGGCCTGGCTCTGGCTAAAATCTTTCCTAAGTAACAGGTCGTTCCAGGTGTTTGACGGACAAACAGTCTCCTCCAGCATACCCCTGAAGTGTGGAGTCCCCCAGGGCTCCTCTCTTAGCCCTGCGCTTTTTAATATCTATATGAGACCACTGGCTGAGGTAGTTCGTCCGTATGGAGTTAAGATCATATCCTATGCGGACGACACACAGCTGGTGGTCTCCCTAGCGCAGGAAGCCCAACATCCTCTGTCAGGGGGTCTAACAAAATGCCTGGAGGAGGTGAAGTCCTGGATGACCCTGTCATCGCTAAAACTCAATGGGGACAAAACGGAGCTTATGCTCCTGGGCCCGGCTGACCCGACCCTCTTCAAGTCATTATGGCCCACCTGTCTAGGCCCCCCCCGGTTTCGAAGGATAACATCAAAAGCCTAGGGGTGTGGCTGGACAGGAATCTCTCTTTTAACACCCAGGCCACAAAGCTTTCTGCCACCTGCTTTGGACTTCTTCGGACATTGAAGAAGGTTCTCCCCCTGCTCCCAATGGAGGCAAAACAAATAGCCATACAGGGCATAATACAGTCACGTCTGGACTCGAACAACGCCCTTTACCTGGGAGCCCCAGAGTACACATTGAACAGACTGCAGCTGGTACAGAACTGCGCGGCCCGTACCTTACTGCAAATCCCCGGTAGAACCTCAGTTAGGGAGGCACTGACCAGCCTTCATTGGCTACCAGTACGAAAAAGAGTCTCTTTCAAAGTAATGTGCATTGCCCACCAGGCCTTCTGGGACTCGGGCCCCAAAATCATGCGTAGCCTAGTCAGCCAATATCATCCAGACAGAAACCTACGCTCTAGTCATGCGTTCAAGGCAACGGTTCCCAGAATTAAAAGGACTAGAGCAGGTGGAAGAATGTTCACCTTCAACGCTTCAAAAATCTGGAACTCCCTTCCCCTTCACCTGAGATCCAACCCCAATCTCGCCTCCTTTCGTAAACAACTAAAAACACATCTGTTTAAATCTGTCTAAATCTCGGTAACTATTCAGCCCCTCCTCCCTCCCCCCAGTTCTGCTATCCTCACTAAACCCCCCCATCTGGTTCCTCTAGCGCTTGGACGCCCCAGGGCAGCAACCGCGCTGTATAAATTCATTTTCATTTTCATTTCATTCATTTCATTCACATCAATTCCAGCAGGACTAGTTCTGTGTTCCTGGTATGTCTGAAACTGGTTTGTGCAACTTCAGGGATAGGATTGTCCTCTGACTACATTGCCAGTGGAGAAGGAAGGGGCATATTATCAAGAAACGGCGTAAAAAATTATCGCCGCTTTAGCGTCAGAAAACTGCCACTAAAGCGGCGATAATGGGCATGGTAATATGCCCTTGAGAATTCCCATAGAAGTCCATGTTCTGGTGTCAACATGGGCTTCTCTTGGAATTCTCTGCAGCATATTATCAAGCCCATTATCGCCATTTTAGCGGCAGTTTTCTGCCACTAAAGCGGCGATAAGTTTAACGCTGTGCTTGATAATATGCCCTGAAAAGTGGTAACATTTTAGCTATTGGAGGAGAGAGCCTACAACTGGATGGGGTATTTGGTCAAGGTTAGGTTTTTTTATGGCTTTTAAGTCATTGGCCTATCCAATCTTTTTATGTGCGGAGGTCTCCGCTCCAACTGCGGAGTCTCCACAGTCATAAAATTACGTTTACCAAAATTAAACTCATAGTTTTGAATACGAAAAAAATGCAGATTTACACAAAAGTGTACGCTTTACTATGTGAATCATGCCCTAGGTGTTTCCCTATGCCATGCATATCCATATCTCCTCTTGAATATTGGTTCATTTATTTTCGGCTCACTATTTGTTTATGTGAGAGTGTTTTTGTAAGGTGGTTTGCATGTTATCTTGCTCTTAATTTCTTGGCTTTGTGTTGGATGTCATTTTCATCTCCCTTTGTGCTTGACGATTTCATGGGTATGTGCGGATGCCTAAATGAGGATGAGTTTAAACTGAGTTACAGTTACATTTGTCAGCATAGTGGTTTTCTAGGGGTATCATTTTAGTATTGCTGGTTTTGGTGCACAGTGTGTGCATAGTGATCATTATAGTTCATTTGTTGCAGTTCATGTTCATGTCTGACTGGATATCATTTGTTAGTACACCAATGTGTATATCTGGTGTAGTTGGATGGGCTTAATATGGTTTTGGAATGCTTTCTGCTTTCTGGCATGACCCATAGTCATCCAGACTTTGATATGCTCTCTATCACCCTTTGTGCATTCTTCACATGTGCTTTGTCATCTAGCACATAGCTCAACTGTAGCAGACAGACTCTTGGGTGGGATATTCTCAAGAAATGGCGAAAATTATCGCTAACCTCGGTTAGCGATAATTTTCTCAACGCCGTGTACCGCGGGAAACTATCACCTTCTAAGCGACGTATTCACAACACGTCGCTACATGGCGATAGTTACAGGGATCAGTGGTGAAAACTGCAGCAAACATTAACGTTATGACGATAGGAATTCCAGCGTTAGCGGGCGAAAACTAGCGTCATGGACTCCTCCAGGACTAGCGTCAGGCCCATTAGCGATAAAAAAACCCATGTTAGTCAGTGTAACATGAGCTTTTTTTGTATCTACCAGAGCACACTCCGACTGGCCACACACTCTAATGACCCAAGGGTGACCATGAAACACCTCACATTCATGATCCGGACAACCCCAAAACCATCCTCTGCAGCACACTCATCTGCAGGCCCCATGGGCCATGGACCCCCATTCTTCGATACCATTGTAGAATTCATTACACAACAGGTTCTCCCATCCATTGTCGATATCCTACTCGGCAGACTGAAGTTCCACCTGGTCAACCCCAGTGACAAGAACAACAACCCCTCCTGGGGAAACTCAACAACATCAGAGTCAAGCAGCTAGTCACTGCAGCAAGCAACATGCAGGACACACGGTTGAGCACGTCTCTTCCGCCAGCTGGAAATTCAACTACAGCCACACCACAGGACTCTCCTGGACCAACCATCATTGTATACATCACGTCTTCACCATGACCACCGTACACCACCGTCATCATCGCACACATCGCAGATGGATCAAGGCCACCAAAGTACGTCTCGTCAACTCCCTCAGCACCACCACTATGTCTACGCTTAGAGAGGATGACACTGCAGCGCCCAAATGCAAACGATGGATATCCCACTGCGTCGACACCCGGGCACCCCTCATGGATGGCACTGCGTCAGTACCTTACGACTGCCTGATGGCAGGCGTAAGGGTGACACAGTGCCACAGGGATAAGCGGGCACCATGCATTGCGGGAGTTGCGTCATGGTTGTGACATGACTGCAGCAATGTTTGACTTTAGTGCAGACAGATACATCAGGATTTCAAATGTATCTGTCATTACTTGCGTCATGTAGCACTGTCCAGTGAATGCAGCGCATCCGTGGTGTCGCAAGAAGGGGGTAGTGAAAAGTGTTGCAACGCTGTCTTGTTGCAGCGCTGAAACACTTTTCATGAGTGAGGCCCTGGAATGCACACTATCGTATTGATGGTGCGCAGTCCTGCCCTGTAATTTTGTAGCAGGTCAGCGCAGCAACATTGCTTGTAGCGCGGTCCAGCAAAAATTCCTGCTAAAATCAGGCCCTGATGGTTATATCCTTTAAGACCAGATATTTTCTGGTCTTAAAAAACTGCCTCTAATTGCAGTTCAAGCCATTTTTTTTGGTCCCCCGGACTTAAGGAATCCCCTTGTGAATATGTTGGGTTAACACCAGATTTTGCCTTGGAATGCCTCCCTTGTATGTCATTAGCGATAAATATCGCTAACAGAAGTCGCGATCTTTTTAATAGACGTTTTCGCCAAAAAGCTGTTGCTAACAGCTGTTAGCGTCAGCTTGGTAATATGGTAATAAAAACATTGCCGCTTTAGCGGCAGGAAAGTGCCGCTAATGCAGCGATAAGTCCATGAGAATATGCCCCTGGGTCTTTGATTCTTTTAAGATGTGGTGTCCTGGTTTTGCAATTGGTCATGGCAAATGGTATTTCTAGGAAGGTGCAGTGTTCTGTAATATATGGATATGTCAAATACCTGGACAATGTCCACCTGCTGGCTAAGATATTTAGCACATTCATATGATATAGTGCTTCACCCCAGCCATATAGCTAGGTCCTGCAAGTAGGTGCCTGTTCGTGTAATATTGCAACAAAAATGACATTCACCACGATGTGTGTGATAACTGCTCACAGAGTTGCCCATGTGGGTATCTCTTTTAAAGTATCGTAAATCCTGTATTGATTACTGATTTAAGAAAGACAAGAAAGGGAAGAACCCCTATGTACTGATTAGGGACAGGGTATACTCTAGAGCTCGTCAAAAACAAAAGTCCCGGTGTCAAAGTGTAAAAAGAGCGATATATCTCTATCTGCTCCAAAAATATGGATCTAGAGAAGTATAGCTATGATCACTATTACATATCACGTGTGCTCCCAGCCTGGCTTGCCTTTATGTAGCCGCCTTTGAGGACAAACATATTTTCAATACTATAGCACCTTTCTCTGAGAATATTACTTGTTGGTCCCGCTATATTGATGATGTTTTTTTTATTTGGGAAGGTACTATAGAGCTTCTCACAGAATTTATTGATTGGCTTAACCTTGGAGATACCAACCTGAAATTTACCTCGAATATTAACAAAGAAAGCTGTGATTTCTTGGATATCAAGATAAAACATAGTATGGGTAGATTGTCTGTGGAACTCTACACGACCCCACAGACCGTAACACCATGCTGCATTATCGAAGCAACCACCCTTCCTGCCAAAAGAATAATATCCCGTTTGGCCAATATCTCAGGATCAGACGTAACTGTGCTGACATGAATGACTATAATCGACACGCTGATGCTCTCACTAATAAACTTCAGAATAGAGGATACCCCAAAAAACTTATCAGGCAAGCTTACAAAAGAGCTAAATATTACGATAGAGCATCCCTTTTTCTACCCAAGTCACAAGAGACAAGAGAACAGAATCTTCCCCTTATTTTTGTCACCAATTTTAGCAGTATTAGTAATAAGGTCAAAAATATCATAAACAGAAATTGGCAATTACTAACTGACAGAAAGAGTGGCGGTTTAGCTAAACCCATGTTCAGTTTTAGACGGAACCGCACTATTCGTAATCGATTAGTGCATACCTACAGAGAAGAGGAGAGATATACCCAATCCAGCATAACCAATGCACCCCTTCCAGTGGGTAATTTTGCATGTAACACGTGTAAAAATTGTGCTAATATCATTAAGGACAGTACTATCCGACACAATGGTGTAACCCACCATATGAAGAGCTTCATCAATTGCAGAACCAAGAACCTGATTTACATGATTATTTGCCCCTGTCAAAAGGGCTATATCGGTGAGACCTCCAGAGAAATTAGAATTAGGATAACCGAACACAAATCGGCAATTAGGACAGGCAAAAGAACAGCTCCACTAGTGGACCATTGGATCACCCACCAACACAAAATAGAAGATCTTAGATGGTGCGGTGTAGAGATTGTTCTCCCCAGTACCCGTGGAGGTGATTTGGTTAACAAAAGGAAAAAACGTGAACAATTTTATATGTCACGATTTAATACGTATAAAAATGGCCTTAACAACAGAGAGGAATGGGAGAGATTAATATAACTACTGGTAACCATATCAGCATTGGTATTATTCCCTTTTGGATGACATACTAGCTTTACATTTGATGCTGAATACAATCTAATCCCAGAATAAATCAATTAGAACACTCTCTCAATTAATTATCATGCTCTTCCCCGTGGTTGTTTTACACAACATGTCTATCTTGATATCAGGTATCATGGCCTTCCCCCTAATATGTTTCGTGTGACATCAGACATAAAGAAACCTTAATGTGATACAGGTCTCTGTTACCAATAGATTGTGCCAACAGGTCTCTTCGCCTTTTTATCGCTATTATGATTATTTTGGAAACATTCCATACAATTTTCATCACATTTTTTGCGTAATCTGCCCTACAATTCAGCGAGTTTAATACTCAATGCAGATCCACAATAATGTCGCGACAATGTTCAAATGCTCGGTTTTTTTGCCCCTCTGTTGCCAAATTTTACCGCAAACATCGGGAGGTTATCACTTGACCGACTTAAGATGGCCGCCATCGGGAGGTTATCACTTGACCGCCTTAAGATGGCCGCCATAGTGATTTTAGCACGACAAATAACTAACGTAGCAACATTGACCCAAGGTATAAACAAGTTAACAACTTCTGTTAACATCTTCGTATAATTACGCTGAATGAGAGTACTCATAATTGAATTTAATCTGCAACGTAATTTAAACTACTATGCACTCTGCGACCTTTAAAGATGGCCGCGTCAGTTACATCGACCCGATTTTCAATTAGCTTTTTATCTTTGTCTACTGTTTAAAATATCGTTTCCTAACCTGCAACAGTAGGATAAATCTATGTAATATAATAATAAGAAGTTTTTTATTAATTCAGCACGTGACTATTAATTAGTAGCGTTCTAACGAGTATAAAAAGACCGCGATCCGGAAGCTCTGTATTCGACCATATCCGGATTTCGCCGTCAGAGCAGGGAGGCCGACTTGATTCTAACAGGTATGTTGGAAACTGAAGAAATATCGCTAGACCCGTAACTCTAGGCATTGTTATTTCGGTAAAGTTAGGAATATGCTGCTCTGCTAGATGCAAAACGTCTGTTTAAATTTTTAGTATAAAATTTTCTTCTTTTTTAATAATAACTTGAGATTAATCCTCTCTAAATAAAAGACATGTCTTAGTCCCCCTAGAAACTTCCGTCTTTGGGTAGAACTATTGAGGATCTAATAATATTTACCACCTTACAGCTTCCACCGTTACGGAACAATAGTTTCGAAGAATCAAAGAGATGTGGCCACTATAATACGTGGTGCCTATAATTATGATTTTTATGTTTCCCAAGAATATCCCTGCACCTAAATAACAAGGTGTACTTGAAGTCCTATGGAAGAAAACATATCATACGTTATTAAATCATAATTAATTGGAACGTTAATAACCTTTTTCTGATAGTATATACACAACGTTGTTTACACCATACGCACATCTAGTGTAAGATAAAAATTACGCTGCTTCATTGTTTTTAGATTTTAAACTTGATGTGACCATTCAGACAAAGAGGAATCATTCCCGTGGCACACTAAATAATAACGTCGAGACGACAAACGCCTACGTTATTGGCCTACTATATAGGTAAGCGGCCTCTAGACAAATGAGAACACTTTTCGAAACTTTAGGGACATGGGCAATCTCGTGTCTAAATCCTAGACTTATATTTTTTATCCTATAGAATTGCCTAATATTATGAAGCTTTGTGGTCCCCATCCTATCTGATACGGTGGCTCTGACGGTGATAAGAAAAGGATGCATGATTTATAGGTACTTCATCCTCTGTACATTTTCTTTTTGGGTATATCGGTAGTTCTCATAAGGGATGTTAAATAATGCAATCAATTATTGGTGTTTTTATTCTAGAATTTCTGTTTGTGTGTCACAAACAAAGGAGATTATTCTGTCCACCTCCAAAGACTAGACTCACGATCAGTCATAATCTTTTGCTGCATTAAGGTATAAGATATTATATTATTCAACATGAATTACATTGTTCCGGAAAACAATATGACAATTATTAATGTTGTGACCTTAAATAAGGCTCGTGAATCCTATTGCGATACATAAAAGTTTATTATTGCTATACGCTAATTATAATTACAATTATAGTTGGAATGAATCTTAAGATCAACTGTTTTTATGTCATATGTTAAACTACATGAGGATGACTAATTACCAATGTGTTGTTAGTTAAACATGTTATCAATTGACACACAGTATCAGCTAGGTTGCCCAAAATTCATTTTTCTTTGTATTTTTATGTTTATGTTTAGATTGAATATATTTTTAGTCCTGAAGAAGGTGAAATACCCTACAAACACCGAAACGCCGCGTCGACTTGTTTCAACAATCTTTGATGCATATATGTCTTTATAAGACTTGTTTTTATTAATCTTGGATATGAATGTGTTTTTAATGTTTTAGATTGTAACCTATTGTGGGAGGCAGATCATTATTGATTTTTCTCTGAATACATAATTCGTTTAATAAAATAACATTGTGCAATATTTTTACTTTTTTATTCTTATGTTTTTTGGGCAGAATCGGAGGCTGTACTGTGTTTCCATTACTAGAAATCTTTGGTTGGGTCACTATTATTTGGGAACAAAATTGACAGATATGTGATAGTGATCATAGCTATACTTCTCTAGATCCATATTTTTGGAGCAGATAGAGATATATCGCTCTTTTTACACTTTGACACCGGGACTTTTGTTTTTGACTAGCTCTTGATTACTGATTTACACACTGTCATTTTAGGAAGTCTCTTGTATTTCATTTGAGTCTTTCTGGCTTCTGATTGATTGTGTAACCACCAGCCGCGGTCGGTAGTAGTAGTAACTGCAGGGCGGTGACGTGGGAAGGGGAGGGGCAGGGTGGGGGGTAGTAAACTATGGATTACGGAGGTTTACAGGTAAGTTAACATATAAATTAATGAAACGAATTTCGTTGCATGCACTGCATCGCATTTGGGGATACAGTGCACGCAACGAAATTCGTTTTATTAATTTATATGTTAATTTACCTGTAAACCTCCGTAATCCATAGTTTACTACCCCCCACCCTGCCCCACCCCCTTCCCACGTCACAGCCCTGCAGTTACTCCTACTACTGACCGCGGCTGGTAACCACATGTGTACTGTGAACTGAACTGACACATTTGCTATGTATGGGATGTGACCTTCAGCTGTCAATAGCCTTGTGGTTTTTCTGGCAGTTGAGTAGGAGCACCGTTTTGGAATTCTGGTTTTGAAGTATATTGTGTGCATTTTATTGCTTTTTTTATTCAATAGGATTTTTTAAGTAGATGTAGGGCTTGATTCTAAGTTTCACGGACAGAGTAAACTCCCTTGGGATGATGGAGAAAAATACCTCTGTCATGCCGAGGGACATCTGCTCACCGCATCTGGGGGCATATTATCAAGTAAGGACGATAATTATCGCCTGCGCCAAATATCGTGCTTTTTTGTATCGTCCACTTTGACTGAGCAATTTCGCATTCTTACCGTCGTATTATCAAGACATTGGGAACATGCGATGCTGTCCATGAAAGCATGCGATGACTCCCGCCAACATGCGGTAGTAAATCATGCGATACTTTGGCATCGGCGTGTCAGCGGTGCGTTAGCTGCGATAATAATTCAGGTAACGTGTGAATATGCCCGTGGATTGCCTGCAAACACGGTAGGCCGCGTACCAAATCATCATGTACTGCTAAGGCCTGCTGCTCTGCTGAAAAGGTACCAGAATAAAGGGTGGGCATGTACTTCTGAAAGAACCAGATATAGGCGCTATTGTGCATTTACACACTACTCTGAAAAAGCATTAGAGCCACATAGCAGACACAACAGATGCAGGCACTTTTTGTGCAAGGCCACAGTACACTGAAAGCGTACTGGAACAGAAGCTGGGCTCATACCTCCATATATCACCACGTTTAGTCAGAATGTTATCAGGTGTTAAAATCCTGCGCACATCGGTGCTTAGCGAGAATTCTTTTATCGCGGGACAACTTTGGTAATACAGCGAAGTGGTGTTTGCTACTTTTACCGTGTAAATTTGGTTAGGAACGCCTACCTTGCATGTCATTAGCAATAAATATCGCTGGCATGCAAGGCGATAGTAAAACCGGCAGCTAACGCCGGAAAGCTGGCGCTAACGTATATTAGCGCAGCCTTGCTAATAGGGCGATAAAAATATCGCCGCTTTATCGGCAAAAAGTGCTGCTAAAGTTGCGATAATGCCCTTGATAATATACCCCTTAGAGTTGTGCTTCCGCCCTGCAGACAGCTCTCTACATTGTCAGGAAACACAGCCTTGGCAGTTCGTGTCAATGTAGGAAAAGTTTGATGGACGGCACTATCAATATTGATGGACTGTCCTCAAACGTTTGTGAAGTTTTTTGTTTTTCAAAAACAAATCTCCCAAAGTGAGAGATTGTTTTTGAAAAATAAGAAAAATAACACACCCAAACCCTGGGAGTTTTCTCCCAGGATGTGGGGGGCCATTTTGTTTTCTTTCCTGGCAGTGCCAGGCAGGAAAAGAAGTTTTCACACCATCCTCTCTAAATAGGACCAACAGCGTTAAATTCTTCTTCTGACAGCCCATACTCCATCTGGGAAGTGTTCCTGCGACGGAACAAATAAGGGCTCCATCGATGAAATATTTAAAGTTCTCCCAATGCTAAAAGATACTAGCAGACCATCAGTTTGGACGACAGAGCACTCCATCATATTTGTGATGTAGTATTCTGTCCACCAAGCTCTAAACAAATTCCATAGTCTTGTTGGTGTTCCAGTGGCCTGACATAGGCCCCACTTATGAGTTGCATGGTACTGGGAGGGTCGTAACTCCTCACCCAAAAACAAAGTTGCCTAATGGTAGCACCCACATAATATCATGTAATTACGACTCAATTCCCCTGGAATGGGGAATAACTGAGTGGACCTGTTTTTTTTTTTTTTTTTAAGTTTGAGTTTATTGGAGGAAAGAAAAAGGGGGGGGGGGGAAAGGGACATAATCATCATGTAAGCATACATAGAATAAGCAAATCAATTGAAGCATTCAATAAAGCAAAATATGACAAGCATGAAGGATACAAGAACAAAACCCAAGTGTAAGAATGAAAAAATATCATATAATGCAGTAGAACATAATATCATAGCAAAAGGGAATAATAAAACAAGAAAATCATGGTGGCTTACACACCTCAACTGTGTCAGGGTCTGGAGAAGCGTGTACTGGAGCAGAGGAGGAGAGATATGATACCAAAGGGAGCCAAATCAGGTCGCGTTTAACTGCTAGGGAAATGGGAGATACGTAATTAGTGTCTAGGAGATGATGGAAGCAAACTGCATTCCACCAAGAGTGATAGGAGACATTTGCAGCCTGTTTCCAATTAGAAGTAATGGTATGAAAAGCCACAGCAATTAAAAGGTCAAGTAATAGATAATGGGTAGGTGATTGTGGGAGTCTTGGCGATAGGGAACCTAGAAAAACTTGCAAAGGGGAGAAGGGAATCTGAAAATGGAATATTTTTTGTATTTGCGTCCAGACCAGGTGCCAGAACGTGCAGATATGAGGGCATTCAAACAACATGTGTTTGAGATCTGCATCGGAACAGGAACAGGACCAACAAATAGAGGATGCGTCAGGTGAAAAACGGGATAAAGTGTGTGGAGTACATAAAGCTCTGGTGTAAATAAAATATAAAGTTTGGGTAGTATTAGCAGCTCTAGAGGATTTATGAAGCTTAGCCCATATTTTGTCCCAAAAAGGTAATGGCCAATCCTGAGAGAGATCTAATTCCCATGCAATCTCGTTTTTAGATTTTAGTCTATTGATGGAGTATCGAAAAGAATTATAAATAGCAGAGGCTGAAGGAGATAGTTCAAATAATGAGGAGGTAGCCTTGCGATCCAGAGGAATAGCTGCAGAAGGAGCTAAGGAACGGAGATATGAGATCAGGACTGGGAGAAGGGCATTGTGTTGTGATCGAGCAGAGGAGGGCAATGAGAAAGAGGATTTAAGTTCATGAAAAGAGAGAGGAATACCCCGGGAAATTAGTTGAGAGATCCAACACAAACCTTTAGAGTACCATGTCTTCCAAAATATAGTGCGGTTGCGTATTTTGAAGAGAGAGTTATGCCATATCGGTTGTTCGTGAAGGGAAAGGAGGGAAAGATAAGATGATGATATATAAGGAAGAAGGAGAGTACGGGAGTAAGAAATAACAGGTGTACGAAAACGAACCAAAGGAGACGTGAAGGATAAGAACTCGCGAAAGGTAAAAGGGAAAAGAAGGGAAGATTCCATACGTAACCAGACGGGCGGATAATGCGGAAGGTCAGAAGAGAACCAACGGATCGATTGTTTCAATGAAAAAGCTCGATGATATTCTCTGAAATCCGGAAAACGCACACCAGACTGGGTCTTATCCTTGCGCAGTGAAGCCAAAGCTATCCGAGAGCGTTCACCATTCCATAAGAATTTCAGCAGTAAGGAATCAATCCGTCTAAAGAAGGAAGCTGGAATATGTACTGGGAGCATGGAAGTGGTATATAGAAGAAGAGGCGATAACATCATTTTTATAGAATTGAGCCGACCCCACCAGGATAGAAAGAGCGGGTTCCAGCGTTGGATAGCCATGCCCATTTTCTTAAAGATATATTCAAAGTTGAATTTGATCGTATCAGACAAGAGAGGGGCGAACCAAACACCCAAGTACTTAATCTTAGATGGCTGCCATGAGAAGCCCTTTTGGGAAAAAAGATGCTTTTGACAAATAAGGTTTAGAGGTAGAATCTCGCATTTATCAGCATTGAGGCGATAGCCAGAGACCGCGGAGAAGGAAGACACCTGCTGGAGAAAGGAGGGAATAGAGGAAACAGGATCAGAGCAGTAAAAAAGAATATCGTCAGCATAGACCGAGAGTTTAACCTGACGTGAACCAAATTTAAAACCAGAAATACTGTTGTCTAGACGAATTTTGGTAAGAAAAGGTTCCAGGGCTAGAACAAAAAGTAAGGGGGATAGAGGACAGCCTTGTCGTACTCCCCTGTGTAATGAGAAGTAATCCGAGGTCATTCCATTAACAAAAATGGAAGCCTGAGGATTAGAATAGAGTAAAGAAATAATAGAGATGAATTTGGAAGAAAAGCCAATCCAACGCAGAGCTTGAAACATGAAGTCCCATCCAATCCTGTCAAAGGCTTTTTCCGCATCTAAAGAAATAGCCGCGAAGGGAAGTGACATAGAGGAAGCCTTGCTAAGAATATTAAGGAAAACACGGGAATTGTCAGATGAGAGGCGCCCTTTGACAAAGCCTGATTGCTCAGGACCAATGAGGTCGGGTAAAAGGGGATCCATACGTAGTGCCAAAAGTTTTGCCAGAATTTTGTAATCTGTATTGACCAGGGAAATTGGTCTATAATTTTTGCATAGCGAGTGATCCTTGTCTTCTTTGGGAATTAGACAGATTAAAGCCTGTTGGAAAGTACCGCTGGAAGAACCAGCTGTAAAGAAGGACTGGAATAAGAGTAATAGTTTAGGGAGAAGTAAAGAGGCGAAATGGCTGTAAAATTCAATAGTGAACCCATCAGGACCCGGAGATTTACTGTGCCGTAATTTAGAAACGACAAAAGAGATTTCAGAAAGCGTAATGTCTCGTTCTAAAGCAGTGAAATCAACATGAGAGGCCGGGGGGGGGGGGGGGGGAAGTGAATGAAAATATGAAAGAAGATCCGTATTATCCGGGATGTGTTCGGGGGTGTAAAGATTGTCATAAAAATTAACAAACTCAGAGAGGATGTCTTTATCCTTAAAGCAAGAGGTCCCCATGGAAGTCTTAATGGACTCAATCTTCGAACGTTCCCTCCTTATCTTTAAGTAATTGGCCAAAAGTTTCCCCACTTTGTTTTTACCTCCATAGTATCTGGAATTATATTTTAACAAAAGGTTAGAGGCAGCATCAGTTGTAAACCTATTGAAGGAGAATTTTGCGTCAATAAGTTTTTTAAGAGAGGTCTCAGACTGAGAAGCATGGTAGTCAAGCTCCAACATCTTAATATTGGTTAAGATGTGATCGGACTTGATTTCACGAAGTTTCTTTCGTCGGGCTACAAAGTTAATAATAAAACCCCTAGAGGCTGCTTTAAAAGAATCCCAAACAGTAACAAAAGAGGAATCAGGGGTATGATTGAGAAGGAAGAATTCATTGGCAAAGGCAGTGAATTCAGAACAAAAAGTAGGTTCCAAAAGCAAAGCGTTATTGAAACGCCATCTGCCAGAGTGGGGCGAAAAAGGGAGTAAGTCAAGGTCCACATGAATTGGGGCATGATCCGAGATTAGGATAGAACTGATATCAGAACGTATGGCGTGCTGTGATAAGGGCTTACTAAGGAAAATATGGTCAATGCGGGATTGCGATTGATGTGGAGGAGAGTAAAAACTATATTCTCTAAGATCAGGATTACACAGTCTCCAAATATCCACCAGAGCATTATTTTGAAAAGTGTTAACAAATTGAGAGTGCATCCAAGAGGGGACAAATTTAACATTGGAGTGGCGGTCAAGAAAGGGATCAACAACTTGATTACAATCTCCCCCGAGAAGTATATAATCTTCAGAGAGGGAGGACAACTTGGTTGAGATAGAGGGCCAAAATGCTTTATCAATTCCAGTTGGGGCATACACATTAAAAAGGGTGATAGGGATATTATCTATACGCAGTGTAACAATAACCCATCGACCATCAACATCGTATTCATGAGAAACTGAAGAAACATTCAACTTTTTATGTAATAAAATCACAACACCATTTTTCTTAGAAACTGTGGGGGAACAAAAAACATGACCCACCCAACCACGCTTGAGTTTCAAAGCCTCCGATTCAGAGAGATGTGACTCCTGAAGGAGGGCAACATCAGATTTAAGTCTCGCTAAATGGGATAAAACCCTTTGTCTTTTAATGGGGTTGTTTAAACCCTTAACATTCCATGATGTAACACAGAATGGAAAAGCAAAAAGAGACAGCTAACAGCAACATGCTTGTTATCGCATAAAAACCAACTTGAAAAAACTGAGAAAGTTTAAACAAAGTGATGAAGGGGAGAGGACGAAAGAAGAAAAAGCGAAAAGGAAAAAAGGGAAAGGAAAGAAAAGAAAGAATCATTGTGAAAATGATACTGAGTTCAAGAAAAAGAAGGAACAAGGAGGGGTAGAAGGAAGAAAGGGAAAGCGAAAAAAGAAAGGAAAGAGAAAAAGGTAGGAGATCAGTTGTAGAAAAAAGGACAGAGACAAAAACCAACAAAAAGACAGTACACATTCAAAACGAACGACTGAAAAACATACTTACGGAACGAAAAACTCAAGAACGAGGATGGGGCGATGGCGCCGAGAGACAGCGACGACAATCTTCTAAACAGACAAACAGACCTCAAATACCATGACTTCAAAAGCGCACTGTATAAAAATAACAATGGACATCAGGATAGGAGGAAGGAGATATCTGTGAAAACAAAAGAGATATGCAATTAAAGGGAAAGACGTGTCACATGGAAATAAGAAAACACAAACTACAATTAAACTATACTACACTACCCAACACTACAGAGGGGATACATGAGAGTGAAACGGCTGACGGAAGAGGAGACAATCAGGGATTTACAACATAAACGATATTGGAGAGACAACAGAATCATAATACAACAGGTTCCAAAAAGGAGAAGCAGGACTTGTCAACCAGGCCTGGAGACATCCATAACGTCTGGACCAAGTCTTTGGAGAAAAGCCTGTAAGTCCGCAGGATCTTCATACATGGTTGTTTTGTCCTTATAAGTGACCTTGAAGAGACACGGATGTAGTAGTCCATATCTGGCGTTTAGGGCTCGTAATTGAGGCCGCATATCCAAAAACTTCTTCCTACGATCTGCAGTAGCCTTGGAGACATCTTGTGAGAGATAGAGGCGATGACCTTCCCAAATAATTTGCTTCTTGAGTTTGGCGGCTGAGAGGACCTGTAAGAGGTCGGTAAATTGTAGGAACAGCATGATGACACCTCTGGGTTTACTAGCGACCTTCGGGCCTAGGCGGTGAGCTCTTTGAATATTAACGGAGGTTAAGGTCGGAGCATCTAAGATCTTGGCCAGAAAGGATTGGAAAAAGACGGTAGGGTTTGACCCTTCTGTAAGTTCTGGAAGACCATATAGGCGTAGGTTATTTCTACGATTTCTGTTTTCCAAATCCTCCGACTGGCGTTTAAGTAGAAGTATCTCCTTCTCCATTGACGGAATGTGGGAACAAGAGGAGTTCAAAGAGTCTGTATAGGTTTCTAAGGTCTGAACACGCGACTCCAGAGATGACCATTTTTCTTGCATGGCTTGCATGTTCTTTGTGGTAGCCTCCATAAAGGGTTTGAACGCTCGGAGCTCTTCCAAAATTAGATCCATGGAAGCGGATGAGGAGCTACTCTCTGGGGATGGCGGGTCATTCTTCAAGCGCTTAGAGGAAGCTAGAGAGGATGACAGTTTTTCCTTGTTGCGCGCCTTTGGAATGGCTCCTCGTGTTGGATCTGTTTTTGGTGTCGCAACATCCACCATGTCTCGAGGAGGAGAATCTGAGTCGGAGTCCACAGGTAATTGAGAAGTAGTAGCCAGCTTTAAATTACGGAGTTTCCCCATGAAAATTTGTGTAGAATCGACGATTATAGTCTCGGGGAGCGGCAAACAAACATTTCTGAAGATACAGGAGACGTCCGCAAAGCAATCCTGTGGTTAGTCACAGATCAAGAAGCCTGTGAACACAAGTTATCGTGTCTTTTCCGGGAGCTTACACTGACACAGCTGCTGTCAATGAGTATTGATCACGATCCATCAACAGAGGACTGAGATAGTAACACGGGTAGCAGATACAAATGTCATCTTCTGCAAGGCCAACTACATTCATAGTAACTTTCCTTCAGGTAACGTTGAAAGTCAAGAAGTGCGCACCATACAACGAGAAAAAATTCCTTCAGTCTACTCACACCTTCTGTTGTTGCTTCTTCTCCCCTTTGTGGTATTCACAGAGAAAACTACGAGTCATTTAAGATTGGGAGGCAGACTGAGATTCGCGGTGAGACCCTGAGGTTAATTATTTCAGAATACTAGTACTAAATAAGGAGTAGAGGCAGTTGGATATAAAGGAAGCACTACAAAAATGAGGAGCAATAAGTTAAAAAGAGATTAATGAGGTAGGTAGCGCGCCAAATTAATAAGCTCATTTAATATACTCCTTATTATATAAGTAAAATATATGAAGCAAAATAGTCTGCTGTGGTAGCCTCACATCAGCAATGAAGCGCACCTTCCTCACAAAAGGAACAAAGTGAAAAAATCCACACAAATCAAGATAATCCTTGATATTAAAATAATGTCTTTACATGTTGAGGCAGTTGGACACTAGGTGGCAGCATATAGTTATTGAGCATGGAAAAAACGGTCTGAAATTATGTTCCTGACGTCTTGTTTGAACAAATAAGCTTCACGGGGAAAACAATGTCAGTTTATGGACAGAACTTGAAGTATTTCATTGTGGCAGCGAGCGGGAGTTCCAGTCAGCTGATAAATATGCCTGCAATGTGTGGAAAGCTTCTTGAATGCGAAGCGCGGCAGAAATTCCTCTCAGTAATTTGAAATGGCGGCCGTTACTGACGGAGCCGCTCCGATAAACAAAAGGGGAAAGCGACTCTTACATTGCGTTCCTGTAGCCTGTAAACACCTCACTTAGTGCAGCACCCCCTTCGCCAGATGAGCCACGTAGTCAGAGGTCTGTGTAGGCGGACAGCGCCGCGTCAGGACAGTCGTTCTCTCCCGTAACCCGGGAGAGCTAGGGAACGCCGGCCATCTTCTGCGGGCGCAAGCCACGCCCCCCCCGAGTGGACCTGGTTTTAACAGATTTAGTTTGCCATTGTATAATCTTTTTGGTGGCGACCTGCTCCAAGCAGGTGGTAAATATAAACAAGGGGGCAGAAATGGGGTGGCAAGACTCTTTGAGGGAATTAGAGCCCATTGGCAAGGAGGGCATTACCTGCTGGCCCTGTGCCTTTAAAAGGTGCTGGGCAGGGGTCAGGCTTCAATGTAGCCAATTTCCAAAACGATTTTACTGGACAGATGTTCAAGCTGTTTAGATGGGGTCTGATGTTCCCACACCCAGTAAATCAGGGTGTAGGTACAAAGACCGGCTCATGATTGACCGAGGGAGAATTCTACATGTTAATATCGCTTAACTCAACTTGTAATCTGGAGTATAATGTGATATGCTGTGGATATTATTGGTATATGGTCCAGCAATATATTTTCAAGGTGTGTTTGCTAGCATGTCACAGCTTTGTTATCAATGGAGCTGTGTTATGTTTTATAATATTTATACATGGACTTTGTCATCAGGCACCTTTGCTCGATTGCAGCATACAAGATTCATTTTCCAGATTATTTGCGGGTCGTGAAGTCAGGTATTTGGGATGCTCATTAGGGAACTACATGATCAGTCAACAATTAATATCCTACATGGCACTAGATAAGTGCCGGACAAGTGGTGCAATACTTCACTATAAAATTAAAATTAAATGTGTTTTTTTCAAATGACCATGTTTTATAGGCACTGTAGTTGCCATAAAATCATTTCTTGACACTCTGAAATTGTAAGTGCTTAATTTATTGAGTAATTGAAATGTTTTTGATGCTCATCAGCAAAATGCTGAATTGTATTTTATTAACCATGAGCTGCAAATACCCCAGCCAAAGCAGCATACCTAAATCAAGGTTGAGCATTCCTATCATTGATACTTCCTGACAGTGACAATTGTGGCATGTGCCCTTACAAGCCAAAACAGCTGAAAAAAATCAAAATCAGAAACTAATCTTTGAGAACCATGAGGGATTCGTCTACGGAGGACTCTTTTGTTACTGACCCAGCAACTGTACATCATTAGTCCAATAAATGTTTCATCTGGAAGCAGCTTTTGGTGAACATGACTTCTCTTTAGGAATGGCAAACATCAGTCAACTAACTAAGGCCCATACTCATCTTGGGAATCTGTATACATACAAGTGACATGTTAATATAAGTACACCAGGGCTTTGAAGAAGTCTTGTGAAAGGGACGAAACACGTTCGCTACATTGGCATGAACATTTTTTAATAAAGAACTTTGCAACTGACAACGCGCCTCTATACATTTAGTTGGAACTGGTGTGATGTGAACTTGAACTAATTTGAACAAACAACGTTGTACCCAAATCGGTATCTCTGAATACTGCCTTTATGAAGATTTATAAGCAGAGCAAACCAATGACTGTGAGTGCTGATCTTTCAAGTGTATCAATTCAAATGGTCAAACATAACAAAATCAAAAACATCTATGAAGGAAACCTCCCTGTCATCCACTAGTCCATCTGGTCCTTGTCCTGCTCCCCAAGCAAGCAAGAAACACTCAACTCCATGGAGCTGCTAACATTTCCCTCTCTCTTCCACTCAAACCATCACCTTTCATCTCATCTACATGGCTTCTGGGCAGAACAAGGACTTTAATTATTTCTCACATCTCCTTCCCACCTCATCCATCTGACATGCTCACACCACACTCTTGG
This sequence comes from Triturus cristatus, assembly GCF_964204655.1. Classification (NCBI taxonomy): domain Eukaryota; kingdom Metazoa; phylum Chordata; class Amphibia; order Caudata; family Salamandridae; genus Triturus; species Triturus cristatus. Next base: position 234,139,308 of record NC_140587.1, read on the forward strand.
TTAACTTCAACCTCCCAAACCATACAAGCTCAAAAAACAAGAGACACCCTCCTTAACCTCATCAACACACTCAATGTGGTACAGCGTGTCACACAGCCAATACACTCCAGAGGCTACAATCTTAATCTTTTCCTCTCAATATCATCAACAATCTTATGTAAACGATCCCTGCCTCTGGCTGGAGCGAATATTTCACCATACCTATTGTTCCTCTCAGCCATCTTGCAGCAAACCAAAGTCAACCCAAAAGAACTACCCATGCCTCTGGCTGGACCTGCTATTTTGCCATCCATATCTTTATTCTCAGCATTCTACCAACAAACCAAGGTCAAGCCAAAAGAAAGGATCATGCCTTAAGTTCCTTCAAAGAAAAAGCTAATGCTTGAACCCATCTCTCATCTTATCAAATCCATGCCCTATTCCACCACCCTCCTAAAAAACCTTCAACACTTTTTTTGACAACTATGTGAACATTCACACCTCTATCAAAAGTGCGAGAGAAAAAAAGCATTCAACACCCTGGTATTTTAAAGAGCTGGCTAGCAATAAATGACCTATCTGCAGACAGGAAAGAAAATGGAATTAAGACAGAACTCCCAATTAACTCATGATGCTGAAGTGCCTCTGCACAACAACCAGACAGGTCATCACACCAGTCAAGGTAAATTACTATACCAACACCATAATGAACACACCAGCAGAAGCAGAAATATATTCACAACAAATAAAGCACAACATCAACTCCATGCAAAACCAGCTTATTCTTCACTCTACAGAAAAGTGTAATGCCATCCACCTATTCTTCAGTGAAAAGGTACAGAATATCCACTAGCACATTGACCACAACTAGCTCACCTCATCTCTAACACCTACTTGTTCCCTTAGAATCCCACAATGGTGATCCTTCAAAGCCATATTGCTTGCAGTTCTTGCTAACATACTCAACTCCCCCCCAAGCTACTTCCAATGAAGATGATGTCTTACCCTCGTCCTTCACTAAAGCATTCTCTAGGAATGCTCTTTTACCCCTACTCACCATTGTCATTGCCTATCTCACTGAAGACATCTTTCCAGAAGATCTTAAGACAGGTCAGATATTCCCACTACTAAAAAAACATCACTAGATCCTGCTAACCACATTACCTACAATCCGATCATTCATTTATCATCAGGAAATTAACTGAAAAAGAAGTTTATTCACAACTCCAAGATTACATTAATCATGCACTATTATCAGTCAAGCCTCTGATCATGCTGCGGCATGTAGTCCACTACCTTACACATCGCAGACCATTTTCCCCTAACCACTGATGAAGATAAGTGCTGCCTCCTGGTATTACTAGACTGCTTAACTTTTCTTGGCACACTTGACCATGCCACCCTCACTGGCACCCCATTATATCAAATTGAATTCACTGGCAACGTCTTTCAATAGTTGTCCTCCTACCTTTCCAACCAAAACCAGTTTGTTCATATCGGTACCTCCAGATCCCAAAAGATCCCTCTCACCTGCATAGATCCCCAGGAGTATTGTCCCCAGCCAGATTCAACCTTGATGTGGAGCCTTTAGCTGCTCTACTCACAGATAACATCATTAATATCACCAATACGTTGATGAAACACCTACCAAACCCTGGCATTTCTACAACCTATGCTGCCAGGTAAGTCCATGGTGGTGTGACTTTCATGGACAATAATTGCCTGCAAAATCCAACTTTAGATCAAATCGGAGGTTTCCCTCACATTTCTGTCAGGAAAGTTGTGAAGTTTGGGGGAGCTACAATATTTCTACCAGCTAGCATTCCGATATTCCTCCTGATAAAACAGCACACCACCAGTGTGGGTGGGCACAATCTGTCCAAACTATCAAAACGTGATCAAGTGAAGTAAATTTGTTGTCAATGAGGTCATCGCATGATTGTAGATTTGGGTTGTTCCTCTGACGTTGTGTGTTTGGCCGACCCACACATGGGAAATAGAATTTCAATTAGAGAGTATAGTAGCAATATTGCCCATTCACTGGGTGTACTCCAGTTTGAATAGCCTCTTTTTTACCCATACTTTTGCAGGGGATTCTGAGTAAGAAAATGTGAAGGAATCAATGCAAGACATACCACCCCTGATCATCCAGAATCTCTAGGTTTCAGAAATGGACAGGAATGACTGCTGGCAAACCCATAGCCCGAGCTGTGTAGTATTTCACCATGGCAAATGAAAGGTAATTGGGATTTCTTTTAGTGTAGCTTCTGACATATGGGCTGACAGATAGTGAGTACACCCCAATCAGCGCCCCCATTGAGAACAGAAATACTGTCTGGTGTCAGGGGTGAGGAATGATGCCAAGAGGGTCTTGGGACTCAGCCCGTTCCTTATCTCACTTGTTCCCTGGTAGTCTGGTGGGCTTTTAGCCATTCAGGTGGGCAGATTAGGATGTTTACCACCTATCTGTCTCTCAGATAGGGTGAGGGGTCAGAAAGACCACAAGACCACCAAGGAAAAATATAGGAAACAAAATGAGGTGCAGACTTTGGCCCACCTGCCACTGCACTTCATCACCCATCCCTTGGCACCAGGCAGCCTTTCTGCTAGTTGGGAAAGGCAGAAGAGGAGGGGGGTTATCCCCCCCTATCTGCCAGCGTATATATGTCAAAACTCTGCCAAAAAGAATCCATGTTTCCTGTTTAAAGAAACAGTTTACCTATCTTTAGCGGATTTATGTCAAGGTAGGGTGACCTCCATACTATATATTTGTTTAATATGTTAATGGTGCCTATTGAACTTTATGCATCCATCTGCAGGCCAGATTAAGAATGAATCCTCAATATGCCACCCAATGGCCTAAAGACTTTGCACATTTAGGGGTGGGGCTATGACCGGATGCCAGCTTGGAAAGGCCAGGTCCCACCCTATGTTTAAAAACTACATGCTTGCTCTTTAGTGGGTTTGCTTCCACGCCCCTTTCAGAGCTTGTAGATTGAGGGTGAGTCCCCCTCGCCACCCTTCCCCCATTGAGCACTGAGCATCATTTAGAAAAAACGCCTTGAGCTACTGGGGAAGCTCTTGTCCTACAGCCCGATGAAAACATAAAAATGGAATCCCTTTGGTGCGCACATTGTAAGGATATATCCTCTCGGTAGTGAGGGAATGAGGCTCTCACATCCTCTGCACTGCACAACTAGTATGGAGGACTTCAATATCTTGTCATCTACACTCACATATCACATAGCAATTAGTATACTGTGATTTGTTTAAAAAAATTATCATTTACTGTTGCTGGGATTTAACAATAAGACAAGCACTGATACATACTTCTATTTAGTGTGTGGGGCTACTATTTAATAATACTAGTAATTTACACTTGGATTTTGTGAAAAGCCAAAAGTAGTAAACTTACTCAAAAAGTGTAAATTACTCAAAAAGTGTAATTTACTTTTATGAATCAGGCCCCTATCATCCCAGCATTATGCAAGCACATTTCTGCTGTATTTTTGAGTTGAGTTATTACAATGGAATGATGTGTTGTGCTGTGGCCGTTGTGCTGGGGTTTGTTTTGACTGTTATTTTCTGTTGTGCCCTATCGCCTTATGTTTCCGATTCACCCGTTCTCCCCACCGCTGCATCCCCTGCGGCCCCGCCCCCCCCGCTCGCCGTAGGTTTGCCTTTCTGTAACTGTATTGTATTTCGTACTTTGTTTACTTGTTTCTGTGACCGTTTTTCCCTCCTGTTATTTCTTTGCCCTTTTGCCTTCTGTTTTCCCTTCGCCGTCCCTTCCTCCCATTCTTCCTGCCGCTCCGTCCCCTGCGGCCCCGCCCCCCCGCTCGCCCATTCGTCGTTCCCCCCTCCCAGCTGCTCCTCCCTCCCATTTCCCCTTATTAAGGCACGCCTAAGGCAAGCCCGTCAGCGCCCGTCTGCGCCTTGACCGCGCCCAGCGCTAGAACCCTTGGCCCCCGCAAACGGCACAACGCCCGACTCCGCTACGATGCCAGCACTCTCCTCACACTCAACTCCGGACGAGAACACACCTGATACCGGGCCACCCCGAAGCGCACCCAAGGACCCTTCACCTGCCGGAACTGCAGCTTCACCAGCATCCTCCCCGCCAAACCTCCGCCCAAGAAAGTACACAACTACCTCAGATGCATCCTCCTCAACACCCGCTCCGCCCGCAAACACGCCGTTGAAATCTGGAACCTTCTCGACTCAACCTCCCCAGACGTCGCCTTTCTGACAGAGACCTGGCTGAACCCCGCCTCAGCACCCAACATTGCCATAGCCATCCTGGAAGGCTACAAGATCACCCGCAAGGATCGCACCAACGAAGTAGGAGGAGGAATCGTCATCGTCCACAAGAACACCCTCAGAGTCTCGACCAACACCGACGACACCCTCAGCACCGCCGAACACCTGCACTTCCAGATCCACACCGACCCCAACACCACCCTCAGAGGATCCCTTGTCTACAGACCCCCCGGACACCGACCACAGTTCAGCGACTCCATCGCCGACTTCATCAGCACACACGACCTCGCCTCCACGGACTACATCCTCCTCAGGGACCTGAACTTCCACCTCGAGAACAACAACGACACCAGCTCCACCACCCTGATCGACAACCTCGCCAACCTCGGACTCAGACAGCTCGTGACAACACCCACCCACACCGCCGGCCACACGCTTGACCACATCTTCTCCGCAAGCTCCCATTTCTCCTTCAACCACACCACCGAACTCTACTGGACCGACCATCTCTGCATCCACTTCGCCTTCAGGAAGCCCACCATGCACCACTGCACCCAAAAGATGCCTCGCCGCTGCTGGAGCAAAGTCACCAAAAACCAGCTAACCACCACCCTCGCCCAGAGCCCATCCGCCGACCCCACCAACCCCGACACCGCCACCTGCAACTTAAGACAGTGGATTGACGACTGCGCCAACACCCTTGCCCCGCTCAAGAAACCCTCCAAGAGCCACACCAGCAAGAAAGCCACCTGGTTCACCGAAGATCTCCAGGTCTCCAAACGAACATGCCAAAAACTGGAGAAGAACTGGATCCGCGAACAAACACCGGACAGCTACGCAGCCCACAAGAACGCTACCGGCAGACACCATCACCTCATCCAATCCGCCAAAAGGGCCTCACTCAAAGACCGCCTAGATAACAACGCACACAACAGCAAAGAGCTCTTCAACATCGTGAAGGAACTCTCCAACCCCAACACCAACGACATCCCATCTTCGCAAGACCTGTGCGACTTGCTGGCCACCTTCTTCCACCGCAAGATCGCCGACATTAACAACAGCTTTAACGCCACGACTGCCCCGACAACCACTGAGACCTCCGCCCCCACCACCACCACCCGCACCAACCGCCTGCTCTCCTGGACCAACATCAACAACGAGGACACCAGCAAGATTACACCATCCACTCCGGATCACCATTAGACCCATGCCCACACCACATATTCAACAAGGCCAACACAGCCATCGCACCCCATCTCCGGAAAGTAATCAACATCTCCTTCGAGACAGCAACCTTCCTGGAAAGCTGGAAGCACGCCGAGATCAACGCCCTACTTAAGAAACCCAAGGCGGACCCCAAGGACCTCAAGAACTTCCAGCCGATCTCCCTGCTCCCGTTCCCGGCGAAGGTCGTCGAGAAGACCGTCAACAAACAACTGACCCGCTACCTCGAGGAGAACAGCATCCTGGACCCGTCACAGTCCAGGTTCAGCAGAAACCACAGCACCGAAACCGCCCTCATCGCCGCCACCGATGACATCAGGACCCTGCTAGACAATGGAGAAACAGCGGCCCTCATCTTCCTGGACCTGTCAGCCGCCTTCGACACGGTTTGCCACCGCACACTATGAACACGCCTACACGACGCCGGCATCCAAGAGAAGGCCCTGGACTGGACCACATCCTTCCTCTACGGCCGAACACAGAGCGTCCACCTCCCCCCCTTCTGCTCCAATGCCACCAAGATCATCTGCGGCATACCCCAGGACTCATCCCTCAGCCCAACGCTGTTCAAAATCTACATGGCACCTCTCGCCCACGTCGCCCGACAGCACCGACCTCAACATCATCTCCCACGCCGATGACATCCAGCTCATCCTCTCCCTCACCAAAGACCCTCACACTGCCAAAACCAACCTCCACGAAGGAATGAAGGCTGTCGCCGAATGGATGAGGAACAGCCGACTGAAGCTGATCTCGAACAAGACAGAGATCCTCATCCTCGGTTCCACCCCTTCGGCTTGGGACTAATCCTGGTGGCCGACCACACTGGGAACAGCTCCATCACCCACCGACCACGCACGCACCCTAGTCATCCTCGACTACACCCTCTCCATGACTAAGCAGGTCAACGCCGTCTCCTCCTCCTGCTTCAACACTCGCCGCATGCTCCGCAGGATCTACAAGTGGATCCCCACCGAAATGAGAAGAACGGTCAGCCAGGCCCCCGTCAGCAGCGGGTTGGACTACGGAAACGCCCTATATGTAGGAACTTCGGGCAAACTCTTGAGACAGCTGCAACGCATCCAGCCCATGCCTTCAAAGTTCTCATGGCAAGCAACCATTTACCCATGTCTAAGCTGGAAAATTGCACTACTCCAACAGTTCTACTACTTAGGACTGCAGTCGCCCAACACTGTGCCAGCAAGTCGTAACAAAGCACTCCTAACTCTCGATTTGTGTGATGCAGCCGAGATTTTAAACAGAGCACTTCAACTACTCTCTTTATGCGACACGATTACTTGTCTTAAATTAGCACATGCTTACTTTCTGTTATTCTGACCCTGATAGTAGTGGTTGAAGATAGGTCTCTGCCTCAGTGGTGTCTTAAAAGGTTGAAGAGCTTAAACAGTCAAAGCTGAGACAAGTAAAACAAACATCCTTGAAACAGATTACCTCTTTCACAAATCTGCTTTCAGGTCACAGTGGTAGAAAACTCTTATCAATATCTTACTTTACCATTAAGAATAGGCAAAAATGAATGAACTGATGTGCCCTTTAAGTCAATTACACGAGCGCCGGAGACTGTTTTGTTTTTCCAATGAGGTGCATGGCACTGATCTGCACGTAGCCCACACAGATTGGTTACCAGACCATTTCTATAAATGTGCAAATGTATTTGTTGGAAAGTTTAGTAAAATATGCACAAATAAATGCAATGCCTCAAGCAATCTTCAAAAGACATTGTAACCTTTTAGTTAAGCATGCTAATGTCTGTAATTAGGTAGGTCAATTAATCGAAACTGGGATTGAAAATGTATCTGGTGATGATGCATGAATTGTAAATAAAGATCTGTGTTAAAATGACAGCAGTTGGATTCCTTATTTAATTGTGTTTCTAAACAAAATCTATTCACAAAAATAAGAAATTATATTGTTAAATTCATTACTGTTGGGGAGAAGTTTAGAAAATGTTGGCACCGCAGTTATTATCTTTGAATGTCAAAGTATTTTACTGTTAATTGGAAGAGAAAAACACAGCCTCGAAAGGAATCTGTGGTTTGATACTGCCAATTTGTAATTTGCATGGTTCTTATTATCATAACAATAAACAAAAACAAATTATATTGTACAGTAATTACAATAATAGCAGTTCACTTTTTATAATCATCATAAGTGAAATTACCATGTGATCTTGAGGCATTAATAATTGTCTAATTAGTTTGTAATGTGCAATTTAAATTAGAGCTGCTGTAGGCTGACCACTAGAGAGTCATACTCTGGTGAACAATTGCTTCAAAGTTTCCTTGCTTCAACTATTGTACCTCCCTAAGATCTTCCTCTGACAATCACAAGTGACAAGCATGCATTTTACTAAATAATGGGAAAAAGTAACAATATGTCCGATGTGGATTGTTGTAACAACAGTCAAGGCAGCCACGGTCCGTGCAGGTAAGAGCGGTGGGGCTGGGCAAGGGGGGATTTTGACAGACGATGACGAGTGAAAATGAATTATTTATTTAATGTTCCCTTGTCATCGGCAGTCGAAATTACCCCTCACTCTGCCCCACAGCTCTCATCCGCACGGCCGCTGGTGAGTCACTGGTGTCAGCAGAATTGTGAGATCCCTCAGAATACCTCAGATCTGGTAACTGTGACCCAAAGGTCCAGCTGCTAAAAGAAGCTGAAATCACCAAGAGAATCTTTAATAATCGAAAAGCCAGCATTCCCCAAAGAAGGAATTATCACATGTAGTATCCGACTGGAATTTTTTTTATTATTGGTTTAGGGCACAGGAATTCACCCGACAAACATGTGTTTTGTCATAGTAAAAGTTAGACAGTCAAAATATTTACGGCTGGAACATTTACATAAGCACATGTTCAAATCACCTGTGTAACTCCTATTGACTGTAAATTACAATAATTGTCTAAAATCAAATGGCACGAAAATTTAAATTCTGATTGTCGGCAATGAGCCCACTCTTTGGGGGCTTCAATGGTGGCTGTTACAAAGTCATCATGTGCCCTGGGCACCCCCCCCCAACACTTTGCTGACTGTTACTGGTGGTAACTGACTCTGACTGACCCCAGGCTCGGCCTAACCAGGCCTAGGGTCAGTGCTATGCTGGAAACACACTTAGAATACAGTAAAACCACACATACACACTAGGGTACACTAAGGGTTGGGGTACCCCTGTGATTGGCATGACCTAATCTATAAGGCCCTAGTACATGATAGAGCAGGGGGACTGGCACTACCTCTATGTCCCTACTATACAATAGAGCATAGCAGTTTAGAGGGCAGCAGCCCTTCCTGCCCTTGCATGTGTGAAGCCCGAGGTCCGTTTAAAAGTGGCTCTGTGTTGAAGGACTGCTTTTAAAAAATAAATTGTGCCCAAACTCAACTTTGGTGCTTGGGGCACTTACAAATGAATAGGCTACAATGTTTGGGCATAATAGGGAGCCCCAGGGCTCCCCTAGGTGTCCCAGGGGTGGGGGCCATGTATTTATAAGGAATACCCTTATAAAATTAGTTTTATATGCCCTGGGTTAAGTGAAATTGGACATTTCACTCCCCACACTCTTATTAAGTGCAGCCCAAATTCGACTTTGGTGCTAGGAGCACTGTGGAGGGAGGATCTGCAACATTTCAACCTATTCAGAACCCCTCATGTCTCCCCTAGGTGCTCCAAGGATGGGGGTCCTGTGAATATAGGCAGAGTACTTATAAAATATGTTTTTATAAGCCCTGGTGCTGGAAAAATGACCCAAGTCATTTTTTCCATTGCAAATACCCTGCCACATAGGTCAACATGGCAAGAAGTTATTAACTAATAGATCTTGCTAGAAGAATGATAGAAAATAGAATTTAAAGACTCCCAAGAATAGTATTAAGAAATCCAACAATATGGTATTATTGGATTTCTCCCAAATTGTACAGACAAGAAGTTATGTAACTTTTCTGTCTGTAAGCCCAGATTCAGCCTTCCAGTGGTCTGTCCTGATTAGTCAGAGTTAAGTGGATTAGCCAGGTGCCTTTGAAGAGGTGATAAAGAGCCCCTGAGATCAGCCAGCTCTGGTAGGAGGGCAGTGTTCTGTCACACAAGAATCCCAGAGCAGGACGGGGGGAGTCCTAAACAATGGACTTCAAGGGAACGGGAAGACACCAGTGTCATTTACAACTCTACTCTTTTGAAGCCAGCCAGATGCTAGGCTTAAGGAAGGAATGAGTAGATGCAGGGGCGAGAGACTATGGAGATTAGCCACCCTAGGGTTGCATTTAGCCAGCACTTCTCCACCTGCTGGAAAATCAGCAATGATTAATTTGGAAGAATTGGTGCACTCTGGTACAAAATAGTGCCACACTGTGCAGGATTTGGTCATACCTTTGAATGGTACCCTTCCGCCATTGGACAGGAGTGCCTTCCTGCTTGACCCTGAGAACTTGGAATACGTATCTGAGAGGGGCAGAGCCTCTGAGATCTACTGCTTGAAACCTAAGGAAGCAAGAAGGACCATGCTGAGAAGTTTGATGTGCAATCACTAAGGCATGCACTCTGAAGATTGTGCCTTCTTCACCATCTGGAACTGCAGCCTTGTAGACTACCTTCCAGTAAAAGAACTAAAGATTGGACTTCCTGCAAGCTACAGGTAAACAGAGCTCACCTTGAATATCACCATCAAGAATCCTCAACCTGGATTACCACTAGTCGATTTGTAAGGGTTTTGTCCGAGTGAACTGTGGGAACTGAAGTTCTCAACTTTGAAGGACAATCTTGGAGCTTCTAGTCCCTTGGAGTAAGTTTGAGACACTTTGGGACCCTTTGGGAAACTTCATGAAGAAGTTCCAGACGTTTCAAGAGGTTTGAAGCAACTTTGGGTAAAGGTCCTTAAGGGGACCGACTCAACCTGCCTAACCAAGCCGCCTGCATTCAACTGTGAGTCGGCCTGCCGTCCAGGTGTGTCCCACTGAAAAGCTCCGCTGGTCCGACTTCCAGAGTGTGACTGGGAGTAAGTGAAATCAGAGGCTTGAGAACCCTCACCGAATCCGGTGTGGTGAAGAGCATTGAGGGACCCACAAGAAAAAGCTCCGTAAAATTTTCTAAGTCCGTAAGAAGTAAGGTGACCGGGAGCACCTGCGAGAGCAAAGCTGCATACTTTCAACCGCGAGTCAGCCTGGATCCTTGGTTTGTCCCACTGGAACGCTCCGGATGTCAAACTTCCATAAATTTGACCGGGAGCTCATCTCATGGCAATCCGGCAAACCCTCACTGAATCCGGGCTGGCTGAGAGCTTCAAGAAAAGCTCCAGAAAAGTTTCTAAGTCAGAAGGAAAAACTTAGAGCGAGACCGACTGCGAGGGGTAGCTGCTCAGGGTTCGATCGCGGTTGGCCTGAAACTTTAACATTGACCCGGACTATTGCGACCAGCTGTCCCGATAAGGCGCTATATGTTTCTTTGTGCTATATAATACCAAATCTTTAAAAATTCATATCTCTTGGAGTTTTGTCATTTTGGTGTCATTTTAAAGATAAAAATATTTCCTATTTTTATAAATTGGTTTTGGATTTTTATTGTGCATTGTGTCTTAATTATTAACTGAATTGGTGTTTTTAAATGCTTTACATACCTGTCTTTGAAGATAAGCCTGCCTGCTCGCAACCAAGCTACCAAGGGTTGAGCATGAGAATAATTTCGTAAGACCTTTTCTGAGCCCTATACTGGGTTAGAGGCCTTATTGTCAGCAGCAGATTTACATTTGTCCGTACTAATAATCCACTTTCCGATAGTGGTCAACAGAATTAGTTCCAGTTCCAACTTCTGTAATAAAAAACTTGCTCATGTGGCTTGATAATCAGCTCAGGTGTAATCATCAGATCGTTAAATCAATGAGGACATTGTTCCCTGTTGGCGGTGAAACAAAAATAACGATCACCTGCTCAACACAAGAAGAAAGAGAAGAGAGAGTATAGAGGGGGGGAGAGAGGGGGGTAGAAGGGAGATGAAAAGAGGCAGAGAGAAATTTCCCCAGTCTCAAGGATCCAATCCCGAAGGGGAGGACTCTATGTAGCCTCTAGTTAGCCCTCACACACCCCGAGGGATGTCTTGCTTCATCATTGGGCTTGTTGTTGCTCCTCGTCGGGCCGGCGCTGCAATGCCCGACGGTCCCCCGAAGGGTCTCGTTATCGGAGGTCTTTTAAAGAGAAAAGCCGTAAGGTGAATGCGGGTATGTGGGCCAAAAAACAGTGAAGGTGGATCCAAGAGGTAAGTGATTGCGTGCGTGCAGGGTATGTGCAATAAAAATGCCTAGGGGTGTCCAAAAAGTGAGTTTTAATATTATGGAGCCCCTGGCAAAGTAAAAAGACCACAAGGTCGCAGGGTCACTAATAAGCGCAAGGTGCTAGTGTGACTTTAATAAAAGGTCGACATGTTTCACGCCTTGAATGCCCGAACGGGTCAGTGGCGTTTCATCAGGACCAAATAAGAGTGAAAAGTAGTGCACGGTGAAGACGAGGGTGCCAGAGATTTGAAGGGTAACCCACGTCTAAAAGGAGGTTAAGAGAGGTACGGAGCTGCGGGGTACAATGACCTAGTCAGCAAAGACAGAAAGAGCGTACCAAGCTAGTGTAACCTGTGGGGGAAATAAACGGGAGGGGAGAAGGGAGGAGAAGGGGAAGGTAGGGGTATGGAAGGAAGGGGAATAGAGGGAGGGGTGACAGACACACATAAATGGTTTAGACAGAACTGGTACATAAATTCAGTCACAGTTTAACGAGATAACACAGCGAGGGACTGTCTGTGACCCCGAATACCATTCGCATAGTGATAGTGCGGTCACCCCGGTGACCATGTCAACAAGAACATACACAGATCACGTGTCAGACGTCCAGCATCGGTGTCAGACACACTTTACTAACTCAATGGTGGAGTGTTGCCCGTGGGTTGAAGGGCGGTGTTTAGGCGGAGACCAGACTTGTTAAAAAAAATATATATATATCTCGACATACATGTTTAAATCGAGGAGAACATTTGTGAAGTGGCCTTAATAATGCCAGAATGGACGGCACGTGGTGCGTGAACACAACATAAACATTGATAATCTGTAAAAAAGATCTCAGTACAGAAGTCGAACAGTGTAAACACACCACAGAGCAAGGTAACGGACCCACTGAACTATAGGGGGATGAGTCAAGAAAGAACCTGATATCACAGACTACAAGCGAGCACTCAGTGTAGGTGGCAAATGGTAAATGTGAAGTGGGCATACGAGAAAATATAAATACACATCCAACCGGTATTAGGAAGAAAATAGTACCCAGATCCTTACCCTCGTGTATCTGAACGGGGGCTTCCTAGGTTTTGCCGAGGCTGCCTGCGCCCTATTTGCTGAAGGAACCAAACAAAGTGTAGAAAGATTAAGGGAGGGGACCCTACGTTACGGGGCTGCGCATACAGGAACGTCAGGCATCTCCCTTGTGGATCCTGCCTGAGAGTACTTACGGTTGCGTCGGGGGCCGGCTCAGTCAGCACCTACCCTCTGCCAGCGGCTGCCTGGAGATAGTGCCGGTAGCAAGCAGGATTCCATTTAAGGCGTAGGAGAGGGAGTGAACCACTTCCTGTTCGAGGGAGAGGACGAGGGGAAGTGCGTGGGTAGGTTCTGGCGCATGCGTGGGCGAATGTGTCCCGAGGTGTGCGCATGCTCAAAAGCGGTAACTGGGGACAAGCAGAGCGCGCATGCGTTACTAATTACACACAGTGTCCTACTCAGAGGTGGTCTGCGCTTGTGCAGCTGTAAAGGGCTCGTGAGCCCTGGTGGTGCCCCGGGTCTAGCCATAAATTGACAGAATGGCGTGCTCGAGTCGACTAGACAGGACGTGTCCTAGAGTGTGGTGCACAATAAAAACTTGATACCTTCATAAAAACTGGTCTGTGTTGAGGATAAAAAAGGGGGGGGGGGAAATAAATAGTGAGGGGAGAGCACGGGCTCCTCCTCCTGGAATGCTCCTTATTAAGGAGCCAGAGAGATCATACAGATACTCAAGTGTTGGGAAATGCGCCCACCGGAGCGAAGGTATGTATGATCAGCATTGTGACAGTTTGCTGCTTTGGCCTTCTGAGATGTTTAAGGAAGTTTCTTTAGAAGTTAAAACCTCCCTATTAATACACAGAAACCTGTTATCCAAGCTGTGATAATATCTCACTTGTGTTAGGGAAACGTATTGTACCTGGTAGTCAATACAGTCCTCCTTCACTGATTACACATTATTCAAAACTTTGTAGGCCATCTCTTGGGACTTATGCCCAGCACTCTCAGATCTCTACCCAACTAATGAATCTGTTCTGGCTCCCATTGGGCAAGCACATTTAGTTCGAAACACTCTGGGCCTTATTTATGAAGGCCTGCGTCACATTTATGCCACCGTTGCATCACTTTTTTGACGCTTTGGCGGTGTAAATAATGCACCATGTTGCAACCTATTTACGTAGTGACCCATCTAGGCAGATGTGTCACTTTGTGAATCCCTGCGCTACATTATACCTGCGTCAGGTATAATGAATGCAGGGTGGGCGTTTGCCTGTAAGAAAGGGTCGTAGATTGGCGCAGTGAAATCTATAAGATTTCACTGCGCCACTTCTAGGACGTCAATGCATCAAAACCTCATGCCTGCCTGATGGCAGGTGTAAGGGTGACACAGGTCCTTTCACATGGGGATTGCCCCATGTGAAAAGACACATTGCTGTAGTTGCATCGTTTTTCAGAGACACCCCAGCAATATGCCATTTTGCAGCGACGTATCTGTCATTCCTTGCGACATGATGCACCACACAGTAAATATGACACATCCATCATGTCGCAATGAGGGCTCACTGAGAAGTGTGGCATCGCTGCTTTTACGCAGTGATGCATCACTTCTCATAAATGAGACCCCCTGTTTTGCTTACAGATCATTGCTGATGCAGGAGTGGTTTATCCCCACTGCTTAATCTCTCCCTATAGCTCTACTAGAGATCTTTGCATCACCTAGCTTAGGATCCGCGGGCTTAGTTGGTGAGCACTCCATCAGGTTTCTGACTCCAATACTGTGAAAGTCCTCACCTCAGTTGCAGAGCTGTACAGTGGAGATCTGCTTTCATAATCAACTTAAAACATGGCTCTTTTAAATGTTTCTCTTTCTGAGGCGTTGGAGGAGGCTTTCACTGGTTTTGCTTAGCACTGGGAAACCGTGGGTAGGTAGCCATGTGCTTTACAATTCTCATATAGAAATAGAAATGTTAGCACACCAGTGGATTCACAGTGTTCTATGGAGTCCTAGGAATCCCTGCTTCTGGGTCATGATTGTGCAGGTTTAACAGTCCAAAATGGGTCAGATTTTAGCCTTGAGAGGTTCATCATTTTGCCAAGCACTTGATACCTGTGAGAAAATGGATTGTTGTTTAGGAGAGTGAAAGCCTGCTCAAGCAACAGCCACAATTCCTGTTGGGGTCACCTACTAAAGCCACCAGCAGCAGCTGGTGCAGGTAAGTGCGGTGGGGCGGGGTTATATCGACATACGAAGGACTAGAGAAAAATAAATAAATCCTATTCTGTCGACAAACACTGCCCCTGTGCGCTTACCTGCACTGGCCGCTGCTGAAAGCACCTAAATTAACCTTTGCTTAACCCTCTATTACCTTGGCACAAAAGCAGTCTGGCTTAATTTAGAGGCAATATGTAAAGTATTTATGCAGCACACAACCAGTAATATGTAGTAAAACTACAACACAAGAAAAATCGCTCACCAATGTGGAAAAGTAGAATACAAAATACATATACATGCAATTAACGGATTTTTGAATCATGTAGCAATCGTGTTGAATCATCTCAATCAAGATATGGGTTTTTCCCCATGCATTTGAATTTACTCTCGTTCCAACTGGATATACAATTTAAAATTTACAAAAAATATTGTTCTGTTTGGGCACAATATATATGATGTGTTGTTGCCTCATACTCTCCATTTCTCTTGGTTTCTGCTGCTAATATGTGGTGCAGAGAATAGCACATTAGGATAACTCCCTATATAATTGGACTGATTAATTTAGCAAAATAGAAGGAATTTAATATACGGAACCGAGATCTCCAATAAGTACCTCTCCTCTCTATCATGGAGTTTGGCTCATTCCCATATTTACTAAAGCTGGTAATCCTGGGAATGCATTAGAATGCTATGCCATCCCCAGGTGAAGATAGTTCTCGTCGTTACTTCCTCTTTTATGTGTGATGTGTTCTGCATCACGCATTAAAGAAGGAAATTGCCTCACAAGATTGTTTTTGTGCTGCAAGATATCCCTTCATGTACAGAAACAATCCTACCCGTAATCCAGTCATCCTTTCAGCATTGCACAAAGGCACCTGTGTTGGTACTAGGCAGCACACTGTGCGCCAGCGCAGGAACAGCACCATCATGTCTCATTCATGCACTGCAGTAACTTTGCTTTCTGCCCTGCTTTGATGAACTTTTGATAAATATGCCCCTTAATGCATCTATTTTTTGTGAAAATAGTTACAATAAAATGAGTGCTACTGAATACTATGGACGCAGATCAAATGGTCCATGCAGAACACAGGGTATTTCTCTTTTAAATGTCACAGTGTAAAGGCCTGAAAATGCTAAATGTGCAGAGACTCATTGTCTAGTCCATGAGCCAGAAAGATATAGAAAGTTTCAGAAAATGAAATTTTAAAGTATGAAAACACATATTTGATAACATGAGGCTTAAAAAATGAAACAGTCAGGGTTTCATTATAAGCTATATTATAAAGAGAAGAACAAAAGACCATTTGGAGCACAGAATATCACTGGCATGATAAAAACAACAATGTAATTGCAATGTTACAGATTCATTATTTCAATATGTTTCAGATAAAATGGTATAGTTCTCTTCTAATGTCATGGTATAAGTTATCAAAGACACATCATTGCAGGGCTTTCTTTAACTTTTGAATGAAACAAACGTTACAACTCCTGAGGTCTCAATCTCCACATAGTAGAGACGCAGGTGTCCTATCCACTGTCTGGTAGCAGATGTCCTCCAGGACATCAATGCCAGAGTCAAATTTCTGATCATTAAATAAAGTATCAAATTTTATTTTGAATCCAATAGTGACAGTTTGCCTCATTATTTATGATATTGATAAAAGAGTTGTGCAATTTACCTAAACAAATTCACACTGCCAAGAAGCAAGACTTCCAGAAGTGTACATGTTTCTGTTCTAGGAAAGCTGATGTTGTGGCAGGAGAGTTTTCACTTACATTCTGTCTCACAATATGAATTTCTATAGTGTTTCATGAAAATGTACTTCAATGCAGTTTTTGGGTAAAAGGATCCACTATATTTCAGAATTTAGGATGCTGAGTTGCAATTCTCAAATTAATGATAGACTCAGTTATTTAATATAATTGATTTATAAATGTAGTGCACTGTCAGACCTGACACCCTTGGGTTGTACTTCCCTAAACTTTTTTCCTTCACCCCTCTTGTTTTGCTAAATTATTTTTTGTTGGCTTTAGGACTCTGTTCACTTTACCACTACAAACCAGTGCTAAAGTACTTGTACATTGCTTGTGCCCTTTCCGTAAAACATAGTAAAACTGGCATACACCAAATTCAATTTACTAGTAATTCCCTAGTAAATGGCACTACATGTACCCATGAACTTTACATTAAATGCTACGAGTGGGCCTGCAGCTCTCATTGTGTCACCCACTAAAGTATCACTTAAAACATATCTCGGGCCTGCAATTGCAGGCTTTAGTACTCGCATTTAGACCTGGACAAATAAACCTTTTGCCAGGCCTAAACCCTCCTTTTAAATACATATGAATCACCCCTAAGTTAGGTCCTAAAAGCTAAGAGGTCAGGGTGTATGGTTTTTAAAATCAGGAAATGTGGATTTAAATGTTACCTATTCTGGCAGTGAAAGACTTTTAAGGTTGCATTTCACTGTTGTAAGGCCTGTCTCTTCCATAGACTAAGACTGGGTTGCCTTATTACATGCTAATTCAAGATTGAGAGCAGATAGAGAAATAAGTCTTGGACTCTTTTCTTTTGAACTGAATTTGAACACCCTCTTCAATGGAAAATTCAGATTTTACGTTACAATTCTAACAATGCCAGTTTTAGAATGTTTGTATTTTTGTGCACAAATCAACTGTTTCTTTCTGCCAGTTCCCTGGATCACATGACTCTGCTGTTGTGGGGTGAGTATTGCTGCCATACAGTGAGACAAATAAAGCCTAGGTGTAGACAGGATTGGCCATCATGAAAAGCTGGCTAGGAAGCAGCTGTACCCACACCCACTTACATTTCAAAGGGATTTGTCTTTCAGCACACACAAACAAACCTGACACCATGCCTGCCCTTCCTTTTGTCATCTTAGACAGTTAGTAGCCAAACCCAGAAAGGGCAAGGGAATTGGCCAGAACTAGTTTGAGAGCCGGCATGGGTTTCCCCCATACAAAAGCTAGCACTGGAGATAATAGGTGACACTCTCAGACACCACATAAGAACATCCTTGGGCCCGTGTAAGATTCAGAAGAACTGCCCTGCTACCAGAAGGGCTGCCCTGCTGTTTGAAGGACTGCCCTGCTATTTGCAGGACTGCCTTGCTGAGATGAAGAAGGAAGTTTGGACCTGCTTGCAGTAATACTGGGCTACCCATTGTGACTCCCAGGGTCAGTTAGCTGACCTCCTGTGTGAACTACAGGTAAACTGCATACTTTCGGAGGCCTCCCTGCCACTGACCAGCAGCAACAGGACCTTCATGAGATCTGCTGATGGCTTCTGCTGGAGTGAGTTCTGATCCCCAAGAAGTGCCCTCCGGGTGCTGGACTCTTGGCTGCCATCAATAAGAGCTCCTGCACAAGAAAAGGTTAAAACTCTGAAGTTTGAGTTCCTCGGCCTGTGCGCAACAAGACTCTGCCACCCATGGCAACTATCAATGTAAAGCCCCAGTGAAACTTGCTCTTGGTGTTGACAGCGATTAACAATGCAGGATCTGCACTTCGCCCCAACGGCGACTGCCCGCAATGATCAACCAAAGCGTTGCTCCAGGGAGGACATGCTCCTCATGCATCAGCAGCAACCGTATATGACACTCTGGATTGTCTTTGCGCTGAATTGAGACAGGAACTCTTCAGCGGGACTAAACTGGTCCAAGTATCTGATCCATGCTCCATTGCAGTCGGCCTAAGCTTGTTACTTTCCCCAAGTCTAGCCTGACCAGATTACAGCAGATGGCATTTTCTGCTGTTTGGTGTTATTGTCACAAAAACCTTTAAACATCAATCTCTCTTCTTCTGCTGATTGGGATTTCTTCATTTTGGTATAATTTTATTTATCACAATTTAAATAGAGCCTGTGGGGGAGAGGATGTGAACAGGAAGGGGAAGCATGAATGAGTGACAGTGACCACTTCTATCGTGTTCAAGGTAGCATTTCATACAGAAATGTGGCCAACAAAAACACAATAATAAATCCACGTCTACACATCCTAGGACGTTTTTTCAAATGCAATTATGACAACCTAAGGTGACAGAGCTGAAGAAGCTCTGAAATGAGAGAGTGTGAGGAAGAGGACTGCCAAGGTGGACATTCAAAATGTCTGTAGAGCTTTTGTGGAAGTCAGATGGATGCAGGCTGTAATGGAAGAGCAGCAAGAGAATAACCCTGAGGATGAGGAGGTGGACATGAAGGATGAGGCTGAGAATGGAAATGGCTGGCCACATGTCCTTCGCTGCAGCAACCTGGGGAGGAGGACTGCTTACCCACACAAGCAAGGTCCCCTGCCAGGAGTAGTGAGTTTTCTGACAACTCGTCTCCTGAGTAAATGGAGAGCTGAAAGGGAGCTTATGCTACAGCTGGCCAAATTGAAGCTGGAAGCTGACAAGAAGGAGGTAGCTGCCAAGAGAGCCTTGGAGGAGAGAAAGCTGGTCCTTGACCAGAAGAAAGATGAGGCAGAGTGAGACTTAGCCAAGAAAGAGGATAAGGCAGAAAGAGGTGTAGCCAAGAAAATGTCTCAGAAAGAAAGAGCTGATGTAGAGAGAGCCTTAGCCAAGGAGAAGGCAGATGCTAAGAGGACCTAAGAGGAGAAGAAACCTTTACTGATTCGTGAGATGGGACAGAAGAGGCAGAACCTGAAAGGTAAACACCTAACAGGGTCCAGCACCAATGGTGGAAGCAACATCTCAGTTTCCCATGGAGAAAAGAGAGTTCCCATACTTGAAGACCTGGAGCCTAGCATCATGGTTGGAGATGACATAACCAAGTGCTTTGAGGCCTATAAGTTGGTCCTAGAGATATACAGTGTCCCAAGGGAGCCAGTCTTTGGAGGCACATGCCCAATGAGGGGAGGGATTCACTGCTAGCCCCAGGGAAGGGTGACAGGATGAAGAATTCCCTAATTAGGGCAGCCCTTGTCAGAAATGATGGACTCACCCCTGAGAAGTGTAGGCTGAAATTGAGGGACAACCAAAAATTGTCTTGGATTTAGTTGAGTATTTCAGTAAGGCACTGGACAGTTAGGTAAAGGGCAGCGGAGTGAATACTTATGAGGAGCTGTACCATCTATTTTCTAGAGACCACACATTCTGTCATGCTTTTCTGTCATTCTGTCATACCTGATAGACTGCAAACTCATTGACCCCAGTGAGCTTGCCAAGGAGACAGACCACTGGTTCAGCACCAGGGTCTGCAAGAAGGTACCGGGGGGTAACTATAAGGGAGGACAGGGCCAACGCCAGAAGAAATAGAAGGGAAACCCTAGTAAAACGAATGAGCTCTCTCTCTAAAACAAAAAGGGCTTTCCGTCAAAGGATTCCCAGAACTATCCTGAAGAGAAAAAGGGAGGCTATGAGTGCTGGAAGTATGGGCACTCAAAGGAAGACACTAACTTCCCAAAAATGCAACAACACCCCACTAGTGGGTAGACCCTGGGAATGCCATGTATAGTTTTTGGGGAGGAGACTGCCCCAGTTAGTCCTGGGGGTAGTGCATAGGTTACCCTAGTGTCCCTGGGTGACAAAGTGATATGTCTCAAGACTCACCTGTCTAATACCATTAAAAGTATATGCAGTGGACCACCATCAATGGGCAGAGGATAGAGGCTCTATTAGAAAAAGAGGCTAGCATGACTACTATTAGATGGCATTTGGTGTCCTCAGAGCAGGTAATCCCCAATGTAGTGCACCAGGTTATGGTAGTAGTCAACCATGAGAGTGACTATGCCGTGGCTCTGGTTCCCCTTGAATGGGGTGGGTCTCAGGTTCCTTAAGGGTAGCCTGTGAATTGTCTGCTTGGTAATGATTTGGAACACATTATCCAGAAGGAAGTAGAGCCTCCATCACATTTGGAGATGCTAGGATTGATTGAGTGGGTGTGCCTGACAACATCGTCCATGGAAACCCGAGATGCGAGTCCAAAGATCCTGGAATAATCATTCAATCAGGGGTGTTTAAAGTGCTGCTTCTCACCTGTGAGGGTCTCAAAGCACTGGGGGGGGGGAGTACACAGATCAGTTCAGCCGAAGAGCCAGGTCTTGAGGGTCTTCTTGAAGGTGTTTAGGGAGGGGGAGAGTCTGATGTCTACCGGTAGTTCATTCCAGGTCTTGGAATAAAGGCCCACACACCTGCCAAAATGGGGGTGTGGAAAACCACCTCTAGAGATTTCGATGGTCCGGGAGGAATTTGATACTGAAGGAGACGCTCAGGAACATGGATGGGAGGACAGTGCTGCCCTGGGAGACCTGCCTGAGCTACCTGGGTGGCAAGCAGAAGGAGGCAGAGTTCTTCCAGACTCAGAAAGAGTGCTTCACTCTGGAATGTATTCGGCACCAGCCAAGTCAAATGGAGACACCTCTCACGATCTCCTCATCTACCAGTAGAATGATCTCCTGTATTGCGAGTCTAAGGTTCCTGAGCTTGGCCAACCCATGTGTCGGTGGTGCCCAGTGCTACAAGGTCTTTTTACTAGGACTGGCTGATGGTGCACACCTGGCAGGACATCTGGGGCAATCCAAGACCTTTGCAAGGCTGGTTAACCACTTCTATTGTCACCGGAAGAGATTGACCTTAGAATCATTCTGTAGGTCCTGTCCTACCAGCCAGGCCAGCAGGAAGTCAGGAGGAATCCTAAAGACCACTCTGATTCCTTTCTCTACCATAATCACCCCCTTTAAAGAACAGACATCGACATTGTGGAGCCTCTGCACCTCAAGAGAGTACTTGCTCTCTTTGCCACTGTATTCAAGCTAGCCTGGCTGATGAAGGGTGTTACCCAGAAACTGGTCCCAGGATGCTTGTTTCTGGTTCAAGGAAGACCTGACTTTGCAGTTTGGGCTGGACTGTTCCCATGAGGCACAGGGTCAAGACTGATTTGCTTAAAGCTGGGTCTGAACTGAGGTGTTGAAGTGGACTAAAGAATGATGATGGATTCAACCCAGATCTGTGACCAGGGGTGAGTGTCTGAAAAGTTTCAGCGCTCCGTCATCTCCTTGTGTTCCATCATCTCCTTGTGTTTGCTTTGTTCGCCCTAAGTTGGCAAGGTATGCCCAGACGTGGGTCCCTTGCTCACTTTGCCACTGAATTCAAGCTAGCCTGGCTGATGAAGGGTGTTACCCAGAAACCGGTCCCAAGATGCTTGTTTCTGGTTCAGGGAAGACCTGGCATGGCAGTTCAGGCTGGACTGTTCCCATGAAGCACAGGGTCAAGACTGATTTGCATACAGCTGGGTCTGAACTGTGGTGGCGAAGTGGGCTAAAGAATGATGATGGATTCAACCCAGATCTGTGACTGGGGGTGAGTGTCTGAAAAGTTTCAGCACTCCGTCCATCATCTCGTGTTTGCAATAGGTTTATCCTCATCTTAAAAGACCGTGGCAATGTGTACATAGAGACTATACCTCTGAGGAGGGTGACTGCACCTGCTGTGGCTAGGACACTGATGGGGATCTTTACCTGAGTAGGTTTCCCCAAAGAGGTGGTGTCTGTCCAGGGCACCAATTTCATGTCAATACACAAAGTCCATGTGCGATGAGTGTAAGGTAATTTACATGCTCACTACACCCTCTCATCCCCAGAATAGGCCTGTTTAGATGTTCAACTAGACCCTCAAATGTATGATCAGTGGCCTGCCAGAGCCCTTTAGGAGAAAGTGGAACATCCTCTTGACATACTTGTTGTTTGCTTACAAGGAGGTGCCTCAGAAGGGAGCAGGATTCAGTCCTATTGAACTTCTGTATGGCCCCTCTGTCATAGGGTCTCTCTGCCTAGTGAAGGATGGGTGGGACAAGCTTCCAAGACTACCCCCCCCCCAAGATGTAGTCAGCTACATGTGTGCTCTTAGGACAAAGATGAAACATTTCTGGAAGAACGCCACTGAGAAATTGAAAGCCAGCCAGGAAACTATGAACTCTGGTATGACCAGAAGGCCACCCTGGTTGAGTTTCAGCCAGGCCATAATGTGTAGCTGATGGAGCCAGTGGAGCTCTGGGCATTACAGGACCAGTGGTATGGGTCCTCTGAGGTCAAAGAGTGCAAGGGGGTGGTCACCTATCTGGTGGACCTTCAGGCCCCTAAGAACCTTAAAAATCACCTCAAACCTAATTTTAAGAAGTTCAAAGAACCATACTCTTAGTGACAGAAGGCGATGAGGAACAAGAAAGTGAACCTCTCCTGGATCTCCTCTCCACTAAAGAGCAAGCTGTATCAGTAGAGGGATTAAACCTCTCTTATTATTTGACTCCCCAACAAAGAATAGACTTCAGTCAGCTGTTGAAACAATTCTCCTCTTTGTTTTCATTGAACCTTGGGCTCAACAATTAATGTACCAACAACATTGATACAGGTGACAGTATGCCAGTTAAGAATAGGATCAACAGGCTATTTGATAAAGTGAGGGCCAGCATCAGGGAAGAAGTGTCCAAAATGCAGGAGCTGGGGATGATTAAACACTAAATCAGCATTTGATCCAGCACAGCACTACTGGTACACAAGGCTGCCCCACTGGGTGCCACAACACAACTCCGGTTCTGTGTAGATTATACAGGGCTCAACTCAGTCATTAAGCCTGAAGCATACCCCATCCCCTGAGCTGATAAGCTCATCAACCAGGTGTGATCTACCAAGTTACTGAAAACCTGTAAACTGACATCAGGGTACTGGCAGATTGCCTTAACTGAGAGGAAGAAGGAGAGGTTTCTGTTTCTGCACTTCAGAGGGCCACTTTGAGTTTCAGATGATGCCCTTTGGGTTAAAGAATGCTTCTGCCACCTACTAGGGGTTAGTCAACTTGGTCCTGGCTATTCTAGAGGATTACAGTGCTGCCTACTTAGATGACATTGCTGTCTTCAGCTTCAGCTGGAAGGACTACTTGAACCACCTCTTGGCAGTGCTTCAGGATTGTGCAGAGATTCTGGTCAGTGTGGGCAAGGTGCAGACCCTCCAGCCCAAAATACAGTCCTTCCAGGTTTGGTAACACCCCAAGACCTGAACAGAGGTGGAAGAGTTCCTAGGCCTCACACGCTATTACAGGAGACTTATCAAGGGATATTGACAAAATTGTAGCCACAAACCACGCTGACTTCCAAGAAGCAGCCCAAGACATGACCTGGACAGAGGTGTGCCAGAATGCTTTTGACACCTTGAAGGAGACCATGTGCACAGAACCAGTGTTCAAGCACCTGACTTCTCCAAAGAAGTAATTGTACGGACAGATGCTTCTGAGCATGGAATAGGAGCTGTGCTCTCACAGCTAATTGCCAAGTGCCTGACCCAACCAGTAGCCTTTATCAACAGGAAGCTACATTCCAGGAAACAGAGGTGGGGTGGAATAGAGAGGGAAGCCTTTGTGTTGGTCTGGGCACTGAAGAAGCTGAAACCATACTTATTTAGGACTCACTTCTGAGTTCAGACAGACTACAGACTCCTCAGATGGCAGGGGTGAAAATCCCAGACTGTTGAGGTGGTACATATCTCTACAGGGAATGGACATTACAGTGGAACATAGCCCTGGGATTTAGCACTCTAATTCTGATGGTCTTTCCATGCTTGTCCACCATAGAGATGAGAACTCCCATAAGGGTGGGTAGTTCTCCCTTCTGTCTCCTGGGGGGATGCATGCTAGACCTGACACCCAGGGGTGGCAGTCCCCCAAAAGTATTGTCTTCACCCCTCCTATTTGGATGACTTTGTTTTCGTTGGTCTGTAGGACTCTGTGTACTTTCCCAAAGCTGACCAGTACAGAAGTGCTTGTGCTCTCTCTCTAAAACATGGTAAAATTGGCCTATATCTAATTGCCATATTTAATTTTCTTGTACGCCCCTAGTAAATATCACTACATGTACCCAGGGACTGTAAATTAAATGCTACTAGTGGGTCTGCAGCACTCATTGTGCCACCCACTAAAGTGGCACATGAAAACATGTTGGCAGCCTGTAGTTCAATTTTAAACTACAGTTTCGACCTAGCCAAATAAACCATTTGTTAGGCCCAATCCTTCCTTTTTAGGTCTTGCCTGACCCAGCGCATGCACTGGTCTGGCGAGACATTTTGTGAGGGCTCCAAAAAGTGCTACCAGGCCAGCCTAGACCTACAGTGCATGTGCGCGGGCGCGCGCGTCGCGCTTTACCGCGATTACTTTCACTTTCGCGGCTGCACGGCCGCTCTAATGTTTGATTGGGATCACTTTCGCGGCCGCACGGCTGCTTTGATGTTCTCCGATAGGCTTCAATAGATTGCAGCAGTTAAAACAAGCATTGGCATAGCCAATAGGTCTCGCTTTTGGGACCTTATAAGTGTTTAGTTATGCAACTGTTGCATGGTTAAACACTTATAAGGTCCCAAAGGCGAGACCTATTGGCTATGCCAATGCTTGTTAATATTTATGATTCAAATCTAATGTAGGTCCTAAAAGCTCCTAGGGGTGGGTGCATGGTATTTGAAAGTAGAACATGTGGGTTTACGTTTTAGATGTCCTGGCAGTAAATAACTCCTAAAGTTACTTTTCACTGTTGTAAGGCCTATCTCCCCAAAGAATAACACTGGCTAACATTTAATAAGTACTAAATTCAGATTGGGAGTAGATAGAGAAATACTTCTCGTACTCTTTCGAAATGGTGATCTAAAAACTCTCTTAGTGGCAATATATTGTATTTTTAGCTTTTTACCTGCAATTCTGAAATTACCACTTCTAGAAAGCTGACTATTGTGTGCCCAAATCGACTTTGCTTTACTGCTAGTGCTCTGGGTCACATGTCTCTACTGTCGTGGGTTGTGTATTGCTGCCAGAAAATGAGACAAAGAAACCTTAGGTGTGGACAGGATGGGCCATTCTGACGGGATGGTTGTAGAGGGACTGTACCTAGCCACTCTTACATTTCAAAGAGTTTGCCTCCAGATCATACAGAGGAACCTGACCCCAGGCCTGCCCTTGCTTTTGTCAGTCTAGGCAGTTAGGAGCAAAATCCAGGAAGGACACGGGAACTGGCCAGAACTAGTTTGGGAGGATGTAACTAGAACTGTTTCAACTGAAGGCATCTGATATGCAATATGTACATGCTCCCTTGCTGAATGATTACTGTAGTGTGGGTTCTGAAGCTAATAGGTGTTGCCAGTTGTGTATGTTTCAAAGCCAAGATTTCAAGAGCAAGTCCATTAAACACGATTTTGGAGGTGCTTTTATGGTACCTTAAAAGTTCTAGTGGTGCATATTTCAGACAATACAGATCAATTCCGTAGTTACTTTAATTGAAATATTTATATAGCTCTACCCTCCTCTCATTGGTCTCAGTGTTTTTTAAATAAGCAACAGGAAACAACATTGTAATATCCGAATTATATTGAACAAAATAAGCATGATGAACAATAACAAGAAAGTATTTAAGTTTCAGCAGCATAGTATGGCAGGAAGGAGAGAGAGGGGTGGAAAGTATTGGAATAATAACGACTATACGAGAAGGGGAGACACAAAGGATGATGGGTGGTGGGTAGAAATGAAAAAGAAGTCTGTGAAGAGATAGAGGAAATGTCTGTCTGCTCTTTACGAGTGAATAGGAGGGGTCAAACAGTAAGGAAAAGCAAAAAAAAAGTATCTTTTTTTAAAGGGACCAGTGTTTTCCTATTATCTCTGGTCTTCAGTGAGTGGAGTTCCATAATAACTATGGAGTTCCAGAAAAATATTGTACCGCATTTGAGTGGTAGTTGAATTTTTTAGGTTTGCAGTTGTCAGTCCACAAACCCAAACCTTTATGTTGCCCCTGTGCACACGGATTTTCTTTGACCGCATGGATGTAGTTCCGATACAGGCTTTGATGCTCCCCGATGGACTTGTCTCTCTTTTAATGGGAATGAAGATATGAATGTCTTAAGGTTTAGGATCCACTTTGAAAACATTCAAAGTTCAAAGGCAGAAATTCAAGCTACTCAAATGAAATTCAGCCAGGGTGCTTAGACCAAAATGCAGAGAATCATGAGCTGCAGAGAGTTCAGAGACAAAACTGTCTGAGATTCGCTTTCTAAAAGTGGAGAAAAGTCTTCTCCTTACATCGTAAAACCAAACCTTTTTAAACCAAACAAAAGGTTCATACACTCACTATAATACTACATGGTTCTCTGGCTCGTGCCCAATTGAAATCAAGGAAAGAGAAATATTTTCAGAATAATACATTTGATGATTGTGTCACAATTATACTATATGGAATTGTGTGCTTGTAGCGTCGGGTACAAGGGATACAACTCTTGCAGAGTATGTTATTCAGTCTGGGAAACCTAAACTCAGCATTGAGAAAATTACATTTTATTCAGAACAGTCACCAAAGTCTTCAGCTTTACTCCGTAGAGACTAGACATTCTTTATTCTAGCAGAGAGAGCAGAGAATGAAAAAGCAAAGTTATGGATGCCAGAGGCTATGTCAGCCTGGTTCATTTAAATCACAATTTCTGAGGTTGCTGACATTTAATTTCTGCAATTTAGCATTTTCAAACCCCCTCTGACGATTCCCCAAATCATCACAATTTTTGTTTAGTTGATTCCAGGACAGTTGTCATTCGCTTCAAGCTCTTTTGCTTGGATCTTTCCAAAACCTTAATCTTGTCATAAAAGTCACTTTGCATCTCCTCGAGTTTAATACCTGCTCTCTTTCTAGTTCTTCCACTCGTTGCTGACACCTTTTTCGTCCCACAATCCAATATTCTATTGATGAGATTTTCCCACAGTGTTTTAGACAATGAAGCATGCATGCTGCACCGATGCTGCTGCATGCTTCACCGATTAATAGGACCAACAGAGGGCTCAAAAACCGTTTTAGTATTCCTACGCATCTTAACCATTCACCGTTTTTGGCAAATCCATTCCCTATAGAACCAAATTGGACTCCATTTCTTCCCATTCACCTGTGTCTTCGAATTCATTTAGTTCATGTGTGATGTTACTGATGCTGTTGATATAGCTGTAAATCTTGTTATCTTAATTTGGGGATGGAGGCACAACATTCTCTTGCATGTACTACCCTCCAAACGCCACTTCCCTTTGCAAGAAGCATAACTGAAGCAACCCTGTTTTTAACTATCATGGGGGCATATCAACAACAACCGGCGATAATTATCTCTAAGCGCTAGGATAATTATCGCCGGCTAGCGTGAATTTTTATCGCTGAGATAGCGTGCTATTAGCAACGCTCATCTCAATAGCGATAAAAATCCTCACGCCAACAGGCTAACGTGAGATTATCGCTGGAAACCCAGCGATAATCTCACGTTACCTTGTTGATAGGGACAGGCAAACTTAGCCATGATATCCTCCTTCCATAGGATATCATGGCTAAGTCAGAAAAATACCAGACGTAAAAAAGCAGCGTTAACCGCGGTTAGCGCTGCTTTTTTTGTCTCTAACAGGGTTAGCGACATTCTTGATAATAGGAGAAATGTCGCTTAGCGACATTTCTCCTATTATTGTACTCTGGAACGCCCCCTTTGCATCTCATTAGAGATGCAAGGGGAAGTGTAGAGTAAATGGGTGCTAACATGCAAATTTGCATGTTAGCACCCTGTTGTTGATAGGGGGCTAGTTTTATCTCTGCTTTTTTGGCTTTTAAAGCCAAAAAAGCAGAGATAAAGCCCTTGTTGATATGCCCCATGGCTCTCATCGCAAGCAGTCCCTTGTTAATGACTGCCAGTGCACCCGCTGTGTTTCTTGCTAATCTATATGCCAATGTTGATTGCTGTCTAAATTTTACATCATTCAGTGCCACTCCCCCTGAAGGCATGATTGCACTTAAAATGTCACTTAGCATCTGACTAAAGCTATGGCCCATATTATCAAAAACGGCGATAACATTATCGCCGGTTTAGCGGCGGGAAACTGCCGCTAAAGCGGCAATAAGGGGCTTGATAATATGCCCTTGTGAATTCCAATAGAAGCCCAGGTTTGTGGTCCTTGACACCAGAACCTGGGCTTCTATTGGAATTCACAAGGGCATATTATCAAGCCCCTTATCGCCACTTTAGCGGCATTTTTCTGCCGCTAAACCAGCGATAATGTTATCGCCGTTCTTGATAATATGGCCCAATGTGTGCTCTTTCTTAAGTACAGGTAGATCTTTTCATCTACGTCGTTAGTGTGATGAGTTTTTGGAAACACTAAAGCTGCACAACAGCTTCCTACTCAATTGTGCGGCTATTGAAAGTAAGCTGGTTTTCCACACATGATATATTCCTCTAATACTAACCTCAGGCTTGGCTTACACTCTACCTTTTGCTACACAGCTATGATCACACTCTTTCCAAACTACATTTTCAACAGTTTTGTTCCCTATTTACCTTCACACTATGCATAAAGTTCCCTTCTTGGCCAGGTCTAAACTGAATTTCCAGTGTAGACTCTTTCCTTGACTCACCTCCTTCTCTTCCCTTATTTCTGGTTCCACTTTTTTACTCACCTTTTCTTTTCTTCTTCTAATCCTCTCAGTTAACTCCACTACAAAGACTCTCTCCTTTTGACTAAGTGATCAACGTTACTGAGGTTTGCATTAGTGAGCAGGTTGAAAAATGCCATCATATAATTAAATCTGTCTATTCGCTTAAAAGCTTTTGAAAATTGATAAGCATGGTTAGCTGCCCTTAAATACAGATTAGAACAAGTCGACACATGTACATTCTGCAAGAAACACACATAGTCTGAATAAAATTGCTTGATCGAACATTGATGGCAGAATAAATTGAGATGCACACTGAAGGAAAAAGCATACGAAAGAGGGATATGGAAGTAGGAAGAAACTTCTGTACTAAGGCGGGCTTTACTTAGCCTATATTTGGTAGTAGACATTTTAATCATAAACACTCCCAGACTGGGGAACATGGGAAATAGTATCTACATACGTTTTTTTTGTTAAGTTATTGTTCTGGTTAGGTTACTCAAATTTGGTGAAGCATTTCCGTCCAGGAGCTAGAACTCTAACAGTCTCCTAACTACAGAAACTGTTATGGCAACCACTAAAACTACTAAGACAATTTTGCAGCTCTTAAGCTCCGTGTTAATCGTGTGCCAAATCAAGGGAAACTATTTTCTACTTGTTACTTTTAAAGTGTTAGTCCTCTTTTCTGACCCTATTGTCTCCACCCTATCTCAAAATATATAGTCGCAGTCAACTACATCAACTGGATGCCTAAGGGCTCTAAGATCCTCTGACTGTTGCCCTAATCTTGCTAAAACGCTCTTTGTCTTTTGTCAAAATGTCGGGCAAGTCTTTATTTATTTGAAAAAGTTTTATAGAGCGCGAACAAGACCCAAATGGGTATCAGAGCGCTGTACAGAGTAGTCTTCAGCCATTATACAAAACATAATAAAGAAGGTAAGTGATAGTACAAACTGTGGGAAAACATTCAAGAGTAACGAGTAGGGTGTATCAGAGGTGCCATATAGCACTCAGAGTAAAACATCATACAATAGAAGGAACCAAGATGTGTGATGAGCATCAAGGAATATTAACAAAAGGGGATCAAGCAAAAATCAACAAATGATGCAGTTACAGGAGCTATCGAGGACAGGAAAAAACGAATGCAAAAAGAAGGTAAAAAACATATAGAACATCAGTGAGAATACAACAAGAATTTGGTTATTAACAAAACACCCAAACATGATCAGTGCGATTAAAGTCTTTTGACCAGTTTTTTAAAGGAAGTAGTAGAAGGATTTGATCTGATCTCGGATGGTAAGGAGTTCCAGATTCTAGGAGCAAGACCGGTGGATGCACGGTTGTACGATCTTTTCTGTTTGAATCTTGGCGGTTTCAAGAGAAGGGTGGATGTACTTCTGAGGGTTCTGCTAGAACCTGATAGCTCAAGTTTATTTGTTAGGTAGTTAGGGGTATTGTGGTGTATGGCTTTATAAGTCAGACAAGCAATCTTGAGTCAGATTCTGGCTTCAATAGATAACCAGTTTAGCTGCGGCAGGTCGGGTGAAATGTGATCAAATTTCCTAGATCCCGTTAAAAGCCTGACTGAAGCATTCAAGGTAGCTCTGAGTGGGGCGAAGCTGGATTTGGGAAGTCCTGCTAGGGTCACCAATCCATATTCCAATCTAGGGATAATCAAGGATTGTACCACCGGCCCAAGGTCTTTGGGGGGGAGGAATGGTTTGATTTTCTTCCGCTTGTTGAGTTGGAAATTGGCTCCCCTAGTAGTAGTAGCGCTGATATGTGCTTGCATATTTAGATGTTTATCCAATGTGACAACTAAAGATTTGGCAGAGTGTACAACATGAGGTGTGCAGTACAGAGCAGTTAGTTGTTTAATCCAGTCAAGGGTAGGAGCTGAGTGATTAGGTGGGGTGATCAAAAGAAATTCCGTTTTGAGAGTATTTAATAAGAAATGGTTTTGGGCTAGCCATTGTTGAGTTTGTGCAAGTGCATCATTTAAAGTTTTTGTGTCCTCCTGTGATGAGATCTTCAGGTACAATTGTGTGTCATCCGCATACATGTGGTATTGAATGTTAGGTCTGTTCAGATTGACTGCAAGAGGCACCATAAATAGATTGAAGAGAGTGGGTGAGAGCGTCGAGCCTTGGGGGACTCCAATTAAGACTGGGTACTGGAAGCTAGGGCATGATTAACTTTGATCCTTTGCGTGCGGTTGTGAAGGAAGGAGGCAAACCAATTTAGTACCGGGCCCGACAATCCCATCCTATTTTGTAGGAGATCAATCAAGTTTTTATGTTTGATGGTATCGAAGGCTGAGGACTGGTCTAGAAGGATCAGGAGACAAGGGACATTTTGGTCAAGGGCTCTCACGGCATCATCAACGATGTGCGTTAGTGCCGTTTCAGTGCTGTGTCCTGCTCTGAATCCTGACTGGAGAGGATCCAGGAGATGATATTTCTCAATATATTTGCAGAGCTGTGAATGAACGCATTTTTCCAGCACTTTCGCTAGAGTCATGCTGCTGGTGATAGGTCGGAAGTTATTAGGATCTGATAGGTCCGCATTGGGCTTCTAAGGAATGGGAGTAACTTGCCCAACTTTTAGGCAGTCCGGGATCTTTCCCTGTATGAGGGATTGATGAATGATCTTGGACCAAAGAGGGAGAACAGCTGTGATTAAATCTTTATAGAGCTTGGCGTGAAGTGGATCTCCAAAGTGGTTGGAGGGTCTGATGGATGACATGTTGCAAAGTATCTCAGTGTAGTCTGGTAGGAGAAAACTGCTCCAAGCAGCGTTGTTTTTGAGAGAGCTGCCCAAAGTCCGGTGGTAAATTGTCAATGATTCAGCCCCCTCCCCTGATTCTGCAGGTGGTATTTTGGATAATAAAGTTGGGGCGGTGGGTAATAGCTCCAGCTCTATTTTCGTTGTTTTTTCAGAGAAGTGAATTGTAAAATCATCACCACCAGGGAGCAGGGATAGCGGAGCTGAGCTCTGGTTAGAGGATTGGATAGATTGTTCCTTAATGAGTTTGAAGAGTTTTTTTGGTCTATTTTTAGCTCCATCCAGTTGAGATCTGAAGTGGTCGATTTTTGCCAAGAGTTTGTGTTTGTTGTAAACCTCTTCTCAACTTTCTCATTTGAGAGAGTGCTATAGTGGAAGGCGAGTTTCTCCAGAGTCTCTCAGAGAGTCTTAGATTGCGCCGTACATCATTTAGGGCACCATTAAACCATGGTTTAGAGAGTTTGACTGGGATCCTTTTGAGCTGTTTCGGAGCAACAGAGTCAAGAATGTTAGAAAAAGTGCTAAAAGTAGTGCTCTGAAAGATCGTCAAGGTTGGTCAAATTAGAGGGAGGCTGTAGTTTGTTTTTGGTGATTGAGGTTAACAAGTTAATGTCGAGGTCCCTCATATTGCGGATCATTTGTTTCGCTCTAAGGGGTTGCCCCTGTCGATCCAGTCCCTTGTCTAAGATGAGGAAGGGAATTTGAAAGGGATCGGACAAGTCACAGGGTAGGATTTCCCCTAATTGTATGAAGTTGTCTTTGGCAATGATGAGGTCTAGAGTGGCGCCTTTATTGTGAGTAGGGCCTTTACAGAGCTGTGAGAAGTTGAGGTCAGAGAGGAAGGTCTTAAAGGAATGGACAATTGGATCATTTGTGTCATTCCAATGAAGGTTGAAGTCTCCGAGGAATGCCTTCTTTGTCCATTTTATTCAATTCATGGAGGATCATCTGCGTCAGTCAAGCAATCATCTGATTCGTTATTGTACTTCACAAAGTATGTCGAAGCAGGAGCTGTGTCAATCAATCAATCAATCAGGGGTTGTTAAGCGCACTACTCACCCGTGAGGTTCTCAAGACGCTGAGGAGAGGGGGGGCTCGCAGATCCATTAGCCAAAGAGCAAGGTCCTTGAGGGCCTTCCTGAAGGTGTTCACCTGAAGGTCTTCAGGGAGGGGGTGAGTATGATGTCTGCCGGGATTTCGTTCCAGGTTTTGGCCGCAATGTGGGAGAAGGATCTTACGCCTGTTCTGGCTCTGGGGATGTGCGGGGTTTCAGCCAGTGCGAGGTTAGAAGATTGGAGTTTTCTTTCGGGTATGTGGAAGTTGATTCTGTCATTGAGGAATTTGGATCCGGTGTTGTGTAGACATTTGTAGGCGTGGGTGAGGATTTTGAAGGTGACTCTTTTCTCCACGCGGAGCCAGTGGAGCCTTCAACGGTGTTAGCTGATGTGTTTGTGCCGGGGTATGCTGAGGACGAGTCGGGCGGCGGTATTCTGTATCATCTGGAGTTTTTGGAGTAGGGACTTGTTTATGCCAACGTATAGTGCGTTTCCATAGTCCAGTCTGCTGGTGATGAGTGCATGGGTGATTGTCTTCCTTGACTCCGGAGGGATCAATTTGAAGGTCTTGCGGAGGATGCAGAGGGTGTTGAAGCAGCTGGAGGAGACTGTGTTGATCTGTTGGTTTATGGTGAGGGATGAGTCGCGTATAATGCTGAGGTTTTTGGTGTGGTTCGAGGGGGTTGGCGGGCTTCCGAGGGCTGTCGGCCACCAGGTGTTGTCCCACAATCACTGACATAATATCGACAGACACATTATCGACCTACATTTTTATCGACACAAAAATATTGACAACCCTAATATTGATACCATATACTTAATTAAAAAAATACACTACTATCGACACCACAATATCGTCATTTTAAATTATCGATGACACAAATATCGAACACATAATTATCGTTAACTCAATTATTGAACATACTTTAAAAATAGACATGTCCAAAATATTGATAACAAAAATATAGACAGCAATATTATTGTTTTGTACAGAATATCGACAACTCAAAAATAGAGAAAACACACAAAATTAAACACCATAAATATGGATAAATACATAAACATACATTGCATATAAAATAAAACAAAATACATAATTTTTGGAAATAGTAAATGTTAGACACGGGATCCCTGGTTGGCTGAGGTAGGTACCTTAGGCCAAATAGGGACCCTTGCTTCCACGTCAGGGAATGGAAGGACACTTTCTCAGATAGCCCCCGCTCA
The DNA here is from genome assembly GCF_964204655.1 of Triturus cristatus. NCBI lineage: Eukaryota > Metazoa > Chordata > Amphibia > Caudata > Salamandridae > Triturus > Triturus cristatus. Next base: position 234,173,778 of record NC_140587.1, read on the forward strand.
CCCACTTCGTAGCTTGGCACGAGCAGCCAGGCTTCTCATCAAGGCAATTGTGTAAAGTATTTGCAACCATACTCACAGCCACCCAATGAAGACACCACAAATGGGCTCCACACGAGTTTCATAAAAACAAATGTAAATGTATATAAAAAGATATACGATAAGACCACATGATATAAATCCAACATATGCGTATTTGTAATATTCCTCCTATACAGTTGTTAGGCCAGCCAGCCCTTGTAAGTACTGGCGATATTAATGAGCAATTCTAAATGTTCCACTGCAGTCCTAATACAATGCTATGCGGTTCGTAATGCTAGAATCAGGCACTTTGCAATGTAAAAATAATGCAGTTTGTAATGCTAGAATCAGAACTTTGCAATGTAAAAATAATGCAATGCGTAACGCAACAATCAGGTACTTTGCAATGTAAAAATAATGCAATCCGTAATGCAACAATCAGGTACTTTGTTATGCAGAAATAATGCAATGCGTAATACACTAATCAGGTAATTTGTTATGCAGGAATAATGCAATGTGTAACACACTAATCATGTAGTTCATTATGCTGAAACAATGCAATGTGTATTACGACAATCAGGTAGTTCGTTATATAGAAATAATGCAGTGCGTAATACAACAATCAGGTAATTTGTTATGTAAAAATAATTCAATGTGTAATATGACAATCAGGTAGTTAGTTATGTAGAAAGAATGCAATGCATAATACTCTCCAGCACCGATCACGGTGCCCTAGGCGGTCTCTCCGCCACTTGTACTGACACGCAGTCAGCCTCAGTCAAGAGTTGCCCCCACATAAGTATGGTGTAATCAAAATGTGCGGCTCCGCACTCCAGCCCCGGCACTGCCACTCCTTTGGCAAGTACGGGCCGCGATACGAGACGAAGCAGAGGCTTGCGCTGTCAAAATGGAAGAGGCCGAGAGCATCTCCAGGCATCGACACGCGTTACCTAGGGGGGGGTGACTTCGCTCTCCTATCCTCTTCCAGCGACTTGGGCCTCTGGTGCAATCTTTGTGAATTCCGGGCAGTGGGACTCGGGCCCTCCCTCGACGAGGTTGGTTAAAGGTCCCGCTCTGGCAACGGCGGGCTCGGGCCTGCGGCTCAGCTCCTCTGGGGCTACTGGTCCGGGCCGCTGATGCTACGAAGATCTCAGGCTGCAACAGGGCACACGCACACAGCATCGCTGAGACTCACTTGAGCTTCGGGTGCACGATCACAGGGCACTCCTCACAAAGGTCTCAGGCTGCACGAAGCACACACACACAGCGTGGCTGAGACTCGCTTGGACTGCAGGTGCCCACGATCACAAGGCAATGCTTACAAGGGTCTCATGCTGCAAAAAGCACACACACACAGCGTTGCTGAGACTCTCCTGGAAACTTTTGTATTCCTAAGTTTCCGCAACAGGGAGCAAGCTCACCTCGGGCCCTTGGGGATAAGTTACTTGCAGACACAGCACACAGCAAAGTCCTTTCAAGCAGGGGAACACAGCACACAGCAAAGTCCCTTTAGCCTCTCCTTGGTTAAAGCAGGAAACTGCAGGCCAGCCCCAGAACACACAGCAAGGGTCAGTCTCTTCAGCTTATTATTCCTTGGCAAAGGTTCCTCTTGACCACGACGTAGCTTCAGTCTTGTTCAATCTTGATCAATCCATTTCTCCAAAGCTCAGGGTCTCCAGCTCTCATAGTTATACCTCTAAATGTCTTTGAAGTCTTTGTGTTCAGGGGGGCACTGAACCCTGGTCAAACCAGTTCTGGGTGCCTCCCTGCCAGTGACACCTTCTTCCTTTGATTAGTGGGGGTCTGGACTCTCAATCACTCAGCAGGAGATGGGACCATTCTTTTATGGCTGCAACCCAGGCCTCTTCACCTCTAGGGGCTACTCTTCCCCATATACTCCAGATGCAGGTCAGCCTGTTGCTGTCTAACCTCCTCCCCTGGGTCAATATATTCCCCAGATCCTATCTCTTTCAAAATCAATCCACAACGAGGCAGAGACACACAGAAATGTTAGAGCACAAAAACCCAGCCACTTCTAAAAGAGTGACTTCTAAACACACAATGCAAAAACCACCTTTATAAAAAGATGTGTTATTACATTGTGGGTTCAGGCACACTAAACTTTCCCTCTCCATCTTAAGCTTTTGGGAAGATAGGCTGGAAAACATATTACACAGCATCCCCATTCTATCCTATGGGCAAGATGGCCTTTCCACAGTGAAAAATGAAATGGAGATTATTTCACTGTCTGGACATGGTCGACATCTTAGTACATGTCCTACCTTTCACATGCACTGCACCCTGCCCAGGGGGTACCTTGGACCTATGCAAAACCGGGAAAGAAAAGGGTCTAAGGAACATTTTAAAGACCTGCACGGATTAATCCCCACCCTATAGATGACAAATCAAAAAATCTGCGGATTTTTCGGTACCTTGCACATACCATAGGTGTGTATGATGTGCATAGAAAGGGAAGGGTAAGGTCTGGCAAGTGGGTGCACTTGTCAGAACAACATGGCAGTTTAACAAACTGCGTGCAGGCACTGCAGTGGCAGGCCTGAGTTCCCTCTTTAAGGCTACTTGTGTGGGTGACACAATTAGTGCTGCAGGCCCACTAGTAGCATTTGCATTACCAGCCCTGGCACACATAGTGCACTTTACTAGGGACTGTACTAGTAAGGCAAACATACCAATCATGGACAACCAATTACCATTACACTTTATACAGGGAGCACTGTACTTTGACACTGATTAGCAGTGGCAAAGTATTCAAAGCATCTAAGTTGGAAACATCATGTCAGAAAAAAGGTCTAGGGGGAAAGCAAAACGTTTAGGGAACTTTAGCCAAAAAGGGCGAAGTCCAACAGTAAGGCATAATTAAAACATTAAATAATAAACACAGTATTAATAACAATTATAATTGTAGGCTTGCATCATATCAACACTTTTGTACATAACATATATAATATAATGCACAGCAAAATAATAAAACATGTGTGGAAAAAAGAAATAACTGACTCTTAATTAGCGTTTTTCATATAAGGAAAACAACTACCAAAACAATTAAGACATTAAAAAGTAACCAATAAAAATACACATTATTGAAATGAACCAATGAAATGAAACAAACAATTAAATAAACCCTATATAAGGAAAGAACGCTTAGTCTTATTTTACAGCTTAAACCAAAAACAATAAGGAAGCCAAAACTCTGCCGTTTTTCTGCCACAAGCAAGGGCTTCATCAAAGCCAAAGATATTGCACTCCTCAAAAAGTAAGTAAATTACCATTTATAAAATAACAGTTAAGCTAATATTCAAAAACTAATATGTTTCCTACTCAAATAATTCAATTATATTTTTTTCTATTTATGTTTCCACTACAGATAATTCTCAAAACAACCAAAAAATAATAGGTCACCTCCTGAAACCATCTAACTAATAAAGTAAGTATTATTCAAAACACCTTTCAAAAATATCTAAAAAATCCATCCAAACCCCACATCCATCGCAAACACACAACCCACCCCATGTACAAGTTTAATAAAACAAAAAAAAATATGTTTTACTTTTCTTGCAGAAAAACCAATGACTTGACAAGATTCAACAAACAAAGAAAGAACATCTCCAATTAAAAGCATCTGAAAAAGGACTTTGTAAGTATATTTTGAAAAATGTGTAATTATTAAAAAGTAAATATGTATAATATTCTTTTTATTAATTTTCATATACATTTGTTATAGAATTTGCCACATCACCATGACAGAAGGCGCACAATTTACAACATCCCAAAAAGGAACATTTCTGTTATGTTATATGGGGTATGTCTACACCCAGGAAAAGCAGAGTGGACTAAAAGTCAATTGGAAATGTTCAAAGTATTATTCAAATAAATGTTATGGTCATGCAACTACTAGAGAAACAACTGTTTTCATACAAGGGATCATAACCACCCTCCTAATGTTACAGAGATTGAAGTTAGAAATGCCCTTGAAAACATTAAAGAAGCTAGCTTTAGCTCACAAACACCTACAAGTGTTATACTTAAAAAGCAGCTGCCTAGAGTACCCAAAGAAGCAACTGGACAAATGCCCTCCAATGCTTCATTAAAAAGAAATATAGCTCGCACCAAAAAAGCTACAACAACTACCACACCTACTCCTAAAACTTTTGAAGAGATGATAATTCCCCCAGAACTAGCTATAACTCACAATGAAGAACCCTTTATTCTCTATGATAACAAATGGAAAGAAAAGAGAATAATACTGTTTGCTACTACAAACAATTTAATAAAGCTACAACAATCTGAAACATGGATGATGGATGGGACTTTTAAAATCTGTCCTAAACCATTCTACCAATTGTACACTATCCATGGCCTACACCAAAACACTAACATCCCCTTTATTTACACCTTGCTACTCAATAAACAGAACTCAACATATATGGACATACTAATAAAATTAAACTAGAGACAAATAATTATTTTCCACAGAAAATAATTATGGACTTTGAGAAATCTATGATAACTGCTATTCAAAAATCATACCCAAACACATCAATACTAGGATGTTACTACCATTTCAATCAGTGTCTATGGAGATACCTACAGAAATCTATACTATGGGCCCGATTCCGATCGGAAATCGGTCCAACCGACACAGACCGGGAATGTATTCCAACCGACACGTACACGTGATGTACGACCGGCGGAGTACGATGCAATGCGTGTGAAACACAACCGGTACGGGAACCAGTGATTCGGCCGTAAAAGACCCCGACGTGACAAACTCGTACGCTAACGATGCACCATAGGTTAGCATTATGCCGACGTGACAGACTCGTACGCGATCGATGCCATCTTGCCTAGCATCCACGCAACGCGACAGACTCGTATGCGAATGATGCTGCATTGCATAACGTGAGTGTGACAGACTCGGACCAGCCCGCAAATCCTGAGAAAACTATCCGTCGCGGTCAACTGAACATCTCCGTCATGCTCAACTGAAGCCAACAGAAACAGACAAAACAAGCATTGTCAAAGAAACAAAAACAAATTCCCAAATCATATAAGACACACCCAAAACTCCACCTACATAAAGGCCCAAAATCCTAACCATGATCCTTTGCAAATTCCACAGAACAGCCAGCAGAGAAAACCACCACACTGCACTGAGAGACCCACTCACAACTCACCCACCAAACAACCTTTACACCACCAGCACCTCTCTAAAAGCAAACTCACAAACACCTAGCTTCACTTACACTCACTCACCCTCATTTTCACACTCACACACACATCCATCTCCAGCGCCACCCATCACCATGCCCCCAAAGAAGAATCCAAAGTTCACAGATATCGAGTTGGTAGATGAAATTCTCAGAGTAGAGCCACAGTTATTTGGCACATTGGTCCAACAGACCCCCCATGTCCCAGAAAACAAAGATGTGGGAGAGGATTGTCAACAAGGTGAATGCACAAGCATCTTGCCTGCGCACAATGGACGACATCAGGAACAGGTCCAAAGATATGCGAAGGAGGGTCAAGAAGCTGATTGGCAGAGACCATGCCCTGAGCCAGCAGACTGGCGGTGGGCGTCCTGCAAAACCTACACGCTTGACTTCCTAGGAGGAGAAGGTGCGTGCCATCCTCCCACCGGAGGGCATCCATGTATTATCAGGAATACCAGAGCCTGGTGAGTACATAAACAACTAGTCAAAAGTGTTTATGCAATACACACCCACCACTGTCAGGGGGTCAGTGAATCCATTCACTGTTAGCAAAGCCATATCAAACGAATGCTAAATATCCTGTGATATGTATGCCAGTTAGATAAACACAATACCTGCAATCTCAGAGTAACATGTAACTATGTCATAACATGTACAAACATAGTAACAAATACAACAAGGCTTTGGTTTAAAACACCAACAAACACTGTCAGCCATCATGCCAGCACAGTTCCACTCACTCCAGGGAACCAGACTCACAGGAAGAAAGGTAGTGTTTGCTGGGAAGGTGGGTGTAGCCAAGAGCATGATCGGAGTCATAGTCACAGTCAATAGTCCACCTCCCACATTGCCCAGCAATACCACCTTGCACCATGCTCACCTCACAGGGAGTGGAAAAGTACTGCCAAGATGGCTGACACTGGCCTCTGGTGTAGGCAGCACAAGGCCCTGTTGGGTGTAGTGCTCAAACAAACACCAGGCCCCACTGCCTGACACCTTGAAAGTAAAGTCTGACTCACTTTCATGGAAGCATGGTTAATGGTTGCCTATCTGGGCTGTGGTCGAGGAGGAGTGCTAGCTCTGACCACATCTATCAGCAGGCCCTGTCACATACACACCCCTCCTACCAACACCAAACACCACCCCTGGGACTATGCTCAACCTGAAACTCAAGGCAAATCCACATCCAAGATGCCTGACACTGGGCTCTGGGCTGAGGAGCACCAATCCAAAGTGGGATCTGTGTTTAAATTCAGATTGTAACTAACAACATACCTGCAAAGTAACAGGAAAGCTCACCACTCACAAATATTACAAAACTCAGCATAAACTCACAGCAAGAAAATGGGATACAAATACCAGTCAAATGCAGCAGCCATCTTGTTTGCACACATTCACTCCCAGGAAAGCTGATTCACAGGAAGGAAGGTAGGGTTTGCTGTTGGGACCTGTTGGGAGAGTCGTGCTCAAACAAACACCAGGACACCACTGTCAGACACCTTGCCAGCACTACGTCACTCACTCACAGGGAAGCTGTGTCACAGGATGGAAAGTATGGTTTGCTGGGAAGGTGGGTGTAGCCAAAAGCATGATGGGAGTCATAGTCACAGTCTACAGTCCTCCTCCCACATGGCCCAGGAATACCACCATGCACCATGCTCACCTCACAGGGAGTGGAAAAGTACTGCCAAGATGGCTGACACTGGCCTCTGGTGTAGGGAGCACAATGCCCTGTTGGGAGTTGTGCATAAACACACACCAGGACATCACTGTCAGACACCTTGAACGTAAACTTTGACTCCCTGTAATGGAAGTATGGTTCATGGGGGATTCTCTGGGCTCCGGGGGAGGAGGAGGTTCTGCAATGACTCCAACTGATAGCAAGGCCTACTCTACACACACCTTCTCAGCCAGTACAAATTGCACTCTTGGGACCAGTTAGTTCATGACAGTGAAAGTAAATGCCCTGGGAGTGATGTATGAATTGGCCACAAGTCACACCTAGGGACTGGCACTCTCACACATGTTCACACTCTCAGCCATCTTAACTGTATATTTCAATTCACTGTCTGGGGATGCACTGTCCCAGGGGCGCTCCTTGGGCTGGCTGTGAAGTTGTGTGGAGTACAGCAGTGTTTCCCAAACTGTGGTCCGGGGACCCCCAGGGGTCCGTGACACATTCCCAGGGGGTCCGCAGGCAGCAGTTTAAGTTCCTTGTACAATTAGCAGTTTTCGAGCAACAATAAAAGGGTCAAAATAACGCCAGTGATTAATGTATCTGCTGGAGAGAGAGGAGAGTTTTGTCCAGTATCAGCGTTGACTTATCTAATGTAGCACAGAGGGTTAATATTCCTACTGCCAAGAAGGTGTACCATGCAATTTAAAAAAACAGTACTTTATGTGCATAGGTCAGTGGGTTACCGCTTTTGTCACAGAGATTCTTTTGTTACTGTGCAGTTCATAAGTGACAATCGTAATCTAGCACAGTGACCTATAAATTGGCATCAAAGAGCTGTTTGCAAACTACATAGTACAAGTTAGTAACTTATGTTTTTCCTAAGTCTTTCATTATCCTGATGCTGCTAAAAAGGTTTATTTGGGAGGAAAAACCTTTTATTGTTAAAGTCCATGCTACCCACTGTTATGTTCTGAATCCTGAGTTTGTGCTTCTCCAGACCAAGCACTCTTTAAAAATGCCTATCAGTATGAATGACATGTGAATCCTACACCTTGTAGTCCCCTTTGTCATATGTAACATTTTCTATACACTTATTTACACGTATGATTCATTGTCTCTATATGTGTGTAATGTAAAGTGCTCTGACATCCTACAATGGTATGAGAGAGGCTATGGAGAGATGAGAGGCACTGTTGGAGGGTGCTAGTAGGGGATCATTGAAGAACCCCAACAAAGACTGTCGCATCCTGGTGCATAGTAAGGTCTTCATTTACTATTCTTTCAAAGCTGATACAATTAAATATATAGTGATAAATGTGTTGTAGACTGTACTATTGCATCCTACATTTTTTGGGGAGGAGAGCGTCCCAAAGCCCCCTTTGTAGTGGTCAGGCTCACTCACTGCACTTGGTGTACACCGTATGGGGACTGATCTGAAAATATTTGCCAGGGCTGCTTCGGGTTTCCAGTCTGGCCTTGGCAGGAGCAGGAGCCTCGTAGAGCGAAATAAAACCAACCATTTAAAATGTAGTCACGGAGATGCAGCATCAACCTTCCCATTACAGTTTTTAGTTTTTTGCAAATTCGACATGCTCCGCCACTTCAGAAACGCAGGGCTGCACCATATTTACAAGAATATGGTGCAGTCCTGCGTTTTCCATTGCGCCACACTTGGCAGTGTAGCACCAAGGCAGACACCCTTGCGCCATAGTGCAAGGGTGCCTGCGCGCAGGGGAAGATTTTTTATGTACAGGAAGGTCCCCCTTGAAATCTTGAAATGCAGTTTTGTCACTTCTATGTGTGCTGCTTAATGCAGCACACATGGAAGTTAAAAAATGTCCTTTTTTTTTTAAAGATTGTTTATGTGCAGGAAAGGTCACCTTCCTTAACATAAACAATCCAAGGCATTTTGCTTTTCCATGTGTGCTGCACAAACCATTTCTCCTCGTTTCGCCAAGTTAAGACCAGGTTTTCCCTGCCTCCTATTTATGCTGCCCTTGTAAATAGGGGGCAGCGTCAAAATCAATGGGTGTTGCGGTGGAACACCCACTGCCAACCCCTTTCACGCTAAGCATTGCGTGAAAGGGGGTCTTATTTATAAGGCAGTGTTAAGCCACGTTATGTGGCTTAACGCTGCCTTGTAAATATGGCAAAGCCCCTATCGCCACGGGAACGTCGCAAAAAGTGGTGTTCCCATGGCGATAGGGGCTTGTAAATATGCCCCTAAAATCCTTAGTAATTCGAGTATTTGTTTTGTGTACACATGTGTGTTTATTTTTTTCAAATTACCGTTTTAATGTTTGAAATTTAAATCCTACAAATTGCTTGGGGGTCCCCGGCTTCCAGTGGTGACTCAATGGGGGTCCTCCGGAGTCAAAACTTTGGGAACCACTGGAGTACAGGACAAGTGGTGAGATGCAGACATAGCATACATCAATACACACACAAAGCTACATATACATCATTGACAAGGGATACCTGACAGTGAATGGAATGGCCACAGAAAGATAGTGGACACTGTTGCATGGTGTCATTTACACAAAGCATTGCAGTGAGCTGCTTTCAACTCATACATCATGCAGCGTTCTCAGCATCCATGCCACTACACTCCCCTCACTGCCATTTACACTTTCCACACAAGGGGTGGTCTGGACTGTTTTGGAGGAGGCGTCCAACTTACAGCACCATAACACACACATACAAACCTCTGAACCTCACTGCAATCAGTATGGAAAAGCAAGAAAGCAGCCTTGCCTGACTCCTCTTTCCATGGAGGACATGGACAAGTTAAATGACATCATCACGTACAAACCTCAGCAGCAACCTCATGTGCAATGATAACACAATCACATGAGTGCAATGAGATGAGAACTAGGAACACATACACCCAAAAAGTACCTCTCAATTCATCACATTCATACCGGACTGTGACTATGATGAGTAACACACCAATGTGACGGAAAAATACATGCACAAATGGCAGCACACATACACAAATTGTGCCACACTTTGTAAGAGGAAGTGCACGTATGTCATTGGGAAAGCACAAATGGATTTAAAAAACTACACACCTGTGTCTGGCCCAGGGTGGCACTTGACTTTCAATGGCTATGTACAGTCAATGAATCAATACATGAGTTTCTCATGCACAAAGCTGTGCGTGCTCATCAAAACGCTTCACGTTGTAATTACAATGTCTTTAACCAATAAAGGCCTCTGTCTGTGACAATTGAGGACAATGCAATGTACATAAACTCATCATGAAGTACAATAGCAACTGTAATGTGGATGATCCGTTGATGTGTGCAGAACCACAACATACATTGTGTGTTTCTCCTACCCACAGGGCCTGCTGGGGCCGTTGCAGGAACAGAACCAGATTCCCAGTCCCAGACTATGGTTAAACCTGTTATGTTATCTGGTATTTATAAAGCACATGGCTACTCCCAGGAGTGTCCCGGCACTAGGAACAAAGACCACATAACGTCAAAAAGATCATTCCTCTACAATGGAACACAGAGCTGAAAGAGCCATGTTTTTAGATTCCTCCAAAAAGTAAGGAGGTCCGGAATTTATCTAAGAGAGATGGGTAGGCTATACCGCAGCCGAGAAGCCAGAGCTTGGAAAGATCTACCCCCTAACCGGGAGAGCAGGACCTTCGGAGTTGAGATCAAAAGCTGAGAAGAAGATCTCAAGGTAGGCTGGGGTATATAAGGTTGAAATCTCTCCCTAAGGTAGGGTGCACCAATCTTATGAAATGCTTTAAAAACCAAGACTAAGGCTTTAAAATGGATTCTTCTCCGCACCAGAAGCCAGTGTAGAGAGGACAGAAGCTGAGTTGTGTGAGTCCTGGGGCCTGTCAGAAAGATGGCCCTCGCCGCCACATTCTGAATCACCTGTAATCGGCCCGGAAGGTACTCAGGGAGGCCGAGATACAGGGAATTAACATAGTCCAATCTGGACACCACCAGGGCCTGGACCACTGTTTTCCTGTAGGGAGCTGAGAGCATGGGGAGAAAGTTCCTCAGCATTCTCAGCACCCCGAAAAGACCCCAGCCACCGTTTGAACTTGGGCCTTCATAGACAGGGCTTCATCCAATTTGACCCCTAGATTTTTCACGATGGTGACAGAAGACGAGGGGGGGACATGTCCTGCAGCCACCAAGTATGCCAAGCTTCATACGGACGTGGACCAAAGAAGATAATCTCTGACTTTTCAGAGTTACACTTTAATTGGTTGTGACAGAGCCAGGAGAAGACTTCAGAGAGGCAGATATTAATTAAGTTGCCATTGAATTCGACACCCTTCTCGCACGTAAACAGCAACTGGGTGTCATCGTCATATGACACTATTTTCGCCCCGTATTTCTCGGCGAGAAGGGCGAGAGGGGCCATATACAAATTAAAAAAGTTGGGCTCAATAGTGAGCCCTGTGGGACCCGGACATTCATGGGAGGAATCGCAGCGGCAAAAGGTGGAAACCAGATAGTTTGTGAGCGGTTAACAAGGAAAGACGTGAACCATCTCAATACCGTGCCACCAATGCCACTCTCCATGAGTCTTTGCAGTATTCTGTTGTGGGGCACGGTATCGAAGGCTGCAGAGAGGTCCAAAAACACCAAGACCGCATTACCTCCGCTATCCAGCGTAGCTTTAATTGTCTCCGCAACTTCCAGCAGGGCTGCTTCCGTGCTGAAGTTAGCTCTAAAGCCCGACTGACTAGGGTGCAGCAAATTATTGGCCTCCACGTATTTCGTTGTGACTTCATTGACATATTTCTCCAAAACCTTGGAGAAAAAAGGCAGAAGTGATATGGGCCTGTAGTTACTGGTGGCCTCGGGATCTGCCGTGGGTTTCTTTAGCAGCGGGAGGATTTTGGCATGTTTCCAAGTTTGCGGCATGAGCTCTGCTGTTTGGATGTTTCCCAGTCCTCTTTGGACGACGATGAACGACCTGGTCCCTCCGGTGTGGATCGGCATGCAGCACCAGCACATTTATCTCCAGCACCCCCTGCACCCAGTCCTGCTACATCTGCCAACACCCAGATGACCTCTACCAAAACAGACAGACCAAGGCAAGAGAACACCAACGGCTCAGCTACACAGGGCACTTCGGAGTTGGCAGACAACAACACCACTGTCAACAGTGAAGGAGGCTCAGTGTTGTCTGTGCCTGCAACGGCAGGTCCTGCTCGTGTGGGTAGGGGTGGTGATAGGGTGCGTGGGGTGACGTCATGTCCTGAATATGGTGCTGCTGCGCAAGATGACCCACAGTTAGGATGCATCATAAATGCATTCCTAGAATGCACCTTAGGTTTAGGCAGGGTCGTTGGGACCCTCAAGGACATACAACATCAGCAGGCTGCCCAATTTGGAAAAATAGACTCCCACATGTCCAGGATGGACTCCCACATGTCCACAATGGAATCCCATATGTCCAGGGTGGAGACCCACATGTCCAGGATGGAGTCCAAAATAGATAAAATGGATGACCTCACTGCGGTGCACAGGGAAATATTCACATGCCTCCGCCAGATTGCTGACAACATGACCACACCTCCCTGTGTGCCCACTTTATCTGTTGCCACAACACCTGCAACTGCCACAGGGAGGGATGAGGACTCTGATGCAGAAACAAACAAGTCACATGATTTGTGGCAACAACCTACGACACATGTCAACACTGTAATGGAGAACATAGTAACTCAAAGGACACATAACGGCAAGGATCAGGTCAAGTAGCATGCAGCCACATGTACGCAGAGGCATTGCACTACATACGTCAGAAAAAAAACAGCTGAGTCAACTCATCACTGTATACTCACAATCATGAGAAAAAGTTGTTGATGAGCTGGCGTCATAAAGTCATGGACCAAGCCGGGTGCATATCATATCATATCATAGGCATTCGTATAGCGCACTGCTCACCCGGAGGGTCTCAAGGCGCTGGGGGGGGGGGGGGGGGAACGCTACTGCTCGAACAGCCAGGTCTTGAGTTGCTTCCTGAAGGCGAGATGGTCTTGCGTTGTCCGGAGGTGGATGGGGAGGGAGTTCCATGTCTTGGCTGCCAGGTAGGAGAAGGATCTTCCTCCGGCGGTGGCTCTGCGGATGCGGGGGACGGTGGCGAGAGCGAGGCTGGCGGAGCGGAGCTGGCGGGTGGGCTTGTGGAAGGTCAGGCGGCTGTTGAGGAACTTGGGGCCCAGGTCGTGGAGGGCCTTGTGTGCGTGGATGAGGAGTCGGAACGTGATTCTTTTGTTGACTGGGAGCCAGTGCAGGTCTCTCAGGTGTCCGGAGATGTGGCTGTGTCGGGGGATGTCCAGGATGAGTCGTGCTGAGGCGGTCTGGATCCGTTGGAGTTTCTTCTGGAGTTTGGCGGCGGTGCCGGCGTAGAGGGCGTTCCCGTAGTCCAGCCGACTGGTGACGAGTGCCTGGGTGACCGTCTTCCTAGTCTCGGTGGGGATCCAACGGAAGATCTTTCGAAGCATGCGCAGGGTGTTGAAGCATGAAGACGAGACGGCGTTGACTTGTCTGGTCATCGAGAGGGAGGAGTCCAGGATGAAGCCTAGGTTGCGTGCGTGGTCCGTTGGCTTGGGGGTGGCTCCCAGGGCGGGGGGCCACCAGGAGTCGTCCCAGGTGGAGGGTGATGATCCCAGGATGAGGACCTCCGTCTTGTCTGAGTACAGTTTCAGGCGGCTGTTCTTCATCCATTCGGCGACGTCTTTCATCCCTTCGTGTAGGCTGGCTCTGGCGGCGTCCGGTCGCTGGTGAGGGAGAGGATCAGCTGGGTGTCGTCGGCGTAGGTGATGATCTTGAGGTTGTGTTGACGTGCGATGGTTGCGAGGGGGCTCATGTAGACGTTGAAGAGGGTGGGGCTGAGCGATGACCCTTGTGGAACGCCGCAGATGACTTCGGTGGCCGCTGACCGGAACGGGGGGAGGCGGACTCTCTGGGTTCTTCCGGCGAGGAATGAGGTGATCCACTCCAGGGCCTTCTCCTGGATGCCGGTGTTGTTCAGGTGCTGTACCAGGGTGCGGTCCGAGGGCCCGATTCACCGAACTAACTAAAGACAAAATCCTAAACTTACTACCATTTTGGTATTCACAGAAGGCACTTACTCATTTCGGTATTCACAGAAGTCATTTAGGAGTCCTAAAGTTAGGAGTCCTAACTTTACCACTCCTAAACTGAGAATAATCCTAACTTTAAGACTTTTGGTAGTCACAGAAGGCATTTAGGAGTCCTAATGTTAGGAGTCCTAACTTTGCTACTCCTAAACTGAGAGCAATCCTAACTTTAAGACTTTCGGTATTCACAGAAGGCATTTAGGAGTCCTAAAGTTAGGAGTCCTAACTGTACCACTCCTAAACTGAGAAAAATGCTAACTTTAAGACTTTCGGTATTCACAGAAGGCATTTAGTAGTCCTAAAGATAGGAGTCCTAACTTTACTACTCCTAAACTGAGAAAAATCATAATTTTAAGACTTTCGGTATGCACAGAAGGCATTTAGGAGTCCGAAAGTTAGGACTCCTAACTTCTGTGAATACCCAAATGAGTAAGTGCCTTCTGTGAATACCGAAATGAGTAAGTGCCTTCTGTGAATACCAAAATGGTAGTACGTTTAGGATTTTGTCTTAAGTTAGTTCTGTGAATCGGGCCCTCTGACATGCATTCCATTTTTTATAGTGCTACTCATAGTTCACTCACGCTCAGTTCTGTGATCTACATAGTACACATTCTTTGCAGCAGGCACATTAACCATCCACCCTGCTTTCTGATGAGCCAAAACTGCCACTAAATAAAATTCCAATTTCTCACCAGTAGGAACATTAGTTTAATTGACATTTTCATTGTTGCATGAAACTGCTGGACGAACAGGGAAGTTTATGAGTTTTAAAGCCAAAAGTAATATTTAAATATAGTATCCCCCACCAAAGTCAGAGCCAGATGCGGTTGCCCCGATTGTACCTCCCTAAAACCAGCCCTGGTTGCAAAAACACGCACATTTAAATTGCTTCTCATTTATTCAAAGGGAAGATGTAATATTAGAAGGTGAGGCATCAGTGAGAATGTTTGTGGGATTGTAAAATGTCATGTGAGCAATCGGAGTGAAACATATTATTTGGGCCTTGTAGGCCAGTGTACGTGGGAAGTCACAGAAAGCATTAAAACATTTCACGGACATGTCCAGGCCTCACCCCAATACAAGGTAGGCAGGAAAATTGTCAGTATATTTTGCAAGCTGTCAAAAAAGAGAGTGTTTGGAAAGATTAACAACACTGAGAAATTAGAGTGAAATGTTAACCTGTATATGGGGAGTCTCTAACCACCCAGGAGAGGGAACAATGTGAAGATTGTGTGATGAGTTTCTCAGCAGCGAGGAGGGAGTGGTAAAGGTGAAAGGGTGTCAAGCTATGTATTCCTGTATTGAGGAGAAAACAGCAGGGTTGAAGGGTGCTGTGCTGTCACTGGGCATAAATAGATGTCATGACTCCACTAAGGAACTGTCTGGGTCTGGCATATCCCATTAAGTGGCATCGAAAGAAAAACATTCATCTTAGGTAGGCATGGCACCGGGGGAGATTAAGTGATTTGCCCAGAATCATATGATGTCTTGAGCCAACGCCGAGACTTGGGTTCCGTTTCCAAGGTCGACAGATCATCATCTGGCCATTACACCACATACTCTCATTCACTGATATCAATATGTAGCATCCCCCAACAGGGAAATGTCTCCCTAGGCACCAAGCAAATCCTGATTATAAAATTGCTCAAAAAAATTACAGACAGGCATATCATAAAGACAAACAACTCCATCTTGATCAATTTTGGTTTAAACTTCTCTAGGAAAGCAAAAATCGCAACTCAAGAAAATGTTGGTCATTACTGAACAGACAAATCAACAGAACAACCAGACAGGGGAGTGCAAACATCGCGGAGGCAGGATGGGCCTTATGCTTGACTGATCATTTCAAGGCAAATGGAGGTGTAGACCCCTTAACAGTGAACACTCCAGTAGTGATTAAAAATGGGTTCTCTGGGTGTAAGGACAGCCCCCACGAGCCGATGCGGCCCCAATGTGAGACGATTTCTATCACTGAAGTAAGGTTGACTAAAATGTTATCAAAAGCAAGACCAGATGGAGCCCCGGGTCCAAATGCCCTGCTGCAGGCCCTATTTAAGGCAAATATTCCCTTCTGAGCACAACAATTAGCCATCCTTTTCAGTTCCATACTGAGTTGTTCAGCAATACCGGACTCATGGCGAGGTGCAGTAATCCATCTGATATATAAGTCTGGTGCTCATTCGTCCTCAAACAACTACAGGTTGATAGCCTTATTGGACAATGAGGCAAAGTATTTTGCGAGTGTCCCACTCAAAGAACTAAGCTCTTGGGCTGATAAGAAAGACTTGATTCCAAAAAATCAAACCGGCTTCACGGCATAGTCGGACACAACCTCCAATTTATTGGCATTATTATACTGATTGACAAATCTCTGATCACATCTAAGGTGTTTTTTTGTTGTTCTGTTGATTTTAAAGCCGCCTTTGATCGGGTCCCTAGGGCAGCACTCTGGGCAAAATTAACAAAATTGGGAATCTCAATCAAATTGTTGGAGGCTATTGTCCATCTGCACACCAACACCTGAATACAATTCAAGCTTCGCACCGGCACACACCTGTCTCGAAAAATGTTAACAACAAGAGGAGTGAAACAGGGGTGTGTGCTTGCCCCATTGCTCTTTAACTTGTTTATTGCGGATCTATCAGCTGAACTGGATGAGATAAATAGCCACCCCCCAAAGATTGGTGGTGTGCAGCTGAGTAATCTTTTGTATGCCGAAGATCTTGTTCTCTTCAGTCAAACCGAGTAGGGCTGCAACGATTGTTTAATAAACTATATGGCTACACTGTTACAAACAGCCTAGAGGTCATCCTAAAGAAAACAAAAGTAGTTATATTTGGTCGAAAACATTATGGAGGTGGGGGCTGGACGTATAATGACTCCACCCTTGCCATAGGAAAATCTTATAAATACTTGGGGGTCAATTTTGACTCAAGGGGCACTTTCGCCAACCATTGTAGGGACATTTCAATGAAAGCCACAGCCCTCCGACTGAACTTTTCAAACCTTTCAAAAAAATTGATGGGTCCGAGCCTAACCCCAATGATGGAAGTTATAAAAGCCAAAGTCGGCCCCACGTTGTCATACGGCATCGAAATCTTTGGGGGTAAAATTAGTACAACACTAAGGGGCATATCAACAAGGGCTTTATCTCTGCTTGTTTGGCTTTAAAAGCCAAAAAAGCAGAGATAAAACTAGAGCCCTATCAACAACAGGGTGCTAACACGCAAATTTGCATGTTAGCACCCTTTTACTCTCCGCTTCTCCTTGCATCTCTAATGAGATGCAAAGGGGGCGTTCCAGAGTAAAATAATAGGAGAAATGTCGCTAAGCGACATTTCTCCTATTATCAAGAATGTCGCTAACCCTGTTAGAGACAAAAAAAAGCAGCGCTAACCGCGGTTAACGCTGCTTTTTTACGCCTGCTATTTTTCAGACTTAGCCATGATATCCTATGGAAGGAGGATATCATGGCTAAGTTTGCCTGTCCCTATCAACAAGGTAACGTGTGATTATCGCTGGGTTTCCAGCAATAATCTCACGTTAGCCTGTTAGCGTGTAGATTTTTATCGCTATTGAGATAAGCGTTGCTAATAGCACGCTATCTCAGCGATAAAAATTCACGCTAGCCGGCCATAATTATCCAAGCGCTAAGTGCGCTTTGCGATAATTATCGCCGGTTGTTGTTGATATGCCCCTTAATCAGCATGTGACCAAGATTTATAAAAGTGTTTTTCGTATGCCGAAGTCTGCCTCTGCCGCACAGATTCGATTAGAACTGGGCCTCCTAAATTATTAAATCTCCAGCTCTGGTGCCTATTTAAATCTGTGCCACAAGCTAAGGCAGGCTGAAGGTGGATCCATTGAGTCAATGTTGTGGTCGGACATCAGTTCTAATAATCCCAGCGGAACCTACACCAAGCTATTCCGTGATTGCGTACAGCAACTCTCAGCAGGGGACTTTTGGACCCTAAACCCCGGTCACACGGCTTTTAAAATCAGTATTAAGAAGCGTACTCGCATGCTGTCCTGTTCCACAGACAAAGCTGTCCTTGCTAAACATAAGCATGCATGGGCAGTAATTAATTCCTACCAGCTGGCTATACCATCATCATTCCTGCCCTGCACATATCCTTTGTATTTAAAATTGCGATTTATGGCACTACGACTGGGGGAATGGCACTTGCTGAAACACATACCCACCTGGCGTTGTACGTCAGACAATCAACAGTGCAGGGGTTGTGGAGACTCGGTGGAATCTATTGAGCATGTTGGATGCCTCTGCCCTGCACTGCTGACCCAGCACAGATTAAGTTCGGTCTTGCAGACAGGCAATCATTGCAGCTCGGAACCCGGAGAACACAGCACTAAATATAAGTTTTAATAACTTTATTTATTTTACATACCATAAATTCAATCAGCAAATTGTAGGCCAAACTGTAGGGGCTAATCCAAAACGGTAGATTTATAAAGTCCTACTAAGGCCTTTCTGTGTTCTCCATGCCTGTAACATCAGGGTATGCAAAAATCAACAATCTCTTTATTTTTTAATTTCACAAGTATTGCCTACTCTTTTTCTGCTTTTTTATATTATTAACTCTCTTAAAAAACAGTTTGTTCCTGCCTAGTTTTAAAATTTTGTATTTTTTCGGTCATTTTAATTATCCTTTTTTATATGTATGGTTTGTATTCTCAACTTTTATGATTATATTTTTAATCAAATAAAGTAGTACATACATAATTGTTGGAAAGCATTCAGTCGTCCATGGAAGGGGCATTGGAGTATCTTTAGACAAAAGAGCCAACAGGGGTTTAACAATATGTGAAAACCCTAATATCCATTGCCTACAAAAAGAAGTAAGACCAATGAGTGCATGGACATCTTTCTGAGTACGGGGCACTGGTGTGTCTAAAATAAGCTTGAATGCGATCTGGTGTGAGTGCACGTCCCTCCTTAGACAGAAGACAGAAGGTGACCTAAATAAGTCACATTCGGTCTATAATACTGCAATTTCTTTTGTGATACTTTATGATGGTGTGATGCACTGTTCAGGGGTATCAGCTGCCAACAAGATGTCATCGACATATTGTATGATAGCCATTCCCGTGGGCAAGGGGAAATAATCAAGCTGTCTTTTCAATGCTTGGCTGTAAATACTAGGACTCTCTGTGTATCCCTGGGGAACTCTACAGAATCTGTATGATCGATTATTCAAAGTGAAACCAAATAAATATCGTCTGTCAGGATGAATAGGAATTGAAAAGAAAGCGTTCTTTAAATCGACCACGGAAAAGGTGGTCGCTGTTGAAGGAACCATGGTAAGGAGTGTCGAAATATCAGAAACCAACGGGTATTGTGATACTACAATCTTGTTAACCTCTCGTAAATCAATGATGAACCTGTAAATCTTAGTATCAGTGTCTTTCTTCAAGATAGGCAGAATAGGACTATTGCAAACATTGTAAGGGACTTCTTCCACAACTCCCACTTCAATCAGATCATGAACAATGCGTACAAGTGCTTCTTTACCTTCTCGAGAAATTTTGTATTGAGGCAATCGTGGCAACAAAGCACCCACCTTGACACTAATATGCACTGGTGGAATAACCATTTGCCCTACATCAGTGTCCGAAGTGGCCCACAAAGTACTAGGGAGTGAAGCCAATGCAATATCCTCTCTAATAAGACAGGTTTTCTCAATCACTGGATAGTTATCATTCAAAATAACACACACACCTTCTGGGGAACAACGTATCGTAGCCCTAAAATACTTAAGCATATCAAGACCCACAATATTGTCTGGTGTGTTAGGGGAAAGCAGAAATGGACATGGAGCAGTGAATTTATCAACATGGAAAGCAAGTGGTTGTGACAGTGGGCATAGGGACCCTTCTGATCTACTGGGACTTCAACTGATTCCTTACCCCATCCTAGGCAGTCCTATGCATAAGCAGAGCCCTGCAAATCCTGATTCAAATAGTCAGATATTTGATATTGATTACACCTATCAAACGTATTTGAAGGAGTCGGAGGATGCCCACCAGCCTCAAATCTAGCACGATCATCTATACCTCCCCTACATCCTGGGGTCCCTGGGCGGCCTCTCATTTGTCTCCGACCACGTTGATACTGTAAAGGACACCGATGAGGACACTCATAAGACCAATGCCCAGTCTCCCTGCAATAAGCGCACTGATCAGAAGACAAAGTAACTCGGGAAAAAGGGGGTACACCAGGGCGGTACATTGCACGGCCACCTTGACCACTATTATTATAAGAGGGACCATAAACCTGAGCACTCATAACCTTTGTTTTCAGCTCCTTGTTTTCCTTATCTTCATTACCCTTAGCTTCTAATTCCTGCTCTTTGTAATACTGAGCCATAATCAGGAGAGAAACAGAGGAGGACATAGTCGACAAACTTTTGCTGGCCTTTAGGCGACTAGCTATTCCTAGCAACATGTCCGCGACAAATTTGTCAACAAACAGATGCCTGCCCGTGTCATCTGTCAATGACTGGCCACTAAAGTCGTGGAATGCCTCCTCAAAACGTGAAAAGTAATCGGAGACCAATTCATCTGCCTTTTGCTTACAGGATGCTAAAACAGTCCAATCTATCTTTTTAGGAGGAATGAGGGTTTTCAATTTAACTTTGATGGCTTTTGGAAGATCTAAAATCAGTTTGTGTGGTTTCTGCGCAGGTTCCCTTTCCACATCAATCCTTTCTAGCTCCTTCCAAACATCCCCAAGAGTTGCGTGGTCATCGACTCTACGAATAGTTCTCCACATATCAGGGGGTAAAATAAGCCCAAAAAACATGTCAAAAAACATGTCAATATCAGCCAAGGTCATGATACAAAAACTTATAGCTCCTTCAACTTCCTCATAAAAAGCAGCTGGATTTTTGCGCGGATCAGGTAAAGCAGCTTTAAGAGCCATGACATCTGCTCGACTCCATGGAGTATAAACCCAGTTATAAATAAAGTAACCCTTCGCATTAGTGGAATCTTTTACATCACTTGTCCCCGCACCCTTAGGAGGAACATACAAAGGAGCGGCTTCTCGCATGAGTTTCACATGAACTACTACATTCTTATCTGTCCTTGAAGTGTCAGACTGCATCATGGTGGTCTGAAGTGTTTGAGCAGTTGCAGCAGCTGCCTTTTGCTCTTCTCGCAAACGAAGTGTCTCAGCACGCAGTTTAACCAAATGTCTAATTAAGTCAGCCACCTGAGAGGAAAGAAAAAGACCATCACGCAACTGCTTACAATCCGTTGCTAAATCATCAGGCTCTAACTCTGTGGATTGTTTCCTGAAAGGTTCAATTACGTCTATGGCAAATACTTCCACAAAATATACTTGTTCACTGTCATGCCATTTTTCTACATCCTGTAAAATTTCGGGAGCGGAAAGAGTATTACGAGCAACTTTACGGGCAGCAGATCTAAGTTCAGCCGCACGCTCAGTGGTCAACATAGAGCGAGTCTCTCGTGCAGAATCAGATCCTAACTTATCCTGATCCGTAGAAGGATCATCACCATCAGAGTTAGTAGGAGCAGAAGGAAAAGGATATGGAGGTTGAGGACAATCCAACAGAATTGAATCATCCTGTGGTTTATGAAGGAGGGGGTAGAGGGGGCGCCGAACAGAGTGTTGGCCATTTACCTGCTAATTGCGCTCCCTATTCTCCCTCTCCTTTATTTCCTGCATTTCTTTATTTGTAAGTTCCAGTATTTTCACGTGAATGCTTTTCTGTTGTTCTTTTTCTATCAAAGCTTGCTCCCTTCTCACTCTCTCACGTGCTTCTTTCTCCCACATTCGTACACAGTCAAACATGTCTTGTCTACTTTTACGTTTAAACATACATTGTTCCACATACTGAATCTTTTTAAGATCAAATGACCCATGTAAAGGCCATCGCAGCTCAGGATGCTTACTAGTATATTTTTTCCATAACGTGCTGTACATTAGAGAAGAAATACAATTTTTAATGTACATGTCCCTATTAGGCGCCCCTCGGGAGGAGCCAACTGATTCTTCTCTAAACTCACGTCGGTACCATTACAGCAGCAACACATTCTACGAAGTGTGCTTAAAACAGGCATGTCCAAGAGTATTGTAAGATATACAACACTAAATAGAAGTGGCACTTAAACACAAAATGTGCTGTTACAAATAATTCACAAATGAGAGAAAAATCTCCGCATTACCTGCCTATATAAATTACAATTTATATATATATATATTCACTTAAAAAACCATAGGTTTCACACATGTTATAGTTAGCTGGACATTTCACTCGTGAAAAACCATTGAAATTCCCCCGTTATAGTTAGTGCAGGCAACTATAACTCACGCGACCGCAATCCTCTGCTGATGACGTCAGATATTACATCACTGTATTTAGACACTTATTTACCCATGTCTTCTTCCATTAATCTTTAACTATACATATATTACAAATATTGTTTTTCCAGAAAGACACATATATCATCAGTGATGTAATATCTGACGTCATCAGCAGAGGATTGCGGTCGCGTGAGTTATAGTTGCCTGCACTAACTATAACGGGGGAATTTCAATGGTTTTTCACGAGTGAAATGTCCAGCTAACTATAACATGTGTGAAACCTATGTTTTTTTAAGTGAATTTGCAAGGTTTTTTAAATGCTAATTCCTAACTATAACGTGTGTGAAACCTATGTTTTTTTCAGTGAATTTGTACTGTTTTTTAAATGCGAAGTTATGGTTTTTTTTTAAGGTTTTTCACCGTGCGCGTACCGTACGCGCACCGTGCGCGAAGCGCACCGTGCGCGCACTGTGGGCGCGTGGTGCGCTTCACGCACCGCGCGCCCACGTCAAGCAGTGTGCCGAATTTATCCGTTTCTACCATACGCGCACGCTACGCGTCCTCCGCGATTTTTCGTCACCAGAAGAGATCTCAGTCGAGGACTGGCATCACCGGGGGTTCAGATCAGGAAGAGAGGAAAAAACGCTGTGGTTGCCAAGACGCGGGTCTCCTCGGGCACCGATCGTCTGCAGCGAGATTCCAATCCTCCGTTTTGACCACTCCTTCGGGCATCCGAGTCGCCGATGAGCCCCGCTTAGTTGGGCGCCAATTTGTGGAAGTGGGCCTCAGCCAGGCCTACCAGTGCTAGGGGTTCACCCTTCTCCGCACGCCAGTCCTCATGCAAGTAAATAGAAGTTGGCACGGAAGCTGAAAGGTTAAAGGAAAGATTTATTAAACCTCATGAGGTGGAACCACATTCACACAACAACCTTCGGTAGTGTATGAAGTAGCACAAGAAGTAGAAGAACCATGGATATTTCATACCCACACAGGGGCTCAAAAGAGGGCGGTACAAGCACACATAGGAGAATTACATACATAGATGGTCATACAGAAATGCACAGTCAACAGTAAAGTTTGATGACAGTCATTGTTGGCGCTGTGTCATCCAGAACGTGAGATGCTGTGCTCATCTCATGATGTATTGCATTGACATGTGTCCACTTCCATCTCAACTAGGAGGAGACCAAATCTGCTTCGTCACTTGATAGTGCTGGAGGAAATGGAGGATGAGGCGATCATCCGGAAATGCCATCTGGATAGAGCCACCCTAAAAACCCTTTGTGATATGTTGGAGCCCCACCTGCAGCCTCGCAGAACATATCCAACAGCTTTCACCCCAACGTATAAGGTGATGGCGGCCCTGCATTATTTTGCCACTGGATCATTGGATCATTCCAGTGGTCATCCACCCGCGATCGCAACCCAGAAAACCGCCGTTCCCATTAGCCTGGCTGTGACGACCGCGGCGATGAGATTTTCCGCCCGCCACTTTTCTGCCGGTAGCAGTCCGCATGCTTACCAGGCGGGCGGAGCTGGACTGCTAAAATGGGGCCGGTGCAGGGTCAGGCTCCGCCAGCATGATTGGACATCACGGTGATGCTGCTGGCAGCAGCAACCGGCACGATGTTACATGCTGCGATCGTACCGCAGTGGTCTGATTTCAGCTGCAGAGCATACTAATTGGACCGGCGGTTATGCCGCGGTCCTAGTGGGCATTGTTTTCCCGCTACCATGGCGGTCGGAGTGATTTTCCGACCGCCATCCTAATAGACCCCTAAATAACTAATATACCACTACAAACTCTAAATACATTCAAATAAAATACAATAATGACGTTTCGACAGTACTTAAAATTGATATTTTTTACATTGATATACAGAACATTGATATTTAATACCATCGATATACTAAACTCGATATTTCTGTACATCGATATTAAAAACTCGGTATTATGGCTACTTACCGTTGTCCCATGCTGAAGGGATGGTTCCGAGGACGAGGACTTCTGTCTTCTCGGCATTGAACTTAAGGCAGCAGTTGGTCATCCAGACTGTGACCTCCTGCATTCCTTTCTGGAAGTTGAGTCTGGCGATGGCGGGGTCTTTGGTGAGGGAGAGGATGAGCTGGGTGTCTCAGCATAGGAGACGATGTTAAGGCCGTGTTGTCGGAAGATGGTGACGAGGGGGGCCATGTAGATGTTGAAGAGGGTGGGGCTCAGCGATGATCCCTGTGGGACTCCGCAGGTGATTTCCATGGGATCGGAGAGGAAGGGCGGCAGTCTGATTCTTTGGCTTCTTTCAGTGAGGAATGATCAGATCCATTCTAGCGATACGAAAGGGGATGATGGACGGAGCGTTTGAGCAAATCAAACATTCACCCCCAGTCAACAGATCTGGGTTTAATCCATCATCATTCTTTAGCTCACTCCACCACCCCAGTTCAGACATGGCCATATGCAAATCAGTCTGACCCTGTGCCTCATGGGAACAGTCCAGTCCGAACTGCCAAGCTATGTCTTACCTGGACCGGAAACAAGCATCCTGGGACCGGTTTCGGGTTCAAAACCCTCATCAGCCAGGCTATCTTGAATCCAGTGGCAAAGTGAGCAAGGGAACCACGTCTGGACATACCCTGCCAACTTAGGGCAAACAAAGCGATACCAAAGGGGATGATGGATGGAGCGTTTGAGCAAATCAAACATTCACCCCAGTCAACTGATCTGGGTTTAATCCATCAGACGTGAGTCCCATGCTCTCCATGCCACTGGAATCAAGTTATCCTGGCTGAAGAGGGGTGAAACCCCGAAACCGGTCCTAGGATGCTTGTTTTCAGTCCAGGGAGGACCTGGCCTGGCAGTTCGTGCTGGACTGTTCCCATCGGGTACAGGGTCAAGACTGATTTGCATATGGCTGAGTCCAAACTGGAATGGCATGGTGAGCAAAAAAACTATGGATTTAGGCCCAGATCTCTGTACTGGGGTGAATGTATGACATTCTTCTGCATTCTTTCCATCAATAGTTCTTTTTGCATATCTATTCTAGGGCTGTTCATTCTATGCCGGAGTCGTGTAGTCTGGTGACGAGTGTGCGGTGGGAGACAATGTCATCTGTGAAGGCGAGTAAGGTGGTCTCTGCGCTGTGGGTGCACGGAATCCGGATTGGGGCGGGTCAAGGATGGCATTGTCTTTGATGAATCGTGTCAGTTCCCTGTTGACTGTTTTCTGTGCAACTTGGGCTGTGAAGGGGAGGAGTGAGATGGGCCGGTAGTTCTTGATGTCGGTGGGGACAGCTGTCAGCTTCTTGAGCAAGGGCCTGACTTCTGCACATTTCCAGTTTTCTCGGAAAGTGCCTGTTTTAATGGTGGTGTTGATGGTGCATTGTAGTTCAGGAGCGATGGTGGCTCTGTGGTCGATGTGAGGGGCAGGGGTTGGGTGGGGGCCCTTGAGTGGATGCCTTTCATGGTTGAGGTGTTGTCTTCAGCTGTGATTGGCGTCCAGGTGGAGATGGTGGGCTGATTGGTGCGTCTGGAGGGCGGGCCAGCTGTGGCATCAGGTGGAAGGTCAACAAAGTTGTCGTAGAGGTTTTTGATCTTGAGGTGGAAGTAGGTTCCAAGCTTGTCACAGAGGTCTAGGGTCGGGGTGATGTCTGTGGCTGCGCTCCGAGGGTTGATGAATTCCTGGATGACAGTGAAGACTTCCTTGGAGTTGGTGGAGTTGGCAAGGATCCTGGTGCAGATGAAGGTCCTCTTGGTGGTTCTGATTACGTTGTGGTAGTCGGTCATGGCATCCTTGTAGGTGGCGTGGTTTTCAGGTGTCTTGGTGTTTCTCCGGTTCTTCTCCAGGCTTCTGCTGGTGCGTCTGGCTTCTTGGAGATCAGTGGCGACCTAGGCAGCTTTCCTGGGGTGCTGTTTGTCGGGGTTGCATAGTGGGTGAGCTTGTCCACGCATTTGGAGATCCAGGTGTGGAGTTCCCTGGCTTCAATGTTGGCATCAGATGCCGAGGTGTGGTTGTTTCGGGTGAGGGCGGAGTTGAGTTGCTCATCGGTGACCATACTCCAATTCCTTTGTTGTGGGCTTGGGGCTGGTTTCGGTGCCCTGGGTTTGTTGACGGTGAAATGTATGTAGTAGTGGTCAGTCCATGGGGGTTGCGTTATGTGGCTGAAGTGAACGCTGTTGCCTGCTGTGAAGACGGAGTAGAGGGTGTGTCCTGCCCTGTGGGTCGGTGTGGAGACGAGTTGTTTGAGTCCGATGTTTGTGAGGTTGTCAAAAAGGGTGATGGAGTTAGGGTCGCTGGCGCTGTTGAGGTGGAGGTTCAGATCTCCGATGAGTATGTAGTTCATTGTGGCAATGGCGTGGGGTGCGATGAGGTCGGTGATGGTGGAGGCGAGCGGAGTCTGGGAGCTGTAGACAAGGGTTCCCCGGAGCCTGGAGTTGGGCTGCTCTGGATCTGGAAGTGCAGGTGTTCGGCAGGGGGAAGGTTTCACTGGAGGTGGTGGTGGTGTGTATTTCCAGTTTAGTTGTCTTTGCTTCATTAGTCTGTTCCTCCCTCTCTGTTCTAAACTGTTGTCACTGATTTCTCTAGGTATTTCAAAGGCTTCTTGTATTTTCCCCACCTGACCAACCTTCTACATCTTGTAGGACAGTCTTTAAGTATCATAATTAACATGTCTATTATATGATCTGAGTTATCTGCCATATTTTCAAGCAATTTCAAAATAGAGGACAGAATTTCTTTGCTTTGGAGTAGAAATATTCAAATTAAATTCCCAAGATCTTGATAAATAAGGGACTGAGGATGAAAGTTTACTAGAAGTGCTCCAAAATAAAAACATTGGTATTTAATTAACTGGGGAGACCGCCGGACACCATGCTATAGAGCTAAGGGCATATGATTACCAGAGGTGAGCAGAACTGGGAGCATAAAGTCTAACATACTGTAATCCAAAAGTATGGGTATAGATGTAACAAGCAAATCCAAGACTTCATTGCCTGCTCATCCTTCTTTAATGTTTCCAGAGGATAGGGGTTTTGATACCGGAGCCCAGTGTCACCGAGATCAATATTCCTTTCCAACTCCACCCTGGTATTAGACCCAGAGAGTTTAAAGAAACAAGCAGGGGTGGTGGGATCTCCTTCAATAGTCCAATGTGAGAAGGTTTAGCAGATTCTGTTTAGTTTTGTGGGAAATTCTGGAGGAACTTAACCTCCTCAATCTCATTTGTTTTTACATCATTTTGAAAAAACTCTCAAGTTGATGTTGATGACAAAGCAACACATAAGGGCCCTTGAAGACTTAAATACTCTTGCTGCTGGCTCAGCTGGGCCACGTGAAATGCCTTTCCCTCTCCTAAAAATATTTTCCTAAATTTGAAATGTCATTTTTAAATTAATATTTAAAATGTATAAATTTAATTTAAATTCCCCAAAAATTATTTTATAACACTCCCCACCCTTATCACCTATAAACCCAGCATCCCCCTCCTAAAAAACATAATACAAATAATACAAATACATTTATTAATAACACTAGGGGGTTTATTAGGATGGAGGTCGGATGGCCACTGCCGGGTTGTTGGTGGCAACCGCCGGGCCAGCGTCGGTCATCCGCCTGCGATCGCAACCCAGAACACCGCCGGTCCCATTAGCCTGGCAGTGACGACCGTGGCGGTGAGACTTTCCGCCCGCCACTTTTTCGCCTGTAGCAGTCCGCATGCTTGCCTGGCGGGCGGAGCTGGACCTCTAAAATGGGGCTGGTGCAGATTCAGGCTCCGCGGCAGTGGAACTGTCATGGAAAGGCATGTGGAGAATGTCTCCGGAGGCCCATTGCGGGCCCCCAATATGTTTAAGGGGGATGTGGGTGCACTGGCGGGTAACTACATGTCCCTGTATCAGGTGGCAGGCACTGTGCAGTGCCTGCCACGCAGTGCATGGATGTGCTGGACATGCTTTTTTGGACATCGAGGTGGTGCTGCTGGCAGCAGCAACCGGCGCAATGTTAAATGCCGCGATCGTACCGCCGCGGTCAGATTTCGACTGCAGAGCATACTAATTGGACTGACGGTTATGCCGCGGTTCTAGTGGGCGGTGTTATCCCGCAACCATGGCGGTCGGAGTGATTTTCTGACCGCCATCCTAATAGACCCAAAAATAACTAATATGCCACTACAAACAAACTCTAAATACATTCAAATGTAATACAATAATGATATTTTGACATACCATCGATATACTAAACTCAATATTTCTGTACATCGATATTAAAAACTCGATATAATGACTACTTACCATTGTCCAATGCTGAAGGGATGGTTCCAAGGACGAGGACTTCTGTCTTCTCGGCATTGAGCTTAAGGCAGCAGTTGGTCATCCAGACTGCGACCTCCTGCATTCATTTCTGGAAGTTGAGTCTGGCGATGGCGGGGTCTTTGATGAGGGAGAGGATGAGCTGGGTGTCTTCAGCATAGGAGACGATGTTGAGGCCGTGTTGTCGGACGATGGTGACGAGGGGGGCCATGTAGATGTTGAAGAGGGTGGGGCTCAGCAATGATCCCTGTGGGACTCCGCAGGTGATTTCCATGGGATCGAAGAGGAAAGGCGGCAGTCTGATTCTTTGGCTTCTTCCGGTGAGGAATGATCAGATCCATTCTAGGGCTGTTCCTTGTATGCCGGCGTCGTGTAGTCTGGCGACAAGTGAGCGGTGGGAGACAATGTCATCTGTGGAGGCGAGTAGGGCGGTCTCTGTGCTCTGGTTGCACGGAATACGGATTGGGGCGGGTCAAGGATGGCATTGTCTTTGATGAATCATCTTAGTTCCCTGTTGACTGTTTTCTGTGCAACTTGGGCTGTGAAGAGGAGGAGCGAGTTGGGCCGGTAGTTCTTGAGTTTGGTGCGGACAGCTGTCAGCTTCTTGAGCAGGGGCGTGACTTCTGCATGTTTCCAGTCGTCTGAGAAAGTGCCTGTTTTAAGGGTGATGTTGATGGTGCGTTGTAGTTCAGGAGCGATGGCGGTGGTGGCTCTGTCGTCGATGTGAGGGTGCAGGGGTCGGTGGGGGCCCCTGATTGGATGCCTTTCAAGGTTGAGGTTTTGTTTTCAGCTGTGATTGGCGGCCAGGTGGAGATGGTGGGCTGACTGGTGCGTCTGGGGGGCGGGCCGGCTGTGGCATCAGGTGGAAGGTCAACAAAGTTGTCGTAGTGGTTTTTGATCTTGAGGTGGAAGTAGGTTCCAAGCTTGCCGCAGAGGTCTTGGGGCGGGGTGATGTCTGTGGCTGCACTCCGAGGGTCGGTGAATTCCTGGATAACAGTGAAGAGTTCCTTGGAGTTAGTGGAGTTGGCAAAGATTCTGGTGCAGATGAAGGTCCTCTTGGTGGTTCTGATTACGTTGTGGTAGTCGGTCATGGCTTCCTTGTAGGTGGCGTGGTTTTCAGGTGTCTTGGTGTTTCTCCAGTTTTTCTCCAGGCATCTGTTGGTGCGTCTGGCTTCTTGGAGATCATTGGTGAACTAGGCGGCTTTCCTGGGGCGCTGTTTGTCGGGGTTGCATAGAGGGTGAGCTTGTCCATGCATTTGGAGATCCAGGTGTGGAGTTCCCCTAGCTGCAATGTTGGCATCAGATGCCGAGATTTGGTTGTTTCGGGTGAGGGCGGAGTTGAGTTGGTCATCGGTGACCATACTCCAATTCCTTTGTGGTGGGCTTGGGGCTGGTTTGGTTGCCCTGGGTTTGTTGATGGTGAAATGTATGCAGTAGTGGTCGGTCCATGGGGGTTGCATTGTGTGGCTGAAGTGGACACTGTTGCCTGCTGTGAAGATGGAGTCGAGGGTGTGTCCTGCCCTGTGGGTCAGTGTGGAGACGAGTTGTTTGAGTCCGATGTTTGGGAGGTTGTCACGAAGGATGATGGAGTTAGGGTCGCTGGCGCTGTCAAGGTGGAGGTTCAGATCTCCGATGAGTATGTAGTTCATTATAGCAATGGCGTGGGGTGCGATGAGGTCGGTGATGGTGGAGGCGAGCGGAGCATGGGAGCCGGGGTCTGTAGATGAGGGCTCCCCGGAGCATGGAGTTGGGGCTGCTCTGGATCTGGAAGTGCAGGTCATCGGCGGGGGGGGGGAATGTTTCACTGGAGGTGGTGGTGTGTATTTCCAGTTTAGTTATCTTTCATTCATTAGTCTGTTCCCCCTCTCTGTTCTAAACTGTTGTCACTGATTTCTCTTAGTATTTCAAAGGCTTCTTGAATTTTTCCCACCAGACTAACCTTCTACATCTTGTAGGACAGTCTTTAAGTATCATAATTAACATGTCTAATATATGATCTGAGTTATCTGTTATATTTTCAAGCAATTTCAAAATAGAGGACAGAATTTGTTCCAAGCAAACTAATGCTTTGGAGTATTGGACATAGTCCCCAGGAAGATGAGTAGAAATATTCAAATTAAATTCCAAAGATCTTGATAAATAAGGGACTGAGGATGAAAGTTTACTAGAAGTGCTCCAAAATAAAAACATTGGTATTTTATTAACTGGGGAGACCGCAGGACAGCAAGTTATAGGAGCTAAGGGCATATGATTGCCAGAGGTGAGCAGAACTGGGAGCATAATGTCTAACATACTGTAATCCAAAAGTAGGGGTATAGATGTAACGAGCAAATACAAGACTTAATTGCCTGCTCATCCTTCTTTAATGTTTCCAGAGGATAGGGGTATTGATCCCAGAGCCCAGTGTCACCTAGATCAATATTCCTTTCCAACTCCACCCTGGTATTAGACCCAGAGAGTTTAAAGAAACAAGCAGGGATGGGGGAGAGCTCCTTCAATAGTCCAATGTGAGAAGATTTATCAGATTCTGTTTAGTTTTGTGGGTAATTCTGGAGGACCTTAACCTCCTCAATCTCATGTGTTTTTACATCATTTTGAAAAAACTCTCAAGTTGATGTTGATGCCAAAGGAACACATAAGGGTCCTTGAAGACTTAAACACTCTTGCTGCTGGCTCCGCTGGGCCACGTGAAATGCCTTTCCCTAATAGGGAGGTTGTGTTACCATTCCCAGCTTCCCACTGTTCCCTAAAGGGTACTTTCCTACGCTCTAATACATTTGGAGCCACCAACTGAGGCGATGTCCCAGATGGGGCTTGGTTTGTCACAACCAGCTCAAGCCAGAAGAGGGTCCAGTAATGTGGTACAACATGAGCAAACCCTTGACAGACAAGCAAAATAGCAAGATGACAAGCACCTGGGTAGGTGATACAGAGAGCAGGGAGAACAGAGCTGCCAGGAGCAGGAAGCAGGCTGCCAGCAAATCAGACCAGCAGACCTAACTGCATTCTCAGTTAGAATGGTGGGGACTTTTGTAACAACTGTGAGTGTGCAGGCTCTTCAAGCGAGCACAAGCCACACCAGCCGAATGCAACTTCCTCTGTGTAGCACACGTAACCTGCAGCCCATTGCTTACCACCATGCTGCCAAGCTAGATGGCTTCCCGTTATCTCCTGTTCTGTTTCCTGTCCCCATAGTGAGGTGGCCTGATGGCTACCTGATGGCTGAGGAAGCACATCTGCATATCTGCAAATCTGTAAGCTCCCTTTTGCCTCGCTTCACTCTCTCCTCACTTACATTCCTCCTCCGGAAATTCCTTTAGCACTCTTTAAAGGTTTTGCTCACTCAGTTATCTCTGTTTGAGTAAATCTACTTCCAGGGCTGCAGAGAGATCAGAGAATGGGTGTGCCATGGCTAGAGTTCCCATGTTTTGGGGTGTTCACAAGCTCTTCCATGATATCTTCTCATCCGCAACACGCCTGATGTTGAGGAGTCCTCACAACCTCTGTAAATATTTTCAAAGTTTAGTAAACAGCCTAATTGTTAAGTATGGCTCTCATAGAGAACCTCCATTGTTTACACCAGAATTCTGGTAATTCACTGCTATGACATAGCAACAGTTGATATCAAAACTTGTTACCCAATGTTGCTGCGCCATAATAGCATTCCAGACCAGGCTGACAGGTTTCTCTGAGAACTTGTCAGCACAGTGCTGCTTGTCTGCTTTGACTGAGAGCAGGAAGCATAGCTGCAGGAGGGTGAAGCAAGGAGGGGAAGGTGGTGGAGGTTGGTTATGGACGGCAGGTTAGGGATTTATTTATCACATTTGGGTCAGGAAGGAAATGCCATGTTCTGTTTGACTCCCCCATTACTCCTCTACTCAGTTGTAAGCAGGGCCAGATGACTTAAAGGATCATACAAAACATAAAATTACAGATGGGTAAAAAGTGAATAATGGGGATGTTTCTCACCTAAATGTTTGAATTGGCATCACTGTCATCTTGAGCTTCACTCGTATTTGATGTCACTCAGTATCCCTTTGTGAAAAACATCCACATAGTTTACTCCTACCCATCTTTAATTCTATATATAACCAACATTTTAACAATGAGTCAAAGTGTAGTTCTTTCTTTCTTCTAATTCTTTTATTCACCTCTTCAATCTGATTTTCGACACTTAACTTTCTTGTTGACATATGCAGAAACCCCAAAGCTGCTTTTCAACATTTTTGTTTGCCTCCTTTGTTAACAGGTTCAGGATAGGTGATACATTTTAATTGACAGACGACAGATTACTGAAAATTAGAGTGTGTGATTATCTATCTGCACACGTTACTTGGTGCTCCTTCACGGCACAGTTACTGCTTGAGGTGCCATGGAGACAATTTATTTGCAAAGCATTCTATCTGAAATCATACTTGTTAACAGTGAACAGATGGTTCTTGACAAATATATTATATTAGTGTGTAAAGTTCTACATCTATTTTTTGAACTCTCATTTGACAAGTTTGAATCTTATTACAGTTCTAGCATAGTTTTGGTAATAATAGTTGCAGCTCATCTCAGTTTCGAAACCTATATTTAAAACCGTGTTCTTACGTATACTTATGTTAAATTGGATGACCTTTCGTTGATCCACGCCTCCATGATTTACCTGCAATTGAGAAATACACTAGGATTCACTTTGATTTAAACCTTTTCAGGAATGTGAAAATAGATGTATCCAACATTATTTTACCGGTTTAAGGGCAACAGCTTTAACCGATCCAATTCTTTTGAAAATGTTAACAAAAGTTTCACAACCCAATACGTCAGCAAGCAATTTTAAGACCATAGGGTCATTGGTTTGGGTGGATTCTTGGATAACTTTGAGAAATAGCTAACGAATAAATGAGTATATGAACAGATGGATGAATGGAAAAATACTTAGATAGATCCTTGAATAAGTGTGTGGATAAATGATGGATGAATTGGTGAGTGCATGAAGGAGTGAGCTAGTGCATGTATGGATGCAGACCATTTTACATGCCCAGGCCTCAGACAGGTAAATTTATAAAAAAGGCAAAGAATTGAAGAATTAAGAGCATTTTGCCACTGTAAGCCTTACCCCAGCCCTGCACACTCTTTCAGAGTCCCATAAACATCACCAGATCATCTCTGGCACATTCAGAGAGCATCACATTTCCATATACCCTCAGAGACACGCCTAATGTATATCTCAGTTTCTCTTCAGGCACCCTTCCACAACTTCAGAATAAGCCTGGGTGAAACTTTAATTACGCCAGAGTAATCAGAATTATAAAAAAAAATCATGTTAGACTTTTGACTAAATTACTGAAAATTAAGGGCCTTATTTAGAGTTTGGCGGGGTATTCCATCTGCCGTATTATGAATCCATTATACCCTATGGCACTTGTATCACGGTGGACCGGACACCCGTCACGTTTGTGACCCAGTAAATCATCCGCCAAACTCTAAATCAGGCCCGAAGTGATTGTGCCTGTTCATGTAATTATGAGTATTTTCCACAAAAAGTCTACCACAAGAGAACAAGAACAACAAATTTAGCAAGCAAGAGTGGCTTCTGGCTATTGCTGTTTGTGTTGTATTTATCGCTAGTTTGTAGCTCAAAATGCATACTCGGGACCTCTTTGGATGTGGGGGTGCATTTTTGGCTAAGAAAATATCGCTAAATGCTGGGTTATACTTCTTACACAATTGTGCAAAATGTTGCATAATTTTGCTGTACTTTCCTGTAATTATGCTACATCAAATTTCACGTTACGCCCACCCCTACTTCAGACAATCATTCTTGAGGACCAACATTCAGTCATGTTCAGCTCAGATATTCCCACAAACTGTGATACACAGATAGGAATGTGGACTGGGACAGGATTAATGTCTGATGGAGATAGGAAGGTGGACTGGGACAGGATTAATGTCTGATGGAGATAGGAATGTGGACTGGGACAGGATTAATGTCTGATGGAGATAGGAATGTGGACTGGGACAGGGTTAATGTCTGATGGAGATAGGAATGTGGACTGGGACAGGATTAATGTCTGATGGAGATAGGAAGGTGGACTGGGACAGGATTAATGTCTGATGGAGATAGGAATGTGGACTGGGACAGGATTAATGTCTGATGGAGATAGGAATGTGGACTGGGACAGGATTAATGTCTGATGGAGAGATGGAGAGATCTGCTGATTTTGATTGGCTAAAGGCAATGTGCTGCGGTAATGGGGAGATTGTACAAAAAATGAAGTTAGAGCAGAGCAATTAAGAGAGCAGCTGTTTAACTGTGTATCTCTCTAGGACTGTGGCCCTAACTAAATACATTTCTATATAAGGTCCTGATTTATCACTAAACCCGTACACAAGCATGGATGGACAAAGATCTGTTGCATTTAGGCAGTAATGCCATGATGATACCCCCCATTTAAACTTACAAGGTTGCCTGTACCAAAATGTGAAAAAATAAAGTAGTAGGAAAGGACATTACAAATGGGCAATGCACGCTGACGGTTTTCTCTAAGCAAGTTAGGGACAAAGAATGTCTGTCATGCAAGCAAAGGGGGTCTTTTTCAGTGCTGATGGAGCTGAAAATGGTCACAGATTCTTTGTGGAACAATCATTCCAACTTCAACAATACCGAAATGCCAGGGACTTGACAGAAAGCTTTCACAACTTTTTCATTAATCCAAACAAGGCCCTGTTTGACTGAGGCAACTTGGGTTTGAATGAGCTAAGTCATTATGGGAGTTAAACAAGGATGATGCAGTTTGTGAACTGTGTAAGATAGTGGTAAGTCAAGCTGGGCAAGCTGGAATGAGCATTCCAGGTGCGAGACATAACCAAGTTGTGTGGGTTGAGACTAGGGCATGGAGGATTTTGAGCAGATATAGGGCCAGATGTAAGACCATTCCAAATTGCGATTGCAATTTGTGCTCAATTGCGAGTCGCAATTTGGAATGTACAACAGCAAATATTTGTGAAACCTGATTTCAACACATTATCGTTTGTTTGACTAATTAAACGGCATATCTTTGTAAATGTAGTGCCATTTCAATGGAAAAACTGCTTTCTGTAAATGATTGTGCACTGTGTAAGTATCAAAGAGAAAGTGAGGATATATGAGAGCTAGTTCATATCTCCTAGGTAATATGTTATATCAATGAGAACTAGTCTGTCAAGACGTTGTGAGAAACTGTGTGGTGTTGCCTGAAGGAAGAGATTTTCTTTCTTAATGAAGCCCTCACCCACCAACCTAGTTGGTGGCATGCTTCATCATCAGGCCCACCTGGTGACACAGAGTGTGTCCCTGGTGTGCTACAACGCCTGTGTTACAGCGGAGCTGGTATGTTTGCTGAGTGTGCGGTGTGGGTGACGTGAAAAGTGACGTTTAAAAACTGTCCATTGGTCCCAAAAAGTTAACTTTAATGATTGGGCCTCTGGCAGTATTAAAACGCAAGGCAGCGGATGTTAGTGGAGTTGTGTTTAAGGAACTCCTACATCCTGTGGGCGGTCTACATGTTTCAGCCAGGCCTCTTCTATAAACTGGCTTTCCTCAGGACCTAAAAATATGAAGTGTGTGATCTATACTACTCTAGTGTATAGATATGTGTAGCACTCGCTGCCTTCTCCCACTTAAAGCACCTTAGAGAGTGCAGTGCGGTGTCACCGGGTGGGCCCGATGATGAAGCATGCCACCAACTAGGTTGGTGGGTGAGGGCTTCATTAAGAAAGAAAATCTCTTCCATCTGGAAACACCACACAGTTTCTCACTACGTCTTGACAGACTAGTTCTCATTGATATAACAACGATTGTGCACTGCCACACCATACTTTAGTAATATATATATGTGCCCATGTACACCAAAGTGCACCACCAGCTATTAACAACACATTTACCACTCTCCTGCTGAATGGGCGTGGCTCATTTGCCAGACGTGCTCATACTGGGATGCTTGAGTTTGTCTCAATCCCTCTGATTTCAGTGTGTAACCCTGTTGGCAGCACCTGCACTCTGAGATATGTTCCAGCACCATTGATGGAATGGTATGTATGGTTAGATACATGTTCAGTGGCAAGCACTAAGAAGGTCTGCGTGCCTATGTCTGGCACTGTATTCTTTTGTACTATAGCTTTCCAATAGCTCTTTCTTCAAGTGCTTTCAAGAGAATAAATCCTAATTCCAAATTTCATGGTTGAGAGCTGGGGAAGTGTGTTGTCTAAGGGATCATCCATTAGAGGAGTTTTAGTTTTTTACAGAGAGAGAACAGATATGGGGCTGCAATACGTAAGAGCTTCTTACACAAGAGGTGGTAAATACACAGGTTTGTGATATGAGCAAAACTTGGTTCATGAATGTGGGAAAATCCAAGTCTTTATTGCATTTCCAAATTCTCAGATTTGTTGATAGTTTGAATTGTATTTTGGAGTACAATAACTATGCAAATGTTTGTGTGAGAGGGAATTATTAGAATTAGAACATTATCAATCTAGGATTTCTCCTTCATCAGCATGAAAAGGATAATCACATCACATGGACATTTGGGAGCAAATTTACTATTTTTTTGCTCAGAATTGCACAGCAAAGTTACTGTGATGAGTTGTGTGAAAATGAGAGAACAGTACAGTGCCATATCTACTAAGATTCATTGATGACCAACCAGGCTGTCTAGCACTACACAAACACTTTGGTGTGTAAGTCTAGCACAGGAAGGCCCTGAGGAGAACCCCAAAACTGAGATGGGGCTCGAAACACGTCGGTGTTAATTTCTACTGGGATAAAATATTAATTAAATATTAATTTACTGTTGGGAGCAAGTTCTAAAAAATCCCTTGCCCCTGCAGGTCTCAAATGTGTACCCAGTAGGAACAGCCCTTGCAGTTGAAATGAATAATTGTAAGGAATAATCACCCACAGGGCTGTTGCATTGAATATCGACTAGATTGAACCTGAATGCAATCTCATTTTTGTTGTACCTTGCACATATTGTATGTGTAAACTGTATGTTTTGTACATTGTGTATATATGTGTAAGGAATTGGTGAAGGTGGTGTGTCTTATGGATTGACATGCTCCACTTATGCAATGAACTTGCAAAAAAAGTCTTAAAAGATAGGTAAATAAGTACTTAAGACTATTCGAATCAGTGAATGTCCTTAGTCTGTTGAAATTAATACAGCACCCACATCAGGAGGCAAGATGGCGTCTGAGTAGCAGCTACCCGATTCAGCTCAGCCGGTCTGACCCCTAAACAGACACAAAGAAGCTCCTTAAGGCTACCATGATCGTGCTCAAGAAGCTGAATATTACCTGATAAAATCCCCCATCGCATGGACCAGCAGTGCTGCCTAAGGATTACAGCGATCTCTGCGTGGTTCAGAGATCGGAATGGGCGGAGTACGGCAACGAGATGTCCGGCCGGAGCTTCACTAACAGAGAACCGCTCGGCTCCAGCATCTTCATCCTGCATTGCCCTGCGGTGGCTCTCAACGACGTGCCACCTCGAGGAAATTCTATCGGTTCTCCACAAACTCCTGACTGCTCCGACAGGCACGGAGAGAGGCGCTAATCACGGCAGCGAATTTCGGCACAGAAACCAGGGACAGAGGATACTTTGTCTCCAGGACTCAGGAGGCAATCAAGTAAGGATGACAAGGCAAGGGGCAAAAGTAACAAAAGTTAAAAATAACAACCTGATAGCCCCCGCGGTAACCGAAGGCATACAGCAAAATCACTCAGCAATAGCAGAAATCCCTCAGAGGCAACCGGAGACACGGGGGTGAAAAGCAGGGAGCAAGCAGTAAGGGTGAATTCCGCAGACAAGATTGAGCGGACAGCTAAACAACGAAAAAGATTATAAGTAAAAAAAGCCAAGCTCTTGGATACTATCCAAACGCACAACTCTCAGCCCCTAATCTCCAATATTTTTTGCCCAATGGAGGGAAAAACACATAACGCTGAGCTAGCTGAGGGGGCCGCACCAGAGGGACAGATCATTTTAACCGCTTCTGACATACCCCCTGTAGATGCCGGAGAGGTGTCTCAAGGCCCTGTAGCTGCTTTATCGATGGTCTCAGCAACCTCAGTCCCAGTAACTTCCACGCCGCTAGAAAATTCAGGTGCAGCCACAGAACCAGCTACAGGCGCAAGATGCAAGCAAGTAAAGAATTCCCCCCCAACAGATCTTCCAAACCTGGTTATGAGAGTATCTGAAACTGAGTCCACTGTTAAAGAAATTGTAAATATTGAAGCCATTGTAGAAAGTAACCCGGCAAATATAGTAAATTACCAGTAAAAAACACATGACAACTTGGAAAAACTCCACTCCGCAACGGACGAATCGGAGATGTATGAGACTGGTGTATCTACATCCAGTGATGGAGGGAGACAAAACTGGGGAAGCAGCACGGACTCAGAGGCTTCAAGGAAAACTGCTGCACAAAAGAAGAATTCGTTGAAGAAAAGAAGATAAAGCAGACACAAGAGTGGGGGGGCCACGGATCAAGGAAGCATTGATGAGCTCAGGTGGGATTACTCATCCTCTCAGTTAGTGACCCCATCAGACTGTACTGTATGTTCAGGTGGTAACCCTTTAGCTATGGGTGATTTGGGGAGTGGAAACTCCGGAAACTCCAGAAGCAAGGAAGAGCCTACCCTCACAGAAGTTCTACACTCAATTAAGAGCTTTCAGGAAGAGGTTAAGCTGGATAATCATAAATCTCGACAAGCTACACTAAAACTACAAGGAGCAATAAGGAAAGTTGGTCCAACATGTGCTGAAATTGCTGATTGAATGTCGTCAGTCGAAGTGCGCACCGAGAATCTTGAAAAAGACGTCACCACCCTAAAAGTACAGGGAGATGAGCAAGAAGGCATAGTCAAGGACTTAATGTTGAAAATCGAAGAACAAGAGAACAGATTGCGATGCCACAATCTTTGTATCCTTCGGGTTCCGGAAGGAGTGGAAGGGAGCAGCCCTAGGGCTTATATGATCATGCTCCTCAAAGGAGCATTTCCTGAGTTGCACTCCTGGGACTGGGACAAGGAGATACAGCGTGCTCACCGCTTCCCAATACCACCTTCTAAATGCCCTATGCCCTCAGCGCAATACCCTTGAGCTCTGTTATTATATTTTGGCAATTTTCTTTTACACCAGACACTCTATGACTTAGCAAGACCAACAAGCAAGAGGGAGTTCAATGGCGTTATCTTTTTCACCAGGCCTGACTTTGCCCGTGCCTCCTTTCAGCGGAGATGGAGGCTGAGGCAACTTTTTGCCTCCTTACAACAACTAGGGGCAACCGTATATTTACAGAATCCAGGATGCCTAAAGGTTATATATAAGGGGCTACGTGCAGCTTTACTTCCGAAATTCAGGCCCAGTCCTATCTGCAGGAGATCACAGAGTCAAGAAGAGACAGAACTAAGGACTAAAAATGTAAGACTTAAGGCTCAATGCTTCAAATGTGGGGACTTTTAGCAAGATCACATAGATACAAAATGATTACTGCACAGATAGAGTTGATTGTTTAGGGAAAGATGGTGGACAGAGGGGACACGGGGTCCTGATTGCCCAGATGCCCTCACCCTGGCTCTCGCAGAACCAGGCAGCCTCAGTAGTAGATGGCGGGTGGTGGGGGGGATCCAAGGGGGAAGGGGAAGGGACAGGGTGGGGGAAGGGGTTGGCACCAAGAGGGATGACTCACATTTTTCTTTCCTATTGGGTTTTTGGTCATTTGCATTGGAGTAATCTTGCCATATATAATGAGTAAATTACGTATAGCAACAATTAACGTTTGTGGCCTTAATGACTCGAACATCAAAATACTGCTGCAGCACTTCGGTTACTTAAAGCAGATATCCTATGCTTGCAGGAAACGCATATCGAAAGAACTCAGATTCACCTGTTAGAATCACTTGGCTATACAGTGGTAGGGGCCACAACACAAAATGCTAGGACACGGGGGTAGCAATTCTATCTGATAAACGCTTGCTTCAATTCACACGTACAGTAGTTGATCAAAATGGGAGGTGGGTTATCACAGAATGCTGGAGGAAAAATGGAGATCTACTCACTGTATGCACCTTATATGGTAACACCGCAGATGATCCTGCAATCTTTGACTATATCAATAATGAATTGGCCGTGTGGCCGCTACCCATAATCATCAATGGTGATTTTAATATAAATCTGCCCGCTAATAAGAATATAACTCTAGATAAAAACTGGATCTACAGCGGTCGGAAACCAAAGGTATTTAAAGCTCTGAGGACTCTATGTAGCGAACAGGCACTCACTGACATTTGGCACTCTCAACACCCCTCAGATTCTGGTCACACCTTTCATTCTTTTCTGCATAACAAGCTTGCAAGATTAGATTTTATTTTTGCATCTCACTCTATTCTTCATGCTTGTTCAATAGAAAAGACCCCACGCATAGTGGCAGATCATAATCCCTTAGTGGTAGAACTAAGAGGGGCAGCAGTGGTTAATAGAGATATGGCTAGCTGGACTTTTGAACGATCCCTACTTTTAAACGATGAATATTGTAAACATATGAGGCTCTGGATTCCCCAATTTATGAAGGAAAACCTAAGGAGTACAGGGATTTAAAGTAGTCTGGGATGCATTGAACGCAGCAATAAGAGGAGAGACACTTAGCTTTTCGCTTTCCCTGAATAGAGAAAAACGCGAACTGCTAGACAATCTGCAAACCCGATTGGCTGTAACAGAAGAAAAGTTAATTACTGCTCTTGGGGATCGTGATGATCCTGCAGATGCGCTTGCAAAAATAATGTCAGCTGAATCGTCCGTCATGGAGCTAATTGCCAAAAGGGGTGCAGATAGACTAGCGATATGGAGGAAGGAGCATATGAATGTAGAATTGCGATTAGGGCGAGACAAAAAGCTACAAGGAACATCATCACTGCAGTTAAAGATTCCACTCAAGATATAATTTCAGATCCAGAGGGTATTCGTAAAGTGTTTCTTGTCTATTTTCAAGACTTATATCACGAAACCACCACGGCTCATTCAAATGATATCACGAAATATCTTAACCAAATTCCAGCGATGCAATTACCTCAAGATGATCAGGTACAACTTGAAGAGCCCCCTCGGTGGGTCGATGCTCTGCTCTGTATTAATAGTCTTAGATAATATTCCAGCTGAATTTTACAAGAAATGTTCTACTAAACTAAAAGAGGGCATGTATCACCTATTTGTACATGTTTTCAAAGGGGGGAGACCACCTGAATCATGGTCGCAAGCCAAAATTATTGTCTTCTTGAAAAAGCATAAATCAGCGCTAGACCCTGCCTCTTATCGCCCTATAACCCTGATAAATGCTGATAGCAAAATCTATTCTAAAATACTAGCGGTTTGATTAGCAGGGGTAATACATAAAGTAATATCACCTAGGCAACATGGATTTATCCCTGGATGTGGCACCATAGACCATATTAGAAGAAATATCTAACTTTTTGATGCAGCCTATATTTCCAGAGATCCAATAGCACTTATTTTACTTGACGCCGAGAAGGCCTTTGACAGGGTCTCCTGGTCTTTTCTTTGGGAGTCCCTGTCAAGAATCGGGATAGGCCAGAGACTTATACAGGCATTCAAGATGCTATATTTTCAGCCTACCGCAAAATTAGTTTGAAATGGTGCACTTACTGACACTTTTAAAATAACTAGAGGTACCCGTCAGGGATGCCCAAGCTCACCTCTCTTGTTTGCACTATATGTAAATCCCTTCTTACGATTTCTGGAGGCCAATCGAAATATCTGCCCCATTATTTCCCATGGCTGGGAAACAAAGGTATTGGCTTATGCCGACGATATTGCTCTGGTAACTTCTAATCCAGGGGCATCTTTGGCAGAGGTTGAAGCAGAGGCGGCAGGATTTAGACATGTGTCAGGATACTCCCTTAATAGATCTAAAACCCAGATCATTTGTAAGAATGTCAGTATGGGGGGGGGAGCCTAGCGCGCATCCAAGATGGTCGCGTGAGCACAGGGCTCCCCGGACCCTCGCTGCTCCTCGGAATTTATCCTGACATTATCCTGACTTGGCTGACGGAATCTAGAAGGCGAATTCTGGCTGAACGTTGACCTTCTTTCAGAAACCGAATCGGACCTGGGAATCCTGATCTACGGTGGTTGGAACTCTCGAGGCCCAATCGATGGCTGGGCCCGGTGCGAGGGTGACCTTTGGAGCCGGGGCGTAACTGAACAACAGCGGCAGCGGATCTGTGCCAGTGGCCGCTCCATTACTTTCGGTTTCACTTTCGGACACCCGTCACGTTTGTGACCCAGTAAATCATCCGCCAAACTCTAAATCAGGCCCGAAGTGATTGTGCCTGTTCATGTAATTATGAGTATTTTCCACAAAAAGTCTACCACAAGAGAACAAGAAAAACAAATTTAGCAAGCAAGAGTGGCTTCTGGCTACTGCTGTTTGTGTTGTATTTATCGCTAGTTTGTAGCTCAAAATGCATACTCGGGACCTCTTTGGATGTGGGGGTGCATTTTTGGCTAAGAAAATATCGCTAAATGCTGGGTTATACTTCTTACACAATTGTGCAAAATGTTGCATAATTTTGCTGTACTTTCCTGTAATTATGCTACAGCAAATTTCACGTTACGCCCACCCCTACTTCAGACAATCATTCTTGAGGACCAACATTCAGTCATGTTCAGCTCAGATATTCCCACAAACTGTGATACACAGATAGGAATGTGGACTGGGACAGGATTAATGTCTGATGGAGATAGGAATGTGGACTGGGACAGGATTAATGTCTGATGGAGATAGGAATGTGGACTGGGACAGGGGTTAATGTCTGATGGAGAGATGGAGAGATCTGCTGATTTTGATTGGCTAAAGGCAATGTGCTGCGGTAATGGGGAGATTGTACAAAAAATGAAGTTAGAGCAGAGCAATTAAGAGAGCAGCTGTTTAACTGTGTATCTCTCTAGGACTGTGGCCCTAACTAAATACATTTCTATATAAGGTCCTGATTTATCACTAAACCCGTACACAAGCATGGATGGACGAAGATCTGTTGCATTTAGGCAGTAATGCCATGATGATACCCCCCATTTAAACTTACAAGGTTGCCTGTACCAAAATGTGAAAAAATAAAGTAGTAGGAAAGGACATTACAAATGGGCAATGCACGCTGACGGTTTTCTCTAAGCAAGTTAGGGACAAAGAATGTCTGTCATGCAAGCAAAGGGGGTCTTTTTCAGTGCTGATGGAGCTGAAAATGGTCACAGATTCTTTGTGGAACAATCATTCCAACTTCAACAATACCGAAATGCCAGGGACTTGACAGAAAGCTTTCACAACTTTTTCATTAATCAAAACAAGGCCCTGTTTGACTGAGGCAACTTGGGTTTGAATGAGCTAAGTCATTATGGGAGTTAAACAAGGATGATGCAGTTTGTGAACTGTGTAAGATAGTGGTAAGTCAAGCTGGGCAAGCTGGAATGAGCATTCCAGGTGTGAGACATAACCAAGTTGTGTGGGTTGAGACTAGGGCATGGAGGATTTTGAGCAGATATAGGGCCAGATGTAAGACCATTCCAAATTGCGATTGCAATTTGTGCTCAATTGCGAGTCGCAATTTGGAATGTACAACAGCAAATATTTGTGAAACCTGATTTCAACACATTATCGTTTGTTTGACTAATTAAACGGCATATCTTTGTAAATGTAGTGCCATTTCGATGGAAAAACTGCTTTCTGTAAATGATTGTGCACTGTGTAAGTATCAAAGAGAAAGTGAGGATATATGAGAGCTAGTTCATATCTCCTAGGTAATATGTTATATCAATGAGAACTAGTCTGTCAAGACGTTGTGAAAAACTGTGTGGTGTTGCCTGAAGGAAGAGATTTTCTTTCTTAATGAAGCCCTCACCCACCAACCTAGTTGGTGGCATGCTTCATCATCAGGCCCACCTGGTGACACAGAGTGTGTCCCTGGTGTGCTACAACGCCTGTGTTACAGCGGAGCTGGTATGTTTGCTGAGTGTGCGGTGTGGGTGACGTGAAAAGTGACGTTTAAAAACTGTCCATTGGTCCCAAAAAGTTAACTTTAATGATTGGGCCTCTGGCAGTATTAAAATGCAAGGCAGCGGATGTTAGTGGAGTTGTGTTTAAGGAAATCCTACATCCTGTGGGCGGTCTACATGTTTCAGCCAGGCCTCTTCTATAAACTGGCTTTCCTCAGGACCTAAAAATATGAAGTGTGTGATCTATACTA
The DNA here is from genome assembly GCF_964204655.1 of Triturus cristatus. Taxonomy (NCBI): domain Eukaryota; kingdom Metazoa; phylum Chordata; class Amphibia; order Caudata; family Salamandridae; genus Triturus; species Triturus cristatus. The sequence goes on from NC_140587.1 coordinate 234,218,762, forward strand.
CTCTAGTGTATAGATATGTGTAGCACTCGCTGCCTTCTCCCACTTAAAGCACCTTAGAGAGTGCAGTGCGGTGTCACCGGGTGGGCCCGATGATGAAGCATGCCACCAACTAGGTTGGTGGGTGAGGGCTTCATTAAGAAAGAAAATCTCTTCCTTCTGGAAACACCACACAGTTTCTCACTACGTCTTGACAGACTAGTTCTCATTGATATAACAACGATTGTGCACTGCCACACCATACTTTAGTAATATATATATGTGCCCATGTACACCAAAGTGCACCACCAGCTATTAACAACACATTTACCACTCTCCTGCTGAATGGGCGTGTCTCATTTGCCAGACGTGCTCATACTGGGATGCTTGAGTTTGTCTCAATCCCTCTGATTTCAGTGTGTAACCCTGTTGGCAGCACCTGCACTCTGAGATATGTTCCAGCACCATTGATGGAATGGTATGTATGGTTAGATACATGTTCAGTGGCAAGCACTAAGAAGGTCTGCGTGCCTATGTCTGGCACTGTATTCTTTTGTACTATAGCTTTCCAATAGCTCTTTCTTCAAGTGCTTTCAAGAGAATAAATCCTAATTCCAAATTTCATGGTTGAGAGCTGGGGAAGTGTGTTGTCTAAGGGATCATCCATTAGAGGAGTTTTAGTGTTTTACAGAGAGAGAACAGATATGGGGCTGCAATACGTAAGAGCTTCTTACACAAGAGGTGGTAAATACACAGGTTTGTGATATGAGCAAAACTTGGTTCATGAATGTGGGAAAATCCAAGTCTTTATTGCATTTCCAAATCCTCAGATTTGTTGATAGTTTGAATTGTATTTTGGAGTACAATAACTATGCAAATGTTTGTGTGAGAGGGAATTATTAGAATTAGAACATTATCAATCTAGGATTTCTCCTTCATCAGCATGAAAAGGATAATCACATCACATGGACATTTGGGAGCAAATTTACTATTTTTTTGCTCAGAATTGCACAGCAAAGTTACTGTGATGAGTTGTGTGAAAATGAGAGAACAGTACAGTGCCATATCTACTAAGATTCATTGATGACCAACCAGGCTGTCTAGCACTACACAAACACTTTGGTGTGTAAGTCTAGCACAGGAAGGCCCTGAGGAGAACCCCAAAACTGAGATGGGGCTCGAAACACGTCGGTGTTAATTTCTACTGGGATAAAATATTAATTGAATATTAATTTACTGTTGGGAGCAAGTTCTAAAAAATCCCTTGCCTCTGCAGGTCTCAAATGTGTACCCAGTAGGAACAGCCCTTGCAGTTGAAATGAATAATTGTAAGGAATAATCACCCACAGGGCTGTTGCATTGAATATCGACTAGATTGAACCTGAATGCAATCTCATTTTTGTTGTACCTTGCACATATTGTATGTGTAAACTGTATGTTTTGTACATTGTGTATATATGTGTAAGGAATTGGTGAAGGTGGTGTGTCTTATGGATTGACATGCTCCACTTATGCAATGAACTTGCAAAAAAAGTCTTAAAAGATAGGTAAATAAGTACTTAAGACTATTCGAATCAGTGAATGTCCTTAGTCTGTTGAAATTAATACAGCACCCACATCAGGAGGCAAGATGGCGTCTGAGTAGCAGCTACCCGATTCAGCTCAGCCGGTCTGACCCCTAAACAGACACAAAGAAGCTCCTTAAGGCTACCATGATCGTGCTCAAGAAGCTGAATATTACCTGATAAAATCCCCCATCGCATGGACCAGCAGTGCTGCCTAAGGATTACAGCGATCTCTGCGTGGTTCAGAGATCGGAATGGGCGGAGTGCGGCAACGAGATGTCCGGCCGGAGCTTCACTAACAGAGAACCGCTCGGCTCCAGCATCTTCATCCTGCATTGCCCTGCGGTGGCTCTCAACGACGTGCCACCTCGAGGAAATTCTATCGGTTCTCCACAAACTCCTGACTGCTCCGACAGGCACGGAGAGAGGCGCTAATCACGGCAGCGAATTTCGGCACAGAAACCAGGGACAGAGGATACTTTGTCTCCAGGACTCAGGAGGCAATCAAGTAAGGATGACAAGGCAAGGGGCAAAAGTAACAAAAGTTAAAAATAACAACCTGATAGCCCCCGCGGTAACCGAAGGCATACAGCAAAATCACTCAGCAATAGCAGAAATCCCTCAGAGGCACCCGGAGACACGGGGGTGAAAAGCAGGGAGCAAGCAGTAAGGGTGAATTCCGCAGACAAGATTGAGCGGACAGCTAAACAACGAAAAAGATTATAAGTAAAAAAAGCCAAGCTCTTGGATACTATCCAAACGCACAACTCTCAGCCCCTAATCTCCAATATTTTTTGCCCAATGGAGGGAAAAACACATAACGCTGAGCTAGCTGAGGGGGCCGCACCAGAGGGACAGATCATTTTAACCGCTTCTGACATACCCCCTGTAGATGCCGGAGAGGTGTCTCAAGGCCCTGTAGCTGCTTTATCGATGGTCTCAGCAACCTCAGTCCCAGTAACTTCCACGCCGCTAGAAAATTCAGGTGCAGCCACAGAACCAGCTACAGGCGCAAGATGCAAGCAAGTAAAGAATGCCCCCCCAACAGATCTTCCAAACCTGGTTATGAGAGTATCTGAAACTGAGTCCACTGTTAAAGAAATTGTAAATATTGAAGCCATTGTAGAAAGTAACCCGGCAAATATAGTAAATTACCAGTAAAAAACACATGACAACTTGGAAAAACTCCACTCCGCAACGGACGAATCGGAGATGTATGAGACTGGTGTATCTACATCCAGTGATGGAGGGGACCAAAACTGGGGAAGCAGCACGGACTCAGAGGCTTCAAGGAAAACTGCTGCACAAAAGAAGAAGTCGTTGAAGAAAAGAAGATAAAGCAGACACAAGAGTGGGGGGGCCACGGATCATGGAAGCATTGATGAGCTCAGGTGGGATTACTCATCCTCTCAGTTAGTGACCCCATCAGACTGTACTGTATGTTCAGGTGGTAACCCTTTAGCTATGGGTGATTTGGGGAGTGGAAACTCCGGAAACTCCAGAAGCAAGGAAGAGCCTACCCTCACAGAAGTTCTACACTCAATTAAGAGCTTTCAGGAAGAGGTTAAGCTGGATAATCATAAATCTCGACAAGCTACACTAAAACTACAAGGAGCAATAAGGAAAGTTGGTCCAACATGTGCTGAAATTGCTGATTGAATGTCGTCAGTCGAAGTGCGCACCGAGAATCTTGAAAAAGACGTCACCACCCTAAAAGTACAGGGAGATGAGCAAGAAGGCATAGTCAAGGACTTAATGTTGAAAATCGAAGAACAAGAGAACAGATTGCGATGCCACAATCTTTGTATCCTTCGGGTTCCGGAAGGAGTGGAAGGGAGCAGCCCTAGGGCTTATATGATCATGCTCCTCAAAGGAGCATTTCCTGAGTTGCACTCCTGGGACTGGGACAAGGAGATACAGCGTGCTCACCGCTTCCCATTACCACCTTCTAAATGCCCTATGCCCTCAGCGCAATACCCTTGAGCTCTGTTATTATATTTTGGCAATTTTCTTTTACACCAGACACTCTATGACTTAGCAAGACCAACAAGCAAGAGGGAGTTCAATGGCGTTATCTTTTTCACCAGGCCTGACTTTGCCCGTGCCTCCTTTCAGCGGAGATGGAGGCTGAGGCAACTTTTTGCCTCCTTACAACAACTAGGGGCAACCGTATATTTACAGAATCCAGGATGCCTAAAGGTTATATATAAGGGGCTACGTGCAGCTTTACTTCCGAAATTCAGGCCCAGTCCTATCTGCAGGAGATCACAGAGTCAAGAAGAGACAGAACTAAGGACTAAAAATGTAAGACTTAAGGCTCAATGCTTCAAATGTGGGGACTTTTAGCAAGATCACATAGATACAAAATGATTACTGCACAGATAGAGTTGATTGTTTAGGGAAAGATGGTGGACCGAGGGGACACGGGGTCCTGATTGCCCAGATGCCCTCACCCTGGCTCTCGCAGAACCAGGCAGCCTCAGTAGTAGATGGCGGGTGGTGGGGGGGATCCAAGGGGGAAGGGGAAGGGACAGGGTGGGGGAAGTAGTTGGCACCAAGAGGGATGACTCACATTTTTCTTTCCTATTGGGTTTTTGGTCATTTGCATTGGAGTAATCTTGCCATATATAATGAGTAAATTACGTATAGCAACAATTAACGTTTGTGGCCTTAATGACTCGAACATCAAAATACTGCTGCAGCACTTCGGTTACTTAAAGCAGATATCCTATGCTTGCAGGAAACGCATATCGAAAGAACTCAGATTCACCTGTTAGAATCACTTGGCTATACAGTGGTAGGGGCCACAACACAAAATGCTAGGACACGGGGGTAGCAATTCTATCTGATAAACGCTTGCTTCAATTCACACGTACAGTAGTTGATCAAAATGGGAGGTGGGTTATCACAGAATGCTGGAGGAAAAATGGAGATCTACTCACTGTATGCACCTTATATGGTAACACCGCAGATGATCCTGCAATCTTTGACTATATCAATAATGAATTGGCCGTGTGGCCGCTACCCATAATCATCAATGGTGATTTTAATATAAATCTGCCCGCTAATAAGAATATAACTCTAGATAAAAACTGGATCTACAGCGGTCGGAAACCAAAGGTATTTAAAGCTCTGAGGACTCTATGTAGCGAACAGGAACTCACTGACATTTGGCACTCACAACACCCATCAGATTCTGGTCACACCTTTCATTCTTTTCTGCATAACAAGCTTGCAAGATTAGATTTTATTTTTGCATCTCACTCTATTCTTCATGCTTGTTCAATAGAAAAGACCCCACGCATAGTGGCAGATCATAATCCCTTAGTGGTAGAACTAAGAGGGGCAGCAGTGGTTAATAGAGATATGGCTAGCTGGACTTTTGAACGATCCCTACTTTTAAACGATGAATATTGTAAACATATGAGGCTCTGGATTCCCCTATTTATGAAGGAAAACCTAAGGAGTACAGGGATTTGAAGTAGTCTGGGATGCATTGAACGCAGCAATAAGAGGAGAGACACTTAGCTTTTCGCTTTCCCTGAATAGAGAAAAACGCGAACTGCTAGACAATCTGCAAACCCGATTGGCTGTAACAGAAGAAAAGTTAATTACTGCTCTTGGGGATCGTGATGATCCTGCAGATGCGCTTGCAAAAATAATGTCAGCTGAATCGTCCGTCATGGAGCTAATTGCCAAAAGGGGTGCAGATAGACTAGCGATATGGAGGAAGGAGCATATGAATGTAGAATTGCGATTAGGGCGAGACAAAAAGCTACAAGGAACATCATCACTGCAGTTAAAGATTCCACTCAAGATATAATTTCAGATCCAGAGGGTATTCGTAAAGTGTTTCTTGTCTATTTTCAAGACTTATATCACGAAACCACCACGGCTCATTCAAATGATATCACGAAATATCTTAACCAAATTCCAGCGATGCAATTACCTCAAGATGATCAGGTACAACTTGAAGAGCCCCCTCGGTGGGTCGATGCTCTGCTCTGTATTAATAGTCTTAGATAATATTCCAGCTGAATTTTACAAGAAATGTTCTACTAAACTAAAAGAGGGCATGTATCACCTATTTGTACATGTTTTCAAAGGGGGGAGACCACCTGAATCATGGTCGCAAGCCAAAATTATTGTCTTCTTGAAAAAGCATAAATCAGCGCTAGACCCTGCCTCTTATCGCCCTATAACCCTGATAAATGCTGATAGCAAAATCTATTCTAAAATACTAGCGGTTTGATTAGCAGGGGTAATACATAAAGTAATATCACCTAGGCAACATGGATTTATCCCTGGATGTGGCACCATAGACCATATTAGAAGAAATATCTAACTTTTTGATGCAGCCTATATTTCCAGAGATCCAATAGCACTTATTTTACTTGACGCCGAGAAGGCCTTTGACAGGGTCTCCTGGTCTTTTCTTTGGGAGTCCCTGTCAAGAATCGGGATAGGCCAGAGACTTATACAGGCATTCAAGATGCTATATTTTCAGCCTACCGCAAAATTAGTTTGAAATGGTGCACTTACTGACACTTTTAAAATAACTAGAGGTACCCGTCAGGGATGCCCAAGCTCTCCTCTCTTGTTTGCACTATATGTAGATCCCTTGTTACGATTTCTGGAGGCCAATCGAAATATCTGCCCCATTATTTCCCATGGCTGGGAAACGAAGGTATTGGCTTATGCCGACGATATTGCTCTGGTAACTTCTAATCCAGGAGCATCTTTGGCAGAGGTTGAAGCAGAGGCGGCAGGATTTAGACATGTGTCAGGATACTCCCTTAATAGATCTAAAACCCAGATCATTTGTAAGAATGTCAGTATGGGGGGAGGAGCCTAGCGCGCATCCAAGATGGTCGCGTGAGCACAGGGCTCCCCGGACCCTCGCTGCTCCTCGGAATTTATCCTGACATTATCCTGACTTGGCTGACGGAATCTAGAAGGCGAATTCTGGCTGAACGTTGACCTTCTTTCAGAAACCGAATCGGACCTGGGAATCCTGATCTACGGTGGTTGGAACTTTCGAGGCCCAATCGATGGCTGGGCCCGGTGCGAGGGTGACCTGTGGAGCCGGGGCGTAATTGAACAACAGCGGCAGCGGATCTGTGCCAGTGGCCGCTCCATTACTTTCGGTTTCACTTTTGGATCCCTGAGGGGCTGGACATCGTAACTGCTTGGAGCGGCTGGGTGTTTATCTCTGCTGGATGCCCTTGTCTTTGCCTGCCGCCAGTGTGCCCGTTGACTTTGGTTTCCTCGCCCGGCCGCATCACGGTATCTGGCGCGGCTTCTGACTGAGTGGCCGGTGCCCCCTTGACGCTTGGCCGGTGGTCCCCGTTGGTGAGCGTGGTTCTCATGGGTGGCAGGGGGGGCCCCGAGGGGCGTAAGACTAAGACATCCCTCCGCGGGGGTCCGGTCCAGATGAACAACATGGACCGCTATACTCAAGGAAGAGGGTCCCCTGAGCGGCTGGTGCCCCCTCGGACGAAGCTGGTGGTGGCCCGTCCATGTCTTCGGATCCGTCCCTGCAGGACATTATGGGCGCCATTAACGGCATCAAGGAGACTATTGCTACGCAATACGAGGCCTTGGCCCGTAAAATCGACACGGTGGCTATTGATGTCGCACTGATTCGGGCGGATCTCTCCAGGACCAACGAGAGGGTTCAGTCGCTTGAGTTGCGGACGTCCACCCTGGTTGCTGATGTGTCGGACCAGCGAGCCACTCTCGGCGACCTCAAGTCGGCCAACGATCTGATGGCCCGGCGGCTGGAGGACTTTGAGGGACGGGCCCGCCGCAATAACATCCGCGTCATAGGCGTCCCGGAGACCTCCGACAACCACCCGGTGGATCTCTTGGTGGAGGAGCTCATCCTCAAGCATCTTGCCCCCGCCGGCCTGAGTAAGTTCTTTGCCGTGGAGCGGGCCCATCGAGTTCCGGGCGGTCGGCCGCGGCCGGGGGCCCCCCCGAGGCCCATTGTTGCCAAACTTTTCTACTACAGAGACCGAGATGTGATTTTGCAGGCCTCGCTGGCCCATGGCCCGGTCCGCCATGAGAATGCGTCTATTAACTTTTTCCCGGACTTCACCCAACTTGTCCAGAAACAGAGGATGGGCTTCCAGGGGGTGAAGCGTCGCCTCCGCGACCTGGGTCTCAAGTACTCCATGCTTTTTCCTGCTAGGCTCCGAGTGGAGCACGACGATCGGACAACCTTTTTTGACTCTCCCGCGACTGTGAGTGACTGGCTTGACTCGCTGCCGGGCCGCGGGGACCGGCCTGGGCCCTCTGCTGGTACCGAGGGTGGCGGGTCTCCCTCGGAGTGACTTTGGTCCTTGACTTTGCCATTTTGTACTGTTCGGCTGGGTTCAACTTCTCTTTTGCATTTTGTTTCATTATGATCTATGTGGGGGGCGGTTGGGGACGGGTCCCTCTCCTCCTCCGGGGTCTTTCCGTAGAATGGGGTTTATGGGGCGACAGGCACACTGCAAGTTGGGGTGGTTTTTCGGGTCGCAGGGGTGCAGGGTGGGGGGAGTTGGAAGTTGGGGGGGGTTGGGGGGTTTTGATTTGTGTGTTTTGTTTTTAATGCGAGGTCTTTGTTCTGTTCCAGTTTCGGGCGTTGCGCTATCTACTGGGGGACCCTTGATCGATTGGAGGGGATGGGGGGGGACGGGTTGAGGTTGATGTCATGGAACGTCAATGGATTGGGGGACCGTATCAAACGGGGTGTTGTGCTGCAGTATTTGCGACGTATGTCTCCTGATGTGGTGTTTTTACAGGAGACGCATCTGGTGGGTAACGTTTGTCATGCCATGAACAGGGGGGGGTACCGACTCGTTGCCCATTCTGGTTTCACCACTGGCTCTAGAGGGGTTGGCATTCTCCTGCGCTCTTCACTTCCGCTGGAGATCACCAGGGTAGTCCCGGACGATAGAGGGCGCTATGTGGCTTTGACTGGGCGGTGGGAGGGGCAGTCCCTTTCCTTGGTCTCTGTCTATGTTCCCCCGGGCCTCCAGAACTCCACCTTTTCAGACTTGGGTCGAATGCTGCTTGAGCTTCCTGACAGTCTTCTGCTTATGGGTGGGGATTTCAATTCGGTAGTCTCGGGCGACCGGGATCGCCACCCGCCCAGGGCCCTCCCTGCTGCGCAGGCGTGGCTTGGCGGATTCTTGGAGACCTTCGGTCTGGTCGATTGCTGGAGGTTAATGCATCCTACACAGTGTCAGTACACCTTTCATTCTGGGGCGCATGGGAGTCTCTCCAGATTGGATTACTTTCTTATGCCCGCGGCCCAGACTGCCCGGATTCGAGAGGTTAAGCATCTGGCCCGGGGTATTTCTGATCATTCCCCACTGTGGTTGCTCTTTGACACTGGGACGCGGTCTGCTGGGCGGATCGCTCCTATTAACCCTTGGTTCCTGCGGAACCCCACGATCCGCTATAGCCTGGTCAAGTCGATTGACCAATATTTCCTTGAGAATGATGGGTCGGTGATGTCCGCAGTGTCCCTGTGGGAAGCTTTTAAGGCAGTACTCCGTGGGCAGGCCCTATCCCAGATTGTGGCGGCTAAGAAGGTTAAGATGGAGGCGGTGGTGAAGCTGGAGACCGACATCTTGGGGTTGGAGGCGGCCTTGGAGACGGGTGTCACTCCGGATGGGCTACATGCCATCAGCCTGAAGCAGTTCGAGTATAAGTCCCTTGTCACTGATGCTGCCAGGACCATGTATAGGGAGCAGCAGGGTAGGTTGTATGATGCTGGAGACAAGGCTGGTAAATTGATTGCTTGGCTGGATAGGAAGGAGAGAGTGAATCGTGTGGTCCCAGAGCTCCGGGTTGCGGATGGAGTGTGTGTGACTGAGCCTGGTGAGATTGTGGAGTGCTTTGCTGACCACCTCCGGGCGGTGTATTCCCCGGTGTCTGATAGAGATGAAGATGACTCTCGTCTTCTACTACGGGATATTGTCCTGCCCGGCTTATCCGTCGAGGACCGTGAGCGGTTGGATGCCCCCTTGGCCGTCGATGAGATTGCTTCTGCGATTAGCTCCCTTCGCTCGGGCAAAGCCATGGGCCCTAATGGCCTGCCGATCGAACTATACAAACTACGCCCGGATAAAATCGTGCCCTTCCTCCGTCGTATGTTTCAGGAGTCGAACGAGAGGGGTTCCCTTCCCGCCGACCAGCGTCTGGCGACTATAGTCGTGATTCCTAAGGAGGGTAAACCACGTGACCGCTGTGCTTCATATAGGCCTATCTCCCTCTTAAACGCAGAACCCAAAATCCTGGCTAAAGTCCTCGCCAACCGCTTGCTGAGCGTTATCCGTGATCGGATTCATCCGGATCAATGCGGCTTCATCCCCCACCGTAATACCGCTCTTAATCTGCGGCGTCTGCACGGCGTCCTAGCTATGGCGAAATACTTTTCTGAACCAGCCGTATTGGTTTCCTTGGACGCCACCATGGCCTTTGATACCATAGAGTGGCCATTCCTCTGGGCGGTCTTGGAGAAGTTTGGCTTTGGGGAGGGATTTCTTAGCTGGGTGAAGCTTCTTTATGCCGGACCAATGGCTCAGGTGGTTGTCAATGGGCGGGCTTCCCGGCCTTTTGCTCTCGGGAGGGGCACTAGGCAGGGGTGCCCGTTGTCCCCTCTGCTTTTTGCTCTTGCCTTGGAACCGCTCGCCGCCTGGCTCTGCTGGGAGCCCTCTATCAGAGGGATCCGGTGGGCCCCGGGCTTCGAGGATCGGGTCTCGCTGTACGCGGATGATATTCTTCTGTACCTCACCTCGCCGCGACAGTCGCTTAATGTTCTATTTGATGTCCTCACTTCCTTTGGGAAAAACTCGGGTTTGATAATTAACTGGTCCAAATCTTGCGTGTACCCCATCTCTGGTGGCCCTCCCATTTTGCCGCCTCTACTTCCTATCCAAACGTCCTCATCCGGCTTTAAGTACCTGGGGGTATATGTTTCGTTGGACCCGGCGGTCCGCTATGAGCAGAACCTCCTGTCTCCACTCCGACGTTTGAGGGTGGATACGGCTCGTTGGTGTAGGTTGCCCCTGTCTCCGCTTGGTCGCGCGGCCTTGTTTAAAATGATGTCCCTTCCCAGATTTCTTTACGCACTTCAGAACTCCTTTGATGTCATTCCGGTGGCCCACTTTCGGGAGGTGGAGAGTCTGCAGAGGAGACTGGTCTGGGACGGGCGGGCGCGTATCGCTCTGGCAAAGCTTACTCTCCCCTGGTATGACGGGGGCATCGCGCTTCCTGACATTAGACGGTACTATTGGGCCTCCCAACTGTCGGCAATTAACCATGCCACGTATGCTCCTGGTCTGAACCCGGCGTATGAGATGGATAAATTCCTGCTTCCCGGCGGTAATTATAACAGAGCGCTTTACTCCCGATCTGCTGGTAGGACCCTCACGGGCCCTACCAAGATTGCGGTACGGGTGTGGAAGGCGGCGAATGTAGCGATGGGCTGGAGTGAGCGTTTAATGTGTGCTACTCCCTTGTTTGCCTCAGACCGCCTGGGGAGCCTCTGGACGACGAAAGGCTTTGAGCACTGGGACACGATCGGCATTAGCAGAGTGGGGGATCTGTGGGTTAAAGGCGCAGTCAAGACCTTCGCGGCGCTCCGGAGCGAGTATGAGCTTAGTGAGAGGGAGTTTTTCCGCTACGCTCAGGTTCGGCATGCCCTGCTCTCGGTTTTTGGGGAAGGGTCCACGGTCCCTGTTTCTTCGCCCCTCGAGGACCGCATACTCGACGGTCACGTTCCCGATAGTACCATCTCTTTGATCTATAAAAAATTGATAAATAATCGGGCTGACCTCTTGGTGCGTCTACGGGAGGCATGGACGGGGGATGGGGTTGAGTTGGACGACGAGGACTGGCAGTCCGCGCTGTCATCTCCTAAGGAGGTTGCCATCCCGGCCCGTCTCCGTTTGGTCCAGCTTAAGATCCTCCATCGCGTTTACGTGACGGGTCCCCGATTGGTTTCGATGGGGTTTTCTGAGGACGGGCTCTGTAAGCGTGGCTGTGGGCACAGTACCACCTTTCTCCACATCCTGTGGGAGTGCTGCGAGGTGGTGGAATACTGGCGTCAGGTGCATGAGGTTATGAGGCGAGTCACCGGGGTCACGCTGTTGCCGGAGGTGCGTCGTTGTGTTCTGAATGTGTGGGAGCCCAATGACTATAACGCGGCCCAGACTCGGTGGGCGGCCCTGGGGAACATGATAGCAAAGAGGGACATAGCGCAGCTTTGGGGTTCGCAACGGCCCCCCACCGTGTCTGTCTGGAAGGAGAACATGGACTGGTGCATGTTCAGGGAAAAGACTGTGTATGTGGCTCGTGGTAAACCCGGGGCTTGGAGCAGAATTTGGGGGCAGTGGAATGTGTATCGTGGAAGTATTTGTGCTCCCCCCCTGGTGGAAACGTCTGAGGTAGCCTTGTCCCCCTGATCCTTGATGGTTCCTTACTTATCTGGCACATCTGAGTATAGTTTTGGTATTCCCGTTTCTCCCCCCCCCCTCTACTTCTTTGTTCCCCTTCTTCTTGACTGCCATCGGGTGGTCGGATATGGAAGTGCCCCTGCTGTGGCCCGACGCCCGCCTCATGTTTTCTTGCCTCGCTTTTGTTTTAAGTTGTTATTTATGTTAAAAGGGTGTATCCTGATTTCCTTTATGTGCAGTCTGATCTTCTGTAGGGTGCGGAGCCCCGGTGGGCCAGTCACTGTGTTTGCACTGTTTGAACTTTTACCTACTAGCGGCCGGCCCAGGTGGTTGTAGGCCCGTGCTTGTAACCTTCTTTCTGCACAATAAAAAATTTTCAAAAAAAAAAAAAAAAGAATGTCAGTATGGGAGACGATATTAGACAGGTAGAAAAGGCTATGTATCCTGGAGTAGATATTAAGGCTAGTGTAGAAAAGATAGTTGATTGCAATATTAACCCTTTGATAGACAAAATTAAACCCGAATTAGTTTGATTACATAATTTACATTTATTGATATTTGGTAGATGTAATATAATTAAAATGATTTTGTTTCCTAAATTTGTGTACCTTATAAGAGCTATCCCGCTAGAATTTAGTATTACCTGTTTGAAAAGGATTGAAGATTTATTTTCTCGATTTATCTGGGCTTATGAAAAACCAAGAAGAGCATATAAATATCTCTCTCTGCCAAAGAAAAGGGGTGGGCTGGCTCTTCCAAATATAAGACTTTATTATTGGGCAACCACTCTTCTGTATAACCTCACTCTTTTTTCCGATAAGCCAATAGATAAACCATTGGAAGGAATACCTACACCCATTGAACTCATAATGGGCAAAGATGCATGGGGATGGATTTGGAGGTTTCTGAATGATTCCCACTATAAGAAAGTGCGCTTCAAGACATTGGTAGCTGGTTTCAGAACTATGAATCTGGCTCTTAAAATGCAAGGACTGGGTTCTATGAATTATTACACACCAACCTATGATAACCCTAACCTGCCCAAAATCTTTAAAGACTTAATAATCAAAAAGTGGAAAGAAAAGGCCTGTCCAAACTCAGCGACTTTTATCCGATATAGCCTCTTTTGGAAATCTCAAAGAACGGTATGAACTGGATTGAAGGGACTTTTATAAGTACCTGCAATTACGTGATTTTCTAAGTAAATATGTGGCGGTCCATCAGGATTTGTCAATAACCCTATTATACACAACTTGAGAAAGCACCAACCATCTATTGGAGCCGTGTATAACTCCTTTAACTCATTAATGCCGGAAGATTTGGAAACGCGGGCCAGTAAATGGAAAGAGGAAATCGATATTTCAGAAGATTTATTTTTCCACTCAACTGAGCCTGCACAAAGTTTGTTAATCCCAGCACGGCTCCAAGCTCAGTATTATAAATCTTGCTTTTCACTTTATTACACTCCGAAAAAGATTGCTAAATGGGGGACAGGGAGAGGGACTTTATGCCCCCGGTGCTCTTTGTATCAGGCGGGTCTCAATCACATGTTTGCCTCCTGCGATACGTTGAATAACTTAAAACTAGAGATCGCAAATTTTTTAAAGGCGGTGCTATGGAGGGATGTTTCTCTTTCACCCTCCCTGATTTGTCTTGGGGTGGATCCGGAGCTCCAAGGGAAGCCGAGAGAACAATTGGTTTTCATAGGCATGGTGGTATATCGACTCTGCCTAGCCTCAGCTTGGTTAGATCCATCCCCCGCTCGAAAGGCCTAAAAATATGGGAACCATTAACTAGATGGCTCGAGAGGTAGAGTGAGGCTCAAATTGATCTCCAATCCTTCGCTTTAGCTATCTATGGCTTATCTGTTTTTTCCTTCTTTTAGACACCGTTGATAAGTGTGTGCCTAACCCCGGCGGGGTGGGATGAGTGGGAGAGGGTGTTAAGAAATTAATAAAATTGGGCATGAGGAAATGTTGCAGATTCAATGTATGCTCTTCTCTCACAATAGGTTATTTGATCAGCTGGCACGTTCAATTTAAAGTTTGTTGATGTGATATATGCATGTTTTCTTTCCCGTTGTATTTGTAAATTGTTTGAAAATTGAAAAGTGCTATTTTGCAACATTAAAATCAAGCACTAAATAAAAATATTTTGAAAAAAATGAAATTATTACAGCACCCTAAATGTGACGGCTAGGTACTTTTTTGTTATAAAAATAATCTAGATATGGCATCACTAGGGCAAGAAATGCCTGTTTCAGAGCACAAACTCGTGGAGGATGCAGTGTAGTTTTCTTATTATGCAGAATTAGACTCTTTTGACTATGGTCATTCGAGGCTGAAATGGGAATTTGAAGCCTCTAATCACACTAAGATTCTTCGCTTCATTCAAAGTGGTTGACTGCTGTCCCATTTCTAGGTGCCAAGAGGATATAGGAATATGTTTTGGCAATAAACCACTGGTAAATATTTCAGTTTTGAGCAGCAAATGTTTAGATGATTCTTCTAGTTCTAATATTATCTGAGTGCTGTGGGCATTATGGTATAATGTGACGTTCAAGGAGTTCAAAAGGTCTGTAATTGCTCATACCATGGGATGTCTACTCAATAGAAGAAGTGTGAACGGCTGAAACAAGGTTGTGAAACAATTTGTAAGATTTCTTCGAAGACTGAGACTTGATCACAGAGTCATATAATTTAGGGCTTATAGTTGGTTGTCTACTTTGTCAAATGCTGAGACATGTAGGTATGCTTTGATATTTCTAAAGTGCAAAGCTATATGGCTCAAAACAGAAGATTGTACAATTGGCAAGTCCCAGTAACAATACAAAGGAGGGGGCCAGCATCATCACAGATCATCCCACAACAAGATTAGTACTGAGCCAATGCTTCCTCTACAACTGAATTTTAGTAATCTGTTCTGTGGATGAAACCTTAGATTTAGGACAAAGTTGCTTTTCAATGAGTTCTATATAATACTTATTGTTACTTATCGATCTGTACCTTGCTGGATCAGGATGGTTAAGTCTGTCCATCTGTACAGGTCACTGGGAAAATCACCAGCTGATAGGGAGGAATTTGTTATCTTTTGTCAGTATGGTAGTGGAGAACTCTGGGTGACCTTGTTGGTTGCTCCTCCTCCTTTGGACAATGATGTGATGTAGTGCATCCTTGAGTCTGTGGAATTCACCAGCCCGTGCTTAAACCCTCCCCTTGCATGTTTCCATGGCTTCCTTTGCTGTTTCCCCATCACAGGGGCTCCCTTTGCCCCTGCTGTGGCTCCTGCTTGTGGCTTCTTGTAGAACTGGCCACAGCCAGTGGTCGTGACTCGCTACTGCCCATTTTGGTGCTCTATCAGCAACTTAGAGCTTTGCTAGTGTATTCCCAGAGTACAGTGAAAAAGCACAATGTGTTTTTATAGAGTGTTTTGCTCTTATGATCATGCAAAATTATGAGACTGCCGAGCACTCTGGTAAAAGAGATTGGAAACATCAATAAAACCTCTCCTCAGGCACTATTATTCAACAATTTTGTAGACAAGCACTTTTTCAGGCTGAAACATTGATGGGCCCGAATAGCATCCAAGGAGAAGGTGATGAAGAAGTCTTAAGTGGGAGTCATTTACTAAATTCTACCGTCACTCTAAATAGCAGACAAATGATGATCTCATTATCACCACCTTGTCTGAGCTGTCTGGCTCCAACTTGTAATGAACTTAAGCAGGCACACAGGATGTTACAAACTGATCTCTCACTACGCCTTTTAGAAGACACAGCCCCACCAATTTATTAAAATTCCTGTGTGCTATTCAAAACCATGGCAGCGGCGAGGGACAGAGAGACTGTCAACATGGCACCAGTCTGTTTGGGGGACGGAGGCTGTTAATTCACAAAGGACTTTAAGGAGATGTCTGCATGAAACGTACATTAGAAAAAAACAAAAAAAGTTTTGTTTTTATTCTTGGCAAAGCCAAATGCTGCATTGTCTATGACAGACTCCAAGAACTTCCTAATAATGGCAAAATAAAATGATTACCGGCAGGTTTAAAGTAGTGGATAAACATGCAGATTAGGTCCGCCACAACACCGGTATTTTTGCATTCCTCCAATGAAATTATCCTTGAAGTAATTTAAACATGTGATATCTTGATGGCATTTGAAATGAGCAATGTGCCGAAATGCATTTGCTCCAAATAAAACAACCAGTGTCCCATGAGTGCTCCGTGTCTGTTTTTTGGAGCGTGAATATATATATATATATAGATATTACCTACTGGCGGTCGCCAGTAGGTAGTTATAGTTAGGACCGTGTTTCCATAGGAAATCTCAAAATTCTATTTTGAATAACTTTGGCGCCGGTTGATGAATCCTCGCGAAATTTTCAAAACTAATGGGGCGCTCCGCTCAGCTCCTACCCTGAAAGTTTCGGGGTGATTCGTCAAGCGGAGGCCGAGAAAAAAGGGGGGTCCCAAAACGCGTTTTCCCCATGCATTTTTCCATAGGGAATTTAGTCGCAGCTACAGCCCGAACGACTCAACAGAATTATGTGAAATTTGGCAGAGAGGTAGCCATAAGGTCCATGAAGTGCCTTTTGCAGGTTTGGTGTAAATCCGTTCAGTATTTCCTGAGAAATTAGCATTTAAATATATATATCTGTAAGCGCGCAGCGTGCGCGCACTGAGCAAGTTCTGTGCGCGCACCCTGGCG
The DNA here is from genome assembly GCF_964204655.1 of Triturus cristatus. Classification (NCBI taxonomy): domain Eukaryota; kingdom Metazoa; phylum Chordata; class Amphibia; order Caudata; family Salamandridae; genus Triturus; species Triturus cristatus. The sequence continues at coordinate 234,235,462 of NC_140587.1, forward strand.
TGCGCGAGCGTACTTCTGATTGGTTGTTAGATGTCAGTAAACATTCGAATCGGTGGAAATCAGGAATCGGCGCCCGCCATTTTGTCTCTCGCATAAAGAGGGGGTGATAAACAAAGGGGGAGAACATGAAAAGGGGGCAGAGTGGGGAGATATTGACCCACTAGGCATTGTAGGGGGGTGACATTAGGACCTTGTAGGGCAAAAAAAAGATTTATATTTTGAAAAAAATATCGCCGAGTGCGCGCACCCAGCGCGCACCCGAAAAAATGTTAAAAACAAAAAAATAATAAAAATTCGCAATTAAGTGAAAAGATATAAGGTGGCTCTAAAAAGAGCCCTTGTGTTTATTGTGTGTTTTTCGGTACCTACAAGTAAGTACCGATGCAGAGTCTAAAGTTCAAGAGGAAAACTCTGTTGCCTTCATCAGTGAAGTGTACACCATCTCCTCTATAAATGTCTTGCATGTTGTAACGTAAGTTGTTGTGGTATATAGAACCCATACCATAGTCTCCGAGGAAAGCAGAAATAGATTTGTTGACGTGCTTCCTTGCTTTGTCAATCTGCGGACAAAATTGGTTGGACCAGTTCCACTTTTGCCTTTGGCATATGTTAGAATATAAAAAGGCAGTTTGTGGAAAAAGCGACATCTATTGCACAAAGGTGTCCTTAATAAGCATTTCCAGACCTACCCCAGTTAAAGTGCCTAGGTCATTTCCAGCACAGTGCACAATAATAAGGTTAGGCTGTGGGAGATGTAGAAAGGTTTTAAACAAAGGCATTAATTGGTGCCACTTTAACCCTCTCTGACCAATCCATTTAATGTCTACATTTGGCAAAGCAAGGTCTCTCACCATACCTCTTTTTTCTGCAAATTTTTCACTCCAGAAGACATAGCTGTGACCTACAATCCACACTGTGAACATCTTCCAAGGAGATCTGGATGCACTCAGGAGGTGTCTTTCAGTAGAAAGGCAATATGAAATGAAAGACAGTTGAAAAATGGAGGCACACATAGTATTTTTTTTAAAAAGAACTCATTGGCTGTTTCAAACCATTCTACACTAAAAACTAGGCTGTATGTTTAAATTTTAAAAAGCATGTTTTGTATTGGTTCAGAAAAATGTGTTACCAAAGAACATTACTATGGATTTGCTGTTAGGTTTGAAAAGTCAAGCACTCTTGCTCTTTGGATATGAAACATTGTCTGCTGAACTTCTGACCTCTCTCCTCACAGCAGTGTTCCATGACCTGTTGCTATGGTAGCAGGCAGGAGACAAGTTGGGGGAAGGGTACATTTGGAAAGGGGTTGAAGTTTTCAACCAATAGAAATGTGTGATTTCATTTGAAAAAAAGTGGGAAGAACTGAGATTTGAAATTAACATGTATATGTGTGAAAAAAGAGAGGGAAATATTGCCATTTACTGGTTCTGGAGAGAGGAGAGAGGTGTGGAGCTCTGATATTCTGACTCTGATAGTCTGCTGTTTGAGTGGCACGTTTCTTTCTCAACTAACTATTTTAAAAGGTGAGCTATGAGTTTGAGAGGGGATGTATGTGGTGATTTTTGAGATAAAAATGATAATTGTGAATCTTCTTCAAAAGTTATGTTTTACATTTTGAGGTTTGCGAGATATTTAACTGTTTTGAACTTGTAAGATATTATGGAGTATGTTTTCACAATAAGTTTATGTGTACTGGTAAGAATGAGGAATACTGTTTTGTGCCTACCATCAAACCATGAGTCTGTGTGCAGAGAAGAATTGTTGACAGAGATTTAATTTGCGTTGCTGTTGAAAAGTAAGACTTGAAGTTGAAAGGAAAGGACAGCTTGTTTTTAATTGTGATGGTTAGGATTTAGCAGAAATCACTTTGAAAGAAAAGAGAGGAAAATGGCAGCACATTTGAAATTAGCATTAGTTCTGTAAGAATTGCAGTCCCAGGAAAGGGGCAGCCTGTGTTTTGTGCCTGCCAACACAGCATGAGTCTGTGTGTATATAGGAATTGTTGTCTGAGATTTAATTTGTGAAGTTGTTGTTCTGTAAGGATTGCAGACCCAGGAAAGGGGCAGCCTGTGTTTTGTGCCTACCAACACAGCATGAGTCTGTGTGAATATAGGAATTGTGGTCAGAGATGTATTTGGTGTTGCAGTTGTTTTGTAAAACATGCACTTGCAGGAAAGGGACAGCTTGTTTTCTTCAAATGTGGTGGTTAGCAGTCAGCAGAAATCACTTAATTGCAAATGAGAGGCAAAAGCTAAAACATTTGAAATCAACAGGGTAGATTTCCCTTTCAAAATAGCAAAGGCACAGGTAGTTGCCATATGTTCAAAACTGAAAATAACCCTTAGCACACATGCACTGTTACATACATCCCAGCAGTCTTCATGCAGTTTTGGAAGTCTCTTTGCTCATCTGTCTTGCACCAGACAATACACAGTCTCCAGAAACACACTCTTGGCACACACGCAGCAGCTTCTTCCACACTGCCAAGTGTAGTACTCAGGTCTGTGTGGTGTTTCAGATAGCAATGTGTAACGTAAACACATTCAACGTCAATAAGGCTCATTTCCTTTGCTCTAGTGTAGTCACTCACCCAGAATGCACATGCTCATGGTCTCAAGGAGCTGTTAGGACATGTGCTCTTTTCTGCCTCTGTGATCTACAAGGAAAATGTGGCAGGCTGTAACACTAATTATCACTTGCTCTACCATAGTAGTAAATGTGCTTTGAAATTGCAAATCAAATTCTGTTTTCTGCTTAGAAGCACTCTATGAGGCTGTGTGCATATAGGAATTGTGGCCAGAGATGTAATTTGTGTTGCAGTTGTTCTGTAAAACATGCACTTGCAGGAAAGGGACAGCTTGTTTTCTTCAAATGTGGTGGTTAGCACTCAGCAGAAATCACTTAATCGCAAATGAGAGGCAAAAGCTAAAACATTTGAAACCAACAGGGTAGATTTCTCAATCTAAATAGCAAAGGCACAGGTAGTTGCCATATGTAGAAAACTGAAAGTAACCTTTCGCACACATGCACTGTTACATACATCCCAGCAGTCTTCATGCAGTTTTGAAGTCTCTTTGCTCATCTGTCTTGCACCAGACAATACACAGTCTCCAGAAACACACTTTTGGCACACACGCAGCAGCTTCTCCAACACTCCCATGCGTAGTACTCAGCTCTGTGTGCTGTTTCAGATAGCACTGTGTAACGCAAACACATTCAACGTCACCAAGGCTCATTTCCTTTGCTCTAGTGTAGTCACTCACCCAGGTTGCACATGCTCATGGTATGAAGTAGCTGTTAGGACATGTGCTCTTTTCTGCCTCTGTAATCTACAAGGAAAATGTGTCAGGCTGTAACACTAATTATTACTTGCTCTACCATAGTAGTAAATGTGCTTTGAAATTGCAAATCAAATTCTGTTTTCTGCTTAGAAGCACTCTATGAGGCTGTGTGCATATAGGAATTGTGGCCAGAGATGTAATTTGTGTTGCAGTTGTTCTGTAAAACATGCACTTGCAGGAAAGGGACAGCTTGTTTTCTTCAAATGTGGTGGTTAGCACTCAGCAGAAATCACTTAATCGCAAATGAGAGGCAAAAGCTAAAACATTTGAAACCAATAGGGTAGATTTCTCTTTCTAAATAGCAAAGGCACAGGTAGTTGCCATATGTACAAAACTGAAAGTAACCTTTCGCACACATGCACTGTTACATACATCCCAGCAGTCTTCATGCAGTTTTGAAGTCTCTTTGCTCATTTGTCTTGCACCAGACAATACACAGTCTCCAGAAACACACTGTTGGCACACACGCAGCAGCTTGTCCAACACTCTCATGTGTAGTACTCAGCTCTGTGTGATGTTTCAGATAGCACTGTGTAATGCAAACACATTCAACGTCACCAAGGCCTCATTTTCTTTGCTCTAGTATAATCACTCACCCTGTAACACATGGTCATGGTCTCAAGGAGCTGTTAGGACATGTGCTGTTTTCTGCCTCTGTAAATGATAAGGAAAATGTGTCAGGCTGTAACAGTAATTTGGTACTATTCGGGAACACTGTTTTGTTCCAAAGAAGATAGCATGAGTCTGTGTGTATACAGGAAATGTGGGCAGAGATTTAATTTGTGAAGTTGTTGTTCTGAAAGAAATGCAGTCCCAGGAAAGGGGCAGCCTGTGTTATGTGCCTAAAATGACAATATGAGTTTGTGTGCACACAGGAATTGTGGGCAGAGATTTAATTTATTAAGTTGTTGTTCAGTAAGAATTGCAGTCCCAGGAAAGGGGCAGCCTGTGTTATGTGCCTAAAATGATGGCATGAGTCTGTGTGCGCACAGGAATTGTGGGCAGAGATTTAATTTGTGAAGTTGTTGTTCAGTAAGAATTGCAGTCCCAGGAAAGGGGCAGCCTGTGTTATGTTCCTAAAATGATGGCATGAGTCTGTGTGCGCACAGGAATTGTGGGCAGAGATTAAATTTGTGAAGTTGTTGTTCAGTAAGAATTGCAGTCCCAGGAAAGGGGCAGCCTGTTGTCTTTTCACAAATTATCCCTTAGCACACATGCACTGTTACATACATCCCTGCAGTCTTCATGCAGTTCTGGAAGTCTCCTTGTTCATCTCTCTTGCACCAGAGAATACACAGTCTCAAGAAACACACTCTTGACACACACGCAGCAGCTTCTCCAACACACCCATGTGTAGTACTCAGTTCTGTGTGATGTTTCAGATAGCAGTGTGTAACGGAAACTCATAAAAACATCATCAAGGCCTCATTTTCTTTGCTCTAGTCTAATCACTCACCCAGGTTGCAGATGCTCATGGTATGAAGTAGCTGATAGGACACGTGCTCTTTTCTGCCTCTGTGATCTACAAGGAAAATGTTTCAGGCTGTAACAGTAATTATCACTTGCTCTACCATAGTAGTAAATGTGCTTTGAATTTGCAAATCAAATTCTGTTTTCTGCTTAGAAGCACACCATGAGGCTGTGTGCGCACAGGAATTGTGGCCAGAGATGTAATTTGTGTTGCAGTTGTTCTGTAAAACATGCACTTGCAGGAAAGGGACAGCTTGTTTTTTTTCAACTGTGGTGGTTAGCACTCTGCACAAATTAGTAAATCACAAATGAGAGGCAAATGGTAAAACATTTGAAATTAATGAAAAGCTTAAAAAATATTTTAATGAATTATAATTACAAAAAAGATTTTTTTTTAAGTTTCTTGCAGGTATTGCTGAGCAACAGTGAAAAAATAAAAAAATGCCTTTAAGGACAAGAAAGAGGAAATAAAAGCAACAACAAGTATATCTGGACAAAACTGGGAAAAAAAAATAGGAGGAGAAGCTGGTGATGGCAAAAAGAAAAAGTCTACTGGTAAGCAGAGTAGAGATTTCTTAAAAAAGATCTTCAAAAAACAAAAAAATAGCAAAAATAAATGTAAAACAAACAGTGTTTTATGTACAAAGCAACAACAGAGTCAACAGCAAAAAAACAAAAGCTAATGTACAATCAGAAGTATGTAAAAATGATTTAACACGAAAATTAGATTTTAAAAACATTCGTCGAAAAATGTTTCAGAGAAGAGTGATGTTAAATTTGCTAAAGGATGTGAAAAAATATAAGAAAAAAACAAAATTTATTAAGAAATTTTTTTTATAGAAAATATTGTAAGTAAGGCTTTGGAAATAAAAAGAAAACTTTTTATTCTAATTTTGAATAGGATGCGTAGATTAGATAAATTAGTCAATGCAATGAAGTCACAAAGCAAAAGGAAAAGAGAAGTGAAAAAAAGTAACTTTTGTAAAGTGTTCTTGGGAGAATGGAAGCACAGTTCAAGTACTGAACCATTTTTTAATGAAGAGAGTTATCTTCAAAGTAATAGTTTGTTGCATGCAGTTGACACCAATGGTAGAGCATATGAAGTTAAGGATGGTTGTGTGATGGAAAAAGAGAAAATGGTCCCAAGAAATGAGGAAGAAGTAATGGCTGCTGAGGCTATGGGGAGACGTCCAAAAGCCCCAGTGTACACTTGGAACTGTAGTAGTATTTGTACTGTGCGTCAGGAATCTATTGATTAATTACGTGACTTTCTAAGAGAATATAGTAAAAAGAGTGTAAAACAGAAGATTAAGGTGCTTCAAACACTAGATCCATGCAGAGTGAGAGAGAATACTGGTTTGCGAGGACATTCTCTGGCTTGTCTATCTAGAAAAGTGTGTAAAAGTGTTTTTCATCATTTTAGGATGCTGGCTGTTCATCATACTGAAATGGGAAAGTTTGTGAGAACATTGTATTTTGCTAAAAGTCCAGCAGTAAAGTTGAATGAGTTGAATAATGCTCTGTTCCGTGGATCTGTATCAGATGTAGTGAAGGTTACTGATGAGATTCAGTTTTGTTACTTTGGTCCAGAACAAGAAAGTGCAGAAAAGGACACAGTTAATGAGGAAAATGAGGAACAGAATGTAGAACTCATTATTACAAAAAATTTTGAGGAAGAAATGACATAATTTACTATCATCTCTAATGAAAGACCAAATATTATTTGTATTTGTTGCCGCAGAAGCCATTATAAAATTCAAACAAGGAATGTTGATCTGTATAAAAAAAGTGATAATGAAGATAATTATAAGTGGAAGGATTTTGCAACATATATATTTCTGGAAAATTGTTTTGAATTGGGTGAAGATCAGCGTATTTGTAAATACTGTTATAACAAGTTAGAAGAAAATAGAATGCCGACCAGAGCTGTACATAATAATTTAGAATTGGATGCTATTCCTGCCGAACTTTCTGATTTAAATACATATGAGTCTATACTCATTCAATGTGTTCATCCATTCCAGACCATAGTACGTATGGAGCCCAAAACTGGTAAATTACCTCCTTCAGATTTACTGAGAGGTTTAAAAGGAAGAGTGGTGTATTTGCCCTTGGATTTGAAAAAAAATATGGAAACTAATGATGCAGATACTTTGGAAACTGAACCATTAGTTATTCTGGTTAATGGTGTACCTACAAAGAATAAGAAGATTTGGCAGGAGCTGGTAGATGTACGGAAAGTACAAAGAGCAAATTTATATTTGAAAAGGAATAATAAATGGTATGAATCAATTTATATAGATGAAGAAGAAGAAGATTTACAAGAAGACACAGAAACACCAACTGGACAAATTGAAAAAGTGGACAAGTCAAAGGAAGAAGAAATTTATGAACATTTTAGCATACATCCTCTTCATTCAAAAGAAGTTATGGGAGACACTATTGATCTGTTTCAGATGAAGAAAGCAAAAGGAACTCCCGTGAGTGTATGGGAGAAAAGCTTGGAAGCTCGATGTTTTCCTCAGCTGTTTCCTACAGGAAAAGGTGGACGATACGATGAACGCCCAGAACAGATTCCAGCTTCTGAGTATCGGACTACAAGACTATATGCTGAAGATTCAAGATTTCGTCAAAGTATTCCTTATTTGTTTCATCTTTTATTTGAAAGCGACTTGTCTGCATTATCTTATGCAGTAAATCACATTTTAAAAAGTGGAGTACATCTACATAACGAGTCTGCTAAGGATTTTATGGAGAAAGTGCAGCACCGAGATGATCATTTGGAAACACAACTGATCAATCTGATGGCTTGTCAGCGTGGGACAAATGAATATTGGTACCGACGCCATGGAGAATTGAAATGCATGTTAAGGAATTTAGGAACTCCTACATGGTTTGTAACCCTAAGCAGTGCCGAGTACGCTTGGGATGATTTATTGGATTTTCTACGAGAGGCAAATTCAAACATTAAAAACATTGAATACAAGACAGCAGGAGAACTGTGCTCATTGGATCCGGTTAATGTTTGCAGATATTTCAATCATAGATTTGAGGCTATGATGTCCTTCATCTGCAATAAAAAAAATCCACCTCTTGGAGAAGTAGTGGATTTCTTTTGGAGAAAAGAGTACCAAGCAAGAGGTGCTCCTCATATTCATATGCTGTTGTGGATCAAGGATGCCCCAAAATTTGGAACAGATGCTGATGAAGCAGTGTTATCTTTCATTGAAGAATATGCAACATGTGCTATACCTAAAAGCACAGAGGAGAAAAAGTTAAAAGAGCAAGTTTTACATTTCCAAAGTCATCGGTGTGGAAAATACCGTCGACGGAAGTACAAGACGAAAGATAAATTCTACACAAGTGTCGATTTTGATTTCCTAGACCTGTTCTTTCAAAAGGAAGAGTCAACAGTTTTATGTCAGCTGTGCGACATACTATAACCAGAAAATCTCCCAAAAATACATACAACCTAAGAAGAAAAGAAGAGTCAAAATTTATAAATGACTTCAACCCAGTCATTTTATCCATGTGGAATGCTAACATGGATAGTCAGTATGTGGCAGACAATTCTATTGCTGTTGCTCGGTATGTCACATCTTACATCACTAAATCTGAGAAAACAGAATTAAAGGAATTGTGGGAAGAGATTTCTCACGAGAAGACTGTCAGTAAGAAGCTGTACAGTTTCAGTTTAAAGATGTTATCGCATCGAGAAATTGGATCCTACGAATGCTCAGATAGGTTATCATCGGCAAGTCTTTACTCGAAATCCAGAAGAATAATTTGGGTAAGCTTAGGCCTTGCAGGAATGAGAAATCGGGTACTGAAATCTGTTGGAGAAATTGAATATTTGGCCGAGAATGACCCAGAAAGTACAGATATTTTGAAAACAAACATGTTGGACACATATTACCCAAAAAGAAGTCATCATCTTGAGAACATGTGTCTCTATGAAGTGCTGCAGAACTAAATTTTTTCACGGAAATCCACAAAAGACATCAACAGTGGAAAATATAAAGTCATTGGTGAGGAAGGATGTTTGGTGAAGCAAACAAAAGGAAGTTTGATAAATCACAGGAAGCTGAGTTGCGACACTACTGACAAAAAGGAATTTTACTACTTGGCACTTTTGCAGCTGTTTAAACCATGGCGTTCAGAGGACGAACTACTTGGAGAATTCCAGAGTTATGAAGATTCCTTCAATGCTAGCAAAGACAGCATTGAATGCAGTACTTTCACAACTTATGTCCAAATGTTAAATGAAGAAAATGAACAGGAAGCAAAAATTGCAGCTGAAGTAACTAGAGACAGTTCTCAAGACAGCCAAAGTTCAGGAACACTTTGTCAAGATCCCCTAGGACAACCAATTGTAGAAAATGAAGCTGCAGTAGCCATGACTGAAGTAGAAACGGCTATGAATCAAGCACAGGAAGATTCAATCGACTTACTAAATCTGGAACAACAACTGAATGAAGAACAAAAACAAATTTATGAAGAAGTCACCAAAAAAATTGATCATGGATTACTACATGAAAAAAAACAGTGCTCATGCACATCATTTGAACCAATCAGGATGTATGTGAGTGGACAAGCTGGAACTGGTAAAAGTTTCTTAATAAAAGTCATCAGAAGCTACCTACAGCAAAAAACAGCTTCAAATTTGTCTTGTGTGGTAACTGCTCCAACTGGGTTAGCAGCCTATCACATAAAAGGAATTACCTTACATCGCTTGCTAATGTTTCCAGTGGAGCATGAGAACAAAATAGAATATCACAAGCTAACTGGAAAAGCATGCTTCGAAGTTTCAAGAGTGTTGAAGAAGATGCAAGTAATCATTATTGATGAGGTGAGCATGGTTTCAAACTTAATGCTTGCCTTTGTGCATTTAAGAATGCAACAAATTCTTAAGAGAGACTATGACGTGTTATTTGGAGGTAAACACGTCATAGTTTTTGGAGATCTTTTACAGCTCACTCCAGTTAAAGGACAACCAGTGTTTAATACTGTGACACATGAAGACACGAAGAAGTCATTAGGAAGCATTGGTAATGCGAATATTTGGTCGTTCTTTGAGTACAAAGAACTCACTACCAATATGAGACAAGCAAACAACGAAGATTATGCTTGTATTCTGAAAGATATCAGAATTGGACTACTCACAGATGTTGGCAAAAAAGCATTACAGAGTAGGATGCTACATAATTCATTTCCAAATGAAGAAATAGTTGCAGAGAAAATATACAAGAACATTGCTGAAAAAAATACTGTAATCTGCTTAATGCCAACACTACGTGAGTGCTCAATATTCAATGAGGAACTTTTGAAATTGGAAAACGAAGTGATTAAGAAAATGGAAGCAGAGGACAAAATTCAGCATGAAAGAATTACTTTTACATTAACAGGCAAACTGAAAAATAAATTGGATTCACTAGAGAAGAACATTTCCAAAACAGCTGGATTAGAAAAAAATCTATATGTTTGCATGAATTGTCGAGTGATTTTAAGGAGAAATTTGGATGTAGAAAAAGGTTTAGTGAATGGAGCTATGGGAAGAGTTGTGGGTTTCATTAATTATCAGAAAAAAGAAGGAATTGAATGTTTAAAAATAAAATTTGATCAGATAGAAGAAGTTAAAGACATTTGTCGTTGTTCAGTTCGTTTCATGCTTGTGAAAGACTTATATGTGCGTAGAAAGCAGTTTCCATTTTCTCTAGCATATGCTGTAACTATTCACAAGTCTCAAGGATTGACTGTAGATAGTGCTTTTGTAAACATTGGTTCTACTGTGTTCAAAGAAGGTATGGCATATGTTGCTCTGTCACGAGTAAAAACATTATCTGGTTTATTTATGATAGACTTTGATGACTCAAAAGTTAGTGCTGATACAAACTGTGTAAAGGAGTATAATAGATTAAGAAGAACCTATGCTCCTCATTTAGGACAGTATCCTGTGATTGAAAAACATGTTGTTTCTCGGAAAAGGAAATTTGAAAATATCTGTAATGTGGATGAACAGAACAAAAAATAAAGGACAGTGATGTGATAGCAAGGAAAAAGAAAAAGGACAGTGTTGAAGAGGTTGTTGGTTGCCATTTTGAAAATAGCTCTGGTGTCAACTGCTATGCAAATGTAGTGCTGAATGTTGTATTTTATCTTGAAAAGTTGCTACAGCAGATAATAGTAAATCATGGAAAAAGATTGTGTTCTCTGCTGAGTCTCCTTTTTGAGAAGCTGAGTACTGATAAAACTGAAATAGAAAGTGCAACTGATGTTAGAAATCTTTTAGATGTATGTTGTGGTTCTACACAGTTTAAAGAAAATATCCAGCAAGATGCACAGGAATTCTTAATATATATTTTGAGTGTACTTGAAGATGAAGGAGTAGAAGTAGAAAACCTATTTGGTGTCTGTTACAAATGGGAACATTGCTGTGAAAACTGTATGAACACATGTAGTAGTAATGTTGATTCAGAAAGGTTCATATTTTTACCATTACCACAAAGTAAATCAGTGACTTTTAGTAAATTAGTTAAAGATGCCAATCACAACATGGAATGTTCTGAATGTAAATCTGACATGTTTTCCACGTTATTTTTACAGAAATATGGTCAGTATGTAATTTTAATGATGCAACGTTGTAGAGCTAATGGTTCAAAATTGGATACTTTAATAAAAAAGTTTACAGGACAACAATTATCAATTTCTGGAAAAAGTTTTGTTACAGTTGCAATAATTTTTCATGAAGGACCTACTGTAACTTCTGGACATTACACAGTTTATCTTAAATGTGAAAAAGGCTGGACACTGTGTAATGATTCCCAATTGATTTTCAAGCAACGTTTGCCTCATGATTTACCCAATTCATACTTAATTTTTCTGAAACCTAAATTTTGAAAACTAAAAACTGCATCTGAAGAAATTTTAAAGGATTATAATTGAAGATATCACTTAAAAAGGATTTTGAAATTACTATTTGGCCTAAAGGAAAAGTAATAAAAACAATTGTGGAGTCCTTTGACAGAAATTATTTTGGCATGTGTGCTTTTGCGACAAGGTTTAAAGGCGGTTTATCTAGAAAATTTGTATTCATCTAGAAAAGTACTTGTAATATATATGTAATATTTCTAACAAGGTATATTTTAGTGAGGATAGTTTTTGGGCTTTTTTTAAACAATTTTACAGATTGTTTTTTTTTTGCCCGCTGTTAAATGATGAATACAATTGTCAATTCTGAAAGCAGCAAAAAAAGGGCAAAAAATGCTTTGTAAAATATGTAAAAACAAGTAATGCTTTTTGTAATGTATGATTGAAAATTAATACTTTTTTCCTTTTTTTGCAGAACTAAAAGAAAAAAGAAAAAAAGAAATTCTGTTCCCTTGCAAAATACCCCAAAAAATTTTTTTCAAAATATTTTTTTTTTTTTTTTAAATAAGTGAAAAATATTTGTATTTCTCAATCCTCCCTTTTCATGCTTCCATTTCTTCACCTCTCTTTGTACATTAAATAAAAAATAAAAAAATAATAATTTTTAAAAAACATCCTTGGGTGCGCGCAGGGTGCGCGCACCCCAAAAAAACATTAAAAAAATAAATCCCCCAAAAAATTTAGGGGGTTTAGTTTATAAGTGACTCTTAAAAGAGCCCTTGAGTTAATGGAGGGAAACAGGAAGAGAAAAACGAAAAAATAGAAAAAACATCTATGGCCTACTGCACTCATTTGCATCAAATTTTCTCTGAATGAGATCAAGACTGGTCTCACCCACAGAAATAAGTCGACCGCAAACAGTGCAGCGTGTGGACAAACTCGCAAAACAAGGTGGTCCAAAAAGAGGTGTGGAAGAAGGCAAAGGCACCACTGCAGAAGACGTGCTCGCCTGAGCTGCCGAAGATGTGCTCGGCTGAGCTGCTGCAGATGTCGTCGGCTGAGCAGGTGGAGGGTTTGCTCCAGAAGCTCGACGAAAAGTCACTGGATGCATTTTGTCAACATGCCTCAACATAGTGTGAATGCTAAAAGAATACTTCTTGTTAGGATTCCCACTTGACAAGACTTTTTGACAAAGTACACAAGTCACTTTAGGTGCATTTACCTTTTTTTGTCCCTCTGGAAAAGTGAAAAACTGCCATATAAAGCTGTCTTTCTGCTTCCTGCTCCTCTGCCTCTCAAGAGTGTCCTGGTCACTGTCTGAAGATGGTTGCTGTTCAGCCATTGTCTCTCAACAACAGAATAGCTCCTTCTCCAAAGGAATCAGAACTAATAATGAGGGGAGTAGGTGTGGTTTGGGAAGAATCTGGAACTGAAAGTACTTCAAACCAATCAAAAGTGATGAATCATGATCACATGACTTGCCATGAGGGGATTGGGTGTGGTGTTGAAACAATCAGAAAGTGAAAGTAATGATAACCAATAAGAAGTGTTGTTTTATTAAGCATATAACCCGAGGTGCGCGCACTGCGCAAGCTCCGAGCGCGCACCTAGTGATTATGCATGCGCGAACGCGTAGGAGCGCATGTACATACGTCATATGTGCGCACGTAACACGCATACGTTGAACACGCGTATACGCGAACGTTATTGCGTGTAATTTAAGCGTATGCGGAAGTGAACCGCGTGGAGCGCGTACGACGCACGCACGCATGCGTACGTACGTACGTATACGTACTGGGTGCGCGCTCCCAGTGCGCACTAGAATGTATGTATGCGTACGTAAATAACGTACGACGGTATTCACAAAAAACTTACGAAAACGTACTAGGTGCGCGCTCAGAGCGCGCACCCCAAGAATTTATATAAAAAAAAAAAAGTGGAGAAAAATTAATTGCAAAAATTAAATAAATTGTTCAACTTTATCCTAATTGAAATTTTAAAAAAAGAGCAAAAACAGATAAAAGGATACAGATAATATATAAATGAATACATAGTAATTTTATTTTTATTATAAAAAAAAAATTTAATTTAATTATTCAAAAATTAGCATTTAAAAAACCGTACAAATTCACTGAAAAAACCAAAGGTTTCACACACGTTATAGTTAGGAATTAGCATTTAAAAAACCTTGCAAATTCACTGAAAAAACCATAGGTATCACACATGTTATAGTTAGCTTTACATTTCTCTCATACAAAACCAATGAAATTTCCCCGTTATAGTTAGTTCAGCTAACTATAACTCGCGTGCCCGCAATGCACTGCTGATGACGTCACATATTACATCACTCATGACATGGTCAGTGACATCACTCATGACATCACTGTTGACATCACAAATGACATCACTGATGACATCACTGATGACATCATCCTTGTGATAGAGTGGCACACCTCCTCTCACTCTAATATAACCTTTGATACACACATTCAAAAATAGAGACTAAAATTTAAAAAACAATGGACATACCAATACCAGTTACAACAACCTATTCAGTAATTCTAAGATCCACATACACATCCACTCATTTACCAACAGTCCTATACAGTCACTCATACATGTACTCACTCATCATATGTACTCATACACCTATACATCCTGTTACACAATGCCACTCATCCATAGAGTTACTCACACACATAGTCACTCATGCTAATAAAGAATCAAACATACATTTACTTGCATATACAGTTATACACACACCACCACACTTACTTCTACGGAAACTTACACATACTTAGTCTTTTTAACAATCACTTATAGAAACACATACTTATTCATACAGGAACTCTTACAATCTCTCACTCTCACATATACTCACTTATATACACCAATAGTCACATATACTAGTTTAAAACATATGTAGTTACTCATAGAGACACTATTGAGACAGTCATTCACTCACTAACACACCCATGCACACACTCATCCACCCATACAGTCCTGCACACATGCTGTCTTCAACACATACAAACAGTGAGTCACTCATTCATGCACCTATGCACTACGTAATACCCCCCACCGAACCATACAGACATCAGACACTTATACTGATACTCAAAAAACCAACTAATAACCTATATAGACACCCATGTAGCTACTCACCAACCCATGCAGCCACTTGTACACAAAGTGAGAGACTGATACAGATATTTACATATTTAAACATTACTCACTAAGCCATGTATTCACTATAATACACTTAATCAGTCAGTTACGCAATCAATTTATCAATAACAAATCATCCATTTAGACACTTATATACCCATTTATTCTTCCATCGACCTTGAGCTATACATATATAAAACATATTTAATTTTCAGAAAAACACACATTCACTGGATGATGTCATCAGTGATGTCATCAGTGATGTTATTTGAGATGTCATCAGTGATGTCATGAGTGATGTCACTGACCATGTCATGAGTGATGTAATATGTGACGTCATCAGCAGTGCATTGCGGGCACGCGAGTTATAGTTAGCTGAACTAACTATAACGGGGGAATTTCAATGGTTTTGTATGAGAGAAATGTCCAGCTAACTATAACATGTGTGAAACCTATGGTTTTTTCAGTGAATTTGCAAGGTTTTTTAAATGCTAATTCCTAACTATAACGTGTGTGAAACCTTTGGTTTTTTCAGTGAATATATATATATATATAATATATGTATATGTATATATATATATATATATATATATATATATATATATATATATATAATATATATATATTATCTAGATAGTTATAGTTAGGACCTATTTTCCATAGGAAATCCTCAACATTCTATTTGGAATAACGTTGGCGCCGGTTGACGAATCCTCGCGAAAGTTTCCAACCTTTTGGCCAGCTCCACTCCGCTCCTACCCTGAAAGTTTTACAATGATCCTTCAAGCGGGGGCCAAGAAAAAAGGTTGGTCCCAAAACGCGTTTTCCCCATGCAATTCCCCATAGGATCTGTTGTCGCAGCTACAGCCCGAACCGTTGACCGGAATGACACCAATTTGGTAAAGAGGTAGTCCTCAGTTCGGACTCGTGCCTTTTGCATATATGGTGTGAATCTGTTCAGTAGTTCCTGAGAAAATTAGGGTAAAAAGGTTAGTGATATCTATGGCCGCGGAGGATCCGCGGACCGTACCAGCACCGTACCCGCACGCTCCCCGAACCGAGCACGCACCCTCACGATCACGCGCTGAATGCTAATTGGCTGTCGAGTGTCTCTCTACATTCGAAACCAGGAACTGTTGGCGGCCATTTTCTGCCTCGGTAGAAGCGAGGCTGAAGATGCAAGGGGAATAAGTGTGTAAAACATATAAAGGGGGCAGAGTGGAAATACTCTGACCCTCTAGAGCTGCTTAGGGG
Organism: Triturus cristatus; assembly: GCF_964204655.1. Taxonomy (NCBI): domain Eukaryota; kingdom Metazoa; phylum Chordata; class Amphibia; order Caudata; family Salamandridae; genus Triturus; species Triturus cristatus. The sequence goes on from NC_140587.1 coordinate 234,251,562, forward strand.
GTCCCAGAAGGACCCCCTGTGGCCCCCTTTTAAAAAAAAAAAAAACGGGGAAATGCGCGCACGGTACGCGTATCCTATCGCGTTAGATGCGCGGATTCTCTCGCGGTGGGTGCGCGGATCCACGGCAACGTTTTTTGAAAAACGACAAGAAATCATTGGTTAGATGACAACTTTCTACACTGAAAGGTAGGGTGTATATTTCTGTTTTTTAAAGGTATGATTGTTATTGGTTAACAAAAACAGATTGTAAGGAATATTATATATGATAAGCTGATATGTTGAAAAGTCAAGCACACTTCCTGTCTTGTGTAGGAACATTGTGTGCTGAACTTGTGACCTGTGAGCTCAGTGCAGTGTTCCATGACCTGTTTCTATGGTAAAAGGCAGAAGGCAGATTGGGGGAAGGGTTGAAATGTATTTCAGTTGAAAAGGGTTGAAATGTTTAACCAATAGCAATGTGTGTTTGTTTTTGAGTTTATGTGCGAAGGATTGTGATTTGATGTTTACATGTATATGTGTGGAAAATGAAAGGGAAACTTTTCCATTCTTTGCTTTTGCTGAGAGGTGCACAGTGCAGAGATTCTGTAAAAGAAAATATGGTGAGTGATTGATATACTCTTAATCTCCAAAAGAACTTGAAAGATGAGTTATTTAATTGTGAGGGGATGTATGTAGACTATTTTGATTTTAATCAGACTAATGTATTTCTCCTGCTAAAGTGTAGGGAGTACTTTTTTTCTCTACAATGTGTGTGCATGTAGAAACCATTCTGTGATAAGCATTTGTGTTTTTCATGTGTTTGTAGACAGATAACTGTGCTGTTTTTATATTTTGGTAGAATTAGAAACCAGTCATTGTTTATGAATTTGTGAAATGAGTTATGTTATGTTTCTATACTAAAATGTAGTACTACTTCTAGATGAAGAAATGTGTTTTGGTATAGTGCAAGGGATAGTGTTGTTTGTCTAGAATCACACAGTGAGTTTGTGTGCATTTGGGAACCACTGTGAGAGAAGCATTTGGTAACCGTGTATTTGCTGACAGATAACTGTTTTAACTTGTCATGTTGTGAAGTTTTAGTAGCATTAGAAGACAGTTATGGCTTATGCTTTCATTAAATGAGTCAGGCATTGAAAGTAAATTGCAGTCGTGAAATATGTAGATTGTGTGCAGTTCCCTTACCACTTGCACTGTAGTGAATGAGTTTTGGTAAACTCATAGGGATAGTGGTGGTTGTCTAGAATCACACTGTGAGTTAGTGTGTATTTGGGATCAGTGTGAGAGAATCATTTGGTAACATCATCTATTTGCTGACAGATAACTGTTTTAAAACCTGTCATGTTGTGAAGTTTTAGTAGCATTAGAATCCCATCTTTGCTTATATGTTGATTCAATGAGTCGTGCTTTGACACTGATGTGCTGTACTTAAATATGTAGATTGTGTGCAGTCCCCTTACCCCTTCCACAGTAGTGAATGAGTTTTGGTAAAGTCCTAGGATAGTGTTGATTGTCTAAAATCACACTGTGAGTCTGTGTGCATTTGGGTAAGGATTGTGAGAGAAGCATTTGGTATCATCGTGTATTTACTGACAGATAACTGTTTTAAAACCTGTCATGTTGTCAAGTTTTAGTAGCATTAGAAGCCAGTCTTTGCTTATGTGTTGATTATATTAGTCAGGCATTGACATAAAAGCGCAGTCCTGAAATATGTAGATTGTGTGCAGTTCCTTTACCACTTCCACTGTAGTGAATGAGTTTTGGTAAAATCCTAGGGATAGTGCTGTTTGTCTAGAATCACACTGTGAGTTAGTGTGTATTTGGGATCACTGTGAGAGAAGCATTTGGTAACATCATGTATTTGCTGACAGATAACTGTTTTAAAACATGTCATGTTGTGAAGTTTTAGTAGGATTAGAATACAGTCTTTGCTTATGTGTTGATTAAATAAGTCATGCTTTGACACTGATGTGGTGTACTTAAATATGTAGATTGTGTGCAGTACCATTAACTCTTCCAGACTAGTGAATGAGTTTTGGTAAACTCCTAGGATAGTGTTGCTTGTCTAAAATCACACTGTGAGTCTGTGTGCATTTGGGTAAGGATTGTGAGAGAAGCATTTGGTAACATCGTGTATTTGCTGACAGATACCTGTTTTAAAACCGGTCATGTTGTGAAGATTTAGTAGCATTAGAAGCCAGTCTTTGCTTATGCTTTGATTATATGAGTCAGCCTTGGACATAAAAGTGCAGTCCTGAAATATGAAGATTGTGTGTAGTTTCCTTACCAGTTCCACAGTAGTGAATGATTTTTGGTAAACTCCTAGGTATAGTGGTTGTAGTCTAGAATCACACTGTGAGTCTGTGTGCATTTGAGAACCACTGTGAGAGAAGCATTTGGTAACATCGTGTATTTGCTGACAGATAACTAATTTAAAACCTCTCAAGTTTTAGTAGCATTAGAAGCTAGTCTTTGCTTATGCATTGATAAAATGAGTCAGGGTTTGACACTAAGGTGCTGTACCATGTACTATTCTGTTCACTGTGGCAGAACTGAAAATTTAAAAGTTTTACCTAAGCACTGTCCTAGAAGTAGTCTGATTATTTAGTCAGTTTCTAAGTACCAAATAGATTGCTTCAAATGTTCTAACATACTATACACTTGTCTTTTACACCTTCAATTTCCTAGTCAGTATCCATACACTTCCAGTAAACATCCTGTCACTTCCTTTGCAGTTCTCTAGAGACCCATTCAACAGCATGTACTAATTCATTCACTGTGCTAAAAGCCAAACGCATATAAATTCACCAAGACACTCTCTTTCCAGTACTCTAATGATTCAGTCACTGCCTAAGTATTCATGCACTGAGCCAGGTCTTAGCACATGGACTTCTTCAAACCCCCATCCACTATGCATGCAGTCCTCTAACCATCTACACACTTGTCTTTCACACCTTCAATTAACCAGTCAGTATCCGTTCACTTCCAGCAAACACCCTGTCACTCCCCTTGCACTCCTCTAGTGACCCATTCAGCATCATGTACTAATCCATTCACTGCGCCAAACCCTAATAAATTCACCCAGGCACTCTCCTTGCAGTACTCTAATCATTCAGTCAGTACCCAAGTACTCATCCAGTGACCCAGGCCTTAGTATATGGACTGATTCAAACCCTTATCCACTATGCATGCAGTCCTCTAACCATCTACACAATTGTCTTTCTCACCTTCAATTCCCTAGTCAGTATCCATACACTTCCACGAAATACCCTGTCACTCCGTTTGCAGTCCTCTAGTGACCCATTCAGCACCATGTACTAATCCATTCACTGTGCTAAAACCCAAACACTTATAAATTCACCAAGATACTATCTTTGCAGTACTCTAATCATTCAGTCAGTGTCTAAGTATTCATACACTGAGCCAGGCCTTAGCACATGGACTGCTTCTAACCCCTATGCACTATGCATGCAGTCTTCTAACCACCTAGGCACTTGTCTTTCACACTTTCAATTTCGTAGTCAGTATCCATACAGTCCAGCACTTGTCACTGCCTTTGCACTCCTCTAGTGACCCATTCAGTACCAAGTACTAATCTATTCCCTGTGCGAAAAGCCTAGCACTTATAAATTCACCTAGGCACTCTCCTTGCTGTACTCTAATCATTCAGTCAGTACTCAAGTAGTCATGCAGTGAGCCAGGCCTTAGCACATGGACTGCTTTAAATGCCTATGCAATATGGATGCGGTCCTCTAATCACCTACAGAGTTGTGTTTCACACCTTCAATTCCCTAGTTAGTATTCATACTCTTCTAGCAAACACCCTGTCACTCACCCAGTGTGTCTCCTTATAGTACTGTAATCATTTAGTCAGTTAGCATGTAGTCTTTTAGTGAGGTAGGCTTTAGGGCATGAACTGCTTCAAAGTAGTATGTAGTATGCACTATGCATGTAGTGTTTTAATGATCGTCACACTTGTGGTTCAGGGCTATAGTTTCTTAGTCAGTTTTTATATGAAATGTGTTTGTACAGTAATGGAATAGTGTAAATTTGAAAGTTATTAATATACATTTATTTGTGATTCATTTTTAGAGATACAGAACAGGAGTGCTTCTCATCTGTTTGCACTCTTCTCGTGCAAGATTGTTTGGATGAAGGGTCCTTAGGTGTTTCATCATACTTGCTGTGCCGCACGAGTATTTTTTGTTAGGATCCCCTTATAACAGAACTCTTTGGCAAATCTTGCGAATGAAGAAGGTGGCATTGGTCTTTGTGTGCCCCTTGGAAAAAGTTAAAAATGTCTTCACCACTGAAGAAAAACGTTGTGTGCGTGGTGCCTTCTGCAAAAATTTTCCTCAGATGCGGTAAATATTTTAAAGCGGCAACATTTACAGTTTTTGTAAGTTAAACTTATAACATTTTGTTAGCTGTATACATTTTATATATCTGTGATTTGTTTCTTGTGGTATTTTGTTGAGAATGCCATGTTGTTTTTTTTTAACAATCTTTCTGATTTTCCAGGTCCGTCGTCGGCATCCGTGGTTCCCACAGGAGTGTTCCGCCTTGTTGTTTTGTATTATTGTTGTTACATTTTGTTTATTAGTTTATTGTTTATATTTATGTTAATAAAAAAATAAAGTTTGAAAATAGTTTATCGTTTATATATTTATTATTATAAAAAATAAAGTTTGAAAAAAAAATTAATCATGTTTTTGGTTGTTCTCTTAACTGCTGTGTGACTCTTTCTTGTTCTTATTACTGTTATTTGATGGAGTCCACCATGGTGTTAACTTTTGGGGCACTTATCGCTGGAATACTGGTGATATCTTCAGTTTGCACCAATTTCTGAATAGTGTGTTAGATTTATCTCAACTTTACTTCCGTTAAAGTGCTGAAAATGAAATGGAGACTAGCCGTTCCTGTGCAAAAAGACACGAGGTGCACCTTTCCGATTTATTCTAAATACTAAAATCCTGTATTGAATTGCACTGAGGTATTGGCTGCACTTACAGTGTACACACAAAATCTATTAAGAAATCTCATTGTATTTATATTGATTGGGAATAGTGCGTCAGGTGCTGGATCTTGACGAGATACACTGCTCAGTTCGTATATTGTTCTGCACACGAAAAAAATCACATCACAACTTTCACACCAATTGCAATGCGAAACAAATTCCGGCGATAAGACACGTTAGCATCAGGGATTTTACACCTGCTTTCTGCTAGTGTTAAGCAGGACAACTACCTGCACCATGAAAGGGAACACAGCCAAGAGCCACACCAGAACACCCACAGGTGCCAAAGAGTCAATGAGCATGATGCAGGGATACCCATGAGGGCCAGAAGACTTATCTCAACAACTCCAGGACTGCCAATGCCCCCCAAACCCACATCTTAGTAAGTGTGTCCCTGTGGTCATTGTCTTAGCATGATAGGCACGAGCCCTGCAACATCACAGTGTGCTGTCACCTCAGCGTTGGCAGTGAGCCTGGATGTGTAGCATCCTCCTGCATGCACAACTGGTGTGTGCTGGTCTGGGGTTCACAGGTCAGTGGAGGCGTGTGCCTATCCGGCAAGGGGAACGTGGTGTCTCGGACATGTCCATGTACAGGAAGTGTGGTAAGTGTGTCTCTGTGTTCTGGTGTTGCCTGTTTCAAGAGCCGCAGCAGTCGATGTTGTAAAGTGGCATGCACCACCTCCAAACGGCACTGTGATGTTGTAGTTGGAATGCATCAGGACATGCGCAAATAGGCATTACAATGGTGTGCCGTATGAGTGCATGAGATACATCAGCACACTGTACAAAAGTGTGGGGGCTCGTGGGAGGGAGAAGCAGCCGTTTGGCAGCATAACACACAGTGACCTCGACCATGTGCCACATGCTGGGTGTCTCATCCATGATGACCACGGTCTCAGACATCCCACAACACCAACGACTGGCCTTTGTACACATCCTGTATGAATATAGCGTGGTTTTCACTTCTATGCTCGTTCAGTGGTGTGATGTTGGCGGGTTGTGTGACTTGTGCTCCTTGTTAGTGTGTTTCATTTTGGCCATTGTTTGTCTATACTTGTGCTGTACTTAATTTTGCATGTGTGCCATTCTGCCCATCTCCCCCCGTCCCCCCACTCCCTGCTTCTTCCTCTTCCTAGTGCTGTTGTGTCTATAATTTTGTTGCTGCACACATAAATACATGTAAAGAATAAATTAGAATAGTTCCTTGATTCTTTTAGGTTTCAAAACTTCTCTATTGTTTTCTTTTTAATTTTCCATATGAACCGTTATTTTTAATATTCAACAACACATAGAAGTCAGAAGTGCAACGTATTCTATCAACACACTTTCTAGAACATGCTACAATACGTACAGGTTAAAAGTTCATCAATTTTTTAAAACTTTAAGATATTTTTTGTAACATTTTCTTGAACATTTAACGACATGTGCAGGTTAAAAGTTGACGATTGTTTAAGTTCGAACAGTGCCTTCCAAATGCAAGTAGCAGGTGTGGTTGAGATGAGCAAATTTTATCCTATGATATGTACTCCACGTTGAAACTGCTTTTTCTTAACCAATCACAAAGATGCTTTTCCACAAAACTAATGTGCACCCTACTTTTAAAAAAGAATGCTTTTTATGATATCTTTAGAGATAATATAGATAGGAATTAGCATTTAAAAAACCTTTGAAATTCACTGAAAAAACCATAGGTTTCATGCACGTTATAGTTAGGAATTGGCATTTAAAAAACCTTTGAAATTCACTGAAAAAAACCAAAGGTTTCAGGGGCGTTATAGTTAGGAATTGGCATTTAAAAAGCCTTAGAAATTCACTGAAAAAACAACCATAGGTTTCAGGGGTGTTATAGTTAGCTGGACATTTCCCTCGTACAAAACCCTAGAAATTCCCCTGTTATAGTTAGTTTAGCTAACTATAACTCGCGCCCCCGCAATGCACTGCTGATGACGTCACATATTACATCACTCATGACATGGTCAGTGACATCACTGATGACATCACTGATGACATCTCAAATGACATCACTGATGAAATCATCCATTGAGTATGTGTTTCTGAACAGTTTTAATATGTTTAATATATATAGGGAAAGGCCTGTTGAAAAGTAAGTGGGTGTACAAGTGTGTGAATGGATGATTTTCTAGGTGCGTAACTGAGTCTATAAGTGAGTCATTAAATGTATCTTACTGCAGACTAGTGACTAAACTGTGTGAATGTCTGTATGTGTCTGTATGTTGGTGTATAAGTGACTGCATGGTTTTGTGAATAGCTATATGAGTGTCTATATGGGTTATTGATTGGTTGTCTGAGTATCTGTATGGGTGCCTGAGTGTTTGTGTGGGTAGGGTGTGTGTGACTCTGTGACTAGATGTGTGAGTGGGTGATTCAGTGGGTGCATGTTTTTAAAAGTGCATCTGTGATGGACTGTATGGTTGGGTGAGTGTATGTATGGGTGTGTTAGTGATTGAATGTATATCTCAGTTGTACATGTGTCAGTAACTACATATGTGAAACGCAGTGTATATGTGTGTAAGAGTATATAACTATCTATATGTGAGAGTGTGTGATTTTGGGAGTGGCTGTATGCGCCATAGTGCAAGGATATCTGTGTCATGTGCTGTTTGTTTTTCTGCAGGAAGACACAGAATTTGTTAGTATTTTTATGAGTAAGTGAACTTGAGTGTTTTTAACTGTAAGGGTGAGTAAATTTTACTGTGATTAATTATTTGCATGACTGACTAGATGTGTCAGTACCTCAATGGATGATTGGCGGTGTGTGAGTGTCTATATAGGTGTATAAATGCACAGAGTGCCTGTAAGTATGAGTGACTGTACAGGTGAGTGAGTGGAGATGTATGTAGACCTAAAAGTCAATGAGTGTGTGAGTAGTTATAGGCATTGGAGTATCTATGGTTGTCAAAATGGCTGTCTGAAATTTTGAGTCGGTGTATCAAAGGTTATATTAGGGTGTGAGAAGATGCACTAATTTATCACATGGATGACGTCATCAGTGATGTCATCAGTGATGTCATTTGAGATGTCATCAGTGATGTCATGAGTGATGTCACTGACCATGTCATGAGTGATGTAATATGTGACGTCATCAGCAGTGCATTGCGGGGGTGCGAGTTATAGTTAGCTGAACTAACTATAACAGGGGAATTTCTAGGGTTTTGTATGAGGGAAATGTCCAGCTTACTATAACACCCCTGAAACCAATGGTTTTTTCAGTGAATATATATATATATATATATATATGAGAAAAGTAATATACAGTTTCAATGAATTTTAGATGTATGCTGCTATTTCCCTGTCTCGTAAAATTGCACTGAATTTTAATGTGAAAGATATTTATTATATACACTTTTCTGCACAATGGGTTAATGCTTTTATAGAGAATATATATTAGATTTTTTATAAATTTGGCAATGTATATTTATTTGTAAATAGGTGTCACGGATGTGGCTCTGAGTAACAGATATGTGTACTTGCACGAATTTGCACAGTTTGCACAGTCACTCTTTTGCAATAGGGGGCTTTATGGAAGGGCCCACATGGGCCGTATTAAGCTAAATGAAAATAGGCAATAAGTCCTGTCTACAGAATGTGACTAGGACTTATCAATTCTGTCGTTTTCCATTTTTTGGTTGAAACATTGTTGAAAACATGCCATTTGTGTGTTTTTAAATTGCTTAAATAATAAGATCATTATTTTTTTTTAATGAAGTAACTAGCAATTAGCGGCTCTGTGATGAAATGCAGTATTTTAATTGTAAATACGATGTATTTAACAAGCTATTGCTAAATGTGATGGGCATTGTTTGGTGAAGACAAACTAACAATGTATGCGTTACGTAAACTTCTATTTCCATGATTGATCCCCATTTGTGCATGTGACTCACTCTAAGCATATTTAAAAGGTGGATCCGTTGTGTTGCGCATCATGTGACCAAGGCCTGTAACGGGCTGAAACGCGTAATGGCAGCGGTGGTGTCTATTATATTTAAATAAATAATTGGAATTCTTTTCACCGCACCTTGGGTTTGCTTCTGTTTCTTGAGGAGAGATCTTCAGTTCACGAGACGGAGTGTTGTTATATATATATATATACATATATATATATATATCCAGAGCAAGCGCGCTTCTGCAAAAAGCGCGACACGGGCCACACCAACAGTGCTAGATCAGGTTTTTATTTCAAAGAACAGCAGGCATGACGCGTTTCGAGTTCACCACTCTTAATCATATGCCGTTAGCTATGGTCTCAGCGGGTTTGTTGGATTTTGAATATAACGTAACTCAAAAAACATAGAGAAAGGACAACAGTCGATATTTCCAGTTCTTAAAGGGGCGGTATATATATATACGGACGGACTGCTGCTCACTTTGAGGAATGAGGCGGCACACTAATCCCAGATGGGTAATTTATTAGCCAGAAAACAACAACATGTTTCAATAGGAAACGACCTTGGTCAAGTTGCCAACTACTTCCTGAGTCACCATTTTATGTCAATGATGTCACAAACAATGGAGAATGGAGAAATTACCGTGGCATTCATTCTATACATTATTAAATCACGATTGTGCATTGAATTCATCTTAAAGGGTATTACATGAGAATGAAACTGATATTAAATACTAGTTATAGTAAAATTGATGAGCCAAAATTATATCTATGCAAAACCGCCATTGCCGCTACAAAATTCATTACATCAATCACGTAACACTTTACGTTCCCTAATTACAATTCTCGATTCATTGCATTTGGGTCAATAAATTATACATTTTGACAAATTTCTGCGTTGACATTTGTGAGATTTGCATGAAAATCAATACACAAATATATGCGTCCCAATATGATTTTATTCCACTATTAGTCAAATAATCCAATCCTTGTGGATAACTCCAGCACACAAAAAGTGAATAAGTTCCCCCAAGATATGATAGATATTCATCACATACATATCTTAGAAAGTGCTAATTCCATATCTAAATGCACAGGGATGTAAGTGGGGGAACATCATTGTGATGGCACAGGTATTCCACAGCGGCCCAAGATGAATTATGGGACATGTAGTATGGTAGCTGCCAGTCAGGTGATTTTACGAACATCAATCACACCTGGGACATTGCACTTCACGATGCCTAAACCTTTGAAAAAAGCTATTCACTGAAACGTGTCAGGTGCATCGTGCCTGCAGCTGCCTGTGCTGATTGAAATAAAGCTGGTATATCCGGAGCCAGGCTCTGGCGCATTTCTTTGTTGGATGTTATTTGGTGGGAAGCGCTGTCTCCAGTCTCAGTCCGAGCCGCCCTGCAGGGTTGGGGGTCCCCGACAGCAGCATTGTTTTGGAATAATATATATATATATATATTTTCACTGAAAAAAACATAGGTTTCTGGGATGTTATAGTTAGAAATTAGCAACCTTAGAAATTCACTGAAAAAAACCATAGGTTTCAGAGACGTTATAGTTAGTTGGACATTTGACTCATATAAAACCAGAGAAATTCGCCTGTTATAGTTAGTTGAGCTAACTATAACTCGCGCGCTCGCAATGCACTGCTGATGCCGTCACATATTACATCACTCATGACATGGTCAGTGACATCACTCATGACATCACTGATGACATCTCAAATGACATCACGGATGACATCACTGATGACATCATCCACGTGATAGTCTGACACACCTCTTCACACTCTAATATAACCTTTAATACTCCCACTCTAAAATACAGACTACCATTTTCGAAACCATAGACACACCAATACCAGATACTAAATACCCATCCAGTGATTCCTATCTATATATTGTGAGCCGGACATACACTAATACAGTCACTCATAATTTCAAAGGTTTTTTAAATACCGAACTACTATTGTCCTATTTGTCATTACTTCAGTTTTTTCTAACTTTCCAACTATATAAAATAAACTGCAAAAATACTATGTAATGTAATATATTTCACAAATTACAGTGAGTTTTTAAATAAAACAAAATAATTTAACATTCAGAAAACAATTTTTCTCCCTTTTTTGCTGTCATCAGCTACTACTTAACTTCACTATTCACAGTGATGTCAGAGTAGTTTCATCATAAACAGCAGGTGAAAAAAAACAATCAACTAGATTGTTAAAAAAAACAAATCCCTAATTCCCACAAATATACAAAATCAACACAAATAATACATCCAATACTATTTGCAATCTTCAAACCTTACCTTTACTTCGTATTTTCTGTGAACATTTTCCCAATACACCAAATAATGTATCAACAATTTCGCTTTAAAAGCATCCAGTGTGAATTCCTTAAAGTATCTTTACACCTTCCCACAAAGCCGAATGGTGTATCTAAAATCTTTGTTTCAGAAATATCAAGTATGAGTTGGGTAATTCATAAGGCAATCTCGGTTTCATTTCCAGGTGCATATCGTTGCAGTGACTCCAACCATTATTACACTTTAAATAAACTGTATAATGTCCACTTGTGGTAGTACTTCCAGGATGGAAAACAATGCAACTGTTGCAAAAGTTCTTCCAGAAATAAATACTTGACTAGCAACAAATATTTTAATTTTGGTTTCCACTTTTCTTCCATTTGGTATACAGCGTTGTAGCATTATAATCAAATATTTTCCATATCTTTGTAGGCACAATTTAGATAGCATTGTTGATTTATAACGGCAACAGATCATCTTGTGATCTGCTTCTTTTAGTAATTTGGAAAATGGTACATATTTGCAGTCACGTATTGTCAAATATAGAAATCATTCTCTGTCAACTATAGTGCTTGAAGTTAATGAACACTGTTCACATTTATGTTCCCATTTGTAACTGAGTCCAAATAAACTCTCAATCTGAATTCCTTCATCTTCTAGTACTTCAAGCATAACCATCAGAAATTCTTGTGCACCTTGTTGTATATTAGCACTGAACGTTAAAGATCCAGTACATGTATCCAACAGTTGGCGAATACCAGAAGCAGAATGGATCTTACTTCTATCAGTTCTCAATTCTTGAAATAAAGTATAAAGTGCCGAACATAATCTTTTTTCCTGACTTTCCATAATTTCAACATAAACATCTTCAAGATAAAATATAACGTTTAGATTAACATTACCATAGCAGTTGACACCAGAAGCATTTTCTAATTGGAATCCGACAACATCATGACTTGTTTGTATTTTCTGCTTCTTTACATCTTTTCTTTTCTCTTGATGTTGTTTCTGCTTTCCAACCATAGTTGATTCTTCACCATGTTTGCTTTTTGAACACACAACATGTTTCTCATAAATAGGATATTGACCTAAACTTGGAGCATAAAGCATTCTCAAACGATTATATTCTCTTACACAATTAACATCTGCATCAACCTTGTTCTCATTAAAATCAATTAAGTACAAACCAGACAACGTTCTAACTCAAGATAATGCAACATATACCATTCCCTCTTTAAAAACAGTTCTTCCTACATTTATCAAAGCATTATCTACACTTAAACCTTGAGATTTATGAATAGTTATTGCATATGCTAAACAGAGGGGAAACTGTTTTCTACGAACATACAATTCTTTTAAACGCGCAATCTGTCTTACCTCTGTAATCTGATCAAATTTAACTTTCAAGAATTCAATTCCATTTCTATTTTGATATTTCACAAAATCAACAACTTTCCCCATTGCTCCATTTACTAAACCTTCTTCTACATTCAGATTACGCCTCAAAATCACCCGACAATTTAAACATACATCTAATTTTTTTTCTAAGCCAGCAGTTTTTGATACAGACTTTTCCAAAGAATCCAATTTAGTCTGTAGTTTTTCTGAAAGAAGAGTTGGTATTCCTTGATGCTCAATTTTATCAATAGCTTCAATGTGAACTATTTCTTCATTTATCAATTTCATAAGCTCTCTATTAAATGTATAACACTCTTCCACTGTAGGCATTATGCAAACTATAGACTTTTTTCTGTCATTTACTTGTACATTACTTCTGCTGGTGTGTTTTCATTTGTAAACAAGTTCTTTGGTAGATGACTTTGAAAAGCTTCTTTACCATGTTTGCTTAGAACACCAATTCCTTTATCTTTTAGAATATTTCCATAATCTTCATCTCTTGCTTGTCGCATATTCTGAGTGAGTTCTTTATATTCAAAATGTAACCACAGATTCACATTTCCAATACTTTCCAGAGATTTCTTTGTGTCTTCATGTAGAAGAGTTTTAAACACTGGTTCTCCTTTCACAGGTGTTATTTGTAGCAGATCTCCAAATACAATTAAATGTTTTCCTCCAAAGAGAACGTCATAATCTGTTTTTAATACCTGTTGCAATCTTAAGTGTACAAAAGCAAGCATTAAGTTTGAGACCATGCTCACCTCATCAATAATTAATAGTTTCATTTTCTTCAGAACTCTTGACACTTCATGAGAAGCTTATCCAGACAACTTCTGATATTGTAATTTACTATCATGCTCAACTGGTAACATCAGTAATCTATGCAAAGTAACTCCTTTAACATTGTGTGCAGCAAATCCAGTTGGAGCTGTTACCACAGAACATAAATGTGAACCAGTAGTTTTTTGAAGATAACTGGTCAAAACTTTAATTAAAAAACTTTTACCTGTTCTAGCTTGACCACTGATGTACATCAGAAGAGGTTTAAAAGATGAACACACACATTCTTTTTTTCATGCAACAAACCATGTTCTATCTGTTCTCTCACTCGCACATATATTTATTTCTATTCAACCTTTAGTTGTTCTTCTAACTTTTCCAATGTAATATTCTCCTTGTGTGCTTGTTGCATTGCAATTTCGACTTCATGCCTAGCAATCGCTGCTTCATTTTCCAGTATTGGTTGTCCAAGAGGATCTTGACTACATTGACCACTACTTTGGCTATCTTGAGAACTTTCATTAGCTATTTCAGCTGCAATAGTCTTTTCCTGTTCAACTTCATCATTCATTTTTAAATATGTAGGGAAAATTGTAAATGCAATGCTATCTTTACATGCATTAAAAGAAACTTCATAGCAGTCAAAGTCTCCTAGTAATTCACTTTCGCTACGCCATGGTTTAAAGAGTTGGAGAAGTGCTAAATAGTAAAATTCTCGCTTATCTGGAGTTTCACAACTGAGTTTCATTTGGTTTATACGATTACCCTTTGCATGATTTACTAAACAACCATGACATCCAACTACTGCATATTTTCCTTCTTTTAAATTCTGTTTAACATTTGTTTTGAAGCTGTAATGTTGAAGTACTTCATACAGACATAGCTGTTCCAGATGTCGATTCCTTTTCGGATAGTATGTGTCCAACATATTAGTTTTAAGAATGTCTGTACTGTCTGGTTCATTTGCTGCTAAGTATTTAATTTCTTCTAATGATTTCAACACTCTATTCCGTGAGTAGGCAAGACCTAAACTTGCCCAAATGATTCCTCGAGACTTAGAATATAAACTTGAAGAGCACAAGCGGTTTGAACAGTCATAGGATCCAATTTCTCAGTGGGAAAGCATTTTCAAAGTAAAGCTATACAATTTTTTGCTAACTCTTTTCTCTTGGGCAATTTCTTCCCACATTTGTTTCATCTCTGTTTTACGATGTAACATAACGGGCAACAGCAATTGAGTTATCAGCAATATACTGGATGTCCATGTTCACATTCAACATTTTTAAAATGACTGGATTGTATTCATTGATATACTTTGCTCCTTCTGTTCTTTTTAAGTTGTAGGTATTCTTCGGAGATTTCCTTGTTACTGTGTGCCTTACAGAAGAAAAAAAATTATTTACTCTTCCTTTACAAATGACTGGACGTGGAAAACCAAACCGACATTTGGTGTAAAATTTTCCTTTAGACTTGTATTTTCTTCTGCAGTACTTTCCACAATGGTGACTTTGGAAACCTAAAACTTGCTGTCTCAAGCTTCTATCTCCTTCCTCTCTCGAAATCACACATGTAACATACTGTTCGATGAAAGACAATACTGTTTCATCAGAATTAGTTCCAAATTTAGGTGCATCCTTGACTCATAGTAGCATATGTATATGAGGTGCACCTCTTGCTTGGTACTCCAAAGGAAATCGGTAACTTCTCCAAGAGGTGGATTCTTTTTATTGCAGATAAAAGACATCATAGCTTGAAACCTTTGATTAAAATACCTGCACACATTTACAGGATCCAATGAACACAGTTCACCAGGAGTCTTTATTTCAACATTTTTAATATTGGAATTCACTTCTCTTAGAAACTCAAGCAAATCTTCCCATGCATACTCTGCACAGCTGAGTGTGACAAACCATGTTGGTTTACCTAATTTCCGTAACATACACTTGAGTTCTCCATGACGACGATACCAATACTTATTTTTTCCACTTTGACATGCCATCAGATTGATTAACTGTGCTTCTAAATTTTCATCTGTTTTTTCAACTTTCTCCACAAATTCTTTCGCAAAAATAAGTAATTGATGAACTCCAGTTTTAAGTATGTGGTTCACTGCATATGACAGAGAAGATAAATCACTTTCAAATAAAATGTGAAATATGTATGGAATGCACTGTCGAAATCTAGGATCTTCAGAATATAATCTTGCTGACCGATATTCTGCAGCTGGAATACGTACAGGTCGGTCATCATATCGTCCACCTTCTCCAGTAGGAAACAGCTGTGGAAAACAACGAGCTTCCAAGCCCTTCTCCCATACACTCATTGGAGTTCCCTGTGCTTTTTTCATTTCAAATAACTCAATGCTGCTTCCTATTACTTCTTTTGAATGCAAAGGACTTATTGTGTAACATTTTCAACTTTATTAACATCCACAAATTCTTGCCATATTTTCAGACTCTTTGTTGGTACACCATTTACTAGACTGACTACTGCCTCATTTTCCTCTTTCTCTCCAGCAATAGTTTCAATATTTTTCTTAAAATCCAAAGGTAAGTACACCACTCTTCCTTTCAGCCCTCTTTGCAAGTCTGTTGGTGGCAGTTTACCTGTTTTAGGCTCCATTCGAATAATAGTTTGAAAAGGAGGAACAGATTGAATTAGAACCGACTCCTATGTATTCAATTCTGCCAGTTCCTCCGGAATAGCTACTAATTCTAAGTTATTATGTACTGCTCTAGCAGGCATTTTGTTCTCTTCTAATTTGTTGCAACAATTAGGGGTGGGCGGAATTTGCGAAATCCACTTTTGCAAATTATCGCGAAAATGTTAAAAATTATCGCAAACATGCGGAAATATCGCGAAGATGCGGAAGTTTTTTTTCCGCATGTTTGCGAGATTTTCTGCATGGATGCGGCTCGCCAACTTACCCATGTGGTTGCTCGCGGGCGCGGCCATCTTGTTTTCAGTTGTCTCGCGGTGCATGATTGCGAGAAGAAACACGTGATCGCGCGACGCATGACGTCACTGCGGGCGCGAACTGTCACGAGACAGCGCAAATGGCTAAAAACAATACAACATCTCATGGAGAACGCGACCGGATCAAGAAAACTTGTCGGCGAACGCAGGGATTCAGGTGAGGCGCTCACGCGCGCGCGAGAATGTATTATTTTACAGCACGAGCTAGAACCAAATTATCGCTAAGCTTCGGAATGTGGAAATTTTGACATTTTCGCGCTTTCCGCGGAACGCAAAAGGGTCAAATTATCACAATTTCCGCGAACGGAACGAAATTTTAGCTCAGGCCTAGTAACAATATTTACATATACATTGATCACAGTGGGCCCGATTCACAGAACTAACTTAAGACAAAGTCCTAAACTTACTACTTTTGGTATTCACAGAAGTTAGGATTTTGTCTTAAGTTTGTCTTAAGACAAACTTAAGACAGACTTAAGACAGACTTAAGACAAACTTAAAACAGACTTTAGACAGACTTAAGTTAGGATTTTGTCTTAAGTTTGTCTTAAGTCTGTCTTAAGTTTGTCTTAAGACAAACTTAAGACAAAATCCTAACTTCTGTGAATACCAAAAGTAGTAAGTTTAGGATTTTGTCTTAAGTTAGTTCTGTGAATCGGCACTGACCAAATCAAATCGACCTTCCACCAACAAGTAAGTTGCAAATTCTTCCCACTTACTATTATTCTCCTTTTCACTTTTCAAATACAAATCAACATTCCTAGTTTGACTTTTATAATGAGTACGTCGACAACAAGCACAAACATAGTTTGATATTTCAGAGCATACTACATTAAACCTTCCAATTTCTTCTTCAAACTGATCAGTGCTAATCACTTTCCCATCTCCATCAACATCTGTAATTGTCAAACTTTCACTTTCTATTGACTGCTCTTCTGAACCAAAATATCGCATTTCAATATCATCACACTTTTTTTGAACATCTAATAAAGAATCATATAAAAGAGCTGTATTCAGTTCACTTAAACATAATGCAGGACTTTTTACTTAGTACAGTTTCCGTGCAAACGTCCGCATTTCTGAATGGTGTACTGCTAACATCCTCAAGTGATGAAAAACACTTTTACACACTTTTCTTGAAAGATAAGCCAGAGAATGCTCATGTTTCTCAGTACATTTTCTTACATTACATGGATCTAGTCCTTGCAACAACTTAATCTTCTGTTTAATACTTTTCTGTGTATATTCTCGTAGCAGATTTCACATTATATCAATAGATTCCTGTCGAATACTACAAATACTGCTACAACCCCACTTATACACAGGAGCTTGTGTACGTTTCCCTTGCACTTCTTCAACTAGTAACTCTTCTGCACTTTTCCCAACCAAGGGGACAACCATCCTGAACTTCGTAGCAACGACCTCCAGTATCAACTGCAAATGGGAAACTATTTTCCTGGAAGTAACTTTCCTCATTAAAAAAAGGTTCACTACTAGAAGTATGTTTCCAATGTCCACTAAATATCTTGCAAAAGTTGGTTCTGTTCACAAGTCTTTTTCTTCTACTTTTCTCTTTCAACACTTTGATTACTATATCTAATACGTTGATCCTCTTCAAAATCACAATTAATAACTTCTGTTTTAAAGTAAAAGCAGTATCAACTATACTTTCGATACGCTGCTTCTGTTTGAATTGCAGCACTTTCTTTTTATATTTGCAGCATGTTCTCATTAAATTCTGAATCACTCTAGCTCGAAAAAGTCTCTGACGCATTTCTTGAAATTGTTTTTGTCTCCGGGTAACCAATACTGTTTCTTTATCATGTTTTATTTTCCTTGTATTTGAAATTGAAGTCTCCTTCTCCTGACTTAAAAAATTCTTCTTTTTCCTTTATGTGATGTTATTTTCATTAAATGGTTCGTAATATTTTTTTCTGAAATTGTCTAGGGTTATTTCCAGAAGAAACTGTTTGTGTAGTGCTCTCATTTTTTTGTAATTCAAAATCTTTTCTTTTCTGTAAATATGAATGCTTCTTTTCTTGTCTTTTTTTCTCAGTTCTTCTAGGCATTTTCAAATTTTTATCCAAACGAAATAATTTTCTGAAAAAAAAAAATAGATTCAATTATTTTTTACATCAGTTCAATATATTACAATAATAACATACAATTACATAAATTCTACTGACGGCTTCCAGAGGCAGTGCTGCAACGTGATGGAGCACGGCAGGGGACAGTAGGATGACGGGTAGTGCCATAGAACATACAGCAAGTATTTATTTAATTATTTACAGACAACTTTACAATTTACATGTAACTGCACTACCTCAAACTTTCACCTCTCCACCGCACCCCACCACCCCACACACTCCGTCTGCAACCCACCGCAGACAACTTTATAGATAATATTTAATTTTTTTTTAATCTTTATACTTAGGATGAGATTACCAACCAAACGCCACACAGAAAAATTACCATTATTAGCCTAACAATTTTATCTACAACTTCCCAAACATAACACTGCACCCAAAGCTTTAATTGGAGGAGAGGGAGTCTGAGCACCAGCAGTTTATTTTTGGGGGCCTCGAAACGGATCTCTAAGGGGCTCTATTTTCGAGCCTCACAAAGGTAGTCCTTGTTTTTTTTATTTTATTGGACTGTAGTGAGACAGTGAGACCATGCACATTGCTCACTACTAAAAAGTGAAGACATCATGCCAGGTGAGTCGCGTTGTAGGAGAAAAGAAATCCTTTAAAGAGAGACATTTTCTCTCACGATTTCCCTTCTCTTTTTGCAGTGCAGGAGCAACATCATTGTGGTGTGATTAGCAGGGAGACCACCAGGCACACAACGCCCATTCCCTTGGACTCCCTGAGACAGCTTCCCAATAGCAAACACAGAGCCACACCCGAGTACTTCACAGGTCTTCAAAAGACCATGTTCTTGTAAATTATGCTCTGTTTTTTTCCACCCCTGTTTAGAGCCTCTACATCCCCACTCTGCCTATTGCTGAAAGAAATAGCCTCCCCCAAAATGTCACTCTGGTTGCGTCCTTGGAGACGACCGCACGCAGCCAACTCCAACACAACCACAGGGTGTTGTTGTAGTGCTACGAAAACACACGCTTTTCCTGGCTCACTTAGGGGCATATTTTCAAGAACAGCGTTAAAATTATCACCGCTTTAGCGGCAGGAAACTGCCGCTAAAGTGGCGATAATGAGCTTGATAGTATGCCCTTGGGAATTCCCATAGAAGTCCAGCTTCACACCACAACCTGGCAGGCTATGGGAATTGACAAGGGCTTATTATCAAGCCCATTATCGCTGCTTTTGGGGCAGTTTCCTGCCGCTAAAGCGGTAATAATTTTAACGCACTTCTTGATAATATGCCCTGTTATCTTTCTAAATTAACGTCTTACACTGAGAAGCTGCTTTACATTTAATTCCCTACATCAACCTTTGTTTAAAACACCACCAGAGAAGGGTGGTGAACTCTGTTCCACAAAGAGCAACTAAAAGCTTTCTTGTTCTTTATCAGAAACTTCATCTGCATCTCAATGATTATTGCCAGCCTTTTCGGCCCCATAAGAGGCTGGGTGGATGAGTATAATACGCAGTATTTAGGTTCGGAGCCGGAGAGTGCACGAAAATGAGGACGGATATTTGAATTAATGGCGACTGGATGGATGGCCAGATGGATGAATGGATAGCTAGATGGATTGATGAATGGATATATGGATGAATGGAAGGATAAATGGATACATGGACCAGTACTTAGGTTACACGGGTGGGCTGATAGATGTGTAGGATTGGTTCCGGGACAGATGTATGTATGAATATATGGGCGTATAACTGGATGGATGGCACTGTGCTTACCATAGGCGAGTGGGCTGATAGAAACTTAGAATAACTGCAGGGACAGATGTATGTATGTATGTAGGTAGGAATGTCTGAATGAATTGAAAGATGGTTGGATGGTGCAGTGCTTAGGATGAATGGATGCAGGGCTTTAAGTGGGCTGGCTCTGAGCACCGGCAGGTATTTTCAGAAATACTCAAAACGGGTCTCTATCGGGCTCTATTTTCGGCCCTCGCACAGGGAGTCAAGTTTTCTTTTTTTTTTATTGGACTGTAGTCACAGCATGCACATCGATGTGCGCATGCTCATTTTGTTCATTACTGAGAAGTGGAGACATCATGCTACGTGAGCCACGTTGTAGGAGGAAGGGCAATCCTTTAAAGAGCGTGTTTACCGAACATGGAATAATTTGAGGGGATTTTCTTAAGCACACAATGCTAGTTATCTTCATGTAGACCACGCCCCTACTTGGATAGCCCACAACCTTTAACAGGTTTGCCCCGCCCCTTTTAGAGCACCCCCAGTTTTTTCCCACTTAAAGCCCTCACTGCACCATAGTAACAAAGAAATTGTCCAAGCTTCCATTTAAATGTACAAGGGCACCAAATTTCATAATTTGCCATCAATGCTGGCAGCCTTCTACCACAGTGCAAGAGTGTCTATCAGCATGAAGATTTGTTATCCACAGAAATGTTGTGTGATTTGCGTAGCTGTCTGCTGGAACACTCATCAATAAAAAGGTATTAAAACATGCAAATTTGCGAGAAAAACGTATGCCATACCATAAACCGCTTCATAAATGGGCCCATTGCCACTACACCACCCTCATCCCCATTCTTGCTTAACCTTACGAAATCAAAGAAAGACCCCAGCAAACCTGGTAGAGCCACTGTAGCAAGACAGGGACTTAATTTGAACAAGTCTCTGCCGGAACGCCCAGCAACAAAAGGTATTAAAACATGCAAATTTCCGGATAAAACATATGCCATGCCATAGAGTGCTTTATAAATGGACCCAGTGGCACTACATCACCTTTACTAGCTACACATGTGCACGTTACAAATGTCCGTGCTATAATCTGCAACATACCCACCTTTCCCACCCCCACCCCTTCCCTTGCTTAACCTTACAAAATCAAACCAACAATTCCCAGCACTCCCGTTAGCGCCACTATAGCCATACATAGCCTTAATTTCAAAAGGTGTCTGCCGGAAAGCTCATCAGCAAAAGGTATTGAAACCTGCAATTTTCCAAGTAAAACATACACCATACCAGAAGGCGGTTTATAAATAGTCCCAGTACCACTACACCACCTCCACACCCGCCCTTGCTTAACTTTACGCAATAAAATAAAGAGCCCCAGCAAACCTGGAAGCGCCACTATAGCCATACAGAGGCTTAATTTCAACAGATATCTCCTGAAACACTCATCAGCAAAATGTATTAAAACATGCAAATTTGCGGGTAAAACATATACCATGCCATAGGGCGCTTTATTAATGGTCCCAGTGGTACTACATCACGTTTAGTAGCTAGACATCTGCACGTTACTAAAGTCTGTGTTTTATTCACCAACATACCCACCTCCCCCTTCCACCACCCCCGCCATTGCTTAACCATACAAAATCAAAGAGAAACCGCCAACATTCCTAGTAGCGCCACTATACCCATACTCAGGTTTAAGTTTTTAAAGGTGTCTTCCATAACGCTTATCATCCAAAAGTATTCAAACATGGAAATTGGCGGGTAAAACATAAACCATCCCATAGCATGGTTTATAAATGGGCCCAGTGGCACTACACCACCTTTACTAGCTATACATCTGTATGTTAATAAAGTTGTTTAAACACTATGTAAAGTGTATATCAGAGGATGGGGAGAGTAAACAAAGTTGTAATTCCTAAACTTTTGATATACCATCCCTTTACTGTATGTATATTAAGGACATTAAATTGAATGAAAAAATTGACGAGTATCTCAAAAGAGAGTGAAACTGAGCACCGGTAAAACTCAGACCACTTAAACACCTATGTATATTCAGCACATGAACACAGCCTGACAATTACTATCACTTGTAATGACATGTACTTTACTTATGTCAAGAAAGTCATACAGAAAATATACCGAACATTTTAATTTCTTTTTTATCTTTCACACATTTATAAAACATCTCTTCTAAAGCAACACTCCCCAACCACTTCTATTTCATAAGAACAGACAATAATTAATACGTTTATTACCATATATTCTACCTTTTTATTATTCACTATTCACAAACTACTAAAACTATTAACTATACCCAAATGCAAACCAGAAACCATGTCCATATTATATCTCAAGCTATATTCAAATGATTCAAACTATGCGTACATATAAAAGGAATGTATCACTTTTACTATCTCCATCTCCTCTCCATGTAATCTCCAAACACTGTAGACGGACTCACATTACAACAAGCTCCCTAGACTTGTATTCAAATCTACCTCTCACTGTCAAAAATTAGACCACAACCTGTCCACATAACATTTCTGGGTTTGGTTTTATCGCTTTTAACTTAATAACACATACATCTCCTACCCCCCCCTGTTCCCCACTACTTCCACAGAAAGTATAATTTGCAAACGTGGGACTTTTTCTTTATCTCACCTGAATGCATTAACAAACCCAAATTAACGCTGTACCTCATTTTCAAAACCATACAGCTCAGTACTGACCCTGAAAAGTAATTCTAAGCGTACTTACCGGTAACTTGTATTTACTTCCATAGGAATCCATTGTGTGGTTTTCAGCAGACAAGTTTCTGCGTCCATTTTTGAAACGTACAAATATTCCTCTAAAATCAGCCGAACTACGAATTCCGATTTACTCACCTGTTCTCAGGAGAGAACCCAGGGCTGCATCTTTTAGCCCAGCACTGACTCTGAAAAGTAATTCTAAGCGTACTTACCAGTAACTTGTATTTCCTTCCATAGGAATCCATTGTGTGGTTTTCACCAGAAAAGTTTCTAAGTGTCCATTTTTGAAACGTACAAATATTCCTCTAAAATCAGCCGAACTATGAATTCCGATTTACTCACCTGTTATCAGGAGAGAATCCAGTGCTGCATGTTTTAGCCCAGCACTGACCCTGAAAAGTAATTCTAAGCGTACTTACCAGTAACTTGTATTTCCTTGAATAGGAATCCACTGTGTGGTTTTCACCAGAAAAGTTTCTAAGTGTCCAATTTTGAAACGTACAAATATTCCTCTAAAATCAGCCGAACTACGAATTCCGATTTACTCACCTGTTATCAGGAGGGAACCCAGTGCTGCATCTTTTAGCCCAGCACTGACCCTGAAAAGTAATTCTAAGCGTACTTACCAGTAACTTGTATTTCCTTCCATAGGAATCCAGTGTGTAGTTTTCACCAGAAAAGTTTTCAAGTGTCTATTTTCACAAACTAAAAATATGCCTAAAAAATCATCTGTATGACTTAAACACATTCTTTCAACTGTTTACAGTAGATTGGCCAGTGCTGGATCCAGGATCCACCACTGAGTAAGAAAAAGTAACGATAACACTACTTTCCTGCTAAGTGAATTTTCTGCCTTAGGATAACATTGGTGATTCTATGTGAATTTTTTTTTTAAGTGTCATCTTTTAAAATACAATAATATTCCTTAAAAATAACTACTGTAACCAAAACTCTTTTACTCAACTGTTTACAGGAGATGTCCAAGGACTGAATCTAGGATCCAGTCCTGTGGTTAGAAAATTAATCCATAAAGTAACTAATTGCATTTGACCAGAAATTCACATTGAGCTCAATGTTGCATTGTGTTTGAAATTGTGTTGCCCATTGCAACAACTGTAACTACTATACTTAAAAGTCTATTGCCTATTTGCAATGTATTTAAACTAAAGTAATTCATTCTGAGAAAGTATATTTTGTATTGTAATGTATAATGTAATAATAATGTAATTAAAAAAATATATATCTAAAAATAAATAGTTTAAACAATGTAGTAAATCAGTATGAAAAAAATCAGTATAATAATTAATACATTAAAAATTGTCATTTACAAAACCTTTGAAATTCACTGAAAAAACCATAGGTTTCAGGCCTGATATAGTTAGGAATTGCGATTCTCCTATTAACATGACCAGAGAATCTGGATTTCATTAAAGACACGGAGGCTATCATTTGGATTTCCACGGGATCTGAAGCCTCTATTACGAGGTCCTCCTAGCGCTCGACGGGTGTAGAATTGTTGATTTGAGGGGTAGAAGCCTCTACCAGAACCTCTGAAGGACGAGATGGGCCGCTGGGAATTGCGGCCGGAAAAACGGCTCTTCTTCCGGCCTGTCCAAAAAGGTTTGTGCTGAAGACACGCTTCGTATTTGATTGAGCCCTATCTAGGGCAGTAAAGGTGGCGACATATTGGCCGATTGACTTGATCATGTCTTGTCCGAAGAGAAGACCCTTAGGGTTGTCAGAAGGTTCTTTCTCTGCCAGGTCGCTGAGTTTGGGATTGATCTTTGTCAGGATAGTTCTCCTCCTTTCGATGTTCAGACTCGAGTTCGCATTACCAAGGAGAACAATAGCTCTTTGGCTCCATCCACGAATGAGGTTGGTATCGAGAGGCGTATTTGAAATGTGTGACTCCTCTGCTAGGTCTAGGATCCTGGTGAGAGGGCCGAGCACGTCAAGGAGGTGGTCTTGGCAGCCCTTGAGTGCTCTCTCCAGGCCTCTTCTAGGGTATTTTCCCAGTTTAAATAGGAATTTTATTAGGTCGGGGTCGAGGTTGGGGGTTTGAGAGACCTTGTCATGAATTGTGGGTCTCGGGCACTCTGATCTGAGAGTATTTCTAGTTTCTCTTTCCAGAGAGTTCCTTAGCCATCTCCTAATAAATTTAGAGACGTGTTCCTGAGGGAACCACTTTGAGCTGTTAGGGTGGGAAATAGTTAGGGGGGAGAACATTTCTTCTCCTAACGGATTGAGTATGATGTTATCGGAAGAAGAGAGGGATTCTCCTTTGCCAAAATTATCAAGATCTTGGTTTGGGTCGTCAAGATCCAAAACGAATTCATCGTAGGGGTTGTGGAAATTTTCTTCCTCTGAATCAGAGTCTGCATCATCCTTCCTGTCATAACGGGTTGTGCCGCTAGGGGCACCCATCAAATTTATGCCGCGAGGGGCACCGTTCTCATTTGAGGCGCGAGGGCCTCCCAACATAGATGAGGTGCTAGGACCTGCTAGGTCGACTGAGGTGCTACGACCTCTTGTGCTGTAATCATCAGGATGTTCGCAGTATTTTGATTTTTTATTCTTTTTTCCTTCAGTTAAGGTGTCGTAGGTAGAGTCATCGTGACCAGAGGGGAGAGGTCTTTTGGAAGACATCACTTCTTTAAAGGTAGATAGCATGCAGTATCGCATTTCATTTTGTAGGAATTTTTTGAAGGAATCATTATTGTGGAGGGGTGAACTGGCGGTAGCATCACCCGATTCAAGGTATGACATTGCTATTAAGGGGTAAGGTAAGTTGAATACTAAAGAATTATTTTTATTTTTTAAGTTTTATCTATTTAATTAAATAATTGGATTGATATTGAATCTCCCCCTTTTTTTTTTTATATTTTTTGTTTTGGAGGTGGCAAAGCTGGAGAAATAATTGTTAATAATTAATGCTGGAATTTGAATTAATTTCCTTGTTATTGCGAGTATTTCCCTTGAACTGGTTAAAGATCGTTTTTTGGCAGCAGCTGATCCGAGCGGAGTAACTGAACCTCTCGCTCGAGATCAGCTGTTGCCAGGGGAGTCGACGGAATTAGATGAAAGAGCCTAAGATACAGGTTTGTGAGCGTGCACCGTCCTTAAGGTGCATTCCTCAAAGTAGCGACGCGCTCGCTTTGGTGTGCGCGAGCGCGTCGTTTCATCGTGCTCCGGTCAAAAAAATAGGAATAAATATGCAAAAGTGCTCCCTTAGGATATACGCGAACAAGCGCGTTGCAGCGGGTAAAGATAGGGGAAGACAAGCAAGTTAACGGAAACAGGCTTATCTATTTAAAATAAATAATAGTAATAAAGTACAAATGCGGGTGAAGGAAGGACGACAACCTCAATAGGAAGTCGATGGGAGGGGGGTTAGGGGAAGAGGGGGGGGTAGAGCCCCTAATCGGTTGCGCAAGCGGTGAGGTATTTGGGACGAACATAAAACATGAGAGAAATTGGCACAATGTTCCGCATCGAAAACGGAGGGCAAATAGGATGAAAGAAAGGTTTTTCCTTTTCTTCTTTAAGAGCAAACAAAGTCTAAAGGGCAATAGTAATAAGAAAGGTATAAATGTTACTTATCTGTCTGTGAGCCGCATTTAAAAGAGGCAGTCTGTTGCGTCTCATGCTACTTGTATCCTGGTCACTACATTCTGGAACTGTTTGTTTCTTTGTGATGTAGTGCGGCTGTCTGTGACTGCATTAAAGGATTAATGCATAATGTAGCCTCCGGTCTTGTAATGAAATTAGCATTTAAAAAACCTTTGAAATTCACTGAAAAAACCATAGGTTTCAGGCCTGATATAGTTAGGAATTAGCATTTAAAAAATGTTTGAAATTCACTGAAAAATCCATAGGTTTCAGGCCTGATATAGTTAGGAATTAGCATTTAAAAAAATCTTAGAAATTCACTGAAGAAACAATAGGTTTTAGGGGTGTTATAGTTAGCTGGACATTTCACTCAAACAAAACCATTGAAATTCCTCCGATA
The DNA here is from genome assembly GCF_964204655.1 of Triturus cristatus. NCBI lineage: Eukaryota > Metazoa > Chordata > Amphibia > Caudata > Salamandridae > Triturus > Triturus cristatus. The sequence goes on from NC_140587.1 coordinate 234,278,553, forward strand.
TAGTTAGTTGTACTAACTACATCTCGCGCACCCGCAATCCACTGCTGATGATGTCACATATTACATCCTTCATGACATGGTCAGTGACATCACTGATGACATCTCAAATGCCATCACTGATGACATCACTGATGGCATCATCCAGTGAATGTGGTTTGGTTCGTTATTTAAATATGTATTATATATATATATATAGCAATTTGCTTTGAAGAATGAGTGGATATATAAATATAAATATCTGGATGGAGGATTTAGTAGCAGTGTGATTGACTGTTTACTTGACTAATTTATAGTTTCTCACAAAATATATTGGATAGTGACTAAACTGTGTGAATATCTGTATCACTTTGTCACTTGTTGTGTAAACTGCTGCACATTAGTTTGTTTCGCTACAAGCGATTGAGTTTTGGTATATCCTCTGCTGTGAACTTTTAAAAGACCTCATTCGATGTATCAAACAGCCTGTAGTAAGTGAATTTAACTATAGTTTCCGGAGCTACACAGAAAGAGCATGGCAAAGCTCTCATGCAAAGTATATAATTTTCTGAATGAGACAGGCTTAAGTCTGACTGCAGAAAAATGTGAATTCCAGGAGAAAAGCATAACATTATTTGGCCATGTCTTTTCTGATGGGGGTATGAAACCTGATCCAGCTAAATTACAAGCACTGTCTACTGCAAATCCGCCACAAGACCTTTCTATGTTACGATATCTGGGAATGGCTAGTTACTGTTCTAGATACATACCCGATTTTGCTACAGTCAGTGCAACATTACAAGAACTTATAAAAAAGAATGTGTATTTTCATTGGTCAAGATATTGTAGGAAGAGCTTCCAAAAGATAATGCAAGCTATTGAGAGTGCCACTGAAATGGCCTACTTTGATTCCAAACTTCATACAGAGGCTGTTGTTGATACCAGCCTTTTTGGGCTCTCAGACAGCCAAATGCCCAGAGACATATCGTGACATATGCAAGTAAATGCCTGTCATATATGGAACATGCTTTCTTGCAACCTGAAACAGAAAGTTTGGCAGTGGTTTGGACTGGTGAATATTTTAATGTGTTTCTGTACAGAAAGCCCTACCTAGTAGTGACTGATATATGCTGCTCACTAATTCTAGTGATCACATTGTACCATGCCAAACAACCCTTATGGTGGTGGTTGAAGTCAACCTTGATAGACCAGCTATCCTAGTGGTAGCGTGGACAGTGCAGGCTAAACTCTTGAGGGCATGTGCTCAAAAACTTGGCAGAAGCCAGTCTATCTATGAGCTCATCTGCCCTTGGAATTGGGTGTGCATCTGTCCTGGTGACAGCATTGAGTCCTCTGTAATCCACACAGAACCTCATTTCTCTCTTTCCATCTTGTGTGTGAGGTTTGGGGACCAGAACCACTGGGCTAGCCCAGGGGCTCTCTGAAGGCTCAATGACACCTAACTCCAGCATTTTCTGCACCTCAGTCTTTATACAGTCCCTGACATGGTCAGGTTGCCTGTAAATCTTGCTTTTTACAGGAAGACTGTCACCAGTGTCCACCACATGGGTACACCAGTTAGTCTGACTGGGTGTCAAGGAGAACATATGTCTATATGACTGTAAAACTTGTCTGCAGTCATTTTGCTGATGTTCAGTGAGGCTGCCCCCTAAGGCCACACCATCAACTGAGCCATCTTCAGGGTTCTGAGACAACAGGTCTGGGAGAGGGTCACTCTCTTCCTCCTGCCCCTCATCTGTAGCCATGAGCAAGCCCATGTCTGCCCTGTCAACATATGCCTTGAGTCTGTTGACATGGAGCACCCGGTGGGGGCTCCTGGGAGTTCCTAGGTCCACCAAGTAGGTAACCTCTCCCTTCTTTTCAACAATTGTATGGGGTCCAGACCATTTGTCTTGGAGTGCTGCTGGGGCCACTGGCTCCAACACCCATATCTTCTGTCCAGGCTGGTACTCAGTCAAAACAGCCTTTTGGTCATGCCAAGCTTTCGGTAATTCTTGGCTTGCCTCCAGATTTTTAGATGCCTTCTCCATGTACTCAGCCATCCGGGAGCGGAGACCAAGTACATAGACCACTATGTCTTGCTTAGGCTTTTTGAGCGGTAACTCCCATCCTTCCCTCACCTGACATAGGGGTCCTCTTACAGGGTGCCCAAATAGCAATTCAAAGGGGCTGTAGCCAACTCCTTTTTGTGGGACCTCTCTGTAAGCAAACAGAAGGCAGGGTAGAAGGATGTCCCATCTTCGCCTGAGCTTTTCAGGTAATCCTTTGATCATACCCTTTAGGGTCTTGTTGAATCTCTTAACAAGCCCATTGCATTGTGGATGGTAAGGAGTGGTGAACTTGTAGTTGACACCACATTCCTTCCACATAGCTGTCAAGTATCCTGACATGAAGTTGGCACCTCTGTCAGATACTACCTCCTTAGGAAACCCCACTCTGGAGAAAACTCCAAGTAAGGCCCTGGCCACAACAGGAGCTGTTGTGGTCCTAAGGGGAATTGCCTCTGGATACCTGGTGGCATGATCCACTACCACCAGTATAAATCTGTGCCCAGATGCAATGGGGGGGCTCCATGGGACCCACAATATCAATCCCCACTCTTTCAAAGGGAACCCCCACCACAGGTAGTGGTATTAGGGGGGCCTTTGTTGTGCCACCTAATTTGCCACTGGCTTGGCAGGTTACACAGGAGCGACAAAACTCCTTGGTATCTTCATTCATGTGAGGCCAGTGAAAGTGAGGGACAAGCCTGTCCCAAGTCTTGTTCTGGCCTAAGTGTCCTGCTAAAGGAATATCATGGGCCAAGGTAAGAAGGAAGCCCCTAAATTGCAGAGGTATAACCAACCTCCTGATGGCACCAGGTTTTGGGTCTCTAGCCTCTGAATAAAGGAGTCCATCATCCCAATATACTTTATGGGTACCTTGAGCATTCCCAGCAGCCTCAGCAGCAGCCTGCTGTTTGAGGGGTTCAAGGGAAGAACAGTCTAACTGAGCCTGCCTTAAGTCAGCCCTAGAAGGCCCCCCTGCCCCCAGAAACTCAACCTGTTCAGGTTCAAGCTCTTTAGGGACAGTTCCTTCAGGGGTCTCAAAATCAGTTTCCTGAGAAGACTGATCTTCACTTTCAGGCAGGAGGGAAGGCACAGCCTTGACCCTTCTGTTCTTCTTCTTGGTAGGTGCTTGGTCCATTGTTCCAGGCTCCAAGACCTGAGGTTCAGTGAGGCACTTTTTGGCCTGTGACCTGGTCTCAGCAAGGACATGTGATGAAATCCCTAACATATCTGCATGACTCCTGTACTCCACTTCTGACCATAGAGAGGATTCTAGGTCATTGCCCAACAGACATTCAACTGGGAGGTCTGCACTTAATACAACCTTTTTGAGGCCAGTTACCCCTCCCCAGGAGAAATTAACAATTACCACACTATGTGTAGTAGAGACATTGCTGGCGTTGGTCATTAGGTAATTATCACCTAGTATTATCTGTCTAGGGTCCACAAAGCCAGTGTCACCATGGTGACACTGGCACAAGTGTCCCTGTCTGTCTGTACTTGCCTAGATTACTAGGACTCACAGTAGTGGACAACTCCATGTCCACCTCACAAATCAGAACAGCCTGTGTAGGAGTTATGACTAGGCCAGAATCTCCTGCAGTACCCAAGGTTAACCCCACTACTCCCTTAGCCTGAGGACCAACACTGCCAACTGTACTAGGGGGTGCAGGTGCCTTAGGGGCTGCAGTGATGGGGGCTCCATTTGTCTTACAATCACTGGTCCAGTGAGAGGTGTTTTTACAGTCATTACACCATGGCTTTTTCTGACCTTCTTTCTTCTTCTTGGAAGTTTGGGACCCACCCTCATTATTCTGTTGGGGGCCTGGTGAAAACTTCTGGTCTTTGGGTTTCTGTTCCCCACCCTTTTGGTCTGCCTTCTTCTGGTCACCACCCTGGTTCTGGTTCTGGTTCTTTTGCTTAACCCTGGTTATAACCCATTTGTCTGCCTCCTTTCCCAATTCTTGGGGAGAGGTCAGATCTGAGTCAATCAGGTGTTGATGCAACTGCTGGTTTTGACAATTATTTAAGATTTGCTCTCTCATAATTAGATTATACAACCCTGTGTAATCTGCAACCTTACTTCCCAGCAGCCAGCCCTCCAGAGCCTTAGTGCACACTCAACAATTTCAGACCAGTCCTGAGTCTGTGTCTTCTGTGTGTCTCTGAACATTAACCTGTACTGTTCAGTGGTTAAGCCTAACCCATCAATCAGAACACTCTTCAGGACCAGGTAGTTTCTAGCATCCTCATCACTAACTGTGAGGAGCTTGTCTCTGCCTCTTCCTTCAAAGGAGAGCCACAAGATTGCTGCCCACTGCTCCTGAGGGACCTGCTGTACTCTGCAGGCACTCTCAAGGGCAGTTATCCACTTGTGGATATCATCCCCAGTTTTGTAGGGGGGCATAATCTTACTCAGGTTTCTATTGTCATAGGACCTGTCTTTATCCTTAGGGATATTGCTGCCACCAGTGGAATCTAATCCACTCTCTCTAGACTGTCTTGCTCTAGCAAGTTTCTCCTTAGCTAAGGCAACTTCTAGTTCTTGCCTTTGAATCCTAAGTTCAGCCTCTCTCATCTTGGCTTCATGCTCTCTTCTCTGAGGGGAAGTCATCCTCCTCTGAGCAGGGGCATTGGGGCCTTTAGAGCCAGTGGAATGGTCAGATCCACTCGAACTAGATCTTCTATCCCTCTGTCTCTGGTTAAGCCTGCTTGGGGGTCTGTAGGGAGGTATCCCATTTCCAGTCCCATGTAAGCTTAAGTTAGCCTGGCTAAGTCTCCTGACTGGCACCTGGCTATTTCTATCATCATCTGAATCTGCCTCCTTCTCATCTACATCATCTCCCTCTGGAGTGATAGGGGCATTAGTATTATCATCTTCAGATGGGTGACCTCCATCTCCAGACCCTGTAGGGACTGAGTCAGGGGCACTTAGAGTATCAGAGTAATCTAATAGCTCTAGGAGTTGGGCTATAGTAGGGTTTTGACCCTGCTTAAGACCTCTGGTGTTACACAGCTGTCTTAACTCCTGATAGTTTAACATAGAATATTTGGATGGTGCCTTTTGAGGGTCACTCTCAACAGCTGGGAGCCCAGTGGCTCCTGCTGCTCCAGCCATTCTCTTAGTGAGGTGGATGTGTTGCAATCTACCTACACTGGTGTTTTCCTACTGGACCTTTTCTAGTTAGTTGTAGTCATGGTGTGCTACTCCCTTTGCTCTACAACAACTAAGTTCAGTAGAACTTATGTATACTAGTCTTGTTTTTATATGTACCTAAAGGTACCTGTATGATCTTTCAAATGATATTTTCAAAGATTACAATTGGTAAAACACAGCAAGCTCAAATCCCAACCGCTGCTCACCAATGTGAGAAGTTGGCCTGGTATATGCTGCTCACTAATTCTAGTGATCACCTTGTACCATGCCAAACAACCCTTATGGTGGTGTTTGAAGTCAACCTTGATAGACCAGCTATCCTATTGGTAGAGTGGACAGTGCAGTCTGCAGGCTAAACTCTTGAGGGCATGTGAAGCCAGCTGTTTTACCATATGTAACCTCCTTGAATACCAAATGAAAGGACACCACACAGATATATATTCAAAATATATATGTATTTATTTACTAAAAGTATCCCCTATACTCTTTATGAGCACAGAAGCACATTCATTTAAAACAAGGCAGTGTTTAAATATACAAAAGTTGCACAATTATGGATGGGCCAGGTGGCCAGCTAAACCATATACTAAAATAGTGGTATAAGAACCACAAATAGAAAGGAAAGAAGGCCTAGGGCCTTGGGAATCGCTGGGACGACAAGGAGCTAACTGTGGTTACTGACCAGGAGGCCCACAGGATGCATGTGCAGTGTTAAAAGTTACACGCGTGCACCTATTGATTTCAAAGGGTGCGTAAAAGTCACAAAGTTAAAGGAAAAGGAGTCTTCCGGATGGACCAGAACCTAACAACTTGAAACCTAGACACTAGAGATGTTTCTCTACCCAGGAGCACCGGAGTGCCAGCGTTACCTCACCCACAGGATGCGGGTGCATAGGGGTCAAAGTGCGTCGGGTTTCGTCGTACAGGTCTTTGGAGCCTGAGGATGAAGATGCTGCAGGCGGCCAGGCAGGAAGAGTTCTGGTGGATCCAAGGATGGATCTGAAGAGTAGAAGACCTGCAAGCAGAGGGGACAATGTTCAAAGTCACTAGACAGTGACCGGCGTGGCACCAGGAAGGAACCAGGCGATGTCGGGTGCCAACAGATGAAGAAAGGAAGCTTGTCTCTGCAGCCACATGAAAGTGAAGAGGTCGACGACGTCCAGGAGTCACTCACGAGCTATCCCACAAAGGCTCTAGCTGATGGCGGTGTCGGCTTTTTGATCGGAGCAAACAGGCCTTGGCTAATGCAAGCCACGCAGGAATCGAGGAAAGCTTGGTGCTCTGGCCAGCAAGGTCAGAGGGGCTGCTCCTTTTCACAGGAGCAAGGAGCCAGTCCGGAGCAACCAGACCAGCAGTGTTAGTTGTAGTTTTCGTTGCCAAGATGGCCACTAGCCAACGGGCCAGTAACCGGGATGACGCATCGAGTGGCAAAAAGCAAAAGGGCCCCACGCAGATCTCGTGGATGCTGGAGGGCTGGTCTTTGGTGCAAATGCTGCTTGGTGTTGAGGCTTCTCAAGGCCCAAAGCACAGCATTGAGGATGCCTCAGGCGCTGCGCAGTCAGCTTGTCGTGGACTTTCCAAGATGGCCGGTCCCACGTCTCTCGGTGCCTCCACGGGTCTCTTCTTTGCAGGGACTGTGGATCTGGCTCAGAGATGTCTGGGAGTCTGGGTCTTGTTGGGCTCTGGGCTCAGTCTCCAGCGGGAGGCAGCAGCAAAGCAGTCATTGAGTTGCTGGATGATGCCTGTATTCACAGGGTGGTCACTCCTTGGCCACAAGGGAGATTCTCTTCAGTCTTCTGTGCAGCAGAACATCGAAGTCCAGTAGTTCTTCTTATTAAAGTCGAGTTTCAGGATGATCTGAAGTCTTGGGACACAGCTCCTACTCTTATTCCAAATCTAGGGGCCGGATTACCTGCTAGGTCTCTCCTCTGGGTGGGACCAGGAAGGGGGGCAGTTACACCCCCTTTCCTTTGTCCAGTTTCGCGCCAGGACTGGGGCTGGAGAGCCCCAGCTCCGGTTTGAACTGTCATATGCACAGGGACACCTTGTGTGCCCCAGGCATGTCTCAATCTATTCAGCCCTCCCTAACCCACTACACAAAATCCTGTCTGGGGTGGTGCAAGCACCTCCCATGACAGTAAACCCTTTGTCCACACCTCCCAAGCTGCAAGGACTCCCAGCAGCAGGAGGGCAGAATTGTGTCTGTGGTGGCAGCATCCATTTTGTGATGCTGAGGCTCTGTCTAACTTTACCCGGGTTTCAGGTTAGGTACATGTCGTGTCCCTCTAGAAGGGTGGAATGCTACCCCCGTCACCAGAATTGGTGAGGGGGTAGTATTCCAAATCGTATGACACCTTACTCGACATGTTTTGATAAAGCCAAACCAGAGTTAGCATTTGACCGCGAGGTACAATATGCACTTAAGAGTATATGGTATGGCAATATCATGAAACAGCTAAAGGACGTTGTTCCGAAAGCTGCAGACAGGCTCAGCTCATGCCAGAGCACCATCTCACATGAAACCAAGCACTCTGCCTCCAGGATTGTTAAGGCCTGCCATAGGAGTGACTGATAGGTTACCATGTGTCCATATATGTTAGATATAGATATACTATATCTAAGTAAGAGGTGATTACACCAACTTACCCCAGCTGAGTGATCAGCCAGTTGTGTCAAATAGTGAGGCCAGGCCAGGGGTGGCATAATACATGCTGCAGCCCCTGGTAGGCCTTGGATCCACCTATGCCCTGGGTACCTGGGGTACACTGTTACAGGGTCCAATAAGGTGAGCCAGTTCCAATTGGTAATGCACCTAGCGTGCATTGGCATTAATTTAGGGAGAGTGCAGCAGGGCTGTGGGTCTGATTAGCAGGCCCACAGCCACACTAAGTCATAAAACCAGTGAAGCAAAAGCAAAAATTTGGGGTGACCATACGATAGCAGACCCTACTCTCCTACACTGTTGATGTTATTTGTCAATCCCAAAGCCTAAAGGCCTCCTAGAATTTAAAGTTGGGGTTTAAGGTTAGAAGAATACAACTATACAAATCTTCATCATGCAGGAAAAGATCAGAATCTGGCTGATTATTTTTCAAGCGTGCGATTACAATGACCTGATACCTCATCTTAGACAGCGTAGGCTTAGATAAATGTTATTCTGAAATTGAGCACACCCGCTGCCATGTCTTTAGAACAAATTGTCACTGCCCCAAGCCACAATAGTGACTTGTTAAAGATAAAAGTTATTATTGCTCATCAATCGTGAAAACCAGCGCTCTCTACACCCCTCAATATTGACAGCGAGTATTTGAAGAGATGAACTCAAGAAGGCCTCATTTTGCAAGGTACACACATTGTTATCCCAGAAAGTCTCCAAAAACAATTGATTGATGTCGCCCATTGAGTCTGGTTTCCGTACCTCAACAAAAGCGTCGAAAAAGAGTAGAAGAATTGTCACAAATGCAACTGTTTTTCATCTCAAGTTATTCAGCACCTTTTAAACATGTCAGATTTGCCACATCATTCTTGGGAAAAAATGTAAATTGATTTCTTTTGACCTCTTAAAGATGGACATTACCTTTGAGATATTGTTGATGAATACTCACATTTTCAATTGATAGAAGACCTTTCATCTACAATACATGAAAAGGTTATTTAAAAAGTCAGATGGCGTCTTTTGGCATGGGTACCTGCAATCTTGAAATCTGACAACGGCTCATTTTTTAATAGTCGAGAATTCAAAGACTTTATAAATCACCTCAAAATAAAGCATCAAAAAATCACTCTTCTTTTGCTCCAGGCCAATAGTCTTGTAGAGCGGTTCATGAGTATTCTAAAGAAAGCTGTTCAACGTGCGGCATTGGGGAAGCTCAACTTCAAGTTGTTTTGAACACTACTCTTCGAGCTTACTGTTCCATGCCTCACTCAATAACAGGGAAAAGCCTTGCAATTCTCTTGTTTGGAAAAGTCATGACAACCAAGCTGCACCCATGGACCAACCTCAGATCTAAGAATGAGGAAGACATTCATGCTACAGACTTTGGTTACAAACAGAAGATGAAAATATATGCTGATAGATGATGTCATGTAAAATATGTGACCTTTACAGGAGGAGACCGAGTGCTTGTCAGACATCACAGGAAAAGAAAATCTGATGCTTCTTGTGAGGATGAACCCTTTACAATCACTAAAACCAGAGGACACTTGTTGACTGCCCAGCATCCTGGAAAGTCCCACTCACTGATCCCCCCAAAAAGCTGTCCATCAACTGCCCCAAGTCTCCTTAAAATGTCCTGGTGGGTGCCGAGCATGCCCCGTTGGGCCTCCTCCAACCCCTCCTGTTTTAGCAGCATTTACTGCAGAAGCACCTGTGTGGTTGGGAAGGAGTGGTAGTTTGGGACCTGTACTCACTTTGCCACTGGATTCAAGCTAGCCTGGCTGATGAGGGGTGTTACCCAGAAATTGGTCCCAGGATGCTTGTTTGCTGGTCCAGGGAAGGCCTGGCTTGGCAGTTCAGGCTGGACTGTTCCCATAAGGAACAGGGTCAAGACTGATTTGCATATGCCTGGGTCTGAACTGGGGTGGCACCGGAGTGTTACCCCGAAACTGGTCCCAGGTTGCTTGTTTCTAGTCAAGGGAAGACCTCATTTGGCAGTTTGGGGTGGACTGTTCCTATAAGGACAGGGACAAGACCTATTTGCATATGACTGGGTATCTGACTTTGTGCTCCCATGGCTGAGAAAGGTAGTGTCAATTTACATAAAATGTGCTCTCATTTTAACTTCTGGAACAAGAAATTAATGAGAAACAAATGTGTTCTTTCAATCATGGTTTATAAACCCCAGCAGAGCGTAATCATTTTTCTCTCTGTAAAATCACCTCAGAACTATGGTTAGGTGAAATGTAATTATACTGACGCAATTCATGTAGTTTACAGTATTACTCCATGTACGATAATTACACGCCATTCATGGAAAAACTGTACAGCGAATGGCAAAATCTGAGGTAAACATTTTCCACAAACACACAGGAACAACAGAATGTGAGTGACTGTTGCTCATAATTTAAATGTATCCTAACACCAAGATTTGATGCAAGGACGTATTTCACCTTAAATATAGTGTGAAGGGAAGGATTTGCATTTTGCGCAACTGTCTGTTATTTCTCATGATTTGATTTTGATTTGATTTGATTTTAATTTTATATAGTGTTCAAATGCCTGGGGGAACTTGCTCCTGCTACTGACATAGAAGGATACAAAATATGCTACTCTAATGACTAAAGATTCAGGCTTTGAGAGATTTCCTGATGGACAGGAGGTCTGAACTGTTCTTTAGGTCCATAGGGACAGAGTTCCATATCTTTGCTGTTCTTCACAGAAAACGGCTGCCCCCCTTGATGCTTTATTGGTCCTTGGGAGCACCAAACACTTGACTTCCAAGGATCTAAGGGCCTTATTTATGAGGCCTTGCATCTCTTTTACGCCGCCCATGCGTCACTTTTTGTGACGCACTGGCATCGTAAAAAATGCGACATGTTGCACCCTCTATACAAAGTGACAAATCTAGGTAGATGCGTCACTTTGTACACCCCTGCTCCATATTATACCTGCACCAGGTATAATGTATGTAGGATGGGCGTACCTTCACAAAAAGCCACGTAGAAGTGGAGCATTGAAATCTATGGGCCCGAATCACAGAACTAACTTAAGACAAAATCCTAAACTTACTACCATTTTGGTATTCACAGAAGGCACTTACTCATTTTGGTATTCACAATAGGCACTTACTCATTTTGGTTTTCACAGAAGTTAGGAGTCCTAACTTTAGGACTCCTAAATGCCTTCTGTTTATACCGAAAGTCTTAAAGTTAGGATTTTCCTCAGTTTAGGAGTAGTAAAGTTAGGAGACCTCTTAATCCTTAATCAGCGAGCAGGTCAATCAGGATGTTGAGAGATCAATATCATGAATGCGGCCTTGCCGCCTCGTTCTAGGAGGAACCTCAGCTTCTCCGAAGCAGCTACCAATGTGGCCTCCATACTATGTACATTTTCAAATCCATATTGAGTGTAGTCCAGCAAGCCGTTGGTGTCAATGAATGACATAAGTTCCATGTTCAAAGCTTTTTCCAGTAGGTTAGCTAGAAAAGATAACCTATTGTTAGGCTTATAATGACTGGGCTCTTGTGGATCAAGACCAAAATTTTTATTAAAGGTAAGATGCAAGCCTTCTTCCATTTCAGAGGGAAGTACCAGTGTTGATTATTTCATTAAAAATCAGGGTCAATTGAGTGCTTAGGACTTCTGGAACAAAATGAGGTACTTCTTAAAGGCACGGATCTAATGACGATCTGGATTTAGTAGCTTTAATTGGATTAGAAACCTGTTCTGTACTTAGCGTAGAGAATTTGCCAAAAACAGCCGGTGTAGATTGCACTCCCTTGACTGATGAGACAATGGCAAATGCTTGATTATTAGTTACAAACATGTCATAAATTTATTTTACATTTGACTGAAATAAATTGGCTCAGATATTATAAAACGCTTGACAGCAACTGTTAGTGTTATGCACAGGCATCTTCACTACGTTTTTCACAGTATTAAAAAGCTGAGTTATTAGATTGTAAAATCTTGCTGGAGAAGTATTATGGGGCATATCAGCAACAACCGGCGATAATTATCACTAAGCGCACTTAGCGCTAGGATAATTATCGCCGGCTAGCGTGGATTTTTATCGCTGAGATAGCGTGCTATTAGCAACGCTTATCTCAAAAGCGATAAAAATCCTAGCGCTAACTGCCTACCGTGAGATTATCGCTGGAAACCCAGCGATAATCTCACGAAATGTGGAGTTAGCTTGTTGATAGGGCCTCACAAACTTATCCATGATATCCACCTTCCATAGGATATCATGGCTAAGTCAGTCCTGAAGCAGGCGTAAGGAAAGTAGCGATAACAGGGGTTATCACTACTTTTCTTGCCGCTATGCTTCATGGCGTGGGGCTTGATGATAGGAGAAATGTTGCTTAGCGACATTTCTCCTGTCATGTCAGGTCAGGAACGCCCACTTTGCATCTCATTAGAGATGCAAAGCTGGGCGTTAGGAATCCGTACGCTAATGCAAGGTTTCGCGCGTTAGCGTGAGCTTGCTAATTAGGCGATAAAATCATCGCCGCTTTGCGGCCGAAAATGGCCGCAAAAGCGGCGATCATTTTCTATCGCCGCGTTGTAGATAGGCCCCTTAGTTTTTACCTCGAGTATCAGCTTTTTGTACTCTGCGATTGACTGCTTATAAATCTCTCTATCTTTCATGAAGATCATAGTTAAATCTCCAGATTTGCTCCTTCCTTCAACACAGTTATTTCTGGGCTCTCAGAGAACCAAGGTTCTGAGGGAGTTTTCCTGCGCTTATTAAAAAAAAGTTGTGGTATAAGGATGTCAATCGCCCTTCCTAGCCAGGCAGAACAGTTATGTATGGTTTAGTCAAGCTCTGTCATAGGACTGGACTCAATTTCAAACAAGTTATCTGATAGGGCAGAATGTAAGGCATATTAACTTATATTCTACCAGGCCCTTCCCTTGGTAAGCTAGGGTTTCTTGACACTCAGTATATATAATAGTAAACATGACAGTTTTTTGATCTGACCACACAAGTGTTAGAGGGTCCAGCACCTGAAGGTATAGATTTTGAAAAAATGCCATCCAGTGTATATCCTGCCAGATGAGTGGGACATTTGACCAGCTGATGTAACCCTAAACTGGTCATGGAGTCAGTCAGGAAGGCAGCGTTATAATCAACTTTCTCGAGATCGAAATTGAAATCCCCCAGCACAGAGAAATCAACTGATTTACCTCTGGATTCTAACAGTGGGCTTAGACTTGATATAAAAGATGCTCTGGAACCAGGTAGGTAGTATATCAGTGAACCTTGAAAGGTTTAATGTTTCATAAGTTCTATTTGAAAGAAAAGAGATTCACAGGTCAAACTACTTACATCCGGAGAGCAACGTACAGCAAAAAAGTCAAGTGCAACAATAGCCAGCCGACCTCTAACTTAATCTATCTACGTCGACAATCATGTAACCAGCCAGGATTCCCTGAACCAAGTCAGGACCAGGTGTATTATCTGCCCAGGTTTTGGTGAAAAACTTTTATTTAACTTACGTGTTAGTAAGTACTCTGCAAACTCAATTTTATGTCTAATTAACAACCTGGCATTCATCACTATACATTAGAAAACTTTGTGCAAGAAATTATGTGGTGCTATATCTGGTCTTAGATTGTGGAAGAATGGAATTTGGCATTAGTAAGAGTCAATTTACAATTTGAGCAATACACCAAATTTTGACCAAAGTGTGGTTCGAGGATGTTACAAAACATGTTCATACCATCCATATTAAGAGCTAGAAGTTCTTCCCTGTAATACCGGCACAAAAGGGTGACTTTCCTGGCACGAAAAGGCCAGGGGCTCCAGCACTTGGCATGATCTGGGCTCAGACAGGTGCAGGCGGGCTTGCCTTAGGCATGCCTTCAGTGTGTCAGCGGCAAGCGTCTGCTGTGCGGTCACTTAAGTTCATTCATTTATAGGCCCTCCCAGCCCAAAGACTAGTGCGGCATCAAAGAAATGGCGGCCCCATTCTAACAGGTGGGTACAATTCACGTATTCTAAATGTACAAATAGGTAAAAGTGGCAAGGAGTCATTAAAACACTAAAACATTACGAGTAACAGCTTTTAAAAATGTGTCCAGTTCTCACCTTGTTCAGCGATGCTGTGCAGTTGTGTCAGCCTGTTCATTTATAGTCCCTCCCAGTCTAAAGACTAGAGCGGCAACCAAGGAAATGTCTGACCCATTCTAACTGGCGGGTACTGTCCACACGTTCTAAATGTATGAATAGGCAAGAGGTAATAGTGCAAAGAGTCTTTAAAATATTAAGAGTAACAGCTTCTAAAATGCATCCAGTTCCCACCTCGTTCAGTGGTGCTGGGTGGTCGCCTCAGCCCCTTTATTTACAGTCCCTCCCAGCCCAAAGACTAGAATAGACAGGGAAATGGCTCACCCATTCTAACAAAAGGGTACTGTCCATGCATTCTAAATGTGTAAATAGGCAAAAGGTAATAGGTGGCCATCAGAACTTAGACACAACCCCCACATCGAATGACCATGCCCACAACCCCGGCATCATCCTGGACAGGGAACTCTCCATGAAATGACAGGTCAACTCCTCCTCCTCAGCCCACTTTCACACTCTCCACATGCTCTGCAGAATCTTCAAATCATCAACAGAAATATTTTGACACAGGCCCACATCACCAGCTGCCTGGACTGCAGCAACACACACAATTCAGAATGCAGCAGCTAGACTGATCTTCAACCTGCCAAAAGAACCCACATTATCCAGCACCTGAGAGACCTCCACTGACTCCCACCCAGGAAAGATGCCAGATCAAACTACTGACCCATGTCTACAAAGCACTCCACAATCAAGGGCAGGCATACCGGAATCATCGCCTGAACTCTCACAAAATATCCAGAAACATTTGCTCCGCCCACCTTGCCCTTGCACAGACACCACGTATCTGCTGCACCAGAGGATGCTCCTTCACCCACCTCGCCGCCAAGTCTTGTAACGCCCTACACCTCCAAACATTACCCTTACTGACAGACTTTAGGAAGAAACTCAAGACCTGGCTGTTCGACTGAAACCCGCAGCCCAGCGCCTGGATTCCCTCACAGATGATAAGCCAGTACCATCAACAAATGATATATATTACTAAAATCTGTTTCCACTCTTTCTCAGTAGTCTTTTTATGATTCTCAATACCTGGCATTCACAACAAAGCCTTTTAAAGAAGACTGTGGGGCATATGTATGAAAGCAAAAATTAGTCGCAAACGCTGCGAATCGCAAAAAACAGCGTTTGCGACTGATTTTTCGCTATTTCATATGTATGACACATTTCCAAACTGAAATATAAGAAATCGCTAAATTAGCGATTTCTTAGGCTGCGAAACAAGAAAACTGCGAATTTCCTAGCGAATACCTAATTTGCGATTCCTTAGCGTTGCGAATATCGCTAACAAGAAATCGCTAGCTAAGAAATCGCAAACACATGTATGAAAAAATCGCAAATTGCGATTTCACGAAATTCGCTAATTAAGAAATCGCAATTAACACCAATTGCTTGCAGGTGGTAAACTGGTGCAAGGTACAAAAACCAGCCCACAATGCAACAAACACACCCACAATGGCTGCAATGTACGTGATAGCCAGGAGGCTGCGTATTCGGGCCCTTGCACACAGGAGAATGAGACAGGAACGTATCTTCAGGCTGCGCATCACCCTGTTACAGAACACTGAAGAGGAGATCTATGACAAGTACAGACTGCACCCACAGACCATAATGGACCTGATTGAGGAGCTGAAACCCCACTTGGAGCACCCTACTCGCAGGACACAAACAATTCCCACACATGTGCAGGTCCTGTGCTCCCTGCACCTCCTCGCGTCAGGGAGTTTTCAACGGGTCATAGCGGAGGTTGGTGGTGTGTCACAGAGTGCACTTTCGCGCTTCTTCCATGCCTTCCTAGATGCAATGCTACTGAGGCTCCCACATCACATTTACTTCCCCACCACCCAACAGGCATTACAACAAACGATACTGGACTTCTACCAGATTGCACGTTTCCCCCACGTCATCGGCTGCATTGACGGGACCCATGTGGCCATCACACCCCCAGCAGAAACTGAATATGTCTACAGGAATCGGAAATGCTACCATTCCCTCAACATACAGATTGTGTGCAACGCTAAGTATCACATCACCGACATCGTAGCCAAATACCCCGGCAGTACACATGACTCCTTCATCTTCCGACACAGTGGAATACACAGACGTCTGAGTGCTGGAGAGTTTGGGGAGGGGTACCTGCTCGGTAAATACATTGCACACATCAATACATCCACTACATCAGTTGAGGGGGGGGACATTGACTCACCTATTGTGTGTTTTTCCATGCAGGTGACAGTGCCTATGCAGTGCGCGACTTCATCCTGACCCCATACCTGGATCCTGCAAATGCAAGTGAGAGGAGCTACAACAGGGCACACAGATCTACACGCTGTGTCATTGAGCGAACCTTCGGAATCCTGAAGAGCCGCTTCCGGTGCCTGCATAAGAGTGGAGGCGCACTGCAATACAGCCCTGAGACCTGCTGTAAAATCGTGGCAAGCTGTGCAATGCTACACAACATGGCAATGAGGAAAGGCACCACAATTGATGTGACCGATACAGACACATCGGATGACGAGCGCCCTGCTCCCCCTGCCAGACCAGCACCAGGAGTTGGGGCAGCTGCTGGACGCCAGAGACGGACTGAGATCACACAAAACTACTTTTAGGTGAGTATTGAGGAAATGAGACTACAAAGCCTGATGATGTGTCAAGTGTTTAATCACACTTAACATGAAAGAAAATGTAATTGTACCCAGCACATGTTGTACACACAGTGCAGAGAAGGCACAAGAAATAGGGCAAACAGCCTTTTGCGGGTTAATGCACCCGTGTTGCAGTCAGTGTCCCCGCAGATGATCACCTCCGTCGGTGCCGTCCAGGGTGGTTGACCCCCATGGTGCGCCCTTGGCCTGCTACCTGTCTGCCACTGCGGCGTCTTTCACCTGGCAAGGTTGGAGTGATGCTGCTGCGACTCGATGTGTCCTCACTCTCAGCAGAGGCCATTAGTGCGCTGCCACCTGCATTGGCTGTCTGCAGCTGTTCCACAGCAGTGGTCACCTGCGCCAGCCCTCGCGCTATGTCCTGGCAGCAATGTGCCATGTCCACCTGCATGGTTACGCTTCTGCGTGTGAGTGCGCTGGTGGTGGTGCAGAGGCGGTTGACTGCCTTGGTATAATTGTGTAGCCGTGCATTGGCACGTCGTCCAGCCCTGTCATTGGCAGCTTGGGTGTCCCTCAAAGTGGCACAGAGCTCTCGTATTGCCGCTACCATGTTGCGATTGTCCTGATGTAGGCGGCCTAGCTGGCGATTCATTGACCGCATTGCCTTGCTTTGCAGGCGCTGTTCCTGCAACATGCACTGTTCCAAGCCGGAGAACACGGTGCCTTCTCCTTCTGTTGCAGTGCTGCTCCTGGGCCTTGACCTGGAAATGGCCTGTTCCCTTTGCCTTGGTGTTGGTGCGTCATGACGGGGCATGTCTGTCACACCCTGACTCCCCTCTCTCCTGTCGGTGTCATCGCCTGTTGCTGGGACTTCATCCTCAAATGGAGGCAGTGGGGGCACATGTGCGCGCTTCCTGCGCTGAATTGGCTGCTGCTCTGTCTCATCGCTGAAGTCCGCAGGGTCTGCAGGCTCCTCTCCCTCAGCGCTGTCTTCTTGTGGCATGGCGTGTGCTGTGGATGTAAAGGGGACTATATGAGTTTGTGTTACTGTCTGCATGTGGCACTCAATAAAGTTACAAATCTTTGACGGCTAATCTCTGACACATTTCTATTCAATGATCCCCAAAACACATATGTTGCATTTACTTGTGATGGTGTCATGGACACACAGTCAGACACAGTACTACGAGTACCATGATGCATTGCTGGGTGTGCTGTAAGACCTGGGCTGGATTGGCATGTTGGGAGTTAACTATGCGCATTTGGGGGAGTGTGCAAGGGATGGGGAGGAGTGCAGGGTGATTTGGCATGCATCTTACCTTGTCTGCTGGATGAGGGGTCGGAGCTGTCGATTGCAGCCACACCACCAACGCTCTCAGGCAGGAGGGTTGACTCCACAAGCTCCTCATGGGGGGTTGGCTGCTCTGCAGTGGATGGTCCTCCTCCAGTCTGACTGGCATCCTTGAGTCTGGCTGCCACCCTCTCCTTGGACCTCTGGCGCATATCATACCACCGCTTGCGCAGCTCCTCGATGGTGCGTGTGGTGACTCCAACAGCATTCACCTTGCTCTGTATTTCCAGCCAGATTTTCCTCTTCCTGGCCTCTGGGACTTTGAGTGCCTTCTTCCCAAACAGGAGCTCATGGCTGCAGACCATCTCCTCAATGAGGACCTCCTGCTCCTTTTCTGAAAACTTGTGTTTTCTCTTTCTTTTTTCTGCATGTTTGCCCTGCTGGTTTTGTTTGGGATCCATTGCTGGTTGCTGTCTCCAGGAAAGCCTCCTCACACTCCACAAGCAGCCTCTGGGTGTGGCTCAGGTGAGCAGGTGCAGGCAATCACTACAGTTTCCTGTTTGTGATGTCATCAGCCTGCACCAGGCTTGCAGATTCCCGTTTTTGCGATTTCTTAGTTAGCGAATTTCGCTATTAAGAAATCGCAATACGGGATTCTGCGAATTATTTGCGATTTTTAAGGAATCGCAAATGATTAGCGATTTATTTTATACATCCCGTTTAGCGAATCTGATTTTGCGAATCGCAAATTCTCGCAATTTGAGATTCGCTAAAGGGGAGTTTGATACATATGCCCCTGTGTCCCCAAGTCATGCCATGGTTGCCATAATGTGGTATATTTTATCCGGACAATCAAGGGTGGATCTCTTTGGGATCCCCACATGGCCCTTAGTGTCACAGTTTGCCTTCAATTGTTTTTTAATAATTTGCTTTCAAGTCCTGTAATGGCTGCCACAACATATTGTTCAGGTTGTGGTCAGCTAATCAGGATTGCATAGTCCCCTTTAATGTAGCAAGTAAGCACATATACATGTTTGTCAACATGTCATAAATACCTATTTTTCAACCCATTAATGATATCACAAGCATCTCTTAAAGGGGGAGTTCTTGAGAACGGCTAAATGGATATACACCAAATAATAAAAAGAATGCTTTCTGACAACCATTCTAACCTCCTGAAAAACTTGGTTTGATTACATTCAGCAGTTTTTTCTGTATTGCCTCACAAATTTCCCGATGTAATATTGAATCTTCTGTATATCAGATGAAAGGGCAAAGGAGGCGAGAATTGGGTCAAAATAAATGGTCTCCTATCATTAGATGGATAGAGAAAACTGTTTAACCTGTTAAGATATTTGGCTCAAGTTCATTACTTGCCTCCCTGTCTTTTCTATAATATTTCTCTCCTGTGATCTCTCTTTTTCTCTCACCCTTTTTTTTTTCTTTCTTTTTTTTTTGGCCTCGCGGTTAATCTTCTGTGATTGTATTATGTATTATGTATTGATTCAGTATTCATTTAATCTGCGTTTTGCTTTTTCTTTTTTTCTTGCTCCCAATAACAAGATGTTAAGATAACATAAAGCTCTAAATTATACTAGGTATGTTAAATGAATATGAATTCACCATGACAAATTAAAATAAAGATCTTTTTAAAAAAAAGGGAATTAACATGGAAAATCAAGGTTTTGTACCCACCCCCATTTTTTTACTCCAACTCCCCGATAGATTGGTGTGCAACTCACCAGAAAGGAGCTTAGGAAAAAATATTAATCCTATAGAAAATGTGACAGAAATATAATAACATTGTGACACCTGCAACTGCATGTGTGTGTGTGTTTGTGTGTGCATATATATATATTCACTGAAAAAACCATAGGTTTCACACACGTTATAGTTAGGAATTAGCATTTAAAAAACCTTGCAAATTCACTGAAAAAACCATAGGTTTCGCACAAGTTATAGTTAGCTGTATATTTCACTCGTAAAAAACCAATGAAATTCCACGTTATAGTTAGTGCAGGCAACTATAACTCACGCGACCGCAATCCTCTGCTAATGCCATATGTGTCTTTATGAAAAAAAAATATTTGTAATATATGTATAGCTAAAATTAAATGGAAGAAGACATGGGCAAATAAGTGTCTAAATACAGTATTAGCATCAGCAGAGGATTGCGGTCGCGTGAGTTATAGTTGCCTGCACTAACTATAACGTGGAATTTCATTGGTTTATATATATATATATACATATATTCCAACGTACCAGGTAGCACCAAGGAGGGAGTCCACAGGAGGCTTGTAAGGTCAAATTCTTTTATTTGTCGACGCCCTGCCAGCTAGCACCTTGTCAGGATACAGGCATCATAAAATTCTTAGCCAGACGCGTTTCAGGAATTGTCATCCTTTCCTCAGTGGCAATGCAGCAAGAATGAAAGTCACGTAAATCGCGCACATTTGTATTTCAACTACCTGCCTCAGTGGGCGTGGCTGTCAGCACAGCCTCATGGTTGTTGTAGTCCGCTATTTCAAGTGTTCCCAAGTGGGTGCGCTTTCATTCCTCCAAATTCACGCTAAAATAGTACCCATGTGGGTTGGTGCACTGTTCTGACGTGGTGTCAGCCCTGCTTTGTGGGAGTCGACTTGACCAACATGTGAGCTGCAGCCCTGAACTGCAACTGAACATCGCTTCCTCCCGAAAATTTCAGCTCCAGATTGGAGCCAGAACGGACCCGCTGTTTGCAGCAGTGGGCCTCACTCCGCGGCTGTGCAAAGCCGTAATTTATTCCAACGTACCAGGTAGCACCAAGGAGGGAGTCCACAGGAGGCTTGTAAGGTCAAATTCTTTTATTTGTCGACGCCCTGCCAGCTAGCACCTTGTCAGGATACAGGCATCATAAAATTCTTAGCCAGACGCGTTTCAGGAATTGTCATCCTTTCCTCAGTGGCAATGCAGCAAGAATGAAAGTCACGTAAATCGCGCACATTTGTATTTCAACTACCTGCCTCAGTGGGCGTGGCTGTCAGCACAGCCTCATGGTTGTTGTAGTCCGCTATTTCAAGTGTTCCCAAGTGGGTGCGCTTTCATTCCTCCAAATTCACGCTAAAATAGTACCCATGTGGGTTGGTGCACTGTTCTGACGTGGTGTCAGCCCTGCTTTGTGGGAGTCGACTTGACCAACATGTGAGCTGCAGCCCTGAACTGCAACTGAACATCGCTTCCTCCCGAAAATTTCAGCTCCAGATTGGAGCCAGAACGGACCCGCTGTTTGCAGCAGTGGGCCTCACTCCGCGGCTGTGCAAAGCCGTAATTTATTCCAACGTACCAGGTAGCACCAAGGAGGGAGTCCACAGGAGGCTTGTAAGGTCAAATTCTTTTATTTGTCGACGCCCTGCCAGCTAGCACCTTGTCAGGATACAGGCATCATAAAATTCTTAGCCAGACGCGTTTCAGGAATTGTCATCCTTTCCTCAGTGGCAATGCAGCAAGAATGAAAGTCACGTAAATCGCGCACATTTGTATTTCAACTACCTGCCTCAGTGGGCGTGGCTGTCAGCACAGCCTCATGGTTGTTGTAGTCCGCTATTTCAAGTGTTCCCAAGTGGGTGCGCTTTCATTCCTCCAAATTCACGCTAAAATAGTACCCATGTGGGTTGGTGCACTGTTCTGACGTGGTGTCAGCCCTGCTTTGTGGGAGTCGACTTGACCAACATGTGAGCTGCAGCCCTGAACTGCAACTGAACATCGCTTCCTCCCGAAAATTTCAGCTCCAGATTGGAGCCAGAACGGACCCGCTGTTTGCAGCAGTGGGCCTCACTCCGCGGCTGTGCAAAGCCGTAATTTATTCCAACGTACCAGGTAGCACCAAGGAGGGAGTCCACAGGAGGCTTGTAAGGTCAAATTCTTTTATTTGTCGACGCCCTGCCAGCTAGCACCTTGTCAGGTACATATATATATATATTCACTTAAAAAACCATAGGTTTTATAGTTAGCTGGACATTTCACTCGTGAAAAACCATTGAAATTCCCCCGTTATAGTTAGTGCAGGCAACTATAACTCACGCGACCGCAATCCTCTGCTGATGACGTCAGATATTACATCACTGTATTTAGACACTTATTTACCCATGTCTTCTTCCATTAATTTTTAGCTATACATATATTACAAATATTTTTTTTCAGAAAGACACATATGTCATCAGTGATGTAATATCTGACGTCATCAGCAGAGGATTGCGGTCGCGTGAGTTATAGTTGCCTGCACTAACTATAACGGGGGAATTTCAATGGTTTTTCATGAGTGAAATGTCCAGCTAACTATAACGTGTGTGAAACCTATGGTTTTTTCAGTGAATTTGTACGATTTTTTAAATGCTAAGTTATGTATTTTTTTATTAAGGTTTTTCACCGTGCGCGTACCGTACGCGCACGGTGCGCTTCACGCACCGTGCGCCCACGTTACGCAGTTCGCGGAATTTTCCCGTTTCTACCGTACGCGCACGCTACGCGTACTCCGCGATTTTTCGCAAAAAAATTAAAGGAAATTTTGGCCCTTGGGGGTCCTTCTGGGACCCCCTGACAAAGGCTAGGGGGTCAGGAACTGTCCACCCTGCCCCCTTTTCACGTTCTCCACCTTTGTTTTTTATACCCCCTCAGACTGCGAGAGACAAAATGGCGGCCGACACTTCCTAGTTTCGACCGATTCGAATGTTTACTAAGATCTAACAACCAATCAGAATCGCGCTCACGCACGGCAGCATGCGCGTACGGTAAGTTTTACCGTACGCGCACGGTGCGCGCTTACAGATATATGTATGCTTTTAAATGCTATTTTCTCAGGAAATACTGAACAGATTTACACCAGACCTGCAAAAGGCACATCCCTGACCTGAGGACTACCTCTTTGCCAAATTTCAAGTAATTCTGTTCAGCCGTTCGGGCTGTAGCTTGGACTAAAGGTCCTATGGAAAAATGCATGGGGAAAACGTGTTTTGGGACCACACCTTTTTCTCAGCCCCCGCTTGATGAATACCCCTGAGACTTTCAGGGAAGGAGCGGAGCGGAGCGCCCCACCTATTTTGAAAATTTCGCGAGGATTCATCAATCGGCGCCAAAGTTATTTCAAATAGAATGTTGCGGATTTCCTATGGAAACACGATCCTAACTATAACCATCTACTGGCGACCGCCAGTAGATAATATATATATATATATATATATATATATATATTTATATATATATATATATATATTTCTCCAAATACTGCTCAAGATTGCTGAAGTTCACGACGCTTCTCTTTAGCTGCGCGACCCCTAGCTGAGCCACATCAGGTATATTTTCCAAATCCTTCTACTCGAAGGAAAGCAGGGTTGCACTCCTGGGTTAGGTAATTCAAGTTCTTTTATTTTAGCAATTCATTAGGTATAAGGCCACAACGATGCGTTTCGTTCTCTGCTGAGAACTTGATCACTGTACAAATGGCGGCAGGAACCAAGGCCAATAATAAACATTTTATACACCTTCCAAGAAGCTAAGCAGAATTGCTTTTGGGCAAGGGGAGCTGCATGTTAGCAGCGTCCCTTGCCCAAAAGCAATACTGGCTCCCGCAGGAAGCAGGGAGACAGCTGGGACTGTGGGGACATTGGGGCTCCCCCATGGTCCCCATCAAAGAGGCCAGGCCCCGGGAGTTGGGGTCCTTGGGGTCCTTTGGGCCAGGAGTGGCCTGGGAGGGGGGCCAGGTGGCACCCCTGCTAAAAAAAAAATCAATGCTGGCCATGTCCTGAGGGATGGAGACCCCAGGGCCATTCTTTGCCTGAGGACGGTGGCCACGCAGTCCCCCTCCTTATTTTTTAAATGGTGGCAGGCCCTGGGGGATGGGGTCCCCGGGGTGAATACCAAATAATGGAAGTGGATCCGTTTTTGTTTCTTTCGAGTTTGGAGTCGCGACTACAACGCTGCTCTCAGCACGGCCACCCCATGTAATGTTGCGTTGGATTTACAAATTCACCTTAAATAAATAATTAAACAGTATATAATTTAGAAGGAAGTGTTGTATTGTGAAGTTGTTTTAAAGAGGTACTGTGTTTGAAGTTAATGACAAGATTACAATTGATAGAGTTGTTAAAAATATATAAAATTTAAAATTAATAGTTAAACTTGAAAAGTGTGTTGTGTTGTAGTGCATTGAATTTGTGCTTTTGTTTTGTGGATTTGCGACGGGTTCGCAAATACCCCAAAAAGTTTTTTTTAAATCTGCGTGTGAATTTTTTTTTTATCATCAGTATTCTGTTATAGGGTGGCTCTAAAAAGAGCCCTTGTTTTCATTGTGAGTTTGTTGTAGCTACACATAAATGCGGATGCAGATGCAGAGCTTTAGGTTGTTGAGAGAGACTCTGTTTCCTTGATCTGTGAAGTGTACTCCATCACTTCTGTAGATGTCAGCAATATCAAAATGTAGATTGTTGTTACATATGCAGCCCATCCTATGGTCTCTGAGGTAAGCAGAAACAGCGTTATTGACTTTCTTTCTAGCTTTCTCAATCTGTGGACAGAATTGATTTGACCACTTCAATTTCTGTCTTTGGCATATATTAGAGTATACAAAGACAGTTTGAGGTAAAAGCAACATCAATTGTGCAAAGGAGTCCTTCATTAGCATTTCCAGAACTACCCCAGTCAATGTGCCTAGGTCATTGCCACCACAGTGGAAAATCATGAGGTCAGGGGGTTGGAAATGCAAAAAGTTCCAAGACGCCGTTCTGGCACTCGAGCGCTTTACAAGATTCTTTATGCTTATACTTATACTTATACTTAAAAAGGTTTTAACGAAAGGCAACAATTGGTGCCACTTTAATCCTCTCTGTAAAATCCATTTATTATCCACATTTTGCAAAGCTAGGTCTTTTTCAATACCTCTGTGTACAGCAGACCTTTTGCACCAGAAAACATAGCTGTGAAGGGAAGTCTGGACGTAATGAAAAGATGTTTGTAGCTGAGGTAGTCAGTTGGTAAAATGAGAGGTATGTGAAATGGTGGACAAGGTGCTGATTTAAAAAAAGTTGAGAATTGATTAGCTGTTTAAGAACATTGTACATTCAAAAATAGGGTGCATGTCACTTTCTTTAAAAAGCATCTTTCTTATTGGTTAGTAAAATATGTTTGAAAGGTACAGTAGATAGGATAAGGTCATATTTTTGAAATGTCAACCACAACTGCTGTTTGCATTTGTATCATTGTGTGGTGAACTTGAAAATATGGTGAACTTGTGACCTTTCAGTTCAGTTGAATGTTCGATGAACTGTTACTATGGAAACTGGCACTAAGCAGAATGGGGGAAGGGTTGAAACTTAACTGTGGATTTAAAATGTGAAATTGTATTTTATGTATTAGCGATATCTTATTGTAGTACGATTTCCCAAGTCAGTACTATCTTTAGAAGTGCTGTGTTCTTAAAAATAATGGTATTTTTAAATGTAATATATTTTTGAACTACTGTATGGATTTGCGGCTCCATCGTGTTGGTGCACGGTGGAATCGCGACTTCAAAAAATTCCAGAACTAGTTTAGGCACTATTAGAAGTCAGTTGGTAAGGGCCAATATGTCTAACCAATAGAAATGTGTTTTATAATGTGAAATAATGTAGGAAGCTATGTGATTTGTTATTTACAGGCAATTGCGTGGAGAAAGAGAGGGACACTTTGCCATTACTGGTTTTGCCTTGCTGAGAGTGGTACATTACATTGATTGTGTGCATAAGAAAATCATTTATGAGTTTGTGATATATTGAATTCTACAAATCTATTTGGAAAGTTAGTTAGAGGTGTATTATGTATTAGGTTTATATTAAACTTTAAAAATAATTCAAAAACTGTGAAGTTTGAAATATATTATTAAATGTAGAACTGTGTATTGTAGTTTGTTTTATTGTAGTTAAATGTTGTTTGAAATAGATGCTATATAGTATTATGTCTCTATTGGAAGATGGATTAGTGCATTTGGTAGTTTGTTTTAGTGTGTGGATATGTACATGTGTAGTATACCGCATCATTTTAGCTGTTGCTTTAAATTTGGAGGTGGAGTCTGTCAAGTTTTAAGGTGTGCATGGTTTTCTGTCTCAAGTATGTTTCTACTTGTATATGTGTTTTCATATGTCTTATACATTTGAAGGTGCATGATGTATAACAAAGAGATGTTGTTGCTTTTTATGTGGTAGGCTCAAGACTGTGAGCAGTAGTACAATGGTGAAGATGCAGCACAAAAGTGTGGTTTAAAATTGCTGACATAAGGTGTTATTGATTAGGCTTCTTTTTTAAGTTTCTAGAGAGGTACAGTTGAAATATGGCACATCATTTTTGATGTTTGCTTGAAATTGAAAGTCTGCTCTGTGAATTTTTAAGGTTTGGATATTGTTATGGTAAGACATATTCATGTATGCTTTTAGTAATATGGTGAGACTTTTACTAAAAATGTGTGAGGGGTTCCTACTTTGTATTTGGGTAGGTGTAATATTATAAGTAGTTGTAGAATGGTTAAGCAGCAGCCTGAAAGTGAGGTTTGATATGTTTGTAGAGATGTTATTTATTAAACTAATTTGTATGATGTGAGGAAAGTTATATTTCATATATGCCGCATCATTTTCAGTGTCTGTCTGAAAATTGAAGGTGTTGTGATTGAGATATGTGCCTAGTTGCTCATATATTATGGTATGTGTTATGTGTCTGAAGATGATAGGTGTATAAAACACACATATACATTTATATGTTTTTTTCTTTTATATATGATGCTGTTAGGAAAAGGTATCAACATATGCATACATGGATTTAGAAATACGGGGAGACTTTTATGAAAGATAAGTGAAGTAATATTGGAAAAGTGATTTTTAAGATATGTTGGGAGAGGAATTATTTATTATAGTACTTTATAGGAGTCTGCTTATGTAAACACTCAGCCAGTAGACATGCTGTTATGAAATCACCCAGGCACTACCTTTGTACTCCTTTATTCACTCAGGCACTACCTCAGTAGTCCTGCAATCACCCAAGAAGTACCCATGCACTTATAAAATCACCCAGTCACTTCCTATGTAGTCATGTAAATCATCAGATATTACCCCTGTAGTCATGCAATCACCCAGGTGTTACCTATGTACTCCTTTAATCCCCCAGACGTTACCCCTGTACTTATGCAATCACAAATGTATTAGCTATACAGTGCTTCATTCACCCAGGCACGATATTTGCACTCTTTCAATCATGCAGGGACTACTCTTGTACATCTGTAATCACTCAACCAGTACTCATACACTTATAAATTCACCCAGGCACTACCTTTGCACTCCTGTAATCATTCAGGTAGTACCTTATTACTAATGTAATCACCCAGGCAGTACTCGTGGACTTCTAAAACCAGCCACTCACTTCTTATGTATCCCAGTAATCCCCCAGATATTACCCCTGCAGTCATGCAATCACCCAGGCACTAGTTATGTACTACCCCTGCAGTCATGCAATCATGCAGGCTGTACCTATGCAGTCAAGTAGTAACCCACATGCTTCCCTTGCAGACAAAAAATCCCCCAGGCCCTGCTGTTGCACTCATCTATGCACAGAGGTACTACTCCATGACTCATCTATGCCTTCAGGTGCTATTTTTACACTTATCTATGCACTCAATGTTTATGTGTGCACTCATGTAATTAGCCAGTCACTATCCATCTTCTCCTGCAATTACCCAGTGACTACCCTAGTGCACTGCGGTACCACTGCCATGGCAGCTGCCGAGCTCCGAGCAACCAGAGGTGAGGAGCTGGAGGAGTCCCCACCGGGAATTTGGGCAGGCCGGGAAACAGCATGAATGCGAGCCCAAGCCCAGCAGCGGCTCTAGGACACAGCAGGACATGGGGCCACAGCACTGGAATCGGAGGAGAAGATTCCCGCGGCAGAGATCGGAGAAGTTGGAGGGCGCTACTCGGCCGCGATTTCTGAAGCTCACGTGGGACCGAACAGAGCAGCCCAAGTCCAATCCAGGAGGAACAGCTGCCTTAGCGGTGAGCCTATGTAAAAGGGGAAGAGCAGGAGAAACTCACTGGGTGATTAAACTGATGGTCTTGAGAGCGGGCGAGATGTTAACACTGGAGATCGGGGTTACCTGATTCTAAGATTGCGGCTTCCTGGGACAGAGCCCCGAGAAAAGTGATCTACTATTCCCTGCTGATGAAAGGCCCAGGTCCCCGCTTTTCCTGATGTTGCTGCTGTACTTATGCAATCACAAATGTATTAGCTATACAGTGCTTCATTCACCCAGGCACGATATTTGCACTCTTTCAATCATGCAGGGACTACTCTTGTACATCTGTAATCACTCAACCAGTACTCATACACTTATAAATTCACCCAGGCACTACCTTTGCACTCCTGTAATCATTCAGGTAGTACCTTATTACTAATGTAATCACCC
Source organism: Triturus cristatus (assembly GCF_964204655.1). Taxonomy (NCBI): domain Eukaryota; kingdom Metazoa; phylum Chordata; class Amphibia; order Caudata; family Salamandridae; genus Triturus; species Triturus cristatus. The sequence continues at coordinate 234,306,891 of NC_140587.1, forward strand.
AGGCAGTACTCGTGGACTTCTAAAACCAGCCACTCACTTCTTATGTATCCCAGTAATCCCCCAGATATTACCCCTGCAGTCATGCAATCACCCAGGCACTAGTTATGTACTACCCCTGCAGTCATGCAATCATGCAGGCTGTACCTATGCAGTCAAGTAGTAACCCACATGCTTCCCTTGCAGACAAAAAATCCCCCAGGCCCTGCTGTTGCACTCATCTATGCACAGAGGTACTACTCCATGACTCATCTATGCCTTCAGGTGCTATTTTTACACTTATCTATGCACTCAATGTTTATGTGTGCACTCATGTAATTAGCCAGTCACTATCCATCTTCTCCTGCAATTACCCAGTGACTACCCTAGTGCACTGCGGTACCACTGCCATGGCAGCTGCCGAGCTCCGAGCAACCAGAGGTGAGGAGCTGGAGGAGTCCCCACCGGGAATTTGGGCAGGCCGGGAAACAGCATGAATGCGAGCCCAAGCCCAGCAGCGGCTCTAGGACACAGCAGGACATGGGGCCACAGCACTGGAATCGGAGGAGAAGATTCCCGCGGCAGAGATCGGAGAAGTTGGAGGGCGCTACTTGGCCGCGATTCCTGAAGCTCACGTGGGACCGAACAGAGCAGCCCAAGTCCAATCCAGGAGGAACAGCTGCCTTAGCGGTGAGCCTATGTAAAAGGGGAAGAGCAGGAGAAACTCACTGGGTGATTAAACTGATGGTCTTGAGAGCGGGCGAGATGTTAACACTGGAGATCGGGGTTACCTGATTCTAAGATTGCGGCTTCCTGGGACAGAGCCCCGAGAAAAGTGATCTACTATTCCCTGCTGATGAAAGGCCCAGGTCCCCGCTTTTCCTGATGTTGCTGCATGCCTAGCCTTAATGAAGAGTACACAGCTTTAAAGGATTGAAGGGGCTTACGTCATTTAGCCTCAGATCCTACCATATTCTGCAGGAAACAGCCTGCCTGCCAAACATATCCATTCCTCACTGTTTGATCGCACTGGAATACAGGAACTATTGAGCGAGGCATGGAATGCGCTGCAGCACGTTCTGAGAAACCAGCTGGACAAGCGCCACGGAGCAAGCACCGCTTGATGTTTTAATTACCCTGAGGGTTGCCCAGCAACAACGGGACTGGTGTGGCAGATGGAGCTATGACGAGGCCCCCCGGGTGGAAACCATGAATATTGTACTTACCGTGGAGACTGAGCAACATGGCCGATGCCCGGTGGAGCTGTTTAGGCAGCTATAGAGGAGCTTGGCTCTGGTGTACCTCCTCAGCCGTCACCTACTCAGCCAGACATTGAACATAGTTTTTCTTTGTCTCCCCGTCGTGTTTCCTTCCCTCCAGCACCTCCTCCCTCCGTGATCCTGTGGCTACCTCCCCTTTTTAGCTTATACGTTAAAATCTCTTGTTACTGTGTAATCACTGTTTTTCTCCTTACGTTTATTCTTGGCTCCTGTAACTGATGTAATTTTGTAACCTGTAACTCGCTGATCCTCATGTAAATCCACAGTGCCCGAACACCTTTGGCTGATGCCCAGTGGAGCTGTCATATGCAGCTATAGAGGAGTTTGGCTCTGGTTCACCCCTCAGCCGGCACCATCCCAGCCGGACATGGGATATCCTTTTCTTTGCCTCCCCGCAATGTTTTCCTACCTGCATTCCCTACCCCCATTAACCATTCCCCCTCTACCTTTTCACTCCCCATAAGACGTGTGTACGCGCTAATAATCTCACATTATTGTGTAATCTCATGTTTCTTCTTTTCTCCTATGTCTATACTTGTCTATGTAATTATGGAACCTGTAACTCACTGATCCTCATGTAAAGAGCTCTGATACCTCCTGGTCTGGCCAGTGCTATATAAAACTTTGCACATAAATAAATAAATACACTTGCACTCATACAATGACCCAAAGACTACCCATGAAGTTATGCTATCACTCAGGCAGATCTATTACATGTCTCAGTATCTAGGTTTCACTATATTCCAGAAATATTGTATACATATTTCTTTTAGATATGATGATGATTTGAAAACGTAGAGACATATGTATGCATGCTTCTAACAATATGGAGAGACTTGTAGTTAAGTCATGTAATAGCCTGCTGCTTTATATTTCGCTAGGCCCAACACTCATGCAGTTATAAAAAACCCAAGTACTACCCATGCAGTCTTCCAACGATCCAGGCACTACATATGCACTGCTGTAACCACTCAGACATTACTTCTGCACTCATGCAATCACCCAGGCACTACCTATGCACTCTTGCAATCACCAAGGTATTACCCATGCACTCTTTCAATCATGTAGCCACTACTCATGCACTTATATAATTACCCAGGCACTACCGTTGCACTACTTCAATCACGGAGGCACTACCCCTGTACTTATGTAATCACTCTGCCAATAGTCAAACTGTATTAAAATCACCCAGGTACTGCCTTTGCACTCCTATATTCACTCAGGCACTACCTCAGTAGTCCTGCAATCACCCAAGAAGTACACATCCACTTATAAAATCACCCAGTCACTTCCTACGTGGTCATGTAAATCCCCAAATATTACCCCTGTAATCATGGACTATGCCAACTCTATATACCTGGGCCTTCCACTCTTCCTCAGCAAACGCCTCCAACTGGTCCAGAACCAGGCGGCCAGATTGATCCATCAGCAACCACGATGGCAATCTGCCAGACCCCTGCTAAAAAACCTCCACTGGCTCCCCATCCCCCAACGTACTGCATTTAAGACGGCCTGCATCATCGTTAAGTTCCTCCATGGCTGCAGCCCCAAATTCATTAAATGCCTTCTTCCTAGGTACACCCAATCTCCAACTCCTGGCCGCCCCATCTTTTAAGCTTCAACGCCAAGGCGGACACAGGTTTGCGACTCTGGCTCCCAGACTATGGAATACCCTTCCATTGGAAATCCGTTCCTGCAACAACCTCCCAAGCTTTAGGAAAATGCTTAAAACATGGCTATTCACACAGGCCCACGAGTAACTCCTGCTTGGTCCCGGCACATGCTAGAGCTAGCGCCATGAAACCTCCCGGTGAAATTATTAACATAACATAACATAACATTACCTGTGAACTCCTTTAATCTCCCAGACGTTACCCCTGTACTCATGCAATCACCAATGCATTAGCTATACAGTGCTTCATTCACCCAGGCACTATCTTTGCATTATTTCAATCACGCAGGCACTACTCTTGTACATCTGTATTCACTCAGCCAGTACTAATGCACTTATAAAATCACCCAGGCACTACCTCTGCACTCCTGTAATCACTCAGGTAGTACCTTAGTACTACTGTAATCACCCAGGTAGTACTCATGGACTTATAAAATCACCTACTCACTTACTATGTATTCCAGTAATCCCCCAGATATTACTCCTGCAACCATGCAATCACCTAGGCACTAGTTATATAGTACCCCTACGGTTATAGAATCATGCAGTCGCTACCTATGCACTCATGTAATAATCCAGGCACTACCCTTGCTGTCATAGAATCATCCAGGCCCTACAGTTGCACTCATCTATTCACCTAAGCACTTCTAAGTGAGTCATCTGTGCCTTCAGGTGCTATTAATACACTTATCCATGCACTGAACCTGTATGTGTGCACTCATCTAATTAGCCAGGCACTATCCTTGTTCTTATGCATTCACCCAGGCACTACTGCTGCATACTTTCGATTGCTCGGCCACTACCCCTGCAGTCCTTCAATTATCCAGCCAGTCTCTATTTGTATATGTATTTTTATATGTCTTATACATTTGAAGGTCTATGATGTGTAACAAAGAGGTGTTTTTTTATCTGGTAGGGTCAAGACTGTGAGTAGTAGTAGAATAGTGAAGATGCAGCATAAAAGTGTGGTTTAAAAGATGTTGAGATAAGGTGTTAGTGATTAGGGTACTTTTTATAACACTCTAGAGAGGTACAGTTGAAATATACCATATAATTTCTGATGTTTGTTTGAAATTTGAAGTTTGTTCTGTGAATTTTTGAAGTGTGCATAGTGTTGTGATACAGACATATGCATGCATGTTATGGAATATGGTGAAACTTTAGCACAGACATGTGAAGGGTTCCTGCTTTGTATTTGGCTAGGTGTAACATTATAAGTAGTTGTAGAATGGTAAAGCAGCAGCACAAAAGTGAGGTTTGAGATATGTTTGTAAACATATTACTCATTAGAGTAATTTGTATGAGTTTGTGGAAAGGTACATTTCAATTATACCACATAATTGTCACTGTGTGTTTGAAATTTGAAGTGTAGCCTGTGAAGTTTTAAGTTGTGGATGGTGTTGTGACTGATGTTTGTCTCTACTTGCATATGTATTATGGTACATGTTATGTATGTCAAGATGATAGATGTAGTAAACACAGGTATACATTTATCTGTATATTACTTGTATATATGATGCTGCTAGCAAAAGGTTCAGACATATCGACAAGATGGGCGACTGGTAGGAGCTCCCGGGCGAGGGATTGCCTTTTTGGCAATTATCCTGGAAATTTCCCCCACTGCACCCTGGGAATTTTAAAGCTATAACTTTTCTTCGTGCCCCCAGGACGATCTGATCGTCGATATGGAGGAAGCCTTTTCCACAACAACTCATCCAGCGGAATCCTAGGATAATGGCCGACTGCACAGTTGAGCTGCTCTTTGCAGCTGTTGAGGAGATGGGTTCGGGATCACCTTTTGGGTCTCATTCCTGGGCTATCACCTACCATCCAGTCTCAACCATTACGACTCTGCATCCTGCCGCAGCTGCTGCGCACTTGGAGTCTCTTCGTGATGGTGGTCCTGCACGTTTATCCACTGTGGCTCCCGCGATCCCCATGAGATGAAAATCGCCAGTCTGAGCGAGGAGAGAGCACTGGGTTCCTGTCTTCGGCCCTCTCATCCCCCTGGCGGCCCACTGGAGTTCCAGGAGAAGGGTTAGCCTTGTTCCACTGAACGGGCGACCACGGACGGAGTCCTCCTTCTTGGAAGTGGAAGGTCTTTGACGGGTGCTCTACTTGTGGCTTGTATCGTTCATGGATATTGTTTCAGCTGCTTGGTCGTGATCTAGCGATTCACCGTAGAGATCCTCTCATGCTCTCCCATTGCTCCTTTGTTCTTCTTAGGGTGGGTAGTGATGGTGGGGCGAGGCGGCCATTTTACCCCCATCCGATGGACTTTCTCTGCGGCCTGCTAATCGTCGGAGCAGTGAGTGAAGCTGTCCCGCTACGTTGCTGTGCTGCGACATCCATCCTCCTGTGTTTTTTTTCTCCCAGCGCAATTTGGTCTGCCTTTGTTTGGGCCCCGTGGGGATGGACTGACCCTGGATGCTACCCTAATTGGTGCCGTTTTTCCGGACTCAACCTTATTTTTCTCATACCATCTGCATTATCCCCTAACCTCCTCGACTCTTATCTACGTATACCTGTGTTTTCCCTGGTTCCATTGCTCTTCCCCAATGTGTTGGACTTTTGCTGTTTATTTTTTTACCCTCATGTACTTTCTTTCATTGTCAGCCAGACCTGACCTGCTTCCAAGCTCCTTAACTCTCCCCCATTACCTTCTATCCCCTGTGGGGACTTTTTGTCTTTCTTTATTATTTATACGAAGCTCCAGTAACTAATGTTAACTATGTCCAAACTGTTCTCATGTCAAGCGCTCTGATACCTCCAGGTCTAAACAGCGCTATGTAAAATTCTGCAAATATGCATACATGATTTTTGAAAATGGTGGAGACTTGTAACAAAGATAATTGAAGGGTTGTTTTGCTGTTAGCTATGCTCAATACCAGATTAGTAGTAGAATAGTGAAGCAGTAGTAGTAGAAAAGTGATGCTTAAGATATGTTGGGAGAGGAATTAGTGATTATGGTACTTTATAATACTCTTTGTAAAACTTCACTTGCACTATGCCACATAAATCTAGAAGTGTGTTTGAAATGTTAAGTGTACTCTGTGCAGTTTAAAGACCTTTATGGTTTGTGAGTGTGGTTATGTTTCTACTTGCATATCTATTCTGATATGTGTTATGAGTTTGGCAATAGATACAGATACTAGCATGCACGCTTTTAGGAATATGGTAGAGACATGTGAAAGGTTGGAATGTATGGCATTACAACGCAAACATTTACAACGCATTACTATTACCATGTACCCCAAAACCCATACCCACCCTAAAACTAAAAAATCCCCCATTACTTACCTTATAATGCATTTTAATGGCGTGTGTTGTAATGGTAAGGGTTATAATGGAATGCGTTGTAGTGACATGCGTTGTAATGGCTGCATTGTAAAGGCATGCGATGTAAAGTCAGTCACATTATAACAGCTGCGTTGTAAAGGTAGTGTGTTGTAATGACTACATTGTAATGGATGAACGTATAAAATCACCCAGGCACTTTCTATGTACTCCTGAAATCCCCCAGACATTACTTTAGCACTCATGTGATGACCAGGCATTACCCTTGTATTTGTCTTATCCCCCAGACATAACTTCTGCAACATGCAATTATTAATGGGTTAGCTATACAGTAGTTCAATCACCCAGGCACTACCCTTTCACTCCTCCAATCATCCTGTAAGGATCTATGTAGTCCTCCAACCACTTAGCCAGTGCCCATGCACTTATACAATCACCCAGGCAATACCATAGTAGTGCTCCAATCATCCAGGCAGCACCCTTTTTCTCATGTAATCACCCATGCACCATCTCTCTTCTACTCTTTCAATCACCCAGCTACTACCCTTGCAGTCCCACAATCATCCAGCCACTACCTATGCACTTATTGAATCATCCAGGCACTACCTTTGTACTCTTCCTATCATGCAGGCACTATCCATGTAATAATGTAACCACTCAGCATGTGCCCATGCACTTATAAATTCACCTAGACATTACATTGACACTCCTCCAATCACTGAGGCGCTACCACAATACTACTCCAATCTCCTATTTAGTACTGATGCACCTATAAAATCACCTAAGCACTTACTATATACTTCTGTAATACCCAGACATTACCTCTTCATTCATGCAATCACTGAGGCATAACCTATGTACTCCTTTAATTCCCTAGACATTACCCTTGCACTCATGTAATTACTGATGCATTAGCTATATACATTATCCCTGCAGTCATAGAATCACCGAGGCATTATCGCTGCAGTATACAATCGGACAGGCATTACCAAAGTACTTCTTAAATCATCCAGCTAGTACACATGCACTTATGTAATGACCAAGGCACTATCCTTGCATTCTTCAAATCACCCAAGCACTAGGCCTGCATTATTTCAATCACCCAACCAGTATCAATGCACTTGTAAAATCACCCAGGTACTATCTATGCTCTCCTCCAATCCCCCAGGCACTACCACTACACTCATACAACCTCCCACATATTACGGCTGCACTCATGCAATCATCCACACTTTACTCATGCACTCCGCCAATCTCCCAGACATTACCCCTGCACTTATGCAATCACCCAGGCATTATCTTTCTGCACTTGTGTTGTATCTTTTTGCACCTGTTGCTCCTTTCTGCACCCCTTTTAGGTCTTTTTGCACCCATGTGTCCTATTTCTGCATCTATGTTGCCTCTTTCTACACCTCTGTTCCTTCTTTCTGCACTTATTTTGATTTTTTCTACACATCTCTTGCTTCTTTCTGTACCCCTCATGCCTCTTTCTGCACCCCTCTTCTTTCTTTTTGCACCCCTCTTGCCTCTTTATTCACCTCTGTTGCTTATTTCTCCACTCTTCTCACTTCATTGTACACCTCTGTTGCGTCTGTCTGCACACCTCATGTGTCTTTCACACCCCCTTCCCTCTTTCTGCACCTCTCTTGCCTCTTTCTGCTCCTCTGTTTCTTCTTTCTGCACTTCTTTCATTTCTTTCTGTATCCCTTTTGCCTCTTTCTCCACCCCAGTTCCCCCTTTTCGCATCTCTCTTGCTTCTTTCTGTACCTCTCTTCCCTCTTTCTCCACTTTTGTTACTTCTTTCGGCACTTATCTTGCTTCTTTCTGTACCTCACTTGCCTCTTTCTGCACTTCTGTTGCCTCTTTCTGCAGTTCTTTTGCTTCCTTCTGAACTTCACTTGCCTCTTTCCGTACCTTTCTTGTCTCTTTCTGTACCTCCCTTGTTTCTTTCTGCACCTCACTTTCTTCTTTCTGCACCCCTTTTGCCTGTTTGTGTACCCCTCTTCCCTCCTTGTGTAGCTATCTTGCCTCTTTCTACACCTTTATTTCCTCTGTCTGTACCATTCTTCCCTCTTTCTGTACCTCTGTTACTTCTTTTGTCACGTCTTGTCTCTTTCTACACCCTTTGTGCCTCTTTCAGCACCTCTGTTGCTTCTTTCTGCAGTTCTCTTCCTCTTTTTGCACCCCTCCTGCCTCTTTCTGTACTAAGCTTGCGTCTTTGTGCACCTCTCCTACCCATTTCCGCACCCCTCTTGCCTCTTTTTCCACCTCTGTTGGTTCTTTATGCACCTCTTTTGCTCCGTTCTGTACTTCATTTGATTCTTTATGTACCCCCATGCCTGTTTCTGCACTGCTCTTCCCTCTTTCTGCCCTCCTCTTGTCTCTTTCTGCACGTCTGTTCCTTCTTTCTGCATTCCTTTTGCTTTTTTCGGTACCTCTCTTGCTTCTTTCTGCATCCCTCTTCCTTCTTTCTGCATCCCTCCTGCCTCTTTCTGTACCTCTCTTGTCTCTTTGTGTACCTCTCCTACCCCTTTCTGCACCCCTCTTGCCTCTTTCTGCATCTCTGTTGGTTCTTTCTGCACTCCTCTGGCTTCTTCCTGCACCTCTGTTCCAAATTTCAGCATCCCTCTTGCCTCTTTCTGTACCCCTCTTACCTCATTCAGTACCTCTCTTGCCTCAGTCTGCCCACTTGTGCCCTCTTTCTGCACCCCTTTTGCCTTTTTCTGCAACCCTATTGCCTCTTTCTGCACCTCTGTTTCTTCTGTGTGTAATTTTTTTCTTTGTGCACATCTCTTGCTTCTTTCTGCACCCCTCTTCTCTGTTTCTGCACCTTTCTTCCCTCTTTTTGCTCCTGTGTTTCTTCTTTCTACACTTCTTTTGTTTCTTTCTGCACTCTTCTTCCCTTTTTTGCATTCTTCTTGCCTCTTTCTCCATTTCTCCTGTCACTTTTTGCATCTCTCTTGACTCTTTCTGCACCTCACTTAACTTTTTCTATTTTTGTGGCTTTTTGTGCACCTCTCTTGCATCTTTCTTCACCTCTGTTGTCTCTTTCTGCACCTCACTTGCTTCTTCCTGTACCCCTCTTGCCTCTTTCTGCCACCTTCTTTCCTCTTTCAACACTTCACTTGCCTCTTTCTGTACCTTTCTTCCCTTTGTCTGCACATCTCATGCCTCTTTCTGCACCTCTCTTACCTCTTCCTGCACATTTCTTGGTTGTTTATTCACTGATCTTGCCTTTTTCTGTATCCTGTTGCCTCTTTCTGCACCTCTTTTGCTTCTTTCTGCATTTATTTCTCCTTTTTCTGCCCTCTCTTGCCTCTTTCAGTACCTCTGTTGCTTCTTTCTGCACTTCTTTTTCTTCTTTCTGCACCCCTTGTGCCTCTTTCTGCACCCTTTTTCCATTTTCCTGCACGTGTATTGGTTCTTTCTACACTGCTCTTCTCTCTTTGTGCACATCTCTTCCCTTCTTCTGTACCTCTGTTGTTTCTTACTGCACTGGCCTTGCTTCTTTCTGCACCTATGTTGCAGTCTATTTCCTTACATGCCTTAAACGTCACTTTTGTCCTGCTGCTTTACCATTCTAGTAATGCTGAGAGTATTGGGCCTAGCCTATAACATGTCTCAGGTGTGAATCCCACCATATGTCAGGATCTATACACTCCTCCAATCACTTAGGTAGTACCCATGCACTTATAAAATCACCCAGGCAGCTCCTATGTGCTCTTGTAATCTCTCATATATTACCCCTCAACTTATGCAATCACCCAGACATTATGTATGTAGTTCTTTAATCATCTAGATATTATCTCTGCACTCATGCAATCACCAATGCCTTAGCTATACACTAGTTCAATCACTGAAGCACTACCCTTGCACTCCTCGGGATCTATGCACTCTTCCAATCACTTTGCCAGTAATCATGCAGTTATAAAATCACTGAAGCACTACCTATGCACTTATGCAATGACCCAGGGAGTACCCTAGTACTCCTTCAATGACCTAGGCACTACAGAGTGCACTTCAAATTTGTTTTGGGTAGCAGAAGAGAAATCCTTTAGTTATGCTGTGGTTCTGTTGTATAGGTTGTGATGTCTTCTAATTGTAGGAATTCTACAGTGTCTGACATACTTTTGCAATGCAATTAAACATATTTTTTATTTATACATGAGAATATTTGTGTATAATTATTTTATTAATATTGAATGATTTAAAGAAAGCATTCAAATTTTTCTTTGTTTTCAGATACTCACCATTATTAGTAATAAAGATTGAGTATGGCAAGAAATGATGAAAAGAAAAGAAAAGAAAAAAAACAGTACTATTTAAAGGAAAGAGAGAAGGAGAAATTAGATAAAGTACAACATGTGACATTGAAGGAAAAAGCTTCTGGTAAGAGAACTAAAGAATTTGTTAAAAGAGTTTAAAAGAAGATAACAAATTTTCAAAATGGAGAAAAGAAAAAGAAACGTAGTACAACCATTCAGAAGGAAATGAAAAAAGGACATATTAATAGAAAATCAGGTTATGGGAAAACAATCTATGTTGAAAGAAGGATGAAAGAATATAAAGACACTAGAAAGAGAATGTATAAAAGTAGAGTACTACAAAATGTATTGAAATATTGAAATATTTCAAAAAATATTTTTAAAATCTGCATTTTACAAGAAAGAGCAACAGATTGAAAGTGTAGTCGAAAACTCTTTTGAATTGAAAAGAAGATTGTTATATTAGTATTGAAGAGAATGAAAACTTTGAATAAAAAATGCATTTTATGTAGGAAAAAAGCAAAAGAAAAAGATTGGTTAATACAACTAACTTTTGCAAAAAATGTTGGGCGAATGGAAGCACACTTCTAGTTTAGAACCTTTTTATAATGAAGAAAGCTATTTTAAACAAAATACATTAGTTCACACAGTTAATACCAATGGTCGTTCTTATGAGGTTGAAAACGGTTTAAAAAGAAAAGATGGTAGTTAGAAATGTGGAAGAAGTAATAGCTGAAGAAGTTCAAGGGAGATGTTTACAAGCTCCAGTGTATAGGCAGGATTGTAGTAGTATTTGTGGTATACAACAGGAATCTATTGACCAAATTTCTTACGAGAGTATAGTAAAAAAAAAGTGTTAAACAGAAAATTAAGATGTTGCAAGGACTTGATTCTTGAAGTGAGAAAAAATACTGGCTTGCAGGGTCATTCTCTGGCTTGTCTTTCTAGAAAAGTGACTCAAAGGGGCAGATTTATGTTAGACTTGCGCCACTTTTACGCCGCCGTTGCGTCACTTTTGTGACGCAGCGGTGGCGTAAAGCATGCGCCATGTTGCGCCTTATTTACAACGTGACGCATCTAGGGAGATGCGTCACGTTGTAAAGCCCTGCGCTACATTAAACCTGCGTCAGGTTTAATGTATGCAGGGTGGGCGTTCCATCGGAAAAAGCCTCGGAAAAGTGACGCAGTGAAATCTACAAGATTTCACTCAGTCACATTTCCGACGCTGCTGCGTCAAAACCTTGTGCCTGCTTGAAGCAGGCGTAAGGCATGACGCAGCATGTTAGGTATGGGCAGCCCCTAAACATTGCTGGAGTTGCGTTGTGCTTGCGACCCGACTCCAGCAATGCTCCGCCCTTACGCCATCAGATGCGTCACGCATCTGTTTATCCTTGCGCCACAATGCGCTGCATTGTAAATGCGGCGCATCTGTGGTGGCGCAAGGGTAAACTTGCGTGACGCATCTTTCCTGGCGTATCCCTGCTGATTTGCAGGGATGCGCCAGGAAAAATAAATCTGCCCCAAAGTACTTTTCATCATTTGAGAATGTTAGCAGTACATCACTCAGAAAGGAGGATGTTAGTAAGACAATTGTACTATGTAAAAAGTCCTGCATTATCTTTAAGTGAAATAAACACTGCTCTTTTGCATGGTTCAGTGTTGGATGTAAAAAAAAGTTTGTGATGCTATACAGTTTCGTTTCTTTGGTATTGAAGAAGAGTGTAGACAAAGTGAGAGTTTGATAAGTGTAGGTGTTGAAGAAGAGGTGGAAGATAGTACTACTGAAAAGTTTGCAGAAGAAATTACAAAGTTTAAGGTAGTTTGTTGTGAAAAAACAAACTATGTTTGTATTTGTTGTCAACGAACTCACTATAGAAGTTAAACTAGGAATGTTGATGTGTATTTAAAAAGTGAAAAGAAAAACAATGATAAGTGGGAGTAATTTGGTGATTATTTGTTGGTGGAAGGTCATTTTGAGTTGTGTAGTGATCAACACATTTGTAAATATTGTTACAACAAATTAGAAGGGAACAAAATGCCAGCTAGAGCTGTACATAATTAACCTAGAGTTGGTAGCTATTCCTCCGGAACTGGTGGATTTAAATACATATGAGTCCATTCTTATTCAATCTGTGCTCCCGTTTCAGGCTATAGTTCGTATGGAGCCTAAAACAGGTAAGCTGCCTCCCACAGATTTACAAAGAGATTTAAAAGGAAGAGTTGTGTATTTACCTTTAGATTTTAAGAAAAATATTGAAACTGTTGTTGTAGAGAGAGAGGAAACTGCACCTGTAGTTATTCTAGTTAATGATGTACCAACAAAGAGTTGGAAAATATGTCGAGAGATAGTAGATGTCATCAAAGTACAAAAGGCTACTTTATATCTCATAGAAGACAATATTTTTTATAAAAATGCATATCTGGAATAACAAGAAATATCTTTAGGAGATGATAGAGAAATTTCAGCTGGCCGAAAGAGTGGACAACTTTAGGAGTAAAGAAATGTATGAACATTGTAGTATACATCCTTTACATTCAAAAGAAGGGATTGGAAATACTATTGAATTATTCCAAATGAAGAAAGTGAAGGGAACTCCCATGAGTGTTTGGGAAAGAAGTTTAGAAGCTTGTTGTTTTCTGCAGCTCTTCCCCACTGGATAAGGTGGACGATATGATGAACGACCAGTACAGATTTCAGCTTCAGAATAACGTTCACCAAGATTGCATTCCGAAAGATACAAGATTTCGACAGGGTGTTCCATATTTATTTTATCTTCTGTTTGAAAGTGACTTGTCTGGACTTTCATATGCAGTGAACCACATATTAAAAACAGTTCATCTTACACAACATTCTGCAATTGAATATTTGAAAAAAGTTCACAAAGAGACGATTATTTAGAATTAATTAATTTGATGGCATGTCAACGTAGTACCAATGAGTATTGGTATTGTCGTTAAGGAAAGCTTAAATGTATGTTAAGGAACTTAGGTTACGCTTAGCTGTGCTGAATACGCATGGGACGATTTACTTGAATTTCTACAAGAAGCATATTCAAATATTAAAAACATTGAATTGAAGACAGCTAGAGAACTGTGTTCCTTGGATACTATAAATGTGTGAAGATATTTTAATCATTGGTTTCAATCTATGATGTCTTTTATCTGCAATAAAAATAGGTATTGATTTCTTTTGGCGAAAGGCGTACCAAGCCAGGGGTGCTCCTCATATGCACATGCTATTATGGATCAAGGATGCACCTAAATTTGGAACCAATTCTGATGAAACTGTTTTGTCTTTCATTGAAGACTATGTTACCTGTGCTGTTCCAAAAACACGAGGTGAAAATAGCTTAAGACAACAAGTTTTACGGTTTCAAAGTCATCGATGTGAGAAATATTGTCGACGGAAATACAAGTCAAAGGGAAAATGTTATAAAAAATGTCATTTTGGATTCCCATGTCCAGTAATTTCAAAAGGGAGAGTCAACAGTTTCATGTCAGCAGTAAAGCATACTATAACTCGGAAATCTCCAAAGAATACTTACAACTTAAAAATAAGTGAAGATAATTCTATAGCTGTTGCTCGCTATGTTACATCATATATAACCATATCCGAAAAGACAGGGTTGAAAGAAATGTGGGAAGAAATTTCACAAGAGAAGACTCTTAGTAACAAATTGTACAGCTTTAGTTTGAAGATGCTTTCCCATCGAGAGATTGGATCGTACGAATGTTCAGATCGGTTGACCTCTGCGAGTTTATATTCAAAGTCAAGAGGAATCATTTAGGTAAGTCTAGGTCTTGCAGCAACATGAAAATCAAGTATTGAAATCTGTACAAGAAATTGAATACTTAGCATTGAATGAACCGGAAAGTGCTGATATTATTAAAACAAATATGTTGGATACGTACTATCCTAAAAGAAGTCCACATCTGGAAAACATATGTCTCTATGAAGTACTGCAACAATACAGCTTTAAGAGAAATGTTACAGAAAATATAAATGAAGAAAAATATGCAGTAATTGGATGTGATGGATGTTTGGTAAAACATGCCATAGGAAATCTTATTAATCACAGGAAACTCAGTCGTGATACTCCAGAGAAAAAGGAATTTTTTCATTTAGTACTTCTGCAACTGTTCAAGCCTTGGCAAGTGAAATGGAATTACTTGGAGATGTTGACTGCTATGAAGATACTTTTATTGCATGTAAAGATAGCATTGCATGCACGTTTTTCCCAAATATTTACAAAATTTGATTGAAGAGATTGAACAAGAAACTGGTATTGCAGCTGAAATCGCTAGGGATAGTTCTCAAGATAGTCAAAGTTCTGCTCCACTAAGTCAAGATCCACAAGGACAACCAATTCTTGAAAATGAAGCAGCAATCGCTGTGAATGAAGTAGAAATGGCAATGCAACACGCACAACAGTATATTATTGAGTTGGGAAACTTGGAAGAACAACTAAATATTGTACAAAAAGAAATATATCTGCAAGTTACACAACAGATAGAGCCTGGTTTACTTCATGAAAAAAAAGAATGCCAATGCACATCATTTAAACCTATTCAAATGGATATCAGTGGGCAAGCTAGACCGGGAAAAAGTTTCTTATTTAAAGTTTTGACCAGTTATCTACACAAAACCACTGAATCACATTTATCTTGTATTGTAACCGCTCTAACTGGGTTAGCAGCACATAACATTAAAGGGATTACATTACATCCATTACTCATGCTACCAGTTGAACAAGAAAATAAGTTGGAATATAAAAAGCTATCTGGAGACACTTGTTATGAAGTTTCAAGTGTACTAAAGAAAATGAAACTTCTGATCATTGATAAGGTGAGCATTGTCTCAAACTTAATGCTTGCCTTTTGTACACTTAAGAATGCAACAGATTTTAAAAACAGATAATGATGTTTTATTTGGAGGAAAACATATAATTGTATGCAGCAATCTATTACAACTTACTCCTGTGAAAGGACAACCAGTTTTTAAAACACATGTCCATGAAGGCACTAATCTTTGGGAACTATTGGAAATGTGAACATTTGGTCTCTTTTTGAATATAAAGAATGTATTAAGTATATGCGACAAGCAAGTGATGAACATTATAGAAACATTTTTCAAGATATTAGAATTGGTGTTTTGACAAAACATGGTAAAGAAGCTTTACAAATCCACTACTAACAAACTTGTTTCCAAATCAAAATATTGCACCTGAAATGATGTACAAAACAATTGGAGAAAATAAGGGGCATATTCACAAGAAACTATTGCCGAGTAAATGGCACTTTATCGGATCCAAAGTTGCGATAAATCCATCGCACCATTCACAAGCTGGTGTTAACTGCCCACAGCACCAGTTTACACGCGATAGCAGCTGCAAAAAACATCGCCACAGAGGACCTGCGCAACTATCGCTAATGAGATGCAGAGTGGGCGTTCCTGTGCCAAAAGCCGCGACAACATCACACCTCAACATTCTCAACAACCAGACAGAACTGCGATAAAAACACAAAACAGGCGAAAAGGCGCATTAGCACCAGAAAATCTACACCTG
Source organism: Triturus cristatus (assembly GCF_964204655.1). Classification (NCBI taxonomy): domain Eukaryota; kingdom Metazoa; phylum Chordata; class Amphibia; order Caudata; family Salamandridae; genus Triturus; species Triturus cristatus. The sequence continues at coordinate 234,322,948 of NC_140587.1, forward strand.
CTCTGACCTAGTGTTAAGTCAGATGGCAGCCTGCACCACAAAAGGGAGACCAGACCAGGGCCACACCCGAAGGCCAACAGAAGCCATGGAGCCACCCATCATGCGGCCCGGACACCCAAGAGGGCCACAACACCCACCGACACCACCACTAGGACCATCCCTCCCTGGCACCCCAACCAAAGACATGCCACATCAGCTACACCCAATCATACACAAAATAATCCACCTGACGTCGCACAATCACAACTGGTGCCACACATGTGTCAACACAGAAAAGAGCAGCACACATTCACTTTCAAAGCAACAAATGAAACTTTATTAAAATGAACACAGAAATGAAATGAAGACACATGGCCACTCCCCTCGGGACAATCCGTAGGCCCAGCCTGCAAGACAAAAATCATGATGAGAAGGTGTGTCCTGCGCACATCAAAGGACAGAAAGAGAGCAAAGGGGAGAGAGAGGAAGAGGGGGGAGAGAGAGAGAGAGAGAGAGAGAGAGAGAGAGAGAGAAAGAGAATGGGAGAGAGAGAGAGAGAGAGAGAGAGAGAGAGAAGAAGAGAGGGGGGAGAGAGAAGAAGAGAGGGGGAGAGAGAGAAGAAGAGAGGGGGAGAGAGAGAGAGAGCGAAAAGTAGAGAGGGAGAGAGAGAAGTAGAGAGGGAGAGAGAGAGAGAGAGAGAGAAAAGTAGAGAAGTAGAGAGGGAGAGAGCGAAGAAGAGAGGGGTAGAGAGAGAAGAAGAGAGGGGGAGAGAGAGAGAGAGAAGAGGGGGAGAGAGAGAGAGTGCCCATCCAGGCCACACTGCTCACCTGCTGCCACCGGTGTGTCTCCAACCATGTGCTGGTATGTATCGCAGTTCACTAGGTCACACATCTGAGTCAGAGCCATCAGCTGAAACAGAGTCCAGATACATGACTGGCACAGTACACACACATGCACAAGACAACAGCTTCTGCCCACCCATGCACACCCATGCAGATGCACCCCAACCCCTCCGCCGCCCATCGGAGCATGCCTGCCCATGCACACCCAGGCCTCACTGCTCACCATCCGACACCGGCACGTAGACAGGAGGTCCCATCACGTGTCGCTGCAAGCCACAAGCCCGAGGCCCGCAGACATGGCACACTCCACACTATGCAGCCCCACTCCGCAGGCCACCAGGTCTCACGTTTGGGGCTTGATCTTGATTAGTCCATGGCAGAGGACATACCAGTGCCTCTGGCACCATCGCAGGCTGCACACCCGCTCAGCCCAATGGGTGCCACTAACTCTGGGATCCCGGAAGCGACGCCATGTGGCGGTAGGCCCGCGCTGCCCACTGGCTCTGGCCTACACTGTGATCCAGCAGGGCACACAAAACCTGAGCAGTCTGGACTGCCGGGACGGGGCATAATCGCAGGCTGCACACCCGCTCAGCAGCTTAAGGTGCCACTGACTCAGTGCACCCAAAAAGTCACCATCCGTGGCAGGGTGCCTGTGCTGGCCGCAATGCTCCGAGTGCCACTAACCCTGTGCAACCCCAGTCAGTGCCAGGAGGTTGCAGGCCCATGCCGGCCGCAAGGCTTCGGGTGCCACTAACCCTGTGCAAGCCCAGTCAGCGCCACGTGGTGGTAGGCACATGTCGTGCACCCGGCCTCAGATGCCACCAACCCTGTGCGCAACAACTCATGGACCCTTCATGAATGAGAAGCGCGGAGCGGACATGATCCAGTCACCACCAGAAGAGGGGAATGTGACATCTTCGGCTCCTTATGTTGGCGGAGTCACATGGCAAGTGACGCCTGTGCCGGATGGGTGTGGTGTGTGAAAACCTGCCCTGGGAGTGGCTGTGACATGCTGATGACTAGACCAGTGACCTGCACATAACCAGCGAGTACGCCTGTGACAGGTAGCAATGATGGCCCCCCTCCGTGCATCATTGGACTGGTCTGGCCTGCCGTACGCTGGACCAGCGCAGGGCTTGCCACCATGACTCGTGGCCTCGGGGCATGGTCCAGTTCATGTCCGGAGAAGGAAGTGACTGATGCGTGTGTCCCTGTTGTAGTGTTCATGGGACCAGGCACACAAAATGCAATGTCGCACCCTCTGACTCACATCCCACAGGATGAGCATCATTGACACAAGGGAAGGCACTGTCCCCACATTCATCCACACATCCATTCCTGAATGATCTAAGACATGACACAGCAGTGCGTCACTGGATGTTTATTTGCACATCCTGTGCAGTTCTGCAGCTTGAGCGATACAGGGCAATGCTGAGCACACTACACAATATGGGCCATGGAGGGCCAGCCAGAGTCCATCCACGGATGACATGTACTGCGGAAGAGGAAGGGTACAGTCCACAGCCTGTCCGCCGTGTCATTGGTCATCGAACAGGATGTGGCAGTCCATGTCGCTGTCCAAGGTGAGTGCATTGGAGTGTATTGGGGTCAGTGGAAGGTCATGAGGCCATGTGCGGCACCATGCAGAAACAGGCCAGGTGGCGTAAATGAATGCTAGTGCCTCCTGATCACAAACCCATCCACGTCCCCATCCCCGTATGTGTGCCCTGCCCCCCCTGTGGGTGTTGCAGTCCCAGCTGTGGCACTGTGTGCCACTGACACATCAGGGGCCTGGGTGGATATGTCTGCCGCACTGTGAGGCACTGACACACCAGGGGGTGGGGATGTGGATGTGTGGGGGCAGCAGCATTCAACAGCTCCACTCCTTGTGGAGGCAATGTCATGATCGAAGTCTGCAGGGCATGATGGAACCCAGATACATTCCGATGATGTGCAGTGGTAGCTGCCATCCTTTCTGCCTCCATATGCACCATGTCCTCCTTGAGCCTCTGCATGTGTGCCAGCTCACGGCTGGTATCGCTAGAGCCACTCTGAGCGGACAGCTGTTCTACTCTCCGTGTCATGACTCCAGCAATATCAGTCAGGGCTTGTTAGAGACCATGGGGCAGACATAGACACCCAAGGATGGCATCCAGTTTGGCAGCCATGAGTTCGAACCCCACCCACACCTGCTCAGCCATCTCCCTCTGGCCCTCCAGCACACAAAGTTGGAAGGCCATTTGTTGTTCCTGGGGGACTTGGGAGGGTGCCGGGGCTGTGGGTGCCTGTGGTTGGGTGGTGGGTTGGGTCTCCTTGATGTAGCTGGGCTGTCCTGATCCTGGAGGTGAGTCGCGGATGAGGTCAATGATGTCTAGGACGGCTTGTGTGTCGATGCTGGTGTTGTCCTCCTCGTCATCAGTGAGAGTGGCTGGGACTGTTCTGTCAGAGGTGTTGACGATGCCCTTGCAATGTGAAGGGAAGGTGGTGTATTACAATGTGTCCACATGTATGTAGCCTTATTGTACAGGTTGACATTCTGACAGCATGGCATTAACATTGTGACAGTCTATGGGTCTGTGCGAGGAGCCAGGGTCATTGTGGGTATGTACTGTGCCCTGCTTGATTGTGCATGTATGCCATCATGACCATCTCCACCCGTCCCCCCAGTACCTGGTGGTCACTCACCCTGTTGCGGCTGTGTTGTGTCCTGTCGAGCAGTGTCCGGTCCCCCGACTCCAGCCACATTATCCACACTGATTACTGGCGACTAACCCTGGGCATAGTTCGCGAAGTAGCACTACGCGAAGCTACGCAAAGTGCACTTCGCACTACGCGTAGCACTTCGCGAACTGCGTAGTACCCTGTTCGCACTGTGCAAGATGTCGTTTTCAATGATTACACAGTGCGCACAAGCAACCGGCACTGTGCAATCATTGAAAACGGCATCTTGCACAGTGCGAGCTGTAGTTTTCTGCCGCTCGAGTAGATTTTTACTCGAGCGGCAGCTTTCTCAACGCGGACTGGTAGTTTCTCATTGCGAGCGGTCGCGAACATATGCGACCACTCGCAATGAGAAACCTGACCTCCTCGCGTTGAGAATCTCGCCGGGAGGTTTATTTTCAACGCTCGCGATCGCCAACTTGATGTTGCTGATCGAGAACGAGGAAAAAGTCTCGCCGGGATGTCATTTTGCTTGCTCGCGGTCGCCAACTTGATGTTGAGGACTGGGAGCAAGCAAAAAATGATCGCTGCACTACGCGACACTACGCTACGCGTGTTTGCACTGTGCTACGTGCAATTTGCGTAGTGCGAAGTAGGGCAAACATCGCAAACTACGCGAGCGTAGCATAGTGCTTTGCCCAGGCTTACTGGCGACACCAGCTCCTCCATGTCATCCAGCTCCAGCTGTGGCGCTGGGCCCCCACCTCCGGTCTTTATTGCTGCCTTCTGGTTGGTGGAGAGTTTCTCCTTGGTCTTCTGCTTGATGTCATTCCATCGCCTCTTGACCTTGTCCACTGCCCGCTTGTGCTCTCTGACGGCATTCACCTTGTCGACGATGTCCCGCCATATTCCAGTTTTGGTGCCCAATGACACGTTGGAGGTGACGAATAGTTTTTGATGGTGTTCCATCACCTCAGTGACTATGATCCTGTTCGCCTGTGGACTGAACTTCGTCTTCCTCATCTTCTTGTCCTTGCCCTTCCCTGTCCCCTAAGTCCCGGGATGGTCGTCCGGGGTGCTTGTGGGGTCGCACTCATCCTCTGCGCCTGCTCCGGCTGCCTCCATGGTGCTTGGGTGTATGTCAGTTTGGGTGTGGGTGTTTTTTCTACTTTTATGGTGATTTTTTTGGCCTACCAGGTGTGTGTTGCAGGCCTGGCGCTGCTTATTGCTGATTTCCTCATCGCGCTTTGGCCCATCGCGTGTTTTTTGGAGTTGATGTTTGTGTTTTTATCTCCGTCGTGTTGGTTGTATCGCGGACATTGTCCACGGTGTCGGCGGACTATCGCATGGTACCGCCTTGTTGTGAATTCCATGTTGACACGGGGTTATTTACCCGTGATGGGCTGCGATGTTGGAAGTTGCGTTATGCTACTCTTGCAGTAGTTATCACACGTTCTTGTGAATATCCCCCTAAGTCTGTAGTTTGTCTAATGTCAACACTGCAAGAATGTTCTACATTCAATCAAGAACTTTTGAAACTGGAGAAACAACCAATAGTGAAAATGGAAGACATTGATAAAATGAACATGAAGGGGTTACTATTCTTCTCTGAGAGAAATTACAGTCAAAATTGGATTCTTTGGAAAAGTCTGTATCTAAGTTTAGAAAAAACTTTATATGTATGTGTAAACTGTTGGGTAATATTACGGCGTGATTTAGATGTAGAAAAAGGTTCAGTAAATGGAGCAATGGGAAAAGTTGTTGATTATGTAAATTTCAGGACAGAGATGGAATTTAATTTTTGAAGATTAAATTTGATCAGATTGAAGAGGTAAAACAGATTGGACTTTGTGCTGTTCGTTTTTTGCTTGTAAAAGAATTGTATGTTCATAGAAAACAGTTTCCTCTTTAGCATATGCAGTGACCATTCATAAATCTCAAGGTTTAAGTGTAGACAGTGCTTTGGTAAATATTGGAAGTACAGTGTTTAAAGGGGGTATGGCATATGTTGCATTGTCTCGAATAAGAACATTGTCTGGTTTGTATTTGATTGATTTTGATGAGAAAAAGATTAGTGCTGATGCAAATATTGTAAGAGAGTATAATCATTTAAGAAGACTGTATGCTCCTAACTCAGGTGAATATCCCATATATGAAAAACGTGTAGTATGTCCAAAACAGAAATATGACAAACATGCTAGTGAGATTAGAAATAAGAAAACAATTCAAGAGAATGATGAGGCTGCAAAGAAAACAAAAATGGACACTGTTTATGATATTGTAGGATACCAGTTAGAAAATAGTTCAGGTATCAACTCCTATGCTATTGTAATTGTGAACGTTGTGTTTTATCTAGAAGATCTTCATCATAAAATTATAGAAATTCGAGAAAAAAGATTCTGCTCTTTATTACATTATATTTGTGAAAAGTTGGAAACTGATAGAACTAAAATCCATACTTTTTCAGGCATATGAAATCTTTTGGATATATGTTACGGTTCTTCACAATTTACACTTAATGTACATCAAGATGCAGAAGAATTTATGTTTATGCTTGCAGTATTAGAAAACAAAGGAATAGAGATTGAAAATGTGTTTGGACTAAGTTACAGATGGGATCATACATGTGAAGAGTGTTCACTTTGTTCTACCACTCAAAGAGACACTGAACGACTCATATATTTGACAATACCAGATTGCAAATCAGTGTCTTTTAACAAATTGGTAAAACAGCCAATCAAGATATGAAATGTTCTCATTGTAAATCAAAAATGTTGTCATCATTATATGTGGAAAAATTTGGAAAATATGTCATTTTAATGCTACCACGTTTCAGAGCAAGTGGAAGGAAATTAGAAACAAAAATTAAAACATTTGTGGCACGTCAAATGTCAATTTCAGGAATAACTTTTAAAGCAGTGGCTATTATATTCCATGATGGACCTACTACAACATCTGGACACTATACTGTCCATTTAAAGTGTAATAAAGGATGGAAACATTGCAATGCTGGCCATTTGGATTTCAAATATAGGTTGTCTTACGAATTACCAGATTCATATCTGATATTTTTGATGCCAACATTTTGAAAACATCATTCGGCTTATTGGAAGATGTGAACACAAAATAACAAGTTTATTTTGAATACTATCAATGCCAATTGATTTGGAAACATTATTCGGCCTATTGGGAAGATGTGTCCAATTAGTGTCTATTTCTACATTGTTCTATCACATTTGCAAAATTGTGTTTCAAGGAACTCGTTTATATATTTGATCTTTATATTATATGCGATGTAAATGAGAGTGTATATTTTAGCAAATGTACTTCAGAAAAATAAATAATTTACTGTAGTTGAAGAATGTAATTTAGAAACTGTAGACAGATGAACAGATAGTTGAATTTATTGTAAATATTTTCGACTCAGATTTTTTTTTTTTACAATCACATTGGTTCAGTGCCAGGATGCCTGTCAGGTGATAGAGCGCTTTATAAATATCATAACTAAATATCATAAATAAATCACCCAAGCACTACCTATGCACTTATCAAATCACTCAGGCACTGCCCATGCACTCCTTTGATCACCCAGACATTATCTCTGCATTCATACAATCAACCAGGAATTACCCATGCACTACTGCAATCACTCAGACACTGTTCATGCAGTTATACATGTGCTCAGGCACCTCTGCAGCACTCATAGAATCAACCAAGCACTGCCCATGCAGTCTTCCAATCATCCACACAGTAGTCCTGCAATCATGCTATCACCCTGCTACTACTCATGCACTCCTCAAATCATCCCGGAACTACGCAGGCAGTCCTACATGCACCCATGCACTCTTTAATGCACCTAGGCATTACCCATGCACTTCTCCAATCACCTAGACACTACCCATGCACTCCTCTAATTACCCGGCCAGTACCCATGCACTCCACCAATCACTCTGCCACTATCCATGCACTTATAAAATCACCACACACTACTCTTGCCCTATTCCAATCACATAGGCACTACACTAGCACTCATGGAATCACAGAAGCACTACCCATGCACTTTTTCAATCACTCAGGCATACCCATACACTCCTCCAATCACCCTGGCACTACCCATGCACTCCTCTAATCACCCAGGCACTACCCATGCACTCCTCTAATCACCCAGGCACTACTCATGCACTCATGCAATAACCCAGGCACTACCCTTGCACTCATCTAATCATCCAGGCATTACCCATGCACTTAAAAAATCACCCAAGCAATACCCATGCAGTTGCAAAACCACCCAGGCATTACCAATGCACTCCTTCAATCACCCAGGCACTACTCATGCACTCATGCAATAACCCAGGCACTACCCATGCACTCATTAAATCACCCATGCACTCCTCCAATCACCTAGACACTACCCATGCACTCCTCCAATTACCCAGCCAGTAGCCATGCACTTATAAAATCACCATGCACTATCCTTGCACACCTCCAATAACCCAGACACTACCCTTGCAGTTATACAATCACTCAGGCATTACCCATGCACTCCTTCAATTACTTAGGCACTATACTTGCACTCATGTAATCACTCAGGCATTAGGCATGCAGTCCTCAAATCACCTTAAATCAAACAGGGGGATGGAAGAGCAGGTTATTTGAAGAGGTCCTACTCCTGAGCTCCTCCAGGGGCTATCATCAGGTATATCACAGGAAGGAGGTAGTTACTCTATCAAGCCGGTGCACTAGTAGGTGCTACCTGGCCAGAGTGTATGTCGCTGGGAGATCTGAATTTCAGATCATAATGCCCTCACACACCTGTTAGGGTGTCATGCTTCATCATAGGGCGCTCCTCATCAGACTGGCGCTGCAATGTCTGATGGGCCTGGTGGCTACTTTGGCGGAGTTCTTTAGCTCTGAGGACGCCATATGTGGTGGGTGGACATGGGCAGTATAAGTGGTGAATCGTGATGTTTAGAAAGTGACTTAAAGTAGGCACCAGAACCTGTAAGAAATACATTTAATTAAACATGGGTCCAGGACTAAGTAAAACAGTGGTGCTATCTTGTAGTCGCTAGGTACCAGGATAGCGTTATAGATGCATGGTCGACATGTTTCATGCCATTAACGCCCAATGGTTCAGGCGGCATACAAACTTGGCATATAAACTATAGCATACCATACTATAGAATACAGCACCTACTTCTTACCTTGTCCTACACTTAGGTACACTGGGGTAGAACTAGTTAGAGAACGCATCGTATGAGTACTCACATTTTCAGAATATGTTATTTGTGTATATGAATATATGTGACGTAGCTAAAAGATAATGCTAGCGCAGTATTATTTTCTTCTACTGTTTACGCTGTACATAATATATCTTGCATACTGTCTTATGATTGTAACAGCACATATCTCTTACACGAGAAATAAGACTGTTCAATAAATCCTTTATTGAAACGCCCGTCTACTCTTTCTGTGTAAGCTCTGCAGAAATAAGCATGCACGATTAGCTGAGTGAAACAGTTGTCTATTGTTTCCACGATTCTGAGAGTGCTCTGATTCTAAAGGGGAACAAAGTTGTCATGTTTATGCGGTTGCAAGAAACTACTCCCTTCTTGTTTTACAAGGAGTTTCTAGTGGCCTCTGAGTTAGCTGGCACACAAAGTAATTAAGTTTAATATACTCGATAGGGGCATACTGACCTCAGTCCTATGCAAAAACTATAGTGTATATTATTCCAATGCGCAGAGCCTATTAGGGAAATAGGAATTACACTACAGTCAGACAAAGACAGAAACCATGACGTGTGTGATCACTTTCACGCCAAATTCAAATAAAATCCAAAAAGTGATCAAAAAGCATTGGAGAATCCTGGAAACAGACTCTTTCACCCCTTGGCCTACCTTACTCTTTGCATTAAAACGAACACCGAATTTTAAAGATCTCCTGGTCCATACACGCCCAAAAACAACATCAACAACAGTACAAGCAACACTATGGGCACCACCCCCGGTTGAGGGCCACCACCCATGTGGTAGCTGCTCCATGTGTCCTTTAACGCCAGTTTCCAAACACATTGACTTTGGTCTGGCAAGGCCCTGGCAACAAAAGAGACATGCCAACTGCAGCAGCAAAAATTGCAAATAGTTAATTAAGTGTCCCTGTGACAGAAAATATGTAGGGATGACCACATGACCCATCAAACTGAGAATAGGGGAACACAGGAGTACTATACATTGCCGAAAGACACATACAAAACTACTGAGTCATTTTGTGGAGATGAACCACACCCCAGACAGCCTGAGATGGACCGTCATTGAAGTGAATCCCAACCGGACACATAGTACTCTCTTCAGACAAGAACAACATTGGGTTTATCGTCTGAAGAGTCACTTGTCAGGTTTGAATGACGAGATACCATGGGTAGAATTGACTAATTAAACGCCACGGGATGGTGTATCTTGAACACCACTTCATGGCGTTGCCCAATATATGTATCAAGTGACTACCACACTACCAGTCACTAGCACTTCCCAAATGCACTGTGGTCTCCACATATGAGAGTCAGCCTAGATGTGCTAGATTAACTCTCCACCTACTCTACTGTGCCCCAGGCTAGCTCTCGATCATTACCATTACTGTAACTCCTCTCAAAGATGGCGCCTCTTTAGACACTTCCTTTCTATAGAGCCTATTACCAAAAAATGTCCGTCTCACTTAGACATTGTGCAGGATGACGTCAATTGCAATATACCACCCATAGTTTTAATACGCCAGTTGAACGTGACCTGATTCCCAAGATGCACATCACATTTCAAGCCCTTCACAGATGGGGCCTCTTGTTGACACGTTAGTTATGTAAGACGGATCCGTCCAATAAGGCCACCACACTCGGCCAGGGGGTGGACCAGTTCCACATACCACACATCTGACACTGGTCCGACACTCCCCCTGAACGTCACTTCCTCAAGACAAACGTACATGTTCTCCAGTCTGACTATCCTTGATCACCAGCGGCGGGAATGGAGGGGTAGGCATACGGCTCCTTGCGAGGTGGATGACTGTGAGTATTTTACCGCTGCTGAAGTCCCGGCACAGGTGAGATGGATTAAACGAGATGGGTTAGTGAGCAGCTATCTGACCTTTGTTAACATTGACCCCTAGATATCCACGCGCACTCACCGTTGACCACCTGCGAGGCCGACAATCCTTAAGGCAGGTGTAGGCGATTTCTTCACATTTCTGGCTTGTAAGCATGGCATGTAACGGCGTTGGGCTAAAGCTAAGGGGCCAAGCAAAAAATCATCGTGCCAACACCCGTTTAATATGAATAGGGTCACAGTATTTTTTCGGCAGGCTTGCTGCCACGGGTTTTCCTTATGACAGCCACCAAAACGTGATCATGGGTACCATACCTATGATAATGTATGCATGCATAAAAGATGACCACCCTAGGCATGTTTAGACTGACTAGGGTGATGGAGCGCCTGTATGCGTGAGCACACAGGTCTACATAAAGAGCACAACTCTGTCACTTTGGGCAAGAGACCAATCTGGGCATTTGACACTGAGCATGCCCTCTCAGAAGACCACCTGATGCATGACAGCATCGCGCGCTGCTCATCATGATAAACATTTTACTGAAGTGCTCTTTTGAAATATCATGTGTTTCTCTCTTTTGTTTCATTATTTTTTCAGCAGGTTGGGCCATAGGATTAAATTGAGAATTCCTAGTCAGCGCTAATATGCACTGAGACAAAACTGTGGGTATGGTAGGAGTATGAGGCGTCTCTTCCCTGATTCCTACTTCTACTTTCACTTCATTTATTGTTTCACTTGGTCCTGACCAAGTGTTCTTGGATCCACTAGGGACCGGCCGTAGCGCGACACATGTTGATTTAAACAACATCTGTTTCTATATTCACATTTTACTTCACGGATGCAAGAGCAGCGGTATAATATTCACCACTCCTCCACATTTGCTCTAAGGAGGAGCTCCACATCCTATATACACTTTTTTAACCTTATCTTTGGGACCCCTGAATAAAATTAGGTTCTGGGTACCACTGAAGATAATTTTAACTCACCCACTCACTGCTCCAGGCCCACATACCCATATGCACAATGGCAGCGTCTCGTAAAAAGATCTCCGCTAAAGAGCCCTCTCGTGGGGCCCGTGGAGGACAGCAGCGCCACCCCCACGAGGAGCAACGCCCGATGATGAAGCATGACACTCGCAAGGGTGTGTGAGGGCACCAAGTTAAAAAGGAGGAATTCACCTCCCGTTTTTTCTTCATTTTCCAACCTGATTGAGAGAACACTCTCACAACTTGCCCAGCCACACGAGGTTGTCCTATTCTTTCTCCTTTAGGACCAGCTACCCCTGAGTGATTATAACATTTACCTTTGGGAGCTTGGGTACTGGACCTACTTTTTCTATTTGGCTCCCTGTCCCCCTTCTTCATTGTGTTTTGTGGCACTTCTTCAGGACCTTGGTAAAATGTGATGCCCCCTGGTGGAGTGGCCGCTCTCCCAGCTATTCTAGGATGACCAATTGAAGTCACAGCTAGCTCTGTGCCACAGTTTTGCACCTGTGGCTCTGTAATTTCGTGACACTCGCGGACATTTTCTCGTGTATCTAATACCCCTGACTGAACAAGAGCAATCTCATTCCACTATCCGGGACCCTTGGCACATCGTACTGCACTACCGTGACTAAGGGAGCCGAGTGGACAGTACACACCCTCTAGACTTCCACTCCCAGCCTGGTACCCAGTACATGACTCACCAGGTTACCTAGCCGGTTTTTGGGCTTTACTGTCTTGTACTATTGCTTACATATCACTACATAAACCGCACCCAACATCCCTGTACTGCAGGGGGTTATTCACTCCCTTAGTCCCCCACTCACGTCCACATGGGATGTACAACACAAGTCGAAAGGGCTCCCCCATCGAGGGGCCCAGTGTGTGAATTATTTCACCGTATACACCCCTACAGTATAGATGTCTTGTAAACTATTGGAACAACTGCCTGGTTCTACTGATACTATGTTTACCTTAAAGTGTCCCCCACTGTGATCGGGACCCTCTAATATGCCTATGAAGTACTAGACTCCATCCTCTTAGGTAAGCTACATAAGGACCACAAAAGTTTTCTGGATAAAGAGTTTTCCTATCATCTGTTGGCTGTCTAGTCCCTTGACAAGTTGATGCCCGCATTTAGCTTTTAACATTATTTATCTTTTGTCTCCAACTAGCAAGTCAGCTCGCATATCTAGACAGTCACGTTAGACTTGTCTAGTTACTTTACATTCACCATGGTGATACTGAATTTACTAGTGTTTAAACAGGGCATCGCCCATGTCTGTATCTCCATTGTGCACTATGGGGCATATTTACAAGCCCCTTGCGCCACTTTTGCGTCACTTTTAACATAGGAAAAGTGACGCAAAAGTGGCGCAAGGGGCTTGTAAATCTGCCCCTATGTATTTATTTCTGGAGCAGTCATGTTGCATTCCTTTTTTGTCTTTTCTCTATCTTTCTCCCCCCCTTAGGTGGAGCTTCAACACTGGATTCCACACTTGGGACCAGCAACATACTTCAATTGGTCATCCTCAAATAGCAGGGAGACCGTCCGCCCCACCATCATGTGATTTATGTTTATGAGGCTGGCGCATAGTGTAGTTTTATGCCTAAATGTGGTGTCTACTGCGCAATGCCTTTATGTCCTGATCTATGCCTCTAATGATGTTTATGATTATGAGGTTTGGGCGTAATATGGTTATGCTAAGGGTTTTTAGGCCTAATATGTTTTATGCCTAATGTGATTATTATTGCATAGTGTGTTCCTAACTGTTACCAGTAGTTACTGGTTGTGCGCTATATTTATTATTTGTTCTACAGTTACAATTGGTGATTTGTGATGATTCTGACGGTGTCCATGTGGCCCTGTCTTGTGTAAATAGTCCCCTGTAAAATTCTGCCCAGTGCCAGTTGGCACAGTGTAAATTATGTGATTATGATCTAATGTGTTTATTATAATGCAAAGGCTATTTTTATATATGACCTTGTGTGGAGTTTCCTTTGTGGTGGGCCTAGGGTGTTGTTGCTGTGTGCGCGTGCAAACGCTTTACACATTGCCTCCGGGATAAGCCTGACTGCTCGTGCCAAGCTACCAAGGGGGTGAGCAGGGGTTATCTTTGGCGTGTAACTCCCCAGCCCTGACTTACAGTGGTGGTTTCTGCCTGGCTTTGGCGCAAACCCTAGCCAACCAGAAATCCCATTTCTAACAAAGGCTATTTCGTGCATCCAAGTCTGGCAAGCTCCGTGCGTGGGGCAGATAACGCGCTCCAATGAAACATGCTAGTGACAGGCCTTGCATCAGTGTTTGTCTTCAGCTCACCTTCAACACCTTTCACACCAGTCCGTTTTTACGGTGACAGGAAAGGCAAGCAAGCTACCTTCTTGAATGTATGAAAAATCAGTTTCAGTAAATAGATCGCCAAGCCTTGACGTCAAGAAATATCAAGATGCGTTATTGACTAAAATAGCTGTACATAATAATATTAAATGCACGCACATCCATCTTCCTTAAAATGTTCCCAGAAACGCATGCCCAGTATAGGCCGGTCAAAGTAGGATCTATAATGGAGCGCCGAATGCAGTACAAAGAAGTTGCACTGGGATTTATGAAAATTGAGCTGCTTGGAAAGGATAAAAAAATGACACATACAAAGGTGCTATGTGCGAGATACATTTCCAAGGTTATACCACTTATACCAGTATTTCTCTTGATATATGAAAATTCGAGCCACGCCCAAAAGAGGTCATCGTATGATACAGGTTGGCCTTGGAACTGTACGTAAAGAGGATGCATCCATGTTCTAAAGCTTGTTTTAATGTATTTATTTTAATTATAAACAGTTTTATGTTTTGAACATTTTCTTCCCTGAACAAAACGTGTGTGTGTGTGTGTGTGTGGGGGCGGGGGGGGTTTTCTATTTATTTCCCTTTTAACCAAAGGAAATAAAAAACAATTATGCAATTTTCAAGAAGTCACCTTAATTTCAGTGGCTAAGCTAAATTGTAACCTATTTCCATAGTAAGGCCTTTGATGTTTACTACCTCACCACATTTATCTATAAATTTAAATGAAATACATAGATATTTCAGAACGTCTACAATCGACTCATACTAAATGTAAGATTCAGTTTTCGAAGTTGAAAGCGGAGGATGTGAAATACCAAATTAAAATCAGGCACAGTGCGGTAGAGTGCTCAAGACAAGCGACAGCATAGCCGAAATTACAACTCAATTTCCCTTATTTCTTCATTAAAGATAAAAGTGCATCGAATGAATGCATCCTAGCAACAGCCTGCAGGCCCACTTGCTCATCTGCTTCTTGTCCCACCTGATGGGATGCAGAGCAGGTGACACATCTCAATATAATCATTGCATATACCCAATTATGCCTTAAGCATCCTTCGGCGTGAAGAATAGACAGGATGGAACATTATTTGTGATTCAGCCTCCAATTACGATTAGACTTTGCACAGAGATGTTCTGGGGAAGATGCATGATGAAGTCAGATACAGTATCTGTGGTTACAGCGCATGCTGGCTGTTCGTTTTACAGCTGTTTGAAAAACAATTCACAGCTGATTTTCCCTTTAAACTAGTGTCACTGGCTTCCCAACCAATTAGATCAATATATGTTGAGAAGCCATTTTGTCATTCATCATTCTGCGGAAAAAAGATCCATCCATCCCTCGCTCCCTGCCCTCCCTCCCTCCCTCTCTCCATCCCTCCCTCCATCCATCCATCCATCCATCCATCCATCCATCCATCCATCCATCCATCCATCCATCCATCTATCTCTATGGATAGCTAGCATATGTTATGTATGTTTATATGTTATTTTTTAAACAACAAATGACCATTAGCTAAACTGGTGATCCGTTTCTTGTTATAGAATATGCAAATATGTGTACATGGGGTAAGAACAAAAGTGCAAAGTAAATGTCAAGCTTCACCACTAGCTATCATAATTATTAAGATGAGTAAGATCGGGCGTCCCCTTGTTCTCAGTGTTTATGGTAAAGCTCAATAGTTTTTATGCATATTTATTTCTCAAACTAATGCATACATAGTTTGAAATATGTACAGCTTAAGCATTTGGCCTTTGTAAGAAAAAGCATCAACTTATGCCTAAGAATTTTCGTCCTTTACTTTGTAGTGGTCTTAAATAAACGATATACAGTTTTTTTTGTTAAAAAAAAATATTTTCCAAAAAGTGATGTCAGCTTTTCTTGTGACTCGCCATGGACTATATTAATGCTTTGCAATAGCAATTGCTCCACAAACCATCGATCAGCTGCTGACTCCCAAAACTATTCACAAAGTATGGATTATGTGAAAGTGGGCTCCTAACTTTGGGGGAGCATGCAATGGTCTAGGGAAACCCCCAAAGCCATTCATTAGTTGACAACTTTTTATTTTTGAAAACAGCCCCTATCTAAAAGTGCACGGATGATGTCATTCAATGCATGTGAACGCAACGATGAAGGTCTGCAGTCTCTCCCAGGTGCCCTCCAGGCCATCATTTGCAACTTATCACAAGGACTCACAAAAGGATAAATGACTCGGTCATACTAATGAAGTAGGAGATTTTGGGGCGCTCTGTAAATGGATATTTATTTTTTCGCTGTTACAGATTTTGTCGTAGCGCAAACTTAGGTCAGATCGCAAACAAATCTGGGCCTCATTTATGAGGTTTTGCCATCGGGCAGCGCCTGAGACCTTCCCCCTGACCTGCCCTATGGCAAAAGAAAAGGGCAGGAATGCTCTGTATCTATCAGATACGGCTCATTTCTGTCCTTTTCCACAGCGCTGCGCTGCCATGCGCCAAATCAGGCACCTTTGTACCATGGTGCAAGGGTGCCTGTGTTGCAAGGATAATTTTTTTTGTTGCAGGAAGGTAAATCTTCCTGCACAAAAGCAATCACAAGATGCTTTTTTCAGAATGCAGCACACATATAAACAGGAAAAACGAGGAGAAATAAATATATTTGTCCTCGTTGTGGCGTATGTTTTTGGCGCTGTTTCAGAGTTAGAATTTCTCCTAAGTCTAGGACAGTGTCAAAAAGCCATGGATTTTACTGGGAACGCCCCCCAGCTACACCCATTGCATAGCCCTTTAACACAGAAAACATGGCGCCCGCGTGCTGAGCGGTAGCGCGCGTCCTCGGAGAAGCTCTCCGCTCCTCTCTCTCCTCTGCTAGTGTGTTGAGTTTATACGGCGTCTCGGAGCGAGGGGTTTTCTCACCTCTCCCAGACTGGCTTGATTTTTCAGCGGATGAGTTTGAGAGCCTTGGATCGGGCTCCCGCCCCCACCTACGCCTCTGTCCCTGGGCTCTCCCTGCCGCGGCGTTGGGAAGCTGCAGCCGTGGAGTTACGACGCGGCCGCAGCGCAGCGGCTCGAGGTCTCCTCCGTGGCAGAACAGTGCAGGGAGTCTGTGGTAAGGTGACGGGGGGTAGAGGGATTGGGACCTTTTCCTTTCAGGCCCCCCCCTCGTCGGAGCCTTCTGAAGCCCCGGTGATATGTGGAGCTGAGTCAGGAAATGCTGCTGATCACGGACAGAGTATCGGAGGGGGCAAATCTGTTTTTCTTGAGAGCCCTGATCTAACCTCCTGCAGAAAGAAAGTTGTTAAAGGTAAATTACGAAAGGTTAGGGGCAGAGGAGGGGGGGCGAAGGGCAGGCACGGTACTCAGGCATCTTTTGCTGAGTGTAGCAGCAAGAGTAGATTGCAGGAGGGGGATGTTGCTGCTGATTCATTAGGTCCCCAGAGAGGGCTTATGAGAGAGGCTGTTAAGGGGAGACAAGGAGAGCTTAAACCATCTCGCATCACACCCTCCTTGCGCTCTTTTTTTAAAGTCCTGCCCCAAGTTCTGTCCATTTCAAAACCCCACCTTTCCAATCAAGATTGCAGCCCTATATGTCCAGGTCTTCACGAGAAAATGGCATCTCAAATGGTAGCTTCTCCCTCAGCGGATATAATTTTACCAGCGCCTGGATTGGACCACAAGAAGCAGGCTGCAGAAGATGTCAGGGCAGCGGAGAAAACGACACCTAAGGGGGGTGTTAGTCCACAAGTTGTCCTAACCCCACAGGGCGGTTTATTGATAGAACCAGAGAGATTAACATCTACTGAGGCTCTTGTGAAGCAAACTACATGCCCCGATCAATCCCCTGGACTTCTAGATAGGCGAGAGTTTTGCGACAACGGGCGGCCATAGCCTGTTCTTCGATAGAATCTCTGCTAAACTCTTTAAAAGCAGATATAAAGCAGGGGTTTATGATCTCTGCAGAGAACCAATCTGAGATAAGGGCTGCCTGCGATGTATTGGAGCGTAAAGTAGATCGGCTCAATGAGAGGATAGAAACCCTCGAAGGCACTGTAGAGGAGCTTAAAACCAACCTAAGTTCAGCCCAAGCAAAAATCCACAATTTGCAAAGAGAGGGGGATGTGTTTCGTGAGAGGGTGGAAAGCTTGGAAAATTTTTCGAGAAGAAACAACCTCCGACTTCTGAAGGTTCCCGAGGGAAAAGAGGGGAGCGACATCAAAAGCTTCGTCATAAACCTGCTCAAGGACTCACTCAATCTAGAGGAATCACTAGCTACTTTGGGGAGCGATATCCATAGGATCCACAGGGACCCCTTCCGCTTAAAACCTGGCAGAGAAAAGCCCAGGAAGATTTTGGTCAACTTTCTTACCTATTCAATTAAAGAAAAAATCTTAACCTTGGCCTTAAAAAATAAGTCTCTAAGAGGCCCTGACTTTCCTTTCGAGATCCGTTCTGACCTGTCTAAAGCCACCTTGGATCGTCAGTGGGAATTAGGTCAAAGGATGGAAAAATTTCGTGCCCTAGGTGCAACAGTGCAGATGAGATTTCCTGCTTTTTTGCGTGTGATGTTTAATAACAAAATGCACAATATTAGATCTCCTCTTGAGGCGGACGAGATGTTGAACTCATTAAAAGATCTTCCTCTGGGAGGTGCAGGAACCCTTTAAGATTGAGAAGGCAATGAAGGAAGAGGTGAAAAAAAAAAAAAAAAATTTGGGGTCTTCCCTCTGCTATTTTTGGGTCACAAAGATGAAGAGGCAGTAAAACCCCTACCAGGTTACAAATCTAATCAGTCTTACATGAGCTGTAGGGGGGTTTTAAAGAATAAAAAAAAAAAATATATAATAAAACTGTTTGCGTTAAAAAAAAAAAAAAAAAAAAGAGGAAAAAGAAATGAAGGGGAAAATATTTCAGAATTTGTAAATATGCGCCCATCCCATGCTCCCGGTCAAGGAACCCTTTTTGCCATCTGAGGTGATGCTAGCTATTAGTCATCTTACCCCAAAGAAAGCAGCAGGCCCTGATGGGATACCTGGAGATCTCCTTATGGAGGCCCCAGAGTTATGGGCCAAACTCATTGCAAAAATAATGAACCTCATCTCCCATGGATACCCTGTCCCAGTTTCGTGGAAGGGAGCGGAGGTAATCACGGTCTTTAAGAAGGGTGCCAGAGACGACCCTGCCAACTATAGACCAATCAGTTTGATTGATGTGTTACAGAAGGTGGTTGGCAGGGTAATTATATCTAGGGTCGGCACCTGGATGGAAGAGATGCATGTGTTGTCTCATCTTCAAGCAGGGTTCCGACAAAAGGTGGGCACGATGGACCAGGTCTTTCGCTTTTCCGCGATCTATTGGAAGTCGGTTACTATCAACAAAGGTAGCTTATACCTGGCTTTCATAGATCTTAGGATGGCCTTCGACCTGGTTCCACGTGAGAGGCTGTGGGAGGTTTTGGAGAACATGGGGTTTCCTGGTCCCCTCTTGAGTTTAATTGTGCATCTCCATGAGGGGAACTATGCCAGGATCAGGTGGGGTACCCAAGGGGAATTAACTGAGAAGATCCCCGTGAAGAGGGGTGTACGCCAGGGATGTGTCATGGCTCCAACGCTGTTCTCTCTTTTTGTGAATGGAGTGGTGGATTACTTAAGAGAAGAACCAGCTGATGCTCCATCCCTGGCAGGTGTAAAAATCCCCACACTCCTCTTCGCGGACGACACCATTTTGATTTCTAAGTCGCCGTCTGGCTTACAAAAGCTTTTGAATCGCTTTAGTGCATTTTGCTCTGACAGAGGTCTCACTATCAACACTCTAAAAACTAAGCTCATGGTTCTAGCGCCTTCACCCAGATTTAGAAACAACCTTTTACTTAATGGAGAGCCCTTGGAGCTGGTAGACTCATATGACTATTTGGGCATTAGGGTCAATAATCGCATGAGCTGGAAGGATCACTTGGCTAAAATGATGTTAAATTATAAAAGAACTTCTGGGGCGGTTATGAGAGAATACCGCAAATCTAAGAGCAAGCCCCTTTCACCGCTCCTAACTATTCATGAAGGCCAAGTTCTCCCATCCGCTCTATATGGCTCAGAATTATGGGGGTTTGAAAATACTGTAGAGCTGGACAGAGCTGAAAATAAGTTTTTGAGAGATGCAGTAGCCCTCCCAGTCTCCACCCCCCTAATTCCCTTACGGGCTGACATGGGTAGGCGCCCTCTTAAGGATCTAGTGCGCTTACGCCCGTTACTTTTCTGGGTTCGCATGCGTAGGACAAGGGAGCTTCAGGATTATGCCGCTGCCCTAGATGAATTAATCCAGCTAAATACCAATAATAGGATTAAGTGGCTGAGCAACTTGAAGCGGTTGGTGGTGCTCTTGGGTTTGAGCGACTCTTGGGCAAACCAATCACCCCCGCCCAAGACGGTGATTAAACAGCTCTACTGGGATCTAGTACAGCAGGAGACACTTTCTAGTAGTTCTGTGGGCTCACTCACTGAGCGATTCTTGTCCTTTAAGTGGATTAGGAGCTTTGAACCATTCTTGGACTACATTGAGCTGCCTTTGGATAGAGCTCTTTACTTGAAGGTTAGGCTCGGGATCCTCCCAGTAAACGATTATACCACGGGGTGGAAAAAGCATGTCGGCAAAATGAATACATGTCCGGGCTGTGCAGCCCCTACAGAGTCAGTGGCACATTTCTTTTTTGCTTGCCCAGCTTACAGGGTTGCCAAGAGGATCTGGTTAAAGCCGTTATGTAAGAATTTGGGCCTTAGATGTCACGTATCGGCCCTGCGGATACTTAGCACTGATACTTCCTCGATTGCTATGGTTTGTGGAGTCGCAAAATTTTTGGGCAGTGCTTGGCGATCCCGCATGAGGCGTTGCAAAACCTACTCTGGTCCACTTACTATTTAAGAGTACTTGGTTAGGATTTCCACCATGTTGATATGTGATTGTGTTTACTCTTAAGTGGTGTAGTGATCAATTGTGTTTTTATTTAAATTTTATGCTTGGAATCTTACATTGTATTGTGTTGCTATTTTGCTCTTTTATGATGAAATTTCATCGAATAAAGAATATTTGAATTTGAAATATGTTCTGTTTGGGACACACCATGCAGTTTTTGAGTTTGGTGGAGGGGAGGGGGAGGAGAAAGGAGGGTGGAGGAGAAAGAGGGCGTAAAACTGGCTTTTCACCTGTCCAGTATAGGTTGGGTAGGGTTTTCCGGGGGGGGGGGAGTTGCACGTTGTGGTAAGGGTAAAAATAAAAATAATCCTCTAAAATCCAAGCCTAAGGAAAGCTTTAATAATTTGATTCTGCTTGTCTCATGCCCAAATAAATGTAGGGAAAGTTATGCCAACTTAGTTGTAGGAAACCTGAAAGAGGAAGGGGGGGGTGGTGACTGCTGGACGAAATGACTCAGCTACATTTTCTATCTTGGAATGTCAATGGCCTGCGTACTGGGAGCAGGAGAAAAAAGATCTTTCAGTACTTGAAGGACTCCCCGGTGCAGGTCATTGTCATCCAGGAGTCACACCTCCTCAAGGGTGAAACAACAGAGTTCTTGAAAAAGGAAAAATGGGTAGACAGTTTTATTTGCACAGATCAATCAGCAAATATTAGGGGGGTGCTTTTTATTTTTAAAAAACAAGCTAAGGTTCAAATCATTGAGTATAGGGAAGATAGGAGTGGTAGGTGGCTCATTGTAAGGGCAACGTTGGATGGTTTTCTCCTCACACTGGCCGGGTATTACGGCCCCAATCAGGATGATTCCTCCCATCTAAATACTATTCGAGACAATCTATTGGCCTTCCAGGACCCAGTTATTTGGATGGGTGACTTCAACATCGTCTTAGACCCAAAGCTAGATAAGTCTCCCAAATCCAGAGCCTGTGTTTTATCAAGATCTAGACAAGACCTCCTAATAGCAATGTCACAATTGGGGCTCGCAGATGTTTGGAGGGAAAAGGCTGGGGACACACTGGGGGTCTCTTTTCGGAATTTTAAATACAATCACGTGTCTAGGATAGACTATGCTTTCTTTAGTTTTAGTTTGAAAGAGCTATTGGTAGACATTTCCTACCTTCCCTCACATCTTTCCGACCATTCGGCCATCTCTTTTGTATTGAAGCTTGAGCACAAACAGTGCTATACTTCCTGGTCATTTGACCGCACTATTCTGTTAGAAAATGAGGAAGTCAACTTTTTACGATCAGAGACACTTCATTTTATGGAGGCAAATATAGGCTCAACAGATCTGCATATTATGTGGGATGCCTTAAAAGCTTTTTGGAGGGGGAGTATCACGCATAGAGCCTCCTATAGAAGGAAGAAATATAGGGAAGGTATTGACAATCTGGAGAGGGAAATGAAGAGCATTGAAAACATCCTGGACCCCCAAATTAGATCAGGGGCACTATACGAAAGACATAGAGAGTTAAAGTTGGACCTAGAAAATGTATTACAAACTAGGGTCTCTAGAAGGTGGGAGGCGAGTAAAATCTCTCATTTTGAGTTTGGTGAGGCTGCTGGAAAAATACTAGCTTGGAAAACCAAATCCGACCAAGCTCGAAACTATATCAGAGAGATTAAGGTGGAGGGGGAAGCAGTTACCCGTATTACTAAGGATGAAATAGGCGGGGCTTTCCGGGACTTCTTTCAGAAAATCTATAAGGAAGATATCCGGGAAGACAAGGCAGAGAGGGAAGCCTGGTTAGATCAAATTTCCCTGCCAAAGTTATCCCCAGAGCATAGTAAGATGTTGGAGAATGAGATCTCCGTTGAAGAAATCAGGAAGGCTATGGGGCAGGTAAAGCGGGGAAAGGCAGCAGGCCCTGATGGGTTACCAGGGGAATTCTATAAGGCCCTCATAGACGAGATCACCCCGGTTTTGGCCTCTGTTTTTAATAACATCCTCTTGAAGGGCCGGGACCTTCCAAAATCCTGGAATGATGCCACGGTGGTCTTAATACCTAAACCAGGGAAAGACTTGAAGGATTGTGGGTCATATCGCCCGATCTCGCTTCTCAATAACGACTATAAAATCTTTGCGGCTATAATGACAACTAGGTTGGGGAAGGCGATAAGCTCTTTAGTTCATGAAGACCAAAAGGGCTTTATAAAGGGCAGACACTTAGCTGACCTCACACACGATCTGGTAGGGGCAATTGATATCACCACCACTTTTTCTCTGCCTCTGGCTGCCTTTACGTTGGATGCGACTAAGGCCTTTGATAGAGTAAACTGGTCCTATCTGGCTGCAGTTTTGAAGAAATTCAATTTGCCCGAAAATTTCTGCCGCATGATTTCACTTATATACAAGGCCCCGACGGCAAGACTCAATGTAAACAATTCTCTAACAGAGTCTTTTGGAATTTCGAGAGGTACAAGGCAGGGCTGCCCACTTTCCCCTCTCCTTTTTAACCTCTATATTGAACCTTTTGCACAGATTCTTAGAGAGGAGGCCTTACGTCACCAGACATCCAATACTATGCCTGGGCGTTCCAACTATCCTACTCTAGAATGCTCCTAAAAACATCAGAGGACAACTCTAGAGGGAGGATGTTCCGAGCTATGTTGGAGGGGTCTGATCTTCCATCTGACTGCTTTCTTTTTAAGTTTGGAGACCAGCAATTCTTTAAAAAAATAAAATTAAAAACTCTACAATCTTTGGCTAGGAGTTGGTCCACAATCAGAAATAGAACAGGGTTGTGTTATTTTTCCAACTTAGCACCTATATGGGATTCACCAGGTACTCCCTTATGTCTTAAAGACAGACTGGCAGGTCCAATAAAGGAAGCCGGTTTTTTTAACTGGGGAGAGCTGATAGCTGGTGGTTCAATGCTACCTTGGGAGGCTTTGCGGGAGAAAGTCGGGCCAGGTCTATCTTACTTCAAGTATGTACAGCTGACTAGCTGGGCTCAGGCCTTGAAAAGAAAGGGAGTCTCCTTGGGAAAATACAGCAACTTAGAAAATCTATTGGTGACAAGGCCAGGGGGGGGAAAGGAGGTCGCATGTTGGTATTGGGCGATCTTGGAGGAGATAGATGACGACACAACCCTCCCTGAGGTGTTATGGGGCAGTAACATCGGCGAACAGTGCCAGCAGCTGTGGTCAAACTCATTTAGTTTACTATATAAAATCGTGAAGCCAGCCTGGTTGAGGCGAAACCATCTTTTCACTTTACATCGTGCTTATCTGTCCCCCCAAAAGTTAGCCAAATTTCAACATGGAAAAAAATGCAACAAATGTGACCTAGTTGAGGCCTCGGATGTTCATATGTTTAAAGAGTGCCCAGCCATTAGTCGTTTTTGGGAAGAGGTGATAGAAGCACTATCTTCTATGCTAAATATCACTCTTAGTAATACTCTCCCTTTGATTTTCTTTGGGCTTGACGAAAATATCCTAGGGCCTGCTAGATCCTTCCTGTTTTTTTCAATCCTGTTGGCTAGGAGACAGATTTGCAGATTTTGGGTGGACACAGCTCCTCCAACATATATGGGATGGTTATCGTCCCTATATGAAGTTTCTAAAGTAGACCTGGCTAGACCCTGTAGTATGAAAAAAATGAAAATTGCCTTTTGGGACTATTTGATACAGTGGAAGTAGGTCTCCCGGGGTTTTTTTTTTTTTTTTTTTTCCCCCGGGTCCTATGATTATGCCAGCTTCCCTGCTCCATGGACCTATAACAAGGGTCTTTGTTCGTCTTTCTGGTCCAAACAGGTTGAAATATGCCTAGATGGAGTTTCTGAAGGTCGTCCTTTTTTGTGTGTTGTTTGCTCCTTCTCCCGCCAATTTGTTTCTTTTGTTTTTTGTGCAATTGTCCATAGCACACTAAAGGGTTTGGTGGGCAGGACAAGATAGCACAAAATGGTGGTTGGCGGATTTCCTTCTTCACACATAAGGGTTTGGCAAATGAGGACAAAAAAAAAGAAAAAAAAAAAGAAAACACAGAAAACTGTGTTAAGGGGAACAATATTTAGAAGGCAGGATTAAGCCCAAAAAAGTGGCTTAGTGCTGCCTCAAAAATATGGAGCGGGCTCCTGCGCCACGGAACGTCACATAAATGAGGCCCTCTGTTTCCAAATAACACTGACATGTTTGCTACCTGACCTTCATGCATCAGCCGAACATTTGACTTCCTAGTATCTTTATATATTTTTATTCAGTATTCACAGCTCTTTTTGGTTATTTGCATTTAACAGCACCAATTTGTATAGCAAGTGATCTAGTTCTTCTTGTGTCACTCAGATTCTTTGCTTGACTTTACTTTCAGTCAATCAGTGGCAACTTTATTCAGTCTAGCTATAGCTTATATAAGTATAAAGCACCAGCTCCATATAAATAATCAAAACGACAATAAAATCATACAGCAGGCGAGATACCATTAAAAGGTAATAAGAGCCCATTAAAGAGAAATAGTTATAAAATATACAAGGCACATGCAGACACAAGCACAAGACAAATTAAAAGAAAGTGCTTCAGTTACTAAATAATCAAAGCCGCCCTCTGCTTTATGGCAGAGTGAATAAATGTAGCAGTTAAACAACTCATTTTCACAGAGGGAAGGGTCTGTAGGTAGTTAAAAGCTGCTTTGCAATAACAAATGTTCACTCATTTAAAAAAGGTCGAAAGTAGCGTTTTCTTAGCAATAAGTAAAATTTGCAGAAAAACATAAGGTGAATTGTGCTTTGTGCTGAATGATCATCACAAAGACAAGAAGTTAAGCTACGGAAATAGGAGCCCAGCCAAGGAAAGGCAGCCAGAAAGTGCACAGTACATAGTCTAAATTTGACTAACAGAAATCTGTGGTGCTCTTTACTCACCCATGTATGGTAAGGTGCAGTGCCAGTTTTTACGCAAATCCGCTTATACCCCTAGACAGTGGGCATATCACCCACACCCTGAATTCTCTCATTCATTCAACTCACTAAAAAGTTAGTCTTTATAGAAGTGTGGGAGGAGCTGCCCCAATCCTTGAAGAAGTGAACAGGTCTTTGCGTCCCAGACTTAAGCAAGTGTCGCGGATATACCTTATCCAGAGAATGGCCAGGCCTCGACCCAGTTTCAGGCAATCAGTGAGCACGGCGATGCTTAAAGCGGTTTGGCTCCTAGATCAACTTATCAGCCACAGGAGGAGTGGTTGCAGCCTTATAAAATCATTTATATACCCAATCCCAAATAAGGGGCAAATAAAAGAGCTGATGCTACTGGGGACAGATAGTAGCAGGCAATCAGTGAGCACGGCTCTGCTTAAAGTGGTCTGGCTCCTAGATCAACTTATCAGCCACAGGAGGAGTGGTTGCAGCCTTATAAAATCATTTATATACCCAATCCCAAATAAGGGGCAAATAAAAGATCTGGTGCTACTGGGGACAGATAGTAGCCTTTTGATAACACCATTCCCAATTGCTTCTAGGCTCTGTTGATCTTTAATGCTCCATAACTTGGCCACATAGGAGGCGACGACACAGCATTTTGCTTTATAAACGGCTACAAGTTTCTTGATCAGCTTGTAGCCTAATCTGCAGGAAAAGTTAAGAAGCGCCTTGGCAGCTTGAGAAAAGCTGTGGCTCTGAAGTCTTTAGGAGGCCACATGCTAAGTGTGTGTCAAAGGGAATACCTAGGAATGGAAACAAAGGCACAGTGCTAACCTTGGAACTATTAACTACAAAGGCAGTGCTGTGCTTTTTCTTCCCACCAAAAATCATAACGACTGTCTTGGCTTGGTTGACCTTCAGATCTAGACTGGTCATGAGTGGCCAAAAATGGTCCAGCAAGCATTGTAAGCTGATTGTAGTCCTCACCACTAGGATAGCATAGTCGGTATACATTTATGTAGAAATGCTGCGTTCACCTATACAGGGGCATTTGCCACTGAACTCCAGCAAATTTTCTGCAAGGCCATTTATGTACAATGAAAATAGGAATGGTGCCAAAATACAGCCCTGACGCACGCCTCTCGCCAGGATTAAATACTGAGGTAGTCTCTCCAACCAGACCTAATCTCATACTAGCAGTGGCGCTCTCTCAGGAAATTGACAATGTACTAGTCAATTCCTGTGTCGGTCAATATTCTCAAGAGCTTGGACCTGTTGACAGAATCAAAAGCAGTAGTCAGGTCCATAAAGGCCAGATACAACTTTCCTTTCCTAGTCACTTTGTACTTACTTATAAACAAATATAAATTGAGAGACTGCTCCACGGTGCCTAGACCCAGGCGGAAGTAACTTTGGCAGCAGAACTTATCAAAGATGTGGGAGGGTTACATTGCGGGTCACCTTTTGAGCCATTTTTGAAAATTGGAAATATGGATGTCATCAGTGATGTCATTTCAGATGTCATCAGTGATGTCATCAGTGATGTCATTGACCATGTCATGAGTGGTGTAATATGTGATGTCATCAGCAGTGCATTGCGGGGGCACAAGGTATACTTTGCTCAACTAACTATAACGGACGAATTTCTCTGGTTTTGTACGAATGAAATGTCCAACGTCCCTGAAACCTGTGTTTTTTACATTGAATTTCCAAGATTTTTTAAATGATAATTTCTAACTATAACGTCCCTGAAATCTATGGTTTTGCATTGAATTTCCAAGGGTTTAAATGCTAATTTCTAACTATAATGTCCCTGAAACCTATGTTTCGTTCAGTGAATTTCAAAGGTTTTTTAAATGCTAATTTCTAACTATTCCTACAGAATTGGGACATGTGCAGAAAGAGAAAGGAAGGCGCAGAAAGAAGCAAGAGAAATGCAGAAAGAGGCAACAGAAGTCCAGAACGATGAAGAAAAGTACAGAAAGAAGCAAGAGATATGCAGAAAGAACCAACAGAGGTGCAGATCGAGGCCTTATTGCAAAGTCATCCTGTGCTTTCAATGTTTTGCTGACTGGTACTGGTGGTAACTAACTCTGACTAACCAGGCCCGGTGCCAGTGCTATGCTAAAAGACACTTAGAATACAGCAAAAACACCTACACACGCTAGTGTACACTATGGGTTGGGGTACCCCTGTGATTGGCATGACCTGCCCTGTAAGGCCCTAGTACATAATAGAGCAGGGTGTTCAAAACTAACTCAAATCAGAGGTGCAGAAAGAGGCAAGACAGGAGCAGAAGGAGAAAAAAGAGGTGCAGAAAGAGGCAAGACAGGTACAGAAAGAAGCAAAAGAAGTGCAGAAAGAAGGAACAGAGGTACAGAAAGAAGTAAGAGGGGTACAGAAAAAGGCAAGTGAGGTAAATGTAAATGTGTAAATTTGTTTGTACTTGTATAGCGCACTGCCACCCCCAACGGGGGCATCCTGGCGCTTTTACTCATACCGCTGTGGAACCCTTCCTGGCTTTCCATGTGAGGTGTCCACTCCTGGGCACCCCCATGGTGAGGCCAGGCATCCCAGCGCTGTTGGGGCCGTTGTGGAGATTAAGCAAGCTATTGCCCAGAGTTGCAGCGTGGGACCCATGATTAGAATAGGCACTGAGGCGAGAATATCCGGTCCGCGGAATTTATAGCCCGAGACCCTGCCGTGACGGGAATTGAACCCTGATCCCGGACCAGTGCTCTGCATCGAGGTCTGGCACTCTAACCATTGAGCCACACTTCTCCACATGCAGGTGCAGCAAGAGGGAAGAAGGGTGCAGAAAGAGGCAAGAGGGGTACAGAAAGAAGCAACTGAGGTGCAGAAATAGGCAACAGATGTGCAGAAATAGGGAAGAGAGGTGCAGAAAGTAAAAGAGATTTGAAGAAAGAGGCAAGAGAAGTGCAGAAAAAGAAAGAAAGGTGCAGAAAGAAGCAATGAAAATTCAGAAACAGGCAAGAGAGGCACAGAAGGAAGCGACAGTGGCTTGCACACCATTAGTACCAAATTAACACCCACATTTAGCAATAAGTAACAAGTGACCATTCTAGGTTTGCAAAGGTCCTTTCACCACGCTGTAACACTTGTCGCTGCATTTTTTGTAATGTTTGAGCCATTTGAGCTAGAAACAAGGCTTTTTTTGTTCAAATCTGCAGATTAGAGAGCAGATGATGGATTATGTGGCTAATGTGGAAAATGTATAAATGTGCGAAAGTCGGTGCAGCCAAACAGTCGCATAATTCCAGTGGCCCTGCTCATACCTCTGACTAGGTCCAAAAGTGCTCCTCAGTGATTCCTTTTGTTTGTCTCACTGAGTTCATAGTTGAGCTTCTAAGGAAATGAGGAAGACTAAACCTGACGTTACCACTCCACAACACAGAATACCATACCACATAATTACTCTCCATAACACATAATCCCACTCTACATAATTCCTAAACATTAAATACCACATACTTTCTATCCACATATTTTCACTGCACAACATACCACATAATTCCACTACACACAACGTACATCCACTCTTGTTAGATCTGGGGGTCTCTAGTTGGCAGGGTAGGTACCACTGTCCAAGTAGGGACCCTTGCTTCTAGTCAGGGAAAGGGGGATACACTGTTAAGATAACCCCTGCTCACCCTCTAGGTAGCTTGGCCTGAGCAGTCTAGGCTATCAAAGGCAATGTGTAAATTATTTGTACCAACACTCACAGTAACACAGTGAAAACACCACAGATTTACTCCACACCAGTTTTAGAAAGATAAGGTATCTTTACTAAAAACTTCACAAGACCAAATACTACAGAAAAATCAACATACAATTAAAAAAAAAAGGTTACTTTAAAGATAGTTCAAGAGTTTGCAGAAAGTACTCCAAGATGTAAACATCAGTGTCCTGCACAATGCGACTCTCAATGCACAAAATGCGACACTCTCGTGCCCAACAGTACCTGTAGTTGCGTTAAGGTTCCCAAAAGCTATAACAAGGAAGATGGCAAAGGCGATGCGATACTCCTGAGATCTTGGGGAGGATTTGCAGCAGCCCTGCTTCACGCAGCAGAGGTGGATGCTCCGGCTCCGATCTGTAGGGGGAGGATGCGATGACTTTGGCTTTCGTTGCGTTGGTTTCTTGGGGGGAAGCTTCACGCACAGGTACGATGCGACGATCTTCGATGCGGCACGATGCGCGGCGCAGTACTGACTTTTGGCGCTGCAACCCTCGATGCATCGTGGCGCTGCATTGACTTCTGGCGCTGCAACCCTCGATGCGTCACGGGACGGGACTCTGTGTCGATACACGCAGCGACTGGATACTTTCACGCACCGGCAGTGGTGCGGCCCGCAAACTGGTTCTGCGACGACCCTCGCAGCGTCAGGAATCTTCTCGCACCGGAACGATGCTCGACGCACTCGGCGATGCGGGGACTCCGGGTGCTGCGATGACGCCGCGATGAAATTCTACTTGCACTCTCGCTTTTGCGACTTGCAACCGGATGATGCGTCTCTCAAATGGATGATGCGATGGGTACCAGTTACTCTTGTTCACGCTTCTGCTTTCCAGCTCCCAAACACAGCAAAACGACCTCCTGAGGCCCCAAGACTAGGCAAGCACTCCAAGGCAGGTCAGAACTCCTTCAGCAGAGTTCCAGGGGAGCTGGTGGTGAAGTCCTTTTGTTCCTGGGACTTCTTAACAGGGAGCCAGCTCTTCTCAGGCCCTTGGAGATCAGAATCAAAAGAAGGGGACACAGCAAAGTCCTTCCCCTCTCCTTGGCAGCAAAGCAAAACAGCAAGCAGGCAGTCTTCTCC
Organism: Triturus cristatus; assembly: GCF_964204655.1. Taxonomy (NCBI): domain Eukaryota; kingdom Metazoa; phylum Chordata; class Amphibia; order Caudata; family Salamandridae; genus Triturus; species Triturus cristatus. Next base: position 234,353,493 of record NC_140587.1, read on the forward strand.
TCTTCAGTTCTTTTCAGCTTTCTCCTTGGCAGAGGTTCCTCCTTAGTTCCACAGTGATCTAAAGTTTAGGTGTCTGGGGTCCTCTTCTTATACCCCTCCAAGTCTTTGTCTCTCTGTGTTTCAGTGGGCGGATTCCCCTGCTCAAACCGGTTCCTGGGTGTGCTCTGCCCTGCAGCACCTGGTTCCTTTCAGAGTGAGGGGCAGGGTCGTTCGGCGCTCAGCAGGAAGTGGAGCCTTCTTTGTGCCAGCTTAGGTAGAGTCCTCAGCCTGGCCAGCAGGGGGTGGAGCCAGCATTGTGCTGGCAGAGGCAGCCCTACTCAAACCCAGGGGCTACTCCTCCCACCCATCTAAAACAGATCTCCCTATTCACCCTGCTGCTGACTCATCCAGACTCCTGGAGCCACCTAGCCCATCACATGACACCAGTCAGCCAATCAGCACACAGGCACACAGGAAGGTTAAACAGGAGAATAGCTACTTTCTAAAAAGTGCTATTCTCACACAGTGAATTTAAAAACCATCTTGCTAAAAAGATGTATAATTAAATTCTGAAGACAAAGATACCAAACTTGGATTTTCTATCTTGCCTTTAGGGGAAGATAGGCATGTAAACAGCCTTCCCCATTCTGTTCTATGGGCATGATAGCCTCTCAGCAGTGAAAAACGAAAATGGCTGTAATTCACTACCAGGGTATGTTACACACCTCAGTACATGCCCTACCTTTCAGATACACTGCACCCAGCCCAGGGGGGTACCTAGGGCCACCATAGGGAAGCCTGACATGTACAGAAAGGGAAGGATAAGGCCTGGTCAGTGGTTGCACTGGCCAGGTCGACAGGGCAGTCCTGGACTGCACATAGGCACTGCAAGCAGGCCTAAGACATCATTTTAGCGCTACTCCTGTAGATGGCACAATCAGTGCTGCAGCCCACTAGTAGCATTTGAATCACCAGCCCTGGCACACTCAGTGCACTTTACTAGGGGCTAACAGGTGAAACAACTATACCAATCATGGATAACCAATCAATATAACAATTTATACAGAGAGCATATGCACTTTAGCACTGATCAGCAGTGGTAAAGTGCCCAGAGTCCTATTGCCAACAACCACGGGTCAGAAAAAATAAAGGTGGAAGAAGCAAAAAGGTTTGGGATGACCCTGCAAAAAGGGCCTTAACAACTCTACTCCAAAAAACGTTAGTAAAAAACTTTTACATTTACAACGCCAATAGCTCTAAATCTCGCAAATATGAAAGCTATTACATTGCAAACACTTCTTTAACTAGTAGTCGCGTTTGCAGAGTGGTGATTAATGGGTGCTGGGCCCAGCGCTCAAGAAATCAGCTGTGTAGGACTTACAGGAGGTACCAGGAGGTCTTCTTGGCCCACAAAGTCCCTCAGGAGTAAATTGGACTTCATCCCCCATCCCGTAGTCTGTCAGGAGGTGCATTTGCAGAGTATTGGAGAAAGGGGGACATGGCCTCCGAAGACATCTTAGCAATCCTACTGTGTGGGACTTACTGCGGGTAACAAGAGGGGGAATTGGCCCCCAAGGACATCCTTGGGGGCCAACTACCCATCCTATTACCTCCAGTAAGTCCCACACAGCAGGACTGCTAAGTTCTAATTGCAGGCTACGCCCCCTTTGCCCACCACTCTGCAAACGCTCTCCCTGGCATGCTCTTGGATGGGGATTGAAGTCCCCTTCGCTGCTGGGGGAACTTTAGGGGCCAACTAACCTACCTCTTACCTCCAGTAAGCCCCACACAGTGGGATTGCTGAGAGGTGGACAAAGGCTACACCCCCTTTCCCCAACACTCAGCAAACACGCCTCCTGGCACCTTCTAAGTTGGGGGTATTAAGTCCCCTTCATTCCTGAGGGTCCATAGGGCCCAACTAGCCCTCCTGTTACCTCCAGTAAGCTCCATACAGCTGGACTGCTGAGAGTGGTCCCAAGCCATGCCCCCTTTTTACACCACTCTGCAAACGCGCCTTCTGGTGCACTGCTGCTAGGGGGATGAAGTCCACTTGTATCCTGAGGTCCTCTGGACACAAGAGGACCTCATTGCTCCACCAGCAATGCGCCAAGAGGTGTGTTTGCAGAGTGGTGTAAAAAGGGGCATGGCCTCAGACCACCTCTCAGCAGTACCACTGTATGGGGCTTACTGGAGGTACCTGGTGGGCTAGTTGGCCCCCAGGGACCCTCAGAAATGAAGGGGACTTAAACACCCTATTTAGAACGCGCCAGGGGGAGCATTTGCAGAGTCATGCAGTGAGGGGGCAGGGCCTCCGCGAGTTGCTGGTTTCTTTTTATTGTTTTTATTTTTTTATTTTATGGGAGGGGGGCTTCGTGGCCCCCCTCCAGAGGCCAATAATAGCCCCGGGGACCCCATCCCCCTGGGCTGTGCCTCTTTTTAAAAAATGTATTTATTTAAATTAGGAAGGGGTGGCCACGTGGCCCCCTTTTCCTTGGCCACTTCTGGCCCTGGAGACCCCATCCCCCGGGGCCTGGCCTCATGTTGGGGACCGTGGGGGGAGCCCCAATTTCCCCCATGGTCCCAGCCAGCTTCCTGTCTCCTGCAGGAGCCGGCATTGCTTTTGGGCAAGGGGAGCTGCTACCATGCAGCTCCCCTTGCCCAAAAGCAATTCTGCTTTGCAGAAGCGAGAGCAGGTTTGCTGCTCTCGCGTCCAAAAAGCAAAGCAGAGTTTGCTATGGCGTGCTCCCGCCCTGCCACAGCAAACAGCAATGTCCCAGGAGTGGAAACCCCGGTACGTTGCAGGAGCCGGCCCTGGGGGGTAGGGGTTCCCATGGCAATCGAGGGCTCCAGGAGGGGTGCTGTGAGGCCCGCCTCCCTTCATTTGCATAGCCCTGGAGAGCTGGTGGTCGCTGGGCCCATAACGGACCCCCATATTAGCATATTTAAATCACCGGGGAGGTGGCGGTCCCCAGGGTAGTGTTGGGGGCACGCGAGGCCCCCCTGCCCCTATTGAAAAAACAAAGCCCGTGAGTGGGCGTATGAGAGGTTGTAAGGGTGTGTGAGTGGGTGTGTAAGTGGTTCTGTGGAGAATGTCATCAGTGATGTCTTCAGTGATGCCATTTGAGATGTCATCAGTGATGTCATCAGTGAAGTCACTGACCATGTCATGCATGATCTAATATGTGAGGTCATAAGCAGTGCATTACGGGGTATCAGTTATAGTTAGCTTAGGTAACTATAACTGATGAATTTCATTTGTTTTGTAAGAGTGAAATCTGAGCCTAAGTATAATGTCCCTTTCAATGTATTTCTAAGTTTTTTTATTATTCTATTTCCTAACTATAAAGTCCCTGTAACCTTTGTTTTTTTCAGTGAACTTCTAAGGTTTTATTAATTCTATTTCCTAACTATAATGTCCCTGCAAACTTTGCTTTTTTAAGTGAATTTCTACAGTTGTTTAACTAGTAGTTGCATTTGCAGAGTGGTGGGGAAAGAGGGCAGTACTTCTGGAGGGATTCTTGGCCCTCAAGGTACCTTAGCAGCCAAGGGGTCTTTATCCCCAAGCAGTAGTGCGCCAGGAGGCATATGTGCAGAGTCCTTACAGAAATTGTGCTCAGTGGGACTGGCTGGAGATAACAGGAGGGATTGTTGGCCCCCAAGGACCCTCAGCATCCAAGGTGACTTCTTACCCCAATCAGCAGTGAACCAGGAGGCGCATTTGCAGAGTGATGGAGAAAGGCGGCATGGCCTCTGAAGACCAATCAGCAATCTCACTGTGTGGGACTTACTGGCGGTAAAAGGAGGGCTTGTTGGCCCCCAAGCACCATCTGGACCGAAGAGGACGTAATCCCTTCACATTTGCAGAGTGGTGGAGAAAGGGGCGGGGCCTCTGGTGAATTGCTGATCTTTTTTCATTTTGTCTTTATTTTATTTGGAGAGGGGATCTGCATAACCCCCCTTCTCTGGGCCAATTTTTACCTTGGGGACCACATCCCCCAGGGCTTTACTCCCTCCTCCCCAGTCCGATTTGGGCTGACTTGGCTCCAGCCTCTGTTGTGGGTGCCCTGGTCCCACCCCGGGCACCCATTTTTTAGTGTTGGATACCGCAGGGGAGCCTCAGGCCCTCCACGGTCCCTGCCGGCTCCCTAACTTCTGCGGGAACCGGCATTGCTTTTACACATAGGGAGCTGCTAACATGCAGCTCTGTGTGTAAAAGCTTTGAGAAAGCAAGAGCAAAATGCTCTCACTTGCTCAAAGTGGAACACAGTTTGCTATGGCTTGGCGGGAGCAGTTAAGCTCTTACCAAGCCACAGCAAACTGCTATGTCCCAGGGGTGGGCACCCTGGGACATAGCAGGGGCTGGTTGTGCTGGGCCCCTCTCCTTTCTTTCTTTTTGCCCCCTCATTCGAAACAACAAAAGCCCCAGGGAGGTAGCAGTCTGGGTGGTCTATGCGGGTTAGGGTTTTAGGCCTAAGGGCAATGCAAGGGGTTTGGACAGTTTTAGAGACAGCACAGGGGTGGAAGGTGGTTGGGAAAGTGTGTGTTAAGGGTTAGGGACAGCGCAAGGGTCAGAGGGGTGTGGACTGGTGTATGTTAAGTAGGCCTGGGCAAAAATTCCGTTCCGTTCGCGGAAATTGCGATATTTTGGCATTTTCGCGTTCCGCGGAAAGCACGAAAATGTAAAAATTTCCGCATTCCGCAGCTTAGCGATAATTTGTTTCTTGCTCGCGCTGTAAAAAAATACATTCTCGCGTTCGCGCGATCGCCTTACCTGAAACCCCGCGTTCGCCGACAAGTTTTCTTGACCCGGTCGCGTTCTCCACGAGATGTTGGATTTTGGTAGCCATTTTGCGCTGTCTCGCGACAGTTCGCGGCCGCATTAACGTCATTTGTCACGCGATCACGTCATTTGTCGCGCGATCACGTCTTTCTTCTCGCGATCATGCACCGCGCAAGTATGAGAAGATTGAGATCTCGAACATGTCATTCTACATCGCGAGCTAGAGGATGAGGACGCGGGCAAGTGTAATCGAACGCGAACAGGAGAAAGAGACCCCGAACACGTCATATCCAACGCGACAGGGACAAAGAGGAGAACGCGATCATGTCGTTTTCGACACGCCGGCGGAAGTAATGTGAAGCTCGAGAACTCAACAACGTAAAATTTACAATTTGGAGAGGAATATCGGCTCTAGCAGCATGAAACCATCTGCAAATGCTGATTTTGGATGAAAAGAACTCCTTACATTGACATTTGGCTTTCCTTTTTTGTGCAAGGAGTCATTTTTTTAAAAGGTGGAGAGAGGGAGGAAGTGACACAGAATCTCCAACTTCCTGTTCCTGTCCAGCAGGCTCCTCCCAGTGCTTTGTCCATCTCCTGCTCATTCTGCCTTTGGATTTGGAGCGGGAAAGATCACTCTTTTTGTCTGCTGCATCATTGCAATTGGATTTCAGGATTTTTGGAATAGGATATTTTACAAGTAAGTGGTTGTTGTGTTTGTTTGATTGTGGGCATTGCAGTTGTTGTAACTACAATTTATTTTTGATAACTAATTATCATCATTCCTTTTTTTTATTTTTTTTATTTTGTGGGTAGTAGTAGTAGGCCCGAGCTAGCCATGGGCATGGCCCCATGGGTGTGTGTGTGCATGACGAAGCAACTGTTCCTTTTGTTGTTTTTTGAATGTATTTCATTTTCAAGCACATTTAGGGCATGGATGGCGTTGGATTGAGTTGGGGAAGTGTGTTCTTTGGGGGTGGCCTTTGTGATGTTGTTGGGCCTGGCCATGTGGCTGGTGGCCATTTTGAGGCCTAGGCCTGCAAGCTTGCCTGGCCTTGTCTGCCAACAGGCCTGCTTTTTCATCCACTAGGATCAGAGCAGGTAGCCACAGCTTTATTAATCAAGTGTTTTCTGTGTGATCTGCTGAATTTAGACATCATTTAGGGCATGGATGGCATTGGATTGAGTTGGGGAAGTGTGTTTTTTGGGGGTGGCCTTTGTGATGTTGTTGGGCCTGGCCATGTGGCTGGTGGCCATTTTGAGGCCTAGGCCTGCAAGCTTGCCTGGCCTTGTCTGCCAACAGGCCTGCTTTTTCATCCACTAGGATCAGAGCAGGTAGCCACAGCTTTATTAATCAAGTGTTTTCTGTGTGATCTGCTGAATTTAGACATCATTAAGGGCATGGATGGCATAGCATTGAGTTGGGGAAGTGTGGTTTTTGGGGGTGGCCTTTGTGATGTTGTTGGGCCTGGCCATGTGGCTGGTGGCCATTTTGAGGCCTAGGCCTGCAAGCTTGTCTGGCCTTGTCTGCCAACAGGCCTGCTTTTTCATCCACTAGGATCAGAGCAGGTAGCCACAGCTTTATTAATCAAGTGTTTTCTGTGTGATCTGCTGAATTTAGACATCATTTAGGGCATGGATGGCATTGCATTGAGTTGGGGAAGTGTGTTTTTTGGGGGTGGCCTTTGTGATGTTGTTGGGCCTGGCCATGTGGCTGGTGGCCATTTTGAGGCCTAGGCCTGCAAGCTTGCCTGGCCTTGTCTGCCAACAGGCCTGCTTTTTCATCTACTAGGATCAGAGCAGGTAGCCACAGCTTTATTAATCAAGTGTTTTCTGTGTGATCTGCTGAATTTAGACATCATTTAGGGCATGGATGGCATTGCATTGAGTTGGGGAAGTGTGTTTTTTTGGGGTGGCCTTTCTGATGTTGGTTGTCTTAAAGACATGGTTTTGTTGTATGTGTCTGGTGTGTTGGTGTGCAATGCATGCACCCTGCAGAGCTTTTTGGGGCCTGTGAATGTTCGTATTTACATTTTGTTGCATTAAAAAGGCAGAGCAGTGTGCTTTAGCAGGCATCCTTTACCTGGCTTTTATAGGCCTTTTGTCAGCTGCTGGTGGTTCCCAGGCCCCCGGCTTGTTTGTGATTTGTGTGTGTCCATGTGGGTGGTGGCCTTTTTTGGTGTTTGGACTGTTAGTTATTAGTGTCCTGCTTTTGCCATAGGCCTGCATGGTTTTCCTATTGGCTCTGTGGCTTACTTCTTCCATCCATCCACCCCGCTTTGCCAGCAGCAGCTCCATGGATGCTGAGATGCTCAAATAATGCAATGGTCCACCCCACTTCCATTACATTTTTATTTTGTTGTTTATTATTAACTTTCCTATCCTTCCTGAGAGTGTAGTGTGTGGCTGTACACAGTACTAGTAGTATAACATAGCTCTAGTTAAAAAAAAAGTCATAAATGGCTAGACTATCTTTTGTTTGCACTAGTACAGTACTAAGTAACTGAACCACAACAACAAATGCAACATTTCACTAATGTTCTTCTCCTGTCTTATTTGCTTTTAGGTTCACAAAAGACAGAGTAGGAGGTGTCATCAGCATCACCCGGCTACCCGTTGTACTGCCAGCCAGACAGAAGTCCTGCTGCGCATCACGTCCACGTGAGACCAGAACTTGTTGCGCATCTGCATCCTGCCTGACATCTGAAGTAGGCCTGGGCCAAAATTCCGTTCCGTTCGCGGAAATTGCGATATTTTGGCATTTTCGCGTTCCGCGGAAAGCGCGAAAATGTAAAAATTTCCGCATTCCGCAGCTTAGCGATAATTTTTTTCTTGCTCGCGCTGTAAAACAATACATTCTCGCGCGCGCGCGATCGCCTTACCTGAATCCCTGCGTTCTCCGACAAGTTTTCTTGACCCGGTCGCGTTCTCCACGAGATGTTGGATTTTGGTAGCCATTTTGCGCTGTCTCGCGAGAGTTCGCGGCCGCATTCAAGTAATTTTTCACGCGATCACGTCATTTGTCGCGCGATCACGTCTTTCTTCTCGCGATCATGCACCGCGCGAGTATGAGAAGATTGAGATCTCGAACATGTCATTCTACATCGCGAGCCAGAGAATGAGGACGCGGGCACATGAAATCGAACGCGAACAGGAGAAAGAGACCGCGAACACGTCATATCCAACGCGACAGGGACAAAGAAGAGAACGCGATCATATCGTTTTCGACACGCCGGCGGAAGTAATGTGAAGCTGGAGAACTCAACAACGTAAAATTTACAATTTGGAGAGGAATATCGGCTCTAGCAGCATGAAACCATCTGCAAATACTGATTTTGGATGAAAAGAACTCCTTACATTCACATTTGGCTTTCCTTTTTTGTGCAAGGAGTCATTTTTTTTTTACAAGGTGGAGAGAGGGAGGAAGTGACACAGATTCTCCAACTTCCTGTTCCTGTCCAGCAGGCTCCTCCCAGTGCTTTGTCCATCTCCTGCTCATTCTGCCTTTGGATTTGGAGCTGGAAAGATCACTCTTTTTGTCTGCTGCATCATTGCAATTGGATTTCAGGATTTTTGGAATAGGATATTTTACAAGTAAGTGGTTGTTGTGTTTGATTGTGGGCATTGCAGTTGTTGTGTAACTACAATTTATTTTTGATAATTAATTATCATCATTCCTTTTTTTTTTTTTAATTTTTTTTAATTTTGTGGGTTGTAGTAGTAGGCCCGAGCTAGCCATGGGCATGGCCTCATGGGTGTGTGTGTGCATGATGAAGCAACTGTTCCTTTTGTTTTTTGAATATATTTCATTTTCAATCACATTTAGGGCATGGATGGCATTGGATTGAGTTGGGGAAGTGTGTTTTTTGGGGTGGCCTTGCTGATGTTGTTGGGCCTGGACATGTGGCTGGTGGCCATTTTGAAGCCTAGGCCTGCAAGCTTGCCTGGCCTTGTCTGCCAACAGGCCTGCTTTCATCCACTGCTACCAGAGCAGGTAGCCACAGCTTTAGTAATCTACTGTTTTCTGTTTGCTCTGTTGAATTTAGACATAATTTAGGGCATGGATGGCATTGGATTGAGTTGGGGAAGTGTGTATTTTGGGGTGGCCTTGCTGATGTTGTTGGGGCTCGCCATGTGGCTGGTGGCCATTTTGAGGCCTAGGCCTGCAAGCTTGCCTGGCCTTGTCTGCCAACAGGCCTGCTTTCATCCACTGCTACCAGAGCAGGTAGCCACAGCTTTAGTAATCTACTGTTTTCTGTGTGCTCTGTTGAATTTAGACATCATTTAGGGCATGGATGGCATTGGATTGAGTTTGGGAAGTGTGTTTTTTGGGGTGGCCTTGCTGATGTTGTTGGGGCTCGCCATGTGGCTGGTGGCCATTTTGAGGCCTAGGCCTGCAAGCTTGCCTGGCCTTGTCTGCCAACAGGCCTGCTTTCATCCACTGCTACCAGAGCAAGTAGCAACAGCTTTAGTAATCTACTGTTTTCTGTGTGCTCTGTTGAATTTAGACATCATTTAGGGCATGGATGGCATTGCATTGAATTGGGGAAGTGTGTTTTTTTGGGGTGGCCTTTCTGATGTTGGTTGTCTTAAAGACATGGTTTTGTTGTATGTGTCTGGTGTGTTGGTGTGCAATGCATGCACCCTGCAGAGCTTTTTGGGGCCTGTGAATGTTCGTATTTACATTTTGTTGCATTAAAAAGGCAGAGCAGTGTGCTTTAGCAGGCATCCTTTACCTGGCTTTTATAGGCCTTTTGTCAGCTGCTGGTGGTTCCCAGGCCCCCGGCTTGTTTGTGATTTGTGTGTGTCCATTAGGGGTGGGCGGAATTTGCGGAATTAACCTTCGCAAATTATCGCGAGAATGTTTAAAATTATCGCAAACAAGCAGAAATATCGCGAAGATGCGGGAGTTTTTTTCCGGCACGTTCGCGAGATTTTCTGCATGGTTGCGGGTCGCCAACTTACCCATGTGGTTGCTTGCGGGCGCGGCCATCTTGTTTTGAGTTGTTCTCGCGGTGCATGATCGCGAGAAGAAAGACGTGATCGCGCGACGCATGACGTCACTGCGGGCGCGAACTGTCGCGAGACAGCGCAAATGGCTAAAAACAATACAACATCTCATGGAGAACGCGACCGGATCAAGAAAACTTGTCAGCGAACGCAGGGATTCAGGTAAGGCGATCGCGCGCGCGCGAGAATGTATCATTTTACAGCACGAGCAAGAAACAAATTATCGCCAAGCTGCGGAAACCGGAATTTTTGACATTTTCGCGCTCTCCGCGGAACGCAAAAATGTCAAATTATCGCAATTTCCGCGAACGGAACGAAATTTTTGCCCAGGCCTAGTGTCCATGTGGGTGGTGGCCTTTTTTGGTGTTTGGACTGTTAGTTATTAGTGTCCTGCTTTTGCCATAGGCCTGCATGGTTTTCCTATTGGCTCTGTGGCTTACTTCTTCCATCCATCCACCCCGCTTTGCCAGCAGCAGCTCCATGGATGCTGAGATGCTCAAATAATGCAATGGTCCACCCCACTTCCATTACATTTTTATTTTGTTGTTTATTATTAACTTTCCTATCCTTCCTGAGAGTGTAGTGTGTGGCTGTACACAGTACTAGTAGTATAACATAGCTCTAGTTAAAAAAAAAGTCATAAATGGCTAGACTATCTTTTGTTTGCACTAGTACAGTACTAAGTAACTGAACCACAACAACAAATGCAACATTTCACTGATGTTCTTCTCCTGTCTTATTTGCTTTTAGGTTCACAAAAGACAGAGTAGGAGGTGTCATCAGCATCACCCGGCTACCCGTTGTACTGCCAGCCAGACAGAAGTCCTGCTGCGCATCACGTGAGACCAGAACTTGTTGCGCATCTGCATCCTGCCTGACATCTGAAGTAGGCCTGGGCCAAAATTCCGTTCCGTTCGCGGAAATTGCGATATTTTGGCATTTTCGCGTTCCGCGGAAAGCGCGAAAATGTCAAAATTTCCGCATTCCGCAGCTTAGCGATAATTTTATTCTTGCTCGCGCTGTAAAACAATACATTCTCGCGCGCGCGCGATCGCCTTACCTGAATCCCTGCGTTCTCCGACAAGTTTTCTTGACCCGGTCGCGTTCTCCATGAGATGTTGGATTTTGGTAGCCATTTTGCGCTGTCTCGCGAGAGTTCGCGGCCGCATTCAAGTCATTTTTTACGCGATCACGTCATTTGTCGCGCGATCACGTCTTTCTTCTCGCGATCATGCACCGCGCGAGTATGAGAAGATTGAGATCTCGAACATGTCATTCTACATCGCGAGCCAGAGAATGAGGACGCGGGCACATGAAATCGAACGCGAACAGGAGAAAGAGACCGCGAACACGTCATATCCAACGCGACAGGGACAAAGAAGAGAACGCGATCATATCGTTTTCGACACGCCGGCGGAAGTAATGTGAAGCTGGAGAACTCAACAACGTAAAATTTACAATTTGGAGAGGAATATCGGCTCTAGCAGCATGAAACCATCTGCAAATACTGATTTTGGTTGAAAAGAACTCCTTACATTCACATTTGGCTTTCCTTTTTTGTGCAAGGAGTCATTTTTTTTTTTACAAGGTGGAGAGAGGGAGGAAGTGACACAGATTCTCCAACTTCCTGTTCCTGTCCAGCAGGCTCCTCCCAGTGCTTTGTCCATCTCCTGATCATTCTGCCTTTGGATTTGGAGCTGGAAAGATCACTCTTTTTGTCTGCTGCATCATTGCAATTGGATTTCAGGATTTTTGGAATAGGATATTTTACAAGTAAGTGGTTGTTGTGTTTGATTGTGGGCATTGCAGTTGTTGTGTAACTACAATTTATTTTTGATAATTAATTATCATCATTCCTTTTTTTTTTTTTAATTTTTTTTAATTTTGTGGGTTGTAGTAGTAGGCCCGAGCTAGCCATGGGCATGGCCTCATGGGTGTGTGTGTGCATGATGAAGCAACTGTTCCTTTTGTTTTTTGAATATATTTCATTTTCAATCACATTTAGGGCATGGATGGCATTGGATTGAGTTGGGGAAGTGTGTTTTTTGGGGTGGCCTTGCTGATGTTGTTGGGCCTGGACATGTGGCTAGTGGCCATTTTGAGGCCTAGGCCTGCAAGCTTGCCTGGCCTTGTCTGCCAACAGGCCTGCTTTCATCCACTGCTACCAGAGCAGGTAGCCACAGCTTTAGTAATCTACTGTTTTCTGTTTGCTCTGTTGAATTTAGACATCATTTAGGGCATGGATGGCATTGGATTGAGTTGTGGAAGTGTGTTTTTTTGGGGTGGCCTTGCTGATGTTGTTGGGGCTCGCCATGTGGCTGGTGGCCATTTTGAGGCCTAGGCCTGCAAGCTTGCCTGGCCTTGTCTGCCAACAGGCCTGCTTTCATCCACTGCTACCAGAGCAGGTAGCCACAGCTTTAGTAATCTACTGTTTTCTGTGTGCTCTGTTGAATTTAGACATCATTTAGGGCATGGATGGCATTGGATTGAGTTTGGGAAGTGTGTTTTTTGGGGTGGCCTTGCTGATGTTGTTGGGGCTCGCCATGTGGCTGGTGGCCATTTTGAGGCCTAGGCCTGCAAGCTTGCCTGGCCTTGTCTGCCAACAGGCCTGCTTTCATCCACTGCTACCAGAGCAGGTAGCAACAGCTTTAGTAATCTACTGTTTTCTGTGTGCTCTGTTGAATTTAGGCATCATTTTGGGCATGGATGGCATTGGATTGAGTTGGGGAAGTGTGTTTTTTGGGGTGGCCTTGCTGATGTTGTTGGGCCTGGCCATGTGGCTGGTGGCCATTTTGAGGCCTAGGCCTGCAAGCTTGCCTGGCCTTGTCTGCCAACAGGCCTGCTTTCATCCACTGCTACCAGAGCAGGTAGCCACAGCTTTAGTAATCTACTGTTTTCTGTTTGCTCTGTTGAATTTAGACATCATTTAGGGCATGGATGGCATTGGATTGAGTTGGGGAAGTGTGTTTTTTGGGGTGGCCTTGCTGATGTTGTTGGGGCTCGCCATGTGGCTGGTGGCCATTTTGAGGCCTAGGCCTGCAAGCTTGCCTGGCCTTGTCTGCCAACAGGCCTGCTTTCATCCACTGCTACCAGAGCAGGTAGCCACAGCTTTAGTAATCTACTGTTTTCTGTGTGCTCTGTTGAATTTAGACATCATTTTGGGCATGGATGGCATTGGATTGAGTTGGGGAAGTGTGTTTTTTGGGGTGGCCTTGCTGATGTTGTTGGGCCTGGACATGTGGCTGGTGGCCATTTTGAGGCCTAGGCCTGCAAGCTTGCCTGGCCTTGTCTGCCAGCAGGCCTGCTTTCATCCACTGCTACCAGAGCAGGTAGCCACAGCTTTAGTAATCTACTGTTTTCTGTGTGCTCTGTTGAATTTAGACATCATTTAGGGCATGGATGGCATTGGATTGAGTTGGGGAAGTGTGTTTTTTGGGGTGGCCTTGCTGATGTTGTTGGGCCTGGCCATGTGGCTGGTGGCCATTTTGAGGCCTAGGCCTGCAAGCTTGCCTGGCCTTGTCTGCCAACAGGCCTGCTTTCATCCACTGCTACCAGAGCAGGTAGCCACAGCTTTAGTAATCTACTGTTTTCTGTTTGCTCTGTTGAATTTAGACATCATTTAGGGCATGGATGGCATTGGATTGAGTTGGGGAAGTGTGTTTTTTGGGGTGGCCTTGCTGATGTTGTTGGGCCTGGACATGTGGCTGGTGGCCATTTTGAGGCCTAGGCCTGCAAGCTTGCCTGGCCTTGTCTGCCAGCAGGCCTGCTTTCATCCACTGCTACCAGAGCAGGTAGCCACAGCTTTAGTAATCTACTGTTTTCTGTGTGCTCTGTTGAATTTAGACATCATTTAGGGCATGGATGGCATTGGATTGAGTTGGGGAAGTGTGTTTTTTGGGGTGGCTTTGCTGATGTTGTTGGGGCTCGCCATGTGGCTGGTGGCCATTTTGAGGCCTAGGCCTGCAAGCTTGCCTGGCCTTGTCTGCCAACAGGCCTGCTTTCATCCACTGCTACCAGAGCAGGTAGCCACAGCTTTAGTAATCTACTGTTTTCTGTTTGCTCTGTTGAATTTAGACATCATTTAGGGCATGGATGGCATTGGATTGAGTTGGGGAAGTGTGTTTTTTGGGGTGGCCTTGCTGATTTTGTTGGGCCTGGCCATGTGGCTGGTGGCCATTTTGAGGCCTAGGCCTGCAAGCTTGCCTGGCCTTGTCTGCCAGCAGGCCTGCTTTCACCCACTGCTACCAGAGCAGGTAGCCACAGCTTTAGTAATCTACTGTTTTCTGTGTGCTCTGTTGAATTTAGACATCATTTAGGGCATGGATGGCATTGGATTGAGTTGGGGAAGTGTGTTTTTTGGGGTGGCCTTGCTGATGTTGTTGGGGCTCGCCATGTGGCTGGTGGCCATTTTGAGGCCTAGGCCTGCAAGCTTGCCTGGCCTTGTCTGCCAGCAGGCCTGCTTTCATCCACTGCTACCAGAGCAGGTAGCCACAGCTTTATTGATCAAGTGTTTTCTATGTGATCTGTTGAATTTTTAGACATCACCTTCCTGAGAGTGTAGTGTGGCTGTACACAGTACTAGTAGTATAACATAGCTCTAGTTAAAAAAAATTCATAAATGGCTAGACTATCTTTTGTTTGCACTAGTACAGTAACTGAACCACAAAAACAAATGCAACATTTCACTGATGTTCTTCTCCTGTCTTCTTTGCTTTTAGGTGCACAAAAGACAGAGTAGGAGGTGTCATCGGCATCACCTGGCTACCCGTTGTACTGCCAGCCAGACAGAAGTCCTGCTGCGCATCACGCCCACGTGTGACCAAAACTTGTTGTGCATCTGCCTCCTGCCTGACGTCGGAATAAGATGGCCCCAAAGAAAGGTACCAGGTCCAGTACCAAGAAAGTTGCTGGTGAGAAGAAGGAACAGAAAAAGGAAGTGCCATTAACCACGACTGGTGGTGTGCCGGCCAAGGTTTTTTTTGGCACCAAAGCGTTGTCCGGGAACCAAGCTGGGAGCAGCACAGCGGTCCAGCAACCCCACCAACCTAGGCCCAAGGGCTTTACTGTCGCAGAGGTAGCCAGTCTACTAACGGGCAGCGATGTTGAAGAAATGTCATTACCGCAAAGTAGTACACAATCAAGTTCAACGCAGGCGCAAACTCAGCAGATCAGTGTGCAGCCGCCGCAACAAGAACAGCAGCAGCAGCCGCCGCAACAAGAACAGCAGCAGCAGCCGCCGCAACAAGAACAGCAGCAGCAGCCGCCGCAACAAGAACAGCAGCAGCAGCCGCCGCAACAAGAACAGCAGCAGCAGCCGCCGCAACCAGAACAGCAGCAGCAGCCGCCGCAACCAGAACAGCAGCAGCCGCCGCAACCAGAACAGCAGCAGCCGCCGCAACCAGAACAGCAGCAGCCGCCACAACAGCCCACCATAGTAGTTGTTGCTCCTGACGTAGGGGCATTTCAGGAAATCGAGCTTCCTTCAGACAAAGCGGAGCGAAGTCAAACCACTGTTTCAGAACATCTATTGTCTTCCAGACCACCAGCAAGGAAAAGGAGGCTTAGTCCATCATCTTCTTCTTCAAGCCCCGCTTCTGATGATCGTGATGACACTTGGGTCCCACCAGCTCAGTCTGAGAGTGAAGTACGCCACAAGACATTGCTTCTGAAAAGGAAGGTCCCAGAAAAACTTAGAGTTATGGAGGTAGATGTAGAAGAGGGGGGTGATGATGTTGATGAAGACGAGCCAGTCATCACGCACATTACTCCCGCCCCAAAGGGATTGGAGACCGACATTCTAACCCTATCCAGAAAGGCTGCTACTGAGCGGGATGTAGCACGGATCTCACCAACACAGGTTACACCACCACTACCTCCAGCTGCCATATTTTCCAAGGCCCGGCAGGGACCTACATCCAGCTCAACCACCTCAGTAGGAAGTGGTAGTAAAAGTCACAGTGTAGGTGGACAGGGTCACATATTTTCAAGCACCCCCTCAAATTCATCTGGTGTTGAAAGTGGCACATCCAGCAGTGCCAGAAAGTTCTCCTCCCCAGGTTGGGACTTCTTTTCTGTTAGCGCCAAGGAGGAGAACGTTGCTATATGCGCAATTTGTCGGCAAGGTGTTCGGCGTGGTAAGCTTGGTACAAACTATGGTACCGGAGGACAAGCAAGTCATCTCAGAATACACCACACTATTGTGTGGGAGGATCACCTACTTAAGTTAAAAGAAAGTAGGAAAACTAAACCCTTTGAAGTTGGTCAGGAATCAGGGAGCGATATTATTGTGGTGGCAGGTGAAGAACAGGGAGGCATTTCTAGCCCTGTCTCCAGTAGTGCAGTCACTGCAGTGGTAACGCCCACATCCTCCTCAGTAACATCAGAGTGGCACCGCAGTAAGAGCCATACTCAGAGTGTGGGTGAGACACCAAGGCGACCGGCGAGTCCCTCAATGAGACAATCTGTGTCGTTGAGCCTTAGTGGGTTAATGGCACCACTAAGGAAAGTAAGCCAGCCTACCATTGACAGCATGTTTAGGTTGGAGGGGCAGTTCCAACGCAACCACCCAACGGCACGATTGTACAATGCGAAGCTGGCTAAAATGTTAGCGCTGGACCTTCTTCCTTTTTCATTTGTGGAAGGGGTGGGTTTCCTTGAATTTGTGTCTGCCATCTGCCCGAAATGGAAAGTTCCAAGCCGGTCCTATTTCGCAAGAATTGCTGTTCCGGCACTACATCATGATGTGCTGGAATTGGTTGGACAAGCTTTGCAGAAGAGTGCTGTGCACAATATCCACCTGACAACAGACATGTGGACCAGTTGCCAAGCCACAGATTACATGTGTATCACTGCACACTGGATCTCTTTTGTGGGGGTTAAAGATCAACTATCTGCACGAGGTGTTGTTGACACAGCTGCGATTTTTGAAGGTACTCGGAAACATGCAACTGTAGCCATGTTCGCCATAGAGAAATCTCATACGGCTGAAAACATTTTAGAAGAGTTTCGCACCAAAGTTTTGGAATGGCTGCAGCCCAGAGGGCTTGGTATTGGGTTTGTTGCCACAGACAATGGCAGTAATGTACTTAAGGCCATGGAACTTGGTTCCTATTTCAGGGTTCCGTGTTTGGCACACTGCATAAACATTATAGTGCAAGACTTTCTGAAAAAAGAACCCATAGTAAGCAATTTACTGTCCATCTGCCGAAGAATATGCACTCATTTCAGCCATTCTTTTAAAGCTCGGAAGCAGCTGAGGATCCTCCAACGTGAGCGTAGGGTGCCAGTCAAGGCACTCATCCAGGAGGTGGCAACAGGTTGGAACTCAACGTATTACATGCTTGATCGTCTGTACGAACAGCACAGGTCACTCAATGATTATGTCTGGTACAGAAGCAGTGATGCTAGTGTTAAAGGCATGACCCTTCAGAGGGAGCAATGGACCCTAATTCAATGCCTGACTGAGATGCTGTCTCCTTTTGAGGTCTTCACACGTGAAGTCAGCAAGGAGGACTGTACAATGGGCCAAGCTATCCCATTGTTGCAAATGCTAGAGCATGAGCTGAATAATGTGTCTGAATCCTACAAAGGTGTAGAGGACAGAAGGCAAGCCCATGACTTGGTGGAGAGCTTATCCAGGAGCTTATCAGAAAATGTAAGGATACAAAATAAAATTTTGTCACAAGAACATTACATTTGTGCCACAATTCTGGATCCACGTGCAAAATTAGGACTATTCCGTTCTTTTTCCGACACTGATGTTGCCCGCTACAAAAGTTGTATAGCTGAAGCAGCCATCAAGTTTGAAAACGAAGGGCTGCTAATTAAAAGCCCGCCACATCAACCCACAACAAGTACTGATACTGAAGCAGGCCATGCAGAATCAAGTGCAACTTCGTCGGCTGAGGGCAGTGCGGTTGGCTCACAATCGCAACACTCACCATCACCATCGACTACAAAAACAATAACTGGATCATTCGGCCGAGTACAATCATTATCAGATTGGTATGTAAAGATGGGCCTTAAGCACAGTGCTGATGCACAGAAAAAACAGCACAAAAGCTTACCAGCAGCAACCCTGAACATTGAGCGGATGGTCCAGGCCTATCTGGACGACCCAACAGAGGTGTACGTTGATCAAAACCCAGTGCAGTATTGGCATAGGAAAAGGTCTGAATGGCCACAGCTCAGCAGGCTGGTGATAAGCTATCTGGCTTGCCCTGTCGCAAGTGTCTCTTCCGAACGTGTTTTCAGTGCTGCAGGTTCCATTGTAACCTTGAGAAGGACCAGTCTATCTCCCAAAAACGTGGAGAGGTTAACAATGATCAAAATGAATCAGCACTTCATACCACCGAATTACACAGTGCATGAATCAACAGAGGAAGATGAGGACAGCGGCTCAGGTGACGGAAGTATTGTGTCAGATGATTACCTACTACTGGAAGATCCCCCAGAGTTTGAGGACGAGCTATACTTCCCTGACAATTAGGCTCGCACTTACTGTCTTCCTCCCTTTTTTCCCCCTTTGTTTGTGTCTGTTGTTCCGGTTATAAACTTGTGAATCGCAACCAATGCATTATCACCGTCTTCTAATCTTCTAATTTAAGATACAAGTTTCAGGTGTCTGCCATTTGACACTACAGTCCTCAGAATCCAGCTCCTCCGCTCGATCATACTGCATCTCCTGGTCAATTCCATTTCCCTCATGAATGATGATTGGATGATGGTAACAACAAATTCAAACTTTCCTCGTCCTTCCAAAACAAGTGGACCATGAATCTGATGACTTCTATAGCTATCCTCCTTCAGAGCCGAGAGAGACTGGCCATTTACTGAAAATAAGATGCAACAGGTAATGATTGATGCCATGCATTGTCCGCAGAAAAGCAGACTGAGTGATGTAGATTTTGTTGTGTGTGTTGCGCATGAATGAATTGATGTAATTGTGCACTGCCACTAATCAACATTCTACAGAACACACTAATTTTCCTCTTCTGGCAAACAAGAAATGTGTACTTCTCCTGCATCTTGGTGATACATTGCTTTTAATTCAATACAGGAAGGGGACTCACTCAATCTGCGCAATGCAAATGACTGTGACTTAACAGCACCGTCCATCATGATGATGGCGAAAGAAACGGCCTGCAGCGTTAACGAGATGAGATGCAACAGGTAATGATTGATGCCATGCATTGGCCGCAGAATAGCAGACTGAATGATGTAGATTTTGTGGTGTGTTGCGCATGAATTGATGTAATTGTGCACTGCCACTAATCAACTTTCTACAGAACACACTAGTAATGACTAATTTTCCCCTTCTGGCAAACAAGAAATGTGTACTTCTCTCCTGCATCTTGGTGATACATTGCTTTTAATTCAATACAGGAAGGGGACTCACTCAATCTGCGCAATGCAAATGACTGTGACTTAACAGCACCGTCCATCATGATGATGGCGAAAGAGACGGCCTGCAGCGTTAACGAGATGAGATGCAACAGGTAATGATTGATGCCATGCATTGGCCGCAGAATAGCAGACTGAATGATGTAGATTTTGTGGTGTGTTGCGCATGAATTGATGTAATTGTGCACTGCCACTAATCAACTTTCTACAGAACACACTAGTAATTACTAATTTTCCTCTTCTGGCAAACAAGAAATGTGTACTTCTCCTGCATCTTGGTGATACATTGCTTTTAATTCAATACAGGGAGGGGACTCACTCAATCAGCGCAATGCAAATGACTGTGACTTAACAGCACCGTCCGTCATGATGATGGCGAAAGAGACGGCCCGTTAACTTAAGATGAGAAGGAACAGGTAATAAATGATGATAATTAATGGCATGCATTGGACACCTGACTCTGAGCTATTGGTCTTTGTGTTTGCGTTGTTTGTTGTGCACAAAGTGATGTCAAAGTGTACTAGTGGTAATCTATCTTTCTGTACACAATAAAGAATGACTCAAGTCAGTAATATTTATATTTCTACTCTTGTTGTGTTATAAAAATTACACTTGTACTGCAGGCCGATCTTCAGTCAGTAGAAGTATCAGAGCTGATGATGAAGTCAGGAGGATGTTTCATGAGTGGCATAAAACGGAAAAGCCTAAAGGTAAACACGTGAACAACAACCACAGCACACCCAAATGTCTGTGTAGAAGTTGAATAGAGTGTAGCGGTGGGATGACTGCAGTGCATTGATTTTACTAACTTTAACTGTAAAATGCTATGTCTGGAATGGATAATGTGCTTTGCGTTTGTCCAACTCTTTGAGAGAAAAAAAAAAAGGACTCTAAAGTGTTAACGTAGGATGTGCTAATGGTAAGCACTGTGGGCCTGATCTCTCCTGTTACCGTTGAAGGTCTATGCTGGAAACAGACTACAGTAGAGATGATGCATATGCATACATGCCACCTCGGAAAGTGTTCTTGTTGCACTACACCATCACTTGTGCATTTGTTTTCACTTTCTTTCTGAATATCCCCTTTGGTTTTCAATCTAAAATTACAGGCCGGGCCTTGTCCAAAACTTTGTAAAACATTACAATGCATATTAATTACCTTACCAATCAATCACCTTTTTATTCCAGCCGGGCAGTGGCGAGTGGTGAGGCGACACACCCAAGATTGATGGACGAGAGGAGCAAGAGGAATGCCGAGATGCAAAAAACCAGTCCACATTTTTGACCAGGATAAGACAGTAACAGTATCCACTTTTCACTTCTTTTAAATAATTTGATTAATATCTTGTATACATTCTTTACAACAGTGTGTTCTTGGAGTTGTTATTATCAATCATCATTACGTTTGCTCTGTGTTTACGATTCTTCACTACCAATATTTAAAATTTCTATTTGCTATCTGTTAAAGTATTAAGGCCGGAACAGAACAAGAAATAGAAGTGTATGTAATCCGGGTCTCATCATGCATGCATTTCCTTTTTTATACCTTAACATATGGAATGGATATGGTATGGTAGTCTTCAATGATTGTCGTTTGTTTGTCTATGTATGCATACTGTTTTTCTATGTCAAACCTTTTCCAAAATCCCCCTTCCCATCCAATCAACGGACCCTAACCCTCTTCCCCCGGGCTGTGTGACTTATTGTCGAGGTGTAACTAAATTAAATGTACACCAATACTTAATCACACACTTGCTGGGGCGGATGTGGTGAAAGCAACACTACTTCAATTTCAATGCAGAGCGATGATCTTCTTCTGCTTGCCCACCCATGAGTAGGATATTTCACAGGTTATTTTATTTAACAAAGGAACATATACCTCAGCATGAATTGCCGGCATTGATTGGATTTGTTTGTTGTCATTCCTCATATACAGCACTAACTGTTAGACTGTAGGCATAGCCAAGTCGACAAAACTATAGTTTGTAACTCTGTCTAGTAGGCTATCCTCATAATAACCAGCATTCAGTTTTTTTGTCAAATATTTGAGCATATAATTGTTGCTCGGTAAATTCTGTGATGTACTTCATTCAACTACTCCTCTAACAGTCTCTCAAAGGCGATTGACTATCTCCTTTTCTTTTTTTCGAAATGCTGCCACCCTGCCAGTGTATACTACTACTACTATACTACCACCACCACCCCAATCATGGCATGTATGAAAAAGGAAACCATCTTCACCATGCAGCCAGTGCTGTGCCACAGTTGGACATAAACATCAAGCCCCGGTAAGAGAGAAGTTTGGGGGAGGCAGAATCAATAATGGACATGATGTCAATGATGTCAGTTTCAAACACCACTCCAAGGAATGCATAGTAGGACCAGTCAATGAGTGAGGTGTGTCGTATCTATCTGTTTGTGTCTTATACAGTCAGCAAATTATTGAAATCAAACACATGCTATGGGCGGCCATGCACCAGCAAAGAAACAGTGTGATGTAAAACAGTTACCCCACCTACAAAACATTAACAACATTGCATGTAACATAGAAAAATATATTTAATTGACCCTAACAAATAAACTAAACCCACAAAAGCTAACCCACCCACCTCCCTAACCCCAACGACTATCCATAGAAATAGAGAACGCCCAAACGAGTGAAGAACGAACAGGAATTAAAAAAGGGGCAGTGACAGGGACTAACTGGTGGGGCGGGACTGGAGGAGGACACGAATCTGGTCCTCTAAATGGGCGACGCGGCGTCTAAGGCCGCGGCAGTTGCAGCCACAGTTGGGGGGGGGTACCGGAGATGGCACGGTGGCGGCGGGCAGCCGCCCGGCGGTGGCGCCGTACCGCTGGAGGGCGGTGGCTGGGGCCCGGGGCAATGGAGGAGCCTTCAGTAGCTGCAGCAGCCTCCTCCTCCTCCTCGGCTAGGACCACCAGCCGCCGGTATTCCTGCTGGATTGCCTCCAGCTTCCGGCGCCGTGCCTTGGCGGCCAACTCCTTACGGTTGACTTTCGGAGTTGCTGTGTATCAAAAAGAAAAAAACAAGACAATTGTAAAATATAGTCTTAATAAAACAGTAGGACAAGGTAATTATTTATACACATAGTGGCATGGTAGAGTAGCACTATAAAATAAAGCACAGTAGTACATAACATTTTAAATGTCGCCCGTCCTTCTTCCTTCCACCTGTCTTACACTTTTTAGTTGAACAGTGCACCAGGTGCTCTTCTCCATAAAACTTTCAAAGCGGAGTTGAAATCAGATAGATGAGGACATTGGTTACTCAATACTCCGGCTCCTAGTCCTATACCAATTAAAGGGAATTCTAGTCTTCTAGTTCACTCTTCAAACGTCCCCAAGAACTCATACTTACTTACGACATCGGATAGCGGGCGGACTTTGTCCGCCCGCCATCCGACTGCTAAAAAGGGTGGGGGTCCCGTGGGGACAATTAATTAGGATGATGCGCCCGGCACAGTGGCGGGCGCACCCTGTGATTTTAAATTTAAATTCTGGTTGGCTTTGCTGAAAGCAATGCTAAAATGTTGTGCTGCTTTTCCAAGCACAACATGACGGGCCTCGCACGGAGCCTGTCACGTTTTGCTTTGAAAGTCGGGGGGGGTACCATAGCATCGGTAGGTACCCTCCATGGGGGCCCCCAAGCATACTCTGCAATGTGTGCATGCCTTTCCGTGGCGGACGGTAATGCCGCCACGCAAAGGCATTCCAAAATGCAGATTATATGGCTGCCGGTGTGGTGAGAGAGACACCACCGCCATATTGAACCCTTTTACGCCTAGACATGTCTGAATATTTTCTACAGGGATGGCGGGAGGTTTGCCCCTACTGTGACGGCAGTGAATTCCAGCCAGCCCGGCGGGGGCAATACGCCCACCATCCTAATGGGGCCCTAATTCACAACTGTACAGTATACATATACATACAGTACACCTTTGCAGTGAGTGTGCTGTCAAGTTCAACAATAGTTAAAGATTATGAATCTAACTTACCACCGCCTGCCACTGGTGCTGCCACTCCCCCTCCGTTGCTATCTGCAACTGCTGCATCCTCGCCCTCTGCGTCGCCTTCGCTGGCCCCAGCAATGGTGGTCGGTAGTGCGCCTAGAAAACATTACACATTTATTAGGCAACATATACACCTCCCCCCTATTGATCAGTAGCAAGGTTGAAAAATGAGTTAATACTAACATAAATCACTAGTACAAATCAGGTAGTAGTAGAGTAGACACTAAGTTATATGATCATTGTAGCATTTGCTTGATTAGCCCTAGCCATGCACATGTGACGTTACCTTTACCTTGCAGCTTCTTAAGACACCTTTGAGCCCACATGACCTGCCTCACACTGCTACTGTCTAGTCTACGCGCTGCGTACAGGCGGTCAACAAACATTAACAAGCCACTTTTTTAGGAAGAACTGGTGTACTACTGTTACTGTTAGTCCATATTGCTTATCCATAGATGC
The DNA here is from genome assembly GCF_964204655.1 of Triturus cristatus. Classification (NCBI taxonomy): domain Eukaryota; kingdom Metazoa; phylum Chordata; class Amphibia; order Caudata; family Salamandridae; genus Triturus; species Triturus cristatus. Next base: position 234,377,153 of record NC_140587.1, read on the forward strand.
TACACTTTTTGGCACGGCTGAGAAATGCTTGCAAGTTGCAATATACTAACGCACACCATTTCTTTTTTCGCATTACAGACGCAAGATTCGCTTCTACGAACCAGAGCTTCTGAACGATGCACCAACTACCAGTACTAGGTTCTTCTGAGGTGAGGGGTCCCTTCACTCACATCTTCATTTATAAATGTATATAAACTAAATTGCTATGGGATGGTGGTGCTGCCTTCCACCACTTCAGTTATCATGATTTAATTCCCAACTGTATAAGTGTAACAATGTATATTGTTTTAATGTTATTGATTTGCCGGTTGGTGCTGCTAAGAAAACAGTGTACAGACCTTCTCAAATTGAAATAAAAATTTTAAACTTACATAGACTTTGTGGTATTTGGTGTGGAGTGGACTAACTTACATGAGTGAGCAAATTAAAGTAAGGGTGTGCATGTGAATTGCTTCCACGACAGAGGTTGGGTGTGTTAATGTTCTGGGTTGTCTACTTGTTGGTTATCTTGGGGGGAGGGTTCCGAGACCTAATAGGTATGACAAGACAGTACTATAGTCAAGCAGTGGAATTGTGGTGGGTGCGGAATTTCTGATTGAGGTGTGCAAGGAAGGTCCAACCTACCATCACCAACATCCTATTTTCTGGTGCAAATGTATGTGCAAGATCCCTACAACAGTTGTATGTCCTATAGGGTATCATATCAAAATATTAAGAAATCTGGTAGGGCTGTTGCTGTGAATTTTCAAAGCCTAAACATCAACAAGAGTAAAAAGTAGTACAAGACAACGACCCAACGGATTGTACGAGCTACTGGTGAATATGAGTTTTATATTACAACCTTTCACAAAGAGTGGCACTGGCCAACTGGGCAAGACTAGCTACTACAGTACAGACAGACAGACTGATAGTATGTAGTAGTACTCAGTCATCATAGCGGAGGCAGGGATAAGGTTTTTGAAACCGTACAGATCGAAGGATAATTGGTGGTAAAAAAATAGCATTTGGAAACACACTATAGTTCGGGAGAAATGGGGCAGTAAAAGTTATGGAATAAGAAATATTATTAAAAACAAGAAGACTTACTGGGGCCAGCAGAGGAGCCCTCAGCGGTGTCCTCCTGGTGGTGTTCCTGTCTCGCCGACTGCCCAGTCCCTGCCCGTCTGCCCCTGGGTGCTGATGAACAGGAAAGATATAAGAAAGAGACAAACATTGATGGATGGTGTCAACTTAAGCAAATACAATATTTTTCAACAACGGTCAAAAAACACTTATGTAAACAATTGCAATAACTACATTGACCGATCTCATCTGGTCAACATGTAATATCGGGGGATTCGCAGTTCGACTACTTAAGTTACTATTTATCAACAGTAATCCATTCTTCCATTCTGATTCCAGAAAACTAAGTTACAAGTAAGCCTAAGTATTAGTACAACGTACCACCCAACCTAGCCCACCTATTCCAGGCATGCCAATTGTACATTAAGTATGCATTTCCACTGTATTCCTCAACAATGTGTATGATCCAATCATGGAGGACACATGAACATGACTACATTTTTTGTATACACCAAATTTTGGTTTGATTGATGCTGATCTGCTACTGCTAAGTAACTGCAAAGCCTACCTCCACTCATTGAACAAACTAGAAAGGTTCTAAAGACTGGCGTACTAGCAGCACGTCACATAACTGAGTGAGGGGGGCATCACGCATACCACTAACCAATTAGAAGCTCATACAAAGTACCTAAACCTATGTATCAATCCGCCCCTATCTATTAGTGACAGGACAAAGTAAGGAGTGGACGTGAGTCACTGTAGCATTACGTAACTTAATTTCTCTAAAATAAACTCGTAAAGAATCACGCTAACCAAGCGCAAACGCAAAGCTGCAAACAAGTAAGATTAGTAGTAGCGCAGAAGAGCACCTGTGTCATAATCACAGAAGACTTTTAAACGTTATTAACCTGGAATGTATTGCAAGCAGCAACATTCTAGCTGGTTGGAAGGAAAAAAAGATATTCGCAATATATAACATAGAGCAGAAGAACAGACACAAAGTTGTAATAATTAAATAGGTACTCACCAAGCCCCGGGACCTCCACTCCTAGCAGGTCCAGCAGGTCCTGCTCACGGTCCAGGATGTTGGACCACCGGCGCGTCAGCTGTGCCTGGGTGCGCCGGACCCCAGAGATGCGCGACACTGCCTGGCGCACCTTCCCCCACCGCTGCCGACGCTCCCGGAGGCCGTACCCGGACCCAGGCCTGCCACCTGCTGCCAGGGTTGAGGGGAGGTGGCGCTGCACAAAGAAAATTAGTGCAGCCAACTCCGCCTCCCCAAATAAGGCCCGTGCATGCACCCCTTGTGGGCGCCGCCTTCCGCAAGGAAGGCGGTCGCGGCTCTGGCTGCGCCGGCGAACAGCCCTGCCCTTGGACATGGTTCTGGGGACGGGGCGGGAAAGAAAAGGTAAAATAAATAAAGGAGTAAAGGAAATAAATAGCGGGCAATACAAAGAGAAAAAGTAGCTAAAAAACAAAAAAAAAGTACACAAAAACAAAAAATATAGAGGCAGGAAAATAGTTAGAGAAATAATAAGTAATAAAGATCCAAAAAAAGTGGCTATAAACAAAGGATTGAAAAGATTTAGGGAGGATTGAAAATCAGGCCCCAGAACCATGCAATAGAGTGGAAAACAAGATGGCCGCGCCCGTTGCGACCACGTGCGCAAGTTCGCGCGATATTTTCTCCCTGAGCAAGCAAAAAGCAACGCGATCAAGTAAAAGCGATCGCGAACAGGAAATATCGACCGCGAACATGCATTGCGCGACCCGGAACCGGAAGTAAACAACGCCAGAGGGCGGGACAAGTGAAAACAAGATGGCCGCGCCCGTGAGCGACCGCATGGGTAAGTTGGCGACCCGCGAACACGCAAAAAATACCGCGAACAGGCGGCAAAAAAACTTCCGCATCTTCGCGATATTTCCGGCGTGTTTGCGGAGATTTTCTGCATTCTCGCGATAATTTGCGGAAGTTAATTCCGCAAATTCCGCCCACCCCTAATCTGAAGAAGATGGCCCCAAAGAAAGGTACCAGGTCCAGTACCAAGAAAGTTGCCGGTGAGAAGAAGGAACAGAAAAAGCAAGTGCCATTAACCACGACTGGTGGTGTGCCGGCCAATGTTTTTTTTGTCACCAAAGCGTTGTCCGGGAACCAAACTGGGAGCAGCACAGCGGTCCAACCCCACCAACCTAGGCCCAAGGGCTTTAGTGTCGCAGAGGTAGCCAGTCTACTAACGAGCAGCGATGTTGAAGAAATGTCATTACCGCAAAGTAGTACACAATCAAGTTCAATGCAGGCGCAAACTCAGCAGATCAGTGTGCAGCCGCCGCAACAAGAACAGCAGCAGCCGCCGCAACAAGAACAGCAGCAGCCGCCGTAACAAGAACAGCAGCAGCAGCCGCCGCAACAAGAACAGCAGCAGCAGCCGCCGCAACAAGAACAGCAGCAGCAGCCGTCGCAACAAGAACAGCAGCAGCAGCCGCCGCAACAAGAACAGCAGCAGCAGCCGCCGCAACAAGAACAGCAGCAGCAGCCGCAGCAAGAACAGCAGCAGCCGCCGCAGCAAGAACAGCAGCAGCCGCCGCAACAAGAACAGCAGCAGCCGCCGCAACAGCCCACCATAGTAGTTGTTGCTCCTGACGTAGGGGCATTTCAGGAAATCGAGCTTCCTGCAGACAAAGTGGAGCAAAGTCAAACCACTGTTTCAGAAGATCTATTGTCTTCCAGATGACCAGCAAGGAAAAGGAGGCTTAGTCCATCATCTTCTTCTTCAAGCCCCGCTTCTGATGATCGTGATGACACTTGGGTACCACCAGCTCGGTCTGAGAGTGATATACGCCACAAGACAATGCTTCTGAAAAGGAGGGTCCCAGAAAAACTTAGAGTTATGGAGGTAGATGTAGAAGAGGGGGGTGATGATGTTGATGAAGACGAGCCAGTCATCACGCACATTACTCCCGCCCCAAAGGGATTGGAGACCGACATTCTCACCCTATCCAGAAAGGCTGCTACTGAGCGGGATGTAGCACGGATCTCACCAACACAGGTTACACCACCACTACCTCCATGTGCCATATTTTCCAAGGCCCGGCAGGGACCTACATCCAGCTCAACCATCTCAGTAGGAAGTGGTAGTAAAAGTCACAGTGTAGGTGGACAGGGTCACATATTTTCAAGCACCCCCTCAAGTTCATATGGTGTTGAAAGTGGCACATCCAGCAGTGCCAGAAAGTTCTCCTCCCCAGTTTGGGACTTCTTTTCTGTTAGCGCCAAGGAGGAGAACGTTGCTATATGTTCAATTTGTCGGCAAGGTGTTCGGCGTGGTAAGCTTGGTACAAACTATGGTACCGGAGGACAAGCAAGTCATCTCAGAATACACCAAACTATCGTGTGGGAGGATCACCTACTTAAGTTAAAAGAAAGTAGGAAAACTAAACCCATTGAAGTTGGTCAGGATTCAGAATCAGGAAGCGATATTATTGTGGTGGGAGGTGAAGAACAGGGAGGCATTTCTAGCCCTGTCTCCAGTAGTGCAGTCACTGCAGTGGTAACGCCCACATCCTCCTCAGTAACATCAGAGTGGCACCGCAGTAAGAGCCATACTCAGAGTGTGGGTGAGGCACCAAGTCGACCGGCGAGTACCTCAATGAGACAATCTGTGTCGTTGAGCCTTAGTGGGTTAATGAAAACAGCACCACTAAGGAAAGTAAGCCAGCCTACCATTGAGAGCATGTTTAGGTTGGAGGGGCAGTTCCAACGCAACCACCCAACGGCACGATTGTACAATGCGAAGCTGGCTAAAATGTTAGCGCTGGACCTTCTTCCTTTTTCATTTGTGGAAGGGGTGTGTTTCCTTGAATTTGTGTCTGCCATCTGCCCGAAATGGAAAGTTCCCAGCCGGTCCTATTTCGCAAGAATTGCTGTTCCGGCCCTACATCATGATGTGCTGGAATTGGTTGGTCACAGTTTGCAGCAGAGTGCTGTGCACAATATCCACCTGACAACAGACATGTGGAGCAGTTGCCAAGCCACAGATTACATGTGCATCACTGCACACTGGATCTCTTTTGTGGGGGTTAGAGATAAACTATCTGCACGAGGTGTTGTTGACACAGCTGCGATTTTTGAAGGTACTCGGAAACATGCAACTGTAGCCATGTTCGCCATGGAGAAATCTCATACGGCTGAAAACATTTTAGAAGAGTTTCGCACCAAGGTTTTGGAAAGGCTGCGGCCCAGAGGGCTTGGTATTGGTTTTGTTGCCACAGACAATGGCAGTAATGTACTTAAGGCCATGGAACTTGGTTCCTATTTCAGGGTTCCGTGTTTGGCACACTGCATAAACATTATAGTGCAAGACTTTCTGAAAAAAGAACCCATAGTCAGCAATTTACTGGCCATCTGCCGAACGATATGCACTCATTTCAACCATTCTTTTAAAGCTCGGAAGCAGCTGAGGATCATCCAACGTGAATTTAGGATGCCAGTCAAGGCACTCATCCAGGAGGTGGCAACACGTTGGAACTCAACGTATTACATGCTTGATCGTCTGTACGAACAGCACAGGTCACTCCATGAATATGTCTGGTACAGAAGCAGTGATGCTAGTGTTAAAGGCATGACCCTTCAGAGGGAGCAATGGACCCTAATTCAATGCCTGACTGAGATGCTGTCTCCTTTTGAGGTCTTCACACGTGAAGTCAGCAAGGAGGAGCATGAGCTGAATAATGTGTCTGAATCCTACAAAGGTGTAGAGGACAGAAGGCGAGCCCATGACTTGGTGGAGAGCTTATCCAGGCGCTTATCAGAAAATGTAAGGATACAAAATAAAATTTTGTCACAAGAACATTACATTTGTGCCACAATTCTGGATCCACGTGCAAAATTAGGACTATTCCTTGCTTTTTCCGACAATGATGTTGCCCGCTACAAAAGTTGTATAGCTGAAGCAGCCATTAAGTTTGAAAATGAAGGGCTGCTAATTAAAAGCCCGCCACATCAACCCACAACAAGTACTGATACTGAAGCAGGCCATGCAGAATCAAGTGCAACTTCGTCGGCTGAGGGCAGTGCGGTTGGCTCACAATCACAACACTCACCATCACTATCGACTACAGAAACAAAAACTGGATCATTATGCCGAGTACAATCATCATCATTACAGGATTGGTATGTAAAGATGGGCTATTGCAAGCACAGTGCTGATGCACAGAAAAAACAGCACAAAAGCTTACCATCAGCAACCCTGAACATTGAGCGGATGGTCCAGGCCTATCTGGACGACCCAACAGAGGTGTACGTTGATCAAAACCCATTGCAGTATTGGTATAGGAAAAGGTCTGAATGGCCACAGCTCAGCAGGCTGGCGATAAGCTATCTGGCTTGCCCTGTCGCAAGTGTCTCTTCCGAACGTGTTTTCAGTGCTACTGGTTCCATTGTAACATTGAGAAGGACCAGTCTATCTCCAAAAAACGTGGAGAGGTTAACATTGATCAAAATGAATCAGCACTTCATACCACCGAATTACACAATGCATGAATCAACAGAGGAAGATGAGGACAGCGGCTCAGGTGACGGAAGTATTGTGTCAGATGATTACCTACTACTGGAAGAACCCCCAGAGTTTGAGGACGAGCTATACTTCCCTGACAATTAGGCTCTCACTTACTGTCTTCCTCCGTTTTTTCCCCCTTTGTTTATGTGTCTGTCGTTCCGGTTATAAACTTGTGAATCGCCACAAATCCATTATCACCGTCTTCTACTCTTCTAATTTAATTTACAAGTTTCAGGTGTCTGCCATTTGACAGTACAGTCCTCCGAATCCAGCTCCTCCGCTCGATCATGCTGAATCTCCTGCTCAATTCCATTTCCCTCATGAATGATGATTGGATGATGGTAACAACAAATTCAAACTTTCCTCGTCCTTCCAAAACAAGTGGACCGTGAATCAGATGACCACTATAGCTATCCTCCTTTCAGAGCCGAGAGAGACTGGCCATTAACTGAAAATAAGATGGAACAGGTAATGATTGATGCCATGCATTGGACGCAGAGTCGCAGACTGAATGATTTAGATTTTGTTGTGTTTGTTGCGCATGAATTTATGTAATTGTGCACTGCCACTAATCAACTTTCTATAGAACACACTAATTTTCCCCCTCTTGCAAATAAGAAATGTGGGCTACTCCTGCATCTTGGTGATACATTGCTTTTAATTCAATACAGGAAGGGGACTCACTCAATCTGTGCAATGCAAATGACTGTGACACAACAGCACCGTCTATGATGATGATGGCGAAATAGACAGCCCGTTAACAAGATGAGATGGAACAGGTAATGATTGATGGCTGCCATGCATTGGACGCATGAATCGCAGACTGAATGAGTAGATTTTGTTGTGTTTGTTGCGCATGAATTTATGTAAGTGTGCACTGCCACTAATCAACTTTCTACAGAACACACTAATTTTCCCCTTCTTGCAAATAAGAAATGTGGACTTCTCCTGCATCTTGGTGATTCATTGCTTTTAATTCAATACAGGAAGGGGATTCACTAAATCTGCGCAATGCAAATGACTGTGACACAACAGCACCGTCTATGATGATGATGGCGAAATAGACGGCCCGTTAACAAGATGAGATGGAACAGGTAATGATTGATGGCTGCCATGCATTGGCCGCAGAATCGCAGACTGAATGATGTAGATTTTGTTGTGTTTGTTGCGCATGAATTTATGTAATTGTGCACTGCCACTAATCAACTTTCTACAGAACACACTAATTTTCCCCTTCTTGCAAATAAGAAATGTGTACTTCTCCTGCATCTTGGTGATACATTGCTTTTAATTCAATACAGGAAGGGGACTCATTCAATCTGCGCAATGCAAATGACTGTGACACAACAGCACCGTCCATCATGATGATGGCGAAAGAGATGGCCCGTTAACTTAAGATGAGAAGGAACAGGTAATGAATGATGACAATTAATGGCATGCATTGGACACCTGACTCTGAGCTATTGGTCTTTGTGTTTGCGTTGTTTGTTGTGCACAAAGTGATGTCAAAGTGTACTAGTAGTAATCTATCTTTCTGTACACAATAAAGAATGACTCAAGTCAGTAATATTTATATTTCTACTCTTGTTGTGTCATAAAAATTATACTTATACTGCAGGCCGATCTTCAGTCAGTCAGTAAAAGTATCAGAGATGATGATGAAATCAGGAGGATGTTTCAGGAGTGGCATAAAACGGAAAAGCCTAAAGGTAAACACGTCAACAACAACCACAGCAGACCCAAATGTCTGTGTAGAAGTTGAATAGAGTGTAGCGCTGGGATGACTGCAGTGTATTGATTTTACTAACTTAAACTGTAAAATGCTATGTTTGGAATGGATAATGTGCTTTGCATTTGTTCAACTCTTTGAGAGAAAAAAAAGGACTCTAAAGTGTTAACGTAGGATGTGCTAATGCTAAGCACTGTGGCCCTGCTCTCTCCTGTTACTGTTGAAGGTCAACGCTGGAAAAAAACTAGAGTAGAGATGATGCATATGCATACATGCCACCTTGGAAAGTGTTCTTGTTGCACTACACCATCACTTGTGCATTTGTTTTCACTTTCTTTCTCAATATACCCTTTGATTTTCCATCTAAAATTACAGGCCGGTATTGCCCAAAACTTTGTAAAACATTACAATGCATATTAATTACCTTACCAATCAATCACCTTTTTTTTTCCAGCCGTGCAGTGGCGAGTGGCGAGGCGACACACCCAAGACTGATGGACGAGACGAGAGGAGCAAGAGGACTGCCGAGATGCAAAAATCCATTCCACATTTTTGACCAGGATAAGACAGTAACAGTATCCACTTTTAACTTCTTTTAAATAATTTGATTAATATCTTGTATACAATCTTTACAACAGTGTGTTCTTGGAGTTGTTATTATCAATCATCATTATGTTTGCTCTGTGTTTACGATTCTTCCCTACCAATATTTAAAATTTCTATTTGCTATCTGTTAAAGTATTAAGGCCGGAACAACAGAACAAGAACTAGAAGTGTATGTAATCCGGGTCTCTCTTCATCATGCATGCATTGCCTTTTTCTCCCTTAACATATGGATATGGTAGTCTTCAATGATTGTCGTTTGTTTGTCTATGTATGCATACTGTTTTTCTATGTCAAACCTTTCCCAAAAACCCCCTTCCCATCCATTCAACAAACCCTAACCCTCTTCCCCAGGGCTGTGTGACTTATTGTCGAGGTGTAACTAAATTAAATGTACACTAATACTTAATCACACACTTGCTGGGGCGGATGTGGTGAAAGCAACACTACTTCAATTTGAACGCAGAGCGATGATCTTCTTCTGCTTGGCCACCCATGAGTAGGATATTTCAGAGGTTATTTAATTTTATTTAACAAAGGAACATATACCTCAGCATGAATTGCCGGCATTGATTGGATTTGTTTGTTGTCATTCCTCATATACAGCACTAACTGTTAGACTGTAGGCATAGTTAAGCGACTCAACACAACTATAGTTTGTAACTCTGTCTAGTAGGCTATCCTCCTAACCACCATTCAGTTTTTTTGTCAAATATTTGAGCATATTATTGTTGCTCGGTAAGTTCTGTACTGTACTTCATTCAACTACTCCTCTAACAGTCTCTCAAAGGCGATTGACTGTCTCCTTTTCTTTTTTTTGGAAATGCTGCCGCCCTGCCAGTGTCTACTACTACTACTATACTACCACCACCACCACCACCACCCCAATCATGGCATGTATGAAAAAGGAAACCATCTTCACCATGCAGCCAGTGCTACGCCACAGTTGGACATAAACATCAAGCACCGGTAAGAGAGAAGTTTGGGGGAGGCAGAATTAATAATTGACATGTTGTCAATGATTTCATTTTCACACACCACTCCAAAGAATGCATAGATTAGAGGACAGACTGAAAGTACTAGAAGGACCAGTCAATGAGTGAGGTGTGTCGCATCTATCTGTTTGTATCTTATACAGTCAGCAAATTATTGAAATCAAACACAGGCTATGGGCGGCCATGCACCAGCAAGGAAACAGTGTGATGTAAAACAGTGACCCCATCTACAAAACATTAACAACATTGCATGTAACATAGAAAAATATATTTAATGTACCCTAACAAAAATAAACTAAACCCACAAAAGCTGACCCACCCCCCTCCCTAACCCCAACCACTGTCCATAGTAGAAAAAAGTCTGTAACGCCCAAACGAACAAGAATTAAAAAAGGGGCAGTGACAGGGACTAACTGGTGGGGCGGGACTGGAGGAGGACACGCATCTGGCGCATCTCGTCCTCTAAACGGGCGACGCGGCGTCTAAGGCCGCGGCAGTTGCAGCCACAGTGGGGGGGGGCACCGGAGATGGCACGGTGGCGGCGGGCAGCCGCCAGATGGTGCCGCCGTACCGCTGGAGGGCGGTGGCTGGGGCCCGGGGCACTGGAGGAGGCTTGAACAATTGATGCCGCAGTCTCCTCCTCCTCCTCGGCTAGGACCACCAGCCGCCGGTATTCCCGCTGGATTGCCTCCAGCTTCCGGCGCCGTGCCTTGGCGGCCAACTCCTTTCAGGTGAGTTTCGGAGTAGCTGTGTATCAAAAAGAAAAAAACAAGACAATTGTAAAATATAGTCTTAATGAAACAGTAGGACAAGGTAATTATTTATACACATAGTGGCATGGTAGAGTAGCACTATAAAATAAAGCACAGTAGTACATAACATTTTAAATGTCGCCTGTCCTTCTTCCTTCCACCTGTCTTCAACTAAAAAGTGTAACAGTGCACCAGGTGCTCTTCTCCATAAAACTTTCAAAGCGGAGTTGAAATCAGATAGATGAGGCCATTGGTTACTCAATACTCCGGCTCCTAGTCCTATACCAATTAAAGGGAATTCTAGTCTTCTAGTTCACTCTTCAAACGTCCCCAACAACTCATACTTACTTACGACATCGGATAGCAGGCGGACTTTGTCCGCCCGCCATCCGACTGCTAAAAAGGGTGGGGGTCCCGTGGGGACAATTAATTAGGATGATGCGCCCGGCACAGTGGCGGGCGCACCCTGTTTTTTTTTTTTTACATTCTGGTTGGCTTTGCTGAAAGCAATGCTAAAATGTTGTGCTGCTTTTCCAAGCACAACATGACGGGCCCCGCACGGAGCCTCTCACGTTTTGCTTTGAAAGGCGGGGGGGTACCATAGCATAGGTAGGTACCCTCCATGGGGGCCCCCAAGCATACTCTGCAATGTCTGCATGCCTTTCCGTGGCGGACGGCAATGCCGCCACGCAAAGGCATTCCAAAATGCAGATTATATGGCTGGCGGTGTGGTGAGAGAGACACCACCGCCATATTGAACCCTTTTCCGCCTGGTCGACATGTCTGAATATTTTCTACAGGGATGGCGGGAGGTTTGCCCCTGCGGTGTCAGTAGTGAATTCCAGCCGGCCCGGCGGGGGCAATACGCATCGCCCACCATCCTAATGAGGCCATAAGTCACAACTGTACAGTATACATATATACATACAGTACACCCTTGCAGTGAGTGTACTGTCAAGTTCAACAATAGTTAAGGATTATGAATCTAACTTACCACCGCCCGCCACTGGTGCTGCCACTCCCCCTACTGCTCCGTTGCTATCTCAAGCAACTGCCGCATCCTCGCCCTCCGCGTCGCCTTCGCTGGCCCCGGCAATGGTGGTCGGTAGTGCGCCTAGAAAACATTACACATTTATTAGGCGTCATATACACCTCCCCCTATTGATCAGTAGCAAGGTTGAAAAATGAGTTAATACTAACATACATCACTAGTACAAATCAGGTAGTAGTAGAGTAGACACTAATAGTTATATATGATCATTGTAGCCTTTGCTTAATTAGCCCTAGCCAAGCTACCATTTTACCTGTGTGGCTTTTATTTTTGCACATGTGACGTTACCTTTACCTTGCAGCTTCTTAAGACACCTTTGAGCCCACATGACCTGCCTCACACTGCTACTGTCTAGTCTACGCGCTGCCTACAACGGTCCACAAACATTAACAAGCCACCTTTTTAGGAAGTACTGGTGTACTACTGTTACTGTTAGTCCATATTGCTTATCCATAGATGCTACACTTTTTGGCACGGCTGAGAAATGCTTGCAAGTTGCAATATACTAACGCACACCATTTCTTTTTTCGCATTACAGACGCAAGATTCCCTTCTACGAACCAGAGCTTCTGAATGATGCAACAACTACCAGTACTAGGTTCTTCTAAGGTGAGGGGTCCCTTCACTCACATCTTCTTTTATAAATTTATATAAACTAAATTGCTATGGGATGGTGGTGCTGCCTTCCACCACTGTTCAGTTATCATGATTTAATTCCCAACTGTATAAGTGTAACAACAATGTATATTGTTTTAATGTTATTGATTTTCCGGTTGGTGCTGCTAAGAAAACAGTGTACAGAGAGACCTTCTCAAATTGAAATAAACATTTTGAACTTACATAGACTTGGTGGTATTTTGGTGTGGACTAACTTACACGAGTGAGCAAATTAAAGTAAGGGTGTGCATGTGAACTGCTTCCACGACTGGGAGGTTGGGTGTGTTATGTTCTGGGTTGTCTACTTGTTGGGTATCTTGGGGGGAGGGTTCCGAGACCTAATAGTTATGACAAGACAGTACTATAGTCAAGCAGTGGAACTGTGGTGGGTGCGGAATTTCTGATTGAGGTGTGCAAGGAAGGTCCAACCTACCATCACCAACATCCAATTTTCTGGTGCAAATGTATGTGCAAGATCCCTACAACAGTAGTATGTCCTATAGGGTATCATATCAAAATAGTTATAAATTTGGTAGGGCTGTTGTTGCTGTGAATTTTCAAATGCTCAAGATCAATAAGAGTAAAAGTAGTACAAGACGACGACCCAACGGATTGGACTCAATGGCTCGAGCTACTGGTGAATATGAGTTTTATATTACAACCTTTCACAAAGAGTGGCACTGGCCAACTGGGCAAGACTAGCTACTACAGTACAGACAGACTGATAGTATGTAGTAGCAGTAGTACTCAGAGTCATCATAGCGGAGGCAGGGATAAGATTTTTGAAACCGTACTGATCGAAGGATAATTGGTGGTAAAAAAATAGCATTTGGAAACCAACAATAGTTCAGGAAAAATATGGGGCAGTAAAAGTTATGGAATAAGAAATATTATTAAAAACAAGAAGACTTACTGGGGCCAGCAGAGGAGCCCTCAGCGGTGTCCTCCTGGTGGTGTTGTTCCTGTCCCGCCGACTGCCCAGTCCCTGTCGGTCTGCCCCTGGGTGCTGATGAACAGGAAAGATATAAGAAAGAGACAAACGTTGATGGATGGTGTCAAACAAATACAATATTTTTCAACAACGGTCAAAAAACACTTATGTAAACAACAATTGCAATAACTACATTGACCGATCTCATCTGGTCAACATGTAATATTGGGGGATTCGCAGTTCGACTACTTAAGTTACTATTTATCAACAGTAATCCAGTCTTCCATTCTGATTCCAGAAAACTAAGTTACAACTAAGTACAACGTACCACCCAACCTAGCCCACCTATTCCAGGCATGCCAATTGTACATTAAGTATGCATTTCCACTGTATTCCTCAACAATGCGTATGGTCAAATCATGGAGGACACATGAACATGACTACATTTTTTGTATACACCAAATTTTGGTTTGATTGATGCTGATCTGCTACTGCTAAGTAACTGCTAAGCCTACCACCACTCATTGAACAAACTAGAAAAGGTTCTAAAGACTGCCGTACTAGCAGCAGTGAGGGTGCATCACGCATACCACTAACAAATTGAAGCTCATACAAAGTAGTGTACCTAAACATCAATCCGCCCCTATCTATTAGTGACGGTCACGGGACAAAGTAAGGAGTGGACTAGAGTCACTGTAGCAGTACGTAACTTAATTTCTCTAAAATAAACTCGTAAAGAATCACGCTAAGCAAGCGCAAACGCAAGCTGCAAACAAGTAACATTAGTAGTAGCGCAGAAGAGCACCATAATCACAGAAGATTTTTAAACGTTATTAACCTGGAATGTATTGATTTGTAAGCAGCAACATTCTAGCAGGTTGGAAGGGAAAAAAATATGCGCAATATATAACACAGAGCAGAAGAACAGACACAAAGTTGTAGTAATTAAATATGTACTCACCAAGCCCCGGGACCTCCACTCCTAGCAGGTCCAGCAGGTCCTGCTCACGGTCCAGGATGTCGGACCACCGGTGCGTCAGCTGTGCCTGGGTGTGCCGGACCCCAGAGATGCGCGACACTGCCCGGCGCACCTTCCCCCACCGCTGCCGACGCTCCCGGAGGCCGTACCCGGACCCAGGCCTGCCACCTGCTGCCAGGGTTGAGGGGAGGTGGCGCTGCACAAAGAAAATTAGTGCAGCCAACTCCTCCTCCCCAAATAAGGCCCGTGCCTGCACCCCTTGTGGGCGCCGCCTTCCGCAAGGAAGGCGGTCGCGGCTCTGGCTGCGCCGGCGAACAGCCCTACCCTTGGACATGGTTCTGGGGATGGGGCGGGAAAGAAAAGGTAAAATAAATAAAGGAGTAAAGGAAATAAATAGCAGGGAATAGAAAGAGGCAAAAGTAGCTAAAAACCTAAAAAAAATAGACAAAAAACAAAAATATAGAAGCAGGAAAATAGTTAGAGAAATAATAAGTAATAAAGATCCAAAAAAAGTGGCTATAAACAAAGGATTGAAAGGATTTTGGGAGGATTGAAAATCAGGCCCCAGAACCATGCAATAGAGTGAAAAACAAGATGGCCGTGCCCATTGCGACCACGTGCGCAAGTTCGCGCGATATTTTCTCCCCGAGCAAGCAAAAAGCAACGCGATCAAGTAAAAGTGGTCGCGAACAGGAAATTTCGACCGCGAACGGGCGCGAACATGCATTGCGCGACCCGAAACAGGAAGTAAGCATCGCGAGAGGGCGGGACAAGTGAAAACAAGATGGCCACGCCCTTGAGCAACCGCATGGGTAAGTTGGCGACCCGCGATCACGCAAAAAATACCGCGAACAGGCGGGAAAAAAACTTCCGCGTCTTCGCGATATTTCCGGCGTGTTCGCGGAGATTTTTAGCATTTTCGCGATAATTTGCGAAAGTTAATTTCACAAATTCCGCCCACCCCTAATGAAGGTTTAGGGTTTTAAGCCTCAGGGCAAGGGGAGGTGAGGGGGTCAGCGTAGTGTATGTTATGGTTAAGGACAGCGCCATTTTGTCAGCAAAATCTGGCTAAAGCTCTTGCATTCTTATGCTTATATTTGGTGTCATACTATTTTGCTCTATCAACATCTGTTCGCTTTGTAAGTCATTTGGCTCATTAAAAGCCTCATCAGAATTCTCACATGCATAACATATGGCATTTTGGTACCAGGTTTTAGACCACAAATTAGTCTATGTCATATTATCCCTTTACTAAAATGGAGTTTCAGATGCAAAGTTTCCTTCTCCAAAATGACAGTGAAATTATTTGTGTCACCGGCCTTTGTAGGTGATGACAGCAATTAAATTTGATGTTCTGAACATGACAGCAGAACAAAAGCATGTGGAAATTTTAAAACACCATGTTTTTGGTCTCTAAAGTTGTTTACGACCCTAATTCACCATCAGCTCCGACATCGCTATTAACTTCTTATAGTTCTATTATTCCTCAATGTTTGTATTTTGACTCAAATAAGAGCCTCCAGACTGTGCCAAGATTGATGACCATTAACTAAATTTGGGTGAGTTTCCCTTCTATGGTATGGGGAAAATGCCATGTCACAGATTTAGAGTGAAATATCCTCAAGGAATCCACCATCCCTACCACTCACAATAACGATAGTTATCCACCACAGTAATGGAACAACACTACATAAAATATCACCTTTTCTCATCTTCTGCAGACATTACCCTATTCTGTCCTGATCGTCCCATCTCCGTCCGCTTTCTACCGTTAATTCTCCCCACACCATACCTCCCATCTAAATTCTTAATATACCTTCCAGAATCCTTTCTCCGTCAATCTACCTTCTGAACACAACTGGATACATTCTCAGCCTCCTGGAGTTTGTATGCTATTACATTTTTCCAGCCACCTATCATTTAACTAGAAAACCTCCTCTAAACACAATCTCTCAAGTGAAAATTTGGATTATTGGTTGAGGGGGATGAAACCCTACTCAAGCAACAGCCACAATCCGTGTCAGAGTGAAACACAAAAAGTAATGAAATTGAGCTGTGCTTAACCGTCTGGTAGCTTGGCACAAAAGCAGTCAGACAATGTGTAAAGTATTTATGCAGCACTTAAACAGTAATAAATGGATAGCACAGTACATTACATTCTAATAAATTATTTGACACCAAAACAACAAAACAACAATAATCCAATCAGTAGAACTGCAGTTTTGAATTTGTAAAGTTTAAAGTGAAAAATAGGGCCTAAAAGATCAAACCGCCAAACATGAACATCTATTCATGTGAGACCGTTGCAAAATTGAAAGCTATTGCTGATCACGATAGAGCGTGGTTAGGATACACAAAGTGGATTGGGCCCAGTCGCCGCTTACTTATGGATTTAGAAGACATTTTTTGAAAAAATATCTGAAAAGGTGAAGTTCAGGTGGGCAAGGCTGCCAGTGGCAGCCAAGGATGAGAGATTGTCATTGGGAAGCTGCTGCATAAAGTCACGGTGAATATTTCTATGTTTGGACTGAGGACCTGATTTTAATCTTGGTGGAATCGGTCCCGCCAAAACTTTTTCAGCAGTCTTCCAGCCCGCCAACTTGGTGGTCTGCCCTCCCTATATAGATGTTGGCTATTGAAGAGACAAAAGACCGCTGTTGTTCCAGTGTCACTGCCAGAAAATCTCGACCCTGTCGACAGTGGGATACACAAAAGTTGCTGTCAGAGGGCGGACTGACAGTTTCTCTGCCAGGCCAATCACAATGTGCCTTCCCACCGACGTGACAGTGGTGGTCAAACCTCCACACCTGAGTTGGCGGAATGGAATGGATACATGGTTTAAACTCACATTTTCTCACTTTCACACTTCCTGTTTCACCATGAATCCAACCTGCCAAATTCTGCCGATGCTGCTTGATGATGATCAAATCAACATGTTTGTGGATGAAATCAATGGTAAGACGCACACTTACCTGTTACCCATTGACTTGTCTGTCAACATTTGAACAGGACTCATGTATTTATAAATCGCTCTTGCAAGCAATAGCATACCAGTTTACAATGTAGATGTCCGTAATGTTGACATCTTAGAAATTTTAAGAAACATCTATATCAACACTTTGTATGTATGAATTAGGTTCAAGCTGCCTTCCCAAAATAGACACTTGCACAAAAATAATCTATAAAACAAAATAACAATCTAAAGTCACCTTAAAGGTGTGTCTAAAGAAAGGTAGAAAATTAAACATTTAAAACATATTCAGCACACATCATGGCGATAAGTGAAATGTAACATGCATTAGACACTGCACTAGACATGGTGTAACCTACACCTCACAATTTAACAATTGCATAAATGTCTGTCACAAATTAATAAAAAATAATCATATAAGTATATGTGACATTTCCCCTTATCTATTGCAAGTTATGGACTGTATCCAATATCAATAGTCACAATTGAAATGTAAATGCATATGCGCTCATAATGATCAGTAATAAAGGTGAAACTAATGCACCTTCAGTAACACATCCCCAAACATTTTACTACTTCGAATAGTTGGTGCAAGTGACTAATACTATATTGAATGCTTGCATCTAAATTCAAATGACGATTGCATACAATGTTACACAGTGTATGCACTTATCAAAGAAGACATTGAGCAAATCAGTTGTACCTGCCATCATGGGAAGGACAAATTAGTACTACATATTTTACTCAGAGATATTGTTAGGAATACAACAAATGCTAAGGAAAAATAAATCCACAACAAACTTGGTTAAATGAAAAATAGATATTTATTATTACTAATTAGTCTCTTACATTTTTAGGCAATTCAAATGGCAGTCCATTCCTGCTGTCATAAGTCCTAAACACTGTTGTGCCGTAGCACTCAGCTTAACTCCTACATAACTGCCAAACAGGACCTCCTCAGGAAGGGGCATAAAATGGGCAGATCAGGTACCTTCAAGATCTTATATGGGAGCATATTAGCAACGCTTTGCGATAAATATTGCAAAGGGTGCTTAGCGCTCATTTTTTTACCCCCGGCTATTGCTGGACATTATCGCCGAGATAGCGCGTTATTAGCAACACGTATCTCCAAGGCAATAATAAATCCAGTGATAGCCGTGATAACATGCTGTATCGTGGGAAAGCAAGCGATGATTTCCCAGCGATACTGCAGACCTTGATGATAGGCAGGTATGGTCCCAGCCATGCAATCCACCTCCCATGTTAGAGATGGTTAAGCCGTATTTTTTTCAGGTGTTAAAAACCTGCGATGAAGGGGGCTTAGCGCGGCTTTCAAGCTCGCATCGGGGATCTTGTGCAGCCTTGCTAATATCCAGAAGCTGTATTAGCGAGTGTTTGCCATTAGGTGGTGTTGAGGAACGCCCACTTTGCATGTCATTAGCGATAAATATCGCTGACATGCAAAGTGGCACCAAAACATTTGCTCTCGCGATGAAGCTGTCGCGTACAGCTTTTAGCGACAGCTTGCTAATAGGGCGATAGAAATATCGCAGCTTTAGCAGCAAGAAGTGCCGCTAAAGCCGCGATACTGCCCTTGCTAATATGCATGGGGTGTGGGGTTAGGAAGGAGTGTTCTTGGGTTTGGAAGGGGTACACTTGGGTTTGGGAGGGGGGCTGTGGTTTTGGAAGGGATGCCTCTGAGTTTTTTAGCTGTGAGTTAACATTTAAAAGGGGCAGATGACCATTTGGCCTCCGTAGAAGGGGATGTTGAAATGGTGTTTTGGAGGTGTAGGAGGGGTTAGGGAAATTTGGTAGGCTGTTGGGGAGGGAGTAGAGTTTGGGAGGTAAAGGAGTGGCAGTGTCTGTTGTGCAAGTGTGTGTGTTGAGGGTACAGGTGTCTGTGGGTCCAGTGTATGTTGTGCTTGTTTGGGTATTTCTCGTGGTAGAGGTGTCTGTTGTTTGTGTGCTTGTGAGTGTCTCATTTTTTTGGGTGTGTACTCGAATCTACTTTTGTCCGTGTATGCATGTGCTGTGGAGGTGCTGGGTGTGGTAATGGTGTATGTTGAGGGTGTGGCGTATGTTTATGTGTAGTAGGTGAGCTTTCTGTTGGTGTGCTGATGGTGGGTGTGGTGCATGTGTGTGTGATGTTGGGTCTGCTGCCTGTATGTTTGGATGAGTGCTCACGTTTCTTTTTGTGGTGTTTCTGGTTGTGTGTGTGTGCTGCTTGTGTCTGTGTGAGTGTGTGCATGAAAAGGTATGAATGTGCTTTGGGCTGGGCTTGGAGTAGGGAATTGGGATGGGGAAGGGACAGAAGTTGGGCAGGAGGTTGGGATGGCTGGGAGGCTGTGGTGAATGAGGAGGCCAGAGCTTGAAACGACCACTTTAGGACTGACATACCACTGTGAATACCTTACAGGTAAGCTATAATTTCTTGCACATGGCAGCTAAACCTCTGGATGGCATTTAGCAGGGCAGTCTGGCCTACAGCAATGCTCTGGAGGATGCCAACAGCCTCCCCATTCAGTGCAGCCGGGGAGACTGGGGCAGGAGGGTAGGTGCCTGCAGCAAAGGAGATCACAGGTCTTTCAATCAATCAATCAATCAATCAATCAATCAGTACATTTATAGAGCGCGCTACTCACCCGTGAGGGTCTCAAGGCGCTGGAGGGAGGGGGGGAGTCGCTACTGCTCGAAAAGCCAGGTCTTGAGATGTTTCCTGA
This sequence comes from Triturus cristatus, assembly GCF_964204655.1. Lineage (NCBI taxonomy): Eukaryota > Metazoa > Chordata > Amphibia > Caudata > Salamandridae > Triturus > Triturus cristatus. The sequence goes on from NC_140587.1 coordinate 234,397,158, forward strand.
AGGTGAGATGGTCCTCGGTCAGTCGTAGGTGTGCGGGGAGGGAGTTCCATGTTTTAGCTGCCAGGTAGGAGAACGATCTTCCTCCGGTGGTGGTTCTGTGGATCCGTGGGACGGTGGCGAGGGCGAGGCTGGCAGAGCGTAGCTGGCGGGTGGGGGTGTAGAACGAGAGGCGGTTGTTGAGGTATTCGGGGCCATTGTCGTGGAGTGCTTTGTGCGCGTGGGTGAGGAGCCTGAAAGTGATCCTCTTGCTGATGGGGAGCCAGTGCAGGTTTCTCAGGTGGGCGGATATGTGGCTGTGGCGCGGGATGTCGAGGATGAGTTGTGCGCAGGTGTTCTGTATGCGCTGGAGTCGTTTCTGAAGTTTGGCTGTGGTTCCTGCATATAGGGCTTTTCTGTAGTCCAGTCGGCTGGTGACGAGGGCCTGGGTGACGGTCTTTCTGGTTTTGGTGGGGATCCACCGAAAGATCTTACGGAGCATGCGCAGGGTGTTGAAGCAAGACGGCGAGACGGCGTTGACTTGCTTGGTCATTGTGAGGGAGGAGTCCAGGATGAATCCCAGGTTGCGTGCGTGGTCCGTGGGTTTTGGTGCGGAGCCCAGCACTGTGGGCCACCAGGAGTCGTCCCAGGCGGAAGGGGATTGTTCGAGGATGAGGACCATGTCTTGTCTGAGTTCAACTTCAGGCGACTGAGTTTCATTCATTCTGTGACGTCTTTCATTCCTTCCTGGAGGTTGGTTTTGGCGGTGGCTGGGTCTTTGGTGAGGGAGAGTATCAGTTGGGTGTCGTCGGCGTAGGAGATGATGTTAATGTTGTGTTTGCGAGCGATGGCGGCGAGGGGGCTCATGTAGATATTAAAGAGGGTTGGGCTGAGCGAGGATCCTTGAGGTACGCCGCAGATGATCTCGGTGGCCGCTGAGCGGATAGGAGGTAGGCGGACTCTCTGGGTTCTGTTAGAGAGGAACGAGGTGATCCAGTCCAGGGCCTTTCCTTGGATCCCAGTGTTGAAGAGGCGGGTTATCAGGGTGCGGTGGCATACAGTGTCGAAGGCAGCTGAGAGGTCTAGGAGGATGAGAGCGGTTGTTTCTCCGTTGTCCATCAGGGTCCTGATGTCGTTGGTGGCTGCGATGAGGGCGGTCTCGGTGCTGTGGTTGGCTCGAAATCCGGACTGGGACGGGTCAAGCGAGTTGTTTGCCTCGAGGAAAGCAGTCAGCTGTTTATTGAAGGGTCTTCTCGATGACTTTAGCCGGGAAGGGAAGAAGAGAGATGGGGCGGAAGTTCTTGAGGTCCTTGGGGTCCGCTGCGGGTTTCTTCAGAAGGGCGTTGATTTCTACGTGCTTCCAGCTCTCAGGGAAGGTGGCTGACGTGAAGGAGTTGTTTATGATGTTTCGGAGGTGGGGTGCGATGATGATGTCGGCTTTGTTGAAGATGTGATGGGGGCAAGGGTCCGAGGGGGAGCCAGAGTGGATGGTGTTCATGACGTGGGTGGTGTCTTCAGTGCTGATGGGGGTCCAGGTGCTGAGGATGGTGGTGGGGGTCGTTGGTTCGGTGACTGGAGGCGGAGTCTGGGGTTCAAAGCCGACCTGGCTGGGCCAACCAGGAGGGATCAAGAGGGAGGATGGCGAAGCTACTCTAGGTGGCAGACAAGGATGCAGGTGTAACTTGAGCAGTAGGGTCCACCACCACTAGGTAATGCTCGCTGGAGGAGGCCTCTGAAAAAGATGTAGTGTCACTGGTGGCCTACGTTGCACTTCCCTCACTCTCGGTGTCACTGAGTCCCTCTTTATCTGTACCAGAGCCCCTGTAGCATACTGCATCCCAACATACGTTGCCACCTTCTCCTGTGCCTGTCCCAGTTGATGCTGAAATGACATATACAATGGTGTTGTTGTATCTCTGTGAACAGAAAAAGAGGAGAGGAGTTGGCCTAATGGCTACGGCGGTCGACCTCGAATCTGGGGAACTGGGTTTGAGTTTCGGAAATGACGCTGAACATCCTGTGATTCTGGGCAAATCACTTAATCTACCCATGCCTAACAAACATGAATGTGTCCTCATGTCATGCAACTGGTGCTATGTAAAGCGCTCTGCTACCCGATTCGGGTCAAGTTCACGCTATATAAAACTCTGTAAAATAAAATAAAATAAAAAAAAAACAAATCATTAACATTCACCACAAAACAGTTACCAAGTTGTCCTATTTCACCTGCTTCAAGTCTCTAAAACTTTAATTCTAAGTTAGCATAAGCACATGCATGTTGGCAACATTTTAAAAAGACACTTGGTCACAGTGATGCTGTATCATTCCTCACGATAGCTCCTATATCATGTATGATCTTGTCTCTTATCCATTACCATGTCTTTTCAGTCACTGTTGCACATCTTAGAATGGTTGTCCTTTATGGGGTCGGTCTAGTGGAGATGAGGCCAATATTCAGATTTTAAAGGTTTTCACACATCTAGGCCATTTTATATAAACTGCCCTGAGAGTGCTAAATTGCATTTAGGGACGATTTAGCACATTACACAAGCGTGAGCTATTTTACTCTGTTTACTTTTCGCAGTTGTAAGTTCTGTTTTGCGGCAGCAAATATCAACGCTCTGTTCCTTGGCTTCATAGACAAATGGGAATATTGCAAGCATAGAACTGTGTGATTCAGGGCACATTTCTTAATCTACCTGTGCATGGACTTTTAAATCAGTATAAGTGAAACTCGTTTAAAGAAACAGGTGTTTCCTCCTTCCCAGATGGCTAGTAACTGGAGGGAGGATGCCAAGCCTGCAGTTACCAGTCCTTTGTTGAACAAGATTAGTGAACTGATGTCACCAAAAAGCAAATACACCACCAATACCTTTGTACTGTATGTTCACTGGGCCATAAAATCTTCCTACTTATCATCATCAATAAACAAAAGACACACAGTTGATGGACGGAATGCAGAACAAATCAAAACATTTACCCCCAGTCAAGAGATCTGGGTTAAATCTATCACTCTTTTGCTCAAATCAGTCTTGAACATGTGCCTCATGCAACAGTTAAGCACAAAATGCCAAGCCAGATTCTCCCTGCAGTTACCAATTCTGACAGTATCTCCACCCCACTTCCCGCCATCATGAGTTTCGAGACCTGCAAGAGGGAATAACACTGGGGACGCAACATTTCCAAGTCCATCATTGCATACAATTCCCAATTCACTCACCATAATATGCTATGTACATCACTTCAGGTAAAGGTGCTCTTGCTACAATATATATGTTCTCTATAAAGCACTGATGCCACTTGTACCAACATCTGTGTTATAATGCACGCCACTAAAAAAGCTGTTATAATTGGTGCGTTTGCCAGTAATCCTCCAATGTGCCCCCCCACTTATTCTGTACAGTCCACCATCAGCGTGTACCGAGAAGCTACCTCTTAATGTGCCTTCTCCCCCCCTTATTCTGGACAGTGGTTGGTACAGTCCACCATCAACATGTACCGAGAAGCTACCTCTTCCCTTCTCCCCCCCCCCCTATTCTGTACAGATGTTGGTACAGTCCACCATCAGCATGTACCGAGAAGGATTCAGCCCTCATCAGCCAAGATAGCTTGATCCAGTGACACAGAGAGCCCGGGACCCACATCTGGGCATACCCAGTACACCTAGGGCGAGAAAGCAAAATACACACAGTTGATGGACGGAATGCAGAACAAATCAAAACATTCACACCCAGTCAAGAGATTTGGGTTAAATCCATTATTATTCTTTTGCTCACCATGCCACCCCAGTTCAGACCTGGCCATATGCAAATCAGTCTTGACCCTGTGCCTGATGAGAACAGTACAGCTCAAACTCCCAAGCAATGTCCTCCCTGGACTGGAAACAAGCATCCTAGTACTGGTTTCGGGGTTTCACCCCTCATCAGCCAGGATAGCTTGAATCCAGTGACAGAGTGATCCCAGGAACCACGTCTTGGCATACCCGGCGCAATTAGGGCAAGAAAGAAAAAGACACACAGTTGATGGATGGAATGCAGAACAAATCAAAACATTCAGCCCCAGTCAAGAGATGTGGGTTAAATCCATCATTCTTTTGCTCACCATGTCACCCCAGTGTTGACCTTGCAATATGCAAATCAGTCTTGGCTCTGTGCCTCATGAGAACAGTCCAGCCCGAACTGTAAAGCCAGGTCCTCCCTGGACTGAAAAAAAGCATCCTAGGACTGGTTTTGGGGCTGGATAGCTTGAATCCAGTGACACAGTTAGCCCGTGACCCAGGTCTGGGCATGCCCGGTGTACTTAGGGCGAGAAGAAAAAAACACACAGTTGATGGACAGAATGCAGAAAAAATCAAAACATTCACCCCTGTAAAGAGATTTGGGTTAAATCCATCATTCTTTTGCTCACGATGCTACCTCAGTTTAGACCCAGCCATATGCAAATCAGTGTGACACTGTGCCTCTTGAGAACAGTCGAGACCGAACTGCCAAGCCTGGTACTCCCTGCACCGGAAACAAGCATCCTTGGATCGGTTTCTGGGTATTACCCTTCATCAGCCAGGCTAGCTTGAATCCAGTGGCACAGTGAGCCCGGGACCCACGTCTGGGCATACCCGGCCCACTTAGGGTGAGAAAGCAAAAGACACACAGTTGATGGACGGAATGCAGAACAACTTAAAAAATTCACCCCTAGTCAAGAGATCTGGATTAAATCCATCATTCTTTTGCTCACCGTGCCACCCAAGTTTAGACCTGGCCATATGCAAATCACTCTTGATCCTGTGCTTCATGAGAACAGCCCAGCCCAAACTACCAAGCCAGGTCTTCCCTGGACCGGAAACAAGCATCCTAGGACCGGTTTCAGGGTTTCACCCCTCATCAGCCTGGATAGCTTGAATCTAGTGGCACAGTGAGCCCGGGACCCACGTCTGGGTATACCCGGCGCACTTAGGGCGAGCAAGCAAAAGAAAGACAGTTGATGGACAGAATACAGAACAAATCAAAATATTCACCGCTAGTCAAGAGATCTGGATTAAATCCATCATTCTTTTGGTCTCCATTCCACCCGCAGAACAAATTAAAACATTCACCCACAGTCAAGAAAACTTGTTTGAATCCATCGTTCTTTTGCTCACCATACCACCCCAGTTTAGAAATGGCCATATGCATATCAGTCTTGACCCTGTGCCTCATGGGAACAGTCCAGTCCAAATTTCCAAGCAAGGACCTCCCTGGACCGGAAACAAGCATCCTAGGACTGGATTCGGGGTTTCACCCCTCATCAGCCAGGATAGCTTGAATCCAGTGGCATAGTGAGCACGGGACCCCAGTCTTGGCATACCCAGCGCACTTAAGGCCGAGAAAGCGAAAGACACAAAGTTGATGGACAGAATGCAGAACAAATTAAAACATTCACCCACAGTCAAGGGATCTTGTTTGAATCCATCGTTCTTTTGCTCACCATGCCACCCCAGTTTAGAAATGGCCATATGCAAATCAGTCTTGACCCTGAGCCTCATGGGATCAGTCTAGTTCAAATTTCCAAGCAGGGTCCTCCCCGGACTGGAAACAAGAATCCTAGGATTGGTTTCTGGGTTTCACCCCTCATCTGTCAGGATAGCTTGAATCCAGTGGCACAGTGAGCACGGGACCCCAGTCTTGGCATACCCGGCGCAGTTAGGGCGAGACACCAAGAGATACAAATTTGATAGACGGAATGCAGAACAAATCAAAACATTCACCCCCAGTCAATAGATCTGGGTTAAATCCAGCATTCTTTTGCTCACCATATCACCCCAGTTTAGACTTGGCCACATGGAAATCAGTCTTGACCCTGTACCTCTTGGAACAGTCCAGCCCGAACTCCCAAACAAGGTCTTCCCTGGACAAGAAACAAGCATCCTAGGACTGGTTTCAGTGTTTTACCCCTCATCAGCCATGATAGCTTGAATCCAGTGGCACACTGAGCCCGGGACCCACGTCTTGGCATACCCGGCACACTTAGGATGAGAAAGAAAAAGACACACAGTTGATGGACGGAATGCAGAGCAAATCAAAACATTCACCCCAGTCAAGAGATCTGGGTTAAATCCATCATTCTTTTGCTCACCGTGCCACCCAAGTTTAGACCTGGCCATATGCAAATCAGTCTTGACCCTGTACCTCATGAAAACAGTCCTGCCCAAACTGACAAGCCAGGTCCTCCCTGGACTGGAACCAAGCATCCTAGGACTGGTTTCGGGGTTTCACCCCTCATCAGCCAGGATAGCTTGAATCCAGTGCCACAGTGAGCCCTAGACCCACGTCTGGTCATACCCGACGTACTTAGAGCAAGAAAGAAAAAGACACACATTTGATGGACGGAATGCAGAACAAATTAAAACATTCACCCCCAGTCAGGAGATCTTGGTTAAATCCATTGTTCTTTTGCTCATGATGCCATCCCAGTTTAGACTCAGCCATATGCAAATCAGTGTGACCCTGTGCCTCATGGGAACAGTTCAGACCGAAATGCCAAGCCAGGGCCTCTCAGGACTGGAAACAAGCATCTTAGGACTGGTTTCTGGGTATTACCCTTCATCAGCCAGGCTAGCTTGAATCTAGTGGCACATTGAGCGAGGGACTCACGTCTGGGAATACCCATCCCACTTAGGGTGAAAAGTGCTACCCAAACAAATGATGGACAGAATGCTGAATAAATCATACATTCACCCCAGTCAAGAGATCTGGGTTAAACCCATTGTTCTTTTGCTCACCATGCCACCCCAGTTTAGACCCAGCCATATGCAAATCAGTGTGACCCTGTGCCTCCTGGGAACAGTCCAGACCAAACTGCCGAGCCAGGGCCTCCCAGGACCAGAAACAAGCATCTTGGGACCGGTTTCTGGGTATTACCCTTCATCAGCCAGGCTAGCTTGAATCCAGTGGCACAGTGAACAAGAGACCCACGTCTGGGCATACCCATCCCACTTAGGGTGAAAAGTGCTGCGCAAACAAATGATGGACAGAATGCTGAATAAATCATACATTCACCCCCAGTCAAGAGATCTGGGTTAAATCCATTGTTCTTTTGCCTGCCATGCCACCCCAGCTTAGACCCAGCCATATGCAAATCAGTGTGACCCTGTGCCTCATGGGAACAGTACAGCCCGAACTGCCAAGCCAGAGCCTCCGTGGACCGGAAACAAGCATCCTAGGACCGGTTTCAGAGTTTCACCACTTATCAGCCTGGGTAGTTTGAATCCTTTGGCACAGTGAGCTCAGGACCCATGTCTGGGCATACCCAGCTCACTTAGGGCGAGAAAGCAAAGGAAAAACAGTTGATGGAAGGAATGCAGAACAAATTAAAATATTCATCCTCAGTCAAGAGATCTTCGTTAAATCCAATGTTCTTTTGCTCACCATGACACCCCAGTTTAGAAATGGCCATATGCAAATCAGTCTTGAACCTGTGCCTCATGGAACAGTCCAGCCCCAACTGCCAAGCCAGGTCCTCCCTGGACCGGAAACTAGCATCCTAGGACTGGTTTCGGGGTTTTACCCCTCATCAGCCTGGATAGCTTGAATCCAGTGGCACAGTGAGCCTGGGACCCATGTCTGGACATACCCAGCACACTTAGGGCGAGAAAGCAAAAGACACACAGTTGATGGACGGAACGCAGAACAAATTAAAACATTTACCCCCAGTCAACAGATGTTGGTTAAATCCATCGTTCTTTTGCTCACCATGCCACCCCAGTTTAGAAATGGCCATGTGCAAATTAGTCTTGACCCTGTGCCTCATTGGAAAAGTCCAGTCCAAATATCCAAGCAAGGTCCTCCCTGGACCGGAAACAAGCATCTTAGGACTGGTTTTGGGGTTTTACCCCTCATCAGCCAGGATAGCTTTAATCCAGTGGCCCAGTTAGCACGGGACTCCAGTCTTGGCATACCCGGCGCACTTAGGGCGAGAAAGCAAAAGACACAAAGTTGATGGACGGAATGCAGAACAACTCAAAAAATTCCCCCCAGTCAAGAGATCTGGATTAAATCCATCATTCTTTTGCTCACCGTGCCACCCAAGTTTAGACCTGGCCATATGCAAATCACTCTTGATCCTGTGCCTCATGAGAACAGCCCAGTCCAAATTTCCAAGCAAGGTCCTACCTGGACCGGAAACAAGCATCCCAGGACTGGTTGAGGGGTTTCACCCCTAATCAGCCAGGATAGCTTGAATCCAGTGGCACAGTGAGCACGGGACCCCAGTCTTGGCATACCCGGCGCACTTAGGACGAGAAAGAAAAAGACACACAGTTGATGGACTGAATGCAGAACAAATCAAAACATTGACTCCCAGTCAAGAGATCTGGGTTAAACTCATCATTCTTTTGCTCACCATGCCTCCCTAGACCTGGCCATATGCAAATCAGTCCTGACCCTGTGCCCAAACTGTCAAGCCAGGTCCTCCCTGGACTGGAAGCAAGCATCCTAGGACTGGTTTCGGGGTTTCAACCCTCATCAGTAAGGATAGCTTGAATCCAGTGGCATAGTGAGCCCAGGACGCACGTCTGGGCATACCCTGCGTACATAGAGCGAGAAAGCAAAAGAGACACCGATGATGGAAGGAATGCAGAACAAATTAACCCGTTCGTTGAGCCCGTCGACCAACGGCCAATGCGAGCACTACCTCGGTAGTGCTGTGCACGTCCGTTGGCCGATGCAGCAGCGCCCACTCAATGGAACGCCCCGCATCTTGGCGGAAATACCTTCGCGGTAAACGGGTTAAAACATTCACCCCAGACAGGAGATCTTGGTTAAATCCATTTTTCTTTTGCTCACCATGCCACCCCAGTTTAGACATGGCCATATTCAAATCAGTCTTGACCCTGTGCCTCATGGGAGCAGTACAGCCCAAACTGCGAAACCAGGTCCTCCCTGGACCAGAAACAAGCATCCTAGGATCGGTTTCTGGGTTTCACCCCTCATAAGCCAGGTTAACTTGAATCCAGTGGCACAGTGAGCCCGAGACTCACGTCTGGCCATACCCGGCGCACTTAGAGCAAGAAAGCTAAAGACACACAGTTGTTGGACAGAATGCAGAACAAATCAAAACATTTACCCCCAGTCAAGAGATCTGGGTTAAATCCATCATTCTTTTGCTCACCATGCCACCATAGTTTAGACCTGGTCATATGCAAATCAGTCCTGACCCTGTGCCTCATGGGAACAGTTCAGACCGAACTCCCAAGCAAGGTCCTCCCTGGACTGGAAGCAAGCACGTCTTGGCATACCCGGCGCACTCAGGGCGAGAAAGCAAAAGAGACACAGTTGATGGACAGAATGCTGAACAAATCAAAACATTCAACCCCAGTTAAAAGATCTGGGTTAAATCTATCATTCTTTTGCTCACCATGCCACCCCAGATTAGACCTGGCCTTATGCAAATCAGTCTTGACCCTGTGCCTCATGAGAACAGTCCAACCTGAACTACCAAGCCAGATCCTCCCTGGACCGGAAACAAGCATCCTAGGACTGGTTTCATAATTATATGAAGGCCATGCATTTCATTTTTGATGGTTAAAGGACAAGAAGCAAATGCAGCTTCTAAGTGGGTATTAACCCCCATAAATACTTTTAATTAGGTAACTTTTGTGTTACTAATCACATATGTAGCTGTGCATCATATATTAAATGTTCACATGTTTCTCCAATGCAGGCATATGAAACCCGGAAGACTGAGGAGATGACAGCCTCAGGTGTACAGCCCATTTCCAGACATTGCCACCATGGAAGAAAGGGATATCATCAAGAAGTTCAAGTTGAATAGGCAACCAAAACTGGATTTATGTATGAGCAGGAGCCATATCTACAGCCGCACAAGAATAATCTCACATCTATTACACCAATTGTAAAAATTATGACTAAACTTCATTTTGTGCCCACAGGAGCCTTCCAATACACTGTGGCATTATCTGGTGGTATGTCACAACCAACTTTCAGTGGAGTGCTACAAGAAGGTCTATCTTCAATGATGAGACACATCAACACCTTCATCCAGTTTCCACACCAGCAGCAGTTTCCACACCAGCAGCATTTGGCCAAGTTGAAGGGTGACTTCTATGGTTTGGGTCACTTACTACATATGGTTGGAGCAACTCATGGCACACATAACGCCTTAGTGCCAACACACAGCAGAGAACAGGTGCACTGTAAACAAAAGAACTTCCATTTAATCAACGTGCAATTTGTCTGCTTACTGGATTTGAAAATCACAAGCATCTGTGCCCATTTCCCTAGCCCTGCCCTCTTGGACCTGAGAAGGCCTGGCTTGTAGGTCAGTACAATCATTCATATTGTCTTTTGGGGTATTGCTAGTTGCATGATCTGGAGTTATGTTACATCATTTTTTACCTCTTTTGTCTCCCATCTTCTAGACTCCGCTTATCTCTACCGACCATGGTTATTGGCACTGCTGAGGAATCCTCCAACGCCAGGGGAAGGCTGCTTCACTGAGGCCCATGGACGAACATGGTGGCCAGTGGAGTTGTTGTTCTGGCTCCTAAAGTCGAGATTTTGATATTTGTACAAAACTGGTGGAGCCTCCTTTTACTCACCCGCTAAGGTGTGTCAAATCACCAGGGCCTGCTGCATCCTCCACAACATCACCTTGCAACAGAACATCCCTTACATCGCAGAGGATGGAGACCAAGAAGAGGCTCCGCTTGAGGATCCTAATATGCCAAATTAAGATGATAGTGATGAAGATGTCATTGACAACTTCTTCTCATGAGTTTAAGTATATCTTTACATGTCATGTCTTTGACCGTTACCTCAACTATTGATGTGGTGATGAAAGGAGTATGTGGGGGTACTTTGTTGGGAAGGCCGAGTTCTGGGACAATCAAGCCAAAAGTGTATGTAGATCAAAGTGTGGACATATTGACTATTGTGTTCATTTACGTTGGTAATTCCTTATTTTATTGTGAAACTGTGTCCTCCAAAATTTGACTTTGTAAAGTGGCCAGCATGTTCTGTGTTATTGGTAATGTTTTATTTTTTGGATCTGTTTTAGATTCCTTCACCATGTCATCTTCATTTGGACATTTCAGAGTTGTGAAATTTGCAGCTATGTGGTGCTTTTTCCAAGTACAAAGGGTTGATTCTGGGAAATACAGATTTTGGATGTACAAATCTTGTTCTAAGGCAATTTGCACTCTGATTCGATGGGAGATTGACTCTAAAGCTATATGTGTGCTATTATGTGCTTAAAAACACAGGAGTAGTAGAGCCAAATCATGCTAACTGCCCTTCACTTTGGCAAAATCCTCATTGTGTGTAAAGTGTATGTAGCTGTTGATGTGTCTCATTATAGTAGGACTCACACCATTGTAACTTAGTTGGAATGTTCCACCACGTACTAGAATAGTATTTTGTAGTGATCCTGTGTCAACAAAATGTAGTGCTTCAATGGTTTTGTCTCTTGGTATTATTGATGTGCGATGCCTTATGTGAACCAGATGATCTGACACGAATCAAGGAAAAATTGACTATTCTATCTTATTTTTTTGGACGTATCTCCTTATTCCATTTTGTCAAGGTCTGGAACTGGGAATGTGGAAACTGGCACTGGGGATTAGTCTAATGCGTGGATTTTTTTGTGTTGTAATTCTTTATTGAAACAAAGCCATGTTGCAGATGTACAATACGGAACAAAGTACACATTGCAATGGGCAGGGAGGGAAAGGGGGGAGGGGAGGGGGATGGTGGCGGAGTAGGAGGGAGATCGCACTGTACAAATAGGGGAGAGGAGTTGGCCTAACGGCTAGGGCGCACGACCTCGGACCTGGGGAACTGGGTTTGAGTCTCGGTAATGACGCTGAACATCCTGTGATTCTGGGCAAATCACTTAATCTCCCCATGCAAAAAATGAATGTGTGTCCTCATGTAACGTAACTGGTGCTATGTAAAGCGCTCTGATACCCGATTGGATTCAGGTCAAGTTCGCGCTATATAAAACTCTGCAAAACAAAATAAATAAATAAATAATGTGGACAAGCACTATAAATTGCAAGTCTTTCATCGTCAGGTGTTGTTATGTTAGTGCAAGTTTGGTCAAATCATGGGATAAACATAATAGGCCAAGATTGAATGATATGACATAGTTTGAGATTCATGTTTGGAACCTTGAAATGAACAATACCTACTTGCAAATCATCTATGTTGGCACAATATGTGGATGTTCAATCATTGTCGAATTATTTATGATGGGATTGTACAAATGCATTGATAGAATTGAGATATACAACATCAGTGTATGCTTTTTTGACTTGCAAATTCATTGTACCACATGTGATGAAAATAAAGAGGGTGATTATAACAAAAGCAATGCAAAAAGTGAAGAAGTCAGTCATGGTGAATGAAACCCTAGTTGTAGATCCACAAACGTTTGAAGTACAATGTCAGAAATACTACTGGCATGAGAAAGGTAAATGGGTCTAGAAATAGTCCACAGAGTGAATTGTAGGCACACACTGGAGGAAATTAGTGCTGGGGTTTCTTGCGGGCAGTGGCAGGGGTCTTGCCATCCGTACCTCGTGGTGATCTGGATGGATGTCACCTGGTGCAGGGGGTTGGGGATCCACAACTGCAGGGGCTATAGGGGCTGCAAGTGGTTCTTCAAGTGGCAGGACCTCCCTTTCTGTGACTGTGGCTGATGTAGACGGATCTGATGTTGTAGGACCACAGGAAGGGGTATATGGTGGTTGTACTCCCTCTGAAGTTGCTTTAACTCTCGGAGCTCGGTGAGTACCTGGCCCATCATGACTTTGTTCTGACGGTGGGTTCCCAAGACTTGTCCGATGATGGTCTGGGTATCAGCCTCACCATCCCAAGACCCCTAAACCCACTACTCTGCGCTCTTGCCCCGGTGTGCCCCATCCATCTGGGTCATTGGTGGGCTGGAGGTGGTGTGATCTCAACATCACCCGATCAGTGTCACAGTGGGAGGGACTCAGAAAGTGGAGTTTTCATGTTGCTGAGGTGTCAAAGCTGGGGTGGGAGGTGTCAAAATGCACACAGGGAGTGTCACTGGAGCCGATTAGAGCAGACTGACCAGATTTAGCAGGCTCCTCCAGCTCCTCCATATCAACAGGATTGCTTTCCTCACTGTAGACTTGATCCTGGGCTGGAGTGGATGTTCCTCCTGTGGCTGGAATCTGCCTATGTGCTCAGCCAGTTTGACCTATTGAGAAATGGAAAACATTCATTTTGGAAAGAGTGTATATTGTACATTCAAACCTTTTGTGACAAACAATGTGGATACCTAGAGGAAGAAATAAATAGAGATTATTGTGATTATAGCTTCCAACCCCAATGACATTTAGCATATTACCCAAACTGTATTTCAAACAGTAGAACTTCAACTCAGCAGGTAATCAGATAGCCTGAATTGTTCATGAAGTGATTAACGGTTATACCTGACATCTTTCAACCATTCAGCCCAACATAGTACAGAGGTGAAATGTGTAATTGACAATTTCAAGACCGAGATGACTGCAGAAACGACTTACCACTACTTGGATGGATATTTGGCATTAGTCATCATGTGAACAGTGCAGTGTCAATATCTGCAAATACTGCTCACATTCAGCATAGTCATTTGCATATATGAAAACTTTTGTGTCAACACAGTTTGATTAGTGGAACTCATGACATCAATACAATTGGTTGAGTAGAACACGACAACATTCAGAAAACAACACATACCATTTTATTTAGAGAGCATTGAAAAGGGATTGATCACTACATGACACTTTACCTTGTGCTGAAATCTGTTAGGGACGAGAGAATGAACTATATGACATAGCAATATTCTTTAGAGGAACAGAAACAGGGCATCATGATAGTTGTAGTCATTTCAAAGACAACTTCCCAACACTTGCAAAATGGTTTCCTGGAACATACCTGTGGAAAATATGAAGTGGAAAAGGGCCAGATACTTACATTTAGACCAACATATGGGTAATAGGTTATTTAGTGTTGTTACACTTACAGCACCATACCATCATGTGACATGTAATGGAGATTGACACATGTAATCTTAGATGCAACACAATACAGTCATACAAACAATTATCATTTTCTGATACTTTGAGGTTTGTATATTATGAAAATATGTGCTAGACACGTTGGCAACATTGATTTGAGAGCAAACAGGACATTGAGGTTTATTGTGACATTGCAAAGTGTCACTTACCAGACTCTACTCTACCAGGTATTCCTGTCAAGCCTTCAGTATGTATGATCTGCAAGCAGTTGTCCTGCCAGGGTATGAATGGAGTTTGGGTCTAGGAGAACCACCACTAGTCCTGATGGCCTCCAAGGACTAGGCCAGGGAATGCACCATTCCCAACAGGTCATTTTACCTCTTCCTAATTTCCTCCTGTGTGTCAAGGTTGTTAGCTACAGCATTCACTCTGCCAACTATTCTGGCCCACATTTTCCTTTTCTGTGATGCAGTGTTTTTTGGACTTCAAACCATTATGGCTCTACTCTTTCATCCACCATGACTGGCAATTCTCCCTCAGTAAATTGTGAATTTTGGGGCCTGGAATTGTACAGAAAATAAAAAAAAGTAAATTAATAACTACAAGGTACTAAAAGAAAGGGGATAAAGGGACAAGGGATAGGGAGAATAAAAACAAAAAACCTCAGTTCACTGGCAGAGCTTCAATGGCAGAGCTTCTCAGATCAAAAGTCATGGTGGAGCTGCAATGGCAAAGGATCATGGTCTGACATGGGGTGTGTATTTTAGTGTAGTATGTAGCCATTACTATTTGTGTATTGACATCATGTGTGTTCTGCTAGCTTCCATCCAATCTGGTCTGAGGGTTATATTTGTACACCTGGTGCCAGCTTTGAAGTGGGAGAAGCTTCTGTATTCTTTCCCATGTCCCCCCATAAACGCATCTGGAATGCTCTACCTCCCTGCTCTTGTCCAAGGCTGTCTGCAGGCACAATGTGCTAGTGTGAAATTCTTTGTGCGTGAGCAGAAGCTTTGAATAAAAAGTGGAGCTATGCACAGCTCCACACACTCAACCTGCTTGGATGGCACATCTTGCTAAATCCCAGTCCCTCTATTGTGTGGCTGTCTGGAAAAAATACACAGAGGCCAGCTGCCAACTACACCTAGTTAAGTGACCCAGGAAACAGGCTGCAAGCACCAAACGGTTAGGACATGAAAATGCCAACTTTCTAAAGGTGTAATTTTCTGAATAGTGACTTAAAATCTGATTTTAACATTGAAGGGGATTTTAAATTACAATTCCTTAGACACCGAACATGACATTTCTACTATCTCCCAAACACAAGTTATAACTTACTTAATGCATCTAAGTGTTTTCATATGGGAGAGTTAGGCTTCACAGTAGTGAAAAACTAATTTGTAAATGTTTTACTACCAGAACAATCAAAACTGAAGAGTGCATGTTCAACTTTTTAAATACTATGCACCCTGACCTATGGGATGTTTAGATCTTACCTTAGGGGCAACTGTATATGATAAAAATTGAGTTTTAGGTCTGCAGGGAGTTTATTTTGCCAGATTGAAGCTGCTCACAGATTCAATGGAAGGCCTGGGACATGTTTTAAGGGACTACGTAGGTGGGTGGCAATAAGTGCTGCAGTACAACTATTAGCCTTCAATTTACCAGCTCTGGGCATATGACATACAGCTCTACTAGAGACTATTAAATATGCCAATCAGCTGTAAGCCAATTTTACCGTGTTTTAGGAAATAAGCACAAGCACTGTAGCACTGGTAGCAGTGGTAAAGTGCACAGAGCTCCAAGACCAACAACAATTATTTTCAACAATATAGGCCCTACGTGGCTTGCTAACTCTGGAATAATGCAAGGCAGCACAAGACGCTGCCTTGCGTTACTCTCCCCTGGGAAGATATTCCGTGGGTGGAGCCTGGGTGTTCCTACGCATCCACCTATGGATTTTGGCGCATTACCAGATTTACCAAGATAGCCAAACCTAGGAATGTTTCAAAATGCTACGCTTTCCTAGGGAGGCGCAACAAGGAGAAATATCTCAATTTCTACTCATTGTTTCTACTTTCTAAGTGAGCTGCATTTTTCAGCACACTTAGAAAGAGGAAAATGCCTCTGAGGATTGTTTTTGTGCAGGAAGGTGCCTCTGCCTGCACCAAACAATCCTGCCTACAATGCAGGCACCCTACTACCATGGCGCAAGGGTGCCCGCGTTGGTGCAAGGCAGCACATTCGGCACCATGACAAGGAGATGACAGGAATGTGCCATATAATGTTTTATATGGTGCATTCCTGCCCATCCCTTTCTCACAGAGCAGCAAGGTGTCTTGCTGCATTGGGCTGCAGGAACTATGATAAATCTGGCCCTCAAAGTTTCATCCTGAGTTGGATCTTCAAATCCTACTTCATCCTTTGCACCTTCACCTTTCTCCAAAACTGCCACCTTCCAGTAAGATTGGCTCCCACGCCTCTCCTTTTGATCATCTCCCTCTTCTGAGTGTTAGTGAATATTATATATTTCTGTGGCCAAAGCAATACATATCTGTCATCTTCAAGATGAGAGTTTAGTGATATTCGATGGAGGGCTAGTTTGTATTACTTTTATTGATATAATAGCTTTTTTTATTTAAACCACCCCAGCAGCCATCTTAAGGCCTGATAACTGGAACCCCCACTACCGAACACAATGTAGAATAATGCATATTTACTAGGTTAGGAGTGTCAGACCAGAATCATTGATGTTCTTGTACATTGCTTTTCACCTCTGCAGACCCTCAAGCAAAGTTAATGAGATGCATAGGAATGCCAACAACACCAATGCACAGGGCAGAGGTAATGCACGTATGGACCATCTCAGAGTCTCAGAGTATATGAAAATTGATGTAATGTACTCTACTGAGGTCTGAATAACTTAGGGGCATATCAACAAGCAGGCGATAAAAAATTATCGCCGCTTTTGCGGCCGTTTTCGGCCGAAAAGCGGCGTTAATTTTATCGCCTAATCAGCAAGGTCACGCTAACGCGTGAAACCTTGCTTTAGCGTCAGGATTTCTAACGCCCAGCTTTGCATTTCTAATGAGATGCAAAGTGGGCGTTCCTGACCTGGCATGACAGGAGAAATGTCGCTAAGCGACATTTCTCCTATCAGCAAGCCTAACGCTATGAAGCATAGCGTCAGGAAAAGTAGCGATAACACCTGTTATCGCTACTTTCCTAACACCTGCTTCAGGACTGACTTAGCCATGATATCCTATGGAAGGAGGATATCATGGCTAAGTTTGTGAGTCCCTATCAACAAGCTAACGTGAGATTATCGCTGGGTTTCCAGCGATAATCTCACGTTAGCCAGTTAGCGCCAGGATTTTTATCGCTGAGGAGATAAGCGTTGCTAATAGCACGCTATGTCAGCGATGAAAATCTGCGCTAGCCGGCGATAATTATCCTGGCGCTAAGTGCGCTCAGCGATAATTATCGCCGGTTGTTGTTGATATGCCCCCTAGTTGCAAAAGCCCCACCTGCCTGTCCTTCCCCTGAAGGGCACGTGTCCGTACATGGGGCACTTGAATGCTAACATGCAGCTGGTTGATTTACTTCAGTGAAGTGGGTTCATACGCATGTGCTGCCTATGTCAATGGGACAAAAATAACTTCGACAGCTCTTGTATTCTCCCAACAGCCCACATTTCTAATGCTGTTAAAAAGTTCTGAAATATACCAAATATTTGGATTATATTTAGTAATATATATTTAGTAATGCATTTAAACTTTACTTCATAAAAAGGAGAGCAACACGGTGTGTAACCATTTTCTCTCATCCTTCATCTATTTAGATTCAGCATAGGTAGGTCATATTTATTTATTTTTAATTTTAAAATGGTTAAGATATGCAAAGCTATTCATCTACTGGAAAGTGCATTTCTGACTGCAAAATTATGAATTGTTTCCGAGTTTCCCATACGTCAAGTTTCATAAACTTCCCTGTTTTCCTATTTTATTTCCGACGTTGCAAGATAATCTGCGCCCTGACAGGCCTCAGCCAAGTCACACTTAGCTCTCGGTGTGCAGTTCTTGCTTTTTTGAGACACTACTCTATACAAGAAAATGTATGTAGAATGTTTCCCTGCAAGTGTGGATTTTGAGGAGATTTTTATACACAGTGGTATTGTGGGGAAAAATGATACTATTTTCTGCAGTGAATATTTTCTGCAAAAACATTTCTTTTAGCACTTAACAGGGACATGTAACATAAATTGTTGCAAAAAGTGACGATTTTCGCATTGCTGCCTCGAAGCAAAAACAATCACAACCTATGCAAAGCTGCAATTCTTGCAAAAGAGAACTGCGAAGGATTTAACCTAAAATGTTGCAAATTCGCACAGCTCTACTCTAATCATGACAATGTGTTTAGACACAAAGGGGCATATTAACAAGCCAGGCGATAACATTTTCGCCGCTTTAGCGGCAGAAAACTGCCGCTAAAACGGCGATAATGGGCTTGATAATATGCTCTATGGAATTCCAATTGAAGCCCATGTTAAATGTGAAGGACGTCTAACATGGGCTTCAATTGGAATTCCATAGAGCATATTATCAAGCCCATTATCGCCGTTTTAGCGGCAGTTTTCTGCCGCTAAAGCGGCGATAATTTTAAAGCCTGGCTTGTTAATATGCCCCTATGTGACCCTAGGGTTTTTCGTTGTAACTTGAAAGCCAAATATAGACGCGTTTGCATCTGTATTGTGGTGTTTGGTTCCCTTGATATGGATTTGGTATGACTCAGCCACCCCTCTTGCTACACATTTAATTGTTCCGGATCTGTATCATTGGACTGTTTTACACCTCATGCTGCGCCGTATTTGTTTTGCAGCAATCCCTTGTTTTTAATGAGTTTTACTTCCCTACCCATGCAGCTGAAACCACACAGTAAATGACAGCAAACACATGCATCTAATTGGTAATAATTTAAGGTTGTTTTGATTTAATTTGATTCAGTAAAGCCGCTTTTCCTTGCATTTTTTCTGCCATTTTCAGAAAAGCTGCGCTCGTTATAGGTACCATACATCATTTCATCTAAAAGGCTTTCTTTGCTTCACCGTAGTTAGACATGACTGTTGCTAAGCAATGGGTGCACTTCGTGTTGTTTCACCTGTAATTGTGTACCAACTACTCGCTGACAGATGGCAGTATATGTGACAAAGAGGTGAGGAGCAGACCTTTTCTGCTGGATGGCTCGGTTTAATAGTTCATTAATAATAATAGTTGATTTTTAATTCCTTAAGATGCAGTGGTGAGAAGAAGTTCTAGCAGGGAGTGGGATGGACAGGACACAAACGCACACATAAACACTGCCTCACACCCACGCCCTCACCCACAAGCGCACACATATACATTCACAGCACTCTCTCCCAAATATTCATGCATGGACGTCCGCACCAAACATTAAAATAAAATCACACATACCAATGCAGCTATGCCTCAGGGGTCCCAGGAGGGTTGTGACTGCTACCTTCCTCATTCGCTGACCACAGATCATCAAAAGAGGAAGGCAGCAGTTCCTCGCTCGTCACAGAGTGAGATTGGGTCAGTGAGACTTCTTCCCCCACCTCACTCTGTGAGAATGTGTTAGTGATTGGCACTCGGCCCTGGGCACTTCAGGGCTTAGAACTGAAATGACCAGGTCAGAGTCAATCAGTGACACTCACCCTCGTCAGGAGGGGAAGGGTCTCGAGGTGTTTGCCAGGCTGAAGAGGTTAGTCCCACAGGAGCTGTGACTTTCTCAGCCCGGCAAAGTTCAGGTGGCTATTTAGGTGATTGAGTTAACATAGTTTTAGAAAATCTGTCTTGCATGAACTGGTCGAAAGACAAATCAAACAGCCTTTCCATTGTCTTATCACAATAGCACCCAATGTTATGCCATATGGATTTGATCTTGTGATTCGTTTGCTGCTCAATCATTGTAAAACTTCAGGTAGTGAAATGTTGTGGTAAGTCATGTTGTATTCTTTATAGGCCTGGGCGTTGAAGTCCGCTTCGTTCGCGGAGTTTTCTGCACTCCGTGAAGCTTCACGTAGTGCTGCAGAGTTTTTTCCCGCTCGCGCTTGCGAACAGTAAGTTCGCAAGCGTGTGCTACAACTTGGGTGGGATCTACACGATCTGCAGAAAGACCAACGTTAACAGCAGTTCACACAACACTCCGCCACTTGCGGAACTTCACAGAGTTTTTTGTAACTTCTGCGTACCAAAACTCTGAGAACTACGCACAGGCTTCCTTCTCTAGTGTATCTCTGCACTGTGGAAAGCAAAATGAGATTGTTAAACAATCTCTGAGCAGCAACTTTCCCAGGGTGGCATTGTTGTACTATAATTCATATAATCACATGCTTAGTTTGGTTTTATTAAGCATGAAAATGCATATTTGAGAATAAAATACATTTTAACTAATTAGAAGTAATTCTAGTATCGCTCTATACTATTTGTTGAATTCTAATATGTTGAAAGAAATGTGAACATGTCAACTAATGGGAAGTGTGCTTAGGAAGATGTTTTTAATTTTGTGTTATAAAATTGTTGTTTAGAGCAGGTTTTGTCTACAGAAATAGGAGTTGTCTAGCATATTCTTTGGATTTTTTTTCCGAACAACATAGCTTGAAAACACATAATTCAACTTTTGCATTGTTTTGCATGATATTATAGCTTTTGATACTAAGGGGATTGATAATGTTGTTGTTTTATTTTTAGTTTTCAAAGGGATCATCTTGCTGGGTCATTGAGGTGTAAAATTAGATGTGTTTGTAAGGTATCAAATTAGTTCCATGAAATGTGCACAAATCATCATCATGGCCTTCAACGAACATTCTTGGTCTGATTCACAAAGTTATTTTCAGCGATAAAATTAAAAATGAGTGTATCACAAAATTAAATCTTGCAGGAATTGACACTTTTTTTTCTGAACAATATTTAACCATAGTCATGTAATAGTGCACAAGTATAAGGGCCTGATGTACTATTATTTCATTTGTATAAAATGGGTGCAGATTGCTCACTGACGTATTGTGAATGGAACAGTATTCTGCTAACTGACCTATGAATTGATAATAATATTCATTAGGCATGCCACTATGTGATAACCCCCTGAGAATGGCTACAGTCAAGGGCTTATGATCTACAAGGGGCCGCAAAACCCTGCTGCTATATTTGTATTCCAAATGAATTATTTTTTTTCCTTAAAAAAAACAGGCTGTGTTTCTTAAAGAAACTAGCACTGATTTTAAAAACAAAACATTTTCTGTTTTCGAAAACTTCGTGCTGAGTAGGCAGTGGTCCTCTGAAGCACTGCCTACTTCCCCCAAGGTCTGCAAATATGAGTCCCAACATCAAAAGGGTCATAATAGGACCCATTCCCTTCAGTAACTCATCAATGGTTTGGGACTGCAATCGAGGTCATAAAACATTCATACATCCTTTTACAAAGCAGAAATCAGAAATGGATTCCCCTTTCAAGCCAACCTGATTTGTGATTCAGAAAGGGTCACAAAAGTCCTTTTACAAATCTGGAACACATTCCCAACTTGTAACAAAATGGCTTTTGTACATACAGAAATCCTATTTGCTGTCACCAACTTTTTGATTTTGCGAATCAAAGGATTTGTGATTGCTAAAGGACATTGTTGTACAAGAGACTTTAAAACCCTTTCCATGTTCAGAGGGGAACAAAATAACACCCAAGCTTTGTAGTATTATAGGGGTAGGAAAAAAGTGAGGATGCTTCTTCTCAGGGTGGTATTATACTAAGTGTACAATTTCATATTGGAGATTACCAGTGCATTAAAAAAACATACGTTTACAGCAGTGCACCTGAGGAACTGTGACTGGCAAACTTTCCAGTGGTGCTATTCAATGTTTGTGAATCGCCTAAAGTCATAAATCTACACCCCTGCGTAGGAGGTTGTAGAGCTACAATTGTTTAGTGATTCAAGCCATTGGTGTCTCTGCACCCAAGAACACATGACTAATTTGACATACCAATAATACATTTGTTTGTCAATTGACTAAATGTTTGATATTTTAAAAATAGAGTCCTTGAGACCATTATTGCTTTAATTGGTATCACTACTACATTTGACTACTTTCAAGATTTTAAATTAATTGACTTATCTTTGTTAGACATAACATTCTACTTACTGACAATGTTTTTATTGTTAACATGGACTGTTACCTTAAAGTTATATATGTACATAAAGCTGGGTGCTGCATACTGTGCATGTGTTTATATATGTTAAATATATATTGTCTTATGTGTGAGCTTGTGCTTAAGTGTGTCTGTGCCCCTTTGTGAGTAAATATTTGTGGCTGTGCATTAACCTGTATTGGTCTGTGTTTGATTGAACAGAGACCAACTGGATCCCTGTCATGTATCCCTCCTCTTCCCATCTAAGCATTTTAGACAACATAATTTGGCATGCACTATATGTGATTGCAGTTTTCCAATATCTTAAAAATTAAAGCACAATTTGTCAGGAAGTCTAAACCAGCTAGAGCTTAATGCCAAAACACAAGGAGCACAGCAACATCTCAAAGGCAATTGTTATTTCAACTGACCATATGTATATGTGTGTGAATATCTATCTATCTATCTATCTATCTATCTATCTATCTATCTATCTATCTATCTATCTATCTATCTATCTATCTATCTATCTATCTATCTATCTATCTATCTATCTATCTATCTATCTATCTATCTATCTATCTATCTATCTATCTATCTATCTATCTA
This sequence comes from Triturus cristatus, assembly GCF_964204655.1. Taxonomy (NCBI): domain Eukaryota; kingdom Metazoa; phylum Chordata; class Amphibia; order Caudata; family Salamandridae; genus Triturus; species Triturus cristatus. Next base: position 234,419,941 of record NC_140587.1, read on the forward strand.
TCTATCTATCTATCTATCTATCTACCTTCCTATATACATTCACATGAAAAAAACTGAAGCTTACACAAACGTTGTAGTTAGGTTCAGACTTTACACACACAAAACCATGGAAATTCAGCAGTTATAGATATCTCAAGTCTATGCACAGATTCTTATCAATATTTTCACTGCAAATGTTGCAGTGATATTATCAATGATGTCATAGAAGATGTCTTCAGTGTTGTAATTTGTGGAGCAATGCACAGAGCCTGGAGAGGGAGCAAGTTATAGTTACCTAGGAGCACGAGTTATAGTTACTTGAGATAACTATAACTATTGAATTTCAATGGTTGTGTGAGTGTAAAATCTGAACCTAATTATAACGGCCCTGTAACCTTTGCTTTTTTTAAACAAATTTCACTGTTTTGTTATAAAAATTGTACTACGACTTGACCCATAAGTTAAGTTTGCTAATTCACATTTCCTCAAGTTTATTTTTCTTATATATGTTAAAAATAAAAAAATTAAATTAAGGTAAGTCTTTCTATAAATGAAATACACCAGTTCTTTCTTTTTTCAAATTCATTTTTATGAATCTGCAGATCTGTTGTGAATACTTGTTCAATTAATGGGTTGACCGGCTATGTTGCAGGTGGATCTGCAGAACCAGTTCCAATCAAAAGCTACATTAAATTCAAAACAATACATTTCATACAGTTTATGTAACTGTAGCACTGACTGTGTGTGGGTGTGTGAGTAGCTGTGTAAGTAACTGTGTGTGTGTGTGAGGGACTATGTGTGTCTATGAGTGGATGTATGAGTTGTTCTCTAGGTCTATAAGCGGGTGTGTAAGAGGCTGCATGAGTGTGTAAATGGGTATGTGAGTAGTTTCTGGGTCTCTGACTTGGTGTGTGAGTGGCTGCATGGGTGTCTGAGTGTGTGTGTGTTTTCTTGGGTCTTAGAGTGGGTATGTGAGTGGATGTATGACTGCGTGAGTAGGTGTGTTAGTGAATGTATGAGTGTGTGAGTGGTTGTGGGAGTGCCTGTGTGGGTTTGTGTGTGGGTGTGAGTAGTATTCTGAGTCTCTGAGTGGATGTATCAGTTACTGCATGGGTCTGTGTGAGGGTGTGGAAGTGGCTGTATGGATGTATGGCCACATGTGTGAGTGTCTGTATTGGTGTCTGAGTGGTATTCTGGGTCTCTGAGTGGGTGTGTGAGTGTTCATATGCGTGTGTAAGTGCACAAGTGATTATGTGATGGGTGGTTGTATCAATGGGTATGCAACTGGCTCTGTGGGTCTCTGAGTGGTGTAGGGGTGGCAGTATGGTTGTGCGAGTGGGTGTGACAGGGTTTTGCTGTATGGGTGACTAAGTGTGTGAGTGGGTATGTAAGTGGCTGTGTGGGTCTGTGAGTGGGTGTGTAAGTGGCTGTATGGATGTGTGCATGACTGTGTGAGTAGGTGTATGGGTTTGTGAGTGGGTGTGTAGGTTATATAGGTGTGTACTGGGCTGTGTAAGTGGGTGTGTGAGTGCCTCTATGTGTGTCTGTGAGTGGGTGTGTGAGTGATTGTCTGGTTCTGTGAGTGAATGTATCAGTGACTGAATAGGTGTACAAGTGGGTGTGTAAGTGACTGAATGGGTATGTGAGTGGGTGTATGGATGTTTGAATAGGTGAGTGAGTGGTTGTGTGAGAGTGTGTGAGTGGGTATATTTTTAAATTGGCATTAGGATCCACAGATTAATCACAGTCTTACACCAAGTGAGCCACATTGACTGCCGCAATGGATTCTCACGCACCCGCAAAAAATGTTTGAGGGAAATTTCTTGCCCATGAGGAGTACCTCACAGACCCCTCCATCAGTCCCATGGGGTCAGGGTACCTCTACCCTGACCCCTTCTATCAGTTTTAAGTTTATATATCCTTCCCTGGTACCGAGTCCCAATACACAAAATGGCAGGCACAACTTTCCTCTCAGGCTCCGGCCAGCAAATCACAGCATTGATGTTGGTGAGTGTATCCACCCAAAAATACTGAACATATTTACAGAAAATTACAAAAAGCACTCTTTCTGGACCAAGAACTAGCTTTCTGCCAATTTGTGTGTAATTCCATTCAGGGGTTCGGGCTGTAGTCATGTCTAAAATCCCGATGAGAAATTGCATGGGGAAAATGTATTTTGGGTTCTACCCCTTTTCTCGACCCCCGCTTGGCAAAACACCCCACGACTTCCCAGACAGCAGCTGAAATGAGTGGCAAATTTGTTTTTAAGATCTGTCGAACAGCGCCAAAGTTATTTGGAAGCTAATAAATGTTTTTCCTATGAAAACTAGGTCCTTACTATAACTACCCACTGGTGACCACCAGTAAAAAAGGTTTCAGGGTCATTATAGTTAGTTGGACATTTCACTCATACAAAACCAGAGAAATTAGACTGTTGTAGTTAGTTCAGCTAAGTATAACATGTGTATAACGTGTGCCCCCGCAATGCACTGCTGCTGACATCGCATATTACATCATTCATGACATGGTGAGTGACATCACTGATGACATCACTGATGACCCCATCCCCCTGATTTATTCTGTCTAATTTTTTACAATCTTTATAAAACAAATGATTTTCATATCTAACACAAACACTAATGATGAAATAAAATAAAAAAGACTTTTCTTTAAAAATACTCAAATTATTTTAGACTCTGTCTGTTTGTCTCCATTCCATTCTATCTTGGTTCGGTTTGCCTATTGGTTGTGGTCCCTTAGTATCTGGACCCTGATTTAGGGCCTCATTGTGATCAACCCGTGGCAGGTACTCTTTCTTTCCTTTGTAACTTGAAGACCCCATCCCCTGGGGCCTGGCAGCCTTGTTTTTATTTTAAAAAAATATGGGGAGGGGGCCGCGTAGCCCCTTCCAGAGGCCAATCATGGCCCCGGGACCCCATCCCCTGGGGCCTGACCACCTTTCTTTTTTTTATTTATTTTCTGGGAGGGGGCCACATGTTTAGTGACAACACTAATGACATCACTGATGACCCCATCTCCCGGGGCCTGGCAGCCTTGTTTTTATTTAAAACAAATTTGGGGATGTGGCCCCCTCCTCAGGCCAATTGTGGCCCCGGGGACCCCATCCCCCAGGGCTGGCCATCATTTTTATATTTTAAAAAAATTAAAATTAAAAAAGGGAGAGGGGCAGAATGGCCACCCTCCCGGGCCACTTCTGGCCCTGTGGACCCCATCCCCTGGGGCCTGGCCTCTCTGTTGGGGGCCGGGGGGGAAGCCTCAATGCCCCCACAGTCCCGCCGGCTCCCCGCCTCCTGCAGGAGCCAGCATTGCTTTTGCACAATGGGAACTGCTGACATGCGGCTCCCCTTGTGCAAAAGCAATTCTGCTTTGGTTTTTGGAAACGAGAGCAGAGTTTGCTATGCCATAGTTAACAGCAATGTCACGGGGTGGGCACCCCGGAACATTGCAGGAGCCGGCCCTGGGGGGTGGCTGTCGCCAGGGCCATCAAGGGCTCCAGGAAAGGGGCCAGATGCCCCCCTTCAAGTATTTTTAAAGCCCCTGGGAGGTGGTGGTCCTTGGGACCTGGGGTTGGTAACTGACCCCTTGGTAAATATTTAGTGCCCTGGGGGGGTGGTGTTCCACAGGGCAGTGTGGGGTGGCTTGAGCCCCCTATACTTTTTTTTTCAATATAGTCCCAGGAGGTGGTGGTCCCCGGGGCTGCGGGGGTCACATAGTCCCCCCACATTTAAATAAGGTAGCCCCGGGGACCACCACCTCCCCGGGGCTTTGGGGGCCCGCAAATCACCCCCCACATAATTAGGATTGCCCCAGGGAGGTGACGGTCCCTATGCAGCATGGGGGGCAGGAGCCCCCCCACATATTTTTAATGGCAAAGCCCCGGGGAGGTGGGGGTCCCCAGGGCTTTGGGGGCCCCTGCGGGCCCCCACACCACAATTAACAATTGCCCCTGGGACCTGGCCCACACAGGGTCTTGAAACAAATGAAGCACGGGAAACGGTGCTTCATTTTTAAAAATATTTTTGGACGGATTCATGCACCCAGCACGAATTTGGCCGAAATTATTTAAAAAATGCTTTTTTTGGACCTGGGGTTCTTTGTGGGACCCCCTGAGCAGGCCTAGGGGGTTATGGCTGTTGTCAATTTTTGATATCAACAATTTACATTTAATAATTCAATTCATGAGAAATTCCCAGCTGTCCAATCAATCTCACCCTCCAGTGGGTTTTATCTATTAACATCAAGTGTCCTTTTAGGATAATCATGTTATCATCACTTCATTCAGGGCTGACCAATATCAATTATTGTGTAACTAGTGTAACAAAAACATTGTGAAAGTGTTAAAAATGTCCAAATTATTTGATACAAAATCAATAGCAGTTTACAAATGTACATAAAGTTCTTCGCTCTGATTCAGACCATAAAGGGTCATAGTTTGTAGGTTTAGAATGTGTTAGGACTCTCTTTGATGGAGTTTCTTTTTCCTGTTTCCACCTCATTTATGTAGTGTGAATGTCTCAATTGCATAACTTGCAGCATTCTCCAACTGCTTCCATTTTGTGACTCCACGTGTTTCGCTATCGCATTGCTGCGGTCTTTATTGATAGTTGAGCGGACATATTCCACGATAGGTTTTTGCAGGTCACAAATAGTACTCCCTACATATTTCAGGGAACAGGAACATTCAATCACATACACTACATATTGGCTCTTGCAGGTGATTAGTTCCTGGATTTTCCCCATCCTATTGTTAGCCATTTTAATTTCCGTTGTATTTTTGGCAATCTGGCAAACTTTACAGTTATAACATTTAACAAATCCTTTTGTTTTCAACCATTGTGTAGGTTTATTTGTTCTCTTTTGGAAATGACAATGTACTAATCGATCTTTTAGATTACTTGCTCTTCTGTAAGTGACATTAGGATGCTTGCTCATGATTTTCCCCACTTTAGGGTCCAGTTGTGGTATTTTCCAGCTTTTTTCTTAAAATAGCTTTTATTTTCCGTGATTCATTAGAGAAAGTAGTGATCAATCTAATCGTATCCGAATTTTCTCCGTTGTTTATTGTTTTAGTTTTCAAAATCTCCTCTCTGACTTTTAGGTTAGAGTTCTTCCAACACCTTTTTATCATACCTTCATGATAGCCTCTTTGTTTAAATCTTCGAGTTGTGGCTTTGTTATGTTTGTCCCATTCTTCTGTTTCTGAACAAATTCTTCGAATTCCCAGGAATTCTCCATAAGGTATGTTTTAAATTAGGGTTTGCTGGTAGAAACTGTCCACATGTAATATGGCATTTGTGGCAGTTGTTTTACGATGTATGTATTTGATTGTCCCATATATAGATTTCAGTATCCAGGAAAATAACTCTTTCATTGCTGATGTTATAGGTAAAATTTGTTTTTGTTGAGTTTAGAATATCAAAATATTCCTGAAAGTCGGCTCTTGATCCATCCCAAATGATCAGACGATCATCAATGAAATGTAACCATATAATGGTTTTGTTTACAAATCTATTATTTTCTACATTCCATGCCAATTTCTGTTCCCACCAACCCATCACTATGCTGGCATAGCTAGGGCTAAATGAAAAACCCATAGCTGTCCCTTTTGTCTGTTTATATAGGTCATCTCCAAATACAAAAACATTCTGGGTAAGACATATCTCTATCATTTCCAGTAATATTTGTTTGTGGTGGGCATACTGGATATTTCTTTCTCTGAGAAAAAATGTGCATGCTTTAATACCAATTTCGTTTTCAATATTTGTGTGCAATCACACCACATCCATTGTGATCAGATGATATGATTCCTGCCATTTTGTTCCTTGTACTTTCTTAATAGTTCACCTGTGTCCTTATGTAAGAATTTAAGCTAAAAACAAAAGGCATTAAGAAATAATCAATATAATTGGCAATGGGTTCCAGCAATGATTCTTTTGATGATAACATTTGTCGACCCAGTGGTCTCATTGGGTCCTTATGAATCTTTGGTAGGAAGCATATAGTAGCTGTTCTGGGAAAATCTATAGTTAGATATTTTCTTTCATCATCATCAATGAGATTGGATACTTGCCACTTCTCAAGTTGTTTCTCTAATTTTAATATTTAAATTCGATGTGGGATTAATTTCCAATCTTTGATACCAATTGGTGTCATTCAATTGACGATGAGCTTCCTTTATATATTCTTTCTTGTCCCAAATGACAATATTGCCACCTCTTTCTGCCATTTATATTTCAATTTGTTTGTCTTGAGTCAGATTTAATAAAGCTTTTCTCTCTTGTGTAGTCAAATTATCAGAATAACGTGTTTTTTTAAGCTTATATATATCCTGGATGACCTTCTCATGGAACATATCAATTTTGTTACTTTCTGTTAACTGAGGATAATATTGTGATTTTGTTTTTTCCCACCTAGGCCTGCCCCCATCTGAAGGCATGCTGCTTCTAAGGTAATTTCATTATTTTCCTCCATTTCATCTAAATTAATCAATGTTAATAAAATGTTTGATTCCTTTGCCCTAGGGTGGAAGTCGGTTTTTCAATAATTTTACGGAAGTCCCTCATTTCTTTATTTTCAGTGAAGATGTTATCCAGTTTTAGTTTTCTTACATATTGATAAATATAAATTCTAGTATGTGCCTTGTCCATTTGTTCAAATGGACTTAAGTTCAAACCCCTTTTTAACAATAGCTTCTCTGCATCTGTCACATTTCTGTTTGAAAGATTTGTTATTGTTAGTTCTTCCAGGGGATCTAAATGGTTTTCTTCTGACGCATGCTCCTCGTTGTTGTGCCCAATTTTTCTGTTCCATTTGATCCTTTTTAGGTCTCGCTGAGTCAGTGCGCATGCGCTGCTCGGAGAGACATTAGTAAGTGAGGGCTTCAAAAAATGCTACCGCCGTCTACAGCTTGCAGTGCATGTGCGTGGGTGTGCGCAAGCTGTGGCCGGCGGTAGCATTTTCCCCCCAGCTTTTTAGCCAGCTTGCTAGAACGCGCAACAAGCACGCACGCGCGCGCATCCCTACGTGTTTTAGCACGTCATCGAAATCACTTTTGCTTTCACAGCGATAGGGATCGCGATGACTCTCGTGGCCAATGCTTGTTTAGGTTTGTGTGTAATGGCACTTGCGTCATCCATGCCAAGCATATTGTATTCCGTGCAATCTTTAAGGTTCATTCATTCAGCTTCCTTCACCCATTGGATTCTTTGGCTCATAGGCTTATCATTGGCTTGAGACACTGCCAGTCAAACCTTGGCTCATCCCAGAGGCTTGTTTTTGTCTGATCCTCTTTTGCATGGCTGTTAGGGGTATCCTTCCTTCTTTAGAATGCAAGAACGACTAGTTTACTTCTGAAAAGTGCACACGTTTACCACACTGTAAATTTGATACTACTTCCATGCATGGTAGACACAAAGAAGTCTTTTTTTTTAATTGTTAGGCACCGCACTAGGTATTTTCTGCTTTTGTCAGCATTCAAGTGCAAGCGTCAAATCTATTGGCTTTGTTGATGCTTGTTTTTTCCACATGCCTCTCTTGAAAAGTGTGGTTACCGCTTTATTGCAAAACGTCAATGTTAACCCCCACTATTGCTGTGACAGGTGCCATGAGAGTGTGAATTACAGAGACATTCCGTTCTGTCCCAGGTCAGCTCAGTGACGTTTTCCTCTCTGCCCTCTTGACCTCCCATCGGGATTAACATTATTAAAGTCCTTGCCTCGATGTCAGAAAATGTAATGTTGATTGCTTCATGAAACGTTCTACGAGTATGAAATATGTACTTGTTTGTGACTGTAATGTAGTGAAGATTGCAATCTATATATGTACAATGCTAAGTTAGCACAACCACGTTAGATGTTAGAAAGCCTTCTTGCCGCTTTTGCTGCTTTTGCACACGACACTGTAGTCACATGTTATTAATTGAGAAATGCTTGCTCGACTTTGCTTCACATGAGAACGGTCTGTTGTTCACATCGCTAACAGTGAGCAGCGACCTTGGTCTGCACATTGTGTAAAGAAACAGTCTGGGTCGCTAGACGGTGCATGTTGTTGGGTTCAGGTTGATCGGCCCACTATTTAGCCATAACACGCAGGCAGCTGCAAATACCTAAAAGTCGAGTGCTTTTAATATTGCAGGCTACATGTTTTAGACACATTCGGAAGAAGAGCTTTCCCAGGAGCAGAGTCTAAGATGATCCTGTGATGTGATTCCACTAAGCTGATCTTTACAGTATGGGGTTCCCCATTCAAGAAAAGAGACCTTTTATTAGTCTAATAATAATAATATTAGTTTACTAGCGAAAGGAAGGTGGCTGTCATCCACTGTCATTTTATTATGATTACTCCTTTAATTTTGTATGGTATTGTAACTATGCTGATGGTTTTGATCTTAATCATTTGTCTGCTTATGTTAGCCAAAGTACTGCATCTTAGGACACGAGGTTTATAAAATAAACTCTTTAAACTTTACCGTGTCTCTGTTTATTCTGTTGTGGACTGATATGAGAATAATTACGAACAGGTATTTCTGATTCCCACCATACCCTAAGTCGCTTGTTCTGGGTTGTCTATACATTGGGACCGCCCAGATAAAACTCGGATAACGAATGGGACACTGATGCTGGTCGGATAAGGGGTTCTGGGTTCTGAGGTGAGTTTTTGGTACACCACAATTCACTGAGGTCCTGGTTTCCTGTGCATAGTTCTGTGCATAAGCAGAATCCCTGCAACATGGCGCACCTAACGTTTGGTCGATTGATTTGAAATGCCTTAGTAGTGCTTATATTAGTCCACAACACCCTCACTCTGGTTTCCAGTTAACGGGAGTGACGGTTTAACCTACCTGTGTTTCGACTAATAGGTTCTTTCAAGCTTGATCATTATAAAGGTTATTTTTTACTGAATCCCAGTGCTACTGTTGATATCGTTGTTACTCTTTAGTGTGTCCCTATGGCGGTTGATATAGCCGCACATAGTCGTACACCTCTGCGCTGTCATTTGACGACGTATGGGGTGCTGGATGATGGGATGGCTGTTATTTTTGTGGTGAGCGCTGATGCGTCTTACCCATATGAGTTGTTTTACTCTTGGGTGACTTTTCCGGCGGTGGATGTGGACGATGATACGTTTCATTCCTTTACACCCACGCAGCTACCTGCGGTCTATACACCGTATAGGACACAAGAAATTCCTATCTCTGCCTGGCAGCATACCATTTGCTTTAATGGCGCCCTTCCCCATGCGGTTGCACCGGCTAGAATGGGCCCGTTGTCTATTGCAGGGGCCACATGGCCGGTGCTGGCTGGATTTACGCCTCATCCCCGCTATCTCACGGTGGTGGTGGCTGAGTTGCGGGTACTACACACAGCCCTGATTACAGTTCATAGGGTTTTAGTGCAGTACGTGTCACGCAACGTGCAGGTGGGGGCACCTGCTGTTGCGGGACAACCAACGGACCACCATGCGGTGGTTATTAGTCCTGTTATGGTTAATTCGGTGATGGGCAAGCGCCCCCAAAATAAGGATGATTTTCCTTATTGGCTTGCTGAGAAATTTGACCAACTGGAGGCGGTTTTTCCGCATACCACTCCTGTGGAGAAACACAGGATTCTCACCATTAGTTTGCCGAAAGACTTGGTCCCAGATATGGCCGATTGCACAAACTGGGGCAAGGTCTTTGCCGCGACCTACTCGAAGTGCTTCGGCACTCCGTCTATGTCTGTACTACCCTCCGTCATTAAACTTGTTCAAGACAATCACGGAGCGGAGGCTACTGTTGAATTAGGAATGAGGCTTGTCGGAGTGTTCGATGTGGTGGCTTCCATGGTAATGGGCAACCTCAAAGGCGATGCCATGCAGTTCCAAGTAGCTAATAAGCTGGACCGCGTGGATGAACTCGACAGGCCTAAGGAGTTTGCTAAAATAATTGCGCAAGCCTATAGGACCGTGGGCTGTAGTGCCTTGGGTGTTAAACCAACTGTGGTAGTTCCTGATATAGTACAGCAAACTAAGGTGAGCTCGTCTACTAAAGACGAACGCCCAAATTTTCCTAAACAAAGTTGGCGAGCAAAAAAACAGGGGAAGCAGCAACAGAAACAGGGGTCTCGTCCTGCCTCGCCCGTGCAGTCATCTAGCGAACGCACATATGATCTGCGCGATCGATCTCTTATTAAGTCACCTGATAGATTTCAGGTTCCTGAACAACGCTCTCCTCGTTCTTCACAGGAAACATCGGCTTCACAATCCGGTGGCGGAGACCGTGGGAAAGGAAGGGGTGCCCAAAGTCGTGAGCAACCCTACCAGACTGACGGCAAAGTCAAGCAGGACGAGTCTGCACGTCAACGACCCCCATTTAGAAGAAGAAAGTTGCTGCGCTAACAGCGAGCTATGCCACAGATGGTGCGGACGCAGCTTCAGAACCTGACATGGGCACTAACGCTGCTCGACAGCGCGGCGGAAGTTACAGTAGTGCGACAAGCACTGCGTCCATATCTGGTGGCGACAGCAACTTATACATTCATAACTGTAGAAACTGCTGACACTAGAGTGGCTCCCCCTAACAGACTATATAATATAGTCCTTTTAATTGAAGGTGACATACAACGCACGATTAAAGGGATTTTTTGGGATAATCTGACCTCTTCCTATGATATTCTATTGGCAGAGGCTGATTGGCCCCCGGCTTTCGTTTTAGATGCTCCTAGAGGGGAGGAGGTGATCCTCCCGTCCTTTGCGCACACAGTGCCAAAGGACCAAGCTAAGAAGTTCGCCGAGGAGTGGGCTCTGGTGCTTGCACCTGCGTTGTATCGTAATCAGGTAGGCTGGGATAAATTGTCCCCCAGCCATGAAATTCCATTGTGGTCCACGCCCCAGCCACAACCCCAATATCCCATGCGTCGCGAAGCAAGACCTCACGTCGCGGCTATCCTTGAACAATTGGAATATCAAGGTGTAATTGAAACATGTGTGTCACCAATGAATAGTCCTTTATTTACTGTGACGAAGCCTGATGGGTCGTACCGCCGGTTTTGTGATTACCCGCATTTAAACGTTCATTGCCGGACATGCGCAGTACAGAATACCCACAGTTCAGCTCTCGTCGATAGTCTTGTGAGAAAACAGTTTAAAACCACACTTGACATTTCCAATGGCTTTTACAGCCATAGCCTGTCCTCTCTTAGTAGTGAGTGGACGGCATTTACCTCGGGTGGCAAACAAAAACATTTCAAAAGATTACCGATGGGCTATAAAAACAGCTCTGGGGTCTTCGCCGCTCGTGTGGTCTCTCTGTTAGACCCTGATGCGTACTCGTATGTGGATGATATTTATCTCACAGATGACGAGTTGTGGCCTCATCTGTGTCGCGTTGATCGCATCATTGTTTTGTTTGCAGACTTCGGTTACAAATTCAACTTTGCGAAGTCTCACATTGCGGAATATACAGTGTTGTTTTTGGGATACGAACTCAACATGAAGGTCGAGGATTGGCTCCGCACTTCCTAGAGAAATGAGCATGCCTACGTGCTCCTACGACACTGAAGAAATTGCAACCTCTGCTGGGCTTTCTGAATTTCGGTCGAACGTACATTCCTGATTATGCCCAGCGTATCAAGTCGCTTTATGCCTTGGTACAACCTACTTTTTCCAAATCATGTTGGCTGCCGGAGCATTCAGCTATATTGCAATCATTGCAAGCTGACCTTCTTGCTTCAAAATACTTACTGACACGTGATAACCACACTAACCTGGTCATAAGAATTGTGCCGGGCGCAGTGGGTTTCACATACTTAACGTTCAATGAGGGTGACACCGTCCCCATTGCCTACAAATCACACCTGTACACTTCGGCTGAACTGCGATTTTCCGCTGTTGAGAAAGTTCTGACGGCAGTGCAGATGGCGATTCTGAAAGAACGAGCGCTATCGCAAGGTAAACGCATGTTGGTGGTAACAACATATCCTGCCCTTGAGGCGGTGACGAAAGCAAGTGTACCTAATTCTAAGGCTTTGCATCCAAGGTGGATACAATGGGCCACTTCCTTGACATCGCTCGACATCACATATATCTTTGATGCGGCTCTACAGACTCAGGAGTTCTTGCAGTATGAATTCGTTCATCCAGCTCCTCTGTCTTTGCGCCCGCTTGAGGATTACCATTGTGTCATTTACACTGACGGTTCTGCGCAACCGGCGACTGGATCGAGGCATGCCTATTCAGCGGCCTGCGCAATTGTGGTCGGTACTTTCATGAATGGTGAATTCCAATCCGATGTCGTGCATACGCAGTCATTGAGTGATTGTACTGCACAGTTTGTGGAGCTTCGTGCTCTGGTGCTTGCACTGGAGTTTGCTGATCCTCGAGTCACTACTCTTATAGTGAGTGACTCGTTTTATTGTGTACAATCTTACAACGACAATCTACAGTTTTGGTCTCGAAATGAATATCGTGATTCCAAAGGTAGCACAATTAAGCATAAAACGCTTTGGGTTCGAGTGGCAGAACTTAAAGAACATCTGCCTCTCGTGAATGTTATTCACACTCTTGGTCACCAACGAGTTGGTGTCCATGCTGTCGGCAACAGCTTAGCTGACGAGGCAGCAAAAACAGCAGTGGCGACATACTTAGTAGCAGCAGTTACAAGATCACAAAGTAAGATCGATGATGACATCTTGGCAGCTATTGCTGCTACAGAGAAGGGAACAAAATATCCAAGAGGTTTCCCTTCTCGTTACCATTATCGCTTAAGTCCTGATAACGTCCCATTATTGAGGATTAACGACTTTGGTGACAGATTGATTCCCAACGCGGACTGCAGACCATCTTTGATATTAGCAGCTCACGAGGGCATGGCGTCTGCGCATGCCGGTGTTGCAGCTACTGCATCTCTGTTACAACAACGTTGCTGGTGGTGCGGTTTATATAAACAAGCTCGCGCTTATGTTCTTAATTGTGACATTTGTCAGCAGATAAAACCTTCAACTGCGGCGCGCCCACCACAAACTCAGTTGTACATATCAAATAAACCACTGGGTTGTGTTTATTTAGATCATTGTGGTCCATTTACCTCTGATACTGCGTACAAATACATCTTGGTTGCAGTGGATTCGTGCACACGTTTTCTGTGGGTGTGGCCACAAAGGTGTGCTGATGCCCGTACTGTCATCAAGGATTTGCGTGTCTTTGTTGGAAGTTTTGCATGTGGTACCTTTCATTCTGATCAGGGCCCTGCGTTCGCCTCTAAGGCGTACAAAGAAGCCATGAAAAATTTGGGGGTCCAAGTCAAATTTTCGTCTCCATACCGACCTGAGGGTAATAGTGTGGTGGAGCGAATGAACCGTGACTTAAAGCAATCTTTGACAGCCAGGGTTTTAGGTACTGGCCGGAACTGACTAGACCACTTGTATGACGTGCAATGTGCACTTAATAATCTCCCTAGAAGGTCTCTGGGTGGGCGGACCCCATACATGATGCTCTTTGGCATACGAATGTTTGTCCCGGACCTTGATGGTCTAGACATGGCGGCGGCGGCCGCACCCTTTGACGTAGATGATCACTGTGCTGTATTGCAGAATCTTCAAGAAGCCAGAGACAGTCTAGCGAAGGAACATGTACCCTCCACATCTGATGATGCACTTCAGATTCCGGTAGTCGGCTGGCTACCTCGAGTTGGTGATCTGGTTGGTGAGAAGGTGGAGAACAAGAAGGAGTTCGGCCCCTCTTATCGTGCACCAGTTCCGGTGCTTGGAGTACAGGGTACACGTACAGTCATTTTACCTTCACTTCCTGGTCGCAAGGATAACAGGTACATCTCTATTGACAATGTCAAGCTACAGCGAGTGGCCGATTCTTCTTAGTATGACATCAGCGGTTTCTTGCCCTTCGATGCTGAGAAATTCTGTTGTGGCCCCAGCTTCTACCACCTTGCCTGATGTTGCCGTGGAGATGCATACACTGGTCCTTTATTGCCACCGACAGCTGGTGGTCTACCTGAAGATATTGAGTATGGTTATCCTGCGGATGTCCCGTTGCCTGTTTTACAATCCACCACAGTTCGCGCTACTCCTTTGACACTAATTCAATGACTTCCATTGCCCCATCAAAAGTTTCGGTTTGTGTTGCCTGGTTCAAAAGACATTTTTTAATTCCCCCTTGGACTTACATTTGGCTGGTGCTCATATGTATTTTTTTGTTTATGTCCATTGGCTTTGTGGTAGTGTTTTTTAGACCTATAAATGGACACTACCTGAAAGAAAGATCTACAATTAGACTAATTGATGGAACTTTGGCCCCCCACTCCTCATCACATATTATGAAAAGGGACCAGACTTTTGTGAGCATTACTGCCTGGCCTGTACGTGATGGGATCACTTGGGATGCTGTAAAATTTCAAATTCATGGCCCCACTGAAGTAATCAATGTGCCAAATGTATTTTGTGTTTCTATGGGTGATGTAGTTAAGCAAAACATCCACTCGGATGACTGGGATGTTCAAGCAATAGAAGCACCGTTTTTTGATTTGAAATATTATGCTGCATTTGATGCTGAGGATTTGTATTTAGATACTGCTAATTATGATGAGCAATTCTGCTATCAACATTATGGCACACATTTCCTACACAAAGCAAATACGTTTTGAAATTTTGTAAATTATACACAATGGGAACACTGTCCAGCCCCTTGGCAGGGCAGCTCAACCACGTTAGTGGACAAATTCACATATTTTTCTGATTTCAGTGTGTCGAATCCGGCCTCCTTTTATTTTAAGGTTGTGGCTGAGTCTGCTTCTAAAGTTAGACTGACACACACCAAATTGTTGTATTCCAAGTCCTTTATGGACGAGTTGGCAATCGGAGGCTATGATCTGTGGAAAGCTACTATCAATCTTAAATCGGTTTGGGGTTCTAAACCGTGGCAGGTACAGGGAACAGAAGCCTTGCATCGTGCCTGCCTCATCCCGAACCACATGTTATTTTTGAATTCGTCAATTTTTCAGACCACCTGTTTTTGGATTGGCTACTTCTAAAAAATGTAATTCTCCCTCCACTCCGGGTCTGGGTGCTTATCCTAATTGGGATAATCATACAGATCTGTCCCTTGCTACGTTGCAGTCATACATTTCAAACACATCCTTCAATATTTCTGAATTGAATCCGGAAGGGTGGTTGGTATGGCAAACGAGCTCAGATTCCTGTCAACATCGGTTTCTGGATTTAGCACCGGGGTATACACAGGTTCGTGTAGACCCCCATTTTGAATCTTCTCACACTGTAACTACCTACTCAGTAGGGAAGTTATGCCAGTCTTGTCTGCAACATTCCACCTTAGCATCTGTTAAACTTCATTTATCACAATTGAACGACAAAATAGATTTGAATGATTTTGTTAAGGGTCCTGCGGTTGGCAGGTCCAAAAGATGGGTATATGCTGTTTACAACGAAGTTTGGAAGCTATCACAGATTGAAGCTGCATCCAGGCTACGAGCTATTGATCAAGCCAATATGGAGAAGGTATTGGCTGTAATAGATAAAAGCATTAACACCCTGTCTTCCAGAATTTATACCTTAGATAATATTGTTTCGTCTGTGGTAGACATTGTGCAGGATGATTTGCCTGTATTGTATCATGGTCAAAATCAATTGCGTTCCATTATGCAGTTTGCATGGACTTTGCAAACGTTAAAGGCTGGGAAAGTCCCTTGGGATACATGAATACTTCAACTTTGTTCCTCCCTTTTAATTTAACTGCGAAACAACAGTTCATGTCCATGAAAGATGCAACATACTCATTGCTGCACATTGAAAAGTTAGAACCTTTGCCTTTCTCTGTTGCCGAATCAAACTCCGCTGTGTGGCTTATCCAAGGATTGATCACATTAACATTCCCCCTGTTTAAGTTCAGTTCGTGCATGAAACATTATGCCCTTGGCAGATATGAAAAACTTGGTACTGCCTTCCTGCACGAAGTTTGGTCACTCCCATTCATCTATAGATGCGTGAGGGACGGAAAAGAGGTTTACTTAAAAGGTGAAGAGTGCACTTCCACTCCAGATCACTCTGTGGTGTGTAGGCACATTCAATTGCATGGTGCATGTAATGTGCACGCTCCTAATTTAGCTTGCGTCCTGAAAGGGATTCCGGTGCCAGTTATAACACCGTCTTTTACGCTGCTTGCTAACGGTAGCTATTTGCTATTAAATAATGAAGCTTGCTGTGGGATGTTAGTGGGAATTCCCTACATAGTGACTGTATCACAGAGAGTAGTCTACTGTAATAATATCCTTTTCCCACCCCCGCATGGATGGCTCGATGTATCCATCTGGCCTTCCATTACAACCTTGAAAGCAGAGTTCAATAAGATGAGCAGAATAAGGGCTCGATTGTCTCAAAAAGAAGTCGCATTGACTTCGTCCCGGGAAACATTTGTCCTTCACGTAGCAAATAAGCGCACAGAGGTGCAAGCGCTTTTGAATACTGATCTCCCACTTCATTTTGGGTCCCTGATTCAGACTATCTTTAATGCCTCGTCAACAAGTGACCTGGTTCATTTTTTTAAAATTGTGGCCTCCAGCCTCGTGACCTCATTTCAAACTATTTTTGGTGTGATCCCGCCATTTTTTCATTCTATTTTTTCCAGCGTCTTCGGAGGTCTCCCTTTGCTTCTCGCCCTCGTAGCTGGGGTGCTTTTTTTGATCTGCGTACTACGCTATGGATGCACAACTTGCGTCACACGACAGCATGTCCCGGCTGCTCCATCTTCGTAACCGGATGCTTGAATACTATGGCACTTTACCACTGGCGACTTTAAGCATAGCCTATGGATTGTCCTTCCGGTTTCCCTACTTTACTTGTGTGCAGCCTGTCTTTCATTGCCTAGATTGTCCATTCCAATGGGCTCTGGATTTGTGCCTGTCGAACTCGGTGTCTCCTGCCCCAGATTATGATCGGCTAATGAGCCCCTTAGTGGCTCATGAGTTAGACTGTTCTGGCGTCAGGATTATGGCCTGTGGAGCAGCACATGGAGTCCTAGGGAATTGGGACATCGGAACGGCTGCAGCTTAATTCTTAGCGAGAAGTTATCTTGAAGAACACACCAGTTGTCCTCGAGTGGTGCTGGAGGCTCCGGTTGTCGAGGAACATGTGTGTTCCTTCCCCTTGCTGAACTGAATGGCAGATAATTTTGCAGAACGTTCCATGATTTCCTCTTGGAAGCTGTTGCAACTTATTGTGCTTATACCTTGATGGATTGACTTTTTTCCCCCTTCATTTCGTTGTACATCCATCGATGATATTTTTTTCCCCTTTAAATGGTTTTTTCAATCCTTTTTTTTTTTTTTTTCTCTGTTTTTTCTCTTCGAACTTTTCACTTACCTTATATGGACTTACAATTTATGCCCTTGGTTCCGTTCTATCAAACTTGAACTCTGCGTTCTTGCAAGTGCGCCCCTACTGGTTAGTGGTCCGATCAGGGGGGGGTGTAGTGAAGATTGCTATCTATATACGTACAATGCTAAGTTAGCACAACCGCGTTAGATGTTAGAAAGCCATCTTGCCGCTTTTGCTGCTTTTGCACATGACACTGTAGTCACATGTTATTAATTGAGAAATGCTTGCTCGACTTTGCTTCACATGAGAACGGTCTTTTGTTCACATCGCTAACAGTGAGCAGCGACCTTGGTCTGCACATTGTGTAAAGAAACAGTCTGGGTCGCTAGACGGTGCATGTTGTTGGGTTCAGGTTGATCGGCCCACTATTTAGCCATAACACGCATGCAGCTGCAAATACCTGAAAGTCGAGTGCTTTTAATATTGCAGGCTACATGTTTTAGACACATTCGGAACAAGAGCTTTCCCAGGAGCAGAGTCTAAGCTGATCCTGTGATGTGATTCCATTAAGCTGATCTTTACGGTATGGGGTTCCCCATTCAAGCCTAGAGACCTTTTATTAGTCTAATAATAATAATATTAGTTTACTAGCGAAAGGAAGGTGGCTGTCATCCACTGTCATTTTATTATGATTACTCCTTTCATTTTCTATGGTATTGTAACTATGCTGATGGTTTTGATCTTAATCATTTGTCTGCTTAAGTAAGCCAAAGTACTGCATCTTAGGACACGAGGTTTATAAAATAAAGTCTTTAAACTTTACCGTGTCTCTGTTTATTCTGTTGTGGACTGATATGAGAACAATTACGAACAGGTATTTCTGATTCCCACCATTCCTGAGAATACCCTAAGACGCTTGTTCTGGGTTGTCTATACATTGGGATCGCCGAGATAAAACTCGGATAACGAATGGGACACTGATGCTGGTCGGCTAAGGGGTTCTGGGTTCTGAGGTGAGTTTTTGGTACACCACAATTCACTGAGGTCCTGGTTTCCTGTGCATAGTTCTGTGCATAAGCAGAATCCCTGCAACAGTAAGGCACGGCAGATGTTTTCCATTTGCAGTTTATTTTTGCCAAATGTTAAGGGAGGGCGTATGTTGAGATCTGCTCTCTTGGGGAACGAGAAGAAATTAGGGCTGGGAGGGTAGACAAACTCTCAAAAATTACTCCCCTTGGAAAGCCTTTGCTTTAAAAATGTGCAATTGTCCTTGTGAGTGTTTTGATATAATTATTCGAGGATTTTGCCAGATTTGCTTGGTTTTTCATGACACACTGACAGTGCCCATGGGAGGCAGGCTACTGAGTATGTAAAGTTACTGGGATGTATTTACTACAGGGTGGAGGATGACTGTAAATTGTGAATTATAAAAAGCTACCATCCTATCAGACTTTATTTCTTGCCTAAAAAGATCAGTGTATTACGTGCTTATACAAACAACATATGATATTTGTTTATCTTGGCAGTGATTGGTCACCATCATCAGCTGTAGATGACCATCCTCCTTTCAGTCTAGGAAGAGCGTTGTAGCTGATTGTGAGATGCATTGATGGTTATGCCTCGTCACAGGAAGTACTACCCTTTCAAATACACTTACGTCTGGTGGATATGAAGTGATCCGCGAGACAGGAGTTTAAATGCCATCAATGCCCACTCACCTTTCTCTCCTTCTAATTTCTGTAAGTTGAGTATGGATATTGGGTAATAACAGCATTACCTAAACAAGCATTTGCTTAGCCAATAGGTCTCGCCTTGGGACCTTATAAGTATTTAGTTATGCAGCACAATATCATTGGCGCAACAGCATCAACTGTTGCATGGCTAAACACTTATAAGGTCCCAAAGGCGAGATCTATTGGCTATGCCAATGCTTGTTCCTCTTATGGTTTGTTTTTGTGTTCCCGTTGGTATCCTCTTCCTCTGTAACTTTTTTGTTGGCCACTTATGTTCTGTTCTCATTGGCGCTGCTGAAGCACGAGTCTCATAGCCCCTAAAAAAGTCCATCTCACTTTTTCACCAGTGTTTTCCGGTTCTGCCTCACTTACATCCATTGAGGTCAGTGACCAACGGCGGACCCTTTAATCCTTAGTAATTATCGCCCCCATCTCTTTATTACCACTTTTGGGTAAACAGCTGGAAATCATTATCAACAGACAATTTAGCTCTTATCTGGAATTTAATCAAATCCTTGATCCATCGCAGTCGGGTTTCCGGCCAGGTTTCAGCACAGAAACCGCCATTCTGGCAGTGACTGACTCCCTCAGGCAGACAATAGACGTGGGAGGTTCAGTGATACTGATTCTCCTAGATCTCTCTGCAGCTTTTGATACCATCTCGCATTCAAAGCTCGCGGAGAGACTATTCCCCTGTAGTATCAAAGGGACAGCACTGAGTAACTGCAACATTTCTTGTCTGAGAGAACTCAAACCGTCATGTGAGGACCCTACACTTCCGTGAAAATGCATCTTGATAAGGGCGTCCCACAGGGCACCTGCTTGAGCCCGACTAATATATATGGCCCCACTGGCAAGGATAGTCGAACAGCTTGGTTTTGAGATCATCTCATATGCTGATGATACGCTTCTTATGTTTACCATCGGTCCAAGCCCGGAGACAGAGAAAATCCGTTTTGCTATCGGCATGCTAGCCATCTCCAATTGGATGACAGAAAACTGTCTCTAATTAAACCCAGAAAAAACTGAGGTCATGTTAATGGGAAAAGCCTCGGACATCTGGTCGGACAACTGGTGGCCCCCTCAATTGGGTACAGCTCCTACTCCCAAACAATCTGTAAAAAATCTAGGTTTAAAGGTGGACCAGGCTCTGACCATGAAGGACCACATCACGGCTACCACCAGCTGATGCTATTACGGTCTCCGGCTGCTTCGAAAAATCCTTCCCTATATGCCTATTTCCATCGCAGGACCCTAGTTCAGTCAATGGTAATTAGTCGTCTGGACTACAGCAATGCTTTGCTGGCAGAAGTGGGAGAGACATTACTGGCCAAACTGCAAGTAGTACAGAATACCGCAGCCAGAATGATCCTTAATTGTCCTGCAAGCTCCCCCTCGACTCTGCTGCTTAGGGAATTACACTGGCTATCAGTAAAAAAAAGATCCTTCTTTAAAATCTGTTGTCGCACATATAATGCTTTGAATAATAGAGGTCCTCTCTACTTGCAAAATAAACTTCTAAAATATTCCCCCTGCAGGAAACTCAGATCCAGCACATTGGGTCTCCTTCAGGTTCCCCGAATTCGCCTGACCCGCACCGGGGGTAGAGCCTTTTCATATCTTGCGCCAAGATATTGGAATGAGCTCCCTCCGGCCCTGCATAAAATCTCTAGCTACTGTATCTTTAGGAAACAGTTGAAAGCCTTTTTGTTTTATTAGGCTTCCCTGTTTCATTCTGGTTTTTAATCCTCAGACTACTATTTTCTAGGCAGCGCTGAGATGCCCCAGGTTAAGTTGAGTGCTTTAGACAACAATTAACATCACATAACATAACATACCATAACAGTGATGAAATGGTACTTGAGATATTTATTGAATTCGACAAGGTTGCTTGCTGTTTAAGACCATCACATTTCTGGCATATGTAAAGATTCCCCCTTAGGCATAATCTGTTTTATCGCTGTGGAACTTCATTTGTTTCCTGAATTGTACCATTTCCTCATGTTGCTCAATCTGTTTTTCCAAGGCCTCCTTGAATTTTGTAATTTCTGGATTAAGTTGTAATGCTTGTATATCATTTTCCAAATCCTGAAGTTGTTATTAGATCTTATTTAGTGCAATTTCTATGTGTTTTACCAAAATAGTCATTAATCCCATTGACGAATTGAGGATATGTTTAACCCTGGGTGTAGTTCGCGAAGTAGCACTTCGCGAAGCTACGCAAAGTGCAGTTCGCACTACGCGTAGCACTTCGCGAACTGCGTAGTACCTTGTTCGCACTGTGCCAGATGTCGTTTTCAATGATTGCACAGTGCGGACAAGCAACCGGCACTGTGCAATCATTGAAAATGGCATCTTGCACAGTGCGAGCTGTAGTTTTCTGCTGCTCGAGTAGATTTTTACTCGAGCGGCAGCTTTCTCAACGCGAACTGGTAGTTTCTCATCGCGAGCGGTCGCGAGCATACGCGACCACTCGCAATGAGAAACCTGACCTCCTCACGTTGGGAATCTCGCCGGGAGGTTTATTTTCCATGCTCGCGATCGCCAACTTGATGTTGCTGATCGTGAACAAGGAAAAAGTCGCGCCGGGATGTCATTTTGCGTGCTCGCGGTTGCCAACTTGACGTTGAGGACCGCGAGCAAGCAAAAAATGACCGCTGCACTACGCAACACTACGCTACGCGTGTTCGCACTGTGCTACGTGCAGTTCGCGTAGTGCGAAGTAGCGCGAACTTCTCAAACTACGCGAGCGTAGTGTAGTGCGTTGCCCAGGCTTAGATATGTTCCCCCATTCCTGTAGGAATTCATTGCTTGAATCTTGGTGGCTCGACATAAGGGAGATTCTGAGGCCTCTCGGTATGTGTATATGTGTGTGTGTGTGTGTGTATGTATATGTACATATGTATATATGCGTGTATATATATATATATATATATATAAAACCAACACCTCGCTTCCACTCCACCTCCAAGGAAAATGAGCGCGGACCCAAAGTATGTGCAATTATAATTTTATCGCCAAAAATAGTCTGCCGTGACGCATTTCTGCAAAACTAGTGGCCTTGATCACATGACAAAGCTTAGACTATAGAACCGCCTTTTAAAGTGCTTGTGCAACCAATTAAACAATGGACATAGAAGACATATTACATGCATAGACCTCTTGCTGTGCCTAATTTAAATGCCGGATAAACTGTTACATTTCCAAGACTATAAATAACTGTAAAATAACTGTATAATGCACAGACATTTCAAAATCAGATAAGACATTTGCCAGTTTATATTATGCCATATAGATATCAATGATGTCAGTTTAGACACAATACCAGCATTAATGCTAGTTTGATAAATCTCCTTTATAGTCCATAGTTTAAATAAGTGAATTTTAAAAAGTGCCCCTTCCAAATGTAGTGAAAAAGATAGATAAAACCAGGTACCTGTCCTTTCCGTCACTAAAAATCAGAATTCAGAGCACCGAATTACTGACGCTATATTTTTTTTCACTAAAAAACAAAGGTTACGGGGATGTTGTAGTTAGGAAATAGGAAAAAGAATTTAAAAACCCTTAAGTTCACTGTAAAAAATCAGAGGTTACAGGGACATTATAGTTAGGCTCATATTTAACTCATGAAATTCAGCAGTTATAGTTACCTGAGTTAACTATAACTTATGCCTCCGTATTTCACTGCTTATGACCTCACAAATTACCTCACTCATAAAATGACATCACTGATTACATCACTGATGATATCAGCCAGTGTTTTCTAAAGGTTTTTGTGTATTACACATATATACTAAGGTACCGCAAAAAAACAATGAGTATACTTTGTATACTACTAATGGATGATCCCTTTTTTAACATAGTTTATGTGAGTTGCTGTGTGACTGTGTGTATCCATGTGTGAGTGGGTATCTGAGTGACTGTACAGGTTTATGAGTGAGTGCATGAGTGGCTGTATGGATGTATAAGTGGGTTTCTGAGTAGCTGTGGGGTGACTTATTTGTTTGGGTAGTGGCTGTATCGATGAGTGAGTGGGTGAGTGAGTTAGTGAGTGAGTTAGTGAGTGAGTGAGTGAGTGAGTGAGTGAGTATGTCTTTGGCTGTATGAGTTGGTGAGTGAGTGGCTGTGTGAGTGGCTGTTTAAGTGGATGAAGGGATGGATGAGTCAGTGTGTCACTTTGTGACCCCTCTGTGTGTCATAATGTTACCCTTTTCATATTGAATGCCATTAAAATAAGGAAAGCATATTGCAACTGTCAAGGAAATAGAGTAAAACATACTTCACATTGTTTTGTAGATTGATCTGATTTTAGCAGATTTACCTAAACTAATGACTGATTGTTGCAAAACGAGGCAGCATCTGTGAGGCCCGCACAAATAACATGGCTACATTTGTCCTTGACTGGGAACTAAACACCCAATTGTAGCGCCTGACTCTCAGAGGGTAGCGTTGCAGAGCAGTCTGAGGCTTACTCAAGGGTGGTGTGGGCTAGTAATCGCCATTTCAGGTGCGCAGCAATAACACTCAATAATTGATTGTCCAGTCTGTACTTTGCTTTATAAAAGTAAGAGTACATTTATTAGACACACACACTACTCAATACTATGCATCAATCTACAAATATACATAAGCTGTTGGAATTACTTTGTGGCATTGCATAACATCTCCACCACTCCCGCAGGGGGTGGGGTCTAGTACCACTCCCATGTATGCACATCATCTTGCCCCCAAATGCAGTCAGTTGAATCTAACCTGGAGCGAGGGCCCTGTGCACTGGCATCATCCCAGCGGCGACCCTCCCCGTTACCTCAACAAGTATTTAAAATAGGTACACCTGCCCGGATACACAACCTTGACGGAGCATTTCCTACTGACCATGAAGTATACACCTCTACATCTTAAGGGCTACCAGTCTGGGTTCTTCACCTAAGCGCAGCAGCAAGAACACATGTTTAAGCATCACTTTAAAATGACAGTACTCATCACATTTGTAGAATGCGTTGCAATTACAGCCCCTAAAGGCATCACAGATGGATCACAGGATTAAGCATCTACAGCCCTGACACCCTAGCAGGAATGTCAAGCCCCATAACCCCATTTGACTTATGACATCACCTTACACAGGTATTTCACATTACACATGTGACATTCAGTCACTCTGAAAGAAATAACATTAGTAAATGCACTACGGGTACAATTACACCTCTTGATCTCCAGGTATCCCCAACTCAGCACTTCACTTGAGGCAGTCCCTAAAGCACCCCCAGCTGTAGAACAAAAGCTCCAGCCATGGAGATGCAGATGAATCCATGTTGGAGCCCTTGAGAGGTTATTCTTTTTAGTCCCCATGAGAATTGGGGAGGGACTTTTCTTCTTTGTGCTGGGGGAGACTGCGTTGCTCCTGCTGCTCCCCCTGCACCATACAATCACTTGGTGGTGACCCCGTCCTCCTGGGGCCACCACGCGCAGAAACAAGGCGGTTTTCCCTTGCAGGCCTGCAAAGCATTATGGGGCACTTCATGAATATTATAGCAGCGACTCTCCTGCTGCGTCGGGGAGAGCTGCGATGGGTGCCTCCAGCCACGTTGCTCCTTTGTAGGCTCCTGGCTCCCCGACTCTTCTTCTTCTGCTGGGGCCCAGAGATGGGGTCCCGGGCCCCCGAATCTTCTTCACAGGGGTTGTGCGATGACGGCCCCCTCCTCTCTGCTACCATCTTCGGGGCCCGGAGTTGGGATCCCGGACCCCTTACACCATGGCAAAAGGGGGGCATGATGGTGCTCCCCTATCTTCCGTTTCAGTGGGGGCCAGGGTGGGCTCCTGGCACCCCACAGGGAATTCTTCACAGGTAGCGTGACGGCGCTCCCTGCCTTATCTTTTGTTGGGGGCAGCCCCCGGCACCTGACCCTCCAACGGGGCACATTCTAGACGGCGGTGGAGCCCCATGCGCTTCGTCATCGGTCCTCTTGATCCTGGTAGTGCTCCCCAGCCACTGGGAGCACTCTCTTTCGCCCTCTGGGTCTCACAGAGGGTGGATTCAGCAGGGAGCTGTCTTCACTGGCTCCCTGTGCCAGCCTTTCGCCTGGCTCTCCAACTGGGCCTCTCTTCTCCCTGCGCAGAGGCCCCTGCTTCTGCGCACTGGTCCTGGTCTCTTCTCCTGGCACTGTTAGGATCCTGGGACAGTCAGGGGGAAATATGACATTTCTGGATGACCCAAAAGCAGTACAAATATGTCTATGGACTCTGCAGAATACTTCTTCTCACATCCGTTACAGTGGACTTTGGTGCTTGTCTGAAATTTGTAGGCCCTAGGAAAGTAAAACTAGCCCATGTGCTCCCTATCCCCAGAAGAGAATAATGGAATAAACACTGTAAAGCACACTGACTTTCCTTGGCATGTTTCTCCCCACTGTATAAAGCCTATTGCATGTCACCACCCAATTCTGCATAAGTCCTGCCACACCATTAACTTTGTAGCTGCTCCTGGACTGCGCATGCCAGGAATCTCCCCTGCGCAGCCCGTACACATGTGCACACGCATGTACACATGTGTCTGCATGAAACCAGCCCGGTGCCCCTTACTCCAGCTGCTGCGCAGCGGCCTAGTCAAGCTAGGGGGACACCAGTAAAATCCACATGCAGTCTCTTTCATCATGAGTTGACTGTGGGTGAGTCCCCAACTTATGAGGCTCCCCCACAGTAAAAGCTCAACAATTAGGTGCTCAAAAATCAAAAAATCTGGGCGGCCCATAGTGTCAGAACCACCTTCTAACACTGATGTATAGAATATTAGTTTAAATAATCCATGTGTGAATTTCTAGGTGACCTTGATCCTACCTTTTAATTGGTATAATGTTGCAATAGGGCAGGGATTGTATATACTACTGTTTTATTTTTTGTATAAATTGACGTTTTTAATGATGTGATTGAGGATATTATTTGTTTTTATCCCGTGTATATGTATGCATTTTAAGATATGCACTTTTAATGGCTATATTTCTCTCCAGCCGAATAAAGTTTATGAACTGAACTGAACTAAGTGGGTGTGTCAGTGACTATATGCGTGAGTGAGTGGGTGTCTGAATGGCTGTATGTATGAGTGAGTGACTGGGTGTGTAAGTGGCTCTATGGGTGAGTGAGTGGCTGCATGGAAGAGTGAGTGACTGTGGGATTGGATGCATGTATGAGTGACTGGCTGTGTAAGTGGCTGAATGGATGTGTGAATGGATATGTAAGTGGTTGCATGAATGAGTATATGCTTTTATTGGTGAGTGGGTAGGCTGTATGGGTGAGTGGGTAGGTGTGAGTAGCTGTATTGGTGAGTGTGTGGCTATGTCAGTGACTGTATGATGAGTGACTGGTTGTAGGATCACGCTCTATGAGTGAATGAGTGGGTGTGTGAGTGGCTCTATGGATAAGTCAGTGGTTGTTTAAGTACTTTTATGGGTCTGTGAATGGGTATGTAAGTGGTTGTGTGGGTGTGTAACTGGGCATATGAGAGCTTGTATGGGCTGTGAGTGGGTGTGTGAGTGGTTCTGTGGATGATGTCATCAGTGTTGTCATTTGAGATGTGAACAGTGATGTCATCAGTGATGGCACTGAGCATCTCATGAGTGATGTAATATGTGAGGTCATAACTCATAAGCAGTGCATTGAGTGGCGGAAGTTATAGTTAGCTCAGGTAACTATAACTGTAGAATTTCACATGAGTGAAATCTGAGCCTAACTATAATGTCCCTATTACGTTTATTTTTTCAGTGCATTTCTTAGTTTTTTGTAATTCTTTTTTCTAAGTACAACGTCCCAGTAACCTTTGTCTTTTTTTGTGTGAATTTCTATGTTTAAAAAAAATTCTATTTGTAAGGTTTTTAAAAATGTTATTTCCTTACTGTAATCACTAAACTTTGAGTATGTGAGTGAGTGCATGAGTGTCTCAGTGGGTAGATGAGTGTCTGAGTAGGTCTGTGAATGGGTGCCTGAATCTCTGAGAGGATATGTGAGTCAGTGTGTGAGTCTGTCAGTAGATCTGTGAGTGGGTGAGAGACAGTACGAGTGATTCTGTAATTGGGTGCATGTGTGTCTGACTGTGCCTGTGAGTGGGTGTATGTGTCTGAGTTTGATCGTGAGTGGGTGCATGAGTGAATGGGTATATGAGTGGCTGTGAGAATATCTGAGTTATTCTGTGAGTAGGTACATGAGTGCCTGAGTGAGTTCTACTCGTTTTCTATAGGCCTGGGTTGAGCTCTTAGAGTTTCACTCAGTGGAATATTGTGAAGTTAATGAAAAACTCTGTCAAATTCCAATGAGTTCTGTTAGTGTGTGGAGTATTGCTCGGCCACCCCTTGGCTGCTGAGAGTTGTTGGGGGCCAAGAACCCCTATTGTTGCCACTAGGAAGTCCCCTACAGCAGGATTGCTGAGACCTCATTGAGGCTCCTCCCCCTTTCTCAACCACTCAGGAAACATGCCTCCTGGCGCAATACTGGTTGGGGGATGAAGTCCCCTTGGCTGCTGAGGGCCATTGGGGGCCAAGAACCCCTATTGTTTCCACCAGTTAGTCCAAAATAGTGGGATTGCTGAGACCTTATCAGAGGCCCCACCCTATTTCTTAGCCACTTTGCAAACATGCCTCCTGTTGCACTACTGGTTGGTGGATGTACTACCCTTGGCTGCTGGGGGTCCTGGGGGGCAAAAACCTCTATTGTTGCCACAAGAAATTCTCCCACGGTGGAATTACTAAGTCCTCATCGGAGTCCTCTGCTTCTTTCTCACCCACTCTGCAAAGGGCCTCCTGGCGCACTGCTGGTTGGGGGATGTGGTACCTTTGGCTGCTGAGAGTTGTTGGGGGGCCAAGAACCCCTTTTGTTGCCACAAGTAAGTCCCACATAGCGGGATTGGTGAGACCTCATTGGAGGCCCCCCCTTTCTCAATTACTCTGCAAAGTTGTCTCCTGGCACACTACTGGTTGTGGGATCAACACCCCTTTTCTGCTAAGGGTTGTTGAGGGACACAAACCCCGATGGTTGCCACAAGTAAGTCCCCAATGCAGATTGCTAAGACCTCATCGGAGGTCTGCTCCCTTTGTTAACCGCCTCCTTGGGTACTACTGGTTGGGGGATGAATCCCCCATTGCTGCAAAGGGTTGTTGGGGGACAAGAACCCCTTTTGTTGCCACCAGTAAGTCCCTCATAGCAGGATTGCTGAGTCCTCATCAGAGGCACCACCCCCTATCTCAATTATTCTGCAAACGTTCCTCCTGGCACACTACTGGTTGGGGAGGAACACTTCGTGGCTGCTGAGGGTCATTGGGGAAAAAAAACCTATTATTGGCAGATTGCTGGGACCTCGTTGGAAGCCCACTCGCTTTCTCAACCACTTTCCAAACACATCTCATGGTGCACTACTGGTTGGGGAATCTTTGGGGACCAAGAATCCCTATTGTTGCCACAAGTAAGTCCCCCACAGCGGGATTGCTGAGACCTCGTCGGAGGCCCCACCCTCTTTCTCAACCACTCTGCAAATGCACCTCCTGGTGCACTGCTAGTTAGGAAATGAACTCCCTCCAGCTGCTGAGGGTCGTTGGGGCAAGAACCTCTATTGTGGCCACACCTAAATCCCGCACAGTGGGATTGCTGAGACTTAATCTGAGGTTCCACCCCCTTTCTCAACCACTCTGCAAGCATGCCTCCTGGAGCACCACTGGTGGGGGGTTGAAGTTCCTTTGGCTGCTGAGGGTCGTTGGGGGCAAGAACCCCTATTGTTGCCACAAGTAGGTCCCCCACAGTGCTATTGCTGCCACCTCATTGGAAGCCCCGTCCCTTTCTAAACCACTCTGCAAATGCAGCTCCTAGCACATTTGCTGGTTGGGGGATGAAGTCTAGGGGTGAGAGTCCCAATAAACTCCTCTCCACCGGCGGTTGGCAGAGTTTTTACTGAACTCTGGGTTCCAAGTGGGGTGAGAGTGGCAAAACCCTGCAAAGTCTGCCGGCAGAGTGGAGTTTACCACCCACCCCTAGTTTTCTGCCTTTTTTCTGCTTACTTCTGACCTTTATTTTTCCTCTTTCTGGTCATTGCTAACCATTATTTTTTATCTTCTGCTCATTTCTGATCCGTATTTTGCCTCTTTCTGACATTTATTTTGCCTCTTTCTGTTCTTTTCTGACTTTTATCTTTCCTCTTTCTGCTAGTTTCTGACCTTCATTTTGCCTTTTTCCTGCTCGTTTCTGTCCTTTCTCTTGTTTCTTTCTGCTAATTTCTGACCTTTATTTTGCCTCTATGTGCTCGTTTCTGATCTGTTTGCTTCTCTCTGCTCATTTCTGCCCTTTATTCTGCCTCTTGCTAATTTCTGACCTCCATTCTGCCTCTTTCTGCTCATTTCAGTCCTCTATTCTTCCTGTTTTTGATAGTTTCTCACTATGCCTCTTTCTGCTCATTACTGACCTTTTTTATGCCTCTTTCTGCTCGTTTCTCACCTTTATTTTTCCTCTTTATGCTCATTGCTGATCTTTATTCTGCCTCATTCTGCTTGTTTCTGACCTTTATTTTTCCTCTATCTGATGTATCACACCTATATTTTCCCTCATCCTGCTCATTTCTGACCTTTATTCTTCCTCTTTCTACTCGACGCTCACCTTTATTCTCCCTCTCTGCTAATTTCGAACTTTATTTTGCCTCTTGCTCCTCTTTTCCCCCTGGGACCCCTTCAGGAGCCTCAAGTCCCCCGTGGTCCAAGCCGGCTTCCCTCCTCCTCCAGGAGCCGGGATTTCTATTGCACATAGGGAGCTGCTGCATATATATGAGACCACTTTCAACACAGCAGTTTCTGAAAACAAGCACTCTGGTGCAAAAGTTAATTTGGTACAGCCCTTAAAGTTGAAAGCAGGTTTTAACCCAATGCAACCATACACAAATTAATTTTCCCTAAAACTCCATTCTAGTCTCTCTGCTAATTCAGTTATAGGTTATAATATAGTTATCGGGCTAGGTGCCAAGAAGTGGGGGTGTGCCTGGGTCCTGTCCTAAGTGTTTCTTTGAAGACCAGTTTTCCTACCCAGCCCATTCCCTGCCATTTGCTCGGCAGTTTGCAGATCTCCTTCCACCAGATGTCTCTATGTTTGTTTCAGGCCACTCAGAGTGGTTTGGCTGAGCCTGTCAAATGCTGGCCAATCAAGAGAGGCTGCGCTGGAATTGGAGTCAGGCACTTCGGAAATGTTGTTCAATTTGTTCTAACTATTATATAGAAACTTTGAAGTGTCATTTTAGCTCACTCCTGTCAATGGTTAGACTTTTCCCATTTTTTATAAAGCCTTCCCATGTTAACCTACGGAGCTAATGTACTACAATGAAGAAAAACAAAGAGGCTTATTTATGAGCCCTTTGCTGGAGTTGTGTCATGCTTTCAACACAACTTCAGCAATGCGTGACTTTTGCGCCAACAGATACGTCAAGATTCCTTATGCATCTGTCACTTATTGAGACATGGTCTGCCATACAGTGAATACGGCGCATCCATCATGTCGCAAGGAGGGCGCAGTGAAAACTGTTGCATAATTGTTTTCATGATGCAACAGTTTTCATAAATAAGCTCCAAAATTGGCAGTTTTTCCCTCACCAGGGCATATAAAACATCTTTTATAATGTCTTTGCTTATAGTTGCAAGGCACTCTACCCCTGGGGCACCTAGGGGAGAATGTAGCGGCAACCTATATGTAAAAATATGGCAGTATAACATTCGGTAGTTCCTTTAATTCAAATGTCGAATTTGTCCATCATTTTAATATAAAAACATCCTGCAAAGCAGGGCGGACTTTTAAAATGATATCAGGCAACACAGCGTGTATCAAATGTGATGGGCCCCTAAACCTACATGCCTTGCCATATACTAGAGGCTTACAGGTAGGTTGTCAGTAACAATTGTAATTACACCTAATTACCATGTACCTTTTATAATGAGAGTGCTGGGCCAGACCTGGTTAGCAGGGCACAGTGCACCTTCAGAGTACTCAACCACAAGTATCCATCACAAAATGGGGTGATCAGGGTTAACAGGATGACTTTCTGACACGTCCTACAAATTCCAGATCTTTCAATCATAGAAATTTGAGGAAGTATGTGTTTTTTAATCAACGTTTGGAAGGGATTCTGGGTAAAACAACTTGTGGAGAGCTATGCAAGTCACAACATCCTGGTTTCCCCTAAGTGTCTAGTTTTGTACAGGTTCACCTCGGTGCCATGTAAGGGCCTAACATCCACAGCTACCCACTTTTTAAAAAATGGGGCAGTTTTGAGTGAAAAAATGTGTTGCATTATAGACTGTTTCCTGTTGCTGGCACTAGGCCTACCCACACAAGTTACGTGACATTTTTATCAGAAGAATTAGGGGACTGTTAGGTAGAAGAAAGTTTGTTGTTCACCACAGATTCCAAAACTTTCCATTACAGAAATATGAGGAAAATGTGTTTTTTTGTAGCCATAGTTTGAGGTTTGCAGGTATTCTAGGTAACATAACCTGGAGAAAGCCAAGCATGCCACCCCATTCTGGATTTCTAGCTTAGCTAGTGCCCAAAAATCCCCAGCTAACCACTTTGCAAAAAACAGGTCAGTTTTGAGTGAAAAAATTTGACCTATCCATGTTGCGTTTTGCCGACACTAGGGCTACCCACACAAGTGAGGTACCCTTCTTAGCAGAGAAGATGTGGGAGTATAGAATAGTAGAATATTTGTTATTGCCAATGGATATCACTGCATTTTTCCCTTTAAAATATATGCCAGTGTGTGAGAAAGAAGACATTTTGAAAAATACGCTATTCTAGTCTATTCTATTCTACTCTATTCTATTCTTTTCTATTCTATTCTATTCTATTCTATTCTATGGTTCTTGTATAGCGCATGGCTATCAGAAAGCCCCCTAGCAGTAAAACAGACATTGCATATCACCAGCCCATCACAAAAGGAGCAACTAGATTCTAAATAGCCAAGTTTTTAAAGCCTTGCGAAAAGAGAGTTTTGGGGTCAGTTGGAGGTCACTTGAGCTTGGATCTAGGGAGATTGACATGACCAGCTCGGTGTCATCGGAATAGGAGACAAATGACAGCCCATTGGAATGTACAATTTATGCCAATGTGTAGATATAAAGGTTAAAAAGCGTGGGGCTCAGGGAGGACCTCTGGGTACCTGCTGCACAGGGGAATGCTATTGCAGTAACAGAACCAATCTACTACCTGAAAGGTTCAGTTCTCCAAAAGTAGGTGAACCATTTCAATGCTCTGTCCTCGCTGCCCACATTTGAGACTCTCTGAATGAGTGTGGAATTATGTATTGTATCAAAGTCTGCACTAAGATCTAAAAGAATAATGACTTCCGAACCTCCTTGAACCTGTGGATGTCTCAGATCTTCTACCACAGGCAGCAATGCTGTTTCTGTGCTGTGTTGTAGTCTTGACCCCATTTGGGTGATGTGGAGGACTTCGTCAGATTCATGGAAGTAAGACATTTTTTTATTAACATGTTTTTCCAGGAGCTTGGAGGCTCCTGGTAACAAGGAGATCGGCCTGCAGTTGCGTAAACAAAGGGGGTCGAGGCTGGGCTTTTTTAGTAATGAGTTTAACTAACTTGTGATTCAATTGGGGATACATGTTTGCTGTTAAGGGATAAAATTAGCAGGTCTGTTAAAGTGGGAGCAATAATTTCAACCCTTGGCCGAGGATATGGAGGGTGTGCGTGTCTAAGGGGGAGCCATATTTGACTGCACTTAAAAGATCTGTGGGAAGGCTTATCTTTGAGAAGGCTCAAAGTGAGATTGGGAAAGGCAAGAAGCTTGCCATCAGATTGCTCTATAGGGGGGTGTTTGGATTGAGAGTCATCCTGATTGGCCTATCATAAGATTTACCCTACCTTCTCTCAAAATGTTTGCACTCATGTTTTAAGGTCATTAGGTGAGTATTGAAATAAGGGGATTTCTTGCCTCGTTTGGCACTATTGTGCAACCTTGACAGTAGGGCAGTGTTCAGCGAGTTAGTAATCCACTCATTGAACCTACAAGTAGACAGGTTAATTTGCTCAGAGGGGTCGGGTTTAGTTGACTCAAGAGCAGCTGAACCAGTCCTTGAAGTTCAGTTTAGGCAGCACTGATCTATCTGTTTGGCCGGTAACAGGGGGAAGTAATGTGTGGGGAGTGGATAGGTTCATAGGGACTAGAAAGTGATCTGACCAAGTTAGAGGTAGGGGACTATGTACATTTAAATTGGTGATGTTTCAGCTCTGCATGTTTCTGAAATCTGGGAAGATGGTGACTTTAACACACCAGTCTGTACGTTGATGCTATTTTTAGGAAACAAAATAAATAATTTTATCCA
The DNA here is from genome assembly GCF_964204655.1 of Triturus cristatus. NCBI lineage: Eukaryota > Metazoa > Chordata > Amphibia > Caudata > Salamandridae > Triturus > Triturus cristatus. The sequence goes on from NC_140587.1 coordinate 234,453,341, forward strand.
AAGCACTTTTTTCCCTACCAGTCCGGATTCCGCAGCAACCACAGCACCGAGACTGCTCTCCTTGCCACCAGAGATGACAACCGCCTGCTACTCGACCAAGGACTCACCGCGGCCCTCATCCTTCTAGACCTCTCTGCAGCCTTCGACACCGTCTCCCATTGCACCCTCGCAGCCAGACTTCACGACACCGGGATACAAGGAGCTGCCCTTGACTGGATCCGATCCTTTCTCTCTGGCAGAACCCAGAGGATCAGACTCCCTCCCTTCCTCTCCGAACCCACCGACATCAACTGCAGAGTGCCCCAAGGCTCTTCACTAAGCCCCACGCTCTTCAACATCTGCATGGCCCCCCTCACTGCCATCGTCAGGCAGCATGGGCTCAGCATCGTATCCTACGCAGACGACATCCAGCTCATCCTCTCACTCACAAAGAATACCGAAGACACCAGACTCTGCTTCCAGGAGGGAATGAAGGAGGTGGCAACCTGGATGAACGACAGCTGCCTTAAGCTCAACTCAGAGAAAACCGAGGTCCTCATCCTCGGACCCTACACCTCAGCATGGGAAAACACCTTGTGGCCCCCCGCCCTCGGGACCCCACCCACTCCTATGGACCACGCACGCAAACTCGGCATCATACTTGGCTCTTCGCTTTCCAGGAACCGTCAGGTCAACGCCGTCGCTTCCACTAGCTTCAACTGCCTGCGCATTTTCTGCAAGACCTTCAAATGGATCCCCCTCGACTGCAGAAAGACCATCACCCACCTGCTCATAACCAGCAGACTGGACTACGACAATGCCCTATATGCCGGAATCAACAGATCTCTCATACACAGACTCCAGACCATCCAAAATGCTGCCACCAGACTCGTCCTTGGGACTCCAAGCCACAAACACATGACCCAACACCTACGAGACCTCCAATGGCTCCCTGTTGAGAAGAGGGTCACCTTCAAACTCCTCACCCATGCCTATAAATCCCTCAACAACATCGGCCCCAAATACCTCAACACAAGACTATCCTTCCACGTACCCAAGAGGAACCTCCGCACCGCCGACCTCGCCCTAGCAGAGGTCCCCCGCATCCGCAGAAGTAGAACAGGCGGTAGAGCGTTCTCCTACATCACAGCCAAGACCTGGAACAAGCTCCCTCCGTGAACATCAGAGGCTTTCCAGCCCTCCACACCTTCAGGAAGGACCTCAAGACCTGGCTCTTCGACTGATCCGGAGCTCACCCCAGCGCCTTGAGACCCTCGCGGGTGAGTAGTGCGCTTTAGAAACACCTGATTGATTCATTGATTGATTGATTGATTTCCCCCATAAACTCAATGCAGCTAAATTTTGGCTATTTTGTAGGTCTCTTCTAGGGGAATCCACAAACTGCGTGCCTTTAGAATCCGTAGGATGGTAGTAAATAGCGACACAATTTTGGCATGTGCGTCTTACGTGGAAAAAGTTATGTAGCTCTGAGCAGGAACTAACCCAAAAACCCAAGAAAAGGGCTCCGTATCAGATGGGGAGGGGGGCAATGGGGAAAGGGGTGCAAAGGCCCAGCAGATAAGTGATTAAAACATTCCCTTTTAAACTTTAATTAACACTTACATTTTCACCATTTAAATTTATCTGCCTGAAAACGTGCTGTGGATGAAGCCATCCAGCCAGCTAAGCGGCATTTTTACAAGCACCTATCGCCACCACAACGTCAAAAGTGACGTTGCGGTGGTGATAAGGCTTCGCCTTATTTAAGAGGCAAGCGTTAAGCCACTTACAGGCCCCCTTTCATGCTCTGCTGAGCGGGAAAAGGGCGGGCAGTGGGTGTTGCGGTGGGCGTTCCACCTCAATACCCATTGTTTTTGACGCTCCCCCCTATTTACAAGGGCAGCATAAATAGGTGGCAGTGCCAAAATTAGGATCAGGATAAACCTGCAGCACACATGGAAAAAGCAAAACACCTTGGATTGCTTAAGTGTAGGAAGGGACACCTTCCTACATATAAACAATCCTTCCTTGCAAGCAGACACCCTTGCACTATGGGGCAAGGTTGCCTGCGTTGGCCCTACACTGCTAAGTGCAGCACCAGCACAGGGAGAAACGCAAGGCTGCACCATATTCTTGTAAATATGTAGCAGCCTTGCATTTCTGAATTGGCGGAGTGAGGCGTTAAGCCATGATGGCTAACGCCTCACTTCGCCACTTCATTGGAAAATGTTATCAGTAATGTCATTGAGGATGCCATTTGAGATGTCATGAATGATGTCATTGTACAAGTTATGAGGTCGTAAGCAGTGCATGGTGTGGGCACAAGTTATAGTTACCTAAGATAACTTTACCTTGTGAATTTCAGTGTTTTCTATTTTAAAATGGAATGTTTTAACAGCTGTTTTCAGATAACTATAACCTCACTTGAACCTTTGTTTCTTTCTGTCAATTTTTGAGGCTTTTAAAAAAAATTTAAACCAACTTATTATTTCCATGCTTTACTATTGCAGATAATATGTTCAGAATTGTCTCTATATTGGGAACCAAGTACCTCACTGTAGCACTCCATTATTTCGGGGTAGCAAAGCAGAGCAGTACTGGGCTTACTCGGGTGAGGTGGTGTGGGCTAGCAATCTCCATCGAATGGAACACAACAACAAAACTCAATAAATCCCCAGTTATTTTACTTTCAAAAAAGGAAAATTACATTTATTTCACACATACACTACTAAATACTACACATTAAATTAAAAATACATTAATTAGGTATATTTAAACACCATTGGTGGCATGATTTTATCACGTTTGTCTCATAGTGGGCTAAGACGCTAATTGGACTTGGCAGGGTCACCCCCAAACTTTTTACCTTAAACCTCATGTTTTCTGAATTTCGTTTTTGTTGGCATTAGGACTCCATTTACATTATCACTTCTACCCAATGCTAAAGTGCTTGTGCCCACTCACCGCTTACACTTAATTGGCACATTTAATTTACTCATAAGTCCTTAGTAAAGTGGTATAACAAATTCTCAGGGCCTGTAATTTAAATGCTACTGGTGAGCCTATAAGTCACTCCTAAGTTAGGTTCTACACATCTGTAGGGAAGGGTGCAGTATTTTTAAAGATATGGACATGTGCGTTTAAGTTTTAACCCCTTAGCAGCCAGGCCTCCGCCTGTGCCACGCCTTTTTTGTCTATTTGGTGCTAAGGCTCCAATAACTTTTTGTCCACATAAGGTATCAATGCCAAATTTGCATCCTTCTCCAACACGCTCAGGATTCTAAAGTACCCAAGGTATTTAAATTCCCTGGAGGGGACTAGGAAATTAGGCATATTACAGCTACATTTTAGGAGTGGTGCAGAAGAAAGCGCCTGTTTTTTTCCCTGCAAACGGTATCCACAAACGTTTTGTGGTGCTAAAATAACCATTTTTTCAGCTTTCAGGAACAGGCAGCCTTTTGTCAGAAGACTAAAAGTTTCTACACAGTTTTTACTGGGACCGCCTTCCAGTTAGTAGAAATGTCTGTGAAACCAATAGTGTATCCTGGAAAGCTATACATTTTCGAAAAGAAGAGAAAATTCTGAATTCATCAAGGGGTCATTTATGGAGATCATTCAAAGCTTTCCTATAGAAACTAACAGTTGAAATATAAGAATATTGAAATTTTGTTTGAAAAAAAAACAGCCATTTGTGCCTACATTTTCACCTGTAACTTTTTCTAACTATGCTAGGTTTTTAAAGCAATATACTGTTACTTCCGTGTGACCTTTCTGGTTGTGGGTATATTGTGGGCCTGTATGTTCACAAAGAACCCACGGTACCCAGAGCCAGTAAGTGAGCCACACCTTGCAATGGTTTTTCAATGTGTACTGGGTATACAACAATTTATTTTGTAAAATGCAAAGAGTGAACAATAGGTATGAAGGAAACCTATTTATTCCAAAATGGGAAAAAGGTGTGGGGTTTAGAAGCAGTGCTTATTTGCACATCTCTGAATATGTAGGTAGCCATACCAGCAGGTGAATTAGGGGGCATTTTTCAAAATGTTTTCTCTTTTGCAGACTGTCTTTTATTTGGATGGTGGAAATGCATGCAAATAACACTTTTTCTACTATCCGGTGCTCCCCTATGTCTCCCAATAAATGGGACAGGAAACGGGTCAAAAAGCAACATGGACACATCTCATTATCCCACACAAAACTGACCCTTTTTTGCAATGTGCATAGCTGCGGATTTTGGGCACTAGCTCAACCGGCACATAGGGACACCTAGCAAACCTGTATATTTTTGAGAACTAGACACCCAGGGGAATTCAGGATTGGGTGACTTGTGTGGCTTTCACCAGGTTCTGTTACGTAGAATCCTTTGCAAACCTCAAACTTTGTAAAAAAACAAATTTTTCTCACATTTCTGTGATGGAAAGTTAAGGAATCTGGAGGAAGCCACAAACTTCTACACATCCAGCATTCCCCCAAGACTCCCAATAAAACTGGTACCTTACTTGTGCGGGTAGGCCAAGTGCCCGCGACAGGAAATGGCCCAAAAAGCAATGTGAACACATCACATTTTCCCACAGAAAAAAGACCCTTTTTTGCAATGGGCCTTCCTGTGAATTTTGGTCCTAGCTCTTCCGGCTGCTAGGGAAACCTAGAAAACCTGCACATATTTGAAACCTAGATACCCAGGGGAATCCAGGATGTTGTGACTTATGTGGTTCTCGACAGAGTTTGTTACCAAAATCCTTTGCAAATCTAAAACTTTGTAAATTTCTGGATCTGTGGGAAGCCACAAACTTCCACCCACACAGTGTTTCCCCATGTCTCCCGATAAAAATGGTACCTCACTTGTGTGGGTAGGCCTAGTACCCGTGACAGGATATGGCCCAAAACTTAATGTGGAGACTTGAAAATTATCAATTACAAAAGATCTGGTTTTGCCTTTCTGAAAACTAGACACCTGAGTCCAAAGATGTGTGGCTTCCATGGATCTCCCCACATTTTTTCTATACAGAATCCCATGCAAACCTGAAATTCAGCTAAAAACTCACATTTGTCTCACATTTCTGTGGGGGAATTGCTGTGCCAGCACAAATTTCCTAGCACTCAGCATTTCCCTTGGTCTCCTTATAAAAATGATACCTCACTTGTGTGCTATCCCCTCAATATCTATGTTTTTGACCTTTCCCAGTTGCAGGGCCTTGGGCCACCAACACAAGTGCGATATCATTTTACTCAGGAGACAATAGGAATGCTGGGTGGTAGGAAACACAGCTATTCCCTCACAGAAATGTGAGATTTGTTTTAGCAAAATTTGAGGTTTGCAGGGCATTCTGGGTAGGGAAACATTGGGGGATCCCCGCAACCACACAGTCTTGGACTCCCCCAGGTGTCTTTTGTCACTAATGTTTCAGTTTAGTAGGTTTCCCTACATGGCCTCCGAGCCCAGGACCACAAATGCAGGTGACCCCCTTGCAAATCCAGGTCTTTTTGTGATTGATCATTTGTGATGCCTGCACAATAGGTTTTGGGCCCTTCCCTGCAGTGGACACTTGGCCTACCCACACAAGTGAGGAGACTTTGGGGAACACTGGGCAGTAGGAAATTTGTCTCGGTCCAGTGATCCCATAATGTTACCACACAGGAATGTGAGAAAAATTTGATTTTGTTTGCAAAATCTGAGGTTTGCAGAGGAATCTGGGTAGGGAAATTTTGGGGGATCCATGCAAGCCACACATCCTTGGACTCCCCCGGGTGTCTAGTTTTCAGAAATGTCTAGATTTTGTAGCTTTCCCTACATGGCCACCGAGCCTGGGAATGCAGCATACATAGAAAGAGGAAAAATGAGGAGAAAGTACAATATTTTCTCCTCGTTGTGCCTCCCTTATGCCTCCCCTGGGGATGCGTTTGTTTTTGGCGTTGCCTCAGACTTGCGATTCCTCATAAATCTTGGGCAGTGTCAAAAAGCCATGGATGTTGCTGGGAACGCCCCAAGCAACACCCATGGAATGCCCCTTTCATGCAGTTTTCTGCGTGAAAGGGGCACATGTTAACAAGGCCATGAAAAGTCACCCCTAACGTGGCTTTAAGTGGCCTTATAAATATGCCAGTGGCACACTGCACCACCGGAACATTCAAAAGGTGACATACCAGCGGCGCAATAGTGCCGATAGGCCCATAGTCTGCAAACAACTGAAAGAAATGTATAGGCAAAATTCTTTCACAATTCACTCTTCACAATGCAACACCACTAAATAAATACGGGCAACACCGGCTGCACCATGTTTGGGTCAATACAGAGTAGAGCACTTCCAATGGAAATCCCTGCAATCCAGATGTCTCTTGCTGCACTATTGGCACATTAGTGTCCAACTCCAAAACAGGCACTTCATCCGCCCTGGGTTTATCTTCATCTGCACTGAGAGGCACTTCATCATCAGATGATTCCTCTCGTACAGAAAATTTACTGCCAGAATCCTGGCCTTCTTCCTCTGCCACAGATGCAGAGTCAGTCTCATAATCATGGACAGAAGAAGACTCGACAGACATACCAACAACCTGCTGAGTGGTCATCCTGCGGCTAGCCATAATCCTTAACAAGAGAAGTAACTTGACAAAAAAGTCAACAGAATCCAACACTGTGTAAAATAAGTAATAAACAAAGTGTAGATGTATAAAACAAAAATCAATACAAAGTACACAAAGACCTATAATCCCTAAAACAATACCACTCACTTGCTAAAGACAGCCAGACCTACTAGCACCTACTCTGCACAGACCCAGCAAGCACCAGCAAAAACCCACAAGAAAAGAAAAAAAGAAAAAGAAAATGACACTCAAGGAAACATAGTACACATTGTGCACAAATACAAGGACAATTCCACACACATTCAAACAAAAGTTAAATAGGCTGCTAATATTACAGCATTTTTAAAAACTCATTCATGCAGGTCATTGATACTAATTTGGAGTAAACACTATAAAAAAGTTTTATTACCAAACACCTGTAACTACACAAACAGCAGATCTACCAGGGTGGAAACGTCAACCACAAGGAACATAAAAGCTTTGCTCTAGAATAAAAAGGAGAGAAAAACACTACAATCACCAATGATGACAAAACATAACAGTCAACATATCAAACACTATGAAGTCTGCCCATCACTATTCATATGCCAGCCACAAACACCGGCAGCCAAGTGCCAGTCTACACACAGCCAGCCAAACGCCAAAACACTCATCAGCCAAACTTTACTTAAAACACAAACTTTCCCTGGTGGTCTAGTGGCTTCTGCCCGGGACGGATGGGCCTACAAATACATGGCTGATCTGCCCTGGGGGCAGAAACGGCCAAAAACTTCATCCCTAAAAGGGAATTGATCCTTGCCCAAGGTGTCACTCCCAAAACAATTTGTATATACAAAAATTAATCCGTGCTCTAGGGGCTTCTGCCCCCCTTGGGGAAAAATGAGCCTAAAAATATATGGCCCATCTGCCCCAAAGGGGGTCAGAAACAGCCACATTATCAATGACCCAAAAGGGGGAGCAACCCTTGCCCAAGGGGTCGCTGCCCCTAAACATAATGCGCAAAATCCCTGGTTTCTGGGAAGTTTTAACCCAGTAGCGGCTACTGGAGGGAGTGCTGCGGAGGGGGTGGGGCAGGACGGGGGAGGGCCAGGGTGGGGGTTAGTAAACTCCGGCTCACGGCCGACAGGATTAATGTAAATAAATAAATAAAACGAATTTCATTGTGTGCGCTGAAATTCCAAGTGGCGATGGAGCGAGCGCAATTAAATTTGTTTTATTTATTTGGTAATTTACATTACTCCGGTCGGCCGTGAGCCGGAGTTTACAACCTCCCACCCTCCCCCGCCTCACCGCCCTGCAGCACTCCCTCCAGGAGCCGCTACTGTTTCAACCCCGTGGGGGGTAGCTCGGCCCAAAACGTCTGATCTAGCCCCGGGGGGGCTGAAAAACAGGAAAGATGCTTCCCACAAGACAGCGACCCTTGCCCAAGGGATCGCTCCCTGATAAATATATTTACAATACATCCCAGGTGCCTAGTGGGTTTCGACCACTCCGGGGGGCAGATCAGCCCAAAAAACTGCTGATCTAGCCCCAGTAGGTGCCAAAACGCAGGAAAATAAACTGCCTCGCAGGGCAGCAACCCTTGCCTATGGGGTCGTGCTCTAAAAATATGTTAAAAAAGTCCCTGGTGCCATGTGATTCGGACCCCATGGGAGGCAGATCTGCCAAGTAAACTGCTGATCTAGCCCAAGGCAGGGGGCTGAAACACAAGAAAAATGCTGCCCACAAGACAGCGACCCTTGCCCAAGGGATTGCTCCCTGATAAATATGATTAAAATACATCCCTGGTGCCTAGTGGGTTTCAACAACCCCGGGGGCAGAGCAGCCTAAAAAACAGCTGATCTAGACCCAGTTGGGGCAAAACACAAGTAAATAAACTGCCCCACAGGGCAGTAACCCATGCTCGAGGGGTCGATCCCTAAAAATGCAATTTAAAAAACTCCCTGTTGCCTAGTGGGTTTGAACACCCCTCCACTCGGGGGAGAGGAGCAGATTGCCTGAAAAAACAGCTGAAGCAGCCCCCAAGGGGGGTAGCAAAACACGGATTTGTTATGCCACTGGGGATCAACCCTTGCCTGAGAGGTCACTCTCCCAAATTTTCCCCCCAAAAATTCCATGGTGTCTAGTGGAGAGGATTCCGGGCCCACCTGCAAATGTGGAGCAGGAATCCACTCTGTACAGACATAGGGGGAAAGTCTGTTCCTCCTGCGTCGGTACTCCTGAAACTCCCCCCGGGAGAAGGGCTTCCCATAAACGTCCTCTCCCTGGACTCGCTGGAAGCAAACGGCTTCCAGCATGTCCCCGGCTGCACTTGATGACGTTGGTGTGCCGTGAGCACGTCAACGTCATCAGATTGCCAGGGGGGGGTCGGATGGCAATGGAAGCACTTCTGCTGACAACCCCAGTGGCGTCATTTGAGTGAGGGCCCCACTGTGGGAGCACCAGGACTTCCCCTGTGGGCCAGTGCCAGGAAATATTGCTAACGTCCTCGGCACAGCAGAACTGCTGCTGAGGACGAAACCATTACGCCCTTGGCACTGAATGGGTTAAGTTCCCTCGTAGGCCTACCTCTCCTGTAGAATAACATTGTGTTACCTTATTACATTTGAGTAGTCATACATTTTGATTGGGAATAGGTAAAAATGGCTTGTTTTGTCTCAAATGAATTGTAATTTAAAATGCTCTTTAATGGCAAAGTCGAAATGTATGTCACAATTCTGAAAGTGCCACTTTCAGAAAGCTACCATTTTCTTGTCCTAACAATTTGGTATCTGCAGCCTGTATCCTGAGTCACATGACTGTGAATAGAGTGGCTTTTGGCTTTCTGTGTTCCTCACAGACAGTGAGACAAAGGGGGACTGGGTGTTGGGATGGGAGGGGTGGAGGTGTTGCCAGCCCCCTTACATTTCAAACGGGCTGCCTCCAGCAAACTCGCAAAGAAGTTGACACCAAATAGGGAGTGATCCACATTTGGTTCACCATCCTATAATGTCTTATGAAAGGATAGCAGAAGGGTCCAAGGTTCGTCCTATAGGGGTTGCAGTCACACACTTCACCTATTGGAGCAAAGGTGCATACACCTCAATAAACGTAGGCTGACCTGCTGCCTGCAGTATGAAATGGGCTAGTAGATTAAGGCAGCAGATCAGTCTAGTTTTCCATATATCTGTTTATAGGGCATAATATTTAATATGGGTTATTAATATGCTTGTTTCCAAGCATTGTAATAACAAGAACATTGTTATTCAATGCAATAGTACTTCCATTCTCAAACTCATAAGGTGAGAGGACTAAGACAACCATTCTAGGCTTCGAACTTATGATTCTTGACTGTAAATCGATCTATGCAATGAACATTTAACTTAATTATCTTTATAACTTGCACTGTAGGCATTTTGTGCTGTCCACATTTCCGTAATGTTTTTCCCCTAATCAAAATGCCACTTTTCAGGTTTTCTAAAATTACAACTCATTCATTATTAGCCTAGTTTAGAACACTCTTTGTCAACAATATTACATGCAATCATGCTCTCACCCATTCAAAGAATTGACCTCAGCGTCTAGTATGTATGTATGCTCTTGGTATTTCTAATGTGCAAATCTAGCCAAAAGCCAGTGGAGTGCTGTGCTGCAAGTATGCCACGATCCATAATACAAGAAGGAACGCAGCCCTCCCAGGCCCTGGTTGGGTAGGAAAATCAAGCGATGGAATGTAGACTCCCAAATCTAGGTCCTGGTGCTACTGCACCTACACCATTGAACGACTGCACTCCTGTTTGTAGAGCTGTGTGGAAAGTTGACCAACCAATCAAACACATTGAACTCCCTCTAGCTTGCAAAAGTGGCTGTGCTCATGTGTGTTGCCAGGTTGTATCTTGCTGTACTGACTGGTTGGCCACAGCCTGACTGGTTTTGCCTCTGATCTTGCTGGTGTATACATCACAGCAGTGGTGGGTTTAGGTAGCCAATGCAGTTATGCTTTTTTCTGGGTAAGACACTGACTAGACTCTATTGTTGACTCATGTGCTATGGACCAATATAGAGCAGGAGTGGTTGTTTAAGACTTGTCCCTTTCCAACCTGTACAAAATGGTGCCTCATAATTATACCTTATGTGAAAGATAAAATGATGGCATACATGTCTCTCGCTGCAGCCGAGCACTCACCATTCACAGGGCCCTGCAAGGCCTCCAGGTGTCATGGTGGCACCTGCCAACCGGGATCTCTCAGCAGCCAATCAATAGTTTTACTTTTCCCTGGAAATGTGGACTAAATGTAATCAATTAGGGTAATAAGCAAAAGCAGGCTCTTAAACAAAATGCCTATTCAGTGCAGGCAGAAAAAATAGAACTGCTGAGCAACATCTTAGGGTGCTCAGAGCAACATGTTGCCCACGAGCTACGAGTTGAAGGCCACTCTTTTAAAGTGAGATAAAGCGGTGCAGAGAGATAGAAATAGAGAGAGAGAGAGAGAGGGATGGATGGGATACCCCAAGGAGTGAAAGGTAGAAATGTCTTTAGTTTTTTGACAAATAGAGGAAGAGAGAGGTAGAGTTAGATATTGACAGGTAGAGAGGTGATGTAGTGAGAAAATTATAAAACAGTGCACGAAAGGAAAGAGAGGGAAAGAGAGCAAGAGAGGTGGTGTAGAGGGCAGGGATTACGGCAAGAGGTATAGAGAGTGGCATAATGCTGAATGATGGACCCCCTTGCAGAATGTGAAACGGGGCCCCTTAGTCTGCCATATCTCACATTTATTCATTAGCCTGACACTGAATGGGGCCCCCTGGCGGGGGGGGAGGAGCTGTGCCACGCCCCTGGGCGTAGAAAGGCAGGTCAGGTGAAGGGAGTAGAAAGAAAGAGAAAGCAGTTGAGAAAGAAGGTGAAGGATAGCAAAAGAGATGTGGTGTTGACCAATGAGGTAAAGGATAGAGACAGAGGTATGGTAAAAAAAGAGGCAGAGAATGAGTCAGTTGGACTAGGAGAGGGATACAAAAGTGGTAAGAGCGAAAGGATGGGATTATAGAGGCAAAAAAGTAGTATACGTAGAGAAAGATAAGTAGTAAGTGAGAAATGTAAGGCAGAGGTATCTGAAATAGAAAAAAGGAGGTGGAGGTGTGAGGTGTGAGGTGGCAAAATAATGGAGTGGTACTCTGAGAGGTGATAAGAAGTGTAAGAGAGCTTCAGGGAATATAGAAGAGTTACTGAGAGATCGCTGTTTGAAAAACAGAGAAATTAGGTAGATAGAGGTGAGATAGAGAGAGGTGTGATAGAGATAACACTAGGAAAGAGGTAGAGAGATTTGAGGTTTAGAGAAATGGGAGTGAGATCAAGAAGTAATGTAGAGAGAGATGAGGTTGAGAGTGAGGTGCAGCAGATGGAAGATGCATATAAGTAGATGAGATGGAAATAGCAGTGAGGTGCAGAGAGAGGGGTGAGATCAACAGATAATTGAGATATGAAAAGTGAGAGAAAGGCAGAGATGGAACATTAACCATAAGGAGAGGTAGAAAGAAGTGAGGTACCACGAGAGAGAGTTGAAAAGAGGTGGGGTAGAGATAGGTACATTGATATTTAATTAAGATAGAGACGCTAGAGGCATGTAGATGTAGAATAGGTATAGAGAGAGAGAAGGTAAAGAGACAGATGAGTGAGGTAAAAGAGGTGAAGTAATGAGAATAAAAATCCGTAAATATTTTGTTGTTTTAGATTAACTTTCACCAACTGCCTGACAGCACGAGGGTGAAGGTCAGGCAGGTCGAGCATGTAGATTAGTCTTCTTTGAATAAGGCATGCTCACCTGTCAAACTCATTTTTTTATTTACTTTATTCATCTATTATAGTTGGACTTCTGACTATCCCGATCATTCAGACTCTAGGGCCAAGGGCCAATAGTCCACCTTGCCTGCAATTTAAATAATCTCTGCTTCAGTTAGTTCTTTGAAACAAATGGGCAAAGTTTACAAATACGTTGAAACCGTGCTGATTTCTTATAAGGTTTTATTATTTCAATGACAATATGCTGGCCCTTTATCTACTGGATCTCTTTTAACGCTCAATGAAATTACTTGAAGCAAATTCCCCAAACAAGCAAATGATCCAAATATGCACAAGTCTACTGCAATCTACTCTCTTTACAGAAAAACCTTTAAACTGTGTGATCAGTGATGTGTGAGTGAATGGAAAAGGTCAATTACTTATTGTAGGAAACTGGGTTTTTGTTTGAGGTGGGTGAAGAACCTTCTCAAGCAACAAGCAACAACCACAATCCCTGTCAGGGTGCCCCACAAAAGTCACTGAATAAAATTGTGCTTAATCCTGTGGTGACTTGAAATGAAAGAAGCCGGGGTTAACTTTGAGGAAATGTGTAAATCATTTTTGCAGCACCAAAACAATAAATAAAGAGAAAACACAACATGATAAAAATGCCACCCCAGCTTAGAAAAGAATAAGAAAGATAATGACACCAAAACGAATCAAATCCAATGAGTAGAACCAGAGTTATGAATTTTTTAATTTTCTAGTGAAAAATTCCTAAAAAGATCGAAATACCAACCTGGGGTATCTGCTCTTGCAAGACCGGGGAAAAGTGAAAAGTTAAGGCCAACCATGATGGAGAGTGGCTCGGATACATAGAGTGGATTTGGTCTGGTCTTGGCTAACCTGCGGACTTGGAAGAAATTTGAAACCAAAGTTGGTGAGAAAGTAAAGTTCAGCAGTGCAAGGCAGCCGGCATTGTCTTCAGGAAGATGCTAGAAAAAGTAGAGGTAAACATTTTTATGTTCAGGCTTTGTCACTTTTCTGGAAGTTGAAACTCTCCAGACTGACAAAGCTGCAGGCTATAGCCAACTGGGGCTCCACGAGGGCAGATACTCCTTCCAGGAGGAGTCACTGAACTGGATTTGCTGCTGCGCATAAAAGAAAATAGCAGGAGTTATGGCAAAGTCAGGCTGACTGGTGGCTGCTCCCTGGCGGATCTTCGAGCAGGTAGCTCCTGTCAGTTCTTAGGCCACTTTTTGGTGGAAAATGTTCCAAGTCCCAAATTTCAGGTTTTGCCCTTTTGGGAACCTTTAGAACCACTTCAAAGGGACAAGAACTGGGTGGGCACCCCTTGCAGGGCAGGACTCACTTCAGGCAGTGGTTCAAGGTTGTTGGAGCTTGTTGTGTCCCTGCAGCTCACGCAGACGGCTGGCCATCTAGCTCGTGGAGTCACTCTGGTAGACCTGGTGTGGAATCCATTTGTGTTTTATCCCTATTCAATGTCTGATGGATGCTTGGATCTGTAATATTCAGTGATGATGAGGCCTGAAGAATTTGTGCAGCAAAAGTGTAAACATAGGTGAACTAATGTACTCTGCTGAAGTACATATCTTGTAATGCAACAAAAGGCTTGCTTAAAGACACCATTGCGACTTGCATTATTCCTTTAGCCCAGCAACAAGTGGGCACCGTCACCCTGTACCATGCAGGTTGCATGCACTATTAGCTTCTTCTGATTGGTTCCGTAACCAATAATTGTGTAATCTGTACTGTCTGGTGATAACCAAGTGAATCATTGGTTCAAAATTATGAAGAAATTCTATTGCACTTTTGATTTTATTGGACATGTACCGAAATTCCTTTTTTTGGGCTACAGAAATTTAAATATTGTGCTCAACTTCTGAAAATTGGACACTAGGTTATCAAACCTTCTGTCCCCATGTACACGTTTAGTAAATTATCTTCAAATGTGAGCCCTGATGGAGTCTGTGTCTTATTTTATGTAAATTGCTATACTGGGACCAAGCAGGCCTCAAGCAGCAGGGCAGTCATCTGAGGGCACAAGGCAGGCTACAAGCATCATGGTAGTTCACTGGTAGCAGTAGACAGTCCTCTGGTACAAGGCAGACTTCAAGCAGCAGGGGAGATCTTGAAGTACAAGGCAGTCCTTCTCGGAGTTGTCCACAGGTCCAGAGTGAACTGAAGAGGTGGTCTGTGAGTCCAATATTTATACCTGGTTAGAGCACAGAAGAGAGCATATAGAAGCAGAATGGCTGAGAATTTTTACTCTATTAAAAGAGAGCAACCACTCCTACTTGTGGAGGCATATGAATTGTCTTGTCAGTCCAGGCAGACTAAAGAGAGCGGGATAGCGGAAAAGGTGAAAGGTTTGGAACAGGTATGTTGAATAGCTATACACAACTGTTTCAGTAGGGGCCACATCATCCTTTCCGCCCTACCTAGATTTAGTTCCCTGGGTCCCTCAAGGTACTCCTATCACAGAAGATGCAGTAATAGAACCATTACAAAAATGAGGAATGACGGGCCCCAGGGCCGTATGGGATTCCTGCTTCAGTGTTTAATACTGCGCAAGATGCCTGGGTAACAACAGTAACATCACTCTTTACCACGCTTCAGCTACTGCAACGACCGATGCTCTTGGAGAAGCTCAATTCCTTTTCCCAGTTACAAAAAGGGAAACCACTCCAAACCCTTAAAAAGATTGGCTTGACGCTCTGCTTGATTTAGAAGCTTAAGCCTATGCCTGCATCCTTTTGAAAGAATTGGAGTCATGGCCAATGGGTAACATTATTCTTCCGCTCTTTCAATCGATCCATACAAACTTTTGGGAGAAAGCAACCCCCCCCCCCCCTCCTTCTGCTGTTTTGTTGATTACAGCACTGCCTTTGACAGGGTGGACCAAGGAAGGCTATGGGGGATACTGATCACATGTGGATTACACCCTTGCTCCTTAAGGTGATTATATCACTATATCAGGGGACATGGGTAGGGGTAAGAACAAGCTACCAACAGAGTACCCGTGAACAATGGGCTCAAACATGAAAATACGACATGCACCTTAGTCAGACTTGGGAGGTTTACAAACCCCATCAGACTTCTACTAACTGAAGCTGCTATTAGATGACAGTAGCTCCTTGTGGGACTGCTCCCTGAAATGTGAGCTTTGCTTTTCACAAATATGACCACTTTGCGTATACTTGAAGGTGCTAACAGCACTCAAACTAGTTATTACTTAGCTCTAATTTGGTGTTAGTATGAGATACAACTCTGCTCATGAAATGGTACTGGTCAGCACGTTGCCCTTTATTCTCCTCCCCTAATACTCCTGGATGCTGGTGACAATTGCTTGAAAACTATGTTTCACCTGCTTTTTTGTGTGTGATATGATCATATTTATGAAATACCACTGTTTATTTCTTTATTTGAAATGTTTTATAAAGTGCAAACATGACCCATAAGGGTAAAAAGAGGAGCCAACCATCTAGTACATGTAAAGTAATAAAAATTGAATCTTTGAATGAGAGACCAGTGCTTTCGACAAGAAATAAAAAGTTAGTTATGGTGACTTCAAGTCAATTGTTGCAAGTGGTTATTCAGGAGTAACCATTTGACTTGTTTTTTTAATGAAGAGGTCTAAGGGTAAGATCTGATTTCGGGAGTAGCAGTGTTCCATATTCTTGGAGCAAGACCAGAGAGGGTGCGGTTGTAAGTTCTTTTCTTTTTCAATTTGTGAAGTTTCAGCAGGAGCGTGTTAGAGCTTCTTAGGGTGCGATTCAAATCAGAACGTTTTTTTGCCAGCTAAGCGGTTATAATTAAAAGCTTTGTGCATCAAGCAGTCTATCATGAACCAAATCCTAGGTTCGATCGATAGCCAATTGAGTGGAATTAAGTCTGATGTGATGTAATCATGTTTTCTTGATCCTGTGATGAGTATGGCAGTAGAGTTCAGAGTGGCCCTTAAAGGTGCCACTCTAGCTTTGGTAAACCTGCCAGGGTCACAATTCCATAGTCTAAGCTGGAGATAACTAGGGATTAGACTGATAACTGCATGTCTTCAGGAGGCAGGAGCGGCTTGATTTTCCTTAGAGTGTTGAGATGGTGATTGGCTCCCCTTGTTGTTGCACTGATGTGGTCTTGCATATTCAGGTATTTGTTCAGAGTTATGCATAAAGATCTTGTGGGGTCAACAACATGTCGGGCTCATTTGAGAGCCATAAGTTCATTGAGCCAGTCTTGAATGCGTGCAGAATGATTGTGGAGGGCAAACAGGAGGAATTCCGTTTTGAGTGTATTTAGTAGAAGGTGATTGTGAGTTAACCATTTGTCTGAACCACGCACCAGGCTACACAAAACCAAGAGAGCCATCTCCAGAATTTGTATGCTAGTCTAGTTTAAATTGCAGACTGTTTAGAATTTTGGCAAAATTCACAAACAGTTCCGCGCACTTCAGCGGAGGAATGCGAAGGAATAGGAGGTGTTAGAAATTCCACCGCGACGAAGTCAGTCATGGTAGCTGTCATCGTGAGTTCGACGTTTCAGGGATTTGCCACGTTTTCCTAAAGTCTGTGTAAGTAAACACAGCATTCTTGTATTGCGAACTCTCAGTCATGCAGGTTCATTGTTAGCACTTTCTGTATTGCGCATTCTCAGTCAGGCAGGGTTTTTGACAGCATTTCTGTATTGCGCACTCTCAGTCAGGCGGGTTCATTGTTGTACATATTTAGCCTGGTAGAGGGAGCCTTCTGTTTCTAGGTAGCGACTCTGAGCTTGCACATGAATATTTTTTTGAGGAGAAGGAAGAGCCAGCACAAGCTCTGTAATCGGGTAGGAATAGCCTATGCATTTATTGTTGAAGTTCACAGATTGAGAGAATCTGTATTTTTGAATGCTCCATGGAAATAAGTTAATTCCAGAGTACTTAGTGGCGAGTGTTGTATTGAGCCATGTACGAGATTTAAAAGAACAGTTGTCAATATTGAATAGAAGTACCTGAGGGAGGCTCTGATCCCGGATCCTTCTAGTTTCCTTGTTTCTGATGGTGAAAGTATTTCTATAAGAAATAAAAGGTACAATCGTTATAAAGAAAAACATAAGAATTTAAGACAGAAAATAATATTCTCTTCAGCCATAAGAATTAGAAGAAGAGCTACACTAATCACAAACAGAATAAGAAAAGACAAGAATTTAGAAGAGAAGCATTGGTCACTTCCCAGTTGGGTAGGTATAGAGAAGTAATTAGAACAGTAATTACTTTATTTCTAGTAAGTCAAAAGTATGTGAAAGATATTGGGATACCATTGTTTAACAGTTCCTAGAGAATTACTAGAAAAAAAGGGAGATACACATAATAAAAAAAAGAAGAACAGAAGAAAAATCAAAAGAGGAACCAGACGAAGAAGTGGCTGTCTCTTCTCTGTCCCCTACCCCTTAACCCCGCTTGGGGTTCTTCAGTTGCATGAGACGAATTTGTGCGACTGGGAAGTCGAAGCAGGGCATTGGGAATTACGTTGTTCTGCTCCCGTGCAAGTTGGTAAAGGCTCTGACACCATTGTTGAGTTTTCATAAGCGCACAAATAAGAGTTTTGATTTCATTCGGTGAAGCAATTTTCATATACAATTGAGTGTCATCTGCATCTATCTGGTACTGTATGTTTGAACAGTCCAGAATTTTGGAGAGGGGTTCGATGAACAAGTTTAAGAGCATGGGAGAGAGTGTGGAACCTTGAGGCACTCTAATTGAGACCGGTGTACTGTTAGCGAGTTAATGGTTAACTTTGATTCTTTGGGTTCAATTATGTAGGAACCAATTTAAGACAGAGCCAGATAACACCATCCTTTTCAAGAAGATCAATCAGGTGTTTCATGCTTGACCGTGTCAAATGCCGAGGACAGATCAAGAAGAATAAGTGGTCAAGTAGTCTCAGGACATCATCAAAAATGAGAGTTAAAGCCGTTTCAGTACTAAAATAAAGACAGCTACATATGGTAAGGTTTTATGCCCAAATTAAATCACAGTAATCCCTATAGTTAAATATACTCGCCATCAAGTTGTGTGCTCCAAGGAAGAGGCCAGCCACTAATACCCCCAAAATTTAGGACCAGAGAGACCAGTCCTCCAAAGCATAAACAATTTATCCTGAGTACCACTCAATGTGTAAAAATCAAAGTCCAATCCCTCTTTGTTCCAACTCCGTTGTTTTATTCCTTCAATATTTCAATCATGGGTCACTACTCATCCTTCATTTACACGTCTTATCTTCTCCAGGTACACATAAAGCCAACACGTGTTTCATCAGATAGGATGCGTCTGCATCTCTGACTTCCTCAGGGCTATAAATAAATCAACAACATATGTCTTAGTTACATTAGAACTAATACCTAGAATCCCTTACACCATAACACCCATGTGCTCGGCGTACATACAGTGATTCATCAACAACTTTTGGTGAAGACAACTTCACCAAAAGTGGTTACAGTAATTACTATTGCTATTACTATTACTATTACTATTGAAGTATGCATGTCTTAATAAAGAGGGAATAAGTTACAACATGTACATTTTTTGCCTCTTTGTACCAAGGAACCAACATTATAATTTCAAATACATATAATATGTATGTATTATAGTCACATTTATAAAAAGTGCTTAAATATACACTGTGTAATGACACCCAATACATAATCCACCAACTAGCCCATGCACAATATCATATTACCTAGAACTCTCACGTTTTTAAGTTTTGGATTTTTCAAGAAAATGAGCTCACCTTAGCACTGTATCTCTATTCAAATAGTGCAATACTTGTGGAAAAATTAAAATGTAGTCACTAGCCTTCCAACATCCTTCATCAAGAATATACAGTGATCAGAATATGATTTCTCAGACCTGTGGGTAAGACAAGTATATAAGAAATCTATCTTACAACCACTAGTCTTACACAATGTCCCATAAAAATAGCTAGATTCTCGAGCTTCGGCTTATTGTATTGTAATATCTGCCATATCACTAAGTGTACTCCTAAGCCTACCTATTACGGAAAGCGACACTTTCCAGGCCAATCAGAATAACTATCATCTGTTGCAACACCATACCAAAAGTACCACTAGCAGTTATATTCACACAGAAAGCAATCATTATGTACCCAATTATATCGATATTTCACAATTAAATCTCTATATATGGTAGAAACTTGGCTATATGTAAACACTGTGTTTTACATTGAGTACAAAGCAGTGTATCTACCATTATTAAAAAGGCACGATTATGTGTAGTCATTGTGTTCCGCATTGAACACGAAACACCACATCTGAACCAAAACTTAAGTTCCACTAAATAATATCTGGAACATACATTCACGTTATTAGTGTTACGGTATTCCAATCTCACGCTCAGTCTTAGACACGATCCAAACATCATATCTACCCCCATCGAAACATAAAAGCAACATCAGTACTTACTTCAAGTGGCAGAGAGTGGTGGGTGCATATCACTCCCAGCAGTGCCCAGACATATGAGGGGTGGGTGCATATCACTCCCAGCAGTGCCCAGACATATGAGGGGTGGGTGCAGAGAACTCCCAGCAGTGTCCAGACATATGGGTGGTGGGTGCATATCACTCCCAGCAGTGTCCAGACATATGAGTGATGGGTGCATATCACTCCCAGCAGTGCCCAGACATATGAGGAGTGGCTGCATATCACTACCAGCAGTGGACAGAGACATGGGGGTGTGTACATCATCCTCAGATGACCACAACTCCATGGGTGTATGAACGCATCCCCAATGTGCGACTATGTTGAGAGTGCCATAACAACACATCACTGACAGCAGTGTACCACTCCCATGAGGATGGATGTCTTCTCCCCACTGCATGACACACCACATGTGGGTGTGAGGACAAATTACACATGGATACCCACCCCTGGCGGATGCAGCACAATACACACACTGAGATCATGTCACTAGACTGTATAGTCAAGTTAAAGCCTACTAAACTAAGAGAGCCAAAGGGAACACACACTGTCACGCACATTCCAGGACTGATAGGAATGCACAGGTGCTGGGACAGCCACCAAGTTGTTGTCTCCCATGGAAGGAATAGGGAGGACTTCCCACAGATACAATGCCCACAATTGTGAGTCAGGTGAACAAATACCCTGCTGAACAAGTACCAAATGTGTGTCAGGCTGGGAGTACACACATGCATAGTGCGAAAAAGGGACAATTGCTACATGAAGGCATGGCAACATACTCCATACACAAGTACAGTGACTACCAAGGATGGCACAGACGATGCAGCCGGAGACATTGATGAGCAGGCATGGCCATAGTTGAAGGGATCCGTCACGCACAAAGGAAATGTAGACACAGGTTCAGCACAACAATTGTGCAACTCCCTGCAGGGAAGATGTCAGGTGCCACAGAGGAAGGAACACTCCTTGGGACAATGTCTCCAACTACAAAGAGCATACACGACCAAATATTCTTTTCTGATACCTTGTGATGGCACACAGATACCAGGGTCCACCCCATGGGCAGCACACTGCAACATTTCCCAGACACCTAACACATGATCACCACCCCAACTCATGGAGCATCAGCACCAACATCAATACCTGAAAACCAATCCTGGTCAAAGGAAAAACAAAATGCTTTATTCAGCATTAAATTAAAAGGTATAAAAGGAAAATATTTACAAAGGCCATAGGCCAGTCCAGATCCGAAGTCCTGGGGGGGGACACATGTCCACGCTTCTCCCCGAGCTTCCGTGCACATACTAAACCTCTAGTTCAGCGACTGGGGGGGCATCATGTGGGGAAGGACCAGGCACCGCAGAGACAGGAGGGGGAAGGGTAGGTGTTGTGGGTGCAGGGATGGACGACTCCACCACAGGGGGTGGGTCAGCACCAAAGGTGGCGGTTAGCATGGTGCTGCACACGTCTGCAAGCTCGGCCAGCATCTCCCCTGCACCCAAAGGAATCACAGGCCCCAAGGAGGGGGGGGGGGGTCGGAGGGATGGGTTGCAGCGCTACTGGGGGAGGTGATGGACGGGGGGGGACTCAACTCCCCTACCCGTGGCGTGCCTTGCCCGTTTGAGTGATGGTGAACCAGTGGGGCTGAGGCCCAGCACAGCCAAGTATGTCTCCTTCTCAGACTGTGGGGCAGGGGAGCCGAGGGGAGTGACATTGGAGGGACTGGGGAGTGAGGCATGCGGACTTGGACTGTCGCTGCGTGTCTGCCTGTGTGCCATAGACCCAGTGGGTATGCCTTCTTCCCCCTGAGTGTGGGTGACAGGAGGTGTGCGCTTGCCCTTCCCTGTTGGTGTGCTGCCTGTGTCTGGTGGGGTGCGTGGCTGGGAATGTCTGGGTGTGCTTGGGACAGGCATGGGAGTGGGAAGTGTGGATGGTGCAGGAGTAGGGGGGGACGAAGCGCTGCAGGAGACTCACTGCTGCCGTCAGTGACGAGTCCATGGACCTCAGCAACATCCGTTGGTCAGACATCGCTGATGACATGCCCTTCATGTACGACACCATCTGTGTCAGCAGCCTGGTGTGGCCATGGAGGACAGTCAGGATCGATGTCTGCCCAACCTGCAACTGCCGCTGAATGTCCACAGACTCGGCAGTGAGGGCAGCAGGGGAGACATGGGCAGGGGGTGCGGTGCCTGACACGAAGGAGACACGTTGTTGCCCTACACGGACAGAAGGGACCCGAGCAAGTGGGAGGGCGGTGATGGGAATGGAGCAGCCTCCGCCCCCTCAGGGAGCTCAGCCTCGGACCCGTCAGCGTCATAGTCGGTGTTGGTACTAGACAGGTCCTCCGCCTGACTCCCCTCTTTCTCCGTGCCACTTGATTCCGCCTACTCCCCAGCAGTGGTGGCACCGGTGCTCGATCCCTCCTCCTGGTCCATGCAGGTGTCTCCCTCGGTGTCCCCCGATGATGCTGTGTGAAAGGTGAAGAGACATGAAATAATCAATCACCTGTGTACATCTGACACATGAGTCCAAACAAAATAGGTCAGAGTTCATATCAGGAAAAGCATCGTGAGTAACATCTAGAATACTCCGCACATATGTAAGCCATGCACTTCCCAGTTGTTTCACCCACCATGCCACCTGATAAAATGAACATCAGGACACAACTGCAAATAACTCGATATCCAATTATACAGAGAAGCTAGTGTCTGTGAACAGTGCAGCACAGACAGACTATGAAGGCATGCCACCTCTTGTTCACTGTGAAAGAAACAGTATTGGTGCACCCAAGGCCAAATAACAGACGCCAATGCTGAAGGTGTCCCCACACTCAGAGACCTGTGAGTACTTTTTAAATCCTAAAGAAATACATTGTGATCCCTTGGGAATCACAACACTTCACACAATCGACATGTTTGGAATGTGTGAATGTGCCACTTTTGGAACAGAACACACATGTGCCTGGATAAAAGAAGTCACACAAGGAGGTGCACACAAAGCTACTTTTACACAGTCATTGTATGAGCTGCCAGCCTAATGCAAATAAGCCACTGTTAAGAAGAAATGTGGTATCAGGAAGTACATAGACATGGCACCACGGTGGTCTGGATGACTTGACACCCGTAAGTTGGTATCAGCAATAACCGAGGACTAACCCAAATGCAACCACACTGTGGGAACATGTATATGGATAATCTCTAATCAATTTCATTACAGAACTGTACCTTTGTTTTAAATGTGCCAGCGTGTCCCCTACAAGTGTAAAGGTGGTTTCTTGTGCACTTCCTTGGGAGACATCTGTCATGCAGGCACATTATTGTCCTTCACAACAAAATATCAAAGTCAACCATATAAACTATTGGGACATGTTGACAAGTGTAGTCAGTGCCAAGGTACAAGACATCTTGTCTAACAACTTGAATCATGCCACCTGTCACATGGCCATCCGTACCATGATGACACAGTTGGCAACACATCTGACCCACTACCTGTCATGTGGAGTGGCACACATGTCCAGACACAGGACAATGCATTAGCTAATGGCCCTGCAATTGTGTCGGAATAAGGAGCACCTGCACTGAGGAGACACCCTCATGGGAACCAAGAATGTCCACACAGATGTCAGCACACACATACCAAACTACGTAGCATCTGGAGCACACACCGGTGCCAAATATGGATGAGCAGGAAACATGTCTTTTAACTTTTGACACATGCTGCAAAGCACATACATTACCCCCTGCACAACATGCCTGGGTCACTGCACGTAGAGTGTCTGTCCAGACAATTATCACACGCAGGTCAGACCTGGCAAGGAGACATAAGGTTTGGACATGTAGGCCTTGCCTGCACAAACTCCCCCTACCTGAGACAATGTGATTGAGACAGAGCAAGTACTTACACCTCTTAATCTGGGATTAACAAAATGTGCATCAAGAACTCCTATATGTACTCAACATCACCTCGTGAGGCTGACCACACATACTTGTGACAAACAACCATCAACAGATAGTTGTACATAGACACACAGGCACTGCCCAGTGTGAGGATGCACTAGCCTAATGGGGTCAGCATGGACAGTGGAGACATGTAGCACACTTTACGTAAATACAAATTAGGCCATGGAACAATGCCACAGAGGCCAACCTATGCTGAACACACAGTGAATGGGCACAGTGTTTGATGCCACACATGACTCCTAGGAAAAGGTGTCTCAGGGGACTGGAGTGGGAACACTGCTCCATGGTCCTGGAATGATCTGACTGTAACAGGAGCAACCGTCCCGGCACTCTGCATATCTCCCACTCATGCACATAATGTCTGTCTGTTTATTTGAAACCTCACAATCCTATGTTGAGACTCAGGACAGTGCCAACAATTATGGACCCCCAAATGAGTGAACAGGACAGGGCACAGGCAAGGTACCAACACATGTCACAGACCACCCCTACCCATGATGCTGAAAGCAGTGTGCACCTTGATTAACTTGCAGCCTAGATGACCATGTGCAATAGTGATTACACACAGACCAGGGAACACATGTCAAGGAGAGGAAGGGAGGAAGAACAGCACCGGTTGACTTGGGGAACAGGATATGCACTGCACATATAAACCCTGGCACTGTATCCAGGCGAATGAGCACTTCCAAAAGCTGGTGACACACAACAAACACACATGTACCTACCCCCTTCCTGCTGCTGTCTCTCCTGTAACCGCCCATCCATCTCAGGGAAGACCACCGCCAGGACATGCTTCATTTGGTAAGTCAGGCGCCGGCGCCCGCCGTGGGGGCGTGGTGGTGAGTACCCCAGCAGGACCCGGGCGATCCTCCTGGTCCAGCACGGATGTCCTGCCAGCGTTTCCTCACTTGGGGCAGGCGCCGACTGCGACCCTCAACCGTATTCACGGCCCTGACGGCCCTCTTCCAAATTCTCCCCTTCTCGTAGGCGGTTACCTGTGAGGATGACAAAGTGAGACTACATCACTACACTTTCTCCATGTCACAGAGACACACATTTTAACATCATTGATTTGTTGAACAGGGCATAGTATGCTGCCAACTAATAGCACCTTTGTCATAGGGACATTCGCCTCTGTGTAAGCGCCAATGCACTACATGGCATTGAAAGTACACAGGTAGCATGAGGGGTTCGACACACTCCCTGATCATGGCACACACTGTGCATCACAAGCAACACAAGGCTGATGGACAGCACCTCCAAGCAGTCACATGCCCCAGGCCACTGACGCAACCTCAGCAGAGTACACAGACACACACAGGCACAGATCTTTCACCTGCCATTGGCAACAGCGGATACAAACCTCACTCTGCACATGTGCCACTTTCCTGGGGGTGTCACAGGCGTTGGGCTAGCCCAGCAAGTCAGACACACAGCACGGCTTCCTTCTCACATCAGATGGGTAGAGCATATGCCTCCTCCATGCAGCTGTGGTGCAACACTCCACATAGACACTCACCCACATGACAAGGAACATTCACACACATCAATGTCCAGGGGGCATACACATCATGTTGACACTCTCACCACTGCTCCACTCAACTCACACACATCTGTGGGTACAGTCACCTGTCACACCGGGGGGACCACAGAATCACATCAGGACAATAGAACAAAAATGCCCAAAAGGATTAGCCAGGCTGAATGTGCCATGCACCATGCAGTGATTGTCACAGTAAGCACATTGCAAGTGAGGAGTGCAGACATGAACTACATCATGCTCTGCATGGGAGACATAAGGCATTCCCCCCCCCCCCTGGGACCCACTCTAACCAACATTGCATGTCTGTCACACCTGGACACAATGCCAGAAGTGACAGTCACAAAAAAGGGGCACAGTCAAAGCTAGTGGAGTCAGCACTCACCTGCTCCCCTGGTCTCCCATACAGGCTGGGGAACTGTGGGAGGATGACGTCCAGCAACGCCTCATTCTCCTCCTGGGTGAATGGCTGGGCCCTCTCCACAGACCTGGACATGTTGACAGAGGAAGCAATGACAGCAGCAGTGGTGTCCAATGACTTGTTGTGCAGGCAAGTGCCCTCTCATGGGTTCTGGCTGACTTATATCTGCCTTGCTGGCCTATTTCATTTACAGGAGTACAGAGTGATTGGTCAGACTGATTTGCATCCTACGTTTCCTCCAATCCCTTTAAACATACACCAGTGACAGCATTAGCATCTTTCAAATTTGCAGCAGCATGTCAAGTCAACAACCACTTTGCAACAATGTATAATGTGGCCAACTGCTTTTTCCAGCCCACATGATAGAAAATTTGGATCTTGGAACTCGGTATCCATCACAACCAGCATGCATTGAGGCCCTAATACTTGTCCCTTATGTGTCCCCATTGTAATGTTAAAATCCCCACACAGGTACCGTGCGTTTCACACGTACCCCTAGGGCACCACTACTATAGTGATACGGCCCGTACACGCGTGTGTACGTGTCGTATCCCTATAGTAGTGTTGCAGTAGGTGTACGCCATAGTGATACGGCCCGTACACGCGCGTGTACGGGTCGTATCCCTATAGTAGTGTTGGTGTAGGTGTACGCCATAGTGATACGGCCCGTACACGCGCATGTACGGGCTGTATCACTATGGCGTACACCTACAACAACAATACTATAGGGATACGACCAGTGTGTACACGTACATGTACTACCGTAGTACATGTACGTGTACACACTGGTCATACACATACGTGTGTACGGTCTGTACACACACCGTACTCCTACCCAAAACCAATATAGTGATAAGACCCTACACACGCCCTCAGAGCGTGTGTATACGGTGCGTTTCACTGCTTACACTGGTGATAGGAGGCGCACAGGGACGGAATGGAGGTGTCAGACTCACACAAGGCTGTACATCAAGTCATTGTCAGTGCAGTCCTTCATGTGCAGGGCCTAGGTATGTCAGGCAGTGATGTGGCACATGTCTCCTCATGATTTTGCACAATAGATGTGTGGTGACCTGTGTACACATGTCATGTGTGATGGGCACTATGTTGCACACTTCCCCTTCACACTTTGCAAATGACTGCATGTAGTACAAACGTGTCAAGCACTGCATCACTGGTATGGCACAGTCCCCAACACCCGCAACTGTCCCCTGATGCCAGGTACACGGATAATTACACCTGACATCTAACTACCATTGTGCCACTATGTGACTATGTCATGTGTGTGTCATGTGTTCCCATGAGCTTGCTGTTGGTGTTCCGTCAACTGCATCTGCTGTTGCTGCATCCAACATGTGTCTGTGTGTAGATGGGCATGGCACACAATTACGCACACCATGCCACATGTGGAATCCCACGTAACGTGTGTCTGTATGCATCAAACATGGTATTTCGACCTGAGGACATATCTGCGCTGTCTCAATGTCTGTGTTATGAGTTTTGACATGTACCCCTTCATGGCAATGTGTGTGATCTGTAATTTTTAAATGACATGTGACCTGTACGTCTAGCTTGCCGCAAGCTGTCTGAATAAGATAACATCCTTCTAATGCCGATATGTGGATGTATGTCACTCCTGTAATGTGTCTGGCTGTTCACTTGCACTGTGCCACAGCTAGTTTCATGGCATGTCATGTAGACCTTGACAATCAATGTTTGTAGCTGCCTCTTAGTACGAGTATCACCTGGCTGGCATACGTGTCCTGGATGTATTGCACAGACCAGACTCTGTATTTAGCAGATGTGTATTCGCTGTTTAACATGTGCTCAGTTCCTTGACATTGGTTTTGTAATGTACTCAATCTTCGTTATTCCTTCCAAATTTCTGCAGGGCACCGCCTCTCCCCCGACCAATGCCAGACTTGGGTGCCATGAGGGAACGTGACTGCATACGCCGTTACAGATTCACCCAACAGTTAATTGAGGACCTGACAAACAGGCTGGCACCACACCTCCAACCGCGACACAGTTATCCTACTGCGCTGACCCCCAAGATGAAGGTGATGGCAGCCCTACATTTTTTTGCCACCGGTACGTTTCAATTCACCATAGCTGATGTGGGTGGCATGTCCCAGACCATGTTCAGCCACGTCCTGCATGATGTTTTAGAAGCCATGTTGGAGCACCTGGATGAATTCATCCATTTTCCAAATCGTGAGCAGTTGACAGGTATCAAGGGTGAGTTCTATGCCCTGGGAGGGATGCCCCATGTAATTGGGTGCATTGATGGGACACATGCGGCTTTGGTACCACCACAGGCACAGGAGGTAGCCTATCGAAACCGAAAACATTATCACTCCATCAATGCCCTTGTGGTGTGTCTTGCTAACATGCTGATTTCCCATGTCTGTGCACGTTTTCCAGGGTCAGCACACGATGCCTACATCATGAGGCGTAGCAGGGTCCCAGAAATAATGCTGCGGCTGCACAACGAACGAGCATGTCTTGTTGGTGGGTATACTCTGTTTGTCCTGTATTTAGCGGTATCTTTGTATGTTATGGCATCTCCTGACCCACTTCTTTACATGATGTTTCCATGTAGGGGACACTGGCTATCCCAACATGCCATGGCTGGTGACGCCTCTCAGCAACCCCAGAACAGCTGCAGATCACCGTTACAACAACGCCCATGGGCAGACCAGGCGAGTGATTGAGAGGACGTTTGACCTCCTGAAGAGCTGATTCCGGTGCCTTGACAAGACAGGCGGGTCCCTCCCATATGCTGCGGTGAAGGTTTGCAAAATCTTCCTCGTGTGCTGCATGCTGCACAACATGGCAGTGGAGAAAGCTGTGCCACTCATCCTGGATCGCGATGAGCAGGAACATCCACCCGTGGAGGATGAAGGCCTTGATCACGAGGCAAGTGAGGAGGAGGAGGAGGAGGAGGAGGACATCCGGAGTCAGCTCATACGCAACTTCTTCTCATAATGGTGAGTCCCTGGGTCTGAGTGTGCACGTTTGGAGCCTTGTGTGGCATGTGTTGCATTGTGTGTGTCCAGCTGACTGTATGCTAAGTGACTTAGAGGTGTGTTCTGATGTGTAACTCGAGTGATTATGTCATTCCACACATTTTAGCTGACACACTCTTTTTTCAACTAGCATGGTGTCAACCTTATTCATGTAGAGTACATAACAATGCATGCGGATGACTATCTTTTTCCTGACTTCTTGTGTGTCTGTCATCCCCAGGTAGTTGCGCATGCTGTCTGCTCATGGCATCAATGTGCTCCTGCTATTCCTCATGAGTATTGCAACGTGTGCTGAATCAGCGTTACATGCACGGACATGGTGAGATGTCTCCTTTGGGTAAGGATTGCAGCAAGCCATTTTGGGTGTGGTAGTTGTTTGGAATGTGTGGGCATTGCTCCTGTGCAGGTTTTGTTACTATGCATACATGTCGACTCACCATGGGGCACATGGCATGTAGCATGACTCACATGAATTGATAGTCACACTTCGTGACAGTCATCTGTAATGGGATTGTGGATTGTGATGAAGGCATCAATGTGTGTAAAACTTCCCTCTGAAACATACGGGATGCTACGGGTGGACATAGTGTGGGACATCCCCATTAGAGGCTCAATGGGGAATTGCAGCCTCTCCGTGTGCAGCAGGGGATGTTTGGCTCACCCCCTTCACTTGTGTGCCAGTCCAATGGATTTACAGCATCTGTGGTGCGAAGGGGGTGTCCAGTGTAGGTCCCACATGTTCATCCAAAAGACCTGTGTGTCTGTTCATATTGATGCATTTCCATAGGTGTGAGCCTGAGTAATAAAGGTGTTCCTCACCCTCCAAGGTGCCTCATCTCTGTCAATGCAGGTCTCTTGCTACTGTGCATGCGGCATCTCTGGCATAGTTGTCAAAGATTGTACATATGAGTCTATGTGTAGATTAGCAACCTGCATGCTGTTCTTCATGTATTTGATTCACTATTTTGGCATGTTGGTCCCCACAACGGGCCGTCAACGCCTGCTGAGGGTGTGTTTCCTGTGCGCAGCTCACCCTTCAGTTTCATGATCCGGTGTCAGTCATCTTTGGTGATTGTGCATCCTTTGTCTCTGGGTGTGCCATGGAAAACCGGACACTCCTTCCTTTACATACACCTGTTGCAGTAGTCCTTTCTGCCATCCTAGTCTTTGGGTGGAACTTGTGGCATAGTTTCCAGGACATGACGCCTGCTGTTGCTGCCCCTGCAGCAAGGGCACACGAAGTTTCCGGATTTGGCAACACACACACATCAAAGATGCTTCTCCCTTCTTCCCTCAACCTATTCATTTGGCTGTCATCAGCTTGTCTGTGCCACAATTGCGGCCACGCGGTGCCAAAGGCTGGACTGTCTGCACATGCAACGTGCACATTGCACGACCCTCAGGTCCTTGCATGACCCACATCACACTACAGTCTTATGTTGCAGACACCCTCCAAGCAATGTCCATCCACAAATCTCCCGCCTGCTCTCAGGCATACACTAAGAGCACACACAACACCTTTGCATGATGAGTGTGCAACTCCGACTGCCTACACAGCGCTGCCACGCCTTCCAGGTCCTGTCACACCAACCAGGTCATGTCCCTCCTACTCCCCTCCGGCTCTGTACCCCAGCAAGGCCATGGGAGTGGGACTCAAGGCATCTGCATGTAGTATGGTGTCGTCGTCAGGCACATGGCACAGGTATCATCTCTCAGCGTGTCAATCTACAATGTGTCCAGGACCCCCCTCTCCACCATCACATGCGCACGGCACCTCATCATCAACTCGTATGCCATTCACAGCCAGGTGCTCCTCACCCTCACCAAGGACGCTGACATTGCCAGTTCCAATATTCAAGATTGCATGACATCCATTGATGAATGGCTGAACATCAGCCACCTGAGGCAGGACTTGTACAGGACTGAGGTCAACATCTGAGGATTGTCCCCTTACAGCTGGGTCAACTGCTTGTGTCCCACCCGCAAGAGCCCTGCACAAGCACCCAGTGTCCACGCACACAAGATGGTGTGCATCATGGATTGCTTTCTCACATTTGCCATGGTAATCACCAGCATCTGTGCCTCAGACTGCAACACCCTCTGCATTATGCACATGATCCCCAGTTAACCAGTAACTTGCTCCCGCCTATCCCCAGAGTCTTTCGTTCTGCTCATGTGGTTAAATATCTCTTAGCGCCAGGAAACTCTTTTTGGGTAGCAGTCGCGCTTTAAAAGCTCAATAAATAAATAAATAAATAAATAAATAGATCCACTCCAAGGAAAGACGGACCATCCCCCAGGTCCACGACAACATCCGTGTCAAATACTGCCCTGCCCTCCACGGAGCAGCCACATCCAAACTCCTGGGAAACTTGTCCACATCCAGGGTGCATCTGCACACCTCAGCTTCAACATCCCGCGCCCCAGCCACATCAACGTCCAGCAGAGATAGCTGCAATGGATCACTGTGTGCTGCAGGATGACCTTCAGACTCCCCACCCACACTCAGGAGGCAGGCCACAACCCCGACCCAAAACCAACATTGTACCACTGTCATCCGAGACCCCGTAGTTCCATCTCCGTGCATCCAACCTTGACCTGGCTACCATTCTTCACATCCACCGTACTCCAGCATGCAGGGCATAGTTCTCCCACCTGGGAACACATACCTGGGACTTCCTCCCCGGGAACCTCCGAATGAAGCATGACCTCTACGCCTTAATGATACTCCTCCAAATAGGTCTGTCCGCACAGTATTGCAAGCCCCCCCTCAGCAGCTTGAGGCCATCACAGGTGAGTATTGTGCTCCATGTCTGCATTGAATGATACATTGTGACCCATGTGTGTCCTGTACCAGACTCAGATCCCAGGGTATGGATGGGTGGAGTTAGTTCAACACTCAGGCATAGTTTGACATTTACACACACATATGTTGTGGACTAATGCAAAATGACAGCAACTTCTCATGACGAAATTAAGTTTTTATTTACGGTGGGGTACGTGTTTTGGTAGATGAACTAAGGTGCTCTACCGGGTGCATAGAATCCAAAGTTCACAGGGGGAGATGGTATCCTTTGCTTTGGAAGTCATCAGAGTCCAGAACACAGTGTTGGTCATCATTGGTCAGACTGTGACCAGCAAGTCCATGTGGCAGAGAATGTCATTGGATGAGGTGCTGCTGTTGCGCCAGAGGGCCAGGTGCAAGGCCAGGTGACCTGGGAGATGTGGATGGTCCGCTGACTCTCGCGGTCTTTTCCGTGGACGATCCACCTTCCTGGGGGGACCCTCAGATGCAGGCCTTGACGATGTCTGTGATGCTCCGTCGGACGAATCCTCCTCCTCCTCCCTCCCTGTGGCTGGTGGTGGTCTTCGCCTGGTGGCACAGGGAGGGTTGCCCATGTTGTCGGCGATCCGACGGAGTGAACGGCTCATGTCCGTTTGCACCGCCAGGAGCTCAGCCAGTCTTGCCTCCATCCGTCCTTGGTGTTGTTGTTGCCTGCAGGTTCTTCATCTCATCGAGGGTCCCCTTCATCTCTGTGAGGCTCGCCACTACCTGGCTGATGCCCCTGGTGTCACGCCGGTATGTGTCCAGGATGTGGCGTATGTGTGACATACTGGTTCCCTCAGCTGGCTGGTCAGGTTCGCGCCTCCGCCTGCCTCCACTCCCACCACCCCTGCCCACACGAGCCTGGCCTGCCGTTGTGGGCACATCGGGTCTACGGGACCCCTGAGGGATGGCATTTGCGGGGTTGTCTGCCTCCTCCTGGGTGCCCGGAGAACCTTGTCCCTCCTGGTCAGACTGGCTGTGTTGTTCAGTGCGAGCGGGGCTCCTGGGTGTCTCCTGGGATGTGGCAGGAATGGGGGTGGGGGTTGGCATAGATGTACTGGACGCAGGTGCTGCAGGGGCTTGGGCACCAGAGGGGCCAGGTTGGTCGGGGTCATCCACGGAGTGGTGAGAGTCGTCGCTGCTGGTGGGATCATCTTTACGCCTGTGACTGTGATTGTTCCCCCCCATTGTTGGGGGGAGGTCCATGACGTTGCCCTGTGTGAGAGGGAGACAATGTTAATGCTGTTTCATGCCACATCCATGTTTCATACATACTCAAGTTGTCACAGTTCCTCCAGGTAGTTGGATGTGCCTAGCATTCCTCTCAATGTCCACTTGGGGATGGGTATGTTGCGGGGGACAGATTGATATGTTCTACTGAGTGTTTGACCTGTTGAACTTTGGCTAGGATGCTTATTTGGCTATGGATTGGTCTTGTTGTGTCACATGTCCATTGTGAGTGTGGGTAAATCCGTTGCCTGCCCCGGGGGTGTGTGCTTGTGTAAGGGGGGGTGTTTGACCGGGCCTGCTGTTGGGTGTAGTGTGATTTGTCATTGGGTCTCCCAGGTGATGTGTCTGTCCCCTCATGGTGCATGCTGGCATGTCAGTGAGTGTGAGTTCCTGTGCTAGATATCTGAGCTTGTGGAGTTGGTGTTTGAGTGTACAGTGGTCACAGGAGGGCCTTGTGCTGCATACAGCAGGGGCAAGTGTCAGCTACCTTGTCAGTACTTTGCCAGTCCCTGTGCATTGGGCATGGTGCATGGGTATGTACCTAGGCCATATGGGCTGAGGGCATTGGTGTCTGCTTCTGAGTTGCACAATGTGTTGTGTGAGCCCCACCCTCCCAGCATCCCGGACATCCAGTCTTGGGTTTGTGGTTGGTGTGGCCTGGGACATGGCATTGCCTTTATTTGTGAATGGGGCATGGAGACGTTAGTGGCATGAGCGTGGTTTTTGAGTGTGGTTGTGTGCGGTGAGGGCTTGGGGGAAGTTGCGTGCCTTTGGTGTATTTGTGGTGTGGATGCCATTCCCCCATGTTATGTGAGTTGTTTGTGTACTCACCAGGCTCTGCGACTCCTTCGACTCCATGTACTCCCACCGGCGGAAGCATGGCCATCACCTTCTCCTCCCAGGGATGGTAATGTACGGGTCTGCGGGGCAGCCCACCTCAAGTGATGTTACTCTGGGCGTATTCCTCGTTCATTTTTCTCTTGACTGCCCTGCGCAGATCGTACCACCTGGCTTGGCATTCATGCCTGGTCTTTCGGATGGGCGCAACAGCATTCACCTTATCGACAATCCTCTGCCACAGGCTACTTTTTTGGGCTATGCTGGTCTGTCTGACCATTGTTCCAAACAGCTGTGGCTCGACTCTGATGACTTCGTTGACAAGGAGGTCCAGCTCCGCCCTTGTGAACTTTGGATTCTTGTCTGTGGGCATGGTGTGGGGTGTGGGTGTGGATGGTTGTGGGTGTGTGGGTGTGAATGTGACGGTGTGTGTGTGAATGTGAAGAGGGGGTGTTTGTGAAGGAGGTTGTGTGAAGGTGTGTAAGTTAAGGTGTAGTTAAGGTGTGAGTAAGGTGCAGTTGTTTGTCTGTGGGGTCTGGCAGCAGTGGGTCTGTTGCAAAGGCTCATGGGTTGTGTGTGTGGGCCCTTTTTATTGGTCCATTTGTGGGTGTGGCTGGGTTTGAAATTTTGGTGGGTGTGTTATAAGAGGTGGTTGTGATTTTGGGCCTCTGTTTGGATGTCCCAGGTCAGTCATTGAGATGTATTTTGTCATGTAGACGTGTTTTGTGGTGTTGTGCGAGTCGAATTGACCCTCCTTGTGTTGTTTTACAGTGTCCTGGTTCTGTACGAGTCTTTTTCGCGTAGGTGAGGTCCGTACATACGCGATGCTGAGTGAGGGTGCTGGGGTACGGTGTTGTGGTGCGGCGCATACAGGTGCGGGGCTGGGGTACGTGCCTGGGATGCGGTGCGTACAGGTACGGGGCTGGGGTACGGCCATGGGATGCGGTGCGTACAGGTACGGGGCTGGGGTACGGCCATGGGGTGTGGTGCGTACAGGTACGGGGCTGGGGTACGGTCCTGGGGTGCGGCGCGTACAGATGCAGGGCTGGGGTACAGGCCTGGGGTACGGTGCGTACAGGTGCGGGGCTGGGGTACGTGCCTGGGGTACGGTGCATACAGGTACGGGGCTGGGGTACGGCCATGGGGTGCGGTGCGTTCAGGTACGGGGCTGGGGTACGGGCCTGGGGTACGGTGCGTACAGGTACGGGGCTGGGGTACGGCCATGGGGTGCAGTGCATACAGGTACGGGGCTGGGGTATGGTGCTGGGGTGCGGCGCGTACAGATGCGGGGCTGGGGTACGGGCCTGGGTACGGTGCGTACAGGTGCGGGGCTGGGGTACGGCCATGGGGTGCAGTGCGTACAGGTACGGGGCTGGGGTACGGGCCTGGGGTACGGTGCGTACAGGTACGGGGCTGGGGTACGGGCCTGGTGTGCGGCGCGTACAGGCACTACGGGCCGGGGGTACGGTGCGTACAGGTACGGGGCTGGGGTACAGTGCGGACAGGGGGGGTACGGTGCTGACATACGGGGGTACTGTGCTGACATATGCGGGGGGAGGGAGGGCTGTATGACTCGTATCCGCCCACAAGTTTACCCGTGTACATGTGTGTTACTGCGTTCGTTCCGTACGGGGCCTTTGCATGCGGTTGTGTATTCGGACGGGCGGTACGGATCGTACTTGCGCGCTCGGACTTCTGTTTTACAATTTGCACGTAAAAATGTCCGGCTCCCTATCGTACACTTTTCCCGACGCTATTCGGACGTAAAAATTTCCGGCTCCCTCTCGTACCCTTTTCCCGACGCAATTTGTATGTATTTTTCACGTACAAATCGTACTTCGCAGTTTGTACGGTACTTGTACGATTCGTACGTGAAAATATACGGATACGAGTCGTACGCAAATTTATTTTGCCGGATCAGAATCGCCACCAAAGTGTCAAACTCAAGAGATGCAAAATGTACAAGTCCCCCTCCAGTCAATGCAACATTAGGGAAAGTTTTGAATGTCGGTGGCTAAAATGCTCTATTCACATTCCACTCAGTACTACAGTAGGGAAAGTGTTGGATTTCGGGAGGGTAAAATTTACTATTCCCACTCCAATGAGTGGAACAGTGGGGAAAGTGTTGGATTACGGAGGGGAAACATTTACTATTCCCAATCCAATCAGTACAACAGTAGGAAAAGTATTGGATTGCATAGAAGCACAATTTACTATTCCCACTCCTGTCAATGCAACAGTGGGAAAGTGTTGCATTTTGGACGGGTAAAATTGACTATTTCTACTCCAGTCAGTGCAACAGTAGGAAACGTGTTGGATTGCAGAGGGTTAACATTTTCTACTCCCACTCCATTCAATATTACAGTAGAGAACATGTTGGATTGCTAAGGGATAAAAGTTACTCTTCCCACTCTACTCAGTGCAACAGTAGGGAAAGTGTTGGTTTGCGGAGGGCTAAAATTTACAATTCCCACTCCAGTCAGTGTAACAGTAGGAACAGTGTTAGATTATGGAGGGGTAAAATTTACTATTCTCACTCCTGGCAGTGCAACACCGGGGAAAGTGTTGGATTGCAGAGGGGTAAAATTCTCTATCTCCACTGCACTCTATGCAGCATTAGAACTAGATCATTTCACTTTAAGTAAAATAAATATTTTCAAAACTATAGTAAATAACAACAAATATATTTAAATATTAAAATCTATGTATTTTTAAATAAACAAAGTATTTATTACGTTTAATACATATTTTTAAATATTGCAAATATTATTTTAATTGAAATACCAAAATCTATTGTCAAAATAATAACAACCAATAAATACAAAAAAGCATAAAACAAATAACACATACAATATTAAATGACAATTAAAAAAAGTTACTCTTTTTAACTTTATTACTTATTTACCTTTCTACCCTATACCTCTCCAAGCTACACACCACACATCTAAAATGTATATTTAAATGTATTTTATTCTAACATTTTACATCATTAAATATCTATTAGAATAATAATATTAATTAACTACTAATAAATCAATTAAATATAATTACCTTTCCACCCTTTATCGGTACAAAACAAACATTCCACACCTAATATCAAAATTTAAGAAAACATGAATTAAAGAATTTACGTAGCTAATAATCAATTAAACAGTTAATATTACTAATTACCAAAGCATACATTAATTATATTTACTTAACTTCCCATCCTTTACCCGAATAAATGCAACCTACACATACAACCTAAACAATATTTTAATTAGTTGCAAATCTACAAGATTAATTATCATTCACACAAATATTAAACATTAACAATACTTATTAGTTATTGTAATTTACAACACATCTTTTACCTACACAAAAACTACAAAACACCAACCCCAAAAATATATATTATACAATTTACATAACTAATTATCAAATAAAAAAATATTTATAATAAGAAGTTATCTTTAAATAATTATAATTAGTGTACCCCAACCAATAGCCATACAAAACCCACAACCTGCATATTAATTTAACTAAAAAAATTATTACTACAATTAACATAACTAGTCATCACTTAAACAATTATAAAAAAATTACAAATAAATTATCAATAAATTATAATTAATTAACTTCCCACCATATACCTCTACAAAACACACAAACCACATCTCAAACCTAAAAAAAACATTAATCAGACTATTACCATAACTATTTATCTTATACATAAATTATCAATTAAAAAGTGATATTAATTAACATAATTCATTCATTAATATAATTAATTTACTTCAGACCCTATACCCCTACAAAACCTACGACCTGCTCCTAAAACGTAAAAAAAGGATACAATTAACATAAACAATTATCAATTAAATAATTGATATTGATTACAAATATTAATTAATTAATTTTCATTAAGTTACTTCCCACCCCCCTACAAAACCCACAGCCTGCACTTAAAAGTTAACTGAAAAAGAATGTTAATTATTCAAATTGATAAAAATAACTATCATCTAAATAATGAATAATAATTTAAAAATGGTATTAGTTATTTTTAATTATTTTACTTCCCACCCTATTCCCCTATAAACCCCATAGCCCTCTACGGTACTAAAAATAACAAAAAACTATTACATAAAGTTTTGAAACTACTATTAATTTACAAACCATGTTAAAAAACTAACAATATTGAACCAAATGTTTTAAATCATACACAACTAACATATATAATAAAATACACAAAAATAATAAAAAATCTATATTATTAACAACTATAGGGCTGATTATGATGACTGTGAGTTGGTGTCGGACCCAACGACATCTGCCACTGGGGTCAGCATATCTGCATTACGATGCGGCAGGCGGAGCTTCCGACGTGCTCAAGGAGCCCGTCAGTGCATCGCAACCCACCATAATCCCCTAATGACAGCGGAGCCAAGCTCGGCTCCGCCGTTGGGATTAGGGTGCCACTTTCCAACAACCTTTTCATGTCGGCCTTTCTGATATGAAAAGGCTGTTGGAAAGTGTCTTTGGGGACCTTTGGCAGGCCCCCCTTCTCCCCTGGCCCTCCACTATGAGGACTCAAAATCCCTGCACCGTGGATGCTGGCCACGTGGTGCAAGGATATTTACAAACATCCATTTTACAATAGAAGCTTGTGCTGTGAGCCAATTCTGCCCGCAAGACAAGCATCCATTGGGCCATCTGTGATGTGCAAGGATAGCAAATAATGCAACTGTTTGAGTCAACAACAACCTCAGTATGAAGCTTTGGATCAAAATATGCCATTTCAGTAGCGTTCTCAATAGCTTGCTTGTTTTTCTGGAGCTTTTTTCGCATTCATGTGATCAAAGAAAAGAAACATTGGTTTTCTACAAGACTATTAATGGTGCCCTGAAAGTGGTAAATTCCGGGATGTATCTAGGTGACTACAGCATTAGCTGGCCATGCCAAGGACGCAACATTGAAACATTTTATGGGGGCCTGGCAGTTGACAGCGGACCCCATCAGAATAGATATCGACAGAGAACTCACATTTCTTGGCATTTCTCAGCATTCCAAGTTACACCGGCTTCAGCGAACAGCTACACTTACATGAGATCTTTGTCATGATCCTTGTCATGCTCCTTTTGTAACACTGAAAACCAATATATCACCACTGCAAATGAAAGCATTCATTACACGGCGTATGATACGTCAAATGACATTTTGGAATAGCTTTGCAGCTGATGGTACACCAAAATGTAGGGGCTGATAACGAGTTTGACACAGTTGCGCTGGCTCTCCACCACAGCTGCACCAAATCCATGCAAGGACCCGCCCCCTGTATTACGAGTGTACGGCGAACGCTCCTTCATGTTTCCCATGGCGGTGCCTGAAAAACATGTACCACAATGGGAATGGCAAAAAAGTTCCCACACGGCATGGATGTTGACATCCATTCCGTGCTGGAACTTTGGGGGACTACAGACAGGAGGCCACATATTGTGCCCTCCCTGAATGTATCCCCATGGTGGGGGCCATTGGGGCCCAGTAGGGCCCCCTTTTTTTCCCCACTGCAAACCTTTTCATGGTGGGGCTTCCAACAGTCCTGCTGAGCATCTTACATTGTGGCACAGCTGCGCCACATCAAGGGAACAACTGCTCCTTGGCACAGCCATTGGACCTCCACTACAACGACTTTCAAAGTCGTAATGCGGCAGACCGTGGGCCGCCATCACGATTCTGGCTGTCGTAAAACCAGCTGGCTGAAGATGGCTGAAATGCCAGAAACCGGTCCTAGGAAGCTTGTTTCTGCTCCAGGGAAGGCATGGCTTGGCAGTTCAGGCTGGACTGTTCCCATGAGGCACAGGGTCAGACTGATTTGCATATGGCCATGTCTGAACTGGGGTGGCAGAGTGGGCTAAAGAACGGTGATGGATCAAGCCCAGATCTGTTGACTGGATGTGAGTGTTTGATTGGTTCTGATGCTCCGTCCATCACCACCCCCTTTTGTACGACTCAAAATCAGGCCCTGAGTTTCTTATAAAGGAACAGACCAACATGTATAGAAAAGGTTGTATGTACCTGCAATCCTCCTTCCAACTGATGATATCCTTTATTCAGATCTTGGCAAGAAAATACCTTGGCCCCATTCACTTGTTTTCTCATGCCAGCAATATTCAGACCTAGATGTCGTTCTCTTTGAATTGTCTTGTTTGCTTGATACATATCCATGCAGATGCATACAGCTCCATTACTGTTCTTTTTGGGTAGTACCACTATGGAAGAACCCATGGAGTTGGGCCAGTCAAACGCTCAATTAGATCGTATCTGAGTAAAAATTCAAGTTTTTTTTCAACAGCTTTCTGTAAGTGAGAGGCAATTCATCTGTATCTTTGAGCAACAGGACAGACGTCATCATTAATGTGTAATTTGACTTTCATACTCTTGAGTTTTCCCAACCCATGAAACAACGGAGGGAATTGACTTACTATTACATGATGAGCATTCATGTTATAGTGTACGGATATCAGTCCCATATCAACAGCTGTGCTGAAGCTGAGTAAATAGGCGCTTGTCGCCTTAACTTGATGTACATGAATGTATGCTTGTACTTTTGTTTTCTTATGCTTAATTGTTGCTACATAATGAACCTCAGCTTTTTAGTGGCATTAATGCACCCCACATATACACTTTAGTTTCCATGGTATAAGTCAGGGTAATGGAGACAGTTCATTATATTTCTTCTCAGACTTAGGTGCCGATTAGGATCCTGGAAAAACCGGGTACGAACCGTCGGTCGGAGCGTTTTCTCCGTCTGACTCGTACCCGGGACAAAAACATTACAAACATGGAAGTACGATTCGCACGGAAACACCATTTCCGTACGAGTCGTACAAAACACCGACCGACGAAAATATACATACGAATGTAAACCGGGAATGCTCCGACGTGACGTCGGGACGCTTTCAGGCAGCGTTTCACGACCCAGGAAGTACGAATCGAACCGACAGCAGTCCGGATGGCAATATTTTTACGGCACCCAAAAAGTGCCGGAAAAGCGAAGTACGCCACGAAACGACCAAATTAGGGGGCCCGGTATGCGCCGTACCCCCGCCCCCAAGCCCCCGTGAGTACGCACCGAACCCCCCCGTGTATGTACACCCGTGTATGTACGAGTCGAACCCCCCGTGTATGTACACCCGTGTACGTACAAGTGGAACCCCCACCCATGTATGTACACCCGTGTACGTACGAGTCGAACCCCCACCCTTGTATGTACGACTCGAACCCCCCCGTGTATGTACACCCGTGTATGTACGAGTCGAACCCCCACCCGTGTATGTACGAGTCGAACCCCCCCGTGTATGTACGAGTCGAACCCCCCGTGTATGTACGAGTCGAACCCCCCGTGTATGTACACCTGTGTACGTACGAGTCGTACCCCCACCCGTACATACACGGGTGGGGGTACGACTCGTATGTACACGGGTGTACATACACAGGTGGGGGTTCGACTCGTACGTACACGGGTGTACATACACGGGGGGGTTTGACTCGTACATACACGGGTGGGGGTTCGACTCATACGTACACGGGTGTACATACACGGGGGGGTTTGACTCGTACATACACGGGTGTACATACATGGGTGGGGGTACGGTACGTACTCACGGGGGCTGGGGGGGGTACGGCGCGTACTCACGGGGGCTGGGGGGTGTTCGGCGCGTATGCGGGCACATGTCTCCATGGTTGCTATGGGAGTTCGGTCCGTACGGTGCATTTTCCATACGGTTGTAACATCGGACGCCCGGGATGGATCGTACTTGCGCAGTCGGACTTCACTTTTCACATTTGTATGGTAAATCGTCCAGGGACGTGTCGGACACATTTTCCGACCCGAGGACGTGTGGGGAATTACTCCCAATGCGATTCGTATGGACTTTTTCCCATGCGAATCGTACTTGGCAGTTTGTACGGCACTTGTACGATTCGTACGGTAAAAAGACCGGATACGAGTCATACGGGGAAATTTTTTCCAGGATCCTAATCGGCACCATAATGTTTATTGACTCTCCAATATCATTGACATTTAGGGTTGATTACGATGCGTTTGGAA
This sequence comes from Triturus cristatus, assembly GCF_964204655.1. Lineage (NCBI taxonomy): Eukaryota > Metazoa > Chordata > Amphibia > Caudata > Salamandridae > Triturus > Triturus cristatus. The sequence goes on from NC_140587.1 coordinate 234,495,092, forward strand.
ACTGTTCAGACCAAATCAGTTTCAGAATCGTTTTCCGACCGACTCGGGTTCCGCAAGTCCGACCGACAGAGTATGATGCGTCCCAACATCGTTCGGACAGACTCGCATTGACTTCAATGGAGCCTGTGTTCTGAACGAGAACACAAGCTCCCATTGAATAAAGGGGTGGTTGGAGAAAACCATGCGCCCTGTGACGGGCACCCCATGGTGCCTGCCACACTGTACATGGTTTGTAAGAGAGGTCCTTTGGGTACCCCCAAGGGCCTCACTCGGAGGTCTACCATTCAAGGGGGGCCTGCTATGGGCCCCAAAGTCAGATTCCAAGAGCTGTTTCATGTTGGGCTGACTGAATCGGAAAGGCTTTCCAATTCAGTCATCGTAATCACTCGCTCGGAAACCGTGTCCATAGAGCTGTACAACTCAGCTCCGAATCACTCGGGCTGTCCGAATGGAGTGCGGAAACAATTCGGACAGCCCAAATGATTTCCTTGCATCGTAATTGGTCATCGTGAAATGTGTCCAATTTGGTCAAAAACATAGGTTCCAAATCGGATTCACCAAATCCTAATCCTGTTCAGGGCCTTTTCAGGCGGCATCGTAATCGGCCCCTTAGTGTGATTTCGGACAATGTTTGAATGACTTTGGTGCTTTCTCCTGTCAATTTCTCTTGGACCAGTATTTTTCCTCACAGGCAGCCAGTCCAACATGTGCAAGCTTCTTTAAGTTAAACATTGACATGGCATAACTATCTTCTTCACTTTCATTTGATATCGAAATTAAGGAACTGTTTCATGTTTCATGTTGATTTGCCTCAGTAGATGTGGTCGCTTGACCTTATGGGTGTGCATCAAACCGTGCTTCTGGAAAGTTCAGGTGGCCATTTCTTCTCTATGTGCCATGACACATCTACTTTTTCCTTTGACTTGCATACTGTCACAAAATGGTTCTACTTTCCACAGCCTTTGCAGATCTACCCAATGGCGGAACATTTACCTATGTGAGGAACCAAAAAACCGGTACAACAATGCACATGGGCAGACCAGGCGAGTGATTGAGAGGACGTTTGGCCCCCTGAAGAGCCGATTACGGTGCCTTGACAAGACAGGCGGGTCCCTCCCATATGCACCGGAGAAGGTATGCAAAATCTTCATTGTGTGCTGCATGCTGCACAACATGGCCGTTGAGAAAGCAGTGCCACTCATCCTTGATCCTGATGAGCAGTAGGCCTGGGCTAAAATTCCGTTCCACTCGCGGAAATTACGATAATTTGACATTTTCGCGCTCCGCGGAGAGCGCGAAAATGTCAACATTTCCGCAATCCGCATTTTACCGCAATATATTCTCGTGTGCACGCGATTGCCTTACCTGAATCCCTGCATTCGCCAACAAGTTTTCCCGATCTGGTCGCGTTCTCCACGAGATGTTGGATTGTTGGTAGCCATTTGCGCTGTCTCGCGATTGTTCGCGCCCGCAGTAACGTCATTCGTCGCGCGATCACGTCTTTCTTCTCGCGATCTTGCACCGCGAGACAAGTGAAAACAAGATGGCCGCGCCCGCGAGCAACAGCATGAGTAAGTTGGCGAGACGCGACAATGCAGAAAATACCGCAAACGGGCGGGAAAAGAACTTCCGCATCTTCGCGATATTTCCGCGTGTTTGCGGAGATTTGTAAAATTTTTGCGATAATTTGCGAAAGTGAATTTCGCAAATTCCGCCCACCCCTAATGAGCAGCAACATCCACCTGTGGAGGATCCAGGGCTTGGTCACGAGGCAAGTGATGAGGAGGAGGATGATATCCGGAGTCAGCTCATACGCAACTTCTTCTCATAATGGTGAGTCACTGGGTATGAGTGTGCAAGCTTGTCCAGCTGACTGGATGCAAAGTGACTTTGATGTGTGTACTGATGTGTCACTCGACTGATGATGTCATGCCACACAGTTTTGCGGAGAGACTTTCTTTGAAATTTGCATGTGTCCAACATTGTTCATGTTTCGTAACTGACCATGTTTGCGGTGAGATTTGTTTTAGGTGACTTCTTGTGTGTCTGTCATTCCCAGGTTTTTGCGCCTGTTGTCTGCTCATGTCATCTTTGTCCTCCTGCTATTCCTCATGAGGATTGCAACGTGTGCTGAATCAGCTTTCCATGCACGGACATGTGGAAATGTTAGTTTGGGTGAGGACTGCAGCAAGGCTTTTAGGTGGTGGTACGGGTTGGGAATGTGTGGGGACTGCTTCTGTGCATGTTGTGGTACCATGCATACATGTCTTGTCACCATGGAGCATATAACATGTAGCATCACTCCCATGACATGATAGTCACCCTTCTAGACAGTCATCTGTAGTGGAGTGTGGAGTCTGATGAAGGCATCAATGTGCGTAAACCTTGCCTCTGAAACATTGCGGATGCTACGGGTGGACATAGTGTGGGACATCACAACAACAGGCTCTATGGTGAATTGCAGCCTCTCCGTGTGCAGCAGGATGTGTTTGGCTCATCCCCTTAACTTGTGTGTCAGTTCATTGGGATTTACAACATCCGTGTTGTGAAGGGGGGGTCCAGCGTATGTCCCACATGTTCTGTCAACTGACCTGTGAGTCTGTTCGTATGGATGCATTTCCCTTGGTGTCAGTTTGTGCAATAAAGGTGTTCAGCACAATCCAAAGTCCCTCATCTCTGTCACTGCAGATTTCTTGCAAGTTTGCATGCGTCATCTATGGCATAATTGTCATACATTGAGCATATGAGTGTATGTGTACTTCGACAACATGCATGCAGTTCTTCATGGCTAATAATCTCTATTGTGCATGAAGTACCTGGTTTTGTATGTATTTGTGCAGGTTGCTCCCCACAACGGGACGTCAACGCCTGCTGGCGGTGTGTCGCCTGTGCGCAGCTCCGCATTTTGTTGTCTGATCCTGTGGCCGTCATTTTTGGTGATTCTCCATACATTTTCTCGGAGTCACCCATGAGTAACCTGACACTCCTTCCTTTACATACACCTGTTGCACTGTGCCTTTCTGACCTCCTTGTCTGTGTGTGCTACTTTTTGCCTAGTTTCTCACCCCTTCCACCTGCTGCACCCTCACCTGCGGCGCCGCCCCACTGAGTGCCCTGATTCTGCAACCCACACGCCTACAAAATGCTCCTCCATTCCCCCCTCTACCCATTCTTAATGCAGCCAGCAGCTTGTCTGTGCCACTGTTGCACCAACGCCATGCCAAAGGCAGGACCGTCTACGCCTGCAACGTGCACAGTGCACGACCCTCTGGTCCTTGCATGACCCACGTCACACAGCAGGCTCATGCTGCAGCCACCCTCCAAGCAATGTCCGCCAGACAAGCAACCGCCTGCTATCAGGCAACCCCTAAGCGCACACACGACACCTTTGCATGCTGAGTGTGCAACTCCAACTGCCTACACAGCGCTGCCCGCCTACCAGACCCTGTCAGAACAATCAGGTCATGTGCCTCCTACTCGACAAACGCTCCGTCCACCAGCACACCATTGGACTCTGTTACCTCCTCAACACAACAGCCCCACACATCACCTTCATGACAGTAACCTGGATAAAAGCATCCTCAGAACACAACTTCTTCATTGCCATCTCTGACGGATACAAGATCACCCGCAGGGATGGCACCAACATTCCCGGCAGATGACTTGCAATTTATTCACAAGTACACCCTCTGAGTCACAAATCCGGTTTCGCACCAACCCCCTGGCAACCCTCAGAGTAACTCTCATCTCCAGATCTCCAGGCCTACATCCACAAATCCGCAAAGCCATCAACACGTACATCTGCACACACGCCCTCACTTCCACAGGCTACATGTGGCTGGGGGCCAGTAACTTCTTGCTGGAGGAGAACCACACCACCATCCATCATTGGTCCATCAACATTTGCATCCACGTCTCCGACAAGCAACACACTGCCCCACACCCTGCTACCGATCCCCCAAGATACTTGATGTAAGTCACCACAGACAAGCTGTGTGGGACACTCGAACCAACACCCCTGCCACACCCTGCAACCTCAGACACTGGATCAGCAACTGATCCAACAATCTTGCCACATTGATGGACTTTCCTGTGAAGCACAACAACAGTTAAGCCACCTGGGACAAGGCAGACCTACTGGACTCATACAGATCTAGCTGGACTCTTGTGCAAACCTTGCAACACAAAGAACCATCAGTTACCTTACAGCCCTGGAAAACGCCACACACAGCCATCACCATATCATCAGCAAGGACAAGTGGAGATCCTTCAGATAGGGCTGGGGCACCAAAACACACGACATAAAGGAGCTCATCAGCATTGTGAGTGGACTGACAGCAGCTCTCCATCCAAAAGACACCCCACCCTTGCAAGGCAGATCAAATCCCTTGCAACTTTCTACCACTGCAAGCTCATGGCCATACACGACAGCCTTGGCACACAGAGGCAGACAGCACTATTATCCGCAGGACAAACCCCACTCAGGTTCTGGACTCCCGTCAGCAGCAAATACACCACCTGGCTCATGTGCACCATCCACTCTGGCTCTCCATCAGGCCCCTTCCCACACAACATCTCAACCACATCATTCCCCATCCTTGAAGCCTACGTCTAGCACGTCATGAATGTCTCCTTTGAGTTTGCCACATTCCATGGGAGCTGGAGGCATGCAGAGACCCAGGCCCTTCTTAAACAACGGACGGCAGTACCGCAGGAACTCCTGGGACATCACCCTGCTTCCCTACCCAGCAAATGTCATCAGGAAGACACTCAGCGAGCAACTAACAAACTTCCTCCACGCAAACAGCTCCAGGCAACCGGCACCAGACCATCTTCCACAGTAATCACACCACTGCAACCGTCATAATTGCCACCACCAATGACAACTTTGCCCTGCTCAACAATGGTGAGACCACCCCCCTTGACCTCTTAATGGCATTCTACACCATGTGCTACCACACTGTCAGCTCACACATCTCAAACACTGGTATCCAGAGGAGGGCCCAGAATTAAATCAACAAGTAGCTCACCAGCAAGGCCCAGGGAGTCGGCCTCCACCCTTCCGCATGTGGTACACTGGGGTCATCTGGCACATGCCCCAGGGCTCATCTCTCAGCGTGACGATCTTCAATGTCTCCATGACCTCCCTCTCCACCATCACATACGCACACGTCCTCATCATCATCTCGTATGCCATTGACACCCAGCTGCTCCTCACCCTCACCAAAGACCCAGCCATTGCCAGATCCAACCTTCAAGAAGGCATGATATCCGTTGACGAATGGCTGAACATCAGCCACCTGAGGCTGGACTTGGACAGGACTGAGGTCATCATCTGAGGATTGTCCCCTTATGGCTGGGTCAACTCCTTGTGTCCCACCGGCCTGGGCACAGCACCAGCACCCAGTGGCCACGCACGCAAGCTGGTGTTCATCATGGACTCATCGCTCACAATTACCATGCAACTCAACACCATCTGTACCTCATGCTGCAACACCCTCCGCATGCTGCAAATGATCCACAGATAGATCCACTCTAAGGCAAGACAGACCGCCCCCCAGGTCCATGACACCAGCCGGGTCAACTACAGCAACGCCCTCTATGGAGGGACAACAGCAAAACTGCAGGAGAACTTGTCCACATCCAGGGTGCATCCGCACACCTCATCTTCAACATCCCCCGCCCCAGCCACATCACCGTCCACCTGAGATAGCTACAATGCCTCACTGTCTGCTACAGGATCACCTTCAGACTCCTCACCCACACTAAGGAGGCAGTCCACAACCCCAGACCCAAAACCGACCTTGGACGTCTGTCATCCAACAGCCCGTTGGCCCAACTCCGTGCAGCCAACCTTGCCCTGGCCACCATTTATCACATCCACAGAACAACTGTATGCAGGAGATAGTTCTCCCACCTTGCCAAACAGACCTGGGACTCCCTCCCTCCCCTCCACATGACCCATGACCTCTACGCCTTCATGATACTCTTCCAAATTGGTCTGTCCGAGCAGTATTGCAAGCCCCCCCTCAGCGGCTAGAGGCCATCACGGGTGACTATTGGGCTCCATGTCTGTATTTGATGATACATTGTGACCCATGTGTGTCCTCGACGGGACTCAGATCCCAGTGTATGAATGGCTGGAGTTAGTTCCACACTCAGGCATACTTTGACATATCCCCACACTTATGTTGTGGACTCATGCGAAATGACTGCAACATCAATTTAAAAAAAAAAAAATTATTATAGGTCTGGGGCGTGATTTGTGCAAGAAAAAGGTGCAATACAGGGACCATAGAATCCAAAGTTCCCAGGGGGAGATGGGATCCTTGGCATTTGAAGGCAGCAGAGTCCAGACCACAGTCTTTGGCATCATTGGTCAGACTGTGACCAGCAAGTCCATGTGGCAGAGAATGTCAGTCAATGAGGTGATGCTGATGCACATGAAGGCCAGGTACCAGGCCAGGTGACCTAGGAGATGTGGATGGGCCGCTGCCTCTCACGGTCTTTTCCGTGGACGACCCACCTTCCTCGGGGGACCCTCAGATGCAGGCCTTGACGATGCTTGGGATGCTCTGTCGGACAAATCCTCCTCCTCCTCCCTCCCTGTGGCTGCTGGGGGTCTTCGCCTGGTGGCACAGGGAGGGTTGCCCATGTTGTCTGCGATCCGACAGAGTGAATGGCTTATGTCCCTTTGCACTGCCAGGAGCTCAGGCAGTCTTGCCTCCATCCGTCCTTGGTGTTGTTGTTGACTGGCATGTTGCTCGCGCCTGCTGGTTCTTCATCTCTGTGATGGTCCCCTTTATCTCTGTGAGTGTCCCAACTACCTGGCTGACCTCCCTGGTGTCACGCCGGTATGCCTCCATGATGTTGTGTATGTGTGACATACCGGTCTCTTCAGCTGGCTGGTCAGGTTCTTGCCTCCACCTGCCTCCACTCCCACCACCCCTGCCACACGAGCCTGGCCTGCCGTTGTGGGCACATCGGGTCTACGGGACCCCTGAGGGATGGCAGTGGTGGTGTTGTATGCCTCCTCCTGGTTTCCCGGCAAACCTTGTCCCTCCTGGTCAGACTGGCTCAGTTGTTCACTGCGGGCAGGGGTCCTCAGTGTCTCCTGAGATGTGGCAGGAATGGGGGTGGTGGTTGGCACAGATGTTCCTGAACCAGGTGCTGCAGGGGCTTGGACACCAGAGAGTCCAGGTCGGTCGGGGTCATCCGCAGAGTGTTGAGAGGCGTCGCTGCCTGTGCGATCAGGTTCCTCCCGAGCCTGGGATTGTGATTCTTCACCCCCATTGTTGGAGGGAGATTCCTCACGTTGCCCTGTGTGTGAGAGACAGAGAATGTTAATGCTGTTTCATGCAACATCCATGTTTCATACACATTCTAGTTGGCACTGTTCCTCCTGGTAGTTGTTTGTGCCTAGCATTCTCCTCAATGTTCACTTGTGGATGGGTATGTTGCGGGGGACAGATTGATATGTGTTCCTGAGTCTTTGACTTGTTGATTTTTGGCTTGGATGCTTCTTCGGCTATGTATTGGTCTTGTTGTGTTACATGTCCATTGTGACAGTGGGTAAATCCATTGCCTGTCCTGGGGGTGTCTGCTTGTGTAAGGGGTGTGTGTGACAGGGCCTGCTGGTGGGTGTAGTGTGATTTGGCACTGGAGCTCCCAGGTGATGTAGTTGTCCCCCCAGGGAGCATGCTGCCATGACAGTGAGTGTGAGTTCCTGTCCTAGATATCTGACCTTGTTGTCTTGGTGTTTGTGTTTGCACTGGTCACAGGAGGGCCTTGTGCTGCCTACACCAGGGCCCAGTGTCAGCTATCTTGTCAGTCCTTTCACAGTCCCTGTGCATTGAGCATGGTGCATGGGTATGTACCTGGGCCATATGGGATGAGGGCAATTGTGTCTGATTTGGAGTTCAACAATGCGTTTTGTGACACCCACCCTCCCAGCATACCGGACATCCATTCTTGGCTTATTGCTTCGTGTAGCATGGGACATAGCATGGCCTTGCTTTCTCAATGGGGCATACACATGTTAGTGGTACTAGCGTTGTTTTTGACTATGGTTCTGGCCAGTGAGTGTTTGGAGGTAGTTGCGTGCATTTTGTGTAGTTGGGGTGTGGATGCCATTACCCCCATGTTACATAAGTTGTTTGTGTACTCACCAGGCTCTGGAACTCCTTGAAGCCCATGTACTCCCACCGGCGGAAGCAGGGCCATCACCTTCTCCTCCCAGGGATGGAAATGTACTGGTCTGCAGGGCCCACCACCTCCAGTGATGTTGCTCTGGGCGTAGTCATCATTCATTTTTCCCTTGACTGCCCTCCGCAGATCGTACCACCTGGCTTGGCATTCAGTCCTGGTCCTTCTGATGGGTGCAACAGCATTCACCCTATCGACGATCCTCTGCCACAGGTGTGATTTTTTGGCTATGCTGGTCTGTCTGACCAATGTTCCAAACAGCTGTGGCTCGACTCTGATGACTTCATTGACAAGGATCTCTAGCTCCTCCCTTGTGAACTTTGGATTCTTGTCTGTCGGCATGGTGTGGGGTGAGGGTGTGTATGGTTGTGGGTGTGTGGGTCTGAATGTGAAATTGTGGGTCTGAATGTGAAGAGGGGGTATGTGTGAAGGAGGTTGTGTGAAGGTGTATATATTAAGGTGGATGGGTGCAGTTGTTGGTGTGTGCTCTCTAGCTGCAGTGAGTCTGTTGCAAAGGCTCATTGTTTGTGTGTGTGGGCCCTTTTTATTGGTCCATTTGTGGGTGGGCCTCAGTTTGAATTTTTGGTGGGTGTGTTATAAGGGGTGGTTGTGAGTTTGGGCCACTGTTTGCCTGTTTGGATGTGGCCAGGTCAGTCATTTCCATGTTTTGTGCACTGTAGACGTGTTTTGTGGTGTTGTGCGAGTCGAATAGACCCTCCTTGTGCTGTTTTACATTGCCTATGTACGCGATGTTATTGTGAGGTGCGTACATACGCGATGTTGGGGTACGCACCGTACATACGCAATGATGTTGTTGTAAGGTGTCTACATATGCGATGTTGGTGTACGCACCGTACATACGCGATGTTGGGGTACGCACTGTACATATGCGATGTTGTTGTAAGGTGTGTACATACGCAATGTTGGCATACGCACCGTACATACACGTTGTTGGGGTACGCACCGTACATACGCGATGTTGGCGGACCCAGCGTACATACGCGATGTTGGCGTATGCACCGTACATGCGCGATGTTGTTGTAAGGTGCGCACATACGTGATGTTCGTGTAGCACCGTACATGCGCGATGTTGTTGTAAAGTGAGTACATACGCGATGTTGTTGTAAGGTGCGTACATAGGCGATGTTGGGGTACGCACCGTACATACGCGATGTTGTTGTAAGGTGCGTACATATTCATGGGGGGGCCTGTACAACTCGTACCCCAGTACGACTCGCACCCCGGGAACTACTTTTCCCGGGATACGAGTCGTTCAAAGTTTGCTTTGTAGCGGGTAGTCATTCCCCGTGTACGGGATGTTTTCCGTACGTATCCTAAATCGGAAAGCCGGTCCGGATCGTACTTGTACGGTCAGACTGTATTTTTAGGATTCATACGGAAAAGTGTCCGGGTCCGTCTCGTACAACTTTCCCAGATCCAATTTGTACGGATCGGGCCGATCCGTATGTATTTTTCCCGTACAAATCGTACTTCATGGGTGGGACGGAACTTGTACGATTCGTACGGGAAAAATTACGGATACGAGTCGTACGAAAATAAAACAAATACAGGATCGGAATCGACCCCTTGGTATTAGACAGAACTTATATTCAAGGCTGCTTTGATTTGACTGTCTGTAATTTCATTAGCTCGCTGCATTTGAATGTTTGGTGGGTGTGTTGTAAGGGGTGGTTGTGAGTTTGGGCCGCTGTTTGCCTGTTTGGATGTGGCCAGGTCAGTCATTTCCATGTTTTGTGCACTGTAGACGTGTTTTGTGGTGTTGTGCGAGTTGAATAGACCCTCCTTGTGCTGTTTTACATTGACTATGTACGGTGCGTACATACGCAATGTTGTTGTGAGGTGCGTACATACACGATGTTGGGGTACGCACCGTACATACGCGATGATGTTGTTGTAATGTGTGTACATACGCGATGTTGGCATACGCACCGTACATACGCGATGTTGGGGTACGCACTCTACATACGCGATGTTGTTGTAAGGTGCGTACATACGCGATGTTGATGTAGCACCGTACATGCGCGATGTTGTTGTAAAGTGCGTACATACACGATGTTGTTGTAAGGTGCGTACATTCACGATGTTGGGGTACGCACCGTACATACGCGATGTTGTTGTAAGGTGCGTACATATGCATTTGGGGAGCTGTACGACTCGTACCCCTGAACGACTCGCACCCCGGGAACTACGTTTCCCGGGATACGAGTCGTTCAAAGTTTGCTTTGTAGCTGGTAGTCATTCCCCGTGTACGGGACGTTTTCTGTACGTATCCTAAATCGGAAAGCCGGTCCGGATCGTACTTGTACGGTCAGACTGTATTTTTAGGCTTCGTACGGAAAAGTGTCCGGGTCCGTCTCGTACAACTTTTCCAGATCCAATTCGTACGGATCGGGCCGATCCGTATGAATTTTTCCCATATGAATCGTACTTCACGGGTGGGACGGGACTTGTACGATTCGTACGGGAAAAATTACGGATACGAGTCATACGGAAAAAACAAATACAGGATCGGAATCGACCCCTTGGTATTAGATAGAACTTATATTCAAGGCTGCTTTGTTTTGACTGTCTGTAATTTCATTAGCTCGCTGCATTTTCTGTATGACTTATTTTACACCTTCACCATCAAGATTCTTAATGTACTTGAGAATCTTCTTGTTATCTGCTTCTTCACTTGCATCAATGAAGTCATCAAATGTCTCTATCTGGATAGTCCATCTGTCACCAATATTCAATTTTTGGCGGCATTGAATGGGTGTTTGAACAAGGGGGTGATATTATAAACATTGATGAAACTTACTGACGTGGAGAGTATAGTTCTATCCGACACTGCTTGATGATATTGTTTATGTAAATCATCTTTGAGGCCATGCCATGTGCTGCCTTTTGGGTCATTTTGCATAATGACAGGAAAAGAGATCCCTTTCTTAGTCTTCATTGGAGAAGCAAACATTCACGATACCGATCACCGCTATTGGCTTTCTGCATTTTGGATACCTTTGGAGCTGTTCTGACCCCTACTCGGCCGCTTTGATGGAATGCCACTTCGGATAGGGACATCTCTGCAAGCACATCCCCAGGTGCTTTCTCTGGGGTCACTGTGGCATTATGACTCTAGTTACTCAGCATTGGTAAGCAGATTACCGTTTCTTGTATCACTTTGACTTTAAGCATATATTTGTGCTGTCAGACACATGGTTGATTTCTACCTCACAGCGTTATCACTCCGTATGAATGTTCGGCTTGGAGTTGCACAGAAGTGCAGTACCTCTTTGTTCGGTCTTCCCAGGACGTTCTCAGCCACTGATGTGTAGAGTTTTCAGTGAAGCTTTCATTAACGTCAAATGCTTTACAACGAACTGGGGTGGCGCTTTGAATCCACAAACACCAAACGTCGATTCTGTACTTCGACAGACACACATGTGGCACGCACAAGCAATTTGCTGGACCAAGCCAAACTCTCTGGGAGAGCACTGTCAATCTTTGGGTTACTTATCCCCTTATCTCGTCACCAGTTGTAGTGTCCTCCCTTGCCTGGGTACTTGCCAATGACTACACCACACACGGGACTTAGGCAGCCAACAGCTCCACCCCTCCCATGCCCTTTGTGGTGTCTCCCTATAGCCTTCTTGTGTCCCACACAGGTGATATCTAGTGCCGAAGCAGGGGCAACACCCCCGCGCAAATGAAGGAATTTCCCTGTGAGATCAAGCAGGTCAGGCTGTGTCCCAGATTTACTAATAGCTGGCCATGCAAGGCAAAGCAAGCCCTTAAATCAGATTAACAAAGCCACCAAAAGCCACCTTGTTGGTTCTGCAGGACCTAGTAAACCAAGAGCATAGCAGCACAAGTCAATGCCTTGCATTATTCTGCTTTGGGAAGGTGTTCCATGGGTGGAGTGTGGGTGTTCCCACTCATCCAACCATTGTTTTTGATTCATTCCCAGATTTACTAAGAATAGTAAAGCTTGGAATGTGTTGAATTAATACATCATTCGAACAGAGGTGTAAAGAGGAGAAATACCTTTATTTCTCCTTGTTATTTCCACTTTCTATTCTGCAGGCACATAGAAGGAAAATGCCTCTGAGGATTGCTTTTGTACAAGAATGTGTTCCTGCACAAAGACAATCTGGCTTTTAACACAGGCATCCCAGAACCAGAGTGCCAGGGTGCTTGCATTGGCGCTAGCCAGCACATATTGCTCTAGCGCAGAGAAATACCAGGAATTCACCATATATTAGTATATATCACACATTCCTGCTCTCCCCATCTTAGTAAATCAAGGCCCGTGTATCTGCACAATCGGTGTTAGAAGGGACTGCTAAATAATCTGTGGGCCATCCTGTAATATCAAAGTGCTCTGGGATGCAAAATAAAATGGGCTCACATGCCGCTTTGGCAGTTTTGAAAGACGAAATCAGAGATTAAAGAACTTTAAATTACATTGCTATCTTGTTTTACATATTTTTTTATTGTAATTTTTCATAACCATAACCAAACCCTTGCTTATATGTTTTTTTGCACGGCAGAAGTCATTGTAAATTGCCAGTATGTTTTTTTATTTTTGTTTGTGCAGCAAATGCTACAAGTGACATATAAAATGTAAATGTGAATGTCATTGACCTGTTGCCAATATCCAGAGACTGCACATTGCAGAGTATTCGAGAAGTCGTCATATTTTTAAAAGACTACTTTACTTCCTTGTCGAGAATAGATCAAATCTGTTTCCATTTTTGGTCAACTGTAAATAGCTAGATCGGTTCTTATAGCATCAGAATGCATTTGTATGTCACAACCAAGCAAATTACGGCACAGTTGCTTTCTGCATGTGAAAAAACACACCGTCTAGAAGGAAAGATCAATTAAACATAGGAGGGAAGATTAAAAACCACGTTCGATTAATCAAGTAGCTGACCCAAAAAGGGGCCCATCAATAACCTGGCGCATCCCAGACCAGTGCGCAGTGATGCAGTATAGAGGTTTTCTGAAAGCGACCATTTAATAAGACGTGCAATGACCCATAGGCTACACCTGGATAATTGCATTCAGGAGTGTGGCGGATCGGGCCTGGGACTGCAAAGGACTCTGCTTCGATGGCCAGAGATATTGACAAGCTGCAGCTCCCGCATTGCCACGTGATGTGACGGAGGTCACCACAATCTGCGAGGCGGACAGAAGCAGGGATGGGGCAGACATGCTGCACACACAAAGCACACATGTCAGTGCTGCTTAGCTTTACGGCCGCTAATTAGCTGGTCCTCTTAACAGGCTGCTCTGCTCTCGGTGGCTCTCCTTTCTTCACGTCAGTCTTAATTGTATGGTCTGTTGTCATGGGAAGTGTGCCCCGCGACCTCGAGAGCATGTCTATTTTTATGAAGAAACAATGCCAGCGCTTTTTCTGCCCCCCACCCACGTACTCACACAGAATACAAAAGGGACGTATTGAGCATTGCTTTCTATGGCCCTCATGTACTCCGCCAGAGCATCACTTTTTATGACGATCCGGCGGCGCAGGCCTCTAAATCATCTCTAGGAGGCGACACAGAGCCACCCTGCGTGGCTTTGCTTGGCTTCATGTATATGGAGAAAGGTTTTGCGCTGTCTTGCATTACTCTACGTCAAGGAGGCATCCCATAGGCATCGCTGGGGGTGTTCCCAATCAACACCCATGGATTTTGAAGTTAAGCGCCAAAAACGTACACGTCCCCAGAGCAGGCGTAACTTAGAGAAATGTGTACATTTCTCTTTGTTTTTTCCTCTTCACACATAGAACAAGGACAATTATTGTTTTTGTGCAGGAAGGCCCCCTTCCGGTACAAGAACAATCATGCCAACAACACAGACTCACCCTTGCACCATAGTGCAGGGGTACCTACATTGACACTCAGCTGCAAATTATTTGCTCTGGCTGAAAGAACCGGAATGCATCCTATCTTGTAAATAATGTGCACTCCTGCCCTTTTGAATTAGCGTTGGGCAGCACAGCAAAATGACTAGTGGCACTGCCCTTTCCTAATTCTTTTTAAATGAGGCCCTCTGTTTCCACCATGATGACTGTCCTAACACATAAATATATTTCTGTTTGTAGTCATAGAAGGAGAGTTCTTCTATCAGAAGCATCACAACATCTACACGAGATAAAGGGAGTAAACTGAAACTTTTGTTTTTTTCGTTCTTGGCAGGTTCTTTTTCTCTTTGGTCCATAGTCGGCAGCTATGGCCCACATGCCACATCCTCTCCCAAGAGTACTCCACATCGTCTCCCTAGCCTCAGCCTCAGTTCCATGTTTTGTGACTAAGGGCAAAGCACTTAGGGCCATATTATCAAGAACAGCGATAACATTTTCGCCGCTTTAGCGACAGGAAACTGCCGCTAAAGCGGCGATAAGGGGCTTGATAATATGCCCTAGAGAATTTAAATAGAAGCCCATGTTCTGGTGTGAAGGACCACAAACCTGGGCTTCTAATGGAATTCTCTAGAGCATATTATCAAGCCCCTTATCGCCGCTTTAGCGGCAGTTTCCTGCCGCTAAAGCGGCGATAATGTTATCGCCATTCTTTATAATATGGCCCTTAATCTCTCTGCATTTGCTGTTGCCCTCACTGAACTCCGTTGCACAGATTCCCTTCTCCACCAACTCTGTTGTTCACATTTGTTTGTGCAGTTTTGTGTAGCGCCTTCACTACCTGAAGGTATTGGAGCTCTTTACATTAGCTCCAGTTACTTTACACAAGGACAAATTCATTTTTGTATACACGGCGAGATTAAGTGATTTGCCTAAATTCAAGGATGTAAAGAAGACTCTGAAACTCAAACCCAGTTACCAGCTTCATAATCGGCAGCTCTGGCCCTTACACCACATCCTCTCCCTAAAGGTTGCCATATCATTTCCCTAGCCGTGGCCCCAGTTCCACATTTTGTGATTATGGATAAATCAGATGTACAAAAAAGTCAATTCTTGATTTACTTATTGCGGATGTTTGTGGCTCGCAATTGGGAAATCGCAAACAGGTATGTACAAAAGTGTCTCAGACACTGTTTACGGTTCCCAGTGAATCGCAAATGGACCTGCCTCATCAAAATGTATTGGGCTGGTCACAATTTGTGACCCTTTGGGAATGGCCACCATCACAGGGATGGTGGCCTGCTGAGGTCAACAGACCACCATGTCTGTGATCGCTTTTTAAATACAGCAATATTTTTGTAATGCAGCTTATTTTCCTTAAAGGACAACGGGCTGCAGTAGGCAGTTGTCTGTGGGACCACTGACTGCTCTTAAAAATGTTAAAAAAGGAAGAATCTGCATCTTTATTTGAATGCATCTACCAATAAGGCCCATTCATTCTTTATTGTTTACGATAATAAAAACCATACAAATATGGCAATAAAACTGAAAAGGGTAAACACAGTGATAAATAATGAAGCATGATTTATTAAATATATAATAATGAATCAGTTTAGAACTTTGCCATCGACAGCATCATAAAATACTACACTACTATCATATAAAGGTAAGTTATATTGATAATAAAAATGATTTCACCTAAAAAGCTAAAAACCAATAGTGCAATATTTGGCATAAAGTGCTACAGTACTATTAGTGCCCTATGATCTTTTTTATATAGCTCATATATAAATCATGTATAAGTTAGAGATGCAGTAACTCTTAATAATATGGTCTTAATCAGTCAAGTGTATGGATCTAATTAATTTTCCATATAAAATCAAGAATATCATTGTTTTATAATTAATCTAATGGTCAGTTGGATCAGGCATTTTATTATGGCTGTACAATAGGAGCCAAATTGATTTTATGCAAACCAAATGTATAAAATCCTGCTTTACTGCACCGCACAAACTACGGGGCTTAATTACAAGCCCCTTGCGCCACTTTTGCATCACTTTTCCCATGTTAAAAGTTACGCAAAAGTGGCACAAGGATCTTGTAAATCTGCCACTACATGTCTTTGGACAACTATATTTCCAAGCAGGTTGATCAGCTAAAGATGGTAGTGTCCCGAGGCGAGTGGCTAATAACGTCCTTTTTAAATATGGGGGAAATGTTGCACTGAAATATGCTGCCAGTTGAAGTGTGGTATATGATTGTAACACCATCCAGTCACACCCACGTTTGTTGTAATCTGTTTTTGTCTGCAATAAGCAAGTGCCAGTGTAAGTGCTTTTTTGCAGCTTTAATCATTAGTTGGTAGAATACTGGAAAGGTGAAGTTCTGTTGCCAAAGGTCTGTCCAGTTTGTTGCCTTCAATGATGATTTCAGGAATTCACTGTGAATTCACTGTAAACTGATTGAGGATCATCTTCCTGGGCCCGCCAGAGGGCATTGTTTAGTAAGCTGGTACAATGTATCCATATTTTCAACCATAAACTAGAGAGGCAATTTGTGGCAGATCGAAAATTCCTTTATACTCCTTTATTTAGAGACGTTCAAGAACTGTTACGTCTTTCCTGTGCAGGACCACACTTGTGTATGACACTGTTGCTAAAAATGTAGCCATTATGACTGCTAGTAGTGGCTTATAGGAGGACCATTCAATCTTCTTACTAATGAGAAAAGTAGATCAGGCCATTTTCTTTCTTGATGGCATAGTGTGTGTGTGCTTGAAAATGTAATAGATTATCTGTATACATGCCTATGTACTTGTAGTTACTGGCCACCTCAAGGTTTATATCGCCAAGCTTGTTTGAGGGTTCTTTTTGAGGTCGGTTCCTGTTTGTCATTGTTTTTGTTGTGTTTATTTCAAGTGTGTTTGATTTAACAAAAACGTCTAGCTCGTCAAGTGTACTTTTGAGGCCCATTCTCGTTTGGCTAAGTAAAACAATGTTGTCTGCATAGGAAAGGTGTGTTACAAATTAAACAATTGCGGTGCTAAAACACAGCCTTGTTTGAGGCCTACCTCAGTATATATTTTCCTTGGCAGTCTAGTACCATCAGCAAATGTAACCAGAATCCACGTGTCCATAACAGCTGCATTATGGCTCAAGAGTTCTGTCTGGGAGACCCCACATCCTTAATTATTTCCATAGGAGACCTCTATCTACTTGGTCAAAGGCTGCTTTAAACTCTATAAAACATAAATGCAAACTTTTCCGCATTTACATGCTCTTACGGCCATTAGTCTAAGAGCTACTATTTTTGTTGATGTGCAGAACCCTCTGCAGAATCTTGTCTGATTTAATGGGATTATGTTGTTACCATTTTACTATTCTACCAGTTCATTGAGGATGACCAATGCATAATATTTTGCTTCAGCATCTATGCTATTAGCCTGTAATGGACCGGATCTCCTTTATACACATGGTTTATTGTTAACCCTCTCCAGCTCTTAGGAAGTATGTTCAATGCTCCCACCTCATTCCCATCTGACTACTGGGCAACGTTGCTGCCCAGTAGTCAGGTTCAGAGCTTGAAAATGGCCTGTGAAATGCCGTTTGACCCTGGGGCCCCATCCATTCTGCCTGATCTTATTACCTTTAACACTTTGTCTACTGAGTATTGTAGGGTGGCCTGCTCTACTAGACAGGCCGAGGCAGTGGATGATCTGATGATCAGAAGGTTGAATCCACTATTGTTTTAGGAACCAATACTAAGAGACAAATGCTGATATTCCTTATGACATTACATGTTTGTACATCTTTGGTGAAGGTCTTGATTATATGAAATGCCCAGACTGCCTCAGTGACACATGAGGCATGTATTACTATTGAAGTTCCTGCAAGCCCATTTATAGTTTACCTGAAATCTCTGGTGTTAGTTTGTTTTGCATTACAGAGGAGCTTTGTCCAAAATGCATTTTTCCACTTTCCTATCTTCCCAGACTTTTGTTTTATATTGCTTCCTGAGATTTTTTCTTTTTTCCCATGTGTCCCTTAAGGCCTTGATGTCCCTTGTGGTTCTAACTATCCTTCTTAATTAATTTCTTAAACTCTGGGCTTTTTTGTGAGATGTTCGGTTTGCTTGTATAGGGGCCTCCTAACATGGCTAATTACGGGAGCATGTGTTAGCAGATTTTTTAAGAAGGTAACCAAGATCTCTACTTGGGATACATTTCAGATGCTGCTACTTGCTTTTAGCTCCTTAGCCATGCTCCCTAACTTGGAAAGTGTGTTACTCAACCATCTTATGTATTTCCAGTTGGTAGTTGTTAGTTGCCCCATTTCGACTGGGGCAGTCAGGTGCCTTGGAGGGCTGATACTGAGTTCAAGGTGTTGAAATGAATGGCTGCTTCGTGTGTTGTATCTGATGATATATTTCTTCATGTGTACAAGCAGCGGTAAGGTAAGGATTGTGTAATCTATTGTTGATTGAGCATTTACGCCATGGTGAGTATATCTCGGTGGCCTGTCATGCTAGGATCTGCTATTTATAACTCTCATACCGAGGTGTTCTAAGGCTGTCACTAACCTTTGGCCATTAAAATCGATCGGATAATTTTGATACCGAGCACGCTGACCAGATTGCATTTTCTGCTGCTAGATATTAGTCTTCATCTGGTGTATAAATTAAGTTGGAGTTAAAATCACCTGTAACAACTATTTCCCATGTTGGGTTATCAAAACGTATTTCCGTTATCGTGGAAATTAATTTATTAAATAGTGCATTTTTATTTCCTTGTCTGGGTGTGCATAAACATTTATCAGTATTATCATGATTGTTGGATATTTGTGCCACAGTCAACTTTGATTATTTGCAAGTCGGTTGTGGAGTTGAGCAGCTGATTTGATTTGATGTTAAATGCTGTGGATACATACGCTGTGAGGCCATCTTTTGGCCTGATGTACCATTGTGGTCTTGTTGTTTTTACATGATAAACAGAATAGCCTGCCACTTGCAATGACTCAAATAACCAAGCCTCTTGGAGGGCAATTAAATCATATTTTTTCTAGTTGTCTGGTGGGGTATCCTGCAATTCTTGCTTTGCCCCAGAGATATTCTGAGATTTAAGGTTTAATGATGAGTGGTTGGATTTACTCACACTATTTTTGGAGGGTCATTCACCTCCTGTGTCGTTTAAAGTTTATGTGATCCAATGCCATTGACCCTCACTCTGTTCCTTCAGCTGCTTCTTTGTTTATTGTTAGGCTGCTGCCATCTTGCCTCTAGCACTCTGAAATAACAAGTACAAAGGAGTAGGTCTAGAATCAGAATTAGCAAGCTTAGGGTGTAGCAATGTCTTGGTGGTGAGAAAGTGCTTTACCCCAGTCTTTAAACTGTTGGGCATCATTTTAAATTAATGACTCGATCTCCTCTGTTTTCCAAGTGGACTGAGTTTGTTCCGTCTGCTTCTTCTTCCCCTGAGAAATGACTATGAGTGATAGAAAGTCTGAAGAGGTGAAATGGTTCAGTATAGATATTTCTGCAAACAGTCTCAAGATATTTCCTCTTTTGAGATGGTCCTGGTGACCCTGGTGATATGTACTGAGTTGTTAACATAATCTGTTTATTGGGATTTTCTGTGAGCTCTGTATCCGTTGTCAAAGATGAAGAGGAAGAGTAATTCTCTGTGTCTCCTAGTTTCCTGTTTGGTCTTTGGATCAGCGTAGTATAATTTTTTAGATAACAACTTATTACTATCTCTTCATTTTGCCCATTGTTTGTTTGGGGGAACATCTGTAAGGCCATTTTGCACTGCTCTTTTTCTGGTTGGTACTTTTCATGGCGATTGTTTGTCATCTGTGTTGGCGGCATTGTATTGATTTAATGTAGTGGTGGCAGGATCAACGTGTAATTTTTCCTGTTTTGCCAGGATGATACCAAGGCCAGTACAAATTGGCCAATGGGTATCTATTTTTCCATTTGTGATCTCTGAGCAGAGCTCCTATTCTCCTGAGCCATTGCCTTCTGCAAGTTGTTCTTCCCATCAATGTTTGTTTGAGTTGAGTCTAGTGCATCCAGCAGCATAAAGGATTCCTGACTTTCCTTGGTGTCTTCCTTTACTACTTGATTTGTTGGAGTGTTTCTTGTATTTGGGTTAAAAGATAGGATACAGTCTGTTCCCATATTGGGAGGCCTTCACTCTACACTAAAGATTCTTTCTAGCTTTCCTGGCTTGTTTCTTCTGTCTCTTGGTTTAAAATGGGGTCATGAGCATATCTTGTATGCTTGTCAGGTATATGGGTTGCTGTATCTGCACTAGATCACTATTTTGTTTACTTATTGCCGATGATAGTGGTTCCTCTGGTGGCATTCTTTGTAACTTGTTACTTCTCTCTTGTACTGGTCCAATAAATATGATTGACTGATTAAAATGTTTCCTTTTGTTTAGGATACTCATTAAGATGATTGGTATGGCGCTCAGTTTAGCAACAATTGGACCACATGCACATTCTGTTTGTGCTACGATAGCGTGGTTTGTTGTCCCTTTGTTATGAAATCTGTCAGTTTTAAATTTTAAGTGTATACAAGTAATATGTGCATTTTTCTGAATGTCCAGTTTGTCTGACTGCATATTAAGTGCAGTAATAGAAGTTTACAGGCTACTTCCCCCAAGGTTCTATTCTCAGTCCTTTGTTCTTTAACCTTTATGTTAGACCCCTTGCTTTTCTTGCTGAACAGTCTGGACTATCTATTTTTTCATATGCAGACGACACTCAGATCATTTTTTCTCTCTCTTCTAATCAGCACTCTCCTTCCTCCTCTCTTTGTTCTGGGCTTGCTGATATCGCCAATTGGATGCTGACTAACAAACTGAAGCTGAATGGCGATAAAACGGAGCTGCTTTTGTTCGGTCGGACTCCGCTCTCTGGGGCCCGCAACATTGGCCTCAGCAAATGGGACCACTGCCGGTCCCAGCAACAACAGTACGCAATCTCGGGGTCCTCTTTGACAATCAGCTATCCATGAGGCAACATGTGGTTAAAGTAGCAGCCACCTGTACTACCATCATCAGGTGGCTGAGGAAGATCACATGGATGCTTCCCCTTGACACCCAGAAGTCAGTGGTCCAGGCCTTGGTGACATCGCGGCTGGACTACGGTAATGTTCTACTTCTGGGTGCCTGCAAGGAGTTCTCCCGTAAGCTTCAAGTGGTCCAGAACATGGCTGCCGTTTACTCTGCAATCTGCCTAGAACCACTTCTGTTTCCTCTTCCCTGTGCAGCCTGCATTGGCTGCGCATAGAATCTAGGTCTAAATTCAAAGCTTTATGCTTTATGCACCGTATCAAAGCTGGAAAAGCCCCTCACTATTGATCCACCTTAGTCCATCAATATTATCCCTCCCGCACTCTCAGATCTTCCACTCAATGCAGATTCTCTGTTCCCCGTTTTAAGCGTGCTAGAGTTGGTGGGCGCTCTTTTTCCTACTTGGCGCCCTCGCTCTGGAACTCGCTTCCCATCCCCTTGCGGTCTGAAACATGTTATCTTAAGTTCCGCAAAGGACCTGGCTGTTTTCTCTGTAATTTGTTTCTTGCACTCCTGTTTGACCTCCTCTCTTCTGTGTCTCTAGCGCCGGGAAACCCATGGGTAGCTGCGCGCTTAATAAATCCATATATAATAATAATAACAATAGCGCAGTATGCAGGTTTAAAATGTCCTCCACTTTTATCTGTGGCCTGTCTCCATTCTCCTTATTCATTACTCTTACAGTTTTTCCTTGGTTTCCCTTATTGCCTCTGTTGATGTTCCAACACACAAGAGGTTCAGCACTATATACTTTAGTGTAAACACAATGTGACAACAGCCGCTTGATAACAGAGCATATGACACAAAATGTCAAAAAAAAATCTTCTTTATTTCTTATGGGTGATGATTCCTTTGTATTTCACATTTCATGTTCACATAGCCATAGCCAACACGTTTTGTCTCAGTGAGACTTCTTCAGGGCTATCAAAAGAATATACATGAAAAATTCTTTTAGATTTTCTTTTTTTATAATAATGGTTCCAAATATGTCTAAAAAATATATATATATTTTTTATATAAAAACCAGAGCACCTATAAAAATTCTTCATCTATTATAACCATTTAAGACTGATAGAGGACCTAATCATAAGAAAGCGAAGGAGAATTTTATCTTTCTGTCACAGCATGTGTAAGTTCTATAATTTTTTACATTCATAGCTTAATGGCTACACTGATAGGTGTCTACAGTAACAATTATACAATATCCCATTTTACTTAGACACATACATTTTGTTCTTATTGTATAGAGCTTGATTACACACATCACAAATCATCAAGGAGATGTTTCCAAATGCATCCCGTTTATAATCAAATTCACAATATCATATATTCACATAGTAACATCATATTACATTTAAAAGCGCAGAGAAAGCCACAATAGTATATTAAAATCACAAATTTGTAATTGTCAAGAACCATATATATTTTGCATACCTCATGTGTGTGATGTATGTGATTCTTCCTTGTTTAAAAATTCCTACGATATCGGTTCGGTGATGAGCATATCTCTAGATCATTCGATATTCTATAAGAGATATATACAGTTTCATGCAATTTAAGTGCCAATATTTGTTTTCCACAGTTATCGTATAACATGATTTAAATTTACATTTATATTATGTACATTTAATATATAATGTTCCCATAGATAAAATGGAAGCATTCAATTCACCTACAGAGAATCTATTAGGGTATCTATATGCTATACTCTAAGTGGTAAAATGCGAACAAGATGGCAATACGGTATAGCCATATAGAAAATCATTCTTATTTTGTCATATATTTAGACATGTTACATTGCAGGATTTAATATTAAAAATAACATTGTTATCTCCTTAGTTCGTCATTCATGTATTCACTTGCTATGCTGCGAACAAGACGGTGAGATGGTGTGACTGAATATATGATCATTAATCCCTTGTCATGCTCTAAAGCATGTGATGTAACACAGATTTATATTGATAGCAAAGCTTTTTAATGGCAAGATATTAAATATGTCCTGATAATTGTGCACTCTTAACTTCTTTCGATGGCCAAATCAACAAACACATACTATGAATGTGTCCCTTTACACGATGTTCCCCCAACATTTGACTCACAGTAATAATGTGCATTGGTTGGGTTAATTATAAGTTTCAGTATTATTTTTCTTTATGAGCTATATTTTTTTATTATATCACGCATACTGAAAAAAGTGTACGTCTTATAGTTCGTTAGGACTGGTGTGCATTCAGCAGAGTGCTTATTTACATATATTTAAAAGGCCACGAGTCCAACTACATCAAAGGCAAATAAGGCAGAAGCTTTTCGCTTGTTTTTGGCATATAGCTAAAGGGACGTGAGTCCAACTACAGCGAAGACAAAATAAACAAGAGGCTTTCCATTTGTATTGTCAGATGCGCAAGCCAAATACATTTAAAAAACATAAGTCCAACTTCAACAAAAGAAAAGTAAACAAGAGGCTTTTCGCTATATGAGCGCGAGCCCTTGTAACGTCTGATTTTATAACAGCTAACTGCTCTGTCAATTACTTGTAGTGGTCTGGTAGCCAGTATATTCAGGTAACAATTTGCGCGAAGCCGTACATGTATTGGTCTCGGCTTTTTATATTCCCCACCCGGAAATGATAATGTCACGAGACCAACGTGACGTTCGACATAATGGCCAGTATGTTGACACGCAACTATGGCGGCCATCTTTGAACGGGCAAAAAGTGCGATGTATCCACATTATTTACTTGGTATAAGCCCATGGTGGTTAAGACATTTTAGTTATCCAGTACCACATTATGGTGCTATATATTTTCCTATTATTTGTTTCATATTCCAATCAGAGAACAAATCACAATGTGATTTTAAAAGAACGTATCATTTAAGTACATGATGAACAAAGTTCTTATTTCCTAATTATTTGGGGTTATCCCAAGTCATGTATTAGATGTACACAAACATAGTCAAATCAATTATAAATATATGTAACAATTTACGAACATTTTGCTCAATTGTATAATGCTTTGATTAAATCAGCAATTACGGTGGCCATCTTTAGCTAGTCAAGGGACATATTATAATGATATTTTTCTCATAATTTTTTCTTTTGTACATAAACAAGTACAAATTAGAACGATGATATTATTACGGTCATGTGTAAGTGATTCAACACAGAGTTCTATCGTTTCGTACTTAGGCATGATGGTCATTTAATGCAATGGCGTTCATTCTTAAGATGTAGTTTACAATTCCACAGCCATATATATATGAACAACCATCATATAATCTCTCTAATCAGACATCCATATAACACATCCGTATCACAATTGATACACATTGATTGTTATGTCGTTGTTCAATCATCAGCATTAAAACTGTGTTATGCAGTTCTGTAGTGGCATGTCTATGGCCCATTCATTATTCAAGGACATGCCCAAGAGTATTATAG
Source organism: Triturus cristatus (assembly GCF_964204655.1). Lineage (NCBI taxonomy): Eukaryota > Metazoa > Chordata > Amphibia > Caudata > Salamandridae > Triturus > Triturus cristatus. The sequence goes on from NC_140587.1 coordinate 234,519,676, forward strand.
AAAATGATGCATCTCATCATTGACATTGAGGCCAAATTGCACGGTTCTAAGGCGACATATCCATGACGCCTCCCGCTGCCTCAGTATTAGTTCTCTATCGCCTCCGTGTTCTGGCATCCTGACATGATCAATGCCATAGAATTTGAAGTTCCTATCATTTGGGTGCTCACATTGTATGTGCATAGAAACAGGGTACTTGTCATTAACATTTTTGATGGCTCTTGCATGTTCCTGTATGCGCAGTTTAAGACTGCGAATACTGCTCCCAATGTATTTTTTCGGACATGCACATATAATCATGTATATCGTGAATTCCGTGTTATAATTAATGAAACAGTTTATCGTGTAATCCCTTGAGATGTTGCTAAACTTCTTGTTTTTATTGATGCCAAATTGACATATGCAACAGTTACCACAAGTGTAGAAGCCTAATTGTTTGTCAGGTAACCACATAGGCATGGGGGTGGGAAGCTCCCTAATGTAACTCGGACTCAAGACTTCCTTTAGAGTCTTGCTTCTACGATAAACTATTCTCGGTCTTTCAGATGTTATTGTACTTATCGAACCGTCCTTTGCAAAACAATGCCAATTTTTCTTTAAGATATTATATATGTGGTTGCTCTGAGCGTTGTATTCCGTGATAAAAAGTACCCCAGATTCATTTCTTTCTTTGTCCGTTTTGCTCCTACTTTTTGTGATCAATAGCTCTTTCCTTTTGAGGGTCATGGCCCTCTTTTCGGCCTTATTCAGACATGTTTGATCATAGCCTCTCTGTGCAAATCTATTTTTGATGTTGCAAATGTTCTTTTTAAAATCCGATTCCAAACTGCAGTTTCGTCTAGCGCGAACCATTTCACCATATGGAATGGCTTCTATGGTTGAACGGGGATGTGCGCTTGTGGCGTGCAAGTAACTGTTGCAAGCAGTTTTCTTTCTATAGATGTCACTATGTATGTTTCCATCTATGACAAATAGTTTCAAATCTAGAAATTCTATGTTGGATTCAGAATATTGAATGGTAAGTTTCACATTGGAATTGTTTGTATTCAGATAATTGTGATACCCCTTTAGTTGTTCAATCGTACCATGCCATATCATAACAATATCATCGATATAGCGAGCGTAAAAGATTACATTATTGACCCAGGTCTGGGCTCCTGGGCCCCAGAGGTGCTCCACCTCATACAGCCCCATAAAGAGGTTAGCATAAGATGGAGCAAATCTGGAGCCCATCGCAGTACCGCGTCGTTGCAAGAACCACTCGCCATTATGCAAAAAAGCATTGTGAGTTAGAATCATCTCTGCCATGCCCAATAGCATGTCTGTGTGTTCTAGATGTTGTGCCCCTCTCCTAAAAAGGAAGTATTTTAACGCTCTCATCCCATCTTTGATATGAATGCAGGTGTAGAGACTCTCCACATCCATGGTAACAACGAACAAGTTATCCTGATCCCATTTGAAATCCTCAAGTTTGCATAAGAGGTCAGAACTATCCCTAAGATAAGAAGGGAGATTCTTTACAATAGGTTGGAGGAAATTGTCGACATAGCGGGCAATATTTTCAGTTGGCCCACCGTTTCCAGAGATAATGGGGTGCCCTGGTGGAAATGGGCCCCCTTTATGGATTTTAGGTAAGACGTAGATACAAGGTGACCGAGAGTGGTGAGCCTGTAAATATTTATATTCATGGTCCGTCAATAAGCTGGATTCATGCCAGTCCCATAAGTGTGCATTAATGTTTCCCTCAATTCTAGATATGGGATTCATTTTAAGTCTATCATAGCAATTAACATCATTTAATTGTCTATCTATTTCTTGTAAGTAATCTCTTCGGTTCATAAGTACGATGTTTCCACCCTTATCGGCCTCTTTTATGACCAATTCTTTGTCATTTTTTAAAGATTGTAATATCTCATTCTCGGCATTGCTGAGATTACTAGAATATGCATATCTCCGTCTACTTAGATATGAGTCTTCCAATTCATGAAGATCCTTTGTCACGTTCTTGTAAAAGTCATCAATTGCCGAGTTCCTCATTTGTGGTGGTATGAATTTGGAACTACAACGTAGGCCACTGTCGTTTGAATAGTCCTGTGTGATGTTTAAATGACTGGCTATCCGTCTGACATCCCCAATCTCCTCCTCATCATATAAAGTCGCAAGTAAATGTGTATGATGTAGGTCTGCTATGGATGGTGTGGATATATTGTTGGTACTTAGTGAAGGAGCACATTGAGCAAAAGGATGGTCTTCAAAATATTTTTTTATTTTTACTTTGCGTAGAAATTTAAATAAATCAGTATGCAGATTTACAAAGTCACATTTGTTAGTGGGACAATAATTCAATCCTTTACTCAGAACAAGTTCTTCTCGTGATGACAGTGCCCTAGAAGACAAATTAACAATTGACAAGATATCTGAATCACTATGTACTTCATTTTCTATTTCTTGTTGCCCACATTTTGTTCCCTGGCTTTTACACCTGACATTGTGTTTCTTGCCACCCCTCCGCCTACGTCTTTGGTTGATGTTTTCATTCGGTTTCCCAATCTGTACCTCCGTACCTCTTGTAAAAAAAACGAGGGGGGGTCTGTGTTAAGTGTATTGCTAGTTCCTTCACCTGGCTCACTTTCCATGGAGGAAATTGAGGTATTGCTGGAGGACACACTAGTTGGTTTTTCACCAAGATTTCCTTCGGTTTGTTGGGGTTTTTGAGGTAAATCATCATATTTTCGTGCATATGTGAAAATGCGTCCCCTCCTATAATCCCCCTCATCTCTCAAGATCTTTTTATGCTTCTTTCCTTTTAAGTACATCTGATAATTACTTAACTCTTTCTTTAGAATTGTCATGTTCTTCTGTATTGTCTCCTTTAAATTGCTCTCATTAATCTCCAATTCTAAAGCCCTAATTTCATCTTTGATTTTGGAGACCTTTCTCTCAGCATTGGTAATTAGTGTCCCCATCATTCTATAGGATGCTTCATATAGCCCTTCCTCCCAATCCTTTAGAAGGTCCGGATCTAGATCCTCAAAATTGGGAAAAATGAGGATCCTAAGTCCTCTAGGGATACGTTTGTTCTCAATATATTTCTTAAGAGTGGCCCCATCCCACCATTTGCCTAATTCTGCTTTTTTCAATTTCTCCAAGCGCATAAACTTACTTTTTAGGCCCTCATTCTTATCTGTACAAGCACCTTTTTGTGGTGCATTTGACGATGGTCTGTCACTAAATAGGTCTTCTAAAAGTTCCTCGCGTTTGTCATCATAATCCATAATTATAAAATATTTCTACCTCAAAAGTTGGTGCTGGCAGCCCAAAAATAGCAAAAACACATGAATGAGGGTAGAGGCTAATTGAATCCGCACACAACAAATGGCAGTGGTTACTGTAATAAGTTGATGTAGTTATACTAGCATTACCTACAATGTCAAAAGGTTGAGCCTGCTTTATGTAATTTACTTTGCTTCTTTGACTATTGTGAATATGACTTAAGTCTTTGCATTTTAGTTGTTCCATTGCACTCGATATCTCAATCATGATTGCTGCTGCCCCTCTAGATGATCATTGACAAGGTTACTAATCAGATTATCAGCCAGATTAATAGTTTGAACTCCATTGCCTGCATTAAATCCATAGTACTTGTTGATGAAATTGAGTGTCACTAAGAATTGTTCACACCTGCTAAGCTATGTTGTCTTCTCTGCTATAAGGATGTGGAGCACCATCTTTTGTAGCCAACCTTGGAGTGGAGTGTATTAGATTTATGGTGTGTACTTGGTCCTGAGTCACAATTTGATTACCACTGGACTGATCATCTGTATCCTTGTTGTCCTGTTTTAGGATAATTGGTTTTGTAACGTAGATTGAGTTCTGATTTGTGTTGGATCTTAGGTCTCCGGCTGATGCCGTATCAAACTTTTGGGGTGATGCAGCGTGGAATTTTAAATCCTCCCTTCGTCACAGATCAAATATCACATTAGCACATTCACTCAATACATTCATTGGTGGGGCCCATAACACCAACACTCACACTTCATTGATCCGTTCTCACGGGAGAGATAAATTGTCCAAACGCTGCCATGAAAGGAATATCTTTTCAACTAAAGAACCTAATTTACCTGAACATACATTAAGTACCTTTATTAAACTCAGAACCTCGAGATATTCCCCTCATTTAGCCGATGGATCAGTTAGTTGAATTTTGATATTTGGTGACTCAATTCTTTAATCTACATTTAATCTGATTCTAGTCTCTTCAAATAAATCACCCAACACATTTGTTTGTTAAAATAATAATTTTGTTTATCTAATTAATTTCAAATTTCAATAAGTCATAAACCAAACCACGGAACATCATATTTACCTAATCTGGCTATTAGTCATCCTCTAAGTCGATCAAGTCGTGGAAAAGTCTTTAATTCATCAAAGTCAGGCATCAATTCAGTCTTTCAAAGATTCAGGATAACAACTGTCCAGCAGTGTCACCGTCCTCCCCATCAGCATAACGTCAGGAAAAAGGAAAGTTCGCTCAAACAGAAGGTTCACTAATTCGCTTTGTCTACCCACTTTTATAATGAAACTAACGTCAAAATGTAACAAAAATCAGTTTTAGGCAGTCCTGATTGGCTGGTTTGGGGTCATTCGGTAAAGTTCTCACATAGTCCGTTAGGTTAAGTCATCACACTTGCTGGTTCCGGTTTTAAAGACAGTCCTTTGTTTCATGAATTTGGCGATTCTCCCAGTGTGACCTTGATGGGTACATCTTGTCTGGGGTCAGGATGAGGCCACTTGTTGTTGGCGGTGGTGCAGGCGCACTTCACCCAAAACTCGTGAAACGATAGTAGTCGCGTTGTGTGTCTCGGTCGGCCATCTTTTCCTAGGCCCAAATGGTCAACTTAAGCAAAACAAACACAAAACGCAATTAAAACATTGAAATGGCTAATAAAATGTTAACCCCTCACTAATTCCCCTATGAGTAAGTCATTATCTAGCATGATAGCAACATTCAAAGCATTTATATTCACCCAGTGATGTCATCTGGTGCAACTTACAATTACGTCACAAAAGCAACATATATCATGCAATATTCTAATTTTCTACCATTAGTATGCGTACATATATTAGTATACAGTTAGTTTAGCCATGCAAATGCAAATCCCACGTGTAATTCTTTCATTAATATAATTGGTGAGTTATCACTTCAAACAACTAATAGATTATTCGAATTAATGTAAACATGCAGAAATGGGGGGGGGGGTATACAAAATTTTGTACTACCCACTCCAGCAATCCCCCCTTTGGTGGTTATATCACCACACCATCAACATTTTGTATCCCTTTTACGGAATTTCAAAGTGATTTCTTGTTTTTATTCATAATTCAGTTTCACCTGTCTCTTCTCTTTTTGATGATTTATACATGCTCTCCTTAATTTCCTCCAATTCTATCTCATCAAATCCTCTCTCTTGTTTTACGTCTTTTCTCCCTAAATTTTCTCTTTTTGACCTTTTCTGGTTTTTATTCTTTTTACAACAAATACACCCTAATCTTATCATTAATACTAGAAAAATCAAACATGTTAATGGAAATAATATCTTACCTAAAAAGGTACTACCTAAATTTACAAAGAAATTTTTAATAGCTGATATCTTCCTTCCAATCTTTTCCCATACACCTTCAACCTCCAGTGGTACAATTTCGTCATGCAATTCTGTAATATTTTGAATATAAATTTTAAAATCTTTACTTTCGTCAGGAATGTAAGTACAACAATGTTGAACTTTCAGCATTCCACAGACTCCATCCTCTTTCGCCAATAATATATCAAGGGCAAGTCAATTTTGCATTACCATAGCACGCATGGCAACCATTTCAGTGTTTACCAATAAAAATCCTCCAGCGGTGCTTGTTGACAAGCGATCCACTACTGTTGAAAGTCTTCTAATTTTGTTTGCATTCAGAGATATTCCCACTGCCGGTATCAATGCTCCAAAAATATCACCTACAATTTCTGCCCAAGACTCTCTCTTACTACCTACTAAATTACTACCTAAGTTATGTACACCATCTTCTCCTCTATCCATGTGAAAAATCTTTGGAAAAACCAGGCCTACATAACATGTGCCATACCAATGGTCTGGTAAACGATAATATGCCCTGTTCCCACAAATGAAATATAGTCCAGGAAAAACTGGATCTTTTCCACCTTTAAATCCCCATCCACTCATGATTCGGTATGTATCATGGCACTCGCTATTCCCTACAAAATAATTATCATACGCAGTTTGATTCCTTCTAATACACAATTTTCCTTTCTGAGGCCAATCTAAAGCCATAGTTGGACTCGTTTCCCCTTTCAAGTGTTTTTCCATCTCTACATCCCATACTGTTTTCTCCACCTTTCCTTCTGAAGCCTTTCTTTGCATTTTCAGTCTCCTTTCGTAAACCATATCTAAAAACGTATTTTCCTCTTTCTTTAAACTGCAAGTCAAATTGTTTTTAAATATGTATACTAATGTTAGTTCTTTAGTCTCTAGGAAAAATTCACCTAACACCTTTGCAGGTTTTACCTTATTTAACTTGTTAATTAACGGTACTTGTGAAAATATATTATCTACATCTGAAAAATAATATTCTAATTTTCCTGTCTGATAAAATAAACTAGCTATTACACTACATGTTATTCCATAAGTCACTGGAACGTGGTGATAAGTCACTCCTTCCGATACAGAAGCAGGTAACTGCATGCAGACATAGCAGTCCTTTACATCCATTGTTTTTACATATTCATACAACATTATTAGAAAAATTAGTTATAGACCTGTCTTTATGTAAATAGTTTTTATCTATTCTAGTCGGAACTACTTTTTGAATCTTCCCTATATTAGTTCTGTTTTCACTATGTCCTTCTAATGTATCTATAGAAACTTTAAATGAAATCAGGAGAGCAAGTACACTCCATAGAAGCATTAATAATCATGTACAACAACAACACATTTTACACCCTCTCTTCAAAGATTTACATCTATCTTTTCTACCATCAATGTTTGCCATCTTTGCTAAAATGGAGTGTCTTTTGACTTAGCCTCTTCTACTTCACAACAAGTTTTCTAACCCAAGGCTCTAAGCACCTACTTGGTTCTCCCAGTTTTTGTTTTTTTCAGTATTTTATTGTCTTTCTCTCAGTTGTTTTCTTGTCTCATTCAGTTTGGCATTCCATCATTTTTCACTTTTCCTTCGTGATCGGTATACAGAATGTCCCGAACATCCGCTTCTTCTCTAATATCAGACAAGATAACTCTCAGGATTTCCGATTCTTCGTCTTCCTCAACCACTTCTGGTACAACCACCTCTGGATTTCCTTGGCTATCCGCCTCTTCTTTTACTTCAGGCAGGGCCACATACGTCCATTCTGGTGATTTATACTTCTGGTTAGGTTTTCTGGTTCTTTTGCACTCTTTAATTTCAGTGGTTTCTTCGTCTTTTGATTTCACCTGACTTGTCACTTAATTCACCTGTTCAGCTCTTGGTGAAGTTACTCGTGTCAGTCGGTATCTCAACCTTTTTATCTTATTCGGCCAATCATCATCTTTTGCTGCTCTTTTCAATCTACTTCCTTTATCATTCTTTTCAGTTCTCCAAGCTCTCTTTCTTAGAACTCGACCTTCAGGTATTTCATCTTCGCTTTCTTCAGACTCTGTTTCAACTTGCTTTTTACTCTCACCAGTTTCTTTTTCCACCACTTCTTTAGTTTTCCCTACTTCTGTCCCTCCTCAAATCTCCATCTCGCAATCTTCCTGCTGACTACTTGTCCCTGTTTCTATCTGGATGTTGGAGTTCCCTACACCTCCTCGGGGGTCTTCCGCAAAAATCTTTCCCTCTCTCTCTGTATCTGGCACCTGTCCATCTAAACGTATTGTTTCAGGTGGAATTTCTCTCAATCTTTCATCTGGCACTTCCTTCTCATGAATCTCTTTCATTGTCTCTTCACTGTCTTTTTCTTTGGTTTTCTCTCGTTTTCCCTTTGAATACTTCACTCCTTGTTCAGTCTCTGAGTCTGAACTGGTATCAGAAATCTGTAACCTTCTTCTCAGGGAAATACTTCTTGGAACATGTGTTAGACTTTGTTCTGCATCCCCCCTTTCAGGGGTTTCTTTTGTTTTTGGCTGTTCGTCATCTGACTTCTGTACTGGATTCTGATTCATCAAAATATTCATTTTCCTTGCCGTCTACTGGATTTGGAATTCTCAATGTATGGTTTACATGGATCCAGTTTTTCAATCCAGCACACTTTACAGCTGTTGTTGTGGTCAAGATGACTTATCTTGGTTTTCCCCACCTTGGGACCAAACAGTTTCTTCTTCTGTGTACTTTTATTCTCACCCAGTCTCCTGGGCTTAGATCATGGGCTGGCTTCTTTTCAAGGGTGGTGGCATTCACTCCAACCTGATGAAACACAGAATTAACTGCGTCAGCCAGGCTTTTACAGTATTTCAACACCATGTCATCAGTTATAGTCATCAGCTTGTTGACTGGTATAAACACGTGCCGCATGGCTCGTCCCATGATGATTTCATGGGGGCTTAACCTTGTAGTTCTATCTGGAATTGATCTAAAAGTCATGAGTATCAGAGGCAAGACATCAGGCCATTTCATACCTGTGGCTAAACACATTTTCCCTATTCTGTTTTTGATAGTACCATTCATCTGTTCCCCCACACCAGAAGCCTGTCAGTAGGCACAATATAGTTTTTGTTGTACATTCAATGCTTCACAAATCAGTTTTATGATCTCATTATGAAAATGTCCTCCTCGGTCTGATTCAATTGTCACTGGGAACCCAAATCTAGGGATGAATTCCCTCAAAAGTAATTTTGCCACTGTCATCCCATCATTTCTTCTTGTTGGGAATGCCTCTACCCATCTGGAAAACAGACAGACCATAACCAAAACATACCTCAGTCTGTTACAGGGAGGCATCTCAATGAAATCCACTTGCATTCTGGTAAAAGGCCCTCTTTCTCGACCTATTGTTCCTAGACTCACTACTGTCTTTCTTCCTGGATTGTATTGCTGACATATTAGGCATCTCTGACAAAGACTTTCTGCTACAAGTCTGAATTTTGCATTATACCAGGTTTGTTTAAATTACCTGACCATAGCATCTCTCCCTATGTGTCCCTGACCATGATACATCCGTGCCATGGCAGACATCATGCTATCAGGCATGACTGGTCTTCCATTTATTCTTTCTCTCTGGGTGCACATCCTGCTTTTACCCACTGCTTAATTTCCTCTTCTCCTGCTTCTTCCTGTAATTATCTCACTTTTTCCCATGTTCCCACAATGTTAGTAAACATCAAAGAGCAAGAAATCACCTCTCTTTCCTTAGCCCGATTAATGGAATTCTGATTTCGGGCACAGTATTGTGCCATGTCATTTGCATATTTGTTACCAGTGGCGATATAATCACCACTTTGACTATGAGCGGCACACTTCACAACAGCCAATTTCTTAGGCAACTGTATCGCCTCAAGCAATTTTCCAACCACTTCAGCATTCTTAATGGGAGTTCCACTTGATGTCAAAAAGCCTCTCTGCAGCCATATTTGACTGAAGTCATGTACGACTCCGAATCCATACTGGCTGGATTTGGATATTTGGTGACTCAATTCTTTAATCTACATTTAATCTGATTCTAGTCTCTTCAAATAAATCACCCAACACATTTGTTTGTTAAAATAATAATTTTGTTTATCTAATTAATTTCAAATTTCAATAAGTCATAAACCAAACCACGGAACATCATATTTACCTAATCTGGCTATTAGTCGTCCTCTAAATCAATCAAGTCGTGGAAAAGTCTTTAATTCATCAAAGTCAGTCATTAATTCAGTCTTTCAAAGATTCAGGATAACAGCTGTCCAGCTGTGTCACCGTCCTCCCCGTCAGAATAACGTCAGGAAAAAGGAAAGTTCGCTCAAAGAGAAGGTTCACTAATTCGCTTTGTCTACCCACTTTTATAATGAAACTAACGTCAAAATGTAATAAAAATCAGTTTTAGGCAGTCCTGATTGGCTGGTTTGGGGTCATTCAGTAGAGTTCTCACATAGTCCGTTAGGTTAAGTCATCACACTTGCTGGTTCCGGTTTTAAAGACAGTCCTTTGTTTCGTGAATTTGGCGATTCGCCCAGTGTGACCTTGATGGGTAAATTTTGTCTGGGGTCAGGATAAGGCCACTTGTTTTTGGCGGTGGCGCAGGCGCACTTTACCCAAAACCTCTTGAAACAATAGTAGTCGCGTTGTGTGTCTCGGTCGGCCATCTTTTCTTAGGCCCAAATGGTCAACTTAAGCAAAACAAACACAAAACGCAATAAAAACATTGAAATGGCTAATAAAATGTTAACCCCTCACCAATTCCCCTATGTGTAAGTAATTATCTAGCATGATAGCAACATTCAAAGCATTTATATTCACCCAGTGATGTCATCTTTTGCAACTTACAAGTACGTCACAAAAGCAACCTATATCAGGCAATATTCTAATTTTCTACCATAAGTATGCATACATATATTAGTGTACAGTTATTTTAGCCATGCAAATGCAAATCCCACGTGTAATTCTTTCATTAATATAATTGGTGAGTTATCACTTCAAACAGATTCATAATTTTACAATTAATAGATTATTCGAATTAATATAAACATGCACAAATGGGTTGGCGGTGTACAAGGCATTAACGGGTTGGAGAGGCCCAGTATTTTGTTTGTTGTTGCATAGATGACAGTTGCTGGGTCCTTTAAAAAGGTACATTTTCCACTGGGATTCATTTTCCCAAATAGTGATTGACTAGGGGATATTAGTGAGCTGCCTTGATTATGGGTTCATTTTGTCACGTTTTCCAAGTAAGTCTTAGGTTTTCTTGTCCCTTTTTTTTTCATTTGATGTTTTTTGTGCCATCTGCTTACTAATCTTACCCAATTTCATTTTTGAGTTGCAATTGTTACTTTGTAGCAGGGAAGCAGCAACAGACTCACAAACCACACCCCTACCTAGTGGGGCTGTCTTCTCCACAAGATCTGTCTCTACCTTGAGTGGCAGTCCTGAATGCCAATCTATCAGGATGAGCGCAATTGAACATTCAGGATTATTCCAAGTGTTTCCCGTGGATGCACAGCTGGTTTCTTACAGTTTAATCGAGTCAGCTGACTCCATACAGTTAGATGATAAACATTTAGTTTTTTTCACTTCCAAGCCCCAAGGAAAGCCATACATTGAACAATTTTTGGGAATTTAAAATGAACACGTCGTAGTTCAGTATTATTATCCCAAGCTGGCCTAGGTTGATGGGCATGGAATCTGGGTCTTACACAGGTTGATCTTATTGCTGGACAGTGCTACAAAGGTGGTGGCTTCTTTCTCCAGAGAAGCAACAGCTATTTGAAGATTTGAGTGAAAATAGCAATATCATTGTTATAAACGTAAACAGCCAGACTAACAAGAGCTGGATTAATTTTGAGTGGATGCAAGTGACTGGAGAATGAGATCCTCAGATGTCTCAGATAGGGTTCACAGTAGATCACAAATAATAACGTGGGGGGTACCCTTGACAGGTCCCACTTTTTTTTATTAGATCCTTGCTGGAGATTACCCCCATGCTAATTATGCTTTCTGAGAAATTTCAGTAAACTAAGCATATCCTGGAGAGCATTTTTATAGCAAAAGCCATGACTGATAGGGTCTTCCATTGAAAAGGGGCTTTCATCTGCCTCTTCTGCGTCCAGCGTTGTCAGTCCTGGTTGAGACCCAAAGAGTGCCATCAAATTCTAATATGGAAATGGCCATATGTATGTGTGCAGTGGTATCCCACTGAGGTAAAAATCCATGCTGCATGCTATTAACCCAGCTTGTTAGTGTTGGTACAATACAATGTGCTAAACTGTTTAAATACATGTTATCATCACAGTTAATCAAGGATATGGGTAGATAGGAGGAGAAGACCTGGGTATTATTCTACTTTTGTAGGTAAAACTGTAATGAAGGTTTGACATCAGGAAACATGTATCTCTCCATAAGCTCAAGTACTACCTGAAATTGATTTGAGAGGATACTTGAGAATATGTTCTAAATTTCAGATACAATCACATCCAACCCAGTGTACTTACCTGTTAGCAGTTAATTAATGGATTTAACAATTTTCTGCGTCGAGGAGAGGGAATCAAGGATATTCCATTCTGCATCAGTAATTATATTTGAATTCACCAAATTTATGCTGCAATGAAGCCCAACTAAGGAAGTTTTGGTTTCACCCACATATAATTTTCCAAAATGCTCTTGAAAGACCTGCATAATCTTTTTTGATCCCATCTATAGATTATCACAAGAACCCTTGATGGATTTAATAGAATCATCTGATGGATTTCACATGAACCTTTCTTTGAGGGAAGATGGCTGCTGACTGATTGGTGTGCCGTATCCCTCCTGAAGCCTTCAGCAGAATTTAGTCCACACACCAGGACTGCCTAATGAGCTTGATATCAACTTCATGCATCTGAGCATAGTTACAAAGTACGGCCTTACAAAGTAGGATAAAGTACAAATAAAAGCTAAAAAGTTGACCAATTTGTGGCACAGCCTCCAGCTTTGTCTGCAGTGTGCTCCAGCATTGCTCACCATGTTGGGTGGTTCCTCCTCCAGCTCTGCTCCCATGCACCCAGCACTTTTCTACTAATGGCATACAAAGGAAGCAGCTGTGCTGCTAAGGCTCATGCCATGGGGCATGCAGGGACAGCCTGCCCGTAATGTAATGCCTGCACTTCTGCAGGTGGGCTAAAACTGAAATCTGCAGACATCATCAGTTGCTCTAAAACCTTGGCTTCTGCCCCTGCTTCTTCCTCATGCATCACTACAATGCCGAGATCTTTGGAAGTGGACATAATGTGGTCAGAGCATCCTGCTGATGAGCAGACATCATGGCAGGGGAATAAAGACAGTTGGCTACAAGCTGATTCATGAACCACAAGGGTAAAGCGCTGATTTGCACTAAAACAAGCTTTGAGACAAATGCAATGGACTGCATAAAGGTTGAGTAATTACTGAAAATATAACCGATGACCATGTTACAACAAGTACACAGGACAAAAATGAACAGGAGTTTCCGAATTCAGCAAAAATTGCAGTAGTTGCAGAAGCAAGCACAACTAAAGAGTGTGCTTCCCTTTTTTCTTCTCAATCTTTGAGTCAAAGTCCAGATTTATTATTAAGGCTGATTATACAATGTCTCCAGCAGCCGAGATGTCCACAAGTTTGCCTTTTGCATGGTATAACCCTGATATTACACATTTAGACTCAGCCTTGACCTCAGCTGGGTATCAGCAACTCCTGGTTACCAAGGATACTCTTACCAGCATGAGAACGGCCTTACTTAACATTATCATCAGAGCTCTGAGTGACCCAGAGGTACATTCGAGTACATGTAAAAGCAGCAATAAGAGCATGGATATGCACAGTGTGATGGGAAATGTCTCCTCTCCAGTAGCTAGTATGAGTGATGGGATTCAACCGAGTTTTGGTGGGACGCTGGATGAGTTAGAGAACATGGTATCTAATAAATTTCTCCAGACATTTCCCACTTTCTGAATACTAAGTCAACAATTCACCTACATAAACATCGTAAATTCTGTATCTGAAGAATGCTAGGAAGGAGTAATAGACAAGATAGACAAAGCAAACATGAGATCTAAAACAAAAAAGTCTAAAGAATTGACTCAGGGCCTAATGACGTTGTCGGTCGGAAAGGCTCAGATTGGCATTCGGAATTCCTAACTCATGTTGGAATCCATGTTTCTGACTGACCCGCAAACAGTTCAGACAGACATTACGATAGATGGTAACCGTTCAGTCTTTCTGACTCGGTTCCGGATGGTATTCGGAGACTTCTAGTCGGTTGGGGCTGAATGGTACAGGTCTATGGACCACGTTTCCGACCAATGTATTACAATGTCAGATTATGACAGCCTTTCCAAATCATTCTGTCTGACACAAAGCGATTGTCAGAAATTGACTTTGGGGGCACGTAGCAGCCCCCCTTCACCCGGACTCCTCCAGTTGTGTTCCATGGGGTTGCACATGAGACCTCTCTGTACAAAAATGCACAATGTGGCAGGCACCATGGGCTGCCTGCCACAGGGTGCAAGGTATCTAGAACCACCTCTTTTTTCAATGACAGCCTGTGTTGTCAGTCGGAACACAGACTCCCATTAAAGTCAATGGGAGACTGCCGAACGGTGTTCAGGAAACATCATAATAGATCGGACGGACTCCCCTAACCTGGTTTGCTTGGGAACCCATTCCCACAAAGAGTTGGTCAAAATTCCTTACGATCAACATCATAATGAGGCCCCTAGAGTGGAGATAATGATCGAGATACTAATCAAGAATGGGACCTTCCTGCAAATGATCTGGCCCAAGAAACCGTTTTGCAGCATCCTCAAGTAACCCAAAAGAGGCACGCATCAACTAGGGGAGTTGTAATAAAGACTCAGCAGTAGCAGGAGCAGCCAACTCTATCTTCAATCTACAGTCTTCCCTGCCTGCACCCAAATGAGTACAAAAAAGATTCTGCTGCACTTAAGGCCTCTCATTTGAAGGCACAAATATCAATTTGCTAACTTCAATGGGCACAAGAATAACTCAGGCAAACAAAGGATTTCAAATCTTAAGGATAAAAGACAGGTTATGAACCAGAGGACCCAGGAATAAGAAGAGGTCACCAAGATCTCCCTCAAAAAATCAGATGCGTTGAAATAATCTCCCAGTTCTTGGGATACCGGAAGGCACTGAGTAGGATGATCCACACGGTTTTGTAGTGTACTTGGTCCAGTAAGCCTTTCCGAGCCCTGAGGAGTGGGACATCAACTGCCAAGTACAGAGGCCCCATTGGTTCCTATTTGTTAGACCCTAATGGGGTGAAGGAGCCGTACATAGGAGAATTAGAGTTATTCTAATTTATGTTGCACTAAATGTTTCATCGATTCTTATATCATACGGCACACCCTAACAAATCAGGCAAAGTGGAAAATACACTTTTGTGAGTTCAGACGTCTGTCCTGCAATGGTCACCCCGAGCTGGGAACTTTGTCTTCTGATACCGAAGTCAAAGGATTACTCTTGAAGAGCCAAATGCAACAATATACCAATTGTCTCCCTTGTGTATAACTCTGGCCTACAGCACTAGCATTTTGTGCATTTGTAACCTTGCATGTGTTGTATCATTTTCTTTTGTACCTGCTTAATGTCTATGCTTAGATGTACAGCGCTCTGATACCCTAGCAGGTCATGTTCGCGCTACATAAAACGTCTCAAAATAAAAATAAAATACCCGTATTCCTTATATTACAGGAGCCTGCAAAGTTCAAAAAGACACACTTACTTTTATGAACAGAGTCTCCTACTAAAGATCCTAATGGTCTCAGAATTCTCAGACGGGTAAGGGCTGAAAAACATGATTTTAGCTATGTCTGTAGCTATGGAGGGGTGTGTGGACAGTTAAGATGAACCTTCAACACACATTAGGATCAAGAATAATAATGAAAATGCATTTTGTATGCTGGATAACTCACCTCACCAAACTGCACATCCTCTGTATTATGTGCTTCAGTCTGTGCTGATTTGACTAGAGGTCTGGCCATTTTAACACATGTTGATGTTTGGACCTGTTCAAAACTTTAAAGGGATTGGACGGGGAGGTGGATGATACCTATTCTAAGGGTGTGGAGGGGTTTCCTTCACATTATTCACTGTATATGGAGCCAATAGCAATGATCCATCTTCATTCCAACTGCTTCATATTGAGCTATCATCCTGGGGCAGCCCATGTATCTTATATAGAGACTTTAATGTCATGCTTTGTCGTCATGTTGATCCAATTTATATAAGTAGCAGTCTTTGCTAAACTTCAACCTGAGCTGCATTGCAACACTTGCCACATTTATATGAATTGAACAATAGCGACACTTTACTATATAAAATATCCCTGGTTTCATGCTGTACTTGGTGTTACATAAACAGTTCTCTAGCCTAGACATGATATTAATTTCACAAGATCTGGCTCCATATAATTCAACTATGCGTTTTCCACTTATTCTATCAGACCATGACCCCCTAGCCGTATATATTTCTAATGAAGGTATCAGCAACTCCATGCATTCAGGCAAATGAACCTTGAATAGTTCTCTTCCATGAGACAGATTGCATTGTGAGTTTGTATCACCCTCAATTGTGTGTAATGCCTTGAAAGCAGTGGTACAGGGGTGGCACTAAGATTGACAAAAGGGGTGGAGTGGCCTGGCGCCGGTGAAGATGGCCGCCTAAAGGAAGAGCTCTGCCGGGGCCGAGCCCTAAAACCCTGAAATCCGATATAAATCTTTCAGGAGTGACCCCGAAATACCTTGCAGCGGTGTTGGAGCGCCATCTGACCTGCTCGCTGAGAAATCCGGATCAAAAAAGGAATTCTTTGGCCCATTCCACCACCCAGAGGTGATGCGAGGGCCACTGAGACAGGCACGAAGACTGGGAGTGAAATCCTTGCCCGCTCTCAGTGGACCCTGGGCGGCTGACTGCTTGCCGAGGTACGATCCGGCGCTGCCTTCTCCATTCCCCAACCCCCGCCTCCCTCGGCCGCGTCCAACGCATCGCCACCATCCACGCTGGGGCCTGCCCTGACTTCAGCGGCCGAGGTGGGAGGTGGGAACCCATGACCTGGGAGCTCCCGGAGGCTGTTCTACACACCGGGAAGACCTGGACAGGGGGCGGATCGTGGCCCGTGCACTGTGCCTCACTATACGCTTTCTGATTGTGACCGGGGGGGGTGGGGCTGAGGCGGCAGACCTCCGCTCGGTCTCCCATTTCCACTGCGGCCACACCAACATCGGCTCCTCCGAGCCTGGAAGCAATAAAGCGCAGCGACTCCATCGATGTGCACGGGAGCTGCAGCGGTTGGGGGTGGCAGGTCCCGATCTCTACGGTGCACTACTATATGCGGCCTTTGACACAATTGCTGGCTACAATTGATATCCACAATTGGAAGTGCGTGCACCGCCCATAGCAGAGGCAGATAATTTTCACTGGCCGTGCTGGGTTGTAGTGCCCTTGCCGAGGGCTGGTGTCGTCAAGCGCTGATTGGTGACCTAACACATGGTCGGCCAGCGGTGGCAGCGGCCAGTGGCGGCAGCGACCGCCATCAAGTAGCCCAACCGGGGTGCCCCCAGGGACCTGCAGGGAGAACTCCATTTCCCCCTCCCACCCACGCACGTACTTGTCGCACCTACCTCAACTAACAATAAAGGGGTGCCACAGCTGACACGATCGGCCATCAAACACCCTGTCTGGCCAGATTGAAGTGCCGGCAACGGCAACGACACAGGCGGTCAGTGGGACAGACCGCACTTGAAAACTGCATTGGGGTGTCCAGAAGCCAAGGAACTATCCCTTCGGTGAGTGGGCCGGACGCATACACACATCATGAAGCCCAACGGTGGCGCAGCAGTGGAAGCAAATAAACTGGACAAGTACGCTGTCCAGAAGCAGGTTCCTCCAGACGAAGGAGCCCAGGGTGGGCAGACTGGAGACAACGAGCTATCCCTCAGCTCAAAAACGGCGGCCATCCAGGTGCTGGGCGCTATGCTTGAGACGAAAATCGACAAGGTATCCATCGAAATGAACTTGTTAAGGGGTGACATGAATAAAACAGCGGACAGAGTTAAGGTAAATGAGACAAACGTTCTGGAGCTCCAAACTTCCACTAAAAAACTCGAGGAGCGGTTACAACAGCTTGTCCAGTGACACCGCCAGATGGCCCTTAAACTCGAGCACTACGCAACAACATAAGAGTAGTTGGGGTCCTGCAGGGCTCCAAAGGACCAAGTGTAGACCTCTTCCTCGAAGATTTAATCCTCAACCACCTCAAACCTAAACGGCTCTCCTCCCTCTTCATGATCAAGAGCGCACACCGAGCACCCATTCCCCGTTCAAAACCTGGGGAGGCTCCCAGAACCATCATTGCAAAAATCCTCAGCTACAGGGACCGTGACGCAATCTTGCAGGCAGCCAGAACACAAGGGGACCTATGCTACGAAAACACAACAGTTCGCTTCTTCCCGGACTTTACACTTAAAGTCCAACAAGAGCTGCGCTCCTTTGATGGGATTAAGAAGGCACTATGAGAAAGAAGAATCAAATACATGATGTTCTTCCCCGTAAAGCTTAAATTCATTGCAAAAGAGAAATCATTGGGCCCGATTCACAGAACTAACTTAAGACAAAATCCTAAACTTACTACTTTAGGTATTCACAGAAGTTAGGATTTTGTCTTAAGTTTGTCTTAAGACAAACTTAAGACAGACTTAAGACAGACTTAAGTTAGGAAATTGTCTTAAGTTTGTCTTAAGTCTGTCTTAAGTCTGTCCTAAGATTGTCTTAAGTTTGTCTTAAGTCTGTCTTAAGTCTGTCTTAAGTTTGTCTTAAGACAAACTTAAGACAAAATCCTAACTTCTGTGATTACCAAAAGTAGTAAGTTTAGGATTTTGTCTTAAGTTATTTCTGCGTATCGGCCCAATTGTTTTTCACGACTCCAGCGGAGGTGCAAAACTGGTTAGATACGGCGTCCGTACAGAGGTCAGCAACTTCCGCGGGAGACCCCTGGAGAGACACCCGCACCCATTTGCCGGGCACGACGGATGGCTGGTCGGACTTAGACAGGCAGAGTCAGTGATCCTGGAGATCAAGGTCCAGCAGCCCGGGGACACTAACGGCCAATAGAGACAGGACAGACCTATTTGTGGTGTTGGACTCATGGATCTGCCCAAGCAAACTGTAACATGTAAAACCTTACTATATAGGGGTGGAGTGGGGGGTTTGCAATAAGACACTGGCCCTCCGGGGCTGATGGGTCCTCCAACAGACAATTTCTTTGGATGGGTGGGTGGGGGCAGGCCCCCGGCGGCCAGAGCTGGTGCTAGCTCGTACTCCCCCACAACTGTTGATCTGTTCCTGGGCCGATAGGCACTCTGCTAGTTGGGGATGTGGATAGTTTTGTGCCTACGTAGCAGGGTAGCTGGGAGGGAGGGTTGGTGTCAGGGGGTACTATTTTCAGTTTCAATGTAAACAGTTCTCAGGGATGTTGGTGGGGGAATGGGGTGTAATTAATTGTCATGCACAAACAAAAAATGTCTATCTTGGCTGTGTTTCACGGATATGGTGGGAATCCCGTTTGTAAAAATGAGTACACAGTGGGATAAGAATCTAAAGCTCCTAAGTTGGAACATCAATGGGTTGGGAGACAAGATAAAACGAACCATTGTTCTCCAATACATAAAGCGCCAATCCCCAGATGTCGCCCTACTCCAAGATACACACCTAATTCGTAATAACTGTATGGCGTTAAACAGATGGGGATACACAATGGTGGCACATGCCAGTTTTGCTTCTGGCTCACGAGGAGTGGAGATCCTACTTAAATGCACCTTCCCGCTCACCATAACGACTGGTGCCAGAGCTCAAGAGTAGCATTGGTATGATATTGACAGAACCCCACGACGTGGTGCTTGAGTTTGCTACCCACTCCAAACAAGTGTATCGAAGTAGTTCGGAACAACCGGAGGAGGACTACTCCACACTCCTTGCAGACATCCAATTGCCCGTCCTCTACGACTCTGATAGGGAAACATTAGATAGAGCACTGACGCATGATGAACTTGCCACAGCAATTAGGGATCTCCGGCCTGGGAAAGCCTTGGGCCCCAACAGGCAGCCCATCGAGCTTTACAAACTTAAGCCTGATAAACTTGCCCCGTACCTTAAGAGCATGTTCGAGGACCTTTAAAAAAGTCAGCCTACTCCAGCGGGACCAACGTATCGCTACACTAGTGGCGATACCTAAGGAAGGAAAGCCAAAAGATGAGTGCACCTCCCACAGACCTATTTCCCTACTAAATACAGAGCCCAAAATACTTGCTAAGCTATTGGCAAACCGGCTAAGGCAGGTAATAGACAGGCTGGCCCACCCTGATCAATTGGGCTTCATGCCACATTGTAATACAACGCTCAATTTGCACAGACTTCATGGAGTATTGGGGAGTCAGGCAACTATCCAGGAAGACGCAGTAGTGGTCTTGCTGGACGCCACAATGGCGTTCGACACGCTCAAATGGGCATATCTCAAAAAGATGGGCTTCGGCCCCAACTTTATCGGATGGTGCGGCTCCTCTACACAGAACCGCTGGCACAAGTGGTGGTAAACAATAAAATCTCAGAGGTGTTCACTCTTGGAAGAGAGACGCGGCAGGGATGCCCCCTCTCGCCACTACTCTTCGCCCTGTCCCTCGAGCAGCTAGTGACCTGGATACTGTAGGATCCTTCTATCAGGGGACTCAAGTGGGCTAAGGGATGGGAGGATCGAATCTCACTTTCCGCAGATGTCATCCTCCTACATCTCGCCTCCCCCCAGAAATCAATACGGGTGGTCCTAGATATTTTCACAAATTTCGGGAGAAACTCGGGCTACAGAATTAACTGGGGCAAGTCGCTGTTATATGTCTTGCGTGGAGATCCCCCCCTGCCTAGAGACTACCCTATCCTGACAGCAACAGACGGATTCAAAAATACCTAGGTATTTTCATCACAACTGACGCTAAACTCCATTATGAGCGCAATCTCCTCCCACCCCTACAGAGGTTCAAACGAGACACTACTACCTGGAAGACGCTGCCATTATCTTTACTGGGACGAGCAGCGCTTTTTAAAATGATGACATTGCCACATTTCCTCTATGCCCTCCAGAACTTCCCAGACCTGGTTCCACCCAGATACTTTAAAGATATCGAAAGCACCCAAAGAGACCTGTTATGGTACGGTAAACCGCGGATAGCACTACACAAGCTAACGCTCGGTTGGTATGACAGAGGTATAGCACTCCCTGACATTAAAAAATATTATTGGGCGGCACATCTTTCAGCCATCAAACATTGCACCTACCGCGGTGGGCACAACCCAGGTTATAGGATGGAAAAATGGATACTCCAAAGTGGTGGCTTCACTAGGGCGCTTTATTTCAGGCCCAACAAATATTTACTGGCAGGACCCACACGACACTCAGTCCAGCTCTGGCACACGGTTAATCGTAGCCTAGGGAGGTCCAAAAAACGTACTCTCACCACTCCACTGTGGGACTCTGAGTGCTTGGGAACACTAAGGCGAACTAAGGACTTGGACAAGTGGGACCTAATTGGGCTGTCCCGCATTGGGGATCTATGGGGAACAAACAGGATGGTCTCATTCACTTCACTCCAACAGACACATGAGCTAGCGGACTCTGAATATTTTAGATACTTACAAGTCAAACACTCCCTACAAACTAACATCCCGGCAGGGTCCTTCCCTCTGGAGTCTTCTCCTCTAGAAGATAGATTGTTGGATGGGTACTTGCCGGACAAAGCCATTTCCCTCACATACAAAAAGCTCATACATAACACTCCAGACCCCTTAATATCATTGAGGGAGAAATGGGGGTGGGATGGCTTCGAACTGGACGACGAGGAATGGCAGGAGGCACTGTCCTCTCTTAGGGAAGTTGCTATTTCATCAAAACTGAGGCTGGTCCAATTAAAGATCCTACATCAACTCTATCTCTCTGGCCCCAGGCTGGTGTTGATGGGCCGGGGTGGGGAAAGGCTATGGAAAAGAAACTGTGGCACAGAAGGCTCCTTTTTACACGTCATTTGGAAGTGTGCGTTAATTCAAGATTACTGGAAAAAAGTGCACGAATGTATGAGCGCAGTCTGGGGAGTGGTAATTCGGCCTGAAGCTAAGAGATGTCTCCTAAATGTCTGGGAGCCCACACATCTCAACACTAAGGGCAGACTCTGGGCAACTCTTGGTCAGATGGTAGCTAAGCGGAATATTGCCCGGCTGTGGGGAGCGGCGATACCACTGACGCTGAATGGCTGGAAGGCAGATATGGACTGGTGTATGGTAAGGGAGAAGATGGTGTATGTGGCATGTGGCTGTCCCAAAAAATGGATACTGATCTGGACTAAGTGGAATGTTTATCGTGGCAATATTTGTGAGCTCCCAAATGTCCTCACCCTTGATGAACTGTTGACACCTTTATATGTATAGATAGTGAATATCTTATCCTACCATGCGCGACATCATATGCTAACTAGCTGCCTGACCTATGAAAATGTGATACTGCTGCAATTAATGACTAACTCTATGCGATGACCTGTCTCTTTTGTTGTTTAATAAAAACAATAAAAAAATAAAAAAAATATTGACAAAAGGGACAAAATGATCAGCTACCAGGCACTGATGGGCTGACCTCCTATGCCAAAAAAGCTTGAAGTGGAGATTTTTTCTCTAATGTAAATCTGAAGTCTAATTGAAAGCAAAATGTCAGAATCGATTTGGGATAAGGTGATTAAATTGTCTCATAATACTACATTAATATTTTTTGAGAAAATTGAAGAAATGGGCTGCCTTTTTTCCTTACAAATGAAAGAAAAAAGCAAATTAATGTTTTATTAATCCATCAAATAACAAAGAATTTTGGGAAATTCTGAAATATATATATATTAATATTTATAGTATTTGTATTTTTAATATTTATTTTAAATTACTTATTTACATGTATACCAACATGTTTAATGATTATTTGATTTGTGTATGTCATACTTCAGCCCTTCAAAGTTGCATATTTCCAAATGTTTGTTAAACTGGAGTTAGAATAGTACATCTGACCCATTATTGTATGCATTTTCCCAAATATTTATTAGTCCTAAGTTAGAAGACAGCAACCTCACTATCAAGGAACACATTGCCAAGAAAGCAAGGATGGCCTGATACCAGCTCTTTCTTCTAAAAAAAGTGACATCATTTTTTTCCAGAAAGTTACTTCAGAACTACTGTTCAACCCCTTCTTCTCTCACATAAGGATGTTGGTAACTCCCTTTTCCTTGGCCTCCCAGATACCATGCAGCCTTCCCCTTAAGAACATTCCACACACTCCAGTGAATCTTATACAGGGCCTGAAGCAATATAATTGTACTATTCCTATCCTGATGGAACTCCATGGATTTCTTTGCCAGTCCGCACCATCTTCTAAACCAACAGCTTCATTTAAAATGCCATCGCAACTAACAGCACCTACTTAACTTGCTAACAAACTGACCATTTCTGGTGAAATTTAAGCGCACCTTCACCCAGGATCCCATCAGATTAGAGATGAAGATGTTTAAAAAAGAAAAAAAGAAGAAAACAGTGCTGAAGGCATTTTCCATCTATTTACCCAAGGCATGGCGAAACGTCCCTATATCCACCAGAACTTATCAATCAACTAGATTTGTAAAGCGCTACTTATCACCCATGAAGGTATCCAGGTGCTGGGGGGAGGGTGTGCTGCTGCTGGCTGTCTGTCAAACAGCCAAGTTTTCAGACTCTTCCTGAACTTCTGCAGAGTCGAGGTTGATCGAAGTTGTAGATGGAGGTTGTTCCAGAATTTTGTGGCTAGGTGGGAGAAGGCACAGCAGCTGCTCCTTCTTTTCTGGCCGCGTGTTGTGTGGGCCAGTTAGAGGGATGCGTAGCGTAGTTGTGTGACTTGTTGGTCAAAATTGACTCTGTGGTTGAGATAGGGTGGCCCCTTGTTGTGGTTTGCCTTGTAGGCTAGTTGTGGGTGTGTAGTTTGAACTGGCACCGTTTGTTGATGGGGAGCCTGTGTAGAGCTTTGAGGTGGGAGATTATGTGGTTCTGCCTCATGAGGTCAAGGATGAGCCTTGCTACTGCATTCTCTATGGTCTGGAGTCTGTGTAGAAGTTGTGAAGTGATCCCTAAATGGAGGGCATTGCCATAATCCGAGTAACTGGTGATGAGTGCCTGGATGACAATGCATCTTGTATTGGTGCGGAGCCATGTCAAGATTTTTTCCAGCATGCATAGGATGAGGAAGCATGACGACACAGCAGCGTTTATTTGCTTCGTCATTGAGAGCTTACTGTTGAGAATGAAGCCTAGGTTCCCTGTGTGTTCTGTGAGTGTGGGACCAGGTTCAGTTAGCCACCATGTTAGTTAAGTTATTTATTTGCAAAGTTTGTTAAAACCATTGTCCCATGTGTCATTCCGGGGGGGGTAGGATTTCTCCCGAAGATGAGTACCTCTGTTTTATTTGTGTTGAGTTTGAGGCACTTGTTCTGCATCCTACTAGCGATGCTGGTCATGCACCTTTTGAAGTTTGATTTGGTGGTGGTGTGGTCAGAGGACAGGGATAGGATGAGCTGGATGTTATTGGCATAGGAAATGATGCTCATGTCATGTGCTCTTCCCAGGGTGGCCAGAGGATCCATGTATGTGTTGAAAAGGGTAGGGCTTAGAGATGATCCTGGGTGAGACACTGCAGATGATGTCCTTTGGGCCAGAGGAAAAAGGTGGGAGGCGGATGCTCTGGGTACTTCTGTTGAGAAAGGAAGTGGTCCACTTTAGTGCTTTCCCTTGGATTCCCATCACGTAGAGACCTTTAAGGAGGATGTAGTGAAACACAGTGTTGAATGCTACGGAGAGGTGGAGGTGGATCAGGTCCACAGTCTCTCTCTTGTCCAAGAGATCTCTGATGTCATCAGTGGTTGCGATCAGGGCAGTTTCCATGCTGTGGTTTGAGACGAATACTGATTGGAAGGGATCTAGGAGTTTGTTGGTTTCCAGGTGATTGGTGAGTTGGTAGTTCAATCAATCAATTCAGCTTTATTCGATTAAAATACACATTAATCATAAAAGCATAAGCACAATACATAAAAAAAAAGCATTAAACATGATTACATTAGCAGCTGATTTCTTGACTTAAAAATGAATTTTAAAAATGCTGAAACAGAGGCTACAACATACGGTGAATCTAACATTTGAAGGGCTAACAGTGCGGGGCGGCACTGTCTAACACCAAAAGTTTTCAAAACTGGAATGATCCATCTTTTCCTGGGAATAGAGTAAAATTTACACAGTAAAACAACGTGTAGTGTTGATTGGATTGACATATCGTCACACGGACAATTACAGAGTGGATTAGACCAATCATTACAAACAGGAAAACTTAATAATCTGTGGATGAGACCTAAGCGGAAACGGACTAGCAAAAATCTGTTAAAATCTCCAGTAGCAGTTGTTATATATGGTTGTATTAAAAGGTGGGTTGTGATCAGCTGATGTGCCTGTACTGAAATCTTCTTCATTTCTAAACATAATCTAGAATCATTTAAATGGTCTAGGCACATTTTTTTTAGGTCCTTTCTCGTAACCAGAGTCAAAGAGGTGGGATCATCATAATATTCACAGTGATCCAATTTACAGAAAAATGATTTAACATAAATTAACCATCTTATCCTTGACACACCTTCCAGTTTTAAGACATCCCTAATGATGTTACGATTCAAGTCCAGGTTATCAGAGGTCCAAATCCTATGCCATTCGAGTATAGGTTGTATTTTGATTATATCCTCTAGATAACCAATACCCAATTCAGTGTGGCAATTATATGTAGATGTGGAATCTGGGACTGCCAATAGAAACCGAAGAAATGTATTTTCTACCGTCTGTAAGGAGGAAACATCAACAGTCCCCCACACGCCAGCGCCATAGGTGGCAACAGAAACACATTTAGCGTTATAAATTTTCAACAATTCAGACGGGGGCCTCCTTCCCAGTTTCTTACTAAAATTATGAAGGGCAGTCACAGTTCTTGCAAACAAGGCCCTCCTAGCTTTTACAGCGGGTTGCCAGCTTAGTTTATTGTCAAATAAAATGCCCAGATATGTAAAAGAATTGGTGTATTCTATTGGCTTGTCGTAAACATACATGGTCTTTGGACCCCTGCTACCACCACTGCCACTGGTCATAGCAAAGGTTTTGGACACGTTGATGGTAAGCCCCAAATTGGACATAAATGTCTCAAATGAAGAAATAACACGTTGCAGGGCAAGGGGGGTACGAGCCATTAGCACGGCATCATCTGCATATAATAGGGCTGGGATAATTCTCGATTCAATTTGGGGAAGGTCATTACAATTTTGAGCTAAATATTTATCGAGGCCATTGATATATAGATTAAAAAGGAAAGGAGCGAGAACACAACCCTGTCTCACTCCTTTTCCTATCTTAAAATCCTCTGTACATTGACCCTCCAGCCCATATCGTACCCTAGCCTTGGCCCCTGCATAAAGTTGTCTCAGAAAGGTAATTAAAACAGGATCAACATCAAGCTCTTCTAAAATTTCCCATAACTTTGCGTGTACAACGCAATCGAAGGCTGATGATAAATCAACAAAAGTTAAATATAAATTACCCCTTTTGGCCACCGTGTATTTGTTCATTAAAAGATTTAAATTAATCCACGGTCCCCATGCCCTTTCGAAAACCGTATTGAATACAACATAAGATTCTCCGATCCTCAGCCCAATCTTGTAGCTTATTTAAAATGACTCTACCAGCAATTTTCATAGACGAGTCAAGCAAAGAGATAGGACGGTAACACGCTGGATTATCTCTATCTCCTTTCTTAAAAATAGGGACTAAAACGGAGACTAACCAAGTTGGAGGAAGACTATTTACCACAATTGCATTAAAAAGTGAAGTTAAAAGTGGTCCCCATAATTCAAGATTGGATTTAAAAAGATCTGCAGGGACACCATCCGGGCCTGGTGCCTTGCCCCATTGGCTGGTCATAATGGCATCGTTTACTTCCCATAGCTCAAAGACCAGAGTCTTTTCACATGGAGATCCCTGATGAGGCGGGTCAACTTCTTGGGGCCCAGATAGAACGAGTGCATCAGTAGGGCAGTCATAAAGATGTGAATAATGAGCAACCCAGGCATTTTCAGGAATTGCGACCTCTATGTTGGCTCTGTCCGAGCTAGATAGAAAAGGAGCATTAACGGCTTTCCAGAAAGCTGCTGAGTCTTTGGATGCGGCTGCCTCCTTCAAAGCCAACCACATCGACTTTTTTAGCTCTTGTTTCCTGTTTTTCAGGGCAGATTTGTACTCCCTTCTGGCATTGGCGATATTACAGGCATTTTTAGTTTTAGCGTGAAGGGCCAACTTCAGGTTTGAGTGAGCCAGGGTGCATGAATGATCGAACCAACCATGCTTCACTGGTTTACTTTTATTAGTTTCAATGAAGAGGGCCTTCTTAATGCTTGCAGCGATTATTGTAAAATTCTTAACAATCTCGCTTGGTTCGCCATCTTCATTTAAGCAATACATAAGATTACTAAAGCAGTCAGAGATTACTTTCTTCAAAAGATCTTCATGGTTTACACGTTCCCAGCTTAATGCATAACCATTTTGCCTATTAAGTTTGATGTTATTAATGTCGTCAATATTCCTGTCCCTCACTTTTACAACTTGACATAGTATTATCAAGCTTAGGCTTATTGGAAAGTGATCGCTTAAAGCCACATCATGTGTATTAAATGACTTTACTCTAGTAAAATGCCTGTTAAACATCAGTATAAAATCAATTGTAGACGAGACACCACGGCCGTTAAAAGTTGGGGAAAATCTATCGAGGGGGATGCTAACTTATTACAAAAACCCATATCATATGTTAAAAAAATGTCATTGAATAAGTCCCCTTGAACCGTGTGCGCAAAATGTGGGAGGCAATCTTCATCATTGAAATCATATGTTAATCCGCAGATCCCTTTACCTATATGTTTACATAAGGGACAGTTAAAGTCACCTCCCCACAAAATAAACACATCCTTTATCATTGGATCATTGTATCTCTCCAAAACATCTAATAAGGATTTCAGAGTACAGGAAAAGAGGTGTTGTGGGATGTTGTTATAAAAATTAACGATAACCACATTCATAGATAAATCACATTTTAAATCAATAACTTGATAGTAAGGGTTATCCAAAAAGCTGCATTTATCATAGGTCACAAGGTTTGAAATATAAGTACAAAGACCACCCTTTGCTCTACCACTGGGGGACGGGACCGCTGAGGTAAAAAAGGTACGGTAACCGGACAAATGGGCAGGTTCTAATAGCCAGGTTTCCTGTAGACAAAGAATATCGAAGGACCCTATGAAGTCCAACCACAAATCGTTATGTATCTTTGATTTTAGTCCGGCGACATTCCAGTATACAAATCGAATTCCTTCGTGATCCATTTCAGATTTGTTCCCCCCGTCCCCATTGCCCAGCATTAATGGCGATGGTGATGAGTGTGTGGAGATATAAGGATCTATAGTGGGTCCCACTCCCAAGATCATATTATTGTCCTTAGGTGAGGTTATAATGGTCGGGAGATCAGGGCTAAATCTGTCTATGCCACCAGAGGGAGGTGGGCTAGTACAAGCCTTATAAGTACTCGTCACCCTAGAGGCATAGAACGCCTCATTAAACATAGAATTGAGTACAAATTGAGTCTCGGTGGGTGGACCTTCCCCCGTATCTTCAGCCAAATTACCAACTGAGCTTAAGCGTCAGTCTATCTCTTCTAGAGAAGATAGGTGCTCGAAGCGATTATATGTCTGAATGGGGTATTTATAACCATAATTAATAATTGGAGTACCTAAATGCTGGGTGCTGGGCTTATAGAAGAAACCTAAAGGGACCACGCCAATATTGCCGCAGGCCAAGGCGTGTTGATCCATACTACGCAATATCCAACGTGCAAATTGGGGGGTCTTAAAGTTCAACACCACACAATCTCCCAGAAAAGCTTTAGGATCTCTTCCCAACCAACTCACCCTTCTTACCATCTTAAACTCCTTGAACAACCTGTCAGTATGTCCCACCCTAGATCCCAACCATGCTAAGGACTTGTTTCTCAACACCTGCCAAGGTTCAAGTGCGTCATCACTTACTTTTGGAACGTTAGTTAAGATAATTGTATAAGGCGTAGCGGCAGGTGGTAGATCTAAAACAGTGGCTGGAAGGGCCTGATCTAGGTTAACAGGTAACATGGGATTATGTTGGCTATTATTTTCAACGTGACAATCAGCCACAGTTTGCCTGGAGTGTGATTGATTTTTAGTGGCACCTTGAGAGGAATGTGCGTTATTATCAGGTTGACTTAGGCTCGACTGTATGCTCCCTAGATTAAAAGGGGGCTTGCCCTGGACCTTGTTCATCCTGGGATTCGATACACTAGGGATAGGTGGTGGCGCGTCAATTGTTGGCATAGGTTTTGGATATTTGGATATTATTTCTTCGATCGCGCCTAACCTTACAGTAATATTACTGATAGAATCTCTCAAAAACGAGTCTAGTGCATCAATCTTTGTTTGTATCGCCATTATGTTAGGATGAGGTATGGCGTTAGTGGGAGTAGATACAGCGCCACGAGGCGCTCTTTTCGATTTGGGGGGGGGTTTATGGGTTCCCTTGTTGCTGTGTTTCCCCTTGGTCTTAGGAGTTAGTCCGACCGCTACCTCTAAGGTAGACAGTGGGTTTTTTGATCGTTTAGTGGGTGGCTGGAGCTCAATATCCTGGTCGGAAAAAGAAATATGATCAGAAATGTCTACCGCACAGCCATTCTCAGCAACAATGGACTCGTCTATTACTTGCCCATTATGATTTGATGGTAGAATCTCTGTGCAAGTTGTCGCAGCCGCGCTGTCGCGAGTAATTGCTTCTTCAACTGAAACAATTTGCTCCTCCAGGGCACCCATAGCACCCGTGAGATAATTTAAAATAGATACACAGGGTCCCTCCCCAGGTTTCGTCTGCTTTTTAGATTGAGAACTTGCGGCCTTTCTTTTCGCCATTGTAATAAGATACCTAAGGGAGAAGTTAGGAGGACGGTAATATAACAAAACAGTATGCAACTCAACAGCAATCGTTTAGTCATACACCTCCAACAAAAAGTCATGTACTACGAGGTAACAGGTACTTATCTGAAACAATAATGTTGGTAAAAAGTCAATGGTTCAGGATCAATGGCCCAGCTCAGCCTACTCCTGGCTATGACGGGCTAAGACGGGCCCGTCTTGGCCCGGTCTTCGCCCGGGCACGCCCGCGCGCGTCCCGCGTCGCTGGACCGCGTCCGTAGTTTTAACGTCCCTCCAGGGACCGGCGGCAAAGTGCTCAGTGCGTCCACAGCAGGGCCAGGGCTCAGGATAAAGTGCGCAGTGCCAGGTGATCTCGAGCGGTCTCCCGCCGATGCGGGACCGCGTCCGTAGTTTTAACGTCCCTCCAGGGACCGGCGGCAAAGTGCTCAGTGCGTCCACAGCAGGGCCAGGGCTCAGGATAAAGTGCGCAGTGCCAGGTGATCTCGAGCGGTCTCCCGCCGATGCGGGACCGCGTCCGTAGTTTTAACGTCCCTCCAGGGACCGGCGGCAAAGTGCTCAGTGCGTACACAGCAGGGCCAGGGCTCAGGATAAAGTGCGCAGTGCCAGGTGATCTCGAGCGGTCTCCCGCCGATGCGGGACCGCGTCCGTAGTTTTAACGTCCCTCCAGGGACCGGCGGCAAAGTGCTCAGTGCGTCCACAGCAGGGCCAGGGCTCAGGATAAAGTGCGCAGTGCCAGGTGATCTCGAGCGGTCTCCCGCCGATGCGGGACCGCGTCCGTAGTTTTAACGTCCCTCCAGGGACCGGCGGCAAAGTGCTCAGTGCGTCCACAGCAGGGCCAGGGCTCAGGATAAAGTGCGCAGTGCCAGGTGATCTCGAGCGAGTTGGTAGTTAATTTCTTTCTTCATGACGTTAGCTGGGAAGGTAGTAGGAAGATTGGTTGTTAGCTTTTGAGTTCTGCTGGATCTGCTGAGTTTTTATAGAAGTGGTTTCACATCTGCGTGCTACCAAACAGCCCAGAAGGTGACAAAGTTAATGGAGATGTTGAGGATGGTGATGAGCTCCCTGCTGATGGATTTGTTCCCCAAGTTGCACTTATGGTGGGGCACAGATCTCTGGGTGCCCCTGAGTTTATGGCTCTCATGATGACGGTGGTAGTCTTTGTCAAGAGAGAGTCCTGTGCAGCAATTGTGTCTCGGTTGTGGTCAGTGTTGGTGGGGAAGCCGTTGAGGTTGGCTAGAGGTTGCTAAGGTTCTAAGTGTTCATAGATGGCTGCGATCTTTCTGTTGAAAAATTTGTCGAGTGAGTCACAGATGTCCGGGGAGGGGGTGATGGTGTACTTAGTGGCTGTGGGGTTGGAGAACTCCTTATTAATGCAGAAGAGCTCCTTGCTGTGGTTAGAGCTGGCTTTGAGCCAGGTGTTGAGGGCATTAGTTGATTGTGGTAGTTGTTGAGTGCTAGTTTGATGTTTCTATGTTGGAGTGTGTTTTGCTGGTGTGTTCTTTCCAGCCTTTTGCAGTTAAGTTTTTGGGATTTGAGTTCAACTGTGAACCAGCTGGTGTGGTTGGGGGGTCTATCTGGTTTGGAGGATTTGAGGGGTGCGAACTTTGTTGGTGCTATAGCGGATCTGAGGAAATTCGATTTTCGATCACGATCGCATTGAGCCCCCATTTTGTGCTCCGCCGCCATTTTGTGTTGCCCTCACTCAGGCAGCACGACGATCAAAGTCTTTTCTGCTTTTCCTGCAATATTGTGTCGAAATAGCCTTGTGCCTCTGTTTACGAAGCTGGTGTTAGAGACTGGCCGAGTACACTAATCCCTGTCTGGTTCCTCTAATCCCTGTCTTGACTATCTGTCGGTTCACACTATTCTATCCTGACTTTATCTTATCTTCTGGCCTTCGCTGTCCTCCGCTTGTATTCTCTTGTTTCACAACTGTCCTTCAAAACACACGAACATATCTCGCCACCTGCAAACCAGTTACAAACATGTTAATACCTTAACCTGTGGGAGGGATGACAAACACCGTTGGGGGAGAGGCTTCTTCGAGTTACTCGATACCTTGTTTTCCAAATCTTTCTATTGGCTCTGACTTATTCTTGAACTGTTCTTATTGGTCCTCTATGTATGTTTTAGGTGTGTTCTTTGTTGATGTATAAGTTATCTATGTACTATAAAAGATTGTGCGCCACGGAGTGAAGTGGCAGTCTCCTGAGAAAATACCGTGTGTACTTCTAGGACAACTGTACTAGCTGCAGCTAATAAAATCTGATCTTTTACGCCGACAGAGTGTCCCTGTGTCTCTGTTAGCTGAAGCAGGAGAACCAAGGAGATTAAGGCGTACCCTGCGCCGCCAGGTCCAAAAAGGTTCTGGTTCTTCAACTGCCGCACAACGTTGGGCGGCTTCAGAGGTAGTGGTTCTGCCTGAAGGTCGTGAGGAACCCCGCAAGAAAATTCTGGAGGAATCACGAGCCACGTCAAGCGACCCCTGTATGTCGAAAGTGGTCCGAAGGTCTTTTGCAGCGTGGTTACTCCTTCCTGAACGGCTACTGACAACTGCTGCCCTGACTGCCGCCCTGCCTTGGCCCTCTTTTCGATGATGTATGGTAAAGCGAGACGATAGACGGGGCCTCTGTTGGTGTAAGAAGACATCTTAGTTAAGTATTGGTGGGTCGCTCCCACATTTGGTTCTTTGGTTCTTTGGTTCTTAGGTTCTTTGATTCGGGTATTGCAATAACCGAAGCCGAGGGGTAAGTACACTTGTGCTGTGTTAAGTATTTAACTCCCTTGATGTTTGTGAACAGTCCAGTGATATCACGAGATGCCTGGTCTGACTAAGTTTGAGAAACTTTGTTGTTTTGGTTGTAATAGGGATTCCCGGCTTGAGGACTCTTGTCCGATTCCTTCGGTTGGAACTCCCACTTATGAGCTCTATTCTAAACATGGTGTTGGCCCCATTGCCTTTAACGAGACATGGATCTGATACACGAAGAATGATGGTGTTTTAAAATGGCCAGAAAATGGTAGCTTTGTGCCTGACATACTAGATAATTTGGAAGCTATTTTATTTAAAAGAAAAGCCGGCCAGCAATGTTTGACTCTTTCCGCCTTTGGCGAAAGGAAGCCAAACAGAGAAAAATTAAACAAGAAAAACGAGATAGGAAAGCACAGGGTATGACAATTATACAGGCTGCTCAGCAACTTAAAGATAATGAAGTTGATAATGCGATGGAAATCTCAGAGAGACAGCATCGTATGGCGATAGATAAATGCTATCCGATGTTGCCAGCTTCCCCCTCTGATAAAAGAAAGGATTTAGAAGAGGATTCCTTAATGTCTCACCTATTGAGATTGCCTCCGCCCTATGTGCAAGGTGCTAATGCACCCCCGTTGTTACAGCCTGATCAGCCGCCAGTTGCGCCTCTGCCTGCTCCGGCTCTTCCACATTTGCCCCCTCAAGTATTGCCGCC
The DNA here is from genome assembly GCF_964204655.1 of Triturus cristatus. Classification (NCBI taxonomy): domain Eukaryota; kingdom Metazoa; phylum Chordata; class Amphibia; order Caudata; family Salamandridae; genus Triturus; species Triturus cristatus. The sequence continues at coordinate 234,552,980 of NC_140587.1, forward strand.
TTTGCCAGCTTTGCCTTCGACTCCTTTACCTTCATTTTCTTCGCCTTCCGCTTCTCCGGTAATTACTGATTTCTCTTCCGTTAGTTCGCCTAATACCTTGTCCCCTATTCTTATGTCCAATTCTCCGTCTATGCGTAAACGACTCACAGAAACGGTCTCGGGTCTATTATCACCTTTCTTTGAGGCATTAAATGTGTCTCCGGCTTTTTCTCGAAGACAGTCTCGTAGTCAGTTCCCAGCTTCCGAAGAACGAGAAAGGTTGGACTCTCTCGCTCGCAAATGGATTGAGAAGGGTCCTCGGTATAGTGTACTCGACATTATGCCTACCTTCTCACAGTGGAATGCGCCTACGCAGAGATATGTTTTCAATACTATGGGTGATACTCTTATTAAAGGTTGGGAGGATATGGATTTGGGTTCGGTTCCTCAAGGTTTGTTAGATATTCAGGCTGATTTTGATAAGGGACTCATTGTGGGTTCTAAGGTTGAGGACGCTGTAAAGACACTTGTTACCTTTAGAACCTTATTTACTTCACAGACTTTTCTTGATTCCGATCCTTCAGTTAGGTTGACACTGAAAAATTATCCAATGAGAGAGGTTCCTCCGGTATGGAGAGAAGAAGTCACAGCAGCAGGTGGCAATCCACCTATTCCTGCTCACTTCCAGCGTATATGGGTACATGTCCCCTGGAAAAGATCTGAAGTTTTAGCCCTAAAACAGTCTCTACCGGATAGTCGTAAAAACCCGGCAGGTTATTAGAAAGAATTGTCGCAAACTGTTGAAGCCGCATCATGAATTTAGCAGATATCGATATGTTGATGGGGAATGTGGAGAAGTGATGGGGAATGTGGAGAAGTGTGGCTCACTGGTTAGAGTAGGCAGACCTGGAAGCAGAGGTCAGCCTGGGACCAGGGTTCAATTCCTGGCTCGGCTGGGTCTTGAGTCCATAAATTGTCCATGGACTTGATAATTCTCGCTCCAGTGCATACTCGATTCATGGGTTCACACTCTGCGACTCTGGGCAATAGCTTGCTTAATCTCCACAATGGCCCCTCGAAGCGGGATGCCTGGCTTTCACCTTGTGGATGCCCTGCTGGGTTATCTCACAGGGGAATACCAGGACGGGTTCCCTAAGCAAGCGCTTAGAGACCGGTTGGTGATTTGCGCTATATAAATATCTGTACATTTACATTTACATTTACATTTACATTTACAATGTAGTTCCACAAGCATTATCGGCTAGGATTCGTAAAGAGAATCATGCCCAAGAATTAGGTGGAAACTGGGATGCTATAATTGCCGCAGATAGAGACCAAGTGGGTGGTGCGAGGCCTGATGCTTTGATTTCAGAACTCCCTGGTAGGATTATTGCATTAATGAAAACGATGATGCCTGCCTTGAGAGTTAACTGGGATAAACTAGCCGCTTGTAAACAGAAGAAAGATGAGTGTCTCCGATTTCTTCACTCGTTTTGAGGAGACATTCATTGATCACAGTGGTCAGGATATGACTACGGAGGGTGGACAGCGATTATTTGTAGATAAGTTCGTATTTAATTTACTTCCTGAGCTGTCGCATAAGCTGAAAGACTCCGAAAGTTCATGGGCTGTTTCTTCTTCAGCTCAGATATTGGCTACTGCTCAATATTATGAAAATAGAGATAAAGAAGAAAAAGATAAGCAAGAGAAAAAGACTAATGAATTGAAAACTAAGGTTCTCTTGCAACAGGCTTATCCACCTCGTTATGATCAGCCCCAGTTTCAACAGCCTCCGCAGTTTCAGAGGGTGTATCAAAAGCCTGAGCCATATATTCTGCGACCTTTGCTAGGTCCTAATCAATGTGCCTATTGTAGAGAGAAAGGTCATTACAAGAATAGTTGTCCGGTTTTATTGCAGCGAAATGGGACACTATCTGCTCCACGAGGTCGTGCTGGCTTCCAGTCAGCAAACAGAGGTAGAGGTCGAGGTATATTGACCCAAGAACAGCGTTCCCTTCCTCCCTCTAGTTCTGTGAACTACTTTGATCAGCAAAACGCTCAGTCTACACAGTATTACAATGAGGATTATTACATTGAAGACGGAAATGAAAGTCTTCATGCTAACTAGGACAGCCATGGACAAAGTAAGGGAGTTGTGTCGATTCCAGTAGATCAGAATGGACCTTATGTTAATGTCACTACAATGGGTGTTTCAGAGCCATTTCTTTTAGATACTGGTGCGATGAGAAGTTCTATCATTCATTCAAAACTCCCTGGGGCACCTTTGTCTGGCTTAACGAATGTATCTGTAGATTTTTCTGGCGCTCCAGTTCGTAATCAGGTTTCTTGCCCTTTGCCCATTTCAATTGGCCCTTATGATTTAGAAGTTCTGCTTCTCTTAACGAATGGTTGCGGCGAGAATCTATTGGGCTTGGATCTATTGAAAACAATGCATGCAACGATATATTGTTCTCCTTCTGGTGTATATCTCACTTTAGGACAGAAACTGACTTCTCCAATGTATTTTTCTAAAGATCAATTTCCACCTGAATTGCTCTCTCTTCCTACAACGCTTTGGGCCACGGGTCCAAATGATGTTGGTTGCCTTGAAATTCCACCTTATGTTGTCACTCTTAAGCCCAATGCTGAATTGCCACGCGTTCCTCAATATAGAATTTCCACTGAAGGTGAAAGAGCGCTTTTGGAAATCATTCATGATTTGATTCAGAAGGATGTGGTTGAGGAAACGAGAGGTAACATTTGTATTAGCCCTATTCTTCCTGTTTTTAAATGCACTGATCCTTCTCAACCTCCTGTTTATCGTTTTGTAATTGATCTTCGGGAGGTAAACAAAATTGTTGTACCGCAGTTTCCTGTTGTCCCAGATATCACTGCGTTGTTGACGATGATACCTTCTACAGCGGTTTGGTTTTCTGTTATCGATCTGAAAAATGCTTTCTTTAGTATTCCCATTGCCGAAGAAAGTAGGGATATTTTTGGCTTCTCTCTTGGAGGCCGAAGCTTCCGGTTTAAGCGCGCACCTCAAGGCTATTGTGAAAGTCCCTCTATTTATAGTCAAGCTTTGAAATGTCATCTCGATGCTTTTTCTTTGCCGTCTGGTGCTGCTCTCATTCAGTACATGGATGATTTGTTAATCGCTGCTGATTCAGAGGATATATGTAAGAAGGTGACGGTTGCATTGTTGCGACACTTATCCAATCTTAATCATAAGGTTTCACCTTCTAAGCTACAATATGTTCGCCGAGAGGTTACCTACTTGGGTCATCTCTTTTCAAAGGAGGGAAGACGATTAACCCCAGAACGTATCCAAGCTATTGCGCAAATGTCTGTGCCATCCACACAAAGAGAGGTACGTGCCTTTTTGGGCATTACTTCCTATTGTAGGCAGTGGATCCCTAACTTCTCTCTGTTGGCCAAACCTTTGTTGGCACTCACTTTGAAAGATACGCCTCAGCCCCTTCCATGGACTGACGAATCTCAGAGGAGCTTTACTGACTTACGTGCTGCTCTGTGTCCTGCTCCTGTACTAGGTACTCCTGATTACAGTAAGCCTTTTACGCTCTATGTTCACGAAAGAGAAGGTTGTGCGTTGCCATTCTTAACACAGCGATTTGGAGATAAACAGCGGCCATGTGCCTATTTTTCAGCTACGTTAGATGCAGTAGCTAAAGCATTGCCTAGTTGTCTTAAAGCGACAGCAGCAATTTCTATTCGACAGTCTGCTGGAGTGGTGCTAGATAATACTCTCATTGTTATGGTGCCACATGCAGTGGATACTTTGCTAAACCGAACAAAAACACAACATCTTACGAGTGCTCGTTTGTCTGGATATGAGCTGACGCTTTTGGCTAGTCACCTGCACATCAAACGATGTAATACCTTAAATCCAGCTACTTTGTTGCCTCTTCCAGAAGGGAAAGGTGTTCAGGAGCAACATGATTGTTTCTTTCGTACTGAGGATGAGGCAAAAGGTAGAATTGACTTAACCGATACGCCATTAGTGAATCCGGATGGAACGCTATGGGTAGATGGTTCTTGTTTTAAGCTTCATAATGGAGAGACAACTTCAGCCTATGCTGTTACTACCTTGCACACAGTTGTGGAAACAGCACGCATCAGACATAACTCAGCCCAGGCAGCTGAACTGATAGCCCTAACCAGAGCGTGTGTGTTATCCGAAGGAAAAAGAGTGAACGTGTACACCGACAGTCAGTATGCTTTTGGTGTAGCGTTCAATTTTGGATGTTTGTGGAAAGAAAGGGGATTCCTTACTTCCCACGGGACTAAGATACAACATGGTCTATTGGTGACTGATCTTCTTGAGTCACTTGCTTTGCCTACCAAGATAGCAATTGTGAAGTGTAGAGCGCACAAGAAGATTACTGACGATGTTGGTCGCGGGAATGGGTTTACGGATGAAGTAGCGAAAAAGACAGCCAGTGATGCTACAAGTCGCATGTATGTTGCAGGCCCTGCAAATTGGGTCAGAGAAAGAGGAATGTATGAGGATACAGTAGAAAGTGTGAAATCAATTCAAGAAGAGGCTACAGAGAAAGAATTGAGGAAGTGGAAAGAAAGTACAGGAATGTTAGACGAGATGGGATGTTGGGTAGAATTGTCCAAGCACCAACGTTGGCCGTTACCAGATGCTTATGTACTACCTGTAGTTAGTATGGCGCATGGTCCAGCCCACCTAAGTGCGAAAGGAATATGCAAGCTTCTGGCTCCAGTATGGCAAAATGAGGGAATACCGAAGTGTGCAGACAATGTAGTGAAACATTGCATTGTTTGCTTAATGTATAATCCAGGAAAGGGAACCCCAACTCCAGCAGGTCACTTTGCTCCTCCGACCTATACATTTGAGGTGTTGCAGATCGATTACATTCACATGGAACGATGCAACAATCTCAAATATGTTCTAGTGGTGGTATGTGCCTTTTCCCGATGGATAGAGGTATACCCCCTGAAAGACAATACTGCTTTATCTACAGCCAAAGTACTTCTAAAAGAGTTTTTCCCTAGATTCGGTTTGCCGCGCATTGTCTGGAGTGACAATGGGAGCGAATTTGTAGGCCAAGTCATGCAAAAAGTTTGTGCAGGTCTTGGTATAAGACAGAAGTTCCATGCGGTGAACCATCCACAGTCAGCGGGTCTAGTGGAAGGCTACAATGGTACCTTAAAACTCAAGCTTGCTAAAGTGCAGGCTAGTACAGGCCTTAGTTGGCCCGATGCCTTACCTTTGGCTCTTCTATCTACCAGAACGGCTGTGCATTCTCATTTGGGACTTAGCCCTTATGAGATAGTTTTTGGACGCCCAGCTAATATATGGGGAGTCCCTCACCCTATAAAGTATTCAGACTTGCCATACCCAATGTTGATTGATTATTTGCACGACCTTACAACTAAATTGCGTGTTCTTCATCAACAGGTTCAGAGCGCTCTGCCAGAGGCCTCCACAGACTTAGGTTATTCTATTCTACCAGGTGACTGGGTTTGTGTGAAGAATTTTCAAAGGACGAGGAATTTGGAGCCTCGCTGGAAGGAGCCCCGTCGGGTCCTCCTAACAACCCGTACAGCAGTGAAGGTTGAAGGAAAGAAAAACTGGATTCACGGCGTTCACTGCAAAAAGGTTCCTTTACCTTTGACCTTTGATCAGTGGGTCCATAAGGGTATAAGTGACTCTGAAAACGAGAAGGTTCCACGATTTGTACCCTTTAGTGATGCACGTTTGACTGGAACATTGTCAGAGAAAGAAAACAACGACATTCTCCAAGAAGCTGTACCATCATATTTTCGTTTGAACCCCACAAACCCACGAACACTGTTTCAGGATCAGACTGTACCTGATAAGACCCATTACAATTTGAGACCCAGACTGAAGAAGAAAATTTGAAAATCTCTCTTCTATGTAGTTTCTATCCCGGTTGCAGGGTCACGGTAGGAGTCTTGGTTGTGACCTGAGTAGTGGCAATAGGCCTGCAGGACTTGCAGTGTCATAGGACGGCACACAATCGTAATAAAGTGATTAAGGAAGATTGCCGTGAGCATCCATTTAGAAGATGGAAACTACATTAGACGGAAGAGAGAGAAAGAGCAAAATGAAGAATAATCATTATAAAATAATATTCAATCGTTGTAGTATAACTTTATGTGTTTTTATATTATTATGTATTCTATTGGCGTGTATAGGTTGGATTGTTTATGCTATGCAGCAAAAAGTTGTTCCTTCTTCTGTTACTGTGCCTTCTTATTCTACTATCTCTCCGCATCTCTTTTATACACTTCCTCAACATGAACTCGTTAGAAGAATCGAATATTACAATAATTCGTTTATTCAATTATTACACCAACACCAATTAGTAATTAATACAACCGATTGTTGGGTGTGTGGATTAATGCCTCATACCACAGAAAAAGAGATGCCATATTTAGTCCTTCCATTCTCTTATGAAGATTCCGCTTGGGCTTATTTTGTCATTTTCTCTAACGCCTATCAAAGCCGATTCAAATGACCTGTCAGTTCTTATATTGGTGGACCAGATTTCAGTCATAGTTCATTGATAAAGGGAATGGTAGCTATGGCTAAAATCATGGAAAATAGTAAAATTTCTATTGATGAAAGAAAAGCGTATACTAATTGGAATGTCACCCATTATATCACAAGCCTTAGTGATAAAGTTAAACAAGGAAAATCTCCACCAATTTGGACTGTACCTCATCAAGGCAATTTCTGTTTGCAAATCAATGACCAAACTATTGACCCCGAGCAGAGAAAAAGTTTTTGTTCCCATACTTACATCCATTCGCCGCCATTAGTACCATCTCAGGGCACGTATTTCATCTGTCACGATAGAGCCTATACGTGGTTGCCGACTGGTTTTTCTGGAACTTGCTATATAGCTTTTCTTCTTCCCCCTACATACACTGCTTCTTCAAATTTTCATAAAAACAGATATGGCAGAGGAATTATTGATTCCAAAGACACAGCAGGTCAAGAGGGAGGAGACTTCCTAAAGGGATTTCTTCCTTTTTGGGGTCCTATGGCCAACAGCAGGAATATGAGGCAACTGGTTCGTGTCGTAGAGACTACCATAGACATCACTGTAGGAGCTTTGAGTAATATTACAGCGGAACTACAGGCGGATCGTCTTATGACTTTACAGATCCGAGTTGCCCTAGATGTCATTCTTGCAGATCGTGGTGGAGTCTGTAAATTGATCAAATCGAGTTGCTGTATTTATATACCTGATGACGCTCCGACAGTATACCAGGCCATCTCTAAATTACATATAATCTCTGAGTCAATTCATCAGGACGAAGGAGATTAGTCGTTATTGGGATGGTTATGGGGACTACTGTCCAAATGGGGTTGGAAAGTGCTAACATTTCTTGGTATGATTCTAGCCATCGTATTCTCTTGTTGTCTTTGTATGCACTGTGGTCCCGCCATCTGCGACCTTTGTGCTACTATGTGCATTCCAAAACCTAAGACACAAAGAGCAGAGAATATTAGAATGATGTTACAGCAACAGCTTGATGACCTCATGGCCATCGACATCGACTCAGATTAACGTGAGTCTATGTATCTTGCCTGAGTTCTGGCAAAAGGAGGGTCTGAGGAAATTCGATTTTCGATCACGATCGCATTGAGCCGCCATTTTGTGCTCCGCCACCATTTTATGTTGCCCTCACTCAGGCAGCACGACGATCGAAGTCTTTTCTGCTTTCCTGCAATATTGTGTCGAAATAGCCTTGTGCCTCTGTTTACGAAGCTGGTGTTAGAGACTGGCCGAGTACACTAATCCCTGTCTGGTTCCTCTAATCCCTGTCTTGACTATCTGTCGGTTCACACTATTCTCTCCTGACTTTATCTTATCTTCTGGCCTTCGCTGTCCTCCACTTGTATTCTCTTGTTTCACAACTGTCCTCCAAAACACACGCACATATCTCGCCACCTGCAAACCAGTTACAAACATGTTAATACCTTAACCTGTGGGAGGGATGACAAACACCGTTGGGGGAGAGGCTTCTTCGGGTTACTCGATACCTTGTTTTCCAAATCTTTCTATTGGCTCTGACTTATTCTTGAACTGTTCTTATTGGTCCTCTATGTATGTTTTAGGTGTGTTCTTTGTTAATGTATAAGTTATCTATGTACTATAAAAGATTGTGCGCCACAGAGTGAAGTGGCAGTCTCCTGAGAACATACCGTGTGTACTTCTAGGACAACTGTACTAGCTGCAGCTAATAAAATCTGATCTTTTACGCCGACAGAGGGTCCCCGTGTCTCTGTTAGCTGAAGCAGGAGAACCCAGGAGATTAAGGCGTACCCTGCGCCGCCAGGTCCAAAAAGGTTCTGGTTCTTCAGATCCCGGTGTAAATGTTCATTGATGGCCTTTTCTAGGCTTGAGAATGGGTACGGCGGAGAGGTGGGAAGTGCATGTGTTCAGAGATCATCTCTGACCTTGCTCCAACTCCTGCAGGGTGTGCTGTAGGCCTGGGCTAAAATTCCGTTCCGCTCGCGGAAATTGCGATAATTTGACATTTTCGCGTTCCGAGGAGAGCGCGAAAATGTAAAAATTTCCGCAATCCGCTTTTTACCGGAAATGTTTTGCTTGCTCGTGCTTTAAAATAATACATTCTCATGTGCGCGTGATCGCCTTACCTGAATCCCCGCGTTTGCCGACAAGTTTTACCGATCCGGTCGCGTTCTCCACAAGATGTTGGATTGTTGGTAGCCATTTGCGCTGTCTCGCGACAGTTCGCGCCCGCAGTAACGTCATTCGTCGTGCGATCACGTCTTTCTTCTCGCGATCATGTATCTTAAGACAAGTGAAAACAAGATGGCCGCGCCCATGAGCAACCGCATGGGTAAGTTGGCGAGCCGCGACCACGCAGAAAATACCGCGAACGGGCAGGAAAAAAACTTCTGCATCTTCACGATATTTCCGCGTGTTTGCAGAGATTTTTAACATTTTCGAGATAATTTGCGAAAGTGAATTTCACAAATTCCGCCCACCCCTAGTGTGCTGGAGGGGTTGGCAGATGGGTTCACTGTGGATGAGATGTCAAAGTGTACAATTGAGTAGTCAGACCAGGTGTTAGACTTGGCTTGTCAAGCGGGTTTATCCCCAGAATTTTTGCTTTTTGTCCTCCTGTTTCTGACCTGTTTTTGTTTTTTGTATGACTCTGGGCACTTTATCACTGCTGATCAGTGCTAAAGTGCATATGCCCTCCCTATATATTGTGTTTATGGATTGGTGATTCCATGATTGGCATATTTGATTTACTAGTCAGTCCCTAGTCCAGTGCACTGTGTGTGCCCAGGGCCTGTAAATCAAATGCTACTAGTGGGCCTGTAGCACTGATTGTGCCACCCACATAAGCAGCCTGTAAATGTAACTCAGACCTGCCACTGCAGTGTCTGTGCGCACTTTAGTGTTGACCTGGCAAGTGCACCCACTTGCCAGGCCCTAACCTCCCCTTTTCTTATATGTGAGTCGCCCCTAAGGTAGGCCCAAGGGCAGGGTGCAGTGTATTTAAATGGTAGGACATGCCCTGATGTCAGTGGCATGACCTTATAGTGAAATACTGCCAATTTAGTTTCACTATTGAAAGGCTATCTGTCCCGTAGGATAGAATGGGAGTTCATTTATAACATCTTATAAATATAACTTCGCATTGGGACAAGATAAAAAGATGGAGTTTAGTATGACTGAACTCAGAATATGAAAATGCATATTTTAGTAAAGATGGTTTTTATATTGTGTGTTTAAAAATACCACTTTTAGAAAGTGGGTATTTTCTTGAGAATGAGTGAATGCCCTCAAGAATGAATGTTCAATCTTTTTATCACATGTCAAAATAAACAAGTTTAATGTTGAATTTTCACAAGTATCTTCTTTTATTTATCTTCGCAAAAATGTATTCCAGTCATATGGTTGCATTTATAGATCCTGTGTGTATGCTTGAATGTCACTGTCACCATCAGTGCACATTTCATACACTTTACATCAAGTACGTGGCTGATTCCTTGTCTCCTTCTTTACAGTTTGGCCCCTGATGAAGGGCTCCACAGCCCGAAATGCATTGAGCAACTTAAATAAATGTGTAATTCAAGCATACACATGGGATCTATAAATGCAACCATATGATTGGAATACATTTTTGCGAAGATAAATAAAAGAAGATACTTGTGAAAATTCAACGTTAAACTTGTTATTTTGACATGAGATAAAAAGATTGAACATTCATTCTTGAGTGCAAAAGGGAGACACACTCCTGAAACAGGAACGTGCAGTCACTCATTTTCATATCCCTACTCATGGGGATTTACCCAATTGCACCTACGACCTTATTAACTCACATACCACTGTGATTATTTTGGAGTGCATTCACTCTGTTCCTTCTTAATTTCTAGAGAAGACATCCTGTGTGCCTCTGCTGGTTCGTGTATTGACTGTCTGGCTTTGGAGTGACAGGGGATGGTGATGTGCATTCTCTCAGACAGATACCGAGGGCGGGGCGGTTGATATGTGTCCTGTTTTTCCTGAATGAGCCAGGGCTGGGCTGAATAGACCCGGTCTGCATTCAGAGTTGGGAGAGGAGATTTCCATTGCACCTGAATAGGCCTGTTCTGTCTCACACACTGCTGTATCCTCCTCCTACCGGGCAGCTGCACCAAAGAGGACAGAACTAGTTCTGGCTGGGCACAGAGCTTCTCTGTCACCAGAGAACAAAGGGTTTTGTGCTATAAAGAGAGGAGCCCAGACCCCTGAACTTTAGACTACTGCTGCACTAAGAAACCTGCCAGGATGAAGAACCGGGAAAGCTGGAGAAGGAGTACTGGCTTTGTGGTGTGTGCTGTTGGGGTTGGCCTGCAGCTGTTGCTTCTGTTTTGGGCAGGGAAAGGACTGGACTGTGCTTTCATCATCCTGTTGTTAGAGTTTTCTCCAAGGGCTTGCCTTCTGTTGGAAGTTTCAGGGATAGAAAAGACTTCAAAGATCACTACTGGGACTCAAGAGAGAAGAGTCGGAGAAGCTGAGGAGGAGTACTGCCCCTATGCTGTTTACTGTCTGTGGTTGGCCTGCAGTGGCTACTTGCTGCCAAGGAAAGTGAACAACTTTGCTGTTTGCTGTGTCTCCTGCTTGAGGAGGATCTCCAAGGGCTTGAAATTGAGCTTGCCTCCTGTTCTGAAGTCTCAGGGACACAAAGACTTCAACCCCAGTCCCCCCTAACTCCTTTGCTGGGAGTTCTGACTTACTGAGAGGTGCCTGCCAGTGTTCTGGGCCTCTGGAGTTTGTTTTGAGATTGGAAACTGCAAGAACTGTGAAAATCAACACACCACCTGTTTCCGAAGAAGAATTTTCTGATGCATCGCCACTGCCGAAGAATTGACACAGCGCCTGGTCACAGCTGAAGTGTCTGCCGTCCAACGAATACCATGCACTGATCTCCAACGTCCAAGAACACTGCATCGATTCTGAACAGGCCCAGTTGGAGAAGAACCGACGCATCGTACCAGATCATGATGCAATGCATCGAAGCATCAAGTTGGTCTCATCGTTGGGAGACACAGTAAGAAACCCACCCATTACCTTCCCACACAGTAAGAAACCGACGCAACTCCTCCTCTCCTGTAAAGAACCAACGCATTACCTTCCCTGTGACCCTTTTTGCTTGCATTTTTCGATGCATCCAAGGTACTTTGTGGAAAAGTGTAGCATCCAACATTTTCTTGGAACAGAACTGTTTCTACCTTTTAGAATCATATTTTTAGTACAGTATTGTGGATTTTTGTCGTTTTGGTCTTATTTTGGTTTAGATAAAGATAGTTTTTTTATCAAAAGAGGTGTGGTATGTGTTCACAAATGCCTCTGAGATAAGCCTGTCTTCTCGTCCCAAGCTACCCAGGGGGTCAGCAGGGGTTATTTTAGAAGTGTATCCCCCTTACCCTGACTAGGAAGAAGGGTCCCTACTTGGACAACTGTGCAAACCAAAGTCAACTAGAGACCCCCATTTCTAACACCAGGTGACTTCAGAGTCATGGCTGTACCTGATTCTATTGCTGGATGAAAATATGGGTTCCTGCGTGTGTCTAGCGAAGTGGGTGGGGTCGCTAACTAGTCGGGAAACTCCGATGATGTCCATGCTTTCAAGGAGGTTGGTTGGGTTGGTGTTGGTGGGGTCGACAAGGTTGATTTTAGGTCCCCTAGGAAGAAGAAGTCTTTTGAATTGATGGCTAGGTTGGTAAGGAAGTCATAGGGATGGCCCCACAGAAGGAGGGCCAAGGTCCGAAGGGGTCTGTAGGCAAGAGAGCCACTGAATGTGGTTTTGCTGTCAGTATTCATTTGGAAGGTTAGGTGCTTCAAGATAGGGGTTGTGCTGTCAGTGGTTGCGTACAGTTGAGGGAGTCTTTGTTGATGATGGCTCTTCCAACTCCTTGTTTGTTGCCGCAGCCTCGGTGGATTATTTTGTATCCTTCTGGAGCGGCAGTGGCGATGTCGGGTGCTGACAACTGGCTGAGCCAGGTTTCTGTGAACTTATATAATGCTGCTCCACTTTAGAAATGATTTGAAGATGCAACTTTAGAGCACTACATCACAATGCAATAACAGTGCATTATGGCTGACAGAATTAAGCTACGTCGCCTATCAGTTGTTGTCTGTTCGCGCCATAGAAATAACACATATATACAAACATGCGTAAATAGTAAATCTCATTCCCTCAAGAGATGCACTCTGCCAATTTTTGTTGGACTGCTTTTACAATAGTAAACACGACTTCCCACTCCCAATGTATGCACTTTTTCAAATGTTAGACTAGATTTAGGACAGTAAATCTAACTCTCCCAATGTACGCACTTTCCAAAATGTTTGTTAGACTAGAGTTAAGATAGCAAATCTCCCCCCCTCACCAATGTGTACACTTTCTACAATGTTTTTTATATTGAATTTGGAATTGTGAGACTGCTTCCAATGCATGCAGAATCTGCATTGTTGGTTATACTAGTGTTCACATATTAAACCTGCCCCCTCCAGTATTGGTGATTTGACCTATGTTTGTTAGAATGAAGATGGAAAAGTAAATCTGACCATTCACATCTATTCAGAATTTGTTAGACTCTAGCTAGAATATCCTCAATTATTGTAAGTTTTTAATTAGAATAGTGTATTTGAGTTGTTTTTTATTTGTGTATTTTCTATAATTTTGGATTGAACTTGTTACTACATATTTTTGATTCTTATTAATTTTCTGTGTTGTTTTTTTAAATGATTTACTCTTAAGAGTATGGTTTTAAAAAGGATTAATCATTTTATGTTTCTGTGTTATTTTGACATAAATAAAGCATTTTGTATGTTAGCGAGAATATGCGTATAGTAAACTTGTAAACTTGCTTTAATTTATATTTCCTAATTCCAGTAATTAACACAAGCTAATTCTATAGCCAATCTTGACTATTTTAACTATCAAGAAAAACATGCTAACTTTTACGAGATTTTTACACTTCCCAGCCCTTTCTCATAGCATTTCATTTTGTGACTGTGCATACACAGAGAAGGGGTGTTAAAGCTCTTATCAGCTTCCTCAATTACCAATTTATTTCACGTGCCAGGAATATAACAGATCTTATTACACGTAGAGGGGCTTGTTTTGCTTTCTTATCACTTCATCAGATGACAGATGTGCCCACAGTTGCAAGTAATTCAATAGCGGGTTGGTCATGCAGAATAAAAGAAAGCTTTTATCAAGACATCTGGCTGTCAAAACACATGATCAATAATTCTGTGGTCCAGGGATGTGGCAAGCGATTCAATACTAAATAGCGCACAAATATAGTAAACCCTGTAAAACTTACTCAATATTTCCCATAAAGTTTAAATCAATGCACCGGGTTTCTCAAATTTCGTTATTCTTACACATGAATGTGGCTTTAGGAACCATCTCCTCTTTTCACACTTACATAACATATCTATTTAGAAAAGCAAGCCTTGGCATTTAGAGACGACAAAAGGTGAAGGCAGGGTTTGAGGGATTCTAGCTGCCAGAACTTGATTTCAGATAATTGTGTCGCCTAGATAAATTATATGAAATACATAGGCGAGTATGGGGGGGACTCTTTTTTGGCTGGAGGACACACATAATGTGCCTAATGTACTAGTCCCCTTCATTAACCAGATATGGGCAATTTTTATACTGATTGGTAAGTGAATAAGAAAGCAATTTACGATGTGACAAATATACTTACAGGTCGCGTTGTCAATTGTAAATTTTCAGAGGGTCTCAAAACGAGTCCTAATTAGGCACGTCACAATTTGCAACCTCCTACGATTGGCTGTAAATACAGGAATGGAGGTGGGAAAGGGGCAGTAACCCCCCATCCCTATATTACATTTTATTCCTAAATGGGAAACCTTTAAAAAAAAAAAATAATCGGCCAATTACAATTTATGGGAACGACGTTGCTTTTCTAAACATATTCCAGTTTGGGATGACATTGAGGAGGTCACGAAGTGCTCCTTTGGGCCACTCCCTCCTTCCCCCACAGCCCCTCTTATGATTCGCAATGGGGAAGATGTCTCCTAGATAAAGCTTTTCCTATGCTAATCCGGTATCACCTGAGGGTTTGATTTATGATCAATGGATTGCAACTATAACTGCGGCAGCATAGCATGTATACACACCTCTGAGAACTGCTGATGGGGGGGGTGTGACCATTTGATGTACCCTCTTATTTGTGTTTCAGGAAGCTCCATAAAAGCCCTTACAGCAGTCAAACAAACTGATCTGACACGTGAAAGGACTTTAGTAACAAGCAAAAAGGCACTTTGTGGTTGCGAAGTTTGCGACTTTGTGAATTACAAGCTTTCCGACAACAAAGGGGCATATCATCAAGGGCAATATCGCCCTATCAGCTGTTGGCAACAGTTTTCTGACAATAGCACCAGTTTTTTTGCCGCTTTGCATGTCAGCGATATTAGCAAGCAAGCTTTTCAGTATCGCACTCGCATTATCGCACGATTTCTCCCGCTAATCCCCGATATCGCTGGATTTCACATCGCATTTTAGCAAGGCATTGGTAATACGCCACTAAGAGTGCGATGTGATCCAGCGATAGACGGCGATAAAATAAAACGCGCTAAGCGTGTTTTACGATATTTATCGCATTTGCCTGCCATATGGCCCAGAATGAGTAAACAGAGGATAGCTAATGAGAGAGAATGGTGATGAAGGAAGATGGAGTTATCGGTGCAGCAGGGAATGTTTCAACCTTTTGAATATGCAGCCATAGAATATAAAATAATGGGCCATATTAGCAAGCAAATGTGATAAATATCGCAAATGCGCTTAGCGCGTTTTATTTTATCGCCGTCTAGCGGGGATTAGCAGGAGAAATCCTGCGATAATGCGAGTGCGATACTGAAAAGCTTTCTAATAGGCAAGCGTGGACTCAACATAACAATCAGCCTCTCATGTTAAAGGTGGTTAAGTAAACAATTTTACAGGCGTTAAATAGTTGCGATGAACGGTGCTTAGCGCACCTTTATTCATCGCTTCGCGGATATGGCTCCGCATTGATAATAGAGCGATGGTGTGTTAGCGGCATTATTCGTTGCATTTTAGTGGGGAACGCCTACTTTGCATGTCATTAGCGGTAAATATTGCTGACATGCAAAGCGGCAAAAAAACGGGTGCTATTCTCAGAAAACTGTCGCAACAGCTGATAGCGACAGCTTGCTGATAGGGCGATAAAAATATCGGCGCTTTAGCGGCAAAAAGTGCATCTGTGGAAGTTGGTTCTGGTAGTGGTGGGGTCGTTGGTGAGTGAGAGAATGAGTTGAAGGTTGTATCCGTAGGAAATTTTGTAGAGACTGTGGGATCGGACAATATTGGCCAGTAGGGTCATATATGTGTTTAAGAGCATGGGGCTCAGGGATGAGCCCTGGGGGACACCGCAGGTGATCTCCTTGGGTTCAGAGGTGAAAGGTGGAAAGTGAATCCTCTGGGTTCTTCCGGTGAGGAAGGAGGTGATCCATTTGAGTGTGTCCCATTGGATGTCAATGTGGTGTAGTCTTTCAATCACTGTGTGGTGGGATACAGTGTCGAAGGTTGCAGAGAGGTCAAGGAGGATCAAGGCTGCTGTTTTTCCTCAGTCAAGGAGGGTTCGGATGTTGTCAGTGGCTGCCAGCAGGGCAGTTTTCCATGCATTGATTGCTGCAGAAGACGGACTAGGAGGCTTTGAGTAGCTTGTTCTTCTCCAGGTGTGCCATGAGTTGATGTTCTTTTCCAGTACCTTTGCCGGGAATGGGAGCATGGTGATTCGCCCATAGTTTTTGAGTTTGCTGGGGTTGGTGGAGGGGTTTTTGAGTAGTGGTCTGACTTCTGTGTGCTTCCAGGCATCAGGAAATGTTGCAGCGGTGTTAGAGGTGCTGAGTAGGTTGGTGAGTGCCTGTCCAATACTTTGGTTTCCGAATTTGAAAATGTGGAGTGGGCATGGGTCTGTAGGAGCTCCCAAGTGGAAGGATTTCATGGTGGAGGTGGTGTCCTGGGTGGAGAGGATGTTTCAGGTAGTTAGTGTGTGATTCATGTCAGTTACGGTGGTGGCGTATCTGTCAAGGAAGTCTGTAGGTGTGAGTTGGAAGTTTCTGTATGTGGTTGCAAACTTTTTGTGGAAGAAGTAAGCGAGGTTGGCGCACAGCTCCTGTGTAGATATGGGGTTGTTTCCACTGGCAGTCAGGTTGGAGAATTCCTTAATGATGTTGAAATGTTCCTTGGTGTACTTGGTGCTGGTTTTGATATGTGCAGCAAGGGCTGTCTTCTTCGTTATCCTCAACAGGTGGTGGTAGAGGTTGAGGGAGGTCTTCAAGGCTGCCCCGTCGGAGCTGTCCTTGCTGGTGCGCCATCTCCTCTCCAACTGTTTGCTGTCCCTTTTGACTGTTCTGAGTGCGTGGGTGTACCAGCTGACCTTTCTGGAGAATTTTCTCTGGACGTTGCTCTTGATGGGGACAATGCTGTCTGCACGATTAGTGATCCAGGCATAGATGTTTTTCACTCCCTGTTCGAGGTTGGTGGCTGTAGCAGGGTTGGAGGTGTTGTAGGTATTCGCTCATCTGGTCTCTGAAATTTTGTTCCACCTCTGGTGGGGGGCTTTGTTCATCTTGGGGATGGCGGTCGGGGGCTGGAGATGCTGAAGTGGACAATGGACTGATTGGTCCATGTGAGATCTGTACCATGGCTGTATTTGACGCGGTTGCTGGAGGTGAAAATTGGGTCCAACATCTGTCCTGCGGTATGTGTAGGGTCATGACGATCTGGGTTAATCCAAGGCTGCTCATACTGTCCAGGAGGTGTGTGGTATTTTTGTTGTTGGTGTCGTTGATGTGGAAATTTAGGTCATTGCGGAAGCTGTATTCCTTGGAGTCTAAGGCTAGGGGAGCAATTAAGTTTACAATGGTGTTTTAGAAGCTGAAGCGTGGGCCTAGCAATCAGTATGCAAGGGTGCCTCTGATGGTTGTCTTGTGGTCTGTGTGGGGCTTGAAGTTGAGCTGTTCCATGCGGATGGTGGAGTTGTCGGTGGTGGTACAATGTTTGGTCTATTTGTGGATGATGGCTGTTACTCCTCCCGGTTTGTAGGTGCAGCATTGGTGATTTTATATCTGTTGGGGATCACTGAGGTAATGTCTGGGATGGTTGTGGAGTTGAACCAGGTCTCAGTGAGGAAGACAATGTCAGGTGAGAGGGTGGCAATCAGGTCACAAAATTCAGTTGAATGCTTGCATAGTGAGCGTTTGTGAGAAGGGTGCATATGAGTTGGTGTTTTGTCAGTGGTGTGTTTGGGGTGGGGATGGTCAGTGGGCTGGTGTGAGTGCAGTGGCAGGTGAAGTGGCAGGGGGTGCAGGTGAAAGGTTCTACCGTCCAGAGTGGGGTGGTGCAGTGGCAGTGTTTATTGTGGGGACCGAGGTCAAGAGTGTAGAGTTCGGTGAGGATGTATCTTCAGGAGGTAGGGCGGCCAGGAGTCGGGGCCCTGGGCATGGTTCAGGTGCAGACAGGGGTTCAGGTGCAGATGGGTTTGCCTGTGGAGCACCAGAGGTACGCCTGTGGTGTACATCCGCTGCATGGTTGCACTGCAACCTCAATTAAGTAGGTGTTCGGGTGGGCTGGGCTTCTCTTGGTGGGAAGAAAGATGAGTAGATAACCCCAGTCTGGAATACCTCAGTGGGAAAACCCGGGGAGCAGTAGTGTCACTGGATCAGTCTGGAACAACTAGGAACTGGAGGCCACACGCAAGTGGCAAGCTAGGTGTCCAGGTTCCTACTAATGTGGTCATGCTGTAGCCTGCATTGAGTAGGTCCTGGGGTGGGGTGGGCTTCTTTTGCTGGGAAACGTTGTGAGTAGGAAAACCCCAATAGAAACCCCCTAACTGAAAAACCTGGGATGTTGCAGTATCACTGGATCAGTCTGGAACTAGCAGGGACTGAAGGCTTCAGGCATGTGGCAAGATAGGTGTCCAGAGGCCTATTGAGATATGTACCTATTTATAAACTTAGATTTTTTTCTAGCTCTCCAAGAGAATAACCCTCAGTCTCTACCCATTCTACATTCATTGGCCAATTCACATAAGCATTTTTGAGTAAAGGAAGCAACACTATTTATGTATTCACAAATTGTGTTAAAAAACGTCCCTCTGGAAATGTATGCCTATATCTGCCCTATCTTTTATGTGTGGCATGCAAAGATCCGTCCAAATTGAGGAATACGTTTCATAATAAATGTGGGCAGGATAAGGGGGATTGAAAATTGGAAGTATCTACTACCAAATGGGTGGGGTCAGAGGAAATCTAGGTAGGGAGGGGCATGCATATACTAAAAAACTTCCACAAAATAATAATACTATTTCTAATAACAAGAGTTACATTTAAATCTATTACAGTAGAAATAAACAATGCAAGCTCATCTCTTCTCCATACAAATATTATAAGAAAACTGGTATCAGAGGAAAGCCAAGTGCTAGAACTCCCACCAACATCAATACACCTTGATGTAAGTCAACTAACCATCTTCTACTGATCGGGGAAGCTCGTTCACAAAACATGTATAATAAAAATCCATTTTAAAGATTCCACTGATATGGTTCTTGTGTATCTTCTTCAGTTTTAAAAATTATGTATTTATTCATAATTTCTTTCACCAAATGGTTACTTATCATTCATTTTATTTGACATGAACACAAACAGCAACAAACGTGTTTAGGGGAGAACTGCTTCATCAGAGCCCCCAGAAAACTGTAAGTCGTAACGATGGCTAAGGGTGGGAACTTAGAAGAGGGAGTTTGAAAAATGGGCAAGCACGGAAGGGAGGGTCCTCTTAACAGAGGCAAGAAGGGGTATAGGCACATTAGACAATGCAAGGGCATGGGGGCGACTGGTTAACAAGCTAATAGCATTTGGTCGGGAAACAGAGAGGGCAGCCTCTTCGAGGTCTCCATCACCTGAACGGGGGACCCACACTCGACAGCATGAGGGAGAGCTGCACCCAAAGCTAACCCCCATCATAGGCAAATACAAAATAACGAAGATGATAAGTGACGGACTCCATTGCATATCCATGCGACCGTTAGTCTATTACCTAGAAGTGGCTGCAACTCAAGGGTGGGAGGGGGTGGGAGAGGGTGTTGAAACAGTCACAAGTTGTTTTTGATGGGAACCCAGGAATGTATGAATATCACCGATGCAATGCATTGAACAAGTGATGTATAAGACACACTTATTTGAAAACTCAATAAAATCTGTTTTTAAAAAAACAGGCCCCAAGAAGATATTTATGAAGACTTTCACCGTTATGCATATTTTGCACAAAAAAATCCTATCTTGTGATTTGGAGGATCCCTGCGGGTACGCCGCAGATGATCTTGGAGGCTTTGGACCAGAATGGGGGAGGCGGACGCTCTGGATTCTGCCGGAAAGGAAGGAGGTGGTCCATTCCAGCGCCTTGTTTCGGATCCCTGTGGCGTGGAGGCATGCGCGTAGTGTGCGGTGGCAGATGGTGTCGAAGGCAGCGGAGAGGTCTAGGAGGATAAGTGCTGCAGTCTCGCCATTGTCCTGCAGGGTCCTGATGTCGTCGGTGGCGGAGATGAGGGCAGTCTCGGTGCTGTGGTTGCTGCGGAACCCTGACTGGGAAGGGTCCAGGATTCTGTTTTCTTCGAGGTATCGGGTTAGCTGTCTGTTGACGATTTTCTCGATGACCTTGGCCAGGAAGGGGAGCAGAGAGATGGGCAGGAAGTTCTTGAGGTCTCTTGGGTCAGCCTTGGGTTTTTTCAGTAGGGCGTTGATCTCAGCGTGTTTCCAGCTCTCTGGGAAGGTCGTGGTCTCGAGGGAGAGATTGATGACGTTGCACAGGAGGGGTGCGATGGAGCTGCTTGCTTTGTTGAAGACGTGGTGCGGGAAGGGATCTGACGGAGAGCCGGAGTGGAATGTGCTCATGGTCTTGATGGTGTCATCGATGCTCACGTTGACCCAGGCTAGCAGGGGGTCATGGTCGATGGTGTGCGGAGGATCTATTGTGTTGCTGTCTGTTGGGTCTGTCTGGGTGTTGAAGCTGTCATGGATGTCTGCTATCTTGCGGTAGAAGAAGGTGGCGAGGGAGTCGCACAGGGCTTGTGACAGCGGGATGTCGTTGGTGTTGGAGCTGGGGTTGGAGAGTTCCTTCACGATGTTGAAGAGCTCCTTGCTATTGTGTGCGTTGTTGTCGAGGCGGTCTTTGAACAAAGTTCTCTTGGTGGCCCTGATGAGGTGATGGTGGTTGCGGATGGCATCCTTGTGTGCTGCGCGGTTGTCCGGAGTTTGTTCGCTGTACCATTTCTTCTCTAGTTTCTGACAGGCTTGCTTGGAGGCTAGGAGTTCTGGGGTGAACCGGCTGGCCCTCTTGCTGGTGTCTCTGTGGGGGGGTTTCTTCAGCGGGGCGAGGGCGTTGGCACGGGAAACAACCTTTACAACGCAACTTTTACAACGTAATGCTATTACAACGCATTTTTTACAACGCAAAAGCTTTTACAACGCATGCATTTACAACGCATGCTGTTATATGGTAAGTACTTTTACAACACATATACCATTACAACGCATTTTTTACATTTTTTTATTTATGATGTTTTCAAAATAATTAAATAATATTTTATTATTTATATTAAATACTATAATAGAAAAATATGAAAGAGTAATTATTGAGTATTAATTATTTAAAATTTAAGAAATATGTAAAAATATGAGTAGTACTTTAAAAGATTAATACTGGAGTACTTTTAAAATTAGAAAGAGTATTTTTAAAAAGGAATTAAAAATGAGTAGTATTGTGAGAGTTTAATACTTGAGTATTTTTATCTTTCTTTTTAAAAATGTAATTTATATTTAAAAATTAATTTAAAAAAAGTACCTTTGGAGTATGTTAAAATTAATTAATTAATATTTTAATATTAAAAATAAATACTATATTCAAAAAATAATTATTGTGTATAAATTAAATAAATAAATATGAAAAATAAAATATATAACTAGTATTATTAAATATTAATAATTTAGTAGTAATATTGAGTACCTTTGGAGTATGATAAACATAAATAATTAATATTTTAATATTAATATTGAATAATACATTTTAAAAATTTGAAAAAGTAATTATTGTGTATAAATTATTTAATTTATTTTGAAAAAATTAAATATATGAATAGTATTAAAAAAGATTAATACTTGAGTATTTTTAACCTACAAAATTAAAATTTAATTAATGAAAAAAAGTATTTAAAAAATGAAAAAGTAATTTTGGAGTAATAAAATATGAAATATAAAAAATTTAAAAAAAAAATATATTATATATAAAATAATCATAGAGTTATTTAAAATTATTTTAACATAAAATTAATACAAACTAAAATTGAACTATGAATATAGAACTTACTTTAAAAAAATTCCCACGCTTTTGCATTGAAGTCTATGTGCTAAATTGTCCTTCATTTATTTTGGCAGCTTAAGAATAAACAACCCGCGGAACAAGAAAAGAAGGAGCGAAAAGAGAAGAAAAAGCAAGTTTGAAAGGAAAAAGAAAATAGAGTCGAGGTAAGGAACACATTTAGTAAATTTACAAATTAAAATTAACATTTTACATGTTTAAATAACAATATTAAAAATGAATAACAGTAAACAAATAAGGTTTATTAAATATTTCTTTATTGCAAGAAACATAGAAAAAACATTTTGGATTTATTGTTTTTTATAACATAATGTACATTTATTACAAAACATATACATAATTTATTTACATTAATTAACATTTATTTATAGAAAAAGTAAATAAAATAGTCCTTTTTTAACATTGATGCACGCGATGACGTCATGACGTGAACGTAGACGTAAGGCGCCATTTTGAAGAGCATCGGAGGAGGAAGCAGCAGGAAGCTGATCTGCGTCCAGGTAGGAAACTTTTTCACATTTATTTATAGATATAACGCTAAAACAAGATACATATATAGTAAAAAAAGAATAAGGAGAGGTTGCGGAAAAACTAATTGATCTTTTAAATGTTTAAAAACATGTCCACGTTCATGTCATTAATGTATGCCTATGTCGGGTCGCGAAAATGTATTGTTTCATTAAAAAATGTAAGTAACTGTAAAAGTAATTTAAGTTACTATTAAAAATGTTTATTACAAAACTTCGGAACCATTACAAATGAATTATATCTTCATTTAAAAAAAAAAAAATATGCGTATTTATAATTTGTGAAAAAAAAGATTGTTATTAATTTGGTGTTTATGCAGCAATGTGCATTTCGGAAAATGGATTGACTAATGGAATTTTGAATACATAGAATTTTAGTGGATTTTAATGGTGGTAGTTACTTAGAAAGTTTTCTAATAATTATTTACTTGCGTTTGATTTTTGGAAAGTTGGTCGATTATTATGGAAAAGTTGCTTTGGAAACATTGGTTGTTTATGAAAAAATGAAGATTTGGAAATAAAGTACAATAATTAGGAGACCCAACTTGTAAATTTGAAAAAATGTTTGAAAAATAATTGTATGCCAATTGTAATTAAAGGATATTTAAATTTGAGGCAAAGCAAGAAAGTAGGTACATAACTAGTTTTAGAAAGAAAGAATGTTAGAAAGATTTTCCAGGTAGTCTAGAGCCACACACAACGTAAATTGTTGTAATATAGCCAATAGTCTCTCTGACATTTCCCTAGTTTTGACAGTTACTCGTGGGTTTAGACTACCTGCAAGTGTTTGGGCAAGTCTCATTTCTTGAAAACTTTGCTCCTTCTTCAAAGTTTCCAAGAACGAGTAGAAATTAGGATGAGGTTTGCCAATTGTATGGTTGAAGGAGTTATGCCATCCCTCAATGGCATTGTTTGTTTTTGCTTCTCCCTCTAAACAGCTCGTGTAGCAGTTCCACCACTCCACATGGAATCGTGGCTTCATCCTGCGACCCGATCTGCTTAGGTGCCCAATCCATGTGTCCTCGAAATAATTTAGGATGGGTGCCAATTTCTCTTCATTATTTGTATAATAAACAGATTCTATAATAGCAGTGTAGTACTCGTCCACACTATCGGGAGGAACAAAACAAAGTGCTGTTAATTTTTTTAGTTCAAACTGTAGTTTGCTATCACGAGAATAATCTGCAACTAGGGATGTTTTTTGTAATTTACGCCAAAAAGCCTGGGAAAAATGGAAAAAACATCCCTGAATTTGGGTATCCGTGTACGTTTTATTGATCACATTGATCATGCTCAATTCAAAATCAATTATTACTTTCCTAGGACTTTGAGATGTTTTACTTTTAATAACTGATAAAAGTTCAGAGTATGTTGCAGAAGTCATATCAGGTAGCAAACTATATACTAAGGGAATTACATTATTGTTAATTTTGGCATGTATAGTGTAAATTTGAGTGAAAGGATGAGGTGTACTTTTAAACGTCCCATCCATCATCCAAATTTCACTATTTTCTAACTTTGCAAGGTTACGTGGGGTACTAAAACTTAGAATTCGTTTCTGAGGGTTTTGGTTGTCATGCAAAAGGAAAGGTTCATCAGAAAAAGAAATAGAAAGATCATGTGGAATTCTAATATCTGAAAAAGTATGTGGTGTAGATAATTGGATGTTACTTGCCTGCTTTTGTCTTTGAATAATTAGTCTCAAATTAGGAATTATAGGCATGTTACTAGCAACATGACTGGTGACATGCTGTGCAACCTCTCGTAAAATGGATCCTGTAGAATCATTGGAGGTGCTTGCAATAGCTTTCATTTCATTAACAGTTTCTCTTATTTCTACATCCATTGCAGAGGCAGAGTGGTTATGTTCTGTTGTTTTCACAACTAAATTATCAAGTGTAACCGCTCTGCCACTGCAATGGGTAGTGTAGTATTGCACACACCTCCAATGATTTCTAGGAAAACGTATTCTTTCCTTACTATATATGTATCCTGCATGGTTTAATAATTTTTTTCCTTTCCTCGATTTAATGTATTTAGCTGCTTCAAGACTAGACATTATCTGAAAAGAGAAGAGAAGAAAAACAAATTAGGATGTAAAAGTAAATAAACTAGCTCTAATGTTACCCCTACACCATCTAACACTTTCCCTACTGCTGCATCCTTCCTGGAGTTTGAATAGTAAATTGTACACCTACACCATCCAACACTTTCCCTACTGCTGCACCTTCCTGGAGTTAGAATAGTAAATTTTACCCCTACACCATCCAACACTTTCCCTACTGCTGCACCTTCCTGGAGTTAGAATAGTAACTTTCCCTAAATTGTACCCCTACACCATCCAACACTTTCCCTACTGCTGCACCTTCCTGGAGTTAGAATAGTAAATTATACCCCTACACCATCCAACACTTTCCCTACTGCTGCACCCTCCTGGAGTTAGAATAGTAAATTGTACCCCTACACCATCCAACACTTTCCCTACTGCTGCATCCTTCCTGGAGTTAGAATAGTAAATTGTACCCCTACACCATCCAACACTTTCCATACTGCTGCACCTTCCTGGAGTTAGAATAGTAAATTTTACCCCTACACCATCCAACACTTTCCCTACTGCTGCACCTTCCTGGAGTTAGAATAGTAACTTTCCCTAAATTGTACCCCTACACCATCCAACACTTTCCCTACTGCTGCACCTTCCTGGAGTTAGAATAGTAAATTATACCCCTACACCATCCAACACTTTCCCTACTGCTGCACCTTCCTGGAGTTAGAATAGTAAATTTCCTTAATTGTACCTCTACACCATCCAACACTTTCCCTACTGCTGCACCTTCCTGGAGTTAGAATAGTAAATTTTACCCCTACACCATCCAACACTTTCCCTACTGCTGCACCTTCCTGGAGTTAGAATAGTAAATTGTACCCCTACACCATCCAACACTTTCCCTACTGCTGCACCTTCCTGGAGTTAGAATAGTAAATTATACCCCTACACCATCCAACACTTTCCCTACTGCTGCACCTTCCTGGAGTTAGAATAGTAAATTATACCCCTACACCATCCAACACTTTCCCTACTGCTGCACCTTCCTGGAGTTAGAATAGTAACTTTCCCTAAATTGTACCCCTACACCATCCAACACTTTCCCTACTGGTGCACCTTCCTGGAGTTAGAATAGTAAATTATACCCCTACACCATCCAACACTTTCCCTACTGCTGCACCCTCCTGGAGTTAGAATAGTAAATTGTACCCCTACACCATCCAACACTTTCCCTACTGCTGCACCTTCCTGGAGTTAGAATAGTAAATTGTACCCCTACACCATCCAACACTTTCCATACTGCTGCACCTTCCTGGAGTAAGAATAATAAGTTATTCCTACTACAAACCATATTTTATGCATTTGGGGATCTTATTAAAATTAATAAGTAGATGGTTTGACAAATATATTGATGGTTTTAAAACAGTGTTGTTTTAAAATACCTTGTTTTTTATGGATTTCTTTCCTTGGTGAGTCTTCTGCTGTGGTATTGGCCTGCTGGCTGGAGTTTTGAGTTATGTCTTTAACAGATTTTTCCACAAAGTTGCAAACAATTGTCTGGAAAAATGAAAAAAAAAAAACATTGACAACGTTGGTGACAAATGCAAATTTGGATTAAATGTTTGAAATTATAACATTGTATTTAAGTATTACTAGATAACAATTTCCTTACTGCTGCACCATCCTCGAGTTAGAATAGTAAATTATACCCCTACACCATCCAACACTTTCCCTACTGCTGCACCTTCCTGGAGTTAGAATAGTAAATTATACCCCTACACCATCCAACACTTTCCCTACTGCTGCACCTTCCTGGAGTTAGAATAGTAAATTATACCCCTACACCATCCAACACTTTCCCTACTGCTGCACCTTCCTGGAGTTAGAATAGTAAATTATACCCCTACACCATCCAACACTTTCCCTACTGCTGCACCTTCCTGGAGTTAGAATAGTAAATTATACCCCTACACCATCCAACACTTTCCCTACTGCTGCACCTTCCTGGAGTTAGAATAGTAAATTGTACCCCTACACCATCCAACAATTTCCCTACTGCTGCACCTTCCTGGAGTTAGAATAGTAAATTATACCCCTACACCATCCAACACTTTCCCTACTGCTGCACCGTCCTGGAGTTAGAATAGTAAATTATACCCCTACACCATCCAACACTTTCCCTACTGCTGCACCTTCCTGGAGTTATAATAGTAAATTTTACCCCTACACCATCCAACCCTTTCCCTACATCTACACCTTCCTGGAGTTACAATAGAAATAGGTTTGACTATTACATTGTTGGATTTATAACAGTGTAAATTTAAATTACCTTTTGCTTTAGCTGTTTCGTTTCTTGGTTTGGCTGCTGCTGTGGTATTTTACTGCTGGCTGGAGGTTTGAGTTATTTGTTTTACAGATTTTATCCACAAAGTTGCAACCGATTGTCTGTGAAAATGAAAAAAAAAAAAAAAGTTAAGACAACTTTGACAACGTTGCTTAAAAAAAAAATGTGAAAAATTGTTTGTAAATCTGATATTTTATTTCACTGTAACTACATAACATATCAAATTTTCCATGGTACTGCATCACACTTGAGAATTAAAAATAATTGGTACCCCTAAACATACTACACTTTCAATAATGCTGCACCATTATGAACTTAGAGTAGTAATGGATACCCCTACACCATCCCTCGCTTTCCCTACTGCTGCACCTTCTTGGACTTAGAATAGTAATTGTTACCCCTGCACCATCAAACACTTTCTCTACTGCTGCACCTAAGTGCAGTAATATTAGTAATTGTTACCCCTGCACCATCGCACAATTTCTTTTATGATGCACCTTCAATGTTTAAAAATTATTATTTACCCCTACACCATACAACACTTTTGCTAAGCTAAAAAAAAATTTTAAAATAAAAAAAAATGAAATATTAAATCATTTACCTTCACAATAACAAAGGTGAGTCGAGGAGGTTGAGGTGAAGATAAATTAGGCAAACGATATGTTGTTTTCGATAGAAAAACAAATTTCTGTTTTAGGAACAAAAAAAAGATGTTTTAAGTTGGTATATATTAAAGTTACTTCAGTGATAAAAAATTGGTTAGAGAACATTTTATAAAATATTTAAATTATTTTTAAAGCACTGTTTGGATGGAAATAAAACATGATTTAGGACAAAACAAGGTGTTAAAATTTAATAGTAACTTACTAGTAGTTGGAAAGAAAGAATGCTTCTTCAAAGGATTGCAGTGTTCTCTCAGTCGAGGTCACAGTCTAGGTGTCAGAGGGTCAGGTTTTTGCATCTGGTCTCTCTGGTAGTTGATAATCAACTGATTGCAAAATGGTGTCTTGCTGGTATTTATAAGTTTTAGTCAGTGTCACTATTATTTTTTTTAAAAACAGCGTTCGTTGTGTTTTTTAGTATATTTTATTTTGCTGTGGAAAATGATAATTTAAAAAAGCATTAAAAGATGTATTGTTTTCATTGATTTGCTCCGTTTTGGCATCCATTTTGGAACATGTCTTTTGCTATTGTTGTCATAGAAAGTGTTGTAGGACAAGTTTTAGAAGTGAGATGGATAAAATGGCGACTATGTGTATGTGTCTTCTGTTTTAATCCGTTTACTTTTTTTCTGATATAATCATGATTTAAATGTATATGAACTGTTGATTAATTATTCGTTATTTGTGTAAAACTTTTAAATGTGTGAAAACGGATGTTTTTTTAAAATAGGAGAATTAATTTTAATACTCTAGTATTAATTTTAATACTCGAGTATTAATTTTAATACTCGCACATTAATTTGGTAATGCATTTCAGTAGATTTACGTTCAGTTTTGCTCCACATTTTAATACACTTCCCCACCCTAAAACCCCTAATTTCTCTGCATCCCGTGCCAGATTTTATTGAACTTTTTATTAAAAAATATATTTTTTGGCGTTGTAATGGTATGCGTTGTAACGGTTTTCGTTGTAAAAGCACTTTTAAGTATTTTAATAAGTTTGGCGTTGTAACAGTATTCGTTGTAAAGTATTGCGTTGTAGTAGTGTTTGCGTTGTAAAAAATGCGTTGTAAAGGTAGGCGTTGTAATAGCATGCGTTGTAACGTCATACATCCTGTTGGCACAGTCTTCGATCCAGCGTCTAAAGCTGTGGGCAGCGTCGTCGGTGTTGGAGGGTTTGGTGGGTGGGCTGAGAGCGAGGTTTGCATGTAGTTGGTCTTCGGTGATTTTGCTCCAGCGGTGGCGGGGGATCTGTTGGGTGCGGTGGTATGTGGTGGGTTTCTGAAAGGTGAAGTGGATGCAGCGGTGGTCAGATGCAGCGGTGGTCGGTCCAGAGGAGTTTGGTGGTGTGGCTGACAGAGAAGTGCATGCTTGAGGAGAAGACGGGGTCGAGCGTGTGGCCGGCGGAGTGGGTGGGCGTTGTAACGAGTTGCTTTAGTCCGATGTTGGCGAGGTTATCGATCAGGGTTGTGGAGTTGTTGTTGTTCCCAAAGTGAAAGTTCAGGTCTCCGAGGAGGATGTAGTCGGTGGAGACCAGGGTGTGCGTGCTGATGAAGTCGGCGATGGAGTCGCTGAACTGGGGGTGGGGTCCGGGGGTTCGGTAGACTAGGGTGCCTCAAAGGGTGGAGTTGGAGTCTGTGTGGATCTGGAAGTGCATGTGTTCGGCGGTGCCAAGCGCGTCGTCGGTGCTAGTCGCGACCCTGATGCTGTTCTTATGCGGTCTCTGTGGGTGATCTTGTAGCCATCTGGGATGGCTATGGCGATGTCGGGTGCGGAGGAGTCGTTCAACCAGGTCTCTGTCAGGAAGGCGACGTCCAGGGATGTTGTGTCGAGCAGGTCCCAGAGCTTGACGGCGTGTTTGCGCGCAGAGCGGGTGTTCAGTAGTATGCATCGCAGGTGGGTGCGGTCATTCTTGGCGGGTGGTTCATCGGTTCTTACTTGATAGATAGACAACCCTTACCAAACATTTTGAAAACATTGGCGGTAATGAAGGATGCTAAGTTATTTAGTGTCATTGATTTGTCCCCTGCTTACCACCAGGTATGGCTGCATCCTGACTTTAGGCACCTGACATAATTTGTGACTTCCTCAGGTGCCTACAGGTTTATCCACATGCCATTTGTGTTAGCCTCCGCAGCTGCTTTTTTTAAGAGAGTCATGAAAATGCTGTTGAAGGGGCAGCATCAGGTGCTGCTCTTCCAAGAAGACATCCTAGTTTGCGGCAAGGACCAGCAAGAGCATGACGAGTGCTTGTGGTAGGTATTAAACTATTTGCAAGAGGCAGATTTGGTGATGAAAAAGGAGAAATTCAAGTTCCGTTTGACTTCTTTGACTTACATGGTATATACAATCTCTGGTGAGGGAATGAGTGCGAAGTTGGATTTAGTGGAATGTATTGTGAGGGAACCAACACCTGAAAACAAAGATCAACTATGTTCCTTTTTGGGGTTGGCGGAGTTTTATTCCAAGTTTATTCCTAACTTTGCCTGTGTTTCTTTGCCTTTGAGGTTGTTGTTAAAGAAAAACTCCAAATTTGAGTTGTCTAATGAGTGTGCGGTTATGTTTACAGGTATCAAAGACATGTTTTGAAAGTTACCTCCCTTGGGACATTTTGATGCCCGAAAAAAGAAAGGTCCGTCAATGGATGTTAGTATTTTGTGGGTTGGACGCTGTGTTATCCTAGCTGGTGGATGGAAAATCTAAGGCAGTGGTTTTTGCTTCTCGCTCACTTAGAGGTGCTGAGGAAAGGTATTTGGTGATTGAGTCAGAAGCATTGGATGTGTTGTGGGTGATCCACAATTACAAATTCTATTTGGAGCCATACTGATTATGATTTGGTCAGATCATTGTCAGTTATTTCATATTTTCCCCTGTAGAGAGGTAGTAATCTCGGATTAAACGGTGGATGGAAGATTTGACAGAGTTTAGTTTTGCTGTGGAAGGACCTTGATCGATGGAAATCTTGTAACCCTGAGAATACCGCATCAAAAGAGGTACAAAACTTGTTTTGATATCAAAACCTCTGTACATAATAAGTCATGGAACATGGGAGAAAAAGTGTTGGTTAGGAAACCTGGAATGATAAAGAAAGGACGCTCTAGGTTCATGGGTCATTTCATCAATTGAAAAGCTGAGAAAAACTGTGGTGGTGTTAGATTCTGGAGATGTGTGGAACATGTTGGGATTGACAAAATGGTGTGGTGTCAAGAATGTGAAAGCATTTGCAATGCAATCGGTCTCGCCTTTGGGACCTTATATGTATTTAGCTATGCAGCACATTAGCCTGGGTGCTGAAACATCTACAGTTCTTTAACATGGGGGGAAAGAAAGCACCAAACTGCGTGACACACCAGGTATGGGAACACATGGAGAGAAATATTGCCTTTGAGCATGAAATGGTATAGTCCAAAGCTCTGTTTTTAATATAAAATCAGGGCCTTTGGTAGTCATATCACTGAAAATAAAAGATTTAAAAAAAATGTTATTGTCTATGGGTGCTCGTGGAAGATCATTTCTATGGACTGGAATCTAGAGAATGCTAAAGTGATTCTGGTATTTTACTGACCTCTGCTGGTCGTTTTCTATCAAGACGATTAAATAGGGGCAGTTGAACGGAAAAAAAGTCCCCGAAGCGGAAGCAGACAAGTCCTAGGGATGATCTCCAGAGCCCACAAAGTACATACACATATAAGTATATACTAAAGTATATACAAGAGGTCTCTAATACTTGAACTAAAAATGGTAATTAATGGTTTACCAAGGTTTTGAATGTGCAACTCCTGAAAATTCCACCAATGTTAGATCCTCTTCAAGGGCCAAATTCAGACTAGTTTGCCACAAAGACTACGTGTTGATTTAAAGTTGGTATTGAATTGAACTTGGAATGTATTCTTGGTCTGCATGAGTCTTTATATTTACTGCTTATTCTAACTTTTGTCTCGGGTGCATCTTTTATCTAATTCCTTTTTAGGTCTCCCCTACGATGCACGCATGCGCTGAAAGGGGGACCTTTAGCTGTCGCTCTGCTGTTTTTGAAAGTACATACTCGTGCTTGTGGCGGCATCCACCTTGTGGGAGCGAGCAGCGGCACGCATGCTATTTGGCTGTTGCTCGCTCCCGCAAGGCGGATGGTGCCACAAGCACGAGTGTGCTTGAAAACAGCTGCTGCTTCTTAGCGCAATCACTTTCACGGTGAAAGCGACTCGGCCGCGCGGCCAATGCTTGTTTGTTCTTGTTTTGTTTCCCTAAAATGAACTGAAATGATATCCCAGGCCTCGGAGGCTCTCAACTCATTGTTCCCGTGTGTCTGCTTTCTATACGACCCAAGGCCTCAGTCTATTATTCGGCCAGTTTGTTCAAAACGTGTATGCAGTAAAAAAAGAAAAAACCTGTTTAAAAAGAAAAAGAAATTCCGCCACAGCGTACTTACAGTGATTGGGAACACGGACAGTCCTCTGAAGGCCAGTGGTGACAGAGAGGAGGCGTGACATTTTTGCAATGGTTTTTCATTATTGGCTAATTTACACCGACTTTAGTGCGCTACTTTGCAGCTCGGATCTCTTAATACCCTATTCTCCCCATCACGTGAGAGATATGAACAGTGTTGCTTGGAGTGTAACAACATCTCCGCTTTCCATTATTCTGCCGATCTGTTTAGCATATAAATGTACTCACCGCGTTCGTTCGCAGGCTGTTTATTTCTGTGGATGGATCGGGGTGTGTGCGGACCCCTCTTTGTCCTCCCTCTGTCTATGCGCCCAGTAATAGCCTGGGGTGAATCCTCGTGAGCCCCCTCACCTCTGGCGCACACCTCCGAGTCCGGCCCAGGGTTTCAAGGCTCTTCGTGGTGCTCCTTCCGTTATTGATTCCAGACTGGTTCCTGTTTACCTTTCTCACAGTCAGGCCTGGGCCAAAATTCCGTTCAGTTCGCGGAAATTGCGATAATTTGGCATTTTTGCGTTCCGCGGAAAGCGCGAAAATGTCAAAATTTCCGCATTCCGCAGCTTAGCGATAATTTGTTTCTTGCTCGCGCTGTAAAAAAACTACATTCTTGCGTTCGTGCGATCGCCTTACCTGAATCCCCGCGTTCGCTGACAAGTTTTCCCGACCCGGTCGCATTCTCCACGAGATATTGGATTGTTGGTAGCCATTTTGCGCTGTCTTGCAACAGTTTGCGCTCGCATTGTCGCGCGATGACGTCATTTGTTGCGCGAACACGTCATTCTTCTCGCGATTATGCACCGCGTGAGTATGAGAAGATTGAGATCTCGAACACGTCATTCTACATCGCGAGTGAGAGGGTGAAGACGCGACACGTCTAATCGAACGCGAACAGGAGAAAGAGACCCCGAACACGTCATATCCAACGCGACAGGGACGAAGAGAAAGCGATCGTGTCATTTTCGACACGCCGGCGGAAGTAATGTGAAGCTCGAGAACTCGAACATGTAAAATTTTCAATTTGGAGAGGAATATCAGCTTTAGCAGCATGAAACCTTCTGCAAATGCTGATTTTGGATGATAACAACTCCTTACATTGACATTTGGCTGTCCTTTTTTGTGCAAGGAGTCCTTTTTTTAAAAAGGTGGAGAGAGGGAGGAAGTGACACAGAATCTCCAACTTCCTGTTCCTGTCCAGCAGGCTCCTCCCAGTGCTTTGTCCATCTCCTGCTCATTCTGCCTATGGATTTGGAGCTGGAAAGATCACTCTTTTTGTCTGCTGCATCATTGCAATTGAATTTGAGGATTTTTGGAACAGGATATTTTACAAGTAAGTGGTTGTTGTTTCTGTTTGATTGTGGGCATTGCAGTTGTTGTACTTGTAACTACAATTTATTTTTGATAATTATCATCATTCCTTTTTTTTTTAAAAATGTTGTGGGTAGTAGTAGTAGGCCCGAGCTAGCCATGGGCATGGCCTCATGGGTGTGTGCATGATGAAGCAACTGTTCCTTTTGGTGTTTTTTTAATGTATTTCATTTTCAAGCACATTTAGGGCATGGATGGCATTGGATTGAGTTGGGGAAGTGTGCTTTTTGGGGGTGGCCTTTCTGATGTTGTTGTGCCTGGCCATGTGGCTGGTGGCCATTTTGAAGCCTAGGCCTGCAAGCTTGCCTGGCCTTGTCTCCCAACAGGCCTGCTTTCATCCACTAGGATCAGAGCAGGTAGCCACAGCTTTATTAATCTAGTGTTTTCTGTGTGGTCTGTCGAACTTAGATTTCATTTAGGGCATGGATGGCATTGGATTGAGTTGGGGAAGTGTGCTTTTTGGGGGTGGCCTTTCTGATGTTGTTGGGCCTGGCCATGTGGCTGGTGGCCATTTTGAAGCCTATGCCTGCAAGCTTGCCTGGCCTTGTCTGCCAACAGGCCTGCTTTTTCATCCACTAGGATCAGAGCAGGTAGCCACAGCTTTATTAATCAAGTGTTTTCTGTGTGGTCTGTTGAATTTAGACATCATTTAGGGCATGGATGGCATTGGATTGAGTTGGGGAAGTGTGTTTTTTGGGTGGCCTTTCTGATGTTGTTGGGCCTGGCCATGTGGCTGGTGGCCATTTTGAAGCCTAGGCCTGCAAGCTTGCCTGGCCTTGTCTGCCAACAGGCCTGCTTTTTCATCCACTAGCATCAGAGCAGGTAGCCACAGCTTTATTAATCTAGTGTTTTCTGTGTGGTCTGTTGAATTTAGACTTCATTTAGGGCATGGATGGCATTGGATTGAGTTGGGGAAGTGTGCTTTTTGGGGGTGGCCTTTCTGATGTTGTTGGGCCTGGCCATGTGGCTGGTGGCCATTTTGAAGCCTAGGCCTGCAAGCTTGCCTGGCCTTGTCCGGCAACAGGCCTGCTTTCATCGACTAGGATCAGAGCATGTAGCCTCAGCTTTATTAATCTAGTGTTTTCTGTGTGGTCTGTTGAATTTAGACTTCATTTAGGGCATGGATGGCATTGGATTGATTTGGGGAAGTGTGCTTTTTGGGGGTGGCCTTTCTGATGTTGTTGGGCCTGGCCATGTGGCTGGTGGCCATTTTGAAGCCTAGGCCTGCAAGCTTGCCTGGCCTTGTCCGCCAACAGGCCTGCTTTCATCCACTAGGATCAGAGCAGGTAGCCACAACTTTTTAATCTAGTGTTTTCTGTGTGGTCTGTTGAATTTAGACTTCATTTAGGGCATGGATGGCATTGGATTGAGTTGGGGAAGTGTGCTTTTTGGGGGTGGCTTTTGTGATGTTGTTGGGCCTGGCCATGTGGCTGGTGGCCATTTTGAAGCCTAGGCCTGCAAGCTTGCCTGGCCTTGTCCACCAACAGGCCTGCTTTCATCCACTAGGATCAGAGCATGTAGCCACATCTTTATTAATCTAGTGTTTTCTGTGTGGTCTGTTGAATTTAGACTTCATTTAGGGCTTGGATGGCATTGGATTGAGTTGGGGAAGTGTGCTTTTTGGGGGTGCCCTTTCTGATGTTGTTGGGCCTGGCCATGTGGCTGGTGGCCATTTTGAAGCCTAGGCCTGCAAGCTTGCCTGGCCTTGTCTGCCAACAGGCCTGCTTTCATCCACTAGGATCAGAGCATGTATCCACAGCTTTATTAATCTAGTGTTTTCTGTGTGGTCTGTTGAATTTAGACTTCATTTAGGGCATGGATGGCATTGGATTGAGTTGGGGAAGTGTGCTTTTTGGGGGTGGCCTTTCTGATGTTGTTGGGCCTGGCCATGTGGCTGGTGGACATTTTGAAGCCTATGCCTGCAAGCTTGCCTGGCCTTGTCTGCCAACAGGCCTGCTTTTTCATCCACTAGGATCAGAGCAGGTAGCCACAGCTTTATTAATCAAGTGTTTTCTGTGTGGTCTGTTGAATTTAGACATCATTTAGGGCATGGATGGCATTGGATTGAGTTGGGGAAGTGTGCTTTTTGGGGGTGGCTTTTCTGATGTTGTTGGGCCTGGCCATGTGGCTGGTGGCCATTTTGAAGCCTAGGCCTGCAAGCTTGCCTGGCCTTGTCCACCAACAGGCCTGCTTTCATCCACTAGGATCAGAGCATGTAGCAACAGCTTTATTAATCTAGTGTTTTCTGTGTGGTCTGTTGAATTTAGACTTCATTTAGGGCTTGGATGGCATTGGATTGAGTTGGGGAAGTGTGCTTTTTGGGGGTGCCCTTTCTGATGTTGTTGGGCCTGGCCATGTGGCTCGTGGCCATTTTGAAGCCTAGGCCTGCAAGCTTGCCTGGCCTTGTCTGCCAACAGGCCTGCTTTTTCATCCACTAGGATCAGAGCATGTAGCCACAGCTTTATTAATCACGTGTTTTCTGTGTGGTCTGTTGAATTTAGACATCATTTAGGGCATTGATGGCATTGGATTGAGTTGGGGAAGTGTGTTTTTTGGGGTGGCCTTTCTGATGTTGTTGGGCCTGGCCATGTGGCTGGTGGCCATTTTGAAGCCTAGGCCTGCAAGCTTGCCTGGCCTTGTCCGCCAACAGGCCTGCTTTCATCCACTAGGATCAGAGCAGGTAGCCACAGCTTTATTAATCTAGTGTTTTCTGTGTGGTCCGTTGAATTTATACTTCATTTAGGGTATGGATGGCATTGGATTGAGTTGGGGAAGTGTGCTTTTTGGGGGTGGCCGTTCTGATGTTGGCTGTCTTAAAAACATGCTTTTGTTGTATGTATCTGGTCACTGGTGTGTTGTTGGTGTGCAATGCATGCACCCTGCAGACCGCTTTGGGGCCTGTGAATGTTCGTATTTACATTTTGTTACATTAAAAAAGGAGAGCAGTGTGCTTTAGCATGCATCCTTTGCCTGGCTTTTATAGGCCTTTTGTCAGCTCCTGGTGTTCTTTTCTCCAGGCTCCCGGCTTGTTTGTGATTTGTGAGTGTCCATGTGGGTGGTGGCCTTTTTTGGTGTTTGGACTGGGAGTTATTAGTGTCCTGCTTTTGCCATAGGCCTGCATGGTTTTCCTATTGGCTATTTGGCTTACTGCTTCCATCCATCCACCCCCTTTGCCAGCAGCAGCTCCATGGATGCTAAGATGCTAAAATAATTTAATGGCAAATAGGGTCCACCCCACTTCCATTACATTTGTATTTTGGTGGTTATTATTAACTTTCCTATCCTTACTGAGAGTGTAGTGTGTGGCTGTACACAGTAGTATAACATAGCCCTAGTTCAAAAAAAAAAGTCATAAATAGCTAGACTATCTTTTGTTTGCACTAGTACAGTACTAAGTAACTAAACCACAACAACAAATGCAACATTTCACTGATGTTCTTCTCCTGGCTTATTTGCTTTTAGGTGCACAAAAGACAGAGTAGGAGGTGTCATCAGCATCACCCGGCTACCCGTTGTACTGCCAGCCAGACAGAAGTCCTGCTGCGCATCACGTCCACGTGTGACCAGAACTTGTTGTGCATCTGCATCCTGCCTGACATCTGAAGAAGATGGCCCAAAGAAAGGTACCAGGTCCAGTAACAAGAAAGTTGCAGGTGAGAAGAAGGAACAGAAAAAGGAAGTGCCATTAACCACGACTGGTGGTGTGCCGGCCAATGTATTTTTTGGCACCCAAAAAGTTATGCCTGCAGCAGTGTTGTCCGGGAACCAAGCTGGGAACAGCACAGTGGTCCAACCTCACCAACCTAGGCACAAGGGCTACAGTGTCGCAGAGGTAGCCAGTCTACTAACGAGCAGCGATGTTGAAGAAATGTCATTACTGCAAAGTAGTACACAATCAAGTTCAACGCAGGCGCAAACTCAGCAGATCAGTGTGCAGCCGCAACAGGAACAGCAGCAGCCGCCGCAACAAGAACAGCAGCAGCCGCCGCAACAAGAACAGCAGCAGCTGCCGCAACAAGAACAGCAGCGGCCGCCGCAACAAGAACAGCAGCGGCCGCCGCAACAAGAACAGCAGCGGCCGCCGCAGCCCACCATAGTAGTTGTTGCTCCTGATGTAGGGGCATTTCAGGAAATCAAGCTTCCTGCAGACAAAGTGGAGCAAAGTGAAACCACTGTTTCAGAAGATCTATTGTCTTCCAGACCACCAGCAAGGAAAAGGAGGCTTAGTCCATCATCTTCTTCTTCAAGCCCCGCTTCTGATGATCGTGATGCCACTTGGCTCCCACCAGCTCAGTCTGAGAGTGATATACGCCACAAGACAATGCTTCTGAAAAGGAAGGTCCCAGAAAAACTTAGAGTTATGGAGTTAGATGTAGAAGAGGGGGGTGATGATGTTGATGAAGACGAGCCAGTCATCACGCACATTACTCCCGCCCCAAAGGGATTGGAGACCAACATTCTCACCCTATCCAGAAAGGCTGCTACTGAGCAGGATGTAGCACGGATATCAACAACACAGGTTACACCACCACTACCTCCAGCTGCCATATTTTCCAAGGCCCGGCAGGGCCCTACATCCAGCTCAACCATCTCAGTAGGTAGTGGTAGTAAAAGTCACAGTCTAGGTGCACAGGGTCACATTTCAAGCACCCCCTCCAGTTCATCTGGTGTTGGAAGTGGCACATCCAGCAGTGCCAGAAAGTTCTCCTCCCCAGTTTGGGACTTCTTTTCTGTTAGCGCCAAGGAGGAGAACATTTCTATATGCTCAATTTGTCGGCAAGGTGTTCGGTGTGGTAAGCTTGGTACAAACTATGGTACCGGAGGACAAGCAAGTCATCTAAGAATACACCATACTATCGTGTGGGATGATCACCTACTTGAGTTAAAAGAAAGTAGAAAAACTCAACCCATTGAAGTTGGTCAGGATGAATCAGAGAGCGATATTATTGCGGTGGCAGGTGAAGAAGAGGGAGGCATTTCTAGCCCTGTCCCCAGTAGTGCAGTGGTAACGACCACATCCTCCTCAGTAACATCAGAGTGGCACCGCAGTAAGAGCCATACTCAGAGTCTGGGTGAGACACCAAGGCGACCGGCGAGTACCTCAATGAGTCAATCTGTGTCGTTGAGCCTTAGTGGGTTAATGAAAACAGCACCACTAAGGAAAGTAAGCCAGCCTACCATTGAGAGCATGTTTAGGTTGGAGGGGCAGTTCCAACGCAACCACCCAACGGCACGATTGTACAATGCGAAGCTGGCTAAAATGTTAGCGCTGGACCTTCTTCCTTTTTCATTTGTGGAAGGGGTGGGTTTCCTTGAATTTCTGTCTGCCATCTGCCCGAAATGGAAAGTTCCCAGCCGGTCCTATTTCGCAAGAATTGCTGTTCCGGCACTACATCATGATGTGCTGGAATTGGTTGGACAAGCTTTGCAGCAGAGTGCTGTGCACAATATCCACCTGACAACAGACTTGTGGAGCAGTTGCCAAGCCACAGATTACATGTGCATCACTGCACACTGGATCTCTTTTGTGGGGGTTAGAGATAAACTATCTGCATGAGGTGTTGTTGACACAGCTGCGATTTTTGAAGGTACTCGGAAACATGTAACTGTAGCCATGTTCGCCATGGAGAAATCTCATACGGCTGAAAACATTTTACACGAGTTTCGCAGCAAGGTTTTGGAATGGCTGCGGCCCAGAGGGCTTGGTATTGGTTTTGTTGCCACAGACAATGGCAGTAATGTACTTAAGGCCATGGAACTTGGTTCCTATTTCAGGGTTCCGTGTTTGGCGCACTGCATAAACATTATAGTTCAAGACTTTCTGAAAAAAGAACCCATAGTCAGCAATTTACTGGCCATCTGCTGAAGAATATGCATTCATTTCAGCCATTCTTTTAAAGCTCGGAAGCAGCTGAGGATCATCCAACGTGAACTTAGGATGCCAGTCAAGGCACTCATACAGGAGGTGGCAACACGTTGGAAAACAATGTATTACATGCTTGATCGTCTGTACGAACAGCACAGGTCACTCCATGAATATGTCTGGTACAGAAGCAGGGATGCTAGTGTTAAAGGCATGAACCTTGAGAGAGATCAATGGACCCTAATTAAATGCCTGACTGAGATGCTGTCTCCTTTTGAGGTCTTCACACGTGAAGTCAGCAAAGAGGACTGTACAATGGGCCAAGCTATCCCATTATTGCAAATGCTAGAGCATGAGCTGAATAATGTGTCTGAATCATACAAAGGTGTAGAGGACAGAAGGCAAGCCCATGACTTGGTGGAGAGCTTATCCCGGCGCTTAGCTGAAAATGTAAGGATACAAAATAAAATGTTGTCACAAGAACATTACATTTGTGCCACAATTCTGGATCCACGTGCAAAATTAGGACTACTGAAGACATTCCTTGCTTTTTCCGACATTGATGTTGCCCGCTACAAAAGTTGTATAGCTGAAGCAGCCAGTAAGTTGGAAAACGAAGGGCTGCTAATTAAAAGCCCGCAAGATCAACCCACAACAAGTACTGAAGCAGGCCATGCAGAATCAAGTGCAACTTCGTCGGCTGAGGGCAGTGCGTTTGGCTCACAATCACAACACTTACCATCACTATCGACTACAGAAACAATAACTGGATCATTAGGCCGAGTACAATCATTATCATTATAGGATTGGTATGTAAAGATGGGCCTTTGTAAGCACAGTGCTGATGCACAGAAAAAACAGCACAAAAGCTTACCAGCAGCGACCCTGAACATTGAGCGGATGGTCCAGGCCTATCTGGACGACCCAATAGAGGTGTACGTTGATCAAAACCCATTGCAGTATTGGTATAGGAAAAGGTCTGAATGGCCACAGCTCAGCAGGCTAGCGATAAGCTATCTGGCTTGCCCTGTCGCAAGTGTCTCTTCCGAACGTGTTTTCAGTGCTGCTGGTTCCATTGTAACATTGAGAAGGACCAGTCTATCTCCAAAAAACGTGGAGAGGTTAACAATGATCAAAATGAATCAGCACTTCATACCACCGAATTACACAATACATGAATCAACAGAGGAAGATGAGGACAGCGGCTCAGGTGACGGAAGTATTGTGTCAGATGATTACCTACTACTGGCTGAACCCCCAGATTTTGAGGACGAGCTATACTTCCCTGACAATTAGGCTCGCACTTACTGTTTTCCTCCCTTTTTTCCCCCTTTGTTTATGTGTCTGTCGTTCTGGTTATAAACTTGTGAATCACAACAAATCCATAACCACCATCTTCTACTCTTCTAATTTAATATACAAGTTTCAGGTGTCTGCTATTTGACAGTACAGTCCTCTGAATCCAGCTCCTCCGCTCCATCATACTGAGTCTCCTGCTCAATTCCATTTCCCTCATGAATGATGATTGGATGATGGTAACAACAAATTCAAACGTTCCTAGTCCTTCCAAAAGAAGTGGAGCATGAATCAGATGACTACTATAGCTATCCTCATTTCAGAGCCGAGAGAGACTGGCCATTAACTGAAAATAAGATGGAACAGGTAATGATTGATGCCATGCATTGGACGCAGAGTCGCAGACTGAATGATTTAGATTTTGTTGTGTTTGTTGTGCATAAATGTATGTAATTGTGCACTGCCACTAATCAACTTTCTACAGAACACACTAAACTTAACTCAAGGTGAATTCAATTTTCCCCTTCTTGCAAATAAGAAATTTGTACTTCTCCTGCAGCTTGGTGATACATTGCTTTTAATTCAATGCAGGAAGGGGACTCACTCAATCTGCGCAATGAGTATGATTGACACAACAGCACCGTCCATCGTGATGATGGCAAAATAGACGGCCCGTTAACTTAAGATGAGAAGGAACAGGTAATGATGACAATTAATGGCATGCATTGGACACCTGACTCTGAGCAATTGGTCTTTGTGTTTCCGTTGTTTGTTTGTTGTGCACAAAGTGATGTCAAAGTGTACTAGTAATCTATCTTTCTGTACACAATAAAGAATGACTCAAGTCAGTAATATTTATATTTCTACTCTTGTTGTATCATAAAAATTTTACTTATACTGCAGGCCGATCTTCACAGTTAGTCAGTGAAAGAATCAGAGATGATGATGAAGTCAGGAGGACGTTTCATGAGTGGCATAAAACGGAAAAGCCTAAAGATAAACACGTCAACAACAACCACAGCAGACCCAAATG
The DNA here is from genome assembly GCF_964204655.1 of Triturus cristatus. NCBI lineage: Eukaryota > Metazoa > Chordata > Amphibia > Caudata > Salamandridae > Triturus > Triturus cristatus. Next base: position 234,594,523 of record NC_140587.1, read on the forward strand.
TCTGTGTAGAAGTTGAATAGAGTATAGCGGTGGGATGACTGCAGTGCATTGATTTTACTAACTTAAACTGTACAATGCTATGTTTGGAATGGATAATGTGCTTTGCGTTTGTCCAACTCTTTGAGAGAAAAAAAAAGGACTCTAAAGTGTTAACGTAGGATGTGCTACTGCTAAGCACTGTGGGCCTGCTCTTTCCTTTTACTGTTGAAGGTCAATGCTGGAAACAGACTAGAGTAGAGATGATGCATACATGCCACCTCGGAAAGTGTTCTTGTTGCACTTCACCATAACTTGTGCATTTGTTTCAACTTTGTTTCTCAATATCCCCTTTGGTTTTCCCATCTACAATTACAGGCCGGGCCTTGCCCTATACTTTGGAAAACATTACAATGCATTCTTACCTTACCAATAAATCAACATTTTTTTTCCAGCCGGGCAGTGGTGAGTTGCGAGGCGACACACCCAAGATTGATGGACGAGAGGAGCAAGAGGAATGTCGAGATGCAAATCCAGTCCACATTTTTTACCAGGATACCACAGTGACAGTATCCACTTTAATTGTCTTTTAAATAATTTGATTAATATTTTGTATACAATCTTTACAACAGTGTGTTCTTGGAGTTGTTATTATCATCATTAGGTTTGCTCTGTGTTTACGTTTCTTCCCTACCAATATTTAACATTTCTATTTGCTATCTGTAAAAGTATTAAGGCTGGAACAACAGAACAAGAACTAGAAGTGTATGTAATCCGGGTCTCTCATCATCATGCATGCATTGCCTTTTTCTCCCTTAACATATGGATATGGTAGTCTTCAATGATTGTCGTTTGTTTGTCTATGTATGCATACTGTTTTTCTATGTCAAACCTTTCCCAAAAAACCCCTTCCCATCCATTCAACAAACCCTAACCCTCTTCCCCCGGGCTGTGTGACTTATTGTCGAGGTGTAACTAAATTAAATGTACACCAATACTTAATCACACACTTGCTGGGGCGGATGTGGTGAAAGCAACACTACTTCAATTTCAAGGCAGAGCGATGATCTTCTTCTGCTTGGCCAACCATGAGTAGGATATTTCAGAGGTTATTTTTTTTAACAAAGGAACATATACCTCAGCATGAATTGCCGACATTGATTGGATTTGTTTGTTGTCATTCCTCATATACAGCACTAACTGTTAGGCTGTAGGCCTAGTCAAGTGACTCGACACAACTATAGTTTGTAACTCTGTCTAGTAGGCTATCCTAACCACCATTCTGTTTTTTTGTCAAATATTTGAGCATATTATTGTTGCTCGGTAAGTTCTGTACTGTACTTCATTCAACTACTCCTCTAACAGTCTCTCAAAGGCGATTGACTGTCTCCTTTTCTTTTTTTGCAAATGCTGCCGCCCTGCCAGTGTCTACTACTACTACTACTTTGCTACCATCACCACCACCCCAATCATGGCATGTATGAAAAAGTAAACCATCTTCACCATGCAGCCAGTGCTGTGCCACAGTTGGACATAAACATTATGCACCGGTAAGAGAGAAGTTTGGGGGAGGCAGAATTAATAATGGACATGTTGTCAAGGATTTCATTTTCACACACCAGTACAAAGAATGCATAGACTAGAGGACAGACTGAAAGTACTAGAAGGACCAGTCAATGTGTGAGGTGTGTCGCATCTATCTGTTTGTGTCTTATACAGTCAGCCAATTATTGAAATCAAACACAGGCTATGGGCGGCCATGCACCAGCAAGGAAACAGTGTGATGTAAAACAGTTACCCCACCTACAAAACATTAACAACATTGCATGTAACATAGAAAAATATATTTAATTTACCCTAACAAAAATAAACTCAACCCACAAAAGCTGACCCACCCCCCTCCCTAACCCCAACCAATGTCCATAGAAGTCCGTAATGCCCAAACAAGTTCCCACTCACCCACCCAAACAAGAATTTAAAAAGGGGCAGAACAGGATGACAGGGACTAAGTGGTGGGGCGGGACTCAAGGAGGACACGCATCTGGCGCATCTCGCCCTCTAAATGGGCGACGCGGCGTCTAAGGGTGCGGCAGTTGCAGCCACAGAGGAGAGGCACCGGAGATGGCACGGTGGCGGCGGGCAGCCGCCAGACGGTGGCGCCGTACCGCTGGAGGGCGGTGGCTGGAGCCCGGGACACTGGAGGAGGCTTCAACAATTGCAGCCGCAGTCTCCTCCTCCTCCTCGGCTAAGACCACCAGCCGCCGGTATTCTCGCTGGATTGCCTCCAGCTTCCGGCGCCGTGCCTTGGCGGCCAACTCCTTCCGATTTTGTTTCGGAGTAGCTGTGTATCAAAAAGAAAAAAACAAGACAATTGTAAAATATACTCTTAGAAAAACAGTAGGACAAGGTCATTATTTATACACATAGTGGCATGGTAGAGTAGCACTATAAAATAAATCACAGTAGTACATAACATTTTAAATATCGCCCGTCCTTCTTCCTTCCACCCGTCTTTCACTTTTTAGTTGAACAGTGCACCAGGTGCTCTTCTCCATAAAACTTTCAAAGCGGAGTTGAAATCAGATAGATGAGGCCATTGGTTACTCAATACTCCCGCTTCTATGCCAATTAGAGGGAATTCTAGTCTTCTAGTTCACTCTTCAAACATCCCCAACAACTCATACTTACTCACATCGGATAGCGGGCGGACTTTGTCTGCCCGCCATCCTCATGCTAAAAAGGGTGGGGGTCCCGTGGGGACAATTAATTAGGATGATGCGCCCGGCACAGTGGCGGGCGCATCCTGTTTTTTTTTACATTCTGGTTGGCTTTGCTGAAAGCAATGCTAAAATGTTGTGCTGCTTTTCCAAGCAGAACATGACAGGCCCCGCATGGAGCCTGTCACGTTTTGCTTTGAAAGGCGGGGGGGTACCATAGCATAGGTAGGTACCCTCCATGGGGGCACCCAAGCATACTCTGCAATGTCTGCATGCCTTTCCGTGGCGGACGGCAATGCCGCCACGCAAAGGCATTCCAAAATGCAGATTATATGGCTGGCGGTGTGTTCAGAGAGACACCACCGGCATATTGAACCCTTTTCCGCCTGGTCGACATGTGGGGGGTCTGAATATTTTCTACAGGGATGGCGGGAGGTTTGCCCCTGCGGTGTCGGCAGTGAATTCCAGCCGGCCCGGCGGGGGCAATACGCCCACCATCCTAATGGGGCCCTAAGTCACAACTGTACAGTATACATATACATACCGTACACCCTTGCAGTGAGTGTACTGTCAAGTTCAACAAAAGTTAAGGATTATGAATCTAACTTAACACCGCCTGCCACTGGTGCTGCCACTCCCCATACCGCTCCATCGTCGGTATCGGCAGCAACTGCCGCATCCTCGCCCTCCGCGTCATCTTGTTCGCTGGCCCCGGCAATGGTGGTCGGTAGTTCGCCTAGAAAACATTCCACATTTATTAGGCGTCATATACACCTCCCCCCTATTGATCAGTAGCAAGGTTGAAAAATGAGTTAATACTAACACACATCACTAGTACAAATCAGGTAGTAGTAGTGTAGAAACTAATAGTTATATATGATCATTGTAGCCTTTGCTTAATTAGCCCTAGCCATGCTACCATTTTACCTTTGTTTCTTTTATTTTTGCACATGTGACGTTACATTGCAGCTTCTTAAGACACCTTTGAGCCCACATGACCTGCCTCACACTGATACTGTCTAGTCTACGCGCTGCGTACAAGCGGTCAACAAACATTAACAAGCCACTTTTTTAGGAAGTACTGGTGTACTACTGTTACTGTTAGTCCAAATTGCTTATCCATAAATGCTACACTTTTTGGCACGGCTGAGAAATGCTTGCAAGTTGCAATATACTAACGCACACCATTTCATTTTTCGCATTAGACGCAAGATTCCCTTCTACGAACCAGAGCTTCTGAATGATGCAGCAACTACCAGTACTAGGTTCTTCTAAGGTGAGGGGTCCCTTCACTCTCATCTTCATTTATAAATTTATATAAACTAAATTCCTAGCGGATGGTGGTGCTGCCTTCCACCACTGTTCAGTTATCATGATTTAATTCCCAACTGTATAAGTGTAACAATGTATATTGTTTTAATGTTATTGATTTTCCGGTTGGTGCTGCATTTATAAGAAAACAGTGTACAGACCTTCTCAAATTGAAATAAACATTTTGAACTTACATAGACTTGGTGGTATTTGGTGTGGACTAACTTACACGAGTGAGCAAATTAAAGTAAGGGTGTGCATGTGAATTGCTTCCACGACTGAGAGGTTGGGTGTGTTATGTTCTGGGTTGTATACTTGCTGGGTATCTTGGGGGGAGGGTTCCGAGACCTAATAGTTATGACAAGACAGTACTATAGTCAAGCAGTGGAATTGTGGTGGGTGCGGAATTTCTGATTGAGGTGTGCAAGGAAGGTCCAACCTATCATCACCAACATCCTATTTTCTGGTGCAAATGTCTGTGTATGTGCAAGATCCCTACAACAGTAGTATGTCCTATAGGGTATCATATCAAAATAGTAATAAATCTGGTAGGGCTGTTGTTGCTGTGAATTTTCAAAGCCTCAAGATCAATAAGAGTAAAAGTAGTAGAAGACGACGACCCAACGGATTGGACTCAATGGCTCGAGCTACTGGTGAATATGAGTTTTATATTACAACCTTTCACAAAGAGTGGCACTGGCCAACTGGGCAAGACTAGCTACTACAGTACAGACAGACTGATAGTATGTAATAGTAGTAGTACTCAGAGTCATCATAGCGGAGGCAGGGATAAGATTTTTGAAACCGTACAGATCGAAGGATAATTGGTGGTAAAAAAATAGCATTTGGAAACAAACAATAGTTCGGGAAAAATATGGGGCAGTAAAAGTTACGGAATAAGAAATATTATTAAAAACAAGAAGACTTACTGGGGCCAGCAGAGGAGCCCTCAGCGGTGTCCTCCTGGTGGTGTTCCTATGAGTGTCCCGCCGACTGCCCAGTCCCTATCGGTCTGCCCCTGGGTGCTGATGAACAGGAAAGATATAAGAAAGAGACAAACATTGATGGATGGTGTCAAACAAATACAATATTTTTCAACAACGGTCAAAAAACACTTATGTAAACAACACTTGTAATAACTAAATTGACCGATCTCATCTGGTCAACAAGTAATATCAGGGGATTCGCAGTTCGACTACTTACGTTACTATTTATCAACAGTAATCCAGTCTTCCATTCTGATTCCAGAATACTAAGTTACAACTAAGCCTAAGTACAACGTACCACCCAACCTAGCCCACCTATTCCAGGCATGCCAATTGTACATTAAGTATGCATTTCCACTGTATTCCTCAACAATGCATATGGTCAAATTATGGAGGACACATGAACATGACTACATTTTTTGTATACACCAAATTTTGGTTTGATTGATTGATGCTGATCTGCTAGTGCTAAGTAACTGCTAAGCCTACCACCACTCATTGAACAAACTAGAAAAGGTTCTAATAAAGACTGCCGTACTAGCAGCACGTCACGTAACTGAGTGAGGGGGCATCACGCATACCACTAACAAATTAGAAGCTCATACAAAGTACCTAAACCTAAGTATCAATCCGCCCCTATCTATTAGTGACAGGACAAAGTAAGGAGTGGACTAGAGTCACTGTAGCATTACGTAACTTAAATTCTCTAAAATAAACTCGTAAAGAATCACGCTAAGCAAGCGCAAACGCAAAGCTGCAAACAAGTAAGATTAGTAGTAGCGCAGAAAAGCACCTGTGTCAAAAAAAATCACAGACTTTTAAACGTAATTAACCTGGAATGTAAGCAGCAACATTCTAGCTGGTTGGAAGAAAAAAAAGATATTCGCAATATATAACACAGAGCAGAAGAACAGACACAAAGTATTAATAATTAAATAGGTACTCACCAAGCCCCGGGACCTCCACTCCCAGCAGGTCCAGCAGGTCCTGCTCACGGTCCAAGATGTCGGACCACCGGTGCGTCAGCTGCGCCTGGGTGCGGCGGACACCAGAGAAGTGTGACACTGCCCGGCGCACCTTCCCCCACCGCTGCCGACGCTCCCGGAGGCCGTACCCGGACCCAGGCCTGCCACCTGCTGCCAGGGTTGAGGGGAGGTGGCACTGCACAAAGAAAATTAGTGCAGCCAACTCCACCTCCCCAAATAAGGCCCGTGCCTGCACCCCTTGTGGGCTCCGCCTTCCGAAAGGAAGGCGGTCGCGGCTCTGGCTGCGCCGGCGAACAGCCCTACCCTTGGACATGGTTCTGGGGATGGGGCGGGAAAGAAAAGGTAAAATAAATGAAGGAGTAAAGGAAATAAATAGCAGGCAATAGAAAGAGAAAAAGTAGCTAAAAAACAAAAAAAAAGTAGACAAAAACAAAAAATATAGAAGCAGGAAAATAGTTAGAGAAATAATAAGTAATAAAGATCCAAAAAAAGTGGCTATAAACAAAGGATTGAAAAGATTTTGGGAGGATTCAAAATCAGGCCCCAGAACCATGCAATAGAGTGAAAAACAAGATGGCCGCACCCATTGCGACCACGTGCGCAAGTTCGCGCGATATTTTCTCCCCGAGCAAGCAAAAAGCAACGCGATCAAGTAAAAGCGGTCGCGAACAGGAAATATCGACCGCGAACGGGCGCGAACATGCATTGCGCGACCCAGAACAGGAAGTGAGCATCGCGAGAGGGTGGGACAAGTGAAAACAAGATGGCCGCGCCCGTGAGCAACCGCATGGGTAAGTTGGCGACCCGCGATCACGCAAAAAATACCGCGAACAGGCGGGAAAAAAACGTCCGCGTCTTCGCGATATTTCCGGCGTGTTTGCAGAGATTTTCAGCATTTTCGCGATAATTTGCGAAAGTTAATTTCGCAAATTCTGCCCACCCCTAGTTTATTCACATGACTGGGCAAATGCAGCGCTCAATTTAACACAAATGGCAAGACTTCTTGGGTACTGCGGCTGTTTGTTGAATTCAGGCCAACTGAGGGGCATATTATCAAGCATGGCGTTAAAATTATCGCTGCTTTAGCGGCAGAAAACTGCCGCTAAAGCGGCGATAATGGGCTTGATAATTTGCCGCAGAGAATTCCAATAGAAGCCCATGTTGACACCAGAACATGGGCTTCTATGGGAATTCTCAAGGGCATATTATCAAGCCCATTATCGCCGCTTTAGCGGCAATTTTCTGCCGCTAAAGCAGCGATAATTTTAACGCAGTTACTTGACAATATGCCCCATAGTTTTTTTTGTTGACAGTTATTGGCGAGCGCCAAGCTTGTAAGGATTGGTAGAATGGACAAGGTTCGCGCTGTAGGGGGCGTGGTTAATGAAACTTACTGTTATATGCAAGAATATTGCAAGAGTACCCCCCAAACTGCAGGTTATGCCTGGCATTTAGGGTCAGTGGGCAATTAGGTAGAAAACATGGGAATCGGGTAGGCTGTAGTTCAGGGCAGTAAATTAAAGCACACATAAACTGCAAATGAGTTTATCTGCATATTTGAACATCAACAACTGTGACCAGGAGCTATGGCAGAGGTAGTTTTCCCAATGAGTCCTCTACAGTCTTGGCTGCTGCTCATCGCTCTGCCCCTATAACGCTGAAATATACTTAGGGCTTACGGTTCTATGGTATTTCTTTTTTACATTTCCAACTGTATTTATCCATTTTAGCAGCCCTTACTGGGTGGTGGTGGTGACCCTCCCCCGTTTTATTCCTCTATCTTCACCCTGTTTGTTAAGCTTTTGTATTGTACGTCGTTTTCTTCGTTGCTTATCTCCTATCGTAAAGGACCCATAATGGTTTCTAGAAAGCGCTACATAAAAACTTTACATTGCAGGTATACTTATCTGTATAGCCTGTCTCACTGCCCTTATCTCGCTATGTCTCTGTCTATCCCTGTCTATGCTTCCGTATCTATGTATGCCTGTCCCTGTCTTACTGTTCGTGTCTCACTCTCTCTGTCTCTATACACGCCTTTCTATAGTTTAGTACCTCACCCTCTCAGCTTCTTTACTCTCTTGTGGCCTGTAAAAGCCCCGCCTGGCTTGATTGGTGGCTCTGCTCCCCCATTCACCAGTGGCACATGAAGTATTAGTAGATGTTGTAGCACCCAGGATAATGTGCAGCATGGCTAAATACTTACAAGGTCCCAAAGGCGGACCTATTAGCTATGCCAATGCTTGTTTTATGTAGATATTGTATGGAGATGTGTTATCATCTGCTCAAATGGTAACAATACTGGGACACTAGAACCTTACACTTGCTACGGTTGCCTAGGAGTTGGAACTATGCCTAGGTCAGTAACGGCATCATAGAGCATCAGGGTGTAAGAAACAGTAGGAAGGATTGGCAGTTGGTCGGGCTACCTGTAAGGGTTGTGTTAGACTTGGGGATCTCTGGTTGGCGCAAGGTTGCCCTTGTGTCAAGCAGGAACCCTCTCCTCTACGTCAGGGCGCAGGATAACCCCTCGTGAATGACCCTTGCTCACCCTCTAGGTGCGTGGCGTGAGCAGCCAAGGCGATTCCTCAGGCGTTGTTGGTTAAGCACTTACAATCATACATACAGTAAATACATCAATCCCCCCAGAAACGGACACCAGACTTGGATATGTAGAAAAATACGCTTCTTTATGTAAAAATAGGTATATATCTCAGCAGACTTATCACAAGACCAATAACGTTTTCGCTATGCCACCAGGTTGTAAAGCAGGCAAATGTTCTCTGTTCGTAGCTTCAAATGGAGACTCTGTAGTCTCTTGCAAATGTTACTTGTGGTTCCAGTACTCACAGCGATCGGCTCCTGCGAACGGGGAAATAAGGCGTTGCGGGCCCCGAGCCCGATACTGGAACTTCTTTCGTGATGTGGAGAGTCGGCACAGGTCGGTGCGACTCTCAGCTTCGGAAGTGTTCTTGGGTCCTCAATCAGCAGGTGTGGGCAAGTAGGCAGGCGCGGCCAGCGACCCTTTAGCACGGCGGTGCAGGGGGGTCTCCACAGCGGGGGCGGCGCGGCCTGAGATGTCCGGGGATAGCGAAGCGGGGTCACAGGGCACGGTCAGTGCAGCTGGATGACCCGGCGTAGATCACAGTCGTCGGACGGTTTCCGGCGGGAGGGGTGATAGCGCGGTCAGCGCGCTCCAGTGGCAGGCGGTGACAGGGATGCAGGCAACCTAGCCCGGGGACAGAGAGCGGCTCCGGTCGGAGCGGGGCTCTCACGGGTTTTGCGGCAGGCAAGCTTCTGAGTGTCACGGCCCTAGGAGGGGCGATGAGGGGCGCACTCTCTTTCCAGCGGGATGCACACACGGCTCGAATCGGAGGACGAGCAAAAGCACAGAGAACCCACTGGTCCTGGGGTTCAGTTCAGGGGGCAAGCTCAGATCAAGCCCTTGGAGAATGTTTAAAGCACAAAGTAGCAAAGTCTTTTCAGTAGTCTCTTCCTCTCCTTTCTCAGCAAGGCAAGCAGCAGGCCAGCTCCTCCAGCGTCTTCTTCTCCTTCTAGTCGGGCAGAGGTTCTTTGTGGTAAAACAGGATTCTGATTTCTTAGGAGCCAGGCTCCTACTTTTATACCATGATTCTTTTGTTCTTTAGCGCCAGGGGGCCTGGGCCTGGCTCAGTCCAGTTCTGGAGCACTTTGTTATGGTGACTGCTCTTTCCTTTCAGCAGCAGGGCAGAGACATCAGCCGCTCCACAGGGGGCGGCGCCGGCTTTGTGGTGGCAGAGCACAGGTCTATTCAAGAGTCAAGGTGTACTCCTCCCACCCATCCTGGTGTCATCTCTCTACCCACCACCTGGCAGCCAACCTGTCTTTAGGGATTCCCCAACCCTGCTCCTTACGGTTGCTAGGCAGAACACACACACACAGCAGAGGCGGACTGAAATGGTCAGGTCAGTAAATACTAACTTTCTAAAAATAGTATTTACAAACGCAGGATATTAAAATAAACTTTACTAAAAGAAGTATTTTATTATTCTGAGTTCAGGCATACTAAACTTGACATTCTACCATGCTCTATGAGTCCACTGGGGTCACAGCGTGTAGGGACTCCAGCAGCCCATTCTGGCCTATGGAGAGCAGGTAGCCTTCAATAGTGAAAAACGAAAACGGCTGTAATTCACTATTAAGACATGCCACACACATCAGGGCATGTCCTACCTTACACCTACAATGCACCCTGCCCGTGGGCCTACCATAGGGGTGACTAACATGAGGCAAAGGGAAGGTTTGGAGGCTGGCAAGTGTGTGCACTTGCCCAGCCAGCATGACAGTACCGGACTGCACGCAGGTTCTGCAGTGGCAGACCCTAGACACATTTTACAAGGCCGCTTCTGTGGGTGGCACAACCAGTGCTGCAAGCCCACCAGCAGCATTCGTATTTACAAGCCCTGGCACTCCTGGTGCACTTTACTAGGGGCTGATAGTAAACCGAATAAGCCAAACATGGACACCAATCAATGTATACATTTTACCATAGGGAGAGCATATGCACCTTAGCACTGGTCAGCAGTGGTAAGGTGCCCAGAGTCATAAAACAGCCAACAACAGGTCAGAAAAAATACAGGAGGAAGGCAAAAAGTTTAGGGATGACCCTGCAAAAAGGGCCAAGTCCAACACAACCCCCTTCCAGCCAAAACGCAGGGTAGACCAATCACCACCGTGATGGTCTTCCCTGCTTGGGGCGATAGAACAAGGACCTGGCCCGCAACTGCAGGGGCAGACTCCATTTCTACGCCAATCTGAACCTATCGGACTACCTCTGTCCATACTCTCAGGGCCCACCAAGCCAAACAATGGGGAACCCTTCTCCTCACCTGTGGACACCACCTGTGCAGCACCTAACCTTAACTGGCCCACAGGTGTGTCCCAACAGACAGACAGCAAAATGCTACAGTGGCCACTGACAGTAGTCAGGGATGAGACCCAGGCCGTATGCTTCTCAGGGCTCTCAATCCTCTGTGGCGCCAGGGAGTGGGGGGCAGTAGCCCCAGGTGCTTGGCACCCTTTGTCCATTCTCCCCCTTGTCAGGCCTGGTATGACATCCTGGCACTGACCCACCAGCCCCAGGACTGTACCCGGCGGCTGGACCCAAGACTGTGGTGGCCTCTCCCACACCCAGTCCTTCTCCTTGGGGCTCTGTACCCTCCCACCTGGAGTGGTACCCCCTTCCAGAATTGCCAGGACACCTGGGGCAGGTGTCCTGCACAATTCGCCCACCAGTTCAGGGGTTCTATCCGGCAACTGGGCGTCCAGGTCAGGGGGGACACCCTGAACCTGGCCCTCCAACCTGGGGTCTAAACCCTTCAGTTGAGCCGGGGTCAGAGGTGAGGACTCCCTCCCTCTGCACCCCCTTCCAGAGTACTGCCCACCCCCAACTGGTGTGGTACCCCCAGAAGCAACATGGGTCAGGACACTGATTACAGTGGTCCCACCCTCCAGGTCAGACAACACCTGAACCTGGCTTCCCAACCCTGGGACCAACCCACGCGGCTGAACGCTCGCCTGGCGCACCAGGACTTCCCGGGGAGCACGCATGCCCCCCCTGAGGGTGACACAGAACTCCTGTGTCGCGTGACAGTCTGCCTGGTGCTGATCTCCCGACCCCTGTCCATCCGACAGTGCCTGAAGATCCCCCAGGACAGAAGTGGTGTCACCATGGTCATTCACCGGCGACGCAGCCCTTCTGGCTGGCCCCTGACCCACTGGTTCTTCCACTGGGAACTCTTTCCCCCTCTCACCCCTCAATCTGGACCTCTGCACCCTCCCAAATGGAGCGGTACTGCCAGACACCAGGAATGATGGAGGTCTGATTACAGACACTCCTAGCTCACCAGACACTAGGGGATCCCGTACGACGGGCGGCCCATCAGGACAGCCTAGGCTCCCCGCCTGGTGTTCCCTTAAAGAACCATCCAGGCTCTGAGACTGGGTTTCGGGCACCTGGGGGCACGCAGCCCCACACTCACTCCTTCTCCACTGAGACAGGACGTGAGCCCCTACACCCCTCCCACTACCATGGGACCTAGCTGGGCTACTCTGCACCACTTCCACCACTCTGGGTTGGAAGATACCTGAGCCACTCCCCACAGGGTCACTCCCCAATGCCTCTCCAGACCCTCTGGAATCCACCAAAAGGTCTGCCTCCAATGTGGGCTCTCTGCGGTCAGAGAACTCACCCTCACACAGGTGTTGGCATAGCTCTGGAAAACAGGGACTTACAATATGCTCTCCCACAATTGGATCACACAGCCCCCTAGCGGGGTTAACCAAACTATCCTTCACCTTACCATCCAGTGCCTCACACACGTACTCCACACCACTCTCCTGAGACTGGCAAGACAGTATCTGACTGTCTCTGTCCCACAACCCACACTCTTCTGGGCGGTCTTCACACTCACCCACCAGGACTTCAATGTTGGGGGAACCCCTCTCCCTGTACCTCTCAGCTAGAGTCAGTAGAGTGTCCCTCCCTCCACTAGGACTATGAACCCCTGCGCCAGTTACCCTAATCCCTTCAGGGATACTGCGCACTACTGGAGCTACCTCATGCCCTTGAACCTCCTGGTGTATGTTAACCCCCTCCTTCAAGTCAGGCGCCACATCTCTGGGTGTGCGTACTACTCTCTCAGCACTGTAAAACTCAATATTGCTGCCACCAGAGGGAGAGCGGTCTAAACTCTTGATCTTGAGATCCAACTCCCACATTTTTAGATCATGATCCATTTGGCGTTGTTGTGCCTCCAAAGCCAACTTCTGCTTTTCCATTTCCATTTGTCCTGCCAACTTTGCCATCTCCATTGCATGTGCCCTGTCTGCTGCCCTGTCTGCCAGCTCCTCTGGCGACCGGACTCTGCTGGGCTCCTCAAGGTTGTCGGGTGGAACGATGTCCCCCGCATTCCGTGGGTCTCTTGACTCCTTCCAGGCTCTCAACGCCTTGGTGTACTGGACCCTCCTCTTGAATCCAGCATGGGGAACTCGGAATTTTACACTGTAGCCTTTCAATTGCTCTATCGTGTAACCTTCCAGTCTCTCCCAATCCACCTCATCCATTCCAGAAATCACAGAGAGTGCTCTTCCAGCGGAGAGTGAGCCAGGCATGGTTGCAGTAATGGCAGATGTCTCAACAAAGTTCAAAAATGAAAACCTGTGGCTGCGTTACTTGGTCTGCTCTCACTATCTGGTGATTAATAATTCACTGTATGCAAATTACAAATGCAAATCCGAAATCCCACCGCTGCCACCAATGTTAGACTTGGGGATCTCTGGTTGGCGCAAGGTTGCCCTTGTATCAAGCAGGAACCCTCTCCTCTACGTCAGGGCGCAGGATAACCCCTCGTTAATGACCCTTGCTCACCCTCTAGGTGCGTGGCGTGAGCAGCCAAGGCGATTCCTCAGGCGTTGTTGGTTAAGCACTTACAATCATACATACAGTAAATACATCAATCCCCCCAGAAACGGACACCAGACTTGGATATGTAGAAAAATACGCTTCTTTATGTAAAAATAGGTATCTATCTTAGCAGACTTATCACAAGACCAATAACGTTTTCGCTATGCCACCAGGTTGTAAAGCAGGCAAATGTTCTCTGTTCGTAGCTTCAAATGGAGACTCTGTAGTCTCTTGCAAATGTTACTTGTGGTTCCAGTACTCACAGCGATCGGCTCCTGCGAACGGGGAAATAAGGCGTTGCGGGCCCCGAGCCCGATACTGGAACTTCTTTCGTGATGTGGAGAGTCGGCACAGGTCGGTGTGACTCTCAGCTTCGGAAGTGTTCTTGGGTCCTCAATCAGCAGGTGTGGGCAAGTAGGCAGGCGCGGCCAGCGACCCTTTAGCACGGCGGTGCAGGGGGGTCTCCACAGCGGGGGCGGCGCGGCCTGAGATGTTCGGGGATAGCGAAGCGGGGTCACAGGGCACGGTCAGTGCAGCTGGATGACCCGGCGTAGATCACAGTCGTCGGACGGTTTCTGGCGGGAGGGGTGATAGCGCGGTCAGCGCGCTCCAGTGGCAGGCGGTGACAGGGATGCAGGCAACCTAGCCCGGGGACAGAGAGCGGCTCCGGTCGGAGCGGGGCTCTCACGGGTTTTGCGGCAGGCAAGCTTCTGAGTGTCACGGCCCTAGGAGGGGCGATGAGGGGCGCACTCTCTTTCCAGCGGGATGCACACACGGCTCGAATCGGAGGACGAGCAAAAGCACAGAGAACCCACTGGTCCTGGGGTTCAGTTCAGGGGGCAAGCTCAGATCAAGCCCTTGGAGAATGTTTAAAGCACAAAGTAGCAAAGTCTTTTCAGTAGTCTCTTCCTCTCCTTTCTCAGCAAGGCAAGCAGCAGGCCAGCTCCTCCAGCGTCTTCTTCTCCTTCTAGTCGGGCAGAGGTTCTTTGTGGTAAAACAGGATTCTGATTTCTTAGGAGCCAGGCTCCTACTTTTATACCATGATTCTTTTGTTCTTTAGCGCCAGGGGGCCTGGGCCTGGCTCAGTCCAGTTCTGGAGCACTTTGTTATGGTGACTCTGCTCTTTCCTTTCAGCAGCAGGGCAGAGACATCAGCCGCTCCACAGGGGGCGGCGCCGGCTTTGTGGTGGCAGAGCACAGGTCTATTCAAGAGTCAAGGTGTACTCCTCCCACCCATCCTGGTGTCATCTCTCTACCCACCACCTGGCAGCCAACCTGTCTCTGGGGATTCCCCAACCCTGCTCCTTACTGTTGCTAGGCAGAACACACACACACAGCAGAGGCGGACTGAAATGGTCAGGTCAGTAAATACTAACTTTCTAAAAGTAGTATTTACAAACGCAGGATATTAAAATAAACTTTACTAAAAGAAGTATTTTATTATTCTGAGTTCAGGCATACTAAACTTGACATTCTACCATGCTCTATGAGTCCACTGGGGTCACAGCGTGTAGGGACTCCAGCAGCCCATTCTGGCCTATGGAGAGCAGGTAGCCTTCAATAGTGAAAAACGAAAATGGCTGTAATTCACTATTAAGACATGCCACACACATCAGGGCATGTCCTACCTTACACCTACAATGCACCCTGCCCGTGGGCCTACCATAGGGGTGACTAACATGAGGCAAAGGGAAGGTTAGGAGGCTGGCAAGTGTGTGCACTTGCCCAGCCAGCATGACAGTACCAGACTGCACGCAGGTTCTGTAGTGGCAGACCCTAGACACATTTTACAAGGCCGCTTCTGTGGGTGGCACAACTAGTGCTGCAAGCCCACCAGCAGCATTCGTATTTACAAGCCCTGGCACTCCTGGTGCACTTTACTAGGGGCTGATAGTAAACCGAATAAGCCAAACATGGACACCAATCAATGTATACATTTTACCATAGGGAGAGCATATGCACCTTAGCACTGGTCAGCAGTGGTAAGGTGCCCAGAGTCATAAAACAGCCAACAACAGGTCAGAAAAAATACAGGAGGAAGGCAAAAAGTTTAGGGATGACCCTGCAAAAAGGGCCAAGTCCAACAGGTTGGTGGTTGTTTTATTTATCCTGAATAAATATCTTGGGACTACACTCTGAGTACCTGTGGTGACAAGAGCGGATTGCAAAGATTTATATATTCAATCACATATGGGCTAGAAGTGCAAATTTATTAACAATTTTTTTTTTTTTTGTATAGTTTTATGTGGCGCGAAGTAGACCCGAGAAATCGGGTAACAGAGCGTTTCACATGAGCACCAATTGCGTTACAGACGGACGCATTCATTTTGTTAGGAACGGGGAGATATAGGGGCATATCAACAAGCAGGCGATAATTTTATCGCCTAATCAGCAAGGTCACGCTAACGCGTGAAACCTTGCTTTAGCGTCAGGATTCCTAACGCCCAGCTTTGCATCTCTAATGAGATGCAAAGTGGGCGTTCCTGACCTGGCATGACAGGAGAAATGTCGCTAAGCGACATTTCTCCTATCAGCAAGCCTAACGCTATGAAGCATAGCGTCAGGAAAAGTAAGCGATAACCCCTGTTATCGCTACTTTCCTTACGCCTGCTTCAGGACTGACTTAGCCATGATATCCTATGGAAGGTGGATATCATGGCTAAGTTTGTGAGTCCCTATCAACTAGCTAACGTGAGATTATCGCTGGGTTTCCAGCGATAATCTCACGTTAGCCAGTTAGCGGTAGGATTTTTATCGCTGATGAGATAAGCGTTGCTAATAGCACGCTATCTCAGCGATAAAAATCGGCGATAGCCGGCGATAATTATCCAAGCGCTAAGTGCGCTCAGCGATAATTATCGCCGGTTGTTGTTGATATGCCCCTAAGTGATTTGCACAGAATCACAGGATGTTGAGCGTCGTTGCCGAGACTCCAGCCCGGTTCGCCAGCTCCGGGGTCGACTGCTCTAGCCCTAAGGCTACATCTTCTCCCCCATCGGAATTCAGGTACGGACAAATACGTGAGTGGGATACATGTAGTAGCTCATCAGTGTAAGCATTTAGGAATGCAACGCGTTATAGTGGCACTTACCACAGTATCCATTCTTTAAGGATGACTGAAACATTATGTATGGTGCAGCACAATATGTTTTTCTTTTTGGCAAGAAAAGAGTTTACATGAAAGCCCTACATTTTTGATAAAAGAGAACCATCGAAAGGCCTCAACGCCAAGAACTACTCTACTCTGTCTATAATGTGCTATGCATGATACATTTAGAACTGGGTTAATTTTGTATTATGCCTGAGAAATTTGAATAACTTCTAAATGTCGCTAATTTATATAAATTTTGCATTGCAAGGAGGCTTCTTACACAAAAAATGTCTTGCAAGCAAACGTTGCTGCTTGGACCAGTCTTCTGCTAGTATCTTGCAACTTTTATTTCACAAAGAGCATGCTCATCTAAAAATAAGGTACACATGGTACCCTCAGACCGAATTAATTTCTGAAAACATAATTTAATAAAATTGTACTTACATTTTGTCAAATTTGATTAAACAAATGATGCTCTCTTGCTTGCCCTTGATAGAGAGAGTACTTGTGAAACTTGTGAGTGACATGTGTGAAGGTAAACTAATGAGTTGATGTAATAAGTAGGATTGTGTGTTGAACATTAGAAAGTTCCAGTCCCAACCTATATTTTGCCATCACAAAGTCCCATTTAATCCCAATTCAGTCAGCAACAGGATTTACCAGGAAATGGGCATTGCAAGATCAACTGTAACTTTACAGATCAGTAATGTTTAGCCTGGATGTTACAGCTGTTAAATAAAGATGGAGTTTCAGGGAGTACTATCGGAAACAACTTAGCAATTAAAGGGCGAGCTCCTCAGTTTTTCTCTGGCAACTACTCATTTCTCATGGGATCCCCAAGGTCCCGTTGGTAATCCTAGTTACCTCCGCCATAATATTTATGACAACTCCATTTATTGATATATCTTGAATTCTTCCTACTATTGATATTTCAGCGTGAGGTTAGTACTGAAGAAGAGGAAAGTCCCAATTACCCCCCCCCCCCACCCCCCCAAGAAATATGGGTAATGAGGATATTTTCAGTGCATTTCCTTCAAAAGCTTCTTTGAGCTATAATGAACTTGTACGTGACAGTAATGGTGAGTATTAGCTGTCAAGAAGGGAAAAGAGGCTTTGCCTGAACGTGAGGCATTGGAAAGTTAATGTGATCCATGCACAATACAAAAGTAAACCGTGATAGTGCACTTTGTACATAATGAATTAACACACTAGCAAAGGGAAGGTATTAGCTCTCTTTCTGGTTCACACCCAGATTGACAGCAGCAGTTCATATCCTCAAGTTAAAACTTGGTGTTGACCAGTGGATTATGAGCCTGTATAATACCCTGGACAACCTTCTGCTCAAGTCAGAAACCGTGTATGCACTTTATTTTGGCAGCTACGGATCGAATATCAATTTTGAAACAACGACAATTCATGATGGCATCACTTTAGTTTTTTACAAACTATCAGCAATATGTTGAAAACGTAATTTGGAGGTAAATTCGTTAGAATGTGCAAAGAGTGGGGTCCAGCCATGAAATTAGCTTAGCTCAATCCCGGGAATGCTAATAATTCTTCCAAGTTATGCATACATCTAAGTTCAATCACAATAAGAGATGTTTAAATTTTTAGGTCTGACGTATGACTGCCGGATATCACGAATGTATGCATGATAATACTGAAAAAAGAACACATATCGAGCAGGAACGTATTGCATTTCTGTGCTACCTTGCAGCGCAGGAGGGCTCCCAGCTCTTCAAAGGGACCCCAACACTTCAGGGGGCCCCATTCGACCAAAATCTAATGAGTATCTGTGAGATACAGGAGATTTGGGGGGGGCGTATGACATTTTGCTAGGGTCCAATCACTCTGCGTAATGACCCTAATATAGGTGGGCTTTGGGTCAGCCACATCATTCACATGTGCTCCCATTGTGGCAGGATCAAGACTGATATGAATATGCCTAGGTCCAAATTGAGGTGGCATGGTGTGCAAAATAACGGTGGACCAGAATGCAGCCGGAGAAATTACCAGTGGCTGAGATTAATTCAAGCATTCCATCCATTACTTTTGTGTACACTTTAGGTGTCATCCTGGGTGGGATGGCTATGCCCAGACATGTGTCCCATTCACACTTTGTCATTGGAGCTAAGCTATACCTTTATGATGAGCCCTAAGTAAGGGGAAAACAGTTCTGGGTTGCTTCTGTTCTGGTTTAGGGAGGACCTGATCTGACAGTTTGGGCTGTCTGGCATTGGAGCAGGCTCAAGACTGATTTGCATATGGCTGGGTCCAAAATGAGGAGGCTTTATGTGCAAAATAATGGTGAATTAGGATGCAGCCTGAGCAAATACCAGTGGCTAAGATTAATTCAAGCGTTCCCTCTATCACTTTTTTGTACACTTTAGAGTGTCACCCACAGTGGGTCAGGTTTGCTGCGATATGAGCCCTGTGTGCACTGTGTCACTGGAACCAAGCTATGCCTGGCTGATGGGCCCTAACTAGTTTAAAGCAGTCCTGAGTTAGCCAATTATGTTCTAGTTCAGAGAGGACCTGGCCTGATAGTTTGGGGTGGACTGTTCCGACTGAAGCAGGGTCATTTGCACATGGATAGGTCCAAACTAAGGTGGCCTGGAGTACAAAATAATGATGAACGGGATGCAAGTAATTACCAAGGTCAGAAAGTAATTCACTGTGATCAGAAAACACAGCAGTTTACACCGAATGGGGCAATGGACTGACATGTTGCCAGTTTTATTCAGGGCTGGCACGCACACATGAAACCTATTTGGCCTTTACCACATGAATGGTGTTGACCAATTGAACTGATTTGGTTTACTGAAACACTCCCCATTGTCAAGAGGCAAGGCATCCGTCTATTATTTCACTGCCTGCTCTTCATGTAGATGGTGTGAAGCCAGCACATGTATATACAATAAGGTTTTTGGGAAATATCCCCGTACCTGAGGGGTTGAGAGGTTTCTCAGTCGGAGTATGCCCCCCCGAGACAGAATTTTAACCACAAAAAATACCCCAATGGACCAGCAGGTGGTCAGTAGAACAGATTCTCTAACTGTAAAAAAAGGGAACTCTCTAGTGTACTGTTGCACCTAACTCAACCTGAATTGGAGGAAGGAAAACACTCTTTGTTTAATTACCCTCACACACCCTAGTGGTGTCATGCTTCATCGTCGGGTCACTCCGACGCCTACAAGTCGGGGTGGGCTCAACCACAGTGTTGGGAGCTCCTTTGATAAATGAAGACCAGGGGGATTAAAGATTAAAAAACCTCAGGCAGACCCCTGGTTTCCCTTTATTCTTGGGTCTGTCTGGGTTGTTAAAAAATCGTAAAAACTGGTCTATAGGAGTGTTATGGGCCTAAGACCCTAGTGCTGACATGTTTCAGTCCTGGGTTGGCCGTGTAGGTCCTGGACTTTCTTCAGGGCAATGGTTACCCCCGCTGGGGAATGCAATGATGGGAGTCCCTATCCTGTCAATGAAGCGAGGGCAGAGTAGCTGTCCTCGTGTGCATGTAACAGATTACTTATCCGTTATGTGTGCTACTCCATCCTTCTTGGGGAGGCTAATCGCTTCGCACAGGACCGGTAGAATACTGTGAGTGGTCTTTGAGTAGAGGTCTCACCCCGCTTCTCATACCTATTTGGTACCGGTCCTGCTGGTTTTTGTGCACCGGGTCTCTTCATTTTTTCCTCTACCATCCCCATGAATTGTACGAACCGGCACGCCAGCTGTACATCTCCTCCTCCAAGGCAAGACTTCACTGCTTGTCTGCAGGATCTTATCCGCCTGGTGTTGAAGATTATTTTCAGATACAGTCACCGTATAATAGATGCATGATGCTCTCTTCTGTTTTCCCGCAAAGACGGCACTTAGTTATTTCCGAAGATCGCTTCCATGGTGGAATGTGCGGCAGGACAGGAAGGATACCCATTCGGGACTGAAGATATTTCTCTTTGGTTTTCCTGTTGAAGCCAGTGCCTAAATAATTTTGCGGGAAGGGTCTTGTGTAGCTCTGCAGCACGCACCATCTGTGGGCCCTTCCCCGGAGCGATTCTTTGTCCTCTACCACTGACTGCCTTTTCACTGTCTTATTTACCAAAGACTTAAAGCTGTTTTGCGCTCCCAAAGTTACCCAGAGCTCCTTCAGGCTTAGGCGGTCTATAGATGCTGTCTGGTAGTCCCTGGCTATGCAGGCCTTGCATGTGTTTATCTCTTTCCATAGGTGGAAATTCAAACAGCTTTGTTTGGATCTTCTGATCCTATGCCAACATTTCACGTAGGTGCCATTTTGAGATTTTTTTGAGATTGGAGACCAAACTCCAGCCTGATTTGGGTGGGAGAGACGTAATTTGGGAGGCTGAAGATTATTCTTAATGATCTCGACAGGGTATGGTCCAGAGTGTCCCCATCTCTTCCCCTGAGGCACTCGCTCCCATAGGTGATAGCTGGGATTAGCTTTGCTTGTAAAACCTTTAGTAGTGGGTTGAAGCTTGGTCCAGCAGTTTTAAGTTTAAGAGATTTTAAAGCTACCGCTATTGAGTTGCCTCTCGGTTTTATGGCTTCTATTTGTAGTTTAAGGGTACCCTTGTCGTCAATTATCACCTCTAGATACTTGTATTCAGCCTCAACTTCCATGGGTGCACCTGCCAGGTACAAGTGAAACCCGGATGTGTTCTTTTTCGGGTTGAAACACATGACCTTCGACTTCTCTAAGTTGATAGTTAGACCGTTAGATGCTGCGTGACTGATAGTTGTGTTTAGCGGGTGCTGAATTCCAATTGGAGTTTGGCTGATCAACACGACGTCGTCGGCGTACAGTAGGTAAGAAAGTGACAGCCCCCTAACCTGGGCCCGTGTGAGGTGCTGATGTTTAATTCCGAAGAAAGGTCTGCCATAAACAAGTTAAAAAGCATAGGGGCCAGCAGTCACCCCTGTTTCAATCCCCTCGTTGTTAGTATTTTCCTTGTCAGGAATTCGCCGGTTCCTAGCTTTACTTGAACCCACGTGTTGGTGTGTAGGAGAATTATCTGCTTTAATAGCGCTGCTGGAATTTTCATCTACTCTAGTTTGGCCCATAATTTATTCCTGTCAATACTGTCAAATGCGGCGGAATAATCAATGAAACATAGAAAGAGGGGGAGTTTTGCTGCATTGACGCCGTCCATCAGTAACGTTAGTGCGAGTAGATTTGTGATGGTCCCTGTGCCTTTACAGAAGCCTGTCTGGTTAATAGGGATGAGCGATTATTCTTTTGCCTAGGCTGTTAATTCATCCAGGAGGAGACCGGCATAGTATTTCACCTCAACGTCAATTAAGGTTAAGAATCGGTAGCTGGTTGCTTTATTCTTATCTCCCTTCTTATAAATTGGAAATATTATGGAGCCTTTCCAGGAGTCTGGTATAATGCCCAAGCCTCCTATGTGTTTAAACACCAATAGTAACAAGGCCGCCCAATAGTTCGGGTCTGTTTTGAATAAGATGAGGGAATCCCGTTGGGGCACAGTGCGCCATCACGCTTGCCTTTGGCTGTTCGGTTTTTAATCTGCAAAGTCGTAAAGTGTGGGACACCTATTGGTGTTCTGCTGGTGTTTCCATAGAGACTCCACTTGTCGGGCTGACCCGACCCCGGTTTTGCTGTAGCGGGACTTTCCTCCTTTGAGTTGAAGTGTTCCAAGAGGTGGCCTGACCAAGTTTCCTCCGTTAGGTGAGAGTTGATACCTTGCACGTTGGCATTACCTAGGTTGTTTATTGTTCATCAAAACCTTGCTCTTTGATCTGTCTTTGCGTAGTACAAGAGCTTGGCCCACAATGTGTCACCTGCTTCCCTTTTTGGTTGCCAGATAACTTTTTTCTTTGTTGCTTTTCCCTGCACTAGGGCTTTATGTCGTATTGTTTCATTGCCCCTTTGTCTTAGCCTTCGTTGAGTTTTATTTATATCTTTGTTGAGGGCCCTCAAATTCGGTATTTTGGAAATAGGGAGATGGTTAAGTTGATTTACTGACCGTGAGCTTGCAAGCTGGGTTTTTGGTGTTCCCTTACAAAAAGAAGGACCTCCTGATCGTGTTATAAGACAGAGGGGCATATGCATCAACATTAGCATTTGCGATTCCTTATTAGCGAAAAATAAGGAATCGCTAATAAGGAATAGCAAAAGGCTATGCATGTAGGAATCGCTATTCAAATAGCGATTCCTTAACATTCCTTATTACCGAATCGGTAATACCGAATCGGTAATAAGGAATACCTACCCATTCATTCCTATGGGCTTGGAGGCCCATAGGAATGAATGTAAAGCCATTCTGTATTAGCGATTCGGTATTACCGAATCGCTAATAGCTGGAGCACTTTCAAGGGTGCCAGGGTGTCAAAAGGACACCCTGTTGCACCCCTGAAAATGATATGTGCACATATGTTGCACACACACATGCTCTAAGGGCATGTGTGTGCGCAACATGACACTTTGAAAAATGCACAAAAGTGCATTTTTCAAAGTTTTTGCAAATTACCATGCAGTTCATCTTCATGGTAATTTGCTCCCCTTATTAGCGAAATCGCTAATTTTTTAACTTTGATGCATTGCATTTAAGGAATCTCACTTTGGGATTCCTTAAATGCAAGAGCTATTTAAGGAATCGGTATTTAAGGAATCCCTATTTAAAGAATCGCTATTTAAGGATTCCTTAAATACCGATTTCTGCTTTTGGGTTGATGCATTGGGATTGGGTATTTTCTACTTAATACCGGGAGCTAATAAGGAATCGGTATTTTACCGACTGGATTTTGGCTTGATGCATAAGGGTGAGAATGTCCTAAAAACCCCTCCCTTCTACTGAAGCTAGATGAATATATATCAGACATTTCTGGGATTAGTGGCAGATCCCATACCTTAGCATACACAGAAGGACGTTCTATATGTCAGCTGAAATAGTAATCTTGTCTCAGAATCCTCACTCCACCTCTCCTGAAAACGCATGTGCTCGGCTATGTGACAAGATGTGTGCTCATAAACAGCAGCTGCATTCTCATGTTATGTCTAGATGCTAGTGCCTGACCAGAGAGAATAACAACGGGCATTGTTATTTGACCATGTCTGTAGAGTTCAGACTAAATCCCAAGAAAAAAGCAGAACACGAAAACATGTGCAGGTTCCGTGTGAAAGTACAATGTGGCACAAAAGTAAGTGTGTTTATATAATAACATGTGTAAAAGAAAATGTCACACACAACATGCTCCATTAGTCTAACATTGGGAAAACTACAATGGGTCATGCAGGAAATACATGTAAGATGCATCTATGTGCTTTTAAAATGACACAGCTCTGTGCAGCAATATTGGCTTGTGGCTCCAGGATGCATCATTTTTTTGTAAGTGGGGCCCTTTGCAAGAGTCTAGTATGCAAATCCCTGTACATTGATTAGTAGTATTAAATGAGAATGTTGATTAACTAATACTTGAATAGTGAGGGTGCAAGCATAATCGTCAAATAAATGTTTTACATGATAGAAAAATGTGCCGCAGTGCACATCGAGGAATGTGGCACTTTAGAGGAAGGTTAAACAAGTACTGGCAATGCTCATATGCTTGATTGTAATGTTTCTCTGCATCCAAACATAGGAATTCCAGGCTTTAGTGTGGTAACACATGCAAATGCATACATGCAGTACTACTTGTCTCAGTGCAACCAGTCTCTTTATGTGCCCATTTCTTATTCAACATGAGTTTGGCTCTGCTGTTTTTTTATTCCTCAATCTTCTGGTGTTGCTGCCAAGTCAGTAACCTTTTTACATATTTCAGATCTTTCTATCCTGGAAAAGTGATAGACAGCTGCGTTGTTGCACAACTCAAGCAGTAAATGACTGATAGCAACCTCCCTGATTTACCCAAATCAGCCTTCAGATCAGATTTCTTGCTCCAGGAATTGTGAGCTCAGCATTCACATGACTCATTCTTGCTCATCTTCTTCAAAGATTTTGCAGCTTTTAATTCTGTCTTTAATGCTGTTGATACTGTCAAATACCCCTGTACCTATCAGCATGCCACAAAGCGTCTCCATTTTAGGAAAGAGTCGAAATGTATCTCTTTAAAGAACACTACCTTACAATGCATTATTAGTCGACAAAATAGCCACTTCTCCTCCTATCATTAATTGACTTTATACTTGTCCTAGACTATGTACAGCACCCACTCACTGCCTTAAGGCTGAGTTTTTGCTACAAAAATGCTAAACACATACCTGGTCCTCAGTTTTTAGCTGATCTGTCTAACCATGTTCAGTAGGTACCCAGTAAATGCAACACATCATATGAAATTAAAACACCAAACATTTCCATTAACACTGGTACTTTCTTTCTACCCATCAATTTTCACTATGAAATCTTGGCTATATTCACTTACACTTTGGAATTCAAGTCAATAATCAATGATTGTGCCACATCTATTTGCATTATTCTTTAAAAGAGGATCAACCTCCATGCGCACATCGACAGGGTGACTAAAGAATGGCCACATCTAAGGAAGATCCTTCTCTTACCTCAGTGGCAAGACCTGGAACATCCTGCCCTTTCACTTCAGGCAATGCCAGTCGCTGACCCAATTCAGGAAAGATCTCAAGACCTGGCCCTTCGGCTGAACCTCGATGCCCAGACAGATCAGGAACCCCCTCCCCAGTGCCTTGAGACCCTCATGGGTGAGTAGCCGAGCAACAAAAAACCCTGCTTGGATTGATCAGATTGGATTAGAGACACCAGGAACAGACGTTTAATGACAGCGGCCTTAATGTAGTCATGATGCAATTTTGGGGATGTATGATGATACAACGCATACCATCACAACGCGGTGCGTTACATCACGGTTTTAACAACGCAAGTCGTTACATCGATTTGCTCTGTGGAAGGCACTGGACTTTGGAATAGTGTGAATTACTATTCCAACTCCAGTGTACGTACAGTAGGGAAGGTGTTGGAATAGTAATTCACACTATTCCTTAGTCTAGAGCGCCCTCCAGTGCAAGTCGACGTAACGACTTTCGTTGTTAAAACCAGGATGTAACCATACCGCGCTGCAATGGTTTCGTGGTAAAGGATGTTTCCCCAATTTTGGACATTCTCTCCTTACTACCCAAAGTATATCCTTCCCTTCAAACCTGCCTTTCACACTGATGGCCATCTTGTATAAGGTACGGATTGCATTGAACATATCACCTCTCTATTCATCACTCAACTGTGGATATATATTAACTTCAGGTGCTTTTACAAAAAATACATGCCATTGGACATAATGATATTCACACAGAAACTCACAACTACCTGGCACAGAAATAAACATCTATAAGAGTGTTCATTCATTGTGGAGCTCTGAAACACTTCTGTTATTGATGCATGGCTTGAAGAAACACAGCTAATGGCAGTAATATGCTCAGGTTGTTCTACTTAATCCTGAGCTTTGGGCATGTGCTCTGTTAGACTTGGCATCCTTGGTGTGGTTACACCTGTCTTTTTTCCTCTATCTCCTGTACTTTTGACTGTATGCTGGAGTTTGTTTTTGCTAGTTTGTGTACTCTGCGCCCTTTACCACTGCAGGGCCCATAAACCAGATACCACTAGTGGGCCTGCAGCACGCGTTTAGCCACTCACATGAGTAGCCCTGTAAACCTATCTCTGACATGCCATTGCAGTGTCTGTGAGTGCAGTTTTAAACGGCTATTTTGACCTGGAAAGTGCATCCACTTGCCAGGCCCAAACTTTCCCTTTCACTACATGTAAGGCACCCCTAAGATAGGGCCAGGGTACCCACAAGGGCAGGGTGCAGTTTATGTGAAAGATAGGACATGTACGGGTGTGTTTTACATGTCCTATTGGTGAAATACTGCCAATATCGTTTTTCACTATTGCAAGGACTAGATCTCGCATAGGTTACCATTGGAGCTGGCTTGTAACCTTTTACAAGTCTAACTTTCAGTTGGGAAGAGTTGGAGATTTGGATCTTGGGCTCTCTGAGCTCAGGATTTCAAAACACATCTTTTAGGAAAGGAGGTTTTTAATTTGTGTGTTTAAAAAGGCCATAAAAAGCATTTTCTTGCTTTACCGTTGTGTGCCTCTGCCTGCCTTCGGAATAAATGTCTGGCTGACAACTGGGTTGTTTATGCATTCACTTTAGACAGTCACACAAAAGGAGCTGTGTACCTGGCATATCCTGATGGTCCATCACCAGGCTGATGGTCCTGTCTGAGCTAGAGTGGTGGAAGGAGTTGTCACTGACACCTGAATATGGCTGTGCCTGGCCTCTCACAATGCTGTCTCAGCCCCCTTTAGTGCATCTGGAGCCAAGGCAGGGGAAGGCAGGATCTTGTGGACAACAAAGACTTTCCTTTGAAGTATGCCTTCTTCAAAGGCCAAACGGGGTATATGTATTGGATCTAGAAACCCCAGACTTTTAGAACACTTCTGGACTGAGGACTCTTCCAAGAAGAAGAGCTGAAGAGCTGTTGGGAGTACTGCCCCTTTGCTGTGTGTTGCTTTGCTGGGTTGGCCTGCAGTTTCTGCTTCTGTCTGTGGACTTGGATTTTGAACCCTCCGTGTTCAAGGTTCTCCAAGGGCTGTGTGTGCTTGCCTCTTGTTGGAAGTCCCAGGGCCATCAAAGAATTCACCTGCAGCATCTATCTCTGAAGTACACTGCTGGGAGTTCTTACCTGCCAAGTGGTGCCAATTCCATTTCTGGGCCCTTGGAGGTGGTTCCTGCTGCAAAAGACTTCAAAAATGGTGAATCCCTCTTCCATCGCTTGTTTTACTGACTCAGCACTGCTGTGCAGGAGAAGTTTCCACGCGCCGCCACTGTGTGACCAAAGAAATCAACGCAGTGCCTGTTCGCGGCCTGAAGAGCTACCGCAGCCCAAGTCCAAAACAAACTAATGAGGTAGCTGAAAAAATGGCAGAAGGACCTAGGTGCAATGCGATATAAAAAGCAATTGGTCGTATTGGCAAAGATATATATAACAATAGACACAATACTCAATATTGCATTTACATCAGTCACAATGTACTATGAATATCAATTCAATTCTTTATATTTCTTTTATCAAAATGCATTTACATACAATCAATACTTTTAGATTGCTCTTTAAAGTGCATGAGAGAAAGTGCTCATAAGATGTTCAAGTGACGTGAAAGAAGAGGGAAAGAAGAACCTGAAAGTTATAGAAAACAATAAGTGCAGCGGCAAGAAATATGTCACTGCGGTAAGCCTGTAGGGAAGGTCTCAAATATTAGAAAATATATCCATATAAGAAAAAGAGTCCAATCAATTGAAGCTCACCTGTCTTTGGGATAATAAGAAAACAATCCAGGTTTGTATAGTTATGTCAGCGACGTTTGGACCTGGATGATACGTGTAGCATGTAAAGACCAAACTGGCGGGTCTTCATCAGGACGTAAAAGAAGGACCGTCAGCAACCCTCAGTGGTGTGGAAGAGTCATGCACAATCTTAGTGCATGGATGGGCCAATGGGCTCCTTATCTAGGCCTGCGAACGGACTGAAAATCTGATCAAGAGGAAGAATCTAAGAGTACCATCTGCTCACTTCAAAATCGATGTGAATTTACCAATAGAAGAGCCCATAATCGAATGAATCAGAATGGGTCACTGGCTTCAGTGAAAAGAGTCAGGTTCAGAGGTGCCCCTAATTACTCAAAGTGAGGCGGTCACTCGCTAAATTGCTATCATGTAAAAACATCCTGTTCCTTGCTCAGTAACAGAACAAATTTCAGCCGCTACATGTCTCTGACTTCTTAGACCACCGCACTGACTTAGACGCAGGCCCTGCTGTGTGGCGAAAAGAATCACCTCTTCACCAGTCTGTGGCTGAAAGAATTGATGCAGCACCTTTTTGCAGCTGCAGCATCGACTTCAAGCATGTCCAGATTTCCATGCATCGAACCTGTGTGCCAATTTTCCACTGCATCATCCACAGACAAGAAACATCTTTGTTTGCCGACACATCGCTTCTCCTTATAGTCCAGAACTGATGCACCACTTCTCCTGCATGCAAAACTGAAGCATCGCTTTCCTAGGGACTCAAAAACCAACTCACCACTGTGTTTTCCGACGCTTCCCTCCTCTACGGCTGTTTTTCCTTGTGGATTTTGATGCACCAAAGGTACTTTGAGCTAAAATCACCAAAACCATTGAATTCCTTGGACAGAATTGCTTAAACATTTACAAAGCAAACACAAGGAGATGATGGACAGAGTGCTGAAACTTTTCAGACACTCACCCCCAGTCACAGATCTGGGTTTAATCCATCATCGATCTTTAGCTCAATTTGCCACACCAGTTCAGACACAGCTATATGCAAATCAGTCTTGACCCTGTGCCTCATGGAAACAGTCCAGCCCAAACTGCCAAGCCATGTCTTCCCTGGACCGGAAACAAGTATCCTGGGACCGGTTTGTGGCAAAAATCATAGTTCTTTAGCTCACTTCCTTGGCAGTTCGGGCTGGACTGTTCCCATGGGGCACAGGGTCAAGACTGATTTGCATATGGCTGGGTTCAAATTGGAATGGCATGAAGAGCAAAAAAACAATGGATTTAGGCCCAGATCTCTGTACTAGGGTGAATGTATGACATTGTTCTGCATTCCGTCCATCAACTGTCTTTTTTGCATTTGTCACCCGAGTGGGACGGGTATGCCCAGAAGAGGGTCCCATGCTCTGGAGTCAAGCTATCCTGGCTGATGAGGGGTAAAACCCCGAAATCGGTCCTAGGATGTTTGTTTCCATTCCAAGGAGGACTTACATAGGCAGTTTGGGCTGGACTGTTCCCATGGGGCACAGGGTCAAGACTGATTTGCATATGGCTGGGTTCAAATTGGAATGGCATGGTGAGCAAAAAACCTATGGATTTAGGCCCAGATCTCTGTACTGGGGTGAATGTATGCATTGTTCTGCATTCTGTCCATCAACTTTCTTTTTTAAACATTTACAAAGTGATATTTTGAGTTCTGTATGTTGGATTGTTGTTGTTTTCTTCTTGTTTGGTTTAGATAAAGATTGTTTATTTCTCCATACTAGTGTGGTGTCCATTTGTAGTGTTCTCACTGTGTGTGTTTTGTACAAATAGTTTACACTTTGCCTCTGAGATATGCCTGACTGCTCATGCTAAGCTACCAGGAGGGTCATAACGGGTTATCTTGGGTGTGTAATTCTCTTATACTGACTACAAGGAAGGGTCCCTACTTTGACAGGGTGCATACCACTGCCAAACAGAGACGCTCTTTTGTCCCCAGTGTTATTCAAACAAGACCCGAAACACCTCATATTTGAGAGGCACCTCCTGCCCATGCCCCTCTATGTCCTATCTTCAGGCCTCCTAACATGAGTCTTCTCTCTCTTTGCTGGGATCCACATATACCATTGCACTTTCTGCCATATTTCATAAGCCATTATTTTCATTTAAGATCCTGTTCTTAAATTTGAGATACACTATGCATCTGTGCTAGATAAGCAGGAACAAATATTTTTACCTGATGTTTTTCTACTGCATTTAACAATGTAACCAGTTGTACTCCGGCACACTTAGAACTTTGTTGTGTTAAATAAGATTTCAAATAAATACATAAATATGACTAAATACGTAGAAACATGCATACATAAAATACTTTGAATGAAACATAAGCATGCATGCTTTTTTTCTGTCAACCATGCAGAGGCCTTACAAGGCAAGAAACTGCTTGCAGTATACTTTGGCAGCGGGGAAATTGAGAATGGCTCAAAACGGTTTCATTTTAAGGTCTTTACCAATCAGTCTCCAAGACTCCCTGAACCAGCAGTAATGTTTAGACCTGAGATACAAAGTGAATCTCCTTGTGTATGAAGGTGAAACAGTTCTGCTTTCTCACAGTTTCATACAGTTTCATATGCAAATTGCCACACTGCCCATTGGATTGGGATCTATTGCATTACTTTGACTGAATCATTTGTCTCAGAAATGGACCACTTGGATTCTCCCTAAATCTGATAATCTTTTGACATTTAACACAGAGAGGGGGAAGGTAAATCCCATGTCTGCTTTCATTTCCAGTGAAAACCCAGTCCTGGATTTTGGGGCATCTTTGTGAGCGTGACCTGTCATGAGTACGACTCTGGAGCACTGTCACCTAGGGACCATTTTGGATTCGCCACCAGTTTTTTATGCAATCTAAGATCAGAGATTTCCATGTGTAGAACATTGTTTCAGTCTTCAGAAAAGCTCATGTGACTACTATTTTGAGAAAACACAGCGAGATAATAAGTAAGGAATTATTATCTGGCTTGTGCTGAAAAGTCCCTTCCACAAAACCTCTTTTTCATTGGATAAAATTGTGCCTAGTCTGAAACAGCAGTACCTTAGGAATGCGTGTCCATCCTATGTTAACCTGCTACTGTGTACAGTTTCCACAGTTCGGGTTTTGTTTTGTTCAGAAGTGTTATTTTAATTAATGCGACTAAAACCCTTGAAGTGTGTAAGGTACAGGCTACAAATGTATCAGAAATGGTCATGTTCACACACCACGAATGAGTCTGGCAGCAGAAGCAGGGCATGCATTTTGATGAGGTGAAAATGGAGCCAGAGAAAAGCAAGATATTTGGGGTTCAGGCGACAGCAGGTAGAACTTCTAAGGAAGGACTGAGCAGTGCATTGGTCGTGCATTACAAATCACCTAAAAGGGATTCTGAATATAAAATTAGCTTCTATTTTAATCGCTTAAACTCTAAGCCTGATATGCAGTGAGAACGGATTGATAAAATAAAATAATGTACCGAAAAACCTAGGCTGTTCCCTTTTTCAAATTAGTTCATCTCTCAGCAAGATACAATTAATTTATGTCCTTGTTAAATAATGATATCTGGTGCCAGCCTGAATACATTAATTCCCATCAAGGCTGTGAATCATTATTCCTTGTCCTGAATATTAGCAACACAATACCCTTTACAATAGGGCACCTTAGGACACACATTTATACATGCTTCCTCTCTACAACAATTCCCTTCCTGATCAAAAACAAAGAACAGTACCTTCCATAACTAAACCACGTAGAAAAGCTTAAGAACTAAGTATTTGTGTTTTAAGGATTCATTACGCTCATTCCTGGTAGATTTAGACAGCGCTACAGATTACCACAGTGCAATGAGTAACACCTCACAAGGTCAAAGCAGCCTCTCTGCTTATGTGGCAAGCCAGGAACCACCCACAAATCACTGCCACAGTGCATAAAACATGACAAACAACACTGTTAATACAAGGAAACAGTAAACTGTCCATTTATTGTCTCCCCCCCCACTGATTTTGAAATATTAGAATACATCTAGTATACTGTGGTTCTGTTGTGTAGTTCCCACTAATCCATAAGATCTGCACATTTGTGGACGAGAGAAACTTTCGGTGAGAGGCTTAGACTGGTTTCATGCACCCCGAAGGAGATCTTGTCCCAGAGACCAGCTAGCTCAGAGTGCCACCATAAGTCCCCCCAACCTAAACAGGAAGCAAATGGTTCTGGAACCCACTGAACATGACAATCCTAACCCCTCAGGGATTGTGGTAATGCATCTAGAAAACCCTTTCGCTCAGTCACTCATGCGTTTTAACCCAAAAAAGAACACAACTGGGTTTCACTGGAACCTGCCAGGTGCACCCATGGAAGTCGTAGCGGAATACAATTACCTAGGGGTGACACTTGATGAGAAAGGTACTTTCAAACCACAAAAAGAAGCCATAAACAGAGAGGAAACTCCATAGCAGTGGCTTTAAAATCTCTGAAACTTAAAACTGCCGGGCCAGGCTTTCACCCCTTCTACACACAAAGTTAATCCCAGCTATCACTTATGGGAGCGAGTGCCTCAGGGGAAAAGATGAGGATACCTTGGAACAAACTGTGTTGAGATCAGTAAGAATAATCTTCTGCCTGCCAAATTATGTCTCTCCCGCACAAATCAGGCTGGAGCTTGGTCTACAGCCGCAAAAAATAGCTCGAAACAGCACTTCTGTGAAATGCTGGTTTAGGACCAGAAGCTCTGATAAGAACTCTCTGAATTCCCATCAATGGAAAGAGATAAACTCAAGCAAAGCCTGCACCCCAAGAGATTACCTGACCACATCCATAAATCGCCAAGGCCTGAAGGAGCTCTGGGCAGCAACGGGAAAGCAGAACAGCTTCAAGTGTCTGGTAAATAAGACAACAAAAAGGCTGTCAGTACTAGAGGACAAAGAAGCACTCAGGGGAAGGTCTCACGGTTGGTGGGTGCTGCAGAGTTATACAAGCCCTGGCCCGCAATATTATCTGAGTGCTGGCTTCAACAGGAGACTAAAAGAGAAATATCTCCGGTTAAGACTGGGAATTCTTCCTGTCCTCCCGCACCTTCCACCATGGAAGCGATCTGCATAAATAACTAAGTGACGCATTTGTGGGAAAGCAGAAGAGAGCATCACGCATCTGCTGTGGACTGGACTCAGAACAACGCGTGTTTTTTAAATCAATCTTTAACATCAAGAGGATAAAAACCTGCAGGCAAGCAGTGAAGGCTTGCCTTGGAGGAGGAGACATACAGCTGGCATGCCGGTTCGTACAATTTATGGGGGCAGTAGAGGAGAAAATGAGGAAATCCGGCGCACCATAAACAGCCCCAATCAAGGGCTCACCATTCCCTGGAATTGGCATTCTTTCACTCGGGAAACGTCTGACACAAAAAGTTTCCCACTCACCACATTGAGAACTACTGGGCACCTGAGAGACCACTGACCTGTTTCATCTCTATTATAAAAATGGATCATAACCCTGATAAACGATACTAGTAATTTCGCTACCTCTAAATATAAATGTAACTCATAAACTCTATTAACTTATGTTTTATATTACATGTTTGGGACTAAGGAAAGACCAATGCTCATCAGATGAATAGACATTCTGTCGGAGCAAGGCACAAGCCAGCTGAGAAGGAAACGCTGGACTAGGCCAAACAATCCCATATTTCTTTCTTTTTTGTTGTTGCATAAATGATGAAATTGTAGTGCACTTTTTTTTAGTACCATTCACCTTCAGCAATTTCTTTTTGTTAAGGTTTTTATTAACTTATACAATAAATTACTTTACCCCAAGTCACTCATGCATTGTTATGCAGAAAACAAAATAGGCCATTCTTCAATAGAATTATTGAACAAAAGTTATTTTAGTACAAAATACATGGGCTGCGATAATCAGCCGACAGAAGCATTTGAAAGTGTTCACAAGAACCAAAATACTAAATAGCAGGGATAGCTCCACCATGGTGCTTAAAAAGTGTATAATGTAGGCATATAAAACAAGGCAGTAATCAGTCGTACTCCTACTATGCAATCCCTACTCCATGTGTGTCTAAAGTGTATGTATGTGGATAGCCAAGAATCCCTCCACGGGATGATCCAAACCCATTACCTGGCGGGAAAGAATGTAGGACCCCGTGTTGATCATGAACTGGACACCCCTCATGAAGATGTTAGGTCGCTGCTTGACGAAGCCTCAGCATGCAGGGACCTTTTGATGTCAGCAGAAGTGTCTCTTCTACTAACCCCTGAAACGCTTCTTTATTTTAAAAAAAAAAGGCACCCTTGTGATGTATATGCAGGTTAGCATTGTTATGGGTATGCAGATAGCCCTGTCGCACCCATGGATGAAGATAGAATGACATATGTACAGCGTGCATAAAAGCCTTATACGCAGTGTTTGAAGCAACGTTGCCCGGAGCCAGATGTGTATGCAAAGCAGTTTCAGAGAAACTAATCCAACAATGTCACACACGCAAATATGTGCAAGATCATAGTAAAATGTTATTGTGCAGAAAGAGGATAATGTAAGAAAATGTGCAGCGTTGCTAAATGGGCCTAACCTGGGCACATAACACCCACTACTCATTGTAAGGGTTGACCTAAAAGCTATCTAAAAATAGCAGGCCATATCATTTGATAAAAAATGTAAAATCTAAACCGTATCTAACATCACATAAAAGCAATGTCTTAAAAAAAAATAAATAATTGTTTCATTTTTGTTTAAAAACAGGCCAAATAGTTCCCACCAAACGGAATAGTCAATTGTTTACGTGTTCCAAGTTAGCCACAACATTTCTGTGTCCACAGACAGCGTTCCCAGAGGCACACCTCGAAACAGGTTTATGGAGCAAAAGTGGTTCTATCCAGTTCCGATATCAGCCACAGAGTGAGGGACTACATCCAGTAGGTATTCCGCAGATCCAGAGCATCCCAGGGTGGTTCAAATATTGCGTTCAGAAGGAAAAGAATGTGCTAGGGACAACTATACCTGTGGGCCTTTAATGGGTCGATCAGCACCTCAATGTCCAGTGGCGCAACCAATTGCGATCCGAGGCATAAATCCAGTATGCAGTACAGGTTGTACGCAGGGAGGCCACACAGGCCTGAACAAAAAGAACCAATGCTCATTCAGTTCCAGAGGCTGTGGTGTGCCGGGGAGTGTATCATGAGCTCACGACATAGCAGCACAGGCAGTGCTGTCTCCATTACTGTTTGAACTGGGATGTTCATTGCAGAACAGGAAAATTTAAATAAGAATTGGCACTACAAGTAGTAGAACAAGCGGAAGACCTCCCAGTATGGAGTGTATGAATGATGGTATAACTGTCTGAAAGGTGCTAACCAATCCAGAGCTAATACATTTAACAAAATTGTGCTACTCCCTTTGTATCAGACATGTTAAAGATAAAATGGACCAGCTCTCCAAAATGTAGTGGAAAGTTCCTCTGAAGTAGCGTCTGTATTTCGGTTAAAGACTTTGCAACCTGGAGATCAAACGTCTCTTTGGCGGATGTTAAGGCCACATCCTTTTCAGAAAGCATGGCTTTCAGTCTGCTCAGAGAATCAAAGCTTATATTGGAAATTGCCTCCCTAACTTTGTGGGGCGGTGGAATCAATATTTGTGTGCAACAAGCACTGTTCCCTCTAGAGAGCGCGCCTCGGCAGCCGCGCACATTGTCATTTATCACCACGCAAGGGGCCCTTCATAGCGCGCATTACATAGGGTCCTAATGCTGATCAGCAGGAGAGATGTTTACGGGTGTCTGAAAACTAACAAAGATACGGGCGCCCGCAATAAAAAAGGACAACTCCGGGCTGGCTTTAGTTAAAGCAAAGCAGAGTGGACCATATTTAGCCCCTTTGGAGGCAGATTACTGTGGTCTGCCTCCAAATGTTGTGGCATTTTTCTGTTGTGCTCCAGAAACGACTAGAATTGAATAAAGGAAAACACAGTAAATCAAAGGTATTAACACATTACAAAGAGTTACTTATTTCGGCAGGGACTATACTTAGTTTCTACCTTTCTGCATACAGTTTACAGACACTCTTTTAATTTTAGCTCTAACCCAGTGTTTACTGAAACTTTATTTATGGTGATATGTCCAACCTGTACATAAAGATGCCTTGGAATCCTGTGTGTATTTTGTCAAGTTTGCTGCACACTTCAAACACGTAGGTCAAAAAGTCAGGTTATGTTGTTTGCTGCATATGGTTTTTTTTTACACAGAACCGGTGTTTTTAAACTTCTCTCACTATGCAGTGAGGAGAAAGAATAGCAAAGTGAATTATGTGCCAATCTTGCTGGGGTATATGAAGGTCTGGTGGCTCAGTGGACTAATGTGTCCATTGCAGGGGCCTGTGTTTGACCTCATGGTCACAGGTTCAAATCCCAGCAGGTCCACTCAGCCTTTGATCCATCTGCGGTCGACAAAATGAGTACCCTTGAGTTGGGTAGCAATGATCATCTGTTATTCAGCACCAAGAGACCTCTGGGTGAACGTGTGCTTTACAAATACACATGTTATGTTACATGAAGTGTAAAAATTGAAAGACTGTTGGTGTATAATAGCACAAAGCAGGCATGTGAATACCTATAAATAAACTGTGTAAATTCAGCATCTATGATAGCAAAAATAAAGCTTAATTCTGAAATGGGATTGAAACAGATTTTAATAGGATCAGAAGAAATCAAGACCCTCAAATGATATTCACTGAACCCCGATTTCTACACGTTATCATGTATGTGCAAAACAGTTTAAAACTTTGGCTGTGAAAATGTTGTGACCATTTCAATAGAAATGTGCTATCTGTAAAGGAAAATGCGCTAACACACCATCCTTTAGTTACATTACAAATCGCTGGCCTCATATCCATTAAAGCTAAGTGGGCTACGAAAGTTTGTCGTACTAAAAAGTGGGCTGTGGTTCTAAAAGGTTTGGGAAGTGCTGCACTAAGCACAAGTGATGGCAGTTAATTTACTCGCAAAAAGTACTTTTACTAAATATCTTGGTCCACATGTATGAAGCACTGGTCACAAAATACTGGTCGCATTTTGCAACCAGTATTTTTTAACCATTGTGACATTTTGCCAACCGACCTATGTATTAATAGGTTTGTTCGCAAAATGCTAAATTGCAGTGGGTCACAATTCAACCTGCCTCATGAATACTAATTAGGTAGGTCAAAATTAGACCAACTATGATTCACAGCCATCACAGGGAAAGTGGCCTGCTTTGGTCATCCGATCACCATGACTGTGATTGCTTTTAAATAACAATTATTAATATTATTAGTACACTTATAAAGCGCCTGGTTTCACTCAGCCAGTGTGTCCCCACGCTACGGTGTAAGCTACTAAGGTAAGCTACCGGGCCATTATCCTGAAGGAAATAAATGAGTCTTCAGCTTTTTCCTAAAAACACCCTACAAGGGCTCCAGTCGCAGACACAGAGGAAGTTTATTCCATAGTTGTGCCGCCAGAAGACGAAAGGATCGTCCCCCCATCCTGGCTCTCTTCACAACCGGAACACATACCAGCCCACTCCCCCCAGATCTAAGACAGCGAGTTGGGACATAGGGAGTGAGAAAATGAAGCAGATAGGCCGGTGCAGTCCCCTGAATAATTTGGTGGCAGACACACAATGACTTGAACCAGACTCGTTCACGAATCGGTAACCAGTGAAGGGAAGCAAGAGCCAGCTTCGATGGGGCTCTCCTCGGATGCATCAGAACCAGATGAGCTGCTGCGTTCTGCACACACTGGAGTCTCCGCATACATTTCCCTGTTACACCCAGATACAAGATGTTACCATAATCAAGGCGAGATGTCACCAGGGCATGGACTAAGGTCTTCCTGGCTGCAATAGGCAGCAAATCCAGGGTTTTGCGGAGGACCTTCAGAATTCCAAAACAGACACCTGCAACCTGTCTGGTCTGGTACTCAAAGGAGAGGTTAGAATCCATCCACACCCCCAGGTTTTTAGCCTGGGCACAAGGCACCGGGGTGGGCCCCAAGCTCTGCGGCCACCAGGCTGACGACCACACCGATGGTGCTCTCCCCACTACCAGTACCTCAGTCTTGTCACCATTCAACTTCAGACAGTTCTTATCCATCCATGATGCTAGCTCTTGCAAACATTCCACAAAGTTGGGTGCTGCCGATTCCTGTTCCTGAGTCAGGGAGACCACCAGTTGGGTGTCGTCAGCATAGGATACCACCCCAATCCTGAAGCCCTCCGCGATCTCCGCTAAGGGGCACATACAGATTAAACAAGGTCGGACTCAGGATAGAGCCCTTGGGTACCCCCTGCTTCAACCTGATGACCCCAGAATAGTGTGCACCCTGCCTCACCTGAAAACTGCGTTCCGACAGAAATTATTTAAACCAACTTAGTGCCCTGCCTGACACACCACCCTTCTTCAAACGGTGCACTAGAGTGTGATGGGCAACCGTATCAAAGGCGGCGCTTAGATTCAAAAGGATCAAGGCCGCCGTCTGACCTGCATCCACAAAATGCCTAACGGTCTCTGTGGCCAGTAACAGGGCCGACTCTGTTGAGTGGCATTTCCGGAAACCGGATTGGGTAGGATGTAAAAGATGGAATTTCCCAATATGTGCCGTGAGTTGTTTATTCACCACTTTCTCCGCAACCTTAGCGAAGTAGGGCAAAAGAGAGATTGGGCGCAAGTTATCCAGGCGGTCTAGGCCTAAGTGAGGCTTTTTGGGTCGAGGAAGTACCACTGCCTCCTTCCACCAACCTGGAACTGTGCAAGTCCTAAACGAAACCTCCACAAGATGTCTAATGTAGGGTTCCAGTGTTTCTATGCAGCCTCTAAGCACCATAGGGGAGGCCGGGTCTTTAGGGGAACCCGACTTTACACTCAGGCAGAGTTTAATCAGCATTTCTGGGGGGGGGGACAATGAAACTCTCTAGTCCCTCGCCTTCATTAACGGGCCCTGCCTCATCCGAAATATCTTGGTCAATTAGGGCAGCGTCCGGAAAGGTGGAATACATTTTCTGCACCTTATCTGAAAAGAAATTTGCCATACGGTTGCACAACTCAACTGAACCAACTACAGGTGCTGCCGCTGTAGCGAGGGAAGCTATTTCCTTATAGACCCTAAATAGTTCCCTAGTTGAGTTGCCCGCAGACCCAATTCTTTCCAGATAGTACTCTGCCTTCGTTCTTCTAATAAGACCATTGTAGGCCTTC
This sequence comes from Triturus cristatus, assembly GCF_964204655.1. Classification (NCBI taxonomy): domain Eukaryota; kingdom Metazoa; phylum Chordata; class Amphibia; order Caudata; family Salamandridae; genus Triturus; species Triturus cristatus. The sequence goes on from NC_140587.1 coordinate 234,633,578, forward strand.
AGCATGGCTTTATATTCACTCCTTCCTAAGTAAAGCAATAACATATATATTTTTTAAATGAAGCCCATTGTCCTAAAAGGAAAACTCTATGCATTTAAAAGAAAACCTAATAAAAGAAAAGCTCAAATAATTTTTTTTTCAAGAGTGGGGAGGGGACCACCGCAAACGCTGAGAAGTGTATCAAGATTAACGAAGGATTACCGTGACATTTGTGTACTCAGTAAAATATTAACGTTTTGAGCCTGATTTTGGCCGCAAAAATATTTCATCCCATTCGAAATTGGTATTTAAAAGGGACGCCCTAAATATATCATTTACAAATACTGATTTGGTATTTAGTGGCAAACCCAAATTGCGATTTGATAACGTTTTAATGTATTCAAATTTGGATTTGCTACATACCAAAATGTATTTTTGAAGGTCCAAACAGTCCGATATTGCAAATCAGACCTTTTGTGAACACAAAATGCCTTTGCATAACTGGCCCTTGTACTTGATAGCCCTTTTTTCAATGTCCACCATTTTCAATTCCATTAATATTCTGAAAGTTGGATTTTCATTTAACAACCATGTGCAGTCTAGGAGTTGTGCTCTCAGTTTATATGGGCTGATCCATTTTAGCTAACACAGCAGGAAACAATTTTATATAGTGCAACCCAGGTCCAAGAACCTTGGACGGCTTTATATGTGCACCAGAAACTGTTACCCGTTATTTAGGTTTTGTCTCGGACAGCGCACGCAAGATCTCTTGTTTTATATACAGTGGGCTTCGAGGCCACCTATTACTTACCATTGGTTGGCTTTGTTGTCACTCAACTTTGCTTGCATCTTATTGGTCAGCTGCCACAAGTTTCCTTCCTCTTCCATTATGTGTCTCTCCCCTGGAGTATTGATGCAATACTTGCATCCTTTCACTGCTCATTTTTTTAGGTGCTATTTTATTTAATAGGTTTAAGCACTTTACCAGAGTGGATCTTTTACATCTGGCTTACTCATGTGCTTCTCCCCTTCCTGCTGTCTGTCTAATTGCTTTCTCCGCCCACTGTTATCCGTGTTGTAGCTTGTCCCCTCCAACTTTCCTCCAGCTCTCTGTGTTGTTGCTTGCAACCTCCCACTCTCCGTGCTGTTACGTCCTTGTCCCCAAATGCTGTCCGTGTTCTTGCCAGTCCCGTACCACTCTCTGTATTCTTGCTTGCTCCCTCTCTCCCTCCCTCTCTCCTCTTGCTGTCCATGTTGCCCCTGTACCTGCCATAACAAAAAAAGAGAGCAATATGGTGCTGCCAATGATGGCTGCATCATAGAGCTTATTTAAAAAGAAAACTTTAGGCCCTGCACCCCACCTCCCATTTTATCCCAAAGTGAAAGAGAGGTGTTGACTTTCACCTTTTTTAGAGGTAGCACGCTCACTCCTGTTACGACTCAGTTGCGCACACAGTTCAGAAATGCTGCAGAGCAAAATAAATAATTAGAGGTAACATTGGCAACAAGTAACTATGGAATTAACCATTACAAGATAAGTGATGCCTTGTTCCATTCCAGACATGGGTGCCTTGCTCAACTTGCCACTGGATTCATGAGGCACAGGGTCAGACTGATTTGCAAATGGCCATGTCTGAACTGGGGTGGTGGAGTGAGCTAAAGAATGATGATGGATTAAACCCAGATCAGTTGACTGGGGTGAGTGCTTGCAATGTTTAACACTCCGTCCATCATCCCCTTTGGTTTTTCTTTGTTCGCCCTAAGTTGGCAGGGTATGCCCAGACGTGGGTCCCTTGCTCACTTTGCCACTGGATTCAAGTTAGCCTGGCTGATGATGGCTGATTAGCCAGAAACCGGTCCCAGGATGCTTGTTTCCGGTCCAGGGAAGACATGGCTTGGCAGTTCAGGCTGGACTGTTCCCATGAGGCACAGGGTCAGACTGATTTGCATATGGCCATGTCTGAACTGGGGTGGTGGAGAGAGCTAAAGAATGATGATGGATTCAAATCCAGATTAGTTGACTGGGGGGGAGTGCTTGCAATGTTCAACACTCCATCCATCATCCCCTTTGGTTTTGCTTTGTTCCATTCCACAGCAGCCTTAATCATTCAGCATCCAAGAACTCCGATTAAAGAGTGGCTTGAAAACCGGATAAATCACAGCAGCTGGAGAACCCTTCAGATAACAGGATAGGTTCTAAATCACAGCGGCCGGAGAACCCTTCAGATAACAGGATAAGTTCCCAACTGACGCATTACAGGCCCCATGGAGTGTAATGTCCTTGCATACTACGGACCCGCTTAAAGCATTCTCACAGTGGGAACCATTGAGAAAAACCTCTGTATCCCCTTTCCTGCATCTGAACTTGACAGTATTCATGCTCAAATCCTTCCCCTAATGCTTCATATCTTCCTACCTGGTCATGTTGTAGAAAATATTGTAATTGGAATGCCGTGACTGGTAGGGTAATATATCCATGGATTAGCCAATTCATTTATGGCGTTTCGGCAATGGTGAAAGGTAATTGGTCTAATTTTTCAATGTGCAACTTGCTATACGTTCTGTCTTTTCTTGCCATTAATATCTGTTGTTCAGTTAGATCGTAAGAAGAAAACAGATTAGTGTTGTTAAAATAACGCCACGGCACGTGGCCAGAATGTAAGATCTGAAGTGTCTAGCTTAATAACACAAAGGACTGAAGTTGTGACTGTTCATGTTGTAAAATAGACATGTCCTGCTGCATACACTATGTCAAATGCAGATGATACTATGATGGCCTGAAAAAATATCCTAGAGGATAATGTGTGTGTGCCATTGTTAACCACTGCCAAACCCTTTTCGAGATCAACCCTATTAATCTTGTGCAGCCTCTCAGCAGCCTCCTATTGAGAAACTTTCCACAGTTCATTGTATATGGCACACAAGAGGTGCTTTGTCCTTACAAGAAATCCCTGACATCCAGGTCATTTGACAGAAGGGACAAGTATTGTTTCACTTGAGACAGTGTTGAGGTCTTTAGCCATTCAAGGCATAATTTCCCAACACTGTGTGATGTCACCACCACCGAGTGTTCAGATTGTACATAACGTTGGTCAAATCTATTGATCTTAATTGGGTTCAGATGAATTGTAAGAGCTGTTGCATATCATGGCAGCTAGTGCATCCTCACAGTATCGTGTGAAATGTTGACAAATCTCAAAATGTGCAAATGTGAGAATACATGGTGTGTTCAAGTCCTTCATCTTGGCTATTCCAAAACATGAAGTTTGGTACAAAGTTTTGTCCAGGAGAATCATTTGGTGTGATATCAGGCATGATCTAAGCAAGGCCTCTCTTCCCTGAACCTGCCAGTCATTTGTCCTCCAAACAAATTTTGTATCAATACCTGAACAGACAGCTGGGATAGAAAAGAAGCAGAGTATATCAGCTTGGTGTTAGTTAGCATATTTTTCTTTGTAGATATAGGTGCAAGCCTATATTAATATGATGCTGGGTCTGATATGGTAAAATCAGAAATATTAGCAAACTTCTGTGCAAATTTACCATCATACAGTTCATCAAAAGAAAATACAGTGATCACTCTAGATCGTCTTGCAAATTATGCACTGTATCAATGTCCCAATCAGCAGAAATAGTACTAGAGGTGATGATATCATTTAAGAAAATGTAAAACAAATATGGAATTTACAAAATTTCAGTAGTACCATACACATCATACAATACCCTGTTCCACACTATTCCTTCCAGAATTGAAACTGCAGAAATGTTCACCAGGGACAGATCTCTGTTCATCGTGTGATGATGCATGGGGTTTCAATACCAAGTTCCCAAGTTGTACTGCAGAGCGTTCTGGGAGATAATGTCCATTCAGAAGTAAGAAAAAGAGAGTCACGGAGGAATCCAGAGGACCAGATATAGTAACCCAATTGTAAACCAAAGGTGTAACCAAAGAGCAACAAAGCATGTCTTTTTCATCCAAAGACAGATAGCATGCAGTCGTAGCTTGAAAGGGAGAGGTGGCAGCAATGGTGGCACAGGTTCAGTTGAATCTGATGAGAAATCGTCACAGTCCACAAAGTAGCCAGACACCATCCGGTCTATTTTGGCAACTCAACAGGTTTTGTAGAGCCGAGAGATAACTCAATCTTTAGAATATTTACTTAGATCTTACTGTCTTTGCTTTGTTGTGTTGAAATTGAAATTTGTTTCTCTGTACTATTCGATTGTACAGTGGCTGTTGTTTCAACAGGGAGAAGAAATACTTCATTGTTGTTTACTTTTTCTTGTTGAAGAGAGTAATCTTCTATAGTTATCATAGCTTCCAGATGAACTTCCTTTACAGTAGCGAGAGGAGAGCGTTGGCTACGCAGGAATCCACATTGCCAGCTGTTGAGAATAGGCCACATAACATGGTTTGATCGGATCAATGTAGACAAAGCTTTTGTCTCTTCGTCCGGCAAGGGGTGGAAGAAGTATAGTTCTGGTACCTTCAACACCCAGGACAGGTACAGATGCTCTGTTGGATGGCACAAATTTGTTCTTGTCCACAATTTTCTCCCTGACCAGATCCCCTATCTCCAGGACCCAGTTGGGTCTTGTCGGAATAACCTTCACTTCCCCAGTGGCGGTGCGTTTTACTTGGACGTTACTTTGTGCGTCTCGGAATTCATTTAGTTAATGTAAAACAACCAACAGTTCATTGATGTCAAATGGTGTTTCTGTCATCATTGTGCCAACATTTATGAGGTCTGGGACCCATATTCTCACCCCAAACAGGATTTCATATGGAGTCCAACCACCCAGGGCATGTTGTTAAGTGTCCTATAAACCCCTTATAAGGGACGGACCCAACTGCGACCTAAGTCTAGTGCCCTTTCTGCTAAAGGCTGCTTTAAGTCACGTTTTTTCCTCTTGACTACTTAATTTATCTCAGGATGATAGGGGGGAGTACTGGAAGGCCACAACTAAACTAAACTTTCCATGGCCTCTTTGTAAGCCTGAGAGCTAAATGCCAGACCCTAGGCGGAATGTAGTGTGCCAATTGCGTATGTCCTGATGAAGACTCAGCAATCTTGGATAACAGTTCAGGCATCTGCCAACTGCAGTGGCGATACCCAGAGGAATCTAGAGCATGAATTTACTGCCACCAAGATGTACTTGTATGTCCCATCAGATTGTACGGAGCCGCTGTGGTCCAAATAGACACAAGTGAAAGGCTTGATTGAACTCAATAAAGGTGTCTGAGGTGGACCTCCTATGGTTGATCCTTTCACTGCTGGCAGATGTCACGTTTGAGGACAAAGTCCTTGGTCTGTGTAGTAAGATCAGGCCACCAATAGCGTTGCTGTAGGAATTAAACTGTAGCAGTAATCCCTGTGTGTTCTAAACTCAGACCCTCAGGTGCAGCTAGCACCACTCCTAATCTGCGATCAGTGTTTGGTATGACTATCTCCTCCAATCCTGGAATGTGATCATATGATATGTTCTGTGTATCTAACTTGTAGGAGTAGGTGCGTGTCCTTGCGCACAACATTGACAGACACCATAATGTTTGTTCTCGTGCTAGAACGAGTGATTGCAGCAAAAGCCGCAGTACAAACTGTTGCCCAAGTGGCTTCATCAGCCATGGACTTTCCTGCAACCTGAATGCCAACAAGTTGATGACTCAATGTGTTTATTACATTAACCTGTGGCAAGCAATCTTTCAGCTTTCCCTTCTGTTCCCTAAGCATCTTGTGCTTGATTGTGCAGTCCTTAGAATCTTGAAATCCATTTTGGCCCCAGTAGTGTAGGTATTAATTGTAAGACTCGAACAATAATATGAATCACACATTTTAAGTGTGGGAATCCATAATCTGTATACTCCAGAGCCAGTAATAGAGCCTTGTGTTCTGCCAGCTGTGCTGTGAAGTCCCAAGGGACTGCTTGTAGGTTTTTTTTCAGGATTGAACTTTCCATCATGCATGCGCCATTTTACTATAGTGCGTGCTGTGGAATATTGATGCTTTGTCCCTATGGCAGTCTGGGCAGACCAATCAATTTAGATGATGTAATCATATTGATTTAGAGGCATTATTTAATATGGCAGAGGATATTCTTGTTCATACTGTAAAAATGCTTGTGTTTGTAATGTAGAATCAAATCTGTAGTCTACATCTGTTGCAATGCGAGAGTTAGCCCATCGTATCGAACGTGGATGTAAAGCTTTGGCATTTGAAACCCTTCCTTTGGTGACGGCCTCTAAGGTCGGCACAGGGGTTACGACAATGATGTGATAACCCTAATCTAGTGCTCACTCTCTCACTACAGCTGGCTTTACAGCTGTGAGAATTTTCTCAGGGGGTGGAAAATGCATTTCAGCGTTTGTGTGTAAGGGTGATTTGTATGCTATAGGTTCTGTATCACCTTCATCGAATGTGATGCAGATGTACCCATTTGAACCAGAGACTTCACGGATCACCAGGTTGGTGGTGTTGATACATGTGTGTAAATGTTTGGCTGCTATCATATCAGTATGTACTGAGCACACAATGTTTGTGTGTTCGTGTGTCCAATGTGTGCTTGAAAAGTCTGGTCTAATGTGGTCGAAGAATGGGTTTACCTGTTGTGCATTATCCAAAATGTATGTTCTGCCAACATTAGAGTTGTGGGAGTTTGCAGCAATGCACATTTTTTTAGAAAATTTGTTGCTCAGCTTTTACCTATACTTGCCAAATCATATCATAAAAATAGGACATTGAAGAGAACAAAGTTTGATTTTTTTAAATTAAATGTGTAGCCCAGGTAAGCAAACCCCAGACCTATGCAGTTTACTCTGTCCAATTTTACATTGATTAATTGTCTGTTAGATAGATATCATCCACATAGGACAATACCTCCTCATCTAACATTTGAAGTCACTCCATTAATCTGGCTGAAAACATCCCAGTGCTAAGCAAACAACAAAACTGTCTCTGCGAGCCTAGCGCTGAGAATGCCGTCACATATCTTCTTCCAGACACTATATTTTGGCAGAAAAATTCATTTGAGTAATCTAGTGTTGGTTTGTATTTTTTCCACACAATGTTGTTTATTAGTGCGGCACTGTGTGCATGTTGTTATGCGAATGTGTGAGTAGATGTGTTTCTAAGCCTGTAGTCTAATTCTAAATGGTATGAATTGTCTGGTTTCATTACAGAAAACAAGGGATTATTCATTGATGAGATGCAATTTTCTATTACACCTTGGTATTCAAATTGTTCTAGGATTTGCCTAACTTGTTTTTTGCTTTATTTTTAATTGAATATTGTCTTGGGGTTGAGGAGTTCATTTCAATGGGATATCATGATGAGGTGAGTCATCATCCCACCCCACATGATTGCAGTATAATGTAGGAGCTAGCGCTAACGCCTACTCCTTGGCATCAGAATGTTTCACTCATTCCGGTCGAGGTCGGAAAAGGCTGGTAAAATTACCATTTCATTGTTTAGATATTCCATTATGAATACAGTTGGCCAGTCTTTTTCAGGCAAAAGAATATAACCATATGTCAAGTTTTCCCAAAAGGGAGCATTGATGTTTCTGGATATGTGTTCCTTCAACTGGAGTGCAATTTTGTTTAAAGAATGGTAAACACTTACCCTGCCATGAGGTGTTGTCACCATAATATGCTCACTCAGCGCTACTTCTGTCAGATAATCCATCAGGTTCTGGTGAGCTCTTGTGACTTCTGCCGCACTTTCCAGCATCATCACTGTCCATTCCCCTTTCAGAAACAGAGTCCTCAGTATTCTGGGCATGCCTGATTTTAAGTCCGGCTACGTTTTTCTTTTTAAATTAAGGTTTAGGAGTCTTTGGTTTTTCTTCTTGGTTAATAATGTAGTCAGACGAGCATTGTTATTCCTTATTTGGCTTCATGTACTCTTCCGATCTGCACTCTGACATCCACCTCTCTCCCAACGTGTATTGGATGACTCATGTAAGGGATGTGAGAAACATGTATCAGTATCCTGATGCCTGTCAGGTTTTCTAATGTTTTCACGTTTTCTGAAATTATATCTTTTTCAGTGGCTTCCTGTTGAGGAGACCCACCCCGTGAACTTTGCGTGCCTTTATTTTTTATTATCCCACTTCTTTGTTGGAGAATCGGGTGCTTGCTTAGAGTTATCCTTTTCAGAATTACTCTTAAATTACGGTTTCCTAGGTCGAGCTCACAAATTATTTCTACATAGCATAGTATAGGTTTCTTTGACAATTTTTGGTAATTCCCACTCCTGCTGAGCATATAGCCAATGCAGGTGCCTCCCCGTTTATATTGCTTAACATAATTGCTTATACAGCAGCCAAATTGCCCATCAGTTTCATCCCTAAATCCAGAGCAGGTGTTTCCCCATATTCATTCTGTAGCTGCTAAAACAACCACAGAACAGGTAGTTTGTGTTCTGGTATGAACGGCAGTGAAGACTATACCCCAAGATGCACAGTCTTCCACTAGGAAAGCCATCCCCAACGGAAAGCAAACAGCCACTATTTTGTGTTTTTGCCTGCGGGCCCGTATGGGGGAAACTGCTTCAAGCTGGCTTGTTTGTTATGCTATCCAAAACGGAATTTGCTCCTGACTGGTGGGAAGCTTTCCTATAACGGCATTCTGTACTTTTTGGCTGATACAAGTAGTTACCAATTGTAGTTGTGCAACTTGATCAGTATGCGCAGGGTTTACTATGAGTGTTCACATTATGAACTGGGTGAGATTTCTGTATATTTTCACTAAATCTCCAAACAGCGCATGCAATTCTGCTGTAGTTAAAGTAGCAGAGTCAGGATGCAGTGTGTATGCAACGAAGACCGGTCATGTTGCTACTTCTTTGCTGAGTGGACCGAGTCTCACGTTTTCTGTTGTGTGGGGGAGGGCACCTTTAAACCAATTAATATGTTCTTAGTAAGATAGAGGAATCTCTGTTGTCTTCATAGGGAGTGTATTCTTTCGGTGTTATATCCTCAATTTATAAATGAAACGATGGTTTACAAGCATTTACAGCTGGGAATTTAACTCAGGAATTAAATAAATCTTCCTTAAATGCTTTGTGTGCCTCAACTATGAAGGTAACATCTCCACCTATAGCCGAGAGACCAAAATGTAATAATTTGAGAGTACCTGAATTTCTTCAGTTTTCTGCGATGTTTAGTATGTGGGCAACTTCGTTCTCAGACTAAATGTAAAAATGAAGTACCGAGAGAGTTACCAGAATGTATGAAGTTTTTATCCTTCAAGCTTGAGCAACCTACATCCAATACATAGGGTGTACCTACTCTGCTAATACAAATTTCTCTACCACCGCTCACATCTCCGGTTTGGAGGTGAGTAGGTGTCTCTGAGAAGGCCCGATTGAACTACTCAGGCAAACCATATAAATAAAAACCCAATTAACGTTGATGAAGCCATGTTGTATAGTTCCCAGTAATGCGTAGGATCTGTGCCTTTGTGGACAACAGAAACTTTGGGTGAGGTTTCATGCACCTTCATAGGAGGAGTTTTCCTAGAGACCAGCTGGCTCACAATGCCAATTTAAGCCCCACTAAACTAAACAGGGAGAAAATGTTTCCTGGCAAACACAGAACATTACAACCCTTGCTCCTCAGGGATCATGGTAACAGATCTAGACAACCCTTTCACTCAGTCACACATGCACTCTTTTTCTCAGAGAAATATACAGACTGCACAATGGGACGTTCTTCAATAGATTTATTGAGCCAACATTATTCTTGTATGAAATACATGAGCTGTGATAATCAGTAGACAGAAGCATATAAAAGTGATTGGAAGCACCAAAATAGTAAATATCAGATATAGCTCCACCACGGTGCTAAAACAGTGCACATGTGCAGGTATTTAAAAAAAATGTAGTAATCAGGTTTACTCCTACTATGCAATCCCTACTGTATGATGGCTAGAGTGCATGTAGATGTATAGCAAAGAATCCCCCCCCATGGGATGATCCAACCCCATTACATGGTGGGAAAGAATGTAGGACCCCATCTTGGTCACGAACTGGACACCCCTCACGGAGATGTTAGGCAGTAGCTTGGCAAAGCTTTGGCATGCAGGGACCTATAAATGCTAACAGAAGTGTCTCCTCCTATTTATAATAAAAAGCCTCATTGCGATGTATATGCAGATTAGCATTGTTATGGGTATGTGGATAGCCCTGTCGCCCCGTCGATGAAGCTAGAACGACATTTACACAGCGTGCGTAAAGGCCTTGTACTCAGTGTTCAAGGGATCATGATAATGTTGCACAGAGTCAGATGTGTACACAAAGAAGTTTCAGAGAAATAAATCCAACATTGTTGCACTCGGAAATGTGTGCAAAAGGTCACGGTAAAAAGTTATTCTTCAGAAAGAGGACAATATAAGAATATGTGCAGTGTTGCTGCATGGGCCTAATCTGGGCACATAACAGTTCTCAATGAGTGGTGGAGGGTATGTACTGGCCAGCCACCTCGGCCTTCCCCTGTCTCATTTAGAGAGCGGGGAAAGGCAGCGTTACTGGTGATACAGCACCCGCCTTCTCCGCCATCCGGAACAACCTGTAGGAGGCCTAGTTATGTTGTTCACATCATGAACCTTTCTATTTAAGATCACTATGTAATCCATGGCGATACCAGGCAACCAGCCCTCAATATATCGCCCAAGGACTGAGATAAAATTCACTGCAGTTGGGGGCATACATTTGGTAATTTCTAGTATTGGTCCCACATTTAAGAGTTTTGTCTTCAAGGATAACATAAATGACAGTGTCAGCTATGCTGGAAATACATAGCAGGCCAGACGTCAGAGATTTTTTCACAGATCATGGCCAGATGTCACAGATTTTTTTCACAGATCACCAGCCAGATGTCACAGATTTTTTCACAGATCACCAGCCTGATATCACAGATTTTTTCACAACCCATGAGTCACATGACACAATTTTTTGTCACAGATCACAAAACAAGATGCCACAGATTTTTTCACAGCCCAAGAGTCATGTGTCACAGATTTTTTTCACAGATCACGAGCCAGATGCCACAGATTTTTTTCACAGATCACGGTCCAGATGTCTCAGATTGTTTTCACAGATCACAGGCCAGATGTCACAGATTTTTTTCACGGATGACCAGCCAGATGTCACAAATGTTTTCACAGCCCACAAGTCAGGTGCCACAGATTTTTTTCACAGATCACGAGCCAGATGCCACAGACATGGCTTGGCAGTTCGGGCTGGACTGTTCCCATGAGGCACAGGGTCAAGACTGATTTGCATATGGCCATGTCTAAACTGGGGTGGTGTAGTGGGCAAAAGAACGATGGATTTAACCCAGATCTCTTGACTGGGGGAGAATGTATGCATTGTCAGCATTCCGTCCATCATTTGTTTGTTGTAACGCTTTTCGCCCTACGTGTGATGGGTATTCCCAGACGTGGGACCCGTGCTCACTACGCCACTGGAGTCAAGCTATCCTGGCTGATGACGGCTGATAGCCAGAAACCGGTCCTAGGATGCTTGATTCCGGTCCAGGGAAGACATGGCTTGGCAGTTCGGGCTGGACTGTTCCCATGAGGCACAGGGTCAAGACTGATTTGCATATGGCCATGTCTAAACTGGGGTGGTGTAGTGGGCAAAAGAACGATGGATTTAACCCAGATCTCTTGACTGGGGGAGAATGTATGCATTGTCAGCATTCCGTCCATCATTTGTTTGTTGTAACGCTTTTCGCCCTACGTGTGATGGGTATTCCCAGACGTGGGACCCGTGCTCACTACGCCACTGGAGTCAAGCTATCCTGGCTGATGACGGCTGATAGCCAGAAACCGGTCCTAGGATGCTTGATTCCGGTCCAGGGAAGACATGGCTTGGCAGTTCGGGCTGGACTGTTCCCATGAGGCACAGGGTCAAGACTGATTTGCATATGGCCATGTCTAAACTGGGGTGGTGTAGTGGGCAAAAGAACGATGGATTTAACCCAGATCTCTTGACTGGGGGAGAATGTATGCATTGTCAGCATTCCGTCCATCATTTGTTTGTTGTAACGCTTTTCGCCCTACGTGTGATGGGTATTCCCAGACGTGGGACCCGTGCTCACTACGCCACTGGAGTCAAGCTATCCTGGCTGATGACGGCTGATAGCCAGAAACCGGTCCTAGGATGCTTGATTCCGGTCCAGGGAAGACATGGCTTGGCAGTTCGGGCTGGACTGTTCCCATGAGGCACAGGGTCAAGACTGATTTGCATATGGCCATGTCCAAACTGGGGTGGTGTAGTGGGCAAAAGAACGATGGATTTAACCCAGATCTCTTGACTGGGGGAGAATGTATGCATTGTCAGCATTCCGTCCATCATTTGTTTGTTGTAACAGATTTTTTCACAGCCCAAGAGTCATATGTCACAGATTTTTTTCACAGATCACGAGCCAGATGCCACAGATTTTTTTCACAGATCACGGGCCAGATGTCTCAGATTGTTTTCACAGATCACAGGCCAGATGTCACAGATTTTTTTCACGGATGACCAGCCAGATGTCACAAATGTTTTCACAGCCCACAAGTCAGGTGCCACAGATTTTTTACACAGATCATGGGCCAGATGACACAGATTTTTTCCACTGGGGTTCCTCCCACGTATACTCAATAGAGGAAAAATGCTAGAAAAGATGGCCCTACACAAAGGCTATGATGGGCAGGGCTCCGACAGCTAAATGATCCCATTTAATTGTTATTCAGCGGACTGGTTGCCTTTGCTACGATTGCTGAAATTCGTGTTCACATTTCCATCAAGATATGCCTGTCTGATCCTCGACAAAAGTCACCTCGCTTAATAACATATGATCAACATGCTTCACTTCCCTGTACAAGTGTACATTGTTTTCAACACCGTAACTTGAGAACAGAAGGCAAATATATTTCTGTCTAGTGTCACCTTGATTAAATTCTTTCATTCGCAACATTTTTACACTTTTATAAATATTGACCTTTCCTAGAATGAGAAAGTTCCCGTTTCGTTCGGTTCTGCTGCCTTTGCAGTTTAACAGATGTCCCCATGGGTGTGACATTTTCAGAAATGCACAAGGAGATCTGGAAATTCTAATGAAATAGGACGAAAAGCTTTGACAAAGATATAAGTCAGAGGCTAAATACTAACCTATATATTGAATGTATTTCAAGCACCATTGCTTGCGATGCTAAAGACGTGTGCTTCTATCACCCTGGGAGCATGCAGCCAGGTTTCCGCAAGCTATGCATGCAGTCATGCTATTACATACACCACGCAAGCCGAGTAAGGTTCAGTGCTGGTCCCAGACAGTGAAGAACTGGTGGCACTCACATTCTATGGATTTTCCACCAGAGCAGTGCTTAATTTGAGCCAGTGGTTTCCGGTGCTTAACACCAACACTTCCCACAGCGCGCCACATGGTGGTGCTGTTTTTCTAATCTAGAAATTAGCACCACAGCATTTTTTTATCAATTCAGCATACATTAACACTGACTAATGCTTGCCACTCAAGCTGATATGGCTTTGGGGGCTTGAAATAGTCACACTTATAGGAGTGTGATGGTTATTAGTTGTGTTGTTTGTGTCGCTGGCAGGGGCAATGGGTAGAGCAAACTGCAATGGCCTCCTTACGTGGGCCCTAGCACCTATTTATTTTTTTACACATTAAGCACTGCACCAGAGACCACCTGACATGATAATAAGGGTCTGACATCAGTCTGAATCCACATGCTGTAACAGCGGTGTAATGGTTTCATGGACACCGCAAGACTAATTCTGCAACCACACATGCATTAATTAACAATAGCCTTGGCGATTGATGTTAACTATTTCGTCAACCAGAAATGACTGAAGGCATCTGCCTCATAGAATAGAATACATATTTTTGCAAGAAGAAAATACAGCTCGGAAAATAAAATATTAAAAACATGTATGGACAAGAATATAACACATATGGTAATTTTAATTATTAACCACTGTTCATTCATTAGGAAAACCCCAATCGACGCAAAACGTCAGTCTCTTTAATAATGAAACCAAATTTCACCAAATAGATTAAGTTGCCACAAACCTGCATGCAAATATTTAAAAGCACTTTTTTTCCCTTAAAATAAAAAAATACATCATAAACGTCCCAAGAATCCAGGTTACATAAAGGCAGTTGTTTATTTGGAGATAAATATTAAGGACCGATCGATATATTGCTGCTAGACCTGTGCAATTGTAAGGATCATTAACTAGGAAAACTGCTAACTGGACAGTGGGACAATAACAGAGGAACAAAAGGACCAGCAACTGTAAAGTGGAGATGAGTACCCTTGAGCGGGAAGTTCAGCTGAATGTTAGAATGTAAACCAGGGTAATGTAGAGAAGGAGATAAGAACATAAGGACTAAGAGGCTGAAAGAAGGAGAGACTGAGACAAAGGTAGACAGGTTGAAAGAGAGACATAACAACCCATACTGTAGTGATGATACCTATCTCCCTAGGTACAATGTTAAGTTAGCACAACTGCGTTAGATGTTAGAAAGCCATCTTGCCGCTTCTGCTTCTTTTGCACGCGACACAGTTGTCACATGTTATTGATTAAGAAATGCTTACTCGACTTTGCTTCACATGAGAACTGTCTGTTGTTTAACATCTTTAACAGTGAGCAGTGACCTTGGTCTGTACACCGTGTAAAGAACGAGTCTGGGACACTAGACGGTGCATGTTGTTGTGTTCAGGTTGATCGTACCACTATTTAGCCATAACATGCACGCAGCTGCAGATACCTGAAAGACGAGTGCTTTTTAATATTGCAGTGCAGCATGTTTTAGAGTCAGTCGGCAGAAGAGTGTTCCCAGGAGAGAGCCTAGCTGATCCTGTGATGTGATTCCACTAAGCTGACCTATACTGTATGGGGTTCCCCATTCAAGCCTAGAGACCTTCTAATAGTCTAATAATAATACTATTAGTTTACTAGCGAAAGGAGGGTGGCTGTTTTCCACTGTCATTTTATCATGATTGCTCCTTTCATTTTCTATGGTATTGTAACAATGCTGATTGTTCTGATCTTAATCATTTGTCTGCTTATGTTAGCCAAAATACTGCATCTTAGGACGCGAGGTTTATAAATTAAACTCTTTAAACTTTAACCGTGTCTCTGTTTATTCTGTTGTGGACTGATATGAGAATAATAACGAAAAGGTATTTCTGATTCCCACCATTCCTGAGAATATTCTAAGTCGCTTGTTCTGGGTTGCTATACATTGGGACCGCCGAGCTAGATCTCGGATAACGAATGGGACACTAAGCTAGTCGGATAAGGGTTTCTGGGTTCTGAGGGGAGTTTTTGGTACACCACAATTGTCTGAGGTCCTGGGTTCCTGCGCATAGTTCTGTGCATAAGCAGAATCCCTGCAACATGGCGCACCTAACGTTTAGTCTATTTGAGACGCCTTAGTAGTGCTTTTATTAGTCCACAACACCCTCACTCTAGTTTCCGGTTGACGGGAGAGACGGTTTAACCTACCTAGGTTTCGACTAATAGGTTCCTTCAAGCTTGTTCATTAAAAAGGTTATTTTTCCTGAATCCCGGTGCTACACTTGATATCGTTGTTACGCTTTAGCGTGTCCTGATGGCGGTTGATATAGCCGCGCATAGTCGTGCACCTCTGCGCCGTCATTTGTCGGCATATGGGGTGCCTAATGAAGGGATGGCTGTTATTTTTGTGGTCAGTGCTGATGTGTCATACCCATATGAGTTGTTTTACTCATGGGTGACCTTTCCGGCAGTGGATGACGATGATACGTTTCACACCTATACTGCTACTGCAATTCCTGCGGTCTATACCCCATATAGGACACAAGAAATTCCTATCTCTGCCTGGCAGCATACTATTTGGTTTAATGGCACCCTTCCCCATGCGGTTACACCGGCGAGAATGGGCCCGTTGTCTATTGCAGGGGCCAAATGGCCGGTGCTAGCCGGATTTACGCCTCATCCCCGCTATCTCACGGTGGCGGTAGCTGAGTTGCGGGTGCTCCACACTGCCCTTATTACAGTACATAGGGCTTTAGTGCAGTACGTGTCACGCACCGTGCAGGCGGGGGCACCTGCTGTTGCGGGACAACCTACGGACCACCACGCGGTGGTTATTAGTCCTGTTATGGTTAATTCGGTGGTCGGCAAGCGCCCCACCAGTCAGGATGGAAAAACACAGGATACTCACCATTACTTTGCCTAAAGACCTGGTCCCGGACATTGCCGATTGTGACAACTGGGGGAAGGTCTTTGCGGCGACCTATTCGAAGTGCTATGGCACTCCGTCTATGTCTGTACTACCCTCCGTCATCAAAAAGGTTCAAGTGAAACATGGAGCGGAGGCGGCTATTGAATTGGGAATGAGGCTTGTCGACAGCTTCGATGTGGTTTGTTCCATGGTGATGGGCAACCTCAAAGGAGATGCCATGCAGTTCCAAGTTGGTAATATGCTGGAACTTGTGGATGTGAACGACAGGCCCAAGGAATTCGCAAAAATTATTGCGAAAGCCTACAGAATGGTGGGTCGTAGCACCGTCGGTGTGAAGCCCACCGTGATCATTCCTGATGTAGTACAACAATCTAAGGTGAGTTTGTCTACTAAAGACGAAAAACCCAACTTTCCAAAGCAGAGTTGGAGAGCAAAGAAACAGTGGAAACAGCAACAGAAACAGGGTTCTCGTTCTGTCTCACCCGATCGGTAGTCCAGTGACCGCAAGTATGATCTGCGCGATCGTTCTCGTATTAAGTCACCTGATAGATTTCAGGTTTCTTAACAACGCTCTCCTCGTTCTTCAGAGGAAACATCGGCTTCACAATCCGGTGGCGGAGACCGTGGGAAAGGAAGAGGTGCTCAAGGTCGTGAGCAACCTCGCCAGACCGACGGTAAGGGCAAACAGGACGAGTCTGCACATCAACGGCCCCCGTTTCAGAAAAAGAAAGTTGCTGCTCTAACGGTGAGGTATGCCTCAGATGGTACGGACACAGCTTCTGAACCTGACATGGGCGCTAACGCTGCTAGACAGTGCGGCGGAAGTTACAGTAGTGCGGCAAGCACTGCGTCCACATCTGGAGGTGACATTAACTGATACATTTGTGAGTGTTGAAACTGCTGATACCCACGTGCTCCCCCTGAAAGACTGTCCTTTTAATTGAGGGTGACATACAACGTAAAATTAGAGTGGTTTTTTGGGATAATCTGACCTCCACCTATGATATTCTTTTGGCGGAGGGTGATTGGCCCCCGGCTTTCGTTTTAGATGCTCCTCGAGGGGAGGACGTGATCCTCCTGTCCTTTGGGCACACAGTGCCGACGGAACATTCTACGAGGTTGGCCGGGGAGTGGGCGCAGGTGCTTGCGCCTGCGTTGTATCGTAATCAGGTCGGCTGGGATAAATTTTCTCCCAACCATGAGATTCCGTTGCAGTCCACGCCCCAGCCACAACCCCAATTTCCCATGCGTCGTGATGCACGACCTCACGTCGCTTTCATCCTTGAACAATTGGAATATCAGGGAGTAATTGAAACATGTGTGTCACCTATGAATAATCTTTTATTCACTGTGACGAAGCCTGATGGATCGTACCGCCTAGTTTTGGATTACCGGCACTTAAACTCACACTGCCGGACGTGCGCGGTGCAAAATACCCACGGTTTGGCACTCGTCGACAGTCTCGTGAGAAAACGGTTTAAAACCACACTTGACATTTCCAATGGCTTTTATAGTCATAACCTGGCCCCTCTCAGTTATGAGTGGACAGCGTTCACCTCGGGTGGCATACAAAAACAATTCAAAAGGCTCCCGATGGGCTATAAAAACAGCCCTGGGGTCTTTGCTGCTCGAGTGGTCTCTCTCTTAGAGATGGTAGACCCGGAGGCGTACTCGTATGTCGACGACATATATCTAACGGACGACGAGTTGCTTCCACACCTTGCTCGCGTGGATAACATAATTACTATGTTTGCTGACTTAGGTTACAAGTTCAACTTTGCGAAGTCCTACATTGCCGAGTATACGGTGTTGTTCTTGGGGTACGAACTCAACAATGAAGGTCTAGTATTGGCTCCGCACTTCCTTGAGAAATGCGCACGCCTCCGTGCTCCTACTACTCTGAAAAAATTACAATCCCTGCTGGGCTTTCTGAATTTCGGTCGCACGTACATTCCTGACTATGCCCCGCGTATCAAGCCGCTTTATGCCTTGGTACAACCTACTTTTTCCAAATCATGCTGTCTGCCGGAGCATTCAGCTGCATTACAGTTATTGCAGACTGACCTTCTTGCTTCGAAATACTTACAAACGTGTGATAACCGCACTAACCTGGTCATTAGAATTGTGCCAGGTGGAGTGGGTTTCACATACTTAACGTTCAATGAGGGCGACACCGTCCCCATTGCATACAAATCACACCTGTACACTTCAGCTGAGCTGCGATTTTCCGCTGTCGAAAAAGTTCTGACAGCAGTTCAGATGACAATCCTGAAAGAACGTGCGCTATCACAAGGGAAACGTCTGCTGGTGGTGACACCGTATCCTGCCCTCAAGGCAGTGACTAAAGCTAGTGTACCTAATTCTAAGGCTTTGCATCCAAGGTGGATACAGTGGGCCACTTCCTTGACTTCGCCGGACGTCACATATATCTTTGACGCGGCATTACAGACTCAGGAGTTCTTGCAATATGAATTCGTTCATCCACCTCCTCTGTCTTTGCGCCCGCTCGAGAATTACCATTGTGTCATTTACACTGACGGGTCTGCGCAGCCCGCAACTGGATCAAAGCACGCCTATTCAGCAGCTTGCGCAATTGTAGTTGGTACATTCGTAAATGGTGAGTTCCAATCCGATGTTGTACATTCACAGTCATTGGGTGATTATACCGCGCAGTTGGCGGAGCTTCGTGCTCTGGTGCTTGCACTGGAGTTTGCAGACCATCTTTGATATCAGCAGCATGGCGTCCGCGCATGCCAGCGTGTCGGCTACGGTATCTTTATTACAGCAACGTTACTGGTGGTTCGGCTTATACAAACAAGCACGCGCCTATGTACTTGATTGTGACATTTGTCAGCAGATCAAAACTTCATCTGCGGCGCGTCCACCACAAACGCAGTTGTATATTTCTAATAAACCACTTGTTTGCGTTTATTTAGATCATTGCGGTCCTTTTACCTCTGATACTGCGTACAAGTACATCTTGTTTGCAGTGGATTCGTGCACACGTTTTCTGTGGGTGTGGCCACAAAGGAGTTCTGATGCCCGTACTGTCATCAAGGATTTGCGTGTCTTTGTTGGAAGTTTTGCGTGTGGTACCTTTCATTCTGATCACGGCCCTGCGTTCGCCTCTAAGGCGTACAAAGAAGCTATGAGAAATTTGGGGGTCCAAGTCAAATTTTCGTCTCCATACCGTCCTGAGGGCAATAGTGTGGTGGAGCAGATGAACCGTGACTTAAAGCAATCTTTGACAGCCAGGGTTTTAGGTACTGGCCGGAACTGGCTAGCCCACTTGTATGACGTTCAACGTGCACTTAATATTCTCCCTAGAAGGTCTCTGGGTGGGCAGACCCCATACGTGATGCTCTTTGGCATACAAATGTTTGTCCCAGACCTTGATGGTCTAGACATGGCGGCGTCGGCCGCACCCTTTGACCTAGATGATCACTGTGCCGTATTACAGAATCTTCAAGAAGCCAGAGACACTATAGCTAAGGAACACGTACCCTCCACATCTTATGCTGCACTTCAGATTCCGGTAGTCGGCTGGCTACCTCGAGTTGGTGACCTGGTCCGTGAGAAGGTGGAGAACAAGAAGGAGTTCGGCCCCTCTTATCGTGCACCAGTTCCGGTGCTTGGAGTACAGGGTACACGTACAGTCATTTTACCTCCACTTCCTGGTCGCAAGGATAACAGGTACATCTCTATTGACAATGTCAAGCTACAGTGAGTGGCCGATACTTCTTAGTATGACACCAGCGGTTTCTTGCCCTTCGATGCTGAGAAATTCTGTTGTAGCCCCTGCTTCTAACACTTTGCCTGATGTTGCCGTCGAGATGCATACGGTTACTGGTCCTTTACTGTCACCGACGGCTGGTGATCTGCCTGAAGATCCTGAGTATGCTTATCCTCGAGAAGTCCCGGTGCCTCTTTTGCAATCAACCGCAATTACCCAGTCACATTCTTCCTTTGACAATAATTCCATGACTACCGTTGCCCCGTCGAATGTTTCTATTTTTGTTGCCTGGTTGAAGAGACATTTTTTAATTCCCCCTTGGACTTATATTTGGCTGGTGCTCATAAGTATTTTTTTGTTTATGTCCATTGACTTTGTGGTAGTGTTTTTTTGACTTATCAATGGACACTACCTGAAAGAAAGATCTACAATTTGTCTAATTGATGGAACTTTGGCCCCCCACTCCTCATCACATATCATGAAAAGAGACCAGACATTTGTGAACATTACCGCCTGGCCTGTCCGTGATGGGATTGCTTGGGATGCTGTTAAATTTCAAATTCATGGCCCCACTGAAGAGATTAATGTGCCAAATGTATTTCGGGTTTCTATGGGTGATGTGGTTAAATAAAACATCCACTCGGATGATTGGGATGTCAAAGCCATTGAAGCACTGTTTTCTGATTTGAAATATTATGCTGCATTTGATGCTGAAGATTTGTATTTAGATACTGCGAATTATGATGAGCAATTTTGCTATCAACATTATGGCACACACTTCCTGCACAAAGCAAATACGTTTAGGAATTTTGTAAATTACACTGAATGGGAACATTGTCCCGCCCCTAGGCTGGGCAGCTCAGCTACTTTGGTAGACAAATACTCTTATTTTTCTGATTTCAGTGTGTCGAACCCGGCCTCCTTTTATTTTAAGGTAGCGCCTGAGTCTGCTTCTAAAGTTAGACTGACACACACCAAATTGTTGTATTCCAAGTCCTTTATGGACGAATTGGCAATTGGAGGATATGATCTGTGGAATGCTACTATTGATCTTAAATCGGTTTGGGGTTCTAAACCGTGGCAGGTACAGGGAACAGAAGCTTTGCATCGTGCCTGTCTTATCCCGAATCACATGTTATTTTTAAATTTGTCGATTTTTCAGACCACATGTTTTGGATTGGGTACTATGATCAAATTAAATTCACCCTCGATTCCGGATCTGGGTGCTGACCCTGGTTGGGGTAATCATACAGATCTTCCCCTTTCTACCTTGCAGGCATACGTGTCCAACACATCCTTCAACATTACTGATTTGAATCCGGAAGGGTGGTTGGTGTGGCAGACAAGTTCAGATGTCTGTCAACATCGGTTTCTAGGTTTCAAACAGGGGTATACACAAGTTCGTGTGGACCCACGTTTTGAATCCTTCTCTTATAGTGTAACTACCTACTCTGTGGGGAAGTTATGCCAATCATGGCTGCGACATTCTACTTTAGCATCTGTTAAACTTCATTTATCGAAATTAAACGACAAAATAGATTTGAATGATTTTGTTAAGGGTCCTGCTACTGGCAGATCCAAAAGATGGGTATATGCTGTTTACAACGAAGTTTGGAAGCTGTCACAGATTGAGGCTGCATCCAGATTACGTGCTATTGATCAAGCCAATATGGAGAAAGTGTTGGCTGTAATAGATAATAGCATTAACACCCTGTCTTCCAGAATTTACACTTTAGATAATATTGTGTCATCTGTGTTGGACATTGTGCAAGATGATTTGTCTGTATTGTGTCATGGTCAAAACCAATTGCGTTCTATTATGCAGTTTGCATGGACCTTGCAAACGTTAAAGGCAGGGAAGGTGCCTTGGGATTACATGAATGTTTCATCTTTGTTCCTCCCTTTTAATTTAACTGCAAAGCAACAGTTTATGTCCATGAAAGATGCTGCTTACTCACTGCTGCACATTGAGAAGTTAGAACCTTTACCTTTCTCTGTTGCTGAATTAAATCCTGCCGTGTGGCTTATCCATGGGTTGATCACGTTACCTTTTCCCCTGTTTAAGTTTAGTTTGTGCATGAAACATTATGCTCTTGGCAGATATGAACAACTTGGTTCTGCCTTCCTGCACGAAGTTTGGTCACTCCCATTCACGTATAGATGTGTGAGAGACAGTACAGAAGTTTACTTGAAAGGGGAGGAGTGTACTTCCACTCCGGATCACTCTGTAGTTTGTAGACATATTCAGCTACATGGTGCTTGTAATATACAGGCCCCTAATATACCGTGCATCCTGAAAGGGATTCCGGTGCCAGTTATAACACCGTCTTTTACGCTGCTTGCTAACGGTAGTTATTTGATATTAAATAATGAAGCTTGCTGTGGGATGTTAGTAGGAATTCCTTCCATAGTGACTGTATCACAGCGAGTGGTTTGCTGCAATAATGTCCTTTTCCCACTCCCGCATGGCCGGCTCGATGTTTCTATCTGGCCTTCTATTCCAACCTTGAAAGCAGAGTTCAACAAGATGAGCAGAATAAGGGCTCTATTGTCTCAGAAAGAAGTTGCGTTGACTTCATCTCGTGAAACATTTGTCCTTCACGTAGCTAACACACGCACAGAAGTACAAGCACTTTTGAATACTGATCTCCCACTACATTTTGGGACCTTGATTCAGACTATCTTTAATGCCTCGTCAACTACTGGCTTGGTACATTTTTTTAAGATTGTGGGCTCCGGCCTCGTGACCTCCTTTCAAACTATTTTTGTTGTGATCCCCGCATTTTTTCATTCTATTTTTTCCAGCATCTTTGGAGGTCTCCCTTTGCTTCTCGCCCTTGTAGCTAGGGTGCTTCTACTGATTTGCGTGCTGCGCAATGGATGCACGACTTGCGTACCAAGGCAGCATGCCCAGGCTGCTCCATCTGCGTAACCGGATGCTTGATAACTATGGCGCTTTGCCGTTGGCGACCTTAAGCAGCGCCTATGGACTGTTGTTCCGGTTTCCCTTCTTTACTTGTGTGCAACCTGTTTTTCATTGCCTAGATTGTCCATTCCAGTGGGCTCTGGATTTGTGTTTGTCGTCATCGGTGTCTCCTGCTCTGGATTTTGGTCAGCTAATGAGCCCCTTGGTGGTTCATGAGTTGGACTGCTCCGGCATCGGGATTATGGCCTGTGCGGCTGCGCATGGAGTCCTTGGGAATTGGGACATCGGAGAGGCGGCTTCCTTGAACGGAGTTATCTTGAAGAACCCGCCTGTTGTCCAAGTTTGGTGCTTGAGGCTCCTTTAGTTGAGGAACACGTGTGTTCATTTCCCTTGCTTAACTGGATGGCGGATAATTTTGCGGACCGTTCCAATGACTATCTCTTGGAAGCTGTTGCAACTTACTGTGCCTACACCCTCATGGATTGACTTTGTGCCCTCATCATTTCATGGTACGGCCATCGATGTTTTGCTTGTTTCCCTTTTAAAGAGGTTTTATACAAACAACATCGTTTTTCTTTTTCTTTTTTTATTCGAACTTTTTCACTCACCTTATAAGGACTTATCGTTCATGCCCTTGGTTCCGTTCTATCGAACTTGAACTCTGCGTTCTTGAAACTGCGCCCCTAGTGGTTAGTGGTCCGATCAAAGGGGGGTGTAGTGATGATACCTATCTCCCTATGTACAATGTTAAGTTAGCACAACCGCGTTAGATGTTAGAAAGCCATCTTGCCGCTTCTGCTGCTTTTGCATGCGACACTGTTGTCACATGTTATTGATTAAGAAATGCTTACTCCACTTTGCTTCACATGAGAACTGTCTGTTGTTTAACATCTTTAACAGTGAGCAGTGACCTTGGTCTGTACACCATGTAAAGAACGAGTCTGGGTCACTAGACGGTGCATGTTGTTGTGTTCAGGTTGATCGTACCACTATTTAGCCATAACATGCACGCAGCTGCAGATACCTGAAAGACGAGTGCTTTTTAATATTGCAGTGCAGCATGTTTTAGAGTCAGTCGGCAGAAGAGTGTTCCCAGGAGAGAGCCTAGCTGATCCTGTGATGTGATTCCACTAAGCTGACCTATATGGTATGGGGTTCCCCATTCAAGCCTAGAGACCTTCTAATAGTCTAATAATAATACTATTAGTTTACTAGCGAAAGGAGGGTGGCTGTTTTCCACTGTCATTTTATCATGATTGCTCCTTTCATTTTCTATGGTATTGTAACAATGCTGATTGTTCTGATCTTAATCATTTGTCTGCTTATGTTAGCCAAAATACTGCATCTTAGGACGCGAGGTTTATAAATTAAACTCTTTAAACTTTAACCGTGTCTCTGTTTATTCTGTTGTGGACTGATATGAGAATAATAACGAAAAGGTATTTCTGATTCCCACCATTCCTGAGAATATTCTAAGTCGCTTGTTCTGGGTTGTCTATACATTGAGACCGCCGAGCTAAATCTCGGATAACGATTGGGACACTAAGCTAGTCGGATAAGGGGTTCTGGGTTCTGAGGGGAGTTTTTGGTACACCACAATTCTCTGAGGTCCTGGGTTCCTGCGCATAGATCTGTGCATAAGCAGAATCCCTGCAACAATAAAGCCTGAATCCCATCTTAACACTTGCCTCAAACCCACACAGAGAACCTAGAAATAGCTCTAGAGATGTAATTAAGACCAACCTGAAACCTGACTAGTACTCCTAAGTGGGACATGGCTAAATAACTCCTCTGTACCAATCCTTGACATTTTCGTCCCACCCAGCTATGACTTTATAAGATCAGACAGACCAAAAAAACTGGGGGGAGGCATCGCCTGTATACACCGCAATAACCTTATGGTGGTTCAGTTATAAACCATCAAACTAGCCTCTTGCGAATACCAATGCCTAAATGTTCTGAGCAACAACAGACCCCCATGTAATTTGCATGTGATGTACCACTCATAAGGTGACAACCTCTCATTCATCGAACAAGTTATGGAAATCATCACTACCAACGTAGGACAACACTGCTAACCAATACTTCCTCTGAGATTTTAACCTTCCTTGGAATTACCATAATGATCCCTCATTTAATAGCCTAAAAACCTTTCTAGTGGGCTTCAACCTGAACCAAATCTTTGACAGCCTGACACACATCCTGGGTCCAACCTGGACTGGACTGAACACCAGTGCATCACCTTCCTCATCACCGAACCAACGAGGACACATAAACCACAAATTAAGAAATCCAATCACTGGAAAAGAAGCAATCGCGACATAATCCTTAAGAATTCGACAACCCTCAGGTACAGCATACTGCCTTCTCCAGCGGACATGTCAGATATCCACGACCTCACAAACCACTTTAGCAACTCCATGACGAGTATCATTGACACAGCTGAGCCCTTATAGCTCAAAATACTGTCATCTAAGGACTCCAAACCATGGTACAATGGGAGCCTAAATGCTCAAAGATGCAACCTGTGTCTAGCTGAGCGAGTACTCACCGTCCTTAGAACACCTTAAGCACCTGAGATCACAGAGGAGCACCTACAACAAACACATTCGAAACTCCAAAGCAAATTTCATCATAGTTCAATTGGACAAAGCCAGATATTACCAGAGAAAATGTTTGAAATTATCAAACACCAATCCACTCAACAACCAAACCTCTACACATTAGGATCCAATTTGCAGCCAAACTTCCTACTTCCTACTTCCTTGAAAAAGCTGATCGAGCAGCCCCCAAACAAGCAAGGACTAACACTTAAAAACAACGCATCATGTAACAATTTCAAAACCTTTGATGAAAATGCCATTCTTAAGATCTTAACAACACTTAAACCATCAAATCACTTCTGCAACCCTCTACCAGCCAACGTCTTAAATGAGATCAAAAAGTCTCCAATACCTCTCTGGACTAGGATAGTGAAAGCTTCACTACTTCAAGGAACTCTGTCAGACTGCCTAAAATCAGGGCAGGTAATCCCCATTCTAAAAAAACTCACAGCAGACAACACAATCCCAGATAATGTCCGCAAAGTGACTTGAGAAATGCATCAATACCCAACTATGCAACCACATAGCTCAATTCCACAGTATTGAGTAATGCCAATCAGGCTTCCGTCAGGGCCCCAGCTTGAAAACAGTTCTTACACACATTGTCGATGACGCGCTCAGATTACTGGATCAAAACAAATCCTGCCTCATAATCCTCTTAGACCCAATCTAAGCCTTCAACACGATCAAACATAACCGCCTCCTGGACTTTCTTGAACACAGAATGGGTTTATCAGGGGTTGCCCTAAAGTGGTATGCCTCATTCCTAGACAACAGAACTCAAAGAATCAAGTTTAACCAATCTCTGTAGACTTCCACTGCAGTCACCTTGGTGGTCCTTCTTATCACTGAATCTCTTCAACCTAATTATGGGCCCCTTAACCGAAATTCTGAAATTTTCCAATGTACAATACCACATGCATGCAGATGATACCCAACTATACCTAAAAATATCGACCCCTGATGCTATTCGATTACTCAACACAACTTTGCAAAAAACCCTAAACTAGCTGAGGAGAAACGCCCTCAAACTCAACTTGCTCAAAACCAAATTCCTACTTATTGCCCCACCAAAAGGACACATCGACATTGAAGAGTGGATGAAACACTTAACAGCCTTCAACTGCCAACCACACATTATAGATTCTACAAGATCACTGGGAATAACACTCAACAAGATTCTCACCATGCAGGAACACATCAGCTCAGCCACCAGAGGAGCACATTTTCAGATGAACATTCTTAGAAAACTAAAACCCTTCCTCCCCGCCGATGACCTCAAATCAGCCGCGCAAGGTCTACTGATCCCCAGATTAGACTATGGGAGTACAACCCTATGTGGTTTTCAGAGATCAAAACTGGCTGTACTACGGTCATCCCTCAACTTGGCTGCAAGGCTAATCACTGGATCCAAAAAAAACAACCACATCACCCCTGATCTGAAGGCACTGAACTGGTTCTCTTAAGAGGCAAGAATACAGATGAGATTTGCTTGCAGGAGACATAAAGCTTTGCACTTCAACACACCAAAGTATCTACTCGATACACTGGAATTGTCAGGTGGTGGCAGACCATCAAAAAGCACCAGCACCTTACTATTGAAACTTCAAAAATTCTGAAAAAATAAACATACAACCGTACTTTCTCTGGACTACCACCTAGAATCTGGAACTCCTTGCACCTGGAAGTCAGAATGAACCCTTCTAGCACATCCTTCAAAAAGAAGTCAAACTGTTTTTAATTAAAAAAACTATACCCTGATCTCAAAGACTCATTTATCTGAGTACTGATCGGGTGCAGTTCGACAACCAGGGTCTACACTTGTCACCACGTCCTGATGCCTAACTCACTCCCTCTCCTGATCTATAACAAGTACTGACAGCATTTATGTTCCTCGGTTTCCTGTTTTCTACTTACATTTATGTTTTTAGGTTGTCCTGCTTTCTACTTGCTGTAACATTTGCAAAGCACTCTGATACCCTTTCAGGGTCAAGTTTACGCTATATAAAATGTTATAAATAAAAAACTAATTAATTAATAACTATAGAAATAATGATATGGTGTGAGATTGCTATCAGGGCCTAAGGTAAGGAGACAGAGTGAGAGTAAGACAATGACATGGTGACAGACTGGGTGAGAGTATGGCAGGGACATGGAGATAGTAGAAGCTGGAAGTGAGACTGGTGTAATGCCACTCGCCTAAGTGGCTGTGCATGCAATGAGTTTCCAGTGCTGAGGGTTTTGGCATATGTTAGACCTCATGGATGTCAGACAGTTGTCCTTTCAGCAGGGTCAACCCAGATTTGTGCCTTCTTGTATTGAAAATATTTTTGTTGGCCGTATGACTCTGCACGCTTCACTCCTGCATACCAGAGGAAACATGCGTGTGCTCACCCTTTTACACTTGCTAAAATTGCTCACACCTAATTGGCTAATTTAATTTACTTTTAAGTCCCTAGTATATGGTTCTTCATTTACCCAGAACCGGTAAATTACATGCAGCTAGTGCGATGTAGCACTCATCGTGCCACCCACTAATGTAGCTCTGAAATAAAGAACTGTAAAACATGTCTGTATGCTTGTCAATTCAGGCTGGGTGTGTGGTTTTAAACTTCCATTTCCTAACTGCCAAGATAAACCATTTGCCAGGTCTAAATTGGCAGTGAAAATCCTCAGAACCGTTTTTTCCAGTGGCAATGCTGTCTCTCCTACAGGAAAATCCTGGGTTAAACTTTAACAACTTCTAGTGCTGAATTTCAGTTTGGGAGCACCGAAAAAAATGATTTAAGGACCCATTTGAATAGTAATATAAAATCCAACTTACTGGTCATGCCGGATTTTAAATTGCTATTTTAGAAATAAAATGTTTAGAAAGTTACCATTTTAATGCCTAAGCAACAGAGCGATTTAAGTCGTCCAGTGTTGCCTGACTGCTGATGGTTCCCCTGTGGTGTGATGTGGATTACACCCAGAAAGTGGACAAAGGGCTTGAGTGTGAGGAGGTGTTTTTCTTCCTTGAGCAGGATTGCCTGGGGGCTTGCGCCACGCCATTTACTGAGAAACAAATGATGCCTACTTTGTCACCAGCAGATAAAGCTCACACCTAGGTCTCTCTAAACATGCTGGTACCAAACGCAGTGAGATGGAAGAAACTTGCCAGAATTGATCTAGGGGGCGAACTAACATTTGTCCTCCCCCACATTCTGGCACTGGACATGAAAGTGGACCCTAAAGACCCCTGCTTAGAACACTCCTGAACCTGTAAAGAGCAGAGGAATGACTGTCCTGTGGTCTGAAGTACCTTAAGGAAGACTGGGCCTACTTACCATGAACCCAGGACCCCAAAAGTGACTTCAAGTGTAATTTGACTGAAGTCCTGTTTGAGCTCCAGGGACACAACAAGCTTCTAGAGGCCTCGCTCTCTGCAATTGCCCAGCTGACCAGATTCACCTGGACCAGCCTTGCACACTCTTGGCTAGTGTTAATGTATACTCCTCTTGTCCAAACTTCAAAAGCTGAGAATCAATGGACACCCGGATCACCATCAAAGTTGTATCGTTCGACATGGTATCCAATTTGCTCCACTGATGAAAATGCGACCTCCTGAAAAGTTTCTAAGTCTGAACATGGAGTACTTCATCAGGCCTGATGCCAAGCAGCAACCATTCAATGTCGATCCCTACATGGGATCAGACTTCGAGCTTTTCCTCCTTTGAATTTTACTGCCTTCATCGACAACCACACTGGGATACTGCTCTTCAACAGCCCACCAAAGTCAAGCCCTCCTTCAGATCCAGCTTGCAGCTTGTCCTGCTGATGACTCATAGACAACCATTTTTTCCCAAGAATTTTTTTTAGCCTAAAGGCAAACTTTCCACTTGCAGAAACCTGATCACTGTATCCAACCAGTGATCCAACGCAGTCAGCCTTAACTTTTGACCCGGTCAGATAACCACGGTTGACGCTTTGCCGTTTTTGGTGCTATTCCTATTTCAAACTTAAGAATTCAATCCCCATTTCTATTTATTATTTTTTTGTCACTTAGGTGTCATTTTACATATAAAAATGTACTCCACTTTTCTAAATCAGTTTAGGAATTTTCCTGTGTTGCATTTTCACTTTACTACTTTGCACATTGCTTCTACTTCAAGGCTGACTGCTTTGTGCCAGGCTCCCAGAGGGTAAAGCACAGGTTTATTTATTGACTTTAGCAGTGCACCCCAACAAGGATTGTGATTATTATTTGAGATGTGCTCACACCCCACTCAACTAATACTCCAACTATTTACAGACAGGCATGAGAACATTTGTTTACAGACAATTCTATGTGTAAACTCAAAAATGTTCTTGTACACTTGCCCTCTGGCTAACTCTTCTGAATAGACTACTGCTGATAAGACTCAAAATACTTTAATTTTGTCTGAATCATAAAACCAGGACTATTCAATGAGGGACACTACAGGTCCTACTGATGTACTTGTGCACCTTACTTATTATCAGCCGCTGGTTCTGCAGGTAAGAGCGCTGGGGCCAGGTGAGGGGTGATTTCGAAAGAAGACCATGAGGGGGAATTAAATAATTAAATAATTTTCCCTCGTGGTCGACTCTCGAAATCACCCATGACCTGGCCCCCCACCCCTCTGCTCTTTACCTGCAGCGCCCGCAGCTGATTATTATGCTGCTTGTAGTGCATACTATTCTGCACATATTATCTCCTCTTCTCCATTCCTCCATTGCAGTTGTTATCTAATTGCACCCATAGCACTTCAGAGCACTGTGATGGGGCTTCTTTGCAAAAAACAATACAAAATTGTGCTTTTTAGGAGAACACAACATATTACTGCCAAGCAAATGGCATTGCTGGTTTGTCATTGTGTTGCTTTTGTTTGATACGGGTACGCTTTTGTGTGCAAGACCGGTGTGGACATAAATGTATGCCTTACATGGGGAGAGAGTGCACTGCGTTGCCATGTGTGTACAATATTGAATTGCATATATTGTGTGATGTTCAGCCAATGTGACATTTTCAACTTGGAAAAAAGACTGACTGCACATAAGACCAAATGGTATTATTATATGATGTTTGATCAACCTGGTCGTACAGCTGTTGAGTTGGAAGGGCACATCCCATGAAGCATTTGTGGATTGAAGGTACTGCACACAGCATGTTCGTATATGATGATTGGTGACGTGCCTACAGCCATTCCAGCCAGCGCAGGCCTTGCAAAGGTGTCACCTTCTCATTCACAGGTCTATCTCTGACAACTTTGTCTTGCAGCCTCAGCCCTCACCCTTGCACCATATTGATGACCTCCTGCTGGGCATGGTCATTGCAGAGAGATCTGCACATCTACATTGTGCATCTGATTATAATTTTGCAATACATCCGAGGAGGATGTCCGTCTCCACTTCCGGTGCATTCCAAACCACCTTTATTCCCAAAGCACGCAGTTGACCACTAATAACCTGGGCCGTGTTTACAATGTACTCCAGATCCGCGGCTAAAACGAATTTGTATATATTCCTTTGACTTATTTCTGATATCTGTGCAAATGTATTCACATGCAGGACATACACTATTTCTATTCAAGCCACAGTTTATACAATGGCAGATTACAAAACGTCATCCAATGAGCTTGAGATCTTTATCTTTGTTGTTCTACTGCATTTTTTACAAAAAGTTACCCAGTTCTTATGAGGAAATGACCAAACAACTATGTTAGAAGCAATCTGTTTCAGGGGCTAACTTGTTTTAGTCTTCTTGGACTTAATGCGGGAAAATTATAAGAATTCCGAGACAGTGTCACCTTGACTCCGTCCATCATTTTGTAACATTTTTACACTTTTATAAATATTGACCTTTTCTAGAGTGGCAATCTCGCAGTTTGCTCCAATTTTGTTCTCGTTGCCGCTTTAAAGTTGTCCCCATAGGTCTGACATTTTCAGAAATGAGTTGGTAAGATGCAAAATGCAAATTAAGCAGTGACTTGATGCTGGCATTTATATAAGTAATAGGTTAAAAAGTACAGTATATTTCAAATGCGCTTCGAGTGACTTTGCTTGGTACACTGTAAACTAACCTTTTCTCTGTTTCTATGACAATTATGATAAGCTCTCAGAGAAAATACAAAAAACCCACTAGAATGGTAGGAGGAAAGTGTGATTTTACTGTGGAGGGCTTTCTAACTCCTTGCAGAAAGTGGAGCCGCATATGTTTCCGTAGCTTCTTAATTTAAGTTCGAATGGTAACAGTTCATTTAATTACAGGATAAAGCCAACGGCAATTAACTGTTCTCACCAAATTAATGCGTGTTTGGAAAAAAACACCGAACTTTTATTTCCAAATGCGCTGTTTGTAAAGATCATTCTTTCTAGCTCTAAATCTTAAAATGTTCTAGTTATGTCTAAAAAACGAGTTACTACTCAAACTGAAAGGGTAATTATGGCCTCGGGAAATATAGCCGCACAATCAGAGGTTTCCGGCTTTTTATATTGATCATTTCGTTTGATAAAATGACATTAGTTTGAGGAGCATTTCAATTGACTAGGATATGAAAACTATTTGATAAATTCAAAATATAAACATTTCTATTTTTTACTTAATTCTATTTGGGGTTTTATATAGTGCGGACACGGCCCTAAGGCATTAGAGCGCTTTCCAACACAAAGGATACAGGGATACAGTGGATTACAGTAATAGTAGTTAAACTCGGACGTTTACATCAGTGGACGCTTACAACAGTTAGCTCAAGAGGCAGTTACAACATTTGGACAGAGAACATACACAGTTACATGATGTCAGATCAGGGTGCAGTGGAGAAAGTTCTTAAGTCTGTTCGAATGTGAACTAACCAAGATGTCTGTCACAAAGGAGGAGCTTGAAGTCTTTTTTGAAGGTTGCTAGAGAGGAGGTTAGATGGAATGAGGGAGGCAGAGAGTTCCAGATTCTAGTGGCGCTACCAGAGAAGGACTGCTTCATGTATCATTCTCGACTAAAGGTGGGGGAGGGTTTCCAGGAGCAGAGTTTGGGCATATGTTAAAAGTAAGTATTAACTTTTCAAAAAGATATACATTTATTTGCTTTAGAGATGCATTTGGCGGGTACAGCTCTGTATTGATTTTAATTAAATGTGCCACAAGCACTATTTTACATTGGGGACTTGGTGCTACATACATAGGGGACTTGGCGCTAGCAATATTTTGAAGCATACTATTCAAACTTGCAGGGATGCCATTTTAGAGCGGTAGACGTTCTAGTCTTTGCAGCCCGGGCAGGGTTTTTGGAACTCCCTCACGCTTATACTGACCTCTTTACTGCGGATTTGCAGTGGACGTGTGGAGCAGGAGTGCCGCTGGTGTGCAAAAGGTGCACCAATGACAAGCCCATCTGCACCCATCCGTGGCCGGAAGGCGAACAGCACCAGCCACTCTGTCCATTTTTCCCCACATGAGAAGGTGAGATTAATTTATACTAAAGAGTTGCTGATGTTTCTTAAATAGCAAAAGTGTGGTAATCAGTTTATCAATGGGACTGATTTAGCTGAAACATTCAAGTGTAGTAATTGTGGATTTACATTTTCGCCTTGTGGGGGCTCTGTTTGTCAAGGGGACTTCACAAGGGGACCCTCAATATTAAAAGATCTAGATAGAAATAGAACATGGTCGAAACTTAAGGCCTGTTTAAATAATGTAAGTTCTCTGGTTGGCTAGGATATTCAGCTAAGCCAGGCAGAACCCACCACTCTAGTCAGGGTAAGAGCGTTACACACCCAAGATAACCCCTGCTCACCCCCTTGGTAGTGTGGCAGAGCAGTCAGGCTTATCCTAGAGGTAATGTTTAAAGTGTTTTCACAACACACACACACCAGTGACACAATAAATATACCACAGAAGAGACTCCACACACTATTATATAAAAATATCTCATATATTGTATATAACACATAGACCAAACATGACCTGAATCATAAATCACTTTTCTAACTAGGCAATTCTCATAACATCATAACTAGTGCAATAAGATAAGTCGTATATATTGCACACGTCATGAAAACACTATGAAAGACAATGCTACTGCGCCTATTATACCATCACATTATATGCTACTCGTTATGCTGACTATGCAAGGCATAAAACAACATATTCCTGTGAATACGAAATGCAGCATGCAATGAAATATAAATCATCCCTACTGTGCATGCCTGAAAAATGCAACCATCCAAATATACATCATTACATCAGGACATGTAATTGCAGCAGTTTGGCTAGGGAAAGAAAACACATGAGTCACCAAACATCATTGTACATAAATCACCATACTTCATTGTAGGACTTAAATCACCATATGTCATTAGAAAAATCCTAGGCCACAGTGCATCTGTGTGCCTAATATGTGTAATATGGTAACATCCTTTAGCCCCAGTAGAGCGCGGAAGCAGCTGCACTCCTACTATAGTAAATACAGTGACTGCAGTAATTACTGTTTCCGATCAGGGGTCTCGATTGAGGACTCCTTCCCTGCGAGGCTACGACTAATCAAGTGGCCCCAGGCATGGCCCAAGGTAAGGAGAGAAGGAGTTAGCACGCACACAAGGGAGGCCAGAAGGAAATCCCTCCTCCAGACCCCACCTGCAGAATTCTGAGGAGGCCGCTGCCCGCGCCGCAGTGGCAGGAACAAGGATAGACTTTCTTTCACAAATTGGGCCAGTCCGCCCAAAAAGGAATGAAGGTAGGCAGGCAGTGCCGTCTTGCCAGCCCGTACAGTACCTGAAGGTTGGAGGTGGTCTCCATGACCCCTCTAAATGTTCTGGCCCAGGCAACTTCTCTTTGAAATGAAAGTGCTCCACACTCACCTTCCTACCTGCTGCTCTTTTCTGGGGAAGTTGGGAAGCTCCCAGTGCTCCGTATGGGCTGGTCCCAAGGATTTTTACCCCACACTGGGAATACATTTCAGATGGTAAAAACAGTGAGAAAGCAAGCCACCTGGTCCATGGAGAACAACTTGGGGGCTCACAAGCAGGAAGGTAGAGAGCAGCCAGCACACAGCGTCCTTTGTAGGCAAAGGGCATTCCTTCCAGCAGGTCAGCACATCAAAGCAAAGTCCAAGTGGTGGTTTTCCTGGCAGCACAGAAATCCTCTGGTGAAGTATGCAGAGCCAGCAGCATCTCGTTACAAGTCCCACGCAGTGTCTAAAATGATGGGCCAGTGCCCCTGTACTTTTACTCAAAATGCCTTAAATGTGAAGGTGACTTCAAACAAACGTTATAAGTGCACAACACCCCTATCCAATCCCCAGCCCTGGCTCTAGACAAACTACAGGAGGGTGGATACAGCATTATGAGAGGACAGGCACAGCCCTATTCAGTGACAACTCCTCCCAGCACTCTAGCTCAGAAAGACCTATCAGAATATGCATGGTACACCTCTGCTCCCTCTGTGGCTGTCTAGAGTGAATGCACAAAACAGGCCCCTGTCTGTCTAAACCCGACATTGATTCGAGTCCAGCTGCAAAGCACAGAGTCATAAGCACACAGAAATGTCAACTTTCTAAAAGAAGCATTTCTAAAATAGTTATGAAAAAACAACTTTCACCAGTAAGCAGGACATATCACCACTATTCCAAATATTCCATACATGGCAACCCTACACCTTACAGAACAGAAATTACCATTGAAAAACATCTCCGGGAATTCCCAATGCAAACCTATGAGGAGAGCTGGCCTCACAGCTGTAAGAAACCAAATAGACTATTTTTCACTACCAGGACATGCCACACAGCAAAGGCACATGTTCTACCTTTGACCGACACAGCACCCTGCCCTCAGGCTATCTAGGGCCTACCTTTCGGGTGACCTATATGGAGCAAAAGTGGAATTCCAGACTTGGCAAGTAACTTTAAAAGCCAAGTTACTGTGGCAGTAAACTGTGCATGCAGACCCTGCAGTGCCATGCACTGAATGCCTTTTATTTATGTGTTTTGAAAACCTGCAAGCGGTGCGGAAACACGCAGTTTGTACTTATAGTCATTGCTTATGAGAAGAAAGGTTGGCAGTAACTTCACTTCCTTTACTGCCAACCTTGCTTCTCGTAAGCAAGGACTATAAGTACAAAGTGCGTGTTTAAGCATTGCTTGACGATTTTCAAAATAAAAGGCTCTGGGGCATATTATCAAGCACGGCGTTAAAATTATCGCCGCTTTAGCGGCAGAAAACGGACGCTAAAGCGGCCATAATGGGCTTGATAATATGCCGCAGAGAATTCCAATTGAAGCCCATGTTGACACCAGAACATGGGCTTCTATGGGAATTCTCAAGGGCATATTATCAAGCCCATTTTCGCCGCAGTTTTCTGCCGCTAAAGCAGCGATAATTTTAACTCCGTTTCTTGATAATATGCCCCATTGTCTTTTACAATGCCAGTAGCTCCAACTCTTACAAATGCTAGACCTATTGAATTGAAAAGGCTTGTTCTCAGTGGGGTCGGTATGCCACTCTCTTCACTGACAGAAAAAACAGTCTGTTCAGGACTTTTAATTACCAAAAAAGACTATTATGCCACTGTCAACAGACCAAAACATGGACAGGAGTTGACAAAAGTTGTCCAAAAGGGCATGTTCTGTGCCCCCCCCTCCCCTATTAGGTAAAAAATCCATTCTAGACCTTGGCATAACCATGGATGGACCTTGGCCACAGAACGGAAACTAGATGAACTTGTTAGTTGGACGTCAGGATGCCAGCTTCACATGCAGGTTAGGATGTTTTCCTATATATGCTGAAATAGCTATTTCCGTCCCATCTGATTTGTTTTTTGCCATTTTTGACTTTGTGACAATCACATTAAAAACAGAAATAACTTTCCTCACGCATGCCTTCAACCATGGATGGTTTTAGATAATCGTTTAACGTATTGTTTCTATTTTTAAACGTGTAAGCAGCCGCGGCCCGTGGAGGGAGTTCCGTGGGGCGGTAAGGAGGGGAATTAAATAAATAAAACGAATTTCGTAGCGCGCGCTGCATCGTATTTTGCGATGCAGTGCGCGCTACGAAATTCGTTTTATTTATTTAATTGTTTACTTACCTGCAATTATCCATATTCCGGTTTTTAGAACCCCCCACCCTGCCCCTTCCCCGCCCCGCCTTACCGCCCCATGGAACTCCCTCCACGAGCCGCGGCTGCGTGTAAGGACGAGATGGACAGATATTGGGATTGTCTAGACTGTTGGATATTACTGGATTGAACGCTCTCAACTAAGAAAGGAATGTATTTTACACAAATTAACTTCATATTGATCTTAGGAGGTCTACAGACAACATACAACTGGGGACAGCTTCTACTTTGTGAATCTGGTACCACGTTCTTGGAACAGTTGGTAATAGTTAAATGGTCTACAACAACAATTGCAGTTCGTAATCATTGATAGATAACATATCAAAGCACATTTAGGATGGCGTGCCCCTTTCATAGCCGTTACTCTTTGTAAATTCAGTATGTGTCAGTAAATATATTTTGCTTGTCAGAAAAACCTTTCCAACTCTCAGAATGGGTTTAATGCATACCAAAAAGCCATATTATGGCATTAACCCTGTGAGTTTGTGAGTCACAGACTTTGTGTCTGCAAGAGGGCTTTGTACATCAGGCAAAAATCTCCAATATTAAGGAAAAGAAGTGGCAAAGGTGCCCTCCAACTCTAATTGTGAAACTTTGTGAATTTACATAAGACACATCTTTCATGCCAAATCCTACTATATCGGAATAGAGTTTGACTTTTAAAAAATCATCTGAGAAATGTTATTAAGTAACATGCATGATTATACCTAATTAGGTCTTCTAATGAATCAGAGACACCCATGTTCCCTATATATAGAGGCCAGTTCAATGGAGACAGTAGAGAGACAATTGGAGAGACTTAGGAATTGCCACTGCTGCCTTTTTCCCCTCCTAAGTAAATGTCATAATAAGAACTGAGTGGGGAAAGGGCAAGGTGTGAGGAAGGACATGGGCGAGTAAAGGAGACTTGGAGAGACATAGCAGTCCTGATGGCTACCTCCCCCTCACCCCCCACTCCCAGGAGGAAGAAGATATGGGAATCTGATTTAGGAGATTAATGACAGAGAAAGTGAGGGGACAGAGAGAAAAGAACTGGAACTGGAATAATTTAGATACATAGCAAGACTGTGCCTAGTTGAGAAACTGAAGAAACATTCCTTTTTTCATTGATATGTAGCCATATACTTATTTCATGAAGTAAAGAAGCAGTGCAATGAGTGAATAGCCTGATTAATAGTTCTTGTCTCGCTAACACGCTAAGGCCCTCATTCCGAGATGCCCGGTACATGGGCCAGATTTTCCTTACCCCCAGAGTCATCAATACTGGGATGCTGGTAACTCTGGGGATGGGGAAAATCAGGCTCATTATGAGTTGAATCATGAGTGTACAAAAAGAAATTCTGAATAACCCGGGGAATAGCTAATTCCAGATACAGTTCCCTCTGTAACTCCTCATTTAGGGACAGACTTTCGCCTGGAGTGAAAGTTAAAATATCTACAGTTTTCCATGGATCTCCCAATTGCTATGGGACAATTTCTGCTGTTTGTAATGAGGGCCTGCTAGAAATTGGGTTTCTGGTTGACAGAATATACACCCTGCCCAAGCAGGAACCACAATTCTAGTCAGGATAAGCACACACACCCTAAATTATCGTGTGCTCAACTTCTGGTGGCTTGCCACAGAGGAGTCAGGCTTAACTAAAGAGGCACTGTAACTGTTTATGCAACACTTGAACAGTAAATTAGGAAAACATCACAAAAAGACTCAACACCAGGTCAGAAAAAAAACTAAATCTATAAATAAAACAATACCAATATAATAAAAATCCAATGTGCAGAAGTTGAGATATAAATTTTTAAAGAATAAATGCAGAAATAGTGCTTAGATGCAAAAAACACCTAATTGATAATCTGGTTGCGCTGAACCAGGAGAAATTCAAACGTTCAGGGCAACAACGATGGAGCGCGTATTGGATACAGAACCCATGTAGGGCCCGCTGAACAAAATACTTTGATCTTGGTCACAGATAACGAGATGTGTTGGTGTTCCCTATGCAGTTGGGGGTGATGCGCCTGATTTCTCCATGCAACGGTGGAGATGTGACAGTTCCATGAGCAAAACACCAGGTCCGAGATGCTGCGGTTCTGAAGGTGATGTGTAGGGTTTCTCCCTGCTGTAGAGGCAATGCATTTATCTTTCCTACACAGAGGTGCCAATGCATTGATTCCGAAGCGGCGGTTTCAAGTGCGATGCAGCGGTTCCGAGTGTGATGCGCTGGTCCGTTTCCCACAACAGTGACGATGCATTGATTCTGCTCACGCAGCAGATGATGCGTCAGTACGACTGGTGCAAACACCTAGGTCCACTTCCACAAGCAGTAGAGTCCAAGGGTTGGAACAGTTGTGTCCCTGAGACTTAGAAAACAAGAAGCAAGCCAGCAAGCCCTTGTAGTTACTCTGAATTCAAGTGACACAGTCCCAGTCCTGATCACACCGGCAGAGAGAGAGTAGCAGGCAGCAGGGCAGGAGCTCAGCAAACAGCGGGTCCAGCAGAGTGGCAGTCCTTGAGCAGCACGGCAGATCCTCTTCTTCTTGACAGAGTGGTCACAGGCCCAGAAATGTACTGAGGTTTTGGTGTCATGAGTCTGGTACATATACTCAGTTGTGCCTTTGAAGTGTAAGAGACTTCAAAGAAAGTTTTGAAGTGCACAGAGGTCCGCCATTCCAGCCTTGGCTCCAGACTCACTACAGGGGGTATGCAGCCCTTTTTGTGTGGACAGTGCCCAGCCTATTCAGGTGTAAGTGTGGGGCTGTGCCCAGCTCCTCCCTCCTAATCTTCCAGGAAGATCCACCAGTCACACCTAAGAGTCCTTTGTGTTTGGCTGTCTAGGGGGAATACAGAAAGCCCAGCTGTCACCCAATCCAGACTGAACAGAAACAGGAAGCAGCACCAAATTGTTAAAGCAGGTAAAAGACCAACTTTCTAAAAGTAGCATTTACCAAACTATAATTTTAAATTCAACTTTCCCATAATTTGTGATTTAAAATTGTTAGTTCAGTGCACCAAACTTGAAATGTCCATCTTTTCACAATTGGGTATTACACTCAAAAGATGTAATAAGGTAATCTCTATGGGAGAGATAAGCCTTGCAGTAGTGAAAAACGAAATCAAGTATTTTTCATTTCAAAGACATGTAAAATACATACCTGGCTTTTAAATACACAGCACCCTGCAAAGTGGGTTATACAGGGACTACATTAGGGGTGACTTATATGTATTAAAGAGGACGGTTTAGTCCTGGCAAGAGGTTTTACTGTCCAGGTCAACATGGCAGTGTAAAACGGCGCACACAGGCTCTGTAATTGCAGGCCTGAGACTTCATTAAGGAGCTACTTATGTGGATGGCGCTATCAGAGCTGCAGGCCTACTACAAACATTTCATTTGCCGGCCCTGGGCACATGTAGTGCTCTCTACTAGGGACATATAAGCAAATTAAACGTGCCAATTGGGGATGCACCAATATTACCATGTTTAGGGGAGGAAGCACAAACACTTTAGCAGTAGTTTTCGTGGTATCGTGTGCAGAGTCCTAAAGCCAGGTCAGAAAATGGAAGGAGGCAGGCAAAAGGTTAGGGGAAGACCACCCTAAGGCTGTCAGGTCTAACGGGGCTGAAGAGTGTTTATGGAGCTGATTTGTACAGCAAATCTTATCTTTCAAATATCAAACTCTCACAGTAAAGCACTGGTCAAATCCTTCTGAATTCCATTAATATACTCAATTGCAAACATTCTATCATTGATTGTGGTCAGTATCTAAAATGTATCTTTTACCATAGAGTGAATCTTCAAGAACAAATTCATAATATAGCTAGTCATGCATAGATTCTGATGGAAATTTTTGAGGGAATTACATTTTTATTTATAACTGAATCAGATTTTAAAACTGCAGTTCAGTCACTGGTACTCTCAATAATTGACTGGTATTCTGAGTGAATTGCCTAAAATGTATGTGACACCACTCAAAGAAGCTCTCTATGTGTACCATGAATCATGCTAGCAAGCAAAACATTTTGACCACATACGCATACCTGTCAAATTCTGTGGCACAGACTTACCTTCCATGCTTGGTGGGCATGCAAATGCAATACTCTGAGCTCACATGTGCAGTACTCATCCGGGGAAGGAAAGGCTGGCAGTGTACTTGGAATCTTGGTGCTACTGGACAGATTACATCACCTAAATGCAAATTCAGAAAACTACATTTTCAATGAAGCCACGACCTCTCATGTTTGGGAAATGCTGGCTGTTATTTTGAAAATAGCAAGGAGTGAGGTGAAGCCAAGACCAAGCATTAAACATTGGATTCCTGGTTTACTGAGGAATGCACTTGGGTCAGGCAAGAACCACCACTCTTGTCAAGGTAAGCTAAATACACACTAAAAGATAACCTGTGCTCACCCTCTGGTAGCTTGGCTGAGAGCAGTCAGGCTTATGTAAAGAGGCAATGTGTAAAGTATTTGTGCAACACACACACTCAGTAACACAATGAATACAAAACAAAAGACTCCACACATGTTTCGAAAAATAGGGAATATTTCTCTGAGCAAAACAAGACCAAAACTGCAAAAATCCAATAAGTAGAATTCAAAAAATGATTGTTTGAAGATTAAATGCAAACATGGTGCCTAGAACACACTAGTGGTCAAAAGGTTACTTGAGGTCACAAGGGATCAATACAAATCCAAAGTTCAGGCTGACCATGATCAATGGCAGGTTGGCTAACAGGACCCGCTGAAAAAATACCTTGGATAGAGCTTTTGTGAATGTTGATAATCTATTGCTTCATCGTTGAGTCGAGCAATGGGGGTCCTGCGTCAACGTCAAGCTCTGTTGAAGTGAATGCAGTGTGTCGTCATCGAGCTGCGCTGAGTATTTAACGTTGAGCCGTGCAGGCTGTGAAACTGCTGTCATAAGACTTCCTCTGCGTCAAAGGTTGATGCGACGGAATTTCCCAAGCAGTCGATGCAATGCTACGGTTTTTGATGAAAACAGCTGCAGGACCTTCTTCTGAGGCCCAGAGCTTAGAAATGGCACCCCTGGCAAGGATAAGTAAGGATAGGAAGTCAGAGACCAGCAGCACCAGTAGAATTGGTGGAAGTCTAAAGCATCCCTGAGACTTCAGAAAACAGAAGGCAAGCCAGCAAGCCCTTGGATATTACTTGGAGGGAAGGCAGACTCCTTCCAGCAGAGTCAGAGAGCATCAGAAAGCAATGCAACAAGCAGAAAAAAGCACTTCCAGAAAAGCAGTCCAGTTAAGTCCATTAAGAAGCACAACAGTCCTTCTACAGAAGTTCAGTTCACGATCCAGAACTGTCTGAATTTAGGACATCAAAGACCAAGTACTTATACCCAAAAGTGCCTTTGCAGTAGGGGGTGACTTCAAAAGATCTTTCTGAAGTGCACAAGGATCCCCTTCAAGCCAGTACTGTCTGCCAGGATACCCGAAGGGTGGGGGGTAAATCATTGATTTGTGTGTGGACAGGACACTGCCTATTGAAGTGTAAGTTTCAGCCAGTCCCATTCCTCCCTGCCTAGGAAGACCCATCAGAATGCAGATGAATGCAGATGAGCCTCACCTTCCTGTGTTTGTGGCTGTCTAGAGGGAATGTACAAAGTGCAGCTGTCTGCCAGACCAGATGTGTATTGGAGACAGGCTGTCAGACAAAAAGAGAAGTAAGTACAGAGAAATGTCCACTTCCTAAAAGTGGCATTTCTAAAACAGTAATGTTAAATCCACCTTCACCAGTAAGGTGGATTTATCATTACCATTCCAAAGTTATGAAATATGAAAAGGCTACTCCTCTCTGATCAGGAATTACAGCTTAAAAGTGCATTAAGGAATTCCCAATACTGGCCTGTGAGAGAGGTAGGACTCACAGTAGTGAAAAATGCAATATGCTGTTTGCCACTACCAGTACATGGAAAACATAAAGATATATGTCCTACCTTTTATTGACATAGCACCCTGCCCTTAGGGCTACGTAGGGCCTACCTTAGGGTTAGTTTATAGGTAATAATTGGGAGTTTAAGATTTAGTAGGTAGTTTTAAATGCCAAGTCAATGTGGCAGTAAACTGCAAAGAGTCACTGCAGTGGCAGCCTGAGACAAATTTGAAAGGCTACTTCTGTGGATGGCATATTCAGTTCTGTAGTGCAACTGGTAGCTTTTGAAATACAGACCCTTGGTATATGGCATACCACTTTACAAAGGACTTACCAATGAGAAGTTGGCCTGGTATATGCTGTCCACTAGTTATAGTGGGCACCTTGCACCAGCCAAACAACCCCTTATTGATGATAGGTTAAAGACAACCTTTATTGAAAGCTATCCTAGTGTTAGCTATGGAGAGCAGCCTTCAGGCTGTCTTGAAGGAATGTAAAGCAGCTTGTTTTACCTGTCTATAATCTCTTGAGTAGCTAAATGAAAGGAAACCACACCAGGTATATATATATAAAATATATGTAGTTATTACTAAACCCACCCCTCTAGTCTCTTTCTGAGGCTAGAGGCAAAAGCACATAAGTTACACTTCAAAATAGACAGTAAAGTAGCACAAATACACATTAAGCCCTAGGGGCGAGCCAAACCATATACTAAAAAAGTGGTATAAGAACCACGACTTAACTAGACACAAGGCCTAGAGCCTGTAGAATCGCTGGGACCCCAAGGAACCACCCAAGGTAGTGACACTGGGGACCCACAGGGCTGTGTGCAGTGTGAGAATACAGCCGCGAACTCCCGTTAGCTTCTGTGGGAAAAGTCGCGGTTAGAATTTTAGAGTTAAAGGACACTTGGAAGTGGACTAGGACCAAACCCTCTTGGACTTAGACAGTTCTAGAGTCAACACCCATGGGAGCATCGGAGTACTTGAGTTACCTCACCCAGGGAAGCCGGGTGCATAGGTGTCAAATGGTGTCGGGTAGCGTCGTTGTTTTCAATGGAAGCTGGCGAAGAAGTGCTGCTACCAGGAAGAAATGCGAAGTGTCTGAAGAGATCCAATCCTGGATCAGAGAAGTGCAGAACCTGAAAGCAGAGAGGACAGAGTCTCGGTCACTTGCCAGTGACCAGGTGCACGATAGACGAATGCCCACCGATGTCGGGTGTTTCAGGTGAAGAAGGTGAAGCTTGACTCTTCAGCCACGAGGACCAGGAGGCTTTGAGGATGACCAGGAGCTGGATTTGAGCTGCCCACAAAGGATGTGGAGTGCTGCAGCGTCAGTGCCTGGATTGGACACAACAAGCCTTGGCAACAGCAACGCACGCAGAAAAAAGAGAGATGCTTCGGTGAGGACCAGCAAGGTCCGAGGGACTCCACCAGCAAGGAAGAATGAGGGCATGTCTGGAGCAATCAGGGAAGCTCAAATAAAGTCAAAGTTACCTTCACAGGGACCCATCAGTCGATGGACTAGGGATCGCAAAGGGACCTCAAGAGGAATCACAAAATAGCGGCCCACGGGTCACTCAGAGTGACCAGGCCAACAATCTTTGGTGGATACTCTGCTCGGGGTCTGGACTACAAGTAACCCAGTGCACAGCCTCAGGGGACGTCGAGAAGCTGATGCTCTTGCAAATGTACACAGTGTCCAGGGGTTCCGGTTCCACGGTACCCACGAGGGCTACGGGTCTCAGCTTTGCTGGGGACTCAGGTTGGCCTCTATGAAGTCTGGAAATCCACCTCTGGTGTTGCAAAGTCTTCGGCGTCTGGCGGGAGCTTCGGAGATGCAGACCCAACAGATGCTTCTTTGGTGCCTGCCAAGCAGGGGAGTAACTCCTTTACTCCAAGTGAGATTTTTCAGTCATCTGGCGTTGAACAGATTGTCGAAGGTGCAGGATTCAGTTTCAGAG
The DNA here is from genome assembly GCF_964204655.1 of Triturus cristatus. Classification (NCBI taxonomy): domain Eukaryota; kingdom Metazoa; phylum Chordata; class Amphibia; order Caudata; family Salamandridae; genus Triturus; species Triturus cristatus. The sequence goes on from NC_140587.1 coordinate 234,678,014, forward strand.
TTTCATCCAGGAATATCTAAAGTTCTGTTGCCAGGTGTTCCTATCTTATATCCAAGGAAGGGGTTGGACTAACTCAGGGGACCCACCTATGGAGGGTTTGGTAAGAGGGGTGGCTACACCCATTTCCTTTGTCCAGTTTCATGCCAGAGCAGGGGCTGGTAGCCCCTGAAACGTTTTGAGCGGGACTATGGACAGGGACACCAAATGTGCCCCCAGCGCAGGACTTCATAGCACTCTCAGAGTGCACCCATCCAGCCCCAATACACTAAAGCCTGTCTAGGAGGTGGTGACACCTCCCTGTGACAGGAAACCTATTGTCCAGGCCTTCCCTGCTGGAGTTTCGGACAGCAGTAGGAGGCCAGACTCATGTCTGTGGCTGCAGCATCCATTTTGTGATGCCAGGGCTCCTTTAAGTTGGTACTGGGTATACCGGTGCTGTCATGTCTCTCCCTCTAGAAGGGTGGGATCATACTCCCACCCCAGATACTGGTGTGGGGGTATGATTCCAAGGTGTTTGACACCAAACACAACATGTTTCCGTGCAGCCAGTCCAAAGTTAACATTCACCGTTTGGTTAAAATGCACTTAAGAGTATATGGTCAGGCTGCATCACAGACAACCCCAGAGAAGAGATTCCGAAGGCTGCAGAGGGGCTCTGCTCATGCATGGGCACCCTCTCACACAAAACCAAGCACCCTGCCTTCAGGATTGATAAGGCCTGCCATAGGGGTGACTGATAGGTTTCTATGTGCAGTGATAGGTGAGATATAGTGAACCTATATCTCAGTAAGGGGTGCATGCACCACCTAACCCAGGCTGCAGTAGCAGACCTGTGGTGTCATTTTGGAGGGCTTCCCAGGGGTGGCATAATACATGCTTCAGCCCCTGGTAGGTCACTGGGGTACCCATGCCCTGGGTACATAGTAAACCATATACAAGGGACTTATAAGGGCCCCCCAGAATCCAATCTGTGGTGTTCCTAAGGTACTAGGAATCATTTTAGAGAGGAAGCAGCTAGGCTGGGGTCCTGAATAGCAGGGCCCCTGCCAGACTAAAGTCGAAAAACATTGTTACAGCAGCAAAAAGTGGGGGTATCCATATGAAGCAGATCCTACTCTCCTACATTACCATTTCAACAGATATGCCACTCAGGTATATACTAATGTCATCATATTTTGGGGAGAAGCTCATGCCCTTTAGCACAGGTTAGCAGTGATAAAGTGTTCAGAGTCCGAAGGCCAACATAAATATAAGGCAAAATGTTGGCATGACCCTTCAGAGAGGGCCATTTTCCAACACCAAATGACATCTATTATGTCTCTCCCACAATATTTATTGAGTACAAAGCTACTATTAGAAAAAGAACTAAAACATCTCTCAACTGAATATCAACATGACTCCTCAAAACCTGTCCTGACCTCTGAAATGCCTAAGTAATCATGATCTAAGACATTAGCAGAAGTGTTATTCGGTACAGGGTACTTTATTTTGCATATATTATTTATGTCATACTCATGTAGAACGAAATACAATCGTGTGATCAAAGAAAAGTTTGAAATGACTATCAATTCGCAATTAATGTATGCTATTTGCATCTATCAGGCTACCATATATTCTTGTTGACCTGTATTTAAACCGTGTTTGAATATTCCCCTTTTTCAAACCATTCTGCACTTTTACATTTTATGTTGTGGTCTCCTGCAACCTGTCCATCATAAGAGATCTTGGCTGTATTATTTGTACTAAATACAGTATCTTACCTCTTCTATGCACACTGCTCTCATACCTGCTTAGACTGTTTCACACAATGCAAATCTGAAAAAATAAATGCATAATACACGTGGCCTTTTATTACCATTTACATATTGCATCGCATCAAAGACAAATTATCCTAAACCAGTATGTTTTCATTCGTTTGCATGATATAGTTCTAATTTGTGAACACCTGAGGCACATAAAACATATGTCCCACATTTGTCTCTGTTGTCAGTTAAGGGAAACCTGGATATCACAGAGTAGTTCAATTGCATTTATGTTTACTTTGGCAGTTATTCTGTCACTATTGCCACAGTCACTGATTGATCTCTGATAGTCAATTTTAATTTTAATGTTATAGGTTTTTTGACAAAATTACATTGTTCCAAATTTTTACGAATCTAAATGATTGATGGAGAATATATTTCAGAACTTGATTTGACCCCTTTTATTCGCTGTTCTATCGTGAAGCCTCTTACAGAGTCATTGCTGCATCTGTTCACTTTTATTGAATGATAGAAAACATAAAACCATATTTTCGTCCTCTGTCAATGCTTCCAAAAATTAATTTTTTAGTTATAGAGACAAAAACTTTCGGTATAAAAGCTGCTTGTTTTGGATGGAGACATCTGTAAACGGCAGCTTGTAATGTGTTTCAGCTATGAGCTGATTTAAAGAATTTGAAAGTGTTACATTAAGTCATTGCAGTGACAGTTGCCAAGTATTTCTGCCTATTTTTCTCAGTAGGATCTTTTGGGTTGTATATGTGGTCTTAGCACTGTTAGAGATGATGTCTTTTTGATGCTAATTTCTGAAAATTCTGTAACACTTTAATGTGCTGCTCCGGTACCATACAATGGTGCTTTCTGTTTTTGCCAAAGCTGTGCCCCCCATGTCTAAGTGTCGCAAACTGTCCCAAAAAAAAGAGAAGTTAGTAATTTTGGGGCATATTATCAAGCCAGGCGATACAATTATCGCCGCTTTAGCGCCAGAAAACTGCAGCTAAAGCGGCGATAATGGGCTTGATAATGTGCTCTGGAGAATTCCAATAGAAGCCCATGTTAGATGTGAAGGACATTTAACCTGAGCTTCAATTGGAATTCCATAGAGCATATTATCAAGCCCTTTATCGCCGTTTTAGCGGCAGTTTTCTGCCGCCAAAGCGGCGATAATTTTATTGCCCGGCTTGATAATATGCCCCTTAGTGCTAAAGGTATGACGTATTCAACGAATCTACGAAATTCCCTTGGCTCATTCATAGAACATTTTCTTCTAATTTGGAAGTAGTCCATCACTCTTTTTGTCAGGCTGCCCTAAGGTTTGATTTTTTCCAGCAGGCGGCATAATCATGGACATTAATGAAGAATTTTCACCATGAGTTTCTAGTTGCCGGCCATTTCTATGCTGGAAAATGATGAATGGGATGTGATGTGTGTATGAGTTTGTTTGGTATGCTATGACGGTATGTGGGGTTTTTGCGAATGTGATTTTGGTACGGGGATATATTTGAACTTGTTATTTTTTAAAGTATTTATTGTACTAATCATGTAAAATTTGTATATTCATTAGATGCATAATAATGTTGCATCACTTTTGAGTTACTGTACATATAGACCAGAAAAAAACTATGGTTTTACCATTTAAAAAAATTGTATTGAAAAAAATAAAATTGAAAAAATAGACAAAGAGTAAACAATAAATTAAAAAAGAAATGAATGTATCTGTTGTAAGACCTTTTCTCAAATAGTATAACTAAGGGATAGCCCAATAGTGCTCGCTTTGGTCGAGTGGGAGGAGCACGTATATGTACATTTCTGTTTTACCCTTTTCTCCCAGACCACATAGCCAAAACTCAGGGGTACCTCTGTTCTTGTGTGCTCCAAGGTTTGATGCCACATAATTGCCCCAGAGGTTTTCATCAGCTATTTACAGATCAGTTTGAATGTGCATATTTAACTCCCGAACCATGGTTGACAGGTTATGCTGGTGTTCAATCTTCCCTATATCGTCAAGTGCTCCCTATACAAAAATATTAAAGTCGTATGCTTGTTGTGTCTTATCGCACTACAAATTTGTTTGGAGTACTCTTTTAGGCAATGAGGGTCTTTGCTTCAAGATTTACTTCATGTCACTGTCCGTAATGTACATTTCAATATAACTGTTCTACTGTTCCAGCAGTCCAATTCTTGAAGCTCCCAGCCTCGCAATTTCCTGTGCTACAACTCCAGTCCAATATTTGAAATACTCAAGATGTTACAGACTGAAACATCATAGCAACACCTACAACTACATAGACCTCACTTTAAGAAAATGCCTCGCTGTGCGAACTTGCAATAACAAAGATTACTTAATCCTCGACATTTTTCCCACAGGTTCTATTTGGCACTGTTATCTGGACATATCCTTTCTAGCCTGTGTTATTGTCAAGAAAGGCACAAACATCTGTCCTAGTTGTACAAACACAGATTCCTACACCCCAGCAAGGAGAATGACCCTGCTTGTATTATTTCTTAGATTACGAAAATATCCAGAGTCCGGCTTACTGCTGGGGCTCAGAACTGTGTTTGAATTCTGTCTTAGGCTAAGTCAAAATCACAGCAGGGCCTGGCTCCGTGCTAAGGCACAGAATAAGACTGTGCCCCACAAGGAGCCGGAGGCTGGCAGAATCCTTTCTTAGGCCAAGGGCCTGATTTAGATTTCAGCGGACGGGTTACCCTGGCACAACGGTGATGGATATTCTGAAGTAAAAAAATCCACCCAGTGCCTGGCTGATTGGTTGGGTGCAACCACTGAAGTCTATGCCCCTGCAAGTATCCAGAAGCTGTTTAGATTTCGAAAAGGAATGTTATAAATCTGTTTCATAGCGTGTGCTGACTTAGGATGTAGTGTTCTATTTACTTCAGTGGTGCCTGGAAGTAGTTAACTGTGTAGAGTCTTACTAGATACATCAAGTCACACATTATGAATATTTTTTGTGATTTCTTTTCCCCATATCTTTCTCGGTTATTTAAATAATAAGTTCCAAGTATCACATTCCAAGGATAAGGAACAAATCTATTCATAACATCACTACAGAATTATAGTAATTATATATCAGCAATATATATTCTATGTAACATCCCTAAAACAATACATTGTCAGGTCATATATAAAATGTTTCATTCCAGGCACACTTCCTTTCATGCGAACATGTTCAGAGGGTGATATAAGAGGGAGCAAGTCTGTAACCAATTCTGTAGCAGTTCCCTATTTTTGTTGACAAAGCTTGTATTGGTAGGGAAAACAAGTATAGATCAAAAGAAATACAGTCAGTACATCTAAAATTAAATATGATCTAGAAAGCTAGCTATTAATGTAGAAAAAAGTCTCTACAGCTGTTTTGCTTTATTATGGTGTATAAACAAATAACAGTGACACTAGCTAGAATGTAACTTTTGCCATGGAATATAATGGAGGCACAGCCAGCAGAACCTTTTGTATCACATAAAGAGAAGGAGAGTGTAATGGTCATTTGCATGGGCGTAGGAAGTGTGGGGGACGCGGGGATATATACCCCCCAGATTTTGGAGTGGGGGGTACGGGGGACAAGGGGGGGGGGACGAGGAAACAAAATCATTTCCCCTCTCCCTTCCGAGATTAGCAGGGCCATTAGCGCGTGAAAGCACTTCCTATAATGGCTCTGCATTTGTCGTGTGACCTTCCTCCAGTCAACGAGGCCACCTGCCCTTTGTTATGCTGCACCCTCCAAAGAAATAACCAATACCTGTGGATAAGGCTCGGCCACTCTGAGACGGGCAGAGAAAGAAAAAGGACACTGTGAAATGGATCCAAAAAAAGAACGAAGCACTTTGGCTGGAAATGTTGTAATTTTCTGACCTTATTCTATTCCAAAGTGTAACCTCCAGACCAAGAGGAAAAAAATGATCAGAAGACGAAAAATAAATAACTAAATAAAGCTATACAGAGTGCTCGCAGACAGGCCAGATTGGTGTTATTCACACCCACACACATTAGCGCCACTTTCTTTTTATCTTCTTTCTTTGAATAACATTTTTTTCCCAGGGTGGGGAAGTGCACAATTCCTAGAGGGACTGCAATACCTGGTTGATGGGTGAGTGGAAAACGTTTAATGTATTCCTTTTAAACTGTTGTAAATAATTTAGCTTAGAAAATGTGTACGGTGGCTCTGTGTTCAGGGATGTGGTCTTTTTACACCAAACTCCTTAAGTCTTGTAAAGATATATGCAATGGACATTGGGACAGGTCTCTTCCGGGGCCCTGTAGTCATGTCCTGAACTTTTGAGGCAAAAGCACTCACTGAGTTCTGAATAATGAGTGTAAAAGCGTTAAGGTAACCATGTTGTTCCTGCTTAGATTTCACATGCTGTACTTATTCTTTCTTCAGGCAGGATATTACTCTTGCCTAGTACATAATTTAAATTGGGTCGCAGCACAATTGGGTTGTAGCTGAAGACAGTGCAAGTTTCTCTCAGTGGGGCAGCATGATGTTCAGTGGGGGAGAGGATGTGGCACTCTGGCCAGAGCTGCCAAATTTGGAACTGGAGAACCAGTTTCAGCCTTCATGACCAGTCCACCAGAACACTCTCCTGATGGAACATATTCCCATGCTACACCTTAAAAGGCCCAGACAGACCTTAGAAGCCCTGGTGTCTTAGCACCAGTAGGTGGACCCTTGCGGTGGCAAATGTAGGTTAACCTTGAAGGCCTGTCCACCGCAATCCATACTGAAGTTCACCTCCAGTGTTGTGGGCAGGCATTTGAAGTAGCACACCCTAGAGCGATAGTGACTCTGTCACTGCGGTCACAAGACGCTTGAGGCCAGTCCACCTCACCCATTGGTATCTCCATTGGCCTTTTTCAGCAGTAGTAGAGCAATTCACTGGGGATCAGCAATCCAGGATTTGCACACACACCAAACTAAGTTTGCAAACTTCACGGTTTCTCTGCTTCATGCACAACCACTTTAAACATCTGCTGCCTGCTCTGGGGCCACTGGAATATGCAGCAATGGAGGACAGGATTATGTCGCAGTGTTGACTAAAATCTGCAGCAAAATAAAAAGACTGCAGCGTAATACGGTACAATTTATGATACTTTATTATTTTGACATTCTTATATATACTAACAGTCTCTGCAAAGATTCTGCCTCATTAGTACCTGTGTAACATACAAATGCAGCAGTGACAAAGGAGACCAGTCAACCTTTGCAAAGGGCCCTCCACTGCGCAGCAACGTAAGTCATAATTTAGTTTGTAATTTTTGATCCGTTTGAGCTACAATTATTCAGTTGAAATCGTTATATTATGCAGCAGATGATGTATTATACGGCAAATATGATTCAGCCATAATTAAGTGGAAAACATTTGTAAACTAGGATATTTTGCCATTTATGTTTGAGCTGCTCTTGTGGAAAAAGGGAGATGTGCAGATGACAGAAACTGCATGGCTCGGAGACAGATGGCTTGTGATTCCACTTTTAAGCATATTTGTCATATTCTGTGATCGGAAGCATATCCCACTTTGTTAATGTATTTTAATATCAATAACTCATATTAAACCTTAAATAAACATGTGTATTGGTTGAAATAAATAACGTAATATGCTGTAACTGGTCTTTCTGGCCACACCTCTGACTGCGCCCAAAGACCCAAATCTCAGGTTATTCTCGCCCTCTGATTCTCCGCCCACAGTTTTCCTACTTTTTTTCCCCCACTTCGACCACTGCTTCCTGTTTATTGTGCTTTGAATGTCGAGGCCTCATGAACGGAACTATTATCGTAGCCTGACTGTGGTGTTAATCACAGCAGTTGCAGATCACAGTTGGCCAACGTGAGAGCTGGGGCTTGAGATTAGGAATCACGGACTGCATAGGGCACTTTCCCTGCGCCTTCTTACTTCCCTAATGAAGCCTAGTAAAGGTACCAGATGACATTGTTCTTTGTTAGGATTTTATCTTAAAAGACTGCAAGTAACAAAAGAATCTCTCAGACAAAAGCAGTAACCCACTGACCTATTTAAATTATATGTATTTTGTGACCTGCATGGTACATGTTCTTTGAAGAAGGCATATTAACCCACTGTGGCTACCTTACTATGAGTCAAAACTTCCACTACACAAACCTCCGACCATCTCGCAATGAAGAACATTAACCACTGGAGTTATCTTGACATTTTTATTGTTGCCTGAAAATTGCTGGACAGCATGAATGCAGAAGCAGGTACTTTTCAAACCATAATGCAGTTGCAAACACCGCACCCCCAACCGAAGTCAGCGACCTTTGTATGCTTGGTACATGAAGAAGCAATGTGTATTTTTTTCACATTTGGTCCAATTACTATGAATGTAAATAACAATAAAACATACTTGCAGACTGTGACTACATGCCCGCTTTTCTCAATATTTCACTTCAAAACTATGCAATTGTATTTGTTTAACAGGTTTACGGTCTCACACAACGGGCGATTTGTATAGGGCCACTGGAAAGACCACAAGTTTGTCCCTGTACCCCCAGAATTTTAGTGTCTCCTACGCCCCTGGTCATTTGTAATAAGTAAATGGTGGTATATTCTACATTGCAGTACTAGAAAACATACCCTGCATGATGGGAAATTCCAACCTCATAGGATAATTTGAATGATACAAAATGTAATACTTAAGTGCCTGGACACAGCCAAAGTCCATTTGAAGGACATGGACTACTTTAAAACAAAAAGTCCCTTTGGAAGCAATGAAAATGCGGGGGTTCGGGTTTGCTGTCTCTCTTAGGACCTTATCAGTGCATTTGCAGAAATACACAGGGGCAGCGAAATGCTTCCTATTGCCTTATTATTTTACATTTCACAATCTGACTCATTAGCACCTCACTTACAGCATTAAAGAAGCTCTATTAGCAAACTAGCCTGTGCAAGTAGTACAAACTGGTTTTCCAATTTCTTATACATCAGAGGGCAGATTAGTCAGTATTTCATGCAATGCAATGCAGCAAGACAACTTGCTCTGCTGCTTGCATGAATAGGAGGCAGAAAAAATGTGCCCTATCTTATAAGTTATGGCGCATTTCTTCTGTCTCGTAGCACAGGCACACTTGTGGCTGCCTAGTGTCTATGCAGGCACCCTAGCGCCATGGTGCAAGGGTGCATGTGTTACAAGCAGGATATTTTTTGTGCAAGAAGGGACAACAAAAACAATCCTGAAATGCACTTTTCTATTTGTATGTGTGCTGCTGAATGCAGCACTCATACGAGAGAAAGCAAATGGAGAAATAAAGATATTTCTCCTTCTCTCACCAATGTCAGGGAGGAGCACCATTTTAATGCAATCCCAGATTTACAGACCTTTGTAAATCTGGGATTGTGTCAAAAACCATGGGTGGATGGGTAGTAATGCCGATACTCCACCAATGGAGCACCTTCCTGCCACAAGATAACGCAAGGCAGTAAAATGCTTTGCATTACTTTGGATTTATTCAATCACGCAGAGCCATGCAACGTGGCTTTTCATGGCTTAGTAAATCCCTGTTAAAGGCTTGTTTTGTCTTGAGTCCCATTGCGTGACGTAAGGATAACGTAAGCTTTTAGTATATCTGACCTCGAATCTCCCATGAATAGAGAGAGGAGTACTCATTTCCGCCAATCATATTCTCCTCAGTTCCACTGAAAAGAAACCTTTGCAAAATGTACTAGAGCTACCTTCTTAAATTTAGGGGCATATTATCAAGCACGATGTTAAAATTATCGCCGCTTTAGCGGCAGAAAACTTCCGCTAAAGCGGCCATAATGGGCTTGATAATATGCCGGTGAGAATTCCAATAGAAGCCCATGTTGACACCAGAACATGGGCTTCTATTGGAATTCTCAAGGGCATATTATCAAGCCCATTATCGCCGCTTTAGCAGCAGTTTTCTGCCGCTAAAGTGGCGATAATTTTAACGCCGTTTCTTGATAATATGCCCCTTAGTTATCTCTTTTAGACTTCCGCTAACGGATTCATTTTCTCATAGAGATACTAATGTTATACTCTTGTTTCTTTTTCTTCACCGTGTCATCAAATTTAGGAAAAAGTCTACGTGCTATTTATTCTGTAATTTTTCCCATCACACAGGAATTTTATATTTATTTTATGATGTGTTCTGAAAATGTTCTCATTACATTATTCAAAAGTCTGAGATTTTCTGTTGTGCTAACTTCAAGTTATAATTTTGAAATTTCTATTAATATTCATCTTTTAGTTGTTCCTTTGTGTATAATATACACTTAAATGTGCTGTTTTCAAAACAATTGATAGGTTATACAAAAAAGACACTAATTATCTTAGATTGTAGGATCATCTGCTGACACAGGGACAACATTCTGAGTGACTACATCTCAATTCAAATATTACGCAACATACTTATAGTCACAAGGCTAAATTCAAAAGTATACAAGTGTGAGTGGTTCAAAATGATTTAAAGTGGAAGATTTTAAAGTTTCACACTATTAGACCTGACATCCTTGACATGCTATTCCCGCCAACCTTTTGCCTTCACCATTCCTGTTTTGCTCGATTTGTTTTTGTTGGTTTACGACTCTGTGCTTTTTTCTACTGCAAAAGTGATTGTGCTCTATTCTTCATCCATAGGAGGCTACTTTCGAGTAAATGGAAGTGGAGTGCTATATAAAGGAAAGCCTTTGCTGTGATCTGGTCGCTGAAGAAGTTGAGTTCAGGCTTGTTTGGGACTCACTTCTGAGTTTGGATAGACCACTGGCTACTCAGATGGATAATGCAAATAAGGAGTGAGAATCCCAAAGTGTTGCTGTGGACCATCTCCCTACAGGGAATGGACTTTACAGTGAAACATCTCCCAGGAGCTGACAATGCCAATGGTGATGGCCTTTCCACATTTTACCACCTTAGGCATGAAGGATCCCATGAGGGTAAATAATTCTCCCTGCTTTCAGCTGTGGGAGAAACGTTAGACCTAATACCCTCAGTGTCATATTCCCTAAAACGTTTAGCCTAACCCCTGCTGTCTTGCTCGAATTGCTTTAGTTGGCTTTAGGACTCTGTGCACTTTACCATTGATCCCCAGTATTAAAGTGTTAGAATAATTTGTTGGGGTTGAGGGGAGTCTGAGTTCATCTCAAGCAAAATCCTCAATTCTTGTCAGGGTGAACAACAAAAGTCAACAAATTAATCTGTGCTTAATCCCACTCCAATATGGAAAAATGTAAATTATTTGACACCATAACAACAAAAATGCAATCAGTAGAACTTCAGTTAGGAAATGTTAAAGCTTTTCGTAAAAACTAGTGCCTAAAAGATCAAAGTGCCAACGGCATCTAGTCATGCGAGGCCTCGGCAAAGTTGAAAGTTATGGTTGAACGAGATGGAGTGCAGTTCGGATACACGAGGTGGATTGGGGCCATTCTCTGCTTACCTTTGGACTTAGAAGAATGTTTTAAGAAAAATATCTGACAAGGTCAAGTTCAGGGGAGCAAGGCAGTTAGTGGTGTCTGAGGAGGAGGCATTGTCATCGGGGAGCCACCAGTTGAAGTTCTGATGAAGATTTCTTCGTTCGGACCTAGTCTCTTTTCAGTAAGTTGAACATCTCTAGTGGGGCAAAGCTGCAGGCTGTAGTCAACGAGGGCTTCACGAGGCTGACTAAACCTTCCAGCAAAGAGCCACTGAACAGAATTTGCTGCTGCACTGAAGAACTTAGCAGGAGCTACCACAAAGTGAGGCCGATTGGCGATTCACGTTGGGCAGGTCAGCAAACTGGTAGGTCCCAGTCTCCTCTCAGGGCACTTTTTAGCCGGAAATCTTTTATGTCCCAATTTGGTAGGACACATTTCAGGCAGGGGCCAAGCACATGATTCAAGTTGTTGGAGCGCTTTGTGTACATGGTGGTCAGAACAAGATGCCAGCCAACTAGCCCTTGGAGGAAGTCTTGTAGTCCTGGGTTTAAGCATCAAGTCAGTCCTCCTGAAGCAGGACAGGCCTCTGAGGGTTCCAAACAGGCTTCCAGCAGCGGCACATTCCTCTGACATACAAAGCAGGTCTCAAGCAGCAGGGTAGTCCTCTGAAGTGCAGGGCAGGCATTCTGAGTGTCCTCCTCTGGTCCAGGAGCTAACTGAAAAGTGGGTCTGACAGTCCAATATTTATATCTGGTGCCAACTTTGAAGTGGGAGAAACTTCTGGAATTTTCCATCCACAGATGGTTCTGTGGTTTCCATCTTCCCTGCCCAGACTCTAAGGGGCCTAGACATAAGGCTATTGTGAAGGTCTTGTGAATTTGCTGAGGCAGCTCCTTTGAAATATGAGTGGGGCGAGGAGCAGCTATAATAAACACATCCTGGTAGGATGGCTCATTCTGCCAACACCTAGTCCCCCATTGTCTTTTTGTGTGGGAGGAATACACAAAGGCCAACTGCCAACTGTTGATAGTCATGTGGCCCAGGACACAGGCTGCAGGCACCAATAGATAGGACAAGAATATGCCAACTTTCTAAAAGTACTATCTTCAGAACTATGACGTAAAACCTGACTTTCTCATTAAATAGGATTTTAAGTTACAGTTCTTTAAAAACATTACATTTCTACCTGTTCCCAAACAAATATTATCACTTATTAAATGTAATAAGGTAATCCAATATTTTGATATGGGTGAGGTAAGCCTCACATTAGTGAAAAATTAATTGTGGAGTTTTGTACTACCAGGACATGTCAAACTTAAAGGTATATGTCCATCTTTTTAGATACACTTTAACCTGCCTTATGGGCTGGTTAAGGCCTACTTTAGATTAGGGGTGGGCGGAATTTGCGGAATTAACCTTCGCAAATTATCGCGAGAATGTTTAAAATTATCGCAAACAAGCAGAAATATCGCGAAGATGCGGAAGTTTTTTTCCGGCATGTTCGCGAGATTTTCTGCATGGTTGCGGGTCGCCAACTTACCCATGTGGTTGCTTGCGGGCGCGGCCATCTTGTTTTGAGTTGTTCTCGCGGTGCATGATCGCGAGAAGAAAGACGTGATCGCGCGACGCATGACGTCACTGCGGACGCGAACTGTCGCGAGACAGCGCAAATGGCTAAAAACAATACAACATCTCATGGAGAACGCGACCGGATCAAGAAAACTTGTCGGCGAACGCAGGGATTCAGGTAAGGCGATCGCGCGTGCGCGAGAATGTATCATTTTACAGCGTGAGCAAGAAACAAATTATCGCCAAGCTGCGGAAACCGGAATTTTTGACATTTTCGCGCTCTCCGCGGAACGCAAAAATGTCAAATTATCGCAATTTCCGCGAACGGAACGAAATTTTTGCCCAGGCCTACTTTAGATGTGATTTTCATGTACTAAAAACAGGAGGTTTAAGCCTGGTAAAAGTTGTATATCGCCAGGTCAAACTGGCAATTTAAAACTGTACACAGGCTGCAATGAGACATGTTTTGAAAGGCTATATAAGTGGGTGGCATCCTAACTGCTGAAGGCTCACTTGGAGCATTTGATTTACCTTGTTGTGTGACTTTACTTGTAAATAAAATGTGCCAATAAGGTATGGGCCGATTTTACACTGATTAAGTAGTGAGCAAAAGTGATTTAGCACTGGTTAACAGTGATGAATTGCATAGAGTCCTAAAGCCAATGAAAACCAATTTCAGCAAACAAGAAGGGACTAGATAAAATGTTTGGGGAAGTCCACCCTAAGGCTGACAAGTGTAATGTAAAGTGCTTGTGCTTTCTTTTTAAAACATGGTAAAATTGACTTACACCTAATTGACACATTTAATGTATTTATGAGTCAATAGTAAATGGTACTACATGTACCTTCAGCCGGTAAATGAAATGCTACTTTTGACCTGCAGCAATAACTGTGCCACCCATTAAAGTAGCACTTTAAAAGCCATCTCAGATCTGCCACTACAGCCATAGAGCATGGTGCATCATATATAAATAGTAGGACATATGTACTTAGGTTTTGCATGTCTTGGCATTGGAGAACTGCTAAAACATTTTGTCAGTTTTGCAACGCCCTTCTCTCCAATTGACTAACACTGGTCTATTACATTTAATAAGTGCCAACGTTTGATTCGGAGCAGATACAAATGAACAGTGTACACTCAAATGACGTGTAATTTAAATTCCTCTCTAACGTTAAAGTCAGATTTCAAGTCAATATTCTGAAAATGCCACTTTTAGAAAGTTGGAATATCCTAATCACAACCATGTGTGCCTTCTGCTAGTGTCCTGGGTCACATGACTGTAAATGGTTCTGTTTGTTGGAATTTGTGTCTTGCTTCCAGACAGTAACACAAAGGTGTCGACAGAATGGGCCATCCTGGAAGGATGACTCTGGGAAGCTGTGCCCAATCCTATTTACACTTTAAACCAGTTGCCTTCTGTAACCCCAACAGACCTGATATCAGGCCTGCCCTGCCTTTAGTCACCCGAAAGACAGTTTGGAGCCTAGCCAAGGGAAGACCTTTCCAGAACGAGAAGTGGGGTTAGGACATGGAGTCCCCCCACATGAAGGCTGGCACCAGGTAAATATTGGTCCTCCGGAGCCACTTTTCAGAACACTTGTGGACCTGTGGAAGTAACTGAAGAAGGACTACCCTGCTGCCAGAAGACTGCTTTTCTGCTTGAAGGGCTGCCTTGCAGTCTAAGAAGGAAGGCTGGACCTGTATGTCTTCATGCCAGGTTAACCAACTGCCACAACTCAACATTCCCCACTTCAAGGGTCAGCTCACTGACCTCCTGTGTGAGCTACAGGGACGCAACAAGCTTCAGAAGCCTCCTTCCACCTGCCCACGTGACCTGCTGCAACGGTAACTGTCTGGACGGTAACTGAATTTGTCTGAGCCCTGATGGCCTCTGTTGGAGTGAGTACCTGATCCCTGAGTGGTGCCTCTCCGGGTCCTGGACCCTTGACTGGCATTAGAATATGCTCCTCCTGAAGAAAAATTGAAAATGCTGAAGTTTGCGCTACTCGTGACTGAGACTGTTCACGCGAAGACTCTGCTGCCTACAATAAACACCAATGCAATATTCCATTGAGACCAGCTTATCAAGAGCAACCACCAGTGACGAGGGGCAAAGCAAGACCTTCACTTTGCACTACAGGAACAACAGTCTGCAACGACTGCCAAAGCAAAGCTATAGCAATGACCGTCCGCAATGACTACATGCTACAGAGACAACCGTCTTCAATGCCCAGCCTGCTCTTTGCACTACAGCGTCGACCGACTGTGAAACTCATCCAACTCCTTGCGGCATCCTCCAAAGTGAACAGATCTCTTTGCACTGGACTTTGAAGGTAACTCTTCAGTGGGACTAACCTGATCGCTGTATCTGACCTGCATGCCGTCTCAGTCAGCCTAAACTTGTAACCGTCCCTGGTGTAGCTTGACCAGATGACCATAAGTGGAACTTTGTGCTTTTAGGTGTTGTTCTCACTAAAAGTTTAAGATTGCATATCTCTGATACTGTTAACATGATCTTGTCATTCTGGTATCATTTTGTTTATTACAATTAATTTACTCTATTTTTTTTAATTGGGTTGGGATTTTTCTTGTGATGTATTTTCACATTATTACTGTTTGTGTCTGAATAAATACTTTACACATTGCCTGTAGATTAAGCCTGACTGCTTTGTACCAAGCTACCAGAAGATTAAGCACAGGTTAATTATGTAACATTTGTGGTTCACCCTGACAAGGATTGTGGTCGTTGTCTCAGCGGGAATATCACCCACCTAACCAATAACCCAATTTTGCAAACACACATATCCCAGAAACATGCTCAAAGTTTAGCTCAGATGTCACACTGTTGAAATGTCAATGGAAAATACCTATTCTACTTTTTGCAGAGGGAGGGAACAAACACTTATGTACCTCTGTCAGGATTACAGGTTATAAGCCTCATTCTGATCCATTGTTAGCAATATTCTAACACAATTGCTTAATTTAATTTAAGAATTCAGTTGCTCTTTCAGTGCAAAATAAGTTTTCTTTCTCTCAACATATCATATATAAAGGCCGGCAGTTAATATAAGGAAGAAGTGCTGCTAATTACTGATCCTGGCATTTAGAAGCTCAAGTTCACATCCTTGCTGCAGATCTTGAACAATAAAGAGAACTATAGAAACACAACTGTCCAGTATGTTTTTCCGATTGGAGGCTCCCACTTGACATCAATCTATTTATGTTACCTTGCCACAACTCAACATTCCCCTCTCCTTCACTCCAGCTGTCCTACACTCCATCTGTCATGTCATACATACAGGGCCTATTGTAGTTTGCCCTCTGTTAGCCTCGCTGTTCATGACACAGGCCGCATTAACTTTGCACACGTTACTACATAATCACGTTTGCTGCTGTGTCACATTATATTTTCACACAGAACCTGCAGTTGTTTTCTCATTCTGTTCTTTCCTTGGATTTAGTCTGAACAGTAGACAAGGTCAAGCAACAATGTCCCGTGTTGATTTGTTCTGGTCAGGCACTCGCACCTAGACACAATACAGAAATGCAGCTGTTGTTTATGATCATGTGAACCTTGTCATATAGGTATAAGCAGCAAGCGAGAAGATCTTCTTGGCTGTATCTGAGATGTAATACATTCATCTGTGTATGCTAGGGTATGGGGTCTGCTACTAATCTCACAGGTCTTTGCTGTATAATCAGTTTGCTTCTTAAGAAGGGGAGTGGGGTTAGGCTAGTCTGTCTTATAATATGACAGGGTCTATGATAATATACGGTATATTGACAATGCTGATGGTATTTTAGCTAGACAGTTGTTTTCTAAGTTTGGCACGTATACTGCTTTTCAGTGTATGATAGTTTAAATAAACATTACAAACTTCCTTTGTGTCTCTTTATTATCTTATTGTGGATGAATACAAGTATGTGAGTGAAAGGGAGTTTTCTGTTACCACTATCCTGAGAGGGTCGGGAGTGTTTTGTTCTGGGATGTCAATTTACTTGTTCCTCTGATTAGAAGTAGGAGGGCAAGTGGCACACCATAGCTTGTCGGACTCAGGCTCATAGTACTGATGTGGTATGGAGACTCAGTCCCTACCTGCCGATGTTCTATGGTCCCAAGCATATTTCTGTTCCTGAGCAGAAACCCTGCAACACATCCTCAAGATGCTTCTCTGCAAAACCAATACATGTGATCTATAAAGCACACTGTGTTTCTTGGTGCTTGGCTAGCTCTTTATCCCCTACTTAACAAATGGCTAAAGTTCCTCAAATCTAGTTATCTTTTTTGCAGCCTGTACATATAAGACAAGCCATTTCTGTGAATTCTGGTCCACCATATCCCCTGTTGAATCAGATGTTATGCAGTAACTGTCAAAATGAATATCTAACCAGCGGATTCCTGGGACCCTGATACAATGGGCACAAAGGATCCTGACGCGGACTGTCCAAGGCGGTCTCAGGGAGATACTGCGATCACAGCAATGCATAGAATAACATTTAATAAAACAATGCCAAGTATGTGTTTTCTCTCATGAAAAAAGTAGTTAAATGTAATACAAGTAATTACTGCACAAATAAATTGCAAATATGTACAAGATTAAAGGTAGAATTATCCAAAATAGAGCTCCTTTCAAAGGGACATTGAAAGAAAGTCTTGGTATAAATCACATACACTAAATACACATCAAAGGCAACCACATGCATTTAGTGTCATCGAATTATCTGTGAGGTGCCATGTGACAGTTTGCACACCTGAAGGACAAAAAGCGAAAAACATCAACACCATTCTATAAGTCTATGGTAAACAAATATGACTTTACAATATTCAAGTCATGCCTACTGGCTCTTTCAAGTACAAATCCTATAGCTTTTGAATCCTGCAACTTTTGACAATGCCTTTCATCATGAACTGCACATGATGATTGACCTAGGCATAAAGATAATATTTTCACCATAAAATAGTAGGTTAACATGCGTTAACAACAAAATTTCACATTGTTTGCACTTTTTCTAGTAACCACAACTGAAACCACGACACAATGCTTTATTTGCTGTGGTAACCTTGCTGTTCTTGGGTACCCACGTTCTCTCTCCTGGGAGACATAGGGACTTACGTCTGGCATTAATTGATTTTTGCTAAGAGATAACAAACAGCTGCATTGGCCGTTTGTTCTCTAACAATTAAAGTTTGTGGAGCAAGTACTTTAAATATGGTGCCCATTAGCAAACTAGCACTTCTATGTAGAGAGCCTGCACCCTGGCCGCTTTATTTTTAATGTGGCACAATAGCTGTTTCATGTGATGTGGGTGCTTTTACTCATCCTGGAGGTTCTTGTGCACACCTTACCATCCTTCCTACCATCCTTCGTAGGCATAGAGAGATCACACTGCAAGCTCTTTTAATGGCACCTCCCTGCAGCCCTGAATTGTCCTGTTTGTGCATGGGGAAGTCATCTCTTCCTACTCTCCAACCAGTCTGCGTCTTTGTTCTTCAATGAAGTGAGCATGTAGGGACGAGTGAGTCTAATAATGCTCTGAGCAGACTCTCCAGTCATGCTCTTCAGTCCTTACTTGTGAGGATTACAACAAAGGTTTCCCCACTTCTAAGCGGAAACCTCTTACTGAGCTTAGGAGTGCACAAAAGTCCCTCCAGGCAGCACAATACAAAAGAGCTGAGCAAAGATACTTATGTGATTGTGCTCAGGACTTTTCTATTGTCAGGAGCAATCAGCATCCAGAGGATTTTTTAAAGCAACTGAAGACAATCTTAAGAAGTTGAGGATGTTTTTTTTTAACCAACTTCAGTCAGCTTTTGGGGTTGCATGTGTCAGCCACTAGGGCCACTCTTTTTGAACCTTCTGACTCCCAGAATTTCCTCTGTGAAGTTGTCTGCCTCCTCCAACATCTGGTACTGCTGCTTCCTTATTCTTGCAAAATCCAGCCTGATATTGGGTTCTCTACTTGCTCTCATCCTCTGACCTACTGATCTGCTGACCTAGAGTCTTTTCCAGCAGCACACTGATCCTACAGTACAGATCCATCTCCTACCTCTGCCCTCCCCAGGGGACCATGCATTACACACTTGCTGAGTTACTGTGTGGAACACTGAATATGTCCTGGTCACTGCAGAAGCAATAGTCTAATATACATCCAGAGGCAATTCTACACCCTAAGGTGTCAGAGAGCTGGTGAAGAAATCCAGAAAATCTAAAGTACAATCCAGGAATGGCGGGGCCCTCAGACTCCTAACAGAGGTTCCTCTGCTATGACACACCTTCTTCTGTAGTCTAGGATTTATCTGAATTTTTAGGGCCTACACACAGACTTAGAAATGGATATAGAGATTCCTGTGATTGGCTGGGCATCCAGTCAAGTCATGCCCACACACTTATCCTCTTGTGTGCTGCATTTTGCCTAGAAATAAAATGATCAGCTGAATCAGAGCTGGGAGCGTAGTTCCCTCTCTGGCAATCTCTGCCTATCCTGGCCTGCCTGTTCTCTGCCAAAATCTTTTGTAAAGCAGAGAAAGAGGTCTGCCCCTTCCATTGTTAACGCCTGAGATTATCCTTCCTTTGCATTACTGTTAGACCTGGCACCATTAGCGTGGGTCTCCCCTACATTTTTTGCCTTTGCCTCCTGTAATTTTGCTGTGTGTTGGACTCCGTGTTGCTGGTCTAGATACTTTGGGCACTTTGCCACTGCTGTTCAGTGCCAAAGTGCAAGTGCTCCCTTTGTAAATTGTTTTTTTGGATTGGTGATTCCATGATTGCCATATTTGATGTACTTGTCAGACTCTAGTATAGTGCACTGTGTGTGACCAGGGCCTGCAAATCAAATGCTGCTAGTTATGCTGCAGTACTGATTGTGCCGCTCACAGAAGCAGCCTGTAAAATGTCACTCTGTCCTGCCACTGCAGAGCCTGTGTGCAGTCTGGGACCGAGATGTTGACTTGGCAAGTGCACACACTTGCCAGGCCTTAAACCTTCCCTTTTCTACATATTAGTCACCCCTAAGGTAGGCCCAAGGTACCCCTGTGGGCAGGGTGCATTGTATGTGAAAGGTAGGACATATCCCGATGTGTGTGGCATGTTCTGATAGTGAAATACTGCCAATTTTGTTTTTCACTATTGCAAGGCTACCCGTTCCCAGAGGAAAGAATGGGGAGTTTGTTTATAGCGTCATATAAACATAACCGGTCCTGGGAACAAGGTAGAAAAATAAAATGTAGTATGCCTGAACTCAGAATGTCAAAATGCATCTTTTAGTGAGGGTGATTTTTACATTCTGGTGCCGATCACGATCCGGTAAAAAATGCCCCCGTACGACTTGTATCGGGTCTTTTTACCGTACGAATCGTACAAGTGCCGTACGAACTGGCAATCACGATTCGCATGGTAAAAAGTCCATACGAACCGCACTGGGAATATTTCCCCACACGTCCTCGGGTCGGAAAATGTGTCCGACACGTCCTCGGACGATTCACCGTACAAACGTGAAAGGTGAACTCCGACCGGGGAATCACGATCCATCCCGGGCGTCCGAATGTACAACCGTATGGTGAAAAGACCGTCCGCACCGAACTCCCATAACAACCATGGAGACGTCCAAACAGGTGCCCGGTACGTGCCGTACCCCCCCCAGCCCCCGTAGGTACGCGCCGACCCCCCCCAGCCCCCGTAGGTACGCGCCGACCCCCCCCCCAGCCCCCGTAGGTACGCGCCGACCCCCCCCCAGCCCCCGTAGGTACGCGCCGACCCCCCCCCAGCCCCCGTAGGTACGCGCCGACCCCCCCCAGCCCCCGTAGGTACGCGCCGACCCCCCCCCAGCCCCCGTAGGTACGTGCCGACCCCCCTGTGTGTACACCCGTGTACGGTGCGTACCCCCCGTGTACGCTCGAGTCGGACCCCCCCGTGTACGCTCGAGTCGGACCCCCCCGTGTACGTTCGAGTCGTACCCCCACCCGTGTATGTACGGTGCGTACCCCCCGTGTACGCTCGAGTCGGACCCCCCCGTGTACGCTCGAGTCGGACCCCCCCGTGTACGTTCGAGTCGTACCCCCACCCGTGTATGTACGGTGCGTACCCCCCCGTGTACGCTCGAGTCGGACCCCCCCGTGTACGCTCGAGTCGGACCCCCACCCGTGTATGTACGGTGCGTACCCCCCGTGTACGCTCGAGTCGGACCCCCCCGTGTACGCTCGAGTCGGACCCCCCCGTGTACGTTCGAGTCGTACCCCCACCCGTGTATGTACGGTGCGTACCCCCCCGTGTACGCTCGAGTCGGACCCCCCCGTGTACGCTCGAGTCGGACCCCCCCGTGTACGTTCGAGTCGTACCCCCACCCGTGTATGTACGGTGCGTACCCCCCCGTGTACGCTCGAGTCGGACCCCCCCGTGTACGTTCGAGTCGTACCCCCACCCGTGTATGTACGGTGCGTACCCCCCCGTGTACGCTCGAGTCGGACCCCCCCGTGTACGTTCGAGTCGTACCCCCACCCGTGTATGTACGGTGCGTACCCCCCCGTGTACGCTCGAGTCGGACCCCCCCGTGTACGTTCGAGTCGTACCCCCACCCGTGTATGTACGGTGCGTACCCCCCGTGTACGCTCGAGTCGGACCCCCCCGTGTACGTTCGAGTCGTACCCCCACCCGTGTATGTACGGTGCGTACCCCCAGCGCTACGCGCTGGGGGTACGCACCGTACATACACGGGTGGGGGTACGACTCGAACGTACACGGGGGGGTCCGACTCGAGCGTACACGGGGGGGTTCGACTCGAGCGTACACGGGGGGTACGCACCGTACACGGGTGTACACACAGGGGGGTCGGCACGTACCTACGGGGGCTGGGGGGGGGGTCGGCGCGTACCTACGGGGGCTGGGGGGGGGGTCGGCGCGTACCTACGGGGGCTGGGGGGGGGGTCGGCGCGTACCGGGCCACCTACTCTGGTCGATTCGCGCCGTACTTCGCTTTTGCGGCACTTTTTGGGTGCCGTGAAAATATTGCCGTCCGGACTGCTGTCGGTTCGAATCGTAATTCCTGGTTCGTGAAACGCTGCCTGAAAGCGTCCCGACGTCACGTCGCAGCATTCCCGGATCACATTCGTATGTATATTTTCGTCGGTCGGAGTTTTTTACGATTCGTACGGAAATGGTGTTTCCGTGCGAATCGTATTTCCATGTTTGTACAGTTTTACAACCGGGTACGAGTCGGACGGGGAATTCGCTCCGACCGACGGTTCGTACGCGGTTTTTAACGGATCGTGATCGGCACCTCTGTGTTTATAAATACAACTTTTAGAAAGTAGGTATTTTCTTGCCTAACCATCCAGTGTACCTCTGCTTGGTTTGTGTATAGCATGTCTGGCTTTTCGTTGACAGGGCTGGAGAGGGTCAGCGGCTCCAGAAGTCTGATGAGTCAGGGCTGGGCTGAATAGACCTGGGCTGCATTTAGGGTAGGGGGAGGAGATTTCCTTTCACCTGAATGTGCCTGGTCTGCCTTCAACAATGCTGTCTCCACCTCCTGCCAGGAAGCTGCACCAGTGAGGAAAGAACTGGTTTTGGCTGGGTAGAGACACTCTCTGCCTTCAGAGAACAAATAATTTGAGTGTATAAAAAGTGGGGTCCAGACCCCAGACTTTAAGATCACTTCTTGGAATCAAGAGAAACCTTTGCCAATGAGAAGAGCCGGTGAAGCTGAGGAGGAATACTGCCCCTGTGCTTTCTGGGGTTGGCCTGCACTTACTACTTGCTGCCAAGGAAAGGAGAAAAGGACTTGCTGTTTGCTTTGTCATCTTGCGGAAGATCTCCAAGGGCTTGGAACTGAGCTTTTCTCCTGTTCTGAAGTCTCAGGGACACAAAGGCTTCACCACCAGCTCCACTGAACTTCCTTGCTGGGGGTTCTGATCTGCAAGAGGTGCCTGCTGTTGGTTTTGGCCTCTAAAGAACTGTTTTCTGCTGGGAGCTGGAAAATCTACGCTACATCGAAAAACCGTGACACATCCGTCAGAAGAAACCGTTGCAGCACCTGCCGCGGCTTGAGAAATCACCGCACGCTGCATTGAATGCAACGACCTCCGAAGTCCGAGATCACCGCACCGAGCGCGACATAAGCCCTGCTGTGCGGCTGCAAGAATCCACGCATCGTCCCGGATCGTTGCATCGGGGACTCAGTAAGAAATTGGCGCAACAACTTCCCACGCAGTAAGAAATAAATGCATCAACTCCTCTCCAGTAAGGAACAGACGCCTCAACTCCCCTGCGCTGCAGTAAGAAACCGACGCATCACTTCCCCCGGGGTAATGAACCGACGTATCTCCTTCCCAGAGTGTAAGGAACAGACGCATCACCTTCCCTGTGGCCCATTTTGTTTGTTTGCGTGACGCATCCAAGGTACTTTGTGAGAAAAGTGTTGCATTTATAACTTGCATTGAACTGAACTATTTCTACCATTTGAAATCCTTATTTTTAATTCTGTATTGTGGATTTTTGTCGTTTGGTCTTGTTTTGATTTAGATAAAGATTACTTATTTTTCTAAACTGGTGTGGTGTCCATTTGTAGTGTTTTCCCCGTATTACTGTATGTGTTCACAAATGCTTTGGACACGGGGAAAAGCCATTACAACGCGGTTTTTACCACGCGCAGCTTTTACATTGCATGCGTTACAACGCATGCGATGTTACAACGCAAGTCTTTACATCGACTTGCGCTAGATTGCGTGCTAACATTACAAATAGTGTAGTTTACTATCCCAACACCTTCCCTACTGTTAAGTGGACTGGAATTGGAATAGTAAATTACACTTTTCTAATGTTAGCACGCCATCTAGCGCAAGTCAATGTAAAGACTTGCGTTGTAATGGCATAGCGTTGTAACATTGCATGCGTTGTAACGCATGCGATGTAACTGCACGCGTTGTAATGACACACGTTGTAATGTCATACATCCTTTGGACACTGCCTCTGAGATAAGCCTGTCTGCTCGTGCCAAGCTACCAAGGGGGTGAGCAGGGGTTATTTTAAAAGTGTATGCCCTTTAGCCTGACTAGAAGCAAGGGTCCCCATTTGGACAAAGTTACCTACCTCTGCCAACTAGAGACTCTCATTTCTAACAATTAGCCACTATTTACAGAATGATAATCAAAGAGATTTCAAACGCACCCCTGCGTCCAACAGAAGTTGCTTAATACTTCCAGAATGGGGGCTTTGATCATATAGCTGTTGCAATAGAGCAAATAACTCAGTCGGCTGACTAAGACCAATATGCTATATCCAGATGGCTCAAACGTCGAATCTTATTAAGGACTGACTCCGAGAAATATGTCACATTTTAAAGCATGCTAATAAATCTCTCATATTTAGATTCTGGGTCACATGATTCATAAAGGGCAGTGATGCTGACACTTGTTTCATGTTCAAACTAGAAGTTACATTTTACTCACAAACGTGTCAATGCATTTTAACACTTTACCCAAGAGGAGTGGTGTAATTCCCCTTAGCCTCCAACTAAATCCTAACAATTTAGGCTAGACCCATCTGATATAGTACTTTCTGTTCACAGATGCCAGGCTGAGTCAGGCCACTGTCTTCCTTGCTCAACACGTTCATATGCTCAGATGTGTGTGCATGTGTCAGAGAAACGTCACCAACTCTTCACAGCAGATGACCTTACTGCTCAAACCATTTTATTGTGAGCATTGGGTAGTACTCCATTAGAGATTTCTGTGGTGGTACAAACTCCTGAGGCCCAAATGCAAATAACTTGGATGTGTGCACCAGTGGGTCCCACCTCCATTTTAAAGCAACTATTCTTGTTTTTTTACGTGTAGAACTTTTTTTCCCTCTAAACATTAAGAGAAAATACAAGATTAAAACATGCACAACACTTTTCGTTTACTCACTTGTTCATACCATATTTGAGGGTTCATGATTGTACTAAATGCACATCTCCCCGGGGTTTATGGACACCCTTGTGTTCCAAAAGGTGTCAGGATACTAATTTAAATGTGGGAAGTATTCAGCTACAGCAAATGTTATAATAACTTTACTGGGGCATTTGCAATATGGAAATATATAATTGAGGGCCACATGTACCAAAATTCCATTTTGCATTCCCTTAATAGCGAATTTTAGGTCATCGCTAATTTAAGGAATGCTAAATGGTATGCAAGGAAATACTGATTCCCTAATAGCGGTTCTGTTGGGATGGATTATTAGTAGCAGATATGCATTTACCACTGGCAATAATACAACTGATATGATATAGGGCTCAGAATAGGTCTTAGAAAATTATACCCATGCTCAATCCTTAGTAGCTTGGCTGCAAGCAGGCAGGCTTAACTTAAAAAAAGGGTATGTAAAGCATTTAAACACAACAATTCAGTAAACAATTAAGACACAACACTCAATAAAAATGCAACACCAATTTATAAAAATAGGAAATATTTTTATTTTTAAAATGACATCAAAACAAAAATATTCCACTGTAGCGAACTAGAGATATGAATGTTGAAAGATTAGTCACTTTCTAGTGCTTAGAAACTAACAGTGCCACTTTAGACATTTGGTTGCCTCTGACAGGGACACATTCACATTGGGCAATTGTACTGGAGGATGTCTCACCAGACTCGTCTAGCCTCCTTCAGCAGGCTTGATCCCCATAGGAACTCCTTCCTCTAGTTCCTCTTTGGGGTCTAAAGTGTCCAAAACACAAGCCAAGGGTCTGGAATCTCCAATAGGGTCCTTGAAAGTTTGGGACATCAGTTCCCACAATCCATTTGGACAACACCCTTACAAATCCACTGGTAGTACTCCAGGCTGAGGATTCTTTGTGGTGATGGTCCAGGTGAGCTCTGTTAACCTGTAGCTTGCAGGGAGTTTACTCCATAGTCCTTTTGAAGCAGGTTAGATCCACAGGGCTGTAGTTTCAGATGATGCAAAAGGTGCACCATTCTGAGTGCTGGGCCTGGTGAATGCACTTCAAACTCATCAGCGTTGGCACTTCTGTTTTTCTTAGGTTTTAAAAAGCAGATCTGAGAGGCACTGTCTCTCTCATATACTTATTCATTGTTCTCTGTGGTCAAGCAGGAGGGAACTCCTGTCCAATGACGTGCAGGGCAACACTCCAGAGCATGACCACTTCCTCCAAAGTGTGGCACAATGCTAACCCAGAAAGCACTATTTTCTCAAACTTCAATATCAGAGTTGTCAGCAGGGAGAGAAGAGCTGGCTAAAGACACCCCCAGGATGGCTAATCTCCATTGTCTCTCCCCCTTGCATCCGCTCATTCCTTTCTTAAACCTAGCCTCTGCCTTGGTTTAAAGAAGAGATGAAACTGGGGTCTTTAGCTTGTCTCCTCCCTCCCTTGAAGAGCATTATTTACTACTGCTCCCCCTGGCTCTGGCATTTCTATGCCCAGCACCATCTCCTCCCAGAGAGGCTTCCTAACCCCACGGGTCATTTATCCCCTCTTCAAAGCAGCCAGGCTCATCCACTTATCTCTGACCAATCAGGGCAGAGCACTACAGGGTTGAATGTTGGCTTACAGACAAGAACGTCTTATAAAGTCTTGTCTGTACATTTTAGAAGAAATTCAACAATAGCATATTGTTGGATTTATCATTACCATGCTACTGAGTCCTAGTTTTGTGGCTTTTCTTTCTCCAGTTATTAACTAAAAACCTTTTCCAGTGTTAACCTATGGGCTGGGGATCTTCAATTGAAAAATGAAATGGGTGATTTCTCCAATATCAGGGACTATAAAACAGGTTTTATAAGGACCCTGCTTATAACTACAGGACCCCCCACCCCTAGAACACCTAGGAAAGACTGTAAAGGTTCTGAATATATCAACATATTGCAGATCCTCATTTCACAGTGCTCCTAGTACAAAAGTCGATTTCGGGAAGCACTTTACTACAATGTGGGGAGTGAAATGTGCAATTTTACTAACCCTAGGGCATATAAAAACTTTTTTATAAGGATTCTCCTTATAAGTACCTGACCCTCACCACTGGGACACCTAGGGGAGACCCTGGGGTACCTACCATGCCCAAACATTGTAGGTTATTCATTTTTGAGTGCCCCAAACACCAATGTCGAGTTTGCATTTTAAAAGCAGTACTGCAACACAGGGCTGCTTTTAAACTGACTTCAGGCTCCAGCAGTGCACATATGCAAGTGCAGAAAAGGACACTGGTCTCTAAACTGCCATGCCCTATTCTATACTAGGGACTTAAAGGTAGTTTCAACTCCCCTGCCCTATATGTACTAGGGCCTTATAGGGGAAGTCATGCCAATCACGGAGGTACCCTAACCCATAGTGTACCCTAGTGTATAGTGTATGTAGGTATTTTCACTGAATTCTATGTGCTTTCAGCATAGCACTGGCCCTCGGCCTGGTTAGGCAGGGCCCACATTTAGTGTACAGACTTAAGGCAACATTTATATCAACATCATATGTTATCAACAATAAACTACACAATAGACATATAAATAGGGGTGGGCGGAATTTGCAAAATCCACTTTCGCAAATTATCGTGAAAATGTTAAAAATTATCGCAAACACGCGGAAATATCGCGAAGATGCGGAAGTTTTTTTCCCGCATGTTCGCGAGATTTTCTGCATGGTTGCGGCTCGCCAACTTACCCATGTGGTTGCTCGCGGGCGCGGCCATCTTGTTTTCAGTTGTCTCGCGGTGCATGATCGCGAGAAGAAAGACGTGATCGCGCGATGCATGACGTCACTGCGGGCGCGAACTGTCGCGAGACAGCGCAAATGGCTAAAAACAATACAACATCTCATGGAGAACGCGACCGGATCAAGAAAACTTGTCGGCGAACGCAGGGATTCAGGTAAGGCGATCGCGCGCGCGCGAGAATGTATTATTTTACAGCGCGAGCAAGAAACAAATTATCGCCAAGCTGCGGAATGCGGAAATTTTGACAGTTTCGCGCTTTCCGCGGAACGCGAAAATGTCAAATTATCGCAATTTCCGCGAACGGAACGAAATTTTAGCCCAGGCCTACATATAAACCAAAGAGAACCAACAAATTCTGTTTTTCTTTACAAAAGGAGCATTTTTATTATAAATAATGATACTGGAAAAATGAATTCATGTTAATAACGTGTGTTTCAAAAAGCAAGGGGAGAAAAAAAGAATTGAGAGTAAATATAGTAGTTCTCAATATTTAAGAGAAAGTATTGTGAGGTGGAATTTTAGACAATTCTAGCACAAATTAATAGAGTCTGACTATATTCCACACTGACTATGAATTACATGCAAACAACCTGGAACTCTTTGTAGACAATTACATCTATCACAACACAAAGAACAGCCCCACGCAGACATGCTGCGGGAAATATATTGTAAAGACAGAGGCCCCCTGCTAATAGGGTACAGTTCCTTAAGGCAGGGCTAGTAAATCTATTGTACAGACTTAAGGCAACATTTATATCAACATCATATGTTATCAACAATAAACTACACAATATACACATAAACCAAAGAGAACCAACAAATTCTGTTTTTCTTTACAAAATGGTAGTAGAGGTATAAATTAATATTCCCACTCCAACAAGTGTAACAGTAGGGAAAGTGTTGGATAGTGGAGGGGTAAAATTTACTATTCCTACTCCAGTGAGTGCACCAGTAGGGAAAGTGTTGGATAGCGGGTGGGTAAAAATTACTTTTCTCACTCTAGCAAATGCAACAGTAGGGAAAGTGTTGGATAGCGGGTGGGTAAAAATTACTATTCCCACTCCTGTGAGTACAACAATAGGGAAAGTGTTGGATAGCGGAGAGGTATAAATTAATATTCCCACTCCAACAAGGGTAACAGTAGTGAAAGTGTTGGATTGTGGAGGGGTAAAATGTACTATTCCTACTCCAGTGAGTGCAACAGTAGGGAAAGTGTTGGATAGTGGGTGGGTAAAAATTAATATTCCCAATCGAGCAAATGCAACAGTACGGAAAGTGTTGGATAGTAGAGGAGAATAAGTTACTATTTCCACTCCACGGAGTGCAACAGTAGGGAAAGTGTTGGATAGCGTAGGAAATACAATGAGTATTCCCACTTCATCAAGTGCAACTTCAGGGAAAGTGTTGGACAGCGGAGGGGAATAATTTACTATTCCCAAAATGTAAATGTAAATGTAAATGTAAATGTGTAAGTATTCCCACTCCAGCAAAGTGCAATAGTAGGAAAAGTGTTGGATAGTGGAGGGGTAAAATTTACTATTCCTATTCCAGTGAGTGCAACAGTAGGGAAAGTGTTGGATAGCGAAGGGGAATAATTTATTATTCCCATTCCAGCGAGTGCAACAGTAGGGAAAGTGTTGGATAGCGAAGGGGAACAATTTACTATTCCCACTCCTGCAAAATAATAAACATTAATTAACAAATACTTAAATAATAAAAAATTATTTACCACTCACCAAATACCCCTATAAATAACACCACCACTACTGTAAAACATTACACAATTAACCTAATTGCTTACAAATTAATTAATAAACTAATAACAATAAACAATAAAATTAAATATTATGAGTAATAAATGTATTCATACTATTAAGACTATAAAAAAACAATAAATAAATATTATCTGAAAAAATAAAAAAAATATACATTTCTAATTACTTGCCACACTACTCCCCTCTAAATACACAACTCGCTCTTAATAAATTGACACAATTTACACATTTACCAATTAATAACCAATTAATAATTTATAAATAACACATTATTTAACACAATTAACAACATGACATATTAAATACAGAAATATTAATTAATAAACATTATTAATTAATTAATTATAATAAATTCCTTCCTACCCTACTCGCCTATAAACCCACAATCCATGTTAAAAGAATGACACAATTGAAATATTGATCAATTAATAATTAATAATTAATATCCAATTAATAACTCATTAATAACAAAATATTTGCCAGAATTAACAACATAAAATATTAAATACGTACATATTAAATAATAACATTATTAATTAATGAATTATAATTAAATTACTTCCCACCCTATTCCCCTATAAACCCACAACCCACTATGGAACTAAAATACACAAAAATGATTTAACATAAAATTAATTACTTCTAAAAATGTCAAACATACATTACAAAAATAAACTATACTTTCAACACATATATTAAAATACAGAACACTAAAATAAATTTAGATATTTTTAACAACGATATTTTGACTAACGATTTTACTAACTTCGATATAATAAAATAAAACGATATTTCTTAACTGCATGTTGATATTCTGTCGATGATATTCTTGGAGGTCGATATTGTGTCGTATCGATATTTAAACATCGATATTATGGCATATCGACATTTAAACATCGATATTATGACTCTATAGCAGTACAAACTATGGGGTCCATTAGGATGGCGGGAGGACTACAGTCCGCCAGTCACCCTAGCTGTGCTGGGACTGGCCGCCAGTGGTACGGCGGTTCCGCTCTGGCAATTAGGATGCGACCGCCACCGTGGCGGTCGCATCCCACATATTCAACATTGTGGCGGGCGGTGCTGTAAGCAGCACCCGCCACAATGTTGATAAATGCATGTTGTGCATTGGCATGCACAACGTGACAGGCACCGCGCGGTGCCTGCCACCTTGTGCATGCCTATGTAGGAGGGTACCATGGGTACCCCCCAAGTGCAGCCCCCTGCCTCCCCAGGGGCCCACAACGGGCCCCTAAATTGAAAACCTCATGCCTTTCCATGGTGGAGTCTCCGCCATGGAAATGCATTTTACCGCACACATCATAATATAGATGGCGGTGCCTGCAAGGCACCGCCACCATATTATGGGCCTTTTCCGCCCTGTAGGCAATCGTGACGATTGCCTACCGGCGGAAAAGCGGCGGACGGTCTTTCCTTCCGCCGCGGTACCCCCCGCCATGCTAATATGGCGGGGGGTAAAATGCTGTCTGGCGGGGTGTTTTGTTAGTCACAAACTGCTACCCTCTCATCTATTGGCTCATATGGTAATGTAAAAAAAATGTGAGACCACTTCTGAGGGAGTAAAGCATGCAATATTATTTCATCACCGAGGACATGCAGTGAGTTTGTAAAGCACAAGCTGAAAATTTCTGAGAGCTTCCGGTCTGCATTTGCCAAGTGTGGAAATTGGGAGGATCAAACAGCAGCCTTAAGGCCGCAGCTTGCTTCGACATGTTCCTTGAACAATGTGCCATTTGTAGGACATTTTTAGATATATGGTGACCTCGTGTATCAATTATTTTAAAACGTTAGAATAAGACGATGGAGAGAAAGTGAGTGGGATTTGAGTTAGCATCCTACAGTTCTTGATCTACATGTTTTTTTGGTCGAGCCTATAGTGGCAGCGCGCATGCGCTGCTCGCTTTGCGAGGCATGCAGTATTCAGTATGGAGTGGAAGCTCTGTGAAAGCTCCGCCCATCTTTTTTATTGGCGTGTGTCTCGGTCGTTCCTAAATGCTGCCTTCCGATTTGTTTTAGGTTTGTTAGTCCCTGCTTATGATGGCCATGTCGTCATTCGTATCCTTCTATCACTACTGGCCCCTTTACTTTGAGAGTCTGTGCCTTCTCGCACTCTCGCCCCCTCCCCCCACTCTGTTGCTTGTGCCTTCTCGCCCGCCCGCAGTTCCATTTGCAATGCAGTAGTTCTGGTGTAAATGCGAGTCCTATTTGCATTGTAAATGCTTGTTAGTTGTTGCCTCCTCGCTGCGTGCCCTTGTGCGTTGCCTCCTTTGTGTAAATCTGGACGTGGAGGGGGGCGCTGCCTGTTTCCTCTGCTGAGGGGCTGAGATTAAACTACCAGGTTGTGTTTCACTGACAGCTTCTGCGACCATAAACCAAGGAGGGAGTGAGCAGCGAGTCCGGGGCGAGCCTCCGTTGCAATCACGAGATGCTGGGGGGGTCATGTTTCCAAAGAGGCAGATCAGTGGGTCAACGCGCCTGCTGCAGACATCCCTCATGCCGGCTCACTGACAGTACGGGGAGAGGTGAAGCACTGGTTTGCCAGATGAGTGTGTGACCGAGAGTCACAGGTTCCAGTCTCAGTAAGAAAGCTTGCCAGATTAATGTCCCTGCTGCAGACAGCTAACTGTACCCCGCGAGTCACGGGTGTCAGTCTCAGTATGTAAAGTGGGTGAGTTAATGTCTCTGCTTTGGATGTTTGTTTGCTGCAGGCCATGTGCTCTGATCTAATATAGCTCAAGGGGGAATGCCCCTGTGGTTTCTGTGTGCACACTGATCAAAAGGTTGGAATTTTACAATGACAGCTCCGAGGGTTAATGCACTCTCTGCAGGTGTTTGTGAGTCTGCGCACCACAGGTCATATGGCCTTTTCGGTTGTGATTGCTTAGCGCTATAATGTCCCTGACGCATAAGTGTTTGTATGTACAAGATTCAGGGCACCGGTTCCAGTCCAATCTCATTAAAACACTTCTGTGGGTTGTGCCCCTGTTGCAGAAGTGTGTGTGTATGGTACATATCATCGGTTCCATCACAGTTAGGCACCTTGTTGTCTAGACCCATCTGTTGCTGAAATGTGTGAGGGTAGATGTGTAGAGCTTCATGTCACAGGGCCCATCCTGCTAGCTCAGGATGTAAATGTGCAAGAACCAGATTTATGTTTGACCACTAGGACCTGGAAAGGTTGGCTCATGAAACAGGGGCTTGAGCTTGTTGTTAGGGGTGTTAGCATAAGCTCCTTAGACGTTAGAAACGCCATCTTGCCACTTTTGCTGCTTTTGCACACGACACTGCAGATACATGTTATTATTTGAGAAATGCTTGCTCGCCTTTTCTTCACATGAGAACTGTCTGTTGTTCACATCCCTAGACGTGTGCTGCGACCTTGGACTGAACATTGTGTGCAGGAACAGTCTGAGCAACCAAACAATGTATGTATCTAAAATGCTGCCTTCACTACAAGCTGTGTGTGGTTTTTATTATGTTCGATTTTGCAAACTTATCTGTGGTTCGTCCTCCTTTTACTGGGTTTAAAGAAAGGGTTCTGAGACAAGACAGCTATTTATACTAAGAGACCTGCTTCAAAGCTCTTTCTGTAGCCTCAAGGCCCAGCAGGGCCAACTTAGCCTTTCATGCAAAGGTCTGTCTTTAATCCTTGAGATGTTGATATGGCAAAATACAAGAGCACCATTTAGGGACCCTTCTGCTGACATTAAGGGGTCGAGAACTGTGTAATGGGGGGGGGTGGGCAGTTCTGAGATCGCTTGGCTTGAATATTCTAGGTGGACTTACTTATAGGTCAGTAGAAAGCTTACTTGACAGGCTGGTGCTTGTGAGAGACCTGATGGGCTGGGGCAGGACCTGTCGCAGATGGCAGTTGCGTCAAGGTTGAGGGATCTGCCGACACACATGGCATTAAAGGGGACCCAGACGTGCCCTGGAGTGGATGAAAAGCCCCTCACACCGGCATCGCCCCGCCCCCAGACAGAAGTAAACTCTTCCAGCGCGGGTGCCCTGTAACCATTTTTAGGTCTCGCATAGGCCAGCGCATGCGCTGCCTCTCCGAGGCATTAAGTAATTAGTAATATTGGTGAAACTCCACCCATTATGTTTCTATTTGTTTTCCTACTTACCATTGGTTACATCCGACATTGCTCTTCTTATCTCGCTCATTGATAGGCTGGTGGTCCGATCCCTCACTTCCGTTTTGATTCTGTTTTGCCGGAAGCAGCATTGACCAACTACAGTTTAGTTCCGCTGCTCGACCTTAACTATTCATTTAGGGACTACTTCCTTGTTACTTTACTATTTACACAACACCCTGCTTCACCTCTCTGATAGCGCAGCTCACTAAATTATTTCTTTATTGAAATGAAACGTTATTATGCAGCGGCATGCCACACTTGATGTTTATGGCAGACAGCCGCTTTCTCTGCAACTCGAGTTGCCTCCTTCTCCCGCCCCTCGGGAGAAAGGGCTTCTGCCGCTGCTGCTTGCGCTTCCATTTCAGGCCCCCATCTGCCCCCCTCGTACCAGGGAACATGAGGAAGCCGCTCCCCTACTGACAGGAGAACAGACACCGGACCAAAAGTAGAAGCATTGTTCCACGCAGCAGATATGGTATGTACAGCAAAGTGGAGACAGGGCCCTGCGCACAGCATTCCCCCACCCCTTCAATGTATGGAGGTCTTCACTGCAGATTTCGTGACGTAACTGGTGCTCATGTAAAGCGCTCCAGTACCTTCGTGTCTAGTTCACGCTATATAAATCTGCACAAAAAAAAGCCGTAAAAAGAAAGTGTCCAATTACTGACAAATTGCTGTCCGCTATCATGTCAATAATGGACTTCAGGCTAAAATTACGGGCCCGTTTGTGCAATTTACGGACAGGTGGAGATTCAAAAAATATCAGGCTCATCAGCAATTGTTTCACTCTGCTCTTTAGTTTTTTTCAGTGAATTTTTATGTTCGGGGGTGAATCTATACAACTGCATGTACCAGAATGCAATGCACGGCACGGAAATAAGCCTGTTGAAGGTGCCTCCAGGCAAACTTCAAACTTGCTGCACCAGTCACACATTGGACTTTTCCTTATTGGCAGTTCATTTGTCCTTGATGCCTTTGTTTTCACTTTTCCTGCATCAATTTGTGCACAAAACGAGAGCTGGTTGTTAAACGGCAAGAGGGGTCGACCTTGATGGTGGGGAACCGGGTTCGAGCCTCGGTGTCGGCTCAAACATTCTCTGATTCTGGGCAAGTCACTTATGCTTCCTGTGCCTAAAAAGATCTGTATGCAATTGGTGCTCTTGAAAAGTGCTCCGATACCTTCGGGTCATGTTCGTTTGAAAATTGAAAAGAAAAACTAGTGATCGGAATTGCTGGAAGAGCTTAGAGGCGTGTCAGTTTGCAGTGTGTGCTGTATGTGATTAGTACTTGGAGAGGTAGAGCTTAGAGGCGTGTCAGTTTGCAGTGTGTGCTATCCGTGTCATCAGTACTTCGAGAGGTAGAGCTTAGAGGCGAGTCAGTCTTCGGTGTGTCCTATGCCTGTGATTAGTACTTCCTGAGATAGCGCTTAGAGGCGAGTCAGTTTGCAGTGTGTGCTGTATGTAAATAGTACTTGGAGAGGTAGAGCTTAGAGTTGAGTCCGTTTTCACTGTGTGCTATGCGTTTGATTAGTACTTGCTTAGATAGCGCTTAGAGGCGAGTCAGTGTGCAGTGTGTGCTACATGTGATCGAGTCAGTTTATAGTGTGTGAACTCTCGCAGGTGCAAGGTAATGTTTGATTGGTGGAAATGGCCAGTTAGTGTCCATGGAGTAACCGTGTCAAATTTACTTCACCACGACCCTTGCTTCGAGACGCAGAGGGGAGACCACGGATCCAGCTTCGGGGACAGACGTTTGTACTTTTACACTGTTTTGTATACTGCGACTGCTGAGCATTCGACTAAACACCATGGTATATGCTGAAAAATATGAATCGATATGAGGACTGACCTAGACAGCCGTTGCTCGGTCATGCTCATATTCTGAGGCTTAATCATGCAAAACCAAGTGTGAATAGCTCAGCTTTCACAAGTAGCTCTGTGGGTTCAGGCTGGAGATGTGGTTTCTGACGTTCCACTTCTAGAGGCCCCAGAGCCCATTCAGAGCCCTCGAGAACCATCTCCAGTCACCTCCATAAACTTCTTAATACTGTGCACCCCTGTATTCTCTGCATGCGCCTGGAATACAGGCCTCAACATAGGCGCTTTTACTTGCTGCTCTTTCCTTCTAACACCTACAAATCGACCTTTGCTTCCGTTTTGATATGATGTCAAGGCCGTGACTTTTTCCAACCTTTGGCTTATCTTTTGAAATATATTCTAGGCATTATTAATTACTTTGAATCCGACACCTCTCAGTGCGTGAGGCTGTATTTAAGGTATTTGAAAATTCAGATCACTTTCCACGTCTACTACGATACAAAGGGGCAGAACAAACCGATTTACATCAAGTGCAGTGGCCTTTTTGCACCAATATGTGCACTGACGAACACAAATATGACGTCATGAACCGGTACTTGGTCTAAATGTTAGTGCAAGATTCTGCTGGTATGAGGGCAATCCATGTAATCAAAATGACTTTACTGACTTGTGAGCCAGCAGACCCAGGCTGCAGATTCTGGCATCTCAGTTTGACTGCATTATTTGATCGTCATCTTATTTCCTTATGCCTCTGTTTTTTTAATCTGAAAACATAAAAATTTCTTCAGAAAATGTTAGCTTTAGTTTATATACATAAGCTTGACATTTCTTTCGTATTACAATCTACCTAAGCGCTTTATTATCATATCACAGTATTAATCAACTCATTAAATTATCGTGGTAATCGAACATGTGTCTCCTCTCTGCAGGAAATATAACTTGTAACTTGCAACTTGCAATCGGATCTCTACAGCAGGCATACAAACGTGCTAAATTGCGAATTTGCAAGATTTTGAACTATTGGCAATATAAATGACAATTCCTTTTATTTATGTATTTAAAAAACCTGCAATAATAAAAGGCATTGTCATTTACAATACCAATAGGTCAAAGTTTTGAAAATGCGAGACCTATTGCATTGCAAATGCTTGTTACAACTGGCAACTCTCTTGCTGTAGCAGATCCGCTCCTTCTCACAGACAACCCGAATGGCCTCAATTTATCAGCAAATCGAAAAAAAATGTATCTTTGGATTTCTCAAACAGGCCATTACTAAAGTTGGTATCACTGGCACGCTGCAAATGTTTATATTAATAAATATCAATTTCAAGTTACAGTATTTTTTTAAATAATGCTGTGCGAGATGTTTTATTTTCTATGTGACTTAAGTGATTCTGTTATTGTGGTTCTAGATGCATGTGACATGTAGCGACTTGTGCTATGTCAGGCTAGCTGCCCCCCTCCTTGGTCATTCAAAGAAACAAACAAGCTGTGGCCCCAGCAGCACAGAGCATGTGGCCACGCCCACAAGATTTATGTGGCAGAAGAGGTCTAAATCGTGGTTCAGGGTTGACTAAATTAAGAGTCAAAAAGGCAAACAATGTAGTATAATGCAGCACATTTTACGGTGGTATTACTTCCTTACTTTGCCATTTTTACGCAAGTTAACACTGCGAATATTTCACCTCACAAGTAACACTGTATCACCTAATTACACAATGGCAACAGAAAAGGACCAATCAACGGCTGCAAAGGGCCTTTCAAAGGGCAACCTGTGCTGTCATGCTTTTAAGTACCTTTTTGTCTCTTTTAGCTAGAATAATTTGTTGTTGTTGACATCTGCAGACTATGCAGCAGATGATGTATTATATGGCACATGTGGAAAATTCATAATTATGCGGAAAACACCACACCTGCAACATCGCATAATCCTATAGGCCAGTTTATGAGTTTGTGCTGAACAAAAATCAGAGCACCTGTTCTTCCCCAAAGCTTTGAGTGAAATCTGAAACAACTGACTGAATGTTGGGGCGGGACATTTGTTTACCTATTTCTCAACAACATGGCTCACTTTTTCAAGCAGTTACAAGTGCCAGAAAGAAAAGAACTTTGTGAAAGTCTAACCTCTGAGGAGACCACATTTAGCACTGACTTTCTCGCTTCTTTACATGGATAGCACAGTGGGTTAAGCATCAGCTTCAGGGTTCTTGTCTACCCTGCGGGTGACAGGTTTGCATCCCAACATGGCTGAGACTTCTTTACATCTGTGTCAATAGTGGGATCATTGCATTGAACGTCACCAGCCAGTGACAAGCAGTGCTCTATTTAGTTGCTAAATGACTCTATACAGACTCCCTGCTGTTGGCGCGCTCTATAGGTTTTTTCTGAACCACTGAAGTACTCGCTGTGTGAAAGCTGCTGTTCCTCTAAGATGAAGCCATCTTATAATGCAGACCTTGGGGCGAGAGTCTGATGGGTAACACCCCCTCTGCTCAGCCCTGGTTAGGTCGAGCGTGATACAGCGTGCAAGCGCTGCTCTGCGAAGAGCTGTGGTAGTTCAGTACGGAGAGAGTATGGAGAGAAGCCACGCCCACTGCCCCGCCCTCAGTTTTCATTGGCTTGTGTGTTTTTCCTTTGTAAATGCTGTCTTCTGATTCATTATGAGGTTTGTTAGTCCCGCCTTATGACAGCTATGTCGTCATTTGTATCCTCCCATGGCTACTAGCCCCTTTACTTGGTTGTTACATGTGCTGTGTAATATTTACTTTATTGCGAATCCTCTGGAAGTCTAAGGGCTAAGGCCAGGAAGCAGCTGGAGCCAGAGCCTGCCGCAGGAGGCAACCAGGTAAATGTGGAGTGTCTTTTCCCAGCCCCCATTGTTCATGCCGTCTCCTTTCTGCCCCCGCCCTCCTGGTGTCTGTGCCTTCTCCTCTCCGCTCGCCCCCGTCCCGTTGTCCGTGCCTTCTTATGCCCCCCCACCGACCCCCGCTCGCCCTCCCATTTTGCCAATCATTTGAAATGCAATAGGTCTCTCGTAAATTGGAGAACTATTGCATTGCAAATGCTTGTTTTGCTTTTGCTTTGAAAGTTTCGTTTGTTAGTAGTTCAGCTCTTTGAATGTGTGTTATTCAAGCCTTTAGTTAACATATCCTCGCCATTTCTGTG
Organism: Triturus cristatus; assembly: GCF_964204655.1. Classification (NCBI taxonomy): domain Eukaryota; kingdom Metazoa; phylum Chordata; class Amphibia; order Caudata; family Salamandridae; genus Triturus; species Triturus cristatus. The sequence goes on from NC_140587.1 coordinate 234,716,371, forward strand.
TAATGTCAATTCACATTCCGATATTATTATTCCCTTCTTGAAGAGCCAGGAAAACAAAAACAAAATATCGCCTACCATTTTCATGTGCCTTTGCCATTTGGGCCCCTTGCCCGGGCCGCTCGGTCTACCGAGGGAGAGGCCCAGCACAGTGAGAGATATCATAGGCAGGCTATGGCATAGGCAGAGTGCGTTGCCCACGATTCTAGGAGGTCCTTGTGAGGCAGCATGTGAAGAGAAGAGTGGGCAGTGGAGTGTGTTGAGCGCGCTGCCTGTGAGGATAGGAGCGGGCAGCGACGTTGAGGCGAGCACGCTGCCCCTGGCAGGGGCAATATGGAGGGCAACCTGGAAAACCGCAGTGCTCTGGAGAAGACGGCTGCTGGCTTAACAGGGCCCCATGGAGCCAACACAGCAGCGTCGATGGAGGCGCAGGATAATCCCTGCATTAATTACATTTAGATGTCCAGCCGCAGCATTGGCAGTGGTGCCCCCCGAAACAGTTGATGGCCTCAGTAGTGGAGGTAAGTGCAACAGCCGGTTAGAGAGAAGGACGCGAGGGAACAGTGTAGCCTTGGGCTCGCAGTGGTTTGGGGTGCTTTTAAACCAACTTTTTTTTGTTAATAGGGAAGTTTTCGTAGAAAGACGTACGATTCACCCATATTATTTTCTCAGGCAATATGTATGTAATCTCATACCTAGTTTCTGTGTGCTGTGGCAAGAGAAGGCGAGGAATCACGCAAAGACTGAAACGGTGGAGGGATGTAGCCTTACGGCTAGAGCTGCCGACCGTGGAGCTGAGGAACCAGGTTCAAGCCTTGGGTCTTCTCAGATCATGTGATTCTGGGCAAATCACTTAAATCTACCAAAAAACATTTTGGCGGGTTTGAGCTATTGGCATTGTAAATGACAATGCCTTTTATTTATGTTATGGTTTTTAACCCCTTCGCCGCGGCAGGAATTCTGCTGCGACGCTGGGGGGTTTTGGGGGCAGTTGCGGTGGCGCTGTGCTCGTGACGGAACCACTCCGTCACAAGCCACGGGTGAGCTGTGCTCATGACAGAGTGGTTCCGTCACGTCTCCGCCCACTGCGCTAATCGCCCGCACAGGCGGGGAATTAGCGCCGCGTGGGCGGAGCGGCCGCCAACGGCCGCAGCATGACGGAACCACTCCGTCATGAGCACACGGCACCCGTGGCTCATGACTGAGTGGTTCCGTCATGAGCACGGAAAGGGTTAAAGCATAAATAAAAAGCATTGTAATTTATAGTGCCAATAGCTTAAACTTGCGTAAATGTGAGACCTATTGCATTGCAAATGTTTGTTTTTCTCATCCTGCTAAGGCTTGGGTTTGGGTGTGCATGGTTTACGAGCAGGCCCTACCTCTGTGAATGCTCACTCTGTGCCCTGATGTGGAGTGAAACCCTCTGGGTGAAGTTGCTTTGTGCCTGCACAATGCTCCCTTTCTGTGCACTGCACGCTCCTTGCATTCCTGCAGATAGTCAGTGCCAACAAGGACTCCAGGGGGGCACCTCAGTGAGATACGGCTCGGGGCACTGCTCCGTCACATGAGGAGGGAGTTGGATGCAGCCTACAATACAACATAAAGCAATTTATAAAGCGCACATCTATCTCTGAAGAGGCGTCTCGGTGCTAGGTCATCATTTAAGAGAACATTGGACGCATTATTAGCCCGAAGGGCATCTCATCGGATATTGTGCTTGTGGGGGAATACACGAGCGTCCCTCATCTCACTGAAAACCGGTCATGACACATATCTTACTGCAAAGACAGCGCAGTACGGTAAACGTGCCTTCTTTCGATATGTGCGAGGTGGGTTTATGGTAAAATCTACGTTTAGGGACAAGGGGTGGGTGTGTTTCCTGGTTAACGGACAGCGTGCTGTGCCGTTTGTAAATAGGGCGTAACAAACGCCCCCGCAGCCCCCGCGGTGCGGGGGGGCCCCAGTCTTCGGTAGGTGAAGGGGGCCCCCTCAGCTCTGTGAGTGAAAAGGCTTGCTCTAAAAAGCAGGTGCAGTCTGCAGCCTGCTCTGCGCTCCTCCCGTAGACCCAGGGCAGGACTGAAGAGAAACAAAGTAACAAGTTACATTGTTTCTCTTCAGTCAGAGCCCGGCAGGAAAAAGGATGGGGCCCTGCACTCTTCAGAAACACCGGGGCTTTCGGGGAGAGAGGTTAGACTTGTAAAGAGCAGGACAGATCACATTCTGCAGCGTTGTCGGTAAGTCTAGCAGTTTTAATTGTGAAGTTTTAATTGTGTGCTCCTTCAAAAACATGCTATGTTGTGGGTTGAGAACAAATGCCTAATATGTTTTAAAATGCAGCATTTACATTTCTACAGATAGGTTATCTGGGACTTTAATTAGTCCCAGCTGTAAATATCCTCCTGTCGCTGACCCTTTTCTTTGTCTCACACCACTAACAAGTGCAGGATATGTTCAGGGTTGCCAGATTTTTTCACAACTTTCAAGCCCAAAAGCAACGAAACGGTAGCCCAAAGTAGCAAAAAGTAGCCCAATTTTGCCACTCCATTAACTTACATGTAGCCTGCCTACAACATTCACAAATATACTTCTATTTCAAGGATTATATGTTTACCTACCATATTAATCAGATAACTTACATTTTGTACACTGAAATCAAAGTTGGTCTGTCAGGAAAACTGTCACTCACTTGATATCGCATGGTGTGGAGCAAGCCGGCCCAAAATATTCTGGGTTCAATTTGGGGGACTGCAAGTGCGGAAACGTTCTTCTTGGGAAAGGTGCTCTTCAGCTTGCATACTCACGTCAGGCCCCCCAGAATAACGGCAATATAGGCCAATGCTTCATGTTTTTTTACACTTGGTTGAATTCTCCCAAAGCAATGCTGAACATCTCTTTACATACGCAAATTACGTATGTTTCGTACTTTTTGGTACTCATCAGAAGAGAGCAGTTTGAGGCATGGGGTGCAGGGCTTGCTGCTTGATGTTCCCATGAGCTGATACCTGATAAAGTGCAAGTGCATTCTGCAGACTCACACAAGCGCCATCTCCTGTTTTTTGCGAGGCAACAGTATGGTAGATCCTTGTTCAGACAGTGGAAAGTTCAATTGTGCCAAAGAATTCTTCTGGGCCAGGCACTGGCAAGATAAGCAGCAGCCCATAGCCTTTTGTGATTCTAAATGCTGTCAATCATGACTGCCAGGCCAATAGCTGTGCGGATTGACAGGCAAGGGAGTTAACAAATACAGGGATTTTAATAAAGAGCCTGAGAACAGCAGTAGATTTGCACAATCATGATACAAAAATGTACATACTTTCTTGCACGTGCATAATTTGCCACCTGCGTGTGAGTGTGTGTATACATATATGTATATATATATATATATATATATATATATATATATATATATATATATATATATATGTGCGTCATTGAAACCTGTCAGGTGTTCAGGCAAGAGTGCACATTAACTGGTTAAATAAATGCAGAAATACACACATTTCATCGGAATTTCGCAAAACCTAAAATAAATATGGATAAATACAGGTAACATTTGCAAAATTTACATATGGATAAATACAGACATGACACAAATATAAATACCATAAAACCAGGAGCCCTAATTATAAGGCACTGGACAACTGGTATCTACAGCCATATAAATCATGAGCACACAATTCATTTGCCCACAAATAAAACCCTTCTAAAACAAAACAACAACTGCCATGAAAACAATATTAAGAAACCCACTCCCAAGGAAGATAGGCGTCTAATTTGGGCAGAGACCCCTCTGTTGAAACATCAAACAGAGGCCAGCGGAGCACTGATGTGGAATTGCTTGGCATAGGTGGTAAACACTCTGGCAGCTTCTTTGGATAAGGAAAACTGCCCTTGCTTGACATTGGTACTTAAGACTGTGGAATACTTTAGACATGGAATGGGTTTCAAAAACAGCCACTATTATCAATAGAGCCTGAATCCATATGTCCCCCTTTGCTTGATTACCCAGCCAAATATTACATAACTATAAAGTAATTTAACCACTTAATTATTCTTGTCTTTTATGCTGTTAGGGACGGTGGGAATTCAGATATTATGACCTTTAACAGGATGCATTTTGTAACTGACTGCATGAACCACGCGGTGTGGTACAATCTTGTAATCTATAGAAATGTATGGTTCATCATGCAGTTTGAATGAACACCAAATAGTAATAATAATTTTTAAAAACTAAGTTGCACCAAGATGCACACACAGGAGGAAGACTACAGGCAATGGTGGGACCATGTGAAATAATGTAAAGGTGGCACTGGGATAACTGTGCTCATGTCAAGGACACGTTGGGTCATATTCAGCTTCCGGAAGGTTTGTTAGCAGTGAAGGAGACTGCTTCCTGTTCATGAAAATCTGAACAGCTTCAAGGAACAAATTCCTGGTTCGCTCCATGCCTTCTATTCACATTCAGAGCCGGCTATGTTACTTTTGCTCTTCCCTCCTATCCTGTAAGGCTGTGCTGCTCTTGGGGTAACTGCACTGCCGAGTGCAGGTCGACTACACTGAGCACCACTGGTCCACTCTCAGGCAACGTCTCTGCTGTTCCACCAACTAGAACAGTAGGTGAGACAGATAACCCAGTAGGTTGAGCGCTTGTGGACGATAATGTGTAATCTGCAAGCCCGCATTCAAGCAGGTCCACATCAACTCTTTACGTTCATGAAAAGCTTACCCTTGGTTTTTTGATAATAGCACCTCTTAATGATTCAGTTTGTCGTGTGCATTGCGCACTCATACTATCTATATAAAATGTCCTGTCCCAAGAGGCACTTCTACAAAGGAATCTTTTCTACAGCTATTTAGCAAAATTAAAAAGTTTGTTAGGTAGTGGGCCATATGAATACTTTTTTACGTGTCTTCTGGAACCCCAGGTAAGAAGAAAGAAAACAAGGGCTGTTTTAAAAACTATCATGATAGATAGATATCCATGTCACCAGTATCACTTCCCGAAACAGACCAATGTCTTAGGCCATCTGCTTTACAAGTGTACCCGTTTATCCATTTGTGGTAAAAAAAAAAAGAAAAAGAAAAAAAACACACGCAACCACCGAGGTGGTCATCAGTGACAGCTACTATTTGGTCTTCTATGGAGTCTGTCACATCTTCCCCTGAAGGATGGGGCTGGCAGGTGGAAGAACAAATGGCATTGCATAATAATTTACAGGGCCACAGGCTGCTGGAGGAAGCCAAGAATATAATCTGCCAGGCCTTGTTAGTGGAGGAAAGAAAGGAAATACACCTTAGATAATAAGTGAATATGAGGATTGCATTACGATGATGGATTCTTTCACCATTTATGCTAGTTGCAACACAATGGGAAATTAAAACAATAACTACAAAAAATAATACTAACCGGAACAAAAAACAACAGTCATTTCGAATTTACATGACTGCTACGCTCTTAGCGAGCTGTTTACATTTTATCCAGTCTTATCCAGTTTGGGCGGAACACTTGGCTACTGAGATGCTGCCATTTTGGGGAAGAACACTTTTTTAAAAAATGGCCCTGCGCTCTGTCATATTAGTAGGCAGTATAGTTTAATAGTGATTGATCTGGAGAAACACAAACGTAAAATTTACAACTTAATACCATGAGTGGGGGTTCTCTTTAATTATCATTATTGATTTCTATCCAAATGAACACTTTTTGCAACATTAGGATAATCAAAGGCTTGGGGGGAAAAACATAAAGTTCTAGTTCATAAATTGCAGTTTGTATGCAGCTCTAAGATTAAATTTAAACGGTTCTTTGTTAGGATGTTAACTTACAAACTTCAAGTAGCAAAAGGATCTTACTGACAAAAGCAGTAACCCACTGACCTATTTTAAATATGTGCACTCTGTGATGGGCATGGTACATTTGCTTTTCAGCAGGCACATTAACCCTCTGCGCTGTCTTTCCATGAGTCAAAACTTCCACTAGATAAAACTCTGATCTCGCTCTAAGAAGAAGTTTATTCACCAGAGTGGTTATGACATTTTTATTATTGCCGAAAATTGCTGTAGGCCAGGAAGGAAGCAGCAAGTGCTTTTAAACCATAATTTACAACGCCCCCACTCAAAGTCAGCACCCGTTGCAGTCACACCGGTCGCAGCGCCCTAGGTCACTGAGGTCACAGGGGTCCTGTGACCTTAGTGACAGAGTCACTGTTGCTCTAGGGTCTGCTACTTCGTAGGCCTGCCCGCAAGACTGGAGGTGTACATCAGTATGGATTATGGTGGCCAAGCCTTCAAGGTGAACCAACACTTGCCACTGCTGGGATCCACCTGCTGGTGCTGAGACACCAGAGCTTTTCCGGTTTTGCGTGGCCCAATAAGGTCTAGCATGGGAGTGGGCTCCCTCAGGAGAGTGGTCTGGGGGATTGTTAATTAAGGCTGAACCTGGTTCCCTAGTTCTACATTTGGCAGCTCTGCCCCCAGTGCTACTTCCGCTCCCTCACTGAACTGAACGCCATACTGCCCCACTGAGAGAAATTCACACTGCCCTCAACTACAATCAAATTTGAGCTGCTATAAACAACTGGATGCGACTCAATTCAAATTACACACTAGGCAAGAGCAATATGTTATCTAAAGGAAATAGTAACAACATCCTGGAAAAAGCAAACACTTGTAGGGAATGAAAGTTTAAATAAAGCTTGTGAAATGTAAGCAGGAACAACATGGTGAACTTAACGCTTTTACATTTATGCAGAAATCAACGAGTATTTTTGCCTGAAAACTACAGGGCCCAGAAAGGACCCATTTCAATGTCCCTGCTTATATGCTCACAAAACGTAAGCAGTATGGTTTACAAATACCACGGGGCATATTATCAAGGAACGGCGATAATGTTATCGCCGTTACTTGCTAATATGGCCCCACATTCGTGAACACAAAGCCGCCCTACACATTTTGCATTGCAATACCTCCAGGTTTGACGCACTTCGCCGGGGGGGGCGGGGAACAGCGCTTCACTGGCAAACTCGGTAAAATGACGCTAATGTTTTTGTGGTTTGAATAAAAAATCTGCCCACTTTAAGAACACTCCGTCTTCCTTCTTTATTTCATTATTGATTTCATATTTTGAAGCTTTTTATTTCCGAGGCTGCTGCAGGATCGGACATTTGAAACGCAAATGCACGGTTTTTCCCTCACCTTTCTGAAGCATGGAGCGCAATGGCAGGCAGAGAGAGGGCGATGCAAGGGTTGTGCACCCTGGCAGGTTGCTGGCAGTGCGTACACTTTCCCCCCCCCCCCCCCCCCCCCCCCGCAGCCCGGGCTAAAACTGCTTGGTAATGGGGCTTTGTTGGTTTTTCACCCCTCCTAGAGCCCCTGCATCGCCACTAACAATTGCTGGAAGAATTTACTTTACACAATACCAAGCCCGTGGCGGGAGACTAGCCTTGAAATCGGTAGTCTCCCGCCTGAATCGGGAGGGTTGACATGTATGGAATCTATACAAATAAAGTAGGGGCACGCTGTGCCCTGCCTATCCCGCCCACTTCGACCACTGGCACGCATACATTTAAAATGACACACCTGCCTCACCTTTAAACTTGCTGGGGAGGGCCGCCGGTGCAATCTGCAGAGTTCACAGGAGAGGAGGGGCTGGGGCTGGGGCCGGGAGAAGCAGCTGACTGCAGGGCAGGCTGAGGCTGCTACAAGTCGAAGTCCCTCGTAGTCGCAGGCTCAGCTCCGAAGTTGAAAAAGAGGAAGTGGGGGGGGGGATCCCAAAGATAAAGGGCAAAGGTATGGGGCGGGCCAGTACCCTACCTGACGCGCCCACCACAGCACCACTGAGTAAATAATCTGACCCACGATTGGGTCACAGGAACCCCAGGGCAGGTCAGCACACTCTTGGGGGCAGGTCGGGAAGTCGCTGCTGGTATAGCAGGACCCTCATTGGAAGCAGCTTCCCGCCTGCAAAGATATACGGCCCTGCAGGTGTTACTTGTGGGCAGGGGCCGCAGGGCACCGACACCTAAAGGTCAAAAAGGGGTGTGATGAGGAAGGCAACCATCGGCTGCAGCGTGGGCGGGGCGGCGCCGCACAAAGCTTTGAATCCGCCGCACACTCGGCGGATTCTAGCCCAAATTTCGGGAGCCCACCCAACACGATGTTTTTCTCGCACAATCGGGCAAAATATCGCCCAATTGTGCGAGAAATAGCCCAATCTGGCAACCCTGGATATGTTACCTCCTGCCAGGCCCGGTTCTAGAGGGTGGGGTGGGCCGGGTGGGCCAGGCCCACCCAAACATGAGCCATGGCCCTCCCAGTGAATCTGCCACCGATGTACAACTACATAAAAACTGTGCAGATAACTGGTGATTTACGATCCTGCTGCAGAGTAACCATTTGTCGGTTGGTAGTTTTTAAATGCTGATAAACTGAATTTTATGGGAATAGCTCAGTGGGTTACTACCTCTGTCACAGATATCCTTGTGTTACTTGCAGTTCAGAAGTTACTATCCTAACATAGGACAGTGACCTATGAACTGTCTTTAAAGAGCTGCATACAAACTTCTCTTTTTTGTATTGTGATATAGTTAGAACGTCTCCATTCCTTCATTATTCTAATGTTGCCAAAAAGAGTTTGTTTGGGAAGTTATTACATTTTTATCAGTAAAGCCAACCCCCAACCACTGGAGTACTCTTTAAATCCTGAGTTTGTGCTTCTCCAGTCCAAACCCTCGTAAAATATATTGCCCACTAGTATGGATGACGTGATTTCTACACCTTGTAATCCTCATTGGCTTATGTGACATTCCCCATAGACTGATTTATTGTCTCTGTATAATGCGTGCTGTTATGTAAAGTACTGTGACACCCTACACTCATATGAGTAGCGCTGTACAACAAATGGAATGGATATGAGGGGCAACGGAGAGATGAGGGGCACAAGTGGAGGGTGGCAGTGAGGGAATCCGAGGAAGAGGTCATGGGGTGGGGAGCTACGGAGAGATGAGGGGCGCTGGTGGAGGGTGGCAGTGAGGGAGTCAGAGGAGGAGGTCACGGGGTGGGGGGAACTACAGAGAGATGAGGGGCACTAGTGGAGAGTGGCAGTGAGGGAAGCCGAGGAGGAGGTCCTGGAGTGGGGGTGGAGCTGCGGAAAGATGAGGGGCACTAGTGGAGGGTGGCAGTGAGGGAAAACGAGGAAGAGGTAATGGGGTGGGGAGCTAGTGAGATGAGGAGCACTGGTGGAGGGTGGCAGTGAGGGAGTCAGAGGAGGTGGTCACGGGGTGGGGGGAACAGCAGAGAGATGAGGGGCACTAGTGGAGGGTGGCAGTGAGGGAATCCGAGGAGGAGGTCACAGGGTGGAGGGGAACTACAGAGAGATGAGGGGTACTGGTGGAGGGCGGCAGTGAAGAAATCTGAGGAGGAGGTCATGGGGTGGGGGGGAACTACAGAGAGATGAGGGGCGCTGGTGGAGGGAGCAGTGAGGGAATCTGAGGAGGAGGTCATGGGGTGGGGGGCTATGTAGAAATGAGGGGCACTAGTGGAGGTTGGCAGTGAGGGAAGCGGAGGAGGAGGTCATGAGGTGGGGGAACTACAGAGACCTGAGGGGCACTAGTGGGGGTGGCAGTGAGGGAATCCAAAGAGGAGGTCACGGGTGGGGGGATCTACGGAGAGATGAGGGGTGCTGGTGGAGGGTGGCAGTGAAGGAATCTGAGGAGGAGGTTATGGGGGTGGGGGGAATTATGGAGAAATGAGGGGCACTGGTGGAGGGTGGCAGTGAGGGAATCTGAGGAGGAGGTCAGGGGTGGGGGGGAACTACAGAGAGATGAGGGGCGCTGGTTGAGGGAGCAGTGAGGGAATCTGAGGAGCAGGTCATGGGGTGGGGGGGCTACAGAGAAATGAGAGGCACTAGTGAAGGATGGCAGCGAGGGAAGCCGAGGAGGAGGTCATGGGGTGGGGGGAACTATAGAGAGATGAGGGGCACTAATGGAGGGTGGCAGTGAAGGAATCTGATGAGGGGGTCATGGGGGGGAACTACAGAGAGATGAGGGGCACTGGTGGAGGGTGGCAGGGAATCTGAGGAGGAGGTCATGGGGTGGGGGGAAATACGAAGCTATGAGGGGCGCTGGTGGAGGGTGGCAGTGAGGGAATCTGAGGAGGAGGTCATGGGGTGTGGGGGAGCTACAGAAAGATGGGGGACACTGGTGGAGGGTGGTAGTTAGGGAGTCTGAGGTGGAGGCCATGAGGGGGAGTGGCTATGGCGAGATGAAGGGTACTGTTGGAGGGTGGTAGTTAAGCTATCTACAGAGAAAGAGGTCAAAAAAGAGGTCAAAAAGACGTTTGCACCAGCAATAAAGCCGGCCCTGTCATGGCCTTTCTGTTTTCATTTATTTAATTAACAGTCAGGTGATTAGGACAACTGTGGAGCATACTTTATCATGCATGCTAATTATTTTTACTGCTATATTCAATGTTTCAAGTTTGAAGGTGATTTTACTATTGTTTTTTACTGGGAATAGTGAAAGTGGAACTGAATGGTGGCTGATATGGGGCTAGGGCCCAAGGTCAGGTGTGAGATAAGGTGTGATGGAGAAGGGTGGTAGAAAAGTGGATAATCAAGCCTGTAAGAGAGTGTGCTGCAGAGTCAGAGGTCAGGTGGAGGTAGTAATGAAGAGGGTTTCTCCCTGAAGGCTCGCACAGAGGAAGCCCGGGTAGTGTCACTTGCTAGATACTCCCACCTTAGAAACTTCCTCTTCCTATCAAAGGGACATTGCATGGAAGAAAAGCACTTTTTGAGAGTGATAACATTTAGAAAGAGACTTTGAAAAGAGTGCGTTTTACTGTGCCTTGTAAGAGTAAGGAGAGATAAAGGAGGGCCCAGAAGCAGGCCTGGCTAGATATATAAGCGATAAATCGGGCCAGCAGTGGCCCACCCGAATGTACCCTTGGCCCACCCAAATAAAAATTCCCGGAGCCGGTCCTGCCTCCTGCCCCCAATTTTACCATTCCCCGTCCCACCCTTCGTGTTAGTTGGCACTAGCTTGGTTTTATTTTACCTTTGCCAATGCTTGATTACTTGCTTCACAAGCATTGGCTGCCGCTGCATGGCTCCCACGTGCTGGCCTCACACTTCGTAGCTGAGGAGACCCATCCCCTGTTGCTGTAGACGCCTTGGTGCTGTTGCTCCACCCTGGTGTAGGCTGCCAGCTCCTCACCCTGCTCCTAAACCTCTTACTCATCAGCTCACAGCCTCACATCTAACGGGGCACATGAGCTGAGCTACCGGGAGCCGTTTGTGTTGGTCTTGGTGCTGTTCTGTGGTATTGCTTGCTGTGCTGGAAGGAGAGAGGGCTCCTTCCTGTCCACCTCTAAACAGGTGCCGGGGACTACAGAGAAAGGGGGCCGGGATTGACTACCCTTATTGCATGTGACAATAAATGACCTAGTATTACATTCTCTCTATAATGGTGAGTTCAAATCAGAACATGCCAAATGTGGCCCTCGGGGTAAACGCACTGCTACTGGGCGCCAGAGACACACAAAAATCACTATTCGGCTCCCGGGCATCGGCTAAGCTTTATCCAAACAGTTCTGAAGTGCTGCTCACGTGGTATTAAGAAGTCTTTTCTTGCACTTTTTCGTCGAACAGCACGTCACAGAGACCGGTCTGTGTGCAACCCATTAATAAAACAAATTGCACCTCTGCCAGTGGCATAGTGTTCACTTTTGTTGAAATAGTGCCAAGAAACACGCTTATGCTGTTTGTGAGCGCTATAAAACACATAAATTGTACCTATTTCAGCTGCACGCAAGTTACCAACTGAAGCGTGTTACAATAGCGCTTAATGGAAGGTCCTTGCTCTTCATCTGATGTGTGCATAAATTGAAAAGCATGTCACGCTTTGTTAGTACTGGAGTCGTAGAAGAATATGGAAGGATTTGCTGTCTTCGTCTTTCTTTTCTCATCTTGGTCTCTTTCAATCTTACTTTCATTAATCTTGCACTTAATTTACTAACTTTTCCTACTTATGCCTACTGCTGATTTTTGTTTCTACTCATAGGTTTCATACTTCCTCTTACTGTGCTACGTAACCTCTTAATTTTACCTTTCTCTTACACCTCATATTTGTTCCCACTCTTACGTTTTATTATTCCAACATACTCTTGCTTCCACTTACAATTTATTACGCCTATTTCCTCCTGCTCTTACTCATTTCTCCTCTTACTCCTATTACGTCTTCTAACTGCTATTCTTACTTTTGCTACCGTATTTACCAATGTCCTTATTACCATTAACTTAGTCCTACCTACTCCTACTTGCACTCTTACTCCTGCATACTCCTACTTGAACCTACCTTCCGCTACTTTTACATCTACATACTTCAGCTCTTCTGCTTAGCCCTTCGAATGCCTATTCTTACTCATACTTGGGAGAGGAGTTGGCCTAACGGCTAGGGCGGTTGACCTCGAATCTGGGGAACTGGGTTCAAGTCTCAGCAATGACGCTGAACATCCTGTGATTCTGGGCAAATCTCTTAATCTCCCTGTGCCTAACAAATATGAATGTGTCCTCATTTAACGCAACTGGTGCTCATGTAAAGCGCTATGATACCCGATACGGGTCAAGTTCGAGCTATATAAAACTCCATAAAATAAATAAAAATAAAAAAAATGAACAGGATCTGCTCGGTCGCATTGGAAGGTAAACAAGCATTTGCAATGCAATTGGTCTTGCATTTGTGAGAGTCAGAGCTATTGACATTGTAAAGGACAGTGTATTTTACCTATGTGTTTTCTGCTTGGAGTGGAGTGAATGTGTGTGGTGTCAAGTGGACATATGTGGTTTGGATTGGAATTGTTAGTTCTGGAATTGTGATGTGTGGATTGGATCTGTGTAGCGAAATAATGTAATTATGTGTATAGTAATTGTGTGGTATTGAGTGTACTGGAATTATGTGGAGTGGGATTGTGTGTCATGGAGTGGGATTGTGTGTCTTGGAGTGAGATTATCTGGAATGGTATTTTGCGTTGTGGAGTGGTATGTAGTGGAGTTTACTTATGTGGTGTGCTGTTAAATATTATAGCATGATGTGGAATTTTGTGGTGTAGATTGGATGTATGTGGTGTGTTATGTAATTCTGTTGTTGGTTTGAATTATGTAGTTTGTTGTTGAATTATGTGGTGTGGAATGGAAATGTGTAGAGTTGAAATGTGTGACGTGGAAGTGTTCGCTGCTGGGTGAAAATTATGTTGAGTGGTATTATGAGGCATGGTGTGAAGTGTAGTTATGTGGAATGTTGCTACGTGACAGACTGGATTTATGTGGAGTGTATTTATGCAATATGGATGAGAGCATAATTATGTGGAGGTTAATTATGTGGTGCTGAGTGGTATTATGTGGAGTAATTATGTGTGATGAATTGTGTGGGGATGAATTGTGGAATTGTGATGTGTGGAATTATGTGGCATGGTGTGGTGTATAATTGTGCGGAGTGGAATTATGTAGCATTTTGCAGAGTTGTATTTTGTGGAGGGTAATTCTGTGTTTTGGAGTTGCGTGTAAGTATGTTGTGTGACGTATAATTATATAGGTTGAAGTGGAATTATGTGTACTTGAATTGTGTAGTGTGGAGTGTAATTATGTGGTTTGGAGTGCTATTAAGTTGTGTGGAATGTTATTATGTGATGTGGAATTATGAGGTATGGAGTGAAGTAGAAATATATGTTTTTTCATATTTATGATTGTAATTATGTGATATGGAATGTAGGGTTAAATTATTTATAGTTGAATAGTGTGGCATGGAATTATGAGAGGTTCAAATGTGCTGAGTTTGGTAGAATTAGGTAGCGTGGATTTGAGCAAGCTGTGCACGCTAAGGCTTTTATGTCATGGGGTATAAAGTTGACGATTGTCTATTTTTCTTTGTAAAAATAATTTGGGCTGTTTCTTTACCTTCCGGTACATTTCTGAACAATTTGTTAAGCTAAATTGTAATGTTTCTTTTTGTGCGTATGCAGGAAAGAACGAGTGTATGTGGAATGTTGCTACGTGGCATAGACTAGATTTATGTGGAGTGTATTTATGCAATATGGATGAGAGCATAATTATGTGGAGGGTAATTATGTGGTGCTGAGTGGTATTATGTGGAGTAATTATGTGTGATGAATTGTGTGGGGATGAATTGTGGAATTGTGAGACGTGTGGAATTATGTGGCATGGTGTGGTGTATAATTGTGCAGAGTGGAATCATGTAGCATGTTGCAGAGTTGTATTTTGTGGAGGGTAATTCTGTGTTTTAAAGTTGAGTGTAAATATGTTGTGTGACGTATAATTATATAGGTTGAAGTGGAATTATGTATACTTAAATTGTGTTGTGTGGAGTGTAATTTTGTGGTTTGGAGTGCTATTAAGTTGTGTGGAATGTTATTATGTGATGTGGACTTATGTGGTATGGAGTGAAGTAGAAATATATGTTTTTTCATTTTTAGGATTGTAATTATGTGGTATGGAATGTAGGGTTAAATTATTTATAGTTAAATTGTGTGGCATGGAATTATGAGATGTTCAAATGTGCTGAGTTTGGTAGAATTAGGTAGCGTGGATTTGAGCAAGCTGTGCACGCTAATGCTTTTATGGGGTATAAAGTTGACGATTGTCTATTTTTCTTTGTAAAAATAATTTGGGCTGTTTCTTTACCTTGCGGTACATTTCTGAACAATTTGTTTAGCTAAATTGTAATGTTGCTTTGTGTGCGCATGCAGGGAAGAACAAGTGTATGCAAAAAATCATCCTATGTCTCAGTACTAACTTCCACACCTCTAAACAACAATCCCAATCCTAGAATGAGTTATCCGTTTGCTTTACAACAGTTAGTAAAACAAGGAAGTGCTTTGCGAGTCTGTAAGTAGCAAAGGTTTTAAAGGGACTTGTTTTTGTGCAAAGTATTGTTTTTCCCAGTTCAAGGAAGGGATAAAAAAATATCTTCAGATAATAATAGGGGTGACAGGATGGTGCGATAGCAGAATATTGATTTGTGTGGATCTGGCGAGGACTGCGGGCAGCAAGTGCTTGATACGCTATTTGCATAAGAAAATACTATATATTTTTTTTGTTATCCTCCATTAGTTATTAGTAAGGAAGGGGGAAGAGAAGCGTTCACCGACAGCATTCGGTTAGTCTTAGGGAGACAAAGAATGCTGTGGTCTGTGGTAGATGGCGCCCAGAAGGCATACGTATATGTATCAGGAGCTGCCAAAGAAAGGAAGTGGAAATGCGCTTTAGACGTTGCTGGTATTGATGGCTACTGTGCGGTTGCAGACTTCGCTGGGCTGACAGTTGGTGGGGAAATGCTACGTTGTCATTGTAGGTTTAATTCATAAATCGCTCATTCTCTCTGGTGTTTGTCCTTGGGGTACTTGTTGACTGGTGCTACATATGGGATCTGGTTTGCCTTTGACAGCAGGTATGGTTTAGTGGGGTACATAGTGTAAATTAATGTTGGCGTGAGGAAACAAAAATCGGACACTTTGTACATTTGATATTATTGTGTGCATCATGCAGAGGATGAAAAGTAGCAGGAACGGCTTTGATGCCGTATAGGCTAGCAGGAAGAAATGTTTTGAGGTGGTCAGTTGCAGAGATTGTTCAACATTTTTAAAACTTCCATAGTGGCATTGGGGAGGCCAGCAGCTGAAAGGGATGTATGACGTTACAACGCACACTTTTACAACGCATGCACTTACAACGCATTTTTTACAACGCATAATCCATTACAACGCATGACATTACAACGCATGACACTACAACGCATTTTTAAAAAATACCTTTACAACGCACTACCATTACAACGCATACTACCTTTACAACGCATACCATTACAACGCATAATATTAAATTACATTTAAGGTAAGTATTAGATAGTATAGGGGTAAAAATTACTATTCTAACTCCAGGGGGTGCAACAGTAGGGTAAGTGTTGGATAGTGTAGGGGTAAAAATTACTATTCTAACTCCAGGGGGTGCAACAGTAGGGTAAGTGTTGGATAGTGTAGGGGTAAAAATTACTATTCTAACTCCAGGGGGTGCAACAGTAGGGTAAGTGTTGGATAGTGTAGGGGTAAAAATTACTATTCTAACTCCAGGGGGTGCAACAGTAGGGAAAGTGTTGGATAGTATAGGGGTAAAAATTACTATTCTAACTCCAGGGGGTGCAACAGTAGGGTAAGTGTTGGATAGTATAGGGGTAAAAATTACTATTCTAACTCCAGGGGGTGCATCAGTAGGGTAAGTGTTGGATAGTATAGGGGTAAAAATTACTATTCTAACTCCAGGGGGTGCATCAGTAGGGTAAGTGTTGGATAGTATAGGGGTAAAAATTACTATTCTAACTCCAGGGGGTGCATCAGTAGGGTAAGTGTTGGATAGTATAGGGGTAAAAATTACTATTCTAACTACAGGGGGTGCAACAGTAGGGTAAGTGTTGGATAGTATAGGGGTAAAAATTACTATTCTAATTCCAGGGGGTGCATCAGTAGGGTAAGTGTTGGATAGTATAGGGGTAAAAATTACTATTCTAACTCCAGGGGGTGCATCAGTAGGGAAAGTGTTGGATAGTATAGGGGTAAAAATTACTATTCTAACTCCAGGGGGTGCATCAGTAGGGTAAGTGTTGGATAGTATAGGGGTAAAAATTACTATTCTAACTCCAGGGGGTGCATCAGTAGGGTAAGTGTTGGATAGTATAGGGGTAAAAATTACTATTCTAACTCCAGGGGGTGCATCAGTAGGGTAAGTGTTGGATAGTATAGTGTAAAATTATGCGTTGTAATGGTATGCGTTGTAATGGTAGTATGCGTTGTAATGGAATGCGTTGTAAAGGTAGTTTTTAAAAATGCGTTGTAGTGTCATGCGTTGTAATATCATGCGTTGTAATGGATTATGCGTTGTAAAAAATGCGTTGTAATGGTAGTGCGTTGTAAAAGTTGCGTTGTAAAGGTTGTTCCCCGCTGAAAGGCTCTGTCTTTACTGGTAGGCAGTGGTTAGATGGTGACCGGTCATCAGTCTTTCTGTGGGTGATGGACAGGGGAGCAGTAGGCGGCGGTCACAGGTTTGCAGTGACATCCGAGGGGTGGTTTTAAAGGCGGGCAGAAAAGCATAATTGCGGGTTTCATAGGGGTGAGGGTAGAGTGTAATGGATGCGTTAGTAGCAGGCACGACGGAAGTGACCTGCGTTTGGAGGTGGTTAACTGAGCGGTCTTCACTTGAAGGTGGGTCAACAAGTTGGAGGATGTATTTGGTGGGCCGGCTGGAGGCAGTGTTATGTAACTTTGCTGGAGGGCGCAGCAGCATTTACTGATGTATGTAAATCACTCGATGAGAGGGCGGATGTGACCAATAGAGGAACCAGAATCCTTTTTTTATGGCTGGGGTGAGCCCCTGCAGTATGGCGGGTCGCTGGCCTGAGGGCTCTTGACTGGGGAGGAGAATGGGGGGCCCCCTCCATGTACTTTGCAGGGGGGCCCCCTCAAGTTTCGTTACGCCACTGGGAATATGGGATGTGTGTCGAGTGCCTGTGTCAACGCTATATGTAAAATGTGTTTGAAATATGTGCATTTGTATAGTGAAATGGACAGGCGCCTGTGATGTTTATTCATACTTGGATATTTTCAATTAGAGCCTCGCCATCCAGTTATTTTCGATGTAATAGAGTCTTTCTCATTCAGAACCATAGGTGACCTATACACCAGCTAAAATGTGTGTCCGACCTAAAATTCGGTACCAGCTCGATTTTCGGCAGAGTGTACATAGATGGTTTGAAATTAAGCCCCCGGCCATTTGAATCTGTGTCTCTGCACATCTTTTAACCCTGTTTTTGAAACTGGGTGATGCACTGCTTCAAAGTCTTAGCAGCTAATAGAACCGAGCGGCTGCTGGACGCAGTGATTTGTCCAAGATCACATGGTGTGGTAAATTGGGGACCGGCTGTTAGAACGTGTCCTTGCTTTCTAGACCAGCCTGGATTAAAGGAGTGCTCCTGGCGAGGCCAAGGAAGCCCTATGCACCAGGTGGCAGTGTCGTTTCATGTGCTTTGCTCCACGCCACTGGTCTTTACACCGCTCTACTTTACTCCACTACACTGAACACAACTCTGCGTTACTCAACTCTGCTTTCCTCCACACCACTCTGCTTACTTCACACACTGCTTCACTCCACTCCACTTAACCCCACTCAGGGCCTCTCTGCTTTACTCCAAGCTTTTTTAAATGTTATTTTTTAGTATTGGGGGTAAATGTGTGTATAGTTATTTATGTAAACAATATTAGCCTTTAAACTAGTGCTTAATTTAAGGCAGGGTTTTCCGGTGCGCACCACCCCACTTAATAATTAACACATGATCTATTAGTAAAAAAAAGTAACCGCAAGGTATTAAAGTGATTTTAAATAACACCACTTAGTTACATAATAAATTTACGTACATATAAAGTAAATAACATTTTTGGGTCAACTGAAACTTTAATCCCCAACAATACAATTGTAATCTTTCTCCCTCACGCCACATCCACTCCACAATGACCTTTCACTCACACATTCTGTGCCTTCTTTACAGTACATTAATTTACCTATCTCACCTGATCCCTTCCTTTTCTTCTCTTACCCCTTCACACTTTTTTCCTTTTAACATTTCCGCCTTCTGTCTTCCACTCCTTTCCTAATTTCTAACCACTCTTTCCCACACTTTCTCTTCTTCTCCCATTCTCCTCCTCATCCGTCTCCGTCTCATCTGTTTTAACCCCTCCCTCTCTTACACTCCTCACAGTGAAATTAACTGTATTTAAATCAGTCCTTAATTTTAGCCTGGTTTTCCAGTGCGCTCCGCGGCACTTAATAGCAAAGGAAATCACCCAAAAGTACTGAAAGTAATTTTAAATAACACCACTTAATACTATAATACATTTTCTTACATACAAAATAAATAAATATTCTCTCTCTTTGGTTAAATGTTTTCTTTCATATTTAATGTACAACAACCTTTTTTGGGGGCTTGAATAGCCTTTTAAGTCAACTGTGCACACGTGGCATTCGTTCTTTTGTTTGCAAAACCCGAGCCATTAAGCATCCTGTTTCTCACTTGCCATCGAAGGCCATATGATAATTATCAGCATTGCCATCTTTTCTATATGGTTAATTTGCATCCAGACAGTAAACAGAGCATGTACTTTACCACATGCTGTTTCATTTCACAGTTTGTTGTGAACTTTCAGCCAATGGGCTAAATTATTTCCTTGCTGGATACTGTTAGATCTGGGGGTCTCTAGTTGGCAGGGTAGGTTCCACTGTCCAAGTAGGGACCCTTGCTTCTAGTCAGGGAAAGGGGGATACACTGTTAAGATAACCCCTGCTCACCCTCTAGGTAGCTTGGCCTGAGCAGTCTAGGCTATCAAAGGCAATGTGTAAAGTATTTGTACCAACACTCACAGTAACACAGTGAAAACACCACAGATTTACTCCACACCAGTTTTAGAAAAATAATGTATCTTTACTAAAAACTTCACAAGACCAAATACTACAGACAAACCAACATATAATTCAAAAGGTTACTTTAAAGATAGTTCAAGAGTTTGCAGAAAGTACTCCAGGATGTCAAAATCAGTGTCCTGCACAATGCGACTCTCAATGCACAAAATGCGACACTCTCGTGCCCAACAGTACCTGTAGTTGCGATAAGGTTCCCAAAAGCTATAACAAGGAAGCTTGCAAAGGCGATGCGATACTCCTGAGATCCTGGGGAGGCTTTGCAGCAGCCCTGCTTCACGCAGCAGAGGTGGATGCGCCGGCTCCGATCTGTAAGGGGAGGATGCGATGACTTTGGCCTTCGTTGCGTAGGTTTCTTAGGGGGAAGCTTCACGCACAGGTTCGATGCGACACTCTTCGATGTGGTGCGATGCGTGGCGCAGCGTTGCCTTCCGGCGCCGCAACTCTCGATGCACCACGGAACGGGACTCTGCGTCGACGCACGCAGCGATTGGAGACTTTTCACGCACCGGCAGTGGTGCGGCCCGCAAACTGGTTCTGCGACGACCCTCGCAGCGTCAGGAATCTTCTCGCACCGGGACGATGCTCGACGCACTCGGCGATGCGGGGACCCTGCGTGTTGCGATGGTGCCGCGATGAAATTTTCCTCGCACTCTCGTCTTGCGACACGCAATCGGATGATGCGTTGGGTACCAGTCACTCTTGTTCACGCTTCTGCTTCCCAGCTCCCAAACACAGCAAAACGACCTCCTGAGGCCCCAAGACTGGGCAAGCATTCCAAGCCAGGTCAGAACTCTCTCAGCAGAGTTCCAGGGGAGCTGGTGGTGAAGTCCTTTTGTTCCTGGGACTTATTAACAGGGAGCCAGCTCTTCTCAGGCCCTTGGAGATCAGAATCAAAAGAAGGGGACATATCAAAGTCCTTCCCCTCTCCTTGGCAGCAAAGCAAAAACAGCAAGCAGGCAGTCTTCTCCTCTTCAGTCCTTTTCAGCTTTCTCCTTGGCAGAGGTTTCTTCTTAGTTCCAAAGTGATCTAAAGTTTTAGGTGTCTGGGGTCCTCTTCTTATACCCCTCCAAGCCTTTGTCTCTCTTTGTTCCAGTGGGGGGATTCCCCTGCTCAAACCGGTTCCTGGGTGTGCTCTGTTCTGGAGCACCTGGTTCCTTTCAGAGTGAGGGGCAGAGCCGTTAGACGCTCAGCAGGAGGTGGAGCCTTCTTTGTGCCAGCAGAGGCAGAGTCCTCAGCCTGGCCAGCAGGGGGTGGAGCCAGCTTTGTCTTTGGCAGGGACAGCCCTATTCAAACCCAGGGACTACTCCTCCCACCCATCTAAAGCAGATCTCCCTATTCACCCTGCTGCTGACTCATCCAGGCTCCTGGAGCCACCTGGCCCATCACATGACACCCTTCAGCCAACCAGCACACAGGCACACAGGAAGGTTAAACAGGAGAATAGCTACTTTCTAAAAAGTGCTATTCTCACACAGTGAATTTAAAAACCATCTTGCTAAAAAGATGTATAATTAAATTCTGAACACAGAGATACCAAACTTGGATTTTCTATCTTGCCCTTATGGGAAGTGTTAGACGGCGGCCCCAGAGGAGCCTGGAAGGGGTCCTGACTACCCTGAGACCCACCCTCAAAGTATCGTAGCCGGGCACTGGCGGGAGACTCCCCAGGGGGAAGAATCTCGTATCTAGGATCGTACTTCTGGCACCACACGACACAGAGTAACCACACCGGGTATTCTGAGAAAACAATCTTTATCAAGTAGGTTATCACTGCAAATATGTACAAGGTGAGCACGGGCTCAAGAGTCTCGGAAGGGGTAGGGGGTAGCGGGACAGTCTCTGGTCAAGGTTCAAAGCAGGGACGTATCCGGCGCACAGCTCACAATCCTCGAGCTGGGGGATACGGTGTTGTAGTCGGGGTCCGGCGGGACCGTGAGAGTCTGTTGGAGCCGCGAGTCACTCAGCGGGCTCAGGTACAGGTTCGGAGGTCTTACGAGGTTCAAGGAGCCGCGAGTCACTCAGCAGGCTCAGGTACAAGTTCGGAGGTCTTACGAGTTTCAAGCAGCCGCGAGTCACTCAGCAGGGCTCAGGTACAAGTTCGGAGGTCTTACGATCTTCAGGGAGCCGCGAGTCACTCAGCAGGGCTCAGGTACAAGTTCGGAGGTCTTACGATCTTCAGGGATCCGCGAGTCACTCAGCAGGGCTCAGGAGGGTCCAAGTTCCAGGAGCGGCAACCACATCGGCAGGCTCTCGTTGTTCCAGCGTCGAATCTGCCGGACAGACCCAGAGCACCCCTTGTTATAGGTCGACCCCTCTTTGATGTCCGGAGTCTGTGCAGGCAGGGGTCTTGTCACCTGGGGGTCGCTTGTCGGGGTTTCCTGCTATTGTCTTTTGATCCTTTCAGGGCCGGGTCGGGAGGAGTCCCAGACACCCAGCAGGCACGGAGCCAGCCCTCAGGGAGGCCGGAGGGCCGATCGAAACCCATCGTCCCGGGGGAGTTCAGAGGTGCGATAGAAACTGCTCCTCCCTCTCTCATCCCCTGGAAGCGTGATGTCCTCCAGCCGGAGTGGCGCCTCTAGGCCCGGGTCGCGCTGGGGCCGGGCGGCCATCTTGGTGCATGAAGTGGGCACGCGGGCCCGGGGTGGCCGAAAGGAGAGAGGCCATGGACGGGGATGTCCGGGTCGGTGCGTGTGTCCTGGTGGGGAGGTTCGGCTGGGCCGGGTGCTTGGGCTGCAGGTACCAGGTTTCGGTGGTGCGGGGGCACGGAGGGCCATTCTACGAGGCCGGGTCCAACACGCGTCCCCCCCAGCTGAAAGCCGGAGAGAACTGCCCATCAGCTTGGGGGGTTCTCTTCGCTGAGGCGGAAGAACCGGGAGAGGCCGTCAGCATTGGCGTGGTCCGTACCAGTGCGGTGTTCTACGGTGAAATCCATCCCCTGGAGGGAGATTGACCACCGCAGTAGCTTGGGGTTTTCTCCTCGCATCTGCATGAGACATCGCAAGGGCCGATGGTCAGTTTGGACTCTGAAATGGGTGCCGAACAGGTAGGGTCGTAGCTTTTTGAGTGCCCAGACCACGGCAAAGGCTTCGCGCTCTATGGTGCTCCATCTCTGTTCTCGGGGCAACAGCCGCCGACTGAGGAAGGCGACGGGCTGGTCTAGGCCTTGGTCATTTACTTGGGACAGGACGGCCCCAATGCCATGCTCGGAGGCATCGGTCTGGACTATGAACTCCTTGGCGTAGTCGGGAGCCTGGAGGACGGGGGCAGTACACATGGCCTTTTTTAGGGCATCGAAAGCTTCCTGGCAGGCAGCCGTCCACTGCACTTTCTTTGGCTGTCTTTTAGACGTGAGTTCTGTGAGAGGGCCGACAAGGCTGCCATACCCCCGAATGAATCTTCGGTAGTAGCCCGTGAGTCCCAGAAAGGCTCGGACCTCCGTTTGGGTGATGGGTGGTTCCCAGGCCAGGATGGCGTCGATCTTTGGCTGTAGAGGGGCGACCTGGCCGCTCCCGACCTGATGCCCCAGGTAGACCACGGATCCTTGCCCGATCTGGCACTTGCTGGCTTTTACTGTGAGGCCTGCCTGGCGCAGGGCGGTCAGCACCCTCCGGAGGTGCTGGAGGTGCTCACTCCACTCTGAACTGAAGACAGCGATGTCGTCCAGATAGGCCGCGCTGAACTGTTCTAGCCCGGCCAGGACCCTATTCACCAGTCGCTGGAAAGTGGCCGGGGCATTTTTTATCCCGAAGGGCATTACGCGGAAGCGGTAGTGCCCATCGGGGGTGGAGAAAGCAGACCGCTCCTTGGCCCCTTCGGTGAGTGCAATCTGCCAGTATCCGCAGGTGAGGTCGAATGTGCTGAGGAACCGGGCTGCCCCTAGTCGGTCAATGAGTTCGTCGGCTCGTGGAATGGGGTGGGCATCGGCTCGGGTAACGTCATTGAGCCCCCGGTAGTCCACGCAGAATCGGAGCTCGGGGGCGACACCGGGGGCCGCTGCCTTCGGGACCAGGACCACGGGGCTGGCCCAGGGACTGTCAGAGGGCTCGATCACCCCCAGGGTCAACATCTTCGAGACTTCCGCTTGAATGCAGGACCGGACCCGGTCAGGAACCCGGTAGGCTCGGTGTCTCACCGGCGGGCTGTCCCCGGTGTCCACATCATGAACACACCAGTTGGTGACCCGGGGGTCAGGGAGAAGAGGTCGGAAAATTGTCTTAGGAGCTGGCGGCAGTCCGCTTGTTGCTGGGCAGTGAGGGCTGGGGAGAGGTTCACTCCTTCCACGGAGCCATCCTGCTCCTTAACACACAGGAGGTCCGGGAGGGGATCCGACTCATCTTCGGCCCCGTCATCGGTGGCCAGCAGGAGGCTCAGTTCTGTCCGCTGGAAGTGAGGCTTGAGGCGGTTCACGTGCAGGACCCGGAGGGGATCCCGAGGCGACTGGACGTCCACCAAGTATGTGACTTCACTCTTCCGCTCAACCACTTTGTAGGGCCCAGTCCATCGGTCCTGGAGGGCGCCAGGCTTCATGGGGGCCATGACCCACACCTGCTGGCCCGGCTGGAACTCGACCAGAGTGGCATTCTGGTCGTACCAGCGCTTCATCTCTTCTTGACTTGCCTCCAGGTTGGCCTCGGCCAGTTCTCGGAACTTCCTGGTCTGGTTCCGGAGGGCCAGGACGTATTGGAACACATCTCGGGGGGTGGTCTGGGGTGCTGCCTCCCACCCTTCCTTAACCAAACTGAGGGGACCTTGGACGGGGTGTCCATAGAGTAATTCAAACGGGCTGAACCCTAAGGACTTCTGGGGGACCTCCCAGTAAGCGAACAAGAGGCAGGGGAGCAGGACGTCCCACTTACGCCGGAGGGGCTCTTCTAGGCCAGCGATCATCCCTTTCAAAGTCCTATTAAACCTTTCTACTAGGCCGTTCCCTTGGGGATGGTACGGGGTGGTGAACTTATAGGACACCCCACATTGTTGCCACAGGGACGTCATATACTTCGAGATAAAATTAGTGCCGCGATCGCTCACGACCTCGCGGGGAAAACCCACCCTGGAAAAGATCCCCATCAGAGCCCGGCCCACCACGGGGGCCGTAATGGTGCGTAGGGGAATAGCCTCAGGATAGCGGGTGGCGTGGTCCACTAGGACCAAGATGAAACGGTGGCCTTGGGAGGTGGGGGGGTCCAGTGGTCCCACGATGTCGATTCCGACTCGTTCAAAAGGGGTACTGACGACCGGGAAGGGTTGGAGGGGAGCCTTGCACTTCCCCCCACTCTTCCCACTAGCCTGGCACGTGGGGCAGGACTTGCAGTGGGCTTCTACCGCTGCTCTCATTCTAGGCCAGTAAAAATGGGTCACGAGACGGCTGTAGGTCTTATCCTGACCCAGGTGGCCGGCGAGGGGGACGTCGTGGGCTAAGCCCAGGAGGAAATCTCGGAAGCGGAGGGGTACCACCAGTACCCGTCCGGATCCCAGCTCCACCGACTTCTGCTCACTATACAAGATGTTATTTTCCCAATAGATTCGGTGTGTCCCGGTCTGGTCACCTGCGGCTTGGCCCTCGGCCTGGCGCCGCAGCCCGACCAGGGAAGGACACGTGGCTTGCTCCCGGCAAAATTCTTCCCGAGTGGGCCCGCCCTCGTGGCGCCAATGGGCCAACTCGGGTAGATCTCCCAACTCGGGGACCGGGGCGGGGTCGGATGGTGCGGGTTCATCGCGGGCGACGGACCCTTCTGATGGGGGGACGGGAGGACCCTCGGCGGGGACTGTACTGGTCTCTTCGATCGGGGTGCTCTCGACTTCTCTCCGGGGAGTGAGTCGGGCTGACATAGATCGGGTGGTGGCGCACACCCACTCGGGGAGTCCCATCATTCCTAGGTGGGCCTTGCGCTCGACGTGCTTCCAGTGAGAACTCTCCAGGTCGTTCCCTAAGAGGCAGTCGACTGGCTGGGAGGTTCTTACGGCCACCTTGAGTTTACCTATCACCCCTCCCCACTCAAACGGCACCAGGGCTACCTGACCCATACTTTCTCTATTGTCTGCGGATATTACGGGGCAAAAGACGTTGGGGAGGATCTGCTCCTCGGGGACTAGGTGCCTGAGGACACCGGTGATGCTGGCCCCGGTGTCCCGCAGGGCCTCTACCTGGTGGCCATTGATCTTGACGAGCTGCCCGTATTTCTGTGTGTTGGAGGGTAGGAGGCTACCAGGGATCATCTCCCTATCTCCCAGGGATACTAGGGCCATCGCTGCGGGTTCCCACTCCTCGGCTTCCTCAACCTCCTCCCCAGGGCTACGTTGGCTATCTGTCTCGCAGGGGTGGTAGGGGAGACTTGGGTGGCCATGGGGCACTCTGGGTCATTGGCGTAGTGCCCGGGTTTCTGGCAACGGAAACATGTGACGGTCACCCGGTGTCCCCGTCTCCCAGGGGGCCCTGTCACCGGTGGGGGGGGCGCCGGGAAAGGTGGAGGTTGTGTCTTCGGGGGGCTAGGCTGGGACTCTCTCGGCCCTTCCTGGTTTCCTCCCCCTCTCTGGCGGGGTGGTCCCTGACTGGCTCGGGGGTACTCTCCTACCATGCCCCGGGAGACCCGGGTGTTGGTCCAGCGGTCGGCCTCCACAGCCAGCTTCTGGGGATCTGTGAGCTTGCTGTCAAGCAGATGCTGACGTAGTTCTATGAAGCAGTTCGCAGCCAGATGTTCCCACAACATGAGGTCAGTGAGTTCGGCAAGGGTGGTGACTTTGCTGCCCTTGATCCACCCATCGAAGGCCCGACTGAAAAAGTTTACATACTCCACCCAGGTGGTGCCCAGGATCTTCCTGCAGTCCCGGAATCGCTGACAGTACATTTCTGGGGTGAGGCCGTATCTTGTGAGTAGAGCCTCTTTCATGTGGCTGTAGGAGGTCTGCAGGGAGAGGGGTAGGTCGAGCAGGGTGTCCCTTCCTTCGCTCAGAAACAGCCCCCACAACCCCGCCCCCCCAGTCCTTCTGCGGGATCCGATGGGAGGTCATGGCGACCTCGTAGGCCCTGAACCATTGCTGAATGTCATCGTTTTTATAATATTCCTTGACCACATCCTTGGGGATGTGGACCTTCTGTTCCGCTGGGGAGGCCGTCTCTCGGTTTCCCGGGGGCCTTCCTTCCTCGCTTCTGGCCTTGAGCTCGATTTCTTTCAAGCTGCGTTCGTGCTCTAGTTGGAGCTTCCTTCCTTCGTGCTCCCGTTGGAGCTTCTTTTCTTCTAGTTCGCCTTGTACACGCATTTGCTCTACTGCTAGCTTTTTTCCGCTAACTTCAATTCGCCCTCAATTTTGAGTTTGGCTAACTCGAGTTCATGATTGCGGCTTCTCTCTCTGTCCGCGAGCTCTTCCGGGGATAGGCCCCCGTCTGGTACGATGCCTCGCACCTGATTGCTACTGCTTTCACTTTGGGGGGATTCGGCTTCGTCGGGGCGCTCCCCCGTGCCTTCCGGGCGGGAGGCCCCGGTCTCCACCCAAGTTTTCAGTGCTTTCTGCAAATCCTCTTTAGTGTTGAGACCAGTGGTAGCGATTTCAAGTTCTTTGCAAAATTGCTTTAGCTCTTTGTGTGTATATTCTTCTAGCTGCTCCACCTGGAACACCCTGTTGGCGTTGGTTTCTGCGGGGCTCACGGCGCTTCCTTCTGCCATCTTTGTCGGTAGTGCTTCCGTTGTTCACGGTACGATCTCTAGGTGATGGGCCCGAATCCCGTCGCTGCCACCAATGTTAGACGGCGGCCCCAGAGGAGCCTGGAAGGGGTCCTGACTACCCTGAGACCCACCCTCAAAGTATCGTAGCCGGGCACTGGCGGGAGACTCCCCAGGGGGAAGAATCTCGTATCTAGGATCGTACTTCTGGCACCACACGACACAGAGTAACCACACCGGGTATTCTGAGAAAACAATCTTTATCAAGTAGGTTATCACTGCAAATATGTACAAGGTGAGCACGGGCTCAAGAGTCTCGGAAGGGGTAGGGGGTAGCGGGACAGTCTCTGGTCAAGGTTCAAAGCAGGGACGTATCCGGCGCACAGCTCACAATCCTCGAGCTGGGGGATACGATGTTGTAGTCGGGGTCCGGCGGGACCGTGAGAGTCTGTTGGAGCCGCGAGTCACTCAGCGGGCTCAGGTACAGGTTCGGAGGTCTTACGAGGTTCAAGGAGCCGCGAGTCACTCAGCAGGCTCAGGTACAAGTTCGGAGGTCTTACGAGTTTCAAGGAGCCGCGAGTCACTCAGCAGGGCTCAGGTACAAGTTCGGAGGTCTTTCGATCTTCAGGGAGCCGCGAGTCACTCAGCAGGGCTCAGGTACAAGTTCGGAGGTCTTACGATCTTCAGGGAGCCGCGAGTCACTCAGCAGGGCTCAGGTACAAGTTCGGAGGTCTTACGATCTTCAGGGAGCCGCGAGTCACTCAGCAGGGCTCAGGAGGGTCCAAGTTCCAGGAGCCGCGACCACGTCGGCAGGCTCTCGTTGTTCCAGCGTCGAATCTGCCGGACAGACCCAGAGCACCCCTTGTTATAGGTCGACCCCTCTTTGATGTCCGGAGTCTGTGCAGGCAGGGGTCTTGTCACCTGGGGGTCGCTTGTCGGGGTTTCCTGCTATTGTCTTTTGATCCTTTCAGGGCCGGGTCGGGAGGAGTCCCAGACACCCAGCAGGCACGGAGCCAGCCCTCAGGGAGGCCGGAGGGCCGATCGAAACCCATCGTCCCGGGGGAGTTCAGAGGTGCGATAGAAACTGCTCCTCCCTCTCTCATCCCCTGGAAGCGTGATGTCCTCCAGCCGGAGTGGCGCCTCTAGGCCCGGGTCGCGCTGGGGCCGGGCGGCCATCTTGGTGCATGAAGTGGGCACGCGGGCCCGGGGTGGCCGAAAGGAGAGAGGCCATGGACGGGGATGTCCGGGTCGGTGCGTGTGTCCTGGTGGGGAGGTTCGGCTGGGCCGGGTGCTTGGGCTGCAGGTACCAGGTTTCGGTGGTGCGGGGGCACGGAGGGCCATTCTACGAGGCCGGGTCCAACAGCAAGATAGGCATGTAAACAGCCTTCCCCATTCTATCCTATGGGCAAGATAGCCTCTCAGCAGTGAAAAACGAAAATGGCTGTAATTCACTACCAGGGCATGTTACACACCTCAGTACATGCCCTACCTTTCAGATACACTGCACCCAGCCCAGGGGGGTACCTAGGGCCACCATAGGGATGCCTTACATGTACAGAAAGGGAAGGATAAGGCCTGGTCAGTGGGTGCACTGGCCAGGTCGACATGGCAGTCCTGGACTGCACATAGGCACTGCAAGCAGGCCTAAGACATCATTTTAGCGCTACTCCTGTGGGTGGCACAATCGGTGCTGCAGCCCACTAGTAGCATTTGAATCACCAGCCCTGGCACACGCAGTGCACTTTACTAGGGGCTAACAGGTGAAACAAATATACCAATCATAGATAACCAATCAACACAATAATTTACCAAGGGAACACTTGCACTTTGACACTGATCAGCAGTGGCAAAGTGCCCAAAGCAGCTAAACCAGCAAAATCGAAATCCAGCATAGCATCAAAAATACAGGAGGTAGAGGCAAAAAGTCAGGGGTAGCCACGCCAAAGATGCCAGGTCTAACACGTGTCCCCTCCAGCTGAAAGTGGGGAGAACTACCCACCCTCTTGGGAGTTCTCATCGCTAAGGCGGAAAAACCTGGACAGACCATCAGCGTTGGCGTGTTCTGTACCGGGTCGGTGTTCCACCGTAAAGTCCATCCCCTGTAGGGAAATGGACCACCTCAACAGCTTAGGATTCTCACCCCTCATCTGCATCAACCATCTGAGGGGCCTGTGGTCCGTCTGAACCCGGAAGTGAGTCCCAAACAAGTAGGGCCTCAGCTTCTTCAGCGCCCAGACCACAGCAAAAGCTTCCCTTTCAATCGCACTCCACCTCTGTTCCCTGGGAAGTAGCCTCCTACTAATGAAAGCTACAGGTTGGTCCAAGTCCTCATCATTTAGTTGTGAGAGCACCGCTCCCACTCCATGCTCAGAAGCGTCTGTCTGCACTATGAATTCCTTGGAGAAGTCAGGCGCCTTGAGTACAGGTGCTGTACACATGGCCTCCTTCAGGGCATCAAAAGCTTCTTGGCAGGCACTGGTCCAAATCACTTTCTTCGGTAACTTCTTGGAAGTTAGTTCTGTCAAGGGAGCAACAATGGTGCCATACCCCTTGACAAAACGGCGATAGTACCCGGTGAGTCCTAAGAAGGCTCTCACCGCTGTCTGGGTTTTGGGGGGTTCCCAAGCCCGGATGGTATCTATCTTGGCTTGTAGGGGCGCCACCTGGCCGCTTCCTACCTGGTGTCCCAAATACACCACCGAACCCTGCCCTATCTGGCACTTACTGGCCTTGATAGTGAGGCCTGCACGATGCAGAGCCTTCAACACTGCGCAGAGGTGTTGCAAGTGTTCTTCCCAAGTGGAACTGAACACAGCAATGTCATCCAGATATGCGGCGCTGAATTGCTCCAGCCCGGACAGTACCTGGTTGACCAGTCTCTGGAATGTGGCAGGGGCGTTCTTCAACCCAAAGGGCATGACACGGAACTGGAAGTGCCCCTCTGGAGTTGAAAACGCAGACCTCTCCTTGGCCCCATCAGTTAAGGCAATCTGCCAGCACCCAGAAGTTAAGTCAAACGTACTGAGGTAGTTGGCAGCTCCCAACCGATCCACGAGCTCATCAGCTCTGGGGATGGGGTGTGCGTCAGTCTTCGTGACAGTATTGAGCCCACGGTAGTCCACACAAAACCTAAGTTCTGGAGTGGCACCTGGTGCAGCAGCTTTCGGTACAAGTACCACTGGGCTAGCCCAGGGGCTGCTGGAGGGCTCAATCACCCCTAGCTCCAACATCTTAGAAACCTCCTTCTTGATGCTGGCCCTGACCTTGTCAGCCACCCGGTAAAACTTCTGTTTCACAGGCATGCTATCTCCCGTGTCCACGTCATGGACACACCAGTTGGTGATACCGGGGGTCAGGGAGAACAGAGATGCAAACTGACCCAACACATGGCGACAGTCCCTCTGCTGTTCTGGGGTCAGGGTGGGCGAGGGGACCACTCCATCCACTGACCCATCTTGCTCCTTAGCTGCCAGGAGGTCAGGAAGAGGATCGCTATCCTCCTCCATCCCTGCATCTATAGCAAGTAGCATTGTTATTTCAGACCTCTCAAAATGGGGTTTGAGGCGGTTCACGTGTAGGACCCTCATGGGGTTCCTGGGAGATCGCAAGTTGACCAGGTAGGTCACCTCACTCTTGCGCTCCACCACCTCATATGGCCCAGTCCACTTGTCCTGGAGCGCGCAAGGCTCCACTGGCGCCATCACCCACACCATCTGCCCAGGTTGAAATTCCATCAGATTGGTATGCTGGTCATACCACCTCTTCATCTCATCCTGGCTGGCTTCCAGGTTCGCCTGAGCGAGGGCCCGGAAGCGCTGTGTCTGGTTGCGGATGGCCAGCACATAGCTGAACACATCCTGAGGGGTTTTCCCCGGGGATTTCTCCCAACCCTCCTTCACCAGACTGAGAGGTCCTCTAACAGGGTGCCCGTACAAAAGCTCAAAGGGACTGAACCCTAGAGACTTTTGTGGTACCTCCCTGTAGGCAAATAATAGGCATGGCAAAAAGACGTCCCACTTCCGTCTCATGGGCTCTGTCAGCCCCATGATCATGCCTTTCAGGGTCCGGTTGAACCTTTCAACCAACCCATTTCCTTGAGGGTGGTAAGGAGTGGTGAACTTATAAGTTACCCCACACTCCTCCCACAGAGACTTCATATACCTGGAGATGAAGTTGGTACCCCGGTCAGATACCACCTCTTTGGGGAAACCCACACGGGAAAAGATCCCCATCAACGCACGGCCCACCACCGGGGCTGTGGTTGTCCTGAGAGGGATAGCCTCCGGGTACCGGGTGGCATGATCCACCAGGACCAGGAGGAACCTGTTGCCTAAGGCGGTCCTGGGGTCCAGTGGCCCCACAATATCTATTCCCACCCGCTCGAAAGGGGTGCTCACTACCGGAAAAGGCTGGAGAGGGCCTTTGCATTTTCCTCCAGCCTTGCCACTTGCCTGGCAAGTCTGGCATGATTTACAAAAGGAAGCGACGTCCGTCTTCATCCCGGGCCAGTAAAAGTGGGTGGCAAGCCTTTGTCGGGTCTTGTCCTGCCCGAGATGTCCTGCAAGCGGCACGTCGTGAGCCAGACCCAGTAGGAAGTCTCTGAACCCTGCGGGTACCACCAGGGTACGTGATCCACTGGGCTCAGCAAACCTAGGCTCACTGTACAAAAAGTCATTCTCCCAGTAGAGAAAAAAGTTCTTCGGATCAGCACCTGCTGCCTGGTCTGCAGCCTGGTGCCGCAGACCTTCAAGAGTAGGGCATGTCTTCTGCGCACGGCAGAACTCCTCTCTGGAGGGACCACCCTCTTGCTGCCAATGGGTCAGCTCAGGTATGTCTCCCAGCTCAGCGACCTGTTCCCCTGTAGGCTCCAGGGCATCCCCCGTAGGTTCTGCTCCTTCCTGGACTGTGGGAACAGCGGGGGTGGACGCACCACGCCCCTTGCCCTTCCTCTTTCTGGCAGGGACCTGGGCCACTGTTTCAGGCTCCAGGTCTGCTTCACAACCCTGTCTGGCTGCCATGGACCGGGTGGTCACACAGACCCACTCAGGCAAACCCAACATCTCCAAATGAGCCTGGCGTTCCACCTCCTTCCACGGGGAACTCTCCAGGTCATTACCTAGCAGACAGTCTACTGGCATGGATGGACTCACAACAACTTTGAGAGGACCTGAGACCCCCCCCCCCCCACTCAAAGGGAACATGTGCTACCTTGCAAAGGCGCACAGAGTTGTCAGCTGACACTACTGGGTGAAGTACGTCTGGAATGATCAGCTCCTCAGGGACCCACTGACACCTGACCGTAGTCACACTGGCTCCAGTGTCCCTGAGAGCCTCCACCCTCCTCCCATTGATGGTCACCCACTGCCTGTACTTCTTAGTGTTATCAGGGACAGGGGTTTCCTGGACCATCTCTGTGTCTCCTAAAGAGACAAGGGACATAACTGCTAAACCCTCCAAATCACTAGAAATGAAATCCCCCCCAAAAGCTACACTAGCTATACCCGGTGTTGGAGCACCAGTGGGTGCCTGGGATTTCTTGGGACACACAGGAGACTTGTGACCCAATTCCTGACAGTGATAACACTTAATGGGACCCTTGTTATCCGACCTGCCCTTAGGGGGCCAGGTTGGTTTGGGTTTTGACTTGGGGGGCTGGGACTGGTTACCCTGGGAACTATTTTGGGGCCCTTGTGAGAACTCCTTTTGGTTACCCTTGTCCCCCCCACTCTTCTACTGGGGACCCTGCCCACCTTTGGCAATGGTACCCACAATTCCTCTGTGGACCCTGGTACTGGTCCAGCGGTCCGCCTCCTTAGCAAGCTCAATGGGGTCCGTCAACTTGCTATCTAAAAGATGCTGGCGCAGCTCTGGAACAAATAGACTACTCAAGTGCTCCCAACTAATTAAATGTAACAACCCCTTATAATCAGTTACCTTGCTGCCCTTCATCCAACCTTCCAGTGCCCGCGAGTACAGATTCACACACTCCATCCAAGTCTCAGACTCTTTCTTCTTGGAATTTCTAAACTGCAGTCTATACTGCTCTGGAGTAAGTCCATACCTGAGACATAGGGCCTCCTTCATATTGGGATAGGTCATGGCACCTGCTAATTCTAAGGGCTCTAGAGCACTCCTCCCAGAAGCCTCAAAATGTTTCCACAGGCCCGCCCCCCAATGCTGTTCAGGCACACCATTCATTCTTAATGCTATCTCATACGATGTAAACCAGGCATAGATATCTTCACTCCTACTGTAATTCTGTACTAAATCTTTGGGGATATATACTTTACCCCCCTGCACTGGCTGTGCGCTGCCACCATTTGAACCGGACTCCACCTGCTTGGCCTTGATGTCCAGTTCTCTCATGCTCACTTCATGGGCCAGAAGCAATTTCTTCTCTTCCAAGGCACGGGCATTCTTGCTCTCCTCCGCCGCCTTGTCTACTTCTGATTGCTTCATCTTCATTTTCATAATTTCCAATTCATGGTTTCTCACCCTTTGATTCTCCTCCAACTCCTCTGGAGTGAGCCCCCTACTGGAATGGGAGCTGCCAGCCCTTGAGACTGGTCTGCCCACAGGCAGATCTTGGGGAACAAAACCATCCTCTTCATTTGCATCACTTTCCTCTTGGGCCTCCCACCAGGCCTTCAGGACTCTTTGTAGCACATCCTTTCTAGCTCCGCTTTTAAAAGAGCAACCACGGTCTTTGCAGAATTGCTTGAGATCTTCAACTTTGTATGAATATAAATCCGCAATGGAAAACTCCAATTCTGCCCTCTCACTTGTTGCCACCTGAGACATGATGCTCTTGAAGAGTTACTCAAAAATAGAATCAAAAATATAGTATGTGGTTGTCTATTGGTCTGCACTTAAACTAGTGATGTACACCAATTACTGTGGGTCAAGTACAAATACAAGTTCAATCCTCACCGCTGACCACCAATGTTAGATCTGGGGGTCTCTAGTTGGCAGGGTAGGTTCCACTGTCCAAGTAGGGACCCTTGCTTCTAGTCAGGGAAAGGGGGATACACTGTTAAGATAACCCCTGCTCACCCTCTAGGTAGCTTGGCCTGAGCAGTCTAGGCTATCAAAGGCAATGTGTAAAGTATTTGTACCAACACTCACAGTAACACAGTGAAAACACCACAGATTTACTCCACACCAGTTTTAGAAAAATAATGTATCTTTACTAAAAACTTCACAAGACCAAATACTACAGACAAACCAACATATAATTCAAAAGGTTACTTTAAAGATAGTTCAAGAGTTTGCAGAAAGTACTCCAGGATGTCAAAATCAGTGTCCTGAACAATGCGACTCTCAATGCACAAAATGCGACACTCTCGTGCCCAACAGTACCTGTAGTTGCGATAAGGTTCCCAAAAGCTATAACAAGGAAGCTTGCAAAGGCGATGCGATACTCCTGAGATCCTGGGGAGGCTTTGCAGCAGCCCTGCTTCACGCAGCAGAGGTGGATGCGCCGGCTCCGATCTGTAAGGGGAGGATGCAATGACTTTGGCCTTCGTTGCGTAGGTTTCTTAGGGGGAAGCTTCACGCACAGGTTCGATGCGACACTCTTCGATGTGGTGCGATGCGTGGCGCAGCGTTGCCTTCCGGCGCCGCAACTCTCGATGCGCCACGGAACGGGACTATGCGTCGACGCACGCAGCGATTGGAGACTTTTCACGCACCGGCAGTGGTGCGGCCCGCAAACTGGTTCTGCGACGACCCTCGCAGCGTCAGGAATCTTCTCGCACCGGGACGATGCTCGACGCACTCGGCGATGCGGGGACCCTGCGTGTTGCGATGGTGCCGCGATGAAATTTTCCTCGCACTCTCGTCTTGCGACACGCAATCGGATGATGCGTTGGGTACCAGTCACTCTTGTTCACGCTTCTGCTTCCCAGCTCCCAAACACAGCAAAACGACCTCCTGAGGCCCCAAGACTGGGCAAGCACTTCAAGGCAGGTCAGAACTCTCTCAGCAGAGTTCCAGGGGAGCTGGTGGTGAAGTCCTTTTGTTCCTGGGACTTATTAACAGGGAGCCAGCTCTTCTCAGGCCCTTGGAGATCAGAATCAAAAGAAGGGGACACAGCAAAGTCCTTCCCCTCTCCTTGGCAGCAAAGCAAAAACAGCAAGCAGGCAGTCTTCTCCTCTTCAGTCCTTTTCAGCTTTCTCCTTGGCAGAGGTTTCTTCTTAGTTCCAAAGTGATCTAAAGTTTTAGGTGTCTGGGGTCCTCTTCTTATACCCCTCCAAGCCTTTGTCTCTCTTTGTTCCAGTGGGGGGATTCCCCTGCTCAAACCGGTTCCTGGGTGTGCTCTGCTCTGGAGCACCTGGTTCCTTTCAGAGTGAGGGGCAGGGTCGTTAGACGCTCAGCAGGAGGTGGAGCCTTCTTTGTGCCAGCAGAGGCAGAGTCCTCAGCCTGGCCAGCAGGGGGTGGAGCCAGCTTTGTGTTTGGCAGGGACAGCCCTATTCAAACCCAGGGACTACTCCTCCCACCCATCTAAAGCAGATCTCCCTATTCACCCTGCTGCTGACTCATCCAGGCTCCTGGAGCCACCTGGCCCATCACATGACACCCTTCAGCCAACCAGCACACAAGCACACAGGAAGGTTAAACAGGAGAATAGCTACTTTCTAAAAAGTGCTATTCTCACACAGTGAATTTAAAAACCATCTTGCTAAAAAGATGTATAATCAAATTCTGAACACAGAGATACCAAACTTGGATTTTCTATCTTGCCCTTATGGGAAGATAGGCATGTAAACAGCCTTCCCCATTCTATCCTATGGGCAAGATAGCCTCTCAGCAGTGAAAAACGAAAATGGCTGTAATTCACTACCAGGGCATGTTACACACCTCAGTACATGCCCTACCTTTCAGATACACTGCACCCAGCCCAGGGGGGTACCTAGGGCCACCATAGGGATGCCTTACATGTACAGAAAGGGAATGATAAGGCCTGGTCAGTGGGTG
Source organism: Triturus cristatus (assembly GCF_964204655.1). Taxonomy (NCBI): domain Eukaryota; kingdom Metazoa; phylum Chordata; class Amphibia; order Caudata; family Salamandridae; genus Triturus; species Triturus cristatus. The sequence continues at coordinate 234,752,530 of NC_140587.1, forward strand.
CACTGGCCAGGTCGACATGGCAGTCCTGGACTGCACATAGGCACTGCAAGCAGGCCTAAGACATCATTTTAGCGCTACTCCTGTGGGTGGCACAATCAGTGCTGCAGCCCACTAGTAGCATTTGAATCACCAGCCCTGGCACACGCAGTGCACCTTACTAGGGGCTAACAGGTGAAACAAATATACCAATCATGGATAACCAATCAACACAATAATTTACCAAGGGAGCACTTGCACTTTGACACTGATCAGCAGTGGCAAAGTGCCCAAAGCATCTAAACCAGCAAAATCGAAATCCAGCATAGCATCAAAAATACAGGAAGTAGAGGCAAAAAGTCAGGGGTAGCCACGCCAAAGATGCCAGGTCTAACACGTGTCCCCTCCAGCTGAAAGTGGGGAGAACTACCCACCCTCTTGGGAGTTCTCATCGCTAAGGCGGAAAAACCTGGACAGACCATCAGCGTTGGCGTGTTCTGTACCGGGGCGGTGTTCCACCGTAAAGTCCATCCCCTGTAGGGAAATGGACCACCTCAACAGCTTAGGATTCTCACCCCTCATCTGCATCAACCATCTGAGGGGCCTGTGGTCCGTCTGAACCCGGAAGTGAGTCCCAAACAAGTAGGGCCTCAGCTTCTTCAGCGCCCAGACCACAGCAAAAGCTTCCCTTTCAATCGCACTCCACCTCTGTTCCCTGGGAAGTAGCCTCCTACTAATGAAAGCTACAGGTTGGTCCAAGTCCTCATCATTTAGTTGTAAGAGCACCGCTCCCACTCCATGCTCAGAAGCGTCTGTCTGCACTATGAATTCCTTGGAGAAGTCAGGCGCCTTGAGTACAGGTGCTGTACACATGGCCTCCTTCAGGGCATCAAAAGCTTCTTGGCAGGCATTGGTCCAAATCACTTTCTTCGGTAACTTCTTGGAAGTTAGTTCTGTCAAGGGAGCAACAATGGTGCCATACCCCTGGACAAAACGGCGATAGTACCCGGTGAGTCCTAAGAAGGCTCTTACCGCTGTCTGGGTTTTGGGGGGTTCCCAAGCCCGGATGGTATCTATCTTGGCTTGTAGGGGCGCCACCTGGCCGCTTCCTACCTGGTGTCCCAAATACACCACCGAACCCTGCCCTATCTGGCACTTACTGGCCTTGATAGTGAGGCCTGCACTATGCAGAGCCTTCAACACTGCGCAGAGGTGTTGCAAGTGTTCTTCCCAAGTGGAACTGAACACAGCAATGTCATCCAGATATGCGGCGCTGAATTGCTCCAGCCCGGACAGTACCTGGTTGACCAGTCTCTGGAATGTGGCAGGGGCGTTCTTCAACCCAAAGGGCATGACACAGAACTGGAAGTGCCCCTCTGGAGTTGAAAACGCAGACCTCTCCTTGGCCCCATCAGTTAAGGCAATCTGCCAGTACCCAGAAGTTAAGTCAAACGTACTGAGGTAGTTGGCAGCTCCCAACCGATCCACGAGCTCATCAGCTCTGGGGATGGGGTGTGCGTCAGTCTTCGTGACAGCATTGAGCCCACGGTAGTCCACACAAAACCTAAGTTCTGGAGTGGCACCTGGCGCAGCAGCTTTCGGTACAAGTACCACTGGGCTAGCCCAGGGGCTGCTGGAGGGCTCAATCACCCCTAGCTCCAACATCTTAGAAACCTCCTTCTTGATGCTGGCCCTGACCTTGTCAGCCACCCGGTAAAACTTCTGTTTCACAGGCATGCTATCTCCCGTGTCCACGTCATGGACACACCAGTTGGTGATACCGGGGGTCAGGGAGAACAGAGATGCAAACTGACCCAACACATGGCGACAGTCCCTCTGCTGTTCTGGGGTCAGGGTGGGCGAGAGGACCACTCCATCCACTGACCCATCTTGCTCCTTAGCTGCCAGGAGGTCAGGAAGTGGATCGCTATCCTCCTCCATCCCTGCATCTGTAGCAAGTAGCATTGTTATTTCAGACCTCTCAAAATGGGGTTTGAGGCGGTTCACGTGTAGGACCCTCATGGGGTTCCTGGGAGATCGCAAGTTGACCAGGTAGGTCACCTCACTCTTGCGCTCCACCACCTCATATGGCCCAGTCCACTTGTCCTGGAGCGCGCAAGGCTCCACTGGCGCCATCACCCACACCATCTGCCCAGGTTGAAATTCCATCAGATTGGTATGCTGGTCATACCACCTCTTCATCTCATCCTGGCTGGCTTCCAGGTTCGCCTGAGCGAGGGCCCGGAAGCGCTGTGTCTGGTTGCGGATGGCCAGCACATAGCTGAACACATCCTGAGGGGTTTTCCCCGGGGATTTCTCCCAACCCTCCTTCACCAGACTGAGAGGTCCTCTAACAGGGTGCCCGTACAAAAGCTCAAAGGGACTGAACCCTAGAGACTTTTGTGGTACCTCCCTGTAGGCAAATAATAGGCATGGCAAAAAGACGTCCCACTTCCGTCTCATGGGCTCTGTCAGCCCCATGATCATGCCTTTCAGGGTCCGGTTGAACCTTTCAACCAACCCATTTCCTTGAGGGTGGTAAGGAGTGGTGAACTTATAAGTTACCCCACACTCCTCCCACAGAGACTTCATATACCTGGAGATGAAGTTGGTACCCCGGTCAGATACCACCTCTTTGGGGAAACCCACACGGGAAAAGATCCCCATCAACGCACGGCCCACCACCGGGGCTGTGGTTGTCCTGAGAGGGATAGCCTCCGGGTACCGGGTGGCATGATCCACCAGGACCAGGAGGAACCTGTTGCCTAAGGCGGTCCTGGGGTCCAGTGGCCCCACAATATCTATTCCCACCCGCTCGAAAGGGGTGCTCACTACCGGAAAAGGCTGGAGAGGGCCTTTGCATTTTCCTCCAGCCTTGCCACTTGCCTGGCAAGTCTGGCATGATTTACAAAAGGAAGCGACGTCCGTCTTCATCCCGGGCCAGTAAAAGTGGGTGGCAAGCCTTTGTCGGGTCTTGTCCTGCCCGAGATGTCCTGCAAGCGGCACGTCGTGAGCCAGACCCAGTAGGAAGTCTCTGAACCCTGCGGGTACCACCAGGGTACGTGATCCACTGGGCTCAGCAAACCTAGGCTCACTGTACAAAAAGTCATTCTCCCAGTAGAGAAAAAAGTTCTTCGGATCAGCACCTGCTGCCTGGTCTGCAGCCTGGTGCCGCAGACCTTCAAGAGTAGGGCATGTCTTCTGCGCACGGCAGAACTCCTCTCTGGAGGGACCACCCTCTTGCTGCCAATGGGTCAGCTCAGGTATGTCTCCCAGCTCAGCGACCTGTTCCCCTGTAGGCTCCAGGGCATCCCCCGTAGGTTCTGCTCCTTCCTGGACTGTGGGAACAGCGGGGGTGGACGCACCACGCCCCTTGCCCTTCCTCTTTCTGGCAGGGACCTGGGCCACTGTTTCAGGCTCCAGGTCTGCTTCACAACCCTGTCTGGCTGCCATGGACCGGGTGGTCACACAGACCCACTCAGGCAAACCCAACATCTCCAAATGAGCCTGGCGTTCCACCTCCTTCCACGGGGAACTCTCCAGGTCATTACCTAGCAGACAGTCTACTGGCATGGATGGACTCACAACAACTTTGAGAGGACCTGAGACCCCCCCCCCCCCCACTCAAAGGGAACATGTGCTACCTTGCAAAGGCGCACAGAGTTGTCAGCTGACACTACTGGGTGAAGTACGTCTGGAATGATCAGCTCCTCAGGGACCCACTGACACCTGACCGTAGTCACACTGGCTCCAGTGTCCCTGAGAGCCTCCACCCTCCTCCCATTGATGGTCACCCACTGCCTGTACTTCTTAGTGTTATCAGGGACAGGGGTTTCCTGGACCATCTCTGTGTCTCCTAAAGAGACAAGGGACATAACTGCTAAACCCTCCAAATCACTAGAAATGAAATCCCCCCCAAAAGCTACACTAGCTATACCCGGTGTTGGAGCACCAGTGGGTGCCTGGGATTTCTTGGGACACACAGGAGACTTGTGACCCAATTCCTGACAGTGATAACACTTAATGGGACCCTTGTTATCCGACCTGCCCTTAGGGGGCCAGGTTGGTTTGGGTTTTGACTTGGGGGGCTGGGACTGGTTACCCTGGGAACTATTTTGGGGCCCTTGTGAGAACTCCTTTTGGTTACCCTTGTCCCCCCCACTCTTCTACTGGGGACCCTGCCCACCTTTGGCAATGGTACCCACAATTCCTCTGTGGACCCTGGTACTGGTCCAGCGGTCCGCCTCCTTAGCAAGCTCAATGGGGTCCGTCAACTTGCTATCTAAAAGATGCTGGCGCAGCTCTGGAACAAATAGACTACTCAAGTGCTCCCAACTAATTAAATGTAACAACCCCTTATAATCAGTTACCTTGCTGCCCTTCATCCAACCTTCCAGTGCCCGCGAGTACAGATTCACACACTCCATCCAAGTCTCAGACTCTTTCTTCTTGGAATTTCTAAACTGCAGTCTATACTGCTCTGGAGTAAGTCCATACCTGAGACATAGGGCCTCCTTCATATTGGGATAGGTCATGGCACCTGCTAATTCTAAGGGCTCTAGAGCACTCCTCCCAGAAGCCTCAAAATGTTTCCACAGGCCCGCCCCCCAATGCTGTTCAGGCACACCATTCATTCTTAATGCTATCTCATACGATGTAAACCAGGCATAGATATCTTCACTCCTATTGTAATTCTGTACTAAATCTTTGGGGATATATACTTTACCCCCCTGCACTGGCTGTGCGCTGCCACCATTTGAACCGGACTCCACCTGCTTGGCCTTGATGTCCAGTTCTCTCATGCTCACTTCATGGGCCAGAAGCAATTTCTTCTCTTCCAAGGCACGGGCATTCTTGCTCTCCTCCGCCGCCTTGTCTACTTCTGATTGCTTCATCTTCATTTTCATAATTTCCAATTCATGGTTTCTCACCCTTTGATTCTCCTCCAACTCCTCTGGAGTGAGCCCCCTACTGGAATGGGAGCTGCCAGCCCTTGAGACTGGTCTGCCCACAGGCAGATCTTGGGGAACAAAACCATCCTCTTCATTTGCATCACTTTCCTCTTGGGCCTCCCACCAGGCCTTCAGGACTCTTTGTAGCACATCCTTTCTAGCTCCGCTTTTAAAAGAGCAACCACGGTCTTTGCAGAATTGCTTGAGATCTTCAACTTTGTATGAATATAAATCCGCAATGGAAAACTCCAATTCTGCCCTCTCACTTGTTGCCACCTGAGACATGATGCTCTTGAAGAGTTACTCAAAAATAGAATCAAAAATATAGTATGTGGTTGTCTATTGGTCTGCACTTAAACTAGTGATGTACACCAATTACTGTGGGTCAAGTACAAATACAAGTTCAATCCTCACCGCTGACCACCAATGTTAGATCTGGGGGTCTCTAGTTGGCAGGGTAGGTTCCACTGTCCAAGTAGGGACCCTTGCTTCTAGTCAGGGAAAGGGGGATACACTGTTAAGATAACCCCTGCTCACCCTCTAGGTAGCTTGGCCTGAGCAGTCTAGGCTATCAAAGGCAATGTGTAAAGTATTTGTACCAACACTCACAGTAACACAGTGAAAACACCACAGATTTACTCCACACCAGTTTTAGAAAAATAATGTATCTTTACTAAAAACTTCACAAGACCAAATACTACAGACAAACCAACATATAATTCAAAAGGTTACTTTAAAGATAGTTCAAGAGTTTGCAGAAAGTACTCCAGGATGTCAAAATCAGTGTCCTGAACAATGCGACTCTCAATGCACAAAATGCGACACTCTCGTGCCCAACAGTACCTGTAGTTGCGATAAGGTTCCCAAAAGCTATAACAAGGAAGCTTGCAAAGGCGATGCGATACTCCTGAGATCCTGGGGAGGCTTTGCAGCAGCCCTGCTTCACGCAGCAGAGGTGGATGCGCCGGCTCCGATCTGTAAGGGGAGGATGCAATGACTTTGGCCTTCGTTGCGTAGGTTTCTTAGGGGGAAGCTTCACGCACAGGTTCGATGCGACACTCTTCGATGTGGTGCGATGCGTGGCGCAGCGTTGCCTTCCGGCGCCGCAACTCTCGATGCGCCACGGAACGGGACTATGCGTCGACGCACGCAGCGATTGGAGACTTTTCACGCACCGGCAGTGGTGCGGCCCGCAAACTGGTTCTGCGACGACCCTCGCAGCGTCAGGAATCTTCTCGCACCGGGACGATGCTCGACGCACTCGGCGATGCGGGGACCCTGCGTGTTGCGATGGTGCCGCGATGAAATTTTCCTCGCACTCTCGTCTTGCGACACGCAATCGGATGATGCGTTGGGTACCAGTCACTCTTGTTCACGCTTCTGCTTCCCAGCTCCCAAACACAGCAAAACGACCTCCTGAGGCCCCAAGACTGGGCAAGCACTCCAAGGCAGGTCAGAACTCTCTCAGCAGAGTTCCAGGGGAGCTGGTGGTGAAGTCCTTTTGTTCCTGGGACTTATTAACAGGGAGCCAGCTCTTCTCAGGCCCTTGGAGATCAGAATCAAAAGAAGGGGACACAGCAAAGTCCTTCCCCTCTCCTTGGCAGCAAAGCAAAAACAGCAAGCAGGCAGTCTTCTCCTCTTCAGTCCTTTTCAGCTTTCTCCTTGGCAGAGGTTTCTTCTTAGTTCCAAAGTGATCTAAAGTTTTAGGTGTCTGGGGTCCTCTTCTTATACCCCTCCAAGCCTTTGTCTCTCTTTGTTCCAGTGGGGGGATTCCCCTGCTCAAACCGGTTCCTGGGTGTGCTCTGCTCTGGAGCACCTGGTTCCTTTCAGAGTGAGGGGCAGGGTCGTTAGACGCTCAGCAGGAGGTGGAGCCTTCTTTGTGCCAGCAGAGGCAGAGTCCTCAGCCTGGCCAGCAGGGGGTGGAGCCAGCTTTGTGTTTGGCAGGGACAGCCCTATTCAAACCCAGGGACTACTCCTCCCACCCATCTAAAGCAGATCTCCCTATTCACCCTGCTGCTGACTCATCCAGGCTCCTGGAGCCACCTGGCCCATCACATGACACCCTTCAGCCAACCAGCACACAAGCACACAGGAAGGTTAAACAGGAGAATAGCTACTTTCTAAAAAGTGCTATTCTCACACAGTGAATTTAAAAACCATCTTGCTAAAAAGATGTATAATCAAATTCTGAACACAGAGATACCAAACTTGGATTTTCTATCTTGCCCTTATGGGAAGATAGGCATGTAAACAGCCTTCCCCATTCTATCCTATGGGCAAGATAGCCTCTCAGCAGTGAAAAACGAAAATGGCTGTAATTCACTACCAGGGCATGTTACACACCTCAGTACATGCCCTACCTTTCAGATACACTGCACCCAGCCCAGGGGGGTACCTAGGGCCACCATAGGGATGCCTTACATGTACAGAAAGGGAATGATAAGGCCTGGTCAGTGGGTGCACTGGCCAGGTCGACATGGCAGTCCTGGACTGCACATAGGCACTGCAAGCAGGCCTAAGACATCATTTTAGCGCTACTCCTGTGGGTGGCACAATCAGTGCTGCAGCCCACTAGTAGCATTTGAATCACCAGCCCTGGCACACGCAGTGCACCTTACTAGGGGCTAACAGGTGAAACAAATATACCAATCATGGATAAACAATCAACACAATAATTTACCAAGGGAGCACTTGCACTTTGACACTGATCAGCAGTGGCAAAGTGCCCAAAGCATCTAAACCAGCAAAATCGAAATCCAGCATAGCATCAAAAATACAGGAAGTAGAGGCAAAAAGTCAGGGGTAGCCACGCCAAAGATGCCAGGTCTACACGTGTCCCCTCCAGCTGAAAGTGGGGAGAACTACCCACCCTCTTGGGAGTTCTCATCGCTAAGGCGGAAAAACCTGGACAGACCATCAGCGTTGGCGTGTTCTGTACCGGGGCGGTGTTCCACCGTAAAGTCCATCCCCTGTAGGGAAATGGACCACCTCAACAGCTTAGGATTCTCACCCCTCATCTGCATCAACCATCTGAGGGGCCTGTGGTCCGTCTGAACCCGGAAGTGAGTCCCAAACAAGTAGGGCCTCAGCTTCTTCAGCGCCCAGACCACAGCAAAAGCTTCCCTTTCAATCGCACTCCACCTCTGTTCCCTGGGAAGTAGCCTCCTACTAATGAAAGCTACAGGTTGGTCCAAGTCCTCATCATTTAGTTGTAAGAGCACCGCTCCCACTCCATGCTCAGAAGCGTCTGTCTGCACTATGAATTCCTTGGAGAAGTCAGGCGCCTTGAGTACAGGTGCTGTACACATGGCCTCCTTCAGGGCATCAAAAGCTTCTTGGCAGGCATTGGTCCAAATCACTTTCTTCGGTAACTTCTTGGAAGTTAGTTCTGTCAAGGGAGCAACAATGGTGCCATACCCCTGGACAAAACGGCGATAGTACCCGGTGAGTCCTAAGAAGGCTCTTACCGCTGTCTGGGTTTTGGGGGGTTCCCAAGCCCGGATGGTATCTATCTTGGCTTGTAGGGGCGCCACCTGGCCGCTTCCTACCTGGTGTCCCAAATACACCACCGAACCCTGCCCTATCTGGCACTTACTGGCCTTGATAGTGAGGCCTGCACTATGCAGAGCCTTCAACACTGCGCAGAGGTGTTGCAAGTGTTCTTCCCAAGTGGAACTGAACACAGCAATGTCATCCAGATATGCGGCGCTGAATTGCTCCAGCCCGGACAGTACCTGGTTGACCAGTCTCTGGAATGTGGCAGGGGCGTTCTTCAACCCAAAGGGCATGACACAGAACTGGAAGTGCCCCTCTGGAGTTGAAAACGCAGACCTCTCCTTGGCCCCATCAGTTAAGGCAATCTGCCAGTACCCAGAAGTTAAGTCAAACGTACTGAGGTAGTTGGCAGCTCCCAACCGATCCACGAGCTCATCAGCTCTGGGGATGGGGTGTGCGTCAGTCTTCGTGACAGCATTGAGCCCACGGTAGTCCACACAAAACCTAAGTTCTGGAGTGGCACCTGGCGCAGCAGCTTTCGGTACAAGTACCACTGGGCTAGCCCAGGGGCTGCTGGAGGGCTCAATCACCCCTAGCTCCAACATCTTAGAAACCTCCTTCTTGATGCTGGCCCTGACCTTGTCAGCCACCCGGTAAAACTTCTGTTTCACAGGCATGCTATCTCCCGTGTCCACGTCATGGACACACCAGTTGGTGATACCGGGGGTCAGGGAGAACAGAGATGCAAACTGACCCAACACATGGCGACAGTCCCTCTGCTGTTCTGGGGTCAGGGTGGGCGAGAGGACCACTCCATCCACTGACCCATCTTGCTCCTTAGCTGCCAGGAGGTCAGGAAGTGGATCGCTATCCTCCTCCATCCCTGCATCTGTAGCAAGTAGCATTGTTATTTCAGACCTCTCAAAATGGGGTTTGAGGCGGTTCACGTGTAGGACCCTCATGGGGTTCCTGGGAGATCGCAAGTTGACCAGGTAGGTCACCTCACTCTTGCGCTCCACCACCTCATATGGCCCAGTCCACTTGTCCTGGAGCGCGCAAGGCTCCACTGGCGCCATCACCCACACCATCTGCCCAGGTTGAAATTCCATCAGATTGGTATGCTGGTCATACCACCTCTTCATCTCATCCTGGCTGGCTTCCAGGTTCGCCTGAGCGAGGGCCCGGAAGCGCTGTGTCTGGTTGCGGATGGCCAGCACATAGCTGAACACATCCTGAGGGGTTTTCCCCGGGGATTTCTCCCAACCCTCCTTCACCAGACTGAGAGGTCCTCTAACAGGGTGCCCGTACAAAAGCTCAAAGGGACTGAACCCTAGAGACTTTTGTGGTACCTCCCTGTAGGCAAATAATAGGCATGGCAAAAAGACGTCCCACTTCCGTCTCATGGGCTCTGTCAGCCCCATGATCATGCCTTTCAGGGTCCGGTTGAACCTTTCAACCAACCCATTTCCTTGAGGGTGGTAAGGAGTGGTGAACTTATAAGTTACCCCACACTCCTCCCACAGAGACTTCATATACCTGGAGATGAAGTTGGTACCCCGGTCAGATACCACCTCTTTGGGGAAACCCACACGGGAAAAGATCCCCATCAACGCACGGCCCACCACCGGGGCTGTGGTTGTCCTGAGAGGGATAGCCTCCGGGTACCGGGTGGCATGATCCACCAGGACCAGGATGAACCTGTTGCCTAAGGCGGTCCTGGGGTCCAGTGGCCCCACAATATCTATTCCCACCCGCTCGAAAGGGGTGCTCACTACCGGAAAAGGCTGGAGAGGGCCTTTGCATTTTCCTCCAGCCTTGCCACTTGCCTGGCAAGTCTGGCATGATTTACAAAAGGAAGCGACGTCCGTCTTCATCCCGGGCCAGTAAAAGTGGGTGGCAAGCCTTTGTCGGGTCTTGTCCTGCCCGAGATGTCCTGCAAGCGGCACGTCGTGAGCCAGACCCAGTAGGAAGTCTCTGAACCCTGCGGGTACCAAAAGGGTACGTGATCCACTGGGCTCAGCAAACCTAGGCTCACTGTACAACAAGTCATTCTCCCAGTAGAGAAAAAAGTTCTTCAGATCAGCACCTGCTGCCTGGTCTGCAGCCTGGTGCCGCAGACCTTCAAGAGTAGGGCATGTCTTCTGCGCACGGCAGAACTCCTCTCTGGAGGGACCACCCTCTTGCTGCCAATGGGTCAGCTCAGGTATGTCTCCCAGCTCAGCGACCTGTTCCCCTGTAGGCTCCAGGGCATCCCCCGTAGGTTCTGCTCCTTCCTGGACTGTGGGAACAGCGGGGGTGGACGCACCACGCCCCTTGCCCTTCCTCTTTCTGGCAGGGACCTGAGCCACTGTTTCAGGCTCCAGGTCTGCTTCACAACCCTGTCTGGCTGCCATGGACCGGGTGGTCACACAGACCCACTCAGGCAAACCCAACATCTCCAAATGAGCCTGGCGTTCCACCTCCTTCCACGGGGAACTCTCCAGGTCATTACCTAGCAGACAGTCTACTGGCATGGATGGACTCACAACAACTTTGAGAGGACCTGAGACCCCCCCCCCACTCAAAGGGAACATGTGCTACCTTGCAAAGGCGCACAGAGTTGTCAGCTGACACTACTGGGTGAAGTACGTCTGGAATGATCAGCTCCTCAGGGACCCACTGACACCTGACCGTAGTCACACTGGCTCCAGTGTCCCTGAGAGCCTCCACCCTCCTCCCATTGATGGTCACCCACTGCCTGTACTTCTTAGTGTTATCAGGGACAGGGGTTTCCTGGACCATCTCTGTGTCTCCTAAAGAGACAAGGGACATAACTGCTAAACCCTCCAAATCACTAGAAATGAAATCCCCCCCAAAAGCTACACTAGCTATACCCGGTGTTGGAGCACCAGTGGGTGCCTGGGATTTCTTGGGACACACAGGAGACTTGTGACCCAATTCCTGACAGTGATAACACTTAATGGGACCCTTGTTATCCGACCTGCCCTTAGGGGGCCAGGTTGGTTTGGGTTTTGACTTGGGGGGCTGGGACTGGTTACCCTGGGAACTATTTTGGGGCCCTTGTGAGAACTCCTTTTGGTTACCCTTGTCCCCCCCACTCTTCTACTGGGGACCCTGCCCACCTTTGGCAATGGTACCCACAATTCCTCTGTGGACCCTGGTACTGGTCCAGCGGTCCGCCTCCTTAGCAAGCTCAATGGGGTCCGTCAACTTGCTATCTAAAAGATGCTGGCGCAGCTCTGGAACAAATAGACTACTCAAGTGCTCCCAACTAATTAAATGTAACAACCCCTTATAATCAGTTACCTTGCTGCCCTTCATCCAACTTTCCAGTGCCCGCGAGTACAGATTCACACACTCCATCCAAGTCTCAGACTCTTTCTTCTTGGAATTTCTAAACTGCAGTCTATACTGCTCTGGAGTAAGTCCATACCTGAGACATAGGGCCTCCTTCATATTGGGATAGGTCATGGCACCTGCTAATTCTAAGGGCTCTAGAGCACTCCTCCCAGAAGCCTCAAAATGTTTCCACAGGCCCGCCCCCCAATGCTGTTCAGGCACACCATTCATTCCTAATGCTATCTCATACGATGTAAACCAGGCATAGATATCTTCACTCCTATTGTAATTCTGTACTAAATCTTTGGGGATATATACTTTACCCCCCTGCACTGGCTGTGCGCTGCCACCATTTGAACCGGACTCCACCTGCTTGGCCTTGATGTCCAGTTCTCTCATGCTCACTTCATGGGCCAGAAGCAATTTCTTCTCTTCCAAGGCACGGGCATTCTTGCTCTCCTCCGCCGCCTTGTCTACTTCTGATTGCTTCATCTTCATTTTCATAATTTCCAATTCATGGTTTCTCACCCTTTGATTCTCCTCCAACTCCTCTGGAGTGAGCCCCCTACTGGAATGGGAGCTGCCAGCCCTTGAGACTGGTCTGCCCACAGGCAGATCTTGGGGAACAAAACCATCCTCTTCATTTGCATCACTTTCCTCTTGGGCCTCCCACCAGGCCTTCAGGACTCTTTGTAGCACATCCTTTCTAGCTCCGCTTTTAAAAGAGCAACCACGGTCTTTGCAGAATTGCTTGAGATCTTCAACTTTGTATGAATATAAATCCGCAATGGAAAACTCCAATTCTGCCCTCTCACTTGTTGCCACCTGAGACACGATGCTCTTGAAGAGTTACTCAAAAATAGAATCAAAAATATAGTATGTGGTTGTCTATTGGTCTGCACTTAAACTAGTGATGTACACCAATTACTGTGGGTCAAGTACAAATACAAGTTCAATCCTCACCGCTGACCACCAATGTTAGATCTGGGGGTCTCTAGTTGGCAGGGTAGGTTCCACTGTCCAAGTAGGGACCCTTGCTTCTAGTCAGGGAAAGGGGGATACACTGTTAAGATAACGCCTGCTCACCCTCTAGGTAGCTTGGCCTGAGCAGTCTAGGCTATCAAAGGCAATGTGTAAAGTATTTGTACCAACACTCACAGTAACACAGTGAAAACACCACAGATTTACTCCACACCAGTTTTAGAAAAATAATGTATCTTTACTAAAAACTTCACAAGACCAAATACTACAGACAAACCAACATATAATTCAGAAGGTTACTTTAAAGATAGTTCAAGAGTTTGCAGAAAGTACTCCAGGATGTCAAAATCAGTGTCCTGCACAATGCGACTCTCAATGCACAAAATGCGACACTCTCGTGCCCAACAGTACCTGTAGTTGCGATAAGGTTCCCAAAAGCTATAACAAGGAAGCTTGCAAAGGCGATGCGATACTCCTGAGATCCTGGGGAGGCTTTGCAGCAGCCCTGCTTCACGCAGCAGAGGTGGATGCGCCGGCTCCGATCTGTAAGGGGAGGATGCAATGACTTTGGCCTTCGTTGCGTAGGTTTCTTAGGGGGAAGCTTCACGCACAGGTTCGATGCGACACTCTTCGATGTGGTGCGATGCGTGGCGCAGCGTTGCCTTCCGGCGCCGCAACTCTCGATGCGCCACGGAACGGGACTCTGCGTCGACGCACGCAGCGATTGGAGACTTTTCACGCACCGGCAGTGGTGCGGCCCGCAAACTGGTTCTGCGACGACCCTCGCAGCGTCAGGAATCTTCTCGCACCGGGACGATGCTCGACGCACTCGGCGATGCGGGGACCCTGCGTGTTGCGATGGTGCCGCGATGAAATTTTCCTCGCACTCTCGTCTTGCGACACGCAATCGGATGATGCGTTGGGTACCAGTCACTCTTGTTCACGCTTCTGCTTCCCAGCTCCCAAACACAGCAAAACGACCTCCTGAGGCCCCAAGACTGGGCAAGCATTCCAAGGCAGGTCAGAACTCTCTCAGCAGAGTTCCAGGGGAGCTGGTGGTGAAGTCCTTTTGTTCCTGGGACTTCTTAACAGGGAGCCAGCTCTTCTCAGGCCCTTGGAGATCAGAATCAAAAGAAGGGGACACAGCAAAGTCCTTCCCCTCTCCTTGGCAGCAAAGCAAAAACAGCAGCCAGGCAGTCTTCTCCTCTTCAGTCCTTTTCAGCTTTCTCCTTGGCAGAGGTTTCTTCTTAGTTCCAAAGTGATCTAAAGTTTTAGGTGTCTGGGGTCCTCTTCTTATACCCCTCCAAGCCTTTGTCTCTCTTTGTTCCAGTGGGGGGATTCCCCTGCTCAAACCGGTTCCTGGGTGTGCTCTGCTCTGGAGCACCTGGTTCCTTTCAGAGTGAGGGGCAGGGTCGTTAGACGCTCAGCAGGAGGTGGAGCCTTCTTTGTGCCAGAAGAGGCAGAGTCCTCAGCCTGGCCAGCAGGGGGTGGAGCCAGCTTTGTGTTTGGCAGGGACAGCCCTATTCAAACCCAGGGACTACTCCTCCCACCCATCTAAAGCAGATCTCCCTATTCACCCTGCTGCTGACTCATCCAGGCTCCTGGAGCCACCTGGCCCATCACATGACACCCTTCAGCCAACCAGCACACAGGCACACAGGAAGGTTAAACAGGAGAATAGCTACTTTCTAAAAAGTGCTATTCTCACACAGTGAATTTAAAAACCATCTTGCTAAAAAGATGTATAATTAAATTCTGAACACAGAGATACCAAACTTGGATTTTCTATCTTGCCCTTATGGGAAGATAGGCATGTAAACAGCCTTCCCCATTCTATCCTATGGGCAAGAAAGCCTCTCAGCAGTGAAAAACGAAAATGGCTGTAATTCACTACAAGGGCATGTTACACACCTCAGTACATGCCCTACCTTTCAGATACACTGCACCCAGCCCAGGGGGGTACCTAGGGCCACCATAGGGATGCCTTACATGTACAGAAAGGGAAGGATAAGGCCTGGTCAGTGGGTGCACTGGCCAGGTCGACATGGCAGTCCTGGACTGCACATAGGCACTGCAAGCAGGCCTAAGACATCATTTTAGCGCTACTCCTGTGGGTGGCACAATCAGTGCTGCAGCCCACTAGTAGCATTTGAATCACCAGCCCTGGCACACGCAGTGCACTTTACTAGGGGCTAACAGGTGAAACAAATATACCAATCATGGATAACCAATCAACACAATAATTTACCAAGGGAGCACTTGCACTTTGACACTGATCAGCAGTGGCAAAGTGCCCAAAGCATCTAAACCAGCAAAATCGAAATCCAGCATAGCATCAAAAATACAGGAGGTAGAGGCAAAAAGTCAGGGGTAGCCACGCCAAAGATGCCAGGTCTAACAGATACATTAACATCCTGCTTTCAAAACACAATTGCACTTTACTATAGGTTTCTGCACAATGTTTGTACCATCCATACTGCAAATATGTGTATTTAACCCAAAGATATTACACTTTTTTTTAAACATCACTTCAGGACATAATACATTTTCATACAGACAAATAAATTACAGGATTTTCCCAAACACACATCCTGTTAGGCCATGCCACATTTGTTGTTGTAGGCTGCACAACATGTGTTTTGCTTGTGCAACCCGTGATGCTGCAGAGTAGGTATTTTTTTATATTTAGAGCAGCAGCGGTCCGTGGAGGAAGTTCCGTGGGGCGGAAAGGTGGGGGCGGGGGAGGTGCAGGGTGGGGGGTACTAAACACCGGAATATGGATAATTGGAGGTAAGTAAACAATTAAATAATTAAAACGAATTTCGTAGCGCGTGCTGCACCGCATTTTGTGATGCAGGGCACGCTACGAAATTTGTTTTATTTATTTAATTGTTTACTTACCTCCAATTATCCATGTTCCGGTGTTTAGTAGCCCCCCACCCTGCCCCTTCCCCGCCCCGCCTTTCCGCCCCACGGACCTCCCTCCACGGACCGCTGCTGATTTAGAGCTGTGTAACATGCTGTTTGTTTTACACAATTTTAGCCTTTAAATTATTGCTCAATATTAGCTGGGGTTTTCTGGTGCACACCACAGCAATTAATTATTAACAACTGCTTTAAAGCAAAAACATCACCCAAACATAGTAAAGTGAATTCTAATAGCAGCGGTTAAGGCCATAACATGTTTTTACATATAAGGAAACTCATTTATTTACCCAGGATCACAGGGTGTTGGGACCACAGCAATACTCAAACTAATCCCCAGCTTCAAAGTTGGCACCTTTCTCCCTTTATTTTTGTCAAAGTGTTTTTCGTCCTAGTTCTGTAATATACTGTTTCTTTGCTAAAATAAAATGTATTTCTACTCTAGTTTATATATGTATATTTTCTTTACTCTGCGCAATGTTGGTTTTGGGCGTGCTGTATAATGTGCGTGTTCGGTAATATACGGTTTGTCTCTTATACTACCCAGTACTAAAAGTCATCTGTGTTATACTAACCATTTAGGCTACACTATATATTGCTTTTCTTTGCAGTGTTTTATAAATATTCAGTTACATTATTTTTACACTTTAATACCTATAACATATTTATGTTGCAAATCCATATGGATCTTTTAGCCACATATGTTACTGCACCCTGCAGCATGGCTCGGAAAAGAAGCATTTGCAATGCAATAGGTCTTGCATTTGTTAAAGTTAGAGCTAATGGAGTTAAAAATGGCAATGTTTTTTACTTTAGCTTTTTTATACTAATGGCAATAGCACTATGCAAATATAATTACTCAACTGCAAATAAACAATAAAAAAGTAAAAAATATTGTCATTTTCAACACCTACAACTGTAACTTTAACAAGCAAGGCCTATTGCATTGCAAATGCTTGTTTAATGCTTGGCAATTGTTAAAATGGACTGTCTCCCAAGGCCAGGGCATTTTGAGGATATTCTGATTGTCCCATTTGTGTTGCCAATTGTTAATCGAGATGAAGTAGCCCTTTGATAGACTGCAGGTGTGGCCTTTAGTTTTTTCATTAAGAATCAGTGCAGATTAGGAATCTATAATTTTCTTTGCCCTCTGAATTGTTTTACTTTGCTGCCCTGATAACATATTGATTAATTTACAGCCTAAACTTCCTATTCCCCAAGTCCCATAAAGATGCTACCCAAACAGTGCTATTGATTCTCAGGCTTTGCCTCTGTGAGATTCGTTGGTGTTTTCTCAAAGGAGGTGGTGAACATGTTAAGTAGTAAAGCAACAATTTTATCCTCTGGTAGTCTTGTAAATACTGTGGAGATCTAAACAAAAAAGCATGGGGTAGACAGAAATGTTTGAACTAAAAACTTTTTGATAATGATTTAAAAACACCAAATATATTGTATGGTGCTTTGTGATCAAGACCTGCAGGTGCACTGCGCCCCCACCTCAATGTCCGTCCCAAAGGGCCATATACCTGTTATAATAGTGGATTCTCTTGCTCCACTGCCAAAATAATTCTACTTAAAGCCAACAGGGATTGCCCTTCACCAGGCATACTTTGGACAACTGTCCCAACAATTCCCACCTCAATAGTCATCGACCCACCAACAAAACCGCAGTCCACCCCACTACACTTTATTTCAATGCAAATTGATTCTCAAGTACACAGCAGAAATATGGGACTTACTTGTGTCCTCACAACCAGATTTATGCTTCATCACAGAAACCTGGCTTTACCCTCTAGAGCTGCCTAGCATCCCCATTGCATTTCCTGATAATTATAAACCAGTTAGGCTGGACAGGGAATCAAAATCAGGAGATGGAGTACCCATGGCTTTCCGGAACTCCTTTAGAGTTGAAATGCTTGACTCTCTTCTCACTGGGCAGAGATAGCAGCATTCAAACTAGAAACTCCCCCACAGCGACATTTGGAAAAGTGCTCTAGTCTCCCGCCCTCCCAGCCCCAAAACAATGTTTAGTCATAATCTAGCAGAACGACTACCACCTCATATATTATCCATGCAAAATGTTCTCCTAATAGGGAATTTCATTGACCCTGACATACCTATCCTGTTGCTCAATCTTGAAATGTTAGACCTTCACCTGACTGGGACCGGCCTCACACATTGGGCAGGCCATCCACTGGACCTCATTTTTTCCACCTCAAGGCTTCTTCAGGCAGACATCCCTCAACCGCTGTCCTGGACTGATCATTTTCTGATCCATTTTTCAGATTCCCGCCAGGACCATTCCAGCAAAACCTATAGCTCAGAAGCACTCTAGAACGAGGCTATGTGAACAGATCACTCTGCATACTGGCATTCGGCATAATGGTGCCTGGTACACGGTGCATGGATGTTTGAAAACATGCCTTTTTCGACTGCGACTTGTGCTGCAGATCTTTTCTGGGCCACAGCACAAGGAGCAGTAGAAAAATGCAGTTTCCTACTGCCTACATGGCGGTCTTATCAAAATATGGTGGACAGAACCGCCAATCTGTAGTCGGGTGGTCCCCTGCCTGGGGAAATGGTGGTCAGATGCTCATCTGACCTCCATCGTAATCAGGCCCTAAGTGCCTATCATTGCAAAATAAGGATAGAATGTACGCAGCATGTTATCAACAGGATATATCAAGCAGTCAATTTCACTAAGGAACTATTTTAAGTCCTAGATTACTTTACCAAACCCCAAACTTGCTCCTCAGTCATCCCTGCCTCCCAGGTACTTTGCGACAGTTTAGCCAGCCACTTCCAAATTAAAACCAATGAGGGATCATGATTATTTGAGAATAATTTTGCTTGATCAAGTCTGCCGATTAAGTTTAAATTAACATACATATTTTTATAAAATGACTAACAGTGTGGTAAATTAAAAGGAAAAATGTGAGAGTTTTCATTAAAAAACACTACATCGGAAAAACATGCAGAAGAGGCAACACATTCAGAGTTCCAAAACAGCATAGTGCAAGCATGAAGAAGGTTTACAAACTGGTGTAATAGGAGATATTTATGTTATAAGAGAAAACTTGCTAAAGTGTACTAAAGAATATAATTCAAGAGTAAATTTTTTCTCGTGATCATGAAAGTAAAAAAATAAATAAAAGGGTGATTGCTTATACATTCAGCAAATTTTATTCAGACTATGATTATGGGTTTAATTAAAAAATGATGCTTTTCTCATATCATTTTATCTGCATACTCTAGTTATTCTGTACATTATTAAAATGCTGTGTTTTATTCTTTAGCAAGAGATGATTTTGTGGTTTTCTATGTAGGCCTAAAAACTGTTTGTGTATTATTTCTTTCGTAAATATAGGCCTCATGTATTTTGTCCTTCATTATTTCTAAAATACTGATCTATTTGCTTTCGTTGAATGTTTATCACTATAGTTTCCTTCCTATGGTTAGAGTATTTCTTTCTATGAATAATTGTGCCAACTATGTTGTAAGCTTCTGTGGAAACAAGCTTGTGGATATGAAATTTTCGATATATGCTTCCGATTTCCGAGGTAAAATTACGTTTATGGATTAACAAAGGCATCTTGTTAAAGTTCTGGATTAACTAGGCAGGAGAACGATCACACCATGGATGTTAACCAAAGGAAATGTGTATTACTGTGAAAATACTACAACTGGGGGCTGGAATTTTTTGAGGTATAACTACCCCGTGAGAAAAGAACTATTGCCGCCTGCTGTTACTACTGCTGCTGTTGCTACCCGATACTTCTCTGGCTGGCTATTATCCTTGCAAAATATGGGCATGACATGCTGTCAGTCCAAACTTTGACTTTTTCCTTGAACTGAACTATCCTGATTACCTTGCACTTCTTCAGCTGGTGATGTTGCTCAAGCTAAACCTATTCGACTGACTGGTTGGCTATTTCACACTATTGCACGCTGTGCATTAGTACATTGATCCTAGGTTCGTATGAATCTCAAATTGCTTACTGAATTTGTAATGTGTATTTATCTCTTTCTCACTCTATCTCTCTCTTCACACGCAAGTTATTGATTTTTGAATTATTATTACCATAGTTTGTATTTTCTATTGCGGATTTACCTGCATTCATTTGAAATAATAAAAGTACTGACAATTCTAATGTGTTTGTTTGTATTGACCATTCATTATTGAAAATGTAGATAAAAGTACCTTGAGAGATACACTGAGTTTGTTTTATTTGACAAGGATTAGACATAAGATGTTCGAATTTTATTGTTAGACTGGCATTTCTTCATTATGGGTCCTCATGAATGAAATGCTTTTTCATCTATAATTATCTGAGTCCCTATTAGCTCAACAAAAAGATCTATTGGAGGACCTCTTAATCTGTAAGTGGCTGTGGAGTTTCTATGTTATATATTCAAAAACACAAGAGCAACCCTAATGTCCCTGCGAACCGGGTAAGTACACCGTACTGAAAAACAATGTTCACAAGGAACTCATTTGGAATTCATTTCCTAATAACAAATAACCCCTTCTTTTTTTGTCATTTTTACAAAGTTTTTTGTATATTAGTGTGTGTATGGTTATGGTTTCACTGGGGTCACTTTGCACTGTAAATATAATAGAATAAGAGAGGAATATTGTATATATGATATGTTTTAATATGTGTTTTGACAATTTTCTAATTCAATAAAAGACCTCGGCTGAGGCTTTGTGAAATAATTTCTGTGTGTAGGCTTACTCTATGTGTTAACTTTTTGTTAACTTAGTGAAAGATTCATTCTATGACAACTATTGATGTTGTTTGTTATTAGGAAATGAATTCCAAATGAGTTCCTTGTGAACATTGTTTTTCAGTACGGTGGAGTTTCTATGGGCACAAACTCTTGGTTATAGTAAATGATTTATGTTAATGGTAGATATCATAAATTTTACACAGCTTCGGCTGGATTACCGACAACATCTATTGTAGCTTTCACTCCACGGATAGATCATCAACCTGCCCCGGCACCACTGACTCAAAAATATTGCTTCAGTAGAATTTGAATGGTTGAAGCCTATCTCCCAATCTCAGATGTTCGGTTTACTAGCTAAAGTCAAATCTGACTCCACTTTCCTCCTTACATCATTGTCACTTTATCCACTCTTCTCGTGCCGGCTATTACATCACTGTGCAACCAGCCTCTGACCCTTCCACGGTTATGGAAAGCAGCATGTTACACCTATTTTTTTTAAAAACAATGCAGATCCCAAGGAACCAGCTAACTATCGCCCAAAAAACTCCTCCCCCTGTTGGGCAAAGTTCTGGAGTCCTACGTCAATAGACAACTCTCCTCCTACTTGGAGAATCATTATTTGCTGGATGCCTCTCCATCGGGCTTCAGATCTTCCCACAGTACAGAAACTGCCCTATTACTGGTAGTAAATACAATCAGGCTATCCCTGGAGCCAGAAACACCGCCATGCTGGTCTTGCTTGACCTGTCAGTGGCATTTGATACCATCTTACATTCTATCATGTTATGGCATCTTACCAGATAGGTATCCAGGGCACCACCCTCGACGGGTGCAAAGATTCCCTCAAAGATATGGTCCAAACAGTTTCCATGGGCACCTACCATTCCAAACCATTCTCCTGGACAATGGGGTCCCCCATTGTCCCTCCTTGAGACTTATGCATTTCAACATGTATGTAGTCCCCGTTGCTCAGTTGGTCAAGTCCTGCAGGTTTGAAATACTTTCTTATGCAGACGACACCCAAATAATCATCTTGTTTGGGCAGGAGATTGAAAATGTCAAACAGCGTGTCTTCATCTGCATGAGAAAACTTGGCACCTGGATGCCCAGCTCCATTGGACAGACGATTGGTGGACGGCTTAGCTTGGCTCTACCCCTTCGCCCAGTAGAAAAGCCAGGAACCTGGGTTTACTGTTAGATGACAAGCTATCTATGACCGGCCAGATCACTGCCATCTGTGGCACTTGCTTCAGCATATCAAGCCTTCTTAGAATAATTTTTCGGTGGCTTATTTTGAGCTCCCCGAAGACACTCAACCAGGCACTAATCATCAGTCACCTGGATTATAGCAATTCCCTAATTCTCGCATTAAATGTATTCCTTTTTCATCCAAAATACAGGTGGTTCAAAACACTGCTGCCCGCCTGGTCAACAAATTGCCTCCATGGACACCGTCAGCCCCAATGATCAGAGCACTTCATTGGCTCCCTATTAGAAAAAGAGCAGTGTTCACAATAGCTACAGGACAGACTCACTCTCCATCACCCTTAAAGAAAACTAAGATCTAAAAATCAACTTTTTCTATGTCCTCGGCGCATTCGAACGTCAACATTTGGTGACTGGGAATTTTGTGTAATGTTCTCTGCTTTTGTAACGTTATGATTTTGTTTCTAAAGTCACAAATACCAAGGCAGTTGTATAATATGATGCACACACAGACAGGGTTTCGGAAAATGCTCCAAAACTAGCAAAGCAATTTGTAAGTTTCCTCCAAGATATAACACATTTTTCTTTTCCAGCTAATAAGCAAACATTCCTTCAAACCACTGTTTAGGACATGTAAGCTTTATTTAACCTTAAGACAGCAATTAATTATGTTAGTTAATAATTATTTGTGTTTCTTTTTTCAACATAGCAAAGTATGCCCATTTTGCTTCACTTTTATCGTTTATAGATTTCCCTGCTCAAACCTCTTCCTGCAAAATTAATTTTCTTACCTGTACCTTGCCCTGCAAATGCTTCAGTCTGCAACAACCTTGTCCCTGTCTATGTATGTACCTCGGTCTGCCTGCAACTATGTCTGACTATATCCATCCTCCAACTACCTATGTTTGCACCTCTTTTTGGCTACATCTTTGCCATACTGTACCCATGACACCTTTCTAGGTCTACCCCTTTCCCTGGTTGCATCTATCACAGCTTGAACCTCTCTGAGCCCTTGTCTCACCAAGCTTGCGTCTCCTTCTCCATAACCTTCCATGGCTGCACCTCTCCCAGAACCTCTTCGGTCTACTTGTACCTCTCTAAGACTGCAGCTTTCGTTGCTTCATCGGTCCCTTTCTGTGAGAAGTTGGCCTGGCATATGCTGGTCACTAGTTATAGTGGTCACCTTGCACCAGTCCAATTCGACTCTTATGGTAGATAGGTTTAAGACAACCTTTTAAAGAAAGCTATCCTAGTGGTAGCTGTGAAGAGTAGCCTTCAGGCTAAGACTCCGAGGAATGTAAAGCAGCTTGTTTTACCTTATAATCTCTTGAATTACCAAATGAAAAGGACACCACACAGGTATATATATATCAAATATATATGTATTTATTTCTAGACACACTCTACTAATCTCTTTATGAGATTAAAAGCCAGGTAAACATTCAAATGTCAACAGTTCTCAATAAATTAAGCACAAATATGGCTGGAGCCCTAGGGGCGTACCAGACCATATACTACAAAAATGGGGTAACAAAGTCGACTTGCACAATGACAAAGCCTAGGGCCTCGGGAATCGCTGGGGCTTCACTACTGCAGTGTTAGCAGGTAAGTAACAAGCCCTTGGGAGACGCGTGCAGTGTCTAAACACAGCCGCGGGTTTCCTATAGGTTACAATGGAGCAAGTCGCGGTTTGTATTTTAAAGTTTTAGGGCACTTCGAAGAAGTCAACAAGCAAGCCACTAACAAGGTAAGTATTTCGAGGGCCAACACACACTTGGGCACCGGAGTGCACGAGTTACCTCACCCAGGGAAGCCGGGTGCATAGGTGTCTTTTGATGTCGGGTCGCGATGCTGTTTTCAATGGAGACCAATGAAGACTTGCTGCTTGAGACGACTGGAGAGGTGTCCGCTGGAATCCGAAGGTGGATTGAAGATGAAGAGGACCTGAAAATTGAAGGGATAGTGTTCAAAGTGACTTGCCAGTGACCGGTGGCCAGCAAGATGGATGAACACAGATGTCGCGTCGCTTCAGGTCGTAGATGGTGTTTTGTCTCTTCGCTCACGAAGTCCAGGAGGGATCGACGATGACCAGCCGCTGGGTTCGGAGTGTCCCACAACGTCTGCAGCTGATGACGGTGTTGGCAACCGGATTGGAGCCAACAAGCCTTGGCAACTGCAAGTCTCATGTGGACTGAAGATAGTCGGTGATGCAGACCAGCAAGGTCTGATGGACTTACCCAGTGAGGGTAAGTGAGAGCAGGGCTGGAGCAACCAGGAGAGATCTTTGAATCATTGAGAAAGTCTTCGGGGGACCCACTAGCCAACGGGCAAGTGATCACGAAGACGCCGCCCCAGGAAAAGTTTCACAGGAGCCCACGGTCACTCAGGATGGGGTAGGCCACTGATTTTTGGAACAAGACCTGCTGGGGACTTGGGCCACAAATGGTCCAAAGCACAAGTTTGTAGAACATTATTTAGGGTTTGCACTCAATCAGTGCATGGTTCCCAGGTATTGCAGTTCCTCGTCACTCGTAGGGTCCAGATGCCACAGCTTCACTGGGGACTCAAAATGGCCGTCGAGAGGTCAGGAAATCTGCTTCTGGGGCCACAGGGACTTCGGACTCCGGCGGGAGCGGTGAAGTTTGCAACCGTTGATTGAGGTTATTGGTGCCTGCCAAGCAGGGGAGTCACTCCTTGACTCCAAGGGAGATTCTTCAGTCCTCCAAAAATAGTGGAACGTCGAAGGGCCAGGATTCTTCTTCGTAGAGCGTCGTCCAGGGTAATCTGAATTGCATTGGCAATGCTTGCTATCTTATAGTGAAGATAGGGGAGGGAATAGTTCTAGGACCACTCCTCTAGGAGGGTCAGGGTAGTGGGTGGTTACACCCACTTCCCTTTGTCCAGTTTTGCGCCAGAGCAGGGGCAGGTAGCCCCTGAACCGGTTTGAGCTGGCATATGCACAGAGGAGCCTACTGCCTTTTGTTGGGCTTCCTACACTGCGAGTTTCGGTCAGCTGCAGGAGGGCAGCCCAGTGTCTGTGCTGGTGGCATCCATTTTGTGATGCCAGGGCTCTAGGAGATTTCTACCGTTTAGTACAGTGGGTACATGTCATCCCCTCTAGAAAGGTGGGATCATACTCCCACACCAGTTACTGGTGTGGGAGTATGATTCCAAGTTGTTTGACACCAAACACAACATGTTTTGATGCAGTCATTCCAAAGTTAGCATTTACCGCAAGGTTATAATGCACTTAAGAGTATATGGTTTAACCACATCCACAAACAGCAGCAGAGAATAGACTCTGCCAGCTGCAGAGGGGTCCTGCTCATGCAGAAGCACCCCCTCACATAGTAAACCAAGCACCCTGCCCTCAGGATTGATAGGGCCTGCAATAGGGGTGGCTGATAGGTTTATATGTATGGTGAGATATAGTAACCTATACCTCAGTGAGGAGTGCTAACACTACCTCACACAGGCTGCAGTAGCAGGCCTGTGTGGTCAGATTGAGAATGCTTCCCAGGGGTGGCATAATACATGCTGCAGCCCCTGGTAGGCCTGTGAAGTACCAATGCCCTGGCTACCTGAGGTCCCATATACTAGGGGCTCATAAGGTACCACAGTATCCAATCACTAGTGCATCTAATATGCACACCAAGTTGTTTAGAGAGATCAGTGAGACTGGGGCCCTGATTAGCAGGGACCCAGCCAGACTATAGCCAGAAACCAGTGTATACATCAGAAAAAAGTGGGGGCAACATAAGTGCAGATCCTACTTTCCTACACAACCCCCCCAAACGCAGGGACATTAAACTAACCTTGACCAGTTGAGTCTTCATGTTCTAAGTGGAAATACCTTGAGAGTCCATCTGCATTGGCATGTTGGGTCCCAGGTCTATGTTCCACTGTATAGTCCATCCCCTGTAGGGAAATGGACCACCTGAGCAGTTTAGGATTTTCACCTTCCATCTGTTTGAGCCATAGGAGGGGCTTGTGGTCAGTCTGAACTATGAAGTGAGTGCCAAACAAGTATGGCCTCAGCTTCTTCAGGGCCCACACCACAGCAAAGGTCTCCCTCTCTATAGCTGACTAACATTTCTCTCTAGGGGTCAGCCATCTGCTTATGAAAGCTACTGGCTGGTCTTGATCTTCATCATTAAGTTGAGACAGTACAGCTCCCACACCCAGCTCTGAAGCATCTGTTTCGACAATGAACTACGAAGGGGCTCTTTAGCGGAGAACTTTTTTTGATGAAGCTGTTGGGTGTGTGAGGGTGTGTGGACAGGGTAGTGTAGTGAGTGTGCAGTGTGGTTTAAAATAGGGTCCAGTACTGCCCTTAGCAATAATTTTATTCTGGGGGTGCACTAACCTAGCTAAAAACTGAGCCCTGCCTGGAGGTAATGAGCCCTGCAGGGTCTATCTGGTGCAAATGGTCGACATGTTTCTTGCCTAAGAAAGCCCCTAGCGGGTCTGGTGGCAATTCTTCAGGACCGTTGTAAAAAAGAGAAGGTGATCTCGACTCTTATACTACCGCAATGCTGTTTCTGAACACCACTGTGTAACCAGCGTTGCTGTTTTGGTGAAAAGGGATTGGAAGCCCCATGCAGACAACGACAATAATCCTTGTCAGGGTGAACCACAAAAGACACTAAATTAACCTGTGCTTAATCCTCTAGTAGCTGGCACAAACGCAGTGAGGTTTAATTTAGAGGCAACGTGTAAAGCAATTATGCAGCATACAAACAGTAATAAAGTAAAAACACAACACAAGAAAAATGCCAAAGCAATTAAGAAGTAGACTAAAATACAACCAGATATATTAAAGTTTAAAGTTTTAGTGAAAATAGCACCTAAAAACACATAGTGCTTGTATTTGATCCTGTAAAGGACTTGGCTTCCTTTTTGCTAAATTTGTACTACAGAAATAATATATGCAAACATACTTATTGTAGGGTGCTCTGTGAGAAAATACTGCAAACTGTTGTGTTGAGGAGGTATTGTGACAGGATAACCTAAGCTGTCAGTACTTCCCATAACCGAAAATCAAACGTGTGTTGTTGTGCAGCACCGCATGATTCCGTTAAGTCAGATGGTGGCCCAGAAAGAACTTTATTCAAATGTGGCCATGCAATAAAAAATATATTGTATATTATTTTGTAATGCACAGCGTAAGAAATTAGGTAATAGGTTAAAGGGGTTGGAAGCCCCACGCAGGCAACAGCCACAATCCTTATCAGGGTGAACCTTACTGATTCTGCAGAAAATTGGATTAGTATAACTAGCAACACACATGGATATCAATGATGTATCACATTGATTTGTATATATGCTACCGCCGTGCTCTTACTCGCAAACCTCAAAGCAAACCATGACTAATAATCAGGATTTCACAATGTGACTAAGAATGTTGTGCACCTTTCCAAAGTGACATTGAGAACACTGAAAAATCAGATAAGGCCTGCCACAACAGAACTTATGAATCATTGCAATCAAATTAGAAATACCTTTGATGAATTGACCAGAAAATGCATATGGGTATGTGGTGGCCCAAAGTGATCTCTCAGATGTACCCTCATGAAGAAAGAGGGCACAGTCTAGTTACATTTCGGATTCCTTATTCAAGCCCGTAAATAGGTAACGATATCCCACCAGGAACAGAAAAAAAAAATTAGCTTCTGCCTTCAACTGCCGTTGGAAGCACTGCATCCACACAGAACACTCAAGCAGCATCCCATTCAACAGAGCCTTGGTCTATAGTGAAGTATGCAGGAGAGGCAGAAAAAGCACAAGTAACTCATATTTTCACATTTCAGAAACAAGAAATGCACAAGCACTATGTGAAAAGACATCAAAAAGACACATAATGTACTCGAAAGCATACTAGAAAAACATTCAGAGAATATGAACCGCTTCACAGTAAGATTTGTGAAGGGAAGGTAGAAATGTGAGGGCTTTTAAAAACAGTTATGTTACGTAACTTATATCTGTAAAACTTGATGAAGGACTTAGAAAATTAAATAAAAACATGCAATTTATACAACTGCGGAAAGTAAGCTGTATAAGTGGTGACCAGGAATTCAAACTTTGGGGATAAGACAAGTACTGGAGCCATACATTAAAAGAAATAGGTGTGACTCCAATGTAGGCTGTAGTTTAAAGAATCAATCTAAAAAAAATGATTAGATCAAAAATACACTCAATGAAAAAATCTATGGTATTAGCTTTATTTAATGTTATGGCAACTATACATATTGAAGAAGTGTAGGTGAGTTAACTGTTGACTTTGGTTATATTTCAAAGAGAATACATTTATTTATTTAGATAACGATATTCTAGGTGTTCAATGAATTGCATAGATAAATGTAGGTTTGTTTTGGCTTCTTACAATTATGGAGTTACCATAAATCAGGGTTAGTGATAAACAAAATATTACTTGTTCTTTGTAGTTATTAGGAGTCATTTTCAATGGGTTATGAGATTGTGAAAGATTATGGCTCGTGAAATTGCACAGAAGATGCTGCAAACACAAGGCTGTATCTGAATAATGGCTTCCAGTATAAGAGAGATTGCCATTTTGCAACTGTGCTTTGTACACTTCACACAGGAAAATTCGGGCCGCTATATCCTTGGCAGGTAATGTAAATGTAAATTGATACTTGTATAGCGCACTACTCACCCGCAAGGGTCTCAAGGCGCTTGTACGAATACCGCTGTGGAACCCATCCTGGCTTTCCCTGTGAGGTGTCCACTCCTGGGCACCTCCAAGGTGGAGGCCAGGCATCCTTAGCGTTGTGGGGGCCGTTGTGGAGATTAAGCAAGCTATTGCCCAGAGTTGCAGAGTGGGACTCCATGAATGGAATAGGCACGAGGCGAGAATTGTCAGGTCCGTGGAATTTTTGAGCCCAAGACCCACCGAGGCAGGGAATTGAACCCTGGTCCCGGGCCAGACCTCTGCATCAGGGTCTGCCGTTCTAACCATTGAGCCACACTTCTCCACCCAGGTACGCAAATAAACCGCGCAATGTGTGTAGCAAAATGTTTAAGAATTTTATATGTGACTTCTCGTGTTAATAATTACTTATATATGGTAGCACTAGAGGGAATACTAATAGGGAGACACAAGGATTTATAACAAAGAGAATCACAATTCTGAATCTAATTTGCCTTGAAGTGTAATATGGGATATATAAATGTATCATGTATAATTAATTTTATGATCTTACTTTAGAGTAATATGTAAAGATCTTTTGAACTAGATAACAGTTACTGAAAAGTGGTAGAGAAATTTAGTTTTTGCTGAACCCTGGAATATAAAATTGAGATTACATATGAACCAATGGTCTAACCTCTATACTAGATAAATGGCATTTATGGATGGAGTAAATTTAGAGTTTAAGCTTGCAAATGAGATACTGAAGAGGGCAAGGTAATGATTTGCCAACGAGCTTGCATACTGTTTGAAATATTTAAATAGTGGAGCATTGAATCACTTTTTATACAATGATATTGCTTACAATGATTGTTAATTTTCGAATACTTATCTATAGCTTTGTACTCAATTTACTGGTGCTAGCATGTGGTGAGATTCAGACCTCTAATGGTGTTATATTTTGTTGTAGTGTCAATCAACAAGGGTCTAATTACGATGTCGGTCAGACACCATTGTGGACAGGAACCAACCCGCCACTGGTCGGCGGTTCCACCAACTGTATTTGGATGCGACAGCCCATTGGCCAGTCAGAAACATTCATTTTTCAATTGCAGCTTGTGTGGTGAGCGGAAAAGGGCTGCAGCACAAGCTATTGGAAAATAGATGTTTACAAACAACCCTGCACCGTGTGGCAGGCCCCCTGCAGTGCAGGGATTTTTGAAGAGCACCACAGGTGCTCCCCATAGCGGAGGGCCAGGGGGAAGGGGGACCCTGCTAGGCATCCCCAAAGTCACCTTCTGCCTGCCTTTTCATGGCAGGCAAACCGCCATCAAAGGGTAGGTAGAAAGCAACATTGTAATCCTGACGGCGGAGCCGAGACTGGCTGTGTCGTCATTATGGGATTACCATTCCGCCCACTGCCGTGAAGGGCTGAGCCCGTCGGAAACAGACCGGAATCCCCCGCAGTTTTCCTCCACCGGCCAGTATTGTAGCACAGCAGTAAGACAGAAACTATTGAAGTCGGGCAGAAAGCCTCCGCCTAGCTGTCATATGGGTTCCCATACGACATCGTAATCGGGTCCTATGTGTTTACTGCCAATTTCAAATTTAACTGTGCCCTGAAGAAGTGAGTAAAATAAGAAATATGAAAGGAGTTCAAAAAGGAAAAGTGGGCAAACGATTGCATTGGTTAAAGTAAAAAAAAATTCTAGTAAGGGGCCGATTCCGATCCGGGTCGGAAGGGCACCGAACGTGATCCGGCCAGAAAAACTACGAGCCGTACGCGTGTTTTCTGCCCGACTCGTACAGGTGTACGAGCGAGCAAGTATGATGCGAGCTACGTGAAATTCACCGACCGAGTCGTCTCGGTCGTAAGCTAACCGTGGCGTGCAATGGATGCGATTTACGACCGAGCCAGTACGATGCATGCGTCGGACAGCCTGTGCGAGCTGGAGTGTCCGGCTCGCAAAACGTCCGGGTGGTTGCCTTTGGGGGTCTGCGTCGGACCCCCTGTCACCTGCAGCCCTACGACTCGGACACAAGGGGAGACCCAAGGGTCCCCCCAACACAGGCATGTACGGTTCGGATGGCACCGATGCGTACCCACTGTAGGGGGCACTCTTGCGCGAGACGTACCCATTCAGTCAATGGGAGCCCATGTATGCGTTGTACAACCGGCTCCCATTGACTTCTATGGAAGTCCGACCGAACCGAGTCCGGCAGCATGTGGCCGCATCGTACTCACACGGTCGGACTGCAGGACTCCGGCTCAGTCAGAAAACACTCCGGATCCGGCTCGGTAGGGGTGCTTTCCGACCCGGATCGGAATCGGCGCCTAAATTGTGATGCAACAAATTAGCATTAAGCACCTCCAGCAGTACTGGTATTTTGTAATTATACAATGCATTGAAGGTGACTGGAATGTTGCAATAAGAAGAGCACTGTAACGGTCCCTTTATATTTCATCCACTTATAAGTATAGAATGTTAAACCTTTTAACAAAATAACTACAATGTGTCAATCAGAGAAAAAAAAACCCTAGTAAATATGGCATTGATGTTTCCCTCACGGATAGACTGACCATTTGCTGCAGGACCTAACTATCTGAAATTAATGATTAAAATATATAATTATTTAGTCTTTACAGGACTATAAGAATAAATAGTTGAATTGCACAGATCAATACTGTCATACTTGGATACCATTAGCTATTCTTTAGATTCCACTCAGGACACAGATTTACTCTGAGATAATAAAACCTATCAGAAAAAATGATTGGCACAACTCAGTACAACAGTAACTATGAAGGACACGTTTTGTGAGGGGTGCAGAAGTTCCCATAGGCATCTTCTAGAGTGCTCCAAAGGAACAATCACTTTTGAGATCAAAGCCAGTCAGGTAGCAGATGTATGATTCTGAAAAGCGCCTCTCCAATTTTCAACAATCAACCATTGACATAGCGTGGTATGGCATGCAGTGTATGCTAATGAGCCTGCAAATTAGGGGGGCATTTAGGTGTGTATTCAAAATGGTGGACACAGAGGTGAACCAATGCAATCCTACAAAAATACTGGGCCCATTCATATTCAAATGTTTAGTATGTCTTCAAGACCCCACAAAAACTGTGGCATTAGCAAGGCACCATCACACCAGCCATATGCTCTGCTCACACACCATGCAACAAAGCTCACATTGGACAGGAATCCCACCATTTAACTTCTGCCTTACTAAATCAAAACCAATGTAATCCATCTTCTTTTTTTCAAACATAGGAAGCAGGTCCTTTTGATATCATTGATCGCTCCAGAGCACGCCACATGTTGAATACCACCGCAACAACAATGGCTCAAAAATGCTGACCTGTATTTAAATACGGGTTAGCAATGTTGCAGAGGCAAGTGGCCCAAAGCACAGACCATAAACACTCATACTGTGTCAAGACCCAGATAATTACACAGGAGCAAATACAATCACTTGTAGCCTGTTCCTTAGAACAGCAGCCACAAGA
This sequence comes from Triturus cristatus, assembly GCF_964204655.1. Lineage (NCBI taxonomy): Eukaryota > Metazoa > Chordata > Amphibia > Caudata > Salamandridae > Triturus > Triturus cristatus. The sequence continues at coordinate 234,784,289 of NC_140587.1, forward strand.
AAGATTTTGTCGGTGAGCTATGAGAAAATGTGGGGGAGTGGTTAGAGACGGAGGTTCTGAGAGGATCATCTGCTAAGTCTTCTTCCGATTTTAAATGTAAACATATTTTAAATTGCAGAAATTTCTATCTATTTACAGATCTGAACTGTCCTGTGTCTGAGAAGGGCTCAGTTGTATCGCCTAGTGATGGTAAGCAGAAAAAGGTTATGAGGAAATTACAATAACAAATAAAGATCTTTAGTGTTCGAGAGAGACACCATGATTGACCTTACTGCATTAATTCACTAGATCTTCTGATGAGGAATCCTTGCTTGCTTTAATAAGTTTCAATATGAAAGATCTGTGTTCACCTAAGAATGCCCAGTTTTCTCTCAAATGTCCATTGGATCTTTCGTTCAATTCACACTAGCGAAGGGGAATCGCCAATAGAGCATCTGAAAACCTTGTTCTCATAGCAGGGAGTAACAGAGACAGAAGCTTACCTTTGAAGTGCAAATTCCCTTGTGCTCTTCATCATTGGCACTGCTATTGAAGCACTGCTTTTCACCAGAGAAAACCCTATTAATTAGCATTTGGGCAATTAGTTGGTTACCTCTTACAATGGCAGTAGGATCTTACTCCAAGGCCAAGATGGCCAATGGGGGTTGCAAGATTTGCTTTCTTGTGTGTCTCTTCTTCTCAACCATACTTGACAAACTGCTATAAAGGTATTGCATAAATGACAAAAATGTCTAAGGCCACAGCTTTCTCTGAGGCCACACATACCTGCCTCTTGACACAAACCAATGCAAGTGGATCTGTCTGCCATAGTCACAGCTGACATAGGCTAATGGACAAAACTAAGATATCATCCCCTCTGGAGGGACATTTGTGGTGTCTGTTTTTCTAGGGACCTGAAGGACCAGGGAGTTCTGAAGTAGTGCGTACTTCTCATATATTTAGCCATTTCCAGTAAAAAACTGGGGGGCGTTGTAACGCATGCGATGTAAATGCACTGCGTGGTAAAAACCGCGTTGTAATGGCTGTTCCCCCCATAAATATATACAAAATGCACCGTCCGCACAAAAATATACAAAACAGTAAACACAGTGACAGTTCGAATCAAAATCTCTCCTGAAAAGGATGCCACAGATATTTAATGAATAATCAGTATTAAGTTTCACAATGTTATTTTCTTTGGAAAACTAAAAAGTATGAATTTATTAAATGTGCGCAACAGTAAAAACAAAATAGGCTTGCAACTTTCGGCAATCATCGTTACGTTTGTCAAAACCATCCGTCTGTAAGGTTTAACAAAACATTTATAACTTAACTAACCTTGCAGCTTTAGGGCAGTCATTCAATACCACGAAACAAAGATTTCAGTCATAATGCATCTTTTGTTTCTACATGAGATTGCAAGGCAAGCTCTCAAAACACCTACCACAAAGTACTCCACATTCTCATGAACTTCATGAAAGCTAGATGGTGAGAGCTTTTAAAAAAGAACAAACCCACCTTCCCACAGGGTCAAACATTATTGGCTCTTCTCCCTGCACATGGAAAGGGTTGTCCATGACTGTCACTACTCCAGGTGACAACTGTAACTCATATACACAATGTAAGTGCTCCCTGTACCACAGGAAGCACCACAAGAGAAATATGCAATTGTTTAGAGACTCGGAGCATTCTTTGGCATGCCACTGGCTTCTAATATTGATGCCCAGTACTGTGAAGGGAGCCATGCAGCTGACTTATTGTGTTCCATGTCTCTGCGGCCTCTTCTTCTTCCCCATCACTCTGATCCTAGTGCATGCGAGGGAGGGAGATATGGACTTTCCTGCTCTCCCCACCCACCTGCAGTAGTGATTCAATGGTGCTGGAAAGCAAAAAGAAGAGAATGATTGGTGAATCCAGCGTAATGATGGTGCTCAGGGGGACCCAGTAGCCCAGGCACCACTGTCAAAGTCTGGGGGGTTTGCCTGGAGTGGATAACATAATAGTTTTGGTCCCCGTGGAGGACTAAGGCAGCTTGCCCCACTTTTCTGAAGTGAAAGATGAGAAAACCACTGATCACAGTTTAAAGGCGATTGCTGAGCTCACATAAATGGGGTTTTCTATAGCCCATGATTTTGCCACTGCACAGAGGTTATTGATTGCTGCTCATGAATTTCAGATGGAAATACAAGTATGTTAGTTCCCATTGCACATATTTGCATGGAGTTTTCAGATGTCTGCCCCTGGATTCTTCTGAAGAATAGAGTTAGTGAATCTCATTTATTTGTCTTTCCTGCACAGCTGTATTCTTCTATTCCAGACACCATCCTCCTGCATTGCAAACCTACTGCACTATTTTAGACATCAAGGTTAGCCTTTTCCTTCAAGTCAGTTGCAGCTTCTCCAGCTGGGTTAAGACCCATGTCACTTGCACACCTCATTACTGCTCACGAGGCAGTTGGGCAGTTGAATCCAAAAGGCAGGCTTATCTTCGGGGGAAAACAGTCCAGCAAAACCCTTTCTCCAACAGGCAGTTCTTTCTTTTCCGCAGACTACAGCTCTTCTTGTATGTGTTTTATCTTGCTTGTTCCCACTGGTATGGAAACCAGAAATCAGAGCCTGACACTAGAGCATAAGTAATACCCACCCACCCTGCACAGTGGACCTTCATAGTAGCCAGTAAGTCTACTGGCACATGTACTGGGGCCTTCTGCCTCATCCGTATACAAGGTTTGCCGATCCAGGTTACACACTGTTCCTGTTCTTTTTACCCCTTTCAGGCTGGTAAAACCACTGCTTTTTGATAGTGTCAGCCGGAACGAGGGATGGGGAAGGGAGCTCTAGGTCATGGAGACACAAAGGAAAGGTGGAAATGAAGAAGAGGCTGTCTTTCTCTCTGTTGGGCTGTCCCTACACTTCAAATGTTCCCTCTATCTCCTGTTACTCCATGTCCTAGAGTCGGGTCCACCTCAAAAGTAATCAGGAATGGGGCGTGGCTACGGCGCCGAGGGAAATGGGCGCCGTCTTACGGAGCTCCGTGGAGACGTGAGGCGGCGGAGGCTCTCCAGGTTCACTTTACAGGTTCCCGAACTCCGATACCACATCAAGCAGAGTGGGAACCCATGCTGCATAAAATGACACCTTTGTTGTTACCAGGGGTGAGCAGACAATGACTTTATTTGGCAATTTATCGATCGTGGTTTGCGGCTGAGGCGCGGCCGCCATTTTGTTTTCACTTTTTCGATTCCTGTGCCCCTGCTCACCTAATGCTGCGTATTTCTTTACGCCAAAAACGCACTTCAATGGAAATATTGGATCTTGCATCCCTATTCTTCACTTTTGTTGGACCCTTCCTATGCGCTTACTGTTTTTGAGGGGTTATATGTGAGCACCATCAATGGAATAGTTTTTACAATTACTCCTCGCCGCCATTTTGTTTTCTCTTATCAATTTCTGTGACCTTGCCCGCCTAATGTCGTGCATTTTCTGTTCCAAGAGCGCTTTGGACTAGGAATGCTGCATCTTTTACCTATTTTTTTTACATATGTTGGACATTTCCTAAACGGCTACTGTTTTTGAGGAGTCCTATGAGAACGTCATCAATTGAACAGCTCTTACAATATTCCTAGCTGCCATTTTAGATTTTGTGTGTGTTTTTCGAGGTTTCCCTGTTTTCTAAATGGTTACGCCACGCACTAACCGCAGTAATACTCAACAAAACACTGTGAATAGTGCTACACTGGAATATATCAACCCCTTCAGTATATTACAAGACAATATGGAAGACGGGGTCTCAGATGCTTCTACAACTGAAGGCTCTTCTTCTCATGCCTTGCGCCCGAACTCTAAAGTGTCCTCTAAAATACCCAGTGAAAACAAATTCTCCTTTCCTTCCAACTCCTCCTCCTCTATTTCTATGGAGCTGTTGCTTGAGGAAATTCGCTCACTCAAACCCAACATGGTAGAAACAAACTCTCGTCTTCAAAAATTGGAAGACAACTGGTCACATACTGAACAAAAGATTGATGACCTTGAAAGAAGAGTTGAATCGGTCCAAGTCATCACAGACCAAATTCCTTGTCTACACAAAGAAATTCAAAACTTGAAACAACAAGTTGAAAATTTGGAAAATCGCAACAGGAGCAATAACCTACGCATTTATGGACTGGCGGAAAGTCTTGAAGGATCTAACCCCATATCTTTTTTCCAATCATTTCTGCCTATGTTTCTTGGTCTTCCAGCTTCCCCTCCTCTAAATATTCAAAGAGCTCACCGTTTGGGTCCAACTTCTCGTTCTTCTATTTCCTCTTCCTCTTCAACAAAACCTAGAGGTGTCATCTTGTATTTTTTGGAATATACTGATCTACTTACAGTTATTCAAGCTGCTAAACAGAAAGGGAGAATTACACCCACGCACACAAAGCCCTACACGACCAAGGCCCGAGCTACCTCAACAGCCGAGTCAACTTCTACGCTCCCAAACGCCACCTCCGATCAGCCAACCACGCCCTCGCCGCCGTCCCCCGCATCCGAAGAGCGACTACAGGAGGAAGGTCCTTCTCCTACCTGGCCGCCAAGACCTGGAACTCCCTCCCTACCGACCTGCGCCTGACCCAAGACCACCTCTCCTTCAGGAAGAAGCTGAAGACCTGGCTGTTCGAGCAGTAGCGGCACCCCCCCCCTCCCCCCCCCCCCCAGCGCCTTGAGACCCTACGGGTATGTAGCGCGCTTTACAAGTGTCACTGATTGATTGATTGATTGGAATGGTTCAAATCTTTTCTTTTCACAAGATTACGCCAAAGTAACTGCTGATCGTCGAAAGAAGTTCCTGGAGATGAGACCTGGCCTTCGTGCTCTCAATGCTCGCTATGGCTTGTTTCACCCTTGCCTCTTCAAAGTGACTTACAACAAAAGAACGACAAACTACGAGGATCCGGAGATACTTCAGAAATTCCTGAATTCTCATAGAGTTGAATCCATGGATACCCCTCGACTATAACTGTACTGAATCTTACAAAAGTTGTATGCCACCATCTGTGTCTATCCACATCATTGTTGTATTGTTTTTTGGTACGGTGTAAGTCCTTATGTTAACTATTTCCTATTTTTGAGTTCCTCTAGTTATGTGTTCGTGACCCTTTGATGTATGTAATCTTCGTGTTGACCTGGAGATATTTCTTCTGTTTGCCGAATCCACGTGGGATCCCTGGTTCGGTGTACGTCCTTCCTCATGTGGCTCCACCATCCCCACTCTTATTGTTTGTCTGTGGTATGTCATTTTGGCACCCTTATTCTTTATCAATTGTCTGATTTGTATTGTCAGTTTATTTTGTGTCCTGCTCTTTTCTATTTCTTACTATTCTTGTTCTCTTTTTCCTCCTTTTACTCTTCCCTCCCTTCTTTTTCTTACAATGATTCTTTTGGTTTTCTCTTCTATCTTTCCTTCATTCTGAATTCCTTTCTCATTTTTTTCTTATCTAATTTTTCTCTTTTTTTCAACAGGAAAAGCTGCTTCTTAGATTGTTTTCATAACAATGGTTCATGTTCACCTTTAATTAGCTATGTTTAGAGTTGTAACATGGAATGTTAAAGGAGTTAATAATCCCATAAAAAGACAACGGGTAATAACCCATTTAGCTAGATTAAATGCTGATATAGCGTTCATTCAAAAAACTCATTTATCTGGCATAGAGGCGTCTAAATTAAAACGATGTTGGGTGGGCCATGTTTTTTCCTCACCTGCTCTTGGTAAGAAAAATGGAGTATCTATTTTATGTCATAAGAAGCATCAGTTCTCAGTTGTTCACCAGGAAATTGATTCTGAAGGTCGTTGGGTAATTGCTAAATTACTTATAAACCAGATTCCACTAATGCTTTTTAACGTGTATGCACCGGTTAATGTAGATAATACGTTTTGGAATCATATTTCTGACAATCTTCTTTTGTTTGATGATGATTATATTATTTGCGGTGGGGACTGCAACCAAGTTTTAGATCCAATCCTAGATAGAAATTCCACTGTTAAGTTTGCCAACACCAAAATGCATGCACAATTTACTTCTTCTATATGCCGTAAGTCTTTAGTTGATATATGGAGACTTTGTAATCCGGATGTTCGAGAATATAGCTTTTATTCCCCCCCACATCACTCACAATCCCATATAGACTATATCTTTTGTAGTAAATCATTATCTCAGCATGTTTCCCACTCGGAAATTGGCTCCATTTTAATATCGGATCACGCCCCAGTTTCTGTTGATTTTGAATTGATTCCCTTCTCTCCTCATGCAGGTTGATGGCGTTTTAACAATATACTATTATCTGACTCAAATTTTACAGGCCAATTCACTTCCTTTGCCTCTGAATTGTTCTCTTTTAACTGTACACCAAATTCTTCTCCTGTAATGGTCTGGGATTCTTTTAAAGCCGCTGCTAGGGGCTTCATTATCAAATTTGTCTCTCAGAAGAAAAAACTTTTGAGGCTAACAATTCCCAGTTGCTTGCCAAGATAAAACAACTTGAATACTCTTACTATCACTCAAATTCTGAATCCACATTACAGAGTCTTATTGAAGCAAAATTCACCTTTAATAAATTATCTACTGAAGCTGCATCTTCTTATCTTTTAAAGAGTAGCGCTCGGTATTATGGGGGTCAAAATAAGATGGGGAAATTATTAGCGAATTATCTGAAAATAAGACGTGAACGGACTAAAATAGAATCTTTACGGAATAGCGCAGGGGTTTCTATTTTTAAGGATAAGGATATTTTGAATGAATTTGTTTCTTTTTATAAAAATGTATATACCCCTGAACACCAACCAAATCCAATCGAAATTTCTGCTTACTTTCAATCCATAGTACCACCATCTTCATACGACATTGACTTCTCTTCTTTAGAAAATGATATCTCCCTATCTGAGATCTCTCATGCAGTCTCGGTACTGAAAAGTGGGAAGGCTCCAGGTCCAGATGGATTCACTATTGAATTCTACGCTCATTTTGCAAATCTCTTACTCCCTCACCTTTTGGCTCTTAACAATACCTTTTCCAAAACAGGATCTTCATCTGGAACTTTTCAAGAGGCCATGATTTGCTTAATACCTAAAGAGAATAAAGATCAGTCTCTCTGCAAAAACTACCGGCCAATTTCCTTAGTTAATCTGGATTATAAGATCTTTGCAAAAATTCTGGCCCTCCGACTTGTCCCTATTTTACCTAATCTTATTGGTCCGGAACAATCCGGTTTTGTAAAAGGTCGTCATTCATCTGATAACTCCAGAGTCTTTTTTAATATTCTCGGTAAAGCTTCCACCCTAAATTATCCCCTTGCTGCTATAGCCCTTGACGCAGAAAAAGCGTTTGATAGGATTGGTTGGGACTTTATGTTTCAGGCATTAAAATGGATAGGGCTTCCCTGTAAACTAATATCTCTTATTTCTTTACTATATTCCGGTCCCCGAGCTTCTATTTTTGTTAACGGCAAAACTTCAGATTATTTTCCACTATTTAGGGGAGTACGTCAAGTATGCCCACCTCTCTCCTCTTTTGTTTATAATAGCGTTAGAACCTTTTTTAACAAAAATTAGATTAGACACTAAACTTACTGGATTCCAGCTTGCTACCTCTCATGTTAAAATATCTGTATATGCAGATGACATTCTTTTATATTGCTCTAATCCATCTACATCCATTCCAGCTTTTCTCTCTCAAGTTGACACATTCTCTCATTTATCCGGTTACTGTCTCAATTCAGACAAGTGTGAAGTCCTTCCCCTAAATATACTTTGTTTGAAACAAGACTTCATACAAACAGGTTTCTCCTGGCAAACCTCTAAGATAAAATATTTAGGTGTTTGGTTCTCCTCAAACATTGCGGAAACATTAAAGATACATTTTGACCATCTTACTAAGATTCTAACCGACTCTATTGATCGCTGGCATCCCCTCTTTCTTTCTTGGTGGGGGCGACTAGACTCCATCAGGATGATGCTTTCTCCTTTGATCCTTTACCTTCTCTCTATGATTCCAGTACATATTCCCGGAACATATTTGAAGAAGATTGACTCTCTATTAATTAAATTTCTTTGGAAAAACAAACCCCCTCGAATAGCCCTATCGATTCTAAAGATGGATAAAATTACTTATGCTTTTATGGATTTTCAGCTCTCAGACCAACTAAGTGCTGACTCGGGTGCTGATAAACTCTCTATAAAATTATTAGTAGTGTTGGACACTCTAGCTCCCAAAAAACCTTATTATTCGGCGAGAAAAAAGCCTTTTGCACCCTGGTTCTCTGACCGATTGCGTAAACTGAGACAGGAGTGCAGAAGGAAGGAAAGACTCTGGCACAGGGATCTTGCTCCTTTGGGCAGTGAGTTGCACAAACAATCCCTGAAGGCATATAGAGCAGCCATTATTGAGGAAAAGGGAAGGTACTACTCAAAGGTCTCAGAGGAACTTAAATCACCTAAGGAGCTCTTTAACATCTATAATTCCCTTGTCGCGCCCACGGCTTCTGACACTGTGGAGCCGTCTCAGGAGATTTGCGACAGTCTATCTTCCTTTTTCTGCTCTAAGATATCTGATATATATGCTCAGTTGGAGATTTTAAATCTGAAACAGACATCGGTTGCCCTGCTTGAAATCTATCCTATGCATAGCTCCAGTAATACGGCATGTTCTACTTTATGTGATTTTCCAAAGCTTACACCCGAAACTGTTGAGCACCTACTTGAACGAGTTAAGTCAAGATCGCCCATGGATCCTTGCCCTTTAAAGGTTCTTAAAATTGCTCAAGCGGCACTCATTCCGTATTTTACCACGGTCTTAAATTTAGCCATCTCCCTGGGCCAATATCCTCTGACCTGGAAGGCGGCAGTGGGTAGACCAATTTAAAAAAAGCCCTCATTAGATCCGTCTAATCTAAAAAACTCCCGTCCCATTTCCCTTCCGCCGGTCCCAGCGAAGATCTTAGAATCCCATTCGAATTTTCACTTGAGGGAGCATCAAATCTTGGATGTCTCCCAATATGGATTCAGAAGGTCTCATAGCACGGAGACTGCCCTCACTGCGGTATTTGATAACATACGAGTTCAGGTGGATGCAGGGCATACCACCCTTTTGATTTTACTCGATCTTACCGCAGCATTCGATACCCTGTCTCCCCTTCGATTGGTGGAGCGTCTCAGGGAGATAGGTGTTGGAGGCTCGGCCTTGGACCTGCTTGCCTCTTTTCTTGGTGAGCGGTCTCAAACAGTTAAACTGGGAGGTTTTTATTCGGATTCTACCCCACTTGTTTGCGGAGTGCCTCAGGGCTCCTCCCTGAGCCTACTATGTTTAAAATCTATGTGGCCCGCTTGCAAGGGTGGTGAAATCGTTTGGGCTGGAGGTGTTGTCTTATGCGGACGACACCCAATAAATGGTGTCTATCACGCAAAATGTCAGTTACTCCGCGCAGAATTCTAAAAACTGGATGCAGGCAGTCTCGTCATGGATGGTACAAAACTATCTAAAACTGAATGGCGAGCAGACGGAGGTCCTGATTTTTGGGGATAGGACAGACATCTGGTCTAGGGAGTGGTGGCCTGAGTCCTTGGGTACCTGCCCAATTCCTGTTTCCCAGGGTAAAAACCTGGGAGTTGTGGTGGATGACTCCCTATCTTTGAATTTGCAGGTCTCTAGGACAGTGTCCACCTGCTTCGGTCTCATTCGGCTCATAAGGATAATCTCTCAGTTCCTCTCACTTGATGCCCGTAAGAAAGTGGTGGTTGCATTAATATTGTCCAGATTGGGCTACTGCAACGCCCTTTATTTAGGCATCAATAAAGGCCAGCTGCGCCGCCTGCAGCTGGTGCAGAATGCCACTGCGAGGCTGGTGATGGATATACCCAAACATCACTCAGTCTCATCTGCCCTTCTTTCGCTGCACTGGCTCCCGGTGGATTGCAGAATTATGTTTAAGACCCTCTGCCTCACCCACAACGCTACTATGGCCTGGGCCCGTTGGGCATCAAGGCCTTATTCCAACAGTATGTGCCCTCGAGGAATGTTAGGTCAGCAAAAAAGAATCTCCTCACGGTTCCTAGGTTCAAAAGAATGAGATGGGGCGGGAGAGCTTTTTCTTTTGCTGCTGTCAAGGTGTGGAACTCTCTTCCGGATGTTCTTTCGGGGCAAAGATCTCACACAATCTTTCAAAAGACTTAAAGACCTGGTTGTTCCCTGAGAGGTGGGTTTGAGTGGGGCTATGTCTACCTATATATTGGTTTGTATTTCAGCGCCTTGATGCCCTTGGGCTAAGTCTGCACTTTAAAAAAATCCTCTATTCATTCATTCATTCATTCATTCATAGAACTTCATTTAAAAATGGAAAATAGGTTGACTGGTAAGGAAAACATCACCATTGTTTTGAAGGAAAACCCCTGACTAATAATGGATTGTGTTATCTTTTTTTAATTAGGTTTAAAGAGTAGAATAGGTGACAAAATGTATAAATGGGTCTTTGTGTATGTTACATCAAAATTGCAAATGACAAATGTCGGGCTCGCTGGAAAATATTCCATGACTATTCACAAGGCTGAACTAAGAAAGCTGAATTAGGTAAAAACTATGGGTTTTTTTAAAACAATTCAAGGTGATGGCCCAGCTTTCATCAGAACTGAAATCTAAGTCAGGGGATTTCCTGGCGTCATAAAACCTTCCAGAGATAACTGTGGATTGTGATAAGATGGCTTCTCTAGTGGCAGGTGGGGAAATACATTTAGCAAGCATTTGTAATTTGCAAGAACTGAACACCTGGTCTCAGTAACTTAATTCCTGCCCTAGAGACTTTTATTGACAATCATCATTCTATATCAAGAGCCGCCTGGGAGCTTATAGGGTTTGGCTGCTGACTTGCCGGTCTTTTCTTCCAAATTCTGCTTACTTCTTTCTGACTTGCTTGTCTGTACTTGGCACCCCATGATTACATCTATTTAACTAGCCTCACAAAAAGAGTGTATGCAAGACTTAACCTCTTATTACTGATGGCAGGGGCAGATTTGGATCTCGCAAAAAGTTCTTATTTGTACTGAGATCAGAATTCCAAAATGTGTGGAAAATAGCACACACCCTCAATGTTCAATGTTAAACATGACAGCCTTAGGGTGGTCTTCCCCAACCTTTTTACCTGCTTGCCTCATATATTTGCTGATTTCTTTTTGTTAGTCTTAGGACTCTGAGCACTTTACCACTGCTAACCAGTGCTAAGGTGCATGTGTTCTCTCCCCTAAACATGGTTTGATTGACTTATTCACCATTGGTGCATTTAATTTACCTTTAACTTCCTTGTACTGAAGAATGTCCTCTAAGGCTGCGGCACAGATTGTGCCACCCTAGGGACCCCTCACCAAGACTATGCAAACTGCCATTGCAATATGCATGTCTTAGTGGAGAGGAACCCTAAGAGTCTACATGGCACACAGCCCTGTGTGACATTCCTCAATGCACTGCATGGGATATAGGTAAGTCACCCCTACTGCAGGCCTTATAGCCCTAAGGCAGGGTGTGTGACATCCCATGTGCAATGTCCACACCACTCTTGGATATTGTCAGGGTCTGACTCTTACCCCACATAGTGGACTGGTACACCCCGAGTAGGGGCGCGGGTATATCAACGTACGATCTAAGTTACTTCTACCCCCGCTCCCTCTTGTCAAATCCCCAAAAACCTTATTTACTATCAAGGACAAACACTGAGGCCCACCACTTCACTCTCCCCACTTTTAACAGATTTGCCACATTCTCTGGCTTGGATGATCAAGATTGACTTCCTCACTCTGCAATCATGGTAGATAATTCCCCAAATGTGAACATCTCGCTAATTATCCCAGATTCTGACAATCCTAACTCCAAGCACATTAGTACACTGCATGTTCTGCCCGAGGCTTTCAATTTTCCTCCAACCCATGTAGAACCAAACTCTTCTACAATAGAATCTATGGGAGACACACACGTAGAACAACTTAGTCGGTTACTAGAACCTATAACCACAGAAGTCGTCACTGGAATAGAGTCCGGTGATGCTTGTAATGCGAGTTTAGTCTCCTGGAATATAGCAGGTTTGGCTGATAAAATATGTGACTCTGCCTGGTTGGCATTTGTTAAGAAATACGCAGTTATATGCCTCCAAGAGACATGGATGGAAGATAATAATGCCTTCATTGAGGGCTACCAAAGCTTTCTTAGGCCAGCAGCCCCATCGATTAGTGGAAGAGCAAAGGGGGGCTTGGCTATTTTTATTAATCTGGCACTTTCCTGCCAAATAAGTAATCGGTAGCATGCTAATCAGAATATCCAAGTGCTCGAATTGAAGAGAGGCAAACATGCTCTGACTTTAATTAATTTTTACAATGCTATAAACAGCCAAGGGAAATGTAATATACTGCTTCTGAAAGAGATGCTGAGAGAGGGAGCAGGTACACTGTCACGTAACTTACTGATCGCAGGTGATTTTAATGTACACCCATGTGGTAACCCAGGAGTTACCCCCATGGGATCTCTGGGGTGTAATAGTGTGAATGGTTTTCATTTTGACCACTCCAGGCATGGCACTTGTCTCAACGATCTGTTGAATGAAAATAACCTATCTGTAGCTATGTCCATGGTGCCTGAGTCCAAGGTCTTTGATGCCCCAACATTTAAAGGCTCAGATCATATACTATTATCTGCTGACCTTGCCAATCAGGCCTCCAGATTTACCATTCAAACGATCATTTACAGTGACCATAATCCCTTAACCATCAGATTGGGTGGGGGAGTATTTGAACAGCGAATGAACTGTGAAGGCCGGGGAATTTTAAAATGTATAAATGGTAAACGTTGATTGAAATGGTATTTGGTAAATCATGAAAACCTGTATACTGAAATCAATAAGTCATGTGGTGAGGAACTTGCGGCTTGTGTGACACCATCTACGTCCCCAGAGCAAACGTTAGCCATTTTTGAGGTTGTGGTGTTATCAGTAAGATCTATGTTAATAGTTCCAGTGAAGGGACAAGTTAGAAACAATCCTAAATGGTTTGACCACATGTGCTCTAAGGCAAGCAGAGACCTGAGAAAGGCGCTAAAAACCAAACCCAGAGATTCAGATCAAATTAAAAACCTGCGATTGACTTACAAGAAATCAATAGCTAAACGGAAAAAAGAAATTAAGGCCTGTACCTGGGAGTCTCTGCTTGATCCATCAGTCCTGGGCAATAGCAGCAAATTCTGGGAAATTATTAATAAACCCCTGTTTGACAATCCCAGTGACATTGCACTTGGTACTAATATCCCAGAGGAGGACTGGGTCACTCACTTTAGTGCAATCTTTAAAAGCAATGAGCAACAGGCAGAAAATGACTTTTTAACTCCTACGGAGAATCTTTTGTGCTTTTCAGTTAATGAAGTAGAAAAGGGCATTCAAGGGCTAACTAGTAACAAGGCTCCAGGCCCGGATGGCTTGCCTCCGGACCTTTTTAAATCTTGTATCTCATTATGGGCCCCCGTCCTTACTGCTGTAGTAAATGCAGCTGCGGCCTTTGGATGTCCAAAGTCGTGGGGGCTATCGACTATAGTGCCCGTGTTTAAAAAGGGCGATCGTAGTAGCCCGTTATGCTACAGGCCAATATCTTTAATTAATTCTGTAGCCAAAGTGGTAGGGGGTGTAATCCTGAACAGGTTAACTGCATGGGTAAATGAGACCAATATTATATCTCCAATACAATACGACTTCAGACCTGGCCACTCGACAGTAACTCAATGTCTGAACCTATATCTGATTATATGTAAATACACCTTGCCCCGGATGTAACATGGCTCCATGCCAGAACACTGGGCATGGAACCAGCTTGCTCTGAGGTTCTCTCATGCAGGGTTCTATGCATGACAGTTGATATATGCTGGCTGTTGGTTGAGGCTGTAATAAATACCTCCTACCACATATCTTCATCTGGTGTGGATTCACGTTATTACACTGGCGACGATTGGGCGGAGAAGAGAACCCAGAGGAAGGGACAGCCTCAACAACAACAAAGAAGGAAGAGCTTGGATTATTTAAGAGAAAAACGGTGATAACTTACAGAGACGTGCTGGATGAGGATCGAGCGTCTTGCAGCATGTTCTAGCGGAGAAAAGTGGGAAATTGCGGTTGTAGGGGCTTTGTGGAAAGCTGTTTGAGCATGTACTGAGGATCTCTGTATGCTTCACGACGTCAGAAGGTCAGTGAGCAATTGAAAAAGGACTGAAGGCTGTGGGAATTGTTGGCGGCCATCTTGAGTGTGGTGAAAGGAGAAGAACAAGCCAGATTAACTAAAGAAAATAGACCGGATGTTTGGTTGCGGCCATTTGGAGTGAGGAAAACGATCCGAGATTGCTCAAAGAGAAAGCAAGCCCAACTGCCTGAAGAAAACGGACCAAATGTTTCGTGGCGGCCATCTTAGATGAGGAAGAAGGAATTTTTTTAATTTTTTTAATTTTTTTTTTTTGCAGCACATTTGTTGGAGGACATTGAAGAAGATCATCGACGGTCTATTCGAAGTTGAAACTTAGACGGAGACTGGATAAGGATCACTATATTGGTTTGTGGTCACGGGAATATACATTTCTTTGGAAACTTTATTGCACTTGTGGAATACAAGTATTTGAGCGTTGTAAAATGAATTAAACTGAAAAGGTCATCTCTGCGGTGACAAACACACCTCAAGAAACGTGTTTGATATAGCGGAATCGTGCTGGGACATACGGTGACTGACACACCTGATGGACTTTAAGTACTTTTAGCAACTAGTAGGGTTTGTAATATATTGTGGGGAAGAAGTGTTTTACACCTCTTGTGAGTATGCAGAATGTTACGTCGCCGCCGTTTTTCTTGTCAGATCCAGGAGAACCGGTTATTAAGTGGAAGAAATGGAAAAAGATTTTTGAGAATTATGCCAGGGTGTGTGGTACGAATTTGAGTGGTGAAAGGAAGCAGGCACTTTTGTTACATTGTTTAGGGGGTGAAGGACAGGAGGTGTTGGAAAATCTACCTCCATTGTCGCAAACTGATCAGAGGGGGTTGAATGAATATGAAATATGTGCAAGACAACTAGATTTACATTACTTGCCAAAGATTAGTACTATTATGGAAAGGTACCATTTTGGTTTGCGGGAGCAAGGGAAAGAGGAGAGTGTTGAAGAATATATTACGGCTTTACGGAAGTTGGCTTCAAGTTGTAAATTTGGGGCGTTGGTAGAGGAAAGGATTAGAGATCAGTTTGTGCTGAGGTGTTGCAGTGATAAAGTGAGGGAAGAACTCTGGCTAAAGGACGAGCCACCGTTGGATGAGGTTGTTAGTATTGCAAAAAGGGTAGAGCATATGTTAAAGTGTGTTGGAGAACTAAGTAAAGAACATAAAGAAGACAAGGTCAGTGTAAAAGCACAAGAAGTGGAGTGTCGAGTCATACAAAAAGATGAGAAGGAAAAAAATTATGAGGGTGTCTGTGAGAAAGGTGTTGTATTAGGAAAAAACGCAGGAAAGACACAAGGGAATAGGAGGTTTGCAACACCATTTCAGGGAAGTTGCTACAGATGTGGAAGATTTGGACACATGGCTAATGCAAGTGAGTGTCCTGCTAATAGGGTTACTTGCAATGTTTGTGGAAAAAGAGGACATTTTGGAAAAAATTGTAGGATGAGGAATAGGAGAGATTCTAGATCAGAAATAAAGGAAGTCAGTTTTCAAGTTAGTGAGAGTGAGGTGGAACATCCCTCTGAGTGGGTTTTGGTGGGGGGTGTTAGAGTCAAAATGAAATTTGATTCGTGCTCTCACATCACGTTTCTCTCAAAGGATCTTTTTATGAAGAATTTTCAAGGAAGGAAGAAACTGTTCAAACCTAATATTAAACCTACGGGTTATGGTGGGTTGCCAATTAAGTTATTGGGTTATTTTGATGACTGCATTGAGTACAATGGTAGGTTCACTGATGCTAGGATTTATGTTGCTGAGAGGGGCGATAATTTGTTGAGCTGGAGTCATCAAGCACGTTTGGGTGTCATTCTCAATCCTAATGCACATCCATCTGTTCAGGTACAATCTATTGAGGGTGACGAAAACAAGTTTGTGAGAGCGTTTGGTGAATTGTTCAGTGACACCTTGGGGTGTTTAAAGGGGTACAATCACCATATTAAGTTGAAACAGGGCGCAGTACCAGTTGTGGCAAAAGTTAGACGCATTCCCATTTGTATCCAAGATGCTGTACAAAAAGAGATAGATAAATTGTTGTCCACTGGTGTTATACAGCCTGTAGAGGCAACGGAGTGGTTAGCTCCCATTGTTGTGGCACGTAAACCAAATAATGAAATCCGTTTATGTGTGGATCTTCGTGCCTTAAATAAAGAAGTGGTGGTTGACAAGTTCCCACTTCCCAATATTGAGGAATTAGTATCATCGTTGGATGGTGCTGGTTATTTTACCACTCTGGATATGGCATCAGCATACCATCAGGTTCCGTTGAGTAAAGAGTGTCAAGAATTAACGGCTTTTATTACGCCAATGGGGGCCTTCAAGTTTTTGCGTATGCCGTTTGGGCTGGTTTCTGCGGCTTCAGTATTCCAGAGGATTATGGAAGATCTTTTTAAAGGCATTTCAGGCGTAAAGTGCTACCAGGATGATGTATTAATATGTGGGAGAGACGTGAGAGAACATGATGAGAGGGTGCATGCTGTGCTTAAAAGGATGCTTGATGCTGGGTTATCTCTTAGGCGAAGCAAATGTAAATTTGGAGTCACTGAACTGGACTATTTGGGTCATCATTTTTCACGGCAGGGGGTAAGTCCTAAAAAGGATTTAGTGGACACTATTGAAATGTTAAAAGAACCGTGTACAAAAGATGAGGTTTCTTCATTCTTAGGTATGGCAGAATTTTATAACAAATTTATACGAAATTTTGCAGATAAGACAGTAAATCTAAGGAAGTTGATGTGTAAGAATGCAGAGTTTGTTTGGACGGAAGAGTGTGGTACAGAGTTTAAACAAGTAAAAAATGATCTCAGGAATGCACCAAACTTACAAGCTTTTGTACCTGGGAATCCCACTTTCATTGTTACTGATGCGAGTATAAAGGGGCTGGGTGCTCTTCTCTTTCAGATCAGGAAGGGCCAAGAGGTGCTAATAGCTTGTGCTTCAAGATGCTTGAAAGGGGCGGAGATAGGTTATTCTGTTATAGAGAAGGAAGCGTTGGCAATTTTCTGGGCCATAAACAAGTTCAGAAAATTTGTGTGGGGATCTTCTTTCGTAGTCAGGTCTGATCATAAACCCCTGAAAGAAATTTTTGAGAAGAAGGGTTTGGACTCAATTTCCTCGAGGATCAGGAGATGGGTCATTTCCTTACAGGAGTATAACTTCATGTTTGAATACATTCCAGGAAAGGCAAATGTAACGGCAGACTGTCTGTCGAGATTGGTGGAGGTGGTAGAGAATGATAAATCTCAGGATGAAAATGATCAATGTGATGCTGAGTGTGGCATAAGAGTTTGTGATGTTACGCTGGGGGCTGTAAAGGAAGATGAATGGAGGGATGAGTTGCAAAAGGATAGTGAATTGTGTTCTGTGATGTCTCTTTTGGAACAGCATAAGTCTCGAAGTCTGGTTAAACCTTGGTCGTTAGTTGCGAATGAGTTAGCCGTTCTTGATGGTGTTCTAATGAGGGGCACAAGAATGATTCCCCCATTGAGTTTGAGAGAAGTCATCGTGAACATGGCTCATGAAGGGCATATGGGCATTTCTAAAACCAAAGAGCGCATCCGTCAGGATTTCTGGTGGCCTGGATTAGATTTGATGGTGGAACGTACTGTTAGGGAGTGTACACCTTGTCAAGCTAGTGATAAGGTGCTCAAACCAAGATGTTCACCTATGGTTTGTAGAAGTTTACCAAAATGTCCATGGGATGAATTAGGTATCGATATTGTGGGACCATTGCATGGAGAACATCAGACTCCTTACCTTTTGGTGTTGCTGGATTTGTATTCACGATGGGTGGAGGTGAGTTTGGTGAGAGAGATCACTTCTCATTCTGTGATCAGTTTTTTAGAATCTGTGTTCAAACGCGAGAGTTTTCCTAACTCTATTCTTTCTGACAATGGTCCGCAGTTCTGTTCTGCTCAGATGGAGGAGTATTTTGTAAACTGTGGAATTGTACATAAAAAAATTGCGTTATATCATCCAGAGGCGAATGGTGCTTTGGAGAGATTTAACAGGACTTTAAAGGAGAGTATACAATTAGCAAAGGTAAACTGTTTAGATTGGAGAAAAGAACTGCAGGGTTGTATAACAGCCTACAGGTAAACTCCTCATGCATCAACGGGGAAGACTCCTTTTGAACTGCTCAGGGGAAGGTCTCCAAATACTTGTTTGTGTCCTGGCTGGATGGTTGCTGGGAAGGGTTTGAAAAACAATGGTATTGGGGAATGGAGAGACAAAGAAGTGTCTCTGCAAAAAAAAAGGAAGATTTATGTTGATAAAAGGAATAATGCGAAAGTTAAAAATGTTGAGGTTGGAGATAAAGTAAAGGTCAAAGCTCCTGTTGGGTGTCAAAATTGGTCAAAATATACCTCTCCAAAAACTATCATTAAGCTGTTTAAAAATGCTGTCAAGACGGATGATGGTCGCATCTGGAATCATAGTCGTGTAGCACATTTTGGGGGGTGTGGTGTGGCCGACAGGAGGGATGATACTTCTTATTGTTTTCCCTCTGACATTGATTTAAGGTCTGATAATACTTGTAGGAATGTCAGAACACGCAGGTTTCCTTTACATTTGCGTGATTTTGTGTAGTTCTTTCTACCCTCTTTTTCTTTCTGTTCAAATGTGTTTCTTGTTCTCATGTTACTTTTGTTCTAATGTAAAGAGGAAGAAGTGTAATGATGTAACATGGCTCCATGCCAGAACACTGGGCATGGAACCAGCTTGCTCTGAGGTTCTCTCATGCAGGGTTCTATGCATGACAGTTGATATATGCTGGCTGTTGGTTGAGGCTGTAATAAATACCTCCTACCACATATCTTCATCTGGTGTGGATTCACGTTATTACACATCCACATGGCTTTTATGGACTTATCGTCCGCATTTGATTGTGTGGACAGAGGCAAACTATGGGACACCATGTTAAAGATGGGCGTTGAGCAGAATTTGATTAACTTACTGGCTGACCTGCACTCCAATACAAGAGCTAACGTTCGATACACCCAAGACCTGAAAGTGACGGGGGATATCAGAATTAACCGGGGTGTTCGACAGGGGTGTATCCTGGCTCCATTCCTCTTCAACTTGTATATTAACGAGTTGGAGGAATACTTGCTAAGAACTGGAGAGGATTACCCCTATGTAGGCCGAAAAGGCGTTCCAGTTCTGCTCTACGCGGACGACGCTGTCCTTATTTCAAGGACAGCAATCGGCCTTCAGACACTTTTAAACTCCTTCTTTGATTTCATGGAGTCTCGAGGCCTAAGCATTAACAACTCTAAGTCCTATGTTATGAAGACAGGCCTAGGGTCACGAAAATCTAATCTTTTTAACATAAATGGGGAAAAAATTCCAACCACCAAAACCTTTTCATATCTCGGGGTCCTTCTTGATCATCAATTATCTTGGGGCCCCGCTGTTCTCAAGAAGAAGGGTGAGGTAATCCGCGTTAACGCAGCCATACTTGGCTTCGTGAGAAAAATGGGCAATAGCCCGGTGGCTGCCTTGCTTAAATTATACCAGGCCAAGAGCGTCGCCGTTGCTTGCTACGGAAGCGAGCTCTGGGGCTACAGCCAGACGCGGGACCTGGAGGTTGTAGAAAATAACTTTCTGAAGAAGATACTGAGGCTGCCAAGGGGAACCGGAAACTTCTCGGTACACGAGGAGCTAGGTGTGCCCTACCTTAGTGATAGAATAGCAGCAAATCCCCTATTGTGTTGGATGAATTGTTGGCTAAATAACGACATACCTCTCACCCATGATATACTAAAAGAAGCTTTAACATGGGATGGTAGGTTCAAGGTCCCGTGGCTGAAGTATATTAACAATCGTCTTATTGAAATAGGACGGCCTGATCTGTTTTTAACCCCAAATTTTATTACTAAATCAGATGTCACTTTTGTGAAAAATACATTCATGACAACTAGGTATTTTGCCCGGGAGGAGGTTAAGCTCCAGAAAGACAGCGTTAAGAAACATGTTCTACTTAAAACCTGTCTACAAATGGAACCATATCTATCATGGCTTATGACTGGCTACGAACGTTACCTATTAACAAGGTTCCGTTTTGATCTGTTTCATCTCTTACTGGCGGTACCGAGTGGGGCTCATCGAGGTCAAGTGTTGCTAGCTTGCGGCTGCGACGGGAAGTCTCCGCAAGATCTGGCACACTTTTTATTTATTTGTCCGTATTACATAGTACCTCGGAGGCTATATCTAATACCATGCCTGAAAGAACTGAAATTTCCACAGATCAAACCAGCACTTTATTACCTTCAACTCCTGAAATGTGACTGCACCTTATTTGTATGCAGTTTTCTGAAATTAGCAATTACTTTCAGGAAAAGTATGGAGGGATAATTATGCTGCTATTGCCGTCAGGTATTTTTAACTTTTTTACCTTGTTATAATTATTTATATTCTTAACATGTTTATTCTGCCTGTTACTCTTGTTTTATATTGTTTATGTAAATTTTTGTCTTACAAATGAAATGGATGGTTTGATTTTAACTGTATGTTTATGAATTGCGCTTTTATGATTGTAAGGTTTACAATCGAATAAAGTCATTTGTACATTGTACAGTGCACAAGGAAGCCATAGAGAGTACATTGGCTGGATACTTGTCATAGCGAGTTTCCAAGCTCCATGATAGCTTCACTGTTCCCTAAGATGTTTGGTACCAAACATCTCATCTTCATAAATCCCTGTGGGATTCAGGCCAGTATATAAAGTTAGCATAACGTATCTAGGGTTGTGTCTCCCTTTATTGTACATAGAACTGCTTCCTAAGATGGCTTATTCTTTATAGTATCCTGCATGATAGAAAGGGCCGAAAAGCCACAGTTCAGCCATATTGGATCACGACTGACTAGGCCTCAGTCACGTGACTCTCTGTAAACACTATTTGTATGATTTAGCTTGTACCAGCCTAAAGACAGGGTGAATTGTATTTACGGCTGAGGCCCAAGGTCACATCTGCAGAAGGGAGTACTAAGCTAAATTCCTCTGTGCCCGAGACGAAAGGGAGTCACCCGGCCGACCTTCTTTGAACAAGATAGTAACCTTATACGGGCAGATGGTATGAGCTCATTTTAGGAGCTCTAGGACTAACTGGTACTTTTCCGCTTGCAATGCTTTGTATGCTGAATCTGTAATGTATATAAGTGTTGTTCTGACAAGGAGACAGCAGTCTTCTTCGGCACACCTGGTGAGTGAGGTTCGATGAGGCTCCTCTATGTAGAGTTCTGTTGTGGCCAATAAACGCTTGAACCTTCTACGTTGAAAACTGCCTATTATTGACTTGATATTGCGGGTCACTGGTAAGTGTGGCCCTTGGGATTACTATTAGATTACTTCATCCCCACTGATTCCAGTGATGGGTTTATTAATACATGCACACTAGAGACCCTTTTAGAGGGACCACTGAAAATCTACCAAGCACTGGTGTGGTCTCTGACTAGTCTTAGCCAGCCTGCCACCACCAGACATGTTTCTGACCACATGAGGTGAGGGCCAGTACTCTCAGACGCCAGGAACAAAGCCTGCTCTGGGAGGAGGCGCTTCACACCTTCCCCAGGCTGGAATGTTTTGCCAGGGCAGGAAGGTTCAAAGGCATTGATGCCTTTGAAATTTAAGCCAGGTACCTCCAGATTGTGGGGTATGCCAACCCACCTTTTCCTCCCCCATTTTTGACAGAAGGAAAGGCGGGAAAATTAGATGAGGAGGTGTGCCCATATTCAACCAGCACCACCCCTAAGATGTGGCAGGTGATGTGGACACTACTTTTGCACATCCTTTATCTTGAGATGGTAGGAAAACAACCTATCAGGCCTAGGATTCCCACCAGGGGTAGTCACTTAGAGAGTGTAGACACCCTAAAGGTACTACCTATCTCCCCCTCTTAACACCACTAAATTTACTATGTAGGTGGCATTCCCTAAACCTTGTAAGTTAGATTCAACGGCTCTAAGGACAGCAACGGACAAAGAAGAGCTGCTGATCTGAGAACCGACGACCTGCTGCAGAAAATTGGTGCCAAACCCTGCCGGCTGCTTCCAGGAACATCATGGCCTTCTGTCTCGTCCTGTAACTGTGAAGCCTACAAGGACCCCAGAGCACCTCCAGCCTTCGTAAAATTGCCGAGAATCGCCCAAGTTTCGAGCATGCATGTTTAGCGAGGGTTTTAGCTATCTACACTCCTTGGCTCCTACCTAGGGGTGGGCGGAATTTGCGTAGCAGCGTTACGCAAATCTCCGTGAAATGGTTTAAAATCTCCGCGAACACGCAGAAATTCCGCGAACACGCGGAATTGCTTGTTCGCGATGATTTTTTCCTGTTCGCGACCACTGTTTGCGTGCTCGGGTAAATATCTCGCGAACGCGCATTTTGAGTTCGCAAACAAGCAAAAATTCCGCGAAGCCGCGGAAAGCAGAATTTTGGGCAATTCCGCGTTCTTCGCGGAATGCGAAATTACCTAAATTCTGCAAATTCCGCGAGCTGAACGGAATTTACCGCCCAGGCCTACTCCTACCAATACCTGTTTCGCAGCAGCAAAACCTTTTAGGGGGGCAGCTGTGAACAGAAAGCGATATGAGTAAAATCAGTTCTAGTATTTTCTTTGTCTGTAGGAATACCTTCCCGCCTTTTTAAATTATAATGTCCCATGTGAGATGTAGGGGCAGAGAGGGAGATAAAGACTGTGTTAGCTTTTTTGATATCAAATGATGGCTGAAAGGTCTTTTGGTTAGTTTAGTTGTTTTATTTTATTTATTTACTCATTTTATGTGCCTTAACGTCCCAACAGAATCAGGCCAGGCCGGATATAGAATAGCAATTCGGGTGACTGAGCAGACCCTGTATTGGCATTCTTCTGACTTTTATTTTGAGATTCTTGTCATCCAGCTGTTGATCGTACTAGTAGGGTCTCATCTTACATCATAAATAAGATGTGCCTTATATCTCATGATGTTTTAACTGGTATGGAATGTTATTATGTTTGCTGTTTTTTAACTGGTATGGAATGTCATTATATTTAATGAGGTCTTTTTAATGTATTGTAGACATAATATGAGCACGTGTATGGTTCCTTGAACTAAAATAAAGCTTATTTGACCTTACCAAACCCTTGGAGTAGAGTAGCTACTCTCCTGCACCAAACTGCGAAGTCCGGTTTACCAACCTGCTGCTCCCTGGTAATCCCAAAGCTTTGACAAAGCAAGAAGAGGAACACTAGCTCTGAAGGGTCAGATCTGTCTTCCCACCAAGCAGGAGGACACTAGGTCGTACCGGATCCATGCCAATACCTCGGGTACGGAACCACTACACTGAAAACTGAGAAGGAAGAGTTCATTCCGGACCCCAACAACACAGGACGCAGATACCTAACTAGGGACTTTGAAACACCTGAGATCCCTCCGTGATTGGCCCAGCTGTCCGAGAATTGCCTCTGCAACTTGCCTGCCCCTGACCACGAGGACCATCTTGATGCATGATGCTTGGATGCCCTATCTTCACTGCAACCAGCTGGCCTGGCCTGAGTAATGACAAACCAGCTGTGCTTCGATGGTCCCAGGGCCCTTGCGACCTGCTCCTTTGAGTGGAACCCCCCAACTTGCCTTTAAGTCCTCTTGTGCAGCGTGTTTTCAGGCAGCCCCCTTTTTCGTAGCGCCTGGTACCCATGACCTTAGCATCCTGATCCCAGCTGAATGCGGGACCCTCCCGAACACCTGCTGCTAGAACATTAGACCTGGCGTTGCTACTAACCCGAATCCAGAAGGGATTGGTCTCTGATTTATTCTCGAGTGTGTGTCTCATTTATTGCCTCCTTGAGTATAACAAATGCTTAGCACTACCCTCTTTCTTTTACTTTTTTTTTAGAGTTTTTATATAGTGCGAACTAGACCTGAGACATCAGGTATCAGAGCGCCTTACATGAGCACCAGTTTCATTACAGAAGGACACATTCATTTTTTGTAGGCACGGGGAGATTACATGATTTGCCCAGAATCACAGGATGTTGAGCGTTATTGCCGAGACTCAAACCTGGTTCCCCCGCTTCGAGGTCGACAGCTGTAGCCGTAAGGCTACATCCTCTCCCCTCTGGTAAGCCTAACTGCTCGCCCACACTACCACAAATACAGCTTTTGAATCTCAAGTTAAAATTGGCAAAAATTAAGGAAAGTACTGGGTTGTAATGGACAGATGCCTTACCCATTGCCCTGTTGTCCACCAGAATGACAGGTCATTCTGGAACTGGATTATCGCCCTATGAAGTGGTCTTTGGCTGTCCCGCAAAAAATGTGTGGGTCGTCCCTAGACCGAAAAGGTTTTCTGAAATTGATTATCCTCTGTAGGTCGATTATTTATATGATCTTACTAAAAGTCTACGTTCTATTCATGAACAAATTCATGAGGCTTTGCCTCCAGCACCAGAGGGGCCCAGGCACATCATACAGCCCGGTGACTACGTGCTTGTAAAGAACTTCCAGAGGCGAGACAGCTTGGAACCCAGATGGAAAGGACCATATTTGGTCCTCATCACGACAAGGACGGTAGTGAGAGTGGACGGCCGGAAGCACTGGATCCACACCTCTCATTGCCGGCGAGTACCGCTCCCTCTCCTCTATGATGCCTGAGTTCGCGAGGGGATAGGGGACCACAAAACTGAAAGGGGCCACCGATTTGTTCCCTTTTCTGATGCCAACTGACTTGGGCGTAGACGGAGGAGGAAAGTGAGGCAGTTCTGAATGTGGCAGTTCCCCCAGAAATGAGGTTGCCTAGGTTTCTTCTACATCTGATCTACAGGAGCCTAAGTCTCGGTCTTCAACACCCCCTGAATTTCAGATTCTTCTCCAAGATGAGACAGTGTCTGGAGTAGAAAGGTACAATTTGCGCCCTTGACGGAAGGGTAGTGCACCAGAAGAGAAGTGAGTGTAGTTAGGGATGAACTTCATTGCATAAGATTAGTGCCAATGCACCTTGTTTCTGCATTTTCCCATTAGAATAGGGATTGGAAGATTTGGTGCACTGCTTGTCACACAGGACAGGATAAGCAGAGGGCATTTTCCAAGGTAGGAGAGTGCTCTATCCTGAGAACAGTGAACATTTGCTGATGGGCTACAACAGTGTGGCTCCAACGCGAAAGTGCTCAATAGCACCACCGAGGAGTGAACAACAGAAGCCTGCCAGGGAGGCTTGTGACGGACCTTGATCTTTTCAACGTTTTCATTTTTTTCGTCCTTTACATCATTGGTTTTATTACATGACGTCTCTTTCTCTGGAGATTCTATTTGAAAAATTAGAGTGAACATGTATCTATTTGGTCATCCCCATGTAGAAGATGAACAGTTTTTTGTTACCCTGTGACAGGGGCAGATTAGTTTTCAATGGTTGCTCAGGAAGAACACATTTTGGGCTGTAGGTACATTGTTGTTCCTATTGGTGGGAGGAGGGCTGTTCTGGGCACAGGGGTACTCTGGAGTTACCCCATCATGTGTCTTATATCAGGCTGTTTCCGCAGATCTTAGCAAAAGAGCCATGTATAGCAATGTCTCCTTACACGCACATCGAAAATTCTTTGGGGATAACACAGCTTTTTATCCCACTGATTCTGTTACAAGTTTATGGACAGTGTATCACTTTTCATTGGTGAATTACACATAAGTTCATCCTCCCCAATTCGTAGAGGTAAAAGGTGAATTCGGCCTGGGATATCCCGGACCTTGCTTATACTACATAAAGCCGAGGGGAACAGGGTAACCTGGATGCATGCCTTAAATGTATTGTGGTGATCTGTACCTTAGTAAAAGAAATATCACCCTGACGGGCTGGCACTACCATGATCTGACTGTCACTCAAGAGGCAGGTATTTATCCTGTGTGTTGCCCTGTAATAAATAGTACTTATGCTTATTTGTATCTCAATTGTTCTGGAGAAGTAGTGTACAAAAATGTAATGCGTTTAGGGAGAAAGGATGATCTCAGTATGAAGGGAATGAATTCTAGATATGCTCCATTAGATTGTCAAGGTCCACTCTATGCACATCCAGGTTTTAATTTTGTATCAAATGGTATGTATTCTAATATGTACAACGGTATTGAGGACGTGGCTTTGGGAATGATGCTACCTCTTGGGGTACCTAGTAGGTATAGTAGACCAAATATAAGATGGGTAAAAAGAACATAGACCAATGAATTCTTTGAGGGAGTTACCTATTTGGTAGTTAATAATTATAGTAATGGTATCACCTTTGGATATATTCTTTCCTCTGTTAATACATTTGGTGGTACCGCCATGACCAGGGGTGAACAAGCTAGAGAGTATTTTGGGTGTAAGTTGCAAATTTGATCTAATTCTACAGTGGCAGCTTTACGGGACATCACCACTCAGTTGAAAATTATGCGCATATACTCCGAACAAACAAGATATACAGCCGATTTTATTTTAGCCAAAAACGGTGGTGCATGCGCAATAACAGGAGGGCAGTATGTGGTCGGTATCACAAATATGGAAAAGAATCTTACACAGCATATTTGAGACATTTTGGAAAATGTTAAAGGAATGGAGAGCGGAAATTGGAGCTGGTCTTTGTTCGGTGGTTAGGGTTGGATTCTAGAAAAGGTGATATATTTCATTGTCCTTTTAATTTGTTGCTGTGTTTTAATTCAATGTCTTCTCCTATGTTGCTCATATTGTACTACGTATCTCACTCCCAAAAGAATTTCTATTCATGATACAACTGCAACAATAATGCTTTAAAAAGAGCTTGATACTATCATGCAGTTGGATGAAGGAGTTTTTGGTTCAACTACTTCTCTTGCAGGTTCTGTTCCTGATTTTACTTGAATTGCTAATGTTTAGGGTCATTTTTTTCTTCACGTTGGCTATGTTTATATACATATTCGTACCTGACATATTATCGTCTGTATAACTATATTTTCCTGTACTCTGTTAGAATTGTAAAGACCCTTACCTGATAGCAAGAATAAAGGTGTCCATATTAGCATATAATGCTAAAAGGAGGGTCTGATAGAATTGAAACGTAACATTGTCATCTTACCCATGTTTTACCCAATATTATGTTAGCATTTATATAGCTAATACATTATATTTGCGTATTGTGTGTAGAGGCAAACGTAGATGAAGATGTTGCGTTAGTTAGGTTGACATGTGTGCCACCATTTTAGCTCTCGAAGACGCCATTTTGCATTCTAATTGAAACTGTTAATTGCTCCTTTACGAGAAATGGTCCTTGGTAAGTTTTGTTTCTCCAGTGTTGAAACTTGCTCATTAACACATGCCTTTTCTGTTAGATAGAGGCCATCTCCCACCTGTCTAGAGGGGAGGATAGGCCAGACAACCTTGGATAGTAGATAGCTTGTACCAGGCTGGGGAATCGAAACTTATGTTCTGTGCCCCCATTGTATTATGACAGCTACCAGTACTTTTCCATAATAGGCGGATCTTTATGGGCTCCCCAACTTACATAATGTAACTTTATGCTTGTTAGAGTCAGTACCTCGTCAGCCATCATAGGAGGATGGTCAGACTGGACTCCACTGCAGTGTATTTTGTGAATAAACTAGTTTGCTTGTATTCTCTACAACATCATCGACTCTTCATTACTGGAAGGCAAGAGGAGGTTGAGAGTGACCCGGGTGACCCTAGTTGGGTGACTTCCTTCACTTGGTATAATTGTATTATCTCTTTCTATTACTCTTTGATAGTTCTTTAATTTATGAGCTCTACACTCTCAATCTCGTTTTTTACGGTGTTCACCTGATTCTTTCCCTTCACAACTATTTTCCCTTTCTCTAGATTTTCTATACTCATAAGTTTTAATCTTTTCTCATATAATAACAGTTTCATAATTATATCCACATGTGTTTTACGGGGGTTACTCGGGTTAAATTAGAAATTAAACACCTACCAATTGTTTTCTTTTCTGATTTTATCTATTCGCCAACTGTCCTATCTATACTTTATCTAATATTATGTAAACCCACTTGCCCTACACAACCAAAATTACAAGCCTTTCTTCTGCCAATCCACTTTCATTGCCATGGGCCCAAAAAGGTAAAATGAAAAAATGAAGATAAGAGCAGCAAAGAGAAAAAAAGGCATGCTTTCAAGCAATATAGCCCAAAAATGAACATTGAACTGGCAATTAAAAGTTCGGTATCTATCCACAAATATAACATTGAACCTTTTGATGAATAGATAGCATTGACAAAAAAGGTATCTACAGTGAATCTAAAAGATTGGTCAGGGTCACTCACGTTATTTTCACACTAACCAGGATAAGCTAGTGAAGCTACAGAGATGCAAGCAGCAAGGAAGAATCATCAGGCATGTGTTGCTACAACTTAACAACTACTACTCAAAGCTGATGCAGCTGAAAGAAAGATGGTAATCATTAGCACGTTGATCAGGGAGCAGCCATTGATAATTCAAGCACAGGCATGTTTATGCCCTTAAAGTACATTTAACAAACGTGTAGCCATTTTCAGGTATGAGGGCCATGCAGTATACCCCTTTTGCTGTATCTGTCAAATAAATCAAAGTACATATTTGTGCCTGAATTTGGTTGCTTGATATTAAGGGGCACAACATTCTCTGTCACATAATGATGAGATTTTTCCAGCATTTCTGTGGCCTACATTGTATAAGAAATTTAGTAGCAATACCACATTAGGAGCTACAGCATTAATTTGATTTTAAATTTCCTCGAGAAACACACAGCTATGTGACTGATGATAATAGTGATGGAAGATGGTGTCAAGGATGAAGAGTCATTAAACACTAACGGTTGTGGTCACAAATCCAGGTGAAAAAAGCTACCTAATCTGGTAAGAAACAGCAAATACCTACTGTGCCAGGCACAGGTCTATCTGATCCATTCTCAAGCAGCTGAGCTGTCAAACCTGACAGTATTTATTAGGGGTAAAAAGCCCAGTATTTACTGGAACAAGCAGATTTTGGTTCTGTAACAACCAAAATAGGAATAGCATTCACAAAAAAACGCTATTTGGGGATTACAGGATAAATTCCGACCAAGTGGATTCGAATTTTATCAGATGCGATCAGGTGCAATAAATATCACACCATTTACCAGGCCACTTGTAGTTAAGGCCTAAGAGGGCTTTGGCTTCACCCATAGTAGTATTTATCAATCACCTCATGATCTTGGCTGTTTAGTGTATTATCCCACCGTCTGTGCAATGCTTGGACTCCTGGATCCTGGACATCTGTTCCCCTTGGAGTGCAATAAATTTGCTCTCAACAAGTATAAGTTCAATTAAATAATTTGAAATTGAAGAAATTGCCCTTTACCGAATTCTTAAAGAATTTGTGAATCTTGGCCAAATTCAGCACCAAATCAAAAGTAGTTACGCTTTAACATAGACATAGCAGATGAAATATCCATCATGCATTTTTCCGTGTTTTTGCTGGGTGAATTAACAGATAGAACTTGCTATCATGGGAAATTGCATTTAGAGTGTAGTTGTATGAAGGTGAAAACAATTTGCAGCTTCGCAAAATTACAATTGTGGCAACTTTGCAAAATTCTGTGTACAGAATATGAGAACAGTGGAATGTTGAGAACTCCATTAAAGTGAATGGAGAGGCTCCAGGCCTATAAGGGTTAGTATAGGCCTTCTGCTCCAGCATTCCATACCTGTTGTTAAAGGCCCTCATCATTGTTGCAGACTATCCTCTGTGGCTCAGGCCTATAACTCAAGTTCAGGGCCTTAAACAACCAGTACGGCCCTTGGCAGCGGGCAATAAGGCTATATTAATATTTAACAAGTCTATGCAACATACCCATGGCCTTTTCAATTGTCCTGCATTGTGTTTTGTGGACAATGCCATTAGTTGCAGTGCAAGTATAGCCTATCAATCAATCCGAAATATATTTACAGTACAATTTCTGAACCAAAAATAAGGTAACAGTGTAAAATTACTTTCAAACAGGAGTCTCCAAACTTTTCTGTAAAAGAGCTACTTATGTTCAATGGAAATAATCTCGAACTACTAATAATATTAGTGTTTCAACAGTGACAATATCAGATGAGACAATTATGGCCACACCAGCAGTGATCATCTCAGTTCATCAGACACATTTGACAGTAGTAATTCAGAAAAATCTTTGACAATGTGGGATGGTTCTATGTGGATGTATGTTGTTACAACGCACACTTTTACAACGCATGCACTTACAACGCATTTTTTACAACGCAAAATCCATTACAACGCATTGCATTACAACGCATGACACTACAACGCATTTTTAAAAACTACCTTTACAACGCATTCCATTACAACGCATACTACCTTTACAACGCATACCATTACAACGCATAATATTAAATTGCATTTAAGGTAAGTATTAGATAGTATAGGGGTAAAAATTACTTAATAAGTGTTGGATAGTATAGGGGTAAAAATTACTATTCTAACTCCAGAGGGTGCAACAGTAGGGTAAGTGTTGGATAGTATATGGGTAAAAATTACTATTCTAACTCCAGGGGGTGCAACAGTAGGGTAAGTGTTGGATAGTATAGGGGTAAAAATTACTATTCTAACTCCAGGGGGTGCAACAGTAGGGTAAGTGTTGGATAGTATAGGGGTAAAAATTACTATTCTAACTCCAGGGGGTGCAACAGTAGGGTAAGTGTTGGATAGTATAGGGGTAAAAATTACTATTCTAACTCCAGGGGGTGCAACAGTAGGGTAAGTGTTGGATAGTATAGGGGTAAAAATTACTATTCTAACTCCAGGGGGTGCAACAGTAGAGTAAGTGTTGGATAGTATAGGGGTAAAAATTACTATTCTAACTCCAGGGGGTGCAACAGTAGGGTAAGTGTTGGATAGTATAGGGGTAAAAATTACTATTCTAACTCCAGGGGGTGCAACAGTAGGGTAAGTGTTGGATAGTGTAGTGTAATATTATGCGTTGTAATGGTATGCGTTGTAAAGGTAGTATGCGTTGTAATGGAATGCGTTGTAAAGGTAGTTTTTAAAAATGCGTTGTAGTGTCATGCGTTGTAATGCAATGCGTTGTAATGGATTTTGCGTTGTAAAAAATGCGTTGTAAGTGTAGTGCGTTGTAAAAGTTGCGTTGTAAAGGTTGTTCCCCGTTCTATGTAGGTAAGGCCTAATAGACACAGCTGCAGTGTCCCTGTAACCAAGGTAAATATATTAGTAGTAAGCCTCCCAAATACTACATGTTTTGTACTCAAATATCAGCTATAAATATATCTTGCAATTTCAGCCATTTCCTTCCAAAGTTCAACATGTGAGTTCTGAAAATACACAAATATTTATCTCCAATACAGGCTTTTCAATTTGGGTGTACCTTTATTTATTTAATTTCGACCAAGCAAAAGCTTATAGTTTTGTAGGCTGGACTGCATGAAAGAGAGCTACCTATAGGGAGCTGGAGAGCCACCAGAGGCTCACGAGCTACTGGTTAGAGAAGCCATCATCAAAACATGCCCTCGTCGGTTATACAAAATGTTTCCATGAAACACTAGGTATTGTCTTCTAAAGAGAGAGTAGATTAATAGGGTACATGTGGTATGCAGCGAAAAGCATAACCCTCAAATCGAAATTAGGAAAGAGTTTCGGCAAGATTTTAATGGCATTCATGCACATGGTGCCAAATATTATGGATCTGTGATTTTGTATCTATAATGTATTAATAATCCGTGTTTATAGATGTGTTGATTTAATCGGTTCAATACATTTGATCAAATACTGCAAGTCCCAGAATGCATTGGTTGTAAACGTATGTGTTTGTGGTAGTAGTGTGGATGTGCATTTCCAAAACTGAATTACTCTGGGCTAAAATCTGCCTTTCATAACTCGGCGATATCTCTGGCTTTCCTTACATATTGTAGGGTCACTCATGCATATAAACATATATTTGCAAATATCCTCTTCAGAGACTTAACAACTGCTACTGCACATGCACGCGTGGTTTAACATCAGTCATCTTGAGAAGAGCCGAACTTCACAGTACATGCCAAAATGTCAGAAAATCACTTTGTAGCAAATGTTAAAACCTTTAACCACATTTATTACAATTTACTGCTAATTCCCGGGAGATTACAAGAATTAGACTCCCCTTAATTGGTAGTTGCAACGAGTCTCCGCAGGAGCTTTCCCTAACAGAAGATTTAAAATTCCATTAGTGGAGCTGACAGAGCCGCTGCCTAGTGGAGGAAGGGCTGTCTGATCTTTGTCTAAAATGTTCAGTGTAATTGATGATAAAAAGGGAAGCCATTAGGCGGTGATGGATACCGGTACCTTTCTAATTACATCAGTCCTATCCAGTTAAGGCGGGTCGTGAAACTTATAGATCTGCGGCTACGAGTTTAAGAGGGTTTGACAAATAACCATAATTTAAAATACAATTATTAAAGGATAAGACTGATGTTTCACAACTTTTTCTCTCCTCTTCATTTTTTTCAGACTTGGAAGGTGTCTGTAAATCTGCACTATTTTCTGTATCGGGTCAATGCAAGGCTGTATTCAGATGTGGCTTAACACATTCACTTCTCAAATCTCTTTATCTAGGCCAGACAGTCCAATAGATGTGGAACTGTACACCGGAAGAGCATGCCTGTAATTATAACGTCCAGATGGTGACTAGTATTGTGCATGTCTTTCATCATAGTGTCGTGGTAAATGCCGATCATTTAATCCAGAAAACAACCATATTAGTAGCATTTAAAATACAGAAAAAAACATTGTCTAGTATTTAAACCTACAGAACATAAAGTCTTTCCAAATAATCACGGGACGTTATGCACTATAATACAGTGACTATCTATAGATGCATATGTATAACACTGGCATCGAATTAAAATGACTTCTATCGTTCAATGTATAAATAACTGCCGCTGGTGCATTCTTTAAAAGGTGCTAATATGTTTAATTTCACGTTGTTTTATGGGCATTTTTATGTACCACTGGTACTGCAGTGGGGGTTCTAGAGATATCTGAAAGTTTCAACTATCAAGGCAAACAGTGACTATGGTAATATGTTTGAGCTTTGTGTAGGCCATAAACAAAAATATATACACACATACAAAGTCTCTCCCACACGCATCATTCTGCTATTTAGTGAAATATATGTCACATGCCCATATGCACACTGTTGGACTTGGCCCTTTTTGGCTAAAGTGCCTTAAACTTTTTGCTTTCCCCCTAGACCAGAAGTTCAAGTGTGTCTCAGCGATGCTGTGTGCATGTGTTCGTGCAGCCTGAGACCTTTGTGAGGATTGCCCTATAATCGTGTGCACGCAGAACTCAAGTGAGTCTCAGCGATGCTGTGTGCATGTGCGTCTTGCAGCCTGAGACCTTCGTGAGGATTGCCCTGTGACCGTGCTCACCCGAAGCTCAAGGGAGTCTCAGCGATGCTGTGTGCGTGTGCCCTATTGCAGCCTGAGATCTTCGTTATCACCATCGGCCGAGAAGCAACCAAGTCGCATCGGAGGCCCAAGTCGCAAGAGGCGGAGAGGAGAGCGAGGTCACACCCCCCAGGTAACGTGTGTTGGCGCCTGGGGCGGGGTGCAGGATCGGAGAGAGACTCTCTTGGCCTCTCCCCTTCTTCTAGCGCAAGCCTCTGTTCCAGCTCGTATCGCGGCCCGTACGTGCCAAGGAGTGGCAGTACTGGGGTCGGAGTGTGGAGCTGCACTGTGGTTTACACCATACCTGTGTTGGGGGCATATTTTGGCGGAGGCTGACAGCGAGTCAGTACCAGTGGCAAAGAGACCGTCTGAAGCACCGTGATTGGTGCCAAAGTGACTTGGGTATTGCATTGTTTCTGCATACCGAACTGCCTGATTGTTGCCTTACGCATTGCATTATTTCTGCATAACAAACTGCCGGATTGTTGCATTACGCATTGCATTAGTTTGCATAACGAACTGCCTGATTGTTGCACTACGCATTGCATTAGTTTGCATAACAAACTACCTGATAGTTGCATTATGCATTGCATTATTTTGGCATTACGAATTGCTTGATTGTTGCTTAATGAAATGCATTATTTTTATATAGCAAAGTGTCTGATTCTTGCATTACGAACTGCATAGTATTGCACTAGGACTGCATTGGATCATCTAGAATTGCTCATTAATACTGCCAGAACCTACAAGGGCTGGCTGGCCTAATAACCGGCCAGGAGGAATATTACAGATACTCATATGTTGGATTTATATAGTGTGGTCTCATTGTATATCTTTTTATATAAACTTATACTTCTTTTTCTATGAAACTCGTGTGCAGTCCTTTTGTGGTGTCACCATTGGGTCACTGAGAGCGTGGTTGCAAATACTTTACACATTTGCTTTGAAGATAAGCCTGGCTGCTGGTGCCAAGCTACCAAGGGGGTGAGCAGGGGCTATCTGAGAAGGTGTCCTTCCTTTCCCTGACATGGAAGCGAGGGTCCCTACTAGGCCTAAGGTACCTAACTCAGCCAACTAGGAAATCCCGGTTCTAACACACACTGTAATCTACCTTTTGATAATCATGTACTAAACAAAAAAGAGGCTTAAGAAAGCCATGTGCACGCGCTGAGACCCTTCTACAGAGATCACTGCATACAGAACATCAGAAACTCATGATAAAAGTTTTCTGAACTCCAGTTGGTCCAGTCTGAGGCAGAGATAAAACCGTGGAAAGGCTCATGCAAAATTATCTTGGTTGTGAGACTCTGTCAAGACCTTTCCTGAGTCAATCAATCAATCAATCAAAAACATTATTTCGCTTTTAAATAAAATGCATAGAAGTACATAGATAAAAACAGTTCAGTGCATACAGAAAGCAGTCTTCCAAGCGATAGTTACAGTACAAATACGGGTTTAAAATAAGTGGAAGAATTAATCTTAGGATAAAAGTTGAATTTTGCAAAAACATGCATTGCCATCAAGATGATCAAAATTTTGAGGAATAAAAGTAACAGACTTTAAAAAAGCAGGATGCACCCTCATTGCGCATGATACTGATCAATGTCACTGATTTACAAATAAACAAAGATGAGCACTTCTGATTCTCCTTTTTTAAGATTAAAATGTTAAACAAATAAAAATAATTCTGTAACAAATTACGCTTTATAAGAATGATACTGAATACCATCGACCTAAGCGATGGCACACCAACCAACGTTAAGTACAAAAACTGCTGGGCAAGTAGAGAGTAAGATGTTCTCATATAGTGGTTTTCCTAATGTGGAAATTATGTCGCACCGACAGCCTTGCAGGTTTTTATTATGGCCAGCAGGAAATAGGCTAGTGCGTACAAACACACAGGGTTTCTAGTTGGTAATATATAGATAAAACTAGTGCTGGAGAGGACAAGGTGAATTTTTTCAACAACAGGATGAAAAACTCTTTTCTCTCATTTGCGTAAAAAAGGCAGTAAAAAAAGATATACGTGGTCGATTGGGTCGATTTATCGTCACAGGGACAGAAAGGTAAGTGACTCATTGAAAATAAATTAATTGGATGCACATAAACAGAATATAATTTAAATGAAATCTGGTTAGGATGTATTAATGCTTTGTCTTCTCTACAAAAGCGAGATAAGAGCAGGGACCTTGGGGCAACTGAGCTATCCCTTGAGACACTTTTACCATTATTTTCCTTAGGCATCTTCCCCCTCTGTCTGAGGCAATTTTTTTGTTAAAAAGTTCTTTTATTCTTGATCTGGGGAAATGTAAGCTAAGGGTCGGTGTGTCATATAAGTGTACTAACCCCAGTGACATGAATATTTGTCGAACATAGACTAACCATGGAATTTTGTGAACATGCTCCAAATTCCTGACATCTTTTAAGATCTTTTGGGTCAGATCAACAGTTCTTCATTTCCACACTGACAACTAAATGGAATAAAGAGGCCAGTTTAATAACGTCAGTAATAAAGGGCAGGCATGCTTCCTTATGTACATTAAAATTGTTACATGCTGGGGGTACGGATAGTAGTCTTTTGATAAATTTGTCCTCTATGACTTGAAGTGCCTCCACGTCCATTGTCCCCCAGATTGCAGCCCCATTAGTAGCGATTGTTGATGATTTGGCTAGATACATTTTAATCATTTCCTGTATAGGCTTGCAGCCGATTTTGTTTTGAGAATCTAGAGATTTCAGCAACGCCTTTGACCATGTTATTCGCTCTACTCTGTACCATCTCCTTCCAGTTTAGTTTAAAATCAAAAACTACGCCTAAATAATTAAAACTATAGACTTGATCATTTTTTTCCCAGCTAGGTGGAATCTCCTCAAATTCTTTTTAACACCACCCGTCACCATAATGGAGGTTTTACTTTTGTTAACATGGAGGCCTAGTTCAGACATGAATGCCAAATATTGAGCAAATAAATTTTGAAGGGCCAGAGGAGTCCATGCCAATAAAACTGCATCGTCTGCATAAAGAAGGATTGGAACGGCAGTCGACTGTACCTTGGGAGTATCTTTCGAGTTGTTAGTCAGTGCCTCGTTTAGTTTGTTGGAATAGGAACAGGGCCAGGATACACCCTTGTCTGATGCCCCTCTCAATTTTAAATTATGTTGTACATTCGCCTTGCCTTCTGTAACGGACCATAGCTGTGGCGTTGGTATGAAGCTCTCTTATAAAGTTGATAACTGGTGCTTCCACTCCCACTTCCCCCATGATGTTTCACAGTTTGCTGTGTACCACACAATCAAAGGCTTTGGACAAGTCCATGAAGGCCATATATAATTGGCCTTTTTTAACCAATGAGTACTTTCCCTCTATTAGTGTCAGGTTGAGGCACTGATCAATGGTACTCCTACCCTGCCTGAACCCATGCTAAACTTTAGCAAGAATCTTCTTTTCCACTACCCATGATTCGAGCTTGTTTAGGAGGAGCCTTCCCATTAGTTTTAGCGGTGCTGTCAAGTAATGAAATAGGACGTTAGATAGCTGGGTTAGAGGCGTCTCCTTTTTTGTAAATCGTGATGATCAGAAATTGTTTTCAAGGGGGTAGGTGTGCTGACTTACCTATTGAATAAAAAACCACCATCAGCAAGGGGGACCAGACTGATTTGTTTGTAAGAAAAATATCCATGGGGACCCCATCGGGCCGTGCTGCCTTCGGAATTGGTGACTGAGACAAGGCAAGCTCCATTTCCTCTAGATCAAAGGAGAGATGGGTTTTATCCTTAATATAAGGGCAGACTTCTAATAATTGTGACTCTTCTGGTTTTTGTAAAATATCCTGGAAATATCTTATCCAGGAGTCTTCGTCGATGTGAAAATCCAGCGAGGGCCCGCCATTGTCTGTCAAAAAGGACAATTTGATCACCGACCAAAGAGCTTTGCTGTCATGGAGGGAAGATGTTTGCTTAAAATGTTCCTATGTCTCAGATTTAAGCTGCCTCTGCCTATTTTCCATTGCTAGTTTATAGAGGTACCTTAGAGTGCGGATGTTAATTTTATCGTTAGGGCGAGTTTTTAATGCGTTCCGTAAATTCGATGAGGCTAGCGAACAGTCCTTATCAAACCAGCGATGCTGTGGAGTGTCTCTTACAGGTATCAGGTATTACCAAATGTGTCGATCACCTGCGTGTTGTTTAGCTGTGGGTCTAAACACAGCAGGATCTCCTCATAGGTAGACAATATGAGATTTGTTAGGAGTTTGGACTCATCTATTTTGTCCCATTTTAACACAAAGTCATTTTTCCTGGCTAGGATCGACTTAGGCGCCACAGTGCTACTGCTTTCTTATATACGTTCCAAAATAATGCGCATGATAGCATGGCATATCTCAATTTCTTCCATGCAATCCTAACCCCTTTGCCAGCCCAGAGGAAACTATTTATGTCTGACTGCAATTTTTTTAAAGCAGGCGAACTAAATAGTAAATGGATTGTATCAAAGAGTAATGTCATTTTGGGCAGAACAGACATTTTGACAAGGTTAGATCGACCAAGAATTGACAAAGGGAGATTACACCAGGAATTCAGTAAGGATGTGATCTCTTTCCTTTTAACCTCTAAATTGAGCTTCCTTAATGTTCTGAGTAATTTGGATACCTAAGTATCTTATTTGATGATGTACTAAAGGCAAACTAAAATGCCAGTTCCAAGTCATAATCTCAGTTTTTTGCGAGTTAATTAGATAATCAGATGTCTTCCTGAAATCTATCAGAAGTTGTTCCAACTTTGGTAGAATCGCTGGTGATTCTTTTGTAAAAATCATCAGATCATCTGCATACAAGGCCAAGTTTCTTGCCCATCCCTTATATATTCGAATGGGGCAATGGGGCAAAGAACTCACTGGACCTGATGATTTGTGCCAGTGGTTCTAGGTAAAGATCAAAGAGGAGAGGGAGAAGAGGGCAACACTGCCTAGTGCCTCGCTCTAAAGTGACTGAATTAGTTAAATTTCCATTGACTATAATCCTAGCTAGGAATAGCTAGTCCTGACCTCAGTTTCTACAGCTGGGCCATGTCAAACGGTGTATCGCAGGGGGGTGCTGGGTTTCTTTTTAAATTCGGTCATCCTAAATATTTTTAAAAAGTCAAACTGACTGGTGATACGGTCGGCCTGCGAATTATGGTTCCATATGAGGAAGCTAATTAAAATTCCATACTATTGCTCTAGTGCTCCCATATGGAACTCTCCAAGTACCCCAGAATGCCTAAATGATAGCTTATCAGCCCCTTTATGGGAATACGGATACCAGAAATGGGGCCAATTACTGCGAGATAATAAACGTTTGCCATGGGATGAGGTTAACCTACAAACAAATCAAAGGTTATCCAGATTCAAATTTTATCAACTCTTCCACTGGGTATCAAATCAGGGCAAAAATAGAGTTATTAATGATGAGTTGGAGGACAGGTTTTTAGTCATGTGTCACCAAAACAAAGAAGTGACGAAATGGTACTGGCTTTTTATTAAAGGAGATCCGTCACCGATGCCTATGGAGGAGCCCTGGAGA
This sequence comes from Triturus cristatus, assembly GCF_964204655.1. Classification (NCBI taxonomy): domain Eukaryota; kingdom Metazoa; phylum Chordata; class Amphibia; order Caudata; family Salamandridae; genus Triturus; species Triturus cristatus. The sequence goes on from NC_140587.1 coordinate 234,823,477, forward strand.
AGAGAACTGCCTTTCAGCTACATCACATCTTACTGGCAAGTATCTATATGCAAGGAAGGTTGTTAAGCCTGCACCATTGAGGAGAAATCATCTGTTCACACTTCATAGAGCCTATTGGACCCGGAAGAGGCTTTCTAAGCTGAGAGGTGGAGATAAGTCCTGTGCGAAATGTAACCTGAGGAGCGCAGACGATGTGCACATGTTTATGCAGTGTCCTCAAATCCAGGGCTTCTGGAGGCAAGTCGGTAGGACTATCTCAGATGTAATTGGCCAAGAAATCAAGGTAAGCCTGTTATTAATTATTTTTGGGATTTTATCTGAAGACAGCATTAATACCAAAGTGTCAAATGTCCAAGTTTCTCTTTTGTTGGTTTTAATTCTTCTGGCAAGAAGGGAAATCTGTCTAAATTGAATTTCCCCTAATCCACCAAAGCATTTAGACTGGGTCTCTTCTGTTAAAAGAGTCCATAAGTTAGACTTGGGTTGTAAGGCAAAGGAAAGAATAAGATTTTGGGGGCTATGGGAGAACTGGGTTAACAATCTGGGTCTTGCGGCTTCCTAGTTTGCACAAAAGTCCAATGGTTATGAAACAAGTGAGTTTTGGGGAAGATGGTTTATGTAAAAACCACGGGCTTGTTTCTATCCTCGGTAATTCCCCAGGTGTCATGCGGTTGGCGACCCTAGGAACCTTTGAGTTGGAAAGAGATCCACAAGGCTGCATGTTTTCCCCTCTGTCAGTCCCAGGAGGGTGCCATGGTACTGCTTTAAGACCACTCACTTTATTTCTTTAATGAGGACAACACAAATAAAATGATAGCATGGCATGATGAGGTAATGTAGTCTTTATTTTAGTAATGATAGCACTTAGAGTATCTGAGGAAATTATTTAATCAATTGTGGAGGAGATTTCTGTGCTTTGAATAGTAGGGGCTAGGTGCCCCATTTCTGGGTCAATTTTGTTACAAAGCTTGAGTTGCTATGTGGTCAATAAGCTATTAACAGCATTTCCATGGGGGTTGTGATTAAAGTGAGTAATAGGGACCTCCCAATGGTCTGCAAACTCACGTACGTTCATTTCTCGTCTTGGGCATGCTTTTGAATTAAAATCTCCTGCCCAGATGATTTGTACTAAGTCCTCTATAGTGTTACCTAAGTGCTCAACTACAGCCTCAGGGTTAAAAATGTATTGTTATAATAGTTTATTAACAATACATTCCAGGTGTCGTAACCTTTTATTACAAGGATGTGAAAATGGGTGAATCAATTACAAACTTTAGGATGTTAAGCGCAACTCTGTTAGATATCAATGTAAGTAGGCCCTCCTTAGCTCTACCCCCTATAGGCGGTACTGCCAATGTTTGAAACAATCGATAACCATTAACAAAAATTGGAGCAGTCTCCCAGGTTTCTTGGGCACAAATAATGTGGAATTCGGCCATGACTTTAAGCCACTCCTCATGACAGTGTTTGCTATTGTAGCCAGTTATATTCCAGGAGAGTAGGGTGTAGGTTGGGTTTTTTCCTCCTGTGGTGGGGACCCTAGCGTCGCTATATGTTGATTCTAGAAAGTGGATCCCATTGCGCCTACCCTGCCCCTTCTCCCCACGTCGCATTTGTTGGATTATTTTCCTCGCTCCCAATAGCCACTTGGCGAATTAACATCTGGGAGCCCTCACTGTTATTCTCCAGTCAATCGCAAGAGTCTAATTGTGATAATGGAGCTAATCTATTGGAGGAGCGAAGACCCATGGTTTCTAACATCAGTGGCCTACTATTGTCTGCTAGGGGTTCTATGACGGTATTTATTAAATTGTTACCTACGGGACTGGGCCCTCAGTGGTACTGGGAAGATCTGAGTCGCTGTCCTTTGAGGAAGAGGGTGTTCAAAGTTTCTGGGCTAGGTGCCCTGATCTAGTGTAGTGATTTATCCATGAGCTGGGTGGTAGATTCTTATTGAGTTGGTCTCAGCATCGGGCTTTTACCAGGATTAGAAAAAAAGGGCAGGCCGCTGGAGGGGAGGTTGAGGGTTAGATGGATATATTCTTTCTGATGCTGTATGAAATCACTCTGTGTTGGATTGGTGATAGTGTTGTTGGTGGACCCAGAGGGTCTGGGTCTGGGGCACCTATCCAGTGTTCTGCTGAGAATTGGTTTTTCCTCCCTCAAACCCAGGGGAGAAATACCTGTGGTTCTTGCTACTGGTGGCCTTTCAGATGGATTGGAACCTCGCCCTCGAAGTTGGGGCATGCTGGTAGTATGTGCCTTTTGAAGGGCAGGCTCTGAGGTGCCCATGTAGCTTCCCCTACCAGCCTGAAGATGTGGGAGTAGAGGCATAGGAGGGTCATTTCGAAAGGGTATAGACTGAGTGCTAGGAACAATGATCTGTGTTAGAGAGGACCTAGGAGCATATGTACAAGGATTGGCGAAAACTATCGCCAACGTTAGTTAGCGGCAGTTTTCTCACCGCCGTGTACCACAGAAAACTATCGCCATGTTAGTGACGTATTTACAAGCCGTCGCTACATGGCGATAGCTTCAGGGATTGATGGCAAAAACTGCCGCTAACATTAGCGTGATGGCAATAGGAATTCCGACGTTAACTGGCAAAATCCAGCAAAAGGTCCATTAGCAGCAAAAAAATGTAGTCAACCCAACGTGAGTTTTTTTTGCCTCTATTGGAAAAAATAGCCAATCAGTCGACCTCCAATAGAAAATAGGCGCAAAAAACAATGAAATTCAGAATGGAGCAGCAAGGGCCAAGTGCAGCACACATCAACAACACCCTCAAGCCACCCAACATCCAGGATGAGAGCCTGGATGCCTGGCTGGACCTGCGTCTGGAGCCTGGAGTGGGATGCGGAGGATCTGTGGAGTCGATGAGCTGTGGCGGTAGACATCGAGGCACGGCAATCGCCCATACCTGGTGGTGAGGTCTGGCAGGTCGTATGGAGACACGTTGCTGACCTGTGTGAGAAGACCGCCTTGAGCCCCTTGTAGCTGTGAACGGTAGAGGCGCTCCTGAGCACCAACGTAGGGAGGTCTGAATCGCATACTATGATCCAACACTACACCGGGTTGCATGGAGGGGATTACCACCAGTGGGTGGCGCCTCTCTGCATCACAGGCCGGATGATGTTGCGCTGGCCAGACACTGTGGAGGGTGAGGCCCCTGAGCTGACTGAACTTGTGTAGTAGGAGCGCTGCAACTTCACGCCTAAGGGGGCCCTGCTGCATCAACCGCATCGGAAGGTTCACCAGCGGACTTGTTGGTGACTGCAGTACCCAGGCTTGTGAAATCCCACTTGGCTGAGGCTCCTGCAGGGTGAGTCACAGATTTGGAGAGAGTGCAAGGGACTGCGCCAAGGTGTCAATGTCCAGGTAAGAAGAAGGAGGGACACGTAGCGGAGGAGGCCCAGGGGTTGAGTCGCCCATGCCTATCACCTGTAGATGACACACCCCCAATGGCTGCTTATCCGCTATGGCGGAAGAGCATCGCCCCACTGCTTTCAAGCAGTGCGAGAAGAGGAAAAATCATCACATGATGATAACTTCCTGATGTAATCGTGCTGTGTTTCCTTTGCGGGCGGGAGGGTGAGTAGGGCTGCTCCACTCAAGGATCAGGGCAGGGGCGGAGTGGCATGCCCATTCAAGTGCGCAATGACTGTTGGGTTGGCTCACTCAGGCCGCCCAAAGCAGTCATACGCACTGTCCTGTTAGCAATGCATTCTGCATTACAGCCTGCATGGAGAACATGCCCACCCCTCTAGCCCCTGGCTGAACGCCTTGTCCCGGCACCAATGACCAATCCCAACGCCGCATTGCGGCGTTGTGATTGGTTTAGGAGAGGGAGCCTGGCTGCCTACTTCCTGTTCCTGGAAGCAGACTCAGGAGAGCAGGAGCAACGAAGACACATGACCCGGCCTCGAGGTAAGATTTCTCACATTTAAATATTTACAACACCCGCCCACACACACACACATGGTCCATGCCCCATCCGTTGTCCTTTCTGGCATTTCCCACCTCCCAGCTGTCCAGTCCCCCCCGCAGCACTTCTCAATGGCAGCCGCTGTGCGGCCATGCACAGCGGACGTACTACTGGTGTGCCCAAGGTATATATTAAGTTACGATGCATACCATTACATCGCATTCCATTACAATGCATACTAATACTAGGCATATTGCAACAGTAGGGAAGGTGTTGGATAGCGGAGATGTTAATATTACTAGTTCCACTTCAGTGAGTGCAACCCTAAAACTAACCCTTGCACCCCAAAGCAGATCCTGAACCCTAAAATTCATCTTTGAGCCCCCTAAACAAACCCTAAAAATCATATTTGACCAAATGCACACCCCAATTTTCATAATTGACCCCAAAACACACCCCTAATTTTCAAATTTTACCCCATATTACACCCCAAATTTCATCTCTGACACCCGAAACCCATACCCACCCTAAAACTTAAAAATATCCCATTACTGACCTCACAATGTGTTGTAAAGGAATGCCATGTAAAGTCACCTGCGCTGTTGGGGTTGCGTTGTAAAGGCATTACGATATAATGCCTGCGTTGTAATGGATATCTCCCATGCCAAAGGCAAGCCTGTCTGCGTCCTGCTCCCCCTGGAACGCGCTCAGCACCAAGCACCCTTCCTCTTGGACACTCCACCGCTACAATGCCAGCACCCTCCTCACCATCAACCCTGGATGTCACATCGCCTGCCAGAACCAACCTCTGTTCTGGACCAGACATCGCCATTGCCATCATTGACGGATACTAAATCACCCGCAAGGACCACCGACCATCCAGGAGGAGGCATTGCCATCACCTACAGAAGCATTCTCTGACTGACCACGCACTTTAATGACCCAACGGTGACCATGGAACACCTCAACTTCCAGATCCGGACCAACCCCAAGCCCATCCACCCACCCAAGGACCCCCATTCTCCAATACCATTGCAGACCTCATTGCACCCCAGGCTCTCCCATCCACCGACGACATCCTACTCAGTGAACTCAAGTTCCACCTGGACAACCCCAGTGACCAGGACAACACCAGAAGCTTCCCAACATCAGATTCGAGCAGTTGGTCAGCGCAGCAAGATACCTAGCAGGACAAACAGTCGAGCACGTCTCCTCCACCAGCGGGAAGTCTAACTAATGTCACAGACGATGAGACCGCAGCGTGTAACTGCCACAGATGGATCTCAAACTGTGCCGACACCCTGGCACCCCTCAAGAATGGCACTGTGTCAGTACCTTACGCCTGCCTGATGGCAGGCGTAAGGGTGACGCAGTGCCACAGGGATAGGCTGGCCCCATGCCGTGCTGGAGTTGCATCATGGTTGTGGCACGACTGCAGCAATGGGTGACTTTAACGCAGACAGATACGTCAGGATTTCAGACGTATCTGTCATTACTTGCGTCATGGAGCGCAGTCCAGTGAATACAGTTTATCCATGGTGTCGCAAGAAAGGGGTAGGGAAAAGTGTTGCAATGCTGTCTTGTCCCAGCGCTGCAACACTTTTCATGACTGAGGCCCAGTCTCCAGGATGATGTGCATTCCTGCCCTGTAGTTTTGTTGCAGAGCAGTGCAGAAACATTGCTTGCTGCGCTGTCCAGCACCAAACCCTGCTGTAAAGAGGACCCAAGTATTATCTCCATTTTTAAGACCAGCTATTTTCTGGTCTTAAAAAACTGCCTCTAACTGTAGTTAGCAGAAGTTTTCTTGGTCCTGCAAAGTTCAGGATTCCCCTTGTAAATATTGCAAAATGAGGTTAGCGACTGTTTTTTCACAGGAACGCCTCCCTTGCATGTCATTATCGCTAACAGAAGTGGCGATCTTTAGAATGGACGTTTTCACAATAAAACTGTCGCTATAAAAATCTTGCCGCAAAACCGTCAGAAAACTGTGGCTAATGCGGCTTTAACTCCTTGTACATATGCCCCCTAGTTTTTAACAGGTCTTGGATCTCTGGAATTCAGCTGTAAAAAAACAGGCTGTAGCATGGAAGATATCTTATCTAAGACATCCCTCATGCTGGGGGAAGTCCACGATAGTTGGGCAATGCCTTTTCTGGGATCTGGCAAAATCTGTGATGGCATAGACTATCCTGGACTCTTAGATTTTGTGAGGGCAGGGTTTTTTGTAGGGCCTCACTTCCTCTTGCCGTTTGTGACTGAGAAAGGGGGAGACTTTGTTAAGTTTGTCGAGTATGGGGGAATGGGTGCATCAGCGGGGGTGTCTGAGTAGTTGGTGACTGACTAATTGCTTCTGACATACCCTGAGTTGATATAACATTAGTCACCCGGTTAGTGGACGGGATCCCTCCACAGCAAGCAGGGCTGCCTACCCCCAAAGAAAGTCTTCTTTCTGCCTGGGCGATCTCCTTAGATATAGCAGTGAAGGCTTAAATTAGAAAGGTATCAAGCGTGGATATAGTTACCCCTGTTGAATCCAAGGGTATTGCCCTTTTCTTTCCCATGATGAGACTGGATCAGCTAGGGCTGAAGAAGGGCAACCAAGAGCCAAACGTTAGAGGGGGCCCAGCCTAGCCTCCTCCGGGTTCTGACAGGCATGGACGGGCCTGCCCTTGGCCCAGGCTTCGGCTGGGTGCGGCCCGGCACACCTACGTGTGTCCCACTCTGTGGGAGGCAGACATGTCTCACCCCAACAGGAACAGTAAACAGTGGGTGTAGCAGGCTCAGCAACACCCGTGAGAGTCTCCCACGCTCCAGGAGGCCGACGTGGTTTTTGGCAGAGAGCAGGGTTCCTCCCTCGTGCAGAAGCACAGGTGAGGGCTGGGGAACCGAGTCCCACCCCAGCAGGAACAGAAAACAGTGGCCGTAGTGGGCTCAGCAAGGCCCGTAAGAGAACTTGGTATACATTGAATCAATTTGAGCCTAAAAGTGTGCGTAATGCCTGGACAACTGACTAAACTATTTTACATTTACAAGCAAAATATAAAAATATGAATAGCTTCTTCTGTTGCCTTTTGCGAATAATTAATGAAAAATGTGGAATAAAAAAAACTTGCAGAGCTTGCGATCTCCTCCCAGGCTGTTCCCAAAGCAGCTTTCGAGAGTCACTAGGGACATCAATGGCTACTGGTAAATATTATCAGGCATTGCTCTTGACCACTAATCTAGGGGGCAGATGCACTCTAACTCGATATACAAGAATCCCTTTGTACTATGCAAAGAGAAGCAAAGTCTAGCACCCAAAGCTAAATGTAGGAGGTGATTGCAGGTTTTGAAACCAATAGGACACGGTATTCTCAAATAATAAACTCCATGTTGAACCAAAGCCACATCTTATATGATACATTTAGACATGGTAAGACAGCTAAAATTAAGCCGAGTTCATAGCATTCCCTGGGTTGAGCTCTAGCCCCAATCTATGTTTATAACACTTACTCAATAATGGATTATATTTCAATTAACATTTAATTTGACTAGAATTGATAAACTATGGCGGCAGAGTGTAAAGACTAGGCAGTTTTTTCAGAATCCCTCTAGTCCAGTAGTGTCACAACAACTTTGAGATCCAAAGCTACATGCAATGTACTCACGTTGTCCAGAAAAGGGTTAAACATGCTTGTCGTTCTGCTAGCTTCTTCTAGGCTGGGGTTGAAGGGAGGAAGCTTATTAGATCTAGGTCAATACTATTAGGCCTATTGCAACAACCCATAAGCTGACCGCTAACGGTGAAACGTTGTCTCACTAATTATTATTATACAAACTGTGCAGAATCTCTAGTCAAAGCAATAGCCAAAATTCATATTCCTCCATGCTTTGGTATGGGAATTGGTTTTCAAAGAGAAGCAGTGGCAAATCTTGGTTGGCACCCAGGAAACCTTAGCTGCATTTTCACAATAATATTTGCTGGCAATTATGAAGCTCTAGAGAGGTACGGGGACTCATGGATTCTCTGACACTATGGGGCCGATTCCGATCCTGTATTTTTTTTCCCGTCCGACTCGTATCGGTAAATTTTTCCATACAAATCGCACAAGTCCCGTCCGACGCGTGAAGTACTATTCGTACGGGAAAAATACAACTTTTCCCGATCTGATTTGTATGGATCAGCCCGATCCTTACAAATCAGATCGGGAAAAGTTGTACCAGATGGACCCGGACACTTTTCCGTAGAAATTGTAAAAATGCAGTCCAACCGTACTAGTACGATCCGGACCGGCTTTCCAATTTACGATATGTACGGAAAACGTCCCTTACACGGGGAATGCCATTACCCGCTACGAAGCGAACTTTGTACGACTCGTATCTCGGGAAAAGTTGTTCCCGGGGTGCGAATCGTACAGGGGTACGAGTCATACAGGCATACACCCCCGTGCATTGTGTATGTACGGTGTGTACCCCAACATTGCGTACCCCAACATCGCGTATGTACGGTGCATACCCCAACATCGTGTACCCCAACATCGCGTATGTACTGTGCATACCCCAACATCGCATACCCCAACATCGCGTACCCCAACATCGCGTATGTACGGTGCGTACATAAGCGATGTTGGGGTATGCGATGTTGGGGTATGCGATGTTGGGGTACGCACAGTACATGCACGATGTTGGGGTACGCACCATACATACACAACGCACGGGGGTGTATGCCTGTACAACTCGTACCCCTGGGGACACTGCTTTTACAGCTGTTTTTGGCTCCCATAAGAAAAGAGCCGTACGGAGTGACGTAGGGACGAATCGTACTTGCTGGGCTGGAAACCGCTGCTTAAATACATACAGACGTCGCGTGCAAGCTGTTCCGGATCAGAATCGTTATTTTAGCTGTATGGTGTTTTGTACGATTTGTATGGAAAGAGGCTTTCTGTACGAATCGTACTTCCTAGGTTGTAAGCAAAGTTTACCGGGTACGAGTTGTATGGGAAAAACGCTCCATACAACGATTTGTACAGCCTTTTTCCAGGATTGGAATCGGCCCCCAATGTACTGAATAGCACTAACCTGCAAAAGAGTTGCATTCTGGTTTATGCTATTACTGGACCTAATAATTATGATGGCATCTGTATCGTTTAGGACAAGGGTTCCACTGTCTCTAAGCTCAATTTGAAAAGTCCCCTGCCAGACAATGACATCCCTTGGCTCTAGGATGAAACATGGAAATCCGAATGGTCTTCTAGGGCTCAGAAATCAATAATTCGTAATCCCTAAAAGTGAAAAAGATGTCATGAGATGTTTTTCTGTATATTGCAAATACCCACCAGTGGGTCACAAGTGTGTGTGCTCACTAACAGTTTGTGAGATGGGTGTGCATGTGGAGGACTGGCGAGGCAAACCAGACTCACCAACAAGCACAACATTACAAAAAAGGTCAATTTCGTGTTTCCTGAACATAGATATTTTTCCAGTATCCTGAAGGAATCGGGGATCTTGTTACATAAGGTGTTACCTAATTTAAAACACACTACCAACCCAAACTGTCCTCCACGTACCTTTACTATTCCCACTCCAGTCTGTGTAACAGAAGGGAAAGCATTGGACTTTGGAGGGTGTGTGTTTTACTATTCCCACTCTACTCTAAGCAACAGTTGTTAAACTACTTCACTTCAGGCACATTACATACTTAAATAACCCTATTGATTTAGAAAAAATGTAAAACACTAAATATAAACATTATTATTTAACATAAAATAAATAAAATAATAAACAATAATTATCTAAATATGCAACATTCATAAACAATGTAATAATTAATCGTCAATTAGAAAATAATGCTCCTGAATACCTATTAGCCCCAATCTAAAATATAACTAAAATATATCATTATTACACAATTTTCATAATTATGAATCAATAAAATATCTAATTATACAGTAATAATAATAATTTTTTAATTATTATGTAATTAACTTCCCACTGTATACTCATGCAAACCTGGCAACGCACAAATAAAATATAACTTAAATAAATCATCATTACATAATATGTATAATTAATAATAAATTAAATGATTAATAATCAATTATTAATTGATTGATAATTACATATTACTTAATTAACTTCATACCATATACCCTACAACCCAGAAGACCGTACCTTAAATCTAACTAAAATATATGGTAATACACAATTTACATAATCAATCAATCAACAATCAATCAACATTTGTAGAGCGCACTCATCACCCGTGAGGGTTTCAAGGCGTGGGGGGTGCTGCTACTGCTAGAAAAACCAGGTCTTGAGAAGTCTCCTGAAGGTCAGCAGTTCCTGGGTCTATCGCAGGCGGATGGGGAGGGTGTTCCATGTCTTGGCGGCGAGGTGGAAGAATGATCTGCTGTCGGCGGTCGCTCGTCGGATGCGAGGGACGGTGGCGAGGGCGAAGTCAGCGGATTGAAGCTTTTGGTTTGGGTTGTAGAAGGTGAGTCGTTCATTGAGATATGTTGGTCCGGTGTTGTGGAGTGCTTTGTGAGCGTGGGTGAGGAGCTTGAAGGTGATCCTCTTGTTGATGGGGAGCCAGTGCAGGTCTCTCAGGTGGGGTGTGATGTGGCTGTGGCGGGGGATGTCGAGGATGAGGCGTGCAGAGGCAATCTGTATGCGTTGTAGTGCTTTCTGGAGTTTGGCAGAGATTCCCGAGTAGAGGGCCTTGCTGTAGTCCAGTCTGCTGCTGACATATTATTCAATTAAATAATTACAACAAATTGTAAATTAATTATTACCTAATTACCTGCCCACTCTATACCCATACAAAGGTAGCATCCCACACCTACAAAATAACTATAATAAATCAATATTACATAATGTAAATAAGGGGTGTGACTTCTACACCAAACAAGATGGCAACAGACTTTTGAGCTCCATCGAGACGCAGAGCTTCTTTTAGCTAAATATCCTTTTCTAGCTGGCGCACCTCTGCATGGGGCATATCTAATGACACATCTCACCTCTTACATCCAGAGGATATCGCTGGTGCCACTTATGAAGCCTTCATTTTGCCCGGTGTCACAGTAGTAAGTTTCTAGTCTACATAGTAGCTATTTTAGATGTGCGTCACCCAATGTCTTCTACTCACTGACACGCCTTGTTCTTCTGTTTTCGCTTTTACCTACCTCTTCAGTGTGCAACTACATAAAGCTTTGACAGATCGCTGAATTGTTTATTATTGCTGTCCAATACACCAAAATTGTGCCTTTCTGAACCCAAAGTTGTGATAGTGTCTCCTCACATCTTTAGTTCTTAAGATCTCTCTAATGCAGCTAATGCCAGAAGAAAGGAGTTTCTGGCCCTCCGCCCTCAAATGTGACTATTAAACATCTGATATGGAATCCTTCATCCTTGCTTATGCAAAATTACTTATGAGAGCACCACAAGATGTTTTCATGATCCTGCGAAGCTGAAAACGTTTCTTCAGACTCTTTATCCTCATACTATGGGCACTACCATAATAAATCCTAGAAATTCTGTTATTGCTACTACTCTATCCTCTTCTTTCATTTTTTTGAATACATGGCTTCTGTATCTTAATTTATATTATATCTCTGTAGTAATTCATGTTCTGGTATTGACTCGTCTGCTGATGCTTCTTCATGTTCTCCTCCAACCTGGATTCTTTCCTTGATCTGTTGCTTCAATCAGACCCTAGGATTTTCTTCTTCCCTGTTTCAAAAAAACTTCAGAGAATTTAAAATAAAAATCTTTTAACCACATCAGAGTGCAAATCAATAGAGTAAACTAGCCTATCCCTCAAAGGTACAGGGCTGCCGGATCCTGGCTTTAAAAAAAAGTCTAGCTTATCTAAATATTACCACACTAAAATGCGTCTACCTTGAATAGTCACCTAGATTTTTGTTATTACCTTTCTGTAAAAACATACCACAGAGCTGACAAAACACTTCTAAATTACTTTAGGGCCTATATCCATACTTTCAGTGTTTACAGCATCTCAACACGCATTTATGTTTAACGTTAAATCATAAATAATAGTTATGGCGGATACATATTCTGCCGTAGCTTCAATTTCTACATTACCTACACAAATACCACACTCTGGTCCTTTGATTATTTTACACACAAGATATAAATGTGCACTTAATCATTCACAACCCCTATTTTGCTAACCTTCAGATTAAGAACCCCTGATTTATGCACAGTTTGTTAATGGCCCAGTGTTTCACATTTATTGCAGCATTTTCCTTGTGCTGGACAATTTGAATCATTACTCATGTGACCCACATCTGAACCAAGTACCATACATATTTTGCTAACAATCATGATTAATTTATCTCTTGCATTCAATGCACAAATTGGTGAGGGCACTTAAACACTGTTAACAGGGCAAATACCCTCAGTTGATGAAAGTGCGTTTGAAGAAAGCATTAAGGGGCATATTATCAAGACAGGCGATAAAATTATTGCCGCTTTAGCGGCTGAAAACTGACGCTAAAACGGTGATAATGGGATTGATAATATGCTCCATGGAATTCCAATTGAAGCCCATGTTAGATGTGAAGGACATCTAATGTGGGCTTCATTTGGAATTCCATAGAGCATATTATCAAGCCCATTATCGCCGTTTTAGCGGCAGTTTTCTGCCGCTGAAGCGGCGATAATTTTAACGCCGTCCTTGATAATATGCCCCCAAATGCTCAATGCATTTAGCAGTATCTATGACTTCTTGAAAAGTTGAATTTCTACAAGTTAATAATCTTTCTTGTTTCCTCTTTGAAAAGCAATTAAGGACATATTGGTCACTGATGTAAGTGTTGATAGTACTCTCAACGTTTCAGCTAAATGCTATTCTACACTTTTATCACTCATGTCTTTCTTTAAAAAAAAACATTTATTCAATTAAAATAATTTGCTAATCTGAATACTGTTTTTGCAACTTTTCTTTAGCTTCCCTGTACACATCTCGAACAATAAACTGCCCTTAAGGAACAACAGATTCAGGAAAATTGTCATTTTTTCATTGTGCATCAAACTTCGCAGCATCTACTGCTACTAAATAATTTCAGAGCTGCAAAACCACTGCTTCTATTTCAATAGGCGGCTTTCCATGATGCTGAATAAATGGTGGTGGTTATATAACCTCCTGTGATGAAGCCATTTTAATTCTTATGAATTACTGATTGATTGTTGATCTAGCTTGTATTTCCAGAACAACCTTAAATAATGCTTCCTGGCAGGCACCAAAACCGTCATGGATCACATTGAGAATAATGTTCATCAATACCAACAATCGATTATTTCAATAGGCAAATAAAAGCCAAAAGCTGATTATTTCAATATCACTTCCAAATCTTCATTTCATGACCACAACCCTTGTCTCCATAGTTAGAAAAGATAATGATCAAAGCAAAATGCCTGGCTGCATGACAACTCCATATGTTGCATCTGCTGAGGATTGTGGGGCAAGTGTGAATCCACATTATAGATGAAGTGCCACTGCTCGTTCGTAGGTTACCTTCTGAATTGGAGATGTCATTTCCAATTTCGTTACCACAGAATCTTCAGTGCATGTAGGCCCCAAACTCTCCTTACTACAGGTGCTCATGAGCGCTCTGCCTTGCCCGTTAGCCCTGTCAGTCTTAGGTTCATCTTCCCCCAAACCTTTCGCCTATTTTCCTCTATTTGTGTTGCTGAATTTCGTTTTTTTGGCCTTAGGACTCTGTGCACTTTACCACTACTAACCAGTGCTAAAGTGCTTGTCCTCACCACCCTAAACTTTTGGGCAAAAACTGCTCTGAGAACCTGGGGCAGACGGGAACCAACCTGCTAGTCTATCCACCCAAGGTGCATAGCCGGCTAGCCTGACTTTGCATCTACTCCTGTTACGTTTTTCCCCACTGCAGCAAAGCCTGTTCAGCGGTCGTTGGGCAAAGGGGTATCCGGGTCCCTGGAACTGTCTTGGGCTACAGCCTTCTGACTTGTCCTGTTGGAGATTTTAGACTTCCATAAAAACAACTAAGTCTGAACATGGAAATCTTGACTGCGGCTTCAACCATAGGATCCCAGACGACAAGGCTCCTGCATCCTTGCTACGTTGAACTATACTTTCTCAGAAGATTTTCCTTGAAAATTGGTCTAAGTCCAATGGTAACAGTTGAGCAGGCCCAATCCAATACTTGTAGCTGACCCGCGTGCCATCGCTGTTTTCTTGAGTTGTATTTTCACTTTACTACTGTTTGTGTGCTGCATAAATACTTTACAGATTGCCTCTTAGTTTAGCCTGACTGCTTTTTGTGTCACGCTACCCAGGGTTGAGCACAGGTTAATTTTGGAACTTTTGTGGTTCACCCTGACAAGGACAAACAACATCTGTAGCAGCACAGCAACTGACAGTTTGGAATGCTGAACAGCATTCCATAACCTGCACTGCACCATTCCAACCTGAAATGACAAGTAAGTAATCAGCATACACATTACAGACCCACACTAGACTTGCCTGTGTGTTGTTACCATCTTCCTGAACGAAAACAAAAACATTTAAAAAATTGTGTTTTACTTGCACTTAACAAGCCATCATAAATGGCATGCAGATATGTACCTTGGCTTGGATTTCCGTTTCTCTTTGCTCTGTGTATCTTGGAGTGTATCTTGGGGAGCAAGAAGAGAAGAGGGGCTGATGCCCAGGCTTAAATCAAGCCTTCATTTATGTCTTTCCCCTTCTGTAGTGCAGCCACACTTGGGCTTGGTATAATATAATTAAATAATATCATAGATATTGACAGTGCATAGCATTGTCAAACTTCTTTTATATAACATGTTTTGGTGATTTCATTGCACAACACAGCAATGCAAAAAGTGTCAGAAAAAATCATGTTTTACAGGATCCTTAAGCTAACAGCCCCGAGAACATTCCACAGAGCAATATCACTGTCTCTGATGCTGGGATTAGGCGGCATGCAGGTTCAAATTATTTGCCAAGATTATCAATATTATCTGGTTAAAAAAAACATACATTTTGTAGCCTATTCTCTGAGACTACTATATTTATCCATTTGCGATAGAAGGAAAATGTTTGTGAAAATTGCAAATGTTGCAAATTATACAGCAATCTATGTGGATAATGTCATATATGAGTATGATAACCACTGCACCCACTGGCATTCACCATTGCCAATTCATTTATCAAAAATGTATTTAGAAAAAGCAAACAAAACTTAAACATTTTACTCTCAACCAATGTTCATTGTCAGCTACACTGTGAAGGCAGCTTGTTGAAAGTGACTCCCATAAATAAAATTGTAATATAAAAACTACATATTAACGTGTAATATGGTCCAATTTTGCCTTCTCGGGCTTCTGGTGATATTAACAAAGGGGACTACCTTTGTGGCGGTTTGCTGGCGTGGTGACCTGTGTACCTGCTCCTTGACTCTTGGCGGTGTTCTTTGCCTTTCCTGCCTGGTGCCTGGTGTGCTCGTGTCTCCCTCCTGTCAATCTCGCGGCCGCGGTCTGGAGGGAGACTACATTACCCAGGCGCCCTTGCTCCCGAGCCCGGAGGCTCCCGCCCACCACCCGCACCTGGAGGCGATTTAAACAACTTCCTGACTCCCGCGTCGCGGGACCGCGCGCGGGCGGCGCCGAGCGAAGCCCGGGCAAAGGGCGGGCCGTCTGTGGCCGTCAGGGCCCAGAAGAGGCCGGGCTGGGCCTGCTCTCTGTGACCTGCGTCAAGACAAGGTGTTGTGCTTAGTGGTGTCTGTTAGGTGTAACCATGGTGAAAAAGAAGACCACTGGAGCTAAACCAAATGGGGTGGTAGGGGCAACCCTGGACTCATATCTAGTCAGAGCTGCTAATGTCCTGACTGAAGAAATAGAAAGAACTGAAAGGCGCTTGTCGATGGGGGTAGGGAATAAGACAACAGCCCTCATCCACGAGACCCTGGATACCCCAGTCTTACAAACACAACAACAATCACCAGGCATTCCCAGGGATCTAGTCGATTTGCCAGAACTTATGACTTCCCCCCCAAACACTATTGAGCATTGTGTGTCCACCTCCCCAATTCATATCCAAGAGCCCCTGGTTGTAGAGGTCTCTCCCTCCCCCCTGGTTTCAATCAAGACAAGACGCACAAGAGCCGGGGGCCCGGCTCCCGCTGTACGATCTAAGAAACAGACTTCGGTACGAATTACTAAATCTGGCTCGGGCCCCCAGCCTCAGCCTCAGGTGGAGGTTTTATCTAACAAACTCTGGGCATCAATAAAGAAAAAACTGGATGTTATACTGGCCCCCATTACTGACAGATTGATAGCTATCGAAGATAGACTTTCTATATTGGAAGCGAAGCTTAACGCCATGACAACAATTGTGCAACCTTCTACCCTGGTGTTGTCGGAAACAAGAATCCCTGACCAACCTCAGCGCTCTGTGCCTGTGTTAATGAAGGAAGCTCCCTCTAATGGTGATTATTTGCCCCTCTCAGCGGTGGCAGGCTCTTCCACTCACACTATGATTCCATCATCAACTATGCCTACCCAAAACTGCCAAATTGCTAATGTACATAATAACAAACTGCCCCTTATCGAGCCTACTCCTACTATGAATGTAAAGAAAACCTTTCCAGGGAAAGGGCTCCCGTTTGTCAGAGAGGCCATTCATTTGGTTCTTGTTCTTGCCAATGTCCCCCATCTAAGACCAGGTCAAGCAGAGTCAACAACTGCGCTGATGGATAAAGCATTACATTGGCTTAGTAGGAACATGAACATTGGAGGAGTGGGTGGCCAACAACAACTGGCAAGAGAAATTATAATGGCCAGACGTGTTCCATGGCTAGGAAACAACGAGAAAAAATTTGGGGGAGATTGTGTTGTCATTAATTTTGCTACTATGTATGTATTACCTAATGTTCTTGCCAACCTATTGCCACCTCAGAAAAGGGATTCTGGTATAATTCCACTTACATTGGAATTTTTTATCGGTAATTCCAGATCCCTAAGACGAAATGTGACGCTAAAATCATCTAATGGCCTAAATATAGTTACTGGTAGGAGGGCACTTTCAAGTTTTTCTAGTGATCTTAGGCTAGAAAATAGATTTATCGCCTTAACCGATCTGGAGGAATGTGATTGACATAGGGGGAGTGATAACTACCCTGTTCGAACACACCCCCATGAAAACATGCTGATCGGAGACAGAACTCTAGATGAAACAATTGCTTGTACTAGTGCCCGAGTCTTTACGTATACCTCCACGAGTAACCAGCAAATATTGGCATCTGTTTGTAATAGGTCAAATGAACAAATGATCTCCTTTGGCAACATAATAAATAATCCTATGGCAGTAGAAAGGCGAAAGCCCTTACAAAATACTCTTAATAGTGGTAGCAAAATATCCTTGATATCTTGGAACATTGCAGGCATTGTCCAGAAAATGTTGTCTCCTGACTGGGGCAACTTTATTGACAAATATGACAGTTGTCTATTTCAGGAGTCCTGGGCTGTTGATCCTGTTTTTAGGGCTGGATACCTTAACTTTTACATCCCTGCAAAAAAAAATCCTAAAGGGCGTCCTGTAGGTGGCCTTGTGACCTGGGTTCGGCAAAACCTAGGCTGTTGTGTAGAACTGTTAAAATCCCCTGACCAAGATATTTTAGTGTTGAAATTTAGTAGGGCTAATGAGAGTACCCTTGCTATTTTTAATGTGTATGCTAGGGGCCAGAGTGGAGGACAAAGCTCAGAGACTATAACATCTCTGGACCTACAATTAGAAAATCTTCCCGTTCATATTATTCCCATTGTAGCAGGGGATTTTAACACTACATTTGAACCATTGGGTATAGAGGTGCAGGAGTTATCAATAGAACAGGACCTTAGATGGGGAATCCCAAGGCTTGATTTACCCCCTGTTAAAAGATGGTCAAATGTTGCAATCCAACTTAAGGCGTCGTGCCTTGAAAGAGGCCTCAGGGCTGCAAATGGTCGTACTAGATCAGATTCGAAAGGAGTAACTACCTTTGATAATGGGCGCTCTACTAGCCGTATCGACTATATATTGATTGATCTTAGGATATGGCATAGACTTGATGACATGAAGGTAACATGGCGGCTTGAAAGTGATCACAATCCCCTATGTATTGATTTCTGGGCCATGATTAGGGAGGGAGACGTGACCCAAGCTGAGGAAACTATATCCTCGGATTTAGTGATCACAAATGATAAACGCCATGTAAAATGGAACAAAATAGTTGAACATCCTGAAAAGTTGGAAGCCCTTAAAGCTGAAGTAGTTAAGAGCACCGACTTCCTTATGTCAATAGTCTCTAGTGTAGAATTCCCACGAATTGTGATAGAAGCCCATACAAGTCTATTTGATAACTTGAAAACCTACTTCTTAAAAGATGTGAAGCCAAGGTTCCAAAAACCAACGACGCTAGATGGTTTAATACTTCATGTAGAGCAGCTCGTCAGAAGCTGAGTGAAGCATTAAGATCAAGAAACCACTTGGGGGTAAGAGGTGCAAGGGATCATTACAGGGATGTGCAAAAAAAAGCTAAAAAAGACTGGGACCAAGCATGGTGGCAGGATCTGAGAAGTGCCTGCGCAGCAAAGGATTCGAGAATTTTTTGGAGCATTGTCAACTGGGACAGGGGTGGGCGTCCGGACCCCCCCAGAATAATGTTCCTCAGGCACAATGGGTTGAATTTTTTAGACCCCAGTACGCTGGTAGCGCAACTGGGGAGGATCTACCATTACATTTTTTAAAGTTTTATTCTGGCACAGTGTTTTTTATCAAGGATGTTGAGGTAGCACTTGATTGTGTGGCAAGGGGCAGAGCTCCAGGTATGGATGGAATTCCGTCCGATGTATTTCTTAGTGATAAGCCAACCTGGTGCCAGTACATAGCCCTTCTTGCTAATGCAGTGGCTAATGGTGCTCCAGTGCCCCCATCTTGGAAAGGTGCTGAGATAATTCCTGTTTTTAAGAAAGGAGACAAATCCCTCCCCAGTAACTACAGGCCCATAAGTCTTATTGATTCAATACAAAAGGTTATGGGTCGTTTAGTGTTAGGAAAAGTACAGACCTGGGTTGAGGATGCTAACATTCTGTCCCCATTTCAAGCGGGATTTCGTTCCTGTACCAGCACCACAGACCACATTTTTCGGTTTTTAACTATCTACTGGAGGAACGTGGTCCTGAATGGGGGGTCACTCTACGCTGTCTTCGTAGATCTTAAATCAGCGTTTGATCTGGTCCCTCGGAGGAAATTGTGGGGTGTGCTCGGTGACCTGGGGATGGCTCCGGAATTGATAACACTTCTCGCTCGCTTACATGAGGGCAATTTTGCAAAAGTTAGATGGGGGGCGCAGGGGGAGGTTACCGACTCCTTCCCTGTTGGGCATGGTGTCCGACAGGGGTGTGTGTTGGCTCCTACCCTGTTCTCTTTGTACATCAACGGGGTAGTTGAGTACCTTTCGGTGACCCCCACTGATGCTCCCCTGTTGGCTGGCAACCATGTCCCTGTCCTCATGTTTGCGGACGATACTCTGCTCATCTCCAGGACACCGAGCGGCCTCCAGAAGGCCATTAATGCATTTGGAGAATTTTGTTCCTTAAGAGGGCTAGAAATAAACACTTCAAAAACCAAGTTCATGGCTTTTAATCAGCACAAATCTTTTAGAGGCAGTATTTTATTAAATAATGTGCCCCTAGAACAGGTGAGTGCGTTTACGTACCTTGGTATCTCCCTCCAGAAGGACTTGGGTTGGAAACACCACTTGGATCTTACAGCTCTAAAACTACACCAGCATATAGGGTGTCTGACCAAGAAATATAAGTCCTCTTTTACAAAACCAGTCACCCCTGCCCTAGAAATTTATAACGCTAAAGCGGTGAGCTCGGCCCTCTACGGAGCTGAGCTCTGGGGATTTAACGATATAAAACAGCTAGCGAGATTAGAAAACTAATTTTTGCGTGACCTTGCTAGCGTTCCACAAAGCACTCCTATGATCCCGCTTCACCTAGACCTAGGGAGGAAAAACATAGCGGACCTAGCAAAGTTACGGCCACTCCTCTATTGGAGACGTCTCTGGGTCACTCCGGAACTTGCGCAATACGCCCTGGGCTTTAAGGATGTGATCTTACGGGACTGCTTCCACAGAGTAGGTTGGCTAAAAGAGATCAGGTCCCTTCTCATTAAACTGGATCTAGAGACACTCTGGGACAACCCTGAGATGGCAGTCTTCCCATCAAAGGTGCAACTGAAACAGAAATACTGGGAAATGGTCTATGCATCTGTAGTTCATTCCAGTATCTCAACTAGCCTAACAGGTCGCTTTCTGGATTCTAAATCGTGGCCAGTGTGTGAGGCCTACTGGGATTTGATCGAGAGGCCCTTTGACCGAAAACTTTATATTCAGTTCAGGATAGGTAGTCTACCCATCAAGACCTTTACCTGTAAATGGGCTTCTAGAACTGATGACAAATGCCACTGCTGTATGGCAATGGCTGAGACCATTCCCCATGTATTTTTTGTTTGTCCGTTATATGCGGCCCCACGGCGGAGATGGCTGAAGCCGATTTGTATTTTTTTGGGTGCCCGGAGATGTGCTGTTGCGCTGAGAATCTTAGGGTCTGATTGTAGTCCTAGTATAGCTATAGCAGTTGCCAAATTCCTGGGCTGGTCCTGGATTATACGCACTCGCACTTTAAACACAACTATTGCTGCAACCTAATCCTAAAATGTATTTTTTAAATATGATCTGCTTCACTGTGCTGTCTCTCCTCTTTTAACTGTTCCTAAGGTTTTTTAGATACATGACAGTATATGGAATTTAATTATTTTTTATCTTGTAATTGTAATGTATTATGTGTTATTTATTTATTATGTTGAGTGATATGTGTTGTATTTATGTGCTTTTATGACAAACTGTCGAAATAAAGCTTTTTGAATTGAATTGATATTAACAAACCACTTGGACTTTTATACTATCTTGATGATAGTATTGGACCATATTACATGGTTATAGAGGGGATCTGCTATGCAGCCTCGATTTATAGCATGCCACTGCAAATGTACAGCCTGTATTTCTCGAATGCGGATGCTCTGAATGCATCCCATGTGTCTCTCTTTATCAGCGATCACGTGCTGCAACGCTTGATTCTGCTCCTACACAACCCTCCTTGACCCTGCATGCATAAATGATCCATTTAAATGACCTCGCGCGAACCCGTAGCGCCCATCTCAGCGCATCCCCTCTGCACCCCTTGACAGACGAGCGTGTAAGAATAAATCTCCTCCAGAGTGAAGTGTGGCACTTTGGCTCTCCTCAACCATTCTCATTTCAATTTAATTTCAGCACAGAAGCCGGCCACATGATAATGATCTTGACAGCTCCATGCTGAACAGAAGACAGCAGCCTAATGGCACTGGAGCAAAACAAACATTGGCATTGAACTTATCCTGGGCTTGGCATGCATATTAACTTGCACAGACTCTGCATACTGAATGATCAACCACTGAATATGGTTCAAATGTTTATTATAAAGTTTCAGGCCATAGCTGCTTGGCCCGGTTGTCCTCGCGCGGAATGACCCTCTCACTCTTCCATCACTCCAATGGCAGTAAATGAGGTACCACTCAAGGAGATGATGGTAACATCTGCTAGTTACAGCGCTTATAAACGGCAGAAGTGCGATTTGAAGCGCTGCAACAAAAAAATGGTAAGATGTTAACAAAGGGCACAGGGCAGTCATTTGGAAAAAGGTGAAACCACTGATATAGCTTAATATTTCTTTAGAAACGTTTGTGCCTGGATTGCATAGCGTGCATTTGTCGTCAAATATTAGTTCAGTGTAGAACTGTGTTGGACCTGACCACCTTGGTGTGCTTTTCCCTCAACCTTTTGCTTTCAGTCCTCCAGTTTCTGCTGACTTGGTTTTTGCTGGCCTTAGGACTCTGCTCCCTCTACCTGTCAACGTTCTAGGCTGTGTCACTCACCTGAAGTCCAGGTGGCTCAGATGGGGCGTTGATGAATCCCTTCTCCACCAGAGCACTCACTTCAGTAAGATGACAGACTCTGCCCTGGTGTCAGTACCTGAGAGGAAGGGGGAATGGGATTGACAAGAGAGAGAGATGTGGAGCGGGTTCAATGTCACCCTGTCAGGGCGCATCTGCTTCAGCCCCTTAGGATGTGGCAGAGACACAGCACTGGGCATCTTCCCAAGGGCGTTTAAAACGAATAGGATTTGCAGACTTGAAGGAGAAGGAGGAAGATTTGTTACCGGTCCTTCCTTTCCACGACCTCCCTACACAAATCCCAACGATAATAGTGAAGTGGTGGCCAATCTAATTGACCAAAAGTATAGTGTGCTCACATTGGGTTCACAAAGAAACGAAGCGAGAGAAAATGTGCTAACAAAATCTTGCATCAATCCATAAGCCCATGAGCAAGCAAACGATACAATGCGCTGTGACGATAAAACTCAATTAACCAGGAAAAAACAGACAATCAAATAGTGGCATTAAATTAAACTTATAATGTACGTTTTATGAGCTACCTAGTAATAGTGGAAGTCTGCCAGTGAGGTGTTGAAGTATAAATAGGCTAGCAGCAAAATGGAAACTTTGAGAGAGCCATTGGACGCAGCGTGTGAAAAGGTCTGACGAGGTGCAGAAGAATTTACCTCATGGAGATAAAATGGTGGCGCTGGGACACCTACAATGTGGTATTTGGCTGTTGGAAACCAAAGAACTGCAGGAAGGAGGGTGAAATTCCCCCGATTATTATATGTCCACCTTTTGACAGCCATATTTAGGTAAATGATTAGCTGTATGGACTTCTGTGTTTTTCAAAGTCTACCCTTAGAGCCGCGGCCATCTTGCACGGCATCCAGTTACCTATCATTTTGAAGATTGACCTTTGATTTCATGATGACTCAGGTTATCATACAATATCGTTAACAATGAACATCATCATTGATACTAATTCATATATAAATAAGTACACTCAAGGAAAATAACAACCCATATTAGGGACAGAATTATATTTCCAGAAAGTGACATACTGATATTTAACTATCGCTGAGTGTGATTCTAAGAAATTAATACATAGAGCCGCATTTACAACGTTTTGGCGCAGGGCAGCAACGCAATGGCTTCTTGCTGCGCTGCACGGCCTTGTGACAAAAGTAAAGGGCAGTAATGCACAGTATAAATGAAATATGATGCATTCCTGTCCTTTCAGCCTGCGCCCTCGCACAAATTGGTGCCTAGCGCCAATGCAGGCAGCCATACACCATGGTGCAAGGATGGTTGCGTTGTTGGCAAGATTGTCTTGTGCAGGAAGTGACATCTTATTGCATAAAAACAAAAAATGGAGGCGTTTTTCTCTTTCTATGTGTGCTGCAGAATGCAGAATGCAGCACACATAGAAAGAGGAATAAAGGAGGAGAAATAAAAATATTTTTTCTCGTTATGCTTCACCTGGAAAGAGTAAGCCTTTTGACGCAGCCCTAGTTTTACGTGATTTTGTAAATCTGGGGCAGCATAGAAATCCATGGGTGTTGCGTGGGAACACCCACCACAATGCCCATGGAACTCCTCCTTGACGCAGAGTTAGGAAAGTCAGCGACTTGCCCAGCTTTGTCTTACTCCATATCTCTGAGGCCATGCAAAGCCACACTGGGTGGCTTTGCATCGACCTCATGGATATCACGAACAGGCCTGTGCTTCCGGAGCATCAAAAAAAGTGATGGTTCAGCGATGCAAGCCTCTTGTAAATGAGGCCCCTGAGGCATATCTACAAAGAATTGATGTTTGGCAGCATCCTAAGACATTTTGCTGCACTGCCGTACGCCATTTTTACAAGATACAGTTCGTTCCTGTCCTTTTAGCCAGCATCGCCACACAATTAGTGGCTGTGTGTCAATGCAGGCACCGTTGCATCATGGTGCAAGGGTTTCTGCGTTGTTGTCATGATTGTTTTTGTGCAGAAAGGGACAACTTTCTGCTCAAAAACAATTACAAGAGGTGTTTTCGTCTTTCTGTATGTGCTCCAGAATGTAGCACATATGGAAAGAGGAAACAAACGAGGAGAAATGTAAACAATTCTCCTTGTTACGCCTGCTCTAGGGAGGTGCAAGGTTTTGTTGCTGCCTCAGGTTTACAAGAGATTTTCAATCTGGGGCAGCGTCAAAGTGCATTGGTGTTGCATGGGAACACCTAGAGCACACCCATGGAAAGCCTCAATGATGCAGAGTAAGGCAAGGCAGCGACTTGCGCTGCTTCGCCTTACAAGCCCTTGAAAAGCCATACAGGGTGACTTTACATGGCCTTGTAGATATGGCTATACCCGGTGGGCAGCCAAAATGTCACAAAAAGTGATGTTCTGGCAACGCACAGGACTTGTAAATATACCCCATAGTATTTAGTGAAAAAATTACTTTACGGTAAGAATCTGACAAGATGGTTTGTGAGTAGAACTGAAATGTATTTCCTGAAGAGTACCTGTTCATATTTTTTGACAAAATTAATGCATTTTGGAAATTATCTCAAGCTAATTTTATTGACAAATAATTCTGATTAAAGGAACTTATTTGCTGAAATGATTGAATCATTTATTTTCTCACTAAAGGCATCGTAGTGCTGCTGCGCCATTTATTTGTTAAAACGCGAGTGAAAATCATGTTCAGTACTAATTGCTTTCATGACCTAATTATCATGATATATAACAGTTGTCTGAGGACTGCAAATGTAGGGGTGGGCACTGACATGTAATAACCACTGTTTGATGGCCCTACAGAAAGAGAATGAGCAGTTAATTTTTCAAATACAGTCCGATGAATAGATGTGTGCTGGCTCATCAACTTAATATTGAACTTTTTCATTGTATCTTTGCACTGGCTCCTTCAGCAAAAAAAAGATGGCCATCAAGGTAATGTCTGTCGTCACTATCAACTTTGTTTATGGTCCGTTCTTTTCCCTTGTATCCTTCATGTCGTGAGAGACCTTAAAACCTCTTTTGCAGGATCTTCTGTGATCCGTTTACTCTGGGAAAAAATTGCATTTCTGCTTTTCCTTTATGCATATAAACAACTGGTATTCTATCAGACTAACATATGAATGACTTAAACATATCATAACACAACATGTGTATTTGTAAAGTGCACGTTCACCACTACGGGTATCTTGGCGCTGAATAACAGATGTTTGTTGTTATCCGACTCAATGGTACTCATTTTATCAACCTCAGATGGATGAAAGGCTGAGTGGACCTCTGTGACCATGAGGTCGAACACAGGGCCCTGCAGTAGAAGCATTAGTCCACTGAGCCACCAGACCCAGCAATGCACAATGCTAATAATGAGTTTGTCATATACATGCTAGAAATGGGGCTTCTGGTTGGCAGAGTGTGCACCCTGTCCAAGCAGGAACCACCACTCTGGTCAGGGTAAGTCAAGCTTAACTTAAGAGGCAATGTGTAAAGTATTTGTGCGACACTTATACAGCAAAACAGTGGAAACACCTCAAAAAGCATCCACAACAGTTTAGAAAAATAAAGTATGATTTAATAAATAAAAGAAGACTAAAATAACAAAAATCCAATATGAAGAAGTCAACATATGAATAAATTAAAAAATAGCGCTTAGAAACGAATAGCGCCTAAAGAGTTAATTGGACTCACCGGGCTGGGACAAAGTCAAAAGTTCAGGCTGACTTCCATGAAGCGTGAGCCAGATACAAGGACCTATTTAGTCAACAAATGCAGGGGGAAGCAAATTGATGCGTCTGTGATCCCCATGCAGTTAGGGTGATGCAGCAGATTTTCCCATCCTGCAGCGGCGATATGACGGGCCCATGAGCAAAGCATTGGGTCCAGAGTGCAGTGGTTCTATAGACAATGCACCGTGTTTCTCCATGCCTTAAAGTTGACGCAGTGGTGGCGATGCATTGGTTCTGATGTGCCAAGTCCGACTGCGATGCAGCGGACTTCAAGTGTGATGTGTCAATCTAATTCCAGCAATAGCAGCAATGCATCGATTCTCTTCTTGCAGCAGAGGATGCGTTGATAAAACTGGAGCAAACCCCTAGGTCCACTTCCAAGGCCCCAGGACTGGGTTGGTACCGATTGGCGGGACAGACCCACAAGCAGATGAGCCCAAGGGTTGGAAAGGGAGCGTTCTAAGTCTTTTGTATCTCTGAGACTTGGGCAACAGGAGATGAGCCAGGAAGCGCTCTGGATGTAGACCCAGTCCTTCACACCCAGGCAGAGAGAGAGTAGCAGCAGCATGGCAATAAAACAAGGCAAGATTTCAGCAAACAGCAGATCCAGCAGTGTTGCAGACCTTTAGCAGCACAACAGTTCTTCTTCTCCTGGCAGAGTGGTCACAGGTCTAGAAGTATACTGCATTGGTAGGATAAGAGAGCCAGTACTTATACCCAAATGTGCCTTTGAAGTGGGAGTGACTTCAAAGAAGGGTCTTTGAAGTGCATATAGCCCTTTCCTCCTAGCCCTGTCTCCAGACTAGCAGTAGGGGGTAATCCGCCCTTTGTGTAGCAACAGGACACTGCATATACAGGTGTAAGTGTCGGTTTCCCCCTCTCTTCCTTCCCAGAAACAGCTATCAGAATGCAGATGAGGTCTCTGTCACACCCACCCTTACTGTGTTAATGGCTGTCTAGAAAGAATGCACAAAGTGGAGCTGTCACCCACGCCACAGCAGTAGGAGCAGAGAAATGTCCACTTTCTAAGTGGCATTTCTAAAATAGTAATGCTAAATCCAACTGTAGAAGTCGAGATATGAATTTTTAAAGAATAATTAGAAGTAAATAGCTCCTGAAGAGTTAATTGGTCATGCCGGACGGTGACACAGTCAAAAGTTCAGACCGACTGAGAGGGAGTGTGGCCCTAAACCCACTCAATCCAGCCGAAGAAAAGTAACTTGGCCCTGGAGCTGCATCGGCAGATGTAGGGGGCATCTGAGTAGTGCATCAGTGATCCCCACGCAGTTGACGGGTCCATGAGTGAAGCGCTGGGGTCGGAGTGCCGCAGTGCCATTCATAATGTGTCTGTTTTTGCCAGACTGTAGAGTCCATGTGGTGCTCTTCTCCACCCGGTGACAGTGATGCATTGGTTCCAATGTGGCAGGTCCAAGTGTCATGTGGCAGGCTCTGAGTGAGATGTGCTGATCTGATTCCAGCAACAGCAGCAATGCATCGATTCTGCTCTTGCAGCAGAAGATGCATTGATAAAACTGGAGCAAACACCTAGGTCCACTTACAAGGGCCCAGGACTGGACTCACAACAAGCAGATGAGCCAATGGGTTGCAAAGGGAGGGTTCTACGCCTTTTCATCCCTAAGACTTAAGTAACAGGAGGCGAGTCAGAAAGCCCATGGAGTAACTCTGGGTTCAAGTGAGGCAGGCCCAGAACTTCTCACCAAGGCAGAGAGAGAACATCAGCAGCAGTATGGCAACGCAGCAAGGCAAGAGTTCAGCAAACAGCAGATCCCGCAGTGTTGCAGACCTTTAGCAGCACAACAGTTCCTCTTCTCCTGGCAGAGTGGTCACAGGTCTAGAAGTATACTGCATTGGTAGGACAGAAGAGCCAGTACTTATACCCAAATGTGCCTTTAAAGTGGGAGTGACTTCAAAGAAGGGTCTTTGAAGTGCATATACCCCTTTCCTCCTAGCCCTGGATCCAGACTAGCAGTAGGGGGTAATCAGCCCTTTGTGTAGCAACAGGACACTGCATATACAGGTGTAAGTGTCGGTTTCCCCCTCTCTTCCTTCCCAGAAACAGCTATCAGAATGCAGATGAGGTCTCTGTCACACCCACCCTTACTGTGTTAATGGCTGTCTAGAAAGAATGCACAAAGTGGAGCTGTCACCCACGCCACAGCAGTAGGAGCAGAGAAATGTCCACTTTCTAAGTGGCATTTCTAAAATAGTAATGCTAAATCCAACTGTAGAAATCGAGATATGAATTTTGAAAGAATAATTAGAAGTAAATAGCTCCTGAAGAGTTAATTGGTCATGCCGGACGGGGACACAGTCAAAAGTTCAGACCGACTGAGAGGGAGTGTGGCCCTAAACCCACTCAATCCAGCCGAAGAAAAGTAACTTGGCCCTGGAGCTGCATCGGCAGATGTAGGGGGCATCTGAGTAGTGCATCAGTGTTCCCCACGCAGTTGACGGGTCCATGAGTAAAGCGCTGGGGTCGGAGTGCCGCAGTGCCATTCATAATGTGTCTGTTTTTGCCAGACTGTAGAGTCCATGTGGTGCTCTTCTCCACCCGGTGACAGTGATGCATTGGTTCCAATGTGGCAGGTCCAAGTGTCATGTGGCAGGCTCTGATTGAGATGTGCTGATCTGATTCCAGCAACAGCAGCAATGCATCGATTCTGCTCTTGCAGCAGAAGATGCATTGATAAAACTGGAGCAAACACCAAGGTCCACTTACAAGGGCCCAGGACTGGACTCACAAGCAAATGAGCCAATGGATTGCAAAGGGAGGGTTCTACGCCTTTTCATCCCTAAGACTTAAGTAACAGGAGGCGAGTCAGAAAGCCCATGGAGTAACTCTGGGTTCAAGTGAGGCAGGCCCAGAACTTCTCACCCAGGCAGAGAGAGAACATCAGCAGCAGTATGGCAACGCAGCAAGGCAAGAGTTCAGCAATCAGCAGACCCATCAGAGTGGCCGTCCTTTAGCAGCACAACAGTTACTCTTCTTCCTGGCAGAGAGGTCACAGTGTACAGTATTGGTAGGGTGAGAGACCCAGTAGTTATACCCTAATGTGCCTATGAAGTGGGAGTGACTTCAAAGAAGGGTCTTTGAAGTGCATATAGATCCTTTCTTCCGAGCCCTGGCTCCAGACTAGCAGTAGGGGGAAATCAGCCCTTTTGTGGGAACAGGACACTGCCTATTCAGGGGTAAGTGTCAGCTCTCCCCTCTCTTCCTGCCCAGGAAGAGCAATCAGAATGCAGGTGAGTTCTCTTTCACACCTACCCTTCCTGTGTTTATGGCTGCCTAGACGGAATGCACAAAGTTGAGCTGTCACACACCCCTGACATGAATTGGAGACAGGCTGTAAGTACACAGAACAGAAAGAGCAGAGAAATGTCCTCGTTCTAGAAGTGCCATTTTTAAAATAGTGAGGATAAATACAACTTTACCACTAAAGAGGGTGTATCATTTCCATTCCAAAAACATGAAACAGCTACTCCTTTCTAATCAGTAATTCCAATAGTTAACCTATGAGAAGAGTAGTCCTCACAGTAGTGAAAAACGAAGTTTAGCTGTTTGTCACTACCACGCATGCAAACCATAAAAGTACATGTCCTAGCTTTTACCTACACAGCACCCTGCCCTTAGGGTTGCCCAGGGCCTACCTTAGGGTTGACTTATGTGTAATAAAAGGGGAGTTTAAGACTTGGCACGTAGTTTTAAATGCCATGTAGCAGCGACAGTAAACTGCATACACTGCACTGCAATGGCAGGCCTGAGACATGGTTCAGGGCTATTTATGTGGGAGGCAAAATTAGTGCAGCAGGCCCACAAGTAGCATTTAATCTACAGGCCCAGGGCACATGTAGTGCACTTAACTAGGGACTTATAAGTAAATCAAATATGCCAATTGGGGATTAACCAATATTACCATGTTTAGGTGCGAAAGCACAAGCACTTTAGTGCTGGTTAGCAGTAATGATGTGTTAAGAGTCCTAAAGTCAGCAAGAACGAAGTCAAAAGAGTGGGGGAGGCAGGCAAAGAGTTATGGTAAGACCACCCTAAGGCTGACAGGTCTAACAGACATCAGCTAATAAACTGAGCATAAACAATGGCAAAAGTCAGATTATTACATATGGTAACATACAATTTACGTGCTTGTGATTGTTGGACAATGCATGTCTACTTGAATTTTTTTTAAACTATTATTAGGAGATAGACTTCAATAAGAAGATGTCATAGAACTCAATAACAAAATAATGCCATTTGCATAGCCTAACAGTTCCCAATAGCAGTATCAGCACTATAGCTATTACACAGTTGCTTATCAATAGCTGAAATACTGTGCAATTTACATGTGCAGTGCAGGCGATTGCCAGATCCAATGTATCCTGAAGACATTAGAACTCCCCTAAAAAACCCCACCCCACACTCTCCCTCTCTCAACTTAATCAACAGTGATTAAATGGGGTGAAACTGAATGGAAATTCAAAGTGACATGTGTGTAATAGCAATGAGAAAAAATAACAAGCAGGTATGTACCATCTATTAGTAGGGTCATTCTGGGTACTGTCACCGGGACTCAGAATTGAAATAGGTGCAATGCTCTTACATTTGGGGGATACATTATCAGTGGTAGGTCCTGGGAAATATATGACACCATGGGTGCCCAACCATATTCAAACATTTTGAGGTTATCCCTGAATATATCTGCCACTCTCTCCATCGTGAGTATCCTCCATAGGTGGGCATGCCATTGGGTCAGAGCGCGTGAGTCTCTTTTCTTCCATGCTGTTGCAATTGCTAGTTTGGCCACCCATAAGCATGCCCACATAATTGCCCTGTCTCCATTCGTCTGGTATTTTAAACATTTATCTCCGAGGCCCAGCAGTGCAAATTCGGGTTTGTCAGGGGTAAGATATACCAACATATCTTTTATTTGCACTAGTATTTTCGTCCAAAAGGGACAAATCGTTTGACAGTCCCACAAGATATGGAGTAAGTCCCCCAATAGGTCAGATCCAGCACAGATCAGACAAATCTGGAAAAACTTCAATCTTGTGGGGTAGAGATACCAGTCAGAAAGTATTTTGTAGTCTGCTGCCCTCATACCCAAGGTGTGGTTATTCTTGGCTATATCCCTCCAGAGATTCCTCCACTGCCGAAGGAATGCAATTACAATGTGGAGAGCAATATTGCGAATAAAAAGGAGATTACACACCTTGAAGACCCTGCCCTCAGTACAAAGCTTTCTATGGGTGTTAATTCATGGGTAGCTGCCTCCCTGACCATGAGATGAAGCACCCTGTGTTTGCTGGAGGTAGTAAAAATATTCAGTGGGGGGAGGAGAAAGTCATGCTGACAATGTTCGGAAGTCAAAATGTCATGATTATGGAAGAGATCCAATAGTCTTAGACAGCGGCTGTCCCGACATGCATCAAAGGGTCCGGGTGCTCCGCTGGGGGCAACAGTGGATTAAAATGAATTGGAATATAATAGGAGGGAAATGTTGTCCACCCCGCTGCCCTTGTAACCAAAGCCCACACCTTGAGAGTAGTCTGGGTGAGAAAACTCAAATACACATTGCGGGGTCGGTCCTTCCTCGGCTTCTAAAGCACTTCCCAAATAGTCCTGCTTATTAACGCCCTATCCATGTGCAGCCAATGTTTATCTGATTCTCTAAGGGACCACTCAGCGATCACCCTCAGCTGCGTAGCCCAATAATATAGCTCAAAGTCAGGCAAGGCCACGCCCCCCTCATTCCTGGATCATCTGAGTAATGTAAAGGGTAACCGTGCCCTCCCATTCTGCCAAATATAACCAGTGATTAATGTGCGTAACTTGGGAAAATAGTTGCGGTCCAAGCCTATGGGGATGGGCTGGAATAGATATAGTAATTTCAGGAGAACCGTCATTTTGACCGCATGAATGCTGCTCAACCACGGTATATATAAAGGCCTCCACCGTTTAAGTTCATGCTGCACCTGGAGTACTAGCGGGGATAGTTTGCCCTGTATCGAACATCTATACTGGCTGCAATCTTTATACCTAAGTATGTGAGGTTGTGTTTAGCCCACTTGAGTGGGTACGCATTGACCAGCGACACCATCACTGTCTCTGAGAGAGTGAGATTCAATTGAAAAGACTTGGACAAGTTAACACTAAAAGCTGCTATTTTTTCAAATATTCGAAGTTCTTCCTGCGGCTGCCAAGGAGTAATGTAGAAAATAGGATATTATGTGAAAACAGTGATATCTTGTGCTCAACTGATCAAAAAAAACAAATCCCATTTATCTCCTGCATTGCTTTGATCTGGGCCACCAGGGGTTTGATGCTTAACCCCTTCACTGCTAGGTCTCCGCCCCCCCCCCCCCCCACGCTAAGCCTTTTTTTTGGCTATTTGGGGTAGGGCCTTAAAGCTTTTTGTTCACATAAGGCATCCATGCCAAATTCGTGTATTTTTCTTCCAACATCTTGAGGATTCTAAAGGTCGCCAGGGTTTGGGGGTTTTCCCGGAGAGGACCAAGAAATTGGCCAAAATACAGCAAATATTTGTTTTTATTAGGAAAAAATGGGGGGGAAAGTGCTGCATAAGAAAGTGTCTGTTTTTCCCCTGCAAAAAGGCATAAAATAAAGGGTTTCTGGTGCTAAAATCACCATCTTCCCAGCTTTCAGGAACAGGCAGACTTTTGACAGAAAACCAACATTTTCTACACAGTTATGACTGGGACATAGCCTATTTTTCCGATTTTTTGTGCTTTCAACTTCCTTCTAGTTAGTGGTAGATATGGGTGTGAAAGCAATAATGGATCCAGGAGAACTATACATTTCAGAATAGTGAACACAATTCTGAATTCAACAATTGGTCATTTGTGTATATCCTACAAGGTTTTTCTATAGAAACTAATAATTTAAATACAAAATATTGAAATTGAGTTGGAAAAAAACAGCCATTTGTGCCAAAGGTTTCACCTGTAACTTCTTCTAAGTATGGCAGATTTGTACACGCAATATAACGTTACGTCTGCTGAACCCTTCTGGTTGCGGGACTATATAGGACTTGTAGGATTTACCAAGAACCGAGGTACCCAGAGCCAATAACTGAGCTGCGACTTGAAATGGTTTTCATTTTGTACCGGTTACATAGCAATTCATTTGGTAAAATACAAAGAGTGACAAAAAGGTACAGAGCCCAGGACCAAAAACCCAGATGCCCCCTATCTAAAACAAAACAACCTGGTTTTGAAAGGGGCACCTGCGTTTTATGTACTGGGTTTGGCCACCATCTAAGGAACCCTACCATTCTGAGGAAATTAAAATATCATAAGGCCTATGTGTCCCCGTGTGTTCCCCGTCACTCATGTGCACATGCATGTAACCTATGTATTTCCCCTCCATGGCCTGTCTATCATGATGCTTATGCTATAAACGTGGCCTGCCATCATCCAGTCTCCCATGAGAGAAACGACAAATCTGCACTGAGGCCTACACGTTTTGCATCATGTTTTCCCGCATTTTCATGAAAGCCCATTATTATGGCTCAGCCAGAGCCGAAAAGAGGTTTCAGGCCTCAGAACGCTCTGAAAGCTGCAGCTGCGTATCCTTGGCCTTGCACACTTGGGCCTCAGCCAAAGGGGCCCTGTCCGAGGTGCCGAGACAGTATTGAGCACGGTTATCTGCTTACTCCTACTGAAACCACATTCCTGCCTGGAGAAGGAGGAATAAACACGACCCGTCTGCAAAGGAGAAAGCCTAGCCTTTCTGTCTCTTTTCATGTGATTACAAAGCTCACGTCAGTCAAAAGCCCATAGCCCCCATGTAAGGCCCACGCAGTAAATGAAGAAATAGATGCCACATTGGCTCTTGGTGATGGGCAACCTATGTCACAAATCAGCCCCTGCTCCAGACTTTAGATATCAGATAATACAAGATGTGCTGGTCGTCCTGACACTGAAGGCCTCACTTCCAGACTCCCCGGTTGCACAGCAACCCTTCCCCACGTCAGTTACACGTCATGCTCGAGTTGAGCACAAGTAAGGCAAAGTTCCAGTAAAGTTCCAGCTGATCACGCAACCCCCTCCAGGCATCCACCCACCTATGACACTCACCTATTATCATCAAGTGGACGCCCACCTTCACGCCTACTTACACACCCACATGCTCTTATCTCATTCTCTCTTGCTCCGCCTGAAGCACTCCTGCTTACGTATATTATTACAATGTATATATACTGTACTCTGTGAATAAAGTTTGAGAATGTTCTGAGAAGACCCTTCCTGATCCCTCGTGGTGATGGAACTATTCTCCCTATAACTCGAGTTATTGGAATAAAGCCCTTTTGAACCTGATACCACAGACTCAGCCTCTTGCTTTATGCATGATCATATTGATATTATAGAAATTCTGAGCACGTAATACTTTATTTACGACATTAATGGCGCCCGAATAGGGACAAATCTCTTTCCCCACGCGCCGGAGATGAAGGTCCAGTTTTGCCCCCTTCCACAGCCGTGACGGACTTCGAGTGTACACGTCGCGGGTTTTCCCGCCAACTCCCTCAGGCCAACGAAGGAGACGGACTGCGACCAGGCATCCATACGAGGCGGTGAGGATTGCGGATCGTCCCGACCCAGAGCCCACCCTGCGAGAGAGCTGTGTCCGAGGTTTCTAGAGATCCACCTAAGATACGCCATTCCCTGCGCAGCGTCAAGTGTCCGAGGCCTTCAAGTTCAAGTTCAAGTTCTGCTTCCCGGTGAGTTTTTCATGGGGGTTGCAATAAAGACGGGTTCATTTAATGAACACGGTAAAGACGTGTCTCACTTGTGAGACCGGTATGTTCAAGAGCATGCATCAAGAATTAAAGAATTCAAGAATTAAAGTCCAAGTTTTCAGGTGCACCGATATAACTGTATGAATGTTATTGTCTTAGTCAGGTTCAGTTAGGTTTGAATGTGTCAGGTTTTTATGTAAGTTTGTTTCATTGTGATTTTTGTTTTTTTATTCATTGTAATTTTTGTTTTCGGTTACATTCCAACATGCCGTTATTTTCAAAACTGCGTAAGATATGTACCAGAAAAGGTGTACTAGAGGAACCAGTTAACATTCCGCCTAGAGACACACCTGGACATTTCATGTACTGTAAGCATGGTTTAGATGCCGTGTTGTTTTTAGAACTATGGGTGGATTACACGAAGGATTTAGAGACAAAGTATAAATGGCCCATCACGGGAACGTGGGATGCGGAATGCATTATGAAGGTAGAGGAAGAGATATGGAAGAGAAAATCTAGACCTGCTCAGAAGGATGCCATTGAGTTATGGCGCAAGGAGTCACATAGAAGAACAGAGAAAGAGTTCCACAAAGCAGAGAGAAGTAGACAGGAGTCCGAAAAAGCCAAAGAAGAGAAATTACAGGAGGAAGGGGAACGGGTAAAAAGAGAGCAGACTGAAAGAAAAAGAAATACTGTCGTTGCTGGTATTTACCCCGTCCTTTCAGAGGAACTAGCAAAAGTGGCCCCAGTAGAGAGACCAATTAGAGGGCCACCGCAAGTACCCCGAAAAATAAAACAAACAGCATCCGAAACGTTCATTAACACCTACCTAGAGGAATCCCCACCAGCATACGTGGACGGATTTTTCCCTGCACCCCCAACGCAAGAACAGCTCCAGGAGCTCGAGGACGGTGGAAAGGGAGGATCCGGGGCAACATCAGGAGGGGGGCCGACAGTAAAAGTAGACATCTCCGAATGTATATATGACCCAGATCCAGGAAAGGGCAGAATGCTCGTGTTTTCACTACGGCTTAGACGAGCAGTCGCAGATTTGGAAAAATTACCAGATATGGATAAACATCTAAAGAAAATGTACACATTCATAAGAACAGGGGAAGGTTCTGAGTGCATAGCAGAAGCTGTACAAAATAGAAAGGTAATTATTAAGAACTATATCCTTCGCTTCCTAATTAATTGTCTGATCAGGGAAAAAGACGAAGGTGATGGGGACGTAGACCGTTGTTATATTGGTTGGAGTGATCGCATAGATGCCGGTCAGCATGATAAATCAGGCCAGACAGACAACATGTTGACCAAAATCCGAAAGGCAATAATAGCGTCACACGAAGGAGGCCCGAACGAAAAGGCTGAGTTATAATCTGATGACGAAGCAGGGGACAAAGACAGAATACATTATGTGGGCCATGCCCGGCGATTCGAAAGGCCCAAGGGCCTCAATCACCGTAAACAGGGAACGGCTATAAAAGAAAGATATTCCCTTGAAAGTTTGTTCCAAATCACCGAAAAAGCGGTGAATATATGGTTAGGTAACGATCAGCCCCTCACCCCGACCGAAAATGAATTAGCACGGTCAGCCACCCTGTGGGTATCCCAATATGATATATATAATAATGATATCGTAGCACAAACGTTCTTGAGCCTCCCACCAAACGAACAGCGCATAGCTGGTGTTTACATGGTCCAGCATTTGATCACGTTATATGAGAGTCAATATTCTGGTCCTGGTCTATTGTATAAGTTGCTGGACGACATAATACTAGACAGGTGGATGAACATTGGTACTGAATTGATTAATGTCATCCTGGATCAGCGACACAAGTATATAGTATACGTGACTAGGTCCCTGCTTCCCGCTCCACCACAGGTTAAGGGACAGTCATACGACAAGCTGAACCCCCAACGAGAGGTTCATCCTGTAAAGGATGCAAACAATGAACTGCAACGGGTGTATGTCCACACCCCCTTGTCAAAATTAGAGATACTGGAAATGAAAAAATTTTTACCATCCCATGATAAAGACCCGGGGGGTTTTCACCGAGAACTAAAAGACATTCTTCGCTTAGGAGAATATACATATGCTGACATTCTAAAGTTATTAAAAGTACTATTGCCTGCTGGTATTTACGAGAAGCTGAAAGGACAGGACTGGGACGTGGGAGAGAAAAAGCTCAGCTGGGATCTGTTGGAAAGAGAGGAAGAGGGAAGAGGCCCGGGGGTTGGTCTGGGTCCCCGAGCTAAAGACCTACCTGAACTCCTTGTACAAGTTTTGCCCAGATTTTTAATTACCAAGAAAGAAGAGTGGGATGCTATTTCAGCCTGTAAACAGAAACCAGACGAGGACACTAGCGATTTTTACTCTAGGTTTGAGAAGTGTTTCACTATCAATAGTGGTCTTAAGCCCGGTAGCGATTCATATCCCCATCTTTTCGTGAGCAAACTAGTAGAAAATTCCCTACCAGAGGTGAAGTATAGGGTACTGAAGGTTGAGAGTACTTGGCAAGCAAACAGCCCTTCCCAAATGTTACAGATGTTACAATACCACCAGAACAGAATTAGAGAAGAACACGACCAGGAAAAGAGACGCATGAAAGACACAAAGATGAAGATGCTGGTGGCCCAATCAACACCGGCAAACACAAACACGAACAAGAATAGCACGAAACAAAGTAATGGGACCTGTAATTATTGCAAGAAGCCAGGCCACTTCATAAATGAATGTGCAGTCCTGAAACACAATATAGCTATAGGTAAAACAAAGCCACGTCCTTATCCTCCCAAAGAAAATAACACACATCAGACATCAGATACGTTTCCACCGCCGCCGCCGCCTGTCAATGCACCTGCACCAGCCCACGCCACAACACAAATGTATGAGCACGCTCAGACTAACTATCCAGAATACCAAGCATATTCATGAAGCAGCCCAGAGAGGGAATTCGACTTGCCCCTTATTCCAGTTCCTGTGGACCAAGCGGGTCCCTATGTGCATGCACGTTTACTAGGACAAAATAAAAAGTTTTTGATTGACACTGGGGCGAGTAGAACTACCATCAGTCATTCCGAGGTTCCAGGGGCACCCCTCTCGGGCTCAAAGAGTATATCCCTGGGCTTTTCAGGAAAGCCTATTATCAATGAGGTTTCAGAACCAGTCTCTTTAGGAGTTGGTCCACTAATACATACAACAGACTTACTGCTTACTAAATCATGTTCAGAAAACTTACTTGGCATAAAAACGTTAAAGGAACTGGGGGCAATTATCTGTTGTTCGCCAGAAGGAGTGCGACTGTATTTACGTGATTTCAAGGGCCATTTTGTAATGAAAGATATTGACATCAGGCTTCAAAATGTACCACAGCACCTATGGGCACAAGGCCCGACTGACGTAGGTTTCATGAACATTACACCATACTAGGTCACCCTCAAGGAAGGAGTGGTGCTGCCACGGATTAGACCATACAAAATTCCACCTGAGGCTGAAGTAGGGTTGCTGAAAATAATCGATGAACTCATCACACAAGGGGTGGTGATAGAGACAGATTCAAACATATGCAATTCACCTGTTCTTCCTATTCTTAAAAGAACTGATCCCAATACATCACCTGTCTATAGATTAGTTGTGGACCTGCGAGAATTAAACAAATGTGTGGTGCCACAGTACTCTGTGGTCCCGGACATTTCTTCATTATTGACTGCCATTGATGCGAAGGCTACGTTCTTTACAGTTATCGATCTGAAGAACGCATTTTTCAGTATCCCAATACATCCGGACAGCCAATATCTTTTCGGTTTCAGTTTAAAAGGCCGCAGCTTCAGATTCACAAGAGCACCACAGGGCTTCACGGAAAGTCCTAGCATCTACAGCCAGGCACTAAAAAGACAACTAGACAGTATTCATATGCCTACCACTACAGCACTGATACAGTATGTTGATGACATTCTCATCACTGCACGATCGGAAACTGACTGTGAAAATGCATCACTCACTGTTTTACACTTCCTAGCTGCCAAGGGGCACAAATTGTCCCCTTCGAAGTTACAATTCTGTGAACAGCAAGTGGCGTACCTTGGGCACTTGCTATCCAAGGAGGGTAGGCGACTGACACCAGAACGTATTCAATTGATTTCTGGCCTTTCACGGCCCAAGACACAAAAGGAGGTACGTGCATTCATTGGCCTCACTTCATATTGCAGGCAGTGGATTCCCCAGTATGCTTACATAGCCAAGCCCCTAATACAGTTGACGACACAGGAGGTAGCTTCTACTAAAGTCCTCCCTTGGACACAAGAACACACTGTGGCATTTGAAGAATTAAAAAGAGCTTTATGTCAAGCACCAGTTTTAGCAATCCCTGATTACAACAAATCTTTTATGCTTTTTGTGACAGAGCGGGATGGAACAGCACTATCTGTCCTAACACAAGAACATGCAGGAAAACACAAGCCCTGTGCTTATTTTTCTAGTACATTGGACCCGGTAGCACAGGCTTTGCCTGCGTGCCTAAAATCTGTTGCAGCAACAGCCTTAGCCATAAGACAAAGTGACTCGATAGTGCTGGGCCACCCCCTGAAAATACAAGTACCGCACGCAGTAGAGGTTCTCTTGAACCGAACACAAACCCAACAACTGACTGTAGCGAGACTGACAGGTTATGAGCTGACGTTATTTCAACCACACATAGAGATCAGACGATGCAACATACTGAATCCTGCTACTCTTTTGCCCTCCAGTACAGAAAACGTTTCCCCACATGACTGTGTTGAAGTGATACATACCGTGACTAAACCAAGACAAGACTTGACAGATGTTGCACTCCCAGACCCTGACCTAACACTCTATGTTGACGGCTCATGTATGAGGACGGGGGCGGGAGAATTAGTGGCAGCGTATGCAGTGACCACTGCTACTGAAATCATAGAGACTAAAAGAATAGACATACTGTCAGCACAAGCAGCAGAGCTCATCGCTCTGACACAAGCGTGCATAAGAGCTAAGCACCTGAGAGTAAACATTTACACCGACTCACAATACGCATATGGGGTAGTTCATGACTTCGGAGTACTGTGGAGAGAAAGAGGTTTCTTGACCTCTCACGGGGCCAAGATACAGCATGGCCCCCTTATACAAGCCCTTCTGGAAGCGATACATTTACCGACAGCCATAGCTGTCCTGAAATGCAAAGCACATACTAAAGCCACAGATACCATTTCTCAAGGCAATGATCTGGCAGACCGAACAGCTAAACAGACAGCTCAGACCCCACTAGACATGACAAACTCACAGGTACCATCAATGACCAAAGC
Source organism: Triturus cristatus (assembly GCF_964204655.1). Lineage (NCBI taxonomy): Eukaryota > Metazoa > Chordata > Amphibia > Caudata > Salamandridae > Triturus > Triturus cristatus. The sequence goes on from NC_140587.1 coordinate 234,863,213, forward strand.
CATGACAGTCAGGGATCCTTCCAAGGATGTACAAGACATACAGACACATGCTACTCCAGACGAATTAAAGAAATGGTCGGAACAAGGAGGGGTACTGACTGATCAGGGTTGGATGACTAAGGGCAAAGAAACATGGTTTCTTCCTGATGCGATGGTACAAGTGATCATAAATACCGCACATAGTCCTGCACACTTAGGGGAGAAAGCAATGCTAGACAGCTTGCAGAATATATGGTTCAACAAGCACCTGCGTGCAGCAGCGAAACAAAAGGTCAGAACATGTATGATCTGTTGCCAATTCAATCCAGGTAAAGGCATTCCAATGGAACAAGGTGGATTCCATCCACCTGACCATCCTTTTGAAGTCCTCCAAATGGATTATATCCAAATGGACAGATGTAGAGGTTACAAATATGTCCTGGTAGTAGTATGTTCACTATCAAGATGGACAGAGGCCTATCCAGTTCCTGATTATACTGCTGTAACTACCTCCAGACAATTGGTGCAAGAGTTTTTCCCACGTTATGGATTACCGCGTGTCGTATATTCCGACAACGGTCAGCCTTTCTCCTCTGAACTAATGAAACAGGTGTCCCTTCTGTTAGGGTATACCTGGAAGTTCCATTGTGTACGACATCCTGAGGCAGCAGGCCTTGTAGAAAGACATAATCAGACCCTAAAGATAAAACTAGCAAAGATTTGCGCAGACAAAGGTGTAGATTGGATGGTAGCCCTGCCGGTTGCCCTCTTTTACATGCGAATGGTAGCCCATTCTAGAACAGGCTTATCTCCCTATGAAGTGGTCTTTGGTAGACCACCGAATATGTGGGGCACTCCAATGCCTAAAAAGATCACTGATGTTGATAGTAACATGCTGACAGATTACCTGGCTTCCTTGATGTCTGCACTACTCTCTTGTCGTTCGCAGGTTGCTGCCGCCTTCCCTGACAACACCCAGGTCAAGGAACATTCCCTCGCTCCTGGGGATTATGTTTTAATAAGGAACTTTGATAGAACGAGCCCTCTTGAGCCGAGGTGGAAGACGCCCAAGTTGGTATTATCAACCACGAGGACCGCTGTTAAAGTCGAAGGACGGAAAGGATGGGTTCATCTTCATCATTGTAAACGCTACTTCGGGAATAACGATTCTTTTAAAAAGGACACAAACTTTTCAGACTTTGAGCCCCCTTTACTAGAGGAGACTCCCCAGCAGGAGTACAAAGCTAAACTTAGATCTAAAAAGTCAGAACCCGTTTGATCAATTAAGTCCACTAGGTGGTGAAGCGGTTGAGCATGTATTCTGGCTTGCATAAGATCTCGAACAATCATAATGAGAAAAAGAGCAAGATGAAAAGCAAATACTGTAAAATATTACGTGGTAGATGTATAGTGACTTTGATTTTTCTATTTCTTCTGTGCATCACGATGATATGTATCAGCTTAATACTACATGCTATTTTTCCTCCTATTGCCTCACTCTCACACTCCTCCACTAATGATACCATAAAGCACACATTTAGTGATCTGCCATCCCATGAGCTATCATATCGACTTGCCTTACGCAACAATACCTTTATTCAGATGCTGCACCATTCACATCAGACTAGCAATGCTACAGACTGCTGGGTCTGTGGCCGACTTCCCCCGTATCAGAAGGTGAAGGGAGTGTTGCCTCTTTTCCCTTTTCCGTTCTCCCATAATGGTTCTTGCGGAGCATGGTTTGCCTTAATGACATCCATCAACGGTGATGCCAAAGAATGTCAAGACAAGGAGTGTAGGGGCGACTGGGTATGGGGTAACTTGAATAAAGTCATGAATAAAGCATGTTCCCCAGATGAAGAAGGCCTTCCCCAAAGGAAAGGTACAGATCTAGAAAATGAAGAGTATCTGCAAGGAAATGTGACCCTCGACTTTATAGTGTTGAATGTCAAGCCCATACACAATTTAGGTCCATCCTCAATTACAGTCCTGCCAGTAAAAGGGAACTTGTGTGTCAGAAAAGAAGGCTCAGTACATTTGGGGCACAGCGAGTGTAATACTATAATAGTGTTTAAAGACAAAGGAAAGTCCTATTTCAGAGCATCACGACACACCTACTTTATTTGTGGCCAGACAGCCTATGTACAGCTGCCCTTAGACTGGGGTGGGACGTGCTACATATCATTTCTTTTATTCCTAATAACGCACCATCTGTATACAAAGCAATAACAAGACTCCACAAGATTGCCCAAAGCATACACCAAGACCCAGGCACGTGGACTTGGTCCAGTTGGCTCTGGGGAGTAATATCGGCATGGGGATGGAAAGTGTTGACCGTCTGTGGATTAATACTACTGATGATATTCAGTTGTTGCCTATGTCTGCAGTGTGGCCCGGCCATTTGCGGCCTGTGTGCTACTGCATGTGTTCCGCATCCCCATTTACAAAGCATTGAAAATGGTAAAATAATGCTGCAAGAACAGATTGACTGTCTCATGGGAATAGATGTGACATGAAGGGTCCACTAGGGGACAAGGAGGGAATGAGGAAATTAAAATATCATAAGGCCTATGTGTCCCCGTGTGTTCCCCGACACTCATGTGCACATGCATGTAACCTATGTATTTCCCCTCCATGGCCTGTCTATCATGATGCTTATGCTATAAACGTGGCCTGCCATCATCCAGTCTCCCATGAGAGAAACGACAAATCTGCACTGAGGCCTACACGTTTTGCATCATGTTTTCCCGCATTTTCATGAAAGCCCATTATTATGGCTCAGCCAGAGCCGAAAAGAGGTTTCAGGCCTCAGAACGCTCTGAAAGCTGCAGCTGCGTATCCTTGGCCTTGCACACTTGGGCCTCAGCCAAAGGGGCCCTGTCCGAGGTGCCGAGACAGTATTGAGCACGGTTATCTGCTTACTCCTACTGAAACCACATTCCTGCCTGGAGAAGGAGGAATAAACACGACCCGTCTGCAAAGGAGAAAGCCTAGCCTTTCTGTCTCTTTTCATGTGATTACAAAGCTCACGTCAGTGAAAAGCCCATAGCCCCCATGTAAGGCCCACGCAGTAAATGAAGAAATAGATGCCACATTGGCTCTTGGTGATGGGCAACCTATGTCACAAATCAGTCCCTGCTCCAGACTTTAGATATCAGATAATACAAGATGTGCTGGTCGTACTGACACTGAAGGCCTCACTTCCAGACTCCCCGGTTGCACAGCAACCCTTCCCCACGTCAGTTACACGTCATGCTCGAGTTGAGCACAAGTAAGGCAAAGTTCCAGTAAAGTTCAGGCTGATCACGCAACCCCCTCCAGGCATCCACCCACCTATGACACTCACCTATTATCATCAAGTGGACGCCCACCTTCACGCCTACTTACACACCCACATGCTCTTATCTCATTCTCTCTTGCTCCGCCTGAAGCACTCCTGCTTACGTATATTATTACAATGTATATATACTGTACTCTGTGAATAAAGTTTGAGAATGTTCTGAGAAGACCCTTCCTGATCCCTTGTGGTGATGGAACTATTCTCCCTATAACTCGAGTTATTGGAATAAAGCCCTTTTGAACCTGATACCACAGACTCAGCCTCTTGCTTTATGCATGATCATATTGATATTATAGAAATTCTGAGCGCGTAATACTTTATTTACGACAATTCCCAAACATTTCCAAAAACTAGACACCGGGAGGAGTCCATTGAGTCATGGCTTGCATGGATCCCCCAATGTTTTCTTACCTAGAATCCCCTGCAAACCTCAAATGTAGCTAACAAATCACATTTTCCTCACATTTCTGTCTGGGATTACCATGCCGGCACAAACTACCTACCACCCAGTGTTCCCCTCAGTCTCCCGAGTAAAATGATACCTCACTTGTGTGGGTGGGCTAAGGCCTGAGACTGGGATGGGATGAAAAATTAGGGCTTGAGTAGATAGCACAGCGAGCTCTAAGCGCTATAATTTTTTCATATGCGTATTTAGGCTGACTGTGCATTAGATACCCACACAAGTGAGAAGTCATTTTTATTGGGAGACCAAGGGGAACGCTGGGTGGTAGGACATTTTGCTGATGCGGAGATCCTAGGCAGAAATGTAAGCTAAATTTGAGGTTTGCGAGGGATTCTTGGTAGGAAATCATTGGGGGAACAACGCAAGCTATACCTCCCTGTACTCCCCGGGTGTCTAGTTTTCAGAAATCTCTGGGATTGGTAGGTTTCCCAAGATGGCTGCCGATCCCGGGACCAAAAACCGAGATGCCCCCAGTGTATCACAAAACAACATGGTTTTGAAGGTGGCACCTGCGTTTTAGCTACTAGGTTCGGCAGCCATCCAGGGAAACCTACCAAATCAAACATTTCTGAAAACTAGACACAAAGTCCAGGGTGGTGTGGCTTGCATGGATCTCCTAACGTTGTCTTACCCAGAATCCCCTGCAAACTTTATATTTAGCTAAAAAAATCACATTTTCCTCACATTTATTTCTGGGATTACCGTGCCGGCACAAAATACCTACCACCCAGCAGTCCCCTCAGTCCAGGCATGGGCCTAAGAACCAAATCTTGTACAGCTTGTTTAATTCCTTTGGAGAAGCTACCAGTGGGGGCACAGTGTGGGTGGGTGCAATCAAGGCCCAAGTCCCATTTTAAGTTGAAGTCTCCCATGAGTATTAATGGTCCCTCTGCATGCCATCCCACCATGGTTAGTAAAGTGGTAACAAAGGCGTGTTGGCCAGTATTGGGTGCATATGCTGACACTAACATGCACAGTTTGCCCCTCAGTCTACCCTTCACCAAGACTATTCTGCCATCTTTATCTGTCTTGATGCCCTCCGGCTGAACTTTTGTGGTGGAGTGGACCAGCAACCCACCCCTTTCAATTTCGTTCCAGCTGGAAATTTGTAAACTAGGGTAGTGCCTCAACATCAACACGATGCTGTGGTAATTTCAACATGATTCCATTCTGACCCTTAAACCTCCCATGCCCCCTTCACCCTGTCTTGTAGGCCTCTCCCTCCCTTCTCCTCAGTCTTCTTCCTAGCACCCCACAGCATGCACCAAACATCCACATAGTGTTGTGTAGCCTTCTCTGGAATTTGAAAGAAGAGCCATCCATCTAACTCCCAACAAAAACACCCAGAAACCAATAAACTAAAACAAACCCCAGGCTACATTCGTGGGACAATTGTTCCCACTGCAACATGTTAATCATGAAAAAAACACATCACGGCAGGTGACTCAGTCAGTGCCTGCCGCCACAGCAGCCTAAAACCAGTGTCAACCCAAAACAACTCTCCTCATAGCGCAACTTAAAAGTGTCAAGTAATGCTAGTTGCTCCCCCGTGCCCCCCAATGGCCCAGTTCAGCCCTATGGTTAGCAATCAGTCATCTTCCTCCCCCTAGAAACATCTGACCCCCCGATGCAGCATTGCTCATCAAGAGTTTTCAGCTTTAGAGGTAAGGGCCAGATCTGGAAGTACCACCAGCTTCCCTCCTTAATTCTTTGGATTCCACTCCTTGAGCTGGGTAAGCCACTTTTCCCCAGATCAGTGGTGCCCACATGTGGGGGATTGTGGCTGACCATAGGATGGGGGCATCAAAATGTGAATACCAAAACCCAGATATAATAGTAAATATAGAATATTTATTGTATAGAAAAAGAGAAATTACATAAATACATACATTTCAATCTATAGATAATATATTTCAATTAATTGAAAAAATATTTATCATTACTGTATAATAAAACAACTTTTTTGTTCATTCATCCTCCATTATGTTTTTTATTGTAAAATATTTCATTATTACACCTTCATTTTAATCAGTTCTTCTTATTAAGATATATTAACATTTCATGGTTTAGAACTCACATGGGGGGCATATTCTTCTTTTATTCATACAATTACAATATTATTCACTTTAATAGGTGTTACAATGTTCTTTATTATTATTCAATGAAGTTATTTCTCAAATTGTGAGGACTGTATGAATTAATATATCTTATCCATAATGGCTTTATGTTCCCATCTCCTACGCGTGTTACCAGCCATGTATAATGGAAAGAATCCTATAAAAACACATACAGCAAAAAAAGAAAAAAATGGTTTACGATCTCAGAACCCTCCAGAACATTTCAATAACAGCTATGATTTAATTTGTGTGTCACGTTCCAACTATGCTACCTTATGTCCCATATTTGTGGTCAGGCAATCTACGTCCATCCATAACACATTTCCAAAGTGCCACCTCATATCCCATATTTATTGTGAAACAATCTATGTCCATAGATAGATCCACTTCCATATCTGTGATATGCTGAAATTTAAAACAAACTGCCTCCACAGGGAGTGAGAGGCCCAGATAACCTACTCTTCATGAGACTCAATCCCCTCCCTCTACTCCAGGAGATCAAGCCAGCTTCCCATCAATATCCACCTGTGAGGAGCCCTCACCCGGTTGCAGCAAGGGACGTGCACCCGGGTCTCAGTCAAGCAGCATTAATACTCGGTGTGGCCGAGGCAGTTGGTCGCAATGTTATGGTCAGGGAGGGTGTAATTACTGGGGCATCCAATGCAGCTGTGCCCGAATCTTCTTGCCCCCTTTCTGCTTGGGGGCCATGCTGCCCTTTAATGTTTCCTTATCAGTGGCTGGAGGTAGCCTGCTGGAATCCTCTGCAATCACCAGCCGTGGTGCCACGAGTCTGCCATTTTAAGGACAAGCACTACCATTTTCCAAGTACCCTGCTGTTTCCTACTTTATGCAGTGGCTAATTCTGCAGTGACCTCTGTCATGTCCCCCTGTGGCTGTATGCAGCGCATACCGTGGCCATTAATTTCCTATACGAGGTCTTGGGGGTGCCAATCCTGCAGTCCTCACCTGGTTTTGTACGCTTCTGCAGGTCCTTGCTGCCGCTGGGGAGAACCAGACACCAGTAAGTTGTCCCTCGCAGGAGTGTTCCACCCTTGACCCCAATCTCCACAATTTCCAATTCCCAATTTATTTGTTTATTTTGTTATGGAACTCCTACGGAGGTCCACAAACACACACCATCCGATAAAAAAAAAAGAAAGAGAAAAGTATACATACAATACAAAATTCTTCCTTATACATTGCTATGGAAATTCTTATATCAAACATACTGTGTGGTGTACAAGTAGTGCTAAAATACAAAATGCAGTCAAATAACCGACCAGTAAATTTCTTTTATCGACATAATGAGAAATGTGCAAATAATGCTATAAATACATGACAATAAAAGGAATTCCTAATAAATAGGCATAAATATGTTTAAAAATTGATATATCTTAAAACAAACCATTTCATTCGGAGGGGACAGAACCAGAGATCATGCCTCCTGGGCAGAGTGGATATTATATTTAATGAAAACTGACTTTAAAAACAGTCGCCTAGCACTTTGCAGCTTTGGGCATACAAAAAGCACATGATTAAGATCTTGGATTTGCAGCTGGCACAATTCACAAATTCCCTTCTCTCTAGGTGTTTTATCCCAGATACCAGTAACATCTCTTAGAGGCAGCAAATTAAATCTCAGTAAGAGTATCAGCCTTCTAATATTCCCGTGAGGGATATTCAAAATTAAATAAGGCTGAGGTTAATTCCCCAAAGCACTCCCAATGACCGCCTCCTTACTGGACCTAGACTGACTGTAGGAAGCATCTCTCGCGAAACTAATAGGGGATGTAAACTTCTTTAGAAGTTGTTTCAATACATGTTTGGACATAGGAGAAGTGGAATTCAAACTAAGGCCGAATGTATCATTTGCACATACAAAGGACTTAAAAAACGTTGATTGTTCTTTTTGTATGTCAAAAATTTCTATTCTCAGGGTGGATCTAAGTGTGCCCTTGTCCCCCAAAAGAAGGGAAGTAGCCCAGCTAAGGACAGCAGCCAGGGATAGGGTAAAGGACGAGACTAATCCAAATTCGAGGCGTAGTGCATGTGGGGCTGCCAAGGAGTTTACATTGCAAATTTGATGCGGGATTCGCCCTTCCGCCTTATCAAAAGAAAGCCAATAATTCATGTCCAGCACCTCGGCAGCATAAATTAACGAGGGAGAGATTTTGACCTTAAAAACAGATAAAACGTGGCCAAAATGGCGTCTCCCGCAAGTTTTATAGAATCTGTTTAGTGCACTTGCCTAGGAGACAGCTTTACTGACACAATGTTTAATATGCTCAAAATCTTGGCCAGTTTTAGAAAAAACCTTCCCCAAATATAGGTAAGAGTCAACCAGTTCCTGTTTTTCGTAACCAAGAATCCATCTTAAACATCTCCATATTTTAAGCCCCTTCTTACAAAATACCAAAATCTTGCTTTTTGCGGTATTGATTTTCAAGAAGGAGCTTCTGCATATTTACATAAGGCATCTAGCCGACGTTGCAGGCAGATAGGCGTTAGATCGAATATTGCAACATCGTCCGCGTATAATAGAGAGCCAATGGACATTGTACCAATTTTTGGGGCATCTCCCCTTACCGAGTTCAGAGTGCCGGGGAGATCAACAATATACAGAGAAAATGAAAGTGGTGCCAGTAGGCAACCCTGTTTGAGCCCATTGTGTGTTCTAATTTTACATGATGGCCCATGCGAACCTCCCATCAGAACCTAGCACCACGTGTCTGTATGCAATTCCATGATCAGACCCAAGAGATGATATGGTATGCCAAGGAGGACAAGTTTTCTCCACAACTTTTGGCAGTCCACTTTGTTGAACACCGTGGAGAAATCAATAAAAGCTGTATATATTGACATTCCTCGGACAAAAACATATTTCTCTACAATTGTCTGAACAACCTCTATATTATACAAGGTGCCATGGTTCTTTCTAAAACCAGCTTGTTCCGGGGGAAGGATATTCTGATCATAAACCCATTGTTGAAGATGGCATAATATGCTTTTGGCAAATAATTTGCCTGCGGCATCCAGAAGGGTAATCTGTCTAAAACTAGTCTGCACCGTTTTCGGCCCTTTTTTGTACAGAGGTACTATAATCCAAGAGGGGGGAATTTTATTCATGAGAAAGCAATATTTAAAAAGAGGCTCTAAAAAATCACCCCACACTTCTGGTTCCTTTTTAATTAGTGCAATTGGAATTCCATCTGGTCCTTGTGCACCAGAGGTTCTTGCATTCTTTATATAACTTACCACTTCCTTTGCTGACGGGGGGCCAAATTCAGTCAATTTAATGGATGCGAGTTTAACCCCATCAGTCATCACGGAAGAAACTGGGCTATTGTTTCCATATAATAGGGAGATGTACTTCACCCAGTCCTTTTCTGGAATTGGTGTGGGTAGTGCCCTCTGCCTTGAATCGCAGTATTCTGCGATCAAGCGCCGATACTTTCTTGAGTCTTTAGCCCTTGCGGCTTCCCTCAGCCCAATCCACTTGTCATCCAGCTCCCTTATTTTTTCACAGAGAATAATACGTCTTTTCACTCGCTTAAAGCAATCGATTTCCCGCTGCCGGCCAGTGAGGAAATGTATATACTGTTTTCGGACAAGATGGTTAATTGCTTGTTTTATGGAAATCATATGAGACGTTTCCTGTTTGTACAGGCGAGGTACAGAAGATGTAGAACTTAAATTACAAATCTTCTCCATTTGAGCCTCAAAGACGGGTATAATATTAGAGTGAGTTAAACCCTGCTGTTCTACTTGGGGCATCTTCACAATTGAGCCTTCTTCAAAGATGTTTTTTTGCATCCAAAAAGACCGACCATTTACTTTGTTAAAGGTAGCCCTGCCCTGACCAGCATTCCCCGAATCCAATGTGGGTAGATCAAAACGCCACTGTCATGCCCACTATGCTATGGTCGCTACATATCGACGGGCAGACGAAGAAGTTATCACAAGCCCCCAACATTTGGTAGGACACAATCACGTAATCTAAAAGGTTCTGAGTGTGTTGTGAGTGAAAGGTAAAATGTGCTGTTTTGTCAGCGGGCACTCTCCCATTTAACCCCTTGTATGCCGATGACGAGCTGGACTCGTCATGGAGCACAGTCGCACTCTGCCCATGACGAGTCCAGCTCGTCATGAGGCATACCCTAAGGAATCCCTCTGGTGTGGGCACCAGAGGGATTCCCTTTCTGCCAAAATGGCCTCGGGAGCTGGGGAAGAGCTTCCCCAGCTCCTGAGGCCCCCCCCCCACCTTTCACTGTAATGACGATCGGCGAGCATGTTGCGCCGACGTCATTACAGTGAAAGTGAAACTGAAATGAGCCAAGAGGCTCATTTCAGTTTCACTTTCTACGTGCTCAGGGGGCTATCTCAGCCCCCTGAGCACGTAGAAAGACGGGAGAGGTATTGTTGGAAAGGGGAGAATCTCCCCTTTCCAGTGGTACCTCTCCCCAGTGGATCCCTGCTTGGGGATCGCCACAGGAGGGCGATCCCCAAGCAGGGATCCACCCACTAGACACCAGGGAGGGGGGAGCGGCCCCTTGGGCAAGTGCCTTTGCTCCCCCCATGTAAATTTGGTGCAATTTAGTCTTTTTGCCCCCCCCTGGGGGGCAGATGGGGGCATTAGCCCCCAATATGCCCCCCCCCCGGGGGGCAAAAAGCCGACTAGACCCCAGGGAATTTTTTTATCCATAAAAATAGGGGTGGGGGCTGCCCAAAACGGGCAGGCCCATGCCCCCACCCCACCCCCCAATTACTACAGTCTTTCTGCCCCCCCCGGGGGGCAGATGGGGCATTGGCCCCTAATCTGCCGCTTCGGGGGGGCAGAAAGCCCACCAACTCCCAGGGATTTTTTTTAACTTTTTTTTTAGGGTGGGGGCAGCCCGCAATGGCCACGCCAATGCCTCCACCCACCCGCCACCATTACAGGCTTTCTGCCCCCCCTGGGGGGCAAATGGGGCATTGGCCCCAATCTGCCCCCCGGGGGGGCAAATAGACCACTAGACACCAGGGAATTATAAAAAAAAAAAATAGGCTGGGGGCTGCTCAAAACGGGCAGGCCCATGCCCCCACCCCACCCCCAAATTATCACAGTCTTTCTGCCCCCCTGGGGGGCAGATGGGGCATTGGCCCCTAATCTGCCCCTTCGGGGGGGGGGGCAGAAAGCCCACTATACACCAGGGATTTGTTTTCTGTTTTTTTTTTAGGGTGGGGGCTGCCCGAAACGGGCACGCCAATGCCCCCACCCACCCACCACCATTACAGCCTTTCTGCCTGGGGGGCAGATGGGGCAAAAAGACCACTAGACACCAGGGAATTGTAAAAAAAAATTTAAAAAAAGGGGTGGGGGCTGCCCAAAACGAGCAGGCCCATGCCCCCACCGCACCCCCCAATTATCACAGTCTTTCTGCCCCCCCCAGGGGGCAGATGGGGCATTGGCCCCTAATCTGCCCCTTCAGAGGGGGCAGAAAGCCCACTAAACACCAGGTTTTTTTTGCGCAATTGTTTTTAGGGTGTGGGCTAATGCCCCCACTCCCCCCCACAAAAATGACAGTCTTTCTGCCCCCCAGGAGGCAGATGGGAGCTGTAGCCCCCAATCTGCCCCCCCCCCCCCGGGGGCACAGAATGCCCACTAGAAACCATGGATTTTTTTGTTTTATTAGTTTATGGGGTAGGGGCTCCCCAAATGGGCATGACAATACCCCACCCCACCCCCAGAGAAATTTCAGTCTTTCTGCCCCCCCCCCAGGAGGGCAGATGGTGGCAGTGGCCCCTGAGCTGCCCCCTGGGGGGGCAGAAAGCCCAGTAGGCGCCAGCGAGTGTTCAGGCTTTTTTTATGCTTGGGGGTGGGGGCTGCCCAAAATGGTCATACCAATGCCCCCACCCCCACAAAAAATAGCCACAGTCTTTTTGCCCCTTTAGGGGCATATCAGGAAGAAACCCCCTTCCCCGATTCCCCCCAGGGCGACAGAAAGCCCACTGGGCTCCGATTTCTTTTTAGCAATGTGCATACCTGTGAATTTTGGGCCCTAGCGCAGTTGGCACGTAGGCAAACCTAGCAAACCTGTACATTCTTTAAAACTAGACACCGAGAGGAATCCTGGATGGTGTGACTTCACTGGCTCTCACCAGGTTCTGTTACCCAGAATCCATTGCAAACCTAAAAATGTGTTCAAAATAACACATTTTCCTCACATTTCTTTGTAGCCTTTGGGCCTCCCACACGAGTGAGGCACTATTTTTATCGGGAGACCCAGGGGAACGCTGGGTGGTAGGAAATTTGTGTCAGCCCGGTGATGCCTCAACTTTCCCACACAAAAATGTGTGAAAAAGGTGATTTTTCAGCTAAATTTGAGGTTTGCACGGCATTCTGGGTAAGGAAACGTTGGGGGATCTACGCAAGCCTTACCTCCCTGGAATCTCCCGGGTGTCTAGTTTTCAGAAATGTGTGGGTTTGGTAGGTTCCCCTAGGTGGCTGCCGAGCACCGGGCCAAAAACCCAGATGACCCCCCCTTGCAAAACCAGGTCGTTTTGAGGTAGGCAATTTTCATGTCGCCTCAATATGTTTTGGGGCCTTGCCTGTGGCGGGTACTTGGGCCTCCCACACGTGTGAGGATGTTGATAAGAAACAATCGGCTTGTTGGGAATAAAGATAGTTGACCCAATAAATATAAACTCTCCGATAATTTTTAACAAACAAAAAATGTACAATAGAAGATTAAACAGCCAGGAGAGTACACTCTTGAAGGAGCACTGTTAACTCAATATTGCAAAACACAAGAGGAGCGGATGATGTCTATGGCATGCACCCAAGATTACCAATAGTTAGGGATGCAAGGAGAAGGCAAAAGGGAGCACATACTAAGCAGCACAACAGACAACAAATGGTCATGGTTGCCAGGCATCCTTCAACAACAGGCCTAACATGTGTTGCAAAGCCCTGATGCTCAAGTCACAATATGCTCCTGGAACATTAGGGGAATTAACAAGCTAACTTCAAACCCAGACCTATTTAATGACTTAAGAGACTGTGATATCATATACCTACAAAAGACTTGGCTCCCAATCTCTATACTTTGGCCTGATTACAAGCAGAGAAATGCCGATTAAAAGTGTTATAAGAATTCCCACTGTTGGTCTATGAGAGAAGTAGGTCTCACAGTAGTGAAAAACAAATGTGGCTGTTTGTCACTACTAGGAAATGCTACATTTACCAGTACATGTCCTACCTTTTACTTACACAGCACCCTGCCGTTAGGGCTACATGGGGCCTACCTTAGGGGTGACGTATAATTGAAGGGAAGTTTAAGGGTTGGCAAGTGGTATTAAATGCCAAGTTGAACTGGCAGTCAAATAATCACACACTAATAGTATATTTTTCTAGATTGATTTGAGATTTTTCTTGTGCTGTGTTTTAAATTTATTACAGTTTGTGTGCTTCATAAATACACATTGGCTGTAAATGAAGCCTCACTGCTTTTGTGCCAAGCTACCAGAGGGTTAAGCATAGGTTAATTTAGTGACTTTTGTGGTTTACCCTGAAAGGGATCTGGGTTGTAATACATATGACAATAAATGGTGATTTGTACATTTTGGGTCACTTATGCCCTTCACAAATGTTCAATTCACAACACCAGATTACACACATTGCTTATACGCATGTAACTTTTATGATTTGCCAAAGAGCCAATTTTTTTTGGGGGGGGGGATGAAAAAGTATTTTGCAGTGTTCAACAAGTCTGCATCCCCATTGTTTTACCAGTAAAGCTTTGCTTAACGGTATCAACAAAATGAGTCTCATTTGCATATTTTTTCATTTTTCCACAAATAGCAAATTCTCACCACTTTTATTGCAGCACGCCTGGATTGTTGTAATGTGCTTCATCCGTATCTGCCTTATTCTATAAACTACAACGATGTGGTAAGTGCAAAGTAAGTGGTTTTATTTATTTATTTATTTAATATTACTTATCTCGTCATCTGTCGACTTCCACCACACCCCACCTTGCCCCCCCCCCCCCACCGCTCTTATCTGTGCGAGCCGTCACTGGCCAAGATACCCCCTGCATGACTGTTGCACTTTATAAAAGCTAATCTAACCTAACATATTAGGAGTAGAATGTGGGGCTGATTTCTTCTGTCTATTTGCAAGTGAAAGGTGCAGTTTGCACAATTTCCTATTTATAAATGGGAAGGCCATATGCAATGCATCTTATGTATTAACACATCGGAACGCAAATTGCCCATTCGCAGGTCACAAAACGACCTGTCTAATAAATATTAATCACGCAGGTCGTAATTTGTGACCTCCGGTGATTGGCTAAATATAGATGGATGGAGACCTGAAAGGAAAATCAGACATACCTCTCAGCATTTGCTTTCCTAAATAAGAAACATTTTTTTCTAAAAAGAAGCCTGTGTCGGTTAAAGTGTGACTGCTGCTTCACAGTAAATAATAATCTTGTTGATGAAGAATTCTAGGAGAACTGGCAATTGTTTTTCTCGAGGCTACTGTTATGATTGTCAGAGGGGAAACTGGCCCTTCGAGAATCAGTTACCACTTTAGCCTGGAGGGCATTAAGTAATCAAGGGGTTGGGAATACAGGGCCCGATTCACAGAACTAACTTAAGACAAAATCCTAAACTTACTACCATTTTGGTATTCACAGAAGGCACTTACTCATTTTGGTATTCACAGAAGGCTCTTACTCATTTCGGTATTCACAGAAGTTAGGATTCCTCACTTTAGGACTCCTAAATGCCTTCTGTGAATACCGAAAGTCTTAAAGTTAGGATTTCTCTCAGTTTAGGAGTAGTAAAGTTAGGACTCCTAACTTTACTACTCCTAAACTGAGAAAAGTCCTAACTTTAAGACTTTGGGTGTTCACAGAAGGCATTTAGGAGTCCTAAAGTTAGGAGTCCTAACTTTACTACTCCTAAACTGAGAAAAATCCTAATTTTAAGGCTTTCTGTATTCACAGAAGGCATTTAGGAGTCCTAACTTCTGTGAATACCGTAATGAGTAAGTGCCTTCTGTGAATACCAAAATGGTAGTAAGTTTAGGATTTTGTCCTAAGTTATTTCTGTGAATCGGGCCCGCAATGTGGGCACACACGATTCTGTTTCCGATCTGCAAATGGGAGGGGAAGCCCCTTTCGCATTCCGTCCTATTTACATTTCAGAAAAGGCTGCAAAACTGAAACGCCGTTTCATAAGTAAGAAATACTTTTCCAACTCGTAAAAGGTCAATTGCACGTTGTAAACTTTCCTATTTGCAATTCCTTTCAAAGCCTATGATTTTACGAATTGGAGGGATTCTAAGCGCAAAAGAAACCAGGATACATCTTGCACTTACTTTTTTACATTCCTAGGCCCATATTCCTGGTCTGCGTTCAGTTTGTGAGCACTCAGGGGCATATAGGACAATTTCCTTCTAACTGTTATCGTATGAGTGGCATTCCACACATTCAAAGGCAACGTCTATTCCTTGTTAAAGCGTGCCTTTCCTCTCTTGCTTCTATGGCATTATTTAACAGCACAGCTGTTGCTGAGACAGAATATTTCTAGCCTCTCCATCGCCCATCAAAATATTTTGCACACTTTCTACTTTCACCTTGAGTCTGACTTTAACGATACTTTCCCTTAAGTGACAGAAACATCTGCTGCATAGCTGTTGCTGTCACCAGCCTTAGCCCAAATTATCTCTCACACTTCCAGATTAATGCGTAAAGCAGCAGTTGTCATCTTCCTTAACCTTTGGCCTCTCCTTATTACCTGTCACAACATTGCTCTTGCACTCCCAGTCCTCTGCCCCTTTCTTCCTCCTTCCGCCTGGCGCATCTGTCATCAGAGCTCACCTCAGCATCAGCAGCCTGCGTGAGCCTGCGCGCGCTCAGCTGCACCTTCCATAAAAAATGTCTGCCGAGCTGCGCTGCTTCGCCTTCTGCTGTCAGCTCAAGTCTCCTTGGTCCTTATCAGCTGACATTACAGTGCCAGGCACTGGCATTGCTGTCGTCCTCTGTTTCTAGAACTTGCCTGTCAGCGGACTTTCTTGTATCACTTCGAGAGCGCCCTACTCTTATGGCGTCGTTAGCATTACGAGTTCAACTTTTAGGTCTGGGGTTACCTCCGTGAATTAAAGGGTTATTCTTACCTGAACCAACTAAAAAATACGATTTTCCTTTTCGCTGAGTGCAGAAACTACCTTATAGGCGAAATAGTGTTTTTTTTTTTTTAACTCATCTGAGCTCCTTCTATTTTACGATTTACCAGATAAAAACGATTGGGATCTGTGATTTTTTATTTTCCTATTCTGTTATTTAAAAATGTATTGAGTTTGTGTTGCGCGTAGACTTATGGTTTTTTTAATCTGTCACAATTTTAGAGCTCTTCAAACCATCGCCCAAAATAAGAGACATCCAACCTTTGCTTAATTGCAGTGATATTTTGTGCGTGTCATGTCAGTAGCTATGGGTGATTTTTAATAATATTCATTAAAAAAACAATTAAATGAAAAATTAGGTTAAGGTTAGAAGTGGTGCTGACAGCACTATCAATATCAACAGAATCATAACGATTAATATACTCAGTAATATGTTCGGACAAGATAAGGCTTAAGTTGTTTGAAATGGACGTAAAGTAGCATCATGGCGCTCTACAACAGGTTGCGTCACCGAAATTGAAGCTTCCTTTGTGATATAGCTGATTGTGTCACGTGGTGATTGAAGTCTGCCTACGCCCGCAAAGTGCTCCATAGACCTGACATAATTTTGGAACACGGTCTCCGGCGACACAGGAGGTTATGATCCACCAATGTGCCGATTCTGGATGGCCTTGAATGGGTGGCTAAAAATGCCAGACAAAATTTAAGTCAAAATTTCCTCATATCAACACACTGTTCAATTCCTTAAGCTGCACAAAGCAGCATCGATGCCTGTCAGGCCCACAAAATGGTCGCATATTTTTATTTCACTTGTAGATTTTCCATATATTGTGTTCTAAGTGTGCAAATTTGAGATTTTACAGAAAAAGGTTGTGCCATATAGAATGTGTTCCCCAGGCATCGCGGTTTGGGACTCATATAAAGGCACTTTTTAGGTCTACCTAGGCAGTGCGCATGCGCTGCTCTAGGAGATGACCTTTAGAAATTGATCAGCTCTTTTCAAGCACTCGTGCTTGTGCTGGCATCCACCTTGCGGGAGAGAGCAGCGGCACTGCTCGCTCTCGTGGATGCCAGCACAAGCACAAGTGCTTGACTAGGCTTGTCATCTCTGCACGGCTTTCCTTGCCCTCACTTTATCGGCCTCCCAATGTCCATAAATCTGCACCAATATCGAGCACAAGCTAGTATGAATGGCCATCCCCTCCCTTCAACGCACTAATCTATCTAATCCAGCAGTTAATCCCCTGTTCTCTCACCAGTCCTCCTTTCCATCGCTCCTTCCTTACACAAATATTTACACCCTTTCCCCTCCCTTTCTCTCCATTTAGTCACCCTTTTTGCCTTCTGAAATTTTATATGTAGTCACTGTAAAATGCTGGCGCTTTACTCTTCTGAGGCAAAGCCAAGCCTGCATGAGCCGTCACCCTCTATTACGGCGCCAGTCCCCGCACCTCTAAACCTTCGGGACACGCGCGTGCCCTCTTGTGCTGCTTCCTCTCCAGCATGGCTCGCTCTGTACCTCCCCTGGTTGGCCCCTGCATTCATTATTGTTACTGGTGTCGCTCCTCTGAGGCTGAATTGAAACTGTCCAGTGCCAAGAGCCAGGCGGGCAGTCCTCAAGGCGCATGGCTTTGGCGTTTACAAGACCTCCTATCAAGAAGCTGCTTGGGAGAGGGGCTCACACAGCCCAACGAATCAGGCTGCACATGTCTTCCGTCTCGTTTCCTGTATTCTGCGATAGCGAAGTAGTTTTATTTTTTATTTTATTCTGTTCTCCATCCTCTCTGATAAATCTTTTTTCTCTCTCTGTGATCCTATGCCCTATTGCTTCGCTCGCTCAACATTGTCGTGTCTATTTCTCGCCGCTATTGTTGTGTGCAGATTTAGATTCCGTATATATGTTTCCTGATTTATGCCCTTATATAGGTACAATTCACATTGCCCTTATTTGGATACAGAAATCCGGCCCTTATTTAGACATTGTCCGTACAAACCAAATACAGGCATGGTCACCTACATCCGTCCATCCACGCCACAACGAATTCTTGGAAAACCAGACCCTTAAGCCTTTAGGAATTTCCCTCAGCTTGAATATTGATTTCTCCAAGAACTCATTAAGTATGCATGAACATCTATTCCTTAGGGGTTCATTCATGACGTTCCTCTGCCCGACTTTTATGTAAATACTGGCATTCCTAGACACCTTCAAGGTATAAATATACCAGCACTTGCCCTGGCAAATTGCGGTTCCCGGAGGATTCGACCCAACCCAGACTACGTGGTTCGCCACGGCAAGTTCGGAAGGAGATCTAGTTCCAGCCTGATGCACGACCTGACGCTCCCATCCTCCTTGCAGAGAATCCAGCTCCAGTGCTCTCTGACTTCCCTTGAGGGGGGTTAGACTATCGAGTCCAGAAAAGAGATTCCAACCTCTCTCATTCTAAGGTGTGGAGCGGACTAGAACTTAGAGAAACATTTGGCAACTCTTGGCTAAACTAAAATATAGCTAGCTATACTTTAGAAATGGCACCTACTTCAAACCTCCTACTGCACTTAGGTTAGGTACACTGGGGTAGAACAATTTAGAAGCATCAGATGAGTATCACATTTTAGCATATGTTATTTATGTATGTATTTTGATTAATATGTGTCATAGCTACAAACCATGCTATTGCAGTATTATTTTATCTTACTGCTAACCTCGTACATATTGTACTTAGCAGTCTGTTTTACGATTGTAGCAATTCATATCTCTTGCATGAGAAATAAGACTGTTCAATAAACCCTTTTATTGAAACGCCCGCCTCTCTATTTCTGTGCAACTCTGTAGAAACGTAGCATGCACGATTGACTGAGTGAACCTGTTATCTATTGTTTCCACGATTCTGAGACTGTTCCGATTCTAAAGGGAAACAAAGTTGTCATCTTTATGTGGTTGTCAGAGACTAATCCCTTCTTGTATATTCAAGAAGTTTCTAGTGACCTCTGAGTTAGCTGGCACACACAGGTAATTAAGTTTAATATACTCGATAGAGACATACTGACCTTAGTCCTATGTCAAATCTTTAGTGTATGTTATTCCAATGTGTAGAGCCTATCAGGGATATAAGAACTA
This sequence comes from Triturus cristatus, assembly GCF_964204655.1. Lineage (NCBI taxonomy): Eukaryota > Metazoa > Chordata > Amphibia > Caudata > Salamandridae > Triturus > Triturus cristatus. The sequence goes on from NC_140587.1 coordinate 234,882,398, forward strand.
CACTACATGGCACCCAACGGTTTGGTAAGGCACTAATTTAACGCTAGATACTGGAGTAACTCAGTCGTGCTTTTCTCAGAGACCCTCTACTCATAAAACTCCATAAGACATCTGGAGTGGGTAGGGATAATATCCACCATAGATGAGTATGACGAAAGTCCTATGTATTAGTTGTTGGTTTTGTTCAACGATTGAAGAATACAGTGTTCCAAAATATTGTGCACCTTATCTTTGTTTCCTTGAAACTTGCTCTGCATTTTTCATTTAAACAATGTCCGTCCACGGTGATGTTGTCGTTGAAAACGGTACAGCTGCGGCTGACGTTACAGGTTTTAATGAAAACGAAGCGGGTGTTATACACATCACACCAAATTTAAGGAGAGCCATCTTTCTAAAACTTATAAAACATGGCCTAACACCAAGAGGTGGTAGAGCAGTTTTTGTGATAGAGGCACATGAATCTCACCAGGCAGAGGTGTTCTATTCATGGATAGTATTCCCAGAATCAAATCCAGTAACACACTTGTTTCACTTCTACAAAGAAGATGATACACCTGAGAAATATATTCCTTTCGAGGATATTGAAATTCCACTCACATACCAGGAGCATGGCTACACTCCTCATCCTGACATTTGTGGTAAATATTTAAATTACCTGTACTATTTTTTATGCGGTAAAGTCTAGTAAGAATAACTCAGTCAAAATAAGAGGCAGAATCCGTGGTATTAGAGGTTCTGAAAAGGACTTTATTCCTTACAAAGGAATTATGGTTCGAACCAGGCAGTCATATTCCATCACCACGAAGGTTCAGGAAGGGATCAGCAATACATTATTGACAAGTAACAATATATATATGAGAAGCATTGCATTAAGACAGATGCAGGAGGCGTAACAGCTGATAATACAGATAAGAATACACATACGTAATGAAAATAGGCGTAAATACAGGCGTATACTAGAAACGTCATTTAAAGTGATGTCACAAGTGGGTGGATCCATAAGAGAATCCTGCAGTGTCAGCAGAAATATTTGGCAAAGATGCGCGCGCAGCCGCATGACGTGTGATTGACGTGCAACTAGAGGGTGAAGGGGAATTGACATTTAGCTCTACATGTGGAGACAGAAGTCTGGGGTGTCAGGACAACCTAGTCCTAAATCGTATCTAGTATCTTGTGTTTAAGGAACTATATTATCTGGAAGGAAAGGTCTTCTCGGACAGATCCTATTCTATACTGACTGTTAGTGCGTGTACAGGCGTCTATGTGTCTACATGAGATGCGAGGGGGCAGGAATCTTCCCTGGTAACAAGGGCTATGAATTACTTGCATAAAGACAGCGAGGCCGGCCCCTTTGCTCGGTAGCTAGAAGGATGTTTACCTGAACTACTAGACAGGAATGCATCGGATGAGGAGCGGAGCAGATGACTTGAAGGCTGAATACAGTTTTTGGCAGGCAACAGGCCGCGTCAGGCACCGTTAGCCGCGCAGGGAGTAGGACAGAGTTCATGGATACAGATGCAGGTCCAGGCTGGAGCATTCAGAGGCAGAAGCAGGAAAAGGCTCGATGGCAGAATTCAGGGCCTACCTTGCCAGAGCTGTAAAACGTAAAAAGTGTACCATATAAAGTCGGTGGCCAATCATACTTAGGAACGGAATATCTGGCCCATTCATGGCAGATATGAAAGAGTACATTTTAACGTTGGACACGATTGTATTTGCGTCTTCATAGTTTGAAGTGGTGGGAACATACATGTACTTGTAGCATGTACATGGAGCCGTTGGGGTCTAAGATAGGGGACACAATTGACCATAAAAATTCATATTTCCTCATTCCCTCCTTGTCCCCTACGGACCCTCATGAAATATCCATCTTCATTAATCCATCAATCTGTTCATATAGCATCATTTGTTCTTCTTTCTTCTTCCGGGATCTTGAATGAAAATTTGAAGGCGGGATACACGATGTGGCACACAAACCACAAATCGCTGGCCCACATTGTAGACACAAGCAGCAACTGAATAGTATGAGAAAACCAATACCTAGGAAGGATAGGATCCTCCATCCCCATGCTGACAACATGCTCCAGAGCCAACCGGACCAAGTCCAGGTGCCTGGGTTCTGATGTATCTGGCTTACGATTTTATGAAGTCGAGTTATGGCTTTATATACTGACGGCGCGTTTTCTGGTATGAAAACACAGCAACTTGATCCGATGATCCTACAAGCTCCGCCCCTATCGGCCAGAATGACGTCAAGGACAAGACGATTTTGAAGAACAACAATCCGCATCGCAGACTGCTCCTCTGTTAAGTTGCCTAAGGCGGAAGTAGTTTCATTCACTACTGCTTCAAGGGTTCTAGTTAATCTACGTATTAACTTACTATTAGTGACTGTACCTATGTAGGGAAAGAAACCTTTATTGAAATCTGTGTATTGCTCCCATGCTGTTTCGGTGTAGTCGACAATCGGGAGATCTCTCTGTTGTCTATTGTGTACTAAATGGGTGTTCCTATGATAATCAGGCGGGGCTAGGAAAACAGGTGGCAGAAGGAATGCAATGTAACAGGTACCATCCCAATCTAGGGGTAGAAGTATGTATGCGGTGTGACCACAGATGAAGTAGGAGTGACGAGAAGCTCTAAATGTAGACTTGCCTTTATCCCTGAATTCTATTACAGTGGTACATTTACTATGGCCCATGTGTATTGAACCATTCTTTCTTACACATAATTCGCCTCTAACTGGAAATACTGACATAGCGGGCAAGATTGGTGTAGCTTCGGATTCAACATTCAGGATCATGAGGTTAAGTGTAAAGTTACCTAATCCATATACTTCATTTTCTAGATCAGTCCCTGTTCTTTTGGGAAGTCCCTCCTTGTTAGGGTAGCAGACTTTAAGTAAAACTAAGTTCAGGTTTCCCCATACCCAGTTGTCTTGATAAACTACTGAATTTGAATCTAGGGAATTAATCAAACTAAACCATGCTCCACAGGAGCCATTGTGTGTGAATGGATACGGAAAGAGAGGCAGAACTCCTTTGTATTTCTGATAGGGAGGGAGTCGGCCACATATCCAACAATTTGTAGCATTGCTGGTCTGATGGGAATGATGTAACATACTAATGAATGTGTTGTTGCGCAGCGCAAGTCTATAGGACAACTCATGCGGGGGTAATTCGCTAAAAGAATGTTCGGCAGTAGCATTGAAAGCACGCTTGGAAATAGGGTAATACATGTGTAATAATATACTGGCAATGATAATCAGAAGACTTAGAAAAAACATAATTAACAATGTCACTATGCAGTGACCACAAAGTGATTTACAGTACGCCTGTTTCTTAAGCTGTTTCTGTCTCTTTCTCTCTCTATTTCGGTCTAGAGGATACATGTCAGAGACAAATTCAACCGATTCACCTTGGAGAGGACTTAAACAATCGAATTGTCTGACTTGCTAGACCTTAGTTTCAGTTTATAGTTCTCCTTTCCAGTCTTTTCAACCAGGGGGAGTTTTGAGTCAGTCTGTGAGGGAATGTAGGGCTGAAAATTCAAGTCGGATGATAGTCCATGAAACTTTTTGATATGGCTCGAGTGCAACCACCCTTTACGTCCCTCAATCTTCACAGCTGTCCTTGTGGTCAATAAGACGAGTTTAGGTGACTGCCAGCGAGGCTCCAGCGGGTTCCTTCGGTCGAAATTCCTCACCAATACCAGGTCACCTGGAACCACTTCATGGGGCTTCACCTCAGTGTTATCGGGAAAAGCTGCAGCTACCTGTGAACGACAAGATTGTAGTGCAGACATCAAGGAAGCCAGGTAATCTGTCAGCATATTACAATCAACATCAGTTATTTTACGGGGTATAGGCGTCCCCCACATATTTGGTGGTCTACCGAAGATCACCTCATACGGGGATAGCCCTGTTCGAGAGTGTGCTACCATTCTCATGTAAAAGAGCGCAACTGGTAAAGCTACTATCCAGTCGACACCTTTTTCTCTACATACTTTGGACAGTCTAATTTTCAAAGTTTGATTATGCCGCTCCACGAGACCTGCTGCCTCGGGATGTCGAACACAGTGGAATTTCCATTGATAGCCTAACAAAAGTGAAACATGTTTCATTAGCTCGGATGAGAACGGTTGGCCATTATCTGAGTACACGACACGGGGCAAACCATACCGTGGGAAGAATTCTCGAACTAACTGTTTGGCAGTAGTCGGGGCAGTGTAATCTGAGACGGGATACGCCTCTGTCCACCGGGAAAGAGCGCATACAACTACGAGGACATATTTGAATCCTCGACATCGTTCCATCTGGATATAATCCATCTGGAGGACTTCAAAAGGGTGATCGGGGGGTTGAAATCCACCCTGTTCTACAGGTACGCCTTTTCCTGGATTGAACTGACAACAAATCATACAGGTACGTACTTTCTGTTTAGCTGCTGCTCGCAAGTGTTTATTGAACCAAATGTGTTGAATACTGTCTAGCATAGCTTTCTCTCCTAGGTGCGCTGGACTATGTATTGTGTTAATGATGACTTGAACCATTGAGTCGGGGAGAAACCATATAGATTTTCCCTTCGTCATCCATCCTTGATCCGTTTGGATCCCTCCTAATTCAGTCCATCTCTTTATTTCTTCTGGTGTAGCATGTGTCTGTATATCAATTACATCAAGGGCGGGATCCTTAACTGTCATGCAGTGTGTTGGTGTCGGAACTATTGTCTTTGTCGTGTCAGTTGGATGAATCTGATTCTGAGCAGTCTGTTTAGCTGTTCTGTCAGCTAGGTCGTTACCTTGAGAAATAACGTCAGTCACTTTTGTGTGGGCTTTACACTTCATAATCGATATTGCAGTCGGCAGATGTATTGCATCTAACAGAGCTTGAATAAGGGGGCCGTGCTGGATGTGGGCACCGTGAGAAGTTAAATAACCTCTCTCTCGCCAAAGCACGCCGAAGTCATGGACGACTCCGAATGCATAACGTGAATCTGTGTATATGTTGACTTTCTTATTTTTGGCTTGAATACAGGCGTGTGTCAGAGCGATGAGCTCTGCTGCTTGAGCTGACAAGGTATTGATACAATTTGTTTCAATAACTTCAGTGTCTGTTGTGACTGCATAAGCGGCCACTAACTCTCCTGTACTTGTTCTCATGCATGAACCATCTACATATAATGTCAGGTCTGGGTCTGATAGTGGAATATCTGTCAAGTCTTGTCTGGGTTTCGTCGTAATAGTGATAACTTCAATACAATCATGTGCCAATGGGTCTGTTCCACTTAATGGCAAAAGTGTGGCAGGATTTAATGTACTACAACGTCTGATTTCTATGTGTGGCTGGAACAATGTTAATTCATAACCCGTCAGTCTTGCTATAGTCAAGTGTTGTGTTTGGGTCCGGTTCAAGAGAACCTCTACTGCATGTGGCACTTGTACTGTCAATTGATGTCCTAACACTATGGCATCGCTTTGTCTGATTGCTAAAGCTGTTGCTGCGACTGATTTCAGGCACGCAGGAAGAGCCTGAGCTACGGGATCTAATGAACTAGAAAAATAAGCACATGGCTTGTGTGATCCTGCTTGTTCCTGCGTGAGTACTGACAAAGCAGTACCTTCACGTTCTGTAACAAAAAGTGTAAAACGTTTGCTGTAACATGGTGTTGCTAAAACAGGTGCTTGGCATAAAGCTTTCTTTAAGTTTTCAAAAGCTTGCATATGTTCCTGAGTCCAAGGGAGGACAGTCGATGTCGCTGCCTCCTGTGTTGTCAACTGAATGAGTGGTTTCGCTAGAAATGCATATTGAGGGATCCACTGCCTGCAGTACGAAGTGAGGCCTATGAATGCCCGTACCTCCTTTTGTGTCTTGGGTGGCGGCATGTTAACAATTAACTGGATACGGTCGGGTGTAAGCTGTCTTCCCCCCTTGGACAGCAAGTGCCCAAGGTACACAACTTGCTGGACACAGAATTGCAGCTTTGAAGGGGACACTTTGTGCCCCTTGTCGGCTAAGAAATGTAAAACCGTCAGTGATGCTTTTTCACATTCGGGTTCGCTTCGGGCGGTGATCAGCAGGTCATCGACATATTGAAGCAGGGCAGTGTTAGCTGGCATGTGGATACTGTCAAGTTCTCTTTTCAGTGCTTGGCTATAGATGCTGGGGCTGTCTGTGAATCCTTGAGGTGCGCGTGTGAATTTAAAACTTCGTCCATTTAAACTGAATCCGAACAAATATTGGCTTTCCGGATCGATTGGGACGCTAAAGAAAGTGTTCTTGAGATCAATTACAGTAAAGAACGTTGCTTCTGAATCTATGGCTGTTAGCAATGAAGAGATATCTGGGACCACGGGGTATTGTGGTACAATGCATTTATTTAATTCTCGCAGATCAATAACTAATCTATATACTGGGGGTGCTTTTGGATCAGTTCGTTTAAGAATCGGAATTATCGGGGAATTACATACATTGGAGTCGGTTTCCACAACCACTCCTTGTGCAATGAGCTCGTCAATGATTTGCAGTAAAGCCACTACAGCATCTGGCGGTAACTTGTATTGTCGCATTCGTGGTAGTACCACTCCTATTTTGAGTGTGACTCGATATGGTGTAATGTGCATACAACCTACATCAGTGGGGCCTTGCGCCCATAAATGTGCAGGCAGATTCTGTAACCGGTGATCCATGTCTCTAGACACGTAGTGACCTTTAAAGTCACGCAAAAATAATCGTACTCCTTCCGGAGAACAGCATATTACAGCTCCTAGAGCCTTCAATGTTTTTATACCTAACAAGTTTTCTGGACATGATTTCGTAAGCAATAGATCTGTAGTCCGTGTTAATGGACCGACTGTGAATGCAAGCGGTTGTGATACTTCGTTATTAGTGGGCTTTCCTGAAAAACCAAGGGAAATATTTTGTGAGCCTGAGAGGGGTGCCCCTGGGACTTCGCTGTGACTGATAGTGGTTCTGCTTGCCCCTGTATCGAGTAGAAACTTTCTGTCTTTCCCTAATACTTGACTCTGTACGTAAGGACCTTCTTGATCTACGGGAACCTCAATAAGGGGTAGGCCAACTTCCCTCTCTAGGCTATTTCATGTGTAGCGCTGATACTCTGGGTAGTCATTTTGTGCATACTGGTACATCTGTTGTGTCGTGTTTTGTGTTGCAGCAATAGGCTGTTGTTGTTGTTGTGGTGCGGTCTGTTGTACAGCTGGCATAGGCTGTATATTCTGAGGTACTTGTGGTTGGATCTGATCCTGTCTAGGCGGACGTGGTCTCTCCTTCGTTATACCCGTAGAGATATTATGTTTTAAAACTGCGCAATCGTGTATATAATGACCTGGCTGTTTACAATAGTTGCATGTCCCTCTAACAGGACCTACTGAATCATTGGACTGTGTCGTGCCCTTTTTATGACCGTCAGCTGGAACTGACTGAGCAACAAGCATTTTCATTTTCGTGTCTTTCATACGTTTTTGTTCATGTTCTTGTTCTTCCCTAATTCTATTGTGATGATATTGTAGCATTTGTAACATCTGTGACGGTGTGTTTCCTTGCCAGGTACTCTCGAATTTCAGTACTCTACTCTTAACTTGGGGCAGAGAATTTTCAACTAATTTTGTCACAAACAGATGTGGATACGACTCACTACTTGCTTTTATGCCACTATTAATACCAAAACATTTTTCAAATCGGGAATAGAAATCACTAGTGTCTTCATCTTTTTTTTGTTTACAGGCTGAGATTGCACCCCAGTCTTCCTTTTTCGTAGTTAATAAACGTGGTAGTACCTGCACTAATAATCCTGGTAATGCTGTAGTCCTTTCCCCAAGCCCTGAACCTGCAGCTCGGGCCTTTTCTTCGTTTTCTAACGCTGTCCAATCTATCTTTTGGTCTCCCACCTCCCATTCCTTTTCTTTGAGTTTCTCGTAAATACCGGCAGGTAATAGGACCTTTAATATTTTCATAATGTCAGGGTAAGTATACTCTCCCATGAGTAACATGTCTTTTATCTCACGGTGGAAACCTGCTGGGTCTTTGTCATGGCTAGGTACTACTTTCTTCATTTCTAATAATTCAATTTTAGTTATGGGCGCGTACACAAACACGCGCTTAAAAATATTGTCCTCACCTCTGATTGGGTGTACTTCGCGTAAGGGATTCTGTCTGTCTATGTGATACATTTTTCTTTCCAACTTGGGGGGAACTGAAACATGTTCTGGGCATACGAAGACAATGTACTGGTGTCGATATTCCAGAATTTCTTTAATTAAGTCAGTACCTGAACCTCTCCATTTGTTCGTGAGTAATTCTATCAGTATATCGGGTAGAGGACCAGGATCGGAGTATTGGCTTCTATATAATATAAGGAGGTGTTGTATCATGTATATACCAGCTAAACGTTGTTCGTCTGGGGTAAGGTTCAAAAACGTGTGTGCTAACGCATCATCACTGTATTTTTCAGAACTGTCAGCCCATTGTACTGCTGACCTGGCTAATTCTTGTTCATCCATGGAATCGAGCATATGATACCCCCTTCGGTCTCGGAGTAATTTATCAGCAGCCTGGAATAAGTGTTCAGGGGACTTCGTATTTAGCATAGGGGCTTGAAAATGTCTGTTGTCTGGACGTATCGGACGTATCGGATCATTAAAGTATCTGGTATTGTTACAAGGTCTTCTCCTACCTACATAAGCTATCGTTTCTAATGGTCCTGTGGGCATTTCTGATTCTTCCTCCTCCTCTCCCTCTGATTCAGTTTTGTCTGCCTCCAATCTGGCTTTATGTATTCGTTCTACTTCTTTGCGTATTTTTCGGCACATAACTACTATACATGTCTGTTTATCATGTTTTCCCTCTGATATATTCTGACCCCATCTGGTAAGTACTTGCATTTCATCCTGATCTACCTCGGACCTGTCTCTGTCTCTGATCAAGCAGTTTATGAAGAAACGTAACAGTTGTCTCTGTATATCCGCTTTCTGGTATTCCATGGCTTCGTCAATACTTTCAGGGCCTTGCCCTGTTTGGACAAAGCGATATATATTGTCTAAATGTTTAATCATTCCTAGTAGCGTCGTTAAATATAGTGAAGCTCGTCGTATACGTAGTGATGATAGCAGCATTCTATCATTTTTACCGGGCACTGGATCATATCTACAATCTATAAGATGTTCTTTAAACGTGTCGGACGTTGCTATTTGGGGTGTACGTTGGTTTGCTAAATCTCTAAGAGACGATTTACTTCGTGATGGTGGCGTGGCAAAAACTGCTGTCGCACCTTCTGAGGTGCTAGGCACGAAAGGATTTGTGGGATGTAAGGTAGAAACTGTGGATGCAGGAAAAGCGGTGGAAACAGATGGACCTGTTGGATTGTGCGGAGGAGTTTGTTGTTGCGGAGGTGGGGGTAGATGATCTCGAGGTTGAGCACCATCGACAGGTGGCGTGTGTGGTGGATCATTAACATATTCGGGAGCTACATCGTCTAAATAGGAGGAAAGGAAAATATCTTTTGCGGTCTTGGGATGTGCTTTAGTCGGGAGTAATGGGGGTGGCAAATCTTTCGGTACTTCCGGGGTGGCCTTGGGTAAACCCTCGGCCAGAAGAGGATACATACCATTCATAAAAGTGTTTCGTTGTCTGTCTACTTGTTCTGATTTTACTCGAATACCTTCCTCAATTAATACGTTTTCTCGGGCTTTATTTGAGTTCTCCCTACTTTTCTCTTCCTGTCTGAGCGCTTTCTCTGTGCGCCTATGCGATTCTTTACGCCATAGTTCAATGGCATCTTTCTGTGACTGTCTGGCTTTCTTTTTCCATAATTCTTCTTCTACTCTCATGATGCAATCTGCATCCCATGTCCCAGCTGCGGGCCACCTCTGACTTTCTGCTAGATCCTTGGTGTAGTCCACCCATAAGTCAAGATATAATACGGCATCTAGGCCATGTTTATGATACATAAAGTACCCTGGAGTGTCCCTAGGTGGAATGGGAACAGCTTCTTCGAGTACTCCTTTTTTAGTTTTGATCTGTCTTAATTTTGAAAAGAACGGCATCTTTAAACCTTGCTACTTGGTTCTTACTCGAACTGGACTTGAACACAATTAATACGATGAACACAATAATGAACACTCATTCATACCACAATTTTTTTAACCTATTAAAACATTTAACATTTAACATTTAACGAACAATGATAATTAGAAGAAAACTAGTTACTGACATAATACTAATACTAGATAATACTGCATTATATACATGAACATACTGGATATACTGCTAAACAGTACAGATACACTGCTAAAACAGTGCAGACCGGATTTGTGTACCCAAACCCGTCAGGACCGGCACAAATTAATGTGCACGTCTAAATGCCTCCCCGGCAACGGTACTCACCGGGTAGCGCGGAACGGAAGGCCTCGGAACTGAACTGAACTGGACCGGACTGGACTCGACTCGACTCGACTCGGAACTTCGGAACCTGGTGGGCCTCTGTATACCTCGGATCTTGCTCTCTCAGCTAGGCTCTGGTCGGGATACTTCGCACTTCTCACCGCCTCGTCTGGGTGTTGATCGCAGCCTCAGTCACCCCCGCTTGGCCGGAGGGAGATACAGGAAATCCTGCGGGTACGCGTTTTTGTCCGTTCAGCTGTGGCAGGGGACCGGGCCTGCAACGCACCTCCGGCGCGTGAGATGAGAAAGTGTCCCTATTCGGGCGCCAATTTATGTGGTAAATATTTAAATTACCTGTACTATTTTTTATGCGGTAAAGTCTAGTAAGAATAACTCAGTCAAAATAAGAGGCAGAATCCGTGGTATTAGAGGTTCTGAAAAGGACTTTATTCCTTACAAATGAATTATGGTTCGAACCAGGCAGTCATATTCCATCACCACGAAGGTTCAGGAAGGGATCAGCAATACATTATTGACAAGTAACAATATATATATGAGAAGCATTGCATTAAGACAGATGCAGGAGGCGTAACAGCTGATAATACAGATAAGAATACACATACGTAATGAAAATAGGCGTAAATACAGGCGTATACTAGAAACGTCATTTAAAGTGATGTCACAAGTGGGTGGATCCATAAGAGAATCCTGCAGTGTCAGCAGAAATATTTGGCAAAGATGCGCGCGCAGCCGCATGACGTGTGATTGACGTGCAACTAGAGGGTGAAGGGGAATTGACATTTAGCTCTACATGTGGAGACAGAAGTCTGGGGTGTCAGGACAACCTAGTCCTAAATCGTATCTAGTATCTTGTGTTTAAGGAACTATATTATCTGGAAGGAAAGGTCTTCTCGGACAGATCCTATTCTATACTGACTGTTAGTGCGTGTACAGGCGTCTATGTGTCTACATGAGATGCGAGGGGGCAGGAATCTTCCCTGGTAACAAGGGCTATGAATTACTTGCATAAAGACAGCGAGGCCGGCCCCTTTGCTCGGTAGCTAGAAGGATGTTTACCTGAACTACTAGACAGGAATGCATCGGATGAGGAGCGGAGCAGATGACTTGAAGGCTGAATACAGTTTTTGGCAGGCAACAGGCCGCGTCAGGCACCGTTAGCCGCGCAGGGAGTAGGACAGAGTTCATGGATACAGATGCAGGTCCAGGCTGGAGCATTCAGAGGCAGAAGCAGGAAAAGGCTCGATGGCAGAATTCAGGGCCTACCTTGCCAGAGCTGTAAAACGTAAAAAGTGTACCATATAAAGTCGGTGGCCAATCATACTTAGGAACGGAATATCTGGCCCATTCATGGCAGATATGAAAGAGTACATATTAACGTTGGACACGATTGTATTTGCGTCTTCATAGTTTGAAGTGGAGGGAACATACATGTACTTGTAGCATGTACATGGAGCCGTTGGGGTCTAAGATAGGGGACACAATTGACCATAAAAATTCATATTTCCTCATTCCCTCCTTGTCCCCTACGGACCCTCATGAAATATCCATCTTCATTAATCCATCAATCTGTTCATATAGCATCATTTGTTCTTCTTTCTTCTTCCGGGATCTTGAATGAAAATTTGAAGGCGGGATACACGATGTGGCACACAAACCACAAATCGCTGGCCCACATTGTAGACACAAGCAGCAACTGAATAGTATGAGAAAACCAATACCTAGGAAGGATAGGATCCTCCATCCCCATGCTGACAACATGCTCCAGAGCCAACCGGACCAAGTCCAGGTGCCTGGGTTCTGATGTATCTGGCTTACGATTTTATGAAGTCGAGTTATGGCTTTATATACTGACGGCGCGTTTTCTGGTATGAAAACACAGCAACTTGATCCGATGATCCTACAAGCTCCGCCCTTATCGGACACAATTGACCATAAAAATTCATATTTCCTCACATTGAAGAAATGTCAGATGTGGATCTACTAGCTCAACTTAAGGAGCTAATCAAAATTTATAGACAATTGGTTCAATATGTCATGCGGACTTTCACAGTCCAACCACTATTAACCATTCACAATCCAGCCCCTCATCAGGAGAACACATTAAAAATTACTCCACAGACTTTACATGCAGTCATGGGTAAAATGCCCACAAAACGTGCAAGACTTCCATTCTGGTTAGCTAAAAAAATTACTCAAATCAAAGCAGTATTTACTAATACTAGCCCTTATGAGAAACACAGAATTCTAACAATTTGTTTACCAATGGGGATCACACCACACCTGGAAGACTGCACCTCTTGGGGCACAGTCTTTGCTGCTATCTACACAAAAACACATGGAGTTCCGTCAATGGCGGTAATACCTGATGTTCTGAAACAGATTCAAAACGGATACGAATTTAGGTATGAAGTTACTGAAAAATATCGACCAGGTCTCAACAATAATATTATCTAATATTAAAGGAGAAGCAGCATCAGTGGATATTAAGGGAATTTGATGTAACAGAACAACCACAAGAACTAGCCAGAGTAATTGAAAAATCCTATGAGGAATTAGGCAGAGAGTCTGGGAGGGAAACCAGTAAAACCACAACTGTCTGAAAGTCCTGATAAGGTCTTTCCTAAAAACACTCCTACTTCTTCTAAAAGGAAGTGGGAAAGTAGCAAACAGAATTCCAAAGAGAAGCGTTCCCATTCCCGAGGCAGGTCTCCTCCACAGAAGGAGCCCTCTGAAAGGAGGTACAACCTCAGGAATAGGGATAATTTGAGAAAGCCTGACAGATATCAAGAAAATGATACACGTTCCTCTCGTACCTTTTAGATATTGTCACAGACATCCAAAAGAAGAAGACAGTCAGAAAACAAGGAAGAATGCGTGAAGTCCAAAGACGATCAACACGTTCAGAAAAATAAAGCAAAACCTCTATTGTCCAAGAAAAAGGTAGCAGGTCTAAAGATCAGACATGCCGAGAATACTGAGAACCCAACTCAGGAAGGGAGAATGGGCCCAGACCATGCTGGACAGTGTAGCAGAAGTTACAATAGCTCGCCAGAACCTGAAGGGACTTCTGGAGACAGTGGACTTGAATGAAGACATACAAGTTGAGACTGTAGACACCAGGGTTAGTTCTCCACATAGGTTATATGAAATAACACCCCGGATGGAGGGAGACATACCAAGAAAAGTGAAAGCACTCTTTTGGGAGCATCTTTCAAAGGGTTATGATATACTTCTAGCAGAACAGGACTGGCCACCAGAATTTGTCAGGGAGTGCACACATGGCGAGGACATCATTATGCCTGCCTTCTCCAACCATATACCAGTACATTTAAAATATACATTTGCCAGGAAATGGGCAGTAGCCCAAGCCCCAGCACTGTATAAAAATCATGTAGGATGGGATGAGGACGCACCTCACCATAAAATCCAGTTAGAAAATCAATCGACTGCACAAAGGCAGTACCCAGTTAAGCAAGAAGCTAAACAACAGGTCAGGGAGATTTTAGATCAACTTGAATATCAGAGGGTGATTGAAACATGCACCCCATCAATGCAAAATCCTTTGTTACCTGTCTCCAAACCAGATAACACATATCGTCTAGTTTTGGATTACAGACACTTAAATTCTTGTTGCAAAACATTTGCATTGCAAAATGCACACAGTACAGCATTAAGGAATAACATTGTGCGTAAAAAATATAAAACCACATTAGACATTTCAAATGGTTTCTTTTGTCAAAATATTGCACCAGAAAGCACATATTTGACCACTTTCTCAAGAATGGGGACACAGAGTCAATTTTGTCGACGGCCCCAGGGATTCAAAAACAGCCCGGGGTTATTCTCAGCAAGGGTAACAGAGTTACTACAAACTTATGATGACCAGGCATTGTCATATGTCGATGATATATATCTGACAGACGATGACCTGGATAGGCACTTGAACAGGGTGAGCACCATAATATTGGGCTTCGCCTCAGAGGGTTACAAATTCAACTTAAAAAAATCAAGATTTGCCCTCCTCAACGTTCTTATCCTAGGATATGAACTAACAAGTGAAGGCAAAAGCCTGGCAGCCAACTTTTTGGAAAAGTGTGCGCTGCTCCAACCGCCAAAAATGCAAAAAAATGTACAGTCAATTCTAGGTTTCCTGAATTTTGGAAGAACTTACATTTTAAATTACGCAGAAAGGGTTAAATTCTTTACGAATTAATCGAACCTAATTTTAACATCACACATTGGACACAAAAACACACAGAAATTTTGTGTTCACTCCAATCAGACATGTTAGCAATGAAACACTTGGAAACACTCGTAAACGTACACAACTTAGTGATCCGAATAATTCCGGGTCAATGTGGATTCACCTACTTAATTTTTAACGAAGGTGAAAAAGTACCAATTGCATTCAAATCCCACTTGTATACACAAGCAGAAATGAAATTCACTTCTACAGAAAAAATTCTGACAGCAGTTCAAACCGCTGTAGCAAAAGAAAGAGCCCTAGCACAGGGGAAACGTATTATGGTTGTGACTCCTGTACCAGCCCTAGAGGCAGTTACAACGGCTAGCATTCGAAATGCAAAAGCTTTACATCCGAGATGGATACAATGGGGTAATTCTCTTGCTGCAACTGATGTTGAATACGTTTTTGATCCATATTTAAAAACACAAGCATTCCTGCAATATGAACACCAATGTCCTCTGCCTACTGTAATTCTCCCTCTTGACCAGTATGAATTCATAATTTATACTGACGAATCTGCACAACCGGCTACGGAAAGTAAACAAGCTTACGGTGCTGCGTGTGTTTTTGTTAAAGGTCGCATGCGAGATGGCAAATTCAGACCAATGGTCACAAAAACGCAACCTCTAGGAGATTGTACAGCTCAGTGAGCTGAACTACAAGCATTAAAGATGGCGCTTGAAAACACGGATCGCGAATTCCCTACACTGATAGTGTGCGATTCTTTTTACTGTGTTCAGTCTTACAATAAATATTTACAGAATTGGATTCAAAATGGTTTCAAAGATGCAAAAGGTGGCACAATTAAGCACAAATTGCTTTGGGAACAAGTAGTTCAGTTGCGAAACTGACTACAGAACACTCACGTGATACACACGCTGGGTCATCAACGGGAATTCATTGGCTGACGAAGCCGCGAAATGGGCTGTGCAAATAGCTTCCGTAGCTGCAATCACCCGTTCAAAAACGAAAATAGACAGCGAGATAATGCTGGCTGTCAATGCATCAAGCAAAGGCAGCGGTGCGGCATTACCTAATACGTTTCCACTCAAATACTCTTATATAATTGATGCGAATGGCGTTCCGTTTGCTCGAATCCCTAGAGTGGGGGATAGAGTAATTCCAAAAAGGGAACGTAGAGCAGCTTTGATTTACGAAGCACATCTGAGAGAGGGTCTGATACATCAGGGGATCTCAAAGACAATTTTAGAACTAAAAGAGATGTACTGGTGGCCAGGGATGAATACTTTCATTCACATCTTCATTAATAACTGCATAAACTGCAATAGAGATCACAGTACAGAACGCCACCAGATACCTAACTACAACATAGCCAGCCCAGTTCAGACACCATTATTGGACAGCATTAGACTATCTACGTGCAGGCGTCCTCTTGGACAGATGCAATCCCAGAAACACTAAGTCTTGGTTCCTATGGATGTGGCCTCAGCGCTCAGCTGACGCTTGAACTGTTATAAAAGATTTGAGAGTCTTTATCGGCACATACGCAATAGGCACACTACATTCTGACCAGGGTCCTGCGTTTAGCTCTAGGGCTTACAAAGAGACCATGGCCAGTCTGGTCGTAGCATTGCGGTATTCTTTTTCATTCCATCCTGAGGGAAATTATGTTGTGGAAAGAAAAAAACGGGACATAAAGCATTCTATAAAAGCTAGGGTATTAGGTTCGGGTGATGGGTGGGTCAAACATTTATATGGGGTCCAGCGTGCACTTAACAACTTGCCAAGAAGTTTTCTAGGGGGTGTCACTCCATATGAAGTCCTGTTTGGGACTAGAATGTTGGTTCCAGACTTAGATATGAAAGGCACAGTGGTGGAAAACAAACAATTTGATATCAAAGATCGTTTGGCTGTTTTACAGGACTTAAATGAACTTAGAGCGCAACAAAGCAACGTGGTCCTGAAGCCAACCACCACTGAGAAAAATCCGTCCGTCCCAGCAAGGACTGTCTGGATCCCAAAGCTTGGGGATCTAGTCAGAGAAAAGATCGTGGATAAGAAGGAATTTGGGCCTTCATACAGACAACCAGTACCTGTCCTAGCAATCCACGGATCAAGAACAGTACTTTTGCCGCCCCTTGCTGGTAAAAAGGAGAAAAGATTTGTGTCCATCGACCTGATCAAACCACACTATGTGGCCGATACTGAACAGTAGGCCAAGTGGACTCCGCCAATGTAGCAGAATCATTCCTCTAGCTACAATCCAAGAGGTTCAAATTGAGAGACTCATCACCTTTGAAGATTCGACAGTAAGAAATAGAGGACTAAGCAACAATGCTATGGACCTTGTACCTCTTGAGACCCAAATAACAGTTCGTCCAGATACACCTGTCTACAATGAATTAGCAAGTGATCAACTGGTTCCAGCGAATTCCACAAATCCTGATGCAATTCCAACCATTGACAGAACTGCTTCTGGCTATTTCATGAACTTTGATACATTTTCTGAGGATCCCAGCGAGCCTGAAATGATGCCAGCACAAAGAGCTTTCAAAGAACAAGCAACAGACTTTTTTCATCTACTGAAAAAGACTCATCTGGTTTCACCATGGATTGAACTATGGATTGTTTTGGGAATATTCTTCTTTCTACTTTGGTTAGCTCTGGTAATAACTCTGGGTATGCTGATTAATGGAAGATATATTCAAATGGACACAGCAAGTAAAAGAGTGAACTTACTTCTCCAGCCACACACATCATCCCATCGTGAAGCAAGAGACTTGTCAGCAGCGAACATCACAGCGATTCCTATAGCTGATGGTATAGTTTGGGACAAAACCAAATGTGACATTTTTGGCCCGTCGGAGCTTTTGAAAATTCCACATTTATTTAAAATTTCATTAAGTGACTTTATTACCTCCAGTACCTTTTCTGATGATTGGGACTTCGAGACTGTTAATAATATTATGTCTGATCTAGAGATGTCAACTGCATTTATTAATAATGAATATTTACAAGGTTCATCAGACTATGAACAACTGTATTGTTATAATCACTATGGTCATCATTTCTTGCATAAATATGCAACGCCTAGGAATGTACTTATGTATAACCAATGGGAACATTGTGCTACGCCACCAAAGGGTAGCTCAAAAACATTTTCAATTAAATTGCCATATTTTTCAGGGTTTAATATCTCGAATGCAGAGACATTTTACTTTAAGAATGTCCATAAGACAGGATTGAAAACTATGTTAACGAATACCACACAGATTTATTCTACAGCCTTTATTGCCCAACTGTCAAGACAGGGTTGTGATTTTTGGAAAGACAACATTGAGACGAAAACTGTCTGGGGTACTAAAGATTGGCAAGTACAGGGAATAGTTGCTTTGTTTAGAGCCTGTTTCATCCCTGAGCAAATTATGTTTTTGAACGACACTATCCAACAAACATCATGCCTTGGAATAGCCAAGATAAAAGACATGAACACTCCATCTATACCTGCACCTACAAGTGAAATCAATACACAGGGGGAGGTCGACGTACATACTATTTTGAAAAATAACAGATCAGATCCTGAATGGAAAAAATAGTTGCTCTGGCCTTTAGACACAAAAAACTGTCAAGATAGATTCATGAACAAGACACAAGGTTTTACCTTTCATAGGCCAGACCCACGTTATGTCCAAAGACAGCATCCGGGGGTAGTAACAACTTACAGTGTAGGGAAACTTTTCCTTGATTGGCTACAGAAAGCTACACTAGAGGATGTAAAACAACACTTAACTTTACTTCAAGAAGGCGCAGACCTTAGAGAATTCTTGCTAGGACCAAGAAAACCGCATCAAAAATGTTTCATATATGCCGGTATCTATGCTGCTTAAGTGGAGAAGTGTGGCTCAATGGTTAGAGCGGCGGACCCTGATGCAGATCCAATCATGGAGTCCCACTCTGCAACTCTGGGAAATAGCTTGCTTAATCTCCACAACGGCCCCCACAACGCTAAGGATGCCTGGCCTCCACCTTGGGGTTGCCCAGGAGTGGACACCTCACAGGGAAAGCCAGGATAGGTTCCACAGCGGTAGTCGTACAAGCGCCTTGAGACCCTTGTGGGTGAGTAGTGCGCTATACAAGTATCAATTTACAATTTACTATAAAGAAGCATGGAAGGTCACCCAAGCAGAGACTGCAGAATGAATACGAGAAATTGATCGTATTAATTTAGAGAAATCTCTCTCTGTAGTAGACAATGGGTTAACGACTCTGTCGTCCAGGATATATTCTTTGGACAGCATTGTGTCCTCTGTCATAGACATCATGGAACAAGACTTGGTCATGGAGCAACATGGTCAGTCATAGCTACGTTCTATCATGCTATTAGGCTGGATGCTTCAAAACCTGCGTTCTGGCTATGTGCCTTGGTGTTTAATCAGTACTACGCCACTGTTTTCAGAATTCAATCTCACTGATAGACAGATCAAACTGGCACAAAGGGGAGCAGACTGTACGGTGCTGAGCATTGAAAAACTGGAGAAATTACCATTCACAGTGGCAGAAAAACCAGCTATTGAATGGATCATACATGGTAAGATTACTCTGCCTGTTAAGACTTTCCATTTTCAGTATTGCCTAACAAATATACCAGCAGGCAAATATGAAAGGTTGGGTAAGGAATACATCAAGGCATCCTGGGATTTACCTTACACACACACATGTTGGAGTGGGGGATGTGAAGTGTTTCTTAGCAGTGAAAACTGTGAACACGCACTAAGCAGTTCTCTCTTTTGTCAGGGTATTAACTTACACGGGGCCTGTGACGGTTCCACTACAAACGTATCCTGCCGCCTGCGCGGTTCACCGGCAGCAGTGATTAATCCAATCTTTTGTCAACTTTCAAATGGGAGTTACGTTATGTTGAATGATCACAGCTGCTGTGGCATGCTGCCATGTATCCCATATCTAGTAACGGTTACATCCAGGGTCACTTGCTATATGCAAGTCTTGTTTCCTCAAATAGACGGTAGTGAAGACGGATTTCCATGTACACACATTGCTATGTTAGCATAAAGGCCTTAGCTGTAAAACGCCATCTTGCCACTTTTGCTGCTTTTGCACACAACACTACAGGTAGCTGTTATTACAAGAAAAACTGCTTGCTTGCTTTTTCTTCACATCCCTAGACGTGCACCGCGACCTTAGTCTGAACACTGTGTGCAGAAGCCGTCAAGGTCAAATAACAATGTATGCTTTTGAATACAGGTTGATCGGCCCACGTTCTAGCCATAACACGCACACAGCTGAAAATATCTGAAACTCTGGTCCCTTTAATATTGCATTTGCATGCATGATTCAGACACTTGGAGAAAACCTTTTCGAGACACAGAGCAGAGCTGATCCTGTGATGTGATTCACCTAAGCTGATATTTACGGTATTGTGTTCCCCATTTAAGCCTAGAGACCTTCTATTAGTTTAATAAAAATAGCTTACTAGTGAAGGGAGGGTGGTTGTATTCCACTATCAATTCTAATATGATTTCTCCCTTCATTTTCTATGGTATTGTAACAATGCTGATGATTTTGTTTTTAATCATTTGTCTGCTTATGTTAGCCAAAGTACTGCACCTTAGGGCACATAGTTAAAAATAAACATTTTAAACTTTACTGTGTCTCTGATTACTCTTGTTGTGGACTGATATGAGAATAATAACGAAAAGGTTTTTTTGATTCTCACCATTCCTGAGACTACTCTAAGTCGCTTGTTCTGGGTTGTCTAATCATTAGTAGCTTCGAGATGATACGGAGAACGAATGAGACACTGATGCTAGTCGGATAGGGGTTCTGGGTACTGAGGTGTGTTTTTGGTACACCACAATTCACTGAGGTCCTGGTTTCCTGCGCATAGTTCTGTGCATGAGCAGAATCCCTGCAACAAGACATAGTCAGGGTGTCGCCTTGATGGCCTTCACTGAATATCTCTTCTATACGAATTGATACTCTAAGCAGAATGAAAGCCATTCTTTTACAAAAAACTATGCCTTTGACCTCTGCCACAGAAACCTATGATCTCCAAGTTGCAAGGACTTCTGCAGAGATACATACCCTTTTGTATACAAACTGCCCTGTTCATTTCTTGGAAATGTTAGGTCGTATCTTAAACATGTCTGATACGAGCGGTATTGTACATGTATTTAAGAATGTGTGTGCAGGACTGTTAGTACCTTTTCCAGCAGTTCTCTGAATTTTTCCAAACTTCGTGCACTCTGTGTTTGGCGGACTGCCGCTCCTTTTAGCGCTCGTTGCAGGGATGCTATTTTTGCTCCTACTGTAACGATATGGCAAGCCAAATCACCAGTAACGCCCATTTCACCATGGAAAGAACTCTATTGGAGATGAAGTGTCGTGAGCGCATCGTCCAAATTCTGGGTTTACCTCATCTACGAGAATTAAACACCACTTGGTTTCTGTCATTCAGACCAATCTGGCAAGATTGCATCTTACCTGTTCTACGCTGCCTGCTATGTGGTGAAGAATGCGTGCAAGACATTTGTCTGACACTCCCATCAGCCATGCCTACGGATATCGATACTCTGCTGGACCCGATAACGGCCCATGCTATGTGTTGTCCCCAGCGGCTACCAATCCTGATGGCGGCATTCATTGAGATCTCACAGATGCAACATGCTACTGCTGAGGTACGAGAGGAAACACCAGGCGCGCAGGTAGCATCCAATCTGGACATTGCTGATGCTTCCATGCTGAAGGCGATAGTTTGCATCTATGTACTGTTGATCTTCTACACAAGGTATTCCAACTCTCACCCACAAGGCTAGATGACTTGTTGTGGACAGGATTAGAAAATGTTATGTTTTCTCCATCCCCACACACTGACTGTTGATTTAAGCACACAGTGTTTCGGAGAGACTGAATTTGGCCTTTATTCTTTTTCAAACGTAATACTGACTTTGGAACTTTTTCTATGAATATATTTTTTTTCTCTTCCCTGTTCCAAAATTGTATTTTTCATTTTCTAGCGCAGTAATCTGCTTATAGTAGAACTATTCATAGAGAACAGAATTCTTAGATAACACTTCCAGGGACAGTATGCCACCTTGTCATGAATAACAATTTGACTTGTGTAACCTGATATGAAATGGTTTCGGACCCTTTTTTCTTCTGTATTTACGACCCATTTCATCACATGTATATATTTTGGTTCATTAATTTAGCATTCCAATATGATCCTATGCTTAGAATGGAATACTGCCTTTAATATGTACAACACTTTATGCATAGTAATGGTTTTGTAATGTATTCTTAGAACATATGTTTTAGGTATGTTTTTAGCTTATTTTAGCAGACCCATGCGATACTCTGTTTTAAGATATGGTTAGAACATTTAGTCATTTAGTAACGTAGTTCATACGAAACTGGAGTGTGTGTTGTGTGCAGATTTAGATTCCGTATATAGGTTTCCCAGATTATGCCCTTATATAGGTATAATTCACATTGCCCTTATTTGGACATAGATATCCGGCCCATATTTAGACATTGTCCATACAAACCAAATACAGGCATGGTCACCTACATCCGTCCATCCACATCACAACAAATTCTTAGAAAACCAGACCCATAAGCCTTTAGGAATTTCCCTTAGCATGAATATTGATTTCTCCAATAACTCATTAAGTATGCATGAACATCTATTCTTTAGGGGTTCATTCATAACATTCCTCTGCCTGACTTTTACGTCAATACTGGCATTCCTAGACACCTTCAAGGTATAAATATACCAGCACTTGCCCTGGCAAATTGCGGTAAGTTCGTAAGGAGATCGAGTTCCAGCCTGATGCACTGACCTGATGCTGCAATCCTCCTCGCAGAGAATCCAGCTCCAGTGCTCTCTGACTTCCCTTGTGGGGGTTAGACTATTGAGTCCAGAAAAGAGATTCCAACCTCTCTGATTCTAAGGTATGGAGGTGACTAGAACTTAGAGAAACGTTTGGCAACTCTTGGCTAAACTAAAATATAGCTAGCTATACTTTAGAAATGGCACCTACTTCAAACCTCGCACTGCACTTAGGTTAGGTACACTGGTGTTGAACAATTTAGAAGCTTCAGATGAGTATCACATTTTAGCATATGTTATTTATGTATGTATTTTGATTAATATATGTCATAGCTACAAACCATGCTATTGCAGTATTATTTTATCTTACTGCTAACCTCGTACATATTGTACTTCGCAGTCTGTCTTACGATTGTAGCAATTCATATCTCTTGCATGAGAAATAAGACTGTTCAATAAACCCTTTTATTGAAACGCCCGTCTCTCTATTTCTGTGCAACTCTGTAGAAGCGAAGCATGTACGATTGACTGAGTGAACCTATTATCTATTGTTTCCATGATTCTCAGACTGTTCCAATTCTAAAGGGAAACAAAGTTGTCATGTTTATGCGGTTGTCAGAGACTAATCACTTCTTGTATATTCAAGAAGTTTCTAGTGACCTCTGAGTTAGCTGGCACCTACAAGTAATTAAGTTTAATATACTCGATAGAGACATACTGACCTTAGTCCTATGTCAAATCTATAGTGTATGTTATTCCAATGTGCAGAGCCTATCAGGGATATAGAAACTACACTACACCATCTCTTCCTTTCTCACTCATAAGCCCTCTCTTTCTAACCACGTATTATTTATTCCTCTTTCAGTTTCAATAGCACTTGTTTCTCAGCCTCACTCCTCCTCTGCTGCCTGCATCTCTCTCTTGCCCTTCACCCTCACCCCATCGACCCCGCCTTTTCACAGCATCTCTTCTCTCACTCGCCATCTCTCCTTTTTATAGTCTTTGAAGCCCAATCTCGCTGTATTCGTTCCTTGTAGCCCATGCTCTCGCATCCCAGCTCTCAGCACACCCTCCTTTATTGTACCTTCTACTTCCTCCCTATCCCTCTGTATGGTGCTCCTGGCTCCTACACTTCAATGCCCTCCCTTCTCCTCCCACCTGGCAGAACACACTCTCTCCCATTCCACCCAAGGCCCCTCACTGTCCTCACTCGCTCTCTCGAATCAGTTTCTTCCTATGGTCTTCTCTCTGCTTCTTTCTCTTAGTCCCATTCTCTTCCCCTTGCATCTCATCCTCGGGCCTCTGCTCTCCCTTCCCGGCTCCCCACACTTCACCTCAACTTAGTGCTCCCCTTTACCAGTCCCCCTCCACTGTCCTCTCAGGCTCGCTCCTCTGTCCTTCTCTTTCTACCGACCCCCTTTCCATGTCTCCTTCTGTGCTGCACATTTGAATGTATTTTCATATATGGGATTCGTACCTACATTTCCCCGGGTTTCCGTACATTTTCTTGTTTTGTGAATACATTTTATAACTTTTTTAGCACATATGACGTCATATACTGTCTGTACAACATTGCTGCGTGCTCCAGACACGTTTGGTGTTTTATATTGGGGATTGCTCATGGAAAACACAACCATGGCAGGTTTATATATTATAACTTTACAACATGATGCACAACAGCCACACTACTCTACAACATAGCTTAAATACAGTGGCAAAGCCAATAGCTCTGACTAAACACTTATAAGATCCCAAAGGCGAGACCTATTGGCTATGCCAATGCTTTTTTGTCAAAGGCCCCATGACGTGGTTACACTTTAATTAACTTTCCCTTAACGTGAAAGCGCTGCATGGGTTACTTTGACACAAAAAATATTTGCAATGCAGTAGGTCTTGCATTTGCAAGAGTTTGAGCTATTGGCATTGTAAATGCCAATAGCTCAAACTCTCTCAAATGCGAGACCTATTGCATTGCAAATGCTTGTTGTTAGAAATGGGGGTCTCTAGTTGGCAATGGCTGGCGCCAATGTCCAAATAGGGACCCTTCTTCCTAAGTCAGGGCAAATGGGCTACCCCCTGTGACAACCCCTGCTCAACCCTGTGGCAACGTAGCACGAGCAGTTAGGCCTATCTCAGAGGCAGTGTGTGAAGCATTTAGGACCATGCACAATAAGGCAGTAATGACACCACAAAAGGACACAACTCAAGTAGGTATAGAAAAATAATATCTTTATCTAAGGTTTAACTCAAGACTCTCAAAGCGTTTTAACAAGCTACAATGCGTGTAAACCAGTAGGGACTCAAAAAGGCAATTACGTATTCACCAGAACATGACACTGACTGAGTTCAAGGCCGGGGCCCGTTGCGCACCAGATACCTGCGGTTGAAAGGGGACACAGCATGCAGCTTCTCGAAGAAGCGGATACGGTGACAGGCGGACTCCCAGCAACCACATGTCTAGGCTGCAGGGGTTCGCAGCGTGCACCCAAAATGATTCGGGCAGTCTATGACAGGTGGGCTCTCAGCGGCAGCACCATGCGGCCTGGGATGGTGGTGGCGTTGACTCTCGTCTTGCAGCTCTGTGGTGGGCTCACAGCAGCAGCAGCTCTCTCTTAGCTGCGGCGGCCCACGAGACGATAGCGACAATCCTCAACAAGGGTGAACAAGGTGCAGGCACACAGCGGCGGCAGCTCTCTCTTAGCTACGACGGCCCACAGGACAAAGCATGATGAGGCAACGTTGGCAAAAGTGCGGGCACTCAGCGGCAGCAGCTTTCTCTTAGCTGCGGCGGCCCACAGGACGAATCATGATGATGCAAAGTTGGCAAAGGTGCGGGCGCTCAGCGGCAGCAGCTCTCTCTTAGCTGAGACGGCCCACAGGACAGATCCCAATGATGCAAAGTTG
The DNA here is from genome assembly GCF_964204655.1 of Triturus cristatus. Classification (NCBI taxonomy): domain Eukaryota; kingdom Metazoa; phylum Chordata; class Amphibia; order Caudata; family Salamandridae; genus Triturus; species Triturus cristatus. The sequence goes on from NC_140587.1 coordinate 234,907,775, forward strand.
GCAAAAGTGCGAGCACTCAGCGGCAGAAGCTCTCTCTTAGCTGCGGCGGGCCACAGGACAAATCACGATGTTGCAAAGTTGGCAAAGGTGCGGGCAGTCAGCGGCAGCAGCTCTTTCTTAGCTGTGGCAGCCCACAGGACGAATCACGATGATGCAAAGTTGGCAAAGGTGCGGGCACTCAGAGGCAGCAGCTCTCTCTTAGCTGCTGTGGCCCACAGGACAGACCACAATGATGCAAAGTTGGCGAAGGTGTGGGCACTCAGCGGCAGCAGCTCTCTCTTAGCTGCGGCGGCCCACAGGACGAAGGATGGTCTCGACCAGGCTGGCACAACGGTGGGCACTCAGCGGCTACAGCTCTCTCTTAGCTGCAGCGGCCCACACAGATTCAGCGAAGGTTCCGAAGGTTCAAATTCAGGCGGGCCCTCAGCAACGGCAGTTCTCTCTTAGCTGCAGTGCCCGACAGAGATTCAGCGAAGGTTCCGGAGGTTCAAATTCAGGCGGGCTCTCAGCGGCGGCAGTTCTCTCTTAGCTGCGGGCCCCACACAGATTCAGCGAAGGTTCCCAGTCCGCGTTCCTCAAAGTAGAACTAGAGCCTCCGGATTGCTCAACGGTGGCCTCACCTGCAAGCAGAATTCCTCACACAGTAATCCCGTCAGCTGATGGGGTGAAATCTAATGTCCCTGAGACTTCGTCAGGAGGCGCTCTCAAATCAGGCTCTCAGGTAGTTTCTTCAGCAAGCTTGGTGAAAGTTTTCAAAAGTCCTTTCCTCTGTTCACTCGGACAGAGTTTCGTCTTGACATCCAGAAAGAACACACTTGGACAAGATTCCAGCGCAGGGTTTTATACCTAAAAAGTCTTTGTTTTCTAAAGCCACAAATCACTAAATCCAGTCAGAACCAGTTTGGTGGGATTGGGGAGCACTTGGTTTATGAGGCGACATCCTGCCCTTTCAGATTGCAGGGGTCTGCTAATAGACACCCAATGGGGAAGGTGGAGCCATCATTCACCTTGCCAGGCATGGCTTTTGCTCAGATCAAAGAGTCACCCCTCCCCTTGCTCTGAATACCGATCTCTCTCTCCAGCCAGGTCTGACTCAGCTGGCCCTGCTGCTCCAAAACCAGATGGCCAATATGCATACTAGCAAAGCCTACAGGAAAGCTCAGGCAAGAAAATACCGCGTTTCCAGAAGAGGCATTTTCGACCATGGGATATATAAATGGTTCTTACTAAAAGGTGTATCTCAATGTCCTGAGCAAAAACATATCAAACTCGAAGTTCCTATCAGGTTCTGGGGATCAGATAGGATTATAGAAGGTAATCCTCAACCCCATCCCCATCCCATTATCAGGTATCCCATGGCACAATATATATGCCCCTTTGTTGGAGACGGGGGTTTAATTATCTCACAAAATTTTTTTTTGTTATTATTATTTTTTTATTGTTTTTCATCACGCTAACTGGGTGTTTCCTCATTCTTTTTCTTACTTATTTTTTGGAACTTTTCTTCTTTATTCTCCTTGGTGCTATATTCTATCTATTGAACCACACGGCTTTGAGTATTACACACAATCATCTGTTCAGTCACAATGTTGTTTTGTGTGATGAATCATCTTTATACACCAACTCAATTGCTCTTTTGGTATTGCATATTTATAGCGCAGTTTTTTCCAGTTTCCCAGTATATTATACTCATCATTCGGATGAGCATTTTCCTTTGTGGCAGACCTGAATTGAGAAATTAACTTGCTGAGATTTGAAATTGAGAAAAACAAGTGGTTAAACATTGAATTGTTGACTTTGAATGCACAAACTTTATTTTGAAATTGTCTATATAAAAAAAAAAAAAGTAATTGTAGGTGTGCTTGTCCCACACTATTGATCCATCCTCGTCCTGATGAAGGTGTAGCCCCGGCTGGGGCTTGACACCGAAACGCGCGTTGGCGTTTTTTAAAGGCTACCGGGTAGTTGAAACCTCACTACCCTTTCATTGTGGACGCCTACTGCCACTGTGTTATTCAATCAATATATGGCAGATTAATTTTGTTAATGTCTTTTTACCGTATGAATACAATTTGTGTGTTTTTGATATATAGAATGATGTTGTTGTGGAATGTTTGATAGGATGATTGTTGTCTTTGAATGAGATGTGAGGGACAGAAACATCATACTCAGTTGAATTATGGAATGATATTTTGTAATACACCGATGTATACATGATATAATGGGTTGGAAAATATAGAAAAATACATTTACTGATCAGTTTGATTAAACCCCACCTGTATTGGACTTGTGTTTGTCTCAATTCCTGTTGTTGGTCTGCCACTGTGGGTGGCCATTATTATTAGGACCGTTATTAGGGCCTCTCCTCTATTACTTTGGCAGGTATCTTGGGGCTGATTCAAAGAACTAATTTAAGACAAAATCCTAAACTTACTACTTTTGGTATTCACAGAAGTTAGGATTTTGTCTTAAGTTTGTCTTAAAACAGACTTAAGACAGGCTTAAGACAGACTTAAGACAGACTTAAGACAAAATCCTGTCTTAAGTCTGTCTTAAGTCTGTCTTAAGTTTGTCTTAAGACAAACTAAAGACAAAATCCTAACTTCTGTGAATACCAAAAGTAGTAAGTTTAGGATTTTGTCTTCAGCTAGTTCTGTGAATCGGGCCCCTTGTTTGTTGGTTGTTTCGTAATCCTCAACCTGCCCATTCTGGCCTATAAGAACGGATAGTTTCACAATAGTAACAGTGAAATGGAGGGTAACTCGCCATTAGAACATGCTACACAGACCTAGGCATTATGGTTATCCTAATTCATACAGTCATCTTTACACGGGGAGCATTCGCGCTGTGGCACTGATTAGCAGTAGCACAGCGCCCAGAGCATCTAAATCCAGCCAACATAAAAGTTAGGAAGCGAAAAGAGGAAGGGAGACCCACGCCAATGATGCCAGGTCTAACACTTGTTTTCCCTGCTGTGGGCACAATGTTGTTGAAGACTATTCCTTGGTAGGACCAATGTTTGTTATCGAGTACACTAAAGAGCTCATTTAGTATGGAAATACAAATGTCAAATTCCAGTTGTTCAGGTCTAGCTTTTTTCCAAGCAGCAGACAAATGTGAATTGAGGTTAATAATGAAGGAAAGATGTGTTTGCTAAGAATGTACATAGTTCGCATTATGTGACAATAGTCTCTCATCGTAGTTTTGTCTCACAACTGTTAGGTGGTGCCAGTAACTTGCATGCATTTTATATATTAGTGCATTCCTTGTTTAGCATTTCCTAATGAGTGGCTCACCATAAGTTACACTTGGCACTGTAACAAACTGGGTTGCTGGTTGACTGGGGTATAAGACTTGGTCAAGCAGCAACCACTATACTTGTCAGGGTAAGGCACATGCTAAAGCCAAATCAACCTGTGATCACCACCTTGGCAGCCTGGCACAAAGTAGTCAGGCTTGACTTAGAGGTAATGTTTAGGGGGCGTGGCCAAGCTTGCAACTGCAGTGGACGTGTTCCTGTGAGCTCCGTTTTGGGCCCACTAATTATCCTGCTAAACCCCTGCGACCTGACCCAGGATCGCCATCCCTCATAGGGGGGTCTAACCAGGCGCGCCACTGTGCTGTGAGGTGCTGCTGCGGTGTGCAGCTGTGTCTGCTGCAGGCCCGACAGTGCAGCGGGACGCACTGCTGCTGAGGCCGAGGCCGTTCTTTTGGCCCACTGAAACTAGCAGCTCAGAGGCTGACCCATCCACTGGTGGATCGCCGTGGGTCCTGCGAGGCCTGGGGCTGAGGTGTGTTGGATCAGGCAGGGCACTGAGCTGATCCCTGGGCTCTGGTGAGCCTGGCCGAGCATCCCTGAGACCTACGGTGACATGAGAGTCTCTTGATGCTGAGGGGCGACGGCGACCATTGCCGAGGATTAACGCTGTGCAGAGATTTGCGAGAGGACTGGAGGTGCAGTGTCCCTGGACACTGTGCATATTAGAGACAGCTTTCTGGAGGACATCACATGCCACCTGGAACTGCCGCTGGTGCTGGTGAGTGACGCCGTCCACTACAACAGCTGGAAGCGCTGAGAACAGGGGCGGCTCGTCGGCAGATATTGTGCACTGACCGACACTGCTGCTGGAGCCTGGAGAGATAGGCCTCGGCCCTGCCTTGCACGCACGGCAACCTGGAATGTTCCGGGGACCCCCACGGTATTGTGGAGACTGGTGACGAAGGCCATGCAAATACAAATAGTAGGCACTACAGAAGGGACTGGGAGTCCACTGCACACTGCACTACCCCTGCTATGAACTGTGCCCATCTTGCGAGGGACAAACCGACCCCTGCTGACCCTGACACTCAATAATTTCACCCTGAGAATACGAGGCTCCCCCTTGGAAGGAGGACATGAACAGATTCTTGCACCGGGCCACCCCACGTCGGAATCCTTGTCTGGCGCCCATTACATCAACGGGCTCCCACACCAGGAAAGACCAGTCAGAGCGCATTGGGATGAAGTGTCGCCAACCCCTCTATGCAGCAGGCGTGACAATACACTGCCATGTGATCTGCATGCCTGGTGTAATACCGAGAGGGACGGTACTCTTGTGGACCTTGCTGCTGAATGGTGGCAGGACGCACCTACGGGGCCCCCCTTTCACTAAGACACACAAGACTCGGACAGTGAGGGGCTACACCACCGCATAGGACAATGCTCCTACCTGCCCCACCTAGCTACTTCATGTAATTGCTTTGGGGCGCTGTGCTCGTAGATCACGCTGACCTCTATGAGATGGGTAAGAGCAGAGCGGACAGGCCCCAGCTCCCAGCAGGGGATGCACTGGAGTATGCAACACCCGCCAAACAATTCCCAGGCTGAGAAGCCAACACCATACACCCAGCTGGACCAATTTCATTGCTTCGACGAACTCCTGGCAGCGGTCCTGCACATCAAGTCTAGCTTGGGTCTCAAGATAGACTCACTGTGCATTGAAGTTGAAATAATACATGAAGACCACAAAAGATTAAAAGACAGGGTTGAAAACTCTGAATCGTCTCTGGCGGCACTCAGGTCCACAGTACAGGCAGAGGACAAATAGCTCCAGACCTTTCAAAAAGAGGTGGAATACCTCAGAGAATGGGTGTAGGATCAAGAAGAGCGATCGCGCAGGAACAACTTTCGTATAGTGGGGCTCCCCAAACTCCACTTCGAAGTCTAGTTTACCGACATAGTCCTCTCATGCAAGGAGTCCAAATTCTTCTCTGTTGAGCAGGGCCACAGGTTTCCAGTGGTCCCCCACCCAGCCCGGAAGCCCAACTAAGACCAGTATGGAATTACTTTTCAATTACCGAGACAGATATCATAAACATCTAAGTAACGAGAACACATAGCCCATGGCTGGTCGAAAACGCCTTGGTGCATATCTTCCTGGACTATAAACTGGTAGTGCAACATTGCAGGTCCTCCTTCATCGACATGAAGAAAAGGTCAAGGGAACACAATGTGAAGTACACTCTCCAGTTCCCAGCTAACCTGAGGATACAACACGACTGCACCACCACTTTTTGTGCCATCCCGGAAGAAGCATGGTCCGGGATGGAACAGAATAGGACTGCATCCATCAGTGGTGCTACATCCGAACCCCAACAGTGTTGGCAGACGCAAAGGTGGTGGGGTTCGTGGAACAGAAGTCGACTACAGGGTAGCAATGGAGAGAGCACAAGCAGTAAAGAACACTGAGAGGTATGTTGCATCCCGTCCCCAATCAACACAGGGCTCAGAGGCTGGAGACCTGGTGGAGGACACCCCTTTATGACAAACTTGCAGCTCCCAGCGATAACAGGTGTGGCCCCATCATCACCCTCCAAACATGTGATGACCTCATATGACAGATTGCTCACAGGTTTTCAGTGTAATGTTTAACATGCTAGAGTAAGAGAGGGGTCTATCATGGCGCACCCGCCTGATTATCACATATTCATCAAGGGCTGGAGACTGCAACTTAATCACAAGTGGGCCCACCGGACTAGCCGTGTACATCTCGCCCCCCCACCTGTATAGTTTAACTGTTATAGAATCACTACCTTATACCCCCCTTCTTTTTTTGGGGGTATTTTTGTTATTTGAATTATAGTTGCATTGCAGTTAAGTGCTGATGGTGGACCACCTGTTGGTGTATCAGCCTGGGATTGGAAGTTGAGAATTGTTAATGTTTATGTCACGCTTCCAGTGTCATGTAATCCTGTCTGTTGGTCAGGCGAATGTGACTACTTGCGCAACATGTTGAGGACATATACATGCAAGTGGGAAGGGTACACAATAATGCTATACATGGGTTAGGCACCCCTTAACACACCATGTCTATGCAAACGGATGCATAGGGAACTCCAATACTAACCTGGAATGTCCGCGGACTAGAAGTCTATGCTAAACAACATCGAGTCTACCAGTATCTGAGATGGAGTAACATTACAATTGCGCTTCAGAAGACCCATTTGACCACTCAGATACTCACCTCAACATTTAAGCACTGGAGGGGCCCAGTAGTGGGGCCACGTGCTCTGGTGACACACAGGGGGCCTTGATATGGGTGGCGCCCCGGACCCCACTAGAAGTACTCCACACCCACATAGATCCGGTCTTGTGCTATGTGACACTAGAGGGACTATTGGATGGGCAAACAATATTGCTGATTTCATATTACGCTCCCAACTCAGGCCAATCCCTGTTCATACAATCAATGTCCCCATCGCTTCTTCATGGTCCCACTGCACCAAAATATTGGGGCAGAGAATTTAATTGCACCCCCAACCTAGAACAGGACCGCTTTTGCCCCCTGACCCCACTCATAGGGAATATTCATTTTATTCCGGACTGCACCACTTACACACATGAGTAGACCTAACATACTGTTCTCACGAGGTCCTCTGAAGAGTGCCACATATGGAATATCATGACCGCACACTATCCGACCACAGCACCTTACAACTACAGCTGTTGTGGGGGAGATTCAAACCTAAAATACCCACATGGCATTTAGCCCTGGAGGCATTGCACAATGGGCCATTACATGCCTCCCTAACACAATCCATCGCATCATACTTCCAAGAAAATGAGGGTACAGCATCTAGTGTCAGGATGGAGTTGGACGCCACGTGATCAAAGCAGTATACAGTGCCCGACAGACCCTTACTAGAGATTTGGATGCAGTGGAGACAGAGATCCAATGATGTGAGCACCAGCTATCCAATAACCCATAGCTCGCACCTACGCTGGCTCAAGCTAAGCTGTCCTACAAAACAACAATTAAAACGACTGTGTGTCTTAGATTATTAAAAAACACTTAGCCAGGAGACATGCAGAAGGGCAGAAGGAGGGCAGGATACTGGCGTGGCTGTTAAAGTCCGAATTATCTGCAACACTTATCACTGCCACCCAATCATCAGGAAGGGCACATAGTTAACACGCATGATTAAATTACCTCTGCCTTCTTCCACTACTATACCTCCCTAAACAGTGCCTCCCTGCCACATGATCCGACTGAACTGCAGCTTTTTTTAGAGCAAGATCTTCCCCAGATCCCGCAGAATCACTATGTGGCCCTGTAAGCCCCCATATCGGACACCAAAACTGAAGACGCTATCCAACAGTTAGCGAGGAGGAAGTCCTCGGGTTCTGATGGGTGACGCCTAGAATACTATACTTCGCTCTGCACACAACTGGTTCCTCAATTACACTGTGTGTACGCAGCAGCTTACGAGCAGGGCATACTTCCACCCTGACTCTGTGAGGCCGTGCTGGTGGTGCTCCTTAAGCCGGGTAGGGACCCGCTGCAGATGGGCTCGTACTCCCGAATATGGACTATAAAATACTGGGCAGGGTACTGGCTAATAGACTGTCAGAAGTGACACAACTGCTGGTGCATTCATACCAAAATGGGTTTATACCCTATAGGAACACCCGCCTTAACCTGTGCAGGTTCTTTCTGCTATTAGACTGGGCCTACACAACAAAGAACTGGCATGGATCTCCTCTCTAGACTTAGAAAAGGCATTTTACACATTGGGTTGGGAATACCTGCAGAGAGTGTTAGCAGTATAGGTCCGCTGTTCCTACAATGGATCAAGTTTCTATATAACACGCTGATGGCACGAGTCAAGACAGGCCACATCATTTTGGACATCTTCATTATAGAACGAGGCACTTGCAGGGGTGCCCTCTATCACCAATAGTCTTTGCTTTAGCGATGTAACCCTCTGCTTGTGCACTGTGCCTCCAGGCACCACCTGGGGAATTAAAGCACACAATCAACGGCATATAATCTCATTGTATGCAGATGATGCACTGATATATCTTTGCGGCCATCAGACAGTACCTCACAGTAGAATGGACTTGCTGGACTGCTATGGGCGCATCTCCGGCCTCAAGGTAAACTGGGGAAAGTCTCTCTTGTTCCCAATGGCACCCCTGACTCCTGGACAGCGAGCTGATTTGCCACACTCCCCACTCATCTTGGTCTGCAAATCCTTCAAGTACCTGGGAGTACAAGTATATCACTCACAATTAGATCTAATCGATGGCTTGCCATTTTGGACAGAAATACCACTCTCACCCACGGGACGTATAGCCATCCTCAAAATGTTACTACTCAGGTTGCTGCATGACTTTGCTGCCCTGCACTTCTCACTGCCAGATAAGCTGTTCTGCAATCTGCAATCTGTAATCACTATTATCATTTTTAATATGGGGTAAGGGCAGAATCAGAGTTTCCCTTACAATGCTTTATGCTCCAATTGCGTAGGGGGGGTCTGGGAGCACCTAACTATGAACACTATTACGCAGCCGCATAGCTGTAATGGCCAATGCAGTGGCTGGTAGGCCACAATACTGCAGATCTCAGATGCTGGGTGTCTGGCCTACACCAAACCACGTTGCTGGAATGGCTACTAGGCTCCGAAATGATGATTCTGAAGAAGCCGGGAAACATACTGATGTCCATGGCTCGCAACTGTTGGATCTGTTACTTACAGATGAGGCAGTTGCTATCACCCTATGCCTCTGACCTACCAGTACGAGTACTCCCCAGCCCTATTACTGGGGTCTCAAGCACGGAGCTAACAGAATGGTCTGCCGCAGGCCTCCCTTAATGGGGCAATTTGTTTGTCGACTCAACTTTATGCAAGTTCGAGACACTATTGGATGACTATGGTATATCCCCAGGCTCATTCTAAGTATATGCGTCACTCACCCATCAACTATACAGGACATGGGGCATCAAGCATGACGAACCCCAGACATCGGACTTATTACAAACATCACTGACACATGTCGCAGGGAAATGGGCAATTACCATTCTATACACCTCCCTAAGATTGGATGATGGACCCTACTTAATAACAGTCAGTGAGCACGGGGATGCACCATTATCAATCACACTAACTGACGAACAATGGGAGCAGTGCATCAGTTCCCAGAAGATAAGATCCACAAATGCCAGGCTAAAGTACACTCAATTCAATTACCTCCATCACACATACCTTACTCCTCAGAGGCTGGCGCAACTGTATACAACCTCCTCCGATGCATACCCATATTGTCACAACCTCAAAGCTACGTTCAATTCATATGGCTTAGGCATGTCCCCAGCTCTCTGCGTATTGGAGTGAGGTGGCGATCACACTCAAAAAGGCCGCAGATACGTCGGTCTCAACGCAAGGCCCTGATTTTCTACTAAGCATCACAAATGACTTTCAATAAATTTCTAGACCTTGTGCCAGGCTTAGCAAATGTCGATTGGCAATGTCCTGGAAGTCACACTAAGCACCTCCAATTCATAACTGGCTTTTAGATCTTCGGGGGCATTAGTGGTCGAATATGAGTTGCTACATAGCAACATCCCAGGGCACCTCACCAACTCCCCATATTGGAAAAGATATCTAACATTCATATAATCCAAATTGGGCTGTGCTCCCTCCAACCCGGGGTCTTCATAGGATCAACGTAACCTTCAACAGATGGTGTCCCACTCCTCGGAGACTGCTTTCCCCATCCCCTCACTCTCTATCATTGCTCTAATACCTTTGTAAGCCATGCATACAGTTCAGCCCCATCCTTATACCCACTCAGACTTACCGTACTCAAACATGCCCCAACGAGCAGGAGAATTGGGCTTGATCCCAGTTGCCCACAATATGATTGAACATAATAATGCAAACAATTTATCAAAACCAACAATGTCAGTTCATTGGGCTACTCTCACTGGTACACAGCAGGCACAAACACGTTTATACTCTATGTTGCAGCGTTATTTGTAACCATGAGTGTACATACTATCATTGTTGCTAAATCTCCAATAGTTTTGATTGATATAGCACTTAAAAGGCAAAAAGTTGTAATATTGTCATATGCATCGTTTCACTTGTCCGTGAAGTTAGTACACTAAATTTGAAAATCAATAAACAGTTTTCTTTCAAAAGGCAATGTGTAAACTATTTGTGCAACACTTCTAATAGTAAAACAGTGACAACACACAACAAATAGAGCCTACAGAAGGTTTAGAGAAATAGAGTGATTTAGAATGAATAAAACAAGACCAAAATGACAAAAATTCCGTTAGTAGAACCGAAGAGATTGAATTTGAATGTTTTATTGAGCAATGGAGCACAGGCCGGCAACAGGGAGCCTGCTGAACAGTGTACCATAAACCCGGGTTGTAGAGAGTTGTGTGGAACTGCTTTGAAGATGAGGCACACAAATAAAGCTATGTGGTGGTTCCAGGATGCGGCGAAGTTGCAGTGTGAGTTCCTGTTGCATTGTCGTTGAGGATGCCATAGACGGGACTTGCAACGTGAAGTCAGGCATCGGGGTGAGACACGCAGATTGTGATGCATCAATTCAAGGCTGCGTTGCAGAGTCTGTCTTCGTCGTCGAGGCTGACTTCAATGAGAGATGCAAGGACCTCAGCTATGGATGCGCTGCACCATTGGGGCAATTCGTTGGTTCCGAGGAACGTGGAGTGGTGCAGGAGTTTGTGCAGGTCCTTTCCATGTTGCAGCGACAATGCATTGGTTCTGCTTGTGGATGCGCTGCTCAGCCAAGGAGATGCATGGGTTCTGCTCGGGATGCGCTGCTCAGCAGAGAAGATGCGTCGCTTCCACTGGCAAGAACCTTAGAGCCACTTCCAAGGGCCCAGGACTGGGTTGTTGCCACTTGACAGTGTAGACTGACAGATGGCAGAGCCCAGGTGCAAGTGTACAGTTGCTGGAAGTCTGTTATGTTCCTGAGGCTTCAGATCAGGAGGCCAGCCAACCAGTCCTTGGAGTCATTCTATGTTCTGGGTTCAAGAGTGTTAGAAAGTCATCATTTTGCCCTGTCCATACCCATTTTTTTGCTGCATGATACTGATGGTAACTGACTCTAAGTGCAGCCTGGGCTCTGCTAGCCAGGTCCACGACCCGTGCTCTGTGTGAAAAGGTACATGTATTAGGTTACACTTACAATTGGCAATGACAGACCCTAAAAGTCCCTTGTAGACTGTCTCTAAAAGTAAATTCTCATAAATGGCATTGAAAGACCCTGTAAGTCCCTAGTATGTAATAGGGATAGGAGGTTTAAACTGCCTTCAAGTACCTAGTATGTAATAGGACATGGAAGTTTAGAGGCCAGCCAATTTCCTGCACTTGCATGTGTGCACTGCTGTCATTTTGGCGAAGTAAGCTAAAGAACAATGATGGATTCCACCCAGATCTGAGACCGGGGGTGAGTGTCTGAAAAGTTTTAGCGCTCCGTCCATCATCTCCTTGTGTTTGCATCATTTTAAAGGCAGCCTGGCCTTGTAGACTGTTTTAAAAGTAAAATTGTGTAGAAACTCGTCTTTGGTGGTATGGCAATTTAACAGCAGCAGCCGGTGCAGGTAAGCGGGGTGGGCCGGTGGGGAAAGAGAGATGTCGAAAGACGACAGAATAGGGAAAACTAAATAAATAAATCCTATTCCGTCGTCTGTTCTGTTGACATCCTCCCACCACACCACCCAATGTGATTACCTGCACCGGCCGCTGTTGCATTTTAAAAGTGATAATCTACCTTATTTTTACCTATCAGTTACCCCCAGGGTCTCCCCTATGAGTACAAGGGGTGGGGGGATCATGTATAAGCAAGGGCGTAAAAGATGTTCATATGACATGGTGAGGGAAAAACGGTCCATTTAATTTTCCTCATTGTAGATACTTAGCTCCATAGGCTAACATTGCAATATTTCATTTAGTTATAAATATTGGTAGGAAAAGAGTTAAGCATATCCATTAAGCCCACAGACCTCCCGCAGCGAGCGACACGTGCTGGTGTGTGGAGGCCATGCCTGTGTAAAGCCCAGGGCAGGGTGGACCCGTCTGTAACCGTCCGCAGCCTGCCATGGCTGAGTAGGGGCCAGCCTCTTATGTGGACACAGATTGGAAAGCCCCTGTTTTTAATAATATCTAGTAAGCACCTAACCCTACTGGCAAATGCAAAATTTCTGTGCCCCTCTACAAACCCACAAGAATCGATGCAATGCTGGAGAGGGCTACAGGTGTTGTATCCACAGTAATAGTTCTAACTGAGCACATACTTTCCCTGGGATGTGGAGCTGTCAGTGGTGAGACCAATTAAGGGCCCAATGTATCTGCAGAGTTACTTGGAGGTACGATGGTGGGCAATGGTGGCGTGGCAAATAGAAAACTCCCCATGATTCCTCAAACAATTGTTGTATCCAAGACTACCCCAGCAAGTGATGACCTTCATTCTCATTCATCCCCTGCTAATAACTGTCAGCTCTAACCCCTCTTCAGGACTGGTTGTAAAAAGGAAAAAACTGAATAACCAAGCACCCGGGGGAAGCAAAAAAGCCAAACAGCAGTACACCATAAAGAGTTCAGGCTTGATAAATACTGAAGAAACAACCACTGAGGAAAGATGCATCAAGTTTGCTGTCATTTGGAAGTGCAATTAAAAGCATTAGTGGATAGTTTGAATGCGATTGAAAGCCAACTAGCAATTCTGGCCATATCACATGTCTCTTCGAACAGCACAAATGGGAGCATAGGGGTTTATACTCATCACACTCAGCAGGACAATGTATCAGGGATCAAACATCACGGGGCGTGGCTTGCACCCGAAGAAGATGGTGGCTCTCCCATGACTCGCCTGAGGAAGCAGGGCAGTCCGAGGGATTTTTATACACCATCCGTGCCGTGGAGCGTAGGAAAATGAACTAATGAATGTCACAACATGAGCGCTATCAGGTGAAGAGATTTCCGACTTTATTTCTGATGCGTGTTGCCACTTTTGTCATTCACTGCACTATCAGCAGTTATATCGGCAACCGTCACTTCAGGGCTGCTCAGGCACGTTTGAAGGAAACCGCTTTCACCGCGCGGTTTGTTTTTAAATGACTGCATTGATTTATGTCAGGCAAATAAACCAACGGAGGACGGAATTTGGAAGGTGACGCGAACTTTGACCTCATTTCAACTCGCAGTGCCCCCTTTATGTCTTTCATGTGCTATGAACAGACTCATTTCAGGGCTGCTCACGCCCTGAGGGAAACCACTTTCATTACGTGGTTGGTTTTTTCAAAGTCTGCATTGCCCCATTGATGTGCCTCATAGGTATTTATTTGAGAATGTGGTGTTCGTCCTTAGGAGGGCTCTTTTTGCAGACTTCCTTTCTACATGCCTACATCATGTGAAGACTGCCCGTTTCAAATTCAATGCCTTAACAGAGTTTCATTTTCCCTCATGTATCCTCCTGCTTTTGGTACCTCATTTAATCTCTAGATTATGACATATGGGCTCAACATCCTATGACATCTGCTATATTGTTGGTAGACCCATATTGGGAACCGAAGAAAAATACATCCAACTACTTCTGGTAACAAGTGAAGACCTACTTTTCATACATTTACTAAACTACTCATTAAAACGTAAGGCCACGAGTTTCATATCTCATTCTATGCTTGTATGCTAATTTGGGTTACCACAACTCGACACGTTCGCAAATACGCACAATCTCCAATATAGCGTATTTTCTATACTATTATTAGTGGAAATGCTCACTTAAGTGATACCTTGCAGATCCACACAAGCCTCTTGTGCGCAGAATTAGACTCTTCTTATATGGGCAGGTTAAAATAGGTATCTCCACTGCAAGCCTCCTTAAACCGCACATTTATCATCCGTTCAAAGCTACATGCTCATTTCACCCAAATGGAGAACTCCTTGGTACCAACACCCAAAACAACTGCTTCCTCAGCTAGTACCAATGGTACCTCTGCATCAACTAAGCATCTCAAAAAGGATCCCCCTTCTCCAACAAAGCAATCCTCATCTGTCTCCATGGATCTTCTTTTGGAGGAAATCCGTGCGCTGCGTCCGTTTGTCGAAGAGACAAATTTCAAAATACAAATCCTAACAGATGGTTGGGAAAAATTGGAAGAAAGAGTTACTAAGGTTGAACATAATGTTGAAACTCTAATTGCATCCTACACTAAAGTTGACGTTCTTCATACCCAAATTACATCTTTACAAAAACAAATCGAAAACCGTGAAAATAGAAACAGACGTTACTACCTTGGAATTTATGGCTTATTGGATGGCGCAGAGGGACCTGACCCTATTTTCTTTTTTTTAAAGTTCTACTGACAATTCTAAATCTTCCGGAGGGCACTACTCTCAATATACAACGTGCTCATAGATTGGACCCATTGCATCCAACATCCTCAAGCACGAAGAGACCGAGAGGTGTCATATTGTATTTTCTGGAATACACAGATCTCCTCAATGTATTATCAGCAGTTAGGCTCCTGAAACGCATTTCATTCTCAGGACTCCAATTATATTTTTCACAAGACTATGCTAAATCCACGGCAGACAGACGCAAATAATTCCTTGCTATGCGACCAGCGCTACGTTATATTGGAGCACGGTTTAGATTATTTCCCCCCTGCTTCTTCAAAGTCACTCTTAACAACAATTCCACGACCTATGAGGATCCAACAAAACTGAAGAGTTTCTTCAATACACAGTGGCCAGAATGGATGGATACTTCCAGTACTCGTTTTAAATAACTCTTCTTATGTTGCACACTTATACAAGTACAATTTCTGGTTTTTCAGTATGTTGCTTTACTTGCAGGAGTATAGAATGGTCTCTGTCGCAGTTTACAGGACTGTTTGTTTTCATTAACTTTTCCATTTCAGGTTATAATTTTTTACCATCTGACCTCATGATATGAAATGTCATATTTTATCTTGATTGTATTAATCAATTCTTTCCTTCTTTCACACAGGGTCCAATGTTGTGTGCCTTACCTGTTCATCTTGTTTGTTGTTTATATCCCGAAGTCTCCCTGCCTTCCCTCATTGAGTCCGGATACGTCATCTTCCATGTGGTTTCTCCCCCCCATCCTTCCATTGTTTTGACTTTTATGTAGGTATGGTCATTTTTCTCCTACTATTCTCTACAGCTTCCACTTGTTTTCCTGGATTCCCTTTTCGTTCCTTCTATTATGCATGGTTTTATCCTATGTCTCTTTTTCCATTCTTGCTTCTCTTTTTCTCATTGCTATTTTCTCAAACTGGTTGTTATAATTCTTGCCTTCGTACTTGTTCTAAAGTTTACTCAAATGTTTTTTACAGTTCATATCTTGGTGTTTAATACATGCCTTATTTGTCATAACACGCAGAGCATTACTGGTTCACTTCATATTTCATTACTTTTTTCCTTTGTCACTCTTTTGCTTCTTTTCTTTGAATATATTTTCTACCATGCTTCCTCCTATCACCTCTCTTTTCTTTACCTCCTTTACCTTTCATACACTTACCGATTGTCTTTCATTATGTTTACCTTCGTACTTATTATACTATATTACATGTCCCTTTTTTCATTTATTTATCTCCCTTTTCCTTATCTTTTCAACTCCTTCCAAATGGTTTCTACATTTATTATCTTCGTACTTATTATAATGATTATTCGAACGGCTTTACTGGTTGCTATAATTCTTGACTTCGTTCTCTGAATGTTTTTCATAATGTTTAACTTTGTGCTTCTATGAAACTCTTTATATACCAGAAAAAAAATACCTCCGGATACAGATATACTTCAATATTTTTACAATATACAGAAACATGATATTTCCCCTTCTAGTCTAGACATTTTGGAATCCGACATTACACAAGATGAATTACTAGCTGCACTTAAGACTCTCAAAAAAGATAAAGCTCCAGGTCCTGATGGATTCACATTGGAATTTTTTTTTACACTTCACCCAATTGCTTATTCCGTACTTACATACTCTTATCTCCTCCTTCACTTCTTCCAGAAACTCATCAGGTTCATTTTTTGAGGTATTGATATGTTTAATACCGAAAGGCCAATTTCGTTTGTTAATGTGGATTATAAAATTTTCTCGAAAGCATTAGCTTTACAATTATAACCACATCTTCCTTTGCTGCTTAGTAAGGAGCAATCAGGCTTTGTTAAATGTCATAATATCACAGATTACACAAGATTGTTTTTCAGCATTTTATCTAGGATGTCTCACCACCCTGATTCACTAGCTGCAATTCCCCTTGATGCAGAGAAAGCCTTCGATAGAGTCTCATGGCCATTTATTTTTCATGCCCTTGAATGGTTCGGTTTCGGCCCAACAATTATTTCCTTGATCGCTTTACTTTATTCAGAACCCAAGGCAGGCATTTCTCCCAATGGTCTTGTATCTTCTTACTTCACTCTTCATAGAGATTGCCCTTTATCCCCTTTTCTTTTTAATTTAGCGTTTGAACCTTTTCTTTCCCGAATATGGCTGAATATCTCCATTACGGGTTTTACATCCGAGTCCCAACACCACAAATTAGCAGCCTATGCAGATGACATATTGGTCTTCATTTCTTAGCCACAATCCTACCTTCCTGCATTCTTACAGGAGGTTGAAGATTATGGTCTAGTGTCGGGATATAAATTAAACACAGACAAATGTGGGATTATGCCTTTAACCAAATACACGTTTAAGGAAGAATTTCAGATCTCCAAGTTTACATGGAACTCCAAACATGTAAAATATCTCGGACTTTGGTTCTCTTCTTCCATAGCCACATCCATATCCCTCATTTTAGATAAATGCATAGATAAATTAAAAACGCTCACTGCAAGATGGCATCCACCTCATCTCTCTTGGTGGGTCGTTTAGACACCATTAAAATGATGCTCACCCGAATAAACCTCTACATTATTTCTAATGTACCCTTACCTATACCAGCCAAATACTTTCACAAGATCACTTCTATACTGGCATCGTTTTTATGGAATAATAAAAAACCAAGGATGGTACTACAGAAACTAACACGACCAAAATCAGAAGGAGGCGTTAATTTCCTCCATTTTTTCAATTATCATACAGCATTTCAACCGAAGCACCTATCAGATTGGATTTCTGACCAATCATCCAACAGGCCATTGTGGGTTGACCATGAAGCCTAAATTATAGTACCTTTCTCATTTCAAGAATATCTTCCCTTTACTCGCAAGCCGCAGAAAAACTACACAGCAGTAATCAAACATTCTTGCAAACTATTGCAAGCCACTCTTTCTTTGATCCCACACGATTTTGATGCTTTCCTCAATTCCACAATTTGGCATAACAAACTTGTATTAATTAAAAATAAACCTATATACTAAAAAGTATGGAGAAATAAAGGCTTAATTTGGAAACACCAGTTATTTGACCAGGGCATACCCCTTCAATTTTTGCAACCACAGGACTTGCATCATTTTCCGACTTCCTTCAAACATAAATTGTCAACCCTACAAACTGCGATTTCCGACACATGTGCTCAGCTCTCACATACCCCCTCTCCATCCTCCTTACCTCATAGCATTTGGAATAGTTTTCTACGTGTACATCCTAAGGCCTCTACTATTTATTCCCGCTTAACACAATCTCCTTAAAATAGAGATGAATCTAAAATAGAACTCTCTTGGGAGACTGACGTGGCTGTTGATTGGCCTGCCTCTTTATGGAACAAGATATGGCTAAAAATAAGGAAATCCTCTAGAGTGGCAAGTACTACCCAAATTTTCTTTTTATTTATAACAGTCTGCTTTTTACACCTGCACACCTACACAGGATACACGCTGCTACTGCCAGCTCATGCTAGACCTGCTCTCATGCCATGCTATTTATATGCCCATATGTCTTCAAGTTTTGGGAACAGGTTTGGTCTCAAATTGCTACCATTTTCAACACCACAGTTCCCATGTTCTTTACTAATATTATCTTAGGTAGCTTGGGCCCGATTCACAGAACTAACTTAAGACAAAATCCTAAACTTACTACCATTTTGGTATTCATAGAATGCACTTACTCATTTTGGTATTCACAGAAGGCACTTACTCATTTTGGTATTCACAGAAGTTAGGAGTCCTAACTTTAGGACTCCTAAATGCCTTCTGTGAATACCGAAAGTCTTAAAGTTAGGATTTTTCTCAGTTCAGGAGTCCTAAAGTTAGGAGTCCTAACTTTACTACTCCTAAACTGAGTAAAATCCTAACTTTAAGACTTTCGGTATTCACAGAAGGCATTTCGGAGTCCTAACTTTACTACTCCTAAACTGAGAAGTAAAGTTAGGAAACTCACACGACAGAGAAAAACTTCATGACAAAAATAGTAATACTAGACGTTGGAAACGGGAAAATCAAAAGAATTTTTAATACTGCCCTCACACACTTGGTAGTGTCATGCTTCATCATTAGGCCGCATCATACACCCACGTGCAGACCAACACACTGGATGGAGCGCAATTTTTTAGAAGATGAAGGATAGTGGTGAGGGTAGAGTGTAATAAAGAAAGACAAAAACACAAAAGTGTTTACTCAAAATATAGAGGAAAATAAATTTTACTCCTGGAAAAACGGGACCAAGAGAAGTGCAGATAAATTGATAAAACTGCCTAGGTGTTAACCAATAACTCTTTATTTAGTGTCAACCTCTGGCAGGATTAAAATTGTGAATATGGGGTATTCAGGGAAGGTAACGACCCTTATATCCCCACTGCAGTTACCAACATGTTTCTGCCAGTTTTTTTGCGCCACACCTGGTCGCTCTGGCATTCGTCAGGGTGTTGGTCCCTATTTATTGGTCTGTCCCCCTATTAGGGTTTTTTACCTTAATACTCTGTACAGTGTGGGCCTTGTCCCACCGTCACTTTTCTCTGGAAATTTCCAGGAGGGTTCACAATTTCTACAGCAAAGAAGAGATAATACGTAAAAGAAGGAAACAAACCTTAATTTCCATACTCAACGTTATTATCAATAGCCTATACACTTTTCCAATTTTCCCATACTTTATTAAAACTTTTTGGCAACCAGTGAATTCGGCACACCCCTTAACCCCTCACCATGAGGACACCACATCTAAAGTGAGCCCAATCATTTTCCACAGGGCATGGGTGTCAAATTCATAAAAGAATTTTAAGCGAAGAACAATATGTGAATAAATCGTGTAGGTATTTTAGGGTTTAAAGACAAACAAGACTTATCTGTCTCACAACACCCAGTGCGTCCTATTGATACTTAAAACGTTCAAAAGACTCCATCACTACTTACATGAGTTTACAGGATTATATTCTAAACCCGGGACTGTGGGGGAAGTGCTCTTGTTGTCACACTCTGGTTCCGTGAAGTCAATCAAGTGTCACAGGGGAATAAAGAAGAAAGAACGGGGCAACATTATTAGTAAGATCCTTCTTCACTCGAAAGAAATTAATTCATAAGCCCCCACTTGCTCTTCATGTAAATCCTACTGCGTACGCTGTGGAAATATGGATTTTTCTGGTCAGTTATGTCCCCTATCTTGGACCCCAACGGTTTCATGTATAAATCACAAGTACATGTATGTTCCCTCCAGTTCCAGTTATGAAGACGCAAATACATGTGCGTCCACCGTCAACATGCCCTCTGTCAGATTCACCATGAATAGGCCGGATATTCCATTCCTAAGTACAAAAGGCCACCGGCTTTATATGGTTCACTTATGCCATTTTACAGTCCAAGCAAGTAGGCCCTGATTCTGTCATCAAAACTCTTCTTGCCTTCTGCCTCTGAAAGCTCCAGTCTGAGCCTGCATCTGTGACCATGAACTCTGTCTCATTCTCTGCGCGGCTCATGAAGCCTGACATCAGCCTATTCTCTGCCAAGAACTGTATTTCACCTTCGAGTTATCTGCTTCCCCCTCAGCCGATGCATTCCTGCCTAGTAGTTTAAGTAAACATTCTTCTAGCTACCAAGCAAAGGGCCCGGCTTCTCTGTCTTAATACAAGTAATTCATAGCCCTGTTACTATGGAAGATTCCTGCCCTCGCATTTAGTGTAGACACTTAGACGCTTGTACACTCACGCACAGTCAGTATAGAATAGATTCTGTCTGAGAGTCCTTCCTTTGTGGATAACATAGTTCTTTAAACATAGGATGTTAGATATGATTTGGGATTAGGTTGACTTGACCCCCCAGACTTCTTGTCTCCACATGTAGAGCTAAATGTCAAGTCCCCTTCACCCCCTAGTTACACGTCAATCACACGTCATAATGCTGCGCGCGCATCTATGCCAAGTATTATCTTATAGATCCACCTATACATGACATCACAACCAATTATGTTCCTTTTTACTCCTTATTACACCCATTTTTTGGTTACGTAGATATATCGTCATTTTCCTTATCAATTGTTACGCCTACTGTATTCGCTTCATTGTAATGTATGTTCTATAAAAGCCATTTCATGTCAATAATGTATGTACTTCACTTCCTGAACCTTCGTGGTGATGGAACTTGGAGCATCCGATTATAATCGAGTATTGGAATAAAGCCCATTCCGAACCTCTAATACCACGGATTCTGCCTCTCATTTTACTGAGCTATTTTATTATGTTTCTGTATCAAATTCAGTCCCGGTAAAGGAAAATTATTTACCACATGATGGCGCCCGAACAGGGACACTTTCTCATCTCACGCGCCGGCGGTGAGTTGCAGGCCCGGTCTCCTGCCACAGCTGGACGGACAATAACGCGTACCAGCAGGATTTCCTGTATCTCCCTCCGGTCAAGCGGGGGCGACTGAGACTGCGATCAACACCCAGACGAGGCGGTGAGAAGTGCGAAGTATCCCGACCAGAGCCTAGCTGAGAGAGCAAGATCCGAGGTATACAGAGGCCCACCAGTGTCTGAAGTCCCAAGTCGAGTCCAGTGTCCGACGAGTCGAGTCGAGTCCAGTCCGATTCAAGTTCAAGTTACCGAGGCCTTCCGTTTCCGAAGCTACCCGGTGAGTACCATTGCTGGGGAGGCATTTCTGACGTGCACATAGGTTGTGCCGGTCAAGACGGGTTTGGGTACACAAATCCGGTCTGCACTGTTTTAGCAGTGTATCTGTACTGTTTAGCAGTATATCAAGTATTCCGAAGTATCTAGTTATTGTCAAGAATTAAGCTTGGTGATTAGTTATGCAGACGATCATCATTGTTGTTTCAGTTAAAAGTTTAATGTCTAAATGTTAAATGTTTTTAAATACGTTCTGTATATTGTGGTATGAATGACTGTTCATTATCGTGTTTATTGTATTAAGTCTGTTCAAATTCAAGTATCAGGTCAGTTGGTCAAAAATCAAGTATAAGGTCAGTTTTCAATATGCCGCTCTTTTCGAAATTAAGACAGATCACCACCAGAAAAGGGGTACTCGAAGAGGCCGTTCCCATTCCTCCTAGGGACACTCCAGGGTACTTCATGTATCATAAACATGGCCTAGACGCCATATTATTTCTTGATTTATGGGTAGACTACACCAAGGAATTACCAGAAAGTCAGAGGTGGCCCACAGCGGGAACCTGGGATGCGGAATGCATCATAAAAGTAGAAGAAGAGTTATGGAAAAGAAAAGTCAGACAGTCACAGAAAGATGCCATTGAATTATGGCGTAAAGAATCACATAGACGAACAGAAAAAGCACGTAGACTGGAAGAGAAGAGTAAAGAGAATTCCAATAAAGTTCAAGAAAATCTATTAATTGAGGAAGGTATCCGAGTGAAAGCAGAACAAGTAGACAGACAAAGAAATGCCCTTATGAACGGTATGTATCCCCTTCTGGCCGAAGGATTACCTAAGGCTACTCCAGAGATACCGAAAGACTTGCCAACCCCATTGTTCCCAATAAAGGTACATCCTAAGGGGCATCCTAGAACCGCAGAAGATGTTTTTCTTTCCTCATATTTAGATGACGCAGCTCCCGAGTATGCTAATTCCGCCCCGCACAGACCGCATACCAGGGAGGTTCAACGCCAAGATCCAGTACCCGTATCGTTACAGCAACAAGTTCTGACACAAGTTCCGGCAAGCACATCTGTTTCTGCATCCGCTCCTACAGCTACTTCTATAGCTGTGTCCACACCTATAGTTGCTGTGTCACGTTCGACGAATCCTTTCACACCCGACACCCCAGATGGGGCCACGGGAGGTGCTACCAATATCTTTTCTACGCCGCCTAGAATAAATAAACTTACTTTTCAAGAGTCAGCACATTCACATACACCCAAACTCATTAGTGCCCGTGCGCTTAAGGAACTTCTTGTAGATTGTAGATATGACCCCGTGCCCGGTAAGGAGGACGAAATGACCCTGGCGTCATTACGTATCAGACGAGCCGCAGTGTATTTAGGGAAGTTACCAGGAATGACTGCGCATCTAGATAATATATACCATTTTGTCCAAACAGGGCGAGATCCAGAATGTATTCACAGAGCTATGGAATACCAGAAAGTAGAGATACAGGGGGAACTGTTACGTTTCCTCATAAACTGTGTGATCAGAAATCAAGACCGACCGGGGGTAGACCCGGAAGCAATGCAAATTCTTACAAGATGGAGCCAGAATATATCAGAAGGGAGACATGATAAACAAAATTGTATAATAGCCATGTGCCGAAAGATCCGTAAAGAAATAGAACGCCTACACGAAGAGAGATTAGAAGTAGACGAGTTCGAACAAAGCGAGGAAGAAGGGTCAGGACCGCCCACAGGACAGTCAGAAACTATAGCCTATGTAGGTAAAAGAAGATCTTATAATAGTACGAGATGTCTTATTGACCCGATACGCCCGATATGTCCAGACAATAACAGGGGTTTCCCAACACCCATAGTCCATATAAGGTCTAACGAGCATTTGTTCCAAATAGCTGACAAACTACTCCGAGAACGAAGGGGTTATCATTTTCTCGATTCCATGGATGAACAAGATTTAGCCAGGGCAGCTGTCCATTGGGTGGACAGTCCCGGAAAATATAGTGATGATACAGTAGTACGCACATTTTTGAATCTCACCCCAGATGAACAGAGGTTAGCTGGGATTTATATGATCCAACAACTCATTATACTATATCGGAGTCAACATTCAGATCCTGGTCCCTTACCCGACATATTGACTGAATTACTCACGAATAGATGGAGAGGTTCAGGTACTAAATTAATTAAAGAAATTCTAGAATCAAGAAAGCAATATATTCTTTTTGTATGTTCAGAACATGTTTCATTGCCCGTCAAGGAAAGAACCACGTATCACATGGATAGACAGAATCCCTTACGAGAAGTGCACCCAATAAAGGGCGAGGACAACGAGTTCAAGCGCGTATTTGTATACACGCCCATATCGAAAATAGAATTGTTACAAATGAAGAAAGTGGTACCCAGTCATGACAAAGACCCAGCGGGTTTTCACCGAGAAATTAAAGACATGTTACTCATGGGGGAGTATACCTATCCCGACATTATGACAATACTGAAGGTATTGATGCCTGCTGGTATTTACGAAAAACTCAAGGAAAAAGAGTGGGAGGTAGGAGACCAAAAGATAGAATGGTCAGTATTAGAAGCAGAAGAAAAGGCCCGAACTGCAGGAGCAGGGCTTGGGGACAAAACTAAGGCATTACCAGGATTACTAGTACAGGTACTGCCGCGTTTATTAACTACGAAAAAGGAAGATTGGGGTACAATTTCAGCCTGTAAACAGAAGCAAGATGAAGACACTAGTGATTACTATGCCCGATTTGAAAAATGTTTTGGTATAAATAGTGGCATAAAAGCAAGTAGCGAATCATACCCACATCTGTTTGTAACAAAATTAGTAGAAAATGCCCTGCCACCAGTAAAGAATAGAGTATTAAAATTCGAGAGTACCTGGCAAGGTAACACTCCATCACAAATGTTACACATGTTACAGTATCATCACAATAGAATTAGAGAGGAACAAGAACATGAACACAGACGCATGAAAGACACAAAAATGAAAATGCTAGTTTCTCAGACAGTTCCAGCTGAAGGACATAAAAAGGGTATGACACATTCTGATTCAGCAGGACCTGTAAAAGGGACATGCAATTACTGTAAAAAGCCAGGTCATTATGTACACGATTGTCCAGTTTTAAAACATAATATCGCCATAGGTAAAACGCAAGAAAGATCACGGCCACTTAGACAAGATCAGAATGAACAAGGAGCTCTGCAGCATGCCCAGGCCATGCCAGCCGCACAACAGCCAATACAGTTCGTGCCAGCTGCACCAGCGTTGCCTGTTGCTGCCACACAGACAACAACACGACAAATGTATCAGACCGCACAGTATGAATATCCTGAGTACCAGCGTTACGCATGAACTAGCCTAGAGAGGGAAGTTGACTTACCCCTTATCGAGATTCCTGTAGATCAAGAAGGACCTTATGTACATAGTAAATTGTTAGGCCAAGACAGAAAATTTTTACTCGATACCGGGGCAAGTCGAACAACCATAAAACGTAGTGAAGTTCCAGGGGCACCCCTCTCAGGCTCACAAAATATTTCCCTTGGTTTTTCAGGAAAACCTATTGTTAATGAAGTGTCACAACCTCTGCCACTTACGATAGGACCTCTGACCCGAACTACAGATTTATTACTTACTAAATCATGTCCAGAAAATCTATTAGGAATAAAAACGTTAAAAGCTCTAGGAGCCATAATATGTTGTTCTCCGGAAGGAGTAAGATTGTTTTTACGTGATTTTAAAGGTCACTATGTATCTAGAGACATGGATCCCCGACTGCAGACTTTACCGACACATCTATGGGCACAAGGCCCTACTGATGTTGGTTGCATGAATATTACGCCATATCGAGTCACATTAAAGGCAGGGGTAGTATTACCACGAATGCGACAATACAAGTTACCCCCAGATGCTGTAGTGGCTTTACTACAAATCATTGACGAGCTCATTACCCAAGGAGTAGTTGTAGAAACAGACTCCAATGTATGTAATTCACCAATAATTCCGATTCTTAAACGAACAGATCCAAAGGCCCCGCCAGTATATCTATTGGTTATTGATCTGCGCGAATTAAACAAATGCATTGTGCCACAATTTCCTGTGGTCCCAGATATCTCGTCATTACTGACAGCTATTGATTCCGAAGCAACATTCTTTACTGTAATCGATCTCAAGAATGCCTTTTTCAGCGTCCCAATAGATCCGGAAAGCCAATATTTATTCGGATTTAGTTTAAATGGACGTAGCTTTAAATTCACACGCGCACCTCAAGGATTTACAGAAAGCCCCAGCATCTATAGCCAAGCACTGAAACGAGAACTTGACAGTATCCATATGCCAGTTAACACTGCTCTGCTTCAATACGTCGATGATCTGCTGATCACCGCCCGAAGCGAACCTGAATGTGAAAAAGCATCACTGACAGTTTTACAATTTCTAGCCGAAAAGGGGCACAAGGTGTCCCCTTCTAAGCTGCAATTCTGTGTCCAGCGAGTTATTTATCTTGGACACTCGCTGTCCAAGGAGGGAAGGCAGCTTACACCAGACCGCATTCAGTTAATAGCTAACATGCCAATACCCAAGACACAAAAGGAGGTGCGGGCTTTCATAGGCCTCACTTCATACTGTAGACAGTGGATCCCGCAATATGCATTTCTAGCAAAACCACTCATTCAGTTGACAACCCAGGAGGCAGCCACATCGACTGTTCTCCCTTGGACCCAGGAACATACGCAAGCTTTTGAAAGCCTAAAGAAAGCTTTATGTCAAGCACCCGTTTTAGCAACACCTTGTTACAGAAAACAGTTTACACTCTTTGTTACAGAACGCGAAGGTACTGCTTTGTCAGTACTCACACAGGAACAAGCAGGAGCACACAAACCATGTGCTTATTTTTCTAGTACATTAGATCCCGTAGCTCAGGCTTTGCCTGCATGCCTGAAATCAGTAGCAGCGACAGCTTTAGCAATCAGACAAAGCGATGCCATAGTGTTAGGACATCCATTGACAGTTCAAGTACCACATGCAGTAGAAGTCCTTGTGAATAGAACGCAAACACAACACTTGACTATAGCACGACTTACAGGGTATGAACTTACATTGTTTCAGCCTCACATAGAAATCAGACGCTGTAATACATTGAATCCTGCCACACTTTTGCCAGTAACCGGAACAGACCCACTAGCCCATGACTGTATTGAAGTTATTACTATAACGACGAAACCTAGACAAGACTTGACAGATGTTCCATTGTCAGATCCAGACCTGACATTGTATGTAGATGGTTCATGTATGAGAACAAGTACAGGAGAGTTGGTGGCTGCTTACTCAGTCACAACAGATACTGAAGTCATTGAAACAAATCGTATAAATACTTTGTCAGCTCAAGCCGCAGAACTTATTGCTCTGACACAAGCCTGTATTCAAGCCACAAGTAAAAGGGTCAACATATACACTGATTCACGATATGCATTCGGAGTTGTACATGACTTCGGCGTGCTGTGGCGAGAGAGAGGTTATTTAACTTCCCACGGTGCCCACATTCAGCACGGACCCCTCATTCATGCCTTATTAGATGCAATACATCTACCTATTGCAATATCGATTATGAAATGCAAAGCACATACGAAAGTTACTGATATCATTTCTCAAGGCAATGATCTAGCTGATAGAACAGCTAAACAGACTGCTCAAACACAAACATCCGACATGACAAAGACAATAGTCCCGATCCCGACACATTGTATGACAGTTAAGGATCCTACTCTTGACGTAATTGACATACAGACACATGCTACACCAGACGAAATAAGGAAATGGACTGAGTTAGGAGGGATCCAAACAGACCAAGGATGGATGACGAAGGAAAAGTCTGTGTGGTTCCTTCCTGATTCAATGGTCCAAGTCATTATTAACACTATCCATAGTCCAGCGCATCTAGGAGAGAAAGCTATGCTAGACAGCATTCAACACATTTGGTTCAATAAACATTTACGAGCAACAGCCAAACAAAAAGTCCGTACCTGTATGATCTGTTGCCAGTTCAACCCAGGAAAAAGCGTTCCCGTAGAACAGGGTGGATTTCAGCCTCCTGATCACCCTTTTGAAGTCCTCCAGATGGATTATATCCAGATGGAACGATGTCGAGGATTCAAATATGTTCTCGTAGTTGTCTGCGCTCTGTCTCGTTGGACGGAGGCATACCCGGTTTCAGATTACACTGCCCCGACTACTGCCAAACAGTTAGTTCGAGAATTCTTCCCACGCTACGGTTTACCACGTGTTGTCTACTCAGATAACGGCCAGCCGTTCTCATCCGAATTAATGAAACATGTTTCACTTCTGCTAGGATATCAGTGGAAATTCCACTGTGTCCGACACCCCGAAGCAGCAGGTCTCGTAGAAAGACATAATCAGATACTGAAAATCAGACTGTCCAAAATATGCAGAGAGAAAGGTGTCGACTGGATAGTAGCATTACCAGTTGCACTCTTTTACATGAGAATGGTAGCACACTCTCGAACAGGGCTATCCCCGTATGAGGTGATCTTCGGCAGACCACCAAATATGTGGGGGACGCCTATACCACGCAAAATAACTGATATTGACTGTAATATGCTGACAGATTACTTGGCTTCCTTGATGTCTGCACTACAATCTTGTCGTTCACAGGTTGCTGCAGCATTTCCCGACAACACTGAGGTGAAACCCCATGACGTAGTTCCGGGGGATATTGTATTTGTGAGAAATTTCGACCGAAAGACTCAGCTGGAGCCCAGGTGGAAGACACCCAAGTTGGTTCTGCTGACCACAAGAACAGCCGTGAAGATCGAGGGCCGCAAGGGCTGGATTCATTCAAGTCATATCAAGAAATTCCATGGACAATCCTCGGATATAACAATAGTGACAGATTAGACAAACTGCACACCTATGTTTTAGATGAGAATTAAGCAAGAAGTACTGACAGTAGTCATAAGTTAATCAAAGGTGCTGCCTTTTTGTGGCCGGTGCAACCCCTACACAGGCCCTAGAAAATGACAAAAAATGTTCAAACAAAAGTTTGAAAAAAGGCGCACTATCCACCTGCCCTATGAGGTGCAACTTGGTAGATCTATAAAAGTAAACAAGTGTATTTAGTACATCACTCTATTAAACAAAGGTAAAACGAAAAGCACCTATGGTGCCTATTTTAATTCAAGTTATAAACAGCATCTTGAGTGAAAAATAAAGTAAACTGAACTATAGGTATGTTATGAAACAAATTTGACAATTGCAATTGAACAAGAGACAGTAATGGTGAAACTTAGAGACAAAACAGTAGTTTGTGAATCTTCATGAATTTCTGAGATTCTTCTTTATTTTCTTAACGTATTCAAAAAGAACGTCAGGTGTCCCAATGCATTTCGGTGTGACACACACCTTCTTCAGGGGAATACTGTAACAATATATACATATAAGTATATAAGTCAATTCGAAATGAAAACAATACTAGTATCAAAACCAACTTATATGTATGTCCAACTGTAACATTAATTTGCATTTTATAACCCTTAGTATCCAGTGCTAACCAGCCATTGTGCAGCATGCAACTGCCGTGAAACTCGTTTTTTAAAAAGAAGCGAGAAAGGGATGTAAAGAGTAAAACTAGAAAGAAAAGAAAAGAAGATTTTAATAAAGTTTATTGAAGATTGACAACCAAAAAAGTAAAGCTAAGAAATACCAGAATGACACCAGTGGGTTTTGAATCGTGATGCCTATCATGAAACGGTTAACTATCTCAAAAAGTGCCCGTCAAAGTGAAAAGTGGATTCTGGTGCATTACGTGCTCAAGTGAAACCGAAGGAACCACCGTAACCAAACCATAATAGCCTGCGGAGGACTCACCTCCCAGCGTTCAAATGAAAAACGACACACAAGAAAGGGTCCAGATCGTCACTCACACGACCTGTATTGCGGAAATAGAAAAGGGCGTTCTAGTGTTACCAAAAAATAGACTCGTGAATTAAACGGAAGGGGAACAGTGTGCCCAAATTTAAAGTGCAGCTTACTTCGCCTCATCCATAATGCATATACATCCAACTTCAAAACGACTTAAGCGTAGCGATGAACCTTGTCCGAAAACGTCTAGGATTAAAAAATAGTGCACAAATGGTACCGTTAGCTAAATGCGTGCCGCGACCAAGATTCAAAGTGATTAAGGTTAACTATGAAAGACCCATAAGTTGTCACCACTACACATACCTTTTAGTACAACGTGCTGTGCGATCTAGAAATGGTCATATCTTCGAATGGCAAAGATTCGATGTGGCTAGAAGCGTGCGAGTGCATATTTAAAAGCTATGAATATCATGTGACCAAAAGGAAACTTGTGAACATCGAAAGAGGACTATTTCGGGCGCCATGTCGGAACGGGTGCCTAATCATAAACACGGTCCCAGTGAAAGATAAAAGTAGACAATAGAGGGTAAAGAGAACGTGAAAGAACAAGAAAGAGAACATGAAAGAAAAAACCGTTTCAAAAGTATCTAAAGAAGTAGATGGCAAGAATGCCATGTAAGAAAAGTTTGCTGGAATATGCACGCCAAGTGCGTAGGTGAAATCACATTAACAAGCATGAAACAAATGTTAAACAAATATGAAAAAAATGCAATCTTCAATATTTAACAGTGAAACAGCTGTGAAATGTTGTTATCATGCAACCATACTTAATCACAGAAAATGTATCAGTTCTATTTTGTCATTCAAACCCCCAGGGCTCATGGTCTGTAAAAAACGTATCCAGAATGTTTCTCTTTGAGCCAAGTGCCTATTGGGGTCAGCATGTAAGAGATCGGATATCTGCTCAAGAACAGTGAAACGAAGTTGGGGTATGGTATGCTTGTGTGTGTTCCAATGTATTGCTAAACAAGATTTCTGATTAAAAGTGCGAATAGCACTTTTGTGTTCAGTTACCCGTATTTTTACTTTTCGGGTTGTTCTCCCCACATAAACTTGGCCACAGGGACATTTGATAGCATATACTACCATCGCTGTGTTGCAGTCTGAAGAATGTTTTAGCTTAATCGATTTGCCCGTATGTGGATGTGTAAAGGTATCACCCACCATGACATTCCCACAATGACCGCAATTGTAACATTTACGCATCCCTGAGTGTTTGAGCGTGTGTACATTGGAAGTTCTTTTGGCCAAAATCTCTCTGATGTTCTGAGATCTAGAGAAGGCGAAAATGGGTTTGGCATGAAAGACATTCGTGAAATCATTTTCTTGCTCTATAATCTCCCATCTCCTAAGGATACTCCGTTTAATCGCCATAGCTGATGTGGAAAATTTTAGAACACAAACTTCACGTTTGGACTCAGGTTTTTCAGTTTTTTTCAATAATTGCATTCTGTCCATACTGTACGCCTTATGCTTCGCCGAGTCCAGAACAGGTGCTGGATAACCTCTGTCTAGGTATTGTTGATACATAATATCGGTGTCAATTTTCCCTTGGTCATCATCAGAACTGATTCTGCGCACCCGAATAAACTGAGATAAAGGTAAATGGTTTTTCAGGGATTGTGAGTGAAAACTCCGAAAGTGTAATGCGTTATTCCTATCGGTTGGTTTCTTGAAAATCCTGGTTGTTAATGTAGAATTGCGTTTTTCAATCTGAATATCCAAATAGTTGATGGTGGTGTCATTGATGGAATGTGTGAATTTGATTTGAGGATGACAGTTGTTCAAGCTTGAAATTGCATTCTCCAAAGCTTCTTTGGAACCCCGCCATAAAACAAAAATATCATCAATGTATCTGAGATACAATAGTAGATGTTCTGTCCAAGAACTGTTGTTCAAAACATGCTCGTCCTCAAATTTGGCCATGAAGATGTTGGCATACGTGGGTGCCCCAGTAAAACCCATTGACGTACCAGTCTTTTGCAGATAGAACTGTTGCTTCCAAGAAAAATAGCTGTGGTATAGGCTGAATTGAAGTAACTCAAGCAGAAAAATATTCAAGGTTTCTGCGTAGTCATGTCGAAGCAACATCCATTCAACCGCCTCAATTCCTTCCCCATGGGGGATTGAGGTGTAGAGGGCTGTGACATCTATGGTAGCCAGGAGCACATCTTCTGTGTTGGGTAGCACGACTTTTTGAAGTTTGTTGAGGCAATCCGTGGTGTCTTGTACATAAGTTACCCATTTCTGAACCAACGGTTGTAAAAAATGGTCGATGAATTTACCTAATGGTTCGTGTAGCGAACCGCAACCTGCCACAATGGGGCGAAAGGGGGGGTCTGTCGGGTTCTTATGCATCTTGGGAAGCATGTATATGTGTGGCCTTTTAGGGTAGTTGTTACTTAAGAATCTGAAAGTATTGTCATTAATCCAATTCAAATCTTTGGCTTTTGTCAGTATCGACGACAAAGTTTTCTGAAAGATGTCAGTAGGATCTGTGTCTAGAACCAAGTACGTGTCAGTATCCGAAACATGCTGATCCACTTTGGCCTCATAGAAAGTAGTGTCCATGATTACTAGGGCGCCACCCTTGTCAGCCGGTTGGAAAGTTAGGCTTCTGTTGGAGGCTAAGTTTCTGAGTGTTACCCATTCTTTTTGACTTAAGTTGCTCTTGATTGTTGTAGCTTGATGAGAATGTAGAAGGTCTTTCTTCACAAGAGTTTCAAATAGATCAATGGCCTTGTGACTGGTCGGTGCCATGAATGTACTTTTGGGCCTAAATTTTTTTGATGCGATGTCCTCTGCTAAGATGCTAGATGAATCCTGTACGATGTTATGAAAGAACCACCGTAGTCTGAGTTTTCGGGTGAATTTAAACAGTGCAATTTCTGTTTCCAGTGCATGAGTGCGATACGTTGGCACGAAAGACATACCCTTGTTAAGTAAGGTTTTTTCGATGGGTTTCAACTGAACACTAGATATATTCATGATTAATTCCTCCGAGGATTCCGTCGGCCTCCGTTTGCCATTAGGTAAATTCATCGACCATTTTTTACAACCGTTGGTTCAGAAATGGGTAACTTATGTACAAGACACCACGGATTGCCTCAACAAACTTCAAAAAGTCGTGCTACCCAACACAGAAGATGTGCTCCTGGCTACCATAGATGTCACAGCCCTCTACACCTCAATCCCCCATGGGGAAGGAATTGAGGCGGTTGAATGGATGTTGCTTCGACATGACTACGCAGAAACCTTGAATATTTTTCTGCTTGAGTTACTTCAATTCAGCCTATACCACAGCTATTTTTCTTGGAAGCAACAGTTCTATCTGCAAAAGACTGGTACGTCAATGGGTTTTACTGGGGCACCCACGTATGCCAACATCTTCATGGCCAAATTTGAGGACGAGCATGTTTTGAACAACAGTTCTTGGACAGAACATCTACTATTGTATCTCAGATACATTGATGATATTTTTGTTTTATGGCGGGGTACCAAAGAAGCTTTGGAGAATGCAATTTCAAGCTTTTAACAACTGTCATCCTCAAATCAAATTCACACATTCCATCAATGACACCACCATCAACTATTTGGATATTCAGATTGAAAAACGCAATTCTACATTAACAACCAGGATTTTCAAGAAACCAACCGATAGGAATAACGCATTACACTTTCGGAGTTTTCACTCACAATCCCTGAAAAACCATTTACCTTTATCTCAGTTTATTCGGGTGCGCAGAATCAGTTCTGATGATGACCAAGGGAAAATTGACACCGATATTATGTATCAACAATACCTAGACAGAGGTTATCCAGCACCTGTTCTGGACTCGGCGAAGCATAAGGCGTACAGTATGGACAGAATGCAATTATTGAAAAAAACTGAAAAACCTGAGTCCAAACGTGAAGTTTGTGTTCTAAAATTTTCCACATCAGCTATGGCGATTAAACGGAGTATCCTTAGGAGATGGGAGATTATAGAGCAAGAAAATGATTTCACGAATGTCTTTCATGCCAAACCCATTTTCGCCTTCTCTAGATCTCAGAACATCAGAGAGATTTTGGCCAAAAGAACTTCCAATGTACACACGCTCAAACACTCAGGGATGCGTAAATGTTACAATTGCGGTCATTGTGGGAATGTCATGGTGGGTGATACCTTTACACATCCACATACGGGCAAATCGATTAAGCTAAAACATTCTTCAGACTGCAACACAGCGATGGTAGTATATGCTATCAAATGTCCCTGTGGCCAAGTTTATGTGGGGAGAACAACCCGAAAAGTAAAAATACGGGTAACTGAACACAAAAGTGCTATTCGCACTTTTAATCAGAAATCTTGTTTAGCAATACATTGGAACACACACAAGCATACCATACCCCAACTTCGTTTCACTGTTCTTGAGCAGATATCCGATCTCTTACATGCTGACCCCAATAGGCACTTGGCTCAAAGAGAAACATTCTGGATACGTTTTTTACAGACCATGAGCCCTGGGGGTTTGAATGACAAAATAGAACTGATACATTTTCTGTGATTAAGTATGGTTGCATGATAACAACATTTCACAGCTGTTTCACTGTTAAATATTGAAGATTGCATTTTTTTCATATTTGTTTAACATTTGTTTCATGCTTGTTAATGTGATTTCACCTACGCACTTGGCGTGCATATTCCAGCAAACTTTTCTTACATGGCATTCTTGCCATCTACTTCTTTAGATACTTTTGAAACGGTTTTTTCTTTCATGTTCTCTTTCTTGTTCTTTCACGTTCTCTTTACCCTCTATTGTCTACTTTTATCTTTCACTGGGACCGTGTTTATGATTAGGCACCCGTTCCGACATGGCGCCCGAAATAGTCCTCTTTCGATGTTCACAAGTTTCCTTTTGGTCACATGATATTCATAGCTTTTAAATATGCACTCGCACGCTTCTAGCCACATCGAATCTTTGCCATTCGAAGATATGACCATTTCTAGATCGCACAGCACGTTGTACTAAAAGGTATGTGTAGTGGTGACAACTTATGGGTCTTTCATAGTTAACCTTAATCACTTTGAATCTTGGTCGCGGCACGCATTTAGCTAACGGTACCATTTGTGCACTATTTTTTAATCCTAGACGTTTTCGGACAAGGTTCATCGCTACGCTTAAGTCGTTTTGAAGTTGGATGTATATGCATTATGGATGAGGCGAAGTAAGCTGCACTTTAAATTTGGGCACACTGTTCCCCTTCCGTTTAATTCACGAGTCTATTTTTTGGTAACACTAGAACGCCCTTTTCTATTTCCGCAATACAGGTCGTGTGAGTGACGATCTGGACCCTTTCTTGTGTGTCGTTTTTCATTTGAACGCTGGGAGGTGAGTCCTCCGCAGGCTATTATGGTTTGGTTACGGTGGTTCCTTCGGTTTCACTTGAGCACGTAATGCACCAGAATCCACTTTTCACTTTGACGGGCACTTTTTGAGATAGTTAACCGTTTCATGATAGGCATCACGATTCAAAACCCACTGGTGTCATTCTGGTATTTCTTAGCTTTACTTTTTTGGTTGTCAATCTTCAATAAACTTTATTAAAATCTTCTTTTCTTTTCTTTCTAGTTTTACTCTTTACATCCCTTTCTCGCTTCTTTTTAAAAAACGAGTTTCACGGCAGTTGCATGCTGCACAATGGCTGGTTAGCACTGGATACTAAGGGTTATAAAATGCAAATTAATGTTACAGTTGGACATACATATAAGTTGGTTTTGATACTAGTATTGTTTTCATTTCGAATTGACTTATATACTTATATGTATATATTGTTACAGTATTCCCCTGAAGAAGGTGTGTGTCACACCGAAATGCATTGGGACACCTGACGTTCTTTTTGAATACGTTAAGAAAATAAAGAAGAATCTCAGAAATTCATGAAGATTCACAAACTACTGTTTTGTCTCTAAGTTTCACCATTACTGTCTCTTGTTCAATTGCAATTGTCAAATTTGTTTCATAACATACCTATAGTTCAGTTTACTTTATTTTTCACTCAAGATGCTGTTTATAACTTGAATTAAAATAGGCACCATAGGTGCTTTTCGTTTTACCTTTGTTTAATAGAGTGATGTACTAAATACACTTGTTTACTTTTATAGATCTACCAAGTTGCACCTCATAGGGCAGGTGGATAGTGCGCCTTTTTTCAAACTTTTGTTTGAACATTTTTTGTCATTTTCTAGGGCCTGTGTAGGGGTTGCACCGGCCACAAAAAGGCAGCACCTTTGATTAACTTATGACTACTGTCAGTACTTCTTGCTTAATTCTCATCTAAAACATAGGTGTGCAGTTTGTCTAATCTGTCACTATTGTTATTTACTTATCAGCCTCACTTTTGACAACTAGCACCCAACATGGATTTCGATGACATTTCCCATTTAACCACTAACCAAGCAGAGACAAAAGGTTATTCTGCTGAAGAAGCAGAAAACATATATTCCCTTATAGATGAGACACGGGCTTTTCAAGCCCCATCCGGATCAACCAGCCAATTACTCAAACAATTACACTACACATTGAGGCGGGAAATCAATCAAAGATTGCATGCAACCACACTTATACAGTATCACAAGGCCAAGCGGATCCCGAGAGGGTTACGCATAGCACTAAGACCCATGTTATTCAAATTTAATAAACCGTTCATGAACAAATGGTTTGCAATTTTGAATAAATGCTCCTTAGATCTGATTTTATTGATAGTTGAGGAACTATCAGCTATCTTAAAAGAACTAGAAGTAGAGATTAAGGACCTGAAAGATGACCTATCACAGAGATTATCGTCTGAGGAATTACAACAAACTTTAAAAGACATGAATGATAAATTGGATGAACACGCAAAAGAAGTGCATGACCGCAAATTGCGGAAATTTCGAAGGGACACTATTGATTATAAGCTCGATGAGGTGTACACCTGGGCAGAGGTGTACGCCCAAAGAAGAACTTTCCGTAAACCTGAGGCCTCGACTTCTGAAGAAAGTATTGCGACTGAGCAAGACACACTTCCCACTCGCACTCCTTTGGTTACTACTACTACTGAGAGCACTCCTTCTACGAGTGGTATGACCAAACAAACTCCTTTTTTAGACCTGGGTCGGACGTCCAACCATCCCCCAGAGGGCACCTTAACAACGGGAGGCGCTACAGGCGAATCAGGAGGGGAAAAGGCTCCAAAAAAGACAACAGCAAACGGAGGCCGACGGAATCCTCGGAGGAATTAATCATGAATATATCTAGTGTTCAGTTGAAACCCATCGAAAAAACCTTACTTAACAAGGGTATGTCTTTCGTGCCAACGTATCGCACTCATGCACTGGAAACAGAAATTGCACTGTTTAAATTCACCCGAAAACTCAGACTACGGTGGTTCTTTCATAACATCGTACAGGATTCATCTAGCATCTTAGCAGAGGACATCGCATCAAAAAAATTTAGGCCCAAAAGTACATTCATGGCACCGACCAGTCACAAGGCCATTGATCTATTTGAAACTCTTGTGAAGAAAGACCTTCTACATTCTCATCAAGCTACAACAATCAAGAGCAACTTAAGTCAAAAAGAATGGGTAACACTCAGAAACTTAGCCTCCAACAGAAGCCTAACTTTCCAACCGGCTGACAAGGGTGGCGCCCTAGTAATCATGGACACTACTTTCTATGAGGCCAAAGTGGATCAGCATGTTTCGGATACTGACACGTACTTGGTTCTAGACACAGATCCTACTGACATCTTTCAGAAAACTTTGTCGTCGATACTGACAAAAGCCAAAGATTTGAATTGGATTAATGACAATACTTTCAGATTCTTAAGTAACAACTACCCTAAAAGGCCACACATATACATGCTTCCCAAGATGCATAAGAACCCGACAGACCCCCCCTTTCGCCCCATTGTGGCAGGTTGCGGTTCGCTACACGAACCATTAGGTAAATTCATCGACCATTTTTTACAACCGTTGGTTCAGAAATGGGTAACTTATGTACAAGACACCACGGATTGCCTCAACAAACTTCAAAAAGTCGTGCTACCCAACACAGAAGATGTGCTCCTGGCTACCATAGATGTCACAGCCCTCTACACCTCAATCCCCCATGGGGAAGGAATTGAGGCGGTTGAATGGATGTTGCTTCGACATGACTACGCAGAAACCTTGAATATTTTTCTGCTTGAGTTACTTCAATTCAGCCTATACCACAGCTATTTTTCTTGGAAGCAACAGTTCTATCTGCAAAAGACTGGTACGTCAATGGGTTTTACTGGGGCACCCACGTATGCCAACATCTTCATGGCCAAATTTGAGGACGAGCATGTTTTGAACAACAGTTCTTGGACAGAACATCTACTATTGTATCTCAGATACATTGATGATATTTTTGTTTTATGGCGGGGTACCAAAGAAGCTTTGGAGAATGCAATTTCAAGCTTGAACAACTGTCATCCTCAAATCAAATTCACACATTCCATCAATGACACCACCATCAACTATTTGGATATTCAGATTGAAAAACGCAATTCTACATTAACAACCAGGATTTTCAAGAAACCAACCGATAGGAATAACGCATTACACTTTCGGAGTTTTCACTCACAATCCCTGAAAAACCATTTACCTTTATCTCAGTTTATTCGGGTGCGCAGAATCAGTTCTGATGATGACCAAGGGAAAATTGACACCGATATTATGTATCAACAATACCTAGACAGAGGTTATCCAGCACCTGTTCTGGACTCGGCGAAGCATAAGGCGTACAGTATGGACAGAATGCAATTATTGAAAAAAACTGAAAAACCTGAGTCCAAACGTGAAGTTTGTGTTCTAAAATTTTCCACATCAGCTATGGCGATTAAACGGAGTATCCTTAGGAGATGGGAGATTATAGAGCAAGAAAATGATTTCACGAATGTCTTTCATGCCAAACCCATTTTCGCCTTCTCTAGATCTCAGAACATCAGAGAGATTTTGGCCAAAAGAACTTCCAATGTACACACGCTCAAACACTCAGGGATGCGTAAATGTTACAATTGCGGTCATTGTGGGAATGTCATGGTGGGTGATACCTTTACACATCCACATACGGGCAAATCGATTAAGCTAAAACATTCTTCAGACTGCAACACAGCGATGGTAGTATATGCTATCAAATGTCCCTGTGGCCAAGTTTATGTGGGGAGAA
Organism: Triturus cristatus; assembly: GCF_964204655.1. NCBI lineage: Eukaryota > Metazoa > Chordata > Amphibia > Caudata > Salamandridae > Triturus > Triturus cristatus. The sequence continues at coordinate 234,946,280 of NC_140587.1, forward strand.
CAACCCGAAAAGTAAAAATACGGGTAACTGAACACAAAAGTGCTATTCGCACTTTTAATCAGAAATCTTGTTTAGCAATACATTGGAACACACACAAGCATACCATACCCCAACTTCGTTTCACTGTTCTTGAGCAGATATCCGATCTCTTACATGCTGACCCCAATAGGCACTTGGCTCAAAGAGAAACATTCTGGATACGTTTTTTACAGACCATGAGCCCTGGGGGTTTGAATGACAAAATAGAACTGATACATTTTCTGTGATTAAGTATGGTTGCATGATAACAACATTTCACAGCTGTTTCACTGTTAAATATTGAAGATTTGCATTTTTTTCATATTTGTTTAACATTTGTTTCATGCTTGTTAATGTGATTTCACCTACGCACTTGGCGTGCATATTCCAGCAAACTTTTCTTACATGGCATTCTTGCCATCTACTTCTTTAGATACTTTTGAAACGGTTTTTTCTTTCATGTTCTCTTTCTTGTTCTTTCACGTTCTCTTTACCCTCTATTGTCTACTTTTATCTTTCACTGGGACCGTGTTTATGATTAGGCACCCGTTCCGACATGGCGCCCGAAATAGTCCTCTTTCGATGTTCACAAGTTTCCTTTTGGTCACATGATATTCATAGCTTTTAAATATGCACTCGCACGCTTCTAGCCACATCGAATCTTTGCCATTCGAAGATATGACCATTTCTAGATCGCACAGCACGTTGTACTAAAAGGTATGTGTAGTGGTGACAACTTATGGGTCTTTCATAGTTAACCTTAATCACTTTGAATCTTGGTCGCGGCACGCATTTAGCTAACGGTACCATTTGTGCACTATTTTTTAATCCTAGACGTTTTCGGACAAGGTTCATCGCTACGCTTAAGTCGTTTTGAAGTTGGATGTATATGCATTATGGATGAGGCGAAGTAAGCTGCACTTTAAATTTGGGCACACTGTTCCCCTTCCGTTTAATTCACGAGTCTATTTTTTGGTAACACTAGAACGCCCTTTTCTATTTCCGCAATACAGGTCGTGTGAGTGACGATCTGGACCCTTTCTTGTGTGTCGTTTTTCATTTGAACGCTGGGAGGTGAGTCCTCCGCAGGCTATTATGGTTTGGTTACGGTGGTTCCTTCGGTTTCACTTGAGCACGTAATGCACCAGAATCCACTTTTCACTTTGACGGGCACTTTTTGAGATAGTTAACCGTTTCATGATAGGCATCACGATTCAAAACCCACTGGTGTCATTCTGGTATTTCTTAGCTTTACTTTTTTGGTTGTCAATCTTCAATAAACTTTATTAAAATCTTCTTTTCTTTTCTTTCTAGTTTTACTCTTTACATCCCTTTCTCGCTTCTTTTTAAAAAACGAGTTTCACGGCAGTTGCATGCTGCACAATGGCTGGTTAGCACTGGATACTAAGGGTTATAAAATGCAAATTAATGTTACAGTTGGACATACATATAAGTTGGTTTTGATACTAGTATTGTTTTCATTTCGAATTGACTTATATACTTATATGTATATATTGTTACAGTATTCCCCTGAAGAAGGTGTGTGTCACACCGAAATGCATTGGGACACCTGACGTTCTTTTTGAATACGTTAAGAAAATAAAGAAGAATCTCAGAAATTCATGAAGATTCACAAACTACTGTTTTGTCTCTAAGTTTCACCATTACTGTCTCTTGTTCAATTGCAATTGTCAAATTTGTTTCATAACATACCTATAGTTCAGTTTACTTTATTTTTCACTCAAGATGCTGTTTATAACTTGAATTAAAATAGGCACCATAGGTGCTTTTCGTTTTACCTTTGTTTAATAGAGTGATGTACTAAATACACTTGTTTACTTTTATAGATCTACCAAGTTGCACCTCATAGGGCAGGTGGATAGTGCGCCTTTTTTCAAACTTTTGTTTGAACATTTTTTGTCAATCCTCGGATATAGACATTGTGCCCTGCACTCCCTCACAGACTGATTCAAAACTTCCTTTGGTTGAAAGGACTGAAACCGAACTTTACAAACTAAAGCTTAGGCCCAACAAGTCGAGCAATTTGATTGTTTAATTCCTCTCCAAGGTGAAGCGGTTGAATTGTCTCTGACATGTATCCCTTGGACCTGAGTAGAGAAAATACCCGGAAAATGTTGAAACGACAGGCGTATTGTAAATCACTGCGTAGCCACTGCATAGTGACATTATTAATTTTGTTTTTATTGAGTCTTTTAATAATTATTACAAGTATGTTGTTGCACATATATTACCCTATTGCCAGAAATGTTCACAATGTTATTGCAGAACATTCTTTTAGTGACTTACCCCCGCATGAATTGTCCTATAGACTTGCGCTGCGCAATAACACTTTCATTAGTATGTTACATCATTCCCATCAGACTAGTAATGCAACTAATTGTTGGGTGTGTGGCCGACTCCCTCCCTATCAGAATTATGAAGGAGTCTTGCCTTTCTTTCCACATCCATTTACACATAATGGCTCCTGTGGAGCATGGTTTAGCTTAATCAATTCCATAGACTCAGACACCGCAGTTTTCCAAGATCAGTGGGTATGGGGAAACCTAAACCTAGTTTTACTCAAGGTCTGCTACCCCGACAAGGAGGGTCGCCCCAAAAGAACAGGAACTGATCTAGAAAATGAAGTATATGGATTAGGTAATTTTACACCTAATCTCATGATTCTAAATGTCGTATCCGAAGTTGAACTAGTCTTACCCACCATGTCAGTATTCCCAGCAAAAGGTGAATTGTGTGTAAGAAAGGTTGGTTCCATACATATGGGCCATAGTAAATGCACTACTATAGTAGAATTCAGTGATCAAGGCAAATCTTCATTTAGAGCTTCTCGCCATTCCTACTTTGTATGTGGTCAGACTGCATATATGCGTCTACCTCTAGATTGGGATGGTACCTGCTATATTGCATTCCTTTTGCCACCTGTTTTCCTAGCTCCTCCTGATTATTATAGAAATATTCATTTAGTACACAATAGAGAGCGGAGAGATCTCCCGATTGTCGATTACACTGAAACAGCATGGGAAAAATACACAGATTTCAATAAAGGCATCTTTCCCTATATAGGTACTGTTACTAATAGTAAACTAATACGTAGATTAACTAGAACCCTTGAAGCAGTAGTGAATGAAACTATTTCCGCCTTAGGCAATTTAACAGAAGAGCAGTCTGCTATGCGGATTGTTGTGCTTCAAAATCGTCTTGTCCTTGACGTCATCCTGGCTGATAGGGACGGAGCTTGTAGGGTCATCGGATCAAGCTGCTGCGTATTCATACCAGAGAATTCGCCATCTGTATATAAAGCTATAACTCGCCTTCACAAGATTGTAAGCCAGATACACCAGAATCCAGGCACTTGGACTTGGTCCAATTGGTTTTGGAGTGTGATATCAGCCTGGGGATGGAGAGTTCTATCCTTCCTAGGCATTGGCCTTCTCATACTATTCAGTTGCTGTCTATGTCTGCAATGTGGACCAGCGATTTGTGGTCTGTGTGCCACATCGTGTATTCCACCACCAAGATTTCATTCAAGACCCCGGAAGAAGAAAGAAGAACAAATGATGCTATATGAACAAATCGATGGATTAATGAAGATTGATGTCTCTTGATGGGCAAGTAGGGGACAAGGAGGGAATGTGGAAATATGGATTTTTCTGGTCAGTTATGTCCCCTATCTTGGACCCCAACGGTTTCATGTATAAATCACAAGTACATGTATGTTCCCTCCAGTTCCAGTTATGAAGACGCAAATACATGTGCGTCCACCGTCAACATGCCCTCTGTCAGATTCACCATGAATAGGCCGGATATTCCATTCCTAAGTACAAAAGGCCACCGGCTTTATATGGTTCACTTATGCCATTTTACAGTCCAAGCAAGTAGGCCCTGATTCTGTCATCAAAACTCTTCTTGCCTTCTGCCTCTGAAAGCTCCAGTCTGAGCCTGCATCTGTGACCATGAACTCTGTCTCATTCTCTGCGCGGCTCATGAAGCCTGACATCAGCCTATTCTCTGCCAAGAACTGTATTTCACCTTCGAGTTATCTGCTTCCCCCTCAGCCGATGCATTCCTGCCTAGTAGTTTAAGTAAACATTCTTCTAGCTACCAAGCAAAGGGCCCGGCTTCTCTGTCTTAATACAAGTAATTCATAGCCCTGTTACTATGGAAGATTCCTGCCCTCGCATTTAGTGTAGACACTTAGACGCTTGTACACTCACGCACAGTCAGTATAGAATAGATTCTGTCCGAGAGTCCTTCCTTTGTGGATAACATAGTTCTTTAAACATAGGATGTTAGATATGATTTGGGATTAGGTTGACTTGACCCCCCAGACTTCTTGTCTCCACATGTAGAGCTAAATGTCAAGTCCCCTTCACCCCCTAGTTACACGTCAATCACACGTCATAATGCTGCGCGCGCATCTATGCCAAGTATTATCTTATAGATCCACCTATACATGACATCACAACCAATTATGTTCCTTTTTACTCCTTATTACACCCATTTTTTGGTTACGTAGATATATCGTCATTTTCCTTATCAATTGTTACGCCTACTGTATTCGCTTCATTGTAATGTATGTTCTATAAAAGCCATTTCATGTCAATAATGTATGTACTTCACTTCCTGAACCTTCGTGGTGATGGAACTTGGAGCATCCGATTATAATCGAGTATTGGAATAAAGCCCATTCCGAACCTCTAATACCACGGATTCTGCCTCTCATTTTACTGAGCTATTTTATTATGTTTCTGTATCAAATTCAGTCCCGGTAAAGGAAAATTATTTACCACAACGCAGAGAACTCCGTTTCTCATTACTCTTAGGCCCATTCCGCCTACTCTACGTGCAGATTCACGTTTCACTGAAGGTGGCGTACAAAATACTCTTGGGCCCCAATACTATCAGTAATTACTACGAAGAGTACTTAAAGGGTGTATCTACTTACTCCTTCAAAGAGACACTTTCTCCAGTGACCCCACACACGTCCTCCGTCGACGCCGGTCACATCGTAATCGGCCTCCATATAAAGGGCCAGAAAACCTTGTCTCACCATTTACTTCCCTGTTTGCTTCACCAATTCCCATCATTCCTGGCAAATCATAGACATAGAAAGAGGCTGCTCGGGCGGAACTGTTATTAACAGACAGCTAGAGTGGCGGCCATTTCTCAAAATATCGCCAGTGCAAATATCAAGGTCTCCAATATAGGGCAATATTCATGTACATATTCAAGGGTATAGTTGCAATAACTCTGTGCCCTTCAGGTGTAAATAGGGAAACGAGTATGTTAAACTAACCTATTTTTACAGAAATAATCTACAGGACAATTTACCCTTAAAAGGAAACAGAGAGCTGTCCCAAATCACCTAGCATGTGATCTCTAGAGCATTAATACGAGATCTATTCTGTCCAATGTGGCAAACAGGACACCTGGCATCTTTTCTGTTAATAGGTATCATTCATTTTCTCATAATTCCGTGTAGTTGGAACCAGGGTATGTCATCATTCAATCCCCTTACATTGCTCTTAAGTCTTGCCACCCATCTTTGTTCTCTTATTAAAAGAAAACTCGAAATATCGCCCATATTAGGAGGGATAAATGGTTTATCTAACACAATCCACCTCAGTTCGTTTTCATTATGTTTCTGCTCATGAAAATGGGCGGTCAATTTTGTATTGGTTTTTCCACAGCGTATAGTGCTCATATGCTCCAATACGCGGGTTTTGACTTTCCGAGTGGTCATGCCCACATATTGCATATCACAAGGGCATCTGAGTAGGTAAATAACCTTATCTGTGTTACATGTGGAGTGTTGACGCAACTCCCAGGGGCGATCCAGGCCCAGGTCTATATTCTTTCCATTCATAGACCCAGGGCACGCTCTGCAGTATCCACATGAATAATGTCCTACCACAGGAGGTAAAAATTGATTACAGATTGATGTGTTACCTAGGTCCCTTGGTGACCTCGGACGTGTATTCACAATCTTATCCTTGATACTCGCACTTTTTTTAAAGGAGAACAAGGGAGTGGGTTGGTTCAATCCATTTGTGTTTAGAATCCGCCATTTCTTCTGTACAATTCGTTTTAGGTGGTTCGAAATTGTGTTATATGTTGTCACACATATACTTCTATCTTGTGTCTCTCTTACATTAGTTTCCAAAAGGGCTTTCCTGTCACAGTTCCTAGCTCTCTTCTGTGCTTTCTTGATCACACTCTCAGGGTAATCTCTATTCCTCAGTTTAAAACTGAGACACTCTGCTTCTTTTTTATAGTCAGAGATATTCGAGCAGTTTCTACGGAAACGCAGAAACTGCCCATAGGGTAGATTCTCCTTCAGTGAGCGGGGATGGAAACTATGAAAGGATAGTATATTATTTCTATCCGTTTCTTTGTGGAATACACTACTAATTAGAGTACCCCCCTCTGCTTTGATGTTTAGATCAAGAAAAGGAAGAGTGTCATTAGTTATCGAGCCCGTGAAGAAAAGGAACTGATTTCTTTCATTCAGCCAGGTTAAAAAAGTCTCCGCAGAGGCTCTACTGCCCCTCCAGACAATCAGCACGTCATCTATGTATCTGTGCCACCCTCTTATGTGGTCCAAGAAGGGATTGGTATCTGGAAAAATCGTTTCTTCTTCAAACTTAGAGACATACAAACACGCCAAGCTAGGGGCACAGGAACTCCCCATAGATGTACCATGGGTTTGTAAGTAAAATTGGTCTCCAAATTGAAAAAAGTTTTTTGTTAGTGCCAATTCCAATAAGCAGAGAATGAATGCCCTTGGGGTCTGGAATTGCCAATCTTCGGCAAAGAGGGTATTCTCAATTACCCTCAGGGTTTCTCGTTGGGGGATGTTTGTATATAGGGACTCTATGTCCAGACCAATCAAGAAGTCCCTGTCTCTATCGAATTCTAAGTTTTTAATGAGATTCAATACTTCCCGGGTATCTTTCAGATAAGCTGGCATCTTTTGTACAATGGGACGTAGGAAGAAGTCGCAGAATTTTGAGAGGGGTTCCAGAATGGAATTCACTCCAGAGACGATAGGACGTCCAGGTGGAGGGCGTACCGATTTATGCACTTTCGGTAAAGTGTAGAAATAGGGAACCGTAGGATGCTGATTGCACAGGAATGATGCTTCCTTTTGACTAATCCAGTCATTGACCAAGGCTTCCTCTATGAGTGAGGAAATCTGAACTCTCAATTCTTCTGTTGGATCATTATTTAGAATTGCATAGTTTCTTCGGTCGTTAAGCAAAAGCAGACATTGTGTGTTATAAGTGTCAAGATCTTGGATCACTATAGCCCCTCCTTTGTCAGCCGGTTTAATAACTACTGACATATCATCCCTCAGTTCTTTCAGGGCTTCATTTTCCAAAGTAGAAAGATTGAAAAAGGGTTTTTTGTTTCTGTTTCCATCATAAGATCTACCTCTCTAAGCACTGCCTTCTCAAATACTTCTACTTCTGGAGGTAGCTGATTCAGTGTCGGGACAAAAGTGGATTTATTCCTAAATCCTGTATCATCCTTCTGTTCAACATTATCTTTGCCTTCAAAAAATACTCGTAGGCGTACATTGCGGAAAAACCCAGCTAGTTCACATTTAAGTTTGAACATATCGGGTTGGTTAGTTGGTACAAATCCCAAACCTCTCGATAACACCTTCTCTTGTAAAGGTAAAGCCTTGGTCAATGACTGGATTAGTCAAAAGGAAGCATCATTCCTTTACAATCAGCATCCTACGGATCCCTATTTCTACACTTTACCGAAAGTGCATAAATCGGTACGCCCTCCACCTGGACGTCCTATCGTCTCTGGAGTGAATTCCATTCTGGAACCCCTCTCAAAATTCTGCGACTTCTTCCTACGTCCCATTGTACAAAAGATGCCAGCTTATCTGAAAGATACCTGGGAAGTATTGAATCTCATTAAAAACTTAGAGTTCGATAGAGACAGGGACTTCTTGATTGGTCTGGACATAGAGTCCCTATATACAAACATCCCCCAACGAGAAACCCTGAGAGTAATTGAGAATACCCTCTTTGCCGAAGATTGGCAATTCCAGACCCCAAGGGCATTCATTCTCTGCCTATTGGAATTGGCACTCACAAAAAACTTTTTTCAATTTGGAGACCAATTTTACTTACAAACCCATGGTACATCTATGGGGAGTTCCTGTGCCCCTAGCTTGGCGTGTTTGTACGTCTCTAAGTTTGAAGAAGAAACAATTTTTCCAGCTACCAATCCCTTCTTGGACCACATAAGAGGGTGGCACAGATACATAGATGACGTGCTGATTGTCTGGAGGGGCAGTAGAGCCTCTGCGGAGACTTTTTTAACCTGGCTAAATGAAAGAAATCAGTTCCTTTTCTTCACGGGCTCGATAACTAATGACACTCTTCCTTTTCTTGATCTAAACATCAAAGCAGAGGGGGGTACTCTAATTAGTAGTGTCTTTCACAAAGAAACGGATAGAAATAATATACTATCCTTTCATAGTTTCCATCCCCGCTCACTGAAGAAGAATCTACCCTATGGGCAGTTTCTGCGTTTACGTAGAAACTGCTCGAATATCTCTGACAATAAAAAAGAAGCAGAGTGTCTCAGTTTTAAACTGAGGAATATAGATTACCCTGAACGTGTGATCAAGAAAGCACAGAAGAGACCTAGGAACTGTGACAGGGAAGCCCTTTTGGAAACTAATGTAAGAGAGACACAAGATAGAAGTATATGTGTGACAACATATAACACAATTTTGAACCACCTAAAAAGAAATGTACAGAAGAAATGGCGGATTCTAAACACAAATGGATTGAACCAACCCACTCCCTTGTTCTCCTTTAAAAAAAGTGCGAGTATCAAGGATAAGATTGTGAATACACGTCCGAGGTCACCAAGGGACCTAGGTAACACATCAATCTGTAATCAATTTTTACCTCCTGTGGTAGGACATTATTCATGTGGATACTGCAGAGCGTGCCCTGGGTCTATGAATGGAAAGAATATAGACCTGGGCCTGGGTCACCCCTGGGAGTTGCGTCAACACTCCACATGTAACACAGATAAGGTTATTTACCTACTCAGATGCCCTTGTGATATGCAATATGTGGGCATGACCACTCGGAAAGTCAAAACCCGCGTATTGGAGCATATGAGCACTATACGCTGTGGAAAAACCAATACAAAATTGACCGCCCATTTTCATGAGCAGAAACATAATGAAAACGAACTGAGGTGGATTGTGTTAGATAAACCATTTATCCCTCCTAATATGGGCGATATTTCGAGTTTTCTTTTAATAAGAGAACAAAGATGGGTGGCAAGACTTAAGAGCAATGTAAGGGGATTGAATGATGACATACCCTGGTTCCAACGACACAGAATTATGAGAAAATGAATGATACCTATTAACACAAAAGATGCCAGGTGTCCTGTTTGCCACATTGGACAGAATAGATCTCGTATTAATGCTCTAGAGATCACATGCTAGGTGATTTGGGACAGCTCTCTGTTTCCTTTTAAGGGTAAATTGTCCTGTAGATTATTTCTGTAAAAATAGGTTCGTTTAACATACTCGTTTCCCTATTTACATCTGATGGGCACAGAGTTATTGCAACTATACCCTTGAATATGTACATGAATATTGCCCTGTATTGGAGACCTTGATATTTGCACTGGCGATATTTTGAGAAATGGCCGCCACTCTAGCTGTCTGTTAATAACAGTTCCGCCCGAGCAGCCTCTTTCTATGTCTATGATTTGCCAGGAATTATGGGAATTGGTGAAGCAAACAGGGAAGTAAATGGTGAGACAAGGTTTTCTAGCCCTTTATATGGAGGCCGATTACGATGTGACCGGTGTCGACGGAGGACGTGTGTGGGGTCACTGGAGAAAGTGTCTCTTTGAAAGAGTAAGTAGATACACCCTTTAAGTACTCTAGTAATTACTGATAGTATTGGGGCCCGAGAGTATTTCGTACGCCACCTTCACTGAAACGTGAATCTGTACGTAGAGTAGGCGGAATGGGCCTAAGAGTAATGAGAAACGGAGTTCTCTGCGTACGCAGTAGAATTTACATGAAGAGCAAGTGGGGGCTTATGAATTAATTTCTTTCGAGTGAAGAAGGATCTTACTAATAATGTTGCCCCGTTCTTTCTTCTTTATTCCCCTGTGACACTTAATTGACTTCACGGAACCAGAGTGTGACAACAAGAGCACTTCCCCCACAGTCCCGGGTTTAGAATATAATCCCGTAACTCTTGTAAGTAGTGATGAAGTTTTTTGAACGTTTTAAGTATCAATAGGACGCACTGGGTGTTGTGAGACAGATAAGTCTTGTTTGTCTTTAAACCCTAAAATACCTACACGATGTATTCACATATTGTTCTTCCCTTAAAATTATTTTATGAATTTGACACCCATGCCCTGTGGAAAATGATTCGGCTCACTTTAGATGTGGTGTCCTCATGGTGAGGGGTTAAGGGGTGTGCCGAATTCACTGGTTGCCAAAAAGTTTTAATAAAGTATGGGAAAATTGGAAAAGTGTATAGGCTATTGATAATAACGTTGAGTATGGAAATTAAGGTTTGTTTCCTTCTTTTACGTATTATCTCTTCTTTCGCTGTAGAAATTGTGAACCCTCCTGGAAATTTCCAGAGAAAAGTGACGGTGGGACAAGGCCCACACTGTACAGAGTATTAAGGTAAAAAACCCTAATAGGGGGACAGACCAATAAATAGGGACCAACACCCTGACGAATGCCAGAGCGACCAGGTGTGGCGCAAAAAAACTGGCAGAAACATGTTGGTAACTGCAGTGGGGATATAAGGGTCGTTACCTTCCCTGAATACCCCATATTCACAATTTTAATCCTGCCAGAGGTTGACACTAAATAAAGAGTTATTGGTTAACACCTAGGCAGTTTTATCAATTTATCTGCACTTCTCTTGGTCCCGTTTTTCCAGGAGTAAAATTTATTTTCCTCTATATTTTGAGTAAACACTTTTGTGTTTTTGTCTTTCTTTATTACACTCTACCCTCACCACTATCCTTCATCTTCTAAAAAATTGCGCTCCATCCAGTGTGTTGGTCTGCACGTGGGTGTATGATGCGGCCCAATGATGAAGCATGACACTACCAAGTGTCTGAGGGCAGTATTAAAAATTCTTTTGATTTTCCCGTTTCCAACGTCTAGTATTACTATTTTTGTCATGAAGTTTTTTTCTGTCGTGTGAGTTTCATATATTGGTAAGGGAGTCAGAGAAGACTCTAAACCCTTGTCTCTTCTTTCTTGTGATATTAAGTAAAGTTAGGACTCCTAACTTTAAGACTTTCGGTATTCACAGAAGGCATTTAGGAGTCCTAAAGTTAGGACTCCTAACTTCTGTGAATACCGAAATGAGTAAGTGCCTTCTATGAATACCAAAATGAGTAAGTGCCTTCTGTGAATACCAAAATGGTAGTAAGTTTAGGATTTTGTCTTAAGTTAGTTCTGTGAATCGGGCCCATGGTCCTCTGATTGGCAGAAACATCACTCACAAATATGAATCATTGATTTACTATTAGTAGTTGCCTTTCAACAGATAACAAGGAACTGGAAAGACACCTCAAAAGTGTCATTTCTCGCCTGGTGGTATGCTATTTGCCAAAATCATAGGTTAGATATGACTCTTGTTCATCCAATCTCGCTCGCCACAAAGCGATTACATCTATAGTCCCCTGTCACATAATTTTTAGATGATGGCGCAAAAAAATCCTTTATTCCCCAACCTCTGCTAAAAGAAGTTGCTAAGCCTCCTTGACTTCCTTTATTTTGTACTAAAATTGCTTAATATCCCGATTTGGTAATATGTACATGATAATATATTGAAATAACATTGTATCCTCCTTTTGTTATTTGCTAAGCCTAACATGAACCAGACTTTCTTACTTTATATATGCATGTCTCCCAATGTGTTTTTTTTCTCAATTATAATGTAACTATGTATCATCAATATCCTTTATTTGCTTTTTTCCTTCTTTAATTGATTACCTGTACGGAGTATTGTTGATTTATTGCTATTCTTAAATAAACTTACTTTTGGAACTGAAGGGATCAAACTTCACCACTCAAACTAAATTTACCTAACAAAATAAGAGAAGTTACAACCGGGACTGAAGGTGCGGACCCTACCACCTATGGCCCAATCATTGGAAGGCATTGTAGTGGTGCATGCAAACTAAGAGCCATTCTTCATCTGCTGTTACTGGCTCCAAAAAGAAGATGCATACAAGTGAAGTAAGTGAGATGGCAGGCAAAAGGGGCAGGAGCACTCCTAACACCACAACTATTAATCTTCCACTGGACACATGCCCTTAAGTCTTGGTTATGACAGGCGTATTTCCCTTGAAGGAAAATCCGAGTCCCGGGATCAAGTTTGGAATAAAGTTCTCCAATGCCTCAGCGAGTTAAAAAAAATTAGCAAAGCAATTGCCAGCAACATTTGTTGCTTAAAATAATACATTGAAGGCGATTGTATAGTTGCACATTTTAAACATCCTACTACTGTGGAAAAACTATTAGGCATCAACACTGAGATGGTAGATAAGAGAACGTCATCATCATAGTCTTTATTCGAATTTAAAAAAAAAACAATTCATACAAGACACAAACATATACAAAACACAAAATTATCACTAGTCAGTTCGCTATAAAATACATAAAATCATCCATTAAATATCTAAAAGTTGCAGTTAAAACAAGAATTAAACATATCTACAGACTAAAGATGGAAACATATTTTAAAATACAGTTCAAAGATTAAAGCTACGATTCGGACGAGGGGATTTACAACCAACATCCCTAGAACATAAAGCCCTACGGGGGTACTCCCGCAATTTCCCTAAGAGCCATATGCCTTAAGGACCAGGCCCAACCCAGGTATTTAGCAAGGGCGATTGAAAGAACTGGGAGAGTACTTGTGCATAGAAGTCTTAGGGCAACAGCAGAACTCCTTGTGGCCAAGGTTTTACACAAAGGAGACAGTCATGTTCGATAAGAGAACGAATATGTCTACATTACCATTGGGGTATTTTTACAAGCCCCTTACCAGGCATGTGGGCCATTTTTCATCATATAATTTGAGGCCCAAATACCCCAATGTCAACTTTTTAACAACAGATACACAGTACTTTCTGATTGTAATGAAATAGATTGACTTAACATGAGAAGAACAACATAGGATACTATTTATCCAACTGGGATAAAGGCCACAGAGAGTTCCCCAGGTATCTTTTGGCATCATCCCTCTCAAGAACACCCTGCAATCATGCCTACAATTACAGCTGAAAGTACATTGTTGTTTTATAAGCCACCTTCCTTAGGTTGCCCTCCCACAGATGGTCATAAAATGGATAAGCGTGACTCAATTTGTACACTGAATTAGAACATTGCTGGCATACACTCATAGATGACCATTCCAGATTGGCATGAGCTGAATTAACCATATGATATATTGCTGATGCAAGAAACTTGGGATACAAATCTCACTTCGTAAGATGGCTATAGGTGTTTTAATGTACAAGGTACCCCATCCCGCTCAGACCGAGCATTTGGAGGCCTAACCATTTTGGTGAATTTGCTATTTGACTGTCATATAGAAACTGTAGAGACTTATCGAATTGATTTTCATGTGGTACTTCTTAAAGGGGCCGAAACTTTGCATTTGTTTAATTTTTATAATAATGATTTTACCAATGTGCCTAACAGCTGTTTCTTGGGCCTGTTTGATTACATTTCAGCAACTGTAGAGAGAGAGTTTTTAAAGGTCAACAAACACATTTATGTCTGGCTGGGGATCTTAATGCAAAACTACTGAATACTTACAGGGGGAAGAGATTAGACATGCCCACAGGAAAGGATGTGAGAGGCAAAGAGTTGGAAGCTTTTCTCATTGCCTCAGACTTGCATAACACATTAAATGTTGCAGGCACTAATGGCTCATGTTTGCCTACCTACAGGGGGAGAAATTGTAATTCAAGAATTGATTATATAGGCCTATCTCATAACTTATCAGTTGCTATATGGCACAGTTATTAGCACAGGTTTTGGGGATTAGAATCCACTTGGAATAGCCATCAATATCTCTTTTGGGGAAAATGATCAGCCTCTAGGAGGTCTTAGTAATATATGCCCATCTACAGACAACCTCAGACTCATTTTGCCATTAACTGACCCCCTGAACTTTTTAGTATGACAAATCTCTGAGAATACAGAAGTAGTCATCGGATGCTTGGAAGAGGAGGAAATGGGACATGTGGAAATAGTTAATTCTTTTGTTTCACTATGTATCAGAATTTGCCAGTTCCTTTCCAAACCCCCTAAACCAGCTACTCATGCCCCAAGCTTACTTGAGCGTCATTGCTCTCATACCAACCTCCTCCCTTAAAGCCTTAAATGAGATTCCAAGAGATTGTGCCACCATAGTTGCCATGTGTAAACATTACAAAGGGGTGATGACTAGGAGGTGAAATGAAATTGTTACTCAACAGTGGGAAGCCATGTCACAACTGGCACACTCATATGACAGCAAAGCCTTCTGGAGAGCAGTTTCAGGTATCCTCTCTGTAAACTGAGTAAGTTCTACTATCAGCTGTCATATAAATAGCGTTGCCTGAGAGACTAATTGTTTCACGATTTATGGAGCCTTAGACTCAGGCTCACTATACATGAGGGTAGCCACGTCAGATGAGCCCCTATTGATACAGGTCACAGTTCATGAAGCAACTGTCACAATCTAGCAAAGTAAAGTGGGGGAAAACCTCTGTTAACAAATATGTTCAACAACTTAAAGTGTTCTGTCAAGTCTGACTTTGTGAGTGAGCTCAGTGATCATCCAAATTGTTTAAAAAGGCAACCGATCCACGCCGCATTGTTATCATCCTATTTTATTATTAGACAGCCCAGAAATGTTTTTAGGTAGAGAGCTTTACAATAGAATTTTGGAATAGCCTCAAGATAATCATATTGTAAAAGCATACCAGTACGAGTTTCGCACTGGCACTGATTCAATTGAACAATGTTTAAATCAGAACTTAACTATTGGAAAGTATATGGTTGCCAGGCCGTCTTCAATCCTACTTGCTTTTATGGATATGTCAATGGCCTTTGACTGTGTCAACCAGTTAAAATTGTGGCAACATGATTTTGAGTTGGGGTTTGATCCAACATGAATGTATGTATTGACATCATTGCACAAACACAAAGGCCAGGGTTAGGTTTGGTCAGAATGATGATGTATTGAATGATTTTAGCATTGGTCGAGGAGTTTGCCAAGGTTGTGTACCCACCCCACTATTATTTATGCTTTACATTAACAAACTTGCCCCTGTCCTATGTCTATGTACTCCTGATGTTCCTAAAATTAATGGTGTGCCGTTATCTGATCTGTTGTATGAATATGATGCTGTACTAATTGCCCTCACCCCATAGCGTTATGTTTGTTAGTATGATCCTCCGTGTCTTTTATGGCTAACCTCGATTTAGCAACAAATTATTCAATATAATTTATTATGTCTTGTGGATCCAAGCTTACCAAACTTATGAGCATTCATACAGGTACCCATCATTTGGTAAGCAGTGTTACCTTTTCCTATCTAGGAGTGTTTTTTAGTTCATCAGGCTCCTGGGCACCTCATGTAAAATTAACTAGAGCTGTAGGTTCTCTTCTTAGCCTTGCATGTATAAGAAGCCCGTCGGGAGGGAGATCGCTTGCACCAATGTTATAGATTTACATTATTATAGCAACATATGGGGCTGAAAATTGGTGCCTAAAGGATCATGAAATTTTACAAAAGGAAAAAAAATACTTTCAGGAAACTTCTGACAGTTCCCCATTCTACTCCTCAATACATTCGCCACAAGGGACTGTGCGTTAATTACATAAGTGGTTATATTCGTATTAAACAGTGTCTACTCTGGCTTTCTATATGGAAAAAGGAAAATGTGGGGTTAACCAAGAATATAAACAGGGATTATTTGGCTTGCAACAGGGGACCTTTGATTCCCTGGCTGGCGCAGGTCAAAAAATTATTAGCCGAGATTTACCAATCCCATATTTTTATTTATGGCCTCATGTCTTGGTATTGATATAAAACAAATGCAATCTTTATTGTTTGCTAATTTCCAGGCAACCAGGGATACTGTAGATTGGGGGTAATTATCCATAGTAAAATATTAGAACTTAAACCCGGATAACTCCTTGACTAATTACCTATAGAATATTAGAGGTCATTGGGCCCGCTCATTATTATTCCAATTTAGAGCAGATATGAGCAAATGTTTGTTCTGCTTTCCGCTCAGATATAAGCAAAACTGGAAAGTAATGTTTGTCCTTGTATTGAAGTCTCTGGTAAAACGATGCTCCACTTTCTCTTTTTTCTGATTATTATAGTATCTACACTAGGAGGTACATAGTGCCCTTTTTAAAGCTCAGAAATCTTCGGTACTGCGTCCAGACTTACCATCAACTCCAGCAACTATCAGATAATGAGTTCCACCTTTCTGTAAGCTTATTTATTTGTTCAGTTGTGCGTTCCTGTGACACAATGCACTCTGAGTAACTGAGCCTTTTTAAGGATGTTTTTCACATATCTATTTTAAGTAACTGAGCCTTTTTTATTATTTTCCTGGATTTGGTTTTAATATTGTATGATTGAATATAAGGACATGTACTGTTGTGCGATGTATTTTTCTTTTAAAGTGTATGATTTTATGGTTTACATTATGAACCGAATAAAGTCTATTATTGATTGATTGAGTAAAAATATCACTCAAGGACTTAAAAAATTGGTATTGATAAAAGCAACAACTCGCCACTGTTGAATTTATCATAACTAGTACAGAAGAGAATATATGTAACTTTCTCCTCTGTAAGCCAAAATCCAGCTTTCTAGTGGTTTCTGTTGATTGATCAGCATTAACAGGCTTAGCCGGGCTGCTTAGATTAGGTGGTAAGTGGCCTGGCAGGAGTAGATGTTGTCTGATGGAGTGAGCTCTGCAGCTAGGGAGGATGGCTCCTGCAGATGGGGTGGGTAAATAAAACTGAGCTCAAAGAGAAAGCAAATCAGACAATAATGTGAGGCGTAACTATCCCAATATCCTGTGCCCCAGCTAGATGGCAGGTTTAGATCAGGATTTTGCAGAGGTGAGGGGGAGGAGAGCTAATGGAAATGAGCCACACAGTGGGTGGTTTAGCTAGCTCTTACTCCTCTGGAGAGAAAAATCATCCATGTTGGATTTTGGAAGTGCAGTGCTTTGTGGGACAAGAAGATGCCACACCTTGGAGGAAGTTGGCATGCTTTTGGGTGGCACCCAGCATTTCATTGGACAGAGGTGTCTGTCCCCACAGAACATTGAAAAAATATCAGAGAGCTGCATAGTATCTTAGATCTGCTGCCTGAAGCAAAAAGGAAAAGAAGGACTGTGCTGCAGGAATCTGGATTTGCCCCCAAAGGCCTGCACTCTGAATGACTGCTCCTGCTGCATAATCTTGTACTACAGCACTGGGGACCGTGCCTTGCTTCAAGAAGTATTGAGGAGTGGACTCCCTCTAAGCTACAGGTTAAAAGAGCCAGAGACCGGTGCTCCATCGCGGTTGGCCTAAAAACTTTGACTTTGCCAAGCGCAACCAGATATCCCAGAGTGTTCCCAGAGTGGCGCTATCTTTAAAAAATCCTATCTCCGGTTCCCTACATTGGATTTTTTGTTGTTGTGGTCTATTTGTTCATAAAAATATTTCCTATTTTTATAAATTGGTGTTGGGTTTGTATTGTATGTTGTGTCTTACCTGTTTGATTAAATGCATTACACTCATGTCTCCTAAGTTGACTGCTCATTGTCAGCTACCAAGGGTAGAGCAAATGGCTAGATTTACTGAACCCTATATCGTGTTGGTGGCCTTACTACTAGTAGAAGATGCATACTTACCCCTATCAATATCCCACGTTCCAGCAAAGAAATGCAGGTTTAGTCCTTCTCACACAGGCAAAAGGGCAGCAGGCAAAAAGGCAGCACAGCAAAGCAGGATTTCAGCAGAGTGGCAATCTTTCAGCAGCAGAGCAGTCCTTCTTCCTGGCAGAGTATTCACAGGTCCCAAAATGTGCTGAAGTGGTGGTGTCTGGGGTCCTTCTTTTACACACAGTTGTGCCTTTGAAGTGGGAAGAAGTTTCTAGAGGCATGCCTTCTAAATGCACAGATGTTTTGCAATCTGTGCCCTGGCTCCAGCCTAACTAAAGGGCATATGCATCCCTTTGTGTGGGGAAGGGACGCAGCCTATTCAGGTGTAAGTGAGACAAGGTCAAGCTCCTCCCTTCCATCATCCCAATGATGGCCCACTTACTCAAACCTAAGCTCCCATTGTGTGTAGCTGTCTAAGAGGAATACACAAAGCCAACTACATACAGTAATGTAACCAGAGACAGGCTGTAGGCACCAAATGGCTAAGGGAAGAAAATGGTAACTTTCTAAAAGTGGCATTTTCAAAATTGTTATTTAAATATGACATCACCATAAGGTAGAATTTTATATCAGGATCCCAGAGAAACCAAACTTGAACTATTTATATCTTCCAATTTGGAATTACACTTATAACAATGAAATAGGGTAATCCCAATATTATCCTCTGAGAGAGATAGGTCTTGTTGTACTGAAAAACGAATGTAAGAGTTGTTTACACCAGGATATGTAAAACTTAAAAGTACGTGTCCAACTTGTTGAATACATTGCAACTGCATACACAGGCCTCAATGGCAGGCCTGAGACAGGTCAAAGGGCTACTTAAATGGGTGGCGCAATACATGCTGCAGGCCCACTAGTAGCATTAATTTACAGAGCCTGGGTGTATGGGATACCACCTTACAAGGGACTTATAAGTAAATTAAAAATGCCAATCTGGTGTAAGCCAATTCTACCATGTTTTAGGGAGACAGCGCAAGCACTTTAGCACCGGAAAGCTGTGGGAAAGTGCACAGAGTCCTGAAACCAGCAAAAATGAATTAATCAAAAAGTAGGAGGAGGAAGCCGAAAAGGTTGGGGGTGACCCTACAAAAACAGACATTTCAAACATCTACCAAATATTTGCAAAAGTCCTTATGGCGTGAACGTTTGTGACATTTAACATATTTTCATAGTTTTGTGTGAAATACAAATTGTTTGCAATACAAATCTTCACATCATAGCACACCTCTAGTTTGGACATCAAATAAAATATATACAATATGAACAATCACTAAGACAGTATTTGCGGCCTTGGCAAACTGCCATGTATTTATGTAATTATTTGTATTGCATTTAACGTTTAAAAGTAAAAATAAAATACTTGCTCCTTAAAGGTGGTATGTACATGTTTGCAGTAGGAATAAGCAAAAACTGACACATCACAAAAATAAATAAACAAGCTATAAAATGAAAGCAGAACTGAATGCAGCATTGGCTTACAAGGTCCAGCACTGAGATGGACTACTGTATAGGTGGATGTAAATATGTGCACAAGTTGAATGCCAACCCATCACTCAGTGACGACAGCCATAGTCTAAAGTGGTTTGACTCACTGCACCATGGTGTTTATGAAGTTTATGTTATAATTTCTTTTTAAAAATAAGTTTCCGGCAAGACACCTACAGCTGACTTTGGACCAGAATGGTAAGAGTGAGATTAAAAATTAAAATACCTAGCATGCACATAAACTAAAAACCCGGGTTTACCCAAAATAGAAATATTGAATCTCAGGAAATATTTGTAATTGTAAATCAGTATTTTCCTTAGTCTAGGCTCCCTCTGAAGGCTTCCGATGTAGAGGGTATGAGACTTCTTCATGATGCGGTGTCTCTGATGTGGATACAAAATCGAGAGATATCTTGACTGTACTTATGATAAATGAAATATGGAAGATTAGGTGGAAATAGCTTAGGGGAGATTTGCAAATTGAGGCACAGAAGTCCATTTTAAATGTGCTTCATTTAGAAATCATTAGGGCATCAGAGGGAACTCAATTAAAAAAATTACTACCATGTACACACTCTACCCTATTTAAGATAACCACTCCAACCACCACTACCATGATGAGCTCCATCCACTCAGGATCACACAGAGACCCCAGCCCCCATCACATGTTGTTGGAAAGGGGGTTATTAGTAGTGATAGGTATGCATCTACCACTGGCAATAAGACCACTAACATAGTCAGGTCTCAGTAATTTAGTCCCATGCTCAACCCTGGGTAGCTCGGCTGCAAGCAGACAGGCTTAATTTAGGAGACATGTATGTAAAGCATTTAAAAACACCTATTCAGTAAATATTTAAGACACTACACACAATACAAATCCAACACCAATTTATAAACATAGGAAACATGATAAAAATAAAAAAAAACACTTTCTAGGACTTAGAAACCAATAGCGTCAATCTGGGACATCTGGTCGCGCTTGACTGAGACAAAGTCAAACTTTTAGGCTGACATTGATTGAGCCCTGCACTGATACTCTGAGCAGGAGGCCCTGGTCAAAAGTTTACCTTCGGACTTAGAAACCTTTCTGGAGCTTTTGCCACCGGGGTCTCTTGATGCTCTTTACTATTCTGGGTTCAGTGAGGGTTCACCAGCTTGACTTTCAAGGAGCTCCCAGTCAAACTTTAAAGGTTGGACCTCCGGAGCTCTTCAGCTGGATGAACCTGGAATCCAGGCCAGGTCATGGTTGAAGGTGGCTGGTTTGGCTCTTGTGGTTGAGTCCGTCACCATATGGTGCTTTTTTCCAAAGTTACTCCAAACTTCTGGAACGTCTTCCTGAAGTTCCTCTTGAGAGTCCAAAGTGTCCAAAACACAATCTAAGGGTCCTTAAAGGTTTGGGACCACAATTCCCATGATGCACCTGGACAAATCCTTTAAAATACCACTGGACGCACTCCAGGCAAAAGACTCTTGGTGGTGATGATGCAGATGAGCTTTGTTTTCCTGTAACTTGCAGGGAGCCCACTCTTTATTCCTTCAGAAGCAAGGTACATTCACAGCGCTGTAGTTCCAGATAATACAGCAGGCGCAGTCAGTCATTATGCAGGGCCTTGTGGTGCAAATCAAGGTTCCACCATGCCAATCATACTTCTTCTCTGAGTTTCAAGCAGAAAATCTGGAAGGCTCTGCACCTCTCACACATTTATTCAGTGTTCTCTGGGGTCAAGCAGGAGAGCACCTCTGTCCAATAAGATGCAAGACAACACCCCAGAGCATGACTACTTTCTTCAAAGTGTGACATAATCTTCTCCCAGAGAGCACTATTCCTCCAAAATTCAACATGGATCATAACTTAGCAGAACACGAAGAGCTAAGTAGAAGTTGGCAGGACTAGGAAATGTGAGTCATAATAGGTTATTACCCCACACCATTAGTATGTTGCATCTCATACGGGGAAATTAACCTCAGTGATGGCACGCTAAAAGGGAGGGGGGAAGGAACGGTAGGGGGGTTAGTTAGACCATTTTAGTTGGATTTACAATGTATACCACTAAGAATATTTACTTGGCTGTAGACAGACGGATACCTTCATATGTACCTATATCCTGTTTTATAGGATATGAATTCATGAAAGAATTAACAACTCCTTATACCTAGCCTAACCTAAAGGAAAACAGCCAGGTCCTTAGAAATATTGATGTCCCATATGTACTATTGATTGCATATTGCCTCATTTGTGACTTGTCATTGTATATTTCAATCTTCCCGAGAGTCTGGTCAGCGTCCAAAGAAAAGCTTTGAAACTGGAGTGCATTTCATTATTGGAGGAAACCAGATTATCTTCTGAAATTTGGAAATCCTCCGTGTTTAGGAATCAAATGATTCTGACTAGCTACTATATGCAACCATATTTAGTCAACGTGTATAATCCGCGCCACAGGTTCATGTTGATCGGCTTTCGGATGGATATCTTTCACCGTTTAATTAGTTTTCCTACTATTAACAACTGAGCACCATGCATACTGTGCTTTTCTATAAAAAAATTTCAGGGCTGAGAAAGAAATTCATTAAACCTATGTTATTAACAGCTGGTTTTGTACATTTTCACCCAGCTTTTACATACCTACAAATGCTACCGAACTTATACACATCTGTAGTAATGTCATGATTTCTGCTGGCCATTATCAATTATAGGAAGCAGTTGTAAATAGAAATTAAGTGATCACGCAGTTGACTGTTTTTATACATATGCTTTTATATACAATAACTTTTATTTGGGTATTTAAACTCTGTCATGTATGTATTTTTGTAGTTTTTATGATTAACTTTTTGATTTTGAATAAAGCTTATTTTGATTGATTGACTTGTCATTGGTTTTTAATCAATAAAATCTGTTTTAAAAAAATGAAGAGCTAACTAAACCAACTCTCAGTACTGCTCATTTCCATAGCTCTCCACCACCCAACATCTGTAGAGTCCTTCCTTCCATAAGCCTCCCATCTGACTGGGTCAGAGGTGATGAGGGGTAGATGGACCTGGCATTCCCTGCCTGTCCTATCATTACTTAAAAGCTTCATGCTTTACAACCCCTTCCCCCTTCTTTGGCATTCCTGTGTAGCAGAGCCCTCTCCACCAGATAGCCTCTCCCTGGGTATGCCACTTATCACTTCATTAAATCAGCCTGGCTAATCCTCTAAACTCTGACCAATCAGGGGAGACTTGAGAAGGCTGAAAGGACGATAGACCAGTCTAATGCCTACATTTCTTGTCTACAGAGTGCAATTAGCACCTTGTTCCCCTCATTTTGTAAGGCTCATGAGGCACCCGCCTTCCATACAACAAGTATGTAACCCCCAGCCCCTTACCTTTTGGCATCATTTCTTATCTATCACTAATGAATAACAATACTTCTCCAGTCACAACAAGGACTACCTTGCAGCATTTTTGAGTAGTGTGTGTGCTTTCTGTTAAATGTCTGTGCATCTTATATTGTCTCTTTTTTACAGGACAGTGCACCAGTTTGGACCCATACTTACACAAATCAGTCCTGACCCTGAACCTCATGGGAACAGTCCAGTGCAAACTCTTCAAGCAGAGTCCTCCCTGGACCAGAAACAAGCATCCTGGGACTGGTTTTGAGGTAACACCCCTCATCAGCTAAGCTAGCTTGAATCCAGTGTCACAGAGAGCAAGGGACCCATGTCTGGGCCTACCCATTCGCCTGTGGGTAAAGGTGCTGCGGCAACAAATGATGGACGGAATGCTGAAAGAATCAAATTGGGGTGGCATAGTGAGCAAAAGAACGATGGATTATACCCAGATCTTTTGAGTAGGGGTGAGTAGGTGAAAAGTTTCAACACTCTGTCCATCATCTTGTTGTGTTTGCAATAGTAGGAAATACAGCATGTAAGGTAAATCGAAAACCATCACAAGAGAATGTCCTTGCCAATCACAAGGGGAGGGGATCTGAGTGTCAGATAGCCAGGCAGTCACATGCACCGCCAATTCAGTGAACCACTAGGAATGTTCTACCGCAAAACACCAAAGGATTTCAACCTAAATCTAATGGCAGAGGCCAGGGCTTAGGGCCTAGAAAATGTTACTGTTTCCATGGCCACATGGCTGACCAATGCTGGCTAAAAGCATATCAAGAACAGAGGTCAATAGACCTGGGTCAGTCCAGCAGAATCTCCATCCACAGAACCAAGCCCAGGGGAACCCAAATGCACCTTACAATCAGCCGCAGGGAGGTCTGTCAGCCACTGTACCTTCACAACAGGGATCAGGTAGTTGGACAAACGCAGGGCAACAACAGACAAAGTATTCCACCCAACAAGGACCGGGATAACAACCATGGTTGGGCAGGGTAACTGTCTGGGGAGGCAATGCCTTCGCACAAAAATAGAGCCCAAACATGTAGTAAGTTAAAAGCCTCCAATGCATACCACCCATTTTATCCACACCCCAAGATTCACTGTACCAAAACTAAAAAAAGCACCAATGGCACAATATTAGGAAATTCAAGGCTTGTGTTCTGGAATTCAGGGCTGCTGGGTGTGTTTTGTTGATTGCGACTCTCCACTAGAGTCCACGGTGCAGGGTGTCTACAGGAGACTAGGCCCCACTCAGCTGCTGATCCCCCAGGGCAGGGCTTGCTGACCACACCCCAGGGGTAGGGCAGTCTAACGAGGTGGGCAGGACGGCTCCCCATCCAGTCCTTAAAAGCAGAAACCCAGGTCCCCACAGGCAAATTAGATTGGGGTGGGTTCTGATCATCAAATCGAAGGGACAACAATCTAGGGCACCCAGCCCGGAAACAAAATTGCTTCATGGCATGAGGTTCCAACAGCACAACCAAACAAGCATTTACAATGCAATGGTCTCGGCATTGGTAAAGTTAGAGCTATTGGCATTGCTCATGACATTATTTTTGTTTATGTTTTTGTTTTTAAAACATGTAAAGAAACGGCATTGTCATGAGCAATGCCAATAGCTCTAACTTTACCAATGCCGAGACCATTGCATTGTAAATGCTTGTTATGTCTCGCGAGCGAGAGGCGGTGACGGAGAGCTCCTCATTGGGAGCAGAGCATGGGCCCCCCTCCATGTACTTCGCTTGGAGCCCCCTCACGGTTCGTGACTCCACAGACTGCGCGGGGCCTCCTTGTGCCTGGCTCAAAGATGCGCTGGACGGCGCAGACGAGGCCTGGCCCCTCGCCTTCGTGGCACGCTTCTGTACCTCCTCGGTGCACGCAACACTCGTATGTAATAACATTTCGCAGGTGCAGCAGCGAGGCCCAATGTTTGCCCATAGGATTGTTTAATGTCACGGCGCGCAGCTGGCGCGCCGTGCGCTCTGCGCATCCCCCAGGAATACCTGTGGTCTTTAATTAAGCGCAGTCCCGGGGGCCGAGAGATCTTTCCGCTACCTGGGGCCAGTATCCGGCCGACGTTATTGCATCGGGGTCCGGTGGGAGCGATGCAGCGGCCGGAAGCCCCCGGCAAGACGCTAGTTGTCTTTAAGATGTGTGTAAAAACCGCGGTCTATTGTGCTCTGGCTGTAAAATAAACCCTGAGAGCAGGTGCGCCCGTGGCCACCCCGGGGACAGAGCAGATACCTTACCCAAGTCACCCAAAGGCCAGCTCGGCGCTGAGAGCATAGCGCCGCAGAGTAAGGTGGGCATAGCGCCGAAGCCCCCGACCGTGCAAGGGATTCCAGAGCTGCAGACAAAGATTGGATTCATGGGTGTTTGTGGAGGAGGGGGAGGGGCTCTGAGGGCACCGTCCGGAGAAGGCCCTGGCATCCAGGCCCCAGGAAATGAACTCAATAAAACACGTGCGGTCTTTAGTGGAGAGAAATAAAATTCACATGAGACACAGCGAGGTAAATGAGATGTTACATATATGTTTAAAATATTAGTTTTAAACGAGCGCAACTTTTTAAAATAAAAGACATGCATATTTACAAATCTTACTGTGCACTATTGTTAAAGAAGGGCTGGTGAATACAAGAGCTGTGGGATTTCAATAAGAACAAGGAGATCAGGTGAGGGAGCAACGCCGGGACACCACCGCCTTTCTCCGAGGCAGCGAAAAGCTGCCTCGGAGAAACGCAGCCTCCTTTTCGGATTGGGGGGCGTGTTTTGCTGTTGTCTCCTCCCTGAGACTTCTCGCAAAAAACACGCCCCCCGATCCGAAAAGGACGGGGCAGGATTAGAGTGACGGGACCTCTTCTCCAATGGCTGGCCAGCATTTACTAGGCCAGCCAATGGAGAACAGGGAAGAAGAGGGGCGGGTTCAAGCCCCTCTTCACCCAAGTCATTATGTCTCGCGAGCGAGACTGCGCAAGCGCAGCCATCGCTAGCCGAGACCTAAAAACGCCAGACATAAGCGGTACCTCCAAAGATCACAAAGTGCTTAATTTGTCAAAGAAAAAATGTGCCAGGGCCCTCTTCAAGAAGCCACTGCAGCTTGCACCCCCGCCAGCTCTACCACTGGCAGTACCAACACAACAACCAACCATCACACTCTTACAAGTGTGACAATTCAGACTATTCCAGGCACTTAAAACTATAAGAATGACTTGAGTGGCAGGTTTTTAATATTTTTTTTTGTAATCAATATTGAATTAATAAACAACTGTTGCTGTGTTAAATTCGAAAAACAGCGCCACCAAGTGTCAGAAAATCATATGTGCCGGTGTTGACAATTAAGTGCCAGTGCCCACCCCCTGAAAACACTGGCACAAATTAAGTACTGAACCTAGCAGCATTATCAATGAACTTCAAAGGTTATTACCATATAGACACAACGCATCAACAACAGAGACAACCACCACACATCAAAGCCAATAACCACTAAAAGCCAGCCGCACACACCAACACCACATACACTACACAACACTGAAAGTCACAGTTACTGCAAAAATCAAAAGAACATCTAGTCGTTCGATCCAATGCGACTGATATATAAATTGTCCTCTCTCTCATCGCCACGCATCTTACATGTACATAGCTGCTAGGTTTAGCAGGTCCTTGAGTGACATGTCAGGCCAGGCCAGGTTTTCCTTGCAATTCTGTGACTTGCAGTCTCATTTAACCACGTATAAACCCAAGACTAAATGGCCAAGATTTTTTTTTAGTGTTATAAAGCGCCTAGCTAGACCCGAAGATATTGGAGCGCTTTACAGTTCTAAGCAAAATAACTGACCTGGCAGAACTAGTCGCGCATGGACCTGGGAAAACTGTACAGGAATTATAATTTTAGGCACAGCTCTGAAATTAGGCCAGTTCAGTCGCGAACAGCTGGTCCAGCCCTCGTTTTATTTGATTCTCCGCATTCACGTTATCGTTGTACTGTTTTCATGCTAAACTACAAGTCCCAGAGTGCTGAGCGGTTTGGTGTGCAA
Organism: Triturus cristatus; assembly: GCF_964204655.1. Classification (NCBI taxonomy): domain Eukaryota; kingdom Metazoa; phylum Chordata; class Amphibia; order Caudata; family Salamandridae; genus Triturus; species Triturus cristatus. The sequence continues at coordinate 234,973,210 of NC_140587.1, forward strand.
AGCATGCTTCTCGAGCTACGAATCATACTCTCTAAATGTTCTAATGCTTATGAGTGTTAAATATGTTTTTTCGGGCAGTACTTTGACCCGGTGTTGCAGCTTATGTAGAAGTTAGGTGGATTGTGGAAGGGTAGTCTTCTCAAGGGGGACGAGACAAAGAGGGGATCCAGGTTCCCAACTGTTTTCCACTGAGGGCAAATGGAGGCAGTATATATAGTTGTTTGTCATGTTTTACCTCAAATAGATGGGTAGTGGCTGCAGGACCCGAAAGATAAAAAGGAAAAAAGCTAATCTTCTGGTGTGGGCAGTGTTTAGGTTTAGAAAGGAATGTGTGTCAGGTGTGTGTGATTTCTTCCAGGTGTATGTAATCCTCCCAGTACCTTCCATGGAGAGGCCCTCTCACATCTCAGGCTGCCTAATGCACACGGAGATCTTCTGTCCAGTTGCACAGGTCTCCACCTAGTTGGTTGAACATAAAATATGACTATAGCAATAGGCAGAAAGATAGCAACATTCTGAAGCAAAAAGCTCCATCATTTACAAAGTAAGTATTGAAAAAAAATGTAAAACTAACTCAAAGGAATCTCTACAATTAATGAACAGAAAAGCTATCAGTAAATATTTATTTAATTAAACCTGCAAGCAACAAATACCAAGACCCGAAAAGACCAGACCTAACAACAAAAACAGAAGACAAAGCCAAAAAAATCAAAAAAATGTATTTCAAATACAACACAGACATAGCCTAAAAACAAGTATAATTAACAAAACCAACAAATATGCAAAATAACCTCTAAAACAAAGAATCCCAAGGATTTTCCTAAATTAAAAATTGAACCACAGACATACATACATAAATAACTGCAACAAATGTCCTAATTGACAATAAAACTGAAACAAGAATGGATAAATTAACTGAAAAAATAAGTCTTTAACAAACAGAAGAGCCAGAAACCCCAAAAATGAAGAAAACGCAAAAATGTAAGTATATAATGTAAAACATGCTTTGAAAATGTAAAAACCGATATTTTATTAATTAATAATACTGATACAATATATGGTCTTAAAATCCTATAAACCACAGACATAATGTTGTACTTCAGAAAATCTTATCATAAGTTGCATGGGATACACTTACAGTAAAGAAAGCAATTCTACTGAAAGGACTTTTTGGAAATGCACTAAATATTATTCCAGTGCATGCTGTGGTCACCACGAAAGAAGATATTGTACAAATTGTGAACACAATCACCCACCAAATGTCACTAAAATACAAGTTTGAAATGTCCTACAGGACTTGAGAAAAACAAGCACTAGATCATAAGTTCCTACAGGAACTAGCCTTAAAAACATACTTCCTCAAGTTCCTGATGAATGTACAGAACAACTGCCAGCAAACCTAATAACATTAATTAATTAACTGTAGAGTAGCTAGACAAATACCAAGAACATTAATGACACACCAAGAAATAGAAATACCAGAAAATGTACTAAAACTCACTAGCCAAGCTTTATAAATGCATGTCAATGAAAATAACGAAAAATGTATTCTTTTCTAAGCCACAAATACTAACCTACTAACCCTAACACAGTGCCAAAACTGGTTGTTGGGTGGGGCGTTTAAATCTTGTCCCATCATTTTCACAAATGTATACAATACATGTCCCGTACCATAATACAAATTTTCCATTATATATACTCTGCTCCTAAATAGGAAAAGAGCAACATACAATGAACACCTAAAAATAACAAAACAAAATACTAATAATTACAGCTCACAAAAATCAGCATTGATTCTGAACAAAACCATGATTCTAACAATTCCAAAAGTCTACCCAGGCACATCAAAGAAAATGGAGGCAACTACAAAAATCAACACTTAGCATTGATTATACTACAAACATTAAATTTGCATATGAAACGAAAGTATTAATAGCTTTAGCCAATGTCCCTGTCACATGCTAATAGAATTCTCATTCTATCAACATAATGAAAATAAACTGTCCCCACTATTGGAATATTTTGAAGAAACGTTGGCTGGTCTCTTGTATCCATCAGGTTGCAGATGCCAAATCAAATTTAAACAAGCATTTACAATGCAATGGTCTCGGCATTGGTAAAGTTAGAGCTATTGGCATTGCTCATGACATTATTTTTGTTTATGTTTTTGTTTTTAAAACATGTAAAGAAACGGCATTGTCATGAGCAATGCCAATAGCTCTAACTTTACCAATGCCGAGACCATTGCATTGTAAATGCTTGTTATGTCTCGCGAGCGAGAGGCGGTGACGGAGAGCTCCTCATTGGGAGCAGAGCATGGGCCCCCCTCCATGTACTTCGCTTGGGGCCCCCTCACGGTTTGTGACTCCACAGACTGCGCGGGGCCTCCTTGTGCCTGGCTCAGAGATGCGCTGGACGGCGCAGACGAGGCCTGGCCCCTCGCCTTCGTGGCACGCTTCTGTACCTCCTCGGTGCACGCAACACTCGTATGTAATAACATTTCACAGGTGCAGCAGCGAGGCCCAATGTTTGCCCATAGGATTGTTTAATGTCACGGCGCGCAGCTGGCGCGCCGTGCGCTCTGCGCATCCCCCAGGAATACCTGTGGTCTTTAATTAAGCGCAGTCCCGGGGGCCGAGAGATCTTTCCGCTACCTGGGGCCAGTATCCGGCCGACGTTATTGCATCGGGGTCCGGTGGGAGCGATGCAGCGGCCGGAAGCCCCCGGCAAGACGCTAGTTGTCTTTAAGATGTGTGTAAAAACCGCGGTCTATTGTCCTCTGGCTGTAAAATAAACCCTGAGAGCAGGTGCGCCCGTGGCCACCCCGGGGACAGAGCAGATACCTTACCCAAGTCACCCAAAGGCCAGCTCGGCGCTGAGAGCATAGCGCCGCAGAGTAAGGTGGGCATAGCGCCGAAGCCCCCGACCGTGCAAGGGATTCCAGAGCTGCAGACAAAGATTGGATTCATGGGTGTTTGTGGAGGAGGGGGAGGGGCTCTGAGGGCACCGTCCGGAGAAGGCCCTGGCATCCAGGCCCCAGGAAATGAACTCAATAAAACACGGGCGTTCTTTAGTGGAGAGAAATAAAATTCACATGAGACACAGCGAGGTAAATGAGATGTTACATATATGTTTAAAATATTAGTTTTAAACGAGCGCAACTTTTTAAAATAAAAGACATGCATATTTACAAATCTTACTGTGCACTATTGTTAAAGAAGGGCTGGTGAATACGAGAGCTGTGGGATTTCAATAAGAACAAGGAGATCAGGTGAGGGAGCAACGCCGGGACACCACCGCCTTTCTCCGAGGCAGCAAAAAGCTGCCTCGGAGAAACGCAGCCTCCTTTTCGGATTGGGGGGCGTGTTTTGCTGTTGTCTCCTCCCTGAGACTTCTCGCAAAAAACACGCCCCCGATCCGAAAAGGACGGGGCAGGATTAGAGTGACGGGACCTCTTCTCCAATGGCTGGCCAGCATTTACTAGGCCAGCCAATGGAGAACAGGGAAGAAGAGGGGCGGGTTCAAGCCCCTCTTCACCCAAGTCATTATGTCTCGCGAGCGAGACTGCGCAAGCGCAGCCATCGCTAGCCGAGACCTAAAAACGCCAGACATAAGCGGTACCTCCAAAGATCACAAAGTGCTTAATTTGTCAAAGAAAAAATGTGCCAGGGCTCTCTTCAAGAAGCCACTGCAGCTTGCACCCCCGCCAGCTCTACCACTGGCAGTACCAACACAACAACCAACCATCACACTCTTACAAGTGTGACAATTCAGACTATTCCAGGCACTTAAAACTATAAGAATGACTTGAGTGGCAGGTTTTTAATATTTTTTTTGTAATCAATATTGAATTAATAAACAACTGTTGCTGTGTTAAATTCGAAAAACAGCGCCACCAAGTGTCAGAAAATCATATGTGCCGGTGTTGACAATTAAGTGCCAGTGCCCACCCCCTGAAAACACTGGCACAAATTAAGTACTGAACCTAGCAGCATTATCAATGAACCCCAAAGGTTATTACCATATAGACACAACGCATCAACAACAGAGACAACCACCACACATCAAAGCCAATAACCACTAAAAGCCAGCCGCACACACCAACACCACATACACTACACAACACTGAAAGTCACAGTTACTGCAAAAATCAAAAGAACATCTAGTCGTTCGATCCAATGCGACTGATATATAAATTGTCCTCTCATCGCCACGCATCTTACATGTACATAGCTGCTAGGTTTAGCAGGTCCTTGAGTGACATGTCAGGCCAGGCCAGGTTTTCCTTGCAATTCTGTGACTTGCAGTCTCATTTAACCACGTATAAACCCCAGACTAAATGGCCAAGATTTTTTTTTAGTGTTATAAAGTGCCTAGCTAGACCCGAAGATATTGGAGCGCTTTACAGTTCTAAGCAAAATAACTGACCTGGCAGAACTAGTCGCGCATGGACCTGGGAAAACTGTACAGGAATTATAATTTTAGGCACAGCTCTGAAATTAGGCCAGTTCAGTCGCGAACAGCTGGTCCAGCCCTCGTTTTATTTGATTCTCCGCATTCACGTTATCGTTGTACTGTTTTCATGCTAAACTACAAGTCCCAGAGTGCTGAGCGGTTTGGTGTGCAAAGCATGCTTCTCGAGCTACGAATCATACTCTCTAAATGTTCTAATGCTTATGAGTGTTAAATATGTTTTTTCGGGCAGTACTTTGACCCGGTGTTGCACTTTCTGTTTTTAGATTGGTGGCCGCGGGGCGGGTCACAGGCAAAGCACACGGTAGCACAACTGCACTGCCCGTGAAAGCCAGAACTATCACCAATATTGGGAACAAAACTGGAGAACATGAGGCATTGCGATAGAGCTATTGAGTGTAGAACTGTGCAACCAGGCTTGAGTCTCGGCGCCGGCTCTACAGCCTGTGATTCTGGGCACATCATTTAATATCCCCGTTACCTTTAAAACAAACACTGGCCTTGTGTAGGCACAGGTATAGAGCGCTAGAATACCGTGGAGTTCGCGCTATATAAAACTGAAAAAAGACAAATAAATGGAGAACTAGTCTAGGAGGAGGGTTTTCTGGCTCCCGTGAGTGTGTACAAGTGCCACCTCGGGGGCGGGAAGGGGTCAGGAGCCAGCTGAGAGGCCCTGGAGGCGGGGGTGCAGGAGGGAGGGGCGGGGGAGTGAAGTTTGACAAGCCGTAGCTCCAGCTGAGGTGCGTACACTTCAGGGGGTGGGGGTGCCGGTGGGGAGGGGCCCCACAGACGCCCACCACCAGCACCGCTGCAATCCTCGGTCACTCACACTGCTGCACAGCGGTGGGAAGAGCAGCCCTGCTCAGGGTAATGTGAGCCACAGGGAAACCAATCCGGAGGCGAGGGGGAGGGGCTGCGTGTGATCTTCGGCAGCCCACAGCCTGATCTACACTCTCACATCCACTGCAGCCTCCAAGCTCGTATTTACACACACCGAGCAGGCAGGAGCCGAAGTCCGGGGTCACACAGAGAGCAGGCAGCACCGCCGGCTGGGAGCTCTCAGCCAGCAGGCGGCAGCGGATCTAAAAGAGCACAGGCAGGAACTTTCCTCGGTGACCACAAAGAGAGCAGGCAGCAACTTCATCTTGGGGCACACAGAGAAAACAGGCAGAAACTCGAGCCTGGGGTCACGGGGAGAGAAGGCAGGCAGCTGTTCCAGCCTGGGACCACACACGCTGCAACCTGTTGCTCTGGAGCAGGCAGCTGCCGGGATCCACCCATGCAAAGGAGGCAGATCCCGTAGCCTTGGGGACTCGGAAAGCAGGCAGGAATTCCAGACTGGGGTCACAATTAGTTGCACACTGGACAAGGCAGCAAATACCGCCTCTGAGGGCACAGAGAAGAGGCAGCGACTCTACCCGGGGTAACACGTGCGTTCTTTAGTGGAGAGAAATAAAATTCACATGAGACACAGCGAGGTAAATGAGATGTTACATATATGTTTAAAATATTAGTTTTAAACGAGCGCAACTTTTTAAAATAAAAGACATGCATATTTACAAATCTTACTGTGCACTATTGTTAAAGAAGGGCTGGTGAATACAAGAGCTGTGGGATTTCAATAAGAACAAGGAGATCAGGTGAAGGAGCAACGCCGGGACACCACCGCCTTTCTCCGAGGCAGCGAAAAACTGCCTCGGAGAAACGCAGCCTCCTTTTCGGATTCGGGGGCGTGTTTTGATGTTGTCTCCTCCTTGAGACTTTTCGCAAAAAACACGCCCCCCGATCCGAAAAAGACGGGGCATGATTGGAGTGACGGGACCTCTTCTCCAATGGCTGGCCAGCATTTACTAGGCCAGCCAATGGAGAACAGGGCAGAAGAGGGGCGGGTTCAAGCCCCTCTTCTCCCAAGTCATTAAATCTCCGGACTTCCGGTCTGCCGACCGGATGGTCCCGAGACCTAAAAACCCGTAGCCCCAAGCCAAATGGAGGCTCCCTTTATAGTAGGGGTGGGCGGAATTTGCAAAATTAACTTTCGCAAATTATCGGGAAAATGTTTAAAATTATCGCAAACAAGCGGAAATATCGCGAAGATGCGGAAGTTTTTTTCCCGCATGTTCGCGAGATTTTCTGCATGGTTGCGGGTCGCCAACTTACCCATGTGGTTGCTTGCGGGCGCGGCCATCTTGTTTTGAGTTGTCTCGCGGTGCATGATCGCGAGAAGAAAGACGTGATCGCGCGACGCATGACGTCACTGCGGGCGCGAACTGTCGCGAGACAGCGCAAATAGCTAAAAACAATACAACATCTCATGGAGAACGCGACCGGATCAAGAAAACTTGTCGGTGAATGCAGGGATTCAGGTAAGGCGATCGCGCGCGCGAGAATGTATTATTTTACAGCGCGAGCAAGAAACAAATTATCGCCAAGCTGCGGAACCGGAAATTTTGACATTTTCGCGCTCTCCGCGGCACGCGAAAATGTCAAATTATCGCAATTTCCGCGAACGGAACGAAATTTTCGCCAAGGCCTACTTTATAGTTCCAAAACAAAGCTGTCATCCAGTGTCGGCACACAGGTTTCTAATAGACTTGTGATAGTGAAGATCCCTTAACTTCCCCAGCATGCACAGTAGATCCGACAGGTTGTGAATCGCCGCTTGGCACTTCGCCAGTTGGGAGGGAGGACTAACCAGAACAACCACCTATCCTAGTCCATCACCATCATTAAGCAAGTTTCAACACATTCTTGGCCCAAAACCCTGAACTCTCCATGCAGCAATTTTTCTCTTCCTGTCCCTCAAAATATTCAAGTATCCAAAGCCTGTTCGCTGGGTCATGTTCCTTCAAAACAGTGAAAGAAGCATGAATCTGGTTAGAAATCCTTAGCCCCAGCCAGGAACCACAGGTCCAAACACCTGAGAAAGACGTGGTTCAAGGGAGGGGGGCGGGGTCCTGGAAGAAGGGGTCTGCAAAGTCCATCACAGCTCCGAACAAGAGTAGAACACAGAACACGCTCAGTTCCACAATAGGCCTGGCAATAATCCAACACACAAGGCCTTACATACACCTTCTATATAAAACAGTAAGCCAGCCTCAATCACTGCACAATGACATGACCAGGGGATACACAGGGCCACTGATCAGCTTCTCGACCACCTCCACTTTCAGGAAAATAAAAGACAACAGATCACGTGAGATCTAGGGAGCACCCAAAAGACAAACAAAAAGAAGCCCAAACTAGCCCAAAAGAAATATACAGAAAAGGGGGTAGCCAAGACACCTGGCGCCACAAGAGTTAATATAGCACCAAAGTTCGAATTGACAAAGAAACATGAGGACAATGAGGGTTGATGTTCTAGTCATCACAGCGGAAGAACTAGTAATTAAAGGTCGAAGGTTTCTCTTCCCCTCCGAACACAGAACGACGGACGGATTGCGGGAAACTTGAATCATGCGAGCATACTTGCCTGCAGGTATCTATCGCGAATTTAAAGTGAATTAGGAAAGCTGGGCATTACGGAGACTTAGCACCAAACAGTAAACTAATTTTGATATTTTGTGAACCATAGATTTCATTTTATGAATTACGGGGACCACTAAGCGACACAGATGGAAAACGCTAATTGGAAGTTACGGACAATTTGAGCTACATGACGTTAGCGGGTAAGACAGGATATAGATCCTTTCTCTCAGAAACACGGACAGATATAACAGGAGTTTTGAATTGAATTTTAATTATTTGCAGTGACCTTTGGAATAAGACATAGAAACAAATACTGGACTATTAGACGCCCGGGACGCAAGTAGATCTGGCAGTAAGGTAGGCATTTGGAAGCAAGAAACTATTGTGTCATCTGGAGAAAATAACTGCCCCTCATTTGGCACATGTTGATAAATACATACATTATACATATTACAGGTCACTGATATTGTTTTATTGTGGGTTAAGAAAGGTAGGTGGGCCACCAGATCACACACACATGCTTGTCAAGGGGATTCACAATATACTCACATTGAAGACTATTATTGCCACATCCCAATACATGATTATAAAATGAACAATATATCAAAGGCTGATATGAGTTAACATGTACAAAGATGATGTATACAAACCAATGTGAAATGGAAATAGATGGAATTGTACAAGGATTTAGAGCATGTGTTTCCACTTGCAGACTTCTAATAAGGTTAACAGTCAACAGCACTATGTCACAGGTAGGGTGGGCTGGACTCTACAAGCACACTGCAACCAGGATGGTGTTGTTTATTGTGTTTTGTAGCACTGAAGAAGTTGTGGGTTAATCCTGAGACGATGAAACATGTGTTGGCTAAACGCTAAAGAATTAATGAAGAAAGAAAATAAAAATACACAACAACAGAAATTGGTTGTATTTGTATTATAACAACCCAATGTACGGTATTTTTTAGGGAAAGTGTGTGCCCAGGGCAATGGTTGAATAATTTGTGGATTCTGCAGCAAGTCCTATGTGGGAGGTTTAAGGGTGATTAACCCCTCCTTTTGAGCACCATAAAACTTGAATATCTAGAAATTCACAGACACGAAAAGACAGTAAGCACCGTTTCAGTCACTCAACTTTAAATTCACCCCCTTAGAACCACAAGGGTCACATTGCATGCCACATACCAAGACTAGGGGGTATTCATGTGACCTCAGGGGATGTTGTGGTCGCCAATAGAATACAGTTGCAGCACACCCACCTTCCACACCAATAAGCACCCTCATGCAGGCACTAGAAGAGATAGGATATTGGAGGGCTGGCATCGTCCACAGCGTGCTAGTTAATAACTGAGTCCATCTGCATTCTCAAGAATGTCACCCCGTCAAATATCTTTTCAGTCACATAGAGTGGGGAGGCCCAACAATCCATAGAAATGAATGCTCTTTAAAGTAACCCATCAAAAATAGATACCCCGACTGGGGTCACCTTCCGGTTCCTCACTAAAAGTTTACGTGAATGGAGTGTGGAGAGCACACTCTTAAAGAAAAGTACAGGAACTCTAAAAAGAATGATTGACAACCGCACATGCAATAATGCACTGTTTTCTTAACTAACCAATGAACAGAGCTCTTATTCAACAGGTCGGCTTTCGAATGTTCAAGTGCACTATCTTTTCAGCTGCCATATCAGCACCCCAACAGGATCTACAGTGTGGCAATTACCAATTGTACTGTGAACTTTTTCCTCAAACTTTGCTAACTGAAAAAACTCCTGATAACCAGAGGAATGCAGACATCTCCTCTGGATTCATCACAAGACCTGCAAGGTTCAATAAGTTATGTATTGTTATACTTACATGTACCTTGTTCTATTTGCTATGAGTGCTGGTACACTTCCTAGACAAGTGGAGCCCACCCCAAAGCTGATATTGTGCTTGCGTAGAGACATCTCTCACATCACTTAGCCTTACACTGAACACAACAGTAGCATTCCACACTCACTACACAGCGCCCTCTTACAAAACATATGGTATCATGACTGCCATGGGTTTAAAAAAACATCAGCCAGGTCATTTTATGTCTGTTCACTGATATCACATGCAGTAGGTGCAGACAGTCTACGTGTCCCAAAAGGTGCCTTCTCCATTTTAACCTATGTAGGATTAGGGCCAAAATACAACTCAACAGAGTGGAAACCCATAGACTAGTAGTCAATTTGACCTGATACAAGACCAATCCCAACGCATTGTACCTTTTCACCAAGCCTAGCGACATTCAAAATGAGATAGGGTGCGCAGGAGGGGCACCATGGGGAAGAATACTGTTTGGCCCAGAGATTTTCGGGAGAAGAGATTCCTGGAGGTAGCAATACCATCACAGCAATGCACGGACATGTCCACTCCTGCTTCCATCTGTGGCCCCGGGTTGGCCCTTAGCATATCTGTTGCGCTCTTCTTTAATAACCAATGGACTCCAGACATGGAGTTCCAGTGTAGGGTCTACCACCTCGATGATACGAAGGGAAATGAGTCTTATAGGGGCGGGTTGAACAACAGCATAGATACCCCATGTTAGGAAATCTGGGACACTGAGGTGAATAGAAATAAGTGCTCAGAAGGGAAGGGGCAACCCCTACTTGCATGGAAGCGTACACTGTATTCCTTGTGTTTCAGAGGTAAAGGAAACATTCCAATGTGAGCAAATGAAAACTGTGGCACAATACTGCACATTCCGGACATGTAATCGGGAACCTGATAGACAGACAAGCAGATAGATAGATAATTCGGTTATGAACAGTTGGTTTGTGGTGGATGCCAAGTTTTCACAAATTAAGATATGGCAGGAGGGTTTGTCTTACCAAATAGTCTCACATTTTTTTTCTTTTTTTTTTAAATGTTGGTGTAGATTGTAATGCTCATCAAACACATGTCTGTAAGGTATACTCTTACCACAAAAATACAGCTGTATGACGTAAGTCACGGACTCTGTGGTTAATTTATGTCAGAACATTTCAGTGCCGGTGCATCGCCTTAGGGGACATGCATGCATTGCAGACTGGAATTTTTTTCTTAGGCAATTAAACAAGGCTGAAGTAGATATCGCTTGCCTGTTCAAAGATGCCATCGCGGAGACAGGTTGTAATTTACCGCAGCCTTCCTATTCTTCCTGAAAAAGACAGCTTTTAACTATCCTCGCTGACTTCTGGAGCCCCAGAGGAGACGAGACAATAGCTGATGATGAGAGTGAATGATGGATCTCTGCTGGTGGCCCGAGGGACGCAATTGCCAAGTGGCATCTGCCTCCCTGCCTATAATTGGAGCCTCGATTAAAAGCTAATTCACATCGTGGTGGAGAGGCCTTGGGGCAGCGTGAGAGACTTTCATTCCTGCAGCGCATGCAAACACCCCCCCCCAAGAAGCACGAAATGCCGCGACTGAAAGCCAGTATCACCCATTACACCTTCCTGGTCGTGTGATATCCCATCTACATTTAGCAACAAGAAAGATATTGAACATGTATTTTAGAAGACTGTGCAAATTTAGGCTTGACAAAGGTAGGTGATATAAATTATAGTTTGCAAATCTGGGCTACGTGAGGTAAAAAATATATATATATTGAAATATCATAAGAGATTAACCTGCGGCAATAGAACTAGAAAAACTGCTGGCGGCATCACCAACATATTGATTGACATTTCAGTTTTCGACGCAGAAGGACATTTTCCATTCGAATTGTTTTAATAAAGTTCATGAGATCTTGTTCATTTCTGCGTTCTATAAGTAGCCAATGCTCTCCTGCGTGGGCAGTAAGAGATTGTAATGTACAATAGTGACTGAGGTGTTAGCTGCTCAAGTTATAAAGCCAATAATCTAACACAGTGTGCTGTATCGCCATTGTTTTCCCCCAGAAAAGTACAGTGAGAGAGCTCTGCATTCTCCTATTTAGGGTGTCTCATGAAAAAAGTGAGCAAGTGAGTCAGATTCAGTCTGTCCATACTTCAGTTGTTAAGCACGTTTATCTTGTGTACAGTACATTTAAGTCTTGCTTTTGGAAGAAAAATGCGAGATTTCCACAGTAGGCACTGATGTAAAATATTGCATAGATGACGGTCCCAGTGTTGATGTTTCTGGCAGACATTTCGGCAGTATTATAAACTTATCACAGAGTTTCAGGCAATAATTGCCATACACCTAGTTTCGTTTCTAACAGTGCCTCTTCCAGCTGGAAAATCCTTTTTGTAAATGAACTTGAGTGTCAATGTAGGCACTTGTCCAGTTAGTGGTGTGCAGGTCTGAATAATGTCCAGTAATTAGCTTATTAAAAATTCGGGTCATGTTTATCAAAGGGTTGTTGCACTATGAATTGGGGTGCAAGCGCTACACAACCCTTAAGTGCGATTTATCAAGCCTCCACCTTGCATGGCCCTGAGTGGCTTGGTGATTCTGGAGTAATGCAACACAGGGCAACTAGCAGCCTTCCGTGGCCCTACCACAGGGAGGTATTGCATAGGTGTTACCACGCAACACCCATGCATTTTGACGCATTCCCTGACTTACCATTTCTTGTAGACCTGGGAATGGAGTAATCTGCTATGCATCCACAGGGGAGGAGCAACGCAGAGAAATATATTTATTTCTCCTCATTTTCTCCTCAATCTGCAGCACAGATAGAAAGAGGAAAATGCCTCAGAGTATTGTTTTTCTCAGGAAGGTGTCCCTTTCTGCAAAAAACGATCCTGCTGACATCACAGGCACCCTTACACCACGGTGCAGGTGTCCCTGCGTTGGCACTAGGCAGCACAGTTGTGTCTGTGCTTGGAAAATGCGGGAATGCACTGTATTCTGTTCAAAATGGCAGATCACTACCCTTTCCCTGTCATACAGAGCAGCGCAGCAAAGTGGCTTTTTGCACGGTGTCAAATATTGATAAATATGCCCCTTATTCCTTTTAGCATAATTACCAGTATGTTCTACATGACTGGGGCTCTAATTCCTATCGATCTGATAATCTGCATTTGGATACAAACGAGAATTTGTGCCTGAACCAGGATTATGAAGTGTGTGAAATTACTGCCCTTAGGGACAGATTTACTAACAATCTGAGCCTGATTTTAGTTACAAAAGTGATGCACACTGTTTATTTGAGTTTTACTTTCCAACCCAAAATGTTATTTGCACTGTTAAGTAGCCCTAAAGTAACAGAAAGGAGATTGTGGAACATTCCATACATCACAATTTACAAACGCCAATACAAAATTGACATTTTCCCCCTTAGCACTTTGTGCCTATAGCCTGGCCTGAATCACATGACTGGGTGTAACTGATAGACTTTGTGAATTCTTTCCAGACAGTCACACAATATAGGGAGTAGGTGTGCCTGAGTGGGCCATCTGCTGGCAGGATGAGGGGGTGGAGCTGACTACATCCTCACTTACACCTGAATAGCCTATGCTCTTCCCTCACAAAAAGGGCCTAACGACACTGAATTGTCATTGCAGCCAGCTTGGAGCCAGGAATGTGGATGCAGGAAATCCCATGCACTTTAAAGCCACTGTCAAGAAGCTTCTAGCACATTCCAGAACCAGCATATAAAAGGACTTTGGACACTATCTCTTCAGTATCCTTCTCGACCTGTGGACACGCTGCCAGGAAGAAGGACTGCTGTGCTGCTACAAGGACTGGCACTCTGCTGGACTGATGCTCTAAAGAATTGCTGCCCTGCTGTGCTGACCTGCTGCCTGTTGTCCCCTTGCCTGGGAAAGAGGAACTGGACAGGCAACTTCATTTGTTTTTTTTAATAAACTTTTTTATTTTCAACAATAACAGTGCCGGTACAGAGTAATATCAGAGCAAACGGCAGGCCCACAGTAGGTGATTCCAACTTCAATACATCTGCATAACAGTTATCCCAGGTTACACCATTTCGCTGATTCAGAGTCGAGTCCCACCCCCAATGCAATGAATCATTATACAGAGGAAATATACACAGCAATAAAATACTGAAGTGCTGAAAACATATGGATAGAACAGCCTCATTTAGTTGAAGGTGAAGGCTCATCAGTATTAGTTAGGAGAGACATAAAAGTTTGTCTTTCACGCTGCAGTTCCACAGTAGGAGAAATGCATATCTCCCCTCTATATTTGTTCCATTTCCCCCATTTGTGGTCCCATTTCTTGGGGCAGCCTCTACCCTTGAACACGGCCTTCTCCGCAATCATTGCTCTGTCCATGTCCCTAGCCCAGTCGCGCATAGTTAGGACCGTTTCCACCCCCCATTTCTGTGTGATGTTGCGTTTCGCAATTGCCCAACCCATCGATGCCCACGCCTGCTCTGCCAGGGACAGGTCGGTAGCCTCCCACATGTAGAGGAGGCAGAGCTGAGGAGACGGCGTCAGGGACTTATCACATGTCTTTTTCAGCTGGATGAGGCGTAGCCTCATGGGGATGGTGACTTCTTTAGGGGAGGCCAGCGCATCCTGCCAGTCCTCATCGTCAATACTACCCAGGTCTGACTCCCACTCTTCACGCAATCGTTGCATCGGATCAGTTCGATTATTTACCAATTTTTTGTAAGTGAGGGACACTGCTTTATGGTCCATGGGATCCAGTATCAACCTGTCCTCTAAGGGGGAAGACTCAGGCAGAGGGAGATCCTTAGGCATAGCCCCAGAGATGGCGTGGCTAATCTGAAGGCACCTAAAGGTTTCAGTGTGTGCCAATTGATACTTTGTCTGGGGTTCAGCAAACGTGGCTAATTTCCCCTTCACCCATATGTCCCCCACCGTGGATATGCCAATTGTGTCCCATTTATCAAACCCAGGGCATTTACTGAGCCGCCCCAATATATTGGGTTACCAAAGTGGCGTAGCTTTTGTCAAGCGGTTGTGCCAACCCAGTCTCCTTGTGACTCCGTGCCATATCTCCACTGTGCGGGCAGTAGGACACGTCAAGGCAAACTTTCTGGGATTAGAGTATAGTGCCCTTTTGTAGCCTCCCTGTCCCAGGAGAGAGTGATCCGTGCGGAAGTTTGGATCGTTCTGTGCGCCAAATATCAATCTATTTATTGCGGTCAGTTGTGAAGCTTGGAAGTATAGTCACATGTCTGGTAGTGCTATGCCCCGTCATACCACCCCATTGTGGGTTTTTTCATTGCTGTACGAGGTGGATGGTCCTCCCACAGTAGACCCCGCAGTACACTATCTATTCTGGAGAAATAGGAATCAGGGATAGCAAAGGGGGTGTTCTGTAGCGCATATAGGAAGCGCGGGAGAGCGAGCATTTTAAAAAAGTGACGCCAGTGTAGGACATCCGATTTGAGACGTTGAAGGGGTCCCAGTAAATTATGTTCATAGAATAGGCTAGCATCCAGGGTCACGAAGACACAGAGGTATCGAAAACCTTGAGATGACACTGGTATATGATAACCCCGAGGACTGGAGGGGGGGTCGCCCCGTAGCCCATAAATCTGGGATTTAGACCAATTAATCTTGTATCTGGAGTGGGCACCAAATATATGGAATGTATGAAGTACACGCTGCAGGGATCGCGACGGAGATGCCAGATAAAGAAGAATGTTATCCGCCTTAAGTGAGATGCGGTCTTCATGGTCTACAGTCCATTTCAGTCCCCGTATTTCTGGATCGCACCTAACCCACACGGCCAGTGGTTCCAATACAAGGGCAAAGAGCAGCAGAGACAGCGGGCAACCTTGCTGCGTGCCCCACTGGAGGGAGAAGGCAGCTGAGCAGTTGTTATTGACGGTGACATACGCAGTAGGTTGCGCATATAGCAGCCTAATCCATCTTATTACCCTGGGTCCATAGCCCATGCGTGCCAAGACAGCAAAGAGTAAGTTGTGTCAAATGCCTTAATTAACGGCATCTAATGATAGCAAAATTGCCTCTTCCCTGATAGTATTGAGTTTACCAAGGGTACCTTTTAACCGTCGTAAGTTCTGGGCTGTATTCCTCCCCGGCATAAACCTGGACTGGTCCGGATGAACCAGTCCAGTGATGTAAGGAAGGAGTCGGTTGACCAATAGTTTGGCCTGGATCTTAGCCTCGACTGTGAGGAGGGAAATAGGCCGGTAGGAGTTGCAGTCGTCCACCGGCTTATTCGGTTTGTGAATTACCACGATGGAGGCAGTCCGGATATCGGCCAGAAGGAGACCCGATTCAAAGCATTCCGTATACATGTTTAACAAGTGAGGCGCTAGCTTTGAAGCCATGGGTTTAAAAAGCTCGATAGGGAGCCCGTTGGGACCCATCGCTTTGCCAGATCAGACATCTTGAATGGCCTTCTGGATTTCGATCATGGTGATGTCAACTTCCAGGGCGTCTCTGTCCTGTGGGGAAAGGCTCACCACATGAAAGTAGCCAGGAGGTCAGCCAACAACGGGGCCTGAGAAACCTCCGAAGTACTGTTGATCTCTTCGAAGTGGGCTGCAAAGATATTGGCTATTTGTTGAGGGTCAGTGAGGAGTGTACCGTCGGGGCCAGCTATCGCATGGACCCATCTTGAGGCTTGTTCCCTCCGTTCCAACCATGCCAGGAGTTTACCCGTGCATTCCCCCTGCTCATAAATTCTGTGGCGAGTCGCCAGGGAGCTCGCTGTGGCATTTTCTAAGGGAAGCGGCAAATAAACCTGCAGGATCATGTTTAAGGTATGTCATGCTTCAGGATCGGGGGCATGCGCTATTACCTCTTCCCTAAGTAAAATATCCCTTTCCATCTCAAGCGCCCTTTTTGAACGCTCAGCCCTGTGTCGCACCAATAACGACAGTACACGGCCTTTGATGACAGCGCCAATCGCTCCCCAGAGTGTCGCCGCAGAAATAACAAACCCCACATTTTCCGCAAAGTAATGATCAGTATCTTTAAATATCTCCTCCCTAACATGAGGTATTTTAAGCACCCATGGGTTTACAGAGAGGGTACCGCGGGACGTAGGTCGCTGCAGGCCGTAAAGTCGTGGGAATGGGTGAGTGATCGGAAATGCCGCGTGCCAAACACCTGGACTTGTCAAAAGACTGAATGCCTTGTGCATGGGTGAACATGTAGTCTATTCGAGACTGGCTGTTGTGAGCCCCGGACTGAAACGTGAAGTGGGTAGTGAGCGGGTTTAGCCATCTCCAGACGTCCACAACGCCAAGGGCGTTGGGGAATCTCACTGAGCTGGGAGCCCCACAATGGGTCTTTGCGGGCTGGGAGACGATCCGTAGAACCATCCATAGTTAAATTAAAGTTGCCCCCCAGTATCAGTACTCCTAAGGGTAGTTCCATGAGTAGAGTCCCTACGTCTCATAATGTGGAGCGCTGCAACCCAGGCGTATAAGGAGACTATGTTAAGGACTTGACCCTCTCAGGTGCCCGAGGCGGCTGAGTATCTTCCCAGCTCATCGGACCATGTATTGTGTACCATATAGGGGCAACCCTTGCGGAGAAGGATCCCCACCCCCCTTGAACCTGAGGAAAAGCCTGAGTGCACGATCATTCGATACCCCCATCTGTTCAGGGTCCCAAAGGAGTTCCCAACCAGTTGTGTCTCTTGGAGCAGCACAATATCCAGAGCATGTCGTTTCATATATTGCAGCACAATGCACCTCTTGATTTTGTCCCCCAGGCCGTTGACATTCCAGGTAAAGAGGTTGAGCTTTACGCCCAGTGCCATTTAATTAACATGTTGGGAGAAGAAATCAACCTGTGGAGAGCAGCAGCCAATGGGACTCCAGGACATCCCTCTCCCCCATGGCCAGAGCGTGACGGTGAACAAGAACATCTCAGACGGAATGTGCGTTCCCAATGACAGTGGAACCATTTGCTACATAGGAGAGCCAAGAGAGACCATGTACCGACTCAAGAACTAAGAACAATGAAAACAACAAACCCCTAGTCCCCCACCCCATATGCACCCCATCCCCCCACCCTGCCTCCCTGCACAATGGGTACAGAACCACCTGCCACCCCCAACTTGCAGAGTGCCTGTCGCCCTCCCACATCAACTTTAGGTGCGTGAAACAACCCCACTCCCTAGCATTACAATCCATAAACCTAAAGAAGAGCCCCGGCCAGCAGATCCCAAGGGGAAAACGTACTTAATGCAAAGAATGGGTTACAGACCCCTAAGCATATCTGATGCAGCCAGAGTCCAGGGCACCATGGGTCCACACCGTAAGTGTACAAACCCCTCTAGCTCTGCAGGAATATGGTGTGTCCTACGTACAACACTCGCTCCCCACCCAAGCCTGAAATTCAGAGTCTCAGACGGCGGCCCCTCCTGCTTGCCCAGTGGTGGTCGTTACCCTGTCGGGCTCTGTGTCTTTGAGTCAGAAGGAGGAGGGGACTGCCATGGCTGTCTCTGGTCTCCTGCCCCACTGGCAGCCTGTGCAGGGTTGTGTGAGCACTTGCCCACTGTACGCCAGCCATCAAGCCGGTCCCAGGCATCTTCGGTTCTTGTGAAGAACCACAACTTGCCATCGGATTCAACCCGGAGTTTCGCTGGGAACAACATGACATACTTGATTTCCTGGGCTCTGAGTGCGCGCTTCACTTCCAGAAAGCTGCAGCGTTGTTTTTGGAAACTCAGGGCGAAGTCTGGAAAGAAAGACACTTTACTGTTTTCGTTGGACAGTGGTGGGGCCACACGTGCAGTTTGGAGTATCACATCCCGGTCCCTAAAGTTAAACACTCAAGCGAGGAGCAGTCGAGGGAGGGCTCCCGGCTTTGGATTGCCCCCAGGCACATGGTGGACTCGTTCAATGGAGAAACAGTTGGACAGACCCCGCGGTTGGAGTCGTTGTAGAATCAGCTCCTCTACAAAGAGGTCGGAGGCCTGTCCCTCCACTCGTTCCGGCACGCCAAGAATCCGAACATTGTTGCACCTCATTCAGCCTTCATACTCATCCAGCTGCAGAGCCAACGCGTTGTGCGAAGTTTGAAGTTCGGTCACTTGTTTCTTGAGAAGGGTCGAGTCACTCACCAAGTCTTTTGTGATTGATTCGACAGAGCCGACTTGGTCTGCCATTTTCTGCATATCTTCTCTGATCAAAGCAACCTCCGCGACGACAGTGTTGATCCTAGTTTTGAGGGAGGTCCGTATGGTGGTTATCGCTGCTAAGATGTCTTTGTTTGTGGGTACCGGGCTCTCACTCTGGGGCCCTGTCGTGTCTCCGTCTTCCTCTTGGTGCTTCTGCCACACATACTTGCCTAGTTTTGCCTGCGTGGCACTTCGCCCGCCGCGGCCCGTCGCTATGTTGTCTCCGCCAGAGAGGGATCAATGGGGGGGCCGGGACGTGCCCGTTACTCACCGCCACCTGCTGTGGGTCACCCCACAGGGCCTGTAGGTTTTGGCAGGGAGCACCCCAAGGCCCGGGTCCAAGGACAACTTGGATGCACCACTCAGCAGCGGCGAGAGTCCTGGCCGCCCTTAATTACTTGGTGGGTGTAGTCCCCCGTGTTTCACCAGTCACTAGGCCTCAGCATGGACCCTCCACCGCCAGACACCCTTCAGACTCCACTTTAAGTCCAGCCCCAGGGCAGGATATCATAAAAGACGGGTAAGCTTGCTCGTTATGCATACAGCAGATGTTATAACAATGGGCACAATTGAATTGATTGGCCATTATGACAAGAATTTTAGCTATTTAACCTCAGGTTCTTTGCTATGACTGTATTTGCTTCATTTTACAGATCATGAATTCACAATGTTTATGTATATATATTTTTTTGTTCCAGATAATCACCAACAGTCATTTACAGAGGAATTGTTATCCCTGCTTACAGGTGAAGAGGTTGTATTAGTTCCAACTCTCTATACACGTTACACTTTGTATATATAATACTTACTTGCATTAGCAATACTTTTAGGTCCTGAAGAAGGCAAGGATAATATATCCATCAATTGCTGAAACATGTTGGCCCTTTACACCTAGACAGTTATTTTTTTCAAACTGTTGTTTGCACTGTTTTTATTCTTGATCTCTGAGAGGTATCAATAAATAATTTTTTCTCTAATCGGTCAATTTTAATTTCACTTTTCACCAATATCATTGCACTGCACTCATCATTCCCACACTAATTGAGTACTGACATCTGTAGGTCCTACAGAGTATGTTTTATCACAATAGTCTAGAACATCCGTGAGCTCCCCTTTCCTTAAGCAAGGGTTGTAGCCCTTAGTGCCACTAGTGTGGCATTAGGAGGAGACCCAGATGATGAAGCATGGCACCACTGGTGAGTGATGGGAATCCGTCCTATTTAAGGATTTTTCCTTCATTGATCTGATCAAATTAGACAAGTTCAGTTGACATTTCCTTTGAGGTTTTCACTGTCTATTAGACCCGTGGATATTGTTGTTGTTTATTCATATGCATTTGGGGAATATATCCACGCTAGGTCTATAAAATTCTCCCTTAGACCCTTCTCATTTAGTACTTCTTCTTCTTCTTCTTATCAGCCAGACGCTCCACTTATTAGTGCCCCGGGTGCACTATGGCAGCATTCTCATAAGCAGATCGTCCGTCATTCCCCTGGCAAAGGAATGCGGTCGCCACTTATCCCCTCAAAGTCCTCACACTCAGGCCGAGGAGACTTAGCGGCGCAGGAAATCGCGGCCCCACAATTCGTGCAATGCACCCCGGGGAGGGGCGCGAGGCGACCCCTGCCTTCTCAACTCCCGGGAGGGGTCCTGCAGTCATGCCCCACCATTGGCACCTCAAGAGCCAATGTAGATTCAGCCGCGATGGCGGCCCATGGATGTAACGCAGGAGGGGTCCGGGCGGGCAAGGTCAAGTCAATATTCCCCCTCGGGGGCCAAAGGGAAACCCCCCTCCTCTCCCGGTGCGCCGATCAGGGGAGGGTGGCGGCGGCGGCTCCGATGGGAATCAGTCTCTGCAAGCGCTGGGTCCGCTCCTCCCCACCGCACACAAACCTCCCAGATTGCTTCAGCGGGTGCCTCCTGTGCTTCCGCAGTCACCGAGGGGCGAGCACCAAGCGGCTGCCCTCACAGTGCCGGCCCAGGCCGCAGCCATGGCGTTGATTCGCACTCTTCCGCTGAAGCACCTCCCTCACCTCCAGCAGAGCCGTGGCGGGAGAAGCGAGCAGCGCTCGTGTCGCCACGGGGGCCCCTCCAATCCGGCCCAAACTTCACACGGTCACTTGGAAGGGGTTGCAAACTTCAATAATTTGGCCGGGGCAAACAGTGTTATGCAGATGTTTCAGGAGTGGGGCATCAGAGCAGAGCTACCGTGCAGCCATTCTCTTTGGCAGCTGGCCACGCCCCGTGCAACTTAATTTTTAACCCAGGACTCCAGAATGAAACAAAGGGCTAGTCTGCTGACCTCCGGATCTCAGCCTCAGGGACATAAAAAGCTCCCCAACCAGCTCCTGGACCCAGCTGCAGTGAGTTCCTGACCCCTAAATGGTGCTTCTTGGGTCCTGGACCCTTGACGTGACTCATGTGCTCATTGAAGGAGCTTTTAGGCTCTTTGCGATTGTGAACGGCCGTTCTCATCTGATGCATGCCACTCACACTAAAGTTCAGAGCGAGCCGCTGCCAGCCCATCTCTTTGCATAGGAAGCATTGATAGCCCAAGAAGGATTGCTACCGCGAAGCTCCAACTCACCCATCTGCAACGCCCAGCCTGCTCTTCACTCCACACCAACCACTGGCCGAAATGCTCTCATTGCTGCCTACAACCCACTCCAATGTGAACGGGACTCTTAGAACAAAAGCTGGGAAGGTAAAACTTTAGCTGGATGTGGTTGGCCTGAACTTTTGACTTTAGGCCGGTCCAGTGCAAACAGATAGCCAGAGTTGCCACTTTCTGCTTTTATGCGCTATTATATGATTTATTCTTTTAAAATTAGTTGCAGATTTTCTCACTGGCAATTTTTCTTAATGGCAATCTATACTTCAATTTTTGAAACTGGACTTTTGAAAGTATGAATTAGGGAAGGATCCAGCTGTGGTAGTGAGAAATTTAGGAAACATTTGTCAAACTTGCTTTTACTAGGCAGAAGACCAAGGACCTCATTACAAGTGCAGGGCTAAATTTTAAACTGTGTGCAAACACATGTTTTCAAAGGGATTGGAATTACGAGTTGTGCGATAATTATCACACACCTGGTAGCTGTCCCCTGGCAAATTTCACCTAGTCAAACCTGCCAAAATTTATCTAGGGAAAGGCCTGTAAAGAAGGCAAAATATGAGGAATTGGGTGTGTTAAATGCTAATTCCACATGTTATGCCTCATTTGTGAGTTAAAAAGTTGGAATACGAGGTATTTACCACATGTGGGAAATACCTGACTCCAGGCTAATGGTACCTTCCACGCGAGGTAAATACCTCACAAAACTTGCCAAACTAGTAATGAGGGCTGAAGTGTAAAGTTGGGTAAAACATTTCTAGAGCAACTTTACAAGCCCCTTTGGTACCATGTAGGTGTTGTTTTATTTCTGAGCCTTCTACGCTATGGGTTTCACTTCTGATCTTTTGGGTGTTTGGTTGTCAGGCCAATAGTTTCCAGACCTTATTGCCCTCTTCCTTTATATTATGATGAAAAATTCGGACTTACAATAAAACCTCTTTACTGCTTTTTCATAAGAACTTATAATCTTGTTTCGTACTTCCCTTATTTTGTCAGAAGAGTTGGCCTGGGCCAATTGTTGAGCTAATCTTTGGATGGTGTCTTACTCTTGGCAGGAACGTTTGCCTTGGATAGCTATTTTTAATACAGTCACCCTGAAAAACTGCATTGAAACCAACCCATGTCATTTGATTTGAAGTTAAATTGACGTTATTGATACCATTATTGTGAATACATTAGTATAGCCTAAACTGGTAAACACTACTTTCCAGTAATTTACTGTTACTACTACACATGAATGAAAAGTTTTCTTGTCTAGATATTACCAGTCATGCCCCTTACCCGTCATAAGATGCCTTTGAGAACATGATTTATACATTTCAAATCAACATTTATTGTTTTTGCAATGCCACGACTTTACATCTTATTGACCTATTTCTTCTTTTTTTGATCAACCTTTTTTCCACTTTGTTCTGAAATAGGGCGACACGCACCAACCACCCCTCATGTTCTTACTAGGTGCCTTTCTAAGCATTTCTTAGTTTGAACCATCAGAACGGAAGTGCTGTGATGCGCATTCGCGTGTCTTTGTGAACTACATTTCCCAGGATCTTAGTAGGCGTGTGATGCACGGGACGTCCACCTTCGATACCTTCCTTCTCTCGCTGGGACCCAGTGTCTATAGGCGGAACTCAGACTGCGCCACTAGTAGGGGTGGGCGGAATTTGCGAAAGTGACTTTCGCAAATTATCGCGAAAATGTTAAAAATCTCCGCAAACACGCGGAAATATCGCGAAGATGCAGAAGTTTTTTTCCCGCCCGTTCGCTGTATTTTCTGCGTGGTCGCGGCTCACCAACTTACCCATGCGGTTGCTCGCGGGCGCGGCCATCTTGTTTTCACTCTTCTCGCGGTGCATGATCGCGAGAAGAAAGACGTGATCGCGCGACCAATGACATTACTGCGGGCGCGAACTGTTGCGAGACAGCGCAAATGGCTACCAACAATCCAACATCTCGTGGAGAACGCGACCGGATCGGGAAAACTTGTTGGCGAACGCGGGGATTCAGGCAAGGCGATCGCGCGCGCGCGAGAATGTATTATTTTACAGCACGAGCAAGAAACAAATTATCGCTAAGCTGCGGAATGCGGAAATGTTGACATTTTCGCGCTCTCCGCGGAACGCGAAAATGTCAAATTATCGCAATTTCCGTGAGCGGAACGGAAATTTAGCCCAGGCCTAGCCACTAGTGAGTTTTGAAGCTCCAGCACGAGTCACAAGCTTACCTATAGACATAATATTCCTTTTTGGGGTCTTCTTAGCTGCATATCTGAAGTTCTACATATAGTTCATTTAGGCTAGGGAGGGCAGAATGGTCTATTTGATAGTGGGTTTTAGCCTCTGACCAATATCCAGACCCCACTAGATGTGATATTAAAAGGCTTAGAGGCTCGATACGAACTGCAGCATACCCTTCCCTTCCATTTCCCAAATAGACGTTGGAGATCTAATCTTATGTAAACATGCAATACCAACTGAGAAATCGTAAACTGACCTTAAGCTCAATGCAACGTTGGTACGTACCTAGTTCATGAGCAATACCCTCTCCTCCTTTTGAAATCATGAATAGGTCTTACTTTATACCTGACACTTGAAATAACCAATGTTCAGGTGCAATGATCTTAATTTTAATATGGATTGCTTTTCCTGTCATGTTATTTCTGCCATGTTTTCTGGGTCTCTCCTTTAGCTGAGTTTCAAGCGGGGTACCCTTTGGCTGAAGAGGGGTAATTGAATGCCTTTGACCAGGTAACATCAATCTTATGATGACATTCATACACGTTGTCTTGTGGGGTACCTTTGTGTGTGCAATTTATGGCCAGCTTTCCTCTGGTTTAGTGTTTCTGATGAGACGGTGTATTTTCTACCAGTCGTATACACGGGCTATGAATTCTTGATGGCCAGTATAAACATATGTTTTTGTTTAACACTTTTCGTATGATTTATATGCAGAGTGACTAGTCTTCTATTTGGGCCTGAAGAAGGGCCATGAACCCCGGCTGGGGTTGGTGCAGGGCAGAAACATGTCGACCCCTAGCAGGGGTATATTTGTTGATAACCCCTAGACCTCTGTTTCTAACCCTGTCCTAGGACATCGCACAATACAGTTATTAGGCATCCGGGAGACAGTTTCATATCTTCACTTACTTTTTGTGCACTCTGCCCCTCACTCATCAAGTCCTTTGGTCCCCTCTATACAAAACACCTCAGCTCCTCTTCTATTTTGGAAGAGTTGTAGCCCACACCAGGGCTCTTGTGGCACTGGTGTGAGGAGGGAGCCCCATGATGAAGCATATCACCTTCGGGTGAGTGAGAATTTTTGTCCTTAAAAAGGTCGCTCCATAACATGACACACAACATTCTGACCTACAGATGATCATAATTGTTTTCGGCATCGGAGTTTTCCCCTTATAGTTTTTCTTGTATGATATAAACCATGTCAAAACACTTTGAGAACATACTTTTTGTGAGTTAGAAAAATAAACAACGCAGATGGTGTGTGGTAAATAAAAATACACATATTTCGAGAGAGATGGGGAAAGAGCAGTTTGAATAAATGTACAATATTTATTCAGTCCCACGTAGCATCTTCGCCTGAAGAACAAACTCAATAAATTACATTAAAAAAATAAGATTTCCAAAATACACTGTTTCAAAAGAGTAAAGAGCCACATTTTCTAAGGAAGAAAACAACATTTGAGTTCACCTAAAAAGCAAGCATTGGCATAGCCAATAGGTCTCGCCTTTGGGACCTTATAAGTGTTTAGTTATGCAGCACAATAATCCTTGGTGCTACAACATTGAATGTTGCATGGCTAAACACTTCTAGGCCCCAAAGGTTTATGAAAAATATAATACACATGAACACTTTAGTCCTCATCCACCCGGCCAACTTTGGATCCTGTTTACATGCATATGTCCTTTCTGGTGATTTCAGAGGGTGGCAGAGGGAAGGCCAAAAGGGTTCTATTCAGAGCCATGATCGTCTGGACCGCTGGGGCCTCAGGGTACTGGCCAAGGAGAAAGCTAAAAGGAGCGAAGTCCATAGGTTATGGGTAAACGCATGTATGGATGAGTGGGTAGATAGATGGGTTGGTGGGTTACTGGCTCACTGTTTAATGTGATGGAATGTTTCTGTAAGTGCATGGGTAGTAGGATGTGAAGATAAAACTGAGCGAAAGAAAGAAGAGGGAGAGTATGAGGATGGTTGTAACATTTGTTGTATAGTAAATGTTTGTTTGATCCTGCTGTTAACCTGCCTAAACTAAAAATTATTATGCAAGTTTGCGCTGAGAAATATTTATTACAACAATATAAAAAGGACTGCAGTTAGATGTAGATATAGCTGGTTACCATACCCGCTAATGAACTGTGCGCCGATGTTTTTTTTATTAAAGTTAATTATCGTTTACTGAACATGGCACAGAGAAGGCTAAAGGAAATAGTGAAATATTGAGGGAGTTATAAGAAAATGAATTAGAATAAGAGTGTGTGTGAAAGAGAAAGAGACGAAAAAAGCAGAAGCGAAAGCATGAGAGAGGGTTATTGGTGGATGGATGCATGGATGAGTTGGTAGATGGATGGGTGGGTAGGTTACTGTCTAGCTGGCTAATGGGATGGAATGGTTTGTTAAGTGGATTGGTAGTGGAATAAGAAGATAAAAACAGAGGCAAATACAGAGGAAGATTATGAGTATGCTTTTAACATTTGTGCAACAGCAACTTGTTGTTTGTAATATGGCCCTTAACTTGCCTCACCTAATAATTATTAGGTAAGTTTGAGCTGAGAACATACTGATTAAAAAAGGGAGCGCAGTTAGAAGTTTATATAGCTGGTTACAATAGCTGCGTATTAACTTTTTGCCGTGTTTGCTGAGCACATGAATTGCTGTGTATTTTTAGGTCTCGCCTGACCCAGCGCATGCGCTCGTCTGGCGAGACTTATTGAGAGGGCTCCAAAATATGCTACCAGGCGAGCCTAGACCTACAGAGCATGTGCGCGGGCGCCTTACCGCGATTACTTTCGGTTTCGCGGCCGCACGGCCACTTTGATGTTTGATCGCGATCACTTACACTTTGGCGGCCACACGCCCGCTTTGCATAGCCAATAGGTGTCGCTTTTGGGACCTTATAAGTATTTAGTTATGCAACTGTTGCATGGCTAAACACTTACAAGGTACGAAAGGCGAGACCTATTGGCTATGCCAATGCTTGTTTTGTTTGCTTTCAGTAAGAGCACATTGAGTACAACACAGTAAATGGGAACGCAGTTAGGTGTTTATATCGTTTGCTACAATATAAGTATAGTAACTGTATATTTTTTTACTTTTAGCTGAGCGCACCAGGTGATGCAAAGTGTGTAGGTGTTATAAACAAGCACCAATGTAAAGGGCAAGGGAGCTCTAGCTGGAAAGGAAAACATTGTATCAAACGAAATACCAAAGTAAAGCGACCTTCTGTGTAAGTCTGGTGGAGGGGTGGAGCTAAAAGGAAAAAAGAAGCATCGCCTCACAAGAAACGCTAAGGGGTTGATGCAGACGCTTGGAGCACTGATAAAGCAGGCTGAGAAATGCTGTAACGATTTGCTTTGTAACTT
This sequence comes from Triturus cristatus, assembly GCF_964204655.1. Classification (NCBI taxonomy): domain Eukaryota; kingdom Metazoa; phylum Chordata; class Amphibia; order Caudata; family Salamandridae; genus Triturus; species Triturus cristatus. Next base: position 235,000,383 of record NC_140587.1, read on the forward strand.
TTTGGCCCTTGTGCCGAGCGCACCGAAACACGAAGATTTTTATTTGAGCTTACACTAAAACCGGGCAAGGAATAGCATAACATAGCGTACAAACAGTTCAATTTCTCTTAATTGTTAATAACAAATATTGTACGTAAAGGCATGTAATTGTTAATGGCTAAAATGTTTCCTAGTTAATAAACATCACGTGTTTAATGTTCAAACTGTAAACTTTTTGCCAGTTTGCTAAATGTATGAAATCATCCGGACAATTTACTTTGCAACTGTTAGGCTTATTTAATAAGCGCATAAAGTGATGGCAAATGCTGTGTTTGGTCACGCAAAGGCCGGACGGCTTATAGCACAGTAAAAAGAGAAAGAGGAGGGCAGTACTAGTGGTCAAATTGCCAAGTAAATTAGAATTTTAAACATGCATTTGCAATGCAATAGGTCTCGCAATTACGCGAGTTTGAGCTATTGGCATTGTAAACGACAATGCCCTTTTGTTGCTTTTAAAACAAATAAAAGGCAGTGTCATTTACAATGTCTATATTTTAAACTAGCATAAATGCGAGACCTATTGCAGTGCAAATGCTTGTTTGCCCAAATGACTGCGCGGAGACCACAAGAGGTCGGTAATTTCATGGGGTAAAGAATTAGGCCGGAAGTGACTGGATCGGGGTTCATCAAATGAAGGCGTGTGGAGCAAGAGACACCAAATGTAAGTCCATGACCTAGACAGCACTCTCAAAAGCAGATTACGACTATCTAGAAGCGGAAAAAAGGAGCTTGGAAGATAATTCTACCACACCCGGCGAATATCTGATGCTGGTTCTGTTCATGTGTCCCTCCGGGACAACCCTCGTTACACCAAACACCAAGAGTGACAGTGAGTGGTAGCTGGACCGATTACCTCTTACTTTGTGGCCCAAGCCACGTCAGATGGTCTTTGCTAGCAGGAGACTTCTATTGGATTCATATCCGAGGCTCGAGGGACTGCCAAAAGGATACTTCAAAAGATTTTTGCTGGGGCAATTTGAGATGGCATAAAAGACAGATTTTAAAACGTCAACTGACTGATGTAGACGGTTGGTGTAAAGGCCTTTATTTAGGTACTGTTTAGTATTGTTATGGAATTGCTTTATTTCGAAGGTATTATCTCTCCAGAAGGTTGTCAAGTTTATTTCGTTTAAATTCAGACCTTTAACGTAATTTTAAAAAAAATCCTACTTCCTGCAGATATTGAAGAGAAAAGCTGCCAATAACCATTTCAAACCCAACCATTTTTCCTTTCTACCAACAAAGCAAAAATGCTCAGCAGACAAGTTTTAAAAACGCATTTATTTTCCTTCAAATGATTTCCAGGCAATAAATAAAAATAACATTTCAGTCTAAAATGATCAGTATGTACAGGATTCAGAAACGCAATTTCACTTTGAAATATGGCGCTATTACAGAGCTTAATAACCAGAAGTATTGTATTGCTCTCTGGATTTTAGCAACAACCCTGCTCTTTTCTCCTCAAGAGGTTGGACTCCTCCATTCTCAAATATGGCAACCTGAGAGTCCGACGAACACTCCTAGCTACATTCAGATGGGAGATGCACATTCAAGTTTCATGTTTCAATTCAGGCTCCTTTTCAAGGGGGGAGGGGGTGGGGAGAGAAGATAAGAGCCACAAGCTGAACCCCCAGCTATCCGAGCTTGTGATGAATTACCAAAACAGACACTGGTGCAAACATTTACACAGAAGGATGACCTTTAGACACATATACAACCACGATTCTCAGTAATAAATAAAGTGCTCCACTAAAAACAAACTTAAGTGACATTCGGCATGAACACAGGACACACAAAAGATTTGGATTAAAATAAATATGCCCATTCACAACAGTAGAGCGTATGCCACATCCCCAAGACCCTGCCACCTCATGTGGTACCTCAAGGCGTCTTTAAGTGCCAACATTTCACTCTGGGGCGACTGGGAGCTAGGAGGTGGGTGCATTTGCTGCTCCGTATTAAATATTTGTGCTATTGTAGATGTTACATATTCCACTCATGCCATCCATCAAAATCATATGGACCGCAATATGCAACCACACACTACCTTCTGTTGGTTCTGAGAGACTCTTTAGAGTGGCATGGTTCAGAGAGTGAAACAGGACTAAGATGTTATCGCGAGTGCAACTTTACATGATTATAGCATGGAAAGATCTAGTGTAGGGCTGATGTATATTTAAGACTGCAGTTTGTGTGGCTGGTGTGGTTGTGAGCAGGAATTTGGAAAGCACCCGTATGTTAGTCAGCAATTTTCACATACACAGCAAGCACAATCCCCGTAGATTTTCTTTACAAAGGTAGCAGAGATCTGCAGCTGTTAGAACGGACCATGTTCCGCTTAAGACAGACAAAGGGCCCAGGCGCTCGGCACTAAATGCATGGGGCTTGTTTTAATTCACATTCTAGATGTTAATGTATACCAACATCAGAACACAAAATGTGCACGAGCCACTTTCCGCCCCAATCGTCATTCTCCTCCTTATCTTTCACCTTAAGTGGCGCTTTTCTTTGGAATGAAATCTATTGACACCCTGTACAAAATGAGATTAATGAATACCATAGAGATTAAACCAGACCCACCGTCTTCCGATGGTCTCCCCTGCCATACTGCATGATGCTCCTTTGTAGGTAGAGGTTACAAACGGGTGTCAGAGTCCTGAAGTCCAAGCAAAACGTGCTCCCGCATAACTCCGGTCCACAGACCTAGCACAGTAAATGGCCAACCCACACAGGACATCTCAAAACACCCGTGGAGTGCAAAGGCTACATAAATACAAATATTCCTTCATTAGAAGATACGGCCGTGGCGGGCAGCAGGAAGTTCAAAGAAACCTTCAAGAAAAGCAGAACGGCTGGCACCATCAGCATTATCCCTCTATAAAAACGCATTCAAGGTATTTGGCAATCCTTACAAATCTTATCAACTTGTCACTTCTTCAACTGAACACCTACGACAAGCTTAAAGCTTATGACTGAGGCTCTTGTAATTCAGTGCTCTGCATCTTACCAAAGACTGCTCAGAACTGTGCCAGACTACCATACAGACTTGCTCTGAAAGATGCAAAGGTATTAAAACAGAACTAAGGCACAAGTTCTATTGAGAAATCAATATTTCTAATTTACATGAATTAAAAAAAACAAGACAAGCCCGGTGGAGCGTGGCGCGCGCGCTTGGCGGGGACGGGGGAGCGTATTCGAGGCGGGGGAGCGGACCCTTTGAAGTGCAATGCCAAACGGATTGCATGGCGGCACGTTGCGCGTGATTGTGCGCGTGCTAGCCAGGCAATCCGCTTTTTGGGAGCACTTTTAAAGCCCCCTTACAATAGTCTCGCTTGCGATCCCATACGCGATAGCAAGGCGAGACCTAAAAAGGATGATTGCGCTTTTGATCTAAATGTATGCCTTTGAGGCATATAATTGGCAATATAGAAACAGCGCTTGTAGTTAACTGCAACAATACAGCCTTGTAAACGTATACATGGGGTTTTATAAACGCGTGAAGTAGTTACTTTAGGCTCCAAGAAGACGGCCGCCAAGCTTTGCAGCTACTTTGAAGTTACCTCCTGGCCACGCCCTCTTCCCGCCCCTGAGGCCTTCTATTTCAAATGTGCATCTACAGAACGCGCAGCGGACGTGCGCAGCGGGCGCGCCGTTTGCGCGCCGAAGGTGCGCCTAAGGCAAGCCCGTCTGCGCCCATCCGCGGCCGGACGGGGCTAGGGGCACGACTCCATGCCAATTTTATTTCATACTCTTCTGATGAGCTTACCACCCTCCAAGGTCACTGGCCACTCTCAGAATCTGTCCGCAGGCACATTGTCTCACTAGGGCTTGTCCCTTCTCCCATTCCTACATCACCGTCCTCCCTGCCCGCCTCTCCGCCACAATGCCCTTCCCCGACGGACCCCCTTCCTTCTACTCCATCATTATCTGTTCTCTTACTCAACACCAGGTCAGCGGTCAAGCACCATCATGAGCTCTTTGTCCTGCTCGATTCTGAGAAGCCTGACTTACTGCTCTTGACCGAAACCTGGTTCTGTGATTCCTCCCTCCCCATTCTCTTGGCTACCCTTCCCCCTCCCTACGTCGCCTTACGCGCCGACCGCCCGGCGGGTAGGGTAGGCGGTGGTGTGGCGTTAATCGCCCGGTCGGAATTGAATTTTCAAACCCTTCCCTTTCCCCCCATTCCCTCCACTGAATTCCTTACAGTTCGTTCCCTCGTCTTCTCCCCCCCTATTACTTGTCTTCTATTGTATCGCCCTCCCCAGTCTTCCCCTCTGTTTCTGCCGGCATTTCAAGACTTGCTGGCCAATATGGTGGTTAACTACGCTTCGGTCTTGGTGTTAGGGGATTTCAACTACTGGCCCTTGGACCCTTCTGAGTGCACTGCCTCGAAAGAATTCACGGAGTCTCTTCTATCTCTGAATTTTGTGTCACACATCTCTGTCCCCACTCACTCTCACGGTCACATACTTGACCAGGTTTGGTCCCTCAACCTGCCTGTTTCCCCGGTGACGGTCTCCCCTTGTCTCTGGTCCGATCATGCCCTTATTTCTTTCTCCATCTCTCTCAACCCGGTATCCAAAGTCCTCCACGCCAAAAATACCTGGGCGCGGAATTGGAACAGAGTTGATTTTCCCACATTGACCTCTCACCTTCGGAACTCTATTCCGACCCTTTCTGGTCTTCCGTCCGACTCTCAAGCCAACACTATTAATACTTGGTTGGCTAGAGGTTGTGACTCAGTGGCTCCCCTGCGTCGCATTTCCGTCCGGCGACCCAAGGAGTCGAACAGGTGGTTCAATGACCATCTAAAAGAGCTAAAACTGTCTGTTCGACAGGCAGAGAGGCACTGGAGAAAAAATTACTGCCCCTTATTCAAAACCCTCTACCTTACATCACTTGCCGAATACAAGACTGCAATCCTCGCCGCCAAAACCTCATATTTTTCATTAAAAATAATGTCAGCTGAGAATAAACCCAGGGAAATCTTCGGTATAGTGAATGACCTGGCCTATTCCAACAGAGTTTCACCCCAAATCCCCCATCCCAGCCTCTATGCAACCAAATTAACACTTATTTTCTTGACAAGATCGCTACCATCAAGGCCAACATCCCCCCCCCCTCGTCTACCTTTGTTGATCCCTTCCCCCCTACTGTCCAAAATCATCTTACCTCCATCCCTCCCCTCACTGAGGAGGTATTTCTGGAGATACTCCCCAAAGTAAAGTCTGGTTCCCCGGCAGACATCTGTCCGGCGCGAATCCTGCAACAAATTTACTCCTCCTGCCCCGAACCCCCCATCACTTTCCTCAATATTTCTCTAGCGCAGGGAGTAGTGACCCCCGCGCTCAAATCAGCTACCATAGTGCCCATCTTAAAGAAGCCTGGCGCTGACCCGTCCATCTCAGCCAATTATCGCCCCATTTCCCTGCTGCCCTATCTGGGCAAGGTGCTGGAGCGCCATGTCACCGCGGTATTCAGCGCCCACGTAGAGGCCAATGGGGGACTGGCCTCCCGCCAGGCTGGCTTCCGACCCAGGCACTCGACTGAATCAGTCGTGGTATCAGTCCTTGACAACCTCAGGAAGGGTATGGATCATAACAAACACCAGGCGCTGGTACTCCTCGATCTCTCCGCCGCATTTGACACGGTGGACCACACCATCTTACTGTCCCGTGTCAAGGCGGCTGGAATTGAGGGATCAGCCCTGGTGTGGCTTTCCTCCTTCCTGAGGGACCGTACCCAGGCGGTCCGGCTGGGAGACTTCACTACCACCCCACTTCCCGTCACTTGTGGTGTTCCCCAGGGTTCCTCTCTGTCTCCCTTACTATTCAATCTCTATATCTCTTCCCTCATTTTCGCTCTCCAGCAGCTGGAGGTTACCGTGTACAATTACGCGGATGACCTCCAGCTCATCTTTGACTTATCCTCTTCTCCCTTCTCTGTCTCTAGCTTCCAGTCCACCATGACATTCATCAGGGACTGGATGAACCACAACCATCTCAAGTTGAACCCGGATAAAACCGAGTTGGTTCTCACCGGGGGTTCTTCCAGTCCCTGGAACTCTCTCTTCTGGCCCTCCTCTCTTGGTCCCGCCCCCATTCCCTCTACCACGGTCAAAACATTGGGGGTCAAAATGAACAATCAGCTCACCCTCCACTCTCAAATCAGCTCTGTAGTCTCTTCCTGCTTCCTCACCCTCCGAACTATCCGCACTGTCTCTCGCTTCTTTTCCCCCCAGGCACTCAAAATGATCATGGCCGCATTGGTAATATCCCGGCTGGACTACGCCAATGCCCTTTACAACGGCATACCAGCATACAGCCTGAGGAGGCTCCAGATGGTCCAAAACCAGGCTGCTCGGTTGGTCTTTGGTCTCCCACGTTACCACCACTCCACACCCCTTCTCAGGGAGCTCCATTGGCTCCCTGTCAAGGAACGCTCCCTTTTTTAAACCGCATGTACGGTTTTCCAGGCCCGCCAAGGCACTGCCCCCGCCTTTATTTCTTCATTAATAAAAGAATACGTTCCCACCAGAGAGCTTCGCTCTTCTTCCAAGTCCCTCCTTCAAATCGCTCGCTTCAGACGTAAAAAGTGGGGAGGGACCAACTTCTCTACCTTGGCCCCCACTCTCTGGAACTCCCTCCCCGACCATCTCCGGGCGGCTACCCATTATGTGCCCTTCCGCAAGGAACTAAAAACGTTTCTGTTTAAACAGGCCTTCCCTGTTTAACCTCCCCCCCTTGCTCTCCCATAGGCTCCTACTTTGCCTCTGTTGCCAATACCCTCCACTAGCGCCAAGAAACCGTTCGGTGCACACTGCGCTTTATAAATGTTTTAAATTAGAAATTAGAATTATTTGTTTCAGCTATGGCGCTAAAGCACACAATGTGAAGAAGACTTGGGAAGTACTTGGGTGCGGCTTTAGCACCAAGCCAAGCAGCAAGGGTGCAATGGTTTGTTTGTATTGTAAAGGAGAAGCACAGCATGAAAATAAGGGCTGTTAATTTGTAGGCTGGGGCTACAACAAAACGGATGTTAGGACAGACATTAACGTAGTTTAAAAAAACCAAAAACTTTTGTGTGCCGAGGCATCACATGATAGCTGTACGCGAAAACGCTTTTACATTTATAAACATTATGCACTAAGCAGCAAAAGACTAGATTACCACCAAAAAGTGTAATTGGAGCACTATTATTCCAGGCAGAAAAATTTAAAACATTAGCAATATGACACTAAAAATGCGGGTTGAGAAATGGTGTAGCGAAAACCGAATCAAAAACACGCCAAAAGCAAAGCAGTTGCTACCTTGGAACAAAAAGCACTTATAATGCGGGCTGATGAATGCGATATCAGAAACAGAATTTAAACTAAAAACCGCTTAGGGTTTGATGAGGAGGCACGGAGCACTACTATTCCAGTTTGACAAATGCCGTAGCGAAAACGAAAGCAAAGTTGTTGGTACAACGGAAGAGCTGTCGGTAAACCAAAACATTGGCTCGAACGAAATTCCTAAATCAACCAAGCTTCCCAAATGCAAATAAACAACAAATGTTGAGAAATGGCGTAGCAGAAACCGAATCAAAAACACGCAAAAAGCAAATAAGTTGCTACAGCGGTGCAAGAAGCACTCCAAGGGGCATATTATCAAGAACCGGCATTAAAATTATCGCCGCTTTAGCGGCAGTATCCTGCCGCTAAAGTGGCGATAATTTTAACGCTGCTCTTGATAATATGCCCCCAAATGTGGGCGGAAAAATGAGAAAACACTAATAATGCGGGTTGACAAATGGCGTAACAACAACCGAATGAAAAACATGACAAAAGCAAATGAGTTGCTACAGCGGTGCAAAAAAACGATTAATGAGGACTGTTAAATGAGAAAACACAAAAAATGCGGGTTGAGAAATAACGTAGCAAAAACCGAATGAAAAACACGCTAAAAACAAATCAGTTGCTACAGCGGTGCAAAAAGCACTAATAATCTGCACGGATAAATGAGAAAACATTAATAATGCGGATTGTGAAGTGGCGTAGCGAAAACCGAATCAAAACACGCGAAAAGCAAGGCAGCAGCTAAATCGGAACAAAAAGCACGAATAATGCGGACTGATAAATGAGAAACCACTAATAATGCGGGTTGCAAAATAGCGTAGTGAAAATCGATTCAAAAACACGCAAAAAGCAAATCAGTTGCTACAGCAATGCAAAAAGCACTAAGAATGCGGGCGGATAAAAGAGAAAACACTAATAATGCGGGTTGAGAAATGGCATCGCGAAAACCGAAGCAAAAACATGCCCAAAGTAAATCAGTTGGTGCATCGTAACAAAAAGCACTATACATTTTGCGCTGTCCTTGTCAAATACATTACTGCAAATGGCTACTATTGCATTTTGACATTTGCTGTAGCGAAAACTAAAGCAAGGCTGTAGGTACAACGGAAGAGCTTCGGTAAACCAATACATTGGCTTGAACGAAATTCCTAAGTCAACCAAGCCTCCCTTCAAGTCCCCATAAAAAAAAGAGATCCACGCTGAAACAAAAAACACAAAAAGTATGCAAGAATCCCATGTAAAGGGGCCAATAGCCAAAGGTGTGTCCAAGAAGGAAAAGGAGGGACTTTACACACGCATAACAAATAGCAAGAAGGCAATTTTTAAAAAATAGGTGAAGAACGAATCGGAAAACGAAGGCGGAGCCTCCCTCACTATACTGTATACAGCATCTCTCGACGAGACAGCGCATGTGCTGCCTAGGCGAGACCTAAAAAATAATGTATGTCATGACTTCCGTGCTCTATGTAGTTCTAAAACTCAAAGGAGATTGCAATATCCTTGTAGTATACTATACGGTAGAGGGGTGTGGTGTCAAAATATTAGTGGCTAAGGCGGAGGAGCATCTCCCAATTGCTTTTTGCATGTAAAAAAATGAGAAAAAGAATGACAATAACCAAGGTAATTATCATTTTAGTTTTACCCGTTGTGGCATCTTAGTGGGGCGGGACTGCTCCCAGAGCAGGGGGAGGAGTGGGTTGCACTTTCTATGTGAGCATGAGTGCTTGGCCGGCCCTCTTGGGCCCCCCAAAACACTCATGCGCACATACCGTGTTCGAGAACATGCCCACCCCACAAGCCCCTGGCATGGCTTTCAGACCAATCACAACACTGCATTGCAGGGAGCCTGGGAGCCCTGGTGCTTCCTTTCTCCTTTCCCCAAGAAGCCAGGAAGAGGACATAGGAAAGGTGGTGGCCGGCGGGAGGTAAGTGATTTATTTCCCCCCACCCCACTGCTGCTAACAGGTAGCAGCTGCAAAATATTGTTGTTAGAATAATATCTTACGTACATATGGTGTCCTAAATATTGTTTACAAAAATAGCACCATATTGAAATTAATACTGATAACACTGCTTCCAATGGGATGATATCTTTGTAAATGATATTTAGCAAACCAGTCTTTTGGGGATAATATGTTGCTTTAACATGACATACAAGCAGTAGAGGAAAGTTTAGCCCACATAAGACATTTTCACACCATCAGTGCTTAAGTTGAGCCGGTGGTTTCTGGTACTGGCCACCAGTACTTAATTGGCAGCACCAGCATTTATGACAGTCTACCACATGGTGGGCTGTTTGTCTGATTTAGAGTGCGCACTACGACAGTTGTTTACTAGTTTAATATATGTTATCAATGACTAATACCTGCTTCCCAAGCTATTTATATAGCTTTTGGGACCTGGAATATTCTAAATTGTCACACTTGTAGGAGTGTGATGGTTAGTAGCTGGTTTGATACTATCATTGGTAGCACTATTTTATTTATTTATTTATTTGTTGATTTATGAAGCACACAGCTACCCAACAGGGTCTCCCGGCGCTAGATAGGCGGAGGCAGAGCCACACAAGGGCTAGGCAACATGCCGGAATAGGAGTCTCACCAGGTCGCTAAAAAGAAAAGTCTTTAACTAACTTTGTGCTTTGGGATGTGTGGGTAACTTGCAGTTAGATTGCTGGGGCTGTATTACAGATAAGGGCATATTTACTAGCCCCTAACGCCACCGGAGCATCACTTTTTCTGACGCTTTGGTGGTGTTGCGCCATTCCCCATGTTTGACAAGATGCCGCTAAATATGTCCCTTTCCGCTGCAATGTGCTGAGGCAAAGAGGCGGGCAATGGGTGTTGCAGTTCATTAATTTCTCTGTGTTTTTTGCTCTTTCCATTTGGGATGCATTGTGCAGCACCAATAGAAAGAGCAAATCACCATTATTGATTGTTTATATGCTTGAAGGTGTCCCTCCTGCACATAAACAACCGGACCTGCAGCGCAGGCACCCTTGCTACATGGCGCAACAGTGCCTGGACTGGTGCTAGGCAGCTTTTTTAGTACCAGCACCAGGGGTAAATACTGTGCCTCCCTGAGTTTTAAAAATGTCAGAGCGAGGCATTGCCAAATTTGGAAAACGCGCTTTGGCATTTTCTAGTAAATATCCTCCATTGTGGCACATTGAAGCATCAGGTATTTGTGTTGCCTCTTGCTAACCCTGGGCACTTTGCAATAATATAACTGACCACGGACGCTTGTGTGGCTCCTTTGATAACAAGGATCTCACTGGTGCACATTTTGTGCACGCACAAGGAGGCATTCTCTCATTTGCATAAGGTCATAGACAATGCACTGAGATGCAACTTGTCATTGCGACATGCCATTTCCCAGACAAGGGCCAATGGCATAGTAGCTGTCGGGAGATGCACTAGCCATGTGCATATGAGCTGGCACACAGTCATTGTATCTACAAGGAGGCTTTATATGTGGGAGCAAAAGGTTACCCCAGAATTGAGACACCCCTAAATTGCCCTCAATCATTTTTACGCAATTTATGGATCACAGGCAGTGTTAAACTTAGTTCCATGAGGATAAGCAACCTCCCAAAACATCAAAATCAATCAAAAATAAAAAGAATTATTTATTTGAACCCAAACAAATAATTGACTTCTAGATGAATGACAAGTTAAAGAATTTTATTACAAAACTAAAAAAATGACTGGTGCAGAATCAATGACACGAAGTCTTTCAAATGCAGATTTATATAGAGTATGTAAAAATTAGAAAATGCTCCACGTTTCAATGAGCAGCAAAATCAGACCAGAATCAGACAGTATCCCAAGTAGAAAAAGAAAAGTCTTCTAGCTCACCCTCAAAATCGTGGGTTTTTATGCACAATTCTGGCAAAGAAAATAAGAATTTCTGCAAAATCATTGTGGTGTGAGTGAATGTATTGTTTCCTCAGCAAATCAGAGCACAAGAAAAATAAATGCTATGTTTATGTTATGTTATGTTAGGTTGTGTTACGTTATGTTACATTACATTATGTAGATTTCTAGAGCGCCCAATCACCTGGAAGGGTATCCTGGCTTTAAGCAGGTGTGAGTCTAGCCACCCTTAGGGCCTAGTGGGACTACTCAAAAAGCCAGTTCTTGCGCTTCTTGTTGAATTCTTAAAGTGAGGAGGAGGCTCTAATGTGTAGTGGCAGGTCATTCCACATTTTAGAAGTGATGTAGAAGGAGGCTCGATCTCCAGATCTGGTTTCTGTATGCGTGGTATTTGTGCAAGTTGGACTCTGGAAGGTTTGTGGAAGCAAATGTGATTGTTGAGGCAGTGTTATGTAGTGCCTTCAAAGTGGTGGTGAGGAGTTTGAATTGTGCTTGTTTGTGAATGGGGAACAGGTGTGGTGTGATGTGAGTGCAGTGTGAGAGGTTGAGAGTGATTCTGGCTGCTGATCTCTGAATAGAGAGTGGGGTGCTGGGTACTATTGGTGTGATTAGTGTTGGCTTTAAATGAATGCATGAAAACTTGTAGGGGTGCAGGCGAATGCTCCCTCAGGGTTCCAGGCTTGCCTTTGGACTGCCGCTGGTGAGCCTGCTATGCTTGTCCACTGCATTTCAACGCTGTGGCTGCCAATAATTAGGTAACAATGAATTGTGAGGGAGGGCCGAAGGGAAATATTTTTAATGACCCTAGGGTTACTAATCCCTAAACCTTACATTTTATAACAAACAGAAGTAACCTAGGTCAAACAATCAGAGCCTAATAGTGTTGAAAACATATTAAGAGAGAAAAAGCACATGTGAGTAATACCATCAATGTTGAATCCCATCAGCCACTGTGAATAGCGGTTATCATCATATGGAATTCGTCCACACACAATACTCTTGTGTTAGAGATATGTGTAGTGTGTGAAACCAGGGACAAACAGACAGATTCATAGGATTATTTTACCCTGATATGTTATGATGTCGCTACTCATGAGTTGAAGGTGGCTACAGGTTTAGAAGCAGTGCAAAAACAAACAAAAGTGTGTGCAAATGTTAAAAACAACTACTGAGTCAGTCCCACAATTTTATTCATGACTGACCGAGTGATGTGGTTAAAAACAGTGCAAAAAGCAGTTCGAAAAAATAACTGCTATTGTCCCAAAGGTGGTCTACATGTTTCAGCCATTGTGATTGAATATCAATCTGGCTTTCGTCAGGACCGATTATATATGCTACTGCTTAATAATGTATTCATCCAAACAGTGAAAAGGAAAAGGAAAAGATACGACCTACTTGCGTGGTAGTATTGAAACACTCCCGACTATGCGTGGAGTGAGTTACAAATCCTAGAAACAGAAAAAGGATTGTCAATCATCAGAAAATTACTGGAAAAACAACAATGAAAATCAACAACGTGGTGCACAGGCTTTTGCTCTAAATTGATATGTAGATACTATATACATGGTGCAGGCTCTCGTTGTCAGTTAAACTAACTGTAGTGTAACAGACATTTAAAACAACTTAATTGTCGAGATGGGAGACACCAATTAATATAATCAATCGGTGTTCCTGCTTACCCCTCAATGTAGGGGGTCACGCCTCACCCCACCTGGCATCCGCTCAGATGAACGAGGCCCCGCTCTGTATTGAAACAAACGGATGTTGTGATGTATGTACCTAGCAATAGTTGCTGGTCTCAAAATAAAATGTTATCTCTGTACTTATATCCAAACGATAGGAACATGGCCAAAAACAAACCGACTGGTAAAGGACTACAGTTGTCTGAACTGTGATTATTAAAAGCTCAGTAGCGGCGGCGTTTGTGTAAATATCCCGGCCTATTAAAGTTCCAGTGGATGTGTCTCAAGGGTAAACTGAGACGATATTTCACATACGGGGCGGCATGCTGAGGCGGTATTAAGGTGTCATAGTTAAAGTTTTAACAAAAGAATTGCACAAAAGAGTTTAGAAACAGGTTTAGAAAAAGAGAGATGGCGCGTCTATGGAGCGCTTACCTTTCCGTCGGTACCTCCGGCTGAAATGAGCTGGACGGGGAGGCACCGATGTTTGTGTATGGTGCTCATAAATAGATGCGCGTCTAGATGACGCACTCGTCAGTATCAGCAAAGGCTCCTGGTATTTGGAGTTGCGTGCCAGTTGTCAGTACTTTCTCAATCTCGGCTCGGATGAAGAGTCATCCTTGGTCATAAACATGTCCGAGTACTACGTGCTGTGTCTAAAGTAATGGTTGTTGCTTGAAAACAGCAATCTGTATGGAAGTCACTGAATGTTCGTAATCGCATCTCAATACGAATGATTCTATGATGTAAAGAGGTGTGAGTAGCTTTCTTACAATAGATAAACAGAGTTGTCATACGAGGCTCTATAAGAAGTGGCACAGTATGCAGATCAGTATGTCCATGTTTCGTTACACTTAGTTTGACACCTTTAACTGGGGTGAATGTTGTCGTGAGGTGTTTGTAGAATGTACGTGTTCCCCAGAGATTGTCCAGGGGGGGAAGAAAAACCTAGAAAGGGTACATTCAATGTTGTTGACAACCAAACACCAAGTGGTAAAATGGTACTTCCAGATATTAAAGGCTAGTCCACGGTATATCATCGTTGAGCCCTTGTGCATCACTGTGGAGTGAATAAATCCATTTTTGTTCTTTCCTAAAAAGGAATCGGGCAATGTCACTGACATGTGGAGGAATAAACGGCTGCTCTAACACCGTCCACTGAAGTTCTTCAGGTTTGTGTTTGAAAGTGAGGAAGTGTTGAGTCAGTTTTGTCGCTTGCTTATGACACCGGATGGTACTCTTGTGTTCATTTATGCGAAGTTTGATTTTGCGAGTCGTCATTCCTACATACCTCAACGAACAAGGGCAAGTGATCATATATATGACTCGTTCAGAGTTACAGTTGGTATGTTTGGTTAAAACCCAAGGTCTCTGTGTCCCAATATCAATTTCTTTGGTTGGGGCAGTCTGGGGACAGGCAGTACAATTACCGCAGGGAAAATGTCCTTGTACCTTCGGTAAGTCCCAGAGAGTGTTTGTCCTAACAGACTGGATGGTTTTGGGTCGAGTGTGTACGAGAGTGTCTCGTAGGTTGGTTCCTCTCTTGTACGCAAAAAGGGGACTAGGAAGAGTACCTTTCCCAATGTTGAGAATGGACCAATGTCTGCGTATGGTTCTTTGTATGTTGTTCGTCTGGGTACTGAAAGTATGTACGAACGTGAGCCTCTGTAGTGGTGTCTTAATTACAGAAGGCTCTAGTAAGGCATCTCGATTGTTATTGAGTGCTCTCTTCATAGCCTTCTTCACAAGATATGGGGGATACTGACGTTGTTGTAATTGGATAGATAAATTGTGGGCATGTTTCCGGAAGTTGTGTGTGTCTGAACAGTTTCTGCGTAGTCGCAAAAACTGTCCTACAGGCAAATTCTCCCGTAGTGCTCTGGGATGGAAACTCTGAAAGGTGAGCAATGAGTTACGAGCCATGGGTTTCGTGTATAACTCACAACCTAATCCACCATCTATAGGATAGATTTGAATATCCAAGAAAGATAGTTTTTCTTTGCTGTATTCTATGGTGAACTTGAGAAATGGATTTTGGTTGTTCAACCAGTCATAGAATTCTGAGACCTGTAGGGTGGTGCCTCTAAAGATGACAAGAATGTCATCGATATAGCGTTTCCACACTCTAATTTGGTCTCGAAAGGGATTTGTGGAGTTGAATATGTGGTTCTCTTCGAACATGTGCACATAAAGATTGGCTAACGAAGGGGCAAAAATACTCCCCATCGAAGTTCCTGACACTTGGAGGTATAATTTGTCTTCGAACTTGAAAACATTTTCAGTCATTGCCAATCTCGCACATTCCATGACAAAGGGTGTCGGTGTCATGATTTCTGAATCCTGAAGACTGGTTTCTAGTAATGTGCGTATGGTTTCAAGTGTTTCGAGTTGGGGAATGGCTGTATACAGTGACTCTATGTCAAAAGACATAAGGTAATCTTGGTCTACATCAAATGTTGTTACTGTTAGCAGTCTCAGGACGTCTTTTGTGTCTTGAAGATAGGTTGGCATCTTCTTGACTAATGGTTTTAAGTAAAAGTCTACGAAGGTAGACAGAGGTTCCAGCAGGGAGCCTATTCCTGATATTATGGGGCATCCTGGTGGAGGTCTTTGTGTTTTGTGAATTTTTGGCACGGTATAAAAATAGGGCACAATAGGAAATTTAATTGTCAGAAAGTCTGCTTCATTGGCAGTGATCCAGCCTTCAGCTTTCGCCTCTTCAACCAAATGTTGAATTTCGTTGGATAATCTCATGGTTGGGTCCAGAGACAACTGCCGGTAGGCCGTGGTGTTGTTTAGCTGTCTTAAACATTCTTCACGGTAGGCTGTTGTATCTTGGATGACAATAGCACCTCCTTTGTCGGCAGGTTTTATTGTAATGGTGGTATCATTGGCCAGAGTAGAAAGAGCTTTCTTCTCTCTTAAAGGTAGGTTATGATAGGGTTTGGCATTGCAATCTTGTAGGCTGTTTATGTCTTCTAAGACAGCTTTCTCAAATGTAAGTACTTGGTTTGGTACTTGATGTAGAGGCGGATTGAAACTAGAAGGTGGTTTCAAACCGGTGTTATTTGACTTTGGTTCAGTTGGTTCCACGCTCCTATCTTTAAAGAAAAAGTGTAGTCTGATTTTTCTGAAAAAACGTGCCAATTCACATCTAAGGGCAAAAGAGTCTCCTACATTGGTTGGGACAAAGCCGAGTCCTCGGTTGAGAACTGTAAGTTCATCTTTATTAAGAGAACGCGCACTCAAATTGACCACTAGGTCGTTTGGTTGGTGCTGGTGCTTGGTTGTGCTAGACCTGTCCTGCTCCTGGTGTTCGGTGGTTGTGGAGGGTCTTGTTCCCAATGGACCTGTGTCCGCCCTTTTCTCCTGACTCGATTTCTCCCACGACTTTGTCCTAAAAAAGGCTGGTCCAGAAATGGAGGATGGGGTTGGAATGGTGGTATAGAATGTGGATATTGTGTAAAAGGGTATTGCCATGGGGCTGGTGGCCACCAGGGTCCTTGGTATTGAGAGGGTCCAAATCTACCTCTCCTGCGATTCCTTCTAAAGGAGGTGGATGTACCTCTGCCTTGTTGGTTGTCAAATGAGGATGCCTCAGAGTCACTTGAATATGCATCTGAGCCTGAGGAAGAATAATTTGAGCCCAAGCGTTTGCCTTTCTTGTTGAATTCGGGAGGTTTGTACCCTTCTTTAGTATAGGGGTATACATTTTCATGGGAAAAGCGTGCAAGATCTTTTTTGAATTTATCGATCTTTGTCAAAATGATTGAGTCTTTATACTCTTTGTTAGACTTGTTCGTTTCTTCCAAATTCTTTTTGAAAAGAGTGTTAGTGATTGTCGTTTTGATTTGTCCTTCTAGAAGTTGTATCTCAATCAGGATAGCGTCTGCTATTCTTTTGGCTGTGTTAATAATCAATATTAACCAGTCTCGCGTGCATCGCCACGCGATCAAGGACCAATCTTTCATGAAGGGCTTGTCGGTGAGGAACAAGCGTGGTGCATTCGTCACTAGTAAACCAGTGGGAGCACAGTTCTCACGTAAATATTCAGTCATGATGGCCCCGTGGATGGTCGTGCGTGAATGTGTACGTTTGAGATTGAGTAAAGTGGGCCAATCACTTGGAATGTTAGGTGTTGTTTCAGAGATGGTGTTTAATATACTTGGATTCTCTGTAAGGATAGTCTGTAAGACACTATCGTCAAATGCAAGTCCAGTTTGTGCGGCCATGTTCAACTAAAGTTATAGACAGAGTAGGTTGAGATAAAAAGTGGTCAATCTTCTTTGTAGAAGTCAAGAAAAAGTGATCAATCTTCTTTGCAGAGATCAACAAAAAGACAGCCCGCAGCCGTAGCTGCTCAATATACTGGTAACAATGAATTGTGGGGGAGGGCCGAAGGGAAATATTTTGAATGACCCTAGGGTTACTAATCCCTAAACCTTACATATTATAACAAACAGAAGTAACCTAGGTCAAACAATCAGAGCCTAATAGTGTTGAAAACATATTAAGAGAGAAAAAGCACATGTGAGTAATACCATCAATGTTGAATCCCATCAGCCACTGTGAATAGCGGTTATCATCATATGGAATTCGTCCACACACAATACTCTTGTGTTAGAGATATGTGTAGTGTGTGAAACCAGGGACAAACAGACAGATTCCTAGGATTATTTTACCCTGGTATGTTATGATGTCGCTACTCATGAGTTGAAGGTGGCTACAGGTTTAGAAGCAGTGCAAAAACAAACAAAAGTGTGTGCAAATGTTAAAAACAACTACTGAGTCAGTCCCACAATTTTATTCATGACTGACCGAGTGATGTGGTTAAAAACAGTGCAAAAAGCAGTTCGAAAAAATAACTGCTATTGTCCCAAAGGTGGTCTACATGTTTCAGCCATTGTGATTGAATATCAATCTGGCTTTCGTCAGGACCGATTATATATGCTACTGCTAAATAATGTATTCATCCAAACAGTGAAAAGGAAAAGGAAAAGATACGACCTACTTGCGTAACACAAAACACAAAGACCTCCACCAGGACGCCCCATAATATCAGGAATAGGCTCCCTGCTGGAACCTCTGTCTACCTTCGTAGACTTTTTCTTAAAACCATTAGTCAAGAAGATGCCAACCTATCTTCAAGACACAAAAGACGTCCTGAGACTGCTAACAGTAACAACATTTGATGTAGACCAAGATTACCTTGTGTCTTTTGACATAGAGTCACTGTATACAGCCATTCCCCAACTCGAAACACTTGAAACCATACGCACATTACTAGAAACCAGTCTTCAGGATTCAGAAATCATGACACTGACACCCTTTGTCATGGAATGTGCGAGATTGGCAATGACTGGAAATGTTTTCAAGTTCGAAGACAAATTATACCTCCAAGTGTCAGGAACTTCGATGGGGAGTATTTTTGCCCCTTCGTTAGCCAATCTTTATGTGCACATGTTCGAAGAGAACCACATATTCAACTCCACAAATCCCTTTCGAGACCAAATTAGAGTGTGGAAACGCTATATCGATGACATTCTTGTCATCTTTAGAGGCACCACCCTACAGGTCTCAGAATTCTATGACTGGTTGAACAACCAAAATCCATTTCTCAAGTTCACCATAGAATACAGCAAAGAAAAACTATCTTTCTTGGATATTCAAATCTATCCTATAGATGGTGGATTAGGTTGTGAGTTATACACGAAACCCATGGCTCGTAACTCATTGCTCACCTTTCAGAGTTTCCATCCCAGAGCACTACGGGAGAATTTGCCGGTAGGACAGTTTTTGCGACTACGCAGAAACTGTTCAGACACACACAACTTCCGGAAACATGCCCACAATTTATCTATCCAATTACAACAACATCAGTATCCCCCATATCTTGTGAAGAAGGCTATGAAGAGAGCACTCAATAACAATCGAGATGCCTTACTAGAGCCTTCTGTAATTAAGACACCACTACAGAGGCTCACGTTCGTACATACTTTCAGTACCCAGACGAACAACATACAAAGAACCATACGCAGACATTGGTCCATTCTCAACATTGGGAAAGGTACTCTTCCTAGTCCCCTTTTTGCGTACAAGAGAGGAACCAACCTACGAGACACTCTCGTACACACTCGACCCAAAACCATCCAGTCTGTTAGGACAAACACTCTCTGGGACTTACCGAAGGTACAAGGACATTTTCCCTGCGGTAATTGTACTGCCTGTCCCCAGACTGCCCCAACCAAAGAAATTGATATTGGGACACAGAGACCTTGGGTTTTAACCAAACATACCAACTGTAACTCTGAACGAGTCATATATATGATCACTTGCCCTTGTTCGTTGAGGTATGTAGGAATGACGACTCGCAAAATCAAACTTTGCATAAATGAACACAAGAGTACCATCCGGTATCATAAGCAAGCGACAAAATTGACTCAACACTCCCTCACTTTCAAACACAAACCTGAAGAACTTCAGTGGACGGTGTTAGAGCAGCCGTTTATTCCTCCACATGTCAGTGACATTGCCCGATTCCTTTTTAGGAAAGAACAAAAATGGATTTATTCACTTCACAGTGATGCACAAGGGCTCAACGATGATATACCGTGGACTAGCCTTTAATATCTGGAAGTACCATTTTACCACTTGGTGTTTGGTTGTCAACAACATTGAATGTACCCTTTCTAGGTTTTTCTTCCCCCCCCTGGACAATCTCTGGGGAACACGTACATTCTACAAACACCTCACGACAACATTCACCCCAGTTAAAGGTGTCAAACTAAGTGTAACGAAACATGGACATGCTGATCTGCATACTGTGCCACTTCTTATAGCGCCTCGTATGGCAACTCTGTTTATCTATTGTAAGAAAGCTACTCACACCTCTTTACATCATAGAATCATTCGTATTGAGATGCGATTACGAACATTCAGTGACTTCCATACAGATTGCTGTTTTCAAGCAACAACCATTACTTTAGACACAGCACGTAGTACTCGGACATGTTTATGACCAAGGATGACTCTTCATCCGAGCCGAGATTGAGAAAGTACTGACAACTGACACGCAACTCCAAATACCAGGAGCCTTTGCTGATACTGACGAGTGCGTCATCTAGACGCGCATCTATTTATGAGCGCCATACACAAACATCGGTGCCTCCCCGTCCAGCTCATTTCAGCCGGAGGTACCGACGGAAAGGTAAGCGCTCCATAGACGCGCCGTCTCTCTTTTTCTAAACCTGTTTCTAAACTCTTTTGTGCAATTCTTTTGTTAAAACTTTAACTATGACACCTTAATACCGCCTCAGCATGCCGCCCCGTATGTGAAAAATCGTCTCAGTTTACCCTTGAGACACATCCACTGGCACTTTAATAGGCCGGGATATTTACACAAACGCCGCCGCTACTGAGCTTTTAATAATCACAGTTCAGACAACTGTAGTCCTTTACCAGTCGGTTTGTTTTTGGCCATGTTCCTATCGTTTGGATATAAGTACAGAGATAACATTTTCTTTTGAGACCAGCAACTATTGCTAGGTATATACATCACAACATCCGTTTGTTTCAATACAGAGCGGGGCCTCGTTCATCTGAGCGGATGCCAGGTGGGGTGAGGCGTGACCCCCTACATTGAGGGGTAAGCAGGAACACCGATTGATTATATTAATTGGTGTCTCCCATCTCGACAATTAAGTTGTTTTAAATGTCTGTTACACTACAGTTAGTTTAACTGACAACGAGAGCCTGAACCATGTATATAGTATCTACATATCAATTTAGAGCAAAAGCCTGTGCACCACGTTGTTGATTTTCACTGTTGTTTTTCCAGTAATTTTCTGATGATTGACAATCCTTTTTCTGTTTCTAGGATTTGTAACTCACTCCACGCATAGTCGGGAGTGTTTCAATACTACCACGCAAGTAGGTCGTATCTTTTCCTTTTCCTTTTCACTGTTTGGATGAATACATTATTTAGCAGTAGCATATATAATCGGTCCTGACGAAAGCCAGATTGATATTCAATCACAATGGCTGAAACATGTAGACCACCTTTGGGACAATAGCAGTTATTTTTTCGAACTGCTTTTTGCACTGTTTTTAACCACATCACTCGGTCAGTCATGAATAAAATTGTGGGACTGACTCAGTAGTTGTTTTTAACATTTGCACACACTTTTGTTTGTTTTTGGACTGCTTCTAAACCTGTAGCCACCTTCAACTCATGAGTAGCGACATCATAACATACCAGGGTAAAATAATCCTAGGAATCTGTCTGTTTGTCCCTGGTTTCACACACTACACATATCTCTAACACAAGAGTATTGTGTGTGGACGAATTCCATATGATGATAACCGCTATTCACAGTGGCTGATGGGATTCAACATTGATGGTATTACTCACATGTGCTTTTTCTCTCTTAATATGTTTTCAACACTATTAGGCTCTGATTGTTTGACCTAGGTTACTTCTGTTTGTTATAATATGCCAATAATTAGGACCTGAGAAGGGGGAAGAGTGATGTCTCTTCCTGTGCAGATGGATGATGGTAAAACCAGTGATGTTACTTCCTGTTCAGATGGATGATGGTATATTCAGTGATGTCACTTCCTGTGCAGATGGATTATGGGAAATCAGGTGATGTCACTTCCTATGCATTTGGATGATGGAAATGAAATCTGTTGCTTGCCTTCTTCTTTTAAAGAAACAGAAAGTTTTGTTGGGAAACCGGTTATGTCACTTCTTGTGCAGATGGATGATGGGAAATCAGTGATGACATATTACCTTACCACCTAAGCACTAACCTACTACAGGAATAAATATTGAGCACCCTCTATGCTAATATCATCTTGAAATTTCGAACACAATAAGATAATTTTACAGTGTCACTCTATGGGAATGAATAGACCTCCCTCAGTGAAGAAAAGTAAGACATAACATATTGCCAGTTACATCCTAGTTCGAAAATATTTTGCATGAGCAGAACAAGAATAGCAGTGAAAATATGGCGATACACTACATCTTGGCTGTGTATTGCTTAGCTTTTGGGGACAGGATAGGTGCAGGGGGGAAGCATAGAGTGAGTGAAGGAAATGACTTCCATCTTGTTCAAAATGGTATTTTACGCAGAAAGGTGGCCTAACAAAAACACAAAGACAAATATACTTCTAAACATCATAGACAACTTGTTTGAAAAGCAATGATAACAAATTATTTTAAAAAGTGTGTGTGTGTGCGCCTGCGTGCATGCTTGCGTGCGTGCATGTGTGTGTGTGTATGTATATACTGCACATTGGTAATGATGCACAAATGTGTATATCCATAAAATTCTCCCAAAGTGGAAGGGTGTAAAATGGGCCTCGGCGACCTCCCAGACATTCCCATTTTTATACACAGGCCTGTTTTCCGTTAGTGTCAGATGAAGCTGTCTTTGGCTAACACACTCTCCCCAGCCAGGGCAACAGCAGTCAGAGTTTGCACTAAAAGGTTGCACATTTTTTCGTATGGTCAGGTGCACCTAGTTGAAAGTGTTGTGCGGCACAAACAGGCATAGTGCACAATTTGTAAATTGTGCTCCTACTCTTTGGACTAAAACCCAACAGTGCAAAACATGAACACGTTACTCGATGCACCTAATGGCTGTGGATTTTCACGTTATAATGTATGGAACAAAAGGGTCTAAAAACCTACTCTTCACTTTGCTTATTTGCTTGGCAGTGAAGTATTCTGGACCAAAGTTTACTTTTTAGTAGTGGTCTGGCAATAGGCACTGTGATATTTAACTGTAATAAACTATTATAGAAGTAACTACATTATGTCCTAATGCAGTCGATTAGTGATATCACCAATACAATGGAATAAGGAACTGGGGAGGCAGGCGCATGTAATCAGGGATTTCAAACACTAAAAGGTTTACATTAATAGAAATATCAAAAGCATTCCAAATAATCGTGATGCCCAAGTTAGTGTCACATACTGGACGGCATGCTTGAAAATCACATAGCTATTGTACTACATCCATTCTCATTGTACAGCAGAATTACATTAACTATAATGTCATTTATCCTATTTCAAATGCCCTCCCAAGACAAACGAGGCATGCATTTCTCTTTGCTCATGCTCCTGTTTGTTGACATCACACATTACTCACAAGACTATTTCATTATAATTTGGTTTCGAAATTTAAATGCCACTGTCTAAAGAGTAAATAGCCAAGAGATTAGGGCAAAGGGCACTCATTTTGGAATTACATATTGTTCAAATCATTGCAAAACTGATATGAAAGAGAGCACATTTAAACAGAGAATGTGGCTATTTATCAGGGGGTCAGGTCTTTAACAAATCTGCCCTAACAAAAGTACTGTGATTCAGGTCAAAAGATGGCAATCTATCACACTGTCAGTGGGTCATTTTTCATCTACTGGGAGGCCTGCTTTCTGGGTCTTTCTGCGCTACTGTTGTTTCAGGCCCACATTGTGTCCATTGCATTTGCTATTATTGATTTCATTTAGGACAAAGCTGCAGGTCGACATAGTAAATCATGTTTTCGGTCAAAAGAATGCTTTTATTATTCTGAGTAACCTGAGCCCAATATTGGCTGTGCTTTGAGTCTAATCGCAATATTTAGCTATAAGTATTTTTCAAAAGTTTGTTTCTGTAGCCTTAAAGCAAATCCTTTGACAAGGGGAGAATTGTTTTTGCAAAGAAGTATCTATTATTATATTGTGTTATTTAACATTGCCATTTGGAGAACAGGGGAGCAGTGCAAACCACTGACACCAGGTTTGTGTAAAAAAGGCTGCTTTATTGAAACAGGTGTACATCACACAACAACCTTGGCCTTTGACTTACAAAACTACAGTCCTACAATACAAAATTAATCACCAATGTTAAGCTACTCCCACACCTCTAAAATGTCCCCCCCCCCCCACCACAAACTAATTCAGCAATATCGTACATGTTCCAGAGCTGGTCAACTGCAACTGAGACCTTTAAATTCCCTTTCCTCTTTACTAAATCTATTAACCTCTTGACCATTTAAACTTCCTGCAGGAACTTAAACATCCTGGATCTTCCAGGTGTGAACTTGCCTACCCAATCCCTTTCAGCCTGAATTGCCATTGAAAACATCAATAAACTACGGTAAACCATGACAACATCTCTGCCAACTGCCACCCAGAAAAAGGGGGCCCACTAGTGCGCCCTTTCTCTGCCCCCCTGGAAAGTGTTTCAAACTATTGGTTGTTAAGTACCTTCACCAACACCAGCTTTAGCTGTAACACGTAGAGTCCAATGCCTATGGAGGAGTACCGTACCCCATCTCCTCGAAAATACCACAACCTCATAATGCAGATCCGAACTCTGCCCAGGACGATGTCCTTGCAAACAAAAGGGGAATATTTCCTAGAACCCTCTCCTGCTAGCCTTGACTATGGCTTCTGGCATGACAGTCCCACGCCCAACCCTTCGTGGAGCAAACTCCATCCACAAAACGTGGCAACCAGCCCATAGCTCATGAATCTCCCACAGGTCCTCCTTCATGGAGTTAACACTGACCAACCCTGCTCAAGCACTGACGCATTCCCACATAAATGTATAAGCAGTATATCAGGACACTTATCCCCTATTGGTAGTCTAATTACAAAGGGTGAGCCCCCCTCCTTATTCCCCTTTTTCATACCAGCTGATGGAGTACATAGGGAAAATAAGAACCCAAAAGTGCATTGATACTGCTTGACCTCTAGAGTCTTCCTGCCCCACTTGACTTACAAGTGGCAAACAATTCATATCTTCAAACCTGTAGCCTCAGTACCGCGAACATTACCCGTAAAACAGAAACAAAGTTGACAACCTGTACCATAATTCAACAACCGCCCCTCCTTCCCCTCTAACATGGAGCTGACCCAGCACTAAACAATTCTGAATGGCTGCCCCCGCGAACCGGAGAAACCTAGCTATGTGACAACCGGGATCCACCAGCTCCTGCTTACCCTCCTTTGCTCTGCTTTAGATTTGTGGTCCAGACCCGCAGGCCCACGACAAACAACTAACTTCCTTCCAGAAAATGGCCCTACTCCCCCTACCCCCAACCCCCAAAAAATTCATGGACCTGCAAAGCTCAGGAAAAAACATCACAGCCATAGGGGGTGAGAACAAAAACCACTTTGCTGCTCCCACTGCACATTCTGGGGAGAACCAAGTGCACCACACTTAAAATGCTGAATGACAAAGGGCTCCTTTTAGGATCACCAGCCAACTTCCCAGTACCCGCCCTCTAATGATTCTCCTCCCAATCTCAGCTGCGGTGGGTGCATAATCCCACCAAAGCTTGCGTGTGAAGGCAATATCTGCCTGGTTGTCGTAAATGGTAATCCCTGGCTGTCCTTTGGCCATGAGAGAATTATATATCTCATTATGTCTTCTATCCTACCCCATTCCTCTGCCCTCCTCCAGGCCCCACCCACTAAAATATAGACCAGACCTGTGCATAAGCTGCCCTTGTCAACACTTCTATATAAACTATCATCAACTAAAGCATCCTTTTCCTCTAATGACTAAAGATCCTGAGTCATCCTGGTCATGACCTTGTCCACCTCCTTGGCCAGCCCATAGAATCTCTCCCACAGCTCACTAGCCAGAGCATCGGTTGTGCCAGTGTCTCCACCTGGTACCAGCCTGGCTCCCAACATGATATCAAGTTGCCAGTATTTTAGAGCAAAACCCACTGACACTTCAAGGCTGCCTTGCTGACTACCTATTCCCCAACCATACCACAGACCTGGCGTCAACTCTAAAGCGAACTCTCCTGTGTGCCAACTGCTCCTCCTATAATGCCTCTGCTACTTCCAAAGGAAACAATCTTTAGAAGGTCATGCTGCAGCCACCTCAGCACCCCAATGCCCCTGGCTATAATGCTCAAAATCAAATCCCACTACTGCTCCTGCAAAGATCTGAATGTCCAAATCTCTGTCTGTCAATGCTGCTAGGGGAATCCCATTAAAGAGTTGTAGAAAGACTTGCCACCCCTGGAGCCAATCTCATAATACGGTGTGGTAATGGCAACCCAAGAGTCACACCCCAACCTCTGAACCCCTGCCACTCTGCTATCATTACCCTGCATGCAAGGATCCCAATGTCCCAACAGGATATGCAGCATCCTGACTGTTACTTTTGCCTGCCCCAACATTGCCTCTAGAAGCCTCTGCTGGTAACTCTCCTTTCCCCCAGCAACCAGGTTTCCACAGCCCTTGAATCAAGCTCTATACCAATAAACACATGACAGTGTAGGGTCTCACTGGGTCCTTCTGTTGCCAATGGCAAACCTGATTACCCATGAGCTCCTAGAACTTACCAGCCTGCTCTGGAAGTCCATGGCACCGGGTTTCCCTTTAACCAGTAAGTCATCTAAATAATGTGTTATGTGCTTGTGACCCATGCACCATTTAAAACTCCATTGCAAGCACATAGTTAAGCACTCCAAGAATGCAACGAAAAAGGAGCATCCCCTGCGATGCGGTTTAACCAGGAATTGGATTCTAACACAGCTGAAAGTCGGCAGGGTGTAATGGCAACATACGGAATGCAGACTTATAACCGCTCTTCGTTATAAGCACCCCCTGTCCCACTCTTTCCCCTAAAGTTAATGCTACATTCACTGCTGAGTATGTCACCGAAACAAACTTGTTCCTCAGGTATAAATTAATTGACTGACTATCCATCTGGTTACGAAAGGTACTGAAGCAACCTAACTACCCCTGTTTTACTTCAATATCCCTTGGAAAAGGGGGCACTGCTAACTAATTCCTTTCCCTCCTCAAAGGAGCGGCACCATCCTACCTTATCGAATCTCTTTGCCCACATTGCCTCTCACTATCTGCCTGTGTACGCTGACTGATTGCAAGGTAGCCGCCCAGTGCATCACTCTCTGGCCTTCCTCCTAGACTGAATCCTCCCGGGAAACATTGTAACCATAGCTGGGTGTCGTCCTTCCATTCATAGTAGGAAATCCCAAATTCCAATCTGTCCAACATGACTGGCATAGGAGCCTGTACCTCTAGACCCTGTCCAGCCCTACCTACCTGTGAAAAACGACAGCTAACCATGTCTTGCTGGATCACTGGACCGTCTCCAGTCCCCAACCATGTGTCCATACTACTCTGTCTGCCTGTTTGTAATGTGCATATCAAACTTTATAATGCTCCGTCATGTGGAGTCTTTCATTGCAATCCAATAAGCTCCAAATTGGCCACTCCCTCCTTTTCCAAACACCTCTACCCTTCCCGGGTTAGGGCCCCCTGAAATGACTGGCACATGGATGGTGTACCCTGAGCCATTTAGCTGGTCCCATAATAAGGTATCCTAACCACGGTCAATGTGGTACATCGGTGCCACAGGATAACAGGCCATAATAGGCCATATGAGCCCTGAGTTTGTCATCGTACCAATTTACTTGAGCTTTCCGATGATGTCCATCTGTGAAATTAGTGCACCTGTCCGAGGACTTTACAGAGCACTCTAACATAGATAGCATTTCGACATCCACATCTCTATAACCGCCGACACCTTCAGTCGTTTGTACAGCTCAAATTTTTCCTCTTTTGACCCCTTCTTGGACATTCGCTCCCTAGGTAAGAGTTTCAGTGTCTCCTCTCACTCCCTTTTTCTTGTCTTCCCCTTAGTAGCAACATGTGGTGAGCCCCAACGGCTTTGGATGTCCCATATATTGTAGTAATTCCATACTCCCATTTGCCCATCTTCCCTGACTTCACCGCCTGTTCCCTGTTCCCCCTCCCAGTCTCTGAACTTGTGCTCCTGTGTGTGACATGAATGGGGGGACCTAGATTGTTCTGAAACTGACTCCACTTACCCTACGGTCCAAAATACCTCCTGATGTTGGTGCGAAAGCCCCTGCAGTGAAGCAACTGTCTGTATGTTGTGCCCTTCTGAACCAAGACTTGTGTCTCTCCATAGCGACCTTTCCTGAGTTGGGCCTCCCTGCTCATACCAACGCCAGCTTCAGCGGGTCTCACCGCTTGTATCGCTTGGCTAGCCTGCCCCATATTTTCGCCAGCTTAGGTAGGCCTCACTCCTCGTACCACTCTGGCGGGCATCTCCCCTCACAGGAGGCTCCTTCGCCTCCACCAGCATAGGCAGGCCTCCCCACTGGTACCGTTTAGGCAGACCTCCATGGTTCCCAGGATGCTCCTTTGCCCCCTCTAAAAGATACCATTTTTGCAGTGTGTGCACCTTGTCAGCTTACCTGGTGCCAAAGCTGATGCCCGCTTCAGGGCTGGTCGTTCACCATGCCTTTGTGCCGCAAGGTTCCACCACCTCTGCCTTGAGGGTGCAGAGAACCCACATCCTGCAAACTATTACTGGGAAATGGATTGACAGTACCCCACCCCGCCCAGAACCTTGTTTGCAACAACTTGGCACCTACAACTGTACCTCATTTTCAATCTCAATTTCTCTACCTTATGTTCATGCACTCGCATGCGTATGCCATGTTTCACCACTAGAATCTGTTGTAACTAACTTATGCTGGGGGCCGTACCCTGCCCTTCAAGACTATCTAATGGTGCAGGATGACCCATCCCGTTCGCTGGTCTGCTGGGGATTGTATTGAGCCCTCCAGTGTGTTGCATCGCCAAAGCCATGCCAGAACTTCTTGGGGTGATGATCTTGTCCACTGTCACCTCCCAGCTTCCCCTCAAAGCCCTAAGCCGCACTAAGCTTAGGGCTCTGAGTCTGCCAAGTCTGCCACTCCAATAACCGTGTCGACCTGTGGAAAGCAATTATAGGCCCGCTGTGCTGTTACTACCTAAAGTGAACACCTCCAACCACACTGTCCTAAGCTCAATAGTCATGCCAACCCCACCTTCTGTGTGAGCCTGCTACATCCAACCCCTGTAACCCCCCCCAATGCCCTCTGTCAGAATCCTACCAGTCTCTCCCTGCTTTAGGCTTCCATGCCCTCTCAAATTAAAACCCCTTCAAAGGAGTCCTCCTGCTCCCTGCCTTCCCCCTCGCCCTGATCCAGGCTGACCCTCGGGCAAACCAGCTATCCCTGATCCAGTCAAGGGTGTACCACCAGCTGCCTAAACAGCAAGGTCCACATCAGCCAGGGCTATTTGAGGGCGAGGGCAAAAATGGAGAGCCTGATAAGGGCCCATTTCAGCACCTACTTATAGCACTGTGGGTAGGACCCGGCCCACTGAAAGTCCTGGTGCTCCCTATAGCACTCCCTGTCTTATCCCTGCCCTTTCCCAGGGCTGTGTGTGCTTCCTCTGTGGCTCCCCCACTTACACACTACAAGGCCTCTACCAACTACCAAGAGACCTTGCGTTCTCCCAGTGCAGCCCCCGGCGTCCCACCTACAAACTGGAGCTGGAGGCCTCATTCTCCACCCATGCCGCATCAGATGATGGTGCGCCGCAGCACACCGGCCCTGCCAGGTTACGGGAGCCCCAGGCATCCTGCAACGAAAAAAAAACAGCCCCCACAGGCCATCTGAGACCTCCAAGTGCTGGAGTGGCCCCGCCCTCCTTCCAGGGAGCTGGCGCTATGGTGAAAAAACCCACGCCACCACCGTGACCCAATCGGCCATTGTTTGCATGGGGCAAATGCAACGCAGCCCCTGTGTCCCTAAGATGAAATGGTGGCTGATACCGGAAAATGGCAGCATATATATCCCTGGGCTACATAAGTAGCAAAAAAAAAAAAACCTGAGCATTCATCCGACTGCTCTACTTCCCCTTAATACCCAGGGTCAGACCACCCTGTGGTCACCTGCCCCCGAAATACCCTTGTAAAAGTCTCATGCAGCATTGACTGCATTTTTATTCAGAAAAGAATCAGAAAGCTAGGAAAAATTTGAGCCAGGGCGATATCACGACAAGAATATAGGAGGAAAGAAATGTTCATTGACGGATTAAGACATGAAATCTTGCTTGAGAATGCGGTCCTGCTTTATACTAAACTTCTCACAGCGCAGTGCAATTCAACAGGAATGCATTGGCGTGTAGAACATTTTAGCACAGTGTTGTGGAGCCTAAAACGGAGTAGTAAAGCAGGAACGCCACAAATGAGACTAGGAGATTATGTTAAACTTATTCCAACACCTCAGCCACCGCCGAGCAACTGTCAAACACCGTCAGTCACCTCAAGAGGCTGCCATGGAACCTTAATGACCTAAAGGTTATGATGGAAGGAGCCAATCCCCACTCCATTTGTTTCTGGTCTCGGGCCAATCCAGTGAGCACAGACTAGCCAATGATATGTCATCCAAGACAGAATGCCACAAGTATCAAATTCACTAAGCAGCATATGGCAATGAAGTTGCCTTGTATGCTTAGCACTGAAGATTAATAGCGTTGTGGGGTGGCCTGAGGTGTCATAGAATAGCACAGAATAGCTAGAAATCTGCAGGATACCTATGTGTGATCTGAACTCCTGTAAAAATGGCAGAATCAGTCGGGCAGGAACAGGAGGAGGCCCCAGTGAGCCAGCAAATAGAACATTAGTGAGGAAACAAAAAGGAAGCGAAACTGCACACAGATGATAAAATAGTTCTAGGCTCTCAAGCAGGTTTGGCAAGAGGTGATGGAACGAGTGGCGGGATCACACAATGGCAATCGAAATACAAAATATCATCCTGGTAGGTAGATGAGGAGTTAAGAATAGTAAATCTATACTTACTTATACCTTGACAATAAAGTGGAATAGATGTTACATGATGATATTGTCACAGTGAATATTTTGAAATGCAGCCAGTGGCCACAGAGCCACAAACTGCTCTTGGCCACAAAGGATCATGTAGCACCTGTGATTGTCCCTGAGTTGGTCTGTGGGGTTAGTATGTGGACTGAAAGGCCAGGCCACCACAGACCATGAAGAACAGTACATCTCAGGTAAGCAATGCATTACATCACAATATGTCACTGATGGCAGCAGGTGCTGATGTGTTGCTTTCACAAGGGACTGGCACAGCTGTACCTCGCAATGCTCCAACTTTCAAGATCCATGCAGTAAAGTTTAAATGTCCAATATGCCATGCAACCATCCTCTAGAGTCCCCAACGTCAGATAAGGAAGGGAGACCCAAACCACTTCAGGGAAGAATGAACCGTGGTAACAAAGGGGGCACATTGACAAATTAGGAAAAGCTAGCTGACATTTTGACAGCTTGCAGCCAGGTCTCTAGAGGAAAGAATACTCATGTCCCCAATGGCAGTGAGTCTGCAGCATTGAGCTAGATTCCCAGAGGGATTAGCAAAGCATACCCCAGAGTCCCTGAGTTGGGGTTTCTACTAGGACGGTGAGATGTTGGTCCTGGAGTGTGACAGAAAGCCCTTTTAGGATTCCTCCATGAATAGGGCCTGTAACTGCACTGCAGTAGATATGTGCATTAAAAACCCTGGAGGTGACCATGAGGTTTTGTTGATGCATTACTTTAAGGGTCATGACTGTAACGTAAGGAAGGCCCATGGAGGGCAGAATGGCCATGATCACCTTAGACTTGAGAGAGCTGGTTGCCCAGAGGAGTGCAGCTGTTTGCCTGAAATTATCTGTAGACTGCATCATCAGAAGTAAACTATCAAAGGTTAAAGAGAAACCGGGTAGTGCAGACACCCATGATGTTCTGTCAAGAGTCCTGAGTGGTACCAAAACTAATGTTATGAATGAGGTAGTAGAAGGCAGGTGCAATCTACACTGGTGAAAACAATGAGCCTGGGGTAACCTTTTCAGACAGGAGAGTACCTAGAACACGATTCTCCAACAAGTAGCTTGGGAAGTACTATTAGCTCTCCAGATACCTGTAAGTAGGACCCCTATGTTCAGCCCAACCTAGTTAATAAAAAGGGTATTTTTGGTTGTATTAAGAATGCTTCCACAAATGAAAAACATATATATGAACGCAAAATGTGTAAATTTTCATAACCAATAAGTTTATGTTTGGAGACAAAATATATGTAAAGTTGATAGTCGAATGATAATTCAAGCTGTGACAAGTAGACTTATTACTCGCATTATTTCCTTGGTGCCAGGTAGCATCGCATATAATTTTGCTATGATATGTACAGACATAAAAAATTGATAAAGCATTTATTTGACATTACTACCTGCTCGTATCTTTGCCTGATGCACCGAGGGGGACACTGCTGGTAATCCTGCTTGACAAGGCACTACCTATATCTTTTCTGATGTGGTCATTACAGTAAAACCAATATTTTGTGTTAGAAACTTTTCATTCATTTTCATTGAACAGAAGTATATCTTATAATAGAAAGGATGATGAACCCCTGCTCTGAAGAATCACACTGGAGGGTCAACCTCTGACTTGAAGGTTCAGACTGTGCTGTTTGAGCAACAGGCAACAGGAGACCTGAATTTTGTAGACACCTGCATGAATGAAAGACGACTCTACATAGAACAACAGTGACATTAAAAACCTCCTAGTGTTTGGAGGACAAATGGAGCTAAGAGAGCAAGGCTGAAATTAATAGGAAATGATGACTGTGAAAAGACACGTTTTGAGTGCTAACTCAATCGGCATGAGGACATTTTTGAAGAATAGGATATTCAAAGACTTCTAGAAGGGTAGTAAACAATTAAGTTAGATTGAAGCATGACCCAAGGAATGGCATTATGGCAGACACAGAATGATTTAAAGATGATTCTTTTATGCAAGGGTAGAGAGTGCAGTTCGAGGACCTTAACTTACATGTGGTACACTGGTGATAAAATAGAGATCAAGGGGCATATCTACAAGCCCTGGGCCCGATTCACAGAATAAACTTAAGACAAAATCCTAAAGTTAGTACCATTTTGGTATTCACAGAATGCACTTACTACTTCTGGTATTCACAGAATGAACTTACTACTTTTGCGAATCACAGAATAAACGTACTACTTTTGCTATCCACAGAATGGATTTACGACTACTAACTTTACATCCGGCCCGGAGGAGGGGCTTCCGGCCCAGAGGCGGGGCTTCCGGCCAGAGGCGGAGCTTCCGGCCCGGAGGTGGGGATTCCGGCCAGTGGCGGAGATTTAGCCATGGCCAAAATCTCCACTTCTGGGCCGGAAGCCCCGCCTCCGGGCCGGAAGCTCCGCCTCTGGGCCGGAAGCTCCGCCTCTGGGCCGGAAGATCCGCCTCCGGGCCAGAATTTCCGGCCCTAGTGCTAACGTAAAGTTAGTAGTCGTAAATCCATTCTGTGAATAGCAAAAGTAGTAAGTTTGTTCTGTGAATCGCAAAAGTAGCAAGTTCATTCTGTGAATACCAGAAGTAGTAAGTGCATTCTGTGAATACCAAAATGTTACTAAGTTTAGGATTTTGTCTTAAGTTTGTTCTGTGAATCGGGCCCTAAGTGTGCTGCTGGAATGTCACTTTTGTGACATTCCGGTGGTGCACAGGGCTTAGCCATATCTGGCCAAGTAAAGCCACCCTGTGTGACTTTTCGTGGATAGATAGGGAGCACGACAAAACAACGCAAGTCGCTGCCTTGCCATACTCTGCGTGAAAGAGAAGTTCCATGTGTGTTGCTGTGCCATGTGTGTTGCTTATGACATCAGGTAAACCTGGGGCAGTGTCAAAACCTGCTGTAACAAGGAAAACTGTTTACATTTCTCCTCATTTTTCCTCTTTCTTCTTGCTCTACATCCTGCAGCACACATAGAAAGAGGAAAATGCCTCTTTTGATTGTTTTGGTGCAGGAAGGGGCCCCTTTCTACACAACACGGACACCCTTTGCTGCTAGGATGCTTGCATTGGCATATGACTGCAAAATGTGCGCCAGCACTGGCTGAATGGACAGGAATGCACTGTATCTTGTAAATAAGGTGCATTCCTGTAGGCCAGCACAGCAAAATGATTTGCGACACTGCCCTTTGCCAATTCCTCCTAAGTATGTCCCCAAGGGTCCTATTTGGAGTTCAGAGGATCAGATGTTCTGTCAAAACATGTCAGGTATCCCATCTGCTGTATTACAAATTCTACATGTTATAATGCACTTGTAATAAGGGTGACTGGATATCTGTCACGTCTCTGATGGGGTATCCTGTTCGACAAATTCTAAAGAAGGCCCCTAGTCTGACTTCATTATGTTGAATGACCTGAATTTATCTCAGGAAATATTTGGAAAGACCAAGATATATGTTAATAATCTAGACATAATGAGATCAGAGCCTGACACATGCTTTTTCTAAATTCACAAGGAAGTAAATGGAAGATTTGACAAAGGGTTCAGAGATCCTGAAAAAGAAGGAAGCTAGGTTTGTAGTTTGATTCTCTAATGCATATTTAGTTGCAAAAGGAAGTTCTGCTTCCACTGAGAAATTTCTGTAAGGCTGATCTGAGTAGGCTGGTGAGTGGGTTCAGGGTTGTCATAACCGCAGGATAAGTTGAGTGCTCTCCGAATAGGAATCAAATTAGAAGACAAGCAACCCCAGCAACACAAATATTGGGGTGATGTATATATATATCTATATCTATATCTATATATATAGATATAGATATATATATATATAGATATATTACCTACTGTCGGTCGCCAGTAGGTAGTTATAGTTAGGACCTAGTTTCCATAGGAAACTTGGTTTTGTTTTTGCAATAACTGTGGCGCCGGTTGACGAATCTTCGCGAAATTTTCAAAACGTATGGCCCGTTACGGTCAGCTCCTATCTTGAAAGTTTCGGGGTAATTTGGCAAGCGGGGTCCGAGAAAAAAGGGGGGGTCCCCAAAACGTGTTTTCTCCATGTTATTTCCCATAGGAAACTTTAGACGTCTACAGCCCGAACTGCTGAACAGAATTACACCAAATTTGACAAAAAGGTAGTGCTTGGTTCAGAAAGTGGCCTTTTTTTTTAAATGGTGTAAATCCGTTCACTAGTTGTGGAAAGAATCAAAAAACAGAGGTAAAAAAATGAATTTACAATAGGAAACTTTAGACACGGTTACAGCCAAAACTGCTGAACGGAATTACACCAAATTTGTCAGAAAGGTAGTGCTTGGTTCAGAAAGCGCCTTTTTTTTAATGGTGTAAATCCATTCTGTAGTTGCTGAGAAAATCAAAAAATAAAAGTTTCGATATCTATGGCTGCGGTGGATCCGCGCACCCTCCCGACCACGAGCTGCATTCTAATTGGCTGTCAACACTTCAAACCAGGAAGTGTTGGCAGCCATCTTGTGCCTCGGTAGAACCGAGGCACAAGAAAACAGAAAAACTAAGGCGCATAACAAGAAAAGGGGGCAGGGTAGAAACACCCTGACCCCCTAGGCCTGCTTAGGGGGTCCCACAAGGACCCCCTAAGGCTTCCGCGCTTCACTTAATTGAAGCCCCCAGGTGGGCTAGGTCCCGGGGGCAGAAAAAAAATGTGTGGTGGGGCCCCAATCCCCCTCACACTGCCCCAGGGACTGCCACCTCCCGGGGCTTTGCATAAATATTTGCGGGGGCACATGGCCCCCCGCAGCCCCGGGGACCGCCACCCCTGGGGGCTTGCTTTTTAAAGTTAGGGGGCCTCTAAGGCCCCCCAAGCCCCAGGGACCGCCACCCCCCAGGGCTCAAAGTAATTATAATGATGGGGGCTCACTGCCCCCCCAGCCGCGGGGACCACCACCCCGGGGCTTCTTTGATTGTTTAAAAATATACCTGTGGGGGGGCTCAAGCCCCCCCACATGCCCCGGGGACCACCACCACTAATATTTAAATGTGGGGGTCCGTAACTGAACCCTGAGCCCCGGGGACCACCACCCCTGGGGCTTTGTCAATGTTGGGAGGGGGGCCACGCGAGCCCCCCTCCTTGAGCCAGTGATGGCCCTGGGGACCATCACCCCCCAGGGCCGGCTCCTGCAGTGTGCCGGGGTGCCCTCCCGGGACACTATATATATATATTTTAAATAAATTGGCCATGGGGATGTGGTCCCCGGGGCCGAAAATGGCCTTGGGAATGGGGCCCACGCGGCCCCCTTCCCGATTTAAAAATAAAAAAATAAAAAAATTAGGGGTCAGGCCCTGGGGGATGGGGTCCCCAGGGCCCAAAAAACAGGAAAGGAAGGGGGGCCCCCTTCTATAAAAGAACAATTTTTTAAAAGCCGGTATCACGCCTGTGGCGTGTTTTGAGTTTGGGAATTAATTCCTCTTCAATCCTGATGGTCCCTGGTGGCCAACTAGCCCACCAGGTACCTCCAGTAAGTGCCACAGAGCTGCGTTGGAGAGAGGTGGCCCAGGCCACACCCCTTTTTACACCTCTCTGCAATGGAGCTCATTGGCGCTTACTGGAGGTACCTGGTGGGCTAGTTGGACCCCAGGGACCCTGACGATTCAAGGGGACTAAATTCCCCAACATAAAATGCGCCATGGGGTGCGTTTGCACAGTGGTGAAGGAAGGGGGCGGAGCCTGAAGTGACATGTGTGCAAACACGCCCTGTGGCGCGTTTTAAGTTGGGGAATTAATTCCCCTTCAATCCTGAGGGCTCCTGGGGGCCAAATAGCCCCCCAGGTACCTCCAGTAAGAGCCAGAGGCCTGCATTGCAGTGAGGTGGTCCAGGCCATGCTCCTTTTTACACCTCTCTGCAACGCAGCTCTGTGGCACTTACTGGAGGTACCTGGTGGGCTAGTTGGACCCCAGGGACCCTCAGGATTCAAGGGAACTTAATCCCCCAACTAAAAACGTGCCACGGGGCGTGTTTTCACAGTGGTGAAGGGAGGGGGCGGGGCCCAAGGTGATGTGTGCAAACACCCCCTGTGGCGCGTTTTAAGTTGGGGAATTAATTCCCCTTCAATCCTGAGGGCCCCTGGGGGCCACTAGCCCACCAGGTACCTCCAGTAAGTGCCAGAGGCCTGCGTTGCAGAGAGGTGGTCCAGACCACGCCCCTTTTTACATCTCTCTGCAACGCAGCTCTGTGGCGCTTACTGGAGGTACCTGGTTGGCTAGTTGGACCCCAAGGACCGTCAGGATTCAAGGGGACTCAATCTCCCAACTTAAAACGGCCACAGGGCATGTTTGCACACATGTCACCTCAGACCCCCCCTCTCTTCACCACTGTGCAAACGCGTCCCATAGCGTGTTTTAAGAGGTAGTTTTAATCCCCCTGCCCTATTATGTTCTAGGGCCTTACAGAGGCAGTTATGCTAATCACAGGGGTACCCCAACGCATAATGTTCCCTAATGTATGTAGGTGTTTTCACTGTATTCTAATTGTCTTTTAGCATACCACTGGCTCTAGGCCTGGTTAGTCAGAGTCAGTTACCACCAGTACCCATCTGAATAAGTTGTGGGCACAGGATGATTTTGTAACAAGGCCTCTTTCTGCTCCTCTGTTGGTTCTTTCTGCACATGTCTTGCTTCTTCCTGCACTTTTCTTCGTCTTTGTGGACTTCTGTTGCTTCTTTCTGCATTTCTTTTGGGTTCTTTCTGTGCTTGTTTTCTTCTTTCTTCACATGTCCTATTTCTGTAGGCATAGTTAGAAACTAGCATTTGAAAAACCTGTGAAATTAACTGAAATAACCATAGGTTTCAGGCACATTATAGTTAGAAATTAGCATTTAAGAAACCTTTGAAATTCCCAGTGAAAACCATAGGTTTTAGGCACGTTATAGTTAGAAATTAGCATTTAAAAAACCTTAGTAATTAACTGAAAAAAACATAGGTTTTAGGGAAAGTTATAGTTAGTTGGACATTGCACTCGTACAAAACCCATGAAATTCCCCCCGTTATAGTTAGTTCAGCTAACTATAAGTCACGCCCCCGCAATGCACTGCTGATGACATTACATATTACATCACTTATAGATATATAGATGGTAAATAGGGTTGGGCCGAAGAAGGACCACTATTCGGCTTTGAATGTCCTTCTATAAAATAGAAGGGAAAGAGAGAATGATTAACATATTTTGCATGATTAGAATAAAAGTACTCCAGTTCCAGCTACTGCGGAACTTGGCAGCAGAAAGTGTTGAGCACTCTGGGGAGACCCAGAGGACAACCCTTCAAATTTACCTCTGTAAAGGACTATGCACACATCATCCTGGAATGCAATGTGGCACCAAGGTCAGTGTCAATAAGGATTCCACCGTTCAATTTGGCGGAAAAATAGAGATTAAAGGTCGGTTTGATCACCTTAGGAGGATAATGGGAAATTGATGATAATCGGGTAGTAGGCTTGCATCTGCACTGATTTTTTTTATTAAATAGTGGATTGACAGCAGTATTTTTCCAATATGAAGGAATGATGGACGTGCAAACAGAAATATTGCAGAATTGTGAACGATTGGGATCAATGATGTCAGCAGCTAAATGAATGATGGCGATAGAGAACAAGTAGAGATCTTATGTCAGAGGAGAGATTGAGTAGAAGGGAAGAGCCATGAAGAACCATTTTACCAACATCAGAGCAAGGACTAGACATGTTTGGAAACATTTTTGCAAAAATGTGTTATTTAAAATTGTAAGCAGAAGTAGGCATTTAGTGTAACTGTGGGAGCCAAGCTGTTTAACTATTTAAAATACCTCTTGGGTAGTGACGGAAGAGCTGATTTTGAGCTCCTGATACTGTTAAGAGTGGGCCTTTCTATTGGAGGCTTTACAGGAACTTCGAGCTAAAAGATGCCATAAGACCTGAAAAACCTCATAAGTCCCCTTTGTCAGCAGCTTATTGGCGTATTTAGCTTCTGTGCAAGTCATTTTAAATGAGAATTACACAAGAAAAATTTGAGCAGTCATGTTGAGCTAATACTATTGAATAGCTGTACTCCTCATACCTTACAGGGAAATCTGATAAGCTGCGCGTATAAACTAGTTGGAATGTAACTTCTTACCAACAAGCTATCTAGTGCTTCAGTCTGGCTCTATGTCTTGCATGGCCAAATGCAAGCTGCCTTTGACACATTGAGGTTTACTTTTCTCTTTAAAATACCTACATACAAACTGTTATTGGGGAAATTTCTAGCACTTTGTTACTGTATTTTCCAGACGATATGTGTCATATTTTCTGATGCTCATACATGTTTAGAGTTTGTGCCTCCTTCTAAAGTTTCATAATGTATATATTGGCCATCCTCTTGCTGGGCAGTGTACGTAAGCTGAAACCTTAACATGCATGGGCATTTGTGGTGTTTGTCTGAAAGGGTACTTTTAAAGATGAATAAAGATCTGAACATTGGAGAAATCACAGCATAACCCCTTGTCCCCAAAATCCCAAACACATTAAATTCATCCCTGATTGTGGAGTCTCGTTGTGTCTGACACTGCAGGCCACACATAGGGTGAGGTTTAATCTCTCCTTTATGTACATGGCCACATTAGCTTTCCACACATTTGATGGCACATAGAACACGCAACATCTACAACATCTTCATCGGGTGGAAAAGAGTAACGTGATTGGCTGAAAGATTGTGCGTTGCATAACTGGAGCTCGGAGGTCGGAGAGGCTCGCGGCTTGAGGACTGAAGACGTCGAGGACGCCAACTTGGGAGGCCGAGTTACTAGGTACAAGGCAGCACAAGGAGGGGGGCAGCAGGAAACCCGAGTGCAGAAGTGTACTCGCTGCTGCAGAGTGTGAGCCGGGAGTTACCGCATAAGCGCCCCAACTAGGTTGGGTGCGGCAACGGCACTCCTGAGTGCTCCCGCTTGGTCCTGCACTCCTGTGCTCCCACAGGCCTCACAGTCCTCACAGTCACCACCGTAACTCCTGCCGCACAAGGAGGCATATAACCGGCCCCGACCCCAGTCTCATGCGGCATGAGAGGTCGCTTGTTAATTAGGCAGAGGGAGGGGGCAGGGGCCCATTGCCACATTAGACAGCACAGCCTGCTTGCTGCTCCTTCGTCGCGCCAGGAGGCGATTTAACCAGCAAAAATCAGCCATGGTCTCCCGCAGAGCGAGAGACTGCTTGTTACCTCTGGCAGCAGGAAGGGCAGGGATCTCAAGCCCTAGTAGACAACACGCTTTGCTTCCCGCATCTGCTACTCTGCGCCAGGAGGCGCATAACACCAGCTACGGATAGCACGTTTCTTTACAATTTCCTGGATTTCTTGAGAAGTGCATCCTAACCGGATTGTCCACCTTCAAATAAATAATCAAAAGTATTTAATACACACACATCAAGGGAGAAGTAACAGCAGTAGACATCAACAGATCTGTGATTGATGGTAGCGTTACGCTTGAGTTACGCCAGACTGCCCGACGGGACCGGGTGGCTCTCAGGTGCCAGTAAGCCTGCTGGCCTGCCGTGTGTTCACTCCTCCGCTGAGTTTCCACCTTGCTCTAGCCTTAAGCCTTAGCTCTCGGCTTTGGGGCTAGCTTCTGACCACCTGAACCCTAACAGAGACTCAGCACGGAATAGGGGGTGCATTGGACTGGAAGACAGGGAGAGCTGAGCATACCGGGGGGGACCAGCGTGCCAGCGGGAAGCAGATTCTGCGCCGGAGAGAGGTTGACGCCTCTCACAAGGTCATTTGGCTTGGAAGTTACGCGCATGTTTGCTCGCCCGGACCCCAGGAAGCCTTGTTCATATTGATCAGCGTTGGACTGAGGCCAATACCTCCTTGCTGGTAAATTACCTTTGGTTTTATGAGCGCGAACGCCAGCTGGAGATTTAACCAAAACACTGCATGTTGGGATAATTGAAAGTGTGTACTTCTGCACTGCATATTTATATTAATGTTGTGAAAACAAACATCAGAGTTTTTACGTGTTTAATAGGTTATTGCTGAACCGTGGAAGCCGTGACTACTCAAACCCTAACTCAGCCAACGTAAGAACGACATACTTTATGCACAAAAATTGGTAAACCGGCGTAAAATCAACAACAAAGTCTAACTAAAAGACATCAAGAAGTCCAACAGTACCCCTCAACACATTTTCCCCACAATGGCCTATAAAACATTAACATCACGTACGATTTATATGAAGAGACTGGGTACACAACAAGCAATACGAAAGAGCTCTGGTAAGGCGGCCCACATAGGAATCCTTCCAAGGAATGCTGAAATAACAATTTGTTTTTACAAAACCACCTAAAATAGAACAAGCAGAGTTACAAATTGAACAGGAAAAAGTGCAGAACATAGGAGAAGACAACGTAGTGGATCCCAGTAATTCTACACAAGGTTATAAAGGCCATGATGGAGAACTGATAAGTGGCATCACAAACTCAGCAAATGCAAAAATAGGACGTTCCAACTCACCCCCGTCTAGTCGATCATAAGATCCATCAAATTTCCGAAACAGATTTCACCTTACCAGACATAAACATAAACAATACTCTCTTTCGCCAAGAACCCAAAGTAACAATGGACTCACCAATATTATATAACAGTTCCCCACAAAAAACACCTGTTTTAGTAGGGAACTTTTCTCACTCACCGGAATTTCCGTCTTTAAACAATATGCAATCTCTCAATGGACATACTCCGGTGTCTAATTCTTTATTCACCCTTCAAAGAATTTTGGAATCTGTATTATCACTTTTAGGGAATATAATGGAAAACCCCGACCAGATTTAGATACACAAATAGACATGCTGCAATACTTAGTAGACAAGAAAAGGAAACAACAACTCCAATGTCAGCTACAACTAACAAAAGGGGAAGAAAACGTTGTTGAAAAACTTCACCCACCTAAAGACACCCCATTAACTAATGATTTATTTCCACCCAAGAAACAAATGGTGACCCAAACAGGTTGGATCATACAAAAAGGAAAAAAGAAAAAGACCGAGAACAAACACATTTTTTCCCTTAGAAATTTATTAAAGAACCAAACATCAATAAAGCTCAAGATAAGGTTATTCCTTATTATCCAATCTTCAACCGGCATAGACCTAATGACTCACTTCAATCATTTAATAAACATCTGATAAGTAAAAACGACGAAACAAAAACAATTGAAACCTCTGCTTCAGCCTTGTCAGATCCAGCCTCACTAAAAAAGGAAAGGAGCGTCAGCAAGAACAATCGGAAAAAGATTAAGAAAAGAGTAAAAAGAAGATTCGCGAAACGGAAGACCCAGATGTAAAAAATTTCGAACCTCTTTTCCCCAAACAGAATACCCCAGAAAAAGAGCACACTTTAAAATCTGTAACAAACCCACAGGACAACGGGTATCATCACTTATTATCTAAAACAAGATTGATCTTTAAACAACTAAATCCCTTGGCTCCAGGTTTCTCCACCTCTGTGAACGGCATTGAGCCACCTGTACTAACGGTTGTACAATCAATCGTGCAGTTCTCTGGGGTCCCAATCCTCCAGGACCAGAAGGTTCAAACATGTTTCTTAGAAATTACCAACTTATTCCCCTCGGGTAACGATCCAATAAACGAGGGAGAATAACGAACCTCATCCGAAAGATTCATCCATTAAGTCACTAACAAGCTCGGAAATAAAACTAGTGGCTTTCCCGATCAGGTCCAAAACCACGATGGCCATTGTCAAATAATTTTAAAAGAAAGTGATATCCTCCCAAAAAATGGATATGACGTTGCAGTCATAAACAACAATGAAAATCAAATACAGGATAAATCCAAGGAAAATAACAAAACAAAAACTCAGCACTTGGAAAAAACATTTAGTGGCTTTAATAATCCTGTCTGTACTCCCAACGAAAACATAACTTTCTCGATTAAGAATAGAGAGAGAAGGATCTGGAAGAAAAACGTAGCCAAATAGGAAATTTCACTGGAAAAAAATCACAGGTCCTGGATCACAGAGAATTTAAACAGCCGCAAACTGGGAGGGAAAACAAACTCCCTTTTTAACAAAGGCTTGAGTATCGCTTCCTGGACTGTAGCAGGGAAAAATGAGGAAAAACATGCACTGATTCTGGAAGACAATCCGGCGATGGTGGCTTTACAAGAAACTTGGATAATAAAATCCTTCGATCAAAATGAGTACTTTGTATACGACATTCCAGCAGAACCTGTTAGCCGGGGTCACGCTAAAGGTGGACTCGCAATTCTTTACATGAAGACTTCTTATGGGATCAGGAAGTCATACCTATGCGTCTAATGAATATACAATGTATCAAGGTCAAGTACTGGAATGAACTTATGGATACTTCATACGACCTAATAATTTTTAACATCTAATCCCACCAGGCCCCAAAATGGACTCTCTGATTATCAAAATATTTGAGGAAATAGAAAAGGTGGTGGAAGGTAAAGGATTCCCCTCTGTTTTTCTAACAGAAGATTTTAACTGGAAAATCTCTAACCATCTCTTAGAAAAATGGAAATATGGCAAACAAGAGGAAGCCTTGTCAATCCCAACATCACTATTTCCCCCTGGGTTCAAAGCAGATAATCGAGGGAAAATACTACTCTCCCCTCTTCCAGCAATAAATGGAGTCATTTTAAATGGATGCATAGAAGGAGACATACCTGCAGCCTGCACAAGAAAAGGAAACCTTAGTGCATCTATTTTAGACTGCATGATTTGGAGCCAAGACTTGTTTGGGAGAGTATCAAATCTAAGCACCAAATTTACACAGGGAAGTGATCATACAATATTATATCTCATAACATGATTCATAGTGCAACCTATCTCTCCAGGGCTTCTTATGCATTTGAACAGTACTGTACTGGTGAACAAGGTACAAGGGCAATTTACATGGAATTCTACAA
The DNA here is from genome assembly GCF_964204655.1 of Triturus cristatus. NCBI lineage: Eukaryota > Metazoa > Chordata > Amphibia > Caudata > Salamandridae > Triturus > Triturus cristatus. The sequence goes on from NC_140587.1 coordinate 235,043,942, forward strand.
CATTTAATAATATAAATTTTGCAATTGTTACGGCACAAGTAATGCAGACCACTCATTCCCCAGATCAAACAATAAATTTGGAATTAGCTCTCAATACAATAGTGCAATCCCTGCAGGACATCTTAAAACATAGGACTTCTCAAGTGGGAAATCATAAAAGAAAGAACCTAGATAAAAGACCACTTGCACTAAATAAACTAATTCGTTTGCAATTTCTACATTTTTCAGAGAATAGACACCAAGAAATTAAAATCTTAAAAAACTGTTGCCGGGGTTACAGGAGGAGAAGCAAGGGGAACATGGCGGCCAGCTAATTGGCAGGTCGCGAGTCGTCCGCTCTCCCGCTTTCCCTTTCATGGTACCGACTAAGTCCAATGCGGAGGCGCTTACCTAGTGGGTCTGGCTGAGGAGTTGATGCCGCCACATCCCGCTCTGTGTTTACTGTTCTGGGGGCCTGGTTCTTCGCCTGCTTAGTGTCCTGCTCGGCCTCGGCTGTATTGCTGTGTTGCAGACCCGCCCGCTCGTTTCCCTCTCTTGTGGCTGTTTGAGACTGCTTCTTGTGTGAGGGGGTGGGGTCCCCAATGCATCCTGATTTTAGGCACTGCCGCCCTGGAGTTTGAGTTTTTGTCCACGTTGTGTCCCGAGCCCGGGCGGATCAGCAGTTTTCTGCGGCTCGTGTGATGTTGTTTTTCCGCATCAGGGACTTCCGCATCAGGGATTGATTATTCCTGTCTGGGAGTCGCCTGTCTGGGACTCGCTTGCTGCCGGTGTCGCTGGAACTGGTGGACACAGGGCTTTCGGGGGTTGAAGCTTCAGGGTTGAAGCTGCTGCTGGGGGCTTTTGGCAAATTGCCCTGTCGACCTCCGAGGCTTCACCGGTGGTAATCGCTGCGGTGGAAACAAGGGATTAACAGAGGAGTATTCGAAATCTCTCTTAGCCAGGTAAAAGAGACTGTGGTGTAAGCTTGAATGTGGGCAAGGTTGACATTTCCCCTCTTTAGGGCGGCAGGGGCATTATCGCAAAGCAGACGTGCGCAGTGTTATAATTGAACACAGGTTACTAGGTGCCTCACTCTGGGAGCGTTGGGAGTGCTATGTGTATCCCCTGAAAAGCTGTCCCAAATTCGCAGAGATAGAGGCAGAGGCGAAACTTATTTTGGGAACTGTCTGCATGAGGTTCATTCTCCATATAAACACTGCAAGCCTTATACTATATTCTCTGACATAGCCAAAATAGGCAATGAGGATACTTACTACTACATGGAGGTAGATAAGCTACAGTCTGAGCAACCCGAGCAGGATACAGCTTTATCGCTAAGGAGAAGGCAACAGCCGAGTAAAGGGGTAGACCCAAATGTAACCAAACAGGCACCCAGCACTGCCACTACTCAGGGAAGGAGGTACAAATTAAGATCACGGAACTTTCTTGGGATAGAACCCATTGTACAAAAGCCAGCGCAAGCAATACAGTATATACATCCTACGCAGCCTCTTATGCCCACGGAGGCCTCAATAAGTGGTCATAAGAGTAAAAAGCCGACCTCTAGGACAGGGAAGCCAGCTCTCGTGAAGGGTAGAAAGAGAGTGAAAATTCAACCCCTTACAAAAATAACGCCTTCTTTAAAGGCTTACTTTATGTCTAATCCACAAGGGAAAAGGGACCTAAGGAAGGGGGCTCAATTGGCTGACTCGGCTTTAGCTCTTAACCCTGTCATCCCTTTATCAAACAGATATTCCGTACTAGATAAGACTAATGGTACACTCCCAGCCACAATGGAAGATGGGTATGAAAATCGAACTGACTTTGGGGATGTGAGGGTGGAAGATACAGAACGCAATTTGGAAGGCTGGAGGCAGAGTGTGGAAGGGGTCGAACGGGTCGAGTCAAGCCCTGCTAGCGATTCAATACAAGAGATGCTGAGACAGATATCTGCAGAGATGAGCACCCGATTCTCAACCTCGGAGGTCAACCAGAGGAAGATACAGGATACATGTACCAGCCTAGAAGAGAACTTAGATGCACTAACACAGAGGCTAGAGGCATTGGAAAACAAGGTGGGAGAACTTGGTCAGGAGGTCAAGGATAATGCTCACGAGGTGCTCAGGCTAAAGAAGAGAGAGCGGGATGTTGATGAGAGGCTGGAGAGACTTGAAAATGTATCTAGAAGAAATAATGTGAGATTACTAGACTTAAAAGAAGGATTGGAAGGGGATAATCTGAAAGCATATGTTATAGATATCCTTGTTAAAGCATTTCCCCAAATCGCCTCAGCACCAATATGGGAGAAAGAAATACAGCGCATCCATAGAGACCCCTTCAGGTTAAACCCTGCAAGAAAGAAGCCAAGGAAGATCTTAATATGTATTCAATCCTACCCGCTAAAAGAGCAGCTACTAGGGGCAGCCCTTAAACTCAAATCTATTGAGGTTAATGACATCTCCTTTAAGATTAGGTCTGACATTTGTAAGGTAACGGAAGATAGGAGATGGGAATTAGGAAAGCGGATGGATGCATTAAGAGAATTGGGGGCTCAGGTGCAGCTGAGATTTCCAGCCTTTTTGAAGGTCCTATGGGCTAACAAGATGTTTAACTTTAGGTTTCCGGAAGAGGTAGACACATTTCTAGAACAGGCCAAAGCTAGAAATTAGTTGGTACCATATATATCTTGATATTTCACTCTTTTTTTTTTTCTCTTTGTGGGAGACGGGAGAGTTACGACTCATAGGGCAATGCTCATTGCCATGATTAGACAGGGAGGGTTCCCGGGGGGGGGGGGTGTAATAGTAAATAGGGGGAAGGGATGGTGTGGGGGGGTTTGCACATGTGTTGGTGGGGAGCATTGGGAAAAAATAAAAAAAAAATACATTTGTTAAACCTTTCTGATATAATAACCCTCAGTACCCTTAGCAGGGGAGGCGACCAGGACAAAGATAATGATGGTGGATAGACCTCTACAGGGATCAAGACGGGACTTAGGTTTCATATGCTGGAATGTTAATGGGTTGAGAATTAAGAGAAGACAGCGTCTGATCCTACAGTATCTAAAAAATAGTTCGGCCTCAATCTGTATGATCCAGGAAACTCACCTTTTACAATCAGAGTGCAAGGCATTATTCGGCAAGGAAAGATGGGTAGACAAAATGATTGCTTCAGACCAACAGTGCTGTTCGAAAGGGGCAGCCATTATATTGAAACTAAATTCGGGGATTGAACTTATCAGATCTCAGGCAGATATAATGGGGCGTTGGGTCATAGCTGAAATAAAATCTCAGATGTCTAAATACACTATAGTTAGTTACTACGGTCCAAATGAGGATGATACTGGTCCACTAAATAATCTTTGTTTTGCCCTGGTGGACTTTGACTCCCCACTTATATTGGGTGGAGATTTTAATGTCCTTATGGATAATGGACTGGATAGATCCTCTTTTCAGAAACAGATTGCGGCTCCTCGTGTTAAAGCCTATCTTAGAACTACCCTAAAAAATCTAAATCTATGTGACGTATGGCGGGAAAAAATGGTGAGGTGAGGGAGTAGTCCTTTTTTAGTAAAAGAATTTACACTTTTCCAGGCTAGATTATATATTTATGGAACGTTCTGAGGTAGACAAAGTAAACCACATAGAGTATATGCCTATTCACATTTCTGACCAACGGGCCAATAGTCTTCAATTTGGAGCTCCCTCAAAAACCCCCTATGAAGAGATGGACTCTAAATAGGAGATTTTTACTGCAACCATCCACCCCTGATCTCTTGAAATCTAAAACCGCCTGGTTCTTACAAGATAATCTAGGATCGACCTCCCTGCATAATGTTTGGGATAATTATAAAGCCTGGTTAGGGGGAATTCTAAAGGGGGCGGTAGCGGGCTGGTCAAGGGTGGAGAAGACTGAGTTAGCCGGCCTAGAGTCACAAATAAAAAAAATAGAGGCAGAGCTTAAGTACAGGAATACAACTGTTACAGAGAGAGAAGGTCTAGCAAGGAGACTCGAGGAAGTACAGTTGAACTTTAGGCTTAAGTCTGAGGAGATCATTATTCAAAAATGGGAAGCAAGTAAGATGTCTGATTTTGAGCAGGGGAGAACTGTGGTAAGCTCTTGGCGATAAAGAGCCGCACAACTACATCAGTAGGATAAAACATCATGCACACATCACTGAGGATAAAGATGTGATAGAACAGTCTTTTGTCCAGTTCTTTCAAGAGCTATATTAAGAAGACTCCTATACAGCGGAAGAACACATAGATTTGTGGCTTACTGAGAAGCTGCTCCCGAAAATATCTGAGGATAGTCAGATTTTTATAAAGTCTAAAATAACTGGAAGTGAGATTCTGGCTGTTCTAGATAAATCCAAGAGGGGAAAGGCCACCGGCCCAGACTCAATCCCAATTGAAGTCTACTCCATATTAAGAGATCAGATTATTCCAGTTTGGTTGGATTTATTTAATGATATTCTAGTTGGTCTTTCCCCCTTGCCAGACTCTTGGAATGGAGCACTCATATCTCTCATCTTAAAACCAGGGAAGGATCCGACTCTATGTCAGTCGTATCGGCCGATTTCCTTATTAAATACTGACTATAAAGTATTTGCAGGGATATTGAATAACCGCTTGTCAAAAATTATTGGCCCCATTATACATAAAGATCAGAAGGGTTTTATTCCTGGTCGGCAAATGTCAGAACTAGTATATACGCTAATTGGGGCAGCTGATTTGGCAGTGACACAGAATATGCCTTTTACCATCATCACTGTGGACGCTGCCGAAGCCTTCGACCGTGTAAATTGGCATTTTTTAGATAGGGTCTTGAAGGTTTTTGGACTCGGGGATGAGTTTAGGGATGTACTCAAAAAAATGTATAGGTCACCTTATGCCCAGATACTAGTTAATGGAAGTCCTTCCCCAATTGTTAAAATAAGTAGGGGAACCAGGCAGGGTTGTCCTCTGTCACCTATTTTGTTTGACCTATATATTGAGCACCTCGCCCAAAAGTCTTCGTCAGAACCAGAAGATAATCCCCTTTTCTATAAACAAATTTGAGAGGAAAGTCGCCCTTTATGCAGATGACTTGGTGTTAATGTCTCCTAATCTCACTACTGCACTTCCTGAGCTTATGGCTGAAGCACAGGCGTTTGGGAAACTTTCAGGGTATGAAGTGAATGAAGATAAGACCGAGGTTATGGCATGGAATATCCCAGATCATGAGAGCAAGTCGGTTAAGGAGTTTAGATATTTAGGAATTACAATTACCCACGACTTGGAGAAACTCCCAAAAACAAATCTAGAAAGGGTGTCTAAAGAGGTTGATGTTTTGTTGAAAAGATGGCAGAGTATACCTCTCTCACACTATGGGAGGGTGAACCTAATAAAAATGTCCATACTGCCAAAATGTACCTACCTGTTTAATAATATCCCTTTAGAGTTTGCAAAAGTGGATCTGCTTAAAATCCAGGGCAAGATTTCATGTTTTATATGGGCTAGCAAGGGGATCCGTCTATCCTGGAAGAAACTAAGACGTAAATTGAAACAAGGAGGTATGGGTCTACCCGATTGACAACTATATTGCTGGGCCTATCAGATAAAGAACTGTAGGATGCTATTGCTCTCCCCAGACAAATCACTAATAGGGAGTATGTTTTCCGCCATGTTAAAAGGCATAGACTCATTCGGATTTATGTATAAATTTGGTTCTTCTAAATTCTTTTAAAAAGTGCGTTTGAAGACTTTACAAATGGCAGCAAAGCTATGGGCAAGCTGTCGTGACTGTCTTGGCCTCTCGTATTATAGTGAGTGGGCCCCTGTGTGGGGATCTCCAGGAACACCGGAGTGCTTCCTAGATGCTTTAGCTCGTCCTTTGTTTGAGGCTGGTGTCACGTCCTGGAAGGATATTGTCCTAAACAATGAATGCTTCTCATGGGAGTATTGGAACTCTATCACTAAAGGCACTTTATCCAGGTTTAAATACTATCAGATTGCTTCCTGGTGTAAGAATCAATCCTGGCCGCCCTATGAGGAGTGTCAAATGGAAAATGACCTACAAGATGTGGCTCCTAGGAAAAAGGAAGTGGCTCTTTGGTACGGGTATCTCCTAACTGCAGCCGACAGGAAGATTGACAACCCAACGCGAGTCTGGGAAATCTACTTGCTGAGAGAGGAGTTAGATCAATTATGGCAAGTATCAATAGATACTCTTTATTCGACTGTTAAATCTGCTCCACTCAGAAAGAACCATTTTTTTACAATCCACAGGCTATATTGGTCACCCCTGAAAATGTCAAGAATGAGAGGCGGGGGAGAAGCAAGATGCATTAGGTGTGGCTCCCTGAATGCGGATGATGTTCATGTATTTGCCTCCTGCCCTAAGATACAGGAATACTGGAAAAACGTGGGTAAGAGTATTTCGAAGGTGCTTGGTTCAGATGTAGAGGTAAGCCCATCTCTTATACTTTTTGGGATAACCCCTGAACCTGGGGGGAGGCAAGATATGAACGTACTGCAATATAAGTTGGTGTTTTACATGATCCTTCTGGCTAGGAGAGAGATTTATAAACTTTGGCGTCAGATGGTACCACCGTCTTGGAATGCCTGGTGGAATTCAGTTACTTATTTTAGAGCTCTGGATCAAAGGGTGAACATCTATAGAGGTAGGCCTGCCACGGGGTTATTTTGGAATCTGTTGGATGGAAATACAACAGATAGTAGATTAGAGTAGGCTAAGGTTAAATTCCAATGATTAAAAACCTCTTGGTCAGCTCATGATGTGTACTTTGGGCGATCCCCAGAGAAGAAACAACAGCTGAGACTGAAACCATCAAGTCATCTGCATCAGTGGTGGACTAGGTCGAGAAGTTGCTATGGCTACTGAGGTTATATGAGGGGAAAACAAAAAAAAAACAAAAAAACTGTTGCCGGAGGGAAAAAGAAAAAAATCGAAAAGCACAGCAGGATCAAAACTGGGTTGATATTCAGATAGCAGCAAAACAAAAAAATAATCGAGCATACTGGAGCCTAATTGCTGAAGAAACAGGTACAAAGAAATCCATGCAAGCCTCACCAGTTCCCCCAACTGAATGGGAAACATATCTACACAACTTATACAAATCAAATTTGAGGCAAGAAAGTTTTAACCAATAATCAAGTAAACCAGGGGAAAATACTCAAGATAACCTCGCTCCAGCAGCTTGACAAAGTGAACATTATATAAAACACGCAAGATCTTCTGCTGCAATGGGTCAGGATCAGATTCCGATAAAAACTGTTCAAAGCAACCCAGAAGAATGGATTTAGTTTCTAGTTCCCCTCTACTCCCACTGCTGTGCTACTGGTGAAATCCCAAAATCATGGAAGGGGAGCATCATGATCCCAATCTATAAGAAGGGTTCTCGGTTCCTTCACTGCAACTATCAACAGATTGCCTCGCTGGACGCCACAGGGAAGATCTTTGCTGAAAGCGTCATGGATCATCTTAAAGACTGGGCCTATTCAACTGGAGTGATCCCTCTAAATCAAGCTGGGTTCCAACAAAAACACTCTGTAACTGACAAGATAGCGGTGTTACAAACAGTAATAGATAAATACGTGGTGTCAAAATTGCAGTTTGTCTACTCTGTCTTTCCCGATTTCACGAACAAGCTTAAAAAACTGGGAATTCCGAACAACCTCCTTCATATAACTACATCATTATACTCAGAAACATGGTCTCAAGTACAAATGGGGAAAGAGAAGGGACTCACTTGCCCAATAGTCACACCAAATGGTCTTAGGCAACGCTGCCTCTTAGCTCCCCTTCTTTTTTCTCTATACCTCAGTGATCTTCCGGATTGTTTTACACAGGTCATCAATTTTCCCCAAAAAATATCATCATGTAAAATACACATTATGATGTACGCCGACGATGTGGTCATCTGAGACCTTACCCCATTCGACCTACAAAGAAACTTACAAGTACTTATCAAATACACAGAAGAAAATGTTTTAGTTCCAAATATAATGAAAACAAAAATAGTTCCATTCAGAGGTAGAAAACAATACATAAAATACAATTGGACTCCAGGTGGGAAACCGCTAGAAGTGGTGAAGGAATACACCTACTTAGGACGTATATTCACACAAACATTGCAGAATTCCCCCATCTGCAGCATTTGGGCCTTAAAGCAGATGTACATGTCGGGGCTCTCCAACGTTTATATTCCTCCTCCGGGCACAGGCACTTTTCGTCTCTTTTACAGGTTTTTAGGTCCAAGATTCCACCCATTTCATCGTTCACTTTGGAATACATTCCAATAAGACAGTAGCAACAAATACAAACTAAAGAAGGGAAAATACTTTGTGAATGGATTAAAGTTCACTAAGCAGTTCTTGCACAAGACCTGCACCTAGATCTTTATTTAGGCTGTTCATATGCCAGAGCCATTACCAACATCATAAGATGGGCTTCTAACCTTATACACGCAGGACAAGGCACCTTAGGATTTTTATTAAAAATTGAGACTTTTGAACTCGGATCATCGAAGTATACCTTTGGTCAAAACATATTTGCAGCTTTTAAATTATCGAACGGTACAACCGAACTGCTGAAATCTTGGACTCCTGTGCATTTGAGGCTTTTCTTAAAACATTTACCGCCAAGGATAAGCTATGATCTTGACATCCAACATTGTTCTAAATTGCGTCATTATGAACTTTTTATTCAATAAAATATAAACATTTGCAACAGTACATCCGTTTTACCTTAAGGCATGAAGTCCGGTGATACATTATATTATTACGTCTCGAGATTCTCCCCTTAAGATTTTTTACTTCTAAGTGGAACCTCAACGAATATGCCACTAGTACATGTGACCTCTGCAATGGAGGAGTGCAAGTCTTGAAGCATGTTTTGTTTGTATGCCCTAATTTGATATTGGTTGATGCCAGAAAGCGGTACCTAAAATTAATTCAAACGAGGTGCAATAGTACATCAGCACAGAGCTTGATTTTGCTTCTCAAATACCCGCCTAATGAACTTGTGTTTTATAATCTGCTCAAATTATTATTATTTTTTTTAATTGTACGTAAATTATTACTTTATTAATATAATACTTAATAACAAATGTATTTTTTGTATCTGTTGTTCTCAGCAGAGAACTAAATCAAATAAATTTAAACTTGAACTTGAAACTTCCAAAACATAGAATCCACACAAACTACAGTCAAGTGAAAGAAATTCCGCAGACCTAACCAGCTGATATAAGAGATCACTCCTCTGCTAACAGCAACGCATCCCATTGTCTGCCATTTTCCTCATTTATAGTTTTATGAGAATACACATCCATTACACTGTGTACGTGTTTTGTAATTTAAGCACTTATTTGCAACATAAAACTTGGGAAAAGGATCTGTGACAACAGAAGTGCTAGCAAGAAGTTATCAATACTTAAACAGTCTTCAAATCAAGCAGACATTTGCATCAGACATTTATGCCATCTGTAGCCGTGGACCTGCAGCCATTTGCAGTGAAATACTTGGAAGCTTAAAGTGACTGAACTGAATGAGCCAGACAATGTATTGGCGATTTTCTCAGTAGCATTTAGTGTACATGTCTTTTCATTCATACTAAAGTGTCTTTGCTGTAAGATCATTAGCGAAATTAGAAACAAAACAAACATATTTATTTAGGATTATTTTACAACACTACACTTCGATGAGGCCAATTCAATGCCCTAGAACGGAAGGACAAAATATGCACAGAAAGTTGTAAAACCAGGAGAGTCCAGCCAGACTCTTTGAGATGCAATTTTGCTAAACTTGAGGTTAGAGGCGTTTGTATAACCTGTAACTGAAAATGATGAACAGCATTATTTTGCTGAATTCGTTTTTTTGCTGTAGATGGCAGCTTGAGTGTTGAGCTGTACACTGTTCCCAGAAAGTATTCATTTTCGTTTAGTATGATGGTGTGCACTGAACAGACTATAATCTGCCCTCTTGAAGAGTACGGGGTGCATTCACAAATTGATTTTTTGGCTGTAAATATATGTCTACAGCAGAAAATGTCTCATTTATGCCTGCCATGAATTCACTATAGTAAAATATATGTCTACAGCAGAAAATGTCTCATTTATGCCTGGCATGAATTCCCTATAATAAATGGCATTTACTACTGTGGATTTCTCAAGCATGAGTGTGGAGAAATCTGAAGCGGGAAACCACACTCACACTAGTCTTTTATCTCCCTACTAGGAAGGGAAGGGGAATGAATCACCGTGCACATATTTGCTGGGGGGTGTTGGGGAATGGATTGCTCCATGGGGAAAATAGTTTCTCCACAAAGAATAAAACAAACATTTGCACAAGGGACTACTGATCCCCCGAGGGGAAGTCTATATTTTGTAGTTTTCCAGGCATGCTACAGGAATGTTTATGAATAGAAAAAACATGAAAGCATTTTCATTCGGACATGGAAATCTCCATCCGTACCTTTAAATGTCTCTTACGAATAGGCTACAATATGCCTTCTTGTAACTTCACTTAGTGTGCTCCATACACTTTCATATATTGTCCTTTCTGTGCATTAAAAAAATCTAACAAACAACACGTCCTAGTTTAGCAGAAGCTGTCCTCAAAGAGGACTTCACAGGTCAGTGCCATAACGGCCGCCGAGAACCCAGAAAAACCAGTTTAGACTGCCACAGCGCACCCAGCACACAGGGGGATCCCCCCCCCCCCCCCCACATCCCCTCTCTGGACAAAAGGGGCACCAAGGGAGGCGCGAAATGTTGCCTGGCCAAACGAAAGGCAGATGATGATTAGAACTATTCAATCTGGGTACACCGCCTCTGGCCAAAGCGAACAATGGGGGGTTTGTAAGCACATCGCTGCCCCCAGCACAGGTCACTTTTTGGAGCTGAGGGCAGTGCGCTGAGCAATTTTGAGAAGAAGAATTACCTTCAGCGTTCGTCATAACTGTTGTCCGGAGCACCGCTGGTGCATTGCTGCGCACCAGCGTCACAACTCACCAGCAGTAAGAACCCTGTGGATCGGTCTGCAGGTGGTGAACAACAGGAAGGGGGCAATGCTTCGGCTGGCATCGGAACAGTGCTGACGACGGCCAGAAGCGGTCAGAACCTGGCTAGTGAACAGCCGTGGCCCGACTACTGGGAAGGAGCGGTCTGCAGGCGGCAAACATCGGGAGGTGGGCGCCACTGCAGCCACCAGCTGAGCAGCGCCAAGAAGTGGCACGGAGAAGGAGGCGAGCGGAAACAACACCCACCCAATGCTAGGAAGAGTAAAGGGGCAGGCCGCAGCAGAGCCGGACCCAGCAGAGAAGCAGCTGACCAGTGGAGGACAGTTGTGGTCACAGCAACGCAACTCCACATGACCAGTGCTGGGTTACAGCGGGACCACCTCTGGAAGCGAGAAACAGCACTTACAACCATGCCATCACATCACGTTACTGTTACAACGTGGTCTTTACAACGACCAAGTTGCTGGATCGCAATACCTTTACATCGCTAGTCATTAGATCGACTTGCTGTAGGGGGCGCTTTAACATAAGGAATAGTATAATTTACTATTCCAACACCTTCCCTACTGTTGAGCAGGCTGGAGTTGGAATAGTAAATTATACTATTCCTAAGTCCAGCGCGCCCCCTACAGCAAGTCGATCTAATGACTTGCGATGTAAAGGTATCGCGTTCCAACAACTTGGTTGTTGCAACGACCGCGTTGTAATAGAACGCGATGTGATGGCATGCGTTGTAACATGCTATATTCCTGGAAGCACCACTCACCAACTAGAAGTTGGGAAGGGCCAACTGGAATTTTAAAGGCACAGCGCGGACACCACAAGGACAACGGTGCAAGTCTGCTAAAGTAGCAGGCAGGACTCATACTGGTGTTTGGTGCATAAGAGGAACAGCAGCACCCCGTTGAGATCCACGAGGTGATGAGGGGACAACTAATTTCTAGGGCAACTGTAACACTCTCCTTCTGGATGGCAAAAGCCCTTGCAGATTAGTGGGGAGCCTTGAAAGCCGTAGGGGAGCAACAGCGAACAAGAGGCTAGAGGGGGCTGAGAACAGCTCTTTTTGAGTGACGCAACCCAGTCTCTGCAAGCAATAGAAAAACAGCTCCCTCTGTGGTAATGCGACCTGGCCCCCGGAGGGCAACACCTCCAACACTGAGTACTAGGGCACGAACAGCCAGCCCACTACAGAGCACAAGCATGGAAAACCACTATGCTGGTAACCAACCAGGTGAACTAGAGGAATTGTTTGAATGGTTACGGGCAGCATCCGTGAAGTATGGCATGAGCTGGCTCCGACCACACCTGGAGGAACACCCAGGCGAAAGGCCAAGCCAACAGCATATGGGTGAATCAGCAGGCACCGAGGGAACGCCAGCTACCAGGAGGTGGCAGAGACCCACCACAAAAGCACCAAATAAGGCAGAGGGGAAGAGAGGGCGCAAACAGACAGACCTGATGCCAGTAGCCATCCCAGCACCGGCGGGGCCCAGCGGTGAAGCCAACAGCACAGCGGCATGTGGTGAGCATATTGGCGCAATAGTACATGAGTGTTTGAAGTCAATTGTTCCCTTGTTTATTGGCTTAGCACACAGGGTAAGGGTATTGCTGGCACACAGGAGCCACCTGGAGGGGTGGTCCAGGTTTCCATGGCACCTCTTAGACCTAGGGTGCCTACGGCTAGGACGGCTGCAGGGGCAGCAGGACGGCCAAGCTAGGGAGGTCAGCTGGCCAGGGGCGGCAAGCGGCCAGATGGCAGGACAGGGCAGCAGCAGGAGTTTAGTGTTTCCTCTGACAGCTTGGGGCAGTGCAATCAGTGTAGGCAACCTGGCACTAGCATTAAAGGAGAAGATCGGGAGGAAGGAGTTTATTGACATTTTTTCACTGCTAGAAATACAGTTAGACCGGTTAGATCTAATACTGTGTGACATAAAAGAGTAAGACAGGAAGTAAAGGAAAAGGGAGAGAAAGGAGAGGAATTTTGAAAATTGGTTGGATGCATGAGAACAAAGGCATATATTATTGTAGAAAGTGTCCACTCTGTGTAGTGGCCCCCTGGCTGTGTGATGCCAACATCCACGGAGTGCATAGAAAGTTCCCAGGGGATGCCTGGTTAGAATATGATAAGGGTTTTAGATCACCAATGCAAACACACCAAGAGATTGAATGGAATGAGGAGGATGTGTCAGGGTTCATCCGCAAGATGCTGGTAGCAAAGGAGGTCAGGACATGGGAAGGGTGAGCAGTCCTTTCAGAGCACCCCTGTAAGGGGAGACACAAGACTTATTACAAACCGAAATCACCCAGCAGCTGGAAACCCCCAGGCAGTCCAGCAGTGATCTGTAGGAAGTACGAAACCAACAAATGCACATGGGGCGCATCTTACAAATTTGAGCACATATGCTTGTGATGCAGGGGGACACCCAGAATCAGGATTCAGGTGCAGCAAACAGCGTGGCGATAAGAAAGAGAAGACGAAAAAGCACTAGCAGGGACACTGAGGCTGAGGGGGAGCAAATTAGATACAGATGTTTTCAGCTAGTCAGATCCCACATCAATACCCATCAGCTCATGAGGCTGGCCAACAGATACCATAACAAGAAAGATGCAGCCCTGTTGGTAAAAGGCTTTGAAGAAGGATTTGTAATTCCATTTGAAGGCCCCTTGCCCATGGGCAGGATAATAAAATCTGAAATCTACCCTAGAACATCCAGAGGTGGTGCGGGAAAAAATCAAAAAGGAGAGGAAGCTCAGAAGGATTGAGGATTCCCCACTGCCCAAGTGGGTGGTGACCTCGCCTCTCGAGTGGTACCTAAGAAAGAAATAGGACAGTTCAGGATTCCATCACCTCTCTTTCTCGGAGGGCACATTGGTAAATGATGGGATCTGCCCAGAGGCATGCTCCATGGGTTATGCCACAGTGGACATGGCCGTTGACTTGATAAGGGCTATAGGTGGAGGGGCCCTCATGGCAAAAGCAGGTTTCGAGTCTGCATTCCGCCTCCTCCCGGTTCACCTGGTGAGTTTTCAATTGCTAGGCTTCCAGTGGGATGGGCAACCTTCTTTGTCAAGGTAATGCCAAGGGGCTGCTCTGTGTCTTGTTCCTACTTTTGAGAAATTGAGCGCATTCCTAGAAAAGTACCTGCATGAAAGGCACCCACTGGGAGGCAAGCTTCACTATCTCAATGTTTCTTGTTTGTGGGTCGGGCAGGATCCAGGGAATGCAGGGACACACTGGCAGCATTCCAAGGTGTGGCCAGGGAGCTGGGCGTACCCCTGATGGGGAGAAAACAGTATGTCCCACTACCAATCTCACATTCTTAAGCATAGAACTAAACTTAGAAACTGGAACGTCCAGGATCCCAAGGGACAAAGTGAAGGAGTTCAGAGAGGAGATTAGGGCAATGTGCAGCAGGGAGAAGGCAACACTCTGGGAACTGCAAAGGCTGACTAGCTAGCTAAACTTTGCCACCAGAATCATCCCGAAAGGGTGGGTGTTTGCCAGGTGCCTAAAGCAGCTAATGGCTGGACTCAGTGAAAAGCACCATCACATCAGTCTAGGTGCAGGAGTAAAAAGAATCTGCTCATCTGCGACTCATTTCTTGCAGACTTTAATGGGCTACTAATATGGAGAGAAGACTGGTTAATGGCCAGATAGGTAGCCCTATTCACTGACACAGCCCCGGCAGCATAGGCTTTGGGCACTACTTGGAAGAATGTAGTGCACAGGGCAATGGCATGAGTTGGGCACCACCAGCAGCATCACGTTCCTGGAGCTATTCCACATAGTAGTTGCACTATCAGTCTGGAAAAGGAATCTGAGGGACATGAACCTGACGCTCTGGTAAGATAACGAAGGTGTAGTCAAGCCGATCAACAAAGGTACTGGCATGTGCCCTGACATACTAGGATTCATGCGTTGCATGCTTAAATTGCAGCTGGAAGGACACCTAGAGCTCAAGGCATGGCACAATCCAGGGGTGGAGAATTCAGTTGCGGATTCACTCTCATGAACACAGATGGACAAGTTCAGAGACTTAGCACCAGGGAAAGAATTGAGGATGACCTCTTTCCCAAAAGAGTTAAGGGGGCTGGTCGAACTGACTTGTCACCCCTTCTCCAACAGGCACTCACCACTGAAGCGGTGAACCGTTATAGGAAATACACAGACACAGTAATTCGGTCAGGGGTCTTAAGACACTGGGCAACCAGGGAGACACAACCAAGGCAGGTGATCCCTTCATCTTGTGTGCATACACGAAGAAAAAGTCCAACTCATGGGCGCAGGCCCACTTGACAGCTGTGGCACACTTTTCAAAGATATACACAGGGCAAGCAAGATGCCACAGCCTCCCACAACATCAGGGTAGCCATGAAAGGGTGGCAATGAATAGAGGGTAAAAAGCTGGACACACGGTGACCCATAGACTTCAGTTAACTGATCCTGCTAATGGACACACTGGGAAAGGAAGCGAAAGACGTATTAGAGGTGATGCTTTTCAAGGCTGCCTTCACAACAGCTTTCTTTAGGGCATTTAGGGTTTGAGCTTGTGGACCTTGCAAAAATTGGTGCGGCCAAGAGGTGCTTCCAGGCAGCCGACGTCAAGCCAGTTTTGGCAAGAATAGATCTGCTGCTGTGGGGGGGGGTCAAAAACAGGCCAGGTGGGCAAAGGGGCGTGGGTGCAACTGGAATACATAGAGGACTCCACATATTGCGCGGGGTGCTGTCTCTTGGCGTACATGGCGATACGGCCAACAGGGGATGGTCCACTATATAAGCACGGAAATGAGGACCTGTTGAGCAAATGTACGCTCACAGCGGTCTGACTTGTGTGCCAAATACTGGGTAGAGCAGGGCTCCCAACCACATTGTTTGGATCACATTCCTTTAGGATTGGAGCAGCTACATCGGCAGCACAACATAAGATGCTGGATAAAGATGGTGGGCAGGTAGTGGCCCAATGCACACAAAACATATGTGAGACTACAGGTAATATAAAAAAGAATTTAAAACTGAGAGATGGGCAAACTGTCAATTTGATTGCTGCCTCAGCACAGAGCCTCCCAGGCTGGTTTGGGTGGTCGGTCGTTCATATATCAACCGTATGCATACATGGTGGTTGCGCAGTGGTCACAAGTAAAAGTAAGGCCAGTAAGCCCATGCATCAGTTTGTGGGGCCACTCAGGGAGGAAATGGAACAGCTTTTGGTGACCCTGAAGGGGTTATAGGCGGTAGTCGCCTGCCACCCGGAACCCTAGATATACACCAGGGAGGTAAAAACCTTGCGCAGATGGGGCGGAAGGACCTTCTCCCCGCCATCCTGACACACCTTACGGAGGGGACAAAACTATTTGGCAACACTACCATCATATCTTCTGAAATAATCGCCAGGATGTGCGAGGAGCCATGTCAAATAGGGCAGTCCATAACTCAATAAGGAAGCTGACCAATGCACCCCGTAGATTTTGCAGGATTAATGGCTTGAACAGCATTAGGCACAGCCTGATCAACCCAGGTCGTTCAGAGCTCTACGCCCAGGATGGGGTGCATCTGTCAGAGGAAGGAATTAAAGTTTTTTGGGCCAACCTTAGGGGGAGTCAAGGGACTGGTGGGCTGCCCCTAAAATGGGAGGAGTTGACAGACAAGAAGGATGGGGGGAGTCGCAAGAAGATGGAAGCCTCTCCTGCGGTGTGGCAGATAAGAAGGGGTACATTTGTTAGTTTTGGAGGCACACCGACAGGGTGGTATGCGGGAGAAAGGCCACTCACCTGGCTATGCCTTACAGCAGGGTGAGTAGGCCGAAAGGGGGGAGCAAACGGAGATGGCACTTGCAGCCCAGACCCACCGGATGGTAGGGCAGAAAATGGACAAACAAGTTAGTGAGTTGGGGCCTACTCCAGGGGGAGGCTACCGCCCCACACGAGTGGCGTGAAGACCAACAGAGAACTTTTTGATCCCATAAAAATAGCATGTATGATTTATGCCCTATCAGCCGTGGAAAGATGACGTCACTTGATTTATGAGCATGGCAAAAAAGATTGATGATCACAAAAATGGACTGATAATGAACTGTCAGGCTGATGATTTATGAGCTTGTAAGATGAGCAGAATGATTTATAAAAGTGATTTATGACAGCCTATGACGTTGATTTTTGGACGGTCATACGGGGTATGACCACAGCAATGTATTGTAAGAAGTATTTCATACATGTCATGCAAATAAACTGTGGCAAACATAGACCACAAAATAACAAGGCACAAAGCGTGTTGGCAAACTTTATTGAATGTATGTAAGGAATTGCATGTATGGCAGTTTGGAGTGGGGGCCTCTCAGACTAGCACCACAATGGCTGCCACGATTACAGAAAAGCCAGTTTGGGCCCCCACAGCATGCCCAAAGACAAAGGGAGGTCCTCTCCCCACATCACCTCCCCCAACAAAATGTGCACCAAGGGTGGTACAGAAAACTTCCTGGCCAATCGAAAGGCAGGTGATCATTTGAACCACCCAATGAGGGACACCACTTCTGGCCAAAGGGAACAACGGGGCTTATAAGTGCACCTCTGCCCCCAGCACAGGTTACTTTTTGGAGCTGGGGAGGTGCAGTGAGCAATTTCAAGACTCACACCTAACAACAGTCGCAGTGCTGGGCGATAGACGAGCTGGATAAGAAGGGGTATATTTGTTGTTTATGTAGGCCACTGGCGGGGTATTGTGCAGGAGCAAGGCCACTTGGGGAGCAAACGGAGACAGCACTCGCAGCCCAGACCCGCTGGATGGCAGGGCACAAAATGGACAAACAAGGTAGCGAGTTTTGGCCTAACTGCAGGGAGAGCCATGGGAAGATGGCATGTGACGTAATTATTAGTATGGCAAAATAATTTATGACCACAAAATTGGACTGATAACGAATCGTCAGTCTGATGATTATGAGCTTGCAAGATGAGCAGAAAGATTCATGACAGTGAATTATTACAGCCCCTGACGTTGATTTATGGCCGTTCACACCGGGTATGACCACAGCAATGTATTGTAAGTATGCAAATAAACTGTGGCCAAGATCAAACACAAAGTAACAAGGCACAACTCGTGTTGGCAAAATGTATTGAATGTATGTAAGGAATTACACATATGTCAGTTTGGAGTGGGGCCCTGTGGGGGGGGGGGGGGGGGGTTGTGATGCCTTGACATGCACAGCTTTAGAGGCCGGAGAGCCAACAAGCAGATCGAGGCGAGTCGGAGGCCAGCCAAGGGTCTTTTTTGGCTTTCACAGCCCATGCACGGACTAAGCCCTCAAAATGTTTTCATGTACATCATACAACAAACATCACAAACAAAATGATAGTCTCTTCAAAATTCATTCCTTTACCTCGTGTATTCTTTGACATTATTACATCACATGATAGCACTGTACTGAGAAGTTCCTAATAAAAGTGATAGTTTTTAAACATTGACTTAGAACCATTCCGGACCCTCCTCTCACCCTGGCGCCAATGCCATTAGTGAACTAAGAGGCAAAATTGTCATGTGATCTCAGTATGTGGGCCAGGTTCTTAGAAATATAGCAATATCACACTGTTGTAAATCAAACACAATAGCTTTTATACAGCTGGTTCTGAATGCATGTATTTCAAAGTGCTTTCATGTGTGATAATGAAGAAAAACGAGAACATTGAAGAAAAACGAGGATCAGTCAAATAAAATCTTTGTTTAACATCACACAGTTTGGTTAAGCAGGAACGCAGTGGTTAATACAGGTTTTTCTGGGTCCATTTAGTAACAATCAGCTACTAAAAGGGTATCCATTTTTTACCTCGAATGACAAGGCTTTGTTTTTATCTCTCTGTACGTGAGGGTAGAGGAGAGAGGCAGGAGCCACATAAAAGTTCGCTCGTTGGGGGTTAGAGGTTCAATGAGACCTCGAGCTAAGCCAGACCGAGGCTTCAGGCTCGAGCCTGGCTCGAGCCTGAAGCCTGGCTTTTAATCAGACCACGCACATTGATGTCACTAGATGAGCAAATAAGCCTGGCTCCAGTTTTCAGCCACCCGCCCACCACTACACAGCTCCTGTTGCCTATGTGTTTTTGTTTTTTTTTGCTAGTGCCTTCTAGGCTGTGGCAGGCATACGTATATCCTACATGCATATTGACATATGATACCACCTGTCATCAACAATACATCTCAATGAATGTGTGCAGTTAGAATCTCTGTGAGAGCTTTATAAGAATTATAATTCAAGAGATAGATTTTACATGCCCAATTGAACAACCTGTTTGAAATAGCATCAGGATAAATTAATCTCAGGCTCTGAATAGAAACACATTGCAGAATGCACCAGGATTGCATTCACATATAAGCCATTTAGAGTGAAGTATTTTGACAGCCGAGAGAAAAAAAAATCCATATTTTTTTATAAATATCAGCTGTAACTCCTGATGAAATTACGAATAATAAGCAGTTGAAGTGGAGTGAAATAATTCTAGGTAAGTGTTTACGTAGGAAAGTCAATCAAATGGCTTTCAGGGAACATATGCAAAACCATTCCGTAACATCGTTCCCCACTTACTTGTGCTCAGTTTAACACATTTAACTTGTAAATAACTAGAGAGTGAGGAATTTGAACGGGACCGTGTCCTTTTCCCCGAAATATACAAAAAGCAACGTGGACAAGTCCCTAGAGGGTTATAGCCATCGTTACTGACAGGTACCCTTATAGGGGGGAGGAGCGTAGACAACCAGTGGTTGTTTTAGAAGAGCCCTCACCCACTTACCTAGTAGGTGGCATGCTTCATCATTGGGGTCCCAGCTGGATTGCTGAGTGCAACCCAGCTGTGCTTCAATGCCTGTATTACAGCGGAGCAGGTTTTTTTTGTGTGATAATGTGAAGTGCTATGTGAGATGTGAATAAATGATAAAAATGTCGCTAAGAAATGCCCTTGTAATACGTTTCAATAAAAGAGTCTTAGGACATGAGTTAAAACATAGTCGGGATATTGTTGAGGTGAAAAGATGTGCCTCCAAAGTGTAGGTCAACTAGTTTCAGCCTTCTGCGTTATTTGTGAGGCTTTCGTCAGGACCAAGAATGTGAGTGTGGCCAAAAACTAGACAGCCACTCCAGGTATATTTCACAGCGCACACCCTAAAGTGCGCTGTGAGTGTAGTGGGATCATTTTACTTACATATCCTTCGCGGTATCTGAAAAGGAAAAATATGATGGACACACATAATTGTATACATGTTGCTCAATTCATGCGTGTTTAGTACTTCTATGCTCCTCCGTGCTTAGCGTTGCCCTGTAAATTGAAAGGTTGTGAACTGGAAATATCATGCATGTGGATAGATGTGGGCATGCATGATGACTATCTAGTGGTTAACCATGCATGGCTCCTACAGAGTGGAGGGGGAAATTACAGCCAGGAACAGTAGGAACTGTAACCATCCGTTGGAATAATGTATGACTTTTAGGAGCATTGGTTCATTGGTTCAGGACCTCTTTCTAACTGCTCCTAGTCCCCCCTCTCATTGCTTTGTTGAATAACCATGCATGGCTACAATGTGCTGCTAGAGCACACACTAAAGCTTTATCAGTGTACCTAGCGTGGTCGCAATAATGCCGTTAAACAGTAAATGACACAATATGGGTATGTTGCGCCCCTAGGTGATAGTATCTGGGTATGGTGGCAAAAGGGGTCGCATTAGGGTACACATGGTTGCCGTAATTTAAAAACATTTGCTTATCAAGTGACATTAATGTGCGTGGTCTGATTAAAAACATGGAAATGCATAGTGACATGGCAAAAATGACGTGCACAAGATAGACTGACAGACATAACACAAATGCGGCTTACCAACTGATCCTGTCACAAAAGAGGAGATTCTTGCAATGAGACCCTGGGGGGAGTGAATGAATGCGGTAAAGAGCGCATACGGGGCATGAGCGCTAAAGACATACTGGACTTTTCGCCGCTTCTACTTACTTCTTCTAGGATAGCAACCGCTACAACCTACGTTGTGGACAGGATCCCGCCGGTGTGGCGTTCCCTTTGATTAGGACGAGGAAGTAGTTTCCTGAAAGGGGTGTGGCCATGTCGTTAGGCATGCGGCCACGCCATTGGGCATGCGTGATGGTGTCTAAAAAGGCTAGAACGGTGAACCGATGGGATTGTAATTGAAAGGTATCAATAGCGCCATTTGATTTTGTTTAAACACTTACATCGCGTATACGTTAAGAAGCATCAAAAATAAGGATAAAAATAAAGGAGCCTCAAAAGCGTGACTGGATCTTATTGAAGCCTCAAGCGCTGCTAACTACTAAAAGTGCTCATAACATACTTATTGCAGATAAGGCAGGAGTTTCTGAAAGGGAGCTTGAACTGATCATAATACTGCTCATACAATAATGAAATGCTCATAACATATTGGATGCAAATTAGGTGGGATATCGGAATTGGAATATCGGAGGGAAAATGTATCATTATTCTGCAAGTGCTACACTCTTATGTGTCAGTATTACCAATGGTGGAGCACCTCCGGTTGAGCAGATGATTGGCCATATACCCTATCAATGGTATATGGTGACTTTGTACTCTGTGATATTCAGTCATTAGTGGTTTTAAGTTCTATGTAGGGCGTTCCATGGAACGTTGTCATTAAGCCCTGTTATATGGGTAGATAGTCTGTATACACAATGTTGTTCTTTTTCTAAGAGTAGTTTTTGCAGATTGGTGGTGTTTGTATCTAGTTGCTCAATAATCACCCAGGTCATGTCGTTGGTCGTATGGCCTGTTGAAAGAAAGTGATCAGCCATTTTTGTGGTGTTTCGTTTACAGCGGATATTGCTCCTATGTTCGCAAATCCTTTTTATCTTGCGGCTAGTCATACCCACATATCGGAGTCCACATGGGCATGTGATGAGGTACACCACATTTCATGAGTTACAGTTTGTATGTCTTTTGATGTGCCATGTTTTGTCTGTTTCTAGCTTTAGCGTTTTAGTGGCTTTTGTGAGGTGGCACACACTTCAGTTGCCGCAGAGGAAATGACCAGTTACATTCGGTACACCCCACACATTCAAGACTGTAGTGTTGGTACTGATATGTTGCTTTGGGAGTGTAGACACCAGGCTGTCTCGTAGCTTTGTGCTCTTTTGTAAGAAAACAATGGCTTCTCCCATTGCAGTTTTTCTGATGTTACAATCGTCCAGTTGCTTTGGATGATTTTGGTCACTTTACTTGAAATAGAGTTATAAGTGGTTACGCAAGTGAGTGGAATAACAGGTGCAGTTTTTCAACATTTTCCAGTAGGCTATCTTGATTCTGGTTCCTTGCTCTTTTTTGTGCTTTGTTGATTACCTTGTCAGGATAACTTCTGGTCTTTAGTTTTTCAGTCAGTGAGTTAGACTGGGTTTTGAAGTCCTTGATCTCACTGCAGTTGCGTCTCAATCTGAGGTATTGACCATAGGGCAGGTTTTCCCTTAATGGTCTGGGGTGGAAACTTTCAAAGCGTAACAATGAATTTTTCGCTGTAGGCTTGAAATAAGGCTTGAATAAGTGGTGAGGATTCCTCTCTGTGCCTCTATATCAAGATCTAGGAAAGTGATGCTTTCTCGACTGGTTGTGTGAGTGAACCTCAGATTAGGGTCTTGAGTGTTAATCCAAATCAAGAATTCTTTTAGTCTGGTATCTGACCTTTCCAATATGAGGATGACATCATCTATGTATCTTTTGTAGAATGTTATCTCTTTAAAGAATGGTGCAGTTGGATTCAGAATATGTGTTTATTCAAAATTGTGCACGTATAGTCTGACTATACTAGGAGCAAACGTGCTGCCCATTGAAGTGCCGTATGTTTATAAAAACTGTCTACCTTCATATTAGGCTGCTTTCCTTGTACTGCTACTGCTTCAATTGACCTACCGGCACCAACAACAGTCAGGCTGCCTGGGCACATTGGGGTGGGAGTTGCTATATCGCACTATGCCTTGCGCCAAGCAGAGATCACTACAGGTTAGGATTGTATACTATAGGGGAGGCTTAGAGGGCAGCTTTGAGTGATGCTGCTGCTGCCATCCTCTTCTTGTTCCTCTTCCTGACCTCCTTCTTCCATCACTCGAGCTCCCGGCTCTCACACACCACTAGAAGCTATGCTTTTAAAGTGCTCATCCCACATAATCATGTGTTCAAATGGTACAGTTGGCCTCTGGTATCATAGTGCCAACCTAGCTTTCCATAATGAACTTTCTTGTAGAAAAGGGAGCATATTGCAATGTTATCCTCATGCAGACTAACCGTAAAGAAGTGCAAAACTGGGAAGAAAAGCTTTCTTACTGTGCCGAAGCCTGAAAAACTAGAGATAAATCTCAGTGTTTGTGCTATTGTTGTTTGGCATGCTGTGGCTGTGGTAGGGATGCTGGTAGTGGTGACTGCAGGTTTCTGAGGTTTTGCAAATTTTGGAGCCAGTGGTGTTGCTGGAACCACATGAATCTGAGCAGGTGGAATAGAGGTGATCTGTTTGTGCTCTGTGCCACTCTCCACACTGATGATCACTTGCTCATTGTCATCATCACCACCTTCACATGCAAGGCTTTGAGGAAGCTTCCATTTCTCTTGTCTCTTAGACTCTTCTGGGGTCCAATCTATGTCCAGATCACCAGAAGGGGAGCTAGGAGAAGAAGGGGGAAAACTCTTTCTTATCCCTGCTAGAGACCGTGAAGCTGATTGGGAAGAGCAGGTTTCTCAAAAATATCTTGCTCAGTATGAACCTCAACCTCCTGCTCTTCTCTTATATCCACAAAATCTGTTGCTGACACCAACTCCAGTTGTCCACTGTCCTGCGATGATGCAGGCTGTGGCTGAGACAATTCCAATTCTGATTCACTGCTCTCGATAACTGCAGTCAATGCAGTACAGAGGCGCATGGCCTTAGGTTTTGGTGGTGGTGCCATTTATGCAAGAATATCAGCCTCTTTCTGCCTAGAAGAGTCTGCAGCAGGTATGTCATGTTTGCGGAAAAAGGATGGGGCTTGATGCCAGTGGTGACAATGGCAACTTGCTTCTTCTCCTCCTCTCCACTGGCCACTTTCTTGGCAGGAACCTCCTTCTTTGGGGCCATCTTCTTAGCAGTAGAAGTTAGTAATTAGCACCAGTAGCAGAAGCACTTAGCAGTAGAGGACTCCGGTGTCATTCTTAGCTGATTACTTCCGGAACTTCAGTATTGTGAGTGTTGTCTTTTGCAGCATCTGCAAGCTAAGCAAAAAAATAATCTGTGAAACGGAGCAATAAAAATAATATAGACACTGTAACACAAGTGACGACGTCATCATCATCATCATCATCATTATTATTCCAGATGGTAAGCAGAACTGTACCCAAAACTGCACTATTTTTTCACATTACATTATACTGGAGTTAGTGTCCCTCCAGAGCCATGGTGGGAAATGAAACCCTAGTGGTTCAGAAAGAGACCTTTTTGTTAAATAGTGTAAATCCGTTCAGTAGTTCCTGAGAAATTAAAACAAAAGTGGTTGAAAAATGCATTTCCCATAGGAAACTTTAGACACGGCTACAGCTCGAACTGCTGAATGGAATTACACCAAATTTGGTAAAAAGGTAGTGCATAGTTCAGAAAGCGTAATTTTTTTTAAATCGTCTAAATCCGCTCAGCAGTTTTTTACATATTAAAGGAAAAAAACTTTATATATCTGGGTGGGACCTAACTACACAAGCACAAGCTTGGCTCTAATTGGCTGCCAACACTTCAATCCAGGAAGTGTTGGCAGCCATCTTGGTGCAATGCTTTTTAGGTCGTGCCTAGCGAAGCAGCGCATGGGCTGCACACTGCACAAACACCACTGCACTAACCTAAACACTAAAACAATACCCCAGCATGAACCCCTACACTACACAAACAATACTGTACTACTCTAAACCCTAAAACACTGCCCCAGCATAACCCCCTACACTACACAAACATCACTGCACTACCCTAAACCCTAAAACACTACCCCCAGCACGACGATCCCCTATACTACCCAAACACCACTGCACTACCCTAAACCCTAAAACACGACCCCTACACCACACAAACACCACTGCACTACCCTAAAAATTAAAATACTACCACCAGCACTACCCCCTACACTACACAAACACCACTGCCCTACCCTAAACCCTAAATCTACTGCCAGCACGACCCCCTACACTACCAAACACCACTGCACTACCCTAAACCCTACAATATGACCCACTACACTACACAAACACCACTGCACTACCCTAAACCCTAAAACACTACCCCCAGCACTACCCCCTACATTACACAAACACCACTGCACTACCCTAAACCCTAGATCTACCCCTAGCACGACCCCCTACACTACCCAAACACCACTGCACTATACTAAACCCTAAAACACTACCCCCAGCACAACCCCCTACACTACCCAAACACCAGTGCCCTACCCTAAACACTAAAACACTACCCCCAGCATGACCCCCTACACTACCCAAACACCACTGTTCTACCGTAAACCCTAAAACACTACCCCTAGCATGACCCCCTACACTACCCATGCACCACTGCGCTACCCTAAACCCTAAAACAATACCCCAACATGACCGCCTACACTGCCCAAACACCACTGCGCTACCCCAAACCCTTAAACACTACCCCAGGACGACCCCCTATGCTACCCAAACACCACTGCGCTACCCTAAACCCTAAAACACTACCCCAGCACGACCCCCTACAATACACAAACACCACTGCGCTACCCTAAACTTTAAAACACTACCCCAGCACAACTTCCTACTCTACACAAACACCACTGCGCTACCCTAAACCATAAAACACTACCCCAGCACGACCCCCTACACTACACAAACACCACTGCGCTACCCTAAACCATAAAACACTAACCCCGGATGACCCCTACACTACAGAAACACCACTGCACTACCCTAAACCCTAAAACACTAACCCCAGCACGACCCCTACACTACACAAACACCACTGTGCTACCCTAAACCCTAAAACACTACCCAGCACAACCCCCTACACTACACAAACACCACTGCACTACCCTAAACCCTAAAACACTACCCCCAGCATGACCGCCTACACTACAAAAACACCACTGCACTACCCTAAACTCTAAAACACTACCCCCAATATGACAGCCTAAGCTACCCGAACACCACTGCACTACCCTAAAACCTAAATCTACGCCCAGCCCGACCCCCTACACTACCCAAAGACCACTGCACTACCCTCAACCCTAAAACTCGACCCCATACACTACCCAAACACCACTGCACTACCCTTATCCCTAAAACACGACCCCATACTACACACACACTGCTGCACTACACCAAACCATAAACACTACCCCCAGCACGACCACCTACACTACACAAATACCACTGCGCTACCCTAAACCCTAAAAAAGTACCGCCAGCCTGACCCCCTACACTACCTCAACGCCACTGCACTACCCTAAAACCTAAATCTACCCCCAGCGTGACCCCCTACACTACCCAAACACCACTGCACTACCCTCAACCCTAAAACACAACCCCTACACTATCCAAACACCACTGCACTACCCTAAACCCTAAACACGACCCCCTACACTACACAAACATCACTGCACTACCCTAAACCCTAAAACACTCCTGCACTATCTTAAACCCTAAAACACTACTGCACTACCCTAAACCCTAAAATACTACCCCCAGCACTACCCCCTACATTACCAAACACCACTGCACTACCCTACACCCTAAAACACGACCCCCTACACTACACAAACACCATTGCACTATCCTAAACCCTAAAACACTACCCCCAGCACAACCCCCTACACTACCCAAACACCACTGCACTACCCTAAACACTAAAACACTTCCCCCTACACTACACAAACACCATTGCACTACCCTAAACCCTAAAACACTAGCCCCAGCACTACCCCTACACTACACAGAGACCACTGCACTACCCTGAACCCTAAATCTACCCTCAGCATGACCCGTTACACTACCCAATCACCACTGTACTACCCTAATCCCTAAAACACTACCCCCAGCACGACCCCCTACACTACCCAAACACCACTGCACTACCCTAAACCCTTAAACACTTCCCCCAGCATGACCACCTACACTACCCAAACACCACTGCACTATCCTAAACCCTAAAACTCCACCCCCAGCACAACCCCCTACACTACCCAAACACCACTGCACTACCCTAAACACTAAAACACACCCCAGCATGACCCCCGACACTACCAAAACACTGCTGCACTACCCTAAACCCTAAAACACGACCCCCTACACTACACAACCACCACTGCACTATCCTAAACCCTAAAACACTACCCCCAGCACAACCCCCTACACTACCCAAACACCACTGCACTACCCTAAACACTAAAACACTACCCCCAGCATGACCCCCTACACTACCAAAATACCACTGCACTACCCTAAACCCTGAAACACGACCCCACCACTACACAACCCCCACTGCACTACCCTAAACCCTAAAACACTAACCCCAGCACGACCCCCTACAATACACAAACACCATTGCACTACCTAAACATTAAATCTACCCCCAGCACGACCCCCTACTCTACCCAAACACCACTGCACTACCCTAAACCCTAAAATACTACCCCCAACACGACCCCCTACACTACACAAAAAACACTACACTACCCTAAACCCTAAATCTACCCCCAGCACGACTCCCTTTACTATCCAAACAACACTGCACTATCCTAAACCCTAAAACACTACCCTCAGCACGACCCCCTACACTACACAAACACCACTGCACTACCCTAAACCCTAAAACACTACCCCAGCACGATCATCTACACTACCCAAACACCACTGCACTACCCTAAACCCTAAAACACTACCCCCAGCAGGACCCCCTACACTACACAAACACCACTGCACTACCAAAACCCTAAAACACTACCCCCAGCGCGACCCCTTACACTATCCAAACACTACTGTGCTAAACTAAAACATTACCCTCAGCACGGCCCCTTACACTACCCAAACATCACTGCACTACCCTAAACCCTAAAACACTACCACCCAGCACGACCCCCTACACTACCCAAACACCACTGCGCTACCCTAAACCCTAAAACACTACCCCCAGCACGACCCCCTACACTACCTAAACACCACTGCGCTACCCTAAACCCTAAAACACTACCCCAGCACAACCCCCTACACTACCCAAACACCAATGCGCTACCCTAAACCCTAAAACACTACCATCCGCATGAACCCTACACTACCCAAACACCACTGCTCTACCCTAGACCCTAAAACACTACCCCCAGCACGACCCCCTACACTACTCAAACACCAATGCGCTACCCTAAACCCTAAAACACCACCCCCAGCATGACTCCCTACACTACCCAAACACCACTGCGCTACCCTAGACCCTAAAACACTACCTGCAGCACGACCCCTACACTACACAAACACCATTGCGCTACCGTAAACCCTAAATCTACCCCCAGCACGACCCCCTACACTACCAAAACACCACTGCACTATCCTAAACCCTAAATCTACCCCAGCACGACCCTCTACACTACCGAAACACCACTGCTCTACCCTAAACCCTAAAACACTACCCCCAGCATGACCCCTACACTACACAAACACCACTGCACTACCCTAAACCCTAAATCGACCCCCAGCACAATCCCCTACACTACCAAAACACCACAGCACTATCCTAAACCCTAAATCTACCCCCAGCACGACCCCCTACACTACCAATACACCACTGCTCTACCCTAAACCCTAAAACACTACCCCCAGCATGACTTCCTACACTGCCCAAACACCACTGCACTACACTAAACCCTAAAAGACTACCCCATGACGACCCCCTACACTTCACAAACACCACTGCACTACCCTAAACCCTTAAACACTACCCCCACCACGACCCCCTACACTACCTAAACACCACTGCACTACCCTAAACCCTAGAAAAGTGACACCCACCCCATGCCCGATCCCTCTTACCTGTCACTCCTCATGGTTCCTGCTTCACATCATCTCTGAGGGGCGGTGCATTTCGTTGTGAGGAAATGGAACAGCCTATGTTTCCTTACAACGACGTGGATCGTCTACATTATTTCAGAACGCATGGTCATTTACCACACATACCTCCACAACGAAATTCATTGTAAAGGCATGCGTGGTAAATGAGCATGCGTTATAAAAAAATACGTAGTAATGACTTCGCGATGTACAACGCATGCATGGTAATGCATGCGTTGTAATGGTATTGCGAAGTAAAAAAGTTGTTGTAACAGCTGTTTACTGATCGAAGCTGGCCCCTGTTCTTCAATGAGTCTTTTATTTGATTAGGAGGAAGGACTGTGTTTTTTTACCGAAAAGTGCATTCCTGGATGTAGTATTGTGAAAGTGTCTGCGTGGCCTTGTTTTACTTCCTGTGAGAGAGTGGAAGAGTCGGTTTCGATCTAAAGGAGTTCTGTTGTTGGACGGGGCCGGCGCAACACATCATCAGAAAACACAGCTAATGGAAAGCGTCCTCCCCGAAGTGTGGAGCAGTGCCATGAGCGGTCAATGAGTGTGCGTCCCACCGCAGTTTGACCGTACTGTGCCGTTTTAGGTTACGGGAGGCAGAAGCTGCATCCATCGCAGGTCCTCTTGTACACTAAAAAGGACCAAACAATGCTTTCCTTTCTTTTCTTCTTCTGCTGCACCATCTGTTCTTCGTCCTCTACTGCAAGTGGATCAACTTCGGCAAAACTAGGAGCCATAGTTGTATTAAAAATAAACAAACACACAAAAAAGGTATATCAATACAAAGAGAAGCAAGAAACAGGTCTTCTCTCTATCAGGACAAAAAGTAAGGAAAATATCAGAAGGATGGATTCTCCCTTTTTCACAATGAAATTAATTTGAACTATCAGATTCCTTTTTTCTTTAGCTGACATGAAGTCGCATAGGGTGCACTCCTCACACACCCTTCGCGCACCCGAGAAAATCATATATATCATTATACACTATTAATAAAAATTTCTATAAACTTTTAATAAGTATATTAGCAAAACTCTTCAGTCTAATATCATATTCAAACTTTCAATAGTCATTTTTTCAACTTTAAAAGTACGCCGAAGTCTCGACTTTGGCTCGATCTCAGCACGATCACTGCACGACCCCAGAAATACGCACGGAGAGATGTTGCGCACATTAAGCGGCTACGTCGCACATTTCGTAACTTTACTTTCGTCAAAATTATATTGAAAATAATACTTTAAAAAAACTTTTATTAATAAATTTAGACAAACACTTAAAGAAAATCTTTTATTTATAATTTATTTAAAGATATTTCAAACTTTACAAATCACGCCAAAGTCGCGACCCCAGCATGACTTTTCAAAATGGCTACCGGAATGCGTGCAGCCATCGTGTAGGATGCGCAAAGGGTGCGCGACTTCTGTATAAGATTCCAAAAAAAACAAAGAATGAATATAGTTTTCCTAACTGAAAATTATTCACAATTTTTTTAATATATATAGATATATATATATATATATATGTACAGAAAATAAAAAAAACATAGGATTGAGGTACATTAGACTTACACATTTTCATTTAAAAAACCTTTGAAATTCACTGAAAAACCATAGGTTTCAGGCACGTTATAGTTAGAAATTAACATTCAAAAAAACATAGAAATTCATTAAAAGAACCATAGGTTTCAGGCACGTTATAGTTAGAAATTAGCATTAAAAAAACCATAGAAATTCACTGAAAAAACCATAGGTTTCAGGAACGTTATGCAGTGTGTGAGTGTCTGTATAGGTATGAGTGCATATGATAGTGTTGTATTGATAAGTGACTGCATGTATGAGTGACTATATGGGTGAATGAGTGGATGCGTGTGTAGACCAAGGAATCAGTCAGCGCGTATTTAGTAACTGGTATTGATGTGTCTATTTTTTCTAAAATGGTAGTCTGTATTTTAGAGTGGGAGTATCAAAGGTTATATTCAGGTGTGAGGAGGTTCATTAGATTTTCACGTGGATGATGTCATCAGTGATGTCATCAGTGATGTCACTGACCATGTCATGATGAATGATGTAATATGTGACGTCATCAGCAGTGCATTGCGGGGATAGTTTGCTGAACTAACTATAACACCAGAATTTCTATGGTTTTGAATGAGTGAAATGTCCAACTAACTATAATGTTCCTGAAACCTATGGTTTTTTCAGTGAATTTCTATGGTTTTTTAAATGCCAATTTCTAACTATAACATGCCTGAAACCTATGTTTTTTTTAGTGAATATATATATATATATATATATATATATATATATATATATATGTATTCACTGAAAAAAACATAGGTGTTAGGGGTGTTATAGTTAGCTGGACATTTCACTTGTACAAAACCATTGAAATTCCTCTGTTATAGTTAGTTCTGCTAACTATAACTTGCACGCCCGCAATCAACTGCTGATGACGTCACATAATTTGGGGGGCCCTGAGAGTCGTTCTGGGACCCCCTAAGCAGGTCTAGAGGGTCAGGGTATTTCTACCCTGTACCCTTGATACGTTTTGCACACTTATTCCACAGACTTCTTCAGCCTCGCTTCTACCGAGGCACAAAATGTCTGCCAACAGATCCTGGTTACGAATGTTGACAACCACTTGACAGCCAATTAGCATTCAGCGCGTGATCGGGAGGGTGCACTCAGGGTGCGCGGATCCAGTGCGGCCATAGATATATATGTACTTTTAACTGTAATTTTCTCAGAAAAAAACATAGGTTTCAGGGGTGCTATAGTTAGCTGGCCATTTCACTCGTACAAAACCATAGAAATTCCTCCGTTATAGTTAGTTCTTCTAACTATAACTTGCGTGCCCGCAATGCACTGATGATGATGTCACATATTGCATCATTCATGACATGGTCAGTGACATCACTGATGACATCTCAAATGACATCACTGATGACATCATCCAGTGAATGTGGTTTAGTTTGAAATTTAAATATGTATTATATATATATACCAATCTGTATTGAAGATTGAGTGGATATATAACTGTCTGGATGGAGGATTTAGTAGCTGTCTGACTATCTGTTTAAGTGAGTAATTAAAAGTGTCTCACTTAATACATGGATTAGTAACTAAAGTATGTGAATGTGTGCAGCACTGTCTCTGTTGTTGTATAACATGCTGCATCATTTGGACACTAACTAAATGAGTTTGTATATTAGTTATTGATTAGTTGGGTGAGTATTTGTATGAGACACTGAGTTTGTGTGTGGTTGGATGGGGTGTGTGTAACTCTATGCATAGATGTGTGAATTGTTGATTGACTAGGTGTATAGGTTTAAGAGTGCATATGGAAACAGTTGTTTGGGTGACTGAGTGTATTTATTTGTGTGTTGGTGAGCGAATATATGGTTTAGTTGTAAATCTTCAACAAAGTTAAAAAATAAAAGGCATTGTATGTGAGTGTTGATGTATATAAATAAGTATGTGTAAGAGTCAGTGATTGTGAGAGTAACTATATGAATGAGTGTATAATTGTAATGGTGCTTTTTTAACATATTAACTATGAGTTACTATGTGTTTGAATAAATGAGGTGTTGTTGGATAATTGTGTAAGTGAGTAAATGTAAGTGCGATTAATTTTTTTCATGAGTGAGTAGGATGACTGCATAACCGACTAAGATGACTGCTGATGTGTCAATGTCTATATATGTGTATAAGTGCATTTGATAGTGTTCTATTAATTAGTGACTGCATGTATAAATGATTTTGTTGTTGAATGGGTAGTTGTGTGTGTAGACTTAGGAATCATTGAGTGGGTATGTAGTAACTGGTATTGGTGTGTCAATGGTTTCAAATATGGTACTCTGTATTTTACAGTGAGTGATGAAAGGTTATACTAGTGTATGATGAGGTGTATCAGATTGTCACGTGGATGATGTCATCAGTGATGTCATTTGAGATGTCATCAGTGATATCATCAGTGATGCCACTGACCATGTCATGAATGATGCAATATGTGACATCATCAGCAGTGCATTGCAGGCGCGCGAGTTATAGTTAGCAGAACTAAATATAACAGAGGAATTTTTATGGTTTTGTACGAGTGAAATGGCCAGCTAACTTTAACACCCCTGAAACCTATGTTTTTTTCTGTGAATTTCTAAGGTTTTTTATATGCTAATTTCTAATTATAACGTCTCTGAAACCTATGTTTTTTTCAGTGAATTTCAAAGCTTTTTTAAATGCTAATTTCTAACTATAACGTCTCTGAAACCTATGTTTTTTTTCAGTGAATTTCAAAGGTTTTTTAAATGCTAATTTTTAAGTGTGATAGTAGTTATACCTATTTTCTTGTACTGACTTTCTACAGTTTTTTAACTGTTTATTTATAAATATTTTATTCATTAAATAACATTACATATTCTGAAAATTGCACAAAATAAAATAAAAAAATTAAAACTGAAATATTGAATACTTTTCTTGTTTTCATTTTTTATTGTAATATATTTATATTATTTTCGCGCACTCAAAGCGTACACATCATGGTGGGTGCGCGCATTCTAGACGCCATTTAGAAAAGTCATGAAGGATCCGCGTATGGTGTGCGACGGCTGCGTGTTTTTCAGTTACATCATATACATTTAATATCACGTGATGTGCGCGATTGGTATGCGACCAGTCTGCGACTCCTGCTCCCACACATTTGCGACACATGCGCATTACGGTACGAGATGTTTGCGAGGTTGTGGGTCCCGCGTGACGTCATATACATGCTGGGGCGCGTTGCGTGCACGACTCCCGCAAAAAAAAGTTATGTTCCAAAATGATATGTATGTGTCTTTAATATACATATTTGGGCAAGAGATTATGTAAGGTATTCATAAAAATAATATATTTGTACTTATAATAAACATATTATTTTTAAATATATTTTCGCGAAGTCGGGTGCATGCATCGTGAGTGCAGAACACTAGGCCTGGGCCAAAAATCCGTTCCGCTCGCGGAAATTGCGATAATTTGACATTTTCGCGTTCCACGGAGAGCGCAAAATTGTCAAAATTTCCGCAATCCGCATTTTAACAGAAATTTTTTGCTTGCTCGCGCTGTAAAATAATACATTCTTGCGTGCGCGTGATCGCCTTACCTGAATCCCCACGTTCGCGACAAGTTTTCCCGATCCGGTCACGTTCTCCACAAGATGTTCGATTGTTGGTAGCCATTTGCGCTGTCTCGCGACAGTTCGCGCCCGCAGTAACATCATTCGTCGCGCGATCACGTCTTTCTTCTCGCGATCATGCACCGCGAGAAAAGTGAAAACAAGATGGCCGCGCCCGCAAACAACCGCATGGGTAAGTTGGCGAGCCGCGACCACGCAAAACATACCGCGAACGGGCGGGAAAAAAACTTCTGCATCTTCGCGATATTTCCGCATGTTTGCGGAGATTTTTAACATTTTCGCGATAATTTGCGAAAGTGAATTTCGCAAAGTCCGCCCACCCCTATAGAAAACCAGGTCAGCAGAGCTGCTGTAGAGCCAGAGAACCAGGTCAGCAGAGCTGCTCTAGAGCCTAAGAACTAGGTCAGCAGAGCTTCTCTAGAGCCAGAGAGCCAGGTGAGCAGAGCTGCTGTAGAGCCAGAGAAACCAGGTCAGCAGAGCTGCTTTAGAGGGAGAGAACCAGGTCAGCAGAGCTGATTTAGAGCCAGAGAACCAGGCCAGCAGAGCTGCTTTAGAGCCGGAGAACCAGGTCAGCAGAGCTGCTCTAGAGCCAGAGAACCACGTTAGCAGAGCTGCTTTAGAGCCATAGAACCAGGTCAGCAGAGCTGCTCTAGAGTCTAAGAACCAGGTTAGCAGAGCTGCTCTAGAGCCAGACAATCAGGTCAGCAGAGCTGCTGTAGAGCCAGAGAATCCAGGTCAGCAGAGCTGCTCTAGAGGGAGAGAACCAGGTCAGCAGAGCTGCTCTAGAGCCAGAGAACCATGTCGGCAGAACTTCTTTAGAGCCATAGGACCGGGTCAGCAGAGCTGCTTTAGAGCCAGAGAACCAGGTCAGCAGAGCTGTTGTAGAGCCAGAGAACCAGATCAGCAGAGCTGCTCTGTAACCTGAGAACTAGGCCAGCAGCTTTAGAGCCATAGGACCGGGTCAGCAGAGCTGCTGTAGAGCCAGAGAAACCAGGTCAGCAGAGCTACTTTAGAGAGAGAGAACTAGGTCAGCAGAGCTGCTTTAGAGCCAGAGAACCACGTCAGCAGAGCTGCTCTAGCTGACACTGACTGATTGACACTGACTGACACTGATTGACTGACACTGATACTGATTGACTGACACTGATTGACTGACACTGACTGACTGACTGACACTGACTGACACTGATTGACTGACACTGATTGACTGACACTGACTGACTGATTGACACTGACTGACTGACACTGACTGACACTGACTGACTACTCTCTACTACTCTACTACTCACTCACTACTACTCTCTACTACTCTCTCTCAACTACTCACTCTCTGCTACTCTCTACTACTCACTCTCTACTACTCTCTACTACTCACTCTCTACTACTCACTCTCTACTACTCACTTGCTACTACTCTCTACTACTCACTCTCTACTACTCACTCTCTACTACTCTCTACTACTCACTCTCTACGACTACTCTCTCTACTGCTCACTCTCTACTATTATCTACTACTCACTCTACTACTCTCTACTACTCTGCTACTCACTCTCTACTACTCTCTACTACTCACTCTCTACTACTCTCTACTACTCACTCGCTAATACTCACTCTCTACTACTCACTCGCTACTACGCTCTACTACTCACTCTCTACTACTCACTCTCTACTACTCACTCTCTACTACTCACTCTCTACTACTACTCTCTCTACTACTTTCTACTATTCACTCTCTACTACTCACTCTCTACTATATACTACTCACTATACTACTCTCTACTACTCTCTACCACTCACTCTCTACTACTCTACTACTCACTCTCTACTACTCTCTCTCTACTACTCTCTACTACTCACTCTCTACTACTCTCTACTACTCACTCTCTACTACTCACTCTCTATGACTCTCTCCTACTCTCCACTATTCACTCTCTACTACTCACTCTCTACTACTCTCTACTACTCACTCTACTACTCTGTACCACTCACTCTCTACTACTCACCCTACTATTCTCTCCTACTCACTCTACTACTCACTCTCTACTACTCACTCTCTACTGCTCACTCTCTACTATTCACTCTATACTACTCTCTATCTACTACTCACTCTCCACTACTCACTCTCTACTACTCGCTCTCTACTACTCTCTACTACTCACTCTCTACTACTCTACTACTCTCTACTACTCTCTACTACTCTCTCTACTACTCACTCTCTACTACTCACTCTCTAATACTCTACTACTCTCTACTACTCTCTCTACTACTCACTCTCTACTACTCACTCTATACTTCTCCACTACTCTCTACTACTGACTCTCTACTACTCACTCTCTACTACTCACTCTCTACTACTCTCTACTACTAACTCTCTACTACTCACTCTCTACTACTCACTCTCTACTACTCTGTACTGCTCACTCTCCACTACTCACACTCTACTACTTGCTCTCAACTACTCACTCTACTACTCACTCTCTACTACTCTACTACTCTCTCTTACTCTCTCTACTTCTCACTCTCTACTACTCTCTACTACTCACTCTACTACTCAGTCTCTACTGCTCACTCTCTACTACTCCACTACTTTCTACTACTCACTCTCTACTACTCACTCTCTACTACTCTCTACTACTCTCTCTCTACTACTCACTCTCTACTACTCACTCTCCACTACTCTATACTACTCACTCTCTACTACTCTCTCTCTAATACTCTCTACTACTCACTCTCTACTACTCTACTACTGATTCTCTACTACTCACTCTCTACTACTCTCTACCACTCACTCTCTACTAATGTCTCTCTACTACTCTCTACTATTCAATCTACTACTCACTCTCTACTACTCTCTAACACTCTCTCTCTGCAACTCACTCTTTACTACTCTCAAATATTCACTCTCTACTACTCACTCTCTACTGCTCTCTACTACTCACTCTCTACTACTCTCTACTACTCTCTACTACTCTCTACTACTCACTCTACTACTCACTCTCTACTACTCTCTACTACTCATTCTCTAATACTCACTCCATACTACTCTCTCTCTACTACTCATTCTACTACTCTCTACTACTCACTCTCTGCTACTCTCTCTGCTACTCTCTACTACTCTCTACTACTCACTCTCTACTCTCTATTACTCACTCTCTACTATCTACCTCTCTACCTCTCTCTACCTCTCTCTCTACTACTCTCTACCTCTCTACCGCTACCTCTCTACCTCTACACCTCTACCTCTACACCTCTACCTCTACACCTCTACCTCTCTCTACCTCCTTCTACACGCACACATATACACATATATATATATGCATATATATGCATATGTATTTATATATATGTATGTGTATATACATACATATATAAATATATATATATATAATCTGCATATCTATATAAATATAAATGCATGCATACATATACATATATGCATGCATATGCATGTTATGTACATGAAAGTTTGAAAAACACTAATACAAGCAAAGCTAAAAAGCCTCCTAATTACAAACAGAATTGCTTTAACTTAAACGAGGGCGAGACCTATTACATTTTCAATGCTTGTTTATCAAGAAGGCCTTCAGATGTGTCACACATTTGCCATAAATTCTGAATGCTAGCACTCTAGTTGCTCATTAGATCACTGTAGTAAAGCTGCTGCTCACCAGGGAAGTCTGCTGCTGGTATTCAAAGTGCATGTTTCAGTCTGCATGTCAGAATTTTTCAATGAAATAGAAGAGGATTTGAGAAATCAAAATGTGCCCTAATTTTTCTTTCTGCAGCACTAATCATACTTTCTATGGCAAAATGAACCCCCTCATTTTGTTCCTTTGCAAATTAAATGTTTTAAGTATTACCACTTTATTCCAATCAAGATGGCTTCAGGTGTGCCATACTTTTGTCATAAGTACGTCTGTTAGCGCTCTAGTTGTTCTTTAGAACACTCTGGGACATTCTGTCATTGGGCTATACTTGGGCGACATCTGGGTGATATTTGTGCTAAATTTGGGCTCTTTTGTCTCTGGTAGCCATCTTGGGAGACTTATTTGTTATGAAGTTTCCTAATTTCCTCATTTACTACAATCTCCTCAGTAGGAAATACTTTCAGGTTTTTTACTTTGATTCCATCAAGAAGGCATTCAGATGTGTCACACATTTGCCATAAATTCGGAATGTTAGCACTCTAGTTGCTTATTAGATCACTGTAGTAAAGCTACTGCTCACCAGGAAAGTCTGCTGCTGGTATTGAAAGTGCATGTTTCAGTCTGCATGTCAGAATTTTTAATGAAATAGAAGACGATTTGAGAAGTCACTCAAAATGTGCACTAATTTTTCTTTTTTCCGCACTAATCATAATTTCTGTGGCAAAATGAACCCCCTCATTGTGTTCCTTTTAAATTAAACTACTCACTCTCTACTACTCACTCGCTACTACTCTCTACTACTCACTCTCTACTACTCTTTACTACTCTCTACCACTCACTCTCTACTACTCTACTACTCACTCTTTACTACTCTCTACTACTCTCTACTACTCGCTCTCTACTACTCACTCTCTACTCTTTCTGATGTAGCTGCGGCTGAAGATCCTATGGGAAATTGCATGGGGAAAACACGTTTTGGGACCCCCCTTTTTTCTCAGCCCCCACTACACGGATCATCCCGAGACTATCAGGATAAGAGCGGAGCGGAACTGGCCAAAAGTTTTAAAAATTTCGCAAAGATTCGTCAACGGGCGCCAAAGTTATTCTAAATAGAATGTTGCGGATTTCCAATGGAAAATAGGTCCTAACTATAACTACCTAATATATATATATATATATATATATATTCAGCCAAAAGGCTCCGAGCTTTAAAGCAGCACTCCACAAAGGTGAGTTTTGACAAAACCTTTTAATTTTGAAAGCGGCGTGGCTGACCCAATCAATCCTGCTCCCTGACGCGTTTCAATGCTTCAAGCACCTTAATCATAGGGCGGCAGTTGGTAATACATGAAACGGACTCCCACCTCTTTTTACCCATTAGGCACACACTTTCCAGTAAGTTATGTGCTGGGAGTAGAAGTCCCAATTCTTCTATTCCAGTATAGTCAGTAAACTACCAACGTTGTATTTCTGCCGATTTCAGTTCATTCTTTCACAGCCCTCCAGTGGGCCTCAGGTCAAAACCCTCCGCTTTCCAATCTGTCACCCTCGTGCTGAGGAGGCTGCAGTTGAATAACCAGCCTAGCAGACCTTATTCCAGTTGAAGGGCGGTGCATGCTTCCACGGCCGGAGGCGCCGTGTCGTAGATTCATCCAAAAGGCTCCGAGCTTTAAAACAGCACTCCACAAAGGTGAGTTTTGACAAAACCTTTTAATTTTGAAAGCGGCGTGGCTGACCCAATCAATCCTGCTCCCTGACGCGTTTCAATGCTTCAAGCACCTTAATCATAGGGCGGCAGTTGGTTATACATGAAACGGACTCCCACCTCTTTTTACCCATTAGGCACACACTTTCCAGTAAGTTATGTGCTGGGAGTAGAAGTCCCAATTCTTCTATTCCAGTATAGTCAGTA
The DNA here is from genome assembly GCF_964204655.1 of Triturus cristatus. Classification (NCBI taxonomy): domain Eukaryota; kingdom Metazoa; phylum Chordata; class Amphibia; order Caudata; family Salamandridae; genus Triturus; species Triturus cristatus. The sequence goes on from NC_140587.1 coordinate 235,083,763, forward strand.
AACTACCAACGTGACAACAACTGTGTTTGGAATAACGGACCCCACCGAAGGGGAGCAATTGGGACTGCCACTACCAACATGCATTTCACTGGAGAAGGCATGCTGGGAAAATAAGCGGCAATCCGTCTCTGAAATTCCATATTACCCACCTCATGATTAAGATGCTGGAAGCATCGAAACGCGTCGAGGAAGAGAACATTAAGTTATCAGGCTGGTAATTCTGTCTGTTGTGAAATAAAGTTCGGATGAACTGTTCCTTGTGGAGTGCGCCTGTAAAGCTGGGGGAATCTTGAAAGGATGTTTCTACACGGTAGCTCCGACCGTGGGAGGTTCGCACCGCCGCCTACACCGTTTGAAGGTCTGTGTGGATGTATAACGTGCATCCTGTCTCCAGCGCGAGGAACATAAAGGATTAAATGCAAAATTATCAACCTGAGACCCACTGGAGGGTAGAAAAACAGAAAATTGGGACAACAACTGTGTTTGGAATAACGGACCCCACCGAAGGGGAGCAATTGGGACTGCCACTACCAACATGCATTTCACTGGAGAAGGCATGCTGGGAAAATAAGCGGCAATCCGTCTCTGAAATTCCATATTACCCACCTCATGATTAAGATGCTGGAAGCATCGAAACGCGTCGAGGAAGAGAACATTAAGTTATCAGGCTGGTAATTCTGTCTGTTGTGAAATAAAGTTTGGATGAACTGTTCCTTGTGGAGTGCGCCTCTAAAGCTGGGGGAATCTTGAAAGGATATATATATATATTAAGCGCAGACTCCTTACTTATTTTGGAAGAACTGGAAATCAGACATGACAAAGCTGCTTGCAGCCAATTCAAACCAAAATCCACCTTCTTACCCAAGATGAACCACGATAACATTGATACTTTTCAGGAACTGCTGGGCAACGATTTACTTAAATACAGACAAAGTAATTGGTCCAAGAAAATGAAAAATTTTAAGTATAATTTAACGAATGCCCAAATGTTGGCTATGAAAGAGCTCGCTACAAATGAAAATATCATTGTAAGACCCGCAGACAAAGGGGGGAATATTGTAATTATGACAAAAGAAATGTATATTACTGAAGCCACTCGCCAACTCAATGACAACATTACATACACACATTCAACTAGAACAGAATACAACAAAAGTATCATAAACATCTGGGAGAAATTGAACGAATGGAAGGACAAAGGGTTGATTGAATGGGAAGAGTTTTGTTTTCTCAAAAAAGACAACCCTACTCTGCCAGTTATGTACCTTTTACCCAAGATACATAAGAATAGAGAAAATCCTCCGGGTAGGCCCATAATCTCTTCCAGAGGATGTGTGTTAGAGAATATCTCACGATATGTGGATCATTACTTAAGGGATTTCGTATTCATGTTACCCTCATATGTAAGAGACACGAAGGATTTTCTAAGCAAAATTGACAATTTTGTGTGGATGGAGAACTGTATTTTAGACTTTAGATGTAAATTCGCTGTATACAGTATTCGATCATGAACAGGGGATACAGGCATGTGCACGGTTCCTCAAACGGAGAAATATCAGGTTTTTGGGACATACCAACATGATTCTGGATATGATGAGATTTTGCCTGAATAACAATTATTTCCTATTTAATGACAACATATATAAACAAGAACTGGGAACCGCGATGGGCACATGTTTTGCGCCCAGTTTCGCAAATCTTTTCATGGGAGCATGGGAAGAGGATAACAATCACAATGCCAATCTTCATGACACCCTCACTAAAGTGAAGTTACGGCTGAGGTATATCGACGACATTTTTGTCATCTGGCAGGGAGAAGAAGATGATCTTCTTTACTTCATTGATTCCCTGAACCAGAATGACAAAAATCTCACTTTTACCAGCACAATCAACAGAAATGAGGTAGACTATTTAGACACCAAAGTACGGATAGTTGATAACAGAATCCAGACCATACTTCACCGCAAAATCACTGCAGGCAACACTCTTCTTCATGCCCTGAGCAGTCACCCGGATAATCTCAAATGGAGCATACCCTACGGCGAACTGCTCAGGGCAAGAAGAAACTGTAGCACTCTGAATGACTATCAAAAGGAAGAAACTGTGATGATCAAGAGGTTCAGAGAGAGAGGTTACCCACCTTGGGTACTCAAAAGGGCAACAGAAAGGATATCCACGACCGAGAGAGGTAAATTACTGGAAATCACATCTGAGAAACCTATTGACAAGGAAGAATCCAATACTACACGCATGATTCTTACCTATAATGGCAATTCTGATCAGGTACGCAAAATCATAGTACAAGATTGGAAAATACTAAAAAATGACCCCATAATAGGGGGGGAACTACCAGATAGACCCAGTATAACCTATAGAAGGGGACACAACCTCAGAGACATGTTGGTACAGAGTGATGTATCAGCAAGCACGAACACCAGAGGCATTAATCTAAAAGGCTTTTTTCCATGCGGCCACTGTAAGGCGTGTGCCAAAAGCCAGATGACAAAGGAATTTTGGAACACTAGTACCAACACAATGATCAGTATAGATCAATTTTTAACATTCAATAGTACCTTTGTCATCTATGTACTGGAGTGTCCGTGTAAACTAAGATATGTGGGTAGCACGACACACATGGTGAAAAAACGCATCCTGGAGCATCTGAGGGCGATTACAAACAAGGATAAACAATATCCTATCGCCAGACATTTTGAAAAACACCATTTCTCAGATTGCACTAAACTCTCTTATTATGGCATAGAACAAGTCACACCAAAAAAGAGAGAAGGCAACCGTACCCTAAGACTGAGGCAACGGGAATCTAGACACATTATAGGGATGTGCACAAGATTTCCAAATGGGCATAATTTGGATGAAGAAATGGCTATTCATTTACAAACCGAATAAACCTCCAAGCCCCAGGGTCTCAATAATTCATTTTGATATTTTAACTCTGTCTTTTAATCCCATTTCGAGTATGTGATGAATACAGGTTTTTGACCATGAAATTTCTCTTTGTCTTTTAACAGGAGGAAAGGAAGGGAACATGTCCTCATCCTATGACAACGTTATCCCTACCCTTTTCTTCATACATCTTCCAGACATTCTACAAGACACAGATAAGAGTTTGAGATATTATTTGTTTCACTGCGATAACCTTTGTCGTTTTATTTTATTCTCACATTCAATTTTGTGTGCAACTTGTTTTGTAGATCACTAATAGGGGGAAAAGCTAGACATACGATTTTGCCAGATCATGATAAATGCACAATTGAATTCTAGGGCACCAGGCCGGTTAAAGTACAAAGGCAGTATTGTGACAAAAATATATCATTGTACAAGCCACTTAAATGCCAATTCTGAATGGATTAATACATAGGCACTAAGCCTACTAACAGCCTTAAAAACATTGAGATAATGACAAAGTATTACATATGTCTTTTAAAGCATCAATTCTGATTAACCTCAACCAGGGATCCTTGGCACTATTTGCATTGTATTATCACTAGACATGATTTTTGTGATCCGATTACGAATGCTGTGATATGGTTAACGGGGCGCTTCGGTACAAATAACCTGGTTACACCGGGTCCTCAGGCACTCTGCCTATTAACGTACATAGAAAGCAAATCAGACACAGTATGGCTTATTTTATATTAAATCAGAAATGTTTAACTATGAATTGATAGACATTACTCCGTATTAGTACGAACTACGATGAGACACTTATCGATGGCTAACAACATGAATGTACTTTATAATTAGTAACGTACAATAGGCACTATTTGCATTATATTGTCGTTGGATAGAATCAATTTAATCATTTGGTGTATAAATGAACAATGACATGTTGTCTGTATAAACACAAGTAGCCTGGAAAATGCGCATTAGACACTACAAGATAGCGCCACTAAACTCGGAGCCGCAACATTGCTTTGATAGTCTGCCAACTCTGTCTATGAACGCATGAAAAAGTATGTAATGCTTTATTGTTTTGAAAAACGCTGTGTGAACAAGCCCGTTCTACGGGTGAAACGCGTCACGGCGGGTTTATGGAGTTAATAAACCCCCTTATGGTTACTTTACTTTGGTAAATTTGGTGTGTTTTTGGTCCACGAGCGTGATTGGAACTCCATTTTGACTGGATATTGGATTACCGGTTTCTCCACCGGCTTCGCGCCACCCCTCAAAGGGCTTGAACTTCGGTAGGAGACAGTTGGAGCTTATATATATATATATATATATATATATATATAAATATATATATATATATATATATATATATATACATAGCCAAAACTCCGTTTCAAAATTACAGGATTGTCCTCAAAGAATGGAAGCAGACCCAAAGTACGGTGCAAATTCCAATAATTTATTTAAATATAACAAGCACCAACGCCGCCATTACGCGTTTCAGCCCATCACAGGCCTTGGTCACATAGGTTTCAGGGGTGTTATAGTTAGCTGGACTTTTCACTTGTACAAAACCATTGAAATTCCCCCGTTATAGTTAGTTCAGCTAACTATTACTCACGCGCCCGCAATGCACTGCTGATGACGTCACATATTACATCACTCATGACATGGTCAGTGACATCACTCATGACATCACTGATGACATCTCAAATGACATCACTGATGACATCACTGATGACATCATCCAGTGAATGTGTGTTTTTCTGAAAATTAAATATGTTTTATATATGTATATCTCAAGGTCGATGGAAGAATTAATGGGTATATAAGTGTCTAAATGGATGATTTGTTTTTGAAAAATTGATTGTGTAACTGACTGATTAACTGTATCATAGTGAATACATGGCTTAGTGAGTAATGTTTAAATATGTAAATATCTGTATCAGTCTCTCACTTTGTGTATAAGTGGCTGCATGGGTTGGTGAGTAGCTACATGGGTGTCTATATAGGTTATTAGTTGGTTTTTTGAGGATCAGTCTGAGTGTCTGCATGGTTCGGTGGGGGGTATTACGTAGTGCATAGGTGCATGGATGAGTGACTCACTGTTTATATGTGTTGAAGACAGCATGTGTGCAGGACTGTATGGGTGGATGAGTGTGTGTATGGGTGTGTTAGTGAGTGAATGACTGTCTCAATAGTGTCTTTATGAGTAACTACATATATTTTGAACTAGTATATGTGACTATTGGTGTATATGAGTGAGTATATGTGAGAGTGAGAGATTGAAAGAGTTCCTGTATGAATAAGTATGTGTTTCTATAAGTTATTGTTTAAACGACTAAGTATGTGTAAGTTTCCATAGAAGTAAGTGTGGTGGTGTGTGTATAACTGTATATGCAAGTAAATGTATGTTTGATTCTTTATTAACATGAGTGACTATGTGTGTGAGTAACTCTATGGATGAGTGGCATTGTGTAACAGGATGTATAGGTGCATGAGTACATATGATGAGTGAGTACATGTATGAGTGACTGTATAGGACTGTTGGTGAATGAGTGGATGTGTATGTGGATCTTAGAATTACTGAAGAGGTTGTTGTAACTGGTATTGGTATGTCCATTGTTTTGAAAATTTTAGTCTCTATTTTTGAATGTGTGTATCAAAGGTTATATTAGGGTGAGAGGAGGTCTGCCACTCTATCACAAGGATGATGTCATCAGTGATGTCATCAGTGATGTCATTTGAGATGTCATCAGTGATGTCATGAGTGATGTCACTGACCATGTCATGAGTGATGTAATATGTGACGTCATCAGCAGTGCATTGCGGGCGCGTGAGTTATAGTTAGCTGAACTAACTATAACGGGGGAATTTCAATGGTTTTGTACAAGTGAAAAGTCCAGCTAACTATAACACCCCTGAAACCTATGGTTTTTTCAGTGAATTTCTGAGGTTTTTTAAATGCTAATTCCTAACTATAACGTGCCTGAAACCTATGGTTTTTTCTGTGAATTTCAAAGGTTTTTTAAATGCTAATTTCTAACTATGCCTACAGAGATAGGACATGTGAAGAAAGAAGAAAAAATGCACAGAAAGAAAAAAAAGAAGTGCAGAAAGAATCAACAGAAGTCCTCAAAGACGAAGAAAAGTTCAGGAAGAAGGATAACGTGCAGAAAGAACAAAAAGAAGAGCAGAAAGAAGCCTTGTTGCAAAATCATCCTGTACCCTCAACTTTTTCAGACGGATACTGGTGGTAACTGAGTCTGACTAACCAGTCCTAGAGCCAGTGCTATGTTAAAAGACACTTAGAATACAGTGAAAACACCTACATACACTAGGGAACATTATGCGTTGGGGTCCCCCTGTGATTAGCATGACCTCCACTGTAAGCCCCTAGTATATAATAGGGCAGGGGGATTAAAACTACCTCTTAAAACAGGCCACAGGGCATTTTTGCACATGTTAACTCAGGCCCCGTCCCCTCCCTTCACCACTATGTAAACACGCCCTGTGTCCGTTTTTAGTTGGGAGATTAAGTTCATTTGAATCCTGAGGGTCCCTAGGGTCCAACTAGCCCACTAGGTACCTCCAGTAAGTGCCACAGTGCTGCGTTGCAGAGAGGTGTAAAAAGTGGCACGGCCTAGACCACCTCTCTGCAATGCAGCTCAGTGGCGCTTACTGGAAGCACTTGGTGGGCTAGTTAGCCCCCAGGGGCCCTCAGTATTGAAGGGAAATTATATCCCCAATTTAAAACGTGCCATAGTGCGTGTTTTCACACGTCACCTCAGGCCCCGTCCCCTCCCTTCACCACTGTGTAAACGCGCCCTGTGGCTGTTCTAAGTTGAGAGATTAAGTCCCCTTGAATCCTAAGGGTCCCTAGGGTCAAACTAGACCACTATGTACCTCCAGTAAGCACCACAGAGCTGCGTTGCAGAGAGGTGTAAAAAGGGGCTTGGCCTCAGAACACCTGTCTGCAGCGCAGCTCCCTGGCGCATACTGGAGATGCCTGTTGGGCTAGTTGGCCCTCAGGGACCCTCAGTATTGAAGAGGAATTAATTCCCCGACTTACAACTCGCCAGGGGGCGCGTTTGCAGAGTGCTGCAAGGAGGGGGCGTTGCCTCCGGCACGATGCCAGTCTTTTATTTATTTTAATTTTTTAAGAAGGGGGGCTGTGTGGTTCCCCTTCTTATTCTAATTTATTGGCCCTGATGACCCCATCCCCCAGGGCCTGTCTCCTAATTGTATTTTTTTGACCCCAATCCCCAGGGCCGGCCACTGTTTTTTATTATTTTAAAAAATATATATTTATAGACACACCTAGGACATGCTGGACAAACCGTACGTACCTATCACCATGACGATTTGCGTGATATTCATTAAAAGGCGACTATGCATACAATGAATCCACGTGGAATGTATTTACACCACTAGTGAAGCTCTGACATGTCTGATGCCCTACCGTGCCTAATCCCGGTAGACACCCTTGTCGTTTATTTATACAAACATGGGTAGCTATTGACGGGCACATTCAATACACATGCACACCAAGCCATTCAAAGGGGATTCGACAAAAATTCGACCAAAACTATGCAAGAAACCCCCCTCACGGTTAATAAAACACACATCCACTGCCGGATGTGTAATACTTTTTATTTTACTCTCTGGAAAGGGGACTAACATCACTTGAGAGTCACAGCGCGCTCCTGGCAGAGCCCAATGCTGTGTTACACCCACCATTGCCTGCTGAGTGCCACACACCTCTGTGTTGTATTCCACCAGCTAGTGCATATGCTATGACACTCTCTAGCCCATATCTTTGTCACAGTGCATATGCAACGTTACACTCCCCAGCACATATTTTATATTACAACTTTAGAGACTAGTTAGGTTACACAACACTGCCCTGTGCATATTACACTCCAAGGCGCATATCGCATAGCAGACGCTAGTGCCTGTGCTATCTCGCGCTCTCCAATGAATCTGTCATTGCGCACAATGTATTGCATATTATATTTCACACCCGGTTCATCTTATCTCACACTTTTTGGTGCATAGTTTATACCATACACTATATCTAGTTTTCATTTTCAATCGTGCTCTCAGGACTATGTTCTATATAACACTGTGTTCACCTACCCTTTTCACGGGCATTACATTTTGCGATAGGGGGTGGAGGGTCAGGGGGTGTTTCTGCCAAGTGAGCCCGGAGTCACAGTCACAACCGTCCTCTTCTTCCTGAATAAAAGTAAGAATATGCTGCATACTTGTTCATATTTTAAGTAGTTCGCACAGACACACGTTTTAAAAACAATAAAGTTCCTAATACCCGCCTTCTCTGAACAGTTAGCTTGCTGCCCCATCCCCCTCCTCCCTATCCTCTGTTGTGTGAATCCATGGACTAGCCTCCTCCCTCCTGCCATGCATGGTCTGATGTGCTGCCACTGCCCTCAATTTAGTATGATATACCAGTCCACTCCTCCTGCCCTCCATTGCCCAATTCTATGCCCCATCATTGACCTCCTGCTTAAACTCTGTGCTTAGCTTGCTGCCCCTATTCTCCTTCCCCCTGCCCTCCGATGTCTTTGTGCATGCCCCTGCTCCATCCTTTTTGCCCACCATGTTCCATGGACATGCCACTCCTATATCCTCTGAGTGTTCCGTTGAGCTGCCACTCCCCTCCCACCTGCCTAGCATTGTCAGATGACAGTAACCTGTCCCTGCCACCTCCACCCTGCCTGTCCACATGCCATGCCCCTATCCTCTTCCTCCTGTCCTACATGGTCCATTGTACTGCCACACCCTTCTGCCCTCCCTGGTCTGTTGTGCTGCAACTGCTCCTCCTGCCTGCCCCGTGCGGTCTGTTGTGAGGCCCCTTTCCCTGAACTTTCTTGTCTGTGCACAGGTCCTAACCCTCCCTTCTATCCTCCATTGTCCTTTGTGCATGCCCCTGCACCCTCCTTCTTGCCCATCATAGCCATTGTGCTGCCACTAACCCTCCCACTTGCCATGTATGGTCTTCTGTGCTGCCATGGCCCCTCCCACCTTCCCTGTGTGGTCAGTTAGCTGCCCCTGACCCCCTCCCACCTTCCCCCCATGGTCTGTGTGTATTCCATCACAGTCTCACTGTTGCTCTTCATGGTGTGTCTTGCTTCTAGTGCCCATCCTGCCTGACCTCCATGGCTATCTTGCTGCTCCTGCCCTGCCCCCTTGCCTCCAGCCCTCTGTTTACATGTGCAGACCCCTACTCCCTCCCTCCTGGCTTGTCTGTTCCATTGTAATGCCCCTGATCTGTCCCTCCTGCCCTTTATGGTCTGTTATGCTGCAGCTTTCTCTCCTGTCTGTCCATTATGGTCAGCTAGCTACCATTGCCTTCTGCCCCTCTGTTCTCTGTTGTCCATGTGCATGGTCCTGTCCCCTCCCTCTTGCTTTCTATGGATTGTTGTGCTGCACTCCCGTCCCGAATGCCATGTGTGGTGTATTGTGCTGCTGCAAACCCTGATGCCCTGCAGGGTCAGTTTGCTGCACCTCTCCATGTCCCTCCTGTCCTCTGTTATCCAAGTCCATGTCCCTACCCCATTTCCTTCCATGATCCAATGTACCATACTTGCGAACATTTTGAACTTGGTAAGAGGGAGATTTTGAAAAAAAACTGGGGTATTGATTTTCCCCTTTGAGTTACATTGAAAAAGAGGAGATTGTAGACAGGAGACAGATCAAATAAAGCCCATTTGAGCTTAAAAACATTGGACGTTTCCTGGCTGAATCGGGTCTGTTGGCATGTATGGTTGTACTACCATTGCCTCTTCCTTCTGCCCACAATGGTCTATTACATTGCCACAGCCTCTCTTGCAAGTCCTGTATTGTTGGTTTGTTGCCCCTGCCCCCCCTTTCCACTGCCCTCCATAGTCTGTTGTGCCTCCACGGCCCTTCCTGCCTGCTCAGTGTGGTTAAATTGTTGCCTTTGCACCCTCCTACCTGCCTTCGATTTTCAGAGTCCGTGCCCCTGGCCTCTGCCTCTCAACAGTATCCTAATGAACAACTAGATTGCTAACATTCTATATTTATTACAAAAGTGTGGAACGCCTGACGTCATCTTGATGTAATCAAAACTGTAATACCTAGATCATTTCCTTTAGAAATTACATATATGAGAGCATCTTATTGGCATCAAAATTATGGTTAGTGCTCTAAAAGACTAAAATAAGGACATATTTTCTGAGTTTTCAAATAGCGACAAAGCACTTTTAAATTATTTGTTATCTTTATGTTTTTTTATCCAGTTGACCACTTGATTAAATCTTGCACTTAGGGGAGAGGATGTGGTGTTACTTCCAGAACTGCAGACTTTGCAACTGGGGAACCAGGTTGGAGTTTCTGCTTCAGCTCGACATTCTGTGATTCTGGTCAAATCACTTAGTCTCCCCATGTCTACAACCAAAATGAATTTGTTCTTGTGTGATGTAACCAATGCTCATGTAAAGCACTCCAATACCTGACAAGTCTGCACTATATAACACTGCAAAAACACAAAATAATAAGTGTTTTGCACACTTCTGTCATTGGGCTATATTTGGGCTACATCTGGGTGATTTTGGGCTACATTTGGGCTCTTTTGTCTCCGGTGGCCATCTTGGGAGATTTATTTGTTATGAAGTTTACTAATTTCCTCATGTACTGCAGTCTCCTCAGTAGGAAATGCTTACAGTTTTTTACTTTGATTCCATCATGAAGATATTTAGATATGTCACACATTTGCCATATATTCTGAATGTTAGCACTCTAGTTGCTCATTAGATCACTGTAGTAAAACTACTGTTCACCATGGAAGTCTGCTCCTGGTATTAAAAGTGCATGTTTCAGTCTGCATGTCAGAATGTTTTAATGAAATAGAAGAGGATTTGAGAAGTCACTCAAAATGTGCCCTCATTTTCTTTCTTCAGCCTTAATCATAATTTCTATGGCAAAATGAACCCCCTCATTGTGTTCCTTTTTAAATTAAATGTTTTAAGTGTTACCAGTTTATTCCAATCAAGATGGCTTCAGGTGTGCCATACTTTTGTCATAAGGAAGACAGTAAGCGCTCTAGTTGTTTTTAAGAACACTCTGGGGCATTCTGTCATTGGGTTATACTTGGGCTACATCTGGGTGATATTTGGGCTACATTTGGGCTCTTTTGTCTCTGGTGGCCATCTTGGGAGACTTATTTGTTATGAAGTTTCCTAATTTCCTCATTTACTGCAGTCTCCTCAGTAGGAAATACTTTCAGTTTTTTACTTTGATTCCATCAAGAAGGCATTCAGATGTTTCACACATTTGCCATAAATTCAGAATGTTAGCACTCTTTTTGCTCATTAGATCACTGTAGTAAAGCTACTGCTCACCAGGGAAAACTGCTGCTGGTATTGAAAGTGCATGTTTCAGTCTGCATGTCAGAATTTTTTAATGAAATAGAAGAGGATTTGAGAAGTCACTCAAAATGTCCCCTAATTTTTCTTTCTGCAGCACTAATCATACTTTTTATGGAAAAATGAACCCCCTCATTTTGTTCCTTTTTAAATTAAATGTTTTAAGAGTTACCACTTTAATCCAAAGCAAGATGGCTTCAGGTGTGCCATACGTTTATCATAAGTAGGACTGTTAGCGCTCTAGTTGTTCTTTGGAACACTCTGGGAAGCTGCAGTAGAACAAAAAGGAATCAACTGACAGTCTCTGCCCTTGTTGGATGTACATGTTTTACTGAGAATGTCAGACTTCATTCTCACATGACTGAGAAAGGTAATGTGAATTTACAGAAAATAAGCGCTCAGTTTAGCTTATAGATCACCTTCCAAACCTCTGTGGGAAAAGCATGAGAAAATATTTTTCTCTCAATCATGATATCCCAGCAGAAGGCTTTTTCACATGGTGAAATCACCTTAGAAAATACCACAATTCCTAAAATGAGTATGGTACCATCAACAAATGATTTATAATGTAACTAAAGTCTTAAAACCTTCTATTAACTGCAATGCTTTTTAATGAGGTGCTATCATGTATATTGGTCCCAAGATGGCTGCCAACACTTCTTGGATGAAGTGCTGACAGCCAATCAGATCTCAGGATGAGATGTGTGGTTAGGCTCCGCCCACATATATATATGATTTTACTTTTGATTTTCTCAGGAACTGCTGAACAGATTGACACCAGACCTGCAAAAGGCACTTCCCTGGCCTGAGGACTACCTCTCTGCCAAATTTCAAGTAATTCTGTTAAGCCGTTCGGGCTGTACCTTGGACTAAAGGTCCCTATGGAAAATTGCATGGGAAAAACGGGTTCTGGGACCCCCCCTTTTTTCTCAGCCCCCGCTTCACGAATCCCCCCGAAACTTTCAGGGTAGGAGTGGAGAGGAGCGCCCCACCTATTTTGAAAATTTTGCGAGGATTCGTCAACCGGCGCCAAAGTTATTCCAAATAGAATGTTGCGGATTTCCTATGGAAACACGGTCCTAACTATAACTATCTACTGGCGACCGCCAGTAGATAATATATATATATATATATATATATGTATATATATATATATATATACATATATATATATATATATATATATATATATATATATATCCACACAAGAACCTCCGACATGGAGCCCCCGACCCTTCAGGGCGACCTCTTACGGCAGGCACGGAGAAGCCCGTCAAATCATCACACCAATGAAGCAAAGAGAGGCCCAATACTGAGGCAAAAGGCTTTATTCGGGGTCATGCGGCATTTTTAAAAGCTTCCCATATTCCAACATGTTTCGGCGGGTAGGCCTTGATCACGGAAGGAAGTCAACCACAAAGTGCGTTAATGCACGCAATTTAAATGTTTAAGTCACATGACTATCTGTGAAACTGCATGTTCCATAATGCACTCGGAACGTCACTGTGATGCTGGATACATCCTCAGAAAGTTCTTTATTCTTGTGGCACAGCTGATGCCGAGCTCACTGCGTTATGCCGATGCATTTGATCTTGAAATAAATGCAGTCACGTGATTGAATATTACAGCGAATGCTTACTGTTCTCGGACTCCGTCCAAAACCTCAAGTCCTCAGCACGATCAGTGTGGAAGTTCTCCACACAGAATCCCTTCCAGCGCTGCACTGTAATTCGCTGTGTTAGCTTCACCTTCGTAGGTTCCAGTGTAGCGAGTGGGTCATGCTCCATAATTAAACATCCACACAAGAACCTCCAACATGGAGCCCCCGACCCTTCAGGGCGACCTCTTACGGCAGGCACGGAGAAGCCCGTCAAATCATCACACCAATGAAGCAAAGAGAGGCCCAATACTGAGGCAAAAGGCTTTATTCGGGGTCATGCGGCATTTTTAAAAGCTTCCCATATTCCAACATGTTTCGGCGGGTAGGCCTTGATCACGGAAGGAAGTCAACCACAAATTGCGTTAATGCACGCAATTTAAATGTTTAAGTCACGTGACTATCTGTGAAACTGCATGTTCCATAATGCACTCGGAACGTCACTGTGATGCTGGATACATCCTCAGAAAGTTCTTTATTCTTGTGGCACAGCTGATGCCGAGCTCACTGCGTTATGCCGATGCATTTGATCTTGAAATAAATGCAGTCACGTGATTGAATATTACAGCGAATGCTTACTGTTCTCGGACTCCGTCCAAAACCTCAAGTCCTCAGCACGATCACTGTGGAAGTTCTCCACACAGAATCCCTTCCAGCGCTGCACTGTAATTCGCTGTGTTAGCTTCACCTTCGTAGGTTCCAGTGTAGCGAGTGGGTCATGCTCCATAATTAAACATCCACACAAGAACCTCCGACATGGAGCCCCCGACCCTTCAGGGCGACCTCTTACGGCAGGCACGGAGAAGCCCGTCAAATCATCACACCAATAAAGCAAAGAGAGGCCCAATACTGAGGCAAAAGGCTTTATTCGGGGTCATGCGGCATTTTTAAAAGCTTCCCATATTCCAACATGTTTCGGCGTGTAGGCCTTGATCACGGAAGGAAGTCAACCACAAAGTGCGTTAATGCACGCAATTTAAATGTTTAAGTCACGTGACTATCTGTGAAACTGCATGTTCCATAATGCACTCGGAACGTCACTGTGATGCTGGATACATCCTCAGAAAGTTCTTTATTCTTGTGGCACAGCTGATGCCGAGCTCACTGCGTTATGCCGATGCATTTGATCTTGAAATAAATGCAGTCACGTGATTGAATATTACAGCGAATGCTTACTGTTCTCGGACTCCGTCCAAAACCTCAAGTCCTCAGCACGATCAGTATGGAAGTTCTCCACACAGAATCCCTTCCAGCGCTGCACTGTAATTCGCTGTGTTAGCTTCACCTTCGTAGGTTCCAGTGTAGCGAGTGGGTCATGCTCCATAATTAAACATCCACACAAGAACCTCCGACATGGAGCCCCCGACCCTTCAGGGCGACCTCTTACGGCAGGCACGGAGAAGCCCGTCAAATCATCACACCAATGAAGCAAAGAGAGGCCCAATACTGAGGCAAAAGGCTTTATTCGGGGTCATGCAGCATTTTTAAAAGCTTCCCATATTCCAACATGTTTCGGCGGGTAGGCCTTGATCACGGAAGGAAGTCAACCACAAAGTGCGTTAATGCACGCAATTTAAATGTTTAAGTCACGTGACTATCTGTGAAACTGCATGTTCCATAATGCACTCGGAACGTCACTGTGATGCTGGATACATCCTCAGAAAGTTCTTTATTCTTGTGGCACAGCTGATGCCGAGCTCACTGCGTTATGCCGATGCATTTGATCTTGAAATAAATGCAGTCACGTGATTGAATATTACAGCGAATGCTTACTGTTCTCGGACTACGTCCAAAACCTCAAGTCCTCAGCACGATCAGTGTGGAAGTTCTCCACACAGAATCCCTTCCAGCGCTGCACTGTAATTCGCTGTGTTAGCTTCACCTTCGTAGGTTCCAGTGTAGCGAGTGGGTCATGCTCCATAATTAAACATCCACACAAGAACCTCCGACATGGAGCCCCCGACCCTTCAGGGCGAACTCTTACGGCAGGCACGGAGAAGCCTGTCAAATCATCACACCAATGAAGCAAAGAGAGGCCCAATACTGAGACTTTTGTCATAATGAAGACAGTAAGCGCTCTAGTTGTTTTTAAGAACAGGATGAGATGTGTGGTTAGGCTCCGCCCACATATATATATGATTTTACTTTTGATTTTCTCAGGAACTGCTGAACAGATTGACACCAGACCTGCAAAAGGCACTTCCCTGGCCTGAGGACTACCTCTCTGCCAAATTTCAAGTAATTCTGTTCAGCCGTTCGGGCGGTACCTTGGACTAAAGGTCCCTATGGAAAATTGCATGGGAAAAACGCGTTCTGGGACCCCCCTTTTTTCTCAGCCCCCGCTTGACGAATCCCCCCAAAACTTTCAGGGTAGGAGTGGAGAGGAGCGACCCACCTATTTTGAAAATTTCGCGAGGATTCGTCAACCGGCGCCAAAGTTATTCCAAATAGAATGTTGCGGATGTCCTATGGAAACACGGTCCTAACTATAACTATCTACTGGCGACCGCCAGTAGATAATATATATATATATATATATGTATATATATATATATATATATATATATATATTACCTACTGGCGGTCGCCAGTAGGTAGTTATAGTTAGGACCACGTTTCCATAGGAAAACCTCAACATTCTATTTTGAATAACTTTGGCGCCGGTCGACGAATCCTCGCGAATTTCTCAAAATAGGTGGGGCGCTACGCTCCGCTCCTACCCTGAAAGTCTCGGGGGGATCCGTCAAGCGGGGGCTGAGATAAAAGGGGGGTCCCAAAACGCGTTTTTCCCATGCATTTTTCCATAGGACCTTTAGAACGAGCTACAGCCCGAACGGCTGAACAGAATTACTCAAAATTTGGCAGAGAGGTAGTCCCTAGGTCAAGGAAGTGCCTTTTGTAGGTTTGGTGTAAATCTGTTCAGTAGATTCTGAGAAAATAGCCTTTAAATCAATATATATATCTGAGCCAGCTTACGGTACGCTTACCGTACGCTTACGGTAAGCGTACGGTGGCGTGCGCGAGCGCGATTCTGATTGGCTCTTAGATCTTAGTAAACATTCGAATTGGCCGAAACCAGGAAGCGGCGGCCGCCATTTTGTGTATTTCACTCTGAAAAAAAAGAGTGAAAACAAGGAAAGGGGGCAATGAGGAGAGTTACAGACCCCCTAACAATTGTAAGGGGGTCAAAGATGGACAGAAAAGTACAAAAAAAACATTTATTGATTTTAAAAAAAATCACGGGGTACGCGTACGGTAAGCTTACGGTAAGCGTACGGTAAAAAAAATAAAAATAAATAAATGAAAAGCAGATTTAAGAGTTTAGAAATTAGGGAGCTCTAAAAAGAGCTGTTGTGTTTATGGAGTCATTTTTTTAGTGGTACCTACAAGTAAGTACCGATGCAGAGTCTAAGGTTCAAGAGGAAGACTCTGTTCCCTTCATCATTGAAGTGCACACCATCTCCTCTATAAATGTCTTGCATGTCGTAACGCAAGTTGTTGTGGTAAATGGCACCCATACCATAGTCACGGAGGAAAGCAGAAACAGATTTGTTGACGTGCTTTCTTGCTTTGTCAATCTGTGGACAGAAATGATTGGACCAGTTCCATTTTTGCCTTTGGCATATGTTGGAAAACACAAAGGCAGTTTTAGGGAAAAGTGAAAACAGTTGTGCAAAGGTGTCCTTCATAAGCATTTCCAGACCTACCCCAGTCAAAGTGCCTAGGTCATTGCCACCACAGTGCACTATTATGAGGTCAGGGTTTTGGATTTGCATGAAGGATTTCACCAATGGCATCAATTGGTGCCACTTTAACCCTCTCTGACCAATCCATTTAATGTCTACATTTGGCAAAGCAAGGTCTCTCACCATCTTCAAAGGAGATCTGGATGCACTCAGGAGGTGTCTTTCAGTAGAATGGCAATATGAAAAGAAAGACAGTTTGGAAATGGAGGCATACATATTTTTTTCAAAACAAAAAGAACTGATTGGCTGTTTCATACCATTCTAGAATAAAAACTAGGCTGTATGTGTAAATTAATAGAAGCATGTTTTGTATTAGTACAAAAAAATGTGTAACCAAAGAACAGTACTATGGATTTGCTGTTAGGTTTGAAAAGTCAAGCACTCTTGCTCTGTGGAATTGAAACATTGTGTGTCGAACTTCTGACCTAACTGCACACAGCAGTGTTCCATGAGCTGTTGCTATGGTAGCAGGCAGAAGTCAAGTTGGGGGAAGGGTACTAGGCAGAAGTCAAGGTGGGGGAAGGGTACTTTTGGAAAAGGGTTCGTTTTCAACCAATAGCAATGTGTGATTACATGTGAAAAAAAGGGGGAAGCACTGAGATTTGAAACTTACATGTATATGTGTGGAAAAATAGAGGGAAAGTTTGCCATTATCTGGTTCTGCTGAGAGGAGAGAGGTGAACACAACAGAGATCCTGGCTCTGATAATCTGCTGTTTGAGTGTCACATTTCTTTCACAACTAACTAATTTTAAAGGTGAGTTTACAGTTTGAGAGGGTATGTATGTGGTAACTTAAGAAATGAATAATAGAAATGGGAATTGTTTTTGTTGTAGTTACACATGGTGGTTTCATAATGTGTCAGTGTGTAAAAGTGATTTACACTTGCCCCTGAAAAAAAAAAGAGCAGTAAGTGTGCTTTCAAATTGGCAAAGAAATTTCGTTTTGGGACTAATGTGAAAATATGACTCTGTGTGCATAGAAGAATTATAGGCAGAGATTTATTGCGTCTTGCTCTGGTGATTTCACAGTTGCATTAGATGGAAAGGGGGAGCGAATTTTTGGGGGAATAAGCAGAGGGTTAGCACACACCCATGTCCTTGCCGTGTATAGTCATGCACAGTATTTACAAGCCAGTGGGGTTTTCAGGTTTAAGTCTGTAATGCAAATACATTCAGCATCACTAAGGCTGGTTGCCCTTGGTGGAGTGTAGGCAGTCACAGAGAATGCACATGGTGGTGGTCTGAAAAAAAAACAGCTTGGACACGTGCAATTAAATAAATCAAAAATAGTGGTTTCATAATGTGTCAGTCTGTAAAAGTGATTTCCAATTGTTAAAAGAGGCAAAAATATTTTTTGGAAAAAAATGTAAATATGTGTACTGTATTATAAATTGTTATAAAAATATTAATACTTTTTTCTTTTTTTTCAGATCGATATAGAAAATTTTTGAAAACTACAACCATTTTAAAAACTATTTTTTAAAAAAACAAATGAATAAATATTTTTTTGAGTGAGTATGGTAAGTCAATGTAATGTGATAAATGATTTTTAGTGTTTTTTTTTAAAAAAATAAAAAAGGTACGCTTACCGTACGCGTACGGTAAAAAAAAATAAAAAAAAGTTTTTAAAAACATATGTAAAAAAAAGATGAAAGATAAGGTTGGCTCTTAAAAGAGCCGTTGTGTTCATGCAGGGACAGAGGAAAGAAAGATTGGGAATATTAGACGGTACGACAAGTGTGCTGATCTATTTTATTGTTCACTAGGGAAATACTGGTCTCCCTATAAGTAATTAGATCGTGACAAGTGGCGCACCGTACTTCAACCCTCGCAAACCGAGGGTTAATTTCCAGAGGGCCAGCAAAAGGAGATTCTCCCCCCACAGATGAAGGGCTCACCTGACCTGCAGAAGAAGGAGTCTGCCCTGCAGATGATGGTCCAGGCTGAGCTGCTGTGGATGTACTGGCTCGTCTTTCTGAAGAGTTACCTCCAAAAAGATGACCATGTGTCCTTTTGTGTACATCCTTGAGGTGTCTGATCATGGTATGATTCCCAAAGGAATACTTCCTGTCAGGATTACCTCTAGAAAGTACACGCTGACACAGCCTGCAAGTAACTAAGGGTGCATTCACCTTTTGCTGGCCTTCTGGAAAAGTAAAATAATCCCAAACATAAGAAGGCTTTACTTTCCTCGCTCTCTGCCTCAAGACAGTGCTGCTGGTGCTAGCCTCACTCTCAGAAGGGCTCTGCTGTTCTGCCATCGTATCCCAAAGACAAACCAGCTCCTTCTTCCAAGGGATCACAAGCAGAAATGAGGGGAATGGGTGTGGTGTAGGAGAGTTCTAGAACTGAAAGTAGTTTCCACCAATCAAAAGTTGTGTTTCATGATCACATGACCTACCGTACGCTTACGGTACGCTTACGGAGCGCTTACGGCAAAAAGTACGCGTGCGCGTAAAAAAGACACGCGCTTGCGCGCATGCGCATAACAGTCATTTCCCGGCACTTCCGCGTAACGTGCGCGTGTTGCGTAAGCGCGCACGCGTCCCACGCGCAGTACGCGCGGCTACGCAAAGTACGTAACTATGCGCAAGCAGCGTAGATAGATTACGGATGTTGCGTAAACCGTACGCTTACCGTGAGCTTACGGTACGCGTACTATAAAAAAAAAATTAAAAAAAAAAAAAAAAATCTGGAAATACATTTTACATGTTTATTTTAAAAAATATATATAAAAAAAATATTTAAGGATTTTAAAAATTTAAGCATAGTCTTTATAAAAGATAAGAAAATTAAATTAAAAATATGTTTGAAAAAAATGAAGAATAAAAGAAAAAAATAGCATTTAAAAAACCTTGCAAATTCACTGAAAAAACCATGGGTTTCACACACGTTATAGTTAGGAATTAGCATTTAAAAAACCTTGCAAATTCACTGAAAAAACCATGGGTTTCACACACGTTATAGTTAGGAATTAGCATTTAAAAAACCTTAGAAATTCACTGAAAAAACCATAGGTTTCACACACGTTATAGTTAGGAATTAGCATTTAAAAAACCTTAGAAATTCAGTGAAAAAACCATAGGTTTCACACATGTTATAGTTAGCTGGACATTTTACTCGTAAAAAACCAATGAAATTGCCCCGTTATAGTTAGTTCAGCTAACTATAACTCGCGCGCCCGCAATGCACTGCTGATGACGTCACATATTACATCACTCATGACATGGTCAGTGACATCACTCATGACATCACTGATGACATCTCAAATGACATCACTGATGACCTCACTGATGACATCATCCTTGTGATAGAGTGGCAGACCTCCTCTCACCTTAATATAAGCTTTGATACACACATTCAAAAATAGAGACTAAAAATTTCAAAACAATGGACATACCAATACCAGTTACAACAACCTCTTCAGTAATTCTAAGATCCACATACACATCCACTCATTCACCAACAGTCCTATACAGTCACTCATACATGTACTCACTCATCATATGTACTCATACATCTATACATCCTGTTACACAATGCCACTCATCCATAGAGTTACTCACACACATAGTCACTCATGCTAATAAAGAATAAAACATACATTTACTTGCATATACAGTAATACACACACCACCATACTTACTTCTACGGAAACTTACACATACTTAGTCTTTTAAACAATCACTTATAGAAACACATACTTATTCATACAGGAACTCTTTCAATCTCTCCCTCTCACATATACTCACATATATACACCAATAGTCACATATACTAGTTTAAAACATATGTAGTTACTCCTGAAGACACTATTGAGACAGTCATTCACTCACTAACACACCCATACACACACTCATCCACCCATACAGTCCTGCACACATGCTGTCTTCAACACATACAAACAGTGAGTCACTCATTCATGCATCTATGCACTACGTAATACCCCCCACCGTACCATACAGACACTCAGACTGATACTCAAAAAAACAACTAATAACCTATATAGACACCCATGTAGCTACTCACCAACCCATGCAGCCACTTATACACAAAGTGAGAGATACACTTAATCAGTCAGTTACACAATCAATTTTTCAAAAACAAATCATCCATTTAGACACTTATATACCCATTTATTCTTCCATCGACCTTGAGATATACATATATAAAACATATTTAATTTTCAGAAAAACACACATTCACTGGATGATGTCATCAGTGAGGTCATCAGTGATGTCATTTGAGATGTCATCAGTGATGTCATGAGTGATGTCACTGACCATGTCATGAGTGATGTAATATGTGACGTCATCAGCAGTGCATTGCGGGCGCGCGAGTTATAGTTAGCTGAACTAACTATAACGGGGCAATTTCATTGGTTTTTTACGAGTAAAATGTCCAGCTAACTATAACATGTGTGAAACCTATGGTTTTTTCACTGAATTTCTAAGGTTTTTTAAATGCTAATTCCTAACTATAACGTGTGTGAAACCTATGGTTTTTTCAGTGAATATATATATATATATATATATATATATATATATATATATATATTACCTACTGGCGGTCGCCAGTAGGTAGTTATAGTTAGGACCACGTTTCCATAGGAAATCCGCAACATTCTATTTTGAATAACTTTGGCGCCGGTCGACGAATCCTCGCGAATTTTTCAAAATAGGTGGGGCGCTACGCTCCGCTCCTACCCTGAAAGTCTCGGGGGGATTCGTCAAGCGGGGGCTGAGATAAAAGGGGGGTCCCAAAACGCGTTTTTCCCATGCATTTTTCCATAGGACCTTTAGACACAGCTACAGCCCGAACGGCTGAACAGAATTACTTGAAATTTGGCAGAGAGGTAGTCCTCAGGTCAAGGAAGTGCCTTTTGTAGGTTTGGTGTAAATCTGTTCAGTAGATTCAGAGAAAATAGCCTTTAAATCAATATATATATCTGAGCCAGCTTACGGTGCGCTTACGGTGCGCTTACCGTACGCGTACGGTGGCGTGCGCGAGCGCGATTTTGATTGGCTGTTAGATCTTAGTAAACATTCGAATCGGTCGAAACCAGGAAGCGGCGGCTGCCATTTTCTCTCTCGCTCTCTGAGTTGGGCAGCAAAAACGATGCCAAAAAATGTCTAAAGAGGCAGTTTCTTGAGATCCTAACCACCCAGCATTGATATAGGGGTCCCCAAAAAACCCCCAAGCCCAAAAAAACCCCATTTTTTTTTTTCGGAAAATCGCCGATTACGCTTACCGTACGCGTACGGTAAAAATAAAAAAAATAAAAAAATTATCCACACCCTCCCCACCCCGTGTGCAAATGGTGCCCGAAGGGCACCATTTGCGCATGGCTTATTACAGGCAAGAAATAAACAAAGAATACATTTCACAAAGATGCGCATAATATGTCCCCCATGTGCGCACGGTGCGCGAAGCGCATCGTGCGTACATGGCCCATCCCGCATAACGTGGGCACACGGTGCGCGCAGCGCACCGCGTGACCACCGTGCGTGCACGGCACTAACTGCGTAAAGTGGGCGCGCGGTGCGCAAAGCGCACCGCGTGCTCACTGTGCGCGCACGGTGTGCTTCGCGCACCGTGCGCGCACGGAACAAACTGCGTTAACTGGGCGCGCACGCCACCAATGGCGTAAAGTAACTTAGCATTTAAAAAACCGTACAAATTCACTGAAAAAACCATAGGTTTCACACACGTTATAGTTAGGAATTAGCATTTAAAAAACATTGCAAATTCACTGAAAAAACCATAGGTTTCACACATGTTATAGTTAGCTGGACATTTTATTGATAAAAAACCAATGAAATTCCCCCGTTATAGTTAGTGCAGGCAACTATAACTCACGCGACCGCAATCTTCTGCTGATGACATATGTGTCTTTATGAAAAAAAAATATTTGTAATATATGTATAGCTAAAATTTAATGGAAGAAGACATGGGCAAATAAGTGTCTAAATACAGTATTAGCATCAGCAGAGGATTGCGGTCGCGTGAGTTATAGTTGCCTGCACTAACTATAACGGGGGAATTTCATTGGTTTTTTATCAATAAAATGTCCAGCTAACTATAACATGTGTGAAACCTATGGTTTTTTCAGTGAATTTGCAATGTTTTTTAAATGCTAATTCCTAACTATAACGTGTGTGAAACCTATGGTTTTTTCAGTGAATATATATATATATATATATATATCCATGCTGGAGAAACATGTAAACAGCACCTGGATCTGTATTGGATGGTGGCAACTGCCTGGGTCTGGTGAACTGGGTCCCACAGAAAGCAGTGAGGTGGCAGCATGAAGTCGACTGTCGGCACTGAGGTAAAACCCATGTTTTTCTATGTGGATTCTGTGCTGAGATGCTCCTAATTGTGCAAATTCTTACCCCCTGGACTAGGAGGATCATGGACCCACTTGCCTACATCTGGGGCCAACTGGCCCTCACATCGTGAGATGACCATTGAGTGTGGCCCTAAGCTGGTATTGAAGGACATGACATTCCTTCTATACCAGCTAATTCTGGAAGTCCTACTCATTCCACTCCTCTATTCGCCACTCCTGGGTCTGTTGCGTTACATGCCTGAGGTGTGTACTCCTGCCTCCGTGAACTGTGCTGTGCAGCAATGGATTCCACTCTTGCCTACTGGCTATGGTGGACTGGGACAGCTGACAGGGGCCTGATACCATAAAGTTGTATTGTGCAACAAAAGCCTAAGGGGCTCCTCTAATCAGACTTTCTGGAGGTAGGCAATCCAACTTGGGCAAGGGTTGCTGCCTTGGAGGTGGTAGATGCCTTCTGCTTCTTAACAAGCAAGGACATCCATCATCAACCATCACATCATCAACCAGCATATGCAATCCTGCACAATGGTAAAGGACAGACCTGCACAGGACCTCAACAGATTGACATCAACACATTTGCGAAGAACCTGTAGGCATAAAAGCAGCTCTCCAGGTGGTCCAGTTAGGAAGGGCGTAATTGGATATTTATGATTTAGATTAAATCTGAGCAAGTTACCTTAGCTTGCACATATTGTATTGTTTAGGTAAATGAATCCCTTGTGAACATTGTCTTTTTTGCTTAAGTGCTAACCCAGCTCACAAGGACGTATGGGTCGCTCTTCTTTTTTTGAAATATCAGCGACAGTCATCAGCAGGGGGTCACAGCAAGTTGCACCACTAGTGTACATACACTCGCCTGGCATGTGACTGGCCTGCTGCTTCTACTGTGCCACTGTCCTGCCCACTGAGCCGGAGCCGGAGATTGACTCTCACAGGACTCCATTGCAATCCCACAAAATACATATCTCAAAGTATACTAGCTTAATCAATCTCGTAGGGTATGAGTCTCAAAGCCATTCAGATATCTAAATTGAATTTAGGTGGGCAAATGGCTTCTTTTATCATTGTTTGAGCATATAATGTCTTCACAAAATGCTAATTTATCTCCTCAAAGTGTTTTGCTCGCACGTAAAATTACACAGATGTTGTGTCATATTATGTGTAAGCAATTCTTCTTGAGGGAGTGGTGAGTGGGTGATGTAAGGTGGGGATGCCTGGTAATGTAGATCGGCACGCACCCACATACAATTGCAAGTCTGTGGGCATTCATTGAGTGTTGGATGGTAAACTGTCATGCTGGAAGGCATAAGCAAACCACCCCCGTCAAAATCTGGAGAAGATTCATAACCAGGTTTGTAATGGGCAGATAACACCCCAACATTTAGTGAAGGAAACCTATTATACTATTATTGAATGCAGAAATGTACAGCTGTTACATTTATGAATATTAGCATGCTTTCACATATGCTAATTTACAAAATAATGACTTAATTACTTCGGGGCAACTGTAACAGTCACAGCTTTTGAAATGTTCTGCATATTCTAAAATCACCTAACTATTTCATCCAAACAATGTCTACAAGGGTTCAATTATATTTGAGAATCAGGCTCTGAATCCATAGGTAAACTTATGTGGCAGCAATTAAGTTTACCATTTCAACATATAGATAGTTATGTGTGCTACACAGGTTCAGAATATAGATTTAGAATATATGGTTTACTTTAAAAAATCGGGTATTTTTCTGCCCTAAAGGCATAATTCCACCACATTTGCTAGAGGTGAATCCAGCGCAGTACTACTCTGTGCTATCCTAAGGGGCTTCAGGTTTCCCTGGACAAAGAACAGCATGGTCGAGCCTAGTTTTCTGGGAGATGCTTGCTTTAAAAGGAACTTGTTGCTGCATGATTTGGCCATGTCACTGCCGCACTCCCCATCTCTGGAGCTGTGTTGAAGATCATGAAGAAAAGGTTTGTTTGGTTTCTGTCGGAGGAGTAAAGAAGTTTAAGTCTTCAGAGAGACTTCTGCTTAAATCTTTGGAAAATCTATTGTGTTCGATTAGTCTTCTGCAGATCAGGACTGCCAGATGTGGTTGCCTCAAGCACTCTTACAAAACATGATGAGAAGGTTGTTGGAAATGGCCCTTTTTGCAGGGTCATCCCTGAACATTTTGCTTTCCTCCTACATTTTTTTCTGACCTGTTGTTGTCTAATTTATGACTCTGGGCACTTTACTACTGCTGATCAGTGCTAAAGTGCATATGCTCTCCCTATTATAAATTGATGTATGGATTAGTGATTCCATGATTGGCTGGTTTGGTTTACCTGTCAGACACTAGTACAGTGCACCAGGAGAGCCAAGGGCTTGTAAATCCAAATGCTGCTGGTGGGCTTGCAGCACCAGTTGTGCCACCCACAAAAGCTGCCTTGTAAAATGCATTTAAGGCCTGCCATTGCAGAGCCTGTGTGCAGTCTCGCACTGCCATGTCGACTGGGTAAGTGCACCTACTTACCAGTCCCTAAACCTTTCCTTTGCTTCATATCATTCACCCCTATGGTAGGCCCAAGGACAGGGCACATTGTAAGTTTAAGGTAGGACAAACCCTGATGTGTGTGGCATGTCCTAATAGTGAATTACAGCCATTTTCGTTTTTCACTATTGCAAGGCTACTTGTTCTCCAAAGGCCTGAATGGGCAGTTTAATTATTACATTTTATAATCCTAAACTGACTGAGGGAACATGGTAGAAATTCGGGTTTAGTATGCCTGAACTCAGAATGATAAAAATACATCTTTTAGTGAAGTTGGTTTTAGCATTCTGTGTTTGAAAATACCACTTTTAGAAAGTAGGTATTTTCTTGTCTAACCATCCAAACCTGCCTTTGCTAGGCTGTGTATTCCTTGTCTGGAGTTTTGAGGGACAGGAGCTGGGGAATACCAGGGGACTGGGCATTTCCTGGAGACAGGCTGAGTCAGCACAGGGCTGCATAGAGAGATCTGCATCTAGATGGGAGGGAGGAGTTGCACCTGGGACCTGAATAGGACACTGTCTGCCCCCCACAGTGCTGGCTCCACCCCCTGTGGTGCGTCTGATGTCTCTGCCCTGCACTGTGAAAGGAGAGAAGGAATCATGTCAACAAAGTGCTCCAGGGCTGTGCTTTCCCTCCACAATGAAAGGGGG
This sequence comes from Triturus cristatus, assembly GCF_964204655.1. Lineage (NCBI taxonomy): Eukaryota > Metazoa > Chordata > Amphibia > Caudata > Salamandridae > Triturus > Triturus cristatus. The sequence goes on from NC_140587.1 coordinate 235,110,021, forward strand.
AAAGGTGGAAAGGTGGACTGACTCATTGTGGCGCTTGGTATTTAACGTGCGCTTAAGCGAGCGAGCGAGTGAATCGTCTTGTGCGTTTTTAATTCCTAAATCCTACTTTAGTATTTTGGTTAGTTTTCATTTCATTGTCCCTTGTTTTTAAATCAACCTTACTGGCCACATACTTGCATTTAAATTGGGCCCCCACCGCTGTTCTGCGGGCAGTAGCGGTAGCTTTACCTGTGTTTCGACGCCATCTTGAAGATCCCTCGGGGCGCCATCACGCTGAGCGCTCTAGTGCTCAGGCGGAGGTGAGGGGAGTCATTATTTAAGGCTAGCATTGGTCAGTGCAGGCGGGGAAAGGTGGACTGACTCATTGTGGCGCTTGGTATTTAACGTGCGCTTAAGCGAGCGAGCGAGTGAATCGTCTTGTGCGTTTTTAATTCCTAAATCCTACTTTAGTATTTTGGTTAGTTTTCAGTTCATTGTCCCTTGTTTTTAAATCAACCTTACTGGCCACATACTTGCATTTAAATTGGGCCCCCACCGCTGTTCTGCGGGCAGTATCGGTAGCTTTACCTGCGTTTCGACGCCATCTTGAAGATCCCTCGGGGCGCCATCACGCTGAGCGCTCTAGTGCTCAGGAGGAGGTGAGGGGAGTCATTACTTAACCCTCGCATTGGTCCGCGCAGCGGTGACGCGCAGCGGTCGTGCCTGACTCGTGCCTGAGTCGGGCCAGAGTCTTGCCCGTCTGCGCCTGTCAGCGTCTCGGAGGCGGCGGAGGGGCGGTAGGTTCTGGTGGTATATTATTCTTGAGCAAGATGATTAGTTATTCTGCCAGGGAAATCTATGCACTGCGAAAACGTCCTTGCTCTTGTCGATCCGTGTTCCCTGGACGCTACAGGGGTAAACAGGTTTGCCCGAGGTGTGGCTGGGTGGCGAAGTATGCCCCCGTGTCCCCACAAAGGAGAGATGAGGATCAAGTGAGACATCTCTTCCTATTGCTCAATACCAGATCGGTAGGCAAGCATGCTTTGGAGATCTTTGATCTCCTTGTGAAAGATAAGCCACTCTGCCGGCTGCTGACCGAAACCTGGTTGGGGGAGCTGTCTAATCCTGACATCATGGCAGCGATTCCCCCGGATTACAACATCTTCCGGCAAGATAGAGTCAAGGGCAGGGGCGGGGGGGTAGCGGTGGTAGTGAATAAAGCAGTTTCCTGCTCTATTCTTCCTTCTAATGCCATCGCAGGCTCCGAATCTCTTGCTTTTACCATCAGACTGTCCCCGCAGCAAGCCCTCAAAGGGCTGCTGGTGTATAGACCCCCTGGTCCAGTTGGATCTTTTTTTGACGACCTCCAGACCACCACTGCTGAGCTGGTTTTAAATGCGCAGCATTCTTTTTTGGCAGGAGATTTTAATTTCCATATGGATGTCGCCGGTGATTCGGAAGTCAATAAACTGCAGGATACTACGGCTCCTCTGGGCCTTGCCCCTTTTCTCATTGGTCCTACGCATGATCGAGGACACACCTTGGACCAGGTCTTTTCTTCAACACCTCTTTTTGATGTCGAGCTCCTTCCGGTGCTTTGGACTGACCATTGGTTGGCCAGATTCTCGATCTTAGCTAGTAAGAAATCCCCCTGTAGTGGGCCGAGACAGCATGGCACGGCGTGGAGGGCTTTGCATAGAGTTACACCTGAGATGTTAAGTCAGGCGGCCGAGGACCATCCGTGCCCTATATCAGGCAATCTGGAGCAGGACGTTGAATCCCTACAGGGGGCTGTCGGAGAGGTTGGATGACCTTGCCCCAGTTTCGGCCCCGAGAAATATGATCAAGAGGGTCTCGGCCCCCTGGTTCACTGAGGCACTGCGGGCCACCCGTCGCCAATGTAAGGTGGCAGAGAGGGCGTGGTGCCTCCATTATGATCTGGAGGTCAGAGAGGCCTATAGGTCAAGGGTTAAGGCCTACCACGGTGACATTCTCCGTGAAAAAAGGGCTTTTTTGGCCAGGAGGATTGAGGCTGCCTCAAACTCATGTAAGGAGATCTTTGCAGTAGTTAGGGAGTTTATGGCCCCTAGATCCAACCTGCCCCAAGGGGTTCCTTCTGAGTTGTGGGCTTGCAAGCTGGCCCGTTTTTTCACGGATAAGATTAAGTCTATTCAGGACTCTTTCGCCGTGGGCTCAGCCGTGGTGCATGCGAGCGTGGTGGTGGGACCGGTGCGGCGGCCTTCACAGGCGGTGGTCCTTGCAGAGTTTCCACCTATCTCCACCGATGCGTCTTTGGCGCTTCTGGCCAACCTCAAGTCGGGTTCGCCATTAGATCCTTGCCCGGCCAAATTTCTAGCCAGGATGGCGACTGTGGTCAACCCTGTGGTTAACCCACTTGTGAATTTATCTCTGAGGGAGGGGCAGGTTCCATCCCCCTGGAAAAGGGCGATGGTGATCCCCCTCCTCAAGAAGCCTGGGCTGGATTCGGAGGTTCTGGCCAATCATAGGCCGATCTCCCTCCTTCCGGCGTTGGCCAAAATCACGAAGAAGCATGTGCACGGTGTTCTGTCCAGCTTTCTTGAGTCCAGTGATCTGCTTCACCCTTTACAGTCTGGTTTCCGTCCTAATCTAAGTACGGAGACGGCACTGTTGGAGGTGTTTGAGATCATCAGGGAGAGGCTGGACTCCGGAGGCCGTGCTATGCTTGTCATGCTCGATCTTTCGGCGGCCTTTGACACCGTCCCCCATGAGATGCTTCTCGCCAGACTTTACGACACTGGTCTGAGGGGGACGGTGTTGGACTGGTTTTCTTCTTTCCTGGAGGGCCGCCGACAAACGGTCTGGGCCTCTCCGAGCTCCGCCGAGATGCCGCCATTGGGAGTCGGTGTTCCGCAGGGCTCTGTGTTGAGCCCGACTCTCTTTAACATCTTTATGACACCCTTGGCGACACTGGTGGAGTCTTTTGGGGCCCAGATCGTTTCCTACGCCGATGACACGCAGTTGCTTTTCACGTGTGGGAAGGATCAGGCTTTTGACGGGGAGAACATCCGGGGCTGCCTGGAGTCAGTTTTTAGCTGGTTTCAGTCGAACGGCCTTAAGGCCAATTCAGATAAATCGGAGGTGTTGTTTTTTGGCTGCTCCCTCGACCCTGATTGGCGGGCCTGGTGGCCGATGGATATGTGTCCCCCTGCCCTGGCTTCACTGGTGGCTAAGAATCTGGGTGTAAAAATGGATAATAGCCTGACATTGGTGCCACATGTTCGCGGATTAACGGGCACTTGCTTCGGGTTACTTAAGATGCTCCGGAAGTTTTTGCCTCTGCTCTCGGAGGAGCATAGAAAGATCACTGTGCAGGCACTGGTTGGTTCCAGATTGGACTATGCTAATGTCCTGTTCAGTGGTCTTCCGGACTATCTTGTTCAGCGGCTGCAGGTCGTGCAGAACGCTGCAGCTCGCGCTATTTTTGGCCTCCACAGGCGAGTTGGAGCTTCCGGTCTGCTGCAGGCGCTTCATTGGCTGCCCATCCGGAAGCGGATTATGTTTAAAGTTCTGACGCTGGCGCACAAAGCGCTTTTTGGCGTGGGCGCAAAATACCTCCAACATAGGCTTACTTTTTATCGTCCTACCAGATCTCTGCGTTCCGAATCTCTGTGCTTGGCCGTGGTCCCTCGAATTAGGAAGGCACGGTCTGGAGGGCGATCCTTTAGCCTGAGGGCCCCTCAGTTATGGAATATTCTCCCTTTGGCCCTGCGTTCCACGACTAACCTGCTTCACTTTAGGAAGAGCTTGAAGACCTGGCTTTTTAACCTTTAATTTTTTTGTTTTTTTGTTGTTCCTTTTTCTTTTGTTCCTCGCTGTATGGTGTTATGTTTTTTATTCTGAGTTGCCTGATAAAGCGCCGGGACACTCCTTTGGAGTAGCCGTGCGCTATAAAAATAAAAGTATAACATAACATAACATAACATAACAATGCTTTCTCCACCTCCTGTGAGGCATCTGATGTTTCTGCCCTGCACTGTGAAAGGAAAGAAGGAGTCATGTAAACAGAGTGCTCCAGAACTGGTTTGGACTGGGCAACGGCCCCTCTGCCCTCAGAGGACAAAGGATTTTGGGGCATAAATATTGGGACCCTGATCCCAAGAGATTAGATCATCCTGGAATCAAGAAGGAACCTCTGCCAAGGAGAAAGCTGGAAGACTGAAGAGGAAGGACTGTCCTGCTGTGTGTTTGTGGGCTGACCTGCAGTTGCTTTGCTGCCAAGGAGAGGGGAAGGACTTTGCTGTTGCTGTGTCCCCTTGCTTGAAGAGATCTCCAAGGGCCTGAGGTGAGCTGGCCTCCTGTTAAGAAGTCCCAGAAACAAAAGGACTTCACCCCAGCTTCCCCCCTGAACTCTGCTGAGTGAGTTCTGCCCTTCCTAGAGTGCTTGATCCAATTGTGGGGCCTCTGGAAGTTGTGCCTGCTGTTTGGGGTGCTGGACAAGAAGTAAAGAAAATCTGCAACTTTCACGCATCGCTCGCTGCGAATATCGTCGCAGAGCCTGTCGCTGCTGGGTGAGATCGTCGCACCGCTTGCTTGTGAACCGCATCACGTCGCTACGAACATCGTCGCAGAGCCATCGCATCGAGGGGACGTAAGAGGAGAAGATCGACGCTGCACCGTGCATCGCCGCCGCACCTGAGATCGTCGCCGCCCCGAAGATCGTCGCATCGTGCCTGTGCGAGACGCTTCCTACAGAACCTGCGCACCGGAATCCATACAAGGTATCGCATCCCTCCCCATACAGACCGGATTCGTCACAACACGCCCGCTGCGTGCAGCGGGGCTGTTGCATTGCCTCCCCAGGGTCTCAGGAGTGACGCATCGCTTGTTTTTCAACTCTGCAGCTTCCATTTGGAACTTTTGTCGCATCTACAGGTACTTTGGGCTAAACGTGGCGCAACTGTGAATTATTTTTACACAAACACTAAAACTCTTTAAAAATCATATTCTTGAACTGTGTATGTTGGATTTTTGTCGTTTTGGTCTTGTTTAGTTTAAATTAAATACTTTTATTGTTCTAAACTGGTGTGGAGTCCATTTGTGGTGTTTTTACTGTGTTACTGTGAGTGTTGGTACAAATACTTTACACATTGCCTTTGATAAGCCTGTCTGCTCGTGCCGAGCTACCAAGGGGGTGAGCAGGGCTTATCTAAAGAGTGTACCCCCTTACAGGGGTCCCTATTTGCACAGTGATACCTACCTCTGCCAACTAGAGACCCCCAGATCTAACAAAGGTTATATGGAATAATTGGTGTAGGAAGAGGTTTTAAAGCTGCTACAAATGATTTATTAAACACCTCCTCTAAAATCATGTAAGCAAAATATGAAACCACATATATCAACATCTATCTACAATGAGTCATTGGAAGAGATTTTCAAGTTATGATTTGCCCTTTTTCTCCATGAATTTATTTAATTGTGGTGAATACGGTTTATCCTTTAGAGACAATTAAGATTATGTGGAATCTGGACAGTGTGATATCCTGCTGCATTCCTGGTTCCTGGAAGACACGTGCTTGGACAAGGTATTCGGATGCAGCTCCTGGCATTTGCAATTTGGATTATTCATACTTAACAGGCAATGAACACCTACAGGCTGTGTGGGGTGGACAGTTGTTGAAAATTGGGTTTTTGATTGAGGAGTGAATATTCTTCTCAAGCAACAACCACCATACTTGTTAGGGTGAAACACAAATGTCACTAAATTAACCTGGGCTTGAACCGATGGTAGCTTGGCACAAAAGCAGTCAGGCTTACCTTAGAGGCAAAATATAAAGAATGTATGCAACACTTCAACAGTAATTAGGAGAAAATACAACACGAGGAAACTCCCACATCAATTTAGAAACATATAGTAAAATTGAATACATTGTTTGATACCAAAACAACACAAATCAAACCAGTAGATTTGGAGTTATGAATTTTTTAAGTTTTTAGTAAGAGCTGCAGCCGCGGCCCGTGGAGGGAGTTCCGTGTGGCGGTAAGGCGGGGTGGAGGAGGGGCAGGGTGGGGGGTTCTAAAAACCGGAATATGGATAATTACAGGTAAGTAAACAATTAAATAAATAAAACGAATTTCGTAGCGCGCGCTGCATCGCATTTTGCTGAGACAGTGTTGAGGGATATGGAATGTTGATTTAATCCCAACTGTTCTCAAGTGAATTTCCGACGGCGATCATCTCTCTAAAATAGCTATAAACCATATGTAATGAGAGTGCTCCATATCTAATGGTTTAGAAACAACCGACTGGTGTACTATTTCTTGTGTTTTAATGTGAAATTATTTGTTTGCACTACTTGTTTCAGCTGTCTATTATGCGCACAGCATTTTTGTTTATATTTGTACTGTTTGACTTGTTTGTAAGAAGCAGTGTACCCTTATTTCAGACGTAATGAAATGAAAAAATCATATACTGAAACAAATGAAGTAATGGTTAAATAAAGAACCACGATCGAGGAAATCGAATTTTGGTCTGCAGTCTGCTTAAGAGGATAGCAGCATTTGAAATGGTAGCTAGGCTCTTTATTACACTATCCTCCTGTGGGAGGCAGCATAGCTGTAGCCCTGATTGGAGGGGTCTCCCCATCTTCAAAATGGCGGGTGGTGGAAAAATATGCTTTACCTCACCTCACCCAACTTAGGGGTTGAGTTGGCAGCGGTGGGCACACCTCCTATTTTTCTATGTTTTCACACCCAAAGTGGGGTGTAAGCCAGGGGCTGCCATCTGCTGGTAAGTGCTAGCAGCAAAGGCCTGGAGTCACATTACAAAGGCAGTAGGCCTTTGAAACTTCCCCTTCAAGCACTGGTGTGACACCTCTTCCCAGGATGTGCATTGTGTCTGGTCTCAGAGAGCAGATGCCTTCCACCCAGGGGTCCAGAAATATGTCTGTGTGTGGCAGGCTGCCTACAGCCAGTCAGTGACTACACCAGGGTCAGTTGGATTTCAGGGGGCACCTCTGAGGTGCCCTCAGAGTACATGGTTTAATAAATCTCACACTGGCATCAGTGTGGATTAATTACAAGGTGTTTTTTGGTACTAAACATGCCTGGTTCAGTGAAGCCATCATGGTGCTGGGGAACTTGAGTTGTTAAGTTCCCAGCACATATACTCTCTATGACTTCCCTGGTATTTACAATATTAAGGAATAGACCCAAATACTGTAGGGGCATATCTGCTCATGCAGATATGTCCACACCTGTGATATAGTGTACTCTGCCTTAGGGCTGGTAAGGCCTGCTAGAGGGTTGACTTACCTATATCTTGGGCAGTGCTAGTTGGCATCGACAACATCGTCTGCACCAGGTCATGCATCCTGCAGTGGCAGTATGCATGGCCTAGGTGAGGGTCCCTAGCTGACCCTCTTCATTCCCAATGCCCTTGGTACCCCTGTACCTTTTACTTGGCACTTACAGATGGCCTGAACGGTCAATTGTGAATCTGTTTTTGGGAACCAACACTAGTACTGGGAACCTGGACAGCAGGGTACTACATCCGAACCCAATTTTCTCACAGCTAGCACCTAAAGGATCAAAGAGCCAACTGTGACATCCAGTCACACGAGACGGGGCAAAGCTGAATGTTACGGCCAACTGTCATGGAGCATGGTTCGGATGAACAAGGTGTATTGGGCCTGGTCTCTGCTTACCTTTTCTGACGAATCATATCTAAAAAGGCCAAGATCAGCATGGCAAGGCAGCAGCAGTGTCTCAGTAAGAGGCGTTGTTGTCGGGGATCTGCTGGATGAAGTTGCAGTAAAGATTTATGCTATCAGACTTTTTGGGAGGCTAATATCACCAGCGGGACAAAGTTGAAAGCTGTAGCCAATGAGGCCTCCACGAGGCAGGATCACCCTTCTGCAAGGAGCCTCTGAACTGGATTTACTGCTGTGGAAAAGAACATAGTGGGAGCTACCACAAAGTCAGACCAACTGGCGAAGAATCATGGATGGATCAGCAAGTAGAAAGGTTGCGGTCTTCACTCGGTTCTCCATGCACTTTTTGCTTGAAAACTTTCGAAGCCCCAAGTTTTGGATTTAGGCTGTTTGGGCATCTTTAGCAACACTTCCAAAAGTTCAGGCCTGAGTTGGGTCCACTTAGAGAATAGTATTCCCTTAATATAGTGTCTAGATTTAGGGTGCAAGTTGTTGGAGCTTTTTGTATCCCTGAAGCTCAGAACAGAAGGCCAAAGACAGACAATTGATGGACGGAATGCAGAACAAATCAAAACATTCACCCCCAGTCAAAAAATCTGGGTTAAATCCATCATTCTGTTGCTCACCACGCCACCCCAGTTGAGACCTGGCCATATGCAAATCAGTCTTGACCCTGTACCTCATGGGAATAGTCCAGCCCGAACTGCCAAGCCAGGTCCGTCCTGGACCAGAAACAAGCATCCTAGGACCGGTTTCAGGGTTTCACTCCTCTTCAGCCAGGATAGCTTGATTCCAGTGGCGCAGTGAGCCCAGGACCCACGTCTGGGCATACCTGGCGCACTTAGGGCGAGAAAGCAAAAGACACACAATTGATGGACGGAATGCAGAACAAATCAAAACATTCACCCCCAGTGAAGAGATCTGGGTTAAATCCATCATTCTGTTGCTCACCATGCCACCCCAGTTTAGACCTGGCCATATGCAAATCAGTCTTGACCCTGTGCCTCATGGGAACAGTCCAGCCCGAACTGCCTAGCCAGGTTCTCCCTGGACCGGAAACAAGCATCCTAGGACCGATTTCGGGGTTTCACCCCTCTTCAGCCTGGATAGCTTGATTCCAGTGGCACGGGGAGCCCAGGACCCACGTCTGGGCATACCTGGCGCACTTAGGGCGAGAAAGCAAAAGACACACAACTGACACACAATTGATGGACGGAATGGAAAACAAATCAAACCATTCACCCCCAGTCAAGAGATCTGGGTTAAATCCATCATTCTGTTGCTCACCATGCCACCCCAGTTTAGACCTGGCCATATGCAAATCAGTCTTGACCCTGTGCCTCATGGGAATAGTCCAGGCCGAACTACCAAGCCAGGTCCTCTCTGGACCGAGAAACAAGCATGCTAGGACCGGTTTTGGGGTTTCACCCCTCTTCAGCCAGGATAGCTTGATTCTAGTGGCACAGTGAGCCCAGGACCCACGTCTTGAGGCACAGGGTCAAGACAGATTTGCATATGGCTAGGTCCAAAATGGGGTGGCATGGTGGGCAAAAGAACAATGGATTTAACCCATATCTCTTGACTGGGGTGAATGTATGATTCATTCAGCATTCCGTCCATCATTTGTTTGCGTAGCACTTTTTACCCTAAGTGGGATGGGTATGCCCAGACATGGGTCCCTTGCACACTGTACCACTGGATTCAAGCTAGCCTGGCTGATGAAGGATAATACCCAGAAACCGGTCCCAGGATGCTTGTTTCCGGTCCAGGGAGGACCTGGCTTGGCAGTTCGGCCTGACTGTTCCCATGAGGCACAGGGTCAAGACTGATTTGCATATGGCTGTGTCCAAACTGGGGTGGCATGGTGAGCAAAAGAACGATGTATTTAACCCAGATCTCTTGAATGGGGTGAATGTATGATTTATTCAGCATTCCGTCCATCATTTGGTTGCGTAGCACTTTTTACCATGCCACCCCAGTTTAGACCTGGCCATATGCAAATCAGTCTTGACCCTGTGTCTCATGGGAATAGTCCAGGCCGAACTACCAAGCCAGGTCCTCTCTGGACCGAGAAACAAGCATCCTAGGACCGGTTTTGGGGTTTCACCCCTCTTCAGCCAGGATAGCTTGATTCTAGTGGCACAGTGAGCCCAGGACCCACGTCTTGAGGCACAGGGTCAAGACGGATTTGCATATGGCTAGGTCCAAAATGGGGTGGCATGGTGAGCAAAAGAACAATGGATTTAAAACCCATATCTCTTGACTGGGGTGAATGTATGATTCATTCAGCATTCCGTCCATCATTTGTTTGCGTAGCACTTTTTACCCTAAGTGGGATGGGTATGCCCAGACATGGGTCCCTTGCTCACTGTGCCACTGGATTCAAGCTAGCCTGGCTGATGAAGGATAATACCCAGAAACCGGTCCCAGGATGCTTGTTTCCGGTCCAGGGAGGACCTGGCTTGGCAGTTCGGTCCGGACTGTTCCCATGAGGCACAGGGTCAAGACTGATTTGCATATGGCTGGGTCCAAACTGAGGTGGCATGGTGGGCAAAAGAACAATGGATTTAACCCAGATCTCTTGACTGTGGTGAATGTATGATTTATTCCGCATTCCGTCCATCATTTGTTTGCGTAGCACAGAACAGAAGGCCAGTCAGCTAACCCCAGTCATCACTCTACTAGTCCTGGACTCAAACAGCAAGGCATTCCTCCAGAAGCAGGTCAGCCCTCTGATTTTCAAGGTAGGCTTCCAGCAGCAGCACAGTATAGGGTCAAATGCATAAGTCCTATGGCAATTCATCTCTGCAAATATAGGATTTCAAGAATAAACAGCAAACTTACAAGCAGTATAAGGCCTACATTTGATTTACATTCACATTTACGCTAGTGTATGGATTACTATGTGCCCGCCCCTTCGGGATCAACACAGTCATGCCCCAGGGATGAATATGTGTTGGTGCACATAATGGTGGTGGCTATGAGTGTGAGTCAGAGTTGAAGTCACTCCGAAAAGAATGCAGTAAGTCATCCCAGTCAGTGGCAATGGGACGTCGGTGGAGGCCCCGCAGCTCCTCTCTTTGCAATCTTGCTGATTTGCCGTGGCTATTGCAGTACTGACACTTGCCATGATGTTGGCCCAGGGAGTAACGTGGCCTTCCACTTCATTGTGATTGCATGTTCGGCCCGCATGTGTGCCAAGTCAAGAAAGTGCACCAGCCCAATAGAGGAGTGACATATGCATTAAAAAGGGGAGTTTTAGGTCTGGCAAACGGTTTATTTTGCATCTCAAATCGGCAGTTTGAAACGGCACACAGGATGCAATGGCAGGTCCCAGGCATGTTTTAAAAAGCTACTTAAGTGAGTGGCACAATAAGCCCTGCAGGCCCACTAGCATCATGTACTTTACAGGCCATGGGTGCATGCTGTACCACTTTACTAGGGACTCATAAGTAAATTAAATATGCCAATCAGGTGTAAGCCAATATTGCCATGGTTTAGGGAGTTAGCACAAGCACTTCAGTGCTAGTTAGCAGTGTTAAAGTGCACAGAGTGCTAAAGTCAACAAAAACGTATTTCCGCAAATAGGTGGGGAGAAGGCAAAATGTTTGGGTTAAAGACAACCTTAAGGTTGATAGTTCTAACAACAGTCATTTCTGGAAAACTGGGTCTTTCTTTGTGGCATTCCTATCTGGTATGGATATTATTACACTTTATTAGATGATCTTTAACTGAGGACAACAAGCATGCCCTTTGCAAGTCCAATTTGTTTTACTGCTTGATCTGCTTTAGGCTCTTGAAGCTAAATTACTGTACTTCATCCCTCCATAGAAGAGCAACCATATTTATTACACCCTTCTTGGATGAAGACAGATATGCTCAGAAAATGTGTGACAAGTTCTCTGTGACTGTTTGAGAGTTTATATAGCCCAAAATATTATACGATCAGTTTATCCAGGATCTTCTCATGCTTTGGCTTTGTTGCACATACATCCCTACTTACCCGTTTATGAGCAAGAATGTTTGAGTCTTCCATGGCACTGAGACTTAAATTTCTACTGATTAGATACAGCTGAGCAAAGCATAACATTCCACATCCTCATACAGTATTCTTGATACTTGTGGTCCATGTAAAAAGAATTTGCTTTTTTCATCAGTATTAAGCAACCTATTTCAGATTAGTTGAATGGAAATTATTCAAAGGTATAGATCTCATCACATCTCCCTTCATTTATCCAAATTTCCATATTATTTATTTCCACTCTTTTTGTGGAGTAAATCTAAAATCCCCAGCGCCAGCTGATAATTTGCTTCACTTTCAAAAGGTCTCAAAAGCCAGCCAAGACAACATACATGAATACAATTGTATTCTAGATCAAATCATCCATTTCACTCACAGTATTAAAATTGAAATGTGTCATAAACCATAACTGCAAACATAAAAATATTTCAAGCAACCTTTTTATGGAATTTCTTTATGTCAAGTAAAACAAATCCAATAAAATGCGTTAATGGCTGTGCATAAAAAATAATTTACTTTGGACTCGGTACGTTTGCGTTTTGCATTTTTATACACATTTAGTCAAAATGACTAGAATTAGGCTTCCATAGATTTACACAATAATGGATGATTTAATTAAGATTATAAAGATTACAAAAGGACCGTGGTTTGAAAGTTACAGAGCTAAATTTTGATATGATGTCCAAACTAGTAATTTCACTGCCGCCATTTTTCATACTTAGCTATCTTGGCGACTGGTCAGACAAAAGTAATAGTGATATTATTGCGGGAAAAAACAGCAACATCAGAAAGTTGAGAGGGAGCGAATTGACTGAACACCCTCAGATTTGGAATGCTTAATCTGTAGTGTCGCGGTCTAGTTGACGCGCACTACGTCAGGGGGCAGGAATGCGCGTAGCGGCCAGATTGGACGCTACTGCGCATGCGCGTGAGTCAGCGCGGCGCGAGAGCAGCGAACGGAGCGTGTAGCCCGGCGCTCTCTCGGTAAAGTGAATTTATAGTCGAATAAAGGCTTCCTCAACCTTACCACCAGTCTCCTGTGTATCCTTGGGTAGCACCAGCCCCCCTACTGAGAGAGATAACTTTACAGTGGCGACGAGGCTCGGACAGAGCGGACCCGGTGACCCTCAGTGAAGGAGGTGCCCCCAACCAGCACATAGAAGGTAGCCCTACGCAGGGGGACGACACAGCACGTGGAGAGCAGATCCAGGAGGTCGAGGACAGACCCCAACGCATCGAGAGAGCGCGGCACCAGGTGGTGCTGCATCCCGCGAGCAAGAAACTGACGTCATTCATAACGCCGTTTGGATGCTATCAATTCTGTCGCATGCCCTTCGGACTAGCGTCTGCAGCAGCAGTGTTCCAAAAGCTGATGGCCCGCCTATTCAAGGGTATAGAGGGAGTACAATACTTCCAGGATGATATCCTAGTAATGGGGAAGGAGCTAGAAGACCACGACGAGTTGGAAGTGGTGTTAAGGATCTTGGAGGAACACGGACTGACGGCGGAGTGGGCGAAGTGTCATTTCGGAATGACATCAGTCACATACCTGGGGCATGAGATAGGAGAACATGGGATAACACCGAAGAAAGGGAACGTGAAGGCCATCTGTGATGCGCCCCCGCCCACATCCAAGGAAGAAGTAAGGTCCTTTCTGGGAATGGCGGAATACTACAGCAAGTTTGTCCACCATTTCGCCACGAAAACACACAACATGAGACCACTCACGAGGGACAAGACGGTGTTTGCATGGACAGAAGAGGAGCAAGAAGAATTTGACACAGTGAAACGCAAAATCAGCCAGGCGATCCCGCTGCACGGGTACGACCCCCGGGGAAGATCTATACTGATGACGGACGCAAGCGAAAAAGGGCTAGGAGCGGTACTCATGCAGGAAAGGCCAGAAGGTGGAACGGAGACCATCAGCTTCGCATCCAGAACATTGACGTCTTCCGAACAAAAGTTCAGCGTAATCGAAAAAGAGATGCTAGCCGTGGTCTGGGCCATGAGAAAGTACCGCCAGTTCCTGTGGGGCACACGTTTTCAAGTGAAGACAGACCACAAACCCCTAGTGAAGGTTTTGACGTCCTGCGGCCATGCTAGCGCCACAGCCCGGATTGCAAAAATGACGCTGAAACTCCTGGAGTACAGGTACGACGTGGAGTACATCCCGGGCTCGAGGAACAAGATAGCGGATTACCTCAGCAGGGCGTCAGCAATGGAAAGGGCCACCAGCGGCACAGAGGAAGAAGACGAGATGGTAGCCCTGATGGACGACCCGGAAAAGACCATCAGTAAACAGGAGTGGACAGACGCGTATGCAGCAGACGGTGATCTGGGCGACATCAAGGAGTACATTATACAAGGGTGGCCGGAGAGGAGACGACAGAAGCCCAAGGTCCGGCAGTTCTATGAGGTTCGAGAGGAGCTGTCGGTGGGGAACGACGGAGTGTTCGTGTACAGAGGGAACAGAGTGGTACCACCGGAGAATATAATACCGGACCTGCTATCCATATTACACGAAGGACACCTGGGAACTGTGAAGACGAAGGCCAGGACCAAACAAACGTATTGGTGGCCGGGGATGGACATGCAAATAGAAAGGCATGTGAGAGACTGCGCGCAGTGCCAAGGAGCGGACAAAATACTAAAGCCTATGAGGCCGGCACTAGGGAAATTCGCGATTCCCAGCAACCCATGGGAAGAGATGGCAGTGGACATCTTAGGACCCATACTGGATGATCAGGGGATACCGAAATACCTATGCGTATTGGTGGACAAGTACTCGAAGTGGCCAGAGGTACACACCCAAGAGGTCATGGACACAGACACAATCTTGCTCTTCCTCAAGGAGGTGTTCCTCAGGGAAGGCATCCCCAGAACGATAATCAGTGACAATGGACCCCAATTCACCTCGGACAAATGGTCCACATTTGCTGAAAGGAACGGCATAATACTCAGGCACACGTCGATTTATCATCCAGCCAGCAACGGACAAGTAGAGAGGTTCAATAGGGTACTCATGGGCTCTATACAGGCCGCCATCACGAGGGGCAAAGACTGGGAAAAGGAAGTACAAAGCACCATTTGGGCATACCGCATCACCCCCACTGGCACGGGGTACAGGCCCTTCCAAATCCTACGAGGAAGGCAACCATTCACCAGAGACAATGTTGCTTGGCAAGAGAAGACAATCACCAGTAAGTGGTCTCCAGCGGTTGTACAACACAATCTGGAACAGGCACAACGCATTTACACGGAACACTACAACCACAACAGGAAGGTGAAGGAGGCAAAGTTGGAAAAAGGGGAGTGGGTCAGAGTGAAGCTGGCAACCCTAAAGCGAAAAGGAGAAAGCAAGTACTCCCCACCCCTAAGAGTGGAATAAGTGTACGACCGAGCAGCGTTGCTCAGTGACGGAAACGTGTGGTCCCATGACCGCATGGCTAAGTGCAACAAAATCTTACAATGGCCCCGGGAGGACGCGGAAGGGGCGACACCATCAGAAGGCACGACAAGGGGAGCAGGAGCTCCTAAGGCAGAATGTGGAGAGAACCCGAGAGAAGAACAAGACGGAGAGAGAGACATACAGGATGGATGGGCCCCAGAGGAAAGAGCCCGGGAAGACGAGGAGGAAGGAGAAAGAGAGGGCCAGGGCACTCCGGAAGGTAGAAGAGGGAGCCCGGTCGCAGACGGAGGTCAAGAAGGACATACCACCCCGGTAAGACACACCCGTGTTGGGCGAGCTGTGGTGAGACCAGCCAAGTTCAGAGACTATGAAATGGACTGACCACCAGAGTAGGCTTAGTGTGTTGTGTGGTATAAAAGGGGGAGATATGTAGTGTCGCGGTCTAGTTGACGCACACTACATCAGGGGGCTGGAATGCGCGTAGCGGCCAGATCGGACGCTACTGCGCATGCGCGTGAGTCAGCGCGGCGCGAGAGCAGCGAACGGAGCGTGTAGCCGGCGCTCTCTCGGTAAAGTGAATTTATAGTCGAATAAAGGCTTCCTCAACCTTACCACCAGTCTCCTGTGTATCCTTGGGTAGCACCAGCCCCCCTACTGAGAGAGATAACTTTACATAATCAGTCGCAAGAAAAATGTAAGTTTGTCGTTGTTCACAACATCCACGGTGTTTGTACCATGGACGTTCACTCCGACCCCACAGTAGATATACTTACAGGCAACATCTGTGTTAGTAATTCATTTACAATAGTGAGGCACATTTTTAGGAAACGGTACTTTTGGTTTTCTGTTATAAATCAAGCTGTTAGCATGAATAAGTCACACCTAAATACCAAACAGGTTTATGAATGATTTATCTTCCTGTCATGGCTATCTAAGATAATTCTTTCTCAGAAATGGACTTCAGAAGAAAGCTATATTTTCCGGTTGGTCCAAACAGTCTTTGAAGAAACTGCTTACATATTTCAATGAGGTCACATCTATGAGGAAACCAAAAATTACTTTTTCGGATTACTAGTTATCTGCCACCAGCATCCTCATATTGTAATTCTATTCTTCTTGGTCAGATGTGTATAGAGGTAGACCGTGAAAATAAATTGCTAGTTGCAACCCCTATGATTAGCTACATAGACAGGGATGCTGGATTAGCAGACCGCATTCCTCATGTTTGCTTTACTAAACTTTTTTTTTTTTCAAAGCAACCCATGTTACTTAAAGCGCCATTGCTGCATTATAAAAAAAGAAAAAATAAAACCTCCCATTTGGGAAAACGCCGGGCAGAGCAGGCAGTGCTCCTGACACAAAATAGGAATACTACATATCGTAAAGCCATTTTGAAGTTGCAAACTATGGTTCTGCGAATCACAGGGTTTGCCATCACAAAATGGCTTTGTAAATTTCCATTTCTGCTTTGATATTTTGCTTATAAATGGCAATCAGCAGATACATGGTCTCTCTCACGCTTTAAGGACGCTTTGGAATTGGAGACTGGAATATGGGAGTAGTGTTCAAGGTGCCAAGTGCCTTCTTGGGAACTGGAAAAGAACTGTGATATGTATGAGGGTAGTCAGGTGGTCCCTTCAAGAGGATGTAGATGGACTTTATTGAGATGCCTTTGTGAAACAGGCTAAGATGCATGTTGGTTGTTGTGTACATCCTTTCATGATGGGTTGAGGCATAACCCAAAAGAAGAAATGATAGTCTTACGACACCAAAGTTGCTGTTGATGGATTTGATACCAAGGTTCAGCTTTCCGAATTCTTTGAAATCAGACCGAGGCATGCACTTCAATAACGAAGTGCTGAGGATGCTGTGTGCTGCCTTTTAGGTTGAACAGAGACTGCATTGTAGTTATCAACATGAGGCTTCAGGTCTGATGGAGCAAGTCAATGAGACACTGAAATCAAGACTTGCCAAAGTATGTGCTTCTACATTTTTGAAGTGGCCGGTTGGTGTTTAGGAGGCTTCACAGTACACCCGATCATAGAACAGGCCTTTCTCCGCAAGAGATCCTCACGGGAAGGGCAATGAGATTGCCAGCTGTACCTGCAAATGTTCTTTTGAACATTACTGATGATCTGATACTAGATTAATACATTGGATTGGCTGATGTGAAGCGTTCTGTGTCTCATCAGTTTGAAGCTGCTACAGACCCACCACACCAGGAGCAGTGCCACGACCTAAGAGACTGGGTGGTGGCAAAAAAACGTGAGGAAGTCATGCTTGGAGCCTCATTAGTGACGGCCATAACAAGTCATACTTGTAACTACAACTGCTGTGAAGTGGTGAGGTCTCCCCAATTGGATTAACAAAGACATTTCATAGACATTTCATAGATTTTGTACAGGAAAAAGAAGATTCAAAAAGATTTTGTATATAATTTCATTGCACAATCATTCAAACTTGGTTTTGTTGTTTGCACAGTGTTGGACAGGCCACACGAAGGGCTTGCTCCCTCCCCGCACGACAGGGCCCGAGCTCCGGCCCACCAGGCATAACCCACGAAAAGCACCCGTACCCCGTCTCCCGACGGATCTTCTGCCCTCGGACCTCTACTCATCACGGGGCCCAGCCCCACCGGCTTCCCCGGCCGGTTCAAGCCGCCATCTTGGGCCCTGCACCACGAGGCCGCGTGGCCTCGCCCCGACCCTAACCCCGGGCCTGACCGGCCCCGACATCCCGGCACCACCATCCACCCAGGAGGTGAGCGGACCACTTGGCAGGTCAATGGGAGGACGAAGTGTCAAGAGCTCTTCCCCCGCCAGGTGCCGATCGCCCCCAGCTCCCCCAGGCGCTGGCTCCACCCCCTGCTGGGTGTCTGGACACCTTCATCCCGGGCCCTCCGACCTCCAAGTGCGAGGGTCCGGACATCAAAGAGCGCCTGCCCTATAACTGGGGCAACTCCGGAGCAGGAAGGCAGTTGTATCCTGGAGTCGAGAGACACCGAGAGAACTCAGCCTTGAAGGACTACTGGCGCTGCCGTAGCCCGCTCTTGTGAACCATCGTCCTGCCTGCTGGCGCTGCCGCGGCCTTCTACAACATCCATCCTCGTCGGGACCTGCTGGCGCTGCCGCGGCCCGTTGTAACGACCATCCTCACCGGGACCTGCTGGCGCTGCCGCGGACCGTACATCGACCATCTTTCCGGGACCTGCTGGCGCTGCCGCGGCCCGTTGTAACGACCATCCTCACCGGGACCTGCTGGCGCTGCCGCGGACCGTACATCGACCATCGTTCCGGGACCTGCTGGCGCTGCCGCGGCCCGCACCAACTAAGCTCGAGGATTGTGAGCTAATCATCATCTCACCCAAACTACCTGACTGGTAGACAGACTGTCCCGCTACCCCTTACCCTGCTTTGAGAGACTTGAATCGAGGGGACCCCTGAGTCCAGACCTCCTTGTACCATTCAACCGTACCTTAAGAAGTGCTTATAAAGAACACTGAACCTTATCCGTGTGTGGTATCTGTCTGTGGGGGGGAAGTTACTTATCTGTACGATCGCTGGAGACGGCTCTCCCCGGAGACCTCTCCTCCTGACCCCGGCCGACCCTCCCGGTCCGTCTATCCTTTCTAACATTGGTGGCCAGCGGCGCGATCCGAATCAATGCGTAATCGTACAGAGAGTAGCTCACCCCACGACAACAACACGATGTCAGCCAAAGATAGCAACTCCACCGAGAAATTCCAAATGGAGAAATTAGAAGAATACAACCACCGCGAACTGAGACAATTCTGCATAGAACTTGGCATTGCTACCACCGGCCTGAGTACCAAAGAGGATCTAAAGCACGCCCTAGAGTCGTGGGCAGAAACTGGGGTCGCCGGACCCTCCGACCAAAGCAGCATCACACCAGAGGGGAACGCCACGGCTCCCGAGGAGCGGGGAACGGGCCTCTCGCAGGAGGAGATCCGAGAAAGAGAAAGAACCAGATTGCACGAGTTGGAAATGGCACGACTCAAGATGGATGGGGAACTCAAGTTAGCTGAACAGAAACTCAACCTCGAGCACATGCGGCTCCGAGATGAACGAGAAGAGAAGCAGAGACAGAGAGAGCTGGAGGAGAAAAAAATAACGCTCGAGCACGAGCGCAAACTGGCGGAAATAGAACTTCGGAAACAGAATAAAGAACTGGGGGTGCCTGAGCGACCACACACCCCGGGGCCAATCGAGAAAAAAGTCCACATCCCCAAGGATGTTGTCCGTGAGTATGTCCGAGAAGACGACATACAACAGTGGTTTAAAGCCTACGAGATCGCCATGACCTCCCACCGGATCGACCGGAGTAATTGGGGAGCCGGACTCTGGGGGAGGTTTATCAACGAGGGGCGCGATGCCCTACTGCAGCTCCCAGATCACCAAATGTCGTCCTACGACCACATGAAGGCTGCCCTCCTCACCCGCTACGGCCTCACACCCGAGATGTACCGCCAGAGGTTCAGAGATTGCACCCGGATCCCAGGTACAACTTGGGTAGAATACGTGAACTATTTCAGCCGTGCCTTCGAGGGTTGGATAAAGGGGAGCCAGGTCACCACCTACGAACAACTCTTTAACCTGATGGTATGGGAGCACCTGTCGAACAACTGCTTCGTCGAGCTCAGGCAGCACCTCCTCGACAGTAAGCTGACTGACCCCCGGCAGCTCGCCGCCGAAGCTGACCGATGGGAAAGCACCCGAGTGGGCCGGAGGGGGCCACACGAACAGAACAGAAACAACCAAGGCCAGCACCGTCCTCGGGGAGGAGGAGGGGGCCAGGGGCGAGGGAGAGACGCCTTGCCCGCAACACCCGTGGCCAGCACCCCGGCTCCGGCCGGTCGGGGCAACCCCCCGTGGCGTCCTGGGGTCCGAGCCAACGTCACGTGCCACCGATGCCAGCGAGTCGGCCACTACGCCAATGACCCGAGCTGCCCGCAGAACCAAACACCCAAGCCCCGCCAGGTAGCTGCCGCCGCCCTGGGGGAAGAGCGATCATTGGAGGAACCAGAGGAGTATGAGCCGGCCCAGCAAGAGTGGGAACCGGCCGCCATGGTCCTGGCGTGCTTAGGGGGAAGAGACATGGTCCCGCGGGCTCCCCTACCCGCTAACACCAGGAAATACGGTCAGTGGGTGACCATTAATGGACAGCGAGCCGAGGCCTTGCGTGACACAGGCGCCAGTGTGACGGCCGTCCGCTGTCACCTGGTGAATCCCGAGCAGATCCTGCCGAACATTCTCTGCCCCGTCCGCTCGGCAGACAACTCTGAAAGTATGTGTCAAATGGCCTGCGTTCCATTCGAATGGGGAGGGGTCTCCGGCCTGTTGAAGGTGACGGTCCGGGACGATGCCCCCGTGGACTGCCTCCTGGGAAATGACCTCGAGAGTTCCCCGTGGGCCACCGTTGAGAGAAGAGAGCACCTGGGGATGCTGGGCCTCCCGGACTGGGCCTGCATAACCACCCGGTCCATGGCCGCCCGTGCCGTCCCTCGATCAGAAGAACCAGAATGGCCAGCACCTCCGCCCCCAGTCGCCCCAGTAGAAGACAACGACGAGGCCAGCCTCCCAGACCCGACGGCCGAAGGGGACGCGCAACCCCAGGTTCTTCCTGACCTGGCTCAGTGGCGTCAAGAGGGGGGGCCCACCCAAGCACAGTTCCGCCAGGAACAAAAGACCTGTCCCTCCCTCGAGGGACTCCGCCAACAAGCCAGCGCCCAGAACGCAGGGGACTCCACCGGAACTCACTGGGTCTACTGGGATAACGACCTGCTATACAGCGAGCAAAGAATCGCCGAGCTGGGGGCCGGTCGAGTACTGGTGGTACCTCTCCGCTTCAGAGACTTTCTGCTCAACCTGGCCCACGATGTCCCCCTGGCTGGACACCTGGGCCAAGATAAAACGTACAGCCGCCTAGTGACCCACTTTTTCTGGCCGAAGATGAGGAATGACGTCCTGAACCACTGCCGATCTTGCCCCACATGCCAAGCCAGCGGGAAGAGTGGTCGGAAGCTGAAAGCCCCTCTGCAACCCTTCCCTGTGGTCACCACCCCGTTCGAGAGGGTGGGGATAGACATCGTGGGGCCTCTGGACCCCCGCACGGCACAAGGACACAGGTTCATCTTAGTACTGGTGGACCATGCCACCCGCTACCCCGAGGCGGTGCCCCTACGGACCGTGACAGCTCCGGTGGTTGGCCGGGCCCTAATGGGGATCTTCTCCCGGGTAGGCTTCCCCCGAGAAGTCGTCAGCGACCGAGGCACGAACTTTATATCCAAATACATGAAGTCCCTCTGGCAACAATGCGGGGTCACCTACAGATTCACGACCCCCTATCACCCCCAAGGGAACGGACTAGTGGAGCGTTTTAACCGCACCCTCAAGGGGATGATTGGGGGATTGGAAGAGCCCCTCCGTCGCCAGTGGGATGTACTACTCCCGTGCCTCCTCTTCGCCTACCGCGAAGTTCCCCAGAAGTCCCTCGGTTTTAGCCCTTTCGAACTCCTGTACGGGCACCCTGTGCGAGGGCCCCTCAGCCTAGTAAAAGAAGGTTGGGAGATGGCCCCCCTAAAGACCCCTCCAGACGTCTTCAAATACCTCCTGGCCCTATGCAATCAGACCCGGCGCTTCAGAGAGATGGCCAAGGCGAACCTCGAGGCCAGCCAGGAGGACATGAAGAGGTGGTATGATCACAATGCCTCCTCCGTTGAGTTCGAGCCTGGACAACAAGTATGGGTGATGTCCCCCACCGAACCATGTGCCTTGCAAGATAAGTGGACGGGGCCCTTCAAAGTGGTCGAGCGCAAAAGCCCCGTCACTTACCTCATCGACCTGGGGACCTCCCGGAACCCCCTTCGGGTCCTCCACACCTACCGACTCAAACCACACTTTGTGCGCTCAGAACTCAGCCTCCTGATGGCTACGGACAGTGGGGCAGAGGAAGACTCCGAACCCCTCCCGGATCTTCTGAAGACTCAGGAGAATGACGGCTCCGTGGACGGGGTCCGGCTCTCTGACACCCTCACTTCGGAGCAACGCCAGGGCTGCCGGAACCTCCTGCTGCAGTTCGCTACCCTGTTCTCCCTCACCCCCGGGGTCACCCCTTGGTGTTTGCACGACGTGGACACTGGGGACAGTCCCCCTGTCCGACACCGGGCCTACCGCGTACCAGATCGGGTACGGGCCTGCATACAGGAGGAGGTGGCCAAGATGCTCACAATCGGGGTCATCGAGCCCTCGGACAGTCCCTGGGCCAGTCCGGTTGTATTGGTCCCCAAAGCCGCTGCCCCCGGCACCGCACCTGAACTGAGATTCTGCGTCGACTACCGGGGCTTGAACGCTGTCACCCGGACCGACGCTCATCCGATCCCCCGAGCAGACGAGCTGATCGACCGGCTGGGGGCCGCCCGCTACCTCAGTATCTTCGACCTAACAGCGGGCTACTGGCAGATCGGCCTCACACCCAGGGCTCAGGAACGGTCAGCCTTCTCTACCCCCGATGGCCACTACCAATTCAAGGTCATGCCCTTCGGCATGAAGAATGCCCCCGCCACGTTTCAACGCCTCGTGAACCAGGTCTTGGCGGGTCTCGAAGAGTTCAGCGCTGCCTACCTGGACGATATCGCTGTATACAGCCACCACTGGCCCGACCACCTCCGTCACCTCCGAGAGGTCCTACAGGCCCTCCAGCGGGCCGGCCTCACAATTAAGGCCGGCAAGTGCCAAATTGGCCAAGGGTCTGTGACCTACCTTGGGCACCAAGTGGGAAGCGGGCTGGTGGCCCCGCTACAACTTAAGATTGCTGCCATCCAGTCCTGGCAGCCCCCCGTCACCCAGACCGAGGTCCGAGCCTTCTTGGGGCTCACCGGCTACTACCGGCGGTTCGTGAAGGACTACGGCAGCATCGTGGGGCCCCTCACGGGTCTCACGTCCAAGAACCAGCCGAAGCGGATTAACTGGACCCCCGATTGTCAAGCGGCCTTCGAGAAGCTGAAGGCCGCTCTATGCACCGCCCCTGTGCTCCAGGCCCCCGATTACAGTCTGGAATTCATGGTACAGACCGACGCCTCCGACCACGGCATCGGAGCCGTCCTTTCTCAGTTAAACCCCGAAGGTCATGACCAGCCGGTGGCCTTCATCAGTCGACGTCTCCTGGCCCGAGAACAGCGCTGGAGCACCATCGAGAGGGAGGCCTTCGCAGTGGTGTGGGCCCTCAAAAAGCTCCGGCCCTATCTCTTCGGTACCCACTTCCGGGTACAAACCGACCATCGACCCCTGCAGTGGCTGATGCAGATGCGGGGGGAGAACCCAAAACTCTTGCGCTGGTCCATTTCCCTGCAGGGAATGGACTTCACTGTGGAGCACCGACCAGGCCAAGACCACGCCAACGCGGATGGCCTGTCCCGCTTCTTCCGCCTCGACGAAGAGAGTCCCCAAAGAGATGGGTGACTCTCCCCGTCTTCAGCTGGGGGGGACGCATGTTGGACAGGCCACACGAAGGGCTTGCTCCCTCCCCGCACGACAGGGCCCGAGCTCCGGCCCACCAGGCATAACCCACGAAAAGCACCCGTACCCCGTCTCCCGACGGATCTTCTGCCCTCGGACCTCTACTCATCACGGGGCCCAGCCCCACCGGCTTCCCCGGCCGGTTCAAGCCGCCATCTTGGGCCCTGCACCACGAGGCCGCGTGGCCTCGCCCCGACCCTAACCCCGGGCCTGACCGGCCCCGACATCCCGGCACCACCATCCACCCAGGAGGTGAGCGGACCACTTGGCAGGTCAAGGGGAGGACGAAGTGTCAAGAGCTCTTCCCCCGCCAGGTGCCGATCGCCCCCAGCTCCCCCAGGCGCTGGCTCCACCCCCTGCTGGGTGTCTGGACACCTTCATCCCGGGCCCTCCGACCTCCAAGTGCGAGGGTCCGGACATCAAAGAGCGCCTGCCCTATAACTGGGGCAACTCCGGAGCAGGAAGGCAGTTGTATCCTGGAGTCGAGAGACACCGAGAGAACTCAGCCTTGATGGACTACTGGCGCTGCCGTAGCCCGCTCTTGTGAACCATCGTCCTGCCTGCTGGCGCTGCCGCGGCCTTCTACAACATCCATCCTCGTCGGGACCTGCTGGCGCTGCCGCGGCCCGTTGTAACGACCATCCTCACCGGGACCTGCTGGCGCTGCCGCGGACCGTACATCGACCATCTTTCCGGGACCTGCTGGCGCTGCCGCGGCCCGTTGTAACGACCATCCTCACCGGGACCTGCTGGCGCTGCCGCGGACCGTACATGGACCATCGTTCCGGGACCTGCTGGCGCTGCCGCGGCCCGCACCAACTAAGCTCGAGGATTGTGAGCTAATCATCATCTCACCCAAACTACCTGACTGGTAGACAGACTGTCCCGCTACCCCTTACCCTGCTTTGAGAGACTTGAATCGAGGGGACCCCTGAGTCCAGACCTCCTTGTACCATTCAACCGTACCTTAAGAAGTGCTTATAAAGAACACTGAACCTTATCCGTGTGTGGTATCTGTCTGTGGGGGGGAAGTTACTTATCTGTACGATCGCTGGAGACGGCTCTCCCCGGAGACCTCTCCTCCTGACCCCAGCCGACCCTCCCGGTCCGTCTATCCTTTCTAACACACAGGTGTAAATTGACAGAGAAGTCTCTGCAGCTGCTACGTTCCACCCAAGGTCTAGATTCCAACAAGGTAATAGAAGCCTAATACTAATAGGTGTATATATCATAGGAGGCATACTAATGGCTTTAGTTGTAGTACTAGTTATATAGCTTATAGGGTTATATTCAGCTACAGATAGCTCAGTTGAATTTAAGTCATGCCACATTCTTCTGATAGTAACATGCAGTTTTGGGGTGGGGTTAAGAAATTACATACAGATGTATCAAGAGGGTCTCCTACCTCGAATGCTTATTTTAGGCTTCTTTATTAGTATATAGATACGATGAATGCTAGGAGTTGCTGTTTTTACTTAGTTACCCACTTCTGCATCAGAGGGAATTACTTATCACAATCTCCTTCTGACATGTAGTATTCTTGTAGCTACTAAGTATATTTTATGGGGAAGGTAGTTTTTCAATATTATTTTTCGAATTATGACGTATTTCCTCCACAAGTCCCCCTTATCAAAAATTTAAATGAGAATCCTTATTTTAAAAGTTCAAAGCCTGCAGACAACTATTTCAAATCTCTTACGTCATTAGATACGGAATATGTACACAGGCATAATTTTACTTGTTTGATGTGGAAAATAATTTTTGGAATTTGGTGGAGAATAGATGGAGGGACCTAAAATCTGAAACTGAAAAGTATAAGGATCTCAAAAATCACAAGTGGAGTAGTGAAGAAATTGAACATAATAAAAAAGTTAATTTACCCAACTTAGTTTTAGATTGGAAACACAAGGGAAAGTTGTGTATACATGTTGATCAGAGTTATATAGATCCGTTTTTTTAGGGGAGAGCAAATGTGAACACGCTTTTGAAGTGAGAGAGAAAAATTATCGTTTCCTGGAGGGACAGGATCCTGTGATTGCTGTAGTCTGTTTTATTTATGGGCAAAATGCTTTTATCAGATTGCCACATTGATGGTATGGTACCTGGTATATTGGCATAGTTTTCCCAAAGATTTATCATGTAGAACACTTAAATGATCCTGTATGGGAAGAGAAATCCAGAACCAAGCCAGGTGTTAGTGCAGCAGAAGTACTAGAAGATATTTTGGTGCTATAATACCATCTGTAGGGGTGATTCTGAATGCCCAGAAAATTAGAAGGCTGTCAATAATAGTGGACAAATACTGAGATGATTGCGATAAGGTCTATGGTCTTGCAGAAACGACTCGCATTAGAAGTTCGGCAATGAAGTAAGAGCGAAAGTAAGGACCTGTCGAAATATATTAAAATATATTAAAAATATATCCGGGTTGACGTAGAACGTAAAAAGGGTTGGAAGTGACAAGTGCTTGGGAAGCTATTGAAAATGGGTTTGCTTCAATAAACAGATGGTTTGGAAGCATGGGAAGTGGAATTTTGGGTGCCGTTTCTGAAACCTCTTTCAAGAGAAACCTGAAACTCCTCTTCCTCAACAAACACTTTTACTCCTAGGTTATGGATCTTAGTAAAAAATCACTTTATCAGACCTAGATCCTCTGTCTGACGTTGCTGTTCATTTGCTTCTCTGACTTTTAGACTCTCTTGAATTGTGTCTCTAGTGTTGGTCACTCTGCTAGCACCTTTGATGGGCACCATTATTCTATTGAACTCTGGCTTCTTAGGTTCGTTGCATGACTGCATTACTGTATTCTTTCATGATAAATGTAAAGCACTCTGACACCTAGGGGTATAGCTAGCACTATATAAAACTTATATAAATAAATAAGTATTTGCCCATTGTGTCATATTCCTATATCTGATCTTTAAGGGATATCAGCATGCACAAGTTACACAAGGAGTGAAAAGAAAGAGAGCATATGTGGAGTTAGTAGTAGGTCAGAGCAGATATTATGATGATATGAAGTGTCTAAAGGAGTCTAGATGAAAGATTCTCAAGCCCACTAAGTTTTGATTGGTCTAGTCTGATAATGGACTAATTGCAATCTGTGATGGCTTGATTGCGATCAGAGGGAGGTTGAAGTGTCTTAATTTTGACTCCATCTTTATATGTTTGGCTAGGCCACATATATCTGTACATTTGGCCTTATGTACTTCTGTGATGCGATAATACTGATGGTGCACCAAAGAGATAGAAAGAGCATCTATTATGTTTTATGGCATATATGTGTGTGCATATTAAAGTCTTTTCTTTTCAGAACAATTTGTATTGCTGATATTAATTTTCTATAGGTGTAGATTTTAAGGTGGTGCACTAGAATGCAATTAATGCAGTGCATTCACCAGGGATCAGTGAGCATATTTCATATGTTGTTTAATAAAAATGTATTAGTATATTGTGCCACATATAAGAGTACAGTATAAAATAGTTGATACCTTTAATAAAGATTTCATTTATTGGATCATAAGTAGGTTGTGGAACTAATATGCAGCTAAACAGACGTTAAAAACGCACGATTGTGTGCCTTATGCTTGCAAGTGAGATATTTAATACTAACGTGAAAGTTGTTTTTCTGCATGTTTCTCTCTTCTGCATGTGCAGACTAAAGGCATTTGTTAAGTAGTGAAAAGCACTTTATATTTCTTAAATAGGTAGGTGAGGAGAAACTGGCAAGGTCGAACATTTTTAATGAAGAACAATGGGAGTGTTACCAGTGGGTACCATCAGATGAAGGAAGGAACCCAATGATGCCTTGGAAGCAGAGACTGGAATATGGGAGCAGTGCTCAAGGTGCCAAGTTCTTTATTGGCTAATGGAAAAGTAGTGTGATATGTAAGAAGTCATATGATGTACCATAAAAATAAACTAACGGACTATACCAACCAATAGTCCCAATACCATTACCAAATAATCAGTCAGTTGGCAGTGAAGAAGGTTCAATCGTTTATTAAACAGAATACTCTATAGAGGAGCCTCTCCGAACCTCATCCATCAGGTGCGCCGAGAAGACTGTTGGTTCGTATTCAAACATGAGGTTATATACTTTTCGGTTCAACACATGCAATCACTGTAAAAGGAAAAATACCAGTTGGCCCTCGAGCTCCAGGGAAGGACCATATATGGCACACATCAGATAAGTACAAAGACTTGACTATCTATTACTTAGGAGGTCAGGAGGGGTGACTCCCCTTCGTCTTGGTGCCTGGGAGTGTGGACACGGTGCCTCCAGGAATGCGCTTTTCGTCCCCAAAGCCAGATGCAACCTTGAGTCTTAGAACAGTCGAGTAAAACAGCCTACCTTCAGCTGCTTCCAGTAACTCCGATTGAACCGGGGCCGGACAACGGCACGTGATCAACACGTGATCACGGCCCGTGCTCGAACATAGGATCAGAAGATGGCGTCTGTATGGTTCTCGGCCTACTCCTTTAGCAATAGATATACAGGGAGGAAATAAACAAACTTCCTCCGAGCAAAAGCATATATATCAAACAGGGACTATACGTATAGATGCATCATGATAACATAATATAGGTCTGATACCCCTTATATACAGAGAATCTACTTTTTTATCCCTCACATATTTCTTGAATGTTGTTTGTGCATTTTAATTAGTGAACCCACCTCGGGCTGGTCAGTTCCCTTTAGACTTAGAGCGGCATAGACCTCTCTTGTTATCTTTAAATTGTGTGGCTTCATGCCATACATGACTTCTTACTTATAGAACTTCTACTGATGATTTTATTCTGACACCTTTCTCGATTCCATAGGGTTTCTCCTTTACTTAGGTTAGTGTAAGGTTCAGTAGATGCTGCAAATCTTTTTCATGTATGGGGAGAAGGATTGATGCCATTATTCTAGTCATCAAATCCTTTTCTTTAATTTCTATAGCACTGCTACTGAGATATGTTATTTGCTTTTAATGACCAATATTATCCGTCACTTTGGTCTTCCTTTAATAATTTTGCACTTTTACTGTATGTTCTTGAGATTGTTTGATATTAGCCTGGTTTTGAGTATGTAATAAACCTTTTAACTTCGAGTTACTAGGTTCAGATTTCTATTGTGTGGTCCTCATTATCACACTATACTTTGAGATTTGAATTGTTGTTAGGCCCTCTTCCTCTCAGGCAACTATCAAGGTCTATTGACCAGAGTTAAATTGGAAGAAATCGCCCAGAGTGTTCTCACTTTACAATGTGTAGAAGGCAAGGGCCATTACTACTATCACAGGACTGCTTGCCACTAGAATTTTTTGCAATTATCAAACATGCAAGAAATCAGCAAGATGCTACATTTAGGCCCTGATTACCCGTTTAGGTGTTATTTATCACCCATGATAAATAACGATACCACAGGGTATGTTATTTAACATGTGCAATTAATGCCACCATCAAAGATTTGTTGGGAATAACATGCAGATTTTGGTGTTTAATGCACCGAAACCCCGATGGCATGATAAATGCAGTAAGATTTCTCCTACTAAATTTTGGCCGACTGAACCTGCTGACATTTAACGACAGCTGAGGTATTTAACTCATCTGATAGTTATTGGATATGTTAAATACAGCCAGACTCATATTTAAAACCCATGAGTAATCAGAGGTACACGCATAGGTCAGATTTTACCAGCCCACTCGTAATCAGGACCTTGGTTGGTATTCTTTTGATAGAAATAGTCTGAGGTTAAAATTCAACCAAGCATGTGGACGTTTGCACTTATTGTTGGGTGGCCTTGCCTAACTATTATCTAAACCCTAAAGTTTCAAGATAATTTAAGATGGAAGAACAGCTGAGTCCCTATATTCTGCTTAAATCAAAAAGAAAAATGTTCTGCTTTTATCCATTCATTTTTTAAGTTTCTTTTTAGACTCTACAAATTTGCTTAATAGACACTTGTAATATTTGCCACCTCAATAAATCAGAATAGCTTTGCCTTTTTTCAAATGTTTGCAAATGTTTGCATCCTATTGTCAGAAATGTATCAGGCTATAAATGGATAGTCAATTTCACTTTCCCCAGCTCCAAAGAATTAATATAATTATGCTTAGTCTTTTGACAAAGTAGACAGCTGTGGAAGATGTTAGACAATTGGGGCTGTATTTTCCCTGATGATTTATCTACAGAAAAGTGTGCTAAAGTTAGGCTCCGTCCAAATAATGTTTTTCTGAAAAGAATTAAGTCAACTAGCAGGTTGAACTAGATTGCATTTTAGCATTATTTTTTTTGATTTATACACAGTAACACAATTGAACCAGAAACACTTTGTCTATTCTATATAACGTTAATGAGGAAAGCTTATCTGGTGACATCATGAAAACAAAACTCTTGCTGTTTTGGTGAATGTAAGAAATGGGGTTGTTTTTAGGTGGATTGAAGCCCCATTCAAGCAAGAACCACAATCCTAGTTAGGGTGAACCACAAAAGACACCAACTGAACTTGTACTTTGCCCCCTAATAGCTTGAGACAAAGCAGGCCTGCTTAACTTAGAAGCAATGTTTGAATTCTTTATGCAGCACACAACGAGTAATAAAGTGAAAACACAAAAAATCCCAAACCAATTTTGAAAATGAGAGTACATTTTAATAAATAAAATAATAGAAGAACAATAAGAATCCAATAAGTATAAATGGAGATATTCAGTCTTAAGGTTTTAAGTGATATATTGCCTAAAAGCACAAAGTGCCACTCATGGTCATCTGGTCATTGTAGACTGGGGGAAAGTCACAAGTTCAGCCCGACTGCAATGGAGTGTTGGTTTAATATAGAGACCAGGTTAGTCCTGCTGAATAAAGTTACCTTTTCAAAGTCCACCTGAAGAAAACAGTTCAAGTTGTAGGAGCCTGCAAGGAGCAAAGACAGAGAACCGGATGGTTATTACTGTAGCGTGAAGAGCAAGCCGGGCTGCACTGACTGGAAGCACTGTAGTGCTAAGAGATGGTCAGATGTCACAGATGGTTGATGCTGCAGTTTTGAGTTAGTGGTCACTGCGGGCTGTCTTTGCTGTAGCGTGGAGTGCAGATTTCAAGTTGCTGGTCGTCACTGGAGCCCGCTGTAATGCCCAATTGTCTTATTCAATTGATTAACTTTCAAGTAAAACCATGTTAAGTTGGTAAAGGAAATCACCATTGGCATAGAAGGAAAGAAGACACTTTTTATTTGTCATACGGGGCTGGAGAATATATTTACACCACCCACATAAATGACTAAATTGCATGACTCTAGAGAATACCATTGTGTCCTGATCTGGAGGCAGTTTAAACCACTGCAGTGACACATGGCAAGGAAAAGTGATGGCTATGTAGAAAACCTACTTGTTTTTATTGGGAAAGTTACAGCTAAAGACTTATCGAAAGCCTATATGGCTGGGGTTTTAATGTATAAAAGTGGGACATGATAAATGAAGTATGTTTCTACTGAGAAATGTTACCAAAAACTATCTGTCACTGTGTATGACAAATTGCATTTTCTCCTGATTAGGCCTAGTTATTAATAAAAGTCTATTTGCCACTTAGAAACATTATGCAATTATCTTAATTAAAAACCAATTTCCAAGGTGAAACAAATTTTAGATATGTGTAATGGAAAAGTACATTTTAGAAAGCGCCCTAGGTGCTACTTGGGAGAAATCTGTCATTAAAACCATTTTGGCTATCTTCTGCACTCCATTGACTGCGAATACTATCCCAGATTAGGTATGAATAACTGCCCTGGAGTACGATTTGGCTTCTTCTGGGAGCTGGCAGGCTAACGCGGTGTCAGCACTGAACACTTAGAAATAAAGAATGGCTACAAGAGCAGACGACAACACAAAGGACCTGCCACAGAAGTCTCCATGAAAGTTACATATGGCTGATCCAGGTGACAACACAAATTCATCATATAACCCTTCCAAACATTTAAGTCAGCCAAGAGCATAAAACATACTTCCAGCAATGAGAGAGCCAGGTCTTGATGCTCTTCCTGAAGGTGTGCAGAGTGGGGGAACGTCTGATGTTGAGCGGGAGTTCATTCCAGGTCTTTGCCGAGATGTAGGAGTAGGCTCTTCAACCTATTCTGGCTCTGTAGTTGCGCGGCATTTTGGCGAGGGCGAGGTTGGCGGACCAGAGGTTTCTCTTGGGTGAGTGGAAGGTGACTCTTTCATTGAGGTATTGGGGTCCGGTGGTGTGGAGGGATTTGCAGGCATGAGTGAGTAGCTTGAAGGTGACTCTCTTCTCAACGGGGAGCCAGTGGAGGTCTAGTAGATGCTGGGAAATGGGTCTGTGTCGTTGGATGCCAAGGACGAGCCTGGCAGCGGTGTTCTGGATGATCTGGAGTTTCCGGAGCAGGGATTTGTTTATTCTGGTGTAGAGTAACCCTGGGCGTAGTTCGCGTAGTCGCGCTTCACGAAGCTTCGCGAAGCTTCGCGAAGATGTCATTGCACTACGCGACCTTCGCGAAGCTTCGCGAGCTTGCGTAGTTGCTTGTGGCAACCTGTTCGCGATGGCTTTTTCTTGTTCGCGAGCGCGGTAAGCATGTTCGGGGAGCTGTTTGCATGCTCGGGGGATATATCTCGCGATCTTACCCATGCGGTCGCCAATGGGCGCGGCCATCTTGTTTTTCTATTGTCCCGCCCGCTCGCGATGCCTTATTTCCTGTTCCGGGTCGCGGATAGCGTGTTCGCGATGTGCATTGACGTGTTCGGGAGCGCATTTTACTTGTTCGCGATGAATAGTACATGTTCGCGAGAAATATCGCGCAAACTTACCCACGCGGTCGCGAATGGGCGCGGCCATCTTGTTTTTCACTCTATGCCATGGTTCTGGGCCTACTTTTGTATCCTCCCTTTATCTTAGCAATCCTTTGTCTTTAAAGCCTTTTTCCTGACTTTTTTTAGTTATTATCTATCTCTCTGTTTGCCTCAGTTTATATTTTGCATTTTATTTCTACTTTTACTGTGTTTTTGTTACTTTTATAAAGTTCTTTCTATCTTCTTCCCCCTAACTTTTTTTCCCCTTCGGACTTTTCTTTTCTGCCTCCCACCCACCCCAGAACCATGGCCAAGGGCACACCAAGTCCCAAGGGCAAGGGACCTGCAGGCGCAGAGAAGCGCCGCCTGCCTTGCGGCAGAATGCGTCCTGCAGGGGTGCAGGCCCGGCAACTGTTTGGGGAGGAGGAGGTGGCGGCTCTTGTTTTCTTCATCCAGCGCCTCCTCCCCTTGACCTTGGCAGCAGGCGGCAGGCCCGGCTCCAGGTACGTTACCCAGCAGCGGCACCGTCGGTGGGCGAAGGTGCGCCGGGCCGTGTTCCGGTGCTCTGGGATCCGGCGCATCCACAACCAGCTAGCCCACCGGTGGTCCGACATCCTGGACCGGGAGCAGGACCTGTTGGACCTGCTAGGTGTCGAGGTCGTCGGGCTTGGTGAGTAACTGATTATGTATATTAAATTAGATGAACAACAAGATTACTGCTGCGTGCCAAGCGTTGCTGGTAAATTACGTTCCAAAAAGCAAAATGTTCTTTGATTTAAGGACCCAGGTGCACGGTGGTACTCTTACTTGTTTGCAACTTAGTTTGCGCTAGCTTGTGCTGATGCTGATTATGTAAGAGTTTACTTTACAGAACTGAAGTTAGGTAATGCAATTTGCTAGAGAGACTCTAGTCCTTCCATTGTCCTACTGTGAAATAGTGGTGGATGGATATTGGATACTAGGTTTAGTTTGTTAGTAGTAGTTACTAATTGTTTTATGCGGTCTGCGTGACGCATCCTCTGTCACTGAGTGCTGCTTACCCCAGTCCTCCGTCGAACCTTTTGTACTTTGTTTAGTGAGTGGTAGGCTTAGCATGGTCAGTCAGTAGCAGAACTAGATCAGAATTATGCAACCAACCCACAATTTGTTGTATGTATGCACTAATGTATGCAACTATGCATGTGTCCTCCATCTCATCTATGCATTTGATGGGTGAAAAAAATTGAAGTGCAGACTTAGTGAACAATTGGCCCGTCTGGAATAGGTGGTGTAGGTCAGGTGGTACTTACTAGGCTTTGTTAGTATTTGGAATCAGAATGATCATGGAACACTGGAGTGTTCATAAATAAGTAGACGATCCGTAAATGCACTAGGAAGCAGCCAGTAGTCGATCCATCTGATTAGATAAGTCAATTTTATTGCACTTGTTGTTTCCTAAAATGTTCTTTGACTTATTTTTCCAAATGATTTATTATTTTTCTCACAGCACTCCTTAATGTTGGTCTCTTTCTTTATTATATTTTACATGATCATCAGCACCACCCAGGGGCAAGAAGACGGGGTCGGAGTCGGCGGGGAAACCCCAGGACCGCTCCTCTACTGAGGCTCCTGCAGCTGGCCCCAGTAAGTCCTCCATTGGGTAGATTGACATTTATATTTCCCTAAATGTTATGTTACTGCATCTTTTTTTCCCAAACTCTAAATTATGGTTCCACTTTCTGAATCTCTTTTTTACAAAAGCTTACTTCTTTGACCTTGACTATCTGTTTACTAATTCTGTTTATCCCTGCCTCTAAGTTGCTTCTAACTCCCTCTGCTATGACTCTCTGTACTACTACTACTACTACTACTATTACTATTATTACTCTGTGTGTAGCGAAGCTTGCACAGTTGCCCACTCTTTAATAGAAGGTTTTCTTTGCAACAATAAAACTCTGATTGACCAATAGCTCTAGCCACAGGGTCCTGTCCTTTGGGTTGTCCTCTTCAAGTCTTCTCAATGTTGAGGCTTTGACAATTACCACAAACAAAATGCCCAACCAGATATTTGACTAGTATTTTTGATCGGATAGTACATGATACTACTATTGTCTAGGATTCTGCAGAGCCACATACAGAACTATGCACAACAAAATAGGATGTTGCTGATGGGAGGTTGGATCTTACTGATCACACCTCAGTCCGAAGAACCCAGGATCCCCTGACCGACTAGCTATAGTGTCTCACATTAGGGTCCCACTCCCGACCCCCCCCACGAAGAAGATACACAATGTTGATGATGACTGAGACAGAGACAACCCAGAACATAATAACAAACACCATTTTGCTCACACACTTGTGTAAGTCCACTCCACCACACCAAATACCACAGAGTCTATGTGTAAGTTCAAAAGGTTTATTTGAAACAAGTATCAAACTCTGTACATCGTTAATATGAAATTTAGTTTACTACAACCATAGTCAATAAGCCAGCAAAAAGCCTAACATTAAAACAGTAAACATTTACAAGTGCATGATTGACAACAAGAACAAGAGCCAAGATCTTTTGAATTCTGGAAGACCCCTCACCGTAGTACGTAGAAATACTGGTTACATCATCTTGCATCCAATATGCTCTGTAAATCTCTGGTTTGTAGAAGGGAATCTTCCGCCTATGATATATGAGAAAAACGCTGCGAGTTAGCCGTTAGATAGTATACTGGTGAATGCTAGCCTTTTGCAGTCATGCCAAAAAGTGTAACATGTATGTGATGGCTGGGGGCGTGGCTTGGCGCGAGGCAAGATGGCCGCACTGTAGTGCTGCTCCGCCGGCCACCTTAAACATCCTGCATTATCCTGCTCTTTGGGTGCCCATCACCGAGCGCCACGGTGGAGGCTTGATGCTCCGGGTCGGGCACTTGCGGAGGCTGGTGTTCGTGTGCGGCTCCATGGTCCGAGACCGAGACTGAGGCGCTGCGCTTGGTGAGGCCGCCATCTTGGGAGACAGCTGCGGAGAGCGGAGGAGTCGGAGCGGCGAGGATCGACATCGCGCTGGGACCCACACGCGCTGCCTGTCTGGTGCCTGTGCGGACATTGTCGGAGGAGAGTAGCGGTGGCGAGCGGCGTCGACTTTGGGGCTCCCCGGACATCGCACGCAGCAGCAGAGGAGGCGAGTGGTGGCTCGGCGGGCGCGGAGGTAGGGCGAGCGGTGCAGGATACACGTGAGCTGCCGGCTTCGGATGGGTGAGTAGGCCCTGTGGCCGGCGGCGAGCTCCCCCCTCCGTGTCCTGCCTGGGCTGCCCAGTGCTGGTGTACAAGTGCCCGGGTGCCTACTCTGACTGCGGACCTTTGCGGGCTGCGAGGCCGGGGGAAGGAGAGGTGGACTGGCGGACGTAGAGGCTGTCTGTGCTGCGACAAGGGATAAACGAGCAGTCGGCTCGGCGGCGAGTCCCCCCCCCCCGCTGGGTCCTGAGTGAACTGCCTAGTGCTGAGCTGCGGAGGCCTGGGTGACTGTCCTGGAGGCTGGAAACACACGCTGCGGGCCACTGCCTAGGGGACTGAACTGTGGCAGATAACACCGGATCCTCGTGGGACCTTTGGGGGACCTCTGGAGGCGAGCTCCCTGCTGGTGGCGGTGAGGTCTGCGACGCTGCTCGAGTGAGTTGGTGAAGCGAGGGCCTGCTGGCGCTGTGTGGTGTGTGCCGCGTGGGTCCCCCCTTGAGGTGATCTCTGACGGCGGACGGCGCTCCCCTCCCCCCCTGGTTGAGTCCTGCCATCTCCTAGTGCTCTGCACCTTGCGGGCCTGGGGGGCACTTTCACCCCCCGTTTGCCCCACTACCACTTTCGTGTCCGGGTCGGTGGAAGCTGGGAGTCAGCCATGGGCAAACTGGATAAAGCTCAATCAAGGCTCACGTTTGAGACACGCAAAGGGGGCAAGTCGTCGCATACCGTGACTTCGGACTCGGAGTTGGAGTCTACCACGCCGACCCCCACAGCCTTGGAGAAAACGTTGTCGGCAATCCAAGCCAGCCTGCAATCGATAGATGGCAAGATAGAGGCCCTCAGTGGTCGCATGGACTTCATTTCCGCCAAGCTGGACAGGCAGGGAGTGCGCTTGGGCGAGGCGGAGCAGCGCATTTCGGACAACGAGGATGGTCTAAGGCAGGTCTCCGACAAGACTGCGGACATTGCACGGCTGCTGGCAGTGATACAGGCCAAGAACGAGGATATCGAAGCACGCTCTCGGTGCAATAACGTACGGAATTTGGGTCTGCCGGAATCCACCAATGTAGGCAGGCTTGAGGATTACATTGAGACTATGATACGGGACATCTGTGAGCCTACGAATCTCTCAGCCATGTTTGCCATTGAGCGCGCCCATAGATCCCTGAATGCGCGTCCGCCACCGGGTGCTCCACCGCGCCCCATTATAGCTAGGCTGTTGAACTTCAGGGACAGGGACGCACTGCTTCATATCACTCGTCAGAAAGGCACTATTAACTACCAAGGCAATGTCCTCTCCTTTTTCCCTGACTTTACTGCCACGGTTCAAGCAGCACGTAAAGAATTTCTAGGTGTCAAAAAGCTGCTCATGAAAGAACGGATCCCTTATGCGATGTTATATCCGGCGCGTCTCCGTATTGGCAATGATGACGCAGCTAAAATATTCACTAGCCCGAAATCTGCTATGGACCATGCTAAATCACTGAGGAAGAGGCAACAGCCCTCCGCTCCTACCTCCGAGATTGATGACTGACTGCGGTTTCACCTCTCCACTGGATCGATGCTGGGTCTGCATTGGGGCGTGCTCTGCTGGTGCCCTGCGTGGTTGCCTTGGGTAGCGGGATTGCTGGCTTCTCTCTGCTGCTCGCTGCGATAATGTGCTGCACCTGTGCTGTCTCTCCTGCTGTGTATTGTTGTTCAGACATGCGGCCACTGCTGGTCCAGGGTCCAACTAGATATTAACGGCATGTAATTTCAGCCCTTTGCTATCATGGAGCTAGAGAGGGATAACTGGGTCTCGTTGGCTGCTTCCTTCGTGGCGATGCTATTGTGCTGCGACTGGGGAGTCTGAGCTGCACGCTGAGCGGACACATGGCGCCTCGGGTGGTGGGCTAACCATTGGGAGCATTGGACACAGTATGGCGGCCCCCTGCCCAAAAGACTGGGAGGTGTTTGCGGCCGCTACGTTCCCCCCAATGGGTGCTCCCCACCTTTCTTTCTCATTGCTGTGCAGTGGGTTTGTTTTTGGTTATGGTTTTGTATTATGTTGCCTATTGTCGGGGTCTGTCTTTGGCAAAGTTGGGTTGCTGAAGTGGGTGGAGGGCGGGTGTTCAATACAGTTCCGGATGCATGAGGGGTACGTGCTTGGAGTGTGTGCCTGGGAGATGAAGCGGGGTGCGCGTTGTGATGCGGGGTGGGGGGTGACAGCCGGTTTTGAAGTGGTGCCACTACTTAAAGGAAATGGGTGACAAATATAGATGCTGAGCTTGGAATGTCCGCGGGCTTAACACCCCAAAGAAAATAAGACATGTCCTGCACTACTTAGATAGGCACAATATACAGGTGGCGTTACTGCAGGAGACGCACCTCACTAAACACACTGAGACCGCGATGGCACACAGGTGGGCGGGATTTCGGCTCACTTCTTCCTACTCAGCTTATGCGCGAGGGATGGTTATACTGGTCAAAAAAGGTGTCCCTTTCCTATCTGTGCGAACAGCTACTGACTCAGAGGGGCGCTGGGCGGCGGTGCAGGGCAAGCTAGGCATGACCTATGTTACGATTCTGAATATGTATGGTCCGGTAGTGGATGACCCATCCCCCTTTACGCAGATGCTCGCTGCGGTGCGCTCCTGGCCGGATGCTGCGGTACTCGGGGGGGGGTGACCTCAACACACATCTCAATCCACAGGTTGACAAATCGAATCTGGCGGGTGCTCGTACGCTTAAAGTGGCTCAGTGTGTTCAGGAGGCAATGGGGGAGTTGGGACTGGTGGATGTCTAGCGGTTGAGGAATGGACGGGCTTGCATGGGCACGCACATCACACCTGCCCACAATAGCTGGTCCCGGCTGGACTATTGGTTGTTGGGGGAGGAAACAAACAGATGGGTGCTCGATGTCCGTAACCAGCCACGCACGCTATCGGATCACAGCCCCGTATTTCTGCACTTGCAAATCCCTGCGAGCCCCCACCGCCCCTTCACATGGCGCTTTCGAGCAGAGGCACTGTGGGACCCGCTGTACACGGACACTGTTAGGGAGGCCATAGTGAACTATTTCACTGAAAACACGGGCTCCGTGGCTAGCCAGGCATCTCTCTGGGAGGCGTTCAAGGTGACGATTCGAGGGGTCTGCATTAGCACCACCGCAGGTATTCTGAAAGACATACGGGGGCAGCTTGCTAAAACTGAGACCGCTCTTGATGGATTGGAGAAGGAATACTACGCAGCGCCGTCTACTGCCGCGCTGGCACGCATACAAGAGTTGCTCGTGGAATATGATAAATGGGCGGACACAGAAGTAAAATACAGGGGGAAAAGGCATGTGGCTAGGGCGTATGGTGAGGGGGGGCGACCTGGCGGGAATCTGGCCGCTAAATTACAATTTCGAGCACATCATCAGCAGATTGACAAGATTGTGGATGCTGCTGGGATGGAGCATTTCACGCCGCAGGCTATTGTGGATCAATTTAAAGATTGCTATCAGACACTTTATACTACACAGGGGTGGGTGGACGGGTCGGCCCTGACGGACTACTTATCGGACATAGCGTGTGCGTGGCTCTCCGACTCCCATAGGGAATACCTATCAATGCCTATAGATGAGCACAATGTCCGTGACGCTATTATCTCTCTTCCCAACAAAAAGGCCCCCGGGCCTGATGGCCTGTCGGCCAAATTCTACAAGGCTTACGTCGACCTACTTGCCCCACATCTACTGGAACTCTATGCTGAGGCGCATGAGACTGGCGTCTTGCCTCCGTCTCTGCGACAGGCCATGATCATAACCCTCCTCAAAAAGGATAAGCCACCCTCCAGTTGCGACTCCTATCGTCCCCTCTCACTGATTAATCTGGACGCAAAAATACTGGCTAAGATTCTGGCCACAAAACTGCAACCGCTAATGACCCAGCTAGTGCTCCCCGATCAGTCCGGGTTTATACCGGAACGGTCCACCTCTCACAATCTACTGACTATTTTCTCCATGTTCCATATCCTTAATCCTGAATTGCCGGCGGCTGCTGTCATGCTGGACGCGGCTAAAGCCTTCGACTCCGTAGAATGGCACTATATGTTTTACATACTATGTAAGATGGGTTTCCCAGAGGTCATGATGCAGTGGATTCGGCTTTTATATATGGACATATCGGCGGTGGTGCGCGTGGGTAACCATACGTCTGGGCCATTTCGAATTGCGAGAGGTACGAGGCAGGGGTGCCCGCTGTCCCCTTTGCTGTTCGCCCTTGTTCTCGAACCACTGGCTTGTAAGATTCGGCAATGTCATAGGGCATCTGCCCTCAATTGTAATCACCGGCCAGTGGGAATATCAATGTACGCTGACTACATGGTTTTGTTCGTCAGACATCCTCAAACGCATTTAGCTCCGGTCCTTCGGGAATACATTAAATTTGGTCTGTACTCACGATCAACTGGGACAAGTCAGTGGTCATTCCACTTACGACGATAACGTCCTAGCCCCCGATGGAATACCCCTTGATTTGGACGACAGACCCAGTGAAATATCTCGGGGTGTGGGTCCACCGTGATCCCGAGGTAGTGATCAGGGAAAATTATGGTAGGGCTTACGACACACTGTGGCGGCAGGTGGACGGCTGGCTGCGCCTCCCCTTGTCCCTGGCAGACCGCATCGCTGTGATAAAAATGGTTGTCCTCCCACGCTTTCTATACTTATATTGCAATATACCGGTTAAACTGACTCAACAATTTTTTACACTGCTGCGCACCCAACTACTGCGCTTAATTTGGGGGGGACGACATCCTAGAATTAGCTGGAAAACACTGACCTTGTCGTATGAAAGAGGAGGATTCGCGGCGCCAGACTTTTACGTGTATTATCTCTGCGCGCAAGCGCAATATGCGTACTTTTGGTATGGACCACATAACTTCATTCCGCACGTGGCGGTGGAGGATGGGGACGCCCATCCCACCCCGCTCCGAGGTATGCTCACGCACACTACCCGACATACGCCACGCACTGAAATTAACACACTGGACATGACTATTGCGGCCTGGCAGGCGATTGGCCGTAGGACGCAGAGACTGCCGCTATATGCGCCGGCACTGCCCTTGGCGCACCACGCTGCCTTGTCGGTCACGCGGGAGGTGGGTCCTCTAACATCGCTTAAAGAAGCTGGTATCACTCATATGCAAGACCTGTACACACAGGGACACTATCTAGAACAGAATGATCTAGCATACATACAAAACCCCATGCCTTTGTTTGTGTACACTTGCCACCGTCTCAAATGGGCCATGAAAGCTCAATACCCCTGTTTCCCTGCTGAACCCCCCACACTCAAGGCCCTGCAATTGATGTTGGTGACTCCATCTAGGAAGAAACTAATCACTAAACTATACAGGGCTGTGCAGGAGAAGACGGTTAATGGCCCTGATGCCAGTCTCGCAAAGTGGAATGATATACTAGATCCCCAGCTCACGGGTGCGGAATGGGAGCGGATTTGTCAGCTGACGGGCCGCCTAACCCCCAATGGCAACCTGCGAATTATCCACTTTAAATTCTTGCATCAAATATACTATACCCCGTCCAGGCTACACAGAATGGGGTTGAGGGAATCGGCTCAGTGTAGGCGATGTGGGCAAGAGGATGCGGATTTTCTGCACCTTGCTTGGAGCTGTGTGCCAGTGTTTGGGTACTGGGGTGAGGTGCTGACTCACATTCACAACATGACGGGGGCTCTGCTTCCATGTGTGCCTGCGGTGTGTCTGCTGACTTAGGTGCCTCAGCTGAAGGGCGTGGTGGGCAGATTTGCGAGGGGTGCTCTTCTGCTGGCTAAACGGCGCACTCTGTTTACATGGGACAGTGTAGCTAAACCAAAATTAAGTAGGTGGCTGTTGGACATGGTATACTGCAGGGAAAACTTAGAACTGTATGCAGAGGAGTTGCCCGCCTCTTCCCAACCGAAGGATATTTGGGGGCCGCTCAGACGTTTCCTTGCTGATGCAACACCGACTGATGCTGAGTGATTTCTGTCACGCCACATGTAATGCTAGGGTTGCCGCTGCGCTGCTGTCATTACGGCGGGCCCGCCGCGGGGCGCGCGCCGTGTTTCCGATGTGCACTTTGTAATTTGTGAATCTGTCCGGAACTGTAATGTTGTTATAACGTTTTGTTCTTCTGTACGCTGCTCACAGATGACAGCGAAATGTACTTTATTTCAAATAATAAACAGATTTTTTTTAAAAATGTATGTGATGGCTAAGCAATATAAACTAAACAAAGTCAATAAGTTGGTTTTTTTTCGACCTCTTCACTTGTACGCAACAGTCAAGTGGCCTCAAAGGCATCTACTGCACATGTCAATAAGCTGGCAGGTATAATATGCACCAAAAGAGTAGTAGTCGACATGATGAATCTAAAAGGGTTACTCATGGCTCAGGCTAACTTTCAAAAGAGTAGAGTAGGACTAGATGACCCTAGGAAGTGGAACCATATCCTACTAGTGTCTGTCTACTGACTGTACTTACTGTCTAGTGCTGATGTATGTTGCATCGCATTAACTTTTTTTTCAATGTTCCAAGTGAACACTTAAAATAGGGGGAGGTTTACAGGCATCTAAAAAATTTGTGATGCTTTTTTCTAGGCACATTACCATCCACCAGTGCCGTCGGGGCCAGCGATGCGGCCATTCCGGAGGGGGCAGGCGAACTGGCGGCAACTGCAGGAGACACAGGGCCAAGGGGGGATCCAGCAGCAGTGGCCGGCGGCGGTAAGGTATATTCATTACTTCTTGACATTACAGCTAGATGGAACTGTGTTCACTATTTCACTGTACTGTGCGACTTATTATACAACGGTTGAAGAAGACACCCTTTACGTAGCATTACCAGCGTGAGTAGAGTAACCAATGGCCTCTTCTATTTGACTCCAAAATCAGCTGTGAATGTTTTATGGAGAAGACAAACTCAGATCAGATGACCTTGATGGATGTGTTGAACAAAGAGGGAAAGCACTAAGGGTGGAAGGACGGGCGAGATAAACAATATGACTGACTGGCAGAGAAGGATATGTTGTTGGAAGCATGCATAGGTGGCTGATAGTAATAAGATCAGATGCATGGGTTGTTGAAGCATGGGTGGAAGGTGAACGAATGCCTGCCTGGGTGGGAGACACAGTATGGGTGGATAGTACTAGATAGCAAGAATCAGCGGTGTTTTTGGTTCAAACTCAAAGCCAAGGCAAGGAAGGAAGGAGCAGAAGCATGGGTGTTTGTTGGTGAAACCAACTAAGGTTTGTTAAGAGATATATAAAAAAGGATAGACGTTTACTTTAATGGATGTATTCCTGGATGTACTATCACCAAGAGACAGTATAGGTGGAAAGTGTCACTGGAGATTCTTACTTTGAAGAAAATGTAAAAGAAACTGCGCGACAGTAGCAAAGCCTAGGGGAATCAAGGTAGTATTATGAGCATACAGTACACTTGCAGTAGTTTGCAAGCACGTCATATATTATCAAGCGGAAACCCCTTCCTCCCACTCTGGGGACCACTCCCTACCTATTATTATTAATGTATTTACGATTGGGGCAGCCAGCCTGCAAAGGGTGGCCTATCTGTTGTTTATGGATATTGGTTACACAATCAATGAAAGCAAAGTACCCTCTGCAGTAGCGGTTGGTGGTGGGATTGTTGGCGGGCGGTGACATGGGGAGGGGACGGGTGGGTGGCACTGGCGAGTAAACTGTGTATTACGGCCAAATACAGGTAATCAACATAAAAATAAATAAAATTATTTTCAAGGTACGCACTGCACCGCCGAATGCGATGCAGTGTGTGCTACTGTGTGCAGCAATTTTTTTTTTTAATGTATTCTTTAATTACCTGTGAATGTCCTTAATCCATCGTTTACTATCCCCACCCTGCACCTTCCCACGTCACCGACCGGCAGCACTCCCACCACCGACCGCTACCGACCTGATGTCGTATATCGTATTAGCACTAGCAGCATCTATAATATGAATATAAGCAATGATCGTTGGAGCCGATAAATAATCAGCCTTTTTGTAGTACCCATGGCAGGGTGTAAGTGAAATTGTGCATGCCATTTGCCCTCATGTAACAGAGTATGACCAGTGCCAACGGCCGTAAGGCGTCAGACAAAAAGATGAGCTTCCCCACCTGCAGACAGTAGTAGTAAATAAAACTAACGTGAGTCTGCATCATGTGGCTCATATCTGTTTCTCTTGGGTGCAAGCTTAGCTGATGGAGCTGGCATGCCGCCTACAACAAGGTTATGTAATTGGGCTAAACTACAGATAAGAACAGCACGACTGGTGTACCGGAGTACATACATAGTACGATTATATTTATAAATAATGTTGGAAACTGTCACAAATGTTAGAGTCCAAGGAAGTAGGATTAGAGATACTTACCACCACCAAATCCCAAATGTTATGAACTGTGCTTGCTAGTGATACTGTGACACTATGTGTTGAATGATTTTAGTGTT
This sequence comes from Triturus cristatus, assembly GCF_964204655.1. Lineage (NCBI taxonomy): Eukaryota > Metazoa > Chordata > Amphibia > Caudata > Salamandridae > Triturus > Triturus cristatus. The sequence continues at coordinate 235,154,130 of NC_140587.1, forward strand.
CCTGTTTTGCTAAGAGTATTGGCTCCAACATGTTCTTTTTCTTTCTTGATATAGATGATACTCCTTCCACTAAACCATCAAGGAAGGAGTTGGCCGCTAGGGAGCGGTGCCGGAAACTGGAGGCCATCTGCGAGCATTATCGCCGGCTGGTGGCTCAGGAGGAGGAGGAGGAGGAGGAGGCGGCTGCAGCTGCAGCCTCCTCCAATGCCCCGGGCCCCAGTCAGGCCCGGCCTCCACTTTCACGGCGCCGTGGTCCGACATCCGCCCGCCGCCGCGCCTCTATTTCCAGCACTGCTGCCCCCCACCCTGGATGTAACTGTAGCGCATTTCGCCGCCAGCTGCTCCGCCGGATGGCCCGCTTGGAGGAGAACATGGAGGAGCGGGCAAAGATCCTGGTGTACAAACACCTCAAGGCCCGCCGACAATAGAGGACCTCGTCGTTTGCCCCTTTTTTAATTCCTTTTGTTGGTTGGTGGGTGGGTTTGTGGGCGTTGGGGATTTCTACGGACATTGGGACTTTGGACTTTCGTTTCGTTTCGTTGGGGTTAGGGAGGGGGGTGGGTTAGGTCAGAGCGGGATAGTTTATTTTTGTTAGGGGACATTAAAAATATACTTACTATTTATTTATACGATGTTAATGTTTTGTGGTGGGTTACAGTTTTCCGAATTCAATGTAAGTTACATGGTTGTTTACTTTGTTTCCGTGCTGCTGCATGCCCACAGCCAGTGTTTGATTTAAAAGATCTGCCGATTTTGTAACACACAAACCGATAGATGCAGTACCCCTCACTGAGTTATTTTTAATTGTCATAATAGTACTGTCAGTCTCTCCTCCTAGTCCATACCTCCCACCAAACTTATCTTACCTGTGATTGATGATGAAGTTCGGCACACTGATGGCTGCATGGTTGGTTTCCCAAATTGACGGAGTAGATGCCATTATTGTGGTGGTAGTAGTAGACACTGGCAATAGCGTTTGAAAAAAGAAAGAGAAAGTCACTTGACTGAGACTGTGGGAGGAGTAGTGGAACAGAACACAAAGTAAACTACAGCATGGGTGGTCAAGCAGAAGAAGATCCTTGCCCTGCCTTAGTTGAAAGTCAATTAGTGTTGCTTTCACCACATCTGCCCCAGCAAGCGTGTGATCAATTGGTGTACATAGTCATCACATCACACCTCAATATAAATCACACAGCCCGGGGGAAGAGGGTTAGGGATTGATGATTGGATGGGAAGTGGGGTTTTGGGAAAGGTTTGAGAAAGAAAAACAGACAATATGCATCGACACAACTAAAGTAAAACACAATCTTCTAAGACGACCATGATCCATTATCAAAGAAATCAAAGTATGAAGTGAGAGAAAGCAAATGCATGCATGCTGAGGAAGATAACTTGATGGTTAATGATAATGAGTTGTACTATAACTACTATGACCCAATGAGACAGTACAGTCAGGGACAAAATTGAAATTTGCCTTGCCTGTCTGCCGCCCTCAGAGCTCAGACCGAACCCAATTACATGCTGTACCGGGCTTACTTTTATTTTTCAAGCTAGCTAAGGAAATTAAAAAAAAGTTGGATCAATTGACCCCTTGGATGCTCATGACGGAGCAGTTCCGTCATGAGCATCAGTTGGGCTGTGCTCATGACGGAACCGCTCCGTCATGAGGACAGCCCCTGGGGGAAGCGCTGGCGCTCCCCCCCTGGGGCATCGATCGTGCCCCCACAGACGGGGATGGCAGCGGAAGAGTTTCCGCTGCCACCCCCGAGCCCCCCCACGCTTCCTGGTGACGTCAGCGCGCACAGCGCGCACTGGCGTCATCAGGAAGTGCTCGGACGCCTGGAAGCCATTTGCTTCCAGGCGTCCACAGAGGCAAGGTGAGTGTTGTTCGCTCCGGTGGGGCGGCGGGGGCCTTTTAGAGTGTATTGAGGCATCGGGGGAGAGGAAAGAGTATTTCCTCTCCCCTGATGTCTCAATACAGGGCATTCCTGCTCCACGATCGCGCACAGCGTCGCGATCGTGGAGCAAGGATGCCCCACTAGACACCAGGGATGTGTGTTTTTTTTATTTTGGAAGCGACCCCTTGGGTAAGGGTCGCTTCCTGGGGCCATTTATTATTTGAAGACTTTTCTGCCAGATCGGTGTTTTTTTTTCGCCGTTTCTGCTCCCAGGGGGGGCAGAAAAGCCCACTAGACACCAGGGATCTTATTATTATTGTAGGAAGCGACCCCTTGGGCAAGGGTCGCTTCCTTGGGCCCACAAATTTTTGGAAGACTTTTCTGCCCCCTCTGGGGGCAGATCGGTGTGTTTTTTTCGCTGTTTCTGCTCCCAGGGGGGGCAGAAAAGCCCACTAGACACCAGGGATCTTATTATTATTGTAGGAAGCGACCCCTTGGGCAAGGGTCGCTTCCTTGGGCCCACAAATTTTTGGAAGACTTTTCTGCCCCCTCTGGGGGCAGATCGGTGTTTTATTTTCGCCGTTTCTGCTCCCAGGGGGGGCAGAAAAGCCCACTAGACACCAGGGATATCAGTATTTATGTAGGAAGCGACCCCTTGGGCAAGGGTCGCTTCCTTGGGCCCCTAAATATTTGGAAGACTTTTCTGCCCCCTCTGGGGGCATATCGGTGTCATTTTTTTGCCGTTTCTGCTCCCAGGGGGGGGCAGAAAAGCCCTCTAGACACCAGGGATCTTATTGTAATTGTAGGAAGCGACCCCTTGGGCAAGGGTCGCTTCCTTGGGCCCACAAATTTTTGGAAGACTTTTCTGCCCCCTCTGGGGGCAGATCGGTGTCATTTTTTTGCCGTTTCTGCTCCCAGGGGGGGCAGAAAAGCCCACTAGACACCAGGGATCTAATTATTATTGTAGGAAGCGACCCCTTGGGCAAGGGTCGCTTCCTTTGGCCCACAAAATATTTGAAGACTTTTCTGCCCCCTCTGGGGGCAGATCGGTGTTATTTTTTCGCCATTTCTGCTCCTGGGGGGGGGGGGCAGAAAAGCCCACTAGACACCAGGGATATAAATATTATTGTAGGAAGCGACCCCTTGGGCAAGGGTCGCTTACTTGGGCCCCTAAATTTTTTGAAGACTTTTCTGCCCCCTCTGGGGGCAGATCGGTTTTATTTTTTCGCCGTTTCTGCTCCCACGGGGGGCAGAAAAGCCCACTAGACCCCAGGGAATTAGTTCAAATAAAAATAGAAGTGACCCCTCGCTTCCAGGGTGCAATTTGTTTTCTGCCCCACCTGGCACACAACCCGATTGACCATTTGGGTAGTGACATAGCATGTTATAATGTTTATTGTTATATTTTTTGTGAATTCCAATTGTAATGTTTTTTTTTTGTTTACTTTTTTGTTCTAGGTGAAGGCTTTTCTTCTTTTCACGTTGCCGTTTTGTGACTGGTGGTTCTGCTGTTTGTGTAGTTTGGTAAGAGACTTATTTTTGTACAATGTAAATGTGTTTGATTTCTCTGCCTGTTTTTTTTTTTTGCAAATGGTGTAATAATAGCAGTATGTTTGGTTTTTGAGTGTCAAAAACTTTTTGCATTGGTGCTCGATGTGTATTTTGTTGTCTTGTGAGTAATTTGTTTTTTTTTCTTCTTTCTAGTTTGATATCGTTGGTTTTTGCTGTGTCACTGCAGAGTTTGTTTCTGGTGAGTGCAGCTGTCTCTTGTAATTGGATTGTATAGTTTTTGAGTACATTGATCTTTGTGATAAAGGTACACATTTCTTTACTTACTTGGTTTGCACATTGTTGGTTGTTGTTGACTTGTTTGTGCAGTCTTCTATCTTAGTAAGTATAATGGCTAGCCGCAGGATTACTGCTCAGCAGGTTGTTGGTTTGCTGTTTGAGTCTTCCTCTGACCATGGTTCAGAGACTGACTCTCCATCTGAGGGAGAGGAGGCAGGGGACGATTCTGGCAGTGAGTTTTCTCTCCGTATGGGGTCATCGGATGATGAAGATACTCTTAGTGCGGATGAAGTGCCTGTGTTAGAGGAGGAGACTGATGTGCCGATAGTGCGGCAAGAGGCATCTGGGCTGCAGCCTGCGGCTGCAAGGCTTCCCGTTGGTGTAGTGCGGCAAGAGGCTTCTGGGCTGCAGCCTGCGGCTGCAAGGCTTCCCGTTGGTGTAGTGCGGCAAGAGGCATCTGGGCTGCAGGCTGGGGCTGCAAGGCTTCCCGTTGAAAGTGATGACCTCTGGGTTGCCCCTGGCATGGTGCAGCCGGCATTGCCAGAGTTTACTGGTGTTCCGGGGTCTAGAGTGAATACTGAAAACTTTTTTCCGGTAAATTTTTTTCAGTTGTTTATGGACGATGTGTTTTTGGCAGAGATTGTTGAGCAGACTAATTTGTATGCCTAACAGTTTTTGAGGGACAACAGTGCCAGTCTTAAGCCACACTCTAGAGCTACCCGGTGGACTCCCACAAATGTTGAAGAGATGAAGAAGTTCTTGGGTTTAACTTTTTTGATGGGCTTGCTAAGGAAGCCATCAATGTCTTCATATTGGTCTAGCAGTCCCTTGATGGCAACGTCTATTTTTCCGGCAGTCATGAGTCGTGACAGGTATTTGCTTCTGCTTCGGATGATGCACTTTGTTGATAATGGTTTAGCGTTGCCACGAGATCACCCTGATTGTGACCGTCTTTTTAAGATTAGGCCTGTCCTTGATCACTTTGTTGATCGATTTTCTGAGATTTATGCCCCTGGTAGAGAAATTGCAGTGGATGAGTCTTTGGTGTTGTTCAAGGGCCGCTTGGTTTTTAGGCAATACATTCCTAGTAAGAGGGCATGCTATGGAATAAAGCTGTATATGCTGTGTGACAGTAGGACTGGATATGTCTCTAATTTCAGGGTGTACACCGGTAAGGAATCTAGGTTTAACCTCCCTGGTTGTCCGTCCACTTTTGGAGTGACTGAGAAAATTGTTTGGGAACTTGGTAGAGGAATTTTTAACAAAGGCCACCATTTATATGTAGATAACTTCTACACTGGTGTGCGGTTGTTCAGGGAATTGGCCAAATTGGACACTGTTGCTTGTGGCACAATCCGCTCTAACCGTAAAGGTTTCCCGAAAGAACTTGTTTGTCAAAAGCTTGTGCGGGGACAGTGCAGTACGTTGCGTTGCCAGGAGCTTCTTGCTGTGAAGTTTACAGACAGGAGAGATGTCTACATGCTGACTTCCATCCATGATGAAAGCACTGCACCTGTGACTGTTTGGGGTCAGGTCGCTGAAGCGCGCAAACCTGTGTGCATTTTAGACTATAATAGGCACATGGGTGGTGTTGACAGAGTAGATCAGAGGTTGGAACCTTACACTGCTCTTCGTAAGGCTTACATTTGGTACAAGAAGTTGGCTATCCATCTTTTCCACTTGGCAATGTTTAATGCTTTTGTTGTGTTCCAGGATTCTTGCCCTGAGTCAAAGATGACTTTTGCTAAGTTTCAGGAGTCTGTAATAGGCAGCCTTGTTGTAGTGGAACAGGCAAGTGTTCCTAGAGTTGGAGTGGTGGAGGATGTTGCTAGATTGAAAGAACGCCACTTTCCAGATCACATTCCTCCCACACCCGCAAAAGATTTTCCCAGTAGGAGATGTAGAGTCTGTTGGCGAAGAGGTACGCGGAAGGAGAGTCGTATGTACTGCCCCGATTGTCCCTCTCATCCTGCACTGTGTCTCCCTGCTTGTTTCAGAGCGTACCACACGCGAAAAAACTTTTGGGAACATTCATGAGTGGTAAAGTGAACTGGCTGGTCTGTATTCTTTGGAAAATATCATTCTGTTTCAAGGTTGGTGTTAGTGCAATGTATTTAGTTGCTGATTTTCTGTTAGAAGATTTGTATCTATTTGCAATTTGTTTGTGTTTTTATTTTTTTCTAAAAAAAATCCTAAATGTGATGGCGGTGTGTGTAGGCTTGCGCTTGGCTGTTGGCGTGTGTGGTCTGGCACTTGGTTGGTGGTGTGCGTGGAATGGTGCTTGTCTGGCGGTGCGCGTGGACTGGCGGTGTGCATGGACTGGCGGTGTGCGTGGACTGGTGCGTGGCTGGTGGTGTGCGTGGAATGGTGCTTGGCTGGCGGTGTGCATGGAATGGTGCTTGGCTGGCGGTGTGCATGGAATGGTGCTTGGCTGGCGGTGTGCGTGGACTGGTACTTGGCTGGCGGTGTGCGTGGACTGGTGGTGTGTGCGGACTGGTGTTTGGCTGGTGGTGTTCGTGGACTGGAGCTTGGCTGGTGGTGTGCGTGGACTGGAGCTTGGCTGGCGGTGTGCGTGGAATGGTGCTTGGCTGGCGGTGTGCGTGGACTGGTACTTGGCTGGCGGTGTGCGTGGACTGGTGGTGTGTGTGGACATGGTGCTTGGCTGGTGGTGTCCGTGGACTGGAGCTTGGCTGGCGGTGTAGGTGGATTGGCGATTGGCTGCCGGTGTGCCTGGACTGGCGATTGGCTGGCGGTGTGCCTGGACTGGCGCTTGGCTAGCGGTGTGCGTGGACTGGCGTTTGGCTTGCGGTGTGTGTGGACTGGTGCTCGGCTGGCTGTGTGTGAGTAGTGACTTTCTGCTGGTCACTACACACACTGCTAGCTGAGTGCCACTCCACACAATCCATCAGCCTGTGTAGTTGCTGTGTCTGGATTGTGGGCGTGTGAAAGTGATGGGCCCTTGAATGGCGCTGTGTGCTGGTGTGAGTTTTGTTATGTGATGGGCCCGCGGCTGGCGGTGTGAATGGTTTTGTATGTCTCACACGTATGAAAGGTGTATGAATGGCCTGTAAAGAGGTTGGTGCCTTGTCGTTGCTATACAGCTCACGAGCTGTGAGTCAATGGTTGAGTTTCTTGCCCTTTCAATTATTACCAGTGCATTTCATATTTTGTGAAATCACTTGCTAATACAATTTTATCTACTGAACCATCACTCACCCTCGTGCCAAATCCAACCAGTATGTGTGTGTGCTTGCGGATTAGATGGCTGTGCAGTAATATTTGTCTTTCTGAAGCAGGGTGTACCTTGTCCCTTTTTGGTGATTTTTGTACTGTGTTGCTTTTGTACCTGGTGGTGCGAATGGTCTTGTTTGTATCACGTATGAAAGGTGTGTGAATGGCCTGTAAAGTGGTTGGTGCCTTGACGTGGCTTTACAGCTCACGAGCTGCGAGTCATTGGTTTGGTTTTTTGTGAATTTAATTATTGACAGTGCATTTCATTTTTGTGAAATCTCTTGTTAATAAAATTTAATACACTGAACCATGACTCGCCCTCGTTCCAAATCCAACCAGTATGTGTGTGTGTTTGAGGAATAGATGGTTGTGCAGGAATCTTTGTCTTTAGTTTCTCTGCCAAGGTGCACTTTCCATGCAAGAATAACCCAACAACTGTAGATATTGTCGAAAACCCTTGGGAGTTCATGGTGATGTCTCTCTAGTGAATTGAAAAATATTTTTTATCCCCATTGTCCTGTAAACCTCAAACTGTCTGCCACATTTTCTTTGCAGTATTATTCCAAAATTCTCACGCTGTAGTAACAATAGTTAATCTGGTTTTGCAAGGGGGGTTACTTTGGTTTTTTGCCCGGTGTTCGGCGGCCATCTAGGGAAACCTACCAAACCCACGCATTTCTGAAAACTAGACAGCCGGCGGCTTCCAGGGAGGTATGGCTTGCGTGGATCCCCCAACGTTTCCTTACCCAGAATCCCCTGCAAACCTCAATTTTTGCTCAAAAAATCACTTTTTTCACACATTTTGGGGTGGGAAAGTAGTGGCATCACCGGGCTCACACAAATTTACCACCACCCAGCGTTCCCCCAGGTCTCCCGGTAAAAATGGTGCCTCACTTGTGTGGGAGGCCCAAGTACCCGTGGCAGGCAAGGGCCCAAAACGTAGTGAGGCGGCATCAAAATGGCCTATCGCAAAACCACCTGGTTTTGCAAGGGGGGTCACTTTGGTTTTTGGCCCGGTGCTCGGCGGCCATCTAGGGAAACCTACCAAACCCATGCATTTCTGAAAACTAGACACCCGGTGGCTTCCAGGGAGGTATGGCTTGCGTGGATCCCCCAACGTTTCCTTACCCAGAATCCCCTGCAAACCTCAGTTTTAGCTCAAAAAATCACTTTTTTCACACATTTTGGGGTGGGAAAGTAGTGGCATCACCGGGCTCACACAAATTTACCACCACCCAGCGTTCCCCAAGGTCTCCCGGTAAAAATGGTGCCTCACTTGTGTGGGAGGCCCAAGTACCCGCGGCAGGCAAGGGCCCAAAACGTAGTGAGGCGGCATCAAAATGGCCTATCGCAAAACCACCTGGTTTTGCAAGGGGGGTCACTTTGGTTTTTGGCCCGGTGCTCGGCGGCCATCTAGGGAAACCTACCAAACCCACGCATTTCTGAAAACTAGACACCCGGCGGCTTCCAGGGAGGTATGGCTTGCGTGAATCCCCCAACGTTTCCTTACCCAGAATCCCCTGCAAACCTCAGTTTTTGCTCAAAAAATCACTTTTTTCACACATTTTGGGGTGGGAAAGTAGTGGCATCACCGGGCTCACACAAATTTACCACCATCCAGCGTTCCCCCAGGTCTCCCGGTAAAAATGGTACCTCACTTGTGTGGGAGGCCCAAGTACCCGCGGGAGGCAAGGGCCCAAAACGTAGTGAGGCGGCATCAAAATGGCCTATCGCAAAACCACCTGGTTTTGCAAGGGGGGTCACTTTGGTTTTTGGCCCAGTGCTCGGCGGCCATCTAGGGAAACCTACCAAACCCATGCATTTCTGAAAACTAGACACCCGGCGGCTTCCAGGGAGGTATGGCTTGCATGGATCCCCCAACGTTTCCTTACCCAGAATCCCCTGCAAACCTCAGTTTTTACTCAAAAAATCACTTTTTTCACACATTTTGGGGTGGGAAAGTAGTGGCATCACCGGGCTCACACAAATTTACCACCACCCAGCGTTCCCCCAGGTCTCCCGGTAAAAATGGTGCCTCACTTGTGTGGGAGGCCCAAGACCCCCAACGTTTCCTTACCCAGAATCCCCTGCAATCCCCTGCAAACCATCAACATTGCCTATCCCAAATGTCGCCTCACTACGTTTTGGGCCCTTGCCTGCCGCGGGTACTTGGGCCTCCCACACAAGTGAGACACCATTTTTACCGGGAGACCTGGGGGAACGCTGGGTGGTGGTAACTTTGTGTGAGCCCAGTGATGCCACTACTTTCCCACCCCAAAATGTGTGAAAAAAGTGATTTTTTGAGCAAAAATTGAGGTTTGCAGGGGATTCTGGGTAAGGAAACGTTGGGGGATCCACGCAAGCCAAACCTCCCTGGAAGCCGCCGGGTGTCTAGTTTTCAGAAATGTGTGGGTTTGGTAGGTTTCCCTAGATGGCTGCCGAGCACCGGGCCAAAAACCAAAGTGACCCCCCTTGCAAAACCAGGTGGTTTTGCGATAGGCCATTTTGATGTCGCCTCACTACGTTTTGGGCCCTTGCCTGCCGCGGGTACTTGAGCCTCCCACACAAGTGAGGCACCATTTTTACCGGGAGACCTGGGGAACGCTGGGTGGTGGTAAATTTGTGTGAGCCCGGTGATGCCACTACTTTCCCACCCCAAAATGTGTGAAAAAAGCGATTTTTTTAGCAAAAACTGAGGTTTGCAGGGGATTCTGGGTAAGGAAACGTTGGGGGATCCACGCAAGCCATACCTCCCTGGAAGCCACCGGGTGTCTAGTTTTCAGAAATGCGTGGGTTTGGTAGGTTTCCCTAGATGGCCGCCGAGCACCGGGCCAAAAACCAAAGTGACCCCCCTTGCAAAACCAGGTGGTTTAGCGATAGGCCATTTTTGATGTCGCCTCACTACGTTTTGGGCCCTTGCCTGCCGCGGGTACTTGGGCCTCCCACACAAGTGAGGCACCATTTTTACCGGGAGACCTGGGGGAACGCTGGGTGGTGGTAAATTTGTGTGAGCCCGGTGATGCCACTACTTTCCCACCCCAAAATGTGTGAAAAAAGTGTTTTTTTGAGCAAAAATTGAGGTTTGCAGGGGATTCTGGGTAAGGAAACGTTGGGGGATCCACGCAAGCCATACCTCCCTGGAAGCCGCCGGGTGTCTAGTTTTCAGAAATGCGTGGGTTTGGTAGGTTTCCCTAGATGGCCGCCGAGCACCGGACCAAAAACCAAAGTGACCCCCCTTGCAAAACCAGGTGGTTTAGCGATAGGCCATTTTGATGTCGCCTCACTACGTTTTGGGCCCTTGCCTGCCGCGGGTACTTGGGCCTCCCACACAAGTGAGGCACCATTTTTACCGGGAGACCTGGGGGAACGCTGGGTGGTGGTAAATTTGTGTGAGCCCTGTGATGCCACTACTTTCCCACCCCGAAATGTGTGAAAAAAGGGATTTTTTGAGCAAAAATTGAGGTTTGCAGGGGATTCTGGGTAAGGAAACGTTGGGGGATCCACGCAAGCCATACCTCCCTGGAAGCCGTCGGGTGTCTAGTTTTCAGAAATGCGTGGGTTTGTTAGGTTTCCCTAGGTGCCGGCAGGGCTAGGGTTCAAAATCTACAGCTAGTCACTTTGCCAAAAAAAGGGTCATTTTTCACTGCAAAACCACGTTGCATTTTGCGCCTTTTCCTGTCGCGGGCACTAGGTCGACTCGCACAAGTGAGGTACCATTTTTCTCGTAGGACTTTGGGGAACGCGGGGTGGGTGGAAATTTGTGGATCCACGCAGATTCCAGAACTTTCCATCACAGAAATGTGGGGAAAATGTGTTATTTTTGTCAATTTTTTACGTTTGCAAGGGATTCTGGGTAACAGACCATGGTGGGAGGCAGTCAAGTCACCCGATCCTGGATTCCCCTGGGTGTCTAGTTTTCAAAACTGTATAGGTTTGCTAGGTTTCCCTAGGTGCCGGCAGGGCTAGGGTTCAAAATTTACAGCTAGTCACTTTGCCAAAAAAAGGGTCATTTTTCACTGCAAAACCACGTTGCGTTTTGCCCCGTTTCCTGTCGCGGGCACTATGCCGACCCGCACAAGTGAGGTACCATTTTTCTCGAAGGACTTTGGGAAACGCGGGGTGGGTGGAAATTTGTGGATCCACGCAGATTCCAGAACTTTCCATCACATAAATGTGGGGAAAATGTGTTTTTTTTGTCAATTTTTAACGTTTGCAAGGGATTCTGGGTAACAGACCATGGTGGGAGGCAGTCAAGTCACCCCATCCTGGATTCCCCTGGGTGTCTAGTTTTCAAAAATGTATAGGTTTGCTAGGTTTCCCTAGGTGCCGGCAGGGCTAGGGTTCAAAATCTACAGCTAGTCACTTTGCCAAAAAAAGGGTCATTTTTCACTGCAAAACCACGTTGCGTTTTGCGCCGTTTCCTGTCACGGGCACTATGCCGACCCGCACAAGTGAGGTACCATTTTTCTCGTAGGACGTTGGGGAACGCGGGGTGCGTGGACATTTGTGGATCCACGCAGATTCCAGAACTTTCCATCACAGAAATGTGGGGAAAATGTGTTTTTTTTGTCAATTTTTTACGTTTGCAAGGGATTCTGGGTAACAGACCATGGTGGGAGGCAGTCAAGTCACCCCATTCTGGATTCCCCTGGGTGTCTAGTTTTCAAAAATGTTTAGGTTTGCTAGGTTTCCCTAGGTGACGGCAGGGCTAGGGTTCAAAATCTACAGCTAGTCACTTTGCCAAAAAAAGGGTCATTTTTCACTGCAAAACCACGTCGCGTTTTGCGCCGTTTCCTTTCGCGGGCACTATGCCGACCCGCACAAGTGAGGTACCATTTTTCTCGTAGGACTTTGGGGAACGCGGGGTGGGTGGAAATTTGTGGATCCACGCAGATTCCAGAACTTTCCATCACAGAAATGTGGGGAAAATGTGTTTTTTTTGTCAATTTTTTACGTTTGCAAGGGAAACGTTGGGGGATCCACGCAAGCCAAACCTCCCTGGAAGCCGCCGGGTGTCTAGTTTTCAGAAATGTGTGGGTTTGGTAGGTTTCCCTAGATGGCTGCCGAGCACCGGGCCAAAAACCAAAGTGACCCCCCTTGCAAAACCAGGTGGTTTTGCGATAGGCCATTTTGATGTCGCCTCACTACGTTTTGGGCCCTTGCCTGCCGCGGGTACTTGAGCCTCCCACACAAGTGAGGCACCATTTTTACCGGGAGACCTGGGGAACGCTGGGTGGTGGTAAATTTGTGTGAGCCCGGTGATGCCACTACTTTCCCACCCCAAAATGTGTGAAAAAAGCGATTTTTTTAGCAAAAACTGAGGTTTGCAGGGGATTCTGGGTAAGGAAACGTTAGGGGATCCACGCAAGCCATACCTCCCTGGAAGCCACCGGGTGTCTAGTTTTCAGAAATGCGTGGGTTTGGTAGGTTTCCCTAGATGGCCGCCGAGCACCGGGCCAAAAACCAAAGTGACCCCCCTTGCAAAACCAGGTGGTTTAGCGATAGGCCATTTTTGATGTCGCCTCACTACGTTTTGGGCCCTTGCCTGCCGCGGGTACTTGGGCCTCCCACACAAGTGAGGCACCATTTTTACCGGGAGACCTGGGGGAACGCTGGGTGGTGGTAAATTTGTGTGAGCCCGGTGATGCCACTACTTTCCCACCCCAAAATGTGTGAAAAAAGTGTTTTTTTGAGCAAAAACTGAGGTTTGCAGGGGATTCTGGGTAAGGAAACGTTGGGGGATCCACGCAAGCCATACCTCCCTGGAAGCCGCCGGGTGTCTAGTTTTCAGAAATGCGTGGGTTTGGTAGGTTTCCCTAGATGGCCGCCGAGCACCGGACCAAAAACCAAAGTGACCCCCCTTGCAAAACCAGGTGGTTTAGCGATAGGCCATTTTGATGTCGCCTCACTACGTTTTGGGCCCTTGCCTGCCGCGGGTACTTGGGCCTTCCACACAAGTGAGGCACCATTTTTACCGGGAGACCTGGGGGAACGCTGGGTGGTGGTAAATTTGTGTGAGCCCGGTGATGCCACTACTTTCCCACCCCGAAATGTGTGAAAAAAGGGATTTTTTGAGCAAAAATTGAGGTTTGCAGGGGATTCTGGGTAAGGAAACGTTGGGGGATCCACGCAAGCCATACCTCCCTGGAAGCCGCCGGGTGTCTAGTTTTCAGAAATGCGTGGGTTTGTTAGGTTTCCCTAGGTGCCGGCAGGGCTAGGGTTCAAAATCTACAGCTAGTCACTTTGCCAAAAAAAGGGTCATTTTTCACTGCAAAACCACGTTGCATTTTGCGCCTTTTCCTGTCGCGGGCACTAGGTCGACTCGCACAAGTGAGGTACCATTTTTCTCGTAGGACTTTGGGGAACGCGGGGTGGGTGGAAATTTGTGGATCCTCGCAGATTCCAGAACTTTCCATCACAGAAATGTGGGGAAAATGTGTTTTTTTTGTCAATTTTTTACGTTTGCAAGGGATTCTGGGTAACAGACCATGGTGGGAGGCAGTCAAGTCACCCCATCCTGGATTCCCCTGGGTGTCTAGTTTTCAAAACTGTATAGGTTTGCTAGGTTTCCCTAGGTGCCGGCAGGGCTAGGGTTCAAAATTTACAGCTAGTCACTTTGCCAAAAAAAGGGTCATTTTTCACTGCAAAACCACGTTGCGTTTTGCCCCGTTTCCTGTCGCGGGCACTATGCCGACCCGCACAAGTGAGGTACCATTTTTCTCGAAGGACTTTGGGAAACGCGGGGTGGGTGGAAATTTGTGGATCCACGCAGATTCCAGAACTTTCCATCACATAAATGTGGGGAAAATGTGTTTTTTTTGTCAATTTTTTACGTTTGCAAGGGATTCTGGGTAACAGACCATGGTGGGAGGCAGTCAAGTCACCCCATCCTGGATTCCCCTGGGTGTCTAGTTTTCAAAAATGTATAGGTTTGCTAGGTTTCCCTAGGTGCCGGCAGGGCTAGGGTTCAAAATCTACAGCTAGTCACTTTGCCAAAAAAAGGGTCATTTTTCACTGCAAAACCACGTTGCGTTTTGCGCCGTTTCCTGTCGCGGGCACTATGCCGACCCGCACAAGTGAGGTACCATTTTTCTCGTAGGACTTTGGGGAACGCGGGGTGCGTGGAAATTTGTGGATCCACGCAGATTCCAGAACTTTCCATCACAGAAATGTGGGGAAAATGTGTTTTTTTTGTCAATTTTTTACGTTTGCAAGGGATTCTGGGTAACAGACCATGGTGGGAGGCAGTCAAGTCACCCCATTCTGGATTCCCCTGGGTGTCTAGTTTTCAAAAATGTATAGGTTTGCTAGGTTTCCCTAGGTGACGGCAGGGCTAGGGTTCAAAATCTACAGCTAGTCACTTTGCCAAAAAAAGGGGCATTTTTCACTGCAAAACCACGTCGCGTTTTGCGCCGTTTCCTTTCGCGGGCACTATGCCGACCCGCACAAGTGAGGTACCATTTTTCTCGTAGGACTTTGGGGAACGCGGGGTGGGTGGAAATTTGTGGATCCACGCAGATTCCAGAACTTTCCATCACAGAAATGTGGGGAAAATGTGGTTTTTTTGTCAATTTTTAACGTTTGCAAGGGATTCTGGGTAACAGACCATGGTGGGAGGCAGTCAAGTCACCCCATCCTGGATTTCCCTGGGTGTCTAGTTTTCAAAAATGTATAGGTTTGCTAGGTTTCCATAGGTGCCGGCAGGGCTAGGGTTCAAAATCTACAGCTAGTCACTTTGCCAAAAAAAGGGTCATTTTTCACTGCAAAACCACGTTGCGTTTTGTGCCGTTTCCTGTCGCGGGCACTATGCCGACCCGCACAAGTGAGGTACCATTTTTCTCGTAGGACTTTGGGGAACGCGGGGTGGGTGGAAATTTGTGGATCCACGCAGATTCCAGAACTTTCCATCACAGAAATGTGGGGAAAATGTGTTTTTTTTGTCAATTTTTTACGTTTGCAAGGGATTCTGGGTAACAGACCATGGTGGGAGGCAGTCAAGTCACCCCATCCTGGATTCCCCTGGGTGTCTAGTTTTCAAAAATGTATAGGTTTGCTAGGTTTCCCTAGGTGCCGGCAGGGCTAGGGTTCAAAATCTACAGCTAGTCACTTTGCCAAAAAAAGGGTCATTTTTCACTGCAAAACCACGTTGCGTTTTCCGCCGTTTCCTGTCGCGGGCACTATGCCGACCCGCACAAGTGAGGTACCATTTTTCTCGTAGGACTTTGGGGAACGCGGGGTGGGGGGAAATTTGTGGATCCACGCAGATTCCAGAACTTTCCATCACAGAAATGTGGGGAAAATGTGTTTTTCTTGTCAATTTTTTACGTTTGCAAGGGATTCTGGGTAACAGACCATGGTGGGAGGCAGTCAAGTCACCCCATCCTGGATTCCCCTGGGTGTCTAGTTTTCAAAAATGTATAGGTTTGCTAGGTTTCCCTAGGTGCCGGCAGGGCTAGGGTTCAAAATCTACAGCTAGTCACTTTGCCAAAAAAAGGGTCATTTTTCACTGCAAAACCACGTTGCGTTTTGCGCCGTTTCCTTTCGCGGGCACTATGCCGACCCGCACAAGTGAGGTACCATTTTTCTCGTAGGACTTTGGGGAACGCGGGGTGGGTGGAAATTTGTGGATCCACGCAGATTCCAGAACTTTCCATCACAGAAATGTGGGGAAAATGTGTTTTTTTTGTCAATGTTTTATGTTTGCAAGGGATTCTGGGTAACAGACCATGGTGGGAGGCAGTCAAGTCACCCCATCCTGGATTCCCCTGGGTGTCTAGTTTTCAAAAATGTATAGGTTTGCTAGGTTTCCCTAGGTGCCGGCAGGGCTAGGGTTCAAAATCTACAGCTAGTCACTTTGCCAAAAAAAGGATCATTTTTCACTGCAAAACCACGTTGCATTTTGCGCCGTTTCCCGTCGCGGGCACTATGCCGACCCGCACAAGTGAGGTACCATTTTTCTCGTAGGACTTTGGGGAACACGGGGTGGGTGGAAATTTGTGGATCCACGCAGATTCCAGAACTTTCCATCACAGAAATGTGTGGAAAATGTGTTTTTTTTCTCAATTTTTTACGTTTGCAAGGGATTCTGGGTAACAGACCATGGTGGGAGGCAGTCAAGTCACCCCATCCTGGATTCCCCTGGGTGTCTAGTTTTCAAAAATGTATAGGTTTGCTAGGTTTCCCTAGGTGCCGGCAGGGCTAGGGTTCAAAATCTACAGCTAGTCACTTTGCCAAAAAAAGGGTCATTTTTCACTGCAAAACCACGTTGCGTTTTGCGCCGTTTCCTTTCGCGGGCACTATGCCGACCCGCACAAGTGAGGTACTATTTTTCTCGTAGGACTTTGGGGAACGCAGGGTGGGTGGAAATTTGTGGATCCACGCAGATTCCAGATCTTTCCATCACAGAAATGTGGGGAAAATGTGTTTTTTTTGTCAATTTTTTACGTTTGCAAGGGATTCTGGGTAACAGACCATGGTGGGAGGCAGTCAAGTCACCCCATCCTGGATTCCCCTGGGTGTCTAGTTTTCAAAAATGTATAGGTTTGCTAGGTTTCCCTAGGTGCCGGCAGGGCTAGGGTTCAAAATCTACAGCTAGTCACTTTGCCAAAAAAAGGGTCATTTTTCACTGCAAAACCACGTTGCGTTTTGTGCCGTTTCCTGTCGTGGGCACTATGCCGACCCGCACAAGTGAGGTACCATTTTTCTCGTAGGGCTTTGGGGAACGCGGGGTGGGTGGAAATTTGTGGATCCACGCAGATTCCAGAACTTTCCATCACAGAAATGTGGGGAAAATGTGTTTTTTTTGTCAATTTTTTACGTTTGCAAGGGATTCTGGGTAACAGACCATGGTGGGAGGCAGTCAAGTCACCCCATCCTGGATTTCCCTGGGTGTCTAGTTTTCAAAAATGTATAGGTTTGCTAGGTTTCCCTAGGTGCCGGCAGGGCTAGGGTTCAAAATCTACAGCTAGTCACTTTGCCAAAAAAAGGGTCATTTTTCACTGCAAAACCACGTTGCATTTTGCGCCGTTTCCCGTCGCGGGCACTATGCCGACCCGCACAAGTGAGGTACCATTTTTCTCGTAGGACTTTGGGGAACACGGGGTGGGTGGAAATTTGTGGATCCACGCAGATTCCAGAACTTTCCATCACAGAAATGTGGGGAAAATGTGTTTTTTTTGTCAATTTTTTACGTTTGCAAGGGATTCTGGGTAACAGACCATGGTGGGAGGCAGTCAAGTCACCCCATCCTGGATTCCCCTGGGTGTCTAGTTTTCAAAAATGTATAGGTTTGCTAGGTTTCCCTAGGTGCCGGCAGGGCTAGGGTTCAAAATCTACAGCTAGTCACTTTGCCAAAAAAAGGGTCATTTTTCACTGCAAAACCACGTTGCGTTTTGCGCCGTTTCCTTTCGCGGGCACTATGCCGACCCGCACAAGTGAGGTACTATTTTTCTCGTAGGACTTTGGGGAACGCAGGGTGGGTGGAAATTTGTGGATCCACGCAGATTCCAGATCTTTCCATCACAGAAATGTGGGGAAAATGTGTTTTTTTTGTCAATTTTTTACGTTTGCAAGGGATTCTGGGTAACAGACCATGGTGGGAGGCAGTCAAGTCACCCCATCCTGGATTCCCCTGGGTGTCTAGTTTTCAAAAATGTATAGGTTTGCTAGGTTTCCCTAGGTGCCGGCAGGGCTAGGGTTCAAAATCTACAGCTAGTCACTTTGCCAAAAAAAGGGTCATTTTTCACTGCAAAACCACGTTGCGTTTTGTGCCGTTTCCTGTCGTGGGCACTATGCCGACCCGCACAAGTGAGGTACCATTTTTCTCGTAGGACTTTGGGGAACGCGGGGTGGGTGGAAATTTGTGGATCCACGCAGATTCCAGAACTTTCCATCACAGAAATGTGGGGAAAATGTGTTTTTTTTGTCAATTTTTTACGTTTGCAAGGGATTCTGGGTAACAGACCATGGTGGGAGGCAGTCAAGTCACCCCATCCTGGATTTCCCTGGGTGTCTAGTTTTCAAAAATGTATAGGTTTGCTAGGTTTCCCTAGGTGCCGGCAGGGCTAGGGTTCAAAATCTACAGCTAGTCACTTTGCCAAAAAAAGGGTCATTTTTCACTGCAAAACCACGTTGCGTTTTGTGCCGTTTCCTGTCGCGAGCACTATGCCGACCCGCACAAGTGAGGTACCATTTTTCTCGTAGGACTTTGGGGAACGCGGGGTGGGTGGAAATTTGTGGATCCACGCAGATTCCAGAACTTTCCATCACAGAAATGTGGGGAAAATTTGTTTTTTTTGTCAATTTTTTACGTTTGCAAGGGATTCTGGGTAACAGACCATGGTGGGAGGCAGTCAAGTCACCCCATCCTGGATTCCCCTGGGTGTCTAGTTTTTAAAAATGTATAGGTTTGCTAGGTTTCCCTAGGTGCCGGCAGGGCTAGGGTTCAAAATCTACAGCTAGTCACTTTGCCAAAAAAAGGGTCATTTTTCACTGCAAAACCACGTTGCGTTTTGCGCCGTTTCCTGTCGCGGGCACTATGCCGACCCGCACAAGTGAGGTACCATTTTTCTCGTAGAAGTTTGGGGAACGCGGGGTGGGTGGAAATTTGTGGATCCACGCAGATTCCAGAACTTTCCATCACAGAAATGTGGGGAAAATGTGTTTTTTTTGTCAATTTTATACGTTTGCAAGGGATTCTGGGTAACAGACCATGGTGGGAGGCAGTCAAGTCACCCCATCCTGGATTCCCCTGGGAGTCTAGTTTTAAAAAATGTATAGGTTTGCTAGGTTTCCCTAGGTGCCGGCAGGGCTAGGGTTCAAAATCTACAGCTAGTCACTTTGCCAAAAAAAGGGTCATTTTTCACTGCAAAACCACGTTGCGTTTTGTGCCGTTTCCTGTCGCGAGCACTATGCCGACCCGCACAAGTGAGGTACCATTTTTCTCGTAGGACTTTGGGGAACGCGGGGTGGGAGGATATTTGTGGATCCACGCAGATTCCAGAACTTTCCATCACAGAAATGTGGGGAAAATGTGTTTTTTTTGTCAATTTTTTACGTTTGCAAGGGATTCTGGGTAACAGACCATGGTGGGAGGCAGTCAAGTCACCCCATCCTGGATTCCCCTGGGTGTCTAGTTTTCAAAAATGTATAGGTTTGCTAGGTTTCCCTAGGTGCCGGCAGGGCTAGGGTTCAAAATCTACAGCTAGTGACTTTGCCAAAAAAAGGGTCATTTTTCACTGCAAAACCACGTTGCGTTTTGCGCCGTTTCCTTTCGCGGGCACTATGCCGACCCGCACAAGTGAGGTACCATTTTTCTCGTAGGACTTTGGGGAACGCAGGGTGGGTGGAAATTTGTGGATCCACGCAGATTCCAGAACTTTCCATCACAGAAATGTGGGGAAAATGTGTTTTTTTTGTCAATTTTTTACGTTTGCAAGGGATTCTGGGTAACAGACCATGGTGGGAGGCAGTCAAGTCATCCCATCCTGGATTCCCCTGGGTGTCTAGTTTTCAAAAATGTATAGGTTTGCTAGGTTTCCCTTGGTGCCGGCAGGGCTAGGGTTCAAAATCTACAGCTAGTCACTTTGCCAAAAAAAGGGTCATTTTTCACTGCAAAACCACGTTGCGTTTTGTGCCGTTTCCTGTCGCGGGCACTATGCCGACCCGCACAAGTGAGGTACCATTTTTCTCGTAGGACTTTGGGGAACGCGGGGTGGGTGGAAATTTGTGGATCCACGCAGATTCCAGAACTTTCCATCACAGAAATGTGGGGAAAATGTGTTTTTTTTGTCAATTTTTTATGTTTGCAAGGGATTCTGGGTAACAGACCATGGTGGGAGGCAGTCAAGTCACCCCATCCTGGATTCCCCTGGGTGTCTAGTTTTCAAAAATGTATAGGTTTGCTAGGTTTCCCTAGGTGCCGGCAGGGCTAGGGTTCAAAATCTACAGCTAGTCACTTTGCCAAAAAAAGGGTCATTTTTCACTGCAAAACCACGTTGCGTTTTGCGCCGTTTCCTTTCGCGGGCACTATGCCGACCCGCACAAGTGAGGTACCATTTTTCTCGTAGGACTTTGGGGAACGCGGGGTGGGTGGAAATTTGTGGATCCACGCAGATTCCAGAACTTTCCATCACAGAAATGTGGGGAAAATGTGTTTTTTTTGTCAATTTTTTACGTTTGCAAGGGATTCTGGGTAACAGACCATGGTGGGAGGCAGTCAAGTCACCCCATCCTGGATTCCCCTGGGTGTCTAGTTTTCAAAAATGTATAGGTTTGCTAGGTTTCCCTAGGTGCCGGCAGGGCTAGGGTTCAAAATCTACAGCTAGTCACTTTGCCAAAAAAAGGGTCATTTTTCAATGCAAAACCATGTTGCGTTTTGTGCCGTTTCCTGTCGCGAGCACTATGCCGACCCGCACAAGTGAGGTACCATTTTTCTCGTAGGAATTTGGGGAACGCGGGGTGGGTGGAAATTTGTGGATCCACGCAGATTCCAGAACTTTCCATCACAGAAATGTGGGGAAAATGTGTTTTTTTTGTCAATTTTTTACGTTTGCAAGGGATTCTGGGTAACAGACCATGGTGGGAGGCAGTCAAGTCACCTCATCCTGGATTCCCCTGGGTGTCTAGTTTTCAAAAATGTATAGGTTTGCTAGGTTTCCCTAGGTGCCGGCAGGGCTAGGGTTCAAAAACTACAGCTAGACTCTTCGCAAATAAAGTGTAAATTTTCAGTGTGAAAATGTGGTGCGTTCACCTTAGGTTTTGAGCCACTTCCTGTCGTGGGCACTATGCCTACCCACACAAGTGAGGTACCATTTTTATCGGGAGACTTAAGGTAGTTCAAATTTGTAAAGCAACTGTTATTACCTATTGATTTTTGATGCATTTCTCCCTTCCAAATGAAAGACATTGTGTAAAAAAAAAGTCATTTTGAAAAATGACCAATAATTGTCATGCAAATATGAGTATTCCCAATTTCGAAAATGTGCAAATATGCACTGTTTCTAAACTCTGTAATTTGTTCCCATTTCAGAAATACATAGGTGACTTTCATACCGATTTTGCCATGTATACATTTTCCCACAATAATTGCTATATACCCGGAACAAAAAAAAAAACATTACAAAATGCTGCTCAGTTTTCTACTCTGGGTTCGTTGGGCTCTTGGTGAACCTACAAGTCCTATATGTCCCCACAACCAGGAAGGTAACATTGCTTTCAAAGAGATGTCATAATTCGAAGAAGTTACAGGTGAAAACGTTGACTCAAAATGCTGCTTTTTTCAACAAATTTTTAATTTTTCCTATATTTACCTGTAAGTTTCTATAAAGAAACCTTGATGGATCTACACAAATGACCCCTTGCTGAATTCAGAATTTTGTCTACTTTTCAAAAATGTATAGCTTTCCAGGATCCATTATTGTTTTTGTACCCATTTCTACCGTTAACTGGAAGGAGGTTGAAAGCACAAAAAATAGCAAAAAAAGGGTATGTCCCAGAAAAATGCCAAAACTGTGTACAAAATGTTGGTTTTCTAACAAAATTCTGTCATTCCCTAAAAGCTGGAGAAATGGTGATTTCAGCCCCACAAACACTTTTTTGATACCATTTGCAGAGAAAAACCCAGAAGCTTTCATTTGCAGTCCGTTTTTCCAATTTTTCACAAAAAAAACAAAATTTTGCTGTATTTTGACTAATTTCTGGGAACCCTGTAGGAGAATCCACAAACCCTGGGTACCTTTAGAATCCCCAAGATGTTGGAAGAAAAGGATGCAAATTTGGCATGGATACCTAATGTGGTCAAAAAGTTACAGGGGCCTAAGCGCGCACTACCCCAAATAGCCCAAAAAAGGCTTAGCACAGGAGGGGAAAAGGCCTAGCAGCGAAGGGGTTAACAAACAAACCACAACACACAGTCGTAATGATTGAAGAGAAAAAAGCAAGCAAATAAATGTAAAGACGAATGATGTTACTAAAGTTACTGTATTATCCTGGTCCAAATGTGGAGTTGCATCTCTCGTCATTCCTCTTGGTCCTCCCTTCCATGGACACTCCGCACATCAATCTTGGGTACCACTGCCTGCCTTATGCGGATTAGTAAGGTACGTGTGAGTCGTTTCTCCCACTGTAGCACAGGGTAAAGGCCGGCCTGTAAGTGTAGATGGAAAAACAAATGGGGTATTGAAAAATTGCAGCATTTACAACAATAAACTCAATTACAGTGGAGTGCAAGACAACACTCTGGAGAGAACACTTTCAGACTGAGGCAGCTTGATTAGGCTACATAGTGTCTACTCTACAGCATTAAGGTACAACAACAACGGGACAGGATTCAGGAGCCAGCACAGCCACAGAACAGGAGAACCGCCGCACAGGGCAGGCACCCTACCCCTTACTTACATTTTGACCGAGCCAGAGAAATGTCATATGCACTGCAGCAACCTAGAATTTTCCAAATGAAGTGACTAAATCAATGCGCCACTGTCTGTCATACCACTACACTCTACTCCAGTCCACACCACTACACGGACATCTAGCCTAGGTCTGCTGTGGTTCTTGTTCAAACTTTTTACCTTTTAAGTCAGCCCATGAAACGCAGTTATTCCATCAATTTTCTCCAATCCAACTGACTCTGTGCAAAGATAGTATGCTCAGCATCATCATGATGGTGACTGTGTGGTACGTATTCTCCAACACCAACTCAGTCTGTAGTGACTGATTAAGTTTATAATATATTCCATATTACCAAATTGCAACGGATATTGGCCGGCACCTGCAGTGGTAGGAGTACAATGTGGTCATTATTAAACAACAAGGAAACATTAACTGTCACCACACCTGAGTCACTTTTACTTTGTCGATAAACTAGTATAGTTCTACTTCATGGCATGCACAATTCTTCGTAGTCAGCCAGCATCCAATGCAATGCATGCCACCATCATTCACAATAATCACTCATTACCTGTCTTGGTGTTCTCTTTGGCTGTCTGATCTGATGCCTGCCTAGCCTTCTGCCAGTCAGTGATGAGTTTCTTTTGGCTTGGAAACAAAATGGAATATAGGTGGAGTCAC
Source organism: Triturus cristatus (assembly GCF_964204655.1). Lineage (NCBI taxonomy): Eukaryota > Metazoa > Chordata > Amphibia > Caudata > Salamandridae > Triturus > Triturus cristatus. The sequence continues at coordinate 235,177,115 of NC_140587.1, forward strand.
GTTTCACTTCTTATGGAGGGACTGTTAGAGGCAACCTGTATTGTACTATTATCCATCTCCATCCAATGTCTGACTTGCTTGAAATGTACTTAGAGAGAGTAAGGAACATGGAGCAGGACCCTGAGGAGTGGAGTGGACAGTTATGCACAGACGTGCAACTCCAATAGGGAAATAAAAAGAGGAGCCTGTTGAAGGATTTGTTGTGAATGTAGATTTTGAACCAGAAAAACAGATACACACAGTCACACACAAATAAAGGAAGGGAGACCAATTTGAAAGCCTAGTTGTCAGGGAAGAGGAGCTCGTCCTCAAACTCTGGTGATTCGGACAGAAGTGCGTCTAACAACCCACTACTTATGTCATCAAAGTCGCTCTCCTCTTCCTCCTGTGATTCACCTATTTTGTACTCTGGTGGTATAAAGTGTTGATTCATTTTGATCATGGTTAACCTCTCAACACTTTTGGGCGAGAGACTGGTCCTTTTGACAGTAACAATGGCACCAGCAGCACTGAAAACACGCTCTGAAGAGACACTTGCAACAGGGCAAGCCAAATACTTAATTGCCAGCCTGCTGAGCACTGGCCATTGGCTTCTTTTCCCATACCAATACACCAATGGGCTTTGCTCCATGTAGACCTCTGTTGTGTCATCTAAATAGGCCTGAACCATCCGCTCAATGTTCAGGGGTGCTCCGATTTCCTGGGCCTCTTTTGCCTTTGCATCAGTCATGGATGTGCAATACCCTTTCCGTAGGAACCAATCACCTGCCGTTTTTGTAAATGTGCCTGATGATCCTGTTGGTGCTGTTGATGTTATTGCTGGCAGTGTTGTTGACTGCTGGGAGGCAAACGCACTGCTCTTGGCCTCTGAAGTAGAACTTTGTTCTGGGTGTCCTGCAGTACTTTTTCGGCCCTGGGGGGGCGGGCCTTTAATGGAGATCCTTTCGTTTTCAAACTCAGTGGCTTCCTCAGCTATCAAAGTTTTGTACTGGGCAACATTCACTTCTGAAAAAGGAATGACTTCATTACTGCGCAGCAATAATTTGTAACGTGGATCCAAAATTGAGGCAGTAATGTAATGTGGATGTGACAGAATGTTATTTTGAATCCTTGTATTGTGAGATAAGCGAGCCGATAAGGTGTCTGCCAAATAATGTGCGTCATCCACACCTGCGTACATTTCTGACACCTCCTTCAGCTGTTGCTCTAGCATGTACAACAATGGGATAGCTTGGCCCATAGTACAGTCCTCCCTGCTCACTTCACGTGTGAAGACCTCAAAAGGAACTAGCATCTCTGTCAGGCTTTTGACAAGGTCCCATTGGGTCATCTCAACTCTCATGCCTTTCACTGTAGGATCCCCTGACCTTTTCATGACATAAGCATTAAGTTGTATGTACTGCTCAAACAGACGCTCAAGCATGTAATACGTTGAGTTCCAACGTGTTGGCACCTCTTGGATGAGTGCTTTGACTGGCATTTTATGGTCACGTTGAATGACCCTCAGCTCCTTCCGGGCTTTAAAAGAATGGTTGAAATCTGTGCATATTCTTCTGCAGGTGGTCAGTAAGCTGCTGACTTTGCTTTCATTTTTCAGAAAGTCTTGAACAACAATGTTAATGCAGTGTGCCAAACATGGCACCCTGAAATAGCCACCATCTTTCATGGCCCTAACTACATTACTGCCATTGTCCGTGGCAACAAAACCAATGGTAAGACCTCTTGGTCGCAGCCACTCAAACACCTTGCTGTTAAACTCATCCAAAATGTTAACAGCAGTATGAGATTTCTCCATAGCAAACATGGCTACAGTTGGATGTTTGCGAGTGTCTTTAAAAATCTCAGCGGTGTCAACAACACCGTCAGATATCTTATCTTTAACACCCGAAAAAGAGACCCAGTGTGCAGTGATGCACATGTAATCAGTGGCTTGGCAACTGGTCCACATGTCTGTTGTCAGGTGTATACTCTGAACAGCACTCTGTTTTAAGGCTTTTCCAAGCATTTCCAGCTCGTCGTGATGTAGTGCTGGAACAGCAACTCTTGCGAAATAGTAGCGGCTGGGAACTTTCCATTTTGGGCAGATGGTGGTCACAAACTCAAGAAAACCCACCCCTTCAACAAAAGAAAAAGGGAGAAGGTCCAGTGCTAACATTTTTGCCAGCTTTGCATTGTACAAACGTGCTATTGGGTGGTTGCGTTCGTACTGCCCCTCCGGCCTACTAAACATGCTAAGAATGGTAGGCTGCATGGTATTCCTTCCTGTGGTCAACGTCGCACTTTTTGGGCCAGCAGTGCTCCTCGGTGTCTCAGGCTGACTCTTACTCTTGTGCCAATGAGATGTGGCTGAGGATGTGGGCGTTACCACTGCAGTGCTGGGGACAGGGCTACTTTGTGTACCACTAGCACAGAGAATGTCTCCCTCTTCTTCCTGTTCCACCGTGAGTGGACTTTCTACTCGTTTAAGCCCAACAGCAATGGTTCCAGTTTTGATGAGCCTAAGGTGCTCCTCCCACTGGATTGCGTGGTGTTTTTTCAGATGGGTCATTTGGCCACCGGTACCATAGTTTGTACCAAGCTTTCCACGACTAACAGAGGTATGACAAACGGAGCATACAGCAATGTTCTCCTCCTTTCCGCTAACCGTAAAGAAGTCCCACACTGGGGAGCTTAACTTTTGTCTCCTGCTGGAGGTGCCACTCCCACTCCCAATGCCGGATGAACTGGAGGTTGTGTGTTGAATTTGACTCTGTGCAGGACCACTACCTACTTCTGCTGAGGTGGTGCTTGTTGTGCTGGATGTAGGATGCTGCCGGCCCTTTGCTAATGTAAATATGGAAGCTGGAGGTCGTGTTGGTGTTAACTGTGTTGGAAGTATGCGTGCTACATCCCTCGCATCCATTTTGGATAGTGTAAAAATGTTGGTCTCCATCTCCTCAGGCCCGGGAGTGATGTTTGTGATGACTGGCTCATCATCATCATCATCCTCATCATCCTGCTCTTCTACATCAACATCCATAAGTGTAAGGCTTTCTGGAACCTTCCTTTTCCCATGCCTGCTCTTGTGATGTGTTTCCCTCTCAGACTCAGTTTGTGGCTTCCAAGTGACATCTAGATCATCAGAAGGGGGGCTTGGTGAAGAACTTGATGTACTAACCCTCCTTTTCCTTGCTGGGGATTTAAAAGGCAATGCAACTTCTAAAGGAGTGGCTTCCTCTTCTTCCTCTGCATGAGGCTCAATTTCCTGAACTGCCCCTACTTCGGGAGGAACAACAGCTACTATTGCGGGCGGTGGCTGCGGCTGTTGACCACTTATCTGCTGTGTTGATGATGTTCCCTCGTGCGTTGATTGTGTACTACTTTGAGATAACGATAAGTTTAGTTCAGGCTCAGCATCACTGCTTTCCACCATAAGGCTGGCTACCTTTTCCACACTCATCTGCTTGGGCATGGGTTGGCGGGTTGGGCCCACTGATGTGGAGGTGCTGCCCCCAGCTTGGCCCCCCGACACTGCTGCTGCAGGCGTCATTTTTGGTGTACCAAAAAAGGTTTTGGGAGGCACACCAGACTTAAGTGACACTTCGTTCTTCTTCTGTTCCTTCTTCTCCATGGCAACTTTCTTGGTACCAGAGGACCTGCTACCTGCTTTCTTTGGGGGCATCTTCAACAGATGTCAAAACAGCACTCAGTTGCACAAGTTGCAGAGATGCCTGGTCAGGTCACTGACACGTCACGTTGTGTACAGCAGCAGGACGTCGGTCTGGCACCACAACAGTGGATGATGATGACACACCTCCTCTGTCTTTTGTGCACCTAAAAGCAAAAAAGCCAGAAGAACATCAGTCAAAAGATCCATAATTTAATATATAACTTATTAGTGTCTGGTGGGTGGTCATCACAATTATTAAATTTTATGAAGTCAGTGAACAACATCACCAGTATAGCCAGCCATTAAGACTCTTAAGAGACTGACAAGGCCAGGGATCCTGTTGTATTTGTACTGTGTACACTGAGGAAGAAGAATAGCAAGGAACAAAAACATAAATGTAGTCTAGCCTGTTTGACATAAATAAAAATGTGTGAATCTTATGGGATGGATGCAGCATCAGGGAGCAACAACACAACGAACATATACACATAAAAACTAAAGGAATTTATTTACAACACCCAAAAAGTGAAATCTAACCCCGTAAAAAAAGTATAGGCCACATTTTACAATTCAATCCAAAGCCCTACATGATGTTGAAATTCAATGCACAACACAAAAACAGTTGTTTACATTCCATGCACCCGCCGTGATGATTGCTGAGTTGTACCCCTAGGCCTACTGTACGACTAGGCCACAAGTTTGGACACCTATGGCAAAGGCACAATGCATGCCTTCCTAAAATGGCTGCCACACACATGCTCAGGCCACCCACCACAATAATAACCAAAAAGTGATTGCAAAGGACAGGAACAGGAAGTTGTAGTGTCTGTGGAACTTACTCCCTCTCATAAAAATGTTTTCCAGACAAATAAAAGCTTCTCCCTGCTCCAAACCTACAGCTCAATGACAGCCTGAGGAGTTTTTTGTGCAGAAATGCACAAAAAAGCGTTTTCGAGAAGGGTCTATGTTGCTCGCGAGATATTGTTTGCCAGATTGCAAAAGCTGCGTGTTCGGGATCGCAAACTGTACAAAAAGGCTTTCTCGCGTGCGCGAACACGCATATTGCGAGAGCAAAAATGACGAAAACTGTAAGTCCGCGTTGTCGCGCTGTGCAGAGTTACCGAAAGTTCGCGAGCTGAATCCCTTGCCTTACATACTGGCTAAAAAAGCCCAATTTATTTAGCACACACCCAAAAAATGCTATTCCACCCCAAACACACCTTTTGCAATAAAATCCAAAGCCATCCATGGAGTAAAGGAAAATCGGCAGACAACACCAACTGTACATTTAAATCACGCACCACAGATTGGAGGCTGACTACCTCAGGGCCTACTGGAAGACTACTAAGCCACAAGCTTGGAACCGGATGGCAAAAGCAAGCACACTGCTTGGATGGCTCCACAAAATGGCCGCCACACACCCACAACCACAAGAAATGGGAGACAGTCAATGTACGCCTATGGCAAAGGCACAATGCATGCCTTCCTAAAATGGCCGCCACACACATGCTCAGGCCACCCACCACAATAATAACCAAAAAGTGATTGCAAAGGACAGGAACAGGAAGTTGTAGTGTCTGTGGAACTTACTCCCTCTCATAAAAATGTTTTCCAGACAAATAAAAGCTTCTCCCTGCTCCAAACCTACAGCTCAATGACAGCCTGAGGAGTTTTTGTGCAGAAATGCACAAAAAAGCGTTTTCGAGAAGGGTCTATGTTGCTCGCGAGATATTGTTTGCCAGATTGCAAAAGCTGCGTGTTCGGGATCGCGAACTGTACAAAAAGGCTTTCTCGCGTGCGCGAACACGCATATTGCGAGCGCAAAAATGACGAAAACTGTAAGTCCGCGTTGTCGCGCTGTGCAGAGTTACCGAAAGTTCGCGAGCTGAATCCCTTGCCTTACATACTGGCTAAAAAAGCCCAATTTATTTGGCACACAACCAAAAAATGCTATTCCACCCCAAACACACCTTTTGCAATAAAATCCAAAGCCATCCATGGAGTAAAGGAAAATCGGCAGACAACACCAACTGTACATTTAAATCACGCACCACAGATTGGAGGCTGACTAACTCTGGGCCTACTGGAAGACTACTAAGCCACAAGCTTGGAACCGGATGGCAAAAGCAAGCACACTGCTTGGATGGCTCCACAAAATGGCCGCCACACACCCACAACCACAAGAAATGGGAGACAGTCAATGTACGCCTATGGCAAAGGCACAATGCATGCCTTCCTAAAATGGCCGCCACACACATGCTCAGGCCACCCACCACAATAATAACCAAAAAGTGATTGCAAAGGACAGGAACAGGAAGTTGTAGTGTCTGTGGAACTTACTCCCTCTCATAAAAATGTTTTCCAGACAAATAAAAGCTTCTCCCTGCTCCAAACCTACAGCTCAATGACAGCCTGAGGAGTTTTTGTGCAGAAATGCACAAAAAAGCGTTTTCGAGAAGGGTCGATGTTGCTCGCGAGATATTTTTTGCCAGATTGCAAAAGCTGCGTGTTCGGGATCACGAACTGTACAAAAAGGCTTTCTCGCGTGTGCGAACACGCATATTGCCAGCGCAAAAATGACGAAAACTGTAAGTCCGCGTTGTCGCGCTGTGCAGAGTTACCGAAAGTTCGCGAGCTGAATCCCTTGCCTTACATACTGGCTAAAAAAGCCCAATTTATTTAGCACACACCCAAAAAATGCTATTCCACCCCAAACACACCTTTTGCAATAAAATCCAAAGCCATCCATGGAGTAAAGGAAAATCGGCAGACAACACCAACTGTACATTTAAATCACGCACCACAGATTGGAGGCTGACTACCTCTGGGCCTACTGGAAGACTACTAAGCCACAAGCTTGGAACCGGATGGCAAAAGCAAGCACACTGCTTGGATGGCTCCACAAAATGGCCGCCACACACCCACAACCACAAGAAATGAGAGACAGTCAATGTACGCCTATGGCAAAGGCACAATGCATGCTTTCCTAAAATGGCCGCCACACACATGCTCAGGCCACCCACCACAATAATAACCAAAAAGTGATTGCAAAGGACAGGAACAGGAAGTTTTAGTGTCTGTGGAACTTACTCCCTCTCATAAAAATGTTTTCCAGACAAATAAAAGCTTCTCCCTGCTCCAAACCTACAGCTCAATGACAGCCTGAGGAGTTTTTTGTGCAGAAATGCACAAAAAAGCGTTTTCGAGAAGGGTCTATGTTGCTCGCGAGATATTGTTTGCCAGATTGCAAAAGCTGCGTGTTCGGGGTCACAAACTGTACAAAAAGGCTTTCTCGCGTGCGCGAACACGCATATTGCGAGCGCAAAAATGACGAAAACTGTAAGTCCGCGTTGTCGCGCTGTGCAGAGTCACCGAAAGTTCGCGAGCTGAATCCCTTGCCTTACATACTAGCTAAAAAAGCCCAATTTATTTAGCACACACCCAAAAAATGCTATTCCACCCCAAACACACCTTTTGCAATAAAATCCAAAGCCATCCATGAAGTAAAGGAAAATCGGCAGACAACACCAACTGTACATTTAAATCACGCACCACAGATTGGAGGCTGACTACCTCTGGGCCTACTGGAAGACTACTAAGCCACAAGCTTGGAACCGGATGGCAAAAGCAAGCACACTGCTTGGATGGCTCCACAAAATGGCCACCACACACCCACAACCACAAGAAATGGGAGACAGTCAATGTACGCCTATGGCAAAGGCACAATGCATGCCTTCCTAAAATGGCCGCCACACACATGCTCAGGCCACCCACCACAATAATAACCAAAAAGTGATTGCAAAGGACAGGAACAGGAAGTTGTAGTGTCTGTGGAACTTACTCCCTCTCATAAAAATGTTTTCCAGACAAATAAAAGCTTCTCCCTGCTCCAAACCTACAGCTCAATGACATCAAGCACACACATCCAACAAAGGTAAATCACACACACACACCAACAGTGAAATACACCACAGCCACGTTTAGCATTTCAATCCTATGCCATCCATGCCCTACATGATGTAGAAATTCTACAGACACCACAAAGCATGGACCCATGGGTACCCTACTGGCTGAAATTGCAGAGAAAAACAACTAGGCCCCTATTGAAAGTAGTACAGGCCACCCACCACAACAATAATTTTTAAAAACAATAAAAATCCCAGAAAAATGTAGGTACAAACAAGCCCCAATGAAACAAACACACCAATTCTCCAACTTACTTGCAGTAAATTAAATCTCAAATCAAAAATTCCTCAAATAAATTGAATCCAATGGTATGATGCAGCAGACAGACACAAAAAGTGATCCTTCCAGCTCCAAATCCAAATGAAAGTGAACAACACATGCACAAACCATGTGGGAGGAGCCTGCTGGACAGGAACAGGAAGTTGTAGACTCAGGGGCACTTCCTTCCTCTTGAAAAAAAAGAGTTAAAAAAATTAAAGGACTCTTTCTTACACAAAAGACTACAGCAAGATCACAATCTAAGGAGTTTTCTGAGCAAAATGATCATTTTAGAGAAGGTTTTATGAAGCTCGCGAGATATTCTTTGCCAGATTGCAGTTTTTCCATGTTCGGGATCGCGATCTTACCAAAACAGCCGCCGGAAGTCAGCTCGCGCGCACCAATGACTTGTTCGGGTTCGCACACTCTCGCGGGCTTGGGCAGCCATAGTACAAATCTCGTGGCGCTCGCCAACGGACAGAAAAGCAAGTTGGCGATCACAGAATCAAGGTAAGACATTACCGCGCGCGCGAGAATGAATATTGAGCGCGCGAGGAAGCAAAACTACTACGCTACGCGCTAGATTGCGTAGCAATCTGCAACTTCGCGCTCTACGCGAATCGCGAAGTTACCTAAACTTCGCAAGCTCCGTGAACGGAGCGTAGTTCAACACCCAGGCTTAGTGTAGAGGGCATTTTTGTAGTCCAGTCTGCTGGTTATGAGAGTGTGGGTGACGGTCTTTCTGGATTTGGGGGGATCCACTTGAAAGTCTTGCGAAGAATGTAGCGGGTGTTGAAGCATGCAGAGGAGACAGCGTTGAACTGTCACGTCATGCTTGAGGGAGGAGTCGAGTATGATGCTGAGGTTCCGGGCGTGGTCTGTGGGAGTAGGGGGCCTGCCAAGGGCGGGTGGCCACAAGGTGTTGTCCCATGCTGAGAGGGTGGGTCAGAGGACGAGGACCTCTGTCTTCTCCGAGTTGAGCTTCAGGCAGCTGCTGGCTCATCCAGGATGCGACTTCTCTCATTCTTTCCTGGAAGCTGAGTTTGGTGGTGTTTCGTTGCTTCGTGATGGAGAGGATGAGCTGGGTGTCATTGGCGCAGGATACTATGCTGCGTCCATGCTGTCTTACGATGGTGGCGAGGGGGACTATGTAGATGTCGGAGAGGGTGGGACTGAGCAAAGTTTCTTGAGGTACTCCGCAGTTGATCTCTTTGGGATTGAAGAGGAAGGGTGGGAGTACGATTCTTTGAGTTCGGCTGGTAAGGAAGTAGCAGATCCAGGCAAGGGCAGTTCCCTCTATGCCGGCATCATGGAGTTTTGTGGTGGGAGCGCAGTGGGAGACGGTGTCAAAGGCTGCAGATATGTCCAATAAGATGAGGGCCGATGTGTGGCCCTGGTCAAGGAGATTGTAGATGTTGCCTGTGGTGGCAAGGAAGGCAGTCTCAGTGCTGTGGTTGCTGTGGAATCCATATGGGGAGGAGTTGAGGACTTTAGCTGCGAAGGGAAGGACAGAGATGGATCTGTAGTTTTTGACATCTGTTGGGTCAGTTGACGGCTTCTTGAGGAGGGGATTGACTTCTATGCGTTTCCAGTCGTCGGGGAATGTGCCGAATTCGAAGGTGGCGCTAATGGTGCGTTGTAGCTCAGGTGCTATGGCGGTGGTGGCTCTGTGGAAAATGTGTGGCGGGCAAGGGTCCGTGGGGCTCCTGAGTGAATGCTCTGCGTGGTTGTGGCGGTGTCTTTGGTGGTCACCGGGGTCAAGGCGGAGATGGTAGGCTGGCTGGCATTGCTGTGGGTGGGTGGGTGTGGTTTTTGCATCGGATGTCTGTTTGTTGAAGGGATTTGATCTTGGGATCGAAGTAAGATCCGGGTTTGTTGCAGAGGTCCTGGGAAGGGTGATGTCCGAAGCTTTGCTTCGGGTTTGGTGTATTCTTGGATGATGCTGAACAGTTCCTTCGTGTTGCTGGAGTTGGCGAGGATTTTGTCCTGGATGAAGGTCTTTTTGTTGGATCTGATGTGTTGGCGGTATTCTGTCATGGCGTTCTTGTAGGTGACTGACTGTAGGAAGTGCAGGTACAATTGTTAGTGCAAGATAAAGGAGAAATTGCCAACCAATCTCATGGCAGCATTGCAGACCGGAGGTGGTTGTCCAGCGCCCCAGGAGAGCTGTATCCCTTGAAGGAGCAGGTGTCTGCTGTCATCTCCGAGGAGTTGGTGGTTGGAATTGCAGGACAGGACAGTGCTGGCTATGATGAACTACAAAAACAACAGGGTAAGTTGCAAAAAGGGGCAATATGGGCAACTACGTAATGTCATGCAGCGCAGGCAACTATTTTGAAGCACTCTGTGGCACTGTCTTCAGACCGAAGGGTAGGATGCAGGTTCATCTATGGTTGAACTTGACATCAATAGAAGGCTCATGGGCATTTTGATAATATGTTAGCATGGGGAATGACACCAGCCTTCTAGCTGTGCTACCCTCCGTCAAAAGGAGAGGGCAGGAATTCGCCATATCTACAAGATTCAGTGCATTCCTGTACTTTCTGCCAGGGCTGGTGCACAAACAGCAGATGTCTGCCAAAGCAGGACAGCTGAATGTGCACCAGCATAGAGGAAAGTGCAAGGGGGTTTGTGGTGCTGCACTGCACCACATGCCTATGAAATAAGCCCCTCTGTCTCACATGGCCAATGCATATTAATCAAGCCAGCAAATCCATAGCATAGAATTGGTATCTCAGGGGAGAAACAACACATCTGAGGGGTGGGGGATACGTGGGCTATGGGTAGTACCTACACATAGGGGCATTTCAAGAGTCACCTTCATAGTCACTTAGATTAAACTACATTGTATGCAGCTGTCCTAGCATGCAGGCTCAGAGCACGCAGTTGTCATGTGCCTTGGTAGGGACCACCTGAACTCCTTTTATTTATTAAATATGACTGGGTGTTGGGGTGAATGCAAGTGGTGTACACCAGAGGACTATGAGAAGGTGGCCTGATATATGCTGTCCACAAGTTCTGGTGGGCACCTTGTATCAGTCCAAACAACCCCTTATCGTGATAGGTTAAAGACAACCTTATGTGAAAGCTATCCTAGTGGTAGCTATGGAGAGCAACCTTCAGGCTAAGTCTTGAAGGAAAAGGTAAAGCAGCTTGTTTTACTAGTCTATAATCTCTTGAATGATCAAATGAAACGACAACCACACCAGGTATATATTCAAAATATATGTATTTAAGATAACACATACCCCTCTAGTCTCTTTATGAGACTGGAGTTCGAAGTACTTTAGTTACAAGTGTTTAAGCATCAGTAAAAGCACAAATACACGTTTGGGCCCTGGGGGCGTACCAAACCATATACTAAAAAAGTGTTATAATAACCACGACTGAAATAGGCAGTATGCCTATTGCCTCTAGAATCGCTGGGAACCCAAGGAACCACCCAAGGTAGTGACACAGGGGATCCACGGGAGCCGTATGCAGTGTGGAAACACAACTGCAGGTTCCTATTATCTTCTATGGGAAATGGCGCGGTTGGAATTTTAAAGATTAGGGAGACTTCTAATCGAGTCAGGACCAAACCCTTTTGGAGTTAGGCAGTTCTAGGGCTAGCACCCATGAGAGTACCGGAGTACTCGAGTGAACTCACCCATCCCAAAGTTAGCATTTACCGCAAGGTTATAATGCACTTAAAAATATATGGTATGGCTGTATCACAGAACAGCCATAAGAAAGTATTTCTGAATGCTGCTGGGGGGCTCAGCTCATGCTTGGGCACCCTCTCACATAAAACCAAGCCCTCTGCCTTCAGGATTGTCAAGGCCTGCCATAGGAGTGGCTTATAGGTTTATATGTATCTGTATAAGGTAGTGATATAGGTAGACTATACCACAGTAAGGGGTGCAAGCACACCCTTACCCAGGTTGCAGTAGCAGACCTGTGGTGTTCTTTTGGAGTGCTTCCCAGGGGTGGCATAATACATGCTGCAGCCCCTGGTAGGCCTCTGAGGTACCTTTGCCCTAGGTACATAGTATACCATATACTAGGGGCTTATAAGGCACTCCAGAATCCAATTAGATGTGTACCTAATGTACATGGAAACAATTTTAGAGAGGAAGCAGCTAGGCTGTGGTCCTGATTAGCGGGGCCACAGCCAGAGTAAGGTCAAAAAACAGTGAAAAACCAGCAAAAAGTTGGGGTACCCATGTGAAGCAGATCCTACTCTCCAACAAAATGCAGGGACATTAAACTAACCTTGACCAGTTGAGTCTTCATGTTCTAAGTGAAAATACCTAGAGAGTCCATCTGCATTGGCATGGTTACTCCCAGGTCTATGTTCCACTGTAAAGTCCATCCCCTGTAGGGAAATGGACCACCTAAGCAGTTTGGGGTTTTCACCCTTCATTTGTTTTAGCCATAAGCGGGGCTTATGGTCTGTCTGAACAAGGAAGTGAGTACCAAACAAGTATGGTCTGAACTTCTTCAGAGCCCAAACCACAGCAAAAGCCTCCCTCTCAATGGCTGACCAATGTTTCTCTCTAGGGGTCAGACTTCTGCTTATGAAAGCTACTGGCTGATCCTGGCCTTCTTCATTCAATTGTGACAGTACAGCCCCAACCCCCAATTCAGATGCATCAGTTTGAACAATGAACTTTTTGGAGTAGTCAGGACTCTGCAGAATGGGAGCAGTACACATGGCCTACTTCAGGTCATCAAATGCCATTTGACAGCTAGCTGTCCACTGAACCTTTTTGAGCATTTTCTTAGAAGTTAAGTCATTCAAGGGTGTCACTATTGATCCATACCCTTTGACAAATCTCCTATAGTACCCAGTCAGGCCTAAGAAGGCTCTCACCTGCGTCTGGGTAGTGGGAGCAGTCCACTCCATTAGGGCCTCCAAAACATTCCTTAGGTGGACCAGTTGATCCTCCCAGGTGGAGCTAAAGACAGCAATATCATCTAGATATGCTGCACTAAAGCCTTCCAGGCCTGTGAGAACTGTATTCACCAACCTTTGGAAAGTGGCAGGTGCATTCTTCAAACCAAAGGGCATTACCACAAATTGATAGTGCCCACTAGGGGTTGAAAATGCTGTTTTTGGCTTTGCATCATCAGCTAGTCTGATCTGCCAGTAGTCAGCTGTCAAGTCAAATGTGCAAAGGTACTTGGCTGAGGCTAAAGTATCTATAAGCTCATCTGCCCTTGGTATTGGATGGGCATCAGTCCTAGTGACTGCATTGAGGCCTCTGTTGTCCACACAAAAACTCATCTCTCTTTTTCCACCACTGTTGTGAGGTTTTGGCACAAGGACCACTGGACTAGCCCAAGGGCTATCTGAGGGCCCAATAACACCCAGATCCAACATTTTCTGGACTTCTGTCCTGATACAGTCCCTGACATGGTCAGGTTGCCTATAAATCTTATTTTTAATAGGCAGACTGTCCCCAGTGTCCACTTCATGAGTGCACCAGGTAGTCTGACTTGGAGTCAGTGAAAACATGTGTCTGAACTGATTGAGAACCTGCCTGCAATCAGTTTGCTGCTGGGCAGTGAGGCTACCTGCCAAGGCTATACCATCTACTGACCCATCATCAGGGTCTGTGAGAGGAGGTCAGGGAGTGGGTCACTCTCTTCCTCCTGTCCCTCATCAGTTGCCATGAGCAAGCCCATGTCAGCCCTGTCCACATATGGCTTTAGCCTGTTGACATGGAGAACCCAATGGAGACTCCTAGGGGTTCCAAGGTCTACCAAGTAGGTAACCTCCCCTTTCTGTTCAACAATAGTGTGAGGTCCACTCCACTTGTCCTGTAGAGCTGCTGGGGCCACAGTCTCCAACACCCACACTTTCTGTCCTGGCTGATAAACAGTCAGTACAGCCTTTTGGTCATGCCAGGCTTTTTGCAGTTCCTGGCTAGCCTAAAGGTTTTTGTTTGCCTTTTTCATATACTCAGCCATCCGGGAGCGGAGACCAAGTACATAGTCCACTATGTCTTGCTTTGGGGGCTTGAGAGGAAACTCCCATCCTTCCTTCACAAAACACAATGGACCCCTGACAGGGTGACCAAACAGAAGTTCAAAAGGGTTGTAGCCAACCCCCTTCTGAGGCACCTCCCTGTATGCAAATAAAAGGCAGGGCAAGAGAATGTCCCATTTTCACCTAAGCTTCTCTGGGAGTCCTTTGATCATGCCCTTTAAGGTTTTGTTGAACCTTTCAACTAAACCATTGCATTGTGGGTGATAGGGTGTGGTGAATTTGTAATTCACTGCACACTCCTTCCACATTGCAGTTAAGTAACTTGACATAAAGTTTGCATCTCTGTCAGATACTACCTCCTTAGGAAAACCTACTGTTGAGAACACACTCAAGAGAGCTCTTGCCACTACAGGTGCTGTAGTGGTCCTTAGGGGAATAGCTTCTGGATACCTGGTGGCATGATCCACTACCACCAGTATAAACCTGTGCCCAGATGCTGTTTGAGGATCCATGGTACCAACAATGTCAATCCCTTCCCTCTCAAAGGGAACCCCCACCACAGGTAGTGGTATCAGGGGGGCCTTTGTAGTGCCACCTGCTTTTCCACTGGCTTGGCAGGTTACACAGGAGCAACAAAACTCATTTGTGTCTTCAGACATGTGTGGCCAGTGAAAGTGAGGAACAATTCTGTCCCAAATCTTGTACTGGCCTAAGTGTCCTGCTAGGGGAATATCACGGGCTAGTGTCAATAGGATGCCCCTAAACCTCAGAGGTATAACCAACCTCCTGGATGCACCAGGCTTGGGGTTTCTACTCTCTGAGTAAATTAGTCCATCATCCCAATAAACTTTATGGGTGCCACTAGCATTCCCTGCAGCCTCATCAGCTGCTTGCTGTCTGAGGGTTTCAAGAGAGGGGCAGGTTTTCTGCTCCTGGCTTAGATCAAACCTGGAAGGGCCCCCTGTCCCCAAGAACTCAACCTGGTCAGGTTCAAGCTCCTCTGGGACAGTTTCTTCTGCAGGCTCAAGATCATCTCCCTGAGGAGACTGATCAGTTTCCTGAGACAGGTGGGAAGGCTCTGCCTTAACCCTACTGCTCCTCCTCTTGTGAGGCACCTGGTCCATTATTCCAGAATCCAGGTCCTGTCCAGCTCTTGACATTTTTGCCTGTGACCTAGTCACAGCAAAGACATGTGCAGGGATCCCTAACATTTCTGCATGTGTCCTGAGCTCCACTTCAGCTCAAGCTGAAGTTTCCAGATCATTGCCAGGTAAGCATTGTACTGGTAGGTCCGCACTTACCACAACCTTCTTAAGGCCAGTTACCCCTCCCAAGGAGAAGTTAACAAATGCCAGAGAATGGTCTGTTTCGACATTGCTAGCATTGGTCACTTGGTACATTTCACCAAGTATAATCTGCCCAGGATCCACAAGATCTTTTGTCACCATTGTGACACTTGCTCCTGTGTCCCTGAATGCTCAAGCTTCTACTACATTAATTAAAGGCTGCTGTCTGTATTTGCCCAGGTTACTGGGGCTCACAAAGTGGGACATATCCATGCCCCCATCACTGACAAGCATAGCCTGAGTTGGTACTCTGACTAGGCCAGAGTCCATCTCAGAAACCACGGTCAACCCTACTACACCCTTATTCTGTGTATTCCCACCACCAATTGTAACTGTACTAGGGGGGAACAGGTGCCTTAGGGGCATTGTTGGTGGTTGGAGCATTTTCTTTAGCCTTAGTGCAGTCACTAGTTCAGTGAGTTTTCTGCTTACAGATTTTGCACCAGGGCTTCTTTTGGCCTTTTTCCTTTCCTGACTGGGAATCCCCCCTGAAGAAGATTTTTGGGGCCCTTGTGAAGACTTCTGGTCTTTAACCTTGTCCCCACCCTTATCAGAGTTTTTAGAATCTTGCTTCTTAGGGTCACCACATTGGTTCTGTACTTTCTGCCTCTCCCTGGTTCTGACCCATTTGTCTGCCTTCTTTCCCAATTCTTGGGGAGAGGTCAGATCAAAGTCTACCAGGTACTGGTGCAACAGCTGATTTTGACAGTTATTAAGAATCTGCTCCCTCATTATCAGATTGTACAATCCTTTGAAGTCACACTCTTTACTGCTCAATAACTAACCTTCCAGAGCCTTAGCAGCACAGTCAACAAAGTCAACCCAGTCCTGATTCTGTGCCTTTTGGGTATCTCTGAACTTTAACCTGTATTGTTCAGTGGTTAGGCCAAACCCATCTATCAGAGCACTTTTCAAGACTTTGTAATCATCAGCATCCTCTTCTCTTACAGTGAGGAGCTTGTCTCTACCTTTGTCTGCAAAGGAGAGCCATAAGATTGCTGCCCACTGACCTTGAGGGACCTTCTGTACTTTACAGGCCCTCTCCAAAGCAGTTATCCATTTGTGGATGTCATCCCCACTCTGGTAGGGAGGGACAATCTTATTTAGGTTTCTATGGTCATAAGACCTCTCCCTATCTCTAGGGATATTGCTGCCACCAAGGGACTCTAGAGCCTACTTTTTACTAGCTCTGTAGAGCTACAGGGCTTCCCTATCTAAGACCATCTGCTGCTTTCTGAGGTTGAACTTGTCTTGCTCATACTTCAGCAGTCTCTGTCTCCTCTCCTGGGAGGTTTCCCTCCCTCTGTGAGAAGAAACAGAGGTTCCAATAGAGGAGTTAGACTGAATAGATCTCCTTGACAGAGATCTATCCCTTCTAGCCCTGTGTTCAGGCCTACCAGGAGAAATGAAGGAAGTGGCATTATTGTCATCATCCTCATCCTCATCCTGATGGTCTGTGTTCACCAGAGTCTGGTCATTGTCACCAGTCTGGTCAGCATCAGAGTTAGGGTCAGGGGAGTTTCCACCCCTGGACCCACCCTCAGGTGCTGCCCCACCCACACTGTCTCCATCTACAGGCTGACTAGGACTTGTGAAATCATCCAGTTTCAGTATCTGTATGAGATGCTGGGTGGATGGACTTTTGCCTGTCTTCAGCTTCCTAATGGTACATATGGCCCTAAATCTAGCAAAGGAGAGATCCTCATATTTATAGGGAAGGAGCTCACTGGTTCCTGGTAGGGACTCAGTGGTTCTTGGCTGGTTAGACATTACTAATGTGGTGTGGTGTATTGCACTACCGACACTAGTGTGGCCTACTAAACTCTCTTGAGTTGTAGAAAGGGTGTGCTATCTCTTAACACACAACTCTAAGTTCAGTAGAACTCACTGTAGCTAAACTTGATATTATATGTAACTCAGGTACCTTTAGTGGTTTTCAGTTGATCAAATAAATTGAGATTATCTGGTAAAACAATAGCAAGCTGGAATCCCACCGCTGCCACCAATGTGAGAAGGTGGCCTGATATATGCTGTCCACTAGTTCTAATGGGCACCTTGTATCAGTCCAAACAACCCCTTATGGTGATAGATTAAAGACAACCTTAAAGACAACCTTATGTGAAAGCTATCCTAGTGGTAGCTATGGAGAGCAGCCTTCAGGCTAAGTCTTGAAGGAATGTAAAGCAGCTTGTTTTACCAGTCTATAATCTCTTGAATGATCAAATGAAAAGACAACCACACCAGGTATATATTCAAAATATATGTATTTAAGATAACACACACCCCTCTAGTCTCTTTATGAGACTGGAGTTCGAAGTACTTTAGTTACAAGTGTTTAAGCATCAGTAAAAGCACAAATACACTTTTGGGCCCTAGGGGCGTACCAAACCATATACTAAAAAAGTGGTATAATAACCACGACTGAAATAGGCAGTATGCCTATTGCCTCTAGAATCGCTGGGACCCCAAGGAACCACCCAAGGTAGTGACACAGGGGATCCACGGGAGCCGTATGCAGTGTGGAAACTCAACCGTGGGTTCCTATTATCTTCTATGGGCAATGTCGCGGTTGGAATTTTAAAGATTAGGGACACTTCTAATCGAGTCAGGACCAAACCCTTTTGGACTTAGACAGTTCTAGGGCTAACACCCATGATAGTGCCAGAGTACTCGAGTTACCTCACCCAGGGAAGCTGGGTGCATAGGTGCCTTTTGGTGTCGGGTCGCGCCATCGATTCCAATGGAAGCCTGCAAAGAACTGCTGCTGCCGTGAAGAGGAGAAGTGTCCGTAGAGATCCAAGCCTGGATCTAGGATATAAGGAACCTGAAAGCGGAGGGGACAGAGTCTGGGTCACTTGCCAGTGACCGAGGGCAGGATGGACCAATGCCCACAGATGTCGGGTGCTGCAGGTGAGTTGATGGGTGTCTTGACTCTTCAGCCATGAGACCCAGGAGGCGTCGACGAAGTCCACGAGCTGTATTCGAGCTGTCCCACAAAGTCTGTCGAGTGCTGCGGTGTCGGCTACCAGAAAGGACCCAACAATCCGCGGCAACGGCAAGTCTCAGGAATGCAGAGAAAGGACTGCGGTGCAAACCAGCAAGGTCTGATGGACTCACCCCGCAAGGGTAAGTAAGGGCAGGCCTGGAGCAACCAGAAAAGCCCAAGCAGGAGTGGAGTTGCCTTTGTGGGGACCTGCTAGCCAACGGGCTAGTGATCGCGAAGGAGCCTCAAGCAGTCGCAGTTGGAGCTGGCCCACGGGTCACTTGTGGAGTGGAGGCCAATAATCTTCAGCCCAGGAGGTGTTCAAGGCTGGGGCTACTCGGAGCCCAAAGCACAACTTCGAGGATGACCAGGAAGGTAGTGTTGCTGCAAAAGTTCACGGTGTCCAGTGGTCACGGTTCCACGTTACCCACGATAGCCACGGGCCTCAGCTTTGCTGTGAACTCAGGTTAGCCTCGGGGAAGTCTGGAAATCCACCTCTGGGGATGCAGAGACTTCAGCGTCTGGTGGGAGCTTCAGAATTGCAGACTGGTCAGTTGCTTCTTTGGTGCCCTGCCAAGCAGGGGAGTCACTCCTTGACCCCAAGGGAGATTTCTTCTATCTTCTAGTAGTGTAGAAAATCGATGGTCCCGGATATATGTTTCAGAGGTTCGTCCAGGGTAATCTAAAGTCCTAGGGACTGGATTGCTATACTCATACTAAGTTTAGGGGATGGACTAACTCTAAAGCTCCACCTATGGGTGGGTCTGGGGTGGGGGTGGTTACACCCCTTCCCCTTTGTCCAGTTTCGCGCCAGAGCAGGGGCTGAGAGCCCCTGCAACTGGTTTGAACTGGGCTATGCACAGGGACACCTTGTGTGCCCCAGGCAGTGTCTCAAAAGCATTCTCTGAATGCACCCACCCTGCCCCAATACACATCAGCCTGTCTGGGGAGGTGGTTACACCTCCCTGTGACAGGAAACCTATTGTCCAAGCCTCCCCTGCTGCAGTTTCCCCCAGCAGCAGGAGGCCATAGGAGTGTCTTATAGGTTTATATGTGTCTGTATAAGATAGTGATATAGGTAGCCTAGACCACAGTAAGAGGTGCCAGCACACCCTTACCCAGGTTGCAGTAGCAGACCTGTGGTGTCATTTTGGAGTGCTTCCCAGGGGTGGCATAATACATGCTGCAGCCCCTGGTAGGCCTCTGAGGTACCTATGCCCTAGGTACATAGTGTACCATATACTAGGGGCTTATAAGGCACTCCAGAATCCAATTAGATATGTACCTAATGTACATGGAAACCATTTTATAGAGGAAGCAGCTAGGCTGTGGTCCTGATTAGCAGGGCCACAGCCAGACTAAGGTCGAAAAACAGTGAAACACCAGCAAAAAGTGGGGGTACCCTTGTGAAGCAGATCCTACTCTCCTACAAGGACCATGGGGCATATTTAAAGTGAAATGCTGCACCGGGTTGATGAAAACAAATCCGCTGCGTTGAGCTGCTTCATTAGAAAAATACATAGATGGGCTGTATTTACAGGGATATGTGCCAGCCCTGTGCATACCCCTGGGCTAGTGCAAATAGAACAGCTGTGTGCCAAAGCAGACACCCTTGCACCATGGCACAAGGGTGTCAGTGTGACGCTCAACTGATTTTTTACTGTGCCAGGGTAAACACATGGGGTGCACCATAATCTTGTGAATTCAGTGCGTCCTTTGTTTTTGAAATGATGCATGGTGGTGCTGCTAAATTTCTAGCACCGTGTTGTTGTGCTATTTCTATGTGAACATGCCTCTTGGTAGATACATGTCACCACACCAGCACTACTAACATATGGGGTGCTGGCTTACTCATATCACTCTATAACAGCCTGTCATGTCAGTCCATTGGATATGGTCACGCATGATGTAGATGTTGTAGGCACATAGGAGTCAATGTATGATCAGGGTGCCATCACTGTGTGGCAGTAAGTTGGCTGCCAAGACCAAAATTGCAACAGCCAGAGGAGGCACATAACACAGACAAGTGCATGCATCTGATTAAAACGATGTGTGACACCCTGCAGATAAGCATTCAGGTCCTGATAAAATGGGTTAAACATCAGTGATCGCAATCATTGTATTGCAAGGCCCATCCACTCAGAGTTTGCACACAGTGGTAGTGGTAACAATGCTGAGATCCAGTCATCTGAAAGGAAAATACAGTGTGATTTATAATCCATACCATTGTGTAACAGGTGTCCTACGCATCAATGAGGAACTGAGGGGTCTATTCACAATGGGATTGCACCACCTGAACGTCACTTTTTCTGATGTTCCGGTGGCACAATGCCCTGCACCATGTTTAGAAAGTGGTGTTAAGCCATTTTGCTTGGCTTAACGTACCGCTGTAAATATGTTACCCCTTCACACAGTTTTCTTCGTCAAATGGGCATCAATGGGTTTTCCTGTGGGCGTTCCGCCGCAATACTCATTGCTTTTGATTCTGTGCCAGATTAAGAAGGATCTGTAAATTTGAAGCAGCACCAAAAACTAACGTCATGCAAAATCAGGCGTTAGATTGGTGAACAAGGAGAAATATTTGTGTTTCTCTTCGTTTTTGTCTTTTTTAACTGTGCTGTATTCTGCAGCACACATAGAAAGAGCAAAACACCATTACTAATTGTTTTTGTGCAGGATAGTGTGCCTTCCTGCACAAAAACAATCATTAGATAATGGCGATCTGTTACTTCTATGGGTGCTGCAAAATGCAGCACCCTTAGAAGTAGCTAATCACTATTATTGATTGTTCATGTGGAGGGAGGGACATCTTCCCACACATAAGCATTCATCCCTGCACTCAGGCACCCTTGCACTATGGTGCAAGGATGGCTGTGTTGGCGCTAGGTATCTATTTTTAGCGCAATGGAAACCACAGGGCAGACCCACATTCTTGTAAATATGCAATGTTCCTGTGCTATTTAGAGAATGCAGTGCGGCCGCTGCAAAATTGGCTGCATTACTGCACTGTGCCATTTCCTCATAAATATGCCCTGAAAGTGAAATGTATTGCACCTTGATTGTCAACTGGATTACTCTAGTCGGTATCTAAGAGAGATCAGCAATAGCAATTCTCCATCTCAATGCAGGGAAAGAACCCTGATCTACTGGCCAGCAGTCTGTCCCGGACTTCAGCGATGATAGGGATGATGACAACATACAAACCATCAACCAGGACACCCTCCAAGAACTCCTGGACTCCATCGGGACACCATCTCTGGACACAGGGAGGGTCACCATCCTCGTGGGTCTCCACATCCGCTGTCTACCAACAAACAGGCACCACCTGCCATTACACCTAGCCCCTGGGCTTTGAGCACTTACAGATTACCTTCCAACATACTGTGGTAGATGTCCAGCCAGAGTTGGTAGGGCAGGTGCAGGCCGGGATGGAGACTATAGACCTTAGTGACCACCCTAAAGGGAGTCAGTTGGCACCTCACTCCCAATAGTGGCACCTACTCTTTGCTCCATAGCCTCCAGCAGTCCCTGGCTGACATCGCTGGTGTTATGAGGCAGAGGCAGAAACAAATGCCCTGCCAGAGTAACACCAGTGAGGTGGCCAACTAGCTGGGGGCAATAGGAACCATTTTAGATGTCCTTTAAGCAGAAACAGGACTCCCACTTTGCTGCTTTGGCTGCCTACCACTGCGATGTTGCAGCTGTGTTACAAAAAACCAGCATATTGTCCTCGCTGTGCTGCCTTATGTGTTGGCATAGATGAATACTGCTGCAGTTACGGGATGTGTACCTCCCTTGGCATCTGCACCTACAACACCACCTTCATGGGAAACACCGGACACATCCGAGGTGGAAGATGTTGATGGCACCTCTTTCCAATGAAACAATGTCCAGTAGCAGTCATCTGTGCCACATACCCAGTTTCTACTTTGTCCCGTGCTTATGAAAATACCAGGGAACATCTGCTGTCACTGTCCTCATTTTGATTTTGCCCTGTTCACCTTGGTATTTGTGGGCTGTTAATGTGGCCTATCCTTCCTAATGACATTGTAGTGATCCTCCTCACTGAAGCACTCCTTTCCTCCACATGTCCCATGACATGTTTCCCACCTGGACAAAGTGAGCATACACATGTCTATTATCCATCATATCAGATGTACTAAGCCCTAATTACGAAGGCAGACTAATTGTTGCACAAGCAATTTCAACACCATGGCGCATCTAGGTATGGCCATGTCAGTAATGATTATGCTTGAGTTTAATGTACCTTTGGTACCTATGAAATGGAAAGAATGTCATCTTTACTGTACATAAGTGTGCCTTCTGCATCCTGCAATCGCTTTTATGCCATTGGCATTTACCACACTAAAAAGTGGAATGTCTGCAAAGTACATGTATTGTCTCACAACATAGTGTAAATGATATGGCAAGGACCCATATCAGGACATATTGCTAACTTCACTGAACAATTGGCAGGTATGACATGTAACAATGGATGCTGGATCAATACCTCAAATCACATAGCGGCATATGAAACTACCTGAACTCTTCTAAGTCCAAGGTGGACCATGCCACCGCTCATTACATGTTCCCAATATCATAACATGTGCAACTTACATGCATTCAGAATACTTCACAACCACAGCAATGTTTCGCCTAGTTTGCCACTGTGATCATGACTCCCCTGTCAATTTTCTATCATGTGGTCCATTCCAGATTGGCAATGTGTTCTCCTTGACAGTAGTAAGAGGCTGATGGACATGCAACATTTAACGTAAACTTTTCCTGACCTATTTATCTTCATACAAAAACATAGCGTAGCTATAGTGGACATCATGGAACCATACCATTTTCATTCAAAATGCTGTTCAAGACCAGTGATATGCATTTTGCCACATTCAGAGGTTAGCTAAGCAGTGTAAGCCATCGCAGTCCTCATTAATGTTTGACAACCCAGGAGAGGTATGCAAAGGAGGATCATCAGCACATCCCTTGCGCGGCCCGAGCATCACTTTTGACAATGTATGAACGGACATCCCAGAGGTGCAAGTGGCCGGTAAATAAGCTCCTTTATGTGTAATGTATGTTCTGTAATGGCCCATCACAACTGTACCTGACAAATGCTTGATGTTAAATAAGCAGCTCTGGAGTAGATCTACACTACCTGGTGTAGGACTTGGCCCTTTTTGGCTAAAGTTCCCTAAACTTTTTGCTTTCCCCCGAGACCTTTTTTCTGACATGGCATTGCCAACTTAGATGCTTTGGACACTTTGCCACTGCTAAACAGTGTCTAATTGTAAGTGTTCCCTGTATAAAGTTTAATGGTAATTGGTTGTCCATGATTGGTATGTTTGCCTTGCTAGTAAAGTCCCTAGTAAAGTGCACTATGTGTGCCAGGGCTGGTAATGCAAATGCTACTAGTGGGTCAGCAGCACTAATTGTGCCACCCACACAAGTAGGCTTAAAAAGAGAACTCAGGCCTACCATTAAACTGCCATATTTTTCTGACAAGTGCACTCACTTGCCAGACCTTACCCTTCCCTTTTTATGCACATCAGACACCCCTATGGTAGGTCTAGTGTACCCTCTGGGCAGGGTGCAGTGCATGTGAAAGGTAGGACATGTACTGAGGTGTGTGCAATGTCCTTACAGTGAAATAATCTCCATTTCGTTTTAAACTGTGGTAAGGCCTTCTTGGCCATAGGATAGAATGGGAAGGCTGTGTAATATGTTTTCCAGCCTATCTTGCTAAAAGCTTAAGATGGAAAGATGAAGTTTAGTATGCCTGAACTAACAATGTAATAACACATCTTTCTATGAACGCGTTTTTGCATTGTGTGTTAAAAGCCATTATTTTAGAAGTGGGTAGGTTTTTGTGCTCTAACATTTCTGTGTGTATCTGCCTGGTTGTGGTTTGACTGACTGGATTTGAAAGCGATAGGATCTGGGGAATGTATTGACCCAGGGGATGAGGTGAGCCAGCAACAGGCTGACCTGCATCTGGAGTGTAGGGGGAGGAGTAGCCCCTAGAGGAGAAGAGGCCTGGGATGCTGCTATAAAACAGTTGTCCAATCTCCTGCTGAGTGATTGAGAATCAAGACCCTCACTAATCAAAGGAAGAAGGTGTCACTGGCAGGGAGGCACCCAGAACTGGTTTGAACAGGGGTCAGTGCCCCCTGAACACAAAGACTACAAAGCCATTGAGGGGTATAACTATGAGAGCTGAACTTTGGAGAAGGGTGTGATCAAGATTGAACAAGACTCAAGCTACTTTGTGGTCAAGGAACCTTTGCCAAGGAAGAAACAACTGAATAGACTGAAGGAAAGGACTAACCCTTGCTGTGTGTTCTGGGGCTGGCCTGCAGATTGCTGTTTTAACCAAGGAAAGGCTGAAGTGACTTTGCTGTGTGCTGTGTCCCCCTGCTTGAAAGGACTTTGCTGTGCTATGTCCTGAAGTAACTTATCCCCAAGGGCCAGAGGTGAGCTGGTTCCCTGTTGCGGAAACTCAGGAAAACAAAAGTTTCCAGGAGAGTCTCAGGAGGCGCTCTGTGTGCGTGCTTGTTGCAGCCTGAGACCCTCGTAAGCAGTGTGATCGTGGGGCAACTGGAGTCCAAGCGAGGATCAGCGACGCTGTGTGCGTGTGCTTTTTGCAGACTGAACCTTTTGTGAGGATTGTCCAGTTATTGTGTGAACCGGAATCCAAGTGAGTCTTATCGACGTGGTGTGCGTGTGCTTTGTGCAGCATGAGACCTTTCTGAGGATTGCCTTGTATCGTGCACCCAGAATCCAACTGAGTCTCCACGACGCTGTGTGCGTGTGCTTTGTGCAGTGGGAGACCTTCGTGAGGATTGCCTTGTTATCGTGCACCCAGAGTTAAAGTGAGTCTCAGTGACGCTGTGGGCATGTTCATTGTGCAGCCTGAGACCTTCGTGTGGAGTACCCGGTGATCGTGTACCCAAAGCTCAAGGAAGTCTCAGCAACACTGTGTGTGTGTGCCCTGTGGCAGCCTAAGATCTTCGTAGCAGTAGTGGCCTGGACCGGCAGTCCTGAAGGAGCTGAGCCGCCGGCCTGAGCCCGCCGTTGCCTAATCCCAAAGATTGCATCAGAGGCCCAAGTTGCTGGACGAGGAGAGGAGAGTGTGTTCGCGCCCCCCAGGTAACATGTGTCGACTCCTGGTGCCGGGCTCCGAGGGAGATGCTCTCGGCCTCTTTCTTATTTCAGCAGCTCAAGCCTCTGCTTCAGCTTGTATTGCGGACCATATTGCCAAGGGAGTGGCAGCACCGGGGCCGGAGTGCGGAGCTGCACGTTTTGTGTTATACCATACCCTTGTGGGAGGTAACGGTTGTCAGAGGCTGCCTGCGAGTTAGCACGAGTGGTGGAGGGACCACCTAAGACACCGTGATCGGTGCCGGAGTGTATTACGGATTACTCTATTTCTGCATAACAGAGTACCTGATTGTCGTATTACACATTGCATCATTTCTGCATAACGAAGTACCTGATTAGAGTATTACGGATTGCATCATTCCTGCATAACAAACTACCTGATTAGTGTATGACGCATGGCATTATTTCTGCATAACAAACTACCTGATTGTCGTATAACGCATTGCATTGTTTCGGCATAACGAACTACCTGATTAGCGTATTACTCATTGCATTATTCCTGCATAACAAACTACCAGATTAGTGTATTACGCATTGCCTTATTTCTGCATAACGATGTACCTGGTGGTTGTATTATATATTGCATTATTTTTACATTACAAAGTACCTGATTGCTGTGTTACGCATTGCATTATTTTTACATTGCAAAGTGACTGATTGTTTGTACACATTGCACTAGTTTTACACTGCAAAAGTGCTGATTCTAGCATTAAGATCTGCATAACATGGTGTTAGGATTATAGTAGACTGTTTAGAAGTGCTCATTAATATCGCCAGAACTTACAAGTGCTGGCTGGCCCAACAACCAGCCAGAAGAAATATTACAAATACACATATGTTGGATTTATACCGTGTGGTCTTATCGTATATCTTTCTATATAAAGTTTATACTTGTTTTTATAAAACTTGTGTGGATTCTATTTGTGGTGTCATCATTGGGTTGCTGTGAGCATGGTTGCAAATACTTGCCTTGAAGAGAAGCCTGGCTGCTCGTGCCAAGCTACCAAAGGGGGTGAGCGGGGCTCTCTCAGAAGGTGACCTTCCTTTCCCTGATGTGGAACCACGGGTCCCTACCTCAGCCAACCAGGAAACCCGGGTCTAACACCTGGTTTGTCATCATATAAGCTGTCTGGATGGCCTAAGGCCAGGTACATCAGCTCAATGCTTCTCTGAGACTCATATGTACCGCCTTCAGAGGCACAAATACTTGTGTGGCGCACTCAGTGTCACAGATAGCAGTCATGCACAGCACTTGGGACACAGCTATTTTGTTCCAAAAATCATGTGAGCCATACTCAATGTTACCACAAGTCATCAATGGGTACATGAGGCACATAGGATAGCAGACAAATCTTGTGTACTTAGCAACTGTTTCACCAACTTCTATGCCAACATAGTCCAGGAGGTCCGACTCCCTGCCAACCACATTGGTCCAGCTGTTTTAGTTATTGGGTGTCGCAGTCCACTCCGAACATCTCTGCATATGAAGGTGACCACTCTCCCGCCATTATTTGCGGACATTCACGGGGTAGCCCTAGATGATACATCCCCCACTGGCTACCATGGCAGGCCGGTAATATGTGACCAGCCCCAAGAAGCCCCCAAACTCATGCTCAGTCATGGAGCAAGACAGACTTTTTCCCGACATGCTCCCACTCAAATTATAACACCCAAACACAACTAAATTCCCCAAATGCCACTACTACGCCTGACAGCATACAGGACAATACACAACACTATGCAATTACAAACAAAAAGGACTAGAGGGACACGACAGGAAAAGCAGACATGATAAACGTGCTCCATCCACACCAATACCACTCGCCAGCACACCCAAAACACAACTCGTCCCAAGCTCAGACACTAAAACTATGACTTAAAGTGAAAATTAAAGTAGCTTCACAGTTCCTGGTTTGCAGAATGTAGGATTCATTACATCACTTCCCTTTATCCATTACTTCACTTCCTGGCCAGATGTGTCACGTTTTCAGCCGATGCTTTGTTTTTTTTTATGCTACCAGTCAATGCGTCGATTTCACACAAGACCTGACAAGGGACAATGCATTTCTTCAGACGCGCCGGCTGGGAAGCATCAGTTTCTGCTGACGCAGTGGCTGAAAAAAATCATTTTTAGTGCTCATGTGTCGTTATGTTTTGATGCAATAAGGCAAATGTGTTATTTCTTTTGCTGTATTGGAATGTGCAATGCATGTAATATTATACAGGGATTTGCAGTGTTGAGTGTGAATAGTCAAATTGACCTGTTTAAAGTTTTTTAGTGTATTTACTATGTGATATGTGTTGACAGTGGACATATGTGTGAGTTAATGCTGTTCAGGTATCATTCTACACATAGTGCCCAAACACTGTGGTAGCAAAAGGGTGCACCTTACCTAACCTTGTCTGCTAAATAAGTCTTAGCAACCATTGACATTGAATTATCTTATCACAGGTGTGCAACAAACTAGCACTGCCACGGGGTCAGTGCAACCACATATACGACAGAGTAGCTTACAGTCAAACAGTGTTGTGTCCTTCAGTGGAGGCATCATGCTGTAGACAAATTTGAGAGTGTGCAGTGATTGGCTGCACCCATTTGGAAAGGGATGTATGGAAGGTGCCATTAAATCATTTGGGCACATGCCATTCATATCCAAGGGTTATACGCCACAGGAAAGTAACAGTGTCATCATTTGTGGCCAACGTGATTCTCACTCATTTTGATGGTGCTATGGTAGATCACCATGCATGCCTTGGAGTGACCTCCTACATATTGTTGACAGTAAGACTGCGAAACTCACACCATAGCAATGGGTGTTCACATGAAACACAGTTGCAATGGCAAAGTATAGTATGTAGCATTTAAATGCTTGATATGGGATAACCTACAGGATTTGACATGGGGATACAGTTATTGGTGTCACATATGTAGATTGTAGTATTGGGACTGTGTTCCCATGCACATACTATGTGGAACACTTCACAGACATCATACCATAAGTGGCATCTACTATCGACTGCAAATATGAGGCGCGAAATGGCTAGCAGCCGTAGAGACACACACACATAGTCATTGCACACTATCTACGTTACCATACCATGTTAAGTATGAAGTCCCACACCAACTATGTATGCACTGCCTCATTCAACCCAAGACCAATATGTCAACGTATTCCTCCATAATTGACTGCCATGTGGTTTGTCTTGTGCGTGAGAAATACTTACTAACCAGTAGGCCCTTCCCATGGGTCCCATTCTGGAAGCGCTCATTGATGGTGGAATGCCGGAAGATGAAGAGTCATGAGCACTGCCAGTGTACTTTGGTCCACGATTGCCTGCACGTTCATCTAATAATTGTGCTTTCTGTTGTGGTAGATATGTGATGTTGCCGCTGGAGGCCCAAGTTGCACATGGTTTCAGTCCATAGCCCCCAACATATGTGAAAATCCTGCAATGGCATAAAAGCCTTGCTTGTTCTCCTGTTGTTGCTGCTCTGTGTTGGGGAAGTAGAGGTACTGGGATGTGAGGCTTTTGATGGCATCCAGGATGGAGGGCAAGAATGCCTAGAAGGATGGCTGGGATACTCCTGTCTGTGGTGGACGGGAAAGTTCCAGGCGCCAGCATGTGCAGGACAGCCAGTAGCTTGGCCTGTGGAGGTATATTGGTGTAGAGCTGCAATGTTGTCTGAAGCATTTGGTGCAATTTGGTGCAGGAGGCTGACAATGGACTCCCTCATGAGCCTGTAATAGGCAATGACCTCCTCCTCCCAGAGGTCAATGAGGGTTATCCTCTGGTGGTATGTCCGCTCCCTTCTCTTGCTCTGCTTCTGTGGTGGCGGCAGTGGTGGACGTCTCCTTGAGCTCCAAGCTGCAATAGCAGTAGATCTGTGGCATAGTTGAGCTTGCTGAAGTGATTTGGGTGTGTTGAGCTTTTATACCAGTGTGCATGTGTCATTTTTACACCTGATTTTCCATAGCAGTGAAAAACTGCTGCTACGGCTGCATCATTTTTGCAATGCTTTTTCTGGAGGGAACACCAGCCTTGCATGTCATTACCTATAACTAGTGGATCTGGCGCTAAAAGAAATATGCGCTAGCAGTGAAAAAGTGACGTAAAGGGCTCTAGCGTACCTTTGTAAATATAGCAATTAAAAAAGAAGCTTTTGCAGCATAAACAAAAGACTCTGCGGTGGTGTTAGATCCTTGTAAATATGTCCATTAGCCTTTTTTTATGGAGCTCAAAATCTTCCAGCTGGGTAAGCCTGAAGCTGCATCTGACAAAGTTGCTTCAAAATCGAAACGTTATGAGTTTCTGGAGCACCTCCTCTTTGTCACTTTGAAGGCTCACAGGGCCTTAGGGACAGCAAGTACAGCATGAACTCACTACAACAGAAGGGACAAGCAGGTTCTAGTTCAGTTCTAGTTGCTACTGGCCAGCAGGTCAGTTCAGAAAAAAAGGCCTCTTGCAGCTTGTTTTGTCCCAATAGCCAAACGAAGGTCTGCAAACTGACTCTTGCTGTTCACTTCTTTGTCCTGGATGAAAGCAAGAGCAGGTGTAGCCTTCTTATTCTCCTCATAGACCTCAAACAGCAGATGCAGTCCTTCCTCTTTTCTTCCACTGGACCTTAGAGTGTTCTCAGTGTTGTCCCTTGAGATGCCCCATTTATGACTGACACCAGATAGAGGCTCCTCCCTAAACAATGGGATACACATTTCCAGGGGCAACCCTAGCAACATTTGCAGCAGTTCCTGTTAGCCCTCTTACAAACAGTCCCACAGTGCACCTTATTCACAAACTCCAAGATGGGGAAAGCCTTTGCCACTGTAAGAGCCTGTGGGACCACCCAGAGGTTTGGCCAGGGTAATGAGCAGTCACCTCCTATGTCATCACTCAAAACTTGGCCTGGAGGTAACTCTCCTCTCACTGAGTTTGGTGCTAGCCTGATTAGGGGGGCAAAGATTGGTACTCGCTAGGTGTCACCTGACATTTACTTGTGAAATGGCAATTTCCTTTGAAATTAATTGATTCCTTGGTCGACGACAACTGATCTGCCTACCAGGAGAAGGAAAATACCTCCTTATCTCCAGACCACTGTTGTTACTCAGAGAGCAGTTTTGGCAACTCATTAAGGTCAATCACTTGCTTGGCAGCTGCTGAAAAGCTAATGTAATTTAGCCCGCAGCAGCTTCAAAGAAGGAAAAGCTGACATTCTAAAAGTTAGCTTTTCTGACAACTTAGAAAGCCAACTTAAATTTTTTGTGGGTTTAATTAAACATTAAAGAGAATGATTTAATTATTTTTCTATAAAATAGCAAATGTGATAGAGCTGAATAAATATGCTAATCTGTACTATAGTTTTCTGGAAGGACACCAGGGCCTTCAACAGGGAGCTTGTCACTGCAGAAACATGTTGACATTAAACTTCTATGGTGTACATTTGTAAATACTGTGCACCCTACTCTGTGGGCTACCTGGTGTACATGGGGGTGGTTTATTAGGAGTTAAAAGAAAGACCTTTTTGCTACAGGTTTAAACTGCATCAGTCAAGCCGTGATAGAAGGTCTGAAGCCATGTTTTCCATCCCATATTAGTGGATTGCACAATGAGTGCTTCTGTGCACAGGTGACATCACCCTTTCTATGCATAGGTGTATTTTCTGCACAATATAATATGGCTTTATAACACAGTTAAATAAACCAATTAGAGGATAGCCAATTTAACCTTGTTTTAGGGTACAGGGCACATGCACTGTGCCCTAGACAGCTGTGTCCCAGTGAAACAAGTAAACCAGCAGGATCAGCCCAACGAAATAGGGTGATGGTGGAAAGAGGGAAAGTTTCTCACAACTACCTTTTTTCATAGACTTTTTTTTAATTTCTGCTTGGATTCTATCATCTTCGGTTATGATAGTAATAACCTATCAGCTGCCTTGATAAGAGATCTGTCAAATTCTGCTGTTTTATAGCTTTCTGCAGATTTCCAAGCGATACACATAAGTCTGTGTTATGAAGATCTCAAGCAACAGGTATCTTTGCACCATTGCGGTTGAAATCAAAATTAACCCTTATAAAATCAAATAATCATTGTTTTATTTCCGTATTCAAACAGACATCCTTTAAACTTCTACCATAATGTGAACTGCCCTTTTGCTGCCCTAATTATTGCAATGTCTATCACTAGGCTGCAATTATCAAAGGATATAGTTATCAGTTCTGACAGCACATTTATATCTGCTGTGTTAAAAAAGTTCATCTAGCATAGCAACAGTTGAATGCCTAGAACTATTACAAGTAAATGTCCTTAAACCTGAGTGTAAATCTCTCAAACTTCTCAATAGCCTATTTTATTTCAATATCCCTAGCAAGTGTGTCTAAATTCATTTTCTGGGTGCCCTGGTTAAATCACATGAGCCTGATGCAGCTTGGTAAGTCAGTGGCGATTTTGAAAGCACAGAGAATAAGGGCCAAATTTATGACCTGGTTTGGGCGCTCTTGTACCACACAGCATGGTGAGACAATGCACATGTTAAGTCTTATTATGAAAAAGTCACGCAAAGCCACCTCGCATGATTTTCAGTGGCTCTAAAACTAATAAACGCAACACATTGCAAATAACTGAGTTACTTTGTCCTGGGTAGGCTTTCCATGGGCATTGCGCCCCCATGCAACTCCTGTGGTTTTTGATGCATTCACAGATTTACCAGACCTTGTAAAGCTGGGGATGAGCTAAACAGATACTCCTCCACAGAAAAGGTGCAACAAGGAGAAATATCTGTATTTCTCTTTTTTGTTTTGTCTTTCTATGTGTGCTGTATTATTGGGCACACATAGAAAGAGAAAAACGCCTCTCAGGATTGTTTTTGTGCAGTAAGGTGCCCGTTCCTGCACAAACACAATCCTACCTACAGTGCAGGCACCCTTGCACCATGATGCAAGGTTCCCTGAGATGGATTTAGGCTGCCAAAATGGCACCAGTGCAAGGGAAAAGGACAGGATTGTGCAATATTGGATAAATAAATCATCACAGGGAAAGGGCAGGAATGTGCTGTATTTATCCATTACAGCACATTCCTATCAGTAAGTTAGTCAGTCACATAACATTAATCGGCCAAATACGGCCATAAAAGTACAAATAATAAAATACATTTAATGAGTAAATAGAGCAGCATTACAAGATTCAGGGCACGTTTGGGGATAAAAAATTATTTTCAAGAAACATAATACATAAGGTAAATACCAATGATAAGAAACATAAAACATATATAAAAGGGCCAATAGATCTGAGGCTAAAAACTGCAGAGATTTTTCAAAGAATGAAAGTTCCTAACATACAAATAAGATAATGGTAGGGCAGTTATATTGAGCCATATTTGTTTCTTACACCCAAATACAAGGCGGACAAAATTACCCACTACCATGCAAATGTTCTTGTTCTTCAGCCTTTGTAATTGATCAAAGGCCTCCTTATAGAAGTTTGCTTTAAACGAGAAAACAAAAGGGAAATAGAAATCGCTTCCTAACATGAGCATACAGGGTGCAAAATACAATAACATGCAGTGTGCTTTGAGTGGCAGTATTGTTGCACAAATATTTGGGCAGTGGTTCTCCCCAGACTATATGTCTTGGCAAAAGCAACTATCAGGTGCAATAGAGTAAATTCTGGTCTTGTTAAATAAAACCTGAGGTTCCTCTTCAGAAACCAAGCAAGATAAGGCTCACACCCCTGTGTCAAATGAATTGTGTTTAAAGTGCAGCTTGCAAGCAGGTTCTGAAAAGCCGCCTGGTGGGCTCTGTCGTGTCTAGACCAAATTGCCTTCTTTACCCTGGAGATGGCCCTGGAGTTAATTTTTGCCAGATTTTTGGCATAATCCTGCAGGCCCAACTCTAGGAACTCTTTTTTCTTTTTAAACAAATCCAATACTTCCTTGGAGAGTTGGGCATCAGGGTTCCCCCGAATCCTCAGCCATAAGAGTAGAGGTGCCTGTTTATGCTGTCACCTGCAGGCGTTAAGCCCAGCTCTGATAGGCTCATAAAGGCAGTGCATGATTGGGGAACATACAATAACCTAGGAACAAACTTATTTCCTACCTGACGAATTAGCCCGGGCCTTTTTATCCCCAGACCACTGCTCCACAAGTTAACACCAAAACACATTTACTCTGATAGATCTCTGTCAGTTTTTTGATTGGTTTGTGTCCCAACCTCACAAACCAATTGATTTGTTGATGTAGGCTGTGCCAATTTCACTGTTACTCAAGTGAATGAAACTTCTAAGAACTAACACCTGGATTACAAGCATTAAAAATAATTTTTGTTTCATATTTTCTTAATTAACTTGATTAACTAGTGTACATTCCATTCCGGGACAAATGTTGGGCTAACAAAGGGTGCTTACTCCGACGTGGGACGTGCAACTGTCTCTATGATTCATGCCTAGGATCAGAAGGCAATACTCTAATACACGAAATTAAATTGATAAATAGAAATACCATTAGGTACCTATAAACTAATGCAGCCATCTAATTGAGCCCCCTCCTGCCAGCCCAGAATGGAGGATAACTATGGGAGAGCTGCAGGACCTTCTCAGAATAGTGCCTGGAACAAAAGAAGAAGAGGGCCTGCCCTGCTGGACCCTTGGACTGCTCCACAGAAGGCTTCTCTCAAAAGGACTGCACCTGCTGAACACTCTAGGCTCCACAAAGAAAGGACTGTGCCTAACTCAAAGGGAAAGGAGTGAACTCGCTGATCAGCAATGGGTACAATAGACTGGGAAGAAGTCACCCGCAAGGCCAAAGACTGGATCAACCCTGAACAGTTGCAACTGGATTTTTTTCTGGACTGTGCAGTTGCATTATGGGCGATTGAGTCCGAGCCCCCAAGAGATAATCCAGAGTCTCTGAACCCTTGACTGGTGCTCTTGGACACTTCTCTACACAAAGTAACCAACAAGTAACAACATCTGAAATTTTGGAACCTTTCTGCAAACTTTAGCTGAAAAGCTTCAGTAGGAGACCGACTCGATGTCGAGAGTCAAGCTGCTATCGTTGACGCGCGAATCCGCCTAACTGCGCTGGTTTGTCCTGCTGTAAGCTCCAGAACTCCTTGCCTTCGACAGCTAATACAAGACTTTCACTGAGTCATCGAAGCATTGTGCTGTTGCAGGCTGCCACCATCAAATTGATCTTTGGATTCGAAAAGACCAAGGATCCACCGACCAGCCCGCCGACAAGAGAAAAGCTCCAAGAAAAAGACTGCAGGACTGATTTAGAGTGTAGTGTATGGGTTACTCTGTCACAAACATGACGGATATCCCAGTTGCCATATTACAAGTGCCATAGGATATGATGGACTTGTAATTTTGTGGACGTAATATCCGTCACATTTGAGATGGAGAAACCTGGTCCACCAAACTCTAAATCAGGACCTAAGTCCGAAGGTAAACTTTGGACCGGGGCTTAGCACTCTATCTATCCAACCCATGCCCCATCACGATCAGCCTAAAACTTTGACTTGGTCCCAGTCCATCACAACTAGATAGCCATGAGTGAGTGGAGCTTTAGGCTTTTTGGCGCTAGAATGCACAATTTTTTATTAACTCTTTACAATCATATCTCTGGTTGCCTACATTGGTTTTTTGTCATTTTAGGTAATTTTCAAGATAAAAATAGTTTCTATTTATATAAATTGCTGTTGGACTTTTACTGTGTTGTGTCTTTTGCTTATTTACTATTTTGGTGATAATAAATGCTTTACACATACCTGTCAACTAAGTTAAGCCTGACTGCTTGTTTGCTACTCTACTAAGGGTTGAGCAAGTATTTATTCATTGAGCCTTGACTGGACGTATTAGTGATTATGATATTATTTCTAGCTGAAAGTGAATACCTCCACCTACTAATAATCCACTTTCCTACACAATATGTCTGTGCAAATGTTATGACCATTTCAGTGGAAAATGTGCTGTTTGTAAATGACAACACACTACCAGACTATGCTTTAGTTACATTAAAAAATCACCATCTCATGCCCATTAAAGTTACGTGGGTTGTGAAAGGTTCTTATACTAAAAAGTGTGTTGTGGTTCTAAAAGGTTTGGGAAGCACTGTTCTACACAGTTCTTTACCTGCAAGAACAAATATTAAAATGAATGACTTGGCTTTCTAACTAAATATTGAAGAAAGCAATGTTAATAGAGCATTTAACATTATTCAGAATTTCTTGGCAGTGTAGGGATGAAATGTTAACAATGCAAAAACAGAGGTATTGCTGTGCCTGAAGACCTGCCCCCTCACTTATGGTTAATTTTGAGAAAAACACAGGCATATAAGAAGGGATATATTCCGCAAGGGATACTAGTAAATGCCATGAATTATACAATACCCCCCTGCTTTGTTGAATTATATCTCAATTAAAGTCCTCGGATGCAAAGCTGTTTATACTGATATGGTGAATAAACTTAATAAAGATGACTATTTTACCTTAAACTTCTCTTTCAAATGATCCCCACCATGATTATGGCAAATCATTTTGTCACTGAACTGACAGAAGCAATTCTATAGTTTATATGTGCTTGAAAAAAGGAAGGTCTGCAAGATGATTTTATGCTGCACTATATTTTGTGGAGACTGGTCTTTGCTGGATATTGAAAATAATTGCATAGTAGCCCTATTGGGATCCTTCAGCAACTTAGTTGATTAAGAGTGGGTGAGCCATATAGATAATGGTTCCTTAAAAGCCATTCTAGGGTGAAGAGGGGTGAAAGAGTACATATTCAAAGTTTGACATCTGAAACAGATTAGCAAAGACAATATTTCATTCAATGTAGCTATGTAAGAATCTTTAGTACTTTAGACAACAAGCAGTTCCTATGGGCATGATTTTGATGGCAGTGGGAGCACCACTGAAAGGCTGTCAGTGGCGGTCCACCCTTCAACAGCCCTCCGTCCAACCACCGGATTAGAATACCATTGGTCAAACCCACAGTGGTTGGGGGAAGACTACCACCTCTACTAGGATCACTGATCCAGACAGGGCAGAGGTCGGATTCGTAGTCCAAATGGCGGTGGTGCCGAGGCAGGCACCTCCGGGGGAATTACAATATCCCGTTCTGGCACCCTTTTCATGTCCACCATGGTGCATGCAAGTGCAGGAGGTGCTCCTTATCATGGTGGTGATTGCTGCTGCCCTTTTCCTTGGCCGCAAAACAAGCCGCTGTGATAAGTACTTTCTGACTGCAACCATGGCGGTCTCATCGTAATGCTGCGGTCGGACCACTGCCTGCTTGTTGGGCAGTCTCCTGACCATCGCAATAACGGGTGGTGGTCCGACTGACTGCCATTGTAATCAGCCTCCCTTGTGGAATAACTCTCCAATCCCCTGTAAATGATGGAGCGCCGTCACATTTGACACTTTAATGGGATTTCTGTGAACAAAGTTAATCTGCCTAGTGCAATTGTCAAACCTGAACCTCAAATTCAGAACCAATCTGAGTGCCCTTTAGAGGAGCACTTTTCAAGCACATCTAACTTAGGGATTGGTTATTACTCATATTAAAAATCTACTGGTCAAAAATGAGGTAGGGAGACTTAGTTGACCTCTGTAACCGCACTGAAAAGAACCAGTTCATAGAAATGCATGGGAAACATGCTCTGGAATTAATGACCTGAAAGGGGGCACAGCGTTGTGAACAAATGCATAGTCTACTATCTGACAGTCACTGCAATCCGCCCTTTACAGATTAAATTACACACACTTTTGAATTCAATCATGGTTCCCCGATGCTAGCCCCAGCTTGGAAAGAGGTTAAAAGAGACGGAGACCTGGGAACATTTGTACATTGAATGTTCCAAACTGAAGGATTTTAAAAACAAATTATAATGCAATTGAGAAATCATACTGAAAAATATATGCAGATATTTACTTAAACAGTTAATAAGGGTCTTCCCACTTTTTTTTTTTTAACACCCACTGGACTACAGAAAGAGGATTAAGGTGCCGATTCCGATCCTGGAGAAACCTGGTACGAACCGTCGGACGGAGCGTTTTCTCCGTCCGACTCGTACCCTGCAAAAACAAAGTACAAAAATGCAAGTACGATTCACATGGAAACACTATTTCCGTGCGAATCGAACAAAACACCGACCGACGGAAAAATACATACAAATGTGATCCGGAGAAGCGCCGACGTGACGTCGGGACGCATTCTGGCTGCGTTTCACGAACCAGGAAGTACGATCCGCACCGACATCACCCCGCACGGATTATATTCTCCGGCTGCCAAAAACTGCCGGGAAATCAGGACGACGCGCACAAGGAGCACCTGTACGCGACGGACAACCATGGACCCCAACCTATGCGTCATCCCGGCCCTCATAGCAGTCCACCTGCTCAACAGGAACTGACGCAGACGCCGCAGAAGGTCAGAACAACAACCAGGGGCAAAGGGGGGGGGGCAGGGGCAGGAAACATTACCCCTACCCAAGTCCCAAATCAGACATGCCCTGGAAATACCTGACCTGCAGGACCTGGTCACCTCGAGGGGGTGGGGGCATGTCCAGCAACGCAAGCGTCTGCCACAACGGAAGTGGATGTTGACGCGAACCGGCAACACAACAATTCCGGAACGTAACGTACCCACGCCTTAAGAGCATGGGTACGGGTCGTACCACGCCCACCCCTACGTCACCCCAACAATGGCGGTACGGCCCGTACCCACGTTTCAAAGGCATGGGTACGGGCTGTACTAGCATCATTGGGGTGATGTAGGGGTATGCGTGGTACGACCCGTACCCACCCTCCGAAGGCCTGGGTACGGTGCGTACCCCTACGGCACCCCATTGGGGGTCCGCACCCTACCCAGGCCTTGAGAGCGTGGGTACGGGTCGTACCACACGTACCCCTACGGCACCCCAACAGCGCTGGTACGCACTGTACCCACGTTCCAAAGGCATGGGCATGGCCCGTACCCAGGCCTGCAGATCGTGGGTACGGGAATGTACGGAGCGTACCCCCACCCATGTATGAATGGAGCATACCCCCACCCGTGTATGAATGGAGCGTACCAACACCCCACCAGTGTATGTACGGAGCGTACCCCCACCAGTGTTTGTACGGAGCGTACCCCCACCCATGTATGAATGGAGCGTAACAAAACCCCACCAGTGTACGTACGGAGCGTACCCCCACCCGTGTATGTACGGAGCGTACACCCACCCGTGTATGAATGGAGCGTACCAACACCCCACCAGTGCATGTACGGAGCATACCCCCACCCGTGTATGAATGGAGCGTACCAACACCCCACCGGTGTATGTACGGAGCGTACCCCCACCAGTGTTTGTACGGAGCGTACCCCCACCCGTGTATGAATGGAGCATACCAACACCCCACCAGTGTATGTACGGAGCGTACCCCCACCCGTGTACGTACGGAGCATACCCCCACCCGTGTATGAATGGAGCGTACCAACACCCCACCAGTGCATGTACGGAGCGTACCCCCACCCGTGTATGAATGGAGCACACCAACACCCCACCAGTGTATGTACGGAGCGTACCCCCACCCGTGTATCAATGGAGCGTACCCCCACCCGTGTATGTCCCGAGCGTACATGCCCAGACACAGGAGGGGTGGGTGCAGAGTCCTCCCAGCAGTGCCCAGACACAGGAGGGGTGGGTGCAGAGTCCTCGCAGCAGTGCCCAGACACAGGAGGGGTGGGTGCAGAGTCCTCCCAGCATTGCCCAGACACAAGAGGGGTGGGTGCAAAGTCCTCCCAGCAGTGCCCAGACACAGGAGGGGTGGGTGCCTATCACTCCCAGCAGGGCCCAGAGATAGGAGGGGTGGGTGCAGAGTCCCCCCAGCAGTGCCCAGAGATAGGAGGGGTGGGTGCAGAGTCCTCCCAGCAGTGCCCAGACACAGGAGGGGTGGGTGAAGAGTCCTCCCAGCAGTGCCCAGACACAGGAGGGGTGGGTGCAGAGTCCTCCCAGCAGTGCCCAGACACAGGAGGGGTGGGTGCAGAGTCCTCCCAGCAGTGCCCAGACACAGGAGGGGTGGGTGCCTATCACTCCCAGCAGTGCCCAGAGATAGGAGGGGTGGGTGCAGAGTCCCCCCAGCAGTGCCCAGACACAGGAGGGGTGGGTGCCTATCACTCCCAGCAGTGCCCAGAGATAGGAGGGGTGGGTGCAGAGTCCTCCCAGCAGTGCCCAGACACAGGAGGGGTGGGTGCAGAGTCCTCCCAGCAGTGCCCAGACACAGGAGGGGTGGGTGCAGAGTCCTCCCAGCAGTGCCCAGACACAGGAGGGGTGGGTGCAGAGTCCTCCAAGCAGTGCCCAGACACAGGAGGGGTGGGTGCCGAGTCCTCCCGGCTGTGCCCAGACACAGGAGGGGTGGGTGCCGAGTCCTCCCAGCAGTGCCCAGACACAGGAGGGGTGGGTGCCTATCACTCCCAGCAGTGCCCAGAGATAGGAGGGGTGGGTGCAGAGTCCTCCCAACATTTCCCAGACACAGGAGGGGTGGGTGCCGAGTCCTCCCAGCAGTGCCCAGACACAGGAGGGGTGGGTGCCTATCACTCCCAGCAGTGCCCAGAGATAGGAGGGGTGGGTGCAGAGTCCCCCCAGCAGTGCCCATGGAAAGAAAAGGGTGCAGTAACCACAGATACAATGGCCACAATTGTCAGTCAGGTGCCCAAAGACCCTGCAGAAGACGTAACACATGTGTGCGAGGCTGGGCATACACACATGCATAGTGTGTAAAAGGGAACATGTCCACATGAAGTCATGTCAATATACTCCATACACAAGTACAGTGACCACCAAGGATGCCACTAATGATGCAGGTGGAGACATTGCCCAGCATGCATGGCCAAAGTTGAACGGATCCGTCACACACCAAGGATATGTAGACACAGCCCAGCACAACATTAAGGAAACACCCTGCAGGGAAGATGTCAGGGGCCACAGAGGAAGGAACACACCTTGGGACAATGTCACCATGCAGTAAGAGCTGACATGAACAAAGACATTTGGCAAATACCTTGTGATGGCACACAGATACCAGGGTCCACCCCATGAGCAGCACACCACTACATTTCCCAGATTCCTAACACATTATCACCACCCCAAATCATGGAGCAGCACCAACAACAGCAATACCAGAAAAGCAGTAGTGTGCAAAGGAAATAAAACATTGCTTTATTCAGCAGGAAAAAAAGAATGGGCAATGAAAGTTCAAAATGCACAAGGCCCATAGGGCAGTCCATAGTCCAATGCCTGGTGGGGGACACATAGGGACGCATGTCCCCTAGCTTGCCTGCACAGTTCATACCTCCTTTGGTTCCACAGGGGGGGGGGCATCATGTGGGGGGGAAGGGCCAGGCACCGCAGGGACAGGAGGGGCAAGGATAGGTGTTGTGGGTGCAGGGACGGAGGACTCCACCACAGGGGGTGGGGCAGCGCCAAAGGTGGTGGTGAGGATGGCGCTGCACACGGTTGCAAGGTCCCCCAGTGTCTCCCCTGCACCCGAAGGAACCACAGGCCCCAAGGAGGGGGGGGGTCGGAGGGATGGGTCGCAGCGCTGCTGGGGGAGGGTGTGGACAGGGGGGGGACTCAACTACCCTGACCGGGGACTCCTTTGACCGCTTGCGGCATGGTGACACACTGGGGCTCAGGGACAGAGCGGCCATGAAGGAATCTTTTGTTGAATCTTGGCCAGGAGAGCTGAGGGGAGTGGATTTGGAGGGAGGGGGTTGTGAGGAATGTGGACTCCCACTGTGGCTGCGTGTCTTCCGTTTGCCCCCCGACCCAGTGGGTGTGCCTACTTCACCCTGTGTGTGCATGACAGGAGGTGTGCGCTTGGCCTTCCCTGGTGGTGTGGTGCCTGTGTCTGGTGGAGTGTGTGCATGGGGACGTCTGGGTGTGCTTGGGACAGGCATGGGAGTGGGAAGTGTGGATGGTGCAGGGGTAGGGGGGGGATGTAGCGCTGCAGGAGACCCACTGCTGCTGTCAGTGTCGAGTCTATGGACCTCAGCAACTGGCGTTGGTCAGACTGCGCAGCTGAGATGCCCTCCAGGTATGCCTCCATCTGGGTGAGCGCTCTGCTGTGGCCATGGAGGACATTGAGCATCGCAGTCTGACCAACCTGCAACTGGCGCAGGATGTCCACAGACTCGGCATTCGCGGCAGTAGTGGAGACAGGCGCAGGGGATGCGGTGCCTGGCAAGAAGGAGACACGTGGTGACCTAGCACGGCGGGAAGGGACACGAGCAAGTGGGAGGCCGGTGATCAGAATGGAGGGGGCGGGAAGAGATGGACTGCTGCTTTCAGCTGTGGGAGCAGACTCCGCCCCCTCTGGGAGATCAGACTCGGACCCGTCAGCGTCATAGTCGGTGGTGGTTTGACTGGACAGGTCCTCCGCATCACTCCCCTCGGCCTCCGTGCCACTCGATGTGCCAGCCAAGACAGCACTGCTGGCACTGTTGCTCGCTCCCTCCTCACCGTCCGTGCCAGTGTCTCCCTCGGAGTCCTCCGACGATGCTGTGGACAAGGTGAAGAGACAGGAAATAATCAGACACCTGGATACATATGTCACATGAGTCAAATCTACATAGGTCACAGTGCAAAGCCTGAAAAGCAACATGAGTAACATCTACAATATAAGGCACATATGTAGGCCGTGCACCACACAGTTGGTTGACCCACCATGCCACGGAGAAACAATGGAGAGCATGACACAACAGCAAATTACTTGATATCAAATTGGACAGAGGAGCCAGGCTCTGGGGACAATCGTGCACAGCATCTGCACCACACAGCGTTGCCAAAAAAGGGATGAGCAGGAACCATGTCCATCAACTTCATGCACATGCTGTAAAGCTAATACATTAAACCATGCCCAACATGACTGGGTCACTGCACCTTGAGTGTATGTCCAGACAAACATCACACACAGGCCAGACCTACCATGGAGACTTCAGATTTTTACATGTAGGCCTTGCCCGCAAAAACCACCCCCTACCTGACACAATGTTATTGAGACAGAGGAAGTACTTACACCTCATACTCTGGGATTAAAACACATGGCCTGCACTAAATCCTGATTGTACACAAACTACCCCTGGTGCGCCTGTCCACATATATCATTGCCAATAAACCATCATCAGATTGTCGTACCAAGACACACAGGCACTGCCCACTGTGAGTATGCACAAGCAAAATTGTGTCACACAGTACAGTGGACACATGTAGCACACTTTACGGAAATACAGATGAGGCCAGGGTACAATGCCACACAGCCCAACCTATGCCGAAGACACAGAGATTGTCCACATTGTTGGATGACACACATGATAGCTAGGAAAAGGTGCCCCAGGGCACCGTAGTGGCCACACACCTCCATGGTCCTGGATGGATATGACTGCAACTGAAGCAACAGTCCCTGCACTATGCATTACTCCCACTCATGCACATCATGTCAGAGGGCACAACATTGGACATGCATGCTGTAAGGCAGTACACTTGTAAGACACATTCCTATGTCGGGACTCACCATCAGTGCCAACTGACATCGACCCCACAATGACTGAACTGGCCAGGGCACAGGCAAGGTCCCAAAACCTGTTACACACCACCCCCACACAT
Organism: Triturus cristatus; assembly: GCF_964204655.1. Taxonomy (NCBI): domain Eukaryota; kingdom Metazoa; phylum Chordata; class Amphibia; order Caudata; family Salamandridae; genus Triturus; species Triturus cristatus. The sequence continues at coordinate 235,220,090 of NC_140587.1, forward strand.
GATGCTGCAAGCATTGGGAACTTGGATTAACTGCCAGCCTAGATAACCTTGTGCAAGAGTGACTACACACAGACCAGGGAACACATGGCAAGGAGGGGAAGGGAGGAAGAACAGCACCGGTGTACTTTGGGGAACAGGTCATGCACTGCACATTTAAACCCTGGCAGTGTATCCATGCAACAGCGCACTTCCAAAAGCTGGTGACACACAACAAACACACATGTACCTACCCCCTTCCTGCTGCTGCTTCTCCAGTAAGCGCCTATCCAAGTCGGGGAAGACCACTGCCAGCACACGCTAATGGATGTGGGTCAGACGCTGGCGCCCACGGTTCTTGTGGCTCTCAGGTGAGTCCCCCAGCAGGACCTGTGCGATCCTCCTCGTCCAGCACCGGATATCCTGCCAGCGTTTCCTCACCTGGGCTAGGCGCCGCTTCCAACCCTCCGTCTTCCTCACGGCACTGACGGCTTGCTTCCATATCTCCCCCTTGGCATGGACGTCTACCTGTGAGGATGCAAAAGTAAGAATACTTCAATACACCTGAGCAATGACACAGAGACACACATATTACTAACTTGTCTTGTTTGAACAGGCCATGGTATGCAGGCAACTCATTGCACCTTTGTCATAGGGACATTATCCTCTGGGGAAGGCCAAATGCACTACGTGGCATTGAACGTACACAGGTAGCATGAGGGGTGCCAAACAATCAATGATCCTGGATCACACTGTGCATCACAAGCTACACCAGGATCATGTACAGCACCTCAAAGCAGTCACATGCCCCAGCCCACTGACACAACCTCAGCAGAGTACACAGACACACACAGGCACAGGACAATCACCTGCCATTGACAACTGCGGGTACAAACCTCACTCTGCCCATGTGCCACTAGACTGGGGGGTGTCACAGGTGTGGGGCTGGCTCAGCACGGCAGTCACACAGCACTGCTCCCTGCTCACATCAGATGGCCAGGGTATATCCATCCCTCATGCAGCTGGTGTGCAACACTCCCCATATGCACTCACCCACATGACAGGGGACTTACACACACACACCAATATCCAGGGGACGAACACATCATTTGGACACTCACAGCACAGGTACACTAAACAAACACACATCTATGGGTACTGTCACCTGTCACACTGGGGGACCACAGAATCACATCAGGACTGTAGAAACAACATTCCCAGGAGGAGTAGCCAGGCAGAATGTGGCATGCACCATGCATTGATTGTCACAGTAAGCACTATGCAAGTGAGGAGTGCACACAGGAACTACAGCATGCTCTGCATGGGAGACATGAGGCCTTCCCCACCCTGGGACCCACTGTAGACAACATTCCATGTCTTTCACACATGAACACAATGCCAGAAGTCACAGTCACAAAAAGGGGCACAGTCTAAGCTAGTGGAGTCTGCACTCACCTGCTCCCCTGGTCGACCATACAGCATGGTCTACTGTGGGAGGATCACATCCAGCAACGCCATATTCTCCTCCATGGTGAATGGCTGGGCCCTCTCCACAGACCTGGACATGGTGCCAGAGGAATCACAAGCAGCAGCAGTGTAGTGGAATGAAAGGATGTGCAGGCAAGTGCTCTCTCATGGGACCTGGCTGCCTTATATCTGCCTTGCTGGCCTGTTTCATTTACAGGAGTACAGAGTGATTGGTCAGTCACATTAGCATCCTACGTTTCCTCCAATCCCTTCAAACCTACCCCAGTGTGTGTCTTTGCATGGTTTAAAAATTGAGCATGATGTTAAGTCAACAACCACTTTGCAACAAAGTAAATTGTTTCCAACCGACTTCTGCTGGCCACCTGATGGAAAATTTCAAACTTTAAACTCGGTCTCCATGACGACCAGCATGCATTTAAGCCCTTATACTTGTCCCTCATGTGTCCCCTATGTTATTTCAATATTCACACACAGGTACGGTGCGTCCCACGGCACTAGGGCACCCCAAATGCAGTGATACGGTCCGTACCCGCGTGTGTAGGGTCCCTATCACTATGGGAGTGCTCGCGTATGCGTACGCCATAGTAATACGGACCGTACCCCCGTGTGTAGGGTCCCTATCACTATGGGAGTGCTCGCGTATGCGTACGCCATAGTAATACGGACCGTACCCGCATGTGTAGGGTCCCAATCACTATGGGAGTGCTCGCGTATGCGTACGCCATAGTAATACGGACCGTACACGCGTGTGTAGGGTCCCTATCACTATGGGAGTGCTGGCGTATGCGTACGCCATAGTAATACGGACCGTACCCGCGTGTGTAGGGTCCCTATCACTATGGGAGTGCTGGAGTATGCGTACGCCATAGTAATACGGACCGTACCCGCGTGTGTAGGGTCCCTATCACTATGGGAGTGCTCGCGTATGCGTACGCCATAGTGATACGGACCGTACCCGCGTGTGTAGGGTCCCTATCACTATGGGAGTGCTCGCGTATGCGTACGCCATGGTGATACGGACGGTACACGTGTGTGTAGGGTCCCTATCGCTATGGGAGTGCTCGCGTATGCGTACGCCATAGTAATACCGACCCTACACACGCGGGTACGGACCGTATCACCATGGCGTACGCCTAGGGCTGCACAACCATGGTGGTACGGACCCTAGACACGCGGGTATGGACCGTATTACTATGGCGTACGCATACGCCAGCACTCCCATAGTGATAGGGACCCTACACACGCGGGTACGGTCCGTATTACTATGGCGTACGCATACGCCAGCACTCCCATAGTGATAGGGACCCTACACACGCGGGTACGGTCCGTATCACCATGGCGTACGCATACGTGAGCACTCACATAGTGACCCTACACACGCATGTACGGTCCATATTACTATGGCGTACGCATACGCGAGCACTCCCATAGTGATAGGGACCCTACACACGTGGGTACGGTCCGTATTACTATGGCGTACGCATACGCCAGCACTCCCATAGTGATAGGGACCCTACACACGCCCTCAGTGTGTATATACGGTGCGTTTCACACCTGACAGTGGTGATAGGCGGCACACAGACAGGAATAGAGCTGTCATACTTGGCCAAGGCTGGACATCAAGGCATTGTCTGTGCAGTACTACATGTGTCGGGCACAGGTGTGTCAGGCTGTGATGTGGCACATTACTCCTGAGGTGTGAAGCAAATGACTGTATGATGAGCTGTGTACACATGTCATGTGTGATGGTGCACTATGTGCCACACATCCCCTTCACTCCTTTGACATGTGTGCATGTAGTACAGACTTGTTGAGCCATGCGTCACTGGCATGGCACAGTCACCGACACCCGCAACTGTCCCCTGATGCCAGGTACACGGAATGTTACACCTGAGATGTGAATGCCCGCGTTGCACGCTGTGACTATGTCATGTGTGTGTCATGTTTTCCCATGGGTTTGCCGTAGGTGTTTGGTCAAATGCATCTGCAGTTGCTGCAACCAACATGTATCTGTGTGTAGATAGGCATGGCACACTGTTCCACACACCAGCCCACATGTGTAATCCGACGTAAGGTGTGTATGTATGCATCAACACAGAGTTCCAAAACAAGGACATATCTGCATACTCTCAATGTATGTGTGATCAGTCTTGACATGTACCCCTTGATGGCAAGGTGTGTGGTCTGTCCTTTTTACATTACATGTGACCTGTGCCTCTAGTGTTCCGCAACCTGTCTGTATGATTGACATATTTATTCTGCCCATATGCGTATGTCTGGCACTCCTGTGAAGCGTCTGCCTGTTCACTCACACTGGCCCACCGCTAGTTTAATGCCATGTCATGTTGAGCCTGAGAATCCACGTTTGTGGCTGGCTCTTGGTAGGAGTGTCACCCGCCTGGCATACATGTCCAGGGCATATTGCACAGACCTGACTCTGTATGTAGCATATGTGTATTGCCTGTTGAACATGTGCTCAGTACATTGACATTCGTGGTGTACTGTACTCACTCTTCGTTGTCCCTTCAAATTCACTGCAGGGCTCCGCCTCTCCTTCGACCAATTCCGGACTTGGCTGACCTGAGGGAACGTGACTGTATACGCCGCTACCGCTTCCCCCAACGGTTGATTGAGGACTTGACAACACGGCTGGCACCACACCTCCAACCGCTACACAGGTATCCTACTGCACTGACACCCAAGATGAAGGTGATGGCAGCCCTACATTTCTTTGCCACGGGTACCTTTCAAAATACCATTGCTCATGTTGGGGGCATGTCCCAAACCATGCTCAGCCGTGTTCTGCATGATTTTTTAGAGGCCATGTTGAAGCACCTGGATGAGTTCATTAAATTCCCAACTCCTGAGCAGTTGATAGGTGTCAAGCGTGAGTTATATGCCCTGGGAGGGATGCCCCATGTCATTGGGTCCATAGATGGAACACATGTGGCTTTGGTACCACCACAGGCACAGGATGCAGCATATAGGAACCGCAAGCATTACCACTCCATTAATGCCCTTGTGGTGTGTCTTGCCAACATGGTGATTTCACATGTCTGTGCTCGTTTTCCAGGATCAGCACACGATGCCTACATCATGAGCAGGGTGCCTGAAATGATGCTGCAGCTGCGCAACGAACGAGCATGTGTTGTTGGTGGGTATACTCTGGCAGTCCTGTAGTTAACGTCATCTTCCATTCTTACTGCTTCTCCTGACCCACTCTTGTCCATGATGTTTCCATGTAGGGGACGCTGGCTATCCCAACATGCCATGGCTGATCACGCCTCTCCGCAACCCCAGCACGGCTGCCCAGCACCGCTACAACAACGCCCATGGGCAGACCAGGCGAGTGATAGAGAGGACGTTTGGCCTCCTGAATAGCCGATTCCGGTGCCTCCACAAGACTGGTGGCGCACTCCCATATGCACCGGTGAAGGTCTGCAAGATCTTCCTCGTGTGCTGCATGCTGCACAACATGGCAGTGGAGAAAGCTGTGCCACTCATCCTGGATCCGGATGAGCAGGACCATCCACCCGTGGAGGATGAAGGGCTTGGTCACGAGGCAAGTGATGTGGAGGAGGAGGAGGCGGTAGAGGACATCCGAAGTCGGCTCATACGCAACTTCTTTGCTTAGTGGTGAGTTCCAGTGTCTGAATATGCACGCATTTGGCCGTGTGTGGCATGTGTTGCGATGTGTGTGTCCATCTGCATGTCTGACAAGTGAGTCACAGGTGTGTTTGGATGTGTCACTCGAGTGATGGTGCAATGGAAGAATGTTCTTCCAGAGACATCATTGTCACCTAGCATGTTGACAACCTTATACGTGTCAAGTACATGCACATGCATGTGGATGTGCTTCTTTTGGCTGACTTCTGGTGTGTCTCTCATCCACAGGTACTTGTGCTTGCTGTCTGCTGGTGGCATTGTTGTGCTCCTGCTATTCCTCATGAACACAGCAACATGTGCTGAATCAGCGTTACATGCACGGACAAGTTTGAAAATCTCCTTAGGGTAAGGGATGCAGCACGGCTTTTTGGTTGTGGTATTTGTTTGGAATGTGTGTGCACTGCTCCTGTTCATGTTTGGATACTTTACATACATGTAGAATCACCATGGGGCACATGACATGGAGCTGAATTCACCTGAATTGATGGTCGGACTTGGTGACAGTCATCTGTAATGGGATTGTGGATTGTGATGAAGCCATCAATGTGTGTAACACTGCCCTCGGAAACATACGGGTTGCACCGGGTTGACATGGTGTGTGAATTCCCCATTAGAGGCTCAATGGTGTTTAGCAGCCTCTCCGTGAGCAGCAGGGGGTGTTTTGCTGTAACCCGTCACTTGTGTGCCATTTACATGGATTTCCAGCATCTGTGGTGCACAGGGGGGTGCCAGTGTTGGTCCCATGTGTTCCTCCACATGACCTGTGTATGTGTTGACAGAGTTGCATTAGCATTCCGACACACATGACTAATAAAGGTGTCCCTCTGCCTCCAAGGTGCCTCATCTCTGTCAATGGTGGTCTGTTGCCACTGTGCATGCGGCTTGCCTGGCATAGTCATCAGAGATTGTGCATATGAGCCTATGTGTAGAGTAGCAAGATGCAAGCTGTTTGTCAGGGATTAGAATCTGTATTGTGCATGATGTCCATGGCTGTGTAGGTATTGTGGCATGTCAGTCTCCACGACAGCCACTGTGCTGCATGTGCATCCATTGTGTGTGTGTGTGCCATGTTGAACCAGACAGTCCTTCCTTGACATGCACCGTTTGCATGGTTCCTTCCTGAGATCCTTGTCTGTTTGTGCTACTTGTGGCATTGTTTTCTTGACATGGCGCATGCTGCTGCAGGCCCTGCAGCAAGGGCACCCAGTGTCCACGCAAACGAGCTGGTATACATCATGGATTGCTTGCTGACATGTGCTTGCAGATCAGCAGCATCTGTGCCTCATGCTGCTGCACACTCTGGATTATGCACAAGATCCCCAGTTCCATCCACCTCAAGGCAAGAGAGACCATCCCCCAGGTCAACTACGACATCCATGTCTAATCCTACCCTGCACTCTACGGACGTGTGCGTTACAACTCCCATGATACTTGTCCACATCCAGGGTGCATCTGCACAGCTCTGCTTCTACATCCGGCGACCAGGCCACATCAACGTCCAACAGAGATGGGGGGAGTGGATCACTGCCAGCTGCAGGATGACCTTCTCAATCCACGCACACACTAAGGATGCAGCCCACAACCACAACACAACCTTGTGGCACTGTGATCCAACACCCCATTGTGCCATCTCCATGCATCTAACCTTGGCCGGCCCACCATTCTCCACATCCACCTGACTCAAGCATGCAGGACATGGTTCTGCCACGTGTCTACACATACCTGGGAGTAGCACCCCAGGTCACTCCACATGATCCCTGACCTCTGCGCATGACTGTTGCTCTTCTACATAGGTCTGTAGGCACAGTTGTGCGGGCACCCCCTCAGCTGGTTGGGCTCATCACGGGTGAGTATGGTGCTCCATGTCTGTATTGGATGGTACATTGTGACCCATGTGTGTCCTGTGCCAGACTCAGACCCCAGAGTATGGATGTTTGGAGTTACTTCTGAAATCAGGCATGGTTTGACTTTACAACACACACATGTAGTGGAATAATGCAAAATGACGGCATCATCTTGTGATTGTGATGAATTTTATTTGTGCTGGGGTACGTGTTTGGGGGGTGACAAGAGGTGCTTGGCGGGAGTGTAGAATCCAAAGTTCACAGGGGGAGTTGGTTTCCTTGCCATTGAAAGACATCAGAGTCAGTGCCACAGTCTTTGTCAACATTGGTCAGACAGTGACCAGCAAGTCCATGTGGCAGAGAATGTCATTTGCTGCTGTGCTGCTGTTGCGCCTGGGGGCCAGGTGCCAGGCCAGGTGACCTGGGAGATGGTGATGGTCCGCTGACTCTCACGGTCTTTTGCGTGGACGACCCACCTTGCAGGCCTTGACGATGCTAGGGACGCTCCGTCAGATGAATCCTCCTCCTCCTCCCTGCCTGTGTCTGGTGCTGGTCTACGCCTGGTGGCACAGGGAGGGTTTGCCAGGCTTTGGGCGATCTGACGGAGTGATTGGCTCACGTCCCTGTGCACCGCCAGGAGCTCAGCCAGTCTTGCCTCCATCCGTCCATGGTGTTGTAGATGACTGGCATGATGCTCGACCTGCATGTTCTTGATCTCATTGAGGGTCTCCACTACCTGGTCCATGCCTCTGGAGTCACGCCGGTATGTGTCCAGGATGTTGTGGACGTGTGACATGACCGGGTCCTTATCTGGCTGGTCAGGCTCGCGCCTCCGCCGTCCTCCACTCCCACCACCCCTGTCCACTTGAGCCCGGCCTGCCCTTGTGGGCACATCGGGTCTCCGGGACCCCTGAGGGATGGCATTTGCGGTGTCGCCTGCCTCCTCCTGGGTGCCCGGAGAACCTTGTCCCTCCTGGACAGACGGGCTGTGTTGTTGTGTGTGGGCAGGGCTCCTGGGATGTGGGAGGAATGGGGGTGGTGGTTGGCACAGTTGTACCTGACGCAGGTGCTGCAGGTGGTTGGACACCAGAGGGGCCAGGTTGGTCTGGGTCATCCACGGAGTGGTGAGAGTCATCGCTGCCGGTGGGGTCCTCTTCACGCAGAGCCTGGTCCCGTGAGTCTTCCCCCCCAGTGTTGGGGGGAGATGGACGACGTTGACCTGTGTGTGAGAGAGACAATGTTAATTGTGTTACATGCGACATCCATGTTTCATTCATTTAGAGTTGGCACAGTTCCTCTGTGTGGTTGGATTTGGCTTGCATTCCTCTCACAGTGCACTCGTGCATGGGTATGTCCCTTGGCCACAGCTTTCGACACTTGACCTATGTGTGACACAATCTTAGTTGATGCATCTTTTTGGAACGCAGTCAGCAGTGTAGTGAGCGGGCGTAGCAAGCCATGCAGAGCCGCCTTACGTGTTGCACTGTACGTGGCCAAATGGTGTTTTTTACATGCTATTTGAGAATGCAGGTAGGTAACTTAAGCATTTGTGACAGTGTTCTGACAAACACAGTGGGTGGGTATACTGGGTGTAAGGTTAGGTTTGTGCCTGCAGCACGGATGTACTCGTGCACAGATTGACACATGGCCCAGTGTTTATCAAAGGTTAAAGGGGGGGTTCACGTACTGCCAAACCTTGTCTACATGCACACAGTCCACCTGCTGATGAGCGGACATGGCCACACCACCCAAGGGTGATTTGGTCTCCCTCTGTCTCCCTTTCTCCCTCCCTCTGTCAGCCTCCTCCCTCTGTCCGTCTCCCTCTGTCTCCCTTTCTCCCTCCCTCTGTCAGCCTCCTCCCTATGTCCGTCTCCCTCTGTCTCCCTTTCTCCCTCCCTCTGTCAGCCTCCTCCCTCTGTCCGTCTCCCTCTGTCTCCCTTTCTCCCTCCCTCTGTCAGCCTCCTCCCTCTGTCCGTCTCCCTCTGTCTCTCTTTCTCCCTCCCTCTGTCAGCCTCCTCCCTCTGTCCGTCTCCCTCTGTCAACCTCCTCCCTCTGTCCGTCTCCCTCTGTCTCCCTTTCTCCCTCCCTCTGTGAGCCTCCTCCCTCTGTCCGTCTCCCTCTGTCAACATCCTCCTTCTGTCCGTCTCCCTCCGTCAACCTCCTCCCTCTGTCCGTCTCCCTCTGTCTCCCTTTCTCCCTCCCTCTGTCAGCCTCCTCCCTCTGTCCGTCTCCCTCTGTCAACCTCCTCCCTCTGTCTGTCTCCCTCCGTCAACCTCCTCCCTCTGTCCGTCTCCCTCTGTCTCCCTTTCTCCCTCCCTCTGTCACCCTCCTCCCTCCCTCTGTCTGTCTCCCTGTGTCCACCTCTGTCTCCCTCCCTCTCTCTCCCCCTCTCCCTCCCTCTGTGTGTCACCCTCTGTCACCTCAGCCCAGCTTCCTGGGCACACACAGTTTGCAGGTGTTTCAAAGGCCATTGGCTTGTTTATGTGGGTTTGTTGCTTATCTCCGGGCACCCATTGGGCGGAGTGCCTGAGTCTGCGCTGCTGCTGTGGCAGTGTGTGCTGTCAGTCTTTCAGAGTGAAGCGTCTTCATTAGCTGCTGTTATGTGCAAATTGTGCCTTCATACCCATGTCATCCTGCAACGCGGCCACCATTTGCAGGCAACACAGTACTGTGTGGGGACACACTGTTTGTATGGCTGTGCCCTAGGCCATATGGGCTGAGGGCATTGTTGTGTGCTTCAGAGTTGCTCTATGTTAGTTTTGAGGGCCACCCTCCCGGCATCGGGGATATCCTGTCTTGTGTTGGTGTTTTGTGTGGCCTGTGACTTGGCCTGGCCTTGCTTGGGGTATGGATGCGCTAGTGGCATGTGTGTTTTTGGAGTGTGGATGTGTCCGGTGCTGGCTTTGGGGGGGTTGCGTGCATGATTGGTATTTTGGTTGTGTATGGCGTTCCCCCCATGTGAGGTGAGTTGTTTGTGTACTCACCAGGCTCTCGGACTCCTTCTAGTCCGTCTACTCCCACCGGCGGCAGCGTGGCCATCACCTTCTCCTCCCAGGGATGGTAGTGTACCGGTCTGCGGGGCGGCCCTCCTCCAGTGATGATGGCCTGGTTGTGGTCGTCCGTCATTTTTCTCTTGACCGTCCTCCGCAGATCGTACCACCTGGCTTGGCACTCATGCCTGGTCCATTCACAGCATTGACGATCCTCTCCCACATGGCTGATTTTTCTGATATGCTGGTCCGTCTGACCAATGTTCCAAAGAGCTGTGGCTCGACTCTGACGAGTTCGTCGACAAGGACCTCCAGCTCCTCCTTTGTGAACTTTGGATTCTTGTTAGTGGGCATGGTGTGGGGTGTGGGTGTGGATGTTTGTGGGGGTGTTGGTGTGGATGGTTGTGTGTGTGTGAGTGTAGTTGTGAAGGTGTGTGTATGTGAATGTGATGAGGGGGTGTTTGTGATGGTGGTTGTGTGAAGGAGTGCAAGTGTAAGGTGTATTGATGGTTGAAGTATGGTGCAGTGTGTTGTCTCTTGTGTCTGGCAGCAGTGGATCTGTTGCAATGGATCATGGTTTGTGTGTGTTGGGCCTTTTTATTGGTCCATTTGTGGGTGTGGCTGTGTTTGAACTTTGGGTGGGTGTGTTATAAGGAGTGGTTGTGTTTTGGGCCTCTGTTTATCTGTTTGGCAGTTGCAGGTCAGTGTATAGGATGTATTTGGGCTTGTTGGACATGTTTTGTGGTGTTGTGTGCATCAAATTGACTCTCCTTGTGTTGTTTTTGTTTGTCCTGGTTGAGTACGAGTGTTTTTGGCGTCTGTGAGGTGTATACATGGTCCATGTTGTTGTACAGTGCTGTCCTTTGCTATGGCTTAGTACGACTCATACATGCGCGATGTTGGGTGAGGGTGCTGGTGTAGGGGCCTGGGGTAGGGTATGTACAGACACGGGCAGGGTGTTGGTCCGCACCGTCCATCGGTGGTTGTGTTTCGCACCGTACATACAGGGGGGCCTGGGTGTACGCTCCATTCATTCACGGGTGGGGGTACGCTCCGTACATACACTGGTGGGGGTACGCTCCGTACATACACTGGTGGGGGTACGCTCCGTACATACACTGGTGGGGTGTTGGTACACTCCATTCATACACGGGTGGGGGTACGCTCCGTACATACACGGGTGGGGGTACGCTCCATACATACACTGGTGGGGTGTTAGTACGCTCCATTCATACACGGGTGGGGGTACGCTCCATACATACACTGGTGGGGGTACGCTCCGTACATACACGGGTGGGGGTACGCTCCGTACATACACTGGTGGGGTGTTGGTACGCTCCATTCATACACGGGTGGGGGTACGCCCCGTACATACACTGGTGGGGGTATGCTCCGTACATACACTGGTGGGGTGTTGGTACGCTCCATTCATACACGGGTGGGGGTACGCTACGTACATACAGTGGTGAGGTTTTGGTATGCTCCATTCATTCACGGGTGGGGGTACGCTCCGTACATACACGGGTGGGGGTACGCTCCGTACATACACTGGTAGGGTGTTGGAACGCTCCATTCATACACGGGTGGGGGTACGCTCCATACATACACTGGTGGGGTTATGCTCCGTACATACATGGGTGGGGGGACGCTCCGTACATACACTGGTGGGGTGTTGGTACGCTCCATTCATACACGGGTGGGGGTACGCTCCGTACATACACTGGTGGGGGTACGCTCTGTACATACACTGGTGGGGTGTTGGTACGCTCCATTCATACACGGGTGGGGGTACGCTACGTACATACACTGGTGAGGTTTTGGTATGCTCCATTCATTCACGGGTGGGGGTACGCTCCGTACATACACGGGTGGGGGTACGCTCCGTACATACACGGGTGTGGGTTCGGCGCGTACATCCGCGGCCGGGGGGTGTTTGGCACGTACATGCAGGGCCTGGGGGGGGGTTCGGCACGTACATACGAGGGCTGGGGGGTGTTCTGCACGTACATATGGGGTCTGGGGTGGGGTGTTCTGCGCGTATGCGGGCACATGTCTCCACGGTTGCTATAGGTGTTGGGTCCGTACGGTGTTTTGTCCATACGGTTGTGAAATCTAAAGGACGGGACTGATCGTACTTGCGCGGTGGGACTTGATTTTTCCGATTCGTACGGTAAATCGTCCGGGGATGTGTCTGACACATTTTCCGAACCGAGGACGTGTGGGGAAATTTTCCCACTGCGATTCGTATGGACTTTTTCCCATGCAAATCGTACTTGGCAGTTTGTACGCTACTTGTACGGTTCGGACGGTAAAAAATCCGGATACGATTTGTACGGGGGAAATTTTTCCAGGATTGGAATCGGCACCTAAGTGTTGTTTTAGGAACTCTAGCTGCCAGATGTATCACAAAAATATAGAAATGGGGACATGAAAAGCAAAAGTAAAAGCAACAGCTGCATGTTATATTAGAGCAGGGGTATAATAAATCGAAAAGACCAACTCTAGGGCGTTTTCTGTAAAATAAATATCTGAGTGGAGGACGGAGTCAATGTTTAGAGTACATCAGACTGGTAAATGAATAACAGTCTAATGATAGGTATAAAATCTGATTTTTACTAGCACTTTGTTTGAGCAACTGGTATTCTAAGTGCATGCAGTTTATTTTCAGAATTGTATTTAATATGATTGAAAGTCTCTGAAAAGCTGGCAATTTCAAAAATGTCATTTTGGTCATAACATAATTAATGACATTTGCTATGGTGTAATGTGGGGGTAATGTGACTCCAATCTTACCTATGTGCCTGCAGGCCCATAGGAATGAATGGTATTGCATTTGCTAATTGTGATTACCACATTCGTAATCGCAAATAGCGAATGCAAATCCAAGGGTGCACGAGGGCCTAAGGCCCGCCTAAGCACCCTACAGAAAAGGTAAGTGTGCACATGTAAAACACAAACATACCCTAAGGGCATGTGTGTGCTATATGGCACTTTGAAAAATGCATTTTTTAAAGCATGCACGTATTACCATCAACTTGAAGATGATGCTAATTAGCGCTTTCTAAATGCAAAGTTCGCATTTAGGAAAGGTAACATGCATAAGCATTAGAAAATCACAAATTGTGATTCCCTAAATGCATTCGCAGTTAGGGTAATCGCAAAAAAATGTGTTTACCAAAATTGCGAATGCCAAAACCAACATGCATAGGAAAAAGCCTTTTTCCATTCGCAAACGGGCCAATTTGCGAATGGGAAAAGGCTTCATGCATGTGCCTCTGTATATTTTGACTATTTTTTCACTCTTCTTTTAGGGTTGTTGCTATACTCCCAATTTCAACCCTGGAGCTGCTGTGTTTACCCTATGGCGTTCTCAACATTTGTCTTTCCTTTCAGGTAATAGGAAACCTGCAGGCCTCTCAAACTTTACAATTTCTGGTTGCAGCATGTCTAGCAGCTCCAGAGCAATTGCGACCCAATTCCATTATCTTAAACTAGAGCAAAACTATCCTTGCTGCTCCTTCCCACCCATATGAGTTTCTGAATACCCTATGCCTATAGGAAATGAACGCAAAAGACACACAATTGATGGACGGAATGCAGAACAAATCAAAACATTCTCCCCCAGTCAAGAGATCTGGGTTAAATCCATCATTCTTTTGCTCACCATGCCATCCCAGTTTAGACCTGGCCATATGCAAATCAGTCTTGGCCCTGTGCCTCATAGGAACAGTCCAGCCCGAACTGCCAAGCCAGGCCCTCCCTGGACTAGAACCAAGCATCCTAGGACCGGTTTCGGGGTTTCACCCCTCTTCAGCCAGGATAGCTTGAATCCAGTGGCACAGTGAGCCCGGGACCTATGTCTAGGCATACCAAGGAAATGAACAACAAGTATTTGAACTTTAACTAATATTTGTTCCTCTCATCCTTATCTAGAACTCGGTTTTACTCCTACTTAATTCACTTCCTAAGAAGTCCATGTCTTGTCTCAATGTCATTATTTTGTGTGTTCCAAACAAATGCACAGACTGTGCCTCCTTTTCTTCCAGTGGTCTTCTAGTTGAGAATCTGATAATGTTAATTATTATACAGCTCTTCTCAGGACCAGCCCTGGACATACAACTGACCTTATGTATTACAAAAACTGAGCCCATGGGCATTAATTGCCAATGTTCAAAAAGGCTGTCATCAGACTCCACGCTTTGTGAAAGTAGTCTGACTGGCCTTGTGTTTTGTTGGATTACTCTACTGGACATCTCACCACAGTCATCAAAATCCAGGCCCTTACGATAGTCGCGTAAGAACACTCAGGTCTATAGAGGTGGCAATTAGTGGCAGAGGTAAAGACTTTTAAATCCTAATGTTACCAGCCAGATATCATAGTCCCACTGAAAAACCAACTGCATTGGAAATACAATAAATTCAGAAATTGACAAGAATTCTTCCGGAGACACAGAATGAGGTACAATACAGCTAGTACATCTCAATGTGCTCGCTGTGATGGAAGGTACCTCATGATAAATGTATGATGCATTTTAATAATGTAGATCAATATTCAGGCTCAGTCCGAAAATCAACTTTGGCATTCCTTTTTTTCACGATCACCAGATCGCCAGTTTCTCTAAGGGTTGAAGATATGTCATAGTATTAAGAAATGTATTACATTGTAACTTGCTTTATGAATTCAACTACCATGATGAATGTTTTCCTACTAAAAGCAATCCAAACAATCTCTAAATTGCAAATATGACATTTAATGCAAAACAAATTACTACCCAACAGTACAACCTACTATTAATTAATTGCTCACTTGCTGAACTTCAGCAAGTAATGTAAGTCACCAATTACAATAGAAAAAGGAGACAGTAATGGCTGACTTTACTATAGATCAGCGAATAAATCTAAATATGTGCGAGGAAATTCGAAATACCTCAAGCTGCTTATCCATATTTTTGTCACTTTTCACAAATGCTAAGCACAATTTATACATGAGTTACCATGAAGAAATGTGTGAAGCATGATGCACAAAGACCTTCTGCTTCTGAAATGAACCAGCCACAGAATATAGAGCTAAAGTGTTGCTCAAATGTGATTTTACCCTAAATAAATTAAAAAAGACAAGAGGCATTTGGCAAAACAAGAACAAGTTGATTCAATTAAGCGCAGCGGCCGGTAGAGTATTGACAGATGTGTGTTTGAAGACAGACTCAGAGTACAGAAGTTTTGACTGCACATATATATACATTTTGTGGGTACAATAAAACACTTTCACATTCTTTGAAAAGCATCAGAGTCATAAATACTGAGAAAAAACATCTGATAAGGGAGACACAGATGGCTCTCAACTTCGGGGAGAGCTAATGTGGGCCGCCAGTGTGTGCGTTTCCAGATGTCCCATGTGGTGAATGTGTGATCACCTTGTTCGGTATGCATGTCGTGTCCTGATTGGCTGAGTCTTCCTAACTTCATATGGCATATAACTTTGTGGTATTTTGTGAATGCACTCCTGTGGCCAACCGTATTTTATTGAGGCCAATCTCCTCAATTTTGTTTGTTTGAATACCTATCTGTGGGAGTGACCAGGGTTTTCCCTTGGTGCGCATTTGTCTTTGGGCTAAGTGTAAACGCTGCTGTGACCTGTCTATCTGTAGGCTTGGGTTTAGGTTGCAGGGCCTGCCTGACCACATTTCTCTGACTTGGGATTGATGGGGAGGTCCTCTCAGATAAAGATGAAATCTCAAAATTCGGGAGTGTGTGTACGTGTAACATGGTAGTCATTAATATATTTACTGATATTCTCATTATTAAGCATACAGTTGTTACATCGTACAGCAACGTTTCATTCACTGATATTAACCTAATTATGCAGGGATAATTTATGATGTACATCAACATTTCAAGACCTGGCTGTTCGAGCAGTAGCGTTCCCCCCCCCCAGCGCCTTGAGACCCTCCGGGTGAGCAGTGCGCTATACAAATGCCTATGATTGATTGATTGATTGAGCATTGAATGTATTAGAATTAACACCACTGTGCGGGCATTGGTTACAGCGTACACTGGTATTGCATTTATTGGTATTGACATCATTGTGAGTGCATAGATTACAGACTACATGAATATTATATTCATTGGTCCTGCCGCTGCTATGCATGCGTACCTCAAGGTTTACATTGCTATCATATTCATCTATCTCAACATTCCCCCTCTAGTTCAATTTTCAACACCATAATTTTCCATGTACGTCATGACAGGCACATTATTTGAAATGGTGTGTGTTGCTGTGGTGTCTGTTATCCCTTTCTTAGCTATTTGCATGCTACCTAGTTTGCGGACTGTGTTTTTACAGCAGGCCACCCCTGCCTGTAGGAAAGCACACAGTAATAGTACAACCATGACAACAGGAAACAGCAATGTGCACAGCTGTGTCACTAATAAGGGGAGCCAGTCGGAAAGACTATGAAACCAGTCCTGCTCAGGAGTACCCCCCTCCTACTTCATGTCTGTTTTTAGACTATGCAGTGCGTGGATGGCAAGAGACAGTGTCCCATGGTCCATCTCATTTCCAGGGATAAAAGTACAACACGAAGCACTAATCTTGGCGTATGGCTCTCAGTTCTTCCCTGATAACATTAAGGCCGAACTTCGTGTCATTTATCATCTTCAGCAGCTCACACCTGGTAATTTACAACCAGCGGGCATTTGCTTTTGGTTGAATGGTGAAAAAAGAAATGGACCGTCTTGCATTGATTTGAGTGTCTGTGAAAAGTCTGAATTCTTCAAGAATGTCCTTGCAGTGAGCCTAACCAAAATAATCAGCAGTTCTTCGGGCCTGATGCAACAGAGTTGTTTTTTTCTGTAGAGGATGTTGGAGCAACTCAGACAGATCTTCTCCAGGGATGACCTGTGTATGGTTATGAAGGCCCAGAGGCCCCGCCATCTGGGAACGAGTTGGGCATAGTCAAGGTTGCCATAATGCCAGTAAACACCTATTAGCGTGGAGGTGCCCCATTGGAAGTTCAGTCTGTACAACACCGCTTCACAGTTGACATTAGTCCCGTGTGGTACCGTCCCTTTGCCACTGAAACACAAAGAATAGAGTGTAAGTTTCTGTGCAATTAGATTTTGCCCCTTCCCTTCCAACCATGTGTTCTGATTTATCTCAGTATCCCAGATTTCCTGACATAAGGTGTCTGTGCTGGAGTTCGACCCTCTCCCATTGGACTCAATCCCCCTGGTATGATCAAGGTGGAGGGCCCTACGCTGGAATTCTATACCGGGGACCCATTTGTCAGTAAACAAGGCAGCCCCAAATTCTTTAAGGGCCATCTGGAGCGGTGGTTTTGCTACCTCTAAGAAACTCTTTTCTATGAAGTACCGTGGCCAAACAATGCCCTCCCTTATAGTGCCCTGTTTGAGCATTTTGTCTATGTCACTGTCTATGTCTCTTTTTGAATGTCGCTAGGGTCAGTAAAAAGGTACAGTGCTGTGGGATTGGACTCATATCGGGTGATATTTACTACTGCTTTATATGGTTCTACTCTACTGGATTGTATCTTTGCCCTAATCCTACTGAGAAACAGGTGGATGAGACATTTAGCGTTCTCTGGGTCTATCCCTTGGAGTAAGTAAAGTCTGTCTGAAATGGGGCACCAGTGAGCATATGTAACATGACCTGTTCATGGTTTGTGCGCCCACGGTGGTCATGTGTTGATATTGTGTGTTCTATAAGAACGTGCTGTTTAGTGCTTGTGGTATGCTAGCGTTGGGTTCATGAGGTGCAAGAGGTCTCTACAAATGCGTTGCAAGAATCTCAAAAGCGGGTTTCAAGAAACTAGGCACATTTCAGGAATTGATGGGGCACACGAGCACGCCTGCTAAGCAAAGTGTGTACAAACATGCAGGGGTACATAACTTAAGAACATTTGTCAGATGTAGGACGGTCTTCGGAGGAGATGATTGCCATCTGGGTGCCTAGAAGTGTCTTGTCTTGGTGAAGAGTAAATAATTATAGTGATCAAAAAATGTCTGTTATGTCATATGCATTCTGTACTCTTGAGCGGTTAGCTTGTGGAAGTCCTTTTGGCAGCTGTGACTGAAATTTCTTTTGAAGGTCTCGGCTGAAGAGGTGGCCGCTACAGCAATGATGGTGCACATGTGGTTAGATCGCCGCCCTGTAGGCTAAGAGCTGTCGGTTGTTTGTTAGTTTGGAAAAAGCACATCAGTAGACAGTTTTTAGAACAATTCCTGTTTTCCTTTAAACTGGTATATTCCATGGCTTTACTGGAGTGTTAAGCTACCTAGCAGTGTGCTGAAAAATGGTGGTAGCACTTTTAGGGAATGGTGAATTTTTTGTTTGGTATTTGTACTTTTGCTCCCCCCTCTGGTTGTTACCATGGGGACAGTATTTTCCCCGGTGGGCTGCTCCGTATAAAAGGTCTTTTATTTTAATCAGTGTGGGGGCTTTCTTTTGACCTGCAAGGGCTGCGTGCAATTTTGAGAAGCGGAGAAGTTTTAACTATTTGGTGGTCTGTCTGTTGACACATGAGCATATTTCTGGCCTCTGCACATGGTGCACAATGAAGTTCTCTTTACATGGTGGTTGGGTTATTTGGTTACGCCTTCTTTCCAGAAGGTTTGAGAATTTTGTGCTGTTTTAAGGCTGCCTCCTTGGTGTTCCGGTGGGCGTTTATCTGTGGTCTCTGTGTTACTGCTTTTAACTAGGAATACCAAAGGTGGTTGGAGGGTCATTCATGGACCCCCATCTGGCCCTGCAGGGAAATTACTGGGATTGGATGTGCTTGCTGTGTTTTCCAACGAGGGTCGGGTGTGCCACTGAGACTCTTAATACTCAGCCTCATTTGGGTGGTGTTTATGAACTCAATGGATTTTCTACAGCCTGGGGTTGTGTGATTGCGTTTCTGTGGAGTTTTGAGGACATCTGTGCCCTACGCATGTGGGAACCCAGATCCCGACACCAGAGCATTCATTTCATTTTGGAACTAAAGGAGGGCCCCATCTGGTGGTGAACCCTGAAGTTGGGAAGACTTACATAGCCCGCCCAGAGCTGGACTTGAGTGAGTAGTCCTGGGTGCCCCTTTCTTATGCCTCAGCTGGGAGCCTCGCTGATCCCTCGCCAGAGTTTCCTCCCCAGCCGAGTGGTCAGCTAACCCCACCCTGGGAGACCAACAGTGGAGGGAGGCCTAGACGCCTATGGGCACATGGATGGCGAATTCTGGCGTGGCCTCCCGAACGACATACCATTTGGCGGGCTACACAACTGTTATTGATGTAGGCAAGGAAATGCACTGCACAATGGTGTGAGGAAGCTACATCCTGTTGGGGATGATCTCTCTTTCTACTGTGTGTTCATAATGTTTATTGTGTAAAGGCATTACCCCCAAACAGTTATCCCTCCACGCCGTTGCTGTTGCCCCTAACCTTGCAGGGCTGGACTCCCAGTCTGTGATGACTGTAACCACACGCTAGGCCAACCATCTGGTCTCGGCTGTGACAGGGCACCGGTTGCCTGACTGTCCAGGGGCTGATTGGAAGTTGAAATGGCATTGCTCAGGGCTTTTCTTTGTGGATGGATAGCCTGTGTGGAATGTCCTATGATTCTGCCTTTTTGTTTGTGGTATGCTTTCAGGCAACAACAGTCAGTCCTGTTTGGCCATCTGTGGTACTGTGGCTGAGTCCTCTACCAGCCAGGAGCCATTTGCAAGCTTGTGTTCGCTATGGTCTTTTGGAGGGTGAACTCACCTGCTACCTGGTCACCCAAGCATGACCACTGTGTGGGGAGTGGGGTTTGTAGCCTTCCTGCTTTGGGCGCTGGAGCTATAGACCCATTTTCAGTGAACTGGATGGACATTCTTAGCTTTGACAATAGGTCCCATCCCAATATATTCAAAGGGGAGGAAGGATAATACAGCAGTTGTTTCCACACCTTGAGTTCAGCTATTCCCAACTTGACGGGCTCTGTGAGGAGGACCATCAAAAACCCCAAGATTCCCTGTATTTTGGCAGTAGTATTTGATATGGGGCCTGCTTTTTCCCGCCAGCATGAACTTTCCGCCCCTGCATCCACAAGAAAGTGATATGGTGTTTCACCTATTAACATTATGACTACAGGCCCCTCCTGAGGGCAGCCCAGGGTGGACAATGTGGTGGGGGTGGTTTTAAGTGCCTGGGTGGTCTCTGGCAGGTGGGACCCTGTTCCAGAGGAGCTAGATCCAGTATCCCAGATGTCACTAGCTCTGGGGTCATGTGGGTTGCAAGTTCAGGCCACCCTACTGTTGTCCCATAGTTCAAGTAGGGCTTCTTGTTTATCCCTCTTCTGTCCCGTGAACCTGGTATGTATGTGTGTCTTTGTATGCTCTATGATGCTAGTTTCAAATGTTCCCCCCTCAGGACTGGGGAATGCATATGTTTTGGTATGAACGTGCCACCTGCGGCAATGTTTTCCTAATTTCGGGGCCTGTTTGGGGAACCTACCTTGCATGTGGTCGAGTGGAGTCTCCATGCTGGATTAGAAAACACATTGTTTCAAGGAATTTGTAAACTTTTTTTCATCTTGAGATTTTAAATGATCACAAATTCTTCTCAAATTGTGGGGAAAACTGTGTACACAGGGTTGTACTAGAAACAATCTCCTTGTTGCGAGCTCTAAAAAACTGATCCACCAATAGACGTTTAACAAAATGACAATTACAAATGCAATGAAATAATAACAACCTATAAGAAAGTGAAATGGCTAGTTCTGAACAATATGAGTTGACTTTTAGCAGTAAAATAGCTAATATGGAATTCTGATTTATGGAAAAAATAGTATTTACTTCATGAAACGCATAAACTTATAACGGAACGCAATATTTACCATGAAATCCAATTTGCAAAATGTCAAGAGTACCACGAATTGCATAAAAATGGAAAAATCTAAAAGTGACTAGATAACAAAAGATTTGACAGAAAAAATGCTTACTTTGTCCAAACAACCTTAGTCCTCTCCCAGTACTCCCAACCGGAGGTGAGAGATGTTTACAGTAAAACATACATGCAAGGAAGCTAGATAGTCTGTCAATATCGGCTCAGCAGCCAAAAATATTCATCAAGGTCCGAATGTTTTCCTAAGGTCTTAATTGCACTGTATGTCACACCCAGGGGTTGTGTGTACCAACTACCTGGCACCCAGCATTCCAAGAGAATAGTACCTCTCACTTATTTCAGATACTACCTGTGTTAAGAAACCAATAGCACTAAGAAAATCCTTGATGCTAAAAAATAAGATTGAGATTCCTGCTCCATATCACACCGAGAGCCTATGCATACCGTTCTATGTCATGCCCAGTAGTCCAAGAAGTCCCTGTCTGACACCCAGAGACAAGCATACCCTCTGTATCATGCACAGGGGTCCAAGCTATCCCTGTCTGACACCCAGAGACAAGCATACCAACCGTATCATGCCCACTTGTCCAAGCAGTACCTATCTGGTACCCAGAGACAAGTATACCTCTGTATCACACCCAGTAGTCCAAGCGGTCCCTGTCTGACACCCAGAGGCAAGCACACCCTCCCTGTCATGCCCAGTGGACAAAGCACCAAACTGTAGCTACATACACCTTCTCTAGAGTGCTGACTAGGGAAAAAGTTAAAGTAATCTATGCGCTTGTCCTAGTTTGCCACACGCCACTGGGACTAATGATCAGATATAATCCATTACCCTGTGATGGCTTGCTCTGATAGAAATTAGATATATTGTTATGACTGATTGTAATATCAATGAAAATTTAGAAGTTCCTGGTGTCAATATCACAGATACACAGCTGTTTTATGAGAAATGTAAAGGCGGATGCACATCAAAAGTTTAATACAACAAAAAATCACCGGTGTCGGGGTACAACATTAATGTCTCCTGATGGGTCGTGCCTTCATCGTGGCATTCGACATGAGTTAGATGCGATGTAACAATATACCTAGTGACTCCTATCGGAGCAAGTCTTCTCAGTCTAACCCACAACTGGCCATTTTGGGACTTCAGAGAGGGGTCTTCCATCCTCTTGAAATATCTAAAGTCCTGAAGATGGTCTCATTGACTTACAATGAAAGAAACCTAAACGTCGATGTACTGTCCAATTTCCTCTAAAACCTATCATCGAAAGTGTTATTTGTAACTTAGTTCTGCTTGTTGGACAGGTTCAAATACTGGACATATAATTTGGACTTTCAATACATTGACATGTAGTCCCTTAAGATAGATGTAATTCAAGAAAAACTATGGTCAATGTTTGTTGAGATTGATTTTTTTTAACCCCTATTGTGTATGTAAATTAAAAAAACTCAATATAAAACTATTAATCTACACACCAGCTTTAGAGTTTTTCTCTCTAAGTTATTATGTTTGTTTCAATGTATCCTTAAATAACTGTGAATTGAATTATTGCTGTCAAAATAAGACATATTGAATTGCAAAAAAATGGCCAAATACATTTATGTAAATAAATCCCTTGTGGGCATTCTTACCTATTATACTTTTAGAAAGTAACCATTTTTCTGCCCTTTACATTTTTGTGCCCCTAGCCTAGCCTGGATCACATGAATGGGTGTAACTGACACTTACAATTTGTGAATTCTTCCCAGGTAGTCACACAATAGAGGGATTCGTTGTGCCTGATTGGGTCATCTGCTGGCAGGGTGGAAGGGGGCAAAGCTGAGAACAGCACCATTTGCACCTGAATAGCTTGTGCTCTACATTGACAACAAGGGCTTAATTGCCCTGCATTGTCCCTTCTGCTTCTGCTCTCTAAAATGATTGGACAAATATCTGCAATTAATATTGGGGAAACCCTAAATGCTCATTAGTAGATGGTATTGATTAAGGAAGATAAATATTTTTCAATTACACTTGTCTGCCAAGAACATGAGTTATTCAAGGAAATGTGTGCAGGACAAGTGTGGGATTTTTCAGTGCCTGTTGGTGAGCCTGTTGCTCACCACTTGGCTTCTCACCAAGCATCTGAGGACACTTGTAACCTTCAGGACAAGTGGAATCTGAATAATCTTATATCTTGAGAAAATCCTGATCCTGTGATCAGCAACCTTCATCCTGTCCTATGATTCCTGGTCAATTTTTATAAGTTGATGTGTTTCGCCTACACTCGCACTACGTCCAGACACCACATAAAAAAGAATTGACTCTTCCAGAATGTTCAGACAATCAGTTTTCGGAGCTTTGTAGAAAACCCCATATGGCGGCGCTATTGACCAACCAGAAGGTTTAAAAGCATTTTCCATGAAGTACATGTTGAGGGGATGGGAACCATATAAAGTGCATGCAAAAAAATATGACTTAGCAGAAACCAGGGGCCGTATTTCACATTTTTCACTGTTTGCGCCTTGCGCACCTTTTAAAAGGTGCGCTGGGCGAAAACAGTGATAATGCGCCCTATTATGGTGTATGCGCTGCCCCCAGGGCAGCTGGGAACTCGCGCTGCCCCAGGGCAGCACATTCCTGTGAAAACACGGAGCAGGCGCTCAGTGTTTTCACAGTGCACACGGCACCCACCTGCATTTTCAAAGCCCTTGCAGGCGGGTGCAGTCAGTGCCTGGAACACCCTCTGTTGAGAGTGCTGGTGCTTTAAGTGCACCAGCGCTATCGGTATTATGAAAGGGGATGCACAAGCGTTTGTGTCCCCTTCTATAATACCAAAGTGCCCGGGGGGGCACTCAAAAATGGGGCGCCAATGCCTGTTGTGCCCTGGGGCACCATCTGTAATACGCCCCTGGTAGGCAGGTGAAAGGGCGCTATCAAATTCGATATATCATACACAATGATAAACATTGGGTATTGATTAACATTTGTACTTTTGCTGTTTTTTTTCTGATCACTAAGAACTAAGATAGGAGCAATATAGCTATCTGTTGACTATCGGGGACCTAAACATAATCATAGGATGAAATCTTGTGCCTCCTCTATCTTATCTCGCTTTCGTCAGTGTTGCTTGTAATTCATATTGCAATTTGTGCTGCATTTGGTACTGAACCTCTCCTACATTTCCACTCAGCAGCTGTTAACCGTAGATATTTTTCTTATCTTCACCCATTGGTAAACAAACACTGGAAGATGCCATGCTTTTCAACTATTATAGGTTTAGATTTAACTGAGAGCATCAAATGGTCCACTACATTAATTTGAATGTTCAGCTATGTTCATAGCAACGAGAGTTGTGTTACTGTTAAGAATTTAACGAGACTGAAGTTTATTCAAAAAATAACATTGGGATCATAACAATTCCTAATAAGAGCATAGCTACCCAATATGATTTTTCTACTGTGCACCAATATAGCCACTTCTTACAACCTGTGCTTGATTACAGCTCCGAGGGCTTGGAAAAGAAGGATCATAAGAATGTAGTCGAGAGGCTCCGCTTCAACCCGCTGTCCAATGTCCATGACTTTTGCCGTCGAATCAATGTATATTTGGATCGCTATATTTGACAAAATCTGCGATGTTTTCTCAGATTCTTTGCTTCTTAAGTTATAATACTGTTTCATTTTTATATATCGCTTTTTATGTTCAATGTAATCCCTTCTTGTCCAGGGAACAGATGTACTTCACAAAAAGTGGTAGCACACTGTGCAGCCACGTTTGGCGACCTTTCACTGTTGTTGTGTGGGGAATTATGGACTTATATGTCACATTGCAAAATATTTTCTTGCAGGGGCTGGCAGAACGACCTGCCTAAAAAATGGTTATTAGCAGGTCACTGTTTTCAACCACCTGTGTTTGCATTCCCAAACCAGACAAAGTACAAAGAGCCTGATTCACAAAGGTAAACTTACACTTTTGTGTAAGTTTACTATTTTTAGGTATTCACAAACTCTGTGCGGAGTTTTACATCTCCACACTTCCTATACTTATGAGTGCAGCATTCTTCCCATCTGGAGGATCAGCAAAACGTCGGAGATCTGCGCAAATAGGGATTGTGAAGGCATAAAACTCCACACATGGGGGCATATTTACAAGTCCCTATCGCCACCACCAAGTGACTAAGAGTGACTTTTGGTGACTTTTGGTGACGGCGATGGGAGCTTTGCCTTATTTACAAGGCAGCGTTAAGTCACTTAGCGTGGCTTAACGCTGCCTTGTAAATAAGGCACCCTTTCATGCTGTACTTAGCGTGAAAGGGAAGGGCAATGGGTGTTGCCGAGGGCATTCCACAGCATCACCCATTGATTTTGATGCTGCCCCCTATTTACAAGGGCGGCGTAAATAGAAGGCAGCGCCAAAATGAAAGACCAGGGAAAGCCTGGTCTGAACATGGCAAAACGAGGAGAAATACTTCATTTCTCCTTGTTTTTGCTGTTTCCATGTGTGCTGCCTTGTACAGCACACATAGAAACATCAAATTGCTGTTGATTGTTTATGTGCAGGAAGGTGATCCTTCCTGCACATAGACAATCAAAGAAAATAAGGCGTTTTGCAACTTTCATCTGTGCTGCATTAAGCAGCACACATACAAATTACAAAACGTCATTTAAAGATTATTTATGAGCAGGAAGAGAGACCTTCCTGCTCATAAACAATCTTCCCCTATATGCAGACGCCCTTGCACTATGGTGCGAGGGTGCCTGCATTGGCACTAGGCTTCTAAGTGTAGCACCAGGGCAGGGGGAAACTCAGGGCTGCACCATATTCTTGTAACTATGGTGCAGCCCTGCGTTTATGAAGTAGCGGAGTGCAGCGTGAAGCCAGGTAGGCTAACGCCTCACTCCGTCACTTCTTTGTAAACATTCCCCATAGTTTGTGAATTGAATTTTGTAGTATATTTTGTATTACTACACAATAACTAAACAATGCAGTTTGTCAATCAGGCCCGATGCTTCCCATTTGGGAAAGCTTTGGTGGGAGGTAGGCAGTGGTCTTCAAGACCACTGCCTACTGCTTTTGAGGTCAATTGACATAATTCTCAAGGGGGAAGGGGTACTAAGGGACACCATCAGTTTTGAGAAACACTTTCAATCTCCTTTGAGAAGTCAGTAATTGATCAATAATTTGCCCGAGCCATACCGAATCACAATACAGTGGGGAGCACCTCTTTCATGTGCTTTTCTAATTGCGATTCGGTAAGGGCTGATAAACTCATTTTGGAAGTTGGGAAGGTTTTTCCTTCTTGCAAAATGGATTTACTACATACCTAGAATCCATTTTATGGTTGCAAACCCTGTTCCTTTGCAAATCACAAGGTTTGCAATCATAAAATGGCTTTTGACACTTGGCCCCTAAAGATCTTATTATAATTTAAAAAGTGATATTGGCATGCTCTTCTGGACATTTTCATTTCTGAGATAAGATGTTTAAAAAACGATAGTTTATGTAAAAACATTTTGAGAAACCGCACACAGTAAACTGCAAGTTGTTTTCCCTATAGACGTCCATGTGGAAGGAATTTAGGCCTTGCATATCAACACAGGTCTTTATTCTGAGACATGCGGATCCATTGCTAAGCAGGGCTATCAATTCTCATGAGTATCATTAGCAGGATCAATAGAATTCCAGTTGTGATACTACCTTAGTCAATGGATGCATCCAGCGTGCTCTGCATGGATAATTGTCTTGTCCCAATCCATCCCCACAGTTCATCGATAAAAGTGACAGGGGCACATGTGAGGTGTGAAACCTTATTACTTTGCTGCTAAGATATTGTAGCATCCTTTCCACCTTCTGTGCCATAGCAAGGAGTAATACATTATACTTCAAAGGCCTGGGTACACATAGGAGTTCTGTCATATTAGGCCAAAGTACACTTATATAACACACTATTTACACTCCATGCATCATTGGCCTCTAAGTGTTGTATCAACCCAATCAGAGAAAGGATTTGAGGAAGAACACATATTTATTCAGTTTCCTGAAACCAACAAGAGAAAAAGAAATATTCGCTTCCACGTTATGGAATTCACAATCAGTAGATGGCAATTTTTTACCATGTGGGTGCCTTATACATGATAATCAGTGTTTGAAATCCTCTAGTGACTGGGATGGGTATATATTAGAGCACTGTACAGTTGTGTTGCATTAGCAAAATGTATTTTCAGAGACTGGTTAATTTTTCATTTGTGCTTCTTCTCAGAAGTGTTATTATTTAGGCCGCCAGTACAAGTGGACTTGAGTAAATAGGGATAGGGAAAATCCGGTCCATTATAAATTGGACCCTGAAAGTCCCCAAGAAATTAGGAATTACCTGAGTAATTCCAGGTTTAATTCATCAGCTATCTTCACTTTATTTTTCTAATAGGCATTCGAGATTTTGCCTGCTTTTAGCAGCCAACATCTCTTTGTAAAATTTGGAAATAAAAGGTACAGAAGCAACAACACTAGCAACGCTTACAGCATGTGCGATTGGATGGATGCACATGTTATTTTTGTGGCAGTAGGTATCAGGAAATTCAACTTCAATGTTTTGTTGCTAAAAAGCATTATTCATGTAACTTATTGTTCACAATTATTAAAGTTCAAGTTTTTGTGAATGAGAAGTGCATTAAAAATACTGCAGCAACTTCCTCTTCCTGTCATGAAGACTCCTCCCTGTTCTTTGCTTTGTTCACTGATCTTTTGTGTGCGGACTCTGGTTCAACTCAACCCATGATTGTCTTTGATTTGTCAAAATCTAGTAAGTTCAGTTCTCTTCTCTGAAAAATAATCCTTATTGAGTGTACACTTTTTCATGTATCTCATTTGTTTGCTACCTGAGGATCTTGAACCTGAACTTTTGGGATGCGTATCGGGGCATTTGTGAAAACAGTGTGCATGTGTGTGTTAGGCAGCCATTTCTTCTTTGTTCTCTGTGGCTGTGGTTTTTAACCTGTGGTCGGGGTACCCCTGGAGGTCGTTGAGGCTTACCCAGAGGGTCCACAACTCTTTTCAACAATTAAATAATAGAAAAAGTAATACATTAAAGCTAATTAACTTGTTACAAAAAAAGCAAAATTAAAAATGCGAAAACTTGTTTTCTAATTGTGAATTTAAAAAAAATATGTATATTTGAGCATTCGTTTGATGAATATTTGTTTTCGTATTTTTGTTTAATGATTTGAGATGCAAATCATAGACATTGTTTAGGCTGGGCTACCCCTGCTTTAAATATTTACTCAGTGGTGGTCTACGGATTCAAGGTTATGATTCAGTGGAGGTCCTCCGATTTCAAAAGGTTAAGAACCACTGCTCTATGGTTTCTCAATCTTTGTCATGCCATGTGCTCGTCCAGTGTGTGTGTGTGTGTGAGTGTGTCAGCGCACATTTAAAAGCATTCTTCTGTGAATATCGTCAGTTGTGGGAATTATGGAGCCCACAGATCTTTTGTGGTGTGCTACCAAAATATGAAGTCTGAAATATTGTGCAACAAAAATATCATAGCCTACATATTGCAGAACAAAATATTATGAAGGTAAATTTAAATAGGTAAGTATAGATTGTTCACCTCACATATGTACTTTGACAATACTTCTAACTTCAAGATACATAGATGTTGAGTTAAGAAAACAAAGATGAAACAGGATTGCTTGGAAGACCAAACAATATTCCAAGATGCCATTGATAGCAAATGACCTATCAGCATAGAAAAATAAAACAGTTGCCAATATTCTGCATGCTAGCAATAACTGTTACCATGGAATGGCCAAATCGAAATTTTGAGTACTGCAATATTCATGAAAGGGTGGAAGCTGATTGGTTTGAATATTTTCTTCGAAAGGAAATTGGGCTTTCCATGTCAGTAGCCTGAATGCACACACAGTGAAACTGCTGAAGTAGCAAGGGTTGAGGGCCACAAGACTCCAACAACACGAGGAGGGCATATAACACTCCCTCCTTTAGCAATCCCCCCCTCATTCCCTTGCACTCTATTTCCCAAGCCACTGAGACGGATAGCCCTGGACCAATGGCAGAGCCAGGGCTTTGTAAACCCCTTTGTCCAACGCGGGTGGGATCAGCTAATGCATTTTCAGAATAAAGAACACTGTCCAGGCCGCCAACCCCACCTCCCACTGGCATCCCCACTGATGCTGTCCACCTGCCCTGAAGCAAACAACTGTTTAATGATACAGCCTAATTTTTTACAGTTTCTAATTTCTAGTCCATGATTGCATTAAATAGGGTTCTACGGAATAAGTGCTTTGCTTTATATAATTCAAATCCTGCTGTTTACGATGGTGTCTCAGCTGTGTGTGGATTTCCTAATACAGGTTAATTCTCACCTAGTCTGTTTTTTAATCAGGGTAGACTGGAGTTTAATAATAAACGAGGTGTGCTTACCTTTTAATTTGTCTAATAACAGACATGCATATACCTTTTAATTTGTCTAATATCAGACATGCATTAATGTACATAGGATTGAAAACCCCCAAAAGACGTTTTTATGTGCAGCTTTTTCCTCCGCTTTATAAATCCACCTTCAACCATCCTTAATCGGATGTGTCACTTGGGGTCATGCAGTGTTAAGCTTCTCTTTGACACACTGCAGCCTCTCGCCCAGCTGTGTGCAATCCATCCCTTTCACTGTCACTGCCTATCCATCCATCAGTAGACTGATGCTGACAGCTCTACCCGGACTCAAGTCCATCCCCGACGTCTATCTATTTCAGATGGTTCTCCAGCGCACTTGTCTAAATCCCCGACACCAGCATGCGACTAAATGATGTAATTGGATGTTCAACTTTTTTTTTATAACGCATGGAAGGCTACATTTCAGCGCCTTTTTTTGCCGAATTGTGATGTTGGCAACATCTACTAAAAGCTTTCAGCTTTGCCATTTTATATTCCTATGAGCCATGAAATATGTTGTGATTGCCATATCCTTGCACCCTGAAGATGTTGCACTATTTATTCAAAGACTGCAAGGTGTTAATATACTTGAGGCCCTCAGTTAATTAAGAGGTGACTGATTCGGCTTTATTTTGTATTTGATTCGGGCATTGAGAATCATGCTCACTGTTTCCAATAAACTGGTCTTTCCGGAAATGAAGCATGGAGACTCCCATATCAAAATGTAAGCAACACCACACAAAAGAATGTTACATTAAAATGTCAATACAAATGTATTGATGCTTGTAATAATTCTATCACCTTAATTCATTCATTTGGTCACACATTCACAAGAGAAAAAACGTTTGAATCATCTCAGTAGCCAAAAGAATAACTTAATGTTCAGATTCCCATTGACATTTTTTGTAGTCGGTCAATTCTAGATTGAATTAATCACGCGTACTTCCATTGAGTCTTGATAGATGTGTTAATTTGTTATACAGCTATTGATCAATTAGCCCCCTTATGGTACAGTTGACCTGCAAAACTATAACATTACAGTAATCTTTCCAGTTATCATTAGCCAACACATATTTCAAGACAAAAATAAAAGACTACGGGGTATATTCACAAGAACGTGTGATAACTACCGCAAGAGTAGCGTAACGCAACTTTCAATATCGCAGTCCATCGCTGGAAAATAACCTCGTGTCAACGTGGAATTCACAACAAGGCGGTAGCATGTGATAGACACCTGATACTGCGTCAAATGTCAGCGTCAAAATCGACGCCACGCCGCAAAAATGCGAAAAGCAAATGCGAAAAATCTGGCGATGAGGACAATCGCGGCACACAAATCAGGAAAGACCAGCCACAGACCTGCAAATCCCACGCGTCTGGTGGGAAAAAGGAGCATAAAAGCAAGAAAAAAAAAGCCAAAAACCAATTCAAACTGCATAGCAACATGGATGCACCCGGACCGAGAGCAGAGGACAAGCCGAACACCACAAGCCCCACAGAGGACCAGCCAGGAACCCCGTGTTCATGGAAGGGCAAGGACAAGACAAAGAGGAAGACGGGGTTCAGTCCACAGGAAGACCGGGTCCTCGTCACGGAGGTGACCGAACACCATCAACAACTGTTCGGCACCTCCACTGCGGCACTTGAAACCCAAACCGAAATATGGCAGGCCATCGTTACCAACGTCAATGCAGTCGGAAAAGGCAGACCAAACATACGCTCACCGCCAACAGGGAGGCAGCAACAGCGACTGGAGTTGGGCCTCCTGTGACACAGGAGGAGGTGGATGAGCTGGAACAAATGGTGGCCACAGTCAGCAGTGAGGAGACGGTGGCAGGATTGGGGGGCCTGGACACAGCACGGTACGACCTGACCCAACAGCAACAGGGTGAGGAATGACCAGGGACGGGGGGACGGAGGAGATGGGCTCAATGGCACACATGCACTAGTATGCGTAGCACACTGCACACCCACAATGACCGTGGAACATGTCCCTGATTGCCTTGGCACACTGCAGCACACATAGAAACGCCAACTAGGCCCCCATCCACAATGTGCACAGAGGGGTTCCCCCATCACCAATATCACAACTGACCCATACACATGTGCCAAATCCAGCAAAGGAGCAGCTCTGTGACCCACACGGACTATGCAAGTAACACTGCATGTCCGATATCATGGTAGCAGCCAAAAAAAATGACATAGCCCACAAATCAACATGGAGTTTGCCCAGTGCGGATCACATCCGTAAAGGAGCAGGTCACAACTTGACATGTCCACGTGCACCCACAACCCATGCCTTACAAAACACGCAGCAGACGAACAATGCACCAGGCCATAAAATCTGTCCAAGAGCACATATGACCCAAGTCAAAAGCAAATTAGGCCACCAAAAGCACACAATTCAAAGGCACTCTGCCTCAAAGGGAAAAGGCCACACGAAATCAGAGCTGCAGGGGCAACTCCCCCACAAAGCAGTGCACACACATAACAATCACAGGACATCAGCAACAATGGCAATGTGGTACATTGTGCAACACCAGCACCACAGGACAAAGCCCATAACAGGTTCCGCTCGTGTGTAGTAACTGTCTACTCACATCTGGCATTGCCTGAATAGCCAGCTCCCCCAAAACATTCATAATGTACATTGGCATGCAGTCTGAATGTAAACATATGCATATCAACAACATACATGTGAAACTTTGTT
Source organism: Triturus cristatus (assembly GCF_964204655.1). NCBI lineage: Eukaryota > Metazoa > Chordata > Amphibia > Caudata > Salamandridae > Triturus > Triturus cristatus. Next base: position 235,252,076 of record NC_140587.1, read on the forward strand.
AACCTGCATCTCCCCTTAACATTGCAGAGGGACAATCAACACTTACTGCAGAGCAGAACACAAACCCCATCATTGACGATGTAGAGGACAACCTGCACATATGTCAAGATACCCTCCAACGATACTGGACAGCCTCTGCACCCCACCCCCAGGAGCAGGGCAGGCCAGCTGCCTCGAGGTGACCCCACCAACTGCACAGACCGCACAGCAGGAAACATACACCACCACGACTGTCTCCCAGGACCCCCCCCAACCAATACATGGAGCACATACAACATGTGTGGTCTACCCAGGTGGAGTTGGCTGAACAGCTGCGGGTGGGTTTCGAGCTCATGGCAGCCAAACTCGATGCCATACTTGGGTGTCTGAGTCCCATCATGGACCACACACCATGCTCCGCCACAGACCTTGGCTGACCTCGCTGGTGCCATGAATCGTATACAAGAACTGTGTGGGCAGACAGGCACCAGCCACGACAGCACAGAGCTGGGACAGATGCAGAGGTCAATGGAGACGATGGAGCGGATGCAGGCTGGAAGAATGTCTGACACGGATGGACACCAGCGAGTAGTAGCTGGGGACTTCAATGCCCTGCAGTACTTCATCTTGCCATTGCTGCCGCTGAGCCTTTCCCAGATGACTGCAGCAGGAAAATCGACACACACAGCTCCGACCCCTGATGTGTCCATGGCACACAGTGATGCTGCCCCATCACCTTCGCAGTCTGATGTGTCAGTGGCACACAGTGATGCAGCCATCACCCTGCCACACACCGGACACTCAGACACAGAACCCATATCAGGGGAGTAAGAAGGGGATGTGAACTACTGTGTTACAAAGGAGGCAGTAGCAGCCATCACCGCTGTATGGCCTGTCCCTGCCTGGTTATGACCTCTGCATCATGGCCTGGGAAACACCTCATAGTGACCCCCGGAACACTCTGCGACTTTCTCCCGGACCCCGACACGGACTGCAATTTCTTCACCGCTGGCCAATTACACAGCTATCCTGCTGCGGACTGCACTCTCCCTCTTCCCAATCACTGTGCAATCCCCAAAGGACTCTGGTTGGCACACCACTGGGCTTCCATGTGATGTGGGCTTGGATGGCCATATACAGCCCCAGCTCCCGCAATCACCTGAATGTGAATAAAATATTCTAAATCACACAGATGTGTCATCACGATGTTCACTCACATATGGAGGTATGGCTGGAAGTAGGTACAATGATTGTACATGAAGGTACATCCTGGTAACTGACATATATGCACATGTGTATCCCTGAGACACATGGCCAATTGGATGACTGTGAAGGTGAGTACTAGCTGTGTTCCCATTGCACATCAACAACAATCTCACAACCCCCAAAGTAGGCACACGTCCATGTATTGAATAGGGATGTGTGTAGGACTGACCCAGATGAAAGCAGGCCAGGAGTGGTGCCCTACAGCACATGTAACACCAGACGTTCACGTCGCATACCTGCTCACACACATCTGTGTGGACACATTCTGTTGTGATATATTACATTACTCCACATGGTCAAAGGTTGGACACCATACTCACATTGCTGAAGTCACATAAGTGCATATGGCATTCAGCACCTATCCAATAACAATGTCGGGCTCACAGAGGTGGAGCTTGCCAAAGGGACACCCCCCGTGGAACTTGCGTCAGTCAGTTCCTCCCTGTGTAGGGAAGATGACCATTGTGGCGCACGAGTGGACAATCCAAAAACACACCTCACAGTTAGACACCAGTGGAGTTGCAGAGACTTTATTGGGATGTGCGTGTCAGTACGGACAAGGCAACGGCCACAACAGGCAGGGACATGCTCAAGACACTTACACACAGTATGGATGCATATCAAAGTTCAGAAAATGTTGGGGCTAAAATGGGCAAAATTCATCACGGATGGCAATGTTCTCAGCCCACCTTGCCTTGCTGGATGAGTCATGTGTTGTTTGGCGTCTGCCCATTGCCCCGTGTGAGGGGGCATGACTCACTGCCCATGGGATCTGCATAGTGCTCTGCCTCCGGAGTGCGCCGATTGTCTGCTCTGCTGACAGTGATCAGGTGTGAGGGTCCGACCGGTTCACATGTCGTGCTACATTGCCATGTGTGTGCTCCCCCCCCCCCCAGCAGTGTGTCCGAATTGGCAACATTGCCAAACAACGCTGTGTTGCACCGGAAATGGACCTGCTTCACCTTGCACATGTGTGTGTACACATGCGTTGTTCCACGCACATGCATCCAGAGCCCGGATGTAGGCAAACGTATCCGCTGTAGTGATGGGATGTGTGAGCAATCCCCACAATGCAACAAGTTGTTGAGACATGTGCTGTGGGTGACAATCGTATGTGGCTGCAGGAACGTAGTTACTCGTCCATAAATACCCATACAGCTTCATGTGCAATGTGTTCCAATAGTACGTTCTTGTCGTGTTCAAGGAACCCCAGGGTGAGCCAATCCATTAAGTGGTCCGGGCAGGTGTGTTCAGCCCACGCCATTTCACCAATCCGCAACACAGCCCAATAGGGGAGCGCCTTGATGTGGTCACTGCACACGAGGAATTGTGCAATCTCCCATGCACAACTACCAATACATATGCAGTATGTCAGGGCATTCCATGCACGGCTGTCTTGGTTACACTCTTGTTTGTGATCCAACAGGGGGCGCAGACACAAGTCATAGCCCAATTCATCAACAGTTGTGTTGGATAGGCAGACATCCATGGGACACTCAAATGTGCATGTTCGGCAGTCGAACCAGGGCTGGACGCATGTGATGCAGACAATGTGGAAGCTGAGCTGGTAACTGATCCGCAGCACTGCCAGTGGCACTGCGCCCAGTAAATGCAGCATACGTGCACGTTACTGTTCCATGTGACTGGGGTTGTGCATGTGCCCGGTATGGCCTGCCATTGCGTTGGTGCATCTCGTGGAACCGGCATTCCTCTGAACTGCGGCAGTTGTGTGGAGGATATGCCACAGCTCTGAGCAATGATTCGAATGTGTGTGCAACGTTGGGGAGAGGGGGTTGCTGTGAGTGTCAAGCGCGTCCCATGCAGGGGTAAAACAGGCAGGGGCTGCTGTGTGTGGGGTGTGGATGAGTCAGATAGTTCATTTGCGGAATGCGTCGTGTGATAGTCGTCCCTGTCTGCCATGGCATCTCTCTCAGGGTGTTCCAGGCGCATTCTGGACCAAGGTCAGAGGCGTAGGTGTCTTCACGCCTTCTGCATTGGAACAATGGAGCTTTCATCCCTGATGTTTGTCTGGCTACAACTTGCATTTTTGGAATGTGATGTGGCTTTGGCGCTGAGATTGGGAAACGGCCTTGGGCTCATGGTGTACGGATAGCGATACTCACACACATGTTGGCATGTGGAGCCAGGTGCCCAAGGGGCCTTGCGCTGCTTGTGCCATCTCACTCCGTCTCTCTCCCTGTCTTTCCTTTGTTGGGTGCATGGCACACCTTCTTCTCTTGGATTTGGTCTTCCAGGCTGTGTGCTACGGATTGTCCAGTGAGGAGCCGCTAGGACTCATCCTAAGGGTTGTCTCGGCTTTTGTTTGTATGGTGTTTTGTGTTGGTGATTGCATTGCTGTTTGACTGAGTCTCCATTTCCTTCCACGCATATCTGTTGATTTTCCTGCTTGTGCGACATCAGGCAAAATGTTTGTATTGGGATTCTTGGTGTTGGTGTGCAGTTTCTTAGTCCGTGGCTGTGGGTGGTCCGGGGGGGAGGGGTTTGTGGGCCAGGTTGTTGTGTCAGAAGGTGTTGTGGCCCTCTTGGGTGTCTGGGCCGCATGATGGGTAAATCTATCACCCCATTCACAAGCTGGTGTTAACTGCCCACAGCACCAGTTTACCCGCGATAGCAGCTGCAAAAAACATCGCCACAGAGGCCCCCTGCAACTATCGCGAATGAGATGCAGAGTGGGTGTTCCCGAGCCAAAAGCCGCGACATCACACCTCAACATTCTCAATGACCAGACAGAACTGCGATAAAAACACAAAACAGGCGAAAAGGCGCGTTAGCACCAGGAAATCTACACCTGCTCTGACCTGGTGTAAAGTCGGATGGCAGCCTGCACAACAAAAGGGAGCACAGCCCAGGGACATATCGGAAGGGCAACAGATGCCATGGAGCCACCCAAGAGGGCCTCAACACCCACCGACACCACCCCTCCCTGGCACCCCCGACCAAAGACATGCCACATCAGCTACACCTAAACATGCACAAAATGATCCTCCTGATGTTGCACAATCACAACTGGTGACATGCATGTGTGAGAGTGAAGGGGAGGGAGAGGAAGAGAGGGGTAGAGTGAGAGAGAGAAGAAGAGAGGGGGAGAGAGAAGAAGAGAGGGGGCGAGAGAGAAGAAGAGGGGGAGAGAAAGAGAGAGAGAAGAAGAGAGGGGGAGAGAATGAGAGAGAGAAGAAGAGAGGGGGAGAGAAAGAGAGAGAGAAGAAGAGAGGGAAGAGAGAGAGAAGAAGAGAGGGGGAGAGAGAGAGAAGAAGAGAGAGAGAGAGAATAAGAGAGGGGGAGAGAGAGAGAAGATGAGAGGGAGAGAGAGAGAAGAAGAGGGGGAGAGAGAGAAGAAGAGAGAGGGAGAGAGAGAGAGAGACAAGAAGAGAGGGGGAGATTGAGTGCCACCCCTGCGTACCCAGGCCACCCCGCTCACCTGCTGCCAGCCGGTGTGTCTCCAACCACGTGCCGGTATGTATCGCAGTTCACCAGGTCACACATCTGAATCAGAGCTGTCAGCTGAAACAGAGTCCTGATACATGACTGGCACAGTACACACACTCCTGCCGCCCATCGGAGCATGCCCGCCCGTGCACACCCAGGCCTCAATGCTCACCTCCCGCCACCGGCGCGTAGACAGGAGGTCCCACCACGTGCTGCTGCAAGCCACAAGCCCAGGGCCCACGGACATGGCACCCTCCACACCATGCAGCCACGCTCCGCAGGCCAACAGGTCTCACGTTTGGTGCTTGGTCTTGATTACTCCATAGCAGAGGACATACCATTGCACCCGGCACCATCGCAGGCTGCACACCCGCTCAGCCCAATGGGTGCCACTAACTCTGGGATCCTGGAAGTGATGCCACATGGCGGTAGGTCCGTGCTGCCCGCTGCCTCTGGCCTACACTGCGGTCCAGCAGGGCACACTGAAACCTGAGCTGTCTGGACCGCCGGGACGGGGCATCATTGCAGACTGCACACCAGCTCATCAGCTTAAGGTGCCACTGACTCAGTGCACCCAAAGTCACCGTTCCGTGGCGGGGTGCCTGTGTCGTTCGCAAGGCCTTGGATGCCACTAACCCTGTGCAACCCCAGTCTGTGCCATGTGGTGGTAGGCCCGTGCCATGCGCCAGGTCTCGGATGCCACCAACCCTGTGCGCAACAACTCTTGAGCCCTTCATGAATGAGAAGCGTGGAGTGGCCATCATCCAGTCCCTACCGGAAGAGGGGAATGCGATGTCGTCGGCCCCATATGTTGGCGGAGTCACATGGCTAGTGATGCCTGTGCCAGATGGGTGTGATTTATGTGCAAACTTGCCCTGAGGGAGTGGCTGTGACATGCTGACGACTAGACCAGGGACCTGCACACCACCAGCGAGTAAGCCTGCGATTGGTAGCAATGTTGGCCCCTCCTCGTTGCATCATCGGAGTGGTCTGGCCCGCCGTACGCTGGACCAGCACAGGGCTTACCACAATGATTCATGGGCTCGGGGTATGGTCCATTCCATGTCCGGACAAGGAAGTGACTGATGCGTGTGTCCCTGTTGTAGTGTTCACGGGAGCAGGTACACAAAATGCAATGTCGCACCCTCTGACTCACATCCCAGAGGATATACATCATTGACGCAAGGGAAGGCACTGTCCCCACATTCCTCCACACATCCATACCTGAATGATGTAAGACATGACACAGCAGTGCATCACTAGAAGTTTATTTGCACATCCAGTGCAGTTATGCAGCTGGAGCTGTATAGGGCAATGCCGAGCACACTACACAATATGGGCCCATGGAGGGCCATCCGGAGTCCATCCGGGGAGGACATGTACTGCGGAAGAGAAAGGGTACAGTCCGCAGTCTGTCCGCCGTGTCATTGGTCATTGAACAGGATGTGGCAGTTCATGTCGCTGTCTAAGGTGAGTGCATTGGAGTGTATCGGTGTCAGTGGAAGGTCATGAGGCCATATGCGGCACCAAGCAGAAACAGGCCAGGTGGGGGAAATGAATGCTAGTGCCTCCTGATCACAAACCCATCCATGTCCTCGTCCCCGGAGGTGTGCCCTACCCCCCCTATGGGTGTTGCAGTACCGGCTGTGGCACTGTGTGCCACTGACACATCAGGGGCCTGAGTGGATATGTCTGCCGCACTGTGAGGCACCGACACACCAGGGGGCAGGGATGTGGATGGTGTGGGGGCAGCAGCATTAATCAGCGCCATGCCTTGTGGCGGCAATGCCATGATGGAGATCTGCAGGGCATGATAGATCCCAGCTACATTTCAATGATATGCAGCGGTGGCTTCCATCCTTTCCACCTCCTTACGCACCATGTCCTCCATGACCCTCCGCATGTGTGCCAGCTCACGGCTGGTATCGCTGGAGCCACTCTGAGTGGACAGCTGTTCTACTTTCCGCGTCATGACTCCAGCGATGTCAGTCAGGGCTCGTTGGAGACCATGGGGCGGACTTAGACACCCAAGGATGGCGTCCAGTTTGGCAGCCATGAGTTTGAACCCCACCCGCACCTGCTCAGCCGTCTCCCTCTGGCCCTCCAGCACAATGTGTTGGAAGGCCATTTGTTGTTCCTGGGGGACATGGGAGGGTGCAGGGGCTGTGGGTGCCTCCTGCTGGGTGGTTTGGGTGGTGGGTGGGGTCTCCTTGATGTAGATGGGCTGCCCTGATCCTGGAGGTGAGTCGCGTATGAGGTCAATGATGTCTAGGAGGGCTTGTGCATCGATGCCGGTGTTGTCCTCCTCGTCATCAGTGAAGAGTGGCTGGGACTGCTCTGAAGGAGGTGTTGACGATGCCCCTGCGATGTGAAGTGGAGATGGTGTATTAAAATGTGTCCACATGTATGTAGCCGCATGGTACAGGTTGACATTCTGACAGCATGGCATTTTACATTGTGACAGTCTGTGGGTCTGGACGAGGTGCCAGTGTCATTGTGGGTGTGTACTATGCCCTGCTTGATTGTGCATGTGTGCCACCATGCCCATCTCCACCCGTCCCCCCAGTACCTGGTGGTCACTCACCCTGTTGCATTTCTGTTGTGTCCTGACGAGCAGTGTCCAGTCACCCGACTCCAGGCACAGTATCCACACTGATGACTGTCGACACCAGCTCCTCCATGTCATCCAGCACGAGTTGTGGTGCTGGGCCCTCACCTCCAGTCTGCATTGCTGCTTTATGGTTGGCGGAGAGTTTCTCCTTGGTCTTCCGCTTGATGCCATTCCATCGCCTCTTGACCTCGTCCATTGTCCGCTTGTGCTCTCTGACGGCATTCACCTTGTCGACGATTTCCCGCCATATTCCAGTTTTGGTGCCCAATGACACGTTGGAGGTGGTGTTCCATCACCTTCGTGACTATGATCCTGTTCGCCTGAGGACTGAACTTCGTCTTCCTCATCTTCTTGTCCTTGTCCTTCCCTGTCCCCGATGTCCCTGGCTGGTCATCCGGGGTGCTTGTGGGGTTGCGCTCATCCTCTGCGCCTGCTCCGGCTGCCTGCATGGTGCTTGGGTGTAGGTCAGTTTGGGTGTGGGTGTTTTTTCTACTTTTATGGTGATTTTTTTCAGCCTGCCAGGTGTGTGTTGCATGCCTGGTGCTGCTTATCGCTGATTTCCTCATCGCGCTTTCGCTCATCGCGTGTTTTTTGGTGTTGTGGTTTGTGGTTTTATCTCTGTCGTGGTTGTATCGTGGACATTGTCTGCGGTGTCTGCGGACTATCGCATGGTACCGCCTTGTTGTGAATTCCACGTTGACACGGGGTTATTTACCCGCGATGAGCTGCGATATTGGAAGTTGCGTTACGCTACTCTTGCGGTAGTTATCACACGTTCTTGTGAATATACCCCATAGTGTCTTATGGGTGAGAAATTATCAGAACTGCAAGGGACCAGGTTGACTCCCATGTTCCAACCCTGAGCTCTGGCTAATAGCCAGTTCAAAAGGTTCAACCTGAATCTAGTGAGGAGGAACCGATGTTGAGGTAATATCGATAGAGCTCAATTGCAGAGCTCAACTTTGAAAAATCATGCACGGATAGAGGGTTTGCACAACTGCCTAGCTTCTCTTTCAGCCTCGGCTGAAGATACAAAGTGTTTCTTCACCCAGGCCAGCTCATTCCTAGTAATAGTTTCTGGGGAGCTATATCATTTGGGGCGTTTCAATCTTGTCCATGACAGATCTAATATAATTAAGCCACTGGATAGGGGAACAACATTTACAACGCAACTTTTACAACGCACTACACTTACAACGCATTTTTTACAACGCAACATCCATTACAACGCATTCCATTGCATAGCATGACACTACAACGCATTTTTAAAAACTACCTTTACAACGCATTCCATTACATCGCATACTACCTTTACAACGCATACCATTACAACGCATAATATTACACTACACTATCCAACACTTACCCTACTGTTGCACCCCCTGGAGTTAGAATAGTAATTTTTACCCCTATACTATCCAACACTTTCCCTACTGTTGCACCCCCTGGAGTTAGAATAGTAATTTTTACCCCTATACTATCCAACACTTACCCTACACCCCCTGGAGTTAGAATAGTAATTTTTACCCCTATACTATCCAACACTTACCCTACTGTTGCACCCCCTGGAGTTAGAATAGTAATTTTTACCCCTATACTATCCAACACTTACCCTACTGTTGCACCCCCTGGAGTTAGAATAGCAATTTTTACCCCTATACTATCCAACACTTACCCTACTGTTGCACCCCCTGGAGTTAGAATAGTAATGTTTACCCCTATACTATCCAACACTTACCCTACTGTTGCACCCCCTGGAGTTAGAATAGTAATTTTTACCCCTATACTATCCAACACTTTCCCTACTGTTGCACCCCCTGGAGTTAGAATAGTAATTTTTACCCCTATACTATCCAACAGTTACCCTACTGTTGCACCCCCTGGAGTTAGAAAAGTATTTTTTACCCCTATACTATCTAATACTTACCTTAAATGCAATTTAATATTATGCGTTGTAATGGTATGCGTTGTAAAGGTAGTATGCGTTGTAATGGAATGCGTTGTAAAGGTAGTTTTTAAAAATGCGTTGTAGTGTCATGCTATGTAATGGAATGCGTTGTAATGGAAGTTGCGTTGTAAAAAATGCGTTGTAAGTGCATGCGTTGTAAAAGTGTGCGTTGTAACGACATACATCCCACTGGATACTATTCCCCTTCTCCAGAGATAGACAATCCTTGATAAATATTTAGTTTACTTTTAATTTCTGGTTAGTCCAAATCCTGACCCGCCTAATCACCAGGCCCAAGGCAAGGAGATGGGACATATATCCAGCTTCCAATTTATCATAAACAATAAAAGAGGCTGTGGGCTGAGGAACATTTTCAAGAAGTTGTTGTCAATAACCTGCAGTTCGGTCATCATCTTATAGCCCCAGATATCACACAACTTATGGAAATGCATTTCAAGTGATACACTTTCAGAATGGCACGAACAGGTTCGGCACCCAGTCTGCTGGCGAAATTGAAAACTGCCGCTGTGACTCGGGTCATGGCAATTCTCTTGCCCCTCCTTAGTGCTGTCCATGAGCCCCTCTCATCAAAGAGCACTCCAAATATGAAAATACATCAACCCTCGTAATTTTAACCTCATCCCCAAAACATTTCTTCCGGCAATTTTTTCCCATTTGGGGCCCATAACCATAATATGGGATTTTGTTAGTTAGTCCTTAAATCGAGAGAATTCATAAAATCCACCAAGCAATCCAGAAAAAACTGCAACTCTATCCCTGTTCTAGCCAGTAGCTTGGCATCATCCACACATAAAAGTGCGGTCATTAAATGCGAGACCATGCGGGGGATGTCTTTACTGGCTGTACATAACTTAGAGCTCAACTTGTTAATGTATAAGGTAAAAAGTATTGGGGCAAATATACAGCCTAGTCCAAAACCCCTATTTACAGCAATGGGCGTTGAAGGGCTCCCACTCACTGAGGCCAAAAGATCAAAGTGTAAACCATGCAGCAAATTAACTATGTCATGGGCCATACCCAGGTCCAAAAGAAGGGGTCAGAGTTGATTACTGTATGTTTCTCTATACTCAGGTGCAGGTTAAAGGCATTGATTAAGAGTTACCTTCCCTGATCTGAAACCCTATTGTAAATTGTAAATTTGAGAGGTCCTACTTTTGTCCAGCCAGTAAATTAACCTTGAGAGGATCACTTTCCAAATAAGTTTAACCACGGAGTCAATTAGGGATGTGGCCTATATTATCTGGGATCTATTCTTGTTCCCTTAAAGACAGGAATAATTATGGATTTAGACAATGTAGCTGGGATGCCTGATTTAGTAGCATCATTTAACACATGGGTGAGAATTTTTACCCACCAAACCAAGTCCATCTAAAACAGATGTGCCAAAGCCCCATCTGGGCCAGTGGCCTTAAATTTGGGCATAACTTCTTGGGTAGCTGTGCGCCTTATAAGATTAAAATGACAATAACAATAACATTGGCAACCTCTTCTTTAAAAACCACCTCATAATCACCCCAGGCCTTATTAAATCTGTTGACTGGAGGTTTCAGGGTCCCATACCCATATACTCCATGAAAATGGGACACCCAGGTATCTGGCTTTATTACACACTCCAAGACACTATTATTAACCCCATTATTGTCATCTCTGCTGGAGGCCAGATACGTACGGCTTCCCATCAACAAGCTGAGTTTAACCACAAGATATTGTTTCTCTCGCGTTGAAACGCTTTCAACTGCACCTTGTTTAGTGCACATTCCGCCTCTATTTTAAACTGTATATCACTTAGGCTGAGTGTACTTGCCTTTTAGCAGTCTGCCTGTAAATCTCCTTCACTTCTTCTTCTCGAGAAGTTCCCATTCTGCCGCGGCTTGTGCTGTTTGAGCGGAGGGACTTGCTCAGTGGAACCGGACTCTCTGTACAGGAAGTGAGTTTCCTGCCAGTAGGCGGGTCAGCGCTCCAGCTGTCGCCTTCACTCTCTCTCCTTCCTGCCATGCCTATTTAGGGCAGGAAAAAGAGGGGAAGCACACAGCAGCACGCGGAAGGCACGCCAAAGGCAAGCCCGTCTGCACCCTTCCACACCTGACCGCCGCCAGAAGCCCTGCATATTTTTCTTTACCCCTTCTATCATCAGTGGATTATATTGTCCTCCACCTAATGGCAGTCTATCGATTCTCTAGCGAAGAACTCAAAAGACTAAATAAACAATATATGGACAAATTGACACACTGCACTGAGGCGATTTCCACTTTAGCATCCATTCCTAAAATTATTCTGCAAAGCATTCAACTTGAATCCATCCCTTATGCTAAACTAATGTCTATAAACACTACAGGAGGGAATATTTTCGATGAACCAAAACAACCAGCGGGGCTATATTTTAATGCACGTTCAATCCCTAAACATGCACTCGAGGTATGGAGTTTGCTGGTCTCGGAAAAGCCAGATATTTGCTTTATAACCGAGACCTGGCTTCACAAGGCCACCCTACCCGATGTGGCAATTGCCTTCCCCCCTGAATATCAAATATGTAGACTTGACAGAAGTTATAAGAGAGGGGGCGGTCTAGTAATAGCCTTTAGGGACAGACTAAAGGTCAGCATAGTGAAAACCATCAGCTTAGATTGGATTGAAATCTGTATCTTCAGGTTTGAAAAACAAACCAAGGGAACCTAGGGGCATATCAACAAGCAGGCGATAAAAAATTATCGCTGCTTTTGCGGCCGTTTTCGGCCGAAAAGCGGCGATAATTTTATCGTCTAATCAGCAAGGTCACGCTAACGCGTGAAACCTTGCTTTAGTGTCAGGATTCCTAACGCCCAGCTTTGCATCTCTAATGAGATGCAAAGTGGGCGTTCCTGACCTGGCATGACAGGAGAAATGTCGCTAAGCGACATTTCTCCTATCAGCAGGCCTAACGCTATGAAGCATAGCGTTAGGAAAAGTAGCGATAACCCCTGTTATCGCTACTTTCCTTACGCCTGCTTCAGGACTGACTTAGCCATGATATCCTATGGAAGGTGGATATCATGACTAAGTTTGTGAGTCCCTATCAACTAGCTAACGTGAGATTATCGCTGGGTTTCCAGCGATAATCTCACGTTAGCCAGTTAGCGCTAGGATTTTTATCGCTGATGAGATAAGCGTTGCTAATAGCACGCTATCTCAGCGATAAAAATCGGCGCTAGCCGGCGATAATTATCCGAGCGCTAAGTGCACTCAGCGATAATTATCGCCGGTTGTTGTTGATATGCCCCCTGGAGAGGCGCCCTGGTTTACAGACCCTCGGGTCCACAAACTAACTTTACTAACCTTCTGACGGAGTTCATTGCCCCACACATCCTAGCGGCCAACAATTTCTTTCTTATTGTAGATTTTAACTTCCATGCAGAACTGTCTTCTGACACCAACACAAACCTGCTGATTTCTAACCTCAGCACACTGGGACTAGAACAAAGGGTAAGTGGTCTAACCCATCAGGCAGGCCACACTCTCGACCTCGTGTTCACCAATGATCCAACACTAAGGTCGAGCCTCACACCCCTCTAATCTGGTCTGACCACAGTCTATTGAAGTTTTATTTACAAATAGCTACTATACATGAAAATTCTAGCAATTAACTGAAACTTACCTGACCCTGGGGGAAAGTTAGTTTAGAAGCCTTTTTATCCAACTTCAGTTCCCCCGGTAAAATAGGCTCCGAAAATATAGACCATGCGGTAGACACCTTTGAGAATGCAATTATACAGGCCCTTGACATTATTGCCCTTCTCTCAAAGGTCAAATACAAACATAGAGTATCACCCTGGTTCACAGAATCTTTAAAATCTGATAAACTAGCTAGCAGGAAAGCTGAAAGCAATTGGAGAACATCAAAGAGCACGGTGGAAAGACTGGCTTATAAACGTACTCATAAACGTTATCTAAAAAATATTAAAGTAGCCCAAAAAAACTACAGTATCAATAGAATCGACAAGCCTGCTAATTGACACAAGGAACTTCACAAGATTTTAAAGGAATTCACTAATCCCTCACCCTGCCAATCTAACAGCCCATCCACACAAGACTGGGTATATACACTATCTATCTTTTTTGAGGAAAAGATTGACAGTATCCATAACACCTTCCTCAATCAGAATGTTGATCAGCAAGACCCAAAGCCGGATGACACCCAGACACCCCCCACAGTACTGCTAGAAGAGTTTGCTGAACTTACTCAAGAAGAAGTTAACACTGCACTAAAATTAAATCTGGCTCCCCTGTCAACTCTGTTTCGCCCCAAATTCTGGCAGAGTTGGCCCCAGTGCATCTCAAAAGTCTTACTGATATTTTTAGTATGTCCTTAACCCAAGCAACGGTCAGATTAAATGGAAAGAAGCCAGAGTCTAGCCAATTCTTAAAAAAATGTCAGCCGATCCCAATGAGCCCAGCAATTATAGGCTCATCTCCTTACTCCCCTATTTGGGAAAGGTACTAGACTCTTTTGTCAACAAACAGCTAACAACCTATTTGGGAAGGCACAAGTTGTTGGACCCTTCTCAGTCAGGCTTTAAAGCTGGTTACAGCACTGAAACTTCTCTGATTGAGGTAGTCGACAATATAAGACTCGCCCATGACATTGGACAGTCAGCCATACTTGTCCTGTTAGACCTGTCGGACACCTTCGACACCATCTCCCACAGTATATTAGAACAATGACTGTGGGAGATACGTATCAGAGGAACAGCCCTAAGCTGGCTCAGAAGCTATTTAAAAGACCAAACTGCCATAGTGCAAGTGGGCACCCTATCTTCCCGTTGCCGGATAATAGACAAGGGAGTCCCCCAGGGATCTATACTCAGTCCCATGCTTTTCAACATGTATGTGGCACCCCTGTCCAATGTGATTAGATCATTTGACGTATTGTCATACGCTGATGACACCCAGCTGATAAATTACCTTCGGTCCCAATCTAACTGATACCAGAGTAAGATTTAAAAATTATATGACTCACATTAACCTTTGGATGCAAGCTAACTATCTGCAGCTCAATGCCAATAAGACCGAGATCATCTTATTTGGCAAGGCTCATGAACATTGGTCCAACGACTGGTGGCCCCTTAGTCTCAGCCCCTGTCCTTCTCCTAAACCCATGGTCCGCAACCTTGGAGTAAAAATCTATGATAAACTATCCATGAAAGACCAGGTAAACCAAATAGTGAGCACCTGTTATGGCCTAATGAGGAGTCTACTTAAGAGCTTCCAATGGATCCCATTAGAGTAAAAAAAAACGCTTGTTCAAGGCTTAATCATCAGTCGTCTTGACTATGGAAATGCTTTGATGGCATCAATTAACAAAGAGCTTTTCACCAGGCTCCAAAATCTTACAGAACACAGCTGCCAGGCTGGTACTAAACCTTCCACCTCGGTCCCCATCAGCGCTCAGTCTGAAAACTCTTCACTGGCTCGCAATTAGAAATGGATCAGTTTTAAGATCAACTGCCTGGCACACAAGACCTTGTTTGAAAATGGGCCAAGCTACCTGGCCAAAAAACTAAACTGGTATCTCCCTCACAGAAATCTTAGGTCTGGAACTGAACATTTTACCATTCCAGCCAGGGTGCGAACTGCCAGACATGGTGGCTGATCATTTTCCCATTTAGCCCCCCGCTTGTGAAACGAACTCCCATTGCAACTTCATACTATTTTGGTTCATAAACAGTTCCGAACAAAGTTTAAAACCTGGCTGTTCTGACCACTCACTCTTTCCCCGTTTTCAGCTGTTCTATCTTCACCTTCACCAGCATTCGCTGCAGAGCTTTGAGACCATGTGTGCTCAATAAAACTCTATGACTATGATTATTAAAAAAAGGACGATTGACAATTTCCCAAAAAGCCAGAACTATTCTTTAATACCTCAGACTGGAGTAGTTTGGTCCATGCTTCCTCTCTGATATCCTTTTTTCATTTAAAGAGTGCATATTTATATCTCTTTCTACATAGAGTACCCGATTCCCTATCTCTAGGCTTACTTTGCAAATCTAAAGTGGGATTATGATGTGCTTTTGTGCAGTTTTGGTCAAACGACCTCTCCGTCCTTGCATGGCCTTGCCATCAGTCTTCCTCAGTTTTAAAGCAATATACCCACAAATCCAATTATATGCACACAAAAGGAGGACTAGTTTTGTGCTTCCCTCTAAACAGAGAAAAAAGAAGAATGTAAAAAGAACACTTGATGGACAGAATGTAGAACAATGTCATACATTCACCACAGTACAGAGATCTGGGCCTAAATCCATCGTTTTTTGCTCACCATGCCATTCCAGTTTGAAACCAGCCATTTGCAAATCAGTCTGGACCCTGTGCTAAATGGGAACAGTCCAGCCCAAACTGCCAGGCCAGGGCCTCCCTGGGCTGGAAACAAGCATTCTAGGACCGGTTTTGGGGTTTCACCCCTCATCAGCCAGGATAGCTTGATTCCAGTGGCAAGGAGAGCATGGGACCCAGTTCTGGGCATACCCGTCCCACTCGGGGTGACAAATGCACAAAGAACAATTGATGGACTGAATGCAGGTAAATGTCATGCATTCACTCCAGTACAGAGATCTGGGCCTAAATCTATCATTTGTTTGCTCACCATGCCATTCCAGTTTGAACCCACTCATATGAAAATCAGTCTTGACCCTCTGCCCAATGGGAACAGTCCATCACCTTGTGTTTGCTTTGTTCCCTCTAAACAGAGGGCATATCCTTGCTACAAGTGGTATATACATAATCTAAGAAGGAATGTGCTGGGACATTAATCCATTTTAACCTGGGTTACTATGTTGCTAATATTGGGGCAACTTCTGGAAGGACCTCCTCAGCCAACCTCCATTCCAAGCTTAGAAAGAAGGGGTTGTGGTCTCTGAGCTGATTCGATCTAGATTCATAGTGCAGCACTTGGTGAATTGGAGGATCTGAAAGAAATATATCAACAACAATCGTATAAGCACCACGTTCTGTAAAGGTTGAAACCTCTTTGTCCTTTCTGTAAGCCTCAAGACATTCAAAGATAAAATCATTGGTGATATCATCCGACATTCATCCCTGGGTAGTATTTTCAAATAAGTCATAATTAAATTCCTTCAGGGATATACTGCTGGATTATTGACAGGTAAAATAACAAAAGTGTATATTAAAACCCTTCGGCTAACAAAACCACACAAGGTGAGTTACATTCATCACCATATTAATCTAAGAACGATCTTAAGATCACTAGGGGTTCTCTGGAATTAGAGTATCCAGGTGAAATATAAAAATGTAGAATTAACAAGGTTGCTGCATTTTTAATTGCACGGCCAACAGATAACTAGACCCTGTTTTTACCTGCATGGGCTTACACCCAATATTTGGTGAATTCATGCTAGCTAGATTCCCTTAGCCCTACCCGATAGCGAGGACAGAACAGCAGAAAAGTACAAAGCACATTCATCCAGGAAAAATGCGTTATCTCTGTTCCAAGTTTCTTGCAATACCAATATGTGTTGTTCTAAAAGTAGGCTTAACCAGCACTTGTTGTCTCTCTTGTTGGCCAGGCCTTCTATTCTCCAGATAGCTAGTCTTCACTCAAGTGGGTAAAAAAAGCCTAGGGTTAGTACTTTGATGCGTGTATTTGCTGGGTTTGCCCAGCCCATCCAATGTGTGAACAGCCCTACTATATCAGGGTTATTAAAGTTAATACTGATGCAGTCCCCCCTCCCACATTATCTCTCTGGCCTACCCAGTTTACTCTTCTTGCCATGATTATGTGAGTGGATGCATTTTTCCCAGCCCCATTTTGTGTGTTACACCAATGGATGACTTTCCGGATAAGTTCTGGGATGGTTTGTACCACACCTGGGCTCAATAGCAGAATGGAGGCCAAAACGGCCACCAGCTGTTCAGTTTATTTATTTATTTATGTATTTATGTAGCGCTCTACTACCTGGAGGCGTCTAGGCGCTTATGCAGGAGGTTCACAGAGCACTGCGTGTGTGGGAAACCATGCTAGCCCCGTTTACAGCGTGTAAAGCCACGTTTTCAGTCCTTTCCTAAAGGACAAGAGGTCGGTGGATTTTCTCAGATGGAGAGGTAATTTGTTCCACCATCTGGATGTGACATTGAAGAAGCTTTTGCCGTTCCATTTTTGGAGGCGGGAGGATGGTACCTTAACCAGTTTCTGGGAGGCTGAGCGAAGTGCGCGGGCTGGTGTGTACCATTGGAAGTGTTTAATTATGTAAGTGGGACCTGAGTTATGCAGGGCCTTAAAAGCAACGCATAATGCTTTAAATCTAATTCGCTTCTCGATCGGGAGCCAGTGCAGTGTATTGAGAGCCTGTTTAGCAGATGAAAATTTGGGCAAACCGAAGAGCAATCTAGCAGTGGAATTCTGGAGAACCTGTAGTTTTGTTATTACTGATTTTTTTGCTCCAACTAGTATTCCGTTGCAATAATCGAGTTTAGACAACTCCAAGGCTGCCACCACTGTTTTCTGCAATCCTGTCGGTATGAAGGGCAATATTTTCTTCAGGATTTTGAAGATGTAGTAGATGGAGGAGGTAAGTTTGTTTACATGGTGATGGAAAGAGAAGGAAGTGTCTATAATGACTCCGAGATTTTATACCTTAATAACTGGTGTTGGGAGGGTACCCAGCTCTGCTGGCCACCATTCTGAGAACCAGAAGGAGGTAGCTTTCCCATAGAGGAGTACCTCGGTTTTATCCGAGTTCAGCTTTAGGCAATTCTCGGCCATCCATATGCTGACACGTCTCATGCATTCCTTGAAGTTCTGTCTTATTTTAGGATTGTCGCTTGAGATTGATACAATGATCTGGGTGTCATCCGCATATGACACCAATTCAAACCCATGGGATTTGATCAGACGTGCCAGAGGAGCAACATATAAATTAAAAAGGCTAGGGCTCAGTGACGAGCCCTGTGGCACCTCGCAAAGAAGCTGAAAACATTTGGATTTGTAGCCGCCTATTTCGACAAACTGTTCTCGGTTAAGCAGAAAGGATCTGAGCAGTGCTAACGCTAAGTTTTCTACTCCAGCTTCCTGGAGCCGATGAATCAGAATGCCATGGTCCACCATATCAAAGGCGGCCGATACATCTAATAGTATCAGGGCTGCAGATCCTCCGTTGTCAACCGCCCATCTGACTTCCTCCGTTGCAGTGATCAGGGCCTGTTCAGTGCTGTGTCGGGCTCTAAAGCCATATTGAGTGGGATCCAAAATATGATTTTTCTCAATGAAAACCGTCAGTTCCTGATTCATATGTTTCTCTAATACTTTCGCTGGGAAGGGTAACCGGGATATGGGGCGATAGTTTCCTGCTTCTGTTTTATCCAGGTTTGTTTTCTTTAATAGGGGTAGTATTGATGTTTTCTTCCATATCGAGGGGAAGGTCCCTGTTTCTATGGGCAAGTTGAGGCTCTCAGTGAGTGACAAAGCAATTGTCTCCACTAACAGATGGGTTATTGCAGAGGGCAGGAATCGAGGGGAGAACCAGATTTTGTTGCTAAAAGAAGCTTTGATGTTTGTTCACGAGAAAGTGGTGTAAAATTAGAGAAACAGGATTCGGTAAATTTGGTTACCAAGGTGGGCTGGGCTGGGGTGGAACATGTGGTGACAGATTGGATACCCTGGGGATTGACTGGTCTTAAGATAAAGGTGTCATAGATAGTGGAGACTTTATTATGGAACGACGAGGCTAATGTGTCACAGAATGTTTGGTCTATATTGCAGTTATTGGTTTCTTGTATTTGACTGAGTTTCAGCACTGTTGCAAAAAGATCTTCGAGTTATTTTTTGCTCCCTCAATTTTTTCAGAAAAATAGCAAATTTTAGTTTTTTTAATCAACTCTTTGTGCTGTGCCAGGATTGACTTGCATTTTTCCTGTTCTTTAGGACCATAGTATTTTCGCCAGCAACTTTTGTGGCTACGACATAGTCTTCTTGAGATTTTTAGTTCTACAGAGCACCAAGGTTCAGTAGGTGCTGTCCTGCTGATTTTCCCTGTTCTAAGAGGGACAGTAGAGGTGGCTGCTACTGCTATCCAGTGATGGTATTGTAATGAGGCAACATCTGGATCTTTTGTGAAACATGGCTTGTTTTTATTCAACTGGGTGGAAAAATCATTACTATCTAGCCTATACCATTGATAGCTTGATTCGCTGCTCACTAGGGCATGCTGGGGGACCATAGGGGAGGGTGGAATAAGAGAAAAAATGACCACAAGATGATCAGTCCAGTGAAGTTGTAGGGTAGTATTATATATCAACAATGGGCACTCTGTGAATATGGCGTCTAGGAGGTGACCTGCTGTGTGGGTTGTGCTGGTCACTATTTGCTCGAGTCCTGTGTTTGTCGTTAGGTCAAGGAGGGCCTTGGAGTCGTTATCGAGGGGGTTGTCTAAGTGAGAATTAATATCACCCAAGATGGTAAAATCCTGAGAAGTTACTTTATGTTCCAGGAGTTGAACCATGGTGTGTAAAAAGTTTGCTCTGGAACCTGGGGGTCGGTGAACAAGTATCCCATTAAATGAATGTACATGATTAACTGATATCTTAAACAGAAGCACCTCGGCTTCCTTCTCTATTGTGATGTCCTTAAATGATACTTTTAGGGGGTTTCTATAAATTATTGCCAGACCTCCTCCTCTTTTACCTGGGCGATCCCTTCTGGTTATTGCGAACCCTTGTGTAACTGCTGTCACCAGATCAGGACCTGATGCTTCATCTGTCCAGGTTTCTGTGACAAATATGAAGTCCAGAGCATGGGAGTCAACAAAGTGACTGAATTCAAACTGATGTTTAATTAACAACCGTGCATTTACTAGTGCATATGACAGTCCTTGGGGCGGTTTTACATTCTAAGGGGTAGTGTGCTTAGTCCCTATTTCTGCTGAAGAACCCTTATAAATATTAGTTTGGGGGCAGCTCAACATAGGGTTTACATTTGATGTCTGAGAGCCTGAGGTTGCAGTGTTGACAAGTTTGCGTACTTGTATTCTTTGTGCCTCCTAAGATTGGGCCAGGACATACCGGAGATCTGCATGAGAGTGCCAAGAGCTCGCCTCTTTTGTATGATATTATGGGTGCCATTCTGTCTAGAACCGGCAGCGTTGCTGGCGCTGAGCGCGGCACGAACACGGATGGGAGCAGACGGGCTTGCCTTCGGTGCGCTGGCGGCATGCCCGCTGCGCGCGTCCGCTGTGCGTCTGCCTCAGTGAGTGTTTAAGTAGCCTTCCTGTCAGGCCAGGGAACAACTAGAGTGGCAACCGACCTAAAACGGCGGCCGTTGCACGCTGGTTCCAATGGTGCTTGGCCTGCCTATGTTTCCCAGCTCCCTCCACAACAATCGGCTATTCAGAAGCCGTGGTGGACCGGGGAGCGGGACTCGAGGATTACCATGAGTAAACAATCAGTATTTCGGACACTCGCCGATGCGCATTTACAAATTAAAAACAATAAGATGTTTGAAATTGATTAGTGCAATCAACAGCAAAGTGCAATAAAAAGTGCAAATTTGGCAGAGAAGCTATGCAGCAGTGGGGTATGACAGCGCGAATGCCTGTGTGCTACTTTCGCGAGTTACCTGTAACCTACAACAAGCTATGGGAAGGGGCTAGGTCTACTCTATCTAGTGGTTTGTCTGGGTTGTGGAATTGTCCTGGGTAGCCCTGGGTAAAGCACTACGCTACGCTCGCGAAGTTCGTGCTACTTCGCGCTACGCGAATTGCACGTAGCACAGTGCGAACACGCGTAGCGTAGTCTTGCGTAGTGCTGCGGTCATATTTTGCTTGCTCGCGGTCCTCAACGTCAAGTTGGCGACCGCGAGCAAGCAAAATGACATCCCGGCGAGACTTTTTCCTTGTTCGCGATCAGCAACATCAAGTTGGCGATCGCGAACAAGGAAAATAAACCTCCCGGCGAGATTCTCAACGCGAGGAGGTCAGGTTTCTCATTGCGAGGGGTCGCGTATGCTCGCGACCGCTCGCGATGAGAAACTACCAGTTCGCGTTGAGAAAGCTGCCACTCGAGTAAAAATCTCCTCGAGCAGCAGAAAACTACAGCTCGCACTGTGCAAAATGCCATTTTCAATGATTGCACAGTGCCGGTTGCTTGCCCGCACTGTGCAATCATTGAAAACAACATCTTGCACAGTGCGAACATGTTACTACGCAGTTCGCAAAGTGCTACGCGAAGCTCGCATAGTGCGAACTGCACTTTGCGTAGCTTCGCGAAGTGCTACTTCGCGAACTACGCCCACCCTTAGTCTTGGGGCATGACAAGCCATGTGTCCTCTGGGGACAGTCCCACTCGGGACCAGGTTGATTGATTGCCTCAGTATCCCTGGTAGTGTTGCTTTTTACCATGGGATGGTTTTAACCCACATGCATCCCACCGCCATTGCACGCTATAGGGATATTATTTGATTGGGAGAAGGGGACTATGGCCTAGACCAGGTCTGCACTAACTTTTCCAGTCTGACCAAAATCTTCCCCCATCCTTAAACACAGAGTGGGGCATGTTGAAAACAATTGTCCAATAAATTACTAAACAGTGGCTCCAATTCTTTTTCAACACGGTGGGCTACAGAATCAGAACACAAAGTCTTCCTCTCTTCCAGGATAGCGAGTGATTCAGCAAGGGTTGTCGCCTCATTTTTATCCTTAACCATATTGGATTTTTTTTTGTGGTCTTGGACTTGGCACTGGCATAGTCTTTGGGTTTGTGCGGGAGAGTCCTTTCTGCTGAAGGGGAACATGGGGTGGTCGGTATTTTAACAGGAGGGATCCCTCTCTAGGCTCTGTCAAACAAGGCAGGTACACCCTCACCCGCATTTGGAGATGATCGCTAGCACAAGGTGCTATACTTTCAATACAGTTTTTCAACATGATACCCATTCTTTCCTTGGCAGACAGAATTCTCTCATTCATAGCCCTCACTGCTGATTTGAGAAACAAGATGATCGACTCACACTTGTGAGGGGACGATTGTTTCTGTTAGACTTCTGTTTGCCCATTCTTAAAAAGAAAGTGAAAGTGTTAAAGGGCTGGTCCAGCCCAACCTCCTCCAGGTGCAGATGGACCAGCTATTTGCCCGGTCTTTGCCTGAGCCTCATCCAGGTGTGTCCCACGAGAGAGAAGATGTTGCGCCATATATTACCATCCCCACAGCCCTTACTTCTCCTGGAGGGCTAGAGGATTATGGTGTTTGCAGTCCTCGCCAAAGTCAAGTGCCAACACCAATAGTAGCGGTGTTGGCACACTCATAAATGCTATTCTGAGGACTGGACGTAGATTCAAGGTACGGATCGGCTATCTTTTAATTGTACATTGCCCTATGTGAAGATTTGCCTTCATAAGTAATCCCCATTGTCTAATCAGCCTGATGATGATGCCGTAGTGCATTGTATGAATGTTGCATTGCTTTTATTCCTGTTCTCCATATGTGAGTCCCTGCTTACACTATCAGAGAATGAAAACAACTTAGTTATATCCAAGATACTAACAAGCCAAAAATATAATCTTGTACATTGTCAAAATACATAAACTATAATAAATATATTGTAGGAAATGGGATTATTGTTATGGGGTGGGTGACTACCTACCACAATGAATAACCAAAACCCGCTTAAGCCGTCAAAGACATTTAATTAACCTGAACTCAACCCATTGGTAATTATGGCATGGAGCAGACAGGCTTAACTTAGTGCAATGTGTATTGTGCAGTTCCAAAACAGTAATAATCTCAAATCTCAAAACAATAAGAATCTGAAACTGCAATACAAAATAGAATAACATTTAATAAACTTCATGGCACCCTAATGACACAAATCAAACAAAAGGAACCGGAGATAATAATTGTTAATATTTTAAGTGAAAATAGCCACTTAAAGCACAAAGTGCCAATGACAGTCGTAGACCGTGTCCTAGGCACAGTTTTGCGCCTGGCAACGATTGATTGCATGTTTCTTACGCCAGCCAGGTTCATCCTGGTCAAAATCTTTACCTTCTGACTTAGTCCTTCAGTCCTAATCCACCACCAAGGTAAACTTCCAATTCCCCAAGGGCCTCAGGAGAGGCACTTAGAGACTCACCAGGTGCCAGGCAGAGGCCAGCAGCAGGGTTCAGGGCCAGTTGCCACTGGTGGCTGGGCAGTTACGGAAAAGGCCTCTTTTAGCTTTTTGTAGCCTTGTAGCTTGAGCATGAGGTCAGCTCTATAACCCTTGGAGTCTACTTCTTTTGTCCTAGGTACAGGAAGGAGCAGGTCCATTTCTTTTGGGCTCCTTTCAGGTCACAGACAGCTGGTCCAGTCCACTTCGTTTCTTTACCAGGTCCAGCACTGTTCTCCAGTGGGTGCCTGGAGGTGTCAAATTATGCTTGGCACTAGCTGGAGGATGGAAATGACTGCTGGACACACCCTAACCAATGGGGTAAAGGCTCCCTGGGCCAACCCTACCCCCGTTGGGCCGTTTCAAGATGGCAAAAGTCTTCAACCACACTAAACAAGGGCTCTGAGGGCTGGGTATGTGTGTGAGGAGTATACTATGTTAATCCTAGTGTCTTACCACATCTAACACCAAACTTCAATTTGAGGCAGCCTCTGTACCACAAAAACAACCGACAAGCCTGATATGAAAAGGCACAGTCATTCAGCAACCAGACAGTGGATACTCAGGTATTGTCTTGACACCATGTTCTCTTCCTTTCAAGTGCATCCCAAGTGTTAAATGTAAAACCCAGAGACAGTGGTCTGGCAGGAAAAAAAGAGGGTTCTTCAGTAATCAGATAGTGGATGCACAAGAATTCTCTTGGATTCCTGTTCCCACCCTTTCAAGTGTTACATGTGGCTCAGTAAAACTGTCAAGCAGGGTTTGACACAGTGCTCTCCAAAGGAGGAACCCACTATCACCCTGTGTATTCTGCCGATTTCATTTAAGTCAAAATTGATTTAACATAATTTTTAACCTTCATGGTATTGAGTTCATCATTATCTTTCTCAAGTATATACTCCAAAATCCAAATGCCTGATTTAGAATGCGCATGAACAGTCCTCTCCCTACATGTCTTCTATAGTCAGAAGTCAAGATGCCGCAGATCATTATTGGTAACCCTTTGATCCTGCAATAGCTTTTGTATGGACATGTTGCAAGTCCACATTCAATGATGCCACATTGTGCTGGTTAACAGATCACTTACCCAGATTAAGTCTCAGGAGGTAAGGCATGGTGTTATTCCAATGTAACATGCTGTATATCATTATTTAGCTCTGGTTGCTCACTTCCTAATGTTGTTATCTCTTATTTAGCTTCCTATTGGGTGGAGATTCAGTCTACCAAACTCTTGGCCTGTTGCGTGGGAATTCTCTGCATGCTTTAGAAAATTCTCCCTCTGCTTCTCATAATATCCAGAAGAATAGTGTTCCAGGCGCTCATTTTTCACTCCTGGACTATGGTAACTCTCTTTTTTTGGGAGTTCCCAAAGCCACAATAAGCAAACTACAAATTATGCAGAGCACCGTGGCATGTGTCTTGTTACAAATGCAGAGACACACATCAGGGAGAAAAAGTTTTAGGGAGCTTCATTGGTTACAAGTCTTACACAGAAGCAAATACAAGGTTCTCTGTATTGCTTTTAGAGCATTGAGAAGATAGGGCCCCCCAGTGCCTGTCATCTCATAACCTGCTATAACCCAACAACGGCCCGTCGTTCTGACATTGAAAATAGGGCAGCTGTTCCTCGCATTCGAAAAACTGGAAGCGGGGGAAGACCGTTTAGTTTCTTTGTGCCTATTCTCTGGAATACTCTCCCACTGGCCTTATGTCCACTGGCAATGAATGCACGTTTCGTAAACTACTTACATTGCGGTTATTTGACAACTAACCCTCCACTGCGTTTTTCCTTAAGCATTATCGCTTTGCTTAGCGCTGTGATGCCTTGAGGCCACTGTACACTCTATAAATCCTCCTAGTATAGTATAGTAGTACTAAACTTGTTGTTCTCCTTGATTCTTTATAACAAGCTAATTAGGCTCACTGCTATATCTGAGTGATTCACTTAATTTACCCGATTTTTTTCATCCTCTTGCTGGAATCATCTCCTAATTACTGTTATGTTGATTTATTTTCCTCCTTACTTAAATCTAGTTCTCACTCATTTGCTACTAGATGCAAGTATGTTTTTTCTGTGAATTGTTGTTCTTATCACTGACTTAGCATTAATAGTAAGCATGCACCTTGCGATCCTTTTAGTGATAATTAATTTCTCTTACTATGAAGTATTGAGTCACTATTTAGTCACCACTGTGTTCCACCATATTTATCTTTGCAGTGTACACATGTGTGCATCACATTAAAGTGTCAGGGGCACCTTTCTAACAGACAGGCATACTCTTGCTAACAGTTGTCTATATATATTTGTCTATTGTGGGTCTATTTGAAAAATCCTGTGTGATTATTATGGTCCTGCACATGGTCTCACGTATGGCTGACAATGAAATTGAAATCGAAAAGCTGAGTTCAGCAAAGGTAGGCAAAGAAAGGTAAAAATCGGGGGTGATCCTACATAAAAGAATAAGGGGTCTATTAGGATTGCGGTCAGATGGATGCCGCCGGGCCGGCGGCGGTCATCCGCCCACGATCGCAACCCAGAAAACCGCTGGGCCCATTAGCATGGCGGTGACGACCGCAGCGGTGAGATTTCCCACCCGTCACTTTTCCACCGGTAGCAGTCCGCACACTTGCCTGGCGGGCAGAGCTGGACCTCTAAAATGGGGCCGGTGCAGGGTCAGGCTACGCCGGCATGATTATGATGCCGGCGGTAGCCAGCCTTTCTGCAGCGGTGGAGCCACCATGGAAAGGCTTGCAGAGAATGTCTCTGGGGCCCATTGCAGGCCCCCGATGTATTTGAGGGGGTGTGGGTGCACTGGGGGGGTACCCCCCTACATGTCCCTGTACCAGCCATGCAGTGCAGGGATATGCTGGACATGCTTTTTTGGACATCGCGGTGGTGCCGCTGACAGCAGCAATGGCCGCAATGTTGAATGCTGCGATTGTACCACTGCGATCAGATTTCGACTGTGGATCATAGTAATTGGACTGGCGGTTATGCCGTGGCCCTAGCGGGTGGTGTTTTCCTGCTACCATGGCGGTTGGAGTGATTTTCAGACCGCTATCCTAATAGACCCCCAAGTGTTGTGGTGTTGAGTTCCGTCTTAACAGAGCACTCACACCAACTTCGTAGTTGATAGGAATTCCTTTATTCCAAGTAAATAACACACACAGGAAAGAGGTGTGTCTGGCTCCACTGCTGCAACTCTAATGTGCCAGAACACTCATTGGAACCAGGCTATGTCATAAGTGATTCCAAAAGATACAAACCATAACAGTAAGTCTAGCAATAGTTATTCAAAATCTAATTCAGTTCAATTTTATTTTAAAAAGCCACTTTGTGTGCCTGAGATTTTGGATGGCTAATTAGCATTAGCCTGTTCCAACTCCCAGCCTGTGATCAGCCCGGGAAAAGATGTTAGATTTCTCCTAGGAGCATACAATAGGCTGACCTGGATGGACAGAAATGACTCCTCTGAACTCACCACAGTGCAGTGTCAAATCCTGCCTTACTGGTCTGTTGAGCCACATACACAACTTTGGCACATTTGAAAGGGACAAATATTGTGTATCCCTCTATGGTTGCTGAAGAACCTTGCTTTGTCGCACCAGACTTCTGTCTCTGCTTACTTGTTTGGGTTCAGTTACTGCTTCAAAATTAATTTTGGTGTTAGTTTTATGTGGGCACTGGTGACCATAGTGCACTTCCCTAAACACCCACAACCCTCACAGTCCAGGTATAGTGTGGCCAAGGACTTTTGCCATCTTGTTAATGTCCTGACACATGGCCTTTTGGGCCTGTTTGCAGTAAGGCAAATAGGAACTACTAAAAAGGTTTGTACATCTGTCCCGGGAACATTTGTCCCATTGGCTAGGGAGGACCCAGGAGTCACCCCAACCATGTAACTAGTGACAGCCATGAAGGTGACCTCCTATGGCACCCTATTAGAACACTGCTGGGCTTGCGAAAGGATACTAGGCAGACTGAACCATCTGCATTTGGCATCTTTGACCCATTAGAAGGACCTGAAGAGAATGTACCACCTTTCACTTGAAATCCAAGGACAGAAAGATCTCCAAAGCCCATAAGACCTGTCCCTAGGGTGGCTCAGATCTTGAAGCTGAAGAGGATATTCCTGTGAAGAAATCCAGATGACCTGTTGCAACTTGCCCTGGACTGAATTGTTGCCCTCTTGCTGACATTGTGACCGTCTCTAAGTGCTCCTACCGAGGTTCTGCAGTCTAAGAAGGATAATCCTACAGTTGTTTGGGCACCAACAAAAGTTCCAGAGTTGCAAGGGACAGACTATGGAAACTATCTGACTGGCAGTTTACTGCCTGAAAGTGAATGTCAGGTCTGTCCTGCTTGGAGAAGAGTTTTTGCTTGGAAAAGCAACTAAGTTCCATCTCAAGTTGAGATTTAGGAACATTTTCGAACTACCCTACTTCCAGGCCCTAACAGGACAAATCTACTTTGTGTATCCAAGGCTAACGTTCATCGAGGTTAGCCTAAAAAATGCATCAAAGTCCCTGTCTACTGATTACCATTGGCACTAAAATCCTAAAAATGTATGTTTCCAGTTCCCTTTATTAGATATTTGTCATTTTGCTTACTTACTTTTTCTCTTTTTATTTAATGAATTGGAATTGGAATTGGAATTGGAATGGGATTTTTATTATATATATATTTTTTGTTACTTTTCAACTGGTTTAGTACTTCTAAATGCTTTACACAAATCTCTCTAGCCTGTCTGCTCTATCCCCAACCTACCAGGAGTTGAGCTCAGGTTTATTTTACTGAAATCTATGACTGGACCTAACAAGAGAATTATGTTATTACTTGTGACAAACAGTAATTCACCCGAACAAATCAACCACTTTCTCACTGTCTGTGACCAGTTAGGTTATACAGCTCCTCCACAAACTCAGGGGCATATTATCAAGAACAGCATTAAAATTATCGCCGCTTTAGCGGCAGGAAACTGCCACTAAAGCGGCGATAATGGGCTTGATAGTATGCCTTTGAGAATTCCAATAGAAGCCCATGTTCTGGTGTCAACCTGGGCTTCTACTGGAATTCTCAAGGGCACTGTGTTTAGGGAGTGAGGGCGTGTTTATATAGGTGCAAATTAGCTCAGCTGATACGTCTCCCATGACTTGCTGGAAAACTGGATAAGAGAGTCTTTTACCCCTGATCTGGGCCATGACTATCTGCACTTTTGTGCCCTCAGTAAGTTCTCATGTAAGTTCCAATGTTCCAGTATTCAGTATGATCTCCCAGTGGCACAGTTCATGGCACAGATGGGCCTGCTTTTGGCGTGCACACGTGCACGCCGGTGGAGCCAACGCACAGTGGGGTCAGCTTTATAGAGATGCTGGAAACTGTGAATGCCCAATACCAGGGACTGGAAACTAATCTGTCACCCTTTGGTTAAGTCCAATTTTCCAAACACAGCATAGCTGAGTTAGGGTTATAAAATATAGAGGGCCATATATATGACCTGGTTTGTGTTGCTCTTGCACCATGCAATGTGGTGCAAGAGCGACGTAAAGCTTAAGTCAGATTTTTGAAGCCATGTAAAGCCACTTTGTGTTTCTTTGAGTGGCTCCAAAAATCTGGAGTAACGCAACGCAGCGTAAATCACTGTATTGCGTTACTCTGCCCTGGGTTGGCGTTCCATGTGTGCTGAGTTGGTGTGTCCACGCAACTCCCATGGCTTTTGACTCATTTCCAGATTTACAAGGCCTTGTAATTCTGGGAATAAGCCATAAAGATGCCGTCCAGTAGAGGCGTAACAAGGCGAAATATCTTTATTTGAGCCTTCAACACAGGCACCCATGGCAGTGGCGGCTGGCATCTCCTGACGGTGGGGAGGCGGGTAAACAAAATAAAAGAAAAATGGAAAGCACTTACCGGAACCTGACAACGATGTCCTGTTCACTCCCACATCTTCTGCTGGGACTGTAGTGCAAGCCCCAGGAAACTCCCTCGACCAATCCAGGCCTGTTCACGTGCTGTTAACCAGCATGGGAGCATTGCCCTGATTGGTGAGAGTGGCCTCTCCTCCTGAGGGCACTGGATGCCTGCACTAGTTGTCTTAAGAGAGCTGGGTTGAGAGGCTTAAAGTGTGCATGTGTGGCCGACTGTCTCAAGACGGCCGGCCAAAGACACATGTGCAGCTTAAACTGTGCAAAGGAGCCCTCTGCGCACCACTCCTCCCTGCTCACTCAGCAGGCCACACCCTGTCATGAAGCTCGGTTCAGGACGGGACGATAAAAAATAAAATGGTAATCAATTACCATTTTATTTTTTATATCTGGGGTTTTGGGGGCACGTAAGTGGGGCGACGCTCCTCTGCTCCAATGGGGGAGCCGCCCCTGGTGCAAGGGTGCCTGCGCTGATGCTAGGCGTCCAAAACGGTGCAAGGGGAAAGGATAGTGAAACAGTGCTGCGCTGCAAGGTGACTTGCTGTGCTGCTCCAGTATTCCATATATATGCCCCACAGTGCACGTAGAGTTAAAATATTTAGAAGACAGTCACAGTTAAATGGTAACTGCCTCTCCCTGTCTGCAAATTTTTAATAAAATACTTTGAACCAAAAACAAATGGTCAACAGGAGAGGTTGTACAAGAACAATTAAAGAATCACCTTGCCCTAGTTGTTTGTATGCATTTCACAGAAAAATCTTTGACCACATTGTTTCTTTGTTAAGGAGGGTATGGCAAAGAGATAAGCCTCCATGCATGTATTTGTCTGAATCAGGCGACCAGCGATGGTGTGGGCGCATTTGCTGGGCCATTGAAGTTATAGGTTATTTTGCCTTTCATCATCTACTCTATAACAATAATGTCAAACAAACTCAGATTTGCGAAGGGTGGCAACTTCCCTTACACATAAGCTTTAGATTTCAATGGCCAAATGCAGATGATTAGCCACCATTGCAAAGTAGCTGTACTAAAAACAGTGACAATGTGCATGGATGAACAGGCCTCCAGACGTCAGCACTCATCCTTAAGTGCTGCAGTAATCTGTTTTCTATGCATTGTGAATGTGCATTGTAAATATACCCTTAATGAGTGCAATAAAATATTTCACAACACATACAAAATGGATGCATATGTTTTGAGATTGGATACTAGCAGATCAACAATATTCAGTTAATTGCACCATCTGGGCACACTATAACTTTTAACATGCGCTATAGCCTGATAAAAGATATGCATGTGATGGCATATGTCATACATGATTAATATGATGGCTCTGCTTCACTACCTCGCAAATGTAAGCCAAAAACATATTAAAACAAGCTGAATATAAATATACAGCTGCCTGCACATTTTCTGTTGAATATCTGAAACATTGTTGAGCTTTAAAATACACAAAATAAAGCCAAAAGAATAGATTAAAAATTAAGGGGCTAGTAACCCCTTGTGTCAATGGTGCATCGCTATTACGATGGGAAAAAGTGGCGCACTGACGGAGAAAGGGGCTAGTAAATAAGTTCCTAATTTTGTTAGCAATCACACCTCAATATAAGATACCTACACACCAGAATGTATTTGATTCCATTGAAAAAAAAACATGAACTTGAAGGAATCAATACC
This sequence comes from Triturus cristatus, assembly GCF_964204655.1. Lineage (NCBI taxonomy): Eukaryota > Metazoa > Chordata > Amphibia > Caudata > Salamandridae > Triturus > Triturus cristatus. The sequence goes on from NC_140587.1 coordinate 235,283,072, forward strand.
ACATTAGTAATATGTATTGTATTTGTTTATTAGTGTTTTTAAAGAGCACATAAAAACTATGAGGCTAATTTACAAGCCCATTGAGCTGTCGGTTCGTCACTTTTTTGGATGCACAAGCAGGGCAGTGTGCCTGCACATATTTACAAGGCCACGTAAGGCCACCCTGCATGACTTTTCATGGCCTTGTAAATATGGGCCTCTTTCAAGCATTACTCTGCGTGAAAGGGTGTTCCATGGGTGTTGCTGTGGGTGTTCCCGCACAGTATTCATGGAATATGACAGATTTAGAAAGTGTTGTAAACCTTGCAATGCATCAGAATCCTACGCCTCCCCAGGGGAGGGGTAGGAGTGGCACAATGAGGAGAAATCATTTTATTTCTCTTCTTTTTTTGCTCTTTCTATGTGTGCTGCATTCTTCTGTGTGTGCTCCGGTGCATGGGAGTACAAGAATGTGCCATATCTTCCAGATACAGTGCATTCCTGCCCTTTTATTTTGATGAACGACAGCGCGGCAGGAAGGCTTGCTGCGCTGCCATGTGTCAAAATATAGTAAATGAGGCCCTCAGTGATCGGCAAAGCATTTTAAATGAGAGCTGATTCAATGAGAACACTTAAAACATATCAAACAGTTACTCACTGTAGACATCACTTGGTAAAAGCACGCATGATCATATAAAGTATAAATGAGAAGAAAAAATGAATAAACACACCAAGAAATATCAACATATTTTTAAAGGAATATTAGAAAAGGCGATCATGGCACACTTCTTGACTATGTTCTTGCCCCCTAGGTGGAAGGGACATTGAAACAAAAATCCCTTTTAATTGTTTCATAGAACACGATTGTCCTAAAGCTGGTTTAAGGGAGTGCCACGCGTTGAAAGTACTTCCCGAGAAAGACTACTTTCATGTTTTTGGTTTCTTCAAGTCTGTCATTTCGAGTAAAAGTATGCCAGAGCTCCAAAGTTGGATTTGGCCAGCGGAGAACACAATTGTCTGGACAAGACATTTAGGGACTGCAGATAGAGTACCTTCAGTGTGAGGCACACTAATTTAAAGATAATCCTTGCCTATATAGAAAACTGTTTCCGTGAGATCAGAATTGGCAAGATTTGATAAAACTTTCTTGAGACAGTTGCCAGCCTGTCCACTGCAACCTGGTCTACTTTGAGAAGATCTCTGTGCAAATTGGAACTCACTATGAGTAGAAAGTTACCACAAACTGAAGACAAGAACACAAGGGACTGAACTACAGTCTGGGATGAAAAGCTTGATTCCTTGCAGGAGTATGCATTGATATTGTGTCCCCTTAGTCAGTAGGTTCTCGTCTGTTTGTAGGTTAAGGTTCTTGGCTAAGATGACGCCACTAGGATTAGCACATTCCTCAAGGAGAGGCTACAGTTCCTTACTACATACCTCAAAGACAGGGATAGTGGTTACTGCTTCCTACCGTATGTCCTCTACATGTATAAATGGCTAGCCCACAAAGAATTGGTAGTGGAAACTGCATGTATCATAGTTGGGAAATGCTATTGTCCTAGGGATACAAAAACAAAGATTTGGGATGGAAAAGTCTCACCCACATTATTGTGACATTATTCATCATTTGCTTGTTTATCCCAACCTAGCAAGATATTGCTACCATGGTGTTCTCAAACTCAGGGAGTGAGAGATCAGGATAAATGGTGCAGGATATATTCGGAATCCAGATTATGTGTACAAATACCTACATTTATAACCAAAGGAGTTTCCTTTAATTTTAAGGGGACACAGGGCAGGGATTAAACATTTTTCAGAAGTAGGTTGAGAGATTATATCCATGTCATCCTATTCTAAAATAAGTGATGCTAAAATGTTTCTGTCTGTCTACTAACTCAGAATATTTCCCAGGCCATACAGAACCCCCTACAGTCCATTCTCTATCACTGTATATGCAAGAAGGCAATTCTAAGTTTTACCTTAGAGATAAGTCAGTAAAAGATACACCCTATTTTTTTAGAGGTTACAGACTCACTGGTCTCATCAGAGGGGAGCCTCTTCTGTAGTCACAAATTCATCAAAAATCAGGTCCGCATGCCCACCTGGTATTTCATCATTGAGACGTCTCTGATAAATGGTGTCCTCCTTCTTCCAATCTCTATATCAGTCCTTAAGAAACTCTCAGTGTGTCAGGCAGAAGCCAACAGCAAAGTCTATTCCAAGACCAGTTGCTACTGCTCAGCTTGGCACTTCAGGGAAAAGGCCGCTCAAATCTTGTAGTGTCTCTTTAGCCACACATAAGATAAACCAACAGACCCTTGGATTCCATTTATTTGTCCTGGGTACGGTGGGCAGGTCCAATCCTTTAGGGCTCTTCTTGGGTCACAGACGGCAGGTTCAGCCTTTTCTATTCTTCTGCGGGTGCAGCAAGTCTTTTGAGGAGGGCTCCTATGGATGCCACATTTATGCCTGGCACCAGCTTGTCGGTGTGGGTTGTTCCTGATTACTCCCTAACCAAGGGGGTAAAAGTTCTTGGGGCCACCCTACCCACTTTCTCAGTTGCAAACAGACCCAAAATATCATGTGCCAGCGCTTTTTCAAGAAGGCAGAAGTCTTTGGACACACTAAACTTAGGCTTTGAGGTCTTAGCTGGGCTTGTATGCGGGAGTGTAATAAGGTAATTAATAGTGTTCTCCCACATCTAACACTTCAGTTTGAACCTGGACCCACAACAAACTGGAGACTGAAGTCTAATGAAACAGAGAAGGGTCTTCCAGTGACAGGAGATAAAAAACAATTGCCCAAGCTTAATATGTGACTTGTGAGACAGGATGTGACAACTTGTCTGCCACCAGGTCTCATACATCCCTTATCCTGAATATTCTGCTGAGTTCTGAGGAATACCACCCACTCACACCTCATTCAAGCCACAAACATGCTCCAGAGCATTCCAGGAGAGTTAATTCCGATTAGCTTTGAGGAGCTCCCTGTAGGGTAAAGGTAACTCTGTAAATGCTTATTTCCATACATATTTAATAATAATTCGACTTCACCATTGAATTGGATTTTTAATACCTATTAAAAATAGTGGTTTATTTGTTTTTCTAGCTAGTCCTATTCCTGAGATGCATCATTATTTTTTCAATCTGTGCTCTGGTTTTTTACATAGGACAGAACATCTGGGCCTGCCACAGTAAAAATAGTGTTTTGGGTATTGTCACTGAAGGAGCATGGTAATATTAATTTTCTACATTTCCCATTTTTTTTATTTCATGCACCCTGCCTTGTGGGATAGAAAGTCTACATAGGGATGACTTAATCATATTTGAAAGAGAAGTATTTACCTGCAAACAATCAATATTTTGAGAGGTCACAGGGTAGGCCTGAAGCAATGTTTAAACCGACACTATTGTTCAACCGTGCAATAGATACTAGAATTCACAAGTGACATGTAACGTCCAGGCCCTGGGTGAATGTTCTACACCATATACTAGAGGCTTGCAGGCAAGTTAAATGTGACAATTAAATAAGCCAATTTAAGCAGTTTTGATGGGGGAGCTCAGGAACTTTACTCCTGGCAACCAGGAGTAAAATGCACAGAGTTCTAATGCCTCAATAGTAGTGCCCGGAAAAAGGCAACACATCTGGGGTGACTATGCAGAAAAAGGTAGATTTCTTGCATGCATGTGGTCATATTTCTTCATGCACTTGACAAGGCTTCTGTGGCCCTTAGGTGGAACCAATAGGGAGTACTTAAAGCAGCATTACCGATAATCAGAAAAAATCCTAATGATTTTCAATATCCACTTTTTACAGCTACATTTAGTGGACAAAGCACAAGCATGTAATTTTAGTGTGAAAACCACTAAAATATCCTCATATTTTAATAGTTATTGAGAGATGAATTTCTCCCAGTTCTTTAGCCCTTTTTGTCCCTATTGAAGATGCCAGCCAGCTGACCCTTGTAGAGCAGTTCTAGTCACTGGGTTTAAGTGTGGGACAGGAGGCACTCCAGGCATCTTCTCAGTGAGCTCAGTAAATATTCTGCTTTTTGATGAGAATTCAATTTCCAGGATTGTCCTGATGAGCTGGCAGAATAATGTTATTTCTTTACAGTCCACTATCTAGTGATTGGTGACATTCACTGGCCGAGTCTCTACAGAATCCTCTCCAGTGGTGATTTTGCTTTTGCATCACTTCCTGTCCTGTCCATGTAAATGAGGGACAGCAACCTCTACCTGACTGGGAACAGAGATGAAAGTCTGTGAGGACTCTCCTCATAACATGCTTTTGCCACCTAAATTCCTCTTTACTTAACCAAGTTAAAGGTTATGCCTCAGCCTGGGCCTTTTGTTGGGTTTCCTGTTTCTGCCTACTGCCTAGCAGTAGATTTTCAAATATGTGATTAGCAATTTCGCCTTATCAACCTTCCATCTCTTAGAAGCAGCCCTATTATCTCACAGGTTCTGGTGGTTACCACATCTCATTAAGGCTTAATCAAGGTCAGGAGAGGAGCCTAGCACAATGAATCAATTACTTAGAGAGCATTCAGACTTCCGAGGGTATGGTATTGAAATGTATCTTTCCGATACAGTAATCTACCTTCAACGTTGAAATAAAATATAGTTAAACATTAGAATTGAATTTTATAGCACTGTTTTAGCATTTTCCAAATCAAAAGTGTAAAATAAAATCTTTAATTATCATTAAGACTCTCCATAGAAAAGTCTCTCTGCACATCAACCCAGAGGCATTGTTTTGTATCTGCTCACTATTGGGACATGCTTGTCTTTAATATCTAGAATTTGCAACTTATGTATATAAAGAGCCAAGTCCTGTTGGCTACAGTGAACGCTTAGGGGTTCATCATCTAAGGGAAAAATGTTGTTTTCTCCTAATGACATAGTCAATTTTTCCTGCATTGCTTCTGGCTGAGGCCAGCCAGACCACAATGATTAACCTGTAAATATTGTACATGTATGCTGAAGCCCAAATGCAGCATTTAACTTCCACCCTGTTGTTGTGCTTCCCCCATCAAGTTACTGTGGCCTTACTGGAACGTTAAATAGGCCAAATCAATGTTACCATCACTTTTAGGGACAGTGCACATGCACGGTAAGAGTAAATGGGTGGAAAGAGTCACAATCCTAGAAACAATAAGTTTTAATAAATGAAGAAATCACTCCACAAATCCTTCCTCACACTAGTTACATCTGCAAAATTAGCTTCTCCTGTTATCAATTTATATTGACACTTCTCAGAGACATCTAATTCTAAAAACACATACAACACAGAAAACCTATTTTAAAATTCAAATCTGTAAAAACAATTCTGTGTTATTAAAATAAGTTACCACCCACAGAGGATGCACCAGAGGCCACTGTGAGAGCAGCAGTAGTTACTGCTACCATTCAGCGAGTACTACCTAATAAGACCTTTACAATTATCATTGTGTAACACACTGCAGTAGTACAAACGTTTGTAAACACATCCACCCACACACAAAGGTTTGTAAACACACCCACTCAAAATGGCACAATAAATCCACACACAACATGGCTTGCCCACATTAAGGATGCCACTTACAAGGACTAAACCTATGTGTGGACAACATTTCTTTCCTCAGATAATATGCTTAAATAGTATGGAAATTACATATAGAATGCAAAATAAAGTTTGGTTTGCTGGCTCAGGAAGCAAATGCATTTTGCTGTATTATGGATCAGTTTCCTGCAGGACATTTACTGCTCAAATCACCCCCAGGCAATTAGGTCTCTAATAATAAGAAAACATTATAAAGATCCCCAACAGAAATGATAGGAAGGCACGTTCTGTTAAAAATAAAAAAAAAGCAAGGTCTAGGCTCCCAATGTAAAGATAACAAAATGTGGTAACGCAAAGTCACAAAGAGTGGATTTCTTCAATAACACATTTTGTGAAGAGCTCTTTCTCTGATGAGTTTAAAATACGCCAGAGAGAGTTTCTGTAATCCACTTGGATCAGGATTAGCCATTCTCGAGTATGCTGGGAAATGTGCCAGATTATATATCCTTATTGTGCACTGCAGAGTTGAAGAGTAGAATGTCGAGCATGGATTTTAATCCCACCAGATTAGACATTAATCTCCCTATTCACTAGTGGTATTCCCTTACCTGTCAGATCTCTGTAGTTACCAAAGGAGAAGAAGCACCATTGTACAATAATATTTAATAAATACATTTTTAAAAAAATACACTTAATAAGTGTGACTGATGTTTTGTTCCTTGTCATAGAATTCATGCTATGGATATCAAGAATGAAAGTGAAACCAACAAAATGATAATTTTTTACATTAATGCTGAAAGTCAGTTATGGAGAAATAGTTAGAAGATGATTCTGAAGATAGCAACGGGATGTACCAAGGTATATGACCAGATTCACAATGATTTTTCTGTGATTTACTTGCAAGTTTACTACTAAATCCCAGAAAATCAAAAAGTATGCTAACAGTACTACATTCAGTCACATCTACTCATTGCAGCAACTTTCTGACTGGGGCCAGTATAAGGTTTTCAAATCAGGTAGAGAGTTACTTTCTAGTCGCCTATGCCATAGATTCCATGTGGTAGGTAACATATGTTGTCTTTTACTGTAAGGAACATGTTCATGTTTATTGTTTATTCCTAGACTGTGAAAACCAGGGATTGCAAAGGTTCCAAAGACAGACTGAAATTTACAAGGACTATCTCCGACCCATAGGGAACTCTGACTGTCAAATGCAAGAATATGAATTCGGATTGTTAAATATTAATAGGCATAGAGAAAATCAATGCTTAAATAGATCTTAAAGAAATGCTGTAAGGCTCTTCGAAAAATAGACATTGCAGGTTCATAAAATGTGACACACTCCTACCCTCATACCATAGATCCGTACAGAAATGTAAGGAATGCTGCCCAGAGGTAAACAGTCTAGGGGCTCCTTAGTTCTACTGCTTCCATTATGAAGAATATGGCCAATGATAGCACACGTTCTGCCTAAACAATTAGGCATTCCCCAACTTACTGCATGTCAAAAACATATACCTAAACTTCTAGTTTGCAACATGCCTAGAGATGCATCACTCTAGCTTGTAAAATAGTCTTATAAACCCAAAGTCCTGCTAGGGATATCCTTAGGAACTGATCTGCCTTAAATCTGTCATATTCCTGCTACAGTGAAGCAAAGGAAACAAACGTCATAGTTCCCTGGCCATATCTCATTAATGTTGCAGTTCCAGCAGAAGATTGTTGCCCTGATAATGCACTTTTGATTATCTGTGTAGAGTCTAAATCAGTGCCCTGTATGAGAACCTGAGGGGCATATTTATCATTCTTTCAGGCAGTGCAAGGTAACAAGCCACCTTACTGTGCTGCGCTGTGTGATAGGCAAAAAGCAGGAATGCACGGTATTTACCATTATATGACGTATTCCTGTCCTTTCATAGTGCTAGCGCACTTCTGGCTGTATAGCGCCAATTCAGGTTCCCTTGTGTTATGGTACAAGGGCACATGTGTTGTAGGCTGGATTTGTTTGCGCTACACAAAATCAATCGTCAGGCATTTTCTACTTTCTATGTGTGCTGCAGAACACAGAATATGTAGGAAGAGGCAATAACAAGGAGAAATAAAGATTATTCTCCTCATTAAGCCTCACCTGGGAGGCGAAGCATTTTGACACATTCTCATGTCAGCCACTAATGGCAAATCTAGGAATGCACCAAAATCCATGGGGGGGATGCGTGGGAACATACACGCTCCGCCCATTGAACTCCTCTATTCCACAGAGTAACGCAACAAGGGATTTGCTCTGCCTTGAGTTACTCTAAATATTTCAAGCCATGCAAGGCCCCGCAAGTTTGTCTTGCATAGCTTGAAAAATGTCACTAAGGTTTTGTGACGCACCTTGCCCCCCCCACACTCCCTCTGGTGTTGCGCGAGGCTGACATAAAACCTTGATAAATCTGGCCCTGGATTATTAGTTGCGACGGATGTGAGTCCTTCATTGGTAATAAATCTGCAGTAATCCTTTTGCTGGGAACCAAATACCCCATTGTATCACGTGACTCTCAGAGGCTCACAAAGTGGAGAAGTCCAAGGGCTACTCTGGGTCATCCAATCATCCCCCCGGGAAGATTTAAGGTGAGGTTCCAGGAAACATCTTTGTTATATCTCACAGTTACTGTTCACAGTGTAAGCCTATGTAGCATGGCTTTGATAAAGAATGTTCATGAGGTTGCTGGGGGACGCTGCCAGAGGATTCTATGTTTTGAATGCTGAGAGACGTTTTATCAAGGTGGAGGTCTTCTGTCTGGTCTGTTGCCTCCGCTGTGTAGATCTAACTAATAAACCTCGTTTGACAAGCCACTACTGCCTGGTTTATCACTACAAATTGATTGGCGACGATCTACTCTCTACACAGCTGTGTTACGAACTCCACGCAAGATGCAAGTCTGTCGTCGAGCCACGATCTATCAAGATAAACAAACGTTGTGACTTCGACCATCTGTAATTTCGGACTTCACTCCAAAGGTACCCTTACGAAGAAAACGTTAAGAGGTAAGGGTGTCTGTGACTGTCCCAATCGTATCCTGCATGTACTTTGAACGGAAAAAAAAATAACTAAGTGAAAACCTACCCTGCATCGTCTCACTTCTCAGCGGTTCCTCGTCTGCTGTGGTGTGTTCATCCTTCACGGGGTCTGGTGGTTTATTCACTCGTTTTTCGTTATTTTTCCTTCGCTTTGCACCTAGCGCGCATGCGCGAGTTGAGTGCCGTTTCTGTCCTCCACTGGACATGCGCGAACCTGTGATGAATACTGCTACGGCTCTACTGTGACGTGTCTTTCTCCATTTTGAAGCTTCATCCTGCTTCTCTGGTTGCCAAGCAACACAGCGCTTTCGATTCATCTAGTGAGCGAATTTTCTCTGTGATTCGCACACACGCTATCGTCATTCAAGCTGTACTTAGCGGATCATCGCTGTGATTCGCTCACATTTTTTTTTAAAAAGGGACCATATTCTCAAATGTCCTGGCGCTAATTTTCGCAGATTCTTCCTGTGATCTGCACACAAACTGGCTCCTGGTGCTAATTTCAGCAGATTCTTCCTGTGATCTGCACACAAACTTACTCAGACATATTTATATTTATTTTTTTATTGAAAGTGGTTAAAAGATTGATAGAACTTATTTACTTACTTGTTTTAGTTGAATTGTTTTTTTTTAGTCTACTTCCCTTGCCAAAACATATTACTTGGTCTCCTTCAGTACTTTTTGCATTTTTACCTCTATATTATAGTCTTGAACTCTAATATGCAATCCGTCAGTCCACCGCCTGCCTTCCTGGAATCAGCTGATGATCCTCCTGTTAGGTGGGAACTCTGGTTTGATGCTTTCCAAACCTATCTCGGTGCCATTGGAGCATCTAGATTCAGTGATGAACGTAAAAGATTCCTACTGCTCCATTCCCTTGGTTTTGAAGGAAGGTCCATTTTCAAACATCTTCCTGAAATTACACATGTTCCGGGGAGGACACTGATGTGTTTCAAGATGCTGTGGCCAAACTTAGAACAAGGTTTCACAAGCAACCTAGTTTAATGGTACTTCGACATAAATGTTTCAAGAGGCAACAGAAAGACGGAGAAGATGTTGACACATATATTTCGGCTTTGAGAAAACTCGCTTCAGAATGTCAGTTTGAGACATTCTTAGAGCAGCTGATTAGAGATCAATTTGTCTGTCATTGTAGTGACAAACAAATACGTCAAAAACTTCTTTCTCTTTCAAATCCTGATTTAGATGAAACCATAAAAATTGCCAAAAGTAATGAGACTTCACAGATATCCTTAAAAGAGTTGGAAGATAAACTGCCTGACTCGGTGAACTCTGTTTCATCTAGCTATAGACAAAAACAAAATGAGGCTAAATCTGAAGTTAAAGATCTGGATGCTAAGAAAATTCTTTCAAAGAAAAGTAATTTTCAGTCACAAGGTGTCAGACAGATGTGTAACAGATGTGGCAACAAACAACATCAGAGAGGGGCTAGGTGTCCAGGAGCGAATGTTGTATGTAGTTATTGCAAGAAAACAGGACACTTTGCGAAAGTTTGTTTTAAAAAGAAATTTAATGATCAGAAGAGGTCCGTTGCGTGTGTTCAGGAGTCTGATTGTGAATCTGATTCCGAAATTGTCTCTGTTGTTCTTGATAAACCAGATCATATTTCACATATCTCCGATGAAATGGAGTGCATAGATCCTGTTGTTGAGATATTGGTGGGGGACAAGCCTTTGAATTTACTAGTAGATTGGGGAGCTAGAATAACCATGTTAACCAAGGAACTGTTTGAAGAAACATGGGGAGGGAGGAGTTTGTTACCTCCTGATTGGTCACCAGTATCTTATGAGGGTCGTAAGATAGAACTGTTGGGATATTTTGAAGATGATCTCGTGTTCAAAGGAAGGGGAATGAGAGGAAAGGTCTATGTTGCGGTTAAAGGGCTGAATATCTTGGGATGGTATCACCAAGGTTTGTTTGGGATGATCCTGAAACCGGGATGCCGGGAACAAGAACTAACAGTTTCGGATTCTGTTTTTGAAAGTAGCGTTAAATGGGAGCAGCTTTTCCCCACTGTTTTTCAAGTGAACTAGGGACTATTCGAGGGTTCAAACACCGAATCATAGTGAAAGAAGGTTCCTTACCTGTGAAACACAAACTAAGGGGTGTGCCTTTTAGTGTTAGGGAAGACCTTGAAGTGGAAATAAAACGCCTGTGTCAAGAGGGAATTATAGAAGCAACAGAGTCTTCTCTATGGCTTTCTCCTCTTGTTGTAGCACGCAAGAGGTGTGGAAAGTTACGTGTCTGTGTGGACCTCAGGTCACTCAATAAAGAAATTTGGGTGGACTCACATCCTTTGCCAAAAATTGATGATTTGTTTGCATGTGTCAGGGGTTCGAGGTATTTTTCTAAATTAGATTTAGCCAATGCTTATCACCAAATTGAATTAGAAGAGGAGTCTCGCCATTTTACCTCGTTCATTTCACCTTTGGGAACTTTACGATACAGATGAATGCCGTTTGATTTGGACTCAGCGGCGTCAGTATTCCAACGTGTCATGCAAAGTATGTTGGGTGAGATCAAAGGAGTCCTTGTTTTTCAAGACGATGTTCTTGTTCATTCTAGAGACATCAGTTCACACAATGTTTTGTTGAGAAGGGTTTTTGAGATTTTCAAAGGTCATGGTGTTGTTGTGAAACCTGAAAAGTGTAAATTTCTGTGTGATGAAGTAGAGTACCTGGGACACCATATGTCGGGTGAAGGTATCCGGCCTAGATAAGGTTTACTAGATGCTATTGTTAATGCGCCTATTCCAGTAGACAAAACAGGTGTAAAATCACTGTTAGGTTTGCTGGACTACTATTCAAAATTTATCTCGAACTATGCCTCTATAGTTAGGCCAATCAGTTATTTGTTAGAAAGGGTGTTTTTTTTAATTGGTCAGATCATTGGAAGCAGCTTTGAGAACTGTGAAGGCCCTTCTCGGGAACAGTGAGGCACTTAAATCTTATGATCCTACCCTGTCCACCTGCATCACGGTGGATGCGAGTCAAGTTGGTTTGGTGTGTGTGGTTACTCAAGACACCCGAGACGGTGAGAACACTATTGCGTTTGCGTCTAGAGTTTTAAGGGATGCAGAAAGGCAGTACTCTGTGATTGAAAAGGAGTTATTGTCTTGTCTTTGGGCGGTTGATAAGTTTTGTTCGTACGTCTGGGGTAGGCGTTTTGTTTTGAGGACTGATCATAAGCCGTTGGTCAATATTCTCAGCGCAGGGACAAGCAAATGTTGTTCACCAAGGATTGTGAGGATGGTTTCATGATTTATACAATACCAATTCGATGTGGTCCATGTTTCTGGTGGGAAGAATATTAGGGCAGATTTTTTTTCTAGGTTTCCTATTGGTGCTAATCTGAAGGACTGTTTAAATGACTATGGGGGTGATGATGATGATTCGGATGATTGTTTCATTGCTGCGATTGATCTGTCCCAACATAGTGTTGGCAATGAGGAAAGTTGGTTAGAAGCCATCGCCCAAGATGAAGTCCTCCAACAAGTAAGTGAGTATGTGATGAATGGTTGGCCGAGGGAGAGCACCTTGCCACAATATTTACAACCTTTTTGGAAGGTGCAGTCTGAAATTTCCATTGTGGGTGGAGTGTTGGTTCGTGCAGAAAGACTTATTCCTCCTCTTAGCCTGAGGAAGAATATCATCCTCAGGGCTCATGAGGGTCATCTGGGTTCAACTCTTACTAAGCGAAGAGTTTGTGATTGTTTTTGGTGGCCATCTATGGATGTTGATGTCACTGAAGTAGTAGATGTCTGCACCATCTGTAGGAACTCAGATAAAGGTTTGAAGATTAAGACTCCGCCACTGCTTCTGATCGAATGCCCACCTTCTCCTTGGAGTAAGCTGGGTCTAGACATCATGGGTCCAATGGAAGGTTTGCAAAATGGGTGTCGTTTTGTATTGGTGTTGATCGATTACGTTTCAAAATGGCCTGAGGTGAAAGCTGTTAGGGACATTTACTCTTCCAGTGTTATAGTGTTTTTAAAAGAGGTGTTTATCCGAGAGGGGCTTCCAGAAATACTCGTCACAGATAATGGCACCCAGTTTGTCAGTTCGGAATTTGAGTCCTTTTTGAGTTCTTGCAATATTAAACATGTACGAAGTTCACTCTATCACCCACAGTCAAATGGTCAAGTGGAGCGTATGAATAGGGTGGTGGGAGATTGTGTTAGATGGTCAAAATGTTCTAATGTTAACATACAAGGTTCCATCGATAGTATGCTTTGATTTTACAGAACGACTCCCCACTCCACGACTAAGATCTCCCCTTTTGAGTTGTTAAGGGGACGTAAAGCTAATACATGTTTTAGACCAGGGTGGATGAACAAATGGATCAAATCGACACATGACATGAATAATCTGATGGATATTGTAAAGAAAAATGTTCAAGATGCTCAAAACAGGCAAAAGCAGTGGTATGATGAGAAGAACTCTACTAAGTTGGTGGAAGTGCATGTGGGGGATTTTATTCGAATCAAATCTTCTACTCATGTAAAAAAAGGGGAGAGTTTGGACCACCTGTCCGTGTTACTCATATTGGTAAAAATGCGGTACAAGTCGAAGGGGGAAATTGGTGGAATGTAGGTAAGATTGTTAAAGTTAGAGAAACTTCTTGTGATAGAGGGATTGGTGGTAATTGCATTGAGTCTTCTTCTCGTAAAACTGCGGATGCTCATTCTTCTTTTCGTAAAACTGCTGATGCTCATTCTTCTTTGAGGAGGAGCACTAGGACGAGAAGAACTCCCAAACGTTTTTGTGTTTGAATTAGTGTGCCAGCTTATATGCTTTGTTATGTTTTTTTGCTTCAATATTCTTTTCTATTACTATGTGGTCTTTCCTTTATGGTGATTGGTTTTTTTTCTTGTTTTTTTAAATTTTTTTTTAAAATGAGAAAGGGGGATATGTTATATCTCACAGTTACTGTTCACAGTTTAAGCCTATGTAGCATGGCTTTGATAAAGAATGTTCATGAGGTTGCTGGGGGACGCTGCCAGAGGATTCTATGTTTTGAAAGCTGAGAGACGTTTTATCAAGGTGAAGGTCTTCTGTCTGGTCTGTACTCTTGGCAGCCTCAAACACAAAACAAATCAGTTGGTGGTGCCCCTTCCCTTTCTTTGGGCACCACATGTCATTTATGCACATTTTTATGCGCTCGAGGGGCTCATGGGGCAATCTGGTGCCCACGGGGTACATGTTTGATTAGCAGATTTGAAATTTGCTGTTTGGTAACCTATCCCCATTCTCAGTTTTTCCCTTTTTGGTTTTTTTTCCTTTTAAATTCCTGGTGTCTTATGCCGGAGGCAGTTCAGGAAGCCCACTACCGGCTGTGCCTGGTGGCTCAGAGCCTGGCTAACACTGCTAGTGTGCCAGCTCAGTAACCAGCACCTTCCTTCTCCCATCCAGTTCCATGTGGGCAGGGTAATTGTTTGCAGTTTGCACCATTTTCTCCCCATAAACGGACATGGGAAATTGGTGTGATACACCACCATGCATTGGTACAGCAGGGCTCCTATCCTGTTTGTTCATTGTCCCAGCAGATGAGATCCAGGGACATCTGTAATTGCATAAGGCCCTGGGCATGGGTTTTCCAGTGCCATTTTTCTTCTTGGGAAGGAGGCTGCACATATGCCCCTCCCTATAAATATTAACATTTGGAAGGCTGCACTGTCCCCCAGAGACTTGGCACTCCCCAGAAGACATTGTACATTTCACAGAAAAGCCCCATGTGTTCTGACACCTGCTGGCTGTATCTCATGCCCTGCAGAACCAACTGCATCAATTTTGGTCTTAATTTATTGCTGGTAGTAGTGCCTTGCCACCAGGATCCCTTTCTTCAGTCCCTCCGATCTCTATAGGGCACTTTTTGGGGGGAGATGCATTTTTACTGCTCCCTGCAGTAGCCAGCCCTCTGTCTAGACTCCTTGTACCCTTTCCTACTTTGGTGTGTAGTCCTCCCACATCCCATCAACACCCTTCCTGCTGCACTCCATAGGTCCTAAAGACTCCTGGCTTTACTTAAGGGCGCCCGGGTGTCATAGAAGTCAAGGAGAGTCCATAAATGTCCAAGGGAAACCCTCCAAAATCACTCAACAGGTCCACTTCCCCAACTTCTCCTCAGGGTAAAAATGTGGCTTAGCAGCATTGGTACTACAGGGACCTATGCTAGCCCTAGGGGGTGATGTAGATTCAAAGTCCCAAAGTCCATCCTTGAAGGATATCAGGTGACTTCCCCTTACAGTTGGGCATTCTTTGTTCATCTTTGCTTTCAGGTCCGCTGCCTTCTCATCTGTCTCTCTCTTGTGTAGGCCTTTTTAAGTGGAATGGATAGCTTTGAAAGGCAGGAACCCATGGCCAATCCTATGGTGCCTCATCATCATGCCACCCCAGCCCCAGCCCTCTTGCACAGCACTCTGGATCAATCCCATATGATGACTTTAATTCATTTGTGGAAATATCTTCCTTGAGAGCATCAGCTGGCCTTTTCTCACACTGCTGCCTTCATTAGTTCCAGATGCCTGGCCTGCCTCTTTTATTTCTGTGGCTCCAGACAAGGTGTAACCTGAAAAGCTAATGAATAAACGCAGATTTCCTCACCACCCTTTCCATTCTAGGGAACGGGCTCAAGCACTGTTAGTTGCCTTTAACTGTCCTGCTGGGGAGCAGAGTAAGTAACCTGGCCCTGTAGGGTGGAATAAAGGCCTGTAATCTGATTATGAGCTGAGTCAAGGAAACATGATGATTCCTAAAACTCATATAGAGTGTAGATATGATGTTATTGACCATTAATCTACACACATGAGTGCATGTATACCCCACGTTTGGTACCTCGCTGAGGTCTGTAGGTCTAAGTGGGACGAACATTTTCTTTTGCGCAGATTTCACCTATAATGTGTGTAAGAAATTGGGTTTCTAGTTGGTAGAGGTTTGCACACTGCCTAAGTAGGGACCCCAATCCTAGTTAGGGTATGCTTGATACAGACTTTAAATTAACCTGTGCTCACCCTCTGGTATTTTGGCAGAGAGCAGACGTGCTTAACTTGAGGCAATGTGTAAAGTATTTGTGCAACACACTCATACAGTAACACAATGACACTACCACAAAAAGATTCCACATAGGTTTAGAGATAAGATAGAAATAGAGAATATTTATCTGAGTAAAACAAGACCAAAATGACAAACCTTCAATCAGTAGAAGTCGAGATATGAATTTTTAAAGAATAACTGCTTAAACAGTGCTTAGAAGTCAATAGCGCTATAAGGTTACTTGAGGTCGTGAGGGACCTGGGTAAATTCAAAGTTCAGGCTGACTGTGATGGAGGGCAGTCCGGGTACACGCCTCATGCAGGTCCTGTGGAAATAGTACCTTGGATGGAGCAAAGCATCAATGTTGAGGGAATGATGTGTTGATCTTTTCCACGCCGTCAGGTCACTGTTTGAAATGTAGGCAATTTGTCATTGTCTAGCCGCGCACAGCGTTGTCATTAGCCGTGCAGGCTCTAGACCCGCTGTTGTCAAACAGCTGTTGTGTCAGCATTGGAGGGTGATGCGTCAGTTCTGATTGACAAAAGGTGACAAAGCGTAGGTTTTGTAGAAAATCAGCTATAGAAACAACTTCTGAGGCCCAGGACTGGAGGTGGCATCTCAGACAAGGGTATGACTCACAAATGGCACAGTCCAGAAGCACCAGCAGGATTGTAGGAAGTCTTTTGTTTCCCTGAGACTTCAGAAAACAGGAGCCAATCCAGCAAGCCCTTGGAATCGGTCTGAGTTCAAGTGATATGGGTCCTGTCCTTGTCCTCTGCAGGGCAAGGAACAGCAGGCAGCAGGGCGGCTCAGCAAAGCAGATAAGTTCCTCAGAAATGTCAGTCAATGCAAAGTGGCAATCCTTACACCACAGCAGTTTTTTTCCCAGCAGAATTTGTCCCAGATCCAGTAGTGTACTGATTTGGTAGGGCTAGAGCCCTAGTACCTACACCCAAATGTGCTTTTGAAGTGGGGGATGACTTCAAAGCAGCCTCTTGAAGTGCACAGGCCTCCTTTCATCCCACCCCTGTCTGTCAGGCTATATGTGGAGGTAATAAGTCCATTGTGTTGGGACAGGTCACAGCATATTCAGATGTAAGTGTGAGCTCCCTCTCCATCAGAATGCAGATGAATGCAGACAAGTCCTCTGTCACAGCTACCCTTACTGTTTGCGGCTGTCTAGAGGGAATGCACAAAGTGCAGCTGTCACCCATCTCTGACGTGTAATGGAGACAGGATGCAGTCACATGGAGCAAAGTTAAGAGTAAAGAAATGTCCACTAAAAGTGTCATTTTAAAAATAGTAATTTCAAATCCAACTTAACCAGTAAATGTATCATTACCATTCCAACATTATGAAACATGATTTAGCTCCTCCTTTTCAATTAGGAATTACAGCATTAATTTTGTTTATGGAATTCCGAATGCTAGTCGATGAGAGGAGTAGGCCTCACAGTAGTAAAAAACGAATTTTGCTGCATGTCACTACAAGGACATGTCAAACATAAAAGTACATGTCCTACTTTTTACTTACACAGCACCCTGCCATTAGGGCCTACCATAGGGGTGACCTATGTGTAATAAAAGGGGAGTTTAAACCTTGACATGTGGTTTTAAATGTCAAGTTGAAGTGGAATTAAATTGCACACATAGGTCCTGGAATGGCAGGCCAGAGAAGGGTTTGAACGGTTACCTGTGTTGGTGGCACAGTCAATACTGCAGGCCCACTAGTAGTGTTTAGATTTCAGGCCCTGGGTATATGGAA
Source organism: Triturus cristatus (assembly GCF_964204655.1). Classification (NCBI taxonomy): domain Eukaryota; kingdom Metazoa; phylum Chordata; class Amphibia; order Caudata; family Salamandridae; genus Triturus; species Triturus cristatus. The sequence goes on from NC_140587.1 coordinate 235,300,474, forward strand.
TACCAATTTACAAGGAACTTACAGGTAAAATAAATATGTCAGAAAGGTATATACCAATGGTACAATGTTTGGAGGGAAAGCATATGCACTTTAGCTCTGTATAGCCGTGGTAAAGTGCTCAGAGTCCTACTGTCATATAGTTTCCACAAATCAGTAGAAACTGTGTGTTTGCAGGTGACGTCAACTTAGGATGGTGCCAGACTGATTCCATGCAACCCCGCAGGATATGTTGCCCCTTGGACCAGCAAGCTCACGGTGCATCTCTAAACTAGGATGGGGAGCAAACAGTTCTGGCAGCTACTAAACATGACAACCCTGTTACTTCAGGAACCATGGTGACAGACCTAGAACTTTTCGCTCAGTCACTTGTGCTGTCTTTCCATTAGAGAAATATACAAAGAATACACGAAGAGACATTTTTCAATATTTATTGAACTGTAGTGATTCTTGTATAGAAAATATGTGATCAATGATTAATAGACAGAAGCAGTCAAAAGTTATAATGAGTGTCAAAACAGTAAATAAAACAAAGAATTCCACCCTGTTCTTGTACCTGGTGTGTAGAAGTGAAGGACCCCGTCTTGGTCATGAACTGGGCACCCCCCATGGATATGTAGGTCAGCCGCTAGGCAAAAGCTTCAGGATGCAGGGACCCCTCAAATTCAGCAGAAGTGTCTCCCCTGATTGTATTTGGAAACAAAAACAATAGATATATATAGAAAAGGGCATCCTTGTATTTCCCCAAGATTGGGATCAGGTAGTCATTGTTTGTATTCCACAGATAGCTGTGGCCATATGTATGTAAAGCAAACACATTTGTATCATGCATTTGAGGGCCTTGCACATAATGCAAAGGCAGTGTGACAGTGTTCTCAAGAAGTTTTTTGTCAGCAAGGTCTGTGTTTCTTTGAAACTAACCAAGGGTCACAAATAAAATATGTGTCAAAAGTCAATGTGACAAAGGGAAGGCAACTTTAGGAAAGAGCAGTGTACATGCAAATTGCATTTCCTTCCAGGCCTAACTCGGGCACATGAAACTCACTCCATGTACATAGGTTGGTTAAAAAACAATCTAGAGCAACTAATCCCACATCTAAAATACATTAGTATCTAAAAGCGCATATGAGAAAAGAGTGATAACATCACCTTAAAAATCTGGTCACTCATGCTATTTGGATGCCCAAAGCATAAAGAAAGCTAGTAGCTGTTAAAAATCTAAAAGCACTAAAAGGTAAGTCAATTTAAAAGAAAATTAGTAGTTAAAAAACTGTCCGAATAAAAAGTCCCACCACACTGAGCGTCAGATGTTTACATGCTCCGAGTGGTAAACGAAACATTGCTGTTCCCAGAGTTCACAGATGATGTTTCCAGATGTAGCCTTAGGGCAAATTGATAGAGCAAATATATTCCTATCAACTCCCTACAGCAGCCGCTGGGGGAGCAAATACAGCCAATCAAAGTTCTGGTGAAACAGAGCCTAGATCCAAACCACTTGGTGCAGAGGCAACCCAGGGAAGCTCATAGAACATGGCCAGGATCAAAGGTATCCACAGAGGACAGCTGCACAGGTGGGCCTCCAGCGGGTCCACCATTACATGCAGGTCCGAAGAGTAAACCAATTGCGACCACAAGCACAAGTCCAGGGCACACTTGTAAGTGCAGAAGAGACAGTGTAATACAGGCTGTATGCAATGAAGCCATACACGCTGGAAAGACAGGAAACAATGCTGGTCCAGTTTTTCGAAGCAACAGCACACCAAAGAAAAGCACCATGGTTCATGGCACCAAAGGAAGTGAGGCAGTGCCAGCTCCATTTGATCTCGAACTAGGACACCCATTGGGGAGCGAAAATAATAAATAAAATATCCCAGCAACTAGGATCAGGACCAGCGGAATACCTCCAAAGATGCTTCAGAGGACTGAATGGATGAATGATGGAATAACTCCAAACACCATCTGGAAGGTGCTGACCAATCCAGAGCCAATGCTCCTGAAAAACCCTGCCAAGCTAGTCGTACTAGATATGATATAAATATGATGGACAAGCTCCCCAAAATGTCATGGGAAGCGAGTACGGAGTAGCGCCTGTATCTTCAAAGAGGAACGTGTCACCTGAAGAGCAAACGTCTTCTTAACCGAAGTTAAGGCCACATCATTTTGAAAAAAATAAGGCAGTTTGCTCAGGGCATCAAAGTGCACGTTGTGTTTTTTAAACATATTTTATTGATTTTCTGAACTATACGACTTCTCTGCTCTCATCATTACATGTATATATCTTTGGTAACATGGTACATATGTTATACAGTGATTAATTTACAGAGGTAGCAATGAAAGTACCATATTGGTTACATATTTGCATATATTTGCATATGCAAACCAAGACATTGCAATTGCTTCAGGTCCTATCTGCTTGTATATATGACTTGTTACAATCATCTTAATGTATTGCAAAGCTCTATCCCGTACTTGGATCTAACCCTAAAAAAAAAGTCATAACTCCCCCCTCCCTCTTCCTGTTATACTCAGTACTGCTTCTTTATAGTGGTTGCTGCAGTTAGCACTTCCTTCTGTCTCTATGATGGTTAATGGCACATCATTTGCAATTTATACCTCCTATTTCAACACTATCACTTCCTGGACTTTTCCAGTACCACACAGTATCACAACAGTTACATTAACAGGTTTTGGTTGGTATTTCAGTTGCTACAAATTGCTCCAGCAATACATCCCATTCTAACGATATAGGTTTTTTTCGCAGACCTCTACGCTCCTCTCTCTGTAACTCACTTTCAGCTCTGCCCCATCTAATCACCTCATTATACCAGTCCACCACCATTGGTGCTTTTTTCGCTTTCCAATGCATGGTTATTGTGCGTTTCACTTATAGCAGTGCCAAAGTGCCAAATCTATATGTGGGATTTCCGCTTTTAGCTTTAGGGCCAAGCCCCAGTATGTAATATTCTAGTGAAGCTGCCCTACGCCCCGGGGCTATTGTGTTTAATATTGTATGGATCATGGCCCAGTAAGGTATCAGTCTTGGGCAGGTCCACATCATATGTAGAAAGTTAGCAGCAGATTCTTGACATCGTGGGCAGATATATGCTATATCTGGATACATAACACTCAGTCTGTAGGGGGTCAGATAAGCATGGTGTACTATCATGAGTTGAATTAATTTAAACTTTGGGTAGCGCTATATCTTTCTTGGGTATTCTAGGATTGTATTTCACTCCTTATCTGTAAGTATTCTCCCCACGTCTGTATGCTATTTATCTCGTAGTGCCTGCAATGGTACTGCCGTATGTGTTCGAATCCCACATGATAACCATTTGGTTAAATGACTTCCGTTCTCCATTCAATATTGCATGTGTACCATTTTGTGTGTGGGGGTTCAGATCCTGTTGGTGCCCACGTGTTTCTAACATATCTCACTATGTTCGCATGTAGAAGAAGCAACGTGTTTGGTACTCCATGTTCCCATACAAAGGTGTCATGGTTCATTTGTGTACCATTCGCAAATAACATCCCCACCGTGCCCTCGCCCGCATCTGTCTATGCATGTATGTGTCTGTGTGTTACTGTCTCCAATGGTAAAGGAATACCCAACAGTGGAATGTTGTGGGCATAAGGAGTCCATCCCTTGGTATAACGCAGTGCCCTTCTCCAATACAACAATGCCACTTTCATCAATGGGAGTGTATGTAACATTCTCCGATCCCAATTACGTAGGAGCATGTCTATCTCTTGCAGATTACACCCTGCTATCCAATACTCCAGCCATTGTAGCTGCCCTGCATAACAATATGCCCTAAAGCCCGGGATTCCCATCCCTCCGTGCCTGGTGTCTAGTCGAAATTTTGCTAGCCCTATTCGGCATCTTCCTGTTCCCCCTATCAATTCCACCAGTAATGTATCCAGTGTTTTAAACACCTGCATAGGAAGTAAGAGTGGCTGGTTCGTGATAAAATAAAGTAATCTGGGGAGCATCACCATCTTGGCAATGGCAATCCTGCCCACCAGTGATAACGGTAAGGACGTCCAGAATTTTATTTGTGATTTAAGTGTGTTAATCACTCTTGTTATGTTGCCATCTAAGATGTCCTCCTCCTCTCTGTATATATGGATGCCGAGATACTTAAAGGTGACCAGCGCTGTTTGAAACTTCCATTGGCCGAACTGTAATGGGTCAAGGTGTGTAGGATCTGTAAATGAATATGCATATGATTTGGCGTCATTTATAGAAAGCCCAGATAGTGCTTGGAACATGGTAAATATTGTGGGAATTGGTGCATGGTAACTTCTAAGGTTACCAAAATAGAGTATAATATCATCTGCGTAAGCCGATATAATATGTGTTTCCTGTACCATGTATATTCCCTGGTTTTCAGCTAGGGTGCGTATTTTGATGAGGAGTGGTTCTAGGGCTAGGATAAATATTAAAGGGGAGAGCGGACAACCTTGTCTCATACCTCGTTCCACCTTATACTGTTTGGAAATATAAATTCCTGTGCGGGCACGTGCTGTAGGGTTAGTGTATAGGCGGGCAATCCATTTCGTGAATTTATAAGGCACTCCGAATTTCGGAAGCGTACAAAACATGTAACTCCAGTGTAAAGAGTCAAAGGCTTGTCGCAGGTCCAATGATATACACCCCTGTGTTTGTTTCCTTGGATGTGGTCGGGACATTATTTGGTGTAGTCTACGAAAGTCGAGTGCCGTACTCCTATCTGGTACAAATCCACATTGATCTATATGTATTAACTGCGTTATCAGGGGTTGAATTCTGTTTCCTAATAATTTGCTAAGTATCTTATAGTTTGTGTTTAATAATGAGAGGGGTCAGTATCCCGTCAGGTCTTTTCTATCTTTACCTAGTTTCAGTAGTGAAACCACTAGTGCCTGAAGTGTAGTGTGTGGTAATGAGCCGGAGTCTATTGCCGCCTGGTACATCGGCATAACATTCCACTGGTAATCCGTCCACCCCTGGCATTTTGTTTCTGGTTAGTGTCATTAACTTCTGGTGGTGCTGTATAAAATGTCTCGTAGTATGATTGAAATGCTATATTTATTTCTGATTGGGCATTAACTGTGATGCCCTCAGGCGTAGTCATTTCTAAGGTCCGAGCCTTCATTGGTATATTTTTAATAATCCTGGTGAGGAGGGGGCCTGCCCTGTCTGCTTCTGTATGTTGTTTCTGTGTGTACAAACAATAATCTACCACTCTGAGCTCTTCCAACAATTCCGCATGTCTTATATGGGCTTCTTGTAGTTCGTCGTTTTGCCCCCCCCGGACACTGCTTCCCTTTCCAATTTACCTAGTTTATTCTCAACCTCTGTAAGACTTTCAATTAAAGCTGCTCGAGTCCCCACTTTTGTGCTAATAGCAACTCCCCGTACTACGGTCTTGAATGCATCCCATTCCACTTGATGTGAGCTAGCAGTGTTCGCATTTTCTGTGAAACAATTGGTAATTGCTACTGATAAGGCACAGTGAAACACTGAGTCCTCCAACAGCAACAGCTGTAGTTTCCATGACGGGATCTGCGTGGGTGTTTTTTCCCCATTTCAGTGTAACTTCCAGGGGATTGTGATCAGATAGGGTTTTGCCCAAGTACGTGGTGTCTGTCACGCTAGCAACCAACCCCAATAAGCAGAAGATCCTGTCTATGCGTGTATGTAATCCATGTGTTGGTGAATAGAAGGAGTATTCCCTGCTGTCCGGATGTTTCATACGCCATGTATCTCCTATATTCCAGCCCGCCGCTCAGTTTTTCATAGCATCTGCCTGTTTTCTGCAGCTCGTGCCTTGTAATGGAGGGTGGGATCTGTCTAGCCCTACATCTAGCACTGCGTTAAAGTCTCCCCCTAATAAACCAGGGGTAGTCCTCCCATCCCACCAGCACCCTAGGGATCATATCTAAAAACTTATCTTTCTCAGAATTTGGAGCATATATGTTTCCTATCACTATGTGTTTCCCATTGAGCATACCGAGCAGGAACACATACCTTCCGTGTATATCTATTTTTTGGTCTACTAGTATGTAGGGGGTGCCATTGCATATCCATATCGCTGCTCCTCTAGCAAAAACGGAGTAGGATGTATAGTTGTAGTTTAATGGCTTCTGTATGCATGAGGTGAGATTCCTGCAGTAACGCGATGTGTACTTTCCTGCGGTTGAGTTGTGCAAGTATTCTATGTCTCATATGTATAGAGACGAGGCACTTCACATTCCAGGATATGAATATATACTTACTAGGTTGTGTCATTCCTCTTTGCATAGTGTAGCAATTCTCGTGTTAGTGCCTTGCCCTGCTGTTGCAATGACATCAAAGTGCACGTTAGTAAGATTAATTGAAGGCCAAAGTGTATCTACCTACACGGGTAGATGGAAACAGGACTTGTGTGCAACATGTAGCAATGAAAGATACGGTCGCCACATAGGTCCAGAGATCCAGAGTCTGCAGTGGTGTAGAACCTACCACCGATCATGATCCCTTCTCTTCCTTTGCTCCCATTACGCAAGATCAAATCAGCAGACTTATCTTTACTACCAAGTCTGGTTCCCCCTTAGACCCCTGCCCTCCTTCAGTGATGGCTAACCTTAGCGAGGTGATCTCTTATCCACTTATGAAAATCTGTGACACCGCATTTCAAACTGGTCACTATCCAGATCTTTGGAAGAAGGCCGTGATCAAACCTCTCCTGAAGAAACCCTCCCTGGACCCCACAGCTCTGGCCAGCTATAGACCAATAGCGTGTCTCCCCTTTCCTGCCAAAATATGCGAATCTCTGATGAATAAACAACTCTCAGAGTTCATCGATACTCACCAACTTCTCGACGAAACGCAGTTTGGCTTTAGGAAAGGTCATGGAACTGAGACTGCTTTAATAAAAGCTTCAGATGAGATTAGAGCCATTATGGACCAGGGAGGTGCGGCTGTCCTGATTCTGCTGGATTTGTCAGCAGCCTTTGACACGGTCGACCATGATATTCTGGTCGACCATGTCACAGCCCTGGGGATAAACGGTATGGCTAGAAATCTCATCTCATCTTTTCTTGCCTACCGTACCCAGACAGTGAAGTTGGGTAACTTCTATTCTCCTGTCTCTGCACTCCCCTGTGGAGTCCCACAGGGCTCCTCGCTAAATCCAACGCTATGTAATATCTATGTAGCAGACTTAGCGAGGGTAATAAAGGCCCATGGGCTGCGACTTACATCCTACGCAGATGACACCCAACTGGTTCTGGCAATACACAAGGACGGCCCAGCGGTGGCAGCTAATTTCCAAAGCGCCATGCTTGCTGTCAGTACCTGGATGTCCTCCAACTGTCTGAGGCTTAACTCGGACAAAACCGAGGTCATGACCTTTGGTAATCTCTCCCCGGTTTGGTCTTCTGCCTGGTGGCCTGACCAGCTGGGCTCTCCTCCTGTCCCAGTTGATAAGGCCAGAAACCTGGGAGTCATTTTTGACAGCAAGCTGTCATTCAACCTTCATGTCAACAAGGTTGTGTCATCTGCGTTCTTTATTTTAAAGAAAATTAGGAAAATACTGCCTTACCTTCCCACCTCAGCTGGGAAGACCCTGGTCTCTACCCTAGTGTTTTCCAAAATCGATTATGGGAACGCCCTCTTCCTTAATACTCAGAAACTCGTTCTATCTAAGTTGCAGTCCATACAAAATGCTGCTGCAAGAATTCTTCTTGACATCCCCCGCCGCCAGCCAACTACTCCAGCCATTCGTCACCTGCATTGGCTAAGAGTAGAGGGCCGCATTAAATTCAAGGCCCTCTGCATTGCCTATAAGGCAGTGCATGGCGTCGGTCCAAAGTTTCTGATTGAAGCATTCCAGTTGTACAGCCCCAAGAGACAGCTGAGATCCGCCAACTCCTGCCTGCTTCCGTTACCTCGCACGAGAACGGCAACCTGGGGAGACAGGCGCTTCCTGGTTTCCACACCTAAACTCTGGAACCTTTTGCCACTCACCATAAAAACTGCCCCCAATTTGATAAGCTTTCGTAGGCTCTTAAAGACATGGCTGTTCAATCAGTAATCCTGCGGTTTGGTCTCTCGTTTTTGTCACATGCGCCGAGACACCTTCGGGTATTTGTTTGCGCAATAAAAATCGCGAAATAAATAAATAAATAAATAGGTGTGGATACTCATTATATGACTGTACACACAGTGGGGTATTGGTGTTTGGTCCCTACAGAAGGCTGAGCAGAACCATCAGTGTAAATTATATAGTCATAGTGTTCCAGAGGCATGATTTCATTGGGCAAAGGATATTCTTGCTCGTACTGGAGAAATTCTTGTGTCTGGAAAGTAGCATCAAATCTGTAGTGTATATCTGTTGCACTGATGGTGTTTGCCCACTGGATGTTGAGCTTTAGCGTTCGGAACACTTTCTCTGGTAACCCCCTCCATGGTCGGTACTGGGGTCACAACTATTATGCTTTTCCCTTTAGCCAGGGCACACTTTCTCACTACGGTTGTCTGTACTGCTGTCAGTATTTTTTCAGCAGGTGCAAAATGTATTTCCACATTGGTATAGAGATGCAATTTGTTTGCAGATGGTACTGTGTCACCTTCGTAGTGTTTACAGATGCGTGTAGGTGTTTGAAAGCAATCATGTCTGCCTAGATGGAACGTAACATTTCTGTGTGTTATTATGTCCAATGTGTACTTAAAAAGCTGGAGGAATAAGTAAATAGAATGGTTTCACTCGTTCTCCGTAGTCAGGATGTTCTGCCAAGATTTAGAAATCCTAATATAGATTCTAATCTTTTCTGAGTCGTCAGAGGTTGGAGCAACACACATTTTGTTAAAAAATGCATTGCACGGCTCTTGCCCTCACTTGACAGCATGTATTCCAGAAACAGGACAGTGATATAGGCAATTTTAGATTTTTTCAAGTTGAACTATAGCTCAAACGAGCAAACACCAAGATTTTGTGGTTTACTCTGATCAAGTGTTCCATCAGGTCATCGTCCATTGAGTATATGTCATTGACATATGACATTGCCTGGTGATCAACGTTTTCAAGTAATTCTGTGCTTCGGGCTGAAAACAGCCCGAGGCTACTCCTATATCGCTGTGGCAAAAGGCAAGACTGTTTTTGAGAACCTTGCACTGTGAAGGCTGTAAAATATCTGCTTCCAGGTGCAGTATTTTGGCAGGAAAATCCATTTGAGATGTCTAGTGTTGTTTTGTATTTCTTCCACACAATTTTATTCATATGTGTGGCACTGTGTGCATTTTGTACTGCAAATGTGCGAGTAGCTGTGTTCAAATATCTGTAATCTAATACTAGATGTATGATTGAACTGGTTTCATTACTGGAAGCGGAGAATTATTATTTGAAGAGCTTCAATCAATCTTTGATATTCAAGTTGTTTTAGGATTTCCCTAACTTGTTGTTTTGCTTCATTTTGTATTGGGTGTTGTCTTTGAGGTTGTGGGGTTGTCCTTAATGGTATATCATGATAAGGTGAACCGTAATCGCAACTCACATGGTTCTGTATAACACAGGAGCCAGCGCTAAAGCCCACTCCCTTGCGTATAATTGTTTAATTGATTCCAGAATGAGGTCTGAGAAGGCTGGTAAAATCACCATTTCCCTCTTCTGGCAATCCATTATGAAGTCAGGTGGCCAATCTTTTTCGGCCAGTAAAATGTCATAACCTTGAGTAAGTTCCTACCAAAAGAGGATACTTATAAGTTTGCACACATACCCTTTCAACTGTAGTTTGACTTCATATAAATGATGTGGAATTTTGACCCTGGTATCCGATGTTTCCACCATGATATACTCAATCAGTGCTACTCCCACTAGATAATCCATCATGTTCTGGCGAACTATTGTGACTTCTGCCATGCTGCCCAGCATTGTCAATGCCCATTCCCTGTTCAGACACATACACCTCAGAATTCGTGGCATGCCTGACCTTTAGTCCGGCTACCTTCTTCTCTCTATATTTAGTTTTGATATTTTAGGCTGTCTTCCCGGTTTATTGTATATTCTGATGAGCGTTGTGAGTTGTTTCTTGATTGCAAGTGATCTTCTGATCAGCGCTCTTGGCCGCCCCGCTCCCGCCTCCCAGCTGCTCCTACCTCCCACTTCGCCATTTATGGCGGAGTGCATGCATACGTGCAGCGGTCACGCGCAACGGGCGCGACGATTGTGCTCCAAAGGCGCGCCAAAGGCAAGCCCGTCTGCGCCCGTCCGCGCCTGGACCGCGCCCAGCGCCAGGACCCCTGGCCCCCGAGGATGCCAGCCCACACGACGGACTTACGACTCCACCACTCTCTACGCACTCAACGCCGGCCGAAACCCCGCCTGCTACCGAGCCACCCCGAGACACACCCACGGATCCTTCACCTGCCAAACCTGCAAGTTCTCCTGCATCCGGACCTGCACCGCTCCCGCCAAACCGAGCCCCAGCAACCACCACCTGAAGTGCATCCTGCTCAACACCCGATCCGTCCACAGGCACGCCATCGAACTCTGGAACCTGCTCGACACTACAGCACCAGACGTCGCCTTCCTCACGGAAACCTGGAAGAACGCCTCCTCAGCGCCCAACATCACCATTGCCATACCGGACGGATACAAGATCACCCGGAGGGACCGCGTCAACCAGACGGGAGGAGGCATCGCCATCGTACACAAGAACACCATCCGCATCTCGACCAACTCCGACGACACCTTCACCGCCGCCGAACACCTGCACTTCCAGATACACACCGACCCCAAGACGACCCTCAGAGGCACTCTCATCTACAGACCCCCGGGACCTCGCACACAATTCAGCAAAGACATCGCAGACTTCATCAGCTCGCACGCCCTCCCCTCCGCCAACTACATCCTCCTAGGGGACCTCAACTTCCACCTGGAGAACAACAATGACAACAATACCACCACCCTGCTGGACAACCTTGCCAACCTCGGACTCAAGCAACTGGTGAACACTCCGACCCACTACGCCGACCACACGCTTGACCCCGTCTTCTCTTCCAGCAAGCACATCTCCTTCAGCCACTCCACCGGACTTCATTGGACTGACCACAGCTGCGTCCACTTCAGCTTCAGAAGAACCACGACCCACCACCACCCGCAACAGGTCCCTCGCCGGAGCTGGAACAAGATCACCGCCGAGCAGCTCACCGCCTCCCTCAACCAGAACCCTCCCACCAGCACAACGGACCCCAATAAAGCAGCCAGCAACCTCACACAGTGGCTGATCGCCTGCGCCGATGACCTCGCACCACTGAAGAACCCTCCCAGCAGACCAGGCAGCAAGAAAACCCCCTGGTTCACCGATGAACTCAAGGACTCCAAGAAGAACTGCCGCACCCTCGAGAAAGCCTGGCGCCACGACCAGACCACAGACAACAGGACCGCCCTCAAGCACGCCACCCGCAAGCACCACCAGCTGATCCGTGCCACCAAGAAGACAGCACCCAAAGAATGACTGGACAACAACGCCCACGACAGCAAGGAACTCTTCAGCATCGACAAAGAGTTCTCCAACCCCAGCGCCGGAAACAACGACATCACCCCCTCGCAAGACCTCTGCGACTCACTCGCCTCCTTCTTCCACCGCAAGATCACCGACATACACAACAGCTTCGGCGCACAGACCACGCACACAACCACCAAACCAACGCCCGCCACCACCACCCTCTGCAACTGGACCCCGGTCAGCACCGAAGACACCACCCGCACGATGAACACCATCCACTCCGGATCCCCTACCGCCCCCTGCCCCCACCACATCTTCAAAAAAGCCGACGCCATCATCGCACCACATCATCAACGCCTCCTTCCATACTGCCACCTTCCCAGAGAGCTGGAAGCACGCCGAGCTCAGCGCCCTCCTGAAGAAACCAACAGCGGACCCCACCGACCTCAAGAACTTCCACACCATCTCGCTCCTCCCTTTTCCTGCCAAAGTCATCGAGAAGACCATCAACAGACAGCTCGCCGCCTTCCTCGAGACGAACGCATCCCTCGACCCCTCACAGTCCGGCTTCCGAGCCAACCACAGCACCGAGACCGCCCTGATCGCAGCCACCGATGACATCAGATCCCTGCTCGACAACGGGGAAACAGCGGCCCTCATCCTCCTGGACCTCTCCGGAGCATTCGACACCATCTGCCACCGCACCCTAGTGCAGCGCCTCAGCAACATCGGAATCCAAGGGAAGGCACTGGAGTGGATCATCTCGTTCCTCGCCGGAAGAACCCAGAGAGTCCGCCTCCCCCCGTTCAGATCCGAAGCCACCGAAGTGATCTGCGGCGAACCACAAGGATCATCACTCAGCCCAACCCTCTTCAACGTCTACATGAGCCCCCTCGCTGCCATCGCACGCCAACACAACCTCAACATCATCTCCTACGCCGACGATACCCAGCTGATCCTCTCCCTCACCAATGACCCCGACACCGCCAGAGCCAGTCTACACGAGGGGATGAAAGACGTCGCCGAGTGGATGAAGAACAGCCGCCTGAAACTAAACTCAGACAAGACGGAAGTCCTCATCCTGGGATCATCGCCCTCCGCCTGGGACGATTCCTGGTGGCCCCCTGCCCTGGGCACCACTCCCAAACCAACGGACCACGCACGCAACCTCGGCTTCATCCTGGACTCCTCCCTCCCAGGATGCGGTGGGTAACCGGCTAGGGCTGTCCAAGTCTCACGTCTTGTATACTATGATGAAGGGTGCCTTTAAACTAATTAGCATGTTCTTGATAAGTTAGAGGGATTTCTATCTCTTCATAAAGTGTGTATTCCTCTGGAATTTAGCTGACTTCAAAATCGTGAAATAACTGTGTAGCATCATCTGGAGCAGGAAATTTAGTCCAGGAATAATACACCTCTGTTCAAAATACCTCATTGCCTCTACTACAACATGACATCCCCACCTTCTAGAGTGAGGCCATGTTGAAGTAGTTTTTGAGTGAGTGACTGTATGTCTGCCGTTCTCAGGAATATTCTTTGCCATGTTGTGTAAGAAATGAACTGCAGAGTTCGTCTAGCACAGGGAGAACAATATCCTTTCAAGCTTGAATTTGACCAAAGCCAATACCTAGGATATACTAACTCAGCTGAGAAGGATATTTCTTACCACTATGGACATCTCTGGTTTAAAAGGAGTGTAGAGACCTCTGAGGAAGCAAAATTGAACTACTCACTTGATCCATACAAAGTAAGAAACCAACCAATGTTTTGTAGTTTACGCAAATCAGTAGGAACTGCGTGTTTGCGGATGACATAAATTTAGGTTGGTGCCAGACTGATTCCATGCACCCCCAAATAATATGTAGTCCCTTGGACCAGCTAGATAACAGTGTCACCATTAGCCCCCCATCTCCTAAACTGAGATGGGGAGCGACCATTTCTGGCATTTACTAAAAATGACAACCCTGTTACCTCAGGAACTGTGGTGACAGACTTAGAACTTTTCACTCAGTCACTCGTGCTCTCTTTCGCTCCGAAAATTATACAAAGAATACACAAAGGGATGTTTTTCAATATTTATTGAACCATAGTGTTTCAAGTAAAGAAAATATGTGCTGCAATGATTAATAGAAAGAAGCAGACACAAGTTATAATGAGTGTCAAAACAGTGAATAAAACGAAGAGTTCCATCATCTTGTTGAGACAACTTATATATACATCCATATATAGTATTATAAGAATCTAACATATTCCTACGATGCAAACCCAAAACAATGTTTCTAGGGTGTGAATGTATGGTCTGTAAAGAAATCCCCTTCTGGATTATTTAACTCTTTTACCTGGAGGGCAAGAGTGGAGAACCCCATCTTGGTCAAAAACTGAACACCCTTCACGAAGATGTTAGTCAGCTGCTAGGCGAAAGCTTCAGCATGCAGGGACCTCAAGAAATCAGCAGAAGCATCTCCTCTTATTGTATTTGGAAACAAAAGGATATACATAGAAAAGGGCATCCTTGCCTTGGGCTGAGAATGTGATCAGGCTGTCACTGTTTGTATTCCACAGATAGCTGTGATGCAATATGGGCATAAAACCAAACACATTTGTATCACGCATGTGAGGGCCTTGCACATACTGCCAAGGCACTGAGATAGTCTACTCACAAAATATTTTGTATTAGCAAGATCGATGTTTCTTAGAAACTAACCCAACTGTCACAAATGCAAATGTGTGTCAAAAGTCGATGTGACAAAGGGAAGGCAACCTTAGGAGGGAACCTTGTGCAAGTAAATTGGCACTATTTCTTACTAGGCTTAACTTGGGCACATGACACTTATGCCAACAAAAAGATACAGCAATGTTGGGAGGAGCTGGGGATACCGGATGCAGACTTCCCCTCTGACCCCCATGTCATGGCCATGCAGGTACGGGGCGAGGACGGTCCCTTTAAAACAACCAGACATCAGGAGGAGGCGGGACTGACACCGGTGACGCCGCGCCTCAAGGACCTATCAGGAGAGGAAGAGGGGGGGAGAGGGGAGCATCAAGGAAGAAGACACGGGGAAGTCCTGGGAAGCAACGCGAGGAGGGAGAACGCTGACGGCGGGCGGCGCCGAGACCCCTGCTGTGAGAGAGGGACCGGGAAGAGAAGCAGCCGTCCTGCTTGCTGGAAAAGACGTTGGCCATGACCGACACCGCGCCATCGACCGCCACCCCCAGGAGGAGGGTGTCTCGAACAGGTACGGGGACGACTCCGGGGAATTTTGAACACACCGGGAGGGCAAACATAAATGAGGGTAGTCACTGCACTAGGCTCTACTTGGGAAACACCTTATATAGTCACGGTGCCGTATCCCTCATGATCTGTCTTCCCTTACCCATGCTCTCACTGAGGAAAACCACAATCCTGATCCCTGGTTTCTTTTGTTTGTTTTTCCCTTCTTCTCTCCGGCTTCTCCCCCCCCCTTGCAACTGAGAAGTCCCTCCAGATCCTCGATGAATACTCTGACGTAAGAGTACCTACATAAAGAGACTGGAACGACCGGGGAGTAACGAAGCCTTCCCGTGCAAGCACAGACATTGGACATTTGTTTTTCTTTTGAGCAGAGGGACACTATAAGCTGTAGAAAAATAAAACCACTTTACTCAATCCCACAGAGTGTCTTTCTGTCATGTAAGGCTGCCCCGCCTTCGCTGATAGCGTGACAAGCAAAAAGTGGAGGTAAGCAGGCAAAACATAGGGGGAAGACCACCCTAAGTATCACAGGTCTATCAATGTGCAATTCAGTGTAAGCACTGCAGGCTTTCAGTAAGTGCTACAGATCTACACTCTAAATTCCAACTCACTGGCCTAGCCCAGGTCAGCATCAATCCAAGAATATTTGCTTCTGCAAAAGACTACCTGTTAACAGATACCTGGCTGTGCAATACAGTAGTTGCACATTTGCAGGCCAGACAAGTCTGCATATACCTGTGCTCACATATTCATTGTAAGCAGCCAGTCTCTTACCGTAGCTGCGCCACAGTGGCCTTTTCTTAAAAGGCGGATACTGGTGATTGGCACACTGAGTTCAATTACTGTGACTTTGCTCTGAGTGAGATTTAGGAAGTGAGTACTACTCATAACAAAAGTTGAAAAACTGGGTAGTCACATGCGAGAATTCATGGGGTACTATATAGGCAGAGCCCATTTGCTATACTCGGTAATCAGGTTATGGGACATTTGTTCCACTCCACACCATACTGAAAGCACCTCTATTAGTAACAGGGGACCAAGAGGTAATCCTGGGAGACAAAAAAATAATACATATCCCAAAAATCCTCTGAAATGTCTCTGACAGCTTTTTGTTTCTGGAAAGGTCTAGAGCAATTCCCAAGAAAAACATGGGGGCATATTTACAAGCCCTGTGCACCAATTTTGCGTCACTTTTCCCATGTTAAAAGTGACACAAAAGTGGCGCAAGGGGCTTGTAAATCTGCCCCATAGTTTTTTGCTTAGTTTTCAAAACAAATACACCCCGCATTTAATAAGGCATAAACGAAAAGCAATGGATATAAGATTTCAGCCCTCTCTTTTTGCTATACTTCTAGGCCAAACTCAAAACAGGGCCTTTATGCCTAGGAATGTGGATGATAAGTAGTGGATAAAGAAAAACAATGTTCCCTTATGGAGAAGTGTAAGCCTCAACTTCCTCTACAACCTTGAACAACTATCACTAGACTGGTTTGAAAAAGAACCAAATCAGATTTATTTGATTCAATTAAGGACATCAAGAAGAAAAGCCTCTTTGAGAACAGATGATTGTATCACAGTAGGGTGCTCCAAAATACAAACGGAGCAGTGAAAGTGAAATGGATGTACTAAAGTGTGCAAATGCTATACAAAAAACATATGTGTATTGATTCAATTTACGTTAACATCACTCTGTATCAGAGTATGATGTTCCATATCATATTAAAAACAGTCCACTAGTATCTTTGTTGATGTTTCAACCCTATCACATCACTTATATGAGGGTCATCATCAGGATATACTGGATTATTGGTAACACCAAGAAACAAAAAATCATGTTTCAATAAACAGAAAACGTTTAATACAATGTATACAAATGGTCCAACCTTCTTTTGTTTACAACATACAAATTACCGTGATAACCTCTGAAGTACAATAGATTCTTTGTAATGCTCTAAATACAATATACTCCACCTAGGAGGAAGAACATAAGCGCCCAATATGACTTATTTGAAAATGTTTAACTTATTGTTCAAAGAAAGGTAAATGGGGGGAAGGTTGGCAATAAAGTGTGGTGGGGGATTGGGAGGTTCGTATTTGTTTTGATACACTTACCACCCAGAAGTGTTGGTCTTTCATACAACAATAAACTCAGCAGGGCGATATTCTCTATGGAAAGACCAACAAGGTATATTTACTGACTGGTCTCAATTGAGGAGCAAGCTGTTTATTGGATGACAAGGTTTATAAACTCACCTAAAAAGGTGGAGGTCAATTTATTTATGCAATCACCGTCTAGTGATCTGTGCTTCTGTGGAAATAACAGGTTTCCCATTATAAAATAATGACTAGTTTAACTGACTGGCAGCAAATATAAAGAAAGCAGTTTTCTGAGGAGACCAGGGATAAAAACTCAACTAATTAGATGCTGGTCAATTTGTTACAGAAACAACCATCTGGCAATCGGTGTTTCTCTGAAAAACAACAAAATATAAATTAAAAACTATTGCCAAATCAAAAAAATGATATCAGGCTGCCATCAACTATAAAATGATTGGTACTTACGCAGAGCTGCAGCTCAGACGCTGTCTCTTGCTCGGGATGTCAGCTTGCGCAAGTGCCCGTACTCTATTAATAGAGTAACTCAATTCCAAACAGGCGCACATGCTATACAACATGGAATCTAAAACAGGGCCAAAAGAGAATTGCCAAATACAGAAAAAATAGAAAAGAGTGTGTGCCTCTATCTATTGCAGAGAATGTATAAATGTAAAGTTGCTTGGTGAAAAGTGTAGTACACACAATTGAAAGAAAGTGACTACAATGGAGCTAGAGAAAGTAGAAAATACTACTCATAAGCTGTGGGTTACAAGTCTTGAATCATACAATGTGGCTTAATGATAGACTACATTAAAGGATGTAGCTAAGGCTACTTGTGTTGAAAAATTATTGGTAGAATGTTTCAGAGAGGTTCACAGGCAACGGCACTGTGGAGAATGAGTATAAAACGCTTATATATAGGGAAACCTATTGGAAAGTCACATTCTACACTATGTAGCTGAACACATATAGTTACATGAAGGTATTGGAACTGGCAGAATCAATCCAATCATAACACTGAGTGATGACAGCAGATATAAAATTTGATCAAATGAAGGCAGCTTCTCTCCACTCCTCCACGAGTTAAGCCTATCTGCAATAGGGTCCAATTTTTCCATCCACTGCAATTATTTGCATGATAACAAATTCAACTTGTCTCCACAGCATGAACTCAGTGTTCAATCACCTGCCAGCCTATGTCTTCCTCAGTGTGGTGTAGATGCTGAAAATGTTCGACCAAAGGTGTTCCAACAACTCCTCACTCGAGTCCTTTAGGTTGTTACCCCTCTTGAATGAGAATAGGGGTTATTTATTAGTGGATACATGCTCTTCCACAAGTCTCCAATGTTTCTGTATAATTTTCTTGACTTTGTTACTTGCACGATTGAAAGTGCACCCATAGATAATGTGATCTGAGTTGTAAAATCGTTTTTGCGGTTCTAGCAGTTCCCCTCTTGGATCGTACTGCACCCTTTCCCTTGCCTGCTTCATTAAACGCCTGGGGTATCCTCTTTAGTTTCTTGATGAGGGTATCCAATTCATTGAAATAATCAACCCTTTTGCTACAGTTTTGGTGAGCGCGCAGAAACTGGCCAAAGGGAAGACCATCTATCAGGTTCCTTGGGGATTGATGGAAGACTGCAGCAGAGAATTACTCCCAGTGGATTTTTTGTAGAGAGACACACATAGTTTATTCTTTTCTGCTTTTACCTATAGATCTAAAAATGGGATCCCTGTGAAATTGTGGTTCATGGCAAACTGAATGTCATTCGATAAATTGCTTCACCATGTGTGACTCAGTTCCTCTCCAGATGAGAAACACATCATCTATATATCTCACTCAATTAATTATTTTCACCAAAAAGGGATTAGTAGATGAAAAAACGTTTTGTTCCTCAAAATCTGCCATATACGACTCACCAGCTCTGGAGCAAATCCTGCTCCCCAGGCCACACCTTTGGTTTGGAAGTAAAAATGATTTTCAAATTGATAGTAGTTCTTTCACATAGCTATCTCAGTATTTTCTAGGATAAACCAACTGGGTACCTATAGGTTAATCCTGTGAGTCTATCAGACAAGAGATAACCTTCAAGGCTTTCCTTGAGAGAATGATGATCAGGAGTATTCACAATCGTCAACTTCTAGACCTGAGTGCAAGATATGCTGCCAATAAACCCCTTGTCTGGAATGTTGAGAGCCAGAGACATGGAGTTTTGTGAACTCAAATGCAGCAAACCAAACTCAGAGCCACAAACTGGACAAACTTTGGCCATCCTTGATTATAACAAAGTTAGTTCAGCATTACTGCAGGGCAGGCCATGTTTCATTGGTTTGTTCACAAGACCAGATATTGAGTGGTTTGTTATGATTTATAGATTTTTATTTGCATGGCCTCCAACATCGGTGGTTTAGGCAACCTTTGTGCCCTGGTTTTGAGGATTCAATCAGAGTCCAGAGTCTGATATTTGATTGTATCGTCAGTAATGTAGGTGTGGTTAATATGCTGCTTTCGTGAATATGTCTAATTATATCATTGTTAAAGTAGTTGGTAGGTGTGTAATAAGTTTTTTTCAACTCGTAGCAGTGCCATCTTGGATTATAGGTGTGTGCATTGCCTGCTTGAAGTATGTGTTTTAGGTAATTGAAAGTATATTGTATTGTTAAGGATCCAAGTTATCCCTTCATTCATAATAACTGTCTACTGTTGATTGGTTTAATGTATAGTATGTTAAGTTTTGATGCAGTGGTATATTGATTTTTGGAGTACTGTTGCGAGTTCCATCAGGCTCAACTATATGATGCCTTTAAGCTCTGTTGGACAGGTTTGCATTGTTCTATATGATTTTGTTATTTTGAAGGTTGTGAATGTTGGTTATATGGATAGTCGTTTTGACTTTTACTGGTTGTAACTGACTCCACCTGTCCAGTGCTCTTGTTAAAAGGAATATGTTAATTAGGTGTAACCAAAATGGTACTGACAACCTACCTGTAAGTCCCTAGCATATTGTAGGACATGTACGTTTAGTGGCCCAGCAGATTTAATGCACTTAAGTGTGCACTGCTGTGTTGCTTGCTGTCATTTTAAAAGTCAGCCCTTCTCTTCAAACTGCTTTTAAATTGAAATTACACGCCAGTTTGACTTACACTTTGAAGGTACTTGCAAAGTATAACACTACCTTATGTTTACATATATGTCACCCCTATGGTCTGCCCTAGGTTCCCCTACAGTAAGGTGCCATGTAGAAATAAGTCAGGACATTTTAAAAGATGTTTTGTAGGCCCTGGTAAGGGAACAGCTGCCAATTTAGTTTTTCCCCATTGTAGCATTTTAGCTCCATAGGCTGACATGGGAATACTGTAATAAAGTATAACAGTTGACAGGAGTGAGCTAAAATAACATTTTAAGGACTAAGAGATTAGTAATGATAAAGCTAACAACTTGCCACTCTTGAATCTATCATAACTAATACAGAAAATATAGATTTTTATTTTCTGTGATCCAAAATCCAGAAGTCTAGCAGCTTCTCCTAATTGGGCAGCCTTCACAGGCCTAGTCAAAGGTGATCATCGGCCTGCACAGAGGCAAAGAATAACTGGTGAGGAAAGATCTACAGCTGCAGAGAGAAGATCGGGAAGGGGGCTGAGTAAACAAACTGGTCTTCAAGGAGAGCAGGATAGTAAGGATGCTATGCAGGCCTTACCCCTCTTCCTCTACACCTCAGGCAGGTGGGAACCTCAGGATCGGAATTTTCACGAGGCCTGGAAGGGGAGTATTAAGGGAAATGAGCCACGCCAGTAGGTTGGCTTAGCCAGATCTTAATCTCAAGGAGAACCTTTCTATATCTTGGATTTAAAAGTGTGGTGCTTTGTGGGACAAGAATATGCCACATTTCAGAGGAAGCTGTCATGCTTTTGGGTGGCACCTTGTAGTGCATTGGTCAGGGGTGCCCCCTTACTTGTCACCCCAGAACATGGGATAAATAATGGACAGCTGCATAGCAACTCAGATCCTCTGCCTGAAACTACAAGAATAAGACGTACTGTCCTGCTGGAACCCTGGCCTGCATCAAGAGGACTGCAAATTATTGTACCCACTGCTTACTAATGAACTATAGCCCTAAGGACTTTGCTTCCTCAAAAAAGAGGAGTGAACTTCCTGAAAGTAAAAGGTTAAAAGAGCTCTTCCATCATTATTTTCTGTAAAGGGACTCAGCGGACCACCTTAAGCTGGATGTTAAAGGATTTGGCCGGGTGCATTGTGGGAACTGTAGTCCCAACTCTGAAGATCACCTCAGAGACTCTGGAACCTTAGGTTTTGTTTGTGGGCACTTTGAATCCTCAAAAGGAACTTCAGGAAGCACCTCCTGAAGTTTAGACAAAATTTGAGAACTTTTGTGAAAAATGTTCCTTAAGGTGACCAACCCCACATTGAGAGTCAAGCCGACTTTGTCGAACCGCGATTCGGCCTGCATTCCCGTCGGCCTCAAACTTTGACTTCATCCCAGTCAAGCGTGATCAGATATTCCAATTAGTTTTTGAGCACTAGAAGGTGTTTATTCTATAAAAAGTAATGTGTTATGTTTCCTGCATTGTATTTTTGTCATTTTAGTGTCATTTTAAGGATAAAAATATTTCCTATTTTTATAAATTGGTGCTGGATTTTTATTGTGTGTTGTGTCTTACTTATTTAATGTATCAGTGTTTTTAAATGTTTACACACCTGTCTCCTAAGTTACTCTTCACAAATTGGAGCTAAAGAGGGTAAATGCCAAGCTGCCCTCCACTCAACATACATCAAAAACAATAAAGGCTTGGCATTAAGAGGAATCAAATTGGAACTTTGGGGACTACACTGCTGGTGGGGATAACTATCTCCCCCCAGTCTCTGGCATCACGTCCAACTTAGTGCAGTCCTAAACCTCTTAAATTTCAAATAAAACCCGCAGCCAATGCCCTCCGATACCTGACAGTAACTTTCCACAGAAAGTAAATCACCAAAACTCAGAAAAAAACAAAGAAATAAGTATGAAAAGTGAGAAGGCACCTCACGTACGCAAAACACCAGGGAGGCTACCAGCCGGTTCTCGCCAGTATGCCCACGTTTTATCATCATTGGTTGCCAACTCATAGAAGTCAGGAAACTAGTGTCCAGTAAGGAAAAGGCAGACAGACAAAGAAGGAAAACATTTTAAAGAAATTTCTCTGTCCCCATAAAGAGAAAAAGAAGAAGAAAGAACCCTGTGTATTGTAAAGAACAAATGTTCCGAGAAATAATAAAATTGAGTTAGAAACTCACTTTAAGTCACCCTCTTTATTCACACCAGTGAGTTCACTCAAAATAAAAGCACTATATGTTGCTAACCTTTATAAAGAAGGCCAACATGTTTCATTGCCACTTATCCTTATTGTGGCAAATTCATCAGGGCATAGGGTTTCAATCACTCGCCTCACTGGACATCTACTTTTGTGTTGCGGAAGGGCTATTAAAAGCAGGAAGAAAGAGAAAGAATAACAAATTTATATTCTATTCTCAATAAAAATGGACCTAAGTTACGCCTGCCTGTTCATTGCCAGCTATTAATTAAGGGTGGGCAGAATTTGCGAAATTGACTTTCTCAAATTATCTCGAAATTGCGCAAAATCTCCGCGAGCATGCGAAACTTTCGCGAAGATGCGGAGATTGCTTTTCCCGCCCGTTCGCGATGTGTTTTTGCGTGCTCGTGGGGAAATATATCTCCAACTTGCCCATGCAGTCACTAATGGGCGCGGCCATCTTGCTCGCGATGCTTATTTCCTATTCGCGATCGCAAAATCTCGTGGGTACCAACAATCCAACATCTTGTGGCGCACGCGAACGGATAGGAAAACTCGTCGCGAACGCAGGGACCCGGTAAGTCGCGATCGCGCGCGCGAGAATGCATTTTAAATGTGCAAACAAGAAAAATACTTCCGTTTCGCAGCAGGTTGCGAAAGTTTTGACATTTTCACGCTCTCCGCGGAACTCGAAAATGTCAAAATATCGCAATTTCCGCGAGTGGAACGAAATTTACCATCCAGGCCTACTATTAATGGTTGCACAAGGGTATAATTTATTGAGACCTTGTCTGGGCCTTATATTGTTTTGGTGGCCTTATTGCTAGTGATAGGTGCATAATTACCTTTATTAATAATCCATCCTCCAACAGTTAGTTCTGTTTTGAGCTTGGTAATGACCATATACTTGGAATATTTATGCTTTATTAGGTGAGTGGTTGGTGTACCGTCTAATGTGTTCTTTTGGATGTTGGATATTTTTTTCTCATAAAAGATGAAACTGTATGAAAAGTGACATCAAACTGCAGGTCATATTCCTTTAGCAGTGCACTTATGTGCAGGCCCACCTAGTGTGCTTTTCATGTGTGTGTTTTATTATAGTGTACGATATTGTGAAACCTTAATGCCCAACTATTGGTAATAATCTCAGCTTATTAATTGGGTGCCCAGAGTTCTCTTTTATGTGTTCATTGATTGCATGGTGTTTCCTGGAGGCAAGTGCTGTTGGCAGTGCATTTATACTCAGCTATATGATGTATGTGCACTGGTCTGGATAAGATACCTGTGAGGTGGTCTGTCTATTTTATTCGGTTGAATAAAAAATCCGGCTGGCTATATGTTATAATATAAATAGACTTCCTAGATAGCACTGTCTAATAGGACAAAACAGGATCAGAGAATGGCAGTTGTACAGAGAGTTGAAACCCAAACCAGGCTCACAGCAATCAATCAACCAATCAATCAATCATTGCATTTGTAAAGCGCACTACATACCTGTGAGGGTCTCAAGGCGCTGGGGGGGGGGGAAGCTGCTACTGTTTGAAGAGCCAGGTTTTGAGGAGTCTTCTGAAAGTCAGAATGTCTTCAGTCTGCCGTAGGCGGATGGGGAGGGTGTTCCATGTCTTGGAGGCAAGGTGGGAGAATGATCTGCCGCCGGCGGTCACTCTTCGGATGCGGGGGACGGCGGCAAGGGCGTGGTCAGCACACACAAATAGTAGACAAATGTCCAGGCATTGTCTGTGCTCACGTTGATAATACCACACCCAAGAAAAGAAAACCTTATATGAGGGACCAAGCTTACACACAGAAGAGTTCGAGACCCTCCAAGGGTCCGGTTATTTGGCTGCATTCCATGTCCTTCCCTTGTATGATATGAGTGAGCTAATATGTAGGTTAGCAACTCTAAGAATTTCTGAAATAGGTTACAAAAATTCGGCAGTTCTGTTGGTTAGCAGATAAGGAAGAGCAAAGAAGAGTGGTGGCTACTTTAGATTAAAAAAAAGGAGCATAGTGAGCAGGTCGAAATGCAGGTCCACATTAGGGAATCAACTCTGTCAAATTTCCAAAGTTTTTATGTGTGTCTTCCACCATGTGGTCATCTGCCAGCTTGGAAAAACATATGGAAAGATCCATGAATTGCATTGGGCAGTTCAGTTTTAAAAGCAGTGTCTAGTAATGTCCCGGACAGGAACCTCCACAGTCGTGTTTGTGAAAAACCTTCATTCAAAGCCAAGCATAAGAGCATTGGGGAGTAGTTTGATAGAGTCCTGGGGAAGAACATTTGTTCAGTAAACCACTGCAGAACTCTAGAGGAGCACTGTGCATGGTCTATCATAGAGTACGAGTCATGGTAGTGAAATAATAAGAATATACATGCTCATCTTCACATATAGCTCTCTATGTGTCATGCAAGTCAAGGAGCTCTATTCGTACCTTAAAGCCTCAGGAATAACCTTGGAAGGGGGTGTAAATGTCTAGATCCATCCTTTAGCTTGTCAGTAGCAAAACTACAGTCTCAAAACCATATAAGGGATCTCGCTGAGTGTTGTTGACAGATAGCAGTAATTGCTTGAAAAACATCAAGGTTGTCAGTTATAGGACCGCACATGTTTATGATAAGAGTGGGTGGTCCATCAGTGCCCACCTCCCACAACACAACTCCCCTCTGGACCACTATACTTAACGTTATGCGTATAATCAACATTTCTGTTATTCAATATTGCCAACCCAGTTGAAAAAGAGACATAAGATGCCAAAAACAATGGTCACCTCATTCCCTCATGAATCTGCTGGTATTAGTGTTACACAAGTAGGTTTCTTGCAATAGAGCAATGGTCTGTTCGAGTGCGCCTGAATCAGCTTAAGCTTCTTAGGGCAAATCAGCGCTCTAATATTCCAAAGCATGAGATTAACTATAGTTGTCATGTATATTCCAGTTAGTGTGATGGATGTGGAGTTAATCCCAATGGTGATATGTCAGTATGGGTACCTCATAATGCCTGAATGTAGTAATGTGAAGAGTCAACATTTTCAATAACCACAAACTCAATAATCTTCCCAATCCATTCTTCCCAATAAGGTGCAAACATTGCTACAGTGCCCCACACCAAACCAGCAGCACAATTGCCCACAATTTCAGAACCATGAGAAAAACCAACCCAACTTGGGTAACATACCCGTGGGCATAGCCTATTAATATGCAACAGCCGTGGGTAACATTGCCATCAATGCATCCTCATCAATTTCTTCCTATAGTGCAACGAGTGAGCACTCACAGCACACTGAAGCGTTGATAGGTCTTATATAAATTGACAAAGCGTAGCTCCTCAACATAACTAATCTCCTCCCCAACCAGTCCCAAAGCATTGTTTTGTGATCATGGCTGTCTTATGGTCAGTGAAGTATTTTTGCTTGCTACTATCTTCTAAGCAGAGTTTTTGCCAGGTATAGCATCACATATTTAATGCCTTTATTATGCAGCAGTCTCTGTGCATTTGCAAATCTTTTCCTAACTTTTGCTACTGTGGCCTTAAATAAGGATATATTGTGATATCACAAAAGGGCCTATTCCTTGGCCAATCTCAGTGTTGTGTCCCTGTAGTTAAGGAGTAGAGCAATGTTATGCCTTGACGGCACCCCAGGTATAGGTCGAGTTGCAAGAGGACGATGTGCACATTCAACTACAAACTTATTGGTGATGTTGTCCTGTATGAATAGTTCGAGCAGCATGGTTCTTCAAAGATCTCGACTTTTGTCACGTGAGTCATCTCTAGTAAACGTAGTATCCTGGTCCTGGGCAGAATTTTGATTATGCCTGAGTAATCTGAGTAATTATGATAATTCTGCATTACTCCTCGATGCACAATTATATTTGATTACACGATTACTCCTCCTCGCATAATTAAGAGTAATTTGGGACAAACAAATCCTACCCTGAGGATATTTAGAAAGCACGAGAGCCCGCTCTCACTTGCTATGTTCTGCTGCATTTAGCATTGTTTCTCAGCTCAAAACGCATCCTAACATCCATATTGATGCGAGGGTGCATTTTGTTCTAAGTAGATAGTGCTAAATGCTGGTAGTAGGTTGGGGAAAAATCATACCCCAAGAGCACATTTAGCGAGTGGATGCTCACATTTGATATTCGTGTTCTGTTGCATTTAGCACTATTGCTTCGCACAAAATGAAAAAAATGCATCCTCGCCTCCATTTAGGACACAACACGGCATTTTTGCACTAAGAAATAGCGGTAAACACAGAATTACTCTTCTGGCGTAATTCAAGCCTAATTTTGCAGAATTCTTAGAGAATTCTACATGATTACTCTGCACAGAATTACGCAATTTAATCATACCTGTAATTCTAAGGTTATTGCGGTGGGACAATGCTTCAAAATTTTCATTCTTAGTGGTAACCGCTGCCAGTGTTTTAGCCACGGTTTGTATCTTGTACATATGAATCACATTATTGTCCTTGATTTCAGAGATCTGGTGCTCAACATCAACCAGGCGTTCACTGTGTGTATGCCTCCGTTAGCGTGTCCACTCTGGTCGTCATGGCATCAATTTTGCCATGACTGCTTTGAGCCCAGCTTTTAAATCAAAAAGTGTGGTTTTAGTTTCTATCTCATTTGTCAAAGCCTGGGCTGGGTCATCAGCCACTTCCATTTCAGCCAAGCGATGCCTGCCATGTTGCACTAATCAACTCTCACTTTTTCCCATTATGTTTGTGACTAGCAATAAGGAGACCCCACTTTGGCTGCCACTAGGTTCTCTGAGGTACGTTTAGGATTAGCGAGTCAGGGCGTCTCTATGAGGGGGGAACAGTGCGCACTATTAGCATGATCTGGAGTTTGGCAACATCGCAACCAGACTCCATCCAAGTGCCCCGCCACTCGACTCTCACTCAGCCGTTCTCAGGCAGGAGAGTTTAGCAGCTAACTGTCTTTTCAAAAAGGGTGCTCCCATTAACATTATGCAGACTTCCTGCACTATAGTAGGCCATCCATGACGAGGGTCAACCCCATCGCTAGCAACTTATCGGCAGCACCAAGTCAATTGAACCAATCCTCCAGTCCCAGCTTCTTCATCACACTCTGGCCCTGAGCGCACTCTGCTCCATATATTGAGATCAAGATTTCATCCACCGGCACCAATGAGCTAAGCAGATCTCCCAGCCCTGGACACCATAAAGTTTTGATCCGACCTTGAGAAAAAGGATCAACGCAGAGTGATATTTAGATATGATTTATCCCCGTGTGGCAGAGATTCACAATTAGGCAGCCATCGTGTTGAGCAGCAGGCGATGTCCCCCACCTTTTGTGTTTTTGATGTAACACCCTAAGTAGCCATGGGTTTATCCAAATGTGTTTCCCTTACTCAATGTGCCACTGGAACCCAGATGCATGCGACCAATGAGCCCCAGCCAAGGCAAAGCTGTCTTGGGTTGCTTGTGTTCCGGTTCATTAGGACCTGGCCTTGGGCTGCACTGTTCCTATTGGAGCAGGATCAAGACTAATTTGCATAAGGCTGGGTCTAAAATGAGGTGGTGTATTGGGAAAAAGAACAATGGGCTGGAGTGCTACCCTGAGCAATTGTCAGTGGTAAGATGTACTGCAAGCATCATCCCATCACCTTTTGTGTGTTTGATGTATTGCCCTAATTGGCAAAGGATACGCGAGCTGTTTGTACCTTACTCACTGTGCCACTTTAACCAAGCTGCACCTAACTAATGAGCCACGATCAGGGTGATTTCAGTCTTGGCGTGCTTCTGTTCCAGTTCAGGGAGGGTATGGCTGGCAGTTCAGGCACGACTGCTCCTATCAAAGCAAGGTTGAGAGTGATTTGCATATGGCTGGGTCCAAACTGAGTTGGCATAGTGGGTAAAAGAAGGATGGGTTAGAATGTGGCCATGAGCAATTGTCAGCAGTTAGACTTACTGCAAGTATCCTCCCATCACCTTTTGTGCATTTGGATTGTATACAAATGACAACTTGCTTCTAAGTAGAGCCCATGTTTGGCTCACATTCTGCAATCTTGGGAATTTTGGGATCTGATAGACAGGAAGGCGTAGGTGAGATAATCTGTGAGGGCAGAGCCTATATAGTACCATGGGCAATATTGGTGTGTATTTGTGGGAATGAGAAGAACGGCAGGAGTCATTTGATGATTTTCCGTTGGTCAAAGTGTGTTAAGAGAGGTTTATTTATTTGTGCCATTTGAGAGAACTTAGAATTGTAATGATGATGCTTGAGAATGAGGAAAAATATTTCTATTATCCATGTGTTATGCTTTTGGGTTAAATCTTAAATTTTTCTCATTTTGATGATGATTTTGGTATTGTCAGCTTAATGTAAGAGGTTTTTAGATACTTCTTAGTGTCCTGATGTGACGATTGTGCGCAAATGATGCATGTAGCTGTTGCTATGATGTATGTTATATGTTTGTTTTGTGTGTGTTCAGTAGGGTGATTTTTATGGTGCAGTCGTCACTCCAAGTTGAGTGAGTGACTCAATGGGATTATTCCATCTGTGCTGCAAATGGTGTAAATGTGCCATGAGATATAGGTGCTACCACTTATTCTCAGTGTCATATGTACCTGAGATGAGAATTGTTTGTAAGGTTAGCGAAACAACATATTTAAGTTTTTTTATAGGGATCATGCTTTGTTTTTCTAATTGTTATCATTATCAGAGTATCACTGAGGTGTTCGGCACACTATGTGAAATGTATGCATTGAGTTTCAGGATGAGGGTTTTGCAATTTCTGACTTCAACGTTTGGAATGACGTTAGTTTTTATCTATTCCTTTTTACCATCTAAACCCCTTTGTAATTTCTGTTATATTTTCATTGTGGTTTTATAGCTGAAGGCAACTTTGTTTCAGATTATGGTGACAAATTTCTGGATCCCAGAGATAGAAATCAAACTATTGCCTTCTGGCTCAAATATTTGTACAAAATAGTATTGACAATAGTAAAGGAGTTGTGGTATTACATAACATAACACATAGAACACACATGCTTTGTTCAGAGTCACTAAAATAATGCCACACTTGTTATGTTATGTGTATTTGTACAGCACACAACTCACATGGGAGGGTCCCTTGGTGCAGAAGCAGGATCTGTATGGGCTGAGCCAGAGTTGGCATCTAGGTGAGGAGCTAGGTCTTCAGTTTCTTGAGGGATTCAAGAACTGAGGAGGCTTTGATGTACAGGGACAAGTTGTTCCAGGCTTTAGCAGCGAGGTAGGAGAAGGCACGACTGCTGGATCTGGTTCTGTGCATGTGGGCTGTGGTGCAAGTAGAAGTCCAGCTGAGTGGACATGTCTGGTAGGTTTGTGGTTGTTTAATAAGTTGTTGAGGTAGGTAGGGCCAATATTATGTAAGACCTTTTCAGTCTAGCCGAGTGAGGTGTTCAGTTCTCATGTGTGGATTGAGATCCAGTGGAGCACTTTGAGGTGCAGGTGATATGAGTGCATGGTGGCACGTTTAGGATGAGCCTGGATGTTTAGTTTTGTGTGGTCTGGGGTCTTCTTGTCAGTTGACTGTTGATTCCAATATAGAGTAGGTTGTTGTAGTCCTGCTTGCTGGTGATGAGAGTTTGGGTGATGGTTCACAAGTGTTGTGGGAGCCATTTGAAGATATTCTTGGGCGTTTGACTGTGTGGAAGCAGCAGACAGAGACTGCATTCACTTGGCCAGTCGTGCTGATTATTTGGTTAATTACTTAACCGTATTGATGTAAATGTTGCAGCACATTTTGCGTGACATGCAAATTTATCGCTCCAGGGGCTAAGGTTTATTTGTTTACACATTAGGATCATATTGCACAATCTTAGCACTGGGGCTAAACAATAGGACAAATACATCTGGATAATGTTTACTTCATTTGAAAGAGCGAGTGAGTCAAATGACATTTGTACCAAAACCAAAAAGACACTTACTGCTAGCACTTTATTTCTGCCTTGCTTACATGATAGGAAATGCATTTTAAGCAATGGTTAACCAGTCATTCCCTTGTGTGCCCTCCTGCTAAATATAGACTAAAGAAAATAAAATTAAGTATACGTTTAGCGATTTTACTCTACTTTAAACTTGTGTTTCTCTACTAATTTACAGTCACATGCGTTTCTAGGAGATGCCCATATCTGTTATAAGTTTACAGTTGTTTTTCCTTCCTCCTGGTTACTTTCTGCTGTTAACAAACCGAATATGTATAATCCATCATAATCGCTATAGCCTGCATTTTTACTATTTAGTTCATAGTTCTTTTAATGGCCCATTGATCATCTCGATCAAGTGATTAATGGAATACACCTTTAAAAACACGTTCCACTTTTCCAGTCCTTTAAAGGCTAATGCAGTCTGAATTAATAATAAATAATGTCTTCCTCTTAGTGTGGCCAGACCAACACCTCTGTTTGATGCTTCAAGACTTTTTTTTAAAAAGCTTTCAATGCTGAATTTTACATTTTGTATTAATGAGTAGTGCATTTTTTCCCTTCAAAACAATTTTTTTGAAAAACATTTGCAAATAGTAGTATTAAAAAATGTCCTCAGAATCTCCTCATGGATAGTTTATATACCTGGAACATACGTTTACAATGCTACCTCGAAATTAAAAAAATTTGCCTTGATCATGTGACATTGTTTGCAAATTCGGACTTCAAAAAGCAATCTTGAGCTCGGCAGAGGTGAAAGTTTTTCAGAAAATACTGCATTGGCAAAGAGAAAAAATTAAAGGGCAGCGCTGAGAGGTATGAAGCAGAGCAAGAAAGTAGGTAGAGTAGCCTACTTTAAAAAAAATTAAGGCGATTAAGAGAAATTATCAAATACACGTGCAACATATGTGAGACCCATAATACTGGTCACTTACATCTGATAGGTGGTGTCACAAATTTCTAGCCACAATTCGATTCAGCTTTGGGACCTGATCACACAGATCATAAAAGTTGACAACCAGCATGCTGACATCAGTTGCTGTTTTT
Source organism: Triturus cristatus (assembly GCF_964204655.1). Taxonomy (NCBI): domain Eukaryota; kingdom Metazoa; phylum Chordata; class Amphibia; order Caudata; family Salamandridae; genus Triturus; species Triturus cristatus. Next base: position 235,331,567 of record NC_140587.1, read on the forward strand.
CTGCGCCCCACTGCTGCAGTCTGGTGGTCTCTCTTAGCGGCATATCTACAAGCCCCTATCGCCACAGGAACGTCATTTTTTGTGACGTTTCCATAACAAAAGGGGATGTGCCTTATTTGCAGGGCAGCGTCAAGCCACTCAACCTGGCTTATCGCCGCCCTGTAAATAAGGCCCCTTTCTTTGTTTAGCGTGAAAGGGGTGCGCAGTTGGTGTTGCGGTGGGCGTTCCACCGCAACACCCATTGATTTTCACGCTGCTCCGTATTTACAAGGGCAGCGTAAGTAGGAGGCAGCGCTAAAATTAAGACCAAGGAAAACCTGGTCTTAAGTTGGTGAAACGCAGAGAAATGCTTTATTTCTCCTCGTTTTTGCTTTTAACCTGCGTGCTGCCGTGTGCAACACACATGGAAACAACAAAAAGCCTTTATTGTGTATCTACAGGAAGGTCCCCCTTCCTGCACATAAACAATATTTAAAAAAAATGACATTTTGTGACTTCCATGAGTGCTGCATTAAGCAGTACATAGAGTGACAAAACGGCATTTAAAGATTGTTTACGTACAGGAAGGCGGAATGGGGCATATTTACAAGGTGATGATAAGCTGTGCTAAGTGGCTTAGCGCCACCTTGCAAATTTGGAAAATGGCTTTTGCCACCAAATCGTCACAAAAGTGATGCTCAGGTGGCGCTAAGGGACTGCTAAAATGCCCCTGAATGTCTCAATTTAAAATGTGTTTTCTGTAAATAATAATGGGCTACCACACAATGCTTTAACTACATTAAAAATCACCCATTCTCATGTCCATTAACGGTAGATGGGTCAAGAAAGTATCTTGTTCTAAAAAGAGGGTTGTAGTTCTAAAAAGTTTGGGAACCACTGGTCTACACCACTGACTATATCTTTAAATAGCTTTCAAACCCATTACATTTGAGGACTGTGCAACTTTAGACAGAGGCCTGCCTTAAGCAAAATAGTACTGACCCTGCTCTTTATGCAAAAAATCCATCGTTAACATAGAGGCTGTGCACCCTAAAAAAAATACATACAAGCAGCCCTAGGCCAGCTTCGGCCTTGTTAAGGCTACTCACTGAGGTATTGCTTTGAACCAGTGGCAGAGGAAGCAAGAGAGAATAGATTGCGCCACTGGCAATCACTCTGGTTAGTATTACAACCCAACATTTTTCATTTTTCATTTTTAATTATGCCAGAGCAATCAGAGTAATTTCAGTAATTCCATGTTACTCTATGATGCTGAATTTAAACGATTATGCTATTACGCCCTCTCGTGTAGATAAGAGTATTTTGGGGGAGGGGTGGTAACAGAAACAACTAATTTAGTTAGCAAGAGTGACTCCTTGCCCTGCTGTTCATGTTGCTTTGAATTTAGCGATATTACTTAGCGCACAATGCATCCTTGCATCGATTTTAGAAGCGATGGACATTTCTATGCTAAAAAAAGTACTAAATATAAAATTACTCTTCTTGCATAATTCTCCATAATCATCGCTGAACTCGTAGGTAAAGCAGTGTGATACGCTACACAGAATTATGCGATTTACACACACCCCTGTTTTTCATCCTTTCACTTTTGACAGATCTCCACCTCAAACAAATCAGTTCCAACTCTGCTCCTCATGGGAACACTCCATCCCAGTCTTGGTGCCCTCCAGAAGGGAACACAAGCAACTGCAGTCTGTTTTAGGCCTTGTTAAGCTTTGTTTGATCTAGTGGAGGATAATAACACAACCTCCTTATAATACTGTGTAGTAATAAACTCTGTAGGCAGCCAGTATGATGAGTGGAGTTTATTCTTAAACAGCTACACACTAGAGACAGGAAAGTGGGTGGCAAATAGCTGGCTCCAACTGCTCTCTAACTTTTTCAAAACATAGAACCCAGGCAACCATTGACATTCTACATGACATAGCCTAGAATGCAGTACATATGAACATAGGGTTAATTATTTAAGCTAAATAAACTATGAGAGAGTACAACATATCCTCTCCTCTCAATAAAAAAAAAACTGTTGATATCTTTTAGGAATCACAATAATTCACAATTGATATCTTTTAGGAATCACCCTTGATCTTGTGCTCCTTCTAAGAGGAACTTGGTAAGAACCGACAGTCTTGAGAGAAGCAGGAGAAGCAGGCAAATCAGGAGTACATGGAACAACATTTTTTACTTTTACAATGTTTCCTATATTCCGCCAATTACCTCCCTCAACCTGTACAGCATTCTTTCCCACCTTGGCGACCAAAATGGGTGGACCAAACTTGCTCTCACCCTTCTGCGCATGAGTAGAAGACTTAACATGGACAAGATCCCCCACAAACACAGGTACAACTTTTGTAGACGTTTACTTATTAAACCAAGATTTTTGTTTGAGTTGTGATACAGAAACAATTTTTTTACCACCTTCTTATGGCTGTCAACATCAGGAACATCAGGAACAGACCTAATCCACGTATTCATTCACGCTGGTTTAAAACCTGTGTTTGCCTTTCTCCCTCTCAATAATTCGAAAGGAGAAATTTTGGTTGTGGAGTGTGAAGTTGTTCTTTAGAACCAAAGCATGTTATTTATGGAGTTGATAACATCACAATTAGAAGATTTTGCCCTTCTGATACAGTCTCCCATAATCCTATTCATACGTTCTACAAGCCCATTAGACTGGGGATGGTAGAGAGAACTTTTGATATGCTTGATATTGCATGACTGTAAGAAAGATTCAAACACAGTACTGGTAAACTGTGTACCGTTATCTGTCACCAATGTTTCAGGAAAACCTTCCCTCATAAAAACATCTTTAAAAAACAATAACACTTGTAGAAGAAAATTCTTTCACAAACTTTAACTCGGGCCACTTTGATGCCTAATCAATTAACACCATAATAAAACGAAATCCTCCAGATAAAATTTCTAAAGGACCTATGATGTCCAACTCTAACTTAGACCAAGGTACAGAAGGACAATCAATGGGATGAAGAGGTGGGGTTGCACCCTTCAACCCCTTGTTAGCAACCCTGCAAATAGAGCACACACCAAAAACGTCACACACATCACTGTCCATGGAGAGCCACCAAAAACAGTCACAAACTCTTCGCTTAGTAAGTGTTGTCCCAAATGACCCTCATGAGCCCCAACAATAATACCTCTTCTAAGGCTCTGTGGAGGAATAAGTCTGTCAGCACGTACCAAAACACCACCCTCCATTGAAATTTCTGATTCGACTTTCCAGAAAGGTTGCAAGTATTGAGAGAGAACACGTTCTCCAGGCCAACCAGTCTTAAAATACTCACACACTTGTTGGAGAACTTCATCATTAGAAAGTGCCTTCATCCAACTCTCTTCAGTGCTAAAACTATGCTCAGGTAAATCAATTGAAGCAATTAGACAATCATCTGAATCCTCTTCCAGAACACCATCCATCCCACCTAACATGTTTTGCATGACCAGTTAAAAAACGGAATCCGCCAAAGCAAGCCTGAAAGGCATCCATTTATATTGAAATGTGCCTAGAGAAGCTGGGTCTAGCTGAGACGCTGAGTCTAGCTCTATCTGATGATATGCGCTGGCTAGATCCAGTTTGGAAAAATATCGAGATCCTCTGACACTGGAAAATAGATCACACATTTTGGGTAACGGGTGAGAATCTATCCAGATTTCTTTATTGAAAGACCTCAAATCCACACAAACACGCAACTTACCACATTTCTTGCGTGCGGCGACCAAAGGCGAAAGCCACAGAGAAGATTCTGTTGGCTCAATTATCCCTTGATCGCACAGAGACTTTAGTTCTGTTTCTAGATCGTCTTGCACACCGAAAGGTACACCCCTTAATTTATGTTTGACTGGAGAGGCCCCATCTTTGACAACAATTCTATGCCTAAAACCACGAATGGTTCCAAGCCCACCAGAAAAAACTGATGGAAAACATTCCTCTCACTTGCCAAAGTCTTGCTCCTCAGAGATTACAAGAACTTATTCAGGAGATCCAGGTTTGAGAATCATCCCAAATAAACCTTGGTGGTAACAGCCCAGAATGTTCAAACCTTTGACAGCAACATAAATCTTGACAGAAATGTTCCTATTTTTAAAAATTAACTCATCTTCAAAGTACCCCAGAAGATCAATTTTGCGACCTTCGTACGAAACTGGAGAACGATCAGGAGGTTGAAGTGATCTGTCTCCCCATGTTTCAAAGAACAACTCTTTAGTCAACATAGTGATTCTTGCTCCTGAATCTACCAGCAGATTTAGTGCTTTACGTCCTATACAAATTTCTACAATAGGATCAACATATTCGATAGGATCATTTACATTAGAAATATGATCATTAAATTCAGTAACTACTGAAACAATTTCAGAATCAGATTCATAGTCTGACTCCAAAACGAATGCAACAGACCTTTTCTGATCAATGAATTTTTTTTAAAACAAACTTTTGCAAAATGCTCTATTTTGTTTACAGTAACTACATACTACATTGGCACCAGGACACTTAGCACCCTTTTGGTGAGAAGAATTACCACACCAGTTACACATTTGTTTGATATTTTGAACGTCTGATGTACTTTTCCCTGAGCCAGAGTTTCAGATTGTCGAGTTTTTATTTGAAGACCTTCAAAATTCGCTTTGTTTTGACTTAGAGGTAGTTGAAACAGCATTGACAGGATCGACGTGTTTATCCTCTAATTCTTTCAAAGACACTTGGGAAGTCTCAATGCTTTTAGATATTTTAATGATTCTTCCAAATTAGGATTTGCAAGAGATAAGAGCTTCTGCCGGATTTGTTTATCTCTACAATGACAAACAAACTAATCCCTGATCAATTGATCTGTGATTGTTTCAAATTGACAAACAGATGCTAAATTGCATAATGTAGAAATATATGCATCTCACTTTCATTCTTCTGCCTCTTAAAGAATTTATGTCGCAAAACCATCAAACTGGGTTGTTTGTCAAACCTTTTTTAAAGTTTTGTAATGGTGTCCTGGTAGTCATCAACATCATCCTCAGGAAGATGAATAATTGCAGGAAGGTGCTTGAAGATAGATCTGCCTTCGAAACCAGGAGAGTGAAGTAGAAGACATTTTTTACGTTAATTACTGAACCTAGAAGCACCAATAGCTCCCAGGTACATTTGAAAAGCGTCAAACCAAACCTCCCATCTGACAGGAGGGTCTCCTGGAGATTCCAGAAAAGCAGGAGGAGTTACAGATTACATATCTGTTATCCCGCCTAAGTAAACAATATCAAAACCTAAAGCAAAAGATATATATACATTTTTTTTAATAAGAATACAAAAAATAGGTATTAATTTTGATGAAAAGAAGTTATTGAGGAAAGAAATGGTGTGCAGATCACTGTCATGTAATCCGCTATTTAAAACCAAGCTTTTGAAAATATATCACTTAACGATAAATAGGTGTGCGAATCACTGTTATATGATCCACTTTAATGTGCGGATCACTGTCATGCAATCCACTAGAATATCGTGAAGACAACTAGCCTCTGCTCTTGTTGCGGCTTTACACGGAAATAGTTGATAGCGAAGGTCGCTATGTAAAGCTGTGAACGTGTAAGGTTGCTATGGGGATTTAACACTGTGACGTCCGACGCTCTTGACATAAGTTCTGAAGAATGAGCTGTGATGTGCTTCGACTGCGTTACAATGCGTAATAATGTGAAGGTCAGGCAGACCAGGCAACTATGCGCGTGCGCCAATGAAGCTAGGCCGCAGAGACAAGGCCCAACGTCAAAGCTTGCGCGATAGTTTTAAGCCGCCAGATCGCTAAAATAGATCGTTTATCACAGATTGAAGACAACGTGAACAGAAAATGCTCAGGTTAGTTCCGGAAAGTAAAGATTATTTTTTGATTGAGTGCGAAAAGAAGAGTAAAATCTTCATTTTGAATTCCTGTAAATTTCGTAAAAATAAATTGTAGAGCGTTGAGAAGAGAGGATGCCGAAGTCTTAGTAAATTTTGATAAGGAACAGTCTTACCGCTTAAGTCCACTTTCAGTCTTGACTTGAAACGCATGTAGAATTATAAAGATGCACGCTGAGTCTGAGGTGTAGCTGTGTAGCACGAATCGTCGCTCCATAAATTGTAGTAATAAACTCTGTAGACAGCCAGTATGATGACTAGAGTTTATTGTTGAACAGCTACACAGCAGAGACAGGAAAGTCGGTGGCAAACAGCTGGCTCCAACTGCTCTCTGACTTATTCAAAACATAGACCCCAGTGACAGAGCAACCAGACAATATTGACATTCTACATGACATAGCCTAGAATGCAGTACATATTAAAGGAACACAGTGTTAATTATTTAAGCTAAATAAATTATGAGAGAGTACAACATACTGATTCTAGCATTTAGTTTGATTTGCAAATTGACAATTGCCTAGACTCTTCTCCAAAAAGAGGACATATCCTAACCCTCTGACTTGGCTCTCTCACAACAATTGTTCAAAAGACCGCAGTGGTTTTGGCACTGACTTTGCCTTCTGCAGAAGTGAAGTGAAACATTCAGATAAAGAATATTCAACTCTTCACAGTATCTGCTGACTTCTGAATCCCATGTATAAAGACGATCCTATACCCGACAGTGGCTGCATAGTAAAAACCCTTTTCAGGCCCTGCAGTCCGTAAGCAAATCACCATATATCAGCTTGACATGCCCATGTTTTGTGAACCTGTCACTGGAGGTTCCGATGATTCAGGTATTGTCCTCAGAGCAATGCCAAATGTCTTTCCTATGAACCTTCCTTGCTCACAGAGTTTTTGCCTCTGAGAGATTGGCTCTTTGCACGCTAATGCAGCCAATTTTTGGGAACCAATGTCCAAGGGTTCTGGGGTTTAGTGGTGTATTGTGTTGTAGTGCTTTATAAAAACATATATATTAATTATTAATTTTATATGTTCAAATTAATGATGTTAATTGTAATTAATAAAATATTTGTTTATTTCTGTATTGATGCTTTATTAATTTTCAAATACAATTTTCTTTGGTTTGTAGTATTATTGGGGAAAAAGGGTGGGCAGTATTTAAAAACAATTAAATGTTTTCTATAAAAGAATATGTTTAAAATATATGCATTCATTTTGCTCCTACATAAATTAATATTGATAACACAACTGTTTGTTGTTTAATATTATTAACATAATTTATATAAATAATAATTATTTTAAACATTTGTGAAACTATCGTTCAGATTTTTCCCATCAATAGCAAGATTGTACAAAACAAACTCTCAGAAGTGCACCAGGATCCCATTCAACTCAGTCCTGTCTGTGGGGGCGGGGGGAGGGGGTGAATCAGCGCTTTGTGTGTGGAAAGGATACTACCTATTGAAGTATGTTAGCTCTTTCCATTCCTCCATGCCCAGGAAGGACCATCAGACTGCAGATGAGTGCTCAGAATGCAGATAAGTATCACCTTCTTCTGTTTGTGGCTGTCTAGAGAGAGTGCACAGAGTGTAGCTCTCACCCAACCCAGAGGTGCATTGCAGACAGGCTACAGGTACACAGATCAACGTTTAGAGCAGAGAAAAGTCCACTTTCTAAAAGTGGTATTTCTAAAATAGTAATTTTGAATCCAACTTTACCGCTAAAGAGGATTTATCCTTACCATTCCAAAGATATGGAACATGATTTAGCTACTCCTTTGTAATCAGGAATAACAGCTTAAAAGACTTTAAGGAATTCCCAATGCTAGGAGTACGCCTCACAGTAGTGAAAAACGAATGTAGCTGTTTGTCACTACCAGGACATGTAAAACTTAAAAGTGCATGTGCTACCTTTTACTTATACAGGACACCCTGCCCTTGGTCAGCCAACAAAAATGGGGTCAAGAAAAGAGGAGGAGGAAGGCAAAACATTTGTGGTAGCCCTGCAAAAGGGCCATTTTCAACAGCATCTGAAGATTATTACATGTAATAAATACATTTGCCCTCTATTGCATTTCCTACACATTCCTCAACTTGCTTGCCCATTTCGATGAACTTTCCATTTTAAACTAATGGCTCCATTAAGCGAACCTTAGTATGGCACACCACATATTCCCAATACACGAGTTATTTGTAAGACTGTGTTTTAGTTTTACTGGATGATCACACGTTAATCATATAGAACCCGCTACATAATGGGGCACATCATGTGGAAATTGGTGGTCTAAATGGAAACACATAAACCTTCCAGGGATAATCTGTAGGATCTATACCAGGAAACAATTCCTCATCACTTGCAACCCCTTTTTAGTTGAAACTCCTATTAATAAATATATGGACAATGCTTTAGTTTTAATAAAGCTCTCTGCATGGAAAAAAGCAGCCCCTGAATAAATGTGTATGTTTCTTTTCTATTTACTTATCTTATTTGTTTTTGAGAACTTCTTTTTAGGTATTGTTGGGAAATACTATAGAAAGGGTGACCCAATTTCTGTCACAGGTAATAGATTATTACTCTCGAACAGGAAATGCTCTTCAGTCGAAGAAGAGTAACTGTCTTCAAACAGTAAAGATACCCCAGAGTAAAACTGCTACCTTCTGTTTAGGTCGAGCCTAGCTAGGCAGGGGCCATGCACAGTCTTTCAACATGCTGTATTCACTGTATAGGCTTACAGCCGGCCCATTGTTATTTACAAATGCTTCCTTGCTACTAGTTAATCCTCTCTCCTCATCCCTCCTTTTTGTCTTTAGTTTACTTCAACAGAGCACCGCCCAACTACCGGTCTTCTTACCTTTTCTGTTTATGGCAAATTTGGGGAAACTCTTTTTTTACTATTTGTTTTCTGCTTTCTCTTTAGTGTGTGATCAGCTTCGGCTTTCGTCGCTGCTTGCTTATCACTTAATTTCACCATGCCGAGTCGTACTCCCACCTCCACCTCCCACTCGTCGCTGCTTGTTATTCAGTACTTTAGCACACAGCGTAGTTCACTTAATCTCTTAGTGCCATGCCATCCTCCCACCACCACATCCTTCCTGCATTTTCAGTGCTTCTGCACCATTGCTGCTTGTTTAACAATTTATTTTACTGTTTTTATCTTTGTTCCAACAACATGTAGTAATGCTCAGATGCAATGCTTTCCCCAGCTCTCCCGAAATCCCTAAACACGTTTATTTTGAAGTATTTTTATTTCCTTATTTGGTCATGGGAGCTATTGTTTGTGTTGTTCCTGAATTCTGCTAAAGCTGCACTCACAGACTCACCCCCTTCTTGCCTGGCTCCACCTTCCCCAGCTTCACTCCCCCTCCTCAAAATTCCCCAGGTCCAAAGTCAACAGCCTTTTTTCTACAACACATCCAGGGTACAGGGAGGGAGGGAGAATTGCAAAAATCACTTGAAAGCAGGTACTGCACTAGCTTCACCTGATGCCTCTGTCGTCCTGAGCTCTCCTGTGCTCATCTAGGCATTACTGCCTCCCCTTACCGCTCTGTGCCTCGCTGTTCTTTTTCCCCCCTCCGGTCTGACTTTTGTCAGCCCCCACCATGCTGCACTTTTTCCCGCTGTTTTATCCAAGACCTTCCAGAGCCCCTTCCTCCCCCAGGACCTACTTAATGGAAGCTGAATGCAGACGTAACGCCGGAGAATCAAAAGCAGGCCTGTCTGCGCTCATCTTGCCTGGACTGCGCCCAGCGCCAGGAACCCTGGTCCATCTGCCCTCTACCAGTACACCGCCAACAAGCTGCTGTCCCTCAACCCTGGGAGAGTAAGCAACTGCTGCAGTGCCTCACTGAGAACCCTATAAGGACCTTTTCCCTGCTAGCACCATCGCTTCACTTGCAGCGTCAAGACCCCCTCATCTCAGACCCAGCCGACCAGTCCACAGGTCAACTCTCCACTGCATGCTGCTCAACATCAGGAATGTAAGGTCCCTTCGCAAGCACGCCACGGAAATCTGGGAAATCGTCACCACCCGCACTCCTGACATGATGTCCATCACCAAAATATGGACCACCCCCTCTTCGGTGCCCGACATCGCCACTGCAACGCCCTCCCCCGGATACAAGCTGCTTCGCCGCGACCTCCCAAACAGACACGGTGGAGGCATCACCATCATCCACAAGGACACCCTACAATGCCCCAACACAGATGACCGCAGTACGCTGATCATGGTGCATCTCAACTTTCAGATCAGAATAGATGCTAAAACTACCATCAGAGGAACGCTCGCCTACAGACCCCCGGCCCCTGTCCAAGTTTTGGCAGCACCATCACGGACTTCATCGTCCACCCGGCAATCGACTCCAACCAATACATCTTCCTGGAGACCTGAACTTCCACCTCAAAGACCCCAACAACACGAACTCTGCCGTTCTCCTGGAGAAAATGAGCAACATCAGCCTCTCGCAGCTGGTACCCACCCCCACGCACATTGTAGGAAACACACTAGACCAGATATTTGCCTCCATTGACAGAATCATGGTCTCCCATGCAACTGAGCTAACCTGGACAGACCACAGCATCATCACCTTCACCATCGCTGGCTTTCCAGAACTCCCACCCAAACCACCCAACCAGCCTCGCCAAAACTGGAGCAGAAACACAGAACCCCTCTGGAACTTCGCCCTCAAAGAAACCAATCTAGAGCTCTCTGACACCCTTGAATGCTATGTGCAGAGCTTCTCAAATTGTATCTCCACTGCTGCTAACTCCATCGCCCCCAGGAGGAAAACCACAAGTAGAAGAACCATCAAGCATGTCAGCTGGTTCATTTCTGAACTACTGAGCCTCAAACGTGATTGCAAGAGACTGGAAAGACAATGGAGCTGCAACTAGAACCCAATCAGCCTCAGCACATTCAGGTCCAACCTCAACAACTACCACAACCACCTCAGGGAGGCCAAGAAGAACACCCACACCAGCTGCATTGAGGCGAGTGCAAACCACACCAAGGAATTCTTCAGCATCGCCAGAGAGTTCTCCTCCCCAGCCACCACCTAGAACACAATCCACCCCTGGGCCTGTCCATTTGTGAGAGCCTGGCAGACTACATCCAACAGATGATCACAGACATCTAAAGCAACTCCAAACCACAACCCATCAACCTCACCCACCTCCCCACACCTACTGACTCTACCCCAGCCACCGACTCACCGAATGGAAACAGCTCTCGATCCAAGACACCACCACCATTATGAAATCAATCCATTCTGAAGCACCCACTGACCCCTGCCCATGCCACATCTACAAACTAGGAAGGAAAGAAATCAGCATCAGCCTCACAGAGATCCTCAACTCTTCCATCACCACGGCCACCACCTCTGACACATGGAAACACGTGGAGGTCAAGCCGCTCCTGAAGAAACCCTCCGCCTACCCCACAGGCTCAAGAAGTACCACCCCATTTTGCTTCTCAACCTGCTCAACACCTCCCAATCTGGCTTCCGATCCAACCACAGCACCGATACCACCGTGATCGCAGCAAAAGATGAAATCAGATGCCTCCTAGACCAAGAGGAAACAGCAGCACTCATCCGTCTCGACCTCTTGGTGGCCTTCAACACAGTCTCCCACCACACCCTCATCCCCAGACCCCACCACACCAGCCTCCAAGGCAACACCCTCAACTGGATCTCCTCCTTCCTCTCCCATTGAACTCTGAGGATCCATCTACCTCCCTTCTCTTCTTCACACAAAAACATATTTTGCGGCATCGCCGTGGGCTCCTCCTTCAGCCTCACCCTCTTCATCTGGTCATGGTCGTATCAGCACAATCGATCCCCATATTAGGTATGCCTAAGTCTGCATTTTAGCAAAATACACACAATTGATGGACGGAATGCAGAACAAATCAAAACATTCACCCCCAGTCAAGAGATCTGGGTTAAATCCATCATTATTTTGCTCACCATGCCACACCAGTTTAGAAATGCATTTTAGCAGACGTTAGTTTTCGGTGAAAACATCAGTTAACATCTGCTAAAAAGCGTTGGCAGCCTTGTAAATATCGCAATGTGCACATCAGCGAAATTTAGAAGGTTGTACTGCCCGGTGACGCCCACTTTGCATCTCATTAGAGATGCAAAGGGAGGCGTCGGGTAAAAGGGTAAAACGGTGCTAACATGCGCTAATGAATGTTAGCACCCTCTTGTCAATAGTTTTATCTCCGCTTTTTTGGCTTTAAAAGCCCAAAAAGCGGAGATAAAGCCCTTGTAAATATGCCCCTATGTTTGTATCGCTCAACAGATAGTGTTTACATTGGGATGGCAGTCACTCAGCTTTCTCACCAGAAGTACCTCCATCCGAGTTGCAGAGTTTTTGTTTTTTTACAATCAGTAGAACTTGTTGAACTTGTAAATCTGCCTAAAAAATGCCATCGCAGCTTGCAACTTTATCGCCTTGAGACCATCATTATTAATAAGGCTTTAACCTTACTTAGTGGAAAGGATATTAACTCAGTTCCAATAATGTAAATGATTCATGGCAGACTCCTGTTGATTTAGATCCTCTTCTCTGCTTGTTCAAGGCACTTCACTGTAGATGTTAGCATTTCTTTCGGTTAATGACTCTAAAAAGAAATATCTTCTTCAACCTGTGCAGCGAAGGACTCTTCAGTGCTGCTGCTTCATAAATCAAATGCTAATTTAAATAGACACTGGCCCCTCACTAGTACATTTAAACTGCTTCTGTTTACAAGTTGTAAGGCTGCATAAAGTGCTTCTTTATAGGCTCCTTGAGGCTTCATATCCCACATTTATTTTCCGATTGTCAGTGACTTGGGCAATAAACAGAAACAGAGATTTTCTATTTAACAAGTGGGGCACTTCAAAATGTCTGACAGGCCGTACGCTGGTGGGTGGTCATTACCTCTCTGAACACCTGGCTTACTTTGAGCTTAATAAGGTTTCTTTGGAAAGAACAATCAGTCCCTCTCTCTCTCTCATGCTTTCTCTCACCCCTCTGTCTATCTCTCTCATGCACTTTTCCCTCCTTTCCACCAGGCCACATAATTCCACTACACACATCTTTCCACACCACATAATTCAACCCCACACAATTCCACAAATAACAATTCCAATCCAACCCACATAATTCTACTCCACACTGCATACATCCACTTATCTCCAAACCAAAGCACGTGGGTAAAAGACATTGTCATCTACAGTGCAAATAGCTCGAACTCTTGTTTTTTAAGCAGTTCAGGGGCCTGTGTAATGTACAGGAAGGCCATTTTTTGCAGTACAACACATTTCTCGCTTGCACTCCCACCAACCCTGTCATTTCTACCCACACCCACTGCCCCTTTCATCTCTCCCTCACACTCCCTCACACTCCCACTAACCCCTCTCATCTTGCAATCCCACTGTACTTCAGGTCTTCAAGCACAGTTTCTTTCCCATGCCTTTCCAAGATTCCTGTACCTCAATCCAACGCTCTCCTCCTCTTCTTAGGGTGTCTTCTACTTATGCAGGTGCTCCCTCTTTATGCATCTGTAGCCTGCTCTCTCCTTCTTTCTCTCTTTCTCACACACTTTCTGCTCCTCTGTCTCGAGTTTATTCACCACTTCCTGAACAAACTGCCTATCCCTCTCTATCTTCCTTTCAATCTATTCTGTGCAGCTCCCACCACTGTCTGTTCACAATACCACATATTTCCACTACACAAATACACTACACACCACAAAATTCCACCCCATACATTTCTACAACGAACAACTCCAATACAACCCACATAATTCCACTCTGCACCACATACATCCACCACTCTCTAAACTAAAACACATAGATAAAAGACATTGTCATTTACAACTCCAATAGCTCTAACTTGCTAACTCTCACAAATGTGAAACCTATTGCATTACAAATGCTTGTTTTAACTGGGTGTTATGTTATGTTATTTAATTCTTGGAATAGCACACAACTTGACCCTGGAGGGACATCTTGGCGCTGTGACAAACAGGTAGATCAAACAAACAGAAGCAATATTTAGAAAAAACTGTTTAGAGGTGTTTCTTGAAACCGGTCAGACCGGTACATGCATGAATAAACAAGGGGAGTCTGTTCCAGTGGTTAGTGATGATATGAGAGAAGGATCGGACATCATTTTAAGATGTGCGGATGCATCATGGACGAAGAAGAAGTTGATTAGTAGATCTTAGATTCGTGTTCAGTAGATACATAGGGAGTCTATCAGGTAAATATTTTGGACCTGAGCCTGTGAAGTTGATTAGTAGATCTTAGATTCGTGTTCAGTAGATACATAGTGAGTCTATCAGGTAAATATTTTGGCCCTGAGCCTGACAGAGATTTTTACGTCAAGCAGAGCTGTTTGAACAGAGCTCTCTTTAAGATGGGCAGTCAATGTAGGGCTTTAAGCATAGGGGCTGGCGGTGTTCGTGGTGGCAGATTGTTGAGCCTGCGGGCTGCGGTGTTTTAGACAACCTTCATTTTGGATAGAAGAGATTAATTTGAGGAGAGGGTTAGGGCTCTACCATAATCAAGGCAGCTGATGATTAAGGCCTGGGTAAGTGTTTTCCGTGAGCTCAAAGGAAGCCACCAGAAGATTTTTTTGAGGAAGCACATTGTACCAAAGCAGGTACTGCATATAAATACTAGCATTTATAAAGCATGCAGCTCCCTCAGGCGAGGTTTCCCGGCACTGGGGGCCGTTGGGAAGATTAAGCGAGCTATTGCCCAGAATCACAAGGTGCTGGGCTAACCTGCGCCAGCGATCGAATCATGAACCCTGTGTTCTGGAGTCAGCCACCTTGGCTGCTACACCACATCTCTTCCCTGCATATGGAGTTTATACAGTATCTCCAGATCATTTATCATCAAGGAGTAAACCCAGGTTCCTGTCAGTTCTACTGGGCACTGGGGTGAGGCGAAATTCCACCGGCCACAAGTCATCCGCCCAAAGGAGCTGAGTTGTGACAAACAGAAGGATCTTTGTTTTTGCCCGATCCAGATGGAAACAGTAGTGCGACATCCATGTGGCAATTTTTCTCATGCAGGCAACAAATGGTTGTTTCATCTTCTCAATGTCCTGCCCAAACGAAATGACCCTCAGGATTTTTCTCAGGATTTCACTAGTTGAGCTAGGGGTACTGTGTAGATTTTGAAAAGTGTGGGGCTCAAGGAAGAACTCTGCAGGACTCCCTTGTCCAAGAGGAAGGTGTTGGAGTTGTAGGTGCAAATAGAAACTATTTGGGTCCTGTTTCTGAGGAAATCCTTGAACCAATCAAGGGTAGAGCCTTGAATGCACACTGATAGAGATGCTGAATCAGAATGGCGTGCAAGATGGCATCAAACACCACCAACAGGTTTAGCAGTGATAACCTATTGGTATCTACTACTGCAAGTAGGGCTGTTTCAGTGTTGTGGGACAGTCTAAACCCCGTTTGAGAGGCCTCCAATAAACCATTGTTCTCCAAATAGGAGGAGAGCTGTTTGTTTACGTGGGTCTCCATAATTTTGCTCAATGGCGGTAGGAGAGATATGGGGCGATAGTTCACAGGGTTCTTATGATCTGCGTTTGTGTTTTTTTGAGGTTAGGTGTAAGGTGTGCTGGTTCCCAAAGCCGAGGAACGGTGGCTTGAGTCAAGAACTGATTACACAGTGATGGGTTGACAGGTGCATTTTACATCTAGGTTATTTTCACAACTACTTCAGTAATGCGATTTCTGAATTCTGGTGAAAAGTAATCAAGCAGGTCTGTAAACTCAGTGAAGTTGTGATTTATCTGTGGTTTTCACTGTAGCATAATCAAGACCAAAAAATCATAGCGTGCGGGTCTTTTACTAGGACTGCGGTCACACTGATTGCTGTGAATCAGCAAACCTTGGGCGGGTGATTGTCCATGCTCATCTGAGTCCTGTGACCCATGATATGCTGGTCGCACCCCCTTAGCAGGCCCATTTCATTCCTTGGCATACTTTTGTAGTTCCTCATCAAGATGGGACACGAAATACCAATGGAGAAACTGAAATTCGGCTGCTAGGAATGTTACAGGTTGATAAAGCCGGATTCTTATCCATCTTACCATCACCAATAATACTCTCAGGTCGCCAGGATCTTTCTATCTGCTAAATATTGTAAAAGGGAGAAAATCCAATTGAATCACATAATCAGGGAATATCAATTTGAAACTCTAAAGGATCACTGACTCTGGAGTAAAATTGTGGGGGTTTATTACAAAGCCAAAAATACCTGCACATACAAGCTCCTCATCACGAGGTTAAGGAAATAAATGGGCACTAATACAAAAAATATCCTACGCAGGAGTCTCATCCGAATAGAAGAATAGTTAGCTCCAGAAGCATTAGGAAACCAATAACTGCTCCAATCTCTATATTAGAAGTCATTAACCTAAAAGAAAGAAAAAAATCAAGGAGTCTATCCCTACTCTATCTCTAAGATGACATCCCTACTCAGCATTTTTCTCCAGGCAAGAGATTAAAAAAGGTGTCAGAAGTGAAGACTTCTTTAGAAGTACTCACTTTGCATAGGTAAGTAGCCAAAGTTACAGAGCTTGTTCTAAGATGCTCCTTCTAGCTCCTCACCTAATCCTCAACTGCTCAACCCACGGGGCACTGTCCCTAATTCAAAATCCCCAAACCGTAGAACACGCCCTCGTCACACCTCTTCAGCCAGGTCTTCCTCCTGTACTTTTCCATTGAAACTTTTACTTCATCCAAGACGTTTCAGGCTGACCTGGGGTCCCAGGCACCTTCTCCTCTGAAAGTATCTTATCTGCATTCCAGTATACTCCCATGTTGGCTTCTCTTACCATCCCAAATCCTAAAACAAAGGGTTAGTCTTTCTAACGAGCTAGGTGTCCTTGCACCTGCAACAGAAACATGGGGATGAGAAATTTTCCACTCTGTGAGATTTACTGACTCTCCTGGAACCCAGAGCCTTTCCAAGGGAAACAAATTTCGGCCTACAATATTCAGCTAACATAAGAAACAAATAGGCCTTTCCTTTAAACAGGTCTCTACACATTTCAACACACGTTTCTAAGATCACATTATAAGCATTGATTTCATTTCACTTCATATATATATAAGCTAACTACACATGCAGACTTTAATATGGTGCACGTTTAAACCTAATGCATCACATTATACATGAACTAATTTGTTATGCATCATCTAAAATACAGTATCGATTAGACACTACATTGAACTTCATAAATGACATGATTACATTTCTAGTCGCACTATTATATGCTAATTTAGTACTACATTTCTAACCCACATGTTAATAGGTTCCCACTAAATATATGGGTGCGGACTACCGGTGATTATGAAGCACCCCTACAAATTCAGAACGACATGGGGGCATATCAACAAGAGCGTTATCTCTGCTTTTTTGGCTTTAAAAGCCAAAAAAGCAGATATAAAACTAGCACCCTATCAACAACACGGTGCTAACATGCAAATTTGCATGTTAGCACCCTTTTACTCTACGCTTCCCCTTGCATCTCTAATGAGATGCAAAGGGGGCGTTCCAGAGTAAAATAATAGGAGAAATGTCGCTAAGCGACATTTCTCCTATTATCAAGAATATCGCTAACCCTGTTAGAGACAAAAAAAGCAGCGCTGACTTAGCCATGATATCCTATGGAAGGAGGATATCATGGCTAAGTTTGTCTGTCCCTATCAACAAGCTAACGTGAGATTATCGCTGGGTTTCCAGCGATAATCTCACGTTAGCCACTTAGCGTGAGGATTTTTATCGCTATTGAGATAAGCGTTGCTAATAGCACGCTATCTCAGCGATAAAAATCAATGCTAGCCGGCGATAATTATCCTAGCGCTAAGTGCGCTTAGCGATAATTATTGCCGGTTGTTGTTGATATGTCCCTTGGTGCTCTATCAGGTCATAGGTGGCATGAGGACCCACTCTTCCTTCATATAATAAGGTCACGTCATTGTTATTTACTTGCACACACTTAGGGCACTGCTTACAAGTGACCTGTGTTGGAAGTGGTAACTATTGAACTCAATAAAATCTGGCATGGAGATGTTCGGATTTTATAACGTACAATAATCATTACATAGTCATACTTTTTGGAGAATAACGAGGTTTTTGGTTCTCACTTCACGAACATCTGCATGTCCTTGTAAATAACAGGCCTTTTCTCCTTATAAAGTTCTTGAAGGGTGCAAACTTTGTACGATGTGACAAACATCGCACCACTTTTAACGTTTAAGATGTATATTGTTTAAGATGCACCTTGTGATGAAGTTCCCAAACTACCATTATCCTAAATCGTGAGTATCAGGTTAGAATGTGTTCAGTAGACCTAGTATTAGCTTAATTAGGAACTCAATGCCAACAGCAGGGAAATAACTGTTTTCTACAAACATTTCTAAATCGTTCACTCACAAATTAGTTTGCTAAATGTGCAGGGGAAAGGAGCTTGAGCAACCGGATGTTTGAAAAACCTTTTAAATAATGCATTAATTTGGTTTTATAATTGATATTTCATTACCTTTTAATAAAACAGACTGGGCAAAATAACAGTGGCCACAAATAAAATGAAGCTGACGCTCAGCAATAAGAAATGATAATTCAGCAACATTCCAGAAAGTTTACTTGAGGCACCCTGTCATGCTGTCAGATAAAGTGAAATCTTATTATAAATGCATTGTTCTTTTCTGTGTTAAAAACTGACTGGGACGATGGCCATTCATGGTAATTTGTTTAACAAAGGTCCTTCAGAAAGAAATCAGAAATACTACCAGACATAGCAAACCAACTAGTTGGCCTATTAGACTAAATCTTCCTCTTTTTTCTTTTTCTAACAGACACATTTGGTTTGATCCTGCAGTGTACAAAATAACACCCAGACAACCAGACATTTTCCTACTTACTGGTGATAGCCTCCAAGTGCATTAGCATGTACAGATTTCTAGAGGAAGTACATCTGGGCCTGGAGCGAATGCATTTTTTTCTATTTTAAAGTGCCACCCTTGATGGGGAATGCTTCTTACAGCCATTGCCTGAGGATATTTGCATAAGGCTTTTCCACCATCTGTAGCACCCACATGCTAGAAAATGAATCTCAAGTAATTAATTCAGACAGATGGGCCTGTATGGACATTAATATTTAAAGCATTGTTTGTTACTTTCACTTTTAATGGCATCTCTGAATGCCCAGTGTCACCAGTAGGAAAACAGAGCAGAGAATCATCCTCTTTTGAACTTTACTGTTCTCATTAAGTTTATAAAGTAAACTCCGCACTGGTCAGAGGTAGAATTGAGGCGAGTGCTCTCTGCATTGGTAATAACGCACTCAGTCCTGGTATGCATTTTCCTTACCTGAGTTTGTTTTAATGGATCTCTTCTGTTTGCATGAAGGGTCAGTTTTGCATACGAAAACAGGACATTTTCTTCAGTGAGTTTACACCTATTTGCGGAGTACATTTCTGACATTTTGTTTTGGAAAATTCAAGTGAAAAACTGTGACAGTTACATTTTCCAAGGAGTAATTTTCAAACTCGATTTTAAATGTCAATGTCCTTTACGTAATTGTATTTCCAAGTACATAAATGTACCAGATGTGCTGAACAAGAGTGGTGTAACCAAAGGCCCCGCAGCCCCTGCGGAGCATGGGGGCCACCATCTCTGGGTGGCCCCTCTGGCACTGGCAGGCACCAGGTCAGAGAGCTTCGGACTGAGTCTGGAGCATGGCCCCCCCCCCCCTTCATGTACTTTACAGGGCCCCCCTCAAGCTTCGTTAAGCCACTGCTTACAGAGGCAGTGCTGGACCAAGCCCTCTCTGCAGGTTCACCCCTAAACCTATTTGTTTTTACCCTCCACGTTTTTTGTTAATTCATTTTTGTTGCACTTAGGACTCTGCACACTTTACAACTGCTAATCAGTGCTAAAGTCATTGTGCTTTCTCCTCTAAACACCATAGAATTGGCTTACACCCAATTGGCATATTTAATGTACATGTGCGTTCCTAGTAAAGTGGTACTACATGTGTCCAGGGGCTTTAAATTAAATGCTACTAGTGGGTCTGCAACACTGATTGTGCCATCCACACTTGTAGCCCTTTAAATATGTCTCAGGCCTTCTACTGCAGCATGTGTGTGCAGATCTAACTGCCATTCCGACCTAGTCCCTGGACAACCCAGAGGGCAAGGTAAAGAGTATTTAAAAAGTAGGCCATGCAATATGAAGTTTTATATGCCCTGGTACTTTAAATCTCCTACATTTGCTTTTCACCACTGTAAACCATACCTCTCCCATAGACTAACATTAGAGTTACCATATTACATTTATTAAGCTAATTTCCAAATGGGAGCAGGTTCCCAGTTCATGTTCGGTGTCTTTGGAATTGTAATGAAAAATCCTAGCCTATGGGGAAGTCAGATTTTAAATTGCAATTTTGAAAATGCCACTTTAGAAAGTTGGAATTTTCCTGGCTAAGCCATTTAGTGTCTGTAGCGTGTACCTGGATCAATCACATAATTGGGTGTAGCTGACAGTTGAGCTTTGAGTGTTCCTCTGAGGTAGCCACTCACAATAGGGAGCTTGGATGTGTCTAGATGGGCATCACTGTCAGATTTGGGTAGAGGAGCTCGGTATAGCCCTAATTACACCTGAATAGGCTGTGTATTGCCTCCACACAAATGGCTTCTTACTCCCTGTAGTTAGTCTGGGGCCTGGACATGGGAGTCAGAATGCCTGGGAGCTTCAAAGGGAAACCTCTAAAAGCTTTTCCCCCAATTCAAAGGCACAACTGTATATAAGTAGTTGACCTCAGACACCATCACATTTGACAGAAGGACTGCTGTGCTGCTGAAGGACTGCCTTGCTGTTCTGTCCTGCTGTCGTCTTCCCTTTGGCCTGCGTGAGAAGGACTGGACCTGCATCTTTTCAACCCAGAACACCATATTTACTCCAAGCCTTGTGACTTGAGCCTCAAGGACAGAAGCCTCAAACAACCTTTACCCAACAACTCAGTCTACCCTGCCAAGTGGTGCCACTCCATTCCTGGACCCGTGGAAGTGGGCCTAAAGTGATCTGCGAGCCTCTGTGGATCCACAGAACTGATGCATCTCCTATACTGAGTGGTTCAACCCCGAGCAAAGCCGACCCATGACCACCGCTGCATGGATCTGAAGTATTACCAAGACCCCCATCACAGCCCGTCGCTACATCAGAACCGTCACTGCGTGACACATCCTCGGCACAAGCCCTTGCATTTCTTGTTGATGGCAGCCTCAACTATGACATCGGACTCCGCATTGCAGCTTAGCAACTCCTTGGAATCAACGCATTGCCTGACCACACAACACATTCTCAACTGCAGACTTTGCATCACAAGCCCTCTTCAATAGGATCCTCAGCAACGCTGCGGGACCACGCACCTCAGCCTCGCCACATTTCGGAACTGACGCATTGCTTCGGCTGAGCGCTGCATTTCCAACACGGATCCCACAAAAGCTCCACAAACCACGAATTTATGTACTTTGTTCAGCAGTCCTAACTGGGTCCTGGTCGCCAGCCCTCACTCCATCGCAGTCAGCCTAAACTTGTGACTTTTTCCCAGTCTGGTGCGACCAGATGTCCACAGTTTATGCTTTACACATTTGGGCATAAAATCTTTCAAATTGAATGTCTCTGGTTCTACTAATTGGATTTTTGTTGTTTTGATCTTGTTTTAAATATTGAGAAAAACGGGGGGGCGCTAGAGGGCGCACAGCGGAATGGCTGCCTCTTGAGACAGCTCCGCCGGACGGGGAACGAAAATGGCGAGAAAAGCATGACCGGGGCTGTTTTGAAGCCAGGAAATGCCGCTGCACTGATCGGAAGCTGCCCGCAACAGAAGGGGAGCATGAGAACAGCCCAGCTGCCCTGCAACCCCTAAAAACACGGGCTAAAGTGATCCGGGACGCGAGAGACTAACGGCTCCCAAGATGGCGGCGCCCGCTGAAACGAAGACGCGATCGAGCAGGTAGCGGCCCAGCCACTGACGAGCGCTCCTTGTGGGCGATGCGGCCACGGAATTACCCTCGGATCACATTTGCTGCCGAGTCGCGGTGGCCCTGAAAGTTCGGACGGCGACCGGAGAGCGCTGCGGAGGCCGCACTTAGACGCGGTGACGCTGCGGACGGACGCTGCCCTGGACGGAGTGACATGCTGCCCGATGGCCGGAGGTGAGGAATGGGCCATGGTGAAGCTGCGTGGCTGGAACAGATGAGTGACGCGGGGCTGCGGTGGCGATCGTAGGAACGGAGGGATGCTGCGGAGAGCCGGAGTGGACGAGTGCTACAAACTGCCTGCATAATATCGTGAAGCCCGGACACTGGTGAGGCTGGGGCGACGCTGCTGCCGCGACCATCACACGGAGCGCGCCCTGGGGGGTGCCGACTACGCAGGCCTGCCGGTGTGCCGGTGAGAGCTGGGCCACGTGGCGGTTGTGGGGGTGCTGACGGACGGCGCTGGATCCCAGAGTGGCATAAAGAGGTGAGAGCCTGAACAGCGGCCATAATACCACGACACCCCCTAACCCGCCCGACGGAGAGAAGGTGCTACTAGGTGACTGTGTCGGCCGGACCCCCGAGGTCCAAGAGCGCCAGTGAGCACAATGGGGAAACCAGAGAAGACCCAGTCAAAGCTTCCATTTGAAACTAAGCGCCAGACTAAAGGCGCTGTAATGCCACCAGATGAAGTACCGGGTGCTGAGGACTCGACACCACAGGGCATGGCGGAGACGCTGAGGGCCATCCAGAGAAGCCTACAAGATGTCCATGGCAAACTAGACACCATCACGCTGCGCGTTGACAACATGGCGGCGAAACTGGACGCGCACGGGGAACGCCTGACAGAAGCAGAGACCCGAATTGGGGCGCTGGAGGACGTTTCGCAAACCACGACTAAAAAGTTCACGGAGGCTGAGAGACTGATGGAGGTGCTCAAAAACAAGGCAGAAGATTTGGAGGCGCGCTCGCGACGCAACAACGTGAGAATCACGGGGGTTCCGGAGTCTACCAACACTGGACGGATGGAGACGTATGTCGAAGAGCTAATTAAGGAAATTGTGGGCGTGGAGCACCTTTCCCCGATGTTCCTCATTGAGCGGGCCCACAGGTCACTGGCCCCGCGGCCGAAGCCCGGGGCGCCACCGCGGCCTATAATCGCTAGAGTCCTCAACTACAGGGATCGCGATGTTGTCCTCCGCATAGCGCGTGAAAAGCAACAGATCACGCACCAAGGAAACACTCTGGCGTTCTATCCGGACTTTACAATTGCAGTTCAACAAGCACGGAAAGAGTTTAATCCGGTAAAAAAGAAACTTCGTGAGATGGGGGTCGATTATGCCATGCTGTATCCTGCCCGGCTTCGAATAACACATGAGGGACATGCGGCGCTGTGCCATTCGCCACGGGAGGCGCATGACCTGCTCAAAAAAATCGGTGCTAAGCGAAAGGAGAAGAGGAGAATTGAGCCACACGAGGACGCTGACTGACCGCCTGCGCAAAGAAATGCCAGAAGAACGACTAAGCGACTCCATACCGTGGGCTGCGCCTATGGCCCTGACGGACTGGGCTGCGAAGGGCAAAATGGCCGGTAGGACGACT
Organism: Triturus cristatus; assembly: GCF_964204655.1. Lineage (NCBI taxonomy): Eukaryota > Metazoa > Chordata > Amphibia > Caudata > Salamandridae > Triturus > Triturus cristatus. Next base: position 235,355,119 of record NC_140587.1, read on the forward strand.
TCTGGCAAGGCACAGACGGCGACTGCACATGCTGCGCACATACACGCTGGGGACTGGGAGGAACGGATGGACGATGGCGGGGCCGCTATGTCCGTCTTGGTGATACAGACCTACCTATTGCCTGCGGACCACCGGTGGTGGGACGCCATTGCCGGGCGGGACCTGCGTGGCGTGGGGAACAACCGATCCCTGCGGGGAGAGCATGGGGGATTTTACTGGGACTGCGGACGGCCCACCAGAGGAGCAGCAACAGCGACAATACCTGCCTCCCAGGACTAGGTCATAAATACATAGGTAAGCTGCGGGACGAGGGACACCCTAAAGACTGGCGAGAACTCGTTGGCCAGCAGGACAGTAAAACTGTAACTGGGATGTTATGAACACTGCTGCAGCCGCGATGGGCCCTGAGGAAAGTCACTCGGATGCTTACACGGAGATGGGACCCACTGGGGTCTGATCAAGTAGTTGTCCCTGTCCACATCCATTGAGTTGGATGGAGTGGTGTGTTCTCGGCGGTCCCCCCAAACGAAGGGAGATCCCCGAATTCAGTTACTCTAATGTTTAAACTTAGTTATGGGGTGTGTCTTTGGCATGGTTGGGGTGCTGAAGTGGGTGGGGGGAAGGGGGGTATGGTTGGGAAGTTGAAATGTTGGTCACGGTACATGAGGCGCACTGTTGAAATCCAAGTACGTTTGCTGAGAAAAAAAAAAAAAAAAGAAGGTCATTACCCGCTACGCCAGTGATAGGGACGCGCACTGGAGATGGGGGTACATGGGACATACATGCTGACACGGGGGAATGACTGATACAGGTCTGAGGGCGGGATATATTCGATTATTAACATGGAATGTCCGGGGACTTGGTAACCCCAAAAAAATAAGGCACACGTTGGCATATTTGGACAGGCAGCGCGTAGATATTGCACTACTGCAGGAAACCCACTGCGCACCGTCACGACGAATACCTGTGGGCCGTCGATGGGCTGAATCAGTGCACTATTCCTCTTACTCCTCATATGCGCGGGGGGTGATGGTGCTCGTCAGAAAAGGACTTAAATACACAATTGAGAAAGTAGAGAGGGATGACGTGGGGCGGTATGTCATTCTGACTGGTCTCCTGCGGGGGCACCGGCTGGCTGTGGTAAATGTGTATGGGCCCAATGTAGACGATCCGCAATTCTACCAAATATTGTGGAACAAATTGCGCGACCTGCAGACTTCGCACGTGGCGTGGGGGGGAGACTTTAATCTCGCGCTCTGCGACGACACTGACCGATCAGGGGCGACTACAGAACCACATAGGCGCGCACTCCATGTCCTCCAGGACATAATGGCAGATAGAGCACTCACTGATATTTGGAGGAGTAGACACCCGGCTGAGCTGGCCGCCACTCATGTGACTACATCGCGAGGTAGTTGGTCCCGTATTGACTACTGGCTGGTCTCAGGGGAGGTTGCACTATGGACGAGGGAGATTTGTCACCTGCCTAGAACACTTTCCGATCACAACCCGGTGCTCCTCGCCTTGGAGCTCCCAAACTACACACCACCCCCATTCAGCTGGAGATTTAATGCTAAGGCACTCATAGACCCCCTATATGCTGATACCATAGGGCAGGCGATACAGGACTACTTTGAAAATAATACATCCACTGCGACCGACTCGGGAGTGTTATGGGAGGCCTGCAAGGCCACTATACGTGGCGTCTGCATCAGCACTAACGCGGGCATCCTTAAAGATATTCAAAAGCAAATCGGAGCCAAGGAGGATGAGCTCCGAGCACTGGAGCGTGAATACGAAAGTACTCAAAATGCTCGGACATTGGGGGACATTCGGACAGCGCTGTCCGAGTTTCAAAAGCTTGCGGACGATGAAATTAAGTATACCATGAAACGACAGATGGCGAGGGCATACGGGGAGGGCGGCAGGCCTGGTAGGCGGTTGGCGACTAACATATGCGAGGGACGTGCGCCGCAGAACATACAGGTGATACGCGGACAACTAGGAGAGAGGAAATATGGTGAGCGAGAAATATTAGGTGAATTCATGACTGCATACGGTGAGTTGTACACCTCCAGGCCTACAGCCTCCGAGGCTGAAGTCGGGGAGTACCTCGACGATGTGGCGATAGCGTGGCTTTCGGACGCACATCGTGAATACCTATCCCAACCCGTCACAGTGGAGGAGGTCACAGAAATAATTAAGTCGCTGCCGAATGGTAAGGCTCCGGGCCCTGATGGCTTCACGTGCGAATTTTATAAGGCGTTTGTTGACCAGCTGGCCCCTCGGTTGGTGGAAATGTATGGTAATGCCCATGAACAACAGCGCCTGCCGCCAACCCTACGCGAAGCATTACTGTTAGCACTCCCCAAGCCACAGAAGGACCCGGAGCTCTGCGACTCATATAGACCGCTGTCCCTCATAAACGTAGACAACAAAATATTGGCCAAGTTACTAGCTGCCCTGCTGAACCCGCTGATGCCCAGACTGGTCCTACCTGACCAGTCTGGATTCATACCCGAGCGCTCCACGGCGCACAATACACGAACGCTGTTTGCACTTTCCCATTATTTGACACCAGAGACGAAGGCAGCGGCGGTCTTTTTAGACGCGGCCAAAGCCTTTGACTCGTTAGAATGGACATATATGACTAAGGTACTGAGAAGGATGGGCTTCCCGCTCATGTTTCTCCAGTGGATCCATCTATTGTATGATGCACCTGTGGCGAGGATCAAGGTAAATAATTATATCTCAGACACCATAGATATCCGGAGGGGAACGAGGCAGGGATGCCCGCTATCCCCACTCTTGTTCGCATTGGCACTGGAACCTCTTGCCTGCAGGATAAGGCAGGGACATCACTATTCGGCCCTGCAGTTTCCGCAAAGGCCATTGCACATATCATTATATGCAGACGATATGCTGCTCTATGTGAGGGATCCGCAGACCAATCTGAACCCGCTACTGAGGGAATACATAAAATTCGCGCGGCAGTCTGGAGTCACTATAAACTGGGCCAAATCACTGATTATTCCCTTGACCGACACCACGCACCCGCACCACATAGATTACCCGTTGGAGTGGAAAACGGACCCGGTAAAATATTTGGGTGTGTGGTTTCATAGGGACCCGGAAGTTGTGATCAGGGCTAACTACGGGACGGTGATTGACACGCTGGAGGAGAAAGTGGGGCGATGGATTCAACTGCCTTTATCACTGGCAGATCGTATTGCTATAGTAAAGATGGTGGTACTGCCGAAGTTACTCTACTTATTCGCTAACATCCCCACACACCCCCCACGGGAGGTATTCCGCAGGATTGTTTCGTTGGTCCACAGGCTTGTCTGGGCGGGAAAAACAGCTAGGGTGGAGATGCGGACGCTCACATTACCGTATAGTCGGGGAGGGTTCGGGGTCCCAGACCTCTATCTCTACTACCTTTGTGCGCAGGCGCAATACGCACATTACTGGTACCACAGGATTCCATTTCTCACCCACACTGCGATTGAGGAGGGAGATGCATTGCCAATCCCACTTGAAGCGATCATTACTCACCGTAGGCCCCCTTTGCACACGCGAGACATAAATACTGTTGACGCCACAAACAAAGCATGGCATGCCATGGGCAGATTGGCCAATAAACTACCGCTGTATGCCCCGGCGCTCAGGCTTCATTGGCATCCGTCCATCTCGGTAACGCAAGAAAAGATGGGATTGGACCTATTGCGCCAAGTAGGCATCGACACTATAGGAGACTTGTACGAGGAGGGGACATTTAAAACACTTGCACAATTAACGTACATTAGTAATATGTCTACACTTTTTCGTTTTAACTATCATAGGATACAAAAAGCTGTAAAGCAGCTGTATCCAACGTACCCCCTAGAACCGCCGGCATTAACAACGCTGCAATGGCTGATAACCACACCTGCAAAAAAGCACCTGGTATCAACACTATATATAAAAATGCAAGAGGACATGGCGGGAAACACACACGTTTCCATGGGAAAATGGAACAGCTGCCTAGACACGCAGTTAACGGAGGAGGAGTGGACAACGGCCTGCACACTGACGGGGATGCTGACGCCCAACGGCAACCTCCGCATATTACATTTCAAATACCTACACCAGACGTACTACACGCCGGCTAGACTACAACGGTATGGGCTGCGTGGGGACTCTAGATGTGATCGCTGTGGGTCTGAAGGGGCTGATTTCCTGCATCTGGCGTGGTCTTGCGCAGCAGTGGGAGAATACTGGGTGCAGGTGACGAAAATACTGGGGGCCATGGTGGGTGGTGAGGTGCGCTGCGAGGTCAAAACCTGTTTGCTGGGACTGCTGCCCGACTTCCGGGCCCTAAAGCGCAGATTCTGTATGGTTGCGTTACTAATGGCCAAGCGAAGGGTCTCGCTATGCTGGAATGGGAGGAGAAGCCCGAAACCGAGGGACTGGCTTGTGGACTTAACGTACTGTAGAGATACCCTGAAAACTTACGAAGAGGAACTCCCTGCGGGATCGACGCCCAGAGACTACTGGGTATACCTAACCCAATATCTGCAAACTGTTTCAACAGAGTCCGCGAACGAGTAGTACGCAAGGGGAAGGACGATGTGTATAACAGACCTCTGACTAGGACATGAAAAGGTAACATGGATGTAGGGTGCTGTTGTGCTGTGACCGCAATGTTTGGTTGTTGTTTGATTGTAAATTATAACAAATGACAATAAAAAAAAAAAAAAAAAAAAATATTGAGAAAAACGCTATGTTTCTAAACTTGTGGGGGATCCTTTTGTGGTGTGTTCTCACTGTTTGCAGTGCTGCACAAATACTTTACACATTGCCTCTGAATTAAGCCTGCCTGCTCTGTACTAAGCAATCCAAGCTTGAGCACAGGTTAATTTAGAGATTGCTGGAGGCTGCACCCTGAGAAGAATTGTGGTTGCTGCTTGAGAAAGGGTTCACCCCCCTCAACCAGTAACCCAATTTCTTAGATCTATATTATGAAATTTCCCTGTATCTGAATGCAAACCGGTATTAACTTTGTGGGCGTGTCAGGTTCTGTTTAGCAGTACAGATTTGTTTTGTTTTTTTGAAGGTGCCACTCAGCGCCGAAAGAGCTGCATATGAGTTTATACCATACAAAATGAATGGGCGGATTTAATTGAAATTACAATAACCTCCCCACAAACTTTTATCTGGGAAATTAATACATTTACATATTTTTTTATTGAAATATCTAAATATCTGTGCAAAAGCCTGTATTTATGTTCAGATTTTTCAGTCTCAGCTACATTTGTTTCCGAGAATTCAACACCAAAGTCTGCCTGATTTGATAAACTTTCAGAAATAGATTTCCTCAGGAGAAAAGTGTACAGATACACATTAATTCGGTCTTGGTGGCATTATAAATGAAGTGATTTCACAACAGCTGTGTTTTTGCCATTGGAATTATACAAGAATACTTTTTAAGGGTTATCTGAAGAAGGTGGTAATTGAGGGGGAAATGGGAGGGCTACACTAAAATATTATTCATTAGGTTCAGACTGTATGTGAAAATGTTGTAGGGAATGGCTAGTTGTTGGCCATCAACATATTCGACAGGAATGTGTGGTAATGGAAAAATAGAATTTGATGCCAATGATTGTGATATTTATACATTTATGGAAGAAGACCATGATGTGTGAAATGGTAAAACTGAAAAAACACACCACTTCTTTTTTAGACAAGACACAGTAGCATTGTGTGATGATTATTTTGATGCAATATGAGGTCTATATGCATTGACCAAACTGTAAAAAAAAAAAGAATTTGACCATTGAGAAAGATCAATAAATTGGTGGAAATGCAAATCAATAAGCTGAGCGACAGAGAACAGTGTTGCAAACAAAATCAGTGGCGGAACAGTGATGAAACAGATCAGTGGTATTGTACAGGGGTAGAGGCCCTGATGTGTGACTATAAATGAGTTCACCACCGTAGTATTGCTGACTATGCTCCTCATTCTATGTGTGCTAAACCCTTTTTCTAGTTAATAATGATATTGAATAGTTTGTAAAGCGTGTGATTGCCCAAGTGCCCCTTGGAGCTGGCATCAGAAGAGATGCAGTTAAGACAAACCTCTATAGATGACAAAGAGGAGGTCTTATAGGGGGAGGGCTTATAAAAAGACTCAGATTTTAAGTTGTTTATTGGTATTCAGGAGAGTGGGTTGGGCTTTGAGGTGCAAAAGCAACTTTTCCCCAATGTAATGCATCAGAAAGCCTTCTACCACCCAAGGACTCTTTCCTGATTTTAGACATGGCCAGCAGAATATCTTTCTCAGATAGTGTGGGACAGAATTGTGAAGGGCTTTCTGTGCTAATCAGAGTGCCTACTCTTTTCCTAACCGGAAGCCAATGTAGCATCTCAATGGTTTGGGAGACTGATGCATATTTTGGAATCTTCATGAGAATGCAAGCTGCAACACTTTGAGGTGTTTGCAACTTATTCTTCTGTCTATGTTGTATGCCCATATAAATGTTGTTACAGCAGTCAATCCCAGAGAGAACTAATTTCAGGATTACTGTTTTCTGTAGATTGAAGAATGAATAGAAGGATATTTTTCAGAGGTCTTAGAAGGAAGAAACAGTATGATGTAGTTTGAGTAATCTGATCTGAAAACATGAGTTTGCTATCACAAAGCAACCCCAAATTTCTTACCTTAGAGACTGGAGGGGGAATAGGGCCCAACTCTTGGGGCCATCAAGTAAGATTCCAAAAAGTTATTTCCTTTTTAAAAAGCAGGATCTCTGTCTTCTCAGAGTTTAGCTTGAGGCAATTGTTTCTGATTCAGCCAACTACCTCATACATACACTTGATGAAACATTTGGCAACCTCTGTGGGATCTCCTGAAATTGAAACTACAATTAGCATATCATCCGCATAAGAGACAGTAAAAAGGCCAAAGCATCTAATCAATTTGGGAGGGGTGCCACATATATATTAAAAAGGTTCGGGCTCAATGAGATCCCTGAGGAACACCACATGGTTGAATGAAAGATGAAGATGTGAAATCTCAAAAAGCTACTGTTTCATTTCTATTTGGGGGATAAGATTTCAAAAGCTCAAGAGCTGACACGCCAATACCTGTGCTTTCCAGATGTGCACTAAGTGGAAGACGGTATTGAAAGCAGCAGAAGGATCAAGCAGGATCAATGCTGCTTTCCCTCCACTGTCCATAATCATTCTGATTTCTTCAGATGCCACAACCAGAGCAAACTCAGCATTGTGGTTTTGCTAAAACCATATTGCGCATCATTTAAGATGTTATTCTTGTCCAGAAAGGATGAGAGTTCAGAGTTGAGGTGTTTTCCATTATTTTCTCTGTAAAGGGAAGTGAGGAAAGGGGCCTTTAATGCTTAACCCCTTTGGGGTCAAGTGATGGCTATTTCATCAGGGATCAGGGGACGAATGGAGGCTTCCTTCCAGTCAGTCTGGAAGATTCCTGCTTGAATGGTGATATTTAAAAGTTTAGTCAGATGAACCAAGATTGAATGCAGGGTTATAGGTGGACAGCGATCCAAAAGGGGAACCTTACTTAGTGGAGTAAATAAGCATTGTGACTTTCTCCTCATTCAATGAAGGAAACTCCTGAAGGGCAGCTATTGGGGCCACTGTTTGTATTTCTCATGGTGCGTGACAGACACAAACATGACACTGCGTGTCATGGCGCTTTTCTGTCTCGGGTTTTATGCACAAGCTTGATCTTATCTGTATTCTTTGGAAAAAGGTGGTTGGAGGGTTGTGGGGAGAGAACACATGATTGGCATTCTGTATTGGACCGAACTACTTACTAGACGTGTCTACTGATTAAACACGCTACAAGAAACCTACTGCTTCTGCATCCGCTTTCCTACAGTAGCATATGTAATCTATATGCTATCCAAACAGTGTTTTTACTGGGGCTCATCTTACAGTATATTCCCTGTACCATTTCTTGGAAGAAAGTCGCTATTTTGTTGCACATAGTTTGGTCGAGCACCAAAGTGTTTGGGGTATTATGACTGGAGAGTGTTTACCTGTTTTGAATAGTTCCTTGGCTGAGTTCCTTGCCAGTTTATTTTTTTCTGTGAAGTATATTGATTTTTTTATAATCAGGGTTTTGTATTCTAATATGTATTGTTTGTATTTGGTTCTTTCTGCCTCACAGTAGTTTTCTCTTCAAACGTATGCTTGACACCTGCATGTTTGTTTAAAAAGTTTAAGGTCTGCTGAGAACCAGGGAGCAGTAGGTTGTTTTTTAAAAAGATTTTATTAAGACTGGTAGAGACACTGCTGTGTTAATCAAGTCCTTATAATTGGAGGTGGCTACATTGATATCCTTTGCTGGAGTGTCCTTGAATTTAGTAGTATTAATGTTTTTCCAGGCTTTGACTTTAATGGTCTGCAGGGCAATATTGATTGGTGATCTGTACAGGTTAGTTGTGTAATAGATTTAACCTTTAACTTTTTATTGTTAGACAATATGCCATCTAGTTTATGGTTTGCTATCATGCTATATGAGTAGCTTAATTAACCAATTCATTGAGGTCAAAATATTTTTAGTTGTCAATCAATTGCTCAGTTCCTGAATTATTTGGATCCTCCAGGTGAAATTTAAAATCACCTAAGATTATAAAATTAGGATACTGCATGCAGGACTCAATAAATTAATTGAGATTGAGAAGAAATTTTGTTTTTGGGCCAGTTTTTCATTAAACAAGGACACCATTGAGCTCTTCCTTGTTACTAATTTTGCATTTAAAAATGGGAGCATCACAGTCTAATTGAGATGCCTCCTCATACGAAATGTGAGGAATGAAAGGAGAAGTACTCAATTTCTTTGTTATAGATGCGGAAGTCCAGGACATTTAGCTAATTTCAAAATGTGTCCAACTATTGATGAAACCTGTTCTAAATATAACAAGAAAGTTCATTTTAGCAAATTTTGTAAATCAGTTCAAAAGAAGGTAAATCTAGTGCAAAATATGGATGACTATGAATGTCCATATGACAGTAATGAGAACAATATTAACACTGTTATTAATGTTTGTAGTAGTGAAGGAGTTAGCAAATTTCCTTCTTGTGATATCACTGTTGATAATATCAAATTGAAAGTTCTTGTTGATTCATGTCCATGGTACACTATCATTGCTCTTGATGTGGTTAAAGACAATTGGCCCAATAAGGTTGTATCCACTCCTGATGTTACACCTGGAGGGTACACCGGACACAAAATTGATGTAGTCATTTTTTGGGGGCTAATCTGATGTTTTCAGGACGTTAAACTTTTGGGAAAGTTTATGTAGCAAAATCAGGTCAACCTCTTTTGGGATCTCCGCACCAAGAACAATTGGGAATTAGACTAGAGATGCCTCCTCATAAGAAATGTTTAAGTGATCACGGTAAATAACTGTGCTCCCACCCCACATTTTTCTTTGCAGTCTAGTCTGAATGTGTTGAATCCCTTGCATACTGTGACTATCAGGTAACGGGCTGCAGGACAGATCCACCTATGTTTCAGTAATGAACACCATGTCAGGTGAGTGGATGTCCAAATATCAATTGAATTTATAACTATGTTTAATAAGCAAACAGGCCTTTATCAGGACACATGACAGTTTATCTGCACCTCCCGAAATTACACTTGTTCTAGCTCGGGTGTCAAGCGTGTAGGATTGCTAGGTGTGGCTGATAGGGCTACTTGATCTGTTTTCCATTCCAAATGGCAATGTTTGCAATCTAGACATGGGATATCTCTCTCCAACGCAAGTATGTTGCCGGAGTCATTCTTACCAGTTATGTTCAGTCTCAAAAGTTGCTCCTTTATATCTGTTAGTGAGGAAAAAGGGCAGGGGTTTTGACCCTGTCCAGGCGTTGATGGGTGCAAACTGCCTTGCATTCGGTGTGCCATAAGAGCACACACTGTGTGCATCCTCAACGCGTTTGCACCAGCATTCCCCTAATGTAGCCAATTTTATTCTCAAAGACTAGCCCACCAATCTCCAAAATGGCAGTGAGGTCTGTGCCTGCAATCAACCAGGAAGTGAGTCTTCACAGAGGAAAGCCCTTTCTGTGCAAACAGCACAAGCTGTGGCGGACCGAAGGGTAATAGGCTATATGCGTAACAAAATAACTCAAAGATAATCGCCCACCCTGAACTGAATCTTCAAAAATATCAGTCAGGGGTTTATAAAGTGCACTACTCACCTGGGATGGTCTCAAGGCGCGGGGGGGGGGGGGGTGCAGCTCCGGATCAGTCGAAGAGCCAGGTCTTGGGGATCCTCCTGAAGGTGTGCAGGGTGGGGGAGCATCTGATGTTGACTGGGAGCTTGTTACATGTCTTTGCTTTGACGTAGGTGAAGGTTCTTCTGGCTGCTCCGATTCTGCGTATGCGAGGGGTCTCTGCCAGGGCAAGGTCGGCGGATCAGACGTTCCTTTTGGGTATGTAGAAGGAGACTCTTTTATTGAGGTATTTGGGTCCGATGTTGTGGAGGGATTTGTGGGAGGAGGGATCTTCGCAATGGTATTAAAAGTTTTACAAACAGAGCATTGTTATTACCCATTACAGATTCAGCAAGCTGTGTAATGCTGTGAGTTTGTACTAGCATTAGCCTAACACAGGCTCTGTCAATTCCCAAAAACTAGCCCAACAACCTCTAAAATGGCAGTGCGGTATTTGCCTGCAATCAACCAATAAGTGAGGCAGCATAGATGAAAGCCTTTTCTGTGCAAACAGCAAAAGCTGGGGTGAACCGAAGGGCTGTAGGCGATTAGCGGTGCAAAATAAATCAAAGGTGAGTGCCCTCTCCCAAACAGAATCCCCACAAAAGTATTAAAAGCTTCAAAAACATAGCAGTGTTATTATCAGTTACGGATTCAGCAAGACCATTTGGGTGAACACAATTTTTCAAACTCTTTTTTTTTTGTATGAGGACATAAACCTCACTTCTGGTCATTTGCTGTCATAATCCATCAAGCAAATCATTGCTGTGTCAGCAAGGCATAAAAAGGGGCCAATCAAATCAATGGCCACCTAGTTTCAGAGTCGAGATGGAATTTTAAAAGGCTGAAGTGGGGAGTTCAGACTTTAAATTGTCTCTCATACTTGCATAAATAACACAACATTTCTGCAGTTGCTCTACTTCTCTGCCTATACCTGGCTATCAAAATATAGCCAACACCCATCATACTAGATTCCAGATATCTCTCATGGGCACTCAAAACAATCTAGGGTCACAACATTTTAGGTAAATCAATCTACTGCCACACAATAAAAAACATCTTCTACAGTCAACCCATAAGGAACTTTGACAAATTAGACTTCTGTCTCTTGGCCACCCATCTACCATAAACTGGTTGAACAAATTCAACAGATTATACAGATCATTTTCTTCCTGCCAGGCTCTTTCTGAATGGTTTTAGACTGCTCACACATCCTACATACCAATTAGATAATGCTCGAGATAACATTCTAACTCTTCTTTCCTCTTCCTCCCTTAAACAGTCTCATTATCAGCGATAGGAAAACATGACAAGCAGCCTGCCCCACCATTTCTCCTTCTTGGAACGTGCTAAATTTTAAACTGATAGATCCATAGTTTAGACAATACCTTTGTGGTGCAAAGTGCACTCCTAGGAATATGCAACTTTCTTATAAATAAAATTGGAATGCAGTTGACACCAAACCTAAGAGAAAACCTGCCTGGTTGGACTTATTATCCAAAACATTCAAAGTGCGAGTTTATCAGGGAAAAATTTATGGAACGGACTATACAGCTATCAGCATTGACAGAACGCTGAAAGGAACTGTTAATTAAGCCCTGAAGAAGTGCGTAGGGACGACACATGTTGGCTATGATTACCAGTTTAAAGAATTTAATAAAAGATCTGTCACCTGAATTTTCTATTGATGATTTTAAATTACATGTACCTTGTGCATGATGTGCTTAGAAAAACTATGCTGAACTACTAAGAATACAAAAATGTAAGGGTTCTGAACCATTATATTGTGTTTATGTTTGGAGTTTTCTCCATTGGAAGTTGAAAGGGGATGAACTTGTGGTTCTGTGCACCATAAGAAGTGTGTTGAAATGGTTTCACATTGGTGGTTTGTGCGGTATCCTTTTGCCTCAGCCCCTTTGTATTGCTCTTTTTATAACAGACCTTAAGCTTCTGGACGCCTTTATGCTGCTGCACCTGTCTGACGTTGACTATACATGCCTCTCCATGGCAACTCATTATGCTTAGACCATTTTCAGTATCAATGGACCTTTTGGGTATTCCCAAACACTGGTCCTGATTCACAAATGTCCTTCGCACTCTTGACGGACGACCTGCTGTCATGGAGGAGTGTCAGCACTCGAGCGGAATCTCCACAATGAGAATTCTCTTTACGGAGATTCCACCCCCAGTGTGGAGGTCCTTTGTGGATCAGGTTCACTGAGTATAAGTTACTTCTAAAAAACAAAACAGTACTATGTCAAGCGCTACACATGGCCTACCACTGCTACTGCAATAACCTCCCATAGAAAATAATGGAGGAAGGAATGTTATAAAATAACAGCATAGAAGGTCAGGATTTGCTTTTGAAAAATGTAAAACTAATGACCAACACACCAGTGAATTTAGTGTCTGGGGACTACAAACTCCAAAATCACTTCAGCTGCCAAGGAGGAGGCAGAGGTGGAGGACTCCCTATTGTTCGACGGATAAAGCACGCCTCATCTTCCTGATGCACTGAGCCTGCCCTGATTGCACCCAGGCAAAGTCTGAGCCAAAAGTGGGCCCTTCTTCTCTTGTCATTGACAAGAAGAGACTTGGTTGGATACCCCCCTTGATTCCTTCAGTTGGATTATTTTGTCTCTCAGCTACTTAGTTTGATGCTGGCTTGCATGCCCCTCTGGCCATTCCATGTTGCTGGTGTCATCATTTAATGTGGAGTTTTTGATTTATGATTGGCAGATGCTTGTAGCATTCGTTACACAGGTACCTGGTCCCATTATTGGCTTTTTTGTCCTAAAGACACTAAGGTGAAATGGAAAACTGCCTCTGCTCAATCCCAGGCTCATGGCCATACAACAATTAATGGATTTTTAGCATGTGCTGACGGGATTATCTCAAAAGAGATTGAACTGATAGATCAACGACTTTCGCTTTCTGCTAATGGTACTCAACCATTTGGGGGGCCTCAACCATAACTCTAGAGTGAGTCTTCATCTAATCGACCTGCCTCCTCTTCATCAGTTAAGCTCCAGTGGCTCATGTGCCAGAAACCCTGTGGGAGGGGTCCATCAATAAAGAAATTGACTAGTGTCATGCTGTAGTTGACCCTGCTGCTAAGCACAGAAAACGGGTGTAGAAGTCCGGTACATGGCAGCCTGAAAGTTTTAAATCTTCGGATCAGGCCAGAAAGAGTTGGACTACAGCCACCCCAGAAATAGGGCTTTATTACGAGTTCTTTGGTCCATAGGACTGCCGAACCAATGGTGATGGTCCGGCCACACTGTGGCACCGTGCACCACATTACGAGTGTGGCGATCGGACTGCCACAGAACTGCTGAGGCCACCAGAGATCAAGGATCTGGTGGCACAGCAGTCACAGGCAGAAATATTCTGGTCATGCCCCTGCTGCACCACCTAGCATATTTCGAGTTGTCTGTCCTCCACCCTTTTCATGGCGGTGAGCCCGTCATAATTAGGGTGGCGGAGAGGCACCAAAGAAGGCCCAAACAGGACCCCATTGCACCGCTGGGTCTAGGGATGCATGTAGGGGGCACATGTAGTGACCCCCCTCGGTTTGCACCCCCAGTCCCTGCATGGTGAGGCATGTATGCCACACCATGCAGGAAGATGAAGGCAGCGCTCTGAGATCAATGGTCTGCATGCTAGGCACTTCTATGAACCTACCAGACCCCTGCTGTCAGACCACCGTAGGACCACCCGCTTGACCAGGAATAAACTCCTGATCTGGCAGGCGGTCGCACCATAGGTTTGGCTGTCCTACAGCGGATGGTGCATTACACCATCTGCTGTAGGACTGACAAACTCCTAATAAGGCCCGTAGTCTTTTTGGATTCTTTAAGTGAGAGGCTCAGCATTCTTTTAGAGGCAAATCTGCACCCTAATATTGATCGCCTATCTTCCATCGAAAGAAGTCTGAGCAATCTTGGGCATGTATGCATAGTAAGTCCTGTTAGCCAGTCATCTAATGCTAATATAATCTATAACTCCCAGTGTCATCAGAGTTCCTCCACTGGGTTCTATCCCAGTTACATTGGGATTTGGTCTTCAGGAACCAATTCTGGTATTATCTGGTCTGGAGGGAACAGTATCCCATTTCAAGAAAAGGCCAGGTATGACCATTTGACCCCTACCAATAGTCAGCCAGCCCACCCCTTCATGTGATTCATCTGTCTGCAGACTCTTGTCCATATGTGGCGGTGTTGGCCAATGTTCTTAGTTTGACCCCTGGTGTAACAGAGTCCCAATCCCAGCTAAAAAGTAACAGTGTTCAGTCGCATCCTAATTAGGTGGTCAGGACTGCCAACCAGAGGTCCGTCGGTCACAGGACCGTTGAAAGTGTCGGGCAAACTTGAGTCTGCCCGACATAGCAATTAGTCCCATAATGTCATCAAATAGACATTTGGGAATTTCTAATCTAGGTTTAGATGTTTTCTTCAATCAGGAGAATGCTGACTATACACACCTGAGATGGTGTGTGAAATGATTGTTGAATGTCTTACAAATATTGCTGACAGAACTCCTATGAACTCCTATTGACTGGTAAGATTTGTCCTATGTTAAGGAAAATATATTTTATGCAAATAATTCTGAAAATGAAATTGCTTCCCAGGAAAGACATGTGCGAAGGAGTGACATAGTTACACAATTTAATTTTAATACATAAATATTATATTTTCAATGATACATGTATATTTTTTCTTAGCAAAATACATTTTGAAATATTATATATACCATGCGAATTCTTCTTATCCTATGTATGTGCCTATCAATTTTTTCAAATATGTTATAGTTGTCCGCTATTCCAGTGGTGAGTCTAATGACAGAAACATAGCTTGCTGAATTTAAGTTCATTCTTACTGTCTTCACTGTCTTCATTGTGTTTATTACTTTGTTAATCAAATCTTTGTGTAATTAAATGGCTTATGTTTATGCAAAACTAATTAAATAATCATATTGATTACCACTAAATATTTCTCAGAATATAAGATGTAATCTTAATATTGCATATTTGTTTCAGAATTCCTTTAATTCACAGTAATAAACATATACAATTACTAACTAGCTATTTCTATCAAATATCAACATTATTAAAATTCTATAATAGTGTAAACTATTCTAATCTATTTTTACCTAAACTACTCTAAACTGTAATAAACAATATGCATATCTACAACCCCAATTACAATTATCTTATCTAAAACGCATATCATACTAATTTAAACATATATCTCCAAGCTAAACATTTCCTATTACATATATCTACAACACTGATACATTAATCCCCTCCTGTAATCTACCCACCTAAGCCAACATTAATTAAAGTAAGTACAAAAACAAACATATGAATTGAATTACAATCTCCTTAATAAACATTAGCAAAGAGAAAAGAACAAATGTACATGATATCCATTATTAATTGACTTTTTGATTTTCTGCTATTGCATATAAGGGTTCTTGGCTTCCATGTAAAATTATTGTAATTTGCTTCCATTGTCTTTTAATACAGCAATTTAGCATTCTCTATTTGAAATTATTCTTGACTTTTTGATTAACAGTCGATATTGCCTTCTAATAGATATGGCTCTTTTCTGAAGAGGTGCCAAAGCCTGAACTGACTGTGGGTAGTAGTGGTGCTGATTGGGATGTTACTGTGGCCTGTGATAGCCCTGCAGAATGAGCTGCTCTCTGCTCTGCCCTTATTCTTTCATACAAGGATCCCATGACCTGCATCTTTGAGCAAAGATTAGATTATTTCATGTCTATCCTGCAGGATTCCTCTCTCGCACCATTTATCTTCATGAATTTATCTAAAATAAATAATTCTACCAGTGAAATAGGTCTGTTTAGTTACCAAATTAAATTTGACAAATGCATATTGTTAAAAATGCATTTAATTTTTCTAGGTAAACATTTTAGTCAAGGGGTACAGTCAACAAATATATTTCCAGGTAAACCTTCAAAGTTAAAGGTCAGATTTTCAACATTTGTTTATGAATTTTAAACAAATAGGGCAATAATTGAATATATTTTTTAATGATCTCTTGTCCTTTTGCCTTATATACACAAATGTTTACAGTTTGGCACAACCTGCCAACTTTTTTTAGATGTTCCGTACTTTATTAGTTTAGTAATCTCTCAATACAGAATCATACTGTTTGCAACATACCTCCACAAAATTAATGCACATTGAAAATAGCAACACACTATGATTGATAGCCATCACACAGATGTTGGGTTACTGTATTAGGCAGAATACCATGCATGTTTTCAATTTTATCAAAAATATTAATCATGTCTCTGCTACCCATTACCTTCAAGGTACAAGAGTTCAGCATTACAAATATGCTAAAAAATGTCCACCTGAAGGGAAAGTGACCCCTTAGCATTTTTCTTAACGGTAACTGCGAGAATTGTCTGCATATTTTTGGACTGATGCTGATTTTGAACGCTACATGCTTGGGCATTGCTGTCCAGTTCTTAGTGTTTTAGTCCTGTGTCCTTTAACATGATATATTTCAACTCCTAATTGGCATATTTAACTTCCCAGTAAGACCATAGTTTATAGTACAAGGAACACACCAATATCATGGGAAAGTTAAATGAGGTAGGATATGTAAAAATATTGAGTATTTTTGTTGCTAGCTTTCGATTCACTAGAAGATGTATAAATATATTAGTTAATGACAACATACATGACATGTCATTAACTAATAAATCTTTATAAAATCTCATGGTGACATACAATATTTATGCCTTGATTTTCATCCTTCGATGTCTCCGCATGCACCGCTTTGTTTTGTGTGGAGGTTTGAATGTGTGGACCTCCACCAGTTTGTATTGCAGCCCTCACTTTCCTTGCCTGTTTTGCTTGTTCCTGCACATGTAATAAGGCCACCTTTTATTGCATTGCGCATTTCTTCATTTCTTTTACCGACTCTACTTCTCCATAAAACTTTTTTCTTGGATAATGTTAACTTGGAAGTGGACTAACAGCTACTTCTCTTCTTTTATCAATTCAGATATTAAAATGTAATTCTCCTTCTACATAAAGTTGACCTTTCCTTTTGTGGTCCGTTCCTGGACAATCTCTCCTTCTTGAACAGTTCCCTACTGGGTGGTAGTTAGAGGTGGGCAGAATTTGCGTAGTCGTGCTACGCAAAGCTCTGCGAAACGGTAAAAAATCTCCGCGAACACGCAGAGTTCCGAGAACACACGGAATTGCTTGTTCCACCCGTTCGCAATAGGGGTGGGCGGAATTTGCGTAATTGCGTTACGCAAATCTCCGCGAAACGGTAAAAAATCTCCGCGAACACGCAGAAATTCCGCGAACACGCGGAATTGCTTGTTCGCGAGGCTTTTTTCCTGTTCGCAATTGCTGTTTGCGTGCTCGAGGAGAAATATCTCGCGAACATGCATTTGAGAACGCGAACAAGCAAAAATTTCGCGAAATCGCGGAAAGCAGACTTTTGAGCAATTTTGCGTTCTCCGCGGACCGCGAAATTACGCAAATTACGCAAATTCCGCGAGCGGAACGGAATTTGCCGCCCAGGCCTAGTTCGCAATGCTTTTTTCCTGTTCACGAACGCTGTTTGCGTGCTTGGGGGGGAAATATCTTACGAACACGCATTTTGAAAGCGCTAACAAGCCAAAAATTCTGAGAAGCCATGGATCGCGGAATTTTGGCAATTCTGTGTTATCCGCAGAGTGCAAAATTACCCAGATTCCGCAAATTCCGCAAACAGAACAAAATTTACAGCCCAAGCCTAGTGGTAGTACCTTCCTGGCTTGCCATGCTGGAAGAGAATACATTTTGCCTTGGGTCTGAATAGTTTTTAAACTAAAAAAGTGGTGCAAAGAAGCCTTGTTTGAGGCAACATTAATGCGACATGCAAGCAAAATTTGCATCATGCAGGATGAGTTGCACTTTGTGCTGTGATACAGTGTTTTCTGCCACAAAGCACCACATAGTAAATATGGTGCTGCCTATGTCAAAAAAACTTGATTAATGCAGTACTTCACTGTCCCACTTTTCATACATCTGGACAGCAGTGTTTACTATAATGCATCTGTTGTAAGAATCATTCTTGGGTATTTGAGTATTTATTCAGCTTTCGTAGTATGTTGCAGTTCATGTGAAATTTAAAAAAAACAAAATATGTGTGCAATTGAAATTGATGATCAGAGATTAACTCTATTATTTTGTTCGTTTTATTATAAGATGTCACTTGTGGGAGACTGCTGAACGCCAAAGAGAGCCTCCACTTGACAAGACGAGCTGTGTGATTACATCCTATAATCTCAATTGTGCCTTCTCTCATATCTCTACCGCCCTTCTCCCTCCCTTGCCACCAGCATCAAGCAGAGTTTTAGAGATGTTCGGCACTGTTGTTCCTGCAGCAACATTTGGATCAACAGGTTAGTAGTAACCTGAGGATTACAGATTAGCTATCTGGGAGTAGCCAGGAACTGTTGCCATACAATAGATCAACCCTAGCACTACCTCTTTTGTCTTGGAGAGGCCATGGAGTGCTTTCCCTATTCATTCCTAGTATACTTCCTGACAGCCTGGCTCCAGTCACAGTAGGAAAGAGAACCAGTTTTTGCTGTGTCAGGCAGAAGGAGAGCTCTTCTAAATAGCAAAGTGATACAGAAGCATAAGCCAGGCCTATCTAGTAGCAGCTGGGCTTTGTCATTTGGATCAATGTGCTCCTGGCAAATTTGTAGGCCTGTGGGCAAAATTTTAATTCTGCCAGAGTAATCTGAGTAAATTTGTTTCATTATTTTGATGCAAATTTGGAAATATTTGAGTGCTTACACCTGTTCGGATCCTTATGAGTAATATGCTACAAACATTTCTATTGCAAGAACTTAGCAAGCACGAATGGCTGATTGCTGCTGATTTTTAAGTTCTGTTGTATTTAGTGCCATGTTCTTAGTGCAAAATGTTTCCTTGGGTCCATTGCGGGGTAGTAATCACACTACAGCAAATTACACGTGTTGCACCCATCACTAGCAATTTTGCAGTAAGGGCAAGCTGATGTTTTGCAAATGAAGGCAAAATAATTAGGATTGGGAGGAAGTAACCCAACCACTGGTTAGTGCATAGGATACAGCTGCCACCTCAACCACCACCTCCTCCGAAAATTCCTGGACGTGGGAAGACTGGCCTGAAGAAGTGGGCCCTGATGGAAGAAGACCCCTGACTTCTGCTAGAAGGGGACTTACTGAATAGACAGATGAACTCCTGAATAATGCTGGCATCCAGGGATTGGAACTGCTCTTCAACGGTCAAGGGATTGTCCTCATATTTGCCTGCATCAAGGACGCAGAAAGCAGAAGAACTACCAATTTCAAAAGGGCTAACAGCAGTGAACTGGTCCCTGCAAGAGACCAGGACCCTATAAACCGCCCTGAAAAGCTAGGTTCTGCAGGAAGGACCAGGAAGAATGTGTCCAGCACTTGGGGCTTATTCCCTGATTTACCCCTTGGGAGATTGAATCACAACTGCCAGTTTGGTGTAGGACTTACTGTCTTTCACTCTGAAGGAAAGTAGTATGACCACTTTAGACTGCACAGTAGTCATCTATGTATGTTGAAAGAAAAAGCTGTCACAGCACTTCCCTTCAAGCGACAAAAAATGTGGTGGACAGCCTTCATGAATTTTGATGTCTGTCCATTAAACTTTTTTTTTTTCTAAAACACCACGTGAGTTTGCTATTGAAAACAAAACAAACTAGTTACTCCCACACTGTCTGAGTTTTCTCCCAGGTATGGAATGTTTCTTGTGTTGTGTTTTCACTGTTTGTGTGCTGCATAAATACTTTACACATGGCATCTAATTTATGCCTGACTGCTTTTTGCGCCAAGCTACCCAGGGTTAAGCACAGGTTAATTTAGTGATTTTCTTTGATTCTCCCAGCAAGGGATAGTGGCTGCTGCTTGACCTGGACTCACACTCCTGTTAACCAATAACCCAATTTTTCACATGTACATATTATATTTAGGAACAAGGCTTTTTCCACATTTCAACACAGTGGATAGACTTTTTACACTTCCTAGTCTGAGATCCTGCCTATTGTACATAGCTATTTTTTAGTCTACATCTGGAGACAAAGCCCTGGTTTTAACCATTTTTAATCTCCTGTGGCAGGCTACTGCTTTACTCCTCAACTTGTCTTTTCATTTCTGGGTCGTTTCTCTGGTACTGCCTTGCTGAGCTTCCATTTTTATCTGCAGACTTTACTTCTCTAGTATATAGCTATGCTCTGCAGAGTATTGTTCCAGGTTGTTTCCTTTCTACTGCTTTCTCTGGATATAATGGTCTTGTAGCTCTTCAAGTGGGTTTGGGGTTGTTGTTCCCTTGGGACAGCTACTGTATTTTACTTCCACTTCTTTACTTGGTTGGCCATACTGGGCATCCTAGCTCTGCTAGGGGACCTTGCCTTTCATTGGATGCTTAAGTGTTCCAACCTAGGGCTGGGCTCTGCCCTTGTCATGCAGGAGTTTTGATGTCCCAGTGCAGCAGGATGTGGCCTTGGAGTTGACTCTGCTCTCACTCTAAAGGATCATAGTTCCCGTCTCTGACTCTATGGACCTAGGTGTTCTTACTGATTTCGCAAATCACAAAGTGCTAGACTTATAAAGATTTTGCATCCGATTTAAGTTACTTTTATAATGCAGCCCTGATGCAAAATCCTTATAAGGATCACACACCAATGCAAAATGTTATGTGTTTTGTTTGGAAGAAAAAGCAACACAACGTAGAGTGAGGTGGCATTCCAGGGGTGGCACATGGGCATTCCTGTGCAACCACACAAGGTTTTTGACACAAAACCTTATTTACTAACAATAGTAGACAGGATATTGTACCCCAAAATAACGCCACTTTGAACCTGTATTAAAAGGAGAAAGGTCTTTATTTCTCCTAACTTTTCCCACTTTGCACATGTGCTGCACTATACAGCAAACTCCAAAGAGGGAACATTTTTAAGTTTATCTAGGCATAGTATTTTGTACTGGAGGGAGGCCCTTCTAGTACAAAATCTATATTAGACTCACACATAAACCTTTGCACTATGGTAAAGGTGTGTGCATGGTGCACCGCTGCCAGATTGTGCACCTGTGCTAGGGAAAGAGAAGGTGAGTGCCATATCTCTGTAGATATGGCGCTTTCCTTCGTGTCATGCAACACATCACAGTGCAGCAATGCTCTCCATAGCTGAACGGAAAATGTGTTTATTCCAAAATAGCTAGTGAGTCTTTAACATCTCTTAGGCCTGGGAGGATGGTTTAGAATATGCAACTAGTATCTCAACATCTGCTGTGTCTTATGTGCCTGTATTATTGCATACACTGCAGTGCCTGTGGTGGCATTTATAATTTTCAGGCGTCTTTTAACTATGTGAACCCAGGCATTCCTGCCGGCTGGTTCTTGGTCTGCGTATTTTTGTATGTGTGGGTTGCTCACGGCCTTCGTCTTTATTCTGGATGGTTTTTTAGCACTTGTTTAGGCCAATGCTCTTTGTTGCTCCTTGATGACTTGTCCTTGTCCTTTCCAAGGGGCTTTGAGTTTTTTCAGGTGATTTGGTCTGATTTCCATTGATAGGGGATCGTGCTTGGCCCATCCTTGTTCCCCCTAAATGTAGTATGTGGGTGCCATCTGGGCTTTCATCTTTCTTAGTAACTGTGGCTACAGCATTGTCTTTGTCCTGTTCTTGGGTCTTTGGTGCTTGTGCTTCTTATGTGTCCTTTTGGTATCAAGGTACTGGCCTGATACATCATCTTGAATGTGAGGACTGGACAAGAACCACAGATGAGAGGGTCACTTCCCGATCACTTAATGGTAATCTTCATTACTTTTAGTCCAAGACATCTTTGTCAAGTCCTTTTATAACACCCTCTCCCCCTCCTGAAGTCTGCCTCTCTGGCACTCACCAGGACACATGGATGGTTCGTGGTAGGAAGTTTAATGGTAGGCTCCGGGGCTTGTGGCTATGTTATAGCTGCACAGGACAGTGGCAGCCATATAAAAGGAAAGAAAGGCTATCTATTGTGTGAAAAAGGAAAAAAAAAACTCTTGTTTCCCTTTTCTTTTATATAGAGTTATATTCCTAGTAGGGCTTAATTTGAGACAGTGGTTTCTGGCGCACAAAACTAGCACTTAATTGTCAACAGCTGAACTTATGACAGTCTGGTGCATGGTGGTACTGTTTGTCTCATTTAGAGGCAAGCATAACAACAGTTGTTAATGAATTAAAAATACATTAAAATAACTTATACCCGCTTTCAAAACCATTCTTATAGCACATAGAAGAGGCCTCCTGAAGAGGGCCCTGGCACTTATATTTTGACTAATTAAGCACTGCTCCCGAGGGTTGAGAACTCACCTCACATCAGATTAGTGAAGAATACCGTTAAATAATCAGGAAAGTGTCCATTATATTTTAGCATACATATTAAAATCGGTTTCTAATTTATTGCCATACAGTGATTAACTCTGTGTTAAAAAAATGTGCCTTGCTTTTCAATGAACCGGTACGTGTTACATACAAATAATTGTCCATCTAATTTGTTTGTCTTTGGATAGTAGATAATTAGAGGACACTGATACTGTAATACATTAAATGCATCATTCCTCCCAATACATATAGTGCTAGATTTACCAGAGTGTCACCAAAAACATGCAGCGGGCAAACATTCTGCACTGTATTGTGTGACAGGGAGAAGCAGAAGATCTACAGCTATATGGCCCTCTCCTCCCCTCTTACTAGTGCTGGCGCAGAATTTTGTTGCTGAGCGCATGCAAATAACGTTGTGCAATAGTGCATGGATGTGCGTGACTCTAGCATTGTTTTTGTAATGGAAACTGATAAACAAGTTTTGAACTACAAAATGTGAGGGGCCTATTTATCATAAATTAACACAGCACATTGCAGCAAGTCACTGCACTGTATGACAGGAAAAGGGCAGGAAGACACTGTATTTAACATTATACAATGCATTCCTATCTTTTTCTGTGCTGGTGCACAATGTGCTGCCTAGCACTAATGCAGACAACCTTGCAACATGGTGCAAGCGTACCTATATTGTAAGCAGGATTGTTTTTGTGCACGAAGGGGCATTTTGCTCTTTCTATGTGTGTTTTAGTATGTACCACACATAGAAAGAAGGACAAACGGGAAGGTGTAGCATATTGGCACATTCCCAGGTCTACTAGTGATGGTTGTTAAAAATGGGGGTCTCTATTTGGTAGTGGTATGCACCCTGTCCAAGTAGGGACCCTTCCTTCTAGTCAGGGTAAGAATGTTACACACCCAAGATAACCCTTGCATATCCCCTTGGTAGTTTGGCAAGAGCAGTCATGCCTATCTCAGAGGCAATGTGAAACGCTTTTGTACCTAAACACACAGTAACACAGTGAAAACACAACAAATGAACCCCACACCAGTTTAGAAAAATAACCAATCTTTATCTAAACCAAACAAGACCAAAACGGCAAACATCCAACATACATAACTCAAAATATCACTCTTAAAAGGTTTGAGAAAATCTGTCCATAGAACTCAACGGATGCATTGATTTTAGTGCAAAGTACCTTTGATGTATGAAAATCCAAGACAGAAAACTGTTGCACAAGAGGAAGGTGTCAAGAAACACAGAGATGCATTGATTCTTGAGTCCCAGAGTAATGAAGACGTCAGTTCTGTTGCAAAAAGGAGAAGTGTTGCGTGTACAGATGCGATGCATGGTAATCCAAATGTGCTGGGGGCGATGCGGCGGTGGTGAAATAGGTGCTGCATCGATTCTTTCAGCCATGGACCGGTGATGCGTTAATTCTTTCAGCCACAGAGCAGGGCCTGCGTCGAAGTCAAAACGGGAGTCTCAGACGTCTGAGACATTGTGCTCTGGAGTTGGACTCTGGCTGTTCTTCAGGCTGCGACCAGGCACTGCAAAGATTTTTCAGCTACACCGTGACAATGTGTTGCTTTTTCAACTGCACAGCAAGCTTGTGGTGGGA
This sequence comes from Triturus cristatus, assembly GCF_964204655.1. Classification (NCBI taxonomy): domain Eukaryota; kingdom Metazoa; phylum Chordata; class Amphibia; order Caudata; family Salamandridae; genus Triturus; species Triturus cristatus. Next base: position 235,379,399 of record NC_140587.1, read on the forward strand.
AAAACAGAGCTGGAAAGGCGATGCGTGGGTTTTTCAAGTCTTGAAGCAGCAGAACCACCTCCAAGGGCCAGGAACTGAAATTGGCACCATTTGGCAGGTCAGAACTCCCAGCACTGGAGTTCAGGGGGGCTGCAGATTAAGCCTTTGATGGCCCTGAGACTTCCAACAGGAGGCAAGCACACACAACTCCTTGGAGAACCTAGGAAAGCAGGACACATAAAAGCAAAGTCCAGTTCTTTCACTGCTCAAAGAGAGAAGCAGCAACTGCAGGCAAACCCAGCAAAGCAACACACAGCAAAAGGGCAGTTCTTCAGTTCTTCTTCTAGGCAGAGTCTTCAGTCCACGAGTGGTCTGCAAATGTGGGGTTACAGGTCTACTACTTATACCCCATTTGGCTTTTGAAGTAGACATACTTCAAAGGATAGTCTTTGAGGTGCACAGATCATGCCTTGCCCATTCCTGGTTCCAGACACACTACAGGGGGGTGGAGAGAACATTGTGAGAGGACTGGCACAGCCCTATTCAGGTGTCAGTGACAGCTCCTCCCACCACTCTAGCTCTGGAAGGTTCATCTGCCTGATGATGGGCCATCAGGATATGCAGGGCACACCTCAGCTCCCTTTGTGTGACTGTGTGGAGTGAATGCACAAACGGCCCAACTGTCAGTCTAAACCAGACGTGGATTCTACAGCCAGGCAGAGGCCCAGCATGTTAAAGCAAGAAAATGCTTACTTTCTAAAAGAGACATTTTCAAACACACAATTTCAAAAATCACCTTCACAGAAAGATGTGTTTTTCAAATCCCGAATTCAAGGTACCCAACTCCAAACCCTTGCAATAGTGAAAAACAAATTGGCTTTATTTTACTATCATGACATGTAAAACACACCAGTACATGTTCTTTTTTCACATACAATGCACCCTTCCCGGGTGGGCCTACCTTGGGCCTACCATAGAAAGGTTTGGGCCTGGTAAGTGGGTGCACTTGCCTGGCCGACATGGCACTTTAAAACTGCACTCACATTCACTGTAATGGCAGGTCAGAGATAAGCTTACAGGGCTACTCATGTAGGTGGCACAACCAGTGCTGCAGGCCCACTAGTAGCATTTGAGGTACAGGCCCTGGGCACACACATTACACCTTACTTACTAGCAAATCATAATCACAATTTACAGAGGGAGAGCTTGCACTTAGGCACTGGTCAGAAATGGTAAAGTGCCCAGAGTATACAAACCAGAAAAAACGAAGTCCAGCATACAGACAAAAATACAAGATGTAGAGGCAAAAAGACAGGGGAAACCACACCAAGGATGCCAAGTCTAACATGGTAAATCCGGGAATGCACCAAAATCCATGGGTGTTACACATGAACACCCATGCACCACCTATGGTATGTCTCCCTGGGGCAGAGTAACATAACACAGCAATTTGTGCTGTGTTGCATTACTCTAGATGTATCAAGCCACACAGGGCCACGCAAGATGGCCTTGCATGGCTTGATAAATTGCACTTAGTAGTTGAGCTGCGCATGCAACCCACTGCAAGGTGCAAGTGCAATGCAACTACATGATAAACATGGCCCTAAATTACAAAAAAATAATTTTGTGCAGCCATGCATCACTTTTGTGATGGAAATCCAGTGCAAAATGTTAGTAAAACTGTCCCATGGACCACAACCATTTGAGTTATTCACCTTTACAACTTTGCTGAAATACTATGATTAAGATCCAATGTTTCCCAACAGTGTAAAAGTGAATATTGTGGGTGACAGCAGGTGTTTTAAGTTCTCATCACAAACTCATTTATTTTAGCTGAAAAGAAAGAGCATAAATAGTTGATTGTGTGTGACAGATCACTGGATGCAAGAACAGATGTTACACAAAAAACACGAGAAGCAGGACCTCTCTAGAGATGCACCTTTGTCGCACAAAAGTGGCTACCTCCACATCCTACCTGCAAGCAGCAGATATCCTGAAAATAGACTTGGACTGTAACTGCATTATAGATACATTCAAGCCCCTCAGAGACAGCTTATTAGAAGAGATGAGAAGCCATGGTAGCTCTGTTGTGGCAGCTGGGGGAGGCTATGATATCCTTGTTGTGGCAGATGGCAAGAGAGAGCAGAGGATGAAGTTTCCCACCTTTCAAAGTATGTAGTATCAGCTTAGTTTAGCTTCATTGTGGCAGGAGAATGCTTTTTTGGCTGTTCACCATAGAGACTAAAAATTACAAATTCCTTTGCAAGTGAATGAATCTACAAAAATACCTTAAATTATTCGATTCGGCATTGGTTATTTGTTGTCTTGAGAATAATTATCGAATAATGTGTGCAAAGGCAATTGTGTTCTTTGAATTTCACAGTTCCTTTTTCTGCAGTTATTCACTCATTTCCACCGCTATGAACGATGGATTTGGTTTGAGAAAATGGGGCTTATTTACAAGCCCCTTGCGCCGCCGGTAAGTCACTTTTTCCCATATAAAAAGGGATGCACTGGAGCTTATGGGGCTTATTTACAAGCCCCTTGGGCCGTCTTTAGCATGGCAAAAAGTGACGTGTGTGCGGCGCAAGGGACTTGTAAATAAGCACATTTTTCCCATATTGAAAATGACGCACCGACGGCGCAAGGGACTTGTAAATGAGCCCCATTGTTCATATTTGCAAACATGTGCAAATAAGAACCAGAGGGGGTTGGTATAAGGGTGCAGTAACACAGGGCGGTCTAGAATTCACCTATCAGAGTGTGAAAAGAAATCATAGGTGAATTTCGAACTGCAAGGTCTTTAACCAGTTCTTTTTCATATAATCTGCTACTAAGTAATGTTTACAAAATGCAGTCACATGCCCTGTGACTGGTAACAATAAAATCAGCTTGGCTTTTGGGCTGAACTAAAATATCGTCTGTAAATGTCTGGCAATCACGTCTCTTTCCCTGAGGGAGGGAAATGTGTAAACTTGAAATAGCAGCCCTAGGAGGTGGCTGTCTTGCAATGGTTCCCTGGCCCCGGGTCCTGTGAAGCACAACATCAACATGCAGGCCCAATAGTGCTCGTATC